>NC_079316.1:41462801-46462801 GCF_029931775.1 Euleptes europaea
CAGCTTCACTCTCTGGAATCACCATGCAACTCTGTCACCTTACAGGGGAAACCTACTGATCACTGCATTTATGTCAGCGAGGGCATGCAATCGAACCCTGGATAGCGAGGTGACTTTCTTTTCACCTCTCCTTCCCGTGGGAAGGAAGGAAGGGGCAACGGCCAAAGGCTCGAGAAATCTCCATTTCAAAGTGACTTCCTGATTGTAATCCTGCTCTGATCTTAAGGTGTGAATTCTCTCTCTTGGTGTTGGGGAACCTCTAATGTTTTGCATTTCAAAGCTTTTTATTTGTAAACATTTCTAGCTTGTGTACTCTATAAGAATGCCCTCCAAATGATTTTGCGCCATTGTAACGTTGTGTGTCCTAGATTACTGTACCCTTCCTTTCAAATAAATTCTACTTTAACTCTCTGCTAACGTCTGGAGTAAAGTTGATGATTCCTGAGCGGCAACGGAGTCCCAGAATCTGACAGTACGTTACAATCCCAACCTTTTTTGTTTTCGGGTTAGAAGTAGTATTAGGATGTCTGTACCACCCTCGGTGCCGCTCAACGTGGGAGAGGAGCTTCGGCAGACTCCCGCCGATATTGAGGTTGGCCAGGGAGAAGAGACCCCGGAGCAGCGCCCACCCGGGCCTACCGATGTCCCTGGGAGGCTGACGTGGACCCCCCGACTCTCGGGAGCCGGACAGCGTCAGAGAGCAGCGTCAGAACCAGGAGGCGACTTCTTCCGGGGACCGCTGGCCGCTTGGTATGGAGAAGGGGAAGGGTGGAAGGAGCCCACGCTCGCTCACACCCCTACCCTCACCGCAGAAGCGGCCACTCTGATACGCGGACAGAATCAGATGCTCGTTCTGCAGAATCGGGACCTGCAGACCCAGCTAGACACCTTGCAGCGGGACCTGGCAGCTGTTCTAGGGGCAGTGAGGGGGCTTGGACAGCCCGTGCAACAACTCCAAACTGACTCGCGGCCCACTACAGGGCCGCTCGTTGTTGGGGAGGCTCTCACGCCCAGACGCCCTACAGCCAGAGACCTGAAGGTATCTTTCGACGGATCCAGCTCACAGTTGTCTCACTTCTTACTCCAAATCTCCGGCTTCATGAAGGACCAGGGGGAGACCTTTGCCTCGGAAGAAGCTCGGGTCAGGTATGTGATCAGCCTGCTGGAGAAGGAGGCGGTGGAGTGGCTGTGACGGCGGCAGAAACTATGCCTAGGGTTTTGGCATCCCTGGATGAATTCTTGTCCGCTCTGCGACGCCGGTTCGAGGACCCCCACAGGGGAGAGAAGGCAAAGGTCGCCATACGTCGTTTGAAGCAGGGAACCCGCTCAGTAAGTGAGTATGCACAGGACTTTTTATCTTTGTCGTGCAAGATAAGGGAATGGAGTGAAGCCACAAAGGTCCAGCACTTCCGTGAAGGGTTGCGGTGGGAAGTGCTGGATGGCTGTTTGACTTTGGGAGACCCAGAGTCGGTGGAGGAGTGGATAAGTCTAGCGGCCCTGGTGGAGAATCGCAAGCTCACCCTCCAGTTCGCCAAGGATCGTCCTTCGAAGACGATCCCTATCCCGCCCGCTAGAGGGGACAACGCAGCAGGCTCCCGGCGAGAGGGAAGACATCGAGGAGTCTACAGTCTCGACAGGGCACGTCGTTTCAGGGAGGGAGCTTGCCTGCAGTGTGGGAAGATGGGCCATTTTGCAGCGAAGTGTACCAGCACGCCGTCAGAAGGGACGAGCAACAGGGCGACACAAGAACGGGAGGCGACACCACCTCGGAACCTGGAGCACAGGAGAGCGGAGGGGATGAACGGTCGCCGTGGGGCGGCAGCCCTGCAAGCTGAAACCTCACCGGATTTCCACAACCGTTGTACCCGAGATAGTTTCCGAAGCCCCTCACCGGCAAAAAACGAGGACGGCCTTCTGTGAGGGAACCGGCACGGAGGGCGCCCTCGGAAGAAACCAAACCGGCTCCATGTAGGGTGAGTGACCAGGGAGAGACATTGCTGATACCTGTTGTGTTACGAAACCCCCAAGGGAGGGAACCTGTGGCCGTTGTGGCTATATTGGACTCTGGGTGCTGCCGGACCTTAATTGATCAGGCGGTGGTAGAACGTCTGAAAATTGGGACTCGAGAACTGGACCAGCCCTTGCATTTCCATCAAATGGATGGGAGTGACCTGCGGGGAGGGCTGGCTCATTTGCACACTCGCAAGATGTGGTTGGGGGTGGGAAACCACTGGGAACAGATCCACTTCACGGTAGTTCCGAAGATTTCCTGCCCAGTGGTTCTCGGCATCAATTGGTTGGCGGGGCATAACCCGAGCATTGATTGGGAACAAAGGCGGGTGGTGTTTGGAGCTCCCCAGTGCGAGAAACACAGCCGGGATGACTTACCCGGAGGCGAAGGGGGAAGCGCCGCTGCTTTGGAGGAACCAACGTTGCCCCCAGAATATAGTGACTTTGCAGATGTATTTGAGGGGACAGACTGTGACTTATTGCCCCCTCATCGCACTACGGATTGTGCCATCGAACTGATTAAGGACGTTAAACCGTCCAAGGCCCGAGTTTATTCCATGAGTCCTCAAGAGAAAGCAGTGCTGCGAGAATTTCTGGACAAGAACTTGAAGCGGGGTTTCATACGGCCGTCCAAGGCTGCATTTTCTTCTCCCTGCTTCTTCGTGAAGAAGAAAGGTACATCTGATCTCAGACTGTGTGTAGACTATAGGGGGCTTAACGCGATTACTGAAACTAATGCCTACCCCCTTCCCTTAATCCCGGACCTCCTGAGTGCGTTGCAGGAGGGTTGTGTTTTCTCGAAAATTGACCTGGTGGAAGCCTACTACAGGGTCCGGATTAAGGAGGGGGATGAAGCTAAGACGGCCTTTTCTTGTTGTTATGGTTTGTTTGAATTTTTAGTCATGCCATTCGGTCTGTCGGGGGGGCATCGTGCTTCATGCAGTTAATTAGTGAGATCCTCCACGATCTCCTATTTAACAGCGTGGTAGTTTATTTAGACGATCTCCTTATTTACTCCAAGGATCCCGCAGAGCACAGTGAATTGGTGCGGGAGGTGTTGCGTCGTTTAAGGGATAATCATTTGTATGCTAAGTTATCAAAATGTGCATTCAATCAGGACCAGTTGTCGTTTCTAGGTTATGTGATATCTCCCCAGGGGTTAATCATGGATCCGGAGAAGGTGCAGGCAGTATTAGAATGGGAACCTCCCAGAACTCGCAAACAGGTTCAGCAGTTTTTGGGGTTTGCTAACTTTTATAGAAGTTTTATTCAGGATTTCGCTCAGATAGCTTTGCCAATTACTGATTTGCTTAAAACCAAAGGGAAGGGGCAAGAGGCTACCTTTGCACAATACCAGGTGCCTTGGACCGCCAGGTGTCAGGCGGCTTTTGAAACTCTTAAGGAGCGCTTTACCTCTGAACCCGTGCTGGCACACCCAGATTGTTCCAGGCCATTCACCTTACAGGTGGATGCCTCAGACAAGGCGATGGGAGGCGCACTCCTTCAGAGGGATGACCAAGGGAGACTTAGACCCTGCGCATATTTTTCTAAGAAGTTCTCTGGCCCTGAACTCAACTGGCCGATTGGGGAAAAGGAGGCCATGGCAATTAAACATGCACTCACGGTTTGGCGACAGTTCCTGGAAGGGGCGGCCGAGCCCTTTGTGGTTTGGACAGATCACCGTAACCTCGAATCGATTTTGGGTCAGTGGAAGCTGTCCGCCAAACAAGTGCGTTGGGCGACCTTTTTCTCTAAGTTTCACTTTACCATCAAACACATGCCTGGGAAAGAAAACTGCTTAGCAGACGGACTGTCTCGCATGCCGCAATATGAGTGTCAGGTTGAGCGGCCGGTGGGTTCTCTTTTCACACGGGAACACCTGGGTTTGACTCCAGAGGGGAATAGTGCAGGAGTTCTGACCAGAGCACAAAGCCGCGCGGCGGCACAAGACTCGAGTTCGAGTCCCCCTCGAGAGGTGGTCGCTCCCGCCTCCTCATCCCCAGCAGTCCCCGGAGAACTTCCGACCACAACCTCTGGGGAGGGGGGGGGAAATCTCCCAAATAGAGCGAGGGGACCAGGCTGAAGGGCCGGTACCCACCTCCTTGCCGGGGTCGGATGCTGCCATTCCCCGCCTCTGGGCAGTTCCAGAAAGCCTCCCGGAGGTAGTCAAGAAAAAGTGGGGGGAGGCTCTTCAGCGGGAGCGGGAGGAAGAATCTATCCCATCCCAGGTGACGGACAAAAACGGTATCTGTAAGAACAAACAATACGTGCCCAGGGAACTGAGGCAGGAAATATTGGAACGGAGCCACAGTTCAACTATAGGGGGACATTTTGGGTTTGCTAAATCCTTGCACCTAATAAGAAGACAGTTTTGGTGGCCTGGAATGCGCCAAGACATCGAGGTGTTTATCAAATCCTGCCCTGTGTGCGCAACTAGTAAACGTTTGATGGGAAAGCCCCCGGGATTACTAAAGCCCCTAGAAACTCCTGAGGCACCCTGGCAAGTGCTTGGGATGGACTTCATAACCGACCTCCCGTCCAGTCAGGGGAAGACTGTTCTGTGGGTAATCACGGATCTTTTCTCTAAGCAAGTTCATCTCGTGCCGTGCGAAGGGATGCCATCTGCTCACAAACTGGCTCGCTTATTCATACATGCCATATTTAAACTACACGGATTTCCGAGGAAGGTGGTCTCGGATAGGGGCTCGGTGTTCGTGTCTAAGTTCTGGAAAGCATTCTTAGGGCTTGTAGGAGTGCAGTTGGCTTTGTAATCTGCCTATCACCCCCAGACGGATGGGCAGACCGAAAGGGTTAATGCGGTGATGGAATGTTATTTGCGTTGTTTTGTTAATTATCACCAAGACAATTGGATTGATCTGCTGCCACTGGCAGAATATGCCTACAATAACTCGGTACACTCTGCAACCGGGGTAAGCCCATTCAAAGCGGTTTATGGG
Source organism: Euleptes europaea (assembly GCF_029931775.1). Classification (NCBI taxonomy): domain Eukaryota; kingdom Metazoa; phylum Chordata; class Lepidosauria; order Squamata; family Sphaerodactylidae; genus Euleptes; species Euleptes europaea. The sequence goes on from NC_079316.1 coordinate 41,467,769, forward strand.
ATGGATTTTGGACCCTTAGGGGCTGTACCTACCCCACCAGAAGGCGATCCCCCCGAGGTGTCTAAATGGGCTCACACAGTGAGGAACACTTGGCCCTGGCTTGTAAAAAACCTGGAACAGGCTAAAGACAGGTACAAAATACAAGCAGACAAACACAGAGCACCTCAGTGGGAATTGAGGGTCGGAGAGAAGGTGTATCTCTCCACCAAGAATCTCAGGTCTTTACGCCCGTGCAAAAAATTGAGCCAACGGTTCGTGGGTCCGTTCCCTATCTCCCGAGTTATCAATGAGGTTACGGTAGAGTTGGATCTACCCAAATCCTTACAAGGGGTGCACCCGGTGTTTCACGTGAGTCTGCTAAAACCTTTTCTACAAGCACCAGAATGGCACCCCGAACCCGAAGCGGCAACTCCCATCATGGTGCAGGGCGAACGGCACTTTGAAATCTCCAAAGTGCTCGATTTTCGGAGGCAGAGGGGGCGACTGGAATATCTTGTGCGTTGGAAACATTTAAATTCCAGTCACGATGAGTGGGTGTCCGCTGTTCACATACAGGCTCCCACCCTTGTAGCGGATTTCCATCGCCATTATCCTGGCAAACCAGGAAATCTGGGGGGGGGGGCTTTGGGGAGGCGGAGTGTCAGCAAGGGCATGCAATCAAACCCTGGATAGCAAGGTGACTTTCTTTTCACCTCTCCTTCCCGTGGGAAGGAAGGAAGGGGCAATGGCCAAAGGCTCGAGAAATCTCCATTTCAAAGTGACTTCCTGATTGTAATCCTGCTCTGATCTTAAGGTGTGAATTCTCTCTCTTGGTGTTGGGGAACCTCTAATGTTTTGCATTTCAAAGCTTTTTATTTATAAACATTTCTAGCTTGTGTACTCTATAAGAATGCCCTCCAAATGATTTTGCGCCATTGTAACGTTGTGTGTCCTAGATTACTGTACCCTTCCTTTCAAATAAATTCTACTTTAACTCTCTGCTAACGTCTGGAGTAAAGTTGATGATTCCTGAGAGGCAACGGAGTCCCAGAATCTGACAATTTACCTGCATGCTTCCCACTACTATCCAAGACATAACACAATCTACAGACAAGCCTCAAGGTACAACTTCATCTGCACCTGGCCTTCAAACAAGGACAGACCCTAAAAATAAAATAACTGGAAAAGTGAAAAGAACCATTCACAGTGCTCGGCAGGTATGTAGGAATCAACTTCCATAGGGCAAACTCAACAGAAGAAACAAAATATCACCTGCAACTCACATGTGAAACCCCTACAACATATAATGAGGGATCGACAACATCTCCTGGAAGAGAATTTTCCTTCTGAGACAGGAGGTAGCATAATCCTCACTTGCAGACAGCCCCCCTACCTGAAATAATTATTCAATAGCAACAATGGATGGATGAAAACACAAATACAGGGACTACCCAGCAAAGCGCCCATACATACTTGGTGCCAATTCTGTCCTATTTATCTAAACAGGAAACACCATCATTGGATTCAATAGCATTAGCCATACCATCAAGGGCTCAATTCATCTGCACATCCTTCAACATGATACATTCTATAATTTGCCAGCAGCATCCTTCTACCATTTACATTGATCAAATTGAACAAAGAAACAAACCATACATTACAAATGAAATCAGGAACTGATAATCAAACATTTAAATCTCCCTGGAAATTCAGTAATAGAACTAATGTAGCAGTACATTAACTAGAATTTGTATGCACATTTAGTACTATCATACTTGGATTTATTACTAACAGTAATTGTTCCACCTTGGAAATTGTTCTCTTGCATTCTGCACACCTTCAAGGAAAATGTCAGGCCTGATAATTCTTTGTCTGTATGCTGCTTATGGAGGGAAGAGCAGCATGGTATAGCCCAGTCTCCTCAGATCTTGGAAGCTAAGCAGGATCGGAACTTGGAAGAGAGACCTCCAAGGAAGACTCTGCAGAAGAAGGCAACAGCAAACCACCTCTGCTTCTCACTTGCCTTGAAAGCCCCTTGCTGGGGTTGCCATAAGTCAACTGTGACTTGTCGGCACTTTACTCACACACATGCTGCTTCTAAAATACTACTAAACTATATCAAAGTTAAAAATTAAAAATATACATGCCAATAACATTTTAAACCATATACAATATACACTAAAACTCCAACAAGCAACAAATTAAGCAGCAAAAGCTTCCATGAAAGGAAGGTTTGAAGGGGGAAAAATCAGATGTCAAATCCATTTTTCATGTATTCAACATGTTTAAATTTATTTTTATTGTGATTACTACTATAATACATTATAACAACTGCTCTAGCCAATTAATTATAGTCTTCTATTCTTCATCTATCCAAGATGCTATCTCTATCTCAAGTTATATATTCCAACTTTTGCTGCATTTTATTTCTTCTCACATATTATTTTTAAATTATATGCTTAAAACTTTGCTCAGTATGAATATGACAAAACAGATGTTTGAAAAACACACAAAGCACACATTTGTCAGCCCAGATGTTCACTGGACACTCAGTGACAAACCAAGAATTGCTGCTATGTTAATGTGTGAAAAGGGAAAAAAAATATGTGCGGGACAAAATACCAAAACAAGCCCCCTTACAACGTCACAAAAGACATACAAGGTATTCCATCGAATTTCTGGCCAGTCCCAGAGCTACTCTTGTCACTTCGAGGTAGCTCTAAGAACCACTGAGAACTCTATAGTCAGAACTTCCTGGACGTAGATGAGATCTTAGTTTCCTTTTTAATTTTCCTCCCTAGAATGGTCACCCCCCCACCCATTTGCTTGTTCTTGTTCACTGCCTAACAAAAGATAGGTAGTATTTGCAACTGCACAATTTCTTCAGGAGTTTTAAAGGTTGGATGAGTCATCAGAGTGTTTCAAGAAGAATGAAACATCTGAATCAAATTGAATAGGGGCACTTATCTTGACTCTTCAAGGGAGAGTAGATGATGACCCTTCTGAGGAAATTCGTATTGATGTGAATAACAGCTAAAATAGTATTGTGAATACAATACTATAGGTCACATAGAGAGAAAAAAGTAAACAGAAAATGAGAAACGCCTTTTAATACTTGTAGCCTGGATGCCAACAAAACACTGTTCCCTTTAGAAATGTAAACATATGGCTGTTGTTTATGCTACAAATTTATGTCTACATCTTGTGTTTACTGTAAGCAGAAAATTAAGCATTATTAGACCTTTACTTTACCTCAAAATTCAACTAAATTATAGTACAAAATGCAAGTGTATAATGCAATACTAGTGTGCAATGTATAGATAGTTCCATGAAAAAATCCTTCAGTTTAAGAGAAGAGTTAAAATGATTACAAAATTGCTCTAACTCTAAAAAGCATGAGAATAGTAGATTAAGTAGCTTACTGTTCCACCTTACTTCAAAAATGTATCTGGTACATGTGGGAATGGTTTGAGATGTACAAATACCAATAAAATTTTTTTGCTTCTATAGCACAGAAGCTATGCTATATAGCTATATCCCCCAACCAAATTTGTAGAAATACATGCATTAATCCCAATTATATACATTAATCCCAAAAGGAAAACCAAACATCATAAATTTAAATAATCTATAGTTTGGTGCTTCCTGTCTTTGCTGTCCTATTCTATAACTTTCTGACAGGGTCCGGCTCCACTACAATGGGGCAAAAGAGCTTCAACATAAAAAGATGCTGCCTGCTCCAAAATACAGAGCTGAGCTCTTTATTTACTGCGGGCTTGCTTGACTGGCCCCATTGCTCAATGGTGCTGCTGCAGTAAGTGCCCTGATAACTGGGGCTGTTGGGAAAAAAAATTCGGGAAAATTCAGATTCAGCAAAATTCATCCCGTTTTTATTCGGGAAATGCCAAGCTCCCACTATTCGGATTCATGGAATTCGGCTTGGAATTCCACGTTCCCGAATAAATTCGGCCGAATAAAGCTGGCAGTGGGGATCAGTTTAAAGAGCCACCCGCCCGCCTTCCGGGGCTCCCAGGAAAGCGGGCGGGTGGCTCTTTAAACAGCTCCACGATCAGTTTAAAGAGCCCCCCGCCCGCCTTCCCGGGGCTCCCAGGAAAGCGGGCGGGTGGCTCTTTAAACTGCTCCATGCTGCCAGGGCTGGCAGCGCGGAGCAGTTCAAAGAGTCTCCGCCTGCTTTCTCAGGAGCCCCGGGAAGGCGGGCGGGGGGCCTTTAAACTGCTCCACAGAGATCGGGGCGGAAATTGGTGGGGAGGGAAGGCGATCCCGGCGCCAGGATCGCCCGGGAGATTGGGGGGGGGGAAGGAAGGTGATCTTTAAAGGCGGGAAAAGGCAGGTTCGGGGGATCCTGAACCTGCCAAAAATTTTCTGCGGTCCCCCGAACTTGCCGAGTTCGGGACCGCGGTTTCCCACCATTATGCAGTTCAGCTCCATCCGAACCGCAAAACCGCCGAACAGGGGAGTTTGGCGGTTTTGCGGTTCGGATGGAACCGAATCGACAGCCCTACTGATAACTGCCTGCTTACTAGGGTTGCCAGGTACTAGCTGGAGATCTCATGCTATTATAACTGATCTCCAGGCAATAGAGATCAGTTCACCTGGAGAAAATGGCCACTTTAACAATTGGATTCTGTGGCATTGAACTCCCTCCCCTCCCCAGGCTCCACCCCAAAAACCTTCCACCAGCTGTGAAGAGGGACCTGGCAACCCTACTGCCTACTGGTGTTGTAGAAATTTTGTTTGAAAGTAGTATGAAGTGTGGTACTTAACAAAATTGAATGAAATTCCATCAAATCAACACCATTATTTGCTACAGAGATCCAGTCCCCAGGAGAAAATGGCAGCTTTAAAGGGTGGACTCTATGGCATCACATTTGTGAGCTTCCTTTCCTCCCAAAACCACATTCTTCTCAGGGTCTGCTCTGAAATTTATTCCTATCAAAAAAAACACAGCACTGTGGCCAAGTTGATTAAATGTACTATGCTAACATAAAGCATATACAGGCGTAAGAATAACAAGTTATGAGCAGTAACATACAAATGCAGCTGTTATATAAATTCAAATCCCACAAAATAACAAGCCAAATGTAATGGCGTTAAGGGGACAAATATTAAGTAGAAACAGTGCAGCACGTACAAAAAAGGGCATGCAATTCCAGCTGTCATATGATTGCTGCACTGTTTCTAATTAATATTTGTCCCCTTAACACCATTACATTTGGCTTCTTGTTATTTTATGGGATTTGAATTTATACAACAGCTGCATTTGTATGTTGTTCATACCTTTTGTTCTTATGCATGTATATGACTTTATATTAGCATAGTACATTTAATCACCTTGGCCACAGTGCTGTGTTTTCTTTTTTGATAGACAGGCTCAATTCAGCACAAAAATATCTTTTTCTACTGAAATTTATTCCACCAATTTATAGAAGTATGGTTTTAGATTGCCTAACTGGAGCTAAAATATTGATTGCAAGGAGCTGGAAGAGTAGTGGATACTTAAATATAAAATCCTGCATGCAAAAGATGTGGCTAACAGCAAAATTATCTAAGCTAACTGAGACTGCCTGGTTAATGAGAGGAAAATTAAAAAGTCAACAATTACTAAGAACTGGAAACCATTTTATGACTTCTTGTCCAGACAGCTAAGTTTATGTGTCTGGTATAACTGCAATATTTTATAAGTTCTGTAACACTTCAAAATGTTGTGTTTAGTAATATAGTTGATTAGAATTGTCATGATAATGTAAATATGAATTTTTTTTGTAGTAATTGTTGTCTGATATTGGGCCAAATAATAACACTGACAGCCCATTCCTGACCTCTGAGGACAAAAGTCCTCAGGAGGCCAGGAAGGGGCTGTGCCAGCATTGGGGCCCCCACGCTGGTGCCAGAGCTACTTATGCCACCATGAGTGGCATATGTCATGGAGGAGAGAGGTATTCATGGCTATTAGTTAGAATGGATACTAGTCATGCTGCATACTTATTCTCTCTAGTATCAGAGGAGCATGCCTATTATTTTGGGAGCGGTGGAACACAGGCAGGATGGTGCTGCTGCAGTCGTCTTGTTTGTGGCTTCCTAGAGGCACCTGGTTGGCCACTATATGAACAGACTGCTGGACTTGATGGGCCTTGGTCTGATCCAGCAGGGCCGTTCTTATGTTCTGATGAGTGGCCCCAATGCCGGCGGTGAGATACCAGCTGGGCCTTCCGCTGGTGTCCCACCAGTGCAAATCCCTGTGCCGGCATTCCGGGGGGCATGCCCGGGGTGGAGCTGCCTGTAGGCAGCTTCCTGTCCCCGTTTGGCCCAGAATGCCAGTGTCAAGAATGGCGTTGCTGCGACTGCTTTTTAGTAGGCACAGCATCACTGCTCTCTATGAGGTGAAAAGCCCCTTTTTTAACCTTTTGGTGGCAGGGAAACGGCGCCTCAGCCATGCCATCCCCAGCAGCTGAAAGCTCAGGAATGGGCTGTGATTCTCTATGTCAGACTTTTTGGACAAATAGGATTTTCTGGTCATATGAAAGCAGAGTAATGATAAAGGGAACAACATCATTATCTTGAGAAATCAATGCCTTCATATTTAATTTTGAGTGTTAGCTCATAGCTTCAGTTTTAACAAAGCATTTGATCCAAGGATTAACTGTACCCATCTGAATCTTTTAAGTGTGATGTAGAAATTATGTACATCTTACATAGGAGCTAAAGGAATTGGATTAACTACATATTCCAGCTGAACATGACCTGCTGTGTGTGTTTTTGCTTTGCAGCAGGAAGCACAAAGTCCATGTCAGCAGAAATAATCTGCTTGTCCAGATGACTGCTAGGAAATATTCAGAAAATGTACTCTGTTTTAATGAAGTGAAAGAATTGCTAAGCACACACACAGAAAGAGAATGAAAGCAAACAAAATTCATGCTGAGGAAAGTATACTCAGCTTCTGCAAAAGGAAGCTAACCCCAATCTATTTGAATTGTTTTGAGAATGTCAACAAATCGATTCAACAGACTTTGAGTTTAATGCTGACAGGCTCCATCTAAGTCCTAAATCTCACTGAGGGTATAATATGTTCCTGGACTGTACCACTTCAGATTGCAGATAGGAGCTAGAGTTGCCAGATGCTTGTTAATGGCAGACAATTGCCTGCCAATTAACAAGCTTGCCTACTGCCCCTCAGCTGGCTGGTGAGCAGGGAAGCATGCTAGCTAAAGGGAGGAATGATCCACACATGCACACGGCAACACGTGGCACAATAATGTCCCTTCTGGGGTAAACCCGGAAGCGACAAGGATGCTGTAGGATTTTGCTAAAGGACTGCACTGTTACAAAAGGTACAGCAGAATGCCAGGCTCTGAAGCTGTTCCTTTGTTGCACTAGAACCACAGAGAACCACAGAGAAAAAAAATCTCATCAGCTATTTCTTCTTTTGTAATTAGTGTAATGCTTTTTAAGACAATGCTTTACTCAAAGTGTAAAGACAATCTACAGCATTAATTATAATTATGGAATATACCATAGACGTATGCAACATAACATAGGATTTTTTTATTTTTAATGCAACTAATTTTGTCCAAAATGAAATGCGTTAAAATGTATGACGACTATTGAAGAGTTCCATGTTTTCAATGTTTTAAGTTTAACTTTTTAACCAAATATACTGGCAGTCCTAGTACTTTGGCTCCTTCTAATGCTAAATCTCCTACCTCCAGTGTTCATTGTACATTGGGCTCCAATTAGGATATGCAAATCCAAGTTGGGGAATTCTTGGTGATTTGGGAGTGGAACCTAGGGAGGGCAGGATTTCAGGAGGGTCAGGAACGTAACAGAGTATAATGCCATAGAGTCCACCCTTTGAAGCAGCCATTTTATCCAAGGGAACCGATCTCTGTCATCTTGAGATCAGTTGTAATTCCGAGAGGTTGGCAACCATAGGTCCATCTGCTTTGCTTCATTTGCATTGTTTAGTTGTGGCTGGGGGGAAATTACATTTTGACAGACTTTTTCTAAACAAATGTATATTGCCTTATTGTTTAAGGGATTCTATGTGCTCAGAAGCTGACTCCAGAAATTGCTTTATAACGTATTGAAATAGGACAAATTATTCTGGATTATCTTTTCCTTAAACAAACACAAAGCACCAAGTTTCCTTCTACAGTCATTTTCGGACTTCATATGCTACTCATGATTTCTCAGTTAGAATATCTAATTGCTTTGAGACTTCGCCTGGAGTGAATTTCATCAAATCCTGCTGGTTTAAATTCACTGAAGTAAGTTTACCCTTTTCTGGTTTGCATTCTTTCTTGTGAAAATTGTATTAACCATCTGGTCACAATTTACTCTCTTAATGACAACCAAAATGAATACGGGCATTATATTAATCTACCATTAAGCAAGGTCACACTTATGGCTTTTTGGCAAATCCGGGCTGCAGAATTTATGACTGATTGATGAAAATACTGGAATAAATGCATCATTTCCATGTTCCAGTGTGGCATCCACTTTACAGATTTCGCAGACATTCTTAGTTAGTCTGTATTTATTTGCATAATTATAGAATGTTACCTACACCAACTGCCAGTTTCAACTCATGGTACAAATATATTTTAATTTATAATGGAATTATTTAGTCACAGTTAAATAAAGCTGAAGGTGCAATCCATCCCCCCACAAACATGGCTATACCCATGACAAAGTACTGACATACAGAGCTGTGTATAGAGCTTCTCTCCTCCTCTCCAGCATGCCCATCTCTCAATTTAAATGCCAACATGTTGTAGGCCAGGTTGGGCCTCCTATATACTATGAATATATTCAATCAGACCTTAATATTACCCAAACCATAGCCCTTTCATTAATGCTATTCAGAACAGAATAGTATATGACCATCAAATGAGGGGGGGGATGAGAAACATTTCAACCTTGCTGTTATTCTGGCACATTACTGTTTGGTTTCATTTTTCTAAGTGGCAGAAGGGAAAGTAGGGAGAGAGATCTTAGTAGATATGTGCATGACAAGGATGTCATTCACCTGGAAGAGTATGCCAGTGTGTACAACAGGGATGTCACCCAGCTGGAAGAGCTTGCCAATATTCCTGACAAACAGGAATGTCCCAGTTGACATTTCCGTGCTCAGTTTTCACTTTCCATCAACCAGTGATCCATCTCACTGGCACTAGGAAAGCCTTGAAAGTCAACTGCCTGTATAAACTATAGTGATGAAATCTCCCTTTGCTCCCAGTATGATAGCAACTCAGACTCACTGCACATTTAATAAGGATTCTGAAATCTGTAACTTGCTTTGCTTGGAACATCTGCTACATGACTGAGTTGCTATTTGTGACTAGCCAGCAGTGCATGTGCAAAATTTAGAAAGCCTGAATGTGAGGTTCTCTTTTCCATGTCCGTCCCTTCCCAAACTCTTCATTTATGTTAGTTCTAGTGTAGTTTGTGTATGCGCTTAACATTGGTCTACTAGTCGTAATATGCACAAATCAAAGATTATATTCTTCTTGCACTGACTGAGTGGAATGCACCCACATCACCACTGAGCATCTGCCAGTCACTTAGCATAGTCTACACGCAGAGAGAGATTTCCACCCAAGCATTCCAGTGTTTGTTTTCAAAAAAGAACTCACACAACAATAAACAAGAGACAGAGGGAATACTAATACTCTAAGAACGTTAGTGAGTCTTCTAAGGTAGTGGCTGTAATCAACAAAATATTTGCTGTTTTTAATTAGGCTTTGTCTATCATAAATCTCCCAAACAATCCCTTGAGTGGTATAGGCAATTGCTTGAGTGAGGAGAACACTGCCCAGAGAATTTCATTCCTTCCAGAACCAATGGAAACAAATACAAATGTTTAAAAAACACACATATTCAGACCAGACCAAATAAGGAAAAAACATTATCTGAACATGATACCACATCTGGGTATCTCTTGCTTCCAAAGGACTCTGACCTGAAATTAAAGATTAAATTGTGGGCAAGATTTCTAGGGTGGAGATATCTGGATAGGGTTACCAGAAGTGTATACAGGACATTTCTCCTCAAAAATGGCCAGCATAGCCAAGGGCTAGCCATTCCAGGCAAGAAAATAACTCTGTTGAAACCTATGCTGATCCACTTGCAGGGAAGGGACAGGGAGAGGGCAGATTATGCCCCACATCAACTAATGTGTGCTTGAACAAAGATCTTTCAGTGCTTTCTGAAAACAACCATTTATTTATTTGTAAGATTTATATCCCACCATTACAAAAAAAAAAAAAAGACTAATTGGCTTACATGAAATACAAGGTATTAGATGGGTTAACGAAGGATATTTTCATGGAGAGAGTGGACAGCTAAAGAAAATGTCAGCCTAAAGTAGATAATTGAATCAGGATATATCCTTAGGACATACATGTCTTTATATGGGGAGGAATATATAGGGAGGAACATATAACAAAAAGAGTAAAAACCCAAATATTGTTTCCATTTTTTAAAAGTCACAGAAAAAAATCTGTGTTTTGCCAATACGATGCAAAAATAATGCCATTCAAAGTTGTTGTTTTTTAAAAAACAATCTTACATATGCCAAAAATTATTCTACAGAAAGGCCACTCCCCTTTTTCAATGGTTTTGCTGGGCCATATGCTAAAGATTCCTTTTTCAGACCAGCTGTGTCCCTGCCCTCTTCAGTCAGTGGACTCCTTGGTACATATCCTTTTGCACTGTCATTATGTATACCAACTTTGGCTAAAATGGATTATGCCATGTTTTAACAAATGGTCCACATCTTCTCGAGCAACTTGGGTGCAAAAGGTTCAGTTCCTCTTAGAGGACTCCGATCCTCAGTGGACCTATTTCGTTGCTCGTTTTTTGAAGGCTGCAGAGAAGAGATGAAGGGAGGTGTTTTTAGAGATGAGTCTTATTTAAGTTTTATTGTTTTATTGTTCAAGACCTCGGTCTAAGAACAGGGGGAAAGAAAGAAAGGCCGCACCACCTCCCCCTTCAAACGAAGGGGCTACTGGTTGGCACGAAGGGAGAGCCAGTCTATGCTCACACCAGGGGCCTGATGCAGAATGGGGGGGGGCAGCCCAAGGAAGGGGCAGATATGGACCAGCTTCAGGCTGAACACCCCCTCTTTGGACACAACACACAGAGATGGCAGAGATCATATGGCCCTTTGATTATCCCAGGTTATGTTGTCAGCTCTGTTTATTCTGCAAACAAACCAAGAGATCTTAGACTTACTGTAGAACACATCCAACTGACAAATTAAAATAATGGGAGACCTCCAAGGAATACCAGGGTCATGGTGTGGAGGCAGGCAATGGCAAACTACTTCCGAATGTCTCTTGCCTTGAAAACCCCACAGAGTTTCCATATAATAATCCTCTAGCTGAGACAACCTAACCCAGGATGCAACAATGCTGGATTCAATATAAGATCATCAGTAATGACCACAAGACGCTGTGAACCAATTCTATGATCAATTGTTTTGAAAGACTGTAATAAACTTTCAGGGTAAGGTCAATTTTCTAAAAGCAGTAGAGCTACTGAACAACTGCACTCTAATCCTTGCATTAAAAAAAATCCATACACCTGTTCTGTTTAAACTGAGAGAGAAAATTCTTAATTTAAAAACTCACTGTAAAAGAATCTAAGAAGGATTATATGAAACATCTCAAACAGTGTGGTATCCCTTTTGTAGTTTATTGTAAGAACTTTCATCCACATCACAAAGTTGTTTTTTTATGTTAGGAGTATGTCAGAGTTTTAAGAAAGGAGAGTGTGGGAGTGGGAAGAGTCATGTATAGTACTATATACCCCTTTCTATACTAAATAATTCCTAATGTGACAGACTTTCACCATCAGCATTAACAAACCATTTAAACAATACAGACTTCCATAAACATCCTAGCGTATGTCAGGTAGTTTTAGCGATGCTTTTATATTTTAGCACAGAATGGAAGAACTAGGGGATGTTAACAAAGACCTTTAAAATTTATTTCCTCTTTCTTAGATTGGGAACTGTGTTAGGTATGTCGCTATTCAATTTCAGTTGCTAGGATATGTTAACTCTGTCTTCTTTAAAAGCCCTACTCTAAATAAGATTGCTATTCAGCTGCCTCATAAATATCACTGGCTTCTGCCCTATATTTAACTCTGGCAGTATTTCTGAAAAGCTCAGTACAGGATATTAAATCAACCTTTTCTGCAAGCCCTCTTAAGTTGTTCTGCTTATATGTATTTTGAAGCCACCATTTCGTTTACCAAAAGAGTATCAGAGTCTTGCTGACACAATGAAGAGTTGGTGTCTCAACAAGTTTCTTTTTTTTCCCCAGATCATTTTTTACTTAGAAACGTATATGTGGAACATTTGCTTTAAAAACATCTCATATTGCTTTTTCAACATGTAGACTTAAAAAAATACAGAATGCTTCAAATAAATGTGGCTCGTGTTGTTAGCCTTCAGTTGTCTCTCTCATACGGCCAGCCCAACACACTGCCTCGAATCTTCCATCAATTTATGCTAACGTGGGCTTAATTTTGTTGCATAGCTTGTTTCTACTCTGTTTAATTGCAACTGCAAAGAGGAGAAGGAGAAGAGTTGGTTTTTGTACCTGCCTTTTCTCTACCTTAAGGAGTCTCAAAGTAGCTTACAATCGCAATACCTTCCTCTTCCCACATCAGGCATCCTGTGAGGTAGGTGGAAAAGAACTGTGACTGGCCCAAGGTCACCCAGCAGGCTTCATATGTGGAGGAGGGTGATTCAAACCCAGTTCTCCAGATTAGAGTCCGCCACTCTTAACCACTACACCATGCTGGCTCTCAAAGAGACCCGTACTTGCACTTAAATTGGGTTCATTGGTCTGGGACAAAGACAGGCAGCATGCCCTTAAATTGCAACTGGTATGATTTCACTATTAGATCCAGAAATACAATTGAGAATCACACTATAACAAGCAGACTGTACTTCAGTTTATACAAAAGCCTTGTGAGATTGGCACTTACTTATCTCAGTATACAGATGGTTAAAAAAAACATGTCACCAAAATAATTTCAGTGCTATTATTTAATTCAGCACAATGTGTTTTAGTATAAACAGATGAACTGAATTGAGCTCAGTGATCACCTGACTGCAGTGTTAGAGGCTCCCTGTGACCTTCTGAATCTGTAGCAGTGTGCATGTTTAGAAGTGAGGGGATAGAACCATCTCAGGTAGACTTCACAGACTCAAAAGGCTTTGTGAATGAATTCTCAGTCATGCTTTCTACTTTGTGGAACTCAAGGCAGGCTTACAATGTAAATAAAACATTATTTTTAAAAGACCACAATTTAAAATCTCAACTAGGACTCCAATAAATAAAAAAATAAATTATTTAAATGCAGTCCTAAATAGAATTGTCTTCAAATGCCTCCTGAAGATGGAAAATGAGGGGGCCAGGCACATCTCCCTGGGAAGGTTGTTCCATAATTGTGGGGCTGCCACTCACATGCCCACCAAAAGAGCTTCTTTGATAGGAGGGTCAGTTTGGAGGGCCTCCCTGTGATCTTCATCCCCAGGCAGGAACATAAATGAGAAGATGGTCCTTCAGATACCCTGGTCCCAAGTCTTGTAGGGATTTAAAGGACAAGACCAACACTTTGAATTGGGCTCAGGAGTGGATCGATAGCCAGTTTAATTTGTCGTATTCGGGGACATATGCCTCCAATAGCTGGCTCCAACCAGAATTCTAACTGCAGCATTCTGCACTAGCCGCAGGTTCTGAACACTCTTCAAGGGTAGCCACAAGTAGAACATATTGCAGTAGTCCAGACTATATATAACTAAGGCATGGATCACTGTGGCTAGTTCTGTATGATTCAGGAATTAAAATATTGTCGAAGGCTTTCACGGTCAGAGTTCATCGGTTCTTGTAGGTTATCCGGGCTGTGTGACCGTGGTCTTGGTATTTTCTTTCCTGACATTTCGCCAGCAGCTGTGGCTGGCATCTTCAGAGGAGTAACACTGAAGGACAGTGTCTCTCAGTGTCAAGTGTGTAGGAAGAGTAATATATAGTCAGAAGGGGGGTTGGGTTTGAGCTGAGTCATTGTCCTGCTAAGTATTAAAGGTAATGTGCTAATCATTGTCCTGTAAGTATCAAGATAATGTGCTAATGAGGGTGTGGTATGTTCAGGATACAATGGTTCCACGTTAACATACCACACCCTTATTAGCACATTATCTTGATACTTACAGGACAATGATTAGCACATTACCTTTAATACTTTGCAGTATTAATACTCAGCTCAAACCCAACCCCCTTCTGACTATATATTACTCTTCCTACACTTGACACTGAGAGACACTGTCCTTCAGTGTTACTCCTCTGAAGATGCCAGCCACAGCTGCTGGCGAAACGTCAGGAAAGAAAATGCCAAGACCACAGTCACACAGCCCGGATAACCTACAAGAACTGATTCAGGAATTAACCCAGTTTGCACACCAGCCAGAGGTGGGCAAATGCACTCTGAGCCACAGCAGCTACAGCAGGTTTTCTCAGCTGACTGCTGTGTCAAGGAGCACTCCTAAGCTGCGGAACTGGCTTTTCAAGGGGAGTATAACCCCATCCAAGAGAGATCTCGTCCATCATCTGCCTTTCTACTGACCTAGAAAACCTCTGTCCTGACAGGGTTAAGTTTCACCTTCATCCAGCTCATTGACTCCCAGAACTAGTTCAGAACATCAACAGCATGCTCAGAATTATGTGGAAAAGAAAGACAGATCTGGGTATCATCCTCAGATTGGTGACCCAAACCTTCTGATGACCTCTCCCAGTGACTTCATATAGATATTAAATAGCATGGAGAGTAAGATGGAACCCTGCGGAGCCCCACAGGCCAATAGCCATGGGGCAGAGCAGGAATACCCCAACACTACCTTCTGAGACCAACCCTCAGATAGGACTCGAATCACCGTAACACAGTGCCCCTTAGTCCCAGCACTGAAAGGCAGCTCAGTAGGGTACTATGGTCAATGGTATTAAAGCCCACTGAGAGATCCAGCAGAGCTAGCAGGGTCACATTCCCCCTATCTAGTTCTTGACAGAGGTCATCAACCAAGGCAACCAAAACACTCTTTGTTCCAAATCCCAGCCTGAAACTAGATTGAAATCAGTCTAGAAAATCAGTCTCTTCCAAGAACCTCTGAAGCAACCACCTACTGTAGCACCTTGTCCAAGAATGGAAGACTGTAGACTAGCCCAAAGTTTTTCAGCATTGTAGGGCTCAGGGAGGGTTTCTTCAGAACAGGTCTAATAACTGTCTCCTTGAGCATGGTTCGCATAACTCCCAATCTCAAGGAAGTATTTATCACTCCCCTTACCCATTCAGCCAGCTCCACCCCCATGACTTTTATCAGGCAGGAAGGGCAAGGGTTGAGAACACAGGTGGTAGGCCTTGCCTCTCCAAGGATTCTGTCCACATCCTCTGAATCCACAAGCTGGAAAAGTGTCCATACAAATCCAGACAAGCAGATGCCAAAAAAATAATAATTTAACTATCCATCTACATCAGTATCTAACCTAGAGCAAATCTGGACAATTTTGTCTTCAAAGTAAGTAACAAATTGATCACAGCAGGGTCAGAGTCCACTTCCTTGGGGCTATCATGTAAAAGTCACCAAACCACACAAAACACCTCAGATGGACAATTAAGTGCAGACAGAGAAATACTGCCTTTTTTGCCATCACCACCACCACCACAGAAGAGGCTCTAATATGGGCTCTATGATGTGTTCAATCAGTCTCACTCCACGTTTTCCATTAGGGGTGTGCAAGCCATTGTCCCTCCCATATCAACCCTCCTATTACATCACCATCAGTTCCCCCATGAACCAGAAAGTCTGCTTGGATCTATCCAGGGGTGAGGGTGCTTAGGGGTGATTGTGTCAACAGCCTGGCCCATCTCCCTATTCCAGTCAGCGGTCAGGGCATTGACAGATTCATCAGTAGCCAAGGTGGGAAAAATCTAATTATCACATTTTCCCTATGTAGTAAACTGTGCAGATTCACAAGACCAAAACAAAAATCTATTTACAAAATCAACTGCATACATTAAAGTAACTGTACAGCATAGAACATAAATTAAAATGAACGTAACAATCTAATGAAAGAGCACTAAATTAGAAATTACACCAATTCAATATAATAACTCTAAGTTCCCTTATGTTAACACACCATGACTACCAGCACTTTTGAACTGGCGTATTGTGTGTCTTTTGGATTATGCAAAGACCATCAAAAATTAGGAAGCACTGCCACTGTTCAGAATCCCACTGAATAGAATCCAGAAGGTCTCTCCTCTCCTTTCCCTCCTCCCCCTGCCCTAAGCAAGAAAATACATCTTCATTCTATACAATGGTTTCATTAAAGAGAGATACTTTCACATTTATACATTTTGAGCCCTATAAAACAATTAGCAATGAAGCTTCATACTATTGTCGAAGGCTTTCACGGTCAGAGTTCATTGGTTCTTGTAGGTTATCCGGGCTGTGTAACCGTGGTCTTGGAATTTTCTTTCCTAACGTTTCGCCAGCAACTGTGGCAGGCATCTTCAGAGGATTAACACTGAAGGACAGTGTCTCTCAGTGTCAAGTGTGTAGGAAGAGTAATATATAGTCAGAAAGGGGGTTGGGTTTGAGGTACTCAGCTCAAACCCAACCCCCTTTCTGACTATATATTACTCTTCCTACACACTTGACACTGAGAGACACTGTCCTTCAGTGTTAATCCTCTGAAGATGCCTGCCACAGTTGCTGGCGAAACGTCAGGAAAGAAAATTCCAAGACCACGGTTACACAGCCCGGATAACCTACAAGAACCAAAGCTTCATACTGATTATTACAGTGTTGCATAAATCTACACCCAAAAATCCAAGATTCCTGGACAGCAGCCTGGCAAATGTTTTACAGCACTGAAGGTGTACATTGGATCCTTTTGAAGTTATAGCACTTTTTCCTTAACTGACACTGTTCTCCCCACTCCAGCATTTTACAGATTATTATTTTTAGGGAGGTGGAATTCAGACAAGACAGATTATGCACACACTTCTTTCCCTGCTTACCTTTGGGCAGGAACTCCTCTCAGCATTTAATTACCAAAGGAGGAAAAATAGATCTGCTGCTGTAATTATTGCAACAGGCAACACAGGTGTGACTGATAGAAGATTACAAGTATGACTCTTAAGCGCTGTAGGATAGCATGGAAGATTAAGCATATATTAAACAGTGTTTAGAATTGCACTGGAAAGCACTTTTTGCAGTGTCCATTTATATAGGAAGGAATGCAATTGCATGATATAACCAATGCTGGTATGACAATGACAAATTACCCCCAAATGGGAGATGCTCAGTTGAACTTTTAGCTACCTTCTGTGGAAATATGTTATGATTTTTCAGGAAACAATTCCCATCTTTAAAAAAAACATACAAATTGCATCATTTATTTTTAAGTGTGGTAATTTCAAATGTTGTGCAAGCATGCCATTCAAGCAACCAGTACACAGAGCTGTGTGTTTTCAGCCACTTGACATACAGTTTATGGTTGAATCTTAGTGTGTTTACTTAAATTGAGTTTGACATTGAGAAGAAACCAAAGTGGGGCATAAAGCATTAGCATCTCCCCAAACTGGCAACATATCCCAGTATTCTGAGCTGAAGACTGGGATATGATCTCCCAATCTCTGGCCTCGACCAGGAAAATTAACTCTTCTTAACTAGAGTGTATCACCACTCTTGATGAAAAAGCTCCATTCTCTGTTCCCAGAATACTAATTATCACACTAGATTCTGTATACCAGTGCTCACAGATTGAGCCATCATGCTGCTCCATCTGTTTTCTGTCCTGATTTTTTCAGCTACCCTACAAATCTACATCCTTTCTCCAAACCTAAAACCAATTCATGCAAATGAAGTTAAAATCAAGGCAAGTGTCAGGTGTGTGGTCTTACATACCAGACTATACAATGATATTGTATGAGAAACTGGCTATATGACTGTTTTGCAACAAATACTACTACTTTCATCTATATCTGTACTTCCTGGAGGCAGCTAATAAATGGTACAGTAAATAGAGTTTCACTACAATTTCTGCTTGTAGAGAAGGACAGAGCCACCAGTACCATAGCTCCTTCTAAAAAACACTGACAGGAATTATAATTTATCAGCTGAAACCATTCTATTTCTCTACACTGCTTTCCCTCCCTTGCCTACTGAGAAGTTGGGCAAGAGATATGATAATTGATATTTGACCATTTTGATCATTCTGAGACAATGAAGTGGATGCTATACTTTGGGAAAGAAGGTGGCATGGTATAGTCCAATCTCATCAGATCTTGGAAGCAAAGCAGGATTGGTACTAGGAAAGGAGACCACCAAGGAAGACTCTGCAGAGGAAGGCAATGGCAAACCACCTACTCACTTGCCTTGAAAGCCCCTTGATGTCACTTTACTTACACAAGTTATACTTAACTACGTTAACATTGTAACTGCCTTCTTTATGTCATGCACAGGTAAAGCCATAAAAGAGAAAATGAATAAGGGAGCAAAATCTCAAAGGCACCATAGTCCAAAAAATAGTCCTACATACTTCTCAGGTGTATCAAGTTTCTCTAAGGCCACATGTTCACTAGCTCCAAATTTGAACAGGTCTTCAACAACAGCCCACCTGTGTCAAACACAGTACTATTAATGAATCCCAATAAATCCCCATTGCCTAGATCTTAAGGCCAGGATCAAAGGCCTAGCACCAAATGAGCCCATACATTTGCCAGGGAGGGAAAGCAGCATTGTATCATCTGATCTAGAGTTGCCAGCTCTGGGTTGGAAAATACCTGGAGATTTTGGGGATGGATCCTAAGGAGGGTAGGGTTTGGGGAGGGAAGGGACTTCAATGGGGTATAATGCCATAGAGGCTATCTTCCAAAGCAGCCATTTGCTCCAGAGGAACTGACCTCTGTCGCCTGGAGATCAGTTGTAATAGCAGGAGATCTCCAGCCACCACCTGGCAGCCCTAGTCTGATCTCATCAGATCTTAGAAGCAAAGCAGGGTCAGTACTGCAGTGCAGAGGAAGTCAATGGCAAGCCAGTTCTGTGTCCCACTTGTCTTGAAAGCTGCTTTCTGGAGTAACCACAAGTCAGTTGCAACTTGATGGCACATAATATACACACATACATTTGCAAAACAAAAAATTAATCTTGCCCATCCATGTTTGATGAAGGCACTGTAAAATCATATCTTGCCTTGTCTCATCTGCTGAGACAAGCCATAACCTGTTTGATCTAATATCCAGTATGGCATTATTTTTTTGAGTGAGCTGTAAAGTCATGTCCAGTAATGCTCTTCGGATTTTTAAGAGAATGGAGCTGGAGCCAAAGATCCATGAGTGTAGGTCTACATGTAGTGTAGATCTTTCCCACCTCCCCCATTGTCTGTTTATCCCTTGCACCACCCAAAAAAGTGTTTCTGAGGTATGGGATATCTTTGGCAATACAGTAGGATGCAATGAAGTTGGCTGCAGCTTGAATAGATAATCTGTAGAAAGAAATCACAGACAATTCCTTGCAGAAAGTCTTCTATTTAAGAAAGAGCAACTTCCGATCCAAACTACTAGTTTCTACTGCGCTGGAAGACTGTTATTCCAATTTAGGACTCCACAACAGCCTTACACTATTTAAACCTGTCTTGGGCAACAGTTCCAAAATAGATGCCAAAGTATCAATTCAACTATTAAAATGAAGTAAGTTGGACATTTATTTCAGTCAACTTTTATATGCAAAATCATGCTAAGGGTCTAAGAAAGGTTTTCACTAGTGCAAGAACACTATTTTTCAGCTCAGTCCATTCACTATCCAACCTAAACAAACATGGTTGTCCTCATGTTGCTATTTTAACAGTTTGCATGACAAGGATTATAAAAATCACATTAAGAAATAACAAGTAAAAAACTAGGGGGGGTGGGAATCAGTGGCTGCTTTTCAGCTAAACCAGATCTCATTACTACAAGGATTATACTTCCTTTAAAATTGAATAACCTTCTCCAATTTAGTATCTCTTTGGGGCAAATAAGGCAAAACAGAGGTTACTATCCAACCAACCTTGAATTATGCACTAAGGGAGAGCAAGGGCATAATACAAAAGAACTGAATTAAGAGTTTATCTAAAATATTTTCTTCGGCATTTGATATATATATATTTTTTTTTCAACTGCCTTGGGCTCTGACACATCATATCAGAGTGCTCTAACATTCTTCAGTTCCCACCAGGAGGGTTTTTTTGGGGAGGGGGCACAATGTTCAAAGCAGAGAATCAGACTCCTGGTGCAAGGTCACACATCTCTGCTATGGAAAAAAAAAGTCGGCACTGGTTTCACCTCTGTTCCCAAATGCATGCCATAAAATGCAGCAACTTCACTTTCCAGAATTCTGAAGTATTACAAACATCAATGTCTTCAACATTTTTATGGGTAGGAATACAGTAATGAAGGTAATTTATGTATACGAACCAATAGTTCCTTGGCTGAAATAATGTTCAATATTAACGGTATTACAGCATAGTGTTTGAATCTGCACAAGACATTCAATGGATTTTATTATATTGAACCCACATTCACTCGTAAATTAGCTAATGATTTGGAGGTATCATTTGAATAAATCATACCATCTGATATGTTGGCTATTACATTACCAAGATCTACTTAACACATTCAATGCCCATTATTAAGCATTCTTCAGTGATAACAGCTTGTGAGTGATGTCAACCATAATAATTTTAGATTAGTGTCCTTCTGCAGAAGGTTTCACAAGTATTCCAATGTCAAGGGTCATACATACAGAATTATTAGGATGGGATGGAAATGAGATTGTTTATTATTACATAAACTGTAAGTTCCTTGAGGCAGGGATGAGTTTATGAAATGCCATGTAAATACATATATTTGTAAAAGCCGCATCAGAACATACAAAGCCCACTTCAGAAACATAATGCCAAGATTATTCTTCCATCCTTACAGCTTTATGATGTTCTGTATCCACATCTGCTTGTGCACAGAACCTTTATTGTGGTTCTATTAGACAGTTCTTTTTAACAGCCAATAGAGGAAGCCCAGACAGGAGTTGCTCCTTAGCTCCTTCTCCTTATTACTGACAAAAGTAGCATCTTCAAGATCAAAGAAGAACACAGTAGAATCAAGAGTATCAAATATAAACAAACTCAGAACCAGATTTTTCAGCTATCGTCTTTAGTTAAGCCCAAGTAAAGCACGTTTAAAGACCTCAAACCAGAATATCATGTTTCAAGCCTCCAGGTAGATAGATTTATAACCTAATCCCAAACAAATCTCATGGAAGTAAATTCCAATGAAATACTGTAGTAAGTGTATTTATCATGGTGGATTTCAACTTTTTGTTTATAGCTAACTTTTTAAAAAAGCAAACCACCGCCACCCCTTATGAAGAAACAAACGGGGGGGGGGAATGCAAAATTCTTATGCATAGTTTTCTTATTTATGGACAGAAACAAAAAGCCATGCACACTAGAAAAAGTAAAGGTTGCCATCTGGAAAGAAATATGTAAAGTGTTTTACAGCAGAATGAAGCCTTAACACTTTTGCTGAAATCCATTTCCCCTCTTCCTATAATGTTTAAGATGTCTTTTCATATTAAGCATTAAACATTGTGTCAAACTGTTGAAACCTAAGAATGCACTTTGCAGCCCTCCAGTGGTAAAGTAGAATGTGGAACTCTTGAAAGAATTCAGATGTACCACCCTGTTTAAGGTACAACACTTTCTGAATACTATGAACAATAACAAACAAGTATGAGCTAAAAGAATATGCTGTGGAACAATTATATCAGAGGTGGCAAATTACCTAGTACCAAAACTTCAGTGTACACTTGATCTCACTCTGGTTAACAATGCAATCAAGCTGCACACCTTTTCAGAAAGCGTGAGGCAAGTTGACATACTGATGTCCTTTTCATCTGTCTCATGTCCCTTTGTGCCTTGTAGTCAAACAATGCATAGTTTGAGTGGTTCTCAAAGTATAACATTCCTAATTCCCATGAAACAAATTGTGATCAAGTTACTATCTTGAATGTATACAAACAGTGATAAAATACAACTCTCACTCTCCAAACCTAACAATTTATTTTTGATGAGGAATCAGGACAATTCTCAAAGCAGTCCAACAATAAAAGCTGTTGCCACGTCTGCTTAGAACTATACCCTAGGCATCCTTGTGTAAGATAACGGAAGACAGTCTAGGAACGCGAAAACAATTAATTGTTAGGAGCCAACGGAAACCACAGAGGTCAAGTTAAACCGCAGCTGCTCTACAGCAAAACTGGTTGTGTTTAAAGCAGAAGTTGTTAACGCAGAGAATCAAAACATTAAACACTGTGTTTCATCATAGAGGGACTACTGAAAACCAGTGGGGATCAAACAACGCTACGGGGACTATTATTCCTAACCAGTTTATTCTACTCTGGCATTGCCTCCTTTCGAAGCAACTGCCATCCAGGTTTAGACGAAATGCCTTAATAGGTTTCTCGAGCCGAGGACGACTGTGAATCCCAAAATGGGATTTGAACTCCTCAACCGTGCGGACGATCCCCGTTAAAATTAAACACGAACCCCCCCCCCCTTATTTGTGACGGATGCCCAAAAGGGTGTTTGTGCGAAGCAACAAGTGCCTGGTGTGTTGCCGTACGTGGGTGCGCGCGTGCGCGTCGGTAGGCGCGCCGGCTTCCCCTCGCCCAGGGTCAGGCCACGGAGCCGCCGCGCGAGACCGCCCCACAGATTAAGCTGTGAAAGGCGAGCCACCCGCCGTCGCCCCACCGCGGCTTCCTGCTCGTCCCCTTCCACCTCCTTCGGGCGCGAGCGCGCAGCCCCCGGCCGCCCGGCGCTCAGCCGAGGATGCTCGTGCCGCCGCCGCGAGCCTCCAAGGCGAGACGCGCTCGAGACGCTTCGCCTCCGCAGGCGCGAACGGACCCCACCCCGGCAGCGCCGCGCGCGCAGCACGCCTCCAACTTTCGGAGCCCCGGGGTCCCTCGGGCTCGCTTGCAGCGCGGGGGTCCCTTTTCTCTCTCCCCCCACCCCTCGCGCGGTCGGGCGGGGGCGTTCCCGACCCCTGCTCCGCCGCGGCTGAGGGCGCGCCCCGGCGGGTGGACGCCCCCAGACGGCCGAGGCGAGCGAGCGAGCGGAGGACCCCGGAACGGCTCGCTGTGGCTCCGCGGCGCCTCCTCACGCACGCAACGCCCCAGCCCGCCAGACACAACAAACCCGCCACCTCTTCCTGCCGCCGCCTTCAGGGGGGCCCCTTCGCAAACCAGGCGGCGCCCCTCGCACCTGCGCGGCCCGCACCCACCCGCCCGCCTGCCTCCCCGGCCGCGGGGGGCGGGGGGGAGAGACTTGCCCTACCTTTGGCGGCGAGGAGGCTGCCGACCCCCAGCAGGAGCAGCGCCCACTCCCCACGCGGCTGCATCCTCGCGGGGCCCCGGGACGGGCTTGCTTAGCGAGGGGCTCTTCGGCCCCCGACCGCGGCCGAGTCCTTCCTCCGACCCGTCGGGCTGCTCGCGACGGCGCTCCCTCCCACCGGCCGGCCGGCCGGCTCGTGGACAGGAGGGCGGCGGGAGCGAAACAGCAGGCGCGGCGCGTGCCGCGGCTCTGAGGATGGCTGCCGCTGCCGCTCAGTCCCTCGCAGGCTTTAGTGGCGGGACCGGAGCCGCTCGCCGGCTTTCACCGCGGGACTGCTGCGACGTCACTGCGAGGGGAGGCGTGAATATTCACGAGGAAGGGGGCTGAGGGCGAAGGAGGCGCGCTGGAAGCGGGCTCGGCGCCGCTCGTGGAGCCCCCGCGGGGAGGGAGGCGCGGGGCACCAAACCTCCCTGCCTCCGACTCCGGGGCGGTTAGAGGAGGGCAGATGTCCAACTCTTTCTGCAGGCTTCCAGAGAAAGGGGCGAACGGATGAGGACGCCCGGAGCCCGGGCGAGCAGGACAGAGGCACCAGGGCCGTCGCTGGGGAGGAGGGCAGCCGCGGGGAAAGGCAGAACTGCCTCTCCTGCCCGGCCCGCTCCTCCTAGGAGGAGGCAGTTCCGCAGCTCTCTCTGCAGGCCAGAGGGGCGGAGGCTGCCCTCCTTGCCCTTCCCCCTGCTAAGGCCCTGGGTGCATGTAGGTTGCTGGGGCTCCGACTGATTCAGACAACAATCCTCTCTGTGAGTTCTTACGCCCGGATTAGGGTGACACCTGTGAATAACCACGTTCCGTTGTCTTCCGCCTAATTTGATGGAGAAGGAGTGTGAAAATTGGGCGGACCGCGTGTACATAGATTACATTCACCTGGCTCCTTTACAACTGCATCACCGAGATGCATCATGTGTGTGAGATTCACCAGGTCAGCTGTTATGGCTCAGAGAGCTGAATAAGTGAATCCATTCAGGTAAGCAACACCAACATTGAACACATGTGAACACACCTGAAGCTGCCTTATACATAATCAAGACCCTTGGTCCATCGAAGTCAGTATTGTCTTCTCAGACCAGCAGCAGCTCTCAGGTAAAGGTCTTTCACATCACCTACTTGCCTGACTCCTTTACCCGGAGATGCCAGGGATTGAACCTGAGACCTTCTGCATGGCAAGCAGATGCTCTACCACCGAGCTCCATAAATGAAAGCTCACATGGAGTGATACAAATGTTCTTGGTGTAGTGTTTGGTATGCTATACATTTGGCTTTAACACAGTTAAATTGTGGAACTTCCTGCCCCAAGGTGTGGTGATAGCCACCAACCTGGGAGGCTTTAAGAGGGGAGTGGCCATGTTCCTGGCGGAAAGGGCTATTCAAGGCTACTAGTAAAATTGGATACTAGTCATAATGCATACCCATTCTAGTATCAGAGGAGTATGCCTATTATATTAGGTGCTGTGGAACTCAGGCAGGATGCTGCTGCAGATGTCTTGTTCATGGGCTTCCTAGAGGCACCTGGTTGGCCACTGTGTGAACAGACTGCTGGACTTGATGGGCCTTGGTCTGATCCAGCATGGCTTTTCTTATGTTCTGATGACTAGCAACATACAGTCACTGGTGAACCCTGATCACAACTTGTCTTTAACTTCTGAATAGTGCTAGGCTGCCTTCAGCCTTGGGTTTTTCCCCCCACTCTCACACAACTCCAGCAGCAACAGCCCCATTTCAGTGGAAAACAGTCCTCTGGCTGTAATCCTTGTATTTCTTTAAATATTTCTATCCCACTTTTCCAAATAAGATCTTCAGACTGGCTCCCTTCATTTCTCTTCAAAAGAGTAGAAATTTCCTCATCCCCTACTGCATGTATTTCAGAACAACTCAGATAAGTACATAACACATAACCCTGGATAAATGAGCTTTATATCGTGCACCTTTATGATTAATTACCATTCCTGCTTTTTAACTAAATACACACCCCACTGCTATCCAGTTTACTTTACTGCATAGCTTGTCCACCCAGCTTTGCCGTCTGATAAAAATCTTGTTAACTCATTCGGCTCCTGGAATTTGTCACCGATTATTTGTTCCTAATTGGTGTCCCTGCTGGAATGGCTTCCCTTGCTTGCTGCCTTCTATTACATCAGTAACAGCTGATACTGAAGCATTTCCACCTGTGTCCTGCTCACAAGTAGCCAATGCTCAACGTTAAGCCAAAGCCGTTAACGGACACTCTTCTCTAAGACCAGGACACATTTGGGGTTACTGCCTGCCTGTCCAAACTCTCACTGATGTTACAGCAACTGTGTGTGTAAAGTGCCGTCAAGTTGCAGCCAGCTTATGGCGACCTCTGATGGGGTTTTCATGGCAAGAGACTAACAGAGGTGGTTTGCCGGTGCCTTCCTCTGCACAGCAACCCTGGTATTCCTTGGTGGTCTCCCATCCAAATACTATCCAGGGCTGACCCTGCTTAGCTTCTGAGATCTGATGAGATCAGGCTAGCCTGGGCCATCCAGGTCAGGGCTGCAGCAACTAGGTATATACAAAAGATATTCCTCAGTCATCCTCCAATTTGAGAGGATAAGAAATTGAAAGTATAGAAATTAATGCTGTTTGTGTGTTCTTTGGCTCAGTTTCTTGCACAGAATTATTTCCATCACTGTTACAGCTTTTTGGGGAACAAATGCGACTAGGAACCCTGGTTTCTCAGGGGGAGCTTAGGGTTGTTTCAGAGATGGTCCATGGAAACTGCAGGGCTTTTATAAGCTAAAAACATATAATTTATTAATACTGTTGTAGATCCTATTCTGTGTCTGTGGGAGAAGGTATTGCTTATTGTGCTGGGCTAAATGCTCGTCAGATTTTGGATGAGACCAAGAAATACTGGGAACATAACATTCAAATCCATTGTGACATCTGTTTCCTCACACCCCAAATAGCCATTGATTAATTCTGAAGAAGGAATTTAGAAAATACCAAAAGCATCTGTAGAAAGAAAGTGTGCTTCAATATCAGAGCTACAGGAAACAGAAATGTTTTGCCACTAATGGTGGTTTTAGTCTTGTAGTTCACTCATTTATTTATTTATTTACTTACTTACGTCATAAAAAGCCCATTCCTTACTTTTGAGGACAAAAGTCCTCAGGAGGCCAGGAAGGGGCTGCCGCTGTGCCAGTGTTGCCCCCCCACCGGTGCCTGGGCTACTTATGCCACTGTGAGTATCCCCAACACTGGCGGGGAGGCCTGGATGCTGGTCTTCTGCTGCTGCCTTGGCAGCACTGCCCAGGGACCCTGGCTGGGCCTTCTGCCGGTGTCTCACCGGCATAAAGGCCCACACGAGCCTTCCGGGAGTCATACCGGGAAGTGGAGCTGCCTGTAGGCAGCTTCCAGTCCCCTTTCGCCCCTGGATGCCGGCGCTGAGAAGAAAGGCTTTTTTTATGGCGTTCAGTGGCCGGGAAATGGGTTAAGAGGCACCATGGCGGCAGCACCTCGTGACCGTCCACTCCATCTCCCGAAGCCAACAGCCAAGGAATGGGTTGTTATACCCCACCTTTCCTCCAATGGAGACCAAAAGTAACTCACACAGTTCTCTTCTCTGGGTGACCTTGGACAAGTCATGCTCTCTCAGCCTCACCCACCCCACAGGGTGTCTGTTGTGGGGAGGGGAAGGGAAGGTGGTTGTAAGCCGGTTTGATTCTGCCTTAAGTGGTAGAGAAAGTCAGCATATAAAAACCAACTCTTCTTCTTCTTCTCCATTTTATCCCCATGACAACCCTGTGAGGTAGGTTAATATCTGGCCTGGAGCTGGCAACAGGATATGGATACCCAGGACAATCTTAGAAACCTGACTTGATGGAACAAGGTAAGTAAAAAAGGAACAAAGAACCAAGTACTTACAGACCAAGTACTTACAGAATTTCAAACCAACATGATAGCTAATAGCCAGATGAGTGATAAGGACATAAAAGTTACAGGCAGTACAATATAAATCACATTATGTGAAAATATGGTTGAAGGGTATCCTTCCTCTTTAAGGAAAGTACTTTGGTCAAAGTTAAGCCTTGTCAATCTTTTGTTTATTTCTTGGGTGATGTTCCATAGAGCTAAATAAATGAATAGCAGGAAACCTGCAGATAGTTTTTTAAAAAATATTTTATTTGGAATAGACTTCTTCAGATGAGAGCATGGGAGAAAAAAAAATACCAAAGCTGCCCAATGCATAAAGAGATGGTTTTGGTTTGAAGAGACAAATCCTTCAGTACCATATAAATTTTTAAAAATCAACAAATTAAGGTAAAAACTACAAATGGGATCTATTTTCCTGTGAGGCAGGTTAGGCTGAAGTTTGTAACTGGCCCAAGGTCACCCAGGAAGCTTCCATAGTCAGAACAGAGAAATAAAACTGGGTCTTCCAGATCCTAGTCTGACACTCTTATCACAATAATACACTGACTGCTAATCCTTTAACAGGAGGAGAGTTGTGCAAAGATAGTTGCCAGCATGTAAGATTTAGGCTGAGTGTTTGAGGGCAATCCGGAAGGGAGGGGTAGATCCACAGCGGCCGGGAGCAGTGGAGCCGCACTGCCTCCTCAGAGGCTTCCCGGCCACCTCAGAGCTTAAAAAAGCATCAATAAAATAAAATTTAAAAGGGGGAAATGCCCCATTGAAAACAGCAAGGCTGCACCACCCAAAAAGGTGGCACAGCCCCGCACCCAATCAAGGGGGTGTTCCTGGTGCAAAAGGGCTGTGGAAGCCGCCTAAAGGCAGCTCCACCCCCAGGAACACACACACCCACGCCGGCATGGGCTTTCCTTTCCTCTTCCTATTCATTTTTTTTTCTACACAAAGGAAAACTAGTGATAATATAGACACTCAAGAAAGCTCTCATCGAAGATTACACTGTTGACAAGGAAAAAGTGAATGTACATTTACCATTCAGTGCAGCCCTACCCTCTCTCATATTATTTATGTAGAATTGGAGGGGAAGTTATTCTATCATTGACCTTGGCCACTCTATAATCCTAGAAAATGTTATAACACCAGTTGCCAATTTTAAAATGAGCAGTGGACCACATTAAAACACACACACACACACACACACACTCCTTCCCTTTATTTAATTCGTATGTGTATCCATAGATGTGCAAGATGCTTTCACATATAAACTCTCTCCAAGCCCAATTTCCAAGCACCAGCAAAATAGTCTGTCCTGCTTCAGTCAAGCATAACAGGATTGGAACAGATCAAAAGAAGGGTGGGACTGAATTAATAGGTCCATTAATTTTAGGTACATATGTTGGGAAGACAAGTCCTACCTATAGACATATGCCTTGTGTACTCTCATCCTCAGGATCACTTACTGGGGCTTTGGTCATAAAATCCTAGAGTTCCTCTTGCATATTCTGAGGAACACCTGTTCCCATATGAACCTGCCCAGAGAGCAATGCCCTGGAAGCCTTTCTCTGAATTTCCTGACATCTAAGGGGAGACAGGTGGAGGAGGGCTTTTTCAGTTGTGGTGCCATGACTTTAGAAAAATCTTTGTTTGAGGTTTGTGGAGATTCATCCTCTCCAGTTGTTTTTGGCATGTACGTAGGGTTGCCAACCTCCAGGTAGTGCAGGAAGAACTAATTGTAGACGGACAACATAGTGGTGTAACAAAGTGTATAATAGTGCTCAAATAAACATATAACAAACGAGGAATAATATACAAAACTCTTTCAAAGTCAAAGTACAAAATGCTAGTTTCAAAGCAAGGAAGAAAGATGTTCTTCATGTAGAAGTCACTTAAATAGGAAGACGATCGTTTCTATTTCTTCATCAGTTCCATTTAGTAGAAGTTTTCTATATATGCACATATAAGTTCCAAAATCCAGTCCGATCTCACATTGGAGAAAAGAATACAAACTGTGTGTAACATTCAATATTGAAGTTCCAATACAGGATACATCATTTTCAATACACAGTTGTGCAGATAGTTTGAACAATTTGACTGTTCCCAACGGGATACTCCAAGTAATGCCTCTTCCAAGATAGCACCTGCTGAATCCAATGTGTGGGCATTATTTTTAAAAGGGCATTCTCCCCCCCCCCAAAAAAAATTAGTGTATATTCAAATTCAAGCAGATAGAGATTTAAATAAGTGAATCAACTAAAAGCCATATTATTAATTTACTGCAATTTCATTACATGGGTAAAAGGCTTAGAGATAAGATCGCACATTTGGATCCCCTCCTTCCCCTTGGTCGTTATTATGTAAATATAAAGTTTGGTTCAAGGCTGGGGATACCTTAAGGATTTATTTCCTATTCAAGGGTCATTGGGTTACATGACTTCTACTGCCTAAAATGAGCAAAAAAAAAAACCCCTTCCATACACGGTAGTATGCAATTTCACTTTGATCAGACAAGGCTCATTACTTTTTTGAAATGGAAATTATAAGACTAGAGGAAAAAGGTCACACTCCTGCCTTTACTTGGAGTTATTGACATAGGTCTGGCATCAGTGACAGTCAATCTCTCTCTTTTTCTAGAGATGTATATAGCTTCTTTTATCATAATTTCTTCTAGCAATAGATTCAGGATATCTGTTGCAGGAAAAGATTTACCCTTAGAGATCAACTGTCTGCAGAACACATGTGGGTATTGCCAAGGTCAAGGTGAATTATTAACTGGTTGGCCACTGTGTGAGACAGGATGCTGGACTAGATGGACCACTGGGCTGATTCAGCAGGGCTCTACTGATGTTATTAGAACAACAAAGATGTTCTTAGAACTACACCCTCCACAGAAGTCTGTGGGCTTTGAATGGTATAACTCCTTTTAGAATTGCACAGGTAGTGAGGTTCTACTGTGCCCAGGATTCTGCCCATTGATAGTTCTGCCTGTAAAAACCACAAGCTAGATTGCAAATATGTGTGTTATTGACATTTCATTAATCTCATTTGCTTTGGTCTCACCATTTTATTTGTAAATTTGATTGATACTTCATCACACTTATTTGGAAGTATAGTTCCTTAAACTTAACGAGACTTTTGTTTATGTAGTACAGAGGTGGTTATGTAAAGACATGTGCACATTATGTAAAGACATGTGCACAGGTTCAGAATATTTCACCAAAAATTCTTCAGTCTTAAATACAGCATAGGAAAGGGCTTGCAATTTTTATTGCTTTCACAGACATAAAGCTGATTTAGAACTTTTCCTATGAATTTATTTTCTTGTATCTCTAGGAAAGTACTCCGTAACAAATACTTCCTACTGAATATATGCTAGGAAGATAGGATTTACCTTTCTAAACAATGTAATTCTACTAACACACTTAGCATGAGGATAAAAAAACAAGGTGCTTCAAGACTGAATTTTTATTACAAAACATAATCTTTGCTTATTTTCATATATTTATGGAAAGCATGTTTCAATCACATTAATGCCCTTCCCCCAAACCAAATATATATTTAGATAGAAAAGTACATAGACACCAAGGACATTTCCATGGATCCAAGCTCATAACTCAAGACAAGGTATTAGAAATACATGAAGTGGGTAGCATGAGTCAAAGGGTTAATTAAGTCTGAAAGTAAAGCAGAAGGAAATTCGCCCACGGGTGCTAGTGGGGCAAATATAAATGAGGCCTGAAACACAAGAAGTAGGAAGAAGAAATAGTAAATCAGAGATTGCAGATAAAAGTAATCACATGTGGAGGAGAAGTGGGGGGCAGAGAGATCTGCCAGGCACGGCGTTTCAAGGACTGGCAGGGAATTATGGATCAGAATTAACCTGATGACTGCTATGATGAAAATGTCTTTTTCTCCATAAACTTTCCAGGGAGGCTTGTGCATACTATAGATCGGTTAGAAAACCTTGTTCCATCAATTGATAGTTTTGATTTTGATTGCACAATGCATGATGCTTATAAATGAGCTGTTAGTTACATAATGTGTATCATGTATGCCACTTTTATCCTTTCCTATAGTAGTATGCCTTGAAAAGGGAAATATATGAAGCTGTCTTATAGTGAGTCAAACAAGTGGTCTATCAGGGTACTGTTTCTCAAGAGTTTCAGTAGAAGTCTTTAACATCGCTTTTTGAAGATTTCTGGAAATCTGAAGCTGGAGCCCAGCACACGCAAAGCTTATGTTGTACCACTGAGCTACAGCCCTCCCTAGCTACTGACACAAGGGGTGAATTTCCACCACAGTTGCACTTTTTTTGGAAGAATACATACAGAAGTGGAATTACAAATTTATTATTTCAGGACATTGTTGTGAGATTAGTAAACAATGTCCCCAAAGTACAAGCACTTAACTGTTTTCTTTCTGTAAACAAAAAAGCAACCCCATAAATCTACTGATTTTGACTTTTAGTGCATTTTTTTTAACTTGAGTCATATGATGTATTGGGGTACTGGTCCAGGGAAGAATTTTTAAGGGCTATGGAGAGATACAGCCCTTCATGACAACCTAATGATCCTTCCTGACAATCCAGAGAACAGTTATTTCACCATAGAGACATGTGTTCTTGGGGTACAAAAATACAATGTGAACTATGATAGAAATTATTAATTTTACCATTTTTGTCATTAAAATGTATTAGTTTGTTACAGAGATATCCTGAAAGAGGTAGTTGTGGGACATCCAGGGATGGCACAGCCCTATCGCCTCCTGAGCGGCTTGCAGAGGTGCGGCTACAATACAAAGTTCAGATTTTCCCCAAGCCCCATGAAAATGCTCCAAAGAGTTTTATGGGGCTACGCCATCCT
The DNA here is from genome assembly GCF_029931775.1 of Euleptes europaea. NCBI lineage: Eukaryota > Metazoa > Chordata > Lepidosauria > Squamata > Sphaerodactylidae > Euleptes > Euleptes europaea. The sequence goes on from NC_079316.1 coordinate 41,500,011, forward strand.
ATTTGCAGGTGCAAGTTTGTGCTGGCAAAAGGGGGCATTTCTGGGGCAAAAAGGCTCAGGGAAATGACTACAGTCAGCCCTGCCACCTTTGGCGCCTGTGTGAGACCCTGTGCCAGAGAAATGCTGCTGGAGAGGCTCTGCCAGTGCCCCTGCCTTGTGCTGCCACACAGCTCCCCAACACCAGCATAAGTAGCCCTGTGCCAGCATTAGTGCCTATTTTCCCACTGCAAGTGGCACTAATTCTGGCACAGGAGTCACACCGGCTCCCAAGCTGATTAGCCCCCACTTCAGGATTGCTCTGTAAGTTTCCTAATAGCTTAGGTTTAAAACATAGTTTTTTGTTGTTTCAAATTGAAAATGAAAACTATAGCTTTACAAAGGAATAGAAAAACTTGAGTGGTTTTATTATGACGGGCAGCCCATTCCTGAAGGGGGGGGGGTTAGATCCGTAGAGGGAAAAAAGGCATTTTTAAAAATAAAATACAGGGGGAAAGGGGGAAATGCCCCATAGGAAACAGTGAGGCTGCACCACCCAAAAAGGTCAAGGGGGTGTTCCCAGGACAAAAGGGCTGTGGAATCTGCCTAATAGCAGCTCTACCCATGGGAACTCCCCAGGAATACCGCCCCCCACAAGCTGGCACAGCCTTTCCCTTCCAGGAGAGCCCTGCTGGCATGGCTGTGCTGGTGGTGGGAGCCTGTGGTGCCCAGACAGTGGCAGGTTTGCCCCTGCACCAGCATAGGTGCCACCTTATTCCTTGATAAGGTGGCACTAACCCGATGCAGGGTCACTCTGGCTCCTAAACAGCTTTGCCCCCCCCCCCACTTCAGGAATGGGCTCAGAGGCGAGGTGTGAAACTAAGTCCATGTCATGTGGAAGTGGGTTGTCAGTCTCTTGGATTTTGGTTACTGTGAAACACAGTGACTATTGCTACCACAAAAGGGAAAAAAATTGTGGGGCATTTTTACCCCAGATCACGTTGCAGTTTGGATTGGGGTAAAAATATACCCCAGAATACAAATTGTGAACATTTTTTCAAAAAATGGTTGCAGTGATAATCAGGGAGATAATCAGTCAGCTGTTACCAGTCCATGGATTTTCATTAAGTTGACATTTTGGACCATGTTAATTAGAACCTACAGACACAGATTTTTTTTTTGTTTCTAATGGCACTGATAAAATCTCTAGTACAAAAAGAAATAGTAATTAGTGCTCTTCTGAGAATCTGTGCTCACTTGTTATAATGGTTGTACATTTTAAATGGTTTTATGGCACAGAAATGTTCTAAAGTAAATATTGTGTGTTATTACTGCTGGAAACTATTTTGAGATGCAAAGGAGTGATGGTATACAAATGCCTCTAAATAAATAAATAGTAACCAGATCACCAGTTTTAAATAAATGCCCTCTGACATTGAGCTTAAAATAGGAGAAAAAGTAAACTGATGAAACGTATGGTCTAATCCATTTAAAGGGCTGCTCTGTTATCTCTGCTCCAAAGTATTTAGCATCAAAACCAATGCTCTATTTTTAAAGTAAAAGGTGGAATTTAGCCCCAGAATTCTCAAATGTCAGATGCTGTGACACCTAAACACTGTGCGTGAGTTTTTTTTGAAGCAACAGCTGTTGAACACCTTACTCCTTGGTGTAATAGTTGGCTTTTCTTTTGCTGTAGCCTGCCAAATTTTCTTCCTCTTAGTTCTTTGTGGAATACTTAAAGCCAGTTTTGTAGAAATGCCAAAGGGGTGATCCTTCACTTGACCTCAATTTATTTTACATTTCTCTTTTGTTTTTCTTCTGTTTAATGGGAACATTTTTTTTTGTATTTTATTTAGCTATGAGCAGCTAATTTATTGGGATTGAGCCACTGCCAATTTCCAAATGCTACACAAGTTACAGCTAATAAGTATAGGAAGAATATGGGCAATAAGTATCATCAAGGAATATATGGATTCCAGGCAACAAGGGAACTGAGAAGTGAAGGTTTTCAACATCATATGTAGTTGCTGTACACACATACACTTGGAGGCATGCTCAGTTCCCTGCAGATTAGAGACATGATTTGCTAATTTTGCAGCCAAGGCAAGTATTAAGACCTGTCCTGTCCCCCCTATATTTTCACCGTTGCTGTCACTTCCATTGTTTTTAGCTTGTTATGAACTTGGGTATGTTTGACCTCCTGGACTCTGATCTGCCTTGTGCCTTTCGGGTTTGTCCTACTGGTTTTGACACTTGAACTACTGAATACATGTGTTTTAACTACGCTGTTTATCTCTTGCCTCAGTTACCTACCTGAATCTGGACACCACCAGCTTCAGGATGATTGTGGGAGTTTCAGGGTCAAAAATGAAAGAAATGGGAATACCCTGGCCCAGGTTATCTCCAGATGCCTCCCTTGCTATTTGCAATGGATGCTAAGGTAAGTTGTAACTTCTGTTCCTCATTTACAACCACTATAAAGCAGATTAATATTCCATTATCATGCATGTAAAGGGTAGGGTTGCCAGGTCCCTCTTTGCTACCGGCAGGAGGTTTTTGGGGAAGAACCTGAGGAGGGCAGAGTTTGGGAAGGGAAGGGACTTCAATGCCATAGAGTTCAATTGCCAAAGCAGCCATTTTCTCCAGGTGAACTGATCTCTATTGGCTGGAAATCATTTGTACTAGCAGGAGATCTCCAACTAGTACCTGGAGGTTGGCAGCCATAGTAAAGGGTGGAGGGGGAGGAAGTATCCTTTTACTACTTTGATAGATAATGGGGAAATATTAACTCCCCCCTTATGTTCATAATATTAACAAATCTTGCTGCTAAACTACTATTAAATATGTTGCCAGCCAGGATGGATAAGAATGAGTTGAGAGACCCAGACAGAAAAATTGGGGAGGGGGATTAAAAGGGGGGACAGAGGAATGAAGGCAGATCATGAAAGCAAGACATCAAAGGAGGGGGTACCTGTGGAAAAGAAGTTAAGGGAAAGACAATGAAGTACCCAGAAAACCTGTGCTTTAAAGAATATGTGAAGGGGAGGGACACACGAACTTGAGAGTAGGGTGGAACTTGGCTGAGGTCCAGAAAGACAAACAGGTAGGAAGACTATGGTTAAGGAGCAAGCTAACAGCCTGCAAGCCCTGGACAGGTAGTAAATTCCATAAGGCTTTTGTTTTACTACTGTTACTGTAAAGGAGGCAAGCTTCAAGGAACTAAGCTTGGTGGGGAATTTCCCCTTTTGTCCTAATGTATCTGCTGCCCCTGCTTGGTTGGTTCAATTTGAATATATATAAATGTGCCCACATGCAGGGTTGGGACCAGCAGGCATAATCCTCCTCCCAACAACATACATAGGGTGAATGCATTCTGAATGCCTAAAAGAGACAGCCAGAATAGCATAGTGGTTAAGAGCAGCAGACTCTAATCTGGAGAACCAGGTTCGATTCCCTGCTCCTCCACATGAAGCCTGCTGGTGACCCTGGGCCAGTCACAGTTCTCCCTGAATTCTTTCAGCCCAATCAACCCCACAGGGTGTGTGTGTTGTGGGGAGAGGAAGAGAAGGTGATTGTAGGCCACTTTGAGACTCCTTAAAGTAGAGAAAAGCAGGGTATAAAAATCTATTCTTCTTCTACAACTAAATGGGATTAGAGAATTTGAGCAATCCATTTTCAGCATTGTTACATGAAAGAAATGAAGTTGGGCGAGTGGAAGTTACTTTGTTCTAGCCATGGGGAGGGAATATTGTCACTCCTCTGTTATCTCCTCAAGCTCTAAAATTGGTTACAAACTGTTCTCTGCATTGCCTCATTAAGTGTGCCAAGATCCAGATGTGGGGACAGTCTTCAGGGGTGGCATCCAGCCTGTGGACTCTCCTACCAAAGAACATCTGTCTAGTCCCTTCTGTCTGCTCATCATTGTCAGTTTAACAAATTTATGAAAATACTTGGTAGCTAATGCTGGTCGACTTTGCTGTAATGTGTTTCTTTCCTGCTTTGCTGTTTTGCTTTTAGTCTGCTTTTATGCTATTCCTTTCTTTTTATTTATACTCTGTGCATTGCTTTTATCTTCCCAAATTGTGCAGAAAAATCAACTCGTGAGTAAATAAAATAATTGCATTGATGATTTGAAGGCTGCAGCCATGTTTAAAATTGAGAATAATTATGATATTGTGCAGAGGTAGTTCTGCAGCAACAGCATGCTGTTTTGCAGAAGAATGAGTGACAATGCTTAGCACGGAAAGCTCATATTTAAATATAACACTTGCCATAAAATTAGGAAAGAATATCACTAGATAAGAGTAGAGGCCTGACATGAAGAAGAAAGCTGTGTGAATTCAACAATGACTTCCTGCTTTTAGTAAAACCTGAGATCCAACAAATCAAGCACACTGAAATGCCTTATAACAGCTGCAGCTCTCCTCCTAGAAGAGGGTGATAACACACCACTAAAGCACCACAAATAACAAGGACAGATAAAATTCCAAGGGTGGAAAACAGATTTTTAATGGCTTCTTGTTTTCTACAACCCAAATAGTATGTGGTGGGAATCCTTGGAGAGAAGTTCCAAATGGCCAATAAAAATTGTTCTACCCATCAACCTCCTTAGGTTTGTTACAGTAAGAATCTGTAGTCTTCTTACGAGAAAAACTCTGTAGTCTTCTTACAAGAAGCGAAGATTCCCGACTTACCGGGAGTCCAATTTGCTGCCCGGGCTGACAGGGGAAGGAGTCGGCTGAGAGCGGGGACGGCAGGGCATCAGCCGCGGCGCGGCAGTGGAGCAGTGGGACGGTTGAGCAGGCTCCGGTCCCGACCACATGATCCCCTCCCAGCCCAGCCAGCCAGCTCCACAGGCAGGTTCAAATTGAACCTACCAGGAGCTGGGTGTGTGCGTGTGGCCAGCAGAAGCTGACTGAGCAGGCGGGGAAGTGAAGTTTTTCACTTCGGTCCTCCTGCCCAGGATAAAAGTGGGGTGTGGGAGGAGGTGGGAGCATTCGTCGTCAGCTTTGTGAGTGGAATGGAGGAGACTGGGTGACGACGAATTGGCGAAGCGGCAAGAGGCAAAAGGGAGCGGTGGAGGCTTGTGAGCAGCAAGCGCGGCAGACTGCACGCGAGCGGGTGGCAGCCAGAGAGGGTGCCTTCAAATTTCCTCCTAGGAAGTTAGAGGAGCCGCGGCGGCGGCAAGAGCTGGGTTTTGGGCGTTGGCCCTAACCAAATCACTGGGGCCGCTTGCGAGCGGCCGGCAGCCGGAGAGGGCGCCAACAAATTTCCTCCTGTGGCAGGAGAAGAGCCACGGAGGCAGCAAGAGCTGTGTTAGGGCTTTGGCCCTTGCTGAATCACTTAGGCTGCATGCGAGCGGGCAGTGGCCGGATTCTAGGATGCCCAGAGGCACCACTAGGCGGCGCCAGAGGCATGAGCCATCCAGTTATGAAGACCGGGGCGAGAGGCATCGGAAAGGGAAAGCAAAGAAGAAGATGAATTGGGGGGAAGCGGAGAGGCCGGAGGTGTGTGGAGTCGGATAAATCGAGTTCCGATGGTGAGCACTCTTCGGGGGGTTCCTCCACTGATACATCAGGGGAGTACTGGAGGGCCGCGGTGCATGTACCAGGCCTCCCCGATTGGGGACTGCGCAGGGGTAGGGGCAGTAAGCTGGGAAAGGGGGAGGCAGACCCACTTGAGGTATGGGGGGGATCAGGGCCCCCCTCCTCCGCACAGCTAAGGCCATTCCAAGATGGAGAGGACCCACCGGGGATTCACCTCCCGCGGAGGGTCCAAGAAGACATCTTGGAGGGCTTCTATTTGGATGTGTTTGCGCTATTGAAGCCAGACAATGACGAGGGTAGAAGGCCACACTCTTCTTCCCGGGAGAAGAAGAAGAAGAAAGGGGGGAGTGGTGTCAGATCGTTTGACAGATGGTTAGCAGGGTACACTACATTTGCGGGAGTGGTGTCCTCCGCTTACCCGGACAGGGGTTGGCACCTTTTGAATCACATGTCTAATGTTCTCAAAGCAAGGACATTGGCGGGAGACTTGGCGGCCATCGAGTACGACGAGGCCTTTCGCAAGAGAGCGTCACAGAGCGAGAATGCCCGCTGGGACCTCATTAATGATAAGGTTTGGTTGGTTAATGTAGATCCACATGTGAAGGTTAAGCCCGAAGGAAGTAAAACAAATCGGCCTATCTGGGCGCGTAGGGACACTACATGCCGCATCTGTTGGGATTTCAACCAGGGCAGGTGCCAACGCACTAGATGCAGGTTCGAGCACAGCTGCGAAGTGTGGGACCCACCCCAGGCCCTCCTGCCCTCGGCCCAGCCCAAGCAAGCAGCCCTTTTGTGGGGGCAAGCCCTCCTTTATGTCCAACAGGAAGGAGGGAGGGGCAACCAGCAGGAGCCAAGGGGGAAAGTAAGCCAGCAGCTTTGGGTGGCCTGGCTTGGTCACCAGTTAAGTTGCCTGCTCTCGCCCCTTTACTGACAAGTTATCCTGACAGGGAGGTGGCCATTTACTTATGGAAAGGTTTTGCAGAAGGTTTTCAGATTCCCTTTGTGGGTCGAAAGATACCTATGGTATTGGGTAATTTAAAGACGGCCAATGAGCTTCCAGATATTCTGGCCACCAAGATAGCAAAAGAATGCGCAGCCGGCAGGATAGCAGGTCCGTTTGAATTCCCTCCACTGTCTAATTTGAGAGTTTCACCATTAGGGGTGGTACCCAAAAAAGCGGCCGGAGAGTACCGACTGATACATCACCTGTCGTATCCTAAGGGGGCATCTGTTAATGATGCTATTCTGTCGGAGCTCTGCTCGGTCAAATATGCATCATTCAACCATGCCATCAGATTGGTACGGGAGTGCGGGCAGGGGGCCAAAATGGCCAAGTGCGACGTCCAGTCGGCTTTTCGGTTGTTACCAGTCCACCCCAGTGATTTTTGCCTATTAGGTTTCTGTTTTCAGGGGGCATGATATGTTGATAAAGCAATGCCTATGGGCTGCTCCATAGCATGCACAGCCTTTGAAACGTTTAGTTCCTTTTTAGAATGGGGCATAAAGGAGAGGACCGGCCTGCCATATGTTACACATTATCTTGATGATTTTTTATTTGTGGGATCGGCTGACTCACATGTTTGCAACCAGTTGTTAGAGTCTTTTACAGCGCTGGCAGAGGAGGTGGGGTTACCCTTGGCCAAAGAAAAAAACGAGGGCCCCACACCAGACTGGTGTACCTCGGCATAGAAATCGACTCAGCCACAGGATCATCTTGTTTGCCTGAAGACAAGTTAGGGGCACTTCGAGCTCTGTTGTCCCTCATGTTGTCTAAGAAAAAATGCACGCTGCGTGAGATGCAGTCAGTCGTGGTCCACTTAAATTTTGTCGCAAGGTCGTTTCCCCGGGTAGGGCATTCTGTGCCCGCCTGGCACAGTCGACGGCGGGGGCACGGGAGCCCCATCATAGGATACGATTGTCCTCGGAGTTGAAAGGGGACATCAGGACATGGCTGACATTCCTCGACAGTTACAATGGGGTCTCCCTGTGGCAGGGCGACATGGACCTGGGACAATCACTGCAAGTCCAGTCTGATGCAGCAGGTGGGGTAGGCTTTGGCCTTTACTTCGATGAACATTGGGTGGCTCAGCTATGGCCCTCGCAGTGGGGGGGAAATGGGATTAACAGGGACCTTACATTCCTGGAGCTGTTCCCACTGGTTGTGGCAGTTACGATTTGGAAAGGCCAGTTCACCAACCCTAGAGTTTGTTTCTGGTGTGATAATCTGGCAGTAGTTACAGTTGTTAACAAACCATCATCCAAGTCGGCCCGGGTCATGTGCCTGGTGAGACACTTCGTTTTGACTTGTCTTACATATAACATTACATTTGTGGCCAAGCATGTTTCGGGGGTCAATAACACATTAGCCGATGCTCTGTCTCGCATGCAGCTGGACAAATTTCGAAGCTTGGCTCCAGAGGCGGACATCTCTCCAACAACATTCCCGACAGAGTTATGGAACCTTGGAAACGGGCCATAAGAGAGGCAATTGCAGGTCTGTCTCACAGTCAATGTTCCAGGCATATTATGCTGCAGCGGGTCATTTTTTGAGTTTTTTACAAGCAGATGGGGGCCCCCCAGAGTGGCCAGTACCTGAGTGCGTGGTGTTATGGTATTTGGTCCATCTTAGGGAATTGGGGTTCGCCACAAGGACCTTGAGGGTACACACAGCAGCAATCTCCTTCTTCAGCAAAGCCGAGGGCTTTGCCGATCCGTGTGCATCATTTAGGGTCAGAAGGGCGATAGAAGGTTGGTATCACATCTCCCCTCTGATACCAGATCAGCGACGGCCAATCAGCTTGGAAATTTTGTCACAACTGCTGGCAATCCTGGGAAGGATTTGTCACTCCCTGTATGAGGCTGCCTTATTTAAGTGCGCTTTCACATTAGCATTCTATGGGGCATTTAGACTAGGAGAACTCGTCCCTGGCTCGGCTCGGGACAAGTCCGGTTGGGCACCGGGGGTCGCTGACGTGACACTGACAGGTGCCTCAATGCTGGTGCCGTCTGCAAGTCAAAGACCGATCAGCACGGGAAAGGGGCCAAGATGAACCTTCACTCTGCCAAAGGGACTGCCCCTTGCCCGGTCAGGGCAGCTAGGGCGTTCTTGCGGGTACAGCCAAGGCTCCCAGGTCCCTTCTTCCTGCACCAGGAGGGTTCCTGGTTGAAACGTTACCAGTTCATGGCAGTTCTGCGTTTGGGTTTGGAATAGCTTGGTCTCCCCCCAAGGGAATTTGGGGCACATTCATTCCGAATAGGGGCGGCCATGGTTGCGCATGGCCGGGGTATACCAGCCAAGTACATTCGGGCCATTGGGTGCTAGAGGTCGGCATGTTTCAAAGGTTATATTCGCCCACATTTGACTATTGTTTAATCGTTTTCTTTGAGTTTCAGCTGCACATTTAAAGCAGGTTTGGGTTTGTGGACATAGTATTGTGTTCCAGGCTGGACGTTATGCAGCGGCATCCGGCTGGGGACAACACCTTGGACTGGACAGCTCCCTGCAGATATCATGGTTTGGCAGAGGTGGCATGTGCTGGAGAGCCTTGGTACCCTGGTTACGGCAGGTGGCACAGACAGTTTCCTCTCCTGACATTCTGGTCATTCAACTGGGGGAGAATGATTTGGGCAAAATAAGGGGCAAGGAGTTGTCGGATGCGGCTTGCCTCGACTTGAGATCTGTGGCTGTTTGGTTCCCCAGCATGGTCATAGCATGGTCGGATATGCTAGAAAGACGCTCATGGAGGCACGTCTCTAATCCAAAGCTGCTGGATGTGGCCAGAAGTAAGCCCACAAAAACCATTGGCGAAACGGTGGTAGCCCTTGGGGGCTTCATCATAAGGCATTGGGACATCTCATTCAAACTGGTTCCCCTATTCCAGCAGGATGGCGTGCACCTTTCAAGCTGGGGGTCGGACATATGGTTATGCGATGTTCGGCAGGGTTTGAGGCATTGGCTTCAGCTTTGAATGTGTCTGGTGGGAGCAAGCCGGGCTTGGGACATCGGCTGGCTCTGTGGCGGTGGCACATGAGACTGGATTTGATTAGGGAGGAAGCGGCGTGCGTGCCCCTTCCCCTCCCGTGGGGGATACCACTAAGGGGTTTTGCGGAGAGGCTTGTTGGAAACATGCCCAGCTCGGGGGCATCGGGTCTGCCTCTCCCAAGTGGTGGGGAGCCACCAAGTGGCAAAAAGCCCAGGTGTTCTGGGACTGCCATCCCTGTTACCCCCGGGGGGCTCACCGGGGGAAGGTTGGGCTCTACTGTCCGCATTGGGGTCGGATTTCACCTAAACCCAGCACTCATGCTATGCCAGAAAGCATCATCGCTCTTGCAAAAATTAATTGTGGCCATATTGTCCAAAATAAATGTTTTCTTCAAAAAAAAAATTTTTTTAGTATCAATAAATAATGTTGTTCTTCTTTAAAGTTGTTTGTTATCAAGTCTCTACCCCTTCACCCCCCATACACATTTAGCCCTGGGACAGGAAGCGAAGATTCCTGACTTACCGGGAGTCCAATTTGCTGCCCAGGTTGACGGGGGAAGGAGCCGGCTGAGAGCGAGGATGGCAAAGCATCAGCTGTGGCACGGTAGCAGAGCGGCGGGACAGTTGAGCAGGCTCCCGTCCCGACCACATGATCCCCTCCCAGCCCAGCCAACCAGCTCTACAGGCAGGTTCAAATTTAACTTACCAGGAGCTGGGGTGTGTGTGGCCGGCATAAGCCGACCGAGCAGGCGGGGAAGTGAAGTTTTTCACTTCGGTCCGCCTGCCCTGGATAAAAGCGGGGCGCGGGAGGAGGAGGGAGCATTCGTCATCAGCTTTGTCCCACCCCCCTCCCTTAGTTATTGGTTGTAGTATTTATCATGCTTATTGTCACAACTATGGCAGTGGCGCATGAGGCTGGATTTGATTAGGGGGGAAGCGGCCTGCGTGCCCCTTCCCCTCCCATGGGGGATCCCTACTGTCCGCATTGGGGTCTGACTTCACCTAAACCCAGCACTCATGCTACTCCAGAAAGCATCATCGCTGTTGCCAAAATTAGTTGTGGCCATATTGTCCAAAATAAATAAGTTTTCTCTTCAAAAAAGAAAAAAGAAAAAAAAGAATTTAGTATCAATAAATAATGTTGTTCTTCTTTAAAGTTGTTTGTTATCAAGTCTCTACCCCTTCACCCCCCATACACATTTAGCCCTGGGACAGCAAAAACTCCGCAGAGGCATAAGAATCAAACTGACTCATTGTGAATTTAAACCCAAAAGATACAAATCTTAGGTTATTGCTTGGGTGACCAGGGATGCAAAAGTAAATTCCATTACCTGGGAGTAAGCCTCACTGAATAAAATGGGACTCGCTTCTGAGTAAACATGCAAAGGATTGCATTGTAACTTCAGTGGGCTTAGAACGCATTTAGATTGCACTATATGCGCATAATTCACACATTGATAACTGTTCTTAGGCTGATGCCAAAATGTTACTATTTGCCTAGTGGATAATCATGTGTTGTAGAATTGCAGTTATAGCGCTTTCATGGTTTTAGTCTATGCTCCTAAAATGCTGCCTTCTGCCCGTGCATGAGGAATTTTCCCGTAATCATCTATACAATTCCATAAAAGGATTATTATCTCGCTTTCTCTCACATCATTAAAGTCCAGTAAATATCTGCCTTAGTTTTGTTCAAATCAAGCTTAGCTTTGATGGAAGCTTCTGGGAAATTAAGTAACAGTTTTGGAAAGAAGTAGTTATTATTTATCTAAATCAGTGTGTAGAGAGAATGTACATATGGATTATATGTTAGAGATGTGTACAAAAATTTTGTTCAGGATCAGATCATATATGTCTTGCTTATGAACCTTTTTTGCTGGATTCATTAATGTTATGGCATGCTTTAATATGACATTTTCCAGATGATATTCCCATTGGTTTAAATGGGAAATACTTTCCCACCTGTAACTTTTCTGTCTCCCAAACAATTTAGATGATTCTATTCCTCACCCAAGGCATCTTTGTTCCAAATGTTCAGGGAATATAAGAACACAAGATGTTCCTGCTGGATCAAATTAGTCCAGTATCCTGTTTCACACAGTAGCCAACCCAATATCCTACAGGACCTAGAACAGGGCAGATCCTAGAAGCGACATTCAGAGGTCTACTGACTCTGGTTGTAGAAGTTCCTTTTAGTCATCATGGCTTGCAGCTGTTGATGGACCTATCTGGAATGAAGGAAATACATCCTTGCTCTCTGTGGTGGTGGAAAATGCTGTCACAGCCAACTTATGGCAACCCCATAGAGTGTTCGGGGCAAGCTGCCATTGCCTGCCTCTGAATAGGAATCCTGGACTTTCTTAGCAGTCTCCCATCCAACCTCTAATCAGGGCCTATTTTCCTTCGCTTCTGAGATCTGACAAGATCAAGCTAGTCTGGGCCATCCTGATCAAGAGTCCTTGCTCTATAGACAATTACATTCTCAGTTGCTGACCAAAATGTTTACAACAATATTGTGTCCTACTAGCTGTAGTTTATTTCATTCTTGATATTTAGATGTGTGTCCTATTAGAGAATCTGTAGTTAGTTGCTGGTAGACTAGGCTCATAGAGAGTAGGAGAAGAAAGAGTAGAGGAAGGAAAGAAAGATGGAGGCGACAGTACAGCCAGTAAAAACAGAACAGTAAAACTTTCTGTTAAGAATCCTGCCTTGTGTTGTCTCTTTGCCTGTATCAAGCTACATAAAATAGCCAAATGCTCAGCACAACAAGATAAAAAGGGGGAATGCAGGCTCTGCCTCCCTTCATCTGTACACATTGCTTTTATACTGAAGAATGTACTCTGCTTTACATGTGAACGAGAAAACTCAAGCATTCTGGGTCCTCCCGGACTGCTTGTTTTAAATGCTATTGAAGATCAGATCTCAGACCCTGAATTAGTAGCCCTTTCTCACTTAGAGAGATGATCTGCTCTTTCTTATCAGTCAGTCTTGCGTATGCTTATTCTTTACTATGGGGAGAAGCCCAAGGCTATAACCCTAGATGTGTTGTTTCTCACTGATGATGATGGGGTGTTCTTCCCACTTAGAATGTGTACAGTAATAAGTAACACAACAGCTCTTCCACAAACAGGATGACTGGGGAAATACTTGCTCTGTACAATACTTGCTCTGATCCTATTTGGTGCAAAAGTGGAAAGTGTTGTCAAAAATCTATGTCAAGCACACATATGCTGAGATAGTGTCCCCTCACTACCCCAGGGAAATGGGATGTTAAATATGAGATGAGAAAATGGAAACTGAAAGCACAGTTTCAAACATCATGTCACACCAAAAAATAATCCTTGAATGTGGCCTTTTCAGTCTCTTGCCAAAAGTCAGACAGAAATTCATTCAGATGAGCTAGAGTTGATTCCAGTAGCAAACGAGAAAACAAGATTTTCAGGATATAAGCGTTCAAGAATCAAAGCTCCCCTTGGCTATCCAATGAAGGGAGCTTTGACTCTCAAAAGCTTATACCCCAAAAATCTTCTTGGTCTTAAGGTGACCCCAAAAATCTTCTTAGTCTCAAGGTGCTACTGGACTCAAATGTAGCTGACCTGCTGCAGACTGATAACAGCTACCCTCTGAAACTAACTTCATTGAGATTAGTAACCCCTTTAAGATTAACAAGCATGATAATGTTCATATAAAATTCTGACTAGTTACAATCTGAATACACGGATTAATAGCTGGAAGATCACAGGCTACAATAAGCTGTCATCCCAGGGTACTTTAAGGCACAGATTGTGTGCAGCACCCTCCCTTATAGATGTTCTGCAGTAAAGTTGTACAAAATAAACCTGCTGTGAGTTCCTATGTAGTCCTGGGCTGGAAGGCTCCCGCTCCATGTTACTAGGATATAGAGATATTTTCAAAATGTGATGACCTCATTTTCTTGGTTCACTTTCAAGCCACCATGAAAAGATACCACCCCAGCGGCTTAAAAATAGCTTAGCAAGTCTTCTCCCACCCTCACCCCTACAGTTCTTCAGCACAAGTTGGAGTCTGAACCTGAAGTATGTCTTTTGCCTGAAGAGAATAAACAGCGAGAGTGCTTTGGTCTGGAAAATTATGTTTTGTTACAGTTTATGGAACACTGGTTAGTTTTGTGGGCTACTGAACATTTCTTGTTGTGAGGAATGTAAACTTTTGCTGAACTCCTGGTGTGTTCTGGCTGCACAGCAAGTACATTAGCCTATCGGTTACTGAAGCGATGGAGCCAGTGCAACAACAAAAAATAAAATATCAAGGCAGCAGAACAGTTGTTCAGTAAAATGTGTTTTATACTCCCACAGCCAGAATTCCTTTTACTTTGGAGCCTGTTGGCTTTTTTCCCCACTGTCGTGTGTCATCCCCAGCAAGCCAAAGGCATCTGCTGCTCAGCAAACATTTTATCCTGACTGATTGATGCTGGTATTTTGTCTGTCAGTGTCAGTCGCTGTATAACAGGCCCCCTGTTTTTTTGTAATGTAAGGAGGCTTTGATAATCTGAATCAACCTTTTTCTCTTTAATGCTAGCTTTGGCATTACGGCATCTACGGAAACATCTGCTAGGTACTCTGTTTCTCTGGATGAGTGGGGAGGAGATCGTTGCAATCTCCTCTTCAGTCCACTTGATTTCCATGTATTGGAGATCAAGGCTTGGATCCAACAGAATGTTTCTACAGGAACTTTCTTTCCCCTCCTACTGCAGTGTAAATTGCACCCTGAAATGCTGTCCTGGGAACATTTGAGGGACTTGAATTTGGGTGTCCCAGATCCTAGTCTAACCACTGTACCATACTATGTAGATTATGAATGTGTGTACTGAGTAGTGAAATAAATGAACTATCATGCAGTTGAACAAATCATGTCTACTGCACATGCAACGTAACTGAAGAGCTCAGCTGTTTTCAATGGCATAATTGGCTACGAAAATTTGAAGCCCCCTTTTTAGCCTGGGGCAAATAGCATTTTCACTCTTCCTTCTGTCAATTTCTCAATAGATGGGGAAAAATCCTTGCACGTAATAAGAACAAAAGTAGCAAATGTCTGTCCAGTCACCTCTGTAGGACATACTTTATTTTCCTGCTGAAGACTGCCAGAGCATCGTAGACAAATCACCACTTGAACTAGAAAACAAGCAAGTGCAGTTTGGAGAGAGGAACAATAGGTAGGAGGGCCTTTCCCAATCACTGCCTTTTCCCTGCACCCCCCCTCCAAACTACTTTTCCTTCTCCCAGAATATGTTTATTCCTGCAGACTAGGGTTGCCAGGTCCCTCTTTGCAACCAGTGGGAGATTTTGGGGGTGGAACCTGAAGAGGGAGGGGTTTGGGGAGGGGAGGGCCTTCAATGCCATAGAGTTCAATTGCCAAAGTGGCCATCTTTCTCCAGGTGGTCTGATCTCTATCAGCTGGAGATCAGTTGAATTAGCAGGAGATCTCCTGCTACTACCTGGCAGTTGGCAACCCTACTGCAGACACATGTCTGGGAACCAGCAAAGGGAAAAGCAGCTGAAGGAGAGGAGTTGCATGTGGGAAAAGGGATGGGTTCCTTCTTTGTTCCTTCTCTGCTTCAAATAAACCTTTTCACATGTTAGTTTTCCTAGAAGTGGCCATTGAGGAAGTGGCTTATGCATTTGCAAGTACATTTTATGACACTTGAGCTTTCAGTCTGTTCTGAGAGCTTAAGCCAAATCCAAGGTCATGAGCATTGAGAGGAGCATATTACTTTTTGTACACTTTAATATCTTTACATCAAGTTAACAGGGCAAAGGTTAGGTATAAAACAACAGCAGAGTGTATTGATTCTATCCCTGTCATCAGAGGAATACATCAAGGGTGCCTGCTGGCTCATCTTTTCTTTAACTTGTTTTTAAATCAACATTGTCAGTTTTCTCAGAATCATTTCCTCCCCCGCCTCACTCCAGAAAGAACTCTGCCATCCTGCTTCAAGTCCATCACATGAGGATGATACCTCCAGGTTTTTCTTCTTTTTTTGTAGGGGGGGGGATTCAGCTGTTTCTAGCACAAATTAGGACACACAAGGCGAGAATGTCAACTTCAATTTCAAACAAAGAATTCAGGGGATCTTATAGGGAGAAGCACTTGCTGAAGCTGCCTTTTGCTCTTTTGTATGTTTTTCTGTAACTCGAGGACTGAAGAGCCCCCATATTTATCTACATAATGTTTCTGAGAATAGGTCTCCCATATTTTTGCTGATACAAGACTGAAAAGTCAAATGATTTAAAGGAATATGTCTGTGTTGTAAGGCTTATACCATATTATTAGATTCAAGTGAACGGACGTCAATTATTAAGTGCATCCCTACAGTGCAAAACTTAGGGTTCTTGTGCTTGCTTTTGGAGTATGTGCAAAAAAGGGATGACATCATAATTTATTTAATTCAGTAGTATGAAAAGCACTCCCTATATCAATGCATTTGATTATAATTTGCACTGTATGGTTCTGCTGTATTATCTCAAGGACCCAATGAAAACAGGACTTTTTCAGATTAAATATTTTTAAAAGAAGTATCTTGTTTTTCTAAGACAACGGGCATGAAAGAGACCACCACAGAAAGACACTCAGGGAGCAGGCCTAAGTAGGTCTTCTCAGAAGTAAGTCTTGTTTTGGTCAATGTAGCTTAATCTCAAACAGTGTTCTCACAATTGTAGCTTCACAGTGTATTCCTAAACAGTTACACTCTTCTAAGGTCAATTAAGTCAATTGGAACTTGAAGGGTATAACTCTGCATAGGATAGCATTCTCTCTGTGTTTTATCTAGACATCCCATCTTCTTTCTTGGATCAAGCTTAGATTTGTGTGGCTGCAGTAGAATCTGCCTGTACACACCACTGATGAACTGAAACCAGTAACATCATCATACTCAGATAATTTAAATATATATATATATATATATATATATATATATATATATATATATATATATATATATATATATATATATATATATACACTTTAAAAAAATGGAGGACAATAATAATTCAACTAAAATGTAAATATAGTGCTTTAGAAGTAGAAGAGTTGGGCAGCCCTCCTGAACAAGGTGATGTACAAGTCTAGAGAAGTAAGCCACAATTGGGAGTAAGCCATTTTGAATTCACAACTAAATTAACAGTTAGCTTGAGGTCAGAACTCAAGCGGTAGCCTGCTTTTGTGCAAAGGAGAGTGGAAGCCAGGCTTAGCAGAATAATAGATGTAGCAAGTCCTTTTGCAACCTAAATTAACAGCCCACCTAGGAAAACACTTATCTTTCAGCTCATTCCTCGGCCTTGTGGTGGCCAGGGACA
This sequence comes from Euleptes europaea, assembly GCF_029931775.1. NCBI lineage: Eukaryota > Metazoa > Chordata > Lepidosauria > Squamata > Sphaerodactylidae > Euleptes > Euleptes europaea. Next base: position 41,516,843 of record NC_079316.1, read on the forward strand.
GTGTAGCCAAGGCACCGCCGTGGTGCCTACAAAGAGCTTCCTCGGCTGCTGCAAGGCTTAAAAAACCTTTTTAAAAGGTAAAAAAAGAAAATGGGGCTTTTTCCCCCATTGAAAACAGCAATGCTGTGCCAGGAAAAACCTGGTACAGCAACGCTGTTGTTTAAGGGGGTGTTCCCAGGCTGGAGGGGATTTGGAAGCTTACTACCACCAGCTCCACCCCAGGAATGCCCCCCCACACACACACATCAGCACCCCATTTCTTTTCTGGGATTTGGGTCCCAGGGAGACTGTGGCATCGGAGGTGTGGCGTGCAGCTCTGCTGTGCCCGGGCACCCATGGAACTGCCCCCGCCACCAGCATAAGTGCCTCTTATTCCATGATAAGAGGCCACTTATGCAGGCTGCGGGGTCACACCCCCTACAGACCACTTTCAGCCCCCCACCTCAGGAATGGGGTGTTTGTTAATTATATTCTTGGATGACAAAAGGGAAATTGTAACAGGGAGAGGTCATCTACAGATTTAGATCATTGCCAACCTATTTTTATATGTTGAAAAGTATAAAACGCTGGTATAACTTTCCTCTCAGTAACATTAAATATTTAATTATGCACACTAAAACTTGTACAACAAAGCCCCTGCTTGTTATACATTCATATATATATATCTCCTTTCACTCTGCCAGTGCCTCAGTTCTTCCAATTTGTTCCATTCTTTACTTTCAGCAAAGACTTTGAAATATAATTATTGCAGTTGACGTAATGTTTTCCAAAGGTAGTGGTATAAGCATTTTATAGAGCCCAGAGTTTTCATCAGCCATGTTAACTCAATAATGTGTTGTCTTGTTAAGGTCATTGATCATTTTCCCATCCCAAAGACTTAGAACCACTTTAGACTTTACCTCTTAATGATGTTCCTGTGTTGAATATGCTAAAAATGTAAAATGCAAACATCTTAATACATGTGACTGATAGCACACATGAAGGGAATGCTCTGCTCGCTATAGTTCTCTGTGGTATGTAGATTCATTGTGCAATTATTTGGCTGTGATATGTATAGCAGCTTTTTTAATATGGAAGGAACAGGAAAAAAACTACAAACAAACTTCAACAGTGCTTGAATCTTATCTTTAAGATAAGGCACAATCTTAAATAGCATCAGTCAGATTAGAAGGGAGTAACTCTGATTAGAGTTGCACTATTAATGCATGGACCAGGAACTTACAGGGACAATATGGAGACATGAATCCTTGCAATATCAGAATGTCTGGGTATGAGCATGGAAAAGGTTGAAAAGCTGGGGGAAATTGGTATTCCCAATATCCTTAAATTCCAGTACAAGTATAGTATTTGGATATGGGTTTTATTCAGGAATCCAAAATTATTCAACTCCTTTATAGCTTATGGGGAAGTTTTCTGGGGTTTGAGGTTTTTTAAAAAGCTATAGGCACCAAATTTGCAGCAGAACTGCTAGTGCCTGTCCACAGAAGAACCCTGAAGTTTCAAGAAAATTGGGTCAGGGAGTCCCATTCTATGGGCCCTCAAATAAGATGCCACATCCATCCTCCTTTTTCCTGTGTGTGTGTGGGGGGGGGGGCTCTTCAGGGCGAAAGCAAAGAGGCATGCCTGCAGCAACCACTGGTCAATGCCTCCCATGCCAAGAAACAACACAAGCCCAACTGAACCAAAGCACAATCCAGGAATCCAGCAAAACCACAAGCCAGTGTTGCAAGGCCAACAGAAACAACATCAAACTAGAGAATCCCTGCAGAACAAAATGAAGCAGAGAGCACTTTTGCAAGGCCAACAGAACCAATGTCAAACCAGAGAATTCCTGCAATTTTCTCTCTTTTTTTGTTTAAGAACCAAGGGCAATCCATAGAAGTCAAGCACAACAATCTTAAGCACAGGGGGCCACTTTTGCAAGTCCTGCAGAACCAAGGGCAATGTAAAAATGCCCAGTAGAACCCAGGGCCACTCTGGCAGTGCAGGCCCAACAGAACTAATGTGAATCCACAGCAGAACAAATCCAAGCACTGAGCAACACTGTAAAATCCACAAAGGAGACACAAAGCAACTCTGGTAAAAATAATAAAAAAATAATAATAAAACACTTCTTGAAACTGACAAAGACACTTGAAATTGTCGAAGGCTTTCATTGTCAGAGTTCATTGGTTCTTGTAGGTTATCTGGGCTGTGTGACCGTGGTCTTGGTATTTTCTTGAAATTGACACAAGCCACCTGAAAAGCCTAAAGAACACCCTCCCCAGACACAAAAACACAGGGAAAACAAGAGAGAGAGAGAGAGAAAGAAAAGAGAAAACAGTACCCAGGAGCCTGCAAACACTGGCTCCTGATCTTTCTGGTAAACCCCAAACATTTCCAGGATTTTTTGTGACCATTTTTTGGTATTCCAAAAAACATTTGGGATGCTGAATATATTTTCAGTTATATTTTTGGCTCGTGTATATCCAAATGCACACCCCTAAAATCTATTATTTTTAGAGTTACAAGTCGATTTAAATGCAAGATAACTGGAATCCCTTCAGATTTTAAAAGCATTTTCAACCCTGACAACTATTTTAGTCAACCAACATATGACAGCTCCAATTTCAGCTGCCTTTATAATTGGCCAGATCCCACAATCTCAGCAGTACAGCTACATCCAGTCTACTTCTCTCAGAAGATCAACACACTCTTGATTAAGATCACTTTTCCTTAGTAACCTTAATTAAATAACCAGTTTGCTCCACTTCAAAAAGACTTCATAACCCAGTCATCCCTTTATTGTTCAGACCTTCTTTTCCCCCTGAAAAATTGTTTGCCTTATCAATTCATTCTCAATTTCTCCCTCTCATTCAACATTCTCTCTGATTAGGTGTTGCTATGGCTCTGCTGATTCAAAACTTCATGATACCAGATTGGTACATGACTCAAAGAAGGGTGGGGAAACCACTGGTCTGTTGCAGCCTTTGATTCTGATATAGAACTGAAATTTGACTCAGGATGAACATCTACAGAATCAAGTCCACAAACTGAGTTAGAGGGCTAATAATGTGGAGGGACTGTACTGAAGGTTTGAGCAATAGTTTAGCATGCCATTTTGCAGTCTCATGAAAGGCAACTCAAGCACAAAGTCGATCCAAGGGAGATTTGGAATGAAGTGGAAAAACTTTAGAGGAGGCTAAAAGCAAGGACAAGTCTTCAGAGGCCAGAGACACCACAGCATGGAATTCTAGAACTCAGCCTGTGGGCTCTGCATCAAGTCACCCATGCAAGTTGCAAAGGCCCACTTCAAATTTTCAGAAAAAAATATAGCAGAATGTTTTGAAATGGTACCATTTCAGACTACACATGAGTAATTTTATGTTTGGATGCTCTTGCAGGTGGAAAAGTAACACATCAGGAAAAAGGCTAGACTGCAGCCTTTCTCCACAACATGTTAGTTTCCATAAGCAGATTTCACTTTCCAAAGTGAAAATATCATGTATGTTCGAGGATGACTCGGAGGGGATGGGCCCAGCATTGCTGTAAACCAGGTAGCTATCAAGCAACTTACAGTAACCTGCCTGTTAAAGTAAACCATGTAGCTATTAAGCGACTTACAGTAACCTGCAACTTACAGTAACCGAGGGGCTGGCCCAGTGTGGGTGTGTAGAGAGGACCTGGAGGTCCAGGCTTCCCTCTAGTCCAGAGCTTGGGTTGAACAGGAACTGACTGAAAGTGGTGTGGCAAACTCTTGGAAAATACTAGTGAGAGAGAGCTAAAACTTACAGATGACATTAGGGCAGTAAAGGAGAGCCATGTGAGGAAACCTGAAGGCTGAGGGAGGCAAGGATCCTTAGAAAGGGAAGCATGTTATAGATGTCTGTATGCCAGTGCTAGAAGCATCTGAGCCAAGAGGAAGCTGGAGTGCTTGGTGCTAAATTATAATTTAGATATAGCAGGTGTTTTAGAAACCTGTTGGAATGGGGAGAAGCAATGGGTCAGTGTTAGCTTTGGATACATAGACAGAACAGGGAGGGGCATGCTGTGGCCAGTATTACTTTGAATATCAAAGAGGGTGTGGAGTTAAATAAGCCAGAAAACATTAGGGAAATAAACTCCCCCATGGAATCATAATGGGTAGAGATACGGGCATTAAAGATTACTTAAAACTGTGTACTATTACTCCCCAGGTCACACCCATGAGGCAGATATTGAGATGGAAAGAGTAATAAGGGAGATGACTTAAGTGAACATCAACTGCACTCACATGAAAATGATTGTGCATTGGAGCAGCTGATCACAGATCTGACTAGAGATGTAGCAACACTGGACTTGAGGCTCAAGAGCTGGTGTGAGGTATAGCTGTTGTTGTACAAACTGTGAACAGTGACCACAAATGCTATTAGGTTTGGCATTTGTGTCAATGGAAAGTTGCCCCCAAAGTCCAAAACAATTACTTTTGATTTTAGAAAAGAGAACTGTACAAAGATGAGGGCACTAGTCAGAAGGAAAATAAAGGGGACATAGTCCAGGGTACCTGGAAAGTATTTAAATCTACAGTAATTGAGTCCAGATAGAATGTATACCTCAAGTCAGGAACACTATCACCAAATCTAAAAGGATGCCTATGTAGTTCATGGCTGAAGTCAAAGAAGCAAAAAAAAAAAAAAAAGGCAAAAAGGCTTTCTTTACAAAAGGGAAGGTTTTACTGAATGAGGTTGAACAGAAAGGAGCATAGGTTCTGGCAGAACAAATGAAAGTTGACATTAAGGCAAGCAAAAAGGATTTGAGGAGTGGATCGCTAAAAATATTAAGACAATAAACATTTCTTCAAATGTATCAAAGCAAGTATCCAGCTAGGAAGGCAGTTGGGCCTTTGAATGTCAGAAGGATGAAAGGATTGTTAAGGAAGATGGAGAGATGGTAGAGAAAATGTATGGATTCTTCATATCTTTTTTTCCTGCAGACAATGTGGAGCATGTACCCATGGCAGAGCGCTTGTTTTGAGGAAGGGAATCTATGAACTGAATCAAATTGAGGTGATGAGATATGAAGTTCTAAGACTGCTAATCAATCTAAAAATTAATAAGTTGTCAGATCTGGATGGCATACATCTGGAGATTCTGAAGGAACTCAAATGGGAAATTGTTGATCTACTGATCAGTATATGTAACTTTTCACTAAAACTTGGAATGGAAAGTGGCAAATAGGTTGCCTGTCTGCCTGTCTAGGGATACAAACAAAACTTGTCAGGTACTGCTCAAATAATTAAATAGCTCATGATGCAATGGTTGGTGTAAAGTGGAAATGCTGAGAACTGAAATTCCATTCCAGACTGACTTCTTCAATATCTGCTACCTTTCGCAATGTCCCTTTCCGGCACTTAACTGTGAGTCACTTTCTCCTTGCATTGCCCATCCAACTGCTCGAGGAACTAAACCCAGAAAACTGCAAGGCACCAGAATATTGGTTAGATCTAAACTTGATTCTACAAAACGTCAGCCTCAGGGGCATGCTTGTCATTGTGAGCAACTTTGTGAGTGTCCTGCTGAGAAGGTCCTGAAAGGTGAATGTCTGATCTTCATGTCCCCTCACAGTAATTTATGCCTCTGGAATAGGGCCATGCTGCTTGCCCTCTAGCCTGTCTGCCTATTAGGAATTGCATTGGGAGCTAACCTGTACATATTAACAACATGCTTCCTCCTTACCAGTGGCCTTGACAAACCACTGTTCCTCAACAAACCTTGACAGGAGGAGAAGCTTTGTTAATGGAACTCAGATTCCCTTGCTTTTCTTTCAAGAACCAGCTCTCAATCACTGGGTACAACTTCTGACTGGTCTGAAATACCAGGAATTTTGTCCTCTGATCAGTTGTGATGGTTGTGACAGGATAAGCAAGTGATGTCTGTTCCCCAATTAACTTATCACCATAACACAAAAATGCTCCATGGTGATATTACTTTGGATAAGAACCTACCACTAAGTTATATACAATGCACTTTGGGTAGTTATATCAATATATATTAAGTGGCAATCTTTGACAGGAAGCCTAAAGAATGGACCTGAGAAACAAAGTATCCACCTGCTAATCCATTAAGCAGCCCATAAGCAATGGTTTGTGCTGCATTATCAGCAGAATCAGATTTCTCTGCTACTTTGAATCTGGGCATCCTATTGTTCCACTAGACTTTTCCCAAGTGTCTCAAGAGTGCATGTTCCAGAGCAATGCTTATATAACATTCTCCTGGGATGCGCTTATCAGTCACACAGCCCCCAGCTGAAATGTTTAACTATGCTCCATTGGTACTCTTGAGGAGCTGGAGCTGATGAGTCCCCTAGACATAAACATAAGCATCTTGCTGATTCAAGGTAGTTGTTCGATTTGAAAGTGGAGATGGTGTGGGAGGTAGATGAGAATAATGATCAACATACCCAGTAAATGGACATATGAGCAGCAACTGTAGGCTGACAAAAGAACAATATGTTGTATCCATATACCACTCAAGATGGTGTTGCCTAGTATTAATCAGTCACGAATTCTGAATAAAACTAAATGTATTAGTTTTTCATCAAGTGATTTCTCATCCGGCTGCAATTAATTAATCAAAAATAATTAATTGGCAATAATGACCTAGTCAGTTATTTAGATTGGCCTGAATGCCAATACATATTCATATGAATAGACATATATTGGAAAATGTATTTGCATTTTGTAAAAAAGAAGAAGCAAAAAACAGGGCTTGATCCATTGTAAAGTACCCAGTTAAGAGTAAATATGAGAACTGTGCACTTTTCAGTGCAAGATGAATAAGGATGAAATAAGGATGGAAGTCCTTTACTTGTTTTTGATCCAGTGAACCGACAATTTGCCACCTTAATTGCCATTTGGAAAAGTTAATATCTTTTTCAAAGTTTATATTGCTCCCCTCTAGATTCCTTGTCTACTGAAAGAAAATCTGAGTGAAAATTGAGCTCATTTAAAATCTTTGTCTTAGTTTGGGGAGTTTTTGCAACAAATGAAAACAACTGGCAGATAGAAAGTGAGAGCTGAGTAGTTTAAGAAGCAATAAAACAATTGATTGGTTTGCTTCATATTTACAAGACAGGACTGAGGGAATTGCTCGTGAAAAAAATATGTGCCACAAAAAGGAGGCATAACTCAAGATTCCTCTTGCCTCTAATGTATTTTCAGTTATTTATTTTCAGTCAATAAATATGTCTTTTTGAGTGCACAGCACTATATGAATCTATGCATCTATCAGAAATATGTCCATACATATCTGAGGAATATGTATGTATGAAGTTTGCATGCATAAACATATTTCATGGGAATTGTATTATATCAGGCTATTAATATAGCTTGCCCAGTTTATCACAACAAATCCTGGTTACCTGTTCTTCCTGGCATTCTGAATTATGGTGTGCCATATGTGCTCCATGATCAAAGATTAAAATTACCAAGGGAGTCAGCAAGGAGCTCAATGATAATTATGTCTTTCTCCCATCATTGCCTTTCTTGGTTGGATGCTTTTATATAACGAGGGATAGTATTATTCACTGTTCCTTGCTGTGGTTCCATATATCAGGCTAGGGGAGTAAAATACGTTCTCTACAGGAGCTTGTGTGAGATTTCAAGAAATGTGGAATGTGGCTTTTCAGACCTTCTCCATAGCAAGAACAAACAGCAGTTCTTAAATTCCACATTAGCAGTTATTTGGCACCCCAATTTTTTCTTCCACTGAAAAGCATATATTCTACACGTAAGTAAGATTTCTGTGAAGAATATAATTCCTAATATTGTGGAAATAAATGTTTTAAAGGCTAATTTCTACATATTTAACAAATTAACCATTTTAAATTATGCTGCTATAAAGCAAAGGAATTGTAAGGAGTATTCTGATTTTATTTTATTTTTAAAAGAGAAAGCTAATGATGTGTCAGCCTGTAGACTACTAGATGAAAGGAATAAGAATGTGTTATAAAAAGGAACTGTTGTACTAAAGTCAATAGTTGTGATCCTTTTTCTTTTCCATTGGCATCTCCTAAGAATGTCATAAATCTAATTAGTTGAGTATCGGGCCCTGTATTAGTTTCAAGATGCAGACGGTGCATAAGAATTCTGTTCTCTTCTCACACATACCTATCACTGCAGACAGTAATTGCTGTGCTGGTCTCAGACATTAAGAAGCAGAGAACAGGTGAAACAATGTCTTCTATGAGGAGTATGCAGGTTGTTGAATTACTTGAAATCTTGAACAATGGAACTGGACAAAGAAAATCTTATACATCAAGTGATGGGCAGATGAAAGTAGACAAAAGTTCTGAAGCCATGACCGTTGGTAGCAGCATAGAATATAACCCATCATTTATTGATTATGTCTTAAAGGAACTAAATGTTAATGGTAGGTTTGATTTGGAGGAACTGGGAAAAATAAAACCTTGGCTGCTTTACTGTAAGTGCAAGAATGGATATGCTTGGTTACACCGCATGTGAGTAAGGATTGCTACTTGCTTGTAAAACCAAGTAACTTCACCTGGTTATTAACCGGGCAACAGGCCTGCACATGACTGCAAATGAGATGCATTCACACCATCTCTTTCTGATTCTTGGTATTAAGCTCACATTAAAACAAGCAACAACTTTAAAGACAAAAAGAATATAATTTATATGAAGACTAAAAATCTAAAGATGACAAAAATAGGGACCTTTCCTGACAACACAGTTGACAACATTATCTTCCAGCTGCTTTATTTTGAATCATAACATCAGTCTTTATAGCCCAGTCTTGTCTTGTCTGGCTGGCATTGGCTACCCATTGGCTACCCATAGGGGCCTTTCCCACCACTGCTACTGAGGTCCTTCCAGCTAAAGGTGCTATGTGACTGAGGACATGTGGCACCTGAGACAAGGACAAACAGTGTCCCACAAGGGCATTTCTGCTCTGGAAAATGACAAGGGAGGAAAGAGAGAAGCTCCCTGCCCCTTACATATTACTCCCAAGTTTCATTGAGTGATGGAGCACTTTCTAAGACGAATCTCCAAATGGTATGAGTAAATGTGAGTCATACAGTCTCAGATAGTGAGGACACTTGCAGAACCCCAGAGTTTCCAACTAAGATGGCCTTTGTAATTAAGATAGGTTCATATGGCAGTCCTTAAGGTATGCTGTCTCCAAGCCATATAGGACTTTAAAGGTCAATACCAGCAACTTGAATTAGCCCTGTAAACAAATTGGAAGCCATTGTAGGTGGAACAAGACTGGAGTGATATGGTCCTTGTGGTCCACTCCAATCAGTACTCTGGCCGCAGCATTCTGTACCAACTATAGCTTCCAGACAGTCTTCAAGGGCAGCCCCATGTCCAGTGCATTGAGTACCAGGGCATGCACCACAGTGGCAAGATATGTTTTGTCTAACAAAGGCCAAAGCTGGTGAAAAGTGCTCCTGGCCATTGCGGGTTTGCAACCACCCAAGCCGTCATCAGATCCATTCCTGATCAGCTTCAACAAGATTGCTGCATCATATGCTTTCAGACTATACACAAGTATACACATATAGTCCCAATTTGCAACTGCAGCTCTTCCAGGTTTCACATGGTGATACTTGGGATTGAACTATGGTTCTTCTGCATTCACAGGCCAGTCTCTGTCACTGAGCTTTATTCCCTGTGCCTGAGAACACGAACTCTGCTGCTTTATATTATTGTAATTATCAGCCAGCCAAAAGCACTCCCCAAAATGCTTTCCAGATGTTCTTAGAACTGATGAACAGAGGTCAGATGTACACTGGGTGTGCCCCCACGCATGAATTCTCCAGATAGCAGCCCGTTTGGGAGCTCCAAATTTATCCTAGGAATTGTACAATTAAGCCCTCGTGGCTGATGAAGCTACTTTTTGTAGCGAAAACCCTGGAATACTTCCGGAGCAGCGTTACCATCTATATCTCCGTTGCCTGAAGACATTGAAATTGACTAGAACTTTACCCTACACTTCACATGAACTTTTGTGTATTCGTTGTCAGCCTCTGCTGAATTTCTCCGCTACATTTTTTCCGCTACTTTTGCTTTGTAACCTCCGTTGCCTAGCTTGGTTTGTCTATTTATATTTACACTTATTGTAATACAGTGATAGCTTTGCTGTTCATGCTATTTGCTATCTTCGTCCATTGCTTGATTACTTTCCCCCAAATAAACAAAGGCAATGACAATAATATAGGCAACATATACTGGTATGTAAGATGTGTGTGTGTATGAAAGAGAGGGGAAGAGAGAATCAGCAACTGAAACCCCATTGGCAGCCTAGAAATTTAAATGCAAACAAAAATTAGGAGAAGAAACGTATGTGTGGAGAAAAACATCATAATAACCTATTTTTAAAGATGTACACTTTCAGTTAATAAAATAACAAACTCATAATAAGGTAAGAATAGCACTGGGATTATTTAACATGCAGTAGTTCTACATCTGTGCTATTTCTGTTTCTCTAAACCTGCTGTTCAGGATGTGTTGAAGTGATCATAATTAGAAATAGCTCCCTGAAAGGCTATGAGGAAATGCTATATTCAAATTGCAATTTGACATTATCTTGTACATGTGACAGTATCAGACATTCATATTTCAAGATGTCATGAATATGTTTCAGCTTAGTAATTTGTTCATTGTTGCTCACTGCTCTTTAATTTTCATTAACATTATAATCAGCCAGTCAATTTTCTTTGTAGCACAAGAAAGATATTAAGTTAGACTGATGATCACTACAGGAAATCATGGCCTGCTTCTGTGCAAAGAGACTTTAATAGTGTATTTCCTAGTTTTTGAAGTTATCTGTTTAGAACATGGGGTTAGAAATAGCTTAGACTGTTATCTGCCTACATAATAAAGAGTGGAAGCCTACTCTGGCTATAAAAGGTATTATCTTTGGGAGCTTTTATTTGTGAGGGAAAGCCACTAATCTGTTGAACATAATCACAAGAGAGTTCTGCTGAGGAAGTCATAGAACAGAGGATTCAAAAGAGAGAGTAGCTACTGAACTGTACTTTGCACATTGCGTTTTAAATGCATGTGAGCATGTTACAGAGTTTCTAACTAAGAAACAAAGACTCAAAGGAAGAACAATTTTCTTTAGTATATAACCACAATGAGAAGCAATATGAAGGATTCAGAAGAAAACAATCAAAATTAGGAGCAGCTGTTCATCTTTATGCATTCTGCTGGGGGGCAGGGCACACGTTGCCACGATCCGATTAGTGCTTTCAGCAGGAATGTTCTAGCAAGATCAGATATACTACCAAAAGCAGTTCTTGATTCAACATTTTCAGACTCTCACTCCAAAATCACTCTCTGCAGAGAAAACAAGCAGGCCTGGATTCATATTATTAGAAAGAGTATAGATCCAGTGTTGTGTAGTGGATAGAGTGTCAGACTAGGATCTGGGAGACCCAGGTTCGAATCTCTGCCATGGAGCTTGCTGGATGATCTTGGGCCAGTTAAACCCTCTTCGTCTTCACAGAAGACTACTTCACAGGGTTGTTGTGAGGATAAAAATGGAGGGAGGAGAACAATGTAAGTCACTTTGAGCCCAATCCTGAAGGGGGGGGTAGATCTGAGGCATCCGGGAGCAGTAGAGCCACACCGCCTCCTTCGAGGCTTCCTGGCCACAGTGTTGCCTGAAAAAGCATTTTAAAAATAAAAATAATAAAAATGTGGGAAATGCCCCATTGAAACCAGTGAGACTGTGCCACCAAAAAAGGTATACAATAAGAGAAAAAATACCTGTCTATATCCTAAGCAATCAGTACTGAACTCACACAGAGTGGCTAATCATGAAGAAATACAACATTTTATTACCAACCAAACACAGTGAATTCTAACACACCCACTGGTGGATGCTAGTGGAAGCAGCTACAGCACTTTAAAGTAAGTATCGTCACTGTCCCCAATAACTGCAGCTGTTGCACCATTTAAAAATAAAGTCCCTTACCAACCAGTGAAGATCATAGTTAATCAGGTATGACTACTGAGGGCAAATGAAAAATAATTCAATGTGAACTCAGTAATGGAAAAGCTTCTGCATTTTATTCATTCCTCTCTATTCCTTCAGAATCTATACTTGTTGTTCATAAGCTACTCTAGTTCCCCCTGTGAAATGTTGTTTTCAAAAAGTAAATGGTTTTTTCCCCATGGCAGATGAATTTATACACAAATTGCCTCATTGCACAGATTAACAGAAAGACAACAAGCATGTCCACCCACTGTAGTGAAAATATAACCCATACTATAATGAAACATCCAAGGGCATTCTGTTGCAAAACTGACACTATGCAATGAAACAGATACATCTGTGAGCAGCATAATGAGATTAGTTACATGTATTAGCATATCTACTACTTAAACATAACAATGGATTTTCATACAAGAGGCACCTTGTAAGATTAATGGCAATAATGAAGTATGAAAAATTCCTTCCTAAGGCATCTAAACCAAAACCGAGCAAAACACAGTCATTTTACCCATGAGGGATAATCCCTTGAGAACAGGTTGCAGTGAAATAATATCTCATTTCACATGTGTCAAAAACCACCACTACAAAAAGATGCTACCTTTGTTGTGACTTAATGCAGGGAAAGTTAGTGTGTATAAAGAAGACACACAATCAGCACAACATTGAGGGGGAAAGGATATAAAGTTCTCAGGACAAAGGATGATGGAAAAACTCCTTGTAGTCAAAGAAAGAAAAAACAAATGCAAAAAACTGGATTTCAGATATGATCCAATATAAAAGCAGTTATGATCAGTTCTTCTTAGATTGATATAAGCTCTTTTTTTCAGATTAGTCCATACAATTTCAGAACTAGACTATAGAACCCCAGCACATTTGGGTGGCCCTCTTTTACCCAACTTTGGTGGAACCGGGTTGTTTGGCCTACAGGCATTGGGTTTTCCTAGACATGTACATTTCTGGCTTTTCCAGCTTTACTTCCAAATGCATGAGTTTGTGTGTATATTTTTCAGCATTCTGAAAAATTTGTTTTCATTTGCTGTTAATTCCAATCAAGAGATAATAGCTCATATTTATCATAACAAAGCATTAATAATTTGGTGGGGGATTGTTTTATCTTTCTCTAGGAGAATAATAATCATATTTCTCAAGTATCTTCTGATAAGGGGATTAAGAGTTCCACTGGCTGATCACCCCCTCAGTAGAGTTTTTCTTTTTCCATGTTCAACATTTATTTCCCTGTCATTTGCGAGGACTGGATATAAACAAAGGGTTGCCAGATGCATTTCCATCCTTCATCTGTTATGAACTCATTAGAGGCATCTTTCAGATCAGTTTAGCAGGACTCTTTGCCCTGTTTAAAAAACAGACTTTTCATATGGAACTATGTACACAGAAAACTGAAACATGAATACCAAATATAGAAAAAGGGTTTCTGGATGGTGCCAAGCCTTGTACAAAGAAAGTCCCTCATTGTGTGTGAACATTCTGAGAACAAATCTTTAGCATGCCTTGGTTTACCTGCATGAGAAGCAGCAGTATATCTGATTCAACTAGGGTTGCAGTAGTTCCTCAAGATCTCCATTAGGTCATTTGGATGTAGGTCAGTTTTAAACACATCCTTCCTCCTCATGGTGCAGCCCAGTCTCAAAGACTAATTTGTAATGGAGCTTCAGATTTCTTCCTATGAAAAAGGGAAAAATGTCAAGCATATGTTCTACCATTGAGCCATGGCTCCTTCTCTCCCATATTTATTTGTAATTTATTTATTTCATTTATACCCTACTTTTCTCCCCAGTGGGGGCCAAAAGTGGCTTATAACATTCTCCCTTTCTCCATTTTATTCTCACAACAACCTTGTGAGGGAAATTAGACTGAGAGTGTGTGACTGGCCCAAGGTCACCCAGCAAGCTTCCAAGCCAGAGTGGAGATTCGAACCTGGGTCTTCCAGATCCCAGTCTGACACTCTCACCGCTGCACCATGGTGTCTCTCTCCCTTGTGCCCACACTACTTTAAGTACATTCAAAAAAATTTCAATACTATTTTATTCTTTTGGATCTGAATACTGTCCTGCTGTACCACTCAAGTTTGAGATTGCTTAAGTAAGGCTTTAAATAAAAAGTGGTTAGCAAAACAATCTCCTTCCCAACAACTGTGTCACTTTCATTTCATAGACCCTTTTGTTTTACAGAGGTTTTTAGATGATATTTTGAAGGCTGTGTGCTCCCTCACCCCCATACTTTTAGTAGATCAGGTGAAATTTGCAAAGTTCTTAGACTACAGCAAGGCTTTTTTCCCCTTGCAAACTTATATGTTTTTCCGATGGGGACTAAATGTAGCACTATGATTGACTTGCAAGGAGGGTCACACAAATGAAAAAAAAAAAAAAGCATTTGCCAGGGTTGTGTCAATAATCCTATAGTCTCCTGCACCCAAGGCACAGAGCCCTTGTTCAAATGAAGTTGTTATTTAAAAGGTTCTGTTTCAAAAACCTTTGGTACCCACTACATAAGAGAAAGACACATACAGGTAACTTGCCCAGCTGTAAGTTCTTGGTTTGTAATAATCAGATAATTAATACCAATAGCAGCATCTGCTATAGCCTAACCTAAAGGCTATCAACCAGAGTTTCAGGAGAAATAAAACATTAATACCTGCATCCAAGTCATGGTAGATCCATCCATCCAACATTAAAGTATGCTGGGATTTTTGAATATAACTATGTGTCAAGCAAGGTAGTTCATTTTCCCCCTCTATCTTTGATGTGGTGACATAAAATATACAAAAAAAAAGGAAGACCCACTCAAGCCAATGCGCACAAGATCACAGAGCTCTGTTAAGCAAACACAAGTTTAAAACCATTTTATGGTGTCTATTATTTACCCAATGGTAATGGCTCCTTTGCTAGCAGATGCCATGATTATCTGCTTTTATCATTAATGCTTCCAGTCAGTGGCTAATGCAGATGTGACAAATCACAGAAAGGCCCGACACTTTATGGTTTTAGCTCTAAGCAATGTCTTTGTATTTCATTTCCCCCATGTGTAGTGTGTTTCTTTTAGATGACTTTTGTTCTCCCCCTCTCTGCACACGATCACATATATAATTAAACACTTCCAATCATATTTTATTCACACACAACCAATTACTAAAATTCTGTATTGTGTACTGGTGGTGAATATTAAATTAAATGCTACGAAGCAGTAGGACTGGAGAGAATTGTTTAATTCGTTTTTTTAAATATTCCACAAACTCGAAAGATTCATTTGAAAGATTCTGTCACATAGAACAGAGATTGTGCTACCTGGATTGTTGTTGTTTTCACCACCGGAGGTGGGTTTTTTTTGCACAAATTCAGACAAATACACTAGCTTTCCATTTCTTTGGACTTTGGAGACGGGTTTGCTACCAATCTGGAAGAACAGTTCTGGTTTGGATCCCAACCTTGAGAGGCTCTTTCTCCCTGTATATGACAAGCAGAGGCACTTGTCTTAACAGTCCCTAAGTGAAACCACTTAACCATGGAGGAAAGATGTAATCTTCAGCATGCCCTTGACTTTGCAGTCATTTCCTCCAAGGGCCTGACAAATTATCAGTCTGTGCTATTCTTCAGGAAGTCTATTTTCAGCCTCTTCTGACTATGAGAGGGGGATTGTTTCAGTAAATGACCAATACAATCTAGGCAAATCTGAGAACAATTGCTGAAACACTAGGGATGTTGTTGCCAACAGTAAGATTCATAACGAACAGCTGCTAAGCCCTCTGTCATACATATAACTATACTTAGTTCTACGTAAGATGTCCATACATGCATCTTATGTTAGTTCCTGAATGGAACATCACATTATTCATGCCTCTCTATTCACATGCATTTCTCTCTACTCCTTATTTAGTGCATTGTACATTAATTTTTTATTCCTAATAGTTTTATGTCTTTTTACCATTTACATCTTTACTGTTTACATTTTTATAGTTTTTACTGTTGTTATGGTTTTATTGTGTCTGTACTTTAACAATATCTTAACTGGAAGTCTCCCCAGAAGTCATTTTAGGCTGAAAGTAGCTTTTTAAAACTGTGGAATACATTAAGCAAGCCCTCAAAACCAACTATCAAGTAAAAAGCTTTCAGTGAGATATCTATCAATAATTATGATCAGCCAACAGGATCTGAAAGAAGGGGTTGAATGGTATGATAATATTCTTGTGTAAGTTTCTGCTTAACTCACCCTGCTATGAAAGACTCATTGCTTAGGAGATGGTTGTTGTTGTTGTTGTTTTTAAATGGGTTTCAATGTTTTTGGCCTGTCACCAAGAAATGACTAATTAAGTACTAATTTTTAGATGATGTAACTATGATTTAGTGGAAGTACAGATTAACTTTCGCTAAATGATCAAAACTGATATTTTATGAAGTCATTGTGGGGTATCTCACCGCCCCATCAGTGCCCTTCTAAAGAGATTCACCATTCCATTAGGATGATCTCAAGTGTGCATCCTTTTACATTTCACTGCTACATATTCCTGTCTATCTAGAGTGAGTAGCAACTGTTAAAACAAACACTGTTTCCATTTTAGCACAATGCAGTTGACCAAATCACAGAGTGACCTGAGCCATAAGTAGAGCCAACAGGCTACTTAGAATTCTTTCTGAGCAAAAAATAGAGGGTAACAAATGGCAGATGCCAGCCTCATTATCATGGACTCCTTTTGTGCTGGAATGAAGAACTGCCCTTCAAGGTATTTTAGAAACTTTTCCCCTTTCTGTTAAAATTTCATAAATAAAAGCCATCTAGCTGAAGGGAATGTGCAGACTTTCTTTCAAGTTCATAGCAATAGTATGTCCTGCAGTCACTATTACTAGCTGTTAAGTGTGTACATAAAAACTATAGCGTATTATGTTAAGGAATCAAGTGAAAAGAACAGAGGGGAAAAGGGTAATGGCTTGGTTCTGTGATGCTAGATGTTAGATTGATATCTACTCCCTCCAGAAACAGAGGAAGTATGCCTCTTTAAATCGGTTGCTGGGGGGCACAGGCAGGATGATGCTGTTGCAGGCTTCCTGTCTGTGGGCTCTCTAGAGGTTGGCCACTGTGTGAACAGAATGCTGGACTAGATGGGCCTTTGGTCTGATCCAGCAGGGCTCTTCTTATGTTCTTATGCTTCCCAGTTATATTTACAATATCACCACTGTCCTGCAGACATTTGCACAAATGAAATGTTACTTCAAAGAAAAAAGAACCTAAGACTGTTATAATGCTAATGTCACTGCTGGAAGTTACAGCATCCTGCAATTTTAAATGTACAATATGCATTAAGAAAAGATTAGTTTGACCTTATGAATCCTAGTGACAGTTCCGGCATGTTTCACATTTCATATGCCACAGATTTCAATTTAAATTTCTGACTGAAGAATCCAACTTGATAGAAGTGAAACAATGCAGGGTTGTCCATTGGCCTGTTCACTCCAGAGCGAGCAAAAATTGGGGGTGGGGAGCAAAGTGATGTTGCAGCATTGCAATATCACTTCCAATTGTACCCGGACGTGATATCACAGCACTCTAGGGATTCCTGATGTCTATGGCAAAACCATAGAGATTTAGAGAATTCCTAGAACATTGTGATGACACTTCAGGATACAACCAGAAGTGACATTGTGATGTCACATTTTCCAATTTGAGATAAAACAGGTCCCTGAAAATGCAAGCAAAATGTGGGAAATGCAGTGGGAAAGCGAGGCGACCTCTGATGGTCAGAAACGGCATGCATAATCAAAACAAAGACCCAAAGTCAATACCGCCATGTATTGAAGGAGAGGAATCAGATGACATCATCCTCCATTCTCTCATTTATCAGTAGGGTTGCCAACCTCCAGGTGGTAATCACTAAATAATTGATACGTGTGCTGAATAACATTAGTTAGGAGTAATAAACAGAACCACAGCTCAACCTTAATTAAAGACTATATTAGTAATCATCAAAATACATATCAAAATAAATATATCTCAAGGACCTTACATGACCGTTGCAGTGATAACACAAATATAACTAAAACATTTCCAACATGCCAGTTGTCTCTCAGCTTCTACTGAAGATTAACCCCTCATCCATCACAGCATTATACCCTGCTGAAGTCTTTCCCCTTCCAAACCCCACCTGCTCAGGCTCCAGCCCCAAAATCTAGAATTTCTCAACCTGAAGCTGGCAACCCTAGCCCCAGGCCTGGCCCCATGAGTCCTCCCTCAAAGGCCAAAATAGGCCTGGAAAGGACCCTGCCCCTCCTCCACTTTTACTCACAGAAACTGAAGCCTGGAATCTGTAGTTACCTAGCAACTGTCACTGAGAGAGTCCATTTCTTAAAGCTACAGGCACTCCTTTTTATCATTTTTGGACTTTTAAAACTCCCCAATGGTTTTTTTTAGGGCAGATTTTTCTACAAACCTTGGACTCTTTTCAGGTTTGTAGAAAGATCTGTCTTGCCCATTCATAGTTCCAGTCACCAGATTTAAGTATCCAAAGATTTGCCAACTTCACTGTTATAATATAAGATAGTCACAGAGAACTATATCTCCTGGGCTTTTAGTGGCTGCACTGTAATATGCTGTATTATCTCCCCATAGGAATCTGCTTTTTGCTTCAAGTTCATGGTTTCGTGGCTTTGCACTCAGTCTCTTAAAGTCATTGATAACAAACACACTTTAAAATGTGTTAAACTGTGGATAAATATTTTATAAGCAGCATGTTCAGCTTGCCTGTATCTTTAATGGGCACTGTATTTCACAGCTGCTGGCTTCCAGGGTAACCAGTTAATAATATTTCAGCCTACGAGTGAAATTGTGATATAATTGGCCGTCTCATCATGAATTAGGCTACTGTGCACTTTTCATTTCTGATGTCTGAAGCTGTAAGTACTGTATCATCATTACTGTCCTTCCTTTTTCCTTACTTTGTACTATCCGGTATAATCAAAAACAGCAGCAGTCCATCCATCACACTCTTGTTTACAATTTGCAGTAAATGTACTGTACGTTTCCACATGCCATTCAGTGTAATTTCTTTGGGTGGTCAAAGTTTTGGGTTATTTTTATGTTTGCACAGTGTACTATAACACAAAGGAATTCTGATCTATGATTGGAGCATGTTGGAACTAATAATTGGTAATAGAACTTGTCTAGGTGATCTTACAAGAATGCTAGGATTTTATAGAATTTAGCCGTGAATACTACCTCACAAAAAGCAAAGAATAACTTTTAAAGGATAATAAACAAATGTATTGATTCAGGAGTACATGACATGTACGCTGCTAAAATTGATGAAGAACATAATACAGTGCTACCTGAAATGAATGTCTCCAAATTGGCCTTTGAATATTTGGGTAGAAGATATTCTTCAAATGTTTTCTGAGCTGCAATAATTATATTCTTAAGATTGTTCATCATTATAACCTCAGTAGTTCCAGTGGATTGGGAGCACAGATATTCTTCAAATATTTTCCAAGCTGCAATAATGATATTCTTAGGATTGTTAATCATTTTAGCCTCTGTAGTTCCAATGGATTGGGGGCAAAGGAAGTATAATTAAGACACCATTATTTTAAGTTTGAGAGTGCACACACATTGCCTACAACTGGTATCATTGATGGCTTCTTCATATTAAAAAAAAAATACCTTGTGCATATGCATGGAGAATATGCAGTGGTGACTTTGTGGCTATCATGCCCATTGGAGAGATTTGAGTTGGGTACCCCTTTTTATATAGGACTGAAACGGTCATGTTCTTAAGCACGGAACCAATATATTTTATAAGCATTCACTGTACAATCCATATCAGTTTTCAAAAAGAGATGAAATAACTTTCTTTGCAGGAAAGAAATATTCACTTGTTTAGTTTTTTTAAGATAATCTTTTGCCTGATTTCTGAGTTCCATACCATTCCATATTTGTTGAGTAATATCCATATAAGATTTTCTTTTTGTTAAACTATTGCATGGATGTGGAGTTCCTGCTTGTATATGGAGTTCCCAGTTGTTCCCCTAATGGAAATTACCAATCCTGCTTTGTTTCTGAATCAACAATTGTGAACTCATTCACCAGGCCCGCATTTCAGCTTTCTTAAAAGACCTGACTACTAGTAATTTCATCAGACGTGTTCGTTTGTTTTTGTTTTTTTCCCTTGGAACTCTTCATTTAAGGTCAAAATTGTTGAGTAACAGAAGCTTTACTACTACTTAATGAGCATGTAAAATTTAGCCTGACAGCCTAATCCTGGGCTGTTGCTTTAGCTGCTGCAATGAAAACAGTGCTTTGTACTGTGCCAACTCAAAAACTAGCCTATAAATTCAGCCTTTCAGCTCAATCTTTTCCTTAGCTGACTGGGAAAAAAACATAAAATGATGTGGGGGGATCTCTGCTGCTCAATAGGGGTTTAAAAATCTTTTTAAACCCGTTTTATGTTCTGCTTCTGGCTTGAGGACTGTTTTATCAATATCATTTTAAACTGTTCACTGTTTCTCATATGTTGTTTTATGCCTTCACTTGTTTTAATGGCTTGTTTTTAATGGCTTTAGCTTTTTTTAAAAATGGCTTTTTTGGTGTTTGTATTACTTGTCAGCCACCTCAAGCAAGTCTCTGAATAGAGGTGGCATATACATTTTCTAAATAAATAAGCATGTAGGATTCCATGCAATTGGTGTCACAATTTCTACTCCCATTAGTGCCTCATGCATACTGGGCTGTGGCAAGGAGATCCATGAGTGTGGCTATTGGAATACATCCATCCAAGCCTATAATCATAAGATTGGGCTATAAATTATACAATGTAGATTTAGTTTAGATTAAAGCAATGTTTTCTGGCTACAAGTTGTGCAGCAGTAAAATTTTGCAGAGAATTCACACAGTATTATTTTTGCTTATCAAAACAATGATGAGAACAGTCTTCTAGATATATGGTAGATGTCACAATCTCTGAAAGATTACACATAGCTTTATTGTTATACATAAATCCTTCAAAGGGATTCAGTACCAAATTACATATGTACAAGTGGGGACCCACAAGGGACTTGTGGGGAGAGGACATTTACCCATCTCCCCTTCTTTTACTTCTACCCCTCTCCTCCCCACCAATTCTCTCCCAGTAAGCGTTTCGGCGTCTTTCTCTTTCCCACACCTCTTTTCTCAGTCAATATGTTTCTCTCACTCTTCCTCCCTTCCCCCATATTTCATAGTGTTTCTTTCTCTGGCTGTCGGGCCAGGTAATTCCAGGGTAGGCTGTCCTCTCCACCGCTCTGCCTGTCTGTCCAGCCTGTCTTCCTTTTTTCACTCAATCAAGAAGGGCTCTCAGGTCATTAATATGCCCTCCATCCTGTTTCAGGAGATATGTTATCTCATCCAGACTTTTGTGTTCATGCAGATCTTGCTCAGTTCTAGCTCACTCCAACCTGTTAATCATCCAGGTTTGTGATTATGCTGATTTGGCTCACAATAGCCTCATTCAAGGTATTTTTCTCACCGAAGTTTGATAGCAGTTAACTTTAATCCAGCCAATGTGATTTAAACCTTTTATCTTAACCCAATCCAAAATCGGAAGGTGAAACTCCCACCTACCCTCTGGTCCTTCTGTCCATAAAAGAAGGATCCCCAGACCCAGCAAATGGCTCCTCATATCTCTGGTCCAGACCTCTGTTGATCAGAACTTGGTTTCCTTCTGAGAACCTCTGCTGTCCTCTACAGGCTTTTCTCCCCTCTTTGCTTTGCTGGCTCCTCACTGTTCTCTGCTGCATCTGCTCCAGGCCTTAAGCTCCAGATTTAAGGTTGTATGTCCTTTCCCTAACATTTCCCAATTTAATCCCTTCTCACTTTTATGAAGTGCCTTCTTGTTGGTGTGTGTGTGAGAATGCTTAGGGAATCCAGCTCACATCAGAGGTTGTGTTATCCAAACTGGTCCCAGAGAAGGGGAAATTAGCTTTAAAAGGGTTCTAGAAAAGGAATAATGCAAGACCTTGTAGTCTGTGTATACCAAGGTGGCTCTCAGTAGGGGTACCCAAAAATAAAATTATGAAGAAAGAGAGAGAAAGTGATTGTAAACACAAACAAGTTTACTGTATGCAAAAGAAAAAGAAATAAAAATATAAAGAACCTACAGTAAGCACCTAAGAACTGAGTCCCTAAGCAACTGGCAGGTGGTTAATGAAACAGCAACACCCTTGAGCTGGACAGACACCTCTGGGGTATGGCAGGATATTGTGACATGTCTCCAGTGTTGAAAAGTCTTCTGTTATTGGGAAATGACATGTCACTGTTCTGCTTTCTTTGTGGCAACTCCCCTTCCTCTTAATTCCTGAGAATTTCCAACCCAGGTACCTTATTGAGATTCCCCAAGTTTCAGATTCCCTGGCACAGGAAGTGAAAGGCACAGGCCTATCAAAACACTGTCCAAAAATAAGAGGGGAACCCTACAATTTAAGGGGTCTTGGTTGGGAGAGGGGATGAAGTCGTCACAGTTGGCAGAGGATAGAGAATGCTGGGGGGTTCAATAGAGGCTCTTGCCCCTCCTGGCCCAGCCTTTGAGGCAGCAGCAGAGGTGGTAGACAGTTCAGCAGCAGATGGGAGGGGGTTGGCAGTAGATGCTCCCACTTCTCACCTACCCATCCGCCTTGGTAGCAGAGGGAGACAGGTGGGGGATATGAGGGTGGTCAGTAGCAGAAGCACCCTTCAGCCTATCCGTCTGCTCTGTACACAGTGGCTTCAGTATCAGACAAGGGGGGAGGATATTGCTATTCCTCCTCCTCTGGCCACTGACAGCATGGGTTCCAAGGGAGTTTACTATGCGAGTGCAGCCAACTGCTTTTTGTACTGGGGTTTTTTGACCCCCCTTTTTGTGGGGGATCCTTCCACAAACCTGAGGGATCCTACAAATTTGAAGAAAATTCTTTCTTGTCTCAACATGGCCCAGTCCATGAATTTAACTAGCCACAGATGGGGGCCAAGTTAGACATTGTATATACTGATTTCTCCACAGAGCTCCTGAACTAAGATAAGTGTACTTGAAATTAACTTGTTCCTGTAAAATTCACATAAAACTGAGAAATGGTTGTTCAGTCTCCAGCATCCAACTTGGTACATTTTATTGAATGATATGATTACAACAGTGTTTAAAAATGGATACCTATCACCGGTGGTTGGGTGTACTTTAAGATTTAGGCCACTATCACATCAACATGGTCAAATCCAAAGGTGCAGGAAAATATTTATTTTATACCTAAGCAGATTTGAGAGCTGCCAGTTGTAAAGAAGCAAAAGATTTATGGTAGGCTCTCTCAGCAACTCCAGCTAACAGTGTCTGCCCCTGGCAATCTGTTAGAGTTTCTCCTTGAAAAGGTCTTAGTTAAATAGTGTTGAATAAAAACTGGATCCTGAGTGCATGGCAATGAACAAGCTTATGTTTTTCATTTAAGATAAACACAGATAAATAATGTAAGTCAGTTCCAATTTGGATTCTGACTTTAAATAAAACAAAGAATTGTCCTTAAAAAAAAGGACAAAGGGTGAAAGAACAGAACCTCACAAAAATACTTTTTATGTTTCTATGGATATTTCAAATTCATTTGTATGCATGATCCAGTAAGGCTGTATTAAATCAAGAGCTAACAAGGCAGTCAGAAAAAACACAAAAAGCAGAGTTGAACAAGGTTGGGCAAAGTGGAGAGCTGGCTCTTCACAATCCTGTATACAACATTTATATTAAGGTTTTGAAGGTTATTTCATTATCTGACATAACACACAAGAAAAATGGAATCTTCACCTCCAGTGGAAATATTGTGATGTACATTTAGCTCAGATGTTGTCACAGAAAACTTAACAAAGTTTAATTCAGATGCTTTCAAAAAGATGGCATGTGAGTAACAACTATGTCACCTGTTTTAAGGTGGGTTGCAAAAGCACAAGTTCTGACATGTTTTCATGTTTTTTAAAGTGGAAGTTGCCTTGTAGCTGAGAAAAAGGTGCTGTTATGAGAAGTACTATATTAAGCCATGCTTCTTAGTCTTGCCCCCCTCTCCCACGGACCTGGCAGGGATGTTGTGAATAGGTCCCACAAGCATTTCCCCCCCCCATTTGACAGCAATCAGTCAGTGAGGGGTGGAAAAGAACTGTGGAGCTGGTACCAGCAGGTATTTTGATAACTGAATTTGTTATCTTTACAAAGTGGTTGTGGAAAAAAACATTAGGGAGAACAAGTGAGATGGGGAGGAGGCACAGAAAGAGAGAGCTAGACAAAAATAAATTAATGTAAAAAGGAGGACTGGCGTGAGATGCAAAGAAAGACAGACGTAACAAGGTCAATGAATGATGAAATTTGGTTCATGGACCTGGAAGTCAACTAGCTTAGTCTAAGGAACAAACACTAAGGTGTACCTCCTCAAGACTACTTTTTCCATCAGCTATGTGGAGCTTTCTTTCTCTCCCCACCGACTGCAGTCCACTCAGCAACACAAAATACTGCTTCTGGAGGATAACGGGCCCTGGGGAATGGCATGAGTAGAGTAAGGTCTACAGCAGGAGGGGAAAATGGGTGGAAATGCCAGTTCAGTCTGGATCCAACCTATGTTTCCATCTTCATGTTAAAGTGAAATGCTTTCAAACAATTTGTTAGGTCAACAGTTTCCCATTTGAATTCTTTTGAATTCAAGAACTCAGAGCTAGAAAAGATGCACAAAACAGCAACGGAAGCTATCATCAGGCTAGAGCACCTTCCCTATGACAAAAGCTAAAGCATTCAGGCAGCTTTAGTTTAGTTGCTGGGCAGAGCCATCCTGAGGCGTGCCTGCACTGCAGTGGCCAGCCACAGTGCAACTATGGTGCCGCTAGTCCGGTCCCTATAGGTTTAGTACATGGAAGCCGGCAGGACAATAGTGGGTTTGTTTGACTTACTTTGGGTGCAACCATATTAGCGCCCCCAGCAATCATGCCACTGCATTCCATGGAGGTGTGGCAGGGCTCTGATGGACAGGGCAGTCAGAACAAATCAGAGGACACAAGGCATGGAGGCCAAGTCAAGCATCCTTCACAGCCCAGGGTTTGATATATACACTATAATAGATACACATTTTGCAAGTTATTTGGTCATTGTTGCTGTTGTTTTTTATATTGTTTCCAATTTTCTCCTGGAGAAAATGGCTGCTTTGGAGGGTGGACTTTATGGCTATACCTTACTGAGGCCTCATTGCTCCCCAAACCCTGCCCTCTTCAGACTCTACCACAAAATCTCTAGGAATTTCCAAACCTGGAGCTGGCTACCCTAGGCCTGGCCCCAATGAGTCCTCCCTCAAAGTCCCTCAAAGACTAAAATTGTATGATTTTTGGGTTTTTTAAAACCCAAAATGTATTTCTTTTAGGTGCCATATTTTTCTGCATACCTGGGGCCCTTTTCAGGTTTGTAGAAAGATCTGTCATGCCTGTTCACAGCTCCAGTCACCAGATTTAAGTATCCAAAGATTTGCCAACTTCACTGTTAGCATATAAGATAGTCACAGAGACCTATATTAGATACGCTTTATCCCTTTAAAGGACAAAGAAGCCAGCATTACCACATCCTACCTATTTATAGCAGGGAAGTTGTTCTAACCAATTAGAGAAACAATGTCACATGCAGGAGGCAACTGCATTTGGCAGAACAAATTTAACACAAAGAGTAGCATAACAGTCCATGTCAGCATCTGAGAATAACTGATAACCACCATGTGGAAAACATCATAGCAAAGTAAAAGCAACGTTTCTAATTAAAAAGAATCAAGAGTGTGCAAATAGTTAGTTGATCGTGTTTACAGCCAACTGGATATCTTTTTTAAAAAATGGCTGATTTAACCAAGAAGTCTTGTTCATTAGAAGATAGCTTATTTCAAAAGATGACTTTTGCATTGATTTTTAGTTACAGTTCATTTGCCTAAGCATTCTGGGACTCTTGCTACTTACACTGAACTAGAGGATTCATGTCTGGCATCAGGGTTGGCATGATCAGGCAGCTGCCAAGGCCTAAGAACTTCTGAACTGCCAGTCATCCCCTGATTCATTATGGGATAGCAACAGCATTCACCACCTCTTGTGCCTTTTGGCAGGATTGGGCACCATCTGAGTTTGCTGAGAAAATAAGTGATGATAGCAACAAGGAGGAGGGACAATAGCCTCTGGTGTTCTTTTTCTCCATTTCTCTGTGTGCCCATGGCGTCTGCTGCTCCATCAAAACCATGCTTGCTAGTTAAGACAGTTGCAACAGTGGCATCAAGCACCTCACTATCTCAGTGAAGAGGAGATGCATGGGATAGAAGAAGAAGAGGAGGAGGGAGGAGGAGGGTTTGATATGCCAACTTTCTCTACCCCTTAAGGAAGAATCAAACTGGTTTACAATCCCCTTCCCCTCCCCACATCAGACACCCTGTGAGGTAGGTGGGTCGGAGAGAGTTGTGACTAGCCCAAGGTCACCCAGCTGGCTTCATGTGTAGGAGTGGGGAAACCAACCCAGTCCGCCAGATCCGAGTCCATCACTCATGTCGTTGAGTGGGGAATCAAACCTGGTTCTCCAGATTAGAGTCCACCACTCCAAACCACTGCTCTTAACCACTACACCACACTGAAGTGATGGTACACTTAGTGGGAGGGCCACCAGAGACCATCTTGACAAGGGTCTTCAAAAATCTGGAGCTGGATGTGTGGAGTCTGCAGCAGTGATTTTTAAAAAAAGGAACAAATCAGAAAAGAATAAAGCGCACCATATATTTTATATGAATTCACAGCATCATTATTTTATACCATCCCTTGAAAAAAAATTCCTTGTATTATTTATTTCCTTCATTTATACCCCTCATTTCTCCTCAATGGGGACTCAAAGCAACTTATGTCACTGTCCTCTCCTGAATGTTATTATCACAGCAACCTTGTGAAATAGGTTAAATTGAGAGTGTGTGACTGGCCAAAGGTCACCAACACTCTGTTAGCTCCCCCCTCAAAAATTGTCATGTGATTAGCCAGATGGGAACCTCCAAATTGACCCTGGATTTCACTGTAGGTTATGACAGCCTAGAGATGTAGTTTTCTTTTTCACTTTCTTCCAAATCTAATCTTGTGAAAACTCTTTTAGTTTCCTTTAAATATAGCACATTTACCACAAATTACTTTTAAAATAAAATTCAATAGAAAGCAGCTGTCAACTCAGAGAACTCATTTTTCTGTACTCTAAGCAGAATTTGCAAACTGCAATTTTATAACAAAACAAAACACGAAAACATACTTCAAATATTTTGTAAGGGGTAAAAAACACATTCCAGGGATTTTTTTAAAAAAACGTTTAATGATAAGGAATATAATACATTGATATCCATTTACTCATCTTCTTTGGTCTAGCATCAGAGATTTCAGAAGATTTTCCTTAAAATATAAAGCTGTCATTGTCCCATATCTCTCCTGTTGCTCTCAACACCTATTCCTAGCAACCTTGCACTATACTTTTATATCGTTTATTTCCAGTTGGCCATTTCTGGCTCACTGAACTCAATCAATTGGGTTCTTTGCACCCACTTTTAAGGTACTGATTGTGAGTACTACCAGAGATTCAACATATGGTTTGCTCATATGAAGCAATAATCTGTTCTTCATAGTCTTCTGTCATTATGCAGTATCAACCCTGCATTTGTAAGGAGTGTAGCTCTCCTTTTTTGGTAGCAGCTCCAAGCTAATAAACTTCTTAAACTTAGCTTGCTGAAATGGTCTTTTTATTCCGGCTGCTGTGTGAAATGAATTCCACCTAACCCATAAGAGCTCAGATTAATTTGATTAGGTAAACCTGGAAATCTATATCAGGCATTGACACCTATGTTTTATTAAACACATACGCGTGCACACACACAACTTGAAGGCATCTTGAAGCACATAAACAGCCTTTGATTGCATTTCAGCGGCTTTTCAATTAAAAGTCTTGATTTGAAAGTCTGTTCCCTCATCTTTATGGCGGGCACATTAAGCTTCCCAGCGGTTTGCTTGTTATGATTTTGCAGAGCACAACATTAATGTTTCTGCTGTGAGTTGTAGAAGACATTCATTTGCCCTCAGACCCCTTCAGCATCTTCCCTTTAAGAATGCACTCCAAGGCTGATTGTCAAAATACGTTGTATTTGTTCTAAGATTATGTCAGTTCTGATGAGGATAGCTAACTACACCCTTGTCATCTTCTTTCATAAGCTCCTTCCTCCCATGCCCAAATGTCTTGCATTAGATAATGCTTTCTCCCGAGCTATGATCTCTTTCTAAAATGCCAGAATACTATACTCTGCAGGGTTGTTCAGAAAATCTTGGCAGACAGCCTCTAAAATATTACTTCTGTCCCCTCTCTTGGTTCAGCATTTTGCTATAGGGCTTCTCCATGGAAAATGTGCACCCAAGGAAACCATTTTAAAATGAGCTTCTCTAGAGAGAAAAGCTCTTCCCCCATTACAAACCCAGAGCATTAACAGGCTCTTTTTATATATTGCTGCATGTCTTCTGTGCATTAAATCTCGAGATCAGGGCTTTTGGACTTAACGTGCATAGTCTCACCATGATTTGTTAATTAAAAAATTTGCTCTACAGATATTAATGCCTCTTCTGCTCAGCAAAGCACTAACCTAATTCACCGAGTTGACTCAATATGTATATTTTAAAATTTAAGATATTTATGAGAATAATCTGTCTTCCTTAATTCTAGCTCTGGGGAAATAAAAAAGAAATACCTAGCAAAGTTAGGCATCGTCATATATAAGGGTCTCTTTCTTTCTTTCTTTCTTTCTTTCTTTCTTTCTTTCTTTCTTTCTTTCTTTCTTTCTTTCTTTCTTTCTTTCTTTCTTTTGTCAGGAGCAGATCCTGGGAATGGTATGCTGTGGCTGTAAGCAGCTGCTGTTGTGTTCCTTGTCCAAGGTCTCGCCTTGTTCTCTGTTTAGACTTTGTGCCGTGAGAAGCACCGAGTGCCCCGTTGGTCTCCTTTGGTCTCCAGGGGGGTGGTGGTTACCATGGTGCCCTGTTATCAGTCTTCGTTTTGCTACTTATGTTCTGTACCTGTCTATCGCCTGCATTAGAGTCCATTTGACTTTTAGGCTTCTGAAACCTGATGACTTTTCTGAATAAACCTGATTTTCTGGACTAAGCATCTCATGGAATTTATTCATGAAATTTCATGGGGCAAGAGCTGACATTTGGACTCTAATCCCTATTTCTACAATCCTGGCGGGCTCTTGGGTTGGGGCGCAGGTCGAGCTCCCAGAGGACTGCGACCTTCTACACACCATCCTTGTTAAAGCCCTTCGGACTCGTGCAGAGGCCGACCGTTTGGGCAGCTTGGCGGTTCGCCAGTGGCTTTGTATAGCAGCGGCAGCTCCTTGGCAAATGAGGGACGCTGACCTACTGGCCCGTGGCAAGCTTTTGTGGCTGGAGAGGTTGCTGGAGGAATTCCAGTCAGCACAACGGGACTTTGCTCTCCTGACTCAGTTGTTCAGTGAGCTCGCCCTCTGAGAGGCGCAGCGCCAGCTGGCGGCCCCAATCCAGGACTGTGAGCTACCTTTCCAGATGGCCGGGGGCCCAGAGGACGTCTAAGACTATCATGGCTCTTATGGACCTGCCGCTGGCCACGGCAGCGGAGTCCCGTGAAGGCGCGCGTGCGGGGGGGGGGGCTTTAAACAAACCCCTCTGCGCTCTCTGCGCAAGAAGAGCAGAGGGGTTTAAAGACACCCCGCCCCCTTCCCAGGACTCCCAGGAAGGTGGGTGGGGGGGTTGTCAAGCCCCTCTGCGCTCTCTGCGCAGGGGGCCCTTTAAACAGATCTGTGCCTCCCAGCTGGGAGGCGCAGATCTGTTTAAAGGGGGGGCAGCACCTTCATGGAAGCCCCGTGAAGGCGCGGGGGGGGGCAATCTGCTGAATTTATTTGCCGAACCCCTGAAGTCGGTGAATTCAGCTCCCCCATTTCCCTCCTTTTTTGAGTTCGGTTTGTCCCGAACCGAAAAACAGCCGAATCGGGGGGAAACAGCCGAATCGGGGGAAATTCGGCTGTTTTTCAGTTCGGGACGAACCGAATCAATAGCCCTGCTTGCCAGATAATCTTAGTACCATCAAGCCTCAATAATCCGTGTACTGTTTTATTGCTTTGTGTTGCTGACCAAAGGAAATAAAATAAAGCCTACTTTTTCAAGTTTTTAAAAAAATTCACTAGCCTAATGATTTGGGAGGTGCTGGTTGGCAACATCTCAGTTCTTTACCAGCTCATTTGCTCTTTACTAAATCACTGCTCAGCAGGTGTTTAGTTCTGATGAACTGATCTGGGCAGACAGCACTAAACAAGTGATTAATATTAAACATGCATTCATCTGCAAGCTGACAGGTTGAGATGGACTTTGATCTCACTGCTAAAATGGGTCCCAATATCTTTAAAAAAACACCCCTATGAATAATAATAGAACCAGTGCTCCAAAGGCTAATGTTCAGAGCCATTACTGTTGAATGGAGCAGTTATTTTGGAAACTACAATTTTACAGATACACCCAATCAGCCTTAATAGCAACTAGGCTGAAGCCTGAGCAATCCGATAGAGCAACCTAATACTTTCCTACCATGATTCCATGGACACTTTGCATAGATATATTTTTATAATAAATATTTTTCTCCCACTTCTTCTCCTGCTGCTTTCCTCTCTCCATATCTTCTCCTGCTGTTTTGATTCTTTCCCAGCCATATCCCCTCCCATCTCACAGCGAAGAGAAAATGCTTGCTGGCAGATGAGTCCTTAGAAAAGCGCTGGTTCTGTGTTCAATCAAGAGCTATCACAGCTGCATGTGGCAACACCCAAGGTGGCTTTTAGCTTCAGTGTTTTATTAGAAACACTAAAATATGAGCAATAAAATCTCTGGTAAGGTGGTAACTTTATTTTAAAATTTTATTTTCTTAACCATATGGGAAAGACCTGCACTGATACATCAGGTATCAGCAATGTAGCATTTACAAAGGTTTTTCATATTTTTGTGTTAAAAAGAATGCAACCTGTTTAAGCGAGAAGTTACCTCTTAGCAAAAGGACCTCCCAGTGAATGTACTATGGGATGTTGGCAATGATCCAGCCAGAGTTTTGCATTAGCAGCACAATTGATAATAGAAGGATAAACAAAGATAACAGAAAGAAAATAAAGGCCAATATGTTGATAAATATGAGACAGAAACCGAGCTGGCTCCAGAGTCTTCCATGTGCATTTTATGCTTTCCTTTCAAAGCATAGTGGCTTCAGATCTCAAACAAGAGCACTTGCACACATTGGTCAAGATTCTGTCTGAACAGTTACATAAATATGGGTGGGTAGTAAGGTTGCCAACCTCCAGGTGGTGGCTGGATATCTCCTGCTATTACAACTGATCTCCAGCCAGTAGAGATCAGTTCACCTGGAGAAAATGGCTGCTTTGGCAATTGGACTCGAGGGCATTGAAGTCCCTCCCCTCTCCAAATCCTGCCCTCCTCAGGCTCTGCCCCCAAAGTCTCTAGGTAATTCTCAACCCAGAGCTGGTAACCCTCATGGGTAGCATAAGTGAATCTGGAAGTACAACCTGTTTTTACTGTTGATAGGCATTGGAACATTTTCAGCTGTCCTGAAACTAGTAGTTAAGTCAGGTAATGTGGATTTTGGCTCATTTAATGCCACTTTTGTTTTAATAAGGCTGTAGCATATTACATCCAAATAACTATTGTTTCTTGATTTGCAGGTAAAGTTCTTCAAGGCCAAAGCAGACTAACAGCCCACTCCTAATGGGGGGATGCCCCTAGGAGTCAGTGGCCATTAACGCATGGGCAAGATGTCACTGGTTAATCTCTCTCTCATCTCACACTATTTTAATCTGGGATCATAAAAGTAAAAGCACATCCATTTCCCATCCCACACTATGTGCACCACCCGATGCTCCATGTGTTTGGGACATGGGATAATGTGGGATATTCAGGGAGTGCTCCGTCGCTACTGACATCAATACATCACAGTCACATGATTGTGCGTGCTTGGCGTCTTCCTTTTTTTTCTTCTCCCCCCTAGAATGTTATGCCGGTATACCAACGCAGCTCACTTCAGGATATTAGTTTTTCTCCTACCTGCAGCAAAAAGCAGAGCTCTCCGGACTGCAGCTCTGCAGTCTCCGTTTTTGAGGCGGCAGGAGGCTCGGAAGCTCGAGGCAGGTGCGGCTAGAGCAGGGAACACTGAGTCCGCCAGCCAGCTGAGCGGCGGCTCGGCAGGTGCCACGGGAGCCGTGAGAGACGAGTGGACACTTGGGCCATCTCGTCAGGCTTAGCGGCGTCACCCGCTCGCTTTCCTGGTCAGAGGAGGGGCGGTTTTGAGCCCCTGAGGGGAGTGAGCCTGTGAGGGAGAGGCGCTGCCTCGGCGCAAGGCGTACATGGGGCCTGGTGTCAGCGGGTGGCTGATCTACCGAAGGAGCCCCCCTCCTCTCTTTGGCGGGGAATTTCACACACACACCCCTCTTTAGGGTGGCCAGGCGCTAATAAAAAAAATCACTCCTGGTTGCGTTTGGCTGGGTGATTGTCACACACACGCACATGCTGGCACGCACGCACGCACACACACAGTCTTGGGCAGCAAGGACTAATGGAATATCAACCCGGAAGTGCACGCATGACAAAACAACCGGATTTATCTTGATTGTGATCTGTATTTCACAATAAGACGGGTCTTGGAAAACACGCAAGTAAATTGCGTTCGTGGTAGATTTGATCTGCAGAGTGGGGACAGCGTGCGTGTGACCACTGGAAAACCGCTACATTAGGGGGGGGAGAAGCAGACCAAATCGGTCATGCATTAATGGCCAGTGTAACCACCGCGCTGGTGTTATTTTTTTAAATAATTTTTTACTTTCTCATTTTAATATATCAACATATAAGCATAGTATCCAATATTAATAAAAACTAATAATGCTAAAAATTCTATAATATCACTAAATTAATCGCAAGTTGACTTCCCCCCACCCTCTTCTATCTTAAAATAAATTGTATAAACTTTTGCTAACAGAGCTAACCCCAATACTATTTTAATTAACATATTCTTATCCTATCTAACAATTAAATCAATTTCTAATATAAAATTAATAGAAAGTGTAAATATGGGATTAAATCAAGTAATATCCATGGTCCCATTAAAAATTAAGTTTTTCCAAAATATTAAACACATAGTTTAACAGTTGACATCAACTATAAAATAAAAGGAAGGAACCATTGTCAAAAATGAAAAAAATAAATTTTTCAACTTCCCCTACATCTCCCTCCATTCCTTAAAAATTTATTATTTTATAAATCTCCATTTCTCCCAAACACTCAATTAAAATAGTTTTTTCCAGGGTGTGGGTAGATTGTTAGTCCATGTCAAACACAGTCACTAGGCTATTTTTGTAGAAAATCTTCAATAAGTAGATAAAAAAAGGTTTTTAAAATTTAGGTTACCAGCGAGTTTTTACAGACGCTCTATGTCGGCACAGATCGGGAAGTAGGAAGTTAGCCGGAAGTGGTACTGCCGCGGACTTTCCACCATCCCCTTTTTGTAGTTTTCGGTAGCTGACCTCTTTGTTGCTGCACCCAAGGGGCTCGTTTCCGGTCCTGCATGATTCCTTGTTTCCTTTCTCCCCAATACCAGCACACTTGCTGCAATAGAATAGTAATCCTAGAGGTCTTCCGGTACTGATGGATTTTTCAGCGACATGGCAAAGGGATCTTCCCAGCCAGAAAAGATAGCGTGACCAAGGGGAGGGTTTTATGCCTCCTTTCCCCTCAAACATCACAAAGTCTAATTGGTGCTTGCCACGTCCATCAAACCAGGCGGTTGTTTAGTCTACCCGCAGATCAACTTGATAGAGTCCTTGCCGCTTTATCTGACTTATTATCTTTACAAAAAGAGTCTTATCTGATGGGGAGGGGGAGCATGCAGAGTTTCCAGTTATTTTCTGCCTGCCAGATCAACCTCCTTTTCCCATTAAGCTCAAAAGTATTCTTGTTACTCACAAAGATTTCGGGGGGTGAGGTATTTTCTTCTTTAGATGGTTCATAAGTTGGTTATAGGTAATGGAGGTCCAAGCCTAATGCCAAGAGATGTTCGCTGCAATGCTTCTCCCCTCGATGCCAAGCGGGACAAACATCCACACCCCCGGGGGACTTAAAAAGCTCCCTTGGGGAGTATGGGAGTCACACCGCTTTTCTTCGGGCTGCAGAGGAATTCCTGAGTCCCAGTCCACTATTTAGGACCGGGTTGGTATGTTTAAAACACACCAAATCGAATCATCTCTTGGATTCCCTTGGGAGCCTTACCGGAAGTCCACCACCGCGCCAGTGTTAGTGCCACTTGCGCCAGCTAAAGTGGCACTAATGCTGATTCTGGGGAGCCATCCACCTTGAGCGCTGGTGCAGCCTCACTGGCAGCATTTTCCCAATGCAGGGGCTCATCAGGCATCAAAAGGGAAGCTCCCAGGGTGGTGCTGATATTAGCCTGGGAATGCCCCTTTTTGCTGGCGCCGATGTACACCTGCAAAAAGGCAGGTGTAGCCCTGTGGAATGCTACGGAAAGTTCCACAGGGTTTTCCTGAAAAAGGCATCTTTGTCTTGCTGTGTTTGGCAGCAAGCTTCTCAGGAGGTGGCTCGGCTGCACGGTCCCCAAGCCCAGGGTAAGTACTCTCCCTGTTAGGATTGGGCTGCTCATCTATAAGTGGCTTTTGTGACTGTAGCATTCTAAGCAGGTCTACTCAGAATCCTACTTGGACCTATACAGTGAAACTTACTCCCAGGAAAGTGTTCTTAAGGCTGCATTGTTAAGTACATATCAGCATGTAAATATGTATTGAAGTATATCTATCTTTTAAGTAAGGCACATTCAGAAGTGAGTCCCATTTTATTCAACAGGGCTTATTCCCAGGAAAATGTTTTTAGGACTGCAGCCTAAATAGCCCTTAGGAAAGTCAGCAGATGCTACTGAATGAATTTATTGTCTTAATTTAGCCATAACAGAGTTCTGCTATTCCTTGCAGACGTCAACCCTAACATCTTTAATTCTATAAAGGTTGTCAGAATCTTTCTGCCAGCTGGACTATAGAGTTTGCTGAAACATTCTATAGCTTTCAGTTGGTCCTTGGAGCCTCATGAATCCTTCAGGCATCTGAAGGTGAGTTTAAAAAGGGCTTTCTGTACATTCTAGAACTGCCAACACAGCAGCAAAAGTTGCAGAAAAACCTCCAGATTTACAACCGCTGTTCAGGGTAGGTAACTTATCAAAGTAAAGCTGACCTATGCTCCTTTGTTTCATATTACAGTCCAGCAAGGATATAAACCTCAGTAATCCACACTAGTTATTCATCTGAAGGCCCACTTGTTTAGGGCCTGGAAGAATATTTTTTGACCATTTGTCAATCTAACAGTGATGACTGCTAGGAGTTTGGAAATGTAAACTGGAGAAGCAGATTACTGATGAGATTTATAACATAAAATGTGTGTACACGGGAAGACTTTCATTAACTTTTCAGAATTATCAATACATCTAATTCTCAACATGGCCAAATCTGCTAAATCTGGAGATTGGAGCCATGAACAGACAAGATAAATCTTCTTACAATCCTGAAAAAACTCCAGATTAGCAGAAAAATCTCAACACACACACACATATATATACCTACATACTCGGGGGTTAAGTCCCCCTCAAATAATAGAAGCAGCACCTGTAGCTTTAAGAAAAAATGCCCTGTATGATCATTGATAGGCAACCACAACAGAATTGCCAATTGTCAGTAAAAAGCAGGGGGGGGAGGGCCCTTTCCAGAGCTGTTTTGGTTGGGAAATTCCTGGAGATTTAGGGGTGGAGGCTGGAGGTGCAGTTTGGGCAGGGGTGGGACCTCACCAGGCTATAGTGCCATAGAGTCCACTCTCTGAAGCAGCCATTTTGTCCAGGGAAACTGATCTCCATAGTCTGGAGAGCAGTTGTAATTCTGGGTGATCTTCAGGCCCCACCTGGAAGTTGGCAACATACCTTGAAGAGACTCAACACAGAGATGGTATCTGAAGTGCAGCAGGGAAAAGGTTATATTGTATTAATTATTATTTATTAAAATAATTTCCTTTGCTCTCGACTCAATGCAGATTGACCAGACAAGGGCAGAAAGCCAATCTCTTAATATTTATAAGCTGGTACCAAGCTCTACTCATGACCTGAGTTTGATCCCAATGGAAGTTGGTTTCAGTAGGGCTGTTGAATTAAATTTTTTTTGGTATAGTTCGGATTCGGCCGAATTCAGCCCGTTTAGATTCGGGATATGCTGAAGTCCGAACTCCCCCACTTCGGATCCGTTCAATTCGGCGGGAATTCAAAGTTTGGAAAAAAATTTCGGCCGAATAAAGCCATTAAAAACACAATTGTGCCTTTCTGTGGCTCTGGGGGAGGCATTTTTGGGGTTAGAGGTCCCAAACTTTCGGCAGAGCTTCAAAGGACGTTTATTGAAAGACTCCCCAAGTTTTGTAAAGATTGGGTCAGGGGGGGCTAAGATATGGGCCCTGAAAGGGGTCCCCCCACCCTTAATGTGCATCTCTCAGCAGAGCTTGCCGCCCACGCACAAAGCTCCCAGCCCCGACAACAGCTGAGACGTTTGCAAAGCAACTGCAAAACAACACAACCTTGTAAAACAACACCTTTGCAACAGGGAAAACCAGAAGACACACAACTGAAACCTCCCCCCTCAAACCATGGAGCGAGAGATTCGAGGGGGAACACACACCCCAGGCAGAACCGATGAAAGCCCCCTTTGGCTTCCCCCCCACCCACAGAAACTGCTCCCTCCCCACACACACACAGATTCTTCTTTCCCCACACACACACACATACACAGGAGAAAAATTATAGATTAAAGCCCCCAAAGGGGTCTTACTGTGGCTGTCTTCTGTTCCATCAGGAGGGGCTGGGGACTGGATTTGTAATCCAAGATGATTCCAATTAGGCATGGGACGTTTTGCTCTGGAGATGCACACAGGATCGGCTGATCCATTCATCCCAATAGGGAAAAGGGGAAAGGGGAAAGCCCATATCTCGGGACCCCCTGACCCAATGTTCACAAAACTTGGGTGGTCTCTTAAGAACACTGGTCTGAAACTCCGCTCAAAGTTTGGGATCTGCACCCCCAAAAATGCGCCCCCTGCAGCCACGGAAACTGAAAAGGGGGGAGGCGATATTTCTGCCCCCACTGAACCCATCTTTACAAAACTTGGGTAGTATCTTAAGAATAATTGTCTGAAGCTATGCTGAAAGTTTGGGGGCTATATCCCCCAAAAAGCACCCCCTGCAGCCACATAAATGGAAAAGGGGGGAGGGAAAAGGGGGAGAGCCCATATCTCGAGACCCCGTGACCCAATGTTTACAAAACTTGGGGGGTATCTTAAGAAGCTTCATCTGAAGCTCCACTGAAAGTTTGGGGTCTGTACCCCCAAAAATGTGCCCCCTGCAGCCATGGAAAGAAAAAGGGGGAGCCCATATCTTGGGACCCCCTGACCCAATGTTTACAAAACTTGGGGGGTATCTTAAGAAGCTTCATCTGAAGCTCCAGTGAAAGTTTTGTGTCTGTACCCCAAAAAATACGCCCCCTACAGCCACAGAAAGGAGCAAATGTGCACAAGCACCCCCCACACACACACGAGGATTTCGCTCTCTCTCTCTCTCTCCCTGGCCGGGCCGCACATCAGCTGATTCCTCCAGTACTCAATCCTGACTGATTGGCCAGAAGAAGACCCAGCTTGGCCACCGATTGGCCGGGGGAGGAGAATGCTGCTTACTGACGGTTATGCTGCTTACTGATGGCCCCGAATTTGCCGAATTTATTCACGAACTCCCGAACTCGCTGAATTCGGCCCCCCCGGTTGCCCGCCAGTTTTGAGTTCGGTTCCTCCCGAACTAAAAACCACCGAATCAGGGGAAATTCGGCTGATTTTCAGTTCGGGCCAAACCGAATCAACAGCCCTAGGTTTCAGGTAGCTGGCTCGAGGTTGACTCAGCCGTCCATCCTTCCGAGGTTGGTAAAATGAGTACCCAGCTTGCTGGGGGTAAACGGAAGATGACTGGGGAAGGCACTGGCAAACCACCCCGTAAACAAAGTCTGCCTAGGAAACGTCGGGATGTGACATCACCCCATGGGTCAGGAATGGCCCGGTGCTTGCACAGGGGACCTTTACCTTTTACCTTTATAGCTTCCTACTCCCTGCTAATCACAGATTGCATACCCATTTTCCCTTTGGTGCCTGAAGAGGGATTTGAGCCCTGACGACACACCTTCCTAGATAGCTCAGTAGGTTAACTTCAGGGTTTTCCTAGATGTCATAAAGAAGATCTGTTTTTGTTTGCTTAATTTCAAAGCTGTATCTATCTCTTCCCCCCCACTCGAGCTAATAGCAGCTGAGAGGGGATATTGATGGGCAAGAAGATGTATCCACCCCAACACTACTTTCCTGATCAAATTAGTAGCTCTAGGTGGCTGCTTTATAGTTTAAACATAAAAAATGGGAGTTCCTGATCACTATGCTGCTACACCACATGTTCTTTGACTCTCAGGCTGTGGGGATCGAGCTCTAAGATCTCTGAAAAGGACAATCCGAGAAGAAGTCTTTTCCCTGAACTGTAACCCTTTAACAGATGTATCATAGTTATTGCAGGCCCTTTCTTAAAAGGTATGCATAGTTCAAAGGAACAGGTTCTCAGAAACTGTCCTACCAACAAAACATCTGATGGAAGAGGAAACGTGTAGACATTTATACTACACAAGTGGAGACTCGCAATACTTGCAAGGGGATCACTTCCCCTCTTAGTTTTCTTTCTCTCCTATCACTGGCACAGCTCCAGCCTCCCAGAATCACCACCACTGGCAAACCAAGCGCAGCTCCTGGCCTCTTCTTCTGGGCCTTATCCCTGCCTAGGGTTGCCAGGTCCCTCTTCGCCATCAGTGGGATGTTTTTCAGGTGGAGCCTGGAGAGGGAGGGATTTGGGGAGGGGAGGGACTTCAATGCCCAAGAGTCCAGTTGCCAAAGCGGCCATTTTCTCCAGGAGAACTGATCTCTATAGGCTGGAAATCAGTTGTAATAGCAGGATATCTCCAGCCACTACCTGGAGGTTGGCAACCCTACTGCCCCTCCACTGTTGTTGGTGATACTGCTGGGCCTGGCACAGTTCCTGGCTCATGCCTCCAGCACCATCACAGGACTGCCAACATAGGAAGAGGCAGGTGTCTTACCTGTGCATGCACAGACAATGTTTTTGTTTTGTTTTGGGAAGTATTTAACCCCCCCCCCAAATGTATTTTTTAACTTTTCAGATGTATTTGCAAACCTGGGGAAGTTTGCAGAAGTATCTGTTTTCTGTCAGTATTGGCCTGATCCTCAGATTTAAGTAGCTGCAGTTGGTCCCACTTTTAACTCTTAGATATATGATGGAATTCTTTTGTCAGTAGGCTACAGTATTTTTCGCTCCATAGGATGCACTGCTCCATAAGACGCACCTACTATATTTTTTGCTCCATAGGACGCACTGCTCCATAAGATGCACCTAGTTTTTAGAGGAGGAAAACAAGAACAAATCTTGTTTTCCTCCTCTAAAAACTTGTCTTATGGAGCAAATGCCGGCTGGGCACGTGCGCGTCGGGACGGCGCGAGCCGGCATTCCCCGCCATGACGGCCAGCTGGGAGGCGGGTGGGGTGCAGAGCCAGCTCGCGTCGTTCCAGCGTGCCCACCCGGCTCTGTGCACCCCGCCTGCCTGCCAGCTGGCTGTCAAGGCGGGAAAAGCCGGCTTGCGCGGGAATGACGTGAGCCAGCTTGTGCGCCCTGCCCGCCTCCCAGCTGGGAAGCGGGCGGGGCGCACAGAGCCAGCTGGGCGCACTGGAATGACATGAGCCAGCTTTCCTCGCCCCAACGGCCACCTGGGAGGTGGGCGGGGTGCACAGAGCCGGCTGGGCGCACTGGAACGGGGCGCACAGAGCTGCCTAGCATCGTTCCAGCACGCCCAGCCGGCTCTGTGCGCACATTCGCTCCATAAGACGCA
Organism: Euleptes europaea; assembly: GCF_029931775.1. Lineage (NCBI taxonomy): Eukaryota > Metazoa > Chordata > Lepidosauria > Squamata > Sphaerodactylidae > Euleptes > Euleptes europaea. Next base: position 41,556,915 of record NC_079316.1, read on the forward strand.
CAGACATTTCCCCTCACTTTTGAGGAGGAAAAAAAGTGTGTCTTATGGAGCGAAAAATACGGTAAGTTATCTAGTTTTCAGCTTAAATGCAAAACAGTGTAACATGCTAGTGAAAATACTTTCATAGCCAATATAAACATAGAGAGAAAGAGGTTTTTCTAGGTTCAATGGACCTTATGCCTTGGAAAGTACATTTGGGGTTTCAGCTGTGTATCATGGTTTTAGCCATATTTATTTAAAAAAAATGTCCCACTAAGGCTTGCATGTAGACATTTCTGGGACATATGACAAAATTACATCAGGATGTTTTAATAGATGAGACTTACATTGGTCATGACTTCACAAACAACTCTTTCACAGGAGGTTAATACTATACGGCAACATGTGTATTCCTATATATGTTTTCTCCTCTGTTCTATTATTGTACTAACATCATCAGCTTTGCAGATAAATATAACTAGCACAAGAAGAAATAGGCTAAACGAAAATTACTTGAGTTTCTTTGGCTAAGTGTGAATGTGACCACAATAGATAACAAAGAGCTCTGGTGTGTGTCTTATTCAGTACTTCTTGGATGGAGAAATGATTGACTCACATTGTAAATTTCAAATCCAAACTTCTCAAATCTGTCTCCCTGGAATCAAAGGCAAGGGAAAGTGGTTGATTTATACAGAAGTTCATGTTATCAAGCAAGAATATTGTTTTGCTATAGAAATATCCTCCCGTTGATAAAGCTAGTTTGGGCAGTGTACAGATCAATGGACAAATCTCTTTTTCTACAGCCTATTTGCCAGAAATACTTTAGCCAATATTTTCTAAGTTATATTTAGTGAAGCAGTAATCCATGTTGGGTTCGTATGTCAGTCTCTTCTACTTATGGATAATAATGTAATTTTAGCATCCAGTAACATGCAGTCTGGAGATCTGACATTCCACAACCAAGAGGCTTAAGTCCTAAAGGCACAGGAAGGGATCAAAGAAGAAACAAATAAACCCATTACCTGCACTGTTTGAGGGACCTTCACCTACTTCTTTGAAAGTGGAATGTAGTAGTCTGCAATTTTTAAAAAATTCACTTGGAAATTGGGGGTGGTGAGTGAAGGGAGACCATGATCATATTCTTAGACACAGAGCTGAGGCCTATTTACTCTGTTCTAAATCAAGTGAGATAGATACAGGTAGCACATTTGCATGGAAAGACAAACAAGTTCCAGAGATATGTATGCCCCAAATGCAAACTGATATGCAAATACAAATGGAAAGCATCCTTCTGCTACATTGTCATTTTGTTGGGAAAAAACTAGCCTGTTTTTCCAAAGGGGAGCCAAATGTAAGGAATAATAATAATAATGGAGTACTCTCCCATCTTTTTGAGACAGAAGAGCTAAATAAAGGCTGGGAAACTAGATACATATGAACAGATAGGTTTGCAAGAGTTAGGGAGCTGTAACTGCAGGAAGCTAATGAAACATGCAAACATGGTAGGCAAAAGGAAAGGGGTGGATTTGTGCCAGCAGTTTTATTCTTATCGGTCTAATGCATTATTAGCAGTAATAGTGTGAGATTCTCTCTCTCTCTCTCTCTCTCTCTCTCTCTCTCTCTCACACACACACACACACACACACACACACACACAAACACACACACACGATATGTATTTATCATAATGACATATCCAATATATAGTTTGATACGGCCCAAGACCAACAATAAAAACTTTTACATAATAAAAGAATAATAGCTATATACATCAATAAATGTCAAACATAATCATACACTCATAAGAGAACCATTAAAAACTAAGCTTAAATAAAACACAGTTACAGTCCATATATAAATATAAAAACACTCATCCATTAGGTTCGACCCATGCTTGCCTAGTCTTCATTACTAGCTATCCAAATTTGGCCATTTTAAAGGTTAGCTCGGTGTCCTTATCTGAGAGCATGTTAGAGAGACGAGTTGCTCTAGTTCTCCCTGGGTAGCCAGCTATTACAAGGGAAATGTCTTCTCTAATTTTATTATAAATTTTGCAGTCAAAAATGACATGTTCCAGGGTCTCTATGCTCCCATCAGAACAAGGGCATAAACGTTCACCATAGGGTATCTTTTTATATCTCCCTTCCAGTATAGCTGAAGGGAGAGCATTACTATGTAATGACATATCAAATTCTGATAGGACAGGCTAAAAATAAAGTAACTATGCTGTTAATATTAACATCAGCAAATAAACAAATGTGAAAAAGATGGGACACACAAACTAGTAATCTAACCCGTCTTATTTCTGTCATTTGTGCTCCATAGCAGGTATCTATTCAGATTCATGTATGCTACATAGTCACTATGACTGGATCGTAAAGGGTGTATAAGGAGAGGCTTCCATGCATCCTTTCCCTGCTGGATTGTTAACTACCAAGGTCCACCTCTAGTACATGGGACTGAGCACATGGTTTTGGATATTGGATTTAAAACCATTCCTGTGGATTCTCATAGATGTCTGGCACTTCAACTGAGGCAAAGACTCAAGCAAGGCCAGTACTTAGATTTCGGCTCTTTGCTTACCCCATTCAGGTGATTGATATTATCAATGCTGAGAGCACTGGCCTACTTTGCATACAGAAGGTCCCAGGTTCAATCCATGGTATCTTCAGTTAAGCCATCTCAGATGGTTGATGTTGGAAAACACCTTTATCTCTTCGAAAGGCTTTGCCTGTCAGAGGAGACAACAGATAAGCCCCTGTGAAGTATAAGGCAGTGACATCTGTTGGATAAGTAGCTATGCACAGGCAGGTGCGTGTGTTTTACTCAGTGTTTCACATGTATATCATTGGTCCGAGGCCTCTATGTTTTTAAGGTCCCCAAATAAAGGGTATTTTCATAAGTCTTTGTAGTGACGGCATGGGGACTGATCATGGCAAGCGAATTTAGGATATGCCATAGAATAGAGTTTCAAGATTAGATTACTAAACACACTTGTGGGGAGCTTGGGGAGCTCTGATATAGGAGTGGAGAAATAACAGGCACAATTATTTGATTTCCCTGGTATGGGAGAGAGGTAGGGGAGGCTCTTGTGAAGTCTGAACAAACCTGTTGCTATTACTGGAAGAGGCTGCTCAAAGCAAGATTGAGGTTTGACCAGGAAAGACTTTCATGGTGGAAAGTTTCCAAATAAGGAGAGCAGAAAGAAGTGTTAGAGACAAGAAATGTGTCACCCTTGGGAATAAAATTCATTCACTTGCAGGCTGAGATCACCGGGGATTGGGAATCCTTTTGTTAGGAAGGACTAATGCCCTACGGGCAAAATATTGTGTCCAAAAGCAGCTTGACTGAATCAAAACACATGAGAATATTAGTTGCAGAACTGGCAGTACCTCAGCTTCCCATTCTGAGCTTGTATGCATCAGGTGAGCTAGCCATTGTACCTTTGTTCCATTGTACATTGTACCAATCCAAATGTCTCCCAACGAAGGACTGCATGGTTCTCTCAGTCAACAGCTCCTAAACAAGGGCTTGGTGGGGTTTTTGGAGTTTAGCAGAAATGGTGGTTGGGTCATAATCCAAGAAGCAGGGATGGATGCAAACAAAATGGAGGCTGAAAGGTCATGGCAGCACATGGACCATGACTTGGTTCTTGTGCTCAGAGTGATTCTGCAGTTATATGATTAGAGGAATACTCCAGCTGAATGTATGAACTTGGGCCGTATCTACCAACAGGAATTGGAAGTTTATGTAGGTATAGAAAAGGACAGTGACCTCTCAGGGTAGGGTAGAGTATGGCAGAATGACAGCAGAACTTTCTGGGACTCTTGGTCTGAACAAACATGCAGTAGCTCAAGGAACAGGGCTTCAGCTCTTGAAAAGTCTGTGTTTTGAGTCTGCCCATGTCTGATTATCTGATGTGCTCAAAATGAATAGACATCTCCAATTTATTTTTTTGTTCTTGGATAAAATAAGAATGTCATTCCAAATTATTTTTCTGATCAGAATAGGAGGGGAAATCATTGCATTGGCTAGAATATACTGGCAAATATTCCCACCTGTAATGAAAGTATATAGAGACTGCCAGCCCTAACAGTGTCCGCTTTAAGGTAAGATATGCTGCCAGATCCTTTTGATGAAATTGTTTTTTTTGGATATGGCATATCAAACGGATTCAACATTCTGCTTTTTCTTCCATCACAGTCTATATATGGAAAGCTTATCCTTCCAAAACATTTGGTCAAATGAGATAAGGCTGGAATATATTAAGTAATCATACAAGTTCATTTAAATGACTTCTAGCAGGGATTACTGCCACAGTAATTTACAAACGACTTAGCTGAAGTGTAATGTTCAAAGAACTATTTGTACAACATCTGTCTGCTGCTGGCTACCACCCACATTACAGGAATAATTGTAAAGAGAAATCTCAACAACTTTGAAACTGGACAAATCCGTCTTACTCAGAGAAAGTTCTGTTGTATCTTTCTGTAATATGCAAAGTGCAGCTACTAGCATAAACACAGATCATAGGACATGCTCCCTGCTTCATGTATGATGGTTAATATTAATGTACTTCACAATCTGGCCCCAATCCCTTATTTTCCTTACAATATATGTTGGGTGATCGATGCACTGCTGATTTCAGTTATTGCCTCTAAGCAGATATTTGCTCCTGATAGGGGATATTCCTACTCCCCTTCCCATTGCATTAAGCACATCATCCCTCTAATATTTGAAATATCTTTTTATCCATCCAGCCATTTCATTAACAGCCTTAATTCCACTAACCTTTCCATTGCCCTCTTATTATCATTTCATTATTACCCTATTCATTATTACCCTTTATTAATTTTCATTGTATTAATTAGGGGTGTGCTTTTGGCGAAAGCAGGAAAAAAAGCCTGGAAAATACCTCTTCAGTATTTTCCAGGGTTTTTTTTTACTGGTAAAAAATGACGGCAATTAAAGGGAGCCAAAAAAGCGGACCTGAATAGTGCCTTTTTTTTTTTTGCATTATTCAGGACCGCTTTGGCCCTGCCACCATTTTTTCTTTTCCCTTCCTCCCTCCCTCTCTCCCCCTTTACTTACCTGCTGGCTGTATGTGGAGAGTTCCGAGGCTGCAGGCGATGGGGATCTGAAGGCTGGGGGACTTTGAGATGGCCACAGCAGGCGGCCTTGGACCTCCACATAAAGTTCACGGCGATCTGAAAGCTGGGGCTCTGCATCATGTATTTTTCAAATTTAATAAACCCCAATTTTTTCAAAAATCTGGGAAAATCAAAATTGGTATTCAACTTTTTTGAAAATTTCCTGGTCTATTAAACCTGAACCAAACAAATATTTTTTATAAAAATGGGGCAAACCCCTAGTATTAATTAAACTCTGAAAAGCCCATTGTGTGTGTAAAGTGCTGTCAAGTCACAGCCAACTTATGACAACCTCTTAGGGATTTCCAGGCAAGTGATTAAGCAGAGGTGGTTTGCCATTGCCTTCCTCTCTGAAGTCTTCCTTGGTGGTCTTTCTTCCAAGTACTGACCCTGATAAGCTTTCAAGATCGGATGAGATCAAGCTATACTATACCATTCCACATCCCAAAAGCCCATTGTCTCTACCTAAAGTCATGCTTACAATCCCCACTATTTTACTCACTGAAACAGCTCACCAAAATTAAAATACTTCATAGAATGTTACAATAACATATCTGTTCTTTCTAAAAAATTAATGTGATTATATCCTTTCTGTACCAAAAACTGACTTTTCGTTGCTATTTCATATCCAAATCATGCTCATGGCATCTAAATGGCTAAGGAATTTTGTTCTACTGGTGCCCCATGGTGATGCTATCAGGTGACAGTGGTGTTGGTCTGAAAACCTGATATGAATGTCAGAACCCTTGCCTAGTGTGATGGACATCTCCAGCCTTAATGGCTTGAAGTGCATGGATGAATAAAAATCAAGCAATGCTGACTGGCAGGGAGATGAGCAGATTTCCCTATGAAACAGTCTGCAAGGGAAGCTCTAGTCTACACTTTGAATCATAACGTAGTCAATTAATTTTGGGGCTGAACAAGCAGGACATTAGCTATCAGACCTGAGAGGAGTCCAGCCGCAAGGGTATCTCTTCCTTTAAGCAGCCAGTAACAGTGGACTCTGACCTGAAGAATCAGGTTTGATTCCCCGCTCCTCCACATGAGCGGCAGAGGCTAATCTGGTGAACTGGATTTGTTTCTCCACACCTACACATGAAGCCAGCTGGGTGACCTTGGGCTAGTCACACTCTCTCACCCCCACGTACCCCACAGTGTGTCTGTTGTGGGGAAGAGAAGGGAAGGTGATTGTTGTAGGGAGGGGAAGGGAAGGTGATTGATTCTTCCTTAAGTGGTGGAGAACGTCTGCATATAAAAACCAACAACTTCTCCTTCTCCAACAGGGGTCTTCATCAACTGGTGCTACCTTGATGCCTACAAGGCAGAAAAATATGCCCTATTAGAAAAAACTGTCAGTGTAGTATAGTGGTTATAATGCTGAACTAGGAACTGGGTGATCCAGGTTTGAATCCCCACTCCGCCATAGAAGCTTGTAGGGCAGGACAGCCAAGACTACTGCTCTAATGAGAGACCCTCTGCCATTCCCTATCATCACTGCATAAAGTGGTGGTGTGGGGGGTGGGAAATGTGGGGGAAATTGGCATCACTCCAGTTCCATAATGTCAATTCCGGCGCAAACCTAGAAATAAGGTCATCTTGGGTGACACTCTGGGATTCCCCAAAATTAGAGTGTCACCCTGACGCCATGATGTCACTTCCAGGTTCACACCAGAAGTAATGTTACAATACCAGACCTATGCCTAGTTACATGCCCCATACCCAAAAACTCCCCCTGCTTGCCAGTGCTGGGCTGCCAACCCTATTTGGTGACCTTGGACCAGTCACACATTCTCAGCCTAATCTTGCTCCCAGGGTTGTTAGGAGGATAAAATGTAGAAGGGGAGAACGCTGTAAACTGCTTTGGTTCCCCATTGAGGAAAAACACAGGGTATAAATTAAATAAACAAATAAAATAAAATAGAGGTGGATCCAGCTGGTTTGCACATATACATCAGGTTCTTGTTTAATCTTCTGTTCAGACTTTCATTTTCACTTACAGCCCATTCCTGAAAAATGGGCTCAAAGCCCTTAGGAGGCAGACTACGGCCTCCGCCGGCGCCTGGAAGGCAGACGCCCATGTGAGTGGCCCAAGCACCGGTGGGCAGGGCTGGGCCCCATTCCCCAACCACTGCCACCTCCTGCTGGCCTCTGGCCACCGGCAAAGGCTGCGGCGGCGAGCCAGGAGGCGTTCTGGCGCCCCGAGAGGCATTCCTGGGGCTTAACTGCGCCGGCCACAGGGCGGGGCCAACATTAGTTGGCCTCCTGAGCACTTTCGGCTTGGGAACACCCCTTTTTATTTTTGTTAAGATACCCTATGAGGGTTGCATGGGTTTTTGGCACCGGGCAGAGGTTTCAGCAGTGCAGAAACCTCTTTAGGAGGCAACACCACTAGGTTGCCTCCTAAGCCCGGCGCAGGCATTCCTTTCAGGAATGCGCTGTTAGTTTGTCATAGTTTTCTTTTAGCCTGTTTCAAACATGCAGGAGAAGGAAGTGATAGAATGCTTAAGTGTTAGACTGCCATCCTAAGCAAAGTTACACGGTTCTGAGCCCATTGGCTTCAATGGCCTTAGAAGGGTATAAGTCTGCTTAGGATGTACAGTATCACATCAGACTGCAGGTAATGGATCCCAGCCTTAATATAAAAAACTCTCTGCAAATAGAAAACTAGGACAGCAGGGAGCATGTTTATACCACCTTTCTCTGCTTGTTTTGTTAGTTTTCTATTTTGGGGGAGTTTTTAATATAGTGGACTGTTCAAAACTGTGAACTTCCATGATCCTCCATCTGCAGTGGTTTGGTCCATTCTATCATCTCACAGTTCTGCAACCTCATTGCCTCTTCATTTTCTTGTACATGAGAATAATGACTTTGTTTCAGTTCACGAAAAATGTGTCTCACTCATATTCACTCTTTCTGAACTCAATTTTATTTTCCTTATAAATAATGTCATTAATGCACCCCCATTTGGGAGGGTCCATCTTATCAATCCAGTATTGGAGACAGAAAGACTCCAAGTGAGACGGAGGTGAGCTGTTTCGGATTCTGACTCCAATGTAATGTAAAAGTATGAACTTTTATTAACCATTATTGTTTATACTACAGTGGGCCAGTTATACATAAATCTTATCTGGGGTCTGTAATTATGTTGGTGAAAAGAAGTGTGACCACAGTCACCTTATTCATGCATTTTTAAAGCTAAAAACTTCTTAATGGGATTCAAAAAATGTATATGGAAAACATCATCTTAAAGTAGCTATGACTTCTGCCCATGATTGCGGATCTTCAGACTACAGGTATAATACTCTTCACTTAAATTGGAGTCTAACTCATCCCAATTACTTTCCTGTGAAATTCTCTATTTTAAAAAAAACATTGTTGAACATTTGAAACAACATGAAACAACTGAACCTTTATTACATGAAGTATGGAGTAAAAAGGATTAGGAGAGGACAGATTTTTGCACCCCAGTCAGGGCCAGCTAGCATCTCCAAATTGTTAGAAATGTTGAAGGCTTCCCTTTGTTTGTTTCAGATAATCAGTTCTTGCATGAGGAATGACTTATTGTAGCTTTTTTGAAACATATTTTGCAAGGGCAACATTGCATGAGAAAGTTAATTGCTGCCAGACAGATAGCTGGATTAGTTTTAGAAGCAATTCAAAATCTGGAACTTGATCACAGATGTCTGGACAGAAAACACATGGATTTTGTGCAGGTGCAATTTTCTTCCTTTTAGTGGATTTTTTTTTTGTACAGTTCTTTTCAAACCTCGATCAATTGAAATGTTGAGGCAATTTCGCAACCTCACTAAAGCAGAGCTATTGATATTTCAGTTATTTTGCAGTATTTCAATAAGACCTAACTATAAAATGGTTTCCATTCTGACAGTCAACACACCATTCTGGGCTCACTTTTTGTCTTTTCTTTCCATGTTTAGTAGGTGAGAGGACCAATGCAAGCACAAGAATGTGCAGTAAGAATTTTACTAATACATATCTTATCTAAACCACACCCATTCATAAACATCATAAATGTGCCTAATATTAACAGATTATTTCCACATTTGGAACAATCAGAATTCTTTTAATTCTGACGGTTATTCTTGTGCCTTGCTGTCTGATTTCATTTTCTTGGGCAGTGGAGGCAAGAAGGACAGTGGAGGAGAGATTGATTGATAGATGGGTGCCTGAGAGGAACATTGCCTAACTAGAGCAATAAGCATCTGGCTACTTTATTCCAAGAAAGGTAGAAAAATGCTTCCCTGTGTCACCTCTGCAAGGGAGAATGTGAATTGGGAACATTCTGTTGTGTCTATCTGAAAAATTTCAGGAGAAATCCCTATGAAGAGGGGTATAATCCCTAGTTGAGGTAGGAGGAGTTATATCAGGAAATATATTTCATTGACTCGCTTACTTAATTTATATCCCACCTTTCTCCACAATGGGGACCCAAAGCAAGTTATATCATTCTCCTCTCTTCTGTTTTATGGTCACAACAACCCTGTGAGGTAGGCTAGGCTGAGAATGTGTCTGGTCAAACAAATCTTGCTGGATTTTGATGCACTATAAAAACCAGCAAAATCTATGAGCAAAGCTGATAGATTATGGGAAATGTACCACAATGACTTTTTTACATCAATACATCTGATATACTTCATTCAACTCTCTGAATGACATCCCATCAGTATTATCCCTCTCAGCTCCTCTTTAATATAATAAAGACTTCATTTGTCTTTTGGCCAACACATATTGTTGAAAATTGGAGCTGGGTGATTTTTTTCCTTGTGAAGTGAAAGATCAAATCCATCTCTTGGCATTTTCAGTGCAGTCATGTTATTCTACTTTCATATTAAATAACTAATCAATTTAATGAAAGTAAAGACAAAGTTTGACATTACAGACAAAATTGTAGCTATTTAATATATTCTGACAACTTAAAGCAATTTAAGCAAAAGCTGCATAGCTGGCCTTGATGTAGATAAAATATCTGTAACTAGCACATTATGAAAAATTAGAGAGCCATAGAATAAATGAGAATTTTAACTGAGTTTGCATTTTATAGGAGTGTGTAGAATGAAACAATAAAGTAAAGCTCATATTGGCTGAACTTTGAAGAGACTAATGGCTAAGATGTAGGTAGGCATTTATTGACAACAGAAGACCCAACAAAAATGTAGGATTGACTATGGGTCCAGTTCTAGGATTTGTGTGGCCTTGAGAAAAGGACCACTTCCTAGTCCATACCCTTGCTATGACTTTTTTTGCATCTGCCTGTCTTGTTCTGGCCTTGGTAGCTTTACGGTACCACTGCATAAATCAATTTGATCTTCTTATAGCAGGACCTTAGGGAGCAGAAGCTCCCTAAGGGAGGAAGTGTGTTGCACATCTCTCAGCAAAAGGAAATCTGGAGGTATATTATTTATTTAGAACATTTGTATGTTGCCTTTCCACCCAATGTAGGGTCCTGCCAAGGCGGCAAAGTTCCATCATGGAAGTGGCAAAGAGAAATTTCAAACAGGAATGGCAAGATACTTTCAATATATGGAAATGATAACTGTGGAGGGGGAGAAAAGCAGTTAGTTTATAAGAAAGAGTTTATAAGAAAGTGTTTTTTTCTGGGATGTGTGGAGCTTATGACTGGCTATGATGTTGGTGCACTTGTTATTATGAGTGGCTGTTTCCCAAAAGGGACAGGGCTTCCATCTCTGTAAGAACTGTGAAATAGGTGTGGAAATGTGTAGTTATCAGTGCTGTGCGCAGGGAGAGGCTGCATCTGTGGAACTTCTAGTTCCTAAAACCCTCTTAAAGGGACAGAAGCCCTGCCTCTTTGGAATCACATCAACCGGCTGTATCACAGTTACACATCTCTGAAGTAAGAAAATTTTGACTTTGTTCCTAGAAAAGTGAAAGAAATGAAAGTTTGAGACAGCGCCACAGCAGCAGGAGACAAGAGGGGCTGCGGTCTATGTATAGCTATGAAAGGAGTGAGTTTTGTTGGAAAGCGAACATTTGCAGTTCCACTGGGAGCAAGTGCTTTGCACTTCTGCTAGAGTGAGCCCCATCTGGGCTGAGAAAATGATCAGCATTGACAAGCTTCTGGGAAAAGCCTTGTCATGTTCCCCAGCTGCAGGAAGAAATTATGATCTGGGGCTGCTTGAGGGAAAAATGTGCATAAAGTGCCTTGTAAAAATCCAGTGAACTTCACTTTTCTTTAACAAAAAAGAGAAAGGCTACACTAACTGATGTGGGGGTGGGATATAAGGAAATAGCCTCTTTGCCTAATGTCCAAACCAGTCTGATTTGGGGGTCAGGACGAGAGGATATCATCACAAACATGTGCTTTTATCAACAGACAGCTAGGGGGAAGCCAGAATCAACAACAAACCAGATTAGGAGGAATAAAAAATGATAACAATTCTCTTACAATACAATGCTTTTTTTGTGGTAATTTTGAATAAATTGAAAAGCAGACTTTTGAAACTTACTGTTAATCTTACTTTCTGCTACTTTCTGCCACTTTTCTTCTGCCCTCATGCCCCCCACTATACAAAAGGTTGATTTCCTTATCTGTGTTCTGGTGCATCTTTTTTCATCACTGGTAAAGAAACTCACATAGTGCTTAATTTCTTGGAAGCGAGATGTCAAGCTGAAGCCTCATGTCTATCTGGAAATAATAACTCCCTGTAAAGTGGAAGTTCGCATACCCTTGATAGATGAAAACTCCTACTAGTCCTGCTATAGGTTCACTGGCAATGGAAAAATTTTAGCAATGCTTTCAACTGGTACTTGGGTGAGTCATCCACTTGAATTCAATAAAAATATCTCTGAGGAAGAAGAGACATGACATTTTTGACAGCCGTGATAAACTCTGGAGCTGATCCTCAGATGGATTCATCTCATCTTCAGTATTCACCACTCAACTTGAACCCTGAATGGAACTCAATGAAGCAGTGATAGCAAGGCACACCTTTTTAAAAAAGTTTATGACTCAGGGTGGTCTTTTTCGAACAATTACACAGTGCTTATTTCTATGTGCTGTTGTTCATTCTTCATGTAAACATGTAAACAATTGGCAGTGGGGCACAGCAAGATGGCAGCAGAAGGCAGGTGGAGTTAATCTGTACTATGGTCAAGTGTCTGTTCACCTGGAAAGTAACACAATGAATTGAGCTGCTTGTGAACAACCTGAACTGCCCACTGACCAATCAGCTCCCTGCTTGTGGCAGGTGAGCAGGGCATGAGCTGAAGCATCAGGTGCTCAAGTATTTCTGATCCTGAATATCTCTAGGGCATCTCTATCTGAACTGAGTCTATTTCTAAAAGTAAGCCTACTTCATAACTCTGCTAGTAGCAGAATAAAAGCAACCTGAATTACCGGGTTGATTGTAGGGATCCCTTTGGGCCGGCTTCTGGGGGAAAGGAGGTCTCGCGGGAGGGAGGGGGAGCGTTGCTGCTCTTGCCCTTCCACGCAGGCTTCTGGCTGTCATCCCATGGCTTCCTGCAGCTTTGCCCAGCCTAAGGCGCAGGGTGGGTGCTGGGGAGTGACATCATGACGATGGCTCTCACTCTCCCTGCCCCCCCAGTGCCTACTTAAGGGTGTGCCCCATAAGGGGTCTTGGGATGGAGTACATCATCGTTGCCCAGCTCAGGGGAGGATTTTGGGTACTCCACTCCCAGGCGGCATTGGCTTCACCCAGAGATCTATGTCCTGGTGGGGTTATCTAGGCGCTACTCCGGTTGCTGTCCCAACATGTGGTTTGGGGCCATTTTATATATGCTTTCGATACATCGGATGACAAGGTGGTTATCCGATCCCTGGATCCATCCCTATGCTCTGCCAATGCTCCATCTTTTGTAATCAATAAAAGCTGTGGCCATTTTTTGTCCCAAAGACATAAGTGTCTCTGTGTTTATTGGTTTACCTTTCGCCGGGGAACCGTTTGCCCATGGGATTACAATAACCTGTTGTCCTTGAACATGGAAATGGTCTGTAGTAATCTATTTAAATGTATCCATCTTTCTTCCAAGGGGCTTGGAGCAACATGCATGGTCCACTTCTTCATATAATTTAGCCTTGTTAACAACCTTGTGAGACAGGTTAAGATGAGAGTGAGTGGCCCAGTGAGATTAATGGCAGAATAAGGGTTTGAACCCATGACTCCCCAGTTTCAGTCCAACACGCTGTCTGTCGGTTTACAGGTCTTATAACTGAGTATCCCAGACGGCAATGTGGCACTATTGGAAAATCAAAGTCTAACATCTAACCAACTCCCAGCATGTGCTTTGGACCTTCATCCTGATGGTGCTCAACATATCCCAGCAGAATCCATCTAAGTCCTTTTTTTATTAACAAATCAAATTATATTTAGTAATTTGCATTGCTGAGCACTGACATACTTAGACAGTGCAGCTTCCCAAGTGACATCACCACCTGTTTAGTTATAATAATATCATTCTGAGACTTTCCAATGAATGAATTAGGACAAGGAAGAATATTCTTGGTCTTGCCTATTTATAAGTGCCTTGCTCCTGTGAGTTAGCCTTGTCAAATTTGATTCGGATGAAACGCTTTGGAAAATACCCAGCATGCCGCAGCCTCAGTGTAGACTGAGGGAGACTAAATATCTGTGAAGTGCTGTAGCCAAGCAATGTTTCATCTATATTATCTGAATAAAATAAAAACTAATCTGTGGAAAACTCAAAGCTAGGACAGAAAGGGATTCTTAGATTCTAGGATTAGCAAAGTAAGAACAATGTACCTTTGATTCCCAAAAATCATGTGACCTACATCAGGGACTAATATTCTTGTGCATAACTCTGAATGCTCTCCACCCTATTTAAAGGGTTTGAGGCTACACTTTACAAAGGAGATGCAGGGCTCCCAATCATGTGTTTCCCCCATAGCACTAATGCAAATATTTTTTCTGAACATATTCTGTGACCTGATCCTGAAGTATGCACAGCTAGGGGTGGGAGTGAAATATTCACTAGGAAAGGTATTTGCATGGGAGAATCAGCAAGTGAAAGAACATATATGTACCCTCCCACTTGCTCACTGATTGTCTCCCATCCACACAATGGCATTGTTTTTGGCAAACATGGGTATATAGAAGAATGTATTTGCCAAAGCTCAAGATAATGTATAGTTCTGCCTTGAACCTGGAATTCAGTAAAGTTTCTCAATTGTATCATTCCATTTCCCTTATTGTTCCTTAACTATGTCACATAGCGGCCATTACAGCTAGATTAAAATAATAGATGGTGTATATTTTGATGGTAGTTGTAGCCTGCAGCGAGTGAGGAAAGGGATGTTGATGACAGAGATGACTGGAAGAAGATTGTGAGTGCAGAAATTGTTTTTCAGGGATACAAGGATTTTGGCAGGCAAACATGGGATCCAAGATGGCAGCATAATAAGCTGCATGTAGGTTACTAGGGGAGCAGATAGTTGAGGAATGAAGGGTGCTAGGAATTAGATTTTGCAGGCAGGAGAGTTTTGAAATACAAGAGGTGGAAGGATGTTGTGGTGCTGAATCCTGGCATCAACTGGACATGACCAGGGATTTCCCAGAATTACAGCTCATCTCCAAACTACAGAGATCAGTTCTCCTGTAGAAAATTGATTATTTGGATGGTAGACTCTATGGCATTGTACCCCACTGAGGTCCCAGTCCTGCCCAGGCTCCACCCCCTAATCTCCAGGAGTTTCCCAACCTGGAGCTGGCAATCCTACCCCTTTGTCCCCCTGCCAGTGGCCAGGGGGGCCTGGCAATTCTACCCTCACTCTCTGCAAGGCAAGCGGGTGAGTGCGGCCACCACCAAGCCAAGTGCTGGCTGGGGTAGGTGCATGTGCAGCCACCAAGCCACCCAAGCCCCAGAAGCGGTAGGTGCAGGCTGCCATTTCTGAGCTGCTTACCTGAGAGCCAGAGAGTATGGGCTCAAGTGGCAGCAGGATTCTGCTTCCTCTTCCGTTTCTTTCCTCCTCTATCATGGGGGCAGGGCCATGGGTAGTTGGGGGGTCCCAGCCCATAGCCCAGTGCAGCTGCCCTGTGGTGCCCCATGACTAACACCACCCCTAGGGATGTTCAAGCATCTGCAAGTTTGGCTCACATCCTGTTCACCCACATTTCAAAAAGGGAGCTAATTTTTTGGTGGACAAATTGTGTAGCTCGTGACCAAGTTACTTTCCGGGTATACATAGTGCACATTAATTCCCCTACCCATCTGCCATTTCGTTGTGCTCCGCTATCATTTGTTTAAATGAAGAGTGAATAAAAACTGTCAATCGGCTATAAATAGACACAAATAGTCTTCTAAAAAAATCGTATAATCTGACATTCATCTGTGACTGTCTGACCAATGTCAGTGGCTGCCCATGCACCTGGGTCAGCAGCTGTGTTGCATATGCATGTTTTTTCAAGCCCCATGGGAGCTGTAGTTTTCCCCATATACCCCCATGTCATTTAATTACCATACCCAAATAATTATTACCTTGGGAGAAAATTGACCTTTATTACTGGACAGGTGCAAAAATCACAAAGCAGAAGGAAATGAAGCTCCGCCACTGCAGCTACTAGACGAATGCAAAGCTGTTTGGCACAGTGCTCAAGCCAGGTGCCAGACAGTAAAGGTAAGCTGTGTCAATCTGAGGCTCAGGCCACAAACAATTGTGGCTATTTAAAAACATTCTGTTCACCATGAAGTTCTTGGCATCCCCATACAAAAGAAGCATTTCTTTTGTTTTTAATATAGTATGATCCGTTTGGTTTTGTGGGGTTTTTTTTAAACCATACTTTAAATCAGTGGTTCCCAACCTTTTTTTGACCAGGGACCACTAGGACTTTTTTGTTCAGTGCAGGGACCCCAAGGTTCAAAATAAAAATTCTGAGAATTTGAAAATAAACTTTAATCATAACTGTTAGTTAAACATTAAGCTTATATTATTCTATTTGAAGATATATATTTATAATAGAGAACTTTTAATTGAAAATATTAATTATGGGTTTATAACTTTGTTTCACGGACCTTAATTTAGTTCTCGCGGACCCCTGGGGGTCCACGGACCTATGGTTGGGAACCAGTGCTTTAAATGAAGTGATTAATTACACAGATCATATTTGGATTCACTATCCCAGTCCAAATTCCAATGTATCTTGGTATAGTAAAATTTGCAGTGGTAGACATCAGTGTGTTTCACAATACTCAAAGCCTATATACAAACTTTCAGATTAGGTGATTATTTTTTAGTTGATTTAACTCCCTCTATTTGCATATTAAGTAACTCGAACAAGTTCTAGGGAATTGATCATTTTGTTTATTATATGGTCAACAGACTTTTAAGATACAATTGTCAAAACAGAACACAACAATTATTAGAATTTGATCAACAAAATTATTTCACCATGTGGGACCTTATCTAAATGGCTACATTGAAAACTATTGCCATTTTCCCCCTGTGATTTGTACATACGCTCTTGTGAACGATTATCAATTAATCTTTCTGTGAAAATAAGAAAGGGCTATATCTCTTCACAGCAGTTAAAATGTTACCCAGCACCTTTTTATGAAGAAAAAATCATGGTACTTTTTTTCACCTTAATACTGCCAATACATTGTATTTTTTGGAACATAAAAGCTCCCCCCCCAAAAAAAAATTAAAATCAACGATTTGTGTGGGGTTGTTTTATGAAGCTGGTGGTTTTTGTTTATAGAAAAAAAATCTGTAAGCAGTGTCTGGCTGTAATTTGGGGACACTTTTCATTAGTGTTCACAATGTCCTAAACAAAAAGCATTGTAGACCTAAAATGGCTTTTTTCTGTATTTTTTGGGTTCGGGTTTTACTGAATGCTCAGCCCTACGAATGATTTAAATATTTCAAAACAATTTCTAAAGAGGTTTCTAGGTACAAGTAAGTTATTGTTTTGTGTGCCCACCAAGCCATTTCTCATTTCCTTCTCTGATCATAACATTTGGTCATTCACAAAGATGTGAGAACAGCTTGTTTGGAACAGGAATTATTTCACAATTCTCATTCCTTCTCACTCTCAACTCCAAAATCTTCATTTTGAGTTTGCTTCTCCCTTGTGTAAATCAGAACTATGATTTTTTTAAAATGTCACAACATTTTTTGTTTCTTTACACTGAGTTTTTTCTCCTTATGGACTCATTTTTATCTTTATTTGTGCCTCAATAAATCAGCATTTCATGTGTGTGTGTAAAAGATGTGCTTTTCATATTTATATCCATAATTTGATTGCATTTAAAAGGGTACAGCACACATGCACAGGTCAAACAAATCTTCAAATAGAAAAAGTGGATACCGGAAACTATCCGCATACATATAAATTAATGCCAGAACAAAGAAGAGAATATTTGCTTATCCTACTTAAAAAATGCAGAGGGCTGCCATTGGGTGGGTATGGGGGCTTATGGTACACATTTAAAATATATTTACTGTTCTGGAAATGGTGGCTTTAGAATGCAAAATAACTTTAGCATCATGGGCCAGAATCTGAAGAATAGTGACACTGTGATCATAAACAGAGCAACACTCTTCTAAATCCATTAAAATCAATGGGTTTAGAAGGGTGTAACTCAGGTTAGGATTGCCTACGTCTTTGAATACCCCCCTTGAACAGTACCCATTTTGCATGGAAATATGTTTTGGAATAGAAAAGCAGTTTATGATATGGTGGAGAGGTTCATGATTCAAAGGAAAAATGTCTCACTAGGCTAGCCCAAACCCTTTCTATAAGCAGTTCTTTGGATACCAGCACTGCACAGCACCATTTTCTGTGCAGTGTATGAATTTTCTGTTCATGTAAATTAATAAAGTGACCCACCTAGGCAATGAAACCCAATAAGTAAGTATTTTCAGTTCATTTGATAAGTTTATGTTAGTCAGTATAGTTTCCTTTTCTGAAAGACGAAAATGAGTTATTGTTTTCCTTTGGCATATGCCCTCCAAGCTGCTGGATTTATGAGCATCAGTAATCCTGTGGCTTCAGACAGATGTGATTCTATGGGGTACTGATATAAATTCCCCAAATAATTAAAATCTGAAAAACAATAAAACCTAAATCTGAAAATAGGTTCCACATACTTTCATCCTTAATTAAAAGGCATATATGACTATGTTAATATTGCATCATTGTTAGTAATTGATGAATTAATTATCTTTAAGATTTGGACAGGCAATTCTAAGAATGTTAATAGAATGTAAGACTTTTTCAGCCCATTCCTGAGCTTTCGGCATGTGGGGACCACAGGGAGGAGGCACTGCTGCGGCACCTCCTAAGAAGTTCCCCGCATGCTGAAAGCACAAAAAAAGCCTTTAACTGGCTTTTTTTTTCATGTAAAATGGGGCAAAAAGCCCCATAGAGAATAGCAAGGATGTGCCTGCAAAAAAGCAGGCACAGCGCCATTCTTGGTGCCGGCATCTGGGGCTGAAAGGGGACAGAAGGCTGCCATTTTGGGGACAGCTCCTCTCCCCAAAATGTCCCGGGAACACCTCTAGGGACGCCAGCACACACCCCAGAACGCCAGCACAGGCCTTTATGCCAGCAGGATTCTGGCAGAAGCCCCCCCTCCAGCATTCCAGGGTGGTGCTACTGCAGCAGCATCCAGAGACCGGCGTCTGGGCCTCCATGCCAGTTCTGGGGCCACTAACCCCGGCGTAAGTAGCCCAGGCACCAATGTGGGAGGGGGCCGAACGCCGGTGCGGCCCTTCCTTGCCTCCTAAGGGCTTTCACCCTTGAAGTTCAGGAATGCGCCGTTTGATATAATGAGATTTACTTCCAAGAGTTGTAGGGTAGCTACCTGGTTAATTAGCTTAAATATAAAGTTTAAAAGACAAACCATTACTGAGGCACATCAGACCTTTCCTTAACTGAACTGTTTATTCTAACTGTTAAGTAAACTTCAAAAAACTTAATTCCCAATAGATAATAATAAAGAAGAATACAAATAATTTCCCTTTATGGAATGGTGAGGAAAGTTGGTTGGCTATTTTTCCAGCTTCTATGCATATTAAACAGAAAAAAGAAATTTCTGCAAATGAAATTGCTCACATCATGACAACTGTTTTCTTGGAATAGCTTCATTCATGAAGCTATTATTGAGGGCTTCAGAAAAGTAAAGGGATTTCACAGTATAAAAGAGACATTCACTACCGAAAGGATGATTTTCCAGACTTCAAAGCTAACTGCTTCCTTTTTGTGGTCCAGTTCTCATGTAGCCTGAAGGAATACTCTGTTCAGGCAATGGGAACCATAATACAAGGAGCCTCACTCATTTGTAGTTTTGTGGAATTTCTGGCTACCTGTGATGTAGAAAACCCACATGGAATTCTGGTGGCAAAAAATAAAATAATAGATGACTTGACATTTTGATGCCCTTTAATGGTACCCAGAAATCTGCCTCCTCAGGGCTGAACAACACATGGTGTTAAGGGAACATGATTAGAGACATCCCAATGTTTAGTTAATCTTAAACAGCAGCCTTAAGGGGAGGGGGTGTTAACCCATTTGATCCACTCTTTTGCTCTGATACATTCCCCTACCTCCAAATTGCTATTGGCTCCAGTAGGGGGAAAGACATGTGTACTAACTGGCTTTTCTTCTAAGTGGGACTAGAAGCTCAGATGTATTGTGTATGATTTATTTTGGGGAACTGACACAAGTGGAAAAAGTTACCCTCTCTATGCTGCCTCAGCATCATGAGCTCAGTCCAATTGCTCCTAATCATGGGTCTGATAATCTCACTCCGCTGACATCAAGGCTCACCCTGAAAGTATTTATTTAAAAAGACAAGACTAGCTACTGACTGGATGGGGACACATTGTAGACCCATGATAAAAAAAATTAAAAAAAATTCTGGAACTTTTCTGTTGACACACAACAATAGATCCTTGTTGTTATAGCTACACAGTGGATTCTGCTTCCCTTTGTCCCAAATGGAAAGGGAATCCCCTGCATTTGATGTAGTTCAACTTGAGAATTATCCACAGGTATTATTGTAAATGTTTCAGTGGAACCCACTGGTGGTGATTTATTATTTTAAGCTGCCGCTATATAAATGAATAATAAGCATTAAATTTTACAATTGAGTGTTTATTGATTAGGTAATTGAATGCATGCTTCACCATTACAAATTCAGATCATTTTAGTAGCTCCATCCACAACCGGAATACCATAGTGAGTTGCAGTAAACCCTGCAGTGGAAAACATACTGGTACCTGATTGTTTTCCATTAACGAACTAATGATTTCGTCAGGGAGGGGTAGAATTTAAATCATGGAAATGGCTTCCTGTAGCACCTCTCCTAATACTACTGCTCTGGTCAAGTTCCCTTTAAGGTAAAGATGGAAATGCAAGGATATCCACATACATCCGATTTGGCCCACAAACAGAATCTCACAGATCTCCAAGCTCAACATAGAAGGAAAGGTAACAATAAATGCATTTCCTTGCTGCAGATGTACACCCCTTCAAAGCTTTATGCTTTAAAATTTAACCCTGAATTTGAGCAGAGGGGGACTCAGTTGTCATATAGACTCTATTCATTTTCAAGTCTTTGCTCCAGTGAGTAGAAGCACCAGGTGTCCTTCACTCTATACAAGTGAAATAGAGTCACCCCCTTAGTTTTCTTTTCAAAAACAGCTCAACCATTTTTTTTGCTGAGACTTTAAAAAAAATGTTCACCCTGAGGCATAAACTAGTCTTGCAAAATCTCAGCCCCAGTGATTAAATTTTGTCCCTGAAAAGAATTTTATAATAGGCACCTTCAATTATAGTTATCTGTGCCAGCTCTGCCAGTAATAAGACGAACTTGGATATAGCTATCCAAGGTAAAATCATTGGGGGAACAACAAGGCCCTTTAAAATGAAGAAAATAGCCCATTTCTGAATGCTTTCATATATCAACATCTGTTTATGCACCATTCAGGCATGTAATTACAAATCTCTAATTCCTACACTTAATGTTTCATCCTTAATACTTTTAGGAGCATTACATCACTGAGATGAGTATAAAATCTGTGAACTTCTCATTACTAATTTGCCATTTACCGTAGTGAAATTAATCATAACAGTCTTCAATAAAGGCATTGTTGTTGTGTGGTTTGGAGACTTGGAAAAGACACCAGAAGCTAGAAAATGAGTTGTTTTGAAGCATCTGTTGGCTCCAAGTTGAGGAGGCCAGTGAGAAGTACTTCTTTTGCATGCTTTGATCTCCACTAATCTCCAAGTTTTAAGAGTATTTGTTCATGCTTTTGATTATGATAGACCCTACCAGATTCCCTGCCTGCTGGGTGTAACTATCAGGTGTTTTCAGTGTCTTCTCACTTAATTGCTGGGAAGAAAGAAATACTATCTGGTGAATGTTGCTACAATTTTACCAGGTCTTGAACCATATAACATGAGAGGTAGATGCAATCAAAAAAATTTTTTTTCTGTAAGTGAATGAAAAAAGCTTTCTGTAAAGAACCAGCGCCACTCACGGCTCTCTGCAGTGTGTTTTCCTGGTCACATGCTTGAAATAAATAAAATGTTATCCATTCTATGGGTAGAGGGATGAGTACACACTTACAGCCCATTCCTGAGCCTCTAGGACGAAAGTCCTCTGGAAGCCATGACAGGGCTACACTGGCATTGGGGGCCCCCACACTGCCGCCTGGGCGGCACACTTACGCCACACAGAGTGGCCCTAACGCTGGTGAGGAGGCCTGGACGCCTGGATGCAGCTGCTGCAGCAGCGCCACCCAGAGACACCAGCTGGGCCTTCTGCCAGCGTCCCACCAGTGCAAATCCCCACACCAGCGTCCTGGTGGGTATTCCCAGGCTGTGCTGGGGGACAGAGCTGCTGATAGTCAGCTTCCTGTCCCCTTTTGGCATGGCACACCGGTGGGATGAACAGAGTTGCTGTGTCTGCTTTTTTGCAGGTGCAGCATCGCTGTTCTCAATGGAACATTTTACCCCATTTAAAATTGAAGAAGTCTCCAAAAGCCTTTTTAAAGCCTTTCGACGGCGGGGAAACTGGTTTGGAGGCGCTGCAGCAGCGCCTCGGCCATGCCGTCCCCAACTGCCAGAAGGTCAGGAATGGGCAGTTAAACTAGTGTGTGAAATGCCCCTCTCACATATTTAATATTAGCATGCCTTGTATACCCAGCTTTGCATATGCTCCCACTCACAGCTCTCTGGCTCTCCTATGCTCCATATTACCATTACAGATGGAGCTCAGAGTAGGGCATTAATTTGTATTCTGCAGGTGAATTTGGTTAGTCTCATAAGGATAAATTGGGATCCTTTAGAAATACTGGAAAGATCTAGTTTGGCCCTATTATGGGCAAGGTAGCCTTGCTCCTCTAGTCTGAACCCCTTCCCATTTGAAGATTCCATAGAAAACATATGAAAGCATACTGAAGAGAATGAAGGCCTGTATTGCACAAGTTTGATGTGGAGAGCCAAGGGGACACAGCAATAGTGTACAAGATCAAGCGATGACTAAGAGTATTCAGTTCAATTCATTATGGTCATTGACCAGCAAAGCAGATATAAACTAAGAACATTCTAATCCTGATTGTTGGGATTTTTCTCCAGGCCATTTGGCAACCCAATTAGAGTGTCGGGTTGAAACTGAGGAAACTTGGATAATTTTTTCTCTCATCCAGGCTCACTTCCAGTGTCAGAGTCTGATGGAAGAAAAATTATTTGACAAACACCACAGTGCACAGACACAAGGTACAGGATGAGGCAGGGTTTAGCTCCTCTCACCCACATACTCCATTTTGGTTTTAAGGATATTCCCATCCCCTCTTTAGAAATGAACAGGTGGACTTGTACTCCTATTTCCTATCATATATATTTTTTCTTCTTGCCAAATGCACCCCTTGCCTGCTGTCTGCATTTCTAATTGGCTAAAAAAAGTGGGGAAACTTTCTTAAAAGGTAAAGATCCCCTGTGCAAGCACCGG
Source organism: Euleptes europaea (assembly GCF_029931775.1). NCBI lineage: Eukaryota > Metazoa > Chordata > Lepidosauria > Squamata > Sphaerodactylidae > Euleptes > Euleptes europaea. The sequence continues at coordinate 41,580,011 of NC_079316.1, forward strand.
GTCATTCCTGACCCATGGGGTGACATCACATCCCGATGTTTACTAGGCAGACTTTGTTTACGGGGTGGTTTGCCAGTGCCTTCCCCAGTCATCTTCCCTTTATCCCCAGCAAGCTGGGTACTCATTTCACCGACCTCGGAAGGATAGAAGGCTGAGTCAACCTTGAGCCAGTTACCTGAAACCAACTTCCATTGGGATCGAACTCAGGTCATGAGCAGAGCTTGGACTGCAGTACTGCAGCTTACAACTCTGCGCCACAGGGCTCTTGGAAACTTACGTATCTGAAATTTAGCTTCAGGCATTCCTTGACTGAAGGATATAATCCCTATGAATTTCATGCCCAAAAATCAATGGGGGAGGGAAATGAACAAGTATAATAATGAATATAAAGAAAATATTTTTTTAAAAAATGAAAATAAATAGATCTTTTATTAAATATGCACACCCATATGCACAGCAGTCACTGAGGTATCCCTGGCTCACCTGGACAGGAAGAATATTTATTCCTTGACTGCAGGCCTTCACCTTAACAACTGTCAAAAAATCCACTATACTGGTGTCTTAAAATAATCACCATTTTCAAATTATCACTGGCTTGTTTTTCCAGCTATCCGACATTTAAAGGAACACATACACAAATTTACATGCATCAAACCTTGCAGCCCAGATATAAAATAATGTTCTTCATTTATTTGTCTTATTATATCTCTAGGGCAAGTAACTGTAAAATACCAAAAGCCACACTTAAAAATAAATAGCACATTAAAGATGCAATACACAAGTCTGTTCTGAATTAGGTCCCAGAAGTCTATGCAGCTTACTCCCAGGAAAATATCTTAAGGACTGCAGCCTTATGGACTTAGCAGGTCTTAAGGGACTTAAGCAGGTCTGCTCAGAATCTTACTCAGGTCTATTCAGTGGGGCTTACTCCCAGGAAAGTGTTCTTAGGACTGTAGGGTTGGACACTTGTGGATGAAGACCTAGCATACTGGATGGCATTGCTCTTCCACTTAAAATCCAGGCATGTGTTTGAGTGTCGGATCCTGAGCTTCAGTTGGATCCCCAGGTGCCAGAAGTGGTCCAGAACACATTAGAGAAGGTTATGTTGCTTTGTCAGCTGCATCTTTTCCTGAAAAATAATTTTATTTATTTACAAAATTTATATCTTACCTTTCTGCCCAATCAGGAACACCAGGGTAGCTAACAATTAAAAAACAAAACAGTATAAAAATACAAAACCAAAGCTAAAATACATTTATAAAACTCCAGGACAGCAATTAAAACATAGGACATTAAGGAGGGGTCATTGATAGAAAGCTGGATAAAACAAAAAGTCTTCACCTGAAGGCAGAAGACAGAAGGGAAAAGATGGATATCACTGGGAAGGGAATTCCCCAATTTTGGTGAGATGACTGAGAAGATCATCATTTGGGTAGTTACCCATTTACCAGAGAAATTGTGGCATAATGTGTCAAACAAGTTAGGCTTCATGCTTGCTTATTGCAAGCAATTTTGGAAGTCTGTTTACTTCAAATGTTTATGCCGCTTCTAGTATTACTATAATATTGTAGTACTGCACAATATTACTGCAAAATCAGAAGACCTTACAATCTGTAATGCACTTTTCCTAATAACCTACCTAAACCCTAATTTCTAATCTGTTTATCTTCATAAACCACATATGGTCAAGGGAAACCAAAAAACATAACCCAAGAATAAGCAAAAAGCCTTTGACAGCAAGTACAAAAGACTCCCCTGAATCTCAGATTAGTTCACCATCCATAGAATTAGATTTTCTCTCTAATATTCATTTGAGAGAGATCATCAAAATCCCTCATTGGTGACAAGACCCTCTGCCTGTCCACCTCTGCCTTCTTTAGTCTGATTGACAATGTATTTATTTGCAGCAGTGCAGAACGGGGTCAGGCATCCAGTTTGCAAATGTGTCAAATTCAGAAAAGGCATAAACACTGCAATAATAGGCAGAGCCAGGACATCAGGCAAAAAAAGAAGAAGAAAAAAAAGCCACGGGAGTATCAACAAAACAGCAGTTACAGAATATAATGTAGCCCAGAACTAAACACTTTTAAACACTGGCCATTTATGTATGGGAGGCTTTGACTTGGATTTGCCACTCTCTACATGTATATTTTTCGCATTTGAGTTCTCAAAACTAAAAAATAAGCCCCCGTGCAGAGTTTTGAGAATTTGGATAAGGAAAATGTGCATCTAGAGAGCGTCAAATCCAAGGCAAACCCTCCCATGCATAAATGGCCACTGTTTACTTTTGTGGGAAAGCAGCAATTGCCAAGTGGCTCTTGTGGGCACCATGGCACTAGCCAATGTGTTCCTAGTGACTGATTGATTCTTCAGTCTTTGGAATAAAATCCAAAGTGTCTTAAATGGGATTCAGGGATGAGAAAAACTGCACCAGCTGATATTGTATACACAGTCATTAAAGGTAGTGGCATCCCTCTGTCATCGCCCAAACATGGAAGGCATAGGAAGTTACATGAATTTACAGCGAATGTTTCTAGAAGAAATTTGGTCTCTGTGCACTGCACTTGCACTATATCTTCCATACACGACTGGCTCCCAATTGATGCTGACACAGTCTGGAGCTGAGGAGGCCAGCTTCCTCCAGCTGAGCCAGTAAGAACAGCGCTGCATTTATCTCAGCTGGATTTTGTTGCATATTTAATAAGTTCTCATCTGGAACCTTTCCTTGTAATGAACTCCCTCATTTGATTATGCCCATTTTACATCATTAAGATCTGAACAAGTCAGCAACTGTGCTAACTAAACAGAATCTGGACAGGCAATGGAACTGGGTGCTGTTTCTATCACTAGGGACTACAGCTGAAGCAAGATGAAAAAGATGCAGCTACAAATTAATAAACACTCAAATCTTCTTGTGACCTAAAATTCATATCGCTACCCTTGAATAATTTCTACCTACAGTTTTTGCTTCAGCACTAAAGACATATATCTTCAAATATTCTTTGGGTATACCTTTAATATTTTAAATTCTGCATAAGTGTAATCATCTTAATCTTTTGGTCATGGCTTTCAATTAGTGTCTTGTTTATGACACTGCTATTTGGGAATCAGCAAATGATCCCCACTGGGTTTTATATGCTCCCAAAGGAATGCCATCCAGAGTGGTGTAGTGGTTAAGAGCAGCGGACTCTAATCTGGAGAACCGGGTTTGATTTCCCACTTCTCCACATGCAGCCTACTGGGTGACCTTGGATTAGTCACAGTTCTCTCCTAACTCTCTCAGCCCCACCTACCTCACAAGATGCCTGTTGTGGAAAGAGGAAGGGAAGGCGATTGTAAGCCACTTTGAGACTCCTTAAGGTAGGGGAAAGCAGGGTATAAAAACCTATTCTCCTCCTCCTCGGGGTGCTAACATAGAGTTAAAAGAAGGGTATGGAGGGAATGGTGGATGTTTTAAAGAGCCTCCTTTAGGGAGTAGGGGTTGGCACCTTAGCTCTTCACTCCTTACTCTGTTCTTAAAAGTGGCCCTCCAAGAAAATGAGTTGCTGACCAAAATTGTAATCCCATCAAGAGATGCTTGTACTTTTCACTACAAAATTTAGAATTATAGATGGGGAAGCTTCTGGAGCAAAAATGCAAGATGTGGGCATTAAAAGTTCATTCTATGAGTTTTCAATTGAAGATTTGAAAGCTCAGCCAAGCAATTAATAGGTCTCTGAAAAGGCCAGTCTAGTCAAAATAAGATCTGAATGATAAACTGCCCTTTGGTACACAAGTTTCCCTGGTAACACTGTCTTTTTACTAAAGTTCTAAAAAGGAAAGATTATAGTAACTGACATGTGAAGGCCATCCTATCCTCAGTTTACATGGCTGTAGGAGTACAGAATCCTTACTACTTTATGCCAGAATTATGTGGGGTTTATCCACCACTAACATAGGGGGGTATAGTATTGCCTTGTCTTGCTGTAACATTGGGATAGCTGGGCATGTGGTGATCCAGCATTCTCTATATGCACTTTATAGGTTATATAAAATAGAAGCCTTGTATTGAAGAGTGGTAACTGCAGTACTGCAGTCAAAGCTCTGTTCATGAGCTGAGTTTGATTTTGATCAAACTGAGTTTGATCCCAATGGAAGTCGGTTTCAGAAAACAGGCTCAAGGTTGACTCAGCCTTCCATCCTTCTGAGGTTAGTAAAACGAGTACCCAGCTTGCTGGGGGTAAAGTGTAGATGACTGGGGAAGGCCATGGCAAACCACCCCATAAACATAGTCTGCCTAGTAAACGTCATGATGTCACATCACCCCATGGGTCAGTAATGACCTGGTGCTTGCACAGGGTACTACCTTTACCTCGATAGGCAAATGAGGGGCATTGTTAGCACACATTAGCATGATTTCAGCAATAATACTGATGTATGTGAGTGAGATTTTCAGAGTGCGTATTTTAGTTGTTTTCAAATTTCTTCTAACTAGTGGGCTCTCAAGGTGTGCTCACACAAGAACATCTAGTTATCATCCTAATGGTTGAATACTGTTGGATGTAACTGGCATGTATCTTACCACTCCACTGAGCAAAATCTGAACCCTTTCTCCAGTCTCAGAAGCCTTCCTCCAGTTTAAATGGCTCTTTCTCCAATGAGTCCATTGAGCTATGAGACAGCATGAGAAATATACAGCAATGAAGGATTTTAGCTGATGATGGAAAGGAAAAATCTATATATGTCCCATGTAGTCAAAGTAGTTGTCAGGACACTTCCTCCATCCAGCTTCCCTGAGTTAACTTCTGAAACATACGGAAGCTCTGATCACATCTTCTCCCGCCCCCCCCTCCATGCCAGAATCAGCAGTTAGGCTGGGGGCTGTGATTGTAGTATAAAACATTACAATATGATCAGGAAATTCACATGGTCAATCCTTCCATACATTACAACAACAGGGAAGCAGTTTCTTGGACCAAACAACAGGAAAGAGCTTTTGATCTGCTGCCATGTTACCTTAAGAACACATGAATTGAACCTAATGTAATATTCTTGAGGATGATCTGTGCTTTGGCAAAGATGCATCCAGTCAATGAAGACACCAGTATGCTAGGTCTAGCCCAGTATAAAACTGTTCATTATATGAATCATGGCTGGAAATTATTGTGGGTCCTTGATAAATGATAAATATGCAAATTGATAAACAGCAAATGTGCTTATCCTGGTTAGAATAGTGGTGTATTTCATACCATTCACATGACTGGTAACTCTGGGATTTGGATTGTTCTTTGTTTGGTTGTAGGGTATTGACAAATAATTCATCCTCAGTAGTTTTGTGCTTGAGCTATCTACTGCATTTTTATCTCACTCCTTCCAAAGAGCTCAAAGGACTGTCCATGGCTCCTTCCCTCTCCATATTATCTTCATAACAAATTTCCAAAGGAGGTTAAGTTGAGAGAGGGACCTGGCCCAAGTTTACCCCAGTGAAATGTTATGGCAGAGCAGGGGTTTGAATGTGAGTATCCCCAGTCCTGTTCTTCTGATACTTCAACTGGTGCATTCCATTGACCATAACAATGGTTCTCTGTATAGTGAGTTAATTACCTATATTTTCATCCACTGAAATCCCAGAATTACAAAGAAGTAGGTACAAAAATACAGATTTCGTAGTAGATTGCAATTTAAGGATGAGCTTGTTTAAGACTCTGTCCTTGAATTGTTATGTTTTTCCAGCCTTCCCAATGGCACATGCAGAAAACTTGCCTTTTTGGGGCCATAGGTCAGCTGGCTGTGAACCCAGGTTCAACCAATTAAAGTGAAAGATAATTTTGAATGCTGGAAAAACTTACAGGCCATTAATGATAAATATCATCTACTAGGTCAGGCCAAACGTCAACAAGGATTTCTGCCAGCTGTAGAATGATGACGGGTAAAGGGAACACCATGTACCAGTGCTGATTCTAGGCAATAACGGAAGCATAGAAAGAAAATCATTTAAAAGATCAATATTCTCCAATATAATAGTAGCCCAGAGAGCTATACAATGTGCTCAAACTATCCACAGACCGCCCCATTTCCCCCTTACTGTTCTCTTAGTTTAACTTTACACTGTAAAACTAATCATCTCCATCTGCCTGGCAACATATTAGTATGCAATCCTGAAACATCCGTGTTGTAAGCTGTTTAAATTGCTCAGTTTCTCAAGGCAAGGCCTGTGTTGTATTCTATACCTTCAAGCGTACCATCTGCACGTAACAAATAAAAACCAAAAACAGAATTAATAAACTGTATCAGCATCTGGGACACACGGATGCAACTGCTGGGAGAAATATTAATAAGAAAAATGGTTCTAAATTGTTCTGTGAAGGATTCCACCCCCATTTACCTGGAGAAAAAGAACTGACACAGGACCTTGATCACCATAGCCTTTCTTCAGCATATGTTCCCTAGGATCTTTAATCTACATACTAGCCAGGATTGTGCAGATTTAGAATTGATATTTAGAAAGTCTGCCATTGGTTTCTCTCATGATTAATGATACCAGTTCACATATTTGGTTGTTCAATCTGGTTCAGTCTGAGGCTCATTTCCCTGCTTTCTGCCTTTCTTAAAAGGTAAAGGTCCCCTGTGCAAGCACCGGGTAATTCCTGACCCATGGGGTGACGTCACATCCCGATGTTTCCAAGGCAGACTTTGTTTGCGGGGTGGTTTGCCAGTGCCTTCCCCAGTCATCTTCCTTTAACCCCCAGCAAGCTGGGTATTCATTTTACCGACCTCGGAAAGATGGAAGGCTGAGTCAACCTTGAGCCGGCTACCTGAAACTGACTTCGGTTGGGATCGAACTCAGATCGTGAGCAGAGCTTTTGACTGCAGTACTGCAGCTTAACACTCTGCGCCACGAAGCTCCTTCTGCCTTTCTTACTGAACCAATTTTTACAGTGCAATTCTAAATGAAGGTACAGCCTTTGAAGTCAATGAGTGAGTTGCCAGAACTTTCGGACTAAAAATTGTCATAATAATAAGTGAATACTGGAGATAATGGGACTGACACACTTTTCAAAAACTTTTCACATCCTCAAAAAAATTGGAGAATGTTAATTTCATCCAGGAATGTTTCCAATGGAATTTATTGTTCAATGTCAGGGTTCAGCAAGAAGAGGAGTTGGTTTTTATATGCCGACTTTCTCTATCTTGTAAGGAGAATCAAACTGGCTTACAATCTTCTTCCCTTCCCCTCCCCACAACAGACACCTTGTGAGGTAGGTGGGGCTAAGAGAGTTTAGAAAGAACTGTGACTAGCCCAAGGTCACCAAGCAGGCTTCATGTGTAGGAGTGGAGAAACCAACCCGGTTCACCAGATTAGTCTCTGCCACTCATGTGGAGGAGTGGGGAACCAAACCCGGTTCTCTAGATTAGAGTCCACCGCTCTTAACCACTACATCACCCTGGCAATGGAACATGAGAAGCCTCAACATAACAGATGCAGAGTGCTTCCCCCCCCCACCACACACACACTTTGGCTCAGGGGTCTGAGATTCTGCCCAGTGAAAGGGTTCTCATTGAGACAAGTCATCTTTCATTTTGTGATTGTGTGGATTCGTATATAATGGTTGGTCAGATAATTGTAAGGAATATTACACTATTGGCTTATTCTGTGTTCTGGCTTATGACTGCACATGACTTTCTTCCTCACTCTTGCCACTTTTGAAAATTGACTGTTCCAGGTTTAATGAAAATTGACAGGTTTAATGACGTTCATCTTCCTGGACATTTTCATATATAGCCATAAGGAATGCTAGATAAAGCAATTTGTATTCTTCTAATTGTACCAAGGGGATATGGAATGGTACAGTAGACATAGAAACTTAGAGCTGGAAGGGACGTACAGGGTCATCTAGTCCGACCCCCACGCATAATGCAGGAAATTTACAACGATCTCCCCCACCCACTCCCCCAGTGGCACTTGCTGTATGCCCAGAGGAAAGGAGAAAACATCCAGGATCCCTGGGCCAATCTGGCCCGGAGAAAAATTCTTTCCTGACCCTGAAGTGGCAATATGCATTACCCTGGCCATATAAGAAAGGACCACAAGAGCCAATCATTGGTTTATCCCATCCTGCACTCCCTCTCATGATCTGCCTAAATTCATAGTGAGTCATAGAATCAACATTGCTGTCAGATGGGCATCTAGCCTCTGCTTAAAAACCTCCAAAGAGGGAGAGCCCACCACCTCCCGATGAAGCCTGATCCACTGAGGAGCCACTCTGTCAAGAAGTTCTTCCTAATGTTTAGCCAAAAACTTTTTTGATTTAATTTCAATCCTTTGGTTCTTGTCCACCCTTCTGGGGCAACAGAAAACAACTCCTCTTCATCCCTTCATATGCTTGAAGTATTGCCCAACCTCATCAGATCTTGGAAATTAAGCAGGGTTTGCACTTGGATGGGAGATCAGCAAGGAAGACTCTGCAGAGGAAGGCAATGGCAAACCACCTCTGCTTAATTACTTGGCTTGCAAACCCTGTCAGGTTGCCCTAAGCTGGCTGCAACTTGACAGCACTTTATACACACAACTGAACCAGGCAGTGTAAAAATAACAGGCACAGCTGAACCAGCCAGCCTTCCTCACTAGCTGAGGCTGCTGCCTTTCCATTTCCAAGAAATTAATGGAAAATATTGATTTCCTCATAACCAATAGAAAATTTTATAACCCTTTTGCCAAGGCCAAACTTCTAAGTGTATTTGAGTGTCTGTGAATTGTGTAAGATCAGCATGAACAATGTTTTTAAGTTCTGATATTTTATGTACTTATAATAAACACCTTCCTTGAATAACTCTTCCTTGAATGGACAATTGCAGAAGGTGGTTCTGAGGTCCTGACTGCTGCTTGGTTTTGAGGCCCCACTGGGATTCATCTTGCCACCTATGCTGCTTAACATCTACATGAAACTGCTGAGAGAGATCCTCAGGGGATTTGAAGTCAGGTGCCACCAATATGTGTATGACCCCCATCTCTCTTTTCCTTAACAGTTGAGGCAAGTGGTTCTGTGGAAGTTCTGAACAGATGCCTGGAGAAGGTCATGTGATGGATAGGGGCCAATAAACTGAAGCTCACTTCATAAAAGACTGAGGTGCTGTTGATAAAGCTGCTTGAGGACTGAGGAGTTAGCCTGCCCTGGAGGGGACATCACTCCTCCACATTCATAGCTTCAGGGTGCTGCTGGATCCTGACCCATGGTTGGAGGTGCAGGTCTCCTCTGTGGCATGTAGCACCTTTGTCAACTTCAGCTATGGCCCTTCCATGAGAAGTGTGATCTGGCCACTGATCCATGCTCTGATCACATCTAGGTTAGACCATTGTAATGAGCTCTTGGCGGGGGGGGGGTGCCTTTGAAAAGTGTCTAGAAACTTGAGCTGGTCCAAAATTTTATTTGTTTTATTTTACAAAATTTATACCTTGCCTTTCTGAGCTCATAAGGGCCACCAAGGTGGGTAACAAATGAAAAAAACACACATAAATAATAAAATCTTTAAAACCATTAAAACGAACAAAAACATATCATTAAAACAATTAAAACTGAGCTAAAATACGCATACACAAAAACATAAAACGAGCAATTAAAACATAGGGCAGCAAGGAGTGATCACAAGGGAACACCAAATAAAACAAGTCTTCACCCACTGGTGGCAGATGGCAACAGAAGGAAATCAACAAGTCTGCCTCGGGAGAGTTAGAGTGTTGGTGCCCTGACCGAGAAGGTCCTCTCCCTGGTTGTCACCTGCCTAATCTCAGAAAATGGGGAACCCAAACTAGGGACTTGGAAGATGACCACTGTAGTCAGGTAAGTTCATAAGAAAGTAGGTGTACCTTCATGTATTTTGGTTCCAAACCATATAGGTCAATACAAGCACCTTGAATTGTATCTGGAAACAGACTGGCAAGCAGTGCAGATAGGCCAAGACTGGAGTGATAGGGTCCATACAACCCATTACAGTCAACATCATGATTGCAGCGTTCTTTACCAATTGAAGTTGCAGAATACTTTTCAAGGGCAGCTCCACTAGGATCACCAGTCTCCAGGTGGGACCTGGAGATCTGCAGGAATTACAACTGATTTCCACATAACAGAGATCAGTTCGCCTGGAGAAAATTGCTGCTTCAGAAGGTGGACTCTCTGGCATTATGCTCCACAGAGGAGGTTCTTCTTCTCAAACCTCACCCTCCCCATGCTCCACCCCAAATCTCCAGGAATTTTCCACCTGGTGTTGGCAACCCAAAGCCCCACATACAGCACATTGCAGTAGTTAATCTAGATGTATTATTTATTTATTTCCATTTGTTACCCTGCTCTTCCCAGCCAAAGCCAGGCTCAGAGCGGCTTACAGAATATAAAAGTCATATCAATAAAAGCATTAAAACATTTTAAAATAGCCCTATAAAATCATAATCATTATACTACTTTACCTAGGCACCTCTAACATACGAATCACAATACAACAACCCAGCTAGGTGAGTAGATGGAAGGCACCAGGTGGAATAAAAGGTGTTAATTGCAATGGGAAGGTTAGGGAGGCCAGTCTTTATATATAGGAACTGTAGCTGGCCTCAACTATAAGCCTGGCGGAATAGCTCTGTTTTACTGGCCCTGCGGAACTCTTTGAGGTCCCGCAGGTACCTGGTCCCACTAGTGAGGATATTCCACCAGGCAGGGGCTAGGGCAGAGAAAGCCCTGGCCCTGGTTGAAGCCAGCTGGACACTCCTCAGGACGGGGACCACCAAAAGATTGTTATTAGCTGAATAAAGAGTCCTCCGGGGAACATACCAGGAGAGGCGGTCCCGCAGATATGAAGGTCCCAGACTGTGTAAGGCTTTAAAGGTAATAACCAGCACCTTAAATCTGACCCGATATTCCAGCTGGAGCCAGTGTAGCTGTTTAAGCAGAGTATGCATCACAGTGGCCAGACCTTTTCTACTAAGGAAAGTCTGCAGCTGGGCAGTCAAAGCTGGTAAAAGGCACTCCTGGCCACAGCTGCCACCTGCTTATCCAGCAATAGATTTGGAGCAAAGGGCAGATTATGGACCTTTCCCTTCAAGGAGAGTGCAACCCCATCCAGAACAGGTGACACTGTAAATCCCAGGTCAGACCTTCCACTCACCAATAATCCTGTCCTGTCAGGATTAAGCTTCAGTTTGTTAGCCATAATCCACTCCAAAACTGCCTCCCAGGGATTGGGCAAAGTGCAAAACAGAGCTGATTGTCATTCACATATTGGCAACAACCCAGCCCAAATCTCTAGATGGCCTCATCTGGTGGTTTCATGTAGATGTTAAAGAGCATAGGGGATAATATGGAAACTTGTGGTACCCATAAGGTCAAGATTAAGGGGCGGAGCATCAATCCCCCAGCACCACCTTCTGAAATCTACCTTCCAGGTAAAACCACACAATTGTGCCTCCCAGTCTCAGCCCAGAAAGGTGGTCCAGAAAGATACTATGATCAATGGTACCCAAACTGCTGAGAGGACAAGGAAAATCAGCAGTCACACTCCCGCTGTCCATCTCCCAGCACAGGTCACCCTTTAGGATGGCTAAGACTATTTCATTCCCATAAACAGTTCTAAAACCAAAATGGAGCAGTTAGGTACTATCAGGGGCAGGGGCAGGGATCATATTACCTCTTTGCTGAAAATGTTGCACTGTCTGGCCATTTGTTTTCTGGGCATAATTCAAACTGCTGGTTTTATAAGGCCCTTAATATCATGGGATCAAGGTACTTGAAGGACAACCTCTTCCCATACTATCCGGTCCACCAGTTAAGATCTTCCTTGCAAGTCCAGTTCTCATGCAGAAGTGAGGTGAGTGGCAACCAGAGACAGAGCTGCTTCAGTGGTGGCACCACCTAGAGCCTACTTATTGTCTTTTAGGTACCAAGGTAAACTATTCCTTTTGACGCAGGTTTTTATTTCAGAGAAGAACAGAATGTTTTAACTTTACCTATTAAATAAGTTAATTTCTTGCAGTGTTTTGCCATCCTTCTTATAAAAGCTCTAGGTTGCATGCAAAATACTGCAACAATAGTGCAATTGTTTACCCTGCAAGGCAGATTAGGCTGAGAGAGACTAGCAGGGCCAAGGCCACCCACAGAGCTTTATAACTAGTAGACATCTGGAGCAAGATCTCCCCAGTCCAGATCTAACACTTCACACCAGAGGCTCTCCACCTGCTTTGGATTCTGCTTCAACACATTCTTAGATCTGGTTCTCATTGTCACATGCAGCATAATATGCTCTGTTAATGCTGATTTCCAACACCCCGTCAGTCCACATGGAGATGATTATGTATAGGTTGCTGGTGCTTTCCAGAATTAGCATGTATTAGAAGCATTCATAGGAGCATGTTTAAAGTCATGCAAATTGAGTCAACATGTACCACTGGCCTGAATATGACAACTGTTTCCATATATACCACCCGTGGGCTGTCATCAATAAGTGCCTATCAGCCTTGAGAGGAGGAGGAGGAGGAGGAGGAGAAGGAGAAGGAGAAGAGTTGGTTTGTATATGCCAACTTTCTCTACCACTTAAGGGAGACTCAAACCATCTTACAATCACCTTCCCTTCCCCTTCCCACAACAGATACCCTGTGAGGTATGTGAGGCTGAGAGAGCTCTAACAGAGCTGTAACTTGCCCAAGGTCACCCAGCTGGCTTTGTGTGTAGGAGTGGGGAAACAAATCCAGTTCACCAGATTAGCCTCCGCCGCTCATGTGGAGGAGTGAGGAATCAAACCCAGTTCTCCAGATCAGAGTCCACTGCCCCAAACCACTGCTCTTAACCACTACACCACACTGGCCCTGACTCTCATAAAATTCTGTAAACCCAGAGAAATCAATGTATGGACCTGAACTGATTTGGATTGTACCAAAATACTGATCTACTAGAAATGTTGTAAAACAATTCCATTAACACCCTGATCCATTAACACCATAAGGAAGCTGGTTTTAAATGGAGATACTTGTGTGTGTCCAGTATAGCTAAACAGAGGGTGAGCTAAACAGGAGGGTGAGCTAAACAGAAAATATGTGCAAGCAACTGAACTTTTGGGGCATCTGTTTCAGTCGCTTGTCTCCAGCAACCTGTTTCACCCCCATATGTCCACCCAAGAGAGATAAATTATTCCTTTTCTATATTCATGGCACACATTTCACTACTCGGAGGTATTAAGAGAAATCTCACTTTAATCTTGAAACTACCTGCTTGTGTTATGAAAAATGAGTCCTTGCTTTTCAATATTTAATCTTGTGGATTTGGGCTTACATGTCTTGAAAGGAAATGCTTCTTGAAACCACCTAGGATACATACAGATGTTTATACAAATTGGAGTTTGTGCTGTAGTGTGAACGCAATTTTCTCCCTGTCTTCATTCCCCAGATGGCACACGTCCTTGCCTCTGAATCAAATGCTGATTTCCTCCTCCTTTTCACACCTTACCCATGATTCAGGCAGGCAGTCTGCCTTTTGTTTATTTGTTCAAGTGTTCTGCAAGATTATTCAATTCAACTTTTGTGTTTTTTTAACTCGAAAAACTACTCGGGAGGAGAGAGAAAAAATGGTTCCATGATGTCACAAGAACTAGTCACTTAGCACTGTACACACCTGACTTTTATTGGGAACTAGCAGCGGAAGTAGTTTCTCCTCAGTTAACGGTGCCATTTTAAGCAGAGCTGTGCCATTCTAAGCTGATTGACTTCAATGAAATTAGAATGATGTAACTCTGCTTAGGATACCATTGTCAATTCTGCAGAGAAGATGAATGATGATGTAAAAGATGCCTGGTTCCACAGCTTCTTCATTGCTATTATTATGTACGTGTATGTATATCCATAATTAATCTGTGGCTGAATCCACATATCATTGGCTATTGCCCTATTGTTGCAGTAACACAATCATTCACCTGCTATTTTTTGTCTCTGCATAGGAAAATCTGGGAGTTGAATTATTACAACTGTACAACAATTGTGCAATAGCCAATGATATGCAGTACCAGCCCAAGTGTGCTGAATTTCCATTCTTTCTCATGCTTTTCTTCTGCTGGAGCTTTTAAATGTGTGGTGCATCACTATTGCTTGTGTTAGTGAGAAGTCTTTATAGTCTTGTATTAAGTGTAACTAAGATTTACTTAGCCTTAAATCATTTTTATTGCTGTTCTTGGGATTTGTCCAGACTTTGTAGTATTAATTACTGTAGGCCAGTTTCATCTTTTTCAATCAAGGCTCAAAACCTCTAGCGTAGTTGCATCCAAGATTCTAGAAAGCATTGTGCTAGTATGAGCACCATCCACTGAATAAGGCTGACTTTTGGGTTCTATGAACTGGCAGCACTAAGCACAGTCCTATCATGTAAAGAGGATCAAGAGCCAGTGGTACAATGCTGAGATCTCAAAACATGACAACTTACAAAGTGAAAAAGAAATAGTAAGGACTAGAGCACAAGCAAACCACAGGATGCCGAGGGGTCATAGGATGATAGTATATGAACAAGAATTTTACTTGGGTTCATCTTTAGCTCGTTTTCATTAAAAATGTTGATTCAGATCTTTAATATTGTTATGCCATATGCTCAGGACTGCTAATGCATTCAAGCGAATGTTTTTACATTTTTCTATAGGAAATACATCCCCACCTGAAACTTTGTGTCCTCCATGTGCATACACATGCATGCAAACGCACACACATACAAATGGGATGAAATTATCAGGGGTAATAGCTCTTACCCCAGTGATTTTTCCTACCGAATTACAGGCAGAGGAGAAGGCATCTCTATTGTACATGCCATTAAAATTCTCCCTTGTGCAGCAGGCACATGCAAGTAAGGTGATGATGAGGCTATTCCTCTAGCTTTTCCTGCTGCTGTGATCCTGATGCAGGTCACATGTGGGGGGCCATTTTAAAACAAGACCTTGAACCCCCACACAAAACCTCCACTAGGTTAATTCATTTCAGCACTTTTCTTCTCCTGAATCCAGAATATTTGCATCCATAGCTTTGGAAAGCAATTCCTATCTCTGACTGTTCTAATGATACAATATAAAAAAATGAAAAAGACATGTCAAGAAGGAAGAAAAACGTCTGGCACTTCCTCATAGGAGCCAGTGATTAACAAGAAGGAACTGTAAGGGTTATTTTTGAAATTTGAAATATTGTGGAAACAGCTAATCAAAATAGAAATGATATCCTTTTGACTAAGTGAAGTTACA
This sequence comes from Euleptes europaea, assembly GCF_029931775.1. NCBI lineage: Eukaryota > Metazoa > Chordata > Lepidosauria > Squamata > Sphaerodactylidae > Euleptes > Euleptes europaea. The sequence continues at coordinate 41,595,239 of NC_079316.1, forward strand.
GGTTCATAAAAGAACATGTTTAATAGCAAGACACTATATGACTGTAATGCAATTCACATGCATGCATGTTCTAATATTAGAGAGTATCACTAAAGGAAAACAATTGTTCTAGGTGTGGCCTGTATATTAATGCATCCCATGATTGAAAAGTGACTGAGAACATGCTATGAGTAATTGTGTCACATTACCATCTTCTTGAAGTCCTGTGTGAGCTTCAAGAATCAGTTCAAATCACCTTTCTGGCTTTTGATGAGAAACAAGCCTCAACTTTGGCATAGGGCTTTCTGTTACTAGAACTTCTCCATGAACTGCTGAAGATTCAGGAGATTCACCATACCTGGTCGAAAACTCTGTGAATGAATATCAGACGAGTCTCCATCCCATTATGCTGTTGAGACAAAGAGGCAGAGTTTGGTTCTTCAGACTCAAGAAATGGAGGTGGAAATGAAATCATTTGATGATACACTGATGGGGAAGTGATGGTAGACTAGTAGTAGTCATTATCACTATCACCACTCATCCCCTTCTAAGCAGTTAGCTCATCCCCTTCTAAGCAGTTAGCCCCTTCCAAGCAGCACATTTTGACTTTCCTCCACACCGTTGCCTTTCAAAGCCATCTTAAAGCCTGCAGAATTCAGCCAGCTTGACATCAACAATTGTACCTGAACAACAGGGTGGGAAATATAGGCAAAGACTTTGCAAAACAAGAGAAATCTTCCCTGGAAATGAAACCAAGAGTGAATAATGACCTTCATTCTTACCACAACTCATCATCTATCTTGAGGGACCTGCCCCAGGGAACTTAGGTACTATGGAACCTACTGATGTCAGTACTCATATACAAGTCTTAACAGTATAGTCCCAAGTAGAGTAACACCCTTCTAAGTTCACTGAAGTCAATTTACTTAGAAGGGTACACCTCTGCTTAGGATTGCAGCTTTAGAATTTTATAGTCAAAGGATATGACACACAGTTCCAATGAATTTTCAGTTGGGTCTTGAGTTCAACTTCTTGAAGCCTATTCTAGCTAGGAAATAGAAATGTCTGCAAAGGGAGGATCGTTAGCGTGCAACACCACCTCCACAGATGAAGCCATAAATGAAAATTAACAGATTCTTTCCTGCATGCCCATCTTTGTAGGTGCATCACCATCTGTTCTTGTTATAAAATATTCATGTGAAAGGCAATATATTATCAGGCATCTAGACTGACGCATATGTGCTTCTAAAAAGGAGCCGAGAGAAGGTTTTTTCAATTAAATTCCATTAAAGACATGGAGTGTTGTTGAATTTTTCTTTTTAAATTACACTCTCTTTGCTTCCATTTCTGGGATCAGGCTGTTCCTTGTATGTTGAATTATAGTACAGAAAGGTTAATACCTGCTGACTAGGTTGATGAGCATAGTCTCCTTTGTGCTGAAAGCCATTAAGGCTTTTCTATTATTTCTTTGAAACATATTTAGTTTTAGAAATTAATTGTGAGAGAGACATGGCACCAAAACGTAGACTTGTCCTTCCAGGCATAAGAGACCTGGACGTACTGGAATGGCAGTATTTGCTAGTTCAAGAACTTGATGAATATAATCAGGAATGCTCTCTGTGTCCTAGTTAAGAAGCTTTAATTTTCTCATATGATGTGCTGTCTTAAATCTCATGGAGGTGCAGGGTATGTAAATCACTATCTGTCTGCAGATGGATTTTTTTCTCATTGTTTTAGCATTACCCACTGTTCTTTTTCAGGAGAAGGATGAAGAAAAAAATACTTATAAAAATAAGCTTTCTTCATATTGTGTATAGGTTAATGACTTATTGTATTAATTTTCATTTGAAGCACATCTATACATATTCTGGCAAACATTTTCAAACATGAATGATTAAGATGTTTGCATTGAAGTGAAAATGGCATTTAAAGCAGGGTTTAAATCTGGCCAAGGCAATTAGAGCACTTTAATCCTTTCGGAAATGCTGTTAATATGCCAGAAGTCTTTTTGGCTACAGTAGAAAATTACTTTTTTTATTTATCTATAAAATGTATAGCCCGTCTTTCTGCACTTATCAAGGCCACAAAGGTGGCTAACAGATTAAAAACGTACATAATAAAAATATGCCTTAAAAACCATTACAATCAGACAAAAACATCACTGAAATTATTGAAACCAAAGCTAACCAAATAGAAGCTAGGGAAAGTTTTAAAAAGACAGCTGCTGCAGCTTCCATGGTGGGGAGAGAAATGGTGGGGATGGAGGAAGAGGGAGGAGAGATTGCCTGAGAGAAGGTGGTATGGGAAAAAAGGGGGGGAAACTGAGAAGGCGTGGGGAGAATAAAGGGTGGAGATTATCTGAGAAGAGGTGGTTGAGCCGGTGCACCTCACAATTGCTGAGAGTGCCTGCCTGGGAAAGGGGAGGGGAGAGGAGGGAGGGGAAGAGTGCGCCAACTCTCCACCCCCCTCAGCGCAGCGCTCCCCTGCACACATGGCAAATGGATGCTATAGGCGACTGCTGCCCAGCTTCTTCCCCTGCTGCTCAGAGGGGAAGGGAGTTCTGTGGACACCTCATTTCCAGCAGCTCACCCCAGATAAAAGAAAAAACGCACAGGGATCTGCAGCCAATTGAGCTGTGTCTCCAAAAGGCTAAGTTTCCCGAGGGTCCAGATGGCAGAAAGCCAATCTTTCTTTTGCTCTCATGAACATATATGCACCCGTGGCGCAGAGTGGTAAAGCTGCAGTACTGCAGTCCAAGCTTTGCTCACGACCTGAGTTCAATCCCAACGGAAGTTGGTTTCAGGTAGGCTACTCAAGGTTGACTCAGCCTTCCATCCTTCCGAGGTCGGTAAAATGAGTACCCAGCTTGCTGGGGGTAAAGGGAAGATGACTGGGGAAGGCACTGTCAAACCACCCCGTAAAACAAAGTCTGCCTAGTAAACGTCGGGATGTGACGTCGCCCCATGGGTCAGGAACGACCTGGTGCAGGCACAGGGGACCTTTACCTTTACATATATGCAGCTCACATACACACACTCTCTCCACAGGAAGTGCAGCTGTGGAAGAGGAAAGCAGCCCTTTCCTGCTGTTCCCCCAATTCACCTAGGAACAAAAGGTGAAGGATCCAATCAAGTGGGAGGGAACTGACATAGTATCATGCATTCTTTATTTTGTTAGTAGATTTATATACCACCCTTTTATTTTTGAAAAAAAAATCCCCAAGGTAGTTTGCAACAACAATAACATACAGCTTAAAATCAGTGTAAACTCAGTCAATAATGATAATTTCCTAGCCCAATACAATGATTAGATAATAAAATATATAGCAGCACTAGTAAATAAGAGCAATCATAATAAAAATAAATGCTAACACCAGTAAATACAACAATGAATAGCCACAAACCATCATAAATGGAAAAACTGTCACGACACAGGAGTGATTAAAATTGTCCCGGGTGGCCCTCCCGCCCGGGCTCCCGGGCAGCCCCGAGTTCTCCGGCCCCAGACACAGCCCTCGAGAAGGAGGGAAAGGGCCCGGGAAAACCCCACTCACCGGGGAGAGCGTCAGGAGGGGCGGCAAGCGTAGGCAGGCCCGAGCCTCCTCCACGCGCCCCGGCGAACGGGCCGGAGGCCCCCGCGATTGCCGACGGCCCCGCTCGCCAGCTGACGAGCGGGAGAAGAGGTGGGGGCGCACCACGCCCAGCAAGCGGGGCACAACGTCAGCCGCGGAGTTACGGAGCACCCAGGCCGGTTGGCGACCAGGAGCCCCGAGAAGGCTCCAGAGGCCCCGCCCATTGCCTGGCAGGAGGGAGGAGGGCAGAGGGGGCCAGCGGCTCCAGGACGGCAGGCAAACCGGCTTGACTCCCGTCCCAGCGGCTGGGTGAAGGTCATGGTTGGGGCGGGGGAGGGATCAGGCGTGGAGGAAAGAGACCCGAGGCGAAGAACCGCACGGAGCTTGACCGACTCAGGGTGGGCGGAAGTGCTCGGCCCGGGCAGAGACGGGGGCCACGCCTGCTGATGGGATTCCCTGGGGCAGGGGAAGAGAGAGAAAAGAGGGAGGGGTCATTTATAGCCTCGATCGGAGGCGGATGGGGAGCACAGGTGGTGGCGGGGAATAAAGCAGCGTGGGTGGAGGCCAATGAGGATGGCTGGCGACTGACGCTCCCTGTTTCCAGAGAACTAGCAAGCTGTCCAGCTCAGGGGAGGAAGGGACGTCCTCCTCCTCTGATTGGTCTGAGGCCGAGGAAACCCTACCTGCAAAAGGTTGGGCTCAGCCGGGCGGGGCATCAACAGGAGAAGTCCCGCTCGATGGCGCAGTGGCCCCGGCAGGGTCGCGACAAAAATTAACAAACAAAAAGCAATATTGTCACTTTTAAGCAAATTCTGGGCAAACAATCAAGTCTTAACCTTAATCGTATCTACAGCACATTTGACAAAAAATATTCAGAGGACTTAAATACTGAATAATTTACTTGTGAACTTGAAACATTTAGCGACCAAGCTCAGTATTTTTCTAAAAATACAGAGCAGTTGAGCTGCCTAGATGTATTATCTGTGATTTACACAAATGATTTGTCAAGATTACAAGTCTGTCAGTTAGTTTGACAGGTGCAGGATAGATCAGTGAGATCTAAGGATGATGTAATCAGCCTGGAAAGTACCTGGGGAGCTAGAGAAAGCTGGCCTGACCCAGTTAGAGCCAGGTGGCTGATGCAATGCAGTAGCAATGCCAGGATAATTGGATATCTACTGTGATTGGTGGCTGCAACCACCAGGTGTATATAATGAAGTGAAACCGCAGTTCTATGCGGGATGTTATGAGTGGAGAGTGTGAAAGGAGTATCTGTATATATTTCTGCACTGTACAAATAAACTACACTTTTTCTATGTGGCCGTGGACTTTCTGATGGGTATCCTGGACAAGACTGCTAATCCGCTTGGCTTCCGCGTCAGGGCTCTGGGCCCAGCTCCTCTACGTTACAGGAGTGTTTCTGCTACACTGCACAGGTTTTATGTGTGGTGGTAGATAAGCAGAGTCCAGGATTTTCAGAAGCTACTAGAGAAGTGACGGCTGTGTGTAAGTAATGGCACAACAATCTTTTATCCCGGTGGATAAACTCACCTCAGAGAATTACCACGTTTGGTCTGTGAGGTTGGAGCAATATCTGAAAAGGGAGGATTTATGGGATGCTGTGGAAAGACTCCCTACTACAGCAGCCGAGATTGCCAAGGACATAAAAGCCCTTGCCAATATCACCTTGACGGTGGGAGATGACCAGCTTATTTTTGTTGTGGGCAAAGAGCATGCAAAGTTGGCATGGGATAGTCTGCGAGCAGTGTATCTCAGGGACTCAGCTGGCACGCTGCTAGCACTAATGAGGCAGCTTTATAGATGCCATAAATCACTGCACACGCCGGCCGCAGCCCACTTGAAGACCCTAGCAGAGTTGTTTAGACAGCTGGAGTTGAGGGGAAAAGTTATATCTGCGGAGGACCGGGTGTATTTGCTTTTGAGATCTCTGGATGCGAGCTTTGATGTTTTAGTAACCTCGCTGGAGAGCCTGGCAGCAGGGCAATTAACTTATGAATACTTGACGGGACGAATTCTGGAAGACGAGGAACGACGGGAGGAAGGACGTAAGCAGATGACTGCAGCCCAGGAGTTCATAGTTCACCCGAGAGAAATGTCGGAGTCGTCATGGGAGTCAAGTGCCATGCAGTTCGGTGCAAAACAACCCAGGCAGGGAGGCAATTCACAGTCAACGCCGATGACTAGGGCTGTCAAAAAAAAAAATTCGGTACAGTTCGGATTCGGCCGAATTTGGCCCTTGTGGGTTCGGTACGTGCCGAAGTCCGAACTCCCCCACTTCGGATCCATTCAATTCGGCGGGAATTCAAAGTTCGGAAAAAAATTCGGCCGAATAAAGCCATTAAAAACACAATCGCGCCTTTCCGCGGCTCTGGGGGGGGCATTTTTTAAGGTGGAAGTCCCAAACTTTCACGGTAGCTTGGAGGGACCCTCCTTGCAAGAACCCCCAAGTTTGGTTAAGATTGGACCAGGGGGTCCGCAGTTATGGGGCCCGGAAGGGGTCCCCCCCCATCCACCCATAGGAAAGAAAGAACAGAAGCCGGCTGCTATTCATGCAATGGGCGGGGGGGACCCCTTCCAGGCCCCATAACTCCGGACCCCCTGACCCAATTCTCACCAAACTTGGGGGTTCTTGCAAGAAGAGTCCCCCCAAGCTACCCTCAAAGTTTGGGACCCCCACCTCAAAAAATTCCCCCTCCAGAGCCGTGGGAAAAACCTCCCTATGCCTGCTGGTGCTGAGAGATTTCTCATTAAGCTTGTTTCCTCTGCGGTTAACCACAGACGCCCAAAGTGTTAACCCCTCATGGGAAGTAGGTTAATGAGAAATCTCCCAGCATAGGCAGGCATAGGGAGGTTTTTCCCACGGCTCTGGGGGGGGGGCATTTTTTGAGGTGGGGGTCCCAAACTTTTAGGTTAGCTTGGTGGGACAATCCTTGCAAGAACCCCCGTGTTTGGTGAGGATTGGGTTGGGGGGGCTGGAAGGGGGCTTGCCCCCTTCTCCATAAAAACCAATGCAAAACTTTTGGCTTAGGGCTATCCATGGCTACTAGTCAAAGTGAATACTAGTCATGATGCATATCTATAATCTCCAGGGTCAGAGAGGTTTTGCCTTGGATTTGCCACTCTCTAGACGCACATTCCCCCCAGCCAAATTCTCAAAACTCAACAATAAGCCCCCATGCAGAGTTTGGAGAATCTGGCTGGGAAAATGTGCATCTGGAGAGTGGCAAATCCAAGGCAAAACCTCCCCTGCTTAAATGACCAAGAGGTTTACCTCCCTCACCCAAGCCTGGGTGCTACCCTACCTAATAACTAGTGCACCCTTAAACAAAGTTAACCACCAACATCACAATTCACAAACAAGGCAGCTACCTTGAAGCAGATGGATCTCCCCTGAAAGCAGGAATCACACAGATGAGGCGGCGCAACACTCTAGGAACCCAAGCTAACTTCAACCAAAGTACACTGGATCCCCCCCCCCCCGCGGGCAGAGACTCACACTGACCCACTTAACTCCAGCCAAAGTTGGCAACCACAAAAAACAGCAGGAATAACACTCCCACAAAGGCAAGCCCACCCCAACCAGAACAGGTAATCCCCCCCCAACCAGAAATCACAGCGTACACACACAGAGCAACAACCCAAACATCAAATTTAACATAAAGAGCCCCAAACCAGGCCAAGCTTAACAGAGACTCAGTCAGTAAAAGCCTATGCCAACTCCAGGCCACAGCAGGAATTAGAAAGCCAAACTTGGGAACAGTAGCACAGGCCAGAAATCACAGCCCGCACACACAGAGCAACAAACCAAACACCTTTAAAATGACTATTCACTGTCCTGATGCAAAAGGAGAAATTCCCACCCCTCCGCACTCGCCTGCTCATTGTTTGCATGTGTGTGTTAAGTGCCGTCAAGTTGCTTCCGACTCATGGCGACCCTATGGCCATTTATTCATGGAAAGGTTTGCATTGGAGTTGTCACTCTCTAGATGCACATTTTCCCCATCTGAATTCTCAAAACTCTGCACGGCGGCTTATTGTTGAGTTTGGAGAATATGGATGGGGGGGAAAGTGCATCTAAAGAGTGGCAACTCTGATGCAAAACCTTCCATGAATGAAAGTCCTCCAAAATGTCCCATCTTTGACAGCCCTGCTCAGATCTTGCAAATGGAGGGCCGTGGCTTCTGTGGCCCCCGCAGGCGGCAGGATCGCTCGGGAGATTGGAGGGGGGATTGGAGGGGGGGAAGGGCAGGCAATCCACTGCAGATCCCTCGCCTGTCTTCCCGGGACTCCCAGGAAGGCGAGCGGGGGGTTGGCAAGCTCCTCTGCTCTGCCTGGACAGGCAAAGCAGAGGGGTTTAAAGACCCCTCGCCTGTCTTCCCGGGACTCCCAGGAAGGCGAGCGGGGGGTTGGCAAGCTCCTCTGCTCTGCCTGGACAGGCAAAGCAGAGGGGTTTAAAGACCCCTCGCCTGTCTTCCCGGGACTCCCAGGAAGGCGAGCGGGGGGTTGGCAAGCTCCTGTGCTCTGCCTGGACAGGCAAAGCAGAGGGGTTTAAAGACCCCTCGCCTGTCTTCCCGGGACTCCCAGGAAGGCGAGCGGGGGGTTGGCAAGCTCCTCTGCTCTGCCTGGACAGGCAAAGCAGAGGGGTTTAAAGACCCCTCGCCTGTCTTCCTGGGACTCCCAGGAAGGCGAGGAACACACACCCCAGGCAGAACCGACGACAGCCCCCTTTGGCTTCCCCCCCACCCACAGAAACTGCTCCCTCCCCACACACACACAGACTCTGCTTTCCCCCCCCACACACACACACATACACAGGAGAAAAGTTATAGATTAAAGCCCCCAAAGGGGTCTTACTGTGGCTGCCTTCTGTTCCATCAAGAGGGGCTGAAGAGGACTTGTAAAGTAATCCAAGATGATTCCAATTAGGCATGGAACGTTTTGCTCTGGAGAAGATGCACACAGGATCGGCTCGCTGATCCATTCATCCCAAAAGGGGAAAGGGGAAAGCCCATATCTCGGGACCCCCTGACCCAATGTTCACAAAACTTGGGGAGTTCCTTAAGAAGCTTAATCTAAAGTTCCAGTGAAAGTTTTGTGTCTGCACCCCCAAAAATGCACCCCCTGCAGCCATGGAAAGAGAAAAAGGGGGGGAGGCGATATTTCTGCCCCCACTGAATCCATCTTTACAAAACTTGGGTAGTATCTTAAGAATAATTCACTGAAGCTATGCTAAACGTTTGGGGGCTATATCCCCAAAAAAGCACCCCCTGCAGCCACATAAATGGAAAAGGGGGGAGGGAAAAGGGGGAGAGCCCATATCTCGAGACCCCCTGACCCAATGTTTACAAAACTTGGGGGGTATCTTAAGAACACTGGTCTGAAACTCCGCTCAAAGTTTGGGATTTGTACCCCCAAAAATGCACCCCCTGCAGCCATGGGAAAAAAAGGGGGGAGCCCATATCTCGGGACCCCCTGACCCAATTTTTACAAAACTTGGGGGGTACCTTAAGAAGCTTCATCTGAAGTTCCTGTGAAAGTTTTGTGTGTGCGCCCCAAAAAATGCGCCCCCTGCAGCCACAGAAAGGAGCGAATGTGCACAAGCACCCCACACACACACACGAGGATTTCGCTCTCTCTCTCTCTCTCCCTGGCCGGGCCGCACATCAGCTGATTCCTCCAGCACTTAATTCTGACTGATTGGCCAGAAGAAGACCCAGCTTGCCCACCGATTGGCCGGGGGAGGAGAATGCTGCTTACTGACGGTTATGCTGCTTACTGACGGCCGAATTTGCCGAATTTATTCACGAACTCACGAACTCGCTGAACTCGGGGCCCCCGGTTGCCTGCCAGTTTTGAGTTCGGATCCGTCCGAACAGAAAAGCACCGAATCAGGGGAAATTCGGTTGATTTTCAGTTTGGACCGAACCGAATTGACAGCCCTACCGATGACAGCAGCCCACCAGCAGGGATACAACCCACGAGGAGGGGCAGCGTTCTACTCTGCGCAGATGGCTCAGACGCCAGCACGTGAGGGAGACCGGAAGAGTAGGAGCTACAAGCAAGATGAGGAATGTGTGATGTTCATCAAAAAGTGTTTTCTCTGTGGGTCCTCACAACATTTGAAACGAAATTGTCCCCAGTTGGCCAGGAATAAGCAACCAAAGAGACAGTCAGTGAATGGAACTTACACTGCTGTTGTGCTGGCAGAGGCTGGACACAAAGAGGACATTTGGCTCTTGGACAGTGGGGCAAGTACATGTTTTGTTAACAAAGCTTCCATGTTAGTTAACCAAAAGCAGTCTGCTAAGACTAATGTAAGTCTGGCAGATGGGAGACACTTAAAGGTACACTCTGAAGGGGAGGTGTTTTTCCCAGAGCTAAATCATAAGTTTCAAAATGTACTTTGTGTGCCTGAGTTACAGCATAGTTTGCTAAGTGTTTCTGTGCTGGCTAAGACTGGTTTTAAGGTGCTGTTCGAAGGAAACACCTGCCAGATAAGCCAGGGGGAGGTTGTTATGTTAGAAGGGCACTTGCAAAAGGATGTCTATGTGGTGCATAGAAGGACAGGAGAAACTTCGATGGTAGTGGAGTCTGTGAATAAAAATCCACATAATGAGTGCATACACCTTCTACATAGGCGTTTTGGCCACGCCTCCTTTTCCATTCTAAAGAAGACCCTGAGTGTGTTAGGGAAGGATGACATTAAGTTGAATGGGTGTAATTCTTTCCTAGGTTGCACTGTCTGCAAATCTGTTAAAAGCAGACGTAGTCCAGTGGCTAAGGTAAGCCAAAGGGTGGCAACCAGACCTTTGCAAATTGCTCATTTAGATCTCTGTGGTCCATTTCCTGAGAGTGTGTCTAAGAACCGGTACGCTTTATGTATTGTGGATGATTTCTCTCGTTATGGCTGGGTGTATCTGCTGAAGCAGAAAAGTGAGGCATGTCAAACCATCAAGTATTGGATTAAAAGGGTGGAAAGGCAGCTAGACCTCAAGGCATCCAGTATACAATCTGACAGAGGCGGTGAATTTGTCTCTAGTGCATTTACCCAGTGGTTAGAAAGCAAGGGAATTGAGCACAGATTGGCTAATCCCTGTGTTCCTCAGGAGAATGGTGTGGCTGAGAGGAGGATTGGTTATCTAAAGTCAATGTTGCAAGCTTTGATAGAGGATGCTAATCTAAAACCCAGGTTCTGGGGGGAAGGCATCAAGGTGGCTTGTTATTTGATTAATAGACTTTGGACCTCCAGCATTAACAATATTCCCTACAAGGCATTGTACAATAGAAATCCCTCTTTGAAGCATTTAAGAGTGTTTGGTACCAAGGCTTGGGTGAATATACCTTTAAAGAACCGCAGAGCAGGTGGCAAGAAATCCAAACCGCTGATTTTTCTGGGATATCAGAATGCAGCAATATCTTATCGCTTTGCTAATGATCAGAACCAGGTGTCTTTTAGCAAATCTGTGAATTTCGGAGAATCTTTTAATTGGCCAAGATTACATGGAAATAAGAAGGTTTCTGAAGAAGTTTTATTGCCGGCTAATGGACAGCCAGAGGCAGATGAAAGTGTTTTTCCTGAAGTTGTTGTAAGCAGGGAAACAGTAAAGGTTGAGACTCCAGAAGGAGGGGAGTCTAGTGGCACGGTGGTCAGACGGTCAGAAAGAAGTAATAAAGGAGTACCTCCACAAAGATATGGTTTTGAAGATTGTGATCATGTTTACAGCATGGATGATGGTGAACCTGGCAGCTATGAAAGAATAGTAGCTGACAATGAAAGAGAAAAGCTATTGTGGTTCAGAGCAAGGAAGGCTGAAATGGAAGAATGCCAATAGCTCAAGGTTTCTCACTCTAATCTAACAGGTGGCAGTTTGTAAATTGGCTGCACCTGGATGTGATTCCAGGGGTAAAAATAAACAGGGACAGTAAAGGTGTTTTTTACTTGTCTCAAACAGAAAAAATAAAACAGTTGCTGGAAAGGTTTAGCATGCTTGATGCTAATGCAGCTGAAACCCCAATGGTCACAGGTTATTTATGTGAAGGGTCTCAGGAAAAGGAGAGTGTGACAAATCTCTGTATCAGTCCCTGATAGGAAGTTTGTTACATCTTGCTTGTTGGACTCGCCCAGACATATATCAGGCGGTACATTGCCTGAGCAGGAAAAATATGTCACCAAAGCAGAGTGACTGGAAAGCAGCTAAGCGTGTACTCAGATACCTGAAGGGATCTGTAAACAAACAGTTATGCTTGAATGCATGTAATGGGGAACTGACTGCGTATGCAGATGCATCATGGTCAGATCAGGGGAACGCAAAATCAACGACCGGGTATGTGTTGTATTTTGGTGAAGCACCCATACATTGGAAATCTGTAAAAAAGTCATTTGTAGCCATGAGTTCATGTGAAGCAGAATATAGTGCTGTGAGTGAATGCATAAACCAGGTGGAATGGTTTGTCTATCTCATGAAGGAACTCAATGTATCTGTACAATTACCAGTAAAGGTGTATACTGACAGTCAATCAGCGCTACAACTTGCGACTGAGCAAAACTTTAAAGGCAGAAGTAAGCATATAAGAATAAGATATGTCAATGTAATTGAATCTGTGAACAAAGGCTTGGTATGTATTGTAAAGTGTGCCAGTGCTGGAAATGTGGCAGATCTATTTACAAAAATTGTGGATTGTAATAGATTCATGAAACTAATCAAACTAATCTGAAATCCTTGAGAAGGAGTGTCAAGATTACAAGTCTGTCAGTTAGTTTGACAGGTGCAGGATAGATCAGTGAGATCTAAGGATGATGTAATCAGCCTGGAAAGTACCTGGGGAGCTAGAGAAAGCTGGCCTGATCCAGTTAGAGCCAGGTGGCTGATGCAATGCAGTAGCAATGCCAGGATAATTGGATATCTACTGTGATTGGTGGCTGCAACCACCAGGTGTATATAATGAAGTGAAACCACAGTTCTATGCGGGATGTTATGAGCGGAGAGTGTGAAAGGAGTATCTGTATATATTTCTGCACTGTACAAATAAACTACACTTTTTCTATGGTGCCGTGGACTTTCTGATGGGTATCCTGGACAAGACTGCTAATCCGCTTGGCTTCCGCGTCATGATTTACAGGATACATTTCCTAATTTGTATATAGCATTAAGAATGTATGCCACTCTACCAGTAACGTCAGCATTTTAATTAATTATTAAATTATTCTAGATGTTAGTTAATTATATAATTGTATGTATTCTGGTGTTTTAATGAATGGGGTGTTGCACTGTTGTTGATTATATATGTATATATAAGGAAAAATATGTATGTAATATATGGGGGTTTCCATGTAGCAAGATTTACCTAATAGGGAAAACATACATTTTTCAGAGCAAAAGTGGCATATGCAAATTTTGTGCCAATATCTTGAAAACTGTAATATATACAGAATGTAACACATTTTTGCTGCTGAAACTTTGACAAATAATGGGCTTGATGCAGGGAAGGTTAAGCATGTACACGTCCCATAGATTTTAAGGGGCAAGTTATGCAGTGCTAAAGTCTTTTCTGTTTAATTCAATGGGGCTTGAAAGTATTTGAATTTGACTGCATTATATGCAATAATTTTATGCCAAATGGAATCTGCAGGTCAAATTGATCAAAATTTCCTAGTTTAAAAGGAACTAATAAATATGTATATAATTTGTTTCTGACAAGGAAGAATCATTAGCTATTTTCCTATCTTCCTCCTCACAAAGGCTTCCTCTTACTTTCCACCCTTTCCTTCCTCTTTTTCCCCAAGGAGGATGCAAAACTGTGGCTGAAGACTTACCAGTGGCCGCTTTTGCAGCTGCAGGGCACAAAGCCAACCTGGAAATAGAGTGATAGCAGCAGCAAGGGTGCTGGCGTGGCTGCTTCCACCCTGCCTGCATGCTGGCCAGGGACCGGGCCGAGCCTCCCCCTGGCAGCAGACTATCGCAGCTCCACAGTGATGGGGTGGCCTCCTGGAAGAGAGGGGCTTGGGTGTGCTGCAAGCATGGTTGCTTCATGCCTACCCCTTCCTGATTTAAGGCCCTCTTTGCTTGGCCGTCACCCTTCTGGTGTGAGTGCTGTAGACCCTCCCTCTTTCCCTGTGTTCATTGTTTTATGTTATGTTCTATTTGTCACTGCTTCTGGAGATTTTTGGCATTGGGCTGGCTTCATTTGTGAGCAGGCTTACAGTTAGAGCAGTTCCTCTGTGGAACAGGCTTCCTTGGGAGGTTGTAAGCTCTCCTCCTGCCCTGGAGGTTTTTAAGCAGAGGCTAGATGGCCATCTGTCAGAAATGCTGATTCTATGACCTTTGGCAGATCATAAGAGGGAGGGCATCTTGGCCATCTTCTGGGCATGCAGTAGGGGTCACTGGGGGTGTGGGGGGAAGGTAGTTGTAAAATTCCTGCATTGTGCAGGGGGGTAAACTAGATGACCCTGGTGGTCCCATTCAACTCTATGATCCCTGTTTTGGGGACCCCCATAAGGATGCCCAGCTTGGGGGCTGTTGCATGGCTTCACCCCCAGGTGGTGAGGGTACGACTTAGAGGTCTGTGCCCATGTGGAACCACTGGCTTGCCACTCTGTTTTCCCCCCAACACTCAGATTGGGGATACATTTCATCGACTGACAGGGTGGTTGCCTGATACCTGGATACGTGCCCTATGCCTCGCCAATGCTCCATCTGCTGTAATCAATAAAGCTGTGAGTTGATGCTTTCAGAGCATCAGTGGTATGACTACATGAACTGGATTTACAAGACAGTTCTATAAAACAATTCCAGATATTGTTTGGAATCATAAAACTATAAAAAGTTTCCTCAGTTTGCAAGATGTTAAATCAGATTACAGGGTTTCTGACTTCTAGATGGGAAATCAAACAATTACTAGTGCCCCACAAGAACTATGTAATAAAATAGCAGGCACATCTGGCAGAAAAACACACAACAGGTTGTGCTAAATCATGCAGGTAAGTATATTCCATGAATACATGAGCAAACAATGCAACGTGTCTACAATGCATGTACAAAAATGTAGTAATTTCAACCCATCTGGGAATATCATACAAGAAAGTCCATCGGACCCTAAGGTTCACACAAGTCGGGTGAGCGAAAGCCAAAATAGGTTTCCGGTATAGTGTCCTATTTCGCGGAAACTTTTTCGATATTGGCAATCCCATGATGGAAAATCATTATCTTCAGAACATATGTTCCAAATCACAGGTGTGTAACCTCCCTTTATTAGCGGATGGCGATTTGCCATCCGCTAATAAAGGGAGGCTACACACCTGTGATTTGGAACATATGTTCTGAAGATAATGATTTTCCATCGTAGGATTGCCAATATCAAAAAAGTTTCCGCGAAATAGGACAATATACCGGAAACCTATTTTGGCTTTTGCTCACCCGACTTGCGTGAATCTTAGGGTCCGATGGACTTCTAGATGGGGCCTGGAGTTCTCACAGAATTACAACTGATCACCCTCCCTTGTGGAGTATTCTAAGCAATCCCTGGAGAAAATGGCAGCTTTGGAGGGTGAAGTCTATGGCATCACATACCCATTGAGCTCCCTCCCTTCTCCAAAATCCGTATGAATTTCCCTGTCTGGAGTTGTCAACCCTAGCTCACTGAGATATCACTTCTAATAATGTCTAGTCTTATACATGTAAAACCATGGTGAAGAAGTAGAGTCCCTAACATTTTCCAGGTTAATTTGGAAATTCATAACAAAAATCCTATTTTTATCCATAATTTGTCAAAAAAACTTAAGTATTCAAGAAAACTTTAGGGAAGGCATATTGCTCCAATTATTTAATATTTATCTGGTGCCAACTGTGTGCTAGTTGCTGTCCACAAAAGCGGTATGAACCTGTCTCAAATTACCTATATTATAAGGAAGAAGCCAAGGTAGTATGAAAGCTAGATGCTTCAGGCTAGCTGGATGTTTTTAAAGCATTTTTAGGGAGCAATATTTATGCTTTCACTTATTGCATTACTGGTAAGTAAAATGAAGGAGGAAACTGCTCCGGGGATCATGGGAAAGGTTTCTTGGTAACACCTTAGGCATCAGCCAACCAGTATCATCCACAGCTGGCTTCTGCTGCTTTTTTAAAAAAGAAGAAAAAAGAAAAAGAATGTAAGGATGTAAAGGACACATAGGTTTTAATTGAATTGAGTGTGGGGGTTACCGCACTTGTATTCCCAGCGATGTATTAAGAGTTTGAAAATGTTATAAAAAATACTGTTCGCACTTTATTTGGCCCCTTTAGCTGTGAAGACGTCTTCCAACCATTTATAAGCCGTGGTATCCAAAAACCCTTTTAAAGCGATGTTTTTTATAACTCTTAATACATCGCTGGGAATACAAAGTGCTGTAACCCCCTGTGTTTAAAAATCAGTTCCACAGTACTCTTCCCCCATGGGTTTGTCCTCACTGTAAGTAAATCAGACAGGATGAATAAGAAAAAGATGGTTACACAATGATTAGTAGCATACAGCACAGAAGGTAAGGCTGTAGTGGTCCTTGAGACAAGAAGTGCATTTCAAAAAGAAAACTGAATGAAGAAGGAATTGGCTTGATAGACAGAGCAGGTGGGGCTGTTCTGGGCAAAGAAAGCAGAATGGCAAAGTGCTTCAATCCATGTGCGGGCTTTCAAAGAATGTACAGATTATTGTGCTTAATGGCCCTGCTCTGACTTCCATGCATTCAAGGGCCTATAGCCACAAGCATCCACTCATTTATACTTCAATCCACATTACCTCTGTACATATTTTGTGTGCAGGGTAGATACTGCCACATCAGGCCTGTGAGCACTGGGATATACATACATAGACCCTCATGCAGATAGCACAATAAACAAGGAGGAAATAAGTGTGCATGCATCAAGGAAATCAGGAAGAGAAACTGGAGATGAGAAGGGCAGGAAAGAAATGCACTGAATAGATAGGTAGATATGATCATAGTCGATAAAAGAGAAGGATAGAAAGAAGAATCACACTGATCCCGTCCCATCAATGCAGCCCCAAATGGTAGCGTTAATGGATCAGTTGTATGGGTGTGCTCAACAACAAAAAAATCATTATAATTTTGGATCCTGGGTTCAGAGGAGAAACCATTACTGGATTGCTGGTTTTCCAGTTAAGACCTTACCAATTTTGGATTCAAATCTATGTATTTGTGTGTGTGGGGACGGGGCAGCACGGAATTTTGGGACCATTATTTTCATCAGGGAACCAATTTGATGGTCTGGGGCAGCTGTTTATAAAGATAATAGAATTTGCAGAGAACATAATCCTTCTAAATTTCAAAAAGAATGGACAAAGGGGTTCAGTTATATAGACTCCTGAAATAGGTGCCTCTTGAGCTCAGCACAAACACCTCTCCACTGATTCCTGGGAGGGGTGGTGGTTTTGGCCCATGAGGAGAGCACTAGCCAACCCTGTCTGCTTTATTTTTATATATATAATCATGCAGTGACTGACAGACAAAAATAATTACCTCTCCACTGAAGACTTCTTGTTTGCCATCTTTCCTTTCACAAAGGAAACCTTCGCCTTTGCCCTGTCCCTGCAATCTTTGAAAATAGTTTAAATTGTGTTATAGTGTGCGTGACTGCATGTGATGAATCAATCATCCAGTTTTTGTGAGACACATCTTTACTAAAGGCGTCCACTGTAGGGGCCCCTTAATTAGTTATTAGTTCTGCTACTACTACTTAAGAAGATCCTGGAGGAGGCCGTGGAAGCAGGGGTCTGGGGCATGGGCATGTGAAGGCTAAACTACATGATATGTTTGTTTACAAGTTGTGTCTGGGTTCACAGTTCTGATCAGAATCACACATCAGATCCAAGAATGTTGTTTTCAAATGGATAGCAGCTGATTTTGCTAACAAGGGGTGGCACAGGTCTTTTTCCTAACATTTATTTTTAAACAGAGGGTATTAATTTGCCTGAATTTGGAATTGAATGTGGAGTATTCTAAGCAATCCCATTTTAACATATTTTTATTATAATTATTTCCCATATATCACCTACATCATGTATCATATATCCAGTTCAGTTTAAAGAAAAAGAGAAGAAAAAGAAAATGCCATATTTCTACAGTCTGTAACATTTACCACTCATAATTATACACTGATAATTTTGCACCTGCTGCTGTTCGGTATAAATAATCCCCCCATAACCTTTTGTTCAGATATATCTCAAAATATCTTCTTTTACCTGCTCATTATGTTTATTTCCATTCCAATACAAAATAAAGGAATAATATGTCTCCATAAATGTCTCCTGAATCCTCATTTTCCCTTCCTGGATTTTCTTATATACTGCAACATGTATAACAGTAGCAGCAACAGAAAGTGGGTTAATGTCCACATTATGAGAAATCCAAAATTATTCTAGTCAGCAATCACAGCTTGACTATAGACTCCTCCATGGAAATTCATTATCTGGGGCTTGTCTCAAAAGGTGATTGGCTGGAAGCACTCACCTCCTGATCCCTTTTAAGGCTCTGATTGGAAGGTAGAAATGTCACTGCCTGGAAATCAGGAGAATCAAAGAAAAACGAGATGCCTGCTGCTACTGACAGTAATCACTCAAACATTACAAACAACAAGGAATTTTGTGGGGATTTTTTTCATAATGCCTAAGAATCTTGGCTTTGTGTTACCATTTCTGAAAATCACAGTAATGAACCAACAAAGCATTTTTTGTGTATATACCGTATATACCAGTGTATAAGCCGACCCCAAAAAAGGGGAAAAATGAGGCACCCGAGTATAAGCCAAGGGTCGGCTTATAACCCCTCCCCCCCCCCCCCCGCAGGCTTACCTGACCGGGCTCCTGGCGGCGGGAAGCGGCGCGGGCCCGGCGGTGGCGCGGCCTCCCTGCAACCGCAGGAGGCTTCTGGAGGCCACTCCCGGCCGGGGAAAGGCGGCGGTGGCGCGGCCTCCCTGCGGCCGCAGGAGGCTTCTGGAGGCCGCTCCCGGCCGGGGAAAGGTGGTGGCGGCGTGGCTCCCTGCGGCCGCAGGAGGCTTCTGGAGGCCGCTCCCGGCCAGGGAAAGGCGGCGGCGGCAGTAAGTTCCCCCCTCCCTCCTCCCTTCTCCCTCCCCCCTCTACTGTATTGACCCACGTTTAAGCCGAGTTCGGCTTTTTCAGCCCTTTTTTTGGGCTGAAAAACTCGGCTTATACGCGAGTATATACGGTATTTGGCTTGGTTCTCCTCCATGTGTTCAGAGGTACCAAATGCTCTCAAGTGTGGAAAGTCTGCATCAATTTAGTTCATGGATTTTGTTATGAGTGCAGTGTTTTAAAGTTCTGTGTTAACCTCTTTGCCCCACCTTCTATCTCATCTCATGTTTCTGTTTCTATTATTATTTTTTCTTTTTGAAATGCAACTGTTGTCTTTTATGAGCTGTAGATTAAAAAAGAAGGTGAAAAGATAGGGCACTGCTTTAACCTAGCTGGGCAAGAGCCCAAGAGTGACTTTAGCAGTGTACATGCAATGAGGAAATACAGGTCTTAAAGGCACTGAAGAGGAAACAGGAGAACTGAATAGGAGAACGAAACATACACACAGGGGTTGTGAAAACAGATGAGGTACTCACTCACTTTGATCCCAAACCTGAAGCTCCAAGAACTACATTAATACAATTTTGTCCACTATAAACTCTGCAAAAGGGAAATGGATAAAGCTGACAGGTTTGGGGGGGGGGTTGCTTCATTCTGAAGGACTCACCTGGGCTTTATAAAAGTTTCCTAGAAGACTAACATTTTCACTTAAATGTCACAAATTACTTGAAACATAAGCATTCTTTCTGGCAGGGGAACCACAACACAACTGATGTTAAGGGAGGAACCATATGAATGGGTGTGTGAGAAAAGGGTGGGGAGATGCTTTTCTGGTCTGGGTGTGTCCTAAGGAAGTAACTTGATAGATTCTGCCTTATCCTGAGCCAGATAATTGTTTCATTGAATCTAGCACTTGCTTTGTCTAGCAGATGGTCATCATTTTAGCCACACACCTGCATTCATACATCACAAGTAACCAGAGATGGTTTTAAACCAGGATTCCTTTGCCGTGCCCTGCCTGAGAAGTGAGAGAGAAGCAAGGCCTGAATGCAAGCACAGCAGCCATCTGGGTACATGCACATTATGGTTTGATGTGAGCACTTGATGTGATGTTGAAATGCAGCCTCCGTGACCTTTTTCCTGGGGCTACATTCCATCCTATGAGCCACACCTAGAGTAGCAGAAGCAAGGCACAGGTTTCCCTTTGCACCTTCCATTTGTTTTCAGACTGATAACATTAAATCTTCTCATGGCACTCAGGTGGCTATCCCTGAAGCCAATACATTTTAATAATCCACTTTATTTTGGCTCGGGATAATAGCACACAATATAGAAGCTTGTTAGTCTGACAAAAATGGTATTTTGCCTCATATTTTCTTTCTCATACTCTGCTGTGGAAATACAGTTGCACATGTGTAATAATATTCATAAACCAAATGAGGTCTAGGTGCATGTTAAGCAATTAGCTTTGGGGTTCTGACTTGATATAAAACACAATTGTGGAGGACAGGGATTGCTGAACCCTGACCTAGAAGCTGCCAAAGGGCAAGGCTTGGACGAAGCTGACCATCCACACTTAAGGCAATCATGTTTCTCAAAAATGCTCCCCCTTCTGAAGACAGCAAAACAGTAGACCAGTTCATTCATTGTTTGACCACATGTATGGGACAAATGAGCTACACACAATCTTCCCAATAAGCATGATTGCTGATTCTTCTGAAAGGGGCAATTATACAGCTTCAGAACACATGCATCAGACCCCAGATTAATCTGGGAGTTGGGACATATTGAGGTGGAAAATCCATGTGTTCTCCCTTTCAGAAGAAGCAATCATCACATATATTCAGAGTATTGCATGCGGCATGCAGATCTGGGTCTTCTTTTGGAAACAGATTCCCTTTTATGTACATATGGCAAATGAAATTTGCAGTGTAAACCTAAACAGTGTTGCACTATACTAAGCCCGTGGACTTTCATCTAAATCCATGGGTGTAACTCTGTTTAGGATTGCATTACAAATGTGTAATTGACAAGGCACAGCATATTCTGCATTTGTTTAGTGCATACAATGCCACACTCTCATTACAATATTCTAACAGTTCCACATAGACAACTCTTAGCTATTAAGGCAGATGGGGAAAAGTGTAATAGAGTCTGTTAAATCCCAGTTGGAAAGTGTAGCATTGTAGCCAATAGTGCTTTGCTAAGCATTTAATCATTTTAAGCGGAGAGCTTTTACAAATGAACCAGGTCATCCCTTAGGGTTTCATTTTTTAAAAAAAATTCTCCACTTTAGGTTCTTCTAACATAGCAAGTAAAGTAACCCCAATGAGAATTTAATTTGCCAAGGAAAATGTTCCTAGTAAGCTGCTCTTTAATTTCTTTCCAGACAGTTCAGCTATGCCTTCACTTTTAGCTTCCTATTTTTTCATTCTAAAGAGGCAGAAGAGAAAAATTATTTTTTGGGGGAAATTAGACTCAGGCAATTTCCTAGTGTGTGCTCTGCACACAAAATATTCACATATTTGGCTGATATACAAGAAAAATTTGGATTTTTCTTCAGTGGGAGAGGAATCTGGGAGAGTGAGAAGTAAAGTTAATTGGGAAGAATATTGCAGAGGTGGATAGTAGACAGGAACTAGGGATTATCTTGTGAGGGAAAATTAACTGAAGTGGAAATAATTGGTTGAGATGGAAATTAAGGCAATTTAGAGAAATGAATTTTAGGTGGAAATCAAATGAAAATATATAATTGAGGAGGGTATCAGAGGGAAATAAATTTGGCTGTCCAGATGTCTCTGGAAACTCATAATGGGGCCTCTTGAAATCTGTTCCCTGAACTATACAGTATTCAGTGATATACTGCCTCTGAACATGGAGGTACTGTTTAGCTGTCATTGCTAACCCTTATTGATTGGTCACCATGGATTTCTCTGTTCCTTTTTAAAAGCCCATCTAATGGACATCAACTGACCTTACAGCAATGAATTCCATATGTTAATTATGCATTGTGTGCAATGTAGTCAGCATTCCTTTATGAGATTGCCTGAATTTGTGGGTTTTTTTTCCCTTTTGTTATTGCAAACATAGGGGGAGGAGAGCATGATATATCATGGCACTGAAGCAAATGTGGGAGGTCAGTTTGGCATAGTGGTTAAAGTCTGGGAAATCTGAGTTCGAATCTCCACTTGTGTCGTGGGTAACCTTGAGCCAGTCACACACTCTCAGCCTAACCTACCTCATGGGTTTCTTGTGAGGATAAAACAGCGGAGGGGAGAATTATGTAAGCCACTTTGGGTCCCCACTGGTATGGAAGGTGGGATGTAAATAAAGTAAATAAGGTCAACGGAGTGGTAATGTTTAGGACTCCTCCTCTGCCTTGTCATAAGATTTGGGGCTTGCCACTTCTCCAGCTTCCATCTACTTCAGCACTCTGTTTCCAACACCAGCCAGCCAGCTGCCTCTGGGAAGCTTCCCAGAAGTCAGGAGGGCAATAGCAATCCCATATCATATTAACACCAGTACTCTGAGGTACACTGTGTCTGAACATGGAGGTTCTTTCTAGCTATCAGTGGATGGGTCTTGAGTGTAGTCTTGAAAAAGTAGAAGGAGTTTGGGGTGGAAGATATGATAAGACTGGCACCTCAAGGGGTAGCTGCCTCACTTTTTGGAATCTCAGCTACCCAAGCACACATTTCTGTAACAAAATACACAGTGCTACCCACTATTTCAATTCAAAGCCCAAATGTCCTGTTAGGCTTGCTTTAGGGAGGTGAAATGGTAAGGTAATTAGGTGTCTGACAACTATCAGAGCTTTGATCATTTTTGTGCATAGCATATTTGAAAGACGTGGCCTTGTATCTTTTAAGACTGCTCCTGTTTCAGCCTAATCCTCTTTGGGAGCCACAATGCTGGCATTTGACAAAAGAAGCCAGCAGTATCCCCTGCAGAGCCTGCAGCTGTCATTTCCAAAATGGCACTTTGTTAGAAATCTCAGTAAACAGCGGCACCTTTCTCAGTATGCTAAATATCAGATTCCCTATTCCTATCTATGTGATTGTGGTCCAATTTGTTCCTATTATGTTGTTAGAGCCAAAAGAGCCTTTCAATTAGCTGGTGTTATCTTACTGGATTAAAATAAGAAATCACAGGCTCTCACATTGCTGGCATGTCAGAGTGCCAGCAATGTATGTAAACGTCACTTTAGTAAGCCAGATCCATCAGCACACAGACCTCTTTGGTGGCAAGATGAAGAAGGCGAAGAAGACTGGGCACTTTCACACATGCTGAATAATGCACTTTCAGTCCACTTTCAATGCACTTTACCTATCGTTTGCAAGTGGATTTTGTCATTTCACACCGTAAAATCCAGCTGCAAAGTGCATTGAAAGCAGATTAAAAGTGCATTAATTTCCATGTTTGAAAGTGCCCTTGTTTTTTTTTTACCCCACTTTTCTCTACTGAAAGGAATCTCCAAGCAGCTTACAATCACTTTCCCTTCCCCCACACAACAGGTGAGGCTGAGAGAGTTCTGAGAGAGCTGTGACTAGCCCAAGGTCACCCAGCAGGCTGCATGTGGACTAGCGGGGAATCTAATCTGGTTCTCCAGATTAGAGTCCACCATTCATGTGGAGGAGTGAGGAAGCAAACCCGGTTCTCCAGATTCCACCACTCTTAACCAATACACCACGCTTCACCCCGCCACCCCCACCTGGGGATCCATCAAGGGGGCACAGACATCCACAGGGAGGCCCTTCCATCCAGCAGGGGTGCCGTTAGCCACTTGTCTCACCCCGCCATTCCTCCACCCCATCCCTCCTCCTCTGGTGGCCCACTATACTTCCCCCACTTACTCCAAAAGTGCTCTCAGGATTGCACTGTCAACTTCTTACACCTGTGTATCCTCAAAACTCACTGATGCAAGCAACTTACACCAAAATATGAAGTTGGGTCAGTGTAAGCAGCCACTAGTCCAGGGTTGATTTCAACGGAAGTGCAACTTTCTTCCACTGGACTGAGGCCCAAAGCTAGAGAAAGTTTTAAAAAAGAGAGTGAGAAAGAGTTGACTAGACTGAAAACAATCATTCACCAAGTTAAATAATTGCATTATGACATCAGTTACATTTGCAATAACTAATAATTAGCATAACTTCCTTTTCAGAGTGAAATAAATGTCCTCCCATATTATTTTGCAAACTTCAGACTTTTGCCTTTGTCATGAATTAGCTCTTTTATTCTTGCCTGATCCTGCTTTTGTTTCAGCATTTAGAGCCCAGAAGGTATATAAATATTCAAAGACAGTGACATTTAAACATTCTACAATTTAGAGTTCTATATAAAATTAAGCACGCTTAATAAAAAAAGCAGTTATGAGGTATTCCAAACTGCCAGCACGTACCATCATTTTGATACTTTGCAAGCAAGTTTATTTATAGCTTCATAAACAGGGGTGTACAAGGATGTTTGGGAAATGGCTGAAATTCCAGCTTTCAGATACAATAAATTCAAAATGGGTTACTTGAGCCACATTTCGGTGTGATAGCAGGCCCTTGATTGCAGGTAAACACGACACCAACACTAGGGTTTTAAAAGGCAACAACTTTATTTAAAAGGATTATAACAAATAATTTGATTAGTGAGGTCTCTACATTTGTTAGTAGACTGGTTAAATTCTCTTTGCCTGGGTAAAAGGAAGCCCTGTAAGTAAGTCAGAAGGCCTCTGGGGCTGAATTAATGGATTAGATACTAAGAAAGGTGACAGAGCTGGATGGCCCGGCTAGCCAAATCTAGTCAGATCTTGGAAGCAATGCAGGGTCGGCCCTGGTTAGCATTTGGATGGGAGACCACTGTGGAAGTCCAGGGTTGCTATGCACAGGAAGGCAATGGAAAACCACCTCTGAATGTCTCTTGCCTTGAAAATCAGAGGAAGGCAATGGCAAACCACCTCTGAAGCCTCTTGCCTTGAATATCCTACGGGGTCACCATAAGTCAGCTGTGACTCGACAGCACTTTCCATCCATCCAAAGTGACTGAAGTAAAATGGTATGACATTTGCAATTGCAATTGACATGCTTTCCTTTTATTATTAAGTTCACGTGACCAAAGGTCTTGAACATAAAACCAATACAAAAAATTTGATATGCAATTGACATGCCAATTCAAACATCCAGACTGTGTTAGAACAGTAAATAAACCTGAACCCAAGTAAGGAATGATGAAAATCTGCTTCAAGGAGTTTTATTCAGGCAGCCTTCAGTTCTCAAAATCAGATTGAGCCAATTGATAAGAATTCCATCAAACCTGACCTTCCAAATTCTATTTCTCTCATCAATGAATCCAGATCCAAAGTAATAACAAGTGAACAACTAAGCCAAACATGCAGGCCACAACTAGTATATGCCCTTGCAATATGGAAAATGACCTCCCTGAGTGCTACCACCTTTGGAAGTTAGACAGATGCCTACCAGAGACAGGGCTTTCCCCCCCTTTTGTTGCAGCCCACCTCTGAAACACCCTGATAAAGGATTTTGAAATAGTGCCATCTTTGTGCTGTTTATCTCAGATGTTGGTGCTTAAAGGACTTTCTGTTCTTGTTTCTTGGGACTGCAATTGTTATTTGCCTTGGTTTTACCACTGATTTCTATTACTGCTACTGCTTTTATCCCCGTATAATATGTATTTATATTATTTTATGTTGGTCTTTTAATAGACCTCCTTGAAGACCACCACCCCCAATTGTGAGAGAGTTTAATTCAGTTTATTCAAGGAAAATGCCTCTGACAATGTAGCCACTGTGTCTCTACTACACGAGGAGGCTACAGAACTATATTGTCATATAAAATACTGAACTTTGTGAAAAGAAGGTATAATGTAATTATTAAAATACTTACAGTGTGTTTAGGCTTAAACCAGCTAAGACCATATTCCCTTTGAACTGTCATTGGATAAGTTGGGTAAATGAAACCACACCAAGCCAGCCACAAATCCATGATATGAAGTTTATACCAAGGGTTCTGTGCTGACCTTGCCCTCCAATGTAAGCCTTCTGGCAATAAAGCCACCTCCAGACAGCAAGCAAACAGTGGCAGGCAGGTACTTTTAAATAAATGTTTGTTGTTGTGTTTAAAACATCCTCAGCTTTGATTGCAGAGCTCAGAATCTGAATATTTCTTTAAAAGAAAAGGACTAGCAGACATTGCCTTATAACAAAGCAGTTGTATTCTTGAAACATATTAGGGATATACATAGCAATTTTATATAGTTTCTTCTTATTTTGGTAGTTAACATTTTTGCTTAGATTCATTAATGTCTTTATGGAAAATGTTTGGAATAATTGCATTTGGATAATATTTACATTATTTACAAACACATTCCCTTGCACAATTTTGTCTGTCCCTCCAAGCAACTAGGTTGAAATTCTCAAGGGTTTTTCCCAAGGTGGCCTTCCTTCCAAGTTTCAGGCAGTTAGGAGAAAGCTTTCTTTTTTATAGAAGAAATTAAAAGGATACCTCTAGAAACATGGAATGCTGTATTTAAAACTTGTATGGCACCTAAGAATTTTAGGTGTTTAATCCATAAATTAACAAGAATGTTAATGATAATTGTGTGATAATAATAATTTGGAGTACCAATTCTCTATGAAATTGCTTTATGAAAAATTACACCTGAGCTCTTGTTTTTAATCTTTAACAATCAATCTCATTAACCATTTCAGATAATAATGCTTCAGCTGTATTTAATCCATTGGTAGAAGCATTATTATCAGAAATGGTTAATGAGATAGATTGTTAAAGATTAAAAACAAGAGCTCAGATGTAATTTGAATACTGAGTCATACCTAAAATATAATTCAGTAGTGTATATTATCTTGTGCTTAAGAATAATCATAATAACTGCAATGATAATTTTTAAGATGTTTAAAATTTTGTATTGTATCAGCACATCTATGAAAGATATTGATTTGAAAACAACAGTGATACAACTAATGAGTGCAGTCTTGTACACATTTCCCCATAAAGTTTCTCTTGTGCCATAGTTCCCATAATGCCTGGAATAATTACAGCTGGAAAAAAATATTAGTAGAAGAGCTTCAAATGTTTTCTGCTACCTTGAACTTGGCCTTTCAAGCTTGGTTGTTCAAGCTTCTTTTTCTTTGGTATAGGCAAATTATAAGATTAATGTCTTGGCTGTTGTGCAGAAGGAGAGCTTTGCACAGGCTCCAAATATGAGAGCTATCCCAGGTCCTGAAACTCTTTCAAAGCATTTATGTAGTGGGACACTTCAAATATAGCAAAGGAAGGTAGACTTCTCTTTTCTGATGCCAAAGCTCTCTCTCCAATATACTTGCCATTAGAGATCAGCTCTCACTTCTTCCTGGAAACAATAGTAACTTGGATTAGTAGTGCCAGGATAAAAGTGAAAAGTTCAGAAATAACATTATCAGTTGGAGAAAGTACTCTCAAAAGTTACCTTTCATATCAATGATCCTGTCAGGTGGGAAGAACCAAAAAGAGACCAGCACAAAAAAAGATACTTTGCCTTGATAAATGGCAACTTCACAAAACAGGCAGAAAAGGCCAATAGAATTTTCTTGCCTGATTTTTAGTAATGGTTTCAGTGATTTGGCAATGAATTCAAACCAGCGTCTTAGCAATGCTGAAAACCTTATAGCTTAACAGCTGGATTATAACATACCTGGAGCCTGAATGACCCAATTTGTAAACCAAAAGATTTACAAGAGTTGGTGGATTGCTAGAGTGCATAATTGCTTACCCATTAGGGATTTAAGTGCATGCATCTAGCTCTAACTATCTCTATAAATCCTCATAATTTTAGAAAATTATAATAATGAATTAAAACTTGTGAAATGGAACATTTCTCACCCTCTTCCTTGCAGTAACCTATTATAATAAAGAATTCTGTTATAACTGCTGTTTATCAGCATTCACTATAAAACCTGCCTCTGCCAGCGAGGCGGCTGGTCCCACACCTCTCCTGCCCTGACTTAGACACAGTGATCCATGAGACGATCACCTCCAGGCTAGACTATTGTAATGCACTCTATGTGAGACTGCCCTTGATACTGCTCCAAAACCTCCAGCTGATCCAGAATGCAACAGCGAGGATCCTTACAGGGACCCCGCTGAGAGCACATATACAACCGGTGCTCTGGCAACTGCACTGGCTTCAGTTGGAGTACTGGATCAAGTTCAAGGTGCTAGTATTAACCTTTAAAACCCTACGTGGTCTGGGACCACTGTATCTATGGGACCATATCTCCTGGTATGCCCCCCCAAAGAGCGCTGGGCTCCGCAAATAAGAAGCTACTGGTGGATTTCAAGAGATGATCACAGTGAGGGGAAACAAAGCCACTATTTGGGGTGACCTTCATTAAAAGGTAAAGGTAAAGGTCCCCTGTCAAGCACCGGGTCATTCCTGACCCATAAGGTGACGTCACATCCTGACGTTTCCAAGGCAGACTTTGTTTGCGGGGTGGTTTGCCAGTGCCTTCCCCAGTCATCTTCCCTTTACCCCCAGCAAGCTGGGTACTCATTTGACCGACCTCGGAAGGATGGAAGGCTGAGTCAACCTTGAGCCGGCTACCTGAAACCAACTTCTGTCGGGATCAAACTCAGGTCGTGAGCAGAGCTTTTGACTGCAGTACTGCAGCTTAACACTCTGCGCCACGGGGACCTTCATTTGGGGGGGGGGTTGATATTGGAGCCATATAAAGTCATGACCAAGACAGCTCTTATGAAGAAGATCGCTCATCCGCATGGGTGAGGAATCTTCTTCAGAAACCTAGTAAGCAGCTGTAGAAGCCGGCGTTTTTTTAGTTGGAGGGTATATCTCACATGCATATTCCCTGCCTATCTTTAGCTTACCCAGTTTTCTTAGCCATTTGACTTTTGACCCTGTTTTAGTCATTTGAGTTTTGCTATTGCTCCTGTTGGTGTGCGGGCTGGGTTTTATATTGGCTTTTGGTTTATTAAGCCTTGCCTTGATTCACTGTTCTGACATGGGCCTTTGAACTGATTTGTAAGCTCCAAGTATTTAGTGAAAAGCGGTCAAGGATTCTCCATACAGGCCTTGGTCACATCTTCATTTTGATCTAGACCCCGAAATGGCTTGTTGGGAGTTCATCAACCACATCTTAAGCCAGACTTCCAGGAGCATTCATGTTTTGTCTAGTTGTTCCACTAAACAAGTGGTGGAATTGTATCATGAACTGGATTTGTGGGATTCCATTTAAGATATGCAAACTGACTTCACAAGATGATTTCATGTTGTGAGCTGCTACCACCCCCACCCTGGAATCTAGAAATATCAAAGGCTACAATTTTATAAACTCACACTTGGAATTGACAGATTAAATGAGTGTGGGATTAGGCCAGAACTCAATAATTGAACCCACATGGTATCCTGTTTACAGTATAATGTAGGACAGGACCAAGCAGAAATATCCCCCATACTGAAATGGTAAAAATCAGATTTAAGGGGCTTTTCCCCTATACTTGCATTATTCTCTTGTATTGTTGTTGTTGTTTTTGAAACTACCAGAATCGGTATAATTTCCAGTGTTGAGTTTGTGTTAATGGATATAATCTTCAGTTGGCACTGTTCAGCAGAAATGCATCAGGGGATCTTGGTCCCATTGGAGCTGGTTTATATCACTTGGCTTGCACAAGAAAATGGACAAAAATTCCCAGCATAGTAAAATGATCCTTAACAGACAGTACTTCTTATCAGAGCAGCATTATCCAGCAAGTGAGGAGGAAAGGGCACCCAGGTCAGTTTTAAATTTGTTCGTCTGGCCCACTTTGTTTTGAAATCTGCCACTGGGCAAGAGGTGGTGCTTGCCTCCCTCATTAGGTTTCCCCTGTGGGTGCTGAATCAGCTTCATTTCTGCCTTTGGGTGCAATCTTTCTACTTAACACAGGACTACAAGTTTTCCTGGCCACTTTAACTGTTAAAACTCTTTGAAGCTCACATTGAGTGCTTGGATGTAAAGGAGGAATGAGTGCATGTATTGTTTTCCAGTGTTCACTTCTCCCTGCCCCACTGTAAGTTTTGTATGTGAATTCTTAACAAGTTGTAAGGGATGGATTGCATTTGGTTCAGGCTTTTTAAAATTATGATTTAGTTTTCAGGTCAGTGCAGGGTCCAGCTCAGAATGAGTCAGGAGAAAAAAACCAATATAGGGACTTATTTAAAAAGATATCAAACGTTGCAGGACAACGCTATTAAAGTTGTTGGCTGACTCGATTATCCAGGTCACAAACGTAGCAGCTGCAATGCACATGCGCAGTAATTACAGAGGAGAAGTACTAGTGAGAATGGTGCAGGTTCACCAGTGGCCTTAACCCACTGGAGATCATAATCAGGAAGCAACTCTCATATGAAATTGAACTGGTGACTCCAGGTGGAACCTATACCAGTGTGGTGTAGTGGTTAAAGTGTCAGACTAGGATGTGAGAAACCCAGGTCCCAATCCCCAGTCTACCACGGAAGCCAGCGGGGCGACCTTGGTGCGTGACCAGTCACACACTCTCAGCCTAGCTTACCTCACAGAGTTGTTGGGAGGATAAAATGGAGGAGAGGAAAATGACGTAAGCCGTATTGGGGCCCCATTAGGGAGAAAGGCAGGATATAAATAACAATAAATAATAAAAACTGCCATTATCTGTGGTACTTTTGGGTGGCTCAAAAAATAAACTGCCTAATCCCAGAAGTGATCTTGCAGGAGCTTCTGCTGAGCATGTGATTCAGGCCTCTGTGAGAACTGCTGTGTGTTAAGTGCCGTCAAGTCGCTTCCGACTCATGGCGACCCTATGAATGAAAGTCCTCCAAAATGTCCTTTCTTTGACAGCCTTGCTCAGATCTTGCAAACTGAAGGCTGTGGCTTCTTTTATTGAGTCAATCCATCTCTTGTTGGGTCTTCCTCTTTTCCTGCTGCCCTCAACTTTTCCTAGCATGACTGTCTTTTCCAGTGACTCTTGTCGTCTCATGACGTGACCAAAATACAATAGTCTCAGTTTAGTCATGTTAGCTTCTAGGGTCAGTTCAGGCTTGATTTGATCTATAACCCACTGATTTGTTTTTTTGGCAGTCCACGGAATCCATAACACTCTCCTCCAACACCACATTTCAAAGGAATCTACTTTCTTCCTATCAGCTTTCTTCACTGTCCAGCTTTCACACCCATACATAGTAATAGGGAATACGATGGCATGAATTAATCTAGTCTTGGTGGCCAGTGACACATCCTTACACTTCAAAAAAATTTCTAGCTCCTTCATGGCTGCCCTTCCCAGACTCAGTCTCCTTCTGATTTCTTGGCTGCAGTCTCCCTTTTGGTTGATGGTGGAGCCAAGGAATAGGACTTGAACAATTTCAATTTCCAATGAGAACTGGAGTTCCTTTTAAATCCATATGCCACAAGGGAATGGGTCAGTGAGGACCCTGTTGAAGAGAAATGTACATATTCATTCTTTTGGTCACAGCTCCATTGTCTGTTTTGGGCTGCTGTTGTTTTTTACCATGAAAGATCTATGCTGCTTGAGGTACCATTGGTGTGAGTGTGCCTTTGGAGCTTGGCAATTAAGTTGGGGTTCAGCTTTCCACATTTTTACAGTGAGGGTAGAAATCTGATATATTCTCTGAAAGTGCAGTCCATTGCAGCTGCTAATGAAATAAGCTGTCTTCCATGGAGGGGAAAAAATGACAGGTTTGGCATACTGCTGTGTCTTCTCTAATGAAAAAAATATGACAGATCTGACTCAACCATCCACAGATCTTTAGTCACTGCTTGGCTTTTTCTCAGATATAAAAATCCTGCTGTATATGTGGAATGCTGACGATCAAAACAGCTCAGCATTTCTGTGTTGGGGGAGTCCCAGAATTCCATGTACAGGGAGGCTTTCCCCTTGTTAAGGCTTTATTACAACTGTAGAGATGATCAGATTTCTGTTTATTAGTTGCTGACTTGAATCTCTTTAGAAAAGGAGCATCTGGGGTCTACAGAATGGAGTCATCCTTTCTGGTCAGCATATTTGTGCAGTAAAAATTTCAAAATCAGTCATCTGTTATCTGTTTCATGGCCTACTGATACAGAAACCAATGGAAATCAGAACAGCTTGTGGTACAGAGTCAGACCTCTAAGAAGCAGGTTTACTGATAGC
The DNA here is from genome assembly GCF_029931775.1 of Euleptes europaea. Classification (NCBI taxonomy): domain Eukaryota; kingdom Metazoa; phylum Chordata; class Lepidosauria; order Squamata; family Sphaerodactylidae; genus Euleptes; species Euleptes europaea. The sequence goes on from NC_079316.1 coordinate 41,627,069, forward strand.
TCCTACAAGGCTCCCTCTGCTGGTAAAAGGAACCCTTTCTTAAGATTCAAGTCCACATTTTTCTTATTTGACTTTTTTAAGGTCACACTCTTCTCCTCCTCCTCAAACTCTTTTGGTCCATTTCCAGTTACCTGGATGGCGGTGGTGTTTTGCAGCCTTTTTAAATTTTTAATTTTACTTATTTTATTTTGGACCAGCTGATTTGGGTCTTTTTTGTTCTGTCTCAAGATAGCTGCCTTGGCAGCCTTGAGCTTTTTTGTGAAGATGTTTTTCTTAGTGTTTCTCAGCATTTACTTGATAATACATCGAGAGTGCCTTAATTAGCTTTGGTTTTGGAGCGGGAACAGCTGGGGTATAGATAGAGACAGAGCCTTCTTCTCTGCTTTATAGTTGTAGGCTGCATATTGTGTTTTATTATTTATTTATTCATTTTATTTAGAAGACAGATCTGTCCACAAACCTGAGAAAAACCCCAGTTTCAGAAAATCTGAAACCTAAAAAACAAATAATTAATAAATAAATAAATGGGGGGTAAGAAATACCAAAATGATAAAAGGACTGCCTATAAATATGAATGCCCTCAGTGGCAACTGCTAGGCAATCACAAAAATATTGTCACCTTTCCAGGCTTGGTTTCTGTCAGTAAAATGTGTGTGTGTGGGGGGGGACATTTTCAGGGCTGTTTTGGTCTTTGAGGGAGGTCATACTGGGCCCAGGTCCAGCTGCAACCACCAGGGCAATTGCTACAATGTGATGTGCATGACTCACTCAGGCCCGGCTATTTGCAAATGAGAGGGCAGGGCAGGAGCAGGCAGACTGCCTCTTCCTCTCTCCCTCCTTCCTTTGGGGGGCAGGACAAAGGTAGGCTGGGGGAGAGGCCCCTTCCAGCCTTTTTAAAAAACATTCTAAGATTTGCGCTATAACGCTATAGTAGCACCATTGACACACCTTTTGCTGTAGCTGAAAAAGAATGCCATGTGGGAAAAGGTGGGAAAACAATAGCAGTGTTATTTGAACTGGCCAGAGCGCTTTAGAAACGGCTCATAGATGGACTGAAATGAATGCCCATCTCTGTATTGTTTTACTCAGAAATGGGCTGACAACAGATGACATCTGGTTTAGAATGGTAATCTGAAAGGGATAGGGTTGCCAGGTCCCTCATTGCCACCAGCGGAAGGTTTATTTAGGCAGAGCCTGAGGAGGGTGGGGTTTGGGGAGGGGAGGGACTTCAAGGCGTTAGAGTCCAGTTGCCAAAGCAGTCATTTTCTCCAGGTGAACTAATCTCTATTGGCTGAAGATCAGTTGTATTAGCAGGAGATCTCCAGCTAGTACCTGGAGATTGGCAACCCTAGAAAGGGACCTTTGTAAATAAATAAATAAATACATGATGATCAGGAGGCAGATAAAAGGTGTGTGGGTGGGAAGAAAAGAAGGAAGCAGGGATAGGTGGGGATATGGGGTTGCCAGGAAGAGGGAAAGAGGAATTGTGTGGGAATGGGGATACAAGGGAAGATGAGATGCCCCTTGCAAGTCCTTACAGCTTCCCCACCACACAACTGGGCCTGGCCTCACAGCCAGCAGCAACACACAGTTTTTCCAAGAAGTTGCCAAGGGAAGGAGGGAAAGCTGAACTCAAGGGATAAGATAAATGTAGGAAAGAGAGAAAAAATAAGAAAAAAGGGAGAGGTTATGGCAGCCTTCATGGAAAAGAAAGAGGAAAGAGTAGGAACTGAGATGCCTCCCACAAGTCCTCATGGGTTCTTGCTTCTTATTACTAATTATAGTATTTATACAGTACAACTCATGTATGTAATATTTACTGAGTGACAAGCATTAAAAATGTCCCTTCCAGGGGATCATCTGGAGAGCCAGTGTGTTGTAACAGTTAGTGTGTTGGACTAGGATCTGGGAGACTCAGGTTCAGATCCCTACTCTGCCATGGAGACTTGCTAGGTGATCTTGGGCCTATCATACCCTCTCAGCCTAACTTACTTCACAAGGTTGCTGTGAGGATAAAAGGGAGGACAGGGGACTGATTTGAGCAGCTTTGAGTTCCCACTGCATAAACAAAGTAAATAAAGGGGACAACAGTGAAGGGAGGGATGAGGCAATGGTTGGACAGTAGAAGTAGGAAGTTAAAAGTTTTATAGAAGAGTTGAGGTTTGCATTGTGACTTGAAGGCAGAGAAAAATAGAGGTGGCATCACACAAGTGAGGAAACAAATTATTATGTAGCTGAAATGAACCAAGGCTGCTTCCACATTTTTTTCCCTGGAAATGATATCATTAGTTACCACAGAGAATCTAAATACTACCATGTCAAATCTTTCCCAGTAGCCCTCACACCCATTTCAAGACACAGTTTGACAGAACACTTTTTATATCCCTGGTGAGAGGAGTGACATGGTTGACGAAAACCAGTCTTTCTGCATTGTTTGGCCTGAATTTCCTAGTGGTGCTACCATTATATATCATGCTACATACTCCTTTCCCTCATAGCAGGACTTTTTACCCCCTTCCTAACCTCATTCTGCTGAAGTGCAAGGGCACTAATAAGAACAATATGGTTTTTATTTGGGGAGTTGCTAAAGTGTAACTGAGCTAATGAAATATTTTTATTTTAATTGTGCTACAATGCAATTGTGCTAATATAAATACAATTAAAAAGTGAGCAAATGGCGGGACTGCTTAGACTGCATAGAGAAAAATGAGTAATTAAAAAAGCTGATATGCCTGGAGGCAATAGGACTAATTAAAAGGATGGTTTCAGTAATTGTAACGGCTGGCAGGGAGCAGGAATTTAGGACCAGTTCAATAATGTCTGCAGAAGCCCTTTCAAACTATACTGGATGCAAATCCTAAGCACATTTTTAGCACCGAATGGACTAACCTCTGAATAAACTTACTTAGGATCTTGATCATGTTAACATATGCTACATGGTTGTTACTGGGGAATTCAGGATTGTATTAGGTGCCATGTGGAACTATGGCTACAATTCTGATTTAACTGATTGTGGGAAAGCAATGCCTCAATAACACTAAAGACCATCTTCTGGGTGTGGAGTGGGGGTCACTGGAGTGGTGGGGTGAAGATAGTTGTGAATTTCCTGCATTGTGCAGGGGGTTGGACTAGATGACCCTGGTGGTCCCTTCCAACTCTATTATTATATAATTCTATGACCCCTGGTATAATTTCTTCTTCAATTACCAGCTGATATTCTCAATTTTTCTCATTCCTTATCCATTTTGGATCTCATGTAACCAGCTTGTTATCCCTCTTGTGAGGGACTGGATCACTTCTATATTTTGTGCAAAGGCTTTTACATGGTTTCCACTAAATAAATATAATGCACTAATAATAGTGGTAGGGTAGAAAACTTATCTTCAACTTGCCTTCTAAATTATATACAAAAGGAATGGGAATAAGTGCAAATTAGAACTCGATGGAAAAACGATAGAAAGGTATAAATTATCTCACCAGTGTCCTAAATAGTGTACAGTTATTTTAGTGTTAGGGTTGCCAGGCCACAGCTGGCAACCCTAACACTAACCAGAAGTGATGTCATGGGATGTGCTAATTAATAATCATTAAGTGCTATGAAGTCGCAACTAACTTATGGTGATCCCTTATGGGGTTTTAAAGCCAAGAGATTAACAGATGTAGTTGGTCTTTGTCTGCATAGCAACCCTGGTCTCCCATCCAAAACCTTTAATTTTGTGTTCTTTGGAATATATGGTTAAGTTTGTAAACCAAGTTCATTGTACATAGCTTTCAAGTTCTGACAAATTCAGGCTAGTCAGGTCTATTCAGGCTTCCATAGTCAGGTAAAACCAGAGTTTTTGCAAATTCTAGAGCATCCTCTGATGTCACTTCCAGTTTTTTGCTGGAAATGACATCACTCATGTTCTCCAGTCGCCCCTCCAGCCTTTCAGGTGTCAGTGGGTAATATGAAGCTTTGCCAGAAGGTCTCCTAAAATCTGTCGGGTGACAGTAATATGACCTATAGCCCATTTCTAAGTAATATTTCCTAAATATCAAAAATTAGGTATTTCCCCCCAAATGATTACCCAGAAAAGCCATATCATTCCATTCTCTCTCTCTCTGAGATGCACATGCACACAAAGGAGGCTATCCAAGTAAGAATAATCACAAATTTCAAAAACTGTATAGTTTGATTTTAATATCTCAATTTCAATCTTATTTCTTCCATGTAAGAAACACATTTTTGTCTTTATTTAGCCACTGGTTCTTTTTCCTCACACTGAGTTTTTTCCTACTAGCATTAATAATTTTAATGTCATTTTGAATCAACTTCCTGTAAGTAGCAAGTAAATGATATATAATACATATACAATGTAAAAATGGTATAGGGCACATGGTTAGCATGAAAATGGCATATGGTTGGTAAGAGAAACAATAAGGTCACCAACAACAGAGATGAAAATGAGGACAGCCAAAACCAATAGCAATGACAACACAACAAAAACAAATAAGAAAGAGAACTGCCATATTTTCAGCCCATCCCTATTTCCAAGCTTCTGCTTGTGAATGACAAATTGACAGTGATTGTGGGGCAATGGGAGCAATAAGATTATGTATCAGCTGTTGTTTAACCATTCTCTGACAGTTAGGACAGTGTCAGAAAGAACTATGGGAGAAAAATACTCTAACATATATCAGGAAAAACATTTGCCACATGAAGCCTGAGTGACTACGCTATTTAAAAATAAATGGATCCAGTTCTGGTGTTGCAACAGCTCCAGAGATTACTCAAGCACTTTGAACTTTGGAATTTTTTTCCGCATTCTTGTGCAGGCAACATTATTTTCCCCCTCAGAACAGGAGGGATTTATTTTGAGCTCAGAGTTGTATGGAAGATAGTCAGATTACTGATGTTTCGGAGAGAGGTTTAGAACCATCTGGAATTTCAAAATACAACCTCACAAGCTTTGATGTTTTGTGTTTCAATAGCACGTTAGGGAATTCTGCCATATTACACCATGTGTCAACATATTTTAGAAGGGAATAAAGTAAATGTAAATATAGATTTTATTTTTTAAAGCTGAGCAGATATAGTAACCTTTCTTGTATACAAAAGGTAGGAAGGGTATAGTAACAGAACTGAATGGATTTTATTGAAAGTACACGTATTTTGACAAGTACAATTTTTCTATAGTTGTTTTCTGTGCATGGTAACATTCTCTTTTGAGATGGTTTCATTAATTTAAATCTTTGATAACAGCTTCTCAATGAGAGAATGCAGGAACACAGTCTTACAATAATCTGTCCTTACAATGTCCACACCCTAATACTTCATTAGTCATAATCAGTGTTAGACTCACCTTAAAAGATCACCTGACTGTGGTTTTCCCAGCTTCTTCAGCATACCATTTAAAACTAAACACAAGAGTCAGGGCTGTCAAGTTAGGAGTTCTTTTAAACCTATGAGCCATATCAATTGTTCTCATTCAAGTGTGGAGGGGGTAATTTATGGAACAATGGCTCCAACTCATAGGACCAATTCTAGGTGCCTCTCCAAATTCCCCATTCCCTCTGCTCCTATATCTTCTTCCACTGGACCCCAGCCTACCTGCCCAGCTGCTGGGGAATGATGCAATGGCAGTTACCAATTAAGCAAAGTTCTTGCAGCTGTCCTTGTTGCTTTCCTTCCCCCCCCTCTCCACTGCCTTTCTCCCAAATGCATTCTGGGAGTTGTCCAGAGCTCCTGAGAGCCAGCCTACAAACTACAATTTCTAGAATACCCAGAAAAGAAAAATGAGGCACCAGATGCATTCTGGGAATGTAATTCAAAGAATGTCAAGAATTTTGGAATTACAATTCCAAAAAAGCACTAAAAAGGAAGGAAGTGTGTCACAGAAAGTTTCTTTTCTCCACTGTTTCCTCCCATTGCCACCATATTGCTTTCCATCAACAGGGAGGATTCAGCTGAGCTGGAGACTACAGGCAGGGGTGAGTTTAAACTTTGCCTTTTTTAAAACGCTGGGAAGCCTAACTAAACTGAGAATTTAATTGAGGTTTGCTGGGAGAGGGTTGTGATTGTTGTGCCAGTGGGTGATTAAGGTTGATTGCTGCCTGAAAGCTTGATTGTTCCCTTGTTAAGTGGGGTTGTTGTGATTGGAGCTTGTGTCTGAGAGGTGGGGGCTGTGTGCATTTAAATTCCAAGGCTCCTGCTCACCAGAAGCTCTTGACCTGTGGCTCTTAGCCTGTGGATTGTGACTGGGGAACTGTAGGTGAGTATAAAATCTTTTTATCTTAGCAGAGTAACTCTCTCCATCCAGTTGGCGTACTGAGCAACTTGAATATCTATGTGAATTAGCAGCAGATAGCTGCAGGGCAAGGAACTTGGGCACTCAGTTCTTATTTGGGGGCGTCCCTTTCTTGCTTACAGACAGCTGGCTAACCTAAAACAACTTCTCACCCATGATGATAAACTACTTAACAGGAACATGGACTCTGGCAGCAAGGCCTGCAACAAACCAAGGTGCCAACTTTTCCCTCATATAGATTCTAGGAACATCATCTCTGGACCCACCAATGTCAGCCATACTATCTCAGGTTCATACTCCTGCTCATCTTCTAATGTGATTTATGCCATCACATGCCAGCAATGCCCTTCCACAATCTACATTGGACAAACAGGTCAGTCTCTTAGACAAAGATTAAATGGACATAAGTCTGATATCAGAAACCACAATATTCAAAAACCAGTGGGAGAATATTTCAACCTTCCAGGACATTCTATTGCAGATTTAAGAGTAGCAGTTCTCTTACAAAGGAATTTCAAAGGGAGATTGGAAAGAGAAACTGCTGAATTACAGTTGATATTCAAACTAAAGACAATGCATTTACCTGGAATAAAGACCTTGCATTCATGGCTCATTACCAATGCTGATTTCTCCACACCCTTCTGTCCCCTGGACATCACAGACTCCTCTGCATACCACACCTAATCCCATCACGCCTGCTATTCACATTTACATACTGTTAACATTTACAAACTAATGCTTGTCTGAATTCACTCTCCTCTACTTAAAGACAGATGGATTCACATTCTAGCTGTATCTGAAGAAGTGAGCTGTGGCTCACGAAAGCTCATACCCTGCCAGAAAATATTTTTGTTAGTCTTTAAGGTGCTACTGGACTCTTGCTCTTTATTTTGTATAGGAAGAGTGCAAGAGAGTAAAGGGCAGGGTTACAACACCAAAGAATAATATAATAATAAATTAATTAATAAAATACCAGTTATGAAGGTAGAAAGCCAGCAGGGGTCGGGGGCTATCCAGTGTGCTGCATGGAGTGTCACATGTATGATTATCTGCCTGCTGGACAGAAGTCGTGGGTGTGCGCTCAGTGCAGGGAGCTCCTGGCTCTCAGGAAGCGAGTTCACTTCCTCGAGGCCAAGGTAGCTCAACTGGAGGAGCTGAGGCAGGCAGAGAGAGAGGTGACTAAGGACTCCGGGGATGAAATAGTCACATCCCAGTCCCAAGGTGACTGCAACCTGCCAGTCACGGATGATGGAGCCCTTGGGGAAGGAGGCCATCTCACTGAGGTAGGGGAATGTGGTACCTTAGAAGGGACCTGTACCTTGGTGGATGAACAGATATCCTCTCGTACCGAGGATATGCCTCAGAGGGGAGGGGGGCTTCTTGTAGTGGGGGATTCAATCCTTAAGAATGTAGCTAGCTGGGTTTCTGGCGGGTGCATGGACCGCATGGTGACTTGCCTGCCTGGTGCGAAGGTTACGGACATTACCCGTCATATAGGTAGTCTGGTAGGTATTGCTGGGGAGGAGCCAGTGGTTGTGGTGCATGTTGGCACCAACGATGTGGGGAAATGTAGTCCGGAGGTCTTGGAATCCAAATTTAGGTTGCTAGGCAGGAGACTAAAAGCAAGGACCTCCCAGGTAGCTTTCTCAGAAATGTTACCTGTTCCACGTGCAGGACCAGCTAGGCAGGCACAGTTGGTGAGTCTCAATGTGTGGATGAGACGGTGGTGCAGGGAAGAGGGCTTTAGATTTGTAAGGAACTGGGCAACATTTTGGGACAAGCCAGACCTATACAAAAGGGATGGGCTCCACTTGAACCAGGATGGAACCAGACTGCTGGCGCGTAATATAAAAAAGGTGGCAGAGCAGCTTTTAAACTGAACCTGGGGGAAAAGCCAACAGGAGCTGAGAAGCATCCGGTTTGAGCAAACTCAGTGCACATGGACAAAGGGAAAATTGCTTCAGATTGCCCTCATGGGAATTACTTGGACATGAAAGGGAATGGGAAAACAATGATGGCTAGCCACTTAAAGATGCCCAAAGGCACATGCCAGGCAAGTTGAAAGAGAGAAACAGTGTGGAGGTGTTTCTATGCTAATGCTAGGAGCCTCCAAGCAAAAATGGGGGAATTAAAGTGCATGGTTTTAAGGGAAAGCATAGATATAGTGAGTGTTACAGAAACCCGGTGGAGGGGAGAGAACCAGTGGGATACAGTCATCCCTGGTTGCAAACTGTTTAGAAATGACAGGGAAGGGCGTATTGGAGGGGGTGTTGCTATGTATATCAAGGAAGGCATAGTGTCTAATAAGCTAGAGACCATAAAAAGGGCAGACTCGTCCACAGAATCCTTATGGGTGACGATTCCGGGCCCCAAAGGAGATCTAGTACTGGGGGTGTTCTAACGGCCCCCTGACCAAATGGCTCAGGGTGATCTTGAGATGGAGAATGAAATTAGGGAAGCATGTAAAGGTAATGAAGTAGTAATAATGGGAGACTTCAACTTCCCTCATATTGATTGGATAAATGTATGCTCCAGTCAAGCCAAAGAGATAAAATTTTTAGACATCCTAAATGACTGTGCCCTCGAACAGTTGGTCATAGCCCCAACCAGAGGTGAGGCGATCCTGGATTTAATACTCTGTGGTGCTGCCAGTGATTTAGTGCGGGATGTGGATGTAGTTGAGCCAGTTGGCAATAGTGATCACAATGGCATCAAATTTAATTTATATGTAAGTGGGAAAGTGACTGGGAAATCTCATACAGTTACCTTTGACTTTAAAACAGGGAACTTCTCTAAAATGAGAAAACTGGTAAAGAGGAAGTTGAAAGGAACAGTTAAGAGGGTTAAATCTCTTGAAAAGGCTTGGGGGTTACTCAAGTCCACATTACTAGAGGCTCAGCTAGCTTGTATACCGCAGGTCAGGAAAGGTAGTAATAAGTCCAAGAGGTCACCACCATGGCTAACGGGTGAGGTGAAGGAAGCAATTAGAGAAAAAAAGTCTTCCTTCAGAGACTGGAAGGTTTGCCCAAACGAGGCGAACAGAAGCAAACACAAACTTGCACAAAGGAAATGCAAGCAGATAATTAGAGATGCAAAAAAAGATTTTGAGGGGCATATTACTAAACACATCAAAACAAACAATAAGAAATTCAAGTATATTAGGAGTAGGAAACCAGCTAGGGAAGCGGTTGGACCATTGGATGACAATGGGAGTAAAGGAACTCTAAGGGAGGATAAAGCGATTGCTGAAAAACTAAATGAATTCTTCTCATCTGTCTTCACTGTTGAAGATACAGGGCAGATTCCTTCTCCTGAACAGAGATTTTGGAGAGGGGAAAATGAGGAACTGAGGCAAATAGTGGTAACAAGGCAAGAAGTCCTAGAACGTCTAGCCAAACTGCAAACTAACAAGTCACAGGGACCAGACGGTATTCATCCTAGAGTTGTTCAAGAACTCAAATGGGGAATTGCTGAACTTCTAATGAAGATATGTAATATGTCCCTTCAATCAGCCTCTGTACCAGAGGACTGGAGAATGGCCAATGTAACACCCATTTATAAAAAAGGTTCCAGGGGGGACCCAGAAAATTACAGGCCAGTTAGCTTAACGTCTGTTCCGAGTAAATTAGTGGAAAGCATTATTAAAGATAGAATTGTCAAGCATATAGAAGGGCAAGGTCTGCTGGGCAAAACCCAACATGGCTTCTATAAGGGTAGGTCCTGTCTCACTAATCTATTAGAGTTTTTTGAAAGCATCAATAAGCATGTGGACAGGAATGAGCCTGTGGATATTGTGTATTTGGATTTCCAAAAAGCTTTTGACAAAGTCCCCCACCAAAGACTGCTAAGCAAACTTCATAGTCATGGGATAAGAGGACAAGTCCTCTTGAGAGCTGGCTGAAAAATAGGAAGCAGAGTGTAGGAATCAATGGTCAGTTCTCACAATGGCGGGATGTGAGCAGTGGGGTGCCTCAGGGATCTGTGTTGGGACAGGTGCTTTTCAACCTGTTCATCAATGACCTGGAGTTGGGGTTAAACAGTGAAGTAGCCAAGTTTGCAGATGACACCAAATTATTTAGGGTGGTTAAAACAAAATCGGACTGTGAAGAGCTCCAGAAGGATCTCTGCATACTGGAAGAATGGGGATTAAAATGGCAAATGAGATTCAATGTGAGTAAGTGTAAAGTGATGCATATTGGGACAAAAAATTCCAACTTCACATATACACTGATGGGATCTGTGCTGGCAGCGGCAGACCAAGAAAGGGATCTTGGGGTGGTAGTGGATAGCTCAATGAAAATGTCAACCCAGTGTGCGGCTGCTGTAAAAAAGGCAAATTCCATGCTGGCTATAATTAGACGAGGAATAGAGAATAAAACTGCTGATATCATACTACCCTTGTCCAAGACCTCACTTGGAATACTGTGTACAGTTCTGGTCACCACACCTAAAAAAGGATATTACAGAGCTTGAGAAGGTGCAGAAAAGAGCAACCAAAATGATTAGGGGACTAGAGCAACTGTCCTATGGGGAGCGGTTAAGACGCTTAGGGCTGTTTAGCTTGGAAAGAAGGGGGCTGAGGGGAGACATTATAGTGGTCTATAAAATTATGCATGGTTTGAAGAGAGTGGACAGGGAGAAGTTTTTCTCCCTCTCCCATAATACTAGAACACGGGGTCATCTGCTAAAGCTGGAGGGTAAGAGATTCAAAACAGATAAAAGGAAGTATTTTTTCAAACAACGCATAGTTAAATTGTGGAACTCCCTGCCCCAGGATGTGGTGATGGCTGCCAGCTTGGAAGGCTTTAAGAGGGGAGTGGACATATTCATGGAGGAGCGGGGTATTCATGGCTGTTAGTTAGAATGGATATTAGTCATGCTGCATACCTATTCTCTCTAGTATCAAAGGAGCATGCCTATTGTTTTGGGTGCAGAGGAACACAGGCAGGATAGTTCTCCTGCATTCGTCTTGTTGGTGGCTTCTTGGAGGCACCTGGTTGGCCACTGTGAACAGACTGCTGGACTTGATGGGCCTTGGTCTGATCCAGCAGGGCCTTTCTTATGTTCTAACTAAGGAGGGTGGGGTAGAAAATTTACCATGAGCAACATGAACTTGGCAACTGGCAACTTCTCCTTGTGAAGATGAGCTTTCTGAGCTGTTAACATTCATACACAAAGACAAAAGAATATGAATGTCATTAGTATCTTTAGCTTAAACAGCTCTGAACAGCAGCCAGTGAAAAGGAAGGGCCCTTGAATCTATAAGGGACCATCACTAAAAGGTAAATATGAGAGTTATAGGCAGTGGTGGGTGTATTATGCTTGGTGCTACATTGCAGGTGTATGCAGACTTCTAGCAGCCTACATTGTTCTTCCAAGACAATGGTTCCGGTGTATGAGTGAAGTTTTCAAGAGAAGTTGACAGATAATACTATAGAACTTGTATGAGATCACAAACTAATTTTCATTTGTCATCCAGATCAACTTCCTGCACTGCTATTATATTATGAGAAATACTCAGTAGACCCGAATTTGACATTAGCTGTAATAGAACTTCTTGTGTGAGCCAGACTTAGAAGAACTGATGGCAAATCAGTATCTGAACCCATCTCGTTACAGGTTGGAGGCTGCAATCTTCCTATTAACTTGGTAACATCAGCAAGATTTATTGTACCACTTAGTACAACTGGGTTTCCCCTCTATTCTGCTATAAAAGCTCAAATAAACTATGTCCACAATGAAACCTATTGCTAAGGCTCAGTTCTCAGAAACAGTAGATGGGGCTGCAAACTTTGTCTGGGCTGCATCTCTTCAGACAGCATATGGGGCAGATATAGTGGTCCTTCATACAAAGGAAATCCCTCCACATAGAAAACTAATTGTTTGGCAAAGGCTAAATTAAATAGATACCTGCCCTGGTGTGCAGAGGCCAGTCACCTTCCCCATTCTGGTCTGGCTCCTGCAGTGGTTCCCTGGGATCTGCTGGTACAATTATGATGCTTATCTGTTCTGAGCTGCCTTTGTGTTAGCCTTTTGGGAGGCCTTCAGGTACAACCAGCTGGTTCTGGCCAGGCCATTGAATTGTGGGATATCTACATCTAGGGCTGTCAAAAAAAAAATTCGGTACAGTTCAGATTCAGCCGAATTTGACCCTTGTGGGTTCGGTACGTGCCGAAGTCCGAACTCCCCCGCTTCGGATCCCCGGTAATTCGGGGGGATCCGGAGTTCGGGGGAAAATTCGGCCCCAGCGCGCCTTCAGAGGGATTCCCTGAAGGCGCGCGGGGCCCCTTTAAACTGATCTGCGTCTCCCAGCTGGGAGGCGCAGATCAGTTTAAAGGGCAGCCCACGCCTTTCAGCGGGCTCCCCTGAAGGGGGGCCGAATTTGCCGAATTTATTCACGAACTCGCGAACTCGCTGAATTCGGCCCCCCCGGTTGCCCCCGGTTGATTTTCAGTTCGGACCGAACCGAATTGACAGCCCTATCCACATCCAGTGGCCTTTATTTCAGTTGACCCTGAGAAGGTCCAAAATGAACCAGAGGGGGTTGGGGTCTTGGGTCAACCCTTGGGCTGTCTCAGAGGGGACATTTGTTTGGTCTGTGCCACTTTGGACTACCTGGCAATCTGGCTTCCTGGCCCCGCCCCCTTGCTCATCCACACAGATGGGACCTATCTCACCTGGTTCTAATTAGCTTGGGTCACACAGATAGGCTTGTCAGCTCTTGGCCTTCCCCCCGGGGACTTTGGGGGTCACTCATTCTGGATCGATGCTGCCACATCGGCCACAGATTTTGGGGTGCCCTCCGCCTGCATCTGGCTCATTGGTCGTTGGAGGTCCTCCACCTACAGATCTTACATTCGCCCTTGTGTTTGTCTCTCCATTAACCTCCCCTCTTTTTAGCCTCTACAGGAAGCATCAAGTCAGTATGGCTAGTCAGCCATAGAATCGTACACTGGACCAGCAAGTACACATTGACAACTGGCTGGGGTACCTTGTTGGGATTGAAAGGCCGCCTTCAGATCTCTTGGGCTGGGCAGAGAGATTGGACAGATGTGGATGGTGGGGGATGCTTCTCCCAGCAGGATTGACAGCACTATGAGAAAAGTGTGCAAGGCAGTAGGACAGTTTGTGGAAGCAGCCGGCAAAGGTGTGATTTACATCTCCTTCAGGCAGGTGGCTCTGTGCACCTCTTGGGCTGAGGACAGGATGTTTGGCTCTATGGTGTTCATGGCATTTTTTTTACTTGATCTCAGCTATAGTAGTTGTTTGGTAGGAGCCAGGTGGTTCCCATCTGGCTCTGGTAGTGGGTCCAGGCATTGGGCCAGATCTGTTTGGGGAGGGATGTGCTGGCATGCCTGTCTCCCCCGATGGGGACCCTATTAAGGGGTCCTGTGGGTGGACCCCTGCAACAGAATGCCAAGCTCAGGGACTGTCACCCAGCTACACTCCCATATGGCAAGGGAACCACACAGAGGTATGAACCCATATGGGACCACTGACTTGCAGTTCCTGGTTTACCCCTAGCAGGCAGGATAGAGAAGGGTTTCCATCAGTTGACAGGCAGGTTGCCTGATGCTTGGATCCATGCCCTATGTTGCATCAATGCTCCATTACTTATAATAAAGCTGTGGCCTGTCTGACTCCATCTGGGTTTCCATGTGCTTCTGTCCTTCCTTGCCTCCTCCCTCTGGCCTTAGGACTGCAAATACTGAGTTCACTTTTATGTATGCTTATGCAATGTAAATGCAATGCTATGTGTTATTATGATAATAATAAATACTAAAAGGCCGCTGCATGCTGTCAGTTGATCAAGACCCTGCTTTTTAAGTTGAACTCTTTTAAGTTCCACCTCTTTCCTTAACACAGACATACAACATCCTTAACTATAAGCCAGGAAGCCTGATAAAGCTCTATTTTCACAGTGAGTGTTTGAAACCGTGTTGCCAGTTTTAGTCATAGAAGCAACACAAAGGATTTCTTTAAAAAAAGAAAACAGTATCATATATTCTTTAGAGCAACCAAGAATGCCTTCTTTTTGAGCTTCTGTGCACCAAGTATCAACTTTGAAAAGCAGAAAGAGCAGAATTTTTCAGTTCTGGAAATGTGCTTGCCAAAGCTTCTGCGGGGACACTAGTTTTTAACACCTCTTTATTTGGACACAAGTTGGATGGTGTCAAGCTGGGCAAGTTATATACATTAATAAATAAAAGCAGACTGCTGGGTATTAACAGGAGACCTATTAAGCAAAAGCCCTGCATGGTGCCACAATGGCAGTCATCATTTACAGAAATTCATTGTGGTTTTCAAGGTCTGCAGTACAGAGACACTGCAGTCCTACTTGACAACAGAATCCCCAGATGGAATGAATCAACCATTTCCTTCAATGCTTTCAGGTATATTATTGGTAATATATACAATAGCTTAAATTATGTACTGAATTGAAGAGTTCCGACTGCATTCATTCTTAGCAGTTTGTTTCATCTCTCTTCAAACAAGGTAACATGAGTTAACTGTGTAGCTCTGCTTTATAACAAATCATACAAGATCATGACATTCTGCAACACATTTCCAATGTTCTCAGGGAAGCTGGTTACATCTCATATAGTTGATGATATCATAAGGAAAATTAGTGGCCAACTCTATTGGGTGTTCTTTTTTTCTGATCTACTATGCAACAAAAAAGATCTTCAAGTTCAAACCTTAAAGTCATCGATTTTTGTAAGAGCAAATTCCATTTGTAAACATAATCCATGACAACACAGTCTGAATGGTTTCTTGCTAACAAGTTAAGCTCACTGCTGGGAAAAGCAAACTGCTACTTAAATTTCAAACATTTTTATTGTCCTAGAAGTTACTTCCCACATTTTACCTGCCCTTAAACTTTTCTATCTCAAAGATCCAAGATGAAGGACTGAAATATAACAGCGTAGCCTCCACCACTGATTAGTCCTTTATAGGCTGGTCGAATGACCCATGAAGAGATCAAACATCAGTAACTGACATGGGATGTAAACTTGAACTTTGGAACTAGCAATATCTTCTTTTTAGGCAGGGAGTAGTAGTAGGACACCTTCAGGCGTCCTTGGATGAGAGGCATTTCCTAGGTACATGTCAACCCATTTTCAGGCCTGGTTTTGGAAATGAAGCTGCCTTGATTATCCTGATGGATAAATTTATCCAGGAGAGCAACAGCCATGTTGATTCTTCCTAGGCCTGGTGGCAATGTTGAATACCATTGACAATGGTGCCCTGATGTCCTGAACAGTGGATTTTTTTTTTAATATTGGAGGTGGTAATGGGCTGGGAATGGATAAATACATTGAAGTTCAATTGAAATGTGAAAGACAAGCTGTTGGTCAAAAGTCTGCCAGTCAGGACCTGAAGAGTCAGCATGTCCTTGGTGGGATGTACTCCCTCTGAAAAGCCAACTTTGAAGCTTGAGGGTGCTGCTAGTTCTAGATTAGCAGATAGATGTACTACTTCTCTGTAGTATGTAGTACTTTTTACCAACTTGGGTTGGTGCGCCAGCTCAGGTTGTAAAGCATGCTACATGGGGCTGCCTCTAAAAACATCTTGGATTGCTGAACAATCCTACTTTTAGCAACAGACCTCATTAGTTTTAAGAAAACAGCACTGGCTACCTTATAGTTTCTGGGACCAATTCATGGTGCGGCTTACCTTTAAAATCTCAAGCCATTTGGGACCAGGTGCCTAAACATCCTGTATGTTCCTGCCTATCAGTCCAGATCTCCTTCACAGACCTTCCCTCCTCCCTTTGCTGCCAGAGCTAAGACAGGTTGCTGCAACAAGCAGGACCTTCTAAATAGCAGCACCCATCTTGGGATGCCTGGGAGATGATAAGGCATGTACATATAATTAAAGTAAAATAAATAAATAAACTTAATGTGCAGTGCCCAGTGCCCACTACTTAGCTATCAGCTATTCTCCTAGTACCAAGTCTTTTTTTATTTTTTTAATTAAGTGCCAGGTAAGGACGCATTTATTCTCCTGGGGTGTTTTGTTGATTCCCCTTCCCCCGGTAATTGTTGGGCTGGATTTGACCACTGCCAATTTTTTTCAAATATTGAACTGGGAATCGGGGGAGAAGTCTAGGTCTTCTGTCATAAAGCTCACTGTTTGACCTTAAGCCAATCACTCTTTACATACCATTCCAATTCCAGCACAAACTGGAGATGCCAGGGATTGAAGTTGAGCATGTCTTCATGCAAAGCAGATGCTCTAGCAGTAAGCCATGGCTCTACCCTACTGCTTCTCAGACCAATCTACTTCACAAGGTTGTTGTGAAGATAAAGTAGAGGAAGAGTAAATCATGTATGCTGTCCTAAGCTCCTCAAAGGGAGGAATGGGGAAAAGATGTTGCAAAGGGAGGCTGGTATAAAACAAGATGCAGTTCGTTCTCTCTCTCTCTCTCTCTCTCTCTCTCTCTCTCTCTCTCTCTCTCTCTCTCTCTCTCTCTGTCTCTCTCTGTCTCTCTCTCTGTCTCTGTCTCTCTCTGTCTCTGTCTCTCTCTGTCTCTGTCTGTATTGGATCTTGTTTTAAACTGGATTCTCTCTGTATTCTCTTCTCCACCCCACCCCTGCCTTTCTGTTGTATATATAAACGGACTGATCTAATATATGTATGCCCTGACCTGGATGGCCCAGGCTAGCCTGATCTCATCAGATCTCAGAAGCTAAGCAGGGTCAGCCCTGGTTAGTATTTGGATGGGAGGCCACCAAGGAATATCAGGGTTGCTGTGCAGAGGAAGGCACTGGCAAACCACTTCTGTTAATCTCTTGCCATGAAACCCCCCAAAAGGGGTCACCATAAGTCGGCTGCGACTTGACAGCACTTCACACACAATATATGTGTACTTCAATGCATCTGATGAGTGCTCATTCAAGCTTATTCTGGAATAAATTTGTTAGTCTTTAAGGTGCCACTGGACTCCCATTTTAGTTTGCTGCTACAGACTAATACAGCTGCCTTGCTGGAATTAGGATCTAACCATTAGTTTTTCTTCTTTCATATGACACAAAGAAAGCATTCATGAATTGGGCTTGAGGTGTACATTTTGTATGCAGTCCAGGAAAAAAAAATCCTTCTATGTTGTCAAATAAATTATCCATTTCCTTCACTCATCAGTTAGCATATAATTTACTATTCAGTAAACTTATCTGTAAACTTCCCACAATTATGTGTTCACTGAACACCTAATTTGTTCACTATTCAGTTTTATTGAAAAACGTGTTTTTCCATATAGAACATATTAATGCAAGAATGCTAGTGTTTCTGATATCTATCTGTTCCAGGTTTATGCATGCAATAAACGTCTAGTTTATTGACTATAGCACAGGAAACACAAGTAAAATCCAGGATAAGGGCAAAAAAAAAAAAAAAAAAAAGCCCCAGTGAATACCTTTGGGTCTGTAGCAAATATGATATTCATTGCTAGCCTTTCTAACATTGCCCAATACAATTCCTTTTCAGAAACAAATTTTGCCGACTGTGCACATCTTTACCATGCCCTGCTAACCACAGATCCCATTATGTCTTTAATAATTGACTATTCAATAGAGCATGGAAGCATTTTTGTCTGGAACTAATTCACCTTTGTCTGTGCATCAGCATGTCCATGCAATGAATTATGGACATAAGTGCTGCAAGACTATAAACTGTATTCAATCCAAGTGTGTACAAACTGCATGTATGCCAACATGTGGCTTAGAAAATAAGACATTGAAAACAGTACATGTAAAACTATGGTATGTTAATATACATGATTCACTGGTGCATACGTTTGGACCATCAGCTAGTGAGTTAGTATATTATGGGGCCCCTAAACACAGTATCTACCAACATCTTGCAGTAGAGCTATGTGCCACGGTATTATCCACTGAAAGCAAAGCCTGCAACAGAATCCTGGCCCTACATATAAATTTCCCTGCAGTTTAAAATGAAAGTCCTGTTGCCACCTATAGATCTGTTGTCTCAAGTTTATAGATCACAATTTATTAATATCTGGAGATGCTGCAGAATCAGCAAATGCAGCAGCCATTACAGCGATACCATATTTGGCTTCAAAAGATGCAGTATGCTAATTTCCTTTGTGCTCCAAAACCCGAATTAATGTTAATGACTGGGAAACTATTTATGTAACATAAGGTATTGTTTCCAATCCAAACTAGACCTTATTGCATCAAAGAACCAAACTGACTTCAGTGTTTCTTCATTCTCTATGTATGAGAGGGAACCACATCCGTCAGTGAGGGGCAACTTCCTGAATCTGGGTTGGGTGGGACAACTATACATAAATTTCTTGCAGTGCACCCCTAAGCAGGGCTACATCCTTCTAAAGGCATTGATTGAATGGACTAAGGAGGATCTAACACTTCTTAGAACAGAACTTTGGTGCCATGCTCTAGTGCAGAGTCCTTTCCTTTCAGTCTCAGGCTTTTGTGTACACTAATGACAAGAATCTAGCAAAGGATCGAGCAAATCTAGAGCAAAGCATGCAGAGATGCATTGCCTCCCATCACTGATACCACCACAGAATCCAAGAAGGGAGCAGACAGCTGTGCTGGCTTCAGGGATGCCACATTGCCCACTTTTTGATTCAGCGTCTCCTTCTCTCAATTTAGAGAGTGTCTCTCTTTGATTTCTGTGGGACTGTGCACAGGGCTGCAAACAGGAAGGCTGGCAATGGTAAGGCTGAGGAAAAGCAAAACTTACATCCCTCTACAAATACCAGTGTGTGCAGCAGGGGCAGGTTAAGGGAGGGGCCGTGGCTCAGTGGTAGAGCCTCTGCTTGGCATGCAGAAGGTCCCAGGTTCAATCCCCGGCATCTCCAGTTAAAGGGACTAGGCAAGTAGGTCATGTGAAAGACCTCTACCTGAGACCCTGGAGAGCCAGTGCCAGTCTGAGTAGACAATACTGACTTTGATGGACCAAGGGTCTGATTCAGTATAAGGCTGCTTCATGTGTATGTTCATGTGCATCCTGATTGCACTCCCTTGACTTCCTTCCTAGAAGTCCATGGGAGCCATTTTCTTTCCCAGGAGAGAGTAAAAATGTGGTGCCTGTAGGAGAAAGATCTGGGCCCTCCCAAACAATCTGGAAAGAAAATAGCCCACCGGGTCTCCAACTGCAGCCCCTTTATTCTTTCTCATAGTTCCAAGTGACTCCACTAAATTTCGAAAGAACGAAATAAATTACAAGCTGTCTCACTGGTGAGTGCTTAGAGAAAGATAAAGGATACCTCTAGTGAGCTTCTTATGTACATTAATCTTCCCAAACTTGAAACCATAATTCTGTACTACCTAGACCTTTATCAAAATTATTTACTTGGTACCTTATAAATGGGCAACCTTTGGATACAGAACCTGCTCATGTAAATTCAGGTCTCAATGGAGTGGATGTCACATATAAGACAAATTATCACCTTAAACAGCAGCAGATGTGGAGGGTTGGTTTAAGCAGGGTAAAGACCAAACTCTCTCGCTTTTATTGCCTCTTCCCAAAGTTGAGATGCTTGAGAGATGTGTCTACAATTTGCATATCGATTGGACCGGGGTGGGGGGGTTTACGCAAGATATTTCCCTGGCACTCCACTTTTTGCAAGAAGCACTAGAACGCTTATTTCAAGGTTATTAAAAGAGATCAGACACAGCACCGTGTTACATTCACCTGTGGCCAGTAATGGATGCTTCAGAGGAAAGCAATTACTCAATATACATCCAGGCTCATTGTGGAATGCCAAATTTTGCATTTGGGGAAGAAAATGACTCTTGCATAGATGCTCTGAAGCATGAGATGTGATTACCTTTATCATCACTTGCAAGGCCATAAATGTGGCTATAAAAGAACATAAAAGCATTCAGCCCTTTTAAACAATCCGCACATAGTATTTTTTGCTTGCTTAATTAACTCTTGAAATTTTGAATGCATAGATTACGAATGTGCAGTTGACGGTGTCTTCCACTACAAATCCTCCTTTTCATAGCTAGGCTGCACTCTGAGACCTACAGCCTTTTTCTCTATTGAATTCTGCGATAAAGAGGGAAGTGGAACAGAATCCATCCATCTCCCCACCCACACTTTCTTCTCATACATTCTTTACTTTTGCAAGGGATGGGAGAAATGACTCTGTGCACAGAGGGTGCAGCCATTTCAAATCCCTCTATCCTTTATGTCCAGCAATTTTGGCATCATTGTGTGTATAAAGTGCCACCAAGTTGCAGCTGACTTACGGTGACCCCAGCAAAGGGCTTTCAAGGCAAGTGAGAAGCAGAGGTGGTTTGCCATTGCCTTCCTCTGCAGAGTCTTCCTCAGTGGTCTCCCTTCCAAGTACCAACTCTGCTTAGCTTCTGAGACCTGATGAGATCAGGCTACATCATGACTTCCCTCCCTCAGGCATCCTTAGAAAAGACTCAAATGATCAGTATATTGATGCTTGGGAGACCTGGATGCTTGCGTGATCTACTGCTGCTCCTTCTGACCCATGGACTTGGAGTAGAAGAGTAGTTTTTGGTCCACTTTGCATGTTCTAATTCAAAAAGTGCTGTGGGTCAAAGGTTGTGGTTCATTAGAGAAGGGAGCACAGTGCTTGTAAAACTAGTGAAGCACAGAAAATCTTCTCACAGGGATAGAGACCTGAGTGAGACCGAATGTGTGGTACATTGCAAGATCCTTCAACTTTTAAAAAGTAACTTTCTTATTTGTTTGTTTTTGTGTTGCTCTCTAGGGTGAAGAGCTACAAAGGAAATTAGGACCCCTGTATCCTTAACTGTTCTAAAGCTGAGAAAATCTATACTTGTTGAATTTTTTAAATGAAAACGAATTCCATTAACTTCACTGTCTCCTCGTGCCCAAACCTTTATTTTTGTTTATTCACAAAGGGATTTTAATCCTTGAACCATGAGGAAAGGTGGGCTTTAAATGTTTTAATGAAGAAAGAAGGAAGGCAACCCTGCCTTATCCTCTGTTCAAGGCATCTCACATAGTATATCACATAAACACAGCCCAATGAAGCAATAACTGCAATAAAACCAATCAAATACTGATCATTACACACAATCAGCGCCTACAATAAAATGGCTTAATACTCCACCTATGTCAAAAAGGTTGTGTTTTTTAAAAAGACAACTATACACAGCTTGTCTGAAAACAAAAGAAGTTGCTTTCCTTAACTTTGTTCTAAACAGTAAGTGGTATTGCTAGGAACATACAAACCCTGTACATGTGGGCTCATTCATGCACCTACTTTATGTAAGTTTCCACCAAATATGGATGTTCTGTGCTTATAGAGCTTCTGTTTATCATATATCTAACCTGATGGGGAATGGGGAACCATCACTTGCCTTTGGTTCATAATAGGCAGGTGGGTTCATAGAAAGAGAGGGGTAGTTCTTCAGGTATGGCAAAGTAAACCACTTCAGGTCAGGACTGACCCATTGGTTGGACAGACCCATGTTCTATTCATTTACTTATTTCAATATGTACACATTGCTTTACTCCTCAAACCAACTTCATTTTCAACTCCTCCATTTTATCACAACAACCCCGTGAGAATGAGCATGTGACTGGCCCAAGGACACCTACTGAGCTTCCATTAGGGTTGCCAGGTCCCTCTTCGCCACCGGCGGGAGATTTTTGGGGTGGAGCCTGAGGAGGGTGAGGTTTGGGGAGGGGAGGGACTACAATGCCATAGAGTTCAATTGCCAAAGCGGCCATTTTTCTCCAGGTGATCTGATTTCTATTGGCTGGAGATCAGTTGAATTAGCAGGAGATCTCCTGCTACTACCTGGCAGTTGGCAACCCTAGCTTCCATGGCAGAGTGGGGTTTCAAACCTCAGCACTCCAGATCCTATTGCAACACTCTAACTGCTACACCACACAGTCAAGCGAAGCCCGCATGTGCTGCATGTAGCAACCTTTATGGCTTATGAAAATGTGCTATTATTCCACTGTGCATGAGTGAACCTTGCCGCCACTCTCTTCTGTTTTCTCATCTGCAGGGTTTCTTTCCTGCATGTCATTCTTCTCACCCTTTGAGTACTCAGGTCTATTGATTAAAAACACCTAATATTTATTTAACGAGGAACTATTTATTTGTCTTGCTTCACAGCTTTTTCTCTGCCATACTTTAACACCAGGACAGGTTGTGTTTTCAGTTTGACTCTGCTTCTGTTATGCTGGGTGACAAAGAGAGTACATGTTAAGGCCTTCATTATGCAGATTGTTCTGTTTTTTTGTAAATGGTATTTATTTTTAACAAAGCTAGGCATTTTTCGACTATTTGCAAATCACTGTCTATTGCCCTAAAGGGCTCCAGTGGGAGATGTAAGAAAAACAAGATAAAGTGCTTTCAGTTGAATACTTAGATATAATGATATAAATACTGTAATAGGATGAAATCTACCATTTTTTTTGCCATGGAAAGGATTTTTTAAACTGAGAAATTCAGTGTTCATAGGTATCATTGCAATTCCTATTGCATGCTATATTTATGTGATCAAATTAGTAATTCATAACAATGGCAAACTTGTTTTAAAAATGCCATTTGAGCAACTAATGCGTCTTTTGTGTTCTGGCTCCCTATTTGCTTTCAATGCAAAGTGCTGCTTTTCAGGCCAATCCTAATCAAAGTTACGCTCTTTTAAGCCCATTGACTTCAAGGGGCTTAGAAGAATGTAACTGTTTGGGATTTTACATTTTAGCATTACAGTGGCATTCTAAGCAGAGTTATACTCTTCTAAGTCCAATGAAGTCCATGGGCTTAGAATAGGGCTGCCAACCTCCAGGAAATAGCTGGAGATCTCCTGCTATTACAACTGATTTCCAGCCAGCAGAGATCAGATCACCTAGAGAAAATGGCCACTTTGGCAATTGGACTCTATGGTATTGAAGTCCCTCCCATCCCCAACCCCTGCCCTCCTCAGGCTCCTTTCCAAAAACCTAGCACCGGTGGTGAAGAGGGACCTGGCAACCCTAGCTGGGCTAGGTGGATTATTAGTCTGATGCAGCAGACCACTTCTTTTGTTCTTACTGTAAAATTTTCTGCCTGCTAGTGTATTAATGTCCCTGAGTTTCAGACATGTGTCATAGGCTGTGATATTATGCCATTTTTTCCCATAGCGCCCTCTGGGGCAGAGCAATGCCATACCTGGCTCATGGGGTCTTTAGATCATGAGCCCAGTCACTGTCTCTTTAAACCAGGTTCTTTATTCAGCAATACAACCCCTGAAGGCTGGGTTCATTTCACTCACCTCAGGGTCACACTGTTATCTAGGAGATGAGCCACAACCTGCCTTCTCCTGACAGAAGCTTCCTTCCATTTTCCTTTTCATAGTCCCAGCTTCACACCCCGAGTTAAGCCTAGGGTTGCCAACCTCCAGGTAATAGCTGGAGATCTCCTGCTATTACAACTGATCTCCAGCCGATAGAAATCAGTTCACCTGGAGAAAATGGCTGCTTTGGCAAGTGGACTCTATGTCATTAGGGTTGCCAGGCCCTTTTCCACCACCGGCGGGGGATTTTTGGGGTGGAGCCTGAGGAGGGCGAGGTTTAGGGAGTGGAGGGACTTCAATTCCATAGAGTGCAATTGCCAAAGGCAGCCCTTTTCTCCAGGCAAACTGATCTCTATCAGCTGGAGATTAGTTCTAATAGCAGGAGATCTTCTGCTACTACCTGGAGGTTGGGAACCCCAATGGCATTGAAGTCCCTCCCCTCCCCAAACCCTGCCCTCCTCAGGCTCCACCCTAAAAACCTCCCACAGGTGGCGAAGAGGGACCTGGCAACCCTAGTTAAGCCCCATCCTCTCTGCTGTTCTTTGCCCTGCCTCAAGACACCTGGGCCCAGAAAGCCATTGTTCTTTCACCCAGGCTTGCTTTCTGCTCTGCCCTTTGAGCTTCCCTGGGCCAGACTGCAAAGGCTGCCCGTGATCCCACCTGCTCTACCCAGGTGAGTCCTGCTGCTGGGCCCAAGGCCCTGCCTTGCAGTTTGTTTCTGGATAAACTGCCACAGAGGGCTCCCACATATTTAGCAGGCAGAAATTCTAAACTCATTTTCCCCTTAACACCATGTTTTTATACAGGGAAAAGATACACCTGTGGAATTTCTGCCTGTTACCCAATTATTAAGTCATGGGAGCCCCCCAGAAAAAATGGCAGCTCTAAATTATGTAATGGCTAGCAGATTGTTGGCATTTGTTAGCAGAACAAGTGTTCCAATATAACAGAAATCTTTGTAGACCCACGGGCAAGCGGCTCCAAGGGAAGGAGAAGTAACATTAAGTAAACACACATACACATGCTCTTTGGGTGTAAATGGCCACAGTTTTTATTGATCACAACAGAATGGAGCATTGGCGGAAAACATGGGGGCGGATCCAAGATATCGAGTCACCACCCTGTAACTCGATACACGTATCGAAAGCATCGATAAACAGCCCAACCACCAGTGGGCACAGCACCGGAGTAGCACTTATGAGGCCCCACCAGGACGGGCATCTCTGTGTGGAGCCAGTGCCACCTGGGATTGGAGCACCCACTGCAGGCCCCTTAGCTGGGCATTGTTGTTGTACTCCATCCCAAGACCCCTTATGGGGGTCCCCATAAACGGGAAGGAAAAGCACATCTTCCCTTCTTGGATCAGACCCCATGGAAAACCCGCCCGAACAAACTGTGACAAAGAAAACAAACCACATAACCAGAACACAGGGAGGGTGGGTGGGTAACCTCGCTGTCCCGCTGCAAAGAGGATGGCAGCTGGGCTGCGCCGGCTTAAGTAGGCACAGGGAGGGGTGACGTCAGGACACCCCACCCGCCTTGGGAAGGGACTGGGAGAAACCGTGAGGCAAGCATGGCCTCGCGAGACGGCGGCAGCCCAACCCGAGGGACCATCTCTCCTTCCCCTGTATCCTGCCCGGTAAGTCCACAAGGGTGGGACCTGTTTATTCAGGTCCCCCTTTTTTCCTGCACATCCAATTCAGTGCTTTGGGTACAATATCATAGAAGAATGCCCTGTTTCCACATGGTTCCTTCAGCTGTGTGGACTGTGATAGCCATTCATAAAGAAAAGAGGTAAATTGAATGGGAGTATGTATGTTGTGTGATATTTAGGGACCAGATGCACTGAAGAAGTACATCCAAGCAGGGCTAGCCCAATACATTTTGTATCCAAAGCAATTGTATTGTGAAAGAAATCTGACCATTGTTTTTGGCATGCCTAACCCCAAAGAGAAGGGCTGTGTATATGTGACAAATGAAAGAAATAAGAGACGTTGTGGTCAGTACCTTTAGCTTAATTTAGCTTGAAGCCTTTCAGACTTCTTCTGTGTCTACCTTATTGGCAGAACGATACTTCATAGGCTCAAGAATAATGAAGGGATGTAGGATGTGATAAATCGCTGCTAGAAAGGGGGAGAGGTACAGGTCTCCTCAGCTCATGGCAGGGCTTGCAAAATAGTGAAGGGTAACATCAGGGGAATTGTAAGATATAAAATACATCTGTGAGAAGACTCTGGCAAAGCAATAGGGATATGTGTGGATGGCCACTGCCCAAACTTGGGGCATTTTCAGAGGCAACTCCACCACAAAGGAATAAGCAACCAGCAGCCGTGGTTTTATTCTCTTCCAGCTGGACTCCAAAGAACCTGAGCTCTTCAAGGGGCAGCTTGTAATAACATTATCTCAAGCTGAAACACATGATCCCTTGTGATATTGCAGATACTGCCATGGCTCAACTCTTGGATCATGTATATGTTGCCTAAAGCTGCCTCCCAGCCATGTGACATTACAAAACATCTCTGGGATGTGCCTGCACTGGCTGCCTATTTGCTTCCATGCCCAATTCAAAGAGTGATTATAACCTTAAATGGCTTGGGACCACGGTATCTGAATGACCAACTACTTCCGTCTAGGGCTGTCGATTCGGTTCGGCCCGAACTGAAAATCAACTGAATTTTCCTCGATTTGGCGCCTTTCTGTTCGGACGGATCCGAACTCCAAAATGGGAGAAATCCGGGAGGCCGAACTCTTCATGTTCGGCGAGTTCGGCGAGTAAATTCAGCGAATTCGGTGGTTCGGCAGAGACGCATGCGCAGGAGCTGATCCGCCCGTTGGCAATCTGCTTTCTCCCGCGGCCAATGGTAGCCCAGCAGATTTCTCATGGCCAATCAGAGCATTGATTTGAAGTTTTGAACTGGCCAAGAGAAAGTTTAAAACGCCCGCCCATCCCTCCCTTCCCCACTGTCTTCCATTTTGGTGGCGAGAGATCCAGCGATTCCAGCCAGCAGAATTGGTGCGGTTGAGAGATCCACCCGAGTTCATCATAGGGCTGTCAATTCGGTTCGGTCCGAACTGAAAATCAACCGAATTTCCCCTGATTCGTTGCTTTTCTGTTCGGACGGATCCGAACTCAAAACTGGCGGGCAACCGGGGGGGCCGAATTCAGCGAGTTCGGGAGTTCGCGAATAAATTCGGCCAATTCGGCCGTCAGTAAGCAGCATAACCGTCAGTAAGCAGCATTCTCCTCCCCCGGCCAATCGGTGGGCAAGCTGGGTCTTCTTCTGGCCAATCAGTCAGGATTGAGTACTGGAGGAATCAGCTGATGTGCGGCCCGGCCAGGGAGAGAGAGAGAGAGAGCGCAATCCTCGTGTGTGTGGGGGGGGTGCTTGTGCACATTCGCTCCTTTCTGTGGCTGCAGGGGGCGCATTTTTTGGGGTGCACACACAAAACTTTCACTGGAACTTCAGATGAAGCTTCTTAAGGTACCCCCCAAGTTTTGTAAACATTGGGTCAGGGGGTCCCGAGATATGGGCTCCCCCCCTTTTTCTTTCCATGGCTGCAGGGGGCACATTTTTGGGGGTACAAATCCCAAACTTTGAGCGGAGTTTCAGAACAGTGTTCTTAAGATACCCCCCAAGTTTTGTAAACATTGGGTCAGGGGGTCTCGAGATATGGGCTCTCCCCCTTTTCCCTCCCCCCTTTTCCATTTATGTGGCTGCAGGGGGCGCTTTTTGGGGGATATAGCCCCCAAACATTTAGCATAGTTTCAGTGAATTATTCTTAAGATACTACCCAAGTTTTGTAAAGATGGGTTCAGTGGGGGCAGAAATATCGCCTCCCCCCCTTTTCTCTTTCCATGGCTGCAGGGGGCGCATTTTTGGGGGTGCAGACACAAAACTTTCACTGGAACTTTAGATTAAGCTTCTTAAGGAACCCCCCAAGTTTTGTGAACATTGGGTCAGGGGGTCCCGAGATATGGGCTTTCCCCTTTCCCCTTTCCCCTATTGGGATGAATGGGGCAGCCGATCCGATCCTGTGTGCATCTCTCCAGAGCAAAACATTCCGTGCCTAATTGGAATCATCTTGGATTACAGCCCGTCCTGATGGAACAGAAGACAGCCACAGTAAGACCCCTTTGGGGGCTTTAATCTATAATTTTTCTCCTGTGTATGTGTGTGTGTGGGGGGGAAAAGCAGAGTCTGTGTGTGTGTGGGGAGAGAGCAGTTTCTGTGGGTGGGGGGGAAGCCAAAGGGGGCTGTCATCGGTTCTGCCTGGGGTGTGTGTTCCTCGCCTTCCTGGGAGTCCCGGGAAGACAGGCGAGGGGTCTTTAAACCCCTCTGCTTTGCCTGTCCAGGCAGAGCAGAGGAGCTTGCCAACCTCCCGCTCGCCTTCCTGGGAGTCCTGGGAAGACAGGCGAGGGGTCTTTAAACCCCTCTGCTTTGCCTGTCCAGGCAGAGCAGAGGAGCTTGCCAACCACCGCTCGCCTTCCTGGGAGTCCCGGGAAGACAGGCGAGGGATCTGCAGTGGATCGCCTGCCCTTCCCCCCCTCCAATCCCCCCTCCAATCTCCCGAGCGATCCTGCCGCCTGCGGGGGCCACAGAAGCCACGGCCCTCCGTTTGCAAGATCTGAGCAGGGCTGTCAAAGATGGGACATTTTGGAGGACTTTCATTCATGGAAGGTTTTGCATCAGAGTTGCCACTCTTTAGATGCACTTTCCCCCCCATCCATATTCTCCAAACTCAACAATAAGCCGCCGTGCAGAGTTTTGAGAATTCAGATGGGGAAAATGTGCATCTAGAGAGTGACAACTCCAATGCAAACCTTTCCATGAATAAATGGCCATAGGGTGGCCATGAGTCGGAAGCAACTTGACGGCACTTAACACACACATACAAACAATGAGCAGGCGAGTACGGTGGGGTGGGAATTTCTCCTTTTGCATCAGGACAGTGAATAGTCATTTTAAAGGTGTTTGGTTTGTTGCTCTGTGTGTGCGGGCTGTGATTTCTGGCCTGGGCTACTGTTCCCAAGTTTGGCTTTCTAATTCCTGCTGTGGCCTGGAGTTGGCATAGGCTTTTACTGACTGAGTCTCTGTTAAGCTTGGCCTGGTTTGGGGCTCTTTATGTTAAATTTGATATTTGGGTTGTTGCTCTGTGTGTGTACGCTGTGATTTCTGGTTGGGGGGGGATTACCTGTTCTGGTTGGGGTGGGCTTGCCTTTGTGGGAGTGTTATTCCTGCTGTTTTTTGTGGTTGCCAACTTTGGCTGGAGTTAAGTGGGTCAGTGTGAGTCTCTGCCCGCGGGGGGGGGATCCAGTGTACTTTGGTTGAAGTTAGCTTGGGTTCCTAGAGTGTTGCGCCGCCTCACCTGTGTGATTCCTGCTTGCAGGGGAGATCCATCTGCTTCAAGGTAGCTGCCTTGTTTGTGAATTGTGATGTTGGTGGTTAACTTTGTTTAAGGGTGCACTAGTTATTAGGAAGGGTAGCACCCAGGCTTGGGTGAGGGAGGTAAACCTCTTGGTCATTTAAGCAGGGGAGGTTTTGCCTTGGATTTGCCACTCTCCAGATGCACATTTTCCCAGCCAGATTCTCCAAACTCTGCATGGGGGCTTATTGTTGAGTTTTGAGAATTTGGCTGGGGGGAATGTGCATCTAGAGAGTGGCAAATCCAAGGCAAAACCTCTCTGACCCTGGAGATTATAGATATGCATCATGACTAGTATTCACTTTGACTAGTAGCCATGGATAGCCCTAAGCCAAAAGTTTTGCATTGGTTTTTATGGAGAAGGGGGCAAGCCCCCTTCCAGCCCCCCCCAACCCAATCCTCACCAAACACGGGGGTTCTTGCAAGGAGTGTCCCACCAAACTAACATAAAAGTTTGGGACCCCCACCTCAAAAAATGCCCCTCCCCCAGAGCCGTGGGAAAAACCTCCCTATGCCTGCCTATGCTGGGAGATTTCTCATTAACCTACTTCCCATGAGGGGTTAACACTTTGGGCGTCTGTGGTTAACCGCAGAGGAAACAAGCTTAATGAGAAATCTCTCAGCACCAGCAGGCATAGGGAGGTTTTTCCCACGGCTCTGGAGGGGGCATTTTTTGAGGTGGGGGTCCCAAACTTTTAGGGTAGCTTGGGGGGACTCTTCTTGCCAGAACCCCCAAGTTTGGTGAGAATTGGGTCAGGGGGTCCGGAGTTATGGGGCCCGGAAGGGGTCCCCCCCGCCCATTGCATGAATAGCAGCTGGCTTCTGTTCTTTCTTTCCTATGGGTGGATGGGGGGACCCCTTCCGGGCCCCATAACTCCGGACCCCCTGGTCCAATCTTAACCAAACTTGGGGGTTCTTGCAAGGAGGGTCCCTTCAAGCTACCCTGAAATTTTGGGACCTCCGCCTTAAAAAATGCCCCCCCGAGCCACGGAAAGGCGCGATTGTGTTTTTAATGGCTTTATTCGGCCGAATTTTTTTCCGAACTTTGAATTCCCGCTGAATTGAACGGAGCCGAAGTGGGGGAGTTCGGACTTCGGCACGTACTGAACCCACAAGGGCCAAATTCGGCCGAATCTGAACTGTACCGAATTTTTTTTTTTGACAGCCCTAGTTCATCAGTTGGAACTGGTTTGAGGGTGTTTTGTGGTGTTTGTGTTGTGCGGGTGGTTGCTTTGCTTGGGGTTCCACGGTCCGGCCTAGCCTCCCCCCCCCCAGGTTGGCTTGAGAAAGGCGAGCGGTCTCCGTGCGGAGGTGCGAGGAGGACCCTCTCGCCGCCGGGGCTCCCGCGTTCCCATCCCACCCCCACCCCCCGGTGCTTGGGTGCCCTCTAATCTTTGCAACCGGGGATTGCCAAAAGCCGCTGGGCAGCCACACCTCAAAGTGGAAGATATACATTACACAGGAAAAGACTCTCTGAGAAAAAGAAGGGGGGCGTATGTCTTTCCCTTCCTCCAGCCACTTTTTGTAAGAGAGTTGGGTGGTCAATTAATTACTTCCTCCAGCCCGCGGAGCTGCCATGGGTGCAATGCTTATATTTCACGCTTCACCCCGGCATGCAGTTTGTGAATTGCGTGGGCTCTCTCAGTCCAATGTATTGCATTGCATCATTTGCTTGAATGTGCAAATGCAGCCGAGCCGAGTCACGGACGGTCTATGCTTTGCGATGGGCAATTGGGGGAGGGCTTCCGGGATCCATATCTCACCTCCCTAGGACCCCATCGTCACCAAAATTGGTGGTCCTTTCAATAAGGGTCACAAGAAGCAATGATGAAAGTTTTGAACATCCAGCTCTAACCCCCCCCCCCCCCCCCGCAGCCGCGGGATGCCAAGAGTGATTGTTTAAAATTTAAATGGCAATATTCGGCCAAATATTTTGCCGAACTTTAATTTCTCGCCGAATTTAACGGATCCGAATCGGGGGAGTTCGGACTTCGGCGTGTACCGAATCCAGACGGGCCAAATTCGGCCGAATCCGAACTATACCGAATTTTTTTTATTTTCAACAGCCCTACTTCCATCCACATTGACCCTGCTTGTCAAGATAGTCATCTGAGAGCCAGTGCTGAGTCCCTCCATCATCAGAGGTTAGAGATACAATAACAAGAGAACCGGTCTTTATTTAGTACACTTTTATCCCACTTTCTCCAAGGACCCCTGGGGGGTGTACATTGTTTTTGTATTCCTCCATTTTATCTTCAGAACACCCCTGTGAGGTGGGTTAGATTGAGAAAAAGCGATTGGTCCAAAGTCATCCAGCAAGCTTCATGACAGAGCAGGGATTTGAAACTGCGTCTCCCACATCCGAGTCCTATGATTATACCATACTGGGTTTTTTTTCCAATTATGACATCTTAGTTATAGAATGTCCTCCATTTATCTATTCTCCAGTGACAAGTTTGTTAAGCTTTCGGTACCAGTTGAAGACTGCCAGCAGGTAGCATTGTGTGGAGTAATGTCACTTCCAGTTGTACCCAGAAGTGATGCCATGATACTGTACGAATTCCCCAAATTGCCATGGCTTTTACCATAGAGATCAAGAAATTCCAGATGTCATGACATTACTTCAAGGTAAAATATGAAGCAACATTGCAAAGTTAGTGACATCACTCCCTCCCCCATTTTTGCTCCCACTGGAGTGAAGAGGCTGGCTGGCAGCCATATCCCTACCATCAGAGGTTAGGCTTTCTACAGTTTAGGAGATGTACAGATAGAAGCTTGTTTTGTTAGCCTGCCTAGCCCAACTACCACCTGGTTTTCTATCAGCACTCATCCACTCTACTGGAGATGGTATCATCAGGGTCATTAAAGGGGAAAGGACTAGGAGAACAAGATTTCAGAGAGCAAATGGAGCTGGGCAAGTCAAGTAATACGCTTTCATATGATGTTACGTTGGCCCTCAGTGGTGTGAATGGGCCCAAAAGCAATCTTTTTCTGTGGCCCACTGGGACTCAGTAGGAGAGAGAAATAGTGAGGGCTCTTTCAGTGGCTTGCTTTGATTCATACATACTTTATATTTAATTTGTGTTGGAGTTATTAGTTGAAAAAGAATCATGACATATAAATATAATTAATAGGGACTTTTGTTGTGTCTAATCCATCCCAAAACACCATGGACATGCATCTTAATCCTGGGTCCTGAGAAAGATAAGAACATCCTATGGCTTTTCTTAAACATTACCTCTTGGCACAGCAGTAATGTGAAAGGAGGCAATTTCCTCACTGTTTTCCCACACCTCTTTTGTACAGGATGGTTCTCTTCAAGGGTTCATTTCACTGGTGATCTCTACAGAAATAATTAGGATGAACATAAGTTAGCCACTACTGTCAGATTTTGAATTAGCTACATACAGACAAGCCATTTAGTGACTGGCAATAAGTCACCAACTGAAAGGAATTTGCAATCTGGCTCTCCATTTCCTCAGGAGGCAGTCATTGTCTCATCGACTGCAGCTAAACTTCAAGCTCTGCTGTAGTTGCCATCTGGCATGTGAGCAGGGATCTGGGCCTAAATGCAAAACAATAAAGATGGATGGGAGATGTGATGCTTTGTTCAGCCAATTGCCACTCTGTGTAGGATCTTGTATATTAAATGAGGTAAAACAATATTTCAAGGTTATTCGGAGTGTGCTTTATCACATCATTCATCAAACTGTCATCTAGTATGAAACCTTTTACAGCCAAATGGGGAGTGCCCACTTTAATCACACAAATAACTTAGTTTACTTGATAGGTTCTATTTCTTAAACAGAGAGATTTATACTCCCTCTGAAACTTATGTTTTAAAACTGGTTTTATAGAACTGGTTTATACAGATTAAGACAATGAAACAAAACCAGTAACATAATGCAGAGATTACCATAGGCATGATCCTGCTTGGTATACAGGGAGAGCCGCTACCATCCTCAGCTAATGAGCTGGCAGAGATAGGGAGAACTTGTTCATTGGAGAATGTGGGGTGGTGTGTGGAAATGAGTAGATCGGCCAGTAGTGTCTATAGCAATGAGTCAGGCCTGGTATTATCAGGGAGATAGATTCAAAATTGGGCTTGTCATCATTTTTCAGTAGGGTTGCCAACTGCCAGGTAGTAGCAGGAAATCTCCTGCTAATTCAACTGATCTCCAGCCGATAGAGATCAGATCACCTGGAGAAAAATGGCCGCTTTGGCAATTGAACTCCATGGCATTGAAGTGCTTCCCCTCCCCAAACCCCTCCCTCCTCAGGCTCTGCCCCAAAAATCTCCCACCGGTGGCAAAGAGGGACCTGGCAGCCCTATTTTTCAGACTAACAGTGTTGCTGTGAGGATAACATTAGCTAGGCCCACGTATGCTTGAAAGAAGGATGGTGTGAGTATAATCCTTCTGCCAATATCAGCTCCTATCCAGAAATTTGAGGATACAGGAAACATAAACAAGATACCTTGGAAGGCAATTCCTCCTCAGGTGCAATACACTAGGACTCAGACTGAATATTAAGGATTGGGGGGGGGGATGGAGAAGAAGACTGGAAGACTCGAGAAGCTCTTCAGTCCAAACTAGATGTTTGCATGTATATAATATACATTAACTTACACGGTAGCTGCATCCAATATAATCATGCTGGAACACCCCTACAAAGGACCGTGACCTTTCTTGATGGCTGGAGCAATCGTGGTGTATTAGTGGTGCAATGGCAGGAGAGGCCGTGTTACTGGCAAAATTTAGTGAGTTCCCAGGAGAATTCTGGGACATCAAGCCCAACCCTCCAAGAATATTCTCAGCAGGTAGGTTGGGCAGACGAAATTGTGTTCTTGCAGGAAGACCAGTGTGCCAGCTCTCTTCAATCACAGTATGTGAGATTCTCACAAAATTCTATAGGCAGCCATGGAAAAATGTCCTCCTCAGGTAGCTAGTAATTGCACTCTCCTTTTCCTTCTGTAGATGGCAGCAATGTCCTATCACACTAACTCAAGTAAACTCTTCCCCTGAAGCCTTGGACAGCCTTGGGTATAATGTGGTCCTCATCTTGCTTTGACAGCTTCTTCAGTTTGTCTACAGAGCTCACTCTGCATTACACGCTTGATCCACATTTTTAATCCCATAGGAACCTCTGAATAAAGTCTTCTTTCAGGATGCTATGTTTGTTGGGCTCTCTGCATCAAACTTAATTGGTGTGGGTGGCTGAATGTTTGCAGCAGCTACTTCATGCCTTTGAAGCAAAAAGTGTCTTCTTCTGGAGGCCTCACAAACACCAGCAAAACTATCTTCCTCAAATTATAGAAGATGTTTTCTTATTATTATTAATGTAACAAGAATTGTGTGTATGGGGAGAATCTGTGTTTTCTTTCAGTGGTACGTTATTGTCAGTGTTCTTTGTTATTGTCAGCGTGACATAAAAATACATAAATTAAATGTTATTTTTAGAGTTTCCCTCTCCACTGTTTTTGAGTGCTGTCTACCCAGTCAAATGTTTTTTTTGCAGAGAAGATTAAAACTTTAAGAAAATTAATGGACTGCTAGCAGTTGCCTACATAACAAAAGATACACTTGCTCTAACTAAGGGGTCTTACACATGGATTGTTTACACCCTGGCTTAGATGTTGTTGGAAAGCAGGTTATTTTCCTGCTTCCACACAGCATGGGGGTACTTTGGTGCACCTCCTGGACTCCCTCAGCTTTTCTGCATTTATTCCAAAATCTTCTTTACTCCAGTCTTTTTGGAAAGATCTTAACAAAGCAGGGCAGTTTTCCCTGTCCCACCCACATCAGAAGAAGAAGAGTTGGTTTTTATATGCCAACTTTCTCTACCACTTAAGGGAGACTCAAACCGGCTTACAATCACCTTCCCTTCCCCTCCACACAACAGACACCCTGTGAGGTAGGTGGGGCTGAGAGAGCTCTAATAGAGCTGTAACATGCCCAAGGTCACCCAGCTGGCTTCATGTGGAGGAGTGGGGAGACAAATCCAGTTCACCAGATTAGCCTCTGCTGCTCATGTGGAGGAGTGGAGAATCAAACCCGGTTCTCCAGATCAGACTCCACCACTCCAAACAGCCACTCTTAACCACTACACCAGCGCCATTTCCCTTGCCCCAGCCTCCCACAGCCATTCTCCCCTGATTGGAGGGCTATGAGCGGAGACATCACTATAGTGTTACACTATGATGGTCTATTGCAAAAATGTTCTCAGCTTTCACTTTTTAAATATAAGACACTAGCCATTTTATTATAGCTTATAAAGAGTTATAAGGAGAAACACCCTGCAGTTTCCCCTTTATGCCAGAGAAAATAATCTTTATATTTTTTTTTCCTAAAAGGGGGGAGGGGAGGGGACAGGAGCAAGAAGAGTTGTGCCCTGATTGGGCATGATGTCATCTGGATGCTCTACTACAGGGGCTTCCTGCTGTTAGTGCAGGGAAAATCTCTATGTAGAAGCAGTCTTAGAATACATAGACTTGCCCCCATGCCTACATAGAGGAAAGAAAGAATTTATACACATATCGAGCAAGGCTGACTGCATTGATAGTTCCCAACATGGAGTTTTAGGTAGCTGTAACCATGATAAATAGGACAGGATCATCAAACCCCAAAATAAAAGAAGAGGCACATCACTAACTGGAAGAGGAAACCTTAACATTGGGGGTTTCTGCACTTGTATTCCCAGCGATGTAGTAAGAGTTTGAAAATGTTATAAAAAATACTGTTTGCACTTTGTTTGGCCCCTTTAGCTGTGAAGACGTCTTCCAACCATTTATTAGCCGTGGTATCCAAAAACCCTTTTAAAGCGATGTTTTTTATAACATTTTAAAACTCTTAATACATCGCTGGGAATACAAAGTGCGGTAACCCCCATTATTCAAATTGCATTATGAGATCCTTTGAAACTGACAGGAATTAACTGGAGCAGCAGGTACTAAAGCAGGCACGCAAGCAGCAGAAGCGACAGATTTGTGGCACTTCCCTTGGCAATAGCTGGAAAAAGCAGGAGTCTGGGTGTGGTGGCCACCAAGCCTGCCTTCTCTCCCATCCAGCTCATCCCATCCCATCCCACTCCTGCATCAACAGGCCAAAGGCAAACCCAGAGAAAGGTGTGCAGGTTTCTCTAGGGAGCATTATCTCATTCTGCAGCCCTGAAATGTGGCTCATTTACCAAAATGTTTGGTGACTAATGCCCACAACACATTTTCTGGATGACAAAAAAAAAAAAGTTCCTTTAAAAAATCAAGTTTGGAGAATATCTGCCTGAGTCACATTTCCCTTCTGGTTTATGAGATAGGCTCTCTGCATCAAATGGTGTGTTGCATCTCTACCTCTGCTCAGTCATCTGTTTTTCCCCTTCAGCAGTTTCAGATGATTATGCTGCAGTGTAACATACTTCATACTGTGGCAGTGAAGCATCACAGCCGTTTCACTTTGATGTGCCTGCTTCATTAACACTGAATGTGTTAATGTATTGATTTAATCCTAATACCAGCCAGGCAGCTGAACAATTCTCATTAATGGGAAATTAATATTTACATGCTCACTTGATGATATAACCTCGTTTTAGTTAAAATGGTTGTCATGTTGGTCCCTCGGAAAATGAGAGACACAAAATGGATGTCCATCTTGTTGTGAGCCTCCTCTAAACATATTACCCATTTTCCTTTTTAAACATCAAATCAGATGTACTTCATTTTAAATACAGGGTGTGTGTGCTGAAAGCATGTCCTTTATAAGATAAATGGGAGAGTGTAGTACAGGTGAAACTGGCATAAGTGGTAAGCTTTATAGGATAGGGAAGGGTTTCCAGTAGTGACTTCTTATGTCCAAAAAACAAAAGAGGATAGTCTATGGTCTGGGCTCAGAAACTGAGATAAGGATCACTAATGCAAGGAGAAATGTTAACAGATATTTCTTTCAATGTTTTAAAAATGTCTTTCAATATTTTTGGAGCCATTCCCAACCCTGTTACACAAAATTATATTCCTTTTAGAGTTTGGTATGGCCAGGCTGTTGAAACTGAACAATATGGCTACGCAGATTAGTTGGCTTTCAAACAACTGGAATGCAAGGCACATTTCCCTGACAAGACAGAGGCTGGACCTAGCTTTGACTGGAAGATTAGGAACAGGGAGCTCTAAAAGCTCTTTTTGGAGCTGTTTGGGAAAAACATGATTTGGCCATGGGTAACAGAAATGTGGCAGAATTATTACAGGCTGTGCATGCATATTTGTTTCTGCAACTGCTACTCAGCATACACATTTGTGAAGAATCAAATTATTGCACCCCCTGCCATAGCCAGAGATCACTCCTCTGGATGAAAATTATCACATATTTTTTCCTGTTTTGTAATGCTCATGTCAGAGATATACATCGTAAAGGACCAGTGCCAGAAAAAGAGGAGCGTGTTGGCTAGGCCTGTTAATGTTTTGGCAGAACGTAGAAATTCATAGGTAAATCCTTCAGCATCTCAATGAGCAACTCTCAAAAGTTCAAGAGAATTTTGAAAGAGAAGGATCACAGTAAACGCCAAGTGTCTGGCAAGGCTGCTAATCCCTGGTTTCCTCAGGAGACACTGTGTAACTAACAGGCTATTGCTTGTCATTTTACTTCTTTCTTCCTACGTGTGGACCTCCGAGTTCTCAGAACCACAAATCAGGCAATCCATTATAAAGAACATTTCATAATGAGAAAGATCGTCCTAATTTTCTTATGCACACATGTATATTTCTTCCTGAATACCCCTGATCAGCTCAACATAGTAAACAACTATAAATAATGTAATTATACAGGAACAGAGACAGTTTATGAAAGATATATATCAATCATACACATAGTTGTATGACAAATTTGATGATGGTTTATGGTGCTTGAACACCTGTTGAAGCCAAAATATTTTAGTAATTCTTAAAATATAAACCACTTAGCATAAATATAAACCACTTTGGCATGCAGAAGGTCCCAGATTCAATCCCCGGCATCTCCAGTTAAAGGGACTAGGCAGGTAGGTGATGTGAAAGACCTCTGCCTGAGACTCTGGAGAGCCGCTGCTGGTCTGAGTAGACAGTACTATATGAGTAGACAGTACTTTGATAGGCCAAGGGTCAGTATAAGGCAGCTTCATGTGTTCATATATTACCTTTTGATAATCTTTACAATAGCCCTGTAAGGTAGATCAGTGTGGTTATCCCCATGCCCTTGCAAGTTCTCAGCAGAGATACAATTCAAACCGGAGACCTCCCAAACCAACTTCAATTCTCTTAGCCACTGTGCAACTTACCTGTACATTACAAAGCCAGTGTGGTGCAATGGTGAGAGTGTCACACTAGGATCTGGGAGGCCCAGGTTCAAATCCCTACTCTGCCATGGAAGCTTGCTGGGCTATCTTAAGCCAGTCACACACTCTCAGCCTAACCTACCTCACAAGGGTTGTGAGGATAAAATGGAGGAGCCGAGAACAATGTAAGTTGCTTTGAGTCCCCACTGGGGAGAAAGACCAAGTATGATTGAAGTAAACAAATTAAAGACTTAGAAACCACCTTTTCCCCTTGGGAGCCCCAATGTTGTCTGTCAAGCCTGCATGAAGTGAGGGCATTGGCAGCCTCCAGTGCCACCTCCCCAAACTTGCCCTCCTGTGTTGCCAAGGCTCAGAAGTGGCCACATCTCAGAGATAATAAAGAGCTCATGTGTTGACAGGCTAATGGTCACTGAAGTTGCCAGGGCAGGCCATGCCAGCTGTAGGCAGCTTTGCAAGTGCCCAGATTCATCTCCCATTGGCAAGTTTCACTAACGGCCCAACCTTGTTTCCAGAACTTGAAATGTGCAAACTGGTGTTTAATTTTATTACATTTAAACACTGTATATGTACTTCATCTTGTAAACATATTTTTTTTACTCAGAACTCAGTGTATTTTCTCTTTTGGACTTAATGATGCTGAAAATCAAGCTAATGTCTGTCTAATGGGCTTCTTCAGCTTTCCATTTCGCCTCATTCAACAGAAATGAATGTAACCCCTTTGTCACTTGTTTAGTGGGGAAGGTACATTTCTTCCCACTGTAGGGAAAGGAATTAAGAAAGCCCCCTGTGTCCTAAGTCAACACACTTCTGACACCATGATATGCCTCTAGGGGGGGGGGAAAGGATCAATACTGGAGGCGGTAGGAGTTATAAGAACTTTGTTTATTGGAACACAACAGCCAACTAACTAGGGCTGCAGCTCCGGTTTGGGAAATACCTGGAGATTTTTGGGGTGGGGCCTGAGGGGAGCAGGGTTTGGAGAGTGGAGGGAATTTAATGCCATACAGTCCAGTTGCCAATGTGGCCATTTTCTCCAGGGAAACTGATCTCTATCAGCTGGAGAACAGTTGTAATAACAGGAGATCTCCAGCTAGTACCTGGAGGTTGGCAACCCTACAAATAACAGAACAAGCCTCAGTAACTCTCTCCTCCTTCAGTTATGGTCACAAGACCTGGGCTTCTGAGAGTTTTCCTTAAAGCAACAGTACCAATATACTACAGTGTCTTCACAGCAGATCACTAAACTGTGAAGAACAGCCTGCTAAATGGTGGTCTCGTGATTCTCACTTCTACCCCAACCCAGGGCATAGCTTTATGAAGAACAAACAATATATTGAATACAATCGGATGGAGGAGGCAAAGTGAAGAAAAGGTGAGGGTCAAGGATACGTATGTAAATATCTGGATAATAAAATTCCCCCAGAGCTAAATAATTGATTGTTTCTGGGGATCATAGAAATGTTTGGCTGCTTTTTTATTATTAAAAACACACACTTAAAAGTCCTCTTTCAGGAGACTGTTCTTTACTGCATCCCTGGTTAAAGCAGCAGTGAAACTTGTCTCTCTCTTTTGTCTTCGCACAGATAATGGTGTTTCCAAGTGACAGGTGGGTCAACCAGCTTTCCTTCAGAAGAATCAGATGATGGCCTTAGAAGGTATGTGACCTGATTGCCACACCCATACCAGAAACCAGCTTTTCTTGGCTTTTATCCCTAAATGAGTTAGCTCACAGGAACAAAAACAAACTTTTGAGTGACACAAGGATTCCAAAACCTACAAAAATTATCAAAGAAATGTAGATCTTGCTTAAGGTCTAGATAAGATTACTAATTGTACTTTTTATTTATTTTATACATTTAGCACAATTTCATCTGCCCTTCCATCAAGCAATCATGGACAATATACACAATTTCCCCTTCCATCATTTTATCACCACAACAACCCTTTGAGGGAGGTTATGCTGATTATCCAGCAAGTTTCACGGCAAGTGGGAATTCTAATTTGGATTAATTCAGAAATATTGTACCACTGTACTTTTTATTTTATGAGTTATCTTAGGGCTGTAGCCTGCTTACTGGGCAAGTGCGACAAATCCCCCTATTCATTAGGCTTGTTTTTAATACAATTTGAGTCTCCTTGCCCTTAAATAATTACTATGTGCCTGCAACAATCAGTGTTAATCATATTAGATTTAAGAGGCAGGTAGCTGCAGTATTCACATGATCATAGCTAGATTATTAACCCCTTTCTTGATGAAAGTGACTCGAGGGTTTTCTGTACATGGGAATATAATTTACAGAACAGTGTAATATACAGAGTCACATGTATCCTGATTCCCAAACAATAATGTAAATGTGACTTCTTCCTGCACAAAGGGATTCATGTTGTTGAATATGGCTACTCTTAACAAAATTACTGTAACAGAAAATGTCAATCATTTCATATGTATATGGATCAGATGATACCTTCTGTACAGGCTCAAGAGAATTAAGCTGGACTAACTTGTTTTCATCCCACCTTTATCTGACTCCCCCACACCTTATCTACGATTGGCAAAAAAATTCCCATTCAATGGTTTAACATTTCTAGAAGAACTATCGCACTTTCATGTGTACTGCACTGCACACATTGGCTTTTATTCAGTTTTGATCTTTAGTATTAAACAATTGTTGCAAAGAAAAAGTATTATTTAAAATTGACGAATTCTAAAGATCAAAAGCAAATATGTACAGTGCAGTACACATGAACAGGTGATTTATCTTTCTAAAAATATTGGCAAGTGGTTAAGGGTTTACAAAAACAGTAACTCTTTTTTATTTGTGAATTTTCTGTTTTTATGGTCTCAGAAAGCATGATGATGTCTTGAATTATTGCCCATGATTAATGTATCGGTGACCAAAATATGGTAGGAACTGTAATAAGGTATTCTGAAAAATGACCAGTTCAGCTGGAAAGATCAAAAGCAGTCCTGGGATGAGAGGTCCTATAAATGGAAATGGACCGTATACAAACAGGGAGGTTTGTTTAGATGCCAACTGGGAAGACAATATTTTTTCAAAATAACATTAGACCACCCCTTTGCCCTGGTTTAATTGTGGATTAATGAATTTAAAATTGATGGTCTGTCTCTTATTGTTCACCAGGGAAGCAGGGGGAAAAGATCATGAGCAAAAGATATATGGCGCAGCGCACATTCCATTTAAAATAATAGCTGAGCCAAATCCTGTTGATTTGAAGGGTCATGGGTTACAAGAAGATAGTTGCTCCAGCTTGGCTTTCTACTCCATGAGTAGCTAAAAAGCTGTGCCCAGTGGGAAAGAAATCTGTATTCACTTTTACTGTTACTGAAGAGGAGATAAAGCACCTGCCAAATAATCTATTGTGGTCTTCCTCAATAACCCAATTATCTTGTCATTCTTAGCACGCCAAGGAATGGGCTCCACTTTTGTCTTCTCATTGTGGCATGCTATTTTGTACAGAAGACACAATCCTGATTACTTTTTTAGAATAATGGACTTTTATCTTAGGAGGAACACTTGGTGGGACTGGTCTCCCTTTAGCTATTTCACTCTGCCTGGAGTCGGGGGCAAAATGGAAAACAGTTAGGTGACATTAATTGTTTGGTTTGTTAATGCTTGAGTTCATTAGCTCAGAACTGCAGAATGCAGATGGCTATTAGAGATGTTGATGATTACAAGCACTGGACTACAATCAATTGGATCAGTATTTTTGCTGTTCCTGTGTTGATGCTTTATTTTTAATACAGCGACAGGGATAAAGCCTAGCATCTTTGATACAAATGTGTGTGAACTCTACAAAATCTAGTTGCCGATTTCATGTTTATGCCAGGAAAGTCAAACAAGGATTTTGAGTGCCAGTGTGATCATCTGTTGTATGTTTGAGCAGGGATAAAATATGCAGAAGATAACTGGTTTGATACTGCAGAAATGAAAGTTGCCTGTATTTTTTGAAGTCTTACCAAATGGCTCCAGAAGGGCTGAAAAAGTGTGTGCGTGTCCTTAGTGAGAATAGGATTGTGAGCTGGGGCTAGTAGTCGAACATCTTATTACATCAACCAAAGGTCATCACAATTCTCTCTAGAGAAAAATACTTTAATTACAGAAGATAAAGTACATTAAAATATACAACTTTGCATCTATCGATCTCCACACAAGGAACAAAAATTCCCCTCATAAACTTAATAAGCTTAATTCCAAGATTCCCAGAGGTCTCTGTGATTAATGAGATTTTATTTGTTATACATATCTGTATCTATAGAAGGTAACAAATTGTTTGAGCTTCTGCCTAGTTCAGAAATGTATTAATAAGGTCATATATTAATATCTCAGTGCTATATATAGTGAGCAGTGAAGCAGATAATGACTGAGTTCTTCTGCTTCATTTGCCCCCCCCCCCAAAAAAAAAAAAACACCATGGCACAACTTGGTCAAGAAAATGGTGATGTAGGGAGTGCTTAATTCTTTTGTGTCACCCATATTCTCTCCAAGGGCTGTTTCACTCTCCTCTTTCATTTGTTTGTGGATAAACACATGGGTGGCGGGCGGGGAATGTTTTACTGCTGAAGGATGGTGGGAGGGAAAAGGACTGAGAATTCCCTATACCCTGTTACTTTTCTAATCAAAATTACAGCCTTAAAAAACCACCATGTGTTTTCTGTTGCATGCACTTATGTGCAGAAAGTAGTTTTTCCTCAAAATAGTATTCTGTTACATCAACATGTAAGGCATTTTCTGTGACATATTAATATACAGTCTAGTGTAACACTGGGTATTTTGTCCCCAGCATAACTTTAGACTGTATATATTAATGTGTCACATACAATCATTTCCTTCCTCTGCAGGTCTTCAGT
The DNA here is from genome assembly GCF_029931775.1 of Euleptes europaea. NCBI lineage: Eukaryota > Metazoa > Chordata > Lepidosauria > Squamata > Sphaerodactylidae > Euleptes > Euleptes europaea. The sequence goes on from NC_079316.1 coordinate 41,670,253, forward strand.
TAGTACTTGCAGTTCACAGTTCAGAGCTAGCTAATTTATGCTTTTCATGAGAAAGAAATTACAAATAATTATAATAGGAAACAAGCAATTTGCAGTTGTGGTATAGGATGCTAATTAAAAACTTGCCAATGTAAAATGTGTGCAAACACTTTTTTTGAAAATTGGGGCCTTGTGTTCCCCCTCCCACCCCAGGAAGTTTTGAAAATGACAGTGACCAATTAAAAGCAGCTAGACATTTCAGAATTTTTTGAGTTTTATCAGCTACTTTTTATTTGTTATTGTGTTCAAGATCAGCTCATTACTTCAAACTAGCATTTTGTTTTGAGTGGTGATCAGCCAGATAGTTTCCTCAGAACAAAAATAAATGGATGCTGTTTTGATCCCTTTGTAGTTTAATTTCCTAATTAAGCTTAGCAGTGCACACTCCAGAAACCTCTCTCTATAATGGAGTCTAGCTGCTGCCAGGTCCTGCTTTTATGCTCTTTGCCCATGCTCAGAAGAATTTGAAAGAAAAGCAGCTATGAAACAACTCCTGTGACTGGGAGAAGAGCACTGTTCCCTCTAATGTACAATCCTATTTGCCACTACCTCCTGTCCTCCTCCTTCCTATTCCCTGGGAAACCTGTTAATGGGTGGGACAAGGTTGTTGGACTCCACATTTGAAGTCAAACACCTTGTAAAACAACAGCTGTGATTGAACAAACAGTATAGCTCCCTCTAATGTTCTCTCCTATATGCCTGTGAGAAGTGCTTCATCCCCCCTCCTTTCTGTTGCTCTGGAAAGCAATCCAAAGGCAGGAACAGGGCATAGGGCAACTGTAGAGCCCTGACCTGTTCCTATTTGGCATTCCTGAATTATCCCAAATAAACTAGATTTTTTTAAAATTTGGGGGGGGGGATCAGGATTGGAGAACTGGAGATTCTCAAATGTATATTTGGCTCAGATATACTGAATGCTAATATCAATTCAAACGACATTATTATTGTACCTGAAGCAATAGGCTGTCTGGTTAAACTACAATTCCTGGACTTGAGTGACAATGCTCTGCAAATTGTGTGCCATGAGTTGGCCGCCTGAAGTCCATAGGTCTTCTTCGATTGGCTAATAACCAGCTGAAATACTTGCCAGCAGAGGCTGGAGATCTCAGATACTGTAGCTGCAGACATTGAGCAGATAAACCAATCATTTAATAACTTTGCCTGAGAGGCTGCATCCATGCCTCTCTCTTCAGTACCTGACTGCTGCCCGGAATCATCTGAGGTGCATCCCTCGTCACCTCTGCAAGCTCTCCAGTCTCAATTATCCATGGCTGGAAACTGTCTGGTTTTCTTGCCACTGGATTTAGGTCGTTCCCGAGAACTGCAATATATTTATGTGGATAACAATATTTACTTACTTCCTACTCAACATTGTGTTCTAGCAAACTACAACACTATGTGAGTTTTTTTATTCACCCTTACGCTTGCTTAGATTTGCTAGGTCTTGCTCCAGAGATCCCTCTCACATTGGAGATGGTATCCTAGGATTCTCTCATCTATCTGTGCTGTGGCACATCTGCTTTATCTCTCACATGTACCGAGTGCCTAAAAATGTAAACACCCAGGGAGAAAAATAGGGAAAACAACAGGGTTTTCTCTCTCGCCGGGGTCTCCCCCACCCCAATTTTACTGATGGGAAATTTGGGGGTGGGGGTGGAGATGGAAAAAAAACTTTTAATGAAATATTCTCCAAGAATAATAACATAAATGTGTTTTAAGGCAAGGCTTTAAAATATTTCTTTAACAGTCCTTCACTCCCTCAAAATGTTCTCTAATAGGTATGTAAGAAACCTCAGTAATTGCAGTTCCAATACACTACACAGTACAACTCTCTGAGTCTTTTTCTGCTTCAAGGTCCTCTAGCGTTTACATCAGTGGTCTACAGCTAATTGATTGTGGAGCCCTACCTGCTAGGTTGCAAGCTCTGGTAGAGCTGCCATTTTTTTTGCTTCTTTTTGAAAGGACCTGCTTCTAGTGTGCATGTGCACAGCAGAAGGATGCCATAGCTCCTGCACCACCTTGCACATGCACTGAGAAGGCCAGCGAGAGAGCTGGGTGAGGTCACTTAGGTAGGGAGGGTTCTTTTTAGAAGGTTTCAAGAGCTTCTCTGTAAAAGCAAGTCCTTACCTTCTTTATCTTTCCTCAGCCTAGTCTCCAACCACCATTCTCCACCATCCAATGTTGATAGTGATGGAACCAAAAATCACAACTTCAAGTATAGGCTAATGGAGTCTGACCTTGCTGAGACTGACAAGGAAAAAGATCTTAGGGTCGTAGTTGATAGTTCACTGAAAGCGTCAACTCAGCGTGTTGCAGTGGTGAAAAAGGTAAACTATATTGGGGATTATTAGCAAAGGGATTGAAAATAGAACAGTTGATATTATAATGCCCCCATGTAGATCTAGGGTACAGCCCTCATTTGGAATACTGTGTACAGTTCTGAGTACATATCTCAAAAAGGATATTGCAGAGTAGAAAAAGGTACAGAAGAGGGCAACCAAGAGGATTGGGGAATGGGAATACCTTCCCTATGAGGAAAGTCTGAAGAGTGTGAGATGTTTCAGTTTAGAATAGAGACAACTAAGGGAAGACATCATAGAGCTTTATAAAATTATGCACATAGTGGAAAGAGTTGACAAAGATAATTTTTTCTCCTTCTCCCCAAACAATAGAAGTCGAGAGCATCCAATGAACCTGATGGGCAATAGATTCAGGACAGACAAGTGGAAATACTTCTTTACACAGAGAGGGATCAAAATGTGGAATATTAGAGAATAGGTCTATCAGTGGCTACTAGCCATGGTGACTAATGGGAATCTGGTGACAAGAGGGAACCTCCATGTTCAGAGGCAGTAAACCTGAATACCAGTGCCAGGAGGCAACATCAGGGGAAGGCCTTGGCCTTCTGTTGTTGGCCCTCCAGAGGACCTGGTTGGCCACTGTGTGAGAAAGGATGCTGGACTAGATGCACCACTGGTCTGGTTCAGCAGGGCTCTTCTTATGTACTTAGGTTTTTACTTCTAACTTTTATTATCCACACCCCCTCCTTTTTCCTGATTGGCAAAAACAAAAATATGCTCCCTCTCTGACACCAGGCATGTTTGAAATATTGCATTTTTTCCCTCCAAAACCCTCAAGGAAAAGATCCTGGCTTACTGGGGCTTCTGGGTTTGCAGTACTTTTATGTCTCTCTGTATTTCATCCCTGGAGTCTTACAAGCAGGACAGGATGCAAGGAAAAGGACCAGGGGAGAAATCATGGCTGCCTCACCTCCTGAGTTAGTGTAAATTTAAAGGTATTGTAGGCTATGGCAATTCTAGATTCCAGGTTACTATTGTGACCTGAAGTTTGCCCATGATGCCCAATGGTTTGGTGGCCCTAAGCCTGTGAACTGTATTACAGAGTTTAAAAGAAAGAGGAGGGAAAGGAAGAGCCGACCTTAAGAGGAATGCCCTACAAAACACAGAACTAACTATTTACTAGGATATGAGCTGTCCTGCAGGCTATCTTTTGTCTTTGTTGGGAACTTCTGCAGTAGCTAGGAGAAAGCTGAAGTCAGCAGGTGACTGTTCTTGGTGGGGTGGGCAAAGGTAAGAGACTTTTCCCACAGTATAGGAGGGGGGACAGAGAAACCTGGCTTGGAGAGGAAGCAGCGAATCTTTCAGTCTTCAAACCAACTTTCAGTGGTACTGGAATCATTCAGTGCTCAAATGATAGAGTAGATCGTGACTAGTTTTATATTCAGGCTGGATTATATACACAGGATTATGATCAAGATTTACTGAATAACTGAAGTGGGACTCTTGTTTGAAATCCATTCACACACACACGCAGACTCCATGCTGGAAAAAAAATAATTTTGGGATATTTGTCTTCCTTTACTTCTCTTTAAGTTACATAGCAGTCAGCCTTCCTTGCAACACTGACTTAAGCAGCAAAGGCTTGAGACTGCAAACAAACCACAGATCTTTAATACATTGAGCCTTGTCTCTTGTGTTCAAATGAGGATTCTAAGCCAAGATTTAATCATGATTAAGAATCCAGTCTGTGGGAAAGAAGCAAACTCCTGTTTTTAAAAGCACTCAATTCCAGATGATGTACATTGTATAATCTGCCTTGAGTTTCAGTGAGAAAGGCAGATTATAAATAACATAAATAAATAAAATAACCACTTATAGTTCCTAAACTAAGAAGTCTTCAATCATAATTTGACACGTGGAAGAGGGGAAAAGGGGAAGGAAATGCATGAACCCTAAGGATTTCGGAATTGTCCGGTAATAGGGTTGCCAACCTCCAGGTACTAACTAGCTGGTGATCTACTGCTATTACAACTGATCTCCAGCCGATAGAGATCAGTTCACCTGGAGAAAATGGCCACTTTGGCAATTGGACTCTATGGCATTGAAATCTCTCCCTTCTACAAACCCTGCCCTACTCAGGTTCCGACCCAAAAACCTCCCGCCGGTAACGAAGAGGGGCCTGGCAACCCTATCCGGTAGGGACAGCAGTAGATTTTTGGGGATCTTGGCAGTGAATGGAGGCCTCTTAAGAATGCCTGTCTCTGTCTGTTCGTAAGCTTACAGGTAAACTCTGAAAGTACATATAAGACTATAGAAAGCCAGTGTGAACATTAGTGCACCGGTGTGACACGTTTCTGATGACCCAGCCATGCCAGGAGCTTAAGTTAACCCCACACAGAGAATGTTTCAAAAATCTCAAGGTTACAAAGGCATATTAAAACCATGGTGGGGTCGGTTAGGGCTTCTGCTCAGCAAGGTTTCTGACTGACTGTTGGAGATTTAATTGGCTGTGCACAGTTTTTTAAATGTTGCTTTGGCAGCATCTGCCACCACAGCACAAGAATCTGCACTGTGTTACTGAAGTTAAGCTGTGGCAATCATTTTGTGGCTGGCTTCTCCTGTGGCAGCCATTTTGTGGCAGCCATCTTGTTGCTGCGCCCACCATGCTGTGTCAGAATTCCAGATGTGCCCACAGGCTCAAAAAGGTTGGGTACCCCTGCTTATTGTGTGGAATGGACCACTGAAGTTTTTTGTGGCATGGAGGTAAATAACATCACCTGATAAATATCATCCCATTCATCCTCTATAAAATGGAGAAGACATTTTCCTCCAAGGCACTTGGCAACTCCATTTATAACTTATAGGCAATGTTAAACTTGCTTAATATGACAGAGAAAAAATTTATTTGTTATGGATGCGTCTGGTCTCCTTAATTTTGGGGCTTGCTCCTAGGTCCAAAGAAAATTGACCAAGGCCTGGAATAGAGACAATCTTGGTTGGAACTTAGAAATCTCATGCTTAGGGTTGCCAACCTCCAGGGACTAGCTGGAGATCTCCTGCTATTACAACTGATCTCCAGCCAATAGAGATCAGTTCTCGTTAGGGTTGCCAGGTCCCTCTTCGCCACCGGCGGGAGATTTTTGGGGCAGAGCCTGAGGAAAGTGGGGTTTGGGGAGGGGAGGGACTTCAATGCCATAGACTTCAATTGCCAAAGTGGCCATTTTTCTCCAGGTGATCTGATCTCTATCGGCTGGAGATCAGTTGAATTAGCAGGAGATCTCCTGCTACTACCTGGCAGTTGGCAACCCTAGTTCTCCTGGAGAAAATGGCTGCTTTGGTGGTTGGACTCTATGACACTGAAGTCCTTCCCCAAACCCTGCCCTCCTCAGGTTCTGCCCCAGAAACCTCCCGCCGGTGGTGAAGAGGGACCTGGCAACCCTGCTTATGCTTGAGCTTGCATTCTTTTAAATGGTATTGCCTCTGGAAGCCTGGCCACTTCCTTTGCAATAAAGTTGCAATTGCCACATTGAGCTGCAGAGAGTTTTATAGGAATCTGTTGTTTCAGAAAACAAGATGGGCACTAAAAACACTTGGCTAATTATACCACAGGGAGCCCCCCAACTTGGATTGGTCCCAGTCTGTTGAGTTCTTGGCATAGTGGTTAATTAACCCCTGCTTTTTCTTATTTTGGTTGGAGAATTGAGGGCTTTTTGGTTAGAAGATTAAATAAACACAGCCAAGAGTCTGCCATTATGTCATAATATACAATTAAATTAGTATAGTGTGGGCATATTTTTAAAACATTGCATCAAACTGCATAATTAAGTTCCTTTTACTACTAATTTTGTCAGGATGTACTTGGCATAAACATGAAAACAGTTGAATAGTCCGATAAAATAAATGAATTTGCTTTTATAACTGTACTTTTAATATTTGCTAATGTAAAAAGCATTTCCCTTGAAAAATGTTAGTCTAAACATGTACCTTTTAAAAATAAACAATTCTGTGCCTTTGTCTTCTTGTTCAGTTGCCAGTCCCCCCAGCTCGGATGGCAGATCCTCTGCCCTTGCCTCTTGTTTCCCACTGCTGCTCAGAGCAGAGGTGGGAGAAAATTTTAAAAAGACCACTGGTCGGGTTTGGCTGGCTACGTGGTAAACAAAAGGAAGCTATACCCTCAGCAAACAGCTTGAAAAAAGACAGGTAGGTTTGGGGCCTTTAGCTCAAAATGGTGTGTGTTCTGCTTAGCTGAGCTTCCTTTTAAAAGTCAGCTAACTAAAGGTGAGGTTTGTGACAACAACAAAGCATGTTTTTTGGTTCTCGTAGGTTATCCGGGCTGTGTAACCGTGGTCTTGGTATTTTCTTTCCTGACGTTTCGCCAGCAGCTGTGGCAGGCATCTTCAGAGGAGTAACACTGAAGGACAGTGTCTCTCAGTGTCAAATGTGTAGGAAGAGTAATATATAGTCAGAAAGGGGTTGGGTTTGAGCTGAATCATTGTCCTGCAAAAAGTGCTAACCATTGTCCTGTAAGTATCAAGATAATGTGTTAATGAGGTAAGTATCAAGATAATGTGTTAACATACCACACCCTCATTAACACATTATCTTGATACTTACAGGACAATGGTTAGCACTTTTTGCAGGACAATGATTCAGCTCAAGCCCAATCCCTTTCTGACTATATATTACTCTTCCTACACACTTGACACTGAGAGACACTGTCCTTCAGTTTTACTCCTCTGAAGATGCCTGCCACAGCTGCTGGCGAAACGTCAGGAAAGAAAATACCAAGACCACGGTTACACAGCCCGGATAACCTACGAGAACCAATGAACTCTGACCGTGAAAGCCTTCGACAATATTTTAAAGCATGTTTTGTTCTCTTGCTGCGATTCTGATCAGAATTAAATCAACATTTTGTACCCTAGCTTGTTGACAAGAAGGGGATTTTAAAAAAAAACACCATTAGTTTGTTTCACCTGAATGGGCCTGAGACTGAAAAAGGATGACTTGCTGAAATACACCAAGTGTATTTGTGGCAGAAATGAGATTTGAACTATGCACTTCTTATATCACAGCCCATTCTCTTATCCATGATACTACAGTAGTTCCCAGAATAATAATAATATTGAAATCTTGACTTCCAGGGCCTTACATGAAGAGAAGGAAGGGGGAACTTGTGAGCCTGCCATTTCTCATTGGTGACATTGTCGAGGTTCAGGGTTGTGTCCAGAATCTTAAAACACTATAAATAGTAGATTATATTTTAATGTATTCATATAACATTAAAAGTACATGGGTAAATAGGTCAACAGCTAACAAACTCTTTACATATTAACTGCTGGTATTACCACCACTACTTCTATACAGGAATAATAAACTAACAAACTGATTTGGTTTTAAAATGTGCTTTATTTTTTTCCTGGTTTTGGTCTCCTTATTTCCAACTGCTGTTTTTCAGCTGTCACATCTCTTTCCCTTCTTCTGGCTTTGCCATCTTAGAATTCTTCCAGCACTCACATTTGCTTCATTCCGCTGCAGTAGCATTAGAGTTATCACAACATCTGCAGTTTACTGTGAAATCTGAACTGTCAGGAGCATTGTTGTAGCTAACCGTAGTTTGCTCTCACATAGTTTGCTTTTAAACCATGTCTTGTCATTGTGTCTGGATGGATAATGTCTGAAAAAGTTGCTATTTTAAAGCAAGCCATTCCACTGCAGATAGTTAACTGTGCTAGTACCTCAGAAATTTGGAATTCCTAAAACACAGAGGAGCTTGAGTTTTAGGTGCTGTGTCCATAATCTAATGTTTCACCTTGGTTTGAAAGTGATGCTCAGTGATGGCCAAACCCTGGAGAGTGTGTGTTCCAAAGTTTGTTCCTGTAATAAACTCCCTGGCTCTGTGAATTAACCATGGAATCTGAACTAGCGTAGCCTTGATCGCACCTAACAGTATTTTGCCATTTGCTTTCAGACCAGAGTCTGGGGAGGGGCCATGGCTTAGTGGCAAAGCATCTGCTTGGCAAGCAGAAGGTCCCAGGTTCAATCCTTAACATCTCCAGTTTAAAGAATAAGGTAGGAGATGATGTGAAAGACATCTACTGGAGACCCTGGAGAGCCGCTTCCAGTCTGAGTAGACAATACTGACCTTGATGGACCAAGGGTCTGATTCAGTATAAGGCAGCTTCATATGTTCATATGTTCAGTTTCTAGTTTGAGAGCAAACTATTCTTAGCAGTAAATGTAGTTATGCTGGTGCAGATGTCACATTATTCCATAGGTGTTATTAGACACAGGAAAGGAAGGAGTAAGGAAGGTTCATGCAAACATGAGGGGGAAGAGTGTTTGAGACTGCCGGCACTCGGCAGTTGTTGAGCTTAATGTCTGAACTGTGCCTTTGTGTTCCAACTCATAATTGATCATGAACGCCTGGTTTTATATTTATAGTTGTCTGCCATAGGTTTATATTTAGAACATAGTCTGAAATAAAAGCAACAGAAAGAATGGTCTGGACTTTGACGGTATTGAGTTGTTCATTTTACATAATGGCATATAGGATTTTATGTGTTGCAATTTAAAAGGGGGGGTTGTCACTCATGAGTGCTATATCATTATAGAAACTACATGCTTGGAGAATACATTGGCTTGTTGACAATTATTATTATTCCTTTGAAAAAGAGCCTTTTACTGGAAATGTACTGGGGTTTATTTTTGAATTGTTTTTACTGTTTTTACTAAGGATTGATTAGTTGTAATTTTTATAGCCACTGAAAGTATGATCTCACGTGGGTGGTGATACTCAAGGATCCTGTTCCATTCTGGTTAGACCCAGCTACCTGGCTAGATGTCAACTGTCTTCCTTCCTGCCCTGAATCTAATGGATAGCTCCTCCCTTCCCTCAGCAGCTCCCAACTCTTATTCTTATTCTTATTATTAGACCCGTCTCACCACTAAGATCAGGACTTTGATCTGCCCATGTCCTACGGCACAAAACCAGGACAAAACAAAACAGTGTTGTGTAGCCCTATTTTTAAAACGTGCAGAAAATATAGAGGTTTGAAACATCTTGCATATATCCATATAGAAGTGCTAAACATTCATTTATATTTGTGCGAATGTATCTATATTTAAACCCTAAGTCACTGTGTAATGTGTGATGGTTTTGTGTTGTCTTGTTCTAAACAGGCTAAGAGTCTGCAGGATTCTGTCCAAGGACTGAGGGAATCCATCCTGGAGCAGAGGGCAACCAGTTGCAGAATCCACCAGCCAGGAACTGGAAGCAGGTACTAGGCATCAGAAAACAAGTTATGCCTTTTCAGGCAGCCAATCAAAGTTAAGCAAGAAGGTCCTGGGGGGGCTTCTATGACAGCAGTAATTAATCCAAATAAGCCCCAGGCAGTGCCTAATGATGCCAAAAATCTTGGTTCTCAATTGAAACAAGGAATTTAAAGGGACAGTACTGAGGCTTGAAACTGTGTACTGGTGTGCCCTTGAACTTCTTCAGAGTGTATCTTTTCACTTCTCTGATGAAAAAAAGAGTATCCTCTAATATTGTGTGTGTGTGTAAAGTGCCTTCAAGTCACAGCCGACTTATGGCAACCCCTTTTTGGGGGGTTTTCATGGCAAGAGACTAATATTAGGACTGTGAAAAGCAGCGTGTGGGCTAAGTGTTAGCTAAAAGAAAAAGCGGAGGGAAGGGAAATAAGCCTGTTCATTCCCCTGAGATATCTGAAGAGATATGATTTCCAAATTCCCTATCTCATGATTCCTTGTGGGCCCATAACTTCATTTATAATAGAAATGCCAATTTAAATAATCTAAATAAATAAATAAGCAACACGCATACCTCACCTCTGACTCCTTATCTGGTGATTCAGATATTTGAACTCTCTAGGTAGATTATTTAAGCTCAAGGTAATTTTCAGTGAGGTAATGATTGCAGTGTCACACAAGGGGCACTAAGCCAGCTGCTAGTAAGGAATCTCTGAAAAGTCTATGAATATTAAATTACCAAAGCTTTTTGGAATATCAGTTTATCACTCTTAATAACGTTGACATAATAGCACACATAGAGTTTATTACTTGCTGGTTCTTGTAGGTTATCCGGGCTGTGTAACCGTGGTCTTGGTATTTTCTTTCCTGACGTTTCGCCAGCAGCTGTGGCAGGCATCTTCAGAGGAGTAACACTGAAGGACAGAGAGTTCAAATATCTGAATCACCAGATAAGGAGTCAGAGGTGAGGTATGTGTGTTGCTTATCTTCAGTGTTACTCCTCTGAAGATGCCTGCCCCAGCTGCTGGCGAAACGTCAGGAAAGAAAATACCAAGACCACGGTTACACAGCCCGGATAATCTACAAGAACCAATGAACTCTGACTGTGAAATCCTTCGACAATATTTATTACTTGCATTCAATTGTTCTTGCCAGGGTCATCCTGCCTCTTTGCTCAGAGTACCTGTATGTTTCTTGCCCTTCATTTTGCTAATTTTACAGCACACCCAAGGGCTCACAAATTAAAATACAAGTTCAGCACTATGCTGGTAGATTCTAGAAATTAATCATAAATGTCTCCAGTTACTAACTTTTTCTAGCAGAACCTATAGGTCAACCAATAACTAATTGTTGTCGTCTAGAAATGTGACCATTGATCATAGAGCTTCCCTGCTCCCCCCCCCCAGCAGCCATTTGCAATCTAGGGCTGTCAGGTCCCCCCTCACCACCGAAGGGAGCTTCCCAGAGGCGCGGCTGGAGTGTCGAACTGTAGAGTTTGGAGGAGAGAATGCTAGAGGGTCCTTGTCACGATGCCTGCGCTTTCGGGGTAAACCCAGAAGTGACATCATCGTGCATGTGTGGATCACTTCCCCCCCTTCAGCTGGCCTGCTTCAGCTTGCTGACCAGCTGAGGGGCAGTGGTCAGCCCGGTTAATTGGTGGTCAATTGCCTGTCATAACTGGGCAAATTGGAAGCCTGTTGCAACCCCAGGAAAGTTTATTCCCAGGATTGTGGGACCTGCATAAAGTAATAGCCATGTGAATCTGTGTGCTGCAGTGAGGAGAGAGAAGGGGGTGAAATTATTTAATTCTACCTCTTCTGGAAGAGGTAGGAGGGACAGTTTCATCCCCTTCTCCCTCCCCACTGCAGCCTCCTGACCTGTGTGGCTTTTTCCACATGGGTCTCACAACTGTGGAATAAACATTCTGGGTTTGACAAAAGGAGAAACTCCCAATGACCTAACAGGAATGCTTCCTGATTAGCCGGAGTGAGAAAAGGAGAACATTTCAAAATAACAAAAGGGAGGAGAAATGTCTTGGCAGGAAATAGGCATTCTAAGTTACCTCACTGAGCTGGGATTTGTGGTGGGAAATTCCATGGTCCAAATTAAATCACTTTGGACTATTTGGTGGGAAAGGCTAACCTGAGCTTTATTTCTTTCTAAGATTGAGCAATGAGGTGGCCAGATCCATTGTACTAGAGTACTCTTCATTACTGAGAAGTCCTGATTAATGATCTGAGGGCTGAAAAAAAGAGGGACACTTTGTAAGGTTGCCATTGTTTCTAGTAAGCACCATGAGATTATGTGGAATTATACCAAATACTGCCCCTACTCTTTTGGCTCTCTCTCCCAGGCCTCATTTGACTGGTACGGAAGAACTAGTCTTGGTTACCAAGGTAATACAGATACATTTTCTGGCCACCATGAAAATCATGACTGAACAAAGTACTTTGTTGACAGTAGCAGAAGATTCCAGTTGCTTATGCTGTCAAGAAAACCAGTTGCCAGTATGAGTACGTATTGAAGGCATAATTGTTTTCTAGAAGAATGGGAACAACTTAATTTTCTCAGTGCAGTTGATGTCATTCAGAAGGATCTGGACATAAACTTTCTCTTTTGATAACATTTCTTTTACTTGTTCTGTCTCAGCAACAAACTAGACAAGGTGGCATCCTCAGGTCTTCCATGGGGATGCCGCTGCCGCTTTAAAATGATTTAAAATTGCAGCAAGGGTCTGATTCTGATCTGACACAGTTGAAAAGGCACAGATGGGGGAGGGAAGCAAGAATGACTCAGTGCGCTGTGGGCCCAATCAAGACCAGGACCTCACAGCATTTTTAAATCACTTTAAAGTGGCAGCAGTTTCTCCATGGCAGACATGAGGATGCCATCGCATCTAGTTTGGCCCTCAGTCTTCAGTTCATAGCATTTTCACTTGTTGTGTGTTGATAATGGTCCTTGAAAACACCACTCCATTTCATACTGGTATGGGAGTGCTGGGCTGTGGTCCAGCCAGCATGGTGTAGTGGTTAAGAGCGGAGGACTCTAATCTGGACAACCGGGTTTGATTCCCCGCTCCTCCACATGAGTGACAGACTCTAATCTGGTGAAGCAGGTTTGTGTCCCCACTCCTTCACATGAAGCCTGCTGGGTGACCTTGGGCTAGTCACAGTTCTCTGAATTCTTCAGCCCCACCAGCCTCACAGGGTGTCTGTTGTGAGGAGAGGAAGGGAAGGTGATTGTGAGCTGGTTTGAGGCTCCTTAAAGGTAGCGAAAATCGGGGTAAAAACCAATTTTTCTCCTCCTCTTCCTCCTTGCATAGAAACAATATGGTTGAAAAATGTAAATTGGATTGTGGCAAAGGTAGTGCTTCATAGGATATCACAAGCTGCATAGGTACATGCATTTATGTATATGTTTACTAAGCAGAGGTTCATATTATTTAGCCAGAAACCTCTCTTGTGTCTGCCTTGTCACTTTAGGCACATCATCAAAGCTCTTCAACAATAAAAAGAATGAAGAATTTCCTGCTTTGATGCAGTAAATCTAACCACTGTGTATTTTCCTCTCATTTGATGCTTTACTACACATCTTTATTTAAAATACAAAGCCAGTTTTAAAAGTTTTCCTGAGGGTAAGTTCATTCCAAGGCCAGAATTTTACTAGGAGTCTTTGTAATGGAAGGTCAGACTCTAGGTTTCAAGTGAACACTTTTGGCAGGTGCATGTCTTCTGTATGAGATACCTCTACTGCAAAGAAACTTAACACAGATTGTTCCCTTGATCACTAAGCAGTGTAGCAGAACATCACTTTCAACATATGAAGATCATTTGAAAGCACAGTTGTCATTTGCAAAGGAACAGTTAGATTGTAACCTTTCTTTTAAACAATGCCGCATAACCCACACACACACACAAAATAGTAGGCAAGGTAGACTTGAAACAGATTTTCTAAAACCTGCACATGCAAAACCAGTATAAAATATTTCCCTGTGAATTAAATTGTTTGCTTCTTATTGAATAAAGTAATCTTGTTGGCATCTTTACGAAAATTCAGATCCTTTGGGATTGGAGTTTTCTGTTATTTTCCCATACTTCTAGGGTTTCTGTGTAGGGCTGTCGATTCGGTTCGGCCCGAACCGAAAAACAGCTGAATTTCCCCTGATTCGGCGGTTTTTAGTTCAGGACGAATTGAACTCAAAAATGGCGGGAAAACGGGGGAGCCGAATTCAGCGAGTTCAGGAGTTCACGAATAAATTCGCAAATTCGGGGCGCAGCAGCATAACTGTCAGTAAGCAGCATTCTACGCGGCCAATCGGTGGCCAAGCTGGGTCTTCTTCTGGCCAATCAGTCAGGATTGAGTACTGGAGGAATCAGCTGCTGCGCGGCCCGGCCGGGGAGAGAAAGAGAGAGAAATCCTCGTGGGGGGGTGCGTGTGCACATTCGCTCCTTTCCGTGGCTGCAGGGGGCACATTTTGGGGGGTAGAGACCCCAAAGTTTCAGCGGAGCTTCAGACAAGCCTTCTTAAGAGACCCCCCAAGTTTTGTAAACATTGGGTCAGGGGGTCTAGAGATATGGGCTCCACCCCTTTTCCCTCCCCCCTTTTCAATTTCCGTGGCTGCAGGGGGCGCTTTTTTGGGGTGCAGCCCCCAAACATTCAGCATAGCTTCAGACAAGCCTTCTTAAGAGACCCCCCAAGTTTTGTAAAGATGGGTTCTGTGGGGGCAGAAATATGGGCTCCCCCCTTTTCTCTTTCCGTGGCTGCAGGGGGCACATTTTTTGGGGTGCAGCCCCCAAACATTCGGCATAGCTTCAGACGAGCCTTCTTAAGAGACCCCCCAAGTTTTGTAAACATTGGGTCAGGGGGTCCCGAGATACGGGCTTTCCCCTTTTCCCTATTGGGATGAATGGACCACCTGATCCTGTATGCATCTCCAGAGCGGCAAATCCAAGGCAAAACCTCCCGTGCTTAAATAGAATCGTATTGGATTACCCAGTCCTCCCAGCCCCTCCTGATGGAACAGAAGACAGCCACAGTAAGACCCCTTTGGGGGCTTTAATCTATAATTTTTCTCCTGTGTGTGTGTGCGGGGGGAAGCAGAGTCTGTGTGTGTGGGAGGAGGGAGCAGTTTCTGTGGGTGGGGGAAAGCCAAAGGGGGCTTTGGCCCATTCTGCCTGGGGTGTGTGTGCCCCCTCGAGTCTCTCTCTCTCCCTGGTTTGAGGGGGGGGCTTCAGTTGTGTGTCCTCAGGTTTTCCCTCATTCATAAGATTGGTTAGGTCTATTTTGATGCTTGCTCAAAACTGGTTTTCAAATGGTGACTTAAAGAATGCATTTGCCTGGTCCCGAGTCCGATGCAAAAGGGGAAATTCTACCCCTCCTGCTCATTATGCATAGCTAGCTGCCTCTGTCCCTTTCCATGGTTTGCAAACTCCCAGGTGTCAGGTGTTGCTTTGCATGGTTGCAAACGTGTTGCTTTGCAGTTGTGTTGCTTTGCAAACTTCTTTGCACCTGCCCCGCCCTTGCTCCCCACAGCTCAGTTGTTTGTCGGGACTGGGAGCTTTGTGCGTGGGCGGCAAGCTCTGCTCAGAGATGCACATTAAGGGTGGGGGGACCCCTTTCGGGGCCCATATCTCAGCCCCCCCGACCCAATCTTTACAAAACTTGGGGGTCTTGCAAGAAGGGTCCTTTGACGCTCCGCTGAAAGTTTGGAACCTCTACCCCAAAAAATGCCCTCCCGGAGCCGCAGAAAGGCGCGGTTGTGTTTTTAATGGCTTTATTCAGCCAAATTTGTTTCCCGAACGTTGAATTCGCGCCGAATTGCACGGACCCGAAGCGGGGGAGTTCGGACTTCAGCATAACCCGAATCCAGACGTGCCGAATTCGACCGAATCCGAACTATACCGAATTTTTTTTCAACAGCTCTATTTCTGTGCGTATTTCTCGACAAAGCAAAGAGGAGTTTGGGGATACATGAAGTTTCTAGACATGTGAAGGCCCAGGGGGAAAATGGAAAAATGCAGAAACAAAAAAACAACAGTTTTTTCCCTTTTTTTCCCTTGAGGCCTTTTAATGTTTTTTCCAATGTAAATATTGGAAATGTTAGGGGAGTACTCCTGAGGGGAGGGGCTGTGCTAGTGGCTGGAGGCAGCACAGAGGCACCGCCTCCAAAGGAGGATTCAGCCCCCCCCCCCCCCACTGAAGCCAGGAAGCTGCCCTTATGCCACCTAAAAAGGTGGTGTAAATGCAAGGGCAAAGGGGGCGTTGGGTCACTGATGAAGGGAGCTTTGACTCTCAAAAGCTCATATCCCAAAAAATCTTATTGGTCTCTAAGGTGCTACTGGTCTTGAAGTGAGGAATGATACCCAAAGAATTTTATAGTAGAACCTTTTGAAAATTAGAGGCAAGGTAAAACAATATATTGATATATAGAATAGATTAAATGTGTGTCTCTTGTTACATAAATGGCTGTTTAGAGATGTTGCAAGCTTTGTGATCTTACAAGGTGTTTCTGGTATGGGTCCATAATGCAATGGAAAATTGGTAAGCTTTCTTATTTTCATCATGTCTTTCTGTATGTTTACACTCTGAACAGCTAGTCTAAAGAGGATCTTGCAAAATTTCTGAAAGATGCTGAGACTCTGCAGTTTTCAAGATAGTCTGGTGAGGATACAAAAATTGGACGTTCACCGTTTCAAAATTTTAAAATGATGGTTGCTACTTCGTAAGCCAGGTACCAAACATATGCGTGAAGTTTCATCCCCTGTTTCTCCGATGAAATGTGAGACAAAGCTGCATATCATATTGCTCTTCCAACCCTCCACCCCAGCTACCCCCAGGCACTTGAAATGCAATTCATCATATTGTGTCTCGTCTCTGTGTCTAAAATGTTAATACTTTATCAGCCATTATCCAAATCAAAGGATGATTTCTGTCATAAATGAGTTTCCAAGCTGGAATCTTTACTATTGTTGTTTGGCCATTAGTTTGAAATCTAGGAGTGTTGAAATCCTACAATTGTCCTCCTGCCCCCCACTTGCTTCTGTTCCTTATATACAAGAGTAGGGGAAAACACCTTGTTGAAGTGCATTCTATTTCACCTGCTTTAACAGGAACAATTGTTAGAAAACAAATTCAGTGAGGCTTCTTTCAGAGACTAAACAATGTATGCAGCTTTTACATCTGGGGTGTTAATAAGTTTATTTGTAATGGAAAAGTACAAATTGGCTTACATTTAAATCTTGGTAAGGATTGCTGACATGAGATTTGTTTGTTTTTTTCAGGACCTTTCTTAATGTCCCTTAATATACACTGTTTATTATTAGAGACACAGTAAATGCTGCATCATGCGCTCTTAATTAGGCAGTCATCAGTTTACAGCATTTTACCAGAATTTTCTCAGCATGAGATAAACTGCACACATTCCCTTTCTTATTGAGTGTTTTTGTTAGTTTGCAGCCACAGAGGTGGCTGCATTGAAAAGAAAGAATTTGGGTACCTTGGATTATTTGCTCTGGTACAATTGGGGCTGATGGCACATAGTTTTTGTTACAGGATGATTCTGCCATGCTTTTAAAGATTTTATTCTTATGGGTGTTTCCCCTTTTTTAACTATTAGGGAGAACGATTTATGTTCAACTGGCACTTTGAAAGGCTCCTGCAGAATGTCACAATCCATTCTTCTCAGTCTGGAATCTAGTGAAAATGGCCCACTTTTTCTTCCGGTTTCTTCAATACAACTAAGGAAGCTTTCTCAGGGGGGAAATAAATTGACCATCCTTGTCCTTAAATACAGAAATCATATTTTACTGTCTCAAAATATCAGTTATGGGCTAAGGTTTCCCTAGTGTTTGATTTCCCTTGAGAGCTGTAAGTTTTCCCCCTTTCTGTTTGTTACTGTAGATTAATCTTTCTTTTAAAAAAATGTTATTTTCTCATTTGTGTACACGGCCACATAACTTACATGCTTCACACATATGTTATATGTATTTTCTTTCCAGTATCAAAGGTTCCAGTCTATCAAGCACCCATCAAATGAATAAGCAAGCCTATATCATAGGCCAGTGATGCCCATAGGATGCCCATCAATGCCATGGCATCTGATGATGGATTTGCTGGTATCCATTTGCTTGTCAGAGATTATCTTTTCCCTAAAGCAAATCGCCATCCTCAACTTTCTTCTACCTTAATAGAACAGAATGTACTTTAGAACGCATCACATTTGTGTCTGCAGTGAGCATGCAGAAACATCTACCTTCATCATAGGAGGATCCTTGGCAGGGAATCTCCTAGCATGTTGGTCATTTTGTGGTAATGCTCACTCCCCAGTCACAAAATCCCAGATGCACCCACAGGCTCAACAGCCCCTGTGTAGATAGATATTTGGATACGGTCCTTTGAATTCACATCAGCTTCTGATTTAGTAGCATGATCAAAGAGTAAATTGGGGCCAAAATGCATTCGAGTAGTGGCAGTCCCACAAAGTGACTTTTACTACATGTTAACTTTTAACATGACATTTCATTTGACCTTTAGTGTGACTACTTAGTATATGGTTTGCTGCACTTGGTGAGTTCACGCCAGCAGCAGGTAGGGTACAGTTTCAAGGTCTCTGATAAGGAGTTGCAGCTGAAGCATCTGGAATGTTCACAAAGACACTGATATCACAAACTGAGTTTAAAAGTTTCAGAGTTTAAAAGTCATGGCATCAAATATATTTTGATGTTTCAGTGCATGATTCCAGTAATGTTGAAATGAAAGGTGGTGCCATTTTCTTTCACCACGTATAGTGTTTTTTTTTTTGCTGGCAACAGCTTCTGCAAACATAAATCATTGGCTATTTTTGAAAACACGTGTTGTGATCATTCTCAACCAGGAGTTTTGCTTGCAAAGGTAATGGGGGAGTATTTCCTATGTAAATGCCTACTAAATGCAGAGTATATTTGTAATTTACTACTTAAGGACAAATGTTGATAACCAAAACATGATTTCTAAAGGCCCTTTATAAAGAATTTGATTCTGTGTTTTATTATGGCTTTTATTCTGTGGACTAAACTCTCTTCTTCACACATTACAGAGTGCACAGGTTGGTAGGGTTGCCAACTGCCAGCAACCAGCTGGAGATCTCCTGCTGTTACAACTGATCTCCAGCTTATCGAGATCAGTTCACCTGGAGAAAAATGGCTGCTATGTCAATTGGACTCTATGGCATTGAAGTCTCTGCCCTCCTCAGGCTCCACCCTCAAAATATTCCACCGGTGGCAAAGAGGGACCTGGTAACCCTACAGGTTGAGTCTGGGGTCACCATCTTGTGTCAGATATAAAACAGTCACACTTGAGTTTCAGCTTCTTAGCAGTTACCACATATGAACATATGCACATAAGAAGAACCCCGCTGGGTCAGACTAGTGGTCCATCTAGTCCAGCATCCTGTCTCACACAGTGGCCAACCAGTTCTCTCTGGAGGTCCAGCAACAGGGCATAAAGGCCTAGGCCTTCCCATGATGTTGCCTCCTGGCACTGGTATTCAGAGGTTTACTGCTTCTGAACATGAACCAGATTCCCTTTTGTCACCAAAGCTAGTAGCCACTGATAGACCTATTCCCCATGGATCTCTCTAATCCCATTTTAAAGCTATGTACCTGAGGCCACTAATCCTCTGGCAGCGAATTCCACATTTTAATCACTCACTGTGTAAAGAAGTATTTCCTTTTGTCTGTCCTCAATCTACTGCCCATCAGCTTCATTGGATGCCCTCAAGTTCTAATAATTCAGGATCAGGACCACATGTATATGAAGAATGGACTAAAGCCTTCCCCCATGCCATTTTCTCAGCCTGAAACAGTCCCGGAAGCATACTTTTGGGGAAACCAACAGGTGCCCCAGATAATGCATGGGTTTTTCCATATTGCCCTCCTCCTTGGGACTGTTTCAGGTTACGAAAATAGTACAGGGAGGAAGAACCTTCTGCACATGCACTGTGGTCCTGATCCTAATTGAGCTTCCTATGTATGGGAATTGAGGAAAACATGCAACTCAAGTGTGACTGTGTTATGTGTGGCATAAGATGGGAATCGCAGGCTCTGTGTGCTGGAGTGTGTCGCTCAAAACTAAATAAACCTCAAAAAATGTGATGGCCTGCTGTGACGGATGCTTAGTTTGAACTCTGTTGACATTGGAAAGGTGTCAACTCCATCTTTAGAGCTTATGGCATGCATTCTGTTGGTCTGTTATAATGATGCCATGGTAGACTCTTCTGAAAATATAGATCCATTATTTATTATTTTGGGAAAGCTCTTTGCTGGATGAGCTATTTTAATTGTTATTTTTCCCCTGAAGGTGAGTTGTGTTGTTGGTGAAGATTGCTTGTCTAGATGAAGCCTCTGACATCCCTCACCCTCCTTGCCTGTGGCTTCTTTAACCCTGTAACAAACATGCACATGCCCATATTTGAACTGGCAAGAGATCACCTTCATCAAACAGATCAGTTGATGAATCACTCAGTGAAATCAACATTGCGATGCCAGGATGGGGAACTGTTGGGAACTTTAAAATTTAGCTTCGTGTCATTCCACCACAACACATTCCTTATTCTTGCTAATTAAATTCAAGACTTAGATTAGATATTTCACAGCATGCTGAATAGAAATTTTGTGCCTTTATCACCTCCTGTTGAGTTAAGGCACAAAAAAATGGAGATATAAAATAGGATGTTCACACCACTACAGAGAAGTTTTGTCAGTGATTTAGTGGAATTGTCTCAGACTTGAACTTGATGAAAGGGGCTTTTTGCTCTCTGGTTTTTTTTTTTTTTAAGCCTCATTTTCTCTTCCACACCATCCTACAGACACACAGACACGTGCATAGGCAGCAAGATGGAATAGGAAATATGCATGTGCTTTCCATATCCCCTTGTACCTCTCCCTTTCTCTTTAGGGCAAGTGACTTGGGGACTTATTTTATTTATATCAGCTTTTCTCCATATGGGGATCCAAGGCAACTTACAGTAGAGTTCCCCTCCTCCATTTTATCTTCACAACAACTCTGTGAGTTAAGTTAGTCTGAGAGAGGATGACTGTCCTACGATCCCAGCAAGCTTCCATGGCAGAATGGGGATTTGAACCTGGGTCTCCCAGATCTTAGCCCAGCTTCTGACTCCTGTACCACACTCTTGCAGTGCTTCTGCTCTGAACATAACAGAGATATGGGATGATTTTCCTTAATGTCCTGTCATACTGCCAGTATGCACTCAGTAAGGGGGAGGAAAGAACAGGGCTCTACTGAGCCCTACCAGAATCCTTGTTATGTAGGCAAGAACACGTGGGGGGTGGGTGGATCAAAGCCATTCTCTCTAGGACTTTCTTTTGCAACTCTTCTCTACATAATTTCATTCAGCACATAAATGATGGCAATCCTTTTTCCATATTTGCTATCCTATGCACAACATTTTATTCACACTCTCTGGGTCTTCACTAAGAAACCTTGGCTGCTTACATTAAGTGAATTCCTCTCCTTTTTTTATTCACACCAGTAGGCAAATCTTATGAAGTCACTTACTAAATGGAATAGATATGTCTATACTCAGTGAATAGCTATGAGAATAATGTACCCTTTTGTATTTTAATATTATTCATCTGAAACCTTATTTAACTTTTTATGCCTTGTCATGCATGGTTAGATTCCTCCCCCCAATAATGTGATTCAATTCCTTGTTCTACACATACCTTTTAGTACTGAGCTGATGGTACCAAATGCCTTTTCACAATCTGTTAGCGCTAATGCTCTCAGATGCTCATGATTGCTGCTGTTATTTTCCACTGCTTCCTGGAATTTAAGGGTGGTCAGAGATGATGTATCTTCTCTGTTTTTATTGTTGATTTAAAATTTTGCTGTAACCATCTGATAAATTTTCCCTTAATGCAATTTTTCCCTATTGAGTGTTCCAGTGTTCACAGTAAGATGAATTGGAATGTAAAATAGGTAGATCTGTTTCTTTCCCCTTACCTGAGAAGCAATAAGTCACTCACCTAGTGTTCAGTGTTATGTACATATAAAATACACAACTATTTTTGTGTCATTTCTTGGCAGTACTTATTTGACTTCCCAGTAGTCCTGGCGGTGGACAAATAGAACAGGCTTTACACAGTTGGCCTCTGGTGGATCTCTGAGTAATATTCATACACCCATAAGTAGGCATTTTTCTGGAGGAGGGAGCTATTGGGAAGTGAATTATATTTGCTAATATTATCAGTAACATCTGGCTGGCCACTGTTGGAAACAAAATTAATGTGCAGTTTTCTCTGTTCTAATGTATCTAATCAACTTCAGATAGACAGGTATAGCTCCCAAAGCAACATATCCCATATTTTTGTCACCTGGGTGCAGATCTCAGATTAGTTTAGTAGACATTCTCTAATAAATCTAGGAGCCATGCATAGTTGCTTCAAATTCCCCTTCAGACTGAGATCTTACCATATTAGTGACTTGTACTGTAAGCTTATAGGGGTTGCTCTGTCCTTTTTCTATTGTCTCGAGATATCCACACAGCCTCTATGGAGTGTGCCTTATAAAGTAATCATTTCCTCATCTGTCATTGGATGAAGAAAAGGAAGCATGGGAGATGAGTCTGCAAGTCAGTCATCATGTTCAGTTTCTTATCAGATTTATTTTTTAAAAAAAAATTCCTTCTCGAGATGAATTTGCATCCCAGTCTTAAAAGGTTATGCTTGCACACCAGTTATGTCTGAATCATTTTCCTTTTTTGTTCGTTTGTGTTGTGTTTGGGCAGCGGTTGGTATGGCAGCTCATCTTAAGCATCTATTTTCTTGCACAGCAACTTGTGGATCAAGCTGTAAGACTCAGAAGTACAGCAGTCTATATTTTTAAAAAATCCAGGACTTGGTTATGAGAGCATTCTACATTTAAAACATCCCTTAGAACTATGATCCCAGTGTTTTGGAAGGGCTATACAAGCATACCAATAGAATTCCTTATTCGTGTGTGCATTTCAAAAAGGGACATGTCCTGATAATTTTTTTTCAAAGCATCTATCTCTCATCACTCAGCATGATAGTTTTGCTTTATAGTTTTTCCATAATTACACAATTGGCACAAGCCGGTTTATTATATTGTCTTAGATTTTACTTCACTTGCTCCATTCAGTTAAGAACAGCATGATTTAGGAAAAAAATCCAGATCTATCTTTACAGATTTTTATAAAGAAATTTACTATGAGTACCTGGGCATATTTGCTGTCATCGCACCATCTTTGGCAAAAGGGCAGTTTTGAGACACGAAGAATTGCAACATATACCGTATTTTTCGCTCCATAGGACGCACTTTTTTCCTCCTCAAAAGTGAGGGGAAATGTCCGTGCATCTTATGGAGCGAATGCCGGCTGGGCGCGTGCGCGTCGGGATGGCGTGAGCGAGCGTTCCCTGCCCCGACGGCCAGCTGGGAGGCAGGCAGGGCCGCACAGAGCGAGCCGGCGCACACGCCCAGCCGGCTCTGTGTGGCCCCGCCCTCCTCCCAGCTGGCCGTCAGGGCGGGGAACGCCGGCTCGCGCCATCCCGACACGCATGCGCCCAGCCGGCTCTGAGCGCCCCGCCCGCCTCCCAGCTGGCCGTCGGGGCGGGGAATGCCGGCTCGCACCGTCTGGACGCGCACGTGCCCAGCCGGCTCTGTGCACCCCGCCAGCTGGGAGGCAGGCGGGGCGCACAGAGCCGGCTTGGCGCCTGAGCGTCGGGACGGCACTATCCGGCATTCCCTCCCCCGACGGCCAGCTGGGAGGCGGGCGGGGCTGCACAGAGCCGGCTGGGCACCTGCGCCGGCTCGCTCTGTGCGGCCCCGCCCGCCTCCCAGCTGGCTGTCAGCGTGGGGAACGCTGGCTCGCGCCGTCCCGACGCGCACGCGCCCAGCCAGCATTCGCTCCATAAGACAAGTTTTTAGAGGAGGAAAACAAGATTTTTTCTTGTTTTCCTCCTCTAAAACTAGGTGCGTCTTATGGAAAGGTGCGTCCTATGGAGCAAAAAATACGGTAATGATCTGCTATTACTGTTGGAAATTAGAACCAATCTTACAGAGCATAGTCATACACTTCCATTTCATATGAATGTCATTCTGTCCCATCAAAGACATGGAAATGGTTTTACAGCATCTGATGTAGGTAAAGGCATGCACGTGTGTGTCTGGCCAGTACCTTTGTAGAAGACCACCTGGGAACCCCATATACACTGCTGCTAGGTCTTTTAAAAAAGGACAAGGTGCAAGTATAAACCAGTGAACTAAACCCCCTCCCCACTCTTTTATGCATAGCAGCACACTCAAAACAGTTTGTAGTATTCCATCCTTGCTGTCCTTTCATGCCTTTGACTACCATTTCTAACAAAAGTGGTTGTTTAAATAGAGCTTTGTGCGGAAGAACTTGGATGATGTTATTTACACCCTTATGCTACTTACACCTTTAATAACAGTCATTAAAAAAGTATAATATAATCTTTCCAACTGAGGAGTAAACTGCATGACAGCTGTATTATACTAACTTAATTAAATGCATCCTATATACAAGGTAGTGAGTGAACTCCTGTTCCGTTTACATAGTTTGCAAAAAAAATTATTTACAGCTTCATCCAAGTAGTTCAATATAACTATAGTGTTGAAGTATTTTGTTTGAGTTTTACTGTTGTGAGTTTTTCCAAGAAATAATACTGCTAATTTGTGAGTTTAACAAAAACCATTCAGCATGGTGTAGTGGTTAAGAGCGGTGGTTTGGTGCAGTGGACTCTGATCTGGAGAACCAGGTTTGACTCCTCCACATGAGCGGCAGAGGCTAATCTGGTGAACTGGATTTGTTTCCCCGCTCCTCCGCATGAAGCCAGCTGGGTAACCTTGGGCTAGTCACATTCTCTCAGCCCCACCTACCTCACAGGGTGTCTGTTGTGTGGGGGGGGGGAGGTGAGTGTAAGCTGGTTTGATTCTCCCTTAAGTGGAGAGAAAGTCGGCATATAAAAACTAACTCTTCTTCTTCTATTTCTGTAAAATGAGAATGACTTATCTGCTACTTTAACATATTCACATTTACATACCATTGGAGAATTGGTTAGAATGAGTACAGCAATTAAGCAATAAGGTTCTAGAAGCCTTTAAGTGTATTAGTTTTCCCCCACAAAAGGGGAAAAAGCTATGAAGGGGTGATAGAATTGTAAAGCTAAGCATGAGTTTAAAAAAAGTAATGAATGAATGGGTTTAAATTTTCAGCATAACTGCAATGGCACAAATTCGGCAAAAAGCTTTTGAAAGAAAAAAAAGGCACTGATAAGAATGGATGTGGGGAAGGGCAGTGGATAGAACCAGACTTCTGTCTAGATCAGTTGAAGAAAGGTTGGAAGAAGGAGGAGGAGTTGGTTTTTATACACCAGCTTTCTCTACCACTTAAGGCAGAATCAAACCAGCTTACAATCACATTCCCTTCCCCTCTCCTCCCCACATCACACCCTGTGAGGTAGGTGGGGCTGAGAGAGTTCTTAAGAGAGATGTGACTAGCCCAAGCTCACCCAGCTGACTTCATGTGTAAGATAAAGCTGTTAGGTAAACAGTACAGGAAATTGAAAGCTAAAGCAGCAAGTCACAGCAAAGTTGCCATTACCCCTCATTTTAATGTCAGTAACAGATCATTGGAAAATTGTGCTTGTTGATAACCCATATATCCTACTTTTTGGTAAATTACAGTGGGCTGGCCATCTGCAAGGAAATGGGGAATGGCCATCTGGTGAAAATGACCGGAGGCTGGCTCTCCTTGAATGTATCCTCGGGGATCAGCCCTGTCATAGTGCACACAGCAAACCATCTGGGCATCCGCTTTGTGCCCCGGGCAGTGTTGTGTGTTCTGTCCCTATTTTAGGATTAGTCACCCAATGATGTGATAAAAATTGTAAGTCCTCACTGCAGAGTTACTTGTCCAGTTGTATACTCTTTTTAAAGACCAGTCTACTTGGAACAGATATCTAGCCAGCTGTCTACTGCTTGCCTGAATATGAGGTCCTTTTCAGCAGCAAGGTTTGATCCTAATACCAAGGGTATGAGAAATTGCCCTGTAATTCTAATTAACAGATGATGAATACGTAGTTAAGGTCTGCAGTATATGGTAGAGATGGGAAGAGTGCATGCTATTTAATACATTTTTTTCTTTTTATTGTTGGGGATTACAACATATTTAAACCAACAGCTATGCAACTGCAAAGGAAAATGTCTGATCCCAGGTGCCAGGTTAGTGTCAGATTTAATTAATGTCACAGCAGTTGCTGGCGCGAGTTTAACTTTGATTTTCCATTACAGAATGAGAGTTGGGGAAATTAAATACTGCATGATAAGATATTTTCATGTAATCTAGAGGAAAGGTTAGAGTGTAATCTGTGATAATTCTCTTTAAGCCTGCAACAGTGCCATCTTCAAACCACTGGAGCTTAGAGGGTGCTTCAAGACATAAAATATATATACTTATTATGCTATCTTCTCACTTCTGGTGTACACTTGTTATTCAAACAAATTCACATAATAGTGAAGAATTATTATTTTCACATAGGAGCTACATGTACAACTTTCCGAACTGCCCAACTGTCTCCTTATTTTATTGTGAGCATAGCACAGGAACCAGCAGGGGTCTGAGAAAGGCAAGACATAACTGCATGCTGGATCTGTACCAGATACAGTCTACACAATGAGCACTGCTCGTTTGGATGTGTTTCCAAGTCTACTCAGTGAATTGAATCCCAAAGGCTGTAAAGTGACACCTTTGCTGTTGCATACTTGCCAATCTGGGAACCAACATCTGGTTGTGTGACTCTAGAGACTCTCACACACTCTACATATGATGTGGCATTGCCTTCTCATAGCCTCTGGGAATGCAGGCTGGTGATTCCCCTAAGGACTACAAACTCCCTGCCCAGGTAACATGCCCCGCCAATGATATTAATACCCTCCTCCCTTCACCAACAGAAGGTTGCTTATACTGTGAGGCATCTGATACAGGGAGGGAGTTTACAATCCATAGGGTGGTTGAATCAGCAGCCTGCAATCCCAGAGACTCTAGGGAAGTCATGATAGCATTGATATCTAGTGAAAGAGCCTCTGTGCTCAAACTGGCCAGGGATT
Source organism: Euleptes europaea (assembly GCF_029931775.1). NCBI lineage: Eukaryota > Metazoa > Chordata > Lepidosauria > Squamata > Sphaerodactylidae > Euleptes > Euleptes europaea. The sequence continues at coordinate 41,697,006 of NC_079316.1, forward strand.
CCTTCTTTGGAAGTGTAAAGGATGCCACAGTTAATGTACAGCCTTCTTATTTATGAAGGCTTTTGATCACTTGACAGTGAGAGAGGTCCGTGTTCTTCTGCTATTTAAAAACTGTTAGCAGTGTATTCATTTGTATGGCTACACTGTTGTTTTGATGGCTTCTGTTGATTTTAATGTCATTTGATTGCTTCGATTTTGATATGCTGGAGGCTGCTTCAGATGGAAAAATCAACTAGGCTTTGAACATAGCACGTAACATTGGGAAACCAATCAGTCAGTCAATAGTGGCCCCAGGAAATGTTTCCAAGCAGTGAAACTCTTGTGCTGCATTTTCTACGTCTGGCCAGGCAAACATTGGGAGGCAGGGGCTTGCACTGTTGGCCTTCTGGTTTTGTTCAGGGCTTCCAGCTTTTACTGCGGTGGCATAGAAAGAAGCCGCAGAAAAACTGCTGCAGTAAATTATGAAGGAGACCTTATTTTGGAAGATACAGCCTTTAGACTTTCCACTAGGGCTGTTGGGAAAAAAATTCGGTATAGTTCGGCTTCGGCAAAATTCAGCCCATTTTTATTTGGGCCGTGCTGAAGTCCGAACTCCCCTGATTCGGATCCCCAAAATTCGGGGGGGGGGGGATCCGGAATTCGGGGAAAAATTCAGCTCCCCGCGCGCCTTCAAGGGGATTCCCTGAAGGCGCGCGGGGGGCCCTTTCAACAAGCCCCTCTGCGCTGTCTGTGCAGGGACTCCCGGGAAGGCAGGTGGGGGGCTGTCAAGTGCCTCTGCACTCTCTGCACAGAGAGTGCAGAGGGGTTTGAAGACCCCCTGCTCACCTTCAGGGAGCTTCCCTGGAGGTGCACGGGGGGCCCATTAAATAGATGTGTGCCTCCCGGCCGGGAGGCACAGATCTATTTAAAGGGCCCCCCGCGCGCCTCCAGGGAAGCTCCCTGGAGGCGCGTGGGGGAGGTCTTCAAACAGATCTGTGCCTCCCGAACTCCCTGTTTAAAGGGCCCCCTCCCCGCGCCTTCATGGAAGCCCCGTGAAGGCGCGGGGGCGAATCTGCCGAATTTATTCGCCAAACCCCCAAATTCAGCAAATTCGGCTCCCCCGTTTCTTGCCTTTTTTGAGTTCGGTTCATCCGAACCGAAAAACAGCCGAATTGGGGGAAATTCTGCTGTTTTTCAGTGCAGCCCGAACCAAATCAACAGCCCTACTTTCCACAGCCATTGCATGCAGGATAATTTTATTTGTAAAACAGATGCAGAATCAACATACAAAGTACATGAATGTTTCTATTTCTCAGCCTCTGGCTGACAGCAGGAAGACTACTTTTTCAACTTTAATTTGAAGCCAATATGACCTACAGTAATTGGTCAGCAATAAACATGATGCTATTTTATGGCCTTACTTCAGGTTTGCACTTTAATAGAACGTGTGGACCTTTCTATTAAACTGTAAGTCTGGAGTAAGGCCATAAATTACTTTGGAGTACTGTAGAGGGCCCATTACTGGAACCTACTAAAAACAGATTAGATAAATCATATGTCAAGGATGGTTTATGCATGGTTGTCCCTGCTTACAAAATACACTAAATAATATTTTAAAGCTTCTTCTAGCCTGAAAATTCCAGTGAATTTAAATACAAATATTCGACTATTAGGCTGGAAAAATATATAAGGGTATTGTTACTTTATTATGTTGTGACCTGCTCTGAGCTCAGCTTGCCGGGAATTGAGGGTGGGGTATAAATCCAGTAAATAAATAAAAAATAAGGTTTTTGGGAGGATCACATTAGAAAATGTATATTTCATTTTTTAGAGTTTTCTTGGTCCTGGCAGAATTGGCAGATTGTTAAATTATAGCAAAAAGAAAGCTCAATTTTACAGGCCATTGTTTCTATGTAATTACAGCAAAAAGTAGGCTTATACCTGGATCTACCACTAGGGCTGTTGATTCGGTTTGGCCCGAACTGAAAAACAGCCGAATTTCCCCTGATTCGGTGGTTTTTAGTTCGGGACGAACCGAACTCAAAAATGGCGAGCAACCGGAGAGCCGAATTCAGCGAGTTCGGGAGATCACGAATAAATCCGGCCAATTCGGGGCTGCAGTAAGCAGCATAACCGTCAGTAAGCAGCATTCTCCTCCCCCGGCTAATCGGTGGCCAAGCTGGGTCTTCTTCTGGCCAATCAGCCAGGATTGAGTACTGGAGGAATCAGTTGATGTGTGGCCCGGCCGGGGAGAGAGAGAGAGGGAAATCCTCGTGTGTGTGGGGGGGTGCTTGTGCACATTCGGTACTTTCTGTGGCTGCAGGGGATGTATTTTTTGGGGTACAGACCCCAAACTTTCAGCAGAGATTCAGACAAGCCTTCTTAAGAGACCACCCAAGTTTTGTAAACATTGGGTCAGGGGGTCCCGAGATATGGGCTCTCCCCTTTTTTCTTTCCATGGCTGCAAAGGGTGCATTTTTGGAGGTACAGACCCCAAAATTTCAGTGGAGCTTCAGATGAGCCTTCTTAAGATACCCCCAAGTTTCGTAAACATTGGGTCAGGGGGTCTCGAGATATGGGCTCCACCCCTTTTCCCTCCTCCTTTTCCATTTCCATGGCTGCAGGGGGCGCTTTTTTGGGGATACAGCCCCCAAACTTTCAGCATAGCTTCAGACAATCCTTCTTAAGATACCACCCAAGTTTTGTAAAGATGGGTTCAGTGGGGGCAGAAATATCGGCTCCGCCCCTTTTCCCTTTCCGTGGCTGCAGGGGGCGCATTTTTGGGGGTTCAAATCCCAACCTTTGAGCGGAGCTTCAGACAAGCCTTCTTAAGAGAACACCCAAGTTTTGTAAACATTGGGTCAGGGGGTCCCGAGATATGGGCTTTCCCCTTTCCCCTTTTCCCTATTGGGATGAATGTGATCCTGTATGCATCTCCTCCAGAGCAAAACATCCCGTGCCTAAATGGAATCATCTTGGATTACCCAGTCCTCCCCAGCCCCTCCTGCTGGAACAGAAGACAGCCACAGTAAGACCCCTTTGGGGGCTTTAACCTATAATTTTTCTCCTGTGTGTGTGTGGGGAGGGAGCAGTTTCTGTGGGTGGGGGGGGGGAGCCAAGGGGTGCTTTTGCCGGTTCTGCCTGGTGTGTGTGTTCCCCGTCAAATCTCTCCCTGGTTTGAGGGGGGGGGGGTTCAGTTGTGTGTCTTCAGGTTTTCCCTCATTCATAAGAGCGGTTAGGTCTATTTGGATGCTTGCTCAAAACTGGTTTTCAAATGGTGACTTAAAGAATGCATTTGGAGTCCCATGCAAAAGGGGAAATTCCACCCCTCCTGCTCATTATGCATAGCTAGCTGCCTCTGTCCCTTTCCATGGTTTGCAAACTCCCAGGTGTCAGGTGTTGCTTTGCACAGTTGCAAAGGTGTTGCTGTCGTGTTGCTTTGCAATTGTGTTGCAATGCTTTGCAAACTTCTCAGCTGTTTGTCGGGGCTGGGAGCTTTGTGCGTGGGCGGCAAGCTCTGCTCAGACATGCACATTAAGGGTGGGGGGACCCCTTTCGGGGCCCATATCTCAGCCCCCCCGACCCAATCTTTACAAAACTGGGGGGGGGGTTCTTTCAAGAAACGTCCTTTGAAGCTCTGCTGAAAGTTTGGGACCTCTAGCCCCAAAAATGCCCCCCAGAGCCACGGAAAGGCGCGTTTGTGTTTTTAATGGCTTTATTCAGCCAAATTTTTTTCCTGAACTTTGAATTCCCGCCGAATTGCACGGACCCGAAGCGGGGGAGTTCGGACTTCGGCATATCCCGAATCTAAACGGGCCGAATTCAGCCGAATCCGAACTATACCGAATTTTTTTTAATTCAACATCCCTATCTACCACCATCACCTCCAGTTTACTGCAGAGGACTGCGCTTCCCATTCAGTTTCAAAATGTTAGTGAGACAGACATGCCAATATGGAATTTCAAAGACTTACAAAAAATCCAGATAATGTGAAGAGAGCCTAAATGTACCAGTCTTGCAGATGTCCATCAACCTTAAGGAGAGAAGTTGTGGTTGCTTTTTTTCTGTTGTACTAGAAATCACCTCTGTAGGGTTCTTTACAGCTCACTATTAAAGTGTAGATCTGAAGCCCATTAATCATGATAAACTGTTGAGTTCCCATTACTGAAACCTATTAACAATATGTTTATAGTGGAGGCTTTCAAAACTTCCTGGTAGACCATGTTACTCATACTATGCATGCTTAAAGTTTCAGGTTCACATCCTGACATCTCATTTTAATAGCATCTGTTATAGTAGGCCAATGAAAGATTTCAATTCCAGACCCTGGAGTACTGCTGCCAGTCAGAGAAGGCAACATTGGGCTAGATAGATGAATGGTCGGACTCATGACTTAACCGTACATTACATTTTCCTCTTGTTCTTCCCAACCACGTCCATTGTGTTCCTGTTGACCAGACATGTGCTGGGAGTTCTATGCTTGCAGTTTAATTCTCAGACACTGGTCTGATTTGGATCAGGAGGATGGGGAGAGGAGGCTTAAGCATCCTTCCTGCACCATTTTGCAGGGGGTTGGACTAGATGACCCTGGTGAACCCTTCTAACTCTATGATTCTACCAGTTTCCTAACCTGAAACAATCCTGCAGAGCTGCTGTTTGCACACAGGCTACACATAAGTGGGGCAAACAGCAGCTCCCCAAGGCTGTTTCATGTCTGCTTTTTGTACTTAGTACATTTTAGTACATTTATTAAAAGAAGAGCTTTTTAGCTTTTCTAAAACTCAGTTGAGGACTTCAGAATCTGCCTTGTAAAGCTTATTAGATCGAGGATTTCACTATATAGTTAAAGATGCTTTGCCAAAGCAGTCTGGTTTTGGTTTAAAGCACCGTTATTAACTGTGGACTTCCTAGATTGTACTGATTTGCTTTGCCTTGTGCAGTTATATAGAATTGCAGAAAAGATCTACAGAAATATGGCATTGTTGCTTTAGCATGAGGATGAGCATGATAATCTTGTTAACTGGTATGCATCAGATGCTTAGAAATAAACACTGATCAATTAAAGCATTAATCAGATGAGCTATTTAAAAGCAGTTCTGTTACAGTTATTTGACCTAAAATTTCATTAACCTTATCTTCAGTCTGTCTAATCCTATGCATTATAGATGAAAAATGTTTCTATTTGCAGGAGGCTTTATGCTTATCCACTTTTCCTTTCACTACTATCTAATGGAGTTAATGCTTCAGTGATAGAACTTGGCACAGTTTAATCACAGAAGAGAGGGAACAATACTTTTTGTTGTTTACATAGCTTGTAGTTTCTCATTTATCATAGTTATTAAGGAGATATAAAGCACTGATTTTTTCCTCTAATAAAGAAGGTACCAGGTGACTGGAGGTATAATTTTACCTGTTAACAATAACTATGGAAAGCAAGGATTGGTCTCAGCGAGACATCAGATAGAAATGGCTCGGCTTGCACTAGAGACATGAGAGTAGACGCTTGGGAGAGTGAGCAGGAACAGTGGAGCGAGAATGTAAAGGTGCTGAGGTACTAAAACGCCATTTTGGTTGTTATGTTTGAGACCCCAAAGAATGATGTGATAGATTAGCTAGGCTAGGGCTACATATATTGGGTATTTTACCTGGGGCTATGACTGAAATTCTGTAACATGCAGAATAAATATAGTGCAAATAAAAGAAAAGGACACACTCTGTATGTTACATTATATTTTCTAAAAAGTCTGTTTTTTCTTTCTAAAGTCTGTTGTTTCTTTCTAAAGTCTGTTTTTTCTTTGTCATTTTGTGACAAAGTCTGGAAAATGTAGAGTGAACAAAGCTACTGGTGCTGGGGATAGGCTGCAGAGGCCAGCAACATGGGTGAGGGAGAAAGAGCTTTACTGAATATATGTGGAACCCTTACTAAATACAGGATGTCTTCATGAGCCCAAACACACACCCAGGCTGCATTCAGACGTAATGACCAACTCCTCCTTCCATTGCAACAGCTCAGGTGTTGAAAACTTCCTGGGTCTTAAAAACGGCTTCGATATGATAACTGAGTTGCATAAAACCAATGATTCTTCTCTTGCATTCAAAATCAGGATTTCAGTCCATGGTTTTATCCTAGTTTGAAATATGTGTTCATAGGCAAGAAGACAACGTTTGTTGTTTTGTCTGACTGGAATACTACAGCCAACTGTAGTTTGTTGGGAATTGGAAACCTCTCAGCAACTGAACTGCTACATCCCATACATAGGCAAAATTGTAGCATAATAAGAAGGCAAAAGAGTTCTTATATCATTTGTGGACCATTTTAGATTAGTTAGGTTGAGTGGAATGTAGTATGGTGCCCTAAAAGACACCGGAATCAAGCCTTGATAAAGAAAGTTGGAGGAAAGAGGTTAACTCTGTCCTGTAATATTTTTGGCCAAGACTGTAGAAATTAGGAGTGTTATAGCCTGTTTAAAACAGTGTTAAAGACTAGCATGCTGAAAGGGCCACCACAAGGGGGCCAGTTAAACTGTTCCCTGTGCCAAGTCTTCATAAATTGAGGGTGGGTTTTTTTCATGCACAGCGGGTTGCACCAGGGACTGGGTCATTTTGATTCACTGCCCTGTAAACCTTCAAAGAGAAGATCCTTTGATTTCTGAGCACGCAGATGAACAACATTTTTAACCACCAAATACATTAACTTCAAAAATATAAGTTCAGTAGTCTCTCCTTGTAATGTTGTGCGCCACCTTGCAAGCCAAGGCTCCAGAGAAGTGCATTCATGCATGCTCATATCAACTGCTTTATTTTAAGACAGTGGTCTGCTAAAATAAAGTTATTCTGTCTTTCCTAAAGAAACCTTCTGAGCTGGGTTTTTCATTCCCAGTTTTTTGCATTGGAATTGTCCTGCTAGACCAGACCAGTGGTCCATCTAGTCCAGCATCCTATTTAGCATAGCAGCCACACAGTTCCTCTGGGAGACCATAATAGATGGCATAGAGGCCAAGTCCCTCTCCAATGTTGCCTCTTAGTACTGGTATTCAGAGGGGACCTTTGAATGGATGTGGTGGTTCCCTTCAGTCATCATGGCTAGTAGCCATTGATGTACCTATCCTTTTCAAGCCACTATTATTTGACTATTCATGGAGTAATGAAGTACTTCCTTTTGTCTTGTCTGAATCTATTTCCCATCAACTTTATTGGATGCCTCCAAGTATTAATATTATGGAAGAAGGTGAAAAAATCACATTCTCCAGACTGTGCATAATTATACAATCCCTGTCATGTTCCTGTTTGTCTTTTTTTTTAACTGAAAAGCCTCAGAGTCTTCTGCCTTTCTGCACAGAGAAGCTATTCCACAGTGCAAGGATTACATTGCCAGCCTCTTTTGCCTTGCCCTCTTCTGCTCTTACTCCAATTCTGAAGTAACATTTGTGAGATGCTGCAGAAGCCAGAACTGTACTCAGTATTATAAATGAGGTCACACCATAGATTTACACTGCAGCATTACCATATTGACCTTTTTATTTTCAGTCCATTTCCTAATAATGAGTGCAGCCACATCAGTTTGCTACACAGTCATATCCTATACAATGGCTCTGATCCAAATGAAATTTCTGAAGGCAGAAGATATTTCTGTGTGTAGAGCACTGTGTCCTCACCTTTCCCCCCCCCCAGCTCAAAATACCCCTGAAATGCTGCTTCTCAAGGACCCCCGGAACAGCATGAGGGGGGAAATCAGAGTTCTGCCACAGGAGGGGGGAATCAGGGCAAAATCAACCCTGCTTCTGTCCATAAAAATCGTCCACCTGGATCTAAGCGGCTTCTTCCCCCACACCACCCGATCGCGCCTTTTGCGTGATCGTTGCGCCTTTTGCACGATCACGCTTTTTGCGTGATCGTTGCGCCTTTTGCGCGATTGTTGCACCTTTTGTGCGGCGGCGGTTTCTTCACCCCCCACCCCACCTCTCCTTCTGCTGGGCAGCGGCGGTTTCTTACCCCCCCCCACCTTCCCACCCACCCCACCTCACCCGGGCCGGTCCTCCCGCTTGCCAGATGACCCTGCGGGGCCTCCTGCACGCAGGGAGGGGGCCGCCGCCGCCGCCACCGCCTGCCTGCGCGCCTGGAGCCCGGTCAGGTAAGCCTGCGGGGGGGAGGGGGTGCATTTCCCCCTCGGCACGTGGGTGCCTAATTTTTCCCCATTTTGGGGGTGAAATTAGGCACCTCGGCTTATACTCAGGTCAGCTTATACCCGAGTATATACGGTAATTAAAAAAAGACAAAATGTATAATAATGCATTGAGAGCCAGCATGGTGTAGTGGTTAAGAGTGGAAAACTCTAATCTGGAGTACCCGGTTCGATTCCCCACTCCTCCACATGAAGCCTGCTGGGTGACCTTGGGCCAGTCACAATTCTCTCAGAACTCTCTCTGCTCACATGGAGGCAGGCAATGGCAAACTACCTCTGAACATCTCTTGCCTTGAAAACTCTCTGCTCACATGGAGGCAGGCAATGGCAAACTACCTCTGAACATCTCTTGCCTTGAAAACTCTCTGCTCACATGGAGGCAGGCAATGGAAAACTACCTCTGAACATCTCTTGCCTTGAAAACTCTCTGCTCACATGGAGGCAGGCAATGGAAAACTACCTCTGAACATCTCTTGCCTTGAAAACTCTATGGGGTTGCCATAAGTCAGTTGTGACTTGACAGCACTTACCACCACCACCACATAATGAAACACCACGTAATGAAACTTACAATTTATCAGCACTTAAACAGCTTATCTGTTAAGGGGAAAACTAGTTACATCAAAGAGCTTAATACAAACCATAAAACACCAAACCTTTAATTATGTAAGGTTTGTACACTAAAATTTCTCTCCTTTTAAGGGGAGCCATAAAAAAACTATAACATTCTTTAAAAAAGTATGATTGCACATTTTCTTGGTATGTGCTGTTTGAGTACATTACAAACATTGCCCATTATCCAATAAATGTATCTTTTAAAAAATAATTTAGGTAGCAATGCAGAGTCCCAGAGTCTTTTTGGTCCAGTAAAAGGCTATGCACCTAACAACTACTGTAATTAAATCCAAAACAATCTTCAAATCCACCTCCTGATCTCTGTGTTTCAGATAATCCGGTAAGATTACTTGAGGATCCAGTGAAAGGTTATAACATGTCATATCCAGGATTAATAATAATATCTCCTTCTACAAGCAGTATTGAGCAACAATAAAATGTGTGCAAAAAGTCTGCATTAGAGCTCTGGCAACATCAACAAGTATTTAATGCTGAATTGTATATACAACTTAATTTATAAGTAGGGTTGCCATCCTCCAGGTAGGGCTGTCAATTCGGTTCGGTCCGAACTGAAAATCAACCGAATTTCCCCTGATTCGGTGCTTTTCTGTTCGGACGGATCCGAACTCAAAACTGGCGGGCAACCGGGGGGGGGGCGAATTCAGCGAGTTCGGGAGTTCGCGAATAAATTCGGCCAATTCGGCCGTCAGTAAGCAGCATAACCGTCAATAAGCAGCATTCTCCTCCCCCGGCCAATCGGTGGGCAAGCTGGGTCTTCTTCTGGCCAATCAGTCAGGATTGAGTACTGGAGGAATCAGCTGATGTGCGGCCCGGCCAGGGAGAGAGAGAGAGAGAGCAAAATCCTCGTGTGTGTGTGTGGGGTGCTTGTGCACATTCACTCCTTTCTGTGGCTGCAGGGGGCGCATTGTTTGGGGTGCACACACAAAACTTTCACTGGAACTTCAGATGAAGCTTCTTAAGGTACCCCCAAGTTTTGTAAACATTGGGTCAGGGGGTCCCGAGATATGGGCTCCCCCCTTTTTTCTTTCCATGGCTGCAGGGGGCGCATTTTTTGGGGTACAAATCCCAAACTTTGAGCGGAGTTTCAGACCAGTGTTCTTAAGATACCCCCCAAGTTTTGTAAACATTGGGTCAGGGGGTCTCGAGATATGGGCTCTCCCCCTTTTCCCTCCCCCCTTTTCCATTTATGTGGCTGCAGGGGGCGCTTTTTTGGGGATATAGCCCCCAAACTTTTAGCATAGCTTCAGTGAATTATTCTTAAGATACTACCCAAGTTTTGTAAAGATGGGTTCAGTGGGGGCAGAAATATCGCCTCCTCCCCCCTTTTCTCTTTCCATGGCTGCAGGGGGCGCATTTTTGGGGGTGCAGACGCAAAACTTTCACTGGAACTTTAGATTAAGCTTCTTAAGGAACCCCCCAAGTTTTGTGAACATTGGGTCAGGGGGTCCCGAGATATGGGCTTTCCCCTTTCCCCTTTCCCCTATTGGGATGAATGGGGCAGCCGATCCGATCCTGTGTGCATCTCTCCAGAGCAAAACGTTCCGTGCCTAATTGGAATCATCTTGGATTACAGCCCGTCCTGATGGAACAGAAGACAGCCACAGTAAGACCCCTTTGGGGGCTTTAATCTATAATTTTTCTCCTGTGTATGTGTGTGTGTGGGGGGGAAAGCAGAGTCTGTGTGTGTGTGGGGAGGGAGCAGTTTCTGTGGGTGGGGGGGGAAGCCAAAGGGGGCTTTCGTCTGTTCTGCCTGGGGTGTGTGTTCCCCCTCGAGTCTCTCGCTCCCTGGCTTGAGGGGGGAGGTTTCAGTTGTGTGTTGCAAAGGTGTTGTTTAACAAGGTTGTGTTTGCAGATGTTTTGCTAATTTCTCCGCTGTTGTCGGGCTGGGAGCTTTGTGCGTGGGCGGCAAGCTCTGCTGAGAGATGCACAACATTAAGGGTGGGGGGGACCCCTTTCAGGGCCCATATCTCAGCCCCCCCTGACCCAATCTTTACAAAACTTGGGGAGTCTTTCAATAAACATCATTTGAAGCTCTGCCAAAAGTTTGGGACCTCTAGGCCCAAAAATGCCCCCCCAGAGCCGCGGAAAGGCACGGTTGTGTTTTTAATGGCTTTATTCGGCCGAATTTGTTTCCGAACTTTGAATTCCCGCCGAATTGAACGGATCCGAAGTGGGGGAGTTCGGACTTCGGCACGTACCGAACCCACAAGGGCCAAATTCGGCCGAATCCGAACTGTACCGAATTTTTTTTTTTTTGACAGCCCTACCTCCAGGTACTAGCTGGAGATCTCCTGCTATTACAACTGATCTCTAGGCGATAGAGATCAGTTCACCAGGAGAAAATGGCCACTTTGGCAATTGGACTCTATGGCATTGAAGGCCCTCCCCTCCCCAAACTCCACCCTCCTCAGGCTCCACCCCAATAACCTCCCACCAGTGGTGAAGAGGGACCTGTCAATGCAATTTATAAAGCATCAAGTACCATGGAAGTTGAGTGGTACTTATACTAAAATTGAAAAAATACAGACAAGGTGGGTATTACCCCCGTGCAGGCAGGCTTTTTCTGTTGGGACCTTGGGGTTTTTTGTTGTTGTTGTTGTTGTTTTAAAATCCTGCTACTGCATGTGCTGACTTGAGACTGGGCTTGCTTCTTTGAGACCCCTGGTTCTAATGCTATCGGAACAGCTTGATACAGTGATTCTGTGCTAGTAGCACAATGATGATCTGGTTACATAGACTGGCTTTTCCTTAATTACGGAATGGCCATGCTTTGACCGAAGCTGTCCCTTTCATGTTGTTCAAGTTCTGCAACTCTATTTGTGGCCCTGTAAAATGGGCTTAATAAAGTCCAGGTACATTTTCCAGCCCAAAGTTTGGTTGCCTATATTTTAGGACTGAGAAATAGGAAGCATTTTCTGTGTCTGCGTTTGCTCGGCCACTATGCTAACCAGTTGAAACCTTCTTGTTTTAATACCGGCGAGGCCAGCAATTACACTCCTCTGCATAGAGACTAAAGTCAGCCTGCATTCTCCCTCAGATAATTTGATCACCTCTACATATAGCAGTGTCCCTCTATGCTTTCCAGTCTCATTTAGCTAGTAGCTGTGGTTGTGAGAGAGCCCGGAGACATGAACAATGACTTTTAATCCATCTATATGATGACACCAAAGACTAGTCTCAACGCTAATTATTTCAAGAGACAGAAGCAGTTTCAAAGTGGTTGGCTAGAATTGTCACTTGGGCAATATAAACTAGGCCAGAACAAAATACCAATGCATCCATTTCTTTTGAAAATTGAAAGTTCTATGTGGAACATTCTACCGTAGTTCTCTAACTGCTGAAATTAAGTCTTAGATATTAAAATTTAAATCCTTCAAAATATTTTCTCCCTAATAAAATATTGTGATGGAGGTGGAATCACAAATCAGTAATACATTCCCTATTAATAGTGAGACATACAGCCTTAATGGATATATTCTTAGACTTTGTCTCCTGTAGCTGGAATAAATCAAGTCTTCCTGAACAGCTGATCTTCAAGAAGGTCAAACTCTAATATACTGGGGTGATGGAATGCTCTCTAGCTGATCTGCCATTCCTCCATTTTGAGTGTGTTCTCCCTGTGATTGAAGGCAAAAGGCACAGAAGTGCAAACTGTTGGAGCTGATGGCAAAATATGAAGGGTATGAAAAAATATGAAAAGTTAAACAAGAATGGTGGAATTTCAAGTTTGTGATTTTTTAAAAGGATGAAAGAAAAAAGTAATGTCAGAGTCACTGTCAAAAGAGAGAAATAAAACCTTGTTGAACAGAGAGGTGTAGTGGTTAAGAGTGGTGGACTCTAATCTGGAGAGCCGAGTTGGTTTCCCCACTTCTACACATAAAGCCAGCTGGGTGACCTTGGGCTAGTCACAGTTCTTTCTGAACTTTCTCATCCCCACCTACCTCACAAGTTGTCTGTTGTGGGGAGAAGAAGGGAAGGAGATTGTTAACTGGTTTGATTCTCCTTAAAAGATAGAGAAAGTCGGCATATGAAAACCAACTCTTCTTCAAATGAGCATAAAATAGCAATGAGAACAAATAAAAACTGTTTTGGGGTTAATTAAAGGAATAACATCTATAAACTGTCTCCAATTGAATAATAATTGTACTAATAATGTTAGATGAACACAGGATAAGAGAGAATCAGGATATGTAGCCTGTCACAGTGAAATTATGGAAAGCCCAATATACAAAAATGCTATTTGATCAGTGTTAAAATGGTAAAGCCGTAATGTAGGATTACCCCTATGTAAGGTTGCCAACCTCCAGGTACTAGCTGGAGATCTCCTGCTATTACAGCGGTTCTCCAGCTGATACAGATCAGTTCCCCTGGAGAAAAAAGCCGCTTTGGCAATTGGACTCTATGGCATTGAAGTCCCTCCCCTCCCCAAACTCCACCTTCCTTAGGCTCCACCCAAAAAATCTCCCATGGATGGCGAAGAGGGACCTGGCCATCCTACCGCTATATGATCCGTAGGATGCATCTAAAAGAACAATCGTTCATGTATATTCACCACCCTTCTGTACTGTATTAGGATGTCCTGTTATGGGCACCATCTGAGGCACAGCAAGTAAGGCTAGGGTCATCTCAGTGGTAGCTAATCTGGCCAGCTGATTTTCAGGAGGAAAGTGAAGACCGTTGTTTTAGCAGGGCTATTGCTCTGTAAGAGCAGAATCAACAGCCTACTAGGCTTTTGCCAGAAATGCTTTTATGGTTCTCTGTTGCATTATGATTATCATGATTCTGTGTGATTATGGTTGGTTTTTATTGAAAGTTTAATGAAACTGTGGAACCAATCACTTAGCAGTAGTATTTTAATTGTAAACCTCTTTAGTTGGGAAGACAAGTATAACCCCTGGAAATGCATTTCAATAAATCAGGAAAATTACAATTTTCACATTTTAACTGGAAAACACTTAAGCCAGCCAAGCTCCCCAACCCCACCCCAAGGAGCTAGTTGGCAAAGTCCTTCCGTTAGCCTTAAATAACTTTGTTTCAAGAAGATATTGAAAACAAGGAACGATGTGTTTACCATTCTAATCTACTAATCCAGCTTCCAGATGTCACAGTTGCATTCTAGTATAAGGGAAGGATGATCTGTTTCTGGCATTTTCACTTGCTTTCTCTCAGTTTATGCTCAATTTCTGTGTCTTGTCTCTACTCCAAAGCATAACTTGAAAACTGTTCAGTTCTGTTACTGATTCTACCCTCTCAAGATACTGGCATTGCAACTTACATTATTTACACCCTCTCTATTTATGACGTTTTCAAAAATTCCTGTCATGCTTTTGTTTCTACTGCTGCCTCAGTTGAAAAACAGGATGATAGTTGTGGGGATGGGGGGAGCAGTTGTTAATTCTAACTGCTGATACAAGAGAAAAGGCACAAAGCCAGGAAGTACCATTTAATGATCAAGCTTGGAAGGTGATTTCACTTCATGTTCAGTGCCCTGTATACATTATGTCTGTCCTGTAATGTTATGATAATCAGATATTGTTTAACAGATGCTGCTGTGTAGTTGCAAGCTGTTTTGCTTGATCCTCTAGGACTTCTATAAGTAAATGAAATGGATAGTTCTGTAGTATATGAAAACTCAAAAATCAGGAATTAAATTTGCAAAATCCATCAAGACGCAGTAAGACAAAAAAAAAAAAGTTCTGAGCCAGAGCAGAAGTTCAACATTTTATACTGGCGTAAAATATAACTGGAGATAAGAAATCTGTATTCAAATGAATGTGTAAATGCTCAGTGTAAATGCTCAGTAAATTCATATAGATTGGAACACCGATTCACTGTGTTCCTTAATTTGGTGGAACCATGCCAATGTGTTTACTAGGTGCATAACTGAATCAAACTGTGAGAATTACATTCCCAAGAAATTGCAGTTTGTTTTGGTCACTAGTGTTGGTCAGACTTGTGTCTGGTTAAATGTATTTTTAAAAGGCTCTGAATTTTGCCAGCACAGGGGTACAAAAAAGGGAAGTGAGAACCAGAGCTCCTTAGAAGAAAGGGCAGTATAAAAAAGCACCAGACCCAGAGGGAGGAAAATGCTTCTTCACATCTTACAACATTTTAAGCTCCCAGACTTGAGAAAGGTCACAGGAGGTGAAGCTAGCTTATGGATTCCTTTCCCGTGTCAGGCTTCTGCAGAGTGTGAGTTAAGCTATTATGCCAGTTTTTGTTTGTTTTTGTTTGTTTGCCTGTTAATGAAAACTCATTGTCTGGTGTGGTGTAAGAATGTTTGGTTCAGGTATGCCCCAGGATGACATTATCACGGAGACCCATGTCCTGGTAATTTCAGTTTGACTCTGTCATTGACTGTTATATAACTTTTCAGCAATATTTTCACATTGCTTACAACTTACTGACAGTATGGTACTGCTACTGCTTCTCTCTGTGGCCTTTTATGCATGGGTAGTTAGCATTGCAATCACTGCTGGACTGCATGATTTTTCTGACCTTCAGAAGTCACATTGCTCCACCCCGTGCTTTTCCTGTGTTTTTAGGATGCTGTTTTGCCATGAATTTAAAGTCTGTGCCAAGCCCAATTCGATGGCTAGTCCTGTGCATGATTGCTTTAGATTTCACTTTGGGTTTGTCCCCCCACACTGATTCTCACATCTCCCTCCCTCATGCAACCTCTACCCTAGAAGCCATTTTGTTTTTGTTGGTGCAGGAAGGTGGAATACTGCTTATTTGGTCAGTTCCACAGCAAGTGTGTGGTCAGTTTCAGACCTCAGGGATTGAATAGAGCAGGGCTGATTTTGTTTGTTTTTTGTTCACGAGTGCAATTTTAGTGATAAAATACTAAATAGGATATTGCAGAATATTGCAGAGCTTGAGAAGATGCAGAAAAGAGCAACCAAAATTATCAGGGGGCTAGAGCAACTGCCCTGTGAGGAGCAGTTAAACACTTAGGGCTGTTTAGCTTGGAAGAAGGCTGTTAAGGGGAGACATAATAGAAGTCTATAAAATTATGTATGGTATGGAGAGATTGGACAGAGAGAAGCTTTTCTCCTTCTCTCATAATACTAGAATGTGGGATCATCTGATGAAGCTGGAGGGTGAGATATTCAAAACTGATAAAAGGAAGTATTTCTTCACACAATGCGTAGTTAAATTGTGGAATTCCCTGCCCCAGGATGTGGTGATGGCTGCCAACTTGGAAGGCTTTAAGAGAGGAGTGGACATGTTCATGGAGGAGAGGGATATTCAAGGCTACTAGTCAAAATGGATACTAGTCATGATGCATACCTATTCTCTCCAGGATCACAGGAGCATGCCTATTTTATTAGGTGCTTTGGAACACAGGTAGGATAATGTTGCTGCAGTTGTCTTGTCTGTGGGCTTCCTAGAGGCACCTGGTTGGCCACTGTGTGAACAGACTGCTGGACTTGATGGGCCTTGGTCTGATCTAGCATGGCTTTTATTATGTTCCTATGTAAATATATAAATATAAACAAAGAAAACATCTTTCCCTGGCTGCTCTTCTCTTCATTTATATTTATATATTTAGTGTTTTATCACTAAAATTGCACTGGCAAATAAAAAAACTGGTGGGAAGTGGTTGTAGAATGGTGATCATCAAGCTGTTGGAGAAATAAGCACCTCAGCTAATTACAAAGCAGCAGTTTCAGGGGGGAGGGATTCATGCCTGTGCCAACATAAGGGGGTGGCTTGCCACATAACACTGACGACATCGGTAACTATTCTCCCACTAGTTCAGGAGCTTCATATTTTCACAGGGAAAATATGTATTGCACAATTTTTCTTAGATTACCCTAGAAATTTCTTCAAGGCAATAAGCTCCTGTGCATAGTGTTTTGGGAATTTGGATGGGAACCTGTGCATCTAGAGAGTGGCAAATCCAACGCAAAGTTATCATGCTTAAATGGGCTATCTCTGTTTTTGCATTTGAGAGATGCTTTTTTCAAGTAAAAAGTTATTGACTTGAATAGTTAGAACTATCATTCTTTGGGGTTCAGTTCCCTCTCCAGATTCTCTAAAATTTAAATCTCTGAGGAAGCAGGTAGCTGTATCTTTGTATGTAGTGCATGTATGTATACATTCATGCTGAGGCACCATGCAGTCTACTGTCTGCGATTTTGCAAAGTGAAGTTATTGAGATATGTTTTGAACTGTTGATAAGATATTGTAGAACAGTTTTCTATTATATTTTAACCAAAAAGAACAAACACCATTCTGGCTTCCACACGCTGCTGCAGAAAACACAGAATAAAATGTTAAGCAGGAACAAAAAACATCCTCAGAAGGGAAAGGGTGATCTTTGTTACAAACTTGTTGCTGTTCCATTACTGAAACACTGGCAGACAATAATGGCAAGCATGTTCCAGTTATGCCCACCCTGCATATCTTATATAATGAGTGCCTATAGAGCCGTGGACTAAATGTAACCCTATGTTTCTGGCTTCTACAGTCTTATCATGAGGACTTTCCAATTAAGGACTCCAGCTTCTGTTTCAGGTATATTAAGACTCAAATCCTCCATGGTTCTTGAACCTGCAACTAGAAGACAAAGATTCAGTGCATTTCCTACCCTCCTCAAGCTCCACCCCAAAAATCTCCAGGTATTTTCCAATCTAGAGCTGGCAACCCTACCAATGGGGCATCTTCAGTTGGTGGATGATTAGGCTTTGATCCCCCTTCTGTGTTTCCCAAATCTCAGTTTTAAAAGGCATGTGTTTGTTTCCCTTTTTTTTTTACTTAGATCCAAAGAACTGTGCAACTACCTTTGCATGCTCAAGGAAGTTGTATACATATTACCCTGTTGCAAGGCAAACCTCTTTTGAAATGAGAGGGTTTTGAAAGCACTGTATGATACACTATGGGTGTCTACTTTTCAAAAGAAAAAGGTCAAAAATTCCTCTGGGCAATTGTAGATCTTTGGATCACAGCCAATTTATCTTCTACTTTCTGTTTTCTTTTATTGGTCCTCCCTCCCTCCCTCCCTCCCTCTCTCTCTCTCTCCCTCTCTCTCTTTCTCTCTCTTTCTCTCTCTTTTTAGGTTGCATCGCAGGTTACTGTGTAAATGCCTGAAGTTTTTATTACACATCATTGTTCTGTGTAAAGCTCAAGTCCAACAAAAGATACCATTTGACCTTCACTGTATAGGCTAGGGCAGAAAAAGTAACATTATAAAAATTAAAATGGTCAATCGAAGATGCTCACATTGGGTAAGAATGGTAGCTACCATTGACACAAAACTTGCGATGTACAGAATTAATATCACAATTTCTCTACCACCTAATTAAGCCTTTGTGTGCAATAGCTGATTGAGTTTTAGAAACTGAAAGTGCAAGATAATCACTTTGTGTATCTTTGAGAGGATGACCTTACACAGGGCTCTATTTTACCTCAGGCCACCATTACAAAGAACTGCTTAAATCACACCTATCAGGAAACTGCCTGGGGAAAACAATCGGCCTATAGAAAAAGCTGCTGGGGCATCACTGGCTTCCTCACTTACAGGTTTGTTCATGCTGTAAGTAGCATTCCTTGACTGATGTGATCGAAGTTTATGCCTTCATCAGAGAAACAACCTGATTGAACTGCAAAAGTTGGGCATTCATGATGGCTGGGCAAATGGTTAGATGGGAGGAAGTCTAAATGTCACAGGATCTGCAGCTGTAATTTGGTTTACAGAGGTTGCTACATTTAGATTAAAAAATACTTCTTGATTAGCTCCCTTTTCTAGCCCTCCACACTTTGTCCCTATTGACGCACACAAGATTTCTTTATCTTCCCTCCATGTATTCTGAATGAGCTTTCAACTCCTATTTACTAATGCATTCGCAAGGTCCCAACAGATGTTTTCCAGCCATCTGCAAGCAGTGATTGATTTCAGCTTATCTATACCAGGCCAGTATTAATCCCTCACATGCTGATGGCAGGTTTGCCTAATGCTAAAAATGTTCACATTTATTGTGTTTTGTATTAGTAGCTATTGTTATCCTACTTGCCCTTCCCATAGCACTAAGACTCTGCTCGAAGATCTCACATTCCTTGCTATGCCAGATAACTAGAGGGTTATTGCTGTGGACCAAGATATTGTAGTAAAACAAGAATATTTTATGTAGCCAAGAGAAACCCAAGTCTAGCTTGTATTTGTGATATTTTTATAAGCTCCTGGCAAAGGTAAGGCTTAAGAACAGATTTAAAAGAACATTATGTAAAGTTCTACTCTTGTAATAAAATCAAGATATTAACTTCTGAAAGGCAAAACATTGAGGGAGACCAACAGAAGTGGTTTTGAATACACATTATCTGCCCTGAAACCAAAATTCTCAGAAGGTGGCAAACGAGTGTTGAAATCATTCACTACACTGAAATATACTAGCTGGATCCAAAGAAATATAAGCAGAAGGGGAAAAGTTAGGGTTGTGCATATCGATATACCCGAACCAAAAATAAACCCAAAATTAGCTGTTTCAGCAATATCCGGGTTTCGGGTTGACTGAATACCAAAACCTGGGAATCTGTCCAAAGCCAAATAGGTGATTCCCAAAAAAGCTATTTGCCAAAAAAGCTATTTGCTTTTGCTCAGATGCATGGCTCTGTGCTTTTTCCCATTTTTCTTTTGACTGGTTTTGTTAGGGCCCCATAGTGTGCGTCCTTTTGAGGTAGGGGTCGTGTAATCGGAGCCAACTTGGTCTGACCAACCAGGTGGTGGTCTGATTTGCAATTAAAAGACGGGGCTCACCCAGTCCTGTCCGGAGAGATATACCCTCCAACTAAAAAAAGGCCACTTCTACAGCGACTTATTGGGCTTCTGAACAAGACTCCTCACCCACTTGGATGAGCAATCTCCTTCACAAGAGCTGCCTTGGTCATGACTTCGATGGACAGCTCAGCTTGCAAATTCCTGGAGGATGGGGGTGAACCCTTCACTGGCCCATAAAATTGGACCCCCTGTCCCAAAGTTCACCAAAGTTCGGTGACCATCAAAGGAGAGTCCCTTGCAGCCATGCTGCAAATTTGATGACTCTACCTCAAAAAATGCCCCCACAGGAGCTTTAAAAAAAGTCCCTACAAGGGACCTGAATTTTTTCTGTAAACCCGGAAATAAAGCCGAAATAACCCTTTACCAGTATGGGTATTCGGCTTATTCCAGGTTTACCCCAAAAAACATTCGGGCCCAATAAACCTGAACCTGAAATTTACCAAAAAAAAATTTTTTTTTTTTTGCATGATTCTAGAAATAGTTGCTAGCACTTTTTGGCATATGCTTTCATAAGACTTCATACAAAGTTCTGAGTAGGTTCTGAAGGAGCTATCATGCTTCCTTGGATTTAGTTTCATTTTTTCTTTCACAGTGTTCTAGCATATGGAATATAAAAGGCATTTCCTGAAATGGAGGACACCTTCCATGTGACAAAGGTGGTTGTCGGATCAGATCCTTTATCTTTGTCTAAATGTTTACCATCTCAAAATTGTAATTCTGTTTTTGGGTTGGGTTTGTATTCGCCTTTTTGTTGATATATTCATCTTGATTCCCCAAGCAAAAGGATCCCTTAAGCTTGATCATGTCCCCCAACTGTGCACATACTAAAAGGCCATGCTGGAATCCCAAGACTGATTCTGAATTTGCTATGGTGTATATATGGTGTATATATACAGTAAAATAATAATAAATAAGATGTGCTGCCATTTTGTACATTATAAGGATGCAGATGGATAGATGTTCAAGGCCTCTCTGGCGTTAATGAAACCTGCAAACCTGCTAATTAAACGTCAGAGCTGTTTGACAAGTGCTGAATCTCTGCAGTGACACCCTAAACATTTTTTTAAAAAATCTTGTACGTCTCTTTGTGTTTGGTGTTTGGTGATGGCCTTTATTCAGTGTACACTTTTCAGCGAAAGCAAACAGAACATTAAGATGTGTAAAGGGCAGGGAGGAAGATAATAGTTTGCCCTTCTCTGGACTACTATGTACAATTCTTGTGACCCTGTATCAAAAAAGGATATTGCTGGAATGGGTAAGGTTCAACAAAGAGCAACTATTATTATTACGAGCTTGAAGAAACTCACATGAAAGAAGAGATTGAAAAGACTGGAATTGTTTACTTTAGAAAGGAGACAAAGGAAATGAAACATGTTGAAAGCCTCTACCAGGAAACTAATGGCTGATAGACATAAGATGCTGAGTGTGCAAATAAACAGTGGACATTTCTGTATTATTATTGTGTGTGTGGAGGGGTGTTAGGCATTCACTGGGAAATTGTTCCTTTTTGTATATGCAATACTAATGGTTTATGTAAAGGTGGCACTTCTGTTACTGTGTGGCACTGCCACGATGGCCAGGCCTCCACGTTGGCACTGGGGCCACTAACACCGGCATAAGTAGCTCGGGCACTGGTGTGGGGGGCCCAAACACCAGCCTGGCCCCTTCCTGGACTCCTACGGAATTTCGCCCTTGAAGTTCAGGAATGCACTGTTGGATGAATATTTATGCAACCATGCTCACCACCCTATTTAATTGCGCATCCAAGTATGAATGGGAAAACATTCTACTCCATGTTACTACTTTTCAAAGGCAAAACTGCAATAATGAATGAATAAAACCTGGTGTTATAACAACAGGCAGGCTAATGTATACATAAAAAATAAGTTAACTGGCCATCAGAGAATGCATGCTCCACCTTCCTATATCTTTTGTGTGGCTCTCTAAATCCTGAACTAAAAATTACTGTGAAAATAACTAGGTCTTGGACTGTTGGTGAGAAGAACAAAGAGGAAAAATAGCCTTTCTGGGCAGGGACTGACTGCTGGTTTTTAAAAACAACAACAACAAATAAAACCTGGGAGAGACATGCAGTCCGGCACCAGTGAGGAAGATCACACAGCCATAACTCCATAGAGTGGTAAAGTCATGCAAAACAAAAAGGGGCCCTTTCTGGTGTCTGCCATTTTTAAAAAAATACAACTAAATGAGGAGGTTTAAAACATATTATTCCCCCCCCCAAAAAAAGCAAACACACATATATGCTTGTTGTCTGAAGTGATTCAGTTTAAGGAAGACTACAGCCAGCTGAGTTTGGGTGGGGAACCTTTTTTCTGCCAAGGGCCATTTGGATATTTATAACATAATTCACGGGCCATACAAAATGATCAACTTAAAAACTAGCCTGCTATATTTGGTCAAACATTTAGCCAAGAGGCACGACCGGAGACAGCTCTGAGTGTCTGCCACGTTGAGCGACTGGCTTTTGAGCTCTGTCATCCCCAGCTGGGCCCAAGAGATTCAGGCAGGGCAGCAAACACAAGACACAGTTTGTTGGGTGGTCCTAGCAGCTTTATAGCTAATGACTCTTCTTAAAGTGGGGGAAAGGGTTCCTTTTCTCAGCAAAACAAACTCACATCTGCCTTGAATAGAGGCTATTCCTGTCCGTGGGAGGGGGCGGATCCTTCCGAGCTAGAGATCTGCCAGGACCCACAAAGGGCCAGACCAAATGATTCCGCGGGCCTTATACGGCCTCCGGACCTGACGTTCCCCACCCCTGGTTTAATATGTGTTAGGAAATTGTCCATTTTATTACTTTCTCTATTTATTTTTTAGCATTGTTGATAGTGGCTAAAATGCAAACCAATAAGGTGGGTGTTTTAGTAAAAGAAAATAATCTATTTACATACCATGGTAACTTGTGATGTTCTCACGGTTTTTCCAGAGCTAACAATTCTTTGTGGAGTTGATGTTCTGAAGATGTTTCAAATACCTAACCTGTGGAAAGAAGGACACATTTGAGAAATAGTAGCCAAGTTTGGGCTGGTTTGTGTTAGTCATGCTGGCAGTGATCCTTCTTGGTATATTTATGAATCAGAGCTTTTAAGCAGATGTCTTCTTTTGAAATGAATCTTTCAGTTGGGTTGCTAAAAATTTTCCAGGTTTATTAGCATGTTCAAAGTATTTTTGTTTAGCAGATTTTAAATTTTTGTTCATTTCCTCCATTATTATCAAATTTAGTTGGTGTTTAGATACAGAAATCTTCATTTGTATGTCATTTTTCTCTTCTTCATATAGAGCCATAACAAGTTTTTGCTCCAGATTTTGTAAATCCCAGAGTATATTATTGGTAAATTGTAGTTGGGTTTTCTTCCACGCCGTGTGTTTCTGTATCATGAATCCTCTTAGAACAGCTTTGAATGCATCCCAAACTGTATTTAGCGAAGTTTCCCCATTAAGATTAATTTCAAAAAAATCTTTAATTAGGTCCTGTAGTTCTTTTTGAATCTTATTGTCCTTTAAAAGTTTATCATTTAATCGCCATCTAAATGCTTGTTTATTGTTCCATTCAAATGTAATTGGATTGTGATCAGAAAAAGTTCTTGGTACAATTTGAATTTTACGTAGTTGCGTAAAAATAGATTTACTAGCCCATATCATATCTATCCTGGAGTGTAAATCATGTCTTGCTGAATAATAAGTATATCCTTTAGCTGTTGTATTCATTGTTCTCCAGATGTCTTGTATTTCCAATTCCGAAGCCATGGTGAAGAAGGTTTTAGGCAGACATCCTTCATTTTCGTCTTTTGCTTTTGATTTTTTATCCAAAGTTGAGAGGATAACACCATTAAAGTCGCCCATCAAAAGAATCTGATCATTTGCATATTGAGAAATCAGTTCATGTAGTTGTCCATAAAATTTTGCTTTTCCTTCATTGGGTGCATATATTCCTACCACAATCGTCTTTTGCCCCAGTATTTTGGTTTTGATAATTACAATTCTCCCTTCATCATCTTTGTACAGTAATTCAGGACTAAGGCTAGAATGAGCATATATCACTACTCCCTTTGTTTTTGTTTTAGCCGATGCAACAAATGCTTGTCCAAGCACTTGTCTATCCAGGTATCTTTTATGCTTTGTTGCTATATGAGTCTCTTGCAAACAAATTAGGGAGTATTTGTATTTCTGTAAATATTTAAAATTCTAGCCCTTTTGGTTTTTTCATTCAAACCGTTCACATTCCAAGAAATTACTTTTGCCATGGTGTAATAATTATTGAAGCAAAATATTCAGTCTATAACTCAGCACCTCCCTCTGCTCCCTGTGATTCCTCTTCTTCTTCTTCTTCCTCTTCCTTTTGTTCCAAGGTTAATCCTTTAAGTTCTGTCTTATATTTCCTCAAAAATTTTCCCACATCTGTTGGTGATAAGATTGTCATTTTCATTTCTTTGTAAGTAAAGGCCAAGCCTTGTGGCACAATCCAACGATATTTAATACCATTAGCTTTCAAAACAGACACAAATTCTTTGTAATTGTTCCTCTGTGAGAGTAAATGTCTTGGTATGTCCTTTAAAAGTATTAGAGGAGTATCTCCTGCAGAAACCGGGTTGTCATAATGGATCTTCATGATCCTATCCTTAATCCTTGTATCATAAAAAACAATCATGAGATCTCTTGGTTTAGATCTTTTCATTCTGGCAGGTAATGGTATTCTATAAACTCTGTTAATGGCTTGGTTCAACACTTGTTCTTCTATTTGAAATAAGTAAGCCAGATTTGGAACTACAGTTTCTTTGTTATCTCCCATCATATCTGGTAAATTGCGCAGACGAAGGTTGGTTTCTCTTACTGTCATCTCCATCATGGCTATCTGGTCCTTGGCTGCTGTCTGATTAGTTTGTATTGTTTCAATCTGTTTTTCTTGGCTTACTAATTTTTTCTTTGTATCCTTGTGTTCTTCCCTCACTTCCTTAATTGATAAGTCCATTGTTTGCATATCCGTCTTCATAGTATTCATTTGGGTCTTTACCTCTTTGAGGTCTTCTGTAACCACATCCAGTTTCTGGTTAATAGCTTGAGATGCTTGTCCAAGATTTGTCATCATAGAAGTCAGTTGTGCCATCTGTGTTGACATCTGTTCAAACTGCTTTGTTGTTGCTTCTGTTTGTTTAGCTAACATGTCTTGTAATTTCTTATCCATCGTTAAGGTTTGAGCGGTTTCTTTCAATTTTGTGTAGGCAGGGCTATGTAATGAACCAGAACGGGGGCGAGATCCAGACATTTACATTGAAATAAGTCTGGTAAAATACATGTTGTCAGACAGGGCCCTCTGGCTTGTAGTTGATAAAGAATGGTTCAATGATCAGCTTAACAGTTTTTCTGAATTGAAAAGGTCCAAGTTTCACTTTAAAACAGCTTGTTAAAGATTTGGAATACCAGCGAGTTTTGCCGGACGCTCTAGGTCGGATCAAACCAGGAAGTATTCCGGAAGTTGATTTCGCCACGGACCTTCTACCGCCTTTTCTCGATGGTTGTTTCCTTCAGGAATTATTTCTATGTTGCTCGAGTGCGACATGTATCCTGTCCTACGACTTACTTCCTGTTGTTGTGGATCAGATGATAGAGAGGGTGGTATAGAGGGTCTTCCGGTCCAAGGAATCCCTTGTTATGCAAACGTGGCAGGAAGTCCTTTTTCACCGGAAACTCAGAGAGTAATTCTCCCTCCCCTTCCCTCTAGGTTGCTTCTCATTGGTAAAGATTTTAGTCCGTCTCATAAGCGTCCTTCTAACTCTTTGTTTTGATTTAAGCTGATCAACTTGATAAGGCTCCTGTCTCCAGTCCTGGTGGATTTTGTAAGTCAAACTTATCCGATTCAATTAAGGGAGGAGTAAGGGTACTGGGAATATCTTCATTTACCCCCCCCCCCCGGTTATTCGGTAACGCCAGTAAGAAACGAGGGATTCTTGTGTACTCACTTGGGCATCTAGAGGTGAGGTTCTTATCTTAAAGTAGTCCTTATGTTGGTTATAAGGTGGTGGAGGGTAGAGTCTTATGCCGAAGTTGCGTTTTGGCGATTTCTTTCCCTCAGTGCCCAGGCAGGACCGGCATCCAAAACTCCGGGGGACTTATGGAAGCTCCCTCAGAGTATTTAGGAGGTCAAACTGCAAAAAGGGGCTGCAGGGAATTCCTGCTATCCAACCCACTTGCAAGGGTCGGATTGGGGTGTATAAAACTCCCCAAAGTTAACGCAAACTTGGATTTCACCCAGGAGCTCCTGGGCAAACGTGGCACTCGCCCCAGCGACGCCACCGGAAGGACCAGTTTATACAACTACGGATATACAAAAAGAATTTGTTTCATTCTATACTAAGTTATATCAGAAAGAAAATATCTCAAAAAAGAAAATAGACAAGTTTTTAAATTCAATACAGATGAATGTCCTTTCAAAGACCCAACAAGAATGGATAGATGCTCCAATTACAAAGGAGGAACTACAAGAAGCAATAATGAAACAAAAAACGGATAAGACACCAGGACCAGATGGAATTACTGCACTATTTTATAAAACATTCAGTGACAATTTAGTGAATTTTTTTGTATTACTTTGTAATACAATTTTGGATAAGGGAGCATCCCCAGAGACCTGGTCACATGCATTTATATCGTTGATACCTAAGGAAGGAAGAGATCCAGAAAAAACTTCAAACTATAGACCTATTTCGCTGTTAAATGTGGATTATAAGATCTATGCTTCGGTCTTATTGAATAGGATAAAGCATTTTATTAAGGACCTTATACATGAAGACCAAGCAGGTTTTGTTCCAGGAAGGCAAATTAAAGATAATATAAGAGTTTTATTAGATTCATTGGAATATTATGACCAGAATATTCAACAAACAGCGGCCTTTGTATTTCTGGACGCAGAGAAAGCTTTTGATATGGTCTCCTGGGATTTTATGAAAAAGATATTGGAAAAATTAAATTTTGGAGACCGCTTCTTGAGAGGTATATCGGCCATATACACATCCCAACAGGCAAAAATTTTGGTAAATGAATCGATGTCTGATAATTGTTCAATTAAGAAAGGAACCAGACAGGGATGTCCCCTGTCTCCATTATTATTTTTGTTGGTGTTGGAATCACTATGTTGTAAGCTAAGGAGTATGGAGGACATTCGTGGATTAAAAATTAAAAAACATGAATTCAAATTGAGAGCATTCGCGGATGACCTTCTGTTAATTTTGGAGAACCCAACACAATCAATGAAGATATTGCTGGAAACTTTGGACGACTTCGAAAGTGTATCGGGGTTTAAAGTTAACCAAGAAAAAACAAAGACAATATTTAAGAATTTACCAGAAACAGAACAGCAGGAATTTACATCATATACAGGTTGGGACAAGGCTAATAAGGTCAAATATTTGGGAATCTGGATCTCTGCGAAGAATAAAGAATTGATAACTAATAACTATCTTAAATTATGGGACAAAATAAAAACTGACATGATCATTTGGTCAAATAAAAAGCTGTCACTTTTGGGACGTATATCAACAGTCCAAATGAATATTTTACCAAGGATGCTTTTCTTATTCCAAAATTTGCCTATAATATCACATGTTAAATATTTTGATACTTGGAGGAAAGATGTATTAAATTTCATCTGGCAAGGGAAAAAGCTGAGGATTGCTTACAAACACTTGGACTCTAAAGTTAGAGGAGGTTTAGCATTACCTAATTTTCAACTTTATGCTGAAGCGGCCGCTTTAGTATGGCTAAAGGACTGGATGAATTTATCTAACTTGCGTTTGCTAGATCTTGAAGGTTTTAACAATATAAGTGGATGGCATGGCTATTTGTGGTATGGTAAAATCAAGATACAAGCATCATTTCGTAACCATATAATCAGGTCCTCCTTATTTCATACTTGGATGAGATATAAACATATTCTTGAACCAGTAACACCGATGTGGATATCACCTCAAGAAATGTTGACATTATGCCCACTTAGATTGGACAAATTTATCACCTACCAAGAGTTAATTAACTGGGAAGGGGAAAAAAGCTCACTAAAAGACTTTCAGTTACTTAAAGACAATTTACAATGGCTTCAATATCATCAAATTAAATCAGTATTTACACAAGATATGAAGAATGGATTCTCTAAAGAAAAATCGTCTTTTCACAGGATGTTATTAGATAATAACACTCAACTGATCTCTAAAATGTATAATCTTCTTTTAACAATTTATTGTGAGCAGGAAATAATTAAACCAACAATGATTAACTGGGCTCAAACTGTGGGACATGATATTGCTTTAAATAAATGGGAAAGATTATGGGCGAAAGACCTGAAAGGGAATAAATGCACAGTCAATTCGAGAAAATATATATAAAATTATGTATAGATGGCATTTAACACCTAAGAAGATTGCAAGGATTTATAAAGTGACATCCCCTAAATGTTGGAAATGTAATAAAGAAATTGGTTCTTTTTATCATATGTGGTGGACCTGTGATAAAGCTAAGGAGTTTTGGGATATGATTTATAATGAAGTAAGACTGATAGTACAAAAAAATATACCCAAGACACCACAAATGATGCTACTAAGCATGATACCTGATGACTTGTTAACACAAAGGACTTTTCTGATTTATGCTACAACAGCGGCAAGATTGCTCTTTGCAGCGAAATGGAAAGGGGCAGAAATCCCAGGGAAAAAAGACTGGATTTTGAAAATGTTTGAACTGGTGGAAATGGCAAAACTTACAGCCATTTTAAATCAAAAAGACAATGCACGATTTATGGGGGAATGGGAGGCTTGGATGAAATATTGTCAATATGAATTAGGACTGGGGAAAATGGAAGACTACCTTTTAATCTGATCTAAACTATACTATTAATATCAAGAACTACAATTAATTATACTTATAGAATATGTTATATGAAACTTAACTGAGATATAAGAAGATCAGAACAATCACGACGGGTTAGAATACTTTATTAAGAGGCAGACGGAGGTGATGGGGAAGTCGAAAAATTTTCTGTTATCTGGTAGTTTATAACGTATATAAGAAATTACAACAACATCTAGTTAGGATTTAGAATTACATGTTACCATTATTGTTGTTTGTTAATATGGGAAATTTGTATTATAAAATCCAATAAAATTTTAATTAAAAAAAAGAGCTTTTAAGCAGATGTGTGTGTGTGTGTTAAGTGCCGTCAAGTCACTTCCGACTCATGTCGACCCTATGAATGAAAGTCCTCCAAAATGTCCCATCTTTGACAGCCTTGCTCAGATCCTGCAAATTGAAGGCTGTGGCTTCATTTATTGAGCCAATCAATCTCTTGTTGGGTCTTCCTCTTTTCCTGCTGCCCTCAACTTTTCCTAGCATGACTGTCTTTTCCAGTGACTCTTGTCGTCTCATGACGTGACCAAAATACGATAGCCTCAATTTAGTCATTTTAGCTTCTAGGGTCAGTTCAGGCTAAAATGTTTAAGCAGATATCAACATAATATTCACTTGGTCAAAGAGTGGATTCCAAATGAAATCCGTGCCACAAATATAAGACGTACCTTGTGCAAAGGACAAAGTGTGAAATACCTGGTTCCCGACTTTGTTATTTCGTATATTAAGGAATACAATATATATAAGAAGACAGTGAACGGGATAATGAAGGGAACCTGCTACAGCCTCTTAAGCAAATGAGTGGTTACCCACTTCAGGGAGTAGATTGAGACGGAAATAAGAAAACATTCTGCAGCACTTTGGAAGTAATCCGTTATACCAAAATCTGTGCACATCAGTCCAAAGCTTTGGCTGGCTCAGATCATTAAGCATCATCTACCATATCTGATACAAGCGATGAACACAAGAACACATAAAGCTGCCTTACACTGAATCAGACCCTTGGTCCATCAAAGTCAGTATTGTCTACTCTGACTGGCAGCGGCTCTCCAGGGTGTCAGGCAGAGGTCTTTCACATCATCTACTTGCCTAATCCCTTTAGATGGAGATAGAACCATAGAATCATAGAGTTGGAAGGGACCACCAAGGCCATCAAGTCCAACCCCCTGCACAATGCAGGAAATTCACAACTACCTCTCCCCTCCACACCCCTAGTGACCAGAAGATGCTCAAGATGCCCTCCCTCTCATCATCTGCCTAAGGTCACAGAATCAGCATTACTGACAGATGGCCATCTAACCTCTTCTTAAAAACCTCCAGGGAAGGAGAGCTTACCACCTCCCGAGGAAGCCTGTTCCACGGAGGAACTGCTCTAACTGTTAGAAAATTCTTCCTAATGTCTAGATGGAAACTCTTTTGATTTAATTTCAACCCGTTGGTTCTGGTCCGGCCTTCTTGAGCAACAGAAAACAACTCGGCACCCTCCTCTATATGAACATGGTTATCAGGGGTTGCCGGGGTTGAACCTGGGACCTTCTGCATGCCAAGCAGATGCTCTACCATTGAGCCATGGCCCCTATCCCAGACTGAAATACATTTAAAAAGTACTGGATCACCTGATGGTTATCATCATGGGATCCATTTATGCACAAGGAGGCTGCTGGATAGGAATTTCATGTTAGTTGCAAGAAGTGATGTTTGCCATAATTGGTCTTATTCTAGGAGACTGTGCTACAAAGGGGCTTATCAGTTTAAGTATCATTGTTGACAAAAAATTAAAACAAACTGTTATGTACCTTGATCCTAGACACATTTATTTGGAACCTGCACTGATGAATAGGATTTCCTTTGAAATAATATTTTTACATTGTGTTGTTATTGGCACTTTCTTTTGTCTGTATAAACTCAACATTTTTAGTAACATTTCAGAAAATTTTTTTAGACATCTTGAATTGTTGCAAGCCTTTCTCTGTACCACAGTGTTAGATTGCTTTAATGTGTCTGCTTTCGTGTAAGATTGTCAACCATTGTCATGCCAGAATACAAAGAACAATACTGCTTGTCACCATGGATTTGTAGGGACATTTTTTTCCTCCCATAAATGGATTGATGTTGTAAGATTATGTTATCGGACTGCAGGAGATATACTTTCAAAGATGGGGGGGGGGGAAATAACCAGCATGGTGTAGTGGTTAAGAGCAGTGGACTCTAATCTGGAGAACAAAGTATGATTCCCTGCTCCTCCACATGAAGCCAGCTGGGTGACCTTGGGCTAGTCACAGTTCTCTCAGAACTCTCTCAGCCCCACCTACCTCACAAGTTGTCTGTTGTGGGGAGGGGAAGGGATTGTGATTGTAAGCCACTTTGAGGCTCCTTAAGGTAGAGAAAAGCGGGGTGTAAAAACCAACTCTTCTTCCACTTTTGAGGTTCACATCCTCATGTCTATATGGATATTTCACAAACTGCTTCTCTAATCCATAGTCCTACTTCTGAATCCGTGTGTGTGCATGCGTCTATGTGTGTGTTAAGTGCTGTCAAGTCGTTTCCGACTCATGGTGACCCTATGAATCAATGACCTCCAAAGTGTCCTATCCTTAACAGCCTTGCTCAGATCTTGCAAATTGAGGGCCGTGGTCAATCCATCTCTTGTTGGATCTTCCTCTTTTCCTGCTGTCTTCAACTTTTCTTAGCATGATTGTCTTTTCCAGTGACTTTTGTCGTCTCATAATATGTCCAATTATGTCTGAATCCATATAAAGAAGTTAACCAAACTTTTTGTGCCATCTGGCAAACATCTGGCACCACAAGAATGGACTTCAGTAAGTTGCAGTTTTCCTGCCCTGGAACACTCCTGCTGATTTCTTAACGGAGGCAGAGGTTCATGCATACTTTTTAATTTTGCTCCAGTCAGCTTAAATCTGATTGTAATTTTCATTGCCATTAGGGTATCATGGAAGATAAGTATTGGTGATGTGTCATTTCCTTCCCTCAACCATTCTGTGTTAGTTCATTTTGGGGGCATAATTTAGTAACAGATTTGCCAAATTCTACAGCAGCATATGCTGACTCTTCATTTTTTTAAATTTCCAGACTCCCTTTCAGCTGAAAATAAGAACATCTGAATAAAAATCTTGCTATCACTGCCACTATATGAAGGCCATTTATGCAGGGTCAATTTTGACGCTCGCTCAAAGCTGTTTTTTTTTTTTAATGCGACCTTTAAAATGCTTATTCACGGTCCCAATGCAAAAGGAGATATTTCACCACCCCCCATTCACCTGCTCTTTTGTTCTTTCCATTAGCAACCCCCATTTACATAGCTAACGTGCAGCTGTGAATTTTGCATGCTTCCTTGAGGGGATTCTTCATGGTGAGGGCAGAGCAAACACAAAAGGTCACGTTAATGGGGCTCTTAAGAAATGCGAAGTAGGTATGTGATGGCTTTGCAGTCACTTCTTGAATGACGGTTCAGAGTGCAAAACTCAAAAAAAGCTGTGGGGCACTTCAGCCTGGAACGCGCTGCTAATTACCAAGTATAAATGGCCGAAAAATTCTGAAAAATAGTTATATTTTGGGTATGACTTAATATGTTTAAATAAAGGTTAATGTTTTATAATGTTTTGTTGTAATGTTATAATATTTTGTTGAGAGCCAGCATGGTGAAGTGGTTAAGAGCGGTGGTTTGGAGCAGTGGACTGGAGAACTGGGTTTGATTCCCCATTCCTCCACACAAACGGCAGAGGCTAATCTGGTGAACTGGATTTGTTTCCCCACTCCTACACATGAAGCCAGCTGGGTGACCTTGGGCTAGTCACAGCTCTCTTAGAGCTCTCTCAGCCCCATCTACCTCACAAGGTGTCTGTTGTGGGGAGGGGAAGGTGAGCGGTAGAGAAAGTCGGCATATAAAAACCAACTCTTCTTCTTATATAACATGATAAGAAATCTGTATGCTGTTTTATGCATAAGATTCTTTGCTATCCGAGGGCTATTGGGCTGAGGACTGAAATAAAGTAAGCTACTACTCAACTTTTCTAAACATATAACAATTTTATTAACAAAGAACAAGATTTTATTGGAAAAAACATTTTTATTCAAAAAAAACATGGCAACAACTAAAATTAATGGCAACAGTGTTATTGACGCATTGGCGAAGCATGGGAATGCTGGATGCGGGCATCAGCCGGCCCGCTGCGAACTGATGCGGGCCTGAACTCCCAGCGCTCCCACTGGGAGTAGCAGAGGATGATGGTATGTGGGATACGCCAGGGCTTGCGCCACTTGGTGTTCCCCCATCACTCAGGTAGAGGCCAAACCTGCCGCCCCCTATGCGGCAACTCAACACCCTTGGCCTCCCCCAAAACCCCTTATTAGGGACCCCCAGTTGGAGGAAGGGGCACTCAGGCCACTTCCCCCCATCAAAACCCATCCAGCCCCATGCGTAAACCACCTTAGTTGTGACAAATATAGCATAACATCCATACCTATAGCCCTTAGGGAGAGAGGGTGGGCCAAAGCCGGAGACAGACTGAGGGGGCTGCCGGGAGATATGCAGAGCAGTGGGGGAGGGGGCTGAGCGAAGCCTCCCCCCTGCTCCGCAACAGCCTCCAGGTTCCGCACGATTGGCCGGAGTAATTGGCTCTAGACCAATCAGGCGAGACCCCATGGGGGCCGAGGCCGGGAGAGTGAGGTTGCTCAGCCGCTCTCATCCCCCGCCCCAGACACCAAAACTGGCTCCGGGTAAGTCCGGAACCGTTTGCTTCCCAATTTCATTTGACATGTCTCAGTGCCTTTTGGAGGCGGTCAATTTGATCTGTAGTCCTTCTTTGGCACTTTCTTCTTTAACTTTCCCTAGAAGCTAAAATGACTAAACTGAGGGTATCATTATTTGGTCACATTATGAGAAGAAAAGAATAACAGGAAAGGGCAATAATGCTATGAAAAGTCGAAGGCAACATGAAAAGAGGATGACCCAACATGAGATGGATTGACTCTATAAAGAAACCTACGGCCCTCAGTTTTTAAGACCTGAGCAAGCCTGTTAACGATAGGACGTTTTGGAGAACAGTGATTCATAGGGTTCCCGTGAGTCAGAAGCGATTTGACGGCACTTAACACACACACACACACACACACAATCTGAGCAATGTGAATTTCAATCATAGCTTTAATAGGATGACATTTTAAAGTTTCTTTATTTTGATATTTTTATCACATTTTCCTCCTGCAAAGCGAGACTCAAAACAGCTTAGAAAACAAACAGCAACAAAAAATGAACAATCTAAAAATCACAGTACAGAAAACAGCAACCAGGAGGTAGGAATGAGCAACTGGAGAAACTCAGCCCCTGATCTCCCTAAGCAAGCATCAAAAAGCAGCCACAGATAGCGGCTCCTCTTGCGGCCTGAGGAGTCAAGGGAGGTGTGATTGAGCAGCTGGAGAAACTCAGCCCCTGATGGAACACTCTCCCCTGCCAAGTAGCAGCAGTACCCCAGCAGCCCCAGCTAACAAGAGTTGATGTGACTCCTGTGGTTTTCCATCCATTACTGCCTTGGGTCCCAGTTGCCTGGAAGAAAGGCAAACTGATAAATACTGTAAACAATTCAACAAGCATAATTGATTTTGTGTTCTTGGTTTTATTGCTGGGGAGGGTACAAGGCAGCATGAAAGCACTACAAAACAATCATGTAAACCAGCGGTTCCCAAACTTTTTGAGTCATGGAGCACTTTTCAGGAGAGAAATACATCATGGAACACTAATTTTCACCGAGTACCTATATGCTAAACCAAATGATAGTAGTATTTTTCTTTCCAATCTCTTCACGGGGCACTAGGAGATGTTTTGCGGAGCACCAAGTGCTCCGTGGACCACGGTTTGGGAACTGCTGGTGTAAACCATTCCATTGGTTTCCTTTCTGGTCATTATGCCAGTGCGGTATAGTGGATATGAGCCTAGGGCTTTGATCAGGGACACCTGGATTCAATCCCCATTGATGCACAAAGGCCATTAGATGATCTTCATTCATTGACTGTCAGCCTAACCTATTTCACAGGGTTTTCATGAGGATGCACTTGAAAGGGGAGAACTATTTTCACATCCTTGTGCTCCTTGGAGAAAAGTCAGGATAAAAATGAGATATAAACACATACTGGATAATAGTGGAAGAGCAATGTACGGTCTCACATTGGAAGCACTGGTATAACATAATCTGATAATGTATAAAAGTTTGAACTCTCATTGATTTAAGTACCATGATGGGGTGAATCAGAATATAGTAGTATGCCATTGTAAAATTCCTGCATTCAAAGAAGATAAATTTCTAATTGAATTTTAAATATTCTGTCCTTAGAACATTAATAAATACAATGCTACCTCCATTTAACTCAGAAATGTTTTCATTGTATTGGGATCGCCAATAGATTCAACCCCCTTGTATCATTTAGTGACTCTGAAAATGTCCAGAATTTCAATCTGCAACAGGTCAGGATCTGAGCCATTATCTGCTCTAAAGTGCTGGAAGTATAAACTGATTTGCAAGACAGTCTAGTTGCAGAAGGCACTTGCGCCCTCGTATGGAGATGGACATTCTCCTCCATCCTACTGCAGACTCCCATTGCACCCTCCATGCCGTTGCAGGTTGTCCATCACCCCCTCTCTACTATTGGAATTTCTGGGGTTGTGACCCATTGTGGTGATGGGCGATCAGAATTTAGTATTTTTTAACTTGAAATCCTCCAATACATATTAGAATCTTGATTAAGAAAACAATATGCTGCCTTGACCCCTGTAAGAGAAGGAGGCGACTTTTATTCAGAAGCATAACAGTTAATCCCTTGGACAATCCCACCCAATTAATTTAGCTTTGAATTCATGCTACATTAAAAACTATTTGTTCTGCAGCATGTTTGTTTGAAAATTTCCCTGTTGAATTCCTAAATGATGGGAAGATTTTACAGTCTCGAGTGATTCCTTTCAAGCAACAGCGTATTGTTGTTGAATAATGCATTGCAGCACAGTTTTTTCACTCGCTTGCTTGCTCTGAAGTTAATGGGCTTCTGTGAAGTACTGCTTATTTCTCAGTCTGAAAAGGCTTCACATTCTCTTAGCTGAAAGTGTCTTCTGATTAGTAACAATGAAGAGTTTGGGAGATAACTGGAATTGGGTGTTATGCCAATAATGCAAGGTTGGATGAGTAATGGCTGGCTCTTTTTCAGCCATCTCTTCACCCGTTGCTAACATCTCTTGCCAGGACCTATCATGCCGAGCTCTCTGCATAAACATTGCTTATGGGACACATTTAACTGTTCAGAAGAGAACGTTCAATGACTTTTCAGTGATAGAAATTGCAACATTCTCAAAAGTATGGGATGCAGTTGGACGACTAAAGACTCTTGGATGCCCCAGAAGACCCGTGTTTGCCACAATCACCATCCCACATCACATAGTATGTCTACTGACAACAGTGTTTGGAATCTATCCACGTATCTGAAGACACCATTTTATTTCTAAGTAATAAGGAATGGGAGAAATAATATAATTAAAATAGATATGCAGCTAATCACATGGCCTTCTAGTGGTTGAACGGAAAGTGAAAGACCTATTCCATTTAAATCAAGCCATCCTGCTGTCATTAGCAAACTAAAAGGTTCACCTTTGTGGGAGGATTTAAAGGTAACACTTCAACAGTAATCGGCTTAGAGGGACTTGCATAACTGCATGGTTGGAAGAACAGATAAAAGAAACCAGAGTTCAAACTTTTCCTAAGCAAAAGGCACTGAGATTTATGGTGCAAAATTAACACGTTAGACTTGGAGACAAACACCAGCAATGCCTGCAGATTTCAATGGTTACTGGAAAATGCTCAGCAATGACAATTTTGAGGAATACTTGAAAGCACTGGGTAAGTTTTCCTTATTTGTTTGCATTTATTAGGTGTTTTAGCTTTATGAATGAATCTGATCATTCTGTATCATCAAACAAACTGCAGTTTATGTGTCTGTATCTGAAAAAGAATCTTTTAGCAACAAATTATTAACAATGCCATGTGTATGTTCTAGCTTTTTAAAAGAAAATTACTGATCCATCAGAAGTGAGTGCATATTAGGAAATTATACCATCCAGCTGGTCATAATTACTTCAGTGTGCTTACTATTTATTAATTATCAGGCACATAGAATTATTGCTACAGCAGCATTAATCTATATGGTAATTTACAGAGTTAGATAAATCCTCAAAGCCTGCAATCTAAATTTCATAGGAGGAAGGGCCAGAATAAAGGAAATAAGGGATGATTTATTAATTTGATTGAAAAACCTAAGTCATATACAGCTACAGTATCCAATGTGAACCAGAGTGGTGTAGTGGATAGAGTGTTGGACTATGATCTGAGAGAGCCAGGTTTGAATCCTCACTCTATCATGGCCAGTCACATACTCTCACCCTAGTCTACCTCACAGGGTAGTTTTAGGGATAAAATGGAGAAGAGGAAAACAACGTAAGCTGTTTTGGGTCCCTGTTGGAAAGAAAAGTGGGTGCATAAATGAAGTACATAAATAAACTTTGCTTTTCATATATTGGTAAGGGTGATTTCACCTTGGTCACTGGGTGTTTTTCTCCAGCTTTCAAAGCTACTGCAGATCTTGTACGTGTAGCTTTACAAAATCCTTTTTTCTTGTTTATTTCTTTTCAAGATGTAAATGTTGCTGTGAGGAAAATAGCTTGCCTGCTCAAACCTGACAAAGAGATCATTCAGGATGGAGATCACATGATCATCAAAACACTAAGCACTTTTAAAAACTACATCATGGATTTTGATATAGGCAAAGAATTTGAAGAGGATTTAACTGGGGTGGATGATCGCAAATGCATGGTAAGAATTAGTACAGCTACTGTTCTAGGACAAAAAAAGATTAGCATGGAAATCTTATGTTGAAGAGGTCACAGCTGTTTTGAAATGGCTTTTCTCGGAATCCGACTTTTTCATTTCACTGCTTTATCTGGCAAGGGTAACAAATTCATTACAAATTTTACTTGCAATGAAACTGTTGCTGTGTATTCACTTGCTTTCTTTAGGAAGCTTGGTTTATATCCTCATAATATTTTTTTCTTTTTTACTGAAAATGGCTTCTCACCTTTTTTATCCACATGAATCATTGTTACATAAAGCAGTTATTCATTCCTCAAGTAGACATTCATTTCAGTGGGGCAGCTAGCAGAGAGTTTGGTACCACTCAATACAACATCAAGTAGTGGAAGTAGGCCTGTCTTGAGTAGGATTTTCTGCTTCTGTTTTCCACCTTTTCTAACTGATTTTGAATAGGTCAGTAGAGACTGCACACACATGAAACAGCTATTTATAACAAGGATGCACAAGCCTTATCCTTAAAGGAAACTGACGGAGCCAAGAATTCTCCCTTGTGAGCTTTTAGCTTTCGACAACGAAACAATATGATATGGCTCATAAGGAATAATACCAATTAGCAGCACAGCCTTGCTAATAGCAAGCTGCTTAGCTGAGTCACAGTCTGAATTTTGTCTTTTCCAAGTCTAAGGGCAAGACACAAAAGATTCCCCAAGCAAAGGGCTTGCTGAAGATTATTTTGGTAAGGGAGAAAAGATCAAGCAGAAATTAAACTACAGCTTCTCACATTCTTAGGAACGTTTGGCCACTGAGAAGTCATCAGTGCCCTCCTGTAGGATCAGGCAATAAAAATTACTTTTGATCCTATGACAACGTGAAAATGGAGACATTTTGAAATACAAACAAATGGAGCATCTGGTAACAATCAGTAAATTAGTTAAACTACAAGCAGGGGGTCCTCAAGGACTTGCAGGTGGGATTTTCCTCCCCCATTGTTTCCTCTTTCCCTTCCCTGAAGGCTCCCCATAGTATCTCTCCTTTTTCTGCTTCCTTCTCTCCCCGGCTGCCACCTTACCTTTATCTGCCCCTGTCTTCAGCTTTCACTTCTTCCTTCCCCTGGCAGACTCTACCTGGGGAAACTATGGCCACATTGTGTAGTGCTGGTTGCCAGACCGGGTGCAGTTGCCCTGTGAGGAACACATAAGGACTTGTGGGTGCACCTCTCTTTCCCCTGTATCCTCTTCCCCACACTCTTTCCTCTTTGCCTCCTCCTGGCACCCCCAATATCTTTACCTTTTCCTGCATCTTTCTTTCCTTCCCATCCATCAGCCACCCCCTACCTTTGTCTGCCCTTCATTTCCAGATGTATTATTTATTTATTT
The DNA here is from genome assembly GCF_029931775.1 of Euleptes europaea. NCBI lineage: Eukaryota > Metazoa > Chordata > Lepidosauria > Squamata > Sphaerodactylidae > Euleptes > Euleptes europaea. Next base: position 41,735,733 of record NC_079316.1, read on the forward strand.
ACTTCATTTATGCCCTTCCTTTCTCTGCAATGGATATCCAAAACTGCTTTCATCATTCTCCTCCCTTTTATCTTCACAACAACTCTATTAGGTAGGTTAGGCTAGGAATGTGTAACTGGCCCAAGGTGAGCTTCCACAGCAGAGTGGTGTCCTGAGTATCCCAGATCCTAGTCTGAAACTCTCCCAACTATGCCCACAGCTTCTGTAGGGTGGCTGCTGTTGAACAGTAGCAAGTAACCAGGCCTAGGTGAGTCAACTGGTATCAATTGTCCCCTCCAGTAGTTGATGCCAGGTCTGGCCCAGGTGTCCTCTCGCAAAGGCCAAAACAGCCGTGTTCTGCTGTGATCCTCCAGTTGGCACTGGTCCTGTTGAACTTGCACTGCCACAGTGGCGCTTGGTTCTGCTGGGCATTGTGTGCATTGCCATTTGTTCTGTTGGGCTTGCAACATCTCCCATCCCTTGCTTGGATTTGTTCTGCTGTGATCTGCCTGTTTGACATTAGTCCTGTCGAGCTTGCACTGCCATAGTGGCACTGGGTTCTGCTGGGCATTTTTTACATTCATTCTGCTGGGCTTGCAAAAGTGCACCCCCATCTTCAGTTTCCACTCCAGAGATTCTCTGGTTTGACATTAGTCCTGTTGAGCTTGCACTACTGGAGTGGAACTGGGTTCTGCGGGGCTTGTGAACATTGCAATTGGTTCTGTTGGGCTTGCGAAAATGCCCCCCTCACCTAGAGTTTCCACTGCAAAGATTATCTGGTATGATTTTAATTCTGTTTGGTTAGCATGTTGGCGTGGGAGTCTACTGGGATTACTGGGTTCTGCAATGGTTCTGTTGGGCTTTTTGTGTTGCTTCTTCCATGGGAGGCATAACTTGGCCAGTGATTGCTGCTTGCAGGCATGGCTTTTGCCTAGAAGCAGCTTGGAGTTGGGTCACAGCTGACATGGAGGATGGCTGGGGCACCCTGTTCAGGGGTCCATAGAATTGATCCCCTTGGTCCAATCTACTTGAAATGTGGGTGTTATTTCAAGGACAGCCACCATCAACTCTGCTGCAATTTTGGTGTCTGTACCTTCAAAAATAACCTCCCCAGCCACCCAGAAAGTTTCCCCATAGGGAATAATGGACCTGAAAAATTCAGGTTCGGGGTGGGGGGCAGAATACCACATTGGTATTGGAATTTAGGAATATTGAGAATGCCAATATTTTCTGGGTGCAATATATCAAAATTTTAAAAAAATACCAGGTTTGTTGTTGTTGCACACCCCTAGCTATATCTCTCGATTCCATCAGAAGCCCTATATCAGTGCTTGGGTGCAACGAGGAACAGGCAAACAAACTAAAACTTAATCCAGGCAAGAGGGAGGTAATGTTGGCTGGGAATCCGTATGATCTTAGGGCAAGCTGGATGGGATTGTATTCTCCCTTTCAGATCAACAAAAATGCTGTTGACAGCTTGAAAATCTTACCAGAACAACTCCACCTTGCAACTCTTTCTAAATGCCAAGGTAGTCAGGGCAAATGAAACTGCTTTAGACCACTGAGAATGCCTGAGATCAGGCAGTGACAATCTACAGGAGGGAATGATCAGAAAGAAAGCTAAACTGAGTCAAACACTGGGGGGGGGATGATATAGGTTCATATTGTAAAAAACGGTTTTTCAAATATGTGGGCCCTGGGCTTCAAAGAGTTTTTCAGTTTGCAAACAGCACATGTTTGCCAGCTTCACTTGAAAGGCCATCTGAACACTTTCTAGGCAATTAGATGCCTTGTTAAGGTTAAGGTTGGGTTGGGTGCTTTGTTTAGGGCTGCCATCTAAAGCTGCCATATTTGAACTGATCTAGAAGCCAATCCAAACTTCTGAATGGAAACATGTAGAGGCACCTATCCTTAAGGACCTGGATTGGTTGCCCATAGCTTTCCAGGCATTATTTATTATGCTGTAGAGTCCACCTTCCAAAACAACCATTTTCATCTGGGGAACTGATCTCTATAGTCAGAATCCTGGAAGATCTCCAGGCACCACCTGGAGGTTGGCAACCATGATCATGCATAAATTGGCTTATTTGTACATTCTGTATAAACCAGTTGACCATGAGGGCGTTTGTGGGCAGGAACTAATTGGAGTCCTAGTTCTGCTCAGAAATAAGTGGGTCTGAGATGGATATTAAGAGTCATAGAAACCAGACCAAGGAGCCAGACAGCAATCACTTCCCGTCTTATGATTCAGCCCTTCTTGACATTTTATAAGCAAGGTGAGTAAGAGATCCAGCATTCATGCAGCTTTCATCTCTCAGCCGTTCACAAAGAAATGATTAGCCACTGCTTATTATGCCTGAGCGTCATTTATTTGGCCTGTTAGTTTATGTTCACAGTGCATTTGTCACATGGAAGGTTGTACTGAACGTGCTGTAAAAGCATCAGGTTCTGTAATGTACTGTAAAACTGTCATGTGAGGAATGGTCTCACAAGCCCCAATCTCTGGGGTCATGGAACCCCTTTCTCTTATTCTTTGTTCTGTTGCTACTTCTAAAATAGGTTACCACTTAATTTTCTTTCTCTCTGAACATTTGAAAACAAGCTGAACGCCTTTCCATCCCAGGCTTTTGATTAACAGATAATCTAGGCTCACAAAATAACAGCCAAATAGGCAATCACAAGGGTGGTTGCCATGGAATTACTTCGAGAAATGGACTGAGTCACATATAAAATGAAGAGGTCTGCTCAAAAGTAGGCCTGTCTCTTATTTGTATGTGCATCTGGTGCATAATCCATCTTTCAGATAAGTCCACTTGAATAGCATTGATTCGTTCTGTTCTTGGGCTGGCCTTTTCTGTTGGGAAAACGTTAATGTGACTCCTCTGTTTGCTCAAGCAACTGGTTCATACATATGTCCTGATATTGTAAAAGAGTTGCTTTCTCTACCAAGTAATTGCCTTGAGTTATTTAGAAGAGTAAAGTTTTTTTAAATATATATATATATTTTTAAAAAATTATATATATATAATTTTTTTAAAAATTAAAAGATTTGAGAAAGATAAGTTAGAAGAGGACAGAGGACTACACTGAAGTAACATTGAACAAATATGATGACCCCTTAAAAAGCAGGGATTAGGCTAATAACTAGCCTAGCATTTTCTGTGGTAATCTGATTCCTAGGGGCTGCCAACTACTTACACGTTTTAAAAATAAAAAGCCAATTTACTGTCTATCAACTAATCAGTAGATCAGCCTCTTAAAATAAGTATCACCAATATATATGTGATACTTTAAATATACTTAGTGAAGGTAACACAGGATTGGATTGGCACTTTGACAATGGTAAGTACTTCCTTTTGCACCAGGAGTATACTGTGATTTCTACAGATTCCCCCCCCCTTTGAGCTGCAGCCTGCATGATGTGTAGGGTTGCCAACCTCTAGGTGGTTGCCGGAGATCTCCTGCTATTACAATTGATCTCCAGGAGATCGAGATCAGTTCCCCTAGAGAAAATGGCTGCTATGGCAATTGGACTCTATGGCATTGAAGTCCCTCCCCTCTCCAAACCCTGCCCTCCTCAAATTACACCCCCAAAATCTCCAGGTATTTCCCAAGCCAGAGCTGGCAACCCTAATGATGTACCCCTTTTTGTTTCAGAGGGTCCCTCAATCCATGTGAGCAGCAGAAAGAAGGGAATGGGGGGGGGGAGATCGTTTCAAAACACAGTACAGCTCATGATTTATAAAATCTGATTCATTGTTTGCTGATGGCATTCCACAGACCAACTATTTAATACTTAGAAAAATGCCTCAAATATGAACCAAGGAAGGGATGGAGATGGCTTATTTACTAGGTACTACTTTGGATTATTATTTTTTTAATTTTAATTCGGGGATGAATGAATTTTACTGGATCAAAGATTTTACATTGCAATAAAAATATGCTTTATAACTATAGTGGTAACAGCTAGAGTGAGAAATCCGTTATCTGCTTTGCCTGATATTTTCAGTCTATTAAGGGACGTGAGTGCTCACTGATGGATGTAGCACATTAGCACTATGGTATGGTGGAGCCACCTAAAGCCTTGGCTCACAATCTTGGCATTTGATCAGCAGTCCTGTTACACAAACTGTACTGCCATTCAAAAGACATACTGTTTTCTAAACAAAGCTGGCTAAGCTGCTTACAGAAAGTGAGAGATTGGAGTTGATCATAATACATGACTAGCAAAATCACCCTAAACAGCTTCCAACTGAATAATTTTTTTTCATCTTGCGTGACTCCACGTGTTTGTGATTTCCATGGATCTGAGATCTTTATGATCTTGCATAAAACGCCACTCTGAGCTCCGTGGAGGTCAGGGCAGGATAAAAAATCAAACAAATAGACTATGCAAAAGAGGCTTCTTTTAAAAACAAACATAGCCATAGTCTTGTATGTTGTGTTAACTATATTCAATGAGATGAATTAAGAATTGATAATCTGGTCTCTATCAAAAAGTGTAACGGGAAGACCTCCTGTCTCAGAGGAAGGTATTGAACAGCCCATGGCTGGAAGCCTGAGGACCACAGTTGGTGCACGGGGACATATGGGAGGGGATAGTTCTCAGATATGCGGATTTTACATCATAAATGGCTTTATAGGTCATAACCAGCACTTTGAAATGGACTCAGAAACAAACTAGAGGCTAATGTAGATATGTTGAGATTAATAAGATATATTCCTATTGTCTAGCCCCTGACAATAGTTGGGTTGTGCAACTGGGAGTCTCCATACTGCTTATCAGTTACAGGGTCACATCCCGGACCCTATTATCCTTCTTTAGCAGAAAAGAGTTCTGGGACCTCAGCGCATCCATAGTCTGGAGAAACTGGACAAGATTTCAGCCTCCAACCATGACATTCTTAGTTAAAGCAACTGGTCTCCTAATACAGCCCTGATTTTACAAACAGCTATTCCCTAGAACTAGCAAGCTTTTTTGTGATTAATGCCTCCTGTAGTTGGTGAACTTAAAAAAATATTTTAAGTTTAACTCAGGGTTTATACAAACTGAGAACACAATTGATTATTCAAAAAATTGGTAACCAAAGCTATTACTTCCTGTCCTATTGTGAATGAATTTTAAATATGTATGCATAATATAATACTATTTGTATCCAGACACTAATGCTTAAACAGGGTAAATCACTATTACAAATAAAATAACTAACAGTGCACTGAACATTGATCCCTGCCTTGTTCACACCAACTAAGCACTGTATTCAGTCACTTTATTCTTCTCCAGGCTGCACAATAAGCATTTCACATTTTAAAAGTCCCTCCATGTTTTTATAAAGGAAAAGATAGTCCCCTGTGCAAGCACCGGGTCATTACTGACCTGTGGGGTGATGTCGCATCATGATGTTTACTAGGCAGACTATGTTTATGGGGTGGTTTTTCAGTCGTCTACACTTTACCCCCAGCAAGCTGGGTAATCATTTTACTGACCTCAGAAGGATGGAAGGCTAAGTCAACTTTGAGCCGGCTACCTGAAACCGACTTCCATCAGGATCGAACTCAGGTTGTGAGCAGAGCTTTGACTGCAATACTGCAGTTTACTACTCTGCCCCATGGGATTCCTATGGTTTTATAAGGCAAAGCAATTTAAGCAAAAAAGATAAAAGCTGAAGGAAAATGATGCTCAATAGAATGGTTAATTTGAAACTGTTGCATAAACTGTCCAGCCTTGTATATAGTTTTATATTATGCATTTGTCTTGTAACTAATTCTTTGATTCACCATTCAATGAGCTTTCTACCTTTCCATAAACATGGTCATTGATCCCTTATCAATGAATGCAGCCTTGTTTTTCTATTTCTTTTCTTATTAGTTTCAAAAACAAGTAATCTTCAAAATTAAGTCTGACCCTATCTAGCAACAATGTGCCCTCATATCCCAAGCCTGGGAAATTCAATAAGCAGATACGTTATTAGCTGACAGTACCACTGTGCACAGTATTTTATACCTTCCATACCTTAACCCTTCTTTGTTGGCATTGTATGGTTAGCTGGTGAAAATTTACTGGAACTGCATGGAGACCACAACAGGTGAATAGTTTGTCATGTGGAACAGTTTCCATGCTTTTTTCAGTTGGTGGGCTTAATTGTGCCTTAGAGTTACACCCAAAAAAGGTTTTGGTAGTGAGAACACAGAGGTTGCTAGATGTCAAAGCGTACCTTGTCACATCTATTATAATTGATACAAGCACAGTTAAGATCTGCCAGTCTTTCACTTTCGTTATACTCAAAGGTTTCTAGAGCTGTGTAACTGGGGCGGATTGTATAACAATAGAAGGCAGATCCTTGGTGATGGCACAGTACAACAAGAGGTGGGGTATTTCCTTTTCCTGCTGCAAAAACTGTATGGTTAAGGTAAGGATGTGCCCAATAGAAATGCCACCACTGAGAATTAGGGCTGTTGGGAAAAAAATTCGGTATAGTTCGGATTCGGCCGAATTTGGCCCGTCTGGATTCGGGATATGCCGAAGTCCGAACGCCCCCGCTTCAGGTTCGGGGAAAAAATTTGGCTGAATAAAGCCATTAAAAACACAACCGTGCCTTTCTGCGGCTCCGGGGGGGCATTTTTGGGGGTAGAGGTCCCAAACTTTCAGCGGAGCTTCAAAGGACCCTTCTTGCAAGACCCCCCAAGTTTTGTAAAGATTGGGTCGGGGGGGCTGAGATATGGGCCCCGAAAGGGGTCCCCCACCCTTAATGTGCATCTCTGAGCAGAGCTTGCCGCCCACGCACAAAGCTCCCAGCCCCGATAAACAGCTGAGCTGCGAGGAGCAAGGGCGGGGCAGGTGCGAAGAAGTTTGCAAAGCAATACAACCATGCAAAGCAACACAACCATGCAAAGCAACACATTTGCAACCATGCAAAGCAACACCTGACACCTGGGAGTTTGCGAACCATGGAAAGGGACAGAGGTAGCGAGCTATGCATAATGAGCATGAGGGGGTGGAATTTCCCCTTTTGCATTGGACTCGGGACCAGGCAAATGCATTCTTTAAGTAACCATTTGAAAACCAGTTTTGAGCAAGCATCAAAATAGACCTAACCAATCTTATGAATGAGGGAAAACCTGAGGACACACAACTGAAGCCCCCCCTTAAACCAGGGAGAGAGAGACTCGAGGGGGCACACACACCCCAGGCAGAAGGGGCGAAAGCCCCCTTTGTTTTCCCCCACCACCCACAGAAACTGGTCCCTCCCCACACACACACAGACTCTGCTCCCCCCCCCACACACACACACAGGAGAAAAATTATAGATTAAAGCCCCCAAAGGGGTCTTACTGTGGCTGTCTTCTGTTCCATCAGTAGGGGCTGGGAGGACTGGGTAATCCATATGATTCTATTTAAGCACGGGAGGTTTTGCCTTGGATTTGCCGCTCTGGAGATGCATACAGGATCGGGTGATCCATTCATCCCAATAGGGAAAAGGGGAAAGCCCATATCTCGGGACCCCCTGACCCAATGTTTACAAAACGTGGGGGGTTTCTTAAGAAGGCTCATCTGAAGCTATGCTGAGTGTTTGGGGGCTGCACCCCCAAAAATGCACCCCCTGCAGCCACGGAAAGAGAAAAGGGGGAGCCCATATTTCTGCCCCCACTGAACCCATCTTTACAAAACTTGGGGGGTCTCTTAAGAAGGCTTATCTGAAGCTATGCTGAAAGTTTGGGGGCTGCACCCCAAAAAAAGCACCCCCTGCAGCCACAGAAATGGAAAAGGGGGAGGGAAAAGGGTGGAGACCATATCTCGGGACCCCCTGACCCAATGTTTACAAAACTTGGGGGGTCTCTTAAGAAGCCTCGTCTGAAGCTCCGCTTAAAGTTTGGGGTCTCTACCCCCCAAAATGTGCCCCCTGCAGCCACGGAAAGGAGCAAATGTGCACACGCACCCCCCCCACGAGGATATCTCTCTCTTTCTCTCCCCGGCTGGGCCATGCAGCAGCTGATTCCTCCAGTACTCAATCCTGACTGATTGGCCAGAAGAAGACCCAGCTTGGCCACCGATTGGCCGGGGGAGAATGCTGCTTACTGACGGTTATGCTGCTGCGCCCCGAATTTGCTGAATTTATTAGTGAACTCCCAAACTCACTGAATTCGGCTCCCACGTTTTCCCGCCATTTTAGAGTTCGGTTCATCCCGAACTAAAAACTGCCGAATCAGGGGAAATTCGGCTGTTTTTCGGTTTGGGCTGAACCGAATCGACAGCCCTACTGAGAATAGTTTATCCACAAGGTACAGGAAAACAGGACAATGGTTGCAATTTTCCTACTGCCCCTGTTCTGTTCTTCCATCATTGGATTACTTTGCCCATAATTCCTCTGGGATAGATGTTTGCTTTCACATCCAACATCCAGCTCTTTCCCAACCTGACCTTTACTGCATTACTCCATTACTGCATACCATTCTTTATTAGAATGAAAAGGAAGGTTCCTCTCTGTTGTCATGAATTCTGTTCCAAACTGAAAGGACAAAGTAGTCATTAAAATGCTCTTTAATATCTTAAGGATGTATTTTGGATACGACAGACTTCCCCCAGTGTTTCATCCTTATGTTTATATTTTGTATGGAAAATATGGAACTATAAAAATTTTAATTATCCGTTTATCAACTGAGAACATCCTGTTGACTATACCATCTGGGTATCAGGAGGACATAATCAGAATGTAAAGAAGTGTTCTTAGTGGCTGCCCCACAGCTATGGAATTCATTTTCATCTGGAGAGTCATCAAAGTAAGTGTTTGGATGCTTTTGAGAAATCTTAAAACACAGTTGTATTTGTACTGTCTGTTAGGGACTATGAGGTCATTTTGATTCTGACATTGGGTTGTGAATGAAGTTCATGGCAGCAGAGCCTTCTTCCAACAGACTGCTATGCCCATGATTCCAAGCCACAGTGGAGGGGTTCTCCAGAACAGCACACCATGCATTCATTAGCATGATGGGGAGCCATTTTGGCTGTTTCCCACTTCTTCCTGCATCCCCTTGCTCACCTGGAATAGCCTTTTCCCAAAATGTGTTTTAGTTGTAGAAGCTTGGCTAAAACCCATTGCACTTTAATATTTTGTTTTATTGTTGTTACCCACCCTGCCCTTTTGTGATGGAGCAGACTGTACATCCAACTAATTAAAAGAAACAAACATGTTGAAAAATGTATTCTCTGCCATCAGGCTGTGCTGTCAAATGGATTTTTGCCATAGGCATCAATGAAGAAGGGACCCGGAGAACTGTCTTTTTGGGTACATATTGCCGGCATTACTGTGAAGTTGTTGGAAACTTTCTTTGTGTGTTTACCTTAAGCACTATGCTGTCAGTTTTCAGAACCTTTGAATTTGCCTGAGGCACATGCTAAGGTTCAAGGGAGTAAAAAAGAAATGAGCCATACTGTTAGGAAATAGAAAACATGAAGGAACTGATTTTCCTACCAATTCGTTCAGCCATAGTGCAGTTCAGGTCATCATCCAATTCTTTTGCTGTGTTGAGGCATACACACCAGGGCAGTCACACTTGAGCAATATTGGATGTAATCTTTCAGTTACAGGATACTGAATTAAATTGCAGTTCCCGTGTATTATTGAAAGCAAGCCCAAGTACTAGTGAAGAATAACATGCATTCGTATATGCCATGCATGGGTTCCATCAAGACAACATTTAGCAGTTTTCCACATGGCGTTATTGCTTCGGTTCTGGCCTCTTGCTGCTTCAGTTTGTCCTCTGTCTTCTGCATGTTCACTGGAGCCATTGGTTTTTGCTTTGCATTTTTCCTGATTCTTTTGGGACGACTTTTACCCTGATCTTTTTCTAGGAATTGGACTTGAGTTGTGTTTTTTTGCACATATGCCACTTTTGTCGGTTCCTCCTACTTCCTGCCCACTTTCTGATGACTGGACCATGACTGTGGGACAACCCCATCCTGTGCTGTCTTTCCCCTGCCTCAGTATTAAGGAATTTTTATACTTTGTGTCAGGAAATTCCCCAGCTTTATTTTTTAAACACTCACCTGATAGCAATTTATCTCTATATCCCATAAGGCAGCGCAGGGGCAATAATGGCTGTTTCCATCCACTCAGTGTTCATTCTTTGAATTTGTGCTTGGCTCTCTTGACCTGCCCCACAGAATGAAGTATTTTTTCCCCTTTGCATAGGCAAGTCTGTAGGTAAGTCTTTGTTTTGTTTATTAATTAAACACCTTGCTATCCAGTGCCCTACCCCCTGTACTATGCTTATTTGTTGTGGTAATTTGATTTTTTTTTTATGAGTTTGGGAGGTATTTGTTGTCACTTTAGAGTCTAGTGGGGATTGTTTCAGAGCAGCCCTTCATTGTTCTGGCCTGCTAGAGGCATTTATATGATGAAACATTAAACACTGGCCGCTTCAAAGCAATTAATTAGATGGGGGAGCAATTGACTCCCCTCCATATGCCTGCTGTTGGTCAACAGGAAAACATTTAAACACCAGGTTGCAGCTCCAAACATCCAAATATTGGGGTGAAACACGGAATGGAGCACATTTTTCCATGGAGACTATATGGCGATTCTTATGCACGTGCATGTAAAGCCCCAGCACATCTGGGGGTGGGGGGAAAGCAGGGGTTGGCCATATGATTCCACCAGTAACAACAGCAACCTCGCTCAAAAATCCAGATTTTTGTAAGGCCCATCTGTATAAAAGGAAACCAGCACAGCAACTGAAAAACGCAGAGAGAGGAAAGATTTGCAGAACCCCCATGGCTCAATGTGATTCCAGTGCTAGTGGACTGGCTGTTAAGAAAAGCAGGAATAAGTCTTGTGTGCAGAAGTCCACCTTTTAATTACCAGAAGAGAAAGTTGACTTTGTAGGTTAAGGGACAATGGGCGAAAATCCACGGTCGCTTCAGGCTCCTTTATTCCCTGTTTCAGCCAGGATTCAGCCAGGATTGAACACACGTTCGATCCTGGCTGAATCCTGGCTGAAACAGGGAATAAAGGAGGCTAAAGCGATCATGCATTTTTGCCCAAAAAGAACTATGATGCTTTAAAGGCTGGCTCTCTACACCCCTCTGTGACATCTAGAGTGGCATGCCATGTGGCTTGCATGGGGAGAGTTACTTTCCAGTAAAAGAGATGCCTCCAAGACCATCCAGTGCTGGAAAAGACTCTGTGTGAGTTAGGGATTCCATGTGATCCCCACTATATAGGTGATCCTCATATCTGAAGAACTGAAATTTTAAAAATCAGTAGAAAGAGCCAGTTGTGTTGGTAAATTCCAAGTATACTGCTTCCCATTGCCTGAAATGAAACTAGGTTTTGTGCCATGACCTGAAAAATTATTTTTCTTACATAGTAGGTTAAATGCTCTCTATATATGTAACATATCTAGTTTTTGAGTGGTCTTGATACACTATAGCTATTTATGCTTTGTAATTAGCAGTGCGTTCCAGGCTGAAGTGCCCTGCATATTTTTTTTAAATTTCTTCATGCTGAACCATCATTCCAGACATCACTGCAAAGCCAGCACATACCTACTTCACATTTCTTAAGAGCCCCTTTAACGTGACCTTTTTGTATTTGCTCCGCCCCCGCATCGAAGCATTCACTGAAGGAAGCATGCAGAATCACAGACATGGCTTAGCTATGCAAATGGCTATTGCTAATGGCTATGCAAATGAAGTAGCAGACGAGTGGGGTGGAATTTGTTTGACTTTCTCCTTTTGCATCGGGACCGTGAATAGTCATTTTAAAGGTCGGATTTAAAAAATCAACATTGAGCGAGGAGCAGAATCGACCCTGCATAAATGGCCTGTCTTACACTCATTCCAAGTTCTGTGGTCAATCAAAAGCGATACCAGTTGTCGTGGCCTGCCAACACCTCCTCAGATGAGGAAGAGACAGAGGAAGCCAGTCCCAGCCCTTGAATGTCACGAGAACTTCCACTGGACAAGGAGGGGGAGTCTCAAGCCCCAGTCAGCATTCCACACCCTCAGACTCACAGCGTGGGGTCCAAAACTGAAGTAGAAGCTCTGCAGCCGCCAATCTCACCCCTGGGGTCACGAGAACCCTTGGAAAGCCAAAGAGGGCAGACCTGGAGGAGCCAGTTTAAAAATAAATGCCTCCTACTAATTAGTCTTCTGGATGGGGAACTGCTAGCATTTTGTTACAATGCAGCAATTGATCCTGAGAGCTGAAATGTTCAAGAAAGTTCTTGTAGGATTACATTGTTGGTCACTTACCGTATATACTCGTGTATAAGCCGAGTTTTTCAGCCCAAAAAAAGGGCTGAAAAAACTAAACTCGGCTTATACGCGGGTCAATACGGTAGGAGGGGGGAGGGGGGAGGGAGGGAAGGAGGGAAGGAGGGAAGAAGAACTTACCGCCGCCACCGCCGCCGCTGGCCCGCGCGCTCTCAGGGCGGCCTGGAAGTGGCCGGCGGGGCCTGCCTGCTCGCAGGCAAGGCCCCGCCGCCGCCGCCGCCGCCGGCCCGCACGCGCTCTGGGCGGCCTGGAAGCGGCCGGCAGGGCCTGCCTGCTCGCAGGCAAGGCCCCGCCGCCGCCCCCGCTGCCGGCCCGCGCGCCCTCAGGGCGGCCTGGAAGCGGCCGGCGGGGCCTGCCTGCTCGCAGGCAAGGCCCCGCCGCCGCCCCCGCTGCCGGCCCGCGCGCCCTCAGGGCAGCCTGGAAGCGGCCGGCGGGGCCTGCCTGCTCGCAGGCAAGGCCCCGCCGCCGCCCCCGCTGCCGGCCCGCGCGCACTCTGGGCGGCCTGGAAGCGGCCGGCTCCAGCGCTGGAAGGGCTCTGCTGCCGCCTCCAGCTGATCAGCGGGCCTCCTCCTCCCACCTCTCCCGGTAACTTGGGGGTCAGTGGCTCTTCCCCTTCCCCCCCCAGGGTGGCGCTGGGGTCGGGGTAGGTCTGGAGGGCCCGGGAGGGGGTGGCACTGGGGTCGGTCTGGAGGGCCCGGGAGGCCGGGCGGGAGGGTGACCCGTTGTATAAGCCGACTCTTGGCTTATACGCGGGTGCCTAATTTTTCCCCATTTTTGGGGTGAAATTAGGCACCTCGTCTTATATGCGGGTCGGCTTATACACGAGTATATACGGTACAATTTACTGAGTGTTTGAGATCAAGGCCTTTTAACGTCTGTCCCTGCTGGTAAGACTTGTTTCTCTACTATTTCACCAGGATAAACTACTGTTATGTTAATAAAAATGACAGGAACAACAGATGTCCAGAGACCAGCTCTTTTCTGGAACAGGAAAAATCCTGTGAACAGGTGGCATGGCAATTGACATTTGGACACAGCTACATGGATAGTGCATGCCTAAGCCAGGAAGTTGCAGAGCTGACTATTGGGGAAAGAGTAAATTAACCTAGTCAGTCCAGCAAATAAATCAGATGCCACCCTTCTAATTGGCAGTTGTGTGTTATTAACATGAGAAGCTGATACAGGAGTGAATGTCCACTCTGGTTATGGTGAACCTCACACCTGGAAATGGGATAAGCATGGTGGTGGTTCTTACATCCAGAAAGATCCTATTGCCCCAGTACCCCAAATAAAGACTAGAAACAACATCATTGGTTTAACTAGTTTACTTAAATCAGCTGATTTACATCATCAATTAAATTATGCTAACACTTTAATTGAGTGCAGGCTGCGCTGGGCAGCCTATCCAATGGCTACCTTTTTCTGGTAAATCCACTCTGGCTCCAAACCTGACCGGTGTTTACCACCAGTTTCATTGACGCTAGCCGGCATTTAAAGTGCTGAGAGATGCCCAGCCCCGGCCCCCTACTTTGATGTGCCAGACAGCTGCTACCAGGCTCAAAGAGATGTTGCTCAGAGTCAGTACCAACAACGCTCCATCGCAAGCCCTATCCTGCCAGAAAGCCAGACTGATCAGGATACGCCAGATCAGGACATGGTGTGATCAGGACATACCCTCCATGAAGCCCAATGTCTCAGGATGCTCACCGCTTATCCCTGCCTAACCTAAGCAACTCACCTTATCCCTGCTAAACTAGCTATGGCCTAAACAGTCAGAAACCAGGCCTTATTATTATTATTATTATTATTACTCATATATTATCATTACCACCCACCTAAACATCATAAAGCAGGTGAAAAAGAGCTCTGCTCCCTTTGCCAATCAGGGAAAAGCCCCCCAAAATCCTGCTTGACTCCAAATGTCGACAGGCTAATTGAATAATATTCTAGAATGGGTGGGTGGGCAAAGCTGACATGTGAGGGCGATGCAGCAAATAAATAACTTCTGCCTGCTGCTCCCCCATTGGTTGGTTGTTTCACACACAGACCCCAGGCAATCTGGACTTGAGCTTCATTTGAAGCTGGACTGGGGCAAATCAATCCACTGCACAATGACCGTGAATGCCTCTTGTGGCAAGTAGTTCTAATGAAGCACTGCTTTAGTCACAGAGGTAGTCTGAAGGAGAACCTACTAAACTATTCCACTAGTAGAGAGCAAATGCTGAACAGTTCCAGGATAAGAACTTGGATTTTGGACATGAATATTTGCAGGAAATTGTATAAGAAACTGCAGGCTGGATACATGCTAAATTAAGTGGCATTCTGAGTTCAATCCCAACCGAATTTGGTTTCAGGTAGCCGGCTCAAGGTTGACTCAGCCTTTCATACTTCCGAGGTCGGTCAAATGAGTACCCAGCTTGCTGGGGGTAAAGGGAAAATGACTGGGGAAGGCACTGGCAAACCACCCCGTAAATAAAGTCTGCCTAGGAAACGTCAGGATGTGACGTCACCCCATGGGTCAGGAATGACCCGGTGCTTGCACCGGGGACCTTTACCTTTTTAATGTAGAACTAGATTAGCATGCTTATTGGCAGCATTGTGAAATCAAGATGCTTCGGGGAAATGTTTGTAAGATGAAAAAATAAGGGGGCAGATGGAAGTTTTCTAGATGGAGGAAAACCAATAACAGGTTTCTGATAGAAGACAGCTGAAGTCTGGACAGAGCAAGGTAAAATCTGCCAAAGAGGCTGGCTCTGTTTTCCATTGAGAAGAAATATTCATTTGTTCAACATTATTGTCTTTCATTCAGAAGTAAAATATTGAAACAGTTGCATGGATCAGACTTGAGAGGAGGCGAGTAGATAAGATATCAATAAAATGTGGAATGCTCTGTAAATAAGTATTTCAAAAGCTGTTGAATGTGGGTCATAAACATTTTCTGGTAAAGCAATTCTTTTGATGAATGTTTCAATAAGTTGCAGGCATCAATATTCCTGACCTTATGTCAGTATGGCTTTACCACTCTGGCCTAGCTAAACTGCACTGAGGGGAATACAAATGGTTTAGACAACAGATTGGTTTTGTTTTTACTAATTGCTACCATTTAATAAATCTACTTTGAAGAGGATGTCATACCCACTGTGATTTGTACTTACTTTGCACTCTCATTTTCTTGGAGCTGATGCTTTCACACATATATTAAGTGGTGGCAATTTATGCTTATATTTACTATTTGGTTTAATAGTATAATAATGACCCTCCACTTTCTAAAGATGGAAGATTTTAACATATAAATTTAATTACATTACTGGTCTTGTTAAAGGAGTGGCAAAAGAGGAAAGAGGTCACTACTAAGGCTGTTGAAAAAAAATGTGTAAAATTCGGATTCGGCAAAATTCGGCCTGTTTTTATTTGGGAAATGCCGAAGTCCGAACTCTCCCACTACGGGTCCGTGCAATTCGGCACGAGGTCCGGAGTTCGGGGAAAAATTCGGCCGAATAAAGCCATTAAAATCACAACTGCACCTTTCTGCGGCTCCGGGGAGGGCATTCTTTGGGGTAGAGGTCCCAAACTTTCAGCGTAGCTTCAAAGGACCCATCTTGCAATAACCCCCAAGTTTTGTAAAGATTGGGTCAGCAGGGGCTGAGATATGGGCCCCGAAAGGGGTCCCCCTCCTTAATATGCATTTGTAATTAGCAGAGTTTGCCACCCACTCAAAGCTCCCAGCCCCGACAAACAACTGAGCTGCGGGGAGCAAGGGCGGGGCAGGTGCGAAGAAATTTGCAAACCATGCAAAGCAACACAACCATGCAAACCATCACGTTTGCAACCATGCAAAGCAACACCTGATGCCTGGGAGTTTGCAAACCATGGAAAGGGACAGAGGCATGCTAGCTAAGCATCAGGAGCAGGAGGGGGTGGAATTTCCCCTTTTGCATCGGACTCGGGACCAGGAAAATGCATTCTTTAAGTCACAATTTGAAAACAATTTTTGAGCAAGCATCAAAATAGACCTAACTGATCTTATGAATGAGGGAAAACCTGAGGACACACAACTGAAGCCCCCCCTCAAACCAGGGAGAGACTCGAGGGGGCACACACCCCACACAGAACAGGCGAAAGCCCCCTTTGGCTTCCCCCCCCACAGAAACTGCTCCCTCCCCACACACAGAGAGACTCTGCTTCCTCCCCCCCACACACACACAGGATAAAAATTATAGATTAAAGCCCCAAAAGGGGTCTTACTGTGGCTGTCTTCTGTTCCATCAGGAGGGACTGGGAGGACTGGATAATCCAATACGATTCCATTTAAGCACAGGAGGTTTTGCCTTGGATTTGCCGCTCTCGAGATGCACACAGGATTGGCTGATCCTATTCATCCCAATAGGGAAAGGGGGGACCCCATATCTTGGGACCCCCTGACCCAATGTTTACAAAACTTGGGAGGTCTCGCAAGAAGGGTCCTTTGAAGCTCTGCTGAAAGTTTGGGGTCTCTACCCCCAAAAATGCACCCCCTGCAGCCACAGAAAGGAGCGAATGTGCACAAGCACCCCCCCACGGGGATTTCTCTCTCACACACAAACAGATACTCTCTCTTTCTTTTCCTGGGCTGTGCAGCAGCTGGGCTCATGCACTCAATCACTCAAACTGATTGGCCAGAAGAAGACCCAGCTTGGCCACCGATTGGCTGCAGGAGAATGCAGCTTACTAACTGACGGTTATGCTGCTGCGCCGAACCCTGAATTTGCCAGATTTATTTGCCGAACCCCACGAATTCACTGAATTCAGCTCCCCGTTATCCCGCCTTTTTTGAGTTCGGTTCCATCCGAACTAAAAACCGCCAAATAGGGAAATTCGGCTGTTTTCCGGTTTGGGCGAACCGAATCGACAGCCCTAGTCACTACATTTCAGAATAAAAAAAATAGGGAAGAATTTGTTTTCCTCTGTATTGAATGGAATGTTAATTGTTACTGTTGTGCCGTAATTCTCAGTGGTATCACATAGTCCCAGTGCCTACATTATAAACACATTGCATTTCATTTACATGGTAAACACTGGTTCTCCATTATAGGAAACTGGTAACTTAGGAAACTGGGGGGCAGGCGGCACAGCTCACTGGTAGAGCATGGACAACTGCCAATCAAAGCACACTAGACTGGGTTAGAGGAACAAATAGTCTAATTCAGTATTTTCCACATGTTTGTATGTGCATTTGCCTCAGATTTAATTGGCTAAAGACTATGGGTGATTCTTTATGTTGATTCATAATAGCAGAGTCACCTGAAAGGGACCTTCAAAGTCATCTAGCCCCTTGCTCAGTGTAGAAACTTGCAACTATAGCATCCCAGACAGCTGGGTATCCATCCTCTGCTTAAAGCCCTACCATGAAAACATGGCGACCAACTGCTAAGGCAGTGTGTTCCGCTATTGATCCGCTACTACTGTTAGAAAGTTTCTCATAATGTTAAGCTGAAATCTGCTTCTTTCCACCTGTTAGTTCTAGTCCTGCTCACTGGAACAAGAGAGAATGTCTGTTCCATCTTTTGTATGACAGTCCTTCAGATATCTAAAGATAGAACACATGTCTCACTTTAGTTTGTCAGTCTTCTCTTCTCCAGGCTAAACAGGGCTTGTCCTTTCAATACCATATTTCTGTTAAAGGAAGATGACCCTAAATGTAAGACCCCCCCCCCAATAAAAAAAACTTATAGCCAAAAAAAATTTTTTTTAATTGGACACAACTGTAACTTATATGAAAATTAAAGGTGACCCCCCTTTTTATGGCATATTTTTTTGGGGGGGAACCTAATCTTGCATTTGGATAAATACAGTATTTTGTTACAAGGTTTGGTTTTCAGACCCTTTACTATCCTGGACACCCTCCTTTGGATGCTTTCTGAATTTTAGAAATGTGGTACCCAGAGCTTGACATGGTATTCCAGTTGAGGCCTGACCAGTGGAGAGTAGTATAGAACTATTATTTCACATGTTTCTCATAACACTGAACAAGATTTCATTGGTTTTGAAGCATCTGCATTGCACTGCCGGCCTATGTTTAGCTTGCAATCAACTAGCAGAGCAATCCTAAGCAGAATTTCGTTCTTCTAAGTACATTGAAGTCAATTAACTATGGAAGCTGTAACAGTTTAGTATTGCACTGCTAGATTATTATACATGGACGGCTTCCATGGCAGCCTATATTTATGCAAGAGGTGTTTTGGCAAATCACTGCTCTGCTCTCCCAGTGAATAGAGGTAGTAAAGATGAAGGTCTCATCAAATATCTTTTTTGTAATAAATGCATGGTTAATAATCAACAGTGCACTTTTAAATAAGATCCAAGCCTTATTTAATAAATTTCTATGGGAAAATGTAAAAACCTAGGATTTGGAGTTGTGTGCTACATCGGACATGGGAGAACAGAGTAGGTGTCTCTATAGGGTTGCCAACCTCCAGGTGGAGGCTGGAGATCTCCTGCTATCACAATTGATCTCCAGCCAATAGAGAGCAGTTCACCTGGAGAAAATGGCCGCTTTGGCCATTGGACTCCTTGGCACTGAAGTCCCTCCCCTCCCCTCCCCTAATCCTGCCTTCCTCAGGTTCCACCCCAAAAACCTCCCACTGGTGGCAAAGATGGCCCTGGCAACCCTATATCCCTAACATTATAAGATATTATGATACATCAAGGTAGACAGCACTTATGTATTGGTTCAGGAGATTTCAAATAAAAATGGTTTTGGAAACAGAATATCTTGGACTAAAATGATCCTTAAATGACTGGATTTATTTTTATTTTTACTGTCAAGTCACATCTGACTTATGGCGACCCCTGGTGGGGGTTTCAAGGCAAGAGATGTTTAAAGGTGGTTTTGCCGTTGCCTGCCTCTGCCTCATAACCATGGTATTCCTTGGAGGTCTCCCAGCCAAATACTTGCCAGGGTTCACCCGGCTTAGCTTCTGAGATCTGATGAGATCAGGCTAGCCTGGGCTATCCAGGTCAGGCAGGATAAAAGACATTGTCCTGATCCTGGTGCCAATGTTATTTTAACAGCTCTGGCTCTAATGATCAATA
This sequence comes from Euleptes europaea, assembly GCF_029931775.1. Lineage (NCBI taxonomy): Eukaryota > Metazoa > Chordata > Lepidosauria > Squamata > Sphaerodactylidae > Euleptes > Euleptes europaea. Next base: position 41,755,057 of record NC_079316.1, read on the forward strand.
TATGGGGAAATGGAATACTGTCCTCTCCATGTATGCTGGTCATAAGACATGAAGAGTTTGCAGAAGTCCTCAGAACAAGTACATTTGAGATTTGGATTAACCTGGGCTTTACTTGAATGCTTGATTTTATTAAAGGCCATGTGATTAAGACACTTTCTGATTTACAATAAGGAAGTGGGGAAAATAGACTCCTCTTATTTCAATATTTACAGACCAGCAATTTCCTGCAAATTAAACAGACTCGGATGAATATTTTTCACCCATTAAGCAATTCTGAGTGGTTGTTAGACCAACCAGATAAGCAGAAAAGGTTGGTAACTACATTATATGCAATATTACCAAACTTGGAAGACAAAATCACAGTTTATATAGGCAGATGGGAGAGATCTCTCTCTCACTGAATATCTCAGAAAATCTGTGGATCAATTTACATAAGGGGGTCTCAAAGATGTCAGCTAATGTTGGCTTTAGAGAGAATGTACAGATGGTATTTTACTCCAGGTAAGATAGCAAAAATGTTACCTACAACCTCCAGCATGTGCTGAAATTGTAATTATACAGGCCACTTTCTACACATCTGAAGGCAGTGCCCTGTTGTGAGAAAATATTGGTCTGAAATATTTAGAGTATTGAATGGAATTTCCAAACCACAATGGCTTGTAAGCTTTCAATAGTTTTGTTGAATAGATTTTCTGAGGAAATGGAGGACAGGATAGTGTATATAGCTAAGAATATAGTTGAGCACAGCAACAGTGTATATATCATGGCTGACCTCCCTGTTCTCCCCCCCCCCGCCCTCCTGTTTGCTATTTTTCCCCATTTTGTTCCATCTTATGGACTGTGGTGGTGCCGTGGTTGCTGTCCCCTGATCCATAGCAGCCTAGTGTCTCATTATTGAATCTCCAATTGGCCATGGAATCTCATTGAGTGAACCTTGGGTTAGTCACTCTCTCTCAGACTAACCTACCTTACAAGATTGTTGTAGGATAAAATAGAGAGGAGAATTATGTTGTAAGCCATGTTGGGTCCCTACTGGGGAGAAAAGTGGGGGTATAAATATATGAATAAATCAATCATTTATTCACAGAGCTAATATGGGGAATCTAGATTATGTACTGGTGAACCATTTATTTATTTACTTACTTGCTTCATTTATACTCTACCTTTCTAAAGTGGTTTACATCATTCTCATCTCCCTTTTATTTTTCAGATAAAGTTTGTGACTTTTTGAAAGGTTTCAATAGATTTGAAGTGCCAGCCTGTCCAGTGTGGAAAGGCAAAATGACATTGATATGCGTTGCAGAAATAGAAGTCAGGTTGGTGATGTTGGTAGACTACTGCCATTTCTTGGTTTTGCAGTCAATTTAAAACACTGTGCAACAGGGCCCCTTCCCCATCATTTCTAGACAGCTGAGAGTGCAAAGGAAAAGTGGGAACAAGGTCAGGATCACTTGAGATTAATTAGTAATCCACAATAAGGACTGAAGATCCACTAACCAGGTGTTCATGTTTTTGCTTTTTTATTGTTAAGTTTTGCTATGATACTGTAATTGCACCTGCAGAAAAGAAAACCACAAAGGAAAGTAATGATCCTTTACCCCCAGATTTGAAAAAAATGTTTAACTTAGTTTTATGTATGAAGTGTTTTTTAGACGAAGGTTAGAAGAAATATATGATGTTACTCTCCTGAACCTGCTAAATTCAATGGTGGAAAAATTAATATTTTGACATTTGCCCTTGCTTCCATTTGTAAGGAACCAGGCAGCATGAGTGTATAATTCCAAGCCTGTCAGATTCAAATGCAGTCTCTGTAGTGCCTGAAATTCACATTGAGAATACATATGTTTGTAATTGGATCTCCTGCCTCTTTAAATAAACACTGGCCTGTATACAAACCAGGCAGGCAAGAAAACTTAAAGTGTCTTTAAATTTTCTTTAAAGAGGTGCTGATATCTTTGCATTTTCCCCTGTGTATCTGAGTTCGATCCCGAAGGAAGTCAGTTTCAGGTAGCCGACTCAAGGTTGACTCAGCCTTCCATCCTTTTGAGGTTGGTAAAATGAGTACCCAGCTTGCTGGGGGTAAAGGGAAGATGACTGGGGAAGGCACTGGCAAACCACCCTGTAAACAAAGTCTGCCTAGGAAATGTTGGGATGTGACGTCACCCCATGGGTCAGGAATGACCCGGTGCTTGCACAGGGGACCTTTACCTTTACCACAACACACTGAGCCTCCCAAAGTTGGACCTGGGTGTCAGCAGACCCTTTAAACTAACATGATGGGAGTGTGGGATCAGCAGAAATCACTGAAATTTTAAGACATTTTAAGTGTCCTGAAATTTTCAGAATATGGTTGAATGCAGGCTAGTAACTGCGGGAGAAAGAAGTTTGGTTTGGGACTATGGTGCTATTAGTTCCATTGGGAAAAGGGAAAGGGGGAAATATTCAACCATCCATTTCAGTGCTGCAGTCCTGGTCCACCCCCTCCTACTCCCACACATAGCTGCAATTAACAGGGAGGAAAACAAAGCATCATTTGATTCCTATGTTCTTTCCAAGTTCACAGATGTGCTGCAGTGTAATAATAGCAACACTGACGAACCAATTTTAAACACATGAAGATCAAATGGTGGGACTGCATTTCCTAATAAGATTGAGTCTTGATTAATCAAGAGATTGATTGCAGTACTGCCAGCAACTAGGAGGAAACAAGTTCATTCCCATTGCTCTTCATCTTAAGTAAACAGGATCTAGCTAATTTGCGTGGGTGGAACACCATGGGATTGCAATGGAGACAAACACCTATATGGTACATTGTGAAACTGTGGAACACAGTTCTCATCCTATTGTTATGGAAGAACAATCCTGCAGTTTCCAAAAGCAATTGTTGTATGGATAGCCCTAATGCAACATCACGCATGATGTTCTGTGTGCATGTTTGTGTGTATGCCATCAAGTTCCAACAGACGCATGGAGACTCCATGAAGACCTCATGGAGTTTTCAAGGCAAGAGATGAGCGGAGGTGGTTTGCAATTTTCTTCCTCTGCATAGCAGCCCCAGTCTTCCTTGGTGGTCTCCCATCCAAGTACTGGCCATTGGTGACCCTGCTTAGCTTTCATGCTCTGACAAGATCAGGCTGGTTTGTTGTATTAGATCTGCATGATCTGTATATCTCATAGCCAAGTCTGGCTGATCTGTGGATATCTGAATCCATGGATTGGGCCCACAATGACAGAAAGGAGATTTTCCTTTCTAGGGACCACCCCAGATTTGCAGAAAAATCTAAAAACAATTACAAATACACTGGAGGGATTAATTCACCCCCCAAAAATCAAAAGAGTTGTCTGCACATGTGAAGACAAGGCACTTACCTCCTCCAGGCAAGGTGATGCTCACAAATGCTATCAGTGCTGTCTCATGCACATATATATTTTGGTTCTTCAGTTTGGCTTCAGATATGTTACATGTCAGATTTACAGAAGATAGTTCGCAAGGTTAGAAGAGACCACAAGGGCCATCCAGTCCAACCCCCTGCCATGCAGGATTGCACAATCAAAGCACTCCTGACAGATGGCCATCCAGCCTCTGCTTAAAGACCTCCAAAACGGGGACTCCACCACCCTCTGAGGCAGCGCATACCACCGTTGAACAGCCCTCACAGTCAAAAAGTTCTTCCTAATGTTTCGGTGGAATCACTTTTCTCTTAGTTTAAATCCATTACTCTGTGTCCTAGTCTCTGGAGCAACAGAGAACATGCTAGTTCCCTCATCAACATGACATCCCTTCAGATATTTAAACGTGGGTATCATTTCACCCCTTAACCTTCTCTTCTCCAGACTAAACAAACTCTCTCTTCATAGGGCATGGATTCCAGACCTTTGACCATTCTGGTTGCCCTCCTCTGGACACGCTCCAACTTGTCAACATCCTTCTTAAATTGTGGAGCCCAAAACTGGACACAGTATTCGAAGTGAGGTCTAACCAATGCAGAATACAGTGGTAGTATTACTTCCCTTGATGCAGCCCAGAATTGCATTGGCCTTCTTAGCTGCCATATCACACTGTTGATTCATGTTCAGTTTGTGGTCCACTAAGACTCCCAGTTCTCTTTCACGTGTACTGTTGTCAAGCCAACTATCTCCCATCTTGTACCTGTGCCTTATGTTGTTTCTGCCTAGGACGGTGAAGTACCTTACACCTCCCTATTGAAATCAATTTTATTGCTTATGGCCCAGCTCTCCAGTCTATCAAGGTCATTCTGAACTCTGACCCTATCCTCTGGGGTATTAACTACCCCTCCCAACTTGATGTCATCTGCAAATTTGATTAGCATATCCTCTATTCCATCATCCAAGTCATTTATAAAATGTACCGGTCCCAGGACAGACCCCTGTGGCACCCCACTGGTCACTCCTCTCCAGGATGAAGTTGTGCCATTAATGAGCACCCTTTGGGTTTGGTTGGTCAACCAATTACCAATCCACCTAACAGTAGCAGTGTCCAGCCCACATTTTACTAGCTTTGTTTCAAGAAGATCATGGGGGACTTTATCAAAGGCTTTACTGAAATCAAGGTACACTACATATACAGCATTCCCTTCATCTACCATACTTGTCACTCTATCAAAAAAAGTTATGAGATTAGTTTGGCATGACCTGTTTTTGAGAGACCCATGTTGACTGTCAGTGATCACGGCATTTCTTTCTAAGTGCTTACAGACTGTTTAATTATCTGCTCTAGTATCTTTCCTGGTATTGTCCTCATCCAGAGTCAGTGTTGGGACCATGCAGTGGCATAAGCATGTCATGGAAGGCACATTAGCCAAAAGTGTTCTGAGAATCTCCAGAGACCATCCCATAATCCAGCATCTCGACAGCAACAGCAAGTGCTGATGTATATTCCATATCCATGTTGTAGTTCAATCACAAGTCATTCTGTTTTCTAAATGGCATCATCTAAGATAGGCTTAAAGTCTTGAAATCAGGAGACTTGTACAGTTTTCAAGACAGGTGTTATCTCCAGGGTGAACACATGTTGCCTTCTAGGGAATTCTTTGAGCCTGCTGTGGATACAGCTATTCCTGCCAGTTCTCTTGGGCAATTTTTAGTCCCTTCTGTTGTTGGCGCTTGAATGCTTAGGAAATTTAAAGATGCATATTTGTTTTTTAAGAGAAAGGAGAACAGTAGGGAAGATTTAGTATGTTTCATGCCCAATTGGAAATGGAACGAGTAGTATTAGTACTAGAAGCTATGAAGCTAAATTACATTTTAAAGAAACTGCATCTCCCAGCTAGGAGTCACTAAGCAAAAACATTCTAGTTATGCAAAGAATAATGAAGTTTCTTAGAAGTGGGGTGGCTGAAGTGTTTATTCTCCCAGCGTAAATCCCAGCAGGATTCTTTCTGATCATAGTTCTTAATATGTGGTTGCTGAACAAGGAAAGACTGTCAAACATAACCAGTGTAAGACTCCAAACTATCTGAATTAGTATAATGCACTTGAGTAATATGGCAAATTTGCATTGCATCCAGAACATTTTTGCACATCACAGGAAAAGGTATATGAAAAAGCACACACACAAAAACCTTCTTCCATGGTAATATAGGAAAAAAGACATTGTGCATGTGTTGCATTCTGAAAAGAGGGAAGTGCAGACTGAGCAGAGGAGGTGGATTAGTTTCCCCATTGCTGACTATGGTGTAAAAAGCTTAAACATGAGTCACTCACATTTTCTCTTTCTGTATTAGGTGAAAGGGCTTTCATTGTGAACGTGACCTAGGACAGAACTACAGGTTAGCAGCCACAGCCACCAGGTAACACAAACAGTGAAGAAGTTGTACGGGGAGAATCAATGGATAGGAGAGCCAGTGTGGTGTGGTGGTTAAGAGCGGTGGTTTGGAGCGGTGGACTCTAATCTGGAGAACCAGGTTTGATTCCCCACTCCTCCACATAAGCGGCGGACGCTAATCTGGTGACCTGGGTTGGTTTCTCCACTCCTCCACATGAAGCCAGCTGGGTGACTTTTGGCCAGTCACAGCTCTCTTAGAGCACTCTCAGCTCCACCTACCTCACAGAGTGTCTGTTGTGGGGAGGGGAAGGAAAGGTGATTGTACGCCAGTTCGATTCTTCCTTAAGTGGTAGAGAAAGTCAGCACATTAAAAACAATTCCTCCTCCTTTTTATTGAAGGAAGAGTGCCTAACTCCTCTTGCAAACACAATAAACAATGTGTTTATTCTGTGGTGGTTCTTCCACTGTGGAAAACCTTCCTGGACATTTGCCTGGCACTTACCTTATTGTGATTGTGCTGCTGTCTGTTCAGTACTTTGTTTTGTTTCAAAGTGTAGCCTTCTCTTTTATTGGTTTTTGTAATGATTTTATTACTATTGATATTATAGATAATGTTATGTTATGATTGTGCTTTTGTTAGCTTAGAAGGATTTTCAATTGACAGGTGAGATATACATATTTAAAATCAATTTAAAAAATCTCATAGGGATCTTGCCCTATGCAAAAAGGAACATCAGAATTAGGGTGCTTTATTATAAAAGTCAGCCATGAGCGCAGGGTTGCCATTTTTGATTCTGTGGTACTTTTAAAAATAAATCCACATGAGAAGGATTTGAGTTGGCTGGCAGGGCTGGAGGCTAAAATCTTCATTTGCTGTGCAAGCAAATGTTATCTCAGAGTCTTGGAAATCCTTTATGACGGCATGCAGAATAAAGTGGGTAATCCTAGAGGGAAATAATGAATGAATCTGGAAACCCTGGTCAGCTCCATACCTTTTAACCATCTGAACTGCCTGAACTACAGCTCTAAGGCTTGCCTTATAGAATGGTTGTAAGATAATGTGGTTTAAGTTCTCTGAATGCTGAGGGAAATCATTACATAACGCTGCACATTTATTACTATTACTATTAATATTATTACGTTTAGAACTGCTTCTGTGCAACCTTCTACAGACAGCTTTTTTTGTGTATATTAAGGACCTAGGTGTGCTGTTATAAATTGTACTTAGTCTATATAATAAGGGAAGAGACAAAGCTAGGGTTGTAGTTCAAATTCAGATACCCACAGCCATGAAGGTAGGTTTCCATTGCAGTTCCAAATATGGAGAGGCTCACAGAAGGGGATAATTCTACCACATGTGTGTTCTTCTATCACCAAAATGTGGTGAGCTGGTAGGCCTAAAAGACAGTGAGATGTTAAGCTTCACAGAGTGATTAGAACTAACCAACCAAATCCTCAATTTCAAGTTTCTGGTTTGACTTACTTACTTACTTACTTACTATGTCTACAGTTTATCTTTCTTACTGCAGATTACACAATGTAAACTGATGCATAGTTGGATGAAATATCTAATAAGTGATATAAGACTATGATTACAAAAATATGAAAAAAGCACAGAGTATTAGACATATGTTAAACAAGGCAGAAAAGGGTATTGCACAAGTAGAAAGCAATACACTGAGAGCGACATCATACATTCAGCAAACAGTTGAATACTATATTAATAATTAAGTACCATCAAGTTACAATCAATTTATGGTCACCCCTCAAAGGGTTTTGCCATTGCCTTCTTCTGCATAGGAGCCCAACCCTTCATTGGTTGTCTCTCATCCAATTATCAACCAGGGCTGACTTTGCTTAGTAGCCAAGCTCTGATGAGCTCAGGCTAGTCTGGACTATATACACAGTGGTGCAGTCACCACCAGCGTGGTGTATGGTTAAGAGCAGTGGACTCTAATCTGGTGAACTGAGTTTGTTTCCCTACTCCACATGAGTGGCGGACTCTAATCTCGTGAACTGGGTTTGTTTCCTCACTCCTACACATGAAGCCTGCTGGGCGACCTTGGGCTAGTCACAGTTCTCTCAGAACTCTCTAAACCCCACCTACCTCACAAGGTGCTTGTTGTGGGGAGGGGAAGGGAAGGAGACTATAAGTCGCGTTGAGACTTCTTAAAAGGTAGAGAAAATGGGGTATAAAAACCACAGTACTATTCACTGAACCATTCCATTATAGAAACCATCAGGCCAGGCCATTACAGAACTCATCTGTATTCTTGTACACTGATGTTACCTAAGGAATCCTGAGTTTGGTAATATGTTAGTCATGAGGCTGGATCTCTACCATATAAAACAGCAGTAGTTCTAACTGATCATATCTAGAAAAATAGCATCACCCTGTGCTTTGGAAGAAGGTATGCTTGGGAGTACCTTGTCAAACCCTGCTGTTTTCCTTCATTTCCATGGCATTTTTGCAGGAATCCTGTGCAAACACTATTGAAATGAGAGCAACTGCCCAGCCGTAGGACTTGGTGTCCTTGCGCCCGTTGCATCCAGTATGCTTTGTCCTGTTCAAACTGTCTAGAAAAGTGAGCCCGGTAATATATATATACATATTGGCTAACTCCGCTCAAACGAGCGTTCATGCTTCTAAAAGATGACAAAATGGATTACTGGAAATCGTAGATTATGAGAATGCTAGGTTAACAAGTCCCTTGCCTCCTGTCTTTCTAAAGCCATGCTAAATCACTTAAAGATTGGTGAGAAAAAAAGAGCCATAAAAACCATTGCGTTTTCCCAAGGTCATCCTTCTCCGCCAGACAAAGGCTAGAAATGCTGAACAGGGGCTCCCCCTTCTGGTGAAAAGGTGTCTCATGCCGTCTCAGCTAACTCCATGTTAGCCAGAAGGGACTGAAGTTCTTGCTCATTTGGATGTAAAGCAGGCACAAGTTATGGGTTGGCCTCATACTGGTTTAACAACTTAATGTCTCTGATTTCAGTGAAATTAGTTCCGATTAACACCGGCTGGATGGACTATACATAGTCCATAATTTGTGCTCAAAGCTAGCCTTTTCTCTGCATGGCAACAAATACCAGTAATCCATTCACACAGAAGCCAAACTGTACTCACAGCATAGGTCATTGTTCAGTTGCTTTTGATGCAGTTTTTCTCCCCTCTGGCTACAAGTTGTTTACGAGCCTCTTATTTTAACTCAGACTGCATTTACTGGGAGAAAAACTGATAAACGTAGGGAAAGTAAACAAGGAGGTTTTATCAGTTGTTCCTTAAATCGTTTTTCTCATCTCTTGATATAAAATCCCACTAAAGTGGACTGCAACATAATAAAATCTCCATTATGAAATTCAATTTTAATTTTTTAAAAATGCATCAAAACAGTCAAGCAAACCAGTCAGTAACCAGAAGACAAAATAACAGTAGAAGGCAACATAAAATACCCAATAGAAAATTTCCTCTTTGCTACAGGTAGGTTTGCCAGCTGGGAAATTCCTGGAGATTTGGGGAGAGAGCAGGGTTTGGAGAAGGGGAGGGACCTTAGTGGGACATACAATTCACCCTCCAAAGCAGCTATTTTCTCCAGGGGAACTGTTGTCTGGAAGTCAGTTGAAATTCCAGGAGATCCCCAGGCCCCACCTGGATGTTGGCAACCCTAGCTACAGGCCTACTTTTAACATCTCCTCTGAACTGGAATGGCATCATAGCTCATTAACATTTATTTTTGCATGCAGAATATCCATATTCAGTATCTCGCTTTTCTAGTTAAAAAGAACTTGGGTGACAGGGTTGGAAAAGGCATCTGCTGCCACGTAGGGTAGACTGTACTGTACAGCTTGGATCAGTATACGGTTGCCAGGTCCCTCTTCACCAGAGGTGGGAGGTTTTTGGGGCAGAGCCTGAGGAGGGCAGGGTTTGGGGAGGGGAGGGACTTCAATGCCATAGAGTCCAATTGCCAAAGCAACCATTTTCTCCAGGTGAACTGATCTCTATTGGCTGGAGATCAGTTGTAATAGCAGGAGATCTCCAGCTACTACCGGGAGGTTGGCAACCCTATTCTGGTGGTATGATACAGGATAAAGCAAGTTATTCATCACCTTACCAATGCAATCCTAAACAGAGTTACATAGCATTGATGTCAACCACTAGAGTATCTGCCTAAATAAAAATAAATAAATCCAGCCCACAACAATTTCTGTTGTTTGGATAAGAGCAGTTTGCTGTTGCTGTGGTGCTCTCAGGCATATCTGTAAGTAATCATGAATTCTTAATGCAAAAGTCCCAGGGAAAAATAATAATCCAGAAGTAAAGATGACGCATTCGGCTTCCATGTAAATAGGGTTTAAAATAGACACCGAGGTAGTACACAAGTTACAGAGTGCCTGCCATGAGTCAGAGCTTTCAAAATAAACATCTTAACACTTCATAACTCCGTCCTTTCCTGCAAGATAAATGTGCTGGAATCTGAATGCTGTCATAATTTATTAAGATATAATAAAATGTAGAGCATCTTTATGAATGTGGCATCCTGCTCTTGGGTGTGTATTCATTTATTTCACAAATACCCAGTGCTTCTTCCAAAGAGCTCTGAATAACATTGATGTCTACATTAAACAGCATTAGGGTTGCCAGCTCCGGGTTGAAAAATACCTGGAGATTTCGGAGGTGTAGCTTGAGAAGAGCAGGGTTTGGAGAGTGGAGGGACTTCAACGCCATAGAGTACATTTGCAAAAGCGGCCATTTTCTCCAGGGGAACTGATCTCTGTCACCTGGAGATCAGTTTTAATAGCAGGAGATTGCCAGCCACCAACAACAACCCTAAACAGTATCCATAAGTGGCATTTTGGAAGGCTGTGGGGGAGAGGGGAGTTTAACTCTCTCTCTGTGGCGCCGCTTCCATGAAAGGACTTCCTCTGCTCTGCTGCTAGTTCATCTGTAAGGAAAAAAGACAGGTTCCTGAATTGTGCCTGTATTTTTCCCCTACTGTGCCTAAAAGCAATGGATATTGTGTGTCAGTGAGACAGAGAGTGAGAAAAGAAAGAGAAAAAGAGAAAGAGAGATTTCAATAAGGGGGAAAAAAAACAAATGAGAAAGGGATTAATGTTCTCTTCCAAGCACCAACGCGTAATCCAAATTGCTCTCCTCCACGGCAGCTGTTTTTAAACCTTAAAGGAAATTTCAAGAGATCTTATCTTGGATTCCACACATAATATGTAGTTTGACTCTGAGTTTCTCATTTCTGGAGAGAGCTAAGTCGGGAAGATTGCAAAGAGTACTTTCCTTATTACCCGCTACCCTGACACTCTTCTAGTGATTCATTTTCTATGCTTGTTTCTTCTAAATTCTCCCCTGGGCCCAGGTTGCCTGCTTTACCTGATGAATGGTGGTTTTTGTTGAAACATACACATAATTATTTGAAACATACACATAATCAGAAGAGAACTGTCATGAGAAATGCTTAAAACTAGCTTAGTATTCTGCATTCTGTGCATGATTAAAGGGCCAAATATATTTTCGAGTGGGATATAAATGATTTCCCATTTCATGCCAAAGGCTTACATCTTGTATCTTCACATCTGACTGTTTAATGAAGTATTCAGTTGAAATTTTGACCAGCACGGTTGACCTGTACGGCTTTTGACTTGTCAAGAAGAATGTATCACACACCACACATCTTCTGGCCTGCCAGCTGCTTGAAAAACATCACTGTTGTTGTCTTAGGCTAGCATCAAAATGTGGAGGTTTATTGAGTCACATGAAGCTACCTTACACAGACCATTGGTCTATCTAGGTCAGTTATGTCTACTCAAACTGGCAATGGCTCTCTAGCATTTCAGGCGGATGTTTGTCACATCACCTACTACTTCATTCATACTGTTCACTGGAAATTCTGGCAATTGAACTGGGGAACTTCTGCATGGAAAGCAGATGCTCTACCTCACGGCCCCTTTAATAGTCTCCCATGCACTATGTTTGGCATCACTAGGTTGGGTGGGACACAGGTTGCACAGAGTGTAGGATGAGTAGAAGTAACGATAGGCATGAATAGGTCTGTGAAAGGGAGCATTCAAATAAATGCAGATTTTTGCATGTTTTATGTTTGTGGCCTGATTTAAACATGACACTGGTGAGGCACAGAGTTGATCTGTATGACTTTGCCATCAGCTCAGCATCTCATTTAATCCACACAACCTACCTATGCAACCCACACAAAACAGTGATGAGAGCTCAGTTAGTATGCAAGAATGAAATCTGAACTGGCTGCAGATCTCTGGTATGGAAAGTAAGTATACCCAGCCACTTTGCATGGGATTGCACCACAGTGTAACAAGATGTGGAGCCCATGCAAAGTTGCTTGGGGAAGCTGTTTACTTTCCCAGTATTCACATTTGAATTGGTCCAAATATGCCCCTAATGTATGTTTTTATATTTTACCCCAATTGATGGTTATTGACGGGGAAATTTTACTTGCTAATAATTCAGAATCAGTAACCAGGATAATTTAAATAATTTATACTATGAATTCTAATTAACTACAGAAACAGTAACATCTATAATTAATCTTAACAAGCCTACAGATATTTAGGTCCAATTATCTGCTATTCTATACTTAACAGTCAGTTGCCCAAACTATGTTTCACTATTGCTCAATTCAGTCTGAAACAGAGAATAGGATTCTGGGTGGTTCTCTCACGTAACCTGAAACCTTCTGTCACACATTACACTATTAAGTTTGCAGAAATGGTTACTCTGTTCAAGTTCGCTTCCTTGACACTTGTTTGAATTCAGAACAAGTTAATTAATTAATTAATTTGCAGAATTTATATCCCACCTTTCTGCCCTTATAAGGGCCACGAAGGTAACTAACTATTTATTTATTTATTTTAGTTATTGATATGGTTTATATCCCGCCCCTCGAGGTGGCTCACAACATATTCTGACAATTAAAACATAACCATTTACAATTAAAATGCTCAGCCTCTATTAAAATTCTAATTATAATGGCATCCTTAATCAAAAATAACAAGGGTTGACCAAAGGGGGAGGAATAAATGAAGGAGAACAATCTCAATTAAAAGGGATAAACATTAAAATAGGGGCATCTAAACAAAATGAACTAAAGAGGTAGGGTGGCAAAAGGAAAAGGGGGAGAGGCCAGCCAAGATGGAAATTTCCACTGTCCTCTATGATCACATAGAAAACATAAACTATTGGTTAGGAAGGAGGGATCATTGAGGAAATGCCAAACAAAAAAGTGTTCACCCACTGGTGGAAGATGGCAACAGAAGGGGACCAAGCAAATCTCCCTGGGGAGGGAGTTCCAGAGCTTTGGTGCCATGATCAAGAAGGCCCTCTCCCAGGTTGCCACCTGCCTAATCTCAGAAGGCAGGGCAACTGAAGCAGGGCCACCAAAGATGACCTTCATGGTCAAGCAGGTTAATATGGGATTAGGCAGTTTTTCAAGTATGTTGGTCTCTAACCATATAGACCATACAGGGCTTTGAAGGTCAAGACCAGCACCTTGAATTGTGGAAGCAAATTGGAAACCAGTGTAGGTGGGCCATGACTGGAATGATATGGTCCCTATGATCCACTCCAGTCAACATCCTGGCTGAAGCATTCTGTACCAGCTGAAGTTTTTGAACACTTGTCAAGGACAGCCCCACATAGACCACATTGCAGTAATCTATCTGGATTAACCAGGGCATACATCACAGTGGCCAGATTTTTTCTGTCCAGGAAAGGCTGCAGCTGGCTAACTAGTCAAAGCTGGTAAAAGGTATGCTTTGCCACAGCAGCCATTTGCTGATTCAGTAGTAGGCCTGGCTCCAAGAGCACACCCAAACTACAGACCTGCTCCTTCAAGGAGAGTACAGTCCCATCCAGAATGAGTCTCACCTTAAATCCTAAATCCGACCATCTGCCAATCAGCAGCACTTCTGTTTTGTCTGGATTAAGCTTCAGTTTATTAGCCTGGATCTCTCCAAAACTGTCTCTAGTCACTGGCTCAGGGTTTAAACAGCCTCCCTGGGATCAGCTGGAAGCATGAGATAGAGCTGAGTATCATCCACATATTGGTGACAACCCGGCCCAAATCTCTGGATGACCTCACCCAGAGGACTCATGTAGATGACAAAGAGCATAGGGGATAAAATGGAACCTTGTGGGACCCCAAAAGTCCAAGGGGCTGAACAGCAGTCCCCCACCACCACCTTATGAAACTTACCGTCCAGGTGGGACATGAACCACTGTAGAATGGTGCCTCCTAATCCCAGTCCAGATAGGGAGTCCAGAAGGGTACCATGATTTATGGTATTGAAAGCCACTGAGAGGCCCAGGAGAATCAACAGAGTTGCACTCCCCCTGTCCATCTCCTAGCACAAGTCATCCACCAGGGTGATCAAGGCTGTTTCAGTCCCATTACCAAGCCTGAAACCAGACATCCAAACAATTTGCCTCATCCAGGAAGGCTTAGCATTGTCCAGCGACCATCCATTCAATCACTTTGCTCAAGAATGGAACATCTGAGACTGGTCAGTAATTATTGAGATCTCCTGGGTCAAGAGTAGGCTTCTTTACAGCGCATTCCTGAGAATTGGCGTAGGGGAACAGTGAAGAGAAGGCATAGTCGAGCCGCCTCCTAAAACCGTTCCGCCTACACCAATAAACAAAAAAAGGCCTTTTCACGCCTTTTTTTGGTTAAATGGGGCCTTTTGCCCCATAGAGAACAGCGAGGCTATGCCTGCTAAAAAGCAGATGCAGCAACGCTGTTCTCGGCGCCAGCGTAATGGGGCGAAAGGTGAAAGGCCCGCTCCGGGAATGCCCTAGGAACGCCCCCACACACCGGCACCACAAGTCTCCGCCATGGTCTGCGCCACGGGGAGACTGCACCAGCAGAGGAGCAGCTCGCAGCTCCGCGGCACTCAGGCACTGACGGAACTGCCCTCGCCACCAGCATAAGGGTGTCTTGTGCCGTGATTAGACGCACTTATGCTGGCGGCGAGTCACGCCGCCTCCTAAATGGAATCGGCCAAATTCTCAGGAATGCACTGTTAGACTTGGACGCACCACAAACTCTTTCAAGGCTGGGGCTACCACCCTCATAAGAACATAAGAACATAAGAAAGGCCCTGCTGGATCAGACCAAGGCCCATCAAGTCCATCAGTCTGCAGACTGTGTGAAAATGGCCACTTTGGCAATTGGACTCTATGGCATTGAAGTCCCTCCCCAAACCCCGGCCCTCCTCAGGCTCCGCCCCAAAAACCTCCCACTGGTGGCGAAGAGGTCTCTCTTAAGGAAGCATTAACTACTCCCCAAACCCACTCAGCCACTCCCCCAAAAGATATACCGTATTTTTCGCTCCATAACACGCATTTTTTTCCTCCTCAAAAGTGAGGGGAAATGTCTGTGCGTGTTATGGAGCAAATGTGCGCACAAAGCCGGCTGGGCGCGCTGGAACGATGCGAGCCGGCTCTGTGCGCCCCGTTCCAGCGCGCCCAGCCGGCTCTGTGCGCCCCGGGACGCCCAGAGCTGGCTGGGCACGCTGGAACGACGCGAGCCGGCTTTCCCCGCCCGCCTCCCAGTTGGGAGGCGGGTGGGACGCACAGAGCCAGCTGGACGCACTGGAACAGCGAGCCGGCTTTCCCCGCCTGCCTCCCAGCTGGGAGGCGGGCGGGGCGCTCAGAGCCAGCTCGCGTCGTTCCAGTGCGAGCCGGCTTTCCCCGCCCCCACGGCCAGCTGGGGGGGAGTGTTATGTTCAGGTGCATGCTATGGAGCAAAAAATACAGTAAATAACCAGGAAGGGCAAAGGTCATACATGCAGGTGGTAGGTAATTTTTGGTAGCGTGTTATCTTTCAAAATGTATTGGTTTATTGAGTGTCAGTGCCAACTGCCTTGCACCCCATTTGAAGGTGGACAGGGAGCTTCCAATAAACAAATATAACCATAGCTAAGCACCCTGCATTCATAGTTGGTGGGACAAGTGGGGCTGGGGCTGATAATGTAATGTTGACGTACAGTTTGATAAACAAGTCACTGAAGTCTTTGTGCTTGGATCTTAATCAAGTTAATCCCAAAGAAGACATGGAAACATGATCAGTTCAGAAATCCTCAACAAGTACTCAGTTTTTAAAAGTTTGAGAATCATATTGTGCATGTGTAAATTGTGTAAGAGAGCCTTTCATTATTGATTAATTTTTATGGTGAAATTATTTTTACACTGATTTATTATACTTTACAACTTTATACGCTGGTTTTTAGAAAACTGATATAACCTGCCATGGGTCTAGGGTTACCAGGTCCCTCTTCGCCACCAGTGGGAGGTTTTTGGGGCGGAGCCTGAGGAGGGCCGGGGTTTGGGGAGGGACTTCAATGCCATAGAGTCCAATTGCCAAAGCGGTGTGAGGGTCTGTCAGCTTTTGCCTTGTGTGCTCCCCCCCCCCCGGGCTCATAAAAGCAGTCCAGGCCTTTTGCCTTTCCTTGGTTCAGGCGCTGCGTCCAGCAGGCCTTGGAATGTCTCTTCCCGCCATCCTCCTCCCTTGCTCTCTCCGACTCCCTCCCACCAGCTATGGCCTTGGTGTGTAGATAGCAATAACGAGCTTCCTGAGACCTTTGATGTTCCTGTACCATGCACAATTATCTCGTAGGTTCCCATAACATGTATTTGACATCTGCTTCCCTGTAGGGGTTATAATTCTGTCTTTGTGAAATTGCTAGCACTTGCAACTTTATCCTTGTAGGGCCTATACTAATCTGAAGCTTCCAATAAAGTTCCTTGTTTCTGCAAGACCGTCTGAGCAAGTGATTTTATGGAGTTTGCACAGGGAGGTTGGGAACCCTCACAAGCGGCCATTTTCTCCAGGTGAACTGATCTCTATCGGCTGGAGATCAGTTGTAATAGCAGGAGATCTCCAGCTAGTACCTGGAAGTTGGCAACCCTACCCTACTTGGGTCCCTTCACTGGGGTAAAAGGAGTACAAGCATTTTAATAAATAAATACAATTATTTAAAAAACAGTGTCTACTAACTTACCGACTTTTTGATATCTTAAAATGCTTAGAACACAAGGGGGAGGAGGGGCCCATTTTTCTTGCTCCTGGGGATCTCATGGGACCTGTGTGGACAAAACTTCTTGAGACAGAGTCTGCAATGAGGAGAAGAATCAGGTGACAGCAAGTAGAAAAGCTGGCAAGATCCGAACCATTGTTTCTTTAAAGAGATGGCAGCTCATGTGACCTGCCACCTTTTTTCTGACAGCAGGGATGCCTCTGTCCCTTCGCTAAACACTGAGCTCTATTTCCTAAAGGAAATTGAATTGATGTGGGCCTAGCAGATGAAATCATCGCACCCTCATTAATTTTATGTCTGTTCCTAGACCTGTGTGACGTGGGATGGAGATAAACTCCTTTGTGTACAGAAAGGAGAAAAAGAAGGCCGTGGATGGACCCAGTGGATTGAAGGAGACGAAATGCACTTGGTAAGGACATGCAACATTCTCCATATAGCCCTCTTCGGTTTCCCTCCTCCTTGTATTTGTTCATGCAGCTAAATGCAATAATCCACAGCTTGCTCGCATATTACATCGGCTAACTCTGGAGTAATTAAGTTCTGGTGTTGTGTTTGATTTACATTTATTTATTTAAAGTAAGCGTACACCCGCCTTTCTCCAAATAATTGGGACCCAAGGCAATCACTTCATGCCGCATGATTAGTTTTGCATGCCCCTTTCATAAATAATGGCAGTCTAAATTCAGTAGATATTTATATTAATTGTCCATTTCCCTGCATATTGATTTGATCTGCTTACACAAAAGAAAGAGTGTAATAGAAGTGTCCTTGATGCATGCTGTAATGTCAACAGTGTGTGAACAGAGGGGATTTTTGTGTTCCAAACTATAGGCCAAAAGTGGGAAGAATTGCTATTTTTCTATTCTTTTAGGACCAGAGTTATTTATAGCTTAGGAAATGAAAGTGAACAATTCAGTTTGAAAGTGTCATTTTCCTTCTAACCATTATTTCTGACTTTCCTAGATACTAGCACCTAATAAAGTTTATGACTGCTTCTTCTCCAAGTAGTTTATAGCACTGATGAAAACCCTTTCCCCACAGGAGGCTGCAAAACCATCTCTGAGAACATACTGCAGCTAAGTGCATGTAACCAGTTGTTTAGTATGCTAACTTTGTAAACATCCAAAGGAGTGGCTAGAGGCACTGGGGTTGAAGAGACAAATGTATCTATTAATGCAGATATCTCCTTATTAATGGTGGCAGTAATGGGAAGGGAACCAGTGTAATATGGTGGATTGAACATGGATTTGAATCATGCTGCAGCCATTAAAGGGTAACACGCAACTCTTTTTTAACCATTTGTACTATTTGCACACCAATCCTAAGCACATTCAACAAGAAATTAAGTCCCACTGGCCTTTTATGCAGGGATATTTCCCCGCGGTCACCCCCGCTGACTGCTTCAGAGCTTCCTTTTGATTATGCATGCCTTTTCTGTCCATCAGAGATCACCTTGCTCTCCCCGCCCATTTTGCCCATATTTTCCAGGTGCCAGAATCTGGAAAATGCAGGCAAAATGCACGAGGAGAGTGAAGGGACCTCTGATGGGCAGATAAGGCATGCATAATCAAAAGGAAGCCCCAAAGAAATTGGCGGGGGTGACTGCAGGGAAACATCTCTGCATAAAAGGCCACTGTTTTCAGTGGTAATTGTTTCCAAGAAACTAAACTTAAGATTGCCCTGACCTGGATGGCCCAGGCTAGCCTGATCTCGTCAGATCTCAGAAGCTAAGCAGAGTCAGCCCTGGTTAGTATTTGGATGGGAGACCACCAAGGAATTCCAGGGTTGCTGTGCAGAGGAAGGCACTGGCAAACCACCTCTGTTAGTCTCTTGCCATGAAAACCCCAAAAGGGGTTGCCATAAGTCAGCTGCGACTTAACGGCACTTCACACACACAAACTTAAGATCACAACCATACTCTGCTATATAAATTAATGATGGCACTATCGCAGCAATTTATCACTTTAAGAAAAAATGTGATGATGGGGGGTAGTTAATACAAATGAATTCTTACAGTAGCCATTTGGCAAGGAGTCTGTTTATTTGAAAGCTTACTTGAAAACTCACTTGAAATCCTTCCATAGAGTTTCTGAACAATTCTGGCAACTCCAGGAACTTTTTCTGTTGAGGTTTGTGGCATGACTTGTTTGCTCAAGTCAATTACTGTGTGTCGGTGGTCTTGAGTGTCCATAATGATCTATGGCTGATGGAAAATGCATAGATATATATCCAGGCAGGGGACTGAGTAAATAAGTTATAGTACCTTCCAGTTCTAAAATTATAAGATTCTGGCCTTCCAGCTTGATTGACTGATTGATCTACAAAATTTATGAGTTGCTTCTCAAGGACTTCAAAGTAATATACAGCATAACAAAATATCCAACATGTCCACCCTGGTCTAACAAAAGAGAGAAACAATCAGACCGGGGTCTTTACCATCAAATATATTTTCAGTTCTTAAAACCAAGCACCACCAAGAACTAAAAAAATGGATATAAGCATGAAAACGTTTTAAAAGCTTACATAAAAGCCTGAGGCCATTTCCACACCATCAACTTAACACAAATTATCATCATGGTCAATCTGCATGGTTTGGCTGCACAGTGAAAATTTCTGTCCGCATTTTGGCTTCTTCATCACTGTATTTACTCCTTTGCCTGTTTGCACATTCCCCTGGGGAACGTCGCGTAATTTGTGACGTTAGGGAAGTGTGATACCCTCCCCTCCTTTTTTATTTGCTTTAACTTCATGTCGGCAGCTTCTCTTCTGGCGACTGCTCCTCTGCTCAGACCCCCGCAGTCCCTAAAAGATGTTCATTAGCACAGACACATTGGATTGAGTGGAGTGAGAAGCCAGGTAGATCTTGGATTGAGAGAGCAAGCAGAGCAAGACCAAGCGAGGAACTCTCCCCTGCCACCCCCTCATTTGAAATCTGCTGAGTTCAAAAACATCACAGAATTGCACAAAGGAAAGGGCGTTAGTGTAATGATCCAGCATTCCTTTGTTCCTTGGGGTGGGGGGAGAATAAAAAATAAGTGGAAAATGTTAGTGAGAGGAGAGGGAGAAGAGGGGGGAATTGGGAAGGCAGTGGGTGTGTTTTACCGATGTGAGCAGAGAAATGAATACATGTTAAAAATGTCTGCACCCTGAGAGAATTCATCCTAGAAGCAGTTAGAAGGGAGACATCACCGTAAAAGTGTTTGCTGATAAGATGACGATACAACATTTGCAAAATAGCTTCAACCCCAAAGAGGGAAAATGGTGCAGACAAGAATAAATATAACGTTTCATTTAACGTTATAAAAAGTTGGTGCAGAAACAGCCATAGAAAACAAAAAAAAGGTGGTTCATTATTCAGCGGAACAAGTACAAGGCCGTGGAGCCTCTTGAGGGAAGGCATTCTAGACTTCTGGGGCTGCTGCAGAGAAGGCTATGGTGGGTGTGGAGGCCAATCTGGCAAGATGGCCCCTTAATAAGGGCCTCACTTGCTAATCTCATTTCATTGGGAGATGGGTGCTATATAGAAAAAATTGGTCTCTGAAAAAGAGCAGGACCAGACCTTTACAGACATTGTAGGACAAGGTGAGAACCCAAAACTTGCCCTGGAAACAAACGTAAAGCCAGTATAGTTGCTTTGCAGGGCAATCCTATGCAGTGTACTCCTGTAGGCGCTGCATAGGTGCCACTTTATTCCATGATAAGGTGGCTCCTACGCTGATGCAGGGTCACTCCAGCTCCTAAAGAGTTTCAGCCTTAGACTCAAAGAGAAGTCTCAATTGCATAAGTAGAAATATCAAATTAAGCTTGCATGGTTTACCCAAGAATCACATCATTATTCCTCCTGCAGTAATTAATAAACATATCTAAGGAATTCATTTGCCCTGTATTGGCAAAAAAAAAAAACCTGTTGTATAGTGGTCCCCTAAACCAAAAAGGAAAAACAAATAGCTTAAATTTCCCCAGTTATAACAAGGTGCTATTTTTGCTTCTGGAGGCCCACTTTGTGTTGGCTACAGTAGACAATTTCTTGGTATCAGGCCTGAAGTCTCAATATGAGAGCATATATTAGGAACTAGAAGCCATTGCACATACAATTCACAACTGGTCACCCAAAGGCTACCACCAAAGTTCCAACATACAGTCAAACGAAGTACTTGGTAGCAGGCCGCTTGGAAAAGTAAGGGCTAGATCCTTAGACTGTCAGGAATTCGTTAAGAATTATCCCTTCACCTTTAAGAAAATGAGTTGTTGACCAAAGGCCCATGAAACTGACATGTCCTTCAAGTGGTCATGAATATCAGATCATTTCTAAGTTTATTTTACATGTTAGCCTTCCCTTCTTTGCATTTCATTTATGCTTACTGTAAGGCCTACATAATCTACAGTACTCTTATCTGCTTCAGAAATCTTCATTGCTTTCTCTTTAAAAAAACACCTTACCAGTTTTATCTTATTAATATTTAAAAATATATAGGATCTTTATATTCTGGTATGTTTCTGAGAGTCTTTTGATGTGCAGGGAAACTAGTTACCATAAAATTATTTTATGGTGCTTCAATAATTATTTTATTATCCTATTGAACAATACAATATTCCAAATGTTAATTAATTAGTCCTTTTACAACATCTATGAGGTGATCTACCATAAGCTTTAGAGGCTTATTCGCAATTATTTCCAGGCAGCTCATTTTCTAAGTCAGCATTTTCTAGTAAATTAACACATGTCTTTTATTTTGTGAACTCCCTGGTCTTATGTGACCCCCACTGTAGATCTATTATCTCCACTATTGTCATATCTGATCATTCTTCAGCCTATTCTGAATTGTAGTGCCTTTTTCTCTTCAATAGATAGCTTTTTGTATGTTTTTTTCCCATTCTTAGATCTCACATCTCTTCTGCTCATACTCCTTAATCAGATCTATTGACATGAAAAGGAGTCCTAGTATTTCTCCATTTGTTGAATGATTTCCATTCAATCTTTTTTTTTTATCATTTATCATTTTTTATCTGACCTGTTTTTTTCACACTGGTACCGTTTAAATCTAAAGAGGTCTTTTTCCCCTGTTCCAGTTCCATTCAAATCACTTACCTTCTTCAGGTCACTCACCCCAGGAATCTAGTTCTTCACATAGATTAATCTTTCTATGAAGCAATATCAAAAGCTCTCCTTTGGACCGAACAAATTATGTTCATAGCATCCAGGTCATTTATTTCTTTAAAAATATTGTTAACTTTGTCCAAAAGCTTCTCCTTTAGAAATGCAAGTTTGATCTTTTATTTTAAATCAAACATCTCAAGTCCGTGAAGGACTGTAGAATTTTTAAAAGTGTTCAAAATAAGGTTTGTATGTGTTTAATTTAAAGAGTTTTGGAATGTAATTGCCAGGTATAAAGCTTTTTAGCAGAATAAATTGTATCTAGAGTATTAGGAGTAAAATCTGATTCTAGCTCCAAAGGTACCACTTTGTATTGGGGTAGGATTCCAGTATGTATTCCAGTTCATGCATAAAAGAGCACTATTTAATTATAAACTCCAGTGTGGGAATGTGCATGCTTGAAACAGTGCTGAATGCACTGTACTGTACTATTTAAATAAGTAAAATAGGTTTGAACAGTTCATGAGTAGCCAAACTGATTAACAAAAAAAGGACCAAACAGAGTGTGAACCAAATGGCTGGTCTCTGGGCAGCCCTAAAATCTACTCTATCCTTTGTTAATAGACTATAGTGTATCATGACACTTGAATGCAGCCTATTTATGGCCCTACAGAAGGTCTGGATCCAACTTTTGCATATTTTAAAATGACACATGACAAATTTGACACATCACAAATTTGATACAACATAGCTTGCATCTTTCAAATTGCAAATGGAAGACACTCTCAGTCTTTCCTTCCACTCCCTTCCTCGAGCAGCCCCCTGTGACCCCTGAAAATGTGATGCTGGGATTCAAGGTAAATCTTGTGGAGAAAAATGCAATGAGGCATGGAAGCTGCAGTAGGACGGGGAAATTGGGTAAAATCACCCCCAGCTCCCTTTTCCACTAGCAGAGTGAGCTTTCCATTCAGACAACAAGGAGGAGGGTGAAAGATCCACAACTCTCATAAGTCCATGGGATCCATATATGGATTCTGTTAAAATTAAAATACCCTAAAAAGGGGCATTCAATCCACTATCTTTATTGATTTATTTGTATGCTCTGAAAAAGAACAATCTGTTGCTTTCAGAAGTGGTAAGGACATGCTCTCATTATAGCCATTTCATCATTTAACTCTGCATTTGATTTTGTAGTAGACACCAAGACTTCTGCATGTATAATATGTGAAAATGTAGTATTCATGCACTGAATTTTCTTTTCCAGGAAATAAGAGCTTGTGGTGTCAAGTGTAAGCAAGTCTTTAAGAAGGTACAGTGAGGAGCCTCTCCTGTCTGCTCCTGCCACTGAGATAAAGAGGACTGGATTAGGATGGATAGATTTGCTGCCAAACCTACAATAGCTGTTAGTGCCCAAATATCCTCTCTTCCATTAACACCTAGAAAAGATGTCAGGGGCAGCATCTACCCATGTGCAGTTGGAGTTGTATAGTGCCTTTTGTTGCAAAAAAAGGAATCAAAATGAACATAATTGTTTATAGAAACTCAGAATAAAGTTGATGAAACCTGAACTGAGTGTAGATGTGGTTTTTGACTATATAAGCATAATTGACTTTTTTTTTAAAAGCTTGACATGAGGTGTGATACATGGTTTGAAATCTAAATGTAAGCATCTAACACAGTTATACTGTTACAAGCAAAAGAGAAAAACCTCTGTTCAATCACCCTTCACTCATGTTCTAAAGGAACTACAGGTTTAGATTTTAACACCAAGCATAGGTGAATGTGCCCTGACCTGGATAGCTCAGGCTAGCCTGATCTCATCAGATTTCAGAAGCTAAGCAGGGTCAGTCCTTGGATGAGAGACCACCAAGGAATACCAAGATTGCTATGCAGAGGAAGGCAATGTCAAACCACCTCTGTTAGTCTCTTGCCTTGAAAACCCTACTGGGTTGCCATAAATTGGCAGCGACATGACAACACTTTTCACACACATAGGCATTTGTGTGTGTGTGTGTGTGTGTGCGTGATGCACTCATAACTTTAAGGAATTTCTAAACAAACTGATGCAGCTCCTGTGCAATTGGAATAGAACACCAAGATCTGAAATACTGACGCAGAAATAGTTTTATTGAACAGGATATAAATTACCCTCATGTAGTCTGAATAATATTATCAAGCACATAAATAATACTGAATACTAGAACGCCCATAGTAAATGCAAATATTCCAAATGCCCACAATATTTGTGCAATGTGTATACTCAAGAGAAATGCTTGGGCACTATAGAGAAAAAAAACACAGTGAAGCATAAAATTATATTACCTATCCTGGTATAATTCTGCATGAGGAAGCCATCTGTCATGTGGAGCCAGTAGTCCAAGAAGACCTTAAACTTGGACAAACCGGGAGTAGGTCTGTGCATATCGGTAAACCCAAACCGAAAATAATTCAAAATACTGTTAAGCCAAAGAAGAATATTTGCCCTTATTGAGCCAAGAAAAGAACTCATGCACATTAAGAACAAATATGTATTGGGTTTTTTCGTTACTTTCACCTCTTTAATATTACCTGTTTGTTGACTTTTACCGATGCTGCCATTTCAACTGAGAAGTGAAACATACAGGATAGTTCAGCTGTGTTTGTGTGTGTGTAAAAAAATTAAAATTAATATGATGGCATTTGCGTTTGTGGGACTGAAAGCCTTGCTATACCATGCAGATCAGGCTCATGCAAAACCTTTTATGATCAGGCAGACAGAGTTTATACACAGGGGCGGGGTAATACTCAGTGATAAATGTTTCCTTCATGTGGCTCATCATTGTGGTGTCTCTGTACAAAGTGAAATACACTACTTGTTCAATGTCTAGGACAGGGGTCTCAAAACTGTGGCTCTAGAGCCGCATGCGGCTCTTTGGCCCATTGAGTGCGGCTCTCCGAACTTAGTTCAGAACCCCTGCTCTTGCGCCCACTCGCGCCGGCAGCCGGGCTGCGGAGCCGGCAAGCCTGAGAGAGAGCGAGAGCGGGTGCGCTGTCTCCCCCCCCCCTGCCGTGGAGAATGGCCGGGTCCCCCTTTCCCTTGCCCTCAATGGTTGGGAGGCTAAAGCCTCCCCTCTAGCCGCGCAATTGCTGGGTGGGCGGCTCGGCGGTTCCTGCCCCCCCCCCACCTATCAGCTGTTGGGCAGGGCGGGCTTCCTTTGGTAGACCTGGCCTCCGGCTGAATCCCATTGGGAGGCCATGTCTACTCACTGGCTTTCTTGGCAGTAGACCTGGACTCTGAGGAGGGGGGAAAAGTCCCCCTTCAGAGGCCAGGTCTACCAATTGGCTTCTATGGGCCTCCGGAGACAAGGTCTACTGTCAAGAAAGCCAATGGGTAGACCTGGCCTCCCAATGGGACTCAGCCGGAGGCCGGGTCCACCAATAGGCTTTTATGGCGGTAGATCACGCCTCCAGACGAGGACTCCGGATGGGGAGGGGGAAATGGCAGGGACTTACAATTTAATTTTTATCAATAAATAAGATCACTATTAAGTATGATGCCCTGACCTGGATGGCCCAGGCTAGCCTGATCTCGTCAGATCTCAGAAGCTAAGCAGGGTCAGCCCTGGTTAGTATTTGGATGGGAGACCACCAAGGAATACCAGGGTTGCTGTGCAGAGGAAGGCACTGGCAAACCTCCTCTGTTAGTCTGTTGCCATGAAAACCCCAAAAAGGGGTCGCCATAAGTCAGCTACGACTTGACGGCATTTTACACACACACACACACACACACACACATTAAGTATGATATCAAGTTTTATTCAGTGTACCTATAGTTTAATTAAGACTTAAAACTTTAATTAAAGTTTATTAAGTTAATAAACAGTGTACCTACCTATATGGTTTAAGTAATTTGGCTCTCAAAAGAAATCTCAATCGTTGTACTGTTGATATTTGGCTCTTTTGACTAATGAGTTTGCCGACCCCTGGTCTAGGAGATGTATATTAACTAGCCTGATGAGAAACAGCTTCATTTTCAGCAGCATCAAGTCTCCTGTGTGGCTCTGGCAAGAGAATCATCAACAAGTCATAATATTGTTTGGGTTCATCCTGAACAGTCTACTGGCCCGATATGTAAAGCTTGGCTGATTTAGAGTGACTATGTGGTGCTACCTAATTCCATGACAGAGTATTGGTCCATCTAGCTCAATGCTGTCTACTCTCCATGATCTTAGAACTAAACAGGTCTTTTCCAGTATCTGGTGTCTGGGACCATTTTAACTGGAGTTGCTCGAGACTGAACCTGGGACCTTCTGACTACAAGGCATATGTGCTCCCACTAACTCAAAGACGTAAAATACAATAGGTTTCAGGTATGTCTAATAAAAATATAGATGAGGGAATGCAAGCAGAAGTAGCTTTTCGTTCTCCTGCATGACAAATTGCTGCCACCTCAATTCCCTTTGCTATACACCTATTAAAGGTGCATTATTGTCCTTCTTTCCATCTAGTCATTGTCACCTGCTTGGCGGTCTTAAGATGTTTTAAATTTGTTCAGTAGAAATATAAGCACCACAGAAGATTAAACCCAACAATTTAACTAATGGCCTACTTGGGGGGTTGGGGAGGGGGGAATTTCACATTTTTTGCTTCTAATTCCCTCTTAGGCCTCACTCACAAATGCTTCTGTGGAAGCATATAAGTAGTTCAATTAGCAACTAGCCAAGTAAATCCAATTGTGGGAGTCTTATTATTACTGTAATCAGACACACAGATTCTCCCCTTGGGGACATCTGACACAAGAGTAAGATTAGCTTTGTAGTTAATAATAGTAAATGACTTATCTAAAACATAAGTACTGAATCAGGGGTGAAGAAAAGGAGATTTAAGAGAGGGTTGCTGGTTTTATGAATTTAGGTGTTTAGTATATCATTTTCTAAGCCATTTTATGTGTGGTTATTTTTGTAAATACTTATTAAAAATAACTTCAAGAAAATGTCAGAATTTTTTAAAAGCATGAAATCCGCTGTATTAAAAACCAAAAACCTCTCAGAAGCAGGTCTGTCCTCCCAAGGTCCTACACAAGCAGCAGTATGAGGTGATGGCATCCTGAGGTGATAGCACAGACAATACACTTCAGACTACAAGGAGATGACACCAATTTTGAATATCCCTCCACATAAAAGCCTCTGTTTGAGGGGGAAACAAAAGAAGCAAACAAGTAGCCTATCCGGGGGTGGGGGAAGTTTCATACCCAATCCTAGTCTTATAGTTTATTTTTTATTTATTAAAACAATTCTATCTTACCTTCCCTATCACACACTAAGGGCCTGAAAGCTGCTCACAGTCCCATAAATTGTAAAACAATAAAATCATATCATATTATCAAAGAAATAAAACACCATCTAAATACAAAATACAATCTAAGCAAAAATGCTGACAGTTAAAAATACTAGCTGCTGTCTCAGCTGCAATCATAAAAAAGGCTCTCCTTTTTTAAAGGTTGGCGAAAAAAGATACCCTCTTCATCGTCTCCTAAAAATTATTCCAAAGAGTTGAGGCCAAAACTGGAAAAGCCTGCAATAGGGTTGAAATGGAAATAACCAGGGGTGAAAGTAGAGTCACTTTCTTACTGGTACTCCTACCAGTCCCTGACCTGAGTGGCCCAGGCTATCCTGCCTGATCTCAGTAGATCTCAGAAGCTAAGCAGGATCAGTGCTGGCTAGTACTTGGATGAGAATACCAGGGTCATTATGCAGAGGAAGGCAACAGCAAACCACCTCTGTTAGTCTCCTGCCTTGAAAACCCTACTGGGTTGCCATAAATCAGCTGCGACTTGATGGCATTTTACACACACACACACACACACTCATCTCCACCCTCCAGGGTGTGTCCTCCTGCAGGTCTCAGTCTTTGGCCTCAGATGCGTTACCGCCGCACCATTGGGTGCCAAGGAGTTGAAGAGCTGCTGTTGCTTCACTGAGCCCTTCCTTCCTTCCTTGTTCTGTTCTAGCCTCTCAGAGAGGAGCCCAGACCTTGTTGCCATGATAAGCTTCATTGAGTTGGGCAAGGAGGGATGAGGGAAAGAGGAAAGGATGGACAGTGCTTGAGCTGCTTGTTTTCTCCTTAAATCCAACACTTGGTGCAGCAGCAAAGGTAACAAAACCACTTCCCATAGCAA
Organism: Euleptes europaea; assembly: GCF_029931775.1. Lineage (NCBI taxonomy): Eukaryota > Metazoa > Chordata > Lepidosauria > Squamata > Sphaerodactylidae > Euleptes > Euleptes europaea. The sequence continues at coordinate 41,783,173 of NC_079316.1, forward strand.
CTTGCTTTTTTTTTAAGCTTTTCATAATTTGGTAGGGCAGGTTAAGTAATTCTGCTTCTCTGATACAAGAGTTAAATACTGCAAGAGTTAAATACTGCTATCCTCTTTTTTAAGCACTGATGGTTGCCTTTGCCTCCTCGGCAACTATCCACAATTAACACAAGGGCTTCTAGCAAGCTGCACATGCCCCTACTTCCTTTGGCCCCTCCCAAGATTGCTGGCTCTTGCAAGAGTCCAGAGAAGCCACCTTGTAGGCTCCTGCCTTTGGCTGCTGTAGCAGAGCTACAACACCCAGCCAGGGGACAGGTGAGGCACTTGCATCAGGTGAGCAGTAGCTGCTGGGGACAGGCAAGGCACAAGCTTCATCCATTCTCCAGCTGGCTGCCTCACACCATTTCAAAGGTGAGGGTCACAGGGATTTTCTCAGTTGTGGCAACAGGCTATTATCACAAACAGGAGGTGTCATTGCAATTACTCACCTTTGAAATGCCACTCTGCATCAGGTGAATGGTGATAGCTGTGAGGGTAGTAGGCAAGCCACGATGTCCATGCTGTTGGTTGACATGGGTAGAGAGATTGTTGAGAGGCACCTGGCTGCACGAGGTGTGTACAAATCCCCTGGGCCAGGCGGTATGCTCCCAGGAGTGCTCAAAGAACTTTCTATAGAATTTGCAGAGCTGTTGTCCATCATCTTCAAGACCTCTTGGAGGATCGGAGATGTGCCACAAGACTAGAAGAGCATGAATGTTATCCCAGTCTTCAAAAAAGGGAGGAGGAATGACCCAGGAAACTACAGGCAGGTCAGTCTGACCTCTGTCCCAGAGAAGATATTGGAGCAGATGTTAAAGGGGTCAGTCTGTGAGCATCTGAAGGACAACTAGGTGATCTGAGGAAGCCAGCATGGATTTGCTCCTTACAGGTCCTGCTGGACAAACTTTGTGTCCTTCTTTGATTGAGTGACAAGCTTACTGGATCATGGGAACGCCATTAACGTTGTTTACCTTGATTTCAGTAGAGCTTTTGATAGGGTCCCACATGATGTTCTGATAGGTAAGCTGGAGCACTGCAGTGCAGACTAGACTCTAGGATAGTTAGGTGGATAGGAACTGGTTGGAGAACAGCACCCAAAGAGTAGCTGACAATGACATTTCATCTGATTTGAGGGAGGTATCTAGTGAGGTGCCACAGGGCTCGGTTCTGGCCTGGGACTTTTCAGATTTTTTAATAAATGATCTCAATGAGGGGGTGGAGGGGCTACTCATTAAATTTGCAGATGACACCAAATTGGGAGAAGTAGTGATCACCCAGATAATGATAAAATTCAACAAGATCTGGATACACTCGGAAAGTGGGCAGACGTGAATAAGATGCAATTCAACAAGGACAAGTGCAGAGTTCTACATCTGGGTAACAAAAATGAGATGCATGCATACTGGATGGGGGATACACTTCTGGGGAATACTGTGTGTGAACAAGATCTAGCGGTACGAGTGGACTGTATGGTGACTATGAGTAGTCAATGTGATACAGTGGCAAAAAAGCTAATGTGGTCTTGGGGTATATCAACAGGGGCATAACATCCAAATCGCAAGATGTCATACTCTCATTGTACACTTCATTAGTCAGGCCGTGCCTGGAGTACCGTGTGTAGTTCTGGAGGCCTCACTTTTAAAAGGATGGGGACAGAATGGAGCAGGTGCAGAAGAGAGCGACGAGGATGATCAGAGGCCTGGAGACCAAGCCCTATGAGGAAAAGCTGAGGGACTTGGGAATATTTAGTCTGGAAAAGAGGAGGTTGAGGGAGGACATGATTGCTCTTAGAGGAAGGCAGAGAGCTGTTCCTGTTGGCAGCAGAGAATAGAACTTGCAATATTGGGTATAAATTATGTGTGGAAAGGTACTGGCTGGACATTAGGAAGAATTTTTTTACAGTAAGAGTAGTTCAGTAGTGTAATTGTCTGCCTAGGGAGGTGGTGAGCTCCTCCTCTCTGGCAGTCTTTAAGTAGCGGCTGGACGAACGCTTTTCACAGATGCTCTAGGCTGATCCTACATTGAGCAGGGAGTTGGACTAGATGGCCTGTATGGCCCCTCCCAACTCTATGATTCTATTATCGCACCAGCCTGTACTAACTCACTTTTGCCTTCAGGTATAATTATCCTAATAGATGGTATCGGGAGCAAAGCTTGTTGGGCTGAAGGTTTAAGTGCTTCTTTTCTATTTTAAAGGAGAAAAAGGCAGCGTGATGCAGTGGTTAAGAGTGGTGGTTTGGAGTGGTGGACTCTGATCTGGAGAACCGGGTTTGATTCCCCACTCCTCCACATGAGCGACGGACACTAATCTGGTGAACCAGGTTGGTTTCCCTACTCCTACACATGAAGCCTGCTGGGTAACCTTGGGTTAGTTATAGTCTCTCGGTCCCACCCACCTCACAGGGTGTCTGTTTTGGGGAGGGGAAGGGGATTGTAAGCCAGTTTGATACTTCCTTGAGTGGCAGAGAAAGTCAGCATATAAAAACCAACTCTTCTTCTTCTCCTTCTTCTTAGAATAGCATTCATAAATGTGACCCACCACTTGCAATTTGATATGGTACAATCCACTTTGCCACCTCTGAATACTACCACCTGTAAGACCCCTGGCCTCCCCTCCTGATGAGACCCCTTGATCTGATCCACAATCCTCTCTTAGTTGTTTTGTAGGACACCCCCTTAAAAAACTAAGTGAGGAGGAGGAGGAGGTAGAAGTGGTTTTTATATGCCAACTTTCTCTACCTTTTAAGGAGAATCAAACTGGTTTACAATCTCCTTCTCTTCCTCTCCCCACAACAGACACCTTCCGAGGTAGGTGAGGCTGAGAGAGCTCTAAGAGAACTGTGACTAGCCCAAGTAATCCAGCAGGCTTCATGTGTAGAGTGAGGAAACCAACCCGGTTCACCAGATTAGAGTCTGCTACTCATGTGGAGGAGTGGGGATCCTCAAACCTAATTTTCCAGATTAGAGTCCTCCGCTCTTAACCACTATACTACTCTGTCAAACACAAACATTTCCCTTGATTCAAAGGGATGCACCATCTAAACAACAGGACTCATTTTTGTTTAATGGTCATTCACCTCCAATCCAACCACTGATCAAAGCGGACCAATATCTGATATGCTTGGGATCGTATTAAGGGGGCAGTTTTACCATCATTTCATACTCAGTTCTCTGTTATTGCCCCACCCTGAAATGCCAGATGTCCCCTCCTAATCTGCCTGCCAGATCTAGGCAGTAGTTATCTTTGAACTACCCAGTCATATTCAATGTATTCCTTGGACCAATTCTGATCCTGAGAAAGTGAGGTCCCAGGTCCAGCTATGTCTATATAAGGACCAGCCTGGTCTGGTAAAGTGTATGTCAGGTGTCACCACCTGGATACCCCTGTAACTGTCTTGCAGGATCCCTCTCCTCTTCTCATTAATACTCTGCCTCTCAGACTTCTGCTGCATGAACGACTCTCCCTTCACAACCTTCCTCGCACAGTGCAGACCAGGTAGTCTCACTCACCTGACCTTCCTTCCTTCCTCTTGATCTATTCCTCAGTTCTTATCCCATCTATAGTTTGTTTGTATCCGGGAGGGAGAGGGTGATTTTATTATGGTTCTAAGTAGTCTAATATGGTTTATTTGCACCTCAGTCGTGGTTATTAGCAAATAAATGATTATTTCATTTGGAATATTTGGTATGTGTTGTGTCTCTGTATTATTTTTTTTACTTTATTTATATCCCACCTTTCTCTCCAATGGGGACCCAAAGCAGCTTACATCATTCTCCTCTCCTCCATTTCATGCTCACAACAACCTTGTGAGATAGGTTAGGCTGGTAAACAATGGATAAAAGATCGTTTATCCATCTGGGAACTCAGTAACCAGCTAATTCCCTCCTCTCTCTGGGTCCAGTTTGGATAACACACCTTACTCTGCTATATGTGTACCCAGGGTTTCAGTCTCTGGAGAAAGACAGCTCTATGCAAAAGCTACAAAGAATATTTACTACAGGGCCCTAGTCTTTCATTATCATTGCTTCTTATCTTTTAGGATACTGTTCCTGTCCACACACACACGTTTTGTACTTGAAATCTACCTTATTCATTGTCATCTTTATAACAGTCCAGAAGTTTAGGCCTCTGATATCCAAAGTAGAGTTACACCCTTCTATGTATATTGAAGTCAATGGGACTCGAAGGGTTTAAGTCTGCTTAGGATGACACTGTCAGACTTATTAGCTCTACTTCTAAGAAGCTTTTCAAAGACAACATTGGGCAACTTTCAAGACAGCCTAAATACAGAAATTGATTAAATGATCTTATCAAAGCATGAGGCAATTTAAAACTAAAAAAAGCACACAGAATAACACAGAATAAATAAAACAGAATAATGAAACACCCACGACGTCTTGCTTACCCTAGAAAAGAGAAAGAGAGAGAACAAAGACACGGCACTCTTTGAACTCACCTTTGTACAGCTGACTAAATAATAAAAAGGATATGACACAAGGATGTAGCCATAAAATAATGATGATAGAGAAAAAGCCCTTTTGTGAAAGACCAGTTAATAATTTCTTATAACCTTATCAGATCCAATTCAATGTCAAGTTAGACCCAAGAAACTTTCATTTTCACTGACACCAGAAACCCTTCTCTTTATGATCAGGAATCAAATAACCTAAATCATACCTTCTTGGTAGTCTGATGAAGATTTCTACAGAATAAAGTCAAAGCAAACAAAAAACAAAGTCATGAACACAGTTGTGTCCTCTTACTAATTAACCAGCTGTCTCTCTTTCTTTGCTCTATGCACAATGCACAAGATATCATTCATCTACTAAAGCCTTCATAGGCCAAGGACAGCAGAAAATGAATGGGACATTCGATAAACAAAACAGGAGAAAGTAGCTGTTAAAATGGGAAGCGAAGGCTGAAAAAAGAAAAGGGAGGCTTATAATGTCAATGAAATGATGCTGGCTGCCCATGTTCCAGTGATTAGTCTAACTGAAGTTCTGCAAATCAAGACACAGAGTTTAAACTTTCAGCAGCTCAGAGGATAGAGCTCTTGCTATGCTCTTAGAAGATTATAAAATCAATCGGCATGTAACAGAGAATGGGCCCTTTAATCTTCCTCAACGTTGCTGTAGGCTATTTCCTGGGATTTGGCCAAATCTGGCCCATTGAATTTCAAAAAGAAAATGCTTTAATTGCAGTACAGCACTTATACTGAGCTTCTGGGAATCAACTCATACTTAAATAGAAGAGCTCTTTTGATTGACATGTAGGCCACTTATTAAAAAGGGGGGAAAGACAGCTAATGCATGAATTCTATTCATATACAGCATTAATTTACCCGATTACATTTCCCCCTGTATACAGGGTTGCCAGGTCCCCCCTTACCTTCGGAGGGAGGTTTCCAAGAAGACCTCTCTCACACACGCGCACCGACGCACACTTCCAAAGTGCACGTTGGCGCGTGCATGCACAATTGCCCGCTGGCCCTTAGCTGGTCGGCGGGCAGAGGGGCACAATACCGGGGGTTTGCCCGCCGCCAGCGGGCACCTGGCAACCCTACCTGTATACTATATTATTTATACCATCTGATGTTTTCAGACCAACTCAATATGTGTTTAGCCAACATCATTTGGGGAGTCAGACACTGTTTCCATCCCCCCCCCCCCCCGCATTTTTACCTTTCCCCGTTTGAATTAGAACAGTAAATTGCATCATCTAAGAATTTTGACTGCAGGATAGTCTAAAGATCTTTATCAGTAATTTGATTTGAACAGTTGGATCCACATTGACTACAATGAAGATTATCTCTGTTTAGGGAAAACATTGCACATGAGGACCCTGGATTCATGGGATCTTTTCATGATCATATTGGATGTTCTTGAGTAAATCACTATTTCTTAGTCACACAGCACTTTCCTGAACAGACTTGAAGTAAATGGGCTTAGAATAGTGTGACTCTATTTAGATTGGCACTGCAGATTTCCCGTCTGTGAAATGGAAATGAATGGCTTCATTTTATAGAATGAGCTAGTGATAGTTAAGCTACTTGAGCGTTAGATATAGTGCAGAAATGGTTTATAACATTTCCATATTGGGGTTTTTTACCTCCCCTCCTACCAATCTTTCTGTTCCATTCATTTGCGAGTTGCATTAGCTGAAATTTGGTGCACTCTGCTTATAGGCATAGTCCTTCTTCTGTGGCATTTCCATGAAGTGAATTAACCATCTCCACAGAATGAGAATCTGCTATATGGATGAACTACTTCATCATTCTCCGTTTGAATGCAAATCAGGATCCGTCCCTGTGCTTTTGTTTCATTATTAATGACAGTGTACATTAGCACTCAGCTTAGTGATCCAGGAATTTAGAATCCCAGATTGCTGCCTACTTTGCCCATCAATTGCTGCATTTCTGGTGTGAAATCTAAGGCACTGTGGCATCACTTATGCAAAGCATGGTTACCAACAAGCTCAGTTCATTTGAAAAGAAAGAGTCGGGTTTTACTCTACAACTGTTCCCATCTACAATAATCCAATTTCTCCTGATTGCACTAGTAAAAAGTTGTTCTGTAGCAGTTAGTCAGGTTAAGCAAGCATCAAATGCAGTTTAAGCGGGCCCTAATGATCAGGCTAATGTGAACAACAGATGATTTTCCAAAACAAATCAATTTCTTCAAAGCTTGTGCTATCCCTTACGCAGGGCAGAAAATCAATTCGTCTGGCCATGTTATTTTCCCCTTCAGCTTTGCCTTCCCCTTTGTCAGGCTTCACTCTTCAATCTCCTACTAATACTTCCTGACATAATTTATTCTTTCCATAAAACTCTTGTGCCTCGTTTATAGATCCCTCTGGGACAATATCTAACACATCTTGATAAGTTTCCCCTTCCATTTTCACATGCTCCTGAATGGCCTAGGGCTTTTACTATACAATTGACCTAGAAAACACCTAGAGAAGTTGGGCTTCCTGAAAGTCCTTCTGGACTATGTCATAATTTGCTGGAATAAAACAAAATCCAGTGGCACCTTCAAGTCTAACAACATTTATTTCAGCATGAGCTTTCATGAGTTGATGCTCACTTCTTCGGATATTGCCAAACCATTGGTGATTGACCATGTGATAATGGTCAGGGAAGGCAGAAACATTTGTGCCTCAGGCCAAATCATTGGTGTTGTTGAAGGGGATACAGGTGCATATGGTGGGTGGGGACAGGAAATGGCTGAGGCCAGTTAAGGTATGTATATCACTGTGTATTTGTATGTGTGTTTAAACATGCCATATATCATATAATACATCAGTCTATATTATAAGTTAAAGGATTAAAAATGCCAAAAATGTAACCCAGAAGACATATTTGTGACAGTGCTGCAGACAGGGGAAGTAATTTTTGTGACCTTCACTTCCTGGATCATCACACCTACCTGTACAGCACCCCCAAAAAACTCCACTGATTTAGAGTTTTGACTTTGAACATCTATCTGTATTTATTAATTCCACCCTCCTTCAAGAAGCTGAAGGAAGTTTACATGATCTTCTCCATCTCCATTTTATTATCACAACAACACTGTGAAGTAGTTGAGGCTGAGAAAGAGTGGTCATGAGCCATATGGAGGTTCCAGGTAGCTGCACTGTCCAAATAAAATGCCAAAGCCAAAAGCCATTAAGACCAACTACTCAGCCTGATGAAGCATTCTGAAGAACTCAGAAGCTTGCACAGTGTTTTGTTGGTCTGGATGTGTAATGGGAGGAAGGGGGAGATCTGGCTCAGGTGATGGAAGCAACAGGCTGTACAACAGGGGTGTCAAACAGAAGGCCCACAAGCCATATCCGGCCCCTTGAGAGCTCTTATCTGGCTCACAAGCCAGCCGAAGTAGCCACCACCACCACTCTTGATCCGGGCTGGTGAGGCACGGCCCAGCCCAATCAAGTGGTATTTATGTCATATCCAGCCCTCGTAACAATTGAGTTTGCCACCCCTGCTGTACAACAACACACAAAAAAAATTATGTGGCCCATTTAGTAAGTGGCTTGGGTCCCACTGTGCTAGAGAAATGTTATTCTTCTTTATGCATGCAGATGATCTGGATTCACAATCATTAGCGAAGCCAATTTTGCCTGGTATTCAAAAAAAGATAATGACACCTGAAATACCAGGGAATATAAGTCATAGGCCAGAATAATTACTTTTGACATTAAAGGAGACAAAGCTGAGAAATCACTGAATGGCCAAATCACAGTAATAGGACGAATTATTGAAACCTCTGTGGGGAATGAGTGTTAACTAGACAAGAGACCGTCTAATGAAAGATCAATGTTTTGAAGCATTGATCTGTACCTGTCTCTAAGAGGAAGAGAAGGATTTCTTCCCCATGTTCCTGGGGCTCAAGACAAAGGAAGAAACATTTCCTAGGGGAAGAGTCCAATCCATTTAAGCTGTCAGCCCAGATAGACAGATTGCATCTTGAAGAGATACAGTGCATCTCTTAGAAGGATAATTTTCAGGTTTTTAAATTATTAACAATAATTCTTTTTTCCTTCTACCCTAAAGCTGTCATCCAAAACTAGCATTCCAGCCACTCCACAGAGGATCCTGAGTTATATGTTTTAACTTCTGTAAATGTTCACATTTTGTTTTCTTTTGAAGCCAGCTTGATATGAAAGCAACTTGTTTAGTCTGTAAAATCAAAGGAGACTGATGTGGCTTTTTTCCTGAGAGCATTTGACTGATTGGCTTGAAGAGCGTATTAACCCTGTCTGTGACTGAAACAAAATATGAGTCACTGTGAATGAAAGCCCGCGTTATTCCAGGGGCTAGATCCTTAAATCACACGGGGGTGGGGGGAGAGACCCAAAAACCTGTAGCCTTCTGAAGTGAGAAGTATTTTCTGTTCCCCTGCAAGAAGCTAAAGCTCTAAACCTAAATTTCATCGATGACCACAGATGATTCAGCCCCCACAGTAAAGAAATTGGTCATCGCTGCTTTAAGTTACTTCTTTAAACCCCTTACTGTGTTCACAGTCATTAGTAATTAAAGCAAGCTTTTTCACCAGAAATTTTCTGGTTCAAAAAATAAACTCCCATTCTTTAAATGAAAAACATGTCACAAATAAAACAGACACTTTGTTTGCAGAAGGTGTGGCAAAAGAGTGTTAAACAGGTAGAGATGGAGGAATGTTTGCTTGAGAATTAATAAACTGATAGATATTCACTGCACCCAACTGTTGAACGGGGAAAGTAACCTATAACTATATATCATTGCTGATATTATTTGTGACAACTATCTATAAACTCAGATAACGTGGTCAGTCCACAGCATTTAAATACATCAGTGGTCTCAGTATACTACATGGAAGACTGCATACAGAATTAGGGCTGCCACCTTCAATCTGATAGGGCTTGTTTCCTCTAGCAGCCACGTTGCATACAAACATTCAAAAGATGCAGCAATTTTTAACTTGGAGAGGGGGTACCAATCACCTGCTGATTGTTTGCTTGTCATACAAAATGTTAAAGGCACAGGAAACCTCTGCCAGAAAAATATGTGTGCAGTGCGTACAGTATGAACCCCTCCCCCCCCCAGCAACATATGGATACAGAACAGAACTGGATACCTTGCCTATTGCCATTAATTTCCAGAAAACCTAAAATCATCATGAAAAAAATGGCATCTAGAAGTGCATTCATCTACTAGCTCTATGAAGAACCACATTCTATTTTTATGTCTTTCCCCATGTCAACATTTTAAATGGAACTCCAAAGACACAGAGAAAAGCAAATATATTCTGCAGCATGTCAAGCCACTCAAAATAGTACAGGGAGTCATTTCCAAGAGCACTATTTAGTACCTACCCTTTTTAGAGCAATTCAGCCTGATGGCATTCAGTCACTCTGGCTAGAAAGTGTTTCTCCAAGTTACTTGTCCAAAACTTCGCTACATTTATGTTTTGCTGGGTGCCATCTGACAATACTGAACCCTACACAAGATAGAAAATGAGAAAGAACAAGAATGTCCCTGCCCATCTGGCATTCTGACCACCTCCAATGGCACCGGTTCTCCACACATCTAAAAGGAGCCTGATCCAACATGTTTAAGGTGAGACCGTAAGGTTGGTAAAATATGGGAAGCAACTGTGTAATCCAAACTACATGTTTAGCATTTGGGCCCATGTGGAAATTAAGCCACTATATGGATCAGAAATGGGCCTACCACAGAGACAGACTAATTTTTAGCATTTATTTCCTAATCTTTTCTCATCAGGTTCAATGATATTCTAAGTGATACTTGCTCAAAACCAAATAGGAGTGCCAACCTCCCAATGGGGCCTGAAGATCTCCTGGAATTAGAACTAATCTCCAGATTACCTAGGCTTGCCAATTGCCTGGTGGGAGTAGGCAAAAGCCTGCCAATCCACCGGGCTGCCCGCCACCCCTGAGCTGGTCAGCGGGCAAAAAGGACTAGCCAGTGGAGGAGGAGCGCAATACGTGTGCGACTCATGCAACGTGCCAACATCACCTCCAGGTTTACCCGGAAGTGACACGGACTCTCTAGCAATCTCTGCCGAAATTCTATGGAAACAATAGAGTTTTGGCAGACATTGCTAGAGTGTCCATGTTGGTGAGTCACGCCTCTGCAAAGCTCCTGGTGGTAGAGCAGAGGGACCTGGCAACCCTAAGACTACAGAAATCAGTTTCCCTGGAGAAAACGGTTGCTTGAGAGAATGGAATCTATAGTATTATATGCTGCTGGGTCCCTCCCCTCCTCAAACCACTTTGGCCCCAGTCTCCCCCCGCCAAATCTTCAGGAATATCCCAACACAACGTTTGCAACCCAAGAACCAAACATCACAAGGAAACTTTATGAAAGAGACAGAGATGCAATGAACAATCCACAGTATGAAAAAACTGGAAGAAAAATGGATTTTTAACATTAATCTAAACACCTTTCTTTTCTGGAAAGAGAATATTTAGGTAATGTGAAGTGGAATGGGAAATCACTTTTGGTATTATCAACATTTCTAGTTGATCGTAGAGGATTTATATTTGCTTTCATGAAATATATTGGTTGGCTTAACAAATTTGAACTTCCCTATTTTGTTGTCCTTTTCTTTAAAAAAAATGTTTTCTATTTCAGTGCTTATTGTACCACTTCTTCTTAGTGATTGGATTTATTGATCATGTGCTTTGAGAAATAAAGCCTAAAATGTCACTATGTTGATAATCCCAAAGCTACCTTTAAAAGCAGGGGAAAATACCTTTTATTTCAAGGTGACAAAGAGCAGGGCTTCTTCCAGAGAATGATGTTTTCCTACATTTAATGTGTTACTTTGCCTTCTGTGGTTATTGTGTTGGCAGCACCAACACAAAGGCAGTGTAATGGGTTTAAGTGTATACAATGAGCACAGTCCCCACAGTCAAGTAACTAGCCTAGTCCTATATTTGCATTAACCATAGGTCAATGTAAAATCCTTAAAAGCAAAAAGCCAGTTCCCAAGCTGTATATGAGAAGAGGTCAGAGAAGGAGCACAAGAGATCGAGAACTCCTACGGTTTATTCCCAAAAGTATTAGGGATCCTGCTGTGGTGGAATAATCCAAGTGTAATCTGGGCGGAGAAAAAAATCTTGTCCTAGATCCTATTAAAGGCCAACCACATTACTGTTGCATAACCAACTTGGACCTTACTTCACTAGCTATGTGAAAAGGGAAATCTATCCTGGGAGCTTAGAATATGATGGCGGTTCCCTCATCAGCAGAACAATGACAATGTCAGACTTTCTTTTAAAAAATCATTACCCTAACATGAGGGAAAGATATCTATCCACCATGATGCTTTGTCATTAATGAGACTGACTGCATGAAAACCTCTGTGAGCTGGTACAGAAGGGCGCGAGGCACAGTATAGCGAAATGAAGAGCTTCAGATGGTTATTTATTTGTTTTCATAAGTCATAAGAACATAAGAAAGGTTATGCTGGATCAGACAAAGTTCCATCAATTCCAGCAGTCTGTTCACACAGTGGCCAACCAGGTGCCTCTAGGAATCTCACAAACAAGACAACTGCAGCATTATTCTATGTTCCAAAGCACCTAATATAACAGGCATTCTCTTCTGATCCTGGAGAGAATAGGTATGCACCATGACTAGTATCCATTTTTACTAGTAGCCATGAATACCCCTCTCCTCCATGAACATGTCCACTCCTCTCTTAAACCTTCCAAGTTGGCAGCCATCACCTCATCCTGGGGCAGGGAGTTCCACAATTTAACTATGTGTTGTGTGAAGAAATACTTTTCTGAAGATGTGAACTATGACTCATGATGAAAGCTCATACCCTGCCCAAAAAATTTTTTTAGTCTTTAAGGTGCTATTGGACTCTTGTTTTTTCCGACTGCTACGGACAGACTAACCGGCTACCCATCATGATTTGTTTGTTTTGATTTAAACCCCACCTTTTCCCAGTTAAGCATATGACTCCTGTATTTTTAAGATACAACTTGGAAACACAGTACGTGGAGGCCACAATAAATTATGGCATGGGATATAGCTTTCTTTATTTGGCACATTGTGTGCTAGTCCTGTCTATGAGAGCTGACACTTTGGTGAAGAGCTGCCACAGAAGACTGAAATAATAGCAGATCATCTGAGACTCAGGAAATGTCTAAACTGCCACGTAGTAACTTAACCTTTACCCATGAGGCATGGTGAAGGTGAGGTTGGGTTCAAAAGAAGATAGTGGTTTAATCCTACAAAGGAACAGAGCACTTTCCAATCTGATTGCAGACATAAAAGGGACCCAAGATCCTTTAAGAGCACTTATTTGCCGCCCTGTGAACATTTTGCACCTTGATACCATGAACACTGATTGCAGCTTTTATGATGATATTCAAGGTAAAGCCAGTAGCCACTTGCGTTGTAGCTTTGACCTTTGTTCCAATAAAGCAATTGCATGATGTTCTTTTCAACAGCATGTCCAAAAAACTAGCCATGTTTCTACAGCAGAAGCAGGAGAACAGCAACCCCCTCCAACATTTCACAGGTGAAACTAGATGCTGCTCGTAATAGCCCAATTTGCACAGGATCCTTGTGAGCCCCACCCTCCACTATTACACATTACTAAATGCTTTACTGCATCCATCAAATGTTGCATTATTTCTTTATTTTATTCCCCCCAGCCCTGTCAAGTCACATTTGACTTATGGCAAGTCCTGGTGGGGTTTTCAAGGCAAGAGATGTTCAGAGGTGGTTTTCCATTGCCTGCTTCTGCATGTCCCTGGTATTCCTTGGAGGTCTCCCAACCAAATACTTGCCAGGGTCAACCCTCCTTAGCTTCTGAGATCGGACAAGATCAGGCTAGCCTGGGTCATCCAGGTCACAAGTACCCTGAAATAGCCTGCCTGCACTTGTTAAAAAATCGAGTAGGAGTTCATTCTTTAAGTTATATATATATACACTAGAAAAAACACATAATTTCTTACACTGTATGATCAATATTGGACAGCCAAATGCTGCTGCTGGCTATGTACCAGAAGTGCCTCATGGGTGCGTGCAGAAGGCTCCCCATGCTGAGATTTAACTTTCAGAGTCCTTGTGTGTGTGTTAAGTGCCGTCAAGTCACTTCCGACTCATGGCGACCGTATGAATGAAGGTCCTCCAAGTCCTTAGAAGGACAGTAATCTAGCAGGATCAGGAAGCAGGAAATAGGGATTGTCCTTGGTAAATTGAGGCAATTATACTGTATGGAATCATGGAAGGAGAAAGGAGGAGTGTGTGTGGGGGGGGGGGAGAGAGAGAGACAGAGAGGCATTTCAAAGCTTGGTGATGGGGAGCTAAATTGTGGCATCCAGTTTGTGCTGAAAGCAGATCCTGGTTACAGATAACAGAGGACAGTAGCCAGGAATGCCAAGCAAATAAATAAGAATGATAAAGAATTCAAAAGAGGTGGCAGGCTTAAAGAAAAGATTCATAGGGAGGGCAAGACAAGCAAAAATAAAACCAATTAAAATCCAGGCAGGGAACAGATGATAGAGGGTTCCGTATGATGCAGGTCTCCTTATCTTGGCCAAAACTATTGCTCAGAAAATGGCTAGCAAGGAGTTTCTTGTTCCTTTTTGCAGGGGCTTCTTGGAGTCAACAAAATCAGCTCCAACTGTGCCTGATTCTAGGGGAAAGTCAGCCTTAGTGTGATTTGGCTGCTTGTGCCAACCATCACCTATAATAATCCTTTTCATTCATGTGTTAACATGAGCTATGAAATAGAAAAGTCCTTGTGGTGGATCTCTTCTTAGCTGATATAGGAAATTCAACACACTCTCTATGCTGTGACAGATTATCTCTCAGTTTAGCTCTACTGGATAATCCACACATTTTACCGATCAGAGTCAACATGCATTAATTCAGTATTTTAACATTATTGTCAGCCAATAGAAGCTGCAGCTGTTACTCATGATTGCTTCTCACTCACTTGTCCAGGTGAACAAACAGCAGCCACTAAGAGAGGCAACTGCCACTTATTAGTTTGGGAAACAAAGTCTCTGCTGAGCTGCTTCGGATGCCATAGGACATAGAGGTCACACCATCAAAATAATTTAAGCTAAGATTGCCAAGCTCCAGGTAGTGGCTGGAGATCTCCTGGATTACAACTGGTCTCCAGACGACAGAGATCAGTTTAACTAGAGAAAAATGGCTGCTTTGGAAGGTGGACTCTATGGCATTATACCCCATTGAAGTCCCTCCCCTTCACTAACCCTGCCTTCCTCAGGCTCCACCCCCAAAATCTCCAGGTGTTTCTCAACTTGGAGCTGGCAACCTTAATTTAAACTTCCAGGGAGATAGTGGTAAGGCACTAAGTTTATGAACTACTCACAGTAACACATAAGTAATTATTGGGTGGCATCTATAATATTTGAATAAAAGATATCTACAAATGCCCAAAGTATTATTATACTTTTACAATAATTTCCCAGTGAATTTTTTTAACTCCACTTTTCTGTTAAAAGTTCAGCAAAACCCTTTCACTAAAATGTTCCTAGAACAGATGAGAACAGGTAATAAATGGCATTATGGCCTTTCTATTGGTCAGGCATGAGAAAGCTTAACAACATATATCTCCTTCTAGTTAAATTATGCTTGTCATAGGAGTACCAGGAGGAGGAAAATGCCTCATATTGCCTTTTAGGGAATCTTTCCATTCAAAGCCATTCCTTAGTCCTGCAGTTCAATTTCTGAGTAATGTAACCTTTAGCTGATGAAGACAGAAACTGGCAGCAGCAATTAGGAAACTTTGCTACAGAATAAAGACAATTAGAATAATAGATTATAGATACAAAGTCGTCATTTATATAAAGAGCACAGGCAGTACTTCAAAGCATGATGTATTTATTTGGGCTTCTAAATGGTGGTACCAGATATTAATCTGTGGGCAGACTGATCAAGGAATTAGGTGCTGGACTAGGAACCCTGCAGTCTTTTAAAGTTGTACATCACTTTGGAAACTGATATTGAAATCCAGCAAAGGAATAAACAGAAATAAAAAATGAAAGTTTTACAATGAGCTCTTTTAGGGTTGCCAACCTCCAGGTACTAGCTGGAGATCTCCTGCTATTACAACAGATCTCCAGCCGATAGAGATCAGTTCACCTGGAGAAAATGGACGCTTTGGCAATTGGACTCTATAGCACTGAAGGCCCTCCCCTCTCCAAACCCTGCCCTCCCCAGGCTCCACCCCCAAAACCTCCTGCTGGTGGCATAGAGGGACCTGGCAACCCTAAGCTCTTTGATCATTTGACTCTACAATGTGTGGTTTCAAGGCAACTCATATGCCATTAATGCCGTCCCCCCCTTTTATATATATTTAGGAATCCAATGCTACAGTTCAGTAAAGTGATATTTGAAGGAGCCCTTGAAAGAAGCATGGTGTACCTTACCTCAGTTTATAAATAACCTTAGGAACCATCTGTCATTACTAAGGTTTCCATAACAGCAGTAAGGAGAACCAGGTCTCTAGGAATATGCACATGATCTGATCAGAGAGGAAACACTCTTGGGCCTTTTATGCAGGGTTGTTTCCCTGTGGTCATCCCCACCAACTGCTTCAGGGCTTCCTTTTGATTATGCATGCCTTTTCCACCCGTCAGAGGTTTCCTTGCTCTCCCCGTGTGTTTCGCCCACATTTTCCAGATTCTGGCTAAAAACAGCGTAGTCTGGGGGACAGTCCAAGGTCATTCACAGGGAAGTCCGAGGCATTAGTCAAAGCCTGCCCAAGAAGTCAGGATACCAGGAATCCAAAGGATAGCAGGGAAACAAGGCTGGTACACAAGGAGGTTGGTGACAAGTTGCTTGCACAACAGCCAAGCCTAACTGATGGCTTAAATCCCTTCCCCTGCTGCTGTAGCAGAGCCAGCTGATGCTGTTTAGGCTGAGTTCACAGGTGGTGCTTCAGCCCTGCTCTTCCTCATCACTGCTACTGAGGAGGTTCCTCTGTATAGCCTTCAGTCTAGCACTTTGCCGTCTCTGCTGCATTGCCAGACGAATCTGTTTTCTTCTCTGCACCAGTGGCCTTGGCGAGGCCTCTGGAGACACTGCATGTTGCAAGGTGTCAGGACCAACTGGAGTCCTTGAGCTGGCAGGCTGCAGGCATGGTGAGTCATCTCCTGACTTTGGCTGTTCCTCTATTCTGGCATGCTGTAGTCCCTGTAGTTGTTCCTGTGGGACTTCTGCCTGAGGATGTCCCTCTGTTCTGGCTTCTAATTCCCCTTCATCAGAGGAGGTCTCTGCGGGCTGACTCATGACACCAGCGCTGTGTAGTGATTAGAGTGTCACAGTAGGGACCAAGGTTCAAATTCCCACTCTGCCATGGAACCTGCTGGGTGATCTTAGATAGTCACATACTCTCAACGTAACCTACCTCACAGGGTGGTTCTGGGGATAAAATGGAGGAGAGGAGACCAATATAAGTTGCAGATTAAAATTGTGTAAGCCACTTTGGGTCCCCTTGAGGAAAAAGGTAGGACATAAAGGAACCAAACTAACAAACAAAAAGGAATTCAAGGCTGCTGCTAGGAGTGCCTGACAGAAAGGACATTCCTCATTCACATCAATAAACTAGAAATGGACTGGGCACAGAGACGAATGAAGCTGGCCAACTTGATCAAACTTCTAAACTTCAGCTAATGAAAAGCTGGAGTTTCATGGAAGCAATGCCCTGCTGCTCTCCAAGCTGAACAGCCGTGAGGACATGTGATACATCACTGGTTCCCAACCAGGGGTCCATGGACCCCCAGGGGTCCCCGGGAACTAAATTAAAGGTCCGCGAAACAAAGTTATAAACCCATAATAAATTAATATTTTCAATTAAAAAGTTCTCTATTATAAAAAAAATATTCAAATATTATTCTAAGTTTAATGTTTAACTAACAGTTATGGTTAAAGTTTATTTTCAAATTCTCTGAATTTTTATTTTGAACCTTGGGGTCCCTGCACCAAACAAAAAAGTCCTAGTGGTCCCTGGTCAAAAAAAGGTTGGGAACCACTGTGATACATGGATTCATCACAGGGTTTCTGCCAGGTCCATCCTCTTACCTCAACCAAACCTGACTGACAAATCTCACTTTCTCCTCCTCCCTGCCGGTTATCCCCAGAAACTGCATTCTAATGGCTTTCCCTTCCCTCAAATGACATACCATTTCATATGAGTTTTGTGCCCACTTCATCCCACAAGTAATACATGACAATTATGTTTGAAGTCAGTAAAAGAGGGATTAATGGCTATGGGGAAAAGATGGCAAGAAATTGACTGGAGACACAGAGCCATTGATCAGATGAGTTAGCAGCCTCTGGTGGCAGGAAGCCAGCCATTTTATTTGTAAAAGATTGATTTAAAAATGGATTTTTATAGTTTTTCTCTTAAAGGGAGCTCAAGCACTCAGGAAAATATGCCAGTCTGGCAGAACGTAAAGCTGAGGCCTGTCCAGGGAGCAGTCCCCATCTTTGTATACTTGGTTTTATCGGCTGCCAAGGCTAACTTTATATGTTCATTCCAATGATCTTTCCACAGGTAACCAGGTTCCTTGGAGCCAGTTTACACATTATTCCAGCAGGAAGGAACTACCAGGAAAGGTTCCCCATGGTGATGGACATCATTGGGTTGTCACACAGAAAAACACTTTGTTCCTTTGAATCACAGAATATCTCCACCCAGGTGCCACTACTTCTTAAAGTTAACTGATTGTTGTTATCATGGAGAGGCATTTGGGAAAAGGCATTTCTTGGTGTTGCTTCCTTTCTAATGAGGACATCACCATGAACAAACACTTTGCAGTTGCTTCTGCACAGCTTGGGTTAAACATACATTCAGCTCCAGCAAGAACTTCCTTCTGCTTCAATTTACAATCTCACATTTTGTTTACTTTTTTCCCTCCCAGTGAAAAGCTTCAGGTTATTAGTGGGATTTCTCCTTGCTTGTCCTATTCAAGATATATCCACCTTTGTTCTGTGTATGGTTGCCAGCCTCCAGGTGGTAGCTGGAGATCTCCTGGGATTACAGCTGATCTTCAGGAGACAGAGATCAGTTCACCTGGAGAAAATGGCCGCTTTGGCAATTGGACTCTATAGCACTGAAGGCCCTCCCCTCTCCAAACCCTGCCCTCCCCAGGCACTGGTTCCAGAGAAATCTTTTGGCCCTTGTATACATACAAACCAAAAGGCTTAATATGCCTCCAGGAAGAAGAAGGAAACAGATTCTTAATCAGATAACAGCTAGATTCCAGTCCAGTAGCTCCTGGGAGCCAAGCAGATTACCTGACAAAGGGAGCTTTGACTCTCAAAAGTGTATACCCCCCCCCCAAAAAAAATCTTGTTCTTCTCTAAAGTGCTACTGGACTTGAATCTGGCTGTTCCACTTCAGACCAACATGGCTACCCTCTGAAACTCAACCAGATAACTTTCTTGCCATAACCAAGAATACAGAGTAGCAAAAAAAGAGAAAGAGGATAGCTCTTAATCCAAGATTAAGTCTAAGCAGTAAAACATAGCATGGTGTGGTAGTTAAGGTGTTAGACTAGGATCTGGAAATCCCAGGTTCATAATCCCCACTCGCACCATACAATCTTGCTGGGTGACCTTGGGCCAGTCACACACTCTCAGCCCTGACCCTGGCTAGTGTTTTGATGGGAGACCTCCCAGGAATACCAGGGAGACATGGAAGCAATCCATGGCAAACTACATCCGAACCTCTCTTGCCTTGAAAACCCTATGGGGTTGCCATAAGTCTTGATGCAAAAAGAGAAGAAGTTAAACACAAGTGGCAGTTTTAAGCAACACAATTATCATAGTTTATTTATGGCAGTCAAAAGATCCAATAATAATTCAGTTGTAAATCCCTCATATTTAAATTATGAGAGAGAAGGTGTGCATATGCTCAAGGGATGAAGAAGGTCGAAGGAGAGGTGGGAAAGGAGGATTGAGAGGGTGGGAAGGGTCTCTAGCTGAGACAAGAGGCCCATCAGAAGGTCAAAACTAAGAAGCGGGTAAGGAAAGATGGAAGTAGAGGGGAGGTTCGAGGAAGGAAAGTAGAGTAAGAGAGATTAGGCCATCCTCTGCCTGTCCTGCAGAGGGGATGTCAGTGATGGAAGAAGGTCTAGAAATGAAGGCCAATTCAAAATGCAGAGCCAGAGAAGCAGCTTTTTATACCTTTTCCCCTGACTGTTTTCAGAGGATTGTGACTGTGGGGTTTCCTGGATGACTGATGTCATTGGTCCGAATCCCTTGTGAGTGGTTGGGATGACTAATGCATTCCATACTGCTTCCAACATATCATTTCAGTTATCGGTTCATTGACCCAGCAGACTCTTATGACTCCATTGACAGATGACCTGCAAAATAAAGTATTCCTAATATTGTGTTAACAGGACCTTCATTGACAAAGTTGCTTAAAATTGCACGGGGTCAGTGCAATTGCGGAGGCATGATTGCCCATCCTATTACTAAGCTTGGGCATCTCTCTTGACATGAACTGCTGCCAAATGCAGCCGACACCCTAGCTGTCTGTTAAAGTCAATACTCCGTTTTTGTTGTTGTTGACTCTCTGAGAATACATTTTATAGTCGGTGGAATACACTGTAATTGTACCATTCCTAATTATACCTGTGCCTGAGGAGGTACAAACGAGGCAGTGTTCGTTGTTGAATAAATACATGTGCAGGGAATTTCTGAAATTGAGCTCATGGGTGTGGGGGAGAACCTTCACCTGCAAGGAAACTCGCTACGAAACTAGCAATTAAGCAAAATTACATATTTTATACAAAAGAAGAAAATCCCTGTTTGAAAATATGGAATGTACTTGTGAGGGAAATAATCACAAAACCAGAGCAGAAAGGGGGCTCTAGGGGAATCTCTTAGTCCAAACCTTTTTACTAAAGCATAATGTGCCATCCCTAAAGCATCCTTGCCAGAAATTTTTGAACTTCATCCAGCCTATTCTTTAAAATCTCTGTGTTTTCACTGGCATCATCCCCTTTCCCAGCTGATCTAAACAGTCAGGATATTTTTTACTAAATAATATGAACGGCAATTCCTTGCCTGTTCATACAAGAGTAAATAGCTATGTACCTCATTAATCTTCTTTCCATTAAGTGTATTCATTTCCTCTACCCTTTTCTTACATTACTCTTGCTAAAAGTTCTGCATTTTATCTAGTATTTTAATGGTATTTTGATCAGTTCTCCATACGAAGCAAGCTCATGCTAAGCAGAAAGGCACCATAACCTCCCATATCTTGACAATGCCACATTTGACAATACAATCTCCAGTGGTCAGCTATGCTTGGTGGGTACAGGAGTGAGAACAAGTTTTTTTATTTAATTTGTTTGTACCCCGACTTCTTTCCCAGTGGGGACCCAAATGGACTTACATCATTCTCCTTCTGCTTCATTTTTTTATTAGTTCTTTTTATACAGGTTTTTGATGTATGATACTTATTGTTTTTATCCCGTACATTTCATATTTCCTTTTAACCCCTTCCACCCCCTCCCTTCCCCCCTCCTTCTCCTTCTCCCTTCCCCCCTCCTTCTCCTTGCCTAATTTAACGTATTTATTTCAGACGATACCACTAGGAATTCGTACAAATAAGTTCCTTCTGCTTCATTTTATCCTCACAGCAACCTAGGGTTGCCAACCTTCAGGTACTAGCTAGAGATCTCCTGCTATTACAACTGATCTCCAGCTAATAGAGATCAGTTCACCTGAAGAAAAGGTAGAGTTTGTAGCTGAGTTTTTGAGGCCACAACTGCATCAGTGTCCCCAGCAACCATGCCATAGTGTCCCATCCAGGTGGCCTACATGGCAGTGGAGTGGGGGGGGGGGGCTGCCAGGCATAGCATCGTGCAGGGGTAGGGTTTCCAGGTCCTTCTTCACCACCGGCAGGAGGTTTTGGGGGTGAAACCTGAGGAGGATGGAGTTTGGGGAGGGGAGGGACTTCAATGCTATAGACTTCAATTGCCAAAGCAGCCATTTTCTCCAGGTGAACTGATCTCTATCAGCTGAAGATCAGTCGTAAGCAAGTACCTGGAGGTTGGCAACCCTATGTAGGGGCCTGTAATACTACTGACAGGTGCCCCAGCGGCCTCTTGGTGCACACCTGTTCATCCACAACATCCCTCCAACAGCAAGCAGCCTCTCCAGGTGCCTGGCAGCTGCCGTCACAGATGCGGCCAGCCCTTCCATGCATTGATGATCCCTGGAGAAAGCATCTAGCCATTTGTGCTGTTACTGCCACCAAAGTGGCTCCCTGTTTGCTGTAAATCCACACAGCAGGGAGCTCTGAGACAGAGTCCCATGCCACCTGCCCTACCTCATGAGTTGTGTGGCTTGCTAGTTGGGGTTTTTGTAGGGCTGGGGGGGGGACAGTTGGATGCTGGTGAGAAGGCTTGGCTGCCACAGGGGAGAGAGATGGTTGGTTGTGCCTGTTGTTGACAACCTGAGCTGCTTCGGGCCTCATGGGGATGGCCACAGCATTGGGGGGCACTTGATATTTTAGTACAATTGGTACCATGGGCTATACTGTGTTTTTTGTTGGCATAACTTTCCACCTCTGACAGGGCCCTTTCCAGGCTGAAAGGGCTTAGGGAACCAACTAACTCCAGTCATGCCACCAGAACTTCCCACAACCATGCTGGAGCAGGGGCCTATGCTTCAGTTGCACCAATGGGCATCTGCTGCGGAACTGTGCCAGCATTCAAGTTGCCAGGTCCCTCTTCGCTACTGGTGGGAGGTCTGGGGGGTGGAGTCTGTGGAGGGAAGGCGTTAGGGAGGGGAGGGACTTCAATGCCATAGAATCCAATTGCCAAAGCGGCCATTTTCTCCAGGTGATCTAATCTCTATCGGCGGGAGATCAGTTGTAATAGCAGGAGATCTCCAGCTAGTACCTGAAGGTTGGCAACCCTAGCCGGCCCCCGAGAGCAGCAGAGTGGCACTGGGGGCTGACATAGGGTTGCCAACCTCCAGGTACTTTAGGAAACAATCACCTATGTTCCTAATGTATGGAAACCATAAATAAGAAGCAGCACAAACGCTCCAAAGCAATTATTATGTTATCTACAACACTTTAGTGTAATAAGCAAAATTGTGAAATACAAAAAAACAATGTATACACGTAATATAAATATCTTATACTACAGACATGCTACAAAACACATCAAAGGAAGTCCATCCATTGTGTAAACACAGTCCTAACAACTTATAGTAACCACGTTTATAGTGAGGATAAAACGCCTTCTTAGCTTGAATATGTCCATAAAAGTATTTTCCATGTATGCGGATGGTATTTCAAACAGACCAATGCTGGACGTAGAATGGCAGGAAACGTGCCATTCGGAATGGATCAGCATTTTCATCACCTTGCAGCTTCATCAGCCTTGCAATCACCAGATTGTTGCATCCATCAGCCTTACCACATCTTGACTTTCTCTTGTACGCGCCTACCTGGCCCAAAAATCTCCAGGTAATTCCCAACCCAGAGTTGGCAACCTACCTATTTGGATCACTTAAGGAAAGCTTTATTTATTTAAAGCATTTATATCTAGTCTTCTCTCCTCAGAGTCCAAGTGGGTAACAAGATAGCAACATAAAAACATAAATTAATTAAGATAAAACCAAACATGCAAGTTGAAATTTATAAATTAAAATAAGGATTAAAGCAGACACACAGATTAAAAACAACTGCACAGAAAAATGAATTTGCAGATTAAAACTACAGCGTGAAGAGTTTACCTTCCATCAAATGCCCTCTGAAATATCGTGCAGACCTTTCTAAAGGAAACCAGTGAAGATACCCTTCCAGTAGGCAACTCCAGAGGATTGGACCTATCATGGAGAAAGCCCATGATCTAACTGTTACTGTATGGACAATCCTAAAAGAGGGCACCACAAGAGAAGGCTGACTGAAGAGTGTGAGTGGAGCATTTATACTGTGAGATGCAGTTCATTACACTTGTGGCTGCCTTTGATATGAGAATGTTGGGAGTGCTACCAAAGCCCTGGCAAAACACAAGGCATAAATTTAGTCTTAAGTGAGTTCAATTGTTCATTCTGACCTCCCAAACCTCTGGATTAATATTTACAACCTGGGGCTCTGTGAGGAATTGTGTGAGGGAGAGAACTTTTTAGAAATCCCACCTCACCTATCAACATTTCTTCCTCTGGAATTCTCTAAACTCTCGGAAATTTGAACAGGCTAATTCTCCTCTCTTTCCCTTATGTGTTTTTTAACTGTTGTCAACATTCCCTGGCTCCTGAAGGATTCTGAGTTATTATCAGGCCATTTCTAGAAGTTTCACTTTTTTTTTTTCTTTTGGTGAGTTTCCCAAGTATATACAAACTGTTTAGGTACTTGCACTGCTTTGTTATTTTATGCTGGCCAATGGCCGTCACAATAAATGTAAAATGTATACAAACTGTTGCTTTGTATGTATACATCTGAGAGCCAAACTACACATTACAATGTTCATAACAGATGGGGATTCAGAGTTCCTGGTGGAAACTTCATTTAAATCTGCTGCAGGGACAGATTTGGTTTGAGACTGGGGAAATGGTGCAGTGGGGAGGGCGGAGCCCTTCCTCTCCCATGCCTAGGGTTGCCAGGTCCCTCCTTGCAACCGGCGGGAGATTTAAGGAGGCAGGGTTGGGGGCTTCAACCAGCGTCATCTACGTGATGGCGTCAGGCTTGTTGGGGCAGCCCCAAACCCCCCGCCATGGACAGAAAAGCAGCCGTCTTCCCTGCCTCCCCGCCAAACAGCTGATTGAAAAAACAGCTGATCAGCGGGGAGGTTCTGAGGTGGGCGGGAAGGGTCGCTGGAGAAGAGAAAGAAGGCGACCATGGCAGCAGCCACAGGGAAAGTCTGAAGAGCCGTCCCAGACCTGTGTCTTTCTCCGAGGGAGACCCAAGCCTTCCTGAAACCCTACCTGCAGAAAAACAAACAAAAAACACCTGGAGGGAGCTCTGCTTGCCGAGAAAGGAGAGCCGGCGCTGAGTCTTCAGACACTGGTGATTTATTTCACACTTCAGCATTGCACTGGGGGGACTCTCCAGCACTCACAAAAAAAACCTCTATGGAAACCCCGCCTCCCTAAATCTCCTGCCCACCAACTGGGAGTCAGCGGGCAAGGAGAACAATGGGCGGTAGATTGCCTGCCAGAAGCGGGCACTTGGGAACCCTACATGCCATGGTCCTGATCCAAATCTGACTTCCTCATCACTTTTAAACAGAGTCCCCACTGGAACTTGTAGCTGCAATATGGCTGCATGTCTCTGTGGCGGACTCACATATATTGTAATGTGTAGTTTGGCTCTTGGTATTTTCTGCTTTTGTGATCACAAAGAAGGCCAGCTTTATTATTAGAAGGACTCATATTTTTTACATCAAATGTTTTACACACAGTTCCATATGCTGGGCATTAGGATGTGATATTGTATGTTCAGGTGCTTCCTAGCCACATAGTCTTTCTTATTACTATAATCACACCCTCTAACACAATTTTGGAAGTATCTGCCTTGTCAGTAACAGGATGACTTATTGCTTCCTTGAAGAAGGAGATAATGCTGAGGTCAGCTTTTGATTTTGTTAGAGAAGTGATGTCTTGCTATCACAGGTCTCCAAATGTAATGTTATTTTCTTGCTGCCTGCAGCTGAAAACATACTGAAGAAAAAAAGCTTTATCATAAGATGCAGACACTAGTCAGAAGATCTCCAGGGACAAATTGTAAAATAGTTAAAGCAATATGGGTATCTTCATTCAGGGAATTCAGGGAATTCTGAAATAAGGTAAAAGGCAGGAAAACCTATTAAGCCTCTAGGTAGCTTTTGACTTCGTTTACACTAAGTGAGGTATTAGAATGACTCCTTCAACAAAGTTGAATTGCTGTTACTTACACCAGTCAGAGTGTGAAGGAAAAGCTTGGTCCTTTTAATAAAAAATTGATTGTTGAGTACAGGGGGGAAAGTTGAGACTTGTCCTTTGACCTCACAGGAACACTTTCTGTCTGAGAGCCAAGTGAGATGTAATCTTGGCACCCATGATTGTTTGTTCACACCTCTGCTATATTCACATATAAAACAGATGGGTGGGTAGCCAGGTATAATGTTAGCATCAAAAAAGTTGAATGGCTCCCCCTCCTTGACTTCCCATGACTTATCACCTCAGGCACATTTCTCCAGCCACCACCTGGAAGTTGGCAACCCTAATGAATACTCAACCCAACAAATAAGTCTGCCTGTGACAGGGCCATAATGCACACATGTGTCCCCTTGCTCCCCCCCTCAAATCACAGCTGACTTATGGCGACCATATAGGGTTTTCATGGCAGGAGACATTTGGAGGTGGTGTTTGGCATTGCCTGCCTCCTGTCAGGACCCTGGTATGTCCCCTTGCTTGCATGGAACAAGGGTATTTTAGATACTTCAGTTGTGTATTTTGGATACTTCAATACTTGGGATCTTAGCCTGTGTATACCATGGTCCAGATTCATATCAACACTTGGGAAAATGAGGGGGGAAAGACTTAAACGAAAGGGTGTTTTAATAAATAGAAGAGAAGGCAAATTAATTTGTGCACTACGGTAGGGCAAAATGAAAGCTACAGAATGGAAAAATATGAAACAGAGCAAAGAGTTGAGATTGGAAGTAAGAGGGGCCAACTGTAACGCTGGGGGTAACAGGATAAGTCAAAAACCAGCTACTGGCTGCAAAACTGGGGCTCAAGGGGGAACTTTTTATACTTTTTTTGCCTGGGATAAGGAGGGAAAGGGGTGTTAGCATTAGAATGTGGGAATAATAAAATTGTGATCTTTTGATGATAAGCCAGACTCTATGCCGTAGAGGGGAATTTCATTTTGTGCACAGGAAATATCAAAATGTTCCCTTGAGGAGATTGGAAAGTTATATCTATGGCTGGGAACTTGTCATGATTGAGGACATGTCGGGTCTTTGAGATATGGAGTAAATTGCTGGAATCTGTTGTTGCTTATTGTTTTGAAGATCTGGGTTGTTAGTTGGGATGAGATTATCAGGGAAGAGGCTCTGGGGTCCTTGGGGATGGTCCTCAGAATCCCTCTTATGGTGGATATGGCATGATTGATAGAGGAGCTGCCCTGCATTCCTTTCTGCCTTAATGTGACTTACTGCTTTTTGATATCACCTTAATTCAGGCTCCATGTATCTTTTCTAGGCCCCTATTGAGAGGTACACATGTACAGAAAAAGAGGGAATGAGCCATGACAAAAATGGAGGTCCCCAGGGATGAGGGAGTGTAGCTCCCCCTTCATGTAATTTAAGGATCTGATCAATTACCCTGGTCCTCTGCCTATTCTACTCTGCAGATGGAAAATCCCCCTCAAGGCAAGGAAATGAAAATCTGCTGCCACCAGCTACTGCACAGCTGCACAGCTGTTTGACAGCCATTCAAGACAAATGGTGAAGAGCTCAGCCTATCAGAGGGTTCAATTCATGGTAATTGTGTGACTAACATGGCATGTTCGCTTATTGAACACTGCAAAGTTCACAGCATCCCTAACCAGAACCTGAACAGGTTCTACTATAGTAGAACATTCTTTTGTAGTAGTATAGTCCAGATAGAAACATGCTACTTTTTGTCATTTGAATCAACCCTAGAGTTATTTATCTGCTGTCCACACATTATTTGCCTCTCTGATAGGGTTGCCAGGTCCTTCTTTGCCACCGGCGGGAGGTTTTTGAGGCAAAGCCTGAGGAAGGCGGGATTTGGGGAGGGGAGAGACTTCAATGCCATAGAGTGCAATGGCCAAAGTGGCCCTTTTTTCCAGGTGAACTGATTGGCTGGAGATCAGTTGTAATAGCAGATCTCCAGCTAGTGCCTAGAGGTTGGCAACCCTACTCTCTGAGCCCTATCCTTCCTTTCCCTGGCTATTCCTGAGCTGAGAAGCATGTCAGCCAAGGTCATGGGCTGAAATGAAAGCCACTTTCACCAGCTGTGGCATCAGAAGGACTGCTCAGAACACCTCTTGTGCAAAATGTTTGCTCTGATAGTGTGAACTTATGCCTGAGAGAGCCACTCAATGCTTCAGCTGCTCTTTTATCAACATCTGTATCTAAATGTGCAGGACACTTTGTCGCTTAATCTCTGTTGGTTTGTTTGGGGAACCAAATGTAACATATATTTCAGTTAAAAACAAATGTTTCATTTTTCCTGCACTCAGAACTTTCATGGGATTCAAAGGGGAGTTTTGCTAACTGAAGGGAATTCTGAGTTTAAGCTTCAGGTTTAACTTACCTTTATGTAGAAGAAGAGAAAGAAGAAGAGTTGGTTTTTATACCCGATTTTCTTTACCTTAAGGAGTCTCAAACTGACTTACAATCACCTTCCCTTCCCCTCCCCGCAACAGACACCTTGTGAGGTAGGTGGGGCTGAGAGAGTTTGGAGAAAGCTGTGACTAGCCCAAGGTCACCCAGCTGGCTTCATGTGTAGGAGTGGGGAAACTAACCTGGTTCGTCAGATTAGAGTCTGCCGCTCATGTGGAAGAGTGGGGAATCAAACGTGGTTCTCCAGATTAGAGTCCGCCACTCTTAACCACTATACCATGCTGGCTCTCCAGCCATGTAGTGCATGTTTCAGAGGTATACTAAAGAAAACCTGACATTTTACAAAGGCCAGTGTAGAATCACTTTCTTTCTGGCTCCCAGCCTCAGAAATCTATTTGCTGTCAGTTGTGTTGTCCTCTTGAACCTTGATAATGAACATAAAGTTCTGTTTAGGTTATCTAGCTGACCCTTGGACTGTATTATCTTGGAAGCTGTAAACTCTGCTCAAAGAAATATAAAAAGGACAGAATTACAGCACATTCTTTTTGCAGATCTTTTTTCCATATCTGATCTGTCCTGGGGCTGGAACTCTTAGCTGCAATGCCGGCCGATTACAATGGAACATGGGAAATGGAAACGAATGAAAACTTTGAAGGTTACATGATTGCATTAGGTAAATATAAAAAGTAGATTTGATTCAGTAAGTTATGCCTTTAAACTGCTCTGATGTCGCAGTCCAATTCTAACCAGGTTAATTCATTGTTAAGCATGGAGTAGTGGTTAAGAGCGGTGGTTAGGAGCGGTGGACTCTAATCTGGAGGACTGGGTTTGATTCCCCACTCCTCCACATGAGCAGCGGACTTTAATCTGGTGAACCGGGTTGGTTTCCCCACTCCTACGCATGAAACTTGCTGGGTGACCTTGGGCTAGTCACAGTTCTCTCAGAGCTCTTTTAGCTCCACCTACCTCACAGGGTTTCTGTTGTGGGGAGGGGAAGGGAAGGTGATTGTAGGCCAGTTTGATTCTTCCTTAAGTGGTAGAGAAAGTTGGCATATAAAAACCAACTCTTCTTCACCTTCCTAGTAAGGTGTTTTTGTTGTTGTTGTTGTTTTTGGACTGCAGCTCTAGAGTTCCTGTTTGGTTTTGGATTTTGTGCATAAGAATTTTTGAATTTTGCTATATTATTCATTATATCAGCAAAAACTTGAAAACTATTAAATAAATAAGCAGGCATTCCATAGCAGAGAGGCAAAGGTGAATAATATTGTTGGGAAAAACAAATAGATCTGAATCTTGTTGATCAAAGTCTATGGGCCATTTCCTGTGCTCTCACTGGGGCATGCAACTGGAAGCACTGGTAAGCTCTCTGGGAAATGTAGGTCTTTCCACATCATCCCCATTTCAGTTGCCTCTGCATCAACAGCAGCAAGATGGCTTAAAGATTCCACACAGCCCATGTCCCACCATTGTCCCTGCATGTTCCATGAGTGCATTTGGACCTCCAAACAAGCAGTGAATTGATGCACTAATTATTAGAGGAAGATGTTTGTAACAGTAAGATTGAGCAGCCACCCTTCCAACATGTGTTATTAAAATGAAAGCTTTTCCTGTATAAATATTACAGAAGGATGACCACACACACACAGCCCCAGCATTTAATTCATGCCAAAATGGCTCAAGCAACATTTTGGCTATGGGATTCTGTTTAAGCTGCTGCCTGCAATTGTGTCATAACGTCCCTGCAACACATCATCTAAAGAGCATACCTAAGCTATTATTTGCTCATTTAGCAAATGAAAGTCAGCAGTCCTAGGCTACAAATGAGGATGCAAATCTGTGATCAGATACTTAATATGCACATTCTTATTTTTAAAACAATTAACCCTGGTTATAGAATGGATATCTATTAGGTCTATGATACTGGAAAACGTGTTTTTTTAAATATATGTGTGAATATATCTTTCAATGTCAATATGTTTATTTTATATATTTTATTTATTATTAAATGTATACCCTGCCCTCCACGGCACTGCCGGGCTTAGGGCTGCTTCCTTAGGTAGAGCTATAGCAACGTTAAAACATACAGTAAAAGCTTAAAACCCCAGTTAACAGGGGGGGCATCCTATCTCAATGGCCAGCTCCCAAGAATGTCCTCGCCAAGGAGTTGATCAGGCAGCCAAACTCCTCCAATGCCCACCAGCCTAAGCTGGGGAAGACACCAACAATGGGCATGGGAAAAGGAACAGGAAAGGGTAGGAAAAGATAGGAAGGGTAGAAAAAGGGAAGAAGAGGGGAGGAAGGAAAAGGGCAAAGGGAGCAGAGAGGCTAGCCAGTCTATGTACTGTCGCTGCCCTCTACTATATGCCTGGCAGAACATCTCCATTTTACATGCCCTGCAGAACTAAGTTAAGTTCCACAGGGCATGGGTCTCATTGGACAGAGAGTTCTACCAAGCTGGGGCCAGTGCCGAAAAGGCCCTGGCCCTGGTTGAGGACAAACAGATGGTTCTAGGGCCAGGAACCACCAGCAAGGTGTTGTTAAAAGGTAAAGGTCCCCTGTTCAAGCACCAGGTCATTCCTGACCCATGGGGTGACGTCACAGCCCGACGTTTTCTAGGCAGACTTTGTTTGCGGGGTGATTTGCCAGTGCCTTCCCCAGTCATCTTCCCTTTACCCCCAGCAAGCTGGGTACTCATTTTACCAACCTCGGAAGGATAAAAGGCTGAGTCGAACTTGAGCCAGCTACCTGAAACTGACTTCCGTCGAGATCGAACTCAGGTCATGAGCAGAGCTTTTGACTGCAGTACTGCAGCTTAGCACTCTGCGCCACGGGGCTCTTCGAAAGGTGTTTTTACCTGGCTAAAAATATGAAGCAGAGAATAGGAATAAATGGTCCATTTTGAAGAAATATGTGTGGTATTTCCTGCGCAAAAATGTTCATAGCACCTCATAACATGGCCAGTACCTGCTGTATTTTTCTCACAGACTCTTTGAATCGCACATGCTCTCCTTTTGATATTATCTTTTAGTGCAGTTGGTGACATTTATCTATTTGCATCATGAACAGAATTTTAAAAATTGAGGAGATTTATGGTGTGCACAATTACAAAAGGAGAAGAGATCATCTTGGTCTGGTTTCCTTCCTTATATTTCATTAGAAGGTATTAGAATTTGTCTAGACAAGTTCATCAACAGTAACAGGTATTAGACATGATTCTCATGAACACACTATCAAGCTTATGACATCTCAAAATGTCTGCAAACCAGAAACTTGAGAACATAAGAAAAGCCCTGCTATATCAGACGAAGGCCCATCAAGTCCAGCAGTCTGTTCACACAGTGGCCAACCAGGTGCCTCTAGGAAGCCCCCAAATAAGACCACTGCATTAACATCCTGCCTGTGTTTCACAGCACCTGATATAATAGGCATGCTCTTCTGATTCTGTAGAGAATAGGTATACAACCAGAGCCACACTGTCCTGCCCACTTTCTTTCTGGCAGTTGATACTTATCTTGTCTGGGGTCTAAAGCTAAACCAAATAGGCCATTGAAATGGCTCAGGAAAGCTTTCATAGTAATATTTTAAAATATTGACATCTGTCCTCCAACAAGGCCCATTCACACATACCACCCCCTATGATCTGGTGACAGGGATGCCAGCCTCCAGGTGGGACCTGGGGATCCCTGGGAATTACACCTCATTTCCAGGCCACAGAGATCAGTTCCTCAGGAGAAAACGGATGCTTTGGAGGGTGGACTCTATGGCATTGTATTCCACTGAGGTCCCTGTCCTCCCCAAGCACCATCCCCAAATCTCCTGGAGTTTCCCAGCCTGGAACTGGCAATCCCATTCCCCGCCAGTGGCAGCCATATCTGGTGATGTTATATATGAATACTAGGTCTGTGTGGGTATTTAGCCATCACTCCCTTCCACCAATGCAATAACCATGTATATATCGCAACTGTGTGAGATTGCAGCAGCTCCCATATCACTAGTGATATGTGCAAATGTGGCCTTGGGTCTGGTCCATATTTAGGGAGATTTTGGGGGCAGAGCCTGAGGAGGGTGAGCTTTGGGGAGGGGAGGGACTTTAATGTCATAGAGTCCAATTGCCAGAATGGCCATTTTCTCCAAGTGATCTGATGTCTATCGGCTGGAGATCAGTTGTAATGGCAGGAGATCTCCAGCTAGTATTTGGAGGTTGGCAACCCTATCAATATTGTATCAGGCATTTGGTATCTACCATGTTTGTAAGATCAGGTTCTAGCTGCTAGGACAAACTGAGGAGAGGAGACAAGTGTTGAGTTTGTAGCACAGGCAAAGAGCCAAAACCAAGTTCTCTCTCCATAACACTGAAGCAAAGGCAGGATACAATTGTGCTGGGCAAATCAGGAAATACAGTACTTCTTCACAACACTCAAAACTTGGGAGGGGTCTCATGGTCACAGGAGGTAGTGATAACTAAATGGAACGTTTGTGTGCAGAGGCAGTATACCTCTGAATGCGAGAGGGAAACAACAAGGGACAGTTATGACCCAAACTGTGGGCCTTATGGAGCCTCTGGTTGGGTTAGGGTTGCCAGCTCTGGGTTGGGAATTACCTGGAGATTTTGGGAGTGGAGCCGGAGGAGGGTGGGGTTTGGAGAAGGGAGGGACTTCAATGCCATAGAGTTCAATGGCCAAAGTGGCCCTTTTCTCCAGGGGATTTTGAGCTCTATCACCTGGAGATCAGTTGTAATAGCGGGAGAGCTCCAGCCACCACCTGGAGGTTTGGTAGTCATAACTAGTGCCCCAAAGAAGACTGTGAAATTAAAAAATTGAGCACTTATGGCATAAAAAAGCTGTTAAGCCTGTTTCAGAGTAGTGCAACCTTTATCTAGGTCCTTGACACTTGTAAAATACAGTGTGTAGCCAGCTAGCAAGGGAGTGCCTTGCCGCTGTACAATTGTTAACAAGTATCACAATTTACAATTTTTTCACAATAAAGTGGCTTTTCAATATTTATGGTATATAACACAACACAATAGAAATGTCCATAGAGGTCACCAACAATGGGGTTCTGGTATTTTATCCCATTTCGCGTCTGCTTCTTGGGTCGTGGCGATCCTATGTTGATTGTTCCGACTGGAACTTTTGTTCCGTTCGTACAGTGTATCCAGTCATCCATTAGAAGCAGGAAGTCATACCCCTCCAGGTCCACATATCTCTTTGGACTGTAACCTTATTGTTGGGGAATTTAAGTTTAAATGTAGTAGGGTAAATTATTAACAGGAATGTTTCTTGGGGTGTTTACAGGCATTAATTTTGCGACACGTAAGATTGCAAACCACCTGAAACAGACAAAAGAAATCATCCAGGAAGGAGACAATTTCAAGACAAAAACACTGAGTACTTTCAGGAACTATGAAGTGAATTACACCATAGGCGAAGAATTTGAAGAGCACACCAAGGGGCTTGACAACCGAGTGGTGAAGGTAGAAACCTATGATTTGTTTTCCATTTACGCAGCAGTCAACACCGGCACCTGACAGTTCTCCCCCCCCCCCAAAAAAAAGGTTGAAAGCAAATTATAAATGTTAAAGAAATGTTTGTTTATAAAGAAGCTGTGATTTGCATTCCAGAAACAGGATGTTCTTCTATTGCAAGTATTTATTTTATATGTAAATGATGACAATTTTTCAGGCTTGTGACAGCAAGATGGAATTACTTTTTCATCGGCTTTCCATCTTCAGAGGCTCATGCACCTTCTGTTGATAGTCGGAGGCTCTCTCTCACAGGTCCCCACAGGCAAAAGCCTGTTCCTCTGTACAGGGGAAGTAACTGCTGAGTGATTCACCCTTCTGGGCTGCTATTAAAAAAACTATTGCACCTGTGGTAGTAAGTTTTTCATTTCTGCCGATGGTTTCCTCCCTACAGTTCCGTGCTTGTGGTGAACTGGTGTTCTGCCTTCTACACCAGGAGCACACTTCGAATTTTGCATATTCAATACATCTGATGACCTATGCACAGGGGTGAAGTAACTTTTTAAAGGTTGCTATATAGGACAACTTGTGAGCGCTGGCTCAGAATTCAGTCCATTCCCTGGGAGATCCATCCCTTTATTTCACATGTGGCAAAACAATACACAACAATGCAATTCATTGTAAAAATGTTCTGGAAACTCACATGCACAGCATAATGTTGGATTTTACATCATCATATGTACATCACATGGGCATCATAATTGTTCTTGGAGAGGGGACGTGTCTCCATGGTAGAACATCGGCTTGGCATGCAGAAAGTCCCAGGTTCAATCCCTGACACCTTCAGTCACCGTAAAAGATCTAGCAGTAAGTGATCTGAAAGACCTCTTCCTGAGGCCTTGGACAGCCACTGCCTGTCTCAGTAGACAATGCTGACTTTGATGGACCAGGGGTCAGTATTAAGGCAGTTTTATGTATTCGTGTGTATTCTGTGAACCCATGGCTTCATTACTGAAGGCCATGTTTAGCTAAGGCCATTACATGTTGTTGCATTATCTTTTTAACCATCACCCCCCCCCCCTTTTACAGCATGCTGCCGCTGGATCAACTGTTTGAAGGTGGAGATTGGTAGGAAGGGCTACTTTATTTTTCCCCATTGCCCCATTTTCCTTCTGAAAATTGGAATCTCCAATCTGCTTTTGGCTCCCCTGAGAAACTTTTACAAATAACCCACCTCCCCCTAGCACAAGTTCAACTGCATTTGATCAATAAGAAAAACTTGAGTCATGAACTTACACTTAACAGTTCTGGCCTCAGTTGCCCTGTCCATGGCTCCCCAATATGTGAATCCATGTTTACACAGATCTACATGTGAATTTCCAGAATTGTTTTTAAGTACCTTTTATGGGCAAGTTTTGTAACATTTGAAGCAGACCCAAAACTTCCTAGCATAGGTTGCACAGAGAAAGACAAACTAAACATCTGTAGTATTTACAGCTACATATATATTTCCTGCAAATTCCTACTCAAAAATGCCTTCCATGCTGAGAAATATTGTTAATGTGTGAAGCGGTACTTTTGCTTTAGCCTGTGGGGTCAGCTTTCTGTAGTTTCCAGTTCCCTTCCTTCATACCTTTGAATACTTTATTTCTTATCTATGTTAACTGGATGCAACCTGGTATAAGCCTTCTGCTCCCCTCCTTATATAAGCCTGATAGTTAAGAGCCACTTAGGAAGATTGGGAGGAATAGCCCTCTCTATTTTATATCATCTATGATTTTGCCTAGTTATTATGCCATATCAAAAGACAACCACACAAAATGTACTAAAACTATCACATGAGATGCCATTGCCAATTTAATCTTGGACATCCAAGATTATTCCTGTGGCCTGTCATCCCTGAACCTCACCTTCTTCTCAAACATAACTGGGGCTCAGCTTGGAGTCTCATTCTCAGTGCTCCACTTCCTTAATGAGCAACTACTTCTAGAACTTATTTTCATTGCCATGACCTTGGAAAACTGCATTTGCTACATATCATTTCCACCCAGAACAGTTTCAGGGTGATCTCTGTTCTTGCACAGCCCTTGAATAATCACCACTTGATGGTTATACTTGGTCCAGTCAATTTACTGTAAATTGCAGCTGCTGAGCCCATTTCTCAAGGATGAGATGACCTCCGTAGGGAATAAAATCCAGGATACATTATGAAAGGACCCGAACTTAGCTTTCCCCCTCTTCTATGAGATTCTCATTCACACAGACAAGGAAAGGTTTAATAGTCTGTATTAAAATATTATTTTATGTTATTGTATCTGAGAAATATGGATGAAAATCAAAGCAATTATCAGAGAGGCAAAACAACTTCAAGAAAGCGTAATGGTGCTTCAAGATTATATATAAGAGTTAGGGGATCAGGAAAATGAATCACTGAATTATGTAACTAAACACATGAGAAGACAAGAGGAAGAGGAAGAAGAAGAGAAGAGAAGAGGAGGAGGAGGAGGCTTTTATATCCTGACTTTCTCTATATCAAGCAGTCTCAAACCCACTTACAATCACCTTTCCCCACAACAGGCACCTTGTGAGGTAGGTGGGGAAGAAGAGTTGGTTTTTATATGCCAGCTTTTTCTACCACTTAAGGAAGAATCAAACCAGCTTACAATCACCTTCCCTTCCCCTCCCCACAACAGGCACCTTGTGAGGTAGGAGAGGCAGAACTGTGACTGGCCCAAGGTCACCCAGCAGGCTTCATTTGGAGGAGTGGGGAAACCAACCTACTTCACCACTCATGTGGAGGAATGAGAGGAATCAAACCCAGTTCTCCAGATTAGAGTCCACCCCTCCTAACCGCTGCACCATGCTGGCTCTCAGTCTTTGGTGCCCAGTCTTCAAAGTATGAAAGTGATTAAACAAGTTGGCAACAGATCATATCTATAATCGGGGCAGGCACTGCTATAGAGCTGCTGGGGCCACAGGTGGGTCCACCACTGACCAAGCCGCATCCCCCCTTACTCCTGACCCACCCACCCCTCAGAGCCTGTTGCTCATTCTCTCAACTTCCTCAGGGCCAAACATGGACAGCACCAACATCCAGCTCCAATGGCATCACGCAGCTGTTGCTTCTTCTTCTTCTCTGCTGCCCAGAACAGCTGGAGGAGGCGTTATACAGTGCTACCACTACAGGCAGCAGTGGTCCACGGGCACACATTTGAATGTCAAGGACCCCCTGCCCAACCTTGGAGCCAGCCACAGTAGATAATGGTCTGGAAAGAGACCATCTGCAGGGTGAAAAAGCTCTTGCAGTCCGAAAGTACTTTCATTTAAGCTACAGACATTAAAATGTTATATTTATTATAGTGCACTTCTTTAAATTCTGTGGCCCAAGTCACAGTTTGTTTCTCTACTCCTTCACAGTTCTCCTCCCTCACAGTTTGCTTCTCTACTCATAAATAACCATCTGGCCAATTTTTTGTGTTTTGACTAGTTTATATTTTGGCAGCCTTGAACTGCTTATGTTCTGTACTATACATCTACACCTCTGCAATCAGCTACAAATAGAGGTGCTAGAAAGAGCTTTAATGCATATTGTAAGTGCAACCTGTTATGGAAAAGCTTTTTTCCTGTGGTTTTGCTTTTGCCTTCTGTAGCTGACATTGTGAATTGGCTACATATGGGGGCTATTGGGATTTCTGTCGAGGGCATCAGTCAGTCCCATAAAATATACTTGTCAAATACAGAATCAGTTTTCATTTTGTATCACTGATATGAAGTTGCTGTTAACCATCACGCCATTGGTCCATCTAGCCCAATATTGTATATTCTGACCTTCAGGCATCAAAAGGCCTTTTCCAGCACCTGTAACCTGTTTAACTGTAGATGCCAGGGATTGAACCTGGGACCTTCTGCATGCAAAATGTGTACTCTGCTACTGAGCCATAGCCTTTACCTTCAGTTTCACCTATGGATTAAAGTGAAAAGGGATTAGGGGAGGCTCCTCAGTCCAGGAGTACACATGAAGCTGCCTTATACTGAATCAGACCCTTGGTCCATCAAAGTCAGTATTGTCTACTCAGACCGGCTGCGGCTCTCCAGGGTCTCAGGTGGAGGTCTTTCACATCACCTACTTGCCGGGTCTCTTTAACTGGAGATGCTGGGGATTGGACCTGGGACCTTCTGCATGCCAAGCAGATGCTCTACCACTGAACCACGGCCCCTTTCCAAAATGAGTAAGATCTCATTTTGTAATGATCAACTGTGCAATGTGTAGCTTGTTGCCTAAGGCTAATTGTTCTTCCTGATTCCAACCAGAGTTTTAACTGCTCTAATGTACACTGTAACTACATTAGTCTACATCTCTAGAACCAAATGGCAAACATTGCTGTCTCCTAATTATGTTTTTCTCCCAAAGAGAGCAGACTTATATATACTTATTTGCTACTTATATCCAACATCTTTATTGTCATTTGTGACCTTTCTATGCCCTGACATTGCAGGATGGTCCTTATGCTTCTGTCAGAGTCATCCTTTACCAGCCCTGTCTATGAACAAAAGTGCCTCCCCACTGAACTTTCTGCAACCTCAATTTTCTCCTCCTATCTTTCCACTGTTATCTGCTCGAAAGAAGAAAAAGCAGCTCATTTCTCTTATAATCCTATCTTATCTCTTATCAGGATGATTTCTGCCCAATATGCCTCACCACCACATGCTGTTTTTGCAAAAGAAGCAGGAATTAATTATTTCAAGGAAGCCATTGTGTATCTCTATGGCTTTCAATCCACAGATGTAGGATATTTCTAGACACTCACAGGAGCTGTAGTGAAGTCCGCACAGGAAAGAAAGAAAGAAAGAAAGAAAGAAAGAAAGAAAGAAAGAAAGAAAGAAAGAAAGAAAGAAAGAAAGAAAGAGAGAGAGAGAGAAAGAAAGAAAGAAAGAAAGAAAGAAAGAAAGAAAGAAAAAGAAAGAAAGAAAGAAAGAAAGAAAGAAAGAAAGAAAGAAAGAAAGAAAGAAAGATTGTCAGTATCCTGTCACTTATGTGCAGATTTTCCCATGATCCTCTCCATTGCTGCAGCTCTCTTTGACCTATGGAAAAATGACTCCTGGGGTCACAGGATTCATGAAGAGGAATAGCAGTGAGAGTCAGCCGGTTGGAGTGAGGAGGGACGAGGGAATGAAGTTGCCTCCCCTTCCACAGTGG
Organism: Euleptes europaea; assembly: GCF_029931775.1. Lineage (NCBI taxonomy): Eukaryota > Metazoa > Chordata > Lepidosauria > Squamata > Sphaerodactylidae > Euleptes > Euleptes europaea. Next base: position 41,821,687 of record NC_079316.1, read on the forward strand.
AGCTGCACTTGCAGAAGAGGGAGGAGCGATTTCAACTCCTTGCCCCTCCTCATTCCATCCCCTATAAGCCCTGCAACGTTTCCTCCATGCAAGTCCCATGTACCTGGATTGATACTTCCAGGGGTCACAAAGAGTTGCAGCAATGGAGATGAATGCGGGAGAATTACACTTTCTGCACAGAGAGTGGTAGGATACTGCCCACTCAGTGCCAGCGTCAGCAGTGGGCAGGGTTGGACACATGCCGAAGACTACACCTGATGTGAAATAATGTAATGTGTTTTTTCCCCTCACACTGTGAACTTCATGCCACAGTAAAGCAGGGAATGGCAGCTTTATTAATTTATGGTGATGGATGCTAAGCTATTACCAGGGTGCCAAAGCACAATTTGTGCACTGTAATAACACACACTCCCCTTCTTTTTGTTAACAGCAAATCAGTGGACATCAAGGAGAGGGTATTTTTTAAAAAATTCAGTATGTCACAGATACAACAGGAAAAGATCTTACAAGACTTGTGCTGGACAAGGTGACAGAAAAGTATAGATGGTTGGTGTCTAATATTTGTGGCCAATGCTATGATAATAGTGCCAAAGGAGTGCAAGCCATGGTTTTAGAAAAAAAAGTCCTCAGGCTTTCTTTGCCTCTTGCTCTCCCCACAACTGGAATCTTGTGCTAGTGCATGCTGCAGACAGTTCTGGTGAGGCAAAGGGATTTTTTTTTTTGTAATATCCATGTGTTAACTGCTATCATGTCGTTTCTGACTTACGTAACATTCCATCACGTATGTATGTTTCTGGAGCAACAAAATGCTGGGAAGCGGCCTCACAACATTTACCAAAACGGATCCTGAAAGCTCTGTCTCAGACATCTTGTTGGAGTAGATGGAGTAGATGCAGTTACAACTAGGTGATGCATTAAAGGTGCTTTCTCATGGTATGCCTCTTGATTATTATAAGTAAACAAAGTAAAAAAAAAATACCTAGCCATATTTGTACCCAATTAGGGCCCTCAAGGCAATGAAGAGTTTTTTAAAAAGATACTAAAACAATTTTAAAAACAAGACATATGTATTTTTAAAAAAAGGTAAAGGTAGTCCCCTGTGCAAGCACCTGGTCAAGGACCCATGGGGTGACGTCACATCCCGACATTTACTAGGCAGACTATGTTTACAGGGTGGTTTTCCATTGCCTTCCCCAGTCGTCTTTACCCCCAGCAAGCTGGGCACTCATTTTACCAACCTTGGAAGGATGGAAGGCTTGGGCCAACCTTGAGCTGGCTACCTGAAACTGACTTCTGTTGGGATCGAACTCAGGTCATGAGAAGAGCTTTTTGATTGCAGTACTGTAGCTTACCACAGGGCTGCATATGTGTATAGAACCAACAATTAACGATTTGTCGAAGGCTTTAACGATTTGGATTGTGATCTTTATTGGAGGATTAAATTAGCAGTATCAAAGATGTTACTCTTGCTTTAAAAAACTGAGCGATCCATTTCTCAATATTAAAAAATAAGTAGTTTTCTTGTATTACCTATGGCTCCTTTGATCCTGTGTTGAGTTATAAAATTAAGTTCCCTTGTCTCTGCTGGATGGTTGCAAAGACAAATCTTCAGTATGGAGGGATTGTTCAACTGCTTAGGCATTTTGGAAGGATGTGGATTGGCCTCCTCACTTTCAACGATGAGAGGGGAGAAATTTTTCCTTGTAGTCCTTTTCATTTATTCTGATGGCAGATTCTTGTTGCTGAAGCACAAGCTACAAATTATGAAGATAAATCATTAAGTGATCTCCTTACCCCCCCCCCCCACATACACACACACCACCAGACATTGCAACCACAGGATGGGGTGGGCAGGAGCCTGCTACTTTGACTGGGGAAGCAACTGGTGATGTATAGCTCTTTCCTCTATGCCATTTTCCCATTCTACGTCCAACCCTCCCAAGTTGACATTTGTTCCTGAGGGCAGAAATTACAAGCACGATATGGGTGTCTGTATTTTTACCCATGGAGCTTGAGGGAGGCAATGACAATCATGTAGGGGAAAGACGCTCCACAGATCCAGTTTTATTCAAGTCCAGCAGCACCTTAAAGCCTAACAAGATTTTGGGGGTTTAAGCTTTCGAGAGTTAACACTTCCTTCATTACCTAATTTTGTATGGCGTATACCCCCCACCCAAATCTTGTTAATCTCTAAGGTGCTACTGCACTCCAATCCAGTTGTTCTACTGCAGACCAACATAGCTATCCTCTGAAACAGATCCTGTTGAATCCAATGGAAGTTCTGGGTGCATGAAGAATTCAACATCCTGTATTTACCCCCCCCCCCAAAAAAAAAGTGTTAGGTGACACCCATGAATCTTCTAGTGTAGCATCAGAGGATATTTCCAGAGGCTGTCCAAGTTTTAGGAGACACATTGGATTGTATGAGAAGCACACAACCCCAAAATCCAAGCTGCTCACACTCAGAAGTCAGTTCACTTCAGCGGGGCTTTACTCCCTGGAAAGCATTCCTAGGGCTGCAGCCTTAAGAATCTCTCCACATCTGAAACAGAAGTGTGTTGGGTATTTGATGTGGAAACAGTTAAAATGATGCATGGCTTCCCCCCTGCTGTGCTTTATAATGCTTTCGATACTTTCTTTTAAAAGTGAACAGAACAATGCAGATTTCAGATCTCGACTACTCTTTTTGTTGGCAAACTCCATCATAAATTCACTTTATCTAATTCTCTTCTTTTGTGTGTACATTATGGATCATTGTGTCAGGAGAAATAGCAGTGAATTGGAAACATAAACCACTTTAACTGACGCGGCTGGTTTCCAACTTGGATTTGAAGGACTGGGTGAGGGAGGGGGAGAGAGCGAGAGCGTTGTCTGCTATTGCTTTCCCCCTGGCAATACACTACACCTGTGTCACCTCGGTTGCAGTTTGTTGGGAGACTTTCACATTTCTTGGATCTTATTGAATGTTATCGTTTGATCCTTGCAGACACTAGTGAGCTGGGATGGTGATAAACTAGTCTCTATCCAGAAAGGTGAAAAGAAAAATAGAGGCTGGAAACATTGGATTGAAGGAGACAAACTGCACCTGGTAAGAGCTGAAATCACTGATGCAGGATATTGCAAAGCCTGCTCTGCAGCAAAGTTCTATAACTTTTTGAAGGATGTTTCATAGTCTTTGCTCATTTGGCAGTGATGTCTACGTGCCTGCTGCTTATTTTGAAGCTGCTTCTGCTCTGCAATTCTCTCTGCTTTCCATATTTATAACAGATTTGAATCTGCCACATCTCAGCCAATGTACTTCTGTAGATAGTTTGGATTTGGGCAGCCCAAGTTCACATCCCTGTCCAGACAAATCCGAAATTCATAACACAACTCCCTGGTTTGTTTGTCTGTTTTTGACCTTGTCTCAGTCCAACTTATCTCACAAAGTTGTCTGGATAAAATAAAATAGCTCCATGTATGCTGCCCTGAACTTTTTGCAGAGAGAGTAGGATAAAATGTCAAATAAATAAATAACCCAAGTTCCCATTAAGATATTCTTGCAAGAAACAATATTCTCAGCAGAAAGAATCTCCAGTATTTCCAGTGTAGCACGAATGAATGCCATTTGCTCTTTTACTCAGTCGTTAAAGTGTGTACCCTGCAGGGTTATGGAGAGAAAAAATCAGTAAATTTCGGGTTCAGGTTTATTGGGACTGATTTTTTTCGGTAAACCCAGAAAAAGCTGAATACCCACACTGGTAAAGGGGTATTTGGCTTTATTTCCATTTTTCCAAGAAAAAAATTAGGCCCACTTTAGTCTAAGGGGATTTTTTCCCGAAGTTCCTGTGGGGGCATTATTGGAGGTAGAGTTCCCAAATTTTCAGGGTAGCTTCAAGGGACTCTCCTTGGATGAACCCTGACGTTTGGTGAAGATTGGGTCAGGGGGGTCCAATTTTATGGGGTCCCAAAGGGGTCACTCCCTCTCTTCTCTAAAGAAAAGCATGGTAAAGTTTGCAATGATTTTCTATGGAAGAGGGGTTCAACCCCTTTGGGACTCCATAAAATTAGACCCCCTTACCCAAACTTTACCAAGCTTTAGGGTTCATGCAAGGAAAGTCCCTTGCACCTACGCTGCAAATTTAGTGACTCTACCTCAAAAAATGCCCCCCCCCAAGGATAATTTTAAAAGTACTTACTTTTCATAGTCTGTAATGGCCACTTCCTCACCAAAGAATTGTGGGAAAACTCAGTTTCCCATGAATGCTTGCAATGGGCCTGCACAAAGCTTTTCTTGCACCATTTCCCTCAACAAAGTGTATGCATTTTCATGTGCATTATATGGATAAATACTATATAAATTATATAATAATCTGTACTATATAGATCTGTAGTACAAACAAATCTACAAAACTAATAGCAAAATGCTCAGAACTGAATCAATTGAAATATAGATGAATATAAAGAGAAATGAATTGAGCATTCATTCATCCCTACGTGGATTGGCAAATCCCCTGCACTGTTATATAAATACCGAGTTTAGTAGTATGAACCTCTTTTTTCTTTTTTTGTACAGCTGTAACATACCCTAATATTCTCCAAACTTCAAAGGTGTCTTCTTTTTAAAAAAAGGAGTTTCCCTGCTAGAAATACAGAGATCACTGTATGATTCTCTGGATTATGTCCATTATCTCTTTTATTTTGGTTTGTGGCCTGAATGATTAGTCATTATGCCCATTTTACAGATCAAGAACTATGAGTTAGTGAGTTACCCAGAGATGACTCAGTTGTGAAATGAAGCAATTGAATAATAGCACAAAATCCTATATACTGATATTTAAATGATGCTCTTCTTAGACCACGCCCTTTGTGGCTGCAGTATCCTCCTTCTGTTTTCATTGTTGTGAACTGGGATGGCATAATTCAGTTCAAAACAGAATTGACTATTTGCAACCACAAAGGGACCAATAGAACAGGGCAGGGGATTAATTTCACACCCTCACAACAATAAGTTGGAAAGTACCTATCTATACTCTGGTCTTAAAGGTTTTTGTGATCGTAAAATTCCACTTTCAACTTTTAGCAGTCAATAAGATGAATAAAAATACGACTCAGTTGATTTCATCCCAGAAGAAACCAGTATCTTACCCTGCTCCAAGGCAGGCTTACTTTCTTTTATTGCAAAACAAATTCAAAATTTGTCAATAATCTCATTGGCCAGATTTGTAATGGTCGGTAGAACATTCTAAGTTAAGATCCACGTTGTGTAAATACTGGCAGAGAAACCTATTGACAAAGTGTTACAGTTACCTCCTGTTATCTTTAAAGCTTTTCCTTCTTGCCTTTTGCAATTTCCTTGTTGCTTCAGTGAGTTTAATAAATTACAGTATGTTGGTTAATAATAGACTATGCAACATCCCGCCGTTACAGAGCAATTTCCATGCATTTTTCATTTTTATCCGTTTTGAAACTCAATTCAAGTGTCAAAATCTAATTACTCCAACCTGTAGTGCTTGCTGGCTGATTGGCTACGTAAAATACACTGCTCTTTTCCCTTTAATAGCCCAAGTCCATTGTTAATGCGTTGGCTCAGCTGTTTATCTACAAGTTTTGGAGTTTCTGAGCTGCTGACTGTAAGAAACACAAATGGGAACGCCAGGAGCTTATCAATTGTTTTATTGTTATAGGAGCTGACGTGCGAAGACCAGGTGTGTCATCAAGTATTTAAGAAGAAAAAATAAATGGATCAGAACCCTGTCCAGCTGCACACTGTATAATTATGTTGTTTGCTGTGTTAAATTAAATTTAAAAAAACACCTGACACTACTGGAGAGCTGCTGTTTTGTATTGTATTTTTAATGACGAGAAAACTTCTGTTTTTTTAAAAAAAAATCAGGCAAGCACTCAAACTTCCTTTTGAAAAAGCACTCTGCTGCTTTCCAGATAGGAGTTTAATGAAGTTAATCTTGTTAATCATCTACTTTCTTTCTCAAACCTTGGTAAATTTTTCCAGCACCACAGACGGGAAAATCCTGTAGCAACAATTCAAGAAATAAATGCAATTATCTTGAAAATGGCACATCACTCCATGATGTCCTAATGCCGTAATATATTTGGATGATGACTGAGGTCAAAACCAGAGTTCTTTGTACTCTGTCTAGCTAATTTAGGTTTGGGTCACTGAGCCCTTCATGTCAGGCAACAGACTGGCTTGGCAGGGTAGTAATGGGATAGCAAGCCAGTAACAGCTAGGCTGGTAATTTAAATTTGGCCCAGAATCTGGGAAATGTGTTTGCTGAACAAACTTCACATGTTTAGTTAAGCTTTGCAGAGCTGCCTAAAACAGAAAACTCATATTACTTGCAATTTGAAACGGATACCATGCTGGTTGCCCTCACAGACCATCTCCATAGACAACTGGATTGAGGCTGGTCAGCACTACTGTTGCTGCTTGACCTGTTAGCAGCATTTGTCATGGTTGATCTTGATCTCTTGACCCACTGCCTTGCCTACATTGGATTATAGTCGCTGGGAGAGAAGATGTCACCACAATACCCTTTGGTGTGGAGTCCCTCAGGAAACGATCCTCTCCCAAATACTCTTTAACATCTATATGTGTCCCCTCGTCCAGCTAGTTAGGAGCTTCAGGCTTGGGGTGTCATCAATATGTAGATGACACCTAGCTATACCTGATGATGGTTGGCCAGCTGGGCATCACCCCAGATATCTTGGCTGAGTGCTTGGAGGCTGTGGTGAAATGGCTGAAGTAGAGTTGCCTGAAAGACAGAGATCCTGTGGCTGAGTTGGGAGGGCTTAGGCCAGGAGAATCGACTGCCAGCTCTTGAAAAGGTGCAATTAACACCATCTGCCTTTGTAAGGAGCTTGAGGGTGATCCTGGACACCTCCCTTTCATTGGAGGCCCAGGTCACAAATGCTATCAGGATGGCTTTTTTTTCATCTTTGTTGAATCCAGTAGCTGATTCCCTACCTAGCCACAGTGATCCATGCAACGGTCACCTCCAGACTGGACTACTCTAACTTGCTTTATGTAGGGCTGCCCTTGAGGTTGCTCCTGAAATTACAACTGGTCCAGAATGCATCTGTGTTCCCATGGAGAGCACATATATGATCAGTGCTCTGCCAGCTGCAATGGCTCCAGATTGAATGCTGGATCAAGTTCAAAGTGCTTTAACACCCTAAACAGTCTGGGATCATCGTACCTACAGGACCGCCTCTCCAGTATACTCCCCAGAGAGCTTTACACTCAGTCAGAAACAATCTTCTGGTGGTCCCTGGCCCAATCTTCTGGCTGTCCTCGACCAGGGCCAGGTGGGATTCTCTGCCTAGTGATATCCGAGCCCTGTGGGAATTCGTTCAGTTCCACAGGGGCTGTAAAACGGAAATATTCTGCCAGGCATATGGTTGAGGATAGTGATGGCTTATACAAGGCTGGCTTCCCCCTACTGGACCTTATTGGACCCTCTCTCAGACTCCCCCCGCCCCCCACTCCCATTCTGGTCTTCATCCAGAAGACCAGAATGTTGCCTGCTCCCAACCACATCACCATATATATTGGGGCATGTCAATCCCCATTTGCGCTAATAACACTGCACTCTGTGGAAAATATCACACGTGCAAACAAGTCTCCATAGATGTGTGATCGCGGTCTTAACACTTTACATTTTAAAGGTATGTACCCAAGATATTTTAAATATATCCCTTGAAACTTGAAGTGTGATGGAAAGGTATTTGAAAACATCTGTCATACAAGCTATCAGACAGCCATTACTAGCTCAACTCCCTGTTAAGTGTGCAACACTCAGAGGCAATCCTGGATTTGTTGCTATATAAAACAACCTTGTGAGTAGCAGTTGAGTTCTGGTAAAGCCAATCATGAAAGGTGAGACAGGTCTATCGAATGAAAATTGATAAATAAAGGCCTTTTCCACAGTAAGTTTTAACAACGTTTAATGAAATGCTGTATCATTTCCTATCTGCACTATTTGCCCTCCGTTTGGTATTGGAAATGGATCACAATCATGTAATCCCTGTATCTTGAACAAACGCTTATACCACAATGTTTTTCTCTTCTTTGTTGTGAAGAAGACTTCCCCTGACGTGTGGACTTGTTTGGGCCCGTACTCACTTCTCCACCTCTACGTTTTCCATGCCCACTTTCCCTCCCCTTCCCCTCCCATCCCCTCTTCTCCTGCCAACCATTTTCTGTTCTTTCAATTTTTTTACTGAAGTGCAACTGGACTACCAAAAAAGCATTGGATCAGAACGTTGAACTACTAAATGAACATTGGAGCGTTTGACTAACTGCCCCCACCCCCCGCAGGTCACGATTTCTCTTTTTCTTGGGCTTTGCCTTTTTGTAGCAGACTACACACGAGAGGGGCGGCAGGGGAAAAAGACGCTCTCACTTGTGTGCTTTGTTGTGATCTTTGATGTGCTCTAAAAAAACACGGCATGAGCGAATACGCACCCATGCGGATCCCCGCTCTGCTTGTCTGCTTTCTCTGCTGTTTTACATGTCTTATACGATTACAGTGGCTGTGTGGGTCCAGGCAGCCCCAACAGAAGAGGATGCTGGAGGTGAAGAGGGGAGGCAGAATTGGAACTTCACTGACTGGTGACAAATCAAAAATTAAAAAGGGGAGGAAGAGGGGGGGGGCATCCTGCACATTTGCAACATCACGAATAATGCGACACTCTCCCTGGGAATGTATGGCTTTTCCCCCTGAAAGTGCGGACAGGGCATAATGTTCTCAGGAGGAAGGAAAGAGGCAGCATGTGGACAAACCAAATAGATTGAGAATGAGGATACTCTGTGGTAAGTGATTAGTGCAGAAATGGTCAAAATCTTTCACAATCAGCGTTGCTTAATAGAATGGGGAAACAAGATCCTATTTAGCTTCTCAGAGAAAGAGCCTCTTTTCTATCCAGGCAGTACCTGGATAGGAAAACAACCTCAAAATCTCTAACTGAAGGATAATTCCTTTTATCAATATAATTTTCATGTTGATGCTGTCTCTGTAATGAGATCTTCTCCAGGCTGATTGCACACAGGGGTTTTCTTCCTCCTTGGATTCGAAAGGATGTGCAAAGGTCCTGCTGACTTTGGTGCCATTTTCCACCATCAGCATCTCAAGGATTCCACTTTCCCAACATGTTTTGCTGCTGTGCCACTGAAAGTCTTCTTGGGGGTGTATTTTTAAAAAAATCAGTAATTGCTATAGCACTACAGCAGAACAGCATACTATAACTATCTATTACCTCTTATCTATTTCACATTTTCATTGAATCAGTATAGTGCTATAGTGCAAGTGTGAAGAGGGCCGGTAGCAAGCTGCCACAGCAGCTGTGATGACTATGGAGTCACTGCAGAGCATGTGCAGAACAGAAAAATTGGAAAAAAAGATAGGAAAGTATGCAGAAAATTACCATGTGTGGGAGCTCCATTGCCAAGGTGCATGCATCTGCCCTGTCTGGTGTACAACATGGGGAAGACTGTAGCCTGAAAGATAGTTTCAGGAGGGTAGCCATGTTGGTCTGCAATAGAACAGCTAGATTCCAGTAGCACCTTAGAGACCTACAGGGTATAAGCTTGAATCAGACAAAGGGAGCTTTGGGCGAAAACGCATGGTCGCTTTAGCCTTCTTTATTCCCTGTTTCAGCCAGGATTCAGCCAGGATCGAATGCATGCGTTTTGCCAAACGTATGTTCGATCCTGGCTGAATCCTGGCTGAAACAGGGAATAAAGAAGGCTAAAGCGACCATGCATTTTTGGCCTTTGACTATTGATAGCCTATACTAAAAAAAATCTTGTTGGTTTCTAAGGTGCTACTGGACTTGAGCGTAGCCTGAAAAAGCAGATCTCCTGTTCGCTCAGACCAGAAGCTTGACTCAGAAGGTTTCATAAATGTTGGTTGAATATCACAAGATTCTCCTTCTGACTTATTTTATGAGGTTAATAACATGCATGGAAACAATGGAAACAAGATAGCTACTCAAGACACTTACCCTACGAGCATCTTTTTGTAGACCCTGCATACATGATTCCCCTTATGCCCCCCAATCTTGTCACTTCCTTTTTATGTTTCCTTTTTACTTTATAGTGAGAATTAAACATCTAAGAATATAGCACCAGAGACTAGATTGTATGAACAGACAAAATATTCATTGAACCTGAAGAGGTCTCTTATAAAAATTTCTGTTTCAGAACACAGTTAGCATCACAGATAACCCTCTGTGATATAATTAGAAGGGAGGTTCCAATTAGAGCAAATGTCCATTCTGTTCTTTATGCTGGGCTCCTTTGAAATATCCCAATAAACTCTAAAATGGTAAATGCTCCTCTTTTTCAGAAAACAGAGGGAGTCATGGCTTTATTCCCAGCTAAAATGAAATGCAAGGGCCAGCATGCGGGGAGCAAAATATTATCTACATGACAGACAGGTACAGGTCGACATGCACAAATGAAATTTCACAGAAGCAAAATCTGAATTCTGAAATGTTGCAAAATTTCAGGTCAGTTCAAAATTTGGGTGTAAGCTGTGGGGAGAACACTCACAGAGAACAGAGTAGAGCTTTTCCAGATGTTCTGAAAGTGTGTGTTATCAACATGTGAAGGATTGTAGTGCTGAGGCCCACCTCACCTCTCCAAATGCTGACCGTTTCTTTGCATGCAAAACCTAAGGACGTTATCTGTTGTCTGTGCACAGGCTCTATGAGTTGGATCCTATGATTCTTCTCTGCCTTGATAAAAAGGCTTCCTCTGAAGGAGACTTTTTTCAGTTTGAGTAAGTCTTTCTCTGCTGGAGGCAGAAGGAAGTCATAAATTCTAGCCCTTTATGTACAATCTATACATGTACAAGCTGACATGGAAATGACCAAAAATATGCTGCCAATTGTTATATGTTGCCAAACAAAACCAAAACATTTCCTTTAAAAAAAAAAAAACCAAATGCAGTTTATTCACAAATGCAGCATTTTTTTCAACCTCTGTGTTCCAAATAGGAGGCCCAGACAGAGTGATAGAAATGAGTCAATACACTTGTTTGCAGAGCTCCTGTCTGATTTCTACAATGCTGATTAAAGCCAGTTTGCTCCTAAACTAAGACAAAGTCACTTATCTTGTCAGCAGGTGAACTATTAGCATTCAAGGTGAAGGAAATGGGCTGACCAGTATATTGAACAGTTAGTGTTCAAAGAACCTGTACCTTTACAGGCATTTCTGTTTTACAGTATGAATTCCAGTCAGTTTTCAACCAGTTTATCTGACATCACTTTCCTCAAGCAAGTTTCAAAGCTATAACTGGGTGATTTATTTTATTCATTCATTTATTTAGAAAGACAAATGTGATCTTGGGATGTATCAACAGAAGTATAGTGTCCAGATCATGCAAAGTCATGGTATTGCTTCTGGGATGTGCTCTGGGATGCTCTGGGATGTGTCCAGAGGAGGGCAACAAAGATGGCGAGGGGTCTAGAGACCAAGTCCTATGAGGAAAGGTTGAAGGAGCTGGGTATGTTTAGCTTGAAGAGAAGACTGAAAGGTGATAGGATAACCATCTTCAAGTACTTGAAGGGCTGTCATATAGAGGATGGTGCCGAGTTGTTTTCTGTTGCCCCAGAAGGTCAGACCAGAACCAACAGGTTGAAATTAAATCAAATGAGTTTCCATCTAGACATTAGGAAGAATTTTCTAACAGTGAGAGTGGTTCGTCATTGGAACAGGCTTCCTCGGGAGGTGGTAAGCTCTCCTTCCCTGGAGGTTTTTAAGAAGAGGCTAGATGGCCATCTGTCAGCAATGCTGATTCTATGACCTTAGGCGGATCATGAGAGGGAGGACATCTTGGCCATCTTCTGAGCATGGAGTAAGGGTCACTGGGGGTGGGGGGAGAGGTAGTTGTGAATTTCCTGCATTTTGCACGGGGTTGGACTAGATGACCCTGGTGGTACCTCCAATTCTATGATTCTATGATTTCTTTGCTACCTTTCCACCCAAATAGGAACTCCAAGGCAGCAAACATAAAAACATTAAATTTCAACATTAAACATTTAAAATAGAGTACATATAATATTTCAATGAAAACATATAAAAACATGTAACACCACACCCAGGGAGGAGGGCCAATAACAATTATTGGGGTATGCTAAACAAAACAAAAATGTCATTACCTGCTAGCAGAAGACATCAATAGAGGGAGACAGAGGAATCTCCCTGGAAAATGAGTTCCAAAGTTTTGGTGCCATGACCAAGAAGGCTCTTTTTGGGTTGCAGCCCATCTAGCCTTACATGGTAGGGGCACCCATAGCAGGGCCTCCAAAGATGACCAAAGTGGACAGAGGTTCATATGGTAGGTGATGATCCTTAAGGTATGTTGGCGCCAAGCCATATAGGGCTTTAAAGGTCAATAGCAGCACCTTGAATTGGGCCCAGAAGTAAACTGGGAGCCAGTGTAGATGGAACGAGACTGGAGTGATATGGTCCCTATGATTCACTGCAGTCAACATTGTGGCTGCAGCATTCTGAACCAACTATAGCTACCAAACAGACTTCAAGGGCAGCCTCTTGTAGAGTGCATTGCAGTAATCAGTGCTGGTGCTTGGTTCTTGTCATAATGCCTTGTGCAGTCCTCTTTTCATGCCTGTGTTGGGATTAGTTCCCCAGTCCATAGATGCAACATGTAGCAGTAGGCTGTCTGCAAGAAGCTGCAGTTGAGGATCTCTGCATGCTTACCTGTGAAGTGCATGGTTAGCGCTAGAAGAAGAAGAGTTGGTTTTTATACCCCACTTTTCTCTACCTTAAGGAGGCTCAACATGGTTTACAATTGCCTTCCCTTCCCCACCCCACAACACACACCTTGTGAGGTAAGTGGAGCTGAGAGAGTTCTGAGAGAACTATGACTAGCCCAAGGTCACCCAGCATGCTTCATGTGGAGGAGTAGGGAATCAAACCTAGTTGTCCAGATTACAGTCCACCACTCTTAACCACTATGTCTTGTTGGTTAGGGGGAAGGAAGTAAAGTAAGTTTAGAAGGAGCTTCTTAGTTCAAAAACTTTGTTAAATTCTGCTCAAGATTATTTCTCTAATGCTGACAAAGTTGGCCATTTAATTACTATATTTGTTTCTGCTCTAATTGGCAGGTTCACATTTAGCTGTAATACTGGGAGATTAATAGTTGGGACAGATGCACTTAAGTTTCTAATGTGAGGGTTGGTCCCATTTCTCTTTCACACACACACGCACACACATACGCACAAAGAGGCTCTTTTCAGTTCTAATTTGTGAGTGATTGGAAGAGTAGCAGTGGGGATGTTTTAATTTTGGTCTTCTTGATTACACTTGTTATGCAGATGTGAAGATTAGAAGATGAGAGAGAATCATTTTGTGAAAATGAGATTAAAAGGAAATTAACCAGACATGCATTTGAGAGCTGCAAAGATTTTGTCAATTATTTCCCCAACTTCCTACTTACTTTAATTAGATCTTGTGTTGCACAGTGACTTATTACACCAGATGAACACATGACAGTGAGAATGGTGGAGTAATCAGAAAAGCCGTAGAGCCCCGGGGCAACCTAACGATTGTGGCCCATTTTCCAGCATCACTCTTCCAACACACTGGAGTCCAAATTAGACAGGCAAAGGGGTGGGATTGTATCATTAGGGAATCTCATAGTTGCTTCACTCCCCTTTGGAATATGCTGTGGCTTTTTATTGTTATGTTAACAAGTATTTAGTAGCAACAGCAAATTCAGCTTTGTTAAGACAATAGAACTGAGACAGCCCCATTTATAATGTGTGCATATAAAATAAAGTGATGGTAGTGGAAGGATGAGGTGGGCCTGGGAGCAAATCAGCAGCACGTAACATTTGAAGGCAAGCACTTGGAAGTTCAGAGAAAGTCGTTGCCAAAGAAGAGATTGACAGTGCAATCCCAAGCAGAGTTACACTCTTCTCAATTGAAGTTGGTGGGTTTAGAGGGGTGTAACTCTGGTTAGGATTCTACTGTTAAAGAAGCATTGACTTGATGGGTGGAAGATGAGGAGGTTTTTGAGGCCAGAAAGCAACAAAGCAGAATATTGAACTGGTAGCAGGAGAAGTGACAACTTCTTGTGAGCTGTAACTCATGAAAGCTACCAGAAATTTTGTTAGGTTTTAAGGTGCTACAGGACTCTTGCTCTTTTCTGTTGTTGATCACATTATTTAATTTGTACTCCTGGTCCTGTTGCATTGTTCATTCAGTGTCCCATGTTGTATTATTACATTTCTTCTCTCTTTCTGTACTCTGTAATATACCTGGCATCTCAGTGAGAAAAGTATTGTGATACTTTATATACTTTTAAAGGGATACTTATAAAATATTGCACATATGTATCTAAAAAGTTACGCAACGGTTGTATGTTTCAACCATTTGTAGCATACAGGTGCCAGAAAGCTGGGGTTGATCATGAGCTTTAAAACACACACACACACACCCCCTTGAATTTACTCTCATGTAATGTGTGAAAGGTCCTGATCTGGATGGCCCAGGCTAGCCTGATCTCATCAGATCTCACAACTTAAGCAGGGTCAGCCCTGGTTAGTACTTGGATGGGAAATAGGGTTACCAGCTCCAGGTTGGGAAATACCAGGAGATTTTGGGGGTGGAGCCTGAGGGAAGTGGGGTCTGGAGAGGGGAGGGACATCAATGCCATAGAGTCCAATTGCCAAGGCGGCCATTTTCTCCAGGGAAACTGATCTCTATTGGTTGGAGATCAGTTATAATAGCAGGAGAGCTCCAGCCACCACCTGGAGGTTGGCAACCCTAATGGGAAACCACCAAAGAAGTCCAAAGTTGCTACATGGAGGCAAGCAATGGCAAACTACCTCTGAAAGTCTCTTGCCTTGAAAACTGTATGGGGTTGCCATAAGTTGGCACTTGACGGCACTTTCCATCATCACTAATGTGTGCAAAAGTCCATATCTAAGTGTAGATTAGATTGGTGGCATGACTAAATGGGATCTCCCTATTTCTGCAATGTTGCAGCAGCATCCTTTTTCCCTCCATTGGTAAACAGCAAACTAAGCCTCTCTATCAATTGTCAATAAAGATACTGGAGAAAGGGGATAAAGGTGAAGCAAGAACTCAAGGGGGTCACTAAAGAGATAGTTACACATTTCTGTTTCATAACCCTGTCCATCCTAAACTAGGCTATTAATGCAGTATGAGCATCCCGGATAAACCCAGTCTTGCATGATGTCCTTAGAAACCCTAATTTTAACATCAGAAAATAAAAATGAGGAACGAACGTTAAACAAGATCTTTACCAGCTAATCCAATCGTATAGCGATAGGGGAAGTTATTTGAACCTACTCTATCAATTCAGTGTAAAATGCCATCAGTTGCCTCAATTTTCTGCGGACAAGGATTGGTACTTATCCTTTTTTATTTCTTAATTGCCCTTCTGTAACCCATTTCCAGTTTCACAATTTAAATCTTTAATTTCTTCTATATAGCTTAGTTCAGCATTATTATGGAGTACACTGTTTCTCCTCAAGACTCTTCCATCTGCTTTACTAGGCAAATGTTCGGAGAAGGCACTGTAATAACTAAGGAAGTTCTCTCCACAGGTATGTATTTTACCTGAAGGAGCAATGCAGATAAAGATTATCGGGCATTAAAATGTTAATGGAGGATCACTCTAATACAAGGTTCTCTCTCCAGGGCTTTTAATACAGAATTCTTTATGCTTATCTAGATAATGTATTAAGAACGCCTCTACAATGCATTGCCACAGAATGAAAAGCACTTGACATCATGAATTTCTGTATCTGGAAATAGACTTTCATTTGCTTGTCCTAAACAGGGCAAACTCATCTTGTCCTAAACAGAGAAAAACTCAACTTTTTCTGTTGGTTGATTGGCTAGCATGACAACAACACAGCCAATTTTGCAAAAGTGTGTCTTTTGTGGTAGCTTCTGCTTAGTTGCCACTTAATCTCAACTGCATGTTCGAATGTGGTTATTTTGTTTCCTCCAACTTTTGGTCACACAAGTTTTCCTGCTTAAAGTAATTCTTTTCTTTGCTGCCAGGGCATATAGTGCCATTCTGTAAGATATATGATCATCAACATCTGATAGCAGAAATATTGTCTCTTTATCAGAATAAAGGCTTAAACTAGCTAATGCCCCAAGGAGAAACTGGCTCCTGGGTTGAAGTCTATATACATATTCAACACAGAATAGTTGGTGCTATCTTGATTAGCTTTAATATTAAGATTCATCTCACAAGAGATTTATCTGTGGTCAAGACTGAGCCATCAGTGACCGCAGAAGGATCTTTGTTCTTCCAAGACCCAAGCATGACTTTTCTGAGGTGTAAGATAAAACAACTGTAGGAAGGCTAATTTTAATCATTTTTGTCAATTCTGGCAGTTATCTGTCACAGGTGGTTTCCTTGTTTTCCACTCAGAAATTCAACCACATCTTTAACTGCTATGTTGAACTTTCTTCTCCTCTGCTCATGATATGCAACAATATATCACAATGAAGCTGACCTCCAATGCATCCAAGTCTATTGTACCTGCTGCCATCCTCTGCAAACTTTTCAATTTTGCTCATTTGTTGGTGCACATCTGAGGGAAAGTGGTTGTGTACGTTGATGCTATTATCAAAGATTTCATAAAAGATTTTTCTGTAGAATTCTTTAGGTGGGACACTTAGAATTTAGTTAAAAGAAAAACAATATATATTTCCGAGAGAACTAATTTATTTATTCAGGGAACTGATATCCTGCCTTTCTATTTTTTTAAAAAAGCCACTCAAGGTTTACAATAATAGCAAGTAAAAAAACATCTCTATATGTCATTGTAAAGCACACTAATAAATACGACATCTAAATCAGCTAGCCTATCAACCCCATTCATAAAAATAGCGGAAGACAGCAGTAGCATCATAAAAGACCTCAGGGCAATAAAACTGCCTGATCAATTGATTTCAAAGGCCCTCTGGAGTGGGTATGTCTTTAAATTATGCCAGAAGGTGTCATGGGAGGGAACAAAAGAAGCAATATTATGGGAAGGAATGCAGATATTACACCAGAGAGGCTGAAAGGAGTACATCCATGAGCAGTAATAAAAAGTAAAAACAAGTTTCTGCTGTGTCTTAAGAGAAGTCAGTGAAAGGAACAAGGGGAGGTTGGGTATGGTACAAGTGATTATGAAAGACAGAATTTAGCAGAAGAATCCCAGAGAAAAATGAGGGAGGGTGCAAAGGGAAACAAAGAAATCTAATAAGGGCTTTTTCTTAATTTAGTGAAGCTGAAAAAATTCCATAAGAAAAGAAAAGGGAACAGGAACACATACACACTTATTCGCTTTCCTAATCCTGTGTCTCAGGTGCAGGGAGTAGGGTTTCTAGGCAAGGCCTTCAACTAGTGGCCATCATGCCTCTCTAGAAATTTCAGGAAACTCTACGGCAAAATCATAGAGGTTCTGGTGATTCCTAGAGAAAACTAACATAACCTGGATTTCCCCCCAATAATGTTAGTAATTAATAATTTTAGATGTTTTCCTTTAACGTTCATGAAAGTTTATTAGTTGTATAGTAACTTAGGTTTTGGTTGTTTCAGATTTTTGAAAACTGGTGAGAGTTGTTTGTTATGCTAAAGGTAGGGTTGCCAAGTCCCTCTTTGCCACCGGCAAAGGAGGTTTTTGGGGCGGAGCCTGAGGAGGGCGGGGTTTGGAGAGGGGAGGGACTTCAATGCCATAGAGTCCAATTGCCAAAGCGGCCATTTTCTCCAGGGGAACTGATCTCTATCGGCTGGAGATCAGTTGTAATAGCAGGAGATCTCCAGCTAGTACCTGGAGATTGGCAACCCTAGCTAAAGGGAAGAGGTTGAACTATGCCTCATGTCAAAGTATGTTTTCAAGCTCTAGTTTCTACCCTGGTACACTGGAAATTAACTTGCGATTATATCCCATATGCAGTATGTGTAATTTTTTTACAGGGTTGTTAGTTCATGTAGGAGGTTTAAGAGAAACAACAAAGAAGAAAGTATCAGAGAAAGCAAAACAAGTTTCTGATAGAGACATGAAGGAAGAAGGATGAGACAAAACTGTACTGGGCAGACAGACACTCAAGTGAAGTGTGGTTGATAGATGGGAAGGGAGGATGAGAAGCCATTAAAAGATCACATTCCTAAGAAAATTCTTGGTGAAGTCATAAAAGAAACACATTTAGTTATTTCACACCAAAGCTATCATGACTATTGAGACCAAAAGAGAGAACGAAGGGCCCTAAGACAGGAGAGGAAATGGGGAGTGGGAAATCTCTGGAGGTCTGTGGAGATCCTACCTGGCATGCTCACAGGTTGCCCAAGCCAAGAGGAAGTAGAAGCTTCTGGGTCTGCAGCTGGGACAATTTAAATGGAGGCTCGAGAGCCCTGTCCAACCCTTTTGAAGTTGATGCATATGACTTGAGACTGCAAAATGCTGCCCCTGATTTGGGGATCCAGACTTTTCATCCCCATGTTAGCTGGGTCTCAGCAAAGTCTAAGTGACAGCTGTTTAAATGCACATTTTTAAAAAGTGTATACGATTCCTGGTCTCAACCACTTTGAGAAATAAGTGCTGTTAAAAAAAAAAAAAACACCTGGAAAATGAGTTTCCATGGTTAGAGGATAAAAGCAACACGGACACACACACCCCATGCTATGTGAAATAACAGCCTTGATTCTCTAACAACACAAATTGCTGCTTGCCACTAATGGGTGCCCTGAGAGTGTTAGCAAATTGCTTTCCTTGATGGCTGAACGGAATGTATGGGAAACATGAATATTTAGCTATAACCTTAGCAAATCAGAATCCACTAAATAAAGTAACGGTCTTCAAGGGAAGAGTCTTGCATGGTCATTTTGGCTTTGAGGTATAGAGCTCTACTGCTGTGCACACAAGGGAGATATTACTTATAAACCCTAAAGTGCTTCCAATATTCTTTTTTGTGCCTGAGAACAGTATTTGCATACCAAACTCTTGGGCCTGTTATTCAGACTACACCACAGCTCTGTCTTGAAATGTGTATAGGATTGCCAACCTCCAGGTGGTGGCTGGAGATCTCCCGCTATTACAACTGTTCCCCCTCAAACCAGGGAGCGAGAGACTCGAGGGGGAACACACACCCCAGGCAGAACCGACGAAAGCCTCCTTTGGCTTCCCCCCCACCCACAGAAACTGCTCCCTCCCCACACACACACACATACACAGGAGAAAAATTATAGATTAAAGCCCCCAAAGGGGTCTTACTGTGGCTGTCTTCTGTTCCATCAAGAGGGGCTGTAATCCAAGATGATTCCAATTAGGCACGGAACGTTTTGCTCTGGAGAGGAGATGCTCACAGGATCGGCTGCTCCATTCATCCCAATAGAGAAAAGGGGAAAGGGGAAAGGGGAAAGGGGAAAGCCCATATCTCGGGACCCCCTGAACCAATGTTCACAAAACTTGGGGGGTATCTTAAGAACACTGGTCTGAAACTCCGCTCAAAGTTTGGGATCTGCACCCCAAAAAATGCGCCCCCTGCAGCCATGGAAAGAGAAAAGGGGGGAGGCGATATTTCTGCCCCCACTGAACCCATCTTTACAAAACTTGGGTAGTATCTTAAGAATAATTCACTGAAGCTATGCTAAAAGTTTGGGGGCTATATCCCCAAAAAAGCGCCCCCTGCAGCCACATAAATGGAAAAAGGGGGGAGGGAAAAGGGGGAGAGCCCATATCTTGAGACCCCCTGACCCAATGTTCACAAAACTTGGGGGGTATCTTAAGAACACTGGTCTGAAACTCCGCTCAAAGTTTGGGATCTGTACCCCCAAAAATGCGCCCCCTGCAGCCATGGAAAGAAAAAGGGGGGAGCCCATATCTCGGGACCCCCTGACACAATGTTCACAAAACTTGGGGGGTATCTTAAGAACACTGGTCTGAAACTCTGCTCAAAGTTTGGTATCTGCACCCCCAAAAATGCGCCCCCTGCAGCCATGGAAAGAAAAGGGGGGAGCCCATATCTCGGGACCCCCTGACCCAATGTTTACAAAACTTGGGGGGTACCTTAAGAAGGTTCATCTGAAGTTCCAGTGAAAGTTTTGTGTCTGTACCCCAAAAAATGCGCCCCCTGCAGCCACAGAAAGGAGCGAATGTGCACAAGCACCCCACACACACACACGAGGATTTCGCTCTCTCTCTCTCTCTCTTCCTGGCCGGGCCGCACATCAGCTGATTCCTCCAGTACTCAATCCTGACTGATTGGCCAGAAGAAGACCCAGCTTGCCCACCGATTGGCCAGGGGAGGAGAATGCTGCTTACTGACGATTATGCTGCTTACTGACGGCCGAATTTGCCGAATTTATTCGCGAATTCCCGAACTCGCTGAATTCGGCCCCCCCGGTTGCCCGCCAGTTTTGAGTTCGGATCCGTCCGAACAGAAAAGCACCGAATCAGGGGAAATTCGGTTGATTTTCAGTTCGGGCCGAACCGAATTGACAGCCCTACTGTGAGTGTTTTAAACACTTGAAAAAAGTGGCAGCTGTGCAAAAAGCTGACCCTAACAGCAATACTTCCTGTAGCTTACAAACAAGCATGAAATGTAAGAGAAAGGGTACTGCCCTGTTTTGCAACCAGTGGGAAGAGATCTTCCTCATGCCAGCAGGCAGGCAGGAGTCAGGGCAGGCAGGCAGGCAGTAGGAGTCAAGATGAGCAGTCAGGGCAGAAGTAAAGCAAAGTAGCCATGAGGCAGGGTACAGAGTCAAACAGGCTGAAGCCAAGGCAATAATAACCAGTCTTATGGGAGCTGTTGAACCACCAAAGTTTCCAAGCTTCTGCAGGATTTGATATGAAGCTGGGATCCCCCACCCCTTTCTGATGACCTGGCTAAAGTCCCAGTTCCTGTCAAGAGCTACTTCGCCTCATCTCCTTCCTAAGAGAGAGTGGAGAGATGCAAACCCGGGGATGCTCGTTGTGTGTTCCTTTTAGGGTTGCCAGCTCTGGATTGGGAAATACCTGGATATTTTTGGGGTGGAGCCTGAGGAGGGGAGGGTTTGGATAGGGGAGGGACTTCCATGTCTTAGATAGAGATTTTCTCCAGGTGAACTGATCTGTTGGCTGGAGATCAGTTGTAATAGCGGGAGATCTCCAGTCTCTGCCCTGGTCCTCCTTCATCTCTGACCCTGAGATTTGGGGTGGGGGGGACCTCTGTGAATATTGGACCTTGGCAGGGCTCCTTCAGTGATTCCAGGTGATTGGAAGGTGCTGATGGGGTGCTGGGCTTAACAGCTGGTTCCTGGTCAGTTGGCTCACTGGGGACAGGGCCCACAAGTGGCTGCCTGCTGTGGCAGGATCACAGGGTCTGCCTACTTGGAGATCTCAGGGCCTGAGAGGGAGTCATCATCATTTGAAGACCCTACCCCAGTGGAACTTGGGCAAACCATGTTAGGCACAAAGCTGGCAGAATTAAGCTCTCATTTCTAAATGTGGATTATAAAAATACTCAATGTTAACCTTATTTAGTTAAAAATATGACAGCTCTCTTTATAAAACACGAAGTTTATGGATTTAACCAAATTAAAGAAATATATATTATTTCCATGTATCTTGTGGGTATTAAGGGGATGTCCTGATACAGGGCAATCTCATGTACAGTGAACACTACTCCATTGATTTCAGAAGCAGTATTCAAACAGATGAGCCAAAGACATCTCACTCCATCAACGAAACACAAATTGCAGGCTCCAGCAGCCTCAGTTTGTCTGCAGGATATGAAAGGGAAAAGAGAGGGGTTTAACCCTTCACTTAATTTTGCTATTTCAAACTAGGCTCTGTGCTTTATCAACATTTTAGAGAGCATTTTTAGTGGGCATTTTTAAAAGGATACAACTTTTTCTGCTTAAAAATGCTCATAACAAAGCAGGGAGCACCCAGTTTCAAATAGTGAAACTGAGTGGAGGTTAAACCTCTTCTCCCGTCACGGCCCCAAGGAGGCTCCCCAGCCTTCAACTTACATTTTAAGGACTGAATGAGAATTAAGGCTATTTTGTCTCATGTGTTTAATCCCTAAGTCTCCCTTCCCTAAATATTTTTTCCATTAAGAAACACATTTTTAAAGAACGGGGCAAAGGTGCAATATCTTAAATATTGTAATGAAAAAATGACAACATTAGTACCCAAAAGTCTATTAAAATATACTAGGAAGTTTCTAATCTCTGCCACCTTTTTTGGATCTTTATCAGAACAATCCTCAAGGGAAGGGGATAGCCTTTGGAGCTGGCATGACCCCTGCACCAGTGTCTGTGGCATTTGTGACAGCTAAGTAGGCAGTAACGCCGGCACAGGGCAACTTTCACTGGCTCCGGGGAGCAGCATGGCAGCGCAAGGCTCAGGCACTGGTGCTGCCTCCCTGGCAGCATTTCCCTGAACCATAGTTCGTTTTAACTAAGATTAGTTGTGAAGCCAGGATTTGGGTTGCAGATGATCATTCATATCTCAGTTTGCTTTCAACAAATGCTGGTTACATCACTTTTTCTCTGTTCTGCAGAGACCCAGCTGGTATCCCCACCTGTATTGTGGCAAGGGAGCAAGCCAGAATGTGCACATCCATACATTATACAAAACTACAATTAAAAATAACAGTGGTTAGAAACCAACTGCAAACCATGGTTTCAGGTCCTGGCTTGACTGACCATAATTAGTGGAGTGGCCCAAATTTAGGCAGTCGTACTAACCTTAGTTTAATAAGCCATAATTTCCCATAAAGCCTGAACTAAGTAGTAAACATTTTTTTCCTGATAGCTGTTATAAAAATAACATGGAAATAAAGACAAATAAGTTGCACAAAACAACTTCAGGTTTTAAGAACAGCATGTCTGTGGCTGCACATGATATATTGCTTCTTGTGCAAAAAGCTGAAGGAATCATATACCACTATGATGTATAATTTCATTCAGAAGTCATTCAAATGACATAAAAAGCCCCAAGATACAGCTGTGCAATTTAAAATAATTGAAGTTCTCCTTCAACTGGACACCTTTCTTTTACTTTCCCACTATCAAAGTGTGCTTTGTTTGACTCTGTTTCCTTCATGTGATTATAGCCTGTTACTCCTCTCCAGATTTGCTCCTCCTTCAGTTTCCATCTTCTGTTTTGGGAATCTCTGAAATTTCACCTGTTTCTTGGGTTGGATCCTCTGCTTTTGGGGGTTGGGACTGGGAGGCACTGTTTTGCAGTGGTTTTGGTCATACCTTGAAATTAGGTTTCAGAAAGAATGTGGTACTGGGGATCTGCCGCTCGGCTCTTTGGCCTCTGGCCTACAGGGTCCCACAAGGTTCCATCTTGTCCCCCATGCTCTTGAACATCTATGAGAAGCTGCTGGGAGAGGTCATCCAGAGATTTGGACTGAGTTGCTACCAATACATGGATGACACTCAGCTCTGTCTTGTGCATCCAGCAGATCCCAGGGAGGCTTTGGAAACCATTAACAGGTAGAATCATAGAATCATAGAATCTTTTCATCTCCTGTTACAATTTCACTTTCCGGTCCACGCAATGGACTTATCTTGTCTTTGTTCTTACTCTTACTCTGTACATAGAAAAGAACCCTTTTTTGTTGCGTTTAGCATCTCTCGCTAGCCTAAGTTCATACTGAGCTTTAGCTTTCCTAACACTCTCCCTACAAGCCCTGGTTATTTGCTTATATTCCTCTTTAGTTATAAGATGCATAGAGACTGTTTTGGGATGGATGAGGGCTAACAATCTGAAACTTAATCCTGATAAATCAGAGGTGCTACTGGTGGGAGGAAATTTGATCCAGGAATTGGGATGGCTCGTGCTCTGGATGGGGTTGTAAGCCAGTTTGATTCTCCCTTAAGCAGTAGAAAAAGTCATCATATAAAAACCAACTCTTCTTCTTCCCCCCTTAAAGAAGTAGGTTTGTAGCTTGGGGGTGCTGCTGGACCAGGGCCTCCTGTTGGAGATACAGGGGGCAACAGTGGCGAGGGGTGCCTTTCACCAGCTTCAGCTGGTGAGCCACCTGCAGCCTTCCTAGGCAGAAAAGATCTAAATTATTGAAATGCACTATACACAGGGCTGCCCTTGAAGACTATCTGGAAGCTTCAGTTGGTACAGAATGCTGTTGATTGGAGTGCTTCATAGGGACCATATCACACCAGTCTTGATTCATTTACACAGTTTTCCAAATTGCATCCAAGCCCATTTCAAGGTGCTGGTATTGACAGCATAGAATTAACATACCTTAAGGACCACCTACTCCCAGAAGAAACTAACCGACCTCTCTGGTCATTGTTGGAGGCCCTGCTTCAGATTCTTCTGCCATCTGAGTCTAAATGGGTGGCAACCCAAGAAAGGCCCTTATTGGTCATGACACTGAAACTTAGCAACTGCCTCCTAGGGAGATTTGTCTTCTATTGTTGTCTTGTCAGTTACTTTCTTGTTTTGTTTGACACTCCCTCACTAACTCTTAGTATCTCTCCTTTCTATGCACTTATATGTATTTTGTGAGACCCTGAGCTGTATTGAAAGGTGACAGAAAAAAATGATAAAGCAAAACTGCTGCTACACAGAACTTTTGATTTTTTTTCCCCATGTGAGTTTTTCTTACTGGTCTCAGTATTGTCAATCATTCTGTCCTCCTTTACTTCCTCCACTGTTTGGAATGCTGCAATATTTGTCTTTCCCTGGTTCTCCACCTTCTCCTACTTCCTTTACAAAGCCACCCTCAGCAGAGTTACATCCTTCCAAGTCCACTGAAATCTATCAGCATGTAACTCTAATTTAAGATGGCACCATGAGTGCCTCTTCATCCTAATCTTGCTCGTTTCCTTGGGAGCTGCTTATATGGTTTGCCTCTCAAGCAACATAGAATTGCTCCCCCAGACAAAGGCTTCTCCTCCTGCTATTCACTTAGCTACTGAATTTGACCTATGTTGGATAGAAATTATTGTGATTCAAAGCAGACTATAGTTCAATGCACTCTTATTCCCTTCCTTTTTATTACAGTATAGACTGTGGTTAACCTCTAAGCACTGATTGTATGTAGGTTCAAAGAGGGTTTTTTCCCCTTTTCTTTATTTGAAATACTTCTCTATTATTAATCATGTTCTATTTAGAACAAGTGGAGGCAAGATAATTTAGCATACACCTACATGGCTAGGCAATGATAAGGAGAAGCAATCTTTTTAAAAAAAGTTAAGATGAACTTTGATTATACATTGTTGAAGAAATATTAAAGTCTGAAATATTCACTAGGATTCAAAAATAATCCTCGGTAATGTGATCATCCATTGGTGTCCACACAATAAACTGCAGTGAACGCAAAGGTCAGGTAATTCAAGCGTGTTATTACGCCATCAAGCTCAGAAGATTATTGAACCGAGCAATTGAACTCCAGGTGCCAGTGCTTTGGGGGCTAAATGCAAGGGAATATTGTATGCCAGGTGCAGCTACATAAAAGAACAGACAACTTGGCATGGCTGCCTTAGATTCCAACTTATTCTTTCTCCTCTTCTGTGGGGTGGATTCAGTGGGATACAACATACAGCCCAAAGGCTCTTGATAGAATCCTGAGGTTCCCAGACTTCTTTTAAAAAATGAATACAAGTATCTTTGTAAACACACCATCATATCAGTAAAATAAAAGTTTTATGATGGCAGAGGTTTGAAATGTTATTTCAAGAGTTTCATCCCTCAGGGCATGATTCTTCCCCTTGAATGCAGGTAAGGATGAGAACTAACAGGAAGGAGGAATCACCCTTTTCACATCATAGAGATGGTGGAGGTGATGGAGGAGGTGAGCAAGACTCTCTCCTACCTTGTATCATCCAGTGACTGGTTGTTGAGTTTGAAACGGGGTAGCCATCTTAGTCTGTTGTAGCTCAATGAAAGTCCAATGACACCTTAGAGATTAAATTTATTTCAACATGAGCTTTCATGTGTCACAAAAGCAAGATGTGACTCATGAAAGCTCGTAATGAAAGAAATTTTGTTAGTTTTTAAGGTACCACTGAACTTTTTGTCATGTGACTAGCTCCTATCTTCACAGTACTTAACAAACTGTTTGCTATAATTCCCATAACTGTTTATTTAAGCTAGTTTTATCTTGAAACTAGAGTTGCCAGGCTGAGCCTGGCAAATGGAGAGAGGAAAGTTGGGTGTGGGGTCATGGGGGTTACAACACTGGCTGTGTTTCTATGCCACTTCTGGGGAAAACTTGGAAGTGATGGAGAGTAGCTCTAGAAATCACCAGAAATTCTCTGGTAAAACCATAGAGTTACCTAGCAATTCCTAGAGCTATCCTATATCACTTCCGGGTTTCCCCCAAAAGTGATGTAACGATGCAGCCTATGTCACCATTAATTTTTTTTCTCCCACCGCCACTTGCAGAGGTGGTGGACAACTAGGGCTACCAATGGGAGGCCTCCCACCATAGCAGGAGACCTAGTAGCTCTTCATGAAACTGCAAGTTCTTTCTTTACCTTGGGCTAGAGAAGTTTTATCATCTGAAAAATACACATATACATGCACTCTTGGGGTGCAAGAGAAGCAAGCTGATCAGTAAAATCTGTGAACATATGATGTCACCTTATACTGAATCAGGCCAATGGTCGATCTAGCTCAGTATTGTATGCTGTAACTGGCAGAAGTTCTCCAAGGTATACAAAGGTCTTTCTCTGCTTCTGCTGCCTGAGACCCTTTAACTGGAGGTGTGTGTGTGTGTGTATGTTAAGTGCCATCAAGCTGCTTCCAAGGTATATGAAGTGCCATCAAGCTGCTTTATATGGTGACCCTATGAAATTACTGACTTCCAAATTATCCCATTGTTTTGCAGACGGAAAGCTATGGCTTCCTTTACTGAGTCAGTCCATTTCATGTGGCCGAAGTACAATAGCCTCAGCTTAGTCATTTTAGCCTCTAGAGAGAGTTCAGGCTTGAATTGATCTAGTGTAAGTCAGCGGGTGCCATCTCCCGGACTAGTTACATGGCAGCCCCAAGAGACATGTGTCGCCACTGTTCCAGACGTGTGCCAAGCCCCCAACGCAATGGGGAAGGCTCCCGCACCATCCAGTGAAACTGACAAGGAGGGACCATGGGCAGAGAAGCCTTTCAGGGAGAACCAGAGAGAATCCATTTTCTCTGACCCAGTCTCCAGCAAGCTGTCATTTCGCAAGAGATGACCAGGCACGCACGCAGTCCTCCCCCCCCCTCCATATGCCCATCAAAAGCCTCCGAGATATCAGCTCCAGAAGATCGCTCCTCCGGCATTGCGAAAGTGACTCTCCCGGACGCAGCTGTTTGTGACTTTGTATCCAACCAGATAATCCCATCAACGATCATCTCCTGACCCTCCCGGAATTGCGCAAGCCATAGGTTTTAGCTTACCAGTCTCAACTGCCCTTTTGCTCCACCCTGGCAGCCGACCATTAGGGTCATTATCTCCTTTGCTCACACAGGGAACCACCTGGGTAATCCAATCAGCCTCCACCCCCTGAGAGAGTATAACTTGGGTCTCCTTAGTCCATACGCTACCTTAGGTCTTCCCCTTGCATACTTGCTGTTACTCTGTTGGTCTGGGTAGCAATGCCAGACCCCCCAAGCTCTCCAGCCTCGCTGGTTAAGCCACGGGGAGTCCCCCCCTCCTTTAGCCGCATGGAACCTCGGAAGTCCGCTCCAGGATCAGGTGCAGTATCATCCCCCCTTCAAGGAACCTGCCACATTGGCGGACGTCTCTCTGCTACCACCTTTATTTCTTAGGCTCTGACTGTGTGATGTGTATGTGTAATTTTGTATGCGTGTGCGGAAATATAATTTGAGTAAAATTCTTTTAAACCTAATTCCATTGCTTCTGTCTCATTTTCTGGTCATGGTATGGACTCTGGTAGACAAAGGTTGCATCCTGCTTAAGTTATGTCCAGTGCCGGTTATTGAATGCTAATTCCCCCATATAATAATTCGTAACCGGGCATTTTGGCTAACAAAATTCGTAACCGGGCATTTTGGCTAACACTAGAACCCCCGTATTTGTCTTTTTGGCAATCCACAGTATTTGTAAAACTCTCCTCCAAAACCACATTTCAAAGGGCCATTGTTTTGTTTTCCATATTTGATGGCATATTCTTGTGATTTTGATTAACTCAGTTTTTGTGGCTTGATATAGCTCTATTGATATCCTATCTACTCCTGGTTATTTTTTCTTCCAACTGGAGGTGGCAGTTATTAAACCTGGGCCCTTCCCAATGTAACAATGATGTGATGAGGAGTCTAAAGAAATGTGGAGAAATATTTGTAAACACGTAGGGATATACTACATTTCTGTGAGTGTTTATCCCCTTTTATACAGGTAATGGATGAAAACACAAGAACTCTGCTGGTTCAGGCCAACAGTCCATCTGATTCACCTACTGTTCCCTAGAGTGGCCAAGCAAATATTCTCATGTACGTGCAGAGATGTAAACCTCCTGTTATTGCAAGGGATTGCAGTTAAGAGGACCGAAGGTGTATTATGCTTTGTTAAATAAATATTACGGCCTTGGCACTTTGAGTTCAATCACTCAGTTTAATAATCTTCCAAACTCTTGAATCAGCTGACATTTGCATTTACTGAAATTGATTGTGCAGACTGGTATGGATGCTCACATGGCTAAGGATTTTAAAAAAAATACTAGTGAACATCCCATCTCATCTTCAGATTTGAATATTGCAGGCGCAAGGTGGAGAAAAAGTCCTGTTTACCTCTAAAAGAGGCCTTGCCTGGGAATTGTGAGAGTAACAAGGACAGAAAAATAAAAATCACATTGATACAGCTAGTAGGGCAATTGGGAACAATAACTCCTTCTGTCTCGTGCCAGTGGACAAGCTGGTGAGTGGAGGGTTTTGGTGGAGGTAGTAAATCCAGAGATTAGGTTGGTTGGAGGAGGCGATCCGGAATGATTAGGATTTTAGTCATGGGGGGTGAAAATCACAGGCAGAGCAAGAAGGATGGGTCCTGTAGAGGAGGTGAGATGGGATTTTTCTCCCTCACAAGTTCTCTCACATCTCCCTCTTGTACCACATAAAAGGGCAGCCTTTAACCTTTTCAAAAGAAAAAAATATATATTTAGCCCTTATTATATGAAAAATGCATTTTCTATTTGTTTAATGAGGCTTCAGTTAAGAAGAGAAAAGATACAACAACAAACTTCTTGTCTTTGGGAGAATTGCTTTAAAAAGATTCTAAATAGATTTAAGGATTGCGGGAATATTTTGTTCTCTCACACACATGCATACACACAGCAAATTCCTTTTAGGTTTGCAGAGTTTAGATGCCACCTAGTGCCCAGATACATGTATTTTTGAGAATCAATAGTTAAAAATTACAGTGTAGCTCTCATAACTGAAATGCTATCCAAAATGCATGAAATAAGCAAACATTTTTCTAGCTTCTGGCATCT
Source organism: Euleptes europaea (assembly GCF_029931775.1). Taxonomy (NCBI): domain Eukaryota; kingdom Metazoa; phylum Chordata; class Lepidosauria; order Squamata; family Sphaerodactylidae; genus Euleptes; species Euleptes europaea. The sequence goes on from NC_079316.1 coordinate 41,851,140, forward strand.
ATTTTCAGAGCAGTTTTCTAGGTTTGGAAGGCCCCTGGTCAAAATGACCTCTTATGGGCCCATTCGGCTCCCATATCAATGTAAAGGTAAAGGTATCCCCTGTGCAAGCACCGGGTCATTCCTGACTCATGGGGTGACGTCACATCCCAACCTTTAGTAGGCAGACTATGCTTACGGGGTGGTTTGCCGTTGCCTTCCCCAGTCATCTACACTTTACCCCCAGCAAGCTGGGTACTCATTTTACCGACCTTGGAAAGATGGAAGGCTGAGTCAACCTTGAGCCGGCTACCTGAAACCGACTTCCATTGGGATCGAACTCAGGTCATGAACAGAGCTTTTGACTGCAGTACTGCAGCTTACCACTCTGCGCCACGGGGCTCTTATCATATCAATGTACAGAGAGGGAATATCACATGCTTCACTTGCGACTAAGTACACAAGTACTGCCCCATAATCAGGAACACTGCCTTTACAATGTTCACATATGCTGTTTCTGTCCCTCTTTGGTGTGCGTAGGACCTTTGTCAGTAGTGGGTCCTTTTTGTCCCCTGGATAAAGCACTTAAGTCTACAAATTGTTCCAGGGATGAAGGGAAACTATATGCTACGCTAAATTCCTTATGTTTCTTCTGCCCACTTCTAGATTCTTGAATTTTAAATGATGTTAACAATGAAAAGTGGCTCTATTCTCATTCTCAGCAATGAGAAGTGATTTCTGGAGACGCAGAATCAGATGGAATTGGGGGCAGATAACTACTACAGCTAGGTTTCGTGCAATGCTAGTTCTGAATTGAGGCTTCAGTGGGTCTTTTGCAGACAAGACAGGCCAAATGGAAAACTGAAGATCAGGGTTGTAGGTTAAAACCCCACTTTATAAACAATTTTGAAAAATCTTACACCTTGTTTGCACACAGAAGGAGTGGGTTGTGTAGCAAAATGTACCTCTGGTCTTCTGAACACTGTTGAGAGAACAGAATGCCCCTTTTCCTCGAATAATAAAATAGCCACTTATACACAGATGTGGAGAATAGAAACCAAAGCAGATGTGATGTGGGAGGTCATAATTAGCTCTCTCCATTTTTAAAAAAACCTGTAAAATATGCACTGGAGGGGATTATTCGTGTCATTTCTTTTCTGCATTCCAAATCCCCTACTCCCACATCTGATATTAGCCTTTCAGGGTGGAAAAATTATAGGTCTAGATAGCGGTGCTTGTACAGATTCTTTTATCTAATGTTTCCCTGTGACCTAATAGCACCTTTGGGTGTTTGCATTTTGGTGTGACTGTGTACAAACACCACACAAGAGGAAAGAAGACCCCTTTGGCCCCTTTTATGCCAGTATACAATAATGTAATTACATAACTTCTCACCACATCTGATTTACCCCTCAATAACAATCCTCTGTATGTATGCAAGGAAGCCTTTTTAGATGTCCTTTCTTAAGTCAAATTCACTGGTTTTGTTCCAGTCTCCGTCCCAAAATGCTAATGTGGATTAAAAATCAGTCTACAGCCAGGTGTTGATACTAGACAGTTTATATTAGCCATTTTCAAATATTTCACTTTTGTGCTCCAACTGCCTATAAGGGGAATATTGTGCTACATAAAGGGGAACATGTACTACACCCAATCCCCCCAGTACACATGGTTGACTTTTTAAGTGAATGAGGCAACACATTTGCATTCCATGTGTATTGTGGTTACCAACCTGTTACCTCCAAAAGCTGGAATTCTGTTAATACATAGTGAAGCTGTACACACATAGAAAATACGCAGTCCCAGATTCACACAAAATCACTTAGCACAGTTGTAGCACCAAAATCAACTGTCTGAACATGGCTACTGGCTCTTATACATCACCCCCTCCATTTGTGGACATGTCTGAAACTCCATATTTTATGCCTAGCATAACATTCCAGTTGCCTAGCAGCATGAAATATTGCCAGAGGTTGCCCTGTTCATTTTCATGTTCCCATCCAAAATGTGGGTTTTCATGTAAGTCATTCTGTTTGTTGAAGAGTAGACTTGCAAGCTGTGGAGTTTATTTTTATCAACTCCAGCAATCAGTAAATCTTGGATACCAAAGTTGCATGGAGTAGGGGTCACTGGGGTGTGGAGGGGAGGTAGTTGTGAATTTCCTGCATTGTGCAGCGGGTTGGACGAGGTGACCCTGGTGGTCCCTTCCATCTCTTATGATTCTATCTTATCTTCTGTTTTTCTTAGTGGCCCAGATGCAGCCTACAATCACCTTGTCTTCCCCTCCCCACAACAGGCACCTTGTGAGGTAGGTGGGGCTGAAAGAGTTCTAAGAGAACTGCAACTAGCCCAAGGTCACCTAGCAGGCTTCATGGGGAGGAGTGAGAATCAAACATGGTTCTCCAGATTAGAGCCTCCTGCTTATGTGGAGGAGTGGGGCAACAAACCTGGCATGCCCCCTCTCCTTTGGCAACGTGCTCTCAATACGCATGCCTGAGTTCCCAGTGAGGAACTTCCAGCAAACGTCCAATAGAAAGTCCTCAAGGTGGACTCATATGTGATGTGAGGAGTATGTACCGTGCCATTAAGCCTTTGCCATAGCATTAGGTGCTCTTGGGACTCTGAGAAAGATTGATAGGAAAGGTGCTCTGAGTTCGCTCCCTGTCTACCCACACAAGTTCATATCAAATCCCAACCTACCTAGTGAGTGGGAGGGAACAAAGGAGGGCAGAAGCAAAAAAGCTTTTTTAAAAGGAACAAAAAAAAATAAGGATAAAGGATTTTTGAAAACCAAATTCAAGCCTACATAACCTTAGGCTTCAGCCTATCCTAAAACAGATGTATTCATTGCATGTGATTCTCTAACGCCAGTCATCCTTTTTTCAGATAGGAAATAGCAAAGAAAATACCTATGGAGTTATTTTTCTGCTGAAAAGTAAAATATGTTCTCAGAGCAATAGCCAAAGTTTTTTTTTTAATGCCTTTAAAATATTTATTTGAATATGAATGATAAAAGGTCTAGATGACAGCATACACACAGCAACAACAATAGCATAAACACAGGTTCTGCCTTCATTCTTCCTAGTGAGTAAATTGACCGCCCTTGCAGACAGCCTTACACAGTTATAACGACATACACCACATTCAGTGAAAATACTCGTCAATTGCTGAGTGATTGCTAATTGTTTGGCCCACAATACACAGCAGAAATGCCATCTGGGGAAAAAAAAACCTCACAATAACTGTCTTTAACCTTTCCAGCAAGAACATTAAATAGGCATTACAACTTCTGGAGAAAGAAATTATTTTTAAAACACCCAGCACCCCACACTGCTGACAGAGCCACTTTCCACCTGAAGGAACAGTGCCAAAATCAATGCTTAATATAAGGCATGCTTAATGAGAAAGCTTGTAGATTACAGTCACACACTGGGTTTTCTAAAAGCTTCTCTTGACAGGCTATTTAAATTACCCTGACCTTAAAGCAAATTTTCACATTAGGACTTTTTTATGAACACAGTGCATCAACAACCCATCTGTGAGGTTGGTGAAACAAAAGTCATTAGACTCAGTCTAATGCAACTTAGCTCCACAGATCAGACTGCTAAAGCAGCTGAATAACAGTCAGAATACATACTGGTTAGGGTTCAAATTCAGTCCATTTGTTTGAGGAGAACAGATAACCCCAGCCCTCCCCAAGTAAGGTCAGAGTGACAGCAGTTGCAAACAATGGTCAATCTAGCCAACTTCACCTGGTTAGGGTTATTGTAGCTAGTGGAACAGATGAATATTCCTTTGACCTTCGCTGTCATGCCAATTTCTGACTATGAATTCAACGCATATTGATTATGAAGTCCTGATGAAGTTGGGCATTTTCACAATTTATGGTACTGTTTCACTGCCTTTGTTGCATCCAGATGACAGTAAAAGGCTAAAATAGGTTTCGCTTCTATGCACAACCCCCATAGCCTTTGCCTGAGTGGAGGATTGCCAACTTTTTTTTCCCCTGGCATGATTGCAGTGCTTTGAACAGCTGTGCAGTTAGCAAAAATTAGCAGGTGAAGGCTTTCTAAGCAGTAGTGATGCAGTAGTGGGGGGCAAATTGTCCCATGCTGAAGTTCTGCTTGTATTTCAGCTGCAAAAAAAGGGTCCTGGAACTTTCAGCCCTATTCCAGCAGTTTGGCCACAATCCCATTTGGCATGGCATAGGAAGAGTGGGATGGAGAGTGGGAGATCAGGGTGGGCACAAAAATGCCACAATGAATTCTTTCTGCAGCCATGGCTGGAGGGCCCATGACTCAGTGAGAGCATCTGCTTGGCATGCAGAAGGTCCCAGGTTCAATCCCTGGCATCTCCAGTTAAAGGGACTAGGCAAGTAGGTGATGTGAAAGACCCCTGCCTGAGACCCTGGAGAGCCAGTGCCGGTCTGAGTAGACAATACTGACTTTGATGGACCAAAGGTCTGATTCAGTATAAGGCAGCTTCATGTGTTCATGCCATGCTCAGGTCTAAGGTTGACAGCTCCTTATGTGGAGACACCAGTTTCTTAACAACTCCAGGGGAATGAAATATTATGCATTATTATCTTTAATGCCTGTGTTGCACTGGATTTCATATATCCTTCCTCCTAGGCCTGCTGTAACGAAAAATTTGTAAGACTTTGCCACACAGTAGGTGAAGATGTCAGTGAACATGCAAAGACCATTCCTCTGGTCTGACTTTCTCTTGCCTCTGAGCTGTTAAAGAAACGTGTGTGATCTTTAGGGCTGCAGCTGCTCACTTCAAGAGTCATTCTGCACTGTCTTGGGAAACAGTTGTGCTGAATAAACTGGGATTTTGTTTCATTTCTGTTTCAACCCTTCTTTATTTTTCCATTCCAACCTGAGGGCATTTTCACTGAACAACGTAACAGCTGGCTGGGGAAAATAATTCCTCTGCCATTAAGTTTAATTGATTCAGAGCAAGCTTTTGCGGATCATATACTTTGTCGAACCCAGCCAACTTTTTCACTCAGTCTTGTCCAGTTCCCCTCCTTACCACCATCCCCATCCCATGTGCCATTTGCCCATGCCGTTCTCATAATCCCCAGCATAGCCATTTTTGGTGGCCACGGAGGATGCCTGCTGCTTTTTTTGTCACCTGAAAAACCTGTTGGATCCAACCCACTGTATTTTTCCTCTTAACATTTCAAACTGTTTGGCATTAAACTGATTGGCTAGTTGCATTACAAAATTATAAACAGCTTGCTAATCTTAAATGTAGAAATTAACAGGACTAACTTCCATGTAACATATTCAAGACTGAGGTATGAAGATGAGGTTTCCTGTCAACTGCAAAGGATGCAGTTACAGAGAGCCCCAGCCCTTGCTGCTGTCAGACTGAAGTCCAGCCAAAGTACAATATGAGTCAGAAGGTGATTAGAAACAGTATGTTAAAATGTGATCCATAAAGGTAAAGGTCCCCTGTGCAAGCACCGGGTCATTCCTGACCCATGGGGTGACGTCACATCCCGACATTTCCAAGGCAGACTTTGTTTGCGGGGTGGTTTGCCAGTGCCTTCCCCAGTCATCTTCCCTTTACCCCCAGCAAGCTGGGTACTCATTTCACCGACCTCGGAAGGATGGAAGGCTGAGTCAACCTTGAGCCGGCTAGGAAGGATTAAACAAAACCATCTACAGCCTTTGCAATCAATACAATACACTTTAATCAGTATTTAACTATTTTGGAAGGAAAGGTTTTGGCTTCACAGTATTTACAGAAATGCCATAATCATTTCCTTTAACCAAAGGATCAATGGGGGGGGGGAGGTTTATGAATACATAATGCAAACTTGTGTGTCCTGATATTCAAAGGCAATTTCTCACTGCTTAGTCACCCTGATTTGTTTTTTGGTGTGCTATCTTCAACGTATCTTGTTTGTGAAGCTCCCAGGACGGTTGGCTGGTTACTACTGAAGGCAAAGTGCTGGATTAAATGCACCTCTGGTCTGGTTCAGCAAAGCAGTTCTTTCGTTCATACTTCAAAGGCAAGCAATCAACAGGAGAAAGTTTTTCACCTCACATTTCTGGCCTTGGTCTGCAATCCCTGCTTCTCATTAGAAAAAAGAATGGCAGTCCTCAAGCAAAGAAACGTCAAAGGTAAATTACAACATGAGATTGCTAGTAGTGTGACTATTATGGCTTTAATGATGATACTGAGCAAGGGGGGTTCTCAAGTTCAGAACAATGGACCTCCCCCCCCCCCCCGGAGCTGAGTAAGGATACAGGGGTCTTATCTCACTACTGATGCTAGTTTTCTGTCCCCAAGCATTTCCCCTCTGCTCTAATCAAGCTGATTACATAAGCACTGTACCTCAGCATCCTTTACAAACATTCTTTGCAACACCCCTCCCACTTCTGAATGGGGTACAAAGTCTCAGAGATCTCCATTCCTACTCATGTCTGAAGGGAGCTTTGACTGTCGAAAGCTCATACCCTGAAAATCTTGTTAGTCTCCATGGTGACACTGGACTCGAATCACAAAGTTGCAAGTTCTGCCCTTGGGCCAAAAACTGTAGGCAGAAATGCAAAAGATTCACACTCTTATCTGCTGTTCCCAAACAGGTTCCCAGAATTGGGAGATCATCACTGTCGGCTGATGCAGGCAGTATAAAAAATTATGCATTGCTCAGGGACCAGATGGGCCTTTCTTTGACCTGGATGTTAGTTATATAGCCCTCCTCTCTCTCTTACAGTCATTCACTCACACACCAGCTGTCCTTGTTCAGTCAGCTCCAATAATCATTTAACTCCAGGTCTGGGGAAAGGTAATGGGTATTCATTAACAATGCACAAATACAATGGCAGAGGAATGGGTGAACAGCACATTCTATTAACCTTGAATGTTGGTTCTTCTAAAGTGGAAGGCTGAAAGTCTGCCTGATGCACACTCTTGTCTAGCCAATCCAGAAACAGCTGAGCTCGTCACCTTCATGCTTGGCTCTCTGCCCGTGTCAGTGCCGCCTGAAGTTCAGCAGGAGTGAAAACACCAAATTCAGTGACAATGCCACCAGTAATCAGATCGTGAGGGGTGACATCGAAGGCTGGATTCCAGACACCGATACCTGGGTAGAAGCAAGAACAATCATGCTGCAGACAACCCCGTTTAGCTGTTCACTGCCCCAGCTAAACCAACTTACCCTTTACTATAAGTAAAAACTAAGGTTTGGGGGCCTAGTTCTCCAAGTGGGAGAGAGATATCTCAAGAGAGCCACAGAGGGTATGTGCTTTAGCCCTACGGAAGGAATGGTCCAAAAAAAAAAAAAAGTGAATGGAATTTGGAAGTACCATCTAGAACGGCAGAAGAAAAACATTTCCCTACATCCAAGAGTCCTAGGTAGAAAGACATTTCCTGCCTCAAGACTCAGGTGGTCTGTGACCACAAAGTTAACTTTTCCTGAGTGATAGGATGTCTTCCTAGGAGCACAGAAGTGCCTGACACCTTCCATGCAATTCAACAACATTGGATGCTGTGGTCTGGTCTAGGGGAGGGGTCGTGGCTCAGTGGCAGAGCATCTGCTTGGCATGCAGAAGGTCCCAGGTTCAAACCCTGGCATCTCCAGCTAAAGGGACTAGGCAAGTAGGTGATGTGAAAGACCTCTGCCTGAGACCCTGGAGAGCTGCTGCCAGTCTGAGTAGACAATACTGACTTCGATGGACCAAGGGTCTGATTCAGTATAAGGCAGCTTCATGTGTTCATGTGATGCACCAGAAAACTCTCAAGCCATCCTGTTTTGACTCGGGCACCCTTACTGCAAAAATTGGAGATGTTTGACCTATAAAGCCTGGCATGTCCACCTGCTAAATCACTGAGGGCGGAACTGAAGCTGATGATCTATTCAACTCCCCATTTTTTGCATGCACCCTTTAGTACCTGGTGCTGCAATCCGTACTCCATTGATATCTGTCAGCTCCTGGCTTGGTCTCTCCTCAATAGCAATTTGTCCTCCATGTTGCAAGCTCAGGTCACACGAGGTTCGGGGTGCTGCCACATAGAAAGGAATCCCGTGGTGCTTTGCAGCAATAGCCAGTTGATAGGTTCCCACTTTGTTGGCAGTATCTCCATTGGCAACAACTCTGTCTGCTCCCACAAATACGGCTGGGTGGGTGGAAAAATACGTATATATATATTTAAGCCTAAAGCTAAGATGCAGTTCTTTGTGGTTGCCAGGGCCAGATTATCCATTAAGCTGCAAACAGGGATAAACAGGGGGTCCTGCCGTGGTGTAAATTACGTGTCCGTTTCCCGTTGTGTAGAACATGTCATTGCCATCCTGATCCCTGTACATGGCTCCAAAACCCAGAATGTGGTAGACGTTCTCTCATCACAAAATGAGTGAAGCCAGGTCAGTGCGTTAGAAAACTAGCCGCCTAGTTTGAGAGGACTTTCTGGACTCTTAACAATTTGTGGGACAGGACAGGAAACAAGGATATTAGAAATGAAGCTAGAGATTGCATGCGGAGGACTGCTTTTTTCTGTGCACGTAAGAAAAGACCTAAGGTAATTTGGGTTGCATAAACAGATGAAAGAAGGGGAGGCACATGCTGGTCTTCCTTTTGCTGTTTCCTTTCATCTAATCAAAATTCTGCCAGGGAAACAGAACAACACATGCCAACAATTCTCTAGCCTGAACAGGGTTGCTCTGGCAGTCATAGGTGGAGGAACCTAAGATAAATTGTGACATGCAGAAAATAAACTCTTCTCTCCCCCTTGTCTTCCCATGCCTTTGTGAGTTCCCTTCACCTGCCTCCACAGGCAGCTTGCATGAGGATCCAGTCACTGTTGCTGGTTCAGCCTTGAAATTCTGCAGTCTGGACAGGCTAGCAGTGGAACTGGAGCCTTACAGAAGCGAACAGCACGCTGGCTACCTGACCCTCCCCAGCCCAAAACACTTGATGAGAGGGATGAATGGGCTCGGAGTTTCCTTCTCAAGCCCCTTGGCCTCCTCCTTCAGCAGCCAGCCCATTCTTTGCATATGTTTGCGCTGTATGTATATACTCTTCCAACTGTCAGGAGAGTTTCCCAGCTCAAGAACAAAGACCAACACGTGGCTTTCAGCACTCTCCCTCACTCTGCCTAGCTTAGCAAGACTGCTGTGAATATAAAATGGAAAAGAACAGGTATGCCACTTTATTTGCTTATTTATTCAGAATTTTTCTACACCCCTCTTCAGACTCCTGCTCAAGGCAGCTTGCAATTAAAAACCACAATATTCAGACACAAGCTGTTAGACATAAGACACATAAAAGCTCTCCATAAAACAGAAGCAGACCATTAAAAAGCTGTTCAGAAAAAAAAACCAAATTAAAGACCTAGGTATAAAAAAAAGAGATGTGTTTTAGCCTGACATTTAAAAGAAAATAAAGTAGGTGCCCCATCTCTAGCACCGCACCTTTGAAGGCAGGGCCACAGATAGCACTGAGAGCCACTGTGCGCTCCATGAAATATGTCAAGTAGAGAATCACAGCAGCTTGCGGAGAACAATGCTGATGCAATGGCTATCTGGTTTTTGTTTGTTTGCACATACACACCATTTTTCCACCAAAGAGGAAACCGAGTTCTACTCACGTTGAAGGCAGGCAAAATGTTGGGAGCTGGTGTGGTGTCAGGCTAAAGAGAGTTGTGGCCCAGGAGACCCCTGAATCAAACCTCCCTTCTGCCTCTCACTACAATATGGGTTAATAAATAATGGCCTCTATAGGTACATTGCAAGGTTTACTGAGCTGATGTATGTGAGGAGCTTGAAAGCACTGTAAGAGGGCGAAGTATAATTATTTTCTGAATGAACATTGGGCATTGTATTACAGTTCACCCTAGGCCCACATGTCTTCTCCCAAAGCTGGGTCAGTTCCCAAGGCAAAGAAAATAAAAGCAGGTAAATAAAGGCTGCATTGAGACTCTCCCACTCAGGCTTTTTGTCACCCATAGCAGTCATCCTAAATGATTCCCTTCCTAAATGCTGCATTTATGCTACTGCCAGCAACAGATGCTCAGAAGGCAAAACTCTCTCCGGAGACCAGCCCAATTGCTACATGCCTGTAGACATGGTTGATTACTAAAGCAAGCTGCCGCCGTAAACTACTGCTGGCACAAGAGACAGTAGGGAGACCACATAACAGCCAAGCAGAAAGAGGAGCTCCAAAGTACTCACCCGACACCTTTTTCTCCTTCATGGTCACAGATGCCATGCTGTCAGCAATGAGCGTGGCAGGGATCCGCTCGTACACTAACTCATAGGCAGTCAGGCGGGCTCCCTGATTATATGGCCGAGTCTCAGTGCAATAGACATGCTCCAGACGGCCCGTGGCATGCAGGGAGCGGATAATGCCTGTAAAGGAAACATCATAAATTCAACCAAGAGTGAATGGATTATACCGGGCACAAGAAGGGAAAAGATGGAAGCTACAACCTTAGAAGGGATGGCAATGGCATGGTTTCAGCGATACCACTAGAATTCCCAGTTGTATTTCCAAAGAATTTGCTTTGGCTCAATGGGGAAGAAAGTGAGGGGACGGGGGACTAAGCAGCAGAGGGTTAGGAATAGAAGCCAAACTCCCTAATAAGTGTAATGGTGCTCCACTGTTTTTGCACTTGAATTTGAGAAATGCTCTTTTGTATACCCAGAGATGTCACTTACCAAGTGCAGTGCCATAGCCAGCAGTGGCCAGAGAGCCTGTGTTGCAGTGAGTCAGGACCACCACCTTGTCCTGTCCCACTTGCTGCAAGAGGTGGCGTGCCCCGTGTTCCCCGATGCTTCTGTTGTCTTTCAGGTCTTTTTCCAACATGGCTTCTGCCCAGCTGATCACACTATGACGAGATGGATAGATATTTGGGATATCCTCAGCCAAGGGCTAGCCTGCATACAGATTTTTAATATAATCTGCACAACGGGGTCAGCCACTAATACAATGTAGGGTTCTGCAAAGATGGGAAAACCCTTAGGTTTGCAGAAAGGCATCATTTTTTTAAAGGGGGGGGCACTGTGGTAGTGGCAGACAAGGATCTGGGAGCTTTGAATCCCTGCTTTGCTGGGGAAGCTTGCTGGGTAACCATGGGCCAGTCACATAATCTCAGTCTAACCTACCTAACAGGGTTGCTATGAGGGTAAAATGGATTAATGGAGATAGATGCAAGCCACCTTCTGTCTCCATTGCAGAGAAAGGCAGGATATAAACAAACAAACAATACATAAAATGTTAAGAGACAGGGATTTTCAAAGGCCTTCCCTCTGCAGGACTGCCTGGCACCTATTCTGCTCTTTTTTTAGGCATCAGGCCAAAACAGTTATTTTTACCCAGGATTTTAACAAGGAGCTTGAACTTTTAATTAAAAACAATTTTTATTTTTATTTTTTTGCAATTTGCTTCTAGTATGAGGACTGTTATGAGGATCATTTAGGCTGCCAAATGTTTTATGCTCTGGGTTTTTATTTGCTTTTATGCTGCCGGGCTTCATTGGCTCGTAGGTAATAGCTGTTACTTTTAATTATTTTATGCTTTATCATTTTCTCTTGTTTTATTTTGTGAGCAAGTCTCTGAAGAGGTGACATAAATGTTAAAGTGCTGTACTAGGATCTTGGAAACCTATGTTTGAGTCACCACTCTGCTGGGTAACCTTGGGTCAGTCACAAACTCTCAACTTAACCTACCTCAAGGGGCGGGGCGGGGGGGGGGGACGGGACAAACGGAAGGAATGTGATTTCCCCCCCTCGCTAATTCTCACAGGTCACCTCTCTTTCTCACCAATAAGCACTGGGATGGAAGGAGAAGAAGCAAAGGGGATCCACACCTTTCTTTCAAACCCTCAGCAGTAGCCCCTTCCTGCTTGGCCTCCTGATGAACAAAGGAGCCCAGTTCCTGAGCTGCCCGGGCCATGTTGACAGCTGTAGGTCGAGCGCTCACTAGGTAGTCCAGCGTGTTTAACACAAACTTCTCCAGCTTGCTGACACTCATTTCTGCATTTCCTTTACTGTGCAGCTCCACTGCCAGACTCAGACAACCTACGATGGCAATGGCTGGAGCGCCCCTTACCTAAGATGGAGAAAAAGACACATTTAGGGTGCAGGCACCACACAGGGAAACCAGCAAGTGCTGGACATCAGGACTTATCCAACACTGACAGCTACAGCCAAGTGGAGAAGAAAGCAGGGGCAACAGATGGCCAGCAACCAGGGACTGTAGGCCTGCTACTGATGCAGGAAAGACCGGCACACAAGAAATGGAGGTATGGGTAGTAGGTCAGGAACAGACGCTTCCAAGAATGCAATCGGAAACAAAATGGATACAATCATACAGGAACATCTCATTCTGTTCCCAAAGGGAAGACATACTGAAGGTCTCTGGATTGGCTTGTTCTCTGTTATATTCAAAGGCTCCATTTCGCTTAAGAGGGGCTACGGCTCAGGCCTGGAGTCACAGCCTCTTTGGCTTGAGGACAGTATGAGATTAGGCCAAGGGTCCCTAACCTTTTTGAGCCTGCGGGCACCTTTGGCACATGGTGGTGGGCGCAGCCACAACACGGCTGCCTTAGGAGGCAAAGCCAATTATAACATGGCTGCTGCAGAAGGCAGAGCCACACGAACAGAGGAAGCCAAAGTGCAGGGGTAAAAAGGAATAATTTTTAGAAACGCACTGGGGAAAATGGAGTGTGAGAGACTAAATTCAACACTTTGGTGGCACCTGCAGTTGAAACAATGTTATTTTAATCTGCACAGTCAATCAGATCTCTAATGGTCAACCAGAAGCCATGTGGCCCCATCCACTTTCTAAAAATGCTTGGTGGGTGTCAGGAAAGGTACCTATGTGTGCCCAGGCCCCCACGAGTACCACACTGGGGACCCCTGGATTAGGCAATGGAATTGAAAAATAACCTACCCTGGAAACACTATAACTCGGCTACTATCTGTATCCAAATGGATTGCTCACACACATGTTGAACAAACGTCTGTATTCCTCTTTGTTCCTTACTTTTCATTCCTCTTAGGTAAGGGGGTGAATTTAAACATTAGGCATATAGATGACACTGAGCAGCATCTCCCAACAGAGGTCCATATGTACTGCTGAAAAGCTTCTTATCCCTGTCCAATAGCCAGAATATACATAGCATTTGTGATGCTAAAACATACAGTGATTATATGGAAATTATGCATATTTTAACTGATACAGAAGAATATGAAGCTTTTAAACGTTACACCTCCAGCACAGGGCATGATATAGAGGGAAGCTTCTGAATGGCCTCTATACGGGAGCTTTAACTTTATAACAATATGTAGGAGTAGAGCAGGGGTGGGGAACGTCAGGCCCGAGGGCCATATAAGGCCCGCGAAATCATTTGGTCTGGCCCTTCGTGGGTCCTGCCAGGTTTCTAGCTCAGAAGGATCTAAGACTGGTGATCCTCCTTCTCCCGCAGACAGGAATAGCCTCTATTCAAGGCAGATGTGAGTTTGTTTTGCCAAGAAAAGGAAACTTTTTCCCCCTTGCAGAAGAGTCGTTAGCTATGGAGCTGCCCTTTCCCACCCGGGCCATGGAGAAATGTATTCCCTCTGTACTACAAGAGGGCTGGGGGCAGAAGTGGCGACAATGGAGGGGTTAAAAGGGGTAGGGCCAGAATGTGCTGTTGGGGGGGGGAGTTTTTAGTCAGTGTGTCCCCATTTCACTCCTTCAGGCAGAGGTAGCAGGAGCTGGCTGTAGAATCCGGCCCCGACCATGCGGAGCAGGAGCAACTCTGGCGTGTGGCTGGACGGCAACTCCCAGCTGGTGCAACAGACCATCCTGTGCCACCAAGTAGGCGAGTGTGCCACCGGTTGGATGCCTGCCTGCTTGCCCGTGCCGGGGAGGGGTCATCTGGGGCAGCTGCCTCCTTGAGGCTTGGTCGGCTAATTTTTAAGTTGATAATTTTGGTATGGCCCTCAAATGATGTTATAAATATTCAAATGGCCCTTGGTGGAAAAAAGGTTCCCCACCCCTGGAGTAGAGGATGAAGGCCATTTAGCTGAACAACCAACAGTGTCAAAAGGGGACAATTCTTGCCTGACTGGCTGCTGGTGAGAATCCTAACTATTGTAAGAACTGCTCCCTTACATGCTAGTTTTCTACAAGCGCAGAAAAGGTTGTTGTGCAAAAAGTGACTTAGAGAGTCAGTGCAGTAAAAGCGATTATAGTGCCAGACCAGAAGTAGGGAGACCCAGAGTGAAATTTCCACTCGGCCAATGTAGCTCAGTGGTAATACTGGGCCAATTGCTTTATCTCAGCCTATCCCACCTTGCAGGGTTGCTGTGGGGGCAGAATAGGGAAGAGGAAAACCACACATGCCAACCCAAGTTCCTTAGAGGAAAGGTGGGATTAAAAACACAATAGACAGCATCACCTATCCACATAATCATCTAAGCATGTGAAATAATTTGTTAAACAGATGGGCCAGTTTGTGTGAACAAGGAGTTACAAACCCCAATTTTGGTCACAGAGAAACAAAATCAAGTTATATTGTCCTCTTTCTGGACAGATCTAGCTCTACTCAGTGAACCTCACATCCCCTTCTACCACAGACTGTTTGCCTTTGCTTCAGATCCTGTCCATATCCCTTTACCTATCTGTACACTTATTCAGAAGTCCTGTTCATAAGGTACAGTGAACACATACACAATCTGTGTATGGTATATACTTGAAACAGGGGTTCACATGTTAGAGTGAATGCTAACTGCATGTATGCTACCTGCATATACCAGTTATTAAGGGTCAATATGCTTTCACTTTACAAGTGAAAACAGGGACCAGTTTCTAGATAAATGTGTGATTTCAATCATACATTCCGCTGTACACGTATGTAATGTGAGAATTATTCAGCACACACAAAGAAAAATCAAGCATACATTGTACATGTATTGTACGTGTGTTCAATTTAATTTGCAAACAGGGCTTTTTTCTTTACATGTAAAGTATTCGTGAAAGTCCTGCATTGTGCAGGGGGTTGGACTAGATGACCCTGGTGGCCCCATCCAACTCTATGATTCGACGCTGGGAAATTCTCTGTTACACTGAATGCACGAACAGCTGAACACGTGACTTATTCAGGCACTGGTCTCCTTGTTTCGTTTGTCAAGTGAAAGTATGCTGGCTTTTTCTTACGAACCGGCGTACCCACGTTTAGGCGGGCTGTACAAGGGCTCACTCACTCTAACACGTGAACAGGGCGAAAGCCCACCCCCCCGTATCAACCACCACTCCCCCAGCCGCCCCCCCCCCCCAGCTGCCCCCCCCCCCCCCCAGCTCTTTTAATAGCATTTTTCTCGAAGTTCACCGGACTCGGGGCAGCGCCTCAAAAGCGAAGCGATTCCAGTGGGACGGCTTCGCCTGTTGAATGGCTGCCCGCCACGCAGCTGGAGCGGAGCTCTGCGTCCCAGCTGGGCGGCGGCGCTTGCCTGGAGCCAGCTGCCCATCCCCAGCGCTGCACCTTCATCGCCCGGATGGCTTCCCAGCCCTGCCCGACGCTGCCGACGTCTTCGTAGACGCTCTGCCGAGGCAGCAGGAGCTGGTTGAGGATTTGCAGGGAGCCCCTGCGGTAGCGGACGGCTTCCAAACTCATGGCTGCCGGGGAAAGCCGCCCTGAGCGAGGCAGGGCGTCGAGCTGGGAAGGAAGCGGGTGACCGACTCCGCGGGGTCCTAGAGGAGGAGGCTTCCACAGCCAGCGCGCACGGCCAAGCGCAATGATACAAGCGTCTGTGTGTAAAGTGCTGTCAAGTCGCAGCCGACTTATGGCGACCCCTTTTTGGGGTTTTCATGGCAAGAGACGAACAGAGGTGGTTTGCCAGTGCCTTCCCCTACACAGCAACCCTGGACTTCCTTGGGGGTCTCCCATCCAAATACTAACCAGGGCCGACCCTGCTTAGCTTCTGAGATCTGACCAGATCAGGCTAGCCTGGGCCATCCAGGTCAGGGTGATACCTGGCCTACCCAAGGAGGGAAAAAAATGGGAGTCTTGGCAGAGGCAGCTATGTGGCTTGGCGAGTGAGGTTGCCAACCTCCAGGTGGGGCATGCAGATCTCCTGGAAGTACAGTTGATCTTCAGACTACAATGATTAGTTGGGGGAATGGCTGCTTTGGAGGGTGGACTCTCTGGCGTTATATTTGGCTGAGGTCTCTCCCCTCCCCAAACCCCACCCTCCCTACCTTCACCCCAAAATCTCCAGGAATTTTCCAGAGCCTGAGGAGGGTGGGGTTTGGGGAGGGGAGGGACTTCAATGTCATAGAGTCCAATTGCCAAAGCAGCCATTTTCTCCAGGTGAACTGATCTCTATCAACTGAAGATCAGTTGTAATAGCAGGAGATGTCCAGCTAGTGCCTGGAGGTTGGCAACCCTACTACCTGCGCATCGCAACTCTGGTGTTCTTTGGAGGTTGTCCATCCAAATACTAATCAGGGCCAACCCTGCTTAGCTTCTGAGATCTGATGAGATCAGGCTAGCCTGGAATTATCCAGGTAACTAAGCATAAAGCTAGTGAAATGTTGTATGCTAGCAAATCAGTAAAAGAGTGCAAGAATGGAAATTAGATTTGAATATGAAATGAGCAAGCACAGCAATTAGAGTTGCCAACCTACAGGTAGTAGCTGGAGATCTTCTGCTATTATAACTGATCTCCAGCCAATAGAGATGAGTTCTCCTGGAGAAAATGGACTGTTTGGCAATTGGACTCTATGGCATTAAAGTCCCTCCCCAAACCCCGCCCTCCTGAGGCTCTGCCCCAAAAACCTCCTGCCAGTGGCAAAGAGGGACCTGGCAACTCTAACAACAGTAATGGTAAAGTCCAGTTTAACCTGTGTTTTACTTAAGTAATAGAAGCAAAAATGAAGCCGTTTTAGGACAATACCAAAAGGAGGATTGATGCCAACCTCCTGGTAGGGCCTGGAGATCTCCTGAAATTACAACTGATCTCCAGACTGCAGAAATCAGGTTCCCTGGATAAAATGACTGCTCTGGAGGGTGGCCCATATGGCATAATACCCTGCTAAGGTCCCTCCCTCTCTAAACCACACTCTATCCAAGCGCCACCCCCAAAATCTCCAGGAATTTCCCAATGCAGAACTGGCAGCCACAGATTGAATTTTTGTTCAACTGGAAACTTAAGACAATTGCCTTTTTTTTTTCTTTGAGGAAGGGGTAGCCTTCATCTTATTTTTTCTTCATATTTAATGGTGTTTACATCTGAGCTTGTTTCTTGCAAAGGATGACTACATATCTTACTCACATTAGCAGAGCTTGAGAGAGTGGAAAATTAGGACAAGTGAGGACCTCTACTGGGGAGAGGATGAGTCCTGACCTATGCTTGCTGCATAACTGATCAATCCTCTTAGCGGCCCAGCTTGGAATGAAGGCATTCATAGCATCAGTAACCAGGATGTGTGGGAAATGTTTCTCATAAAACAGTGGAATTCAAACTGTTGCTCTGGACATTTCCGAGGGGTTCTCAAATTAGTAGTTGTAGACATGATTGCAATACCACTACTAACCTTTCCTTTCAGAACCCAGAGGTAATCGTTGGGGGCTTTCATGGGAGTTTATTTTTAAATGGGCTAACAGATTGCAAGGCTGACTATGCAGGGAGTGTTTTTAATCTGTTGCTATGATATGAAGTAAAGTCATTTTACAAATTGTTTTCTTAATATCAGAGCAGAGGTGGAGATCAAATATGGCTCCAAAGGCCACAAGTGATCCCCTTGAGTACAGGAGAGGACTCACAGTGGTAGAGCACACGTTTTACCCAGAGAAGATCCCAAGGTCAATTTCAGGCATATTTAATTAAAAGAAACTCAGGTAATTGGGCTGGGATTGGGAAAGAGTTCTACCTGGGTCTTGGCCGGATGCTGCCAATCAGAGCAGACAGTGTAGCCTTTTTGTAAGGAAGATTCACATGCTGAATGAATTTTCAGGTGTACATCTAAAAATTCAGGGGATTGCCAATTAATGGATTAGAAACACAGATTGTTTCATGGTGTTTATCTGCTTGTTTAATTCCCTGCCATTCCACTCTGTCCTTTAACAATTTATATAATCTGTATATTGATATAACACATTGACTATTTTCTCTTTCCTGTGAAGTCCAAATGCTAATCCTCTAATTAAGGGTAGACTACAAGAATCAACTCAGAGAGGTACATTAGAGAGAATTATTCTTTTTGTGCTGGAATAACATAATATGTCTAACAATCCTTGTAATGTCTGGACTTTGTCTTCTGGGTGCTTAGTTCAGGGGTTCAGGCCGGCAATGGAATGGCTTAGCAGATGGATAATGGAATACATAGTGTGTCACGTCTAGATCACTAATTTGAATGCAGCGCAGATCTCTATGATCTGAAAGCAGTTGCCATCTGCTCAATATGGGTTAGTCAAGTGGATTAATATCCTTTTGGTCTGGGCCTGTTGAAGGACAGACGCCACAGAATCTGCTGTCCCAATTAGCCTGCTTGTTGAAAGTCATGACATAGAGGCCATAAGCCAAATAGGTCTGTAAAATAAGCTAGACTCCTTTCGAACCTACAGCAGGACGTCCAGTTTATACAATTACCACCGGATGGCAAATAAACATGCTGAACCTGAGACTGATTTGTCAGTTTACTGGTGGCTGAAGAGACAAATAAAATGAAAAATTACATATATCATATCCATTCTGTTTACTCTCGGGGCCAGCATAAGTCTTCCTCAAAGCCAGCTCGTATTCCAGCAGTCAAAGACTGCTCAGCCTTCAGATGTTTGTTGCTAGTCACATTAGCTATTCAAAAATGCAATTTGCCAAATGACAAAAAGAAAAAAAAAGTGAGATTTCCCAAAATTAAGAAGCAGCATTGAAACTCATCTTATTACAATAGGCTAAAAATACTTAAATTTGTCTATGACTGGCTTGTATCCACTATTTCCCAGGTCAATAAAAGACAGCCAAACTGACTTAAAATAAAACTTTTTTTTTTGCTTTGCTTCCCTTGCAATTGCACTAAGGTGCTATTTCAGTGATGTTCCAGATTTATACAACCATCGTTTGAGAATATAGCTGAGCCTTGCCAGATGGAGGCATTTAAAACTGCTTTTAACAAGTTCTAAACTAGTTCGTGGTTTTTTTTTTTTAAAAAAGAACTATTTATACATTTCAATCGCACATTGTTTGGGTTCAAAAGAATATTACAGCTAGCCTTTAAGCATCACAATTTTTGTAAATGTAGTATAACCTTCTGTACTGGGTAGGACATCTGCAATGCATACCTTTATAATGTGTGATTGAGTGAGCAGTAAAAATGAAGCCTGGTGGTCCTTTAGGGCGAAAAAACCTTGTCCCAGGTTTTTCAGGATTATTAGCAACAGTCACATTTTTCCATTTTACCATGCTTTTATTTCCAGTATGTCCTTCCACTGTTCCAACAACAGGGAATAAATGTTAGGTGCTGTTGCTGCCAAACATTAGAGTATTTCCTGCACTGGCCTCCTGCATTTTTTCACACCTGGTTTGTAAGGCTATTTTTTACTTTGAAATGAAGGGCAAGCCTTTCCAGTTTGGGTTGGCAAAGTGCTATTGATGTCCCCAGCAAGTGATGTGAGGATGGTGATGTGGTTGGTAATGCCTTACCTTTTCCTGGTTGCACTGTCATTTTAAAATGTCTTCTCCTCATTGTATTTGAAACAGCCTACTATTGAAAAGAGGGGACAAGGTGAAAATATGATTAAAGAGCATTGTAAGCTTGGGGTAGGTCAGCACGAGCTCTTCTTTTTTTTGGAAAGTGATTGGTTGTGAGTTTCAGTGGAGGGGGGTGCAACTGAAAAGTCCATTCAAATATAATAAAGGGTTCCATGAAGCTGCTTCAAATTGACCAAAATGTCACATGAACAAACAGCATGGGACAAAGCAGTGTGAAACTGACTAGAATTGTGACATTTTTATGCCTGAAAAAAGGAGAGAAACAAGATGTTTGGGCAGCTTAATCAAGGCTTTATGTAAAAAAACATCATAAATCACCCTGCACCAACATACAGCTGGAAGTTAGGAGGGGAAGAGAAAGGCAGGCAAACAGGCAGTCTGCCCTGGCTTGTTTTCAGGTTACAAATTTGAGAGGGATCAGTAATGCATCACCAGCTTTTGCATTTGCTGTGTTGATGACCACTGCGGCATTGTAATACAGTTCTCTGGTAAATGTTGCGTGGAACTAGTTCCAACTCTGCTTCCATCTGATAACAGAAAAATGAAACAGCAGCTGTAAACCTTGGAACGCACCTTAGTAACCTCGATAGTTTTTAAAAATGTATTTCTTAAATTCATTGTTATAAAACTCTTACTGGAAATGGTAGAACCACTGGACAATTCCTTTATTCGTTTTAAGTCTTTAGTTCATGTGCAGTACTAGGCATATTTATTCAGAACCAAGACCCATTAAGTTTTCAGCCACAGAATCATTCATTCACTTATTTACTTCATTTATCCCCTACTTTTATTCCCAACAGGGTCCCAAAGTGGCTCACAATATTTGCCCATCCTCCATTTTATCCTCACAACAACCCTGAAAGGTAGATTACTCTGAGAGTGTGTCACTAGCCCAAGGTCTTCCAGCAAGCTTCCATAGCAGCAGGGGTTCAAACCTCCCAGCTCTTAATCTGACAATCTAACCACTACACCATGCTGGCTCCTTACCTCAAGACAGTAGCCTTAAAGTTCCCAAAGAAAATTTTTTATTTCAAACTTGTCATGTACGAGGGCCTATCAATAAATTTTTGCTCCCCCACAGAAGGAGTTGAGCTGGAATCATGAAACTTGCATGGTATCTTAGTCCTTTTCCACATAGTCACCAACTGATATTTCAGCTTTTGCAGCCCATCTTTGTGGAACGTCTCACCCTGACTTGCAAACCACTGTTCCACAACTGAAGTGATCTCTTCATCAGAACAAAAACGTCAACCCTGCAATGACACCTTCATTTTTGGAAAGAGGAAGAAGTCGGAAGGTGCCAGGTCGGGTAAATAAGGGGGGTGCAGCAAGAGCTCGTAACCACTCTGCTTCACACGTGTGTCTCCTCAGTTTTGTGAGTGGGAGTATTGTCCACCTGCAGCCAAACCTTTGGTCAGTTTGCCGTGGCATTTTTCCTTCAGAGCATCCCAAAGTCTTCCCAGGAGTCCCCTATGCCCCAGTAATGCTATGGCCACAGGTCAGGTGAGGATAACACCATCAGAATCCCAGAAGACAGACAACCTGACCTTCTTTGCTGAGGATTGCACACAGGCCTTCTTAGGGGTGGTAAGAAGGTGTGCTTCCACTCTTTACTGATGGTCTTGGTCTCTGGGTCAAAATGATACACCGAACATTCATCCATTGCCACCAGACGACCGAAAAAGTCATCTTCATAACACTGACACATGGTTAACACAGCAGAAGCACAATCCAGCCACTGTTGCTTTTGAAAAGGGGGGAGCCACCATGGCACCCACCGTGCTGAGACTTTAAACAGGTGAAGGTGGTCATGTAATATGGTGAACACTGACCTATAACTAATGCCCACTTCAACCCCCAAGGAATGGATGGTAATTTGTCTGTCCTCCATGACTAGCCTTTCTACTCTCTTCACCATGTCAGCATCAACTGAAGAACAGGGTCTTCCTTCTCTGGGTTCATCTTCTAGCCTTGTGTGTCCACATTTATGGTGTCTTTCCCATGTTTTAACGGTGCTTAGGGATGGACAATGTTCCCCATAAACACTTTTTATTTGCTCATAGATCTCTGTGGCTCCTCTGCCTTTTAAATGGAGGGACTTGATTACTGCCCTGTATTCAAGTTTTGATAGTGTGCCACTTTCGGTCATTGTGACAGGTCTAATTCACAAACACTTCAACCCAAAAAGACAAAAAATGGAACATAAGTTGATAATACATGGGACAACATATAATGCAAGTTTCACGATTCCAGCTCAACTCCTTTTATGTGAGGGCAAACACCTATTGATACACCCTCATATTTTCCAATCAGACTCAGGCCCTGGGGGTCTTTTTCTTCTGCATTACAAGCCCATAAAAGGAGACTGACAGTCCACACACGTGAAGTGGAATTGTATTTGTGAATGTTCCTACAGAAATTATTCTGTATGGGTCTGGGGCAGCAACTTGCTGAGTAGAGTTAACCCACTAGAATTATATCTGGTTTCACCCACCCCCCCATCTCTTATACTTAACTTAGGGACACCAGAAATCCCAGAAGCCACTGCAAACTTATCTTACTTTGCCCTTATTTTATCTAATCAGAAAAAATCGACTACAAATACCAACATGACTTTTCTGGCAAAAAAGAACTACATACAAAGATTATACAAAATTATGAGAATTTCCTTGGCCTTAGCATACAGATACCAAGGCTAGTAACACATCTCTCCTAATTTCCTGGATAAACAACAGACTACATTACAAGGTTGTTGTAAGCCAGTCTATTAATATCAGTTATAAGCTACACTATGAGGCTTTTAGCCACATTTCTCCTTTGCTCTTACAATATATGGATAATAACTATAGCCTGTAATCACTTGCAGTAGTGTTTTCCATTAGGGCTTTATGACTGTGTCTGGCTGATTGTTTTCACAATAGGTGTTTTAGTAGAATTTTTTAAAAAGCTTATTTGCAGTATATATGCACACACACCTTAATGTGGTGAGGGGGTTTGTGTGGGTCAGCAGAGAGCAATACCATAAGGGGCCTAGTCTCAGGCTGTTACCGCACTTGTATTCCCAGCAATGTATTAAGAGTTTGAAAATGTTATAAAAAATAGTGTTCACACTTTCTAGGTATTCCCACCGATGTATTAAGAGTTTGAAAACGTTATAAAAAATACTGTTCGCACTTTGTTTGGCCCCGTTAGCTGTGAAGACGTCTTCCAATCATTTATAAGCCGTGGTATCCAAAAACCCTTTTAAAGCGATGTTTTTTACGTTTTCAAACTCTTAATACATCGCTGAGAATACAAAGTGCGGTAACCACTTCAGTCAAGAAGCTAAACTCCTAGCAGAGTCACTCAAGGCGGAATTGTCACAGCTGAGATACCAGACTTAAGATGTGTTCACCCCCTTCAGACAAGGTTTGCAGCTTATCTAGCTATTGCCGTAATAATATAATCATTCATTCACCCCCTTCAGGGAACAACGGCCACATCAGCAGAATAGAATAGGCAGCTCCAATGGTGATGGGGGTGGAGGAATCTTTGAAGGGTAGCTACAGGGCAGCAGCAGTAGTGGAAGGTGACGCTGGCAGAGGATCGATCTCTGACAAGGACAGTGACACTTCAGTTAACCCTGTTCAGTACTGCGCAGAAGGCGGCAACGCTAAACCGCTTCTGGCCAACCCTTACCTCGAAAACCCTATGACCAGACAATTCAAAATGATACACGCGTATGTATGTATGCTTCAGCTGTTATCCACCTGGGGTCCTAACTGTAAATATTTTAAATAAGTAAAACGCTTAAAGCAAAAAATCTCAGTGGGTAGCTGTGTTAGTCTGTCTGCAGTAGTAGAAAAGGGCAAGAGTCCAGTAGCACCTTAAAGACTAACAAAAATATTTTCTGGTAGGGTAGGAGCTTTCGTGAGCCACAGGTATCTGAAGAAGTGAGCTCACGAAAGCTCCCACCCTGCCAGAAAATATTTTTGTTAGACTTTAAGGTGCAACTGGACTCTTGCCCTTTTCTACTACTGAAGACGGACTAACAGGGCTGTGGCTCACGAAAGCTCACACCCTACTAGAAAATATTTTTGTTAGACTTTAAGGTGCTACTGGACTCTTGCCCTTTTCTACTACAGCAAAAAAATCTGTGCGTGTTTCCCTTTGAATTAAGACCCGCCTCAGTTGAACTGGGGCGGGAAACGAGGAACCTGCAGATGCCAACCACTGCAACAAGGAAGGGGAATCTGCAGTTCCTCCGTCGCGTCCTGCCCGCAGCACTTCCGCTCACCCAGCGAGACGGCGGAAATGGCGCGCGCGGTAACCGAGAACTTCCGTCTCTTCCTTCGAAGGCCAGCGACGTCTATGGTTTCTCTGTGGCCTGGGAGGCGGAAGTAGCTTTGCTCGAGATTCGCGTTTGCCCCTTAGAGCTCTCGCGGGAACTACGGAGCCGGAAGCTCCACGTCGGTGAATTGGGGCTGGGAAGCGAACCTGGGATCCTGCGGCGGCTGCAGCCCTGCGAGGGAGCCGAAGCCATGGTGAGTTGGGGGCCGCCGGAGAGGGGGTGTTTCTCGGCGGGAGGGGAAGGGCTTGACCCTTCCTCATGGCCAGTGGGGATGGAGCAGGCATTGAGCAATGGCTGAGGCCTGTCATTTGTGGGTGGGGGGGGGGGGATAGAAGTCCTGCACCGTTTCTCCTCTCCCGCGGTGCTGGGGGGGGGGGGGCGCCTCGTTGCTTCTTCCTATCGCTCCTCCTCCAAGTCGTTTTTATTCCTTTTTAAGGAGAGAAGGTGCTTCTAGAAAGGTAGCCGTTTTAATGTGATATGACCGAAATAGAAAGATTTCTATTTACTGTGGCAGATGCTTTCGTCGGCTGTAGTCCCATGTTGTCGGATGCACGAAAAGTGTTACGTTCCTTCGGCGGGGGTGGGGTGGGGGTTATAGCTACAAAATAACCTCTCCTTCCCACCTGCTCCTCTGTTGTTTCATGCCTGTGACAAAGTGGGCTCTGATTCGTGAACGCTTAAGCCGCGATAGGTTTGTTATTCTTTTTCTTGGCATGAAGGTTCCTTGGATGGGAAAATCTGTCTGTGACATGCATCAGATAGGCAGAGCCACTGCCCAGGAAAAGGTAGCCATTTCATAAAAGTGTTACTTATTCTGTAACACCAGATTATTTATTTATTTAGAAAGTTTCTGTGGTGCCTCTCCAGAGATCTGCTTGAGGCAACTGTGCCTATTTTACCAGGTGCAGTGCAGTATAGCTGAGGTGGGCTGACTTAAGTCTGGAATGGTCTGTTGAAAGTAGAATCTCTGTGGTTCCCGGATGCATTTAGATATGCCAAGCAAGAGTGCACACTCCTAAGGAATAGCTAATTTGTATTAGAATATCCTAAACATGCACTTGTACTTAAAATGGGAGGATCATACCAAGATTCACTGACTTTGGCATTCTTTACAAGAATCCTAGTAACTGGTAGATGCTGGATAACCTGCTGGAAATTTGCTGGAAGTCTGCTGTCTAGCTTTCTGCCTCCCCTTTCTGTGCAGATCACAAATGACAGGAACCCTAATCTGAGGGTTTTCACTTGACTCCCTTGTAGAGCCGGTGGGGTGGATCTCTGTTCCCACTGAGAATGTATTCCTTGCCTTTCCGGCACTTCAGACTGTATTACAGTGTATAACTAGAAAAGAGATTGGGGTCATGGTGAGTAGCTCAACCTGACAGTGTGAGTGGTAAATTCCATTTCCCCCCTAGATCTATTTCCCGGTCAATTACTTGCTTGCATCTACCACTGGGAATGTGCAAATGCTCAAAAGTGGTGCTGCTATCACAGCATGCTCTCTGTAGCATTAAGGAGGTGGTAACCTGGTATCCATGTGTTTGCACAGAATGGACAAGCAGCATGGTAATGGTCATGTAACAGACAAATTTGAGAAGCAAGTTTTTTCTCTCCTACTCATACTTCTTCCATTTTATCAAGGGCAAATTGGGAAATTTTGTTTAGTACAGAACAAAAGGACAGAAGGAGGTTGAGACTGAGAAGGGCAGCCATGAAGGAGCCAGAAAAGATTCTTAAGCATAAGGATATGTCACTGGTAGCCAAGATCAAGTTAATACATGCCATAGTATTCCCTAATACTATTCATGGGTGTTAAAGCTGGACTATGAAGAAAGCTGACAGGAAGAAAGTAGATTCTTTTGAAATATGGTGTAGGAAGAGAGTGTTACGGATACTGTGGACTGCCAAAAGAACAAATCTGGTTTCTAGATCAAATCAAGCCTGAAATGTTCCTAGAAGCTAAAATGACTAAACTGAGGTGATCGTACTTTGGTCACATTATGAGAAGACAAGAGTCACTGCTAAAGACAATAATGCTAGGAAACGTTAAAGGCAAGTTAAAGGAAGACCCAACATGAGGTAGATTGACTATAAAGAAAGCCACGCCCCTCAGTTTGCAAGACCTGAGCAAGGCTGTTAATATTAGGACCTTGGGGGTTACCGCACTTTGTATTCCCAGCGATGTATTAAGAGTTTGAAAATGTTATAAAAAGCATCGCTTTAAAAGGGTTTTTGGATACCACGGCTTATAAATGGTTGGAAGACGTCTTCACAGCTAAAGGGGCCAAACAAAGTGCGAACAGTATTTTTTATAACATTTTCAAACTCTTAATACATCGCTGGGAATACAAGTGATACATAGGGACACCATGAGTCAGAAGCAACTTGACAGCACTTAACACATACACACAGCTGTTACCGCACTAGGTATTCCCAGCGATGTATCAAGAGTTTGGAAATGTTATAAAAAATTCTGTTCACACTTTCAGTGTATTCCCACCGATTTATTAAGAGTTTGAAATTGTTGCAAAAATACTGTTCGCACTTTAGCCCCTTTAGCTGTGAAGACATCTTCCAACCATTTTTTAGCCGTGGTATCCAAAAACCCTTTTAAAGCGATGTTTTTTTATAACATTTTCAAACTCTTGATACATCGCTGGGAATACATAATGCGGTAACCCCCACACAGAACAAAACTCTCCTATGAAGTATTTTGTCTTTTGGAATGAATGAAATTCTTTTTAAGGCAAATCTTTACTCTCACAAAATGTGTGGCATGACTTTTATGTCATACAGTTTATAGCATTAGATGATAGTTATAATGTGTACTGTAGATGCATACAATATATTTTCAAGGATATGTTTATTGCTTAAATTTGAATAATTTTGGCAACAGTTAATATGCTATATTTTTTTTGATAATAAATTATTTTGAAAGCTCAGTATTTTCAGAGTTATAAAGTTAAACTTGATATCCAAATATGCTGGTACTCCTATTATGACTGTATGGGACTGCTTCTGTCCAAATAATACACCTTTTCTTTTTTTACTAATTTCAACTTTTTTCTGCCTTCCTGATAGTAAAATTAACATACTGTACATGTGCTAAAGTATCATAGGGTGCAATGGTTTGCAGCTTCTAAAGCTTTGGGTATATTTGCAGTTTTAATTATAGAATCATAGAGTTGGAAGGGACCACCAGGGTCATCTTGTCCAACCCCCTGCACAAAGCAGGAAATTCACAACTACCTCCGCCACACACACCCCAGTGACCTCTACTTTATACCCAAAAGATGCCCAAGTTGTCCTCCTTCTCGTGATCTGCTAAGGCCATAGAATCAGCATTGCTGACAGATGGCCGTCTAGCCTCTGCTTAAAAACCTCCAAGAAAACTAAACAAAGTATACAATCAATAAATATGACAGATAGTACAATTTCATATGCTAACTGAGTTATAAAGAATGCATTTTATGTTGCTAAAACAGTAAAATAAGTTTAGGCTTGTTAGGAACGTATTGCATATATTTCATTTTTTTCCTAAAAGTTCCATTCCCATTGTTTTTTCTCATGGCTCCAGAATTTCTGGACCTTTTTTTTACAGCTGTTTCTGTATCTAAAAATGTTTCACATCCAGGATCATTCTTTATCCATTGATTATCGTGGACCTATGAGAATGCATTTTTTCATGCATAAAAATAATGATCCAGTAGTGATAGACTGGAGCTGTTCATAGTATGAACTAGACTAGATCTGTTGACCATTCTAGACAGTGCCAATAAGAGTGTAAGCTGATGTGCAGATGGAGGCAATGAGGTGCATGTACCTTATATAGAAATTACATTGCTTAAAAAAACGTAAATTTCTCATGCAGTTGAATTACACTCTTAACCTCTTTTGCTGTTTTAGCCTCTTCGACTTGATATAAAGCGTAAACTAACAGCTCGATCTGACCGAGTGAAGAGTGTGGACTTGCATCCCACAGAGCCATGGATGTTGGCTAGTCTTTACAATGGGAGTGTCTGTGTTTGGAACCATGAAACACAGGTAAGGGTTTGATATAAGGCATGGGGAGGGACTGTGGGCGGCTCAGTGGAAGAGTCTCTGCTTTACATGCAGAAGGTCTCAGCTTCAATTCCCAGCATCTCCAATTTTTTTAAAAAGGACCAGGCAGTAGGTAATATGGAAGACCTCTATCTGAGACCCTGGAGAGCTGCTGTCAGCCTGAGTAGACCGTACTGATGTTGGTGGACCAATGGTCTGATTCAGTATAAAGCAGCTTTATGTGCTTTCATGTTCAGTGAAAATGTATGTGAGCATGATTGACATTTGTCTCCTGGCAATAAAATGTGAAAAGAAGTCTCAGGCGTTGAGAATTTCCAGCTTTATGCTCATAATAATTCTTGGTTTTGCTACCTTTAAATGTATCTTTCTTATAAAGTATAGTTGCTGAACTCAACAGGCTAGTCTTGGCTTCATTAAATTTCTCTGATTCATTTTGTCGAAACAAAACACCAAGGGACTACAAGCAGTTGCAGGTACTATAAGAAGTTGTTATTGACTTAATCTGAATATATTGTTTCTGATCTAGATATGTCTGCATGAACAGAACAATGCATGGGTTTATGGGAGGGTTGTGAGACTAAATTAAGTAAATAAATGAATAGAATGAGTCTTGGGCTTATGTGTGTGCCACTCTCCTGTTGTGTTGCAATACCCTCCCTTCTTTCCTATTTGGAAGAAACCATAGTTTCAGAACTGGAAACCATGGATTGATTGGTCATTGCCCATGAAACCAGAACTGGAAATGACAGTCATTCACTCCTCCTTTCCATCTTTGCTGGGTATGTCTTGAAACAAGAAAGGAATTGCAGTGTATGAAGAGAGAGATAGAGGTGTATCTAAGCCTAAGACTTTCTCGTATCACACTAACCATGCAATCCTGAAAGGAGGGGCCTGAAGTGGCATAGGAGCTGGCGTGACCCCGTGCTGGCATCCCTGCCACTTTGCGCCATGGTAAGTGGCACGGGTGCTGGTCTGGGGGGCACTCACGCCAGCGTCGGGAAGCAATGCCACATTGCAGGCAGCAAAATCCCAGAAGCAAGCGCTAGCATGGGGGGGGGGTGTTCCCAGGGCAGAGCTGACGTTAGTCAACTCCCAGACCCCTTTCGGCCTGCGAACATACTTCTATGCTGCAACATTGCTATGCCAGCAAAATAGCTGTGGAGTCCTGTGTAACTCCATGGAAGAGTTTCATGGGTTTCTATTTTTTAATACACTTATTTTGCACAGTTGTGTTGCTCCTGGCTGTCAACTAACTACCCCCTTCAGGAATGGGCTGTAAATCATGATTTCACATTATGAGTGAGATGAGCCATAATGCTAGAAATATTTACATGAACTTTTACAGTGTGACCCTAAACCGAGTTGCAACCTTCTAAGCCTGTTGACTTCAGTAGACTTGGGAAGGTGTAGCCCTGCCTAGGATCTCACTGTTATTTCCTTTCAGATTCTGGTGAGTGGAAAAATAGCCGAAGACATTTAGAAAGCCATTTTGCATGAGTACATCTTCAAGTGAAATCTAAATTTTTATTTTCAGACACTAGTGAAGACTTTTGAAGTATGTGATCTGCCAGTCAGAGCGGCTAAATTTGTGGCAAGGAAGAACTGGGTTGTTACAGGAGCTGTAAGTTATCAACTTTTTTGTAGTTTGTAATTGTATTGGAATTTTGAAGCTAGTAATCACTAAAAAGTGTGTGTAGTTGGATATTTTCCTCCACTACTGGTCTTTCAGTGCACTAAATTGTCAAACTACTTAGATATAATATACATTTGGGGACGGTGGGAGGGCTAAAAGGTGATACGTATACAAAACACACCCTCAATATATTTAAGGAATAATAGTATGATTGAAGAATATACTGATTTCTTGTGTGAACTTTTTTCTTTTAAAAATCTGAAGAGGTACTGACTCATCTGTCTTTAAAAAAACAACAACCATTTCTGGAATTTTAAATACTATATGAATGATCATTCCATATATACAGAGAAAGTGATTTTCATTGGGATTTTGCTCTTCCATAGGATGACATGCAAATCAGAGTTTTCAACTACAACACTTTAGAAAGAGTTCACATGTTTGAAGCACACTCAGATTACATCCGCTGTATTGCTGTACATCCTACACAGTCTTTCATTCTAACCAGCAGTGGTATGAATTTAACTTTGTTGTATTATTATTTCCATATTTTTCCCATGTATCCTTTTGTAATTCTGTAATGAGAGCACCTGAACATGAATTGCTAGGAGGTAGACACTAGCTTAGATCTTACTGAGCAGCACTTGCAGATGTGAGCTTCCCTGCTACAAATGTTCCACTGCTGTGTGGCATTCATCCCAAAAACATGCCCCTGGCAGTCATTGGACATAAGGATCAGCAGTGGGGGGGGGGCAAAGTGGAAGGGGGGAGGCTTTGAATCTTTTTCAGTGGGATTATCTCTAGGAAGAAGAAAGGGGGAGTTGTTAGATCCTGTTCAAAAGCACTTGGGCATGACATGTTCAAATCCCATGTTCCTAGCTGAAGGATGTAGTCAGGGTGCTAAAGATTAGCACAAATTCTTTTTCACTGGAAAGGTGGAAGTTTTTCCAAAAGGTGATGTTGCCAAGAATAGTTTAAGAAGCAGAGCAACTGAATAATAATTAAACCTTTTGGGTCTCATGGAACTCTTCAGGCTGGATGGTCACCTCTCCCCCCACCCCACCCCAGTTATTTTGTTACTAAATTTACTGTGTGTAATTAACAGGCTTAAGATGTTTATGAAGCAGGTATTAAAAGATGATGAAAATCTTGCATTAACGATACTGTTTTCCCCTCCTAGATGACATGCTTATTAAACTCTGGGACTGGGACAAAAAATGGTCCTGTTCTCAAGTGTTTGAAGGGCACACTCATTATGTGATGCAGATTGTCATAAACCCTAAGGATAATAACCAGTTTGCTAGTGCCTCTTTGGACAGGACGATCAAGGTACGTTGATCTCTTACCTGGAGGTTTGTAGTGAAATATAGAACCTTCCTTTTATATTGTAGACCATGAAAATTATATTGTAAATCGCTGTAGGGTCCAAAAGTGGAGCAGCCTCCAGAAGTGGAGGGGAAGTGGTGTGGACTGCTGTTTATGCTTCTAATGCTTTGGACAGTATTTGGGTGGGGTGGGGGTTGACACTGATGTGTCCAGCATGAAAGTTCATGCATATGTTATGATTGCCAGGCAAGTTCTGCTTAAAATAGCATGATAGCCTGATTCCTGGGCTTAGTGTTCAGAACTGCTTACCATGTGGATGGCTGTCATGTTGAGGTAATTTACATTTCTGCCAGTGGCAGCCAGCAACATTAAGTGAGATGTGGGGTCAGCATGATAGTGATGATAACCAGGATAGGGATGAATTCCTTTTGAGAAACAACTTGAAGTGGTGAGTAGAATGTGTAGATTGGCCCTGAAAAGCAGACTTTTACTTCCACTTGATCTTGCATTTGGGGAATCCATCTGTGTTGGATTTAATCCAGTCATTGGCTTCAGAATCTAGTGATGTCTTCAATTTCCATATTTGTTTGAAGTTAGCAAGCAGCTGTATGTGTGCTGTGTCTTCCCCTACTTCTCAATTTCTGGAAAAAGGTGGGGGGATTTTGATGCAGAGTTGTAAAGATCTGGTAACAATTCTTAAGCATAATCACTTTGTGTTCTTGCAAGGTTTGGCAGCTTGGTTCTTCTTCACCCAACTTCACTTTGGAAGGCCATGAGAAGGGAGTAAATTGTATTGATTACTATAGTGGGGGAGATAAACCTTACCTAATTTCAGGAGCAGATGACCGCCTTGTAAAGATTTGGGATTATCAGGTATGTTATGTCCTGTTGTTCCTAAAACATTTTTTGTGTATTATGAAATAGATGAGTGGGATCTATTGGAGGAGGGGCTAAATGAAAATGATGTGTGAACATACTCAATTAAAGACTGATTGTTCCTGGATCTAAGTAACTGTGCTTTTGTAACTCTGCTGTTCCATTATGTTTACCAGTATTTAGTAAAAAGAACACAGATGTTAAAGATGCTGTTGAGTCTTTATTGGCATTTTCACTTTTTCTTCCTTCCAGAATAAAACCTGTGTGCAAACTCTGGAAGGTCATGCACAAAATGTATCCTGTGTTAGCTTCCACCCTGAACTTCCCATAATCATCACTGGCTCTGAAGATGGTAAATTGAAATTTCCTATTAATCTATAAACCATGAGAACTAGTTGTCATGTTAGTTTTATAATCGTTTTTGTTTTTCGTGATCATGTTTTCAGCAGTTAGAACTTTGCTGTAAGTAGTTTGTGCTTTACTTCTTTCAAATGCTTGTAAATTACTACATCTAATAACAAAAGAAGTGCAAAAGCCCTTGGCTTCTCAGTAACAGGTGACTGCCTTTGTTGCCATTCCTAAGGCACAAGCAAATTGTCTGCCATTCTACTAGTTTTGGTTCTTCGCCTTCTAGTTTTAATCTCTTCTTTTCCTGGACAATTGAGCATCTCAAGGCTCTTTGTCATCTTTGCATCTTGAATCTCTTTCTACCCTACACAGCTTACTTTTAAAAAAAGTTAGAGGGGTTTTTTGGGGGTGCCATCAAGTCATAGCTGACTTATGGCAACCCCATAGGGTTTTCAAGGCAAGAGAGGTTCAGAGGTGATTTGCAATTGCCAGCCTACATGTCACCCTGCTATTCCTTGGAGGTCTGCCATCCAAGTATTAGCCAGGGTCAGGGCTGAGAGTGTGTGACAGGCCCAAAGTCACCCAGCAAGCTTCCATGGTGTGCGTGGGGATTCGAACCTGGTTTTCGCAGGTCCTAGTTCAACACCTTAACCACTACAGCACGCTGTCTTGCATGTCTAAATAATACTGTATACAGTATCCCTGTTGAGGCTTTTTCTCACTTGAGTGCCTTCTCTCACTTCCCACAGGAACTGTTCGGATCTGGCATTCAAGCACATACCGCCTGGAAAGTACACTGAACTATGGCATGGAGCGGGTGTGGTGTGTGGCAAGCCTAAGAGGATCCAATAATGTGGCTCTGGGATATGATGAAGGAAGCATCATCGTTAAGGTATTTATTCTTGTAAAAATATGTGCTGCTTGTCTACTAGTTGAATAT
Source organism: Euleptes europaea (assembly GCF_029931775.1). Classification (NCBI taxonomy): domain Eukaryota; kingdom Metazoa; phylum Chordata; class Lepidosauria; order Squamata; family Sphaerodactylidae; genus Euleptes; species Euleptes europaea. The sequence continues at coordinate 41,884,342 of NC_079316.1, forward strand.
TTATACATGAGTGAGAAACCAGAAAATTTATTTGGTAGACTGCATTTGGAAGCTTAAATGTTACGGTAATTGCAAGCATCAGCAAGTTTTATGCAAATCAGTGTATTAGATATACAGGGAATTGTGTGTTTACTTCAGCTCTCTTCATTGGTCCTTTCTAATTAGCTTGGCCGTGAAGAGCCTGCCATGTCGATGGATGCTAATGGAAAGATTATTTGGGCTAAGCACTCAGAAATTCAGCAGGCTAACCTGAAGGCAATGGGAGACACTGAAATCAAAGATGGGGAGAGACTGCCTCTTGCTGTGAAAGATATGGGCAGCTGTGAAATATATCCTCAGACAATTCAGCACAATCCTAATGGGCGGTAAGGAATTTCTTTTTTCTGGAGATAAATGCTTAAATTATCTTTAAAGCTAGAGACACTTTGATTGTGTGTTTGTGCGTTTTCCTTATAAGCGCTTGTGTAATGCTTCTTGCATACTTAATTTACTGTTGTTTTTTAAAAAAAACATTTTCCCAGGTTTGTAGTAGTGTGTGGAGATGGTGAATACATCATTTACACGGCTATGGCGCTGAGAAACAAGAGTTTTGGTTCTGCTCAGGAGTTTGCGTGGGCGCATGATTCTTCAGAGTAAGTGGTGTTGCCATGTGCTTTCCCTATGTTCAATTGTTTCTATTAACCACTTTGAAAATCAGTATTGAAAGATGGTAAACAAACTTAGTAAGCGAGTAAAAAATGAAAGGGTGTGTGTATTTGTATGGTTGCCTTGGTACTGCTCAGGACCTATGGGTCACAGGAGCAAAGAAGGAAAGGAAGTGTATGGCTGGGCAGTATAGTCTAAGGGTTATGTTGGGGCAATTTGCACTAATTCAATCCTTTCCTGGGTCCCAGAAGACGGTGATGTTGGGGGGAAAAAAATGTAAACTCTAGTATTTCGGCCTAAAGGTAAATCTTGGTAGGCTGTATATTGCCTGTGTGTGTGCGCATGTGCAAAGTTTGATCTTTCTGGGTGAATAAGAAGTTGACTTAAAATGAATTATTTTGTTTTGTATGCAGGTATGCAATCAGGGAAAGCAACAGCAGTGTCAAGATATTTAAAAACTTCAAAGAGAAGAAATCTTTTAAGCCTGACTTCGGAGCAGAAGGCATGTGATGAATTTTATCCCCATGCCAATATTTGCTATATTCGGCAATGCTTTTGAGAATTGCTAAGTTTTATGTTCTCTGCAGGTATCTATGGTGGGTTCTTACTGGGTGTTCGATCTGTCAATGGCTTGGCATTTTATGACTGGGAAAATACAGAACTAATACGCAGAATTGAAATCCAGCCCAAACACGTGAGTTTTTTTCTTGATATACCATGCAGAACAGGGATTTTTTTTTTCAATGTATATTTCTTGGGAGCAGAATAAAAGTTCTTCAGTAGTTATTGCCAAAACCAGTGTTCTTTTGGCTCATTATACTTGTAGTAGCCCATATCTTTAAAGGCCTTTACTTGTTTCACTGTAGATTTTCTGGTCTGACTCTGGTGAACTCGTTTGTATAGCCACAGAAGAATCATTCTTCATTCTGAAATACATTTCTGAGAAAGTTGCAGCAGCTCAGGAGACACATGAAGGAGTCACTGAAGATGGCATCGAAGATGCCTTTGAGGTAACTACTTTTGGTTACAATAAGTAACAAGGATCTGATCCCTTGTCCTATAGATAACAAGAGTAGTGACAAATGTTAAAGATACCTACAGAAAGACACACCATTTTTCTTGTGTACGGTGTAGTCCTGCAGCAAGATAGTAGAAGTCAGAATATATGAGAAGGGCTCTGAAGATTAGCTATTAGACTTACAGAGCAATAGTCATAAACATGCATTTTATGACGATCTGCAGCTTTATATAAATGTGTATCACTAGCAGTGTTTCTGAATATGGCATATGCTTTAGCAATCCAACATGGTATAATGATTCAAGTAGTTTACTAGGAGAGGGGAGACCAAGGTTTAAATTCCCACTCCTACAGGTTGTTCTCTGGGTCAGCTGCTTTCCCGGATTATCCTACTTGATATCCCCTTGTCTTGAGGAATAAAGTGGGAAGTGGGGGGCACACATCATTGTGCTTTTTGGAAGGAGGTTGGATTAAAAATCAAATAACCATTTTGGAAGATTTGCAGAAGGGCAACAGAGAGAGAGGTCCTTTCCATTGGGTCACCTGGCCCATCTATCTCCTGGCATCTCGCTTCTCCATCACTGGCTAGTCATTCTACAGCTTAGTGGGAGGAGAGTGAGGTCTTTTATCCTGACCTACCTGGCTTAGTTGCCACTGTGTCCCAATTGGGGACAGCCATTCAGAGGGAGGCGGAGTAAGAAAAGCAAGGCCTCTTCTGAAAATATATATATATTCTGTTAGTTGCCTTGTATTTAGGAAAAATGAAGTGGAGATATATAAATACAATTATAACAAGTGGGGAACCTGCAAGACTTGCAGAGGAGGGAAACCCCCCCACAAGCCCTTATTTTCTCTGCTCTCCCCATTACTACTCTCCCTTCCCCTCCTGGTCGCTACTTTCTCCAATCCCACCCCATATGCACCTGTAGTCACCCTCCCCCCCCAGCCTCCCTTGTGCCTCGGTTGCTAGGCAACCCCCTAATGCTGAACATGATCTCATGAGATTTTTTTGCAAGATCTTGGCTGTCATTGTCCATTTGGGGGGATCTTTCTGCAAACCTAGGGTTTCCCTAGGTTCCCTAAGGGAACTAAAGCATACCTCTTTTTTGGGGGGGTAGATTTAATATCTGTTCTAAAAAGTATCTAAAGTTGGTAGATTTTTATACATCAGACCAAAATTCCACGATGTAAAAGTCTGTTACTAACAATGCCATTCTAATCAGCATAACACCCTTCTAAGACTGAACTGGAAGGTTGTTTGGGATTGCACTGTGAACCTGTTAAGTGACCCACTGTACTCCTATTGTTTGTTTTTGATGGATCCAGTCCAATTGCATACTTAGGATTATAATGGGCAAACATTTTTTTTATTGCTCCTAGGTCCTTGGTGAAATTCAAGAGATTGTGAAAACAGGATTATGGGTGGGTGACTGTTTTATTTATACCAGTTCGGTGAACAGGCTGAACTACTACGTTGGAGGAGAAATTGTCACTATTGCACATTTGGACAGGTGAGTATCTGATTGGACAATCGGAAATAAATTTTACTTGGTGTGGAAGGATTCTGTTATGAAGTATGTTGCAGCATATCATACTACGATATCCTAGAACACTGATAGTCAGTGGCTCAGGTTCCCCATGCCACTCTTCTGAACACCATTCCCCAATGTGCCTCCTGCCTCATGTTCCAGAAAAGTAGGTGAGGACATTGCCCAGTGGGGATCATGGTTGGCTGGTGGTGTCTACCTCAAAACAGCTGCTGCTGGAAGGAATGGAGGATGGATAAGCTGCAAGCTGCCCTGAGCTGTGAGCCCCATGCTAAGGATGGAAGAGCCCACCTCTCCAGATTCCCCCCCGACACACACACAAACGTACTTCCTGGGAGTACAAACTGCCGTTCCTGGGAGAAGAGCAAGCTGACTTCAGAGGAGAGAGAAAGCACCACCACAGCAGCAACCCGGGAAAAGAGCAAGCTAGACGTGGGGGTGGGGGTTACTCCCCCTTTTCCATGGCCAGCTTGCTCTGCTGAAGTGCCTGGAGGAATCACATTCTTTTCCTTAAGCTGCTGTGGAAGAGAGACCAAGAAGGAAGTAGAGGTCACATATTTATTTAAAGCATTGATTAGCCACCTTTCTACCTTTCAAGGTGGCTTACAATATAAAGTATCTTTAAAAACAAAACTTGTAATCACAATTCAGGACTGGCAGTAAATTAATCAGACAGTCCTAAATTTAAAAAAATCTTCAACTACCTCCTAAAGATTAAAAGTGAGGGGCCCCCTGAGGATGTTTCGTAATTGGAACATAAGACATCCCCCTTCACAGTGCTGCTGGTTGTCTCAGAGCAGGCATCTGCAGCAGGAAGCATAAGCACTATTTCTGCCCCTTGCTCTTTTCTCCCTCTTTCTGGCATGAGGTAGAGTAGTTTTGGCTTCTCACTCTCACCTGAGCTGCAGGCTTCATGCTGGGGGAGAAATCGAGATGACAGCAAGGGGAGCACGGGCTTCCCACTGCCAGAGCCTGCTCCGAGCCAGCCACCAGCGCTGTCTTGGAGTCTCCCATCAAAATGTTTGTGGCCCAATGGGGGCAGGTTCCTACGGCGGGAAGCCCAAGCACCCTGTACTTCCTTTGCTCTCTCCCCAGCACGAGGCCTACAGCTCAGGTGAGAGTAAGATGGATAAGACTGCTCTGCCTCATGCCAGGAAGAGAAAACAGCAAGGGGCGGAGAGTGTGCTTATGCTTCCAGCTGAAGAAACCTGCTCTGAGACAGCCAGCAGTGTTGTGAACCCTCTCTCCACAAGTGAGGGGTCTGCTCAAAGGCAACGCCTGCGTGACCTCTACTTCCTTCCAGCTCTCTCCCCAGCATAAGGCCGACACAGAGCAGGCTCTTGCAGCTACCGGCCAGTTCCAAGCAAGCAGGCTCTGCAGAGAAAAGACAGGCATTTCGCCCAGTAGTACTGTGAGCTTCAGACATTGGTCAAGGCTTCACACGTTTGCCAGGAGCACTCTTAATCTCTAGTCCTAGGCATGCTTACCTGAGAATAAGTCCTATTGGACAAAAATGGGGCTTACCTTTGAGTAAGCAAATGGGCAAAATCAACAACGGCCCTTACGTGTGCCTTCTCTGTAGTGGTCTCCACGTTATAGAATGGCCTGCCTGAGGAGGTCAGCAAGGCTCCCAGACTCCTAGCATTCCACAAACTTTGTAAAACCAAATTGTTCAGGAGAGCATTTTTATAAAGAAAGTGGGGCTGCATCATAAGATTGATCCAGCAAAATGCATTGGGTTTCTGCTGTTGTCATGCCATGTTCTACGTTGTTTATCATGTTATGCTTTGCTTTGTTCAGATGACTGCTCTGTTCCAAATTTCTGTAATCCTAGTCCTATTACTTTGCTTATTAGATGTATCATCCTATTGATTGCATTGGTCTATGTGGTGTAATCCACCATGAATCTCGGTGGAGAGACAAACTATACATAAAAATAGGATGACACTTTTAGTGACTTCATGGTTTGTGAGATAGGGGCTTTAAATTTGGTGGCTTTTAAAGCCATCTGGCTCTATTCTGGCTGATGGAAGGGAAAGTTAGAAGCAGCTCTTCAGAAATTGGGACGTTTGTGTCATTGATATAGGTCCAAGTTAAAACTAGCAGTTTTAAGTTTTAAAATACAACTTCTTGGAGATGATTATATCAGAGATGTGGAGATATAGGGGTTCTCGATCAATATATACCTTTGAATAAGGTTGTGGAATGGGGCAGCACACTGAATGCCAACCCATAAAACAAAACTCCTTGCAAGTACTAAACTTAGCAGAGAGAAGGGTTCTAACCACTTGCAATGTTAAGAGTTCAGCTTTGAAGAAAACTCTTAATAGAGAGAAGAAACTTTGTTTTGGTATGCAGTCTAATAATGAGTCCCGGAGAACTTGAAGGCTTGCACGCCGTCTTGTGTTGTAAGTCTGACTTGCAAGCCCTTCCCCTTGCTCCAGATGCACAAAGCTGGCTAAGTTTCACCAGCAGCGTGGAGGTACTCTGATAATTAAAGACTTAATTACTAGAGTGTATTCAGCTGTATTACTAGAGTGAGGTAGTCTGGTTTATAGCCATTGCAGATGTGGTATGCGAGCTAGAGTAAGTGCCATTAGTTTAGAACATGTTGAGCAGTGCCATTCATGAGGCAACGAGCAGTTGTTATGCCAGAGATTGTTAGTGCTATGGACCTTTCTCGCTGGGATGCTATTTAGGGTGCAGGGTGGCTTTAACAGCTTTGTGACTGCACACATATAGTCACACAATTCATCTCCCTTGCTGCTCACACACAAGACTCCAAGCCCTCTGCCTCTTCCCCTTGGCTTGTTTTCTCCAGTTCGCTGCTGCTTAGGGAAGTGGATGAGTTCCAGAGTTCTGGGGCTGAAGCAAAATCCCTTGATTTCTGCCCTGGCTGATTTCTCTATTAGCTGTTGTGGTGTGAGCTTTGCAGAGCAACACGAAGCTTCACATCAAACAAGGTATTCTTCCCTCAAAGTAAACAGCATCAGACCAGTCAGATGATTTCCTGAGCCTGACTTGCTTAAATCATTTCTTGGTTTATAGCTGCATGAAATTAATATATATCTATCTCTCTTCCTTTGTTTAAAGGACAATGTATTTACTAGGGTACATCCCCAAAGACAACAGGCTTTACCTGGGTGACAAAGAATTAAACATAGTGAGTTATTCCTTGCTAGTTTCAGTGCTAGAGTATCAGACTGCTGTGATGAGGAGAGATTTCAGTATGGCTGACAAAGTTCTTCCCACAATTCCAAAGGAACAGAGGACCAGAGTTGCACACTTCCTCGAGAAGCAGGTAAAAACACTTGCTGTGATCTGCCAAATAAAACCTTGGTTATGATAACTAAACTTAAATATTAATATCATAAATGGCTTTAGCAAGGTTGAACATTATCTGTAAATTACGTGTGTAAATGCATACGGACATTTATAGTTTTTCAGAACAAGCAGACAGTATGGGATTGGGACACATACTGATGCTTTCAGAGCTGTATCTTTTGGGTTGCTAGGAAACTTCTTTAACTGGTCTGACGTTCTGTTGTTGAAAAATCCAGGGTTTCAAACAGCAAGCTCTTGCAGTATCTACAGACCCTGAACATCGCTTTGAGCTTGCTCTTCAGCTTGGAGAACTTAAGATTGCATATCAGCTTGCTGTGGAAGCCGAGGTAAGCTAACACCATGTTATTAAAAAGAGGAGTCATCTTAAAATGCGTAAGAGTGGATTTGTATGACAGAAGTTGAGTTCTGCATGCAAAGTCACAGAATGACCTCCTGGGCTATTTTATGGCAGGCTTGAGCTGGAGTCAGGGAAGGGCTATGGAAGGATTAATTTAAGGTATTGGTCTACCCTGAGATTAGCTTTTAGCAAGGAGCCTTAACTGAGGATGACTTTTTTAGAGGAGGCAAGCTTATTGGTCCTAGGTGATAAGAGTAATGGAAGAAGTACTCCCTCAGCATTTTTTAGACTGACCTTGTATTAAGCAACATGTTTTCAAAGCAGGAGGGAAAGTACGGAAGAAAAAGCTAAGACCCTAACTATGTCTATAAATTAGTTTAAACGTGTGGTTTCCCCTCCCCTCTGATTCAAAATATGATACACACTTAAACCGGTTGAATTTCTCTCATCTACCCAGTCGGAGCAGAAGTGGAAGCAGCTTGCTGAGCTTGCAATCAGTAAGTGCCAGTTTGGCCTTGCCCAGGAATGCCTGCACAATGCACAAGACTACGGCGGCTTGTTGCTTTTGGCCACAGCTTCAGGAAATACCAGCATGGTGAACAAGCTGGCTGAAGGAGCAGAAAAAGACGGGAAGAACAATGTAGCATTTATGAGCTACTTCCTCCAAGGAAGGTCAGTAGCAGACAGTCCGATATACAGTGTCATCTTACTGTTCTTAAATAAAGGGAAAGATGGTTTCAAACCTTCGTCTTGACTTCAAGCAGTCATCTTTGTGTGATGTAATGGGAGTGTTGTAGTAGTACATTTATTGCGGCATTGCGCCAATAAAGAGTCATGGGAGTGCTTACGTTTTGGGCTCAAATATGTCATTTTCATTCCAGGGGTTATTTATTGCCTTAACAAAAATTCTTGGTGGCTTCAGCCAAGCCCTATTTTTATTGAGTATTAGCTGATACTTCAAAGATAAACTATGCCAGAGTTTTCATTTAACAGCAGTGAAGATACTGCATTGGACCCAGACAGCTGTTTGGGGATTTTGGGCTGGTGAAAGGAGGAGGAATAGGTTCCCTCTGGCCATCAAAAAGGTTATGCTGCAGATTGTGAGCCCTTCGTAGATGTGTGTGTTAAGTGCCGTTAAGTCGCTTCCGGCTCATGGCGACCCTATGAATGAAAGTCCTCCAAAATGTCCTAACTTTGACAGCCTTGCTCAGATCTTGCAAATTGAAGGCTGTGGCTTCCTTTATTGAGTCAATCCACCTCTTGTTGGGTCTTCCTCTTTTCCTGCTGCCCTCAACTTTTCCTAGCATGACTGTCTTTTCCAGTGACTCTTGTCGTCTCATGACGTGACCAAAATACAATAGCCTCAGTTTAGTCATTTTAGCTTCTAGCGTCAGTTCAGGCTTGATTTGATCTATAACCCACTGATTTGTTTTTTTGGCAGTCCACAGAATCCGTAACACTCTCCTCCAACACCACATTTCAAAGGAATCTATTTTCTTCCTATCAGCTTTCTTCACTGTCCAGCTTTCACACCCATACATAGTAATAGGGAATACGATGGCATGAATTAATCTAGTCTTGGTGGCCAGTGACACATCCTTACACTTCAAAAAATTTTCTAGCTCCTTCATGGCTGCCCTTCCCAGTTTCAGTCTCCTGATTTCTTGCCTGCAGTCTCCCTTTTGGTTGATGGTGGAGCCAAGGAATAGAGAGTCTTGAACAATTTCAATTTCCTCATTGTCAACCTTAAGTTGTGTAATTCTCCTGTAGACATTACTTTTGTTTTCTTGATGTTCAGCTGTAGTCCTGCTTTGGCACTTTCTTTTAACTTTCAGCAACCTTCGTAGATAAGACATATGATATGAGGGAAGGAGGGGAATTAGATGTGAGTTGGGGTGGGGGAACTGGCTGGATCCCACTCCTGTGCCTTAGATCTTTTATACCACCCCTATGCCTGAGCTTCTCTTTTTGCTTCAGAGTCATAGCATTACTTTAGGCTCTGGGTGTGTGTATTATGTGCAGTCTAGGTGCTTCCAACTGTTGGTGACCCTGTGAATGAATGACTTCGGAAATGTCCTATCATTAACAGCCTTGCTCAGGTCTTACAAACTGAAGACCTCGGCTTCCTTTTTTCAGTCAATCCATTTCATGTTGGGTTTTCCTTTTTCCTGCTGCCTTCAACTTTTCCTAGCACTATTGTCTTTTCCAGGGAGTCTTGTCTTCTCATGATGTGACTGAAGTAGGGAGAGTTCAGGCATGATTTGATCTAGAACCTGTCAGCTTTCTTCCCCCTGGGTATTCAACATTAATTACACCAGCATGGCTGCAAATTATATCACACTCATGTCTTTCTATTAGTAATCCTTATACTGTTAAAAACTACAAAAAATTAACAGATGAACAAATGCCTCCTAATTTATCTTTGTAGGCTTGACAGTTGCCTTGATCTCTTGATTAAAACCGGGCGCTTACCAGAAGCTGCTTTCTTAGCGCGAACATATTTGCCAAGCCAGGTCTCAAGGTAAATCTCTAAAGTGTGTTTAGAAGTAGTGGTTTAATTATAACTATCTTACTTATAACAGATGTGTGTCCCATCAACAGGGTTGTGAAACTGTGGAGAGAAAATCTCTCTAAAGTCAACCAGAAAGCTGCTGAATCCCTGGCTGATCCCACAGAATATGAAAATTTGTTTCCTGGATTAAAGGAAGCCTTTGTTGCTGAAGAATACATAAAGCAAACAAACGCTGATTTGCGGCCTGCCAGTGAATATCCACTTGTCACTGTAAGTGGTTGCAAGTTGTGAACAAATGCATATGAAATCAGGCAGATGACTCAGCAGTCAAGATTTCTTGTTGAGTTAGATTTACACAAGAATTTCTACTTATGTAACAGTTTCATCTTTTCTTTTTGGTAGCCAAATGAAGAGAGAAACATATTGGAGGAAGCCAAAGATTTTACACCGCAAATACAGGCAGCATTACAGGTCAGTGTTCATGAAATTCTGGGATAACAAGAATCTCTGCTGTAGATTTTTGTATTGTAACTTAAGCCAGGTAGACCACGGCTTTTCATGTAGTTGTAAAAAGTTTATCAAATGGATTGCTTGTCATGTCTGTATTTGAGATTCACTTTGATTGCTTTATAATTTTGTTGCTTTTCTACACACTTTACCATTGAAAGTGTCTTGAATGGCAGTGTAAAGCATTGTGTCAATGAATATGTAATAGTACCTTTTTGTTTTGGATGTAAATAACTTATGTTGCAGCAAGCTTGCCTGATTTCTGTAGCTTCAATAAATCACCTGCCATCTTGAACATTGCTCTATTTCTTTCGAGTTGCTGCAGGCACTCTGAAATAGCACTGAGCAATGGCTCTAAAAACCTCACTTTAATATTAATCTTTTTTGTGCAAAATCAAATTAACCAGCCTTCTAAATGTCAAATGAAAGTAATGAAAGTGGCAATGTTGCGTCCCTAAATTAAATAGCTGGCTGAATACGGGTATAAAGTGTAACTGCATGTGGCATTTGTAGATGGAAAGAAGGAAACACATCATAGCTTTCTGAAATGTGTTGAGAAATATAAAGTTGGCACGTTGAGTATGCTTTCCCAAAAAATATTCCGCTCCTTACCTTAACTGTTCCAGAGGAGGCCAGTTAAGGCGTGTGAATATGGTCATACTGTCTCAAAAGTTGATATGGCCTTGGTTTGTAAGGTCATTCAAGATGTGGCTAAATCCAGTTTTTCAGGTTACTTGGCACACAGCACCATATATCTATGACATTACACAACATAAACAAAAAATGAGCCCCTATCTTAATTGATGACAAGAGTAATGAGGGTTGAGTTGTGAACAAGTTCTTTCAGGGGGATAAGTTAAAGGATTCATGGGAAACTTGGGAAAGGAAGAGAGGAGGGGAATCCTCTTGTGATCAGGAACAGCATTCCGTGCATAAAGGCAGTCACCCAAGAGAGCAGGAGTCCCAAGAATGGTAAATGGAGCAGAAGCAAGTGACCGGCAGGGATAGGGAAAGTTGGACACATTCTGGGCCCTTTGTTAAGGAATTAGTATTATTGCTTAGTTGCATGACAGCTGTGTCATTCAGAATATGTATTTTGTGAGTGTCTATCGAAAGTTAGAATGGTGGTCCAGCATTTTCTTAGGCAGGACCCAGCAACCATTTTAAAGCCTTTTATTTTTCATCATAAGGAGTCTGAAGAGGAAGATCTAGTTCCCACTTCTAAGCCTGTGCTAGTGCCTCCGGTTGCAGGGACGGACCCAATTGCAACAATAAAAGATGAAAAGGTAAAAACTCAAGTGCGCCAAACAGAAAGACATCGTTCTGTTGGGAGGCTCCTATTCTGTCAGACATCCATCTTTCCATTCTTTCATGTCCTCTTTGGCAGTTTCAAAAATGCACAAAATGATGGGGTACAGTGATAGGTGGCTTTGGTCATTTCACATGAGGGAAATCACAGGGGGGTGAGTCTCATCATCCCACATTCCCTCTTCCTTTTAACTATGAGGAGTTGTGGGTGAAATGTATACATAACCCCATTCTGAGCAATAAGTGGGATAAATGTGTAGTGAACAAGAACTTTCAGAAGTGTGTAGTTGGATTTAAATGACTACATGCACTTAGAAGGAAAAATTGTTTGTAATATACAAGTTTAGTGCACCTTTGTATGCTGCTGGCTAACAGATTGGGAGGTGTTTAACATGGATATATGGCATTTGCATGAATGTACTAACACCAGACACTTATTCGACTTGTCTTTCACACACACTATTTTTACTCCTAGCCATAAAGCTACCCCAAACCCCCACAATTCTGAAAACTCATTGATGACTGCTGTCATACACTTGAAGTTTCAAAACAGAACCAGAGAGGCAAACTTGTATGATTTGCCGTTCCTGTTTTCAGATTCTGATTATTTTAATGCAGCCCTAGAAGACCTCGGCATAATATCCACCCAGAGTGCAACTCTTAATTCTCAACTGAGCAGGTCTTCTCTAGAACGAGCTAACATTGACACAGGTCACTGCCATTGTTGGTAGCAATGAAATACCTACACTTGACTCCCCATATGTCAGATAAAAACCTACTCACCCTGCTTGTATGCAACAATAATCATAACCTGTAAGCCATTAATATTTTACTTACCTGCTTAAAATGCTACTGTCACACAGTATCTTAATATTACTTACACCACTCTGACTCTGCAGCAAAATTGTATGGTACCAGTCTATCTTGTCCAGTTGCTTAATTTCTATAACCACAATATAAATATCTTCTGGCTTTGTTATGGAATGCTAACTATACTTACTTGTACAGTCTATAAAGCTGCTTTAATTACCACTGTAAGTTGTGTGTTAATGTCATCTGCTGAAGATGGTGATAGCAAACATGTTTCAATTTTTCCACTCTGCACAGAATAAGCAGGCGGAATGAAGAAGGCTTCTTTCTTGGTGTCAGTTAGCAGGACTAGACCTCTACAGTTGTGATACACAATGCTTTGTTAAATACCAGGCATCTAACTCTGCACTTCCTGCTTTAGGCCCTATTGGAACTGGATGAAGATTTGGATAACTTAGACCTGGAGGATATTGATACTACCGATATTAATTTGGATGAAGAGATGTCCGACTGAGTCTTCTTAAAAATGACCAAATTTCTTATAAAATTGCCTCTCCCTACACTCGTATTCCTTTTTATACTTAAGTTGGGTAAACTAGGTAGGAACAGATCTGTAAAATGCATCAAATAATCATTTTTCTGTTGTTTAGATGATCTTAGATTCTGTTGCAAACACTTGTTCCCCAATAAACGTCTTTACAGTTTAGACTCCTTTTCAGTGTCCTTACAATACTAAGTATTGTACTTGCAAAATTACGATTTTAATGGAAAGGTAGAATACTTACTTGATCAAACAGGCCAGATGTCTTTTATCCTATAGGAATATTGTGACAATATTTTATTTAAGTTCTATGTACATTTTAGAGGCTTCAGATATCACACAAAATGAAATGGATCAAGGGAATCATTTTATGAAGCTTCAGACTGAGGCAAATTTTCTTGATAAGCCCGAAGTGCTAGTTCAATATATCCAGCTCTCTGTACTTCTGTCTTCACAAAAGTCTATAATGAATTAAAATAGGAATGAAGCAGCTTTGGAAAAGTTCAACAGCTTAAACATTAGTTTAGCAAGTAATCTTGAAATACTGTTCTAACAGGTCTTTATCACCTTACTTTATGAACAGTGCTCTGACATTCAACATGGCAAGTTATACAAGTGTAAGAACTCTGCTTTTAGATAGGTTGCTTCTGATCTTAGCTGCACCACAATACTTCATTCTTGTCTTGAAGCTAAGTATAGCCAACAATCAGCTGTGTCACCCTACAGTATTTATGGATGTATTCTCTAGCTTTTTTTAACATTCATAAGCAGGAAACTATATATACCTTAATTAAATCTAGCCCTTGGAGATCTTGTGCTTCTCTTGCGGACTGGCAATCAGGGTGGAGCATGTGATAAAGGTTGACCAGACTTGTGGCATCTTCCAACCTGAAAAAAGTTCATTTACAATCAGAATCTAGATATTCACATCATTAGTGTTTTTTGGAAGCATAATGGTACCTAAGGTAGTCAAACCGCATTGAGATCTAGATTCACATCCATGATTAGGTTAACTAATTTTCCTCTGTTCTACCTACAGTAAGTATGGATCAGTCCATGTAAAAATGTTTGCTCAATATAATGGGATTTATATTGAACTGTATGGTTTCGTAACATTTCTAGTTCAGTTTCTCTATTCAGATAGATAGTAATACCCTTCTTTATTAAAAAATCAGACATTTCCCATTTAGGATTAAATTCTTTATAAGCCTCAAACCAAGCGTAATATAAGTTAGCTGTTTCGTGCTTCACTTTAAAAAAAAGCTAGTCTACTCACAAGCTGGTTGACAGTGCAGTCCTATGCACAGTTACTGCAGTCTAAGCTTCCTGAACTGAAACATTGTATAGGATAGGACTGAGTTTTGCACAGAGTTCTGTAGTTGCACATGCCCCTTAACTCAGTTAAAGAGACGTGCCTGCTATGTGTACGAACTCCTTTTGTTTTCATGGAAGCCACTTACCAAAACATTTAATACCATTAAGTAACAAACACGGTCCCCATTTTAAAAAAACCATACGTGGTTGCCGTTACAATTAGGACAGACAGCTGTGAAGTCCCTATCTATAAGTTACTTGGAAGTTTTGGTTCAATGGGGTTTACTCCCAGTGACTGTATTCATTAATTAGTTTCAAAAGCCACGTGTTAAGAAAAATATAGTCTGTTGATAGTCTGCAGGGGAATGATAACCCAGGGGCACTCAAGGTCATATACTGCCTCTGTATTTTGGGACAACCCCATTTTTAGAGGTATGGGTAGGGCTCAATGCTTTCAGCTACTCTTGTACACAAATGCAAGGACAACAATGGGACACGGGCAAAATCAAAAGCAGCCAATGTCTGGGGAATGAGAAATTAAACAACTGAGTCACACTAATCCATTAAGCACAAGACAACAGCCCAAAGTTTAAGTGAAAGCTGATTACATCATTGTTCCTACTCACATTTTAAAAGCAATATAACCTAGAACTCAATAGATTAGATGGCTCACGATGAACAATTTAATACAATATAGGTATGGGAAACAAGTAACATTTATGGCGATTCCTTTGCATGTACATTTTTAGCTCATCAAGTAGCACTTACAGATCCCTCTGAATCATGTCAATCAGCAACCCATCTGTCCTCTTCCTATTTACAAGGTACCACACCATTCCTCCAAAGTGTCTTGTTGAACGCAGAAGGTCATACTTTGCATGCTTATCAATATCTTCATACGTACAGTGATGAACCTGCCCAAGAAAGAGTTGAAATATTAATGTTAGCTTTCTGGATTTAAATACATGTAGTCATCTCTGTAATGCCCAAAATACTCTTCTCCAATGCTAGGAACTCACCCTGATATAGTCAGGTGAATCCGGCTCAAATTGCACAAGGCAGAGATTAAGGAGCTCTTCATGACGGTCCTGAAGAAACACAGTCTAAAACAACAATTGTTACTTCATTTCAATCCTGTGCATCTCTCAACAAAAGACCCTAGTCAGTAAAAACAACAAACCAGTTCTAGAGAACTGCAATACAGGTGAACTTTTCTTCCAGGTACAAGCAAGGAAAATATGCAAACCAGTGCCCTAAGGGGATGGTAGGAACAGTTCAAGTAAAAATACACCCCTGCTGTTCAAACTGAGGCTTCCCATAATGTTTGGGGTTACAGCAATTAGATTTCAGTACATTCACTGACAAAGAATATAAACATTTTGATGATCCTGGAAGCAAGTTATTGTTTTAAAAAATACTTTCTTTTCCTTATGGTTAAGAAACTAACTTGCTGATGGAAGGAAAGGCTATCTTTTAATATTTTCTTAATTAGCATTTTCACATTTGTCTAGCGACAAACTGATTTCAAAACGTGTATCAGTTCAAGGTCTGTCGTCATTGTGAAAGATCCAGATATACAGCATATAAACAATGTTCAAGTTAGTATTTGCCTAAGGATCTTGCTTTTAAAGGAAAGCTAAACTATTGTCGAAGGCTTTCACGGTCAGAGTTCATTGGTTCTTATAAATTATCCGGGCTGTGTGACCGTGGTCTTGGTATTTTCTGATGTTTCGCCAGCAGATGTGGCAGGCATCTTCAGAGGATTAACACTGAAGGACAGTGTCTCTCAGTGTCAAGTGTGTAGGAAGAGTAATATATAGTCAGAAAGGGGTTGGGTTTGAGATGAATCATTGTCCTGCAAAAAGTATCAAAGGTAATGTGCTAATCATTGTCCTGTAAGTATCAAGATAATGTGCTAATGAGGGTGTGGTATGTTAATATTAGCTTTGGATTTCACACATTATTAGCTTTGGATTTTACACATTAACAGATCACTTCAGGATACAATGGTTCCATATTAACATACCACACCCTCATTAGCACATTATCTTGATACTTACAGGACAATGATTAGCACATTACCTTTGATACTTTTTGCAGGACAATGATTCAGCTCAAACCCAACCCCTTTCTGACTATATATTACTCTTCCTACACACTTGACACTGAGAGACACTGTCCTTCAGTGTTAATCCTCTGAAGATGCCTGCCACAGCTGCTGGCGAAACGTCAGGAAAGAAAATACCAAGACCACGGTCACACAGCCCAGACAACCTACAAGAACCAAAGAAAGCTAAACTATTTGCTTTTAGGGAACAACTAGTACATGCTATATCTGGCATGTATTGTTTGATACCAATGCACCCAGGTAGCCTGTATGGTACAAGGCACTCTAATAGGCTAGGTGTGCAGAAAACAAATACTCTAATTGTGACAACCAAGCTAAGTCTTGGGTTTGGTAAGTGTCTGACCCCCCCCCCCCCCAGCAAAAGGTTTTATCTGGCAAGGTGAAATGCATTCTCATTTTACTGTTCCCTCCAGTAGCAGCTCAAAATGCCCCCAATCTTGTTCCAGGTGGGTCCCCCTCTCCCTGAGAAACAATTTCCTGGGGGAATTTGGGAGGAGGCAGGAAAATTATGTTCCACCGGTGGAAGTCTGGAAACAATTGTGTGGATCCAACCCAATAACACATGAACAATATCCCAATGAGTTATATGTCACATGCTGTCAAATTTAATTGTGATTGGGTCAGTGGTAGAGTAGT
Organism: Euleptes europaea; assembly: GCF_029931775.1. Taxonomy (NCBI): domain Eukaryota; kingdom Metazoa; phylum Chordata; class Lepidosauria; order Squamata; family Sphaerodactylidae; genus Euleptes; species Euleptes europaea. Next base: position 41,900,990 of record NC_079316.1, read on the forward strand.
GAAAACACAGTAGAGAAACATGTTAACATAGAAACTGAACATGCCATGACCTGCTGTTACCCACAAGAAGTAAATTGAATGACTTTCTCAAGGTCTCCCAATACATTTTACCATAAGGTTTTCATTCCTGAACAGAGGTGGAGGGGAAATTTCACGGCCTTCTCTTGGGAAGAAGATCTGTATCATCCTGTCCCTTTCCTCCCAAGTGGCCTTGCGTAATACTCCACTCGTTTCTCGAACTACAATGAAACGTTCCTGAAATGGAGAAAAACAGTTAGACGACCAGCATTCTTAACCTAGTTCTATTAATTCTCTTAACTTACGAATTGCTGCAGAGCTCTGAGTTTTAAGTTTGCACTCTGATCCAGCATGCTACAAAATATTTTTTAAAATTAAGCAAATGCAGCTCTCCATCTTGAAAACACCTCAGCCTAATGGCATATTCAAAACTAGGGCAGCCACATTACTCAGACAAAGACTGATGTAAGGTTGTGTTATCTTGATCATAAAAAAGGGACCCTGAAATGCTGTGTTCCACATGCTCCTGCTGAGCCTCTGAAGACAAGGAAAGATTCTTCAGTCTGAAGGAAGGAGATTCCTAGGCTTGGAGTCTCCCTCACTCACACAGGAAAACTAAAATTAAATAAAAGAAATTTTAATGGAAATATAAAATGAAGATTTTTTAAAACCCAATATTTTGTAATAATACATCCAATTGATTGGATCCCATGGATCTGTTGCTTTAGTGGTAGCACTTCCCACTATAACAAAGATCCTTATGCCAGCAGAAGAGTCTCTTGCATCTCTTGCTGTTGCCATTAGCGGAAGAGATCTACGGGATCCAACTCAGTATTGTTTTTCTTCAGAAACCTTGTGTTTATGCAACAGCCATTATTAGGCAGATAAATCTTAGTTTAATAATCTGAAATTTATGTAAGCTAATTCAAAACGGTTCCTTGAAGCAATTGTATCACGGCCCTGTATAAACCTGCTGCATAAAAGCTACAACATTTGTTGTTGTTTTAATGAAACATAAATATCTATTTTGTAACTGACTTGCAAGCCTCCATTATTCCAACGTACCACTGTGCATATATTCCCATTTGGCACTGCTCCCTATACATTGGTGATCTTGTGGTCTAGTGTGTGTGTTAACTTAAGGAAAATTGGATATTTCCTTTTCAACTACAGGATCTATTAGTGCAATTACAAACTGATTAGTTTGAAGTTATCAAGTTGGTCACGCCATGCCAAAATTCGGTAATGTTCCAGGGCAACTAACAAGACTCACACGGTGTGGGGTATCATATGTTAAGTCTGTAAATACATATTTGTAAGGCTCAATTCCATCAAGAATCTTGTCTTCTGATAATACATCATTAACTGGGTCCCGCTCACTTAATACAGGAGGCATTTCCAACCTCTCTCTGGCTTTCTCAACAGCTTGCCTCGTAGCCTAAAAAAAGAAAAGAGGGGGTAATTATAGCAGTGAAATGCCACCGAATCATTTGATTTCCATGAGCACTTTAAAAGGAGCTCACTCACTGTGGTAAGAAGGCAAAAATGAGAAAAAGACACTGTAAAATTACAACGAAGTCCTTTCAAAAAAGATGTAGGACCAATTATGTGTTATTAACAGCACTTAAAATATCAGGAGTATTCTTGTTGCTTGTTTGTTTTCTATTTTTTTTGTTAGAGGGTATTGCTTTTCTAGTGTGGAAACATCTGAACACTTGACAGCTGTTCAAACGTTAGTGAAAAATACAAAATGTACACATTGTAGATATTACCATTACATGTAATAGTAAACTGGCTGGTCCCTGTCTAGATGGCAACCTTCAGAAAAGGTCTAGATGGCAACCCACTGAGCAGAATCTCAAGGCATGTGGAAATTACCCACCCCCCAGCCTGATGACCGAGAAATGCTGTAAATAAAGGAAAAATGAGTGAACAAAAAAGAGCCCCCAACGGAAAAGAATCCTGGAGGTGAAGATTCTCTGTGTGTCAGTGAGATTTACAAATTGTTGATCCTTCCCATGATTCCTTGCAGGCCTCAGATTATACACGGTCTATTATGCAATTACATTCATAGAAATATTTGTTCAGGATTGTATATTCAGAGAATAAAATCCCTTTCTGTTCTCTCAATGAGTTATGAATATTGAGTTATGTTACAAAAAACAGACTCTTTGTCTGCAAAGGTAAGCAAACCAGAGATAAAATGGCTACTTTTGCATTGTCACTGGTTCAGGTGATATTGGATTTTAGGCAAATATTAAGAGCCAGTGTCATTTAGTGGTTAAGGTTTCAGACTAGGACCTGGAAAACCCAGGTTCCCCACTTGTACCATGGAAGCCTGGTGGGTGACCTGGGGCCAGTCGCACACTCTCAGCCCTGACCCTGGCTAGTATATGAATGGGCAACCTTCAAGGGATACCAGGGCTGTGAGGCAGAGGCAGGCAATGGCAAATTACCTTCAACCATCTCTTGCCTTGAAAACCCTATGGGGTCACCATAAATCAAATGTGACTTAACGGCAAAAAATAAAATTAAAAAATCAAATACTTGATTGCAGCTGGATCAATATGAGAGTCCCCAATAATTTCTGTTATGGACGGTTGTTTTGAATTCACTTTAGATGTAATGAGAATATTTAAATGTGCTGGAATTTGGATAAATTTGACTCTTGATAAGGCAATCAATGGCTAGGATTCAGACTGCTTTTTCCACAGGCACAAGAACTTCTGTCCATAGACCACAATTTCCAGCATCTCCCTTCATATGACAGGCTGAAATGCAAACTCTTAACTGAGCCACAGTTTTTAAAAAGCGTAGTCTAGCTGCACCCTAAAACAGAAAACTGATGGGGATATACCTCCTCCAGTTGCAATTTTGTCATGAGCTTGTACTTTGGAGGCTCAAGTTCCTGTTTTATGGGCTTAAACACCTTCTGCAGATCCAGCCCTGTCATCTTGTAGAGCAGGGTTTGAACTCTTTCATCCGTAAAACTAGGCTTTGTAATATTAGATTTGTCTTCATCTGAAAAACAAGGGGTTACTCCAAACAGCAAGAAAGGGGAAAACATGACTACTCAAATATTTATAAAAAATGAAAGTAAGTTGAAACAAATACTACTACTGAACTCACATGGAGCCAGCCTGGTGTTGTGATTAAGAGCGGTGAACTCTAATCTGGAGAACCAGGTTCAATTCCCCACTCCTTCACATGAAACCTGCTGGGTGACCTTGGGCCAGTCACTGTTCCCTCAGAACTGTCTCAGCCCATGTGGAGGCAGGCAATGGCAAAACACTTCTGAATGTCTCTTGCTTTGAAAACCTTATGGGGTCGCCATAAGTCAGCTGTGACTTGACGGCGCGCACAGACACACACACACACAAACTTACTAAATGCCAACTGTGAGTGTTTTGCAGCAGACTAAAAGTATCATGGATCCTATTAAAAGAGCCAATAATGTATCAAAGAATGATGCATTGAAGGCGGAGACCAGAGAAAATCTCAGAATTCAGAACATACTAGAACATGGAAACCAAGTTAATTTCATACTAGTTTAGTCAACCCACAACAGTTGCACCTTAAACACAACGGGCAAACTTATTACATGTGCTAACCAAGCGTCTCTAATGTTCCCTTCCTCTGATGGGTTTGCCATAATCCTGTTCCTTGTCTGGACCCTCAGAAACAGCATGTGGGGTCTGTGGCAGGGGTGGAGAGGACAGCTGTAATCTCACACATGGAAGTGCTGCCGACCCAAGTGGAACAAAGCATAGGATCCAACCCAGTATCTTTATATAGCAATACTATTACATAGCCAATTAAATTAATAGCCAATTTTAATCCATATGTCAAAGCCGTGGCTCAGTGGTAGAGCATCTGTTTGGCATGTAGAAGGTCCCAGGTTCAATTCCCATTGTTTCCAGTTAAAGTGACTAGGCAAGGAGGTGATGTGAAAGACCTCTGCCTGAGACCCTGGAAAGCCGCTGCCGGTCTGAGTAGACAATACTGACTTTGATGGACCGAGGTCTGATCCAGTATACGGCAGCTGCATATATTCACATAGCTTATCATTAGAGGAGTAGAGGCTCAAATGATGCCCTGCACATATGAATGGGCCATCCTGGATCAGGCAATCTTTTAATTTCATTGTCAGATAATTCTATGTATGTATATGTTTCTTACACACACACACACCCTTCCTATTACATACACAAAAAAGGTAGACTGCAAACAAAGTAAATTAATAACTAGTTTTAATTTCACCCTGGCTACCATCACCTGATTTTTCTCTTATTTATTTTTTAGCTGGCTTTAAGAGACTATCTTGAATAGACTGATTTAATTCAGCGTCTTTGTATTACTGATTGCAAGTTTCTTTCAAGCAACAACTTAAAATAAATAAACCCGCCCTGAGTCTGGCTTGTTGGGAATGAGGGCGGGCTATAAATTTGAAAAATAAATAAAAATGAAGAATATCCACAGACGGAGGGTTTTTTTTTTTTTTGTCTGTTTTTGACTGAGTGCTTTTTTTTTAAATGGAGGTAGTCCACACATTCAGCGGAAGCTCCCCAAGTGGGGGGGAAAAACCCTCAAACTGACCCTGCATAAACGGCCATAGGATGGATGAGCCCGCCTGACCCAACAGGGAGGCTACACCAGACCCGCGTTCCCCCTCGCTCATTTCCAAGCCGCTTTCAAATTTAATGCAAAAGAGAAAAAAGAAAACCTCACCCGCCTCCGAGCCCTGGCAGAGCTCCCGCCGTCCCCACGAGGCTCGGCTCGGCCGCCGCCATCGCAGGAAGAGAGAAGGGGCGAAAAGACGGCCGCCCGGCAAGCGCATAGCGGCTCCGAGAGCAGCCATCATAGATTGACCCAGAAGGGCTTCCTTAGTTTCCGGATCTCCGCGCAGCATAGCCTGGGTAATGTAGTCTAGAACGCCATTTGCCCTCTTCGACTCTCTGCTGCCGCGCGTTCCTTGCGGCCGTTCGAGGCAGTGCTCTCCTTGGGTTAGCGAAGATTAGGGTTTAATGCTCCTTCTTTAAATTTGAATGGATTATTATTATTATTTTAAAAAAAATTCTAAACTGTTTATTTTTAAACAGTTTTTTTAAAATCTAAACACAGGGATTTCACATACACTGTTTAAGAAAGGTCACAGTGGGTAGCCGTGTTAGTCTGCCTGCAGTAGTAGAAAAGGGCAAGAGTCCAGTTGCACCTTAAAGACTACCAGAAGTGCTAAATATATTAAAACGGCATAATATTTATGTATTTAATATATTCTCTTATGTATCCCCCACCCCTCTTTCCTTCTGTATCCCACCTATAATTTAAAATCAATAAAAAATATTTATTAAAAAAAAAAAAAAAGACTACCAGAAAATATTTTTGTTAGACTTTAAGGTGCTAGGCTTTGTAATATTAGATTTGTCTTCATCTGGAAAACAAGGGGTTACTCCAAACAGCAAGAAAGGGGAAAACATGGCTACTCAAATATTTATAAAAAATGAAAGAGTAAATTGAAACAAATACTGCTATTGAACTCACGTGGAGCCAGCCTGGTGTTGTGATTAAGAGCGGTGAACTCTAATCTGGAGAACCAGATTAGAGCTGCCCTTTTCTTGCCCTTTTCTACTGTTTTAAGAAAAGGGTTCGAGAAAAATGTCAAGGCAGCCAACAAAAACGTTTAAAACGCAACAAAATAAATCCGCGGCGGCAGCAACAACACAATTTTAATAGACCACCTTCTTTTGGAGAATGAGAGATGCACATACAAATAACAACTGAGTTTAGCAAAAAAAATAATAATTACAAAACAATCTAAACGTGCTTGACGAAGGATACGCCTTGCCAGTAGGTTTGTCACTTTCCTGCGTTTACATTTTCGTGTGTTCACACACATCAGAGGAAATATATTATGCAAACACCTTGCTCTGATAGGTCTCGAGCCACTATTGGGGAGGCCTCTGCTGCTCTTTTTCTGGGCTCACAAATGAGACAGCTTCACTTTAATAACAACACCTATTGAAGCTTACATATCTTCTAGTCAAATCTCCGCCTTCTAGGAGATGAAGGTTCCAGCAGAGAAGAATAGACTGGGTCTTTCATTTATTTACATATCTGGAATTGAAATAAACACCTAACTAACAGCAGCCTCAGCCATTTTCCTCTCTCCCTTACCTGCTAGAGTATCCTATTGAACGTCTGTAGTAGTTGCTCTAGTACAGAGATGTACAAGGTAGGGTTGCCAGGTCCCTCTTCGCAATGGGAAGGATGTTTTGGGGGCGGAGCCTGAGGAGGGCGGGGTTTGGGGAGAGGAGGGACTTCAATGCCATAGAATCCAATTGCCAAAGTGGCCATTTTCTCCAGGTGAACTGATCTCTGTCGGCTGGAGATTAGTTGTAATAGTAGGAGATCTCAAGCTGGTACTTGGAGGTTGGCATCCCTGTTGCCAACTTCTGATGGACATTACCTGGAATTTTGGGGGGTGGCATCTGGGGAGTGTGGGGTTTGGGGAGGGGAGGGACCTCAGCAGAGTATAATGCCCTAGAGTCTATCCTCCAAAGCAGCCCTTTTCTCCAGGGAGATTGATCTCTGTACACTGAAGATCAGTTGTAATTCTGGGATATCTTGAGGCCCCACCTGGATAGGGGTGACAACCTCCAGGTACTAGCTGGAGATCTCCTGCTATTACAACTGATCTCCAGCTGACAGAGAACAGTTCACCTGGAGAAAATGGCCGCTTTGGCAATTGGACTCTATGGCATTGAAGTCCCTCCCTTCCCCAAACCCCGCCCTCCTCAGGCTCCGCCCCAAAAACCTCCCACCAGTGGCTAAGAGGGACCTGGCAACCCTACACCTGGAGGTTGGCAACCCTATGCACAAGGCTTGCTACTTGCCCAATAATTCCTAGATTCTGCGCTGCACAACTGTTAGCAGTGTCACCCATAACCCTCTGAGCTGTTGCCTCAGAATACACCCCGTTATGATGAGGCTGTAAAATGACCATCGCCTTTCCCATGTCCTATTGCAACCCCCAAGTGGAAGGCAAAGGCAAAGGTGAGGGAGAAATGGCTATGGTTGCTGTATAAATAAAGGAACCACGTATAGAAAAAACATAGGCTCCTGTGAGCCCAAACAGGGGAAGGTGCCCATTGTATCTCTGCATGAGTCACTGCTCTGGTTTAGCTTCTTTCCAACTGACTTTCTGTTAGGAGTGGAGAATTCTGTCATATCTCTGCAATGGGTGTGACGGGCCTGATTTCACATGAAAACCCATCCTGAACACGCTGGTTGGTATGGGCTCAGTTGTTAGAAGTCTGAGAAACATGTTCCCTTCCAGAACTCTTAGGCCTGATGACTATTAGGGTTGCCAGCTCCAGGTTGGGAAATCCATGGAGATTTGGGGAGTGCAGGGTTTGGGGAGGAGAAGGACCTCAGTGGGGTATAACGCCAAAGAATCCACCCTCTAAAGCAGCCATTTTCTCCAGGGGAACTGACCTTTGTTTTCTGGAGATAAGTTGTAATTCTAGGAGATTTCCAGGCCCCACCGGGAGGTTAGCAACCCTACTGCTGAGGCCCTGTGTGACACTGCTGAGAATTTTTTTTTTTTTAAATAAGAGCAAGGAAATAGAGAAGAGCTTGTTTTTTAGCCTTAGAAGTGAGCGTCTTCTGGAGTGAGAGTTATACCCTATTAGGGAATTGGGAAGCTATTTGGCTACATGCCTAAAAGCCACTCCAGCCTCGTACACGCATTTGGATGGCAACCCAGAGTTCACTTTAATTCACAGAAGTGCTTAGGAAAACAATAGAATTTATTAGGCTAGATCCAGGCACGGTTAAATTCATATTCATTTTGTACTTGAGTGGTAACAGCTGCTGGGAGGATTAGCTTTGCTTACGTGTGAGGTAAAGGTAATACTATGTATATATTTATATCATAGATCCCAGTACATAGAGCACATAGCACTTAAGAAGAAACATGCTTTTAAATCATGTAAGTGGATTCAACGCTCTATAGATGCTTGTAGTGACAGGAAATTAGTTTGTAAGAAATGGGTCTGGCACATTATTCACGAGCATGCCTACATGCCCACAAATAAGACCCACATTGAAACTGGGATACTGTAGAGAGAAGCTTTATACGCCAGATTTACTGTTAAGACATTTGGGGAGGATAGAGTACTGAATGGCTTTTAATCTCTGTTCGAATCTAATCAAAAATTGGTTTTCCACAGCTTAAAATCAAGACAAAGAAAGATTTTCTGTGGCTAACCATTGAGGGCTGATTTTCTGGCACTTAAATGCAATCCCTCCAGCATAAACAATAGACAACCATCCACATATGGATCCTGAATATATTTTTTAACAAGCCACTTTATTTTCTGCACAACTGGAAATAGTTGTAACCCAGTGAGAAACCATTAATCATTGCTGCCCTGTCCACAATCAAGAACTTTTGAGATGTCCCTAAATTAGGGTTGCCAGGTCCACCCTGGCCACTGGCAGGAGATACGGATAGGGTTGCCAGCTCCAGGTTGGGAAACTCCTGGAGATTTAGGGGTGGAATCTGGGAAAAACAGGGACCTCAAGTGGGGTACAATGCCATACCATCCGCCCTCCAAAGCATCCATTTTCTCCCAGGGAACTAATCTCTGTAGTCTGGAGACGAGATGTAATGCCTGGAGACTGGCATCCCTACACTAAATTGGGTTGGAGTATAAAGTTATGTATAGGTAAGCTGTAACGTTACAATTCTTTCATGGCATGCCCGTTAACTTTTGGCTAAAATGCAAAATAAAGAAACTGCAATATAGCATTGTAAAGCTACAGTTGTTGCCATATTCATACAATGCACTGATTTGCAATTAGTGGGTTGAAGAAACTTTGAAGGCTCAGAGCTGAATTGCCACAGGAGGTCCAGGAGAAGGACCAAGAGACCCTGGATTCTGCATCAAGGTTGAAACTGGAATGATTATGTTTACATTGTGATGGAGCCATGATGTCGGTGTCAGCCTTGCACAGTGGTCAAAATGTTGGACTAGGATCTAGGATACCCAGGTTCAAATTTCTACTCTGCCATGGAAAAAGAAGAGTTGGTTTTTATATACCAATTTTCTCTACCTTTTAGGAAGAATCAAACTAGCTTACAATCTCCTTCCCTTCCTCTCCTCACAACAGACATCTTGTGAGGTAGGTGAGGCTGAGAGAGCTTGAAGACAACTGTGACTAGTCCAAGGTCACCCAGCTGGCTTCATAAGTCCGCCGCTCATGTGAAGGAGTGGGGAATCAAACCCAGTTCTCCAGCTTAGAGTCCGTTGCTCTTAACCACCACACCAAACTGGCTCTATAAATATCTAAGTGCATAAATTAACTAGAGGAACTGCAGCAAAAGGAGAAGCCTACCCTGCTATGTCTTTCTCCATCAGTTCAATATTGGATTTACTGGCACAATTTGGAACTGTGTGGGATGAGGATTAACCCCAGGTTGAATCAGAAGCTTCTTTGAATGGATTATTATCAATACAGGTGACAACATTTAGAAAGGGCACGCCTTTCCAGTGTCAGTTCGTGGAGGCTGTAAGCAACCCTGGGCAGGAGTGTCACCACCAACCATGGCCGAGGAAGGCATTGCTGTTGGAGGTGTAATGGATGTTAACACCACCCTTCAAGAAGTGCTCACTTATCCATGATGGTTTAGCCCGTGGAATTCGTGAAACTGACAAAGCCTTAGACAAACGCCAAGCCCACCTTTGCATTCTTGCATCCAACTGTGATGAACCCATCTATGTCAAGCTTGTTGAAGCACTTTGTGCCAAACACCAAATCAATCTGATAAAGGTTGATGATGGCAACAAGAAACTGGGTGAGTGGGTAGGTGTCTGCAAGATCAACAGAGAAGGAAAGCCCCGCAAAGTTGTGAGGCTGCAGTTGTGTGGTTGTAAAAGACTATCGCAAAGAATCTCAGGCCAAAGATGTCATCGAAGTGTACTTCAAATGAAAGAAATGAACAAATAAAATACTATGAGCCTGAAAAAAAAACATTTAGAAAGGGCACAATGCAGCTACATTTATGAACGGAAAAATCCTGCTGTATTAATTAGGAGGTCTTTAAGCATACGTGTAAGTATCTCATTGAACAGACGGGACAGAAAAGTGCTAAAGTTCAGCTGGATCATGCACAAAATTCCCAGCTGCTCTTTATGAGGAAAGAGATTGGCCCATATAAACAGACTATATATCCACATTTCATTGCACAGATTGTTGTAAAAAAAGCATTTTGCTCTTTTGTTTCAGTCGTGTACTGGCAGTTTTGTGGGTTTTTCTTTTTCCTGGGGGATAATCTGGCTCGGGTTAGAAGCTGTTTCCACTCATCCAGAACCCTTAGTCTTATCACAACTCTCTTATAAAGAAGGCACAGTGTGCTCAAGTAATAGGGATGGAACTTTAAAAGGTTCCAACCTCACTGAAAAGCCTCTGTTGTTTCTACTTGGTTGCAAAATACTACACGTAATTGTTTGCCATTTCCATATTACTGGCATGGAAACCAGAGCCGATTTTGTCACTCTAGGAAACTCTATGAATTGCTTAAATTGATAGGATTGGACTTGACTAGCTTTTGGAAACACTGTTTGGTGATAGCGTAATCAGTAGGGTTGCCTGGTCCCTCTTTGTTACCGGCGGGAGGTTTTTCGGGTGGAGCCTGAGGAAGGCGGGGTTTGGTTAGGGGAGGGGCTGCAATGCCATAGACTCCAATTGCCAAAGCGACCATTTTCTCCAAGTGACCTGATCTCTATCAGCTGGAGATCAGTTGTAATAGTAGATCTCCAGCCAGTACCTGGAGATTGGCAACCCTAGTAATCAGCTAATAGTTGATACGGGAATCACTGTTCAAGTGATCAAGGTTCCAAATACAGATTCATTGTTGAGGAAACTCAAACTCTTCATGTAAAATCTGGATTGCCAACCTCCAGGTGAGACCTGGAGATCTTCCAGAATTACAATTGATCTCCACATTACAGAGATCAGTTTCCCTGGGGAAAATGGCTGCTCTAGAGGATGACCTATATAGCATTATACCCTACTGAGGTACCTTCTTTCCTCAAGCCATACACTCCCCAGGCTCCGTCCCGAATCTCCAAATATTTCCCAACCTGGAGCAGGTAACCCAGCTAAAATAGTAGCTTCAATCAATTAATCAACCTTCCTCTGAACCCAGACTGCCTCTTTCCAGTTTCTACATTAAAAGCAGCCAAAACAGCCATCAGAGCACTTTGAATAATGGGATCATGGAACTATTATAGCAGTTTATAATCCAGCTTGGTGGTAGGAATTGTGTTCCTTCTTTGCAAACTGTCAAGTTCTCCTGGAATCCTGGGCAAAAACACAGTCACAGTTCAAGTAATCTCATTGGATTGTATCCCACTTGCTTTTCAGTTGGTGTGGGAGAAACTCTATGTCATGAGTTATAAGACTTGCACGGACAAAAGGTACATAAGACTGGTAATTCAGCATGGAGGAGAATCAGGCAAGATCTCCCCTAGTTCTACCTGCAGAAAAGCTAATAAGACGAAAGGTAATGGTATGTTATGGTTTGCAAGCTGAAATTCTAATTTCTGTAGAGTTCAACAATTTTACACTCCTTCAGAAACAAGCAGATGAATCTATTCTGCAGAAATGAGTTTCTGAGAAATCTTTTATTTTTTGTTGCTGCTGTTGTTATTTTCATCTGTAATCTGCCTTTCTCACTTGGCATCCAAGGCGGATTACAAGTATGATAAAAACTTGCAGTCAGTTAGTAAGCAGATTACACAATGTGATAACATCAGGTAATCAACGAGTGGATTACAACGTATGACAACGTTTGGATCTAACAGCAAAGATTTGTAGCAAGACAAAATAATGTAGTTGGGCTGAGACTGTAGAAGGGGGAGGGTATAGGACAACGGCCACAATAACACATGCAAATCTATCTGCTTTAGGCAAAATTGGCACTGTCTGATCAGCATGGTTGTAGAATGGACTGCTTTCCTTCCCTGGAGGCATTCAGTGCAACTTTTTATTAACTGTCCTGAGGCTGGATCCCACCCCTTAGGTACTCATACAGACACTGACTGAGTGCCTAAGGGGTAGAATCCAGCCTCAAGATAATTAATAAAATCTACCACACATTGTTAGAAACAAAGGCCATCGTTACAATTTTTTTCCATTCTCTTTTGTTATAGTAGACCGGAACTAACACCGCCTCAAAAATAAGCTACTGCACTTCAGTCGCAGCCCTGCTGATTAAAACTGGCCCCTACCTCAAGTTCATAGAGCAGGTTAAATCTTACCAAAACCTTGGGAGTTTTTGCTTTCTGGCAGCTGGAACCATTTGGATCAAGCTCCGCTAACCTACACTGTCACTTTGGGGTGCATTTCTTTCAGGCACACACAGGTGGCTGTCAAGGGAAGACTGAAAAGATCTGCTGTCTTCCACTTGTGCATCTGTAGGATCCATCCCAAATTTATACTCTCCAACTTTATATATATCTGAAGTCTAGAAATTTCTGAAGTGAAATTGCCTCAGAACAGGTTCTTTTAAGGCTCTGATGCAGTAAACTAAAATTGAATATAAGGGTATGAGAGGGGTAATTAGTTGTAAAGTGTGTGTTTATTATTAATGGCATGGATTCAAAGCAACACTTGGTTTAGAATGATTCAGTTTTTATTATTTATTTTTATTTTACAGGAAAAAAATTGTCCCACTTTTCCATCCTCATAAGGGCCACTGTTATGGCTAACTGACCTGCCTACCTGTGCACCAAGGAAATCTTTTCACCTTTCAGCAGGTGCCTTGTGTAGTGTTATAATCAGGTGCCAAATAAGCATTTTATGGCAAGAAGGTATTCTTTATATGTTCTGCCGAATACCCAGCAGAAGAGCAAGATTCTAGTCCAGTAGCACCTTCGAGACCAACGAGACTTTCAGTCAAAGCTCCCTTTGTCAGAGAGCTTTCTCAAAAATTTATACCCTGGAAATCTTGTTGGTTTTTAATAGGGTTGCCAGGTCCAGGTTGGGAAATACCTGGAGGTTTTTGAGGTGGAGCCTAAGGAGGGCGGGGTTTGGGGAGGGGAGGGGCTTCAATGCCATAGACTCCAATTGCCAAAACAGCCATTTTCTCCAGGGGAACTGATCCCTATCGGCTGGAGATCAGTTGTAATAGCAGGAGATCTCCAGCTAGTACCTGGAGGTCCAACACGATGTAACTGAAAGTACCTGTTGTGATCATTATGAACTATATGGAAAATTATGGAATAAAAACATCATTGAAAATCTGCTGAAGCTATATAAACAGCAAACAGCAAGATACAATACCACTGGAAAAGTGGTGTCTAAAGAAAGAAAGACAAAGAAGGTCTACACATATTTGGACTTTTATACTTACCAACTGAAGAAATTTATTTTGAAACAGGGCATATACTGGAATCCTGTCTTGTTTTTTGTATTATTTTTGTATCCTCATGTAATTATTGCCTTGCATCTTACACCTATATGCTAATTGGAATTTATACTGGTAAAGCTAATATATAGGTTGTTTTCAGTCCCTGTGAAGCAACGAAGACTAAAATATATTCACCAGCAAGTTGCTATATGTTGTTTACAGTCTCTGTGAAGTAACTAAAAGTTAAATATATTTATACATAAACTGCAATTTTGTTTTTGCTTTACATTTTATGCCATAGTGGCTGTTTATATTTGATTAACAGTACCTGGAGGTTGGCAACCCTAGTTGGGTAATACCTGGAGATTTTGGAGGTGGAGGGACCTCAATGGGGTATAATGCCTGAAGGTTGGCAAACCCTAGTTTTTAAGGTGCTACCTGACCTGGATGGCCCAGGCCATCTCGCCAGATCTCAGAAGCTAAGCAGGGTCAGCCCTGGTTAGTATTTGGATGGGAGACCACCAAGGAATACCAGGGTTGCTGAGCAGAGGAAGGCACTGGCAAATCACCTCTGTTTGTCTCTTGCCATGAAAACCCCCAAAAGGGGTCGCCATAAGTCGGCTGCGACTTGACGGCACTTTACACACACACACACACACACACACACACACACACACACACACACACACACACTGGACTCCAATCTTGTAATATGTTTTGTGTGTCATCCTAATGTAGATCTGCCCTTAGACTACTTCCATGTCATGTGGGTTTACTAATCATGTAGCAAAACATAACATAGGGTGTCCATGAGATGCTGACATGCGCAAGTGGTTGTTCTGCTGTTAACTGACATGGGTTGGATCATTTCAAGAACGAAAAGCATAGTAAATTAAAGGCCACTTTAAATACAAATATATTGTTTCCGAAAAGGAACACCAGGGGGCACTGTCTTACTTCATGTGATGGGCCAAAGCTACAGGAGAGCTGATTTCATTCACCAGAGAATCTTCGTAAAATACATGCCTTTTAAAATGTTTGTGGCAATTTGTGTTTTTATTGTGAAAGTAAGCCGTGAATTTGTGCAGCCTCTTCTCCCCCCCAAATTTCTAATGCCCTGTAGATGTTCTTTTCTTGTTTGTTTCAGTTTGAGTAAAAGCAACATTTCTGAGACGGCTCAGGGAAGAGCGAGCTTAATGTGCGCCTCCCTTTTTGTCTAAGGAATCTAGATTGTTGCTAGATGGCTGGAAGAGAGGGGGTAGGAATTTCCAGTTCCTGATATCATCAGAACATTCCTTATTAAGGAACAGGAAGGAATGGAAGAGCTAGAATGCTCTCATATCCCCTTTCTAATGGTCCTTTCCCACAATTCTAGGGCTTTGACTGAAAGAAAGCATGAGAGAAATTTTAAAATTTGAAGCCGAAGAGAAAAATATATATAAACATTTATTATTGGCAGATAAACCCTTAGCAGAAGGTGGGGGGAACATTATTTTAGAGAACTGGCTGCAGTTAGTAGCACTTAATAGTGTAAATACTAAGTACCCTTCTGTTAAAGTAAATCATTCCAAAATCTTTGGAATTCAGTTAGAGTACTGTAATGTGCTCCACGTGGGGCTGCCCTTGAAAACTGTTCGGAGGCTTCAACTGGTGCAGATCTGTTTCCAGGCACAACTGGAGGTGTCGGTATTGATCTTTAAAGGCTTATGTGGCTGGTCCCAGAACACTTTATAGAATCATAGAGCTGGAAGGGACCACCAGGGTTATCTAGTCCAACCCCCTGCACAATGCAGGAAATTCACAACTACCTTCCCTTCACACACCTAGTGATTCCTACTCCATGCCCAGAAGATGCCCAAGATGCGCTCCCTCTCATGAACTGCCTAGGATCATAGAATCAGCATTGCTGACAGATGGCCATCTAGCCTCTTCTTAAAAACTTCCAGGGAAGGAGCACTTACCATCTCCCGAGGAAGCCTGTTCCACTGAGGAACTGCTCTGATAGAAAATTCTTCCTAACGTCTAGACGGAAACTCTTTTGATTTAATTTCAACTCATTGGTTCTGGTCCAACCTTCTGGGGCAACAGAAAACAACTCGGCACCATCGTCCATATGACAGCCCTTCACGTACTTGAAGATGGTTGTCATATCCCCTCTCAGCAATGGCGGACCTACATTTCTGGGGCCCTGAAGCTTGAACTGTTATGGGGGCCCCTTCGCAACCAGCAACAATAGGGCAACATCCAACAAGGTCCAAAGGGCCTTGCTGCCCTTGCAAGGACCTCAAGGCCCAAATGGCGGAGAACAGGTGGTGGGGTGGAGTCCTTGAAAATGGGCCATACAGTGATGAAATAAAACTATTAAACCATAACCAACGAAGGATTTGAGGATCCACCTGCCAAAATGTAGGCTATGAATAGCTTCTGGCGAGCTCAGAGAGCCCATACAGCTGGGGGTTCAGGCCCTGTAAACCCCCGAGAAAATTTTGAAATTTGACCAATTACAGGGACATTTTGAGGCCATATGAAATGGGTATTAGAGCATATTCTAAGGTCAATATTAAGTACTTCAACCCATTGGCTTATAATTCTATCACTAAAAAACTCCATCGATTTTGTTGAGAAATTTACTCATTAAAAAAAAGTTGCTTCGGGGGCCCCCTCCGGGATTAGGACCCCTGAAGCTTAAGCTTCATTAGTTTCACAGTAGATCCGCCTCTGCCTCTCAGTCTTCTCCTCGTCTTCAGGCTAAATATACCCAGCTCCTTCAACCTTTCCTCATAGGACTTGGTCTCCAGACCCCTCACCATCTTTGTTGCCCTCCTCTGGACACGTTCCAGCTTGTCTACATCCTTCTTAAATTGTGGTGCCCAAAACTGAACACAATACTCTGGGTGAGGTTGAACCGGAGCAGAGTAAAGCGGACCCCTTATTCCTTTATGAGCCTACCCAATCTCTACAGTCATCTTTCAAGGCCATGCTTCTGGTGCTCCTGCCTCCTGAGATTAGGCAGGTGGCAACTGTCCTGCACTCTGCAGGCTGGCCAGCCAGGTTTCCTCTGGCGCGGTGCCCGCAGGTTTAGAGAGCAAGGCTTGGGAGCGTCATTAGGCACTGGCAACCAGCTCTGGGGCTTACTCCTATGTACGTGTTCATGGGATTGTGGCAGCTGTAGCATTTTGAAAATTGGCTTCCTGGCTTAGTAAAAGTCCATATGGCTTATTTTTAGGGGGAAATGATGAATGCATTTGTTAATTTATTCTGTGTCAGTGTGGGGAAGAGGAGTCCCAGATGATGTGGGAAATACAGTCAGGATGTGTGTGGTCACAGCTGAAGGTCTTACCAGTGAGCGTTCATTAAAATATCCTTGGAATGGAAAATGAAATCAAATGAATGTTTAAACAAACCAATGCATATGTCAGTGGTGGCTTTATAAAAGGAACTCTGGTGATGAATGAATCACCATAAAAAGATAAGGAATGAATCCTCTTAGGAAGGCAAAGTGCAACCGAACTAACAACGAGGCAGTGATTTTTATCAGAAGCCTTGCAGTCGGATGCTGCACATGTTTACTTGGATGTAAGTTCTACTGAAATCAACAGGATTTCTTCCATTGTTTTTATATTTCATCCTTCCTCTAAAGAATTCAGAGTGGTTTGCATTTTATTCTCACGTTATGCTGGGTGTAAGGTAAGTCTGAAAGACTGACTGGTCCATAGGAACCACTGAGCATCATGGTGGAGAGAGGATTTGAACCCAGATCTCCCTGGGCCTAAGTAACACTTGAACAATTTCACTATACTGGTTCCTTTTCATCATCCTGGATAAGATTGCAGCTGTAGATAATGCTCTCTCTCTCTCTCTCTCTCTCTCTCTCACTCACACACTCACACACACACACACACCACGCTTTTACAACACTGAGGAAAAAGTAGACTAACAGCACAATCCTAAGTGGGAGGCTGAAAGCGCTCAGGGAACCAACTGACCTTTACGATGGCGTATCTCTGAGATACATTGGCGTAAAGAACAGTTACGCCAGCACAGCCCCCCAGCGCCACTCTGCCGCTCTTGGGCACCAGTGCAGCCCTGCGGCAGCCGCTCATTGGTGCAACTGAGGCCTACGCCCCTGTGCTGGCATAGTTGTGGGCAGTTCTGGGGGCTGGGCATGACAGGAGTTAGTTGGCTCCCTGAGCCATTTCAGAAGAAGAAGAGTTGGTTTTTGTATGCCGACCTTCTCTACCACTTAAGGAAGAATCAAGCTGGCTTACAATCACCTTCCCCTCCCCACAACAGACACCCTGTGAGGTGGGTGAGGCTGAGAGAGTGTGACTTGCCCAAGGTCACCCAGCTGGCTTCATGTGGAAGAATGGGGAATCAAACCCGGTTCTCTGGATCAGACTCCACCGCTCCAAACTAACACTTTTAATCACTGCACCACACTGGGAATGCACCCCTGTCAGAGGTGGAAAGTTATGCCAACAAAAAACACTGAACTGAAAAACCAAGTATAGCCCATAGGCAACAATTGAACCAAAAAATCAAGTCTCCCTCCCACTGCCACAGCCATGCATAATAGGGCCAGAGGAGCTCAGGATGCTGACTACAGTCCCAGCCAATCATCTCCCTCGGGTGGCCAAGCCCTCTCCCCAGCACCCAATCATGGCTCCCTCACCTTACAAAAACTTCAGCCAGGTGCCGCATACATAACACCGCACAACTCAATAGGTCGGACATGTGGCACAGGACTGTTTCAGAGCTCCCTGCCATGCAGACTTAGAACAAGCGGCAAGGCACTTTGGTGGCAAGAAAAACACAGAGAAGGCACTTAGGGCTAACACCCTCTAGGGCTGCCAACCTCCAGGTACTAGCTGGAGATCTCCTGCTATTACAACTGATCTCCAGCCGATGGAGATCAGTTCCCCTGGAGAAAATGGCCACTTTGGCAATTGGACTCTATGGCATTGAAGTCCCTCCCCTCTCCAAACCACACCCTCCTCAGGCTCCGCCCCAAAAACCTCCCACCGATGGCGAAGAGGGACCTGGCAACCCTAATAGTCTCCATTTTAGAAACCTAACAGGTACCCAGTCTCCAGAGGCTCAACCCAAAGGAACCCAAACTTGCTCTCCTGTTTCCCTTGCCTGAGGGGAGGGCACCTCTCACACTCAAGCCCAGAGAGCCGGCATAGTGGTTTGTAGTGGTTAAGAGCAGTGGTTTGGAGCAGTGGACTCTGATCTGGAGAGCCGGGCTGGTTTCCCCCACTCCTCCATATGAAGCCTGCTGGGTGACCTTGGGTTAGTCACAGTTCTCTTAGAGCTTTCTTAGCCCCACCTACCTCACATGGTGACTGTGGTGGGGAGGAGAAGGGAAGGTGATTGCAAGCCGGTTTAATTCTTCCGTAAGTGGTAGAGAAAGTCAGCATATAAAAACCAACTTCTTCTTCTTCTTCTTCTTCTTCTTCTTCTTCTTCTTCTTCTTCTTCTTCTTCTTCTTCTTCTTCTTCTTCTATAGCCTCCCAGCACCATGGCCCCTGTCATGCAATGGGAAAAGATTTCTTCTTTTATTAAATTATACCTTATCATAGTCACACATTAAAAAAAAACAGTAAAACATCCTAAAGGAATTAATGAGGGGGGGAGAGAGTTATCTTTTAAGTTGAGCACAAGACAGATGCTTGGCAAAACGAAGGCTACAAAGTCTTTGTGAGTAGCCATGGGAATTGAAAAGCATTCCAAAGGTTTGATTGGTGCAAGTACGTGTTCTGTTCCAGGTAGTTTGACCATGTCATCTAGATGTCACACCGCAGGTCACATCTCTCCGGGAGAGACATTTGAGGTCGACACCCCGGTCTTGGTTTCACTGTGAACTTTTGAAGCAGCCTCTGGGGCACAGGAGTGGTTAGCCTTCTCATAGCTTGTAATTTCCTTATGCATTTCATCCCCCCCCCCCCAAGTCAGCTTTGATTAAGAGGAGTTTCATCTAAGCTTGAAAATGGGTCTGGAGATCTGGTGGAGATTAATACAGAATATATTTTTTTATAGTTGTCAGGTCATAGCAACACAAAACAAACAAACAAAAAACCTTGAAACACCGGGTCACCTGCCAATATAGTGCCTGCTAGAAAGCACGAGGTACTGCTGTGAAAACTAGTCTAATTTCAGGGCAGTATAATAATTAAGATCAGCATTTTCTTCCTTCTATACATGAAGACGACCATTGCTTGAAACTGATTGGTCAAATGCCATTCAAGGGTGAGTACACTGAAAACAGTATACTCACAAGCACTTTACTCACAGCGAGTATCCTACAGTGCTGGATAACAATTCACCTCCAGGATTTTCCTGGCTGCAATAGAAGAAGAAGAAAAAGAGTTGGTTTTTATATGCCGACTTTCTCTACCACTTAAGGAAGACACAAAGGGCGAAAAAGCATGGTTGCTTTAGCCTCCTTTATTCCCTGTTTCAGCCAGGATTCAGCCAGGATCGAACCCATGCATTTCACGGAATGTGCAATCGATCCTGGCTGAATCCTGGCTGAAACAGGGAATAAGGGAGGCTAAAGCGACCATGTGTTTTCGCCCAAAGTGGCTTACAACAACACACACACCCTGTGAGGTAGGTGAGGCTGAGAGAGTGTGACTAGCCCAAGGTCACCCGGCTGGCTTCATGTGAAGGAGTGGGGAATAAAACCCGGTTCTCCAGATCAGAGTCCACTGCTCCAAACCAGGGCCGTCTTAACAGCATTATGGGCCCCTGGGCAAACCAGTGTGCTGGGGCCCCTATGACAACCACTCACAGGAATAAAAAGTAAATGGTCGATAATAGTATTTATTTATGGCAAGTCACTTAACATACACAGATTAGCATAGGGTCCCTATGCTCGTGGGGGTCCCGGGCAATTGCCCATTGGGCAATGCGTTAAGATGGCCCTGCTCCAAACCACCGCTCTTAACTACTACACCACACTGACTCCCAATCCAATGAAATGTGGGTCTTACCACTGTACTACAGAATAGCTGTCTTGGTGGGTTTTGAGGTGTTTTCACAAGTGATGCAAAGAGCAGTGTATTTAAAAAAAAAAATCCTGGGGACATGATCCAGCCAACATTAAGTTCTTTTGTTCCCAATTATATTAATGAAAATATTAATCAGTTTTACTGGTGGCTTTTCCACCACACTCTCCCACTTGTTTTTTGTACTGGGCATCCTGCTTGATGATGATTCCTGGGGAACTCTTGCTCAGTGCCTTGTGATATTTTGGTTCATCTTTTAAAGGTGTTATGCTTCTGTTGCCGGTGAAAGAGTTAAGTACATAATTCATTCTCTTCCACTGAGGGCAGGGAGACCTAGGACAATTTAACACTGGTTGGATTATGCTTCGTGTTTGTAGAAGGAGGCACATAGTGAAGCCTGGAGATCTCCCAGAATTACAACCATTCTCCATACTGGAGATCAGTTCCCTTGGAGAAAATGGCTGCTTTGGAGGGTGGACTCTATGGCGTTGTACCCCACAGAGGTCCCTCCACAAACTCTGCTTTCTCCAGATTCCATCTCTCATATCTCCAGGAATTACCCAACCTGGGACTGGCAACCCTGTCATGATCAGAATGCCCACTGGAGCCTTCTTCTATTTTGTTTATCGTTTTATTTTCAAGTGATGCATTAAAGACTAAAAGGCATTTGAAGCCTAATTCGCGAGAACATTTTTAGTATGCTTGAGGAGTTTTGCTCACCTCCCCCTTTTCCTTTCCCCTCTATGAACTCAACCGCCAGGCACCCAAATAACAAGCAGAGCTGAAAATTTACCGTAAATTATAGAAAGTCATTGGTTTTTGGCAAAGCATACCCATCTTAACTTACCCATCTTGCAGTGCCTCCAGAAGTCCCTTGAACACCAAAAATGCCAGTGTTGAAGGATCCTTGTATACAAGAACATAAGAAAGGCCCTGCTGGATCAGACCAAGGCCCATCAAGTCCAGCAGTCTGTTCACACAGTGGCCAACCAGGTGCCTCTAGGAAGCCACTAACAAGACGAGTGCAGCAGCACCATCCTGCCTGTGTTCAACCGCACCCAAAATAATAGGCATGCTCCTCTGATACTAGAGAGAATAGGTATGCAGCATGACTAGTATCCATTTTAACTAATAGCCATGAATACCCCTTTCCTCCATGAATATCTCCACTCCCCTCTTAAAGCCTTCCAAGTTGGCAGCCATCACCACATCCTGGGGCAGGGAGTTCCACGATTTAACTATGCGTTGTGTGAAAAAATGCCTCAACCAATACGCCACAGAGGGGGTGGGAGGTGGGGGGGGGCTTTGATGAAGGAAACTGAAGCTAAATTGTCCCGTCCCTGTCCTGCTAGAAGAGTGCTGAGTCCTCTCTTGGCAAAATAGAGGGAAGAGGGTGATATTGTCCAATCCCACCCTCCTTTCTGTAGCTCTCTGTGCTGTGGTACATTTAACTGAGGATATCCTGCCCTCAGAAGAGGATTTGGGGTACGTGCAGGGGCCTACTGGGAGAAAGGCAATACAGAAAAGATAGGGTTGCCAGGTTCCTCTTCACCACTGGCAGGAGATTTGGGGGATGGAGCCAAAGTAGGGTGGGGTTTGGAGAGGGGAGGGACTGCAATGCCATAGAGTCCAATTGCCAAAGGTTGGCAACCCTAAGAAAAGATCATCTGTGCCAACTCCTTCTGGAGCATTTCCTGTTGGATCTAACACATGATTTTTAAAATTTGTTTTTGGTATAATAGTAACATTGCTCAAAAGGCTTTTTGTTTAGTTATTTGATTAATTAGTATCCAATCTCACATCCATAAGAATTATAATCAATTTGTTACTTATAGCAAGAGGAACTAGCATGCAATGGATATTTTTCACACCTGAGTTAATTCAGATAATAAAAGGAACTCATGATTCCTCATTTAAATACGTTTTCTTTCTTATAGTGACAATTACAATTGCTTACGTAGAAACTTGTTTTAAATACAGTATTAAATTCTGGTCTTTAGTTAGCATTAATTGCAAGTTTCCAGAAGACATGCTCAGCAGAATTTTCTCCTGCTAGCTTTAGAGTCCCCGCACTTGGCTGTTGTTATTTAGATTAGCGTAATTTAATGACATGGTTGGCTGGTGGGGCCGAGGATCACCATTACTCCTTTTCACGTAGCGAATTCAACAAATGTTTTGCTAACACTGATTGGAGTTGAAACCTCCTTTCATGGCTACTTGAGGACTGTAAATGCAGTGTTTCCTTTAGGAATAGGTATAAAGGTTCAGAATGTAGAGGATACAAAGCAGGACCCATACTGGCATATCAGGGGAATCAAAGGCATGTATTCAACTGTGCTGTTCTGCAGACTTAATGACAAGTCTTCAGAAAGGGCAGAAATTCACTCCGGTTTCTCCTCCCATTTCTGACTCCCATTTGGTCCCCAAAGCTGCTCCTGAGGGCCTGTGCCCCCCCCCCCAGAAACTAACTGGGGGGATTAGTGGATTGCAGCAGAAAGGGGAAGCAGAAAAATCCTGCTCCACAAAAGCCATGGATGGTTGGATACACCCCAAAGTATTTAGAAGTGGTGGTTGATCCAGATGTGAAAAATATGATTAAGAGGGAGCAGTGATTCCCTCCAACTTCCCCCTCCTATTGGAGGCTCCCATTTTGTCCCCAAAGGTCAGCTCGTCAGGCACCCTCCTGCCACTCCATGAACGATGGTCTGAAATTAGTTTATTGACCACATAGTTGACTTTGCATGATGTACAAATACAGACATTCCGGATTAACCCTGGTTTGTTCCCTAGCCACCTCTAGGCTAGGCAGGGGACAGAGAGCAAAGGCAATGAAGCCAGTCTTGGTAGACCAGACAGATCAGGCAGACCAGGATTTGAGAACTTCCCCTCTTTCCTCAACCCCCTTTGATCTCTAAGAAACCAATGCTGAGGGGTTGGGACCATAGTGGACAAATGCCGTGTAGGACAGGGAGGCTGCAGTGACAAGGAGAAATGGGTGAAATTGCCTCCCCTCTCTCTTGCACTAGTAGAGGAAACTTGGTGGTACAAGGTCTGAATAGCTTAAGAGGAAAGGTTTCTACCCAATTGTCCCTTCTTACTGCAGCATATCATACTGTATACCATGTAGTCACTGAAAGTCCCCTGGCCCCAGCGTTAGGTTTTCACTAGTTGCAGGGGCTGCTGGGGAAGCCAGGGATGATCCAGCTCTGCAACTGCTTTCTTTCATTTATTATTTATTTATTTATGGGATTTTTAGTGCCACCTCTTCAGAGTCCTGCTTGAGGAGGCTAACAAGTAAAAATGACCCCATAAAATCAGAACACATTGTGATGCAGTGGGGCACATATGCATGTCCCATCTGTGCATGCAAATACAAGACTTGCCTTTTTCTTACATATAACAAAAGGGTTGTGATGTGGAATAAAATTGTTTTTCACTTCTTTTTTCATGTAACCTACCACATACTATATTATATGGCACAGTTCTAGGTACTCAAAACCTATACAAGTGTATCATACTGAGTACATGCAGATATTTTACATTAACCACGCATATTGAATCCATGGATAAGCGTTGCTTTTTCTGCCAATTCCTCAGTTCCTGCTATATTTCCCTAATTTCAAATGACATACTGTGGAGAAATTTGGTATGAATCAGTTCCTAATTGGCTACGCTAAAATAATAGAGTCTACAGTGCCCCTTTAGTTTCGACAGCCTAGACTGAATTTTTGCACGTGCAGCATTTTGTAGCATAAAACATTGATGCCTTCCTCTATTATTTGTCAGTTCTCAAAGAGTCGGTCCTCTTTGAACTGATAGCCCCAGTTAATGCAAACTGTGTGTTGCAAAGAGAGACAGTTCCAGGATGATGCCACGAAAGACAACCCCCTCCCACCCCCAAGTTTGTGGACCTGGCAGTGGCCATACTGTGATTTGTTTCATGACAATCAAAGGTATCTCCAGAGTCAGCCCATCAAAGACAGAGCTGCGTGGCTGATCCTTTAAAGGTACTTTGCCTCTAGGTTCAGCTTGAATCATTTTCATTCTGTGCTGCTCAATTTGCCCTCATATGTTTCTCTTTTAGATAACATTACTTGTAAAAATTCCAAACTAAGCTGGATCGGTAAGACTCAGAGGGTCTTTATGGCAATTCTTATGTAACAGAGTTTTGTAATCTCAATTTACCTGTTTGTTTTCTGGGTTTTCCCAAAATGTGTTCCTCTCCAGGGCTAAAAGACTGTGACTTAACAGTTGGGAGTGAGTAAAGATCTGTAGCTGGCCGGTTGTCATACATGCACATCAAGCATCTGCAAATATTGAAAAGCTGCAATTACCTAATCTTCCCTTTGTGTCATATATCGGAATGCAAGCATTTGGAGGGGGAAGAGAAACCATGGGGCACCTGGGGTGGAAGGCAGCATGTTCTCCATCCTCAGGTACAGAACCGAAAAGCAGAGTGGAAACTGGAGTGTATTCCACACAGAAGATCCTTACCTGGAAACATTTGCTAAAGATTATGAATTGATTTTGGGAACAGAAATCCTTCACAGAAAACAACTGAGCACAACCCAATCTCTTCTTGGGATTATAGTTTGAATTCCCTTTGGAATGACTTGCTTTAGTGAAGGGAGAACATTGTGTTGTTCATGAGCAAAACTCCAGCATATTCAGCAGCAAGGATCTTGGTACATATCACATTTACACGTCATGGCACCTGCTTTCTCAGATTCATACTATAACATGTTCAAGGCAGTCCTCCCCCCCACTTCCCCAGATGGCTCTTCCTAGAAAGACAGATAAGGATTTATTTTCTTAATGTGCACCTCAACTTTTATGTTAGCACCATTCCTTTCCTCCATCAGCTATCTTTGGATCTTTGTATACATTTGTGTAGCATTTGTGTTCTTATGGACAGGTTGGGGAGAAAGTTGTACAAGCTTTTAACATCACTGTCCTTCGCAACTGCACCATCTACGTGGCACATACAACAGACTGCAATACTTTGCCTGCAAAGTATCACATGAATTGTGGGGTTTCTTCCTATTGTTTCAGGTATCTGTCCCATTCTTTCTTTCATAGACTTTTTCCTATTTTCAGCTGTTAATCTTGTTGCTATCATTCTGTCCTGTGACTCGTCCTACTGAAATAACCTGTTCAGGAAGGTCCTTACTTGATCATTGATAATAGCATGGTATGACCTCTTATGGGATCCTGCTTCATAACTATGTCTTCCCAGTTTGAGAGGGCTGGGTTGGTCTTTGTCCTTTCTCTATGGATGCTTTTATGACCAGTTCGGTCACAACTTGTATGTTCATTTTGTCCTTCTGCATGTCGTTGTTGTTTTTCTTAGTGAGGTCGATCTTTGCCAACTTTGAGTATCACCTCAAGTATGGTGGAATTCATTGGCTGTTTATACTAGTGAGTGTTATGATGTAGGAGTCACAAAGTAGAAAGGGAAAGGGGTGGTTCCTTCCTCAGCTAATTTGGTGGGTGGGTTCTCTGGGTCCCCTTTCCCCCTGTTGGTTTGAATCGGCCCGACTCCATGTAAAGCAACACGGGGATGGATGTTTCAGACAACATTTTAAAATCCATTTATGAGCTGTATCTGAAGCGCTCTTCCCACTTCAAGCCATGACAGCTCCCCCCCCCCCGCCGCCCTTTTTGCAGAGTATTTTATTTTGGCTTTTCTAAAAAAAAAAAAGGCAGGGGTAAAGGTGGCACTTTTAGAAGCGCCACAGACATTTCAAACACCACACTACAGCAATTCAGAAACTCAAAGGACACCTGAAAATTGAAAGAAAGGTGTTTTTAAAAACACCACCTTAGCCACTCTGCAAATGGGACACAAACGGCTTTATTTGAAAAGGTAAATAAAACCCGTTTGCAGCCGGGAGCCAAACACTGACGCAGGCATTGTCTTGTGAGAATTCTTCAAGCATTTGGGACTTGTGGAGGAGGGCAAAGGAGAACCTCCTCTTTGACATTGCAAGTACCTATCAGTTTCCCAAGGCTGATGCCTCCCTGCAGTTTCAGATCCTGCCGTTTCTCTCATTGTGAAGAGAGATAACCAGATGGCTAACCCACCTGCCCACATACACAGACCTCAGTGACAAAATATTCTGTTTTTCCTAACGTCATGATATGTTGCCACATATAGCTTAGTGATTTCAACTCCATCACTCCAAAACAGATCTTTTCCTAAAAATGTGTCACAAATTATTGGTTAGTTACAGAATCATGTCTATATTCCTTTTATCCCAGTAGACAATGCTTTTTGCTGAAGTGGTGTGGGTTCTCTGTTGGGGCTAACCATTCTTTTGTTTTCTTGTATTATAATATTACTTTTGTTTGGGCTGGGTTTTTACAAGGAAAATTGCCAGTAATTGTATGGCTTTGTGGTGGTGTCTTTCTCTCTTCCTTGACTGACATTCACTTGGGCTTTCTGAAAAAAATGGTGAACTATTAGCTTCTCATCCATAAACAACACACTTAAGATTTTCTGCACTCATCCTCTCTTTTGTGAGCTATGGCCCTGCAGACTTTCAAGTATTCTTTCTGAACAAAAGTTCCCCTGAACAGAATCTGTGTCATGCCCCTCATCTATGTTTATTTGAAGAGATGGCTAGTCTCATGTTATCCAGTTAGTAGGGTTGCCAACCTCCAGGTACTAGCTGGAGATCTTCTGCTATTACAACTGATCTCCAGCCAATAGAGATCAGTTCACCTGGAGAAAATGGCCACTTTGGCAATTGGACTCTATAGCATTGAAGTCCCTCCCCTCCCCAAAACCCTACCTCCTCAGGCTCCGCCCCAAAAATCTCCCGCTGGTGGCGAAGAGGGACCTGGCAACCCTACCAGTTAGTGACATAACTTCTTTCTGGCAAACTGTAGGATATTAACAGTCAGATCAAAACAGTTAATGGAGGGAGGAAATATCAATGGTTGTCAATTGGTCAGAGTATACATATTTTTGCAGTATATGTCCCCAAAAGATCAGCATTGCTATCATGTCTGATACGCTTCTCTCAATCAACCAAAAACTACTTATGAATGTAAGAGCTACCTACCAGCTGAAATCAAAGCTCCAGTTAGCTAACTTGTACGTTGAATGCAAATAGGATTGCCAGCTTCAGGTTGGGAAATTCCTGGAGACTTAGAAGTGGAGCCTTGGGAGGGCGGGGTTTGGGGAGGGGAGAGACCTCATTGGAGTATAATGCTATAGACAAAGGGTGTCAAACATAAGACCCGAGGGTCAGATCCGGCCCCTTGAGAGCTCTCATCCAGTTGAGGCAGCCACCCCCACACACACTTTTAATCTGGGCTAGCAAGGCATGAGTCAGCATGACCAAGTGACATTTATGTCATATCCAGCCCTTGTAGAAATATAGTTTGACACCCCTGCCATATACTCTATCTTCCAAAGCAGCCATTTCCTCCAGGAGGACTGATCTCTGTGTGGAGATCATGTGTAATTCTGGGAGATCTCCAGGCCCCACCTGGTGGTTGGCAAGCCCAATAGTAGGAAGGGCAGTTCAGATTGTTTGTGTTTCTGGGCACAATTCAAAATGCTGCTTTCAAACTTTAAAGCCCTACATTGTCCAGGTTTTCAAGAAGGCCAGGTACTCCCATACAGATTTCAGGAGATTTTCTCTGTGGGTGGCCATCAGAGTTACAATGGCAATTTTAAAACAGTTGGACAAGTTTGAGAAAGAGCATAGTAATGTAGTGGATAGTTACAGGATGATGTCATGTGGATGCTCCCCCACAAAAAAACAAAGCTGCTCCAGTTTGGATGCCAAACTGTAGCAAAACCTCCATGTAGAAGCAACCAGAAATCTGGAGCACCTTTCCAAAGGGTGGATTCTCATTCCCAAGAGGGAGTTCTCATTGCTCTACCTGGTGTTTCAGTGTCGGGCTGGTACTGCTGATTTTATTTTGGGCTTTTGATTGTCCCTGAGGGTTATTTAGTTATTCTGGTTATGATTTCTTCCCTTTCTTTGGAATGTAACTATTACTGTTTTAATTTACTCTTAGCCACTGTTGAAGATAAAAAAATTTTTTTAATGTCACTGACATTTTGATGCTGCTGCCTTGGCTTTGACATTCCTTTATCTTAGTACTTTTACAGTTCAATCCTACGCAGAGTTACTCCAATCTAACAGTGCATTCCTGAGCTTTCGGCGTGGGGGAAGGTGCCACTGCAGCGCCTCCTAACCTGTTTCCCTGTTGCTGAAAACTCAAATTAAAAATTAAAATTTTAAATGGGGCTTTTTGCCCCATAGAGAAAAGCGAGGCTGCTCTTGCTAAAAAGCAGGCACAGCCTTGCTCTTCTCACTGCCGGCGTACCTGGGGCAAAAGGGGACAGGAGGCTGCCTAATGGCAGCTTCTCCCCCCAGCCCGCCCCGGGAATGCCTCACGGGATGCCAGACCCCTCCCCCCCGTAATGCTGACATGGGCCTTTACATCGGTGGGACATCAGCGGAAGGCCCCATTGGCATCTTGGGGCTGTGCTGCCATGCAGCACCTGGAGACTAACATCTGGGCCTCCCCACCAGCACTGGGGCCACTAATGCCAGCAAAAGTAGCCCAGACGCCGGCGCGGGGCCCCCTAATACCGGTGCAGCACCTTCCTGGCCTCCTAAGGGCTTTCACCCTCAAAGCTCAGGAATGGGCTGTAAGACTATTTATTTCAGAGGGCTCAGATTGAAGTAACTAGGTATAGAATTGGACAGCCAGTGTGGAATGGGATTGGTGTACATTTACTGGCATTGTATCTTTTTTAAAAACTGTAAAACACCTTGTCATTTGGGTTCATACTTAAAGGCAGAGAATAAATTTAGTAAATTCAAAAGGTGCATCCAAGCCAAAATTAAGTACTTCTTAGTTCTAGGGATTCCAATGAGAGCTGAGCTCATGCTTCAGTCACTCTTATGAAAACAAATGGAACTGAATGTGCTTAATGACTGGATCGTGCCCTAAATTGTTTAAAAATAACAATACAGGAAGGTAACCTTTTGTGAATCCAAGGTCTGTGTTTATTGCATGATGAATCAGCCCCCTTGGCAAAACTGGGAAGTATTTTTGAAACTCTGGGAAGCTTAAAGCAGCCTTGCTGGTGGAACAATTTGTGTGTGCGAGTAACTGTTGCGTCAGAGTGTGAGACACACACCCACATCCATTTATGTCCTGTTCCCTGGATCACAATCACCGAACAACAATTCTATCAAGGGCTTTACAGTTATAACATTATGTGAAATAGTAAATGAAATGTGGAAAAAAACAGGTGGTCAGTGGAATTCATGGGCAATGTTAAAACACATTCTCTCTTGCTTTCACCTTCCCAAAATTGGCCAATCACATTTTGATTCAGTTGATGTTTCAGAAGAATCTTCAAGGGCAGCCCCCACACAGAGTGAATTACAATAGTCACGAAGGCACGAACGATGTTAATGGTATTCTTTTGTCCCAGGTGCCGCTGGTGTTTAAAGATGAGTTTAAAGATGATTTTTGGCTTTTGGCAAGTTATACTGGGGTCCCCAATCTTTTTGAGCCTGCGGGCACCTTTGGAATTCTGACACAGGTTGGTGGGCACAATCACAAATTGTTGCCACAGGAGGTGGAGAGCCAATCACAGCCTGGCTGCCACAGGGGGCAGAGGCAACCACAAAATGTTAGGGAGCAAGGTTATTTGTAACTCTAATAGTACCTCTTCAACATTTCAGGTCTGTTTACCAGGAGGCCTTTAAATTTGCACAGCCAACCTGAAGCCCTGCTGGGCAAAAGCCGACCTAGCCCTGCCCCCTTTCTAAAAGCACTGGGTGGGCACCAGGAAAGGTATCGGCGGGTACCATGGTACTCACGGGCATCACACTGGGGACCCCTGAGTTATACTGTGTCCATGTTGATTCCACAATTTCTTTGCTGAGAGCCTGTGTGACGTTATGGGCAGAGAACATTGGAAATCCTTAAGGCTCGTTAGGTGGCCCTACAGAAATCTCTGCCTTTCAGCCTAGCCTACCTTATAAGGTCATTGTGTGGATAAAAATGAAGACAGGCTACTTGCAGGGAGGAAGAATAAATGAGCAAATTAGAAATGCCAAATAAAAGTATGAAGTGTTGGATAAATATTAGGTAATATTTGTAGTGTGTAAATGAAGACCAAATAGCAGTTGGGAGATCTCTTGGAGGAATGGTATGTTGGAGACAATTTAGTTCTGATACAGCACCATCTGAAACATCCTTGTAACAGCTGGAAGCACCTGGAACATCCCCTTTCTTTCCACACATTATTAAAATGCTTACTTCTATCTTCACTTTTTTTCATTTTAATTGACACAGCTGGGAAACCCCCCCCCCTTTTTAATTTCCCAAAATATACGCAACCAGGAGACTTTTTCAGGGAAAGGCAAAGGGGTTCAATGGGAGTGTAACTTTGGGCTCTCCTCCAAAAATGGGGAGAGGGAGAAATGAAAAGCAATTTTTAGTTAAAGAAAAATCTGAAATTGTAAAAAGTAGAAAATGGAAAGAAAATGTCTTGCCCCTTTAACATAAGGTCAGTGCGTGAAAATGGGCATTTGAAGCTTTTCATGGCATGGAGGTAAATGACATGACCTGGTAAATAACATCCTATTAAGCTTCAATTAAAGAGATAGGACATTTTCTTCCAGGCCAGTGGGCAGCAACCCTCGCGATAAAGCACACCCATCCCTCCCCATTCAGTGCAACAAAGAAAGAAGGTGAGGGTTCAACTGGATGAGCGCCTGAATATCTACGACCAGATTACAGATGTTTTCATTCTGTTTACAAGCAGCCATGGGGAGTGGTAGGGAATTGGGATCAGGACCATGGCTCTGTGGCGCAAAGGGTTTAACTCTTCTTCCTCTGCTATATCCTGGGCAGACTGTCTCTTTCCTTGCTGAAATTATATCACATCCTGAAACGCTCTCCACATGTTCCCCCACCCCAGAATGCATCTCACACACAATGAGCACATCATGTTATTTTTGAGGGGGCTTCACCAATCATACATTTTACTTTTGCCTGCTATTTGTTTGCTCAGGTATGTTTCTGAATTGCATTAGCTAGCATATATATATATATAGGTGCCCCTCACAGGGCAACCCCTCCCCTCCCCCTGTAATAGTGCTGGCACAATCTCTGCAGTTGGGGTAGAGAGTCAATGGAAATTGCTCTTTATTTCTCCTCTGGTGGAAATTTCCCTCCATCAGTGGAAAACAGCCACTGGGTACAATCCATAAGGAGGGTAGCAAGCCTATCATGATGGGCACAGATCGACCAGTTCCAGGTGTAGACAGCCTGGATTCAACAGACTACCTGAGACAGCTCTGCTGGACGGTACTTTGCAGTTGTGACATGGAAAAGAGAGAAAACCATGTGTTTACTGCTGCATCAGTTGAAGGGGAATCTTTCAAAATTGCTCTGTATTGCAAACAGTTGGCTTGGACAGAAATTAAGCACCAGCTGTATATTTCTCATCCCCTTTCCTGTTTAATCCATCTCAGATGTTCTATAAACCAGATAATTTGTGGGCGGGGGGGGGGGAGAGAGAGAGAAGTGAAAGAGGACCATATCTGTTGTCCATATTCAGCTTTCTCTTCTGCCAGCCAATTGGGCTATTGAGGATTTCCTGTCAAGGTCAGTAGGAAAATCCTTCAAAGCTGTCTGGAATCTGATTGGCTTAGTGAATCTTGGGCCTACTGGACTGACTGGAGCACAGAAGGACAGGGGCTCATTCAGAAAATAATGATAAAGATAATGATAATTGTATCATTACAACACTTCCAGAGACAGTGTAGCATACCCTTGCCTGTGCCTCACAATGCTGCCCAGTTGCTTTGCTCTATAAAATCCAGAGGAATTGGAAACTGAGCCAGCCTTCATTAGCATAATCACACCCCTAAATCTGCATATCTCTGCTTGGGCTTTGTGTGTTGATATGATGCAAGCATGCAAAGGAATATTGCCTCAAACATGATAAGGAGAGTATTAGTGGCCTAGTAGATAAACATCTTTGATCAGTCAATCAATCGACTGCTCTGTTGGTGTCTATTATCTTGAAATAGTCTATTTGACAAATATTGACCTGATTAGCTTCCTGCAACCAAATCCACCTCATTATCTTGTACAGCACTAGATGTCTATGCTATTTGAATTGGTAGTCTATCAGTTATATTCTATTTAGGGAGAAAGTTCTCCCAGCTTGCTTATACTGCCTACCCAAACTGGGGCAGGGGAGGGGGGAGAATCAGTGCCTAGCAGATAGTTTGCTGCAGAATCGGTTAAATAAAACGTACGCTTCCCATTTCTGGCAAAGATGTGGGATATTTCAAAGTGCTTGATAAACAGCAGCAATAGCCTTGCCTCCCACACATTAAAACTTCATCAGCGACATTATGCGAAAAGAAGAAAAAGCTGGCAACACAGCAAAGCAAAGGGTAAGGTGTTCCTTGGATGGGTCAAGGTGCTCTTCAGTTCCTCTTGCTGCACTGAAATAACAGCAGCTTTTTTTTCTGGCAGGAGAACATTTCTAATCTCTGTCTATTCAGAAGAGGCACATCTGTTCACAGTTATGGGTCAGGGCCCATACAGGAAGTGCAGCGTTCTGCACTCACAAAAGAGACTCTGGATAGTAGATGCAGAAAAGCTTTTAAAATAAAATCTTCCTTAAGTAGGCTGGATGATAAAGGGAATGCAGCTCAGATCCATAAAAGAATTAAAGGCTTCCAATTTGATAAACATCTAAAAATGCTATAGGCAACTGGAGAAAGATTTCCATCCAATTTCTGTTTTCTCCTCTGTGCTGCTATATACAGCATGAAGAAGCCTAACTAGACAGTGGACCATAAAAGCTTAGGAATGGATTTAGATACCTCCTGGGAATGGCTCAAGGCATTTTGTCACCTCCAGCAAAGCAAGTCAGTTGCCTCCTCCAGAGCTGCCAATGACTGAGTCCAAGCCGAGCCCCGCAGCACTGGTAGTGCCACAGAAGCCTAGGTGGACCTGGTCAGTGTTGGTGTGTGTTTGGAGAGATGATGATGGATGAAACCACTTGACCTAATACACTGCTTGATGTATACACATCCTCAGGAGCCCGGCATGTAACAGAAGGTGAGACATGGAAGCCATGTTCTAATATATAAGGAATAAATAACCTTACAGGGAGCTTCATTATACTAGAAGGGCTTTTATGCATTTTTTTTTACTGTACATTATGACACAATTATATTATTAGGATGTGTGGTAGATTATAACTCTATGACTGACCACTGAAGAAGGCCTTCTCAGGCCAAAACGTGTTTGGTCCTTATTGAGTCCTACTTTGGTCAATGTAAGAAGATTGTACATTGCATATGTATAAGTTTGTATGTATATACTGAATGTGAACGTCTTGCCTATACTTGATGCCTTATGTTTTTAACTTGACTGTGCACCTTATTAAAATTTATATATTTGTAATTTTAGCATTTTTCAGCTCAACCTCTTTGGTTTGGGACGAAGCTTCCTCCCATTGCTTCCTCTCAGGTAGCCTGGGGCCAAGAGCAAACCCCACCCTCTCAACATAATGTCCTCCTCATGTCACCCCAAGCAGCCCCTTGGGTGACATGGGTGGAGAATCACAGCACTTAGATGGGGGGGGGAGGAAACAGCAACACCTGGCAGAGCCCTCTGCTATTTCATAGAGGAGCCAGGGCTTCACCCCAGAGTCTGTTGCAGGGCCATAAAAGGGGACACAGCTTGTGAAACTTGCAAAAATATGCCACGGCCTTAAAAAAAAGAACAAATTAAATGCTATAAACCAGGGGTCCTCAAACTATGGCCCGCGGGCCGGATCTGGCCCGTCAGGGTTCTGAACCCAGCCCCTTTAAAAAATTGGGGGCCCTTGCTCCAGCCACTCGCCCTCAAAGGACAGGCCGGGCCGACGAGCCCCCGAGCGCTGCACCGAGCGCAGCGGCTAAGGGCCACCCGAGCAGCAGCCCAGCATGGTGCGGGGGGGGGGGAGGCAGGCAGGCAGCACACAGCTCGGACGCACCACGCCCACCTCCCCCCGGAGCAGGGGGGAGGAGGAGGAGGGCTGGGCGGGTCACTGCCCTCCCCGTACAACCTCCCACCGGCGCTGCGTGGCTCGCTTGGCACGCAATCCCCAAAGCAGGCAACAACTCCAGAGGATGCGCAGGTGACTGGTTCAGGGCTTCCTGCCCACACCCCAGGTGGGGGGGGGGAGCGTGAGAGGAAGCTGGCGCGGAGGCAGTCCTGAGAGCTGCGGGGCGCCCGTTTGCAAAATGCCTACAGCCGCGACACTTTGGGCCATGAAAGGGGCCACCATTTTGAGGCTGAGCCGAGGCGTGCCTACGCGAAAGCAAAGCCTGGATGGGAAGGGGTTGGAACGGGGAGCCCCACACCACCCCTCGGGATCCCAGCCAACCCTCACTGGAAAGCGAAGCCCCGAGCTTTGCAGTGGAACTTGCTTCCGAACTGAAGCCTGAGCAGGCTTGAAACCGAGCTGGCCCCGGAGCGAGTCTGGCCCCGCTTTCAAGCCGCCAGGGGTTGCCTTTCCCCCCCCCCTTCCCTGCTCTCAGTAGCTCAACAGCCAGGTGAGGTTTCCCCGGCGGAGCGAAGCTTTCGGGTCTTGATAGGCTAAAGTGGGGCAGGCTTCATCCCAG
Organism: Euleptes europaea; assembly: GCF_029931775.1. Lineage (NCBI taxonomy): Eukaryota > Metazoa > Chordata > Lepidosauria > Squamata > Sphaerodactylidae > Euleptes > Euleptes europaea. Next base: position 41,936,116 of record NC_079316.1, read on the forward strand.
GAAAAAACTGTAGCAAACTAGCGCAGGGAAATGTCCACAAGCCTGTTTGGGGGCGGGCTGTGGCTCCATGGTAGAGCACCTGCTTGACAAGCAGAAGGACCCAGGTTCATTCCCCCGCATCTCCAGCTAAAAGGGTCAGGTAGTGGGTGATGTAAAAGAGAAGCTGCTGCCAGTCAGAGTAGACAATACCAACTTTGATGGACCAAAGGCGACTTCAGGAGAGTTTATGAGAAAAGAGTGCTGCCCTCTCTGGCCCCTGTCAGTATTGCAGGCATAATCCCCTGCTTGAAGGCCCATACTTCCCATTGAAATATTATAAGTTTATGTTGATTAAAATCATTCTTCATTTTAAATATTGCATTGTTTCTCTTATTTTTTGTGCACTACAAATAAAATATGTGCAGTGTGAATAGGAATTTGTTCATATTTTTTTCAAACTATAGTCCGGCCCCCAACAGTGTTTGAGGGACAGTGAACTGGCCCCCTGTTTAAAAAGTTTGAGGACCCCTGCTATAAACCCTTCAAAAATCATCTTAGAAAGCCTTTGCACCATTATTTTACTCTCCATTCTAAACATTATTTTTTTCTTAGAGAGTTGGCTGCTATGGAAGAATTGTTTTATAGCTCGGGGTGCAACCCAGAAGAAGCTAGAACAGAAGAAGCTAGAAAGTTTACCTGACTTTTTCTGAAAGCTCATACCCTACCAGAAAATATTTTTGTTAGTCTTTAAGGTGCTACTGGACTCTTGCCCTTTTTAACTTTTTCTGAATTGCACTCTTCAATAGTACAACGTTTGTGCTAAATATGCTTATGCTTACAGTGCAGTTCAAAGCAGAGAGATACCCTTCTAAGCCCACTTAGTTCGATGGGCTTAGAAGGGTGTAACTCTGCTGAGAATTTCACTGTTAAAGTCTTATGTGACCTCTTAGCAAAAGGCCCCAGAAAAAAAATGCATGTGTGTGTGTGTTTTGAAAGATATATGGATGCTGAACACCATTGCAATTGCATTAGCACCAGGGCGTTTTTTCCTCATGACGACAAGCGCAAGTACATCCAAAATGATGCAACTTGAGATAAACACTGCTATTTGCCAAGAATCTCAGTGTTCGTCCTAAATCAGCTTAGTTGAAGTCAGTGAGCATTTAGAATCACATGCTATTTAAATCAGTGGAAATCCTAGTTTCAGTCACATCTGCTTTGATTGGCCTATCACTTTCAACAGTGTGCCCTTACTAAGGCCTATCTCCAGGGGGTGGCTGGAGATCTCCTGCTATTACAACTAATCTCTAGGTGACAGAGACCAGTTCACCTGGAGAAAATGGCCGCTTTGGAAAGTGGACTCTATGGCATTATACCCCATTGAGGTCCCTCCACCCCCAAAATCTCCAGGTATTTCCCAACTAGGGTTGCCAACCTCCAGGTACTAGCTGGAGTGCTAGGTACTAGGTGCTATTACAACTGATCTCCAGGTGACAGAGATCAGTTCACCTGGAGAAAATGGCCATTTTGGAATGTGGGCTCTATGGCATTATACCCATTGAAGTCCCTCCACTCCCAAAACCCTGCCCTCCTCAGGCTCCACACCCAAAATCTCCAGGTATTTCCCAACCCAGAGATGGCAACCCTACCTATTAGACCACACCACAGGAAATAAAACTATGAACTCCCTTACTACATATGGCTTATGCCAAAGCCCACTGACAAAGGCAGCCCTGGCCGCAGCTACTTTTATCTGAGAAGGGCAGAACTGAGTGAAGCCTCTGGCCTCCAGGTCCATCTGGAAGCCTTGCCCCACCTCCCAGTCAGCCCAGGCCCTGATTGGCCTCCCAGGCTGGGAGGCGGCTAGGGGCCAAGTGCCATGTCTCCTTTGCCTAGGACTGCCAACTTCCAGGTACTAGCTGGAGATCTCCTGCTACTACAACTGATCTTCAGCCTATAGAGATCAGTTCACCTGGAGAAAATGGCCGCTTTGGCAACTGGACTCTATGGCATTGAAGTCCCTCCCCTCCTCAGGCTCTGCCCCAAATATCTCCACATATTTCCCAACCCGGAGCTGGTAACCCTACCTTTGCCCTGCCTTAGAGCCAGAAGGGGGAACCTCTCCCTTCACCCGCTCCCAGCACCAATAAACATTGTTATACGTTCTACATTAAGGTATATCATGGCTAAAAAACATTTAAAATGTTGTATCGTTTTTCCAGTTCTGTAATCTTAGTCCTATTGCATTATTTGATACCTTAAGATATCTGATTTAATTGTTTTCTATATTTTGTAGTCCATCGCAAGTTTCAGAGGGAAAAGTAGGCTATAAATAAAGTAAATAAAAATATATTTCATTATTTCAAGAGGTTATAGGTGCCCTGTCTATAAAATGATAATTGAAGGGACAGGAATGGAGCTATTCGTTTTTGAATTCATTTCTTTCCATACCAATGAAAAGGAGTCCCAAATGTTACCTGGACACCAGGATTTAAACTATCAGATAACCCCTTACAAATGCATTGAGTTTGAACAGAGAGAAAATTGAATCCTTGCAAACTGAATCCAAAACAAATGTTTGGGGAAAGTGTGAGTTTAGTTTGTGTTTGACCTGAGATTAAGTTTCTTTTTTTTCAGTGGCGTTTATTTCCAAATAAGAGTAGGTCAGATTATAATTTTGGTCTCTGTACTGAAATGTGACAATTTCACAGTGACTTCTGAACATAAAAATGTGTGCCCCCAGAGTTGATAAGCACATTTCCAACAACTGCTTTTCTCTTTAGCAATTTACCACTTCATTTTTAAAAGCTTCTGTGATACAAATGCAGGTGTGAATGCTAATCAGCTGAAGCAATTAACAGCTATCTCTGTAGAGGCAAGGAAGCCAATTGGAGGAAACAACTGTACTGGGAATACTCTTGTTACAGATAATTTGGGATGAGCATGTTTATGTCTAGCGTTGACTCCCCTGTATTGCACTGGATGCCTTACAAGTTCTAACATTTGGAAACTATGAACATACAAACCAATCAAACTGTGAAATTATGTTGTGATGACTAACATTCTGTTTCACTGACTGCCGCAGAAGAGAGTGAAGGCATGCATGAAAGCAGGAGAAGCCGCTTGATATGGAAACTCCAACATACAATGTGAGGCATCTTAATAGCTTACTTAGGAAAGCCAAGTGCTTGGTGTCTCAGTCCTATATGCTTTTTTTGGAATTAGGTCTCACTGACTTAATGTCTTGACCTAAATTGCCCAGGCTAAGCGGGGTCTCAGAAGCTAAGTGGGGTCACCCCTGGTTAGTGTTTGGATGGAAGACCACCAAGGAAGTCCAGGATCACAATGCAGAGGCAGGCAATTGAATGCCTCTGGCCTTGAAAACCTGTGGGGTCTGCATGAAACAGTTGTGACTTGATGGCACTTTCCACCACAACCACCAAATTAAAGTCAACGAAGGACTGGTACACACACTATATTTGCCAAAGGGATGGCATTAACACTGGCTTTTCAAAATTCATTGATCCTGTTCTAGCCATAAAGTGTAGAACAACTTGCTAAGCAGTTTGTGGCCATCATCCTATGAACATCCACACCCTTGCTTCCCATTCCTGTGGAAAATCATAATGTAATGGTGGGCGTTCAGATGGTGGACATTGACATGATAAGCAATTGTGAATGTTACAAGTGCAGACAACGATCCCTTTTCACAGGGGAGACTATGTGGCAAAGTGACATGTTCCATCCTCATAAGAGTATGCTTAGGATTGTGGCCTAAGACAAATCCTATCTATGTGCAGAAAAATTAGACTAACCTCAGCCAGGCTTTAAGTTCTATGGCAGTGTGTTTAGAATTGGGGTCTTAATTATTTAACAAGTCTGTGTTCTACAGTGTGGAGGGCAACCAAAAGTTATAATCTTTTGTGGTAATTAAAGATCCCCTGGTACTTTTTACAAGCATAGGAGTGTTAACCTTGATGTCCTGGCCAAAATCCAACTTGTCTAATTATATCCTACTAATATTAATTCCCCTGTAGTTTCAGCTGGTTATGATATTCATTGTTTCCTGTCCTAAACTGCTGGAGCGTGGCTGCATTTCCCCCCTCTCTCTCTTTCTCTAGAAGCATGCATACATGTTCAAGGAATGGCAATAACAATACATGAGAGGAGAAAAAGACAGATTCTTCATGTTTTCTATGCTTCACTGAGTTACTCCTAAGTAAGTGAGCTTGGAATTCTAGTCTGAGTGGTTTAAGCTTCATAGTCTACCACTTCTTCTTAGGTACTGCAGCATTATATATTGATATAAGAAGTTCCAAATGACTCCATTTGTATCTCTGTGAATTCAGAACAGCATGAACTCATCGGTTTTTGTAGGTTATCTGGGTTGTGTGACCGTGGTCTTGGTATTTTCTTTCAAGAAAATACCATGACCACGGTCACACAGCCCGGATGACCTACAAGAACCGATGAACTCTGACCGTGAAAGCCTTCGACAATAACATGAACTCAGTTTTGCAGTGCTAAAGGCTCAGGGCCAAATTCAGTCCATTCATGAGTACTAGTTGCTAGGATTGGCAGGTCTCCCCTGGCCACCGGTGGGAGATGAGGGGTGGGGAGGGTTGCCATATCCAGGTTGAGAAATTTCTGGAGATTTAGGGATGGAACCTGGGGAGGACAGGGACCTCAGTAAAGTACAGAGACATAGATTCCACCTTCCAAGCATCCATTTTCTTCCAGGGAACTGATCTTTGTAGTCTGGAGAGCTGTAATTCTGGGGGATCCTAAGGTCCCACATGGAGGCTGGCATCTCTGTTAGTTGTAGACCCTGATAGAGATCAGTTCACCTGGAGAAAATGGCTGCTTTGGCAATTGGACTCTATGGCATTGAAGCCCCTCCTCTCCCCAAATCCTGCCCTCCTCAGGCTCCACCCCAAAAACCTCCTGCCTGAGGCAAAGAGCGAGAACCCTAGTGAGAGATATTCTAATTTCCCCCCCTTGTAGATCAGTGGCAATGTTCCCCCCACTACACATGCAAGTTAGAAGTATAATGGCTGCTAATGAGCATTTCTGTCTAAAGTGCCACAATAAGAAACAATACAAGTGGAACTAGGAAATGAAAAGACAACATTTGGTTTTTACACAATCCTAAAAATGCCCACTGTAGCTCACTCTAAATTAGAAATATAAACATATATGTAAATAACTATAGGAACTTTTGCTTTAGCCATTCGTCTGCACACAGATTCCTAAATTACCATTTTAACACTGTAATGTGTTGCAGGCTAGACCGCCAAACCTCTACCAGAATAATCCCCCCGCCGCCCTTTTTTTGTTTAATACCAAGCATAAGGAAATATTCTGTGAAATTCAAAAGCAAAATTACTGTTTTGTGATTTTTACGTGGTCCTAATAAACCTATTGTGCTTCTGCCCCTATAAGAACCATATTTTTCTGGAAGAAATACTACGTTTCTCTCATTATCCACCAAGCTCTAGTCTAAACATTTGTATAGGGATTTTTTTCTAGAGTGGGAGAGTTGTTGTTGAAACATATTTACATTTTAGAGTAGCCTTAACATTATGTGGATCACATTGTTTGTTTATATTTAATGAAAAAGATCGTAGGGTTCTTTTTTATCCAGGGGAAGGCCAGACATTAATGAAGGAAATGGTCCTTATATCAGTAAAGCGATCCAGCCGAAAGCGAATACCCTTGGCCCGTTGGCACCTCCCTACCTTTCAGCAATAGAGATGGGAGTCTAGGAGCTATCTCCAAATGAGGGAAGCTGTTTTGTTTTTATTCGCCAAATCAGTAGCCTTGTTTTCAGAACAAAATGTCATTGATGGGAATAACAGCTCCTTATGGTGAGAACTGACCAGTTCGCCGTGTAACAGGCTGTGATAAATGTCGCCTTTGTGGTTTGACCGCACCAAAACAACCTCGTATTTCGAAGCAATTAAAATGCTAGTGTTGAAGATCACGGTGGAAAAAAAGACATCGAATGAAGATAACTGAATTGCAGCTGGGGCAGGTCAGGTTCACAGCGAAGAACCTGGACCACAGTTCCATGTGAATCTAAATAGGGGTGAATTAATGGCTGATAACGCAAGGCTCAGAGAACATCGTCTTCCCCTCTGGAATTTTGATCTCATTGACATTCCATAGTTTGTCTTCTCGAACATTCCAAGAAAATTGACGGTTCATATAACTGCTTCATGTCACTATCTTGCAAAAGTAACAGATGGGGGGTGATTTTAGAATCAATTGTATGATAAGGACTGTAGCCTGTGAATCACCAGGTAATGCACATCGTGGTCCAACAGTGTACCCTAGACCTTGGATTCAATTTATTTGTAAGTTACTCAAAAGAAAATCAGAAGCTGGGCTTTTGACATTCTCCGTGGCAGACAAAGTGCAAGATGGGTAGAATCTGAGGTTATTCAGCAATGCATTGGTTATATTATGGGGAGGGGTGCTGCTTGAGAGAAGCACTAATCCAAAGTTCCTTTGGCTTTCTGCTCCCAGATGAAGCACCAATTCCAAGCACTCTACCATCTTGCTCTCCCCCTTACCACTTCTGTTTCATAGCCTGACATACCATTACCAGTAGCGACCTTCATTTCTCCAGGACCACCACCTGAAGTCATCCAAAGGTCTTCTGCCCTCAGGTATCTGCACTCAGTTGCTGCACTTTATGCCTGAGTACAACTCAGAATACGTGTAGGATTCACTTCCTTCAAATCCCTGTTCAAAACTCACTTCTTCCATGAATCCTTTGGAACAACAGCTCTTCCGTATAAAAACTGAGCCTAAGAACCTGGGTGTTTATCCTGTCTTCAGCATCTTTCCCTCTCTTGGTTACCTTCCTTATACACAGTTTTATATTGTAAGCTCCTTGTGGGCTTACATTTATATTTGTATCATGTACATTGAGTGGCATTATCATCATGATCATCATCATCATACTATTAATGCAGATTTTAAAATCTTAACCAACATGGAATGCGAGAGCCTCAATCAAAGATATATCTTCAGCTTCTCCCTGAAATATTTTGAAACTTTTGCTCTTTTTGTGGAAGGAACATCCCAAAGAAATAGCTTCAAAAATACCAAAGAAGAATTGATGGGAAGCCAAAAAGCCAGTGTGGTCTAGTGGTTAGACTGTTGGACCAGGATCTGCAAGACCCGTATTCAGATCCTTACTCTGCCATGGAAGCTTGCTGAGTGATCTTCAGACAGTCACACTCTCTCAGTCTAACCTACCTCACAGGGATGTTGTAAGGATAAAATGGAGGAGAGGCTTCAGTAAGCCTCTGAAGCAAATAAATAAACAAAGGATTAGGCAGGCACAATAAAGACCCACCTGTAAACATATGAATGCATTAAATTCATTTATAGTAATCTGCCTTTATTTTATTTAGGAAACCCATAATAACATTATATACAGAAGACTCCTTTTTTGGTTAGGTTCATGCCTATAATGTTAACACAAAGGAAGGTGCTGACAGGAGCCGCAGTTTAAGCTGCTCCAAATTTGAATTTGACTTATGATTTTCATCAGGGAAAAAGACTAAACAGTTTAAACTGATTAAATTTTCTTAAAGTGGCAGCTAAATATAATGAAAGCCAGTTGTTCGGGGGGTGGGGGGGTTGAGAGAAAGAGAGAGAGAAGAAAATTGAATATTGGGCATTACTGACTGACTGAGCTGTGTGATGAATTCCTTTCTCATGAAACAAAGAGTTAAAACAATTTCCGTTACTCACAGACTTCCACAAAGTAGTTTCAGTTTTCTAATTGTTCAAGGAAGCTGAGTTTTTCTATGGACTGCCCCGATTAAAAACCTGTAAATCAGGAATGCCATTTCTAGTTTCAAGATGGAAGGCAAGGAGGTTTCACAGTGAAGGGGCAAGAGTCACATAAAGAATAAAACTGGATATAGTTAAATGCAGACTGCAAAAAAGCAGTGCCTTTTATTTGTTTGCTTATGACATTTATATGCTGCCTGTCAACACAAGGCTCCCAAGTCAGCTTGCAAGGCAGCTTGCAATAACATCTACAAATAAAAATAATCTGAAGGATCACACAGTAAAAATAGTAAGTAGAGAATCAGCAATAAAACTATAAAAATCACCAATAAAAACAGCAACAGGCAAAAGCTAATAAGTATGATATAAGAACAACAAAACCATTAGAAAATGAGCCCCTCCCCTCCACAAACCCTGGCCTCCTCAGGCTCCACCCCAAAAACCTTCCACCGGTGGTGAAGAGTGACCTGGCAACCCTACCCTGATCCTCTCTGATGCTTACCTTATACACAGCATACCCTTTAAGGAAAATTTTAATGTCTGAGAACATTCGCATTGGAGCAGACAATCCTACAGACCATTTGCTTTTAGATCATTAGATTTACAGGTAAGAATCATACCTGACAATTGATTGGAAGCTTATTATGTTCCTCCAGAACTGGTACGATGTCTTTCCGATTTTGTGGTAGTTACCCTATTATACCTTAGAATAAACAAAAATATAGACGCTCATGAAAATTAATCATATGTCATCTAAAACAAAGAGGATGACTTCCTTAACAGCAGCAACAGTTCAAATGTTCTAGGTTTTCTATTTGCTGCCCCAGGGCAAGTTGGTGAAGGATGCAGAGTCATCCCAGACCCAATATTGTACCCAATAACAATGTAACTTTTTGAAGGTAAATGGCCACAACTTTTGTTGGCAACAGCTGAATGCTGCATTGGCACAGCATGTGGGCTGGAACCAGGAACATCGACTGACCCCAGTGCGGCCGATGTTAACATCCTACTGGGAGTAGCCTGCTGGGAGTAGAGCGGGATGGCAGTATTGGGATAATTACCTGGGCATGAGCCACTTGGTGGTTCCCCCACCACTTTGTGAGGAGGCTCCTTGCACAGCCCTCGAGCTGGGTGTGACCCAACACGAACCTCCCCCAAAATCCCTTATTGGGGTCCCTGAGATGTGGGGAAAGGGGCACGCAGGCCGCTTTCCCCTCAAAACTGAAACCATCCCCATGCTAACACCGCCTAATCTGTGACAGAATTAATAGCAACAAACAACTTGAAAGAGGGAGGGAGGGCTGGGACAAAGCAAAAGGCAAACTGCCGGCTACAACGCAGCAGCACCCAATTTATTCCTGGAGGATGGACCAGAGGGAAAACTCTTCCTCCAACATACGCCCTCCAACCACCTGTCCCACCCCCCACCCCCCGGAACTGTTGATAGGCTCGTTTGAGCCTTCGAGGGGGAGCCAATTGGCCAGCAATCCTGCCGAGCCAGGAGCAGGGCAGCGGGGAAAAGTGACGCACGAAGCTGCACCATGAAGACCTGCTACTGCTTAGAGGCCACCCATGCCCCCCACGGCTTCTTCCTGCCTCCCTCCCCGCCGGGGACAGCAAAACGGGGCTCTGGGTAAGCCCCCTAACCTACGCTTATCATCTTAATTCTCTTCTCTTTCACACTTTGATTTTTTGCTAGTTTCAGCCTAAACCAATCAATAATTTTGAGATCCAGCACCAAGTTTAAGCTTGTTTGTAACCTTATATACATAAAAAGCTGCAGTCAAACCACTAGAGCTATTCACGTCAGACCCCACACCCCCAAATTTTTGAAAGCTGCTATCTTATGCACATATATTTGGGGTCAAGTGCACATTTTAAAGTAACACGAATCTGTCACTGAAAATGGCAGCCTGGAGTCAATCCCCTGTATACTATCCTTTAATATCAACCTTATTACATTACAATTTGCCTTTACTATACATAATTGGCTGCTACTAGACACTGTACTCAGTAATGGAATAAATCCACGGGGTAAATTATACTGGGCTGTAGAGTGAAGGGTAGGTTAGGGAGGCTCTTCCATGTCATATGTCCTTAAATCCTTTTGAACCAAGCAGAAATTAATTGTGAGAAAACATGTTGGATTGGACTGCAGTACAGCATTATTTCTTTCTCATAAGCCTGACTGATATTCTGGAGTTCAAAACTCCTTAAAAGAACTTCTCATTTTATAAAACCAAGTGACATAATCCAGCAGAGGAATTGGAATCTGCACAAGAAGCCAGGCTGAAAGAACCTTTTGCTTGCTCTGTGTTCCCTGAAACATCCCAATGGTGGAACAAACTCTGCAGTGCTGACCTGCCAAAGAAAACAGCAGATGTTGGACAATGCAGCAGATTTCTCAGCCCATGGAGAAAATGTGCTCTAGAATTGATTGAGGAAAGGGAAACTGAATGGGCAATTTAGCTAAGAAATACAATTCAGATGGCTTTTCTGCTCCAGTCCTTTTAGATGCTCCCTGAACAGTAAATGCTGCATTCCCATTCCAGGTGAAGGTGAGATCTGAATGAACATAAGAATTGTTTTGCTAGATCAGATCGAATGCTCTCCATCTAATCCAGCGATGGCTGGCCACAGCAAACAAGGCAATATGATGGCTATCTTCTGTTGTTTGCCCTCAGCACCCAGGAAGTAGAAAGATACTGCCTTTAAATATCAAAATTCTATATTTAGCTATCCCAATTCTTTCTTTCTTTTAATCTAACCAAGAGCAGAAATCATAGCTGCTGCAGAGAAGCTGCCAATAACGGCTTCCCTGTGGAGAATTCTCCGCCTTCAACCCCACTGTACTCTTAGCAGCAGTTGTGATGGGAACATCCCACACCCCCAAGTAGCTTCCGGGGATGTAGATTTGCAAGGAAGGTTTATTACAATGTTACAGATGCCTTCCAAAGGATAAATGCTGCTAAATTTTGAAAATGCTGGTTTGTTGGGGGGACAGGGCAGCATCCCTTTTATGGTGAAATCAATGCTTAATTCTGCCTTGAGCATCCAAAGCCCGTAAATAATTGAATAGTGGTTCTAGGGGGCATCACCTGTGCCCTGTTTGTTGTTCCACAGTGGTTGGCCACTGTGTACTTCAGGGTACTTTGAACTCTTTTTAGGATTGTACCATCAGTTTATTAATCCATGGGGGCCACTTTTACTGAGTGAGTGTATGTGTGTGTGTGTTCAGATGGTCTGAAAGTTAATGGGATATAGTTTCAAAAATAGTTTGTAATTCTGTGCATGACTTGGTTGTTTAAAAAAGGCAAAATTTACACAGGCTTACCATGATCCGATCATTCTGTGTTTGTTTAGTGTTTGTTTTGATTATTTCTTGAATGCATTCCCCCAAAGTTATGCTTGAAGAGGCTTTTAACACTATAAAAACATAAAAACACAAGTAAACTAATAGCAAGTGATAAAATCAGTGGAAACAATAAAACAGCATGTTAAAATAGATCAAGTGTGGTAGAGCAGCTGGAATATCAGACTTGGATATGGGAGACAGGCTCAGGTTCAGATTCAGACTACAGGGCTTATTTGGTGACCTTGGCGGAATCACTTTCTCAGCCTAACCTACCTCACAAGGTTGTTGTGAGTTTAAATGGGGAGAAAGAGACATGTACCCTGCCCTGCATTCCTTTGATGAAGGGCTAGATTAAAATGTGATAGAGAAAAACATCAGCATACACAACACAGTATGGTTAAGAGCATGATAATCTTAGCAATGGTAATCCAAAAAATTGCTTGGACAAACATAAAAGAGTTTCAATTGTTTCATACAAACTGAAAAGTTAGCTCCAAGCAAATCACCATGGGAAGGACATTCTACAAATGAAATGCCATCATAGGGAGACCCTGTCTCTGGTCCCTGCCCACTTTACTTCAGAAAGTTAGGTGCACACAGAAGTAGACCTTAGATGCTAATCTTATATGCCAGGCAGATTGTTATGAAAGAATTATTAGGTTCTTACTGGTCTTTGAATCTGAGTTACTATTTAGAAATGAATTTGCAAAGAAAATATTATTATACTGCAAAAAAGTTTCTAAATTGAAGTTTAAAAAGTCTAGTGGATTTCAGCTGTATTACTTTCTATGTCACTTTTTAGTATAATCATTTGCTAACCAAGTGCCTTGTAACTTCAAAAAAGGCTGCAATTATCTTCTTGATTTATTATTCTTTTCTGCTTTTTATTCTTTTACTATCAGCTTGATCGAGGGTAACTGTCATAAAGGGACTAGATTTAGCTACTTATAACAGAATAACAAGGTAATGATAATAGTTCTTGATCTATGAGGGAAAAGGCAGGAGACCGTTCATGAAATTCAAAAGCCTCACCCCTGATTGTCCTCTGTTTTTGCTTCCCGCTGGTTCTCATTAGCCACACCCCAACTCAGTTCCTGGTGTGGTACAAATTATTCATACAGAATATATTACACTATGGAATGCCTCTGAAGGGTAAAGCATAGCCTTGGTTTTGGTAGTAAGCTTCCATTGGTGTAGCATCACTGTTAGAGTAAGTGGACACTTTATTAGTGCATTTGGAAGCCATCCCAAAAGACAATCAACTCTGCTTTAATTTCATCATCACCATCAACACAACAACAACAGCAATGAACAACTTTTATTCATCTCTCACCCTCCCCCAGCAAGGATGGGCTCAGGGCAGCTAACATCATACTTCTGAAATACATATTCAAATATATTCAACAATACAAGTTAAAACATTTTAAACAATGTTGAATTTAAAGATTCATCCTAATTCAATGGCGCCAATGTAGTACCCTGCAGGGAGAGCTGTTACTACGGCAGCCGCTGTCCAACTTAATACCATAATTCAGGAGGGGAGAAAGTGGCCAACAAACTAACAAATAAGATAGGAACACATAAGGAAATGGGGAGTAAGATATAGGGATATTAATAAGTATCGCATGATACTGTCACTGCCCTCACCATAAACCTGGCAGAACATCTCTGTCTTACAGGCCCTGTGGAACTCAAATAGGTCCCACAGGGCACGGGTCTCATTATACAGCGAGTTCCACCAGGCTGGGGCCAAGGCTGAGGAGGGACATTACTCTCTTTACAGACAAAATATTAAATATATAAGAAGTCATGTGGAAAAGTAATAAAGATACTGGGGTCACTGTGAGCCAGACTTATGAAGGGACAGCAATTGGAAAGTGCTTGAGAATCTTCTGCCCTCTTCAGGCCAGACTACAAATTGTCTCAAGAGCGACAACCTTCTACTCCTGCTTAGCTACTCCTGTTGACGCGATAGAGTGTCTACGTTCTCATGAGTGTTATTTTTTGGATACAAATAGCAAAACCCCAATGCTGCACCATAACCCTCGTCCAAGAAGAAGAAGAAGAAGAAGAAGAAGAAGAAGAGTTTGTTTTTATATGCCAATTTTCTGTACCTTTCAGGGAGAATCAAATTGGCTTACAATCTCCTTCCCTTCCTCTTCCCACAACAGACACGTTGTGAGGTAGGTGAGGCTGAGAGAGCTCTAAGAGAACTGTGACTAGCCCAAGGTCAGCCAGCAGGTTTCATGTGGATAAGTGGGGAAACCAACCCAGTTCACCGGATTAGAATCCACCACTCATGTGGAGGAGTGGGGAAATCAAACCTGGTTCTTCAGATTAGAGCCCATGCTCTTAACCACTACACCATTCTGGCTGTCTTGTACCTACTATGATTGTGAGAGGTGAGGACCAGAGATGGAAGTACCTTAAAGGGCTGGGCTCAGCCAACAGAGATTGCCTCCTCTCAGCATGGTCACAAAATAATGAGTTCAGGAGCTTCAACTTGTTGTGGGCAGCTGTTTATCAACCTGCTAATTCCTGAAGCAAATTCCCTGTTCAGGATCTTCACAAAGGAAAGAAACCAGTTAGATCTAAACCTCTCATTTCTGCCCCTGATAGTACGCAGGCAAATGCCATTTCCATGAGGTCTTGTGGCATGCTCCACTCAAGACATTTTGAAACATTAACTTCAAAATATAACCCACAGCCTAGAAAACACATGCTTGCATTTAGATATCATGAGTTAGCACATGCCACAACTAATTCTCCAAAATACAAAGATTTTTCAGTAAAATTTAATACATGGTAGCAAAATTATTAGATTGAGTAACCTAGTAAGGCAGTGGTCTGCAACCCAAAACTAATTAAAATGGTGTTATATGACTTAGAGTTGCCATCACATAGGCATCTGAGAAATCTTTCAACAACGTTGTGTAGGACAATTGTTGAAAAAGTGTACTCTTAATGTGCAGCCATCTGCCCATGTGATCTCCGCTGCCACAGGCTTTTATTTTGTAAGCATTCACTTAACCACCACACAACAAAAATGTAACACTCCGCAACAGCTACTCTCATATTTCATAATAGTGTGTGGAGAGCTTCTCTCGTATTGTGTTTCTCGATTACATGCCATGTCAACATTTGGGAGGATATGTATTGCACTGTATTGCTGGCATGAAGGAAATTGTCACTTTCATGTTTATAGGATTTAGAAACAACCTTTTTGAAATAGATCCCAGATTCACATTCGGGATGATGATAAGGGGCTGTGTCAGGAAATATACAATTACCTCTTGGCTGGCCAGAGATTGTTCGATTTTTTTGTTTGTTGCTTTCACCATCCGCTTCTTCCTGAAGAGAGGGAAATCATTTTAACAACCTGTGTCTGCAAGCTTTATCAAAACAATTGGATAGGCTAGTTCCTTCTGTACTTCTATGCAAATAATGCCATTTATTGCAATGCGATCATGTGGAGGATTAAGGCATTTGCTGAATGTTAATTTGGTTCCTTATCTGCACATAAAAGGGGCAGTCTGCATTTTTAGCGTTTTTTTGGGAAAGGATTTTGAAGCACCAGTGCCTAATAGCTTATTTATAACCACTAGCATGTTAATCCAAAGCCAGTAGAGAGTACAATGATGCAGTGAAAACTGAAGTTCAACAATCTTGTTCTAGACCTTCCTAATTATTTCACGAAAAACCTTTCTCTTGTACCAAAAACCAGTCTTGAAACTACATTTTAAAAACCAAACTTTATAGTGCAAGAGGGTTGGAACCTACCAGCATTTTCACTTATTTTAACCAGTTCTCTTTAACCTCCATCCTGTCTGGATATATCCATATGGGTCCCATGATCCCTGTCATAGGCTTTTTGGCAGTCAAATGGGTCTCTTTCCTGCCTTTCTACCAGCTGAAAGGTTGGTAGGAGCTAGTCCTAAGATTAACTTTTTCAGTATTTGTATTTCCTAAGTGTATTTACTTTCCATACTGTTCATAATCATAAAAATTCACTCCCTTCCAAATAGGGAAGGCTCCTCCCCTCAGGTCATGAACATTTCCTCACCTTCACAAATATCAACATATAAGCTATGAATTAGTTGCAATTTGTGGTTAAAGTCTCATTTTAGTGAGTACCACTGAAAGCACTTTTCAGCCCTTCTCCTGCTATTGGTGTGAATGTATGGAAAAAGGCACTGGAGCGCTAAATGCACAAGTATCAGGTTTCTGAGACTGAAAAACAAAAAGGCACTTCTCAACATGCTTGCACCTAATGTACTTCTTTCTAAACTGATTGATTGACACCTAGGAAGGTAATGATTTATAATCACATTTCAATCTCTCTGCAATGAGATTTTGGTCGTAGTCTCAGATGAATAGTGAATCAGCTGGTCACTTGCATCTTCTCTGAAATCAAGACTGCACTGTAATTTTTAACAACATTTTGTACTTTTCTTTTAGCTATCAAATTCTTGCCTGAATATATTTCTTAATCTCTCATCACTTAGAGTGCATTGTGTGTTGCAGGTTGTGCCAGTGACGGTCAATTATATGCAACTTGACGAAGGAAAACCAGCTGATGACAACTAGGGCGAAAATGCATGGTCGCTTTAGCCTCCTTTATTCCCTGTTTCAGCCAGGATTCAGCCAGGATCGAACGCATGCATTTCGCTGAACGTGCATTCGATCCTGGCTGGATCCTGGCTGAAACAGGGAATAAAGGAGGCTAAAGTGACTTTGCGTTTTTGCCCCAAGACACAATGTATTATTGACACATGACAATGTGAGGAGGGCTGTTTTATTTGTTTGTTTATTTATTCATTTATTTATATCCTGCCGTTCTCCCCGATGAGGACCCAAAGCAGCTTACATCATTCTCCTCTCCTCAGTTTTATCCTCACAACCACCATGAAGTGGGTTAGGATGAGTGTGACCACCCCAAGGACACCCAGCTAGCTTCCATGACATGACAGGGGATTTGAACCTGAGTCATCCAGATACTAGTCCAACACTCTTAACTACTCCAGCACACTGGCTGAAATGGAAAGCATTTTTAGCTGCATTCCATTATTCTTATTTCCCCTTCAATACATATGTATTAAAAAATTCTCTCTCGCCTCTCCTACATTTGAAGAAGCTAATAACCAGTCATTTTAAAATAAAAACATCATGAAATATAAACATAAAACATATAAAATCAGCCATAAAAATAATAAAAAACAACAACAGGAAGAATAACCTTCATTGGAACAATAACAAATATAATGCCCTCAAGGCAGAAATGGCATGTGAAGGGAAGGGGCCTTGCTAATCTCCATATCAAAGAATCAAAGATCTTTCTGAAAAGATTTGCATCTGCTCTACAGAAGGAACAGTTAAAGGAAGCAGCTCAGAAGAAATGAGTAGGTTGATTCAGAGGAGGGTGATCTGTCAAATCTGAAGGCTCCAGCTTGTACCATGAAACAAAAAGGCAACCATTGAAGTTGTTCCAGCCTTGTTTCAGTCAGGGGTGGGGAACCTTTTTCCTTCCAAGGGCCATTTGCTCATTTATAACATCATTTGGGGGCCATAACCAGGTGTAGATCTCCCGGCGCGTGGAGGGAGGGGGGAAGAGGCTAGAATTGCCAGGTCTCCAGCCACCACCTGTAGGTTGGCAATCACAGGGGAGGCCACGCAGAAAAAGTGACAGAAAAAGAGGAAGAGAGAAAAGTCTCCCACACACACCCGCACACGCCGGCCCCATGCAACCGTATTCAAGTTCACCTTGTTCATATTTATCCCCTTGACCACAGCAACCACCAGTCACTTATCCAGGACAGAATGACAGCATGTGGAGGCTTAGATAATGCCAGGCTTAGATAATGTCAGGGTTGTTGTTGTTGTTGTTGTTTACCATCAAGTCACATCTGCCTTCTGGTGACCCCTGGTGGGGTTTCAAGGCAAGAGATGTTCAGAGGTGGTTTGCCATTGCCTGCCTCTGTGTCATGACCCTGGTATTCCTTGGAGGTCTCCCATCCAAATACTTGCCAGGGTCGACCCTGCTTAGCTTCTGAGATCTGATGAGATCAGGCTAGCCTGGGCTATCCGGGTCAGGGCAATGTCAGGGATTATATTGTGTTATATTGATGGCACCTAACTCCAGAGCCATGGATCATCTGATTTATTGGTCTCATATAAATGCTGAAGAGCATAGGCAAAAAATATTCTGCAGAATATCAGGAAACACTCCTAGGTTGATTCTTCAAACTTTCTGATGGAAACTCTTTGCCATCTATCCTTAGAAAATATCAACAAAGAACCATACATAACATTCTACAGTATCCCTCCAAACAGCCCAACTAACTGTAATTAAAGCAATGGAAACATTATTACTGGTAGGGAAGCATTATTACTATCCAGTTTCAGCAGTGGATAATTATTTTATTCGTTAAAACATTTCTATCCCAGATTTCCTTGTTTTACAAATCACAAATTTAGAACACACAGAACAAAATAAAGCCCCAAGTAACCCCTCTTCCTCCAATCCAGTAGTGTAGATCATATACCAGTGCTTCCAATGCGATCTCAGCTGGTAAACTTCTGATCTTGTCGTCTTTGAAACTTTGGTGGTTTAATTCAGTTCTTTACCAATATTACTATTTCTATAGCCACCTTTTCAACTATAATACCATCATTTTGTAATGATATTTTGCAGCTGTGCGCTGGGCAGAACATAATATAAATAGAATCTGACACAAAATCTTCAAAGACATTCAACAGAACTTGTCTGTGCCATGATAAAATGCTTCAGATCAGAGAAACGGTGTGTGTGTGTGTGTGTGTGTGTGTGTGTGTGTGAGAGAGAGAGAGAGAGAGAGAGAGAGAGAGAGAGAGAGTGTTTCACTTATTTGTAAAGGACATTTTCCTAAAATGCATGCATTTGACTTTTCTCATGGTGGGACATACCTGAAAATACTAGTTTTATTGCATGGAGCAACGATCTAATTTATGGTGTAATATAATACCCTGGCTCTGGATGGCCCAGGCTAGCGCCCAAACTTGTCAGATCTTGAAAGCTAAGGAGGGTCAGCCTTGGTTAGCACTTTGATGGGAGACCACCAAGGAAGTCCAGGGTCACTTTGCAGAGGCAGGCAATGGCAAACCGCCTCTGAATGTCTTTTGCCTTGGAAACTCTATGGGGTCATGATCAGTCAGCTGCAACTTGACAGCACTTTCCACCACCAGCATAATAATGAATAATGATTTGCACACTGGTGTTGGGTTAACACTAGTGCAGCATCAGCAGGATGCCAGCATATCTCTATGTTACAGTGACATGGGGCTTCGTTGCTGTTCTAAGCAATCTCTAGACTGGTTTTAGGATTATGCCGTTTGTTACAGAGTCCATCAGATGCTGTACTTATATTAGAATAACTCAAGGATTCATAGAGCAGGGTTCTTTGCAAAGTGTCCTAGTATCTTTATCTGCTTTTCTACGGATGTTTAGCAATCAATCTTCCCTTTTAGTTCTTAGGGCTAAAAGAAAGGATCCATGACTGAAAACAGTAAAATCCCTTGTATTCTGATGCTCAGAGCATCTAGTTCCTCTTTGCCTTGCTTTCCATCTCTGTTTCTGTCTCCTTTACACCTTGATTATTATTCTGTGTTTCTCTTTTTTGGTCTTGTCTTTTGCCCTCCTTTGTCTTGCCTGTGAAAAGGCAGTGAGTGGGTGATGACGGAGTCAAATACTTTAGCAAACAGTCAACCTCTAGCCTTGGCAACAGGCAGGAGTGCGAGATTGAAAGGACCCCCCTGATGGTGAAATGGGACACTGCAGAGGGACCCCTGGACTTCATTATGTAAGAGTTCGACACATGCCGTCTTCTAGCATGATTCTGAGGAAGCAAAATAATTATTCTTTCTTAAAGGCTGTTTGAGAAATACATCGGGGGGGGGGGAATGCCTGTTTTTTCTTCTTTGAAAGTTCATGCAGTTATTCTGCTTCTTAGATTACAGCATTCCAAATGGAATTGCACTAGGGAATATCATGGGAGTAGAGTAAATGTCTGAACTAAAAGCCTCCTGAATTAAATATAGGCACATCCTTCCAAGATCTGGAACGCCTTTTTGCACTTTTAGCTCTTGATTTTTGAGACAAGTTTAAAAAGGTAAAGGTCCCCTGTGCAAGCACCGGGTCATTCCTGACCCATGGGGAGACGTCACATCCCGACGTTTTCTAGGCAGACTTTGTTTGTGGGGTGGTTTGCCGTTGCCTTCCCCAGTCATCTTCCCTTTACCCCCAGCAAGCTGGGTACTCATTTGACCGACCTCGGAAGGATGGAAGGCTGAGTCAACCTTGAGCCGGCTACCTGAAACTGACTTCAGTCGGGATCGAACTCAGGTCGTGAGCAGAGCTTTTGACTGCAGTACTGCAACTTAATACTCTGCGCCACGGGGCGCAGTTTACCTGCTTTCTTATATCTAGCTAATAATATCCATTCACCATTTTAGCATGTGTGAGTAATACCTGCTTAATCAGTACTAGCATCAAAAACCTAGATTGTTTAAAATGGCCCATAGTTACCCTCAATCTCATCTCTCTCTCTTTCCATCTCATCTCTCTCTCTTTCTCTCGCTTCTTTTTCCTTAGCACTGATTTGACAATCACTTCTTGAGCTTATTTTATATTCATTGTGATTTTTCCATGGCCACCTTCGATGCATTTTCCAAATGCATGTTATAAAATTAGCTTGGGGCAATCCATATTGGATTAATTTGGGATTTGGGGGTGGTATCATGGGGGAGTGTCCAGATATTTCTTTTGATGCCATGTGATTGGTTGCCACTACTGACCTTAAACAAGAGAGAGAATGGATTATCTACACATTATTTCTATTCTTATACACTGGAGCTGTTCGGCCCCAAAGCAGAGATTTGCCCCAGTCAATGGAATTCACTGGTATTTTGCACAATGTTTCATGTGATGCAAGCGTAATGAAATGTCAACATACATGGAGCAGTAGGTGTGCATCAGAGCCCTGTGATTCTTTGCTTTATAATCACGGCCTTTATAGCCATCACTTTTATAATATATGTAATTATATTTCTGAGATGAAAAACTACCCTTCTGCATCTTGGTGGTAAACCAGCCTGGAATACTGAATATAAGTGTTGACCAAGTATGGTTTGAGCAGCCTGAATAGCTCTGGCTAGCCTGATCTCATCAGAGCCTGGAAGCTAAGCAGGGTCAGCCACAATTAGCACTTGGATGGGAGACCACCTAGGAAGACTGGGGCTGCTGTGCAGAGGAAGGCAATGGCAAACCACCTTAGTTCATCTCTTGCCTTGAAAACCCCATCGTCCTGGACTGGTGTTGCCATGAGTCAGTTCCAACTTGACAGCACACAATTATTGCTAAGCAGGATTTCTCTTGGTGGAAACCGAGCCTGCAACATAATATACTCTTTTTAACAGAGAGATTAGACTCTATGGAGAATGTGGTAATTGGCCTGAGGATTCTCGGAATGTTAAAATGCTGAAAAAAACATTTTATAAGCGGTCATCTAACCATACAAATGAGAAAATTGTTTTGATATCATGGAATAGATAAGAAGTCAGCTCTGAGGCCAACTATTGAACAAGCCAATGCTAAAAAAACAATTGCATTGGGTTTTCCAGCAAAAGATTGTTTGTTTATTCTTTTGCTTTCCTGGTTTTTCTTTACAACCAGAGTTCTTTCTGCTGTGCTGGAGGCCATTCCCAAAGCTTTCTTGAGTACCCAGAATGGGCTTGCAGGACAGTCTGGTGAATTTCTTACTGAGTCCTTTGGATTTCAGTCAGTAAGCAGATGAATGCAGTTTAGATGGATCCAAGCCCAGCTGTCTACCCACAGGACCACACTGTCTGCATTCAAAGCCGCACTATAATTTGGAGGATCTGTGCTTTCCTGTCTAAAGAATGGGCAGCAGAATGAGCAAGGTCCTGTGTATATTGGCCATCTGAAAAAGAGCAGCTGCTACTTGGTTCCTGTCCAGAGATGAGAATGACTTTTCATTCAATATAATGTTATTTGTTTACAATTCGGGTAACCATGCTCAATGACAGAGAAATGGGTTGTTTTTAGGGCTGCTGTAGTACCAGAATCTTTTAATGAATGCCCCATTTGGCTGACCTGGCAGTGACATGGGAAAGGCTAGACACCACTTGATAAAAGTGGTAAAAATATTCCAACATTCATACTACATGAAGCTGTCTTAGAGCAAGTCAGACCATTGCTCTAAGCAAGGGCTCAAGTAGAGAGCTTTCACTTCACCTACTTCTTGATGCTTTTTTCACTAGAAATGCCAGGGACTGAATCTGGTGGGAACTTCTTCATGCAAAGCAGCAGCTTTACCAAGCCATGTCCCCTCCCTAATGTAGGGGTGGTGAATTTGATACAGATTGCTACTAAGGGCCAAACTACATTTGGGGCTGTGAAATGGGGCAAACAAGCCCCCCCAGGTAGGGTTGCCAGCTGCCTCTTCGCCACCGGTGGGAGATTTGTGGGGCGGAGCCTGAGGAGGGCAGGGTTTGGGGAGGGGAGGGACTTCAATGCCATAGAGTTCAATTGCCAAAGTTGCCATTTTTCCTCCAGGTGATCTGATCTCTATCGGCCGGAGATCAGTTGAATTAGCAGGAGATCTCCTGCTACTACCTGGCAGTTGGCAACCCTACCCCCAGGCCATTTCAACTTGGAAAACAGCATGGGGAGAAGGCAGAAACTCCTGCTTTTCCCATGCTGCTGTCCCATTTTGAATTTGGCCCCACAGTACTTTTAAAAGCAGCTCTTCACAACAGCTCTGTGGCTGCTGGGAAAGAGTAGATATACAGGCGAATAGCTTCAATAAAGTAATCTTGAGCAACATCTTTAAAAAATATTAATAAGGTTTTAGAGATCTACATTATTATTCACACCAATACTGGAGTTACCATTTGCTAGCGAGTCTATTTAAAGCTTTCATAATGTGGTGACTCACTACAAAATAATCTTTTAATTGCCTCAGTAGTTATCACTAAAATGAAAACACTCACATAAGGAATGAACACATGAATCTTTTGCCATGGGGGTTGCTCTATTGTATCTATACAAATGTAATACAAATGGTGGTATATTCTAGTCTGCAGTTCAGAAATTCTCCCAAACATCTGAAAGTGACTTCCTGGGTTGGATCCACAAGCGGATGGCAGCTACCTTCACCATCTTCCTGTAGTGCCCACACCCACTGTAAAGCCAATCCTGAGAGTCAAGGAACCCACAGGAACATCATAGGGCGAGTGAAAATCACGCCCCGTCTTGCACAAACGCTTGCATAAATAGACCTCACAGAAGATGTGTGAGCAAGATTTTTGCCAGTTCCCTCCTTTGCAGACCACCACAATTAATCTCACGCTATACCAAACATTGCCCGAGCCCTTCCCTCCAAAATGGCTTTTCAAGATGAACAGGGCCCTGCAGGGAGAAAGGAAATTTTAGTTATTTATTCACTCATTCATTCGATTTATAACCCGCCCTCCACAGCTGAAGCCAGGCTCAGGACTGGTAACATAATTTAAAATACATCAACGTAATCAAAAATAAAATTAGCCATAAGTCCTGAGTTAAAACGTTCCAATTAAAACTAAAGCCTGTAGATGGCATCTAAATTAACCTCATGTTGCCAGAGATAGGTTACCCTTCAGCTAGTTTGAAACAATAAAAGAGGAAGGGGGAGGGAGGATAGGGAGGCCAGCAAGATGACATTCGTGGCTGTCCTCAACCGTAGGTGGAATAGCTGTCCTCAACCGTAGGCGGAATAGCTCTGTCTTGCAGGCTCTGAGGAACTCTTTAAGATCCCGCAGGTCCCTGATGTCACCAGACAGAGCATTCCACCAGGCTGACACCAGGGCTGAGAAAACCCTGGCTCTCGTGAAGGACAGCCACACACTCTTAGGGCCAGGGGGCATCTGTAGATTGTTATCAGATGATCGTAGAGATCTTCGGGGGGTATACCAGGAAAGTCAGTGAATATTGTTTCCCTGAGCTCTGTCCTGTTTGCAGGAGTCTGTTATCAGAATAGTTCATATTTATTCAATACAAGTGTCTCCAGGGATGATATTTGTAGGACAGGAAAGACCACCTTATGTTGGAACCACTGGACTGTAACTCTCCCATCATAACTCAGCTAAAAACTGGATAGACAGCCTTAGAGATGCTGTGAATTTTGCAGCACACATGTTCGACAGTCAAACGTATGTTGTTCAACAGCTTCCGTCGTCAGTGAGCTGAATATCCAGTCTGTTCACCTGATGACTGACCACCTCCAAGAACTGCTGAGGAACTTTGCACCTGCCCAGTAGCTGTGGTGGTAGAGTTTTGTTTCCTTGCAGTGATGGGGTTTCATTTCTTTGCCTTGTGGGAGCTTTTGCATCTGAGCAGTAGGTGAGATTGAGTCTGCCCATGGTCATGAATAGTTGGGTCATGTAATGAAATGGTATGAGGGAGACTACACATCCTATTAAGCTCTGCAAAAATGTGCTCCACAAAAACTTGCAAGTACAGAACTATACAAACACTAAATGTTAAGACCAAAAAAAGTTTACTTATAATCACTGGCTGTCTGATTGATATGTTCACTGTTTTATTTATATGTTTTTATTTATACCATTTGTTGTCAAGCAATGTATAGGGGAGGGGAAAATATGACTGGCTTTGGGATATTTTAGAATTTGCCTGAGTGAAACACTGATAATTGTTCTATACTGTTTGAGTACTTAAAAAGCAACGCAATGAACAGGCTTGAACTGTTCGTGAAAAGCAAACTGATTGACAGACAATCAACTCCCTGTTTGCAATCAGTGAACAGACAGTGGGCCAATCTGGTGAATGTTCAGACATTGGTAGACAGCCTGTCTATCCTTCTGTGCAAAATTAGGAATGGTTTTTCACAGCCTCATAAAAAGATTCAGTGGACTAGCTTTCATATCGGGCATAAACAGTTAAATTGTATATTGGGTCCAATGGAGGATAAACTCAAGAATTAAAGACAAAAATCTGAACTGTATTTTGGCATTCCTCTCTTTTGAAAAGTAGCACCTCAGTTGCTCTGTACAGGCCTACATATTTAAAAATTACTATTTTGCAGAATTTATTGTGAAATAACTGCATTCTCCTACATTTCCTTCCAGAGATATGCGATAACTAAATAGAATCCTATTATTAATTTGTTTCTGTCTCCAACTGTCCATCAAATTAATTCATGTTAGCATTTATTCTGGGCATGCAAACACCCACAAAGAATACAGTACATTGGTAGATATAGATCTCATTCATGAATTTGTTTCAGATTTTTCCCAGTGCTTTTGGCTGTTTTGTATTTATTTACAAAAATGATAAGCTGCAAATCTTCTTCTTCTGATCTAAAATCTATTTGAAAATAATCAACTTTCTTGAATGCCTTGGGAACAGAGAAACAAATCTCTTTTTTTAAAAATAATCAAATGAGATTAATGTATTTAAATAATTCTGCTTGCCGTAATTTTTTGTGTACCAAAGTATACTTCTCATATCTCACTTCAAATCCCAGTCCCCCCTCCATTTTGAAGATTGGTAAAAATTTCTCTCTAATAAAGAAATACTTTTACTACTTTGAATAGACAGCACTATTATAGATGGTATTCCCAGGGTGCCTGTAAATGCTTTTACTGTGCAGCATCCCTCCCATATAGGATTATATCAAATTTTATTCATATTAAATGCTGAGCATGTGCTCTTTTCCATTAAGGATATTCCTTGAACAAAGAATATCTGATGTAAATCGAATTACCCTTTCATGATTTCCTTTTTAACTTTATTTAAAAAGTCATTTGAAATCAATAAAAACTTGAACTAAAAAAATGTATAGAGGGAATGTTATGGCTCTGATTTATACCTAGCATCATTGTAAAGGATTGGTTGTATGACATTATGTTTAAAGGCACTTTGTCTAAAAATGTAAAGTATCACTTTAAACTGCCGGTTTTTCATATACCATAACTGTATATAGTTCCACGAGTGGAATGAAATGACCAATGGATTGAATTTTATTTACCCTCTTCTTGCACTAGCAAAATAATTAAAACATTCTATAACAGGAGGGATTCTTTAAACTGGACTATAGATAGATTCAAAACTGAAACATACAGAGATGTTTCTAATAACGGAAATCTGGAAATACCTGGGGCAAATGTTAAGTCAAAAGGACAGTGTTTTAAATCCATTCTGCCACTGAGATGCATAAAATTCACTGCTGCCTGACAAAGTCATGTCCTCTAGACTTTAAATATCCAGATTGGTATTGGATAAGTCTAGTTATATTTCCTGGCATATCCCCATTTGATTATGACCCTCACTTGGTGGAATACAAGGATAGCAAAGGAGGCTTTGGAGACTGCTATGAAACCGTGCATAATTGAACTGAATATTTCATGACTAAATTAGTTGTTGGATGTTTAAGTGAGAGGTTTATAGATGATCTGAGTGGTTTTTGAGATTTGTTTTGGTGCATTTCTGTTGTCATCTTTTTTCTTCATGACATTTTGAATGCAGAGAATGTGGCAGGTAAAGTTGATACATAAAGCTACGAAGAAATTATGCTGTATGTTTGTTTCCAATCCAAATGAACAGTGCTAAGAAAAGAGGGGGAAACTGTGTTACAAAAGCATGTACTTAATGTTATTACTTGAATAAATGAGTTTGCACTGAAGCGTCACTCTGCTTTATATAGCTTTTAAAAATTTTCTTTCCTCATGATGAATTATTGTGTGTGGTTTTGTGTTCATGTGTGCATCTATTCAGACTGTATCAGTTTCATTTGCTGCGTTCGTTTGGGGAGCATCTTCTGGTTCTATCTATAGTTTCTGTCCTTTCAACTCATTAAACTGAGAGCTGGAAAAAAAACCCTACCCAGTTCATGGCTTTAGGGTACACAGTGCTTTCAAAGTACCACTGAAACCAAATCTATTTTATGTTTGCTATGGGATTTTTTTTTTAAGTGAATTTCAGATGAAACATCCATTCTTCCTCACCTGTCTTGTTTAAATGCATGGACTCTGCATATGAGTTACCTTTGCTTTAAACATCTGTTGTGAAATTAAAAATGAGATTTTAATTTCTGGCATGCTATTGAAGTTAAGAAAAAGATAGGATAGAAACCATTATTAGCTATCTGCTAGTTGACAAGAGGGCAGGATTAGGTTTCTTTAAGGGAATTACACTTTTGATGACCCCAGTACATATAAAACATGTTAGCTAATGGGGGTGCGGAGGGGGCAGATTTAAGTGTTTGATCAGGAAATCCTGCATGAGCATATTGATATTGGATGGAAATTTGATTAGTAACCTTAGTGACAAGGGGATCAGATCTACGCTCAACATACAATCAGATCTGGCAGTACATGCTTTTTTGTCTCTTTGAAGGAAAGAAACATTTGTACAGAATCAAGGCAGCGTATTGGATAATTTAAAAAGTTGTCACATATTGAAACCTGAAAATCACCTTTTTATTTTTGTTTGGAAATATGTTTGCAGTTAGTTTGATTGAAAACATGGACATATATTTTTAATCAGATGCTTTTCGGTAAAACATAAAAGATTCTTTTCCGAGGAGAGGTGATCTCCCACCCCACCCCGCTCCTCAGAAGGAATGGCTAGCTTTTAAGTTTCTTTGTGTGTAGTATTTTCAGAAACAAAGGGGGCAAGAAGGAAGAGGACGGCTTCGGTGCTATTTCATAGGGAAAGGTTATGGGCCACTTTTGGATTGCAGTTGCTCGACTGGCTACATTGACTCAACTTGCAGTACCACAGTGGATGAAAGAATTTCTTCAAGTTTTGAAACTCCTGTTTATTTTCTTAACTAGTTAAGAAATGGTATCACACTTTAACTAATGTGTTAAGAATAAATATCTCCCTGTTTTTGGTAATTGGACTGTTTTATTTGTATTTAATTTGTAGGGAAGTTAAAATTAACTGTAACAATCACAAGGTCCCGACTGTTTGTTTTGGTGGGAGATGTGTATATAAAATAAGCTCCTCGGCTAGTGAAAATTAGTTTAGTTTCACTGACATCAACAGGATTGTACCCGTCTGCCAAACCAGGATTAGATCTATGCTTATTTTGTAAATTCCTCCACAAGCCACATCTACATTGGCTTCTCCACAAAGCTAGATTTGCAACCAAAATCCACCCTGCAAAATGGAATTTGGTTTGAATATTGTAGTTCCATTAATTTCAAGTCTCTCTCCAAATATATTGGTTGATACACTAAACTATGCCATGCTTTGGAGAAATTTGCTGCACAGACTTTAAACCAGAAAGCTTTTATTGTTGTAATGTTGATATCAATAAACATCATGTATTTTCACAATATCTGCATGCTTTAGATATTTTAATACTTCTGGGAAGTCTCATAGGCCAAACCATCTTCTGTTATCTCACCAAATCACAAGTGTGACCTAGACCAAAATAAATATTTGCAAGAATAGTAAAGAGTTATAATCTACAGGTAAAACATATGACAGGGGAATCAAACAATAAAGACCCTGATGTGTAGGGACTGCTCAAATCCAAACCCCAAATCTTCAGCTCAAAATAGTTCAGGAAAACTTTACATCTAAGAGGCCGACATATTTTCAATAGACATTCTATATTTGAGGCTTGTGGGGGGTGGGAATCAAGTATTACAGAAAGAACCCTCACTAAAAGCTCATGATAGGTGGAACAGACTGTGGTCCTTTTGTGTCACAATGTCCATATGATCACCTTAGCTAGTCATGTAGTCAGACATGGAGCTGCCACCATTCATGAATCTCTACACTCCATATCTTACCTTCCCTTAGTGTAGCTCTTTTGGAAGTATCACTTCAATGTTCTGTGAAGCATCAAATAAACTTTTCAAACTAATCGTTCAAATGTTGTTAAATTTACAAGATGCACATTATCACTGTATATACATTATGATGACTTATACTTGTTCAGGAGGCAGTTAATGCACATGCAGTGACACCATCATCTCATTTACTCATAGGGGAGGAACTTATCTGAAATAGCTCTTCTGTTGGAACAAGGCTTGGCCGCTAGTGGAACAGATTAACAGGATCCAACCCAGAGGCCTGATATGTAGAATGTCATGTATGCTATGAGAGAGTGACATATTATCATCTGCAAATTGCTGCACTTCATACTACTGTTAAAGAGACAGAAACAGGGGTTAGTCCAAGCATTGGCGACTCTACTCACATATAAACACAGGAAGGAGGATGGGTTGAGGTCCCAGCTGCATCTGCACAGAGGTTTCTAGCCTACAGAGGGTGATGACATCATCAGTTTGTGACTGAGCTAGGGATGCTGAAACACCCACTGATTCATCTCATCTCGTCCCGTTCATAGGTCATGTATAGGGTTGCCAACCTCCAGGAACTAAGCACAGGAGCGACAGAACAATGTAGTTACAAAATGCAAAAAGATTTTATTGGAAAAGTTACACATAGTAAGCAACAACAATGCAAAAACAATGGGTCTAACAAGATCCTATATCTATAATAGTAAAGATGACACGTGTCATCTTTGGAAAACAGTATTTCTTCTGCTGAACTAGCTTGAAAATACATACATCAGTGACTATTGGACTTTAGTATTATAGACATAGAATCTTGTTAGACCTATTGTTTTTGCATTGTTGTTGCTTACTATGTGTAACTTTTCCAATAGAATCTTTTTGCATTTTGTAACTACATTGTTGTGTCGCTCCTGTGCTTATTTCCTAACTATATAGTATCAGTACAGTGGTGTCTCTTTTTTCTATTAACCTCCAGGAACTAGTGGAGATCTCCTGCCATTACAACTGATCCCCAGCCGATAGAGAAAATGGCCGCTTTGTCAATTGGACTCTATGGCATCGAAGTCCCTCCCCTCCCTCAACCCAGCCCTCCTCAGGCTCCACCCCAAAAACCTCCCACCAGTGGGGTTTACAGTGATTGGTTCAACTGCTTGTCAACTCATTTGTGGTTGTTTAAAAAGCTGCTTCACTGCATTTATTCCTATCAGTACAGTATAACTGGATTTTTCCACAGCTGTGGCCACCGTTTTCTAAGCGATACCTCTAGAAGGCTTTTTGCAACTTTTTTTTTAACAATTGGTAATTGCTAGTGCAAACTAACATTCTAATGATCTATTTCCACAACCACTGATGTCCCAGTTTTAGTTTTATAAAGTAATCCTCTAGCCTCTTCCATTGTGGAACTATAAAATTAAATGTACTATCTCAAAAAAATTTCCAATGGCATGGCAAAAAACAAACAAACCAAAAAAGCACGGGAAATGGTGGCTTGCTATGAGGATTCAGCCATAGATAGTTAGATCAGTCTCAAATTAGATACATTGGTTATGAATAAATGCTTTATTTTTAAAAAAAAACAGAGATAGAAAATAATAGTCATATATTTTGAACAAGTTATAGATGAAGATAAATTTAGAGCATAAATGTAGACAAGTTCAGTAATGTTTAAGTAAATATCATAACAATAGAACAATGTTTATGTAAATTGATTCCTGAAGTAAGCACAAAATGTGTGAATGAAAGTGTATGTATATGTTTGTTTGTTATCTTTTCTTTTGAAAATGTTAATAAAATATCTTTTTTTAAAAATAGTGAACAGACCAGCAAATTGCCTCATGTTTGACTGCTGCTGGTCAAGCATGCAGAATTTGTCAAATGTCTTCAATGCAAAATTCATGGCATCCCTAGCCTGAACAGACTACTGTGTGTGTGTGTGTGTTTAACAGGAACAGCACACATCCCCACACACACATGCACATACACATTCATTGTTTTGAGGTAGTGCTAATAAGCAAGCACCACTCTGTGTTCTGGAAATTAAATATTTGTCAACTGTTTCCCTATAGATTTTAGTTCTGATTCTCCTGCCTCTGCTTGTATAGGATCCAGGCCTATGGTTCCTGTTCTTCATTTTAAATGGTCCAACTCATATTCAGAATATTTGGAAGTCCTGGCTAGATACCTTCTCAAAATGAACAAAGGCTTCCAGTTCTTGATCCTCAATCAAACTTCCTAAAGACAATTTTCTGCCATTTTCCCATCATCCTCCACCAGAAATCAGCTTGGTAACCTTGGGCTAGTCACAGTTCTCTTTGAGCTCTCTCAGCCTCACCTACCTCACAAGGTGTCTGTTGTGGGGAAGGGTAAGGAAGGAGATTGTAAAACGGTTTGATTCTTCTTAAAAGGTAGAGAAACCAACATATAAAAACCAACTACTACTACTACTCCTTCTCTTCCTCCTCCTCCTCTTCTTCTTCTTCAGACAATTGGAATAATAGTTGAAAAAGCCAGCTTCAGGTAAGTGGATCATGCAAAAGTAAGTATTCCTCACTAAAACATAGAGGGATTGCAGTCTGTTTTAAGGTGTCAGGCTAATCTGTATTATAGAAAGTCATTGTGTGTGTTAAGTGCCGTCAAGTCGCTTCCGACTCATGGCGACCCTATGAATGGACTGGTTAAAACACATAATTAAAACATGAAATTTTAACAGATAGCTTAAATTCTTGATTGGTCCCAAAGGAAAATTCTTTCTCAGCTCTTAAGGGAAGTTCTGAAATGAAGAAGCTTTTTCTCTTGGGGGTGGGGATAGTCATCCACCTAGGGAAAATGCTGTCCCCGGTTTGTGAATATATGGATGCTGATTTTAGTCTATTAAATTTCTAAAGTGTTCAGGGACAGCAAAGTACTCCGGAATTATATTAGACTTATATCCTTTTTGTTGTCTTTCCCAAATTGCTAGTCTTAGTTGATTATTTTTTACCTTTCATTGTGCCTTACCAGGGAAACATGTATTTTGACAAAAGCCATTGATGTAGCTTTGCAAGTACAAATGAACTTCCTTCTGTCCAGACCTTTGGGTAATTTTCCTGCCCTAAAGTGCATCAGGTAATGCATGAGGTTTGGAAGAGAGGTCTGTGAAAGAGAGCTTTACTCCAACAGGACATTCCCTCAAAGATGCTGGCTTTTCTATGGCAGCTAGAAATCTTTGGGATATGTCATCAGCAGAGGCCTGAGTCAGAACCTACAAACCTCTGAAGAAAAGTGGGTGCTCTTCAGCACCGAATGCTAATCACGCCCTCCAGAAAGCATACCTGAAATCCGTTCAGGTAGGCAATTGACTCTGAGCAGGTTGAGTATGCATTTTCTAAATATGGGTTCGATTTCTGGTTAGCTTGAGAATATTAAACCACAAAAGCTGTTAGTTTGTCTTGCAGCGCTTTCAACTGCAATTCATGTACCGAATGACTAAAAAATAATAAACCCAGAAGTTCCTTGAAACCTCTTACCCTTAGGACACAATACATATCTGAGCCTTTAAAATGTTTTTTTTTTGCTACTTGATGTCAAAATATTTAGCTTTTTAAAATTAGCTAACATTATTTTCCTCCCATTTAACATAATGCTGTCTTAATTGCAGAGGATTATTAGGCAATGATGAAGCAACACAAAAGAAAGAGAACACTTCCAATGAGATTAGAAAAAGTCAACAGCTAACCAGGGTAACTTTTTTTTTAACACCATCCAATGATGTCACCAGTTTGAGGTTTCCCTGGGACTTTATTAGAATGTTTGTGACAGAGCCAATGTAAACCATCCTAAATCTAACACAGAGCTGCAAAGGACTGATTTTAAGGGAATGTGAAGATATGGATCATTGGGTCTCTCTAAGCAGCATCTTGAGCCAATTATTGGTGTCATCTTGAGCCAATTTAATCAATCTGAGGGGGACTCGAGGGAGGGCGAAGGGTTGTAAGTGTTGGTCGAACATTCTGCTCAAACGTCACCAGTATCCAGTGTGTTGACATGTCCTCCTTAGGCAGCTGTTTTGTTGCATCCTCTAAGCAACTGATTACTAGCTTTAGTTGCTTCTGCAAGTTAGGAGTGCTGGACTTAAATTTTATTTTATTGTAAAAAAATTAATGCCTGAAATAAACAACAGCATTCTCACAGCTCAAGAACTTTCATCTTGACATTTTTTTAAAACTATTTGGATATAAATCTCTCTGAAATAAAGGAGTTGACTTTGCAGTCAATGTGTTTAGAATGGGGAACTAGTACCCATTACCTAAATGGCTAACCTGTACATTATAAGTCATTTTATTTGTGTCAACAGCTTTTAAAAATGTGTCCCTAGTATTTCTCTGTACTACAAAGAACCAGGATATTTTAAAATGATATAGTTCCTTGATTTACAATTAGGGCAGGCAGCTCAGTTGTTACAGTCTAGGACTTGGAAAAAAATGTATATTTTACCAGTATTGGTTCATGCTCTCTAGTTTTATGTAATACATTATAAAATAGACTGATGGTGCTATACATTTCCTATGCTTGGTTAATAGTATATTTATTTACACCCCAGTTTTGGCTTTACACCCTAGTTTTGGTTTGAAATTGGACTCTATGGCATTGAAGTCCCTCCCCTTCCCTAACACCACCCTCTTCAGGCTCTGCCCCAAAAACCTCCCGCAAGTGGGAAAGAGGGACCTGACAACCCTACACATCGAACTTCTGCATTAATGATTCAATGAAAGGAATGGGTCTGGGTACTAAAAGGGATATGCAAACAATGTGCCCATTGAAATAAATGGGGCAGTTCTTGCAGGCAAGAGAGGTCCACACATACAATCCAGAATACATGTGTTTGCAATCACTGCAAAATGTAGGACGTCCGTTTGGAGTCAGTGCCATAGATATGAATACTTGTTGAGAATTTGGCGCAAGCATTGATGGCTATGCCTCCTTAGCCATAGTAGCTATGTTTATTGTTTCTTGGTGTTTCTTCGCTTGCTGTGCAATTTACCCTTTGGCCTGAATTTATTTTCATAACATTACAAATATTAGTAAGCATTTCGCTTTTGGACAATAATATGGGTTGTCAGCAAATTGTTCATATTCATATGAAATTCACAGCTGTTGACTGTGGTGGGAAATACTCACCAAGAGCAATAGATAAATGGGCAAATGCATTTTTAAACATTCTTCATGCAGAATATTTGTACACCACCATTCTGAGTTCACGGGCCCCCAAGATGGCTGACAATTTGAAATTAAACATATAAATAATCAAAATAAAATAAACTGTTTAAAATGAAAAAAAACCCAACCTCCTAAAAGAGTCAGGAGATGCAGTGGCTGGCGACCCTTCCATTAATTTAGTTCAGAAGCATTCTAGAACATGAATGTCTTCAGCTTATCCCATGAAGCCCGTAGAGATGATGCCAATTTCACCTCTTGAGGGAAGGAGTTCCGCAGTTTGACAGGAGGAGCCAAAAGAGCCCTCCGGTGGATTCCAGCCAATCTTAGCTCAGATGAGGTGGATAAGCAGGAGGGCTCCATCCATTAAACCCAGAATTTTATGGGCAGGTTGATATTTATTTAAAACATTTATTAGCTGCCTTTCTTCCTTACAGAACTCGGCAGCTTACAACATAGATAAAGCACATAAAATAAAATATCTTAAAAATATAAAAGCCACAATTTAAAATCACAGCTCAGGACTGCTAGTAAATGTAACCAAAGGCAGTCCTAAATAAAACTGTCTTCAACTGCCTCCTAAAGATCAAAAGCGAGGGAGCCAGTCTCTCCTCCCTGGGGAGGCCGTTCCATAATCATCATGGGGCTGCTACTGAAAAGGCCCTCTCTTGTATATTCATCAAACAAGCTTCTTTGATTTATGGGACAGTCAGAAGAGTATCTCTCTGTAATCTTAATTCCTGGGCAGGAACCTATGAGAGAAGATGGTCCTTCAGATACCATAGTTCCAAGCCATGTAGAGCTTTAAAGGTCAAAACCAACACCTTGAATTGGGCTCTGGAGTGGATCGGTAGCTAGTGTAGTATCGGGGACATACGCTCCTGGTAGCTGGCCTCAACCAGCAGCCTAGCTGCAGCCTCCTGCTCTAGCTGCGGCCTCCAAACACTCTTCGAGGGTAACCCCAGGTACAGCACATTGCAGTAGTCCAGTCTAGATGTAACTCAGACATGCATCACTGTGGCTAGATCTGACTGACCCAAGTTGATACACCAGCCAAACCTGGACAAAAGCTCTTCGAACCACCACAACCACCTGGCTATTGAAGGTGACTGCTGTGTCAAATAGCACTCCCATCCTGCAAACCTGGCTTTTCAAGGGGAGTAAAACCCCATCCAATATGGATTGACACAACCCTGCTTATGGCTTTAAATATCAAAAACAGGTGCTGGAAGCCCATACAGCACTAGTTTGTTCCTTTTAGTGCATCACAATCAGCAGCTGCTTTCTATACAAATGGAGGTTTCTGACCTACCAGTTTTATGACACAGAATCAACATGTAAGACTATACAGTGTTTTTAAAAGAAAAAATTAAAATAAATACCTTCTTCATTTTTACACTTTCTTTTAATTAAAAATTGCTTTAATTTATACCAGGAAATGAGTATATCACTGCTCTTGTTTCTTCCAAAGAGAAAGGGGAGTAGCTTTCTTACATTATATATGCATATTCTGTGGCAGGGAAGATATACTTTTTTCTTGACAATAGTAGTGGATAAAGTTCAGCTGCATAAGTAATTTCCCCACTGACTTTAATGGGACTTGGATGAAGATCATTCTTTATCTACTTAAATTTCAGGGCATGATGACTGAGGAGTCCACTGCAATTGTTAACTCCTCCTGTGAACAAACAGGGAATTAAAGCTCCAGCCACTTTGAAAATTCAGCAGCTCTTTTGTCAGGGACTAATAAACTAATAAAAATAAAACAATCAGGAATTAAGTAATACAGAATGGGACATCAAAATGTTGATATTCCACAATTGCTTTTGTAGTCGTAAAGCCTTCTAATACATATTTCTGAGTTTTAAAAGCTAATCTATTTTGACACTTCATTAATCAGACTTTTTTCAGTGGTAAAACCTGTTTTTAAACTCTGAATGTATGATAAGTTGGCTTCCTGTGCACCCTTTTGCTTGTCCATAGCTAAAAACATTCTGAAAAAAATATCAATAGAATAAGTTTCTGTTATATTTATAAAATCATTTAATAATATTTATTACTACTGTGTAGTCACCACTTTCTTCTCATGCCTGCTAACATATTTACTGTGGTTTACCTTCAGCTAGAATCTCCTGACTCGGGATCTGTAATTTATTATTTGCAGTAAAAGATTCGGTCTAGAGTTTAAATGTCCCTAGTTGAAAGTTTATACCAGTCAGGACAGAAAATTATTCTCTATGCCTAGGTTGAAATACATTACTTCTTTATTGAATTAATTATGATAAGGATCATAACTTTAAACTAGGGGTGAGGTGCTGGCTTTCTACTAAGATTGCTTGAAGCAATTTTCATCTGAACATTTTTGTAGAGTTATTGAGTCTGGCAGGTCTGAACTTTATGAGAGAGTAACTCACTCCATAACTTAAAAGAGGTTGGACATTGATCCAGGCAAAGGTTTACCATATCCCATGTCTCTAGCCAGAAAAATTTGCACTGCATACTGAACAAATAACGGTAGATCCAAATGAACTGCATCGTATGGACTGTCCCCCCCCCAAAAAAATCAAACGGTCCCTTTCCCAGTAAGATTGATCAGAAAACTCTTTAAATGTGACAGCTCTCCTTCTTCTTTGTTCAGAATCATGAATAGCCAATAAAATTCTGAAATATAGGATAAAGCAAAAGAAATGTTCCTCCAGTTGTATGGAAGAACAACACATTTAGAGCCCAGAAAGCGATTAGCAACAAAGGCACTGACCCATCACTGCACTGGTTAGGAATATGACAATATTAGCAGAGTTGGCTTAAGCATACCTGATAGGTATACACCAAATTAAAATACATTAGACTGCTCATCTCAGGCACTGGGCCTGGCAGACAACTCACTGGGAAGGAATTGCTGTTTGGTGTGAGTAAGCAGCTAAGCTGAAGGTTGTATGAAGCAAATGAAACTTCCATATAGAAATCTGTTTAGGTCTGACACATGCAGTGTGGTTAGTGCTGTGGGCTGCAGAACCACTTAGGAGGAACAATGATCTGGCTGTGAAAAGTCCTGTGCCAATGCCCCATTATGCTGCCTCCTGACAATAACTACTTTCTATATTTCTGGATGAGGAGGAAGAATCTTCTCCTGAGCATGAGCACCATATATGCTGCAATGGAGGGCTTCAGACAAATGGGGATCCAACGATGTAACAGCATGGACCTACTGGAATTCCATGTGGCCATAGTCTCATGTCAGCATGGTTGTCCTGAGGAACTTGAACTTATCCCTAGGGATTCTAGGGTGTCAGATTTGCCCTCCCTTTCCCCTAGACATACTGTCCACTAGACAGCCCTAGTTGACCAGCAAAGGCACCAGTGGTGGAGGGGCGCCAGCCAGCCCAGCTGTCCCCAACCCGTGCTCAGTCACTCTTGACTAGCTGCTTATCCACAGCAGGTACAGGGGAGGCAAGCAGTGGCTTCTTGCTTCTCTGAGGTGCAGCAGGGGGCAGGGAAAACAGGCATTGACGCATCCCGTCTCTCCCATCCACCAGGAGACAAGGAGCATGGACAGCAGCTTCTCATCTCTCCATGGACTAGTGAGGGATGGGAAGGATTGATGCCACCATGCCCCACCTTGCCCATCCGCCGGGGGATGAGGAGGGTGGACGGCTGCTTCTTGCCTCATCGTGGCCGGGGGGGGGGGGGAGAGGCACTGACACATCCCACCTCACCATCCACTGGGGGAGGAGGAGGGCAGGCAGCAGATTCTCACTTCCCCACAGCCAATGAGGGAGGCCCAGAGAAATCTTCACACTTCTTTATGGCCCACCAGAAGGTGGGGAGAAAGGAAGGTGGGCACTGCCTCCCCATGGCTGGGTGATAGCTTAGACACCCTTTCATAGGGCACCCAAACTACTTCAGTTGGCCCTAGCAATCTGTGGCTTAAATAGGCCTGGTCTAGGGCCTGGTGAGGCCCTAACTAAGTTGGTGTGTGGGTTAATATGAGATAGGCTGGGAAACTTGGTGAGCACCTTGAAGCATCCGTTAATGAGGGGAGTTCACCCAAGTCAGGCGATTATCAGCTATATGGCCAGGGAGGCATGGGGAGAGGGCTTTCTCAGTGCTGAGCAGCATTCCCCCTAGCTAGGGGTGATGCTGGTGAGGCTCACCATCTCCCAGTACACTTTTGTGCAGGTGATGAAAAACAAGGCATGGCGACATTAGCTGTGCTGATTTTGGAGCTATGGTAGGGTTGCCCTTATTAAAGTAGCCTTTAGTGGGCTATTTTTAGCTGACCTGAATTTGGGGCGTTGCTACAGCCTGCCTTGAAGCTGGCAAGGGTGCCGTGGGAAGAGGCTGCCTCCAGGCTCCAAGATACCATACCATATGGGCTGCACAGGAGAGGGCACCCCCCACACACACACTACACTATACTCCAGCTGCAGCTGGGCTTGAGACTAGCTGCAGATTTCTTTACCCTTCCTTGGAGCCTGCATCAGTGGAGGCACATGTACACCCACCCACCCCACTCTTGCCCCTGCTGCTATCCTACATTGAGTAAAGCATACGGGAAGACGGTGCTTAGGGTCTGGGCTGTGCTGAGCCAGCTCTGGCCATAAGTGATTCTTCCAAATTTCAAGAGCAGCAGTTAGGGTTGCCAAGTGCCCGGTGGTGGTGGGTAAAATCCCGCCGATCCGCTGGGCTGCCCGCTGGCCAGCTGATGGCTGGCGTGCACTGCGTGCACATGCGCACACACCCGAAAGTGTGTAAACCCGAAAGTGACGTGGGCGCTCTGGCAATCTTGGATGGAAACCACAGAGTTTTAGCTGAGATCGCTAGAGCGTCCTCGTCGCTTCTGGGTAAACCCAGAAGTGATGTAGGTGCATCGTGTGGGGTGCGCCCGCACACATCACGCACCGCAGCCACAGCCCCAGAAAGCTCCCACCAGTGGAGCTATGGGGCCTGGCAACCCTAGCAGCAGTAGACCACCCAAGTGCAGGCCATGGCCAAGCAAGCTCACAGGAGGAGCCGCAGGTCCTGAGGAGAAGCTGGAGGAAGTAGCAGAGGATTAGAGGAAGACAAAGAAAGGGTCCTCAATTCACAGCCATACTCTTTCAATGGATTCAAGATGTCCTAAATAAACGTTTGGGAGGCAGTAATAGATGGATAAAGGCCAATAAACCAAAGCTCAGTTGAAACAACACTGGTTAGGGTGATAACATAACCAACCTGGGATTGACCAGCCTGTTCTAGATGTGGCTGCTCTCCCTCTAAAGGAGAATTTTATCAGCTCGAGGGCTCAACTAGATGATACTTTTGGTCGGGCTTTCCTGTGAGGCCGGATTCAGTTTGTGAATGCAGCATGGGAGGGAGA
Source organism: Euleptes europaea (assembly GCF_029931775.1). Lineage (NCBI taxonomy): Eukaryota > Metazoa > Chordata > Lepidosauria > Squamata > Sphaerodactylidae > Euleptes > Euleptes europaea. The sequence goes on from NC_079316.1 coordinate 41,974,677, forward strand.
GGTTGCAGCCTTCTGAGCAATATTCTCAAGCCAAAATAGCTTTATGGGGCCCTGTTTGCCCTGCTGTGGGGTTCCACATGTGTAGTTACTGCAGCATGAAGTACCCCACAGCAAGACAAACAGCTGCTCTGGCTCAGAAAAATGGCCAGGAAGGAAGGCTGAAACCCCTCTTAAGAGTTGTAATTACCCTTGTTATAACATTCTCTGATTTAGAACCCCATTGTGTGCTCTGTTGCCTACATGGAGATTCTGAACATGAACGTTTCTCTAGTCACTTCAGTGGAAGGAGTGGCTCCATCTACACAAATGGAGGCATGTGCAGCATTTCCCTATCCAATTTAGCTAATGATTTGAGTAGAGGATGGCTCTGTAAACAATGAAGTCCCTGTGCTCACTGAAAACTACTAGATCAAGTGTCAACATTTCCCCCTTTCATCTCACATCCAACAGATGTGTTAGGTTTAGAAAAGCTTTATATATTGTTATGCTGGCAAATGGGTAGCCTGAAATAGACTTTCTTTTTTCCAAAATATGTGAATTATGTTTGCTGTGTGCCAATATCTTTTTTAACTTAATTTTTACTTAGTACCATAATGCATTTTATAACAGGAAGAACACTAAATGCCAAGGTTTCCTAATATGTTTATTTTATTTTATTGACATTTTATAGTTTACACTGAATTATGTTTGTATGTCTGAGGTTGTTACTATTGTTTAAAAGACATCAGTGTTATTAATTTTTCCAGGAGTATTATTGACTAATGGATAGTTACAGGAGGGAAGCAACTTAATTTAATGAGTTGCCTGCATTAGATCTAAAGCAGATTGCTGCCTTATGAACAGCTGAAGTTGGTCATGTCAACAAGATGGAACTTGATCTCATAGGTTGCAGCACCCACACAAATAGAGTGTACAATGTGTTCAGAGAACACGCGCATAAAGAGAAGGTATCGTTAGCATCTTAGCATTGGGTGATGGATAACATCTGCCTTTCTTCTCATCAATTTGGAAGCAACAACCCAATATGTATCCTTTGAGCTAAATTGCACCAATAGCTCTCATGCAACTCTACACATAACTTAAATCTGCTTAAACAATTATTTGCTATGAGCCTCTGCAGTTTGAGTTCCAGTTTGAACACAGCCCACCAGTCATGTCTTATGGCTAGTCAGATGCTTGACAAATCCTGTTACTGCAGTCCCACGAAGCTAGGAAAGCCAGAAGTCCATTAAAGCTTCCCTACATTCATATTGATTTGCATTTGGCTTGATGGATCACAAGTTGTGCGGGCCTGTTTTTGCAGGGAAAAACATGACTCCTGTAATCATTGCCATAGGCCATTTATGCTTGGGTATTTAGCCTCGTGATCCCTGTGGGACTGCTTCAGGGCTTTGTTTGGATTATGCTTGATTTTTCCCACCTTCTGAAGTCACTTCGCTGCTTGCACTTGCCCCACAGTTTCAGGAACCCGTTTTAACACAAATTTAAAGTTTGCCTCAATCCCAAATCGAGTCAATTCAGTGCTGTTTTCATGCATAGATTTTCCTTCAGGTTTCTCTCCTCATCCCCCCATTCTCTTTTCTCCCGCCCATATCCAATCCCTGCCCGTCGATGCCACTTTAATTTTTACTAGTGCAGGAAGCTGGAAGTATGGTCACAACACAGAGGCAGGCTATGGAAAACCACCATTGAATGTCTCCTGCCTTGAAAACCCTACAAGGTCACAATAAGTGGGTTGTGACTTGATAACCCCCAATGGCACTATGACTGCAGGCAGAATTTCCATGGAAAGCTCTGCTTGCAGCCAATTTGGAAGGGGGGATGAGCTTAGCTTTGCCTTCAAAATGACAGCACTAAGTTCTGTTTTTGATCCTCTCCCACAGATCTTTAATGGGGATTTCTCCCCCCCCCTTTAACAGCTGAGGGGCAGCTCAGCTGTGAGCAAACTCTCAGATGTTAAGAAGGAAGGGGGGCGCTGGGTCACAGCCTCCTGCAGCCCAGCAAGATTCTCATCAAGACAGCACTTCTATGCTGAGGCAATAAGGGGAAAGGGGTGGGGAGGGGCAGCACTAGCAGGGAGGAGTGCAAAGACAGGCCCCTTTGTCTCTGACCTGCATGCTGCTGATTCCATTGTGGGGGCAACATTTTGTTCCCCTGTGTGGGACCAGCCCTAGTGTGGGATTATTATGCCAGTCCACAGGATCTTGTACACAGCAACAGGATAAGTGGCTATCAAACCTTCACTTTGGTTTGCCTTTCTCTTTCCCCATTTATTGTGAGATCATGGGACATGTTAGTCACACAGGGCCAAAAACAGATTTCTGGTCATTAGCCCCTGAGAAGGCCAAGAGCTTGCAGAAAAAGAAAGACCCCCTCATTAATCCATCCAGAAGTGGCAATATATGTGAGGGCAAATCACATGAGATGCACCCATTGAATGGCTAGTTTCCAGTTGACCACCACCGTTCTACTGAAGTTGCAGGATTTGGTGGGGGAAGTAAGCCTGCAGTTTGGGTGACATGCATGGTATATGTTACCATGTAACATGGCACCTGATCACACAGAAGTGGCAGCCACACCTCAACAATGATGTATGAATGGGGGGAAAGTGTTTTCCCCTCTTCAAATAGGCCTGTAATGCCTGTGAAATGGCACAAGTTCTAATGCCACTCATTTCTTAGAAAGTATATACAGCTCCGAATGAACTACTAAATGAACTCTATCAGTCTGGTAGATTGCCTACCAGTGAGAAAAGTCTAGCTTTGAGTGACAGGACTGCATGCCTATAACCCTAAACAGCACTTGGAAAGCCTTTATCCTCAAGCCAAGTTTACAGATTTCATAAAGACATTAAACAAACAGTGTAATGTTTTCATATAAACACACTTAACTAACAGAAATATTTACTCCATTTCCTTTTCCCCACTGCACCACTTTCATGTTGCTTATTAGAGTTCATGTGATTAATACTATGTGTAAGTTAAACTGTTCTTGAGCCAGCAGCTGCCTGTGAGCTGAAATGATTTTTGATGGACGTACACTAAGCAACAAGAGGAACATACAAATGTTCCCAGTCACAAGTATACCAATACAAATGATAAACATTGGTAGAGATTATCTCCCCACCCACCCCAATAAGGAACCAGCATTTCAGAGCTGCACGGTGGGCAGAAATTCTGTAAGCAAAGCTTTGCTCCTCACACATGATATCTGTGCTAGGGTTGTGCAATTCCCCCCCCCAATATTTTTCAAATTCGCATTTAATAAACCCAGAATTTTTCGACAAAGCCGAATATACACAATTTGGCTTTTTCTGAAAAAACTGAAAATGTTCAGGTTTATTAAACCCAAACCCAAAAAATATGTGGTGCACAGCTACACACCGGGCTTTGCAGAACCCAGCATTCAGATCCTCACAGCCTGCCCCCTCCAAAGTCCACTCTGCCATTCTAGCCCAGTACAGATGACAGGACAAATGACCGCACATTCACTGAGCATGAGGGAATGGGCACTGCCCCTGCCCCCTGTCTCTGAATGATCACCTAGTAATCTTCTGGGTGCAACCATGTGGAGAAAGTGGCCATGCATACACACCTTCCCTGAGATGAGCAATGCTGCTTTCCAAACATCACTGATCACAGGGAGGGAGCGTTCACATGTAAACATGTGCACGTGAAAAAATTCAGAATTTTTCAGATTTCAGGAAGGGTTTCCATACCACTATTCTGGATTATTCAGGTCCCAGTACCATTTCAGAATTTGGATTCTGTTCAGAATTCTGACATTTTTCAGGTACGTTATTCCCTAATGGGGGCTCATTCTGAAGTGTGAAGTGGCTGTTTTTCATGGAACCTATTTCTACCTGTTCACTAAAGTCCCTACAAGTTTCAAGTGAATCAGATCAAGGGTTTCCCATGGTGGGGGCGGGGAGAGGGGACCCATCCTTTCTCCAGGGGCAAAGGAGCCAATAACCAAACACACTTGCCAAAAGCCTCCAAATGCAAACAGAACCAACAAGCCCATTGAAACCAACATTGAACCAGAGAATTGCAGCAAAACTGTAGGCCAGCCCAACATAACCAATGTCAAACCAGAGAATCCAAGTCAAAGCAACTTAAGGAAGGGACACTGTTTCAAGCCCATTCAAACCTATACAATTAAAGAAAAACAAGGCTGAGAGCCTTAAAATGCCAGCCCTGGATATTCCCAAATATTTCCAGCATTTTTCTGGACCCAATTATCAGTATTATGAAAAATGTGGATATGATACCCAATTATGTATTTTGAAAATGCCAATTAGATATAAGTTAATACAATAAAGTCTAAGCCAGTGTAGTGTGGTACTTAGAGTGTTGGACTAGCATCTGGGAGATCCAGGTGCAAATCCCCACTCTGCCATGGAAGCTTACTGGGTGACTTTGGGCTATCGATTTGGTTCAGCCTGAACCGAAAAACAGCCGAATTTCCCCTGATTCGGCAGTTTTTAGTTCGGGACGAATCAAACTCAAAAATGGCAGGAAACTGGGGGAGCCGAATTCAGCGAGTTCAGGAGTTCACGAATAAATTTGGCAAATTCGGGGCGTCAGTAAGCAGCATAACCGTCAGTAAGCAGCATTCTCCTCCCCCAGCCAATCGGTGGCCAAGCTGGGTCTTCTTCTGGCCAATCAGTCAGGATTGAGTACTGGAGGAATCAGCTGCTGCGCGGCCGGGCCGGGGAGAGAGAGAGAGAGAGAGATAAATCCTCATGGGGGGGTGCTTGTGCACATTCGCTCCTTTCCGTGGCTGCAGGGGGCGCATTTTTGGGGGTAGAGACCCCAAACATTCAGCGGAGCTTCAGACGAGCCTTCTTAAGAGACCCCCCAAGTTTTGTAAACATTGGGTCAGGGGGTCCTGAGATATGGTCTCCACCCCTTTTCCCTCCCCCCTTTTCCATTTCCGTGGCTGCAGGGGGCGCTTTTTGGGGGGTGCAGCCCCCAAACTTTCAGCATAGCTTCAGACGAGCCTTCTTAAGAAACCCCCCAAGTTTTGTAAAGATGGGTTCAGTGGGGGCAGAAATATGGGCTCCCCACTTTTCTCTTTCTGTGGCTGCAGGGGGCGCATTTTTGGGGGTGCAGCCCCCAAACATTCAGCATAGCTTCAGACGAGCCTTCTTAAGAGACCCCCCAAGTTTCGTAAACATTGGGTCAGGGGGTCCCGAGACATGGGCTTTCCCCTTTTCCCTTTTGGGATGAATGGATCACCCTATCCTGTATGCATCTCCAGAGCAACAAATCCAAGGCAAACCTTCCGTGCTTAAATAGAATCATATTGGATTACTGAGTCCTCCCAGCCCCTCCTGATGGTACAGAAGACAGCCACAGTAAGACCCCTTTGGGGGCTTTAATCTATAATTTTTCTCCTGTGTGTGTGTGTGGGAGGGGAAGCAGAGTCTGTGTGTGTGTGGGGAGGGAGCAGTTTCTGTGGGTGGGGGGGAAGCCAAAGGGGGCTTTGGCCCATTCTGCCTGGGGTGTGTGTGCCCCCTCGAGTCTCTCTCTCCCTGGTTTGAGGGGGGGCTTCAGTTGTGTGTCCTCAGGTTTTCCCTCATTCATAAGATCGGTTAGGTCTATTTTGATGCTTGCTCAAAACTGGTTTTCAAATGGTGACTTAAAGAATGCATTTGCCTGGTCCCGAGTCCGATGCAAAAGGGGAAATTCACCCCTCCTGCTCATTATGCATAGTTAGCTGCCTCTGTCACTTTCCATGGTTTGCAAACTCCCAGGTGTCAGGTGTTGCTTTGCATGGTTGCAAACGTGTTGCTTTGCAGTTGTGCTGCTTTGCAGTTGTGTTGCTTTGCAAACTTCTTCGCACCTGCCCCGCCCTTGCTTCCCGCAGCTCAGTTGTTTGTCGGGGCTGGGAGCTTTGTGCGTGGGCGGCAAGCTCTGCTCAGAGATGCACATTAAGGGTGGGGGGACCCCTTTCGGGGCCCATATCTCAGCCCCCCCGACCCAATCTTTACAAAACTTGGGGGGTCTTGCAAGAAGGGTCCTTTGAAGCTCCGCTGAAAGTTTGGGACCTCTACCCCCAAAAATGCCCCCCCCCTAGAGCTGCGGAAAGGTGCGGTTGTGTTTTTAATGGCTTTATCCGGCCGAATTTTTTTCCCGAACTTTGAATTCACGCCGAATTGCACGGACCCAAAGCGGGGGAGTTTGGACTTCGACATATCCTGAATCCAGACGGGCCGAATTCGACCGAATCCGAACTATGCTGATTTTTTTTTTCAACAGCCCTACTTTGGGCCAGTCACTCACTCTCAGTTGTTGTGGGGGGTAAAATGGAGCAGACTATGATGTAAGCCGCTTTGGGTCCCCATTGAGGAAAAAGATAGTATATAAATGAATGAAGTAAATAAATACATACTATTTTAGATATATATTCAAACCAGAAATATTGGAATAGACATCTGTATCTGAGTGGCCACTTCCTCTGCATGTTTATGCCCTTGTAGATGGCCAGGGAGACACGCAGGGCTTTGAGAATATTAACTGCATATAAAAGAAGGGCCTGTCTTCCTGTCTTCTTGAAATCTGGCGGAGACAATCCTTTCAGGTAAGAGGTACAATCCTTCATAATTTATCTCTCTTTCCTAGAAAAAAAGGTTACGGCCAGAAATATATTTTCCATAGAAACCAAAGGGAACAAAAAATGAATATAATAAACACATATAGTAATAATTGAAGAAAAAGATTTTTTTCCAGGCCATAATAAAATAAAAATAAGAGAAACGGGGAGATATATATCTGAACGAGGTAAAAGAGGAGAGGAAACCAAACAGAACCAGAAAAAAGAATCCCGGGTGTACAACTGGCGCAAGACATGAAAAGTAATGCCTCATATCTTTTATTTCTGTCTTCCAAATTATGTGTGAAACTTAAACTAAGCTGGTTTTGATTGTAGACAGGTTTTTTCCCTGAGCTATCAATAAACTTGCAGTCTTGGTTTGTGTAGGTGAAGTCCTTTTGTAGTTACAGTTATCCTTTTTCTTGGAAAAGAACAGAGACTGAATTGAGTGCAAGATTTTGTCTCTTCGGGGACCCTCATTCAGAGCCAATTCACAGGAACAACACCAACAACACAGGGACTTGAGTCTGAGGGATTCCTTTTTTCCCTGGCCAAGCTTTTGGGGTCAGTACTCTTTCTGGTTATTGTGTCATCTCCTTCTCAGCTTGCTCAGGGGAAGATCACCCTGCAGCCTCCAAGTTCAAGAAGGAAGGGGAGCCTAAAGATTGGGAAGTGTTATGGAAGGCACCTATCACCCAGACAAGCGAAGCGTTAGTCTTCAGGCCTTTTCCAGAAAATTTGAAGGCCACTTGCAGAGTAGAAGCAGTGACCAGAGGCGGATCTACTGTGAAACTAATGAAGCTTAAGCTTCAGGGCCCCCAATCCTGGAGGGCCCCCCCAAAGCAACTTTTTTTAATGAGTGAATTTCTCTACAAAATCGATGGAGTTTTTTAGTGATAGAATCATAAGCCAATGAGTTGAAGTACTTAATATTGACTTTAGAATATGCTCTAATACTAGGCTGACCATACGTACCCTTTTGAATGGGACAGTCCTGTTTTTGTCATATTTCCTGGCCGTCCTGTCTTTTTAATTAAAATGTCTATTTTGTCCCGTTTTGAATAAACCAAGCCAGTTCTGTTGCCTCACCCTCACCACTCAGCTTTATTTTACACTCGGAGGGAAAAGGCATAACTTTCCAGTTATGGGTGGAAGCAAAACGTGGCCCGTCAAAAAACATGTTCCCACCTGCTGTGCTGTTGCGAGTCTCTGAAGCAGCATGCCAAAAAATGCACAAGGCTTGCCTTCCCCTCCCCTCTGGCCACCTCGGGATCATCACGGCTAGTTTCTGAGAGTGGGTGAAAGCAAGGAGATGAAGCCAGGATGCACTGAAACTAATGACAGGCTAGCCGATTAGAAACAATGGGAGAGGCTTCACAGCCCAGCCCATTGAAGATAATGGGAGCCTGGATTGCCAGTTGGCTTGCATGAGCTCCATTGAAATACATTACAGCACAAAAAAGAGTTGCAAAGAAAATGTGGAATGGAATGTCCTTAAACCCAGATACACTACTCTGGGACTGGAATGACAGCCCATGGGACTAGCACAAGCGTTCTGGGACCAGAATGACAGCCCCCAGAGTGGAATGACAGCCCCTGGGATGAGCAGAAGTGTTCTGGAACTGGATTGACAGCCTCAGGGATGAAATGACAGCCCCTGGGATAAACAAAAGTGTTGTGGGACTGGAATGACATCCCCCAAGATGGAATGACAGCCCCCGGGACTAGCACAAGGGTTCTGGGACTGGAATGACAGCCCCCCCACCCGAGTGGAATGATAGCCCCTGGGACTAGCAGAAGTGTCTGGGACTGGATTGACAGCCCCAGGGGTGGAATACGTGGGACACAAAATGCCTCGGCTACACCAGCAGTTTTAGTTGTGGTTTTCCACGTTGTGCCTAATTCTGCTGTTACTTGAACATTCAGAATACAGTTGATCATGTTCCATGTTCTGCTTCAAATTCCTTATTGCACATAAGAAGAACATTAGAAAAGCCATGCTGGATCAGACCAAGGCCCATCAAGTCCAGCAGTCTGTTCACACAGTAGCCAACTGGGTGCCTCTAGGAAACCCACAAACAAGATGATGCAGCAGCATTCTCCTGCCTGTGTTCCAATGCACCTAATATAATAGGCATGCTCATCTGATCCCGGAGAGAATAGGTATGCATCATGACCAGTATCCATTTTAACTAATAGCCATAAATACCCTTCTCCTCCATGAACATGTCTACTCCCCTCTTAAAGCATCCCAAGTTGGCAGCCATCACCACATCCTGGGGCAGGGAGTTCCACAATTTAACTGTGCATTGTGTAAAGAAATACTTCCTTTTATCAGTTTTGAATCTCTCACCCTCCAGCTTCAGCAGATGACCCCATGTCCTAGTATTATGAGAGAGGGAGAAAAGCTTCTCCCTGTCCACTCTCCCTGTACCATGCATAATTTTATAGACCTTTATCCTGTCTCCCCCTTAACTGCCTTCTTTCCAAGCCAAACAGCCCTAAGCGTTTTAACTGTTCTCATAGGGCAGTTGCTCTAGTCCCCTGATCTTTTCAGTTGCTCTTTTCTACACTTTCTCAAGCTCTGCAATATCCTTTCTTAGGTGTGGTGACCAGACCTGTACACAGGATTCCAAGTGTGGTCTCACCATAGATTTGTACAAGGGCAGTATGATATCAGCAGTGCATTAATATTTATCACGTTACTGTAAAATTATATAAAATTATTACAATTAAATACTTTTATTTACTAGAGTGGATATTTCCTATATTTTCCAATTGCACATTATTTTTCTGAATGGGGCATCCATGTACTCATGTTCCTATTGCTGTATAGTTGGGACATATTGAGAAAACATGGCCCCAGGAGCATTAAAAAATATTTTCATTTAAGCTCTTGGTTTGAGAAATATAGTGATTAGCTAAAACAACTAAAATATAGTGAAATGTTGTATGTAGTATAAAATAACAGTGTTATTTTTAAATTTCTCAATTTTATTTTAGCCAGTCCCCCTCTATGTCTACTTAAATTTTTGTATGGGTTCTGTCACTGAAGAAGCTCAATATGTTTGGGTAATAAAACTTTTTTTATCATTTTGCTTTTTCATGAAGCCTGCTGGGTGACCTTGGGCTAGTCACAGTTCTCTCAGAACTCTCTCAGCCCATGTGGAGGCAGGCAAACCACCTCCAAATGTCTCTCGCCATATGTCAGCTGTGACTTGGCAGCACTTTTCACACCACATTGAATATGTCCCTACATATTTAGAGAACTGTTGCTTCATATTAATCGGAAGGAATATTCATGGCATGACTGTGAAACCTTCGTGGGATGCCTGCCAAAGACTGCCAGAGTGACTAAAGCCAAAAAGGCCCTATATGGTGACTGACTTAACTACTTGGTCCTCATGCCCAACCACATAACCACTTGGGTCACATCAGCTCTTCGCCATATCACCCCTCCCTCAGCTCCAGAGCCAGTTTTTCCCTCAAGCAACCCAAGCAGAGTTGGCAACCCCAAGTGTGAGACACTCTTAGCTGGAAGTGAAGATGCCCATAACATCACTGTTGTAGGTGATAACTACGTGTGCAGGTTAAAGGAACACTTCCAAGAACTATATCTGGAACTGTCATAACAGAAAATACCCTTTTTCTCTAGACAAGCCTAACAAATGAAATGAACCAGGATTTCAAAACAGCCCAACAGTGAAGTTGAACTAAATTGCTAGTCCCCCAGATTTCCATCACAGAAGCACCCACCATGTCAGGAAGGAACTACCTCTTGGGAAATGGCTGCAAGGGCTACCGAGCAGCATTTTACATTCCCTGCCTTTGGCTCTGCGAATCCAACTCGTTGGCCCCAGACCGCTCTCCTGACACTTCCTTGGGATCCCATCGGGTAGGAGAACTGTCCCCCTTTGCTTCTTCCTTGTTGCCCAGGAAACTAATTGGGGGGAAGGGGCAAGGCAGAGATTGACAAAGCAAGACACCACATTTTTTCAGGAGTCATGATTTTTTTTTTCAGAGCACAATTTTGATGTCCTAAAAATTTTGGGAATGCTTCCTGACATTACAGATATTCCCAAAATAGCCCGAAACAGCGCTTTTCTGATACATTTTTGGTCTGGGGATAGATGACCCCTAAATGAGGTCATCTGTATGGTTTATGTATGTTGTCACCTCTCAGACCCCCTGGTGCTGCCAGCTGGTCCAAGCCAATGGGCAAAGTAGACTCCATATTCTCATCCTCTGGACCTGCACTGTGACAGCCCGAGTTGAGATGAACCCCTGCAGTTCTGCTTGGAACAGAGAAAAAAACCTTGAACTCCCTCTGCACTGCTCCCGCTGGGATCTTCCTCCACCTGCCTCTGCTCTACATTTAGATGTAAATTTAAGTTAAATTGGTTTGACTTGGCCTATTTAATTATTTTTAGTGTTCATGTGGTGTAGTAGTTAATGTTAGGTGAAATCTGTGAAGACCTGATCAAATCCCTTTTCACTCATAAAGCTCAGTGGGAAACTTTGGACAAACCCCACTTTCCCAAGCCCACCAGCATGGTGTAGTGGTTAAGAGCAGTGGTTTGGAGCAGTGGAGTCTCATCTGGAGAACCGGGTTTGATTCCCCACTCCTCCACATGAGCAGCGGAAGCTAATCTGGTGAACTGGATTTGTTTCATCACTCCTACACACGAAGCCAGCTGGGTGACCTTGGGAAAGTCATTCTCTCTCAGCCTCACCTACCTCACAGAGTGTCTGTTGTGGGGAGGGGAAGGGAAGGTGATTGTGAGCCGGTTTGATTCTCCCTTAAGTGGCAGAGAAAGTCAGCATATAAAAACCAACTCTTCTTCTTCTCCTTCAATCTCACAGGTTGTTGTGAAGATAAAGTAGAGGGAGAGAACTGTGTAAGCTATCCTGAGCTCCTTGGAGGAAGAGTGGGGGAAAAGTATATGGATTGTAAGCCTGTCTTTTCTTGTCAGCCATCTATAAAGTTCTGCATACAGTAATAGTGTAATAATAGTCATCATAATATTATTAATAATCTATTTTAAAAACAATATATCAACCAAGATGAAAATAAATAAGATTTGAGGTCTCAAGAAAGGGACACATGAACATATGAGTACATGAAGCTGCCTTATACTGAATCAGACCATCAGTCCATCAAGGTCAGTATTGTCTACTCAGACCTGCAGCAGCTCTCCAGGGTCTCAGGCACAGAGGCCTTTCACATCACCTACCACCTGTTCCTTTTAGCTGGAGATGTCAAGAATTGAACCTGGGAGCCTCTGTGTGCCACACAGACGCTCAACAACTGAGCCCTTCCCTTTCCACATCAGGCAATATCACTTGTGTGTGTGGATATATTGTGAATAATTGCCCCTCAGAAAAAGCAATTATATACAAAGCTTCGTGGGAGCAGCCTAGCATCTTTCTGAGCCCCCCTTCCTTTTGTTTACTTCTACTTTTTGGTGCTGTTCCTCCCCACCTTTTTTGAACACCCAAGCTGATCATGACAGGTCAGTGTGTTTGCAGTGAGCCATAACCTCAAGTTTCTTCTTAACAGGGGAGGGAAAGTGGTATCAGAAGCCACAAGTAGAAGTCAAAGGCACAAAACAAACAAATAAAACTATGGAATTTGAGTGCCACATACCAAGAGATGGTTGATGGGGGGGGGGGGCGTTCAGAGCACTCCAGAGCCTTTAAAAACACATTCCATCCATCTTTCAGAAAGCTGATTTGATTTCTCTAGATACCAGCACTATAGTGTCAGTGATTATGGATAAGTTTGTCCTCAGGAACCTATGAAGCATGTTGGAATGTCTAGGCCTATCTGGGCACATTTGTTATAGTTTGCAATATTATCTCTGGTGGTGCTAGGGGCTTAGCAATAACATAGGAATGCTTCAAGTAGATCCTTGTTAGTAGTTTGTTGCATATTCTAGCAGCTTCTTCTATCACATTACAACTTTCTGAGATTACCTGCCCCCCCAAATACTATAAGACAATTAGCATCTGTTTATGTATCACTGTTCTTTAGTTCAAGCTGCTCAGGCATCTATTTTGACTTAAACCTCATTCTTTAAAAAAAAAAAAAAATTACTGCCTGAGGGCCAATTTACACAACCCAGCTCTTCATCTGACATGTCTTTGGTGGTGAGCAACATGATCAATAGATATTTGGCCACTTGGCCACCACTGTCCATGGTCATCATTAATCCTCAGCACCACCTATCCCCTTCTTTGTGTGTAAAGTTCTCCATTTGCATAGCTCTATATATGTTGAGCTATTGGACTCCTTACCTCTCCTTGCTGGCTTTCAGCCAGGCAGGCTGGTCTTGCGTCAAGCCATGGCTGATAACATAAGACCACCCCATACCTCAGGTGCAGTGTTCAGTAGCCACCCAGGCCCGGATCGTTTAGAACGCATACTCCTCTTGGTCTGGAAAGGAGAAGGTTGCTGGATAGCTATGTAAGACAGTCATGCATTCTTCACATCTTAGAAGAAATCGATATGGCCATAGTTTTGTGGTATGCTGCAATTCACAATACATAAGCCACTGTACCATTTTCATAATATTAATCTTTAAAAGGTGGCACAAGTACAAGGAATTAGTGAAAAGCTGTAAAAAAAACTTAATTTAGATTTCTCTTTAAAAGTATTGTCAAAAATGTTGTGTGATCTCCCATAACTCTGCATTGGGTACTGGGGTGGATGGGTAAGAGTTGTTTGTAATTTGCAGATGGCAGTTAATGGAGATAATCAGCACATGGAGGGAAGCAGGACATTTCTGCTAGCCCTGCTCTATGATCTCTAGTATTGATTTCGTAGGAGCTCATGTATGCATCTCCACATTGCATTTTGTATACAACATTAACATTTATAGCATCTATGCAGAAGTGCCCTGACCTGGATATCCAAGACTAGCCTGATCTTGTCGGATCTCAGAAGTTAAACTGGGTTGACCCTGGCAAGTATTTGGATGGGAGACCTCCAAGGAATTCCAGGGTTGTGACGTGGAGGCAGGCAATGGCAAACCACCTCTGTGTCTCTTGCCTTGAAAACCCCACCAGGGTTCGCCACAAGTCAGATGTGATTTGACGGCCAAAAAAAGTGGCCATGGCTGCCTCATTTGCTTGAGAGCCAGCGTGGTGTAGTGGTTAAGAGAGGTGGACTCTAATCTGGAGAACCGGGTGCGATTCCCCACTCCTCCTCATGAAGCCTGCTGGGTGATCTTGGGCCAGTCACAGGTCTCTCAGAACTCTCTCAGCCCATGTGGAGGCAAAGCCTCGTGCCTTGAAAACCCTATGGGTTTGCTTTAAGTAAGCTGTGATTTGAAGGCAAGTCCCACCACCACCACCATGCATAGTATGGCTATGGGGAGAAGACTTGCCAACTCTGGCTTGAGGAATTCGTGGAGATTTGGGGGCAGTGTCTGGAGGGGTACGGACTTTGGGAAGGGAGTACAGCAGAGATATGATGACAGGCTACCTGTCCTCAGAAGCTACCACTACCTTCAGAGGAACTGACCTCTGTAGTCTGGAGATCAGCTGTCATTCCGGGAGAACTCTGCCCCACTTGGCAGTTGGCAATCCTAATGGGAAATGATGCTGCTTACCCTTCCATCTGTCAGTTATTCCAAGAACTGTCATCTTCCCAGAGCTAAGGCACCCAAGGCTGGCTACAGTCAGGATCACCAGACTTGAAAATTTTATATAAAGTATATTGCTACGAAAACTTTATCCATGTATAATTCATATCATATTCAAATAATATAAAGATAACTAATAGAATCATAGAGTTGGAAGGTACCACCAGGGTCATCTAGTCCAACCCCCTGCACAATGCAGGAAATTCACAACTATCTCCCTACACACACACACACACACCCAGTAACCCCTACTCCATGCCCAGAAGATGGCCAAGATTCCCTCCTTCTCATGATCTGCCTAAGGTCACAGAATCAGCATTGCTGACAGATGGCCTTCTAGCCTCTGCTTAAAAACCTCCAGGGAAGGGGCACTTACCACCTCCTGAGGAAGCCTGTTCCACTGAGGAACTGCTCTGTTAGATAATTCTTCCTAATGTCTACACGGGAATTCTTTGATTTAATTTCAACCCGTTGGTTCTGGTCCAACCTTCTGGGGCAACAGAAAACAACTCAGCACCATCCTCTATATGACAACCCTTCAAGTACTTGAAGATGGTTATCATATCACCTCTCACCTCTCTCATTTGAAAGCGGGTGGCAGAGTCCTGGGGCAAGATGAACTGCCCAAATAGTGGCAAGACAAGACGATTGGATGAGTGGCATGAAACAGTAAAATATTAGGAAGGTGAATTGGACTCAAAAGGCCTGGACCAAGCAAATGAACAATAAGAATAGTCATCTGCAGAAATGCCTGAGAATGGCGACCCACCTTCGTAATCTGAGCAAACTTCGTGGCACAGAAATTGTGATCACCCCCCCCCCCCGTAAATGTTTCTTGCTAATGGTTTCTATCCAAATGGTTATGTTCTCTTTGCACATGCTGTCTAACTTTGCAGGCACACAAAGAAAAATGGTTGCATCTGGTCGAAACTATCCAATATCAGATGATTTTTCAACTCCCCTGTAATGCACAATGCCAGAAAAGTAAATCTGCCAGACCTCCCAAGAACACCAGAAAGCTTCCCTCTCCTGCTCTGTCTCTCAGAAAGAGTAAAAAAGGGCGAGAGAGATAAGATCTCTTCTTATCTTAAAGGGGTGCCAGTAATTCAGTTACATTTTCACAGGGAGAAATGCCTCTCAGGACTCAGTGTCCTCCTTTGGATATTGTTCTTTTAGTATTTCTATTTTTAAAAGGAATAGATGTGTACAAGTATGACTCTTCCTACCTACAGCAAATTCAGATGGACCACTGTCATACAGCAAGGCTGTAAAGTTTTATGAATCAATTCTCTATGGGCTTCTTTACCACATACATTCTATAAAACTTTTCTATATGATTTCGTCTAAGTAAGGCATTGTTGCATTATACAAATATAGTTACAGTTTAAAAATGTACTCCAGAAATATTTTAGGCAAGACATATTTGCAGAACAATAGTATCTTTTCATTAATTATTGGAACCAGACATACAGTTCTCATAATTTTTGGCAAGAGATTCTACTTTATGCTTGAAATAGCTTGTAGGTGTAGATTGTAGATTTTTGTGTGTAATGGAATATGGTGATAGTATAGTCTACTTTTCTTCCATATTTCATCCTTTTTATGTATTATTGTGCATCTTCCTTATATTTGTAAAATAAAATAAATATTTAAAAAGAAAAAATACTTCATATAACTGACTGAGGGAATTCTCCCCCCCCCCACACACACACACCCAAAAAATGCTACCTGTATTTTAAGAGAAACTGTGATCAGTTATCTCTTTTTTCAGCTTTTGCTTCTCTGGTTATTTCCTTTCTTATTTTTTCACACCTGTGCTTCATTTGAAAGTATAAGGGGCAATCTTCAGCAGGTCAAATGAGAAATAACTATATTTTATTCAATGGGGCTTACTCTCAGAAATGTGTTCGTAGGATTGCAGCCTATGCCAGAGTCTATTAGGTGAAAGATGTCTTAACTGCTAATTTATGTTTTCTAAATTAGGATGGCAAACTTCCTAGGGAGCCTCTCTTATCTATCTGGGAAATAAATTATATGTTTTGCTATGGGTAGTTGGACTATATAATAGAGTTTGTGCCATCTTCTAGGGAAGGCTTCATTATTGTTGAACATGAGCATGTCCTAGGAGATCCCTACACCAGGTAGGGCATGTAGGTTATTGTTGGGCCTTTAAACAACAGTTAGAAACATAACAACATATATAAGAGCTACACATGGTGGCCAGACATCCCCATGTGCAATGAATTCCTGTGCCTATGTCACTACTCTGCCATCAAACGGAAAATTCACATTGTGTCTTATGGCAGTGTTGATCACTCAGTGAGGAAAAGTGAGTGCTTTAAATCATCTCAAAACTGTTAGCTAGCCTTGCATTACTACATACCTGTTTGATGGTGTGCTCATGATGCAAAGGCAGTGCACATGCACGTTTCCTTTCTGGAAGTTCCTCTACCCAACACTCTTTTGTGCATGCAAATTGTGTGTGCCTATTTGTCCTACTAATCATAATCATTCCTCCTCCTAAGCAAGTGTGTGGATTTCACATACTGGCTCTGATTCAAAGAGAAGTGTGTGTGTCATTGGGTTGTTATGCCTAGCTCTCTGACAGCTACTGCTTTAAATTTCTCCTTTCAAGGGGTATAGAGACTGAATGCCATCACCACCCCATAGATGCTTGGCATGGTACATGATTCACAGCTCAGTGGTGGGACCACACATGTTGGCCCAAGTGCAATCCCCAAGAACCATGCAGCACCCCCTTTTCATGTGGGAATTCCAGATCCAGCAGGGGGGAAGTATGCACAATTGTGCTTCCACATGTGCATACAAAATGTAACCATAATATTTTAAAGTACAGTACTCTCCTGATATTGCAAAACTCGACTCCAGAGTTGTGTTTCCAAATTGAAATGCCACTATTATTTACATTCTCCCAATGGATGAGAGTAGAAGTTATTGATATATGTATTTGCTGAGAACAGCAGGCCCTTTGCTTTCTTTTCTTCACAATCATTTCATGCTGCAGATTGAGTTTTCATCAGTGCTGCCTGCTTTCAAAGCAGTCTGTCAACTGTGATCAGACATGCTGTTTGCCACAGAGCACAAAACTCAACCTGATGCCTTCAGACCTGGGCAGGCAGTCGGCAGGAAGTTCCAGCGGAGGTTCACAGTTCCAAAGTCTGCAACCTCCTAATATTTTCAAGGTTTCAGGTGCTTTCCACAGGTCAACACATGGTCTGTTTCTTTGAAAGGTTCACCAACAGTTTAGTAACATCTTGTACTCCAAGGGAGGGAGATGATTTGGGATGCTTATTTACCTTTTGCAATATCATTTTGCATAGTGCTGACAAATGTAACTTTTTTTTTTACAAAATTAAAACTTTACCAAATAATTGACCGATTTTCTTACAGCATGTTATCTGTATATTTCAAATTCTGCATATATAGAAGTCAGAGAATTCTTTTTATCTTATATACATCATTTTAAGCCACCTTTCCATCCAGCTTAGGATCGCCGACTCCAAGGCGGTGAACGATAAAAACACTAAAACGAGATTAAAAACATCTAGATATATTGTTAAAAAAATTAAATGAAGACAAAACACATAAACACATTGATATTCATTTATAAATGTGTTTGGCCAGGATCCAAAGATCTGTGCACCTCTGTCCACATGTCTAAGAGGGGTCTGGGCATTAGTTGTCTGACCCAAAGCCCTCCCTTATCCCATAGCAAACCACTTTGGAAATTCAATTAAAATTATGCTTCTTTGTGGAATTGCTTTAAGCCCAAAGAAGCCCTACCTACAGCAGAAGAAAGGCAGAAAGAGGCAATTAACTAGTCTTTTCCCAGGTAGGATCTACCCTCCCCAAACTGCATTTCCCCTACAACAGGACAGATATGTGGTTCCCATAGCTCCCATAGCTCTTTCCACCATATGAGAAGAAACATGTTGGAGAGGAGTATTTTGAGTTTCTAAAAGATGGGTTAAGTGCCCTAAACCCAGCCTGTCTGGGTTGCTTGTGGTTTTAAATTATCCACCATGGAACAAATCTCACAACTCTTCATATCATGTAGTCTGGGCCAAAGAGAAGTCCAACAAGCAGATGACTGGGTATACTCAAGCATGCTTTAAAAAGTTATTTGGATCCTGGTCTTACTTTAAAGTCACCTCTTTAGGATTGCCAGGTCCCTCTTCACCACCAGTGGGAGGTTTTTGGGGTGGAGCCTGAGGAGGGTGGGGTTTGTGGTGGAGAGGGACTTCAATGCCATAGAGTCCAATTGCCAAAGTGGCCATTTTCTCCAGGTGAACTGATCTCTACCAGCTGGAGATCAGTTGTAATAGCAGGAGATCTCCAGCCAGTACCTGGAGATTAGCAACCCTACCTCTTATATATATCAGCATCTTTAGACTGCAATGTGAAAACCACCACCACCCCGGCTGGATTTAGTCCTCTGAGCCCGATAGAGATGCTGCTGCTGCTGCGGTAAGTGGCCACTGAGTTGCAGCCATATTATGAAGCTGACCTCATACCACTGGAAGATTTGCTTCAGCTGTGGATCTGACCTGGGTATTGAAACAAAGCTGCATTAATTCTTCAAGTTTCATAACTTTGTGACATAATAAAATCCAACTCAAAATTGTTCTTCATTTACAAAGGTTCTTTGAAGTACTCACTGCCCAGTAGTCACAAGTTACCAGAGGACATGAATCTGATCTTTTATGGTTCTCTCTCTTGCCTTGTAGATATGCACTTTCAGATAATCAGATGATCAGACATTTGGATGCAACTCTTTGACTGATGCTTTTAAATTAAGGAAATTAAGAAAAGCAGACTATGAAATTTCTGAACTGAACAGGTGGATAGAAATTTGCATCAGGTGATGATCTGTGGATAACTTCAAACAGAGGGGACCACAGTAATGTGCCAAGTTGACACAGATAGAAATATCTCTGGAAAAGTTTTACAGAAACAAAGAGAGG
Organism: Euleptes europaea; assembly: GCF_029931775.1. Taxonomy (NCBI): domain Eukaryota; kingdom Metazoa; phylum Chordata; class Lepidosauria; order Squamata; family Sphaerodactylidae; genus Euleptes; species Euleptes europaea. The sequence continues at coordinate 41,993,905 of NC_079316.1, forward strand.
ATTCATGCTTACAATTCACGTTCACGAAGGAGAGAAGGCAAATAAGACCTCAGAAATATGAATCATGTGACAAAACAGCAGCTGTAACAGAGTCACTCATGCCACTAGTGTTTACACAACTTTAAAGGGGATTGTTAGAAGGGGACTGGATGTTAAAGTGTGACTGTTTTTCAGTAGCAGAAGAAAAAGCAGAAAATTGGATGGAAAGAGGAATAGTAATGATACATGTGGGGAGCGTTTATGTGTCTGAAAAGTATTCTCAAGTGAAGATTTCTGTTTGCACAATTAGATTGGTGGCTAAGGTAGTAATACACTCGAGAATGTTAAAAATCCAAAGACTTCAGTGCAATGAAAATGCAAACAACAGGCTGATAGTTCAATTTTCCATTAAAGGCATTCACTTGTGTGTGTGTTTTTAAAGGAACTTTCTTGTGCTACCATTGGTCTCTTCTTTCAAAATTTACTTTGAAGAGAAAGTGTTTATTCTTGGCAATCAAATTATAAAACTTTTGTGACTATTCAAGGTAATTTACCAAAATGCTGAACAACCCATTAAAACAAATATTACCATATTCTGATTATGGCACCATGTTGAGCGTATTAATTGGAGGGTCAGCTTCTCATTGCTGAAGGCTTCCTCATATTTCTTTTCCAGACATCCCACCTTTTCCATCTTATCTCAAAGATGCCATTTATTCATTAAAACATTTTGATTAGTCCTAAATTACATGAAACAAATAGATCACATCAACAATGAGTTTCAAAGAAATGAAAACCAGGTTATAACCACAAACTCTAATACACAGACAGCCCAACCCTACACATACTTACTTCAAGTCTCTCCCATTGTGCTTAGTAGAACTTACTCTCTCATAAAAATGTATTTAACTGCAGCTGGTCTAAATTACAACATGTTCTAAAGCTCCATTCATCTTTAGTTAAAAGCATACATAGAATCATGGAAACACAGAATCATAGAGTTGGAAGGCCATCTAGTCCAACCCCCTGCTTAATGCAGGATCAGCCTAGAGCACCCCGACAAGTGATTGCCAGCCTCTGCTTAAAGACTGCCAGTGAGGGGGAGCTCACCACCACACTGGGAAGCTGATTCCACTGTCCAACAACTCTTACTGTAAAACTTTTTTCCTAATATCCAGCAGATACTTTCCCACCCTTAATTTAAACCCATTATTGTGAGTCCTATCCTCTGCTGCCAACAGGAACCGCTCCCTACCCTCCTCTAAGTGACAGCCCTTCAAATACTTACAAAGAGCAATCAAGGCCCTCTCAACCTCCTCTTCTCCAGACGAAACATTCCTAGGTCCCTCAGCCTTTCTTCATAGGGCTTGGTCTCCATTTTCGTCGCTCTCCTCTGTACCCACTCCATTCTGTCCACAGTCCTTTTTGAAGTCAGGCCTCTAGAACTGCACACAATACTCTAAGTGTGGGCTGACCAATGCAGTGTACAGCAGAACTATGACATCTTGCGATTTGGATGTTATGCCTCTGTTGATACCTCTGTTATGCCTCCAAGATCGCATTAGCCTTTTTTGTCGCTGCATCACACTGGCTGCTCATATTTAACTTACAGTCCACCATAACCCAAGATATTGGTCACCTACACTGCCACCCAGAAGTGAATCCCCCATCCAGTATGCATGTTCCTAATTTTTGTTACCCAGATGTAGAACTCGGCACTTATTCTTGTTGCATTGCATCTTGTTCACATCCGCTCACTTTTCCAGTATGTTCAGATCTCATTGAATACTATCTCTATCTTCTGGGGTGTTCACTGCTCCTCCCAATTTGGTCCTTTTTACTCTATGATTCTATGTATGCTTTTATGACAATCAGTAAAATAGTTGCATTGTAGAACTGGGTCAGGCTTTCATTGACAATTAATTCAAAATTGTTGGGGCCACCACAGAAAAAGTTATGTCCTGTGTTCTATCTGAATTTTTCAGTGGCTTTCCATGGGAGAAAAGACACAAATGAAAATATTGGAGGAGCAACTTCCATTGTCTTCAGTGGGACAGACTTGTCGGGGTGGTGGAGGTGGGAGCGGCCCATCTCATCTGCCCAGCCTGCCAGCCAGTGGTGATGACACAGCCAAGCCAGGTGCTGTGGTCTTCCTCCCTAGCTTGGCTGGGCCAGTCTCCTTACTCCCACCCACCCCCAGCCAGCTGGACCTGGACAAGGGGGCTCAGGAGAGGTGGTCCCAGGCCATTGGCCTACCAGGACTTTTCCCAGCAGCTATAATGGCCAATAGACTTCTGCAGACTGGCAAGTGTCATGCTAAAGTGTATAATTCATTCTGTCATTAATGAGTATTTAACAGAAGAAATGGTTAAACATTAGGTATTTTTCTAATGTGTGAGATCACTGTTCGACATGTATGGCAATGAACAAGTTGTATTTTACTGAACAGGCATCTATAAGGAGGTCTCCATTTCTGACAAATGATATACTGTGCAGACACTAAATTAAAACAAGCATTTCAATGCCTGAAGCAGATTGTTCTTTAAACCCATCCACCTATCAATTTTTAAGTCAGTAAAAACCCTTCTAGCTGTTGAGTATTAACCAAACTTTTAACTGGAAACCTAGTTTCAGCAAAAGATCAACATCTTAGAACATTGTAGCACCCTAACCCTATAAGATGGTTTAAGCAGCAGCCAAACCACTTCAAGTAGCCAGCCGTAGAGCAGATCCCATGTTGGTACCTGGGGGGAATACTTTCCTTTAGTTGCCATTTGTCTCTTTTGATTTGTAGTGCTCTTTTGTGTCGGGCTGCAATGCACGGAAAGGATAATGAAATGCTGTAAAGATCGAGGGTGGGCGACTCCATTTTTGCAAGAACAACACAGTGGCTAGCATCTCCCTTGCTAGCATCTCCACTTGGACCAGCATTTGTGCTTGAAGGGGCAGGAGGAAGTACTGATGAAGGCAGAAGTGATGCCAGTCAATGCAAGAAAATATGTTGTCCTCTTGCTTAAGCAGTTTCGTTGAATTTTATGAGCTGCGCCCTTGGGACTACTTTTCATTCATTCAGAAGTTAAAGCTGAAGTTCTCTTACTTGGGAGAGATGTCTGGATTAACAAACTCAAGACTGGGCTGTGTGTTATAACAAAAAAAATAAATAGCATAAACAATAGTAAAATTAAAAAAAAAACTGGACTGGTTTGAAATCAGCCAGATGAGATCTGATCTGTAAGTGACATAAGAAAGAAGTAACATTTCGCTTTCCATGATCAAGTGCTGGCACACATTCCTTTCAAAAGAGATCCTTCCCCTCCCCTGCCTAGTGTACCTTTTCTAAGCACTGAGCTGTCAGCACACAATGGCAACTTTTTAGGGGGGGGGATCACAAGAGCTTTGCAATGTTCAAGTGCCATTCTTGATCCTTGCTGCTGAATTTTGCTTCCCATCTGGCCTGGGTCCTGTTCAGCCTTTGGGAGCTTTGCCTATTGATAAGAGCCAGGTGGTCAGGTTTTGAGAGCTGTCTGTCATTTGCTTAGAAATGGGACATTTCTGTAGCAGAGAGAAAATAGGATCTAAGGGGGGGGGACAAAAGGTACTGGCAGCTGTGGGTAGGCAGCAGAATTCCACTCATTCCAAGGCCATTTTCCTGCTCAAGCTCAGCAACACCTGGGTGTTTGGCTGGTAATGGGTCCTCTAGGGAGGTGTGCTTAAGACCATACTGAGTGCAAGTAGTCAGCAAAGGATTGCAAGGTCTGGTCAACAGACTGTACCAGATTTCTGTGGCTGAAGCTGTGAAATAAAGTGTTGCTGAAACTGAAGCGGAGGAGGAGGAGGAGGAGAGTTGGTTTTTATATGCCGACTTTCTCTACCACTTAAGGAAGAATAAAACCGGCTTACAATCACCTTCCCTTCCCCACAACAGACACCCTGTGAGGTAGGTGGGGCTGAGAGAGTGTGACTAGCCCAAGGTCACCCAGCTGGCTTCATGTGTAGGAGTGGGGGAACAAATCCAGTTCACCAGATTAGCATCCACCCCACTCATGTTGAGGAATGGGGAATCAAACTCAGTTCTCCAGATCAGATGCCACCACTACAAACCACAGCTCTTAACCACTACATCAGAGTTTCCCAAACCAGTTGCTCAGACTCTCCCATCAATGTGCATACAGCTGTCATTGAGCACCATCAGATGTAATGTTTGTTGCTTGTGGAATTTTTTTTTTTTTTTAAGAGACACATTGTCCATGTGTTGGGCAGGGGGGAAATCTCACAACTCAAAATTTGCTTCAAACTTTATATTTGCCTAATTCATATCTTTATCCAGTAGTCCTAGTTAGGGATCCTAATGGAGTCAGGCATAGTGTGTGAATAAAGGGAATTTTGGAAGATCCCTCTAGATTCTACAAAGTACTAATCCCAGCTGCTTGTCAGGAAACTGGACAGGTTTTATTTACATATATACATGTTGGGCCTAGAGGCCCTAAGTGGAACACCTCCAGCAGCCATCTTAACAACCACCACAGCTTCTTCTTCCCAGATACTGCCAGGAGCCAGATGATCTCACCACCAAATATTAACTTTTTCTTAGCTGTATAATTCTTAACTGCACTGGCTTCCTACTTGCTTCCAGGCTAAATTCTAAATTCAGGTTCTTACCCTGAATGCTCTTTGAAGTCTGGATCCCACATACCTGGAAGCTCTTCATAAGAAACCCACCTCTGCTCAGCACAGTAGTTTCTTCTCACGCTGCCCTCATGACAGCCAGGAATGGTTGCTGCCACCCATTCCAGAGATTGTATGTACTATTTCTCTAGCCCTCTGGAATGGCAAGCACATAGAGGGATCCATTCTTACTAGTCTTTTGTTAAGTGTCTTAAGTCACATTATTTGTATGGGGATGTGTTACACCAGCGCAGCTCAGTGCTGGTGAATCTTTCACTTATGTTGGCATCTACTTATGCTGCCTGGGGGTTAATATATTGTCCTAAGCTGATCAGAGTAGTGCTGTCGATTCGGTTCGGCCCGAACCGAAAAACAGCCGAATTTCCCCTGATTCGGCGGTTTTTAGTTCAGGACGAACCGAACTCAAAAATGGCGGGAAACCGGGGGAGCCGAATTCAGCGAGTTCGGGAGTTCACGAATAAATTTGGCAAATTCGGGGCGTCAGTAAGCAGCATAACCGTCAGTAAGCAGCATTCTCCTCCCCCAGCCAATTGGTGGCCAAGCTGGGTCTTCTTCTGGCCAATCAGTCAGGACTGAGTACTGGAGGAATCAGCTGCTGCGCGGCCGGGCCGGGGAGAGAGAGAGAGAGTGAGAGAAATCCTTATGGGGGGGTGCTTGTGCACATTTTCTCCTTTCCGTGGCTGCAGGGGGCGCATTTTTGGGGGTAGAGACCCCAAACTTTCAGTGGAGCTTCAGACGAGCCTTCTTAAGAGACCCCCCAAGTTTTGTAAACATTGGGTCAGGGGGTCTCGAGATATGGGCTCCACCCCTTTTCCCTCCCCCCTTTTCCATTTCTGTGGCTGCAGGGGGCGCTTTTTTGGGGGTGCAGCCCCCAAACTTTCAGCATAGCTTCAGACAAGCCTTCTTAAGAAACCTCCCAAGTTTTGTAAAGATGGGTTCAGTGGGGGCAGAAATATGGGCTCCCCCCTTTTCTCTTTCCGTGGCTGCAGGGGGTGCATTTTTGGGGGTGCAGCCCCCAAACATTCAGCATAGCTTCAGACAAACCTTCATAAGAGACCCCCCCCCCCAAGTTTTGTAAACATTGGGTCAGGGGGTCCCGAGATATGGGCTTTCCCCTTTTCCCTATTGGGATGAATGGATTACCCGATACTGTATGCATCTCCAGAGCGGCAAAACCTTCCGTGCTCAAATGGAATCATATTGGATTACCCAGTCCTCCCAGCCCCTCCTGATGGAACAGAAGACAGCCACAGTAAGACCCCTTTGGGGGCTTTAATCTATAATTTTTCTCCTGTGTGTGTGTGGGTGGGGGGTAAGCAGAGTCTGTGTGTGTGTGGGGAGGGAGTAGTTTCTGTGGGTGGGGAAGCCAAAGGGGGCTTTCGCCCGTTCTGCCTGGGGGGGTGTGCCCCCTCGAGTCTCTCTCTCCCTGGTTTGAGGGGGGGGGCTTCAGTTGTGTGTCCTCAGGTTTTCCCTCATTCATAAGATCGGTTAGGTCTATTTTGATGCTTGCTCAAAACTGGTTTTCAAATGGTTACTTAAAGAATGCATTTGCCTGGTCCCAGGTCCGATGCAAAAGGGGAAATTCCACCCCCTCCTGCTCATTATGCATAGCTAGCTGCCTCTGTCCCTTTCCATGGTTTGCAAACTCCCAGGTGTCAGGTGTTGCTTTGCATGGTTGCAAAGGTGTTGCTTTGCAGTTGTGGGTGTTGCTTTGCAGTTGTGTTGCTTTGCGGTGTTGCTTTGCAGTTCTGTTGCTTTGCAAACTTCTTAGCACCTGCCCCGCCCTTGCTCTCAGCTGTTTGTTGGGGCTGGGAGCTTTGTGCGTGGGTGGCAAGCTCTGCTCAGAGATGCATATTAAGGGTGGGGGGACCCCTTTCAGGGCCCATATCTCAGCCCCCCCTGACCCAATCTTTACAAAACTTCGGGGGTCTTGCAAGAAGGGTCCTTTGAAGCTCCGCTGAAAGTTTGGGACCTCTACCCCCAAAAATGCCCCCCCTGGAGCCACGGAAAGGCGTAGTTGTGTTTTTAATGGTTTTATTTGGCCAAATTTTTTTCCCGAACTTTGAATTCGCGCTGAATTGCACGGACCCGAAGTGGGGGAGTTCGGACTTCGGCATATCCCAAATCCAGACGAGCCGAATATGGCCGAATCTGAACTATACCGAATTTTTTTTTCAACAGCCCTAGATTAGAGGCTGGATTTAGGATGGGGCCTTTGAACATTACATACTGTGGATTTCCATTGTGGTTGGATTCTTTGGATTAATATTGTATGCCAGTTTTGTTGGCCTTTGCATGTGTTGTTATTTGCTGTACCAAACTGGATTTATTGTGTCTGTTTTATTGTTTATGGCTGTTAGCCTTTCTGAGCTTTGGAAGTACCAAGTCCATACTTGGTAAATTTCAGATAAATAGTCTTCTTGTCTAAAAATATGCTAACAAGGTGGAACGTGTCATCAATTCTGGAAATACTTCTCAGCAGGATAAAATATTTCAAGCAGCTCCTGCTCATAGATCTTTCTTGAAAACCCATGAAGATGACACATTCTGAGAAGTCCTGATCTGTGAACTCTGAGATCTGTTTTTAGTACATGATGACAAAGAGCTAAACCCAATGAGATATGGAAGCTATGCAATTAAGCTCTTCTGTGGCTGCTTAAAATGCTAAAAGAAGCTATGTGGAGGGGATATTCAAAATTTCGTTCCCTATCAATGCCTTCATGTCACTTCCCATTACAGACTATCATGTCCTCTTAACCCGCATTTATACAATGGATGGTCTTTGTCAAAGTTTATGCATCAAGGAATCTCTTTAATAATGTATGTTCAGCATATTTTGTGTTTCTTGGAATAATTCCAAAATTTAGGGACAGGCAATGTACTGAGAGGTGGATTGTTCCATGACCTTAAAGATGGTCTTTTCCCAAATAGGGCACGTTTTAGAGCCATTACAAATAAAGGATTTGAAAGAATGGAGAAAGGAAGTATTTTGGAGAGGGGGGAGAACACAGAGGAAAAACATGGAATTAATATAAAAATCCTGGGGTGTTTTTTGTTTTTGTTTTTCACTTAGCTAAAAGATGACCTGCAGTTTTTGGAATTACAGTATGTACAAAGATATGTTACTGGTATAATGTAATGCCATAGACATTAGGCCATAATGACCTTTAAAAGTATGTGTTTAGTAGCTTGCAGCTGTAGTCAGGAAAGGAGAAAAATCACTTGAAGTGAGCCAGACCCACACATTCTAAAAACCATTATTATACTAGGAATGGGCTGGGGGAGCTGAGAAGGGAAAAAATAGCTTAGCTGAAGTGTTTTACTTTGGTGCACTTTGACATGTGATTAGAGGTTACTGAGGAAGGATTTATTTATTTTTTTGATATTGCATCAGATAGAACACAGAGAAAGACCACCTGAAATAGTTGTAAATGGTGTGTTTAAAGCAAAAAGAGTTATCCATCCATCATACAGCAGTTTAGGATTTGGATAAAATCTTAATTTCTAGAGCTGCCAGAGGTCAAGCCCACCTGGCAACTATGTTCTCTGACATAGAAGCCCCATGTCAGGGGGCATAGAAGCCCTGTGTCAGGGGTCCCCAACACGGTGCCTGTACGCACCGTGGTGTCTGCCAACATCTTTCCCAGCCCAAGACAGATTGTTGGGTACAAGATTACCCTGGGACTTTCCATGGCCCACTGGGGATTTGAACCTGGTTCATCCAGATCCTAGTCCAACACACTAAACACTACACTATGCTGGCCCGCTTCCAACCTCCCCCCCCTCCCCGGTGGCACTACTAGTCAAAGAATCCAGCAGAGGCAAGAGTGATTTTTCAGGTGTGCTTTGGCAGGCAGTTGTATGCTGTGTTCAAGAACTGTTGTTGGTTGGAAAGGTGGGATGTAAAAGGTTTAATTAATATATAAATAATAGACGCTCCCTGATAGAAGTGTACTGAGTGAGTCACTGGTTTGACATATATTATTTGCAAAGTAGTATGTTCTAGGATTGTAATCTGGCACTGAAAAGAGAGCTCCGTTTGCAAAGTCCCCCCCCCCTGAATTCCTACTCTTAAAAGTAGCAGTTCTATGTCGCCTGTGAATCTTATAAATGTGTATTGTTATTTATGAGCATTCAGTCTTTATATGTATGAGGGAAATTTCAAGGGGACCACCTTTCTCATGGTAAATAGAATGCAGCCTAAACTAGGATTCTGCCTTGCCTGTAACATTAACCCAAGCACATGCTAATTATTTTAAAAGTCTACCTTTGGGGTTAAAGTAGGGTTGCCAGATTATTGGTGGTGGATAGGGGTAGGGTAGGCAGATCCAGGTTGGGAAACTCCAGGAGATGTAGGGATAGAGCCTGGGGAAGACAGGGACTCTATGGGGTTGAATGCCACAGAGTCCACCCTCCAAAGCATCCATTTTCTCCAGGGGAACTGATCTCTGTAATCTGGATTTGAGCTGCAATTCCAGAGGTTCTCCAGGTACCACCTGGAGACTGGCATTCCTAGGTTAAAGAGGCCTAAAGCTCAGGGCCAAACAAGGTGTGATGCAGGATATCCATGATCAGTTCTCCCAACATCTTTCGATCTATTCAAAAGCAGCCATGTAGAACCTGAATTGTATCAGAGAAGAAGCCCTGTTCCCTCTGTAAATACTTACCCCAAAGATATTATCCCCTCTGGGGACAAAATATAGTTACAATAAAAGTTTCTGTAAGCTTTTGGGAGGCAAAGAATTTAGATCAGTGAAACAGCACAGAGAAAGAGTTAAATTCCATTTTCCTCAGTACTGCAACCTCGATCCAATCTGGGACACTGGGATATACAGCCATGGGCTCCATCACTTCTGGTGTAGCCCTCAACAAGGCTTTAGTTTGGGCCAAGACCTATCCAAAAGGGGGGGTGTCCATTGGGCCACAGCCTCACATTCATAGAGGGCCTCAAATTTAGGCTTTTTGTAATTGTTGTAACCCTGTTTTGGCATTTCTTCATTTTTTGATACATCAAGAACCTCAAAACATGGAAATGGCCCAGGCCTCTCTTGACCTCTGAGAAGCCCTGCTCTGGGCTACTTATACTGCTATTTATACTGAAGATATGGGCTCACATGAGGATTTCTCCATACCCCCCTCCAAAAAAAACCTGCACATAAGCAAGTATATGTTAGTGGAAAGGGTTTTAGAATAGTATAGCACTGTCCATCCAGAAATTCCCTCGAGGTGGGGGGGCATCGGGAAATGTTTCGCTATATCAACTCACACTTGAGATTTAAAAGTTTGGAGATTCATGACTGGAACTCCAGTTTGCTTAAACATCTGTAAATCAGAAATGCAGAAGGGTACTGTGAGGGTAAAATCCTTTCCCTTGTGGATTTTGCCCCATGCAATGTTGTAAGGTGAAATAGGAAAAAATAGATGTTTCCCCATGTGTTCTCCCTACTGGACCACATAGCTGTTCCAATAGAAAATAGCATGGAGGGGAGAGTTAATCCCCCCTCTCAGAGTGCTTCTGTGGTTTCAGTAGCCGATTGGGCTACTATTCACAGAGACTGGAGGTCTATCATAGGTTTTCATCCAATTGTGTATTTAGTGAAACAGCTCAAAATCAGGTCTACTATCTCAGTAAGGGACAACGCCAATGAAATGGAGATCATGGATCCCCATTCGTTTGTTAAACATAAATTGGGCACTCAAATCTGTGTTTCAGTTTGAGGCTGTGGGAAGGAACTGCTAACCCCGTAACCTCCACTCAGTCTGCCTAATCAAAACTGAGCTCCCTGCTGCATTACTAGCAGTTTTAAAGGGGAGGGGGAGAAAACCTGTTTTTCCTCTTTAAAATAGCTCATATTAATATCGCTTGAAGTCCATTTTTTATTTGTGAAAGTGAGCAGGGTTAAATGGCTAATTCCTTTCTTCTCTTCCATATGGTCCTGACCTCACCTAAATTGTGATTGCATGCAATTTGCCTTTAACAGACTGAAGGAAATCCATGCTCTATCCTGTCTTTTTTACTTAAGAGATTATTCCAGGGTGAATTAGCTTACAAATCTCCCAACAGTTTTTTGAAAACAGAAAATCAGAAAAAGATCTTGCTTTGGGATCTGGAAGATCTATTTTCTGAGTTGCAACTTGCACAATAGTACTCAAATAAAGATGGTGATCATTTTACTAGATAAAACAAAACTTCAGTGGTGCCTTGAAGGCTAACATTTATTTCAATATGAGCTTTTGTGAGCCACAGCTCACTTCCTCAGATAGATAGGGCACATATCTCTGAAGAAGTAGGCTGTCACTCACAGAAGATTACATTGATCTAATTTTGTTTGTTTGTTGACACATTTATATTCCACTGTTCCTCATAGTTCAAGGCAGTTTACAATAGTAGTTAAAACATTTTCAGTTTAAAAACAAAATAACAAACCCCCAAAATCTCTCTTCCCCCTCCTTAAAAGATCCCTGCTGATTCAGAGTCCTGCAAAAGCTCTGGCATACAGGCAGGCCTTGCAGCTAGGGTTGCCAACCTCCAGGTACTAGCCGGATATCTCCTGCTATTACAGCTGATAGAGATCAGTTCATCTGGAGAAAATGGCCGCTTTGGCAATTGGACTCTATGACATTGAATTCCCCCCCTCCTCAAACCCTGCCCTCCGCAGGATGTGCCCCAAAAACCTCCCACTGGTGGTGAACCCTACTTGCAGCGGCTCCTGAAGAACTCCAAGAACGGGGCTCTTCTATTCCACAGAATCAGAGCCATCATGGAAAAGACCCAGGTTCTGGTTGATGCCTAGCAGGCCATCCTAAGTGGTGGGATAGACAACAGATGACTGAGTGATGACCATTGCTGGCACACAGGGATATACAGAAGGAGACGGTCTTTAAGGTGCCACTGAACTTTGGTTTTATTTTTCTTGGACAGACTAAACTTTGTGATCATTTTACTAGCTCTATTGCTGGCCACTTGCACAAATGCAATATAGTGAATGAGACAACAGCAGTGCCAGTCATCAGCCAACTCACTCCAGCCAGGGTTGCCAACCTCCAGGTACTAGCTGGAGATCTCCTGCTATTACAACTGATCTCCAGCCAATAGAGTTCAGTTCACCTGGAGAAAATGGCTGCTTGGGCAATTGGACTCTATGGCATTGAAGTCCCTCCCCTCCCTAAATCTCACCCTCCTCAGACTCAGCCCCAAAAAGCTCCCACCAGTGGTGAAGAGGGACCTGGCAACCCTAACTCCAGCACTGCAGAGTCCAAGTGTTCGCAGGCTAAGCGGGAGGGACAATAGAGAAATGTATAGCTTGCACAGTCAGTGCAGAGTAGACTGGAATTTCTATTAAAGCTACTCAATAAAATGTAAGATTAGTTCTTCCCTGTTTGTGAAGTGGTTTATTTTAGCAATAGTGACCTATAGAGCTTGGAATTTTTTTTTTTTTGCTTTTTGTTGACTCACAGAAATACCACTCTGCATACACATGACAGTAGGGAGCATCAGATGCATGAAATTTCTGTAAACACTGGACAACTTATCACCAAGACCAGTCTTAATTTTTTTTTGGGGGGGGGGGCATGGATCGGGATATGCTCCTAACTGTGACAATAAGATGAAGCTTAAAATGAAACCTAAGTTCTAAAAGCAGCACTCTTTGCTAGGTCATCTGGGGTTCTTGCCATATTGATCTTCTTTCTATTAAAATAAACACTCCAACCCCACTCATCTTAAAAAGGCCCTCTACAACTGCATTTGGACTTGCATAAGAAAACCATCCTTTATACTGTCATAAGCATGATATAGCAATCCCACCTCTCGGTTTTGTATATGCTATAACTTAAAGGTGGACAACACGATTTTGATTAATGGCTCATTATTTAGGATGTACCCCGCCCCCCCACTTAGAGTTGCCAGGTCCTGGTTGGGGAGTAGAGCTGCCAGATCCTGGTTGGGGAACTCCTGGAAATTTGAGGATGAAGCCTGGAGAGGACAAGGACTTCAGTGGTTACTAGGGTTGCCAACCTCCAGGTGGTGGCTGGAGATCTCCTGCTATTACAACTGATCTGCAGCTGATAGAGAAAATGGAGAAAATGGCCACTTTGGCAATTGGACTCTATGGCATTGAAGTCCCTCCCCTCCCCAAACCCCGTCCTTCTCAGTCTCCACCCCAAAAACCTCCCACCAATGGCAAAGAGGGACCTGGCAACCCTAGTGAGTACAATGCCACAAAGTCCACCCTCCAAAGCATCAATTTTCTCCAGGGGAACTGATCGCTGTAGTCTGGAGACGAGCTATAATTCCGAGGGATCCCCAGGTCCCACCTAGAGGTTGGCATCCCTTCCCCCCCTCCACCTACCTGGTTGTGGGATGAAGGCAACAAGCTTTTAGTTTGAATAGCCAGAGAAACAAACAACTTGATTGAGCAAGCTAACAGGAAGCAGCCTTGGGGAGTTCTATTGCTTTTGCGGAACAAATACTGAGACTACCTGTGCCTGGATGTGTGCCAGCCTGCATTAATCTCCCCCTCCTTAATTTACATTTATAAATACATGTATCTAGATTTACTTGAAAACATGATATGGTGCCTCTCCAGAGACTTACTTGAGGTGGCTCACTAAATAAAGACTACAATACAATAAAATCATCAAACCGACACAAGAATTATCAATAATAGAAATAGACCCCAACAACAGCTTTTAAAAGATGGAACCCCTCAGTCAGACACCTGGGTGAAAAAGAAATGTTTTGGCACCAAAATGACTGTAAGGTCAGGTGAGCCTCAGAGGAGGGGGATGCGTCTCCACTGAAAACGCCCTGTCTCTGGTTTCCACCTCTGCAGGCAAAAGCACAGACAGTATGGCTTGGGAAGAAATCCTAACTGGGGGGTTGAACAGTATGGGAGGAGGCAGTCTTCCAGGTACACCGGCTCCAGTCCATTTGGAGCCTTAAAGGTAATTTAATTGTGAGGCACTTTGAATTGTGCCAGAAAACAGATGGAGAGCCAGCATCATTCACAACATTCCAGTACTATCTCCTGGCAAGACCGCTGACCCTGTAAGATGCTACCCTGAAACCATTTGAAACAATGGGGAGCAAGGGAAAATATACGGATGGTGTTATCACTACAATGTTTTGCTTCTTTTTCTGTGACCCCTTATATGTACCACCTGTAGTGGCACCTCTCTGTTGTGTTCTGAGATGACATATGTTATGCTGCCTCCTTGCCTCCCTTAGTGTTTCCTATTTTTCACTGCCACCAAAGGCTCTCATCTTAGACTTCTTAGTTAAACCCAAAGAACAGGATGGCTTAGTTATATTTGGTAGAATGGCGGAACAGTCAGCTCATGGGCATGGCTCTGAGGTAAAACAGGATCCTTTAAAGAAAATAGCTATTTTTCTCTTCAACATAAATAGAGTTTATTTAGAAGTATAACAACATCATAGTTTTAATATGGTTCATAAGTGTAATGGTTTATGATAGGTACTGTTGTTCTCCTTTCTCTAAAGTTCCTTAAATAGGCCTAGCCACAAAGGCTTCTTTTCCTCACTTTCCCCATAGGCTAATAACTTCCACAAAGAACACCGATTTCTCTCACTCTCAACAGCACCTCACTCAGTCTCTTCCACCCACTCAAGTACCTCTCCTCTCCCACACACCAACACCATGCACAAAGCAGTCAACTCTGCCCCCCTAGGGTATGGCTACCATTCAGTCATAACACACTTCAATACAGACCCCCTCTTTCTTATTCTAAAGGCCTGCATTTTAAACCACATCAGCACACACGTATAAAGCCCCACATTCAATCTCAGAAATAAAGCACACACAAAATATTTTCATAGTGAAATACCACAATCACTGATACCCTCTCCACTACAAAATGAATTAAAGGAAATTGAATTAAACTAGGAGTCTCTCAGCAGTGACTGGGTATCCCAGAACGGCAAGGTCTGTGATTCAGCCTTTGGGTTTCCTCTGTGTTCGGATGTCAGGTTTGAAAACGATAAATGTTTTCTTAAAACTGCCCTGCTACTGTATTTGTTTCATCTGTATTGGAGATTTACTGTGTTGAGTCAGGTTCAATTACCAGTGTTCTTAGAGGAAGAAGGGGACTGACTCTTGGGCTAATAAATAGCAGGGAGAAAACTGCTTTGCTGGACAATGAGGCCCAGAAGAACTTGTTCATGCTCTAGGCAAAAAAGAAGACTAATATCATTTGGATGGATGGCCTCTTGATAATGAGCCTCTGTGCTTTCTCCAAACAGAAACGTCTCTTTACGTTAACCCAGAACACCTTTGATTAATAAGAAACTGAAAAATAAGCCACGTGATAATTAATGCATCATTAGCACTCCCTGTGGTTCATCAGATAAAGCAATTAATGGCTCTAGTTTCCTAAAATACTGCTGTGTTAAGCTCTGTCTTTGGGAGTTCTTAGGTGAGGAATTCTGTTTTGACATGGAAGAATGCTGGACATCATATCCTCTCCATGCATTGTTGTTTGTCTTTCACTTTCCTTTGCAAGGCTGCCCCCACCCTCCACAAACTGTAATCACATGCTTATTTTGCATTCCTCGCCATTCTTATCTCTTTAGCAGGATCTGCCCTGGCAGATTCTTTGCTTCTGATTTTAATTGGAGGAATATTTCTTTTGCAACCCAATCCTATGTGTGATGTTGCAAGATATTTTGAAAATCTCTTCTATTTCAAAACTCCATTTTAAATTCCATTACAATTTGTTATGGGTGGGATCCCAAGGAGCTTTCCACGTGTGAAGGCAGCTTCTGCTCATAGAATGCTTGTTTTGCATCGAGCACAACCTCATGGAAGAAATATACATTTGTGCAAGTAGATGCGCATGAACTGCTATAAAACCTGCCTGATATAGTACCTCAAAGCCATTCTTTTTGTGGTTCTTTGGACCCAGCCCTTACTTTACAGTTCTGAAGTTGGCATTATCCTTATTTTTGAAGCAACAGAGCTACCTTGGATGATTCCGGAGAACAATGGAGCAAGCAATACACAGGAAGATACATAACCAAGTGCTGAATATTGAAGTGCTTCTTCACTGTGCTAAGCCCTGCTTATCACAAAAACATTATAGCAAAGTGCAAGTGCCAACATGTGCATTTGTACTTGTTTTTTACATTTAATGTAAGCCGCTTTGAGTCTTCTTGATTGGAAGACAAGTGGAATATAAATATTTTAAATAAATAAATGGCTACAAAGCCAGAGGAAATGAGATGATAGCATTTATTTTGTATTTTTTGTAGAACGATAAGAATATAAGAAAAGCCATGCTGGATCAGACCAAGGCCCATCAAGTCCAGCAGTCTGTTCACACAGTGGCCAACCAGGTGCCTCTAGGAAGCCCACAAACAAGACAACTGCAGCAGCATTATCCCACCTGTGTTTCACAGCACCTAATATATTAGGCATGCTTCTCTGATCCTGGAGACAATAAGTATGCATCATGACTAGTGCCCATTTTTACTAGTAGCCATGAAATCACTTTCATGATGGACGTATTAGAATATCCACCAGTAAGCCTATCATTCTACTTACAGTAATCTCTGATGGTTCCTGGCATTGCAGCTACCTAAACTTACATAAACAGATGCAGAAGATCAGTTGACACATTTTAGGACAAACAGCCATTTTTGACATTAAGCAGTTGAATGAATAAAATTATTATTTATTTAAAACATTTCTGCACCTTTCCAGCCAACTCAGAGTCCCTGATAATATTTAAAACAATTAAAGAAAAGATAAAAACATGTAAACACATAGGCACACAAACAGGGAGGAGGACTAATCAGAGTTAGTCTTTCTGTCTAGCCTTTCTGTATAGAATATATGTCAAAGCACCCAGTATTCCTTGGCATGCAAATACACACACTCCTCTGTGGGGATGGGGATGGGTTATCGCTCTGCATCAGGAATGACTGGATCATATCTAAATCCTAATGGAAAGATTCCACAAGAAGCCCCATTTGGGTGGATACTTTGGACTTACAGGAGATGTAATGATTTAATTAATATTTTTATGCAGCACACTACCATTCCTTTTTCAGAGTTGGCTGGCCTACTCTTTAGAAATTGTTCCTCTAAAATCATATCAAATTCAGAAATATGCTTATTAAGAAGACGCAGTAGCGCAATTCATTACCTTTTTCTTTTCCCTGACATTTTAAAAAAATTATATATTCTCCTTTTTCTCCATGGTGCTCACAGCAATGTTGAGATCTCTGTCCTAACACCACCTCTGATCCAAGCCCAGTGACAACTGATCATTTGTATGAGTGGCAGTATCACTGTGTAATCCAGGGTCTAAAGTGGCAGGAAGGTAGTAGGCAAGGACTCAAGTCAACTTCAAAAGGCCACGATTTGATGAGGAAAACCGCCGCACAATCCTTACAGCAATTAGAATCAATGGAGGTGTACACCTGCAGCAACGGACTTTGGTTATTTGAAGAAGCTGATCTCCCAGACTTTAAGCATGGAAGATTCTCAGACTTCGGTCTAAAAAGCTGACAGGATTGACCTATTGACACCTCTGAACCAGTGACCTACAGGTGGGAAGAGCCATTGTTAACAGCAAGTAAGCAGATCGTAAGTCAGGGTTGTTTTGATGTTTAAGATATCCATTTCATCTCAGTGCATAGAGATGGGCCGGTTGATGAAAACTAAAACTGCACGTGAACGAGCTAAACTACAGAAGATAACTTTTGCAAATGTTGTTACTAGTTTAACAGTGAAGATAAGGCTGTATCTTTTATAGTAAAAAATCAGTAGCCTTGTTCATATTTCTTACTTCACTACATTTCTGCATGTACTCTCTCAAATGTATGGCTATCTTTTTACTTATAGGATAATGGTCATTTGCTGAATATTTACCCTAGGATCTTTTCATGGAAGCCCATTGGGAATCTTACCATTGCTTTCTAGGAGAGCATGCACAGGCCCCTTTCTCTGCTCGCTGATGTGTTTGTATGTGCACAGGGCAGCGGGTTAAAACATGTACTCATTGATCGAGGTGCTAGTCTGGAAAGTGGTTTATTTCCTTTAATCTAAAGGAGTGCCTTAATGCAATTCAGGACCAAGAGAATTCTCTTCAGTGGAAATCTGCCAAAGCAAGGGCATATTAAGTAAAATACTGTGACGTGTGTGATTTGTGTAAGACCAATGCAGCCAGGCACTCACTTTTGTCTGTTTTCCCCCATCCAAGTTTAATAACAGGACAGAATGTGGTCAGTTTTGATTGCTGAATTAAGAATTAAGCCTCTTCTTTGCCAAGGCCTCAATCCCCATCAGGGCCCTACACAGCTATTTGACTTTTTTAAAATGTTGGAAAGATGCAGTCACAGATGTCCCAGAGCCTCAACTTGTTAGGCCCCAAATGCCTTGTGTGTGTGTAGGGTTGCCAGGTCCCTCTTCATCATCAGCAGGAGGTTTTTGGGGCGGAGCCTGAGGAGGGTGAGGTTTGGGGAGGGGAGGGACTTCAATTCTATAGAGTTCAATTGCCAAAGTGACCATTTTCTCCAGTTGAACTGATCTCTATCGGCTGGAGATCAGTTGTAATAGTAGGAGATCTCCAGCTAGATCTCCAGTTGTGCGACCCCCGAGCAAGCGGACTTTGTGAACGCTGATACGCTTGCATAGTTTTACGTCTTACTGAACTGCTTTGCTTTGGGTTTTTCGCTCTACTTTATGTCTGAAAGACAACGCAGGATTTAGAAGCATTTTCTTTATTTTCCTTTGTAATTTACCTCCAGGAGCGAATTATTTATGAAACTGTAATAAATATAATGCCTAAATAGAAATGTTTGTGTTTTTCTGTTGGGAATTTGTTTGTATTGTATTTTGTTAATAGCTTAGGAGTAATATTGTTAGTATTAGTATCTGTTATGAATACGTGGAAATTTCATTATTAATTTGTGAAATGGACTTTTGACTATTGACTATAAATACGGAGCCTACGTGCTGTCAATTTATTTCAGCAGTACCGGGAGGTTGGCAACCCTATGTGTGTGTAAAGTGCCATCAAGCTGATGTATGCTGTGACTTGCAAGGGATCCCAGCAAGGGACGTTCAAGGCAAGTGAGAAGCAGAGGTGGTTTGCCATTGTCTTCCTCTGCAGAGTATTCTTTGGTGGTCTCCCTTCCATGTATCGACACAGCTTAGCTTCCAAGATCTGACAAGACCAGGCTATACCATGCCGCCTTCCCTCCACCAAATGCCTTGCACAGAGACAATAGAAGCATGTAGCATAAACAAGCATTGGCTTGGATCCACCAGAGTGTTTCCACAGATGGAAATTTGTGAGTGTACTACCAAATATGTTCCGTATTATCATGGAAATAATAATATCAGAGTTTGGATTCACCTGAACATTTCTGTAGAGGGAAGGATTTCTACCCACACTCTCACTTTCCCCTCCCACTGCAGTCCAAAATCCCCCAATACTATTCCTAGTTTGGGGGGGGGATCACCTGTCTTTAAGAAGCAGCATTAGGGGCCGCAGTGGAAGCAGGGAGGTGAGCACGTTGAACTCCATGGATGGAAATCCTTCTGTCTGAGGAAACTGACTGGTGGATCCAAACCATCGGGTTTCTTACCTTGTTATAGGTTTTCATTTTAAAGATCTATTTCATTTACCATTTTTATCTACTTTAAAATATATTATTCCCTTAACATGAAGGTTTATTAGCCCCATTCATATGAGCATTCATATAAACAGTTCCCTGGAATATATCTGTCACACACAGATACGTATTGGGTAGTAAAAATATAAAAATAGAGATGATCTCGTTATGTAAGGCATTCTTCTCTGTATAAGAAACAGTGCAGGAGCTCGTAAGTATTTAAATATGCTTTGAGAGCCACACACACTCAGACTACAGATATTGTTGCCAAATAGGGTCCCAAGTCTCATTCAAACAATAAAGCAGGCATTTGTTTAGCCTTGTTAATTCGAAACCAGATGGTATCTGGTGCAGCTCACCACACTTATGTCTCTCAGTTTCTCCAAGCCAATGTCTTAAAGTGATTTGCAGGAACACGGCAGTGATACTGCCATATATATCCATTCAGGGAACCACTACAGATAGGCAGCCTTCATGTAGTATGTATTTCAGTGTGGCTTGCTTGTTTGAGGTCTGCTTCATGTGTGTGACAACTTCCCCTGGCGATATCCATGACTGAAGATTTGAATTCCATGTATTTTTGATCCAAATCTGATGTTCTACACACTGGTATTTATATATTCCATCCTTCCTTCCTCAAGGAATGCAGGGGAGTGGGCTTGGTTTCCCGCTCTTTTTATCTTCACAAAAATCTTGTGAGGTAGGCTAGGAGATTTACTCAGTGAACTTCATAACAGAACTAGAGAGAACATGAACTTAGCAGTGAACATGATTGACTGTCAAACCTACCTTGTTTAGCAACTGTGATCACCTGTGATTCAAACATCAGAGTTGTTTACCTGTCCATTGACCACCTCAGATAGCTGTCAGTCGGCTTGAAAGCTGTGTAGTAGCTGTGACGGTGGAATTTCATTTATTTGCAGTAGCAGAACTTCATTTCCTTGCTTTGCAGTGGCTTTTACATCTGTGCAGTATGTGAGATCAATTCTACCCAGGTTCATGGATGTTTGGGTCAGGCCACGTAATGATGTATGGGGAGAAATATGCCTTCCTTTGGATGCACATGTGCAAAGTGTCGTTACTATAACGCAAACCTAACGAATACCAAAACCAGAGTGCTAAAAAAAAAACCCAGAGTGCTTATTGATCCTCTCTGACTGACTGTTTTTCTCGCTGTTTATTTTTACCATTGGTTGTTGAGCAGCGTGTGGTGATATCAGGCCTGCAGGGGAGGGGAGTAGGGCTACCATTGGCCTTTGTGAAAATGTGCTTTGTATGAAATACTGCCCACTGCACCGTACATTACTGTAGCATCTGAGTACTTGAAAGGTAACCAAACAAAGATGCTTGAACCGTTCACAGATAGAAAACTGATACAGACTACTGGTGAACAAAGGATGAGTCGAACTGGCAGTGTCCAAGCCTCTCTAAACAGAACCTGGGTCTCCCCAGACTTAGAGCCAAACTAGATGTGACAGCATCCCCAAGCCCACCTCATGGTCATCTTTGCTGTTTTAGGGATGACATTCCCTCTGTGTGCAAATGCATTGGGGTCTGATCCTGTAGAGTTGGGGGAAGGGCACCTGTTCCTGTGCACCATTTTTAAAACACCAAATGCCAACGATTTGGGTTTTTGAAAACAGCATGGGCAGAGAAATGGGTGCCCCCCCCCCATTCTGAGTTTCTGATCAGGATCGGGGGCCCGTGGCTTTTGTAAACAGAAATAGTTTCATCCCTAAACTTGCAGAGTTGTCGCTGTGGTGGATTCCAGGATGCTGTCATTTCTAGTCAGGCTCTGAGTCCCACAGTTTATTCACTTTTCCACAGAGGCTTACTACTCTATACTTGTCCTCAAGCCTGCAAGTTAGTATCTAAAACCCTCAAGATTTTGAGGCTGAAAGATGGCTCATAGCTCAGTGGTAGCGTATACGCTTTGTATGTAGAATACAAAAAGTTCAGTCTGTGAACAATATTGTATTTAGTTTGTATCAAAGCTATGATGTGCTCCTATATACTGTCATTTAGTATAACCTTCTAGAAACTTTAGTAATCACACTAATTGCTAGTAAACCTTTTTGTATTTTCATCTCTTCAGCACCTTAATCATTGCCTAAACTGTTCTTCCTAATCCACCTGTTTGAACAAGTATCTATCAATTACGGTAGTCTGTCAAGGTAAAGGCAGAGTGTGTAGAGAGGTGACCACATGAATTGAGTAGGAGATGCCCTTCAATGGTGAAGTTTATGAATTCCAAACCATAATCCCTGCTGAGCTCACGATATTCTCTACCTGAAAAGAATCAAACACACAACCACTTTGCTGTGTCCATATTGCTCTTCAGCAAAGCAGTCTCCCAACAACACATGGGCTTGCATCTACTGGAGCATTTCCATGGACAGAAATGCAAATCTCTCTCCTCCCCCTCCCACTGCAGTCCAACTTGACAACAAATGCTACTCCTTGGGGGACCCCCAGAAACAGCAGGAGGGGAAGAAATTCATAGTTCATGGGCAGAGATACTTCCATTCATGGAAATGTTCCAGCGGATAATGTTATTTCCCTGATAACGCTAGACACCTTTGGCAGTACAGCTCCAGAATTTCAGGCAATAAGACATGAGAGTGGAAATCTGTCGGTTGCATTATTATGCTTGTTTTCTAATAATGGTTATACAATTATTTTCACACAAAAAAGAAAGGAAAGGACACAAGTTGGTAAAGTAATTAAAGGCCAATCAAATCTAAGTGTTCCCGATGAAGCGCTAATGGGAAATTAAATCCCAATGTTAAATTATACTAGCAAGGATCTACAACACCTGCCTGCCCATACTCCTTGGCTTATAGGATATGTCAGATGAAACTGGAGCAGTTCTGCTCAAAATCATTTTAATAATGACTGATCCGTTTAAATTTAAGCAGATGAAGATAAATGGAGATGGGGATAAATGGAAAAGGCCATGTTAATTACGTGTGTAACAAGAAACAATGCACAATTACTCTTCATCCTCTGCTGAACCATACTGTTATCTTCCCCTTTAATTTTCCTAAATGGCTGGCCTGCTGCTTTGGAGATAAGGCATTTAATATTGGAAAGGGTTCAGATGTTCCAAAAGAACTGCCTAAGCTTCTGGAGAGGTCCCCCCTCCTTTCTAAATGTCATCTTGATTTGTGCGTTTCTTGTTCACTAAGTAATAGACATGAGGATTACAAAGTGAATCTGGAAACTAAATTTCGCTAATGAAATTATTACAGACACAAAAACTGTAAATAACTATTGGTTCCTAATGCCATAAACTCAGGAAGAAGGCACTATGAAAAGAAGCAGAAAGTCCTCCATTTAATTTGTTTATACTTAACAAGAAAAAAACCCCTGTCAAATCCATATTGAGTAGGTTGAATACATTTCTGTATTTTTATTTATTAGGCCAGTTACATAATTTCTTTGCATATTTGAGTAGACTGAAAAGTGTAAGGAATCTGTGCTTTCTACCAATAGCATTAGCTAATTCTATCCTATATTACAAGAGGTGATTTCAATTATATATATTTATGGTATACACTTTGTATAGTATAGTTTATTAGCATATGTTTGTATAGGTTAGTATAGTTTATTAGTATAGTTACTACTGTCCGCACCAGGAATTAAACTATTCAGGAATAGAAGTGATTTCTATGGAAATATTGCATCTTCAATATTCCTTTGGAAGGAATCATATTGAACTCATGGGGGCCTACATCAATGTGCATAGGATTGGGCTGTCATACCAAAAAGGATGATGTAATTGTATCCATTACAATTGAATTACAGCCAAATTCACATTTATATGTAACTTAACAAAATGTAGAAGGTTTATGCAGATGACCATTTCATCACATATCTGCATTTGATGTGCACTTGGTGAGATAACATGGTTGTGGCAGGGTGACAGAACTCATCCTGGGATTGTTCGGTCAACTATGTGTTCACTTGGGGGTCTCTCCCAGAGTCCTTTGTGCATTCTATTGCACTTGTGTATGGCTGCAATGTGATAGCTTGTTTTTTTAAAATGATACAATAGTTAATTATTAACATCAAACTTTTCATCAGTATATAGTAATCCTCAACTGAAATTACAGAGATTGAAGCTAGACTAGAGTGACACACAGTCTGAATTTACAGTACTAAATTGAAAGCTGACATTGTGATGGATACAAACAAGTGTGACCTACACCTGTATCTCTGCGATGGCGGCCATTACAACCCTGGCATTTTCAATTAGAGTGGCAACCAGTTCAGTTTAATACCAGAAGTGCCAGTAGGTGCTGCATTAGTAGTGGGACCCTTCAGCTGTTCAGCTCTCCTGTGGTTGGCTTTTTTGGGGTAAGTACAGTTTTAATGGGCTCCTTCACACAACACACACACAACTGACATGTGGATAGACCACACATGGTAACAACCAATCTTGTGGACATGACCTTTGTTTCTGTATAGCTAGGTTCACATTGAAATGCACAGGAAGAGATTCTTGATGGCTTAATAGAACATCCCAGTTGGACAAATGAAACTCAATACAGTATCTGTTTACTACTGCAATATGGTGAAAGCTGTTCCTTAATGGGGACACTTAATGGGGACGCTGCACAGTTTTGATGTTAGCTTTCAACTAAATGAACAATGAGATTTGCCAGTATCCCCTAAAGCATACTCAGTATACCCAGATCTCTCTCTACTCTCTTGGCTGAAGATAGCATCCTGAAAACACACACAGGAGATGCATTTCTCATTGTGCGCACACATTAAATTGAATCTGAATTAAAGAACAGACTGTTAACCAGGGATTGGATAACTCAGAGGATTAGTAATGGAATATAAAGCCTTTGATTTGGCTCACAAGTACAGATTTGGCTCTCTTCAGTCCCCAGAAATAGTAATTAACATCTGATGGCCACAAAGATTTCCTAAATGAAATAAAACATTGATCTCTGTCCAGAGCCCAGTGTCCACATCACAGAAGGCACCATCATACATTTGGCAACTTTGTTAAAGGTTTCCTTGATAAAGGACTTAGATTAAATTACTGTAAAAATTAATTTAACATTTCCATAGACAAGGAATGGAACTCTGGATCATCTGATCCAGTCCTTATACCAGTAATATAATCACAGTACCTAGTTTACCATGATGTGGCTTCCTTCCCAAGACAACTGAAAATAGCTGGCTTCTACATTAATTCTGCACTGAATAAACAGAGGAATGTTGTCTTTAATGCTGCTTCTTGTGATCAAATGATGTATACAGTTCATTTACTGCTGGTGCAAAAGGTCTGTTGATGATGCATATTTAGGGTAGACTTAATAGTAAGCATACTGTAGCATAGAACCTCAGCCATATTAGGGTCCAGCCTGACCAAGATACATTGATTATGGCTTTTTCCTCCTAACAGTACTTGTAGTTCTACAGTATAATACTAAACAGAGTTATACCTTACTAAACCCATTTACTTCAGTGGACTTAGAAGGGTATAACTCTGTTTAGGATTGTGCTTTCTTTTATTGCAATCATTTAAAATTTATGCACAGATTTTAACAATAGTCCATTAATTAGCATGGATGCAGAGCCATTTTCCTGTATGAGTCTGAAAAACTGAAGGTGATTTGGTCACCTTGGTTTCAGTAGTTGGACTTAATTTTGAAAAATGAGGGACTTTGTCTTGCTAAACAAAGACATACAGGTAGAAAGATGTTACTTTAATCAGTATTGTTATTTTGCTTACCTGTTGATTTTGTGCTATAAAGATGATAACTATACAAAAATATGGGCATTTTATATTTAGGATACTCATCCCTGAAGACTATTCACCTGGTAGTCTGCAGGGATGAAGGGCAAATGGGATTTGTTTGTTCGATGTTTAAAGTTGAATTGGCCTTTTATGTTGTGTTTTTTGTCTCTATATTGTCACTGTTTTCCTATGGCGACATGGCAGTTAAAACTTTTACCACCTAAAATCAGGAGTTCTGCAAGAACCAAAACTATGAGGAAATCAATAATAATAGTCTATGTATGCAAGACTTCGTGCTAGTGTGGGAATACAATCTATACAAGGAAATGTTAGGGTTTATCTAGCTTGGTGCCAAATTTATGTGGGAATGGCTGAATCTGAATCTCATCACATGGGCTTCTGTGGGGATTGAATTCTCTGGGACTCTAAAGAGAGTGTGCCAGTCCTAAAGTCTTCTCCATGCTCCTTCCATTTGGTCCTTCCTTGGCCTCAGCATCTCTTCTTGCAGGCAAGCAGCATGTATTCATCACATCTGTGTGGCATAATGAGGAGACTGTTTCTTGTGGTGGTGGGGGCAAGCAATTATTTTTGAGAACAGAAATTCCAAAGTGACCCAGAGTGCATAGCATTCTCCATGCCACAAATGGTGCATAACAGTTTTGTAGACCTTGAGGCTGTATGAGAGCACTCTTATCCAAAGCTCAGGGGGAAAGAGAGGGTTCCAAATGTTTATGCCATAATGTGGTTTTCTGCAATACAAAAAATTCCATGCAAGAAATCCTCATGAAAGCATGACAAAACAGCCATCCATATACAAATAAGGGTGCTGAATCACTTAAGTCTTGGTTTTCCTCTTCCATAAACCATAAGAGGGTCATTTGCATCAAATGCCAGATGCTTTGTGTTTTTAAAACTGGGACACGGCATGTTTGAGTTTGTTTTTGGTATCGCCATCTTCTTATGTTGAAGAATGGGGGGGAAAGGAAGGAAAATAAGAACAAATTAGTTCCTGCGTGAAACTCTTTTTCTCCAGGCCAAATAGTCTTCTGCTTTCTTGAAATGATGCAGGGCTGTCTTGGTTGGAGTCAGGACCCTCTTCAGACCGAAAAAATTAGACTGAGAGTGACTGGCCCAAGGTCACCCAGCAAGCTTCCTGGGCAGAGGTGGCATTTGAATCTGGCTCTCCTTGATCCTAGCTCAACACCCTAACCATGGCTAGTCCATTGGTATTCTCATGGTGGGATGGCATGAATGTCTACATTTTATTTTATTTATGTCCTACCTTTCTTCCATTATGGATTTCAAGATAGTGTACTTTGATTTCCCAGGAGGTCTCCATCTAGGAGCATTGCTTCAGCAACTTTTGCCTTCCAACCACATCCTTGTCCCAATGTTGTATCGTCCTGGATCACAGGAAATGTTTCCAAACGAAGTCACTCATAGACTCAGAGCCAACCTATCCTCAAACAGGTGTGACAGCACATTCCCCAGATTTTTGAACTGCTATGAATAAGGTTGCCAAGTTTGTGGTATTGACCAGGTCAATCCAGTGTTTTTACTGACTTTCCAGGAATTTTTTTGAAAAAATACCAGATATTTTTGGGAAAAATACCAGACTGAAAGAGCAATCCTAAGCAGGTCTATTCAAAATCCTACTTAAGTCTTTTCAATTGGGCTTCCCAGGACAGAGATTGTACTGTTAAGAATGTTCACTGCAGCATTTCTCACTGCTGAAGAGATAAGCCACTTTTAAAACTGCACAGTGGCTTGTTTCTTCAGCTCAGGAAATCATTGCGGTGAATTAGGAAGCCACCCTGTGTGTGATTATGCAATTTTGTAATGCATACAGTTCATGCAATTTTGTTTTGGGAGATCATAGTCTTTCTTTTGGTTCCAGCTTGTTATCTTTATTTCCCTTTTACAGTTTTTGGTGCATATATGTGAGATGACATTATGCTATCACCATACTATTTATTTAGTGGAAATTATAAATATTTATGATTTATTTTCTGCAGTAAACAATTTCTGAAAACAAGTGACTCAGATTTCGAGGTCTCTCAATAAAGCTTACAAAGTGGTGGAGACAGAGAGGCAACAAAGAAAATAACATCTCTTGGAAGTACACACAAACATTGTCAATGCAAATTTTGAATATTAAAAGTATTTTAATATTTGGCACCTCCCATACATAAAAAGTTTTGGTTGTTCTTCCCAACAAAACATATGCAAATGAGCTGACCAAAGGATACTTCTGTATCACATCAAAGAAAAAAAAACACTCTTACATTATCAAGAGGTAAGCGAAGGTCATCTATGATTATGATATTAACTGCTTCATGTTTTCATTTCCATGAATGTAGTATCATAAGCAATCATTCATCTCCTTGGCTTTGCGATAAGAATGTTTTGCAGCAAGTCTCCAGGGTTATCTCTTTTGGTACATGTGCTTCTATATGTCTCGTGTTTACCTGCCTAAGAACATAAGAAGAGCCCTGCTGCATCCAACCAAGAGTCCATCCAGTCCATCATCCTGTTTCCTAGAGTGGCCAGCCAGAATGCTTCCAAGAAGCACAGAAGCAACGCTGCAAGAGACATGCATTTTAATCATGAGACAAGAAATGCAAATAACAAATGCAGGAGATAGCTGGAGTCAGCAGATATAAAATGCCAGGTGACTGGGAGTGGCAAAAGCAGGAAATCTGCAACAGAGGAACTCTAAGACCTGTGAGAAAGGACCTTTACAATGATTTGTTGGAGAAACTGAATGCTGTACAGAATTCTTTCCCATCATATACAGCACTTGTCAGTTCTGTAGAATGGAACCCCGGGCACCTGCACACTTTCATATCCTGCACATGACTTCATCCAAAGGTGGTGCATCTTTGTATGGCACACTCATCTGCCATAGTGTAAGCAACCGCCTGACAACTCTCGCTGATGGAGATGATCAATGAGTGCTGTTATTCTCCATGGAAATGTCAGCTGTTTTTGTGCTTTGCCTACCAATCGAATTATTCAGGAAAACCAGACAGTAGGATGTCCTAAAGGCTATCTGCATAATATGTAAAAAAAATGTAAGTATGCTTTTAATTGTTTTATTATTGTTGAGAATGCACAGAATTCACAAAAAGAGAAATGAAATATTTTAATATGTCCAACCTGCAGGTCTCTGTGAGTTTTCCTACTTCTCAACTGAGAACAATTACATGTTTTTTTATAAACTCATATCTAATTTTATGCTCAGATTTTTATATTGGGTGTTGAACCTGTCAGTTGGCTGAGTCCCTTTAATTGGTAATCAAAGCAAAAAGCCTGCTGGGCAAGATTTTTTTTTAAAAGACTACAGTATCATGACATATTTTCAAACATTGCTTCTTTCATGGAATGGTACAGGACACTTAACAGTAGGATCCTACACAGAATTTCACCCATCTCAGCCCATTGACTGAGATTCTTGACTAGTGAAAGAATTCTGTTGTCTTAGAATAATATCAGACAGGAGTTAATGGACTAAGAAGGATAAAACTCTGCTTAGGATTCCACTGTTAGTGTACTGTTCAGTATTAGCTGCCTGGCTATGGTGAATTACAGTAAAATGATATCACTAAATGCAGTGCCTAAGATTTAAATCTGTTGGGGGAAATGGAGACATCTGGCCTAATTGTGAATGGTTCCTTAAAATCTTTTTTTAATCACATTGCTAAGGTTTGTTGTGCAGTCCAACAGGTACAATCCAATACTTAAGTAGTCAACTGTAAATAAAATTGATATTAATGGATTATTTTCAGTATATCTCCCAGTATCTTGAAACAACACATGGGCATCATTGTTCTACAGCTTTGTGAAATCTACAGTGCTAGTTGATCACATACTTTAATTTCTTAGCAGGCTCTACTGCTGCAGTCTTTCCAAAATGAATGTTCTTCCATCCATGCAAGCAAAATATAGATCCTGTAATGGGAAAATGTGGGCTGCTTCCCCTTCCCACTCTCTTCACTTGCCCCCTTCCCTTTTTTTCTTTTGTATTACAATGTATGACTAATAAGCTGGTATTTGACTTGTGTCCATAATGCTAGAAAACCCTCAAATATTGTGTATCTTTTTAAGAATCTAAGTTAAACACAATATACTGGGTAGAACACTCCCCAAAAAAAAACCTTAACCAAATACTGTCTCCATCTCTAGCTAATGGAAATCCATCAGTCTAGTACAGTTTAATCCTACCCTTTCTCCAAGGTTCTCAGAGCAGCGTATATTGTTCTCTCTTTCCCATTTGTTCCTCACAAAAACCCCATGAGGTTGAGATTAAGGTTGGCCCAAGGTCACCCAGCAAGCTTCATGTAAGATTGGGGAACTGAATCCAGCTCTTCCAAATCCTAGCCCAACATTTGAAGAAGAAGAACAGTGGGTTTTTATACCCTGCTTTTCTCTACCTTTAAGGAGTCTCAAAGCAGCTTACAACCACTTTCCCTTCCCCACAACAGGCACCTTGTGAGGTAGGTGAGGCTAAGAGAGTTCTGAGAAAATTGTGACTGGCCCAAGGTCACCCAGAAGGCTTCATGTGGAGGAGCTGGAATTCAAACCCAGTTCTCCAGTTTGGAGTCAGCTAGCTCTCTTAAGTGCTACCACACATACACTGGGAACCATAATAATAATATCTCTTCATAAACACACACATTCATAACTTTTACCAAATATCTAGACAGTTGCTTCACTTTCACCTCTGCTTTTGCCAGTAGCAAATTTTCATGAGTTAAATAGCATTATGATTGAACCATTTTAAACAGTTGTTTTAAAAATAAAACCTCTAGTGGAAACTGTTGTTCATCATATCAACAATAAACTGAGGGCAGAGAGAGAAAGAGAGATGAGAAAACATTTTTATTCTTAACTGTTCATTGTCAGGGGTGACGTGCTTTCCCTTGAATAGTCAGTCTTGTGTTCTTTTATACATTTGCATAATTTTTTTCTCTAGCAGGGCATGGCAGGAAATGGAAGGAATGGTTGGATGAGAGCTTGTACTTTGGAAACAAGGGCCATGCCCAACAGATTTTACACCACATTGCAAGAGTGTTAAAACTTGATTGTGCCAGCACTATAGAGTTCTTCTGCCTTGAATCTGTTGTGCAGATTAAAGTGGCAAGCCAACTTTTAGCATGCCAATGTTGTATTCATAGGGACTTGACAATTGTGAACATCAGGGTTTTCTCTTATAGTACATAAACAGAGCCTCAGGTGCAGCCCGAAGCATGTGTAATATCTTTTTGTAGAAAAGAAAATACAGACATTTAAGTATCCAACAATGCAATCCTAAAAACAAGTTCCTGGTAATAAGGTACCACTGAGTAGACAAATAAGATTCTGAGTAGACTTGCTTGGGATTACATTGTAAGTAGGGTTGTCATCTCCAGGAGGGGAGTGGAGCTGGAGGAAGGTGGGGTTATAGGGGAGGGGAGGTACTTCAATGGGGCATAATGCTGTAGAGTCCACCTTCCAAAGTGGCTATTTTCTCCAGGTGAACTGATCTCTGTCACCTTGAGATCAGTTGTAATCCCAGGAGTTCTCCAGCCACCACCTGGAGGTTGGCAACCTTAATTGTAAGATAGAAGTCTTAAGCAGTTCTGTTCAGAATTAAGTCCTGTGTTATTCATTGGGTATTACTCCCAGGAAAGTGTCCTTAGGAGTGCAAGCTCAAGATAGGGTTGCCAGGTCCCTCTTTGCCAATGGCAGGAGGTTTTTGGGGTGGAGCCTGAGGAGGGCGGGGTTTGGAGAGGGAGGTGACTTCAATGCCATTGAGTCCAATTGCCAAAGCGGCCATTTTCTCCGGGTGAACTGATCTCTATCGGCTGGAGATCAGTTGTAATAGCAGGAGATCTCCAGCTAGTACCTGGCGGTTGGCAACCCTAGCCCAAGGACCCAGAGAAACAAATTGGTAGCCAATGAACAGATTGCATAATGGGAATGATATGCAAGCAGAAGCCAATGCCCTTCACTTTCTGCCATGCTGCTGGTCCCTGTGGCAATGCCAGTGTTTTGGGAGCTCACTTCAGTGGCTTGGGCAGAGAACCAGCCCAGCGGGCTGAGCAAAATGTTTTAACATGATGCTGTTGGGCACGCATGCCACAAGGGGCCTACCCCTGCCCTAGGACATATTTTCAAAGCCATTCGGTATCTGTTTTTATGGTAGCAAGGTTATTGCTAAACAAGTATTTGCTTTGCAATGATTTTTTTAAAAATGAAAATGCTCTTTTATGACCTAAGAGTGAAAGTAGGTTGCTTTGGGCTTTGCTGGAAGGAGCGTGCTATTAATTTCAAGTAATAAAACAGCAGCCTACCACATGTGAGGCAAGCCAATAAAAGGACAGCCTCTCCTGTGCCATGCAGTCGCATAGAAGCGACTGCTGCCTTTACCACACCTGCATACCCCCAAGCTATGTGGGAAACTACCACATGAAGTCAGTCCAGTGGACTTATATTACCTCTTGTTTCCTGTCAGGTCTTCAAGTTGTAATCCTTCTCCATATCCTTGACAGAATTTGATTGCGCCTTGCAAATGAAAACAAATATAATTATAACCTGCCACATTCAGTAAGCTTTCCTAGTAGACTCATTGGTGTTTCAAAACATTTGTCCTTGGTTACCATTCGTGTGATATGATTACGGAAGCAACATGACTGTGTCAGGCTGCAGCAGGGTGTTATCTGAGATGTGTCCACAATCTGACACTCAGCACAATACAGCAACAGTGAGACTTTAACCTGTAGTATAATCCTTAGTACAGATTCTATTACTGCCGTGTAAAATGCAGGGGTGTGTGTTTGTTTCTGCTTAAATAGTAGGGTTGCCAACTTCCAGGTACTAGCTGGAGATCTCCTGCTATTACAACTGATCTCCAGCCAACAGAGATCAGTTCACCTGGAGAAAATGGCCACTTTGGCAATTGGACTCTATGGCATTGAAGTCCCTCCCCTCCCCAAACCCCACCCTCCTCAGGCTCTGCCCCAAAAGCCTCCCACCAGTGGTGAAAAGGGACATGGTAACCCTCTTAAATAGTAGGCATATTGCTGTTCACAGGTGGTTTCTGCAGAAGAAGCAATAGAATCACATTTACAGAATATTTGACTTATATGTTGATGTAGACAGTTCTACATAATGATATGTAAAAGTAGTAATGATATTCTAAACACTCAAGAAAATGAAAATAATTGGTTGGATTAATTATCCAGAAAGATTTTCATCTTGAACAATATGGGGGGCAGTTCTTTGTCACACTTCAGTTCTTAAATGCTTAGGGCCCCTCACAATGGCACAGAAATAACCTAGAAATGAATGTAGATCTCCCATGTGCCCACAAAGATACCCACTTCCAGGTGCCAGATTCTGGGGGGGGGGGGAGGGATCAATAATCCCTTAATTTTTGCATGGGTTCTTCTGAAGGCCACTGACAGAGACCTTGCCAATGACTAAAGGGGAGGGTCTGCAGATTCTGGATGTTGGTGAGGGCTATCTGGAATCTGAGGAGTTCATGTTTATGTTTCTAGTTAGATTAAGAGGAATTGAGTACGTTGACAATAGGATAAGGGGAAAATTGATATGGATACAATAACGGCCCTTCCTTGAGAGGAATAGTTTTGTACTGATTTGAACTGAATGCAGAATGATAGGTTTTTGAAGCAAAGAGAGCACAGAAGCGATTCAATGTGAGCAAGTGTAAAGTGATGCATATTGGGGCAAAAAATCCTAAATTCACATATACACTGATAGGATCTGTGCTGGCAGTGACAGACCAAGAAAGGGATTGTGGGATGGTAGTGGATAGCTCAATGAAGACGTTGACCCAGTGTGTTGCTGCTGTGAAAAAAGGCAAATTCCATGCTGGCCATAATTAGACAAGGAATAGTGAATAAAACTGCTGCTATCATACTGCCCTTGTACAAATCTATGGTGAGACCACACTTGGAATGCTGTGTACAGTTCTGGTCACCACACCTAAAAAAAGATATTGCAGAGCTTGAGAAGGTGCAGAAAAGAGTGACCAAAATGATCAGGGGATTAGAGCAACTGCCCTATGAAGAGCGATTAAAATGCTTAGGGCTGTTTAGCTTGGAAAGAAGGTGGTTAAGGGGAGACATGATAGAAGTCTATATAATTATGCACAGTATGGAAAGCGGGACAAGGGGAAGCTTTTCTCCCTCTCTCATAATACTAGAACGTGGGGTCATCTGCTGAAGCTGGAGGGTGAGAGATTCAAAACTGATAAAAGGAAGTATTTCTTCACACAATGCATAGTTAAATTGTGGGACTCCCTGCCCCAGGATGTGGTGATGACTGCCAACTTGGAAGGCTTTAAGAGGGGAGTGGACATGTTCATGGAGGAGAGGGCTATTCATGGCTACTAGTCAAAATTGGATGCTAGTCATGATGCATAGCTATTCTCTCCAGGATCAGAGGAGCATGCCTATTATATTAGGCACTTTGGAACACAGGCAGGATGGTGCTGCTGAACTCGTCTTGTTAGTGGCTTCCTAGAGGCACCTGGTTGGCCACTGTGTGAACAGAGTGCTGGACTTGATGGGCCTTGGTCTGATCCAGCATGGCTTTTCTTATGTGCTTACGTTCTAAGGGATAAGATTCAAATAAGGTAAGCTTCCCTGTGTGCTTGGGGACTACCCTTGCTTGTATGAAAGGGAATAGGAATATGTGATGATACACATGGGTCATATGGTCATCTGCTCTAGTCCCCACTGAGCTTCCAAGGCTGTTCCTTTTCCAGACTGAGAATTTTCCATTGTGATGTAAGGATGAAGAGACAAGTTTCAAGCACGGAGCTGATGCTGATTTAAGAGAGGTGTCATTTGCAGGGTGGAGCTGTGAGGCCAAAATCTTCACCTTGTTAAGATTCCATTTATTGCAACAACCACCTCTCTTTCTTTTCACACAAATTGGTCATCCAGGCAGGCAATACCTATTCCAGTCTTTATCAACCAAAATGCTATATTCTCACAGTATTCTCTGTTGAGCCACTGAGTTTTGCAAATTGCACCAGTAAACTGTGAATCCCTTCTGAATTAGAGATGTCATCCTACTGGCAACGACTCCCTGTAATCCTGTGACTCGGTGTTGTTGAAAAGTGGTCACTGATTGTGTATCTCATGCTGTTTGCCCCAGCTACAGGTCATGAAAGTCATACCAGAGGTATTTGGCCTTGGTTTAGAGTCTAGTATTGTTGACATATGACCATTGCTAATGTTTTTGAATGGGACAGTGACCCTTCTTTCATATAACTCTGTGCTGAGCTGACCATTAAATGCTTCATTGTCTTCTGTATACAAATTAATTTTGTTATTTTGGTTTGCTACAAATTCAGTTTCACAGGCTTTAAAACAAAACAGCTCATTCTTTTTAAAGCTATTTATGTTCCAAGTAGGCTCAAAATCCACTGTTGCTATCACAAGCATATGGCAAGTTCTGCTTCATAAACTGAAAAGTCATAATTTTGATTTTGAAATATATGGTTTAATATAAATAACATCCAAATTACAGTGCTTTGAAAATTTTAGTCTTAATACAGACATGAGTTCCCATATGTGTGCAAAGTACTCTCCATCTGTCTGTTTCTGTCTGTCTGTCTCATACACAAATACATGCACACACCTTCTCTCTGATATTTGGAGTTATGGAAACTCATCACTATGGCCTAAGGTACCTACTTCAAAGCTAGCAATGAACACTTCTCTCATCTTTGTTAAATCTATTCTTCTTCCCATACATTTTAATCATATTTGGAGGTGATTCAAGGAAGCTATGGCTCTAACAGCCCATTCCTGAGATGGCGGTGTGCAGAGATGGCGGGGAAGAGGCACAGCCACACCTCCTCCTAAGCCATTTTGCGCACGCCGCGAGAACGAAAAAAGCCTTGAGAAGGCTTTTTTGTTTGTTTTCAACGGGGCTAAAAGCTAAAAGCCCTTTGAAAACAGTGAGGCTGTGCCTGCTAAAAAACAAGTGCAGCACCGCCATTCCCGGCACCAGCGTAACAGGCCAAACGGGGATAGCAGGTCACCTAACTGGCGGCTCCTCCCCCCGGCCTGCCCCAGGAACGCCCCCCTGCACCAACGTAGCCATTCGATGCCGTGGCCTGCGCCACGGAGAGGCCATGCCGGCAAAGGGGCGCGGTGCAGCTCTGCGGCGCTTGGGCGCCGGCAGAACTGCCCTCCCCGCCAGCGTAAGTGCATGTAATCACGTGATTACACGCACTTACACTGGCGGCGAGGTCATGCCTCCTCCAAAGAAGACTCGGGGGCCCCCCTCAGGAATGGGCTGTAACTACTTCCCTACATAATCCCCTTTCTGCACTTGGTGGTCAATATAGATGACCAAAATATGGAAAATAAGAAATAGTATAAAATTGTACCCACTCCAGAAATTATAAACAGTGACCCAATAGTTAAAGTAACGCCATAATTTTAACCTATGGAGTGGGTGAATTTATAAATTGTTAAGAGGATAATATTTGTGACAATCTGTGAGGCAGCTTTCTTTGATGAATTGGGGAGACTGGAGATTATTTTCAAGGACTGCCGATAATCAAGCAATGCATTTCACATGGCCAGCTTGAAGTTTAGTGGAGTGAAGGACTTTGGACAAAACTGTATTATTAATACTAAGAACAAGTTGTACATTTAACATAAACATGCCGATAGCTGGATGGAAGTGTAATCTGGATATTTTGTATTATTTAGAAGACATGGATTGGGATAAAAACTAGGGTTAGATTCAGTTAGAGTCTCCCACTACCCCAACAATTATGTAGATCTACATGTTCATCACATTTCCCATTCTGTGGAACGTATATTCCCAAATACTTTGCAAGAACACTTTGAAATCCTGATTAACAATGCATTTTGACATTGCCATAATTCACTGTGATATGGTTACAAACGAGTGAGCAGGTTTCAAGAATAATTACTATTTGTTTTGCTCCCATGTTCCTATAGGGTTTCCAGGTAAGAATTTTTCAGTTTATTTTTCTCTGTTGACTCAACAGTTCCACTTCTATGGATTCACTAGATAAAGCAGTCTTTCCCACTACCTGAATTTAATTCAAACCATTCTACAATGTTCTAATAGTAATCCTTTCATTTTGGTTTTAAGTTACCGCATATATGGCACAATGGAAATATTTTTTCAAAGATAAATTAGAAACATACCTTGAGAAAGTAAACCCACTCCTTTCAGTGTGGAATGGAAGTGTTTGGGGAAAAAATGAGATTGGTGGAGAAAGAAGAGTTGAAATGTGATCTAGCAGGATCCAGATATGTGACATGTGTTATCTTTGGTGTTCTTATAGTGTTATAATGTATAAAATCCACCAGAAATATCTCTTATGTATTTAAATGAGGTGAGAGCCTGAGTGGTGTAGTGGTTAGGAGTGTCAGAGTCTAATCTGGAGAATTGGGTTTGATTCCCCACTCCCCAACATGAAGCCTGCTGAGTGACCTTGGGCCAGACACAGTTCTCTCAGAACTCTCTCAGCCCACGCAGAGTCAGGCAATGGAAACCACCTCTGAATGTCTTTTGCCTTGAAAGCCCTATATGGTCAGCTGTGACTTGATGGCACTTTCCACCACCATTCTAATGAGGCTCACGCAGTTCAGAGGCCTGGTTATATGCTAACTCCTCTGCCATGGACAGTGCTTCTTCCTTACTCCATGTTTCATCTTCAGGTACAGTGCAGACAAAAAGAAAAGAGATTACAGCGGTCTTTTATTAAATTAATATTAAAATTTAAATCTAGGTCTCACTCATCCTCATTCTAGCCACTGCACCACACTGTGTGTAGCAGCATTAGGATGCACAGATCCTATGACATGAATTGGATGGTAAATTCAGGCTTGGAAATATGATGCTAAATATTATGCTAAAATTGGAAGAAATAACACTGTGGGCTTGAAGTGATGATTTGGATTATAACCTATTAAACTGTATTAGTATTTACTTTATTAGTAAATCTCTCTGTAAAAACTGGGAAGATTATTTCTTTCTCATTTCATATGGATGAACAGAGAACTGATTGAACTTATAAAGGATTCTTGTGCTCAGAGAAATAACTCAACGCATACAATTCCTGTGTTCATGTCACATGGCAAATTCAGATGCTGACAATGGAGCAAGATTTCAAGACTGGGAAAGTGAAGTTTAAGTATGGTTAATTCATGCTAATATTGTTTTTGTGGAGTTCAGAATGCAGAGTTTGCCTTGAGAATTTATCTTCTTGTTTTGAACTTGGCATCTATTAACTCATTTGCTCATTTGTCTGTTTAACTGCTATATGCTGGGTAGAAATTATGTATCAGTTACTGAAGAATTCATAATGTCAAACAGCTTGGATCCAGTGGTGCGCAAGTAGAAAAATAAATGGACTGCTTGCACAAAAACTGCTAACACTTCCATCTCTACATATCTATATATAATGTCCAGAAAATGGGTGTACGACATGTTGTGCAAGTGGAAATGCACAACATCTTGTGCACGTCTATCCATTACCATTGTTGCTGGCCTCTCCATCCTCCCCGCCAACCTAGCACGGGGGTCCACTGCCAACCAGGTCTGTCTGGTAGCTATATTTTGGAATTGAATGCCATCTTGTTTTACTTTAATATATGAAGTATGGAATTTTAAAGTATGTTTTAATTGATGTTTAAATTGATGTTTTTTGATTGCCCTGTTACCCGCTCTGTAACCTGCTTGCCGGGAATGAGGGCAGGATATAAATGCAACAAATAAATAAATGAATAAACTAAGGAAACAATAAGTCTGACTTAGTGCAAGCAGCGCTCTGACCTGGATGGCCCAGGCTAGCCTGATTTCATCAGATCTCAGAAGCTAAGCAGGATCAGCCCTGGTTAGTATTTGGATGGGATGCCACCAAGGAATACTAGGGTTGCTGTGCAGAGGAAGGCACTGGCAAACCACCTCTGTTAGTCTCTTGCCATGAAAACCCCCCAAAAGGGGTCACCATAAATTGGCTGCGACTTGACGGCACTTTACACACATACACAGTGCAATCAGCTAGTGTGCTCTTTTTCTGGCATTTCTGCTCATGCAAGGGCTCTAGAACAACTGGAAGTTTTGCACTGGCTCCAACCCATTGAATTCACAAATGCACTCTTAGAAGTAGACATCATCACACAAAAATTGAAATGCAAATTCAATATGTGCTGTAATGATTGAATTTTGGCATTATATTTATGATTTTGAATGCCATCCTGGTCCCATACAAAGTGGCATGTTTTTTTTTTTGTTCCTTTATTACTTGAACACTCCATTTCATTCATTCTGTGCATCATTTCTGCTGAACCAGTCCATGTGATTTCTTCCTCTCGAGATTGTTTTGGAATCAGGCAGATTTTTGCTAATATTTTCTTTAAAGGGTTAAAATAATTGTCTATACTTTGAGGAGGGAACTAATGGCATTTTGGGGGGTTTTGCTCAGTAGGATTAAGCTGGAATTCTAATCGCACACAGATTCCCACCTGCCATGGAGTCCCTTAGCCAACATTACTGAGCAGCTGTAACAGGCATGAGTTTATTTCTTTGTTATCAGAGAGCACCAGCATGGGGTAGTCGCTAGAGTACTCTACAGCAAACCTAAGAACACTTCCCTGGGAATAAAATGGGCCTTACTTCTCTAGAAACAAAATGGTACCCAAGCCAGAGGGCTGATAAAAAAGTATATCTAACCTTGAAAACACTCTGAACTACTGAGGGTTCTTCCTGGTTCCTGATTTAAAATGATCTGTATCCCAGGAAACAGTTCCACCAAATTACATGGCACTGGTGTGATAGTGGTAGCAAAGCAGGGGGAGGTACCACTATCACTGCCTTTGAGCAGGACTTTTCTTCATTTCAGAATAAACTCAGGGATTCAACAGACCAGCCATGGTAGAATCATTTGGACCTGTCAGCATCTGCAAGAAGACCATCTTAACTTACAGTTGGAAGTCCCTGTAAACCTAAACCCCACAAGGACAAGGGAACTATAGAAAGATCAGCCATTCACCAAGTCACCTCCATCCTGTTCTCTTCTAACTGTCAAGTGAAGTGTAGGACCTGCCATATATGCACACCTACATATAATTTCATAGAAGCCATGGCATTTTGATTTATGCCTGATGAGAGGAGCCCAGCATTCCTTCAGAACAAGAAGTCTGGATGTCCTCAAACATCACACTCAAGAATATCTCCTCCATCTCAGGAAAACAGTAGGATGCATAGTTTACTAACTGAATCCCTATTCTATTCAGAAGAGCTCAAAATTAAAGGATTGCCAGATGAGATCAGAGCTGGTCCATCCATTAGCTGGACCTAGGGGATTGCCTAGGGTGCCAGGCTGGAGGGTGCCAAAAGAGGAGGGGGTGACCCCTTTGGGACCCCATAAAATTGGACCCCCTGATCCAATCTTCACCAAACTTTGTGGTTCATGTAAGGAGAGTCCCTTGAAGTTACCCTGAAAATTTGGGAACTCTGCCTCCAAAAATGCCCCCACAGGAGCTTCAGAAATATTCCATAGACTATAATTGACCCGGGTTGGGTTTTTTTTGTAAACTCAGAAATAAAGTCGAAATACCCCTTTATTGGTATGGGTATTCGGCTTATTCCAGGTTT
This sequence comes from Euleptes europaea, assembly GCF_029931775.1. NCBI lineage: Eukaryota > Metazoa > Chordata > Lepidosauria > Squamata > Sphaerodactylidae > Euleptes > Euleptes europaea. Next base: position 42,033,633 of record NC_079316.1, read on the forward strand.
ACTGGGGGAAAATCAGGCCCAATAAACCCGAACCTGAAATTTACCAGTGTTTTTTTTTGCTCAACCCTAGTCACAATTATTTAGTAGACCAGTAGAATAACAATAACGATAATAATGAGATTAGCAGAAGAGGCATGATTTTACTGAACACAGATATTTTGATGTGGAGAATCATTAGGGCAGTAATGAGCCTGTGTTCACTTTTACAGTGTCATCCTAAGCAAAGTTACACCCTTCTAAGCCCATTGATTTCAATGGACTTCAATATTAACTTTGCTTAGGGTGGCACTGTTAGTTCAGTAATTCGACATATGAAATAGGAATGTGCCATGAGTAGAATCCAACTCTTCTCTGAATAGATTGAATTCATGGAAGGAATCTGTGCCACATTTCCCTTCCAATAAAAACCACAACTCACCCTGAAAAGATACTTTTGAGGGCCGAGGTACCCTTAAGAACAGCATGCCATGTGGTTACAGCAAGAAGGGGGTACTCACATGAACACATGAACACACATGAAGCTGCCCTTCTACTGAAGCAGACCCCTGGTCCATCAAAGTCAGTATTGTCTACTCAGACCGACAGCGGCTCTCCAGGTTCTCGGGTAGAGGTCTTCCACATCACCTACTTGCCTGGTTCCTTTAACTGGAGATGTTGGGGATCAGAAATTGTTCCCCATTTTCATGTGGCATGGATGTCTGCTCTAGAAAAGGGAGAGCAGCAAAGATTCCTTTCCTGAACTTTTTCTGTTCATTAAATGGTTGGATCCAGCCCAATGTTAACAAGTGGTTACGTCGATACATGGTTAAGTAATGTTCCCCAGAGATGTGACTTCACCAATAGCACAAAGCAGTTGGAGGCTTCCAGAGATATTAACATTCTGTTTTTATGAACACAACTTGGAATCAAGTTTCATGAACTGCCATAAGATTTGATTGTGCATTTAGGGTTGTGCTGAAAGTCAGAACGGCTTTCTTGTGGCTACAATGCAATGTGACATGAAGTGCACTTAAACCTATTGATTTTAATGGGATTAACCACACTTTTTTCTGTGGGTTTGTTTTGTGCTTTTTTTTTACATACCTTTCTTAAGTTTTTATAGCTTGAAATAAAATGGTTTAAACTGTGTAGACTAAGAAATACACTATGAGGCAGTGGTCTTCTCTTTGCTTCTACCCACATTCTGCTACTAAAACTGCTATATTTCCTTTCTACAACCAATCGGTATCACATTTAGGGCCTGGTAACAGGTGCACATTAAAAAAAAGTAAACTGGATCACAAGGGAGTCATTCTGCTGACTTTGTATCTGTTCTCACCTTCTTCCTTGCACTCAGTACCTTGACCTTAAAATTTGACATGATTGTTAATAAAATTTTGTCTTGTTGAAAATGTTGGTGTTGCAGGAGGGCAGAGTTGTGGACAGCCTCTGGTGATGTTCAGGAATTGTTTTGCATTTCATTTTCTAATGTACATATTTTAAAAATAGAATATTCTCAGGCTGGAATAATTTACAGTTTTATCCAGTGAAAGTTAGAAGGTAAACTTTCAATATGCTAACGGCACCCTACTCTCTGAGTCTTCTCAGTCTTCAGACTAGGGTTGTGCAAAAAAAAAAAAAAAAAAAAAACCCAGTAAATTTCAGGTTCAGGTTTATTGTGCCCAGTTTTTTAGGTAACCCTGGAATAAGCTGCATACCCATACTGGTAAATATCGGCATTAGGCTTATTACCGGGTTTATTAAAAAATGCAGGCCCATTATAGTCTATGGGGATTTTTTTTCCCAGTGCTCCTGTGGGGCATTTTGGGGGGTACATGAAGCTGCCTTATACTGAATCAGACCCTTGGTCCATCAAAGTCAGTATTGTCTACTCAGGCCGGCAGTGGCTTTCCAGGGTCTCAGGCAGAGGTCTTTCACATCACCTACTTGCCTAGTCCCTTTAACTGGAGATGCCGGGGATTGAATCTGGGACCTTCTGCAGGCCAATCAGATGCTCTACCACTGAGCCACATCCCCTCCTCAATATGGGAGGTATGGGTAGAGTCCCCATATCTGCAGTATGGCTGCAAGGGACTCTCCTTGGACACCGAAGTTTGGTGAACTTTGGGACAGGGGATCCAGTTTTGGGACTGGGGTCACCTGCCCCCAATCCTTCAGGCATTTGTGAGCCAAGCTATCCATTGGTTTTCAGGTTCAGAAGTTCAGCTTTGCTGAGGACTGGTGGAAAGAGCCAATTGGCAGGCTAGTGCCTCAAAGTCTGGGGGCTCCCTTCATATATGGGGTGCATAGCATGATGTCCATGCAAATTAGCTTCCAAACTGAGGGGAAAGGCTTAAATGCAAGAAAAATAAGGCACAGAAAACATTTCTTTTGGTGGCAAATGACATCCTGTGAACGGTCCTTTATTGTTGTCATCAAAAATCTGATTTCAAGAGATGGTCACGGTGCAGGGAAATGAAGCCTTTACTCGGGGTGACCTTCAGTTTCAGAGCAGGTTTTTTTTGGGGGGGGGTGATATTGGAGCCAGCCAAAGTCATGACCAAGGCAGCTCTTGTGAAGAATATTGCTCATCCACATGGGTGAGGAGTTTTCTTCAAAAGGCCAATGAGTAGCTGTAGAAGTGGTCTTCTTTTAGTTGGAGGGTATATCTCTCCAGATGGGACAGGTGAGCCCTGTCTTTTAAACAACCCTTATGTTTTATCCAAATTAACCCACTGAATGGTGATGGATGGATGGTTGTGTGGTCGGATGGTAGGTCAGACCGAGTTGGCTCCGATAGTTGTGTTTAGGGCTGTTGATTCGGTTCGGCCCGAACTGAAAAACAGCCGAATTTCTCCTGATTTGGTGGTTTTTAGTTCGGGACGAACCGAACTCAAAAATGGCGGGCAACCGGGGAGCCGAATTCAGCGAGTTCGGGAGTTCACGAATAAATCCAGCCAATTCGGGGCAGCAGTAAGCAGCATAACTGTCAGTAAGCAGCATTCTCCTTCCCCGGCCAATCGGTGGCCAAGCTGAGTCTTCTTCTGGCCAATCAGTCAGGATTGAGTACTGGAGGAATCAGCTGATGTGCGGCCCGGCCGGTGAGAGAGAGAGAGGGAAATACTCGTGTGTGTGTGTGGGGGGGTGCTTGTGCACATTCACTCCTTTCTGTGGCTGCAGGGGGCGTATTTTTTGGGGTACAGACCCCAAACTTTCAGCAGAGATTCAGACAAGCCTTCTTAAGAGACCAACCAAGTTTTGTAAACATTGGGTCAGGGGGTCCCGAGATATGGGCTCCCCCCTTTTTTCTTTCCATGGCTGCAGGGGGCGATTTTTTGGGGGTACAGAACCCAAACTTTCAGTGGAGCTTCAGAGGAGCCTTCTTAAGATACCCCCCAAGTTTTGTAAACATTGGGTCAGGGGGTCTCGAGATATGGGCTCCACCCCTTTTCCTTCCCCCCCTTTTCCATTTACGTGGCTGCAGGGGGCGCTTTTTGGGGATACAGCCCCCAAACTTTCAGCATAGCTTCAGACAATCCTTCTTAAGATACCACCCAAGTTTTGTAAAGATGGGTTCAGTGGGGGCAGAAATATTGGCTTCCCCCTTTTCTCTTTCCGTGGCTGCAGGGGGCACTTTTTGGGGGTGCAGACCCCAAACTTTGAGCGGAGCTTCAGACAAGCCTTCTTAAGAGACCACCCAAGTTTTGTAAACATTGGGTCGGGGGGTCCCGAGATATGGGCTTTCCCCTTTCCCCTTTTCCCTATTGGGATGAATGGATCAGCTGATCCTGTGCATTTCCAGAGCAAAACGTCCCGTGCCTAATTGGAATCGTCTTGGATTACAAGTCCTCCCCAGCCCCTCCTGATGGAACAGAAGACAGCCACAGTAAGACCCCTTTGGGGGCTTTAATCTATAATTTTTCTCCTGTGTGTGTGGGGGGGGAAGCAGAGTCTGTGTGTGTGTGTGGGGAGGGAGCAATTTCTGTGGGTGGGGGGGAAGCCAAAGGGGGCTTTTGCCGGTTCTGCCTGGGGGTGTGTTCCCCCTCGAGTCTCTCTCTCCCTGGTTTGAGGGGGGGTTTCAGTTGTGTGTCTTCAGGTTTTCCCTCATTCATAAGAGCGGTTAGGTCTATTTGGATGCTTGCTCAAAACTGGTTTTCAAATGGTGACTTAAAGAATGCATTTGGAGTCCCATGCAAAAGGGGAAATTCCCCCCCTCCTGCTCATTATGCATAGCTAGCTGCCTCTGTCCCTTTCCATGGTTTGCAAACTCCCAGGTGTCAGGTGTTGCTTTGCACAGTTGCAAAGGTGTTGCTTACAAGGTTGTGTCGCTTTGTAGTGGTGTTGCAATGCTTTGCAAACTTCTCCGCTGTTTGTCGGGGCTGGGAGCTTTGTGCGTGGGCGGCAAGCTCTGCTCAGACATGCACATTAAGGGGCCCATATCTCAGCCCCCCCCCCCCGACCCAATCTTTACAAAACTTGGGGGGTCTTTCAAGAAACGTCCTTTGAAGCTCCGCTGAAAGTTTGGGACTTCTACCCCCAAAAATCCCCCCCCAGAGCCGCGGAAAGGCGCGGTTGTGTTTTTAATGGCTTTATTCGGCCGAATTTTTTCCCCGAACTTTGAATTCCCGCCGAATTGCACGGATCCGAAGCAGGGGAGTTCGGACTTCGGCATATCCCGAATCTAAACGGGCCGAATTCAGCCGAATCCGAACTATACCGAATTTTTTTTAATTCAACAGCCCTAAGTAGCTCGGTGTGATAGCTCTGTTTAAGTAACTGACAGTTAACAAGCTGAAGCTAAATCCAAACAAGGTGGATGTGATGTTGGTGGGGAAAGCTAAGAACCTTTTTGTCTCTGTGTTTGATGGGTGCAACTGGCCAATTTGGTGAAGAGTTTAGGTGTTGTTCCCAAAACCATTACAGAGAACTTTATGAAAAAATAAAATTAGGCTATTGATCATGGCCCAGGCTAGCCTGGTCTCGTCAGATCTCAGAAGCTAAGCAGGGTCAGCCCTGGTTAGTATTTGGATGGGAGACCACCAAGGAATACCATGGTTGCTGTGCAGAGGAAGGCACTGGCAAACCTCCTCTGTTAGTCTCTTGCCATGAAACCCCCCCAAAAAAGGGGTCGCCATAAGTCGGCTGCGACTTGACGGCACTTCACACACCCACACACATTGATCATATCATTTGGGACTACTCTTGGACCCAGACCTGCAGCTGGCTAACCTTCTACATGTTAACCAGCTGTGGCCTTTCCTGGGCAAAAAAGATCTGGCCACTGTGGTCATGCCCTGGTTACATCTAGACTAGATCACTGCAATGCATTCTATGTGAGGCTGCCCTGAGAAATGTTCAGGAACTTCAATTGGTGCAGAAAGCTGCAACCAGAGTGGGTTGGAGGGAATATATTACTCCAGCCTTGGCCCATCCTTTCAAGGCATAATTCAAGGTGTTGGTGTTGACCATTAAAGCCCTGGAAGGCTTGGGATCAGCATACCCGAAGGACTGCCCATGTCTTTACAAATGTACCCATCCCCTATAGTCACCTTCTGAGGCTCTGCTTCAGGTGCCCCCACCTTCTGAGACTGGATGGGTGACAACCTGGCAGAAGGCTTTCTCAGTTGTGGCACCAAACCTCTGGAATTGTCTCCCCAAAGAGGATTGTCTAACCCCTTTCATCTCCATCTTCTGCCAGCGAATAAAGGGTTGTTGTTTTTTTTGTCTCACCTGGCATACCCTCAGTGCTTCTTCTTCCTGCCCTATGTTTTACCGGTAATTGTTGTTGGTCTGCAGTAGAAGAGCTAGATAAAAATCCAGTAGCATCTTAGAGACAAACAAGGTTTTCAGGGTATAAACTTTCAAGAGTCAAAGATCCCTATCTGATGAATGGAGCTTTGACTCTCAAAACTTTATACCCCAAAATCTTGTTGTTGTTTTTACAAGTTATATGTATTTTTGCTTGATTTTAATTCTTTTAATGATGTGTTTTTCTTGGTTTCAGTAGTTTTTAAGTGTTTTTATTATCTATGTATTTGATCTGTTAGGCTCCTTGGTGACCCTGATGAGGGCAGAAAGGCAGGGTGTAACTTTTGTAGATGATGATGATAGCAATAATTGTAATAATAAAGCATGTACTGGGAACAATGTCAATTTTCAGCATCCATGACTTATTGAAATATATTGGTTTGATTTGTATAAACCTGTCTAAAGTTTCTTACTTGATTATAGTTACACATAAGCAAATTATAAAGGAGCCTCCCTCTGTATAGGGAGAGATGGTATGTCCTTGTGGGAGAAAGGCACACATACTACACTTATAACCATTTTAAGCCTTTTTTCATTTCCCAAGGATGGGTATTACAGTGAATAAGGAGAAAGGGGACAGGGTATTGTCTTAATTTATCTATTGATAGTCTCCTGCAGAAACTACAACTATAACCCTCCTTCCCTGGAGGTTTTTAAGCAGAGGCTAGATGGCCATCTGTCAGCAATGCTTATTCTATGACCTTACGCAGATGATGAGAGGGAGGGCATCTTGGCCATCTTCAGGACATGGAGTAGGGGTCACTGTGTGTGTGTGGGGGGGAAGTAGTTGTGAATTTCCTGCATTGTGCAGGGGGTTGGACTAGATGACCCTGGTGGTCCCTTCCAACTCTATGATTCTAACCCTATTTGGGTTACAGCTGAGAAAAATATCATAAAACTGAGTAAAGAAGCTGGTGACATTCTATACTGGCACAATGGACAGTATGCAGTTTTGAAGTTCCACCTGCATGACTGTAATACTAGGCCAATTTTCATAAGACATTTTTGCAGGGGGAAACTGGTATATGCCTTGGTCCAATCCCAGGCTCTAATCCTGACCTTGCTGCTGCTGTAAGAATAATATCGTGGGTGGGAGGAGAACCATGTGTTATGGCCCAGGCTCCTTGGAAGACAAGTGGGACCAAAATGTGATAGGTGAGAAATACAAAATGCTGGCTAAGTGTAAACATTATCTTAATATTTGCAGAATTTTCTAGTTTGGCATTTGAATGATTATCAGGAATTGCTTAGGAAGAACTCTAGAAAAGAGCATTGGTGTTCTCCTTAGTGTAATAAAAGATAAAAGGGAAATGTTTCTAAACATTTTAAATTTAAAGTTTAGTGGAATAATTCTTGGGCAGCTTCTCTTTTATTCTGTCTGAATATCAGCTCTTTCTATCCCGTACAGTGCCATCCTAAGCAGATGCACTCAGGTTCGTTCAGTGGGGCTTACTCCCAGGAAAGCGTTCTCAGGATTGCATAGTTAGGATCCTAACAAGTTACAGAAGGCTGCATATTCTGTCTGTGATATTATATTCTTGTGATGGCCCTTGTACACATGCAAGTGTAGCTGTAGGGCTATGTTTTCCTGCAGCTTAAAAAAACATACAGAAGCTTACTTTTCAAGAAACAGAAAATACGATTAAACAAGAGAGGGAGTGAAGAATGAAAATATTTTCATTACCAGGGTGTGTTGTGTGTCAACAGCTGATAGAGATGTGAGCCATTTCCCACAAGGATTCCAGATTGTTTCCCTGCTCAGGAGAGCTCACAGTTTTGCAGAACCCAAATTAAATGTATACCTGCAGCATGTCTAAAAAAAAGCAAACTGAATTTTATGTTCTGGATTTTTTTCCCTTGCCTGTAATTTATCGAAGGTAAAACATTTCCAGTCACGTTGTACAAAAGCTCAATTTATTAGCTTGATGTTATTCTTTTTCCATTTTTATACATTTAAACTGTCAAACTTGTAACAGTTCTAAAATATACAAAAAGAGTAAAATGTTGCTAAGTATTCCAGAAGGGCAGCTGTGTTGGTCTCCTGTAGCCAAAATAACTATCTTGTAGCACCTTAAAGAGTAATGCATTGATTATGGCAGAAGCTTTCATGAACAAATGAAAACTTCTGCCACAATAAATTTGTTAGTCTTTAAAATGCCACAATACTCTTGTTATTTTGGCTGCAATATGTGTCATATACAAATGCTGTAGACTAGATCCCTGTACACACATTACAGTGAATGTATATACAGAGCCCTGGATATACATTACAGTGAACGTGTACCCTACAGATAATCCACATAGTTTTTGTAAGAAGCAGCTCAACTCGTGTTCACTTGAAAAATAAAACCAGCAGAGACCAGTACCTGGACAAATGTTAAGTTAAAATCATTTGTTCTGCCATACATGTGTTGAAGGCAACATAAGAATTACCCAACATATCTAGAAAGAAAAATATTAGGTCTCCCAGCCATTATGTTTAGGGCACTCCTACCTTGCTTAGCAGAACAACAAACTATGTCCAATACCCGCATTACATGCGATTGACATTTTGGGGTGAACAGGGTGACATGCATATTTTCAGGTTTTGGTACATGCAGGTCTGCAGCAAACCTGAGTTTCCAATCATGTGTACCAAAGCTGGAAAATTTCCATGTGGCCCTATGAATGCAAAATTGTGATCATTAGGGATGTGCATTTGGGTACAACCGGGCTGCAAATATACCCAGAAAGTACCATATCAATTTTTAAAATATACTCAGCACCCAAATATATTCAGGAATTTTTCAGAATACCCAAAAAATGGTCTTGAAAAATCGCGGACGTATTTGAGATCAATGGAAAAGATCAAGAGCCAGAATCTGCAGGCTCCTGGGACTGTTTTTCCCCTCCTGTTTTTTTTTTTTTTTTTCCATTGTCTCCCAGGGGTTTCTATGGGCTCACCAGGCTGCTTCTGTCAGTTTCAAGGGCTAACTATAAAAGAAAGTTTTGGCTCCTGTCAAATAACTGAATTAGGTACATGACATGAAAAATGGTGCATATTCAAACCTGCTAATTAGAAGGAGAAGAAGTGGTTTCTATATACTGACTGCCACAGTAATACCAGGGTCTGTTTTGGCTAACAGACACAGAAATGGGAAACTTGGGAAACTATCACTGGCTGTATCCACAGATCTCTCAAAAGGGCACTCAACACACAATCAAAGAAAAAATGGGATAAAGTTTCAGTCACCCCAGATCCACATGCACATAATCTAGCCAAGAAAATTACTCCTCAGAATCTACCCACCAAACAGCAGAGGGGAAAGCATTAGCCTGGTCAAAAGAAATGCCCTCTGATATTTGGGGACATTTCATTGATGAAAATAAGATGGACTGGGTGGGCTGGGCCCAGTGGTAGAGCATCTGCTGGTCATGCAGAAAGTGCCAGGTTCAATCCCTGGCTTCTCCAGTTTAAAAGGTTCAGGTGACAGGTGATGTGAAATACCTCCTCCTGAGGATTTGGAGAACTGCTGCCACTCTGAGAAGAGAATAACAAACTTGATGGACTGAGGGTCTAATTCAATATAAGGAAACTTCCTGTGTTCATGTTTTGTGCTCCCTTTGGGAGCACATATACTAAAAATACTTCAGTACCTTCCTCGATGGCATCAAAGTTCTTATGAAGATGTCTGGGCGAGGAAGTGTTATGAAACTCCAGCTTGTAAGGAAGGCAGGCCTCCCTCACTAATGGATAGGTCTTTCCAGGTTGTTGGGTAATCATAGGAGTTTACAGTCCACCGAGTGCTTTATCTTACACAACAGTACGATATGTACTGTACACTTATCTTAGGTTTGGGTTCTGGCTATGATGTGCTGATTTTTTTTCAGAATTAGCTTTACAGATCTAGGATATGGTTGATCTCAGATTCTGAGTCCAAGGTAAATAACTTCAGAGCTACTTTGCATTTCACATTTGGTGTTCAAGCACAGATACACATGATACAGATACATGTGCCTTGCACCAGTTCAGAATTGGGCACATTTTCTATCACCAGTGTTCACTGCAAAATCCTTAAAGAGGTCATCACTACCCCAGAATATTAGGGTGCCTTGACATATCTCTGACATTATTTTATGTGATGTCTTCTTTTGATGTAGCCCTAAGGATAACCATGCATATGTGAATGAGCACCAGGTTTAGAGAATAAAACGATGTACGTGCATGTATGAATTAGGTAAATATTAAAAATATGCCAAGACAGAATGATTAGAAAAGGAGAAAAGAGCAATGAATTTTGCAAGTAGGGTTGCCAATCTCCAGGTGGTGACTGGAGATCTCCTGGGATTACAACTAATCTCCAGGTGACAGAGATCAGTTCACCCGAAGAAATTGCCACTTTGGGATATGGACCCTATAGCATTATACCCCATTGAAGTCCCTCCCCTCTCCAAATCCCACCCTCCTCAGGCTCCACCTCCCAAATCTCCAGGTATTTCTCAGCCTGTAGCTGGCAACCCTATATGCAAGATATCACTTTATAGCAGGGATTCCCAACCTTACTAAGCTTGTGAGCATTTGGGGAATTTTTAGTAAGGGTAGTGGATGCCACCACAAAATGGCTGCAATGGAAAGGTGGAGGCAATCATAAAACGGCTGTTATGATGCATTTTCCTTGCAAAAATATTACATACTGCAGCAAGCAAAGGTGCTTCCTTCTTCACCCTGTTATTTTCTTCCATCCAGTTGGAGCCAAGTATGCCATGCTCCAGAGAATGAATTCCATTACAATAATTCATATAGGTCCCAGGAAACCGATCATCCATCACCAGGGTACCCACAGCCACCATACCTGGGATCAGTGCTTTACACTAATGAACTGCTTTATACTGGTGAATTATATCCATTTTTCTTTCCCCTAAAATACAAGCTCTCCTAGAACACCATATTGTAAGCACTCAGAGGTAAAAAGAATGCAGAAAATGAATAAATTGCGCAAATTATTTTTTCCCTCTTGAAAAGAGACTCATTCAGCTATGTCTGTGTCTGCCTGGGCCTAGACAAGGAACCTGGGATGAGCTAGCTAATTGTCTTCAAATGGAGCCAAGAACACCTTTAGGACAGCACCAGAAAGAAATTTTGTTATGAAGAAATTACAGGCAACTAAGACCAATCAGCATGTCTGAAATTACTTGGTAGAAAATGGAAGACAAGGAAAACACCAAGGCTGTGGACATAGACAGCAAGAATGTGAAGAATAATCTGGCAGACTGCTCCATGCAATGAGCAGTAGCCTTCACCCCTTGCTGCAATTTTGGCATCCAGAAGAGTTTATCTTCTGTAAGGTGGATTGCTGAAAAAGAATGTAGACAATGTAGCTATCAGTAGATTGTTTTGGTTAAAACCTACTAGACTTTGCAAAGTGCAATAGGCTGGGGTTTTTTTTTTAACTTAGTTTATCCTTTGCTCTTTCCCTCCACCCCATCCAGACATACGAACTGTCAACTAAGTATTCTGTAGAAGGGAATTTACACTTTTAAAAGTTAGGATTTTGTAGTTTAGATACTTCGTCCCAAGTTGTAAACACTTTTTAAAATTGTTTCATACTGTTTCAAAGTAAACTTTGCATTTGAAAATAGACATCCACTGCTTTCCCCCAGTTTAGCTAAGGACCTTATATGCATGGAAGAAGGCTTCTGAGTGTACATCCATAAATGAATGGTAAATCATAGATGGTCCATATGCATACATGTTTCCCTAGTCTGGTCCAACAGCTAAGGCTGCACTCACCAAAAGACCCCTGAGTTAATTTGATAATCATGGGATAAGGGGACAGGTTCTCTCATGGACTGGTCAATGGTTAAAGGACAGAAAGCAGGGAGTAGGAGGAAACTCACATGATTGAAATAAACAATGAGAGCCCACGAGTTATTGGGACACTTCTATGGAACTTGTTCATAAATTATCTGGAGTCAGGAGTGGGTGGTGAAGAGGCCAGCTTTGCACATGACATTCAGAATGGTGAAAAACAAAGCTGATTGCAAAAAACTCCAAAAGATGTTCTCATGAAGAAGAACACCATGGCAAATGGAAGAGCAACATGGCCCCAGCCCTTAAGAACATAAGAAAAGCCCTGCTGGATCAGACCAGTGGTCCATCCAGTCCAGCATCCCACACAGCAGCCAACTAGTTACTCTGGAGGGCCAACAACAGGGCATAGAGGCTGAAGCCTTCCCCTAATGTTGCTTCCTGGCACTGGTATTCAGAGATTTACTGCCTCTGAATGTGGAGGCTAGAGAATGAGCAGCCAACAGGAAGTCAGTTGTTCCTGTGCAGAGCTGCCATCTTTCCCCTCCCAGGATTCTGTCACCTTTCACAGCGCAAAGTGAATGTAAATACAAATGGCATTATCTACAGTAAAAAGGTAAAGGTAGTCATTGGTTCTTGTAGGTTATCCGGGCTGTGTAACCGTGGTCTTGGAATTTTCTTTCCTGACGTTTCGCCAGCAACTGTGGCAGGCATCTTCAGAGTAGTAACACTGAAGGACAGTGTCTCTCAGTGTCAAGGGTGTAGGAAGAGTAATATATAGTCAGAAAGGGGTTGGGTTTGAGCTGAGTATTGTCCTGCAAAAGTATTGTCCTGTAAGTATCAAGATAATGTGCTAATGAGGGTATGGTATGTTAATATGGAACCATTGTATCCTGAAGTGATCTTGGTAGTCCCTTGGACAAGCATCGTGTCATTAGTGACCCATGGGATGATGTCATATCATGACATTTACTGGGCAGACTATGTTTTGTGGGGTGGTTTGCCATTGCCCTCCCCAGTTGTCTACACTTTACCTCCAGCAAGCTGGGTACTCATTTTACCATCCTCAGAAGGATGGAAGGCTGAGTCAACCTTGAGCCAGCTCCCTGAAACCAACTTCCGTCAGGATCAAACTCAGGTCATGAGCAGAGCTTTGACTACAGTACTGCAGCTTACCACTGCACCACAGGGTTACCTACAATAACCTTGCTATTATAGTCTATTGTTCTATAACCATGTAGAAGAAGAAGAAGAGTTGGTTTTTATATGCCAACTTTCTCTACCACTTAAGAATCAAACCGGCTTACAATCACCTTCCTTTCCCCTCCCCACAACAAACACCCTGTGAGGAAGGTGGGGCTGAGAAAGCTCTAAGAGAGCTGTGACTAGGCCAAGGTCACCCAGCTGGTTTCATGTGGAGGAGTGGGGAAACCAACCCAGTTCACCAGACTGGAGTCCACTGCTCATGAGGAGTGGGGAGTCCAATCCACTTCTCCATATTAAAGTCCACCTCTCTGAACCACTGCTGTTAACCACTATACCAGCCTTCTCCCTCTCGGTTGCAAAATCCCATGAATGACACCAATACAAGCCTGCTGTGATCAATATTATATTTATATCTGGTACGAGGAAGCAATGGTACTACAGGAGGACTTGGAGAGACTATTCTATGAATTCTGTTTGCTGGACCCTGCAAGTGATGAAAGCAAGTGTATTATAGTGAGAGAGAAATGGCATGGAATGAATTATATGATATCATCGCAGTGTTCCTGCCATCACTGCATGTCGACTGGCAAATATAGAGGCATCGGTAAGCAATATCATTGTTGATGAATGCCAGTGTAATTGCTTGGGAATGGAAGTCCACCATCCACCAGCTGAGTTATAGCGCACCAATGACTCTAGTATTGGCTGTCATTGTTGCTACATTGGTTCTTTTAAAAGTACTGTTTTTATTATGCTTTTGACTCAGCTTTTGGGGAATTATAGGATCCTATTGCCAACTATGCTGTGCTGGTGGTAACCCTTGTTTAGTGGCAGTTATCATAATTGAACCATAAGACCAATCAATGTGATATACAATTCTCTTGCAATGGAACCAATCTGTCTGGAAAAAGCTAGACACATACTGACTCTTTTTTTGTTGGTGTTGTTTATGACCATGGTACCCAGCACAGGGAGAACTGCCTATAGCCTTCCCACTTCTACTGTTTTTGTGTCTTCAAACTGGCCCACGGAGCTACTATTGGCTTCGCTGTGAAAATTATGTATAGCCAGGCAAGTAACATGATTTTTATAATGTAGCCAATGGCCCCATGGGGCTGACTGAGGATGTGGAAATAGAAAGGAGGAGCTACAGCCACTTCTCCCCGTATGCTTGCTTGCTTGCTTATTTATTTATTTATTTTGTTTATACCCTGCCTTTCTTCCCATTGGGGACCAAAAGCAGCTTACATCATTCTCCTCTCCTCCATTTCATCCTCACAACAACCCTGTGAGGTAGGTGAGGCTGAGAGAATATGACTGGCCCAGGGAGCTTCTATGGCACGAGTGGGGATTCAAACCTGGGTCTTCCAGACACTAGTCCAACCCTCTTAACCACTACACCACACTGGTTATCAACAGGAAAGAGACATTATGAATCCAGGAAGCACAAAACTCCTATCGCACATGTGATACAAAGTCCTCATGTTGTTCCCCAACAAACACTAGAAAATTGTAAAGTTTACATGGAGTTCTACATTTTAAAAGACGAAAGATTACTAACCCTTTCTGAGTAATATTATGAGGACTGTTAAAGTTGGCATAGCTTAGGGCTTCAGCATGTCTTAATTCGGTCGTGGAAGTCGCCTATTTTCTCTGTCCGCTTTGCTGGAAACATTGCAATTTTCATTCTCGAGATTGTTCTACAAGTTCAACAAATGTTTCTTGGAAGGATGTGGTAGTAAGGGGAAAAAGGAGCCCTGCTCTGTTGACCCAAGACATTTTCATGCAAGAGATCCTTCCCTCGTCCCTTTGCGGTTGAGAGATGCTTCCTGACAGCAAGTGCCACTTGTAGACTAATGCATTTATTTCCTACCAGCAGGAAAGTAGGCCTCACTGTTGCTGATTAGGGAAACAATTCTCACAGAAATGCCTCTTTTACTCCCACACCGCACATCCTTGGTGTGATTATGAAGTTGTTTCGAGTGATTTCATTGTGGTACAGCTGGGAATGAGGGAACTTTCTAAGGAGAGACAAAATAATTTGGATAATTACCCTGCAACCCTAAGAAGAGCCATACCTCTGCTCAGGATTGCACTGTTAGAGATGCAAATAACAGAGGCTGTCCTATACGTATCAGTATTTTACACTTCTGGGTTGTCAAGAAGACAGATTGTAGGAAAACATTCATTTATTTGGGCCATTTTCATCCCAAAACTCTTGGCCTAAAAAAGGCTCCAAAGGCAGCTTCCGAAGCATAAAAAGTCAAGATTAAAAGAAAATAAACAGTAAAAACAATTAACAGAGCAGCAATAAAGCTACTTGAAAATTACCAAAGAACGGCTTTAAAACAACATTAAAAGACTGAAAAGTTCATGAAACCAGGACAACAACATTAAGATAAAGTGAGCAAAATTCTGGTGTTTGTAAGGCTTTTCTGAAGCAGCTGCCTGCTATGCGTGAGCAAATACAGCAAATGAGTCACTTCTTACCAGTTGCCTCACTTTACCTTACTGCCTTAAGAGGAACCCAGAATGCCAGGCTGCAAGAAAGAAGCCAAAGTCTAGAAAAGAAAAATCTTGGGACCCAGACCACGAATATATCAGGTGTGTTTTTCTTTTCTTTTTAACTATGGAGAATGTTTCAGTTGTTGCTATCAAAAGACTAACCAGTACCACATTTGGCCTCATGTATAGTCAACGTATGGCAAATAAAAGAACCTGAACTACCAAAATAAAAAAGCTTTAATAGTATGGGGAAAGGAATGAGTTCAAAGAAGAAGCATTTGGCTTTGTTGATTCCATGTCTTCCCTTCTTTTGTCTTACCTATGCCCTGATCTAGATAGCCCAGGCTAGCCTGATCTTGTCAGATCTCAGAAGCTAAGCAGGATTGACCCTGGCAAGTATTTGGATGGGAGACCTCCAAGGAATACCAGCGCTGCAATATGGAGGCAGGCAATGGCAAACCGCCTCTGTACATCTTTTGCCTTGAAAACCCCACTAGGGGGGTGCCATAAGTCAGATGTGACTTGACAGCAAAAAAATTAAAAAATACCTGGATCCCTTATGCACAGAATACCATGCATACACCAAAGAAGCAATGCAGTAAAGTGCATGTACATATGTGTCAACATTAGAAACCAGGAGACAAATCCTGCTAGAAAACAACAACCTTTCTCTGTGTCCTCTCTGAGGGCCAAAACAGATGTGAAGCCAGGAGATCCTCAAATGGATCTTTCCAGTGTTTTTTTTTAATGGGTGACTTTGCTAACCGCAGCTTGGGCGGGGGTCAGTTTCAATTGGAAATATAGCCCCCAACCAAATCTATGCCTCCCAAAGATGCTGTAACCCAGTTAAATGAGCTGGGAAGAGCCACTCATGACTGAAATCTCCCAGCATAATGTCTGTTCCAGAAAGGTCAGAAAGAAGAATTAATAAGAATCAATAGGGGCGAGACCTCAGTCACCACTTTATAGTCTGAAAATGCTCAAAATACAGAAATATTGCTGTAATTTAATTGGATATACAGCATCCCTGAAGGACATTGCTTTTTCTCCCACTGCTCGTTTCCTGAATTATAACAGCTGGACATAGTACAACACTGGCTTACTGATGCTGCAGTTTAGATTATCCTTTATTAAACTGAAACAAGAGAAGCGGCAAACTCTCGTAGGGAGTTGAGAAGTTTTCCACCTTTTGCTGATTGCATATCGTGCAGGAAATGGAGGTTTTTGAACAGCATCGCCAAGTTGTTCTGGGTCTCATCTTAACAGCCCTGTCACCTTAAAATAAGTTCTCATGCTCATCACATTTTCTGTAGATTAACAAATGTTTTTGTGTGCATGTTAATTGAATGTATCAGCATTTTTGCAGATAAATAAGATAGGAGAAAAATCCCCAGAATATCTTTTTTTTCCCAGTCCTGTGTCCTGGGACAGAACTGCAAAAGATCTGGAATTCAGCTTGAGACCTAAATATATGTCAATTAGCAAAATGTCCATCATTGTGATGGAAGTAGTGCTTATGGAGGTAGAAGACGCACACTGAGAGACATTGCTCCTCCTACAGTGCTTTATATTTTCTCCTTAACAGTAATGAGAAACCAAACGAGTTGGCGTGCTGATAGTTCCATGTCTGGAGATTTGCTGTTTCTTTCCATCTAGTACCTGCACAGGGTCCTTACCATTTTTCAGGCCTGAAATGAGCCTGTGGATCTGGGCCATGCCTTATTAGAGCAAACATGGCACCCTTTGCATGTTGCCAGTACTTTTATACCAAAGGGGCATCAGCAGCTCCCTGGAGCCATTTCAGGTTGGAAAAATGATGCCAGATGAAAAACGTAACCACCTCTCTCTCCTGCACTATGTTCCTACATTGAATCAGGCCCTTTAGAAGGTCCAGACACAAAACTCCCAGGATCTCTTCTGGTTTGGCCTTTAGGAATGTCACAGTAATGGAAATTTGTTACTTACCCTGGT
This sequence comes from Euleptes europaea, assembly GCF_029931775.1. NCBI lineage: Eukaryota > Metazoa > Chordata > Lepidosauria > Squamata > Sphaerodactylidae > Euleptes > Euleptes europaea. The sequence goes on from NC_079316.1 coordinate 42,050,890, forward strand.
ACCTTCATTGACCCTCACTACTGAAAGTCAAATGTGTTTCTTTCTACATAGAGCCCACAGTCCTGGGATATGTGTTTTGGCCATCACCAGTGTGTGAAGAAACAATGAAGAGGGGAATGGAATGGTGGGCGATGATTCTTGCTTGATATGTCTTTCCCAATACCAAATCCATTCTCATAAAGATGTTTTCCTACTTTGTTAATGATATAGTTAGATCTCCCCTATTTATTCTACTACAATAGAATAGAATAGAATAGAATAGAATAGAATAGAATAGAATAGAATAGAATAGAATAGATTTATTAAAGTCAAAGACCAGCAAAATTAGACATGCTAACAAAACAATATATATACAGTATATATACAATAAAGGTACCATAAACAGCACAATACAAGTAAAAAAAAAAATTAAACTAGAGAATGTATACACTTAAGTCAGCACTATACCTCAGTAGACTCTGGTGGCTGCACAGAATCTCACAAGTGTATCCGAGGTTCCAGGCTTATGGTCAGCCAGAAGAAGAGATGTGCCATCCGATCTTCCTGGATTTTTGGGAGGATAGGCTGAATAAAAGTGTATCTGAGGGTATCGAATAGTGGCAATGCAGTGATACAAGTCCAACTGTTTTGATTTCTTCAGCAGCACAGAGCATAAATGCTCATGAAATACTAACGTGAAATGTATCACACCCATTAAACATTACACAGACAAGTTTTTTATCATTTATAAGGTTCTCAACTTTTATTTGAATGTTCAATAAAAACATACTGCAGCATTCATAGGGAACCAGATGCTGATCAAATAAGACTATACTACAGCAGCCTTTTACCCTGTGAACACAACTGTCCTTCGAGCTGGCCACAGGGGCTCAGACTCAATGAAGAATAGTTCTCTCAGGGAAAAATCCCCTTAACAACAAATTAAACTCTATTTTCCCATCTTCTTTGATAACCAAGGACACAGATGTTTCATAAATGACTGTTTCCTATACTTAGAATTGTCACCGTCACCTAGGATTTGCAAATGTAGAATTTTACAAAACCCAAAAGCAATGGAAGTAATGTTCTATTTTACTTGAAATATATGCAATACCACGATGTATCAAAGTGGCTAACCTCCACTCGGGGCCATATACAGGTGAGATAGAAATGTCCAAATATTTGTGCAATACCCCAGATCTGCAGAAAAAGAAGATCATGTAACTTATCCCCCCCCCAAAAAAACTTCAACCCTCCCCCCCAAAAAACAGGTGTATATTGCAGGAGGCAGAGGACATTTGCTGAGAATAGCTGAGAATCCATTAATGTGCAAAAGAAAGTGGGGAAATGAATCTACTCAAGCCACTGTAAAATCTAAAGATTTGGGTAAGTGGCATTGCTAAATTATTCTCCCTTCCTGTGATTACTGGTTCCCACACCACCTTGTAAAACTACTTTAAAGTATTCTAAACTAATCTAGCAGACTGGAGGCCGTTTCATGTGTCCAACAGAAGGTTGGACTCTGCAGAGATTGAGTTCAATTGGACTTGGAGGTTTGGCAGCTGGTGGGTGTGATTTTTTTTTCTTCACTGGATACTCAGCTACCAACTGAACTTGCATTCTGAACACTTAAAAATGCTATAATAGTTGGAAGGAGTGCAACCACCAATAGAGGGTCCTCTGAGAACAGATTACTCTACTTGAAGCATAATGTGTGATTGACAGACCATGATATAGATATTTGTATGCAAGACAAGATGGGAAATGACCTTCTCGTCACCTTTCCAAAATACTCCTTCAGGGCTGATGATGCTCATTTTGTAACAGACATAGGGTATGCCTTGATTCCAATGAAGCAATGCATGTATGAAAGACAAGAAAAACCAATTACCATTACTCCAGAGAGATGAGAGGTTCATATTCTTTCTATGGCATTAATTTCAGAGTCAAGAGAAAACAAAAGTACTCCCTAATTGCTCAGTGCACGGCTGTGTAATCTGGCTTTAGCTATTGCTGGAATCAACATGTGGGCTAGACGGACTGATGGTGGGAATCTGCTGTTGCATCATTGGCATCAGGAATTTTTCTACCAAATAAAATTGTGGTAGACTCTGTTGATCTCTGTATGGGTAGCAAGAACTGGATCTGAGTATCTTAACATCTAGCTCTGCTGTTGCTTTTAGCTACTGCTCATGTCTTTATAAATTATTGGACTCTGTGTAATAAAAGGATTACATATGATTACATTAAAAGGTATTGGTTTTCATAACACCATAATAGCAAGCACAATATTGTTTGTAGGTGTGGGGATTTTCTGACCTAAAGATAACTTTGCTGCAAAACATTTTGCACACATACTTAACTGGCAAGAAAAAACAACTTTGTTTTTAAGATTAAATTTGCCTAATTTTAACTTCTTACCAATGCCTCCTTTTTAGGACACATTTCAGGATCCTGCATTATTTCCTACATTTGGTAACATATAGTTATAGTTGGTCTTCTTTAAAAACCTTAATATACTTGGATGTTCTTCTGTTTATAAAACAATCCTTTTTGTCTCAGTTCTGGCTTATCCAGCCAGGATTCAGCCAGGATCGAACACAGGTTTGGTGAAAACGCATCCTGGCTGAATCCTGGCTGAAACAGGGAACAAAGGAGGCTAAAGCGACCATGCTTTTTCGCCCAATGAGAAGCTGACTGAAGCTTCTGCCTCTGGGCTGGTCTCTGCAGCCTGACCCACTTGTCCATGCGGTGAAGACTGTGCTAGTTCTGCTTATCCTGGTTGCTGGCTCTGTTTGACTTTGTGCCTTGCCTGTGCCTTGTGTGTTCCTGACCTCTGCCTCTTTTGACCTGCATTGTGGATTCCTGACTTCCTGCTCTGACCCCTGTCCATGGTATTGCCATGCCCTATGGACTCCTTGCCTATCTCTGACCTTTTAGCTGTCTGATCTTTAGTCTGACTTTAGAATCTCTGTCCTGCTTGAACTGGCACCATCTCTGTGCCTGACAATTACTTAGTCCAGCTATTTGAATATTGCATTGCGGGAATCTAGTAACATGGCCCTGGCTGAATAGCTTTCTGAATAGTGTCTGAACCTGAATTTAGGCTGTTATTGAATTACATAAACATGGGATTTTGTTCCTGCCGTCTGCACAATGAATGAGACATCTGCTAATGAAGTACCAGTCTTGAATGTCAGTTGATGGAAGCAGACCAAGACTTATCATTTTTATCAATCTCTGAAATGCACATTCATCCCACTATTTTATCAAACTCCTATAAATGACTTGAGCATATGCTTTTGCAATAGGACGTTAAAGTAAATTGTTTTCCACAGCTGGCTAGTATAATTTCTAAAATATACCAAAATAGAACACCTATGCTGAAACTCACAATAGTACAAAACAAAACAGCACGATGGCATCAACAACTAAGTATCTCAGAATCAATAAACATATTATTACTCACTCAAATAACAGAATTTAATAACATCATTTCTAACCTGTTTGCCGTAGTACCTAACAGCATGTCACGGGAATAACAGAAAGGCCATTTATGCATGGCTGTTTCTTCGTGGTCACCCTGCCAACTACTTCGGGCTTTGCTTTGATTGTGCTTGCATTTTCCGACCGTCAGAGGTCACCTTCTCTTCTCGCACATTTCCGTGTGTCTTGCCTATTTTTTCTGGATTTATGTCTAGCCAGCATCCAGAAAACTAGGGCAAAATGTGCGGAAATGTTCAGGGAGAGCGAGGTGACCTCAGACGGTCGAAAAATGCAAGCATAATCAAAGCAAAGCCCTGAAGTGGTCGGCAGGGTGATCGCAAGGAAACAGCCAGGCATAAATGCCCAAAAGATCTGAAACCAGATTCCTTCTGCTTCTATTTACAATATGGGAAGGCTTGAGACGGTTTCATTTTCTGTTCAGTTTGTGATGTAATTCTTAACTACACAAACGAAACACTTCACAGATCTCCCAACATCTTTTCATGGTAAATTCATGATTACAGTTTAAATTGGTGGCATGGAATATTGCCTTTCCCCCAATTTTATTTTATTTTCAATGCAATAATAAAAAGAAAAGTAGAAGGGAAAAGAAGCGGGGGAAATCCATATAGATGCAGCAACTTAACATACCATATACAGCCAGACAGACAGACAAATAGACAGCCAGACAGACAGACAAATAGACAGATAGACAGACAGACAGACAGACAGACCGACAGACCGACAGACCGACAGACAACAGCAAACCCTGACAAAACGCACAGAAACGCACAGGGAGAGCAAGGTGACTTCTGACAACTGCAAAATGCAAGCATGGCTGTGATTGGAGATGCACACTGTAAAAATTGGGTAGCACAATGACACTAATGAGAACTATTGATACAACACCTATAGTGTTAAATTTCTGGCATGTGTGGATTTCATTTAAATGAAAGCCATGCATGGAGAAGAGAGGGGATAGATTTGCCTGTTGACCCAACAACAACCACTATTCCTCCTGAGCATCTAGCTCTCTGCTTACTGTGAAGCCTCACCTGCTGTCTCATGCCACTGCTGAAATGGCAGTGGCAATGACCTTGGAGCAGAGGACTGACACAGCTTTGGACAGGGGACTTTGTTTTTTTAAGTAAACATGCAAAACATAAATGAGTGCACAATTCATATTCTTAGAATAAAATGGGGTGGGGGAGATTTAATTTTGAATATCTCAAAGAGATAAAGGTAAGTGAACCAAAGAGTGAAGGGGGGACTGGGGGGGGGGAAGATGTACCAGATGCTGATGTAAAACAGTCAAGCATTCTTTCACAATGCAGGACAGCACAAACTACTGCTGGGTCAAATGCTGTCCACTTAAAAAAAATGGTCCATGCTTTCAGTGCAGATTCTGTGGGTTCTTGGGCTGAGACTTTGGCCTATGAGGATGCTTTCAGGGGAGGGGAGCTTAATGCAGCAAAAACTGTCTTGCCTCTATACAAGGGACAAGCAGGATCTTCTTTATATATGAAGACTCTTGCACAACATGTGTGTTTTCACTGAGCGGAAAGTAGAAATGTCTGTAATAAATAGAATATATGTGTGATCATCCCCTGGTAGTTGTTGCAGTTTCGATTTGCCTGACCCTTCACTACCGATTCATATCCTGGGGAAAATGCATCTCCATCTTTGTCTTTCAGCAAACCTCTTAATCAGTTCCACCATCCGTCTGCTTTTCTACCGCCACCCGCCATCTTCTATTGGTGTTCTCTCTGACCCTGTTGCTCTTTCCATATGGAGCAGCCTTCTGCAGAATTACTGCCTCTTGACTTGCCATCTCGTTTTCAGACATCTTCTGAAAACTTATATTTTCAACCATGTCTCGAGAAGTCCAAGGAAAACAAGCTCTGTCTGTTACACCGAGAGGGTTCAATAATGTATTTCAGTAACTGCCCTAAAGTATAAAGGTTACCCATTGAAAACAAACAAAGAGAAGACCCCACATGTACAGGGCATAGATTGGTTATTTTCAATCCTATGGTTCACAAGGATGAAAACAAATCTTAGCAAATTGTTTCTGGCCCTTGCCAAAGAGCACAATATTGTTCTATAGGAATCAACACCGTTGAAAGAAAAGAACACTTTCTCCTCTCCAATAATTTTCTAATCCTCGGTTAATAACATAGAAAGATGTCTTAGCTGAGATGGTAATCAGCAGAGTGAAACTGATAGGAAACAAATAGTTTGACAATAGTAGGCATGACTGACAGGTATCCCAATCGTATCCATGCTAACTTGGAAACATGCCCCTCTGAGTTCAATGGGTCTTACTCCTAGGTCAGGGGTCTCAAAACTGCGGCTCCAGAGCCGCTTGCGGCTCTTTGGCCCGTTGAGTGTGGCTCTCCGAACTTGGTTCGGAGCCCCTGCTCTTGCGCCCGCTCGCGCCGGCAGCTGGGCTGTGGAGCCGGCGCGCCTGAGAGAGAGAGAGCGGGCGAGCGGGCGCGCTGTCTCTCCCCCCCCCCCGCCATGGAGAATGGCCGGGTCCCCCTTTCCCTTGCCCTCAATGATTGGGAGGCTAAAGCCTCCCCTCCCCTCTAGCTGCGCAATTGCTGGGCGGGCGGCTTGGCGGTTCCTGCCCCCGCCCCCACCTATCAGCTGTTGGGCGGGGCGGGCTTCCTTTGGTAGACCTGGACTCCGGCTGAGTCCCATTGGGAGGCCATGTCTACCCACTGGCTTTCTTGGCGGTAGACCTGGACTCCGAGGAGGGGAAAAAGTCCCCCTTCAGAGACCAGGTCTACCAATTGGCTTCTATGGGCCTCCAGAGGCCAGGTCTACTGCCAAGAAAGCCAATGGGTAGACCTGGCCTCCCAATGGGACTCAGCCGGAGGCCAGGTCTACCAATAGGCTTTTATGGTGGTAGACCAGGCCTCTAGACGAGGACTCCGGACGGGGAGGGGGAAATGGCGGGGACTTACAATTTAATTTTTATCAATAAATAAGATATTAAGTATGATATCAAGTTTTATTCAGTGTACCTATAGTTTAATTAAGACTTAAAACTTTAATTGAAGTTTATTAAGTTAATAAACAGTGTACCCACCTATATAGTTTAAGCTTAAGAAATTTGGCTCTCAAAAGAAATCTCAATCGTTGTACTGTTGATATTTGGCTCTTTTGACTAATGAGTTTGCCGACCCCTGTTCTAGGTAAATATAAGAAAGACTGAAGTCTGAATATTTCCAGCATTCCCATTTCTTACAGAAGATGAGACCTAGGATGACGGAGCCAACCACTTGCAGTGACACATAGCCCTAATTGGAAAACTGTTTCCACAAAGCCTCCTTTTTAAAAGGGCCATCACCACACAAAGAGTTCCAAGCATATTTATTTTTAAAAAGGGAAGGTTCTTCAAAGCCAGAAGTAATCAGCTAGTTCAAAATGTCCTCAAAGCCAGCAATTAACCAAGGTTGTCTTCCATTAAAGTCTCATAAAATCTAGTTCCATATCAACCCTACATCTTATGCATTCCATATCTTAGCTAGAGCAAATGGAGCAGTAGTTAAAAAACCAGTTTTCAAGCCATTCATGAAAGGCACAAACTCCATTTAGACCACAATCTAATGCATAGTTATGCCTACTTAAATCTGATTGCAATCAATAGGATTTAAGCATGCCTAATCTTAAAGTTTATAAATGCTTAAATTAAATCATGGTGGTAAAATATCTACATATCTGTGTAAGTCAAAACCAGCTGGTAGAGGGAGAGAAAGGGTTTTCAAGCTAGCATAGAATAATATTTAAGGGTATTTAACTATGGTTGTAAAGAGAACAATGAGGTATCAACTTAAAACATGAGGACATTTTCAGGCAAAAAAATCATTATTTTTACCAATTTAGCCCCCAAATCAGATAAAGTCAACAAAAATGGGGGCAGATGATGCTTTTGAAACCTGCATAGCTATTGGTCATAAAACCTGGGGCTCAAGTTATTTGAAATGAGGACCCTTTGTGTGTATGTAAAGTTTCATCAAGTTGCAGCCAACCTATGGCAACCCCAGCAAGGGGCTTTCAAGGCAAGTGAGAAGCAGAGGTGGTTTGCCATCGCCTTCCTCTGCACAGCCTTCCTTGGTGGTCTCACTTCCAAAAACCAACCCTGCTTAGCTTTCGAGATCTGATGAGATTGGGCTATACCATGCCACCTTCCCTCCCAAGCACCTGTTACTACTGTTTATAAACCTTCCAGCAGCTTTTTAACAAAAACTATCAGCAAACAAAACTTAGGGAGAGATGGGGAGTGGATGCTGCCAAATGTGGAGAGAATTCCTGAAGGGCTGGTAAGCCAGAGTTCTATCAGTGCAGGTGACAGTAACTACCTACTGTGCTTGTGTCTCGCCATTGCGGCCCCAGCCCTATGGGGGGTAAGGGAACCGGGGGGAGGGTTCCCGCCACCCCAGGGGAAACCCATTCCCTGGTGACTGACCTGCATGTCCCAACCAAGAATGACTAGTACACCGTTGCTGGGGTAAAAGGCCTCAACTTTATTGATTACAGTGTTAGGCATTGGCAAGCATGAAGGGTAGGATCCAGGGTTCAGCTGACCCATCCGTCAGCTGACAACATCCTGTGCCCAACCCGCCTGCTGGGCGCAGCCTGAGATGGCAGTATGCCTGGCCCCACGTGGACGGCAGCCAACTGTGTGGTCCACTGCCCCTTGGGAGGGGGCCAAACCGCAGCCCCGATCCAGGCTTAACCATTCCTGGCCTCCCCCCAAAACCCCTTATTAGGGTCCCCAGAGTGGGAAGCGGGGCACGCAGGCCATCTTTCCCCCAAACTGGATCCGGCCCCATGCCCAAACCGCCAACCATCAGTTGTGACAGATAATCCAACCCAAACCCCAGAAACAATGGGGAGGGTGGGCGGGACAAGCGGTGTGGAGGGGGGAGAATGGCCGAGGTCAGGGGCGGGGCCGTGCTTTATCCTCCCCCCAGCCCGCCCGCCGGCACAGACCCCATTGGACCCCGGCGGGCCCTGTGACCCGGTGGAGCCCGCCAAGTCCATCCAAGGGGGGCGGGGGGCGGCCGCAGGTGCGGCCGGGAGCTGGAAGCCACCATTGCCCTTTCCGGCCGCCCCACGTAGGACCTGGGCCTGCCCCCCACCCATGGGGCCGGCCAGGGCCCCAGGGCCACCTGTGCCATCTCCCCACCGCCGAACGGCAGCAGCAGCCAGTAAGCCAGGACCCAGCCCCCCCGTCCCCCCTGCTCCCTCCCCCCCCCGCAGGTCTGCAAACCCGGATCCCTCCCAACAGGATCCGATGCTTCCTGTAAAGAGCCCAAGGCAAAATGCATAATTCTCCCCTTTTATCTTTCTACCTTGTGTCTGGAAATACTGCTGGACTCAGGACCAGACCCTTCAAAGTTGCCATGGGAGACAGTCCCAAGCCCACTGACTGAAAGTCTAGCAGCCTCCCAGGTGACAGTAGAGGGCCCTTACCTGGCACCCTTACCTGGCCCTTACCTGCAGGTTAGGGTTGCCAGGTCCCTCTTCCCCATGGTTGAAGATATCTCTAGGCTTCTTAATTCCAAAGCTTTGATTGATCTTAACCAGAAATTATCCAGTCTTCCAATGAACTGATCTTAATATTCTGGAATTCCAGGAGGCCTCCATACTCCACCTGGATGTTGGCAACCCCATTTAGAAACAGTGCTTGGGCATTTTGGGGCTATAGTGAAAAGGAGAGCCCAGAAAGTCAAGCTTAGTGGGCAGAAATCCTCCTGCTTGTAGAAACACTCAGGTGGATTCAAACCTATGTAATGATTACTGAGATAATATCGGGACAATGCTTTGAAACCAATACTACAGAAATGGCATTATGTTTAAATATTGTATTTTTTGTTGTTGTTGTTTTGTATTTAACAGTACATAGAACACATTTTGTATTTAACAATACATAGACCTAATGAATAAATTGTGATCTAATGAACCTGGGCCTCAGGAAGTTTTTGAAACTGAATTTACCTGAGGTGCCTATTTTTTAAAAAATACACACACACACACACACAATTAAGAAAACTAGCTTGTAGGCCACTAACATGTATTCTTCATTATAGAACCTTTCCACAGATTTGCATCAATAAGGGTTATTAGCAAAAGACAAAAACATCACAGAGAAGATCTAGACAGTCCAAACTACTTTTACCAGAACAGCCAAAATGTATCACTCATCGCCACCTCAGAATCTAACAAGGAGGAATGGTTCAAAAGTCTCTTGGAAGCTCTTAAATCAATTGTTTGCATGCTTGAAATTTTAGATTGAACCTTCATTGCATTTTCAAGGAAGTGAATATTTTCCGTTTACTTAGCGGGTCTCAAATTGCAGTCCAGGGTGCCACTCAGTTCAGCTCCGATGCATTGTATGGCTGGAAAATATTTACAAAATTTGAGCCTAATTATGTCTGTCCTTCTGGCCTCGTCAAAAAGGAGCAGGTAAAAAACAAATTCTGTTTGTGTTTGTAGGTGTTACATGTGGCTCTGTCAAAATATCTGAAATGATATTTGGGGGAGACTCTTTTCTTCTTCTTCTTTTCTTTCTTTTTTCTTTCTTTCTTTTGGCTCAGTGGGCATCTCTGGAAGCTAGAAGTATTTATTTATTTATTTATTTATTTTATGTAGATTTTTGACCTGCCCTCAATCCCCAGCCAAGGCTGGGCTCAGGGTGGCTAACAGCAATACTCGATACATAAAACCAATAAAACGACATAAAATACAATATAAATAAAACAATTAACATTTGGCATTAAGATTCTGCCAACATACCAGTTAATAAGTAGATGGCACATATTTATTAGGGAGTAATAACCCGCCAAGGACCTGGAAGCAGTCAGGGGGCTCCACCTTTAGTTAGAATAATCAGTTGTTCTCATTGGGAGGTAGACCACAGCTCTTGTGTAAAAAAAAATAATTTTATAATTTCAGGAACAATAATCAAATCCTGACATTTCACCTCTTTAAGCAGTATACGTTTGATCATCCGGGATGTTGAAAAATCCTTCATGCTAAGTATTTTCAGCAAATAAGCTTATTGATCCTATGTTTGCAACACTTTAGCAAAGAAGAACAAATAAAATAGCATACTAATAAGAATGTCCAGAAGGATATAGTCCAGAAATTATCAGATTTTGTTTTGGCCAGAGAGCCACATTTAAGTCCTTGCCCACTTTTGCTGGCAAGTCACCACTACTGGAAGCTGCTAGAGGCAACTGCCTGCTGCGAGTGGAGACCCAAGTGTGCCCCTGTCACCCACTCTGCTGCTCTAAATGGCTTGGAAGGGGCACCTGGCCCTTGAGCTACATGACAATGTTGTCAGAATACTGCCCCCCCCCCCCAAGAAGCTGTAGTCAATGCTTAGGACGGAGAAATGGTCACCAACAAATTTTAAGCAGTCTGAAAGCCAAATGATGCTGACCATGAACCATAATGTGCCCACTTTAGCCATAGTCCCTCTGAATCATTCACTTCCCTTTTTCAACACTGGTATTGTATTTTAGCCACAAATACAAGTTTTTTTCTGAAAAACGGGCAATTACTCAAAAGCACTGTTGCCATTTTTTTCTGAAAATGTGGAAGACAGTTTGAGGGTCAAACTGGAAAAGATGTGGGAGATGGGTGAGCAATCTCTCAATAGTTTCTCATGCAACTGATGGGAATGATGAGAGGGGGGATACTTAACCGTTGCTTTTCTAGCTACTTTACCTCCTGCAGGAAAAAAAGGTATACTGTCCCTGTTTCTTTTCTGCTGCCAAAGAAAAACAGCTGGAAGGAGGCAATTATCCATTCGAAAAACGGTCTGTGGTGAAAGGGTTGAACAGATATCCACCTCTCCCCAAAACTGCTTCAACCAAATATTTAGATCTTGCAGCTACACTGAAGTTTTAAAAAATAAGCCTGGAGACTGTTTACACCTCTCTTCCAGTATGGCGTTCAGTCTCCCACTATCTTCAAGTAAATAATATTGTTAGAATAGAAGTAAACTAGGCAAGGCAAGGGCAATGGGAAAACCAGACTCCTTCCCAATGGTCCATAAAAATCAGCAGGTAGAAGGGTTTGAGCTGGAGGAGGGCATAGAAACCAGGCACAAGACGAATGATGTGTGTGTGTAAAGTACCATCAAGTCACAGCTGACTTATGGTGACCTCAGAGGGTATTCAAGACAAGAGACGTTCAGAGTTGGTTTGCCTTTGCCTGCCTGTATCTACGCGGGCTGAGAGAGTTCTGAGAGAACTGTGACTGGCCCAGGGTCATCCAGCAGGCACCATGTGGAGGAGTGGGTAATCGAACCCAGTTCTCCAAATCAGAATCTGCTGCTCATAACCACTACACCATGCTGGCTCCCAATGAATGATACCTGGGAGTATTTATAAGTAGCTAGGAGACACAGAAACTAATATGTAGGTAGGTGATGGAGCACAATAGAAGATAGCTCCTAGAACAAGGCATCCAGTGGGCTTTCCCAGAGGGAGGAAATAGTAAAGGAAGATGTCACCAGCTTCAAGGTTTCCAGCTCAAAACCAGAATCTCCTGATAGCTTGGTGCGTTTACACAACTGCTTGGCAGTGTTATTTCAGTTAAATTTTCCAGTTATTAAAAATAAAATGTTCTGTCGTGATAGAATATGCTCTTAGTAAACTGGTTCTATCAATTGGTTGCCAAAAGCACAGATACCAGTGTACATGCCAGGAGTCCTGTAAAAAAATTAACATGTTCATGATTTATAAAGAATCTGAATCTTTTGACAGGTTTGCCATGTAAACATTCCACACTTGCCGCAACAATGTTGTCAGATTGAAAAATCATCATTTGGTCTCTTAATAAACTTGATCAACCAGTGTAGATGATGTCTTCTCAGACTAAGAATCACTCAATGATTTGCTGTCATATTTAAATACCCATGAAAACTTAAATGTTTGAATGGAAGGAATATACAACTTCTTCTATTGGACCTGTTAATCTAAGACATTATATTTAGAAATCCCTCCTCACAACCTATCTTTTCTGTGAAGCATTTGTCATAATTCTTTACTTCCCTTACCCTAGTGGAATTATTATAAGTTTTTGTAATGTTTATTCACAAAGCAAAGGGAAGAGCGGTGTCTTCCTACAAATAATATAGTCTAAATGAAATCATTCCGGGCACTCTGCCCTATAAGATTCATCAGATACATTTGTTTTACACAGACAACCCCCTGAAAGTAATAGAAATATACAGCCTTTAGTTTCAATTCAAGTCTTCCGGATGCAAAGTTAGAAATGTATGTATACATCAAGTGTTATGAGCGAACAGATTCTTATTGCCTGATCATTGCAGTTGTTAAATTGCTCTTTATCCGGCCCATATAATATATTGAGCACAAATGTCAGAGTTTGCCAAAACTCCAGGAAAATTTCCATTGGGAATATCTGTGATTAGGCCTTGAATAAGAATTTGTAACTCTTGCTCTGTAACCTTTAACTTTGAAACTTGCACCCCATTTTGGTGGCTTTTTACTGTAATGCTATCTGGGTCCACTGTAGTCAAACAGAATAGGAAATATGATTACAATAATTGTGTTAGAAATAAGGTGCTGTCATGATCAAGTAAAGACCTCCAAAATGAAACTGATAAAATTGTATCTTTGACCTTCATGTCAACTAAAACTAGACACAGTTCAAATGCTGTCTATGAATATTAGGCTTATTATTTCTGAACTAGAGGCCAATTTCTGCATATCATTTCCCACAGAGCATTTAAGAAGGACTACTCCTGTTTGCAAAAAAAATCTGCAGCCAGAAATAAATTGTGGATTCTGAACTGGAACAATAGGCCAAGGGACTTCAATTAAATCTATGGAGTAACTTGGCTAAGGCTATTGAAAAAACATTTCACTGTATAGACTAGATGTCATAACTTTTTACTATTTGGCCATGATGCTCAAGTCAGTCAGTACAAATTAATCCTGTTTCTTCAGTGAGAAAACAGTGAACCATAAACATTTACACCACATCATCTGCACAAAACATTCCCCAAAAGCCAGCATAATGTTAAGGTTTGGTGCATCATGCTAGCGCTCTCACAACAAATCTTAAAAATCAGGCTATAAATAAGATTTTTTTAAAATTTAAAGTTTTTATTTGGTTTTATGCTACTCTGGCTGCAAGTCTCCATACACTTATGTCACAGTAGTCCCCTAGATATCATTATTGAGATACTGAGTGAACATGTTTTTTGTTTACTTAATTACAGAAGGATAGATCGCCCTTTTCCTTAGGAATTCCCAAAGCTAGAGGAAGAATGATACAAGCAATAAACTCTATCATAAAAACCAAAGAGCGCAAAAATATTAAAATGAACAAATGATATAAAATGACCATGCAGTTGCACTGGTATCCCACTTTTCTTTAGTGTTAGAACTCAAAGACATACGCTGTAAAAAATGTTCCCAGGAGATCTCCCATTCGAATGCTCACAAGACTCAGACCTGTTTAGGTTCAGCAAGTGCCTCGTCAGCAAAGCATTATTCAGCATGTGCCTTCCAACCACACCCAGGGTGATCATTACAGTTTGTGTATCCCTTATCTGAAAATCCTAAATCTGAAACTTTTTGAGTGCTGACATGACACCAGCATTAAAACACCTGACCTCAGGTGACAGGTTGCAGTCAAAACAGATAGTTTGCAGGTTGCAGTAAAAACAGTTTATTCAGCATCCCCAAGAGAAAATTGCTGATCGGTAGCATATAAATTCAGAGTCAGGAATGATGGTGATGCCAAACTACCAGATTGTCCACATGGATGACTGAGATAGTGACACCTTTGCTTTCTGATTGTTCAGTTTACACAAACTTTGTTTCATGCACACAGTTATTAAAGATGTTGTATAAAATTACCTTCAGGCTATGTGTATAAGGTGTATATAAAACATCAATGAATTTTGTGTTTAGACTTGGGTTCCATCCCCAAGATATCTCATTATGTCTACATAAATATTCCAAATTCCGAAATGATCCAAAATCTGAAACAATTCTGGTTCCAAGCATTTCAGATAAGGAACATGTAATTAGTTTTAGCGGCTCTGTCTCCTTGATTTAGCAGTTCCATTTTCTAGAATGATACAGACAATCACAGAACAGTCATGGGCATTTATTTATTGCAATGGCCCCAAAGGTGTGGAATGGATACACTGGAGTTAAGGAGCCTTTGTGCATTCAGGATAATGTGCAAAGTGGTGTTGTTCCAGAGGACTTTTGATTGTTGGCTAGTGGTAATTTGTATGATTAGATTCTATTTCTGTAATTGGTTTATTGTATTGAAAAATGCATTGAACTAATAATAGAGTATATTGTCATCTCCCTTTGTAGGAGGCAGATGTGAGTACAAGTATGTACAGGCTCCTACGCAGAGTTACACCCTTCTAAGCCAATTTACTTCAGTGCTCTTAGAAGGATATCACTCTACATAGGACTGAAACGTCAATTAGTCAGAGAGTAGCCCTACCTACATGAGAGTCAATGGGTGTTTTGGCTGTAGTACATAGATGCATTAGAACAACTGTGTCCCAGTCTACAATATTAGACTCAGGGAGGTAAATAACTTTTAATTCTGCCTTAATTACCAACACACAAAATATTTTGTGTGGCTACTGCAACTACAGTTAATTAACAAATGTCACATCAAAACTTCTCAATGATATCAACGTCCATTTTCAATTAAGCACTTGCCTAGTTGTAACACCCAAATTTCTTTTCCATTTGGTGTTAGACCACTGGTACAAACCTGCACTTAATTGGTATTTTTAAATGTCTATTTAAATTAGACGACCAATCATCAAACTAGATGTGTTGCTGCACACGTCACTCTGATGTTTATTTTCCTTTTTTGGCACACTTGTGGCTGTTCAGGTTTAAAGAATGTAACTCAAGTGGAATGAGTTCCAGTGCTAAGATGTCCCTGTGTTGTTTTGGAATGAACTATTACAAGGCATTTTAATAAACGTTGTTTGTATTTGCCTTGATTAATAACACATTTGCTGGTGAATTTTCTGGGATGTTTAGTTCATGGTCTTTCCTTTCCTTCCCTTAGAACTCCTTGGTGGTAGCAGCCTGTAGAAGGCCTTATGGGACTATCCCATGGCGATCTGACCTGGTTCTGGCTTTGTCCAAGTAATTTTATTCACACTAACACTTCTGACCCCCAGTGTCACTGATAAACTGCAATGCACAAAGTGTTGGGTCAAGAAAGTTTGAAATGGTGACCCCAAAAACATAGCCTTAAAATCCTGTCATTGGAATTTATATCCTTAATGGTGGATATTTCTAGCTGTTCAAAATATGGGCCTGTGCCAAACCAAATGATTACGTTTAATTGGTAGAGAGATTATATTAATCTCACAGTCACATGTAATATAAAAAGGAGAAATGTGATTTTCCCAAACTTTTTTTTCCTTTGACTATGGAGGTCATGCTTTTACCATTTCCCATGCTGTGTGACTTCAGTCTGAGATTTAATTTGAAAGGGAGTTCTACACCCTGTATGGATTAAGTGTTTAGATAGTTAAGCACTCATGTTAATACGGCTCCACGCTGTTTCTGAGTGGCGTTTTTAATTTCATAGGACCATTTGACTAATGCAACATTGAACAGTTTCGTTTTCTTGTTTTAAAAGACTGCAGAAAACTGTATTTCTTTGAACTGATAGTATGATGCCACAATCGCTGGAAGCCATTCCAAATTACAATGCAAAAGTACTGACATTGAAAATTATAAAATAACAGTATGCCTTGAAATGTAATAATTTATGTTTTGTTTCAGAATCCGTAGAACACATTATTCGTGGCAGGATGTGCAAGGATGAGTGCCTTCACTAAGTGATATTCACGATCTGTTTTTCCATTCTATATATGGCAAATTCTTTTCTCTTTGGGGGTCAAAAAATGCAGATATTGAAGAAAGGTCCACATGGCATTGCTATATTGCAAGGTTTCACAGCTGTTTATTAAAACCACAGTGTGGACTCAGTCTTTTCAAGGCAGACTGGGAAAGGGGACCAGAAAGTGTCAGGAAACTGTGGCTGGGTTTTGGCAGCTTGCCTACAACAAAACACAGTGCTTGCAGGGGTGATTTGGTGAGGAAGGACAATTTGGTTATTCCGTATGAAAAACATGCTTTCATATTCACATTTCGCCACCCTGAGTTGTTTAAATTGGGCTATCGGCCAAGCATCATTAGACGATGATCCTTTTCAGGCAACCCAATGCTGTGAATATGTAAGAAAAATACAGCTTTCAAGGGAATTAAACCCCTAATCTTAATCCCCTCCCTAGAGAATCTACAGGTCTCAGGAAGCGCTTTGCCCAATGCTCTGCTTCAGGGTTCCTGGAAGGGTTCCTGCAGAGATGTCTGTTTTCAGTGCTGCATTCCTCTGCAAAATGAAGCACAGCTTTCTTGAAAGGAAAGCATTATCGTGCCATATGGCATGGAAACTGGGCAGCGAAATGAGCAGTGCTATTTTGCCATAGATGGAGAAACAACCTCAGAGGGGCAAGCCAAGGTGAACATCTCTGCTTGAACTCTAGAGATGACATTAAACGTCACCCAAATCTGAAATTGGGGTTTAGAATTAATCTTTTTTGAATGTCATGCATTTGCTTTTTAAATTTTACTCCGGGGCATACTTTTAAAGGACTTTACTTACACCTTGCTCGTGAATTTTAATGCTTAAGTAAAGTGCCAATGTGACAAATTTAATACCTTTACATCCTTTCCCCCTGCACTTCAAAACCTCTATACCCATGGCCTGGTTTTACATATGCAGCAGACCTAAATTAGAATGAGATGGCAGAGTTGTGAGGTGGGAATAACAACAACAACTAGTTAACATTTGTATTTGTATTTCCATTGTTCAGCATTTTTCACACACATTCATTGGTTGAACCACAACAGACTGCAGTAGTCATTTTTAAAAATCGTTCCCTATGTTATAATAGCTGAACTTTCCTCTGAGTAGAAACTTATCATGTAGAGAACGGGTTGGACTAGAACCTTTGTCTATGATCTGCTCTTTAATACTTTTTTAAAATAAAAAATTTACTTTCAAAGAGTTTTTTGTTGGGGAAACATTCAAAACCTGTTATTCCCCACCTAAAGTACTACACTCTACTCTTACACCACCTCCTGTATGTATAGACTACCATCCACAATTTTAATTTTAAAAAATCTTTAAATAAGGAGAATTTAAGTTCAGAATTTTGTAAGAAAGTTGAAGAACTTATTTTAATTCCTAAATTTGTCTCAGTTCTATTTTAAGCTTTGTCCAGAAAGATGGTAATAATATGTAACATTTATGAAGTGATTAGCTTGCACAAGACAGTGTTCACAATATGAAACAGATGTGAGCCTGTTTGGTTTACAGTCTGAAACAACAGGACATAATTGTGAGGGATGTGAAGAAGGGCATGGTGAAAAGTGCAATTAATTAATAAGGACTGTGGAAAATCCCCACAGGGAGGCAAGAAGGATTATTAGGCTCATGCTGGTTGGAACTCCAAGAAGCCTGCAGAAACAAAACTGGAGCAAGCCCCACCTTGATAACAGCATTGGTGGTAGCACAAAGAACAGAACAGCCATTGGAATGGCCAGAACCACTAATTCATGTCACAGAGAACACTTTCCTGGGAGTAAGCCCCGTTGAATATAATAGGACTCGCTCTGATTAGACCTGTTTAGGAGAGCCAGTGTGGTGTAGTGGTTAAGAAAGGTGGTTTGGAGCGGTGGAGTCTGATCTGGAGAACCGGGTTTGATTCCCCACTCCTACACATGAGCGGCGGAGGCTAATCTGGTGAACTGGATTTGTTTCCCCACTCCTACACATGAAGCCAGCTGGGTGACCTTGGGCAAGTCATTCTCTCTCAGCCTCACCTACCTCACAGGGTGTCTGTTGTGGGGAGGGGAAGGGAAGGTGATTGTAAGCCCGTTTGATTCTCCCTTAAGTGGCAGAGAAAGTCGGCATATAAAAAAACCAACTCTTCTTACTCCCCATGAATCCTACTGAAGTCTACTCAATGGGAGTTACTCCCAGGAAAATGTATTTAGGATTACTCTCTAACTCAGTACAATCAGTTTTGACTGGCAGCAGCTCTCCAAAGTCTTAAACAGAGAAAGATCTCTCCTAATACTTGAAATCCTTCAACTGGAAATGCTAGGGAATGAACTTGGAATCTTCTACATGCAAAGCAAATGCATTACCCCTAAACCATGGCCCCTTCTCTTAAATGTTTGCATTCAAAATGTGATACAGACATGAAACAGGGTCAGACCATTGCTCCAGTCCAATATTGTCCAGACACTGTAAGATACAGGATAAGAATTTAATACTCCTTTGAGGAACTACTAAGGTTGCTTCAAAGAAATGTGGAAGTAAAACAGGACAAGAAGAAGAATAGAGGCAACCAAGTATTTGTGATATGTCTCACCAAAACTAGCCAGTGTAGTTTTATACAAATACA
The DNA here is from genome assembly GCF_029931775.1 of Euleptes europaea. Lineage (NCBI taxonomy): Eukaryota > Metazoa > Chordata > Lepidosauria > Squamata > Sphaerodactylidae > Euleptes > Euleptes europaea. Next base: position 42,069,881 of record NC_079316.1, read on the forward strand.
CACAAGAAACCAAACACTTAGAAAGTTTCTGCCCTTCTTTAAACATAGAGTTTCATAGGGCTACACCTGCCTTTTTGCAGGCATAACTCTGTGGCAGCAAAAAGGTGTGTTCCCAGGCCAAAAGCCAGGAACACAGCCATTGATGCTAGTGCGAGGCATTGTGCAGGAAAAATACTGCCGGTGAGGTAGCCCTGGAGCCCAAGCCTCGTGCTGCTGCATCCCTGCTCACTTAGCCGGCACAAGTGGCACTTATGCCAGCATAGGGGTCATGCCGCCACCTCAGCAGCTTCGTTCCCCCCCCCCCTTTCAGGATTGCTCGGTAAGAGTAGCCCTCGCTGACATTATGAAAGCACTGTAATGAAACCTGGTGTAGATACAAGTTATTAGAAATGCATGCAATAAGTTCTGTATAGTGATGTTAAATTACTAATTGTTCCTGTGGTTGTAATAATAATAAAGTCTTTTTAAAAAAACCATCCTGGCTGCAGCATTCTGTACCAGTCGAAGTTATGAATATTATTCAAGGACAGCCCCGTACTCTGTGTGTGTGTGTGTAAAGTGCTGTCAAGTCGCAGCCGATTTATGGCGACCTCTCATGGGGTTTTCAAGGCAAGAGACTAACAGAGGTGGTTTTCCAGTGCCTTCCTCTGTATAGCAACCCTGGACTTCCTTGGTGGTCTCCCATCCAAATACTAACCAGGGCTGACCCTGCTTAGCTTCTGAGATCTGACGAGAACAGGCTAGCCTGGGCCATCCAGGTCGAGCTCCGTACTGCAGTAATCTAATCTAGATGTAACCAGGGCATGCACCACAGTGGCCAGATCTTCTCTAGTAGAAAAGAGCAAGAGTCCAGTAGCACCTTAAAGACTAACAAAAAATATTTTCTGGCAGGGTATGAGCTTTCGTAAGCCACAGCTCACTTCTTCAGATACAGCTAGAATGTGCATCCAGATCTTCTCTGTCCAGGAAAGGTCACAGCTGGCTAACCAGCTGAAGCTGGTAAAAGGCACTCTTGGCCTCAGTTGCCACCTGCCAGTCCAGCAGTAAGGCCTGGGTCCAAGAGCACCCCCAGACTATGGACCTTTCCCTTCAAGGGGAGTGGAACCCCATCCAAAATGGATGACACTTTAAATCCCAGGTGAGAGTTTCCGCCCACCAGTAGCACTTCCGTCTTGTCAGGATTAAGCTTCAGACATATTCTCTGCTGCTATATGTATGATCCTATTATGTAATTTCTGCATTGTTTAACGTGCCGTGTTAATGCTTATGCTTTGTTTCAGCTTGGTTTCTGCTCTTTTTTCTGCTCTTTTTTTTTCAGATTTCTGCAAACTAAACCCTACTGCATGGTTTCTTGGGCTCCCCATTTCTACATGGCTCCCCATGCTGCATGGTCCACCTAGAGGCTCAGTGAGAAAGGCAGACTATAAATGATGTAAATGAACAAAATAAATCCTAGCAACTTCCTGAGGTGAGAAAATAATAGTATCAGAATTTAGATCACACACACCAGCCTGACCTCAAAATAGGTAATGGCAAAATTATAGCCTCCCCCTCCCCACCACATGCAATTTGCAGTGCAATGCTAAACAGGATTACACCTTTCTAACTCCATTTAATGTTTAGGGCTGTAGGAGCCCCCTGGCGCAGAGTGGTAAGCTGCAGTACTGCAGTCAAAAAGCTCTGCTCATGACCTGAGTTCGATCCCAACGGAAGTTGGTTTCAGGTAGCCGGCTCAAGGTCGACTCAGCCTTCCATCCTTCCAAGGTCAGTAAAATGAGTACCCAGCTTGCTGGGGGTAAAGGGAAGATGACTGGGGAAGGCACTGGCAAACCACCCTGTAAGCAAAGTTTGCCTAGGAAACGTAGGGATGTGACATCACCCCATGGGTCAGGAATGACCCGGTGCTTGCACAGGGGACCTTTACCTTACCTAACTCTGTTTTGGATTACACTATTGGCTACATAAAAGTATTCTCACTTTGAAGTCTGAAAAAAAATCTGTCCTATGCATTTTTACTTGGGAGAAGGCTGGTTTTGCCATGTGCAACAGTCGTTCCCATAATGCCATGGGGCACTTTGAGCGCATTGCGTTTCCCAATCCAAACACTTAGCTCATGTATTGTTTTACACTGAGGACCACTCGGTTTGAGACCTGTGGTTTTGGAAAGGAAACCGAAGCCCCATTTAATAAGGGACCATCCCTTCTTTAGACCTCCTGCCTTCCCAAATGCTGCCTGCTTTATGTAATGAATTATAATTATATGACAGGGGACCAGTGGAGAATATGGCATACCATTTCCCATAGGTTTCCTTTTTCAGATAAGAAAGATAAACATTCTGCTTAGCTTCACAACATTTTTTTAAAGTCCCTTTGCAGTTTCCTGAGAAGCTATTGAATGCTAGGTGATCTTTGTAGCTCTCGTCCTTTAAGCAACCAGACAATATCTCTGTCGTATGGGGAAACTGGGTGCACAAAGTAAGGAAGCCCCCTTCATTGAGGCAACTGTCGTTTGCTTCCTGAGAATGCCACGGCTTATTGGAGGAAGGTCATGATGGGGCTTTCGCACCACTTTATCAGTACCAATCACTAAGTTAAAATGGGTGAGGCTATTTGTTTTTGTTGTGGTGGCTCTTATTCTATTAAAAGCAAGGGATGCGATCCACTTCGATTGAAACCACTGCTGATGTGTGTGGTTAAAATAAGATGACAGGGTCAGGAATGGTGAAACCAACACAAAGTTTACCAGTGGTGGCCAAAAACAACCCATAAGCCATAAACTTATTCAAGTTTTTAACTATGGTATGGTCTGTGTTCTCAGAATTCTGTCAAGGGAAGTGGAGTCAATATATTATTATTTTTCTTTCTTTTTTTAAAGGGACTAGAAATCAGACCAGTGAGGGAGTGCCAAGAAGAGAACCCTGTCACCATACTGCTACCTGTGTGGGGCTGGGAACAGGCTGTAATTGCTCAATAGAAAGGAAAATCCCTCTGTGCATTACTATTACTTTGTTTTGCGCCCCCGCTGGGGAGAAAAGTTGGGTGTAAATGAAGTAAATAAACAAATTTGTTCAAGAACCAGTGTGCTGTAGCGGAGTATTGGACAGACTGTAGAGAATTCAGTTTCCATTCAATTTAATTGCCTGTTTTTAATGGCTTGATGTCATAATGTAGTTCTTAATTGTAAGCCACCTCAAGCAGGACTCTGAAGAAGAGGCATAGGAATATACTAAATAAATAAATTCTTACTCAGACACTAAATTCACATGGTGATCTTGAATCGACCTGTCACTCAACCTAACCAACTTCACAGGACAAAATTGGGGGAAGGATCCAAAGGACACCCTGAGTTCCTTAGTGACTTGGTAGGATAAAAAAATATAATAATTAGTGATAAAGAAAGGGTATGACCAGAGATGGAAGGCAGATATAGAAGATCTGTCAACAGTACCCACAAGCCTTCTAAGTGACACGATAGACACAATGGGGTTTAATTCTCATTTAAGGAATATATATCTTGACACACAGATGTTTTTAAACAATGATATCCAGATCAGGGAAATATATGTCTTAGGTGGGCAGCCCCAATCTAGAGAAAAGATCTCTAGTTTCAGAAGGATCAACAACAACAGCAAGACAACCATGCTATGTTCCCCAATATGATGCACTTTTAATTACAGGCTGAATTGTGGCCGGGGTGGGGGACCCTCTCACCGTCCCTTCTTTCATTGGACTGCTAGAAAGATATTCCAACCCCTGGGGAGAACTGTTACCTTTTGCCTAGACTTTAAAGTTTTCTCAAGGAGAGTTTCGAAAAGTGGCTGAGGGATGAGATGTCATGCATTTAAAAAGCAATTGACAAGAGACCTACGTTTTCCACTATTGTCAGCATATTGCTTTTTACGGCAGGTAACTCACTCCATTGGTGCTCTTCCAGTTATAATCTATAGCACAACCTCCCAAGATGAGTAATGTAAAGACATCTGCTGTGTGTTTGACTAGCACTAAGATGAAATAGTACAAGTCGGCTTCGCTGGCCACATGAACTGTGTATTTAAAATTAGGCTGGCAGGCATATGTTGCCATCAAAAAGTTATAATTGTTTAGGCACACTTATAAGAAACAAATAAGAAACAGGTTCTCTGCCCCTAAGATCTTACAATCAAATTAGGGTTATTGGGAGAAGCCAGGATCATATGAATCAGATTCTGACAAGAGTTTACTGAACAAACAGACCTAATAGAGTATCTTTTTAATAGCACTTAGCTTATCATTTGCATACTCTGAACTATTTTCATAATAAATGCTTTTGCAGGAACATGCCACCAAATTCTTCTCATGTTTTTATTCAGAATTACGTCCCAAATGACTTAGTAGACCTTACACACAAGAGAGTATTCAGAGAATTACAGCCTTTGATATATCAAACATTGGAAGAAATACTGTTGTGTAAATGGATATCTTGGCCAGTATGGAGAGGAAAAATTGCCCAATTTACAGCTGTTCTGCAAACAGTAGTCAGTCTATAATTTAGTCATAATCCATCACCAGATGCGGCATAGCAGGGGGAAGCTCTTGAGCAGAGCAATTCTTTTCTTACCAATCTCATGATTTCATGCCAGCTTTCCAGAGAACATCAACTTCAATGAGTCCTTCTGTGTGGTTTACCATGTTCATAACAATGACCTGAGACAGAGAAGGGGGCTATCAGCAGAACAACCTGCTTTGTTAAATATTTGTGTCCATTTTACTGTTCTCAAAGGTATATGCATAAATGAAACAAGACTGCAGAAATACATGGTTCTAGAAGTGCTATCATAGCCTTATAGATGAAGTATTTCCTTGCACAAAGAAGCCCCCGAAGCACAAATTTAATGCACTGCTAAAATTAGTCTTAAATTACATGGTGCAATCTTGATCTATTTGGAAGAATGAGAAATTTATTTATCCAAGGGCAGGAAGATTATATTTAAATGGAACTTTGCTTTTGAAGGTTCCTTGTCCTCCAACCACTAGGTAAAACCACTAAATTTGGCTTCTGCTGACCTAACCATCTTTTATTAGCATAAGTTCTACCACGTTCTTGTTTGTACTGGCTGCCTTAACAGGGTTCTGGTTAGCATGGGAGTGCTGTCTAATGAACTACTGGTATTTATATTTTCAAACGGAAAGTAGTTCATTGGTGTGAGATGGGTTTTTTTTTCCTTTATGTATATTTTTATACAGCTATTGGTTCTCTGTCTCAGTAGACTTTGATGCATTTTGAAACCTGTTTTGCACTCAGTACCACCTAACCAATTAAAATTTGCAGTATATCCTGTATTCTGTGGGGTGTGGGCATCAATCTCCACCATGCGCATAAATGTCTTTTTGCCTTCACCCCACCTTTTGTTAAAGGTAAAGGTCCCCTGTGCAAGCACCGGGTCATTCCTGACCCATGGGGAGACGTCACATCCCAACGTTTTCTAGGCAGACTTTGTTTGCGGGGTGGTTTGCCAGTGCCTTCCCCAGTCATCTTCCCTTTACCCCCAGCAAGCTGGGTACTCATTTGACCGACCTCGGAAGGATGGAAGGCTGAGTCGACCTTGAGCTGGCTACCTGAAACCGACTTCCGTCGGGATCGAACTCAGGTCGTGAGCAGAGCTTTTGACTGCAGTACTGCAGCTTAACACTCTGCGCCACGGGGCTCCTCCACCTTTTGTTACTGAGCCTTATTAAGAGTTCTAGGGATCCAAAACCTTTCTGTTTTATAACGTACATGTGGGGGCCCGCGAGAAACTTGTGGGAACAGCTATCCCATTTCCCCCCTCCTTTTCTTCCTCCCCACTCCCCCTTCTCTCAGTCTCTCACTCTTTCTCCCTCCTGCTACTCCTTTTCTTACTCTCTCTGTCTCCTTCATGCCTATCACTTTCTCTCTCTTTCAGCCCACCCCTTTACACTATCACTCTCTCTTTCTGCCCCCTTCACCATGTCCCCTCCCACAGCAGCAGTGGTGGCAGCAGCTCTGCTGGAATCACAAAGGATCTCCCAGCTACAGAGATCAGCTCCACTTAGGGTTGGCATCTCCAAGTTGGGAAACTCCTGGAGATTTGGGGATGGAGCCTTGTAAGGGTGAGGTCTGGGAAGGGAAGCAACCTCAGCAGGGTATAATGCCATAAATCCCACCTTCCAAAGCAGTCATTTTCTCCAGGGGAACTAATCTCTGTCATCTGGAGATTAATTGTAATTCCAGGTGATCTCCAGCCCTCATCTGGAGGTTGGCAACCCTATCTTACCTTGAGGAAATGGCTGCTTTGGAGGATGGCGTCTACAGCATTATGCCCTTCTGAGGTCCTTCCCCTCCTCAAACCCCACCCTCCCCAGACTCCACCCCTCAAATCTACAGGAATTTCCTAACCTGGAGTTGGCAACCCTATCTCCTTCCCACCCAACAGCCAACCAATCTTTATCTGCCCCTCTGTCTTAAGCTTTTTGACTCCTCCCCCCCTGCAGCCTCTACCTTGGAAAACAATGCTTTTTATCCACAGTGGGGACCAAAGCAGCTTACATTAGTCTCCTCTCCTCCTTTTTATCTGCACTACAACCCTATGAGGTAGGTTAGACTGAAAGTATGTGACTGGTTCAAAATCAACAGTAGCAAGCAACCAGGCCTAGTTGAGTCATACAAGTCGGGTGGTATCAAGTCACACAGAGGTTGTTGCAAGGCCTGGGGTTGCCAATCTCCAGGTGGGACCTGGAGATCCCCCAGAATTACAACTGAACTCCAGAAAACAGAGGTCTGCCTAGGGTTGCCAGCTCCGGGTTGGGAAATACCTGGAGATTTTTGGGGCGGAGCCTGAGGAAAACGGAAAGTGGGGAGGGGAGGGACTTCAATGCCATTGAGTCCAATTGCCAAAGCGGCCATTTTCTCCAGGTGAACTGATCTCTGTCACTTAGAGAGCAGTTGTAATACCAGGAGATCTCCAGCTAGTATCTGGAGGTTGGTAACCCTATCTGTGCCCCTGGAGAAAATGACTGCTTTGGAGGATGGACTCTATGGCATTATACCCTGCTGAGGCTTCTTCCCTCTCTAAACCCTTCCCTCCTCAGATTCAAACCCAAAATATCCAGGAATTTCCCACCCTGGAACTGGCAACCCTTGTCAAGCCTGCCCCCCCCCCCCCCGCAAATCCTCCCTTAAAGACCAAAATAGACCTGGAAAGAGCTCTGCCCCCTCCCCCTTCCTTTTACTGACAGGAACTGGAGCCTGGGATCTGTGGTTGCCTAGCAACAGCCACTGAGGGAGACCATTGCTTAAAGCTACAGGCATTCCTTTTATCATGTTCAGATTTTTTAAACTGGCCAGTCTTAGGCATGTTTACTCAGAATTATATCCTACTAAATTCAGTGAGACTTACTGTCCCATTCAGGGACATCAAGTAAGCAAATATTGCACCAGTGTAAGGGTCTTTCTTTGAGAAATAAATGGCTTTATCTGTCATGAGATATATACAATATGAATGGTAAATTTGTCCTAAGCTTTGCTCATTGCATCATATTATTAACCTCCCTAAATCTGAATTGCCATAGAGCAAAATTTAGCCTTCGTAAAGCAAACAAACTATGCTGATGTAATATCATAGATTCTATTTCTGGCTCTAATGATGCATCGACATTACAATCTTGGATTGGCTATATAACACACTGGCTGTTGTGGCTTCCCCCAAAGAGGCTTGGGAATTATAGTTTGGTCAGATGCTCAGAATTCTGTCAGAGATTTCTACTCCCTGCCCATAGAGCAATTAAGTGGCCAGAGGGAATAACTGTTAAACAATTTAAATCTATTGTGATATTCCTTGGACAGGTTTTAAAAGTTTATTTTTTTTCTTTTTAAAAAAAGTGTTTCCATTGTAGAATATATCTCACCAGTTTGTTTTCTTGAGTAAACTGTGTTTGTTTTATTAAAGTTTGCATGTAGCTGCATTCGTCCATTAGCAAAATAAAACAAAACAACAGCGGTCCAGTGCCTACACCCTTCTACGTCCCTTGAAGTCAGTGGGCTTAGAAGGGTATAACTCTGCTTACAGCAAGTTGTTCCAAAATGGTGAGCACACTTTCAAATTCTCCTTACTTCTTCATCAGTCTGGAGGGTCAGCTAGTTCACTATTTTATTAAACATGTTCCTTATACCACTGGAATTTCGACCCATAGGATACCTCAGCCGTTCCTCTGTTTTTGCCCAACAGACTTCAAATGGATCTTCTGTATGTTCTTCTGTTTCAGAGTTGACTACCGTGCTCGGCAGAATCGTTTCAACCCTTTTTAAAAGATCTCAACAGATAAATACACTACAACATATTGTACTGATCAGCCAGGGATAAGGACCTTCGAAGTCAAAGAAGAGAGAATTACTTGCTATCATAGGAATCATTCGCTGGAACATCTGCACTCTATTTGCCATCTTCAATGACAAATAGAATGCTGACATTTTCAACTACGTTCCACCTTTTGCAATGACCATTATTTGAATTCTAAAACGAGGCCAAATTGAAATATGGGAGACATTTCACTTCCGCTTTGGAAGATGCTCCTGGATATCCAGAATTCTTGTCCCTCGCCTTTGAAGCTGTCGTTATTTGCCACTTCCTAAAGGAACAGCAGCATTTCTCTTTTGTTCAGAATGGGGAGGCCAGCTTGTTTGTTTTCCTTTCCAGTGCTCTAGGCTGGTGACGGCAGAAACACAGGATTATCCTGCAGAGCTGTAACCAGTGAACCCATAACAGCTAACTGGATGGCCATCCAATACCACAAAACACTGTTTACATTTAAACACATGACAAGCCAATTGTGTGAGTCCAGCCAGGTTTTCAGAGGAAAGCTCCCCCCTTCCCTCCCTCCTCTTGTGATTTCAGACAAAATTGTTTCTTGAAAGGTGCTCTTTTGACACAGATAAATGACAAATAATGTTTCAAAAATATTGATATTTTCTTGCAAATTGAGGAAGACTTTTACATTTTACATTTAATACCTTATGAAAATAGGTGTAATGTTTTAAGAATTGTCATCTTAAGATAAGCAAATCCAACTGTGGAATAAACATTCAACTACTTTTACTTGCACCCCACAATTCATTCACCCCAAGGAGACTACTGTACAGAAAAATATTAAAGTATTCTAGCATAGCAGCATACAGAAGTTCGTTAAAACTTAGGAAACTGGCTAATAAAATTATGGTAGATATTACATGATAAATATTCCTTCTATCATTTCACAGCTTCTCCCCTATGATGAAGAATATGAGATAGAAATGATGCTTTGGATCAGTTAACGTTAACAAATTAAAAAAACATTTCCCCTCTCAGGAAAACAATACTTTGGTCTCGCTCTTGCATTCAGGAGAAATGTAATTGCACACTCTCTGAATTGTCTGCATGCTTTTCTAACTGTTATGGCTTTCCCAGAGAACTATGGGAACTGTAGTCTGATGAGAGGCTGAGTGTTCTCCATTAGAGATCTTGTAATTAGGGATACTAGAGAATCTGCCAGTTGAGCTTGCATCCTGCTCACCCTCTGTGAGCAGAGACTGATTGATTGGCAGCCAGTTTAGATTGTCTGAAAACTGTTTAAACCTGTTCTCATGTTGCCATCTGCACATACCCAGTGCACATTAACCCCCACCTGTTGCCACTGCCATTTGGTGTTTGTGACTTCTTTTCAACATCCACAGTCTCAAAGCAGTCTGGACCTGCATCTGTGGAAATCTGTGGTTGATCTGTGGAGAGACTGATGATGAGTAGTCTTCTCTTGTAGTAGGAAGCTGGACTACATAGTTGATTTCTTCTTTCCACTCTATTATTCTATGATTCATGCATATGCAGTTACATGCGCACCTATAGTATAATACCCTATCATGCAGAAGATGACAAATATCACTAGTTCCCCCAGCCTTCTCAGTGACTGTACCAAGTCTTATGCAGGTCAGGATAAAATGGGTTTTGTGTTTATTCTCTATTTACAAATTTGCTTTAACATACTGCTGATGCAAGGGAAATGCCCTTTAACCAGTTAGATTTGAGTCCAGTAGCACCTTAGAGGCCAACAAGAGTTTCAGGGCATATGCTCTCTGATGAAGGAAGCTTTGACTCTCGAAAACATATATCCTGAAATTCTTGCTGGTCTCTAAGGTGCTACTGGACTCGAATCCAAGGGTGCTTTCACACGTGCTGAATAATGCACTTTGGATCCACATTCAATCCACTTTAACAATCATTTGCAAATAATTCACGGTGGGTAGCCATGTTAGTCTGTCTGCAGTAGTAGAAAAGGGCAAGAGTCCAGTAGCACCTTAAAGACTAACAAAAATATTTTCTGGTAGGGTATGAGCTTTCGTGAGCCACAGCTCAATTCTTCAGATCATTTGCAAGTGGATTTTGCCCTTTCACACAGTAAAATCCAGCTGCAACGTGCATTGGAAGTGGATTGAAAGTGTATTATTCGGCATATATGAAAGTGCCCTAACTGTTTTACTGGAGACCAACATGACTACCCTCTGAAACCCTTCAACCAGAATATATGTTTAAAAAATTGGCATTATTTCCGTTAGTGTTGGATGGGAAGGTGGCTTCTATAGATTTTTTCCCTGCATTTCACATGAAGGATGGGCTAAATATTTTAAAACAAGAAATGCCTTTCAAAGCTGGAAAAAAAGCTTTGTCGGTGATCCAAAGGGTTCCAGTAGATACAACCCAAGGCTTGGGCATGCTTAAGGAACTGCTTATACTTTTTTGCAGAAGAGGGGATGGCAGATTTCCTGCATCATGTCACGAATTGCTTTTGACAGTCCACTTGGTTACAAAAGATGGTTGAGTGGCATAGAGAGGTAATTGAAGAATTCAACTCCTTTGGAGCAGGTAATAGTGCTATTCTGGATCTCATCCTTTGCTAGGTGGAAGAAGTTGAGGTACCTCTCTGAGGCTTACTGACGGTTTCAAATTATCTGCTAATTTTGGATTGAGACCAGAAGGCAAAGTTATCACATCTGCTACAGAGATGCAAGAGCCAGCGCATTTGAGCATCCTACAGGCATTTATGGTGCAATCCTATGCAGAGTTAAGTCTAAGCCCATTATCTTCAGTGGATGTGTACTGGAATGACTCTACATAGGAACATACTGCTAGCTGTCCAAGGGCCAAAGGTCTTGCTTGCTGTCAGCCCCATGATTTCAAGCATTTATTGTAGCTTTCCTTGCACCATTTAGTTGGTTAAATATAGTAGCCTTGAGATCCAGCATGGTGTAGTGGTTAAGGTGTCAGACTAGGACCTGGGAAACCCAGATTCAAATCCCCACTCATGCCATGGAAGCTTGCTGGGTGACCTTGGGCCAGTCACACACTCTCATACCCAACCCTGGCTAGTATTTGGATGGGAGACCTCCAAGGAATACCAGGGTCATGATGCAGGCAATGGCAAGCCACCTCTGAACCTTGAAAATCCTACAGGAGTGCCATTTAAAAAAGCCTTAATTGTATATATATTAGAATACATTGTAGCACTTACATGTGTTCAAAAGTGTATAAGAATCATTTGGAGATTTGAGAATCATTTAACATCTGTATGCCCAAGGTCATTTGTACACCCAAAATTTTATTTTCTATGGGAACACATTCTGGCTGTGCATTTATAATCTCACTTCCGCACTGGTAAAGTTGTCCATTTATTTCAAATTGTACTTATACATACACATGCTGCTATTCCTCTCTCTCTGTTATAGGATTATATCTAATGTGTAATTAAAATGTAGGTTGCATACATCATCCTCAGTCCTTTAGGAGAAATCCAGCAGTTCCTTTTGGCTTCATCCTATAAAAGACTGTTTTAAACCTGATGAACTTTCCCCTTTCACCCTGCCAAAAAAGCCTTCTCCTCTATTTCCCACACTGTATTTCCTTTGTTCTCACTACTTTTTTGAGTAAGGAATGGTGCCTAAAATGTGATGTTTATATGTTACATGTTTCCTCCTCCAATTGTTATTGGAACAAATAATCCAGGGTCTTAAAATAAAACATGGCAAGTTCATTGGGGGGGGGGAGAGAGGAGAGAGAGAGAAGAAGAAGCCTATCCAGATTATGAGTAGAGAGGTCTCAAACCTGTTGATGCAACCATCCTGCTGAAAATAGGAAGTGGGGGAGGGGGTTAGGTGCCCATAAACAGCCACCCCCATGGTTTTTCTCCTTCGGAATGAAGAGGATCGTATTCCCTGACGTTTCATCTTGCTGGGGGTCAATCTATGTTAAACTCGGTTCATATGTAGAGTGGAGTAGGAAACAAGAGGGTTTTGAAGGGCAAGACTTCTCCTTGCTTGGGATCGGTGTGAAATTGACAAGTTACAAAAGGCCAGGCCTGAAATTGGCACGGATCTGCCGGTGACTGACAGGCTCGCAAACAAGTTCCCTTTAAACAATTGCCCGAGCCTGTGGGTTTCTCTCTTCTCCCCCCCTTACCCCCCCCCGGCCATTTGCCGAGGCGATCTCGCCTTGCAATTTGTAACCACCCTTTCCCGGTCCCTCTCCAAAAAGTGTGTGGACAGTTCTGTGTGCGCCTGTGAGTAAAGCCACCCTGCGTTCTGCCTACCTTTGAGTGAGGTCACACGAGGAATTCCCAAATGGCTTAAGAGTTCCCCGAAATGAAACAAACCACGAAGCTCTCGGTCTCCTCTAGCAAGACAGCCCGGAAGTTTCCAAGCGGTCGCTCTCGGGAAGCTCTTGTCACGTTCATTTGTTTGCAGTGCGAAGAATCTGTCACTAGAATATTGGGAAGGGAGGTGATTTTCCCAGTGAATCTCATTCGGGGTGGGAGGCGGGTCCGAAGCGACAAGGAGCACCATTATCCTAAGGAGAGTTAACCCAGCCTGAGCCCATTCATTTCAATAGGTTTAGACTGGAGTAACTCTCTTTAGGGTTGCACTGAAAAGTTATTTGCCTTTCTGTTCTCTGATGTGTGAGTAATGAGAAGAAGGAACGAAGATCTACTTCGCTTCTGATTTATATCGATTGCCTTGAAATAAAGATTGTAAATTACTTTGGCCATTTATGCACGGGAGGTTTTGGCTTGGATTTGCCGCTCTCTAGATGCACATTTTCCCCATCCGAGTTCTCAAAACTCTGCATGGGGGCTTATTGTTGAGTTTTGAGAATTTAGATGGGGGAAATGTGCATCTAAAGGGTGGCGAATCCAAGGCAAAACCTCCCGTGCATAAATGGCCAGTGTTTCTTACTGAACTCTGTCCTGGTATATTTTGCCTTCACATCGGCCGAAATCAGCAATAACGAATATTTATGCACAGGGGTCCTGATCGCCCTGGGAAATAGGATCACGCGGTCGCCCGGCAGGTGATGAGTTTCCCCCTAAAATGCGAGTCGCTCTCTTTTCAGCGCGTTCAGGAGGGTTTCAAAACGGTACCGGGGGTCTGCTTGGCCAAAGCGCTGTCAAAAGGAAGGTTCTGGCGGGTTAAAGGTCCTCTTTCGATGGTTTTTCAGGCGACGCGGCCATTAGATTGCTATGGCCAGGCCAGGCATAGCGCGGCTGAAATGCTGAGCATGGAAGGGGGGATGTTTGTTCCTTCCATTCATTTCTATACTTATGCTTCATGTTATTACAAGCTGGGAATCGCCCTTTAAATGTGGCAGGAAAGAAGCTGGAGCGGTTCGAGAGCTTTGCAGGAGCTCAATGCGCAAAAAAAACTTGAATGCGAATGGCCGAAATTTGATGCTACTGTTGGAGCTACCAGTAAAGAGTTTGAAAGGCGATGGCCTTGGCCCAGCAGGGAATGAACTCAAGGTGCCATCCTAAAAAGTCGCACCCTCCCAAACCCGTCGCAGGCAACGATTTGAGAAGAGCGTGTCTCTGTTTAGGATCGTGCGCTAACTCGGTGGCATCCTAGTCCCTTTCATTTCGTTTGCCTTTCTCTGGGCTACGACAAAATTAGAAACTCTCGATCGCTTTTCTTTCGCTTCTAGACTGCGACACCTCGATCACTTTGGGCAGCTGCGGAACATACAACCCAGCCGAAGGCAAAGGCTTGATGTCAACGAGAAAATTACATTCCCTCTCGAAGTCAACGGGACTCTGAAATGCCTAACGGTTATCTAAATTGAGCCCCTGGGGTTATAAATCATCCGGTTAATAGGCAATGACTGGATCCCTCTATTTCTTTGCGTTTGCCATCAAACCAACTTTTTTATTGTTTCTGTGTTTGTTTTGCCGGGTATATAGTTTCTTTCTTTGTACCGCACGCCTTCTGTCTTCTTCCCTTTCCAAGGTTTGTTTCTGTGGGTATTCTCCGCTTGAAGACTATATAATCTTGTCCATCATTCTTTGTCAATCTGAATGACTGAAAGCAATTAATATTTCCTGAGCCAGGGTCATTGAAATGAAAGGAAAGCGGTTTTCCCCTCTAGTGACTTCCGGAATAGTCCGGGAACCACTAGGTTATGCGCATTTCCATCTTCTGTAGTCAACTGCACCACCAAAATATGTGTTTCTGTTAATGTTCGTGCCCTTTAAGAAATGCAACCTGGGTGAATCGAAGGGGGATTTGCTGGGAAATCCTAAACAGATCGACACCTTTTTATACCCATTGACTTTAAGAGACCACAGACATTTATGCACGGGAGATTTTGGCTTGTATTTGCCGCTCTCTAGGTGCACATTTTACCCATCCGAATTCCCAAAACTCTGCATGGGGGCTGATTTTTGAGTTTTGAGAATTTGGTTGGGAAATGTGCATCTAGAGAGCAGCAAATCCAAGGCAAAACCCCCCATGCATAAATGGCCCTAGAAGGGTGCGATCCTGTTTAGGATCTCATTGTTGGTCTTTTTTCTGTGAGCCGAAGACTAGACGCTATCACAAGTAAAACCTACAGAGGCCTTTACTGGCAAAGGAAAACCTAATCCGACGCACACAGGCCGAAGTAAAAAAAAAATCCTGCTTACATCGGCGGGAGGTCATCTATACACAATTTTCATTGCCTGCACTAAAGGAGATGAAGGTTTCTGAAAATCAGCGTATTTGAAAAGGACAAGAACGGCAGCAATTTAAAGCATTCTCGAAAATATCCCGTGGATTTCAACGGAGATCCAAAGACGTCCAAGAAAGGCCCCTTAACGCTTCGCCTTGCCTGCTGTCGGGCGATTCTCAGCCTGCCGGATGATCGCTCGACTCCGAGGCTTCCTTTGTGAGCCCCCTCCAGGGACAACCCACGAACAGCCGACTGGTTTAAAATCCAGCTCCGCCCGGAGAGCGCTTCCCCAGCACATCTGAACGGGGGTTACACCGACCCGAATTTCATTTTAATCAGCTTTTTAAAATTATTATTTGCATCCACTGCTGATTAACCAGGAGAAAATATGTCTCCTCCCTTTCATTATTCTTGGGGGTGGTGGGAGAGAAGAACAGCGGCGATTGCCTCTGGGCCTTTATTCTATAGAAGAAGACCGAAAGCCTCAAATCCCAAGAAGGGCTTGAAGGATCTCTCAGAGGATCTTTTGGAAAACTTGTCATGATCCCATCCCACTTCTGCAGGGAAAGATCTCGTTTAGAAGGACCCTTCACTATGGCCATTTATGCATGGGAGGTTTTGCCATAGATTTACCTCTCTATAGATGCACATTTCCCCCATCTGAATTCTCAAATTAAAAAAAAAACAAGCCCCCATGCAGAGTTTTGAGAATTCGGATGGGGAAAATGTGCATCTATAGGGAGGCAAATCCATGGCAAAACCTCCCATGCATAAATGGCCTATATTAGGCTGCTGGAGACGTTGAGCCGGACGGATCCTGCCCACGGGTTTACGCTCAGATCCCTGAGGAGGGTTGCCAGGCAGGCTTTGAGCGACAGCCTAGATGGAGAGGGGAGGATGGGGGGGGGGAGGGAACTAGGAACGCACCAAGGAGGAGAGGAGCCGCGGCAAGACTTGGGTGCCAGCCCTTGAGGGGCCCCCTCACCTTCTCTGCACCCCCCCCCTTTCTGCGCTGGGCCCCGCTGTTGGATTGCACTGGAAATCCCAGGAGGGCAGAGCGACTGTCAGGGAAGCAACAGGCTGCGGGGGGGGGGTCTTCCTTCCACCGAGGGAGTCCTTCGGCTTGGGGGCCGCGCCGCTCGCCCGCTGTCCAGGCTGGGGCAGGGAGGAATCCGCGCTCTGGCGGAGGTGTTGACACACACAACAATGCTGCGACACCTGCGGAAGGAAATGCCTGGCCCGGGGGGGGGGGAGCAGCCCCGGCCGGCCTGGGTGGCCAGGGGAAGGAACTGGCCCCGGCCGGCTCAGGCCAGCGACCTCAAAGGAGCAAGCGCCCCGGAGCCTCGCCGCAGGCGACCCTCAGGGTTTCCGCCGGGCCCTGGAGCGGGGCTCCTTCTCAGCCGGGGGCAGGCCCAGACTGGCGCTGGAGGAGGCCCAGAGAGAGGGGAGCAAGCCCCAGTGCTTTACTCGAGAACAACCCGGAGGATCCTTCCGAGCCTTACTCGGAAGTAAGAGCCCCGAGTGCAGGCACACCTCCATCCTGCTCCGCGGGATTCGGTCTGGGCAAACCCTCGGAGGGTGCTTGCCCAGGCCCATTTGCTGGCGAGTCTCCGCTCGAGCTCTGAAGCTGGGGTGGGGGGGCTTGGCCGCTTCTTCGTCGGAATAGGCTGGAGGTTTCGGGGCGGGGGTCGCGGAGCTCAAGCAGGAAAAGATCGCGGAGCTCAGAGCCGTGAAAACCAGCGAAGCGTTTCCAGTGACCTTAGGAAGATTTGAGACGGGTCGCCGTTGACACGCCTTGCATGCAAACCGAAGGGACGTGCGATTTTCCAACATGCGTTGCTGCTTCGAGCGCGGAGCCCCGGGCGCTTTTCATTGCGAAGTCGGCTCAGATCAAAACACGTGTGTGTGTTCAGTGCCGTCAAGTCGCTTCTGACTCATGGCGACCCTATGAATCAAAGTCCTCCAAAAAGTCCTATCTTTGACAGCCTTGCTCAGGTCTTGTAAATTGAGGGCTGTGGCTTCCTTTATTGAGTCCATCCAACTCCTGTTGGGTGTTCCTCTTTTCCTGCTGCCCTCCACTTTTCCTATCATGATGGTCTTTTCAAGTCACTCCTCTTCTCATAATGTGACAGAAATACAACAGCCTCAATTTAGCCATTTTAGCTTCTAGGGTCAATACATACAGATCAATACTTACGGGGATGCAAACCTCATTCTGAAAGTTCTTGTAAAGCTTGGCCATTTATGCACGGGAGGTTTTGCCTTGGGGCTGCCGCTCTCTAGCTGCACATTTTCCCCATCCGAATTCTCAAAAAATTAAGCCCCCCATGCAGAGTTCTGAGAACTCGGATGGGGAAAATGTGCAGCTGGAGAGCGGCAGCCCCAAGGCAAAACCTCCCGTGCATAAATGGCCTTTGCCTCTAGGCCACAAAACGCTCCCGGTGCGACGGGCTCAGATACGCCTCCGGGTAGTTCAAAACACCCGGTCTTCCCGGTCATGTTAGGACAACTCCGGATTACTCTTTCATAACAACCCGATGTCAGAATTATAGCTTGTGGCTGCACGCCTCTCAAACCCGGCGACTCTCGAAAGAGAAGGCACATTTTCCTGCAAATATTCCACATATCAAATCTGCTCGTTAAAATAGCCTTCTTTCATTGCTTCAGACCTCAGCATGCTTACTTGAAGGTCAATCCCAATGACACCGATGAGTTTACTTGTAAGTAAACTCGCTGGGCTTGGCCGACGCAGTTCTTGAAATTGGTGTTTTTACATATCTGATATGGACATCATGTATTTGAATTTGTGGTTTGTTTTTAAACTGCGATAACTAATCTACAGGCACAGGAAAATCAGTTTCACTGAAAATGGGTGAACCTTCAAGGTAAATATGTTTTGGAGTGCTTTTAGATCACACTAACCTGCAGGTTTTCCCACCACCTCTATGCTAAACACATTTAAATTGGAAACTACAAAGAAAAGTGATTGTGCTGTGAGTAAAATAATGTGTTCTCCCTCCACAGAAAACCGTCCTTTCACAAATCAATGTGTGTGTGTGTGTGTGATGATGATGATGATGATTTGAAAACTGAGAATATCCAGTGCAAGTCAGGCCGATTGACATCAAGGGCGCGTGCTTAACGTGTTTATATTAAAAGCGCAAACATTCGGCTGTGAAGCTATACACAACAAAGCTCACATTACTAAATAATCGCGATTCCAGGGCCTAATTCCTTGTTCGTGAAAGAATCATCCGCAATTAAGTGACAAAAACAGCCACTTTTTTGGTTGTTTAAGGGATAGCTAAGAATGGTCTAGAAAGTATTACACTTCCTCTGCTCCTCAAAACCTCCTGAGCGAAGTGTAGGTGAGAACCGGTCTGGCAGTTTCCAGTTTCTTCCCAAAGTGGGGCAAGCTTATAACTGCCAGGCTAGGTGGGGGCATGTACATTATGAAACACAAGCCCCGGACCCAGATCCCCTTCCCACCGACCCCTGCCGAGCAGGCGAGCACGTCTACTGGTTAAAGCAGAGGGTTTGTCCTTCCGTGATAAGGCTGTCGGGATCGAGACGAGCGGTTGTTTACAGGTCGTGCAGAACCAGGGAAATGGCCCACCTCGACGGGGGAAGCTTCGGAAAGCAGAGGCCCAGCAGCGCCTTGGCTTTTGTCCAGCGCCTTGCGAAGACCGCTCTCTCAAGGCCGGCCTCAGGGTGGGATTCACCAGGGGGGACTTCAGCACCTGAAAGCTTGTGGGGGGGAAGTTACTGTAGCAGGGGCAGAGAACATCCCGATTAGCGCGGGGAAACGCTCCGTATCTTCTCCTAACCGGTACTTTCGTTTAGGATCCGCACAGAAAACATCTCCGTATGATCCCACACACACACACACACACACACGCCCCACTGCCTTTACTCCCACTTCAGCGGGCGGCTTTGAAGCCCAGAGATAAACAGATGTTACCTGGATGACATATTTTGCAAAACATTTGGACTGGAGAAAGCAAGCCGGCGAAAAGCGAGAGGTTTGCTTTTCCAGAGTGAATCGGGTTGCATGAACCGAGCCACCTCTACCAAATGGTATACTGGGGGCAAGTTTTATACACACACGGGTCTGGGAAAGAAACGTATTGGACAGCCCTGCTGCCAAGGATGACAAACAGAAATCGTCCCTGGGTATTAATTAGGTGTAAAAATATCGTCTGTCGCTCCCCCTTCACTCCTGTTGATTCCAACCCTTTGCAACGTACGGCTTCGGATTCTGAGTGCCCTTGGCCAGCCCAGGAGCCACGAAGCATGGACAGAGTTGCGGCCAGCTCATGCGACCTGCTTGGGCTGACAACCCGCAAGCTGCCCTTTCTCCAACCACTTCCTCCGCAGCAGGCTTCCCGGTGACTGCGGCCGCGTTGGCGGGCCGTCTTCCTCGGGCGGTTATTTCAGGCTTCCATCGCCGCGCCCCGGGGATCCCGCGCCTCCTCGGAGGAGATGACAAACTCGCATCCGTTTGCAACGGGCAGGGCGACGGCTCTTTCCCCTAGCAGGCTGCTTCGCGCAGCAGAGCTTCGGGAAAGGAGCGGGGATTTCCGCGCGGTTCGCCATCGGAGACTTCCCACCCCACCTCCCCTCTTTTTGCACCGGGACCCCCTTTGGCTGAACCGGCTGCTTTCCTCCTAAGGGTGGACTTGTGCAATGTGACTTTGCCATGAACTCGCCCGTGCCCAGCTGGCTCCCAGCCTGGGGGTGGGGTGGGGTGGGGGTGGGTGCGGGGGGGGGGGAGAGAGAGAAAGAGAGAGGCAGAGAGAGCGCGCAAGCGATCCTGACGAAAGCGGAACTCGCCGGAGCCCATACAAATCAGAAAAGAGCCAGTCCCGAAGAGCCGTGAGTGGATATCTGAGCCTGCTGATCAGAGACGACGCTGGGCTGGCTGCCTCTTGAAAGAGAGGGAGAGAGAAAGGGGGGGGGAGAGAGGCCGAGAAGCCCACCAGGCACAGGCGCGGCTTAAAGCGGGCAGGCGAGAGCGGCACTTGGAGCAGATCCTCCGCCGAGATCTTGGGGGAGCCGCCGCCGCGATCCAGGGGTGGGCGGGGATCCCCTCGGAGACCAGGGACACCCCTGCGAGGGCTGCAGCAGCGGCAGCAGCGGCAGCAGGTGGCGGGGCCATGATGGCCACGGGCTACCCAGACCCCCCTGCCGAGGACACGGGGTCCCTGCTGCGCGCCTCCGAGGAGCCCGGCGGCCCGGGCGGCGAGGCGGGGGCGCCGGGCGCGGCGAGCCCGGCTCCGGGCAAGGCTGCTGCTGCTGCCGGCGGCGGAGGCGGAGGCGGCGCCCCCCCGCCGGCGCCGGAGAAGGGCGACCCCTCGCAGAAGCCGCCCTACTCGTACGTGGCGCTGATCGCCATGGCCATCCGCGAGAGCGCCGAGAAGCGGCTGACGCTGTCGGGCATCTACCAGTACATCGTGGGCCGCTTCCCCTTCTACGAGAAGAACAAGAAGGGCTGGCAGAACTCCATCCGCCACAACCTGAGCCTCAACGAGTGCTTCATCAAGGTGCCGCGAGAGGGCGGCGGGGAGCGCAAAGGCAACTACTGGACGCTCGACCCGGCCTGCGAGGACATGTTCGAGAAGGGCAACTACCGCCGCCGCCGCCGCATGAAGCGCCCCTTCCGCCCGCCCGCCGCCCACTTCCAGCCGGGCAAGGGCCTCTTCGCCGCCGCCGCCGCCGAGGCCGGCTACGGCTACCTCGCCGCGCCGCCCGCCAAGTACCTGCCGGCGCCCTTCCTCAACGCCGCCTCCTGGTCGCTGGCCCAGGCGGCGCCGACCGCCCAGCCCCAGCCGCCCGCCGCCTACGCCGCCTGCCAGATGGAGGCCGGCGCGGGTGGCGGCGGCGGCGCGGGAGGCGCCAACGGCCCCGCCAGCCCGCCCAAGGCCGCAGGCCTCGCGCCGGGGCCTGGCGCGGCCTACGGGCCCTACTCGCGCCTGCCCGCCGTGGTGAACTCCTACAACGGCGTGGGACACCCCCACCACCCGCACCCGCACCCGCACGCCCTCCACCACCACCACCACCACCACCCGCACGCCCACCACCACCACCACCACCACGCCGCCCAGCAGCTGGGCGCCGCCGCCGTGGCCGCCGCCGCCGCCGCCTCGGCCGGCAGCCCCGCGCCTCAGGCGGCGCCCAACGGCGCGGCCGGCCTGCAGTTCGCCTGCGCGCGCCAGCCGCCCGAGCTGGCCATGATGCACTGCTCCTACTGGGACCACGAGGGCAAGCACGGCGCCCTGCACGCCCGCATTGACATCTGAGGTCCTGCGCGCCCCTGCCGCCGCCGCCCCTGCTGCAGGCCGGGGGCTCGCCCGCCGGACCTCCAGGCCACTTTCGGTGCCAAACAGAGAGGGGAACCCTCGCCAAACCCCTCTCTCTCTCTCTCTCTAGAGACACATGCATATCTATATGTACCCTATATATAGATAGATCTTGGCGACGTGTCTAAAGCTGTATTCCGGGTGTGCGTGAAGGCAGCGTAAGTGCAGAGAATTTTCCTCTTCGCTCCTCTCCCCCCCACACCCCAAATATTATTATTTTTTTTGCTCTTCAGCGGCCTCGCTTTTCTGGTTGTAGACAGCGCGGACTTTGCATTAAAACACGCGCGCGCACCAGACGGGGCCGTTTCTTGCAATGGACCCTCTGCTGCAGAAGTCGAGGTGGCCGCAGAGAGTTTTCCTTCCACCGGAGGGGTTTTCAGTCCGGGACGCCGGTCGCTTTCCATTCTGTGAACGTCAGAGGAGGGGAGGTGGAGGAATCACTATGGGTTTATGCACGGGAGGTTTTGCCTTCGACTTGCTGCACTCTAGATTGCACGTTTTCCCTGGAGGCTTATTGAGTTTTGCGAATTTGGATGTGCTTCTAGAGAGCGGCAAATCCAAGGCAAAACCTCCCGGGCATAAATGGCCATACCAATAACAGAAGGGAAAACTCCAGTTCTATCAGAACAGGATGATAACTTGACAAAGGGATGTCTTTTTATTGCTACCAGTTCAAGTGTTGCGCAGTGCAAACCTGATCATGTTCCTTCAGAAGTAAGTCCTATGGAGTTCAGTGGGGTTTACTCCCTAGTAAGTGTGCTTAAGACCACTGCATTAGTTGGTTAGATCATTTTTTTTATTGATTAGACACGTTTTCGTCTGTATCGATGGCTATTGATGCAGAGGTAAACTGGACAGATCGATAATGTGATCCAAAGACTGGACAATCTAAAGTGCTCCAATGAAGGGCACCAATCCTGAAAAGGCCAGAATTGTTTACTTGGAAATAAGCCCCATTAAAATCGATGGGACTTGCCCACAAAATTAAGTCATTTGGTTGGATTGTCCAGTATTTAGGTTCCATTTTCAAGAGGATTTAAGCAAGCCTGCGCATTTTTACAAGCATTGACATTTCTGAGTCAGGATTGTCTAATATCTTAAACACAACACAAGTCAAACCAAAGGCGTAAAACCAGCTAATTTCAGTGGCATTTTTTTCCTAAGTAATTTAGATATTTGACAGACCAATCCTAAACAGGTCTACTTACAATCCTATTCATGTCAATGGGGCTTACTCCCCAAAAATATCTTTAGGATTGTGCTGTTAAATACACTTTTGTGGAGACAAATTCCAGGTAAAACGGTGGAAATTAAATTCCCACACAGAGTGAATTTATAGGGGACCAAAGAGGGTGGCTTCTTGTCAGTTTAATGCTCAAGCTAAATCTAGGTGCTGTACCATCGGGTTCAAGGGGTTTTTTTGTCTACTTTTAGATCTGGGTGCGGATATTTAAATGGAAGCGCTACGTTTTGAAAACTAATCTGCCTTTAATCTCCAATCATTGCTATAAAAATACATAATAACAGATGAAGCGGAAATAAAATGAAGAGCTCTAGGCTCTTCCGGCTTGTTTTCGGTCGGATGTGTCAAAAGATTTTTTTAATTTCCTGGGAGGACATTTGCACTTATTTTTTTCAAAACTACCTTTCTGTCCAAATAGTACTTACTTGGGGACTGTGTTGAAGCAAGAACACCATTTTTTAAGGTGTCCCGTAGCCATGCCGATTTTATCGTTGGAATGCCTAATACATTTGAGATCGCTTTTGGGAGCAATAGGTAAATATATGTGTGTATATATGTATTTTTTTAAAGTAGAAGACGTCTTCTCAAGATAGAGTAATTTTATACAAGTCTAAAATTATATTTGGACAAAAGGAGACTGTTTCCCAAAATTATTATTGATAGTAATAACTATGGAGACTATTATTTTTCCAAGTACAGTATTGTTACATTATTTTTCAAAGAGTGTTAAAGATAATCTTGGTATTTTTCAACCCAGACGCTCTTTTTTTTCTTTTTTTTAGTTGCGATCCCTGTGGGGAGAAATGAGTTTAAAATTTGGGGTGGGGGACAACATAGCGATTTTCTAATTGTTTCTGTAAACGGATGGTTGTTTTGGTATTTGTACCATTCTGGGACCAACTTTTCTAGAATAACCTAGCACTTTTTGTTGTATCTTTGAACTCTGTATAGTCTCCAATAAAATGTTTTCTCTCTTTTAATATTGTTTTCTTTTCCTTCATTGTTCCAGTTTCCAGTCATTGTTTCAAATGCAGAGAAAGGAGCAATTATATATCTGACTGACTTGCCCTCTTTTTGAAATGGCTAAAAGCCTAGGTTTGGGCATATAAAACGGCAAAGAACAGTATTGTAGGACAGTTTTTAATATGCACGTGAGGCGTTTTTAGGCGCTGTGCCAGGGAAGATTCTGAAAGGGGTTTTTGATTTTATTTGTTCTTATCAGGGAGAAATATTAGGCTTTCTTCTCTCGAGTGGATGATATTGCCTTGTGGGTTGACGGCGTTAAATATGCTTTGGAAATGCCTGAACTTAAAACGCCTTCATTTGAAATATCACTGGAATCAACTTCGTGGTCGAGTCCAATGAATCAGGGGGATTTATTTCCAGGTCACCTTTACCTTGTTTAGTAGGAAGTAAAGCCCATTAATTTCAGAGGGCTTTGCTTCTAAGCAAATGCTTAGGATTTGAGTCCCAAACTGGCCGCTCGCCCTTTTTACTCTGAAGCCAGTTCCTTTGAAATCAATGGGGCATGTGAACCTGGTTAAGGCTCAGGGGACTTCTCCGAAGTACTTATTGCTTGGGTGGATGGCGATCAGCCACTGGCTTTGGTTGTACCTTTTCAGTTCTCCTAAGGCTCTTACATTAATGGGGACCAGGAGAGGAGATGTTCCCCTCCTGGTTCCCATTAAAGACCATTTTTGTGGCATGAGTTATCGTTGCGGGATATTAAGAGAAGGTAAAACAGTGTGTAGAATTTACAATACGTGACTTTCTGTTAAGGTATTGATCAGGTGTTATGGGGGGGTATTTTGAGTAGTATCTTGTCTACGGGATGGTTTGTTTTGTTTCAAAAGTCCTGCCTTGTGCCTAAGCTTTCTTGCAGCCGGATTCTACGGAAGTAAATATTAGTGAGTTAAATGGATCTTTATGCTCAAGGACCGCAGCCTGATTTGGAGGGGAATTCCTTGAGAAGTACGAGGGCTTACTTCTAAGGAGACTTAGGACTAGGGCATGAACAGCCTTTCATGGTCCCCCTGTTTAGAGGAGGCTCCTGCTGTCCTTGATCCCGGGCTGAGTCTTCACTGTGATTGTTCTGCTTCTGGTGCCTGAGGGGGCCTTAGAGACTTTCTAGGCTCCTTGGTGATGGGTGCATCCTTACCGCTGGATCCTAACTGGGCTTACTTGGTTGGAAGTCCCGTGGATCTCGGCTGGCTTGTTTTCCTTTCCCTCTCAGACCACTTAATTCAGGGAGCAGCCTGGGCAAGTGGTGGTAGTTGGAGGGCTCTATCAAAGGATGGACAGAATAATGGCTTTGAAACTACTGGTTTCAAAGATACAATCCCATTCTGAGAAAGTGCTTAGCAGACTTCTCCCATACCGGAAGAGAGAAGAGCATCCGGATAGACAGTGAGCTCACTGGAGCTGAAGTAGGGATCTAGGCCCTTCCATCCCAATGCATAGAAAGAGGGTTCGGTGGTGGGGTTTGGGTTGTCACTCTTCTTTGCCTCCAGGCTTGGGCTGACCTGAAGAAGAAACGGGGCAAGGGGGGGCAATGTACTGTGGCCCTCTCCCCAGGTGTACCACAGGCAACATTCAGGGGGAGCTCAGGAGGGTCTGGGCACCTTCAGAAAGGTGAGCTCGGAGAGCTGCCTTCCACTTGGCAGTGCAAGAATGTTCTTCAGCCTGGGGCTTGCGGAGGATAATTTTTGCACGGAGGGTGCCGCTGCTTGGAAGGGAGGCTGCCCAGTTAATTGATGGGGGTAGCCTCCATCGTATGTGGGGTGTGTGTGGGGGGGGGCTGCATTGCCCACTGCATTGTTTTTAACTCTTGCTCAGGCAGGCACAGATTGGCAAGGCAGCCCCTCTTTCCTGACCCCCCCCCTTGTGCAGCCAGGGTTCCTTCTTAATTGGGTGTGAAGCCTTTGGTTTCAATGTCTTATGATCCCAGGCCCGATTTGGTGGGGCTGACTCCAAAGCAAATGTGCACAGGGCAGTTTACCGGGGAATAAACCCCACTGACCACCGATGGGGCTCGCACATCAGGCTGGAAGGGCCAGGAGGGGTTTGTGGAGCCTGGGGGTTCGGTCAAGGAAGCTGGAGTTCTGAGGCTAAAAGTGTCATTTGGCAAAACTGCCTGGATTCGTTCAGGAGTGGGAAGGAGCCGGGTTCGCCTGCCAAGCCCAAACAACAACTTGTGTTGTGGCTCTTTACAAACGATTAGGACATAAGCCAGCGCGGGCCCCTCGGTGCTGCGGGAGGCAGCCTTCCTTTCCTGGTTTCTGTTGGCATCTGGCACCCAAAGGCGCTGGAGAAAGGTTCACGGGGATGCGATGGAGCCTTGAGTCGGGTGAGGCTTTAGATTCTGTGACCTTAGGCAGATCATGAGAGGGAGGGCATCTTGGCCATCTTCTGGGCATGAAGTATCGGTCACTGGGGGTGTGGGGGGAGGTAGTTCAGAATTTCTTGCATTGTGCAGGGGGTTGGACTAGATGACCCTGGTGGTCCCTTCCAACTCAATGATTCTATGGTCGGCTGTTGTGCTTGTGCGCACTCTGGGGTCCAGTGGGGACAGGCGCAGGAAAGGACAAGATCCTCTCTCCCCCGCCCACCCCCTCCGTGTTGGAGAAAGTGTGCCAGGAGGGGTATTCTTTAGCAATTAGCGGAGGGGCGAAACGTGTTTGGGGAAAGCGGGCTTTGCCCTAAAAGGCAGCTCCGTCTCATTTCCTGAACTTCTGTCTGTATGCATCTGATCCAGCGAGGTATAAGGGTATGCAGGAATGCAGTTTATTTCTTGTTGAGGTGCCCCCCGACTCCTGTTTAACCAGCTGCTGGAACAGCTACTTGAACATTTTCAGCTCAGCCACACACCCCTGGTTGTTATTATTGCACAGAGCAATGGGGAGGCAGGTCTGCACAAAACGCGCCTCTGCTCTCCACCTGATGAAGTCCATTCACAAAAAAAATTCACTATCCCTTGATCATTTAGTCAGTTTTTAAGGGTGCAAACCTCTTGGGGGGATTGCCCCCCCCCCAAAAAAAAGAGCCCACTCTGGAAAACTGCCAGTCACACAGAAGAATGGGGGGGGGGGTGTGAAACACCTCGACCCTTGGGAACTCCTTAGTAGTAAAACCGGCACTGGAGCCGCGGCGTTCCTCCCCCCCCCCCCCACACACACACACACACACTCACACGAATTGCCTGCAGGGTTGTCAACCTCCTGCCTGAGTGCCTGTTGCTTTTTGCCTCTGCTGTAAAGAGGCTCGATCTTCGGCGCGCATTAGTCTTGGTGAAGTCAATGCACAGGCTTCCTAAGGGGCTGAAATCTGGCCCTTCTGGGATAAGGAAAGTTTTGTTTTTTTCCTTCAAACGACACCGAATTGGCTTTCACAGCCAGCAATCCGCATGCGAATCTCCAGAGAGGGAGAGAGAAGCAAAAAAGCTCCTTGGGGCGCTATCCTTAGCTTGCATTTTCTCTCCTTGCTAACCTTGCTGCTGATTGGGGTGGGGGGATCCTGCAGCTTGTCAATCCAGTTGAATAGACGGCAGCTAGACCGGCGCATGCCCCGCTACAAGTTGGCTTAGGCGTATTACGGTTTGGGCGCCTGCTTTAGCGCCAGAAAGGCGAAACTACCCTTTATGCAAAACGAACGGCGC
Source organism: Euleptes europaea (assembly GCF_029931775.1). Lineage (NCBI taxonomy): Eukaryota > Metazoa > Chordata > Lepidosauria > Squamata > Sphaerodactylidae > Euleptes > Euleptes europaea. The sequence goes on from NC_079316.1 coordinate 42,097,130, forward strand.
ATTGAGATTTATTGCGGGGGGGGGGGGCGGCTTATCTTACCCATAAAGGTCTCGGGAAGCCATTCGACTTCTCCTTAATGTCAGTGGGAGTCCGGCAGCGAGGGAGATTTCCCTGCCGCGGAGTGTGAGCGAAGCTCTCAGGTGTCGGGCCTGCCCGAAAGGACTTTTCATGTCCGCTTTGCAAATTACGTCTTTCCCACTGGCAAAGGATGTCTCGGCCGACTTCTAACGTGGTTAGAAGGAGAAGGGAGCGGGGACGGCCCAGGCGGTTGTGCTTCTTTGCACAAGTTCTTCTTGTTGTTGTTGTTTTTTAAAGGCAGCGCCCACCCAAAGCCTTTGGGAAAACTCTGCAGAAGACCCAGCCAGCCAAAGACGAATTCAGTGAAGCGGGCGCTTAAACCGTTCTCAGTGCAGTCCGCAGCACCTAAAAGGGCTTCACTGGCTGGATCGCGTCCTTTCTTTTTCTTTTTTTCCCCTTTTTTTAAAAAGGCCTCTTTCCTCCTCCCCAGCCTGTGGTTTGTGCAATTATTTCGCAAGAAACAAAACAAAACTCCTGGGCCGCTTATGCATGGGAGGTTTTGTCTTGGATTTGCCACTCTCTAAATGCACATTTTCTCCATCCGAATTCTCAAAACTCTGCATGGGGGCTTATTGTTGAGTTTTGAGAATTTGGATGGGGGAAATGTGCACCTAGAGACCGGCAAATCCAAGGCAAAACCTCCCGTGCATAAATGGCCCTGCTCTTCTGAGGGAATTTCAGACTGGCACCTAGAACCTCTTCGGCTGAACTGACCATTCCGTTAGCAGGAATCGAAATTAAAAGAGTGTCCGCCGCCAAAATCAAACCCTCCCTGTTTTACTGTTCTTCCTCCCCACACTTATTTAAAAGTAAGCAACGATGGGACTTACTTCTGGGCAAACCTGCATAGGAGCAGGCTGCAAGTCCCATTGGTTTCCACAGGAAGGCAATGCACACGTGGGAATCTGTCTCACTGAAAGCGCTGCATAAGATCAAGCTGCCCTGCCTTTCCATGAAATAAATAAAGGGTTTTTTTAAGTTGCTTGACTGGGCCGGATTCTACCCTGAAAATACAAACCTATCCAGAGTTACTCCAGTCTAAGTCCACTGAAAGCAAGTGGCTTAGACTGGAGGAACTTTGCATAGGATTCCATTGTCAATCTATATATTATAGCAATAAAACAGAGCTAGACTCGTTTATAACCCCCTCCCCATTTTAGCGAGACTCACATACCCCCTAACTTCTACCCAATTACACAGTTATGGCATACCTCAGTCCCAGGCAATCTGATGGAACAACTGTGCATGCCTTTGTCTTGAATTGTTAAAGAAGGGTAAACTGAAGGAGAAATGTGTGTTCCTCTCATTATCTCATTGAAAAATAAACCTGATATCAAGGTCAGGGGGACAAAGATCTAGCTGGTTGAATTTTCTTTCTAGACCTCCTAGACATATAAAATTAAATGTGTGCGTTTGCATAGCCACTAGCTGGAGGGATCTTTCATACAACTGCTGCAATTTACCCCAATTAAAAAATAATAATTGCAGTTCCTTTTATACTCGAGTGTACCGATAGATGTGTATCGAAATCTTAGGAAGAATTCTTTTAAATAGTTATTGGTTAAAATAAAATCAATACACGTGTTAAAACCCAGGAATTTATTTACAGAGGATGATTTTGCGCATCCGCCATCAGATACAGGGCCATAGTGGATTTTGCAGTGTAACTTAAATGTGGCTGCCCTGTTTGGTGGTGGTGGTTGTTGTTAAGATTTAAGATTTGTTCATAATCCAGAGCACTATTTCCCCACGTTGCCCAGAAGGGACTGATAGGAATTAACTGAACCTAACAGAAACCGACTGGCATTAATTAACTCGAGTTCATCCAGCTAAAGCGGAGATTACCCTGTTTTCAAGATCCCCACGTCTCCCTATCGTCCCTTCGTCCTTAACTTCAATCATACATTCCTATGCACACTCAGTTCACAGTGAATGTATTCTTAAACAGGAAAGACAACAGAGAGACGTATGGATCTGGAAATCAGAGAAATCCTAGTTTTAGCTGAATGATGTGTCCTTAGTCTCCGACCCTTTGCTCCTTCGCAACTGAAATATTCTGTCATACTCTACATACAAAGCCGATTAAACTGATATATTTTGCGAATTTCAGTGTCAATTATGCTGGCATCATTGTGTTTTCGAATCACAATTTAAAGCAAATGCATTGGAGTGAAAAAAATTGAATCAATTCCAAGCCATAGATTATAGATTCGAACCATTAGCTATAGTGATTGGGGATGTGTGATTGGATGTCATTAGCAATGGTCAGCCCATCCGCATCTTGGAAGTAAATTTAGACGTCTGCCTCACACAGTCAAACCTAACTAGATTTACTCGGAAGTAAAATTATATACTTTTCAATGACATTTATATCTCGAGTCAGGAGTCCAGACATACATCGAGTGGGAAATGATTTATGTCCAAGTCTGCCTGCCAGCGGATCGGATTGCGAGTAAATTTGTTTAGGGCGGCAGATTTTGAACCTTTGGCGTGAACGGAGTCGGGTTCCTCCGGCGTGTTTTCCAAATCCTCCCCGTGCCAGCGATCCAGGTGTTCGGGATGAGTTGCCAGCAGAACTGGAACAAGATAAGAGAAGCCCTTCCTTTCGCTGGAAATGGGTATTTCCTCAAGTGAGATTAAGCCACGCAAAAGGTCTGATTGTTTCCTCGGTGTACGAGGCGAGAGGAGCGGGCAGCTGTTGGGCATTAGATGCCTCCCATCCTCCTGACTGTTTATTATTGAACCGGGGCTTTCCGGCGGCTTCCTCTTCCCTCCACGTCTCAGGTCACATCGTGACTTCGGCTTATACACAAATAGTCTCCGTCGAAGCGACTGGAAGCATGTGAGCTGTTTGCTGTCGAGCCCTGGTTTCAAAGATCGCCAGTCGCCAATATTTTCAAGCACACCCCCAGCGACGGATGCCACCAGATTTGTTCCTTTCCTTCATTTTACCCCGCCTTTCTCCCCCATTGGCATTTTATCTTCACGACAACCTAGTGAGGTAGGTCAGCCGGAGAGTGAGGGACTGGCCCGAGGCCCCCCAGCAAGTTTCCGGGCCGAGTGGGGATTCTAGCCTGGGTCTTCCAGACCCTTGTCCCCTAGTCTTCCAGACCCGGACTGCCCAGTGTTGGCCAGCATCTTCTCCGGTAATGGGCCTAAGCAGAATTCCTGAAAATATTTCAGACGTGTGCTTGGTCAATAAAGGAAACCCCCCCCCCAAAAAAAAATTCAGGTCAGCAAGGCTGCAATCCTGTGCCCCGTTCATGAGGGTGCGAGGCAAACCCCTTAGAGCAAAGCGGGGCTAACCTCGGAGAGCCAGCGCGGTGTAGCGGTGGTCTCTAATCTGGAGAACCACGTTTGATTCCCCACTCCTACACATGAGCGGTGGACTCTAAACTGGAGAACCGGGTTGGTGTCCCCACTCCACATGAAGGCAGCTGGGCGACCTTGGGCTAGTCATAGTTCTCTTAGAGCCCTCTCAGCCCCACCTGCCTCACAGGGTGTCTGTTGTGGGGAGGGGAAGGGAAGGGGATTGAAAACCCGTTTGATTCTGCCTTAAGTGGTAGAGAAAGTCAGCATATTAAAAACCAACTCCTCCTCCTCGGAGGGAGGATTCCACAGCCCCTGGTCCTCTGAGAGAGAATTAGGGGAAATCTGCAAAGGGCAAACCCCAGTCGCTTCGGGGTATTTGTGTGTGTGGTGTGTGTGTGTGAGAGAGAGAGAGAGAGAGAGAGAGCAGGACAATGAGTCCTGTGTGAGGTGGGCTTCGCACTGCGTTTTGACAGGCGGTATTTTCCAGGTCAGGCCCTCAGGCTCTGATACCTGTCGGCCCCCTTCTCCTGTCTTTTCCAAAGGAGCGGAGGACAGGCCGCTTGCCCGGATGAGATCTTCTTGGTGGTCTCCCCCTGTCGCCTGTCATCCTTGCGTGTGGGCAGATTAGAGGGGGGGGGGAATCCTGAGCATTGCAGCCAGGCTGTGAACCGTTATATTTAAATTCCTCCCCCATCTGCTTATTTATGCATCTCTTCAGCAGTGGAGCCAGAACCGGGGGTGTGCAAGGAGGACCGTCTGCGTTAACCATTCTGGAGGCATTTGTTATTAAAAGACGTCCAGGAAGAGAGCTGGCGGTGGCCCTGGGCGGCCTCAGCTGGTCCCCATCAGATCCCCGCTCGATCCTCTCCATCTTGCCTGCTTGTTCCCTTTGAAGGATGTCGACGCGATTGTCGAAGTGAAAACAGCAAATCGAAGTGACGAACAAGTTAACCATCACAGGGGCATTTCTGGGTTAACCAGAGAAGTGGTTGCAAAAACTCGGGGGTGGGGAATTGGTAAATCAAAGGCTGCAATCTGTAATCTTTGCTAGGATAAGTCCCTTTGCATCGCAATCAAGAGGGTTTTGGGGGCAAAGGGGGCTGCAAGGCAGATCACACATCACAACGTGTTAAAAATACTGCAGGAAGACTGCGGGACCGGGTACATTTCCCTGGGAGCCAGTTCCACTGATCTCAACGGCACTGACTTCCGAGTACATAAAACAAGGGTGCAGAAATAGCTCCGGGTTTTTCTGCTGGGTTCAGATCCACCAAGGGACACCAGCTTTCGGAGCTGTAGCCCTTACAGGTACATTTCAGCAGCCTCCTGCCTGCCCCTAAAGCTGGCAGCGCTGCCAGTCAACTTTTGTTTTTATTCGTAAGAAAGTTGACCGGAAAATCAGCCGCTTCGTCAGATTCTGTAGTCGACCTGGATCCATCCCGCCCTCTTCCTGCTCCCCTGGGAGAGTGATCCTAAACTTGTCTTTGCGCCATTGTAAACTTTCCGCTAGTCTCCGTAAGGTGAGCCGGTGTGTGCGTAAAATTGACAAGAGTGTCCACAGTCTGAGTCCCAAACAAGCGTGTATCAGAGGCAGGGAGGAAGGCCAAAAGAGCCTTGCTTCTAAACACGATTGGTTCGGAAGGAAGTCCCGGGAATTCAGGGATTCACGTGCAAGTAAGTAGCTGGCAGTGCCATCCTAAACCGAGTTACCCCCTTGTAGGCAGTCATGCTAGGAAAAGTGGAGGGCAGCAGGAAAAGAGGAAGACCCAACAAGAGATGGATGGACTCAATAAAGGAAGCCACAGCCTTTAACTTGCAAGATCTGAGCAAGGCTGTCAAAGACAGGACGTTTGGGGGGACTTTGATTCATAGGGTCGCCATGAGTCGGAAGCGACTTGACGGCACTGAACACACACACAGTTCTTATGAATTTATTTACACAATTACTAAAGTACACAAATACAGTGGTAATACAAATGAGGCGTTCAGAGATATTGGTTACCAGTACACAGGTTTAGAGAGACATTCTAACTGTATAGTTGCACCCTTGTAAATCAATTGGTCTTAGGAAGAGTGTAACTCTGCTTAGAGTTCACAGTGGGTAGCCGTGTTAGTCTTTCTGCAGTAGTAGAAAAGAGCAAGAGTCCAGTAGCACCTTAAAGACTAACAAAAATATTTCCTGGCAGGGTGTGAGCTTTCGTGAGCCACAGCTCACTTCTTGCTGTGGCTCACGAAAGCTCATACCCTGCCAGAAAATATTTTTGTTAGTCTTTAAGGTGCTACTGGACTCTTGCTCTTTTGTACTTCTGCTTAGAGTGGCACTGTTAGGCCTGCAGTCAATTAAATAAAAATGAAAAATAAAAGGGAAGAAGGCCTTTTAGGGAGGACTTGGGTCAGCCACCTCTGGCGACGTTTCTGCCTGGGGTGGGGTGGCAATCCCCCAGTCATTTAAAAAGATTTGGAGTATTTATACGACCTGCAGAACTCTCCTACTCAGGAAATGGGTGTGTGTGGGGGAGGTTGTTGTGAATTTCCGGCATTGTGCAGGGGGTTGGACTAGATGACCCTGGTGGTGCCTTCCAACTCTATGATTCCATGATTCTATGAAATGAAAGTTCATTTGAAATTAGAGTCCCGCGTAGCGCTGAGGTCCCGGGTTTGGTTTGTGGATACAGCCTGATCCTCAAGGCGGGATCACGCTGCGGAAGAGCGACTCAGGATGCGCCTCGATTCTCATTTGCCAGGGATATTCTTATCGCTGTCCCTGGCCTCTGAGAAACAGCTGCTGCAACTTTTCTGGAAGTAGGGCATGGGTGGCGGGAAGGAGGCGCTTGAGCCCCAGCACCTCTCCGTTTAGAAAGGAAGCCGAGAGCGGGAGATCATCAAAACGCTCCGCAGCTCCAGCCAACCTTCCGCGCCGGCGCGCAATCGAAGGTAGGTTCAGACGAGCAATGGCTCGGTCCCGTTTCAGAGGCTCGACGCGTTACTGATCCTGCACAGGTCCCCAAATGTGGACGTCCAGTCCATTTCAGTAGCATTTACTTCTTTGTGACGAGTGTCGAAATCGACGCAGGCCTGTGGCTCTGAGCGTCAATCGCAGCCTTTGGAAGCGGAGCTCCGTCCCCGGGGGCTTGTGTGGAAGCCAAAAAGCCACGCCGCTGGAACTGAGCCAGATGTTCTGCTCGGTGCGGAGGATCCCCGCGGAGTCGCTGTGGTCCGTGGTAAACCAGAGGTCGGTCCAAGCAGCCTCCGCCTTTTCGAATGCGGGATTTCTACTTACGGATGTCAGCCCGATTTATTCACGATTTATTAAACGCGTGGGAGGTTTTGCCTTGGATTTGCCCCTCCCTAGATGTACATTTCCCCCATCTGAATTCTCAAAACTCTGCATGGGGGCTTATTTTTGAGTCTGGAGAATTTGGCTCGGGGAAAATGTGCATTTAGAGAGCGGCAAATCCAAGGCAAAACCTCCCATGCAACTCTCTCTCCTCAACCTGGGGTAGCCACTTTGTCCAGACGTTTGGTGAGGTTGCCTATAGGCCTGCAGGGAAATGTCGCGTCCCCTTAAAAGAAGCTTGGTGTGTAGAAACGGGCAGCTGAAGCTTGGAGGTAAATAGGATTTAAGCCTGAGTTAAAAGGACAGATCCTTTCCCCCCCCCCTCCAAACAGTTGGCAACCCTCAAAATGGGGTTTCCCGATTTTGTTAGGCGTTGGCTTGTTTTGAAAGAAAGCCCCACTGTAAGAATAATCGGTGTTTATTTTAAAAACAACACGTGTCTTCAAAGTCCAGGGGCTTGAAAAAACAGCAGAAGCCAAAATAATCAAAAATAATAATAAAAAAGAAATAGCTGCAACAATAAAGAAGATCCCTGGTGGGGGGGGGGGGGTTCTCGCACTGACGGGACAGACAAGGGAAAGACGGTGGAGGCCCCGGTTTCCGTGCGATTGAGCGCCGGTTGCCTTGGCCGCAACTTCTGCCTGGGCCCGGCGAAGGGGAAACCGGGGCTGCAGAAGGGGCTGCGGCGCTTTGGGCTTCCCAAATGGAGAAAGGGGAAGACAACCCGCCTAAAGAGTCCCCCCATTTCGGAAGCAAAATTTTATCCCCGAGTTTGTTGTAACGCTGAAATTGCAACTCTTTGCTCCTCCCCCCCCCCAGCAGAACGAGGGTCTCCCTGTGGGGATTCAGGTTTATATTTGTAAATGTTGGGGGGGGGGGGAGCTAGAAAGCGAGAAGCGGCATTTGGGGTCGAAGGCCAGCGCCGCTGTTTGCCCGCTCCTTCGGACGTCTTCTGCAAACGGTAGCCGGTGGCGGACCGGCCATTGTGTTAGCTTGCCCGATGGCAAGTGGGCCCTGGGGCCCCTGGTGCAGTGAGGCCCCTTAAACATTAGGCAATATGTTAAAAATGAAAAATGAAAAATGAAATGATAGCCTTATAGTCCTGGCAACCAATATTTTTAGACCCAGTCCGCCACGGTCGGTAGCAGCCGTCTCGGCCCCGCAGCCCCGCTTCTAGGGCCGTCCAGTTTTCACCACGTGTGCAGCCCCAGCGCGATCAGACGTGTTTACTAGGAAGTAACCCTCACTTCAGGTGGTAAGCGCTCCTTCCCTGGAGGCTTTTAAGCAGAGGCTAGATGGCCATCTGTCAGCAGTGCTGATTCTATGACCTTAGGCAGATGATGAGAGGGAGGGCATCTTGGCCATCTTCTGGGCAGGGAGTAGGGGTCATGGGGTGTGTGGGGTGGGGGGAGGTGGTTGTGAATTTCCTGCATTGTGCAGGGGGTTGGACTAGATGACCCTGGTGGTCCCTTCCAACTCTCTGATTCTATGACGGGGATCGGCTGGAGGCCAAGCGCGCCCAGACGTGGCCTTGCACAAGCACCAAGCTGCGACCCGACGGGATTTCTCGGGAGTCAATGCCCACGGAACGCGGGGGGGGGGAGGCTTCCTTCTGAGTAAACGTCCAGCGGAGCCGGCGGCTCGAGGGCCCCGTCTCGGTAGCAAGAGGACGGCCCAGCTGCCTTGTGCCTGGCAGGGCTGGGGCGGACGGGCCGGGGAAGCGAGTGGCTGCTCGTCGGGGGGTGGGGAGGAGGCGGGCGGGCGGGCAGCAGCCCCTTCGGAGAAGCCTCCGCTCCGGTGCCCGGGCCGTCGGATGTTTCCCCCTATTGCTTTCGCTCGTTTATAAACAGAGGCCGCCGCTGAATGTAAACGTTTGGTGTCTTCGGGTCAATAAAACCCCGCCTGACGTCGCTGTTTATTTGGACAGCCCCCGTTTCTGGTTCCTCGCGGGCGGCGGCGGCGGCCCTTGGACTCGTAACCGAGCGCCTTTCCTCCCTCCCCCTCCGCACAAAGCAGCATCTGCGATCAGGGATTTGGGAAGCCGGCCCTGGCAGCTGGATCTGCAGCTGGGTAAGAGAGGGGTATGCTGTCATACGATTTCGCACCCTTCCCTCAAAACACTTTGGAAGCGGATTTAATTTTAAAGGGGTCTTCCAAGCAAGCGTTTATAGGCTCGAACCGGTCGCTCATTCCAAAGCAACAGCGGCTTTTGTCTGCACGTGCGAACGTTCCTGAGCGATGCAGAGGGGCTAGCGGCGAAGAAGGATTTCGCCGATACAATTATTAAGTCCCCCCATGGGTCAGGAATGCCCCGGTGCTTGCACAGGGGACTCTTTACCTTTCTAATTATTTCACTGAAAGCGAATCGCTGTTCCAACTGTGGGCGACAAGATCCTGGATGAGGCAAAGGCCACTTACGCATGAAAGGTTTTGCCTTGGATTTGCCGCTCTCTGGATGCACATTTCCCTCATCTGAATTCTCAATTGAAATGAATGGGCTTAGACTGGAGTAACTCTCCTTAGGAATGCACCGTTAGAAGAAGAATTGCTTTTTATATGCCGACTTTCTCTACCACTTAAGAACCAAACCGGTTTACAATCACCTTTCCCTTCCCCTTCCGACCACAGACACCCTGTGATGTAGGTGGGGCTGAGAGAGTGTGACTAGCTCAAGGTCACCCAGCTGGCTTCATGAGTAGGAGTGGGGAAACCCACTCGGTTCACCAGATTAGCCTCCGCTGCTTATGTGGAGAAGTGGGGAATCGAACCCGGTTCTCCAGATCAGACTCCACCGCTCTTAACCACGACACCACCCCATACAGAAAGTTTCCGACTTGGCTACTGATGTGCCCCGACAAGCCTCTTCCCGCAGCCCCGGCTGTCCGCCTGTCGTGGCATGGAGCCCTTCCCAGCGCGATGTTCTGCTTCGCTCCTTTGCTCAGAGGCAGAGGGGCGGGGAGTGCTTTGCAACCGGGGGAGGAGCGGGGTGCGGCGGCGGGGGTTGCCCCCCCCCCATTCCCCGAACAGCCGGGCAAGCTCACCGTCCCGTTCGAACTTCTGCCTGCGCCCGGGAAGAGAGAACTGGAAAGCGAGCTGCCTTTGTGCTTCAAGCAATGGCATTCCAGATCGACGTTGCTGGGTGGCAATTTGTTTGTTTTTTAAACAGGGGAGGGATGCTAGGATCAGGCCTGGGTTGGACCCAAGAAAATCAAAGTCCATTTTGGTTCAGGTTGCGGAATAGTTAAAATACAGACCCACAAGTTGCCACAAACAAACCACTTGGGTCCTGCCTATTGCCCATTGAAACCCAGTGTATCACTGCTGTTTGCTGGCTCCCATCAGTGTGATTTCTCTTGGGGGAAAGGAAAAGGTAGAAGCTCCCCCTCCGCAGCGATTCAAAATGGTACAGCCCCGGAGCCACTTACTCCAGAGTTGTCTATCATCTGATCCGCACTGGGAACAAAAGGAAGCCGCAAGAAGAGCCCTGCTGGGTCAGACCGGGGTCTGAGGAGTCCAGCATCCTCTTTCCGGTAGGGACTGATCAGAAAAGCTACAGAGGCCAAAATCCTGTTGTTGCCACTCAACAGCTGTTATTAGAAGAATATTCTCTCTCAACATGCAGGCCTCCTTTTATCACTACCCTTAATATCGGCCATCGATTTGCCCAACCCCTTTTTAATGTGGAGGAATCTGGTCTAAGACCCTTACCTCAAATAAAGAGAAGTGGCACTCCCCAAAGGATTTAAATAAGTACTTTAAGAACACTTACTGGTTACAAAACTGAAGGGGTCAAAAACAAGTTTTTAGGACAAATTAATAACATTAGTAAACTGGAAAATTTAGCAGAGAAAAAACAATTGAGATAATTTCCCAAAAAACACACAGAGAAGTATAATATCCTGGAAGACAAAGTTTAAAAATATGATGGGTAGTTTTATAAGTGGCTTCCGATAATTCTTAGGTAATATTAATAATAATAATAATTTTGAGTGGAGTACCCACCCAATTATTTTGAGTGGGATCAGAAGCAGAAATGATAAGGTTTACAGCAACATGATTGGTGCTTTACTGGAATTAATAGAGAAGTAAATTTGGTGCATCTTTAAACTAAAATCAAGGCATCTGAAGGAAAACCACAAGATATTTTATATTTTATATGATGATTGGATGGAACATTTCTATTCAGAGAACTTAAAAAAATGAAATCTGATTTGTGAGTGAAGATTAATCAATCTAATCCTGCAATCCCATACACACAAACTTTAGGAACATGGCTGGATATATTTATAAATAACTAAAACTGCAAGATCAAATCTTATCTTTCTTTTGTTAATTTGAGTAAGGTCTTAGATTTTCGATTTCTTTCTTGTAGCATGATAAGCTATATACCCATTGATGAGCTGCCATTCCCCACAACAGCAAAGCCACATGTAATTATATTTCAGAGTAATTTCTTCTTACATTTTGGATTTCAGGTAAATATGAAAATAATTGGAAATAGTTAATGCCTTCGAAGTGCAAAAGCTTATTTTTGAAAACTGTAAATGAAAGATACTTTTTAAAGGTCTTGAAATGTTGTGTTGATAAGTTGCGAATTGGTTTGCTTCTTGGAATCGATACCAGTTTATTGTATTGTTTATATAAATATTTTAAAGTTATAAATAAAAAGAATGGATTTCTTTTCGGTGTGTAGAGCAGGAGTTCTAGTTAATCAATGTGTCTGTGTATACTAGCCCAAGGGGTGTTAGTTATTCAGGATGCAAGTATACAAAACAACATTCTGAACGGATAGATTCAGAATAAAATATATTCTTGTGCATATACCTTAGATCAGAATTAAAACTGTTACTGTTAAAGAGACTCTTTCATAACGTTCCAGAGGCCACTGAACCAACAAAGACTCTGTACCTTTAACAGACAGAAATCTACAGGTGAAGCTTTCTTCAGAATGGATATGCATTGATAAGAAATCCTTTGCTGCTGGTATCTGTTTGCTATGCACCCAATTAAGTGTTTTCTGTCCATTAAAGGAACATCAGCTACATTAATGGGGTGAGGCTCCAGGATGGGAAAAGGTCAGAAATCCTGTAGGTACTGATTGTCTTTGAGGAGGGGCTAGAAGTGTTGCTTCTACAATTAATGAATAAAATAGGATGATATATTGAACTGGTAATACTGAACGTATTCTGTTAGTGGGCTAGGGACACTGCAAAGTTTGCCACAAGTATGTGTGACGATTCACAGGTGGTGATCAGATCTGTGCTGATCACTCGGTCTGTTCTGTTTGTGCCATCCAGCCATGGATGTCTGCTGAAACAGTTTGCACCAGGTTTTCCCAAAGCTGCCCATGTGCAAAGGCTCTGCCAATACAAACTAATCAGTGACCATTGGCATCACTAGATGAACATAAAAGGGTAGGATTCTATTGAAACACAGCACTGATTGATGACTTAAGGTAAGGTAAAGGTTTCCTGTGCATTCCTGACCCATGGGGTGATGTCACATCCCTACATTTACTAGGCAGACTTTGTTTACAGGGTGGTTTGCCAGTGCCTTCCCCAGTCATCTTCCCTTTACCCCCAGCAAGCTGGGTATTCATTTTACCAACCTCGGAAGGATGGAAGGCTGAGTCAACCTTGAACCGGCTACCTGAAACCCACTTCCGTCAGGATCGAACTCAGGTCGTGAGCAGTACTGCAGTTTACCACTCTGCGCCATGGGGCTTCTTGATTGATGACTTAGCAACATGATTTGTGAGTGTCCTAACTGTCACTTTCTCTCAGCTGAACTTACCTCACAAGGTTATCGGTACAAAGATAAAATGGGGGAAATAAAACCATGAAATGATCTCCTTGGCAGGAAGGGTGGGAAAAGATATTAGCTAGACAGATGGCAGCAGCATGTATGATAAGCAGAAACCACAGGTGCATCTTTTCCTATCACATCACTACACTGGGAACGATTCCACATAACACATGATGCTTGGGAGGCAAAGAATTTCCCTGTGGGACTTTACACGGGATCATGGTCTCACTTATACCATGCTACAACCTGCATAAAGCAGCTACCTGTATTCAGTTTGTGCTTTGCCAGGATAGTCACAAGCGCTTTGGATCTCTGGAATGCATAGTGAGCATGTCTAGCTGCTTTGAATGGGTTGCAGCACACTTTAATTGATACCCTGAGCTTGCGCAGAGGAACATATGGTAGTTCTTTGCCTCACCAGCTTCATGTTTAAATGGGGCCTTGCAGTAAGGGAGAGGAAGAAACCTCCTGATGCTTTAATTTAGCCAAATCCTGTGTGTTACTGCAAGGAAGTCTGTTTGCTTTGAATGTCCAGTATTAAAAGCATGCATAAAGCAATCTCAGTTGGCTCCATAAACTATGCCTTATGTAACATTGTCAGTATCATGGGCTTAAATTTGCCACATTGCCACACCAATTTATTAACCCCAGTTATGTTACTATCAAGGTGACAAGGAGATATTATGTGTGCATTTCATAGAGCCGGTCTCTTGTTACAGTGATACATGTGGATAGGTTATTTTTAATCTATGTTTTCCAACATGCTCTACCTGTTTCAAAACATGCAGACTGAAAGGCAACCTGTGTGAAGAGCAGTTCGGATTTGGAAAGTGTTCTGTATACTGTCCTCCATTGGCAACGATCACTTGTACATGTGTCTTTTGTATTCATATGCTACAAGTCTAGACTGAGTTTATGTGATCAAACAGTTCCTTGGCTGAAATATCCCTGTTGGTGCAGTAGTCAGTATCACCCATTCACTTTCACCCATTCATTTTATTTCTCCAGTTCAGGCTCTATTTTGGTTGGTTCAAGCGGGTTGTTCTGCACACCGTATAATTTCCTCTATGGAGGTGATACATTTGTGGTGAAGAGAGCGTTTTGGATATGGGTATATTAATCTGTAATCCCTGTTTATATCAGTTGCTGAATCATCTTCTCGATGGCAGAAAAAACACTCGTGCCACAGACCTTTGTACATGCATGTATGTATAAAGTCTTGGGTTCCATTTCTCTATGTGAAAGAAACCTCATTTTGATGACTGCCTGAGACAATGGAGGAATGAGGATGTTGTGTCTGAAGTGCAGGTGAGCCTGAAGGGGCAGGAGAGGACATCAGCGCAGAGGGAAATCAGGCCAGAACCTAATTGATTACAGGTTCCTCAGGTCTTGGTGCAGCTGATAGGGAGGCACCTCCCAACCTGGCTGTTGTGAGTAACCAAGAAGACAATGGGAACAGCTGATGAACTGCTGCCAGCAAGTTCTCTAACCTCCCTGTTGGGGGTAACCAAGGAAAGAAAGCTAGTCTTAGGGCCAGAGGCAGCAGAAGATGCTGTTCCTGCCCACTACCAGCTTCTTGGGGCGTACTCAGTGGTAGTTGGGGAGGGGCGATGGCTCAGTTGTAGAGCTTCTGCTTGGCATGCAGAAGGTCCCAGGTTCAATCCCCAGCATCTCCAGTCTGAGTAGACAATACTGACTTTGATGGACCTTGATGGTCTGATTCAGTGTAAGGCAGCTTCATGTGTTCATGGCTTTACTCAACATGCCATCTCCAAAGGCGGCTGTCTTGCTTCTTCAAGTACTTATAGAGGAGGGTGCCGAGTTGTTTTCTGTTGCTCAAGATGGTCGGACCAGAACCAATGGGTTGAAATTAAATCAAAAGAGTTTCCGTCTGGACATTAGGAAGAATTTCCTAACAGTTAGAGAGGTTCCTCAGTGGAACAGGCTTCCTTGGGAGGTGGTAAGCTCTCCTTCCCTGGAGGTTTTTAAGAAGAGGTTAGCTGGCCATCTGTCAGCAATGCTGATTCTGTGACCTTAGGCAGATGATGAGAGGGAGGGCATCTTGGCCATCTTCTGGTCACTGGGTGTGTGGAGGGGGGAGGTAGTTGTGAATTTCCTGCATTGTGCAGGGGGTTGGACTTGATGGCCCTGGTGATCCCTTCTAACTCTATGATTCTATGACTCTCATGCCTGGAAACTCTTAAGGAGACCTCCACCTTTTAGGGGCATGCATGGAGCCAACTCCTGCATGCACAGTACTATGTCCCTAGCCCCTACCTAAACACCACAGAAGCCAGACCGCTTAGTTTGCCTACTGGAGCAGCAGGTGGAAGGGATGCTGACAAACTGCTCTAGATGCCCAGCCAGCTTCCAGCCCCCATCTTTTCAACATGCAATGCAGACCAAACTGGAGACTGACCATCAGTCTGCTGGCTTTGTCCCCCCACACACACACACACACACACATACTCACATGATGTACATGATGATGTGGCCCGACAGAGGTGGGCCACAGAAAGCAGCGTGGGAGCTCTCTGGCTGAACCAGGTTTTTTTTTTTTTTTTTGCCATCAAGTCACATCTGACCTGGTGGGATTTTCAAGGCAAGAGACATTCAGAAGGTGGTTTGCCACTGCCTGCATATGTGTCATGACCTTGGTATTCCTTGGAGGTCTCCCATCCAAATACTTGCCAGGGCCGACCCTGCTTAGCTTCCGAGATCTGACAAGATCAGGCTAGACTGGGCTATCCAGGTCAGGGCAGTTGATCCAATGCTGGGCACAATTGCTCAGCGTCTCCTGTGCCCTTCCTTCCCCTGTCTCCAGCCAGCCACAAGAATTGCTCCAGCATGGTGTAGTGGTTAAGAGCGGTGGTTTGGAGCGGTTGACTCTGATCTGGAGAATCAGGTTTGATTCCCTACTCCTCCAAATGAGCAGCGGATGCTGATCTGGGGAACTGGATTTGTTTCCTCACTCTTGCACATGAAGCCAGCTGGGTGACCTTGGGCTAGTCACACACTCTCAGCCCCACCTACCTCACAGGGTGTCTGTTGTGAGGAGGGAAAGGTGAATGTAAGTTGGTTTGATTCTTCCTTAAGTGGTAGAGAAAGTCGGCCTATAAAAACCAACTCTTCCTCCTCCTCCTCCTCCTCTTCTTCTGGCTTTGAGCAGGCCTTATGGAAATGGACAGGTCATTAGTCTGGCTCAGTGTATGGGAACCCTTTATTCCACACTTCAAACAATATGCAGTATGGTTTTTTCCCTACGTGGGAATTACCTGCATGTAGGCAAACTGTAATGTGTCAAGAGGTCTTTTGCACCACACAGTCTTGCCAGAAAGTTCTCAGGAACTGGGGTCACATCTCAGGCACAGTGAACAAAAGCACCAATGAAGGTGCTGCGCACCTTTCCCTTGGCCAGTGTTGATGTTTGATCCAACGTGATTCCTGGAATTTCTGTTTGTGCTTGAAGTGTCAAAGAAATCATTTCCACTCCCATGCTTTGGATTTCACCTTGACCTCACTGAAAGAGAATGTATGGTCAGAAGTGTTTATAATATGACCCATTAAAACAGGAAAATATGCAAAGCCTTCATTCACTAAGATCCGGCTATTGTTAAACCATAAATTATATTTTTGGTTCTAAGATTTTTAAAAGGACATGCATTGCTTTTTAAAAATACTGCATTTTTTTTTTTTAAAGTGAGCATGCATTTTGCCTTTCGGAGTTTGTATTATACTTTCTTTTGCTGGTAGACACCTGTGTCTGGAATGCTGTAACATGGAATTGGGAACAAAACTTCACAGTATCATACATTTATCCTGTTGTTGGCAGACAGGCAGGGGAACGGAGGAGCTTGAGTCTTGGACGAAGGATACTAAACCCTGCACATGCGATTGGCCCCCTGCCAGCAAGCGCCATTGGTCCTAAGCCAGCACGCACTATTGGTACCCTGGGGTTGTTACCCCCTATCATGGATTAGGGGGGGAGTGGCCGCAGGCAGCTAAGGTAGCATATAAGCGGGGCAATTTCCATTGTATGCCCAGTTCTGTTCTGTACTACAATAAAGCGTTGTTGTTGGATCTTCGTCTCGACCTCGTGTGTCCTCCCCACGTGGACTTAACATATTCCTTTAATATTATGACCCACTTCCCTTCACTTACAAAACTGGTTTACAGAGACCCATGTGCTCCTCAGAAGATCATTAGGAATGGTGGGATGACAATGTACTAGAAACTATCAATTCAAGTGAGGCAACAGTGAGGTCCAACAGGACTTCCCATTGCCTGCCCATGAAATTAGTATGTTCCACAGAGTTCTTTGCAATTTGCTAGTTTCCCCCTGTAGGGCTTCCATGGTAGACAAGTGAACACTGGAAGGGTTGCATCAGGTTAAAAAATATGAACACCACTGACATATACAATCCACATATCTCATGTTCTTGGATTGGCAGAAGCTTTTCCCCACGTATTTCCATTGGAATTTCAAAGCTCCCTTGAACTGAGGCCGCTTCCCATCCCTCCTTTCTACACTTAACAGTGCAATCCTAAGGAAAGTTATTCCATTATAACCCCATTCATTTCAATGGGCTTAGAATGGTGTAACTCTCCTTAGGATTTCACTGTTAGTGATGGCTTCAAAAGGACAGCAACATTCTGCGGTCATGTAGCTGAAGACAACTGGTTTTGCTCCCAATGAGGCCAGCTCAAACAGCAGAATCGAATGGAACTATGAGACATTTCACAAATGCATGCACACTTGTTGATTCCGAATCACTTGGGGTCTTGCATCTGACTATGCACACTGATTTAATTGAAAAGCTTTTTTTTTTCAGATGGTGAAGTAATTTCATATTTCTTCTTAGATACCTGATCTGTGATCACTCCATTACATACAAGATCCCATTTGATGCTGCAACAATAAATATGCATGTATGAACAAGCCCATCAAAGAATCCATAAGCAATGAAAGGTGCTGGATCTCAGCTTGCCTTGATTGGAAAGCCTGTAGTCCTAATCCCATATATAGTGGCCGGGGCTGGTTGAGGTAACTGCATGGCAAAGATGTGTACAGAAATGTACTAGCTGTATCTGAAGAAGTGAGCTGTGACTCACAAAAGCTCATACCCTGCCAGAAATTTTGTTAGTCTTTAAGGTGCTATTGGACTCTTGCTCTTTTCTACTGGTACAGAAATGTTGTTCATGTTTGGAGTTCTTCTTGTTTCTTAAACATCTTGCTTGTATTCTTAATATTGTTTGGCACATGTTCAGGGTTGCTATTATAGATCTGTGATGTTTACTTTGATTTCAAAGGGACATACATTTTCACCTTTAACTTTCTCCATCAACTGGGATCCAAGTGTTTCCCTCAACCAAGGATTCCTTTCTGAACTTCCCACTAAAGGTATCTGTTGCAGAGGGGACACTGGGAGGCATGCAGGTTATCCTCATTCCTCTCCCATTGCTAGAATCCTCATGTTGGTCAGGGTTAGGGATGTGCATCAAGAACACTGTATTTTTAGAAGGGGGAAAGTCTCCACTCCACCCCTAGAAAGCAGATGGCTGGGTGGCCATTTTGCTATTATGTGAATAAACCATTGCCTCACTTTACATACAAGGGAAGCATTGGGTTTACTGATTGCATATTTATAGATCAATCCAGAGAATCCTCTTGACTCTGTGATCTGATGACTGGAAAGGTCTTGTGCGGGGTGGGTGTGGTGGGAATAGTTTTCCAAAGAAACTTGCTTCTTTACTGGGGTATAAGTAAACGACCAATCACCGGAGGTGTGGGGTGTGTGCCAAACTAAACAGGAACTTCATGTCTCCCACATTTTCTGTTTACATGGATCGATTGGCACAGTTTCGTCCCTGCTTTTCAAGGTAATGCGTACAGTTCCCCCCCCCCAGCCCAGGTAAATTTGATCCTGGCTGAAATGGGGATAAAGTGGGTTAAGGGACCATGCATTTTTGGCCTATGAGTACCAGTTAGACAGTGGCCAAAGAGTCAGAGCATCTGCTTGGCATCTGCTTGGCATGCAGAGGGTTCTAGTTTCAATCACTAACATCTCCAATCTAAAATGTATTGGGTAGTAGGTGATGTGAAAAACCCTGGAGAGCCACTGCCAGTAGACAGTACTGAACTGGTCTGATTCATTATCAGACATCTTCATGTATCTGTTTCTACTTCAGTTAGGGTACTGGACGAGGATCCGGGAGACCCAGGTTCCTATCCTCACTCTGCTATGGAAGCCTGCTGGGTGACCTTGGGCCAGTTGCATCCTCTCAGCCTAACCTACCTCACAGGGTTGTTGTGAGGATGAAATAGAGAATGGGAGAACAATGTAAGCTGCTTTGGGTCTTCATTGGGGAGAAAGGCAGGGTATACATGAAGTAAATAAATAATTACATAAGCATTGTAATCACTTTCACTCTTGTTCTGTATCCATTTTGGCTTCAGTTTCATGGCTAGTTGTAAGTCACACTGGATTCTTTTGGCTGCATACATCAGCTCTTAAATTACTTGAAAGGCTATAGGTGGAATGTTGTTTGTTATGAAACCAGGAGGGAAAGCCTCTGTGCACATGCTCAGGTCTCTTCTGCATTATTCTCTTTGAGCCATGGAATTTGAAACAGATTCTAATGCTTAGCCTATTATGGCACATAAGCATCCTTTCTGTGTGATCTTCATATGTGCACATTTTAGAACTTACCATGGCTGATGGGGAAGGGTTAAAGTTAAAAAAATAATAACTCCGGCACGCTCTGAAGAAACCATTGACACATTTTCCTTGAGGCTGTCCAGTTCAATGCGCACATAAGATCTCTTCTAGGAAATCTCATTATTGAGAATTTTACACTTAAGTTGATTTTTTCCCTGCTGCCTACAGACAACTCCCAGCTCCTCAGATAGGCCTTTATTCTGGTGCTGTAGGAAGGAAAACAAGCCTCTCCAAAAGTCCAGAGAAGTCAGCCAAAGTTTGCTACAAAAAACTAACACAAATGCTTTAAAAAACAAAAAAAAGACTCACAAGCTTACAATAGTCAGCTCTTTCAGGCCTACAGAGTCACCCAAGCCATCAGTGGAAAGAAGGGAATCAGTTTTTCATTCATTGCACTGAGATTTTCAGAAAAGAACTTGTTGGTGTACTGTGCCCTTGATCATCCCTGTGATGATCAAATGTCACTTGTGTTCTCTTATACGTCCGTTATCCAATTGCACATGGCTGGATTCAATACAAATATTTTAGATCCTTAATAAGAATTACATGCTTATTCCACTAATTATGAAGAAACCAGATGCCTTGTTTTTCTTTCAAGCTTAATGTTTTTGTAAAGTAAGTTGAGCTTAATCACATTATAAGCTGACAGTGTTAAAACTCTACCAGGAGTTAAGGGGAGAGCTTTGTCGAGGTGTCCTTTCTGGTCTCCAAGGCTTTGCTGTCAATAAATGCTAACTCTGTCCAGCAGTGGAGGGCAGGGGTGGGGGGAGTTAACCCTACCAACATTCAGGCACTCGATTGCAACAGTTGCAAAGATTTAGCCTTGTTATGGAAATCATAACAAAGACAGTCACCATAGCCTGGATACTCTCAAAGAATTACTGATCTGAACAAAAACGGGAAAGTGGGTATAGATTCTCTATCTCTCTCCCATCCCCTTCCGTGTGTGTGTGTGTGTGTCTGTCTGTTAACATGTGCTGGAAACAAACAATAAAGGATTGCCATCAGCTTCATGTCCATCTTGTGCCCTCCCAGGCCTGGCTACTCTTACAACCATAAAGATAGATGAGATGAACCAGAGTCCAATAAAACAAAGACAATAAAGACATTGGGCATAATGTGCTAGGAAGTTCTGCCTGAGCACCATTCAAATCAATAGGAACAGCAGAGGCATGGTAGAGCTGGTGTGCCACTCCCATTCATTTTGACGTGGCTTGAGTGGGAAATTCTTTTCCTCAAATGTGTCCAATACAACAGTCTCCCAGGGCCCATTTATATAATCATCTGGCATGGAAGGAAAACCAGCATGTATTAGCTAAGCAGTCCTATGCATCTTGTCTGGGAACCATGCCACATTATCATGAAAAATGCCTTTGCAGTTTTTTAGTAGCATACCAAATGTGGAATCCTGTGTGCAGTGTCATTCTGAGAATCAACATATACAGGATTTTCCAGCCCTCTTCTGGCAATGATATGGCCAGTGATTATATGAATGAAGTGGGAATTGGGAAAAACTTCTCAAAAAGTACAATTCAACGGTGGTTTTTATTTTCTTTACAGGAAGCGGTTCTCTTTCTTGTAGATATTATCCTGGGGAGCAACAAGGATAAAGTATTTCTAATCAGTGACTAAGATAATGTTCCACTGGGGTCAATTGGCTTGGCTTAATCCAAAGGGTTGTTTGAGCTCCTTGTGAGCATCTGAATCTGCTTTTCTGGAAGTCATTCCTGAAACATCAATAGTGTCAAAAAGAGCCTCTAATTCAGTTCAATGAAGAACTATTATAATATTTATGTGTTTTATTTATTTATTTCTTTATACCGTCTTTCTCCCCCGATGGGGGCTCAAAGCGGCTTACTTCGTTCTGTTCGCCTCCATTTTATCCTCACAGCAACCCTATGAGGTAGGTTGGGCTGAGAAATTGTGACTGGCCTAAGATCACCCAGCAGGTTTCCATGGCATGAGGGATGATTCAAACCTGGGTCTTCCAGATACTAGTCCAACACTCTTAACCACTACACCATACTGGCTATCCAGGATAAAAGCCAGAGGAAAGCCAGAATACCCTTGCAATCGCCTCCATGTATCTAAGCAGCTTTTTTGCATTTAAGTGATCTTTGTGAACTGTTTCATAAGACCTCTCTGGTATAAATTCTCCTCTTTATCCTGCTTCACAAGGCCTTGCTGGCTTTATTTTAGGATTCTTGGAAGTAGCCGTTGTTTAAGAAGTTGTTAAAATAACCTGAGTAGTGCTTGAGACTGCTATAAGCCCCCAAATATTTTCTTCCACTTTGGTTTTCCTGATACAATGGCAGTGGAAGGAGCTTTACTTTCTCTAACCATCCAAAAAAAGTTCATTCATTTATTTTCCTCCCCTGACTTTGCCACCCCTTTGGACAATGATTTTTGAATATTTGAATCCAAGTGCATTTTTTCCAATACTCATCTTAATGCTTCATCTTAGGCTTTCTCGTATTTTCATTTTCAAAACTGACAGATTTGGTAGAAGCCTCGACTGTTTCCCATTAGAGGGGAGAGAGTTCGCCACTGTATCATTCTTATGTTCCCTGTTACACATTTTGGAGCTTAAAGCAGAAATACACACTAACAAGTTACAGTTGGCCTGAAGCACAGAGTCATTTATCTTTTTAAGTTCAGGGTGGGAAGGAGATTCCATGTACTACAGAAGTAGTTTGATTGTATCTCTTCACATCTTCCAGTCAGTGACAAATCGTGGCCTTTCCTGCTCTAACACCACAATCCTACACAGTTACTCCAGTCAAGGCTCACTATTTTCATAGGCTTAGACTGGAGTATCTCACATTGTAAATGGTCAACATTACCCTCCCCCCAATTATTCTTACTAATAGATTTTTAAATGGCCCTTGAAAATGTAATTGCTCCTAATAATCCCACCACTTTGGTGCTGTTGTAAGCAGCAACTGGAAACCCAGATTTACAGTCTTAAAAACACCTTTACTTTTAACTGAGCGATTGGAAAATCGGTAAGATCCCCAGGCAATTTCACACTCAGAAAATGGCAATTACAGTCTGCCAAATCCCAGTCCCTACAAAATTGACCAAGTCTGTAGGGTGGGCAACTTTTAAACTGGTCTAATTAGCTACTCCTTTAAGATTAATTGGATCTGTAGCAATTATCAGGTGATGTTATTTAGCTACATGCCATGAAAAGCTTCAGCTACCCATTTCTGCATATTAAACCTCTATTAAAGGAACTGGACATTTCCCCTTTAGCCATATGGTAACTCTAAGCAAGGGACATGGCTTTCCAACAAGACTGAAAGTTAACCTGGACTCCCTTAAAACCATACATCCCATGAAAATGTTGAGTGAACAGGCTGAAGGTTAAAGAATCAGCCAGATGGTCTATTTTATACTTGGCACTGGAGTTTTGTGACTGGAACTTCAGATGTGGTATTTGGTCCTAAAATGGGGGGTGCTGATATGGATCAAGGCATTGTCTTTAGGGAAAGTGGAATTTAACTGCCCCTAATAAAAAATTCTGTTTACCTCTGATAGTGAAAAGGCACAATAACAACACCTATCTTTTTTTTTACTTTCTGGGGTTTAAAATCACCTGTGGACTATTTTTAGTTGGGACATAGTACTGGAGAAAACAGTTGGTAAGGTTTGCATGTCTGAAATTCCACTCATGTCACTTTTATATCCCCTGTGCCCTAGTTCTTACAGTCTTCCAAAAGTAAAGGCTTTAGATGTATTCTGTTTAGGTGTAACTCTGCTTAAGACTGAACTGCATCTCTGTTTGTAGTGTCAATAACCGTATTAAAAAATGAAAAATGTAAAAGAAAGACTAGGAGAAACAAACACTTGACCATTCTTGTGCATTTTTCTATCATTCTATCAAACTACACAAGGGTATAGCTTTCTGTAATATGCAGCTCCCTTGGATTAGTCCATAAACAATTATTTTCTGCTTGTTATAAAATGTTGCTTTGGAGGAGCTGGAATCACTCTGTAAATATTGGGTTCAGAAATTTGGATTCCACAGTCGTGTACTTGGTGGTGGTGGGGAGCGCTGTCAGGTTACAGCTGATTTAGGGTGACCCCACAGGGTTTTCAAGTTGAGAGAGATGAACAGAGTTGGTTTGCCCCTGCCTGCCTCTGCGTATTGACCCTGGACTTCCTTGATGGTCTCCCATCCAAATAATAACCAAGGCTGACCCTGCTTAGCATCCAATATCTAACGAGATTGGGCTAGTCTGGGCCATAGAAATACATAAAGTTATTGCAATCCAATGCACACTTCCTTGGGAAGTTAAATTGATGTAGTTAGTTCAACCCATGGCTGGGTTTCCAGTGTTAAATGTCTTTGTAGCCTTGCTTTTTTCTTTTCTTGGCATGATTCTCTCATGTATTATTGCCTGCAACACCTGCTTAACATCCTGTACAAATGCACAATAAGGATAAAACCCTATGGGTACTTACTTGGGAGAACTCAGATGGATTTACTTCTGATGAAACTATGCATAGGATCAAGCTACAATCCTACACATGGTTATTTGGTGTTTGAAATGTGGGATTAACTTCCAAGTATATCTGCACAGGACTGGATAAATAACAATTATAAGTAATGATTTGTGATAAGTGATTGTGATTGCTTTTAACTATTTTTTGCCCCATTGTAGATCATTTAATTCTGCTGCTTTATTTTACTGTTTATTGGGTTTTATTACTTTGTGACTGTTTCATTGGTGGAGTAAGTTCTGGGCTGACACATGCTTGTCCCATCGTTTGATGACTACAACAGCAGACAGTAACTTGTATCATGAAAAAGATAATCAGCCAGCCATTGTGGACCTTCCATATCAAACACAATACTTTCCAGTAGAGACCGCTGGCAATATTCAGCTGAGAGCCATCAAAGAAATCAAGTGATATCTGGAACATGCACAGATTTGCAGGCCTGGACTCCTGGAAGGGTGGGTGGGTGGTGGTGACAGCCTTAGGAAATGGAGTGCCTCATCCGTCTGCAATGAAAAGAGTACGCCTGTACACCCATGGATCTGACACAATGTGAGAACTATTTTTTCCCCTATATCACTTACATTATAGCAGAAATGTGAAATGAACTCCATGTGGCAGTAGTCAATAGGGGGGGAAATTAAGACGTGCGCTCCAAAAAGTTTCAGTTATCCCTCGGAGCTATATGACAACATATATTGCCCTAATTGAAACAGTGTGAGAGCTTCCTCCCCCCTCCATTTAAATCATTGCAAGTTCCTGTCTGTTCCCTCCTGCAGAGAGGGCATTAACACAATTAATACTAAAGGACACTGGCTGCCACTTTTGTGGTCTGATGTTTTCCTCGCTATTTTTAAATGTTCAAAATAAAAGTACTTTCTACCCACTCTAGTGTTTTAGCAGTTTGGGCTTCTGTCCCTTCTCCTCAGAGGCATGGACAAAGAGAAATGGATGGGATGCTGACCCCTTTGGGCGCCAATATTTTCCCTCAATATTTTTAACAGCTAAAGATGACCATGCAGCCCCTCCCACATCTCCTCAGAATTTACCCCAAGGCTCTTGTACTTCAGTTTTTCAGAATAAACCTCAAGAATTAATTCAACGCTTGTTTGCTTCATCACACTTCTAGGCCGGATGAAATTCTATGATGGGATTCTTATGACTAAGCTTGGTAATCCTATGCCTATTAACTGGGGAATAGTTCTCATTGGCCTCAGCGGGTCTTACTTCTGAGTAATCATGCATAGGATCAGACTGTTTTCCTTTTAAAAAAAGAAAAGGTAGCACAACAAATTGCAAAGTCCTCAAAGTACTATAAGTAATCATGCAACAGTTGGCAATAGTTGTTGGTACCTCAAAAATATATAAAAATATTAAAAGAGTCCTAACTGTGACAGTTTTTCCACTGTTTGAACCTTGATTTTTATAAAACGGCAATGTAACCTTGCAAATAAGTCCATAAACATTAAAATCTTGTGGAGAGTTACAGCTAAAAGAACAATATGGGAAGCCTCCAGTTTGAATCTTGCCTCTTCCATGAATGTAATAAGCAAACAACCTGATTCACCACATGAACAAGAATGAGGTGGTAGACTACTGAGGTGGTATGCGCCACTTCAAACTTCAGGTGGGAGATCACTTTTTGGAATCCTCCCCATGTTGAAAACATCCCCTAGAGGGTGAAAATACCCCCAGTTGGGGGGGGGGGTCGTAATGCAAAAGGAACAGTCAGAGTCGGAATCTACCACAGGCAGTCTAAAGGAGGGAGGGGGGTTCAACTCAGAAAACAGCCCTTTTCTTTGGAGTAGATTGGGGCACCATAGATTCATGCTTGCAGGACACTATCTGCAGCTTGGGCAGAAGCAATTCTAATCAAAGAAGGTCTGCTAGAGAAAATGAGTATAAGCAAAATTAGGCATACCAACAACAATAGTATTAGCAAAACAAGGGAAAAATATATCAGCAACGCAGACCACTGAAAACGAGAACAAACTGTTGATGCTCTAGCATTCAGCCAAAACTCTATAGTTTAACCATAAAGCATTGCTTGCAATTGTCCTCCACCGCCCCATTTTTCTCCCACTGCCCAGCTGAGCAGCAGAATAGCCAGCAGGGGCAACAGCCAGCATGGGGCAGGAGGTCTTGGCTGGCATCCCTGGATATGAATTACTTTTCAGTCATTGGATTTATATGGCACTTCTCCAGGACAACGTTTTGGGGCAGCTTCTTTCCTTCATAGAACTGCTAAGAGACCAACAATGACATCCTAAACCCTTACTTATAATCTGAATCAGGCCTATTAAATGAGACTTATTCCCTGGAAAGTGTTCTTAGGGCTGCACTGTAAGGCTACAATCACAAGAACATTTTCCTGGGAGTAAAGCCTCACTGAATAAAATTAGAATAATTTCTGAGTATATCTTCTTAGGATTT
Organism: Euleptes europaea; assembly: GCF_029931775.1. Lineage (NCBI taxonomy): Eukaryota > Metazoa > Chordata > Lepidosauria > Squamata > Sphaerodactylidae > Euleptes > Euleptes europaea. The sequence goes on from NC_079316.1 coordinate 42,123,318, forward strand.
TCCCCTGAGCTTCTTTTCCATTGCCTGGTTCAAATCATCCTATGCCATGATTATAAATGATTAGGCAAGCGAGTATTTCTCAGTCTCTCCCCACCCCCCACCAGCTTGCCCACAGGACAATAATGAAGGTTTGCAGCAACAATCATTTTAAAAATTCTGAATATGCTAAGTATAGTTGCTAAGTATTTTTATTGAGTTCTCATATTACTTCACTTAGACTCATCAATATATTCTCAAATTGAAAGAGCATGATTTCTCCCATGCATTTCAAAAAGGCAAGTGCATGAGATCTTCTTGGGCCCCCAGGTTTTACACCATGACCTATTACATAACTACAGCCTCTAGTAATCCTCACTAAATTAAACCAGTTTAACTTCACCAACTTCATTGAGAACAAACTGGCTTCTATTTAAATAGCTTGGCTGGACTGAGGTAGGGATCAGACCATTCAGTATCAGAACATTATACATCCCATATGATTAGAGAGCACAGGATTAAATGACAAAGTAAACATCTGGACACAAGCCTGATATGTAATGGGCTAGGGAAATAAATCTCTGTCCCTTGGGGTAAAATATTGTATTAGTTACAAAAATATATGCCTGTTGTATTATATGAGTGGAATCAAGATGGATTATGGAGCCTTTGAAAGAGAGAGCCTTTGGTTTAAATGTACACCATTCTGTGAAGTATTTAGGTACCTTCTTGAAGAACAATTAAACTAATACTGTTAGGAGAAAGACTTGGCCTAGGGGGCTCTGAACAAACTGAGCAGTAAAGGCAAGACAAGGAAAGGGGATAGGAAGGGATGTGTCTCAGTGACATAAGGAGGCACTTCTCAGGCCAGGGCAACCTCTTGATGGTCTTTCCTGGGCCCCAGCACCAAAGAAATTCAAAGGATTATCCTGCCTTCAGAGAGAATATCCATGTTATATTCAAGCATGTACAGATGCAATAGTTAAAGGTATACAACAGGAAGGGTTGTTACTGGTAAACTCTGGAAAGCTTTAGGGTTTCCAACCTCCAGGTTGGTTGCTGGAGATCTCCTGGGATTACAACTGATCTCCAGGCGACAGAGATCAGTTCACCTGGAGAAAACGACCACTTTGGAACTTGGAAGGTAGACTCTATGGCATTATACCCTCCTGAAGTGCCTTCTCTCCCCAGGCTCTTTCAGCTCTGCTGTTGCATTTCTCTTCCACTATCAGAAGGAAATGGAATGATAACTCTAGGGCTACACTTACAATCCTGCCATGTCTTCCCTAGATGAAAGGCAAAGGTGGCATGTTGTCACCGAACAGGCTGCTATCTGGCTTTTCACCTAACACCTTGAAAGCATGTCTCATTCGTTCGTTTTCATGTATTTATTAATAAAATGTATCATGTGATTAAAGACATGGGGGGCGGGGAACTAAACCCTGAGGGACTCTACCACCTTCTGTAACAGGCCCTTCAGGAATGAGAGGAACCACAGTCAAGCCACACATGTGCACACAGACACACAGAACATTTAACGCTTGCTTTCTAGTGGAGAACCATTCCAAAGATATTACTGAAAGAATCAATACAACAATCTGAAGGAGATGATAAGCAGAAGAAACCAATAGCACAAGAAACAACATCAAAAAGGAACGGAGATCAGTTCCCTTGAAGAAAATGGCTGCTTTGGAGGGAGGACTCTATAGCATTATACCCTGCTGAGACCACTTCGCTCCCCAAACCTCACCCTCTCAAGGCTCCACCCCCAAATGTCCAAGAATTTCCCAACCTGCTGCTGGCAACCCTAGGGGGGAACTGATCTCTGTAGTTTGAAGATCTGGTGTGATTCTAGGATAGTTCCAGGCCCCACCTGGAGGTTGGCAACCCTAGAAGGAAAGAAGGAAGCAAAAAAAGGGGAGAGGCTGTGGGGGCTTTCAGAAAAGGGAAAGAGGAAATAGTGGGGGAGGGGGGAATGAGATGCCTTTGCAAGTCCTTGCAGTTTTCCACTTGTGTTTGTGTGTATTGTAACTCTTATTTTAAAAGCTGAATATTCTACATTATACTTGAGGCCCTTTCCCCCCAATGCAACAATGGGCTTTAAGTGAAAAGCAAGGTACAGTGAAGAGTACAGTCTGTGGGAATAAGATTCAATCCATGACCTTATGCTTCCTGGCAAAGGAAACACAACCAGAGGAACTATCCATCTCAGCAGGGGAGCAACCCAGACTGAACACAAGTGCTGTGAAACACTAAATAAGTATGTCTGGACACAGACACAAGCCCCATGCAAAGATGCATATATTGTGTAACTAACCATTCATGAAACTCTAGTTCAATTAATCTAGAAAAGCAACTTTTAAAAAAGTATCCCTGTGGCTTTCAATGGATATGGTAGAGTTGAGTCTGAGACGGGGCTCAGTCCCATAACCTTATCAGAGTCAGTGTGGTTTAGCTGTTTGAGTGTTGGATTAGGCTGTGGTAGACTCCGGCTCAAATTCTCACTAAACCATGAAACTGTTGTCCTTGGGCTAGTCACTATTTCTCATCCTAGCCTACCTAGCAGGATTGTTGTAAGGAAAAAACGTGTGTGGGATGGCCGAGGGAAATGAGGAATATATGCTACTGTTATATATAAACAAAGAGAGGGGATAGAACCTTTCTCTCTGTTATTCTAGTTTCTTTCTCCTGATTATGCTGGTTTTCTGTTTTCATGTTGCTTTTTATGGAAAGGAACATTCAAGCCGAATCCCCTACCAGTAGTCTGGAATTGAAATGTCTGAACAGCCACTGATTTGACTCACATCTATCTTGAACCAAACAGAAGGGAACAAGACCCAACCTAACAAACAAAGCTGGGTACCCAAAAGGTTCGGTGAACTAAAATTAAACAATGACATATATTTATTACAAAGCAAATGCATAAATTAAAACAAGCCCTTATGGCAACAGAGACAGGGTTGTGGTTTTAGGTTATCAACCCTGTATTTGTTGCCATTAAGGGCTTGTTTTTAATATAGGCATTTGCTTTGTAATAAATATATTTCATATGTGACTGACCCGACCACCATCTTACCACATTCTTCCATCATCTGTTTAAATAAGAATGGACAAAACCACTCTGTAAGACTGTCTAGCTGTGCATGAAGTAGCTTGAGGAACAGGCTCAAGCTGTTTGTGAGCAACCTGAACTGCCTACCAAATACTTGCCTCATGGGTCATGGTGGGCAAGACAGTCACATATATAAACACTGAAAAAAATTAAGTCTTACTTTTTGATGGTGATGAATGGCAGACAGTTTCCGATGAACATGAATGGATACCACTTTGTCTGGCTCTGGAGTAATGCATACATGTTGATTGTTGCCTAGATTCACAAGTGACCACAAAGTAGAAGGAAATAAAACTACCAACAACAGCTACTACACACAGCCCCAAAGCTGTTACGCCAAGCACAGAGGTCTCCTTTATTAGAGGGAATTAGCTGGAGACTAGATAAGAGCTATGCAAGAGGCAGGTGTGAGAAATCTTTAACCAATTCCACCCCCAGGTGAGCAAGCCAGATGGAGAGCAACCCAATAACAAGGAGGCTTTTATTAATTTTAAGGGTTTTATTAAAAGTAATCAAATAGTGTAAACACAAACAAACAAACAATTCCCAACACACACAGAGATAAGAAAACAAAGGTTTGAGATTCCCAGGCGGGCTATAGCCACCTTCCTGCAGAATGAGGTTCCAGAATGGCAGCTGCTAGAGGGGAAGGGGAAAGGGGACTGCATTCCAGGTGTGGGGCTCACATCTTGTGTAAAATGGCAGCCACTTCTGTGGCAAAAGGAGATATTTTTATACCCAAGGAGGGGAGGAGGAGGAGGTATGGTCTCCCTGCAGTTGGCAACACTTGGTGAGGGCTGAGAATGACGTGTCATTGCCACTCAAACAAAGCTAAGATTGCTCCTCAAGTGGAGGGGAGTTCCTGGGAGAAAGGCTGGGTGCTGAGCTGATGGGATAATTGATAGCTGCCAAGTATTGGTTGATTGTAATATTGACAAGTTATCAGAACTGGGGAGGTGTGAGGGAGGATGAGGAGAATATGGGGATTGTGAGTGATGGGAATAGCCTGGTCCCAGACCATCCCAGGGAAGGAATGTAGGGAGTGACAGGGGAGCGCCATTGTCTTCTTGCTTGAATTGTCAAGTAGATCTTGATAAGGCAGCTACATTGATAGGATTGTCTGAGGGTGAGCTCAGGGTGGGGTAGCAGGTGAGTCCCGAGGCCAGTGCTTTCCTCTTGCTGTGCAACCACACCCAAGATGGATTCCAGTTCACTTCCTCGTCAGGATCCATTTTGCTGCTTGCCATGCGTGCAGGGTCCTGCTGGCTCCATACAGCTTGGTCCGGGGTAGTGTCTGGGTTGCACCCATTCTTGGTGGTATGGTGGGGTTTCCTGCATGGTCCCTCAGCTCTGTGCATTAATCTAGGTGTGTTATAAGTCCAGATATGGGAGGATATGGTCACAAAGCCACATAGTATTTGGGCCTGAAGGCAAACAGCAAAGGTAAGATAAGCTGATCAGAGACTCAGCTCACAAGGGACAGCTGCTGTTGAAAATAGTGGGTTATTTGCAATAGGGGGTCCTTAGCACGCCTCTTCTGAAATGGTCAAGTATATTCTGGTACCTCTACATTCTACCACCTTATAGCCATATCACTCTCCTGAAGATTTAGGATGTATTCAGGGTAAAATTGTGTCCAGGCTCGTGTCCTGCTCACTGGTTTTGATCAGGGAGATAATCATTCACTGAGCTATTTTGAAGCATCCAAATAAATTCAAATGTGTCCTTTGTATGACTAGCCTGCTTTCTCACATAATTAGACAAATACATGCTGCTGGTTTTGCAAGGCACAAAGATCAGCTAATTATCCAATATTCATCATTCAAAGGGTGCATCCAACTGTGTAGGCAGACAAACTGCAAGAAACTGGGAGCTTGATTAGTAGGCCATTTTAGTAACCCGCATTTCCTTTTCTCTTCCTCCATGTTCCTGCCCATACCTCCACCACCACCTTTGCTCCTACTGCTTCTGCTTTCTTACTGATGTTTTCTTACACAGTTCTCTCAGAACTCTCTCAGCCCCGCCTACCTCACAAGATGTCTGTTGTGGGGAGGGGAGGAAAAGGCGATTGTAAGCCGCCTTGAGACTCCTTAAAAGGTAGAGAAAAGCAGATATAAAAACCAACTCTTCTTCTTCATTGGGTGCCCCTGAGTTCTAATATTATGGGAGAGGAAGAAAAAGCTCCCTCTGTGCACTTTCTCCACCCCTCATGTGCAAAGCTTTCCTACAGGGTTTCCGGTAGCTCTTTGCTTTCCATGGCTTTACCCAGATTCTTGGGCCTTCAATGCTTCCTTGAAAGGGAATTGCATTAAAGTCAAGGCAACTGCAGTGTTAAGTTGTTTAGGAATCAGGCTTGGAAAGCATTGAGCCAGATGGAATTTTATCGATATAAACTGGAAAGGAGAACACCTAAAACTGCTCAAAACAGTTGGATGTTTAATGCTACCAAAGCACCAGAAATCATTCCCTATTCCTATGCTCCCCCCCACACTTCCAGAGTACTTGACACTTGCTGAGGCTGCAGGTTTCGCATTAGCTCGCTCTGCTAATTAAAGGGATAGTTCTTGGCGACTCCCCCTGCTTGCTTCTGAGGGCTGCCAAACATCATAAGTAGATTGCACTAGGATAGGGGTAACCGCTTCTTTGAAGTCTCCTTGCTACTCCCATTCAAGCAGAGCTTCAAAGGAGAATGCCCTGCACCAGCAAGCAAGGAGGAGTGCCTGAAAATGAAACTTGGTTGGAGAGAAACAAGAGCTTGCAACGGTGAAATACAGAGATGGAATGGGATGCACATGAAGGCCCAGCAAAAGCCGGAGAACATGTCTACAACTGAAGGTCATCAGACCAGCATGGCTTCTGTCAAGGGGACAGAATATCTTACTTATATTTATGAATTCTGCAGGAGGGACAGTGAATATTTAGATGGGAATGCTATTGCAGATATTATAAACTTGGATCTTCAAAATGTCTTTAACCTTCAGTTATTCACTAAAGTCTCTTGAGAGAAAAAGGCAACTTCTCTATGGATTTCCAGGTGGTTAAATGATAGGGAGCCCCGTGGCGCAGAGTGGTAAGCTGCAGTACTGCAGTCCAAGCTCTGCTCATGACCTGAGTTTGATCCCAATGGAAGTTGGTTTCAGGTAGCCGGATCAAGGCTGACTCAGCCTTCCATCCTTCTGAGGTTGGTAAAATGCATACCCAGTTTGCTGGGGGTAAAGGGAAGATGACTGGGGAAGGCACTGGCAAACCACCCCACAAAGTCTGCCTAGTAAACGTCGGGATGTGATGTCACCCCATGGGTCAGGAATGACCCGGTGCTTGCACAGGGGACCTTTACTTTTAAATGATAGGTAGTAATGTGGAGAGTGGATCTCTTTGAAGGTGGGTGCTGTTTGATCAATAACGAACAGATCACAAAACTTATGAAGTCCATGATAAATAATAAATAGTAAGGTAACTATGTTTCCAGATGACAAGGCAACAAAGTGGGCAATAAGAACTGGTCGCATCTCTCTCTCTCTCTCTCCCCAACACTAGAATCCAGGCTTCCCCAGTGAAATCAATTGGCAGTAGATTCAGCACAGAATACAGGAACTTTCTTTGTACAAACCTGCAGCCATTTCTTGGCAGGAAAGATCTTGCCACTGTGCTGCATGCCCTGGTTGTTGGATTTAACGCTGGGTCCTAGTTTGATTGGCAAGGGGCTCTGTGTTCCTGTGGAGTTGCTACCTTGGGTACCCTGAACTAGATGGAAAGGTGGCATGGAAATGATTTAAATAAATGTCGTGTGGAACTCACTGCCACAAGATGTAGTGATGGCCCCTAGCTTAGATGGCTTTAACAGGAGATTAGACAAATTGATGGAAAATAGATCCACAAATGGCTCAAGGATTCAGATCTAAACAGAACCTCCATGTACAGAGTCAAAAACAGGCAACAGTCATTGTCTTCATGCCCTGCTTGTGGACCATTATGGGAAACAGTATATTGGACAAGACAGAGCTCTGGCCTGATCCATTCAGTTCAAGTAAAATCAGCAGGTCTCTCTTCACTACCGGTGGGAGGTTTTTGGGGCGGAGCCTGAGGAGGGTGGGGTTTGGGGAGGGGAGGGACTTAGAGTCCAATTGCCAAAGCGGCCATTTTCTCCAGGTGAACTGATCTCTATTGGCTAGAAATCAGTTGTAACAGCAGGAGATTTCCAGCTAGTACTGAAGTGCCCTGGTTGTCTTATAGGAGGAGGTTAAAAAGAGCAACAGTTCTTTATTTAGCTAAACACAGACCTGGGGTGAACTAACCCACAAATAAGATGCAGAGTTACCCACCAGAGAAACAAAGGAAAGTCAGTATCATTTATGCATTTGCATGGGGCAGGGCCATGGCTGCTGACAAGCAGATTGATACACAAAAGCACCAATGCAAATTAAGTATCTACTTCACTCTAATTAGCATAACCTATAGATATTGGCCGAAGGCGTCACTTAGTGAGTGCCTGATCTTGTGAGCTCGGTAACCAGAAACCACATTCCTGAAGATGAACGTAATTCAGAGCTCTCTACTGGTTAAATGCCATACCAAGCACAGAGAGCATGATTTGTTGGTTCATGACTCCCGGATGCCAACTTCCCAAAGCTTCCATGTGTGTGTGTATGAATACATAGTGTTCTAAACCAGCCCTTATATCTGGGCATTACATTTCCTGGAGGTTGGCAACCCTAGCAGTACACCCCGATCCTCCAATTATAAGGGCAGACAATGAGGTATGGCTATCATGATCGTGCCTTATTGTTTCTATTTAAGGAGACCGACCTAACCAGCAAAGGAATTCTTACGCTCTTAAAAACTAGCTTTAATCTGAACCAGAATCACTATTTAGAACCAGAGCTCAAAAACAGAACAAGTGACTCATGATGACAAGCGTGGAAGGAGTGCCACTGATCGGAGCTCTTCCTCCAGCTAGGAAGCAGCCACCACATAGGGTTCATGTGAAATTAGGGTTGTAGACTTTCCGTGAACAAGGTAAATTGGCTGGGAGCTTCAGATTCCTGACATTTTAAAAGCAAGGATTTATGGCCCTTTTATAAAGAGTTCTATAAATGCGGGAGCAGAGGAGAAAGAGGAAAATCTATAAGATATTTTCTGTGCTTGGTCCAGAGATTTAGCCAAACCCCCTACCTCTGAGAGGTAACCTCTCTATATTTATTTCAAAAATTGGGTGGAGGGTGTAAATGTATAGGAAAGAACGAGAAAATAGCAGGAAGTCCAGTTTCTGCACATTTTGATCTGCTTAGGATTTAGTCCTACGCAGACCAAAAAAAGGTTTTTCTGCACATCCTGGGATTGATTGAACAATGTGCCAATGTTTGCGTATTATCCGTTGAATATCACTGGAATATGGACTGTAAGTCAATGGACAACAGATCTTATTAGCTTGTGTTTGTTGCTTAGCCTTATTCCTAAGTAAGATAGATCTATCACAGCGAATCGCTTTATTTTTAGCTTCTGATATAAAATCAGGAGGGTAACCCTTATGTAACAGATTTCGCTCCATTTTTTGCCTAATAGGTAATGCATTGTATCTATAATCCTGTCATGAGGTTTATTGATGGCTTGTGATTTTTCATGAATTTCCAAAGAATAGATTTAGAGATACAGTATGTCTCTTTAAGAACGGACGCGTCTTACTATTGTCGTTCCACCTGGATTATGTTAAAAGACTAATGATTTCATGAACCTTACCTGGAGAATTCTTTTGTGAATCCTGGCAGTAAACCGTGTTGGTGATGGTGATATAGAAAAAAAAAACAGATTTGGTGGTATATATACACTTACCTTATTATTTTTGTTAGAGTTATGCAAGGGTTGTTATTATGTAAGATTTATTGTTACAATTTTAGATACATTGGCTGAAGAAGCTTAACAGCGAAAACGCGAGAATTCATTCCGGGAAAAGCGTTTCAAACTCACTCATCTTTCTCCATTGCATCGAAGTCTCCCGACTCTCCGCCCCACGGGGCGAAGATTACTACAGCCTTGTGCATTTGATGTGGTTCTTGGACGCTTGTTTAGGATCACACCGTGACTTGACTGAAAGTATTTCTGCGACCACAGCTTATTTTTCTCAACCTTCACGGGGTTTGTTAGTACTCCGGTCCCTTTTCGCCTATGTATATGTATTGGTTTAAACATTTTTGAATGTAATTTCTATGCCATTTACACTGTAAATATTATAAGCACTTTAGTGATAAGTATAAAAATGATAAATATTGTGGGCACAATCCAGTTGCTTTTCACATCCTCCCACCCTGTTGCATGCACACAGCTCCATGCATAGAGGTTTCCTGTCCACTGGTATGGAGACCAACCAGACCACCAGGTATCTAGCATTCAGTATGCATATATTCAGTAAATAAGTGATGATACAACATTAAAAGTGGGGAACCTGCAACCATCTGCATGCAAAGCAGAGGCTCTTCCACTGAGCCATGTGTGTGTGTAAAGTGCTATTCAGTCACAGCTGACTGGTGGGGACCCCAGAGAGGGGCCTTCAAGGCAAGTGAGAAGCAGACGTGGTTTATTGCCTTCCTCTGCAGAGTCTTCCTTGGTGGTCTCCCTTCCAAGTACCGGCCCTGCTTAGCTTCTGAGATCTCATGAGACTGGGCTATACCATGCCACTTTCCCTTTCCCACCATAGCCCTATGATACTCAATGGCTTTAATAACTACATAGTATGTTCTATATGTCATTGCTGAAGTCTTCTCTTAGACTGGAATGTATGTCTTGTGGCAAATAATTCTTCAGGGAACAACTTAACAATATAAGAAGAGCCCTGCTGGGTCATGCTAATAGTGCACCTGGTCTACGACGCTCAAACACCCACCAATTTGGCTTACCTCCTGTTTGCCAGCCATGAGTGTTCATCGGTTCATCAGCCTGTTCATGGCTTTTCAATAGGTTGCTTCACTTGACATTACAGTGTAGTCAGGTTTTTGCTATGCGCATTCTAACACAACCCGATAGCGCTCTACTCCCTCCCCTTCTGTCCTTGCTGCACCACTGCTCAGCTTGCCAGGCAATGGGTCAAATGCAGAGTTAAGTCAGCCATCAATCATATAAATCAGTCCTAAAGAAACAGTTTTTTTAATCCTCCTTGCAGCTTTCATCTAAGTAGACCTTACCCACATTATTGGCTTCTGATCTGTTTGGATTGGCAGCATTTTTGTGCATGTACAGTTTTGTAAAAACAAACAAAAAACTAACCTGTTCAGGAGGCATTTGAGAGGCTCACTGATGAACTTGATCAATCCATGTCTGATCGTCAGAGTCAAACCTGGTAAGTATGTCTGTTGCACTCCTAACTTGTTGCAGAATCAATACAGACCATTAGAGGATACCCCCTTCTTCTTTCTCTGCACTGCAGAAGATGTGTCCAATGTAGTGGAAACAGAGTACATAATGTTGAGAATGACTGTTATAAGTGCCACTGAAATGAATGAGAATTGGACATATGCCCACAGAACAATGCTTGGACTGAGGCACAAAGCATTCTTATTTCAGCACTATAGGAGTTCAGTTTTGGCCACTAGGTGGGGCTGATAACTCTTATTATGAACCTGTTCTTAAATAATTTCCTTAGGTCTATATTGGGTATATTGCAGGGGCAGGGGCAGCAGAGAGAAACTGCCTTTAAACAAATAGAATAAGGCTTTACTTTAAACTCTCAAACCATGCATTCCTAAGGAGAGTTACTCCAGTCTGAGCCCATTGAAATGAATGGGCTTAGACTGGAGTAACTCCCCTTAGGAATGCACAAAAGTCACCTTTATTGCTATGAAATGGAGATTCTAGGTTATTGGAATCCAAATATAGTAATCAGCAGTATACAACTTTTGGCTCAAAAATAAAAGTGGGCTAGGAAACATCAATTTCTCATCCTCATTCCTCATGTTACCAAGATGCAGCTTTCTGGTTTTCATTCATTCACGCTTCATCAGAAGAGTGGTCAAATTAGCACCGGGATGCTGTTCTGTTAGCAGAAGCACAGGAGTTCTGTAGAAACATTAGTCATGGTGTCTTGCTGCGGTGCCCTAAACACAACAAATGAAATTAAGCAATGGGATCTCCCAAATGTCTGTATTGGGGAAGGTGTTTCATAACTTACCGGTATACATTAGTGATCTGAAGTCAGGAGCAAACAATGAGGTAGTCAGATTTGCAGATGGTGGAATGTTTTTCAGAATAGCGGAGGAGGAAAAAATAGGAGAAAGGGTCTTTTTAAATAGGGGAAAGGGGAAGCAGTATGTCAGATATACATTGTGCAGTGCAATGAATCTAACTAGCTTGACTTCATATGTAAGTGAAGGAGGTCCAGAGGAGGGCGACCAGAATGGTCAAAGGTCTGGAATCCATGCCTTATGAGGAGAGACTTAGGGAGTTGGGTTTGTTTAGTTTGGAGAAGAGAAGGTTGAAGGGAGACATGATAGCCATGTTTAAATATTTGAAGGGATGTCATGTTGATGAGGGAACTAGCTTGTTCTCTGTTGCTCCAGAGACTAGGACACGGAGTAATGGATTTAAACTAATAGAAAAGCGATTCCACCCAAACATTAGGAAGAACTTTCTGATGGTGAGGGCTGTTCGACAGTGGAATGTGCTGCCTCGGAGGGTGGTGGAGTCCCTGTCTTTGGAGGTCTTTAAGCAGAGGCTAGATGGCCATCTGTCAGGAGTGCTTTGATTGTGGGATCCTGCATGGCGGGGGGAGGGTTGGGGTCACTGGGGATGTGTGGGGAGGTAATTTCCTGCTAATGTTAATTTCATGCATTGTGCAGGGGGTTGGACTAGATGACCCTGGTGATACCTTCCAACTCTATGATTCTATGATTCTAGGTCTAAAATGGCTGTGATTATCCAGGAAAGAATTGAAAACAGGCATATCCATCTCTCCTGCTGTATTAAAGATCAAGCCATGCCAGGAGAGTTACTTTGTATAGCAAGTCTGAATTTTTTTTTTAGTCTGAAATTTTTTTTGACCCATTGATGGAATGAGTTTTTATGGCTTTTATCTATGAAACAAATCACCAGATTTGTTGAGGCTCATTCAAGTACCTTCATGCATGTGACAGATTCATGCTTTCTCTGTAACCAACACACCTTTCATTATGCGTTATATTATCTCTTCTCCAATCAGTATTTTCAGTTTCTCCCATCCAAATGAGCTATCATTGTCTTCTGTGCTACAGAATTGAACTAGAAATGCAGTTAGCTGGTGTGGCTGCAGACATGATATCATCTACCGCAGGATGAAAATTAATTTGCCTCAAACAAATAACATAAAAACATGATATTCACAATCAGAAAGCAATGCAGGATGCAATGTGTTCTGAACCAATGAAAAATGAGGTTGACAGTGTGTCAGGAATGCTGGAAAAATTGGTGACTGAGGATACAATCCTTAGATCATTCTGGAGCAGCTCAGGATGGTGTCAGGACCTGCCCTGGCCCCAACTCAACTTGGGAGGAAGATTCATCAAGGGATGAGGAATCCCCCTCCAAGGTCTCCACTATGCATGAGGCTCCCTATGTTCCTTGCCTTCTCTACCACAGCAGGTTCTTCTTGAAAAATCAGTGGAGCAGACCAGAAACTCTCTGAGTTTCACACACCTCCCACAAAGAAGCAGAAAGCTGGAGTTGAAGCCAGGACCAGACCAGACAAAAACATGCATGTCTGGCAGCATGAGGCATCCCTCTCTCTGGTCTCTTGCAGGAGGAGATCTTGACAGGATCCAGGATACAACCTCTGGGGTTATCAGCTCTTTCTCAGACTTCATTTTAGCAACAGCCCTTTACTGGATCAACAGTTCTCCAACCTAGCTTAGGCTACATTCTGGACAGTTCCTTGCAGAAGCTTTCCTGCTATCTATTTTTTTGCTGTTTCCTGGCCAGCATCAAGGGTTGGATTGATCTTGGCCTGCTGTCAGAGGACACTACCTGGCAGAGCAGGTAGTGGACAGATGGCAACTGAGCCTCTGCACTGGCATAACTTGGAGACATGCTAACATTACTGATGTAACATCCCACCAGGGTCAGAAGAACATAACAAGAGCCCTGCTGGATCAGACCAGTGGTCCATCTTGGCTGTCCCCAATCTTGGCTTAAAATTATACCAGTGAAAGGAGTATCAGAAGTACAAAAAGATCCATTGAAGTCCAAGGAAAGGAAAAACAACTATCCCCCACCTCCCGCCATAGTGACACAACCATGGTCAGCTTGGAATGTCCATTTGTATGTTTGTTGTCATAACATCACTCTGATGGCTGCATGATGTCGTACTACTGCAAATGGGGGAAGCAGGGGGCACAACCGCATTTCTGGATGAACACCAGCCTCTCAAACCATTACTGCTGTTGGTCAATGACACTTTTTGCCTTGCAGGATCAGAACCTACGGAGCTGTCGAGCAGAAGCTGCAGACAGAGTTCTCATGCTACTCTGTACAAGGGATGGGTAACTATTTGCCCAATAAATACCAAGGGGGTGAGGTAGAGGAATCTAAAGGGCACCAGTGTGGTGCCACTCTCAAATTTATTGCTCACCAACATACACTGAGCTCACATGTTTTCTGTTGCTACGGCTGAACATTAATGAGTTTCTTTTTGTTGTTAATAGGCAGCTGTTCAACAGGGACAGGTGCCAGGATGGACCCCATCCCCAGTGCAGTGCCAACCACCTGCTGAAGTGTTGCAGTTGGGGCCTGATAATTTTGGATACGTGGGATACACGTCTGTTTCAAAGCCAGAAGGTGACGACAGCTTCCACACTTATAGCAAAATAGCAGGTGAATTTTAAATACCATTGTGCTTAGATGAGGGGTGATTGGGGGCATAACCCATTTAATAGTCTATTTAGAGTTTCAGTTTCACCAGTGGCTGCCATGTCATTGTTATGGGATAAACCATTTTACAATTAAAAGGTTATATTATAATTAAATGGTTATATTATATGGTTTATTCCATTGTTATTGGATAAAGCATATGTAAATATCAGTTTGAAGAGGGCAACATACCATGTAATGGCCCGATGCCTACACTGCTCTTGGTGCTAACTGAACTGACGATCGTATCTGTTGAACAGATGGCACAAGCCACTTGCACAAACCATATGTAACCAGCTATGGCATGGATTGTGTAGGCTGGCTGTACATTAATGCATCACCTGTTTGTGAATGTCCCATAAAGGTAAAGGTAGTCCCCTGTGCAAGCACCTGGTCATTACTGACCCATGGGGTGATGTCACATCCCAACATTTACTAGGCAGACTATGTTGACAGGGTGGTTTGCTAGTGCCTTCCCCCGTTATCCACACTTTACCCCCAGCAAGCTGGGTACTCATTTTACCTACCTTGGAAGGATGAAAGGCTGAGTTACCTGAAACCGACTTCCATCGGGATCGAACTTTGGCAAGTCATTCGCTCTCAGCCTAACCTACCTCACAGGTTTGTGAGGATAAAATGGAGGAGAGGTAAGCTACTTTGGGTCTCCATTTGGGAGAAAGGTGGGGTATAAATTAAGTAAATAAACAAACATAAATCTACAACAGAAAGTTATTTATCCAGAGCTACAGAATGAAATATTGCAGAGTATTTTCAGTATGATATATGCTGGGATATGTACAGATGAACTTCTTCAAAGAAGGTACTCAAGAAGTTACAAACCAGAGTGCAGCAATGTGAACACATGAAGCTGCCTTATACTGAATCAGACCATCAGTTGGTACTGTCGATTCAGACTGGCAGTGGCTCTCCAGGGTCTCAGGCAGAGGTGTTTCACATCACCTACTTCCAAATCCTTTAACTGGAGATACAGGAGATTGAACTGTCTGCATGCCAAGCAGATGCTCCACCACTGAGTCACAGCCCCTGTGTGTGTGAACTGCCTAATAAGGAGCTACTGGGGGCTATTTTTGTGCTTTTTGTTACGCCTGTTGGCAAATGGTAAGTAAATCATAGGTAAATAGTGACATTTGCTAAAACAAAACTACATACCAGATATGGTTCAGTTGCCGTGAGTTTACTTATCATTCTCAAAGACACACTCTGAATTACACTGGATAGAAACAGGGTTCAATAATGGAGTTTATACATGGCTAAAATTCCCAGCTGAGCCAATGAATAGCATAGAGTGAGACAGAGTTAGAAGTGCCCCACTGCCCAGCTCAAAAAATATGTGGCATTACCTTTGTAGCTACATGGACCACCTTGCAGCGGAAATCTGATACAGATGTAGTACATTAATGGGAAAAAAGCTTTTCATCATTATTTCATCATTATTTGGAATTTGTGTCATTCGTTACAGGGAGGTGCAGATCATGAAGTATTTCAATGACAGCACACATCAGCAAATCAGGCAATTAATCCAAAAGACATATATTTTTATAGAACAGATTTATGACATAATTTAAATTGTACGTGATTGCTTGACTGAATCTCAGGGACATGGAAAGGTCAAGTGAAGCAACAGACATCCCTGCAGTTTGAATTTCAGTTGCTCTTCAGAGTTTTACAGTGTTAAGGACCATCTGTGTAGAATGTGCTGATAATTGTCATTTTGTTTGAATAGATTGTAGCTGTCCCTTTTGTTGGGACTAGTTTTTGAATGGAAAGGGTAGTATTAAGGTGCAACATTCTGTGTATTGTTTTATTTTCGCCAGCAGTAGGAAGTCCCAGTGTTAGCCACCAAAGGATCTATTTCCTCTTTCTGGTGTTTATAAATCTGCAAACATGGAGAAATAAAATGAAAAAGATCCATTCATTTCAAAATGAAAAAGCATGGGCATTCAAATGAATGAACGCTTATGTGCAACTGAACATAACATGACCCACCTCTCTGAGTCGACACATATTGGATAACTCTTCATGCAGTTGTCTGCTTGGTCTGAGAATGTGCACTATCAAACAGTTTCATTGCTAACTGGTGACCTCTGTGAAATACCATACCATAACATGTTCTCAAAAATAAGAATCTAACTTAAAAGCTCTGTTGGTATAGAACACCAGTTCTAGGCTCATTCAACAACAGAAGCCTAGGAGTGAGTCAGTGTGGTATTTATTTTGAAGATGAATGTAACCTTCTGCTTTTGTTCCCTAAACAAACATTTTTCATGAATGGGACTTGCCTATGAGTAAGCATACTATAATCAGTTTAATTCCAGTGGTCCTGGCCAGTTAGCTAAGCTTTATTTTTAGAGACCATGTTTTTAGTTTAAAGTACTGCAGCATCTTTGTTCCTTTGCCCTTTTGACAGTGTTCCAATGGGCGATGACAGAGATAAGATCTATGTACATCATCTCTGCATGGTTCAGTTAATAAACTATTCAGCCAACATTTTTACCTTTCTACTCATCCAAAAAGGGAATCAGCTCTGTATTTCTTTTGTATGCTCATCTCCTGCTAGGAAGCAAAGGTGGCATTTCTTGTTCCCTTTTGAAATCTGTTCCCTTTAATCTCTTTAATTTTTTTTTTAGAGCTGCCAGTTTATTTATCCAGGGAGACAGGCCTAGTGTATCCCTTTGACGGCAATCTGTGATTTAGAGGGCTTTCATTCTTGTTTTCCAGCAAAATCCACACAATGGGTTGGATCCAGACTATATTTTCCAGTTGCAGAATGGAACTTTCCTGTCATCCCTCCCTCCACACACACACACACACTGCAGCCCACTGATTGCCACAAAATGCTGCTCCTGAGGGACAGGAGAGGCTGAGGAATGATATGGGTGGGGAGGTTACAGTGGGAAGGGGAAATCAGTGGAAATTGCCAGTGTAGTCTGGATCTAACTCATTGATTCCAGAGAAAATATAAACATTACCTGACCTCCAAAGGAAGAATAAAATATGTGTATGTTGCTTACATGTGTTAGAGCAAATCTGGCCAGAAAAATATCTAGGACCTATGAAAGAGCCCCTGCAAGATCAGATCTAAAACATGGAAAAAGATATGAGCTTGCAAGCTTTCCTGTTTTTTTCATAGCTAGAGAAAAGCACTGCAATAACTATCATTTTTTCCTTTTTTCAGCTCAGGACTTTTGGCTTCCTTACCTCTTGTAGATTTTATTTCAGAAATGACTACCTGCATGAATGACAAGCTAATATGAATAGGAAAGCAAGCAAGTAATGTTTTAGTACAGAATTAAATGTTTATATAGCAGTGAAGGAGGAAGGGGTGAAAGACACCCTTTTTGTTAGGCAGGTTTGGAAAGAACACCACCAAAAGGCTGTAACTGATCAATTTTTAACCTGCTCTTTACAAAGTATAAGTTAAAAGCTGGAGTGAATTTAAGTTCTGGTTGGGCCATTAGGGGTTTTGCAGCTAAATTCTATCTTTAAAAGGGGATGAGTCCCTTGGCATGCAGAAGGTTCCAGGTTCAAACCCCTGCATCTCCAATTAAAGGGACTAGGCAAGTAGGTGATGTGAAAGACCTCAGTCTGAGACCCTGGAGAGAGTCACTGTAGATCTGAGTAGACAATACTGACTTTGATGGACCAAGGGGCTGATTCAGTATAAGGCCACTTCATGTGTTCATGTGTTATGAGTCAGTTTCATGGAGGAGAGGTCCATCGATGACTACTACCCATGGAAATTAAACGGAAACCTCATATTCAGAGGCAGTAGATTTCTAATAGTGCTAGTAAGTAGCATCCAGTGAAGACCTTGGCTTCTGTGCCCTGTTCATTGTCTCTCCTGTGCAACTGGTTGAAACAGGACACTGAATTTAATGGATTATTTGCCTGATCCAGCAGAGAATTTTAAAAAAAATTCTTAGATTACCGGTAAATTATTGTTGCTTTCGAAGGGAAAAATCTGAAGGCGAAAACACTGATTCTTTTAAGTTTATTTTTCATATACATTGCTAATTTTGTGCTAACGTTACTAGTAGAACGCTATAACCTCATAGATAAAAGTGAGTTATTCAGGGGCTTTGTATACCATGCCAAGGATGTACCAGGAAACATCAACGCCTGAGGCATATACATCCAAATGCCTCCTATACAGTGGTAAAATATAATCAACAAAAGAACTGATATAATGTGCTGTCCTGTAATTGCACTCCAAAACCAGGCAGACCAATTCATCATGACAAATGATATGGCAAAGCCGGTCTGTGTCAATGCAAAAGGTGGCCTAGAGAGGGTGTCCTTTTCTCTTCCAAGCCCACCAATGAAAAACCGTCACAAATTATTGCCATGCAGGAAAATGAATGCATTCTTAGAGGGCCATTCTAGTACTGTTATTTCCACAACTGGGAAATTGAAAGGTGCACATCTTCAAGTGGAGATTTCAGTGTACAGAGGAGTAAAAAAAAGAGAGAGAGAGAGAGAGAGAGAGAGAGAGAGAGAGAGAGAGAGAGAGAGAGAGAGAGAGAGAGAGAGAGAGAGAGAGAGAGAATCAAGTTCTGTCAGAGAATAAACACTCATGGTTTATTCATTGATTCTTATTGCTCTTTTCAGACCTTGAAAGGCATTTCCAGTCGAATATTCTCATTCCTGCATACGTGGAAGTGCAAGAGGGGAGACAGAAGAGCAGTTATGGATTTTGTCTTCCATTTAGAAGACGTGCATTACCTGCTGGGAAGCCATTTGTAACTGAAAGGGCCTGACACTTCTGGAATGTGTAGTGTTGGCAGAGGCACAATCCATCAGCACAACTACTCTCTGGAATGAGACTCGTGGTTTACCTAATGGCATTGGAAAAGCCCCAAAGGTCGTTCATACTTTTAGCCATTTTGAGTGGGTATGGGTAGGGTTCAGCAGGTCATCAGTGCTGAAAGCATGTTGAATGAATGTAATACATGCTCTGTCTATTCTTCATCAAGGCCTCCACTCTGGTCTGAATTCAAAAGATTCTAGAGAGCCTTTCATATCTCCCTGCAGGGGCAACAGAACCTTGAATGTGTAGCTTTGTCCCAGCTTGACATCATAAGGCTCAGTAACACATGGGTGGGGCCAATCACCAGTCCATTATGAGGGGCAACAATTGCATTAAAGGACCCATGTGATTTCCATCACCCATGTGCTATTGGGCTTTTTAATGTTTAAATAAAGCTCCTGCACCGTTCTTGTGAAGTATGAAGGGCATCTAAACTAGCAGAGCATGTCAGCTGTAAACAGAAATAAAGTGCGTCTTTTTCTTCCTCCTCCTTACACTGTGCAGATGGGTTCCTTTTGTGCTTTCCTATGTTATGAGTTGAAAGAAAGGGAACTACACAGTGTTATCCTTAGTTAACATTTTCTTCCTATGACTCCAGGGGTCCATACACATTGGGATTCTAGCGCTGAGGAAGAGAGCAATTAACTATCTCCCTTATGCTGCTTCCTCAGCTGAAACTGCCCCTCCAGGCTAATATTAACCCTCTCATGGGAAAAAAAATATAAGCTCCAAAAGGTTACCTGTCGTTCCCTCCAACTGGGGTTAAAAACATCCCAGGAGAGCCCAGTTTGGTAGGGGGCATGCAGAAAAAAGGTAGGCCTCCTTTGTCCAGTGCGGTGGACCCAATCCTTAACTGGTTCCCCTCCAAGAGCTGCATTTTGAGCCTCAGTTACACACTGTGTGATCAGAACACAGATTCTCTGTGTCATTTGGTTCAAGACAGGAGCCATGCAGTGCAATCCTATGTAGGTTTACTCTGTAATTTATTTTTCCTTTTCTTGTACTGAGGGTATGTAGGATTACAGCCTTAGTGAAGTGGAGTTACAAAATACAATGGCTGAAATTTACCAGTACACCTTCAAATTATATGTTACAGTCACCACGTCAATACACACCCAGTTCTTAATGTTTTCACTCCAGATGAGTTTCACTAGGATAACTTCCAGTTCATGGAGTCTGATAGGATCTAGCCATTTTATCCTGGGAGCAAAAAATACTGACTCTCAGGGTTGCGATAAATATGCCTTACATCTCTCCTGCCAACTTTTCCACTTATGGTATGATGAGATTAATTTCTTTTGTTTTTAAGTTCCATCCAATTCTTTCCCTCCTGCTTCATACCCTGAAGTATATCCTGATGACTAACTAGCATTTATCAATGCAATGTGCAAAGGAGTACTGCTGAAAATGGAAACGGCTGATTGCATACCTGGCAGTTAGCAACAGAGGTGTGTGTGGGTGGGGGGGGGAGGTTATAGCCTCTCTCATTTTTCTTTGTGTGGTCACAAACGTTTTCATTAAATGTGCAAGACAGACCTCTGGAATTTGTTTTAAGCTTTGGATGACACTGTGTATCCTTTTGGTGACCTTTGTGGTTTTGCAAATCATACTATGTGAGCCTTTACGACAAAATGCTTATTATGGAATGCTGAGATTACAGAGTAACTCAATGACGTCAGCCCATCACTAGATTTCCGCTGGAGCAGAACTGATAGGTGTCGTGGGCTGCAATTCTAAGCATTCTTGCTTCCAAGAATGTTTTAAACAACAATGCATACTTGCACATGCATTAGTGTGTGTATGTGTGTTTGTGTGTGTGTGGAGAGAGAGCAAAACTTGCGTAATCAGGTCAAATGGTAATAGTCATAACTAAAATATGCTTGTCATATTTATTTAAAATACTTATATCCCACTATCTCTGTTTAAAAATCCCAAACCAGCTCACAGCAAGATCATTAAAACACATATCAATAAAAATAAAAGAAAAGGCAACCTATTATAAAAACAATTAAAGTAGCAATATACAATTAAGAACAGCACTGCCCAGAAAGGATGTGCAATCCAAATGACATCATTAAAACCCATAAATAAAACCAGGAACGGACAACAGAATGAAGATCAAGGCACAAAAAAAGGGAAACCAAAGCAATTCAACAGAATGTGTGGCAAAATAATCCAGTAGTTCAGTAAACTTGGAGCTGGGCATACAGCTATGAGGAATGAATGTCAAAATCAAGGCCCCACACTCAAGCTTCTACAAGTGTTCATTTCAAAAGTGGGGGCACACTGAACAGGGTTTCTGCAGAAGATCTTAACTGATAGGCAGATTCATATGGGAGCTGGTGGTTCTTCAGCTAGCCCTAGGGTTGCCAGCTCCAGATTGGGAAATACCTGATTTTGGGGGTGGAGCCTGAAGAGGGTGGGGGTTGGAGAGGGGAGGGACTTCAGTGCCATAGAGTCCAATTGCCAAAGTGGGAGTTGTAATAGTGGGAGATCTCCAGCCATCACCTGGAGGTTGGCAAACCTAGCTATGGCATTGAAGTCCCTCCCCTTCCCAAACCCCGCCCTCCTCAGGCTCTGCCCCAAAAACCTCCCACTGGTGATGAAGAGGGGCCTGACAACCCTAATTCTGACCCAAGTTCCCAACAGCCTTCAAGAGCAGCAGGGGAGGGACCTATCAAGCAGATTAAAACTTTGCCTTAAAACATTTAGGGTGTTTCCACATGGGCTGTTTGCCCCAAGCTCAATGTTGTTGGGAAATGGGTTTTTCCCTGCTTCCCCACGGCATCGAAGAAGAACAGCTAGTTTTTATATGCTGACTTTCTCTACCACTTAAGGAAGAATCAAACGGGCTTACAGTCACCTTCCTTTCCCCTCCCCACAACAGACACCCTGTGAGGTAGGTGGGGCAGAGGGAGCTCTAAGAGAGCTGTGACTAGCCCGAGGTCACCCAGCTGGCTTCATGTGGAGGTGTGGGAAAACCAACCCAGTTCAGCAGATTAGTGTCCGCCACTCATGTGGAGGAGTGGGGAATCAAACCCGGTTCTCCAGATTAGAGTCCACCATACCAAACCACCACTCTTAAACACTACATCAAATTGGCTCTCAAATGGTCAGCTGCATTGTTCATTTGTGCACCTCCAGGGGTTTCCCTGGTTTTTGTCTGATCCTTCTCAAACCGGCTTTGCTCCAAAGTTATGGGAAAGATCAATATAACGCCTGGGTGACTGTCATGTGGGTGGAAAAGTTCAGATTTTCCTGGTCCTACCCACACAGTAGCCATTTCCTCCATGACTGTCATTTCCTTTCTCTCTACTGCAGAGGGTTTTTATTTTCTTTTTTAAATTGGTGATTTAATAACATATCACTATACCAGGAATTCTATGGTGGAGAAAGTCCTCCTGCCTATACTTTGCCAGCTGCCACTCCTTCATTAAGTCCATGCTGAGCAGAGCATCAAAATATTGTCTTGATTCATAGAATCATAGAGTTGGAAGGGACCACCAGGGTCATCTAGTCCAACCCCCTGAACAATTCAGGAAATTCACAACTACCTCCCACTCCCACCCCCAGTGACCCCTATTCCATGCGCAGAAGATGGCCAAGATGCCCTCCCTCTCATGATTTGCCTAAGGTCATGGAATCAGCATTGCTGACAGATGGCTATCTAGCCTCTGCTTAAAAAACTCCAGAGAAGGAGCGCTTATCACCTCCTGAGGAAGCCTGTTCCGCTGACGAACCGCACTAACTGTTAGAAAGTTCTTCCTAATGTTTAGATTGAAACTCTTTTGATTTAATGTCAACCCGTTAGAATTCATGGTCAAGATCATCTGGGCAGAAGCCGTCATTCAAGTACCTGACCATAAGCCATTCAGTATTTGTTAAAATTTTACATAAATACTTAATTGAGACTGGAAACAAATCAACAACCAATGTTACTGTGGGGGGGGGGGGAATGGTCAGTCTTGTAGCTGCATTTTGTAAATATGGAATTCCTAGATATTCTTCAAAGGCAGCCTCACATAATCCAACCTGGGCATACCTGACATATTTGAGTGTGGGCAAATCAGCTCATCCCAGGAGTGGCTGTAATTGCTTAACCAATTTAAAATTGCAGAACACTTCCTGGAAACCTCCTCAACTTGCAAGGCCAGACGCAGAAGACTCCAGGCCAGTGAACCTAATTCTTCTAGGGGACTGCTACCTTGTCCAGAATCGGCTGTAAACCTAATTCCAAATCAACCTGACCTATATGTCTGGATTAAGTTTAAATTTGTCCACCCATACCTACCTTTTCCCTGCCTCCAGGTGCCTAATATTAGAACTAATTTTTCCATTGGTTTTGCAATGGGGAGGCAATGAGGTAGAGCAGAATCTCATTGTTCATATAAGCACACAACACCTTATGACCCATCTCAGGCACATATATTGAGAGGATCAAGATGCAAGGTGAATTTCTAGTAAAAGAAGAAGAGAAGAAGAGTTTGTTTTTTATATGCCAACGTTCTCTACCACTTAAGGAAGAATCAAACCTGCTTACAATTGCCTTCCCCGCAACAGACACCCTATGAGGTAGGTGGGGCTGAGAGAGTGTGACTAGCCCAAGGTCACCCAGCTAGTGACTAGCCCAAAGTCACCCAGGCTTCATGTGGAGGAGTGGGGAATCAAACCCGTTCCTCCAGATCATATCCACCACTTCAAACCACCGCTCTTAACCACTACACCACCCTGTCTCTCATAGTAGCGTTATGAAACAAGGTGAATGATATATAGGGTGGCAAACTGGCCATATAACTTACAGAGAGCAGAGCAAGCAGAGCCAAACCCCAGCAACTCTGCCCGAGCCTTGGGGGGGGGGGCACTTGGCCTGGACCCCTCATCAGAAATGGTGTTTGGTGGCAGTTCACTAACTGTCCCCGCCTGCACTGCTTCCAAAATGCAGGAGGATGCAGTGGGTGAGCAAATGCCCACTGTTTGCCCCACTGAGCTGAGTAGCCCTGCAGTGCTGGCTTGCAGTACAACAGGGGCCTCTCAGCTGGACTTGCTCCAGGGCAATTTTTACCTCCCAATCTGCTCTTGATTTATTTTCCATTGCAATGTTAAAAGCGGCATACATTGTTTGGTTATAAAGCATGCATTTCAACTGCAACTAAATCAATTTAGCAATATTTGCAAGAAACTAATTTTTTCATTTATTTGAATCCTCCATGGAAAGGTATTGCTTCAACATACTTCTGTTTAGCCTTAAGAGGAGACAACTGAGAGGTGATATGAAAACCGCCTCTAAGTACTTGAAGGGCTGTCATATAGAGGATGGTGCTGAGTGGTTTTCTGTTGCCCTAGAAGGTTGGACCAGAACCAACAGGTTGAAATTAAATCAAAAGAGTTTCCGTCTAGACATTGGGAAGAACTCTGTGACAGTTAGAGCAGTTCCTCAGTGGAACAGGCTTCCTCAGGAGGTGGTGGGCTCTCCTTCTTTGGAGGTTTTTAAGCAGAGGCTAGATGGCCATCTGTCAGTAATGCTGATTCTGTGAACTTAGGCAGATCATGAGGGTAGGAAGGGTTCGGTCAGTGTTTGGCTCTCATGGCCCTTTCTTACATGCCCAGGGTAATGTCATTTGCCACTTTGGGGTTAGGAGGGAATTTTCTTCCGGGCCAAATTGGCCAGGGATCCTGGTGGGGTTGCCAGGTCCCTCTTCGCAACCGGCAGGAGGTTTTTGGGACAGAGCCTGAGGAGGGTGGGTTTGGAGAGGGGAGGGGCTTCAGTGCCATAGAGTCTATCGGCAGGAGATCAGTTGTAATAGCAGGAGATCTCCAGCTAGTACGTGGAGGTTGGCAACCCTAGATCCTGAAGGGTTTTTGTTGCCATCTTCTGGGCATGGAGTAGGGGTCACTGGGGTGTGGGAGGGGGAGGTAGTTGTGAATTTTGTGCATTATGTAGGGGGTTGGACTAGATGACCCTGGAGATCCCTTCAAATTCTGATTCTAAGGAAAGTTGTGCACATTTAAAATGCAAGAAGTAAGCAATAATAAGCCACATGTTGCATAATATTGATAGTGATAAAAGTTAGAAGTTAGACTCTTGTGTAAGAGTTTGGTTCAGTTTCTGTTCTGCTCTGGTGGAGTTATGTTGGTGCTTCCTGCTAACAGATATGTATTAGTTATTTATTTATATACTTGCTTAATCCAGAATGCTGTCGCTCTAAGCAGCTCTCCATTTCTGAGCAGCTTTTCCATTCCTAAATGGAATACATAGATCCAAAGCTAAACAAATCCAAGGAAAACTCTGTAGCTTCAACATCCAGCGATGACAATATAACTAGTGTTTCTGAAATAGTCCTCTTTTTTCCATTTTCCCCCTATAAAGGAAAGCATAACCACATAAATCGGAGTAACCAGCCAAGCAATAAAAGTTAATAAGAGTACAAAAGAAATAGAAAAGTGGTTCTATGCCTCAAAAAGGCTAATAGCTTTTAAGAAATTATCAACAAGGAAATTAAGGAAGTTACACCTATCTAATGGGATAGTAGTACTGGCTCAGTTCAGACACTGTGCAAAGCCATGTTTTAATTAAACTAGCTATGATTAGTGCAGTTGCCTAAATGCAGACCACTACACTAACAGTGGTTTGTTAAGAGTCCTTCAAAGCAGGATCTGAAGCCAGGATCTGAACTCAAGATATTGGTCACAATTAGTCTTAAGTATGGCTTCATATGATGACCTTCTCCCTATAAGTAGGGCTGCCAGCTCCGGGTTGGGAAATACCTGGAGATTTCTGGGGCGGAGTCTGAGGAGGGCGGGGTTGAGGGAGGGGATGGACATCAATGCCATAGAATACAATTGCCAAAGCAGCAATTTTCTCCAGCAATTTTCTTCTATTGGCTGTAGATCAGTTGTAACAGTGGGAATCCTCTGTAATCCTCTAGCCCTTCTCATTGTGGAGATATGCCTTTTCCTGTGTAAAATACCACTATCACAAATTAAATTTATTCCTCCTGCCAAACCCCCTTTCTCTCGCCGCCTCCCTAGAAACAAAGAAGTACTTCTGTTAGAGTATTCCAGTCTTTGGACCATTCGCTTACTCACCTTGCAATTTAGAACAGGGGCCAGCTGTCCTCATGCAGGAAAGATGGAACTTGATCTCAGACTGTAACCACGCTGCCTCTTAAAATGCTACTCAAATAACCAGCAGTAAACACATGCAAAGTGATGTTCCTCCTACATATACAGATACCATGACTCTGAACAGATGTGAGGAGTAGGAGGGTGCTGTCATTACATAATGATCTACATGTCAGAACAGCAAAGTTGTCTATTTTAAAACCCAACAGGAACTTGGCACCTAACTGAGCGCTCTTACACAAAATATTAATAATGGGTGTCAACAGGTTCCATGGGAAACCTGCAAGTATCTTGCAACATCTGTAGATTCCGATTTTTGATACCCCTTAAAAATCACTGTTAACATTAGGCAAATTATATATACATATTATATGAATAATAATAATAATTAAACATTCAGTTAAGTTTTAAGGTTGGGTTAATGGCCACATCCACACACATACCACAAATTACGCAAGCACTGGAGTTAATGAGCTTGACATGATGTAAAAGAGACAAGAGCAAGTCGTAATCAGTTTAACAGAGCCGGGCACACAAGGACCATACAAGTGCTGGTTTAGGAAGCGTGGCCCTGCCTGTTTCCTGCATTCTGTCCCTCCAGCATCGGACTGCATTGCTAATGCACTAAAAGCACAGCATCTGAATCGCCTGGGAGGCAGTTTGTTAGTAAAGCTATGGTCAAAGTAGAACCTGAGGGAAAGGAAGAAATGGGAATGTCCGCATTCCCTCTGATAGACTGCCAAGGAGAGTGGGTGAGAAAGCTGTGCATTTTGATGAGATTAATCATTACCTGGAAAAACAGCCGCTTTTGAAATAGGAAAATGGGAGGAAGGCCAGGAACATTTTAGAGGGACACCCCTCCCTGCAGTTAAGCTGCTATGCTTTTTAGTGTTACACAGCTTAGTGGTAATAGCTCGGTAATGAAGTTGTAGTTTGTGTAGGTTGTTAGAGGGATTTTTAAAACAGAAGTATTTCACATTCACTTTTTCACATTCAGGATCATGTGAATGAGAGCTTGCATGCCTGGAACCTCACATGATCATGAATGTGGTTTGAAAGAGAATAGATTATTTAGTAGTGGATTACAAAATTTACATAACCCTACACCCTGATTTTTTGATGCATGTTGACATTTCGATATGCCACTCACCCGTCCTTGAGCAGCAAAGGTTTCCGAGAGCTTGTCAGTGATTTTGGGATGTAGTGGAAATTCAGCCAAATGATTCATCATTACATATACAAACTCAGCCTGCCTTTGCTTAACATTTAAGTGCACTTTTCATCTAGTCAATCATTCTGCATCCCTAGATAGTTGCGGATACGTTTCTTTGCATATGTAAGTGCTGTCAAGTCACAACTGACTTATAGTGACACCAGCAAGAGGCTTTCAAGGCAAGTGAGAAGCAGAGGTGGTCTGCCATTGTCTTCCTCTGCAGAGCCTTCCTATCCAGGTACTGACCCTACTTAGCTTTCCAGATCTGATGCAATCAGGCTACACCATGCTGCCTTCTCTAAAGATTCTTTGCAAACCACCTTTGCAAAGAGCCAGCTGAGGGCTGTCAGCTGGCTCTTACCACCTAGCAGCCTGCGCCCAGTGAAGATCCTGGGTTTGCCACTCCTAGTCCCCCCCCCCAGAAGGCAGAGTGGGGGGGGGGACAAAGTAACCCTGGACAGCAGGTGGGTCGCTCGATGCAGGGATATGTCCCCATTCTGTGCCAATGCTCCTGTGGCTGTATTCAGTAAAAGATCTGGCCTAGTTTGTCTCCAAATACAGTGTAGTGAGCTTCTTCCTCCTGGGCAAAATGGGTTTAAAAATATAGCAGATACCACACAGCAATAGCTGGTGCATGTTTGTTGTGAGTGTGCACAAAAATCATACAGAAAGGGCCTGAATGTACAGCAACACTCTGTGCCACGGCCCCATATGGTGCAGTTCTAAACATCGTTACACCTGTCTAAATCCACTGAAACCAATGAGTTTAAAAGGGTGTAATTCTGTTTAGAATTGCACTGTTAGAGGCTATTGTAATGCAAATCTCTTAGCAAAGGAAGTGAATTGGTTCTTTTAGGTTATCCGGGCTGTGTAACCGTGGTCTTGGAATTTTCTTTCCTGACGTTTCGCCAGCAACTGAAGATGCCTGCCACAGTTGCTGGCGAAACGTCAGGAAAGAAAATTCCAAGACCACGGTTACACAGCCCGGATAACCTACAAGAACCAATGAACTCTGACCGTGAAAGCCTTCGACAATAAAGGAAGTGAACTTTGTGCAGATTGGTTCTTGGTAAACAAAAGTTAGTGTGTTGGCTATAATTGATAGCTGTAATTTTACTTGTACTTTCTTTTCTTTTCCCTTTTGGCTTTTGCATTGTTCACAATCAAATCAGTTGTTTATGAGAGGGAATTTAAACCTTATTCAAAGGCAAAGTGTGTGCTAGATTGCATTAAGGCTTTGATCTGCAGGAATATGCTTTTCAGAGATGTAGATTACATGCCAAGGAATTCACTTTTGCAATTGTAAACTCAACAGTGAAGGTGAACTAATGAAATATGTCTAAAGCTTTTTGCATCAAGTACGGTATATCAGAAGAAAGTTTTATAATTTGCAAGTCAGGACTTTAGGTCTTTCGCACACTTTGCATGATTCCAGATTACCTCTAAGTAATTAATTTTAAAGCATCTGTCCACCCAATCCTTGGACTGCAGTACTGCTGTTTACCACTCTGCGCCAAGGGGCTTCATGGCAATCCTACTGTGAGATAAATTAGGCTGAAAAAGAGTAACTGGCCCAGTATCACCCTATGAGTTTTATGTTTGAGCAGAACTTTGAACAGGAGTCTCACTAGCCCTAGTCTTACACTAACTACTAACCCACATTGACTCTGTGTACCTATGGTGTATATATTTACTTGAATAGTATTGTAATCTATCAAAGTGCCCAGAGATAACTAAACTGACCTATTTTGATACACAATAAATCATCCACTAGACATGAACTTTCTGAACAGTCTAAGGAAGAGTAGATAGAAAGGCAAGGGATAAATGAAGTAAAAAATAAATAAATGAGGCGGGAATGATGTATTTCACAACTGTCAGAGCATACTTTTAGTTGTTCTTCTGTTTAATTTTTTCCCACTGGGTGAGAACATAAGTAAATCACTAATCTTACATTAGGATTATAACATTTGATCTGTCTCAGTGGAAGGGTGCATTCTAGAAACCTCTATCTTTGTGATTTAATTCTGATAGCAATTCTGTTTGCCTTGTTTTCTTGAAGGTGGCTGAAGTGGCAGATGGTTTCCTAAATTTAGTAAAAGGAGTTATCACTAAGCAATAGTTCTGGCATTAGAAAACTATCTGTGGAAAAATACATAGAAGTGTGTTGCACTGGAATACTAATCCATGTGGATTCTGAAGCCAAGGTCAGGAATCCAGGTTCTTTTAGTGTTGAATTAACTCTGAGTTTAGAATATTGCCAGGAATGCTGTGACCTATGATGTCTGGTGATTCATTGGTACAAATCAATATTTTTAGATGGAATATAAATTTAGATATTCCATATATATATATAGGTATACTTCCAAGATAATGCATTAGATCTAACAGGGTAGCCCAGAAGAAGGATTTACTATTTTGGGAAACCTGAAATGATCTGACCACTTCCTAATGGTGCCAAATGATTCTTGCATCAATAAAATACAACAGTAATTGATTGATTCCACTTCCTGACTCCCTACTTTTATTTTACTGGCAACTCAAAGAAGTTCTACATTAAGGCAACATTAGGTGAAGCAAAATGAGTGCTGGTTTGTGCCCTCTTTTTAAACTCTGTGCTGAAGATTGTAGATAGGGGAGTTAAAAATAGCTTCTCCAGCAAGCATCATCCATGCATGGAAGCAAGAGGATGCTGTTGGATACAGAGTGATACAGGTAAGCGGATTATGTGGACCATTTCTTTTGTGGTTTTATTTTAATAAGACTGTCAGACATCCTCATAAGAAAAAATGCAGAATAAAAAAACTCACATCCAGCCTCTGGGGTTAATAATAGAGAACTATGCATCTCCTTGGTAGGGAGCGCAGCATGGTATTGCCTGATCTCATCAGATCTCAGAAGTTAAACAAGGTCAGTACTTGGAAGGGAGTCTGCAAAGGGAGATTCTGCAGAGGAAGGCAATGGCAAACCACCTCTGCTTCTCACTTGCCTCAAAAGCCCCTTGCTGGGGTCGCCATAAGTTGGCTGTGACTTGACAGCACATTACACACACACATACACACACACCTCCTAATAGATGGTCAGCACAATCAGCTCTAACCGTGCTGATGACCTGTTTAGAGAAGTGAAAGAATTGAGTCCAGTCTCCTTTTCCCTCTCTTGACAGCCAATTGACTGCAAATCATCTGTTAATGACTACATCCCTACAGAATCTCTTTTGCAGCCTCTGTTGTGCACAGAGGGCTTTGATCAAGGGCCAAAAGCTCTATTTATTCATAACCTTCCCTCAGGGGGGAAAATGGCTGGTTGGTGCCTCTTGCCTCATCACCATCCTTTGTTCTTTCCTCTCCTTCTCACTACTGCTCTTCTGCTCATTATCCCCTTGTTTCCTCTCCTCACCTCCTTGCCTTTCCTATGCAAGACATGTACTAAACAGGTGTGTGCACACAAATGCATCAGCAACATTCATGTAATACCTTTTAACAGGGACGACACAAATATCACAAAACACATTTTCAAGTTACTCCAAACCATTTCACAGGATAGAAGTCTGTATTGTGTCATATTAGCACTAAGTGTTGGAAAGGGATTGTCATAGGAAACAACAGTTAACAACCCATCCATCCCTACAGGGGTTGTCTAATCTCACTGATCAAAACCCTGCTTCCCATTTGACTGACACCTGCATTTACAGTCTGGTACCAAAGTCAGTCGGACCATTCTTTGCTGGTACCCTTCTCTCTGCATTGTGACTTTCACAACTAACAAAGAGAAATTTATCACAATGAAGCAAAAGCGAGGGGGGGGGGAACTCAACTGCTGAATAGAACACCTTCTCAATAGGCAATTCCTTTGCTTGCTCTGGCAACAACAAAGCACTCAGTATACTGCTGTATGATAATTTCAGCGCTCCATCTTGAGAGAAAATGGTTTGTGGGCAGTTCTGGTATCATGAGACAGCTGCCTGTAGGATCAGATGCTAGGTTCCCAGATCATACGACTGAGACGAACATCCCAGTGTCAGAGCAAGGTTACAAAAGGCATCCTTGTATGGCTTCCTCTGGGCTTTTTTCCCATCTGGCAGGGGTCCCCGAGGCTAACACAGCTTTGTGATAACCAGCAGAGTGTAACACAGTTGGCCGAAAACAAATGTGCTTATTATAAAATTTATAAAATATTATAAAATTATTTTTATGGTCATGTATTCACTTCCTTTCTAAATTCATATTTTTATGGTCATGGATTCACTTCCTTTCTAAATTCATATGATTGAGTGGGTTAGGTCCAAACCCTTAACAAACGCG
The DNA here is from genome assembly GCF_029931775.1 of Euleptes europaea. NCBI lineage: Eukaryota > Metazoa > Chordata > Lepidosauria > Squamata > Sphaerodactylidae > Euleptes > Euleptes europaea. Next base: position 42,154,739 of record NC_079316.1, read on the forward strand.
AAAGTCACTGGGATGCAAAAGACAAAAATATAACAAAAGCGATGGAGGATCTACATACAAGTTTCTACAAACGATTTCCAAATATCTAAAAATAAGTCCATATGCAATTGCCATTTATAAGCCGTGCATTCAAATATTGATAAGAGTTCTAAAGTCTTCTATCCATTGAGATGGGGTTTTCTCTTTCCAGTCTTGTAATACATGTATTTTAGCTGTAGTAAGTGCATGGCGGGTCCATTTTCATTAACCATTGGTTAGTCTTCAAGAGATGGGCAAATAGTTTAAAAGAACATAAGCATCCTCAAAAATCAATGAACACTGTAATAAAAAATTGATGTGAGAAATAACTTCTTCCTGGAAAAACTGAATGACTAGACAGCAGGGTTAATCCCCTTTCTCAGGCTTGTAGAAAGGTTATCCTGACTGTCCATGGCCCCAGTCTCTGGATTTAAGTATACACAGATGTGGTCAAGTTGAGAATTAAATATATTGATGTAAAGTTGGCATATATTTTACATTTCAGGGTGATACCACTGTAACATTACTGCTAATAATAATAGCAACAGGATACAAAAGGGAACATCTTTAAGAATAATGGTTGGATTAAAAAATTAAAAGCCATGGTATGTTACTATAGCAGGACTTAATACTTCTGATTCCCATATTTATGAAAAAGGGAAATATTAAAGCTATTAGTTCTAACTTATTAAATTTTGAATTGACACCTAAGAAAAAGTATGTCTTTCCTTCAATAGTCTTAAAAATGATTCATAAATATATTTACGGTAAATGTATTAAATGTATCAGCTATCAAGTAATTAAAATACAGGTGTCTCATCACCTAAAACACTTTACTCAATTGACAGCCTACTATCTTGTAATAATTCAGGAACATAAAACCCATGATTATAAACCAATGTGAACAAATCCTGTAAGCTTGTCTACATTTCTGAGAGAGATTTTTGGAGAGGCAAACTGCTTTGTGAGTACAGGGAATGCAAGAGATATAGATTTGAGTAAGAGACTCTACATGACATTTTTTGTATGTACTGGATTGGAACATATTACAGCTTTTCTTCAAAGTATTGCACCGAAAGTAGTATCAAATTGGAAAGCAGTACAGATCTTGGATTCATTATGCATCCGGTTGCTAAACATCTCAATTCCCTATTGGGATAACTGAGTACCGCATGATTTCAATACGATTTAAAAAAACTGGAGAAATTACCAATAGAAAATTCAACAAATATCCATGTACTACTCATTAGAAAAGGAGGAAAGCAAACAGACTCTACTTCAGTATTGGATTGTGGATTAGGCAACATCTATATTTTTAGAAGGATTGCCTGTGTTGACAGGCACTGTATAGTAGGGTGTGAGAGCTAATATTCATCTCCTGAGGCACCTCATAAATTCTCTAGTCAGTCAAACTGTCATTCCTTACATTTTTCAGATAAAGAGCTATACACCTTCTACAACAACAGGAGGGAAGTGCTGCTTGCTTTGGGGGCATGTATATCCTTCAAGGGGAGACATTCTTGATTTTGGGTGTACCCAAAAAGAGATTCCAGTTTTCTTTCTTTTTTTAAGGAGGTGAGAAGGATTTTACAGATAAATAAATACAGAGCTTCCCCCTCCAACTCCCTTTAAAATATACTTTGCCTGCGCATTCATCCATAAACTATCCTACTCTCACCTTGAATGTATCTCCACTAACATCTTACTCTCTCCCTCCAACCCATATGTCTTCATGGCTCATTTATCAATTTGGAACCTTCCCCGAAGGGTATCTTGACTACATACTGTAAATGGCAAGCTGCCTGAACAAAGATTACACCATTCTTGTACAGGTACCACTATTTTTGCTAACAGAATGGTATTGACAAGAGTAGTATATATAAAGGTTTTTTTTTTAAAAAAAGCTATTGTGTGTGTCTAGTTCCCATTAAAGAGCCTCTATTGTAGCTAGATAGTAAATAACAATCACTGTTGCATAGGTTGAAGGATTTATAGTATGCACAATGCATTTATGTTCATTGTCTTCTCTACACAGGGGTGGCCTTAGTGATTCCTGGGCCCTGGACAAAAGTCCAGGTTGGGGCCCCTATAATCACTGCCATTCTCCCCCCTCCCTCGACTTGTCCAATGTGGACAGGCACAGCTGCTTCAGCCACCCGAGTCTTTCAATGCAGCAGGTATAAATGGCAGCAGTATTCTTATTCCTTTCTCCCTCCTTTGGGGAGTGGGGCTGTGGATGGCCATTAGCCCCTCTCATTGTAGGGCCCGAGGCAACTGCCCCGTTGCCCATTGGCTAAGACTGCTTCTGCCTCTACATGACATTCCCTGTGAGGATGCCATTGAGCCCAGACAGTTCCTGTAATTATCTGGTTCCTCCTACAGGTCACCAGTATGTGTAGTCTTCTGTACATGAGGTCCTGGATTCCGTAACTAGTGCCTGTTGCTCCAGACTGATTATGTTCCTTCAGGAAATAAATAAATAAGCCGGAGTCTTGTAGCACCTTAAAGATTTTTGCGTGCATGCCATCAAGTCACTGCTGACTTATGGTGACCCCATAGGGTTTTCAAGGCATGAGGCATTGCAAGGGGGTTTGCCATTGCCTGCCTCTGCATCAAGACCCTGCTATTCCTTAAAGGTCTCCCATCCAAATACTAGCCAAGGCTGACCTGGTTTAGCTTCTGAAAGCTAACGAGATCAGGCTAGCCTGGGTCAGGGCACCTTAAAGATTAACAGGTTTTTATTCTAGCACAAACACACGTCATTCTTGCATAGTTCTAGCATAAGCTAACTTCATCGGTGGGTTCTCACTAGGCAGACACACATCTATACAAAGTTAGCGGTCAAAGTGCCATGAAACACAGGAAATAAAGGGCGAGATGTAATTCTGAAAAATTCAAACATAATCAAGAAAAATACAGAATAACAGTAAATGGAGATAACATAATTCCCCCAGTTTTGCTTATGACTGAGGAACCCCATACCTTGCTAAATCCTCTTGGGACTTCACGCTGGAGTCTCCCTTGGAAGTTCTTTGCTAGAAGGTGCTTTTAGATCATGTACTTCCCCAATGGGCTATTATCCCTTCCATTCTACTCTCAGAACGTTATAAAAGAAATCAGGAGGGATTATCCGGGCTGTGTAACCGTGGTCTTGGAATTTTCTTTCCTGACGTTTCGCCAGCAACTGTGGCAGGCATCTTCAGAGGAGTAACACTGAAGGACAGTGTCTCTCAGTGTCAAGGGTGTAGGAAGAGTAATATATAGTCAGAAAGGGGTTGGGTTTGAGCTGAGTATTGTCCTGCAAAAGTAATATTGTCCTGCAAAAGTAATCACTTCAGGATACAATGGTTCCATATTAACATACCATACCATCATTAGCACATTATCTTGATACTTACAGGACAATGATTAGCACATTACTTTTGCAGGACAATACTCATCTCAAACCCAACCCCTTTCTGACTATATATTACTCTTCCTACACCCTTGACACTGAGAGACACTGTCCTTCAGTGTTACTCCTCTGAAGATGCCTGCCACAGTTGCTGGCGAAACGTCAGGAAAGAAAATTCCAAGACCACGGTTACACAGCCCGGATAACCTACAAGAACCAATGAACTCTGACCATGAAAGCCTTCGACAATATTTTAATCAGGAGGGAACTGGTTGGAAGCATTTTTGCATGCACTGTAAGTTGAATATAGTGAAGTACTCATATGACATCAGGATAATGACTAATGCCCTTACCCAAAAGGGGAACTCTCAACAGCATTTATAGTAAAGCCTCCATTTCTCGACTATTGGCAATTTATTTCCCTCCCCCCCCCCATGCATAAAGGAACTTCCTTATGTTGGCATTGCATCTTAGCACTGTGTTGCAGGCAGAAATCAACAGATGAAGCTTTTAACTATTGATTTCTGCCTAGAATGCAACTGTAAGTGGCCCTAACTGGGCACTGGCATGGATCCTATCACCCCATTCAGCAAAATAGGAATTCTGCCTCCAAGTTATGTGGCTCTTCTGAAGTTGGAGGAAGGACCTTAGGCGGGAGGAAGGTTTCAGGTTTTTTTTTCCTGAATGGAGTGGTAGGTTGCAGGCTACCATATAAGGAATGGGAGAGGGAGACTTAAAACAGTGGCTTCCGTTTTGAAAGTCCTGAGTATAGCATTTGTTGTGAGAAAGAAAGGCCAGTAAAGTTAGGGACCTGATTCAGCTGTGGCTTTTCCCTATGCTCCTGAGCCAGCTGTGTAGCGTGGACATGAGACTACAGGAAGCGTCCAGTGTAAAGACAAATACTTCCTCCCTCCCAAGATACTCCCATTGTGAACAAGAGAAACCAGGAATCAGGATTGCACAGGCACTCTGCTCATGTAACAATTCCCACAAACTGTGTAATCCATCCAGATTAAGGGAAGTCTGAACCTCCACATATGAGCTGAAGGAACTGGGAACACTGAAACGGCATCTCCCATCGCTAAAATAAGAGCCAGTGGAACATCCTCGGATACACAAGTTCCACAAGTACAACTAGGGTTTGGGCAGAGCCACCAATATGCAGATGGCACTCAGCTCTATTTTACACTTTCAGCTGATCCCAGGGAGGCTGTAGAAACCCTAAACCGTTCTGGAGTCGATGCAGGGGAATAAACTGAAACTTAATCCTGACGAGACAGATGTGCTACTGGTGAACAGGTCTGACCTAGGATTTAAGGTCTCACGTTCTATATGGGGGTGCACTCCCCTTGAAGGTACAGGTCCATAGTTTGGGGGTACTCTTGGACCCAGGGGTACTGCTGGATAAGCAGGTGGCCACTGTGTCCCGGAATGCCTTTTACCAGCTCCAACTGGTTAGCCAGGTGCAGCCTTTTCTGGGCAGAAAAGATCTGGCCACTGTGGTGCATTCTCTGCTTACCGGTACATCTAGATTAGATTACTGCAATGTGTTCTGTGTGGTGCAGCCCTTGAAAAGTGTTTGGAAAATTCAATTGATGCAGAATGCTGCTGCCAGGATGTTGGCTGGAGGGTTTGTAGGGACCATATCACTCCACTCTTGGCCCACCTACACCATGCTGGTATTGACCTTTAAAGCCCTACATGGCTTGGGACCAGCATACCTGAAGGACCACCTAATCCCTTATGAACCTACCCAACCACTCTGGTCATCTTTCAAGGCCCTGCTTCAGGTAACTCTGCCATCTGGCTAGCAACCCAGGAGAGGGCCTTCTCAGCAGTGATAAAAAAAACCCCTCTGGAACGCTCTCCCCAGGAAGACTAGTCTGTCCTCTTCTCTTGCCACCCACTGCCAGTGGATGAAGAATTTGTGTTTCATTTGGCATTCCCTCAGTGATCCCTCCTTCCTGCCCTATGCGTTGCTGGTTTTGAATTTGTATTTTAGCTTTGGTTTTGCTTTAATGATGTGTGTGTGAGTTTTATTGGTTTTAATGATTTTTAAGATGTGAATTTATTATGTATGTTTTTAGCCTGTTAGCTGCCTTAGTGGCCCTGATAAGGGCAGAAAGGTGGGGTATAAATTTTATAAATAACTAAAATGTTATGCAATGTCTCAGGTTAACTAGAATATTTATGGCGTGTTTATCCCACCTTTTTTTTGGGGGGGGGGAAGGGCTGTAGACATGGAGGGGGAAAGAACTATTTCATCTTCACAAACAACCCTGAGAGGTTCATTAGGTTGAGAGTGACTGGTCAAAGGGAATTTTAACCCAGGTCTCCCTTCCCCCACACTCCTAGTAAAACACACTAGTCTGATTAGTTCATTGGCTCTTTGGCAGCATACGTGTTCATAGAAACCCACAAAGAGCACACATGTTGTTCAGTGCACATTGGCTGCCTCTTATCTAAATGGCATTGGGGGGAAAACATGTTGAATTTAGAATCACAAACTAAATGCACCTCACAGCCATATAAGCATAAAACATTGCTTAACTGCAAGAAATTAAGAGTTGCCACTGGCAGCATGTTGCATTACATTCAGAGGCAACAGCCCGACGTGTCCCATGATCCAGTACAATTTTGTACCAGCCAGTCACCACAAGAACATAAGAAGAGCTCAGCTGGATCAGACTAATGGTCTATCTAGTGCTGGATCCTGTTTCATCCAGCGACCAACTAGCTGCATTGAAGGATCAACAAACATTGAAGTCAATGGACAGACTTGAGTAACTTTCCCTGTTAGACACCATGGCTAAAGCTATTGGGTGGACCTGTCCTTCACAAATCTAATTCCCTTTTAAAGGTGTCTGTACTTGCACCACTGCATTCTCTGGCAGTGAATCCCAGTTTCATTACTCACTGGGTCTCTTTGGTCTATCCTGCACCAAGATCCCTTAAACGTCCCATACACAACATAAACATACAGAAACAAATCTGATAGTTTGCCCTTGAGAGCCGAGGGTGATCAGGGCTTCTCCTGGCAGCCCAGGGGCCCCCTTTGCTTCAGCCTGATTTCTGCTTGTTTTCTGAAGCAGGAGGGAAGCAAACCACAGGAGTCTTCCCCTTTTCACCAACATACTGTTGTATCTCCCCCTCTAGTTTCCTGAGTATGAAGAGGAAACTTCTTCTGAAGCAAACTGCAAGTTGGTCTGGCTTCCTGCTTTCTTCCTGAAGACTAGTAGGGAGCCAGACGGGCCCAAATATATGAATGAAAAGAGGAACCCTGTTCTTGCTCACACATCCAGCTTCTCTCTGGATTTCCGCCCACCTGCAGAAAGGAGGTTGAAAAGCCGGACGGAACAGATCATGTTCATGAGTCCAATTGCTTGCACATCTGGTCTGGCTTCCCACTTGTAAAGGTGGGCAGAGACCCAAATAAATCAGGCAGAGGGAGCTGCCCATGGAAAGAGCAGCACCTGGGTTCACTAGGCAAGGAGTGGAGAAGAGGAAACAACATGGCGTTCTTTTTTTGGGACCACTCCTCAAAATTAAAAAACAAGGATGAGTCAAAAACAATATACTCAATATACTGAAAAATACTCAAATGGATCCTGAGATTTTCCATGTCTTAATTTTAACTATGTATCTATGGATTGTTTTGCATATAATCGTTTCTAAAAATTGCCCTTATTTATAATCTAAACAGTCTACATGAATGTATTAGGTAGTGATAAAAAATACGGTCTTGAAAATGTTCTATAATTGTAAAGAAGGTTGGATTAGTATAGCCAGGAAGTATTTTCAGGAAATATTGTGAATGTTAGCATGCAGCTATGTTCATTTACTGACATAGTGAAATAAAAAACATCTTCTGCTGCCATTCTAGTCAGCAGGTGGTTTTTTTTTTGTGGTTTTGGGGGGGGGTAAAGAAAAAGATGACTTCAGTGTAAAGAGGAAATTGGCAGCCTTCCTTCATTTGACCACTGGTATTTTAAAAATAGGCATTTTTTTCCCCTTAATGCCTTAATGCTGAACTGGATAAATGAACCGTTTTTGTAATCACTTAAGGTTCAGGATTTATTGAAGGAGTAATTAATTGGCTCCTCCAGAGGAAGCAGTTGCCATAATAAGCCTTCCCTTGATTTCCAATAGCCAATTTATTTTAGTGCATTCTAACCCATGCTTCCTCCAAGGAGCGGAGAGCAGCATACACGGCTCTCCCTTCTTCCATTTTATCCTCCCAATAATCCTGTGAGGTAGGCAAGGCTGTGAGAGAATGACTGGCCCAAGGTCATCCAGCAAGCTGCATGACAAGCAGGGTTATGAGACTAGGTCTCCCCTGTCCTCCCAAGTTTCCAGCACTCTAGTTCCTGATTCTCTAAACAGCTATTAAAAGAATGCTTTCCAGCAGCACAAATAAAAATGAATATTTTTTTTAAAAAAACATTTCAGTTAAGAACTATTCACTCCGAAAACATGCTCATGAAAATCAGAACCTTTTAAATAATATTTAACACAGCTTGGGGCATTGCTTATTTTAAGGTAGTAATATTCAATCATATATAACAGTGTTTGCCTCAAAAAGCAATTCAATCTTCTTAAAACCAGTATTGTCCAATGAAGGCCACTGTAGCTTTACCTGGGGTATCTTGCAGTTTTCACCTATCATATAATTAACCTTGCATTCAGTTAAAATTTAACACTACTCTATCTTCCTGAAAGTCAGCTATCAAACAGCTAAAAACCTGGTGTGTTTTTTTTAGCATATTAACATTCTTAGGTCTTATAGTTTTAAAAAAGGCTCAAGATGGCTGACAGAATATCTGAACAACAGGCACAGACAAGACGTTTAAAACCAGAAGTGTCATCCAAGATGAATTGAATCAGCCCAGTTTTTCATGTCTTTTTAAAAAGCCATCAGAAACATTTCTCCAAACTTCCCCTGGCTGGTCATTCCAAAGCCCTGGAGCCACAACTGAAAAGGACCTGCTGGAGAGGACACACAGGGAGGAGGTGATGAGGCAGACATCATGGACTGTTCAAACACAAGCAGGTTATTTTGACTAAGAAAATGAAAGATCACTGTGGCTTGGAAAAACTCACAAAGGTCCTTAAGGACAGAAGAAGTTGCACAACCTGGTAGGGCAGGGTTGCCAGCTTTAGATTAGGAAATACGGTACCTAGAGATTTTGGGGGCAGAGCCTGAGGAGGGCGGGATTTGGGGAGGGACTTCAATGCCATAGAGTCCAATTGTCAAAGCGGCCATTTTCTCCAGGAGAACTGATCTGTATCAGCTGGAGATCAGTTGTAATAGCAGGAGATCTCCATCTAGTACCTGGAGGTTGGCAACCCCATGGTAGGGAGACAGGAAGGCCAAAATGTAAGAGATTCCAGAGAAGCTAAGAAGCATTATCAAGAGCAGACTGAGAAAGAAGAACCTAAAGGAAGAATAATGTCTTTAAAAAAGGAAGCGCAAGACACAGACAGCTGAAATGGACGAGGGCTGAGAACCCTCACACACTGCAGATATCTGGGACAAGGGACATGTTGATGGTAGTGAAGGATAGACACAGGCAGGCATGGTACTTGAATGAATCAGGACAAACTAAGATGGCATCTTGGCCATCTTCTGGTCACTGGGGGTGTGGGGGGGAGGTAGTTGTGAGTTTCCTGCATTGTGCAGGGGTTTGGACTAGATGACCCTGTTGGTCCCTTCCAGCTCTATGATTCTGTTATTCTAAGTACTGGACTAGAACTAGAATGCAAACCTGGACTTCCTTGGTGGTGTTCCATCCAAATATTGACAAGGGGTGACCCTGCTTAGCTTCCAAGATCTGATCAGGCTAGCTTAAGCTATCCAGGTCAGGGCACTTTGAATAGGGTTCCTAGCTCTGGGTTAGAAAATATCTGGAGATTTTGGGGGATGGAGCTTAAGGAAGGCAGGATTTGGGGACAGGAGGGACTTCAATGGGGGATAATGTCACAGAGTCCACCTTCCAAAGCAGTCATTTTCTCCAGGTGACTTGATCTCTGTTGCCTGAAGATCAGTTGTACGTAACTAGCAGATCTCCAACCATTACCTGGAGGTTGGAAACTAACTTTTAACCCCCCCTTTTTTTTTGCTGTCAAGTAACAAATGAGTCGGAAGCGACTTGACGGCACTTAACACACACAACAAATGACTTATGGCGACCCCATAGGGTTTTCAAGGCAAGAGACATTTGGAGGTGGTTTGCCAGTGCCTGCCTCCGCATCATGACCCTAGTGTTCCTTGGAGGTTGCCCATCCAAATACTAACCAGGGCCAACCCTGCTTAGCTTCTGAGCTCTGACGAGGTCAGGCTAGCCTACAGTTACTACAAGTGGAGATAAGGCACATCAGGTACTCATATCATGCCAGTCCTTTTCCTTACTAGAGCATTTCCCCGGGGTAGTGGATATTTTTGATATAAAACAGTGTACTCCACCCATTCCCAAGTGCTACAGCTCTAATTTTAGAGTCAAACTACATGCTTGAAACATCAAGAATATTTAGTTCTAATTCTAAGCCTGCCTAAGATTAAGTGGACAGCAGCATCAGAAGGAAGTTTGGGTGTGTAAACTTCATATGCACATCTGAAATAACCAGATCTGCAGTTCTCCTTCCTTCCCTCAAGGGCTGTAGCTGGAGGTAAGCAAGCTGTGCTCTGCAGGTAGAAATCCTTCCACCTAGTCCATGTCAAGGACCTGCAATTCTTCATTAAACATCTAGTCTCACTGTGCAGAAGGCAAATGTTATAATTTATTAGTTAAATAATGTAGCTATTGGCAAACTGAAGCATTGAATAGTTAGAAAAGACCCTTGCATGTATTTCTCCTTCTAAGTTGTACACAACAGTATAAAGTTCAGTCAGGTCAAGAGTACCAGGGTTCTCACTCTTATTGCAGCTGCTAATGCAGAGGCATTTGCAGTGGCAACAGAGTGTGCATTTACAGCAGGTTTCCCCACATTTTTCTTGCCTCAGCCTTCTATAGACTCAATTTCCCATTCATTGGAAGGCTTTTAAAAAAACGTTATTTAAATTATTAGAACAATCTGTTGCCACAATCCCCTAGTTCCCAGTTTTCTTAAAAACATAGTCTCTGCCCATTACCTTGCTGAGTTATAAGTGGAAATGTGACACCTACATTTTTCATTTTATAAACTAGCAATGAAAGGGGTAGGGACTTTTAAAAAATGAAAACCTGGGACTAGAAGACTGTGGAAATAGATCTTTATAACGCTGATCTAATAATTCCCATTTTGTTAAAAAAAGTCCTCCATGAGAGAGAAATAGTGGCTATGGGGTCTAAGCCAAAAGAAATGGCACCAATGCGGGCAGTATCACTTTTTCCTTGGGGTCCCTCATGATCTCTCCCTCGTCACTCATTCTATGTCAGCAAGCAACCAAGAAAACTCAGCTGCCCTTGATGCATGCTTGTGAGGAATCGCGACCTCTTTTGGGAAACCCCTTCTTTCCCAAATCCACTCTTCAGTTTTTGGGGTCCCCAGTAAACAGAATTGGTTTTTATATCCTGCTTTTCTCTATCTTAAGGAGTCTCAGTTAGCTTACAATCACAATCCCTCCCTCTCCCTCTCCCCACAACAGGCCCCTTGTGAGGTAGGTGGGGCTGAGAGAGTTCTGAGAGAACTGACTGGCCCAAGGTCACCCAGTAGGCTAAATGTGGAAGAGTGGGGAATCCAACCTGGTTCTACAGATTAGAGTCTGCTGCTCTTAACCACTAAACCACACCGGCTGTATACCCGTTCCCTCCCTTCCCAGTGTGATGTAGTGGTTATGAGCAGTGGTTTGGAGCGGTGGACTCTAATCTGGAGAACCGGGTTTGATTCCCCACTCCTCTACATGAGCGGCGGATGCTAATCTGGTGAACCGGATTGGTTTCCTCACTCCTCACATGAAGCCAGCTGGGTGACCTTGGGCTAGTCACAGCTCTCTTAGAGCTCTCTCAGCCCCACCTACCTCACAGGGTGTCTGTTGTGGGAAGGGAAGGTGATTGTAAGCCGGTCTGATTCTTCCTTAAATGGTAGAGAAAGTCAGCACATAAAAACAACTCTTTTTCTTCTTCTTCAAACTGCCTCTATTCAAGGAATCCCTAATTCTTTGCACCCCAAAATCCTTCCTGTGCAAGTCACCAGAAAGGAGGGATGCATACATGTGCTGGATTTTGCCAGACAACCTCTCATAGCTAACTTTCAGTTTGAAGTAGTGCTTAAGAAGATCCTGTAAAGGTCTCCAAATATGATTTGCTGAATATCTGTGCATTGCATCTTTGGGAGAAACATTCACTTATCATTTTGATTTGGGTGTTGTAAGGGCCAAATTTGTTTCTGTGAAAAAAAAATTATGATCTGTGCAATATTCCACCCCATCCAGTGATGATGAAAAAAGACTCAGAAGGAAGTGGATGATAATACTTTTTAATGCCAATACCACTGAGGACTAAACAACAACAACAAATTTTAAATGTTTTCATTGAGTAATATGTACAATAAGCTGTAACAGTCAAAAATAAATACGGTTAAAGGGATGCTTCACATTGACAAAAACTAACTGCCTGACCAAAACACCCTGGCCCAAATACATCTTCCAGGCACTTCGGTAAAGGAAAAGAAGTTATAATTTACTGTTTAGTTGTAACCATTTTGCATTTTTCACCTCACAAACCTTCAATTTGTCTGTAAGGTGCAATGGATTCCCTGCCCCAGAGCTGAAACGGCTGTCTGCCCTTGGTTGCATAAATTGCTCACAATCCTAAAGGGTAGCTCTTTCAGCCTACTATAGCAAAATTAAAGGAGAGCCCAGTACAATAAATTCTGTTTTTATTTAATACATTTGTACCCCACTTTTCTCCCCAATGGGGAGTCAAAGTGGCTTACACGGTTATCCTCTCCTTCATTTTATCCTCACAACAGCCCTGTGAGGTAAGTTAGGCGTTAAGGCGCTGCGGGGCTTCTGTGGCTAACTTGCAGAAGACTATCCTGGCAGTACAATCCCACCAAGAAGAGCTGCTCAAGCAATGCTCTCTTGCAGTGCCATCCTAAGCGAAGTTACAGCCCTTTAAACCCACCGGGTTTAAAAGTGAGTTGCTCTATTAAGATAATTCACAGTGGGCAGCCGTGTTAGTCTGTTGGCAGTAGTAGAAAAGAGCAAGAGTCCAGTAGCACCTTAAAGACTAACACAAATATTTTCTGGCAGGGTATGAGCTTTCGTGAGCCACAGCTCTGTTAGTCTGTCTGCAGTAGTAGAAAAGGGCAAGAGTCCAGTAGCACCTTAAAGACTACCCAAAATATTTTCTGGCAGGGTATGAGCTTTCGTGAGCCACAGCTCTGTTAGTCTGTCTGCAGTAGCAGAAACGGGCAAGAGTCCAGTAGAACCTTAAAGACTAACAAGAATATTTTCTGGTAGGGTATGAGCTTTCGTGAGCCACAGCTCTGCTAATCTGTCTGCAGTTGTAGAAAAGGGCAAGAGTCCAGTAGCACCTTAAAGACTACCAAAAATATTTTCTGGCAGCTCATACCCTGCCAGAAAATATTTTTGTTAGTCTTTAAGGTGCTACTGGACTCTTGCTCTTTTCTATTACTCTATTAAGGTTTGCAGTAGTAGAAAAGAGCAAGAGTTTAGTAGCACCTGAAAGACTAACAAAAATATTTTCTGGCAGGGTATGAGCTATTCAGGTTGGCACTGTCGGTCACAGGCGCTCCCTCTACCCAGCGCATAAGCACTTGTTTCGAAAATTAAGTGCCATTGCTCCAGAGGTGCCCAGAGACGTTTTAACCCATCCACGGAAAATCCACCCGCCGGTTCCGCTTCCACGATTGGATCCTACCCAACGACCGAGCACCCGCTTAAGGCAACCGTCCTGCACTCATCCCGGAACCGACCCCACTGCGCCGCTCGCACTCTCCGCCCGCGTCCGGCCCTCCCGCCCGGCCCCGCGGCGTTTCCCTTCCAGCCCACGCCGATCCAGCGGCAGGCGACGGCTCCATCCCAGCCAACTACCCACGCGAGCCAGCTGCGCATTGCAATGGAGGCCCTCCGACGCCGCTGCAACAGCCGCCGCTCGCTCTAACCACAGGCGAACTCCAATCCCCTGTCGCCCAATCTGGAGGCGATTGTTTCGGGGCGCGCGTTCATTGGTCCTCCTTTCTCCAGCTCCCATGGGATTGGCTGGACGCGCTTCGAGGGCGGAGAACCGTCCCGGGAGGGAGGGAAGCTGTTGCCTAGGCGATCCGCCGTCCCTCCTCCCGTCCGGGCTTAGGGAGCGCGCGCCGCCTCTGCTGGCCAGCCGGCCGGGGGCGCGACCCGAGGCGCGGGAGCTGCGCGCGAGGGATCGGCGGCAAAGGGGGCAGCGGAGGGCTGAGCCGCCGCGCTGGCGGGAAAGAGTCGCCGCGGCAGGGGGAGGAGACTGCGGTGGCTCAGGAAGAGCAGGAGCTGCCGCCGCCACCGCCGCCTCCGGCTGGGCAGGTGAGTGCGCGCGACCCGGATACGCCGGGAAAGGCGGTGGGGCGAAACTTGCGCGGGGCGCTCCGCCCCTCCCCCCCACACACACACCTTGCGCCCTTTGGCTTGAGCGGACGCGCCTGCGGCTAAGCTGGCGGAAGGCGACGAGCTGCCCGGTTGGGTAAGGAGAGGGGGCGAGTTTGGGTTGCGTTGAGCTGACACCCTTCCCGCACGGCGCCTGCGCACCGCTTCTGGCTCTCCCCCCCCCCCCGGGTCCCTTCTTGGGAGCGGGTCGCGGAGAGTTCGGGAGCTCTTTGCTCCTCGTTCCGCGGAGGTGGGAGCGGAGGCGCCAAGAGGATCCTGCTCCCCCCACCCCACCCCACCCCAGGAGAAAACGCTGCAGCCTTGCGAGGGGCATGCCTTCGCCGAAGCCGGTTGTTTGTTTGCTGAAGCGCAATGGAAATGGTTAGAAGGTGAAGGCATTGATTTGAGTCTTCAGACGCACACATTGCAACACGTTGTATCTGAAGAAGTGAGCTGTAGCTCACGAAAGCTCACACCCTGCCAGAAAATATTTTTGTTGGTCTTGAAGGTGCAACTGGACTCTGGCCCTTTTCTGCTACTGCAGACAGACTAACAGAGCTGTGGCTCACGAAAGCTCACACCCTGCCAGAAAATATTTTTGTTAGTCTTTAAGGTGCAACTGGACTCTGGCCCTTTTCTACTACTGCAGACGGACTAACACGGCTACCCACTGGGAATTCCCATTGCAACACGAGCTTGCTCAACAGGCATCCCATTCCCAGCCAGACGTTTGCTGTCTTCCTTCGGTGGTCATGTGAAGTTTAGTCACATCTGACTTTGTGTCACTTAGGATGGTGGGGAGGCCTGGGGGATGCTTCCTAAAATGAAGAACAGTTTTGAGCAATACACGTTTTGAAAATGCTGCCAGTGACTCCTTATCATGCTTGCATATAGGGTGCTGCGAGGTCAGTTTTATAAAGACCCCTGAGGCGTGTCTTTGTTTGCATTAAAGCTGGGATGCTTATATATTTTAATAAAGCCTTTGCTTTGTTGTTCACATGCCCTGTGGTGAACTTACCGAAAGCCATGAACCTCCAGCCACGTCTGGGTTTGTTTGTGTTTTGCATTCTGGTTGCTGGGCTTGCCTTGAGTCTCTTTTTAAATGCTTGAATTCTTCAGATCTTGAATAAGAAGCACTGTCATTTCTCAATGATCATAACATGAACTCAGAACTTTTCTAATCCTTTTGTAAATGGGAGGTATCTTTTTGTTGTTATATTTTGTATGGCTCAGTGCTAGAGACAGGATAAAAACAGATGTGTTTGAAAAGTATGTATTGTCTTTTCAGAAGTCTGATGGCATTCACAGTGTTGCACAAGGTTAAAGTTTGTTTTAGGATCATTGTTGTGTGGAGCACACTTAACACCTGGCCCTTCCTGTTGACAGACACTTGGGATCTTTCTTCACTCTGGATCCCTGTTTCTAAGCAATGGTGGCCTTCTCTAGCCTTCTAAATGAGGAAGGGGAAGTTACTTAGGTCAATTCTGTTTTCTGTTCTGAAGAGTTCATTATGAGATTTCTCAAAATAAGAACATAGTTTCAAATAAACGAATCCAGTTATATATATGTTATCCTGTCCAGTGGTTTTGGTATCTTGTACTGAGCTAGGTCTCACTGTAGTGTAGCACAGACTGTATTAATACTAGCTTGGTCTAGGGTTGCCAGGTACCTCTTCGCCAGCAGTGGGAGGTTTTTGGGGTGGAGCCTGAGGAGGGTGGGGTTTGGGGAGGGGAGGGACTTCAACGCCATAGAGTCCAATTGCCAAAGCGGCCATTTTCTCCAGGTGAACTGATCTCTGTTGGCTGGAGATCAGTTGTAATAGCAGGAGATCTCCAGCTAATACCTGGAGGTTGGCAACCCTAACTTGGTTTAACCACTGCTTCTGTTGTGTATAGGTCTGGCCTGTATAGCTGCTTAAATTTTTTTTTCTAGAGCATCCATGTTGTGACCAGTGAGCCTGAAAGGCAAAATGTTGATTGTGATGCCAGTAAACCTGTTCGCCTTCAAAATGTCACAAGTCTCCTGTCTGGTTTTGCTGCAGCATAATAACGTGGCCAGTCTTTTGAAATTTATGACCGCTGCATTGTGACTATTATATGTTTGCATTTGTGCAGCGCAGTTTACATGATTGTGTAGTTTAAGAGCAGTCAGTAAGCATTGTAGCCAAGTACCTGAATTTTACATGAAAACTGCCAAAGATGATGCACTTGGAGGGCTTATTGCTTATCCATTGGTGGAGAAACCCCCTTGTTGTGGAGAGGAGAGGATACTGTTGTAGGGTAATAGGGAATGAGCTGTGATGTCAAATATGCTTGCGGAGAGTTTGTGTTCAGTGTTTGGATATCAGTGGGATAATCTGTTGCATAAACAAGTAAGAAATTCTTCTCAAAAGTGGCACCTTTTTATCCTCTTCCTTTTACAGGAATTGGAACTTGGCAGGATGGTTTTTGATGATTAGGAGTTTCATAGATCTGAAACCTTAGGTATCTTTCAAGAGGGGTAGCTGTGCTAATCTGTTACAGCAAAAAAAAGGTAAGAGTCTTGTGGTGATTAAAGAGTAACTGGAAATGTTGCTTATCGTGATGAAGATCATGATTCTAGATAGGAAGAGAACAGTTGCTCTTCAAGAATGGTTAGTTATGCATTAATAACATCTCTTTTTCATTGATGTAGGATAACTGCAGATATGAGCTGAATTTTTGAGCTCATCATTAGTGCTCAAGTCAGCGTATGGCATTGGCTTGTGTGTAGCTGTCGTGCCTTGCAGCTGTGTGACTGGAAGTGGGCACAGGCTGACTGGCAGCAGTGGCTGCAACCGACAGAAAGGATGTTTGGTCGAGTTTGGTGGTGTTGAGAGATTGGCTAATGCACTTCAAACACAAATGCATTAGCCCAGTACTGACCACGGAAATGCTCTCTGAATCTGAAAAGTCCTGTGACCACAGTGTTTTATAAATGGGTCACTATGGGAAGTGACTAGAGTATTTTTTAGTGATAATCAGTCTTGTTCTAGCCATACTTGAAATCAAACTGTCTTCAGGAGAGGAATTCTGTGGAACTGAGTTGTACTGATATGTAAATGTTGCATCCCAGGGAGGTACCCATGTTACTGTGTTGTGTCCAGTATTAACAAAAAGTCTTATGGCATCTTAAAGACCTTAAACATAACTATTAGTTGTTTGAACTTGAAGAAATTAGCAATCCAAAACCTTTAAGTGCATTGTAGTAAAATTTATCAATGTACATAGGGAATGCAACTTGGATTTAGACCAGTGTTAAATCCCTCGTTCCGTGTGCATCGACTCCTGTTCTTCAATCTAAGAACCTTATCCCTGGTCCAATACATATACCAAGTCAGACCATTGGTCTATCAAGGTAGGTATTGTCTGTTCCAACTGGCGGAAGCACCCCAGGGTCTCAGGCGGAGGGTCTTTCACATCACCTACTATCTGATCTTTTTTAATGGATGTGCTGGGACTTTCTACTTGCAAAGCTCCTCTCTACCATTGAACTGTGGCCCCTTCCTGAATCCAGATACACTGGGGTCCCCAGTCAGAAATATTCCATTCTATAGTTTTAGAATTGGCATGCTGGTTAATTTTGGTTTTCCTGAATGAAACGTTATGTCTTAACCAACTTCTGCCAGTGTAAGAACAAAAGATTTACCGGTAACTTAAGAGAAAATGTTTTAATTCTCTTGGTCCACTATAACAGTACCTGTTCAGGCCCTATGTTTCTGTCTTGCATTATAGTTTCTCAATTGTGTGGCAGTTTCTGATATATTTTGTAACCTCCCTGCTAGAATCTTGGTGTGTTACAGAGTGAAAGAAGGTGAGGACTTCTTCACTATTAGCCAGTATGGTGTAGTGCTTAAAGTATTGGACAAGGATCTGGGAGACACTCTGTCATGGGAGCTTGTTGGGTTGCCTTCGGCCAGTCATGCACTGTTAGCCATATCTACTTGTGAGGATAAAATGGAGGCGAGGAGAACAATGTAAGCTGTCACCACAGTGGAGAAGGGGTATAAATAAAACAAACAAATTATGATATGGACAGAAGTTGCTTGGTTGTCTACGTCTTCTGAATAAATTCCCTATGTTGTGCTAAAATAACTTTAAAATCCATATTAACAACCCCTACTTTTATTGGCAATTCCCTCCAGCTATGCTAACTGAAACTTTCATTTCTATAACAAATGATAGGGCCATAGACTGCATGAAAGACATGTTTATTTTTTGAAGTGATTCGTCTTATCAGGAATAGTCTTATTAGTCAGTATTGCACTGGTGCTAAATCAGCATTTAGAGGTAATTTCAAGTAGAGGTGAACCTTAAATATGCTGCTTTGAAGTAGTTAAATGTGACTTTAAAAAGCCTTGAGGAAGATGAGATCTCAGGGGCATCCAATGAAGCTGATGGGCCACTGGATGCGGGGTGAACCGAAGGAAGGTACTTTTTTCCCCCTCAATAAATCAATAACTCGTGGAATTCACTGTCAGGGGACATAATGATGGCCATGAGCACAGATGGCGATAAAAGGGGGTTAGACAGATGCATGGAGGAGAGGTCCCTCAATGACTACTAGCCATAGTGACTAAAGTGAACCTCCATAGTCAGAGACAGTAAACCTTTGTATACCAATGACTAGGTGGACCATGGGTCTGATCCAGTAGGTCTTTTCTTATGTTCTTATGAGAGAATGGCAATGAAGGAAAGGATACCAAAGTGGAGTGAGTTCATTTTTTGTGCGTGGGATCTTTTTCCTCCCCTGCTTAACTAAGCTTATGTGCATATAATTATTGATTATTCTTCTGAACAATGTGGGTCTGTATTTGCAGGAGGTCATGTTACCATTCTTCTGAGCTTGTCAGAGAGCCCAATGTGACAGTAATAGTGGGTAGAAATATCACCAAGTAATATAGTTCAGTTTATCATAGAAGAGTCAGATACTGGAGACTCCTTCCTTTGATTATATTTTTGTTACTCTGAACAAGTGCTCAGTGGCATTATGAGGAGGAAAGATTGATTTTATGATGGTTTTCAATGAAATGTTAAATTTTATGGAAGAGATTTCTATTTGTGTGCCATGAAATGCTAAGTGGCAAATTAAACTCATATGCTAAAAAAAGCCCTAGCTATAAATATCTAGAATAAATTTACAACCCATTCCATAACCCAGTTAAATCTGAATGCGTGGACTGAAATTTCTTCTTTTTGTTCACATTTCATTGAAGTTGTAGTTGCCAGTGCTGGTGGGTTTGTGGCAGACAGGCCAGGCTTTTTCTTTTCCTGCTGGAGAACAGTCCCTGCCTGTTTCTTTGCAGATAGCATCACAAAGTACTGTTTAAACTCTGGAGGAGCTGCATTCATTAAAGTCGGTGCATGCGTTCCTAATGGGTCTAATAGATTGGGACCTTTGGGACCCAATTGTCAGAAATCCAACTACTCTAGCTCAGCTTTGGATAGGTCTATACATGATTGATTTTTATTTCACTCAGTTGGAACTATAAAATACTTGGCATTTATATAGCCTCCCTCAAGAATTTAGAAACCCTTACTTCAGACCTCTAAAGTAGGCTAGTAGGATTATTGCATGTGGAGAAGAAGGTTTGAAGGTGTGTGTGAGAGAGAGTAATTGGCTAGGGTCATGCAGCCCAACTCCAAGGAATCTTGTTGGTTTTATTTGTATTTATGTTGTTGGCATTAGTTAGTATTTGGATGGGAGACCACCAAGGAATACCAGGGTTGCTACACAGAGGCAGGCAATTGCAAATCACCTCTGAATGTCTCTTGCCTGATAATAGAACTATTAAGTTTCCCCACTTCCCAGGTCAGTGCCAACAAAAGTTATCACAACCTGAGTGTGACCTACTACATCTGTTGGGTTGAGGATCTTCTGGGACAGCCCTATGATAGCCATGAAAGCTTGAACCACCTCCAGTGGAATGGATATTGACATTACCGGGGTGTGTGTGTCTTTTGTACCAGATCTTAGACCATTTCTCTCCTCTTAACACTTTTAGGCAGTAGAGTGGACAGATCTGAAACAGAATCCATAATCTCTTCTTAGTTCTCAATATCAGATTCAAATGTTTCTAATTGAGTCTCTGCATACAGGGATCTGGAAACAGAAACGAAGTTCTTCATGGCTTCTCCTCCTCAGCTATTAAGTCTATGCTGGTGCTGCACTGAGAACTTGGAATGACATTACTGAGACAGGTTAGCTCCCCCATCTCATCTACTCTGGTTTGGTGATGTAGGCTAGGTCTGTAGTCTTACCCAGGATGAATACTTGTTTTCCCATTTATAGACTATGCATTGACCAATAACACCACAAGACTTGACAGCTTGTTGGCAGAGCAACTAGGGTTGCCATGCTTGGGAGAAGGACTGGAAGAGGACATGAACCTGATCTGTATTAAATAAGCCCCACTGAATTTACTGGGACTTATATCTTTCATTTAGCATTTGGTGACATGTGGTTCTTTAAGGATGGTCTGAACTATCAAAAATAAAAGTTGTTTTATTAGTCACTTAAATGTCCTGTGATTGCAAAGTAAAAATAGCACTTTTGGTCCCATGATCTAATATTGAGTTGTGTAAAGCATATGTTTTGAAATAACTCCATATGTACAAAATATCACTGGATTGCTAAATCAAAATTGTTAATGTGTGTAATTATGTCAAAGCAAGTGTTGTTTGTATTTCTGCAAACTAAGACTGCTTGCTACTCAGTACACTTGCAACAAAAAGATCTCATTTAAAAGTCTAAGTTTGGTAGGCAATAATCTGTATGGTTTAGCTTTTAAGAAGTCCTTCCAAATACTGTTACAATAGATTTGTGGATTTGACTGAGATTTACAGTCTTAATTCTTCCTCAGTCTGGCGAGACCACCCAACACTTTTTGTTAAAGCACTTCCAACCAGAGACTACTTTGGATAATATTATAATGATGAGAGATAAAAAAAAAACACTGAGGGCTGAGATCATATATCTTTTAAGCTAAAGCTTGTATGGCCTCAAGTGCTATGTAGATCTGGGATTGGTACTATTTATTTATAAAGTGCCATCATTGTGCTTGATGCTTTACAGATTCAACATAGCAAAAAAGATGGGCACTCAGGGCAGAACAGCTTCCAATCTAAATACCAACCACTGGGAATTAAGGATAATAATAGTGTGACTATGTGCAATTGCAAGTACATGTATTCACACTTCATTTCAGCTGAGGAGAGGGGTGATCTTTACAAGAATGCGTTCTGGCAGGCAGTTCTGGGTACAAGAGGTAGCAAAGGAGGAAATAGGGGTTGGGAGACTTTGGATGATTAAGGGGTTGGGAGTTTGGATGGCTGAGGGGTACATCTGAGGGGAATAAGGCTGAGGGGGTGTGGATTCAATAGAGTTTTAATAGTGTTGGGTTGTCTTGATCATTGTGAATGACCCTGTGGGACAATTGCTGAATAGTTAGGGACTTGACAAAAGAATGTTCCATAGTGATTCTGAATGAACAGGCAAAGCTGCCTTGTGCTGAGGCCGACTACTGATCTATCAAGATCAATATTGTCTTCCCTGTCTGGTCTTTCACATCATCTAGTATCTGATTCTTTCAACTGGCTGTTCTGGGGATTTGAACCTGAGACTTTGAACACGAATACTCCCATAGCAGACATCACAACTACTAAACTTGCAGAAGGTTTCCAAAGAGAGCCCAAGGTGCTTCACTTTTATTGTAAGCAACCAAATAATTCAAGGCACCCTGTCTCTAGTGCTCTCTGATCCAAGTCCTATGCATTGTCCTGGGACCTGTCACTGCTCAGGGAAGTAAGGCTGAATGAACAATATGCACTTAACAATAAAAGAGGGAGGGAGGGGATGGAAGCAAAGGCACAAAGAGGTTTAAAGGTAAGAACAGGGAATCTGTACTGGCTGTAGCTAAGAATGAGTAGGATGGTGGTGTCAGGAAAGGAGGAATCGTGTCATGTGGTCAAAGCAATGAGAGTGGTAAATTACTTTTATAGCGGAGTATAGATGGATGTGAATGGGCTGAAATGAAGGCTTAAGGCAGGGGTGGGGAACCTCAGGCCCGGGGGCCGTATGCGGCCCCCGAAGACATTTTTTGTGGCCCTCGGGACCTCCGGGAACCCTGGCAGGGTGGCCCTCCCCAAAGTTGTTCCTGGGGCCACAGCTTACAGCGCCCTTGTAGCGCCCTTTGGACCGCCTCTCACCGACTGTCAGTTGTTGGTCGGCGAGAGGGGAGGGGGAGGGACGCTTCCCCCAAGGCTGCCCCCTACAGCTGCGGCATGCAGGAACGCTGCGGCACATTGTAAGCCCCTCTCGCTGCCTGTCGACTGTTGAGCAGCGGGGCAGGGGGGGAGAGGCCAGCGGCTCCCGGTGGCAGAGCATGCATGCGGGAGCTGATTGGGCTTGGGTTTTTTTTTATGGACTCTGGGGGGGGAGGGCATGGAGACTGGGGCCTGGTTGCTTGGGGCTAGATGCGCCGCCGGGTGTGTGTGTGTGGGTGGGGGAGGTGGGGAGGCTGGGGCCCGGTCGCGCAGGCTGGCATGCGTGGGTGTGTGTGTGGTGGGGGGAGGCTTTTCTCTCTTCCTCTTTTTCTGTCACTCCCCTTTCTCTCCCTCTCTTTCTCCCTCTTTTTCTGTCTTTCTTTGTCTCCCTCCGTCCTTTTCTTTCTTTCTCCCCCTCTCTCCATTTCTTTCTCCCTTTCTCTCTCTTCCTCCCTTTTCCTCTTTCTCTGTTTTCCTTCCTCCCTCCCTTGTCAATCGACTGTGGGCTGCGCCCCCCTGGTGCCTCGTTTTCTGGGGCTCACCGCTGGCTGCCCTCCCACCTGGGAGGGGGGAGTGGGGGCGCCCTGCAGGCCTTCTCTGTGTGGCCTCTCCTGGGGTTACCAACCTCCAGGTGGTACAATAATAGGAAACACCTGTGCCTGAAATAACTACGTTATAGAAAATGGTGGCACGGAGGCTCAACAATTAAATAGAAAACCACACTGAATAACTCAAGATTACATGTAATATAAATATATAAGCATTACATCATGCAATGAAAACGTCAAATAATATGTAGTCCAACCCGACTACCAACCAACAAAAAGAAAGAAGGAAGGGGAAGGGTTTACACTTTCACCCAAAGACGTCCCCAAAGTAACTTGCTCATAGGTCATAAAAGTCCATAGTTGAATCAACCACGGTCCCAATAGTCCAAAAAGGTACAACACAAGAAAAAAAGGAAAAGGAGAACGTGTGGCTAGTCTTTTGTGCACGTTTCAGAAGGCTTTCATCAGCTCCAAGTAAAAGTCAACCGAGGCTTTAAAAACGTATTGAGAAGAGCCGGTTGTTCCGTGGACCGTCAGCTGTGAAAAAACACATGTAACATATTTTTTACATTAACAATAATCCAAATAAATGAGAATGTACCATAGTGTCAGTATAACACAATCAATATCAAAGGCTTACCAAAAGTAAATGCGTCTTAAAGCAATTCTGTAGCGCATAGTCTTTGATGGCAGCGGTAAGGAAGAGAAAGAAGGGGAGGGTTTTAAGTCATCTTCAACCAATGGTATTGGAGAAATCACGGAAGAAGTTTTAAAGAGACAGGCTGTATCGGGCAACAATTATATGAAGCAAGAAAGATCCAGTTCATTATTGAGCCCTTTAGGAATCAAAGTTTGGAAGGCATAAATCAGTCTGGATTCTTGTTGTAATAAGATTCTTTTGGCATCCTGAATGTGAAAAGGTTTAGACTCAAACTGCCAAAGAACAAAAAATAATAGATCTGTATCTGAGTGGTGTGCATTTATGTAATGTTGTACAAGGGGAGCTTCTAAATTCCGGGCCCGTATCCTGGCCCTGTGCTCACCGATCCTGAGTCGGATAGGGCGAACCGAACACCCGATGTACATAAGACGGGCAAAGGACCCCGTACACAGACATGGCGGTGCCACAATTACTGAATTGTCTTAAAGTATAAGAAAATGTAGAAGAAACAGAATGGACTGTTTTGATAGGTAAACTATAAGGGCACATCGAACAACCCTCCCCTTCTTTCTCTAGCCACACGTTCTCCTTTTCCTTTTTTTCTTGTGTTGTACCTTTTTGGACTATTGGGACCGTGGTTGATTCAACTATGGACTTTTATGACCTATGAGCAAGTTACTTTGGGGACGTCTTTGGGTGAAAGTGTAAACCCTTCCCCTTCCTTCTTTCTTTTTGTTGGTTGGTAGTCGGGTTGGACTACATATTATTTGACGTTTTCATTGCATGATGTAATGCTTATATATTTATATTACATGTAATCTTGAGTTATTCAGTGTGGTTTTCTATTTAATTGTTGAGCCTCCGTGCCGCCATTTTCTATAACGTAGTTATTTCAGGCACAGGTGTTTCCTATTATTGTAGCATACTTGACTATGGCTCAACCCCTCCCTACATTCAGTTATTCTGCTTCCGACAGAGATAGAATTCTTAAAATGCTTCCTAAAGTTAAATACAAATCTTCCAACAATGTGAATACTAAGGATTTCTCTATAGTCTCCAATTTATTTAAGAAATGTCTGCGCTGTGAGGCACATGCCCTGAATTTATCTCAGTATATACAACTTGATATCATTCCTCGGGGTTTAAGAATTCAGAAAGCTCCAGCCCTCTATAGAACGGATAAGGACTTTGGCGAAAAATGGGTTGCCATTCTTAACAAATGTTCGATTGATTTGATGACCTTAATTATTGAACATTCACTCGTGGTCAGAGATGCTACTCGAGTACAAGCTGAATCTTCTCGTGAAGAATTTAAAAGCACAGTCTCCGATGACATGTTTAAATCTCAGATAGACAGTTTGGAGAAGGAACTTGCAGCTTACTCGGCGAACATTGATAATTATAAAAATAAAAAAATCATTCGTGACCAAGAGGACTATGCCCAAGACCGGGTCTATTTTTGGCTTGGACAGGGCACACGACGACCACGGCGCTTTCAGAATAGAGGTCCTCAGAATAAAACCAGATCTGACTCTTCGGCTGAAAGGACCGACTCCAGTGCTTCCAGCCTGGGGTCTTATGGCTCCTCCTATTCTTTAAGATCTGGCCGCACGGATTTTCAATGGGATTCCAAGCCACGAGGTCGCCAGAAACCCAAAACTTGATATATAACCTATCCTCCAGAGTCCTTACATCAGAAGAGAAAGAGGTATTGGAATTAGGCATCGGTTTTGTTCCTACTCCCCGGTATTCTCGCTTTCAGAGTCGAGTAGACCTATTCAAATTTTTTAGAATACTCAAACTCAAAGAACAATTTGGTGCTACCACTTCCAACTTCAGGTCCAAAGGTATTTTTAAACCCAAATCCACCTATATCCCCAAGAACTGCAGTCATCTTCTAGCTACCTTTCAATCTCTTGTTCTCAGAGATTTGCAGAAACTTGAAAGTCATAAAGCCAATCATGTTCCTGATCCTAACATTTCTTCCACTCAGCTCAATGTACTCCAGGAATTAACACAGGATACTTCTCTTGTATTTAGACCAGCAGATAAAGGTGGAAGCATAGTCATTCAGAATCGCCAAAACTATGATGCTGAAAATTGGCGACAGCTTAACAACACTGCCTATTATAAGAAATTAACATCAGACCCTACAAAGAAAATCCAAAATATTATTAAGACCACCATTTTTGAAGCTTCTGCGCTCAACTACATTGATAAGAACACGGCTGATTTTTTACTTGTAGATTTCCCACGCGTACCAATATTCTATACGCTGCCTAAAATTCACAAATCTCTAACACAACCACCTGGGAGACCCATCATCAGTTTAGTAGGTTCCCTTTTGGAACCTATTTCCAAATATTTGGATTTTTTTCTCCAAGTTTATGCCAAGGATACTCCTTCATTCCTTTTTGATACCAAACATCTCATTCGAGACATAGAGAATTTCTCTATTCCTGCTGAAGCCTCACTTACCACCTTTGACGTGGCTGCGTTATACACAAATATACCACTGGATGAAGCACGCTTGATCATTGAAGATTTGCTGCTTTCTAGAACGGATCAATCACCTCCTACACATTTCCTCATTAGCTTATTGGATATCCTTTTCGAAAACAACTTCTTCCGTTATCAGGACACATTTTTTTTACAGATACAAGGAGTCTCCATGGGTGCAGCTTGCGCCCCTTCAATCGCCAACATTTTTATGGCGCATTTTGAAAAAAACACATATTTTTTCATCTACACAATTTTCGGTCCAGGTACTTTGGTACAAAAGATATATTGATGATATTTGTCTGATTCTAGTTCGGCAGGATCTTTTTCCAACTTTTTCAGCTTGGCTGAGTTCTTTACATGATTCCCTATCTTTCACAGGTTCCACCAATTTAAAGGAAATTGCATTCCTGGATGTAACCATCTTTCGTGGTTCTGATAACAGATTAGCTGTTAGACCTTATACCAAACCCACTAATGCAGGATTTAATCTTCATTTTTCTTCTTTTCATCCTTTACACTTACGTTCAAACTTACCTTTCAGTCAATTCCTACGGATCAAAAGAAATTCAACCCAACAAGAAGATTTTTTGGGTGCAGCCGAGAAATTAGCTCTCAATTTTCGGCGAAGGGGTTACCCCCCCAGTGTGATACAACGATCTTTTGACAGAACTCACTCTAGAAGTCGTGCTGCACTTCTGCAGGAAAGCACGGTACAATCTGATTCTTCTCACACCACCCGATCCTCGAATAGAGTGGTGGCATCTTTTCAGTACTCACACCTCACCTATGACATCAAGAGAATTTTGCTACAACACTGGCACCTTCTGGAAAACATTCCCGGATGTCAGTCTCCACCCCTTTTGGGCATGAGAAAGACAACTTCATTTCGAGATAAACTGATTAAAACGGACCTATTGCAACCCAGAGACCCATCCCGGACCACCGGACACCATAAATGTGGACATTGTTCGATGTGCCCTTATAGTTTACCTATCAAAACAGTCCATTCTGTTTCTTCTACATTTTCTTATACTTTAAGACAATTCAGTAATTGTGGCACCGCCATGTCTGTGTACGGGGTCCTTTGCCCGTGCCGTCTTATGTACATCGGGTGTTCGGTTCGCCCTATCCGACTCAGGATCGGTGAGCACAGGGCCAGGATACGGGCCCGGAATTTAGAAGCTCCCCTTGTACAACATTACATAAATGCACACCACTCAGATACAGATCTATTATTTTTTGTTCTTTGGCAGTTTGAGTCTAAACCTTTTCACATTCAGGATGCCAAAAGAATCTTATTACAACAAGAATCCAGACTGATTTATGCCTTCCAAACTTTGATTCCTAAAGGGCTCAATAATGAACTGGATCTTTCTTGCTTCATATAATTGTTGCCCGATACAGCCTGTCTCTTTAAAACTTCTTCCGTGATTTCTCCAATACCATTGGTTGAAGATGACTTAAAACCCTCCCCTTCTTTCTCTTCCTTACCGCTGCCATCAAAGACTATGCGCTACAGAATTGCTTTAAGACGCATTTACTTTTGGTAAGCCTTTGATATTGATTGTGTTATACTGACACTATGGTACATTCTCATTTATTTGGATTATTGTTAATGTAAAAAATATGTTTGCATGTGTTTTTTCACAGCTGACGGTCCACGGAACAACCGGCTCTTCTCAATACGTTTTTAAAGCCTCGGTTGACTTTTACTTGGAGCTGATGAAAGCCTTCTGAAACGTGCACAAAAGACTAGCCACACATTCTCCTTTTCCTTTTTTTCTTGTGTTGTACCTTTTTGGACTATTGGGACCGTGGTTGATTCAACTATGGACTTTTATGACCTATGAGCAAGTTACTTTGGGGACGTCTTTGGGTGAAAGTGTAAACCCTTCCCCTTCCTTCTTTCTTTTTGTTGGTTGGTAGTCGGGTTGGACTACATATTATTTGACGTTTTCATTGCATGATGTAATGCTTATATATTTATATTACATGTAATCTTGAGTTATTCAGTGTGGTTTTCTATTTAATTGTTGAGCCTCCGAACCTCCAGGTGGTGGCTGGAGACCTAGCAACCCTAGCCTCTCCCCCCCACACCGGGAGATCTACACCTGGTATGGCCCCCGAAAGAAGTTATAAATGTGCAAATGGCCCTTGGCAGGAAAAAGGTTCCCCGCCCCTGGCTTAAGGCAAGAGATGTCCAGAGTATGAACCAGAATTCTAACTGAAGGAAATGAAAGGAAGAGGCAGCCATGTTTGCAGAGAAATGGTGAAAGAGTGACTATAGGAAGCTAAGAGTAAAAGTTATTATGTGCCATCCATTCGCAGCTGACTCATGGCAACCCTAGGACCATGGGGTTTTCAGGATGAGATGAGCAGAGGTGGTTTGCTATTGCCTTCCTCTGCATAGCAACCCTACTCTTTTTGGTGGTCTCCCATCCAAGTACTGACCATGGCTGAACCTGTTTAGCTCCCAGGCTCTGGCAATATTAGGCTAGGATAGGCTATTACGCTGCTAGAAAGCAAATAACTGAGGGATCAAATAAGATGTCAAGGCTTGGTACTAAGCCAGCAGGGAGGATGGTGAACTTTTTTTTTTAACTAGGGGTAGTGTGTCATCAAGGAGAAGCTGGCCTGGGAATCTAAATAGAAATATCAAGCAATTAAAGATGCAGGATTGTGGAGAAAAAGGTCTGGTAGATACTGAGCAAGGGTAAGCTGTGTTATCAATACAGAGGTTGTACTGAAAGCCATGAGATGTGATCAGGCCAACGAGTTAGGTAAAGGTAGTCCCCTGTGCAAGCACTAGGTCATTACTGACCCATAGGGTGATATCACATCACAACATTTACTAGGCAGACTATGTTTACAGGGTGATTTGCCACTGCCTTCCCCAGTTGTCTATACTTCACCTCAAGCAAGCTGGGTACTCATTTTACTGACCTTGGAAGGATGGAAGGCTGAGGCAACCTTGAGCTGGCTACCTGAAACCGACTTCCGTAGGGATCGGATTCAGGTCGTGAGCAGAGCTTTGACTACAGTACTGCAGCTTACCACTCTGTGCCATGGGACTCGTTTACAGGGAAAGATAAGCACTGAGTCTCCCTAAAGAACCACAATATATGGGGGACAGACTTTATCAAAGAATTGTTCAATTTCATGGTGCTTGGGATTATGGCTATCAAGATATGCAGTTGCTGTCAAATGTATATATTTGACCTACATTAATGTATGCTTTTGCTTTCCATTAATTTTGTATATGTTATTTGTACTAAAAGTCTGCATACCAAAGGGCTGCAGAAGGCATTACAATAACATTTATAATCCTTTAAGAGGCATTGAAATGTTTTGTTTTCTTAAAGGAAAACACAAAATGGAACAATAATTTAGATTCAGAATCTCTTATGCTAGGTTAAAACTCTGGATGTCTTATCTCATGGTAAGTAATCTTAGCCATTGACACAATAATCATAGCCATTGACAAAGCAATTGTGAGCTGCAAATATTCTAACTGCTGAGGGTCAAGCGTTGACAACACAATAATGAAGTTTTGTAAAGGAAATAAGTTCATTGAGCTGCAAAAAAATTCACACAGGGTCTGGGAAGTGAGAAACGATTAAAAAGAGTGGAAGAAACAAGAAAGCTGAGTAGGGAGCCAGGCCCAAGAGGAAGATTGACAAATAAATAGCTGACTGAAAGCAGGGGGTAGTGTTGAGTGGCAGAAGGCTTGGGAGGGAGGGACAGAGAGAATATTGATGGGAAAGTGGGGCTGTTGGGGGGGATAAGCTCTCAGTAGAGCTGGGCAAAAACACACACACATAATGCCTTCAGTAAGGAAGGCAGAGTGACAAGAAAAGGTAGTGACTACTGTAGGGAGGTCAAGCAAGTGTTCGGTGAGGTGAATGGACAGGGGCTTACAGTGAAAGCTTAAATGCCCTCTACGTGCTTTAGAAGAGTATAACTCTGGATTGTGTACATTTTACGCTGTCCACATAAACCAGTGAAATCTAGTGTTGCGCTTTCACAGTTGCCTCAGACTTATTTACTGGTCTAATATGATGCGCTATAGTGCAAGGAGGTTATCGAAGAAGAAGAGCTGGTTTTTATATGCTGACTTTGTCTACCACATAAGGAAGAATCAAATTCCCTTACAATCACCTTCCTTTCCCCTTCCCACAGCAGACACCCTGTGAAGTGGGTAGGTCTGAGAGAGTGTGACTAGCCCAAGGTCATCCAGCTGGCTTCGTGTGTAGGAGTGGGGAAACAAATCCAGTTCACCAGATTAGCCTCCGTCCCTCATGTGGAGGAGAGGGGAATCAAACCCTGTTCTCCAGATCAGAGTCCACTGTTCTAAACCACCGCTTTTAACCACTACACCATTCTGGCACTCAGTTGTTGTTTCCTGCTTTGGCTTACTTACAGTAGTAAGGCCAGGTAGTTTTAAAAATAACATTGAATCCTCCTTTTTGATATTATGACTTGCTTTTCTAACCTATTACAAAGTAAACTGTACAGCAGCCAAAATGCATTTGCTTTGTCTAGGGCAGTGATGGCGAACCTTTTAGAGAACGAGTGCCCAAACTGCAACCCAAAACCCACTTATTTATCGCCAAGTGCCAATACGGAAATTTAACCTGAATACTGAGGTTTTAATTTAGAAAAAACAACTCATACATTCACATCTTTTGCCTTAAAAGAAAAACACAATAACAGAGCTTTCAATGATACAAACAACTTTTTATTGAAAGGTAAAAGTTTTCATTTGGCATGCATCTCTCCAGGACTCGTCCTCTGCTCAGCCTGAACCTCCTCAAGAAGTGCTTGAAACTGTCAACAATTCAGACCACGAGCCATGATGTAATTCACTATTTTTGTGACATCTTTGAGGATATCGTCAATTTTTTTGAACAATTAATGTGATTTTTGCTGTTGTGTGCATGCTGATAATTTGTCTACCCTTGGCTCATACTTTGTAAGTTTGAGAGCAACACATGCAGCTCTCAGGTCATCTGTTAGCCTGTTTCTGGTGTCAGATTTGATATAATTCAAAGCTGAAAACAGCTGCTCACAAGCATAAGATGATCCAAACAAAGTAAGGAAAGCAATCCCAAGTACTTTCATTGACTTAAAATTATTTGGCAGAGAATTCCACACGTTAAGGATTTCATTTTCAGAACTAACTGAAAACGCTGTCCTTTGTCATCCCTTCTATCTTCTCAAGTGTTTCACGCAGGTCATAGAATTTATTTTTCCAGATAGAGCTTTCTTGAAATTCTATTAGCTCCATTTCCAGATTTTCTAAATCTAACCAGTGTAGGCAGGAAAGATCAAGTTCTTCAAATTTGGCTTTATCTGGAGAAGTAAGAAAACACAGGGTTGTCTCCATCTTACGGAACTGTAAAAATCTGTTACTAAAATTCACCTTTGCAGCTGCTACAATGCTAGAAAATTCCTTGTAGATTTCCTGATGGCTTGTATGATTGTCTGCAAATGTTGAAGAATTTTCTAAATGAATTTTTAGATTTGGAAAATATTTCACCTACAGTTTTCTCTCAAATGTTTTGATATCACAAATCATTCTTTCTTCTGTTTTCCCTACATCTTGTAGTTGTTTGTTCAGTGCATTGAAGTGTTGTGTAAAATCTGTAAAAAACATGAGGTTGGTAAGCCAGGCCATATCAGTGAGCTGTGGATATTCTTGCCCTTTTTCATTCATAAACAGCCTAATTTCGTCCAAGCAGGCTACAAATCTCTCCAGGACTGGTCCTCTGCTCAGGCACCGTCCTGGAAGAGCGGGGCAGAGCCTAGAGTCGAGCGTGCGCCCAGGAAGAGCCTAGCCATGGCCTCAGCTCAGCAGAGAGAGGGAGTGGCCCAGACGCAGCCTTGTGGAGCCCTGGAAGAGTGGGGCAGAGCCGAGAGGCGAGTGCGCGCCCTGGAAGAGCTGAGCCGCGGCCGCAGCTCAGCTGAGAGAGGGAGGGGCCCAGACGCAGATCCGGGAGGCCTTTGAAGGACGGGAGGCTCGGGAGAGGGCAGACGCTGCTGCCGTACGCCTGGCCCGCTCACGCAACCGCAGCGAGCCACTTACCCGCGCATGCCCACAGAGAGGGCTACGCGTGCCGGAGTCGGCTCGCGTGCCATAGGTTCGCCAACATGGGTCTAGGGAGATATAAACAGTTGCCAGGATAGATCTCTACTATGATGTTGCCCTACTGGGGCTTGTTTGGGCCTCATGCAGTCCAAAGCGACTGCTACTTGCTCCGAGTTAATGTGGGAGAAGAAAAAGCCAATCTCTCATTTCTTTGCATTCATCACCAGCTCTTGGAAATGGGGAGAGCTCTTTTTTTCACAAGCACTTTTCCTTGTTCTTTGAGTCACTGATATCTCTACCTGGTTTTCTGAATTCATTTTGAGTGTTGAACAAGTATGCATTTGTATAATGTTAATGTGAGCACTATGGTTCATCTACAAGTGAAATTTTTCTGTAGCAAGCAAAAAATAAAGGATTCCTTAGTTACTGGCTGCTGTTGCATGGCTCATCATCTTCTCATCATTTTAATCATATTAGAGTTTCAGCGCCACTGCATCCATCCGTCTCCCCCTTCAATTTCCATGACAGCTGTTCTCAATTCAAGGAGCTGAAGGCCAGTGTTTGTGGGACTTTCCAGTGAAGAACAGAAAGCTTACCTGCTGTGAGAAAAGGTTCTTCATTTGTAAATGGTCTTCCACTTTCAGATGTCCACTGTCTCTTCAGTTAGTCTTCTTCCTTTGCTATTTCCTACTGGAATAATATTTTCAGTGGCAGTTAGAATCCAAAAAATCTGGCTCCTGTTCACCATCTTTGCTGCAGACTACAGCCAAGGACACTGTTTTCTTGTGCTAGGGTACAGCTGAAATTGAAAGAAAAATTAATAGGATGATGGAGGTCTTTTTAAAAAGCAAATTAGTGGGGCCACCTTTCATCTCATGGTGTAACTACATGGTGCTTGATCCCCATGATTAAAGTTCCTTTCGGTTGCTGCAGACCCATATTTAAAATAGAATTTTGTTTATCCACTACTTTTTACTTGGGTACTGTGTTTTGTGCATGCATTTGAGGGATGCAGCTTAGTATGGGTATCTGTTGCACTTAGAAAGCGCACAAACATGGGATCATTGCCTTACAAGTTGGTATTTATGGCTGTATTTGTGATTGCTTACACAATCTTGGTGTGAAGGATGATATTGAAAACTTGATAAGATTTCAGGTGATACACTAAAGGGGATTTGAGGTCTTTCAAAGTATAACATCAAAACAGCATAGAATAATTGTTTCTGTAACAAGAAAAAATGGGAATGTAATAGATTAATTGGGTACTGCATTAGCACTCTGGAGCAATAGCATAAAAATTTCCTAAATAAATAAGCACTCCTTCCGAAGATTTTTGGAGTGCTTTTTGGAGATGAAACTTATTCAAGTGGAATTCTTCTGTTAAATTCTGGCTACAGCACTACTATTTAGTTAGTTGCCATGGGTGTCCACGCAATAGGAATGCTGAATACCGCTCTTATCTGACAGGTCAAGGATTGAATGTCAGGACTCCTGAAGGACTGAAGGTTAGTTTCAGGGTTAGTTTCATTATTCCCATAATAGCAGGATTGCTTGTGTATCTGGAATAATTACCTGCTTGATCTTCATCAATGTCAATGTTTTGTGTACTGTTTAAGGTTTTAAATAGCAAAATACCCCCCAAACGTAACCCCCCCCAAAAACTGTTGGTACAGAACCTGTTATATTTAAACTGTAGAGAGATCACAATACCAGTTCTTTTCTTTAGCAGAACTTCACAG
This sequence comes from Euleptes europaea, assembly GCF_029931775.1. Lineage (NCBI taxonomy): Eukaryota > Metazoa > Chordata > Lepidosauria > Squamata > Sphaerodactylidae > Euleptes > Euleptes europaea. Next base: position 42,188,532 of record NC_079316.1, read on the forward strand.
CTTGACCCTTGGGAACACTAATGAATTTGTTGTTAATTTGCATGTACAAAAGTATATTTTAGACCTAGGAATGTATAGACTACCACTGTGCATTATATAGTTACAAATGTCATTTAAATCAGACTGGGTAAGACTGAGTTCTAATAGGTGGCAGAGTAGAACTTCTACTCAGATAAAATGACAAGTGGGGACCCACAAGAAACATGTGGAGAGGGTGCATCTCCTCCCCCCTTTGCTTCCTTCCCTCTTCTTTAACAATCTTCCCTCTCTTCGGCATCTCTTTGTCTTCTGTCAATCTTCCTCACCTCTCTTTTCCCTCTCCCCTTCACTGTCAATCTTCCTCCTCTCTCTTTCCCCCCCCTGCACCTTCTCTGACAATTTCTCACCTTTCTCCTCCTCCCCTTATCTGTCAACCTACCCCCTTGTCCATCAATTTACACCTCCCCTTCTCTGTCAGCCTATCCCCATTTCTTCCCTTTCTCCCCTTCCTCATACCTTTCAACGTACCCCATCTCTTTTGCCCCCCTACTCTTTATTTTTTAATTTTATTCCATTTCTATCCCGTCCTCCCCTGGCCAGGCTGGGCTCAGGGAGGCTCCATCAATCTTGCTACTCTCCCAACCTACCCCCCACCCTTGGCACTCCACTCACCCCACCCTCACTGCTCTCCCCACTTGTCCTCACCCTTGCTGCTCTCCCTATCGACCCTGCCTTGCTGCTCACTCTACCTAACTTCCCAGAACAATTAACCTACCTAATCTATTGATGCAGGGCTTGCAGCACCCCCTCCTCATCACCAGGTCAACTTCTGTGGCTTGTGGGCTGCTGCAGCTTCTGGCCTCCTTGCTACTTGGTCAGCCTCTTCGCTACCAGGTGGCCGTCCATGGCTGGCGGCCTTCTTGCCAGCAAGCCTGCCTGCCCCCCAAGATTGCCACACTGCCACCGCTGCTGAAGTCAGGCGGCCCTCCACGGCTGCTGAACTCCTCACCAGCAACCCCCCCCCCGTTACTTTTTAGCAGGTAGATAGGCAGGCTTACTGGCTTGGCAGGGGCCAGGGACAGGCAGTGAGGATTCCCGCACTTCCCCACCCCATTCCTTCCTTCCTGGTTCAGTGAGGGGCCACGAGACTCACAGGAAGGAGAATCCCATCCCTCCCCTAACTTTCTTTCCTGAAAGAAAATGGAGATGAAAATGAAGAATATCTGAAACATTGGGGGAAGCAAGATGAAAACAAAGGTGTCTGATAGAACCGGAGAGCTTGGGCCTGTTGTGGATACTGGCAATGTGTACCTTGTTATGGAGCTACTCTACAGAGATCGCTGTGTTAGCTGTGCATTTCCAATATTCCCCAGCCCTCTTGGAGCTAACAGATGCACCTTTGGTACTTTACTTGCCACTGCCTGGGCTGCTTCCACATGGAGAATTCTTCCTATTTCACCCATCTGACTGGTGCATTTTTTCTCTTTCCACATGGTCATCCTGTATTCATGTTTCAAACCAAGAACAGCTATTCTTTCCACTCCAAAACCCACTTTATTCTAAACCTGTAAAAAGGTGTGTTTGAATTAAAGTAAAAGCCCCCTTCATTCCTGTCCTTTCTCTGCATTTTGTTTGTGAATTGCCCTGTAGCTGTTGGGAAATCCCCCCTCCACAACCACACACACTGCCTGGCATTGTTGGTGCCAATAAAACTTGTAAAAATTTTGTACAAGGGGGTTCCCTTTTTCTACCTATCAGAAAGTCAAGACGTTCCAGGTTGGTACCCCCTCCAAAGAAGGATTTAACTAATAAGTGTTTTTGGGCACACAACCCCCAAGGTAGTGTTGGGTGCAAAGAGGAGAGCTGTCAATCTAGGGAAATACTTAATTGACCTCCCCTTGGTTGACAAGGGACTGTGATGGCGAGACATCTGTATGCCCCCCCCCAAATCTTTGGGGTATGGAAGTCCTGGAGATGTTTTGTGCATTAAAACAAGCTCAAAATGGGATGAGCCTGTTTCTTTCAGAAAACATAGGAACACTTCCATAACAGGGCCTAACAAGCAGAAGGGACTCCATCAGCCTAGTCTTCCAACATGATGGGTAATACGTGGGGAGATAAGGAGGGGTCAGCCTATTTAAATTGAGTTTAATATGAATACAAAATGAAGTCAGGATCCAGTGAAAAAGAACAATAAGAGGCAAGTGATGTGATGGTAACAGTGAATTACTTGCTATGTTGACTTCTGTATTATTCTTTTCAGTGCAGGAGTAGTTGGACAAGATGACAATTGGACTAGCATTTGGTGGTTACTTCGTTGGGTTAATATATGTCTTGAAGCCTCACCCATACCTTTTAGCTTTGATACGCCACCTATCTCTTTGTGATACTGCACAAAGAGGATCCTATATGAAGAGGCTAGTCTTTGTTTCCTCTCTTTCTAAGAAGTGATTGTAGGTTTTTCCTCCCAAAATATAAATGAAATTTATTGTAACACTAAACTCACTTCAATTTATTTGCTTGAAAGGGATGGTAAGCACAAAAGTACTCTGCAGACTTTCTCAATTGAATTACTTGCTTATTTTGTGCCAGTTCATTGCACTTCACAATGCTGCTTCAGCACCACACAAATGAGTATAGTAAATATTCCTGACTTCTGTTATTCAGTTTACTGGTAGGTAACTGTGTTAATCATCATCAGGTTTGTTTTTTCAGTTCTCTCATTTCACAAACACTTTCTTTCCAAGCTGAGAAAACAAGGGAGAGAGCTTATGTTAAAGATCAGTTTAAAAGCTGTATGTGGCCTCTAAACCCATTCTATTAACTTAATAATCAACAATTGCACAACAAGGAAAATGATCAACTTAAAATAGCAACTTTATATTTACTGAAGTTAATTTTTGGCTGTTGTTCAATTAATTGACCAGCCTTTTGTATCCTTTTCTTTTACTGCTCTCCTCTTTCTTTTTTTGTTGAATTGTCTTCATTGCTGGTGTCATCATCATCAGCATCATAACTCATAGTAATTTACTTATCTGAATATTTTGTCCATTATTCCTCTTCTTCACTAGATACTGGTCTCATCTCCACAAGCTTTGTGTGATTTTTTTGTTTCTGGGTCTTCATTCCCTCTTTAAATGTCTCTTCCAAAGTTTTTAATATTTCCTATTTTCCTAGCTCAATCCATTTCCCACTTTTAAAATTAACACACAGAACAATATTAAGAACATTGTCCTGGAAGTAAACACCCTTGACTAGACCTGAGTAGGATGTCTCTAGGGACCACTAGGGTCATCTAGTCCAACCCCCTGCACAATGCAGGACATTCACAACTACCTCCCCCGCACACACCCTCAGTGACCAGAAAATGGCCAAGATGTCTTCCCTTTCATCATCTGCCTAAGGTCACAGAATCAGCATTGCTGACAAATGGCCATCTAACCTGCCCAGGTTCAATCCCCGGCATCTCCGGTTAAAGGGACCAGGCAAGTAGGTGATGTGAAAGATCTCTGCCTGAGACCCTGGAGAGCCGCTGCCAGTCTGAGTAGACAATACTGACTTCGATGGACCAAGGGTCTGATTCAGTATGAGGCAGCTTCATAGGTGTACTTTCTATGTTTTAATAGATTTGCTGTGAGTACCATTTACTTATCATGTAAGTACTTACTATGTGTACACATAACAGCATAATAAACCAGTTGTCTTTTTCATCCTGTCAAGTGGGGGAAAGAGCTTATCACACATCTGATGTGTGGTAAAGGGATTATCTATATTGCTCTACTTGGAATAGAAATTTTAAAAACCTAGCCAAATGTTGCTGGTCATATTTCTCTAATTGGTCATATTTTCAAAACAAATTGGATATTATTTCTAGGGAATACCTGGATACAGCATGCTTTGGAAAGAAAGATACTAAAGAATAATCCTAAAGACACTTTCCTGGGAGTAAGTTCCATTGCATAAAATGGGGCTTGCTACTGAATAGACTAGTTTAGGATTGTTCCCTGAGAATGCAGTCCTCTGTGCATTTATCTGGGATTAAGACCATAGAGCCAGTATTTTACTTCTGAGTAAATAACATATAATATTGTACTGTAGAGTTCCTATTGTTATCATTTTAAATTTAAAAAAAAGTTTTCTGGCTATATTAGAATGTTTCTAGTGCCATAACATTTGTTGCAACCATAAAACTTTATAAAGAGCTTTGTGGTTTCTAGTAATGGGTGTTCCACAGTTCTCCAGCTTTCACAAAATTCTAAAAGCCATGGCTCTTGGTAATGTTATGCATTAAGGAGGTTCCTTAAAGCTAATCCTGTTAAAGATGGTGGGATGATATTCAAAGATGCTTTGCCTTGTTAAAATGTTGTGTTGTTCAGAAGATGCAGATTGTGAACAAACTCTGGGAGGTGAATAATTTCTCCTTTGCTGTTTCTTTATTCAAGTCATTCCTTGTTAAGATTCCTTTTTGTAGGGGTTTTTTAAAAAGTCTGATGGGATACACACTGAACTTTTGGAAAATCTGGGTATTCTCCCATGCTGCTTATGTGATGCTGTGAGATTAAAATAGATCTATTAGTTACCTACCTCACCAGGATAAGGGCTGGCATGCCAGTCACTTGACTATTCATTATCCTCAGTCAAGAATGGCCTTGGGATTTGCCTTTTAAAATATCATCGAAGTGTCATTTGTTAGCAAAGCAGGACTGAATGCTGCTTGGATCGTAGTCCTGCAGCAGCCAGGGGCAAACCTAGCAGCATAGCAGAGGTTTTCCTGTGAGGCATCTGCTACAACTGTAGGCATCTCCAGATAATAGCAGAAGCTCTGGCCTGGGACCTCCCATGACGCTAGTTGTATCAACCAGGGAATAGTCCCTGTTAATTTTTGGGATGTCTGCTTTGTAAACATCCTGTGGGGGTGGTTGTTGTAATAGTATTTCAAACGGCATCACTTTTTGTTAAATTTTGGGCAGTATTTGACTGGTCAGTTTACCAATTCTTTCTTTGACAGATTAAATGCGCCTAAGAGAGATTTGTTCTAGAACGGTCACAATACCTGCAGGATCAGACAAATATCTCTGAGTTTATTGCAGTTTTTTTTTTTTTAAAAAAAGGTGTATTGGCTGTTACTTTGTAGTAATATTGAGATTACTCTGTGTAGGGTTCTCCAAGTCTGTTTCTTACTTTAAATACAAACTGTAGTGATGCAGGACAGAAATAAGGAACTAGAGAAAATTATGTTTCCCACAAACTATTTCAAAATGTTAACTGAAACGGCAGCTGGGCATTAAGCCTGCATGAAGGACCTTGAAGAGGACAGAAAGTAGATGTTTTATTCCAAAAGTATTGTTAGTATTATTAACTGTTGTAGAACTCTAGATGAAGGAAGCAAACTGATTCAGGGTGTCGGGCGGGCAGAACTTTGAATCATTCTTAAATAATCTGTAGGATGCCTTATTGCCTGAGGTGAAAAATAGAAATGTTTAATTTTTGTGCATAATCAGTAAAGGTATTTTAAAAGTGACGGTGTGTTCCATGAATTGCGTAAATGGACTATAACAGGGAAAATACCTTCAGTCAGGGGGGAAAAATCCTTTGTAGATCTTCAGAATCAAGATAGAAAGAGTACCTAGTTAGATTGGAAGGTAGATATTTCTCTCTTTCTCTGTTTTGAAACATTTCCCCCTTAATAGACAGATACTCTAGACATAGTTCAAACAGTTGTTTCTAGATGTTGTACTCTGTTATATATTTTTTATATTCCTGACAAATGATACCATGCTTATAGACCTATGCTTCTCACTTACAAAAGTAACTCTTCCTTATTCTAGTGATGTGAACTCATTGACTGGAAAGGAAATATATTTTCTGTAACTTTTAGTATTTTCTTTTTAACTTGTAACTAATAAATACTTGGGATGTTTGAAGCCCTTATCTTTGAGAGACTTTGTTGTGTAAACCAATGGAAATGAGAGGAAAGAGTTTGAATTACAGTTAGAATAGCTTAGCTTCTTGTCCCCCTCGTCCCCCCCGTCCCCCCCCTCAGTCTTTTTGGGGATTTATTTTCCCTTTAACTTTCAGGTTGGGTTTATAAAGGCAGAAAAGAGACTGCAGTGCATGCTCCCTTGGCAAAGATGCTGGCTGTGAATTCATCCGCTCTGTTGGATTGCAGCAGAACCCATTTGTGAAAGCTTTGCTGCACCAGTCTGAGAGAATCCTTTATGGACTGGCAGCTTTGGGTCCTCATGAAAGGTAATCCACAGTACTATTGATCTGTTAGATTAAAAAAATTAGCATTTTAACTTGCAGTATAGGTTTTATTTAACAGCATGCTCATGTGCTCCCACATTTGATACATTAGGGATTTGTATGCGTTGTGAGTGTGCGTGATTCTCTTTTTATTTTGGAAATAATCTGTGCAGTAGGTGTGTGTTCTTCTTTCACACTTTAAATTTTACAGCTTGCTGACTTTTAATGTTCTGATTGGCTTACAGGGGAAAAAAGGATTTGAGTGTTTAGCCTCTTTTGAGGGGAAAAATGTGCATCTGTCTTTTTTGCATGCATGTGTGGGGCAGCAACTAGAAATGTGTGTCCAGACAGGTCACCGCTAGGACAACTTATAAGATATCAGTAGTTCTCAGTCACAGCCCCTGTGTATGAATCCTTACAGTTGCTTAGTAGCGGCTGCTTAGGGGTAGTGGAATCAGGAATTCCATGCTATTCTTCTGCAGGCTGTATCAATTAGTGTTTCTGTGCCAGTGCAAATCTATGGTGTAAGCAGATAAATAGCCAATTTGTGTGATTTGTGGCATACTGCTGTACAAAAATGATCCAGAGAATCTGTGTTGTGAATTAGGTATTGAAAGATATTTCCTGTTAATTCATCCATATTACTTAGGTAGACTCACATACACGGCTGGATTCTTAAGTAAGCATGTTGTATTGAGCAATGAAGACACTAAGTAGAACTAGTCGATGTAATGGAATAGCAGATTCAGCTGCTAAGTGAAACATAACTTCAGATACACTAAGGTTCATTCAATTGTATAAAGGATATAATTACAGCTACCCTTGTAGATCTGCTCTGTATTGGAAAGTTGCTGGTACTAGATAGTCCACGGTTGCACTGCTCTGTACAAGTTTGTTCTGTCATGGGTTTGTTCACTATACAACAATTCTGATGCAGCAGCCAGGGCAGTGCTGTGTTTGCTTCGTGGGGTATTTGTGCATCTAGGCAAGCTGAATCACTGTGAATCACTGTGCTAGCATATTACCCTACCTGTTAGCAGCAGCTGCAGTAAGCAGAGCCAAACTAATTGAACTAGCACTTAATACATGTGTTTTAGTGAATTTAGTCAGCACATTTTAAAACTAATATGCCTCAGATTAAAGTAATGTGGGAAAATGTTGGATCCTGCATAAAATCTAATGTACACTGTTGAATAATATGGACTGTGGAGAGGTTTTGACACTGAATTCCTGATGCTTGTTGACTTAGGCCTTTTATGCATGGTCTGTTTCCGCTAAATCTGCTGCTCTCTAACTGCACAGTATTTGTAGTCGAATTCTCAAAAAACTATGCACAAGAGCTTTTTGCACCGAAGAAATTCCAGGAGTACCTTGTGAGCAATTATGCATTCTCAGCAAAAATGCGGAACTTCTGAACCATGCATGAGTCCCTTTTCGCCTCAAGGAGGGAGCTAAACACCCCCCCCCCATCTGGCTGGCCATTCGATACCACTTTTACTATATGCGGATGATGCAGTTTTGTTGGCGACATCCGAAGTGGGATTGAGGTCTACTGTTAATCTCTTCTTGGAATATTGTGACCAAGAAGAACTTACTGTGAACTATTCCAAGTCAAAGGTTCTTTGCTTTTCTGCCACCAGGAGAAGAGGTTCTCAGTTTTTCAAGGTTAAAAACGGACAGCTCGAATGGGTTTCCACCTTCCGCTACTTGGGCATTGTCTTCAGTTATAATCTATCTTGGTCTGCCCACCTGGATCATGTGAAGAAGACATCAAGATCCACTACTGCAATGGTGGAGAAGTTTTTTCAAACCAAGAGGGCCAAGCACATTCCGTCCACCATTGAAGTGTTTAATGCAAAGGTGGTCTCCCAAATTCTGTACGGAGCAGACATTTGGATTTCCGGTGTTGATGAGAAATTAGATTCCCTCTTGAACAACTTTCTCAGGAGAATTACTGGAACTCCCAGGTGTGTTGCTGGGACAGCCCTCCACATGGAATTGGCCCAACCCTCGCTTGAGGCACATGCGTGGAGAGCGATTAAGCTTAGGTTCAAGTTGTCTGACGCTAACCTTCCATTCCAGGCGGGGTTTCTCCATCTTATTCTCAAGGATCTGGCCCCCAACCCTTGGCTGACTCTTCTAGCGCAAAAATTAAAAGTATTGGGACTTCCAATTTCTACTCCCTCTGATAATCTTGTGCCATCTCAATCAGTGGCAGTTTTGAAGAGGCTGAAAGAGTTAGATTGGGCCAGCACGGTTGCGAGGGCCAGACGTACTTGTTCCGGTTTGGTGTTGGGGCTCCCTCCACCAGAGAAGCTTCCAGATTTCCTTACTATGGTTCCAATTTCTTCACATCATCGGGCTTTTCTTTTAGCTCGTCTAAATGCTTTTCCATCTATGGTCATGTTGGGCAGATTTAGTGGGATACCTTACCCAGATCGTCTCTGCTTATGCAATACGGGCGAAATTGAAACTTTGGACCACTGCTCCGTTGTCCTCGCTGGTCTCAGGGCAGAGAGGTTTTTATTGCTCCAATTCTTACTAGCTTGAACCTCCCTTCACACACCTGGGTGTTGCCATTTTTGCTTGGCGATTTAAACAATGGTTTGGTAACATCGAATGTGGCTCGTTTTTTGGCCAGAGTGGTTGCACTTAAGAAGAAAGAACTTTCAATTACTACCTCTGGCAACTTTTAGTCAGTTCACTCCGCCCCTAGTTTATTTTAGCTAGGAATTTTATCTATCGGGCTGACGCCTGTTTTTTAGCACTGTTAATTCAATATTGTCTTATGTTTACTATGTTTACTACGTTTTATGTTTCCTAACCTCCTTTTGTGTTCCCCTCCCTCCCTCTTTCCTTGGTCCAAGACTGCGGTCATAGACCTAATAAATTATTATTATTATTATAAAACACTGCTTTGTAATTGGCTGTAGTATATATATTTTTGAAATACATCACCAGCCCCACAGTGGGATTCTTTCATTTGATCTGAAGCGAGTGGCCATTTTACAGCCAAAGCAGAGAAGAGTCCTCACCCCCAACCAATTTGTTTCTGTGCAACTCAATGCCGGGGTAATAAGAATATAAAAACACATGGTCATTTGTGACATTGTTCCTGATTATTTCAGCATTCTCTCAACTGTTTAATCTGAAACTGACCCACACTCACTGTGAAAATGACCAAATAAGCAGCTTCATGGTATTCTAGCATTATTCTCTGGCTAGTGCACTCAATAATGGCTTCGAGGGGAGGGGCTGGATGAGGGGGACAGACACGTGGGAGGGAGAAGTGAGAATGGGTGTGGGGAGAAAAACCAAAGTGTTGAGAATGCACAAGACCTGCTTTTGATTTGGGATCAAGGGAGACTTTAAACTCAGGGTAAAACAGCATCCTGAAAATGCTGGGAAAAGTGGGGCTACTTCTGAAAATACATGCATAATTAAAACGAAGCCCCAAAGTAGTTGGGGGGTGACTGTGACAGGAAAAACCGTGCATAAAAGGCCTATGTACAGATCTGTCATTGTATGTACAAGTTTATTTGAATCTGGTGTTTTAGAAAGTGTATTAAGCTGGCAGTTTGCCACTATTTTTGGCTTTCCTAGGATTGCAGTGGCCTTGCCTAGAGGTGGTATGGCTAATGTTCTTCTTGTCCCTTTCCTCCACTGGTCCCCTTATCCATCCTACTTTGGCCTGCTGTGAGGCAAAATTAAAAGCTTGCTGACCACAGCAGGTGGCTCAGGAAGGTAGGTGAGAAAACCAGAGGTATTGCCGGGCAGGTAGTTTAGTACGTATGGGTCTTGTGTGGGGTGTAGCTGTGATGGTACCTAATAGGGTAAGTGCACATTTTCTTCCTCTGTTTTACTATAGCTTGTTGATATCAAATAGTGTTAGATGAGAAATTGTTTGGTTTGGGAGACTCTAGAAAGGCTGCATGCAGGTGTCTTTGAACCAGACTGAATCACATGGGTTGCATTCCTAAGCTTATGTTTCTAGACCATGAAGGCTTATTCTAGAAGAAAAGCTTGCTGGTCTTTAAGGTGTCACCCCATTCCTGTTTACAGTTGAAATGGGGTGACCTCTTTTCCCAAGTAAATATGCTTGGGATAGACTGCTAGGGATTTTGGTTCCTGCTGAGCAGGGTAATCTGCAGATGTTTGACTTAGTGTGCTCTTATCTTCATCTGGGGAGAATGTTTTAGTGAAAGAACTTGTAGCTACATGCTTGTGGTTTTTCATATGGATATGAATGTGGTGTTTTGTTTTTGTGTGTTTTTTAATGTAAGGCAGTTCAGCTTACCCTGTAGTAGTGTTCTGGGCCACATGTTCTGAGCATAAATTTATTAATTTATTATTAGTACTGAAAACCCAAGATTCCTCTTTCCCCTTCCCACAAATTTTGATATTAGGAGTGTTGTCTCATAAGATTTTGCTTTATGGGAAAACTTATTTCCATGTATGCAACCTTAAATTTGTTCTAGCTTAATCACCTGTAGTTAAAAAAGGTACATTACTTTTATGAGAAGTTGTGTTTTGTATGTGTGAGCTGTCTTGCCATCTGTTTCCCAATAGAGAACACTTCCCTCAGCTAAAACCAAAGATAAAATTACAAGCCCCAAATCCTTTCCCCTTAAAAGATGCCTGCTGTTCACACACCCTCATAAACCCTGGTAAACAGGCAGGCCTTGCTGCACCTCCTGAAGATCTCCAAGGAGGGGGCCCCCTCTCACCTCTTCAGTGAGTCCATTCCACAGAGCTGGAGACATGGTGGAAAAGGCCGGGGCTCTGGTCGATGCCAGTCGTGCCACCCTAAATGGTGGGATAGCCAACAGATGAATGCCTGATGACCAAGGATGTATGGAAAGAGAGTCTTCAGATATGTGGGTCCTAAGTCATGAAGGGCTTTAAAGATTATAACCAGCACTGGGGGGGGGTCTACGAAAACTTTTTTTCGTTATTTTTCGGATTCCAGTTTAATAAACCCATATATATATGGGTGTGTTTTAAGGTAGAGGCACCAACTCCATATTCAAGCCAATGGGTAAGATTGGAGTGGTAAACTGTATCAGAGGCCACTGAGAAGTCCAACAGTATCAACAGGGAAGATTGTCCCCTGTACATTGAAAGCAGGCAGCACAGATCTGCCTGCATTCCAGCTCAAAGGGTCCGGTTTTCGGATCAGTCTAGATATGGGATGTCTGGATAGGGATACTCTGCCTGTAGAAGGGTTCTGCCATTGTAAATGCGATTAGATTTGTTTAATTTCCTACTGTTAAACAGTGATGTTATCCCTTTTTTAAAGGTTACACTTGGCAAATTCTTCGAAGTCAACTTGGAGGAAAGATGGTTTGCACAAATAGACCAGTCTGGTCATAAAGACATTAGGACAACTGTCTGCAGAAAACGAAAACGTAAGTTCCTTTACTTTAAAGATGTCATTTCGTAGGATAGCTACGTTTGTACTTTATCAATTAACTTGCGTGTAGAAGCCTCTTCCACATGCTGAAAGTGTATACCGTGAATGTACATAGAGGTAGGATGTGACTGTGGTGCAAAAGTCATTTTCCTACTTTTTTTCTGAAGAGTTCCTGTTTGTTGTTCCTTGTACGCATGTAGAGTCTATTCAGACCTTCACTTTAGAGCATCTAGGTTGGAGGCAGGACTTTCCACTGTGATCCTCCTCCCCTCTTGGCACACTGATGCAATGTGCTAAAAGCAGGATGACAGTTATCAGTGCTTCAAAGAGCCTTTCTTCTTTGTACGCTAAGGTCAGTTTATGCAAAGACTAGGGTTTCTGTCTTTACTAAAGACTGGATACTGAGTATATTTATCTTCTTACTCTGGAATCTTGCCTGCCTTTAGTGAGCACAGGGAGCCTTTTTAGCTCCATAACAACTGTGCTTTCCAATTCAGACAGCACCTAATGAGAGGTTACTTTTTCTATTCCATCGTTGCTTTGTTTGAATACCTAACCCATGCTTTTGGATGGACCCCAAACCAAGATATGAAACCATGGCTTGACAAGAATTTGCAAACAATGGTGCTCCATCCCAACCCTCAAGGTGGTAGAGGAAGCAGGGTTTGTGGACAGCCCACTCCGATGGGGAGGCGTGTGTCTGTCCTTTTGCTGGTATGTGGAGCCGTGGCAGGGTTAGGGGTGGTGACAGAGACCTGCAGGGCCTGCCCTCGCCTTATTTGTTCTCGCTTGCCATTTTCAAGTATTTAAACTGCACTAAACAGACATAAAAGCAGTTCAATCTGCTTCCCAATGTGACAAGCAAGTCTTATTGATAACTATTTTGTTTTATTTTTATTCATTTAGAAAACCTCCAGAGAACCCACTTGAGGTAGCTTACAAGTTGAGACATATTAAGATGATAAAACAACTTGACAGTTGTTTAAAATGAACAAATTATTAAAAGCCTAGCCTATCTTTGGCAGCAGGGCACAACATGACAAGCTAAGACATGATTTCAAAGTACATTTGAGACCTCATCAAACCATGGTTAAGCATTATGGCTGCAGTGAGTTACGTGCCCACGCCCACTTCAGCAAGAGTCTGTGTAGCTTTCAACATGCCAGATATGTCTAACGGTCTCCTGAGAACCTTAAAAATGAAAAGTGGTCACGGTAGACTACTAATTTGGTCGGAGGAGTGGGGGAGGGAGAAAGTGTGCTTCACTATTCTCTTGTGAGCCATTTTTCAGTCAGTCGCTGTTTCCAAATTGCTCTTCTGTCCAAGGTTGTGGTGTTCCGTAAAAAGAAAAAAAGTTCACTTCTGACATTATAAGAACCAAATTTTGTTCTAACCATAGATTTTATTTTTAATGTATTTTTATATTTTGTTTCATTATATGAATGTTTTATGTGGCGCTTTGTTTTGCATTGTTAACGGTTTTGAACTGGCACCCTTACTCTGTTTCCTGATGATGGTGCAGAATAAATAATCTGAAATTAACTGATAAATAATTGCAGATGTTGATTTATAGAAGACCTGGTGCTCTATGAGTAGTGCTGGATATCTTTCAGAGTATTTCTAGTCCTACAAATGTGGGATTGATGCTTTGGGCCAGGAAGACTACCCTGTTGTTCTGTTTGTCTGTTTAAAATATTTATGTTCTGTTTTGAAGCTGGCCCACAGAGTGGCTGGTATCTGTTTCTACAGGATTTTTTTGTTGTTGGTGTTTTAGGACCGAACTCACATTTGTACCCATTCTTTTCCTGTTGATTTTAAAGGAGCGATCACTGAGCTTTACACATCTGCTCATTTTATACCAGAGAGGCTTTTTGCAGTTGATTTGTGGGCAAGAAACCGTATTTTAGTTCATGTTTAGAATACTAGCTGGGAGGGGGGAACCATGAAGGGGAGGCAGTAACTAAAAAGGCAAATGCGATCTCGGGCTGTATCAACAGAAGTATAGTGTCCAGATCATGCAAAGTGATGGTATAGCTTTGCTCTGCTGTGGTTAGACCTCACCTAGAGTACTGGGTTCAGTTTTGGCCACCGCAATTTAAGAAAGATGTAGACAAGCTGGAACATGTACAGAGGAGGGCAACAAAGATGGTGAGGGGTCTGGAGACCAAGTCCTATGAGGAAAGGTTGAAGGAGCTGGGTATGTTTTGCCTGAAGAGAAGAAGACTGAGAGGGGATATGATAACCTTCTTCAAATACTTGAAGGGCTGTCATATAGAGGATGGTGCCTAGTTGTTTTCTGTTGCCCAAGAAGGTCGGACCAGAACCAACGGGTTGAAATTAAACCAAAAGAGTTTCCAACAGTTAGAGCAGTTCCTCAGTGGAACAGGCTTCCTTGGGAGGTGGTAAGCTCTCCTTGAGGTTTTTAAGAAGAGGTTAGATGGCCATCTGTCAGCAATGCTGATTCTATGACCTTAAGCAGATGATGAGAGGGAGGGCATCTTGGCCATCTTCTGGGCATGGAGTAGGGGTCACTGGGTGTGTGTGGGGGAGGTAGTTTGGAATTTCCTGCATTGTGCAGGGGGTTGGACTAGATGACCCTGGTAGTTTCTTCCAACTCTATGATTCTAGGTGCAGAATCGCATATTGGATTTAAAGGTTGTATATGTCTATAACCTGCCCACCTTGTCTTTAAAAGCATTTCACTCATTCTAAAAGATAAAATATTTCATAAGAGTTTTTTTAGTACTCCCCAACATTTTCAATAAAAAAGGGCTTGGGGAACGACTACCTAGTTGAATTCTTAGCAAAGTGGAATTTCTCTCAGGAGTCACCTGCTTGCATATTTGCCCTTTATGGTACCCTTGCTCTGTACCATCCTATGTTCTGTTAGGAAGGAGATAGTTTATAGAGTAAATCATGTAAGTGTTTTTGTGTAAATTTTCTAACATTTGATTCACATAATTTAAGCAACCAAAAGGAGTACTAGCACACTTGTGTTAGTACTGATTTAGTGCAAACTCTAAAGTGTCTGAATAAAATGAAAGCCACATTTAGTGGCTGTTTTAACATCTCCAAACATCGTACTTTCACAGTTCTTTGGTATAATAAATATGTTCTATAGTAAAAATTATACTGTCTAAATATGACAAGTCTTGAAAAAATATACTTGTGGTAAAGCCTCTACTGTGTTTTTTGTTCCTGAGCCAGGTTTCACGTATCACAGAATCTGTAAGTAAAGTCAGACACAGCAGCCACAGGCATCCAAACAATGATTTCTTGCCAGTTAGCTTCACAGCTAGCCAGAAAGGGGGTATTGAGTGTTTCTACAGAGAGGCCCAAAAGGAACTGTGAACTGCTGTCTGTCTTAACTCAGGAAGGCAAATATTCTGTTACCTTGACTATAGCAGCTTCATTAATACTGACAAATTAGGTGATCAGATTGAGGCTGTGTTCCTATGCTCCCCTTTTTGGCACCAAGTCCTGTGCTGTATCCTTACACAATTGGATATTTCACTTTTGTTACAATCCTTTTATAAATGGATTTTCTTGTCCAAACAGGCAAATCCAGTGGTGGATGATGGCAATAGTGCAGTATCACAGCCTGCGACTGACTTCTGAGTAAACCTGCATCAGGTTTTGCATGCAGCATTGAATTTCTGCCCACAAATATCAAGTTTCATTTATTGTTTGTTTGTTTTCAGTGGCATAAGCTTATATAGGGCTTCTCCTTTTCTTAATTGGTATTTACACACACACACACACACACACACATTGTGTGAGTTTGTAGGTGCGGTTGTTTCCTCTAATCGAGATCCTTCCTGATGGGGAGGGGTAATTAAAGCCTATCAGTTACTAAAGGTGGTGCTGCCATCTTCATGTCTATACCAATTATCCCTAGTTTCCTGTCAGATCTAGTGCCCGTTTGAGGTAGTTGATGTGAGAATAGGTGAAACTTGTGACAGGAAGGTATACATTCAACATACGTATGTGACTGAGGATATCAGTCATTTTGCTAAGGGTTGCGTTCCATGAAGAAAGCGAGATCATGATGGGCAGGAGGCTGGCCTGCCCCTGAAAGGAAAAACAGCCACTCTTCTGTTTCATCCCTGACGCTGCTCCAGCACCCAGTCACCTTTGGGGGCAGGGGGATGGGATGCTGGAGGTAAGCTCAGCAGCAGTTTTTGTGTGGGTCTAGCTCAGGGAGAGAACAGTCATAGTTTGGGACTGCCTCAGAAAGTCAGCGGTTAGTTTGAAGGGTAGATCTGCCTGGCAGGTGATGAGCATTTACATCTTTTTAAAAAATCTTTTTTTTTCAACAGAGCCATCTGTCCTGTCTGTGGAATATTCAAACCAATGAAATTTGTACTTGTGCAACAATGAATTTGTACTTGTGCAACAACAACAGTTTCAGCAATAACTCTACTTTCTGTGTGATTCTAGGTAAACTCATGAAATATCAGAAATTAATATGCTGTCCAAAGGGGCATGAGTTTTATTGGGCAGTTACTTAATGCATGGTACTGCTAAGGGAAATACCTCATTTATGGTAGGCCATTAATGTTGTTGTTAAAGTTCATGGCAGCTTTACAGAGGCTCATAAATTATTACAAGCCTGGCTTTTCAAAACCAGCCTAAGGTAGAAAATAATGAAGCTTTTACAGACTTCAGTGTGTTTTTGTTTGAATTAACTTTTTATATGCTGTTAGATTGACAGCCCAATCCTAAACATGTTTACTTAGGCAATGCTCCCCCCAAATGAGTAGTAGAAACCGAACTTGTTTGCAGATGTGTAAGATCATTCCAGTTGTGCACCCTTTTGCTTATAGGAATGCAGCCTTCAGAATATGAACTGACCAAGAAAGAATTTCGCAAAAAGAATGCACAAAATTCTCTTGAACCATTTTCCGTTTCCTGGTCTTCCATGTCTCTGTAGTCATACCTTCCATCAGTATCCTCTTCAGTCCAGACATTTTCAGGTTCTACTAGGGAAAACTTCAAGTTTAGCTTCACATTTTATTTCAATCCCTCATCAAGAAACTAAACCTTTTAGCTCTAGTACAGGTTAGTCATGATGCCAATTGGCCATTTTACCCTTAAGGAAACTGAGGCCTACTGGTAAGGTCTTTACCCAGCATTTATTAATTGTGCTCTTGCTCCCCCACCCCCCGATACATACACTTGCTGAAATCCTAGCTTTATGACACGTACATTCACAGAGAGTGGGTAGGATATTTATTTTTTATTTATATTGTGTCTTATGTCAATGTGAATTGACTCAATAAAGGAAGCCACAGCCTTCAATTTGCAAGATCTGAATAAGGCTGTGAAAGATAGGACATTTTGGAGGACTTTCATTCGTAAGGTCGGCATGAGTCGGCAACGACTTGAAGGCACTTAACACGCACACACACATGTCCTCAGACTCAAGGCAGCCAACATAGCACTAAGAGCAAGGACACAAAACTGTAATAACACTATACAGTTAAAAATGCAGCCAAATGCTGTACCAAATGCTGTCTGGAATAAAACTAGGGTTGTCAGCCTCCAAGGGTGGGGGTGTGGAAGTCTCCTGGAATTGCAACTGATCTCCAGATTACAGAGATCAGTTCCCCTAAAGAAAGTGACTGATTTGGAGGATGGACTGGATGGTATTATACCCTGCCGAGGCCCCTGCTCTCTCCAGGCTCCACCCCCAAATCTTCAGGAATTTCCCAGCCTGGATTTGGCAGTCCTAAATAGAACAGTTTCATTTGCCTTGTGGAATGCAGCTAGTGAAGGCACCCTCTGCACCTGCTCTGATAGGCCATTCCAGAAAAATAGACCTACCATAGGAAAAGCCTGTGGCTCTGAAATTTTGCCTTCGATTTGGCTGGGGGAAAGATGGGTGTGGCTGGGAGAAATTAAAGGATATTCAACCAAAAGATGGAGCCCTGTGGCACAGAGTGGTAAGCTGCAGTACTGCAGTCAAAAGCTCTGCTTCCGACCTGAGTTCGATCCCAATGGATGTTGGTTTGAGGTAGCTGGCTCAAGGTTGACTCAGCCTTCCATACTTCCGAGGTCGGTAAAATGAGTACCCATCTTGCTGGGGGTAAAGTGTAG
Source organism: Euleptes europaea (assembly GCF_029931775.1). Lineage (NCBI taxonomy): Eukaryota > Metazoa > Chordata > Lepidosauria > Squamata > Sphaerodactylidae > Euleptes > Euleptes europaea. Next base: position 42,206,269 of record NC_079316.1, read on the forward strand.
ACAGCTGGGGAAGGCAATGGCAAGCCACCCCATAAACATAGTCTGCCTAGTAAACGTCGAGATGTGACGACACCCCATGGGTCAGGAATGACCCAGTTGCTTGCACAGGGGACTACCTTTACCGACTGAGGGAGCCTGCACTGGGATAAGAGATGGAGGGACACTTCAGAAGGGTTTGGTGTGGGGATTCAGGATTAGAAGCTTTATGTAGAGACAATATTGTGAACTGATGATTGAAATACAACAGCTGTATCAATGCACTGTAACACCTTTCAGAGGTTTAGAAAAAAAACCTTTACTAGGACCAACTGCTGTTTACTATCTGCATGCAACCATTTTGGGTTCTGTATAGCTGAGATGCTGCATTGTGACTGGTAATTGCAGCTTGGTTCTAATGATGGGTTTGCTTTACTGACCTTGTAAACTGTAGCTGGTCTTTGCAAATGCAAGCTATCCAAATACTTTTTTTAAAAGGCATTACAGCCACTTTCTTTCTTTTCTATGTAAAAGCAAATCAAAGGATCTCCTTGCTATTGAGTCCATCATGCAGCCTCATGATAAGGTAACAGAGAAGCAAACGAAGAACTACATTAAAAGGATGAGTAGAACAAAGGCAGGAACTTCCATTCAGTTAAAGCCATTTTGTTGTCAATTATTTATACCCCATTCTGGAGAACAATAACATGTTTGTTCAGTATAAAGCTCATAAGACCTTCAGGTAAATCAAATGATGCATGTCAGACTGAAAGTTTCTTACTTCTAAGTAGAGTTACCACCTCTGGGTTGGGGAAATTCCTGGAGATTTGAGGTTGGAGCCTGGGGAAGGCAGGGTTTGGGCAGGGGAAGGACCTTAGCAGGGTATGATTCCATAGAGTCCACCCTCCAAAGCTGCCATTTTCTCCAGGTGAAACGATCTCTGCAGTTTGAAGATCAGTAGTAATCCTGGGAGATCTGTAGGACCCACCTGAATGTTAGTAACCCTATAAGCAAGCAGTGTGAGACCCACTAAATGAATACTTAACAATAATAGTTAAGCATTGAGTGTCCACACCCTCATTGTTTTATTGTAAGCTTTATACCAGACTGGTAAGGTGGGCTTTATTGTTTTCACCATAGAGCAAATAGGGAACTGAAGCAGAGAATGGTTGGGCTAAGGTCACTTACTGGATTTATGGTGGAGCAACAGTTTGAACTGGAGGCCACCCAGTTCATGATTTTCTTATCTTATTATGTTATACTAGTTCCTGAATTCCATAGGATTCAATTACTGGAGAGATAACCTTTGGTGCCTTGCTGTGATTGTAGACTTAAGGTTACCAAGTCCTGTCTTAATATAGCATGATTTTTAATTGGTTACGGGTATGTGTCACATAAATACCTTGCTTCACAAGAATGAAGTTTATGCAAAATATGTTGATTACTCAAATAGTATTCACTAATTTTCTTCAGATGGGAGTTACACATAAAAATGTTGTATTTGAGATGCATAAAATGAATAAACTGAGGGTATCATATTTTGGTCATGTCATGTGTCGACAAGAGTCACTGGAAAAGACAGTCATAGTAGGAAAAGTTGAGGGCAGCAGGAAAAGAGGAAGACCCAACAAGAGATTGATTGACTCAATAAAGGAAGCCACAGCCTTCAATTTGCAAGATCTGAGCAAAGCTGTCAAAGATAGGACATTTTGGAGGACTTTCATTCATAGGGTCGCCATGAGTCAGAAGCGACTTGACAGCACTTAACACACACACACAGTTTAATAGGAATTGTGGGTAGTTTGTGAGGAGGGGGGGAAAGCTGCATTTTAAAAATCTCAAATAGCAAAGTGCTGCATCTACTTACATTAAAATGTGAGATGTATCTTACTGGTATATTTGTGTACTTAAAGAAGATGCCAAAACAAAGCAACAATCACAGTTAAAAAGAGCTTTCTTGTATATACCCAGCAGATAGACATTTGGGACCAGCATATCTTAATTCTGGTATATTAATCTTTTCTGATCTTGCAGAGACCCTTCCCTTTTTCAAAAAGGTTTGCTGATAGGAAATGCTGCCATTTGTATTAATCTTATAATGGGATGCTGGAAATGCTGAGGGTGAGTGTTTTATTTACTTCCCCTTTTTTATTTGGAGGAAAGTTTTTACAGTGAGGGTAGGTATAAATAGATACGAGCATAGTTGCTTGAAATAGCCCCCAGCAAAAGTTTTTAAAAAGAGCTGTTTAAGATTCCTCTCATGTTGCTATTTGCCATACAGATGGCTGCTGGCACAGTTTCAGCGGCTGCATGTGGGCGTGTTGGTTAGTCACTCACCAGCCTTGCCTTGCGTCTATGCCGTTTGGCCTGTGATTCATTGTCACAGGAGTCTCATGGCTGTGACAAGTGCCGTTATTCTGTATTAATACTTGTGTTTCACTGACCTTTATGCCGTTAGCAAATGGCAGGAGGCAGGGTGAGGATTGGGCGTCATTTCTGAAAGAAGCTAATCTGTTTCATCGATGAACAAAACCCTAACTCGTCTGCTGCTGCAAATGTGCGTGTTCGTTTTATTCGCTTCTTGAAAGGGTCCCCAAATGCTGACTTTGCAAATTGGCATTTGCTTGCAGTGCTTTCTGCTGGCAACTTTCTGTGCGATCGGCTGCATGATTTACGGCAAATTGGAATTGTGGAAAACCAGACCCAAAGAAGAGACTCTTCCTTGGAACTGTGCCACTTATAAAAATCCCACTAGTCTTCAAGTCTACATTTGACCTAGTGGGGTTCAGCTCACTCTCTGCGGCTTCAGCATACACCTAATGTCAGGAAAGTCCTAAACAAAAAATCCTAAAACAACAGATTGAAATCGGCATCAAGTGTCATGTAGAAAGAGGAGCATAGCTGTAGGCTTCTGTACAATTTATACATTCATGGTAACCGCTTAAAAATAGCATGGCATGGTCCATGTGGCGTGCATGTTCACATTAGCTTTCCCCATATGGTTTCAGTGATTTTACCACATCATTATTTGCAATGTAGTGAAACTTTATCTGTGTTAACATGAACGGGTTTCAAAACAGCTGTTGCATGTTGAAGCCACCTCTGCTTCTGTGAACTGGCCTTAAACTACCTCAAGAACATTGCTGTCCAGTGTTTTATTGAAATCCTCCAGGGTGGAGGCACTGTAACTGTTTAACTGTACTTGCTTTGTTTCAGCTTGAACCGTAGTCCTTCTCTCAGTATCGCTAGAACACCAATTGCTCCGTTGCTTCTTTCCCCGTTTTAAAAATAATAGCCTTTTAGATACTTGAAAGCTGCTCTGTTCTCCTAGGTGCCTCTTTATCCCCTATTTGTAGTTCATATATTGCGGGTGGGATCCCAAAAATCAAAGAAGTTCCATGTACCTAAAGGACCTTGGGTTTCTGAAACTGTAACCCTCCATGCCACATGCAGCCTGTTTGACAGAGAAACAGCTTTACGTTACCTGACTTGTTTGCTGGAATGGATTTGCAAATAAAGAAAAGTGTAATGGGGGGAGCAAATAAATAAGGAAATTCCAAAAAATACGTCCCCCCTCTCCCATTCTAAATCTAATATTTGAAGAATTAAGCAACAATACTGAATTTGATTAGAGGAGTGAAACGTTGGGTGTTTCCAAGTGAGCACATGGCTGATCCAAAATTATTTACTTATTTATTTACTTCATTTGTATCCTGCCTTTCTTCACAGAGTTGGCCCAGGGTGGCTTTCATTATTCTCCTCTCCTCCATTTTATTCTCCCAACAACCCAGTGAGGTAGGTTAGACTGAGAGAATGTGACTGGCCAAAGGTCACCCAGCAAGCTTCCATGGCACGGTGGGGGTTTGAACCTAGTTCTCCCAAATCCTGATCTGACACTCTAATAACTATGATCCGGTACAGTGTATTATTACATTACTTTCATACATAAAGGAAAGGATAAATTTGTGTGGTTATAGCCTACATTATAAGGGAAGTTTATACTGCAGTACAGCTTTAGAAAAACTGCTGTGTGTATGTGTGAGTATGCACACATTTGCATGCACCTGTGGAGGTGGTCTTTTATAGCTTAATGTTATAAAGATATGACAGACATTGACTATTTTGTGCACTTTTTTTGGCCTTTTGTGTAGTAGACTGGAATTAATATACATATATATGAAAATGCCATTTACTCTGTTGCTTTTTCTGTCTGTTGCTCCCTTGTACACCTTTCTTTTTGGCCCTTGTTCTTTTCACAGTGTTCTTCGGTTTTGTGTGTGTTTGGGATTGATGCCATAACAACAACTACTATCTAAAGTTTGTGTATTGTTTTATGTGTGGAATGGGCTTTGATGTGTTTAGCGTTCAATTCTGACCTTACAAGCTACCCTCTGGAAGCAGACCTGGCAAATTCTCAGATGGTGGAATCTTAATTTTTTCCCCTCCATTAGGACCACATGGTTATGATATTTAAAATCTACGATGCCTCCTGCCATGGCAGATACCCTGGACATCTGGGCAGTAGACTCACATATAGCAGCTGATGGCTCAATATCTGTGGACTGCCTCCTACCCACTGGAATCTACATCAGTCTAGATGTCCCTCGCGATGCCACTATTTCTCATATAAAACAGGTAAAGTTGGCTGGCTCTTAAATTATCCATTGTTGATCTCTCATCAAATTCTTCTTGCTATCCATATAATTTCAGTGTTTGAGGTTTAGGACTGTGCAGCCCAAGTACACTTTGCTATCATGACTAAGGGCATGGTGTGTTAAGAGCAGATTCCCATATAATATTTGCATCTGTGGAAACTTCATCCTGGGAGTTATCATCCCATTGGCTGCTTCCATGAAAGTGCGCAAACAGTTTAGATCCTTTTTATTGCTTTGATTGCAGGCCATAGCAGATGTGTAATATGATAAGAGAACTGAAATGTGTTGAATCATGTTTTCGAGAAAGATTTGTGAGCTAGATGCCATAACGGCATATGAGAAGTCTAGGGTTCTGTCTACTCTTTAGCCCTATAGCGATGAACAAGTCTGACACTTCCAAATTCAACATAGAAGACAGGCAGATGGCAGGATCCCAGCCACTGTGAGCTCATTGGCAGATGAACCCAGAAGTCTCAGTGGCCAACTGGTTTCACTCCTGACCTGGGATTAACTCCTTTTTTAGCAGTGGCATTGCCAAACCCATATAAAAACCAGACAGAGAGATCACTTGGGGTGGGGACACCTGTCAGGAAAGGGTTGGAACTCTAGCAGTCCCTTTCACCAGAACATGATACTGAGAAGAGCACATTTTATCTCTGGCTTTTTTATTCTAGAGCGCTGAGAACAAGCTTTTTTTCAAGCATAATATTTACTTAAAAAAAAGCCATATTATTTTAAATTAGATGTATATCCTACCCTAGTTGTTTGGAGGCTTCGTTCAGCTGAATTTGATTTAAAAACTTTAAAGTGGGTTCTGGAAATGATTGGAAGGGCAACATTGAAATGTACAGTAAACACTGCATGTAAAGTTGATAGAGACCTTACTGTCCAGTGAGTGGATTTTAAAAAATACATTCTACTTTCTTTGCTTCTTTGCAGCTATTATGGAAGCAAGCGCACAGCTACCCGCTATTTCACCTCCTTATGGAGATAGACTCCTATATGTTTTCCTGTGTGAATCAGACAGCAGTTCGTGAGGAACTGGAAGATGAGACGCGAAGACTCTGTGACGTTCGACCATTTCTTCCTGTCCTTCAGTTAATTACAAGAAGCTGTGACCCAGGAGAAAAATTGGACTCCAAGATAGGTGTCCTCATAGGAAAAGGTAGATATCAATATTCTTGTCTTTGAGAAGAGGCATAGTGAGAGGCAGCATTAAAAGAGCATGAAATATAGATGGTTTGAAACAAGACAGTGAATTTTTCCTTGAAAGAAACTGCAGTTATCTTTTTTGATTTCGACAACCTTTCCTTGATGTGGTCATCCTGCACATTACTTGCTGTTCATGTATTAACTTTTCATTGTTCCAATTGATGCTATGACAGTTTTCAAATTGAAATATTTTAATATTAATAAAGGCGAGGAATGCATTCAGAAACCAATTTGTCATCTTGCTATAACTTATTATTGTCATAGCCTTTCCCATTTAGATCTCAGTGGGTAGCCATGTTTGTCTGTAGCAGTAGAAAAGAGCAAGAGTCCAGTAGCACCTTAAAGATGAATAAAATTTCTGGCAGGGTATGAGCTTTCGTGAGTCACAGCTCCCTTCTTCGGATTCAGCTAGAATGCGGATCTTAGATGGATCCACATTCTGGCTGTATCTGAAGAAATGCACTGTGACTCACGTAAACTCATACCCTGCCAGAAATTTTATTAGTCTTTAAGATGCTACTGGACTCTTGCTCTTTCCCATTAAGAGTTCATTAAGCATGGATGGGTCAAGGCCAGTTCCAGGTTTTGGAGATCCCTGGCCAGAGAGTGCCCCTTCCCTCCTCTGCCCACCCACTGGCACCCCCCTTCCTGTCCATCTACCTGCCTAAGTGTCCTTTCTTGGCCCGTGAATCCTTCCACATGGCCTTGTCCAATTGCACCAGGCAGCATGTGTCTGTGGAGTGTTACCACTGTTGTTGCCAGAAACACTGCTACTTTTTGCCACCTGCGTGACCTTCAACAATAGTGCTGGGTGGTGCATGTGACAAGGAGGATGGATGGTGGAGCACCAAGCAGATAAGGAGAAGGGCATGCAGGCAGGTGGTGGGACAGACATGCGGGCAAGAGGTCAGTGGCAGTAGGCCCTGCCAGAAGCTCTGGGCCCTCACAGTTGCCCAACCTCAGGGTATACTGACTTGATAGGGATGCTGCCAGCTTTGTTATTACCTGTACTTGCATTGGCTGCAGCAGCACATGACTAGTACAATTTGAACTACATCATACAGAAAGGGAAATGGCCATAGGTCAGGGGCAAAATGCACATTGTGTGGAAGGCCCCACAAGGTTCAGTCACCAAATCATTAACATGTCAGGTAAGAGGTGTGTTGTTGTTGTTTTTTAAAGAGGAGCTGCTGCCAGTCAGGTGAACTGGTGATCTGACTCTGTAAAAGGCAGCTTTCATCTGCTTGGTCATCTGGTCAGTCAAACAGAAATTTCTCAGTGATCAGAGACGTTACAACAAAAATCTGTTTATTTTTTGTTCACCATCAGACCAGCCTGCCATTTCAGATTGTCTTCCCAAGGCCTGTTCTGTGTTCCTGCAGAGGTGAGGCTGGGGGCAACTTGAGATGGGGCTTTTTCAGTGGTGGCACCTCACTTGTGCCATGCCCTTCCCCTTGAGGCTTCCCAGGCACCAGCCTTATGGCCTTTTAGGTGTCCGTTTTTTCCCTTTAACCCAGACATTGAATTCAGGATCCATAAGCTGTTTTTATGGTCTGCTTCAGGCCTGTTTTATGAATGTCGTTTTAGGCTACTGAATGTGGTTGAGAGCCAGTGCTGTGTTTTGGTTAAGAGCGGTGGACTCTAATCTGGAGAACCAGGTTTGATTCCCCACTCCTACACAGGAAGCCTGCTGGGTGACCTTGGGCCAGTCACAGTTCTCTCAGAACTCTCTCAGCCCCACCTACCTCACAAGGTGCCTGTTGTGGGGAGAGGAAGGGAAGGCCGCTTTGATTCTCCTTAAAAGGTGGAGAAAGTTGGCATATAAAAACCAACTCTTCTTCTTCTTAATGGCTTATTTCTATATGTACGTTATTTTGATTCATGGTATGAATGAATTAAAAGACCATAGATAGACTACTATTTCTCAGTATATCGCACAGAAAGAGTATTCTGTATCCTTTGCAGGTACAGTAAGATGTGGCAGTGTAATTTTTCTTCACAAGAGAACTTGTGTTTTTAATTTATTTTTATTTATTTTATCTAAAAGAGGTTTTGACTGACTCTCCGCATGCTGCTCCTAAGGCAGTTTACAAAATAAAAACACACTGTGAAGTACATTTGTACAATAAAACAATAAACAACATAATCCTAAACAGCAATTTAAAATTGCAATCTAAAATGCTAATAATATTTGGAAGTGGTAAATCAGTAACTTAGCTAATAAATCAGGTTTGAATCCTAAGCAGGTCAAGTTGGAAAGAAGAAGAAGAACTGTAGAGTTCTAACTAGCCCATGGTGACTCCTTCCACAAGGCATTTCAGCCAAGAGATGAGCAGAGGCTATTTGCCATTGCCTTCCTCCGCACAGCAACTCTTGTGTACCTAGGTGGTTTACCATTCAAGTACTAACTGTGGTTAACTTTTGCCTAGCTGTCAAGGCCTGACAAACGCAGGCCAAATTGGGCTAATCAGGCTGCTTGGAGCTCACTCCCATGAAAGCGCCTTAGGACTGTAGCCTAATCAACCCATTTTTTTAAAAAAAAGAAAAAGATAAAAAAATCAAAAAGAAAAAGATAAGAAAATAACCTAGAATTATATCTTGCTATCTAGCTTCATGAAGCCTTCAGCATATTTTACAACAGAATGTAAAGCTACATTGTTGGTAAAGCATCCTTAACTAGAGCTATGGGATGAAGTTGTGTACCCACCACTTTTCTCATTTTATCCCAATCTATATGCATATCATAAGGAAAGCTGGATTAGATTAGATGAGTAAAAATAGGAACAGTTTGAAATATGCAGATGACACCACATTACAGGCAGAAAATAGTGAAGGCTATTAGAAATGACTGCTGATGGAAGGTTAAAGTTAGCGTCAAAGCTGGATTACAGCTGAACATCATGAAGACAAAAGTGATGACTAAAGAGGAATTAAACAATTGTTAAATATTTTCTATTCCTTGGCTCAGTCATCAACCAAATGGGAGATGGCAACCAAATGTCAGGAAGTAGATTAGGAAGGTTCTAGAAAAGATCCTTAAGTGTAAGGATGTGTTGCTGGTGACCAAGAGCAAGCTAATTCATACCATAGTGTATGGGTGTGAAAGTTGGACAGTGAAGAAAGCTTATAGGAAGAAAGCTGATTTATTTGAAATGTGGTATTGAAGGAGAGTTTTACGGATACCATGGACTGTGAAAAAGACTACTAAGTAGGTTCTAGATTAAATAAATCCTGAACCTTCCCTAAAGCTAAAATGAATAAACTGAAGCTATTGTACTTTGGTCGCATTATGAGAAGACATGACTCTCTGGAAAAGACAATAATGCTAGGAAAAGTAGTAGACAACAGGAAAAGAGATGAGATGGACTGACTCAATAAAGGAAACCATGACTTAGTTTGCAAGGCCTGAGCAAATCTGCTAACTATAGGATGTTTTGGAGGTCATTAATTCATAGGGTCACCATCAGTCAGAAGCAACTTGACGGCACATAATACACACACAGACACAACAGTATGGAAGCAGTCTTCTTGGTATGCAAAAATTGTCATTTTGGGTGAAATGGACAGTGCATGTATTTTCCAGCCGCAGTTCATGCTACCAGAAACTCATATTTTCTTTTGTTTTTTTTCCAGAGTTCTGTGTTTGTGCATATCAAATCTGTAAAATCTGCATGTTGTCCTTTTCACATGAAAATAGCAATCATACATACTGGCAGAATCATGTGTAGTATGCTTTCCCAGTATGCAAGACAGGAGCACCAGAAAAGGACTTGTGGGAATGGCACTTGTGACCTTCAGTCTCTAATACTGGGTGTTTGTGGTGAATGAAAACTTTTTTAAAAAAACCTGCTAGGTTTCTGATTATACTCCTTGATACAGTACATGTTGTCTAATAGGTTTTTTAAAAAACAAAGACATTGTCATACGCAGTTAGGTATTTTATAGCAAGCAGAAACTGTACCAAAAGTCAGTTGCTGTTGTGGATTTTTTAAAACAGAATGTTTCATTCCTAAGGGAATTGACAGATTACTCACTTGCTATTGTACATTGAAATTAAAAATAGTCACTAGTGAGACCAAGCCTGTCATCAAAACAATGGGCAATTGTTAGTCCAGGCACAAAGGCTGCAAGTTTTGTTTAGATTTCAACAGCAAACTGAATGTTAACATGCCCATAGTGACAATAGTTTCTACTGACGCACAGCCAGTCCAGCATTCTTAATACTCCTTGTTTAGGTAGATTGTTAACCCCTCCCCGGTCAAATAAAATAAGGCTTTAATTCTGCTCTTGTTTAAAAGTGGCAAAATAGTACCTCTAAAAACATCCTTGCAAGAGTTCATTTATGCTATATGAAAAAAGGAGACATGTCTATAAACATGGCGGAGCATACATATTAGGGGCTGCATATACGTAGGTACCCATGGATGTCATGGTATATATCCACTGAATATTTATAGGTGCATCTTTTCTCTTCATGTGTTGTATTCATCATAGCAAACATTTATATGTGCACAGTAAATCACTATTAACTCATCACTATATACATGAAGCTATTACTAATGGTAGACCTGCCTTAGGATGGAAAGAAAGAATCCTAGAGCTTCTTGTATTTTGCTCATTTATTTGATTTTAAACATGCAGAGTGAGATTAAATTGTGCACCCACTATTATAAAAGGATTATCGTATGTATCAAATGCTTATCAGATGATCTTCAATGCGGCATTAAAAACAGATAAAATACAATAAAGCCACCCATGAACTCATATGTAGGATATAATACAGTTTTTTTCCAATGAACGGTTTATATGTCTCTTTATAAAACAGTTGAAATATAATTTAAAGTACTTGGGCAAAAGATGCCAGTTTCAGTATCCAAGCTAGACATAATTAGTCTATGGTTGTTATTCGAAAGTCAGTCTTTATATTTTTCCTGGAAGATGTAATTCTGATGTCTTGAATAATCTTTGTTTTTGTAGAATATGTGGAATTTTAATTTAGGTAATACTAACTCCAAAAGTAATAAGTACAGTTTATGTAGTATGAGATTACCATTGCTGATTAAAATACCTTGCTTTTCATTCATCTGTTTCAGGTCTCCAAGAGTTTGATGCCCTACAGGACCCAGAAGTAAAAGAATTCCGGGATAAGATGGGACGAATCAGTGAAGAAAAGATGAAGTCGCTTATAGGGTTATCTTGGATTGACTGGCTAAAACACACTTATCCTCCAGAACAAGAACCAGCAATCCCAGAAAATCTCCAAGATAAACTCTATGGTGGCAATCTAGTTGTAGCTGTTCATTTTGACAACTGTCAGGTAGGATTGTTGGCCACTGTTGGAAAACATTTCCATACACCCATCACTATAGTACTGTTGCAAAAGGAGCGGGGTCGTGCAGTGTTTAATGTAGACTGACAAGGGATCCTTTCCTCCTCCTTCAACCCAGGAGCAGGCAAAGGCCTTAACTGGCCACTCTGGGTGTCGGACTTTACTGGAGACGGCCCAGAGCACCCTTCCTGCCCCCGGCAGCTCCCTTTTCAGTCAGGGCAGGCCCTGATGTATGACCACATTTGAGGCATGAAGGACCCAGGCAGAGTGAATGAGAAGAGAGAATAGTTATAGAAATGGGGCAGAATTAATATAACAACTACAACTATGCAGGGCAGAACTCACACAGAAAACAAGCTGGATGGAAAACAACAAAATTCTCTAATGCTACTGCCTTAACGAGTTCTTGTTTCTATGTCAATACCTAATCCCAGTAGGCCAGACTATGGGGTAAGGGATCAGCTCCTTCCAAAAGCAGCTTCAAGGAAAGAACACTCTCTTTCTCTGTGCAGGGCCTTATATGCTTTCTGTCCAAGCCGTACCTCCTCGTTATTGATTGGCTCCTTTTTCCCGAGTCCAATCACAAGGCTTGGAGGGAGCTTGGCAAATGTAGGCCTGTTGCGAAATTTACACAGCTCTCTGGCCTTAATGGCAGACTAGGGTTGCCAGCTCTAGGTTGGGAGATTTGGGGGATGGAGTCTCAGGCGGGTGGAGTTTGGAAAGGTGAGGAACCTCAGAGGGGTGTAATGCTATAGAGTCCACCTTCCAAAGCAGCCATTGTCTTCAGGGGAAGTGATCTCCGTCACTTTGAAATCAGTTGAAATACCAGGAGATCTCCAGCCACTACCTGGAGGTTGGCAACCTAGTAGAAGACAGGCTTCTTTGAGACCTGCAGGCCACCCAATTTTTGGCCTTAGGCCTAGGATTATGACAACTGCCACATACTGCCTTGGGCAAATTGCAAATGACATTTGCTCCAGACCTCCCTTACTGGTCAGATCAGTGGCCTGATGTCTTGTTTGGGAATGTATGCCAGTTTCCCATTTGGCGCTCCACTTAATGTGTTAGGCAGGTGAATGGGCTAGACTGCTGGAATGGACGACCTTGTCTCACCACTAGCCAGTTTCCAGTCTGGATCCAAGGTATTACATCGAAAAGAAGCTTTGTTTTGTGGCACAGAGAGTAAAGGAAGGATGCCTGTTTAAAAAACAAATATACAATCAGTTTTTGAAAATGAAAAAGGCTATTTGTACGTTAGAGCATGAAGGCCTGATGTTAAAAGAAATACAAATATGAAGAAAATTCCACTGAACTTATGCAAAGCCTTATGGTAAAGTAACGGTCCCCCGTGCAAGCACCGGGTCATTCCTGACCCATAGGGTGACGTCACATCCTGACGTTTACTAGACAGACTTTGTTTACGGGGTAGTTTGCCAGTGCCTTTCCCAGTTATCTTCCTTTACCCCCAGCAAGCTGGGTACTCATTTTACCGACCTCGGAAGGATGGAAGGCTGAGTCAACCTTGAGCCGGCTACCTGAAACCAACTTCTGTCGGGATCGAACTCAGGTCGTGAGCAGAGCTTGGACTGCGGTACTGCAGTTTACCACTCTGCACCATGGGGCTCCTATGCAAAGCCTAGGGCATGCTTAAAACAGACTTTGAACATTATACCTTTCTCTCTGCTTGTTTGTAAACTGAAAAATAACTCTTATCAATCTAACTGGCTGCCAATAGTAGGGAATTGCCAATCGATTCTGTAATAGCTGTTGTATCAACAGTTCAATGCATACAATAACATCCTACGTTGTCATGGAAGTGGGAGGCACTTGAATGGGGAGGAGATCCTGGATTAGGCTCTCTTTTTTGGTGGCATACAGATACCTTCCCCTCTCCACCTCTGTCTTCTGACTGCCCCTATTAAAATTGGAGTGTGCTAGGTAGCTGGTGCTGCCACCAGCCCGGTTTGGGGATTTTGCTATAACTATAACCTGGGAAGACCCAGGTTACCCCTCTCCCATCCCCTATAATTCCCTGAGCAGTGTCTCCTTTCACAAGGCGGTGTAGCCTGGACCTGCAACTAAGTGTAAGACATTAAAAAAGCAAAATTTTAAAATGTTTATTTAGTGATTGTATTTAACAGAAAACAAAAGAAGTACAACAGTAAGTTTGAACTTTGGCAATAGAAAAATATCACCCTGAGCTAACAGCAAGAAAAAAACAATTCCTTAGTGCAACTACCGTAAACTGATTCATAATTTCCCTTATTTCTTTGGCCTGGACTCTGGATAACTAACGGAGCCATGCCTCTTACATGAACGTAGACGTTCCCACTCAAAGCAGGTACCTTGCTGAGCAACTCTAGGGACTGTACCATGAGCTCGTGGGGAGGAGAGTTTTATAAGTCTTCCCCAAGTCACTTCCCCCTTACTGGAGATTGGTTATTTCTTACCCACCAGAATGGGCAAGGGCCACTCCTGAGTCCTGAATTTCCCCTTAGAACTTGAGGCAGGAAGAGGAATTATCGCTCTGCCGCGAACAGTGAAAGTCTCCATTAAGCAATGTGGCCCCTATTAAAGAGTCCAAAGTGGTTGCCCTTCCAGTCTAGGAAGTCACAGGAGCAAGAAAATTTGGCAAAACTGGGGAAATCATCAAGAACCTGTGATCTGTAAGCCCTCTCTTCATCCCACATGTTGCTTCATGTGCGTAGGCAAAGTACTTGTTGTTTTTGAGGGTGAGCGAATACAAGAATGTTAAGATGGGTATATGGCACAACTTGTTTGCTTTGGCCCATCCTCACTTACCTTTTTACTTCACTTGAAATAATATGCCAAGCTATCTTTTGATTGTATTTCTGGCTTATTTATCCCTTTTATGACTGTGATACTGCTGCAGTGATTTATTCTTTTGTTAGGACCAAGAAATAGTAAGACACAAGGGCAACAGTTAGCCTTTTGGACACTGACATGCAAGTCTGAATGGTTTACAGTGCCATTTTCAGCAAATGTACACCTTATAAGCCCACTGACTTATAATGGACGTAGAAGGGTATAACTCTGCTTAGGATGGCACTGCTTATATTTTTCTGAGTGTCGCTCATTCATCAATGTTTTGCAACTTAAAAAAACAATGTTCCTAGCACTTTACAGAAACAGATGTTCCTCAAGACTCATAAATTGCTTATGAAAAAAACCCAGAGTATTTGCCTTTAAAGAAATGAAGGCTTGCTTTTTTGGAAAGGCCTCAGTGTCTGGCAGTAACTTCAGGGAAAGTAGCTGTTTTGAAACAAATGAGTTTTGAAACTAAGAAAATATTGAATTGATTTTGACTGACTTTTTCATTATGGTTATGATTTTTCCATTTGTAGGGCTTGGCCCATTACCAGAGGGCGGTTACGTAAATAAGCCTCTAGACAAATATAGATAGATAGACAGACAGACTATGGTTTACATTTGTAAATAATTGCTTTTGAATTATTTTATTTTCCTATAGTATTTAAAAAATGAAAGCTCTGCATATGCTTTTACAAGAAAGCAAAACAAGAATTTGTGAAGAGGATTCAAGCAAAGAAAAATAATAGTTTCATCTCACACAGTTACATATTAAATAGTAGCATGGGTACACTTATTCCCCAGCTCCATAAGGCACAAGGAAGACATTCATCTGATGTACTGTAATAAGAATGTTTTAACATTTCGCCAGGACAGACACTAAAAACTACTTTTTTGAACCTGAAACTGCAATAGATTGCTTCATTTAATTATAATGGTCCCTCCATCCAAGCTTAATGTCACAGATGAAAAATAGATTCTAGTCTATACTGAGTACATTTTGTGTACTGTTTTGGTTTAGTAGCCATTGAAGCTTATACTCCATGCTAACTGTGAAGGATGCTGAACATTAGCAGTTACTGGAGTTTCTAAAATTTGCCTCAATCTGTCCTAAAGCTTGTCAGGATGATATGAACTGTGTCAGGGCCGAATTTCAGAATCTTTCCTTTCAGCTGTGGTACATCAGCAATGCAGGCAGATAGATGGATGCAAATGTTGAGGATTGGGATGTAAATAAATCACTCTTAACACTTGATTGCCTTTTCCTTTTTAACAGGATGTATTTAGTTTCCAGGTTTCTCCTAACATAAACCCTATCAAGTTGAATGAACTGGCAATTCGGAAGCGTTTGACTATCCACGGAAGGGAAGATGAAGTAGTTGATCCTTATGACTATGTGCTGCAAGTCAGCGGAAGACTGGAATATGTCTTTGGGGACCATCCATTAATTCAGTTCCAGGTATGCATGCTTTTAAAACAGCTCTCATGCATGTTCTCTCACATTTGAAATACTCATTAAGCAGGTTCTCCAACACAGCTCAAAGCAGCTTACAGCAGTTTATATAACTGTTTTTGTTTTTGTTTTTAAGCGACTAAAATCCTAGACATCCTAAGCAGCAGACTTATCAGGTGCCATAAAAGTAATTCAGCATAAGGAGTTGGGAAAAATGTTCTAGATGTTGCTCCAAGGGCTCAGAATTATAAACTACAATTAATAAAAGCAGTTTGGCGTAGGCAATCAAAACAAACTTTGTGTGCATTACAATGAGTCGTAAAGAGTAGAAATGATAACAGGATGGCTGGGCAAGCAGAAAGGATATCTCGTGGTAGTTAAAGGTCAGCAGAAAAGATCCCAGGAAAACCACTAGATCCAATGAATGGTGAATGGAAAGTGTGCAGAGAGTGGATCTTTCTCCCTTTCTATCCTCCTGCAGCTTCCGGTGCCCCTCCCCAAAGTTACTGCTGAGGGTTGGGAGCCCCTTAGGAACTAAATGAGACCTGGCACGATGGTTTGGAGCTTGCTGGGAAATTCACAGCAATTGTTTGCCTTTCTTCGTGTCTGAGATCTTCTGTGAATGGAATAAGAGCTTGGACAACCTTTCTTCTGATTCCTTCCTCCTGGCAGCTGCCCCTCTGTGCTGCACTGTTCCCAGACATTCCTGGATCCTTTGGGCCATTCTCTGGACTTATTCTGTTCATGATTAACTCGATCCAGCCCACTGATTCTAAGACCCAGAAGGGATTAACTGGATTTAACAGTCATGAACATTTCAGCTTCATTAATGGTAACGTTGGTCAGTGTCCACAGAAACAATTCTAGACACTTCAGATCTGAATTGTATTAGTGTAGCCGTCTTAAAACCTTGTGCTTTACCTGTGTGACTTTAGAAATCCTTGTTGTCTAGGCGCCTAGACATCTGAAATATTAAACAAGTTCTGTGAGTCATTTTCAGACTTGCAACTTGTATTGCAAGGGGAAAAAATCTTACATCAATCTGCATCTAATGGGCAACCAAGGGAAATGGAAGGCCAATCATCTGGCTAATTGTATAAAAAAGACCAGTCATTTCAAATTCTTTCCTTCTTCATCTGAAGTTCTTTGATAGTGTATGTTTACATCAAGAAGTACATGTTTACTTTTTTGGCATAACTGAATAATTTCCTCATCTCTTCTTAGTATATCCATCGCTGTGTGATGAACAGAATTCTTCCTCAGCTGACTCTTGTTGAATGTAGCAGCATAAAGAAAATGTGCGAACAGGAAATGATTGCCGTAGAAGCTGCCATAAACCGAAAATCATCCAACCTTCCTCTTCCTCTGCCACCCAAAAAATCACGAACAGTAGCTGTGAGTGTTTGCTGTCTAAACTTATTTGGTTTTTCCCCCCGTCAAGTCACAGCTGACTTACGGCAACCCCGTAGGATTTTGAAGGCAAGAGATATTCAGAGGTGGTTTGTCATTGCCTGCCTCCGCATCACAACCCCGGTATTCCTTAGAGGTCTCCCATCCAAATACTAGCCAGGGCTGACCCTACTTAGCTTCTGAGATCTGACAAGATCAGGCTAGCCTGGGGCTACCTAGATCTGGGCTAAACTTATTTGGTAGAGGCGATTGATTTAAGAACAGTTACAGCATGTGTACATGGTACAAATTTCTCAATATACTGACTGTCTTCAGATTAAATTTTATATTGAACCTTGAACAAATTTTTCTTGGGGAGGGAGAGAAAAATTAGTGCGGGACAGAGTGCAAGATTTTTTAAACAAGCATGACTTCAGTCTTGGAATGTATATATTGGAAAACCTCACATTGTTTTACCCTTTGTCTAATAGTTGACTCAAAGTGTATGGGATATTACCCTCCCTTTCAAGGTGGTGCTGGTAAGCGGGACCAAGCTGAACACAGAAGAGACTGCTAAAGTAAGTAATTCTGCCAACCAATGGTCCATTAGTCTTTTAAAACAAATTTTCTCTAGCATATTGTAGTGAATCCAGTTGTTTAAACAGGTGGTTGACTTAAATGAGAACAGTCCCATTGGTTATTTCAAAGATCCTGATATGATTAAAGCAGGGAATTTTCTCAAGTCGTCCCAGTCATAACCAAAAGCTCTGGAGTGACATTTAAAATAGTATTCCATTTGAAAATGTTTGTGAAGACAGAGCTGTTGTGACAAAGCTGATATGTGAATGTGCTACTATAGATTAGCAAACTTAACTGAAATGGAAAGATAAACTATTACTAAGAATTTGAGTCACCAGTAGATAAAAAAAACCATTCAGATCCATTTTCAGTTGATAAAAGACTTGATCTGGTCCTTCTAGACATTCAATTCAACATATAGCTTACAAAACATGCTGTGCGTAGAAGCAAATGATGCAGCATTTCCTGTAAAATTGTAAGATTGCATTTTAAACCACAGCTTTAAAATATTGCACAATTATGTAAAGCCCTTACGAGGCATTTTGCCTCTGAAATACGACAACATGTGTTTTCCTTGCAATTAAGTGAATGACTTAATTTTCATGTGGACAAGAGAAAAAAAATTAAATTTGTTCTTGCTGTTTACCAAAAAATCCAGGGGTCCTTTGAACAAAAAAAATCTATACATATTTCTGTGTACTGTGAAATGTGGTAAATACAGTGATTTTACTATACAGAAGTAGTTGTTTACATTTTAGAATACTGTGGTGCTGTATGTAATTAGGGTGTCGTGTTAAGTAAAATTGCATACCTATTTGTGTTTTAAGTGTATGTTAAAGAAAATATGAATCTCTAAAAGTGTGTGATCTTTTTTTCTGAAGTGTGTTCCTCTTTTTCTCTGAAGAGGAACAACTAATTCTGAAGGGTGGGGGGGTAGAACAAAGGCGCAGAGCCTTATTAATAAAAGGATGAATGGGACAGCCGTATGTACAGCAGCTTTTCTATTTACGTATTTCTAATACCAGTGCTCTATGATGTATTGCAAGCTCCTACCTAAACTCCCCCAATTAAGCCTGATCCAAGGCCCAGCAAAAGTTTGACCAAACCTTTTCAAATTCAAGGGGACTGTTAGTTGTAGATAAACCCTATTCCTTGGGGGGGGGGGCGTTGTTTGTTGTTTTTGGGCTTAGCTGTGGTTAACCTTTGCAGGATTGCACCTCCCTGGATTTAAAAAGCAGCTTGTGCTACTGTGTTGGGTGATTCTTCTCAATAGGCGTTCTACAGATTAAAAGAAAAAACCCTCAGAAAACTGCTTTTTAAAAAAATAAACCAATAACTTCATAAGACCAATAAAAGTTCAATCAGATGATAATTTATTTGTGTAAGACATATATACTAGAAGCTTATGAAAAATGGCATTTATGTTCCTTTGAAATATATATCCAATCAGCTTCCCAGTGCTGACAGTTTCTATGAAAGATTAATCCTAAATTGTTCCTCCTCCTGTTCTAGAAATACTAAATTAATGTCCTCATGGAGGCACCAAATGAGGAAAACCTTTTCCAGGCTAGGCAGTAGAATCTCCTGTGAGAATGAATAAGGACAAAGAATTATTCAGGACATCCTCTGAATCCTTGGAGGAAACTGTCACAGTTGTGAAACTGAACAATTACTTTTTTTAGGTTCTCTCATAACCAGACACCTGTATTTAGGAATATTAAGGTGTTAATTGTCTGATACACTAGATGCATATGAAAATCATTACAGGTTAATTGGTATGTTTTAAGGATACATACTGTGGCCTAATGAAATAATATTTTGTTTGGTTCTGTAAACTAAGTAAATTATTTTTAAAATGTAACTGGCCTCCCTACCTTGAATGTGTGAATATCATTTTTCAGGGTGGGGAGTGCATAGCATGCCCCCCCTCCAATTTGGGGGAAATTACAACCTTTTCCTAGAGAACAAAACATAAATTGATCACCATTATGAAATAGGTTGACCAGGAGCTTCTCAAACCTATCTTATAAGTTAAAAACAAGTCTATTATCTGAACGTCACATGCCGAAATATCACGCAACCATCTTAACTGTGCCACTTTAGAACATATGTTAGGGGATTGCATGTCAGAATGCTCATCTGTGTGAAAATATTTTAACACTTAGAGTTCTTACTGATGTGCTAGTTTGCTAACAGAGTCTTCTCGTTTTTATTGATTTTATTATCATTCTTGTGATCATCATAGTCTTCTCATTATTATGAAACGTAAAACTTGCTTTTCATTTACCCATATTGTAAAAAGTAACAGTTAATGAGAAGTAACAAAAAACAGGGGGGGAACTGTCATGGAAAACAGAGAAGATGATTTTGGGTATGATGATTTTGGTTAGAATCCAAAAGCCCATGCTGGGACCTTCAAGATCCCTGACTTTTAATCTTGGCCCTCATATCACTAGACAAGCAACTTTTAAGGGACACTGGTGCAATTGCAGTGTGATCTTCGGTAGAGTTATACCCTTCTAAGTCCATTGAAGTCAGTGTGCATCAACTGGAGTTACCTCTGCTTAGGGCAGCACTGTCTTTGTGGTACAAGGAGCTGAAATCACAATAGAAATCATAACAGGAAATTTGCAGAAGTGCTGAATATGCTCACTGGGGCTCTTTGAATATCGGCTGTTAGTATTACCTGTGTTATTTGAATACAATTTTCAGTTTGCTAGCATTAATAGATAGTGATGAGAAAAAAATCCCTAGTAATGTATAGATATGATAAATATGTAATGACATACAATATATAATTCTAGCACTGGTTATGAACTTATTTTAAAGGCATTGCAAAAAGTGCAAGTGTACAGAGATTCAGAGAGAGAACTTAAATTTCATAAAAGGAAGTTGCTGAACTTAACCCTTATTTGTACTGTTGCAAATAAGCTGCAACATGTTTAAAATTTAGGTAGTGTTTAAAAATTGTAGTTAATTATGGTTCTTGTCAGCAGCATCTTTCAAAACATCCAGACTTTCATGCCTAACCCTGATGAATGAAACAGCAAAAAGAATTGGGTTTCTCTTAGTGATTAATACGGATAGTTTAAATGTTTTAATGTTGCTAGTATTCCAGCACATTTTTGCATATGAGCCCCATCGGGGCAACTGTTTCAGAGCTGTCGTTTTTATTAGGAAATGCTTCTAGGTGAACAATCTTACTCTTGTTTGGTTCTGTGGAATGTGTCTGGATACTTCCCTGTCATGCGTTTCTTTGCAGGTTCATGTCAGGGCTGGTCTTTTCCATGGAACTGAGCTCCTTTGTAAGCCTATCGTAAGCTCAGAAATATCTGGGAGAAATGACCATGTTTGGAATGAGCCCTTGGAATTTGATATCAACGTTTGTGACTTGCCAAGAATGGCTAGGCTGTGCTTTGTGGTTTATGCTGTGATGGACAAAATGAAAAATAAAAAGTCAGCCAAGACACTTAATCCTTCCAAATACCAGACTATTAGGAAAGCTGGGAAAGTGGTAATGCTTTCATTTCACTACTTCTTACATTCCTGTTATTTGTAAGGGGGAATCTGTATATGTTTACATACTTTTAATTTCCATACTTAAAAACATTTTTTATTCTGCACTGCAAATTGAAAGCTGCAATTGTCCTAAGCTTTTTAAAAAGAACTTGGTTATATGCTATTCATATTTAGCAGTTAAATATTTCACTTTCTTAAGCTTTCTGATGATACAGCATGTATATGTTGAAAGAGCTTTGTATGCTTGCTCGGTTATCTGTACAACAGCCCTGTAAGGATTATGTATTATCTTAATGCAGATGTGGGAGCCTAGGGCTGATGTAGGCTTTCCAAAAGGGTTCATGGCTGAGGTGAAATCTGAACCCAAGACTTCCCATTTCATAGATCACACTCTTAGCCACTGTCGTTACACTGCCTCTTTTATGAATACAAGTGAGCAAAAATCATCCATCAGATTAGTAAAGTGGATGGCTGAGCTTGCAGACTGAATGGGTACAAAGCTTGATCTGTGGATAGGACAGTACAAGTTCCTGCAAAAGGGAATAATTGCAAAGTATGCAAGAAAACGGGTCTTGTTTCTAAAAAGGAAACAAAGAAAATACACACGCAGTCCCCACGTGTGTGTACCGGCACAATTCTAAAGCCAGTTGAGACTAGGGTTGCCAGTTTCAGGTTGGGAAATACCTGGAGATTTTGGGGGTGGAGCCTAAGGAGGGTGAGGTTTGGAGAGGAGAGGCACTTCATTGCCATAGAGTCCAATTGCCAAAGCGGCCATTTCCTCCAGGTGAACTGATCGCTATCGGCTGGAGATCAGTTGTAATAGCGGGAGATCTCCAGCCACCACCTGGAGGTTGGCAACCGTACTTGAGACTGGAAGTTGCACTAAAGATATGAAAATGACCTCTCCTTGCTTCTCTTCAGTCTGAGGCTCGGATGCAGGAAGCTGGCCTTCCAGAACAAATTACCCCCCCACACACCAGGATTTGGGGCACTCTATGCCAGGCTGCCCCCCTTGCCCCCCTTGATGCTATAGGGAGGGGATGGGGGAGGCTGTAGCATGTTCTTCTCTCACACACACACACCACATGTCGTGAGGAGGCACATGCTCTCCTTGCCCAGTACTGTGCTGTGAGGAGGTAGGACAGAGAGGGAGGGATAAGGCCCATCCCTGCAACAGAGGAAGGGAAGGAGCAGGCTGCCCACTGGGGCCAGCAGTGCCTCCTGGGGTTGCTGCTTGCTGCAGCAGACCCTGATGCTACAGGTAGGGGGGGCATGGCAGCAACAGGGCTGATTGGTGCACCTCCATGTCTAGAGACCTAGGCTATTGCCTAGGTTCGTCTAGTGAACAGACTGACCCTGCCCCCCCCCCACTAACAGGATCCTTTAACTTGTTAGGGAGACTTGTCTTTACATCTTAAACCCTGTGTGAGACAGAGCCATCCTAAACCTAGTGTGAGGTAAAGTGTTGAACTAGGCCTGAACAGATCTAAACTGAAATCCCCACTTCTCTTGAAAATCACTGGGTAACCTTAGTCAGTTATTCTTTCTCAGCCTAGTGCATCTCATAGCATTGTTGTGAGTGTAAAATGAACGAAGGGAGAAAATGAACGAAGGGAGAATGCTCCTTGGAGGAAGAGCAAAATAAACATGCAATAAATTAATTAGTTCATGGATGGGGAAGGGATTGTGCTGGCAGCCACATCCTGATTTCTCAGGATGCAATAATTTCCTTGTCCTGTTGCTTCAGGCAAGGCAGGAGCAAAGTCTTTGTGTTCACAAGAGTCACTGGTAACAAAGAGAATCTGGGAGCTGACTTGTGCAAGAATCAGAGGCAGATGGAAGGAAGTGAGGCAGGCTTAGGGTGGAAGGAAGGGAGGACCAAAGGAGAGCTGGGGTGGGAACTGAGGGGAGACCTTTTAAGGGGGAGAGGCAAGGGATATTTCTTCCTGCTTTTACACTTCATCCTCTGGACTAAATTGTCCCAGCCAGAAATGATCCTTTCAGCTGCAAGAGGGGATGTTCTCCCAACAGAAATATATGCAGTGGGTATTACTGGATTGGAGAGGCTGCCTTTTCCCATTCATGAAATAGAAGACATACCCAGGAAAAAAATTCTTCAGTCCCCACTGTCCAGTAAAAGGGCAGGGTTTATTTTTATTAGAAAAAAACTCAATGACAATAACAACTAAAAAAAAAGCAGAATAAAGGGCAGGGTTTAATGAGACAGCAAATTCCCTGCAGCCCCTCTGCTCCTCATGGGTGAGGAATGGTGATGGAGGCTAAAGGAGGGACAAAAAAAATCCCCTTCTTTTCTTGACCCGTTTCTCCACCATTTTTTGCTGAGTCTGCATTTCAATGTAATAAAAGCAATACACATTAATGGTTGATACAAATCTACATATTGATCTCTGCATGGAAAAACTGCCTTATTAGCAAAGAATAATGTTACATTTTTGTAGTTTAGGTAGCATTTTGTATTTCGCCATTCATATTGATTCCACACTTTACACAGCACTAAGATTTGCAGTGGCTAGATTAGTGATCCTTGTGGCAAATGTGTTTGTTCTGGGTATTTCTGTTTGTATTACACACTAGACAGTATTTTAATTAAGCAGACCTTCAGTTTCAGATATCTTTTAAGCTACTAGGTCTGTACTGTAGAAAACTTTTTCTGTATCTTGAGTTTTTCCAAATTACGGTACCATCTTAATTAGTTATAACTTTTTTCCTTCTCTCTCTCGCTCTTTGTTCCTTTCATTAAATGCAAATTGTTTTACTATCAAGTCCAGAACTAAAGTTCACCTTTAAACTGGATGTTTTTCCCCCCATTTCAGCACTATTCTGTCGCTTGGGTCAATACCATGGTGTTTGACTTTAAAGGACAGTTGAAAACGGGGGACTTTGTACTGCACAGCTGGTCATCATTTCCTGGTAAGACTTAACTTGTGATCTAGAAGCTGCTTGTGCCACCTGAGGTTCTGTGCTGCTGTGCAGCTTCTATTCATCTGGGAAGGTCTGGCTGGCTGGCTGGCTTGCTTGGGTTTCCCACAAATGCCCTCCTGAAATAAATCACAGCTGTGCAGCTTTTAGCGCTGGATGGATTGCAACTGTTCTGAATGCTTCAGAATATGATTAACTTTGAGCACCAAAAGATAAGGTTTTGTAAGTGATGGCAGCAAATAAAAATACCCTAATGCAAGGTAGATAAAATGCAAAGCGTCAGTGGTGTTATATATTACTCTAGATAGGGAAACATTTTCCCCGCATAGCAGCAGCTTTGCATTGCCTGATGATGGCAGCTTCATGTGGGACATGCAATGTATAGAAACCTTTCACTTCCTTCCCCTTCACTTCCTTCTCATGAAGTCTTTCCATGTTGTCACTACCCTTCCTGACTCCATGTGATTTGTGTTAATCATTGTAGTAAACAGTTCTGTGTGTTGCCACTATGAGGAAGTGTTTTCCAGCAGCTTCAGGACAGTGGTGGCAACATGCCAGTAGACTTTCATTCTGAATTTACAGTACAATCCTGGAAACTGCAGTGGCCAGGGACAGTGCCTCCACCAAGGTTTCCCGGCTGCCACAGGAGTAAAAAAAAAAAAAGGATTTGAATTTTTTAAAATCCTAAAATGGGGGGAAAGGCCCCATTGTAAACAGTGTTGCTGTGCCACCAAAAATGGTGGTACAGCAACGCCATTGTGTCAGGGGGCATTCCCAGCATGAATGGGGTTAGGAAGTTGCCTAGTTGCAGCTCTACCTCCCGGGATGCCAGCTTAGGGACTTGCCCTGAGACAATGCCGGCTGGAGGCCATGCTGGCATCTGAGGGCCATACTGCTGCTGCGGTCCAGGGGGGCGGCATATGTGGCCCTATGCCAGCATCCATGCCAGTTTGCACGGCACTAGTGGCACGGATGCCAGCGTAGGAGTCACCCCGGCACCTAAGAGCATTTGCCCCCCACTTCAGAATTGCACAGAGAGAGTATGAATTGCATCTGAGTCCTTTTTGGTGCTGGATTCAGCTCTCTTGGCTGATTTCTTTGTTACGCTGTGTTCTTAATCATACTTAGTTCTCAGGTGTGTTCTGCAACTTTTAGGGACCATTTTAAAAAAATAGTAATATCAGTTTCACATCTCGGTTACCTCCATAGAAAGCAGATGCTAGTGCAAGGCAGATTAAAGAACACCACCTATGCACATCTTGTTTTAGTAAGCATCTTAGGTTTCTCAGTGAAGGAAAAAGTTTATTATAACAAATTTCAAGCCCTGTATTTTTCACTGACTCATCAGAGTTGGCTTTGGGAAAAGAGTTCAGCCAAGTGAAGGTGCAGCTTTGGCTGGATGCAAGAACTGATTCCATCTGGGGTAGGCTTTTAAAGTTATTATGTGGCTGCGATCTAAGCTAGTTATTATTGGTTTGCTGGATCTGGACCAGTTTGTACTTGCGGAGAGAAATTGGTTGTGAGTTCTTTTAAAATACATCCTATTCAGAATGCAGAAGATAAAATCCATTATATGACAATTAACATTTGTCAGTGTCCCTGAAAAATGGAAACCAACCTCACCCCTCCCCACACACACATTGTTATCCCAGAGTTTTCATAAGTCCTTCTGCAGTGCCATCCTAAACTGACCTACATCCTTCTAAGACAACCGAAGGCAATGGAAGGGTGTAACACTGCTTATGGTTGCATATAGTCCCCTTCCAGATAGGTGCTTATAGTCCCCTTCCAGATAGGTGACCCCCACCACACCTTTGGCTGTAGCTGCATTATCATGGCTGTTGTGAAATTTAAGCCATTAATCTAGTTTCCTATCCAACTATCTGTTCCCGTTCTTGAGGAGTTCAGGGCAATGCGCATAGTTCTTTCCTGGACCAAGAGTGACCAAGGTCATTGGGAATTTGAACCAGGTCCCCTTGTGTTCGTTCAACACCTTAACCACTACACTGTGCTGTCTCTACTTCCCCCATTCAGAAAGGGTAAGAAAGCACATGAGAACTTGAAGTCACACACTGTGAGACTGATCCTAGTTGGAACGTTACTAACACTGTTTAGTGCTGAAGTAAGTCTGCTCCATGTTGGAATGAATTTCACCTAAAAACCAGGCACTGTAAGGTACTTGATCACTTAGGATTTGTGCAGCTGGCTTCCATATTAATACACTAGGAAGGTCTGGGGAGAGAGAAGACAATGTTAAAACAATGTCAGTGCCCCATGAAAACAAGGCCTGAACTATAATATGAAAATGAACCACTTTATTCTATTTCATTTTTGTTAGATGCGATCAACAGGTTCTATAGAGAGGCAGCATAGAAATTTTCCAGATAAATGTGCTCTGAGAGTTAGGAAAGGCATGGGGAGAATGAAGAAGGAATAAGATGACAGAATTGCTGGGGTGATGGAATGAGCTTTACCAGTTCAGATTAGAGAGGTAGGAGATTCTGTTTTGAATGACCCTGTGCACAAAACGTTCCCTGCAAAAAGAAAATTAAAACCACAGAGGAAAATGTTCACCCAACTCATTGTTTGCAGTGCTTGTTTTCGATGTTCAGGGAGTTTGTTTTTTAAAAAATGCAAAGGGATATTCCAATCTGGAATTCACCTGCAAAGAAGCATAGCATGGCTTTTAAATGTTGTGTATACATGTCACAATATGACTCATTTGCTGTTGGTTAGATGAACTTGAAGAGATGTTGAATCCAATGGGAACAGTACAAACAAATCCATACACTGAAAATGCAACAGCTTTGCACGTCAGGTTTCAAGAGTATTCAAAACTTCCTATTTATTACCCTCCCTTTGACAAGGTAAGTTTGCTTGGATTGAGTGTCTTCATTTGCTTAGATTCCCCAGTGCGCCTTTCCCTTCCTAACTTTGTACTTTTTTTGGGTTTTATTTTGTGAATTGTACATTTGTTCAGCTGTTCCATGCTGTAAAGGTCTTTTGACACTTGAAATTCATGAATGAATGGCCCAGAACATTTATTCGCATAATGTTACAGAAATTTGAAAAAAGTGTGTTAATTTTTGCTCCCACAAATTTTACACAAAATGTGGGTGGGTTCTAAGGGTTGGTGTGGGGTAAGTATAATAAAAATGGTTTCATCTGTTTTTTTTGTTCAAGTGGAACTTAGCAGTGTCGTGTTTTTATAACTGCCATTTTTGTTTGATCACTGACTTCCTTCCAGCCACAAGCAGAATATGGGTTTTCTGCTGCTTGGAGGACCTTTGTTTCTCCCAACCCTCGCTCTCCTACTAACACATGTGTATGGCTCTAACTTCAACGTGGGGTTTTGCCCCTTCCACACCCACCTTTGGCTGACTTTCAGCTTTTAAAATTTGTTTGTAAGTGCTGGATATCTCTCTCTATTGAAACATTTATGTAGCATCTCTCTCTCTTTAAAGCCATTGTTCTTAAAAATAAACCAAGTTGGAGCCTTTCTGTTGGGAAGCTGGGGGGGGGTGTAGATTCAAGATTTTCACAAGGGCCAAGCAAACAGCTGTTCATACAGCTCAGTAGGGTGAAGGGAGTAAAATGACTTCATGAAGGTCAAAAGGGCTTGCTGATCAGTACTCTGATCAAGCTGATACACCATTCACACTTTCTAGTTCTGTCTTTACACTTGGTAGATTCTGTGCTGTGATCTGAGTATGCTTGAATAGGGCTCAAAAATGCTTTTATCTAGTACACGCTTTTGCCTGTTAGCTAAGGGTGAAGACAGACAGACATTCTAAAGTGAGGTGGGGGCAGTTTTGACATACAGTTGCTACATTCCAAGGCGTTTGTTTTCAGGGCAGAAAATGTGTGTTCAGACCAATTCTACCAGCCTTTAGAAAGTCTGTCTGGGTTTACCCTTAGTTGCCTTTAGCACTGATTGACAATATACAGCTAGGGATGATTTCTATAAAGGAAACACAAATGTGTTTAAAAAAAAAAAGCTGCTGTAACTAATTTGGAAAGAGTAATAAAATATAAGGATTAAAAGCAGCCTGTGTGTGTGTGTGTGTGTGTGTGTGTATTTAAACACTAGTTCCCTTTCATAGTAATGCGTTTCTAGGATGGTTGGATTTGAGGATAAAAGGCTGAAGGACCTAGTTTCTGGTAAAGAAAAAATGATTTGAAAAATACTGGGGTGTTCTCAGGCGAAAAAAGTCATAAGTCAGCCAGATACCAAAGTACTTCAAAGAAGGACAGTAGAACCATAAAGTTTGAATGTGGTCCTTCTACTGCAACACAGGTATGGATACTGGGACAAAGTATAACTAAACTAAATGGGACGCTGAAAGAAAATATCTCCTGCATGTTCATATCGCTAAAGAGTGGGAGGGGAAGGGGACGGGTTCAGGTTTGGGTAAGTTGCAGCAGTTTCTCCCTGTACCATTTTCTGACCTCAGGTAGTCCCAGGGGATGTTACTTTAACTTGTGTGGGGAAATATGTGTATTTCCTCTCAAGCAGTAAAGTGTGGCTGGGGTGTGTGTGGCATCTGAGGTCAGGAAAACAGGATGGAGGGGGAAGATTCTCCCCACTGTACTAATTCAGATCTCTTCCTCATCCCCACCCCTTCACTAACCAGCAGCTTTTTAGCAATAAAAAACATTTTGGATAGCCCTTCATGAATCTTCCAGCATCTCATCTAGTTCAGCCTTTTCAGAAAATGTAGAGTTTCAGCCAACCAGACGAGGCATTCATTTTCTTCTCTCCACTGCCTACAGGGCAAGGCAAACTTATCAAAAATGAACTAGTGAAAGATCTTTAGATTAAGGCTGTGTTAAAAATGATAAAGAAGAGGGGCGGGTTCTTTGGTTAAAACATGAGTGCATAACTTTGCCATTTTCAAGGAACATAGTGCTTCAAAATCTGCACTGTTCAGGCTGTAAATGAATATTAGACTTGCTCTTGTAGTACTTGAGGCTGTCCATATAGCTATGGTTTATCACTGCATTTTCTAAACTCTGATGAATTATGTATCCCGTTTATTTCAGAGTGCAAAATCTGTTGCATAATGGGTAGGCGCACGAACCCACAAAACAGTTTAGAGTTGGTATTCAGACTGTAGAGATCTTACTGTGATATCAGGCAATCATTTTGAATTCTAACATGCTGCAGAGTGCTCAGGTGTCCCCCCCCCCATATCTAATGTTTACACATTGTTATCCTTTTGCAGATACTTGAAAAGGCAGCTGAGATTGCAAGAAATAGTGATAGTTCTGGTATGGCAGTAAGTATCACAGGTGAAACAATGATCTTTCCCTGCTTAAAATAGTTGTATCACAGGATTTTTCCTTCCATGTCATTTCTGTTTGTGCAATGTGAAGTGCTTGCATTTAAAAAAAATTAGAGCTCTAATAGCTTAAAAAATATATTTACATCATACATAATCCTTTAAAATGTGACCAAAACAATCTGTGCAGATGCCCTAATTACCTGCCTATTTTGCAGCTGCTAAATATTATGTAGATCAGCTACATTACAAAATCAGTGTAAATTGTGTAATCCTTTGAATGGATTGCCTTCCTCTAATTCTAAAAGAATTAAATCATATGCTATTCAGCACTGCTCATGAATGATTTCATACCAAAATAAGCATAATTTAGTTTTTTAAAGAATCCATTGAACCTGAATACTTTTAGCACTGTTGTTCTAGAGAGTAGTTGTTTTTATTAGATGTAGTTCGCACATAGAGTGGTAGCTGGCCTCTTGAGTAAAAATTATGTTTTTATAAATAAGCAGTATTTTTTACGTCTGGTATATTTTTGAAGTTACTGATACTACCTGTAACCCTGTGTGAATATTAATGTGGGATGAAAAGCAAGAAGTGGGCCAATTTGAGTGTCGGTTCTAGGGTGTGTAAGGTTTTTTTTCCTTTACATAGTATGTTCCATAACTTGTTGAAACAGAATAGTTATGCATTAGTCTTTAAATGTTACAAATGTTTATTTTTTTATAACACTGTTAATGTCCTTGAGTATACAATCTTATCATCCCCTTCTTAACAGAAATATTACCCAGGTTCACTGAGAAAATAACAATATTGCCCCCTTGTGGAGTTAAATGTGAATATATTCTTGACCTTAGAATTCCTGCCTTCATACTGCGTTTATAATGACACAGTGAGGGCCATGTAAAGGAATCTACCCTGTTCTGGCCTCCATATCGTTCATACTTTACAGGAATTAGAAACATTTGTCTTGGCACCATCTGTACCATTTATAAATGGCAATCTTTGCTTTTTTTGTTTTTTTAGGGTCGGGGCGGCAAAAAGTTCTACATTGAG
The DNA here is from genome assembly GCF_029931775.1 of Euleptes europaea. Classification (NCBI taxonomy): domain Eukaryota; kingdom Metazoa; phylum Chordata; class Lepidosauria; order Squamata; family Sphaerodactylidae; genus Euleptes; species Euleptes europaea. The sequence continues at coordinate 42,236,485 of NC_079316.1, forward strand.
CTAAAGGAGATCATGGAAAGGGATCCTTTGTCTCAGCTCTGTGAAAATGAAATGGATCTCATTTGGACTTTGCGATACGACTGCCGTGAGAATTTTCCACAATCCTTGCCAAAGCTATTGCTCTCAATCAAGTGGAACAAGCTCGAAGATGTTGCTCAGGTAAGGCAAATTGTAGGAGTGGTTTACTAAGAATATTATAAGTGGTAAAAGGGAGCAGTTTTATTTACTTAGGAATGGGAGGTTGTGACTTGAGTGATATAACTGTCTTGTCAGTGAAACTAGCTACCATCAAATACACGCTTTGGGGGGGCAGTACTTGGTAAGAGGAAGGAGAGAGCTTAGTGTCTTTGTGTGATTGGCATCTTAGGTTAAAGCAGTATTGCCTCAGAAAGAAGATGCTCGTTCACACTGGGTTTATCCTGATTACTAAAACTTTTCAATTTGGGCTTTCCGATTCTGTAGAGTTCAGTTTTAAACATGACTCACTAGCTTGCATTCCTACATACATTGAGTTGCATTATAGACAGCAGAAAGTCATTCTAGGTCCCTGTCTGACACTGAACAAGTCACATGAGATGTCTTCATTGCTAGGGATTAGTTGAATTAACAGCCAATATGGCGTAGTGGTTAGAATAATGGGGGGGGGGGGAACCCAAGAAGGAACATCCTTCTGAACAATTAAAACCACCACCTAAACCTACAGTATGGAAAATATGACAAGGATATGATTGTAAACAATATTCAGTGTACTGTTAACCAGTGTGTAAAAGCACAGAAAAATAAACAGTATAATTGTAGAAATATAAGAAATATCAAAAAAGGTGTTTAATACATGAACACATGAATCTGCTTTATACTGACTCAGACCCTTGGTCCTTCAGAGTCAGCACTGCCTACTGTGACTGGCAGCTGCTCTCCAAGTCTCAGGCAGAGGTCTTTCACATCACCTACTGCCAGATCTTTTAACTGAAGATGCCAGGGATCAAACTTGGGACTTTTTGCACGCCAAGCAGATGATCTACTAGAGACTATGGATGGCCAGCCAAACTCTGTTTTGAGTCGATTTTCCTCGGACCATGTATGTGCATTCAGTTTTAAAACAAGTACCAATTCAAAACAAGGAGCCAGAAAGGGTCTCTCATGCTTGCTGTGTGAGGTGCAAATTAACATCAGCCATATAAACTGTCCCTGTGGTTGGCAGATGACGTAGGAGCACATTGTCATATACAACAGAATACATAGAAATGCCATGCAACTTAAGCAGAGAGTCTTTCTTTAATATAGGAAAGGCTTTCCGTGCTAACTAAGCATCTTTCTGTATACTTAACATATCCGAGGAACTGCTAAAGAGGCAGGAATCATTGTCTTGGTTGTTCTGGTGGTGTTTTGGTTTTGGCTTAAGAAAGCTTTCCTTTCTGCCCAGATGTGACAAGTCCCCTCATTGGCCTCTGACCATCACATTTAGATCAGCCGGTGCCTACCTGAGATGTTGATCTAGCTGGCCGGCATTTCCCTCCTAATTCAGGCTCAGAGGAGGAATGTAAACAAGAACAGGCTGTATTTTTGGAAATTTCTTGGCAGTTTTTCAGGTCATTGAGCTCTAGTTTCCTCTAAGGTCATATCGCTTAACATCTTCTAGTTGAATAATTGCAGTCTCTAATGGTAAGAGTTTAAAGCTGGCGTAGTCTTAGTGAACAACATTTTATGTGAGCACACAGTTGGATACTTACTTGGAGCTGGAACTTTCCATCTCTATTGCCTGATGTTGTGAAGATGAAGCTATTCAACAAGTCCAAGATTTCCTGTTGCATCAGTATACAGTCTGGTCATTCCAGTGCTTGGAAGCCATGGCTGTTTCTTGAGTGACTGCTGCACTCTAGGGTTTGTATAATAAGATTATGTCTGGAGTCGTCACAGGCAGCACCTTGGGTGACTCATCCAAGAGTCATAAATTTCTCAAACAGATCTTATAGCTTGGACAGTCTATTTCTGCTACCAAGAGAACATTTAGGGCCAAACCCCCAGAGTCATTGATCCAGAGACTGAATGTAATCCAGGATGTGATAACACAGGTTGTGTACAGTTGTATCATTAAAACAAGATTTGTAAAAGATTTTTCTCCTGCATGCTAAACTCACCTTCTTCCTGTCTTTATGGTGTAAATAATAAATGTGTACCAGTGGGGAAACTGCAAGGAACTTGTTGTAGAGAGGACATCCCATGCCCCCATTGGCCCGCATTTCCTTTACTCTTCCTCCACGTTCCTGCCCATACCTCCACCCCCACCTTTGCTCCTACTGCTTATGCTTTCTTACTGCTGTTTTCTTACACAGTTCTCTCAGAGCTCTCTCAGCCCCACCGACCTCACAAGATGTCTGTTGTGGGGAAGGGAAGGCGATTGTAAGCCGCCTTGAGACTCCTTAAAGGTAAAGAAAAAAGCGGGGTATAAAAACCAACTCTTCTTCTGCCTCCTATTCCACCCACTGCCTTTGGCAATGTTTGTGTGGTTGCTAGACAATTCCAAAATGGCAGCCAAGATCTCTCAATGTAGAATTACTAGTTCTTTTTTTCTGTAAGTTGCCATTTCTGCATAAGCACAGACTTAGCTTCAGCAGTTTATGTGGATTCAGACTCCTTTCATCTTTTTTTCATTGATTTTTCTTCAAACCTGGAGGTTTCCTGAGGTTAGTAGGAAAATTTCCCATGCATATTGTTTTGATACGCATGGGGGAAGCCATGTTATGAGCTAGATAGGTAGATGCCAACAGATTAAAAATTGGTTCAGTTGCCAGCCTTGCTTGCCTTCCTGTGTTTCAGACTTTAAAAAATAGTTAAATATTTTATACACACACATGCTCATATACATATATATATTTGTGTGTGTTAATTTAAATGTTCATTTGCGGTACTGTGTTTTTAACAGCTCATTCATGAGTTGTAAACTGCTTCAAGAAATCTGTGCTGCAACAGAAACCTTTAGCTAAACTCTTAAAAGAAAATGGTTCCTTTCAATGGGCAGTTCCAGAGCAGCCTATCAATAAAAGAAAATTATTTTATTTATTTTTGTTTACAGTCTGCCTTTGTCACTGGGGCTCAAGATGGGTTATAAGTACGATAGGACTATTCAGCCAGTCAATAAGCCAGTTACAAAATTTTATAACATCTGAATGATAACAATATTTGAATCTAACACGAAAGCTTCCTGGTACAGCAACATAATTCAGTGGGGCTAGGATTGAAGAACTGGAAGAGAAAACGTATTATCCCTAATAGAGATCAGCTTCTGAGCTGATCCATTACATCACAGCTCCCAGCTCTACTCCTCTCCAAGAATGCCCTCTTAAATATTTCTGTTTTGTTCATTTTGCAAAATGATAGAAGCATGAGTCTGTCCACATGTTAGGGGTTTGGTGTAATTGCTGTTTTTCTGTGGCTGCAACCGATAGTGGTCCAGTAATGTTACAATAATAGTGATCAGATGAGTCTAAAGCTCAGAGGAAGAGTACCTGCCCTGTGTGCAGAAAGTCCCAGGTTCAATCCCTGATGTCTCCAGTTTCAGACATCTCTGATAGCAAGTGTTGGTAATGACCATTTTCCACCTGAGATCCTGGAGTGACAGTGGTGGTCAGATGAGAAAATATTGAGCCCAGCAGTCCAGTGATTGGCAGCTTCATAGTTACAAGGGAATGTTTCAGACAAGATGTCAGGGAAGCCTCAGGAAACCGCTAAATGGCTCATTTGGATCAATGTTAAAGAGTCTTAAACTTCCACAATTTTGCCTCCCACACAGATTAGGTTTATGAGGGTGACAGTTTCTCATTAAAAAAATGTCAAGTCTGGTTCTAAATTATTTATGTTCTGAGGAGCTTATAAAATCCATAACTATAGGCTGACCTAAATCTGTCCAAAAGAAGCCAAACCAAATTAATGGTACTGTTTTTCAAGGTATTAGAAGGAACTCCATATAATCTCAAGTACTGTACCTTCTTGGATAACCTAACCCATGTGGTTTGTCATGTCCCAAACACCCTGCACTCCTTCATCCATTTTTCATCTGACATGTCATCTGAATTAAATTCTTGTGCGCTGGCTCTTCTCCATTCAGTGGCTGTACTGCTGCAACTAAAGGAAGAAGGAAGAAAGTAACAACACTAGAAATCATTTTTCATCAGTGTGTGTGTGTGTGAGGGGAGGTGATAGTTCATTAGAGTATTAATGAAGAGCAGAGTAGGTCGTGTTTCCCTGGTTGCACCACCCTCTGCTTTCTCCTACCTAGTTTCAGCTAGACTGCAGCAGGATAATGGGGTACAGTCTGGTTGCTCCCCTAGGAAGGGGAGACATTGCCTATGGCCGTGTTGGCGAACCTATGGCACACGTGCCGCAGCCGGCACGCCGAGCCCTCTCTGTGGGTACGTGCAGACCCGTCGCATCTGCCTAGGGCTGTGCCGTGTTGTCGTGCTGAGAGCGGTGCTCCTTCTCCCCAAGCCCATGCTCCCCAAGCCTGCACTGGCGCCCTCCCTCTCCTTGCACCAGGGCAAGCCTCTCAGCTGAGCTGCGGCCGCCCCTCTTCAGTTTGGACCGGGAGGCTGTGGCCGAGCACCTTGCCATGCCCCCCCTCTTAGCTGAGCTGCGGGGCAGCTCAGCTGTTTGTCAGGGCCCCCGCCCGTCTTCAGTTTGTCTGGGGCCCCACCCGTCTAAAAAAGCATTTAGAAAATTCTACAACATTTGCAGACAATCCTACAAGCCATCAGGAAATCTACAAGGAATTTTCTAGCATTGTAGCAGCTGCAAAGGTGAATTTTAGTAACAGATTTTTACAGTTCCATAAGATGGAGACAACCCTGTTTTTCTTACTTCTCCAGATAAAGCCAAATTTGAAGAACTTGATCTTTCCTGCCTACACTGGTTAGATTTAGAAAATCTGGAAATGGAGCTAATAGAATTTCAAGAAAGCTCTATCTGGAAAAATAAATTCTATGACCTGTGTGAAACACTTGAGAAGATAGAAGGGATGACAAAGGACAGCATTTTCAGTTAGTTCTGAAAATGAAATCCTTAAAGTGTGGAATTCTCTGCCAAATAATTTTAAGTCAATGAAAGCACTTGGGATTGCTTTCCTTACTTTGTTTGGATCATCTTATGCTTGTGAGCAGCTGTTTTCAGCTTTGAATTATATCAAATCTGACACCAGAAACAGCCTAACAGAAGACCTGAGTTCTGCATGTGTTGCTCTCAAACTTACAAAGTATGAGCCAAGGGAAGACAAATTATCAGCATGCACACAACAGCAAAAATCACATTAATTGTTCAAAAAAATTGACGATGTCCTCAAAGATGTCACAAAAATGGTGAATTACATCATGGCTCGTGCTCTGAATTGTTGACAGTTTCAAGCACTTCTTGAGGAGGTTCAGGCACAGTATAATTGTTTACTTATGTACAATAATGTCCGGTGGCTGAGCAGAGGACGAGTCCTGGAGAGATGCATGCCAAATTCAAACTTTTACCTTTCAATAAAAAGTTGTTTGAACTGATGAAGATGTGAATCTACAAGGAATTACTGGATGCCAAATAACGAAGGAGTCTATTAAATATCTTGGGGTCAGAATATCTTCACAGAACAAGACACTTATGAAGTCAAACTATTTGAAAATATGGGGAGACATAGAAAAAGATCTAAATTTATGGTCAAAAATGAACATTTCCTGGTTGGGAAGAATATCGGTGATAAAGATGAATGTACTCCCGAGACTGAACTTTCTATTTCAATTTCTGCCGATTAGTATATCAGACAGAACAATAGAAAATTGGCAAAAACAAATAAATCGATTCGTGTGGGCCGCGAAAAAGCCAAGAATCAGATTCAAAGTGTTACAAGATGAAAAGAAAAGAGGAGGTTTGGCACTACCTAATCTTAAACTATATTATTATGCAGCCTGCCTAACCTGGATTGCAGAATGGATAAAATATCCTAATCGCAGACATCTGATTTTAGAACGAGCGGATCTTGGGCAAGGATTTCATAAAATTTTGTGGGACCCCACAGCAATCACTTACAAGGACAAAACATCAGAAGACTGTGACATCAAGACGGCGATACTAAAAGTATGGAAGAAGCATAAGAAAAGAATAAGTCCAACTCCACCATCCATAATGTCTCCAACTGAAGCATACGATGACAACGTTAAACTGAAACCGGCTGTTCAATTTACTTACAATTATATGATAGAGCCAACAGGTGAAATCAAGAGCTTAACTGAACTTCAATTTTTTTTTCAAAAACTAAATTGGCTAACTTATCTCCAACTGAGGTCTAATTTGAAGAAAGATTGCTTACATCCTCGGCCATTTCGAGAATTGACAGAGTTTGAACTGCTAATAACCAAGAACGATTCTCATCTATTAGGAAAAATTTATAAACTTCTTTTAAAATATGATACAGAAGAAGAACAAGTAAAAACGAATATGATTAAATGGATGCAAAACTTTGGCGAAATGATCAACATGGAATCTTGGGAAAGACTCTGTACCTCTGAATTAAAGTATACTGTGTGTCAAGAAGTTAAAGAAAACTGGTAGAAAACATTTTACAGATGGTACTTGACCCCAAATATGCTCTCTCATATGACATCTTCCGGAAAAAAAGGCGTTTGTTGGAAATGTCAAAATACAGACGGGTCTTACTTTCATGTCTGGTGGACATGCCCTAAAATTCAACAATATTGGAAACAGATTCACAGAGAACTCCAGACGATATTGAAAATGAAGATACCACAAGATCCCAAATATTATTTACTTAGTATCGTCCCACCAAACTTGCCTTTGAAATTTCATGATATTTTTAAATATGCCACAACAGCAGCAAGAACAGTTCTTGCAAGGACTTGGAAACAAACGTCTACTCCCGAAATTGAAGAATGGAAAGAAAAGCTTCTAGACTACGCCAGCATGGCAAAAATGACTTTTATCTTAAATCCAAAGATTAATGAATCCATGGAACAATTTAATGAAAAATGGGAGTTATTATATACCTATATGTCTTCTAGACAAGCAACTGACTAGTTAATATCTTTTTCAAAACGATATATTGACAAATGAAAGATATCTATCTTTAAAATGCCATTTTATTAGATAAATCATACAATGTTTGTTTGATATTTGTTGTACTCTGTGAGCTTATTTTTTAACGAAATTCTAACGATGTTTTTATATATTCATGATCTATTTTCCCCCTTCCTCTTTTTTTCCCCTTCTGTATCCCCCAAAATATAAAATAAAACCTTTATAAAATAAAAAATAAATAAAAAGTTGTTTGTATCATTGAAAGCTCTGTTATTGTGTTTTTCTTTTAACACAAAATATGTGAATGTATGAGTTGTTTTTTCTAAATGAAAACCTCAGTATTCAGGTTAAATTGCCATATTGGCACTTGGCGATAAATAAGTGGGTTTTGGGTTGCAGTTTGGGCACTCGGTCTCTAAAAGGTTCGCCACCACTGGCCTATGACTTATTTTGAAACATACCATGAATATGATTCATCTTCCTTTCTCAGGAAAGTAAAATAAAATTCTGCCTATGAATATTCTCAGAAACATATCTGTCTAGTCATTGTAATGTGTCTCTTTTTTTTTTCCTTTACAGCTTCAGGCCCTTCTTCAAATATGGGCCAAACTGCCTCCCAGAGAAGCATTAGAATTATTGGATTTCAATTATCCAGATCAATATGTACGAGAATATGCAGTAGGCTGTTTAAGACACATGAGGTGAGTCTGGTGGTAATTTTATTTCAGCAGTTGACCCAAAGTTTAAAAACAAAATGTCGCTGTGACTTTTACCCCACAAATAAAACAATCCTCAAATCAGCTGCTGCTTAAACATACCAGCTGTGGACTAAGCAGGAATCACAGTACAGCAGACCCAGAGTGGGTGGTCTTCCTTTGGGAATTGCTTCTAGCCCAGACAGTATAAGTCTTTCTTTGCTTATTTGGCATGCATTCTAAGATGTGGGGAGCATGATGAGATGCACAGCACAGGAGAAATGAAAAACTGGTTGGTTCCACCTTGAATGGGATGCATGTCGTTCATATCCTGTGTGTTAGAGTTGAGAGTGGCCATTGAACTTGAGGGGGGCATTCTCTCGCTCATTAATTCTCCTGTTAGAGCATACATTTCTGATTTAATATCATTTTTGCTCCAAGAATATGTTGGCCATTATCAGCTGCAGCGCTGCTGTACTTCAATGTCCTTGACTTCTCAAGAGCCTTGCACATAATTAGTAACATTTTTAATTTCAAGGCTAGTTTATTGACAGAATATTTTGGCTTTCATAAAATGTAAACAAGATAGTTCTGTCAGTCCTGGCTGGTCTTATTATATGGAATTGGTACTTCTAGTAAGGTTGTAATTTAAGTTTCTGTGAATTTATTCTAAGTATGTAGAGTCAGTGGATCACAGTTGTTACCGGAAATGCTCAGAGTACATATGAAAATGCTATTCACAAATAAGAAAACTCCCAGCTGACAGTGCCAAGGGACCTTTTGTCTGTGCTTGAAATGATCATAGTATTGGGCTATACCTTGAGAAGGAACTTAACAGTGAGGAAAACAATATTTAAGTTTTACTCTTTATTGAACACAGAAGGAAAGGCAGGTGGTTTGAAAGAGCAAAATAAAATCCTAAATCAGAGGAATTACTGAGTTTTGAGTAACTAGATGGCTTATAGAATCACACAAGCATTTGGGTAATAAGCAACAACAGGTGAATCAGAAGATTCCTAATCAAAGCCATCCCAGTTATGCTAGATGTTCCCTCGCACAGGCTAATCCAAAGTCAGCAGCCACCTTCAGTTTTGTTATGAGTGTAGAGTGTCTCCAGAGAATGAGAGGGTGGTAAGTTGGAGGGTGAGGCTTTTCTCTGACTAGCTCACAGAATGGAGGGGAGAATAAATTTGGGGGACAAGGAGGCTAGGATCAGGAAGCAAGGTAAGGCAGATTTAAAAAGCAGAATAGAAAGATTCATACATTGTCTCATCCTTAAGGTTGCCAACCTCCAGGTAATAGCTGGAGATCTCCTGCTATTACAACTGATCTCCAGCTGATAGCGATCAGTTCACCTAGAAAAAATGGCTGCTTTGGCAATTGGACTCTATGGCATTGAAATCCCTCCCCAAACCCTGCCCTCCTCAGGCTCCACCCAAAAAAACTCCCACCAGTGGAGAAGAGGGACCTGGCAACCCTACTCATCCTGCAGTCCAGCTCTGAAATAGCAAGGGGAGTGGCACCAAATGGCAAGGAGAGGGCCTCTGTCCAGTGATATTAGTGGCAGTCCTTTGGGATCATATTGAATTTTTTTGCTGCTAAACCTTGTGTAGCAGAAGAGCAGTCTGGAATAGGGCTGTTGAAAAAAAATAAATTCGGCAAAATTCGGCCCATTTTTATTCGGGAAATGCCTAAGGCCAAACTCCCCCTATTCAGATCCGTGGAATTCGGCATGAAATTCGACGTTCCCGAATAAATTCGGCCGAATAAAGCCATTTAAAGCACATTTGCGGCTTTCTGCGACTCCGGGGGGCATTTTTGGAGGTAGAGGTCCCAAACTTTCAGGATAGCTTGGAGGGACCCTACTTGCAAGAACCCCCAAGCTTGGTGAAGATTGGGTCAGGGGGTCCCGAGTTATGGGGTCTGGAAGGGGTCCCCCCATCCGCCCATTGGAATGAATGGGAGCAGGCAATCCTTAATGTGCATCTCGAGAACGGCAAAAACTCCCATTGTTTCTCATTGGCTATTTATGCACGGGAGGTTTTGCTTTGGATTTTCCCCTTTCTAGGTGTACATTTCCCCCAGACAAATTCTCAAAACTCTGCAGGGGGGCTTATTGTTGAGATTTGAGAATTTGGATGGGGGAAATGTGCATCTAGAGAGCGGAAAATCCAAGGCAAAACCTCCCATTGTTGCGGACTGATAAAAGGCGGCATTGTTTACAATTCACTCCGCTTTACCATGGGAGCAAAGCCCCACCGTGGTTCTTTCTTCCAAGTAAGCAGGCTGGAGGATCAGGGCTGCCCGCCCTTTCCTCTACATTTCGCTTCCTCCTGTCACTGCTTCCTCAACCCTGGGAGGGAATTGAGGGAGGAGACAACGTGGCTGAGCTGTCACTGTCAGGGGAAAGGAGAAATCCTAAGCAGGGACACCTGCGGGGGGCCGGGGAGGGGGGGAATAAGCAGGATGCTGCATTGTACGGCACACGACACCACTGGCGCATACACACATGCACGCGTGCTACACGCCATTCCCTCCCCCCATCGCGCAAAAGAACACAAAAGCTCAGATTCTACGGACACGGCCCACAGAGACAATCAACCCACCCAAGCAGAACAGCCCCCCCCCCCCGCAACAAGAAGACGCAAATTCCAAATGAAGGAGAACAACTGGGCATCCAGAGAGAAAGACTCACCGACCCACACTGACCTCCAGGCAAAGGTGGCAACCAGTGAAAACAGCAAAAAAAACTCTAGCTCAGAGGCAATCAACCCCCCAAGCAGAACAGCCCCCCCCCCGCTCGACAAGAAGACACAAATTCCAAATGAAGGAGAACAACGGGGCAGCCAGAGAGAGAGACTCACCGACCCACACTAGCCTCCAGGCAAAGGTGGCAACCAGTGAAAACAGCAAAAAAACATTAGCGCAGAGGCAATCAACCCCCCCAGCAGAACATCCCCCCTTTGGCTTCCCCCACACACACAGACACAGAAACTCCCCCCCCCCCACATACACACACGCACAGGAAAAAAGTTATAGAGAAAAGCCCCAAAACAGGTCAAACTGTGGATGTCTTCTCTTCCAGCAGAAGCAGGGGTCAGGAGGAGTAATCCAATCTGATCCCAGCAAGCAGCAGCAGGTCACCTCAGCTCAGGATCTCTCACGATCAGCACAGGAGCAGCAGCAATGGAAGGAATACAGACTCACGCACACACACACACTAACCATTTATGTGCGGGAGGTTTTGTCTTGGTTTTGCTGCTCTCTAGATGCACATTTTCCCCGTCCAGATTCTCAAAACTCTGCATGGTTGCTTATTGTTGAGTTTTGAGAATTTGGATGGGGAAAATGCGCATCTAGAGAGCGGCAAATCCAAGGCAAAACCTTCCGTGCATAAATGGCCTCTCTTCCCCCCCCCCCCGGACCACATAGCAACCCGAGACCATCCACACGCACCCCCCCCACACACGGGGATCTCTCTCACTCACACACAGACACATACTCTCTCCCCCCTGGGCTGCGCAGCCCACGCACACACACCCCTCCCCCCACGGGGACCTCTCTCACACAGACACTCTCTCTTTCTCTCCCCGGGCCGTGCAGCGGCCGGGCTCACACACTCATCCGCGACTGATTGGCCAGAAGAAGACCCAGCTTGGCCACCTATTGGCCGCGGGATAATGCTGATTCAGGGGTGCCGAAGTTGTACGAATTTATCTGGCGTCTGCCCAAACTCGCCGAGTTTGGCTCATCGTTTTCCCGCCTTTTTTTTGACTTTGGTTCTATCCAAGCTAGAAACCGCCGAATTGGGCCAAATTAGGCTGTTTTTCAGTTTGGATGGAACTGAATCGACAGCCCTAGTCTGGAATAAAGAACTGAACCCAGTTTGCTCATGCTAGGATGGCACTTCTATTTTTCCTGGGCATTTAATACTGGGGCCAAATTCTACTGTTGGTATTTTGGGATCATTTGTAAAGGTAACAAATCTGGTCATAAGGAAGAGGACAATGTGTACCGGGGAAGCAGAAAATAACTAAAAATTGTAATAAAGAGCTATGAATTATGGGTAGTAGATAAGCCAGCTGGGAAAGTGGAATGATTGAGTCTCCTAGGAATGATGGTTGAGTTACCTGAGTGGCCAAGAGGTAGCTGATGGCCCTGTCACTAGTTACTAGATTTTCAGAGGTCAGTTATTGTAAGCCAGATTCCTGGATCCTGCAAACCTCAGTCATTAATCTTGGGCCTCAGGGAGCCAAATAATAGAGCCGTTGTCAAGGGGGTGTCCAGGCCCTTAGTGGAGCCAGCCTGTTTTCCTGTGAGTCAGTCTTTCAGTTGCCTGTAACTTCATTTCTCAGCTTTAATATCAAGCATGGAGTATCTCCTGCAATCTCAGACATTGTATGACCTGGGAAGTCATAGAGGTGACTCACACCCATGGCTCCATACCCATGTAGATCCTAAATTGTTTTCTATGTTTTTTTAAAGCAGTTTTGACTCCATGTGCCACACTTTTTTTTTAAAATGGTGTTGCTATCAGAGCAGGACAATTTATTCATCACTGGTAATGGTGATTATTTTAAAGAGTAAAGATTTTACTTGTAATTTGCATTGGACTCTAAACACATGGGGGCTTTTGAAAAATAGATGTAATAAGCATAGAGTATCCAAAAGGTAGAGTTATTGACCTGAGCTGGTGGTCTTCAAAATAAATGTGAATAGCTAATGTTTAATATTTTCTGAACCAGTGGTGCCTGCTTTGCGTGACAATGCATATTACAGCTGAAAGCCTTCCATTACCTGCTGAAGAGTTCTGTTTTTGTGTATGGATGCGATGGTGAATACTGTTTTACTGTTTGATTCAGTTTGTCCTTCATTTCACTTTAATTCATCTTCCACAATGAAGCCAATTACCCAGGTTTTCTTTATCTTCTTCCAGTGATGACGAACTTGCTCAGTATCTTCTGCAGCTTGTGCAAGTACTGAAATATGAACCTTTTCTCGACTGTGCCCTCTCCAGGTTCCTGATAGAGAAAGCACTGGCAAACAGGAGGATAGGACAGATGCTGTTTTGGCATCTGAGGTAAGAAGTCTCCTGTGTAAGCATCTTCCTCCTACTTCTGCCCCCAAACTGTTCAAGAGCAAAATTTCTAGTTCTAGTGGAAGAAAAGCCTACAAGGCTGAGCCAGTATGTCAGACACTAAAGGGAGTCAAAGTAAGGGAATTTTTCATTCTGTTTAGTGCCCTGTGCCATTTAGTCATTTCTAGCCAATTGCTTTTCTTATATAAGTACCAGTTACCTCTGTCTTTTCCCTCATTATGTCCATTTATTTAAAAGTAATGTTTTCTCAAAGTCCTGTAGTCACCATAAAACATGCAAGTGAAATTCTGCTGATTTATTTAATTTGCATGAATTAATCTTAACCAGACTCTGCTCTGCATTGACTTTAATCCCAATGTCTATACTAAAAGTATCTGCCAGTATTCTGAGACAACAGTGTGGTTTGTTTTTATATGCATCACTTCAGATACACTGATGTCCCGCACCCCTTGGCTTGCTTTCATGAGCAGCCAGACTGAAAGTGAGTTGTCCCATTTGTTGAAAGGCCTGACTGAGCCATCTGAGAGCTGCTACTAAGGATGGACATGTGTAGGAAATCTATGTGTATCTGCAGAAATGGATCCTCAGCAGTTTCCATAAGGAGGCTGTTGTCTCAAGTGTTTAATTTTGCTGAGCTTGTGCCTCATTAGAATGAATCTCTCCGTCGTGCTCTCAAAGGCAGCAAAAAAGCTTCACCTACATCTCAGCTTCAGATCCTTTTGTCACCTTTGGATTGCTTCCTGCATTCAAGGGCAAGCCCAGCCTACCTAAAGAAAAAGAGATACATGACAAAGAGGTTGAAGCTGCTTGAGCTCACAATTAACAGATGGAAAGGAGGATATGAATATTTAAATGAGGTCATCTTCCTCTACCTATTACAGATTTCACCCTTCCCATTAGCTTCGCTCCCACTGTGTCCTGCAGCAAGGAAGGAATTGAAAAAAGGTGTTCAGGTAGGAGGGCTCCAAAGAGATGCAATTTGTAGTATAACCCATTCATGAGGCCACCAGATGTCTAGCAAACCTTTCTGCTGCTTTCAATAGCAGCAAACAGAACAGCATTCTGTTTTTCTCATTGTTTCCTATATTTTGGGATGAAGAGATAGCGGAGCTCATGTCTACACATTTTGGATGCTTTGAGAGTGCTTAACTTTGAGGTGGGGATCAACAGTTTTGCAAAAAACAGTTACAATAATATTGTGCTGTCATCTATGAAAAGGATGCACATATACTTCAGTTAGCATTTATTTATGTATTTTAAAGTAATGAAGGTGACCACTCATTTTTAAATTCAGTTTGAATGTAACCCTTAAGTTACACCTACCGTAAAATTTCTTAAGTAGAAAATGGCTCTGAAGATATTTGTACATGGAGGGATTCTTATCTTTTTCTTGTAGATCTGAAGTACACATACCTGCATTTTCAGTACAATTTGGTGTGATTCTTGAAGCTTACTGCCGTGGGAGTGTTGCTCACATGAAAGTTCTTTCTAAACAGGTATTTCTCATTTTAAATCCTTGTCTGTGGGGCAGTTGATACCTGTCATTAACTGTTGATCATGCCATTTACATAGGTGCCAGTTCCATGCATCAGCCCAATCCATGTGTTGTGCCACAGAGAAGCAGTTCTCAAGCTGTAGGAGCACATATGAAGGCTAGATGTAGTCTCCATGCATGACGTTTTAATTGAGATGTATCTACATAATGTATGAAGGTGATGGTATTTGCTCGTCTGCTGCACAAATGTGCAGCAATGCTTTAGTAAACCAAGTGTAAAAGCTGACTCTTGGCTGACTCTTCTAGCGCAAAAATTAAAAGTATTGGGACTTCCAATTTCTACTCCCTCTGATAATCTTGTGCCATCTCAATCAGTGGCAATTTTGAAGAGGCTGTAGGAGTTAGATTGGGCCAGCACGGTTGCGAGGGCCAGACGTACTTGTTCCGGTTTGGTGTTGGGGCTCCCTCCACCAGAGAAGCTTCCAGATTTCCTTACGACGGGTTCCAATTTCTTCACATCGTCGGGCTTTTCTTTTAGCTCGTCTAAATGCCTTTCCATCTATGGTCATGTTGGACAGATTTAGTGGGATACCTTATCCAGATCGTCTCTGCTTATGCAATACGGGCGAAATTGAAACTTTAGACCACTTGATGCTCCATTGTCCTCGCTGGTCTCAGGGCAGAGAGGTTTTTATTGCTCCAATTCTTACTAACTTGAACCTCCCTTCACACGCCTGGGTGTTTCCATTTTTGCTTGGCGATTTAAACAATGGTTTGGTAACATCGAATGTGGCTCGTTTTTTGGCCAGAGTGGTTGCACTTAAGCAGAAAGAACTTTCAATGACTACCTCTGGCAACTTTTAGTCAGTTCGCTCTGCCCCTAGTTTATTTTAGCTAGGAATTTTATCTATCGGGCTAACGCCTGGTTTTTAGCACTGTTAATTCAATATTGTCTTATGTTTACAATGTTTACTACATTTTATGTTTCCTATCCTTCTTTTGTGTTCCCCTTCCTCCCTCTTTCCTTGGTCCAAGACTGCAGTCATAGACCTAATAAATTATTATTATTATAATGTATGAAGGTGATGGTATTTGCTTGTCTGCTGCACAAATGTGCAGCAATGTTTTAGTAAACCAAGTGTAAAAGCTGTTTGTGTTTGATCTGAGAGCTGGCAAAAGGAGCATCCTTTTTTTAACAAAAAGTTTAAATTATAGCTCTAGGAATCTGCATTTATACTTAAGTTTCCATAAAGAGGAAAAAAAGAATTCTTTAGCCTTTGTATATTGAAACAACCACCTTCCTTACAAGTATGTTTTTAGCACTTGTAGAACACCATAAAAAAGAATACTATGGTACATGTAGTTTGGCCATAAGCTTCAAGATCTGCCGAATTTTCGGTGCCCTTTAGAGGAAGTTCATGTCAGTGCAATCAAAGAAGGGGCAAAAAAATTCCCAACTGTGCAAACACGGAAGAAATTCAAAGTAGAAATACTTCAAAAAGTTCCTGTTTGTATAGCACAGGTTGCATTTTGCTCCCTTGTCACTGATGTTTGCACAGCTCCTGGAATTGTGGAAATGTAAGGAGTTTTTGGTTTTGACAGATGGCTGACCTGGTAGGTCTCTGCCTCCTCTATTCCATAATCAGACTCGGTACACAGCATCCTGCTTGGCATGGATGAGCTTATCTTTAAAAAGCTGGAGCTTTAAAACCCATGCATTAAGGTAATTTTTCCTTGCACAGAAACAACTGTAAATATGTAAGTGGATACTCCTTACTGAACTCTGGCTAGGCTTTACGCTTATTGCTGCAGGTGGTTAAGAACTTTTCATATTCCTAATGGAGTCTGCATTTACATTTGAGGGAATCTGTTATTAAACGTATAATCAACATATAGCACAGCTGAAGAGAGGTGTGTGAGAATGTAGTGATATTAATAGTTTTAAGGGCATCCCAAGTTGCTTCAGCATCCTTTGTAGGAATCCAGCCGTATGGAAACAACATAATTTAATGCAGCTGCTGCTCACTTATGGTCTTGGACTAGCCACCGGAATCGTATTGCACTAATTCCAATCCAACTTCATTGGCTACCAATTCAGTACCAAGTCCAGTTCAAAGACCTAAAGTGGTTTGTGGCCAGGGTATCAAAAGGAGCTCCTTTTCCAGTATGGATTTGGTGGGGCACTGAGATGATTTTGTGTGATCCTGCTTTGTGTGCCGCTACCATAGGAGGTTCAGAGCATGGCAGCTTCTTTTTGGTGGTGGCTCTGAAGTTGTGGAGTTTTGAAAGACATTGCTGCCATCTTCTTCTGTCGTTGTTTTTAGCAGGTTGTTGAAACTTTCTGTTTAGGCAGACTTTTAGGTTAGCTTAGGCTAGGTTGATTACGGGGTGGTTTTTGGGGTGTGAGGCTGGCTATCCTTTTTTATTGCGCAGCTGGTTTCTGTTGCTCGTGAGATTGTATTTTAATCTTTGCTGTAAAGGAGATATTGCATTGTTGTTATGCTTCTGTAAGTTGCTTTGTGGATGCTTGTGCTGAAAAACCGGGTTAAAATTTTTTTCTTTTTTTTTCTTTTTTTGTAGAGCCAGTGTGGTTAGTGGCTAGAATGTTAGGTTTGGAGTGGTAAAACCTGGGTTAAAATCACCACCCATTTATGATTCTCACAGTATGACCTTGGGCTACTCACACTTTCAGCCTAATGTACTTCACTGGGTTATTATAGTAAAAAATGGAAGGGAGATCCTCGCATGCACCCCTGAACTTCTTAATTTACCGTTTTTTGGGGGGGACAACAAAGAAAAGGGTATGTTGGGATCTAATCTTTCTGATCAGGGTTTGCTAAAATGAGAGTCTGTTTTAATTTGGATTCCTTCAGTGAGTAACTTCAGCCATGGTGTTTTGTTTTGTTTTGAACTCAACCTACATAGAGAGCTAGGTGCTCTTGAGACATTTTGTTAGCAATGTTGAAGCCATCTTTGTCCACCTTCATCCCAGACCACTGCTTAACATTTTAAGGGTCTGGCAGCAACAAGGGTGGAGCTAATCTTGCCAGTCCTTATTGTTCAGTCATCGTCCAATAGGAATCAGGGTTGTGACTGGACAGTATAGAGTTTTGTGATTGGTCCCTTCCAATTCCCATATAGTGCTGGGCCTTTAAATGTTACAACATCCCAGTCAGATCCCCACTCAGCTCTGACACTTTAGGCCAGTCACACATGCTCAGCCTAACCTACCTCACAGGGTTGTTAGGAAGATAAAATGAAGGAAGGAGAACAATGTAAGCGGCTTAGGGTCCCCATTGGGAAAGAAAGTTAATAAATTAAATTCAAAGAATGCATAGAGTTGTGTGCTCACCATCTCTTAGTTATTAACGCAGACAGTAAACATAGAGATTTATTTTTAAAATCTCAATATCTATTCCAGGTCGAAGCACTGAACAAGATGAAGACTTTGAATAGTCTAATAAAGCTGAATGCTGTGAAGCAAAGCAAAGCCAAAGCAAAAGACGCAATGCATACCTGTTTAAAACAAAGAGCTTACAAAGAAGCCCTTTCTGATCTCCAGTCCCCGCTGAATCCTTCGGTCATACTTTCAGAACTGTAGTAAGTGTACCCAGCAATTGTTATGTGGAAATGGGCAGGCAGAAGGCTCTTGCTCTCTGACTTCTTTTGGCTGTACTGCTGAGCAGACATGCTGGCACTCAAAGGAATATTTCTTAGTGTGGCTGATACTCCTTCTGTGTAAGCTTTGTAAGCAGTTCTTGGGCTTCCTAAGGTTAAGATGTCAGTTTCAGTTGGGAGTGAAGTTTTTGCAGTTGACGTTAAAACTTAAAACACGTTCTCGACAGATCTCTGATAACAAAGACCCACCTTAAAATAACAATGAATGGGCTGGATCCAGCACAAAGATTTTCCCTGCTCCCCTCCCCCGATGCAGTTATTGCCAACCCCGGGAACATTTATTCCTGAGGTCCCAGGATCCACATGGACTAATGCCCACATGAGTTGCATTGAGGAAAGGGAAGCCGGTGAAAGTGCTCCCTTCTTTGCCTGTCGTCATCAGTAGACCTTCACTGACAGAAGAGGCAGGAAGGGAAATGTCCTCACCTTGCCTCCTTCACACTGCAGCCTCCCAACCCTCATGGCTACTAGTCCACAGAGATCCCTGGGAATAAGCTTTCCTAGGGTCAGAAAGCGCTGATGGGGGAGAAAGGAAAGGAGAAAAGATGCACAAACATCAGCGCCTTGTGCTGGCATAACTCTTGAACCAGCCCACTTTCTGACTGTCTTCTTGAAATCCATAAACCTGTAAGAGCTGCTGTGGCAACATCTGTCGTGGTTTGAAGTGAAATTTTAAGCACAAAGCTGAATCAAATGTGGCTAAGAGGTGCATGTAAAGAATAAAACTTATTTTCTACTCCAGTATGGACCATTATTTCAGATTTTGGAGTTGGTGGTTGCCAGATACAGTCCTGAACTCTGTATCATGAACATTCTGATTGGCCAGCATAGCTGATACACTAGTGGCAAAATGAAAGCTTAGAAAGGCTTCATCCAGCTCATACAATTCTGCCATGGCATTAGCTTCAAGGGTGCTTTTTAAAAATCCTGGTATATTTTTTCTTCTTGATTAACTCACCAAAATTATTTGTAATGCTTTTGTTCTAGTGTGGAAAAATGTAAATACATGGACTCTAAAATGAAGCCTTTATGGATAGTATATAACAACAAAGTGTTTGGTGGAGATTTGGTGGGGATTATTTTTAAAAATGGAGATGGTAAGTAAATGTTGGAATCTTGTTTTTCACTGTAGCATTTTGACCTTGCATTCCTGTAAGTTCTGATGAGCAAAAGGTTTCTAGAGCAATTTCATTGGCTGTGTTAAGATATTGAGACAAACTGCAATTGAACAAGAGTTAGGCATAAACACAGGTTATAGTTATGCTTGTGCACAACTCACTTCCTCTACCTCCCCATTCCTCTTGTACACAAAGCTTGAGTCAAAAATTCCTGGTTTGATGAAGCTCCAAGGTGATTTGATATTTAAATGCAAGTCCCTCAGCAAACCAGAGTTTGTTTACTCGGGTTTAACTGTTTCAGTGCAACTTTTATCACAGTGCAATATGGAAAGAAACAAAATGTCTTGCTGGATCCACTTAACCTCTTTAATGCTATAGATGTTCAAACAATTTTTATAATTAACCAATACCATTGCAATCTGTATACCTTTTACTGCCTAAATATCTTTAACTGAATTTATAGCTTGAAATAATCTCTATCTTTCTTGCAGATCTACGACAAGACATGCTGACGCTTCAGATGTTACGTTTGATGGACTTGCTTTGGAAAGAAGCTGGTCTAGATCTTCGGTAAGACTGCCTACAGTTGCCAACTTTTGCTTATTCTTGCCAGTCTCTTGCTTCCTGGTTATGTGTATTCAGTCATGAAGATATTGGCCGATACTTAGAAATAATGGGCACTCAAAATTGGTATTGTCAATTATCATGTGACTAGATAAGCATGGTATACAATCAATATAATATAGACTTGCTCTCACATAAAATCTGCTTCATTGTCTCATCTTACTATGCCTGGGATGGGCATTTGTGCCTGGGTGAAAGTGTGTGGGGGAGATGATTTGGGGCAATTGGGCGCAGCACTGGCTGTCAGCCAGTCAACTCTCAAGCAGCTTCCCGCAGCCCACCCCAGAGGTTGGCCCATCATGGAAGAGGGGGCACCAGACCTGCAGGCTTCATGCTTGTCCTGGCACACAGCACGGATCAAAAGTAGCAGGCTGAAGAGATGCTGGTCATTCAGCAACTCTCTCTTGGCAAAGAGGGGGGGTCTCATTTGCCCCCACTGCTAAAACAGAGGAGGAAGGTGCAGTCTGCCAATACCTCTTCTGTCTGCTGCTCCTGGCTGACAGCATCCCCACCCCACCCCTGGAGGAGAGGAGGCCCAGAGCACAAGACATCAGAAGGTTAAGTGTCCTGTGAGGGGGTGAATGTAGATCATAGAATCATTGAATCATAGAGTTGGAAGGGACTACCAGGGTGATCTAGTCCAACCCCCTGCACAATGCAGGAAATTCACAACTACCTCCTCACCACACCCCCAGAAGATGGCCAGTATGCCCTCTCATGATCTGCCTAAGGTCAAAGAATCAGCATTGCTGACAGATGGCCATCTAGCCTCTGCTTAAAAACCTCAATGTTTTTCCACACATTAAAGATTGGAGGGATGGAGGTTTTTATATATCGTTTATTGCTTTAACAATGGTTGCTAAAACAGCCAGAATACTTTTCTATCTTTTCATGCAAGAATCTTGGAACAGTTTCTGGTGTGAGTATTCCATCAGATAGTTTCATACACAGATCATTATCCAACGTTGGATTAAATACCAAAGTCTCTGTCCCCCTAGATCCCTGGATTATGGTGTAGATAAGGCTTGATACTTGGATGTTAAGGGATGAGTAAGGCTAAAGTTTCATTTTGCCTGTTTGACCAAATCTTGGCTTCTCAGTCCAAGCTCTCATTCTTTCATTCTAGCAAAATATGAAGCTCTAACCCCCCCCCCCCAAAAAAAAGGGAATCATAACATTGTTTGGGACTAACCTGAATGAGTCATATATCATTGATAAGAGTAACATATGGGGGGATCATGATAGGGACAGTACAGAGGACTGGCAGCATCCTTTCCATCAGTAGGTACCTGGACGTAACTTATGCCAGGTTCATATCATATTTATGAACCTGCTGATGGTATGATCGCGATGTATGAAAAAAAACTGTATGATTTGAAGGAGGAGCGCTCACAAAATAAATAGTTTTGTGCTTCAGGGTTGTCTGGAAGCCATTGCCTCAAATGGGGTAATGGAGCATTCGGCTTTGCTCTGCTGCTGGAGGTGTTTGGGGGCTCACCGTAGTTTGTGGAATGGACTATTATAGATGCCTATTATAATAATCCCAAAATGGCCTGGATTATGTATCTCTCTGTTTTACAGTAGTGGCTCTTGTTCATTGTAACATCCAAATCCTGTTATCCCTTATCTTGCGCTTTTCTTCTTGCACATTTTTTCTTTTCTTTTTTAATTTAAGAAAAATGCTGTGTCATAACAGATTTGTGGTCCCGTTTCTGGTTTTTAAATGACTTGATTAAACTATCTCTTTAACTGACCAGGGCTTGAATTTTTACTTGCTACTGTGCACATTACACTAAATAAATAAAAATTGTATTCCTGACACACCCGCTGGTTGGTGCTCCTCTTGAGCTCATCTCTTAAATATTTTTGTAGGAGTTCAACAAACAGAATGAAGTTGGAACTTAGAGCAGTAGCCCTCACAGATAAGGGAGGCATTATAAATAAGTTGCCCATCAGCCAAATATGCTACTCACAAGAAGGATTCTTTTTAATTCTGTCTGTTATCAGGGAAAAAAATGAAGGTAGATTAGTTCCGGAAGTGTATTTTTTTTTCTCTCCAGGATGTAAGAATGAGGGTTTAGTTGCTCTGAAGCTTGAATATTGATTTACATTCTCTTTAGAAACAGGAAGAAAATACCTGGAGGCTTGCAAGGGTAGGGCCTCCCTGTCCAGAAGCTGTCAAAGGCACTGGTCAGGCATTCTGTTGATGCCTCCCTGGTGAAGGGTGGGGCCTTCTAATCCATCCCAGCCCACACACCTTACTTCGCAGGAGATTAGGAAGCTCATTAAATTGTGTTGTTGCTGTTGTTTCTGAGTCGGTCTCTTATCATCTGATGGGAACGAATGAGCAGGAGGCCTTGCTGGGCAAAGGTTGCTTTCAAGATTTTTCAGGAAATGGTTGGGCCACAGTGAAGGAAAGAATTTCCAGCCCAGTTCCATACTTTACTGTGTGTATTTTTAGATGCGCTTTTGACCTCAGTGCTCGGACACATAAGAGGGAGCATTATTGCCTAAAATCTAGGATATTTTTTTTCTGTAGGCTCAAAAAGGGGCAGTTAAAATAAATATTTGTTCATTTGTAAAATTTTATATCCCACTTCTCCAGAAATCTGCTTTAGACAGCTCACAAAACAATACAATAAAATCATAGGAGTGACAACATAAATTGATCAATCATAAACAAGTACTAAAATGAGCCACATCATAAAATAACATTCAATGCTCTGAAATAAATGAATTGGTTTCCTTGCACAGTGTGAAATAGTGCATGGGTGCTCCCTATTAATAGACTATATAGTTGAGTTCCTACATTAAAAGGAGATGTTTCAGCAGATACTTAACCAAGCTTTTCATAAAAACCTCTAAATTAGATGTTCCCCACTGCCAACTTCTATTTACAGACCATGCTGAAGCTTGGGTCCCAACTGAACGTATGTGGGCACAGGCAAGAGGGTGAGTTTTGCCTACCTCCCCTCCTTTGGGAGAGCTCTAACCCCCTCTAAGCTACTCCTGAGGTCCCCATTGCCCGTGACCTGTAGAAGGGAGGGTTTGGCAAAAAAATTCATGCACCTCCCCACACCTGCAGAATTCTAGGTGGGATCCAAGCCTTGAAAAACTATAAAGTAATGATGAAACTCTCCTTTGTCTAAGATATAGTAGTAACCATAAATAATTTAACAACTCCATAACCAGACCTCTAGGTCAATGCAAAAACATTAAAACTTTGTTTATTTTATTTATTATTTTATTGAAACATTTATAACTTGTCTTTCATCTTGGCTCAAGGCAGCTCAAGAGGCCTGCTTGTTCAGAACAAGGGTCCATCTTGTTTCACATAATAACCAATCTGATGGCCCCAGAGGGCCTTGGAAGCAAGGCGTGGAGGCCAAGGCTTTTCCTGATTGTTGCCTTGCCAGAACTGGTATTCAGAGGGTATACTGTGTCTAGTAACCATTTAGTAACCATGGCTGATAGCCAGTCTCTGTGGATTGGGCTACTCCAGTTTTAACGTTAGTGGCCATCACTACATCCTGTGCAAAGAATTTCCTGTGTCTGTCCTGAATCTGCTGCCCATCAGCTTCACTTGAGTGTTATGGGGGAGGAAAGCAAGGTTCTCTTGCCCATCCTATGCATAATGTTATCAACCTCTGTCATATTTATCTCCCCCCGCCCAAGTCATTAGCACTTTAACTGGACCGTCCCACCATCCATGATGGCATATGTGAATGTATATAATACATCAAAGAAGCGTTCACGAAACAAAGGACTTCCTTTAAGCCTGCTGTGGGGGCTTTCTTCATGCCCTTCTGTAAAGGAGAGAATAAATCCAGAGATCTATTCTGACATTACAAAAGACCAAACCACACTGTATTTGTTTGGGCCTGGCAGGACTTGAATTGATAAGCGGAATTGTTATGAACCTGGAGGGACAGAGCAAAAGTTACACAGGGCAGGAGGAAAATAGAACTCATCTCTCAGGTTGGTTTATACATCTGTCAGTAGTTGTCTTTATATAGTTTTAGCAAAAGGTACAAAAGAATCCCACTGACAGATGTTGAAGGGAAGGATGAGGTGGACAGGACCCTGTGGATTTGTCCCCGGCCTGACTCCTGTCAAACTGTCTCTCTGACGAGGATGTTTTTTCCTCCATTTGGGAGAGTACCGTCCTCTGGGGACAGAGCAGCTTTCATCATTGCTGGCTTTTGAAGAGGAAGTTGTTGGAAGTGTGCCCAGTGACCGCTGCAAGTAAGGGTGGGTCGAAGTACAGCAGCATTGCACTTTAACCTAATAAAGCCCACATTAAGATTATAAAGTAGCAGGGAGAGCTCAGGCATGATTCTCTGTATTGCAAAGGCCGCAATCCCAGAAGTGGAGCTGTTGTGCGCTCTCGTTGACTCACAGAATCTGTCATTTTTAATTGCATGGGAAATTTTGAATGGAAGGATATGGAAAGTTTCTAAAGATAGAGGTGAAGTGCATGTGTGGAGGGTTGATTACTCAGACTTCTGATGTGACGTGGCAGAAAGGCTTGGCTGTAGCTGTTGTAAATGACTGTTGTGATTCTTGGATGATGGTATTATAATTTACGATTGTTTTTAATGATGGTGGTTGGTTTTCAACCAGACGAACTAAACTTAGACTGCCTTTGTGTCTTCACTGTTCTGTGTTTTGACATTTGGGAACTGTTGCAATTTCAATAAAACAGTGTTGTATTTTCCCTGAATGAAAGGCCAAGCTTTCTGTTTCTGCCTCATTCTCTTACAATTATTTTGTAACCCTCTGTAAAGCTTAACTGATTTGTTCAGCTTGCTCCCTACTATCTGTTGCATACTCAGAGCAGCTTATTTTGGGAAATTACCTCCTATTTCAGGTAATTCAATTGGCATTCATCATTTATCCTTTATCCTGTATTTTCCTTCAGGGTACAGTTTTTACTGTATGGATGGAAATCTCAAATGTTCTTCCTGATATCACTCCAGATATGAAAGCACCTTCTCCTAAAGATAGAAATCCTATCCTCCCCATGTTCCTCAGGCCAAGTCCTGTATTCCTCACGTATCTTCTCACCAGTGTCACACCCTTACTTGCTATACCTACAACCACACCCCACAATAGCACTTTCTCCCTAATCAGCCACCAAAAGGCTGGCAGTCTTGGAGCTGATCGACACTTGAGTACAAAGAAGACCTGAATGTAAATGACTTCCCTGCGAGACAGGCAGAAATGGCAGCAGGAGTTGCGCTTCTGTTTTTTGTGCATACTGCAGGAACTGAGATGGGCTTCCTTTTTCACCGCTTCGCCAATGTTCCTTTTCAGCAGCTTCGGGATTTGCTAACAAATGAAAGATAAGAGCGCCATCTGTTGTTAGAACAGTAGAAGTGCATGGCTCTTACCTTGTTTACGAAATGCTGAATGTTCGTGTTTGTTTTCTGATCTTCTGAAAGTTTGTGGTACAAATTAGCAAATGCATTTGTCTCTGATCCATTAGACACTGAATTTTTTTTTATAATTCCTGTTTTTCCAGAGTCTTGCCATATGGTTGTTTAGCAACAGGAGATCATTCTGGTTTAATTGAGGTTGTTTCTGCTTCCGAGACCATTGCAGATATTCAACTAAATAGTAGCAACGTTGCTGCTGCGGCTGCATTCAACAAAGATGCTCTCTTAAATTGGATTAAGGAATACAATTCAGGGTAAGCTTTTAGTTTGCATTTGGCAATTAATTTAGATTTTCAGCAGACCACATACCAGTGTCATATATTTCTCTGCTTATAGTCTGGCTGGATACCAACAGAGTGTTGGAAAGTTCTAGCAATGTGAGTTTTCTTTGATCTTGGATAATAAAATGGAGGCTGGATCCTTGCCAGTTCTTCCAAAATCCAAGCATATCAGTGTACTTTGACAGTGCTCTCCTTCCTGTGAGGGTTCTCAGCAACAGTCATGTCTATTGCATCTTTATGCCTCCCTCAGAATCTCTTTAAGTCATGGTTAACTAAACTGAGGAACATGTTCATTTATTTACTTCATGGGGAAGTAAATGGAGACCGAAGCAGCTTACATAATTCTCGTCACCCCCATTTTATCCTGACAACGACTCTGTGAGGTAGGCTAGGCTGACAGCATGTGACTAACCCAAGGTCACCCAGTGAGCTTCCTTGGCAGCATAGGGATTTGAACCTGGGTCCACCAGATTCTAGTCCAACACTCTAACCACTATACCACACTGGTTCTAAAACAACACACCAGGCACAGACAGTGAGGTTTAATGTTACCCCAAGTAGCCCTATAATCTTGTTCGTTTCTCAAGTGCCATGCTGGCATCTTCTCCCTCAGTAGAGTAGAACTATAGCATGTACTGGCTAGCCAGTAATGTTTTCAGTAGTTCCTGACATATCTTAAAGATCAGGCAACAATTCAAACCCCAAATTCCACTTTGACCAGTGTTCCTACAGTGTTGTTAGAACTTTAAAGGCTTCATGCAGGCAATAATTGTGTAGCCATTCTGTTTCACACAAATAGTGAATGTTTCACCTCAATCATCGTCTTCTGCCAGCGAACTTAATCTGTTTAGTTTGGCATTCCCTCATTGACTGTCCTTCCTGTATATTTTTAAAAGCTTGTTTGAATGGTTTTGATTGTTCGCTGCCTTGGGGACCATAAGGCTCCATAAAAACGTTTTAAATGAATAAATTTGACATGTTTGTAATGGCCTATGGCTATATGCAAATAAAACTATTTATTCAAATGAATAAATTAAATTAATGTTTCATTTCCTTGTATAGCATTACAATAAAAAGCCGCAGTAGCTGTCCAAAATATTTTCAGAATGAAATGTATGTCGCTGTTTAATGTGTTCAGGGAGTTTACTGCAAAAGTAGACAATATGTTTACTAGCTGAGGATATATGAAGTGGCTGTAAGGCAGTTTCTGTTTATTGTGCAGCAAGTTGCTATCTTGATGCTGTACCTGGGGCTATATGAAGCAATCTATTTCTGACTCCTAATTTAAGGAATTCTTTGAAATGTTTACCATTCTATTCCCCCCCCCCCCAATCTGATCTAGAGATGACCTGGATCGCGCTATTGAGGCATTCACACTCTCTTGTGCTGGCTACTGTGTAGCTACTTATGTGCTGGGCATAGGAGACCGACATAGTGACAATATCATGGTCAGGAAGAACGGTCAGGTAAGTATTTCCCTGGGAAACTGTTTCAGTGGGAATCGTTTAGTAGCGTTTATTTCTGTATGTTTCAATTGCTTTTCAGCCTATGATACAACCAAAAGTTCTCCTCTTCAGAAACGTTTGTGTCATTTTCAGTCTTCTGTGGATGCACAGGCCTAATTGGAAGATTTTTTCCCTAGCTCTTAGATTGGAAGTTGTTTTCTAGCTCTTAGATACTCAAAGGGGGCGCCCCTCCCCTCGGAGCACAAGTGATGCCGTTTCCTGCCCAAAAGGTCACATAGTCCAAGGGGAGGTGCCGCCTTCCCTCAGTTTGTTTTTCACTACCACGTTGTGAAGATCGTTTCCACAGCTCTCCATGAGTGTTTTTCTGTGAGGAGTTTTCTCAGATCTCTTTGAGACCTTCTCTGAGACAAGTCCACCATGTCTCAGAAGGCCCTTTTAAAAAAATGGTCCAATTGCAGAACTAAAATGACAAGGACTGGCAAACATTTCTTCCATTTAATCTGCCTCAGTAAGGGGCATAATGTTTTAGCCTGTAAACACTGTCAACAGTTTATATCAAAGGCCTGCAGTGGCCAAGCTTCCTGTTTGAAGGCAACTCTTTGGGCAAAGGACTTGTCCAGCTCTGACTGCCTGATAGCTAAATCATCTGGCCTGGCAGAGCGTTTTGATATCCGGGCAACTAAGACCACTGCTCTGGTAGAGCAATCATCTCCGCCTCCTTCTTCTGCTGCCTCATTTCTGAGATTGGATCCATTGTGGTGGCAATCTTGATAACTGGAATCAGTATTAATTATGTTAAATATTTATTGCAGTAATAGCAGTAGTCCATGAAGGGAAAGGCATATTCAGTTCACATTTTTTGTAAAGGTTTTTAAATGTGTGAAAGAACACCTGTGCATTGTTGATATATAATTCCAATTTCTGCCTAGAACCATATGATGCCTGCTTTGGTTGTAAGATGATCCACTTTTACCGGTGTTAAAAATGTTAAATCACATGTAATTATTGTATATTTGCAGTTGTTATGAAGATGTAATTTGGGGGGGGGGGATTATCGACATCACATACTGGAGGAAATCTAGTTAATGAAGATTAAGATTTTGCAACAACAGAATTAAATAGCTTCCTGTGGATACTAATTTACGTTCTGAACATTTTTTTCCAGCTCTTCCATATAGATTTTGGCCATATTCTTGGAAACTTCAAATCCAAATTTGGAATTAAAAGGGAGCGAGTGCCTTTCATTCTTACCTATGATTTTATTCATGTCATTCAGCAGGGGAAAACAGGAAACACTGAAAAATTTTGCCGGTGAGTATTATAACTCTTCAAAATCATGTTGCCGGCGCTAGCCCACCGCCATAAAAGAGGCATACAAAAAATAGGTTGTACTGAAGGAATCAGCAATCATTGGTTATACAAGATACTGTACCGGAGCAAAGAGGAAACTGAGATGGCATCACCCCTCTTACCTCCCTTTCTGTGGCCTCACTGTTCTTAAAATTAGAAGGCCATAGAACCAACTATGAGCTGTAGCCAGGGGGTTTCTCATCACTTTTAGAGACCAATAGCTCACTTGCCTTTTGCAGAATGCTGCTGTACCCCAACGGTTTCCAGGATGGAAAACATAGACCTTTTCAGACGGCCACAACTTGGGTGGGGGCTCGACATCAGTGCCAGGGGTTGGAGGGAAAGGATTGGTATCTATAAACACTCCCTTTGTAAAGGATATTTGACAGTTTGGGTTTTTCAAAACTACAACCTGGCTTTGTCATAGCACATTTGAAAAGATTTCTGTACTCATTTCATGTGCTTTGTCTTTGAAAACTCCCATTCACATTTAAGATGTCGCTCAGTCTTCTCTGAATGCTGAATGTAGGGGAACTCTCTTTTGGAGGAGACAGAAAGAGTCATATGAATACCATAATTACTGAGTGAAAATAAATATAAATACAATCATCTGTGTATTGAATAAATGTTTAAAAACTGCCATATTAGAACAACTATCCCTTTCATTGGGGGGTGGGGGACGTACAGACATTTATCCTTTCCTTAATAACCTATATAACATAGGTATTTCATCTGACTGCAAATATGGAAACACCTCTGATCTGACATCCCTGTAACTGATTATAACCGAGTTTTTTTGCAAGGCTTTTTCATCATGATTTAGCTGCTGCCGCACCATCCAGTCATCTAGCTGGCCTTGTCTACTCATGTCGTCTTGATGGGGAAAGGTCCAAAATACACAAAGGGGAATTATCCAGCTATCCCTTGGATATGTTAAATTTTCTTTGGTACTTCATTTCCGCTTATTTGGCTTCCTTTCTTCTAGCAACTGGAGACTGCAATACCTTTCTAATTATCCTTTGCTGTGTAGTATGTAAAGCAAACAGTTTTGTAACAATCTGTATTTGCAGAGTGGTATAAATGGGAACAGATGGTGGGTTAAAAAGTTTAGTGGCACCAGATAACGAGTCAAATCCAATTCGGTTCAGATAACCCTGTACTGAACCAGCCTCAACTGCCTAGGGTCTGGGCCACTTCTTTTGGCCCTGTCTTCACAGCACGTGTTCTTTGTGAATGTTAAGGTTCCGACAATGTTGTGAAGATGCATACTTGATTCTGCGAAGACACGGGAACCTGTTCATCACTCTCTTTGCATTGATGTTAACGGCCGGGCTTCCAGAGCTAACTTCTGTTAAGGACATCCAGTATCTAAAGGTAAAATACATACAAATATATTTATATATATGGATATATAAACCTATTTGTTCAGCAAGATGTTTGTAACTCAGAGCTGTGAAACATTCCTCACTTTGTCTGAACAGACAAAGCTACCATATATTGAGGAGGCAAGTCATTGGACCATTTAGACTGTAGCAGCACTCCAGGTTCTCAGGGAGGTCTCTTTGTCCTGATACCTGATTGTTTAATTGTAGATCTCCTAAGTGAAGACTTCTGTATGCAAAACATGTGCTCCGTCGAAGTGCTGTGGGCCTGCTTTCAATATCTTGAACTCAGCAGCACTGCTCATTTAATTTTGTTTTCAGACAGCAGCTCTCAGCCGAGTGTAATCTTTTAAAACAAATGCCTTGCTCCCATTTGAAGGTTATTGGTTGCCTGTTCATTTCAACTAAACTCTCAATAAGTGTATAGCATAAAAATGGAACTGTGCCTGTATAAAGAAGTATGAAGCCAGGATATTCTATAGTAGGAAAGCATGAAACTCTGATGGGTAGTGGATCTCTCTTTTTCCAAGAACGGTTGTTAAATGAGAGCAGCAGTGGTAATTTTGCTTTACATGCATTTGTACCTGGCATAAATATATTCTCCTGAAAATAAACATAGCCAGTTCATTGTGCAATAGGAGTCTGCTTATTGTCTTAAAGGGTCTGTTGAAGCTCTTCCAACTAACAGACACTGCAAATTAAGAAATAAAGAATGTCCGTCACATAACTTCCTGAACATTTCGAAGTCTTGAGAGCTCTCCCACACAGTTTCTGAAAAAGGGTTTAAAAGGCAAGGGGGTTAGCCACTCTGTTTTCACTTTATTAAGAGAATGCTCTAATACAAAGGTGCTTGTTGGCAAGCTCTTAAGAGCTAAAGGAACAGCTTAAAAGAGATCTGAGCCCCTGGCTCAAAGGACTGACAGCTTTTTAGTACTTGATATACTGGCAATTTGATATCAGGAATCAAAACAATTTGATCTGGTGTGCGAAAATGTAACCCAGACTTAAGTGAGTTGTCAAGAGGAAATGAAAGACCCAGGCTAGGCCGATCTAATCAGATCTTGGAAGCTAAGCAGGGTCAGCCTTGGTTAGTACTTGGATGGGAGACCCCTGAGGAAGTCTAGGGTCGCTGCACAGGGGCAGATAATGGCAACCACCTCTGTTCATCTCTTGCCTTGAAACCCTCTGGGGTTGCCGTAAGTCCGCTATGACTTAACGACACTTTCCACCACCACCCAAGAGGAAAAGATGGAACTTCATCATACACTATAGACAGGGGCTTGTGTCTCCTCCCCCACACCCGCTAACCCAGGCCTGAAGTCTTCCCCGGGCCCAAGAAGCCTTCTTCCAACAGAAGAGCAACCCTCTCCCATCAGAGGAAAACTAATTGAGCCAGAGGAAGGATTCAAACTTGGATGAGCCAAGCGGTAGGATCCAAATAAGGGAGCTTAACCAAGTTTGAGATACTCATAAATACTAATTTGGTCTGGTTTTCAGATAGAATCCCTGCCTTTTGAGCTGCCTCACCCTGACCAAAAAGAAACTGGTCCAAATATTTCATTTTTCCTAACCCTAAATACCATTATTTGAAAGTTTCTCTCTGGCTCAAAGTGGCTGGATTTGCCTTTACAGCATCTACTCTTTATTTTGGCCACATCAGTAGAGTTGCTGCCTCTCCTTTCTAGCAGGAGTTCTGGTGCTTTTTAGTAGCCCCATGCTGGTTAGAAATTCATCACCCACAATGAACTGGACTTCTGCCTGACACAGAATTGATAAAGGCCTAGAAGCCCTTATGGAGAGTAAGGTTTGGTAATTTCCCCTTGTGCCTCTTGGTGCTCAGTCTGATGCTCACATCACAAACCCTGCCTTATTCTTCAGAGCTTTCTTGAAGATGTGGGGTAGCTAGTAGTAGAACTGCACTAACAAGTCAACAGGAATACCAAGTTATCCATTATCCCATATGAGTGATGCAAAATGGCGGTGCTTAACAGTGAAAAAGGTGTTGCTTTTAGACAAGTGGCAAATTTTGGAAATATTGGGTATGCAAGAAGGGGGGAAAAGAGCAATCCGTTAAATGCTACGTTTTCCCCTCCCTTTAGGACTCTCTTGCCTTAGGGAAGAGCGAGGAAGAGGCGCTAAAGCAGTTCAAGCAGAAATTTGACGAAGCGCTGAGAGAAAGCTGGACTACTAAAGTGAACTGGATGGCACACACTGTTCGAAAGGATTACAGATCCTGAGTGGTTTATGAATTTGCACTAAGCTGAATGTTACTCTGACAGTAAAATGTTTAAAAGGGAATCAATGGACCCTTTCTAAAAATGGACCCAAGCATATTGCCTGAATGATTATTTTGCACTCTGCTGTAGAATGCTTTGACAAGATTTTGTAAAACTAGCCGATGTTATCTATAAATTCTTGTTCCGACTTTGCACGCTGAAAGCTACTTACTAAGCTTTTATGTTATTATTTTGATACATTGCAAAGCTGTAAATATTTTGGGTTTTTTATGTTTTGGGAATGGACTCTTAAACTCTGTCAGGATGGTTCTTAGAGGACTGATGGTTAAATGGAGAATTAGAGGTGTGTTTGTTTTTTAATTTTGCTTTGAGAGAATATTGTGTGTCTGTGTGTGTGTGTGCGCGTTTACTGGCATAACTGTGTTCTACTGTACATAATAACTGCCAGAGCATTGTACAGCAGGAAGCTGCTTATTATCTTAAAACTGCTGCCACAAGAGAGATTTGTCATCATAGTGGGAAAATTAATTTAAAGAGATGAATCCTCTAAACAAAGTGCTTAGTATTAGTGTAAACCTGTTGGCATTAATGCTAACTTCAGTGGGACAAATTGTATAGGGCAACCTTGAGCTTTTGGAAAACTCGACCATGAAGATGGTTATCTTTCAGTTCATTCCTTTTTTTTTTTTCATTCCTAAGAAGAGTTACTCCAGTGTAAGCCCATTGAAATGAATAGGCTTAGACTGGAGTAACTCTCCTTAGGAATGCACTACTAGAGTTCTATTGAACCTCCACTTTTTAAAGTCTACCAGCTGAGCTTTTGCACAAACCTCAATGGCTTTTCCGTCTTCCATTGACATCAATAACAACTGTATCATCTTTGCACAAAGTGTAATATATGTATATGGAAAATCACACTCAATAGACAACCTGTTTATGAGGAATGGGCACCCAAACAACTGTATGTAAAAGCCAAGAGGTGTATGATTAAAAAACAACAACAACATGCTAAAATGCAGCATTTTTCAAATGAAACTCCATTGTAAAGTCAGATCTGTTGTTTACTGTGTTTCCTAAATGCCTATAGTGATAACTGTTTATCTTGACCAGAATGTTTGTGTTCAACCTAAGAGAATTGGTAGAGAAACTGGGTTTATTTTAACACTGAGGTACCGAAATTTTAAGGTGCTTATTTGAGGAGCAATTCATATTTTAAAAGTGCAATAAGATCTGTTGGCTTAAAGATGCAACTTGTAATGTTTGAAATGGTGGTGAGACGGCCTTTCAGCTACTGCTTACTCGCCAAAGAACACTGGTAGCTCTTTGTTTTGGTGATGTTAAATATAAGTAATTATGATACAAAATTGCCTTTTGGATCAAAACAATGATTTTAAATAGGAATTGAATTAAAAAATTATTTTACTTTGTCAAGAGTATGTGTTCTTCTCTAAAGAATTTTGTGCCCAACTGTGTTATGCTGCTGGATTGGGGCTTCAGGAAATAGTGTCAGCCTTTGGGAAATATGGCATAAATGAAAAGCTTAGAATAATCACACAGGTGTGCATACATTATATGAGAAATTTTCAGTACAAAAATATTGGGGTTGTGTGTGTTAAGTGCCGTCAAGTCGCTTCCGACTCATGGCAACCCTATGAAAGTCCTCCAAAATGTCCTAACTTTGGGATTGGTCCAGACTAAATTGGCATAGGTTACCCCTTCTCACTGCAGACCCCCATCATGTCATTCCTCAGGGTCCTCATCTGCCAGGAGCAGAATTCCATGGAAATCAATGGGCTGCAGTAGGATTGGGGAGGCTAGACGTTTGATTTGTTGATGGAAAATTTAGTCTGGATTCGGCCCATTATCACAGTATGCTTAAGATTCAAGCTTTCTTTGGGAGGCCATTCAGAGAGTCTGTTCCCTTTAGCGAGTACTGACACAGATACATTGTGCGTTGTATCATAGGAATAACTGTCATAACTATTCAAATAAAAAAGTACTTTGTGTAGTATGGTGGGATGTTGCTGTTGATCAGGTTTCCTTGTGCAAAATAATCCCATTTCATCTATTCTTTCTTTTTAAAGACTAATGTGGGGCACATTGTGGTCAGATGGCCATCTAGCCTAAGCTTTGAAGCCCCCAAAGGAGGAGAGCCCACTACCTTCTGAGGAAGCCCGTTCCACTGAGGAGCCGCTCTAACTGTCAGGAGCCAGCGTGGTGTAGTGGTTAAGAGCGGTGGTTTGGAGCGGTGGACTCTGATCTGGAGAACCAGGTTTGATTCCCCACTCCTCCACATGAGTAGCGGAGGCTAATCTGGTGAACTGGATTTGTTTCCCCACTCCTACACACAAAGCCAGTTGGGTGACCTTGGAGGGATATCGAGCTGACTGCCCAAGCCCCAGACAGGACAGGTAAGAGTGGCAGTGGCAAAATCCTTCCCTTTCCCCTCTATATTGGGGGTGGGGGGACCATACCTACCCCCATAGTCACAAGGCAGCTGCCTCTGTTGCCTATTCGTGGAGACTGCTCCTGTCTACATATAGTGTGAAGCCAACATGACCGTGGTTAGAGGGCCAGACTAGGCCTGGAGAGTCCCGGGATCTGTTTCCCATTTAGCCACAAAGTTCACTGGGAGCCTTTAGATCCATCACTCTCAGCCTAATCCTCTCTCACAGGGCTTTGGAAGAGATAAAATGGAGGAAATACAACCATGCAAATATGCTGCTCTGAGCTCCTTACAGAAAGAGCAGGATAAAAAAATGTCACAAACTACAGGTACTAATTTAAAAAGCTTTTAAGCAGCCACCACATGATTCCTGATTGCCTGGACCTACCACAGCACATACAGTGTGCTATTCAGATGGAAGTCACTCTTCTCCTTTCCCCCCATAAAACCCACATGTATTTTTTAATAGTCAATAAAATTTTAATTTAAAAAACTTTAATATCCCAGAGGAGAAACAGCAGAAATTTCTCAACAAACAAACCCATACACTACAAATAAATATATATTACAGAACAAGCTTGACTTACCAAGAGTTATGTGACCTGGTTTTTACCAGCTAAGATCAGTTCCACTGAGTGCAGCACAGGGAATCTGCCTCCCTGTGCCTTGTTGGCAGCTCTACATATTAACCCTAGACACAGATTTGACAGATTAAAAAGCTTCCCTAGACACAGATTTGACAGGTTAAAAAGCTTCCCGTGCACATGAGTAAGAGGCACTTGAAAACATTTGACACAGGCAATGAAATGCCTGCGTTAAGGAGCTGGAGTACAATACAGTTCAGAAATTGCCCCCATTCTGGCTTTGCCTCTGCACAGTCATGGCAGAGAAAGCCAGAATGGCTTATGGACTTCTAATGCTGGGAAACTAGATGATGTGCCACGAACTCATATCCAGTCCAGGACTGTGCTTACAATCATGGCCGTCCTGGGGAGAGCCAGAATCAGAACAGCAGAAGGAGTGCCTCCCTTGATCATAGTGGTCCAGCAAGCTGTGTGCGATGAAGCTGCTGTCAGTGTGCAGCATGTTACACACTTTGCAAATGAGGATTTCACATTTGGGGCACATTTTCCCAGAGGGAGACTTTTCCAACGAACACGCATTGACCCGTGGTGCTTTCAGCTTCTTGGAATTTTTTCTTTGTAACTCTCTTTTCTTCTCTTCAAAGACCGCATTCCTTTCCCGGGGGCTAAAAGGCCAGAGACAAAAATAGTGACCAGAACAGCCTGTGGCAAATCTCTACAGTCAACTACAACAGTTTGCATTGCATGTATCAGGTGACAGGCTTTATTCTGACCTCTTCAGCTAGAGGATAACAGGCTGCAAGAACCTGAAGTGCAGTATTGAGACAGAGGACTCAGAGGTAAGTTCAGACAGACACACCCATCACTAGGACAATGGCCACAGCCAGTAAGGACTTGCATGTGTGAATGATTATTCATGTTTCAGAGACAGTTGTTTCATGTATTTAAATAGATTGGGATGGATTCAACCATCCTCCTAGTAGTCTTCCTCCAACTTAAGTGGCTCTTCTGCCAAGAGAAAGTCCACTTAAGTTGGAGGAAGGCTTCTTGGACTGGAAGAAAGCTTCCAACTTGAACCAAAAGGAAGGGTAGGGTAGAAATATTTTAATAAATAAATCAGCTTTGCTCAGTGGAGTGGTAGGATGGGGGTAGAATCCACCCCCAATACTTTGACCTCACCTCTCCAAAACTTTTACCTGAAGCAGCTAGCAGCGACAAAGTAGTTCCACCTCACAATAATTCCTGATGATAAGATGTTCATCATTAAAACAATCAGTAAAACCAGCAGCGAAGAACTTATTTATAAACAGACAGCAGGCAATAGAGAGGCTGGTTAACATACCCAAAGCATGGGAAATTAGCTAATATTCTCACCTCTCACAGAATAGGCTGGTTCTTGTGAATCTTGAACATAATTCAAGCTCTCCATCTTTTCCCGTCTCTCTGCAGCAAGAAGGTGGCCCCTGTAGATCCAGCCACCCTCAAGAACAGAGGGGGGTTGAATGCAGAGGAGAGCAGCTTGATGAGAGTCAATAGAAACCACCTCGTCCTAATTTCTTTACTTAGCTGCAAGACCCATTTAGTACACAGTCCATTCCCTGCCTCCGTTCAGAGTCTGTTACTCTTGCGCTCTCCCCCCAACCTTTGTTTTGCCTATTCACTTCCAAAGATAAATTCTGTTACATGTTGTTTTTGTCAGCCTACAGTCTTTGAGAATGATGGGACTTTAAATACTGTGAATAAAAAATAGTTTTCTTGAATCTTTTTAGCACTAAAGTCATCTTGGTTTTAATTTGAATTTAGGCAAACAGAGAAGCTAGGATCACAGTTAAAATAATCTCCTCATTCAAGATTGTCTGTATGTGTGTCTGAATTTAGAAGAATCAATATACAGTGAAGACATTAAGTAACCACATGATGTGGACAATATGGGAAAGTAATCCGATCATGCTGTGGTGAAATGAAAGTTTGGGTGGATAAATATAGAAAAACATGTAGAATTTAGACAGTCCTATATATAGTCACTCTTCACTGTGTTCATTAGAATTTACTCCACATTCCATTGCAGCCTCAACCTGTTATCAATGCCCAAGAACATTTTTAATATCAAAATACAGCGGGAAATCATTTAAGAGAAAATGCTGGGAAAGATGCAAACAAGCGTTCTATTTTAAAGTAATGATTGCATCTTTCTTTTAATATAGAACAACAATCAGAAATTAACTATGTAATGAAACAATTACAAGAAGGGCTCCAGTACATTGCAGCAGGAGGGGGGAAAGCAGTGAAGTTGCTGTTTGTACACCTCTGCTCACACTGCACAGGATCCAAGGCCTTGTTAACAAAGTAAGAAAAGCAACTCACAAGTAGGGTTGCCAGGTCCCTCTTTGCCACCAGCAGGAGATTTTTGGGGTGGAGCCTGAGGAGGGCCAGGTTTGGGAAGGGACCTCAATGTCAGAGAGTCCAATTGCCAAAGTGGACATTTTCTCCAGGTAAACTGATCTCTATTGGCTGGAGATCAGTTCTAATAGCAGGAGATCTCCAGCTAGTACCAGGAGGTTGACAACCCTACTCACAAGGTTTGAGACCCCGACTATGAATGCAGCGATAAATACTACATGGCTGATTTGTTAGACTTGTACAAGTGTTTCTTGCCAACTGCTTTTTTAAAATACTAAATTGGGAGAAGGGTTGGGAAAATGCAATTAACCAAGAAAGACTGGGCCAACACCCAGCAACAGCTGCTTTAAGTGCTTCTCACAGGAAAGCTAATTATAAGATTTCCGAGCAGATGAAATGCAACACCTGGGAAGACTCAGCACATCTGCAAGGAGGGGCAAGGAGGATGTGGGGGAAAGCTCCCTTTAAAACATATGTTGTGGTCTTGCTAAATATTTTCAAACATTTTTGGCAAAAATGTTGAAGCAGAGTAAAAACCATCCCATGCCATCATATTTCCCCAGGTTCAAAATTATTGGTATTTGATAGCTGAGAAAGAAGTGAGCTTTACGCTTACAGATGTATGTTAATTCATTTGTTAATAACTACAAAGATACACAGAGCCCCACACTGGGGGAGAAACTGCCAGAATGCTATAATTTTTCTTTTTTTAAGAAACTAAGGAATTTCACGCAGACTGCTCAAGATCATTTGAAGAAAGTAAATGGCTTGAAAATTGGGCTCCTTTTCCAAGATCTGCAAATGGCCAGGACCATGAGTCTTTATAGGGCATGTTTATTTTAGTAATGCACAGTCAACTAGTATCTTATACTTGCAAGCTTTTGTGGGAATAGAAATAGGATGGGGGGAAGTGGAGTCTACGTTGGCCTTGTTATTGTTGTCTCAATATTTATGTTGTTTTTGCAGTTTTTTCCATATACGATATAACAAAGGTTAAAAACACTCAGTTTTGTATAAGGTTGACTTTTCACCTCAGTTCTCTTCCCCATTTTTAACAGATACTTGTTATTGTACTATTTAATAATCACAAGCACTGCTCTACAGTTTGGACAGTTTGATGCAATTCCAAACTGAGAATCTGCTCAAAACGTCTTAAGACTCTTGAACGCAGGTCACCTGATTTTCTTTAAAATATGCATAGTGTGAAATGTGGCTTATGCCTTTGCTCTGTTTGATCTTTCTCTTCTTAAGCCTTTGAACATGTATAAACATTTTATGAGAATTACCAACTGATTAGAAAGAAATCTGTCCTGTCCTTGGGTCTCAAATAGCACTTTAATGTGCAGAAATCAACAGGTGAAGGCTGTTCCAGGCACAGAAATAAGATTCATCATCTGCTATGGACTATAAGAGTCACTGCTTCTAAAGGACATAGG
Source organism: Euleptes europaea (assembly GCF_029931775.1). Lineage (NCBI taxonomy): Eukaryota > Metazoa > Chordata > Lepidosauria > Squamata > Sphaerodactylidae > Euleptes > Euleptes europaea. The sequence goes on from NC_079316.1 coordinate 42,275,275, forward strand.
ACCAAGAGCCAGATAAGGAGTCGGCAGCTCTACCTTTCACTCCCATGTTGTAAAACATCCTAAAGTTTTCAGCCTATATTATTTTATACCCATTAGCTGTTTCAGGTCTCTCATTTTGATCCAAAGGAATGTGTGTCACTCCTTATGAGGGGGTTGCGGTTTAGTAAGAAAAAAAAACCCCTTACATTAGATCTCTTGAATGCCCAGAGAATAAATTCAGTGCAGAAAGCTTCTTCCTCAAGAGACGGCCATTCTTTTTCTTGCAGTGCTTTGCATCTCCTGTATACTCCTCCTTAATTTCCCTCTTGGCTTTCCTGAAGCTCTGACCTTACAGAAAGAAAGAACAGGCTCCAAAAGAATACTCTAACACGCATGCTCCCCCTGCCCCCATGCACATCCACTCTCAAAGGTAAGTCCCTCCTTGTTCAGTGCAGCTTGCTCCTAAGTAATGGCATACTAACCTGCAGGCATCTCTGAAAAGCAAAGTATTTTCTGAAGATCAGTCCGCGGCTGCCGTCTGTCTGGTGAGGAGAGCCCCTGCTCAGGAGGATCCTAAAAGAGACAGAGTCTGTACTGCAGTTTCTTCACTAAGCAATAAAGTAAGCAATAGCCAATCATTACCTGCACCTATTTCGATACTACAAAGCAATAGGAAGTTCTCTTCAAATCCAAGGTGTCTTTCTTGTATGCAGAAGGGAAGCAACAGAGTCCACCCTTCAAGTGGAACAAGCACAAAGCCAGAAAGGAAAACACAGACCAGGGTCCTGCTTATAAATAATTTCATGGCAAACCAACTGATTAATCTTCATTTCCACATTGTGGCACAGCATCTCCAGGAAAGATCCCTTTGGCTGTGCTAACTGCATTAGTCTCTCTGCTCTCGATTTGATGCTTAGTAATTACATTTACATTGGGCTGATGGACTTGCCTGCCTGTTGACACTTGCTCTTGGTCACCGGTAAGTACCTTTGGCTCATCCTGACCATTTCTCAGATTTGGAAACATTTCCCAATAATTATTTCCCCAAGCAAATAATTTTCCTAAACAAACAAACAAACAAACCTACACTTTGAAACATTATTACAAAGCATTACTATTAACTGCATTAAACTCTGGTCTAAAGCAACATTATTTAACTGCTTTATTTTAAAAGCTAGCTTTAGGCAAGGCCAAGGAAGGGCTCACAGTGAATTCCTTATTATCTAAACCTAGGATTAGAGTCTTGGGGGAGTTATCTGTTCCCCCTCTAAATAATATTTACCCCAAACTGAGAGTAACTTCTTTTCCCACAAACTGAGAAAGGCAGCACCATCTTACAAGATGAAAAGCCATACTGAAAACTGAGGTTTTCCATAATTGCCTCCTAGATGCAATGGCTAAAATGCCCAGATTTTATAGGAAGCAACTAAGCCCCACCCCCTTTTTGGGATCACCTCTGCAAGTGGAAGAAGTCAATATATTTTTTCTTCTCTGCGGGAACAGAAACACCAGTGCATAAGGAAGGTCTTCAATGCAAACAAAGTATAATTTAGCCTTAAGGTCATAATCTGCCTATGGAAATGCTGCTTTTGCTGCTTTCCATTTGGGAGTGAGCAGCTTTGGTCAATGCTCTTCTTTGACACTAATAAGCTCCCGGCAGAGTAAGGTAACAGTTGCTTTTTAAAGGCTGCAAACCTATGCACATTACCTGGGAGTAAGTCCCACTGAATTCAGTGGACTTACTCTGAGTAAGCATGCATAGGCCCAAGGGGTATCTCTCTATAGAAGCATTCATAATTCAGGCTATCATCCTTCTGCTACTACAATAACACGTATCTGGATATCTTTATGGAGCTACAGGAGGGGGAAGCCTCTGCTGTAGTTCCTTGGAGAAAAATCTTACAAAACTCAGTAGAACTTTTGAGTCAACATGCATAGAATGTATTTCTTCAGTACATTTTTATCCTGCCCTTCCTTGAAGCAGCTCAGAGTGGTGTGCATTATTCTCCCTCCTCCATTTTATGCACACAAAAATCCTGTGAACTGGGTTTGGCCGAGAGAGAGTGACTGGCCCAAGATCACCCAGCAAACTTCATGACGGAGTGGGGACTTGGTCCTTAGTCTCCAAGGTCTTAGTCCAACACTCTAACCACTATGCCACGCTAACTTAAGCTGCTGTGTGCGTGTTTGTAAAGTGCCATCAAGTCGCAGCCGACTTATGGCAACCCCTTTTGGGGTTTTCATGGCAAGAGACTAACAGAGGTGACGGGTTAGTAATTTTTACTTCCTTCTTTTGTTCTGGAATGTAACATTCAGAAATCCGCTACATATTTTGTTATAATTCCAGATTACCAGAATCTGGGGACGCTCTAAACCAGGATTTACTTCTGACTGTCTCTATACAGGCTGAATCTAGGCAAGCTGGAATGAAGGACTCTGGTGGGCATCATTCCCTGTTCTTTGTTCATGTTACCGGTAGCTCTGAATAAAGTCATAGGCCGAGCAATGGCAGCATTTTACATGCAGCTTTAACATTACAGTCCTCGAGATTGATAAAGTGGGATAACAGCATTTGGGTTTAATGTGTAGAAAATGACCTGCTGGTTATTCTACCCAGGAGACTAATTCTAGGTGTGCTGTTTTAGTAAGGTATACAGTCTACAAGTAATGTAAAAGTTCAAACAGTAAATTCCTCTAGTGTAAAAAGATGCAAATTGCTCAGTTCATGCAAATACTGCTTCATTAGCCAACTGAGTATAATTGATTAGACCCACTCCAGTCAGTAGCAGAATCACCTGTAAAGTTAGCATGGAAATTGGATTTGGGGGGTGATGCAGCTTGTCAGTTAAGGTTAGAAAAATTGCACCTACTGAAATCCCTGCCTACATTTCTATTGTGTTGCATTTGTGCAAACAAAGACTCTCGGGGTAAAGACTCAGATGACCCATGAATGTTTACAGTTCAGCTTCTGCAAGTTGCCAGCTGGCATGAAAACCTTATCATTGGGATAGCTGAAGATGGGGAAAAGATTCCAGGAGGTCAGGAAGCTTAGGGATAAGGAGCCCAATGGCAGGTTGTCTGCTGGGTACAGAGAAGGCAGTGGACTGGAAAAGAGCAATGTGAAAGCAGATCAGGAATGAAGCTTGAGGAAAAGCACAGAGAAGTGTGGTTGCCAGCTCTGGGTTGGGAAATACCAGGTGATTTGGGGGGAGGAGCCTGCAGAGGGTGGGGTTTGGGGAGGGTCATCAATGGGTTATAATGCCATTAAAGTCCACCTTCCAAAGTGGCCATTTCCTCCAGGTGAGCTGACCTTTGTCACCCAGAGATCAGTCGTAATTCCAGGAGATCTCCAGCCACCACCTGGGGGTTACTAAAGAAGAAAGACAGTACCCAAAAACAGGTTGCTAACAAGTAGTGCTATATTACAACAAGTGATGTGACAAAATAGGACAAACATACACCAACATATGTACATACACCTACATGGTATGAAGACTAAAGTATCAACACCTGGTATGAATATCAACACAGCAAGTCATCAAGCAATATAAATACAGTTCATAAGGCAAAAGCCTTTGGTAAGTTCAAATGGGCAAAAAGCCGCTCCAAGGAAGCAGTGAAGGCTTGAGTCCAGGATTGATAACGTGGAGGTATTACAGTGAAGAATGTTGAGGAGATGAACCAAAAGGAAGGGGAGGCTAAAGGAAGTGGCGTACCATAGGCAATGAAGGAAGGAAGTATCAAGGAAAAGGACAATTGGGGAAAGACTCTATACAGCCCCTACAGGAAGATGAGGGATACACTACTAGTAAGAAGGAACTCGGTGAGCAAAGCTAGGGAGCTAAAGCCACACAGGACTACTAGGTCTAGATGCTGACTTGGAAGTTTTGCTTTTATCACGGCAATATTGTGATCTAGGGAAGCAAAACAAAAAAATATCTTTGGGTAGTCCCTTCTGGGAACATAAAAAGCATCAAAACCATGGCAACCTTTTCATATGTTCAATTTAGTTTGGCATTGATTCTACACATATGCATTACACCAGTGTGGGTCTCATTTGAGAACATGTTTGAAGCCCTTCAATTGATACATTTTACGTATGTAGTGCTTATTATAGTGAATTTTGTCCACTTGCTCTAGAAGCCTGTAGGCCAAATACTGGCCTAGTTTTTGAAAATCAGGCTGTTAACCTTAATTATGTCATGAGGTGATGTCATATACAAATAATAATAGCACTTCTGCAGACCCTTATGTATGTGCCAAGTTGTATTTCTGTGTAGTCAGGCGTATGTTGCTTTGAAGAGATGGGCTATTTGTGTGTGTGTTAAGTGCTGTCAAGTCACTTCCAACTCATGTCGACCCTATGAATCAGTGTCCTCCAAAACCTATCTTTAACAGCCTTGCTCAGGTCTTGCAAACTGAGGGCTGTGGCTTCCTTTATAGAGTCAATCCATCTCTTGTTGAGTCTTCCTCTTTTCCTGCTGCCTTCAACTTTTCCTAGCATGATTGCCTTTTCCAGTGACTCTTGTCTTCTTGTAATGTGTCCAAAGTACGATAGCCTCAGTTTAGTCATTTTAGCTTCTAGGGTCAGTTCAGGCCTGATTTGATCTAAAACCCACTGTTTTTTTTGGGGGGGGGGGCAGGCAGTCCATGGTATCCATAACACTCTTTTCCAACACCACATTTCAAAGGAATCTACTTTCTTCTTATCAGCTTTCTTCATTGTCCAGCTTTCACACCAATGATAGTAATAGGGAATACGATAGCATGAATTAACTTGATTTTGGTTAGCAGACCAAAAAATAACATGGAAACTAACTATGTACTAAATATAAAATGTAATTGAGTGACAGGTTATTGCTTCCCACTTCACATGTAGTTATCACAAGCAGGCATGCAGGTCTTAGAAGGACCATATATCTGCAATATGGCAGCCCAACAGCTATCAAGAAGTGATTTGCTTATAATCATACCTTGATGTGTTGTTGAGTTAGTGTCCCTGTATTTTTCTCTTGAGATATATTACCGGATATAAGCCTGGGTGATAAGATTGAAAACTATTTGGGGGGGCTACAAAGAGGTGAAAGAGATGGCAATTAATCAGGGTTTTAATTGCTTAAATGGGAAATTCCTACTAAACCTGCTACATCACTCCCTCCAGGTGGTAGTTAGGAAAAAGCACTCACAGAAGGGATTATTCTTAGCTCAGATTTATTTAAATTCTTCCAAAGACCGTTTTTCATGTAGTGAGAGGTGCTAGGGCTTAAGACAGCCTAGATATTATCTCTCTTTACCATTTGGCATTCTGCAGTGAAGAATTAGTTTTTCTGTAGAGAGAGGTTTAAACCTGACTAGGTAACAGCCTGTTCGCTTCTTTAGTCGTACTCCTAGATTTTGCAGGAGTGAAGGACAGGAGCAATACAGTGATTATCCAATGGTGGGTAAATAGCATTCTGCATATGCTTAGACACATACATTTTTCAGATTTGGTAACCTCAGATTTGGCTGACTTAGTTATTAGATGATGGGCTGTGATGTGATAAATATGGGCTTTAGTGCGCTGGTACCTACCTTGCGGTTTGCATTGCAAGTGTTTTCTGCCACTTCAACCGGTGGAGTTTTTCATAGTATGGAAGTAGATACTATTATATACTTAACAGTACACTGTTATTAAAAGCACAGCTATAAATGTTAGCTGGAAAAAATGTAGTCTTCTATAACTATGATATACGTTCCTTGTACAGGACATGTTTGAAAACAAAATGTATCATTATGAGCCCAAGAGAAAAACAACCTCATGGCTGAGCAGCAGACCATTTCTCTAACCAATCTGACCCACAAATCAATTGCCCTAGAAACCTTGGATTTAAGCCAGTTAATACAAAGATCCTATTAGCATGGAAATCACCTGCACTGAAATAAATGAAATTTTCATCCACACAGTGTTCTGCATCCACTGGCAAATTCTCAGGCACATGGTCCCATTGAAATGCTGTTAAAAGATCTGCTGTTACGCATTCTTCTCTTTCAAGTTTTGCAGCTACCAACAATCATTTTAAAAAAAAATTACAATACAACAATTGTGAGACCAGACAAAAGACCAATCACAGAAAAAGAGACTAGTATAAAACCAATATAATGATACAACTCCAAATAATCTTAAGTAATAGCAGCATTATTCAGGCCTAACATTAAATTATTCTGGAAATAAATTTAAGTCAGAGGGATTTTAAAAAATTAAGAGAAAATTGTGGGAAACAGAAATGTTTGTGTCTGGCACCCAGAGCAATTAACCAAATCATTACAAAAAAGGAATTCTGCAGTTAATGGAAATAAAAAGATGTCCGGAAAGCATTTTTGTGCGTCGAGGCTTGGGAAGCCTAATTGACTGCTGTCAATCAGATTAAATCAAAGGATCTCAGTTCTGAGTAGGGTTGTGCATATCAATAAACCTGAACTGAAAATAAACCCGAAATTAGCTGTTTCAGTAATTTTTGGGTTTATCAGATACCAAAACCTGGGGATAAAGCCGAAGCTTAATAGGCGATTCCTTAAAAAGCTGAATAGGTGTTCAGCTTTTCAGGTTCGGCTATTCGCTTTTGCTCAGAGGTAGCTTTTTGCTTTCTCCCCTTTTTCTTTCTATCTTTTGACTGGTTGAGTTAGGGCCCCATAGTTGGGGCCCTTTTGAAGAAGGGGTCATTTAATCAGAGCCAACTTGGTCTGACCAACTAACAGCAGTGAGCTGGCCTGATCTGCACTTTAAAAGAAGGGGCTCACCCAGTCCACAGAATGTTAGTTTCCGTCAGCTGCTCATGGCCCTTCTGAAGAAGACTCCCTCACGCGCGTGGATGAGCAATCTCTTTAACGGGAGCTGCCTTGGTCATGACTTCAGCTGGCTCCGATATTGTTTCCCTGCACCGTGACCATCTCTTGGAATCAGATTTTTCATGATCACAATAAAGGACTGCTCACAGGATGTCATTTGCCACCAAAATAAATGTTTTCCATGCCTTATTTCTCTTGCATTTAAGCCTTTTTCCTCCGTTTGAAAGTTCATTTGCATGGACATCATGCAAAATGACCCAGAAATGAAGGCAGACCCCAGACTAAGGTGCCAGCCTGGAATCGGCTCTTTCTGCCAGTCCTCAGCAATGCTGAACTTTTGAACCCGAAAACCAATGAACAGCTCGGCTTGCAGATGCCTGGAGGATGGGGGGTGACCCCTTTGCAGGCCCATAAAATTGGACCCCCTGTCCCAAAGTTCACCAAACTTTGGTGACCATCGAAGGAGAATCCCTTGCAACCACACTGCAAATTTGGGGACTCTACCTCCGAAAATGCCCCCCAGGAGCTTTGAAAAAAATCCCCATTGGGAATGAGCAGTTGAAGCTTTTATGGTATGGAGGGAGATAACATCACCAGGTAATTAACATCCTATGAAGCCTTTCTTAAAGGGGCAGGGCATTGCTGGCAACCCAAAGAAAGGCACTAATGAAGGAGCTGAAAGAAAGAAACCCTACAGCATATGCTTTGTGCCTTTTGCACCCATTCTATGCATTGTAGAAAAGATGGTCAAACGTTTTTGTTTCACTTATTTTGTATTGGCTGAAGCAATTATTTCAGAAGCCCATAAGAATCTTCATGTGATGAGTCTTTTTGGATGCAGTGGCACAGTATGAGGATCAGGCTTTTTTAAGGGTTTCCAGCTCTGGGTTTGGAAGTACCTGGAGATTTGAGGATGGAGGACGGGGAGTTTAAGGAGGGTATACCCTTGGTAGGGTATAATGCCATACAGTCCACTTTCCAAAGCAACCATTTTCTTCTGGGGAAGTAGAATACATTTTAATTAATAAATAATAAGTGATCTGTGTAGTCTGGAGATCAGTTGTAATTCCGGGAGATCTCCAGCCCCCACGTGGAGGTTGGCAACCCTGTTCTTTATGCCTTTACTTACAAAGCAGTCACTAAGTAAAGCAGTCTCTGCATAGTACCAGTTCAGACTGCTGATGAAAACTGCAACTTTTAATGCTCCCCCAAACCCAAACAATGAAAAATCCTGCTTCCTATACACAGAAAGCTAGCTTGTCAGGGAAAGTGCAGCATGACATCTTTTTTTCCATTAGTAGATTTTTTTAAAAAATGCATGCATTCAAACATGCAGTTTTCCACCCAGACGTGGATGGTCTAGGCTAACTTGATCTTGTCATATCTTGGAACCTAAGCAGGGTCAGCCTTGGTTAGTATTTGGGTGGGAAACCGCAATGGATCGCAACACAGAGGCAGGCGATGGCAAACCCCCTGTGAATGTCTCTTGCCTTGAAAACCCTACAGGGTGGCTGTAAATGGGCTGCAACTTGATGGCATTTTCCACCACCACCAGTTTCCCACCAGCAGAAGAGGTACAATTCAGAAGCATTTTTCCCCCATTGGTCAACTCTTGGTGTAGACTAAGAATTCATCACATGGAGTAATCGAATGCTTCTCCCCCATGACAACTGGAATATACACACCGTCCCTGAGCATCAGGTGAAAGCAAATAAAATGCTTTCCATAGAAACTTTGCCTGAGTGACTAAAAAGGAGAGAATTGTAGTGAAGAACTTTTTAGGTTAAAAAGTCATATCACGGATACATAATAAAACTGGATCTTTGCACTGTGATTCATGCAGCAAAATGCTTTAGGAAGAGAGAGTGAGTTTAAAACAGGTCTTGCGAGAGAGATTTCTTTGTTTATCTTGAGAAGAGGTAGGAAGGATCAGAATGCCGTCCCCACTCCCTCTAACGCAGAAGGTGGAAAGCGGAGCCTTGTGGGGGGGGGGGAGGGGGGAGATGAGGCGTAGGCATGCTCAGTAGCTGGTGTCTCCTCCTCAGCAACAGTGCCTACAATACTAAGAGGCTGTTTGCATCGGAAGCCGAGCTGGAAAGCCATCTTTGCTAGTGAGAGAGAAAGCCAAATCAAGCAAGGGACAATGTAAGTATCCCTTAATTTTTAAGGAGCCTTATCAGAATCAGCGAGTTCAAGGGAGGTGGTTTTGTTAAAGCGGCACCAGGACGCTGTCCAGAGGCGTGGTGCTGAAAAACTCTGAATACTCTGTATCGCATGGGTGGCTATGAGGGTGTGGGGTGGGCAGGACGGATTCCCTTTCAGGGACAATGCTAGCCTATGATGTGTTGCTTTGGGTATCTTCTAGTCCCGCTACAGAGAAATATTCTGATCATTTTAGTCCGTGCAAGAATTTTGTTTAGGATAACACATGCGGTGCCAGGAAAGTTTGCAGCTGGTTGGAAACAATAGAAAAGTTACTGTTTGAGCGTTTGTCTGTGCTTTGCTTTCTATTCTGTATTCTGAACCGTGGAGAAGGGACAGCAAAGCCTCTGTTTAAGTCTTCTAAATTGTGAGAGATGGAAATGTGAGTAAAAAAAATAGCTACATCGTTTTTTTAAAAAGCTGTAACAGAAATTCCACTGAAGTGACTAGTCACTGATTTGGGACTGTGCCTGTAAACACCTGAAATTGCCTGTATGTGGTAAGTGGCATTAAAGCACATTATTTACCTTTGAAGGTTTCATTTCAGAATGTATGTTGGCGAGGAAAAGTTCAGAAATTCTCAGCATTCATAAAGGGAGATTCAGTAGTGATTTCATTTCAGACTTTGATGAGATAAATAACCTATCATCTGATATTTGGAAATTGCTCACATACTTGTTGTGGGTTTATATTGGCTGCTATATGATGGCACAATTAGTGGGGCCATTTCTTCTGTCCATCTAACTTGGTTCTCACAGAACTCTTCTCTCACTAGTGACAGCCATGTTTTAGTAGGACTGCACATTCTTTTCCATCCATCATCTCCTGGGATTGATCTCTGTCATCTCTGGTGAAGGGCTTCCAGTGGTAGATCTTGCAGAGAACTCTGGTGGATAAAGAATACTATATCATATGGAGTTTCAGTGAATCAGCCTGAAGTGACAATTGATTTGAACAGTAGTGTTCTTCTTTTACTATTAAGTTGCAGAGCAAAACAATCCCTTCCCATATCCTGTGACCTTTACTCCTCCAGTCCCACCACCCTTAGCTGTCCAAAGTTCTCCAGCTCTCTCAGACAGATCTTCCCTCTGTCTTTTGCTTCCCTTTTTTTCCTGGAACTGCCTCTCAAAAGAGCTGCACAATACTACCTGTCTTCTTTATCTCAAGACTCTGCAAAATGCAACTTTTCCATGAAGCCTTTGGCACTACTCCACTTTCCCACTGAAATTAAGCCTAAGCACTTGTAACTGGAAGAAATATGTATACTTCCCCTGTTCATCCCCACTTCTGCCTTTCTCCCTTCCTTGTGGAAATGTGTAGGTTATAAGCTCCTAAAGGCAGGTATCTGTCTTCCCCAAAGCAACATACACACTGATGGCACTATATAAGTAAGCCATGCATTGTCCTATGGGAGCAAGCCCTTCATCTCCCTGGCTACTGAATTCTGCAAACCCTGCTCTGGGCTGCTGTCTTCAGTCTTTAACATTTTATCTGAAGGAGCAGAGTGATACAGAACATAACTTATCACAGTATTGCAGAGTGATCGAAATTACTGCAGCTTTTGAGATCCTGAGCTAGATTTTCATCAGTTATATGGGTGGGGGGGGATGACAACTTTGTGGTCCATAATGGAGCTGCTTTTATTGATAGTACTGAACTCCTCTATTTTTACTGACATAGTAGTAGCCCCCAGTCAAGAGCCATGCACTCTGATGACACTTGCTACGATTATTTTCAGATATGCTGATTATACCATTGGGGTTCTTTACATATGTTTAATTCCGGTAGCAATTAATATTATTAGCATCAATATTAATAACAAGAAGTAAACTTCTTATAAATATTGGGGAAACTTTAAGTCAACTCACAGGACAAGACTGACATGTTGAAAATATTGATCAAACTAATCTGTTAAGTGCAAACTAAAAGAGCTCCTTGGTTGCTTTAGGACATGTCTAACATGCAACTTAATACACAGAGCACACTATTACAAAGATGATTAACCAGTGGCACCCTTCATTGTTCATTAAGTTATGGGTCAGCTATATTCTGGAGCCATGACATAGCCTTTAAAAAAAGGTAAAGATAAAGGTCGCCTGTGCAAGCACCGGGTCATTCCTGACCCATGGGGTGACATCACATCCTGGCGTTTCCTAGGCAGACTTTGCTTATGGGGTGATTTGCCAGTGCCTTCCCCAGTCATCTTCCCTTTACCCCCAGCAAGCCAGGTACTCATTTTACTGATCTCGGAAGGATGGAAGGCTGAGTCAACCTTGAGCTGGCTACCTGAAACCAGCTTCTGTTGGGATCAAACTCAGGTCATGAGCAGAGCTTGGACATAGCCCTTACTTAGTTTTAAATGGTTATCTTCTAGGCCAAGATCACCATTATGTGAAAAGGAAATGTGGCTCTATTGTGTCATTTTTTAAATTCATACTCTCATCCAGACACTTACTGACAATTAGGGCTGTCAATTCAGTTCGGTCCGAACTGAAAATCAACCGAATTTCGCTGATTCGGTGATTTTCTGTTCGGACGGATCCGAACTCAAAACTGGCGGGCAACCGGGGGCCCCGAATTCAGCGAGTTCGGGAGTTCGTGAATAAATTCGGCAAATTCGGCCCCCCTTCAGGGGAGCCCGATGAAGGGGGGCGGGCTGCCCTTTAAACTCATCTGAGCCTCCCAGCTGGGAGGAGCAGATGAGTTTAAATGACAGCCCGCACCTCTCCAGCGGAGCCCGCTGAAGGGGGGCGGGCTGCCCTTTAAACTGATCTCCGCCTCCCAGCTGGGAGGCTCAGATCAGTTTAAAGGCCCCCCGCGCGCCTTCAGGGAATCCCTCTGAAGGCGCGCTGGGGCCGAATTTTCCCCCGAACTCCGGATCCCCCCGAATTACCGGGGATCCGAAGCGGGGGAGTTCGGACTTCGGCACGTACCGAACCCACAAGGGTCAAATTCGGCCGAATCCGAACTGTACCGAATTTTTTTTTTTGACAGCCCTACTGACAATGCAATCCTAAACTGAGTTATACCCTTCAAAGACTACAATGGATTGAGAAAGGGCGTAACTCTGTTTCAGATTGCACTGTAAGCATCTGCCAGTTGAGAGCAGTCTGCCCCTGGCCTGACTGAGCACAAGCCATCCGACACTACCTGTGGCAGGTGACAGCTGTTACACCAGCACTATATGGATGTTATGGGTGTGGTTTTGGTGCCTATGTAATGCCTCTAATGCAAAGCCAAGGGAAGGGAAATCCTAACCTTCTTTGCTGGTGAGTTACCAAAGGGTAATCTCCTTCCTGCTCTGATATGGGTCACAACTAAACCCAGATAAGATGGTTCCAGAAACTACACCATTCCACCAGATGGTGGTAGTTCTCCTCATCCCTTTGGTCTACCTTGTTTAGTCATGCTCTGATTTAGGGAATTCTAGTCCCTGTGGCAGAAAGGAGTCCACTCCTTAGCCCAGGAAAGACCGCATCCATGAGTCTGGGGTTGCCATATCCCACCTATTAGGGTACAGGCCATTACAAAGCAGTTACTTGACAGATAATGGACAACCAGGTGAGTACATATGAACTTGGAACAGTAGCTGAGCCATCTCAGCCCCATAATCTTTACCAAGAAAACTGATCCCCCCACCTTTTATGCAATCTAGGGTTTTTCCCCCATTATTCAGCTAAAAAGGAAATATTTGTTTGCAAGATCCTCAAATGCTGTCAGTTGTTTCAGCCGTAATGAAACTATACTCATGTATATTCCATGATATCTCCTTGTTATTACATAGCATTAAAAATTCAGCATGTTGCCCATAGACATGATGTGCAATCCAGCAAAAGCAAATCATGCCCATGGGCCAAAATCTATAAAATGAAGAAAATCCATTATCAGATCTTCTGACGTTTCTACTTTTACTGTTTTCAACAGCCCTACAGCCTTCTTTACCTATGTGTTATCCCATGCTTCCTCCAAGGGGTCATGTTTAGTGTACATATGGGTTCTTATCCATTGTACCCCCACAACAACCCTGTGTGGTGGGTTAGGCTGAGCATTAGTAGTGACTGGCACAAAGACACCTAATTAACTTCTTGTGGCAGGGCAGAAACTGGAGCTCAGATTTCCTCAGCCCTACTCTGATGTTGTAACCACTGAATCATATTGGTATTCTATATTTTTTCTTAAGTGGGACAAACAGTAACTTCAGAGAGGGGGCAATTTAGAGTGGGGAAATGGTATTGGGGAAAACAGTTAAAAATAAGTTCTTGCAGCAGAGTCCCCTGTTGTAGTTTCATATGAACACATGAAGCTGCCTTATACTGAATCAGACCCTTGGTCCATCAAAGTCAGTATTGTCTACTCAGACCAGCAGCTGCTCTCCAGGGTTTCAGGCAAAGGTCTCTCACATCACCTACTTGCCTAGTCCCTTTCACTGGAGATGCCATGAATTGAACCTGGGACCTTCTGCATGCCAAGCAGATGCTCTACCACTTAGCCACAACTTCCATTTATTTAAAAAGAGAAATTAATAGTGCTATCCTAAGCAAAGTTATACCCTTCTATTTTGTTCAATGGGCTCAGAAGGGTGTGACTCTGTTTAGGATTGCACTGCTAATCTCCTACATTTCATGCAGCTTGCCCCTGCCTCTTATTGAGATCAAGGGACAAAGCATTAATTATTGCAGAATATTGTCTGATCCATTGTTCTGTCTCTGAGAAGTCTGAGGCAAAGTTTCTTGCCCAGTTATTGTCATAAACCCATTGGTTGTACAATAATAATAAGAAGAAAAAGAAGAAGCCCTTTTACTTTTTTCGTAATTGAAATTAGTCTTCTAAATAGCAAAAGGCCCAGGAGCCCAATTTAAGATTTTTCTTCTTGTTTAGGCATTTGAACCAAAGTGCTGTGCATCTCTCTCTTCTTTACCCAGCATTCCCTGGTTTGAATGTGGTCCCTGTTCCTTCCTAGCATTTATGAACTTGCTCTGCAGCCTCTGCTATTGATGCTGTTGCCTAGTTGTATGTATGTAAGTAGACAGGATGACGTCAAATACCTTTATTTGTGTGAGCTGTTCTTTGGTGATTAATGCAACTGTTTCCTACTGCAGCATTACATAAACTGTTCTAACAAGACACAGCCTTTCAGCTGTATTTATCTTACTTTGTGTGCATTCTAGTGCGGCCAAATTGAGCTATTCAAAGAAAGTTGTTGACCCCCCCCAAAAAAAAAAAAGGACCCGTGTAAGCAAAAAGGTCATTTTAAGATTATTAGCATGGAGCTTTATTTTTGTACCATGTCTTCTTAATTTTCACCTGTTCCTATGGAGGGGGCAAGGAAGCCCAAAAAGGAAATTTTTGCACATGAAACATTGCAATTGACTCAACTTCTGGGCTTTCTGAAAACTAGCTAAATGGCCAGTAATATCAGTGGCTTTAGAGTATACAAGAGATCAGTGAATAAGATATGAAGTAAAGTTCTTTGGAACAATTTAGAGGTGTATCATTCCTAGCTGAATCAATGTGGTATTCATGGATTTTTGATGCCTTTGTTTGAATGGCAAAATTATTATTACTGGGGTGTGCAATTGCTTGGTGTTAAAGCAGACACTTTATACATGGAAGGTCCCAGGTTAAATGCCCAGTGGCTCCAGATGAAAGGTTCTCAGATAGCATCAAGTCCAGCAGGAGAGTTTAAGAATGAATAAGGCTTGGCTTCCTGTCCTGAAAACCTCCAGACTAATAAAGACTACAGTCAACAATAGCCATGCAGATTAGCTTTGGATTTCTCACATTAACAGATCACTTCAGGATACAATGGTTCCATATTAACATACCACACCCTCATTAGCACATTATCTTGATACTTACAGGACAATGATTAGCACATTACCTTTGATACTTTTTGCAGGACAATGATTCAGCTCAACCCAACCCCTTTCTGACTATATATTACTCTTCCTACACACTTGACACTGAGAGACACTGTCCTTCAGTGTTACTCCTCTGAAGATGCCTGCCACAGCTGCTGGCGAAATGTCAGGAAAGAAAATACCAAGACCACAGTTACACAGCCCGGATAACCTACAAGAACCAATGACATTCAGGGTAGCTGATTCTCATCTGGACTGTGGTGCAAAGGGAGGGGTGGTTTAGCCTTTTGCTGCAAGCTATTTCCTGATATGATATGGTCCCAGGGAGTATGGTGTAGTGGTTAAGAACGGTGGTTTGGAGCTGTGGACTCTGATCTGGAGAACCGGGTTTGGTTCCCCACTCCTCCACATGAGCAGCGGATGCTGATCTAGTGAACTGGATTTGTTTCCGCGCTCCTACACATGAAGCCAACTGGGTGACCTTGGGCTAGTCACACTCTCTCAGCCCCACCTACCTCACAGGGAGGGGAAGGGAAGGTGATTGTAAGCCGGTTTAATTCTTCCTTAAGTGGTAGGGAAAGTCAGCATATAAAACTAACTCTTCTTCTTCCTCTTCAACCTCCTTCTCCTCCTCCACTGGGGCAAATATGTGGGTCCCTGCATCAGTAGTTGTATGTTTGCCCAGTGGGTCAAAGATAAGCTCACTGTGGCCATTTCAGATTGGGGAAATGACATGACAGAAAAGGCTTAACACATGCATCCCCAAGCCACTGTCCCCCTTGACTGCCCCCCCTCTCTCAGGCACATCGCAAGGATAATTGGTGCAAAGCTTGTGAAAGGCTCTGAGCATTTAGCAAAAGTGATATAAAAATGCCAAGTATTTTGTCACCTCGGGGAATGATCGAAGGGGCAATTCTGCAGCCACCTCACTGATGCTAAAGAAGTGTGAGTCTGGTCAGTACCTGGAGAAGAAGACATTTTGGGGATCCCGTTTAAGATAGCTCAACTTCCATCATGGAAGAAAGGCAGGATATAAACATAATAAAATATACAACTGTTTAAACAAAATGTAAAGTTTAAGTCAATCGGTGTTCTGGAATGCTGCTGACAAAAGAAACCAACAAGAGCAGACCTGAGATCAGGTTTTATCTTCATGGAAATGACTGAAATATGATTTTATGCAAATGGATAAATAGGATCAAAACTTTAATTGTGGCAGTTTGTGACTAGACAGAGGAAATTGCTACTGGGGTGTTTAAATTCTGTCATATATCAACAGAACTTGGGGGCTGAGCGATTGTGCTTTTCTGTGTGTGACAACAAAGGACAGGAGGAAGCCAGCAATAAGGAGACTACCTTTGCAAGTCTGAAGCTGGCTGAGTCAGACCTTTAGTCCGTCTAGTTCTCTGTTGTCTGCACTGTCAGGCAGCAGCTCTTCAAGGTGCTGGGCAGAGAAAGGTCTTTGCTAACACCCAGCTCCCTGAGATCATCTAACTAGAGAGGCCATGGACTGAATGTGGGACCTGTGCTCTACTACTGAGCCACACAGTCTCTCCCAAATTAAATCCCTGAGCCCGGGGTCACACTATATGCACAGGGAAGGATACATGTGCTGACTTCCCAGCATGCAGCTGCAGCCCGGTGTACGTGGCTGGCTGGCTGGCTGGCTGAGCAGGCACGGGACTCTGGGGGCAGGCAGGGACAGCCGAGCCCCCACCCCCAGCCTCTGTCCCTCACTGCATCTGGAGTGGTAGCAGAAAGGGTAGTAGCATCCCAGTCCAGCTGCATGGTGCTGGTGTTCAGCACTGCCCGGGACAATGCCCCCACTAGGCCCATGGCTAAGACTGCCAGTGTAGAGGGGCAGGGTCGTTTCTTCTGACTTCTCATGAATGTCACAGCAACCCTTTGAGGAGTCATCATCTCTGCCACTTGTGAAGTGAGGGGCTGGCCATCTGATGCATGTTTAGTCAGAACTAGTCCCGCTGACATCTGTAGGGCTTACTGTCAAGGAAGCATGCAGAGCGCTGGAGCCTTAAGTTTCAATTTGTACAGGGAACTGGATTTGCGCAAGGCATTTGAAAACTAGATACTACAACAGGTGTCCATACTGCTGAATATTATTCCTTTGAAATCAATCATGGACTAATTTTATTTACTTCATGTATACCCTGTCTTCTGCCTCAGTGGGGACCCGAAGTGGTGTAGTAGAGCGCTGGACTCTAATCTGGAGAACTGGGTTTGTTTCCCCGCTCCTCCACATGAAGCCTGCTGGGTGACCTTGGGCTAGTCACAGTTCTCTCCGAACTCTCTCAGCCCCCACCTACCTCACAAAGTGTCTATTGTGGGGAGAGGAGGGGAAGGTGATTGTAATCCAGTTTGATTCTCTTTAAAAGGTAGAGAAAGTTGACATATAAAAACCAACTCTTCTTCTTCTTCTTCCAAGTGGCTTACATTGTGCTCCTTTCCTTCATTTATCCTCACAACAGTCCTGTGAGGTAGGTTAAGCTGAGAGTGTGTGACTGGCCCACCCATAAAGCTTCAAATGCATGGTGGGTGTTCAGACCCAGGTCTCCCAGCTCCTAGTCTGACAATATGGCAGCTCCACTCCACTGGATCTCTAATGAGCACATCACCTGGGCATTATTGTTTATAAAGCTATGAAAAGATTTGAAGGGTGGGGGCGACTATGGCCACTGCTGGTGCCTGCTTAAGATGGAGCCTTCAGTTATGGCGTAGCTATATTCTTGGATGTTACTTATCGGGGTGGTGAGCACAAAAGGGCATCTACTGCATCATCAAATGTCTTGATAACAGTAAAAAAATGTTTGCAACCTTTTCAAATCCGGCACAGAAGCAATCAGCTACCTTCGGGACTCTGGGAAATCAGATACCAGCTAGGCATGTTAACGTCAAAGGACTATATTGTAAATGTCTTGGGTGAGTGGGTGTCTATAATGGGTGTCCTGGGCCCTGACTCAGTGCGTCACTCCAGTCTCTCATCTCACTTGACAGCATCACTGGCCATAGTCATGTAACCGTGTCTTCGCCAGATGTGCTTCCCAGGGAATGAGTCACTGATTGAATACGACCTTCCATTACTGGCTTCCTGGCCTCCTGTCACCCTGGTAATGTGTACCTCATCAATTGTCTTCCACCACAACAATGTAAACTTCAGTGGTGGTGTTGGTTTTATGGGTCTTGGACTTCTACAAGTTGCCCGAAGGTGCAGATTTCAATGGCCTTTTATGCTCGGCTGTTTCCCTTGTGGTCACCCCTCTGAGGACTTTGGGTCTTTGTTTTGATTGTGCATGCCGTTTCCGACCATTAGAGGTCTCCCCCTGCATTTCCTTGTGTTTTGCCCACATTGTCAAATTCGAGATAAAACAGGTCTCTGAAAATGCAGGCAAAACATGGGGAAACACAGGGGGAGAGCAAGGCGACCTCTGATGGTTGGAAACAGCATTCATAATCAAGATAAAGACCTGAAGTCATTGGAGGGGTGACCGCGAGGGAAACACCCAAGCATAAAAGGCCAGTGACAACATGCAGATACAACAAAGCACTATTTTGTTATAGTTCCCTCTCCCCGCCAATAACAACCACTTCTGATGTGTTTTTAGCTACCTACAATGAATGGGTAAAGCATTGTTTGCTTACTGCTCTTCCCTTTCTGAATCTTCATTAAGCAAGGCTACAAGATAGCAAACATGGAGCAAGTGTGGCATAATGGTTAAACGGTTGAATTAGGACTGGGGAGACCCAGGTTCTAGTTCCAACTCTTCCATGAAGGTCACTGGAGGACCTTGGGCCCGTCTTTGTGTCTCAGCCTGACCTATCTTACAGGATTGTTGTGGGATTAAACTGGGTGCCACCACTCCTGAACGCCGTAGAGAAAACGTGGAATAAAAGTGGATGGTAAATGTTAACCATGTATCACTCACTTCATAGAAGCAAGAGGGTTGGAAAGGACTGCCTATCTCCCTCCCTGTCCAGTAACTTGTGCAAATTGGAAAGAGATGTCAGTTTCCTTTCCTGAAGCCCATTTGAAATTATTAACATATGTATGATTGAAAGAGGGGTTGCCCAGGCAGTTTTAAGTTCTGAAATTCATACTGTAATGTGAAGGAAGAATAAAGTCTCTTTTTCATATAATTCTTTTTGCAAACAACATTTGCCTATAGTCCTCTGGAAGTCCACACCACATTTTCCACCCATATTTCAAAGGCAGGCTATGAAGGGAAAAGATCATATGTAAAAAGGTATTATAATACCCAAGCATGAAAATAATCCATCTTGAAAGCTGTTAACTTTGTTCAAGTGGTCTGGGTACGCAAAAAGGTTCAGAACATAAGAAAGGCCCTGCTGGATCAGACCAAGGCCCATCAAGTCCAGCAGTCTGTTCTCGCAGTGGCCAATCAGGTGCCTCTAGGAAGCCCACAAACAAGGTTAAGGAGTAAATGAAAATTTTTAAGAGAGAAAAATTAGTGGGTATTATGAGGTTTAAAAAGTTTTCCTGAACAATGTGTGACCTCTCTTGGTGAAAACATATTCACTGCTTCTATCCACACTTTTGTTTCACAGAACAGGATGTCTTGGCATTGGTACAGATTTTAAGGGGGAAGGGTGTGGTAGACACAAAGAAACAGGGATATACAAGGGGTGGCATGTCATGCTAAAATGTATATTTTTATATCTGAGTGTTTCTGCGCTGAAGAATTTGCATTTGGTGATGATTCTGAGTGCTGGGGCATGCCCTGGAGAATAAATCAAGGAAAAGGTGACGTGGAAGGTATTTTGCCAGATATTTATTGTTCAGTTTTTAAGTTCTTTGGAAGTAAGATGTTACTTCTCCCCATCCCCATTGACACCCACCCTGCTTGAGAGCCTCTCCATTTCTTTAATTCTACTTGCGATGATTAGTAATACAACTTAATCATGACTAATTTAAGTATTATTGATATTAATGGGACTTGATGACAAACTTGCTGTACTGGGCCCTTGATTTTACAGAGGCACCCGCTTACAATCATCTTCCCTTCCCCTCCCTGCAACAAACACCCTGTGTGGTAGGTAGGGCTGAGAGAGTTCTGAGAGAACTGTCACTAGCCCAAGTTCACCCAGCTGGTTTCATGTGGAGGAGTGGGGAAACCAACCCAGTTCACCAGATTAGCATCGGCCGCTCATGTGGAGGAGTGGGGAATCAAACCCGGTTCTCCAGATTAGAGTCCACCACTCCAACCGACCACTCTTAATCACTACACCACGCTGGCTCTCACTGAAAGACTAATACACTTACCAAATGAGGCAGTTAAAACTAGGTTTGTGTGATTCTGAAGAATAAACATGACTACTGAATTCAGCTTTGTTATAAATTTCAGAGACCAGAATTCTGCATTTATGGAACTATTAAAAATGCAGGGACATGAGAAATTGTAGTTGTCAGACTGTGGACTCCTCTCTTGAATCCCTTTTCTCGGAACAGAAAATGACCCTTTTGTAATGCAGTTATCAACAGAGTTAGGGCACAGAAAGTGATGTTCATGAATGAATATGACCTGGCTCTGGAAAGAAATGTCCAAATTTAATGAAGAACTCTGTTAGTTTACTCATGAAGGTAGTTTACTGCTCATTCTTCTCTCTAATTCTTCTGTTCCTCTGCTTAAGGCATTTTTAGCACAAGACATTTGAGACCCCAACTGGACAATCTGTTGGGCATTCTGTGGTCACTTTTCCTGGTCTCTTTAATTTTATTTAAAGCAAAATTGGTTTGGGGTCATGGTGCTGGGGGAGTTCACCCTTTTCTCCACCCTGTTGTCCAGCTCGAAATGTTCCACTCCTCTTGTTACTTTACCTTCATGGAGGAAACATACTGGTATCCTCCAACAGAGCATCCTCTAACAGAACATATAACAGCATGTTGTGGGGAGATTTAGATCAGGAAACAGCATAGGTGGAATGTGTTAACTCTCTTTTCCAGAGCTGTTACCCTGATCTAATTTATACCCCTCCCTATAGCTCACCCACCCTTTGGATAGCTCTGTGTGTGCATCCAGTCATCTTCCTGCCAGCCAACTGTAAAGCAAGAGAGCAGTCCTAAGCAGAACTACTCAGAATCCTACTCAAGTCTATTCAGTAGGACTTACTCCCAGGAAAGTCTTTCCTAGGATTGCATTGTAAGTCTGGGCAGGCAGAGAGAGAGGATAAGTGGAGGGGGGAAAGAACATCTCCAGGACAAGGCAACTCACAGAATTCATGAACTTGTTTATTTTCCCATTGTTTTTCTTTACTCCAGCAAGTGGAATGGGACTTTTCTTTTTCTCCCCCCGCCCCATTCATTTGGAAATGAATGCACATTCCTAGAATGGACACCTCTTAGGGAACCTCTTGGATTAAAAATGGGGGGGGGGCTGGAGAAGAACAAAAATTTTAAAATGTAAATTTTAAAATTTGTGGGTGAATGATGAGGGGGAAGGAAAGAAAAGCATGAAAAGCACATGGCACAAACAGCAAAGACTTGAGTTTTCTATGTAATGCCAGAGTGTGCTTTGGGGAGGGGGGAATGCCTAAAATAACATAGCTTGGATTATTAAGAGCTTTGCCAAGATCTCTTCTTCCCGAGCTGACTTTCCTCACTTTGAGCGAAGCAATTTACACTCCACAGGCAAGGTCGGTGTTCTCTCACCTTCTTCTCCTGCTTTTAGCCAAGTAGCTTATACAAGATGATTCACTGTTTTCACAGGTTGCTGCTGTTTCTAAACTAGGTGCTATAGGAATTTATCTTCAATATTTTCTTCAAAGAGAAAAGCAGAAAATGCAGCACAGGAATGCAGTCGTTTTCATGATCTGTCCCCTCCTTGTAGCCCTCAACTAAATATTCACTTTGTTAAGTAAAGTAAGCACCAGAGTCACACTGGCTGCTTCAGAATGATTCACTTCTGGGATGTCCCCATGTAATGAACGTATTTATTCTACCACCAGTAAAAGGTTCTTTTAAAAAACATTCTGTGATTGGTACATTGTGGCTGCCTCTTTCTATAATAGCTCTTTTTTGCCATCCTGTTAATTCTGACTCATCTTGTTGCTGGCCCAGAGCCTAGCAAAGGCACACCGGCACTGACTCAAGGTAAGCCGATTGCATCTTCTGAGTCAGTCCAGCTTTTGGAAAGATCAGATGGATGTGATACCAGGAGTGGCAGAAGTATAACACCCTAGATGATTCAGGCAAGTAAGCTGTAGTACGTCCTCAGTGCGAGAAGAAGATGAAAACCTCCTATTCTATAAGTCTTAGATGGGGAAAAATCATCTTCCATACTAATGCCAATGGGCAAGCCAAATTCACCAGCAAGTACTTGAAGAATAAGAGCTCCTCACTATTGGACCAAATATGCAGAGTCTGTAGTCAGGACAATCTGAGATTGGATTCAGACATACCGCTGAGGAGATGATGGTCATGGAGAAGATGCCACAGAGAGATTTTGTTTGGAAAGGGGCAGTAAGTAGTTGGCTGTCTGGTGTGGAAGGGAGAGTGTAGGATACTGAATGACTCAAACATATGTGTGTTTTTTTAAAGTGTGATCCTGATTGATGAATTGGGCTGTGGAAGCATACCTACAGCATCTTGTTGCATATGTGATTCCTTGCCCAGATGAGGAGGAGACATGAGTAAATCCTGATTTCATGGATTTATGGCTTCCAGCTGGATCAGTATGACAGCCTGTCATTGAAAATCAACTAGATATGAGCAAAGATAAAGTCTATGAGCCTTTCAATATGTTCACAGTGGGTTCTGCTGAATAGGGTTGTGCATGTCCATAAACTCAAACCGAAAATAAACCCGAAATGAACCGTTTCGGCAATATTCAGTTTTTGGTTTTGCCGAATACCAAAACCTGGGAATAAAGCTGAAGCTGGATAGCCGATCGCTGAATCAGCCAAATAGGTATTCAGCTTTTTTCGGCTTTGGCTTTCCTCAAGCTTTTCCCTATGGACGTTTTTTTAATGAGCTCTGGGGGAGACATTTTGGGAGGTAGAGTGCCCAAATTTTCAGGGTAGCTTCAAGGGATGCTCCTTGCATGAATCCCAAAGTTTGGTGAAGATTGGGTCAGGGTGTCCAATTTTATGGGGTCTGGAAGGGGTCACCCCCACTCCTCCATAGGGAAGCATTGTAAAATCTATAGAGGAGGAGGCAACCCTTTATCAAATTTTAGGGTTCATGCAAGGAGAATCCCTTGAAGCTACACTGCAAATTTGGTGACTCTACCTCAAAAAATGCCCCCCTGGGAGAATTTTAAAAGTACTTACTTTTCACAGTCTGTGATAGCCACATCCATACCCAAGAGTCATGGGAAAACTCAGTTGTGCAGGCCCATTACAAGCATTCATGGGAAACTGAGTATTCCCACAATTCTTGGGTGAGGAAGCAGGCAGCCATTACAAACTGTGAAAAGTGAGTACTTTTAAAATTCTCCTGGGGTAGAGAAGGAGTGACTGGCTCAAGCCACAACCTGGAAGGAATACTCAGAAGAGGCAGACTCCTCGAGGGAAGATTCCCTACTAAATCTGATGCTTTGCATCCCCTGAAAGCTCTACCGGAACCCTACTGCCCTTTCTCCAGCAGCAAGATCCCATGGAATGAGCAGTTCAGAAACCCCCTTAGTGCACCTATCCACTTCCAGTGCTCCCAGGGTCTCCTCTGGGACCCAAGAAACAAAGAAGGTGGAGGACCAGAGCCAAAGCCTGGACCTGGTAGAGGAGCACAGTCACAGCAGCTCAAGGCATCCTGCAGTCCAGTCTTATACATAAGGAAAGCTCAACTCTCTCTGTCAAGGACCTACCTCTGGCTACAGGAAAGGATGGACTTGTCAGTTGACTATATATAAACCTTCAGCTGACTTCTGCTTGTTCTGTATCTCCTATGAACCCAGCTTGTTCTTCAGCCTGCACAGCTCCATGCTGCCAGATTCCAAGACTTCTTTAGGCAGCTCAACTGCTGGTACATCTGCCTCTGACCCTTGGGTATTATTGTGTGTGTGTATTAAGTGCCGTCAAGTTGCTTCCGACTCATGGCGACCCTATGAATGAAAGTCCTCCAAAATGGGTATTGTTACTGAATAATGGGTATTATTACTGAAGGCCAAATGATTCATTGCATCTACCACTTGATTGGTGCAGGGTGCCAGCTGCATGTTCACCATGGGAATGCAATTCAGAAGTACTACAGGGGCCCAGTTGGGATTGGGAGGGTGGTGCAGAGTGATGAGGGGTTCCTCTCCTTCCTACTGACCCCACACTGTTTTCCTGACCCGAGATGATCCCGGGGAGCATTATTTGGCCCATGGGGAAGCAGCACATGCAAGAGTTCAGTGTATGGGCAGCCCCCTGATGGGGCAAATAATAGTTCCCAGAGCCATTTGGAGTGAGGAAAATGTTTTAGGAGACATTGAGTTTCACAGCAAGTAGAGAACTATGCATGAGTCTCTCCAGTTGTAGTACAGCACTCTGACCATTATACAACACTGGCTGTCAATGTAACCCACTATCCCAGTGGGATAATGGAAAATCACTTTCCACATGAGCACATGAAGCTGCTTTATACTGGACCAGACCATGAGTTTATCAAAGTCACTGTCATCTACTCTGACTGGCAGATGCTCGACAGGGTCTCAAGTTGAGGTCTTTCACATCACCAACTACCTGACTCCTTAAACTGGACATGCCAGGGACTGACCATGGGACCTTCTGTATGCAAAGCAGACATTCTGCCACTAAATCACAGCCCCATACTCAAGAACCTATGTTGTATTATATCAGGAAATGCCTCTGCACGCGGTTATTTTTTCTTCCATATAGGCAACTAGATTTTTAAATTGTATTTTCTCCTTAGAAATCATCCTAAAGCCCTATTATCTAATTAAGTTTAGCTAATTTCCCCCTTTTGAGCTGGTTCTAATAACCATGTGATTTATATTTGGGAACATTTTCTATTGCAATGTAGTTGTGCTGAAAGCAAGATAAATCTTTTACATAGGAAAGGCTGGCATTTATGGAGATGGACCAGTGTTAGTAGAGGCAGGTTGGGAAAACCACATTTCTTCTGGTCCTATACATGTGCACATCTGTGACAAGGATAAGAAAGCTCTCTGATGTGAGGGGTACCTGACCATTGGCTACTGAGTGCTGGTGGGCTTCTGCAGTCAGAATCGACTGGCCAGGACTATTCATACATGACTTGGAACCATGGCCTTATTAAATTTCCCACACCTACGTATGCAGGTGTTGAAAGATGCTTCTAAACTTGTGTATAACATCCACACATTATATGTTCATTTTGGAAAACATTGGTGTTTCACACAACAGCTGTAAAGTGTGAAGTTGCCTTAATCTGTCTGGATTCAACCTGACACAAATGCATAACCTGTAATTTTATGAGGAATATTTCAGTACACTCAAGAAGTCCCTTTTCTGGGTGCACTGAATATTTTTCACTGTGTCTGCATAATTATGGACTCGGTTAAAGTTGTATCAGTTACCTGTAAGGATGGTAATAGAGTTTAGATTGTCAGTTTATAACATTTTTTCTGCCACCCTGATCCACAAACATGTGAAAGAGAATTCCTCTCTTCTGCTTCCCTTGGCGTAAGAAGTATTTGTAGTGCTGTGGGAAAAAAAGAAGGCCAGGACAAGGAGAAAAACAGGTCAAAGAAAGACAAATGGACTATAGCTTGAAAATATTGAAAAGGGAAAAAAATTAATGCTGCCGCTGGCTTTCTTTGGTGTGTTTTTTGTAGGGCGACACAATGTGGTGAAGATTGTGGCCACGTTAAAAGAATAAATACTGAATCTAGTTCAGTCAATGAAAATGGAGGTATATCAACTGGGGCCTTCTTTACTGATGCAGGGTCGCATCCTACTTTTAAAAAATCTCCCTATTACCTTGGTAACTTGCTGCTTAAATGTATTGCTTTCACTGTTACACTTCCATATGTCAGCTTTGGTGAGAAATGTTATAAGTAATGTGGACTAGGTAGACTATTGATTAATTCTACATTGATTTTAAGCTTTGGCCAAAACTTCCATAGATATGCATATTCAGTAAGGTTCTAGGACAGTTACGCAAGAAATGTAATTAGGGGGTCAAACCAAACTTTTATTTCCTCCTGAACTGGAATGGAATCTTGATCTTCATCTGGTAGTCTCTGCTGAAATTGAGCTTGAACAGACATGCAAAAAACCCAAGGTTACACTTCAGAATGTTAGGAGCCCCGTGGCGCAGAGTGGTAATGCTGCAGTACTGCAGTCAAAAGCTCTGCTCACGACCTGAGTTCGATCCCAACAGAAGTCGGTTTCAGGTAGCTGGCTCAAGGTCGACTCAGCCTTCCATCCTTCCGAGGTCGGTGAAATGAGTACATAGCTTGCTGGGGGTAAAGGGAAGATGACTGGGGAAGGCAGTGTTCTGTTTTTTTGACTGTTTGATCAGTTTTCTGTGAAACTGCTTCTCATCAGGTTTTGTTATGGGGTTGTATTTCTGAGCCACGGGAGATGCCATCTGAGCCGTTTGTAGTGCTTTGTAATGAGCCACTTTATTTTTCCCTCCCGTTTCTGTTTTTTTAAACTGAAACATTTTTTTGATATAACAATATATTGATGTGTCAATATAATGCAAAACTGACGAAGGAGAAGGAAAAAATGGTGTGCGCCATGAGAAATGACACTGCATCTGAAATTCAAAATCCAATCCAGATGTGCTGGGCAGGCATACAGTTTGAAGATCCCATCTGAAAGTGCCCCCTTTGAAACAACTGCACCTCACTTTCACAGCATCTGGGCCCAAACCTGATTCACAATGGGATAATGTCTTCGTGTGACACTGCCCATAGCTATAACAGTTTTAGCCCACTTAGTTGGCATCACCCCGCTGTGCACAAATGACCATTATGATGGTCCTCAAATTTAAATTTGCTCATGGAAACCAGAATTGAATTGGATGGCTTACGCATGCCGAATGGAACCTTAACCTATCAGTTAATGAGTTCAATTCAAGGTACTGGTTATATCACGTACAAAGCCCTACCACAACACCTTCACTCATCTGAGCAAAGCTTTCTTGAAGGAACCATCCTGCAAATCGGTGAGATCAGCACATGCCGGTAACTTGCATTCTCTGCTATGGCCCCCACCTCAAGGAATGGGCTCCTTGAGGAGATGAAGAAGGCTCCCATGTCCCTGGCATTCCACAAACTATGTAAAACAGATTTGTTAAGGAGGACATTTTCATAAAGAAAATGGGGCTATAATATAGTGGAGTGTTTCAGTGAGTTGCCTTTTATTAAAAAAAAACCAGGACTGTAGACTATGCCATTGTGTATAGTATGTATAAACTGTTATATGCATTATGTGATTCTTCCTTAAGTGGTAGAGAAAGTCGGCATATAAAAAACAACTCTTCTTCTTCTTCTTCTTATCTTGCTCTTACTGCATTGTTTTTTACTTTTGTCATACTATTTTCTGCATTGTTTGACACATCAAATCTAAAAGTTTTTGCTTTGTTTAAAGTTTTGGTAATCCAAATCCTATTGTGTTACTTGTTAGATGCCTCATCCAGTTGATTTCTCTGATTTACATTGCGTAATCCATCTTGAGTTTCAACAAGAAAGGCAGCCTATAAATGAAGTAATGAAATAAACCAAAAAACAGAGGCCTTAACTGGAACCAAACTTGAACAGGTGACTGTGGACTGAAATGAAACCAAAAACATCATAGCGTTTGTTGTGGTTTCCATGTTCAGTGTGGTTGTGTGAGGGTTGCAGACACCTCTTGGGACATAATTAGTAACAAGCAGCATAACTCTGTTGCCATCAAGATTCCCCCTTTTCTTTTAATGAATGGACCATGCCTGTCCAGGATTGATTCACAAGCAGGGTTGATACCTGTGTCCCCAGAAAAAATGCAATTTTGTGGAGACCTTTTGTTTAAATTAATTAGTGGTTGTTGACTCTTCTGTGCTGAAGCATTCTTCTATCTCTATTTTTTTAAAAGAAATGGAAAAGGAGTAGTTATTGCATGCACATAAGAGACCTGCACTGTTGGGATGCAGCCTGTGGGTGTGTTGCATGTGATTAAAATGTGGATGTGAAACACATGGCACAGAAACAGTTCTACAGTCTACTTACATGATATTGTTTAAAGCTGCTCCAAAAAGAATATAAGAATATCAACTGGCTGACATATCTTCAATTAAGATCCTGTCTTAAACAAGATTGTCTAAAAATCGGAGATATGAGAGATCTAACAGAGTTTGAAACAATCATAACCAAGAACAATCAGCACCTTTTGGGAAAAATTTATAAGCTTTTACTGAAATACAACTCAGAAACTGAACAGGTCAAAATTAATATGATAAAATGGATGCAAAACTTTGGCGAAATGATAACTTGGAAACATGGGGAAAACTGTGCACGCAAGAACTAAAATACACAGCAAGTCAGGAAGTAAAAGAAAACTGGTATAAGATGTATTACAGATGGTATATCACCCCCAATATGATTTCCCGTATGGAACAAACGAACAAGAAAGAGGGGGCATGTTGGAAATGCCAGGAGACAGGCAGTTATTTCTTTCATGTTTGGTGGACATGCCCGAAGTTACAAGTGTATTGGAAAAAGATTCATGGCAAAATACAGACAATGCTCAATTTAAAACTTAGCCTGGATCCAAAAACATTTCTGCTAAGTATAACACCATCAGATTTACCAGTGAGACTCAAAGACTTGTTTAAATATGCTACAACAGCAGCAAGAGTGGTGCTTGCAAGGAGATGGAGACAAAAGACCTTAACAGAAGTTGATGAATGGAAAGAAAAGATGTCAGAATATGCAAATATGGCTAAAATGACTTATTTGATGAACTCAGTTGATAAGCAATCTGTAGAGCAATTTTATGAGAAATGGCTACCATGGCATACTTATATGTCTCTAAATATTCAGACTTAGCTTTATTCCTTTTCATATGAGTAGATGTTTTCCATATTTAAGATTATAGTTGACTTACTTATATAATGAGTAATTCTTAGAGAAACGGTAGCTACGGTATATTTATAGTGTTATTCTTTTTTACGTTAGTGGCTGTCTTTCATGTTTAAGAATATATTTGATTCGTTTATTCGATTTTTTAATAATCTTTTAACTGAATAAGACTAAGATGAAAATTAGTATATCGAACTAACTGTAATAAGTATAAAATTTGTTTTTTGAATGTATAATACCGACCAAAGAAAACACCGTCTATTGCAGACAGAAGTGAATTTTTCCTTCTTCCCTTTTTTCCTTCTGTATCCTATATAAATACAACAAAAGCATTAAAAATTAAAAAAAATGGAAAAGGAGTAGTTATTGCATGCACATAAAAGACCTGCACTGTTGGAATGCAGCCTGTAGGCGTGTTGCATGTGATTAAAATGTGGATGTGAAACACATGGCACAGAAACAGTTCTACAGTCTACTTACATGGTATTGTTTAAAGTTGCTGTTAAACTGAACTATAGATAAATCCCTCCTAACGTGGGAAAATCAATCCCTGCTGATGACATTTAGGCAGGAATAAGTATCTTGGCTTATTTATGAAGTAAATCCTCTCATATGTTGCTTTTCATTTCTCACAGCACACCAGTGTGTGTTTGTTAGCATTTGCCATTACTAAAGTCACACTATGCTAAATGCAGAATCTTTGCAATCCTGGCAGTCAATTGATGTATCCCATACTACACAGATGGCAACCACCCTCAATAAAGCAGGCAGGCATCCAGAAGAACAATCAACCTGCCATTCAAGGATAGATTTACATTACAGTGACATACAAACACCAAACAGAGACTGATAATCTGCATGCAGAATGAACCTTGGTGATCTCCCAGACCAGTCTGGCACTGCACCTTTAGTTTTCAGTGCAAAAGGTGAAGCATCTCAGAAAGGAACCAGCATTTGCTGCTGGACCTCTGCTTGCTAATATAGCTTTCATCCCAGGTACAGCCCTAAGAATCTCCTTCCCCCCACCCTTTCTGCGTGTATTGCAGTCCTGGTGACCTAGATTTTGGCAAGTAGCAGTGCATACTGTTGATTCTATTAGGTACATCATCTATTAGGTACATCAGCCTTTCTTTCTTACCTTTGCAAAACAGAATCTTTTATCTTTAACTGTGATATATTTTGTTATTCCCTCACATCTCTTGAACATTTCCCACGCTATCTGTTTCATTCCGTTTTATTAAAAACGGATTCAAGATTCCCCACCCCCAACAAACCAAACAATGTCTCTTCTTCACAGGGAGTCCCCCTATCAATTCCTGTCTGCTTCAATTGCCTGCCATGGTCAACCTGGCATATCCTTCTTCCTCAACCCACCCTTCCTCCCAGATCACTCTCCTTTCACAAATATTTGATCTGAAGGCACCACTCCTTAGCTGAGAACTCCTCAACACAAAGAGCTAATTTAGACCAGGCTTATAACTGCTACTACATATGGATGAGGGGGGTAACTGCTGTCCTGTATCGATTTAAGCATGATGCTAGTGGGCAAGGAAGAATTTACTAGTGCAATCAGTATTACATTACATTACATTATATCCTTCCTTTCTCTCCAATGGGGACCCAAAGTGGCTTACACCATTCTCCTCTCTTCTGTTATATCCTTGCAACAACACTGTGAGGTGGGTTAGGCTGAGAGTTTGGTCTTTTGTGCATGACTGTTTCACTCGCCATCTTTGTGCTCAATATGCATGCTGTTTCTAACTGTTAGAGGTCACCTTGCTCTCTCCCTGCATTTCCCCACATTTCCCCCATGTTTTCAGAAATCTGTTTTATCTCAAATTTGAAAATGCAGGTAAAACGCAGGGTAACACAGGGGGAAAGCAAAATGACCTCTGATGGTCAGAAACGGCATTCGTAATCAGCACAAAGACCCAAAGTTGCTGGAGGGGTGACAGTGAGTGAAACAGCCATGCATAGAATATCTTTATGACTGGCCCAAGGTCACCCAACAAGCCTCCATGGCAGAGCAGAGATTTGAATCTGGGTTTCTTAAATCCTAATCCAACACTTTAATCACTACACCATAATGGATCTGTGTGTCCCATGACTCATTTAAATTGGGCTGCTACACAGGCTGTATTGGCATGTCAGTGCCATGCCTGCCCAAAAGACAGACTTCTGGCATGCTGACATTGCACAGACAGTTTCAGGAGGGTGGCCATGTTGGTTTCCGGTAGAACAGCTAGATTCCAGGTATCTGACAAAGGGAGCTTTGACTTTCAAAAGCTTATACCTGAGTATCTTGTTGGTCTCTAAGGTGCTGCTGGACTCACATCTAGCTATTGCACAGATAGTGGCTGAGGGCCTGGTTTACCTGAGATGCTGGGCACATGCAATGCCACATGGGTAAGCTTGTTCACTCATGTCTTGATGGAATCTATGTAATGACTTTTATTAGGATGAGCCAAAGTGGCACAAAACATTGTGCAAGCTTTCGAGCTCACCAGAACTCTTTATCAGACTGGATGTTGTTGTTGTTTTTTTAAGATAGATAATATCAGGCCTGGGCATAAAAAGGTAGATGGGTTTTAAGCTGAGAGGTGAAATGTAGCCCACCTGGGCCACTCAGTAAATGCCACGGGGAGGCTCACTTCTTCTGCCAGCCAAGAGCTCAAGACTGGTTGTTTTCCTGGAAGTGGGGGTGCAGGGGCTAAAAGTGCTAGGAGCTGTTCATCTTCCACCTATCTCACAGAGCACTGGCTGCCTGGACTCCTGTTCCACTCTGGCAATGTTTTCCTTTCCACTCCACTGATGGCTTCTCAGCTTTAGCCACAGCCACCAGACAGTGGGAACAGAACTCAAAGTCAAAGAAGCCATTGGAGGAAGGCAAGGAGAAGGAGGGTTCTTGGTGCAGGGAGTATAAAGTAGCCCTAGTAGCTGAGGATCACTTCCAGCACTCACTCCCTGCCCTGCACTTCCTGTTGGCAGAAGGAGGGTGAAAAAAGATGAAAGTGCACGACTGCCTCTACCAGACTCTGGAAGAAGGATGGAAGGAGAGTAGTGGCCCAGACAGCCTGAAAACAGTGAATATAGCTGAATGGAGGAATGGACACACTAGTTCCCTATCTGTTTATCAAGTGCTTTCAGTTATACCAAAGTTGGTCCAGAATATTTTCTACATTTACTTTAGCAGGAATGAGAGCACAATATTGCCCCTTCCAGGCTTCCAAGGGAATTTTGATTGACATGCTGCTTATCTGTGATTAAAGCCTCTTTTGCTTGAAAAGGAACCTGATAAAGGAATTGTCGTCACCCCGAACAAATGGGTGATATGCAACAAGAGTCGCTGGAGAGACCATTGAGACTTGGGAATGTGATGTTTGTCAACAATTCCACATGACAGGGATAGAGATGGGGGGGGGCAGGGGTAGAACTCACCTGAGGCACTTCTATCTCTCCAAAACATAAGCTGTTGTGGTGATTTTTTTTAAACCGGGCTGCACAATTTCAACATTGTTCATCAGGACTCTGGTGATGTGGAGAGGAATGAGTCGTACAGACGGTGTTTGCTTGGTCTGTCATTGTGGGGGGAGATATCAACTCTGTCGGAAAGTGATTTGTGTGGAGGAAGGTCTTTTTTTTACTGTATAGGCCCAGGGACTTCCTTCACAAGTCTAGGCTGAATTTTTGCCCCTCTGCAGGAGGAATTGATGAGGGATGATTGAGAAAAGACAATGAGTCACAGCCCTGGCTGTGGGAGTGAGGAATTATTAGGAATGTCAGACCAGTGGGCGTCAGGAAGACTCTCTGGCCTGTGTTCAGCCACCAGGACTGATTGGATCTGTCAGAGGGGATGTTGGAGGGGATGTTTGTGTAAAAACAAGCTTGTGGCAGGCAAAGACTTATCTTGTGTCTTAATTAAAATGGAAAAAAATATGCATTTCCGTTTATTGAAACCATGTGCCAAAGTGTTCATTTTTTAGAGAAATTTGGCGAATTTACATGGTTTTGGAATAACTGCATGCTGGGGGAGGATAGGGTTTAGCAGTTAAAACATTGGATTTGCATGTTAGAGATTGAGTGTAGGGGAGGGGCTAAATGATATAGCATCTGCTTTGCATACAGAAGGTCCCGGGGATCAGTCCCTGGCATCTCCAGTTAAAAGGATCAGGTAGAAGGTGATGTGAAAGAGCTCTGCCTGAGACAGTGGAGGGTGACGGCCAGTCACAGTAAGCAAGACTGACCATGATAGACTAATTGTTTGACAGTATACGGCAGGTTCATGTGTTCATGTCATGCTTCACACATTCCCAAACGCCTATATGGAAGTTGGAACAGGTGCATATATGTGAGGATTTTGCTTTCTATGTAGCAGAGAATTACCATGGGATCCCACATACAATGGAGCAAAAATCCACGAATGCTTGTCCCATACAATGGGTTGGATCCAGAGACATGTGAGCAACTAGGAAAATATACTTAGCACAATTCAGCTTATGCAAGAGACAGTACAAGGGCTGCAGCAACACAGCAGATCCCAGGGAGGGCATGGAAACTCTGAACACAAATCTGGAAGCAGTTTTGGGATGATGAGGGCTAACAAGATGAAACTTAATCCCAACAAAATGGAGGTGCTACTGATGGTGGGGAGGTTTGGCACAAGAATTGGGATGTCTCCTGTTCTGGACAGGGTTGCACTCCCCAAAAGGAGCAGATTCATAGCTTGGAGTTGCTGCTGGATCCAGGCCTCCAGTTGGATAAACGGGTAGTAGTGGTGGCCAGGGACGCCTTTTGTCAGCTTTGGCTGGTAAGCCAGCGGTCTTTCCATTGTGATGCATGCCCTGGTAATATCTAGATTAGACTACTGCAATCCATCCCTTGAAGAGTGTCCAGAAACTACAGTTGGTAAAGAATGCTGCCGCCAGAATGTGGACTGGAGTGGGTCATAGGGACCATATCACTTTAGTCTTTTTTCACCTATGATGGTTCCCAATTTTTTTCTGGCCCCAATTCAAGGTACTGGTATTAAACTTTAAAGCTCTATATGGCTTGGGGCCAACATACCTTAAGGACCACCTAATCCCATATAAATCTACAGAGCCACTCCAGTCACCATCAGAGGCCCTCCTTCAGGTGCCCCCACCATCTGAGGCTTGAAGGGTAGCAACCCGAAAAAGGGCCTTCTCCGTTGTGGCATCAGAACTCTGGAACTCCCTCCCCAGGGAGCTTTGTCCGTCTGCTTCTGTTGCTGTCTTCCACCAGCAGGGGAAGACCGTTTTGTTTGGCATTCCATCACTAACTCCCATTGGCCCTCCTCCCTGTTCTTGTATCTCTGTGTTTATGTGTTTACATGTCTTACTTAATTGTTTTAAATATTTTACATATATTTATCTCTAATTTAAACATTAGTTTAATGTTTTGAGTGTTCACTGCCCTGCGGAGCCTAAGTTGGGTAGAAAGGTGGCATACAAATGTTATAAATAAAATAAAATGAACGAATGTAATTTTTTTAAAAAAAAATAGCAATGTGCAGATGGAGCAACAGAATGTGCAAGGGATATGTCACGTGCTTTCATTTAATTTAGTTTTTTAAATTGTATCAGAAGAAATACCTTGTGCTATCTCTTGCACACACGGAAAGGCAAGCGGGGATAAATTGCTTTCACTAAGCTCAAGCAGATGGCAAGAAGTAATTTTTAGCACTTCCATGTGTACGAGGGCTGTTGCTCACACAACTTTAAGAAGAGCAACCATGTTGCCCAAGAAGAGCAACCATGTTGCTCCAGAGAATAGGAAAGCAAACCAAGTGAATGGAATAATATAGAGATAATTCCTGCTGAAGCAAGCAGTTGCTTGCACACATGGATATAACAGTAGATAAAGAGAAGGGTTTTTTTCACCCTGTTGTTGTTCAAATTAGATACAGGAGACCAGGTTGACTGCATCCCAACATAAATATTCCATAAAATGCTAGGGGATGAATTGGTTTTTGGAATGACTCGACTACCAACCATGACAGGATATGGAGGGCATATGCTGTGTGGGTAGGCAGTTCATCCTCTAGAGTTTTGTATAGTGGAAACACCGACAAAACCAGTGCTTGGATATTTTGCATGCAAGCCAATTAATCTGATAAAGGGTCAGATCCTGACGACAGTGTCTGCTAACAATTTTTTCTTATTTCCTCCCTCCTTCTGCACACCTCCAATTCATTTCTCATGCTATTCATAGAGGACCCCTGTACCCCAGAAGCCACATCAGGGGGAGATCAGTGGTCAGGCCAGGGAGGTAGAGAAGTTCCTGAAAGCAGGGCCAAGTAGCAGTATTTCCAGGGAAAAGGGAATTTGAGAGTGCTGAGGGCCTTTCCCAGTTGACAAGTTGTTCTTCAAGACCAGACCATTGCTTTTTCCTTCCTCTCACTTTTCCAAGAATACTTCTCACATCTACTCCTGTAAAGCAGATCAAGAAGAAGAAGTGGATGGAGACTTTCAGAGGTGTGGCATTATTAAATTATGTGGTGGCAGTTCTGTCTTGATGGACGTGCGCTTCTGTAGCAATAATGAAAGGCATATGCAATAAAAGTCTGTAATATCTGCTACATTTCTAAACTAGGTCAGCGCCAACTCCTTCCCAGGGTGCCAGTGGTGCCCCTGGCATCGGAGGAGCCCCTCTCCAGACCAATGTGACTAGCAATCGGAGGCTGCAACAGACTCAAGCCCAAGTGAATGAGGTGAGTTCAGAGGGACTTGACTATGTTTGGGGATTATGATGTCCTGATTTAAATAGTCTGTTAAATGCCACTTGCAGGGTTTGAACTGGCCACTCACCTGGGCAGAGTAACCTTTGCTCCCAGACAAATAACTAAGTAGTACCAGTCTGTTTACCTATTTGCATACCCTTGCCATCAAGCAATGCCACTAACATGTGATATCAAGCTCCCACAGGTAACAACACAAGGGAGTAAACCAAGCCACAGCCTACAACTGAAGAACTGCTGCATAAAGGAAGTAAGCAAATCAGTTTTAGAAAGAGATTCGTAGAGCACAGGCTACTTCCCAGGACAACTGAAGAACTGCTGCATAAAGGAAGTAAGCAAATCAATTTTAGAAAGAGGTCCGTAGAGCACAGGCTACTTCCAAGGACAACTGAAGAACTGCTGCATAAAGGAAGTAAGCAAATCAATTTTAGAAAGAGATTCGTAGAGCACAGGCTACTTCCAAGGACAACTGAAGAACTGCTGCATAAAGGAAGTAAGCAAATCAATTTTAGAAAGAGATTCGTAAAGCACAGGCTACTTCCAAGGACAATTGTTATATCTATGGTAGAGAATGCAACACACTTGAAAAGCCAGTCATGCCACAAGTCAAATCTCTAAGCTACATTAAATAGTAAAAATTAAGGATCAAGTTTTATAGAGTGGTAATTCTGAGACTAAGAATACAAACATAAACACCCATTTACACACACACACACACACACACACACACCATATGATCATGAACATTCCCATGTACACCCATGCTCAACACAGGCATTTATATCTAACATAATGTAATAAACAAAGACGCTTACTCCTTTTATGGGCTCACAGAATCAAGAAACACAGAGTCAGATGCACTCTCAGGATTAATTTGTCAGATGCACTCTCAGGAGCAAAGTCCTCATGTTATCCATGTGAGTTTTGTGCTTGAAACTCAATGTGGAGATTCCATTTGGATCAGGGACTCCAGCACACTGAGAGAGGGGGCTTAAGCCTTCCCAACCACCACATCTTTTCCTCAACATTAAACAGCTTTGGGGTGCTGCTTTTTGCCCCACTGGGAAAATTTATATGTACTGACATGTAAATTTCCCAACATACCAAAGTCCTGATTCAAATCAGACCCCCACATGCCTGGGAAATATGGAATTCCTGGAACACATCTGATTCAAAGTCTTTGTTGTCTTTGTGATGTGTGACACGGGCCACAACACAACTACTGACATCATGCACAGACTACAGATGTGAAAGCCTGGGGGAGGGAATTGAACATTGGGGGACCAGTTACTCTCAGGGGAATGTTTGAAAAGTCTGGGGATATTATAAAGTCTTGGAATATTAGAAAGAAAACGTTCTTTTTTTGAATAAGTGAAAGACAACATTTACTCAAAATGCCTTCTAAGAAGGGTGCAGTACAAAAATGTTGGCGTAGGAGAATCTTTAGTGTTAGATGTGATAATCCTTTCAAATAGACAATATGAAACATATTTTCAAGGAATATGTTCCTTATTTAAATGTGACTACTTTTGTCCACAAGTAATATCCTTACAATATGAACCTGATAATATGCTACTTTAGAAGACATTGTTTTCAATGTTAATTTAAAATCCATGTCCAAATCTGGCTGCTGATAGCCCTGTATGAAGTCTGTTTCTAAGCCCCAATAACAGAACTCTACCTCCAAAAATAACCCCACAGGAGCTTCAACATGTTTTCCCCATAGACTACAATGGGCCCGAATTTTTCCAGTAAACCGAATTTTTTCAGTTTACTGAAAAAAATCGGGCCCAATTAACCTGAACCCAAAATTTACCTATTTTTTTTTTAGCACAACCCTACATACAACAAATGAATGTTGTTGGGCTGACCAGGCAGCATCCTCCCTAACTGGGAGCTGTTGCAAGGGGAGAGAGCCATGCCTCATCCCTCTTCCATGACCAGGTGAGACAACTGGGCCCACTGATAGCCCAGAACCCAGCCCTAAGGGGGCTCAGAGGCAGGCAGCAGCCCCAACCCACAATGGTACACAGGTCTGCTGCACTTGGGCAGGTGGGGAGGGTGTGTGGCTTCCCAGCCCCTCATGGACTGTGTGGAGTGAGGCCAAGCAAGCAAGCATGCCTGCCCTCACATTCAAAAAAGTGCTACCACCTGTCAGATGGTCAGTGAATGGGGAGGTGAGAGAAAGGAGGTGGAATCAGCTGTAGGGGATGACTCCCTAAGCCCATCAGCCAGCCCAGGTTGGAAGGAGGCAGGGCGAAAACACCCAATGACAGGTGCTTGAGAAGTGGTACCCATCCACCAGCATGTGACTTCCTTCTTGTGGGGGAGCAGCCCTGCATAGCTGTATTTAAAAGAGGTTGGAAAGCAGCCAATGAACAGAAACCAGCAGCTCTCTCCTAGGTTGAGGAAAGATGCTGAGAAGAGGAGAAGGACCTGGGTGCTACCATAATCCCCTTCTCTCTCAATATAGAGGCCACAGGAGGCTGAGAAGGACAGCCCGTAAGTTGGAGGAGGGGCAGAGCACCCACACACACACACCCACACACACACACATCTTTTTAAATTAAACGTGTGAGTAAAATATGACAGCCGGCGTGGTGAAATGGTTAAGAGTGACGGACTCTAATCTGGAGATCCGGGTTCGATTCCCCATTCCTCCACAAGAAGCCTGCTGGGTGACCCTGGGCCAGTCACAGTTCTCTCAGAACTCTCTCAGCACACATGGAGGCAGGCAATGGCAAACCACCTCTAAATGTCTCTTGCTCTGAAAACCCTACGGGGTCGCCATAAGTCAACTGTGACTTGGCGCGCGTGCGCATAGACACACACACGCAAAATAAATTTATGAAGGTGAGGGAATTGGTGGAGAATGGGAAATGGTTTTTCTTCTTTCATGTTTGGAAGAAACTGACCAGGAAAAAGGGCTGTCTTCCCCCCTCCACCCAATCAGCTGGCAACACCAAGTGGTGACATAGCGCTCATCTTCAGCTGCTGCTTCACAGGGGGTCACAGACCAAAGTGAAGCAGCATCAAGGAATCTCTCACTATGCTAAGTTACCATAGAACGAATGTTGGTAAATGCAAGATTCTTGCAACAGAAGCAGTTCTTTGAGGAGTGCAACTGGATCCTGTGCAATAAATATATAACATCAGTGGAAACAAAGTCCATCTGGAAAGACTATTACAATGGGATGCCATATGAAACATAACCCTTAGGTGGCACCAAACACCCACATCATAAAAAACCATTACTGTGTATGCATTTGAAAGGCTTAGCCATTTTGTTAGCCTGTTGTAACAAAAGCAACAGGAAGAATCCGGTGACACCAATGTAAAAAAAATGTGCAGCAGTCAAATTGTTAAGTTATCACAGGACTTTTTGTTTCATCATCATCATTACCTTTATTAGGCATTTACATCAGCATACCATAAAGGACTTTTTGTTGTTGTCATTATGGCATGATAAAAAGAGCTGAATCAAAGGAGGAAGCCAGTTTTATGATTTCACTTTTGCTTCCCTGAAAAACTATTTTTTTGCATTGTGTTACTGAGGCAAGCAGGCCACTACTCCCTGTCTTCCTGCACTGTGGCTTCATTGCACCGCAAGGTGGCAAAACAGAGAGTACCTGCTGGTTACCTGAGTAATGGAGACACCCTCCCTTCCTCGCCAGTGAGGGCAAAGGCATCTCCTTGGCCCTCTGTGATGGCAGCACAGCCAAATCTGTTTGGCTATGGACTGTGACATCATTGCATCAACGATGGGATCCTATATTGGGATCATAGAGAGAAAGACAATCTTGAGCAGCAAACCAGCAAAGGGTGTGGGGCAGAAAGTGGCTGTAAACAGTCTTTAAAAGTATATCGAGGAAGACATTCAATGCCTCCCAAAAGTGCTGCTTTTGCATAAATGTTCCCATATCTAAACATGCATCAGAACCCTAACTGTGGCTCAAACAGGAATGAAGGTACATGAGAACTATGTAGACTAGTGTCTTTCACAAGACTAATTCCATTACCAGGAATTCTTATTGCAAACTCAGCTGCAAATATATGACTTTGTCTATAACATTCATTCCATTATTTCAATTAACTGAGAGCAAGACGGTCCTACAGCAATGAAAAAATTATTGGTTCTTCAGGGGGGAAATATAGAAAGACAAATGCTTAGTATTTCATAGCCTAGGAACATTTGACCTCTATCTGGGAAAACCTCCAATTGTAGAATCAAATATGATAATTTCAGTGTTCATTTTTGGAGTATTTCAGTTTGATTATCTCACTTATCATACAAGTAGTTGAAATTAGAATGTCTCTGTCACTTCAGTTAATAAGTCATACTCAAGTTTTTCTCTCTCTTAAAAAAAGTACAGCCTGATTACGTCAGCAATGGGAACACACGCCTTTCTGTCTCAGGGGGTTCATTTGCCCTAAGTGATGACATTGTGTAGCCAAATCTGATTGGCTACATTGTTTTACGTGATCTCTTGTTGGTGTAAATGAAAGATAATGTGATGAAAGATAATAAGAAATGGTGTCACGTAACAGAGAGGGGGGATATCAACAAAATAAAACAGATGTAAAAGTTGACATTTTGAACTTTCACAATGTTTTTAATACATGGTTAGAACCTTTGTGTCCTGTTACTTAAAGGCATATCAAAAAAATACTGTTAAGCAAACATGCTTTAGCATGTTTTTCTCAGAATTATGTTCCACTAAAAGTCGTTTACCATGAAGAGTGCTTAGGAATGCATCCTAAACCATGTAAACAGTCAATCCTCCACTCTTGTGTACAGGGACTTTCTGGTATTGGTAGGTAACAAAACTGTAAGTTCAGCACAAATCAATGTGAAACGTAGGCGTAATTTTTACACCTAATTATCTGTCATTTTTTCCCAGTTGTTCATTGTTTCATGTCTTAAATGTTCATCCTTGTACTTTTCACTGTTTTACAAATAGGCCCCTAACTTTTTGGCATGTCAATTTCAGGTGGTGGACATAATGCGCGTCAATGTGGACAAAGTACTAGAAAGAGACCAGAAACTTTCAGAGCTTGACAATCGAGCAGATGCACTGCAAGCTGGCGCCTCACAATTTGAAACAAGTGCGGCCAAGCTTAAGAGGAAAAACTGGTGGAAAAACTGTAAGGTAAGACTTGCTATTGTAAAGGAAAGTCAGCTCCTGTTTCTTAACTGAACTTGACATGCAAGTACAAAGATTGCTATGTATGAGTCAACTACAATGAAAATTCTGAGTTGACATATGTAGGTCACTGTCAGGGAACTGCATCGCCCAGGGCAGGGATGTAACCTATTGACCTGCCATTGACTGGGTGTGCTCAGGTTTCAGAATTCTTTTTAGGCAAGGAAGAGCTATGTGCAAAATTAGCCCCTGCCTTATGAAGCCTCTGGATTGGCCTGGGCTGGTATAAATAGTAGAAGCACAGACGTCTGCTCTTTCCTAATCAACAAAGCAATATCTTTTGCCTGCTGCACTTCAGGTTTTAGCTCCAACAACAGGGGGACCCCAAGGCTGGAGGATGACTTGATTTCCAGTGAGGGTGAGATATAATTATTAAGAGTGTGGGATTGGTGGGAAATGGATTCACGCCACTGCTGCTGAGCCAAGAAACTCACTTGGTGACCTTACCTCAAAGGCTTGTTATGAGGTGGATGTTATGTATGCCATCCTGAGCTCCTTGAAATAAGAATGGGATCAACAGAAAAGTGTGATCAATAGAAAGACTTTTTGGCACAGCTGCTACAGCCGTTCCAGGCCCTGATTGCCTTTCAAAAATTACCAGATGTCCTAAATGATAAATAAATGCAAACCAAAAGGAAGTCCAGATCTGAGAATGAACGGATCATAATTGCGGCACAACGATGAATGGTGGAAGGAACCCATGCACCTTTAAAGAGTACTATCTGTGTGTGTTCTGGAAAACTTTAACGTGTCCACACTGGAAGAAAGTCAGCAGCGTCTCAGCCCATTCACACAAGAGTAACTCTTCTCCATTTTCTTTCCTCAATTCTCTTTTTAGATGATGATCATCCTGGGTGTAGTATGTGCAGTCATTCTTATTATACTTATAAGTGAGTAACAACTCAACCTCTCCTTAAACATCTCCTTAATTTTATGACTTTCAGTGAGCTGAATGAAATAAAGGTCAAACATTTACCATGAGGCTAATATTTTTCATCCTCCCCTACCCCCTGAGCTTCTATAAAGATTGCAAAGGAGTAGCTTTTTTAGTCTGTTGTAGAAAAATTAAACAAAAGTACAGTGGCACCTTGTGTGTGTTAAGGGCCATCAAGTCACAGTCAACTTATAGCGAACCCTAGTGTGGTTTTCAAGGCAAGTGATTAAGCAGAGATGGTTTGCCATTGCCTTCCTTTGCAGGGTCTTCCTTGGAGATCTCCCTTCCAAGAACCAACCCTGCTTAGTTTTTGAGATCTGACAAGAACGGGCTATATCATGCTGCCTTCCTTCCCATGGCATCTTAAAAGCTAACAATTAAATGTTGTTAACACCTTAAAGACTAATAACATTTAGTTGTTAGACTTAAGGTGCCACTGAACTTTTGTTTTGTTCTTCTATAGGGAGACATAAATAAATAATGCTGTCTTTGAGATTGAGGAATGACCTGTTTTTGTTTGTTTGTTTGTTTGTTTGTATGTTTTGTTTTTTTAATGGTCTTTCTAGAATGGCTTGATTTTCTAAATGGTAAAGGGGCTCCTTTTCATGACCAAGTGAAATGCTTGCACAATTACCAGACTCTAATCTTGGTCTTGTTGAAATCAACAACAAAGGTCCTTCTGACAGCAGAGTCATTCATTAAATTAGCTCATGGAACAAAACCTTTCTGATGACTTGGTCAAAATGTCTTATGGTATCTAATACCGGAGAAGTTCAAGGCACTTTGTGAGTTCATCATAAAAATAAGGGATGTTCAAACACAAGCAAGATGTTGATCTGAAGATTTCAAAATGTGTATCTCACATGTACTTGTCAGGGATGCTCTAGGCTGGAACTGCACTGAGCAGGGGTTGGAATGGACGGCCTGTATGGCCCCTTCCAACTCTATGATTCTAATAAGACAGGAGGGTTGGCATGATGTAAAGATGACATTGGGTACAGACTTAATAGATGAAGTGCACCTATTACATTGAAGGTTGTTTATTATTGATCATCAGGGTTTGGCTCAAGAAGTCAACACAATCAGCAATTCAACAGGGATATATCAGCCAAGGTTGCCGTAATCACCCCTTAATACTCTAGACCACTGTATGGAAGCTGTGTTCAGATGGCATGCAGTTATAATTTCATAACCTTATGCCAGACCTGGAAGTTTCTGGACAGTGTTTTGCACTGCCCTGTCTGGATCTCATCCAAGTTGGATCTTGACCACCTACTTACATGTGGCCATTTTAGTATGCGCTGTCGTTTCAATAAAAGCATTCATGATCTCAGAAATGTTAACCGTTGTTTTCACGTAAGTGGACAGCTCGCACTTCAGGTTTCTCATGCATTTATGTACCTGTATATTGTTTATTTAGCTCATTTATATTCTGCTATTCCATGCCAACCATGCCCATATTGGCTCACAACAGATAAAAATATATGAAAGCTACAACCATAAATTCACAATAAATAATAGCTATTAAACAAGTCAAAACACCAAGGATAAAATTACTTCTCAGGGCCTGCCAGGATAAGTAGATCTTCAAACAAAGAGAAGGGAGTTCCTTAATCGGAGGACAACAGCTGAAAAGCCCTAAACATACTTTGGAGCCCATAGCAAAGTCCTTTTGGACAATTTCAAAATACTGGGAGGAACATAAGGGACTGACAGGCACCTATAATGTGTATGATTACTGGAAAAACTAGTCATCGTTTGTTTAGGGGAACCATCTGTCACTTGAGGTTTGAGTGCCTTTTCCAATAGTGGGTCTCATTCAGAGCTCACTGTTAAAAGTAACACAGTAAAAAATCATTTCTTTCCTTTTTGTTATTTGCTTTAAAGTAGTGGTTGAGGTGTATTCTCTGAGCCTCCAGTGTCAGCACCAGTGCCCTGACTTGGGGTACCAGTGCTCCCTACTTTTCTAGTACACTGAAACAGATTGAGGCTTTGGTACTACAGAGTTAGAGAAAAAATACAATGGGCTCTATGGACAGATTAAATATTGGTAAGACATTCTAACTCTAAGGCCAGTTTGGTGATGGAAACAAAATTGCCTAGCAAAAAAGTTGCTTTATCTGACAATTTTTAAAAGGAAACTCAGGTAGGATTCTGACAGACACTGTTTAGTTATCCTACAGACTTGGTGTCAATGACCCTTCAAACTTTTGCCCAAGTACTAGTTTTAATTTATTTTAATTTTTAGTACATTAACTCTAAAATTTAACTTTAAAATTAAATACAAAAAGTGAAAGGATACAAGGGTGTGGAAAAAGCTCTACAGAAAATAGTTTCATGGGGGAAGGGGGAGGGGAAGGGTGTTGTTGTTTTTTAAAGAGATGCCGATCCAGGCCTAAAAACTATGCATTATATACAAAATGTTGCAGAGGGAAACAAGGGGTGGTGGT
This sequence comes from Euleptes europaea, assembly GCF_029931775.1. Lineage (NCBI taxonomy): Eukaryota > Metazoa > Chordata > Lepidosauria > Squamata > Sphaerodactylidae > Euleptes > Euleptes europaea. The sequence goes on from NC_079316.1 coordinate 42,319,508, forward strand.
GGAAAAAACCACAGCCATAACAAGGGGAAGGGAGATTTTGATAGACATAGGAAAGAAGTTGGACAGAACAATTTTATTATTGAAAAAGTGTTTCAGGTTTTCTTTCTGTCCGAATTTTCTTTTGTTCCCTTTTTCAAAAAAACAAGTTACATTTATAGAGGGCTGTCTGTTGTTCCCCTTTCTTCTGCACCCCGGAATCAAATCTATAGCAAAAGCTGAAAAGGGAACCCAGTAGGCAACAGAGCCACAGTCTATAAAATAAACCAGAACAATCACCGCACTGCGAACAAAACATCCACAGTCAACACTGTTCAGTCATACCAAATACACTCCAAACTGATGGCCAACATGAAATCAGACATCCTGCACACCAAAAGTAACAGGACCAAGGCAAAAAACACACCAACCATCAGAAAAAAAGTACTATTTCAACTCCACACCCCCAAGCCCCAAACCACCCCTGGGGTTCTAATGGACAGCCAAATGGAAATACAGCACCCGGGGGGGGGGGACGAAACATCACACACACACACACACACACACACACACACAAAGAGAGAACCTAAGGATCTAAGGACGAGCCCCAGTACTAGTTGATGCAATGTAATCACTGGACTGAGCTGTGGATGTGTTTTGACACCTGCTCATTTGTCTGGCTGCAGTATAAACTGTCAACTGTCTTTTCCTTCTTCTTTCTTCCAGTTTATTTCTGCACCTGAACCACTGAGGACAAAAGGTTTTGTGTGGATTTGTTCAAGTGACCTGTTTTCTGATAATCATCCCTCCCAATGAAACCTTCTTTTTAATTCCTCTTGTCTTGGGGGCTGTGAGCCTGCAAGAGTATGTAAGAATTCCATGTAGTGTATTTTGGTATTATTATGTCATTTCTATGAGAAACTGTGCCAGCTCAATACTCCCAACTAGTTCCACACGATGGTTTATCACTGTGTCATAAAACATGCCGATGCTGACCTTCGGAAACAGTCATTCTAGAAAAACAACCATTTTTAACTTTTCTAAGTTGTGTAGAACTTATGTTTAAGGGGGAATGTCAGATAGGCTTCAGCAGACAATGATGCCATAATTTCAACTATAAATTCCTGTAGTTAGGCCACAAAATCTGTCTGAATCAATGAGGGGAGGGGTGATCTTCAGGAAAGCTGAGAACCCACTAAGCACAGCAAAGCCAAAGGACCTGAAGAACTACCAGACATTTTGTAAGCGAATCCACTTTTACAACCACAACTTACAAAAAGGTTTGACATCATTAACACTGGAAACATTTTATTTTTAAGACAGGATGTATGTCTCAAATTGTATTGCATAAGATAGGGCTGCAATCCTAAGAACACTTTTCTGGGAGTAAGCCCCACTGAAATGGGACTTACTTCCAAGTAAGCCTGCTTTGTTGTGGTCTGTAAAGGTAAGAAAACAATGACTACACATGACCAAAGCTGAAGAAAATCTCTACATTAAAACAAATCCTACTACACTCCTTATGCAATGTTAAAACATGGTAGAGGAAAAGGATGCAATGTTAATAGTCCTAAAATTCCATTGAAGTCAAACTCTTGCTTAAACTTAAAAGCTGTAATTCATGTGATGTTTTAGTCTGAAAAACATAAGCTGGAGTTTGGAAACTCGAAACATTATTTCTTCTGGATTTTTTTGTTGTGAAAGTTTGCATGAGTGAGGTTCTATATTAAACCAGCAGTTGTGTAAAGAAGGGGAACAACACTACAGTACTGTTTGGGGGGGGGCATAAACTGCAACCCTAGTTTGCATAACAAAGGTCCTCTCCACCACATTTTTATTACTAAATAGCAGCTGGGGAGGGGGGAGTAGGGGGACAAAATCCCCAGAGTCCTGGGTCGAAAACGCATGGTCGCTTTATCCTCCTTTAATCCCTGTTTCAGCTAAGATTCAGCCTGGATCGAATGCATGCGTTTCACTTAATGTGCGTTCGATCCTGGCTAAAACAAGGATTAAAGGAGGATAAAGCGACCGTGCGTTTTCGACCCTGGTCTCCCTGAGGGTTCATTAAGCTGGGCAAGTCATGTCAGATGATACTTGGTATGGGTCTGGGTGGTGTGAGGGAGAGCAGAGAAAACTTTGTCTGTGGTTCTGAGGTAGCTCTTGGAAGTCCTGCCTGCTTGTTTCCCCTGAAGGGACAAATAACTGCTGGGAAGGTGAGGTCAGATGAGGAGAGGGAGAATCTGATAGAGGGAAAGAGTCCCCATCTGAACACCCACTCTCTTCCACTCGTCCTGGTGGTTTCTATTTAACAATTTCAAAAATGTGCTGGAGGTTCACTCACACAGACGTTCTAGTGTCTTGATTGGTTTTATTTCCAAAGACAAACCAGGAGAGATACTGTGAGTTCTGTTTAAGAGCTTCCAACCGCCCCCGCCCCCACAAATAGCCAGTGCATGGAACAACTGATTCAAACTGGGACAGTGGCTCAGGAAGGCAGGTTTAAGCCTTACCTCTGCTTTGTTAGTTTAAGTTTGTTTCCCCACCACCACCACCACCACCACAGCCCTGACCTGCTAGTAAGCATCCGTAGTTACAGTGACCAACAAAGCCTATTGTGAACAATGAAAAGGATAGAATCACTGTGAGGAGCACTCCATTCAAGCTCTCTTCTGCCAAGGTCACCCAGTGATCATGTAGCTGAGTGGGGACATGCACGGGGCATCTCTAGTACAACTCTAGTACTGCACACTAGTATATGCATGCCACCCATAAATTGCATTAAAATGCATGTTGATGGGAAGTAAAAAAAAATAGGTGTGTGAAATAGGCAAGTTAATTAGAAACTGACACTTTGATAGAAACAAGGAGATGAGAATAGTGCACTTGAAAAGCTTGTGTAAAGTATTGTGCTGTGGTGTCTGTATTTTCATGTTCTGTTTAATACAAAAAGCTGCAGATACCTACAGCCTTAATGAGATGGAAAGGTCATTCTGCAAGCTGCTGCTGTTCTATTGCATTTAATGAGCTGCCTTGTTTACTCTGGTCTTCAGATGAAGTGCAGAAGAGCATACATACCACTGCGCGGACATTTCTCATTTTAAAAACTCTTTAGTAATGTATTCATATGTGATGCAGACATGTTCTGTCTGCGCCAGGCATCATGGACCTCATGCAGGGGAGGACTGGCCATTATGTCCACAGGGACTTGTCCTGGTGGGCCAGTAGCCTCCCCTCTACCTGGGCTGGGCCAGCCCAGTGGCAGAAGGGCCTGTGTGGCGGGAGGCAGTTCCCAGTCTGACTGTGCCCCATATCGCCCAGGGGAGGTAGTGCCTGACTGGGAGGGGGGGCAGTGCCCAGCCCAGGCAAGCCCTGCATGATCCAGGAGAGGCAGCTTCTATCTCACCCAACACTCTCATGGCCTGGGGGAGGAGGTGCCTGGCAGGAGGAGGTATTGCTTGACTGACCCAAGCCCTGTGTAGTATGTGGAAAGGTGCCCGGCCAGCTAGGTGGGAAGCTGCCTTCCTCCCTGCTTTGGCAGGGGAGTGCCAGGGCAGGATGGGGCACTTTTCAAGGGCTGTTTTCTCCTCCTACTCTTCCCCTGGCTTTGTGTTTTGCCCTTCCATTCTTGATCCATTTCTCTGTAGGTTTTTCACCATAACATTCTCCGCCAGTTCTTCATTTTTGCTCAGGATGAGATTTGTATTAACAAAAGCCCGTGTTTTCGTTTTTATTCATTTAGAAAATTTCTATTCCGTCTCTCCAGGAAACCTGCCTTAGGTGGCTTACAAAACAAAACATAAGAAAAAAACATAAAACACCACATGTTATTACTTTAAACCCAGCATTAAAAATCCAGCTAAAAATATCAAACATCAGTAGCTGAAAATGAGCCCCACACAGTTCTCAGACTAAAAGCAGACCATAAAATTGCAGTTTAAGGATCAACCCCCTAAATTAAAAGCCAGGGTTAAAGGAAATATTTTTGGCCTGCACCTGAAAGAGAGCAGGAACCTGGTGAGCATGGACACCTGGTGAGCCTCGAGGGGAAGGGCAAGGTGCCCCTGCTGAAAAAGCCCTGTCCCTGGTCGCCACCCACCTCACCCCTGAAGGCAGGGGCACAGAGAGCAGGGCTTCACCATTATCTTCAGCATTATGAAACAAACTAGACATGCCAGCAAATGGCCATTTGGTTATTCTATAATTTCTGTAAATATCAGAATCACGGAATTCTCATTGTTACTGATCAAAGCCTTATAGGTTCTTATAGAATATGTCTCGCCTTGTGTCCTTGTCTCGCCTTATGTTTTCTGGTTCAGAGCCATTGTTCCCCTGATCTGCAGCTACTTGTGGCCCATTCCCATTGCCTATGCAACCAGGCATACTGGATACCCTAAGATCTGCCTGGACTAATCTGATACAATGAGACAGCGAATGAGCCTGTTACGACCAAGGGCTGATACTTGACTTCCCCAAGAAGAAAGATAGAAGGCAAAGCCTGTGAGTTCACTTCAGTCAGTATTAGTAACACAGAGACATATTTCCCCATGGCCTCCTTGAATTTTCTAAACCAGACTGCCAGACACCAGTCCAGTGAAATTAACAAAATAAATGGAACAAATGGCATTCATATTACTATTGGTTATCCTGAACATCAGAGTTGTTGTGTTTTTTGTTTTTTACGAAGAAGAAGAAGAAGAAGAAGAAGAAGAAGAAGAAGAAGAAGAAGAGGTGGTGGTGGTGGTGGTGGTGGTGGTTTTTATACGCTGACTTTCTCTACCGCTTAAGGGAGAATCAAACCAGCTTACAATCATCTTCCCTTCCCCTCCCCACAACAGAAACCCTGTGAGGTAGGTTGGGCTGAGAGAGCTCTAAGAGAACTTTGACTAGCCCGAGGTCACCCAGCTGACTTCATGTGGAGGAGTGGGGAAACCAACCCGGTTCACCAGATAGAGTCCACCACTCATGTGGAGGAGTGGGGAATCAAACCTGGTTCTCCAGAATAGAGTCCGCCACTCTTAACCACTACACCACGCCGGCACCATGCTGGTCTTTCGTATATTATATTTTTATCCCAGTATTCCTCCAGGAAACTCAGGACAGCTACCTTCTTAAACTGAGACTGAGCACCTGGCCCATGGTCAGTTAGTAAGCTGTGTGGCTGAACTCTCCTGAGTTCTAACGTGTTTCTCAAACCATGACATGGCATTGCAATGTTTATCTTTGAGGCCTATTTTGTGGCCCAATCCAGACTGAGGTCAGGGCAGGTACCCCCATTTGCCTCACCCTGGCTATGTTACTGATTCAGAAGCTCAATCCTGAAATCCTCCAGTTTAAAGATAACAAGTCAAGACAGTCATATTTGAACAAAACAAGGTCTGCAGATGTTGATACTGTTGGGTGCAGCATAAAACCCAGCTTAGGACACTCTTCCGCCAGCCTCCCTTCCCTCCACATGACTTTTCCTGATCCCTTTTCCCTTTTCCCTTTTCCATTGAGAGGTTTTCTTCAGTAAATTTCCCTCCTGCAATTCATTACAGCACCTCAATGCTGCTGATCTCAGGGCCTTTATGTTTCTTTTGTGACCACGATAATAAACACCTGCTTGCACATATAAAAGGGACCCAAGTCATTCAAGGTGGTTACAGCTTCCCAGTGAGGTGACATTTTAAAAGCTACATCTGTGAATGGAAAGGCAGAACTGTGGCAGTCCAATTACGTGCAGCTTTGTGAGTGTAAACACCTAGTTATGCGGCTGTGAGTCATTTAGGCAGTAACCTCATTCTGTCATGAATTTTAGCATGCACTATTTCTCCAGATACGGTAATAGTGAGTGCAATATGTAGTATCTGGAAGGTGGCTTGGCTGAGAGTAAGGTTGCCAGGTCCCTCTTGCCATCGGTGGGAGGTTTTTGGGGCGGATCCTGAGGAGAGCGGGGTTTGGGGAGGGGAGGGACTTCAGTGCCATAGAATCCAATTGCCAAAGTGGCCATTTTCTCCAGGTGAACTGATTATCAGCTGGAGATCAGTTGTAATAGCAGGAGATCTTCTGCTATTACGTGGAGGTTGGCAACCCTAGCTGGGAGAAGTGCCATCATTAACAGCTATGCATACATTGTTGGTAAAATAAAGCAGGGAGGTCTCTGAGGCAATTAGATGCACACAGCCTTCTGGAAAGGAAACAGGATGCTACATAAAGCATGAATGTGATTTGCAGTTATGAACTAGCTTCTTGTGGTCAGAGCCCAAGCGTCCTTTCCCCAGGCCTGGTATAAATTTGTAATCTCCCTCTCTCGTCTCCAATCCCATTCCATAAACAACCTTATGTCAATTTTCTATTTTATTTCTTTTTTAAAAAGTGTTATTGATCATTACATAATTACAAAAATGACAGCAAGGGGAAATTTTCAAAAACTAAGACAGAAAAATAAGAAAAGGTTACAATTAATAAAGGGGAAAAACAAAGGGGAGCGCATGAGAGCTCATCTTCAGTATTCACTTTCAATCCCTTTCTTCACTAGAAAGAAAATTAGACTTTTTATGGGCTTCCTTGTCATCAGCCCTTCAGCGCTATGCTCTTGCACAAGTACTTGAGGAGGAAGAAGATGAGCTGGTTTTTATATGCCGACTTTCTCTACCACTTAAGGAAGAATCAAACCAGCTTACAATCACCTTCCCTTCCCCTCCCCACAACAGACACCCTGTGAGGTAGGTGGGGCTGAGAGAGCTCTAAGAGAGCTGTGACTAGCCCAAGGTCACTCAGCTGGCTTCATGTGGAGGAGTAGGGAAGCCAACCCGGTTCTCCAGATTAGACTCCACCACTCCAAACCACCACTCTTAACCACTACACCATGCTGGCTCTCTTAACCACTACACTCATGCTGGATGAGAACTAGCCATTATTTCTCCTCTGCTCATGTTTTTTTTTTTTTGATCCACCCTTAGCCCACATTCAGATCATGACATGATGCAGTGAAACTCTATGTGCATGCAACAAATCCTTGCTGTGCTTGCTGTGCCCTTGCTCCTCCCACCTCCCTAGGGGCTCAGAGTTTGATGCAAAACCTCCTGGCTTGGTGAAGCCGCAGCTCATCATGATACCTGAATGCAGGCTCCTTGGCGCACAGGGGTTTATTTATACCACACAGCCAGGATTCTAAACCTCAGAGGTGTTTAATCAAGCTCTGCATGCTAGAAGAGGTGGGCGGTGTACACGTAAGCACAAAAACAATGTTTCTCCCCCGTGGGCCAACCCCATGTGCAGTCCTGATGCCCCTTTAGTGATAAATGAAGAACTATGAGCTTTGAAGTATTTCCTTAAGGATTATTGATGTTGCAGGCTAATAAAAGCCTTTGAAGTGCTTAGTTGGCTCACACAACAGATTATCTGAGAAGTGGTTATGTCGGTTATGAAAACATACTAGAGTTAATAACAATGGATTCAAAGCAGCTTGTGTATGTTTTTACTGTAGTTCAGTATGCTAAGCACACAGTGCATGGAACTGCCACTTTAAGGGGAGGGTTGGGAAATACCTGGAGATTTTTGGGGCGGAGCCTGAGGAGGGTGGGGTTTGGAGAGGGGAGGGACTTCGATGCCATGGAGTCCAATTGCCAAAGCGGCCATTTTCTTCAGGTGCACTGATCTATATTGGCTGGAGATCAGATGTAATAGCAGGAAATCTCCAGCTACTACCTGAAGGTTAAACAGAAAAAACTAGTGCCCCAAAGGAGACTGTGAAATCAAAATATTGAGCACTTATGGCATAAAAAAGCTGTTAAGCCCATTTCAGAATAGTGCAACCTTTATCTAGGTCTTGACACTTGTAAAATACAGTGTGTAGCCAGCTAGCAGGGGAGCACCTTGCCGCTGTACAATTGTTAACAAGTATCACAATTTACAATTTTTTCACAATAAAGTGGCTTTTCAATATTTGTGGTTCATAACACAACACAACAGAAATGTCCATAGAGGCCACCGACAATGGGGTTCCGGTATTTTATCCCATTTCGCGTCTGCTTCTTGGGTCGTGGAGATCCTATGTTGTTTGTTCCGACTGGAACTTTTGTTCCATTCGTACAGTGTATGACTTCCTGCTTCTAATGGATGACTGGATAAGTAGCTGGAGGTTGGCAACCCTAGCAACTTGGTAGCATGGGTGGGACATGTTATACCCTCATTTTTTGGAGGCATCATCCCCCACCCCAACAACGAGTAACCTTACTAGTTCTCAGGGCAAAAAAAGGTATCCTATGAGGTCAGGAGTTGATACCTTTCATTCAGAGCACAGAGCAATCTTCCAGAGTTGTCAGTAGCCTGAATTTTCAGAATTTACGTTGCCACCCTAAGAAAAGCTGTACCTTCTAAGCTCCTCAACTTCAACAGAAGGGTGCAACTCTGCTTAGGATTGCACTGGCATTTGCATTACTCACATCTGAGCCCTGCTAGTTAAATATGCACTTTAGTGGCAAAGGTAAAGAGATTGCAATAGTGTCCTCCTTTAGATATATTATTATCAGCAAGAACCCATTAAGTATATTGTTTTTAAAACTCTCCAGAACAGTGTTACATTGTCATGTTTTCTCAATTCTTTAGTCCAATCTGTGGTCTGACTTGGTTAATGTGGACATACTAAGGGTTGCGTGTGTGACTGTGTGAGAGAGAACACTCACAACCCACTAAAGCAACAGCCTGTTAAATGATCAACTTCACATGCTTTATTCAGAAGCGTTTCAAGAGGGCTTTGTGTAAAGAGCTTGAAAGTCTTAAGAGCTTTATTTCCTTCCAGCTAGATTTTGCAGGCCATAAACTGTTGTGCTAAAACAACACAGTAGTTGTTTTTTTCTCTCCAGAAGATCAATATTTGAGACAACGAAGTAACGTAAGTATTAATTTACACCATCACAACATGTCACTGCTGGGTTTCCTTAGCTGTTAGTAATGGTAATATTGATTGTAAGAAAAACTATTCATTTTCCATTAGTCGCTGGTTGCTTTATTGGCATAATGGGAAAATTCAGATGTAGGATGTGATAATTGTGGTGATAGCACTTTTAAAACAAGACCACTGCAACATTTTGAGCAGTTACAGCATTAGTTTGCAAAGTATGAGCTGTGGCTGCAGTCCCTGGGGATACCTAGACAGCTCTTATTCTCAAGAACCATAGTGACTGGAAGAATCTAAGGAAGTACCAATTAACAGCCTTCATTTGTTATGTGCCTGATTGACAGTGCTGAGTTGTCAGTCATGTAGTCTGACCTCTGCCTAAATTCTTGGAAGCCACCTTCCATATATGGAAGAAAAAGTCCCTGACACTTAGACAGACAAAGGGGAAAAACAGACAGGGTGGCACCAAATGAACAACCAGCCATCTGAGGAAAATCAAAGTGCTTCAGGTGTTTTGGAGCACTTTGGAAGGAAACCACTTTGTTGGGGGGTCTAAAGCAGTGTGTGATTCTTTTGAAAACAAATGCATACATCTCCTATCAACTCAACTTATCCCTCTTTCCCTGTAACAGTGCCGTGAAAGAGGCCTTGTTCTGATCTGGCTGGTCTAGTTGCTCCTGGTCTAGGCTAATACAGACATAAGAAGGTCCACTATAGGAAAGTATCTGTTGTTTTTTTAAAACGTGTAAGTGAATCAGTGTGAAATTGGCACACAGGCACATCAAAATTGATTAGAGCGTACAAGCTCTCTTTCTGGAGCTCTGAATTCACTTGCAAATGCAGATGAACTTTCCTTCTGTCTCTTTCTCTCTGGTTATATAGATAGGGTTTGGCTTGTCTACTCTTTACCATGCTTTTCTATGGTGGAGTGGGGGAGACCCCTTTGGGGCCCCATAAAATTGGACTCCCTGCCCCAAACTTTGGGGTTCATGCAAGGAGAGTCCCTTGCAGCTACCTTGAAAATGTGGTGACTCTACCTTGAAAAATATTTCCCAAGAGCTCCTAAAAAAATGCCATAGATACTATAATGGACCCGATTTTGGGGGGGAAACCCCAAAATAAAGCTGAAATTGACGTGGAAGCAGGCAGATTAGCAGTTATCCAGGACACACCACCAGAACTCCTTGCTTTATAGAAAACAGTGTTGTTTAATTTACAGTGCACAGATAAAAGACAAACCGTCATGTACACTTCTCTCCACCAAACTTCCCAACACAGAGTTACAGTTACATAGGCTTATATACATAACACCACCTGAAACCAATAAGGCCACCTGCAGACCTGGCCACAGTATTGCATCATCCTACTGCTTCAAACCGGTTAGTTGCAGTTCACCCTAGAACCTGCAAGGCTATTGCTGCCTCTTGCATCATCCTAGATGCCTCTGATCTGACAGCTACCTGTCAGCTGTCTCTGTTAGATTATTATGGGCAACTTGTTACTCTGACAGAAATACCCATTTACCGGTATAGGTATTTGGCTTATTTCAGATTCCCCCCCCCCCCCCAAAAAATGGATTCAATAAACCCGAACCTGAAATTTACTGGAATTTGTTTTTTGCACAACCCTAAGTGAAACCAGTTGTGAAATCAGTGGTTATGTTCCCCTTGAGTTTGCCAGAACAGACTCAAAATGACTGTAAATATATTAAATGTTGCAGAAGTTTTAGGAAAGGGGAGCTGATCCTGCAGCATATAAGTCAGTTGTAAATTTTTCTTCCCCCCCCCCCTTCACATGTCATGCAGTAACTCAGCAATTCTTTAGTAATATCTGTCGGCAGAGAGAAATTCCTATCGTCAAACACAGTTGAAACAGAAATGTCAGAAACAGTTTTTGGCTTGCTCTTACCCTTTCCTATAAGCAGCATTGGTTTCCTCTCCATCCACTGAACAGGGACATATGCTCCAGGCACACTGGCGAATGTTGGTCACAATTCCGGCCAAGCTGAGCACTTTAAAACCCTATTGAATTCAATGGGACAGATGTAACCATTTGCTTCACTCTGCTGTTGAACTCAATGGAACTTGGAAGTGCACTGAATTGTGCCCTATATCAGTGGCCAATATTTGTCATTCATTCAGTACTGTCTTTTTCTAAGTTGTCTTTGCACTAAAAATGGCATCTCTCATTTTGTACGCTGTTTATGTGGGGGGGGGATATGGTGATTGTTATGCCTCTATGAAACATTCCAGCCATTGTGTCTTAATACAGCCACTGAGAGAAACTGCCAGAGACCAATCATTTTGCTCAAGAAGGTCAGCAAAAAATAAATTTCTATACAGTGAAATTCTGCATGCAAAGAATTTCATTTGACATTTTTGATGTGAAAACTGGTGGCAACGTTTACAAAATTTGATATTATTGTACTTTTTTGTGAAGAGTGGCTTTCGAAAGCGGTGGTACATTTTTCAAGGCTATTGTATATATTTGTAATGTGGATGTTTGTGCCAATAAATTTTTCTTTAAGAAGGTGATTATAATTATAATTGACTTCGATTTATTTTGATTTGACTTCTAATTTACAGTGTCTGTCAAACAGACCTATTCTGAATTTCCTATAACTCACAGAAGTGGATATTTGGAAGAAAAAGCCTAAATCTTGCTCTGCTTTGTTTTGAAATGTTCACAATAATGTTCATAATAATTACTATTGGCTAAATTTTCTACTTGTGTAAAGAAAACCAGCTTTGCTGACCGGCTGTGTCTTTTCCTGCTTGTCATTGCAACAAGGTCTATATAATGGGTGGATAATTCTGCCTGCTTATGGCCGGGGGAGGGGGGTTAAATCTTCTACCACAAGTGACAGACTCATCCCACAACCTGCAGATCTTAAATGGGGCCTGCCATGGGGACTATCCTGGGAAATTTACTTTTGTGTTGGGCAATAGAACCAGTGTCATTGATTATTGATATGCAACTGGTCCAGTCCTTCCAAGTATTACCTTATTTGGAAAGTGATCATTTACCTCTGTTGGTCCAAACTGCCTCCTTTTCGAGGAACATCAAATTAGTTAACCGATATGTGCCCCAACTTGAGTGTAATGGGAAACGAATTAGATGGTCTGGAAAAATAAACCAAGAATTTAAAAATCTTTTTAAAACTGAGGAATTCCAGAGCCTTCCTCAACTCCCCACAGATCATGAAATTAATCACGATCTCTTGGTTATATACAATGAGGTGATCTGCAGGCTAAAAATGGCTTTAAGCAGTTTGGATAAAAATAAAACGTATAAAATTGGAGACACATACAGGCCCTCTAAACTCCTTACTCAATGCTACCACCAATTTATAAATTCAGGGCCAGAAGAGGGCCAGAGGATATATCCTACACTCCTTAAACATAAAAAAGGTACAAATACCTAATAAAACAAAAAAAGGACATTTATACCAAAAAAAACATTGGGAGCTCCTTGTACAAGCTGTTAGAAACAAAGACTCTGCTACCTTTTGGAGACTTGCAAATCAGAGAGGTAAGACTCCCTCCCCTATGGAATTAAATGTAGCTCCTGATAGATGGACATCTTTTTTTCAGGGGCTATATGATGACCCTGAATCAAGTGCGCTGGATATAAATATGGGAAAGTTAGGAGAATGGCCCCCTGTCTCGCCGGCAGAAATAAAAACACACATAGGATGGTTAAAAAATGGCAAGGCACCTGGCTCTGATGGTATCCCTCCTAAATTATTAAAGGAAAACGTTGACTGGTGGGCCCCTTTTCTGGCAACCCTATTTACTTACATCGACCAATCAGCTCGAATCCCAAAGGAGTGGAATATGGCAATAGTGGTTCCTATTTTTAAAAAGGGTGACAAAAAAGATCCTGCAAACTATAGGCCTATTAGCCTTTTAAGTATCATTAGTAAACTCTACTCCAGACATGGATAAATTCCTTATTTGGCTGGAGCAAGAAGATGTAATAGTGCCAGAACAAGCGGGCTTTAGAGAAGGTAAATCTACAACTGACCACTGCCTGCTATTGCAGTACCTAAGTGAAAAATATAATTCAAAGGGTCCAACGTCCCTGCATGCAGCTTTCATTGATCTAAAAGCAGCCTTTGACTCAGTTTCAAGGCCTAAATTATGGCAAAAGTTGGAAGCAACAAATATCGACAGAAGGCTCTTGGCCTTCATACCTCAGAGTCAGATGCAGTGCTAAAGGTCATCTCACAGACTCAATTAGGACCAAAAAAAGAGTCAGACAGGGCTGTCTTTTAGCCCCTTTGCTGTTTATCTATTATATAAATGATATGGCAGACTATCTGAATGATAAAAACTTTCATCCCCCGAAACTGGCCCACTGACATATTCCAGTGCTGTTATATGCAGACGATGCAGTGTTGCTGTCTAGAACCCCGGTAGGTCTGAGGAGAGCACTAAACAGATTCTCCGAATACTGTCAAACCCAGCATCTCCAAATTAACTACCGTAAAACTAAAATAATGTCTTTTGGGAAGTGCCCAAAAATTAGGAAATGGAAATTAGATGGAAATTACATCCAGCAAGTAAACTCCTTTAAATATCTGGGAGTGCTAATACGGGCCTCAGGATCAAACTTGGCCCATTATAACTACATTGCTGATCGTTAGGGCTGTTGAAAATTTTTTTTGGTATAGTTCGGATTCGGCTGAATTCGGCCCATCTGGATTCAGGATATGCTGAAGTCCGAACTCCCCCGCTTCGGGTCCATGCAATTCAGCTCGAATTCAAAGTTTGGGGAAAAAATTCGGCCAAATAAAGCCATTAAAAACACAACCGCTCCTTTCTGCGGCTCCGGGTTTTTTTTTGGGGGGGGGTAGAGGTCCCAAACTTTCAGCGGAGCTTCAAAGGACCCTTCTTGCAAGGCCCCCCAAGTTTTGTAAAGTTTGGGTCAGGGGGGCTGAGATATGGGCCCTGAAAGGGGTCCCCCCACCCTTAATGTGCATCTCTGAGCAGAGCTTGCCGCCCACGCCCTTGCTCCTCCCAGCCCCGACAAACAGCTGAGCTGCGAGGAGCAAGGGCGGGGCAGGTGCAAAGAAGTTTGCAAACCATGCAAAGCAACACGTTTGCAACCATTCAAAGCAACATTTGCAACCATGCAAAGCAACACGTTTGCAACCATGCAAAGCAACACCTGACACCTGGGAGTTTGCAAACCATGGAAAGGGACAGAGGCATCTAGCTATGCATAATGAGCAGGAGGGATGGAATTTCCCCTTTTGCATCGGACTTGAGTTGGGACCAGGCAAATGCATTCTTTAAGTCACCATTTGAAAACCAGTTCTGAGCAAGCAGCAAAATAGACCTAACCGATCTTATGAATGAGGGAAAACCTGAGGACACACAACTGAAGCCCCCCCCCTCAAACCAGGGAGAGAGAGCCTCGAGGGGGAACACACACCCCAGGCAGAATGGGCGAAAGCCCCTTTGGCTTCCCCCCACCCACCCACAGAAACTGCTCCCTCCACACACACACACAGACTCTGCTCCCCCCCCCACACACACACACAGGAGAAAAATTATAGATTAAAGCCCCCAAAGGGGTCTTACTGTGGCTGTCTTCTGTTCCATCAGGAGGGGCTGGGAGGACTGGGTAATCCAATATGATTCCATTTAAGCATGGGAGGTTTTGCCTTGGATTTGCCGCTCTGGAGATGCATACAGGATCGGGTGATCCATTCATCCCAATAGGGAAAAGGGGAAAGCCCATATCTCGGGACCCCCTGACCCAATGTTTACAAAACTTGGGGGGTCTCTTAAGAAGGCTCATCTGAAGCTATGCTGAATGTTTGGGGGCTGCACCCCCAAAAATGCGCCCCTTCAGCCACGGAAAGAGAAAAGGGGGGAGCCCATATTTCTGCCCCCACTGAACCCATCTTTACAAAACTTGGGGGGTCTCTTAAGAAGGCTTGTCTGAAACTATGCTGAAGGTTTGGGGGCTGCACCCCCAAAAAAGCGCCCCCTGCAGCCACGGAAATGGAAAAGGGGGATGAAAAGGGGTGGAGCCCATATCTCGGGACCCCCTGACCCAATGTTTACAAAACTTGGGGGGTCTCTTAAGAAGGCTCGTCTGAAGCTCCGCTGAAAGTTTGGGGTCTCTACCCCAAAAAATGCACCCCCTGCAGCCACAGAAAGGAGCAAATGTGCACACACACACCCCACGAGGATTTCTCTCTCTTTCTCTCCCCGGCCAGGCCACGCAGCAGCTGATTCCTCCAGTACTCAATCCTGACTGATTGGCCAGAAGAAGACCCAGCTTGGCCACTGATTGGCCGGGGGAGAATGCTGCTTACTGACGGTTATGCTGCTGCACCCCGAATTTGCCGAATTTATTTGTGAACTCCCAAACTCGCTGAATTCGGCTCCCCCGTTTTCCCGCCATTTTTGAGTTTGGTTCGTCCTGAACTAAAAAACGCCGAATCAGGGGAAATTCGGCTGTTTTTCGGTTCGGGCCAAACCGAATCAACAGCCCTACTGATCGTGCTGAGAGCTCAGCCCATGCTATAATAAAAAATTTCCATTCCAAGGGAGGTAGATATACCCCAATTGTCCTAAAGTTGTATCAGACAAAGGCTTTGGCACAACTACTGTGTGGTACATACTTGGGGTTTGTGGGTCCAGGCCTGAAGGTCTTGGAAAAAGTGTAGTCAAAATTGTTACGTGCTATTTTACAAGTACCGAGATGTGTCTCCAATTCTATGATCCGATTGGAGACAGGCATGATGAGAATTGAAGCTAAAATCCATCTCATGTCCTTTTACATGTGGGCCAAATTAAATATACAAAAACCCGGGCTCCTTGCAATGATTAGTCTGGACGCATATCAGTCCAAATGGTCCGAGGAGGTGCAATTAAACCTAAGAAAACTAGGGTTTTCACAACAGGATCTATTGACACTGAGCGGAGATCAGTTTAAAAATGTAATAAGGCAGAGAGTGGAAGACACTGAGAGACAGCATGACCTCGCAAGGTCCCCTGGTTTCATAGCCTCACAGAAGTTCAGACACCTGATGACGGCAGCGCCATATCTGATGACACAGGAGGTGAACAAATTTAAAAGGGCTTTCACATTAGCCAGATGTGGAGCTTTGCCATTGGCCGTCCTAGAAAGCAGATATAAAAAAATTCCTCTTTCTGAGAGAGTCTGCCCGTGCAATGGTGAAGAAATTGAGACTCGTGAACACGTCTTTTTATACTGCCCTCTCCATCATGAGTTAAGATCTAAGGCTATTCAAGAAACTCTAAGAAATAATACAGGGCTGCACACCTTAACGTGGTGAGGGGGTTTGTGTGTGTCAGGGAAGCTGAGAGCAATACCGTAAAGGGTCTAGACTCTATCAAGAGACTAAACTCCTAGCAGAGTCACTCAAGACAGAATGGTCACAGCTGAGACACCAGATTAAGGTGCATCCACCCCCTTAAGGGATCAATGGCCACATCCGCAGAAGAGAACAGGCAGTTCCAATGGGGATGGGGGCAGTGGAATCCCTGAAAGTTAGCTACTGGGCAGCAGCAGTAGTGGAAGGTGACACTGGTGGAGGATCTTTCGTAGACAACGGCAGTGCCACTACGGCTAACCCTGGTTAGTACTGAGAAGGCACTGGTAAACCACTTCTGACCAACCTTTACCTTGAAAACCCTATGATCATGAGACAATCCAAAATGAAAAAAGATATAGTGCTGGAAGATGGGACCCCCAGGTCGGATGGCACTCAATTTGCTACTGGGGTAGAGCAGAGGACAAGTACGAGTAGCGCTGTTCTTAATGATGCGATTGGACTAAAGCCGAAAGGACGTTCAGTGGTTGACATGAATAGATGCAAAAGGAAGCTGTTCGACACATATAATAGGAACATGGAATGTGAGAAGCATGAATCAGGGTAAGCTTGAAGACAGTCATGCTAGGAAAAGTTGAGGGCAGCAGGAAAAGAGGAAGACCCAACTAGAGATGGATTGACTCAATAAAGGAAGCCACGGCCTTCAATTTGCAAGATCTGAGCAAGGCTGTCAAAGATAGGACATTTTGAAGGACTTTCATTCATAGGGTTGCCATGAGTCGGATGCGACTTGATGGCACTTAACACACACACACACACACACCTGATAAAATCTGTATCCAACGACTACTGGAATGTAGTAACACAAACTTCGAGGTGTGTGGCCAAATTATGTGGTGCTATATATAAGGCCCAAAAGGATGTAATGTACAAATAGGTACAATTTGATAGATAAACGTTTTAGAAGCTAACTTGCTTACCTTTTTAGATTTTATTGGTATATTTTATTTTGTGGACTTTTCGATTGACTGATACTGTTTTATTACAAATTTATGTTACTCTTGATTAGATGTGTTCTATTTTTGGTCAAATGACAGTAAAATAAAGATTGATTGAGGCTCATCCCACAATCTGACCTAAAACAAGGAGGAAATGTTAATGTAATGAGATTTGAAAGACAAGCCTTACATTTTTCATCCTCTTAAGGGTTCAGAATGCTCTTCTGCTAACAACTGTGGTATTAACCTAGAAGGGAGGGAAAGTGAAACGGTAGGATGAAGGTAAGTTGCATTTACTTCCAGTGTATCTGCAAGACTGTGTGTGTGTGTGTGTGTGTGTGTGTGTGTGTGTGTGTGTGTGTGTATGAAGAAAAGGCTCTATACTTATAAGCAAATTTAATGTATCCAAGGTTTGCAAAATGGTCATGATGACTAAGAATTTGAGAAAACCTTCTATGAATTTACAGAAACTAAGAGAAACCCTTCTAAGAAGCCTGACTTCTGTGGTTAAATAGCAAAAGGTGAACAAGTAGAAACTGAATCCTGGTAAGATAGAGGTGATACTGGTTGAGAAGGCTGAGGTCTTAAAGGCTGTTATGCTTCCTGCATTTGATGGATTCCAGCTGACACTTGGTGGTTCAGTTAACAGACTAGGAGTTATACTGGACTTAGAATTATTAGAGAAGCAAGTTAATGCAGCTGCAAAAAAAATGCTTTCTTCTATCTTCATTGAGCCCAGAAGATGGCTCCCTACCTTCACTTGGCCCATCTGATCGCTGTAATTTCAGCTGTAATGTAGCACACTCTACATGGGTCTGCCCTTAAAGTCAACTTGGAAACTCCAGTTGTTACAGAATGCCACAGCACAGTTCCTATTGGAAGTTAGGCGGAATGTGCATTTCACATCCATTCTGCAGTCACTCCATTGGTTGCTGATGAATTACCAGGTCCCATTCAAGGTACTAGTCATCACCTACAAAGCCCTTCATGGCCTTGGACCCACATACCTGCAGGGCCACTTTTTCTATGATGGTTGCACTGTGTGAGCTTCATTCCTCTGAGCAGTCTTTTGAAGGGGCCACCCTTCAAACGGGTAAAATCAGTATTGTGCAGTCTCTGCTTTGGCTCCCACCTTGTAGAATACCCTGCCTGAGGAGGAAAGGAATGCCTCCATACTTCTATCATTTCACAGTATGTACAAACTGAAATGTCCAGAAAGACTAGAACTGTAATATAATGAAACAATGCAGGAGGAGGATGTTTTCATTAGGGAACAAGCAGGGACCTGCAAGATTCGCAGAGGAGGAATCCCATCCCCCCTTTGCATGCTGTCCTGCCCACACTTGGGGTCCCATCCCCTCTCAAACACAGGGACCCACTAAACTTGCAGGGGAGGGGAATCTGATAGCTCCTCCCTGCCTACACACCCACCCACTCCTTTGGCTGGCTGCCCATTCCCCTCCCCACTGCTCTGAATGCCCACCCATTCTCCTCTCTGGTTGATACAAAGGGTGTGAGCAGTGGTGTCTCCCACTCTTCCTCCTCTGCCTTCCTACCTCACTGCTGCCTTGACAGTGAAGGGGGTGGAAGGGGATGGGGTGCCTCCTCCCCCACTTGCAGAGGAGAGGCAGCAGCGGTGCTACAGCAGCAGGGGGGGACAGTGGAAGCTACCAGTCCCCCTCCCCAGCTGTCCACAAAGGTTGCCAACTCCAAGCTTGAAAATTCCTGGAGATTTAAGGGTGGAGCCTGGGCAGGGTAGGGTTTGTGGAAAGGAGGGAACTCAGCAAGGTATAATGCCATCCAGTCCCTCCAAAGCAATTATTTTCTCCGAGGGGGACTGATAGCTATAACCTACAGATCAGCTGTAATTCCAAAGAAAATCTTCAGGTGCTGGCTTTTATGCCAGTCGGACACCGGCAGAAGGCCCCGTTGGCGTCCCAGGGTGATGCTGCCATGGCAGCGACCGGCATCCGGGCCTTCCTGCCAGCGTTCAAGCCACTAACGCTGGTGTAAGTTGCTCAGACACCAGCACAGAAGGGCCGAATGCCGGTGCAGTGCCATCCTGGCCTCCTAAGGGCTTTTGCCCTTCAGGCTCAGGAATGCGCTGTAATATTCAACCAGTACCTTTCTCCCTGCAATTCAAACCCATTATTCAAAGTCCTACCCTCTGCTGCCAAGAGGAACAGCTCCCTGTCCTCCTCTAAGTGACAGCCCCTCATATCTTCAAAGAGGGCAATCATGTCCCCCCTCAACCTCCTCTTCTCTAGATTGAACATTCCCATGTCCTTCAGTCTTTCCTGGCAGGGCCCCTGATCATCCTCATCACTCTCTTCTGTAATCCACTTTTAGCATTATGGTGCATCATGCCTTAGACTGTGTTTTGTTTGCATTGCTTTCTAATTATGTAATCCTAGTTCTATTGTATTGTTTATTAGATGTTTTATACTGTCTGACTGAATTGTATTTTATATTTCATTATTTCCCTTGAACCTACATGAGAAGGGGAGGCTGTACATGAAGCAAATAAATAAATAAAATTACACCTTTTTTACCAAATTTAAATTTGTGGTTAAACGGGTTCCTGAAAGCATGGGACAAGTGCACGGTGGCTGTGAAGTGACTTCTGAAGGTTGGAAAAATCAAGAATAACTCGAACAAATCCCCGAAGCAGTCCTGCAGGGAACACGAGACAAAGTACCCAAGCATAAATGGCCTATGTGTCAGGCACATTGTTCCCTTTGTTTGTTCAATGTCTTGCTCATTTATAGGGTCAAATATTTGTTTTGCACTTCAATGATTTTTGAAGAGATTTGTTTTGTTTAGATTGAAAAACTGATCTAAGGGAAGGGAGGGGAGGGCAATAACTTCCTGATCGGCACAAGGATCAGCCAAACCACAGTGTCCTTCGCTCCTTTGGCTAGAACCCCAAAGGACACATTTCCCCTGGGCTCAGTCAAGGAGAAAATATTGTGCATCTGCCCCAAATGCAGTGGATATGTTTCCATGGTGGGCTCAACTCACCACTAAAATTGTATACAGAAGAACAAACCCACATAGTCTATTAAAGCCATATCACACACTCAAAAGCAAAGGGTGTGTTTTTAATGAACTACATCAAAATCTGGCCCTTCTGCAAAGATACAGCTGCCACAATTAGTGATACTCCACTACAATGAAGAAGCTGTTTTTACAAAATATGACAGGTTTGACCTATTTTACTATGGGTTGTACCCAACAAACGTCAAGTAGAGCTTTGCATACAGAATGAGACTTTCCTGCCCTCCAGTTACCCACTGCATCTGATGGCACTCTCTTAAAATGCTTTCTCCAGGGTTCAGGGAGCCCTGCAAGACTAGTACTCCATCACTAGCAGAAGTCCCTCTCCCTGTGCAGGCATGAAACAGTCATTACATGCAACCCAAATATGTGGGGTCTTACCACAGCTTTAGCAGAAGTTGTGTGGGACTACACTGATTTAAAAAAATGGTATGGTCATAAGGTACACATTGCAGCCACTTTGCTGCAGTTATTAAGCTCTGTATCTGTTCAGTGCCCAGGTAGGATTTCTCGTGAGATTCTGGGTAAGCCACTCAGCCATGGAAGCAAGACAAGCTGTCAGTATAATATATGTAAACATTCCTTCTTGTACAATATGCATATTGCTCTGAGATCATGTATTTAGTTCTGAACTTGGCCCCAGAGTGCAGATCAACAAACAAACAAAACTTCTGCACAATAGGCCCAGGTATGGAAAGGGAAGTAAGAGCCCCGTGGCGCAGAGTGGTAAGCTGCAGTACTTCAGTCAAAGCTCTGCTCACGACCTGAATTTGATCCTGACAGAAGTCAGTTTCAGGTAGGCTGCTCAAGGTTGACTCAGCCTTCCATCCTTCCGAGGTCGGTAAAATAAGTACCCGGTTTGCTGGGGGTAAAGTGTAGACGACTGGGGAAGGCAATGGCATACCACCCTGTAAAGGTAGCCTAGTAAACGTCATGATGTGGCATCACCCCATGGGTCAGTAATGACCTGGTTCTTGCCCTTTACCTTTTTTTTATTGAAAGGGAAGATGTTTGTACAAACTGGTAGAAGCCACAGGTTTGTAAAACTTAAAAAAAGGTTTTTTTAAAAAACTAAAGAAGCAATGAGTGCACCTGATCATGAGAGCTCACAATCACAAATCAGCATCATGGGGTTGGCTAGCAACTCCATACAGGGGGTTAAAGAAAGGAGCAGGGAGAAAGGGAGAGAAAAAGCAGGACAAACAGTGATGGGAGGGATTGAGTGAGACAACAGCAGTAGGTTAGGGGGAAGACTGAAGGCAAGGCAGACAAGAGGAAGTAGGAGCTAATGAGGGGATAGCAAACCCTCCCTTCTGCAGGTCCTCATGGCCCTCCATTAAAATAAAAGCACAGCCCTGCTATGGTACAGTTACCCCCACAATAGGGCCATTGCTAGCCCAACCTGTCTGCCCTTGTTCTGTTTCTGACACTGAAAGAATTGAACTTTTGTCTTTACCTATTATGTATCACACTCCAGCCTGACACTTCCTTCTCTGCAGCCCAAAGCACATGCCAGACCAAGAGCTGGGCTTAGTCACCACCATTTCACACCAGCGTTCTTTATATATATCAGTATAACAATTAAATAGGTTTATAGTTAAGGCCACATGAAGTGCGCAATGCAAATAAACTCAACTCCTCAAAAGGACTTAGAACATTTTATATGACCAAAGGGCCACCTTGGAAGGGTAAACCTGCCATGTTTTCCGGCTGATGTTATAAAGATTCAGGTAATTGGGATTTGTTTGCCCCACAGTCTTTATTTTACAAAGACTAAGAAGGAACCACGTATACAAAATAATCAGCTTTTTCAAGTAAGGCCTTCACTGAAATTTTATTGAATGAAGCCACAACAGGTATTAACAATTTAAACAACAAAAGGTAGCTAACAACACACTGTGACAACACACAGCCGGGAACACAGAATAATCATTGTAAATTTCCGGTCAAGAGGGAAACATGCTGAGGTCTTAACGGTTCTTTTCCATCGGAAGGTCATTCAGAAATGGTTTTCATAGCACTGCCTATCTGGTTCCTCTTGGGTTATTGTTCCTATGCAAAACATCTTTAGAAGAAATGATTATCTCTAATTATATATGAGCAATATTTATTTCCTTTAACTCATAATGTCAGATTTGCTTCTATTCTTTGCCCCCTTCCTTCACAAACACATTGCTGACTTGCTACCAAAATATCAACAGACGAGTGCTATAGAGAGCCAGAACTTCAGGGAGAGTGTTGGACTAGGAGACCCAGGTAGTTCATTAGCTGAGGCAGAACAAGCTGAAGTTTAAACCTAATGAGATGGAGGTGATGCTTGGTGGGAAGGCTGAGATTCTGGAGGCAGCAATGTTACCTACCTTAGATAGTGCGGCATTATCCCTAACAATAATAGTTCGATGTTGGATTTAGCCCTTCTGCAGGTAAACCAGGGGCAAAAGTGTCTATTTCCAACTTCATATATCATGAAAATTGCCCACTTTTTAAGGCTCAGCTCTCCTAGATATGCTAATCCTTGCTATGGTAGCCCTCAAGACTGGACTACTGTGACACACTGTACAACGGGCTGCTCTTGAAGACCTCATAAAAGCTATAATTGCTGCAGAATGTGGCACCTAGATTGTTGACAGGGGTCAAGGATTTTGAACACATTACCCAAACTTTTAAGATTGCTACATTGACTGCAAATTTGCTTCCATGTTCAATTCAAGGTACTGGTTTTAACCTAGACAGCCCTTCATGACCTTCACATCTGTGGGACTGCCTCCACTGAGGTTGCCAGCGCTGTGTTGTGAAATTCCTGGAGATTTTGGGGGTGGAGTCTGAGGAGGGAAGGGTTTGAGGAAGGGAGGGACTTCAATGGGTTACAATGCCATAGAGTCCACCTTCCAAAGTATTCATTTACTGACCTCGGAAGGATGGAACGCTGAGTCAACCTTGAGCTGGCTACCTGAAACTGACTTCCATCAGGATCGGACTCAGGTCGTAAGCAGAGCTTTGACTGCAGTACTGCAACTTACCACTCTGTGCCATGGGGCTACATAAATCACCAGTTTGTCACCCAGCAAAATTCCAAGACATGTTGATTTAGAGTGTGGTTAGATAAAGAACTTTTACAAAAACAATCCATTATTTAAATATAATTTAAAAACAGCAATACTTTTGTGACATGCATTAAGTGACCTTAGTAACATTCTCTGCGTAAACAGCTCAAACTTAGTCACAATCTTTGTCCTCTTCTTAAGAGACTAGTAATTATGTAAGGAGGTCAGGTTGTTCTTCCTTCTTCACTGTGGATTGATGAAAATGTTTTCCATGGCTAGAGGCAAGAAAGGTATGTGAAGGAAGCAAAAGGCAGAAGATCAACAGTCTGTTTCACAATATTGATCTGGGTGGCTTTATAATGTGTACTTGATGTGATCTAAATTATACAATAAAGTTTCACAATATAGAATAATAATCAATGCTTACCAAAAATATAGGAAAGGTTAGAGGAAATAAGAGGGATGAAAAATAGTACATGGGTATAGACAACAAAATACAATTATGCACATGATGATGTGGAGGGAGGGGAGGAGATATAGACATCAACCCCTTCTTAGTTTCTCCTTCTCTGAGAGCCAGCGTGGTGTAGTGGTTAGGAGTGGTGGACTCTAATCTGGTGAACCAGGTTTGTTTCCCCACTCCTGCACATGAAGCCTGCAGAGGGACATTGGTCTAATCTCTCCAAACTACCTCACAAGGTATCTGTTGTGGGGAGAGGAAGAGAAGGCAATTGTAAGCTGCTTCGAGACTCCTTAAAGGTTGAGAAAAGTGGGGTATAAGAACCAACTCTTCTTCATATTTTGCCAAGCAACATGACTGATGCCAGAAAACAGAGCTGCAATGTTTAATTTATTTCTTCAAAACTCTTCTTCTCTACCTTTCTCCCCCCAAAAACAAACCAAAGCAGTATTCTCCTTAATTTAAAAACTACCACAATCATATCAATAAAAACACTGAAAGCAAACGTTAACAGTCTCCTAAGAACCAGGGGAGTAGACCCTTTGCTAAACTCTTCAGGAAGGCCATTCCACAGAATAAGCACTATTGCAAAACAAAACTAACAAACTAAAAACCCTCAGGATCCTGAGCAGCCATTCTAATAGTCCTACCAGAGAGGACAGCAAGAAGACATCACTGTGAGGGAACAGAGTTACCACACAGGTTCATAGCAGTGAGATGGTCCTTTAGGTATACGAGTCTTGGGCTGAATGAAGTTCCCAAACAAATGGGTAGCCAATGTTTATATATTTACTCCATTTATACCATTTTCTCCTCATTGAGGACCCAAAATGGCTTACAACATTCTCCCCTTCCCCATTTTATGTTCACAACAACCATGTGTGGTAGCTTGGCCTGAGAGTGTGTGACTGGCCCGAAGTCACCCAGCAAGCTTCTATGACAGATTGAGGATTTGAACCTGGGTCTCCCAGCTCCAACGCCATGCTTATTGTCAACACCACACTGGCTCTCAACATAAATATCTTAATTTGAAAAACTACCCATCCCTTGAGAGTAATCAAGCTGCAACATTCTTAGTGGTTGTCTTCAAAGACAGCTCTACATAGAACATGCTACAGCAGTCCAGTTTCAAGGTTACATAGGCATGGAGCACCAAAGCCTGATCAGTCAAGTCTAGGATGGGAGATCATTTGTTTTTGGCAATGAAAGTAAAAAAAACCAGACTTTTTGGACTCTCTGGTGATTTGTTTTTCTGTTTATTTAGGAAATGTATATGCCACCTCTCCAGACTCCTGCTCAAAGTCGCTTTATCTAGCAGTAATGCTGGATCTAATAAAATGTCTAGACTCTTAACAGAATTACAGTGGCATCCTAACCAGAGTTGTACCCTTCTAAGCCCATTGACTTCAATAGACTTAGAAGGGGGTAAGTTTGCTTAGGAGGGCACTGTAAGTCTGTAAAAGATTCACCCCATCAATGGTGAATGAGACAATGCTTTTCAGCACATCTGCATTATTTTTATTTAATTACTTCATTTATAACTTGCCTTCTCAATGGGAACCCAAAAGTGGCTTTGACTGTTCTCCTGTCCTCCATTTTATCCTCACAATAACCCTGTGATGTAGGGTAGGCTGAGAGTATGTGACTGGCCCAAGGTCATCCCAGCAAGCTTCCATGGCAGAGTGGGGATTTAAACCTCCTTCCCCCAAATCCTCATCCAACACTCTAACCACTACACCACGCTGGCTCGTTATCTATCAGCATCACTGTTGCCCTTTCTGGATTCAGCTTCAGCTTGTTCTTCCCACTGTCTCTTGACAACAGCATCTATTTGCCTGCCTAGGACAGAGG
This sequence comes from Euleptes europaea, assembly GCF_029931775.1. Lineage (NCBI taxonomy): Eukaryota > Metazoa > Chordata > Lepidosauria > Squamata > Sphaerodactylidae > Euleptes > Euleptes europaea. Next base: position 42,345,090 of record NC_079316.1, read on the forward strand.
TGGCACCATCTAGATGTGTATTTAAAGAAACATAAAGCCAAGTCAAAAGTTGACTGCATTGATTGGCACCTCTGTGCCTGACAGCTGTTTCTCTGGACTTTAAAAAAATCCACTTCATTCACGGCCTACACACACTTGCTCATATTTTTACCTTGCTACAATTGCCTCTCCGTTTGTCTCTTCCTTCAGCTTATTAACATTGTCTGTCCCTCATTGTTAAGATGTAGACTGTCTACTCTTGGAATCAAAGACCCATCCTTTTTATGCTTCATTGTAAAGTTCCAGGAACTTGTGACTGAATGAATCTCAATTTAACAGCAATGCTTCATGTTAGTTCACAGTATGGAAGAATACTCTGATCCCATTAATAATCAGATTTATTGATTTTTTAAAAAATCATTCTTTCCCACCCTTTCATCCAAAAATAGGGAGGTTACAGGTCAAAAGCAAAATGTTACATAAAAACACAACCACTAATCATTAAGGCATCTTCCACTTTCTCTTTTTAATAGCTTCAATAATAAACAGCTTTATTGAAAATTCAACAAGCAGAACTTTAGCTGTGGTGCCCAGAGTTCCTTGGGAGAACCAGCCCTGCGTGCCAAGCTAAATAGCCTGATGTGCCACTGTTCAGCATGCATGCTGGGGTTTGGCTTCTCCTCATCTATATCAACAAAATGTAATACCACCTTTACTGCAAACAGCCAGAAGACCCAGCGCAAATTCAGAAATCCTCACCTCTCACTACTCTCCCCAACACCAACAGTACTTTCGGCCTTTGGTTGGGCTCTGTGTGTGGGTTTCCTTCAGAAATGTTGTTTGACATCAGAACAGCTCCTCCATTGGGATATGTGTTTGCATGTGCAATGACAGCTCATTGCACACGCAGAACTCTGCTCTTTGCTTCCCCACCTAGTCCAAAACCAAATGCAGTCTGCATTTTGCTTATGATGACCATATCTACGTAAGAGTCCTTCCAGTTCCACTGTTGCCACAAACAACCACAACAAAGGGACTCCTGTACGGTCTCTTAAACACTATCATTCCATCACAGGTGACTGAAATACATGTACCCTGACATGTGACTGTGTCAAGGCTGATCCTCACAATACCCCAAGGACCCAGCCCTGTGCAAGCAAATCCCACTAACCTGACAGGGCTTATTGCCAAGTAAGGGGTGGGTAGGATTGCAGCCTAACTACTTTCCCAACAAGTCAAGGGACTGTATTGATAATTCAAGATTTAGACGTTCCAGAGAGGTTGCCCTGTTACTCATTCCCAGCAATATTAAACAGAAGTCCAGTGGCACCTTTCAGACAATCATTTATTCCAGTACAAACTTTCCTTGAGTCAGAGCTCACTTCATCAGATGCATGGAGCGCACATCCATAGGAAATATTATAATTCCACTGATTCAATGTACACTCCATGCACCTAATGAAATGAGCTCTGATTCAGGAAAGCTTACGCTGGAATACATTTTTGTTAAGTCTTTAAGGTGCTTACTAGATGATTCAGAGGGGGAAGATCCTTAATTTGGTTTCTTTCTCTCAAGACGTGGAAGAAATCCAGCCAGCCCATCTTCTCAAAAGTTACGTTCCCTGTAGGGACTGGGTTCCTAACTCCTGTAGGGACTGGGTTCCTAACTCCATGTGATTGTGCTTTAAACAGAGAATGTCCCCCTTCCTTGGCTCTTCCACAGCCTAATGAAGGAGGAGACTATAGCAGGGATGTACTAAAACGAATGACAAGTCAGCCCATTGGAAGCAATGGGAGAGGCTGCCCAGCCCATTGAAGATAATGGGAAAGGAGAGTATCAGTTGACTTACCTTGACTCCATTGAAATACATTACAGCACAAAAAGAGCTGCAAAGAAAATGTGGAATGGATTTCCCAGAAAGGTTACAAAACCGTTCTGAGGTGGGGATGACAGCCCCCCAAGGGGACTGAAAGGGGACGCACTAAAACGAATGACAAGTCAGCCCATTGGAAGCAATGGGAGAGGCTGCCCAGCCCATTGAAGATAATGGCTGACTTGTCATTCGTGTTGGTGCATCCCACTATAGCAAAGTCGCCACTCTCCTAACACCTGGAATGCACCAAGGCTCCTTTGGCGGAGCAACAGAAGGGAGGACGAGTCTGTGTGCGTGTGCGGGGGGGAGGGGGAACCGGACCTGGAGCGGGCGTCTCGACCCCTCCCCTCCCCACACTCAGCAGCGAGGGAAACATGGAGTCCCACGTGAGGCTTATACAATTTGAGCGACGTCGGGAGCGACCAATGGAGGTTCCCGGAGCCTTGGGCCTGTCGTTCCGTAGGCAGATGAGGCTTCCCGTCGCCCAATCGCCGCTGGAGGAAGGGGGTTCCTCAGGCCGGATCACGTTTCCGACGGTATGAAGTCTTGAGTGAAGTTGGAAGGGCGGGGGGACCTCGGGAGGAGGAGGGGGCGGGGTCCCGCTCCCGCTCGAAGGGCCGCCGTGACGCCTCCTCTCTCCTTCTCCCCCCCCCCCCCATCCGCGGTGGGGCAGCGGAACCTTCGCGTCAGATGCGGCCTCCGAGGACCAGCGCAGTCGCTCTTGGCGCGGCCGCCTTCGACGCCGGGCTTTAATGCAACCGGGCGCCTGTCGGGGTGAGTGGAAGACCAGGGCCCGGGGAGGCGCCCTCTGGGTGTTCGCGCGGCCGGCCGGCGAACGGGTCGGTGTGGGATGGAAGCTCCGGTGGCGAGGTGGGGGGGGGGGCTTTGCGCAGGGCCCGCTTGCCTGCGCGGGCATGGGGACGGACGAGCGCGGGTCTCCCGACGCGCGTTTTGAACCACGGTGGACTCCTTCGATCCCCAGCGACGATGCATTTTTGCTGGCCCCGGCCATGGATGTCCGGGAGGTTTGGCCTGGGGTCTGCCGCTCTCTGGATGCGCGTTTCTCGCATCGGAATCCTCAAAACCCTGCCCGGGGGCTGATGGTTGAGTTCGGGGGATCCGGGTGGGAAAAGCGCGCGGCATCTGGGGAGCGGCAAAGCCGAGGCCAACCCCCCCCCCCCCCGGGCATCCATGGCCGCAGTGATGGGTTGCAGTACTGTTGAGGGCGAAGCGGTCTTTCGATTGGGGGGCGAGGAAGGCAGGGCAAAGGTGCCGCGAGCGAGCCGACGACCCCACTGGCTCTGGTTGGCGAGCGCTCGCCCCGCTCCCGCCCCGCTGCCGCGCGTCTGCAATCGTGGCCCGCGTGCGCTCCAGCGCGTCTCGCGAAGTGAGTTGTGACTCGCGAAAGCTGACGCGGCGATACAATTGGCTGGTCTTTAAGGTGGCCCGGGACTCTTCGGGTACAGCTGAGCGTGCTAAGGGTGTTGTGTGACCACCGAAAGGGCCGGAGAGGGTAGTTTGATTCCTGGGGTCGGTGTGCGGCGTGTGTGCGCGCAGCGCAAAATGCATTGTACTCGGGGTAGCGGTCAAGCCGCGAGTTTCCGTGTGTGACCCTTAAACTGGCTGCAGTGGCCGAAGTGATCCGAGCCCTTTCGGCCGTCAAAGATGCCCCTTTGGTTGGGGGACGGGGGACGGGACGAGAGTGCCTAGGTAGGCTGTTGCGGGGTTGGCCAGGTGGCTGGCTCTAATCCTTTGAGCCGGGCTTTAGGAGACGGGTTAGAATAACCGTTTGTTTACACTTTATGCTGGCCTTGCATTTTCAGAGATCCGAGATGTGTTGCTGCTGCCAACTTTCCCTTTTACTTAGTGCGTCTTGTTAATTTCGACCCCCGCCCCTCACCGGTGTTAGAAGTGGAATAGGGTGGTGATATAACCGAGATTAGCTGGGCGTTCGATAACAAGCATATAGGCTGATGGTTATACAAGGGCATGTCCCAGTTGTCAAGTGAAACGTTAAATTAGCCTCTATGTTTTATAATTTCTTATGTTCTTTTTAAAAAGCCCACAGTTGTATCTTACTGTTCCTTCAGGGAGCTCTAGAGGGCTTGGCATTACTTTTGCAAATAGTACATGGGTTGTATTTAGAAATAAAGGAGCAAAAGGACAATCAGTTGGACATCTTGTTACATTTAACGCTTCAATATAGTTTTTTATTCCAAATCTAACTTTGCTTTGGATTTGCTGCTCTCTAGAGGCACATTTTTCCCCATCCAAATTCTCAACACTCAACAATAAGCCCCCATGCAGAGTTTTGAGAATTTGGATGGGGGAAATGTGCCTCTAGAAAGCGGCAAATCGAAGGCAAAACCTCCCATGCATAAATGGCCTAGAATGTTAACTCTGTAATGATCTCTATGCCCTGACCTGGATGGCCCAGGCTAGCTTGATCTCATCAGATCTCAGAAGCTAAGCAGGGTTGGCCCTGGTTAGTATTTGGGTGGGAGACCACCAAGGAATACCAGGGTTGCTGTGCAGAGGAAGGCACTGGCAAACCACCTCTGTTAGTCTCTTGCCATGAAAACCCCCCAAAAGGGGTCACCATAATTCAGCTGCGACTTGACAGCACTTTACACACACACACAATGATCTCTATAAGATTGCTCTGGTTTAAAACACTAAAACTATAGGAACGGGTATATTCAGATAAAGATTTCATGTAGTAATTCTAATTTGTTATAAGTTATATAGATCACTTGAGAAAATTTAGTTACAAGGTAAGCAGGCCTTGTGTTGGGAAATATTTTTTGATAGCTTGGTATTTCTGTAGCCTAATGCTACCCAGTCTGATATAGTGGTTAAAATGTCCGACTGGGTTCAAAGCTGCACTCAGACTAACCTACTTCACAGTGTGGTTGTAAGGATAAAATATGGGCAGGAGAACAAGCACACCTCCTCCTTGAAGGAAGGACAGTACTTTTAAAAGTACTACATTGGAAATAAACAATATTATGTTCAATGAATTTAGTGCTAAATAGGGTTAAATTGTATTGCAGCCCTGATTAATAAACTTTTTTGTAGAATAGCTGGAGGTCAAATTAGTAGGTGCCACTAGTCGAGTCATTCTTGAAGCTACATATCAGGTTGTGTGTGTGTGTGCCCTTTACCATGATGATGTTGCTTCTGTGCCTGTGACGTAGTCATTTATATAACTTGTGGCCTGGAATTCTTTTTTTTTTTTTGGGTGGGGGAGAGAACAGGAACTTTTATTCACTTCAGCAAAAAGAGCAACGTGTTTTGAAGCAATGATGTATATTGTGTACTGAGCATATTGAGGAAAGAGGGAAGTGCCAGGTAAAGAATATGAGCCTACTTTCAGAACTTCACTAACTTGATATACTGCTGTGTTTTGTTGGCTCTTCCATACCCTCTGGCCGCCACCTTTCTCTTGCATCATAAGTGTGACATTTTATGGTGCTTTTCAAGTAACGTCTCACCAAGAGTTGACTTGAACATGCAGTGTGGTCAGATCCCAGGCTGCTGGAGCTCATGTACGAATAGCGTTACCATTTGGTTAAATCACAATATTGTTTCCATGCCATCAGCATTTATTAGCTGCTTTTATTGTGGGGATAACTGCACAGTTTCCCTCACCCATGTAGCAATGGGTTCAAATTCTTATTTGGCCATGAATACTGGTGAATATAAAATGGGGAAAGGGGTAGCCTTGTGTGAATTCTGTTTCCAAGGAATGCATGTACATCACTCCTGTAGTGTGGGATTGTATCATGCTGAAATGGCTCCTAAATTACAAAGCATATGCAGGAGATCCCTGTACAATTACATTGGGAGGGGGAGGGCTTTTCCAATCTGGATAACCTTATCAGGCTTGAATCTGTCAGCGATGAACATGGGTGTGTTTAAGGTAGGCCAACTCTGGCTTGGAAAATTCCTGGAGATTTGGGGATGGAATTTACAGAGTTATGGGAGGGGAGGGAGCTCAGCGGGCATGTGAACCTATAGAATACACTCTATAGAATAAAGCTGCCATTTTCTCCAGGAGAACTGATCTTTGTTGTCTAGAAATCAGTTGTAATTCTGAGAGAGCTCCATGCTCCACCTGGAGGTTGACAGCCCTAATTGTGCTGTTGTGATGGTGCCTTCTCATAGGTACCTGAGCTTATCTTTCTGTGCAGGTAGTACTTTTTAAAATCACTGTTTAAAATGCTTTCTCTTGGAGGGTTGCAAAATTGCTCCCCTACTGGTATATATATTTTTGTGAATAATCAGTTTGACTAGTCAAAAATTCATTATAGGGGTATACCATAGCCTTGATAACTTAATAATTGTTTTTGTTCAGCATAATTATTGGCTGAATGAAGAGGGGTCTGTAGTGTAATTTAATCTTTGTTTTATTTCTTAGTTCGTAATGCAATAATTCTAGTGAGCACTGAGAGATAAACGTGAATATTCAGGACAGCATTCTGAATTTCAAGGAAGAACTCCAGCTTAACCCGTGGGCCAAGCAAATATGGAAAACACAGATCAGTATGATAACTCGTTTGAACATTTAAGTATCAGAAACAAAAATTGCTATGAATATCCCAGACACAGTTGTCCTTAACATGTTCAGCTCTTAGATGTGGGACATGGAACCTCTCAAAAAACATTCTTTATAGTTTACTAGTAGAAATATGGATACAATATGTTCTATATAGTGTTAAAACAAATGTGGGTGGGGTTCAATAAGGTGCAGTTCTTGTACATTTTCAAGACATTACTAACATCTTGCAAATCTTACATGATTGGAATATGAGTATGAAATAGGCCTGACCTGGATAGCCCAGGCTAGCCTGATCTTGTCAGATCTCAGAAACTAAGCAGGGTTGTCCCTAGTTAGGGTTGCCAACTCCGGATCAGGGAATACCTGGAGATTTTTGGGGTGGAGCTTGAGGAGGGAGGGGTTTGGGGAGGGGAAGGACCTCAATGCCATAGAGTTCAATTGCCAAAGTGGCCATTTTCCCCAGGGAAACTAATTTCTATCACCTGGAAATCAGTTGTAATAGCAGGTGATCTCCACCCACCACCTGGAGATTGGCAACCTTATCCCTAGTTCATATTTGGATGGAAGACCATCAAGGAATACCAGGATCACTACACAGAGTCAAACCACCTCCGTTCATCTCTTGCCTTGAAAACCCTTACAGGGGTTACCATAAGTTGGCTGCAAGTTGACATCACTTTTTACATACTACTATTATGAAATAGCAAAAAACAAACAAAAAACACCAACAACACACAATACAGCTTTAATTGTGAAGGAAGCTCACCCACGATATGGGCTACTTGCCTTTCAGTTCATAGCTGTGCAACTTCCTCCCCCTTCTTTACAGTAACTTGTAACTCATCTCCTCTCCATACACTTATCCCTCATACTTTTTACCTGTTCATGTGTTGCTTTCATGCCTCAGAATGTGTGGGGTGAAAATGAATGAGTGACATATGAGTCTCCTGTGCCTTGTGGAGGAGGGAAGCAAGGATTTGCAATGTGGGGTGTTCCTATTGTTGCTGTGACTGCTTTTCATAGCCTGGGAGACCAAGAATTAATACTTGAAGAAGAGCATCAGTTGGAAGCCTTGTGGGGTGGGGTAAAATAATTCCCTTTTAAAGAAGCTTTTTGTGACATCTTTGGACTTTTTTTTCTATACCAAGTAAGTCCCTGTAGAATTTCTATTGTATACATTCTAGTGTCCATTTCCCCACCCGTCACACACACTTCCTTGGGAATGAAAGAAAAGGAGTCCATAACATAAAGGAGAGGTGCTACTTTCCTCCCTGAAAGCAGGGGCAAAGAGAATCCTTTCCTTCTCTGGGCCACATCTTGAGTGTGTGGGTGGGCATTTTTACCAGTGAGACTCACTTTCAGCTTGTTTGCTTTTCCATTCTCCAGAGGCACCCTGACTGCTCAACTCTGTGAATGTGGAAGTTCATCCACATTGCCTTTGTTATTTCACATTCAAGTGATGCTGTTGTCAGTGTTTGACTTACGAAACATGAGGCATAAAATCAGCGAATATATTGGTTCAGTTCACATATAACATCATGGCGTGGTATGGCATGAGCAAGCCTCAGACTTGTATGCGTCCCTTGCATGCTCCAGTTTCCTCTGTTTTCCTCTTTCATGGCAACTTCTGAATTGATAGACTGTGGTTTCTGCCTGCTCTCCAAGCCAGAATTACAAATAGGGTTGCCAACCTCCAGGTACTAGCTAGAGATCTCCTGCTATTACAACTCCAGCCGATAGAGATCAGTTCACCCGGAGAAAATGGCCGCTTTGGCAATTGGACTCTATGGCATAGAAGTCCCTCCCCTCCCCAAACCCTGCCCTCTTCAGGCTCCGCCCCAAAAACCTCCCACTGGTGGTGAAGAGGGACCTGGCAACCCTAATTAGAAACCACAATCTGATTGCGGTTTCTGATTTTGTAATCATGAACAAACAATAGTTTCTTTGTTTGGATAGAACATCCGTTGTTACAAAATAGAAGCAGACCATCATAAGACCAAACACATCTTCATTCCTTTCGTGAAACTAAAGACGGATTTTCAGCCAATTTCAGCTTGATACAAATCTCTGCTGGATCTCTCATGATCAGATGCTTCATGCTAGTGCCAGCCGTGGTTCTGCTTATTAGGCTGTCTTTATTATCAGAATAAGTAAAGAAACCTCTGATCACATAGGAACCTCATGGTTAGAGATATGTAGGAACTATTCAGCTTCTGTAGCCAGAAGTTACAGTATTGAAACTTGTGTGATCTATTACCACTATGCAATGCTTGCAAGTGTTTCATATACTGGACTGTGTTTGTTGCATATTATACTATGTGTTGCATAGTATATCAAGAAAGTGCTACAATTTTCTTGATTCCAAAATAAGGCATTCTGCTTTAAATTTTAAATTCATACTTTGTTACTTTTACCCTTCTGTGAATCTTGTGCAACAAGCTGCTTCAAGAAGAAAGCATTATTGTGCTATGTGACATTAGTGCATGACATGGCATGTGCCTTTCGTGCATTATAACAAGGTACTTGAGGTGTCCATGGTTTGACTCCAAAATGCCTCCTGTTTCTCAGGAGAAAAAAAAAGTTAGTAAGACTTGCATTGGGCTGAATAGACACCAAAAAGTTGTTTAGTTAAGTGTTGGCAATATGATAGGGATGGAGAATACTAAAAGTATGAACTATCTAATCTTTCTTACATTTTTTATTATTAGTATTTATCTAAAATACTTATTAATCCTAGAGGGTTTTTAAATCTGCAAGCCTCCACAGCCACATTAATTATCCACCCCCCTCACTCTTATTTCCTCTTTGCATCTCATACACATTTTTTTCTACATCAGCCCGGGTATTGCCATCCCTATCGGTACAAGATGGTGATGTTACAAAGTTTCTATAGCTAGTTGCTAGGATAGTATTCCCTGAGAGAATGGTGTTTTATGGATGGTCGCTTTAACATCCTTTATTCCCCATTTCAGCCAGGTCAAATTTTTCAGTATGCATGATATCTCATTCCTTGGAAGCTCAACGCTGTATCAACGCAAAATGAACCCGGCTTTTCCCATTCTTCTGTCCCAAATTAAACTATTAATCCTGGCTCATTCCGGAGTCACTGAGCATGCATACTCTGTTCTTGGGTTCAGCTTCCCCGCGCCATCATGCCCCACCCTTTTCCAACCCCCTCCTCAAAGCAGCATGTAGATAGTTAAACAGGGGGAAACAGAAGATTGGCTTCTCTCACAGCCAATCACAAAGCAGTGTGTAAAGAGGCGGGGTTTCAAGTGCTTCCTGCTACCTTGGTGCTCTTTCTGAGCAGAAGAAAGGCTTTTTGAAAACGAGGCTTGGATGTCCCTCCCCCCTTTCAGATTGCTCCGTTTTTTGTTCTTAAAATGCTTTTTATGCGGCAGTTGGGTTTGGGGGGAAGGAAATCTTCTTGCACGGGGAGCACTGCGAAGTCAGCCAATTACAGAGCAGCATTTAAAGGGGTGGGACTTGATTTGAGCTTGGGAGACTGTTTTTCTGTATTCATGGTTCGATTAGCACAGGGTTTCGTCCCTGATCATTCAAGCGAATGCATACAGTTTCCCCCGACCCTGGTTACTTTAATGTGTGATGAACCCAGGCCCCAAGCAGGGAGAGCCACCCATGCATAAAACACCATTGTTATCATGGAGTAGATCGCTGTGAACACACCCGAAGCTTCAAACAGGAATGTTTCTATCGATTGTACAAAATACACAATCAGATAACTCTGAACTTCTCACAGTTTCAGGCACTGGCACTATCACACTGTGAGTGGCTTGCGCAGTCCGTCCTCTGGCCTATGGTACCAGGATTCCTGGTTATTCATGAGATGCCAATGACTTCCTGGGGACTCCTCAGTCCATAGGCAGCTATGGATTGCTGACAGAGTCTCCCTGGATCCTATTGGCAGCTTCAAAGTAACAATAGCAAGTAATTAGCAAAAATGTTTCAAATTGAAGAAGCTCCAGCATGAAACTGTGGAATTAGAATTTTCTGACAATTTGATTCTGTTTAGTTGAGGCTCAACTGGAACCATCTGTTTGGGGTTTTTTCCCACGTGATGTGAAAGTAGCATAGTGATGTGATAAGTGTACTATTGACATTAATTACTGTTCTTATCTTCTACAGTGTTCAGTTTGGCTTTGGCTCAGCCCCATAAACTCATAAGTGAAATTTTAAAAATGTAAAGCAGTTCAGGTTTTTTATGTAGAAAAGAGCAAGGGTTCTGGTTCGCGACGGAGCAACACTTTCAAACGGAACCTCCTCCATGAGAATCGTACTTCTAATATAATTTTATACTATTCTGATACTTAGAATCTCAGCAAATTGCTTTGAAGAAGTTACCTTTGAATTACTGCTATCTGAAGGGGGAGTACCCCGGTCATGTGATAAACTTCACGTTTTAAATTATGACCTGGCAGCTGGGTGGAGGAGAGGAACTCAGTGTCCCTGAGATTTATTGTCCATGGGGCAGCTGCTTGGACTGTGGATTGTGCTGTAGTCTCTCTGTCTAGAAAAGAGCAAGAATCCAATAGCTAACAAAATATCTGGGCAGAGTATGGGCTTTGGTCCGTTGCAGCTCACTTCTTCAGGTTTTTTATGGTGTACGTTTGGAAAAATAATAGGCTTGTTTGCACGGATGCTTTTATCACATCAGTATTGAGAAAAACAGGGTAGTGTATAAATATTTAAATCAATAGTCTTAAATTAAGACTAAGAGCTGATCATACCTTCTACATGTCACACTAGAGTTGTCAGTCCTGGGATCTCTGAGTCCACTTATTCAAATAGCAGTACCAAGCTGCATGGCAGGAACTGTGCTCTGATTGGAGTTTGCGCCGCACTCACTGGAGTCCAGGGCTTGGATATATGCCTTCAAAATAAGACTGAAGGATCTCATTTCAATGCCCAATACTGTGGGGCGGGGGGGCGGTTACATGTACTGAATGAAGTTTCCTTTAGAAGTGTATGGGGGAAATGTGTGGATAATCTGTTAGAGTTTCTTGATTTCTCTCCTGTTGTGGTTAGGGATATGGGCTATTATGAAGTTTAAGGTTGGTTATTGAGCTTGACCGGGCCAGCCTTTTGCAGTGGGGATCTTTGACCCTCCTCCCCCATATCTAAGTCTCCTTACAACTCCTGCGCTTAGGTGCATTTTTATGTTAGACAGACTGGATGTCCTGCCAACTGCAGAGCTCAGGGGGCACGTCACCAAAACTCCATATTCTGATCACTACTGCTGCTGTACATCTCGTGCAATAGAAACCATAGCTCACCTCATCTTATTTTGTGACCAGTGGATGCCACTCAGAGATGTTTGGATCACACCTATCCTGAGTATTTATCAGCTGCCTGTCAAATCCCGCATTATCTCTTTTTTGCTGGCAGATGCTAATCCAGAAATAATGCTTTCTGTTGCCAGATTTCTAGCACTTGTGAGTTCTCTATGCTGTTACAGAAATGGGTTTTAATTTCCCATGTTGTATTTCAATCTTTACTGTTTTGTATTTTGTATTTGGTTTTGATTTTGCTCGAGACCTTTGGTAAGAGGAGCTTAAGGAAGGAAGGGGTTGTCAGACCATCGCCTAACCCCACCCCCCAAGCTTCAGAGGTGAGACAAGGGCCAGAGACATATCATGCGATGCATCAGTATCACTTCCAGGTGAAAATGTGACATGAAACTAGCACACCAGGTGACACTCTGAACTTTCTGTAGAGTGAACTTCGCAGGGCCTACAGCAGGGAAGACCTACATCAGAGAGGAAGGGGGTGAAATCACCTCCCTCTTCCACAAGTGTAGTTTTGCTGACAAAAGAGAGAAGAGGGGCAATTTTTCCAGCACAGCCAACTGCATCCAGCTGAACCAGGCCAAAGTATTATGACTCTCTCTCTTTAAAATTTATGTCTCAGAAATTCTGCAGGATTGGCAAATTTGCTTGGAAAAAACTAGCTTTGGACAGGGCAATAGTAAATAGCAGTGTTTATGTTTTTCCCATGCTAGTGTTAATTTGGAAGTTCAGTGAGACTTAATTCCTAGTAAGTATGCTGAAGAGTTGCAGTCTTAACCTTAAATATGTGCAGTCTGCTGAATTCATAGTTGTAGTAGCAACTGAACAGAATGGATTAGATTTCTTGGTTGTGAGCAGAGAGGGATTAGCTTTTTCTCAGTGGAAAAAAGTATTCGGAATGTGCCAGACTCTTTTAAGTGTTTGGGAAATTGGTATTCTGTTACAGGGTTGACAGGTTTGACACCTTTGGCATTGTGTCCTTGAGATATATTTGCAGTCAACGTTATTGAGGCCCCAGTATTTCTTTTATAGTTCTAGTGGCACTCAAATTGTTATGGCCAAGGATTATCAGTGGAAGAAGTGACATTAATTAAGTATGTTTGGGATATTTTGGACCTGGGTACTTCATGGTTTTTAGATGCTAACTGGTAGGAATTTGTAAAATTGCAGATGTGTGTGGGGGGGGGGGACAGACCCTAAACCTTTCCAGTACAATTCAGAATCTTCTTTAGTAGTCTGAACGTTTGAGAAACCTTGATAAGGTTGATTTGGGTTGATTTGTTGTTTCCCTCTGAAAACCATACCTCCCCTTATTTTGTAGGCTTTGTTTCAAAGGCATGTGCAAGAGGGACCCGCCAAAAGCCACACTTCGGTCACATTCCAGTCTCTGCCTCCAGCATCTCTTGTTTCCTTCTGTGGTACCATTTGTAGTCTGCTTGCAGTCCTGATCTGGGTTTGCTTCTGCGCCATTTTTGTTAATTGCCTTTTTTAAAGAATCAGTGAAGTTGTTGGATAGCCAGATAGGTACGGCTACGTAGCAATATAATTCAAGACAATTAAAGTTTATGGGCTAGGCCCTCACTTGTTGACCTTAATGATGTCCCATAGCAACCAGATCTGGCAGTGTGATGATCTCACTGCTACTAGTAGAAGACTAGGTTCTAGTTTTGCCAAAGCAATAGCTGGTTAAGGCTGCAAACAGCACAAATAAGTAAAGATTTCAGGACTTTTTGACATCTGTGTCCCCTTCAATCACCTTCTTTATACCTAAATTCAAAGCTAAAGAAGAATTAATCTGATGATGTCCTATTAACAAGATATAAATTACAGAAAACATTTCTGGCTATCTTTAGGGCCAAAAGAATCTTAAGCGTGTACTCCTTGTGAACAGAATTATTTTAATTTTCTTCAATTCAGAATTAGAAAAAAGCTGCCAGTTTTGCTGAGCTCACAAGATGTTTATCTCAAGTTTGCTTGTCCAGAATGATAGGTTGTCAGTTTTGTATTAATAAAAGTTTGATTGTTCTCCTTCCGTTGCATTTGAATATGAAACAGTCCTTTTTGCATCAAAAGCCAAGGAATATATGAAGAAGATTAAATTCTGGCTACATACAGTTGCAGGTGGGATAGAGGGGGTCAGTGCCTTCTCATGAGATTTACTATGTAAATCTGATGTCCTTGCTTTTAATAAGTTAAATAAAATCCATATCAAATTCAGTGTAGCTGGTCTAATTTCTCTCTGACTGTGACCACCTCAGAATCAGTTGTGATAACTGCCTGAAAGGTGGGGATTGGCCTTGTTATCAGGACACTTTTCGTAGGATTTTCTGTTAGTGTTTTCCCCAAATTTCCCACTCTTTTACCAGAAAAAAATAAATAAAACAAAGTTCCTTGGAAGAAAACTATTTTTCTAATTTTTCTATTTTTTTTTCAGGCCTTCGTGTCTCTAGGTGCATCTCTCACTCGTGACTTCAGGCTGTATTAAAATAATAAAATAGTGGTCTTGCTCCTGCAACCAACTGGCTGAAGGCTATCAAACTAGCTCATGGTACTTTGTTTCAACATGATCATTGCCTTTAAAATCATGTTTAGTTCAAAGTGTTGTGACTGCTTTTTAAAGAATCTCCTCTTCTCAAAGGATAAGAGCCTCCATTAAAAAAAAAACCTGTTTTGTTCAACATACACCCCTCTCGTTCTAGGTTTGTGAATTATCATTTGCAGTTTTTGAGCTTGAAAATAATGCAAAAATATGGCTTGAAAAATACTGAAGCTATACTCCCAATTATGCTAAATACAGGAACTCTGTTGTATCACTGAGAAGCTGAAGTCTGGGCTGCAGATTGAAATCTATGAAAGCAAAGCATTGTTCAGCAGTCTTTGGCTTTTAAGCTGTTGGCCAAAATGAGTAACTATTTGGAAATGGCAAATGATAAAATGCCTGCAGAGAACATGGATGTTCAAATGAAGAATGAGCAAGATCTGGATGCTGTTCAGGAAGATATTGAGATGAGTGCTGGATCAAATGGAAATGATGCCAATGAAAACGACCCCAGTTGGCACAGGCCATGTAGTAATGAAGCTGATGAAAATGGGAAAGAAACAGCTATGATTGTGGAATCCTTAGACAGTTGTAAAAGGTACTACATAATTCTGAAGCTAATCTTTGAAATGTACATCCTAGAATGTTTTGTATCTTTTACTAGTAGTGTAGCTGCAGAATCATTTGTTACGAGGCATGTTTGTCCCGCTTTGCTAGTTGCAATTCTGTACTGTTACTCCATCCTAAGCATCTTAATGTCAGTAGGATTAGACTAAAGTAACTCTTCATTGGATTGCGCTGTTGGAGGCCTAATGATGGCACATTTGGGACATTATCCATGTAGTGATAGTTGCAGAATAAATGAAGAACTGACAAACCATATTTTTCAGATAATCTGTGTAATAAAAAAATTACGAATCTTGAATGTCTTGAGTAGCATACTGATAGCATTTGTGTTAAAATTGTCCCTGTACTGTTAGTTTAGTATGCATAGTACAAAATATTAAAACAATTGGTTTTTTTATCTGATCTAGCAATGAATTATCTTCTAAATCCAAAATCCAGAAGGAATTGATAAAAACACTGCAAGAACTGAAAGGCCATCTTCCTCCAGATAAAAGGATCAAAGGCAAATCTAGTATCCTGGCAACTCTAAAGTATGCACTTAGAAGTATTAAGCAAGTTAAAGGTAAACACATATTAAATTTCCATTAGTACTAGCGAAAATTAAACTGCACTGTTGAACTACAGAAGGAAGATTTTAATAATAGAGTTTTGTTACTATCCTATTGTGTCTCCTAGCAATTTTTTAAAATCTGAACTGAAATGCAGTTGCTTATTTTTTTCATTATTCAGTATGCACATACAATTTTAACAATTTTAACAGTTTAAATGCATTGCAGAATGACACCAAATTAACAGGCCTTTTTGTGTGTGTGAATGGTGCCACCTGGTCAACACACACCTAAGTAAGCTAGCAAGGCAGGTATCAAGAACCTTGAAGGTACCTCTCCTTCCATCTGCTTAATATGCAGTGGTAACCAAAGCTAACCATAGGAGGGGGATAGTTTGTCCCTTTTCAGCACTTTTTAAAAGACTGGGAATGTCCCCTGTCAGCACTTTTTAAAAGACTGGGAATCCTTCTAGCATTCATGTGCATGGTGGAGACTTGCCAAAAGAAGCCCTGTTTAAAAATTTAAAATGAATGTCAGTAGGGCAGTGTTTTAGAGCCCCTACTGCTTTGTTGGGGTGATAGTGTTGAATATAATATTCAAATGTGTCAATTTGCCATGGGTGTAGGATGTCACATTATGATTGTAGGGTAGGGTTCTATGACCATGCCTGTGTTCCTTTGGGCTTCTCAAAACAAACCTCGTTCCCAGGCAGTTTTTAAGTATGGCAGCATATTAACACTTCTGTTGTCATCGCTAGAAAGTTTGTTGTTTTCACTGCATGTATACTCCTCCACCAGTGGGAAGTGCTTATGAATATCCCATAAAGGAGGGTTAGGTAAGAGCCAGTCATCATTAAACACTAGAATCACTTTGAAGTTCCCTATGTCTGCTTGCCAAGGATGTCAAACCTTTTGGAGTAGAGAAAATAAAACCAGCTGGTTAAGTTGAAGAAAAAAATTGTATAGGTTGTGTCTTGTTTAGTTAGAGAGTATAATTAAGTTCTGAGTTCTTCTTCTACTGTAACCAGAACTCCATTTATTTATTGGACAATCGGTACTATTTTAAACATGTATATTGTTTACTTTCCTCACATAGCTAATGAAGAATATTATCAGATGATGATGGTTAATGAGACCTATCCTTGTAGTCTTGATATATTATCCTACACAGTGGAAGAGGTTGATAACATTACTACAGAATATATCATGAAGAATGCAGTGAGTAGCCATACATCTTTTTAAGGCTGAATTGAGAGTTTCAGCAGTTGAGAGGGGGTAAATTGTAGTCTTTTTCCTGAACCTATTAATGGGAATATCCATGCTAAAGAAGAAAGCCATTGCTCCAAAGGAAACCAAATTCAGGGGTCACCATGGGCAGCGTAGTCAAATCAGGATTTTTTAAATGTGGGGCCTACTGACTGCTATCCTTGACATGGATAGGCCAGGCTAGACTGATCTTGTCAAATCTCAGAAGCTAAGCAGGGTCAGCCCAGGTTAGTATTTGGATGGGAGACCACCAAGGAAGTCTGGAGTTGCTATGTAGAAGCAGGCTATGGCAAACCACCTTTGAATGTCTCTTGCCTTGAGAACACTACGGGGTCGCCAGGAGTAGGTTGTGACTTCATGGCAAAACAACAACAACAACCCTGACTAAGATATATGTCCATCTCGCAAAATCTTATTAGAAAATTATACTGCTTTATGAACAAGAGACCTTTGTGGTCTGCAGGCTTGTACAAGCAGTGTTCAGAAGTGTAATTTCTTTCTTCTTCCAGAGAAAGTTCCTTAGCCCTAGCAAAAAGTTGATTAAAGCGCTTGAGATGGATATAAAACTCTTAACCCCATAACTATGGTTAACGTTTCAGGTGGAGGGAATATCTGTGCCCTCCTCTTAGTTTTTAATGCGTCAAGCACTTTTCCCCTGCTCTTTCTGTCATCTTGACCCATAGTTGCGATTGGCATCAAATCCTGGTTAAAGCAAACACTGTTCAGTATTAAACATGGCTATCAGTTTTTGTTCTGTTTTACTATATTGAGCAATTTGAACCACTGTCTCTCCCCCATCCGAGTTTGTCAGCTGTAATATAGGACCAGAAGTTTTCTCTGAGTAGGTGGAAAGCCTAAATTGTAGGCCGAAATACAAGGCTGATCTGCAAGATGGTTACACTTTATTTGCTATAATTTCCTTCTGGCCCCTCAATCCTAAACATGGGTATCCTTAATGGGATTTATAACTCTGAATATATTTGTTTGCTTTTGCTACAATATGTTGGCAGTTGCCAGTGCTGTAACACAAAAATCATGTTTACCTTGTCTCTTTAGCCTTGTGTGTTTTTAGCACACAGTACATAGTTGCCAGTCAGATTATCACAGACTTTTTTTTAATTATTATGTATTGGGTTCTTGTTTGTGTGCGCTAGGATATGTTTGCTGTTGCTGTTTCTTTGGCTACTGGAAAAATCCTTTACATATCAGATCAGGCTGCCTCCATTCTTCGCTGTAAGAAAGACTTCTTTAAAAATGCCAAATTTGTGGAATTTCTGGCACCTCAGGATGTCAGTGTGTTCTACAGTTCTACCACTCCCTACAGATTGCCATCCTGGAGTATTTGCAATGGAGTTGGTAAGTTGGTACAACTTAAACAAATGCTGCAATAACCTTAGGGTAGTAACTGCTGTCACCAACAAATCTGAAAAATGGCCTGCTAAACAGATTTATACATATAGTGCTTTGTATCTCATGCTTTTCTGCTGCACACTATGCCTAAATATTGCAATATTTATGGGTTGAAACCATGAGACTTAGGCCTTTGTGTAAAGATTTAGGCTTTTGTGTCTTGTGCCCATCCAAGGAAAATGAATGGAAAGAAGAGAGCTTCCGTCTCATGTCTTGGGGATTTATAATCTGCCTTTGGGAGTCTGTCCCCCTCTGGGGTCATTCACCATCTTCCTTACCCAAGGGGAAGAAAATACTATTTAGCCTCTTGGCTCTCGCAGTCTCTGTCCCTTTAGTTTTGACATTCTAGCAAGGTAATAGATGGTAAACCCTTTGTTCTACTGCCCAGAGCTATTTACGTAACTTAGTGTTGGAGTGCTTTGTTCCTGGGAGAGAGACTGCTCATCTTCTCTTGTTCTAGAAGCTTGCAGCCTGGTCCCAGCACATAGACAGAGTTCTTACTCTTTTGTTGGTTGTAATTGGATGAGTTGTGCTGGCTATTGCTGTAAATAAATGCATTCATTCATAGACAGACTGCAGTGCCAGTAGCTGAGTTGCTGGGGTTAATTCTAGAATGGAGGGCATTTCTCCACACAGTCACGTGCTGGCTCACTCAGAAATAAGAACTGCTGTCCTTACTGAGTTTAAGATGGTAGCTTTAGTGTGTTTTGGAGTTGGATTCTGCAGTTTGGACCAGCTGAAGTTTCCAGACATTTTCAGTCCCATGTAAATTATCTAACCTGGGTGTATTGGCCTTGCACCTAAGACAATAAAATAAGCTCCAGGCAGCCCTCAAAGTGGAAAGCAATCCAAAGGTGGGGTACCACAACTGGGGGGAGATATCTCTTATTTGTTCACCAAACTTACCTCTGTAGGTGGAGGCACAGAGCAGGACTTGAGAGGAGGTACTTAACTACGGGTTGTACAGTACAAGAGGAGGCAGTCCTCCAAGTATTGTGGCCCCTAGCTATTTAGTGCCTTAAAGAATGAGCACTTTGAATTGTACCCAGAAACAGATAGGCAACCAGTGCAGATCTTTCAATACAGGAATGATGCGATCCCTATAGTCAACCCTTTTTAAAGAGATTTGAAAGCTCATTTTAAATCATATGCATTATTTATATTCTGATTGAACTTGGGTTCATATTGATCAACATTAAATAAGGGTGGTGGAGAAGTAATTCAGAGATCTTTTGACAGAAGTGAAGAGATCGGGATTGTGTACCCTCTCCCGCCCCAGCTTCTCATGCCTCTTAGGTAAATTTCTCTTGCCCTTATGCTGCTTACTGTGTGCCTAAATACTGCAACATTTGTGTTGGGTTGAAACCACAAGCGCAACATGCTTGTAGTGGCAGATCTTAACCCTTTTCTCCATCAACTCACTAAGACCCCTAAAATGACAATGCCTTGGATCCTGAACCTCTGCTCTATGAGCCCTTCTGTCCAGGCACTGCAGAATGAGTCCCCCACTGTGGAATTTGCTTTCAGTGACACTAGGCATTTCTGCTTGCACATGTCCAGTATTTTTCCGTGAGCCAGAAGTACCTAGCACAAGAGGGGGGGGGGCTCTGCTGGCAAAAGAGGTATGGCAGAGCAAGCTTTCCACTGGTGCAACAGAGAGGAGGAGTAATTGCACCTGATTTCTGCTCCTCATGTCTCTCCCTCCATACTCCAAGGTATTTTGTTGACAAGGTCCTGCAGTCTCTAGTGTTGGCTTCTAGGGAGCCACTAGGAAGAAGGGAAGGCAAGGCCTTCCATGACCACAAATGCCTTCTGCCACCACTATCATCTTCCACTTCCTGCTTGTAGGATTTTGGGCAGTGTTTTTCAAGTTGACTAATTAGAGAGGATGGCTTCCAAACAAAGTAAAAGTTTCAGATTGCAATGCAGAATGCTTTTATAAAGTCCTTGTAATTTTCTTACAGAGTCTGCCACCCAAGAGTGCATGGAAGAGAAATCTTTCTTCTGCCGAATCAGGTAAGGCAAATTTTAGGTGCTGGTTGGGAGACACTTTGCTTAAATCTTTAGGTTCATCAATCTGCGACTTGACTAAACATACAGATGAGGTTTAGGAATCTTATCCAGAGGCTGAATCTAACTTTACGATTTAATAACTGACTGTAGAAAGTATTACTGGCCAACTTCACAAGTAATAATTGCTGGATTCCAACAAAGCCCAAGTGTGCATGTTCCTAGGAAATGAGGAGGTCTGTTTATGCAAAGACAGAGACCACTGGGCCGTGTAGCTCGCTGCCGGCTGCTGTGACTGGCAATGGCTCTCCAGGGTCTTTCCCAACACCTGCTGTCTGATCTCCTTTAACTGGAGACGCCTGGAATGGAACCGAGGGACGTCTTCGTACAAAGCATGTGCTCTGCCACAGAGCTGTGGCCCCTTCTTTGGTGCATAGTGTCATGGTGTACTATTGCAGAGTCTCCTAGCCTTGACCAAATGCCTTTTCAGGAATCATTGGACTTAGCCATAAGAAAGGGAGCTGGAAATCCCCCATATGTGCACAGAATACTTGCAGCTTTCAGACTCGCTGTGTATCATTTCAGCTTCTTCTAAAGAGTTGTGCAGAATTTAGTAACCAAGCTGTCTTGCCTTTTAATTACTAGCACAGGAAAAGAACATAAAAACGAGATCTGCTACCAGCCATTTCGTATGACTCCATATCTTATCAAAGTGCAAGATGCAAAGAATACAGAAGATCAGCTTTGTTGTGTATTGCTTGCAGAAAAGGTGCATTCTGGCTATGAAGGTACTAACACAGCGATCATTCTGAGTTAAAGAAAGGGCCTGGCATTTTACCCACACATATTTCTTGAGAAAGCTACTTGTGATATAATACCACTTGTGCTATAATATTCAGAAAAGTCATCTAATGAAACATCCAGCTCAGTGCTAACTATGCTTATTTGAAGTGAAATTTATTAATTGTATGCTTATTAATGTTAATTTCAATGGGGTTTTAACATTATGGATTCAGTTAACAGTAAGTAGTTTATTTTAATGTTTGCCAGTTGCCTACTCATTATCAGTTTTGAGTTATAGATGATGTGTCTAATTACTACAAACCTAGAGTAGCAGTTGCATAGCTGATGTCCACTATCGTAAGATGAATGGGTGGTAGGGAGCAAATTGGTCACTGTAATAGAATAATATCTGTCTGGTTCATAAATATATCAGCTTCTAGATAAGTATTCTATTTTTACCAAAATGTGTTTACTTTCTTTTTCAGCACCCAGAATCCCTCCTAATAAAAGAATATTCACAACCACTCATACTCCAAGTTGTTTGTTCCAGGATGTAGATGAAAGGTGAAGCTACTGAAACTACCGTATTAAATTACTTTAAGTTCCTCATGACGACAGGCATGAATTTGCTATGTGTGCAGCTGTATAATGGTTCATAACCAATGGGCACTAGGGGCAGCTGCCCCTGGCCTCACTGTGGGGGGGAGTCCCGACAGCTTATGACCCACCGCCCTTATGGTGGGAGCTGGCTGGCTTGAGGACTGGGCTGTCTGGGACTCAGCAGCAGCTCATGCCCACCGCATCCAAGGCTCAGGCAGCTGCCTTCTGGTGGCAGTAGTAGCCCATGGCTGCCTCACATGGACCAAGGGCTGCCTCATGCTTGGACCGCAGGGGCAGTGATTCTGTGCCCCACCTTGGATTTTTGCCCAGGGCCCCGGAATTGTTAAGACCGCCTCTGAGCATGTGTGCATGCACAAGGACACAAACTCAAATACACCTAGAAGGAATCGTGATCTGATTCAGTGTTCAGAGCAGTCCCTTTACCAGAGCTCTCCTCTCTCTATCATACCCTTCCTTGCTATCAACTGATCATGCCCATTATTAGAACCACTAATAATTCCTTGAGATCTGAATAGCTTTATCTGCAGTAGGAGAAGTAGCATGACACTGTGCAAAAAGAGTAACAGGCAGGCAATAAGGCTGTTTTTCTAAACAGATCTGATGCTTTTGGACTTGCACAAGTTTGTGCACTGTCTTTCAGAGCCCCTGTTGGGAGTGGAAAGTGGCAGCTGAGGTAGGATAATAAGAACCTCTAAACAAGCTCTTAGGGGCCACAGAGGTGCACTTTACCTCAATGTCCTTATGCTTATATGCTTACATTCACACATGATACCTGGTAGGATACTTTTCTACAGATGTGGACAGGAACTGCTCAGAAGATTAGGGAAGCCTGTCTGTGTTAGGATCTTTCTTTACTTGCAGTGCTTGTTACTGGCAGCATGAAGATGCCAAGGGGCAGAGTGAGTTCAGAGCTTAGGCTTCCCCAAGCCACCACTGCAGGTTGGAGTGCAAGAAAGGCAGAAATTACGCTTAGGAAATTGATCCAAATAGGTGCAATAAAGAAGGCAGGTACAGACTGGATACGAGAAAGCTCTGACTTTCTAGAATATTTGGAAGGAGCAAGTAGAGATGACTCATGGATGAAAAGGGGCTCTTCTGCAGCATGGAATTCAGATCGAGCAGAAGGCAAGAGGGAGAATACAATAGGATTTTCTGCAAATTGCAGAGCTGGGAATGTGCCATTCATCTAGACTGCTGGACTATCTGGACATGGTGGCCATCTCATACTAGTAATGGCAAGGCTCAAGCATAAGCAATGAGATGTTTTAGGAAGTTAGCAAAATGTATATGTACAAGTATGTATGTTTATGTCTATATGTATGTTTAACTGCATGTTATGTGATGACAAATAGTCTTTTTTTCCCTCCCCCTTTTCTTTTTATAAGAGCGGTGCCTCTTTTGGGATACTTACCTCAAGACTTAATTGGAACTCCTGTCTTAGTGCATCTCCATCCAAGCGACAGACCTTTAATGCTAGCAATTCACAAGAAAAGTAGGTTCTTCTAATTTTGGATAGTGGGTTTTGTGAGGGTTTGGTAGCAAGTAGATAAATAAGGCAGCACAAAAAAGGATTGGGATTTACAGTGCTTTTCCAAGATAGGCAACATCATCTTAATATGACATCTGAGATAGTGATACATCCCCTTCCTGTCTGCCACTGTTCATTGTGGACTCAAATCTGTTGTACAAGATTATGCTAAATTTGATATGTCATCAATAGACCTGTCTCTCTCTCTCTCACCTTCACCCTTTTATAGCTTCAGCTCTCAATAACTGATCTCTGTTGAATGTGAGTTGGAGCAACTGAGTCTGCAAACAACAGTGGCTGGCTAGGCTAGTAGTCCAGAAGAAATGGATTCACTAGTCACTAGCAGAATTTAACCTCCATAGTAATTCAGGCCCATAGTCTTTGAAGTATTCCTCAACCCATTCCTGTGCCTGGACCTTTTGCAAGTAGCAGTAGATGACAACTCCTTTGCAGTTTTTTTTCATCCTGTGAGAAGCTTTAGTACTCTTCCTTTGGGATACGTGTGTAGCCATCATTCTTGTTTCATTGTGAACTTACCTTGTTTTCCATGCAGTGCTGCCGTTAAAGCACGTTCAGATGCTTCAGGTAGTGCTGAATATGATTTTGATGTGGGAAACAGATGGACCATTGGGAACACATTGCCCAAGTGTCTTCCCTAGCTTTCTGTAGTGTTCTGTGCATGATTAATGATGGTGGTGGCTTTAATCCACAAAGTCTATTTGAACTTTGTGTTTTGTTTTTGTTTAAAGTCAGCAACCATATTCAGTCCTAACTACCATATCTATTATATAAACATCTCCCAGAGTTTTTTTTTTGGGGGGGGGGCAGCATAATTCAGAGACATAATTTTCCCTCACATGGGGCAAGTAATGTATTCTCAGGTGAGCAGTACTGGATCCCATCTTTTTTTTTTTAGCAGACAGATACATCCCATCACTGTGAAGTCTGCAGAACCAAAACGTCCAAGTGGCCTTTCAATGCAAAGGGTTGCTTCTCCATGGGCACCACAACTCTCTCTCATTATGTAAATCGGGTGGGGAACGTCAGGCCCGGGGGCCGTTTAAGGCCCGCAGAATCATTTGGTCTGGCCCTTTGTGGGTCCTGGCAGAGCTCTAGATCCTTCTAGATCTTAGAAGGATCTAAGACTGGCGATCCGCCCCCTCCCGCGGACAGGAACAGCCTCTATTCAAGGCGGATGTGAGTTTGTTTTGCCAAGAAAAGGAACCTTTTCCCCCCTTGCTGAAGAGTCGTTAGCTATGGAGCTGCTAGGACCTCCCAAGAAACTGTGTTAACCCTTTCCCACCCGGGCTGTGGAGAAACGTCTTGGTCGGCTAATTTTTAAGTTAATAATTTTGTATGGCCCGTGAATTATGTTATAAATATCCAAATGGCCCTTGACGGAAAAAAGGTTCCCCGTCCCTGATGTATATCATTAGTGTGCAGAACACCATGTGACCTTTATGCTGCCACATACTCCCTTATTACTATTTAAATCCAGCACGAGCTTACACTTGTGCTTGCATGCATAGACATTCCTTTTTCATCTCTTTGTTCCTGGCTTTCTTCAGCTTTGAGATTGTAGTGCTTTCTAAGAGCAATACACAGCCCATTAAGAAGATGTCGCACAACATCAGTATTGAACAGACCACAGGAAAACATCTAATAGTGGTTAGCTGTGGGATATTAGTGGCCTTCATTCACAAACTCAGTTGGCTACAGTGTTTCTTTTTAAATGCTTCATTTCTATGTTCGGCAATCACAAAACAAAAATTGATTTTTTAAGTAATTATAAAATGCTGTTCAAGTCAGTGTTTTTGTATCCCCACTGGGTGATGTTCCATCACTACTTCTAAAAAATATTTTGCAATAATTTCCTTAAAATTGAAGCTTTTGTCACATTTTTGTTACAGTACTTCAGTGTGGTGGACAACCATTTGATTATTCACCAATCAGGTTCTGCACTAGAAATGGAGAATATGTAACTCTGGATACTAGCTGGTCCAGTTTCATCAATCCCTGGAGCCGAAAGGTTTCCTTTATAATTGGAAGGCACAAAGTTAGAACGTAAGTAAATGAGCGGCCGTCAAAATGAAAAGCATTTGTATTTGGGGAGGGGGGGAGCATCTGTGTGTTGAAACAAGTACATAAAGTGTTTTGTGCAAACTGGATTTCACAAATTTCTGAGTATTGCAGCTTTACTGGGAAAGTTTATTTCCCACCTATTCCTTTCTCTTCCATAAACTGGTCTGCACATTGAACACATGAAGCTGCCTTATACTGAATCAGACCCTTGGTCCATTCAAGTCAGTATTGTCTACTCAGACCAGCAGCGTCTCTCCCGGGTCTCAGGCAGAGGTCTTTCACATCACCTACTTGCCTAGTCCCTTTAACTGGAGATGCCAGGGATTGAACCTGGGACCTTCTGCATGCCAAGCAGATGCTTTATAAACTGCGCCACAGCTTCCCTATAGGGGCCACTGCAAACAACACCTGTGGCAACTTCTCCACGCAGCATGGATGTAATATGTACTACTACTTACGATTTGGAAATCTCCCCACCCATGGCAATCACTGTATTTTTATGGAGGTAACAATGGTGGGAGGAAACGATCCCCCAGCTGTAGACAGTCCACATAGTAAGTAGCACTGCACATTATGGCCACTGTGTGGAGATGCTGTTCCAGCAATCTCTGCAATGGAGCAGTAAGCCTAGATGAGCTTGAATGTAATCTTAAGTGGGTGCGTGTGCACATACTAGCATCTTGCGTAAGACTTGAGAGATCAGCCACCCCATTTATTCATGCGACGTGTAGTACAAATATTAGAGAGTCTTGATTGCATTGTAAGGCCATTTTACAGTGTCTCAACTCTTTCTTGTACATAATTAGATACCTCGTGGCTACATTTAGGATAGTGCTGATGTTTTAGCCTCTGTATGTTTAGTACTGGTAATAATGGACACTTTTGTGAAACTTGTGGAAGACACAAAATTCAAAAGTAAGTAAAACTTATGGAAGACACAAAATTCAGAAATAAGTAAATGCCATGTTCTTATATTTGCCTTTCTGAACAGATCTTGTTGATTGGGGGAGGGCATAAAAAATAGTAATTCAAATTGCTCTTTTAAAGTGTGGTGCTGCATAGTAAATGTCGTTAACAAGAAACTTATAAGTGCTGCAGATCTTTCCAATCTTGTCGAGAGTTACTTCAGAATGAAGAAATCATATTTGGAGTGAGTAAGCCTGAATATTTTATCAGTTTAAAAGTTTGTAGATACAATAGAGAGAAGGGCTGACATAGCTGAGCTTAATATACTTGTCATACAGTGAGTATTATTTGATACCTTTTACAGAGGTCCCTTGAATGAAGACGTGTTTGCACCTCATTGCACAGAGGATAAAATCCTGCACCCTAGCATTCAAGAAATCACAGAGCAAATACATCGGTTACTATTGCAGGTACACTTGCTTAAACTAAAAAATGTTTTGAATTGGCATAGACCATTTGGAGCATTCAGGTACAATTAAAGTACAATTAATATGGTACAATAAAAACTGAAGGTACAATTAAAATGTCCATAAGCATCTGTCCTAAACAATTTAGGAAATATTTTTGTATTTCTAGCCTACTATTTAAATCACATTCCGTTTTCCTTGCTTTCTTACATGGGAGATTTTTACCATTCTTTTTAACATTTCTGTACAGAACTAGGCTGCATTCAGCAGGTCTTGTGTACTGAAAACATAAAAGCGTACTAAGTCTGCATGACACTCTTTGAAATCTGTGGAATTATGTCAACCAAAACCAGAGCAAAGAGTGTTTTATGGCTGAGTGTTTGCCCGATACATGTTGTGGAATGTGGAGCTGCTAATACCTTCTTGGGGTGGGGGTGGGGTGCTAGACCCAACAGCCTCAGGTTTCATGGGTATTTCTCAGGTAGCCCTTCCTGGACCCCACAAATAAATCCAACTATCAATTAGTTGCTAATCTCCCCTTCATAGTTGGTGGAGGCAACCCAATATGAAGAATTACTGGATGACTATAAGTTATCTAAACCAGTTTAATTCTGGCATTACTCCTCGTTTTGAGACTGCAACTCTTTGGTCTCCCTGGTTAATTTGTGGGGGGGGGGGTGGCTGGAATAGAGGTATGGATTCTCTTGTAGCTTTTAACAGCTTCCAGTATTCTTCTGGATTCCCTAGGAGGGATGAGCAGGGATGGCACTGAGCTCTTGTGGTTCAGGTTCTGTCTCTCAGAAGGTGGGGCTTGGGGTGTTTTGCTTGGCTTTATGGCCATCTGAGATGAGCTGACATCGGTATGTTAATAGATCCACCTGTTTCCCTGGGCCATCCAGTCCAGGTGAAACAGTAGACACTTGGAGTAAGAGCTCTGAATCTGTAATGGGATGGATTGAGGCTAATAAAATAAATCTGTAATTGATGGCTGTACTGACAATGGTTTTAACTTGACCATGGAAGTGCTGTATTTAACCTTACTTGATGGGCTTGCACTCCCCCTTAAAAATCAGGTTTGTAGTTTAATCCAACTGCAGCCTTGACTGCCATGTGTTAGTAATATCCAGTTTTGATTTATTGTAATGCTTCATACATAGGTCTGCCTTTAATTAGGCAGAACGGTGGCTTTAAAAATAATGAAATAAATATGCACAGACTACAGATGTCCCAGAATATAGTGAGTAACTGCTAACCCACCATATTGAGTATGTTATATGTATATGAAAAGATCTGTTAACTCCCAGTTTGTTTCCAGTTCAATTTTTTTTATTTATAAGCTTTAAATGCTTTAATTTGAAAGTGCCTTTTCCCATGTGACCCTGCCTGCCAGCTGAGATTGTAATCTCCAGTCTTTCTGAAATGTCCTTACATTCTGGTCCCATGGGTGGCTTCCAAAGAGAGGCCCTTTTTTACTGTAGTTGTCCTCTGATTATGGAACTACCACACACAGGAGATCTCCTAGAACCTTCTCTGTTATTGTAGGCAATTATTGATTCTTGGTAGCAGGCTTTTTTTCTGTTCTCATCCATTAAACATAGACATATAACTTTATTTTTCATATTACACTTAGCCTGTACACAACAGTGGCTCTAGTGGCTATGGAAGTTTGGGCAGCAATGGATCACACGAACACCTAATGAGCGTAGCTTCATCCAGCGACAGCAATGGAAACAATAATGAAGACAGCCAGAAGATACACAAGCCTGTAAGTCCATCTAAATAGATACTTTGCCCTCAGCCAAAATTCTGTGGGGGGTTGAATCCATTCTTATGTCAGTTGTGTGTTCAGCTGGTCCAAAGAGTACTCTGCCACTGCGAGAGGCTCTTCAGCGCAAGGAGCTGCCAGCAGAAAGAAAGCATTTATCCCTGTTACTGTAACAGAATGATAGGATCCAGCCCATAATATAAAAGCTTTTCGCACCTGATTCCATCTGCTGTAAAAATGTCCCCGGTGAGAGCCAGCATGGTGTTGTGGTTAAAAGCGGTGGTTTGAAGCGGTGGAGTTTGATCTGGAGACCCGGGTTTGATTCCCCACTCCTCCACATGAGCGGCGGGGGCTAATCTGGTGAACCGGGTCAGTTTCCCCATTCCCCTACTTGAAGCCAGTTGGGCGACCTTGGGCTAGTCACACTCTCTCAGCCCCACCTACCTCACAGGGTGTTGGTTGTGGGGAGGGGAAAGGAAAGGTGATTGTAAGCCAGTTTGATTCTTCCTTAAGTGGTGGAGAAAATCATCATATAAAAACCAACTCTTCTTTATCAGAAGTATTGAAATAGTGAACCACCGAAGTATGGTCTGCTACCTGATCTCCTCAGCAAGCGTTGACCATATATGTTGCTTAGTTTAAGAGAGGTTTTTAGTGAACTTTTCAATTTATCTTCAATCTAGAACTGTTCTCAAGATATTTATAAAAATGGAACTGTGACCAAAAATAAAGGACACATGTTTGTCGATTCCAGATCGAAGCTTGATGATCAAAAAAAATCTTATAGAGGTAGGACAGTGTGGTTAATTTTCTTTTAAAAACAAAGTTAAACACAACAGAACATTTCAGGGTTCATTCATATTACACGTTGAGTATCCCTTATCTGGAAATCCAATATTCAAGATAATCCAAAAAATTTTGAGCACCCACGAAGGGCAAGCCAGTCAACCAATGGCAGGTTCCCCACGATGCCCCACATGCACAAAATTATTAAAGATATTGTATAAAATTACCTTGAGACTGTGGCCCCATCCCCAAGATAGCTCGTTATGTATATGCAAATATTCCAAAATCCAAAACAGTTCTGGTCCCCTGTATCTTTAATCAAGTACATTTTACCCAGTATGGTAATGTGCAGGCAAATGCACATAACCCAGAACTTCATGTAGTGATCACTTTGCACAGTTTGCCATGGGTTGGGGTATTTTCACATGGCACAAACTCCTTGATTCCAGAATGTTATTGCAGCTTGGCTAGTGAAAGATCAGTAATTAATTATACATTAGATGTTTCTGCTTTTTATATTATTCAGAAAATTCTAGTGACTGTTGTAGTTACATGAAAGGTACCACTCAGTCAGCTGAAAATGATGCTGTTGGAATTGCTTGTCAAAGCAGCCTGGCTACAGAAGAACTGGATTGGGCAGAACAGCCTGTGTATTCGTATCAGCAGATCAGCTGTTTAGATAGTGTTATCAGGTGAGCAGCAGTTCATTGTCACTAAATCACTGGCAATGTGTAACAGATTACTGCTTTTTT
The DNA here is from genome assembly GCF_029931775.1 of Euleptes europaea. Taxonomy (NCBI): domain Eukaryota; kingdom Metazoa; phylum Chordata; class Lepidosauria; order Squamata; family Sphaerodactylidae; genus Euleptes; species Euleptes europaea. Next base: position 42,374,899 of record NC_079316.1, read on the forward strand.
ATAGTATTTTTTCTCAAGTTTTTATTATAAAAAATTATTCTCATTGTAGGTATTTGGAAAGTTGCAGCGCACCTGATACAGTGAAGAACAATTCTCTGCCTACATCAAATGCTGTTTCATTGGATTCTGATGCACACAGAAAGCAAGCAAATGATAACACACAAACATCTACAGGTATTTCTGGCCTAATTTTTTTCTCTTTTTTAATGGAAGAAAAGCTAGGCCCAGTTAACCCATGTAATTAGCTGGAGTTAATTTCTTTTTTATTATAAATTTCAATACTACTATTGTACAGTTGGCTTGAATGAAATACAATAATTACATGCCTTCCAAACAAGTAATAATATCGGTCCAAACTTTTTATTTTTCCTGCTGCCTCTCAAAATCTTTGAAGAGCTGTTAGTTTATACAGACAAAATAGATCTTTGATTTTAGCCAGCCAGTTTTATGTAATGGGAATAACCTTCGGTTTTTATACCCTCACAAAAATTTACCTGACAGCTGTGATTAAGTATGAAGTGATCACTTGTTTGTTTTAATAGACATAATCAGCTTTTCTGTACCTGCTGAAAGAGTAGAGGCTACAACTTTCCATAATGTTCTAGCCCTAGGGCAAGCCCACCACAATTGGGAAAAGTTGGCTTCTTTCCCCTACACAATACCAGCAGTTCCCTCTTGATTACAATACATCCTGGCTAATCACCAAGGTGACAGATGTCATTGATATATCATTTCAATTATTTTTTTTAATAAATCATGCTTGCTGAAAATGCTGAACCCAATAATGCAATATATTGCCATACACTTGAAATGACTTGACATCCCTGAGCCGTAGATCGTTTTTTAAAAATCAAAGTTCTTGGTTTTCTAATGTGCTTTCTCTAACAGCATTATATACATTTTAAAAAGCAAATGCTTACCATCTTCTAATAATAGTACCTCCAGACTTGTGAGTTTAGTACGTATTCTCCCTTGTCTCAAGCTGGTTAGAAGAAACTCTTGCCATCACTTAAACAATATCTTCAAGTCATGTTGGTGTGAGTCAACTAAGAGCTGCCTTGCCAATTGGCCTTTTTAAAGACTGGAATTAGATATTAGGGGATCTGTCATGAGCCTTCCCGTTTTCATATCTGTGCTAGTAACATTTAATAACACTGCATGTATGCCACGAGTTGCTTCCTTACCACCACAAATGCCAACCAGTGAAATCCAGAGATAAATGCAACATAGTTGTGACATATTGCGCGTTCTTTATTCTTGGGCCTTACTAGGGAGAGAAGAAGAGCTATAGGGATGACGCTGAAAGACCTCTACTTCTAGCCTTAGCAACACATTTGGGAAAGCATCATTCAGATGCTGTATTAGCCTCTGGTTTAAATTTGCAGCAGTTCCATTGCTTGTAAATAAAAATACTCTCTCTCTGTGTGTGTGTGTGTGTGTATGTGTGTACACAATGTTTGTAAAGCCATAATATTGGCAGCAGGGAAGCTATGGTTTGCCGTATTTGTGGGCACCTTTAAATAGGCTGCTCAGGTACTGACAATATCAGTGACAGCTTTGATGCATTCTCGTCCTGTCTCCCATTACCTAACTGTGAGCCCAAAGGAATGGCAATGTTTGTGTTTTCAGGAGTTCTTGATCATAGAGTTGGAAGGGACCACCAGGGTCATCTAGTCCAACCCCCTGCTCAGTGCAGGAAATTAACAACTACCTCTTGATGATTAACAACTTGCTGATGGATGAAAGGAACTATGAGAGTAAAGAAATAATTGGAGAACTGCAGAATAAGTGTGGTAGAAGGATGAGACAGAAACCCGAGAAAAAATATTTTTGACCTTTCCAAAAATATTTTTGACCTTTCCAAAAGCAGTTCAGATTTTGCTCTGTTAAATCTGGAAGATGTATTTCTCCAGATAATTTCTTTTTTTGTCTGAAAATCTTATGTTCATCCTTCTGTTCTTTCCTGTGTGTGGTTGGTTTTGGTTTTTAAGAAAATGTGTTGTCAAAATCTTGCCTAGGTCCTCCACTGTTGGAGACGCCAGACAAACCGAGCGCATCTCCCGTGGTTAGCGCTCACTTGACCTCCTTGACTTTGCCTGGGAAACCAGAAAGTGTTGTGTCTTTCACCAGTCAGTGCAGCTACAGCAGCACCCTCGTTCACGTGGGAGACAAAAAGCCACAGCCTGAATTAGGTACTGTACCACTTTTATTGTGGGATGGAATACTACTTTACAGTTTCTACAGAGCGCTTGTAACTTTATCTCCAAGCATTGCTATGTGTTCTTCCTGGTGGAAATGAGAGAAACTTGGGAAGGCAGACCATACTAATGTCATGATATAGGTGAATAAAGCTCTAATCAGCTGAAACTTATTTTGGGAAGATATTGTTTTTTTCCTACATGTTTTTTTTTTTTTGAATTGCTTGTTTTAGAAATAATAGAAGATGGTCAGAATGGAACAGAACCCACTGACAATCAACCTGTTGCTGTCCAGTCCAGCAGTACACCAAAAACCCAGGAAAAAGAAACATTTAAGAAACTAGGGCTTACAAAGGAAGTCCTTGCAGTGCATACACAAAAAGAAGAGCAGAGCTTTCTGACAAAATGTAAAGAAATCAAAAGATTCCATATATTTCAGTATCATTGCAATTACTACTTTCAAGAAAGACCCAGAGGGCATCCTGGTGAACGAGGTAAGGCTCTTGTGACTTCATAATACTTTTCATTAAACAATCACTGAATGTATCTTACAGCTATCATTTTAAATTGGACATGACACTATTAATTAAAACATGTATAGCTTGTCTTTCCTCTTGGTTCAAGGCAGCTTACAATAATAGTTAAAACATCCCCAGCTGAAACCAAAGATAACATACCAAGCCCCAAATCCCTCCCCCTCTCCTCTTAAAAGATGCCCGCTACTCAAACCCCCTGAAAAGCCCTGGCAAACAGGCAGGCCTTGCAGCGCCTCTTGAAGATCTCCAAGGAGGGAGGGGGGCTCACCTTTTAAAGGAGCCCATTCCACCCAGAGCCACCATGGAACATACCTGGGCTTTGGTTGATGCCAGAATGGCCACCCCAAGTGGTGGGATAGCCAGCAGATGGCTGCCTGATGACTATAGGTGCCTAGGGACAGGTGGAAGGAGAAACTCCTGCAAATATGTGGGTCCCAGGATGTGAAGGGCTTTAAAGGTCACAACCAGCACCTTGAATTGAACTCAGAAACAAGACTGGCACCCTACAAAATACATCCCACCCAGCTGATTCTTCACCCCCAGTGGAGACTCCTTGTTGTCTGGTCAGACAGACTGGTGAAACTGTTGAAGGGCTATGCCCTTAGTACCAACTCCATGTTCAAGGCAGTGTATGAGAATGGAGTGGTCAGCTGTATCAAAGGCTGCTGAAAGGTCCAACAGTATCATCAGGCAAGATTGTCCCCTGTGCTTTCCTCTAATGAATGCTATGCTTAGCTCAGTTGGATATCAAACCCAGACTGTGGACAGATAGGGACATACTGTTCTAACCTCCAGTATTCTCCACCTGAAAACTGCCAGCCAGATGAATAAGGGCTAGACTTCCCATTACCTGCCTGGGGTGGGGAATTACTACACCCAATTTCCAGCGCTTGAGGAATTGGAGTGGGAGAAAAAATGTCTTCCACATGGTGATGCTCTAGCAATTTCCCCTCTGTTGTAAAGACCATAGAGATGAGGGAGGCAGCCTGGAGCATCAACTAGAAGTGATCATATCCTAGCCAAACTCCACCCTCCCCCAGGCACCATCCCCCAAATCTCCCAGCATTTTTTCAAGGCTTGTTTAGACTGCAAACTTCAGCATTTGTTGTATAAATGCATGAACATCCTTTTTCTACCTGTAGTACTGTAATGCAGAGAATTTGCAATAGCTTCATCAACAGAAGGCCGGGGGTGGGGAGGGAGTGGACCCAGGTGATTTGAATCAGGCCGGAGAACTTAAACCTGCAACTTTTCTAACTGTCAGGGATGAGACCTGGAAAATGTGAAACAATAAAAAGGATAAATACTTTTCCCTCCCAACTTCTGAACAGGTACACAGTGTGTCTCCTTTGGCTTCCTCTTTGTAGCAGTTTTCATGCATCTAGAATTAAAAGCTTTCAAGTCCACGGAGGTGCGTTCCAAGGAAGGTTGAGGCCTAATGCTGCTATTTTTAAGAGTGGGGACACTGAGCATTTTCTTCACTCTCTAGGTATTCATGGACTACGGCATGGCTCTGGAATAGATCAGGCTTGGAAGAAAAATGGAAAGAATAGGAAATCAAGGTCGAAGTCCAAACGATTGAAGCCACATGAATCTTCAGACAGCACAACTTCTCGTACCAAGCCCCCCCATCGGCTTCCTCTGCTTGGCCCCAATAGTGCAGCCTGGTCTCCATCAGATGCCTCCCAAGCAAGCTATCCAGCCATGCCTTTTCCTGCAGTTATGCCTGCATATCCACTTCCAGTTTTTCCAGCTACAGGGTCTGTGCCCCCAGGCCCCGAAGCTTCTCTCTCTGCTTTTAATGAATCACAGGATTCAGGAAGTCAGTGTCCTTTGCCATTATCACAACTTTCTGCCCCTCTAATGACTCCAATGGTAGCACTGGTTCTCCCCAACTATGTATATCCTCAGGTGAATAGTGGTGTTCCTCAGACACTTCATCCTGATCAGCCAAGCTTTTCTGCTCAGCATTCTTTCTCTTCCCAAGCAATGTTTACAGCACAGCCTCCTTTCACTGCCTCCAACACGTTTCCTCCACAAATGTTATTCCCAGCACAGCCATTCCACTATAATCCATCAGCAGATAGTGAAAAGACCCCTGTTGTAGAATCTCGAAATGAACCGTCCCGTTCCTGCACTCCACAGTCTCTTGGTCCACAAGATCAGACCTCGCCACCATTGTTTCAGTCACGGTGTAGTTCGCCTCTGCAGCTGAACCTTCTGCAAGAAGAAATGCCAAAATCAATGGAAAGTGGAACTGCTGGTACACTGGGGAACCAGGGAACTTTAACAGATGAAGGGACCAGTAGCAAACCCCTGAGTTCAGATTGTAACAGAAAAGCATCTTCTTGTGTAAGCATTCTCTGTAATTTCCTGGGGAAAATGTGCTGTAAAGTATTTTGATTGTGGGGTGGGGAATTAATGCAATGAATTCTTTAAAAAAAAAGAAACGTTGTTTTCCATGCATAATTATTACACAGAAGGAGTCAGATACCTGATGCTAAATCCACCTCAACCATCCTTGCAAATACAGCTGATAGCCTGCTTACAACTCCATTTGTTAATAGCAAAATCTGAAACAATGAAGAGCCCAATTTCCTCTACCTGGTTGCCTGGCAGCAATTCTTACACGGCCCAGACTCTAAAGTTAATGGTTATTTACAGCCTTGATCTGTTCCAAGGGCTTCTTCTTTAGGTATAAAACATTGTTAGCCAAACTTCTATTAGCCAAGGCACTTTTTAAAAAATTTAGAAGCACTATTAACTATTACACTCTGAAAGGTATACTTTTCAAGAGTGCAAAAATAAGAATTACCTGTCCCTATGTTTCTGTGCAGGTGGTTTTTCTGGTTATGAGTTCTGGTAAAAGGAGGCCAGCCCAGAGTGGTGACACATACAAAACATAATATTCCCTACTGGATCAGACAAGTGGTCCATTTAGTCCAGCAACCTGTTTCACACAGTGGCTGACCATTTACCCCAGAAGGCCAACAAACGGCATAAAAGCCAAGGCTTCCTTGTGATGCTACCCCTAGCGCTGGTGTTCGAGGTTTGCTGCCTCTGTGTATTAGAGGTGCCCTTTACCCGCTATGGCTAGTAGTCATTTATGAACCTGCCCTCCATTAATCTGTCTAAATCCCTTTTAAATTCACCCATACTTGTGGCCATCACTACATTCATTGGCAATGGATTCCACAATTAAATCAATTGATGAGTAAATTATTTCCTTTCGTCTGTTCTGAATCTATTGCCCGTCGGCTCTGGTGCCCCAAGTGCTAGTATTGAGAGGGAGAAAAAGTCCTCTGTGCCAATTTGCTGCCACCCCATGCATAATTTTATAATTATAAATGTTATAATTAGCACCTACCACAGGCCACTGCCTCTGAGGCTGAGTAAATTTGCTCCATCTGTACCAAGAGTGACTGAAGGCTCAGATCACATCCCATGCAGAGACAAGGCAGAACTATTTAGCAACATCGAGGCTCTTTAGGAGGAAGCTAGGCCTGGCCAATGAATCATGCAGAGATATATCAGGCAACGGCCTCTGTGGATGGATATTTTAGATTTACTGGAGTCTCGTCACTTCTTAATTTAATTCTTATTTCTCGTGGTACATTACTGATACCTTTGAATGCAGTTTGGGCTTTTTAGTCAATAGTTGGTATTAGGGTACAGATATTGTATATCCTGGTATCTGTACCCAGATTTAAAATGTAGTCCAAGATTCCACAATGTCCTTGCAGTGCTTCAAGCAGTTGTGTCAAACATTTCCTGGGGATCGCTCTTCCTGATTTGCAATCCAGTCCTATGCTTCATTTACTCAGAAATAAGCCCTGTTGTGTTCAATGAGTCATCGTGTCATGTACGTGTGTCTAGGACTTCAACCTTAGTACCACAACTGTAAGCAGTACAACCCTGTTACCAGAAACACTGTTGGAAATATGCCAGAGCAAAGAGACAATAAAAGTCAGTAACCATGTATCATGTGGATTCTTTGACCTGTATTTTTGGAAACTGACGGGCTGTAACATGTTTGTTTGTTTTTTAAATACACACACATATGTAAGTGTATTTATAATGGAAATAGAAATAATTGGGATTGGAATATTACTTCATCCATAACATTTTGGATCAGTTTAAATAATAATGATAAATTTATCTTGTCCTGCTGCTCCACACCCCACTGAATAAACGCTTGCGCTTACTTTTTCTGTTAAAGTTCAATCCATACACAGCTAGCCAATGTTCTTTGAAAGAAATGGTCTTCCTCAAATTTTGTATTGACGGTTTTTTGGTTTTGGTCTTTGGTCTTTTTTTATATATATACAAGGATGGGTCTCCAATGGAAACTCAGAACAGTGATGCCTTCTCTGTCTCCAGCGACCTACTTGATATTTTACTTCAGGAAGACGCGTATTCAGGCACCGGATCTGCTTCTTCTGGAAGTGGCGTTTCTGCAGTGGCAGAGTCTTTGGGATCTGCATCAAATGGATGTGGCATGTCAGGCAGTGGAACTGGTAATGTCATCGGGGCAGCTGAAAGTGAGATTTTTTAAATGGGATGTGTGATTTCCATAGTTTGAATGATGTACCTTTTTTTGTTTCTGAAGGTGACAGCGAGACAAGTCATACCAGCAAATATTTTGAGAGCATTGATTCCTCAGAAAACAATAGTAAAATAAAAGGCACAGAAGTGGAAGAAAGTGAGAGCTTCGTTAAATACATCCTCCAGGATCCCATCTGGCTGCTGATGGCAAATGCAGATGATGCTGTAATGATGACCTACCAGATACCATCCCGGTAATTCAAGAGCTTCTTCCTCCCCCACCCACCTTCATAAGCTGCACATAGTCTAACTAGATAGTAGAAACTACCATTTCAAGTAAACGCTGCCTGGTTTAGTAGGGATGTGTATTCAGGTATAGACTGGAATGGTCCCAGAATATGGCCTAACGACTCATGATACAGCAACCTTGGCTGAAACTTGAGTCAACCCAGTTCTACAATAAGAGACATGCTGGGAACTTTATACAATGGGTTGGATCCAGCACAGAATTTCTGCTTGTGCTAGAGCTCTTGTGCAAGCAGAAACGCAAGAAAAAAGACCACAGAAGCTGCTTGCGCTAACTCAGACTCATTGACTCTTAACTTGCATTTCCACTTGAGCGAGATCTTGGGTAGCCATTTTCTGGCCACTGTAATGTATTGTGGAACTGTGTTGAGTTCATCTATGTTTTTGCTTGTATCGCTGGATCCATCCATTGTCTTGAGTGCAATTGTTGACAAAAGGGGATTACGAACATAACCAATCCTAACTGAATATCTATTCTTTAGTTTTCCAGTCTAGATTATTAACAACATTTGGGCATAGATGAGGGGAAGGACATCAATCCATTGAATTTGGATGTCCCCGTGTCACTGTTTAAGATGGGGGGCGGGGAAGAAGTTACCTGCCACTGAAGTAGCAGAAAGATATGGTAACCAGCCAGCATTGTGTATTTATCTTGCCACCGGTGAAGATTTCACAGATAGCTTTCTGTGCACCACACTTGTACCAATCATAATGAGAAGGCTTTTCGTTTTCATACAAGTAGAGTGCATCAATATTTCCCAAACCAGATTCAGTAGTTTCTGATTGAGAGACTGAGTTTACAGAGTTAGTGTTGCCTCATTTAGTCCATGGGCCAAGAGCCCAAAACTGACCTATTGGTATCAGGTAAGGCCTTGCTGACAGAGAGGGCTACTCCTGGCACTATCTGGTTCTTGACTGTTGTCTTTGGGTCCCTTGGGGCTTTGAAGGGGCATCTAAAAGATTGCCTGAACTCATGTGAGCCTGACTGTTAAGGTCATCTTCTGAGGCACTACTAAGTGCTTGCATTCTTTCTGAAGTGAGGTGGATGGCTACAAAGTCTGTAGAATGCTCTCTCCCAATCCCCCATCTGGTGCCAGATTAGTTAACTCTTGCAGCATCAGAGCAAAACTTAGCTAGTTTTCCAGGATTTAAATTGTTCAGGGCCTGTTGTCACTCATGCATTTGATCCTTTACTCCTGATTTTTGGTTTTATGCTGTCTTGGGCCATTTTATGCCAAAACATGTTTTTATTTTTTTAATTGATACTATTTTTTATGCAGAACAGTAAATATAGTAGTAAACCCAACTGTACTGTGTTATGCCTGAATAGCGCTTTGTGCTTCTAATGCTGCCTCTATTGTTCTGTTTGGTTTTATTATGTTTTTACTGGAAATCACTTCCTTGCAAGTTTCTTTAGTGTCTCATTAGTGAGTTACTTATTTGAATTAATTTCATGACAGGAGGACAAAGAACACAACATGCATAATATAAAAAAGGTGGCAGAGCAGCTTTTAAACTGAACCTGGAGGGAAAGCCGACAGGAGCTGAGAAGCATCCGGTTCGGGCAAACTCAGTGCATATGGACAAAGGGAAAATTGCTTCAGATTGCCCACATAGAAATTACTTAGACATGAAAGGGAATGGGGAAAAAATGATGGATAGCCACTTAAAGATGCCCAAAGGCACATGCCAGACAAGTCGAAAGAGTGAAACAGTGTGGAGGTGTTTCTATGCTAATGCTAGAAGCCTCCAAGCAAAAATGGGGGAATTAGAGTGCATGGTTTTAAGAGAAAACATAGATATAGTGAGCATTACAGAAACCTGGTGGAGGGGAAAGAACCAGTGGGATATAGTCATCCCTGGTTACAAACTGTATAGAAATGACAGGGAAGGGCGTATTGGAGGGGGTGTTGCTATGTATATCAAGGAAGGCATAGTGTCTAATAAGCTAGAGACCATAAAAAGGGCAGACTCGTCCACAGAATCCTTATGGGTGACGATTCTGGGCCCCAAAGGAGATTTAGTACTGGGGACGTTCTACCAGCCCCCTGACCAAATGGCTCAGGGTGATCTTGAGATGGAGAATGAAATTAGGGAAGCATGTAAAGGTAAAGAAGTAGTAATAATGGGAGACTTCAACTTCCCTCATATTGATTGGATAAATGTATGCTCCAGACAAGCCAAAGAGATAAAAAATTTTAGACATCCTAAATGACTGTGCCCTCGAACAGTTGGTCATAGCCCCAACCAGAGGGGAAGCAATCCTGGATTTAATACTCTGTGGTGCTGCCGGTGACTTAGTGTGGGATGTGGATGTAGTTGAGCCAGTTGGCAATAGTGATCACAATGGCAGCAAATTTAATTTAGATGTAAGTGGGAAAGTGACTGGGAAATCTCATACAATTACCTTTGACTTTAAAAGAGGGAACTTCTCTAAAATGAGAAAACTGGTAAAGAGGAAGTTGAAAGGAACAGTTAAGAGGGTTAAATCACTTGAAAAGGGGGTTACTCAAGTCCACATTACTAGAGGCTCAGCTAGCTTGTATACCGCAGGTCAGGAAAGGTAGTAATAAGTCCAAGAGGTCACCACCATGGCTAACGGGTGAGGTGAAGGAAGCAATTAGAGAAAAAAAGTCTTCCTTCAGAGACTGGAAGGTTTGCCCAAACGAGGCGAACAGAAGCAAACACAAACTTGCACAAAGGAAATGCAAGCAGATAATTAGAGATGCAAAAAAAAGATTTTGAGGGCTATTGCTAAACACATCAAAACAAACAATAAGAAATTCTTTAAGTATATTAGGAGTAGGAAACCAGCTAGGGAAGCGGTTGGACCATTGGATGACAATGGGAGAAAAGGAACTCTAAGGGAGGATAAAGCGATTGCTGAAAAACTAAATGAATTCTTCTCATCTGTCTTCACTGTTGAAGATACAGGGCAGATTCCTTCTCCTGAACAGAGATTTTGGAGAGGGGAAAATGAGGAACTGAGGCAAATAGTGGTAACAAGGCAGGAAGTCCTAGAACGTCTAGACAAACTGCAAATTAACAAGTCACAGGGACCAGACGGTATTCATCCTAGAGTTCTTCAAGAACTCAAATGGGAAATTGCTGAACTTCTAACAAATATATGTAATATGTCCCTTCGATCAGCCTCTGTACCAGAGGACTGGAGAATGGCCAATGTAACACCCATTTATAAAAAAGGTTCCAGGGGGGACCCAGGAAATTACAGGCCAGTTAGCTTAACGTCTGTTCCGGGTAAATTAGTGGAAAGCATTATTAAAGATAGAATTGTCAAGCATATAGAAGGGCAAGGTCTGCTGGGCAAAGCCCAACATGGCTTCTGTAAGGGTAGGTCCTGTCTCACTAACCTATTAGAGTTTTTTGAAAGCATCAATAAGCATGTGGACAGGAATGAGCCTGTGGATATTGTGTATTTGGATTTCCAAAAAGCTTTTGACAAAAGTCCCCCACCAAAGACTGCTAAGCAAACTTCATAGTCATGGGATAAGAGGACAAGTCCTCTTATGGATTGAGAGCTGGCTGAAAAATAGGAAGCAGAGAGTAGGAATCAATGGTCAGTTCTCACAATGGCGGGATGTGAGCAGTGGGGTGCCTCAGGGATCTGTGTTGAGACCGGTGCTTTTCAACCTGTTCATCAATGACCTGGAGTTGGGGTTAAACAGTGAAGCAACCAAGTTTGCAGATGACACCAAATTATTTAGGGTGGTTAAAACAAAATCGGACTGTGAAGAGCTCCAGAAGGATCTCTGAGTACTGGAAGAATGGGCATTAAAATGGCAAATGAGATTCAATGTGAGCAAGTGTAAAGTGATGCATATTGGGGCAAAAAATCCCAACTTCACATATTCACTGATGGGATCTGTGCTGGCAGTGACAGACCAAGAAAGGGATCTTGGGGTAGTAGTGGATAGCTCAGTGAAGATGTCAACCCAGTGTGCAGCTGCTGTAAAAAAGGCAAATTCCATGCTGGCCATAATTAGACGACGAATAGAGAATAAAACTGCTGATATCATCCTGCCCTTGTACAAATCTATGGTGAGACCACACTTGGAATACTGTGTACAGTTCTGGTCACCACACCTAAAAAAGGATATTACAGAGCTTGAGAAGGTGCAGAAAAGAGCAACCAAAATGATTACGGGACTAGAGCAACTGTCCTATGGGGAGTGGTTAGGACGCTTAGGGCTGTTTAGCTTGGAAAGAAGGCGGCTAAGGGAAGACATGATAGAGGTCTATAAAATTATGCATGGTTTGGAGAGAGTGGACAGGGAGATGTTTTTCTCCCTCTCCCATAATACTAGAACATGGGGTCATCTGCTAAAGCTGGAGAGCGAGAGATTCAAAACAGATAAAAAGAAATATTTTTTCACACAATACATAGTTAAATTGTGGAACTCCCTGCCCCAGGATGTGGTGATGGCTGCCGGCTTGGAGGGCTTTAAGAGGGGAGTGGACATATTCATGGAGGGGTATTCATGCTTATTAGTTAGAATGGATACTGGTCATGCTGCATACCTATTCTCTCTAGTATCAGAGGAGCATGCCTATTATTTTGGGTGCGGTGGAACACAGGCAGGATGGTGCTGCTGCAGTCTTCTTGTTTGTGGCTTCCTAAAGGCACATGGTTGGCCACTGTGTGAACAGACTGCTGGACTTGATAGGCCCTGCTGGATCAGACCAAGACCCTTCTTATGTTCATAACCCATTTTGATGTTATTTTTTCAGAGTGCTAATATTTAAAGTTCAGAGCCAAAATCTGTTTGTAATATTGTTGCCTCTATAAAGGATCCAGATTAGGCATTTGTGCAGGCATAAGGATTTCCTCTCAAGCATAATTTTTTGCCTCCCGCAACCCTAGCAGCCCAAAATGACTCAAAATCCTGTTCCTGGAGATCAGAATTTTGGGAGCCACAAGAGGGAAGCAGAAAAATCATACTCTATGAAGGGAAATCCATTCGCCCAAAGAAACATTAATTTGGATGCAACCTAGTATTTTTAACTATTTGAACATCGGCAATTGAATTGCCTGTGTATTTTTTTCTCTCTAGAAATTTGGAAACTGTTTTAGAAGAGGACAAATTGAAACTCAAACAAATGCAGAAGTTCCAGCCAAAGTTTACTGAAGCGCAAAAGAGAGAACTACTTGAAGTACATCCATGGATTCAGAAGGGTGGACTTCCACCAGTTGTTTCTAATTTGGTATGTTTAAAGAGCACTTTTTTTCCTTTCAGTATGAAAACAATAATTTATTTTTGAGGCTTATGCCGGTGCAGCTTTGCCGCTTTCCACGTCCAGTGGTGCATTTTTCCCTTGCAGGAAAGTCTTGTATCTCTCAAACACATGCACCTGCCAATCCAAAACATGTGCATTAAATCTCTTTTAGGGACATAGAATATGCTGCTGGAAAGAGCTGCTACAGCTTACTCCCCCCCCTTTTTTTCCCTCAGGACTGTGTATATTGTGAAGAAAACATTGAAAGCAAATGTTGCATGCAAGATGAAGAAGAAATCCGTGAAATGGAGCTTAATGAAATGAATGAGGCCAATGGAGAAAATGGTTTGGTTTCCCTGAGCCAAGTCAACAGTGAAAATATTTAACCCACTAAGATGCATTGCAAAAGCATCTGCTATTTAATTTTTGCAGTGCATCATTAGATCTTAAAGGTTTTAAAGCTTGTTTCTTGTGAAATGGATTTCATTTTATGTAAAAACAAATGGATTTTTTTGTTCTAGAAAAAGGTCATTTGTGATTAATCTCATTCAGCTAGGGGTATTCCTTTCCTTCTCTGGTCACTGTTGCAGAAAGTGTACATTTTCCCCCCTTATTTCAAAATTTCACAAGTTTTTTTTTTAATCTGCAGAATATAGGTTGGATCCAGTAAATTTTCTCACTCAGTTTCACCCAGTTCTCCTTATTACAGTTGCCACCCCACATGGCTTTAATTGATGCAGGTCCCATTATAGCCATTTCGTTGGTTAAAGGAGACCCTTTTTTCATTAGTGGAAAAGCTGGTTGGATTTAACCCCATGACTGGTTATGGTAAGGAATGTCCAGATACTGTGCTGTCATGCAGTTTCCACTGTCTTATCTTTGCACTAATGCATTATTTGGAAATTGTAGATTTTCCACTGGAAACATCTGGAATAAATTCCAGATTAGTAGATAAAATATTCAGTATTTCACAATTGTTTCATTATATTGAACAAAGAATTTTGTCCAGTCACACCTGTGTTCCGATTTACTGGTGTTAAAAGCAATTCTACTAAGTTCACCTTTTCAAAAACAATACAAAATATCTGTTCAATTTTTTTAAACAATTGCATATCTGAATTTTCACTGAAATCAGTTTTTCTCCATTGATGCCAATAGGGCACTATTTATTACTCCACTCGATCAGGCTATGTCTTGGTTTCTAACTGCCTTCTTTAGCGTCCTCAGAGCAATTGACTGCCTTCTAGATCAGCTTTCTCTCCACTGAATCTCTGATCACTTTACCTATATTACATTTGTCTGTCTTATTAGCAGAGCTGCCTCTGTGGTGTGGACAACAGTAAAATATGTATTATGGAGTTCAGATGTAGTTGTAAATAAAGGCTTATGCCGCAACTACATCTAAGTCAGTAGTTTTACAGCTACTCAGTTCACTTTTGGACCTTTTTGGAGCTTATTTTAATTGGTCCTAAAAATTAACTTCCAAAGATGTTGGAAAGATAATTGGTGATTGATGTGTCACTGTTGTAGAGAGAACCGTGCTTGTAGTTGAACAGAGTAGAAGATCATTCCCCAAGTTAGTTGCTGCACTAAAAAGTAGCCTTTAGCTTATAGATATTGCTTGGAACATAGACCAACCTTCTTGTGCCATGTAGTTTAATAGAAAAGCATAATAATTGCTGTACAGGATCCAACCATGACCCACTGAAGGCAGATACAGAGTCTAACGATCTAGCAAAGTAAAAAAGGATCCAGGGCAATAATACATTAATTCATTCCCGTTTTCCATCTCAAACTTTCCCACTAGTTGGAAGCTTACAATAGGGTTGCCAACAGGTGTAGAAAAAATGCCCTGCCCCTTTAATAAATCCTTATTGTATTGAAATGGGCCTTTGAAGTGTTTCATGGCCTGGAGGTAATTAACATATCATTATGCCTCTCCTAAAGGGACATGATAGTTTTTCTCCAGGCCTGTTGGGGACTCTAGTGTACAGATATTCTAAATGGGAATCTGTAACCCATAATCAGCTGGCTAATCATACATTCATCTAAGCCAATAAATCTGCACAAATTAATTGTGGGTTCATAGAACAAGCATTTCCTGTTTCGCAGCTTCTCTTGTGAATTTGTTTTCGGGTGTCCTAACTTTTGTGCCATTGAAGCATTATTTCCTCACCTTCTGTGTATACTGATTCTACTCCCTTCTCTCAGATCATCTTTTGAAATGTTTTTAAAAAACCAAACTTGCTTGTACGTAAGTATGAATTCTAATTTAGGTTTTATTAGATGTATTTTAAATCTTCATAGTTAATTATTTGTATATACTGCAGGTATATTGGCATACCTGCAGTATATACAAATGTATATTTTATCACCTAAACAGATTTTTAAAGTTATTCTACCAGGGTCATTTGAGAAATTTTATCCAACACGGTAAGGCCTTGATTCCACTACCATGTATGTACAGGCTTTATGTCTTCTTCAATCGCTGGGAAGTGTTCAGTGCTGAAAACAAAGATCACAAGCCAGAGAACAATGCAAATAGCTCAGAACCCAGTCAGGCCTGGGTGGATGCTTTTTCAACCAGCCTATCTACTCTGCTGCATGGCCAACTGCTTTGAACACTCCGGAGAATTTCAAAAGCAGTTTTGTGAAGTGGCATGGAGAGACGTTTACATAGGAAAAGCTGGAAATCTCATCAGACTTGTGCAAATAATTTCTGTGGTTCACGGGATTGTGACCAGTGCTGTCCTGGGTTTTGACTTGCAGATATATACTATTCTTGTAAATTTCTTTATAGTATGTTTTGTATATATGTTTGTGCATGTGTGTGCCCACTTTAATGACAACCTAATTTAGAGAGGGAGGGGAAAACGTATTAAGAACCTTTACTTAAATGTCTTAATAAAATGTCTGTTTAAAGCAGCAGTAAGCAACCTCTGACCTGCACTCTGAACAGTGGCACACCGGGATCATTTTGCTGGGCATGTAGGGCTGGTTCTTCACCCAAGTAACCTGAGGCACTGCCAGGACCACTGGGGCTCTGTTTGCTCCCAGTGTCTCTGGTCAAGGATAGCCCTTGTCTGACCTGTCTGCCTTTCCTACATACACACTTTTATTTGCCAGCACACCAACATCCTTATAGGTAGATGTGTGTGTTCGGTGCAGTCCAAAAAGGTTGCTAATCCCTGGCTTTAAAAATATTTTTCTATTTACAAGGCAATACTAATATATTGTCCTCCAATTTTTTAATTGCAAGGCTCCGTTTCTTATAGACCCGATTCTGAAATTCTCTTCAAGTTTGTGGTACTGAGTGTTAGCTTGATGATATTGTGTCAGTATTGAGAAGACTGTTGACTTAGTCATTCCCATCTGCAAACAGTGTTTTCTGTCCCCTGTGCAATATCTTGTTTGTGTCACTTGTGACTAATTTTTATTACTTGCTTTTTAGAAAATTGGTAAATAAAACAAATTTATTTTTAGCTGTGTTCTGTTTATACTTGTATCAGATTAAACTGTTTTCTAGTGAATTCAGAAAACTATTTTGAGACAAAGCTCTGTATAAGGCCTTCCACTTATCCTGTCTTTACCTCCACTCTATACCCTTTTCATTAGGCTTCCTAGCTTATTTAACTGTAGTTCCCTCAGTTTCTTCTCAGCCTACTACCTACTCTGACCCTCATCCTGCCTCTGATACCCCTTGTAATTCCTAGATCCCCTGGTCCCTTCTTCTAGCATTCCTTTAGATCCCATGTTCTGCTTCCAACTCTCCTGGTCCTTCTGTCCATATAACCTAAGACTTCACTGGAATTATTGTGATACTACCGTCACCTACTTGTTGGGATGAGGACAGGTTTCAGTGCTTGAATTGCATCCTTCTTGGTTCTTGCAATTGTTATCCCTTACAGACAGCCTCCATTTGAAATGGGGGAATTCCCTTTGTGGAGACTACGCTTAGCGAGAGGGAGGGGTATGGAATCTTCTTGTTTTACAGGGATGAGCACACCTGCGGAAATACCCTTAATAATGAGGAAATGTTTTATAATTTTAAGGGATTTTATTGAAAAAGAGATTTTAAACACACATACGTACAACCACAAAATCACACACGAGCCTAAAAAATAAAATAGAGGAGGGGTGATCACAAGACTATGAGGGCATTGAGGGTGATATTTACCAGTCAGAAGAGTATGACATCCAAATGATAACAGCACTGAGCAGCAGAGAAATGGCCAGCATTTCTCAGAAGGCAAGAGCCTTAAAGACGCAGTGTTTGGATCTGAGAACGCGCGCACACATGAATTGCAAAGGGGCTAATACTTATACCCAGAAATTAGTCCTGGGGTAGTATGCTAACAGGCAACACAATGGGTTTTAGCCAGGGACAAAAAGTTTAATTACTCCTTGAATAGTTGAGATATTAAAATATGAAAGAACATGAGGTGATGGCAATAGAGAAGAATACCTTAGGTTGCCTGATTAAATATTGGCAATGGTTTTAGTATAGAGTTTTAGATATGTAGAAAGATTTGGAAGATTTTCCCAGGAAGGGAGGAGTAGACAAGAGATGTCCTGGTTTAATCTACTCTGCAAGTTAGATGGAGCTGGAGGGTGACTCTATATATGCTGAAAGACTGGTCAGAGTTCTATAAATGGACTCTGATTGTTTATGGGATTAAGGCGTGCTATCAGTCCCAGATGTCTGCTTGGAATGCTTCAGTAAGTACCCGAGGGAGGCTCCTTTACTCCCTATTGTTCCAGCTTTTCCACCTTGAGGTCAGAGGAATGCAAACACACCCCATCTCTGTCTTTCAGCATTCAAAGATTTACACAGGTCACCAAGATGGCTTCCAGCACCCTGGAAACTGGCTCACCTTAGTAGACCAGTGCCCTACTATTCCCTGTTTGCTTTGGTCCCATATGCCCCCATGGCATACCAGGTTGCTGGGACAGATAGGGGGCCAACACAATGATCCACTTATTACTGTGGGGAGAAGCATGATGATCTGTTTAACCACACACACAAATCTCTCCACTGTGTCGTCGTGGTAGTGTGCCTGGTCTCCAGTTTTGCATTGGTTTTTTATTCAGACCCACCCATGATATGACTGAGCTTCAGGTGGATGGATTTGCCCATGCCCTTGGTTAATTTATGGAATGGGCAGATAAAATGGCAGCTCTACATAATTGCCTCAAACTATCCACTATCTTTCTGCTGAGCCCATGTGACCCTTTAATTTATGTTGAGTTTTAGGCAATGAAGCACAGCAGTAAATGTCTAGAATGTAATTAGAGAAAAACTGGCAGTGAGTATACTCAAGTACAATCTAGGACACTTAATTGTATCTCTTCTGCAGTGGTAGTCATGGTAGAACATGCCTACTTATCTGCCACCATTGATCCAGATAGCAAAGTGTCTTTGAAATATGATTCCCCAACACATAAACTGAGTTTGTACAACAGCTGACTGACCTTTTGCTAAGCATGTTTCAGATAAAGTCACTCATGTTCAAGATGACTTGGACTTTGCTGGCAGATCATCTTGGAAAGTCACTGGAGCACCATCCAGTCATGCTTTATGAATGAATTTTAGTTGCTGTGGTCTGATGTAGACAAGTTCCTCGGAGGAGAGTGGCCTGCCACGTCTGTGCCCAACCCTGTCGTACCTTGGCTTACACTATGCAGCTAGATGGGGGATAGCCTGGCTTGAGTTTCTGAAGTGGTAGCTACTTCATTGAGGCAGGTACTCATTCCAGCTGCCTTAAGGAAGTGATCGTGAGATCCCTTGTTAAAAAGCCCTCCTTAGACCCCGTAAATTTAAATAACTAGCAGCGAGTGGCAAATCCACTGCTCTGACTACATCCAGATTAGACTATTACAATGTGCTCTTCGGAAGGTGGTCTTTAACACTTTCTGAAAACTTCAACTTGTTCAAAATGCAGAAGGTAAATGGCTAATAAGTACTAGCTATAGGCACTGTGTCTCTTCAATTTTAAAAGGTCTGCTCTGGCTGCTGGTTGCTTTGGGGTCAAATTTAAAGCCCCGATGAAGCTCTTTCTCGCCAGGATCAGAGGAGCATGCCTATTGTATTAGGTGCTTCAGAACACAGGCAGGATGATGCTGCTGGGGTCATCTTGTTTGTGGGCTTCCTAGAGGCACCTGGTTGGTCACTGTGTGAACAGACTGCTGGACTTGATGGACCTTGGTCTGATCCAGCATGACCTTTCTTATGTTCTTTATAGACTGACACTTGGAAATCCAAAGAAGCACGTTATCCTGTATTAGACTTCCCCCTGGTTAAGATTTTCATTGGAGGGCAAGCTAGGTTTGCTTGTGTTTTCAGAAGTAACGTGGCTGAGATGTGGCCTACCCTGTCATGGCCCCCACCTAATAAAACTCCCCACTAAAGCTCCCCTGACACCACATTCACAATCCCAAGCACCATGTGAAGATGTTTTTATTCTGCCTGGCCTTTAAGAGCTTCTCTCTTCTGGAGTTCTATCTGTTGTGATGCTCTTATTTGATGTTGTTTTAGAAGCTCTCTGGTTTTATGATGGCTTTTTATGGTTTTAAAGCTCTTCCAATTTTACATTTGACGCCTTTAAAAACCATTCAGCTGTTGTTGTTGTTTTAAATCTGATCTTGTTTTGGTTTGGTTTGCAATTTTATACTTTATTACTGGCTGCTCTTGCCTTGTTCATCTGTTGTATTAAACTACCTAGCAGATATTTAGACAGGCAGCATTATAAGTATTTTAAATAATACGTGTGCTATACCATTGAGGAGGAAGGGGATCCATGAAGTGAGTGGGATGTAGTCTACTGATTCAACACTGGTTGAAAAGCTAAATCTATCTCCTGTTTTGTTACTGACCAGTTTCCTAGATGACCATGCAATCAACAGGAAACCACTTGGGTGTGCCTTACTGGCAGTGCCATTCTGAGTAGAGTTACACCCACACCCATCTTAGTGGCCTTTCTCATGCTCTCTGCTTGTGGCACATCAATCTGCTAATTTGTCAGGGGTATCTGGCAATGTAGACACCCTTCTGCAAAGAAAGCCATGTGGATAAAAACTAAAACGAGTCCAGTGGCTCCTGAAAGACTAACAGAATTTATTCCTGCATAAACATTCGAGTCAGAGTTTGTTAAAATAAATTTTATTAGTCTTCTCCTGTGATAGGTGCCACTGGACTACTGTTTTAATTTTGCTGCAATAGACTTAACAGGCTAATGTGGTGTAGTGATTAAGAGCAGTGGTTTGGAGCACTGGAGAGCTGGGTTTGATTCCCCACTCCTGCACATGAGCAGCGGACCTAATCTGGTGAACTGGGTTGGTTTCCTCACTGCTACACACGAAGCCAAGTGGGTGACCTTGGGCAAGTTACAGCTCTCTAAGCCCTACCTACCTCACAAGGTGTCTGTTGTGGGGAGGGGAAGGGAAGGTGATTGTAAGCCAGTTTGATTCTTCCTTAAATGGTTGAGAAAGATGGCATATAAAAACCAACTCTTCTTCTACCTATCTCAAATTATCTGGATAAAAAGATTCCAAATTAGAGGAACAAATGATCATACTTTTGTTTCCCTGACAGAGATTTGGTAGGCCAACATCACACAATAAAATCTATTCCTGGACCCCTTCTGACTGCAAGATGGAAGATTGCATGACCGCATGTTCCACTGTGTAAAGAAAATGCCTTGCACATCAGTGAGAACTGCTCTAACCTAGTGCCATAGGCATTTCCTTAATGTACTAGTTTGCCATGTGTAGGATTAGGGGGGCACGCAACCATGGAGTCTGCCACCTACATTTTAGTTTAGTGTTTGTAAGAATGTGGTGGTCCTTATAACAGGAAACGAAAGTGCATTAATACACCTTTTTCTTCTCCTGTGATGGTGTTCTCTGTTACTTTTCATGTGAGTGAATAACACGTTTGGTAAAAGTCCTGTGGACAAATAGCTCATCATAGGACAAACTATTGAGTTACAAACTGCTCTTTTTATTAAAAAAAAAACCCTCACAAGAGATGGTGTGATCTGTTTCTTCTAGCATGAAATTCAGAATGTTCATGGGAAATAGTGATCAAGGCTGTTCTAAAGGGTTGACGGGATGTCCTGTCTCCCAGAATTTTTATGAAGCCACATGGCCTTGGTATTTCCCCTCAAATATATTTTATTCCAAGTTGTGTGTGTTGTGCCCCTGATTCCCTCCCTTAAGCTGACGTTTATTTCAGTGCTGTTTGCAACAGACTGAGTGGGAAGAATGGTAAAGGTCAGCCTGCAAATGATACGTGAATAAGGAGCAGATGGCTTCATTTGGCAACATCTTGGTTTTCCATTCTGGGATTGCCTTCAAGAAGCTGGGCTGCAAAATTAATTACTGCTACTGTTTTACTTGGGCTGAGTCTCAAAGGTGGGGCTGGGTGGGGAGGAGCCCCATGAAACCTTTGTGTGCATTGAACCTTGTAAAATTTGAGGGGGGGGAGATACTTCTTAGACCACTGGGATCAAATAATCAGCTGTTCATGATGCTGTGCAAGTCCCATTCATTTCCATAGGGTTGTGTAGGTTATGCTCCTGTTCTCATTGGTTTTAATCAGGGGGGGGGCGTGTTGGTAGTCCAAGGAAATTAGATTTGCATTAATAAACACTTGTGCTCAATCGGAGACCATGCTCACACAATGTTCTGCTTTTGGCACAGCCTTCCTGGAAGTGGGATCCAAAATCCCATTTCAGGTTTTTTTTCTTAATACGCTTTCTACAACCCTGAAAACTGAGGGAAAGATGGAATATAAAGAGGTGCTGAGACCTTCCCAAAAGCAGCAGCTGGAGCCGCAGAGGTGGCAGTTGCTTTTTGAGACGGTTTTGTTCAGCTTCTATTATCTCACTCGGGCCTGCGTGCTGGTATTGTGTATGCCGAGGGCCATATGGCCCATCTGCTCGGCACAGACAGCCTGTTGGCAAAGGGAAAGGTGGCTCCCGGAGCCTGTGTCGGGTTCCCAGCCAAGGCAAAAATCCAAATCTTCCTGAAACCCCACCTCCCACTTAGCAGAAACAATAAACCCATTTGATTTGTTCTAGGGAGGGGGAATCTGAGAGATTTAAGTGCGTGCTAAGCTACCCCTTTAAAAGTGTTACTCCCTCCCACCCACCCACCCACACAGACACACACACACACAATAAAGACACAGTCTACATTTTTTAGAAGTCGTTATATAGCAGTATTTATTGTTAGGAACAAAACCGCACGCAAGAGAGGAATTTCCTTTTGAGGACTAGGATTGTAATCTTTAATGTTCAGATATTTGGAACAGGCATAACATCAAATCCAAAATCAGGCCTCCAAGAAATATGGCTAGGCATTCACTAAAAGGCACATGTCCTACATTTTAAGACTCTACGAACTGCAGAGTAGGGGCTCCTGTAGTTTGCCTTGAAGCAGTGTTTTCTCCTCACCCAGCCTACTCCTTTTTGTAGTAAACATTTAGACTGTTTCATGGTGTTTCAGTTGTTCCTAAGGTGGGGGGGGGGAGGTATTCTGTTGCTGTTTTTAGGATTGTTCTATGGGTCAAAATTGCTCCCTTCAGTCTTTCTGTATATGCTATACTGATTACTTTCTAAACAGGGATCCTAATACATAGGTAAGTAACACTTAATAGCTATTTTATTTATTTCATTTATACCCCACCTTTCTCTCCAGGGGGGACCCAGAAGTGGCTTACATTGCTCTCTTCTCCTCGCATTGCTCTACCCTCCTCCTGTGAGGTAGGGTAGGCTGAGAGTGTGTGAGTGGCCCAAGGTCACCCAGCAAGCTTCCATGGCAGAGTGGGGATTCGAACCTAGGTCTCCCAGATCCTAGTATGACACTCTAACCACTACACCATGCTGACTCTCTTTTAATATACACTGGAGGACAAGGGTTTGCCACTAAATCCGCCAATCCTGGCTCTCTGGTGAATGCATGCACTTCTCAGCATTCTCAGTCCATATTTATAATATGTACATTTAAAATAGTTTAGATGCATACCTAACCTTGTAATGTGTGAAGAGGCCTGGTGACTGGTACTGTTACCTATAACAGTTCAATTTAACCAAGTGCTAGCTGAAACAGACAGTTCTGCTGAAACTTCATGCGACAGTAACCGGTACACTTTTATTCTGACCTTGAGAGAAGGATTTCTGCTAAAACAAGTCCTAACAAGTCTGTGAAAAAGGCTGATGAAAGATTTTTTAAGACTTTCATCTGGAGTTGGGGGAAATGAATTGTTCCTTCTAAACAGACAGTGGAAATCAACCACCAGGTGAGGTGCAGCAACTCCAGTAAAGTAGTGACTGGCTCTTGTAGCCTCCAGGGATTGGCTCAATGATGACAGTTAATCAGATACTTACAAGCAGATATGCCTAAATTTAGGGAGTTTAAATTCCACTGATTTCAATGGAACTCGTTTCTGAGCAAGACTACTATCTTATGCCCACTCCCTTGGAATAAGCTCTGTTGCATGCAGTGGGCATGAGATCAGCCTGTGTATGCAAGTGAGGATCAAAGCCAACATCAATTACGGACTTTGTCACTTGACGTATACTTTGCAAAATAGTTACAAGTAAAGGGTTTCCTACATTCAATGAACACAAAGTTCTGCTTCCACAACATTTTTTGGTTGCAAATGTAAACGCTTTGTTGCTAGATTTGTCATATATATGCATCATCTTAAACATGTGCATGAATTAATGTGTGTGGTCCAGTCTTCCTTTCTTGATGTTAAATAACTTGGTGATGATATGGCAACAAACACGGTAATATACAGAATGCAAATATGCACTGAACAAAAGAAACCCAGCATGAAAGGCAGATCAAATGCCATTATTTTCCCCCATAGATTGTTTTCTTTTTTGGGGGGGGGGGAATCAGCAATTTTTTGAAACAGAGCTAGCACTTACTCATGAGTAAGCGTATTGGGGTTAAATCCATTGTCGTGAGCCCTTCAGGATCTGATGCTTTTGTCACCTCATTTAGGCTGTGCAGAGCTTGTGAACTTTATGGTGTTAACTTTTACTCCATTAGGCTGCCAGCAGCATATTTACAGGTAAGGGTCTTTGTTGAATGCATCTGACATGATCAAAGGGTCCAAATGCTCAGGAAGTCATTGAACAATCATGCCCTCTGTAGCCTTTGAAGGGTTCTAGACCTAAAGGGATGGAGCAACCAAACCCAGACAGAGTTGTCCTGCAAAATGCAATATAAAACCAGCTGTGTGTCTGAACATCCAGCCCAATCCTATGGATGTTTATTCAGGCATGTGTTCTACTGAACACAATGGATTTTACTCCCAAAGAAGCGTGCCTATTATTGCAACCTTAGTGAACCATAGAGACAGTCCATGTCATCTGACATATTGATCTCAAATTGTGTTTAATCAAATGTAAGTTTTACCAAGTACCAACATATATATTTTTTTAACAAAAGTTGGACTCCATTCTGAGCAAACATACAGAGGCATTAATTCAGGCACACTGCAAGGTGTTGCACTGCATCTAAAAATGAGCCCTGACCATATTTCACTTCACCAGTTTTAGTTAGCCCAGGCTAGTCAGATCTTGGAAGCTAAGCAGGAATACCAGGGGTGCTATTCAGAGGCAGGCAATGGCAAATAACTCTGAATGTCTCTTGCCTTGAAAACCCCATAAGGGGTCACCATGAGTCAGCTGCAACTTGGCAGCCAAAAAAAAAAAAGTTTTAGTGAACTGATAGGATGGTCTCCCCAGACAAGTTGGCAACCCTGTCTTTTTATTAAAAGCCTAATGGGATGTTATTCACCTCCCTGCTATGAAAAGCTTGACACACACTCTATTAAAAGGACAGAACATTTTCCTCCAGTGTATTGTTTTCATTGATCATTATTGATGTGTCATATGTAACAAACACAGGTGGAAGAGATCATTTGAAAACAAAGCAGAAAGTTTTAGAAATCAATGTTTTGTCAAGATGTGTGCACTTGACTGTTCTATGTATAGTTAAACTACTTTTTAGCAAAACAGTGTGGGATGAAGAGAAACAAAGCAAACTCCCCTCCTTAAGGGATGCTGGCCTTTTTTCTATCAGGCCTCCTGAACATAACAAGAGCCCTACAGTCAGACCAATGATATATCTAGTCCAGTATATTGTTTTACCTGATGCCCCAGAGGGCCAACAAGTAGTTCATAGAGGATACATTCAGCCTGGAAGGGTCTAGCCTTAGAGGTTCATACTTCGCTGTTCAGTATTTTGTTCTTGAGAGATGCCCTAGCTTTTTTTGTGAGTGTGTCACTCAGTGGCAAGCAAAGCTGATATTCTGGAAGCACAGGTAAATAGAGGAGATTGCACAGCTCATCAGAATCCAGGCCATATTGCTCTGTGATCTACATTATGAGTTGGATCCAGGCTAAATTTTCCGCTAGCGGAAGGTAGAGGGGAATGTAATTTCTGCCAATTTCTCCTTTGCATCTGCAGTCCCCTACTTCTCCAGGAGCAGCATTTTGGGGAGATCAACACATTGCAGTGGGAGGCAGGAAAGTTATGCTCTGCTGATGGAAGTGTCTTCCATTAGAAAAAAAATTAGTTCAGATCCAACCTAACGATCCAACCAGCTGTCTCTGTTTCCATTCAGTTCTGGCGTAAAGCCTGCTTCTGTTAACAAGCCGTTTCCATTCACTTCCACAGCCCCCCAAAAGAGGAAAGGCTGACAACTGGGTTGACAAACATGAAAAAAATGATGTCATTTAATATCTACACTGAGATATGGAATGAGGCTCATTTGCTGCAGCTCACGTGGCTGAATGACTGAAGAGTATTTTTAAAATACAGACATCCGATGCGTGTTTACAGTGAACACAAAGAGACAAACACTGATAGGTCATGATTTCAAGCAGATACTGGTGAGGATTAGGAACCTCACAGCTACTTGTCAGCTGAACCAAGACAGCTTCTTGCCTTCAGTTCCTGAGGGATGCTTCGGGCACCCACATATATATTCCTGCTATTGGAAGTCTCTTCCCCCACCTCCACAAATCACAGTCTGATTGAAGAATGTGAGAGAAAATGGGCTTAAGGGGGTCGTGTGTGTGACTTGGCTTGCTCTGTGATGGAATGCTAGCTTCTGTCCTGAGGTAAGCTTCATGTCTCATGTTTGACATTAGATAATTTCATTTTCAGGCAACGTTCATGCCAAGTGTCAGCTTTCTGGGTATAATATGAGGTACTTTAACCATTCTGCCTTATACTTTCTGCTAGGGACAGATTTCCCAAAGTCCCCCTTTCAAATGTGTGTTCCATGCCTCAGCTTGCTAGCTGCATTAAGGGTAGCTGAATATGGTGTGCTTTGCAACCTTCATGGGGGAGGACAAGATGTTTAAATGTCCAGTTTAAAGGTTTTTTACAAGTAATTTTAGTGTCTTGACCTATACATGCACTTTCAGGGTTCTAGTAAGCAATTTAATACTTTAAATACAACCACATGCCAGTTGGTATAACCCCAAATGCCTTTATATAATTATCTGTGCATCGTTCATATTTGTATTCTAATTGTGTGAGGGAAGAATTATTATTAGCTAGTCTCTGTTAAAAGACTAGTTAAGAGAAATTGTCCTCCCCCCCCTCCTTTTGACTGTATCATGATACATTTTATTAAGACTGTTGTGAGCTGGTTTCCAAGTCCCATCTTCCTGAGCCTGGATACTAAATGGCAAGGAAGAGAAATGAGAAAAGTACACAGGGTGAATATCTTTTCTGCAATTTGAAAGTCTCTCTCAATAGTGACTCAAAACTCTTGGCCAGCTACCTTAGTTGGTGCTTAAGGCAAGAGATAGACTGCACCAAAGCATATGGAGATTTACCAGTGGCTGTTTTTCCTTTGAAAGTAATGAGTCAGACGTTCTCTTGCTACCATACAAGCTGCTATCTAGGAACAGTTCCTACAGGGTAAGGATAATATTGAAATGACCCAGTGACGGGAAGAGCACCGAAGGATGGATCTTTCATTCACATCACCACTGTCCAGGGTGGAGGGGAAGTTGCCATATTTGTAGGAAAAGCATGCATATCACCCAGGTCAGGTAACTTATGCCCTCTCCCAATGTGAGCATCCTGACTTTCCAGATCTACAGGCTGAGATACATATGATTTTATGGAAGAGAGAATTTCACCTGAGTTTCCAACACGAACTCAAACATCTTGCCTTCCCAGCCCTTATGGCAGGTGTTTTGAATTGTGGGGACATACCTTGACTTCCACTGTCCAGAATTGAAAACAGTGCTTCAAACTGGACTTTGCCAGGGTCATCTGCATTATTTCTGAATAGGATATGTGTTAAAGTGAGTGTGAATCAGAAAAATAGTATGTCTACTGTAAAGCCCCATTCAGCCAGTGGAACTGAAGTCTACTGGTGACTATTCACATGTTCGGGTCAGTGACACTTGTAGACCTTGCCTTGGTTGGGTTCATCTAACTCTGCAAAATAATATGATGTACCTACAGCTTTATCTTGCATGTTTGATCTTTTGGGTGTAGCTAGTAATGTTCCCTACCTTTCCTTCTCTCTGTACACATTTTATGCATATCCCTAAACTGACCCTTCTGGGCATATTACAAACTGGGGCTCTGGCTTGCAAAACCTTACACAGTTCTTAAGCCTTCATTCAAGGTACCTGCTCTCTGTGGATGCTTTACCATTGCCTCTTGGATAATCTGAATATTACAGGCATCTATGGTAAGTCAGTAAGCATCTTGCTGAACGCACTGGATGAAAAGCCTTGCCTCAGAACAGGTGAAAGGAGAAAGGCTGGTCAATGTCTGTTTGGCTAGCATTTGGGAAGTCAAATAGTAGTCCCCTTCCCTTGGCATTCTTTTTCTTAAGTGGCAAGAAACTTCCCTGTCAGACCCTTTTAACAGATGCGGGTTATTTACAAAGGATCATCCCTGGTCACTTTCACTGGGGCAGTGCTAAAGACTCCAGTAATTCCCAACTGCATATCAAACAAAAATCCTCCTTGTCCTGCCATGAGGAGGAATCTCTCCTTTTATAGCGCAGTACAGAAACAGCTAGAGCCTTGTTATTTCTTTGAAATTGCAAAGAATAAAGGCAGTTTCTAAATAGGGGAGGGGGTAGAATGAAGAGAGAAAGCATGAAAAGGACTCTATTTGTTTGCAGTGTAACTGCTGGAAACCTCATTTTTTTCCCCTTGAAATGCTCATCTCTTCCTGCCTTTATCAGGAAAGTGTCAGATCTCACACCTTTGCAGTAAGGTACAGAAATGCAAATTTTTTGAAACCCAGTAACACCTAATCAGAGGATGTAAACTTTCTGTGAACCTAATTTGTGGATTTAAAAAAAAAGAATTCTTAGACATTTCTGACATGCTTTTGACAGTTACGTTTAATTGTACATCATTTTTAGAATTGCCATTTTAACAGGAAAAAACCCTCATGATTGCCCTCTGTTTGCTGTTTTGAAAGACAGAACAACTCGTTTGCTTGGCTTCCTGGTTATAATCCACCTCCATGCATTTACAGAAGTAGGAAAAATATACAAAGTAGAATCCCCAAATTACATACCTATCATGCACAATCACTTCTGTACAGTCTGTTTCTTCTAGCAGCAGACACTTTAATTAAGCCTTTCTTTTGTTTAGGGTTCATTGTAAACCAGACTTAATCCAATTTTTGTCTCTTTTTTCCCCCAGTGGTAGTCATGGGGATTTTTCTCTAAATGAAACTGAGCAGCAAAAAACTCTCATCAAGCTCACCAAGTTCCTCCCTCCCCTGTTTATGATCTGCTGCTAGTGGTAGCACAAGGGGGGGGGCTATTCATCAGCACCGTGTCTAACAGTGGTTATAAACCCCTTCATGTAGAAGACTGTAAATATAACATATCCACAGATTTATGGCAACCCCATAAAGGAAACACTTGAAAAATTATGGCCTCAAAACAGGATACGAAAGTCACTTGACCAATGAGCTTACATGCAAGTAGATGTCATTGAAATTAAACTAACCGACTTTGAACACCATTCTAGTGATATTCTTTTAGCCCGAGTGTCAGGATTTCCCTTCCACAATGGTCCTAACCAGTGGCTTCCTTTCATCTTATGGAAATGGAAACCTTCCTTTCCGAGAGCAGAGTGGTGCGGGGTAGTGGCTAGCAACAGACTGGGGAGAAATCCAAATATAAAAGCCATGCAATACCCTTTAATACATTAAAACCATAAAAACCAAAATTGAAAATCACAACTTAGGGCTGCTAGTAAACATAACCAAATGCAATCCTAAATAACACTGTCTTCAACTGATCGAACGTGAGGAGGCCAGGCACGCCTCCCTGGGGGGAGTTTGTTCCTTTAGCCAGTGTAATTGCTATAATATCAGGGTCACCTACTCCTAGTTGCTGGCCCCAACCAGCAGTCTCGCTACAACACAGTTGACCAGATCTGGTGGTGTGAGAACTCTCCGATCATGATCTTAAGATTTCTTTGTCAGCATCCTAATCAGGGCCAGAGATCTCTCCCACCCCACCCCCTTAAAAAAAAAAACTTTTAACATCCAGCCCAATAAATAGCTCTGGAGAATTCTAAAACTTGCACGTTGCGTTGTCATTTTGGTTGGGGCTTAAGGCATCACACGGCTTTTGTGTTTGGATTCTGCTATCAGCCACTGTGGCTACCAGTTTTTGTTTGAAATAAAACTTTTTTTATGATGAAACACTGAGATACTTGCGAGTAGTAACCATCACAAGGAAATGCAGCAGAGTGGCTGACTGGACAAGTGTAAATTAGAGTTGGGTTCCCACCCCTCCCTATAACTTGTAATAAGGAAGAGACTAAGCATTTGCTCTAAAATCAGAAGCAACATGCAATAAGATGCAGTTCCACTGACAAAAAAAATTATTCTGGTTAACTTTCTATATGATTCTTAAATAATGATTTATTTTGCTTAGCCCCACTGTCAGATGGCAGTTCTTAACTTACCTCCAACTGGTTATTCTTTCCCTCTTCAAATTCCTGTTTATAAATAATACAATACTATATATCATATCCCTCATACCTGTCAAGTGTTTAAGTGGTAAATGCCACAGTGGTTATGCCCAGCATTTGGTCCATGACCAAAATGAGTTAGTAGTAGTTGAAGGAATTGTAGCCAGCGTGGTGTAGTGGTTAAGAGTGGTGGTTAGGAGCAGTGGACTCTAATCTGGAGAACTAGGTTTGATTCCCCACTCCTCCACACAAGTGGAGGATGCTAATCTGGTGAACCGGGATGGTTTCCCCACTCCTACCATGAAGCTAGCTGGGTGACCTTGGGCTAGTCACTGTTCTCTTAGAGCTCTCTCAGCCCCACCTACCTCACAGGGTGTCCGTTGTGGGGACTCGGGAGGGGAAGGTGATTGTAAGCTGGTTTGATTCTTCCTTAAGTGGTAGAGAAAGTCGGCAAATAAAAACCAACTCTTCATCATCTGGTTTATATCAGGCCTTTAACAGCTTCCCAGCAAGCAAAACTGTCCCCACCACTTATGCAGGGGAACGTCTCATATGTCTGAAGTCATGAGCCATAAATTGGTGCTGTACACTTTGCCCATCAGCCTCCTACATAAATTACCAATGGAAGTGGGGGGGACCTGGAAACATTTGCAGAAAAGTTATCTATACCTATCCTATCAGAGGTAAGTGGCTATGTGAGCCAGTATGGTATAGTGGATAGTGTCAGACTACGACTGGGAAGATCTTGGTTCAGTTCGCCCCTTTGCAACTGACTTTACTAGGTGATCTTTTTCTCTCAGTCTAACCTGCCTCAAAAAGTTGTTCTGTGGAGAAAGGAGAGAACCATGCGTGCCCCCCCCCCCGATCTGGATAGATAGATCTTTCACACAAACACTTTAGATTTTAATTTATTACAATGCCTCTGAGCATTAACCAATATGTGGTTGCAGGTACTGGAAGTATACTACTTCAGAAAAAAGACAGAGCATATTTGGGGAATATTGCCCCTTGTAGAAATGTGGCACATGTAATAAAACTGGGGCGAGAGCTACCTTTAATTTCCACCACCACCCCTTACTACCTTACTGCAAGGAGGAAGCTTTTTACGTAGAAAAACATTCAGAACTTCAGTTGCTCCTTCCCACACAATCTGAAATGGTACACTGTGTGTGTTAAGTGCCGTCAAGTCGCTTCCGACTCATGGCGACCCTATGAATGAAAGTCCTCCAAAATGTCCTATCTTTGACAGCCTTGCTCAGATCTTGCAAATTGAAGGCTGTGGCTTCCTTTATTGAGTCAATCCATGGTACACTACAGAAGACTATCAACTCAGTCTGCACCATGTATACAAACAGCCTCTGAAGCTGCTGAATCTACATGAAGATCTGCCATGGCCAGATTCTCTAGGGATTGAGAAAAGACGAGCTTTGTGAACTAAATACAGTTCTAATTGCCCCCTTTTCCCAAAAGGGAAACATCTCTAACACATACACACACAAACTAGTATAGGGCAGAAACCTTAAGATTTCTCAGGCTCAAAGTGCTGTCTCAGGACTGCATTTGTCACAGTTAAGGCCTGCAAACCAGATCAGGACCAAGGCAGTCAACACTCTTGTCTGCGCTGCCCCCTTCCCATTTGTCGGTGTGTG
This sequence comes from Euleptes europaea, assembly GCF_029931775.1. NCBI lineage: Eukaryota > Metazoa > Chordata > Lepidosauria > Squamata > Sphaerodactylidae > Euleptes > Euleptes europaea. The sequence continues at coordinate 42,406,368 of NC_079316.1, forward strand.
TAGTGGGGGCACTCGGTGGCTGCTTCTTCCCATCCAATTGTGATTCAGAGGGATATAGGGGGCTGACGTTTAGGGCTAGTTGTGGTGTATTGCTCAGAGTGTTATTCAACTGAAGAGACTTGGGTTCAAATCCACACACGCTCATGGATAGATCTCTCCCCTTCCTTGCCTCAACAGGTTGCTTTGAGGGGGGGGGGAATTAGGAGGGGTGATGACCCATACAATGGGCAAAATTTAAAAACAGTTATAGAGTTTTCTGTGGAGGATTTCAGCATACATGACAGAATCCTGAGGTCAAAGTGGCCTGGCGTTCAGAGGGCCAGAAACATCCACAAGTGAGGAAGCTGCTGAGGACACACCACGGCTGCTAGTTTTGTACAGCTGTGGTACCTTCAAACAAACAGGACCGTGATTGTGGCTAGCTGATGAAGAAAGGAGTCAGTCCTAAGGAGTATGCTGAAATTAAACTACTTAACAGAGCCCTGAGGTAAAGGTCAGAGCAAAGATATGGGACAACTGCTACTCTCAAAAACATCCAATTTGACAATAAGTGCCTGTGTGTGTGTGTGTAAAGTGCTGTCAAGTCACAGCCGACTTATGGCGACCCCTTTTTGGGGTTTTCACGGCAAGAGACTAACAGAGGTGGTTTGCCAGTGCCTTCCTCTGCACAGCAACCCTGGTATTCCTTGGTGGTCTCCCATCCAAATACTAACCAGGGCTGACCCTGCTTCGCTTCTGAGATCTGACGAGATCAGCTAGCCTGGGCCATAGAGGTCAGTGACTACACAGGCATAAAATCCCAGCTACTGGCCTACTCTGGCAAACCACCCCATAAACAAAGTCTGCCTTGGAAACGTCAGGATGTGACATCACCCCATGGGTCAGGAATGACCCGGTGCTTGACAAGGGGACCTTTACCTTACTGGCCTACTTTACTAAATATTGTATGCGTTGTATGCACATACCACCTAGAATTGTGTAGTGGTTAGGAGCAGTGGACTCTAATCTGGAGAACCAGGTTTGATTCCCCACTTTTCCACATGAGTGGTGGGGGAATAAAATCTGGTGAACCGGATTGGTTTCCCAACTCCTCCACATGAAGCCTGCTGGGTGGCCTTGGGCTAGTCACAGTTCTCTCCGAACTCTCTCAGCCCGACCTACCTCACAAGGTGTCTGTTGTGGGGAGGGGAAGGTAAGGTGATCGTAATCCAGTTTGATTCTCCTTAAAAGGTAGAGAAAATTGGCATATAAAAACTAACTCTTCTAAACTATTAAAAGTTCTGCCCCACTGCCAACCTAGAAGCCTCACCAGACATGTCATCCTGGGCCTTATTCAAAGCTTCCTTCTACTCCATTTATTAGCCTTCATATTGACATGTGACCCCCTCCTCTGATGGTCCCATTGGGACCACAAATCATACATTAGTAACATGTCAAGCTTTACATGTTTCAAGCTTATGGCCATTAAGTTATACAATGGTAACTATCATCCAGCATGGTGTAGTGGTTAAGAATGGTGGTTTGGAGCGGTGGAGTCCTATCTGGAGAACCGGGTTTGATTCCCCACTCCTCCCCATGAGCAGCGGACGCTAATCTGGTGAACTGGATTTGTTTCCCCACTCCTGCACACGAAGCCAGCTGGGTGACCTTGGGCCAGTCATTCTCTCTCAGCCTCACCTACCTCACAGGGTGTCTGTTGTGCGGAGGGGAAGGGAAGGTGATTGTGAGCCGGTTTGAGTCTCCCTTAAGTAGCAGAGAAAGTCGGCATATAAAAAACCAACTCTTCTCATCCTCCACCTAGGCACACATACAGATGGCTCACCTCCAGATTGAAACACACTGGACTAGGGCAATGATGGCGGTATCCCAGTCTGGAACATTTGTATGGGAAAATTTACCAACACAATTACCAAGGCACAGATATGCTAGTTTTAGGAATGCGACCAACAACATGCAACCAGAACTTGACAGATTAAAATGTCAAAACCACCTGAATTTCTACTAAAACTCCCCATTTATCTCTGAAGGAACGTGAATTGTGGAGCTGTATACAACACTGTACTTGGTTATACGGCTTCTGTTTTCCTTACTCCACAGTCTAAGTTTGCAAGTTCTCTTCACTTACATAGGCAAATTTTTGAAAAAGATGTCTGGATTCCAAGAAATACCCAGCTACAAAGAGCCCTATAATTCTTGGTTATACAATAGGAGACACATAATTTATACACTAGCTTTATTTTCACATATGACACACTTTCCACTAGGAGAATAGGGCCTATCAAAATACACTAAGTCAAAATAACATTTTTAACACCTCGGGAAGGAAAATACCCTACTTTGCAAAAGAGGAGCAGAACTTGAACCACCTACCACAATCAAAATAGCTATAACAGGCTGAATTGACCTCTTTACTAAATTTATTTGAGGTGCTGCTCTTCATTATGGATAAAAAGTAAAGGTATCTGTCGGGTAGAGAATGTGATTCTCCAGTGGGTTTGGCACTCCTATGATTCTCTTCAAGAGTACTAATGAGGGAAACACCCAGGAGAATTAAAACTCTGTTCTTTTACTCAATGAAGGGCTGACTTTAAACACAAACAAAATCCACCAAAGCTCCTCATGTGCAACTTAAAGAAAACTTTTTTTTACATAAAAGGAAAGTTTCACTGAAATCAAACAAATTAAGCCAAGTTAATATAATTACAGGTTATAACCACAGTTCCATGCTGTTTCTCAAAGTCATTATGCATAGGATGTTATTTCCACTTGAACTGTCCAAACTATTGCTTAGTTTACACATCAAAACAGTCCCCTTTCCACTGTAAAAAGCAGAAAGGTCTTTACAGGGGTGGGGGGAGGAAGGGTGTGGGCCTGCCCTTCTAGTTCAAAGGTAGGTGAGAATTTAGCAGTCAAAGAGAAAGAAAAAACCATTGTGACAAGGCCCTGAATTTAGGGCATCCACATCAGATGGCTTAAAGACAATTACAAAGCACACATCTACCAATAATGACAGTTTCCACTTTTATTATTCCACATGATTAACAAAAAGGAAGGTTACATCTCTAGTTCCCTATCTTACTTTTGACCCTCCCCTTTTGCGATGCTTGCACGCGTGTAACTTTACAGCATTGGTCTATGATACAGTGACAGGTCCGTGGAAGGTAACAGCACAAGCAGATCACACAAGTCCCAGGACAAAACAAAAAACAAAAAAAGGAGATTGATTTTACCTGGAGGAGGGCTAACTCCATAGCAAATCTGCTGAGCTTTCTACACCACTGCATGCTATTTAAAGGCTTTTCCATTCCATCAGGGAAGTTTCAACAGGCTGCAATTCTATGCACACCAACTTAGGAGAAGACCCTACTGAACCCAGCAGGGCTTACTTCAAAGGGAATGCACACAAGCTCAGAGTAACACAAGTGCAGAACGGGTGTTTTTTTTTTCTTTTAAAAGACTCATAAGGACCAATTAAGTGACAACTTGAAATGTGGAATTTACACAATCAAGCCCAGGAATTTAGCACCCCAAATTAAAACAAAAACTCCAAACCCATCACCCCTGCATTAAGCTCAAGAATCCTGAATCAATTAAACGTTCCCACTGTCCATACTTGAACAGACAAGTACAGTACAAGAATTAAGTGCTTAATTACCGACATTTGCACTCAAGGATACATTACTGGTTAATTGCTAACATGAAACGAATTTCTAGAGCAGAAGCGCCACACCCCAAAATACATGCAATCATTGGTGAATTTAGGTTTTTTTTATTAAAAGATTAAAAATAAAACATTTGACAAGCTAATATACATACCATAATAAATCCAAATGCACTAGATGCGTGCATAAGACACAATTCTAGAAGGCACCCTGCCACCAATATTTAAATTCTTACCTAATTCCAACCTGGCCTCTAGTTTTCTCTCCCTTCACTGAAGGTGAGATCCTAGACCACTAAACTCATCATTAGACTAGCCTCACCAATCCCTTTCAGGGACTTCTCTTTTTTATGCTATCACTAGAACATTTCAAGTTGTGCACAGACACTTAAAACCTCATACCTTTTGTTGGATTAAACCACCAAGTTTTCAAATGCACAACAGCTTCTTCCTAACCAAAAAAAAAAAAAAAGGTAGTGATATCTAGGCCACTTATTAGGGCCAACCCCCCCTCAAACAAAAAACCCAAAAGGAAAATAGAAATAAGTTGCAAAACACTGTTGTATATCATCATCAAAAGAGCTCTGCTTGCACGCTTCCATCCTTTTAAACCCCACACCCCTAATAAAAGAAACCAGGACTTACAAAACTCATCTCTCACACATACAGATGAAATGTTAACACATTCAGCTATTAGCCTGTCAGGGTCTGACAGTGTAAGAATGCCATCTATACAGTCTTGAAATACAATAATACCACGACAGAAATGCACCGTCTGAAATCCTCACCATCTATATTCCAATGGCTAGAAGAACACAGTGCTCAAGTATTCTCCCTATTAGGTAGATCTTCGTTGGTTCCTTCGTTGGTTCCTTATTACCAAGGTCTCCACATGGATTTGGAAAGGCTAGAGGAAGGCACGTTGTGCGTCCTAGACCTGTCCAGTCCATCCAAAGAGATGTGGCTTTGCTCAGCCTCTGTGTCTTCGAGATCAGAGCAAACCTCTTCACTGGAGGATGGTGAAAGAAGAGGTGAAGTGGGACTGTGCAGGCTTAGAGCTCCAGAAGATGCCTCAGGTATCTGGGGGAATCCTTCCCCACTAGGCCACTGGCTGACAGATGGATCCGACAAGACATCCACAATGAGGTCCTGGAAACTGCCTTCGTTCAGAGGCATGGACTCTAGGAGGTGATTCAACAGCTCCGCTGCGATGGTGGAATCAATCCCCGGGCAGTTGGAAACAAATGTATGAACTTCATGCATGCACTGAATGTACCCAGCTGCAAATCGCTCGCTGGCCTCCCGCTGCAGCAGCTTGTCACTATCTGAGACCGCCAGCAAATAAGGAAACAAAACAAAGCAGGAGTCACAGAACAGTCTCTTCTGTTGTCCCTATCAACAATGTATACTACTCTGCTTTCTTATCCTCAAAGATAACAAAAGCTATTGCTTCCACAACACACTATCGCAATTCAGAACGTTCTAAACTGAGGCAGGGGACAGTTAAAGTGCCACCCCACTCATTTGGGGGGGAGAGACAAAAAAAGACAATCATGGAAGAAAAATGTTAGCTTTCATTCCATAGGATTGGGAGACTACCTTTAGAAAAAGTGGCATGCCTGCAATGCAAGTATTTATGAATCTAGAGATCCATGCTCTCCTGAATACCCTAGAGATCGAGGCTCTCCAGAACTTGATTAAGTGAGAATTGGGATTGAAGCGATCTTAAATTTTATTTGAAATATTATTGCAATCGTAATCATAAAAGCCCCCTTTTAACAAACACACAGCTCTCTTCATTTCAAACAGCATCCCATCAATTGAAGGGTCCTGTTCCCCAGAAAGCCTCAGAAACAGTCACCAGCAGCCATAAGAAATGGCCACAGGGGAATGCCCCTGAGCATAATTCATCTAGGGGTAATAAGAGATGGCAACTTTTATCTAAACAATACGGGAGACATGTTCAAATGGTCGACGGCTGATTGCATTCATGACATTAATCTGGAGAAGGGATTATGCCCTCCAAAAGAGGGGAATAAAAATGCCCCCCTCCCAAAATCCAAGCAACAAGAACCAAGAGAATATGAACTGGGCCATCCTTTTCTTTCTCTGCCATCAGACTGAGAAATACCTCGTTCTCCACGAAAATGGCAGCCAGAACAACAATACAGAGGTGAAACGTTAAAAGTTCACGATGGGTAGCCGGGTTAGTCTGCCCGTAGCAGCAGAAAAGAGCAAGAGTCCAGCAGCACCTTAAAGGCTAGCAAAATCTCTGGCCGGGTGTGAGCTTTCGTGAGCCGCAGCTCACTTCTTCAGATAAAGTTCGCTGGGGGTGAACAGCCAGGAAAGGCTCCTGGTAACGAACAGCTCTGGTGGCACGTACAGACCGATGCTCGCTTCCTCCAACTTTAATGCAAGGCACCCCCCGCCTACTCTCAGCAGCCCCACTTGCTGCCCCTGACAACCCCTTTTCATTGAACTGAGTACCCCCCCCCCCCATACACACGCACATGCGTTCGGGGCTCTTCTGCTCTGCAAGGGCCAGAACGGGTACTCACCCAGAGACTTGCTTTGCAGAACCCCCTGCACCCGCTTCACGGTCAGCTCCAGCACCTCCGCGTTCTCCATCTTCGTCTGGAACTAGGAGCAAACCAAAAGGAAGCAGACGGGGAGGGGGGGGGAAAGGCACGATCGGCGGTGCCCCTCCGCCACCCCCACCCCCAACCACACAGCTCCACCTCCACCCCCACCCCCAGCCGGATCCTCACCTCCGTGTCCGCCAAGATCAGCCGCAGCTCTTGCAGGCTCTCGTTGATGCGCGCCCGCCGCTTCTTCTCCACCAGCGGCTTCCTCGCCTGTGCAAAAACAGAAGGGGGTTTGGAGGAGAGGCACCCCTGCCCTCCTGCCCCGCCGGCCCGCTGCCTCCCCGGCCCCGCTCACCTTCCTGTCTCCTCTGGCCTCGTAGAAATCCTCCTCGTCCCGGCTCGGGCGGTTCTTGCTGGGCCGAAAAGAAGGCGCCATGGTCGGGTCGAGGGATGCAGTGCAATGAGGAGAGGGGGCAGGGGGGTCAGGCTGGGTTGCCGGGGGCGGCAGGAAAATAGTGCAAAGGAAAAGCAACGTGCCACAACCTCCCCGCTCCGGCCAGGCTCAGCCCCACTCCCCCGCCCCCTTGCAACGCGGCCGCCCCAGCCTTACTTATAGCCTCCGATTTGCATCTCAGCGAGCCTATTGGCCGCGGCGCGCGGAAAGGAAGCCCGAACGTTGGGCGGAACGACCAATGGGAGGCGGGCGCTTTGTCTGTCCTGGGGCTTGCGAAGCCGCTGGCCTGGTGGTGGTGGTGGCGGCCGGGGGTGGGGAGGGGGGAAGCGGCAGCGGACAATGTTCATTGTAATGTGTTGCTTGCCGTTCGCCTCTGCCAGATCTTTTCTTATTCTTTTTTTCTTTTCTTTCATTCCCTCTCTCCCCCCCCCAAGAGTTGCAGTTTAGCTCTTCCGTGACACGTTACAGCAAGACTGTTCTGCAAGGATAGCCGTCTTAGCATCATAAAACAGAAATCCCCTGGCACCTTAAAGACTAGCAACGCTGAGTTTATATACTAAGGAGAGTTTCGGATTGGTAGCCACCAAGACTAGATTAATTCATGCCATCGTATTCCCTGTTACTATGTATGGATGTGAAAGCTGGACAGTGAAGAAAGCGGATAGGAAGAAAATAGATTCCTTTGAAATGTGGTGTTGGAGGAGAGGGTTGCGGACTCCGTGGACTGCCAAAAAAAAAAAACAAATCAGTGGGTTCTAGATCAAATCAAGCCTGAACTGACCCTAGAAGCTAAAATGACTAAACTGAGGCTGTCGTATTTTGGTCACGTCATGAGACGACAAGAGTCACTGGAAAAGACAGTCATGCTAGGAAAAGTTGAGGGCAGCAGGAAAAGAGGAAGACCCAACAAGAGATGGATTGACTCAATAAAGGAAGCCACAGCCTTCAATTTGCAAGATCTGAGCAAGGCGGTCAAAGATAGGACATTTTGGAGGACTTTTATTCATAGGGTCACCATGAGTCGGAAGCGACTTGAAGGCACTTAACACACACACACACAGCCGTGTTTGTCTGCAGAAGCAAAACAGAACTGGATGAACAGCATTTATTTCAGCATAAAATTGGGGGAGGATCAGAACTCACTTCATCAAATGCATGGAATCATGTTTAATTATGTTCGTCTCTAAGGTGTCCTTGGACTTCTGTTTTATTTTACTAGGGAGCATGGAAATCCTGTGGGTTATCCATCCTAGTGATACATCGCTAAGAGGTGTCAAACCCATGTTTTGACAGAGATTTCTGCATGCATATTAGAGAAGCAAATACATTTCTTGGGTTTGGGGATGTGCGGGGGCTGTATCTTCAAACTGCCTTGCAAGTAGTTATTCAAATGTTCTACAACCAGAAGCAGCACCTATACTTGCACTATGGGGTGGAAAGTGCCATTAAGTCACAACCAACTTGATGTAGGGTAAGGGTTTGAAAGGCAAGAGATGTTCAGAGGTGGTCTCCCATCCAAGGACTAACCAGGGCTCACCCTGCTTAGCTTCCAAGATCTGACGAAATTGGGCTAGCCTGGGCCATCCAGGTCAGGGCAAACTTGCAATATAGTTTGTTTTAAATTGCAAATATGTTTCAGATTTGAAATTATAGGGAACTATAAGTGAAATTATGTGACTTGAGATAAAGAAGAACATTACTAGTTGGATCAATTTTATTTTCAAGTATGTCATCATTGAAGCCTACCCTTTCCGGGGTTCTGTTGTCAACAATAATGTAAGATTGAAAAAGGAAGAGCAAACAGAACCAGAAGCCAAGCTTTCACTGTCCAGACTAATCGTAACCCTGTGAACCCCACGAAGGGAATTTTGCAAGCTACTAAAGTCAAAGCCCACAGGGTGTCTCCTCCTTCTGCCATCATTCAAGGGAAGAGTTTCAGTACAGTACCAAAGGAGGGTGTTATGTGAAGCCATAAGTAACTGGAAGAGCACTGGCTTAGCATATTCAAGAGGTCCCAGGTTCATTCCTAGCAGGCAATCAAGTGGCCATTCAAGGCTAGGATATTCCCCATTCCATGTGCTGTTCAAATGACAACTGGAAACCCACCCACCCCCATGTAATATCCAATCAGAGTGACTAGCATGGATCAGTACTCACCGTCTGACCTCTTCAGGAATCTTGGGGGGGGAGCTAACTCAGTCACCGCCTTTGTAAAATATCCCACTTAGGCTGACCACTTTGTCTTACTGATGAGAAGTATAGCATTCCCCCTCATTCTGTTTCCTTTGAAGTAGAGCTGCACCTGTTACTTAAGTGTCATGGTTATGCCAACATAGCAGGCAAGGATTTTTGGGGTGGTGGTGGTGATTTTGCTTCTTTGCATAATCTGCTATTGACTAGATATGCTAATAGCCATCACCTGCTACCCCTTGTTCCATTTTCCAGGTTTCCTGACAGAAGAACATTAAAAATGCACCAACTCTCTAGCACTGACACTGTTCTTGTTCCAGCTATCATACTGTATCTTCAGTATATAGCTCAGGGGTGGGGAACCTTTTTTCTGCCAAGGGCCATTTGGATATTTATAACATCATTCACGGGCCATACAAAATTATCGACTTAAAAATTAGCTGACCAAGCCCCAAGCAGGCAGCTGCCCCAGATGACACCACCCCCCACGGGCAAGCAGGAAGGCATCCAACTGGTGGCACACTCGCCCACCTGGTGGCACAGGATGGTCTTTTGAACCAGCTGGGCGTAGCTGTCCAGCCGCATGCCGGAGTTGCTCCTGCTCTGCATGGTAGGGGATTGCCAGTCTTAGATCCTTCTAAGCTAGAGATATGCCAGAACCCACAAAGGGCCAGACCAAATGATTTCACGGGCCTTATACGGCCCCCGGGCCTGATGTTCCCCACCCCTGATATATCTGGTCAATTTTGGATGGGAGACAGCCTGTGAATTCAGAATGCTGTTTGGGTTTCACAGAAGTAATATGAGTTCTAAATGTAAGTAATTGTTTTATTTTGCACAAATAGATATTTAGACTGAATAAGAAGACATGTGAATAAATGTACTTGGATCCTCCCATCAGGTCTTATTAAATCTTACTAAAAGGGGATTATACAGATTCATGGAGGATAGGACCATCAGTGGCTACTAGCCATGGTGACTAACGGGAACCTCCATGTTCAAAGGCAGTAAGCCTCTGAATATCAGTGCTAGCAGGCAACATCAGGGGAAGACTATTTAGGGGTTATATATGTATTTTAGCCCTGATTTTAACTGCTTTTGCAATGTATGTATGTATGTATTTGATTTCTATCCTGCCCCTCTCCAGCTACAAGTTGGGCTCAGGACAGCTCACAATATATTCAACAATTAAAACATAAGTGACAATTAAAATCTCTAATACTATTACACTCTATTGGTGCCCTTAAGAACTGTCACAATAGCTGGGGAGGGGGTGTTCCCCAACAGAGGCGAAGGAATAAAGGAGAAGGAAGGCAATAATATCACCGTACCAATCAGAATTACAATTATTATTATTAAATTATGCTTGCTGTAATTATTAGCTGCCGTGGTAGCCTTGATTGGGCAAAGAGGTGGGATATAAATATTGTAAATGAATAAATAATAAATGAAGAACTTTAAATATTTTTGGAAGCAACAGTGCTGCACACTTTAACATCAGAGGCAGCAAAGAGTTGAGAAGAACAATTGTTCTAGGTGAACCATTGGGTAGCTAGAAAATGCATGCAAGCTTCCTCTTAATGCAGGCTGTGATTAGTTCTCTTTTTGTTTCACTGTACACCACCACACATGCTTCACAACAGTTGTGAGAGGAACTGTTGCTTCCGTTGCCATTGTTTCTCTTCCTGAAACATACACTAAAAACAATTCAAGTATCTGGACTACTTTCAGTATAGTCCTATATAGAGTTACTCCAGGCTAAACTCAACTCTGCATAGGCTTGCTCTGTCAGTCTACGAAATGTTATTTCCCCCCCCAAAAAAAAGAGAGAGAAAAGAGCTTGTCTTAAAAGTTTCTATAGTGAGAATTCCAGACTTTAAATGATGGCATTGCCAAGAGCTGGCTTGTCAATCAAAGAGTTTTTAGTATATGTGTCCTGAGCAAAGGACCTGCCAACATTGTAAAAAACAAAACACGTCGCATTTTTATTTGGGAATCTCTCAAGATGTCTCATGAATGCCTAACCAGCTACCTCTTAGAATTCACCCTGTCTCTGCCAAAACACTTGAAAAGTTAAATGGCTGCCCTTTATGCTGAGCACTCATTTGAATTTTTAATATTCTGAAAACAGCACCAACAGTTCAGCCCAAGGAAATATCCCTTAGGTCTTTCTGACTCGACTAGCCCTTATGAATAAATTTCCATTTGCTCTATAGGAATCTGCAGTTTCCAGTCTATTATGGAGTGACATGCCATTGTTTCTCAACAGTCTCATGTTCGTTGTTATTAATGACACAGGAAATATGAGGCCATTCCTAAGAAGAGTATAAGAAAGACCATTAGCGGACTGATCATGAGGTTCCATTTTAGTTGTTGCAAAGCAGAACAGTATCTTGGGGAACTATTATTATGTCCACTTGCCATTATAAACCTCTTCAATATTCCCTTTGGAATAAAACCCCTGTCAAATGGTTGCATGGATGTATGGTGTGAAGGTGCTGCATACTGCATAAAGGACAACTGCCTTCTCTGCCTCATCCCAACACTTTCCCTCTGTTGCAACACGAATTCTTCTGGTTCCCCCCATTGTGATTGTGCATGCCAGTTTTAGATATTACAACTTTCTGTAAGCATACGTTTTTGTTTGGCGATTGTTTTCTGATATATGCATATATACCATGATGGTACTTAAATATGGCAGCAGAAAGTCAGAGGGCTGCAGGTTCAGAAGAGGCTGTCATTTGTTATAGTGGCAATATCCAGTTGCTGCATCCATTCCATTCCACTAGTTAGCTGATAGTGCCCAGCATATCCAAATGAGGACTGCATTGCTGTCAAAAACTGTGTTGCAGGTATAAAACAATGTTTTAGTGCAGTCTTTTTCATACTAAAAGACCTATAGAATCATCCTGTTCCAACGATTTTAGAGCCAATTGAATCATTTTGAAAAATATTACCTATTTGTTTACTTATCTGCAAAATATACTATACAGGTTACCATAAGGTGGTGTACAACAAGCTGTTCAGTAAAACATAACCACTTTAAAAGTCTCACCCATTTTGAATGAATGAATTCAAATAACTATTATTTAAAAGCAATCCAAGTTTTCTTAGCAGGCAACTTGAAACACTGTGTACACGTGTATCTCTTGCTTATGGCTCATCTTGATATGCTGAAAGCTTTTTCTCCCTTCCTCACTCATTTTTGGCCACCTACTTTCCTTAAACTAAAGAATGAAATACTCTGGCTTTGTGAATGTAACTTGATGCTGATGACAGTTGGCAGCTGCAGTCCTCTCAACAGACTGAATCAAATAAAAGCATTAAGGTCTTGTCCCCAAGGAGAACGACAGGTGTTCATTCTGCCTTCTTTGTTTCTTCTCCCCTCGCCCCATGTATGTCATATTTTTACTAGACAAGAAAATAAAATGTGTCTATTGTGTGCAAATACATAACAGGCAAAGACAAATAAGATGCATAAAAAGATATATAAAAAGTATATGTGCATTGGTAAATATTTGCTAGTGTCTGTGGTCCTACTTAGCATAATTTTCATTTTATATTCTGGACTATTAATCATTTCTTTTGGTGAAGCACCAACTTGTTTTTCATGTTTGCTTTATTAAATTTTTGTATTGTTTTACATTGTTGTTACCCGTCCTAGGCTGCATGGGAGGAAAGCGGTTATTTAAATATTTTGTAATCCCCTTACTGATTGACTGAAACTTTTTTTTTTAATCGTACATATAATCCACTTTGGGTCCCAGAGTCAAAGCCAGATTATAAATTGAAATAATAATAACAACCATAACAACGGCCCCTGGTACCCAAGTATACTTGCGTGTATGTGCATGTGCACACTTTTTTTAATGTCAAGTTGCAGCCAATTTATGGTGATCCCATTGGGTTTTCAAAGCAAGAGACATTCAGAGGTGGTTTGCCATTGCCTGCCTCTGCATGGCAACCCTGGTATTCCTTGGTGTGGTCTACTATCCAAATACTGACCAGGGCCAACCCTGCTTAGCTTCTGAGATCTGACAAGATCAAGCTAGCCTAGGCTATCTCTTCTAGTAGAAGAGATAATCAGTAATAGAGAATTTGTAAATGCATTCAGTTTTCAGGCTAGAGTGGTTTTATACTAAACTATTGACTAACATAGATATGTACGATTTAATTACTAGTAAGAAAGGAGAGCACAAGTTTGTTAACTAAGGACCAATTATTTTTATTATAAAGTTAAGTATAGTAAATATAGCGAAGATAGTAATGACAGAAATCCATGAACCAAATTAAGATCAAAAATGGGGTAAGACTAAAGCTTTGTTAGAGGCTGGGACTGGAAACAACAAATGACATGTTAAAATCCCCTATCTGTTTTTTCTTCCTACTTTTCTTTTCAGTACCCCTTTATTATGAAAATAAATAAAATGTTGTTGTTTTTTAAATCTAGCCTAGGCTATCTAGATCAGGGCTCACATACATTCACACACTGAATTTTTAGCAGCATTTTTGTCTCATTAAGCATTAGCATATGGTACTAATGTGCTGTTTGTATAATGCATCTTTCTAGAAAAGGAACAGGGATGTCAGATGTGGTCCAAATAGTGTCTTGGAGGGGGGGAAACATAATAGAGATGGAGAAGACTTCTTGGCCTCCCAGCTCCATTTCATTTTTAAACTAGAATTTCCAAACAATCCAACAGACTAGACCTCGGGTTGCTCATCTCTTTATTAGCCAGATGAAGAGTTGTCATTTGTTTGTTTAGATCAGAATATCTCTCTTGAACTTTCAGAATGAAATTCAGGGCCAAATTCTGTGTTTCAGATTTGAATACCAGCTTGTATTGACATGCAGCTGAGAATTTGCTAATCAAGCTGTGACCTGAACAACTCTCATGCATAAATATCAGAAATATTCCAAATTCAGGCACAATTATTTCAGAGATTTTCATTTAGCACCTCACTGTCTGGCTTAATTTTTTTCTTAGGCATTGGCAGGTGAGAGGAACTGGGGCAGCCAGGCTGAGAGAGTGAGTAGGCATCAGTTATTTGTGTGTGACAGGAATATTGAGAACAGGATTAAACTGGCTGGTGTTTTTGTGCTCAATATTTTGTTTCCACTAGGCATTTCACTGTCGTACTGGCTTTGAGAAGACTTTCTGAATCTATATATAACTACAAGGCCTGGCTGTGTGAGCTGCTCCATTAGCACAGGTCATGGTAATGCTGGGAATCAGTGGGAAAGTGTCACTTGGATCCATGGGCACATAACCAGGGTAGGCAGGGAAGGGGGCACAGAGGCCATGGCTTGTCTTTCCATAGGTAAGCAGCACCAGTCATCCGACATACCCTGCAGGTTACAGTGGGAAATACTTTGCTTGAACTAACTGGCAGGCAGACACAGCTGTGATAGCCTGCCAGAAAGAAAGGAAGGAAGGAAGGAAGAAGTGTTAATTCATATTTTATGTACTGTTCTTGTGTTATTTAATCTCAACAACGTTCATGAAGTCAAAGTAGCTTTGTGCCCTCCAATAGTAAAAACAACAACAACACAGACACACACACACACACACCCCTAAGCCACATCACTGATCTTTGTGTTAGAAAGGTGCTGATTCAATATCTGTGATCGGTCAAAGTTGTCATTTCATATCAGCATCCGTATCTTTCCCCCTGATACAAATCTCCCTCTTCTTCCCAGCTTCTGTTAGCCCTGGTGGGGAAAAGGCAAGAAACTCCTTCTATTTTCATATGAAGAAACTAGGACGGGGATCCATTTTTAAACAAAACAGGAATATGTACTTAATTAATTGCTTTATTTATACTCTGCCTTTCTGGCTGAAACTCAAGGCAGATTACAAAAAAATTAAAACAGTATAAGGAAACATACAACAAGCAATAAGACTGGATCACAAAATTAGAAAACAATGCTATAGAAACAAGGTAAAACATGCAGGCCAGGGAAATTAAGCCCTGCCCCAATCTGCCAGGGCCACCTGGGGCGGGGGGAGGGGATAATGTATGGTGTGTGGTCTGTATGGTGTGGAGGTGGGGCAGAAAGATTCTTTCTCTGGAGGGTCTCTGGTGGCTCCCCATGCCTTTGTTTCTTTCCCCAGTGCCTCTACCAACCTTTTCAGCTAGTTTCCATGAGGGAAAGTCAGTTGAGATGGACATAAAATGCTGACAGCAAATGGAGGGCAGTGGGAGCAGGATGGGTGGTGAAGGGTTTACCTGTCCACTCTGCGTCCGTGAAAATAAAATCAAACCTTGCCTGTCTCACCTCTTCTTTTCTGCAGCAGCTCACGGAGCCAAGAAAGGAGGGGAAAGTTTGCTCACCTGCCAGTTCACACCCCACAATGTCTACTGTTCAAGAGAGAATTTTAATTGCCTATACAATAGGGATGCATTGCCCATCTGCCTGAAATCTAGGAAGAGAGATCCTTTCAGTGAAAGGGACCATGTCAGCTGGGGAAGGGAAATGTGTTTGCTGTTCAAATCAAAGGAAATTACTATCCTGTTGATTTCCTAATATACCCCTTGAGCATTCAGAGCTAACAGTATACATTTATGGCATTAATTGTTCAAAGGTTGAACATCATCTTGTCCAGTATACCCATTTTTAATGGGTAAAGCACTTTGTAAGCCTCTCCTTAAAACAATGAAAGGTATATACATTATGATGACACAGTTCTCCTTTGAAGTTTAAACAAGTAGAATCCATGGTAGGGGGAACAGAGAGAAGTTGTACAATACATTGTAATGCAAAATTTGAAGGCCTCTTGAATATTAGCTGTTTTGTATTTACATTTTTATCCTGCCTTTCAATCCCAGTTGGGACTCCTAGAAAAGGTTAACAATGTAAGAATTAGTTTGTGTGTCTGTTTTTTTTTTTTAATACATTAACGTTAATTCCCTTCCCTTATTATCAACAGAGCTTAAGCAGTGCATGGTAGAAAGATAACCATTTTGATTGATTCATTCTCCAAATAATTCCACTGGCTACGAAGCTCTGTGCTCAGACCCTGCATCAAGAGACATGCTGCTGTTCTATACCATACCATCCCAGATGTGATGGCCTCAACCTAGTGGAAATACTTAAACCATCACACAGCACCCCAGCAAATGGGCAGCGCAACATCATGTGCAAAGACATTGGTTTGTCACCTTGGGCTGTTTAAGGGAATGCCTCAGCCTCTGGACAAGGGGAGAGACTTGCTCAAAGAAGGTGGAGCAGCACTCATAGCTGGTATGTCATGTAGAAAAAAGTAGGTGAGGATAAAGCTGGATGATTATATAATTTATATATGGTGAGGATAAAAGATCCCAGATAAGCAGGAGTCTCCTTTGGGAGATGGGTGAGGGACAGATTGCTGCAGTTCAAAAGGATACATAGTATATTGCAAACTGATAAATACTAAACCTGCAAAAATCTTTAGTTTTGACGTATAGTTATTATTTAGACATGGCTATCATAGCAAGGCAGAGTGTCACTTCTTCCCAGTCTCTTTCAAACCATCAGGTTTGGTTTTTTGAACAGTCCAAGGAGGCTAATTGCATTAGAGCTGTCAATCACACCTCCACACATATTTATGCCATTGATAAATCCCAGACTGGTATCAAGGAAACACTTTGGAAGCTGTCCATCTTTTTTCAACGAACAAGTATCCAGAAGATTAGGTGCTCCTTGATCTGTCTGCTGCTTTTTGACACCACGCACCGAAGTTGTCCTTGGAATTTTTGGAACAGATGGCGGGACTGTCTGGAGAGCCTCTGCCGTGATCCCAATATTATCTTGCAAGTAGCTGCTAATTTGCTAGTTAAACATTCCATTCCTCCAAGCAGGTCTCTTCTGTCTAACGGGAACTGGCTTTGCTTTATAGCATCTCGGCAACACAGCGTTTTGTTGTTTTCTAGGATGGTGGCAGCATTTGTTTTGTTCTGTGTTCAAAATTATTTTGTTTGGAGACCACAAGATCTCTCAATCTTTTCCATTTTTAAAGCTGCAGGATCCTCCTCTTGTCTCTAGCCTCTCTTGTTTATTTATCTGAAAACAGAATGATGGACATGGTTATGTGACAGATTTTCCAAGTAGTGGGAAATTGTCGGGCAGCAATCCAAAGTTAGGTTTCCTTTGAAAGGCAATACTAGAGATGGGAAGTGATAGGTACAATCAGTTTTATTTACAACTATACAGGTCAAGCAGTTATCAAACAAGTAGTCACTTCATTTAAGAATAAAGTGATTGGTCCCATGTAGATGATGTGGGCTACCCACAGACGAGGAAAGAGCCTCTATGTATTTGGGGGGCTTCTCAGGAGCGCTGAAAAATATGACTTTGTAAAGTGACCAAATAAAAGGGGGGTCATTTTAAAATGGCCCAATGAGGACAGAATATGCTGTCAGAATATAAGATGTTAAAAATGGCTGAGCATCAGTTAAAGGGGAGAAAGGACGGGTGGGAAATCGACCTGGTCAATCCCTATGAGAGGTTATTAATTCCTGCAGGAGAGAATTTTGAGGGATGGGCTGGGATTTCCAAATTTTTGGATTATTCCAAAGCTGTCTCTGCGTATAAAAAGTGTTTACAGATAGGGGCTGTTTCTACAAGGGTTATTTGCCCTGGATTCAATTCTGTTGGTCAGTAGGGTTTTTCCCCATAGCATTATGGTGCGTTCATGCACCTCCTGGGTTTTCTCAGCTTTTCTCCAATCTTTCCCAAGCCTGCTTTGCTGAGAAGTTTGGGAAAGGTTGCAGGAAAGCCTGGGTGGCTGCCATGTGGGTGGGAAAGTTCAGATTTTCTCAGTCTTGCCCATAGAGCAATCATTTCCCCTCCCCTTTCTTTACAGTGGCCATTTCCTCCCCTCATGGGGGGGAGGGCTTTTTTTGCTTTTTAAATCTGCATTTGAATAATGTTATATCATTATAACGACATAACAGTCTGTGTATCAGGTTCTTTGACTTTCCAGCATTCGTTTTTTTAAGTCTCTAGCCCCTTTCGCTGGTAAGAGGGTTGGACGAGGATCTCAGAGACCCAGGCTCAGATTCCCACTCTGCCATGGAAGTTTGCTGGGTGGCCAATCAGAGAACCATTATATTGTTATAATGATAAAATGGCATTCAATTGACAATTTAAAAAGCTGGGAAAGCCCTGGGAGGTGCGGGAGTTGGGGCAGACTGGCCATTTAACTTAAAGGGAAATGTCCTGGTGGAACACTACCCTAGAGGGCCTCCCTTCCCCTCCTCATGACAGGCACCTTGTGAGGTAGGTCGTGGGGCTGAGAGAGTTCTGAGAGAATTGTGACTAGCCCAAGGTTACCCAGTAGGCTTCATGTGGAAGAGCGGGGAATCTAATCTGGTTCTCCAGATTGCAGTCTGCAGCTCTTAACTACTACACCAGAGCCAATCCCCAGCAACTCTGCAAATGCCTCATGGGCCACTTTGCTCAGACACTTCATCAGCAATGGTAATAGGTGTCAGCTCACCAATGGTCTCCTCCTGCCCTGCTGCCAGTCTGGGAGAGAATGCAGTAGGGGAGCTAATGCCCACTGTTTGCCCCACTGAGCTGGGTGGACCTGCAGCATCAGTTTGTGGCACCACAATGACTATTCAGCTCTGCTTCCTTCGGGGTCATTTTAACTTCCCAGCCCATTCCTGGGGGGGGGCTGTTGCTGGGGGACCTGGGCAGGGAAACTACGGGGAAACCTGCCCTGTGGAAGCCCTTTTGCCCCTGTGCTGCATTGGCAGCTGCAGCAGCAATAAGGAAACTACACAATTTATTTATTTGATGTATTTAAAGCATTTCTATGCCACCTTTCCACCCAGTAGAGGGCCCCCAAAACATTAAAAACATCAGGACATTAAAAACATTTTAAATGCTTAAAAAACAGTGTTCAAAATGCAAACATATAAAATTAATTTGAGACAGTTCCATAAAACATATAAACACAAACACAACAGCTCTAATAAGAGGAAACACCCCCCCCCAAAAAAAAGTCTTCGCTCTTGGTGGAAGACAGTGATAGAGAAATCTCCCTGGGGAGGGGGTTCTGAAGTTTCAGCACCACAACTGAGAAGGCCCTTTCTTGGGATTGCCTCTCCCCAAGTGGAATACACCCACGGATGTATCCTCACTATGTAACCCTGTATGAGGATCATCGTGGACCCCTACTGAACATTGTTTGCTATATATATAATTAGTTACGCACAATACTAGCCTGAGATGAGTTGAACATTATTTGTTCCCCAAATTCTTCTAAGGAAATGCACTCCCCCATCTCTTGTGCCAGAGCAGGCAATGTCTGTTGTTCCCCAGCACTGTCAAAATCTAGGTGCTTTCTTGCTTATCTTACTTCGTAAAGCATCAAGGAAAATGTAGGTGCTGTTGTTTTATGGGGTGTGTTATGTGTTGAAATGACTTGAGGAATTTGGACAGGCATAAACGTTTTCAATACATAAGCACAGTGGAAAAGGCCACCAATTTTCAGCGTAGCAGCTAGACTATAGAAAAAGTAGTAACATGAATTGCTACTTTTGAAAATTAATGCTTGAAAAATTCACAGGCAGGGCAGGAAATTGTTATTGAGCAGAAAATTTAATGTTTTAGTAACCCTAAATCATAAGTCTTGTATTAAATTTGCAAGGCCAGGAAACATACCAATCTTATTACAATATAAATTAATGCAAACCAAAAAAAAAAAAAAAAAGCAGAACAAAGCCAATTTTCAGGCTACAGACATTTTTTTTTTCCCAGCAAGCAGATAATTGCAAAGTGCAAACTGGTGGGTGGTATTCCTATAAGGAAAGGAATTTAATTATGAAGGTGAATATATTGCCTGTAGACACCGTTTTGTGATTTATGCTTCATTTATTCATAAACTGCAGGGAAAACAAAGGTGTAATTCTCCATTTCAGTTTGAATTCTCCAGGTAAAAACTTAGAGGAGCAGATTCAGATTCAGCCAAAGTTTGGTAAAGATGATAATTCCTCTGAACATGTACAGAATGCTTTTCTTCCTACTACAACCTACTCTTGCACATCTGGATTATTTGGGAAAGAGGGAGATTTCCGGGTTATAGGATGAGGTTTCTAAGAAAATTTTAGTGACATCATCTCCCTTTTGAAGAAATTAAGCCCTTTTTGGATCAGGACTTAAGACTCAAAAGACAGCTTCACAATACTATATTTCCTATATGAATATCAATTCTAATGTATGGTTCTGTATGTCATGACTTTCCTTATAACCAGGAATGATATTTTCTTATCTATGTACATAAGTGCCATCAAGTCACAACTGACTTATGGTGACCACAGCAAGGCAAGTGAGAAGCAGAGGTGCTTTGCCACTGCCTTCCTCTGCAGAGTCTTCCTTGGTGGTCTACCATCCCAATACTGACCCTGCTTAGCTTCCAAGATACTATGCTTCCTCCCACCCCCCATTTTCTTATCTATATGTTGAAAACTCCCAAATAGTTGATTTCCTGCAATAAGGTGGGTTGTGGCTCCTGAAAGACTGCATATTATAGCATGAACTTTATAGGTAGCAGCCGACTTCATCAGACATATAATGTGGGAAAGATATTTGCTTCCAAACGTATGCACTGAAGTACACCATAGTTCTCCAGAGAGAACACAAACAATTGCCTTAATAGTGATTTAGACCATTGGTTAATCAAGGTCATTATTATCTACTCAGAGACTGGTCGTGGTTCTCCAGGGTCTCAGGTAGAGGTCTTTCACATCATTTATGACCTGATTCTTTTTAATGGAGATGCCAGGAATTGAACCTGGGACCTTCTGCATGCCAAGCAGATGCTCTACCACTGAGCCACAGCCCCTAGTGACTGTTTGAAAATGCTATTGTTTTCCAGGATCAACTGTTGGCCCCTTACAATGCAATGTTATGCAGGTTTACTCAGGGTTACTACCTGGGAAGCATGAATAGGTTGTGGCCTATATATATTTAAGGGCTTTATCTGATGTTTAAACTACAACAGAGATCACCTGTCAATAATTACAAGGTGGGACCCAAGGAAGATCTATTACAGTACAGATGAAGGATGCCAGTGAAAGATATGATGGTGTTTGAAAAATAAGACATTGGAAGGAGAGGCCAGAAAGGAATACAAGAGTCTTGAAAAGGGACAGCATGTTGAGCTGGGTAGAGAAGTGGCTTGTAGTGTATGATGGGTGGGTTTCTAGTCTAGGAGAGTTACTCTGCAGAACTATCTGGAGAGTAACTCTCCCAAATGGAGTTACTAAATGGCGTTACTCAGGCCAGCACAACCACCTTGTTCACTGCTGTGGAGGTTGGCTATGTGCTCATGCCATTTAAGGCAAGGAGGAGATCTTAAAACATTTGTTCTAGCAGGCTTAATGGTTGTATGCTTGCTATAAATTGAAATGTTTACCTTCAGGCTATGCCAAGCCCTGATCATGCTGCAGCTGTTGTTCTCTCACTTCCCTAATAAATAAGACAGGTGATCTAGCATATGTTATGTGTCAGAGAGTTCAAGTAAATGGCAATTTTTTAATTACTGTGGGGGGGGGGGAAACCAAAGATAGTTCTGCAGATGTGAGCCAGAGGGCAATATTCCCCCACCCCAATTCTCTTGCCAGTCAGGATAGGTTCCCCTAGTGTTTCAATGGCACTGGCTCTGTATACTCAACAGTATTCTAATTGCTTTACAAAGGCGTGAGAGGTGGAGAAATGCACATGTTGCAGAGAGAAAAACCGGTTTGCCTTCTTATCCTAGAACCTAGCTATGCACAGTCCAGAGCAAGATTCAGGAATGATGCTCTCTGTTCAAAAGTCCTGTAAGAAGTTTAAGAAAGAATTGGTATAAAATGTTTTTAAGATGGTATATTACACCTAAAGATTTAGCAAAAGCTAATAAAGACTTTAATGGGAAATGTTGGAAATGCCAGAAAACAGATGAAACGTTTTATCATATGCGGTGGACATGTCAGAAAGCTAGAAAATATTGGATGATGATACATGAAGGGATGCAAAAGATATTTAAATTAAGTTGGGTCTGAAAAGTATGCTTTTAAATATAATGCCAAGTAATTTCCCAAAAATATATAACGAACTATTTAAGTACATGGCGACAGCAGCCAGAGTGACGTATGTAGCAAAGTGGAAAACAGAGAACTACCCACAACTGAACAAACTAGCAGAATATGCAGCTATGGCAAAATTAACATCTCTTGTACATAATAAATCATTTTCAGAATTTCAAGCAAAGTGGAATTTTTAAAACTATATAGCTAAAAATCAGAAAAGTCCAGGGAAGATTCACTAGCTGTCACTCAGTAAGGGCCCTGCTCTCAAAGATCCTAGCAACCAGCATGGTTTTCTTGGGGACTTGAGACCTGGCTCATGGAAGGCCTGAGCAGACTGAATGCTGCAGTGATATTGATTTGCAACCAGCCTGTGCAACTGTGCAGTCGATCTCTGTTGAGCAAAAAGACTAACCGGCATCTGTGTGTTTCTGGTCTTGCCTCTTTTTTTTTATTATTCCTCATCAAGGAGTTCAAAAGAGGCATCATCTGCTGTGGAACTATAAGCCACATCACGGTTTTCTTTTGGCAGATGTCCATGCAGTGGGGGGTGGGGGGTGGAGGTGGGAATCCTTCCCAGCATTTTCTCTCCCTTTGCATCCTACCTTGCCATTATTTCCACCAATCCTCACAGTTTCTGAGTATAACAAAAAGAAAATAAGAACATTCTAGTTTAAACCTGCTTCATTTGGACATCAGAAGGGACATTAAAGGAGAGGGAACTCTGCCTGTTTCGAGTCAGCCCAGTTTAGCTGATCACCAGAAGCTTCTGGAGAGTCTGCTCAAGTTGCACGCGATTCAGGGTTGTGTAGGTGGTGATCATTTTAAATGACTGTATGCAGATTCACTACCCAGAAGCTCTACTGCATCTTCCTTGGAGCATTTGCCATGGACTAGAACATGGATTAGGCTGTCAAAGAAAGGACATTTTGGAGGACTTTCATTCATAGGGTCGCCATGAGTCGGAAGCAACTTGACGGCACTTAACACTCACACAGAACAGCCAAACCATAAGTGACATTTTTTTCTATCATTGCAAGCTTGGAAAAGCTTTGCCTGTAGAATTTCTGCTTGTCACTCACGTTTAAAGGCTTAGGCGTCATTAACATGTGGTTAGAGTTGCCAGGTCCCTCTTTGCCACCGGCAGGAGGTTTTTGGGGTGGAGCCTGAGGAGGGCGGGATTTAGGGAGGGGAGGGACTTCAATGCCATAGAGTCCAATTGCCAAAGCTGCCATTTTCTCCAGGTGAACTGACCTCTATTGGCTGGAGATCAGTTGTAACAGCAGGAGATCTCCAGCTAGTACCTGGAGGTTGGCAACCCGGCATGTGGCGCCGGCTGCGGCACAACAAGGCCTTCCCCTAGAGGGCTGGTACTCACACAACAGTCTTGTTTAAAGTGGGCTGCACAAAGCAGTGATGCAGCCTAGTGGCACCTTTCAATCATACCTTAATTAAAAGCTCCTGCTGGCAAGTTGGTCTTATGCTCAGATTCCCACCAGTTCCTGTGCAGCTGGGGTGTTGTTTGAATGCCCAGTGAAAGGCAGGCCCGGACCTTTCCAATCAGATCAGGAGATTCAGAAGCAGGAGGGCTGCCCTTTCTCCCCCCTGTGCCTTGAACTGCATTCAGCAGCTGCAGTTTTTCTCATCTCCAGATTTCCATGCCGGGGAAAGCAGCACCAGCCGAGCCTCAGTCAGGAGACACTCAAAAGGAAGAGGCTGCCCGTTTGGAAGGGAGAATGAAGACCTCTGCCTGTCTTCATGAAATCCTGTTTTCTCTGGACTCCAAACATCAAGTAACTGGAAAGGTAATGTATGTATTTATTTACACGCTGTATGTCCTATCTTTGAGCCCAAACAAGGCCACCAAGGCAGCAAACAACTAAAAACAGAGTAGTATGAAACAGACATCATAAAGTGAGTAAACATCTATTAAAACAGGGGTGGGGAACGTCAGGCCCGGGGGCCGTTTAAGGCCCGCAAAATCATTTGGTCTGGCCCTTCATGGGTCTTGACAGATCTCTATCTCAGAAGGATCTAAGACGGGTGATCCGCCTCCTCCCGTGGACAGGAATATCCTCTATTCAAGGTAGATATGAGTTTGTTTTGCAGAGAAAAGGAACCTTTTTCCCCCTTGCAGAAGAGTCGTTAGCTATGGAGCTGCTAGGACCGCCCAAGAAACTGTGATAACCCTTTCCCACCCAGGCCATGGAGAAACGTATTCCCTCTGTATTACAAAAGGACTGGGGGCGGAAGTGGCAACAATGGAGGGGTTAAAGGGGGCAGGGCCAGAATGCACCGGGGGGGGGGGATGAGTTCTTAGCCAGTGTGTCCTCATTTCATCCCTGCAGGCGGAGGTAGTAGGAGCAGGCTGTAGATTCCGGCCTCGACCATACAGAGCAGGAGCAACTCCGGCGTGCGGCTGGACAGCTACACCCGGCTGGTGAAACAGACCATCTTGTGCCACCAGGTGGGCGAGTGTACCGCCGGTTGGATGCCTGCCTGCTTGCCCACGTTGGGGGGGGGTCATCTAGGGCAGCTGCCTGCTTGGGGCTTGGTTGGCTAATTTTTAAGCTGATAATTTTGTATGGCCCGCGAATGATGTTATAAATATCCAAATGGCCCTTGGCGGAAAAAAGGTTCCCCACCCCTGTATTAAAACATGGTGGGAAGGCAGGGTCATTGAGGGAAAGCTGGAGAAAATAAAAAAGTATAGTGATAAAAAAAGGCAGTGATAGAAGGGGACAGACAAATATCCCATAATTTTGGAGCCACGCCGAAAAGGCCCTCTCTCAGGTTGCCCCCTATGTAACTTCACAAGGCAGGGGCATAGGAAGCAGGCCTCCGAACATTACTGTAGTCACTGGGTAGATTCAGGTAGGAAAGGCGGTCCTTAAGGTACACTGCCCCCAAACTATATACCACTTTAAAGATCAACACCAGCACTTTGAATTGGACCTAAAACAAACTGGGAGCCCGGATATATGGGAAAGGGAATTTTTTGTACTCCAGCTGAAATTTCTGACAAAAGAAGCATGTTTGCTTCACTTTTTGCCAGATGTAATGTAAGGCAGAATTGCCCTTCTTCTTTTACAGTCCATGGCAAAATGATTGTTTCCAACTATCTATACAGCTATTCTGTTCTAGAAATGAGAATATTCCTGAGGAACATTGGCGATTCCTTTGTTTCTTTTGGTTCCTTATATATACAACCTGACCAAAGGCATATTCGTTTTGTCTTTATTCCTGTGGAGCAACTTCAAGATGACCTCTCCAACTCAAACTTTTTTTTCTGGGCCTCAGTGACTGGCAAATATCTGGTTGTCAAATTGACCTCAACTTGCTCATTCCTCCTTCAGCATATTGGAATGGAGTACCCTGTATCTTAGTTTAGTGGGAACCTTGTACCTATAATAGGAAGTCATGAAGAGGTGCCTGAGGTAACATGGAATGGTTCCTTTTCTCTTGCTTTCCTGTAATAATAAATATATGCTTTAAAAAGAAGCTGAAGGCATGAACGGTCACCTCATCCAGCTTTCTGCACACTGAGAAAGGCGCTTCCTTATCCAGACAATCTCCACTAATTTTATGCACTTACCATAATAAAATTATTGAGTCATAAAAGTGAGCTTTGCCACCATGTTCTACAGCACTGAAGTCCATATTTCTTTTAATCTATGACAGCTGCTCACTCTACAGAAGAGAAAATACCAAGCACCCATCCTGCAGAACCCTTTTGGGTGGCCTCTCCATCATGGACATAATCTCAGAATCATCTCTGAGCAGTTCCATCATGGCTGCCAGTGTTTAATGTTACCAACAACACAGGCAGAAGTAGTAAACGTGTATCTGAGCGATACCACTTTGCATTAAAAGTGGATCTCACATGACAGAATGCTCCCCGTTGCAAAAAGACCTCCCATGCACGTAAAAAACTCTGAAAGGAAGAATGGTTGTAGCCAAACCTTATTCAGGACATCCTAGCCTTCTGGGTCGAGAATTTCCAATCATATGAGACCCCACACACACACACACACACATCTTGAAATGGTATAGCTGAGTCACAGGTTTACCACTGCTCTGAGAACTAAGCCAAAGAATATTTGTAAGATATCATCTGCTACTAAAAAACACTATCCCCTTTCATTTGTTACACTTATATATGTTCATTTCTATTTATATTTATTTATTTTGCTGCAGCACAACTGCATTGGAGTGCAAAAGGAATTTAACGTTATCCTCTACCTTGTCCACAAAGAACAAATAAATCAGAATAATTGCCTATAATACAACATTTAAGAACTGCTATTCTGGAATAAAGCACAGAGTTTCCCAGAAAGAGGGATTTTTAAACAAATGCTATTCTGCAGGAGATCTTAGAAATGTTTGTGGGTTGTGCTTAAATAAAAAAACTTCAGTAAAGGAGGTAACATGCAAGCATAAAGGAATGCCTCAGAGCCAAAGGGGGAAAATGCAAACTATTGTGCTAATGAGTGCATGCCTATTGAGGGAGTTGCCCAGTGTGTGCTGGGTGTGCTTCAAGGGGAGAACACCCATGTACTTGAATGAATATTCATGTTGCTAAATATGCCTTGACTTCAGGGTGTGGAACTTGGAAGGAAACCAGCCCCTTCAGGAACTGTGCCAGAACTCCCTCTCCTGGTATCGAATAGCTAATGTTACCGCAGATCTTCTCTACTTAAGGATAGATGGACTCACATGCTAGCTGTATCTGAAGAAGTGAGCTGTGGCTCATGAAAGCTCATACCCTGCCAGAAATTTTGGTAACCTTTAAGGTGCTACTGGACTCTTGCTCTTTTCTACTGCTATAGACAGACTAACACGGCTACCCATCATGATCTATCTCCATGGAAGGCACCACATTTAGCTGTACAGAATGGAAATCGATCAGACTTGTAGATAAACTGGCACAGGTACAGGCATGCTATTGCCATTGGGTGCCTAATTCACTCATCTCTACTTAAGGACAGATGGGTTCACATTCTAGCTGCACCTGAAGAAGTGAGCTGTGACTAACCAAAGCTCATACCCTGCCAGAAATGTTGTTAGTCTTAAAGGTGCTACGGGACTCTTGCTCTTTTCTACTGCTGCAGATATTGGGAAAAGCTTTGTAGACTGAAGTGCCTGTCCAGAAACAACAGCTCCTTCTACCACAGTGCAGAGCAAGTGATGTGAAACTGTGCGATCCTGAGACTCACTCTCATACATGTGCAGACAACCTCCCCACACATTTTTATGCACAGACACACACAACCTCAGAGAAATTTAGAATAGTTTCTGAATGCATTTTAGATTCTATAAACCTGCACATGTTTCCAAAGATGCTACATCTAACATCAACCTCTAACATTTTTAAGGCTCAGTGCTGTCAAAGCTGGTTCAGAAATCAGGAAAGTAGAATTTTTAAAGTCAAAGAATCTATTGAGGGAACTGCTATATTATTGGAGTATACAGCAGCAACTAGCCCTTTTAGTCAGAAAATCAATACTGTGTTATATCCCAGATCCATGTTGTTGGTTTGTGATCAAATATGCCCTGGTCCAGTGAGCCTTCTATTCTGGCATTCACATTGCCATAATCATGTTGTACAAGTAGCAACATAGCTGACCAACCCTGCTATGTGCAACATTTAGGCGGGATGAGAAAATAACAAGAATACCTGCCTGTCACCTACACTTATGACATTTTAAAAAACGGAGGTTTTTTAAAATTTCTACTGCAACCACTCACAAGATTACTTGGAAGTAGTTCATACAGAAATCAATGGTATACTTTCCAACTGTCCCTATTTAGGAATCTGATAACAACAGTTCTTATATGACTGATGTTGCTGCTAAATCACTGTCTGTATCTTGTTTCTATTTTTGCCATTTGGGATCCCTTGTTCGGATTTTATTACTGTGAATTGCTGGTATCATCGCTCTTCAGGGTTCAATTCCTTGTCCAGGATATCTAGAAGTCAAGCATACAATTCTAAAGCATTATTGCTAGTTTCAATGGGATTTACCATCTTGTCAGATCTCAGAAGCCCTGGCTAGTACTTGGATGGGAGACCACAAAGGAATACCAGGGTCGTTATGCTAAGAAAGGCAATGGCAAACCACCTCTGTTAGTCTCTTGCTTCTTGGTTTGAAAACCCTACTGGGTTGCCATGTCAGCTGTGACTTGATGGCACTTTACGCACACACAAATTTGTTTAGAATTGCAGCATAACTGTGTGGATGCATTTTATCTAAATACTAGGGCGGTGCACCTTTCAGTATTTTTCAGGTTTGGGTTTAATTAACCTGGAATTTTTCAAAATATCCGAAAAAGCATTCAGTTCTGCGCTGACTGCCCCCTCTGAAGTCCATGTGGTCTGCCCCCTCTGAAGTCCATGTTGTCTTCGGAAGTGGTCCAGTGTTCAGATCGCTGCTGCCTGCCACACCTCCAAAGTCCATGCTGCAAGGACTCAGCCAGCAGGTAAGTAAGGGGGAGGGAGGGGGAAATGGTGGCGGGGCCAAATTTGGCATTATTCAGGATCCACTTTTTGGCTCCTTTTAATTGCCACCATTTTTTTTACTGGTAACCCCCCTCCCCAAAATCCTGAAAATGTTTTTCAGGTTTTTTCGGTTCAACTTTAGCCGAATGCACACCCCTACTAAATACACATTAATACTTGGGCATGGACACTAAGGTCCCAGGCACTGCACAGCCTATAACTGCATACCCAGCAGCTTTTGGAGCATAGTTTAAACACAGTGTAGGAAATAGTTCTCAGCTAATTTTTTTTTTAATGAATCTGTTGGTTTTGAAATCAGTAGAAAGCAAGCTATTGGAGACCATAGGAGGCAGCAGATAGCAGGCAGAACAGAGCCACTAGCAATGCCCTGTGGGTGAGGTTGCCGTGAGTTGGCTGGGACTTTATAGTTTCTTCTTTTTCTTGAGACTTTTCATCTTTCTCGAATGGATGACTAGCTCTGTCAGAGCTGGTGGTTTCATCCCTGTTGCAGTGCACTCACCATATTTGCTTGCAGATGTGAATACACCACTGCATACGGGCGGCCTACTGCCACAATTGCATAGCAGGAGAGTGTGGGCAACACTTTCAGGATCAGAGGAATATAAACCAAACAAGTCCCTCTAATAGTAAATTGGATGATGCGGTCGCCAACTCATATTGGGCAAATAGGGCCACCTACAGACAAAAGGAGGTTGCTGCATACACAGGGAAATATACAAACATTAACACACACACACACACACACACACATATATATATATAAAGATCAAAAGAATGAGCAGTGATACTTGAGGTTGCTTATTGCCCTCTGCCAGGTGGTAAACAATGTTCAAGAAAGACATGGGGTTGCTTTTAGAAAAAAGAAGAGTGGGTCAGCAATTAGTCTGTCTGAGTATCCTCTGATCAAAGTTTATCTCTTCCCTTCTGGTACCCTTCTCTAATCTGTGAAGGATTCAAAAATAAAACCTTAAAATATTCTGGAACAAGGGAAGTAAAAAAAAAAAGATCCTTGAATGTGTATGCAATCCACATACTCTCCCTTATGCTGGCGAGTTTAGAAAACTAAAAATGTTCTTCCTTGAAGAATAGCCCACAGCATGTTGTGCAACCAGCCCTCCCCCTTCCCGTGTGCATGCCATATGCAGTGGTGAAAAGTGCCACCAAGTTGCAGCTGTCTTATGGCGACCCTGTAGGGTTTTCAAGGCAAGAGACATTCAGAGGTCATTTGCCGTTGCCTGCCTCTGCACAGATGACCCTGGTATTCCTTAGTATTCTCCCATCCAAATACTAACCAGGCCCGACCCCTGCTTAGCTTTCGAGATCTGACGAGATCGGGCTAACCTGGGCTATCCAGGTCAGAATGCATGCCACATACCTGATCTAAATCT
This sequence comes from Euleptes europaea, assembly GCF_029931775.1. Classification (NCBI taxonomy): domain Eukaryota; kingdom Metazoa; phylum Chordata; class Lepidosauria; order Squamata; family Sphaerodactylidae; genus Euleptes; species Euleptes europaea. The sequence continues at coordinate 42,436,225 of NC_079316.1, forward strand.
CACACTCCTGAAGTTGCCCTTAGCCGATCAGTGGAAAACCTAGGAGCAGTATTCAGATACCTGCACTCCCCCTCACCTCCCAAGAAACTGGCAATGGTGTCAGGGCAGTGGTGTCCACAGAAATGATTAAGCACCTCCAGTGCTGTTTCCCTAATCAAATTAGCAGCTCCACACAGCTATTTTGAGGTGAAGAAAAGGACTAGGGGGGCTCCAGTTGCAGATCTCTTCGTCATGTTTCTTTGGACCCTTTCCTTTGGTCCTCCCTGGTCCCTTTCCTGTGTGTTCAGCCAGATCTTTCCAAATAAGGATATGTCTTTTATTTTACACTGTATAAAGCAATCAGTTTATACACAAATATGAATAAAAATAATACTGTTGGCCGGATTAGGGTTGTGATATCTTTTCATTTTCCAGTAGGATGGTTGTGCCTGTTATTGGATGCTTGAGTAGCAGAAATTTAGCAGATGAAAAGTTTTGCAGCATGAAGATGTAGCAATGGGAGGGGGAAAGGTTCATCCGCTGGTTTCCAGATAGTTGGAGAAGTTGTGCCAGACCAAAGGTGGGAGCCTAGGTGGCAAGTATTTCACCCTTCTAACATACATGGGCCACCAAGGCAGGCCCTGTAGATTTTTTTTGCCTTGGGACAACTCTATGTATGTGTGTTTGTGTATGCAATCCTGCAAATAGAAATTGCTCCCACCACCAGTCATTTGCACTGGAGTGACAGAATGAGCATCCCATACTGCCTTCTATTTGGGGGGGGGGAATGATTTATTTATAAGAGGAATTTTAGAAATGTAGCTGGATAAATCAAGCCAAAGGTTATTTCTATTTTTTATTAATCAGTTGTTAATTCTTTTAATAGCATACAAAAAGAACATTATTCAAGTCATGTAAACTAAAGAGCCCAAGAGAAGATTCTATAAAATAATTTAGATGCATTAAATAAATACAAAATAATAGCAGCCTTCTACAATGCAGGCTACGTAGAGGTTTACTTCGGCTTGAAGTACCCTGGTCTTTAGTACACCTACAGGAGCAGACTTGCTCCAAAAAGTGTTTTAAAGAGGCATATCTATAAGATACATATAAGAGGGTCTAAAATTAGAAGTTAGGTTTCTTCGAGACATTTTTACCATGGCCTCCACATGTCTAATGACCCCATGCTAGCGCCATTATATGCAAAATGGCTTGGAGATGACAACTCGCGCTGACTACAACGTGAGGGCGGTTGTGGCTTTTTCAACCCCTGCTTCTCTTCAGCAGGGTAGAACTGACTTTGAGCCTGGCTGGACCCTGTTGCATTCCCCTTGCTACTCCCAGGGGTGGTAGACCTCAAGTCTGCCTTGCAGGTTTCGTCACTCGATCTGGGCAAAGATTTCAGCAAGTGGTTCAACAGCCGAGCTCCAAGGGTCTTGTCCATCCACTCACAGGTCAGGAGGAGATTGTGGACCTCATGCATACACTGAATGTATCCAGTGCTGTATCTCTGCTGAGCTTCCAAGCCCAATGTGGAATCTGCTGGATGAGAACAAGAGATTGATTACAGTCACTGGGGGGAAAAAACCACAATCAGTAATGTATGGACATGCTCAGAATGTGGTAGACACTGAGCAAATCAGCTCCAGATACCTTACTGGACTGATCCTTTCTCCATAATAGTTGATACAGTTCTAAAGTTATTAAAACATTTTTAGGGAAAACATCTACAGCACATGTAAGGACAGGCTTCTCTTTTAGATTACTCATAATAGTGATTGCCATTATAAGGTGCACATGTGATCCAGGTTCGATCAGAAATCTGTACAACTGTAGCTGCTCTGTAGAGCATTAAAAGCAGTTTCAGATGACTTGTGCAACATTAGCAGAATCAAACTGCAGTATGGTTTGGACTGGAGGTTCATAATGCCCTGGAAGTTCTCAGGCTGGTGGTTAGAGTATTGACTTGGGAGAAGGTAGAAATACTTTCAGATCCCTGCTCCTCCATGTATTCATTGAATGGCATTAGACATGTCTGTTCCCTTTCACATGCAGACACAGTACTATGGGAGCCACATTCCTGTGGCACAATCTCTTTCATAAACCCACATGGCTGCAGTACCACTAGGTTCCAACAACACAGTGGCTACACCCAGGTCTCCTCACCTGGGATATCAAGTATACTGGGGGGAAATGACTGCATGAGGTATAGAAATTACAGAAGATCATGAGAACACATTATCTGTATAATATGACAATTGAGATATGAGAAGACGAGAGTCACTGGAAAAGACCGTCATGCTAGGAAACGTTGAGGGCAGCAGGAAAAGAGGAAGACCCAACACGAGATGGATGGACTCAATAAAGGAAGCCACAGCCCTCAATTTGCAAGATCTGAGCAAGGCTGTCAAAGACAGGACATTTTGGAGGACACTGATTCATAGGGTCGCCATGAGTCGGAAGCGACTTGACGGCAATTACCGGTAACACACACACACATGACAATTGCAGATTAATTTCTATTCATGCCACACACTTGCCCTTGACTCTGATAATAGGCCAGTCCAATAATCTTGGTAGTAACCTTTCATACAGTATGTTGTTTGCAAGTGCGAACTGTTTAATATTCTTAGCTTTGGTCAAACATCTTATGGCCCTTTGGTCAATGAAATAACATATATTTTAATGCAGTAGGGTGTATTGGTTAGAGTGCTGGACTAGGATCTGGGAGACCCAAGTTCAGATTCCCCACTCTGCCATGGAAACTTGATTGGAGACCTTGGGCAAGCCAATCTACCTCACAAGATTATTGTGAGGAAACAGTGGCGGAGAGGAGAATGATATAAGCTGTTTTGGGTCCCCACTGAGGAGGCAGGGTATAAATGAAGTAAATAAATGCACAGTGCTTTGTCATTCATCTATTTAGAGATTTTTCACAGTAAACTTTTTCTGTATCATTTAGGGTTCATGTTTTAAAAATTATGGTGTTACTGTCTTTAAGGGTTTCTTGTTTTTACAGTGCTATATAATGTTAACATTACCTTAGCTCATATATTTAGCCAACCCTTTTTTAAAAGTAGTTTGACTCACAGCATGTAGCTTTGGGGCCTTATCCATTTTAGCTGCTCCTTCTAAAAATAATAAATAAATTAATATGAATTCCCTCTACATTTAGAGCAGTGTAAACGTCTAGGGATCACCTTTGAAAAATGCCCATGCAAACTGGATAATGTGACTGCTATACTTTTTTCATTGTGGCACCCATGAGCACCAATGCAACTAGAGGAATTTTTTTTGGCACCCAGCTCTGCATTTGAGGAAAGTGGGCAGGGCCTTTTCCTAGCAAGCTCTGTGTAGGAAAAGCTCCTCCTACCTCAGCGCCACAGCCAATCAGCTAGACAGTGGGGCCAGCCTATTGCCCAACCACCTGATTGTTGTGCCCACCCCCCTATCTCACTAGGGTTGCCAGGTCCCTCTTCGCCACCGGTGGGAGATTTTTGGGATGGAGCCCAGGGAGGGTGGGGTTTGGGGGAGGGACTTCAATGCCATAGAGTCAAATTGTCAAAGAGGCCATTTTCTCCAGGTGAACTCATCTCTATCAGCTGGAGATCAGTTGTAATAGCAGGAGATCTCCAGCTAATACCAACCAGGAGCAGCCAATCCTATTTATTAGAACATAGGCAAAGCCTTGTCTAAGCCCTGCTGGGCAATAACCAGCCACAGCCAGCAATCAATATAATAAGTAAAAAGTGAAACCCTAAAGCAAAGGCTTTTTCCTTAAGGGATCATGTTAAAATGACCATACAATACAATAAGGGAACATTAACAAATTTACAACTCCCCACAATATAACACACTTTAATATGGTAATTGTGTGTTCCAGTGGTACAGATGGGCTGTCAGCCGCTCAAACATTTTAAGAACAAAACTAAAAATAGTCACAGGCTAGTTTGACCATGAGACACACAACCTTACTGCACAGGGCAATGGCCGCTTTATTTTTCCAGTATTTTTCACAGCAGGAATAAATGGAAAAGGTGATGCATCTACAGTTTTCAGTGAAGGTGTATAGGCATTCTTCAGCAATCAGCTTTCCAGACTATCTCTGTATTACCTTTTATTTAGCATGGAATCCAACGGGTATAGTTTCTCCTTCAAACTTTTCTGTATCTTAACATCAGGGTTGCCATACTCCAGGTAGTAGCTGGAGATCTCCTGCTATTATAACTGATCTCCAGCCGACAGAGATTAGTTCACCTGGAGAAAATGGCCTCTTTGACAATTGGACTCTATGGCATTAAAGTCCCTCCCCTCCCCAAACGCCGCCTTCCTCAGGCTCTGCCCCAGAAACCTCCCGCCAATAGCAAAGAGGGACCTGGCAACCCTACTTAACATACAGCCTGGCTGTGAAACATCATGTTAGGGGGAAAGGTAGGTTCTTTCTTGCACTAATGTTTGAACAGCTTTTTCTATTGTATTGAATATGAGTTGCTCAGGTTTGAATAAACATTTAAGGCACAAAGAAGGGGTACCTGCATAAACCATGTAGGTACAGATATCCACTCACCCATAATTTTGCTGTTTTGGATGTTCTGGAGATGCTTGACTGTCATTTCAAGGATATCAGCTTTTTCAAGTTTAGATTGCTGGTTAAAAAGGAAACAATAAAGTGGATCAGGAATCTTTTGGATTAGAAATAAATGAAACCGAGGCTGGTGTAGGGATGCCAGCTGCCAGGTGGGTCCTGGGGATCCCCTGGAATTATCTCCAGACTACAGAGATCAGTTCCCCTGGAGAACATGGCTGCTTTGGAGGGTGGACTCTATGGCATTGTACCTTGGGTTGCCAGTTCTGGGTTGGGAAATACCGGGAGATTTTGGGGGTGGAGCCTGAGGAGGGCGGGGTTTGGAGAGGGGAGGGACTTCAATGCCATAGTCCAATTGCCAAAGCGGCCATTTTCTCCAGGGGAACTCATCTCTATCACCTGTAGATCAGTTGTAATAGTGGGAGATCTCCAGCCACCACCTGGAGGTTGGCAACTTTAATTGTACCCCACTGAGGTCCCTGTCCTCCCCAGGCTCCATCCTCAAATCTCCAGGAGTTTCCCAACTTGGATCTAGCACCCCATCCCCTGCCCGGGGGATGACGGGGGGAACGACCTGGCAACCCTAGGCTGGTGGATGTGGGGGGGGGGGGGCGTTTGGGAAACCGATAATAGAAGTATGTTAAAAATCTGTACTTACATCAAGCTGAAAGGCTCCAACAACCGTCTCTTTGAGCTGGTCCAAACAATTGTTGATCCTTTCCCTTCGTTTTCGTTCAATCAAAGGTTTCCTTAACTGCAATAATTAACAGGAGAATGTTAAGAGTATGTTGTTCTGCTTCAAGGTTGTGATCATACTTTGAGGATGCGAAGGTTTTTCTTGGGAAACAACATGGGTCTCATTTCTTAAAACTAGATCAGTTTCCCATGTGATCGCAAGTAGTTCATTGGCACTGTGCCACGGTGTGATAGCAACACTATAATTCTCACCTGTTTGGTGACCATAACACCACCGACTTTGCAGAGCCTTTCTATCCGAAACACAGATACCCGAGTGTCTCTCTCAAATGCGCATCCTCATCTAAAAACACAGAGTAGTCCTAACAACCCCAGTCACAAAGGTAGAAATACAAGTGCAAGGACAATTCTACCCAGACTTTATTTGTACAGACATCTTGCCAAAACTCTCCTCCAACTTGATTACGTGATGGACTTTCCCATCACCTTCTGCACCTGCGTTTATTAATTACATGGAATGGCTCAACCCACTTATACAGTCAATCATTCATGAGACTTTTTGCCGCTGTATTTCTCCCCCATGATTGCACTGGAGACCATGACAGGTAGCTTATGAATTCCACAAACCCAATGTTACAAGAGTTTTCACTCCTGAAGTAATATATATTTCATTTTAATCACCATTGACTTTTTAGAAAATGTGCTGTAAGTCTAGATATATTTTTCAACAAATGAGTGCAGAATACACACACAGAACTTATATACATGTTACATTTTGTACCTTGGTTTTTGTTCCAGCTGCTCTATATGAAGAAGAGTGTTTTTTATATGCCGACTTTCTCTACCACTTAAGGAAGAATCAAACCACCTTACAATCACCTTCCCTTCCCCTCCCCACAACAGACACCCTGTGAGGTAGGTGGGGCTGAGAGAGCTCTAACAGAGCTGTAACTTGCCCAAGGTCACCCATCTGGCTTCGCGTGTAGGAGTGGGGAAACAAATCCAGTTCACCAGATTAGCCTCTGCCGCTCATGTGGAGGAGTGGGGGAATCAAACCCGGTTCTCCAGATCAGACTCCACTGCTCCAGGCTGCTCTTAACCACTACACCACATGCAGCTTGTTTAAAGAATGCCTGCAAGTGAGTCACTCCACAAGGGCCATTTGCCAGGAGATTACTTCTAGTGAAGCAGACTGAATGTGTTTTTCCCCCTGCCGAAAAGCCACAGCCCACTTAACAGCGGTCCCAAAGGGTTTTCAACGCAAGAGACCTTCAGAGATGGTTTGGCATTGCCTGCTTCTCCAGAGCGACCCTTTTATTCCTTGGAGGTCTCCCATCCAAAGACTGACCAGGTCTGACCTGCTTAGCTTCCGAGATCTGATGAGATCAGGCCAGCCTAGGCTATCCAGGTCAGGCCCGACTGAATATACCCAAATGTAAAAATCATAAAACCTAACCCTGTTTAAAGTATTACTCCCTCAGATTATGCACAGCTAGTAAATGCTTGGCACTTGTTTACTAAACAACAAGGAAATATTTGCAATACCTTTTATTAGTAGTAGCCAACTTGACACAAGCCATGTACAAAATGCAACATACCTTCCTTTCCTCTTTGGTGTTGGAAAGTTTCTGCACGCTGCCGCTGGCCACGGTTGTGGCAGTCATTGCAATCCACCTCGCCTGCCCCAAGGCTTAAAGGAGAAAGGAGGGGAAGGCCTTTGGCAGCGGGCCGCTCCCCTTGCCTTCTGGGGGCTTTCTCTTACACGAGTGCGGTGCTCTGCTTGCATTTATAGCCTGGTATTAGCATGTGAATGAGCGCACTCCTTGGCTGGCCCTCTTTTCCCACAGGAGGGGTTGAGACCAGAGGCTTGTGGCCATCAATCAAGGCTGACAGGTCACCACTTTTGAATGGCCAAACCGCGCACACACACAGAGCTCCCAAAGAGCGACAGATGTCCAGCCTCTACAAAGCTTTGCCTGGCAGAAATCTTTTGTTCTGGAAGAGACACAGAATAAGAGCGCTCACTAGAGGTTACATGGCTCCTTGCTCAGTTGGCACTGATTCCCAGGGAGAAACGATCAGTTGACACACACCTGGGCTATTGAGGTTAGCGGTTTTGTTGTCTTCTTGTGCAAAATGACACTTTTCATCTGCGCACCTCATCTCTCTTACTCGTATTTTTCCTCTACCCCGCCCCCATGCATTACAAAGTAAAATATATCCAGTATTATACTTTTCACAGCACAGAGACCTCAGTAGCCTTCAAACTGTCGGTTCCCCCAATGAACCCTCCGCTGCAACCGTTTGCGAATGGCCCACAGAGTTTTTTCTTCAGTGGTTTAGTTGGCAGATTTTGCACCTTGGGTGAACCTCATCTTTAGCACCTTTTTGTTTTCTGGACGTCTGGGGGAACAGGCGGTGTCCCAGTTCCGTCTTCTAGCCTGTGCCTTCTACATGGGCAGCTCTTGGTTTATCTACTAACAGCTGTACTTATGTACAAGATTTATTGCTTTTGAGTTTATTTATTGTTTATTCACTTCATTTATACTCTGCCTTTCTCCTGAATGGGAGAGAACTTCATTTATAGCCCAGCTTTCTCACTGAACTCAAGGCGGATTACAGCTGAAAGCAATGCTGTAGGAAGCAGTACAATAAACTAAATCAACAAAATTATGGAATACACTAATAAAGCAACAATATTGGAGAAATAATGCAGTGAGACATGATATTACGTTCTGCGGTAACAGGGCTGGGTTAAAGCTGGATCACCCCTCTGCTCTGTCACCCTAAGGGCTGTTGGGGCCTTAGACCAGGGGCCCTGAATCCCTTCAGTGGACCTTAGGATTCCCCCTTTTTCTTTCTTCCCTGGCCCTTACACTTATGCTGTTTCTTTCATAGGTCCCTTGTGCTCCCCAGTCCTCCACCAGACCTCTTCCCACACGGGCATGACTTCCTCTGACCTGTTGCCTCACCACCAAGCCAGTGCTGCTGGGGTGCCAGAGGTGCTCCTCACCCCATCCGTTGGCCTCTTTTCCCCTCTCCTGGTCACCAATGAGGCCTGCCTCTCTCCGTGGAGGCCTTGCACCCTCTTCATTCAGGTCTCTGACTTCTCCTCTCACTGGCTCATTTCCCCCTTGGGGGCTGGTGAGAGGCAGGGCAGCCTTGCCCACCTGTCGATAGTGTTGCACAACATCCTGCCCGGCTGGCTGTAGTGCTAGACTACTGTTCAGGACCCAGAGGTGGTTTGCCATTGCCTTCCTCTGCAGAGCCTTCCTTGGTGGTCTCCCTTCCAATTACTGTTCCTGCTTAGCTTCTGAGATCTGACAAGATTAGTAGGGTTGCCAGGTCCCTCTTTGCCACCGGTGGGAGGTTTGGGGGCACAGCCTGAGGAGGGTGAGGTTTGGGGAGGGGAGGGACTTCAATACCATAGAGTCCAATTGCCAAAGCAGCCATTTTCTCCAGGGTAACTGATCTCTATCGGCTGGAGATCATTTGTAATAGCAGGAGATCTCCAGCTACTACCTGGAGGTTGGCAACCCTAAAGATCAGGCTATACCATGATGCCTTCCCTCCTCCTTCCCTCCCTACTTTCTGTAATTTCAGGCTCTCTTCTCCCAGTCCAGCTTACTTTGGAAGCAATTTGGAGGAAGAAGTGCTAGAAAACGAGGTCAGTCATGATGTGGTTGAGGGCATCACCCGCATCATGCCCCTTCCAGTGTGAAAACTCAGTCTTCCTACTTTATGAATTAATCTATAATTTGATTACCTTATAATAATGTGAATAAATATGGCACCACCTTTACAACCTGTCCCCTCAGAGAGTGAAGACTAAGAAAAGGCTTGCTGTTGTTGTTTTTATATGGAGGTGGCTGCCTAAGAGGAGGCAATGCAGAAGAGTCCTGGTGCACATTTGTAACATTAGCATTGCCAGGTCCCTCTTTGTCACTGGCAGAAGGTTTTTGGGGTGGAGCCTAAGGAGGGCGGGGTTTGGGGAGGGGAGGGACTTCAATGCCATAGAGTCCAATTGCCAAAGCATCCATTTTCTCCAGGGGATCTGATCTCTATTGGCTGGAGATCAGTTGTAATAGCAGGAGATCTCCAGCTAGTACCTGCAGTTTGGCATCCCTATGTAACACTAAAGCCCAGCATGAACCGAGAGCCACGTCCAGACCAACCTCTGACCAACCTCTTTAATTGCTTTCATCAGAGAACAGGCCTTTTCTAAAAATTCAATGGGATCCTCTTCATAAGCCTTGTTGACCCCAGCGCATGCATGTCATCTATTTTTACCATATTTCAGAAAATGGATTCTCCTCATGGTTCCTTTAAATTATGTCACCAGAAAACATCAAGCTGTGCTGAACACACCCCATAATGCTTCCAAAATCTGTGCTCCATGATAGCGGCCGGCGCCCTGCCGTCTGGACTGACCTCCCTCACTCTCATATCTTTTCCCAAACTGAGTTATTTCTCATCGTTGTGAGTGGGTTTTAATTGCTGACTTTGTGTCCATTCCCAAGATTGCTGCAAAGGCCTTCTCACTCCTGCTCTTGTATTCAATCTGGTATCTTCTCCCCCTTTCTTCACATTATGAAGCTGACAAGTCAAAGGTCGGAAGCAGGGCAGAGGCCGGGAACTCTTGCACACAATAGGCAGAGAATTCCCACAGATCCTGTGGCATTTGCAGGGCTTGGGGTCAGGTGGTCCATGGAACAACAAAGGAGAGAGCCTGGGAGAGGATCCTTCCAGAAATTTCCTCTCCAGCAGACACACTTCTTGATTTGCCATACTGTTGGACGTACCTTGTTGACCTCACTGTGAGCACCTTATGCCCTGTTCGTAAATCTTACCAGATCAGATACCTGCTTGCAGGAGAGGGTCTAATTCTGAGGCGGCCTTCAATTCTCCTTCCACGTGTAGAGTTTAAGTGGACATTGTAACATTGGGAAGACACTAAAAAGAACTGATGAAGAATTGAAGATTCATCAGAGTTAAGGTTGGGTGACCTACTGATCGCCCTGTGGAAAGAAATTGACATTTCATATACGGTATATATCTTAAGTACATTGGACAAAAAAACGGGACTGGATAAAATTTACATTTGAATATACAAAACAAACATATGAGAAATTGTGATATTGTACTTACCTTACACTGTGATCCTTGCAATATTTACGCAGATGACTGCATGCAACTAGGTTGTAATTCAATTACTAGAATTACAGTTATTAGTCATATTGATGGATAAATGACTACATTTTGAAATTATATGTGCTGAACCATTTTTTGTGTGGCTGCTGTGTCAGCTTTCTCCAACTGCTTACTGTACACAGTGGTGCTTTTTTCTCACAACCTCCAGGTACTAGCTGGAGATCTCCTGCTATTACAAGTGATCTCCAGCCGACAGAGATCAGTTCACCTGGAGAAAATGGCCACTTTGGCAATTGGACTCTATGGCATTGAAGTCCCTCCCCTCCCCAAACTCCACCTTCCTCAGATTCCACCCCAAAAATATCCAGGTATTTCTCAACCCGGAGCTGGCAACTCTGTCACCCAGTGAGCATCCACAGCAGATCCTAGTCTGACACTCTTATCTACTACAGCACACTGACTCTCACTGGCTTCTTGAAGATGCTAAATAGTTAGTATTTGTATAACATTTATGCAACCCCTTGACACACATCATTTTACTAAGCCTGTAAGATATTATTATCCATATTAAAATACTGTAGATGGTGGTGGAACTCTTGGTTGAGAAATCCCCTGAGATTTAGTGGTAGGGCCATGGGAGGGTGGAGTTAGGGGAGGGGTGTAATGCCTCAGAAGGCTGTAATGCCATGGAGCCCACCCTCCAAAGCTGCCATTTTCTCCAGAGGAAATGTTCTGTGTAATCTGGAGATCAGTTGTAATTCCATGCCCCCCGCAACCTGGAGGTTGACAGCCCTGGGATTGAGATAGTGAGTTCATCTGAATGGGGGACGGGGACTTCAGACCCAAAGACTCAGCCTCGACAGTACACCAAGCTTCTTGATGTCTGTCCTCTTTTCCTTTTACGTACAGGTATGAGCTTTGCATCCGTCAAATAAGCAAGAGCCTTTTGCTGGTATGGCATATGTTTCCTGTGAGATCATTCATGAAAGGGTTCGCTCATACAACACACAGCACTGGCTGGCTTTTTCTGGAGACTGTTCCTTGTTCTGTTTGCTTTCAAGGATACTGTAGAAACTTGGAAGGCTGCAGAATAATTTGTCATTCAGGCAAAGTATGACATCTGTGCTGAGGACTGAATGAGGAATCAGCACACAAATGCAAATGGGTCAGTGCATCATTCAAGGAAGTACTTTGTGATTTGCTTGCTTATTTTTACATTGCCTGGTGCCAGCTTTCAGTGAAAAGGTAAATTCCCTTTACAGACAAAGCTATCTCTTTCTTTCTTATGCTCCCAATGCAATGGGGGGGGGGTCCAGTCCACTGTTGCTGCTCCTCCCCTCCTCCCCATTCCACTTTCAGTATTTGTCTACATTTCACACTTGTTAAAAAGAAAACAACTTTAAACATCTGTTCCTGCACTTTTTAAGATGGAAAGAAAGAGGTCCTGAATATAGCAAAACGCATGGCAGATGTTAGCAAATTCCCTCCAAGGCAGATGTCTGCCTCTCCAAAACACAAGTTCCTTTAAGAATTCATGGCTATGGCTCCTCTCTGACTTAGGACACGCGACTGCCCAGCAGGTGAAGGGACGTGGGAAAACTCAATGGCACAAAGAGCTTATTCAAACAAGCCTAATAGCCGTGAAGAATCTAATAACCAGCAGGAAAATGGACAGCAAGCCCACAAGTGAGACAAGAAGAAAAAATTAACCCTTTCTGCACTTCCTGTGTAGAATAAGAATGGGAAAGACGTCTCCCGCATAACACTTGCAAACACAGGATTCTGTGTCTGTTTTCAAAGCATAATTGTGTTGAAAGAACGGGTGGTGTATACTACCCTGTTCCATAAACTTGCTGAGTAATGTCCCAGTCTATGAACTCATGACTTTATCAGGAGTCCATTCAATATATATTTTTTTTAATTTTTATTTTTAGTGGCCATGGGTTGGATTCTAACTACATCCAAGAAGAACTATTGATCTTTGCTGTTTTCCTCTGTGTTCCTGCAGTTCCTTCCAAGCCCTGGAAAGTGAATTTCCATATAGGTTGGTGGGCTGCCAGGAGGAAAGAGGTGAAATAGACTTTCTTACCTTTTCCATCAGCAGAGCTGTAGAGACAGAGGAAATGGAGATTTCCATCCCTCCCCACTTCAACCCCCCCCCCCAACACACATGGCCATTAATCCATACAGGTCTCACAACCCTGCAAATTTACTTCTAGTGGTCAGAAGGAGCTGCTGGGTGGAAGGAGAATGCAGTAATGATCCATGTTTTTGCTGGTGGTAGTTCAGATCCAGCTGTACATAGCAAAAGCCCACAATGGGCCTTGAACTAGTAACATGTCAGCACGTAGTCCATCACCAACCATGACCAAAATGGGGAGACTGCTGGGAGATTGGCCACATCATCCAATGCAGCTTCCTTGTCTAGCAGAGGAGAGCAAGTAATATTTTTTGTCCTGGGCCACTCTAAACGATTCTGGGTTGGGCTTGCTCTGTGATTGCTTACATTTTGGAGTCCTGATCTTGCTGCCAACGCCCTGTCTTCACCCTCAATTGCAAGGGGACAATGTCTGGCACTCTTCTAATACTGCTCACACTGATGATGGGACAGGTTTTAATAGTATATTGCGTTACTCAGGAGTAAAAGGCTGAGGTATATAAGAAATAGTTGGACTGTGCTGTGGGAAATTCTTGGCATTGTGAGTAAGCTGTGGGCTAGTAATTGCCTATCCTTGTTCTAATGGGCAGTTTTCGTCCAGTCACCCCAGTACTTTGGAGAGATGGATCGTGTGGAGTGGTCAGGAGGCTTTTCACTGTCATGTGATGGGGGCTGATGAGGTAAATAATGAAGATGAGTTTGTTGGAGGCAGTTCTGAGAAGGATGGATGATTTGCCAGTTGGATGATGGACTACTGCTTTCAGAATGCTAGGATATGCAGTACTAACATCTTCGTGAGTAATGCTAAGATTGCAGAGCGTATGTTATATTTATCTTCCGAAAAGGGTGCCATTCACTTGTCATATATGTTCTCAAACACCACCTAATTCCCTATTTCTACCACATAACTCCCATGCTAATCCTTAGATTCTTCCCTATCTCTGTTCTCTTTATACTGTTAACAGAAAAGCCTGTGTCGTTTCCATGTGATGTATAACACCTAGTACATTAGGTTCTAAATAAATGTATAGTAGCAATATCATCACATGCATCATACCCAGATGAAAATTGCCTACTGTGTCCACATAATCATTGCAATGAATAACGATGCAAGAATTACCCATCTGTTTGGTGAAATGGTAAACTGTAGTGAGTCTAGGCTAAGAGAAAATACAACTTTTTATCCTGTTACTTACATGGTCTACTGGATGGCTCCTGTTGAAAATGTTAGCACGTGGATGATCAAATTAAGTTATTTTAAAACAATAAATCTGACTGCTTGTGAGGACAGCAGCATTGAGGGACAGGCCTTGATTCTTTGAAATCGGAACTGCCATTTATGCTACTTCATTTTGGACAGCTGTATATTAGCACGGCACTTTCACACAGCCTAAATAATGCACTTTCAATCCACTTTCACTGCACCTTAACGATCGTTTGCAAGTGGGTTTTCCCAGTTCACACAGTAAAATCCACCTTCAAAGTGCATTGAAAGTGGATTGAAAGAGCATTCTTTGGGCTGTATGAAAGTGCCTTTAGGGGGAAAGGTTCCCCCCCACACACACACCTAAATAAAGTAGGAGATGCCTATATGGTAATTTGAAGATTTCTTCCTTCTTTACCCTGTTAAATTGGTGGCCTTGTATGTGTATCAGCGTGTGACTTGCAGCAGGCACGAGTACGAAGAGAATGCACAGTCTGCACATAGACCATTGTTTTGGACTCCCTGTACAGTTTTTTTTCCTCACAAAATTTTGATCATTGAAGAAATGAAAGCTTTTTGTACTTTTGGTACAGAATGAGTATCTTGTAATATAGTTATAATGTTACAAGAAGTGCAATTTTATAAATTCATGCATGCAAAGGTTTTGTAATAGAGAAGGAGAAGGCATTGCACTGCCATACCCAGCCTCTAAGACATATCCCTCATTGTGCATACTAAAAGGTAAAGGTCCCCTGTGCAAGCACCGGGTCATTCCTGACCCACTGGGTGACATCACATCCCGACGTTTACTAGGCAGACTGTGTTTACAGGGTGGTTTGCCAGTGACTTCCCCAGTCATCTTCCCTTTACCCCCAGCAAGCTGGGTACTCATTTTACCGACCTTGGAAGGATGGAAGGCTGAGTCAACCTTGAGCCTGGTACCTGAAACTAACTTCCGTTGGGATCGAACTCAGGTCATGAGCAGAGCTTGGACTGCAGTACTGCAACTTACCACTCTGCACCACGGGGCAAGCAAGCAAGCAAAAGACTTAGGAGTGGATGCTGTATAGCACAAGCAAAACATTGCTCACAGAAACAAACTTTCCCATCTGCATCTTCCATGGAAGCCTTCTGTGCCCCTCGAAATGGTATCCTCCAGAGAAGTCTGCAAACACCATGGGGAGTGAAATGGGGTTGTACAGTGGAAGGGAGACTCAGCCAAAATCATCTTCCTTTTCTGCTGTTAAAAGAAGAGGAAGAAGAGTTGGTTTTTATATGCTGACTTTCTCAACCACTTAAGGGAGACTCAAACCAGCTTACAATCACCTTCCCTTCCCCTCCCCACAACAGACGCCCTGTGAGGTAGGTGGGGCTGAGAGAGTTCTAACAGAGCTGTAACTTGCCCAAGGTCACCCAGCTGGCTTCATGTGTAGGAGTGGGGAAACAAACCCAGTTCACCAGATTAGCCTCCACCGCTCATGTGGAGTTGCTGGGAATCAAAGCCGGTTCTCTAGATCTGAGTCTACCGTTCCAAACCACCGCTGTTAACCACTACACCACGCTGGTCTTCTACCAGCAGAAGCCATGGTTAGGATCTAACTCAAAGACTCCCAAACCTAGCTGTTCCATGACATAGAAATCAGCTGCTTTAAAATCCATACTGAAGTCTTGTTCATGTCTGCATGGATGTGGTTTAGTGGTACAGTGCATGCTTTTGGGCAGCAGATCTCAGGTTCTAGTCCCTGGTATCTCCAATTAAAGGATCTCTGGTAGCAGACGATGGAAAGGAGTTTTCTTTGCCTGAGAGCAAGGCTTAGATGTTGCCAATCAGAGTAGACAATGTTGACTGGGATGAGCCAATAGTTTGACTTGGCAAATGGTAGCTTCATATCTTCCGCCCTCATTCCCTTTTTTGGTAGGCTACATAAAAAATGAAATCCAGCATTTATATATTAAAAGAAAAAAAACCAAGCCTGTAATCCTTGGAGGGGCAAGTGCTCCTTTGGAAGGTGAAAAGTTTAAAATTAAATTGAATATGAGAAGTGTGCTTGAAGTCCTAAGCATAGCAAATATGGCAAATTTACTGCTCCAGCTCCTAAATTCAGGCTTCACCATCACAAGGACAGAAATATAACTGTTGTCATCATTATTTATGACTGGCATTGTAAACAGGATATTCATTTCTGTCCCCATACAGCCACATTCTTCGCTTTAATATAAAACATGCAGACAGTTTTTCTCTTAATTTGATCAGCTGTTCTCTGACTGTAGCAATTCCTGCTGCTTTCCAGCACCATGCAAGGGCCACTTTAGTTGCTAATTAAGTCAATTAGCACACTGCACTCTGGTAGCACACTGATAGTCATCATCCAAATAATTCAGCTAAATGATCCATGGATCAGATCACAGGTTACTAATTAGCTGTAATTATTTTGGACATAAATGCTAATATTTGAGATGTGAAGTTTGGATGTGATTACACCATGATTACAAGTGTGGGAGGGGATGCGTGAACTGAACAACCTTTCCATTTAAACTATTGAGGCAGATCATTTTACCCAACCAAACCAGAGTTAAATGCCAGCCACAGAGCAGTTTGTTTTGTGCTTCCCAAATGGAAATGAGTCATTTGAAACAAGAGCAAATAAAAGCATGAATGAACCTGGATCTTATCAAAGACTATCAGAGCAATCCTAAACAGGTCTCCTCAGAATCCTTCTGAGGTCTGTTCAGCGAGGGTTACTGCCAGTAAAGGAAGGTTGCTAGCCCCCAGGTGGAGCCTGGAGATTTCCCAGAATTACAACAGATTTCCAGACTATAGACATCAGTTTCCCTAGAGGAAACAGGTGGTCTCTATGGCATTAATACACCTCTGAAGGCCCTCCTCTCCCCAAGACTCACCTTCTTCAGGCTCTTCTTGCAGGTGGAGCCTGAAGAGGGTGGGGTTTGGGGAAGGGAGGGACGGTATAATGCCATAGAGTCCACCTTCCAATGCTGCCATTTTCTCCAGGGGAACTGATCTTTGTCGCCTGGAGACAAATTGTAACTCCAGGAGATCTCCAGCCACCACCTGGAGGTTGGCAACCTGAACAGTAAAGGGGCTCACGAAAGTTCATACCCTGCCAGAGATTTTGTTAGTCGTTAAGGTGCTGCTGGACCCTTGCTCTTTTCTACCACTAACAGTAAAGTGTGTTTAAACTTATACTGTGACACTCTGCCTGATATCTTTTAGGATCATTGCAAGGTAGGGTTGCCAGGTCCCTCTGTGCCACCGGCGGGAAGTTTTTGGGGCGGAGCCTGAGGAGAGCGAAGTTTGGGGAGGGGAGAGACTTCAATGCCATAGAGTCCAATTTCCAAAGGGACTGTTTTCTCCAGGTGAACTGCTCTCTATTGGCTGGAGATAAGTTGTAATAGCAGGAGATCTCCAGCTAGTACCTGGAGGTTGGCAACCCTATTGCAAGGGTTCTTAACTGCAAATTACTCTCCCCATCCTAGGTGACCCTTGTATTATGCAAGTGTGCCATACAGCCAATGGAAAGAGGGACTGTTAATACAGCCTGGTCAATAGCTGCATCAGCCTGGCTCAGAAACTTAGATTCTGCCCTTGTGATGGCACTAGGACCACAAAGTGCCTGTTCTTGTGACCCACTGAGTGCCCTAGCTTGAATAACAGGCTTATTTACAAGGTTTCTTAACATTACCAGAGAGGGAAAATGCAACATGATGTTTACATAGCAGGCCTTTGATTGCATATTCCTAACTACCATGGCCTAAAGGCTGACGGAGCCATCAGTACTGAGAAGTTCCATTCAGCCCAAATGTCTTTGAAAGGAAATATTATACTGACAAATGCACAAATGTAGCAACATCACTAATCACAGAGCACTTATAGAATATTCCTGGCCTCTTAACGAGCCATTTAGGGTATATTTTGCACACAGGTCACGTTGGATAAGCACATCGACTGGCTTGAACCGCCAGGCCTTGGTGCCAGGCAGTGAAAGAGTTAAACCGTAGAGGCTGGCCCGCTGAGCTACAGGCAGGTGGCAGGCCTGCATCTGCACAACACAAGGCGCATTCTGTCTGCATGCATAAAATCGGCTGGGGCAGTAGTAAAGACACCCGTAAATCAGGGTTTTAAATAGAGCCCAGCGCATAACCCGTCTAGGCAGATCTGCGGGATATAGCATGTTTACACAAAGAGAGAAGGGGTTCTTTTGCAGCACTAAAGAGGTTTGTGGGGAAAACAAGGAAGACTCGTTCTTTGAGCCAGGGAGGTTTTAGGCTGAAAAGTGTTGGAATGTGCGTAGTTGCATATTCCTAATATTTAGCAGAGTGCCTTAAGCTTAGCAAACAGCGGGAGCTGACTCATGCGCGCGTGTGTGAAAATAAAGAGAGCAGTCGTTTGCTCTATTCAAACTAAATACATTTATTGTGGAAATACACTTTGGATAGGAAAGGACATACAGGGTCCCCTATCCTAATCTATCTAGCGAATTCCTTAGATATAAAAGAAGTTACCTGCCTTCCACTCCATCTTTGGAGTGGGAAGGCCTGAGCTCACGAAGAGCCCGGCTCTATGCGACTTGCATCGAAGAAGGGTGAAGGGGAAGAGAGAGAAGAGGATATTGTCCCTGACAATATAGCTCTAAACATCAAAGGGCACGAAATGAGGGGAGAGGTGCAACTGCTAACAACCTCCCATCAATCTATCTGACTATCTGGTCAGTTCCCCCCCCCCCACCCTTTGAGTATGGAGGCAAGTGACGCCGTTAGGGAGAGCCCAAGAGCTGCAGGCAGGTGGCAGGCCTGCATCTGCACAGCACAAGGCGCATTCTGTCTGCATGCATAAAATCGGCTG
Source organism: Euleptes europaea (assembly GCF_029931775.1). NCBI lineage: Eukaryota > Metazoa > Chordata > Lepidosauria > Squamata > Sphaerodactylidae > Euleptes > Euleptes europaea. The sequence goes on from NC_079316.1 coordinate 42,454,859, forward strand.
GAGCAGTAGTAAAGACACCTGTAAATCAGGGTTTTAAATAGAGCCCAGCGCATAACCCGTCTAGGCAGATCTGCGGGATATAGCATGTTTACACAAAGAGAGAAGGGGTTCTTTTGCAGCACTAAATAGGTTTGTGGGGAAAACAAGGAAGACTCGTTCTTTGAGCCAGTGAGGTTTTAGGCTGAAAAGGTCCAGTAACATCTGGCTAAAACCAGACACACACACACACATAAAAAACCCTCTCGCATAATAAGGGTGTTTCCCTAAGCAATGTGTGTTTTGGCAGAGAAAAATGAAGAACTCTGTTGATGTAAACAAGTGTTCAGTAGCACTGGTTCATTTTTATTTGTTTTGATGAAGCATATGATCACATGAAGCTGCAGAGGGCTGAGTTAGGGCGTTGGTCCTTTAGACACAGCTATCTCTTCCTACGAACAGAAAGTCTCCACGAATAAGTGTTTCACTGTCTTGATCCTTTACATGGGAGGGACTAGGGAATAAACACGGGATCTTCTGCATGCGAAGTATGCACTCTCTTTCTGAATTTTGCGGTTCAATAACAAGGCTGGCTTTATTTATTTATCCGAAAATTTCCTGTTGCTCTGGGCAGCTTATAATTCAGCCATCGATAGAAAATCAGCCTGTGTGAATATTCAAATCCTAAGCAAAAAGCCATCTTGAACACTGCAAGCTTGCATTCCTTACTAAAGGCAGGGAGGAGTGGAGCCATTTTGTCAGCAGTTCTGGACCCCTATTCCACAGCATTTGGGCTAAGAAAGTAGCAACAGAAAATGCATCCATCTAAACCTAAGAAAAGTGTTCCCTATCCTGTCAGATTCCACAACAAAGCCTTTTTCTTTAAGTCAATCTTGGTGCCTTGTTAGGTAAGTTCCTGCCGTCCTTGCAGGGGCATAGGCTTTCCAATTTCCCAGGGGGGGCTGGGCCTGGACCAGAGGCATTAATATGACATCATAGGGAGGAGCCAGTGACATCACAGGGAGGCAGGGCCATGGGGGATTTAGGGAGTGGCTCCATCTATCTATGGAGGCAGGGCCATGGGGGATTTAGGGAGTGGCTCCCCAGAAATGTAGGGGGGCTTCAACAAGTGATTGATCAGACAGCTGAAATACAACTTTAACTTTTAACTGGGCATGGATTAGGGGTCACTGGGGTTGTTGGGGGGGAGGTAGTTGTGAATTCCCTGCATTGTGCAAGGGGTTAGACTAGATGACCCTGGTGATCCCTTCCAACTCTATGATTCTATGACACTGGATGTGTTTGTTCTAATTGATGTTCTTTGAATGAACCCATTAGCTATAACATTGAGATTAGTTTCCCTATAATTTGAATTTACTGACTGTAAGGAAGCTGCTCTTGGAGCGGAGCATGGCTCAGTGGTAGAGCATCTGCTCAGCATGCAGAAGGTCCCACCCAGGTTCAATCCCCGTCATCTCCAGTTAAAGGGACTAGGCAAGTAGGTGATGTGAAAGACCTAAGCCTGAGACCCTGGAGAGCCGCTGCCGGTCTGAGTAGACAGTACTGACTTTGATGGACGAGGGGTCTGATTCAGTATAAGGCAGCTTCATGTGTTCATGTGCTCTAACAGTCCACCTAGTGGGGCAAAAGTATCTCATATTTATGTTCTCTACCTGCTAAAATTATTTAAACAAAGAAAGATGTTTTCGTGAATTTTTCACAAAGGCAATCATGTCAGATCATTCACTCAGGAAATTTCTACATTTAGTAACATTTGCTGACTCCTCACCAAACCTGAAGTAGTTGTGGGTAAGAAAAAACCTGCAGAGTTCAGTGGCAAGACCCTTTGTTTGGGCCATAGGAACAGTCTTTCAAGGCAGCAATAAGAATAAATTCTTAATAAACACATAAATGCATACTAGAAATTGGCCTTTTCTAACGCCGTGGAAGGAAGAGCGAGAGGGAAGGCACCTCTCCGGCCCTGCTGAGATGGTACCGAGGAGGGGCTGACTTGCTGCAGGCGGTGAAATCCGAGGGGGGAGAAGGAAAGGCAGGAGGGTCCGGGAGGCGAGCTCCCCCCTCCTCCAGCGCCTGCCCTCAGACGGAGAGAGACCCTTCCTTCCTTCCTTCCTTCCTTCCTTCCTTCCTTCCTTCCTTCCTTCCTTCCTTCCTTCCTAAAAAACAAAAACCAGCGGAGCCCCCTACCCACCCTGCCGCCCTGGACCGACCAAATGGCTTCCTTGTTGTACCAGCGCTTCAGTGGGAAGATCAACACCTCTCGGTCTTTCCCCACCACCCCCGAAGCCAGCCGGCTGCTGGGCCCCCAGGGCGCCAGGAAGACCCTTCGGTATGTAACTGTACGCACCCCTTGGATTGCCAGTTTTGAAACGACATAACGAATTACATCGTGGTATAGGCGTTTTGGGGAAAAACAGATGTCTGGTGCTTCCAAAGCATTTCCAAGCCGAAATGGGAGGTCTGAGGTGCAATCTAACCTGAATAACACTTTTTTAAAACGTAGTATATACTGAGTGCGTTAGGCCCCCCCAGGCGAGGCGGAGTGAGTGCGAAGGGGGAAGATGTAAGCCAGCACTTCCTTGTTTGCCTGCTGGGGTCGCAGCGCACCGGGGTGTGAGTGCGTGTGTAAACAGGAACAACTGAGGCCCTCATGTGGGCACTGGTTGCCCCGGGGGGCACAGTCCCCCCTGCCAAGTTTGGGGTGGGCTCGAGCCCCCACGCCCCCCCCATAGATTATGCCTATGCGTCCTTGTACTAGCCAAATGTTCTCAGCCCTCTTCTTTGGTGCTCTGATTTGTCCTCATTTCAGCCCTTTCTCTTTGCTTATTGGTCTCTTTTTATATATAGCGTAGATCTGGTACACCATGTCCAATCTTGACCAATCAGTGACGGCAGTCCTAAATTTCAGTTTTCAGAAAATGCTTTTGTGGTCCCTCCCGGGTCAACAGGCACATTCAGTGCTTTTCCATTGCTTTTCCATTCACAGATCACTCTCCAGCCTGGAATCTTTGCTTAGCAGCCTTTTATAGGTAGCACATTGGTTGACTGCACTCAGGTCTGGTGTTCTTTCCCTTGCCCAGACTGCCCCCAGTCCTTGGAGACACTGGCCCGCTTTTTCTTGTAAGTTCCGTCTCTCCTCTTCTACCGTCCCCCATCACACTTCTGACCTCCTTGTCTTTTCGCTGCTTCCTAGTCTCCTTTCTATTTCCTTTCTTTCCTGGGCCCTCATTGATTCTCCTGTCCCAACTTGTGGGCTGCCTGCCTCTATCTGTCTCTATCTCCCTCTCTGCCTCCCCTTGCCTCCCCCTGCCTTCTTTTCCTCTTATCCCCACCCCCTCTCTGCCTAGCTGAGCTCCCCCAGGCAGTCTTTTTGGGTCCCATCAGCACCCAAAGCCACACACCCTCAGGAAGGCCCCCAATCTCTGGCCAGCTCCTCAGGGCCCACCTGTGACTGGGTGTTAGTCCACCAACTTGCTGCTACCCTGGGCGTCTCCAACATAGCACAAACTTTCCATTTGTCGTTGTGCAAAAGAGCTCAGCACAAATATGTAAGAATACAACACTGCGGGTTTTAAGGTAGAGTTTTTACTGCAAAAGAACACTTGTTCCAGGGGTTAGCAAACATTCCTCTCTAACACAGACTGTGTAGAGCTTGCCCTCTAGTGGGAAGAAGTCTCTCCTTCAAGTTTTAAACAGAACTTTCTCTGTATGTCTCCAGCTGCTGCTGGTTACTCCACCTTCATCCTGCCCTGGTTTTGGATTACGTTGAATGAAGCACATTTCTATTTGATCTCCTCTTCCATTTGATGTTACTGTACTATGAACTCGTCTCATGTCCAACTGTGTACATGAGATGGGCTGCTCTTAGAGGTGGCTGAGTTGGTCAATATATGCATACGGCCCCTTTTTGAATGTGTTTATATTCTGTGTCCTTATGGAGCTTGTGGACCTCTGTTTCTGTGTCGGAGGTAGCCTGATGCTCCTGGGGTGCTGCTGGTAAGAAGCAGGAGGCTTTGGCTGCTGTTGAATGGCCTCCGTAGGTCACCATACACTTGGAATAGCAGGCGCATGGTGCCATGTACATAGCTGATGAGCAAGGGAAAGGGTTGTCTTCAGGCTGCTATCTATCCTGTGTTTTAGGAGCACTGCAGGATTTTTGCACCCCTTGTGAAATGTGCCATCTGTTTACATGTGATGGACAGGATGTTGAGCTAGCTTCATCCATTTGCCTGATCCAGCATGGAAATACATTAATGTCCTACATTTCAGGGAGTCAGCTGCCCTGCCCTGTACAATGCAACAGATAAATATGCCTTAGCCCTAAACAACCTGTTTTGAACTGTACAAAATGGGGGGAAAACACCTTTCCTTTACAATCATTGTTCAGCCTATTCCTGAAGGGGGGGCAAGCTCCTTTGGAGTCGGCATGACCCAGTGCCGGTGTAAGTGCCACCTGCATCTACGCCAGCGTAGGGAAAACATGCTGGTGTCTGGGTGCTGCTGGCCCCTGCTGCCAGTGCAGTCACACTGGCAGAGCTTTCCCATGGAGGGGGGCATTACTGGGGGTGGAGCTGCCTTTAGGCAGCTTCCACAGCCCTATCGCCCTGGGAACACCTTCTTGAGCAACAACAGGGCTGCGCCACCAGGTTTTCAATGGGGGCATTTCCCCCGCCCCCTTTCCCCTTTTTTAATTTAAAAAAATGCTTCCCCCCCCCCCCCGTGGTAGCTGGGAACCCTCTGAGGAGGCAGTGCGGCTCCTCCGCTCCTGGCCACACATCTACCCCCCCTTCAGGATTGCGCTCATTGTCTTGCATTGCTCACAAGAGGGGGGGGGGAAGCAACAACTCAAGGAACAATCTCCAAAATGATTATTTTTGGGAAATGCTGTGGTTAGGCATATTTGCTTGCTATAGATTCTTTCATCTAATCTTGCCAAGACAATGTGCCCTTTTACTCAGGAAATGGAACCTAGGGTGATGCAGTGGTTTACACATACAAAGTTTCCCATTCGTGCCATGGTATCTTTCATTTTAATAGGTCTTGGGTCTTTCGTTTTTCTCTAATTTCTCTAATTCTTTAACCATCAAAATTGGCTCCCAAAGTGATTCACAACAATAAAAAATAAATTAAATAGTGAGCTCCTAGTCCAGGCATAATGAGACTGACTGTTGCCTCTTCCAGCCTCAGTGGTGGCAGGCTGTAGCTAGGAATGGGGGAACTTCCAGTTGGGGCTGGTTCCAGGTGTCCTTTTATTCAGTGAGCAAATTGTTTATTGTTAATCGAAGTTCATAATTTTCTTGTTTGGATTAAGAATCAGTCCAACTCTCGGTGATTCGCTCTATTACAAACCAAGCGTCGTTTACTTCCAAAGGCCTTCTCCAGTTTCGAATGTGAAAATTATTCAACAAATATATATGCTGCCTTTCCAGAGCCCTGCTGTTTTGAGAGATTTTTGCACGTTTCTGTGGATGCATGAAGCATGCCAAGGATTCCAAAGCCAACTGTTTTGTAAAATCAGCAAAACTTCTTGTAAAGTGTTAAAGGAGATTTGGTGCAGAGAGTACTGCGAACGAGCTCTTTTGGAAAGCATTCAGGATCCTGATTAGGTATGTTTGTTATGGGACAGGGCATAGTTGAATCACAGAATCAGCACTGCTGACAGATGGCCATCTAACCTCTTCTTTAAAACCTCCAGGGAAGGAGAGCTTACCACCTCCCGAGGAAGCTTGTTCCACCGAGGAACCGCTCTGTTAGAAAATTCTTCCTAATGTCTAGATGGAAACTCTTTTGATTTAATTTCAACCCATTGGTTCTGGTCCGACCTTCTTGGGCAACAGAAAACAACTCGGCACCACCTCTGGTGCCTTCAGCCTTCCAAATGAACTACTCTCAGCCCCACCCCTCAACAGCCAAGAGCAGAGGGCAGGGCTAGCAATTAACCCCAATCACTCCAACCCTCCTCCCTCAGGAAACAGCAAACTGACCTCTTTAGAAACTCTGGGTCCTGCAGACTCTCCACATGTGTCAGATTAGAGTATGGGAGACCCAGGTTGAAATCCCCACTCTGCAATGGAAGCTTGCTGGGTGACCTTAGGCCAGTCACACCCTCTAAACTACCTCTGAGACGCTAACCGACCTCAGAGAGTTGTTGTGAGGATAAAATGGAGGAGAGGAGTACAGTGTAAGCCATTTGGGGTCCCGATTGGGGAGAAAGGGAGGGCATAATGAATGAAATAAATAAATATGGAACAACCAGCATGTGTGTGCCAATATCTCGATCTAGATGATCATTCTTGGGAAACGATGAGCTTTCTCTGAACACGCACCAAGGAAGCTTGTAATTACTGAGCTGCATCCATATGAAGCTAAGGGGAGTTTTCCCTTCACTGTAAAGAATAGTTTCACAACTATTGCTCAGGGCGCAGTAACTGTTCCATACAGCAGGAGGACGGGATCACCCTCCCCATGCGGACACCATTCTTGATCAACCATCATTCCAACAAAGTGGTGTCAATATAATTGCACCATAAACTTCTCTTTTCACAAACCCAAGGCATTTCTTGTGGTGGACGGGCTTGTGAGTCACTTCCTTCTACTCTCTGCTTTCCAAGGTATATAGCACGATGTAGCCGCTCTTGCTCAATGACAACCTGCCTTACGAGTTACATGGCAGCAAGTCCTGTTCCCTCCTCCTCCTCCCCCTTTGTCAAGACAGTTGCAACATTAGAGCCTTGGGGGCTACTTAAACCGGAAAGAAAGTCATGAGGAGTCTCAGTGGAAGAACTGGGCTTGGCCGTCCTTACCTTGAATGAGAAACTTCTCCTTGGCATCAGAGCCCAATGTAGAATCATAGAGTTGAAAGGGGCCATACAGGCCATCTAGTCCAATCCGCTGCTCAATTCAGGATCAACCTAGAGCATCCCTGACAAGTGTTTGTCCAGACTGTGCTTAAATAATGCCAGTGAGGGGAAGCTCACCACCTCCCTAGGTAGCTGATTCCACTGTGGAACAACTCTTACTGTAAAAAAAAATCCCCCCCTAATATCCAGCCAGTACCTTGCCGCCTGTTTGTGACTGGTTTATCCTTCCATCTACCATGCAGTGAGGAAAGCTAGATATAGTAGATGTAAGATGAATTAGAGGAGCCCCGTGGCGCAGAGTGTTAAGCTGCAGTACTGCAGTCCAAGTTCTGCTCACAACCTGAGTTCGATCCCGACGGAAGTTGGTTTCAAGTAGCCCGCTCAAGGTTGACTCAGCCTTCCATCCTTCTGAGGTTGGTAAAATGAGAATCCAGATTGCTGTGGGTAAAGGGAAGATTACTGGGGAAGGCACTGGCAAACCACCCCGTGAACAAAGTCTGCTTAGTAAACGTTGGGATGTGACGTCACCCCATGGGTCAGGAATGACCCGGTGCTTGCTCAGGGGACCTTTACCTTTACCTTTTAAGATGAATTAGAGAGTTCATCAGTGCCATCCTAAGCAGGGTTACACCCTTCTAAGCCTATTGACTTTAGTGGATTCAGAAGGGTCAGGGTATAACTCTGCTTTGGATTGTACTGGGTGTGTGTTACATCTTTTACGAAATATTGACCAGTACCCAGCAGTAGGTTGAAGAATAATAGAATAGTACAAAAGGAATACCTGTGGAGACTCCTGGGAGAGGGGAAATCCCACCTCCTCTTCACCAGGCCCTGCTTCCTCCCTTCTTGCAGTGGCTCCAGTCCTCCCTTGTCCTCCTGCCCAATGGTCCTTTTCACACGCACACCCTCAGCCACCCTTCAAATTGTCCTTCCCACCCCCTTCCCTCACCCATTTGCCAGTTGCCCAGTTATCTCCTCCCACATCCATCTCATCCCTATACACACACACACACAACTTTCATCTTTTGCATAGAAAGTGCATCCTTTTAATGATGTTTGAGCATGTGCAGACTACACTGATTACTTGGGGGGAGGGTTGACCCCCTCCATTTCTTTTTTACTTTTCATATTCAGAAACATACACCCTAGCCCTGGGTGGCTGTCCCTGGCAGAGTTCTTTGATCTGCACAGTGTGACCATCCACCACTATTAGATATAGGACTATCATAATCATACATTATTTTATGTTCCAATAGCAACAAATACTTGAACTGGCATATTTGACTAGAAAAATATATATAAATCTATATAAATGATAGCATCAGACAAATTCAATGTGAACATAATTTTCTATTGGAATAATACTTGTAAACATTTACAGACACTATACTGTGTGTGTGTGTGTGTGTGTGTGTGTGTGTGTGTGTGTTAAGTGCCATCAAGTCGCTTCTGACTCATGGTGACCCTATGAATGAAAGTCCTCCAAAACGTCCTATCTTTGACAGCCTTGCTCACATCTTGCAAATTGAGGGCTGTGGCTTCTTTTATCTCTTGTTGGGTCTTCCTCTATACTATACTATGTACTTCCCTTATACTGTTGAAATTTACTCAAGAACCTGACTTACCTGACACACAAAGGTTATTACACCCAAAGAACCGAGCATGATATGCCTAGGACGTGGTTGTCCACACATCTGTTTCAACAGAACCAAAGTTCTGCTTCACTGCCCCCACCACCTGTTTCACTGCCCCCCACCTCAGTTTCACTGACACCCTCCATAGCATCACTTGCATTACTCCTTAGTTCCATATCATACTGGCAGGAGTGGACTTGGCCATTACGACAGACCCGGAGCCACCCGAGCCAAGTGGCCTCCTGTGGCTTGAACCCAGGCCATGGTGATGATGACAGTGGCAAGGTGATACACACAAGCTGGCCTTGTGCCATAGGCTGGAGCCAAGCTGTGCGGACCCTATGAGGCTGCCAGCACTGCAGGGGCCAGCTGGGTCCGCTTACTGTTGATGCAGTGTGGCCCTCCAGGACAGTGGCCCACCATAAACGTGGCCCCCATAAATGAAAGGGTTTGTCTATCTCTGCCGGCTGGGGATTACAATATCCCTTCCATCATGTGAGGGCAGTCGTCTAAATAAGGCTTTTAGCTTTGATTTTTAATTTGGTTCCATTTGCTTAATTTGGTTCAATCTAATTTGCACAATCAAATCCAAATACATTTTATTTGGATTATTATATTTATCTGTGGATTGATTCCCCCTCTCCACATTTACAGATCACTGAAACATATATGCACTCTCTCACACAATTCTTAGGAATGATTTCCTGGGGGGGGGGGGAATAATTGAAAGTTTGAAACTCGCCTAATATTGTGTTGTCAGTGGCATCCATTCATTGTTATTAATGAATGAACAAGAGATGGATGGACTCTATAAAGGAAACCACAGCCCTCAATTTGCAAGATCTGAGCAAGGCTGTCAAAGATAGGACATTCTGGAGGACTTTGATTCATAGGGTTGCCATGAGTCGGAAGTGACTTGACGGCACTGAACACACACACAATGTAATGAAATAATCTTGAGAAATGAATTTTTTTCCACAGAAAAATAAAGCACCAGATAATCTGTTCTCCCACCCCGAGGTGCTGATTTCACTCCGGCGTCTGCAGTGGTACTGTCTCTGCAGTGGGGCTTCTGCAGGGTGGGAGGGCCAACAGTACGCTGGGCTAGGATTTCTTAATCCATAACAGACACTTTTCCAGGAAAAAGATTACATACGTTGCCTTGGCAATCTGTTTCCTTGGGAATCTTGTGAGTAGGTTGCCAGGCAACCAGTAGTGGATATTGGAGATAATGCAGCACAAGGAAGAATACAGGGGTAGAAGATGCTACTTATAGTCTAAGAGTAGGAGGCAAATTAGTGAGGGCTTTTCTACACTACCAATTTACATTGGTGTTATACCAGTGATACTGTCATGGCTTCTCCCAAAGAATCTTAGCAGCTGTAGTTTGGTAAGGGTGTTGGGAATGTTCTCGGCTGCCTCCTCCTCACCAAACCACAGTTCCCACAATCCCCCCAGGGAAGGGAACTAGTTAAAACTAGTTTAAAATTTGTAACATAGATATACCTAAAGATGAACAGGGGAAAAACAAATCCCTTTGGGAAAACTGTAGAGAAAAAAAAATATTTTTTCATGGTTCAATGGTTAAAAATGGCCCTGCTTAAGTTTTTCTAATGTCATAATTTAATTTTGCAAAAATATAATGTTCTCCTTTTCAAGTTATTTTCGTTTTTGTTCTGCTTTAGCTAAAAGGCCATAGCTGCCTTTAACTGAAAACGTGATTCCCACCCCACAGATGTGATAACTGAAACAGCAGCTCAGTTCATACAGAACATGAAACCATGGTATATTTCAGGGGTCCCTGATGTGGTGCTTGTGTAGTGTTGCTAACCTCGAGGTACTAGCTAGAGATCTTCTGCTATTACAACTGATCTCCAGCCAATAGGGATCAGTTCACCTAGAGAAAATGGCCACTTTGGCAATTGGACTCTATGGCATTGAAGTCCCTCCCCTCCCCAAACCTTGCCCTCCTCAGGCTCCGCCCCAAAAACCTCCCATTGGTGGCAAAGAGAGACCTGGCAACCCTATGCCCATGGGTGCCATGGTGCCTGCTGAAACCTTTTCTGCCAAGAATTTTTAGGAAGTGGGTGGGGTCAGGGAGGGCTTTTGCCCAGCATGGCTTCTGATTGACTATTGGAGATTTGATTGGCTGTGCAGATTTTTTAAAAATGTGGCTTTGGCCTCAGCTGCCACCACACCACAAGCATCTGCACTGTGTTACTGAAGTTAAGCTGCGGCAGCCACTTTGCGGCAACCGTTTTATTGCTGCACCCACCATTCCATGTCATAATTCTAAATGTGCCCACAGGCTCAAAATGTTTGGGGACTCCTGGTCTATTTTATCTATGGATAGTTTGGTAAACTAGGATTCCTCTTGCAAATGATGGTTTCATCTTGTCTTGCTTTGATAAATTCTGGTTGCAATTTTGCAATCTTTTCGATTCAGAAACCATGATCCTATGTCAGCTTTCATTGCAGTTCTAGCTGGGGCATGATACACTTTTCCAGACCCTGCTTGTGAAGAAAGAGGTGGGCTCCAAGGTAGGGCTGTTGAATTAAAAAAAATTCGGTATAGTTTGGATTCGGCCGAATTCTGCCCGTTTAGATTCGGGATATGCCGAAGTCCGAACTCCCCCACTTCGGATCCGTTCAATTCGGCGGGAATTCAAAGTTCGGAAAAAAATTCGGCCGAATAAAGCCATTAAAAACACAATTGCACCTTTCCGTGGCTCTGGGGGGGCATTTTTGGGGTTAGAGGTCCCAAACTTTCAGCAGAGCTTCAAAGGACGTTTATTGAAAGACTCCCCAAGTTTTGTAAAGATTGGGTCAGGGGGGGCTGAGATATGGGCCCTGAAAGGGGTCCCCCCACCCTTAACGTGCATCTCTCCGCAGAGCTTGCCGCCCACGCACAAAGCTCCCAGCCCCGACAACAGCTGAGACGTTTGCAAAGCAACTGCAAAACAACACAACCTTGTAAAACAACACCTTTGCAACAGGGAAAACCAGAAGACACACAACTGAAACCTCCCCCCTCAAACCAGGGAGCGAGAGACTCGAAGGGGAACACACACCCCAGGCAGAACTGATGAAAGCCCCCTTTGGCTTCCCCCCCCCACCCACAGAAACTGCTCCCTCCCCACACACACACAGAGTCTGCTTTCCCCACACACACACACACACACATACACAGGAGAAAAATTATAGATTAAAGCCCCCAAAGGGGTCTTACTGTGGCTGTCTTCTGTTCCATCAGGACGGACTGGGGAGGACTTGTAATCCAAGACGATTCCAATTAGGCACGGGACGTTTTGCTCTGGAGAAGATGCACAGGATCGGCTGATCCATTCATCCCAATAGGGAAAAGGGGAAAGGGGAAAGGGGAAAGCCCATATCTCGGGACCCCCTGACCCAATGTTCACAAAACTTGGATGGTCTCTTAAGAACACTGGTCTGAAACTCCGCTCAAAGTTTGGGATCTGCACCCCCAAAAATGCGCCCCCTGCAGCCACGGAAAGAGAAAAGGGGGGGAAGCGATATTTCTGCCCCCACTGAACCCATCTTTACAAAACTTGGGTGGTATCTTAAGAATAATTGTGTAAAGCTATGCTGAAAGTTTGGGGGCTATATCCCCAAAAAAGCGCCCCCTGCAGCCACATAAATGGAAAAAGGGGGGAGGGAAAAGGGGGAGAGCCCATATCTCGAGACCCCCTGACCCAATGTTTACAAAACTTGGGGGGTATCGTAAGAAGCTTCATCTGAAGCTCCACTAAAAGTTTGGGGTCTGTACCCCCAAGAATGCGCCCCCTGCAGCCATGGAAAGAAAAAGGGGGGAGCCCATATCTCGGGACCCCCTGACCCAATGTTTACAAAACTTGGGGGTATCTTAAGAAGCTTCATCTGAAGCTCCACTGAAAGTTTTGTGTCTGTACCCCAAAAAATACGCCCCCTGCAGCCACAGAAAGGAGCAAATGTGCACAAGCACTCCCCACACACACACGAGGATTTCGCTCTCTCTCTCTCTCTCCCTGGCCGGGCCGCACATCAGCTGATTCCTCCAGTACTCAATCCTGACTGATTGGCCAGAAGAAGACCCAGCTTGGCCACCGATTGGCCGGGGGAGGAGAATGCTGCTTACTGACGGTTATGCTGCTTACTGATGGCCGAATTTGCCAAATTTATTCGCGAACTCCCGAACTCGCTGAATTCGGCCCCCCCGGTTGCCCGCCAGTTTTGAGTTCGGTTCCTCCCGAACTAAAAACCACCGAATCAGGGGAAATTCGGCTGATTTTCAGTTCGGGCCGAACCGAATCAACAGCCCTACTCCAAGGTGGGCTGCAGAGGTTCTGTCCATGAAGAGGGCCCCTGGGATGGAGTGTTCCTACCCCTTTAAGAGAGGGAAGAGAAAGAGATTGTTAGTGATACATGGAGAAATACAAGAACACTTTCAATTTTGAGCAGATTTCTTGCCAGACATCAGTAGGCGGGGAAGTGTGAGGTGGCAATCCAGGATTAAACCAGGAATCCCCATTGGCACATAGCCATAGTTAGAGTAAATTAAGATTAAGTGTAGTTAATAAACCAACTTTAGAACCTTATTTAAGGGAGAATCTACTAACCCTTTTCATCTTCCTGCAAAAAAATTTAAAGGGGTGTCCACAGGAGGGATTAATTTGTTTTGTATCCAATAAAATTGGTAAACAGTTTGTTCTCTCCTCCTGCCTTCTTAATCTGGCAGTGGCAGTCAGAATCTCAATTAGTTCAAGAATAATTCTGTTTGCAAATGTTTATCTTCCTCCTAGAACCACCAAGGCTGATATCAGTGGGACACTTTGGAGGATTATTTATTAGATCTGCAGGTATCTTGATAGTGGGCAGTGACCACAATGCCAGGATTGGCTCAAATTATGGCAAATGACTCCGTTCAACACTCTGGATTGATAGCTTCCTTTACTAAGAAAGCTTCTTAGTAAAGCTTCCTTTGATTGATAGCTTCCTTTACGCCAGGCACTTGCCAGGGTATAAATAATGCCGAGGTCAGATTGATAAATTTGACCTCTAAATTATCTCTATCATTTATTAACAGGAATTGTACCGTTGACCCATTTGGAAATTTTACTTTTGTTTCATCAGAGGGAGCAAGTGTGATGGACTACCTGTTCATTGATAATTCTCACTTTCCCAGAGTGCTTGAGTTTAAGGTGTGTGATCACAAATGACCACCAACCTATTTCCATCAAGATAAATACTGGAACTGAATTGGAGCTCAATGTGCACAGCATTGTCCTTCCACAGAAGCCCTTAATTTAAAGGAAAGCTCAAGACTGTAAGTCAGCATTGTCAAACATGGCTATGCTCATTCATCTGTTTGATTCCATTTTTTTTGTTTTGTTTCGCATCTTGTCAGCTAGAAAATCTAGTATTGCTTGCAGCCATCAGAAAAAATTGTTCCATTCTGACTGCAGGAAGGCTAAAAATCAGGTTAAACACAGTAATAGGCTCTTCTGACAGAAATTCAGATGTTGTAAGATACCGACTTGTACAGTCTAGTATAAGAATATGCTGAAGAAGAAAAAGGGACAGCCCATGGAGTCTTTATGAAATAACATTATAATGGCTGCAAAGGAAAAATCTTATACCTCTCTGTGGCATTTAATTATTCCAGTATTGAAACCAAGAGGTGCAATAACAGCCCCTACATCAACAACTACTTGGGAAAACCATTTCAGGAATCTATACAAGAAACCCAAAAAGGAACCAGAGTTGGACTTTGAATTGGACCTTCAGCAGCTTCCACACTGGAAACCCATTGGGAAGGAGTTGAATTTATTGAAGAGCTGAAAACAAGGAAATCCCATGGCCTCGATGGTCTCCCTTCTGAACCTCTGAAAATGAACCCCATGTGGTGGACTTCAGTGCTGGAATCTCTATTAACGTTGATTCATCAGGAAGGAGTCATACCAGATATGTGGATTATCTCATTTGTTACACCGATTTATGAAAAAGGTGATAAAACAGATCCATATATCTACCGAACAATCAGACCTTTGGCAGTGATTGGCAAACTATATGCAAGTTTCCTGCAAAAAAAGCTGTGTCGATGGATGGACAATGAGGAAGTCATAGGTCATGAGCAAGTGGGCTTTAGGAGAGGCTGTTCTTGTATGGATCATTGTTTTACACTTGCCTCGCTGGTAAACAAATATTCTGTAGATGTGCCAGGCTTTTTATATGCAGCATTCATCGATTTAAGAGCTTCTTTTGACTCTCACTCGCATTTATGGAACAAGCTTTATGCTGCCCACTTGCCTGATAGAGTGCTGAAATTAATTCTGAGCCTTCCTTCTGGGAATTCATTGTGCATCAAATTAGACAATTTGGGCTCTGTATCTAACCAAATTCCTGTCCAGAGAGGAGTGTGGCAGGGTTGTGTACTTGTGCCGCATTTGTTTAGCCTATTTTTGAATGATTATGTGCCTAATTTACAGGATATTCCCATCCATGTGCCCTGTCTAGAAGGATGCTCAGCCTGAAGAGAGCTGTAAAAGCTTTTATGATCTACTGCAGCAATGAGCTTTTAGAGATTAATTACAACAAATACAAAATTACGATTTTTGCAAAATCTAAGAAGTAACCAGTCAAAAGGTGGATAATTGGCACACACTCAATTCAAGTGGTCAGCAAATTTCAATATGTGGGGATTGTCTTCAGGTCAGATTTATTGGTCTAAGCGTATTAAATACGCTAAACATAAAGTTGAACTGTCACAGCACTTCAGAAATTCTTTTTTATCCGAGGCGCTTAGTTTATACCAGCATTGTTGAGAGCATATAGGGTGCTAGTTTTACCTTAAATGCTTTATGACGCTCAAATCTGGTTCTGAGGTCCAGTTGAATTACTTGCCAAGCTTCAGATTTATTTATTTTTTGTAAAATCCTTGCCTTACCTCCAAGTATAGCATCTTCAGTTGTGCGCTTGGAACTGGGTCTTCCAAAAATTTCTGCTTTGATTTGGCAAGCCATAATCAATTTTAAATATAGGTTACTTAATGCTGAGAACCTTCCAGCGCTTACTCATTTGGCAGCTCGAGAATTGGTCCTGGTGAAATAAAACTGTAGACTTTAAAATTGCACAACTGGCTCCTTTGAGGTCTTCGGCCCCTTTGGTAGAGAAGGAAAAAGTGTTAATTATTAAGTAGCATTTTAAACAAGACTGGAACCTATTACTTCAAGATGCCAGATGGAAAGGTTCCCTGCTTCATCTGGGAATCAAATATTTAGCTGAATTTGAATTCCCGTCCTATCTTTATGAGGAGGGAGGGGTTAAGAGAGGGGAGGGACTTCAATGCCATAAAGTCTAATTGCCAAAGTAGCCATTTTCTCCAGTTGAACTGATTTCTACTGGCTAGAGATCAGTTGTAATAGCAGGAGATCTCCAGCTGGGGTTGCCAAGTGCCCAGTGGTGGCGGCCAAATCCCACCAATCCACCCTGCTGCCTGCCAACCAGCTGAGGGTTGGCAGGCAATGCATGCACGTGCGCCCACACGCTGCACCCACATCACTTCCGGGTTTACCTGGAAGAGACACAGACACTCTAGCAACCTCCGCCAAAACTCTATGAAAACCATAAAGTTTTGGCAGAGTTTTCTAGAGCATCCGTGTTGCTTCTGGGTAAACCCAGAAGTGATGTAGGTGCGGTGTGTGGGGCATGTGTGCACATCGCACACCCCAGCCACGCCTCCGAAAAGCTTCTGCCGGTGGAGCTAAGGGACCTGGCAACCCTATCTCCAGCTAGTACCTGGAGGTTGGCAACCCTAGAGTAAAGAGAATGAAACCCTTCTGGTTTCTACTTTGTTTACACACTGAGCGTGCCATGCCACTCTTGAATTTATAAATATTACAGTTTGTGACCTTTCCCAATACATGGGGACATCCCCATACTAGAAAATGTCCCATCGAACTTAATAGACCTTGCTCTTGAATAAACGTGTTTGGGATCTTAGTACTCAAGCACTGTTTTTACACCTCCATCCTAGGATTACTTAACTGGAAAGACAGCCACGCTGATTGAAATGGCTTATACTTCAGGAGAGAAGATCATGTATACCAGGTTATTAGTAAACAGTTCTGGCTTGACACCTAGCAACAAGTAGCAATATTTACGGTCACAAGGGTGTCCCATCTATGTAAGCTACCCGTGTGAGGAGGGACGTAGCTGCACTGCCTTTGTCAGGCCTAGTCCCCGCTCTTCTGATTCCTCTCCTGTGCCATCTGGAGTGGTAGCTACTTCCTCTTCCGTCATCCCTCCCTCTCCCTCTTTTGAAGGCAGCACAGCAACGTCTCTTCTTGAAGAAGGTCAGGAGCTGCTCTGATCACTGCCACAGCGGTGCCTGGCCTCCGCCTCTCCCAGAGCCACTCCCAGATGCTGCCAGCCAGCTGCTACAATAGCAGCAGCTCTTCAAAGAGGTGCTTCTTCATGGTGTTGTTTCCCCCACCTCACAGCATCCACCAGTCATGGAAGGGGGTCTTTCCATCCCTGGACAATATGTAGGGTTGCCAACCTCCAGGTACTAGCTGGAGACCTCCTGCTATTACAACTGATCTCCAGCCGATAGAGATCAGTTCACCTGGAGAAAATGGCCGCTTTGACAATTGGACTCTATGGCATTGAAGTCCCTCCCCTCCCAAAACCCTGCCCTCAGCCTCCGCCCCCAAAACCTCCAGCTGGTGGCGTAGAGGGACCTGGCAACTCTAACAATATGGTTTTCGTAGGTTATCTAGGCTGTGTAACAGTGGTCTTGGTATTTTCTTTCCTGACGTTTCGCCAGCAGCTGTGGCCGGCATCTTCAGAGGAATAACACTGAAGGACAGTGTCTCTCAGTGTCAAGTGTGTAGGAAGAGTACTGTATAGTCAGAAAGGGGTTGGGTTTGGCTGAATCATTGTCCTGCAAAAAGTAACAAAGGTAATGTGCTAAGCATTGTCCTGTAAGTATCAAGATAATGTGCTAATGAGGGTGTGGTATGTTAATATGGAACCATTGTATCCTGAAGTGATCTGTTAATGTGTGAAATCCAAAGCTAATCTGCATGGCTACTGTGGACTGTAGTCTTTGTTAGTCTGGAGGTTTTCAGGACAGGAAGCCAAGCCTTATTCATTCTTAAACTCTCTTCTTTTCTGTTAAAGTTGTGCTGATGTTTATGAATTTCAATGGCTTCTCTGTGCAATCTGACAAAATAGTTGGTAGAATTGTCCAGTCTTTCAGTGTCTTGGCGAAACGTCAGGAAAGAAAATTCCAAGGCCACGGTTACACAGCCCGGATAACCTACGAGAACCAATGAACTCTGACCGTGAAAGCCTTCGACAATACTCTAACAATATGGCTTATGCTTGTGAAACTATCTCTGTAAGGACCACTCGAAAGCATCACACCCATATGTGGCTGCCAGGGAGCACCTCTCACTGTGGGGGCTCCGTACAGAAAGAGAGACTTTGTGAGAGATACAGTGGTTTAACCATGTGACATAAGAACATAAGAAAGGCCATGCTGGATCAGACCAAGATCCATCAAATCCAGCAGACTGTTCACACAGTGGCCAACCAGTTCTCTTACATCACAGGGAATCTTTCTATGCTAAGGCCAACCAGAAAGGGATAAGGCTACTTGGAGAAACTCCACCAGACTCAAAGGAACAATGCGTTTTTTAAATTGACTATTATGCCATCAACCCTGTGTAGCTAAAACACCATGGAAAAGCATTTCTTGATGGCTTTCAGATGGCAGGGGTAATGTATACACTGGATCTGTATGTAGTTTATTTATTTAAAATATTTATTAGCTGCCTTTCTTTCTTACAGAGCTCAATGTGGCTTACAATATTACTAAAATACATTCAATAAATTACATTAAAACAAAAAAACAAAATTTCCCCACCATTTTTTCTGTTGTGAAGTGATTTCTTTTTCTAATCAGCATTTTAGACAGAAAAGTATATCTCCATCTTGGGAAGGGTTCAGAGTAGGGTTGCCAACCTCCAGGTACTCAGTACAGGAATCAAGCCGTAAATGATGCCAAATATATTCTGGCTAAATCTTTACAGTATGTGGTAATATAACCACCAACACCATATATTACCAACAAACACGTGTATTTTTTCTTTACAGGATATTCCAACAGGTAAGTTTACAATCAATTCCTCTATTAAGTAAGTATTGAAGCAAGTTCACTTAAAAATGTCCTTTAAGGTGTATTTCTTTTTTTGCAGCACAGCAGGCTATTGAAGGAGAAAACGAAGGAATCCTTACCTGGAGTGGAAGGAATCCATTATCTTACCCCCTTTGGGGAAGAATTTTGCACTTTAATCTTGAAAATGGTATTCTGCTGAAACCTGATATTATGGATGGTGATGTATAGCTGCACGCAGTATATTTTTTGAAGAACTGAGGAAGAATTGGGCTTCGTGCTCCGAAATGATTGTTTTCTCCTTCAATAACCTGCTGTGCTGCAAAGAAATTGCACCCAGAGGTCTTGTTTTCTAAGACTTCCAGACTGGGTTTTGTCTGCAATAACCACACACAAGTCCTAGGTCTGCTTGGACCTCACCTTGGGATGACTGAACAGAATCACCAAGGGAAGGATGAAGTAGTTGTATTTGGATCTGGTTATGCAATGCTCCCAACCCATTCAAGCAGCTGCGCCAATGCAGGACTGGCATATGCTATGCATTGTGCAGAGTTGGCTTCCCACTTGAGCACTGTGGTGTCTTGGGGGAAGCTACCTGCTTTTTTCCAGGAATATTTCCTGTGCTCCTACAGTGGCCGAGCAGGAGGGCAGAATAGTGTCATGTAGACCTTATCAGGGCGTAAATAACTCTTATTTCCAGCTGGTGGTATTTCCCACTAGCTCGTGGTTTCTCAAGTTCCTGGAAAACCAGTTTTGATAACAGAGTATGAGCTGCCTGCTGGCTGAGCAAGTCACTGTGTAAATTCTACACTGCCTGAGATGAAAATATCTCTTCTGTGTCATGGTGCAACTTCTTTCAACATTCTGGCTTGAGCACAGGCCAGTAATGTGGCTTTGTTGTTAATTCCTGTTTCTGTGTGCCAGTACCACATCCTGATCTCTAAAGCTGAATGGCATGTATCGCTCGGCAGGCTTCCTCCATTGGTCATCGCAAAATTTCTGCCTCGAAAAGAACAAGGTGTGGTTTCTCCAGCTGCGTGTGTGCAAACAACTTGGCTTGCACTCCCCCACACAAGCTTCAGCTGCGTCACGAAAAGGATCGGTGAAGCCAGGCGTTTATAAATGGGAACGTTATTATTAGTTTGTTTTCATAATGCTAAAATGGTGTTAAAATTCTGCAAAGCAAATAAACAATTTGTTTGGCAGTCTTTCTCAGAACAGATCATGTTGCTTCTTGTGGGAACAGTCTCAGTGGAACAACATAAGGGATAAATTGAGGCCAATATCTTTCCTGGAAAGCAAGGAATTAGACTCCCCCTGACTTTTGCAGTTTAGCGAACATAGAACATGAGCATTATTGCTTTATATTGTCGTCTAGCAGTCTTTTTTAAAATCTGTATTTTAATCATTGCTGGTAATGGAAATGTAATTTAGGAATTTGAACATCCAACTGCCTTCCCTCTTCATTTTCTTACGTGCTCTAGCCAATCTTTAGACTGTTTCTCTCTCTCCAAATTGATTTACTGTTCATTAAGACAATATGCCAAGAAAACTCTGATCTGACCAGTCCTGACGAGCATGAACTAATCAGGCACAGAAATGGAGGTCACTTCATATGGGACATGTTAATTGGTTTTTGTATGTCTTGCATTTGTGTGATGACATCACATGCTGCTATGTATTATGCATGTTTAAATATTCATGTTTGCATGCTCTTAGAAATGGATTGATTGTATTTATATCCCATCTTTCTTTCATCATGGGATCCAAGGTGGCTTACAGAGCATTCCCAGGAGTTTTCCTACCCAAGCACTGACCAGACCCAAACCTGTTTAGTTTTAGCAAGGTTGCTGTATCATCATCCTTCCCTCCAGCCATAGCCTCAGTCTATACCTTCCCCAACACTGGACTGCGTCCACAAAGCTATGTTTCTCTGCATGAAAACAAGTCAGTATCCCATGGCCATTACTGAAGGTAGTCCACATGGCAGCCCTTAGTTGCACGGAGACCTAGTAATGTAATATGCGGAGCGTTGTTAGGTGCCTTGGGAGATGGGCCTGGCTTGCAGCTGAGGCACAAGGCTGAACATTGCACCAACAATACTCAGTGGAAATTGGGGCTTCTTGTATGGAAGGAGTAATTACTCAGTTCTGATGGGGCAGAATCTCAAAGTTTGAGTGACTCTTGGCCTTTTAAGGATCAGAGAGAAAACCAGGCTAGCTTGACAATCCTCCTTATGTCCTGACTAAGACCTGATTCAAACTGACATCAGCAGATAAGAAAAATTTACCTGTGTTATCTTGCACACACCCAGTGTTGTCTCATTGAAATAGGACTTTGAGCAACTTTATGTGCAGCTTTAGCATGCTAGAGATCCATACCCAGGTTGGGCTATAGGCTGGTGCATACATAGCAGCCACACCATTTTAAAAAGGGGTCACATAAGTGCAAGGTTGCATGGGTAGAATCTTACCCACCACTATCATGTTTAAATTAGGCCTGAGTGGCTCAGCTTGACAGGGATTTCATCAGCAACTAAGTCTGCAAGCATAGCAAGGCAATTACAACAAGAATATTCCCACCAATATTTTGGCCAGCCCAAACACTTTGGGCTCCCTAGGCAAGGGTACCCACGGCTGCCAAGCCACACACCACCCCATGGGGAGGCAGTGCCTGCCTTCCTCCCCTCCCCTCCATGCCTCGGAGGTAAGGGCAAGTGGTAAAAGCCCTGGCCATGGGGCATGCTGGAGGGACGTGAGAAAATGCTGCCTGTCCCCCTCAGCTGAGGAGGTGGGAACACAACACTCATCTTCCTCTCAACCATTACAGCCCTCTTTATCCCCCCACCCTGATCCCTCTATGGAGGAAAGAAGCAGGGTCCCTGTGGCCAGCAGTCCACAAGGCACCTACCTGATACCTCAGCCTGATGGGGCAGATGCAGGCCGTCTACCGGTACTTAAATCCAGACACTGGAGTCATGAACAGACAAGACAGGTCTTTCTACAAACCTGAGAAAAGCTTCAGGTATGAAGAAAAATCAGAATTTTTACAGAAAAACTTTCCCCCCATCCCCAATATATCCCTAACAGGTAAAATGGGGATAGTATTTTATCAGAGATAGGTGCCTGAAAATAAGAACCTGCTCTGGCAAACAGAGACAGTTAGAAAATATGCTTCTTTTTCAACATTTGTCTTTTGGTTGCTGAGGTCTTCTTCACATATTCCATCAATTGTTTCCCCAGACTTGGCAGCAGTTTTCCCCACCCCCAACCAGATACCATGTCTTGCCTTTAGTCCATATACTGCTCTGTACCTCGTTTCCAACACGTGTTCTGCCCCATTATTTTAAAGGGCAGCTGGAAGACTGGGAGAAGAAATGCATTCCTTGCACCTTTATCCATGGCTAAGGGAAAAAAATTATTCCGTGTGGGTCATTGATGCATTTTGTGCCACCAGCTCAGCCTTGGGCATAACTCTATGAAAAACAACTCAGTCACATATAAGGTGTGAGAACGGTCTAGATTTTTGGTTACTCCAGAGGTGAGAAAAGCCACACACACACACACTCCAAACAAAAGCAAAACAGGAACATGACCAGAGTTTTCAACAACACAAGAGCTATGTGGCAAGCTATTTTCTTCAAGAAGTCCTTTGATTTCATATCTATTGTTAATGTTTCTATTTTATTCTTTTAAACATATTACATCTAATAGACAATGGTTATAAGCTAAGAATTTTGAATCTGATGCTTTTTTGCAAAATGGTACAATTCAGCTTTACCCTTTGAGTCTTCTCCATTCTTTTTTACTCTATCTTTTATACATTCTCCTTCTTCCCAAGTTTTTTTACCTCTTTCTGGATAACCAATTCCTATAAAACCCATGAAAGAAGTTGTCCCACAAAAGCCCCCCTTTTTCTTTCTGATGCAAAAACCTTAAGGAATTAGAATATATTTGCATTGCATTACCCTGTCTTTTCCATGTCAAATGGGGTTAGGATTCGTTTATTCCACATGTCCCTGGAGTGATGAGTACAATAGCACTTTAGTACTTCAGCTGGTTGCTAAGCAATGTTGCAGTAAACTCACCCATAAACAACGCCAAGAACAATGAATTTGAGGCCTGTAGAAAATCATGTACTTCATCTACATATGAGGTTTGAATGGCACATCAGATATCTATCTATCTATCTATCTATCTATCTATCTATCTATCTATCTATCTATCTCGACAGACAGACAGACAGACAGATAGATAGACAGATCGATCGATAGATCGATCGATCTCAGGACATTAATGAACATCACAAACCATTCCTTCATGATACTGGATGCTTAGAAATGCCATAAGTATCTCATGATGTTGTTCGCTATTTCAGAGTGAGCATGATTCTTCCTTCTCACACTATTCAGATTCATCCTACTTTGCCAATTCATCAGCCTTTGGGAGGGGTCGATACCCAGAGGGGATCATTTACTCTTCTGTTCTGACTGCATCTTGTTTTTTTATCTGTGTTCTGCAATATAGTGACATTTTGTCCTGGGAAACTGAGCCTTTTGACTCTCTCTGTAATAACTATCCCCCCCTTCTGCTGTTTATAGTTCTGGGTATAAATGCTTTTGTGGAGTGAATGTAACACGGAATGAATCTGATGCAGTGGGCTCTGGCTCACAAAAAGGCCTGTAGTGAAAACTTTTAAAGCAGTTTTAAAGAAGATGCTTTAACAGTCATTTACACAACACCAATGAAAACCCAGTGATGGTATTATGCTTGCTGGTTTGAGAATGGAGAGCCTCTGAGCATTTGCAGAATGTTTTCTCCCAGTTCAGTAAGCAGTAAAGCCAGCCTGTTATATTAGCATGAAGAGGGCAAGGTTTTTGGGTCCATGTAAATTTGAGATCCAGTAACTGTCCTTTCAAATTAAGCTGCCCATTGTAAACATAGCTGAAAGCACCCTGTGTTGTTGATTAACTAGAAACCCAGGAAAACCCCAACACAGAAGTTAGCCTTTATTTCTTTCCTTCTGATTGATGGATTTCTGCAATTTACTGTAACCATAACTGTTTAATTTATATATTTGCCGTTTCACATTTTTATGTAAAGCATTTTAAAATGAATGGAATCTCAGGGCAGCGTGAATATTACTGCAAAGGTTCATTCAGATACGCTGTAAAGAAATGCGTCTTGTTCAGCAGATGGATGAGAAATCACTCACATAGTTCAAGGGAAAGAAGTCTGACTTTCATTCTACTTCATCTAGGTCCGTGTTGGCGAACCTATGGCACGGGTGCCACTTCCGGCACTCGAAGCCCTCTCTGCCGGCACGCGCGGTTCCTCCAAGCCGCTGGCCTTTCCGGCTCTGCCCTGCCCCGGATGGGGGAGGCTGTAGCCCAGGGGTGGGGAACCTCCGACATCATTGGCGGTGGCCCCCGGACTCTCCCACAGAAGCTGCCGCCATTGCCGCCACTGGAACGTGCGTGGCCAGCCAGGTGGGTGGGAGAGCGGGGAACAGAAGCCGAGCGCTCACACTCGGCATGGCCGGCGGCTTCTCCGGCGCCCTCTGGGCCTGTGCGGGTGGAGGGGCGCGGCTGGCCGGTGGGTGCGAAGGAGGCGTCCTCTGCCCTACCCTGCTCGCCTCTCACAAGCCTGCCGCCGCCGCCACGCCCCACCGAGTGGCAAATCCAAGGCAAAACCTCCCATGCATAAATGGCCTCTTTCTTTTTCTGTCTCCCTCTGTCCTTTTCTTTCCCTACTTTTCTTTCTCTTCCTTGCTCCATTTCCTTCTCCCTTTCTCTCTCTTTTTCTTTCTTTCTCTCCCTCCCTTCCTTCCCTTTCCTTCTCCCTTCCCTTCTTTCCTTCCTTCTTTCCCTCCAGCGGCTTCTCCGGCGCCCTCTGGGTCTGTGCGGGTGGAGGGGTGTGCAGTCCTATTCCACCTTTGAAGTGCCCACAAGCCATCCTTCAAACACCTTTCCATTTGTCTTGATATGTAGAGAGAAAACACTAAGGAACTAGTTGCCAATCTCCAGGTACTAGCTGGAGATCTCCTGCTATTACAAGTGATCTCCAACCAATAGAGATCAGTTCCTCTGGAAAAAATTGCCACTTTGGCAATTGGACTCTATGGCACTGAAGTCCTTCCCCAAACCCCGCCCTCCTCAGGCGCCACCCCAAAAACCTCCCACTCATGGCGAAGAGGAACTTGGCAACCCTAGCCTCTCCCTCTGGGCCCCCTCTGGGGGTGGTATTCAGGTTAAATTGCCGCATTGGCACTCGGCGATAAATAAGTGGGTTTTTGGTTGCAGTTTGGGCACTCGGTCTCTAAAAGGTTCGCCATCACTGATCTAGGTTATTCCTGAACTAGACACTAGTTAAGTTGAACAGCCTCAGTCAATCAATCCATGAGTATGCATTCCCACTGATGAGACTGATTTAAACAATATAATCCCTTACATCCTCCCTCCTCCCCCCTGAGCAAACTGCAGTTTTGTGCAGGTGTTTTAAATTATAGTGAGAATAATATAATGCATACAAGGCATTTACTCAGTTATTTCATTAGTGTTTTCAAGGAAGATATATTTATGTTTGCAACAGCATGACTGAATCAACTAGTTCAATTGTACTGTTGATTAAACTAAAATGCATACTTTTTAAAATGCTGATTTTCACTATGCCATGCCATACCATGACATACCCATGCCCATACCATATATGGTCCATTTTGGTTGCCAGTCTGTTTCTGAGTTCAATTCAAGGTGCTGGTTATGAACCTTAAACCCCTCCATGTCCTGGGACCCACATATTTGAAGGACAGTCTCCTTCCATATGTCCCTGTGCATGAACTATGTTCTTCATGCAGCCATTTGTAGGTTCTCTGGCCACTGTCTGGCACCCATGTCTTTTCCATCATGGTTCCTGCTCTGAAGAATGGCCCCCCTGAAGCAGTGAGAGGAGCCCCCTCCCTGGAGATCTTCAAGAGGTGCTGAAAAAGCCTGCTTGTTTGCCAGAGCTTTGGAGGGGGGTTGAATGGCAAGCATGTTTTAGGGGTGTGGATAGAGAGATTTGGGAAGCTTGTTATTTTATTCTGGTTTTAATTGGAGATGTTTTTAACTATTATTGTAAGCGGCCTTGTACTATGAAGAAAGGCGGGATATAAATGCTTTAATAAATAAATTTAATAAATTATTTCACATTTTGAGAACTGCTGTAAAAACACGTTGAAAATTAATAATAAGGACCTTCAGCTTACTGTTTTCATAATGTGCTTGTTCACACACATACACACAAAATGGGGGAAAAACTGTTGCTGCTACACAGTACATTAAACTGCAAGGAGATTTAACATTTGGATGGCTTTTCATTTTCTCTTTCTGCTAACAAGTTTCACAAGTTGGAGAGGGGCCCGGCTGTGGCTCAATGGTAGAGCATCTGCTTGGCATGCCATACTGTAAGTATCTCATGATGTTGTTCACTACCCCAGAGAGCCACTCTGATCTGAGTATACAATACTAACTTTGACGAACCAAGGGTTTGATTCAGTATAAGGCAGCTTCGTGTGTTCATGTGTGTTCACATGTTGCCAATCATATCTCAGTGTGATTTTTTTTGGCTTCAGACCTAATCTTACATAGCACATAATTCATATCACTTCAACTGAACATAATCAGTGTAATTTACATATCTTATTATGGGGGGAAATATTGATTAATTGAAAACAATGTGTGACTATGGGAGTGTCTTTAAGACCCAGCTCCCTAGCTGATGCTGTGGGGATGACAAAGAAGTAAAGATTCCATCTTGGCACAAAACTGGAGAATAAAGAGTCATATTCATTCTGATTCAGTACTTCCACAGGTTTGTCATTTCATCCTGGGCCTAATCAACTCATCACTGAAATCTGTAGGAAACAATACATCTTGTCTGTTTACAAGAATGTTTTGGAAAGTAACAACTATTTTCAACATATAAGAACACCAGATATTCTGCAGTTAGTTCAACATCTACGTATCTATTTAAATTTTATGCTTGCCTTATCCCCTGTTGGGGATGGAAGGCGGCATGGTATAACCCGATCTCGTCAGATTTTGGAAGCTAAGCAGGGTTGGTACGTGGAAGGGAGACCCCCAATGAAGACTCTGCAGAGGACGGCAATGGCAAGCCACCTCTGCTTCCCACTTGCCTTGAAAGCCCCTTGTTGGGGTTGCCAACTTCTAAGTGTTGGCTGGAGATCTCCTGGGGTTTCAACTGATCTCCAGATGACAGAGATCAGTTCACCTGGAGAAAATGGCCACTTTGGAAGGTGGACTCTATGGCATTGTACTCCACTGAGATCCTTTCCCCAAACCCCACCCTCCCCAGGCTCCACCCTGAAAATCTCCAGCTATTTCCTAGCCCAGAGCTGGCAACCCTAGCCATAAGTCAGCTTCGACTTGATGGTGCTTTACACGCGCGCGCACACACACACACACACACACACACACACACACAGATCCCCTGTGGACCACTTGAATAATCCCACTTGTATATGAAAGGAAAATATGGTCCTCTGTACTCTTTTTTTTTTTTAATGGCACCCTACTTCTGAAGCTCACTTTAAATTAAAAGGTTCCACAATTTCCTCTCAACATCTGGAGGGCCGTCCCACCCTCCTGCTTTCAGAGACTGCTTGCTCATCCTGCACTAATCTTCTCCTCCTCCTCCATTGTGTGTCCCACCCTTTTTCTTTCCTAATGTGATGTGGCTTTTAAGCATGAAAACCTTCAGACAGGGCTGTAATTTTATTATTAAACGACACCAAGCATCTTAAATGTGCAAAACCAGCTCTGCAAACCTATATACAAGTTATTCCAACAGGATAGATTGCTCCTGAAGCCCCCCTGCATAAGCAGAGGGCACAATGCTATACCCAGTGGAGTAATACATACCAAATGGTTATAACCCTTGTCCAGTAGGACACAGACACTGAGGAAACCCTTATGGTGGAGCACTCCCATAACCAGGATGTTGGACTACTAACTATTCATGGAAGTCAAATACTTGGACTTCCAAAGGGCTTATGACAAGGAACTCACCAATGACCTTGAGTAAGCTTAGCAATCATGGGATAAGAGGGCAGGTCCTCTTATGGTTCAAAAATTGGTTAAACAGCAGGAAGTAGAGAGTATGAATAAATGGCCAATTCTTGCAATGGACGAAAGTGAGCAGTGGTGTTTTAAAAAAAGGATTGGTATTGGAAACAATGCTATTTAATTTGTTCATAAATGATTTGGGATTGGGGGGTGAGCAGTACAGTAGCCAAGTTTGCAGATGATACTAAATTATTTAGGATGGTGAAAACCAAGACAGACTATGAAGAGCTATTGGAGGATATCTCTAGATTAGGTGAGTGGGCAACACTGTAGAAATGAAGTTCAACGTGAGAAAGTGTAAGGTGATACATAATGGAACAAAAAAAAATCATAATTGTAGATATATGCTGATGGGGTCCGAACTTGCTGAGATAGAGATGGAAAGAGATCTTGGGAGTATAGTGGGAAGGTTGATGAAAATGTTGACCCAGAGTGCGGCAGTGGTAAAAAAGCAAATGCTGTGCTAGGAATAATTACTTCAACCCCAGTTCAGGATCACTAAATCAAGACCAAGTGCCTGGCTCTGCTGTTAGCATTTTAAAGGAAAAAAAGAGATGTCCTTTAAAAACACGTTTTCTTCTCATTCAGTTCCAAGAGAAGTATTTGCTTAAACTGGGAAGTTTTAAAATAATTAGAAGCTATTATAGATTTAAATCATACAAAGACACACTCTTCTACAATGTTGGTTTTGAAAACATTTACTACCATTTCACAGATATAATGAACAAGTTGTTAGATTAATCATGAGTGGTTAAAAACAACGAATGGATTCTCAGGAGGATGGAATAAACCTGCTTCTTGAGAGCCAGTGGGGCGTAGTGTTTAAGAGCGGCAGACTCTAATCCAGAGAACTGGGGTTGATTCCCCACTCCTCCACATGAAGTCTGCTGGGTGACCTTGGGCCAGTTTCAGTTCTCTCAGAACTCTTTCAGCCCACACAGAGGCAGGCAATGGCAAACCACCTCTGAACGTCTCTTGCCTTTAAAACCCTTCAGGGTTGCCATTAGTCAGCTGTGACTTGACATACACACACAGAGTAATGTCTTCCTGGAATGTTACAACATTAATTTCATTATATTTGGGGGAGCATGAGCTATCAAACAGCTTTTTTTTTTTCTGGCCAAAGATTTTTCTGGTCAATGAAAGAGTAAAACAGAGACCTTTTTGTAGAAATCAATGAGACTTAAATATTTTAAACCTGTGAGGTTTTCCTTCTTATGCAGAAGTCACAAATGAAGATGGCAGAATATACATCCAAATTTCATGCAAAGCAATTTGCAGGAAACAGACTCTACTGGAAGTAGAAGAGTTGGTTTTTATACCCCGCTTTTCTCTACCGTAAGGAGTCTCAAAGCGCCTTCCCTTTCCTGCCCTCCTCCAACAGGCACCTTGTGAGGTAGGTGGGGCTGAGAGAGTTCTGTGCCTAGCCCAAGGTCACCCAACAGGCTTAATGTGGAGGAGTGGGGAATCAAACCTGGTTCTCTAGATTAGAGCCCGCCACTCTTAACCACTACACCACACTGGCTCTCACATCTGCCTAGTGATTCCTAACACACTTCAAGCTCTGTTACAGTCCAGTCATGAGCCGCACCGGCGGCCGCACCCAAAGTCCTTAGGAGGCCAGCGAAGGCCCACGCTGGTGCAAGGGCCCACAGCGCCGGCGTCCAGGAGGTGCATGCTGGCGTTTGTAGCCCCAGTGCCAGGCACGGCCGCCGGCAAAGGCTGCAGCGGCAACCTGGGAGACATTCCTGGGGTGTTATGGCATCCCAGGAGGCATTCCCGGGGTGTCCCGGAGTCCTGGGAGGCATTCCCGGGGTGTTACGGTGCCGGCCAGGGGGCAGCCTCCTGAGCCATTTCGACTCGAGAACACCCCTTCCCTCCCCCCGCGAGATACGCCACCCTATGAGGGTTGCACGGTTTTTTTTTGCGCCGGGCAGAGGTTTCAGCCAGGCCGAAACCTCCTTAGGAGGCAACGCCACTGCGTTGCCTCCTAAGCCCGGCACAGGCATTCCAGTCAGGAATGCGCTGTCAGTTTTTCATTTATGGGCTGCTGATTTTGAAAACATCTTCCATAGCACTTTTTATAAGTTAGATAATGTCTGTGTCTTGCAAGGGATTCCTTCTAGACCAGAAAGAGTTAAAAAAAGGAGTTGTTTACCTTCCATCTCCATGGAAATTGCTTTTGGACATGGCATGGGGTTCAGCTGTTCAAGGGGAAAATAGAAGTTATATATCCCACCAGACTAGCATAAGGCCCTTGCCTGAGCTTTATATAACCCAGTACTCATTCCACAGTGCTATCCTAGCCTTTCGTCTATGTACACAGTTTTTCAGAAATCTGAAGGCACTATGATGAAAAACAGAATTAATTGCCTTGAGGGCCTCTGGCTGGATGTGGTAATGGTTTTCAGGATTCTGATTTTCATTATATATTGTATAATTTTCTGTATGTCTGGAAACTACTTGAGCTCATATTAGGGAAAGTGGAATATAAATATAAACATGTAAATATATGAAAGAAATAATCCATCACTGTCTGAGTCATTCATTTTTACCTCTCCTGCTATTGGAGCATCGTAAAACCTGTAAAACTATTTGACCAAAGACCATGGACTGTGACAGGTCACCCATGCAGACAAGATCCTTAGATGTTTGAAGCTACCACCTGCTTCTATGGCTCTTGCCCTTTCTGACTACTTTTATATATATGTGGGGGGGGGGTGCACAGCTGACTGGGTCTGAGAGGTAGTAAATGCCTCCTTGAGAGAGGCAGTGGTTGCCCAAGTCTTAGTGTGTTCAAACCTACCCTGAACCCAGGATTTCTCAATAACTATGGACCAATTTCAAATGTTCCATTCTTAAGCAAGGTGATTAAATGGCTAATGGCTGGATAACCCCAGGCTTTCCTGGATGAATCTAGATCTTCTGGTCCATGGTCTTCTGGACTACCTTTTCAGGCTGGGATTGTGATAGGGTTGCCAGTCTCCAGGTGGGGCCTGGAGATCTCCTGGTATTACAATTGCTCACCAGACTACAGAGATGAGTTCTCCCGGGGAACCTCTTGCATGCAAGGCAGAGATGCTCTGCCACTGAGCTATAGGGACGACCTTCAACAAGATCAGATCTCTGCTCTGCAATCTTACCCGTACATACCTGGAAGCAAGACTGACTGAGCACTGTGAAATGTCTTCTGCACAGGTTCAGACTTTCTGGAACCCACCTCTCAGCTCCCTATAACCCCTAGACAGCAAAACCTATGTTATTTCGTTGTTATCCTGCCCTTCTTTAACATGTATGCTGCTTTAAGGCTTTCTGTGTTAACAAGACTAAAGATACTGACACTGACACTTTATGTGTGTGTGTGTGTGTTAAGTGCCGTCAAGTTGCTTCCGACTCATGGTGACCCTATGAATAAAAGTCCTCCAAAATGTCCCATCTTTGACCGCCTTGCTCAGATCTTGCAAATTGAAGGCTGTGGCTTCCTTTATTGAGTCTATCCATCTCTTGTTGGGTCTTCCTCTCTCCTGCTGCCCTCAACTTTTCCTAGCATGACTGTCTTTTCCAGTGACTCTTGTCGTCTCATGACGTGACACTTTATACAAGGGAGGAATTTAGAACGTAAGAAAGGCCCTGCTGGATCAGACCCAGGCCCATCGAGCCCAGCAGCCCGTTTCACGCAGCGGCCAACCAGGCGCCTCTAGGAAGCCCCCAAACAAGACGGCTGCAGCAGCCCCATCCTTTGCTCGACGGTCTGTCAAGGAAACGCCCAACAGCCCCTGCCGAGGCTCAGAGGCGCGCCTTCCTCTGGAGCTGCCCGATGCCCTGCAGAGGACCGAACGCGGCAGGCGGCGAAGGGCGTCGGCCAAGGCCCGGCGGGCAGCGGGCGAGCCGATCCCGCCGCGCCGCAGGGGGCAGCAGAGAGCCGCCAGCGACGTCGGGCGCGAGCGCCCCTCCTCTTCCTGCTCCGCCGCCGCCGGGCTGGGAAGGGAAGAGAAGCGGAGGGGCAAGGCAAGGCAGCGGAGGGGCGGGGGAGGGGCCAGCCAGGCCGACAGCCAGCGCCGGACGAGAGCAGCGCCGGGCCCAGGCCCCCCACGGAGAGCCAGACTCCCCGCTCGCCCGCCCGGCCTCGCCGCCTCCCCCTCCGCGGAGCCAAGGTACCCACACCTGAGGCGAGGCGGGCCTCGGGGGCTGGAGCTCGCCGCCAGGCCTGGCGTGGGGGGGGGAGGGTTCCCCCGGCTGTGGTTTTGCCGAGGCCTTGGGGCGCTGGGGGGGGGGGGGAGGTCCTGCCTTTCTCTGGGCGGCCGTCCCGCTAAGGGGTGGCTGGGGACGGGCAGGGCGCTTGACCCCCCGGGTGTGTCCTCAGGAGGCCTCGAAACGGATTAGTCACCCCCCCCTCCGGCTCCTGGTAGGTGGCTTTGGGGGGACGAGGGAAGGAGGGAGGGGGCCCCGGTCTCTTTCCTTCTGCACCTCTCCTGGGCCGTCCCATGGCTTCGGGGTGAAACGGGGACTCCTAATCCAGTAATGACAGTGGCCGTAGACCCGGGAGCTGGTAGTTAATTCTGGATTAACCGATGCGGAGCCCGAGGGGGGCGAGTTCGTGTGCGCAGCGCCGTCCGCCCCCCTTTTTTTTTTGTCTCTCGTTTCGAGGTCGCTGGCTGGCGTCGGGCATTGTCTCCCAGAATGGGCTCCCGGCAAACTTTTTGTTTTTGTTTGAAAGGCCGGAGGGATCACAGAGCTGCCCATCAGTGTTTAGGAAGGGAGGGGTTTTTTTTGTTTTTAAATTAAAATCAGGAAATGCTTCTTGTTTTTAATTGTGACTTTTTAAAACAAGTACAGTGGGGGGTCCGCCGGGTGAATGAAGCCAGCAGATACTGCTGAAATAAAAAGCGTATTTGCTTTTTTTTTTCTCTTGCAAGACTGCATTGCCACGCAAGGGAGGCCCAGTTTGGGTTAACATCACTGCATGGCTGCATCTCGCGCTTCGTTTCTGGGTTATTTTAATTTATATAAATTAAGGCCTGAGTATTGAGATAACAAATAGTGAGGATGGGATTTGCAGGATCCCTTGTATAAAGTGCTGGGTTCTCTTCTAGGACATCCCTCCATAGAAGTCGATGAAATTAACACTAGTCACTTCCTAAAAACAGTATGTTCTTAGTGATAAGTATACCATGGGGTATTTTTGAATGCATGGAAATTGCATTGGTTATAATGAGAATGATAGAAAGTTCATTTCATTTCATTTTGTGCATCACTTATGTTTCTTCTCATGTAGAATTTCTGCAAGTGTATTACTGAACACTGAATACATATGGTTTGCTTCTGGAATGAAATGTGGCTGTTTAACACAAAATTGACACATTTCTAAGAAGTTAATACTTAAATTTGCTGTAAAGGGGGCAGGTATTTTAAATCTATAGGTTTATAATCTGGGTTTAGGTACTTAGATTAAACTGATTTAGTTCTATGTTAGTGTGTTCTGGAATTGGTTATGTATGCTCAATTTAGCAAGGACATAAAACTGTTCTAGACTGAGGTACAAAACAACATCAATTGATGCTTTTATTGTTTACCTGTTAGATCATATGTGGCTGTGGTTGGTCTCCCCCCCCAAAAAAAAGCCCACCAAAAAACTTTTTTAATCTATGAGGCTGTCTGTCCTGCACTCAGAAGTATATTCCATTGAATTCAGTAGGGCTTTCTACTGATGCTTAGGACCAATCTTAAACAGTGCCATCCAAAGCCGAATTATACCATTCTAAACTCATTGACTTCAATGGATTTAGAATGGTCTAATTATGTTTCGGATGGCACTGTGGAGTGTTTTTATGTTTAAAGGTCTAGACCATGAGAAGAAGATACATGTGGCATTAGACCCAGAAATTCAGTTGATATTAGCTGATGGTCTTGGTGAAATGCTCTCTGGCAAATCACTTCATCTTGTGATGGGATAGGCTGATAAGCAGGGTCTCTGGTGTTGGAGGAAGGGTTGCAGGTAACTTTTTCCTGTATCATATAGCATAGTTTCTATGGGTGTAACAAAAAAACAGTTCTTACTTAGATCTTTTACATAAACAATCAGAAGTGTTTTACATCTGTAGTATGATGCCATTTGATGATGGTATCATCTTAGTGTAAACTCTCCCAGTATGATGAGGCAAACTTTAGTTTTAATTATTCTTTAAAATGAAATGATATAGACATTTTTAACAGGAAGAAAATAAGTTGGATTTCATAGTTTAAGTACTTATAGGACTGTAGTCTTGGATATTATAACTTAGCCATTGAGACCTTTTATGTGCTATATTAACGATACTATCTCCTAAAAGGGCTGACAAGATCATTGTGCTATTTCTATATGAAATACTCGCTCTTCTCTTTAAGTTAAATGTATTGTAGTCAGTTTGTTTACCAGACAGTAAGTGGTAGTCTTACGGCACAAAGTGAATGAACCACTTGTTACTCAGTTGACAAAATTTGCAACATTTGTTCAGAAATAATTATAGAAGTAGCTCTGTAGTTGACCATGGCACAAATTGGGCTGTCTTGAAAACCCTAAAGACTTTAATCCTTTTCCGATTTTAAAACCATGCATGCTTGGGAGCCCATCAATAGGACTGCACTCTTACCTGGAATGTTCCTAATCAATCTGCAGTTGCCGCTTCACACACTTGTACAAATATTCCATGCATGTAGAGTTTTTTGTTTGCGTGTACCAAAATTGTGCATGCATAGAAAATCCACATGCTGCCCTATTCATACAAAATGGCAGGTGGGAGCTTTACAGGTAACATGCATTCATGGCGATGGGCTCCTGGAACTCATATTTGTAATGTCTGAAAAGGGCTTGTATCATTGATAAGTGTGAGAGTATCTTAAGACTTTAAAGGTTGAGTGTTGTTAGAAAACATGCTTCATTTAAGACTACTGAATTGTCTCCTTGTTTGTCAATATGCTGGATATTATTCTGTTTTAAAAACATTGTTAACGACACTGGCTGATATATTAAAAAGCTGATGTGCTCACCTTCTGGCACCTTATAGAATACTTCTACACATGTCCCCTGACCTTTGGGGATGGCTTTTCAGAAGGGGAATAGGTGGCTAACTTTGGATCCTGGCCATTCTTTTTGCTATTTCTGTAAAGATTGTGCAGCTACAAAGTGTATGTTGAAAACAGACATAAGTGGAAGTCTGTGCTGGAGTTTAACCTGAGCCTATTGGCAATATCAGTATCAAGTGGATTTTTGGGTGAATTTTATTACTATCACTTAGGGATGCAGGGCTATCCCCACTTCGGTGGAGTTATGTCAAGAATGCCCCACCTCCCTGAAATGTCTAAATTCCTAATATAACATGCTTGTTTTAGTAGGGAAGGGTTTCTTTTTATCATTTGAAATGATTGACATGTGTAATGCTGGTCCTTATGAAAACTGCATTTCAAACTGGGTCATGTATAAGGTTTCAGAAAAATATAAAGGACATTCAGTTATCATTGCTAACACACAGTTCTGTATACTTTAAAGCCCTATAAACTTGTTCAACGCATTGCAGGAAATCAGAGGACCCATGACTAATCAGTCTCAAGTCACAATGAAACTAGAACTCATTGATTTCTCTGAGGCCATGTGGGTGTGCATGCTATAGTGAAGATCTTAGTAAGATTGTTAATTACATCAGGCTGAAATTTATTGCCTATGGCCAAAGGCCGTTACAAAAAGTAATCTAAAAACACAATAAGTCCAGATAACAAGCATTAATAAGAACAGGAAAAAGCATGCTTCTCAGAACCACCAAAACATGTAAAATACTATGCATAGGACATTGTTAAAAGTTGAACATTCAGAATTATCTAGAATCTGACAAACTAAATAAAATTTAACTAACAGACTTTATAATAATCAGCAAAACCAAATAGAACTTGTAATTAAGACTTTTTTGTGTCAAGCTCCTGTCCATGGGATTTGCAGTTCAATGTTTACTACATTGAGCCAACATGACCCAAATTTTCTTTGCCACTAGAGCAAAGAGGACGACTTTATAAGAGACAGTTGACTCCGTGTTAGCAAGAAGAAATAGAACTTTCTCCATCACAGTACATTGATCTAAATTGGCCAGAATTGTCCCTAAAATCTTTGCCTTGGAACTAGATATAATGGGCAGACCAACATATAACGAGTCTAATTACATTAGGACTTTGGAGAATAGGATGGTAAATGACATTTTCCATCACAAAAATTATAGTGGTGACACACACGTGTGACTAAGATTGTAAAACTGACTTTATCCAAAAGAACCAACAAACTATTGTTGAAGATTTATTGTGGTGTAAGCTTTCATGGACAACTTTGTCAGTAAGTGTTAGTCCACCAAAGTTTATGCTGTAGCAAATTCGTTAGTCTTTGAGGTCTCACAGTAATCTACTGCTCTTCAGTAACCCAAAAAGAAAATTTAATAGCATTTAGCACTAGGTTATTTTGAAAGCAGCATACTTTCTTTTGCTCAGGAAACTATTGCAGAATAAATGAAAAATACACATTAGGAGTTGCAATGAATTTGCCTATTATGGTTATAGTTCACTTTAACTAGAATAGTAAGTTGTTGCTTCTTTGAAATAAGCAACATTTGCTGCACCTATAAATAAGTGCTTTGAATAGAATGTGGCAATTGTTGCCCTATTACAAGCCTACAAATTGAGTATGCAGACAGATGTACCAGTGGAAATGTTTAGCTTGCTTGTTTCCTAACCATGCTTAAATTCTTATTTTAAAGCAGCCTTAATCAGGGTTTTTTTAGTTTACAGGGGAGGAACTTAAGCATTATAATTTTAGCTTTCAAAATCATATTTGATTGCATAAAGCTGGCTGATGCAAGGTGTGCCAAGCCATTATTTCTCTTTAGCTTGTAACTGTAAAGCGCAGATGTGCATGCAAAGTTTAAAATTACCTCTGAATTCCTTGGGGCATGTACTCCTTGAACAGAACTGTTTTGAAAAGTTCCTCTCTAATTAGATTCATAACTTGGTGTGTTTTACTTTATATAATCTTGTCGCTGCACCAGAATGGATGTGGGTAAACTCATACAGTCTTTGTGCATCATATATAATTGTATTAATAAAAGTACATTTTCTTAGAGTAGAAAAGAGGTTGACATCTCAACCACAGTGGAATGTGGGGGGGGGAATATGAATTTGAGGGATAATGGGCATTTTTTTCTAGAATTTTAATCCTGAATGTGATGATTCAGAAGCAAACTATACCAGTCTGTGACCAAGTCTGCTTTTGACCAGAAGTGGTAGTCCAACATTGATTGGTTTTGCTATGCTAGTCTAGTGGACTTCTTATTCTGTCATGTTGGAATAAGAGCGGGCCATTGCCAATGCACTAGCAAAACACATGTTGTACAAATCAGTCATCTACCTTCATAATAAGTATGGCTTCAGCAAGTTGAGATTCAGGGTAACTCATTTTTCAACCAGATTCAACCCATTTCTCTGATGTACTTGTAACTTATTAAAATGAGATAGTAAAGTGGTATAGGAGGATAGGTTCCCATTTGACTTATGTAGGCTGCTGTTACATGAGCACAAATTGTGTTTGCTGTGTCACAGTAAAATCTTTATTAACTAGTATCACTGGGAAACTGGGGTTGTTGGTTAACAGGCTTTTACTACAGCTGCGTCAGGGACCTCTGCCAGCTCTTCCAAAACTAAAGAGTAGGCAGGTCCTGGTGGGCTCTTGTTCATAGCACTACTTTGCTCAGCAGCAGCATAAGTGGAAGGTTGCTATAGCTGGGACTTCTTGAGAGTAGGCAGCTGGCATGCCAGTTAACCAAGTTTGCCAGCTAACCAGGTGCTGTAACACAGCTTTTACTCTGTGCTGTAGGTGTTAAACTCATTCAAATTTCAGTAATCAGTAGTGCCTATAGGGGCTTATGAGTGGAGTCGCATGTAGTGCGATCTGTTCCAGTGGATTGCTGCATTGTGTTGGACTTCTTAACTACAGCTGGTGAGAATAGATCCTGTCCTCCCCACCACAAATTTCCCTTGCCTGTGGCCAGTGCTAACTAAGGTTTGAGAACAAGAGTTAAAAAGCTAGTCAGCAAACTTTGGTTAAGGGGGAATCTGATTGTCATTAAGACATTCACAGTGTGAATAACTTAACCGTAGTCAAGGATAGGGGAATTCGTTCAAAAGTAGGGCCAGAGGAAATGGCTTGTTTCTGCTCTGTTAACCAGAGGATCATGGAGAAGTGCATACAATACTCAGATGCAATATTTAAGCCCTCATATTATAGCATATAATATTTTTAGCATTCTAAAATGTCTGGTTAATGAAATAGTGTTCAAATATATGTGTGGTGAACAGTTAGCTAACTGTTATGTAGTATATAAAGTGCAGAGATCCTATTTAGTTTGTACAATCAGTGTTTTTTATTATAACTGGAGTATATATGTAAAACTGGATCAAGGTTTGTATTTTTAAATTGAGGTTTCCCACTTGGTGATTTAAATCTTGATTTATGTTGCTGGTCTGAATGTATCCCCTAATGTAGTATAAAAGAACAGGTTCAGAATTGAGCCAAAAGGGAAACAGCCGCAGAGTTCATGCAGAAATAATTATAGAAGTTCTCCAGAAACATGTGTAATCTATTTTGGGGACACCAAGATGTAGCTTTTTCTCATATCCAGTTTTACCTACCATACTTCAACTTTAAAAACTGAAACAGCTGAATGTGTTTTCTGATATACGGCATGCTTCTGGCTATAAATATGTAATATTACAAGTAAGCTAAAACGAGGGACTATTTCTGTGGTATTGCTCAATTTTAAGGCTTGGTTACAAGCTGTAGTAGACACAGTATATATTTTAGTATGTAAAGGAGGCATGTACTGTCACTTAATTTCCTGTTTCCAAACAAGGCTGTTTTCATTGGTAGTTAATCTTGAATACAAAAATACATGTTAAGTGAATGTACCCTGTTTGTAATACTCAGAAATTGTTACACTTATATCCCTGGACACATTCTGGGGAAAGTGTTTGTTTTTATTTGAACGGTTTTGGGAGGTTGTTTTTAATTTCCTTAGAATGGAAAGAAATGTGAATTTGAAGAAGTTTAGCCTAAAGAAGAAGTTTAGTTTTATATTTGTACTTAGTCACAGTATACATAGGAGTATCCCTATTTATATTGTATCTTTTCTAAGAAAAGGTAACAAATGACTAATACTTCCCTTCTTAGAAAGAAATTTTGTTCTTTAGTTAATGATGATTAAGCTATCATATTCTTAACAGCATAAAGAAAATTAGCAGAGGTTAGGTCACAACGGAAGACTTATAATGTCTTCAGCAGTTTGTTGGATATGCTATAGAATGCACTTTTCATTCATTGCACACATGCTCATGCAACTTAATGTTTTATTGTAGACTTGCTTCGGGGGTGGTCAACCTTGTTGGCAAATGCCACAAGTCAGATCTTAAGCATTGGACCAGCTCTAGTGCATTATGGTGTATATACAGCCCTAAGTGCTGAGAGTGGTTTTGCCTCTGATCTT
The DNA here is from genome assembly GCF_029931775.1 of Euleptes europaea. Taxonomy (NCBI): domain Eukaryota; kingdom Metazoa; phylum Chordata; class Lepidosauria; order Squamata; family Sphaerodactylidae; genus Euleptes; species Euleptes europaea. The sequence goes on from NC_079316.1 coordinate 42,494,197, forward strand.
CTGAGCTGTAGAACAGGTAGCAATGCAGCACTGGAGAGAAAAGGCTGGAATGGGGGCCTGACTGTGGCAGAGTCATCTCATTGGCCATGCAGCTATTTTTCCTTGAGTTTCACAACTGCTGCTACCTGTACCTCTTGTGACATTTGTTCTGTAGGTCAATCAGGTGTATTTCACACAGTGTGGTTTATGTTTGGATGATATTGTTGCTGTTAAGCTTATCACACCAGTAACAGTTAATAGAAGATTATTTTTAGCAACTGATGACAGATGTGTTCCAAGCCACTTCCAGTTTGTCAGTAGTGAGAGAGAATCTTTGCTCTGGCCAAGGGAGTAAAAAAGACAAACCGCTGAAGTTTTAACAAGATGAGAAAGATGTTGAAATCTTACAAAATAGATTTAGAATTCAACACTTTTCAACCTCCTTGTGTCTCTCTCTATATGTTTAACATAATCCTTGTTATGTCTTATTTACAGTGGTGTTCCTGTGCATAATGTCTCTGATACAGTCCTCTGTCAGTATAGTGACATCAGTAGGTTTACTCAAGTGGAAGAACTTATTTATTTGAAACAGATCCTGAAGCTAGTCAAAGAGAGTGTTGCCTCTTATGTGAACTAGCTCTGAATTAGCTAATGGATTATTTGTGCCGTATGATTCTGTTGAAAGCCAGACTATTCAATTATGCAATGCGAAAAGGTCAGCTTTTCTCTACGTCTGTTCACCTGGTATTTGGTGAAATAGCATGACACAGTTTTTTTCAAATACTGAAAACAAGTGGCTTCATTATATTAGTAGTGCTTTGTAAATAACTTGGGCAATCTTCAACCATCTTCTGCTTTGTGTGTAACGGTTCTTCCCTTATCACTGCTCTTTACTTTTTCCTCCTGTAAGGCTGTTTGAGGTGCCTGGCTGGCATTGACTGGCAGCAGGGCTACAGTGGTAATAGATCTGCCTGTGCAGCCATCATAGCAATGCTTCATTGACTACAGGACTGCACCTATGACGCTGGCGCCAACTAGTGCTAGCAGTTGTTCTGTCAATGGGGAGACACCTTTTTGCCCAAAAGCATTTTTTTGTCAGCCAGGAAAGCACAAGGCAATGTTATTAAAGTGATGAATTGTTGCAAGGTAGTGTGCACTTCTTTTCTTTGAAAGTAGCACTATTTTGGCATGTGGCTCCAGGATGTCTAGGAAAGCCGAGAAATTCTGTCCTCATGTCCCAAACTAGAAAGATGCTGTATGTAATTCATCTCTGAAGCAACCTGTCTAATTTTGGCTCATGTGTTTAAATATAACAAATATTGGAAACAATGTGGACTTTGTGGCATCCCTTCAGTACCCAAAAGGGATCTTTGTGCTCTCTAAACCCAGTGAAAGTTCCGCTTGCACATTCACAGCACAAAAGTTTTGTGTTTTGTTTTCTCTCTATGTGTATGTGTGGGGAGGGAGCAGTGGTTACATAATAACCACTTGGGAGAATTCAAATTGTTGTGAAACCACATTTCCTTCTCACAATTTTTTGGCATCAGGCACATCAGTGGAGAACTTGCCTCTATTTCTGTGTTTTGAATAAGACCTAGGAGAATGCCAAAGTCCTGTACCAAGATGGGAAAACATTTCTAGGTATCGTTGTTGTTTATGCCAAACCTGAGGCAATATAACTCTAGCTGTATGGAAATTTTGTAGAATCTTCGAATAGTCATATTAAAGGAAAAGGTAATCCCCTGTGCAAGCACCGGGTCACTACTGACCCATGGGGTGACGTCACATCCCGATGTTTACTAGGCAGACTATGTTTACGGGGTGGTTTGCCAGTGCCTTCCCCAGTCATCTTCCCTTTACCCCAGCAAGCTGGGTATTCATTTTACCGATCTCGGAAGGATGGAAGGCTGAGTCAACCTTGAACCGGCTACCTGAAACTGACTCCCATCGGGATCGAACTCAGGTTGTGAGCAGAGCTTTTGACTGCAGTACTACAGCTTACCACTCTGCACTATGGGGCTCTCGAAATATAAATAGACTTATTAGGAAATGTACACTTTTCCCGTTTCTGTTTTGGAACTGCAAATCCTTTACTTGTGGATGTTGTTACTTAATTATGATTGCTTTTCTAAAAGTGTTCGTTCACATATGTAGTTTAAGGTCATTTTTGCTTCCATTACTTGGTCATATTAATGTTGTCCATTTCTGTTCTCTGATTTTTTTTAAGTTCATATGTTAAGTCATTGACAACTCATTAGTTCCTCTTACCTTTTAAAAGGTAAGCATAAATACATGCAGCATCCCTTGTTTGCAATCACCAGCTTTCCCTCCCCTTTGTTGTCTTTTCTTAAATTTTAGAGTGAACGTTGTAGGGGCCTGCCATCTAGTATTCTATAAAGTGCAATATACATTGATGGCTGTATCTGAATTATTAACAATATTGCACAATGACAATTTGAGCCGCATGTAAAACAGTTTCATTTTGCTAGTTTTGATGTATGTGATGTAGTGATTAGCTTTATAATGTTACACATTTTGTAGAGTACCAAAACTATTTCTTTGGAGGTGTGAGTCTTATATCTGTTTAAGATCCAGTTTTTTGGAAAGGAAGTAGTCTTGCTTTGTGAAGAAATAGATTGTTTCAGAAAAGGGATTATTCCTGTGTTTTGTTAGTTTTATTTCCCAGCAGACTGTAATAAACATCTAGACCTGAGCGGGAGGTGATGTCAGAAGCTGACCTGAACCCTGCATTCTGTCTCCATTTACCATAGAATGGGATACACCCATCATTTGGACGACTGCCCAAACAGGATATCATAAAGACAGTTGTCTTGTTGTCTTATCACTTCTCTCCTCTGTCAAGAAATTGATTCCAGAAACGTATTGCACGCTGGAGTTGACAGCATGTAACTTTGCAGCTTGCTTGTTGTCCCAATGACTAGTAGTAACTGTAACTATTGAGGGCTCGGGCAGGTTGTTCTGAAGTAGAAACTTGTGCTTATTGAAGTCTGTAACCTGCCTGTTTAAAACAATTGCCTGGCAAAGTACTAGAAACATTTACAGTGTATCCATCTGATATCCTTTATCTCTTTACAGCAATAATGGAAATGTGAATGAAAACTTCAAGTTCCCTCCTCAAGTAATTGCCAAATGCTTGATGAAATTTTTATTTGCCTTTAGAACCAAGGAGAAAGAGGGACGGGCAAAGTTCCATAGGGAGGAATTCAGAGAACCATTGAGAAGCTGTGCTATGGACAATCACCTGAGTGTGCTGTGGTGCTTCCCTAGAAGAATTCAGAAGGGCTCAGGGGTTCAGGTACCATAGGATAATTGATTCATAGCTTTCAAGCCCATGCCAAATGTGACTTGCAATCCTTGAGCTTTTCCATTAATAATTATATTTTTAAGTGGAGGACAGGCTTAACTTTCTGTGTGGAAGATTTTTTGGTCTTCTTTATCTTGGTCTCTCAAGACCCCTCTGGCTAAATGTTAGTTTATTGTGTATTTCATATTTCCCTCTATAACTATTACTTTATTTTTAATTAATTTTCTTTTTAAAAACATTTCTATCCCACCTTTCGTTTTGGTTCAAGACTGCTTACAATAATAGTTAAACACCCCCAGTTAAAACCCCCCCCCCCTTAAAAGATGCCTGCTATTCAAACCCCCTCAAAAGTTCTGGCAAACAGGCAGGCCTTGCAGTGACTCCTAAAGATCTCCAAGAAGGGGCCCCCTCTCATCTGTTCAGGAAGCCCATTCCAGAGAGCCAGAGCCACAATGGAAAAGGCCCGGGCTGTAGTTAATGCCAGGCGGGCCATCGTAAGTGAGGGGGACAGCCAACTGATGGCTGCCTGATGACTGTAGTTGCTGTACAGGGACATATGGAAAGAGACAGTTCTTCAAAAATGTGAGTCCTGGGTTATGAAGGGCTCTGAAGGTCATAACCAGCACCTTTAACTCAGAAACAGACTGGCAGCCAATGAAGCTGTTTTAAAAAGGGCCACATATGTTCCTGGCAGTCTCCAAAGGAGTTGTGCAGTCACATTCTGGGCCAGTTGTACTTTCCAGGTCGTCTTCAGGGGCAGCCCCATGTAGAGGACATTGCTGTAATCCAACCACAAAGTTATGGAAGCATAGATATGTGTGGCCAGATCAGCTAAGTATAGGTAACAAGAAAGTTGTTGTATCGGGCACAGCTGATAGAAGACGCTCCTGGTCACTATGCCAACCTGCTTTTCAAATAGCAATTCAGGGTGCATGAACACTCCCAAGCTCTTAACCTGCTCTGAAAAAGGCAGTGTTACTATACCTAGGACAATTGGATTCAGTCCCTCTAGAATGTCAACATTACCTTTGCCTTGTCTGGATTCAACTTCGGTTTGTTCTGCCTTAGCCATGTGACCACAGCCTGAAAGCACTGGTTCAGAACCAAGGCAGAAGCATCTGAAGGCTTGGATAATGAAATACAGAACTGGGTGTCATCGGCATATTGGTGACATCCAACCCCAAAGCTCCAGTCTCATTCAGCAGCCTAATAAAGAGCATGGGTGAGAGAGTAGAACCCCGTGGCACTCCATAAGAAAAATTCCACCCAGTTGATTCTGCACCTCTGGTGGAGATTCGTTGTGCCCAGTCTAGAGAGAAAATTGATTGGAAGTTGTTTTCACATATCAATTGTTCCTTGGTTTGTGCATATTTCCAGAAGTAGAACAGTTTCTTTTAATACTGCTGGATGGCTCTGAAGTAGATGAGAGAATTGGAGAATTGTACATTCTGCAGTAGATAGAAATTGTATAACTGAATATTGTAGATTTTTTCTGTATTTGTTGCTGGAACACATGCTGAGGAACTAAGAGTAGCAAAAGTAATATTTTAAACCCTTTTCTTAAAAAAAAAAAAACCATTCTAAACAGAAATTTTTCCACAAACTTCAGATTTTTCCCCTGGGGGAAAATACACCACTTGGGTAGATGAGGAAGGTGTATTCCTCAATTCCCCTTCCCTTTAAAAACAAATCATGTGGCTTCAGATCTGCACATGCTCAATGTTTGCTGGTGCTGTTGGATTTAATTATTTGATGTGAAGCATTGGGCTGTGGAGCTTCCAGTTAAGGTAGAATCAATGTTGTCATCCAAGACTGGAGAGTAAAGTCATTAATTGACTCAACACAGTCATGTTGTTAGCCATCAGTATCTGCATTACTTGCATTCCTACATGAAATGCTGCAGCTAACACCCATTTATGAGCAGTCCCTCATGGACAGGTACAGCCACATCTAATTAAGTTAGAAACTTCTTGTGTGCAGGCTATTTCTGTTGGTGTGGTGTGTCCATTGGTGATCATTCCCACTGCATGAGTTGCAGAGACATCCCACACCACAGCTGAACTTGAAGATGAATCCTGAACTAGCATTGTGTAGCTGCCCATGTTGTTAGTAGGACTTTCAAGTCGAATTTAGCTTTCATTGTTTGACGCCTAATTGCCTTCTAACAGGCATTCGCTAGAATCTCAATACATAGCAGCACAAAACATAGTAACCATAAGGGATTCTTCTGCATTTGATATGGGGTTTTGTTGATTATAGCTGTTGATTGTCTGAAAGAGCTCGAATGCTTTCTACTTGCTGTGGTTAAATGTTACTAATGTTATATCAAACATAATAGTGGCATAAACAAAATAGGATGTAGGAACGCATTGGTCCTATTCTGTTTTGCAGTTGTTTGTGAGCCTGGCATGATGTTTGTTTCAAACTTCAACAGGAAAGCCTCTTGTTTTGGATCCGATGTATTTCTAACAATGCAAGTAAGTCTGTGTCCTTGCTAACAATGACCACATGATGACCATGACCAGCAGTCTCTCCAGGGCACTGAATGCTAACATTGTATTCACATCACCATCTGCCTGCTTAACATGAAGGCTGGATGAGTTGCTGATGTCGCTGTGGGCTCTGTGGCCGCTCCTTCACCTAACCATCCTAGTGTGCCAGGACTGTGTCATTGCCACCGATTCACATTTCCTTGGGTGACACTTGCCGGAAATGCATTCTGCTGACTGGGTATCTCTGTGGATGACAGCTTTTGTGATCTAACTGTACTGTATAGTCATTCAGCAGTTGCTGCTTGCCTCCATATTGTTTATTGATAAGGGTTTTGCTATTTTGATTATGAAAATACCGAATACTTCTCTTGTGTGATAAAGTTGGGAGGATCATGTTAAGATTGGGGGGAATCATGCTATCATCATGGTACCTCTGAAGTTTATCTCAACCAAAATTACATTCAGGGTGGAATGCTGACCCCTGTGAGAAATTAGTTCATTTCAGCAGAAAGCAGCAAAGTGTGTCAGTGTTCGATGAAGCCACACAGTTGGGCCATAGCACCTTATCAGTCAGGATCTTCCAACTTGCCAGCTAGGGGTGGAGTTGAGTCCAAGACTGTTTTATCTTTGCAGCTCAATGATATCTTGCGTCTTCTGCTACACTGTAAAAACCCACATTTGATAGCCCACACAACCTAATAGTTATCTTTATTGAATCTCTTAGTTAGAATTTCATAAGTTTTTAAAATGGTCAGCATCTGTGTAACTTTGTCTTCACTGAACAGTAATTAATTCTTAGTCAAACATTTCCATCACACTCAGAAGCTTGCGCCTTTGCTTTCATATTTGCATGTGCCCGTGTATATGATGCCCCAGCAGCAGCTCCATCACTCCTGGCTGGCATCACCTTCTATATTCAGCGTGAAATATGAGACTGCTGACACCTTCCAGTTGATGATATAACCCATCATTTCAACACTTCCTGTACTTGCTTGCCCTTTATTAAGCTCAAATTCAGTCTTCTAATCACTTTGAAATTGATTTCCCAACAAACGTAGTGGCCCACAATAGGATATATGAGAAGAAACTGATTGCTCATATTTGGCAGTCTTTGCATGGACTTAATTCACAATCCTGGGGTATATTGGGGGGAAAATGCTATTGTCAGTATTGAGATACATTGCAAGAATATAGAGATCCTCAAATGGAAGAGGCACAACGGCCATATTGATTAAAGCTCTACAGCTCACTATAAGACCTTTTAGTATAATGTTGGTCCTTTACTTGGCCTGTCAAGTTTCAATTTTATTACAGTTACTTGTGCCTTCTCATTCTGTTCCACTGGATTACAAGGGAAAAAATCCCTAATTTAAATTTAAAATATTCAGGATTCTGCTTGTAGATTAAATACATTGTAAATTTATTTCCTGTAAGTGTTGTCCTCTTGACCCTAAGCAACATAACCTGAAACTGTGTTACATTTTAAAGTAACAAATTTGGTCCTAATTAGATGCACTGGGTGGGAGTATGGCCGGTTCATCAGTAGGAATTATTTCTGTTGGTTTTGTTTACTGTTCAGAAATAAGTGTTTTAAAATTGGAAATATTTAAAAGATGCTAAATCAGATGGATTGCAGAGTTGGTCAATAATTTGTACTTGTAGTAGGAACCACCAGCCCATCAGCAGCAATTCCCAAAATCAGGATTAATTTTGTAGGTTTTTTTTATTACTCAGCCTTCATAGATTTTCACTAAAGGCTGCTTGTTTTTTTTTCTTGAGAAGAAAAAAAAAACCTGTCGGATGAACTTTTAATATAGCAAAGTCAGTTTATCATGTACCACAGTAAAGCCATGAGCTTGCAAAGGCTTAATCACGTGTTCAGCTGTAATCACACTAGCTTTTCTGGCTTCAATTACTGGGTGAATTTCTAGAATCCCTGCTGTGGCTACTGGAATGGCTGGCAAACCTGAGCACATAGCAGTGATGTAATTCCTTTTTAAAAAACAAAACAAAAAGGATGGCTTAAGGCCCCTCACTAACATTGTCTCAAAAACCCCAGCCAGGATCCAAAGGTTCATTGAAAGGAGTTCTGGACCTCTTTTCTCATTCACAGTCCCTGATGTCACATGGCAAACTGCCTTTGAAGCTGATAGGGAGTTCGGAAAGCCATTTAAAATATGGATTTGGGGGCCTGCTGTTGAAAGTAATAAGTCAAACATTCCCTGGGTATGAACAAGCCCTTGGGACCGCATAAAGTAGCATGTAATTTTATGAAGAAATTTGGGCTCCTTTCAGAATGTCAGTCATGAATTCAACACTTGGGGTAATGTAATAATCAAGATCTTCATCTGTGACGGAGGATATCCCTTATTCAGTTCTCAGTTCAAGCAGTTTTCTGTGGATTTAGGCAAGCCGTTATCTTAGCCCTGCAAATAAAACTAGGAAACTCGTTGGTAGGGAAGAGGGGGTGGGAAGGCAGAAATTATGACTGTGAGAAGCTTCTTGATCTGCAGATGCTCTTTGGCACTATAAGTGCAGCATTTGATGTGCAGCCTTCATTGGCATTCACAGGTCTCTGGATCAGAACTACCTACTGTTATCAGATTTTGGCTGTTGCAAATAATGTTCCTAATCTCTGACATCTGAGTGTATTAGAAGGTACTCCCTCCCTCCCGTTAGACGAAGCCAGTTTTGAGGATGGTGTTGGAGGGTGCTGCCAGCTGTTAATGTGTAGATACTCTATTCTGGGCAAAGATAAGCGTTTTTAATATTGGAAAACTTAAGTTCATTTAGCCGGTCTTGATCTTTGGTAGTACTTAACCATTTCCCCAGTGACCTGTAAAGTGACAGCCGCAAGGTACGTTTTGAATGTTGTTACTATACTCACGAGATGGCCATTAGTTCTGTAGAATTCGTAACTTTTGTGAGGCCTTCGTTTATACCCAGTGCCCATCATGTATATGTCAAGCAATAGATAGCCCTATAAGTCACAGGAAAATATTTTCTGACAGCTAAGGGGTGCTGAAAATGGGTCAATAGATAAAAATACACCAGTTTGTAAAATTCCAGCAGAACAAGAGAAACAGCTGCGCAAGCCCTGGCTAATCTGTTCTAAGCATTAAAGTTAGCTGTTGAACACTTTGAATTTTCAGTGTCTCAGCACTTGTTTACCTTTGCATTTTTGCCTGCTGACAATGTGTAAAAGTTGCTCTCTGAAAAGGGATTCCATGGGACTGCAATGTGTAAAAGTTGCTCTCTGAAAAGGGATTCAAGTCAAAGGGAACAGTGAATAAGAGAGAGCCTCATTAGTTGTGTCATTTTGTTGATGCTATAACTCTTGTCCTTTTAAGTTAACTTGGTGATTGTTCAGTTGAAAGTCTGTAGTTTCCCCCCCTCAAAAAATGGTTTCACTGTGTAAGGGTAAACATTAGGTGAATAAACAAAGGAAGGCCAAATAGATTCTTTGATTATTGTGTTGTGGATGTAGAAATAATTAATAGACATGAGTGCTCGCTTTGACAAACGTTTTGCTTTCTTTAGAATGCTTAATGGGGTTAGTGGTAATGATAAAATATGTATATACAAGAGCCAAATTATTGTCAACTGTTAGAAAAGTCTACATTGTCCAGTCATATTAAGTTGAGTTAGCAAATTGAAAGGCTCTGATTTTCATTGTCTCCAGTAAGTTGGGCATTTGCAACTACATATAGGGGAGCACCTCTTTATGCCTGAAAAGGCTGCAGTTGTGTCAGCGTGGTTTTTCTGGAAGAGAAATCTGGATTCACCTCCACTCATTCACCCTTTTCCTTACAGAGGCTGCATTATATCGCACAAGTAAGGGAAAAAGCCTTGCAGCATCCCCAACTCACTTACCACTGTCAAGCGTCTCTGCAAGGGAAGGGAACTCCATCTAGTACATCTGTCTAGTATCTCCTTGGGAATGTTCAGCTGTGTTTGGCACAACGTTCGCCTGTCAGACTAGGAGTAGTTGGGAAAGTACTAACGTGGTGGTGAAGAGCAAGAGAATATTTGTTTTTCAGCTGCTTTTGCCAGGCATCTCTGCAGCTGGGGATGGCACAAAGTGGCAGCAGGGAAGTAATCTAGGTTTAAAGCAGGGTTCCACATTCATGTGTTAAATGAAACCATAGTTAGTCTTAGCTGCGGCTAGGTATATTTGAGATCCTGCATTGGCATACCCTAACTAATCATAGCTAGTTGAGTGTCATGTGTTTTAAATGGTCAATTAACCATAATTAAACTAAATCATGTTTTTGTATTATGTCTGAACTGAGCCTCTTTCTAGACCTAAAATTGATGACCTGATCTAAGAATGTCCTAACCCAGAAGTTCGTTGTGAACTTATTACAGAGGAGTTGTGGGGGAGGAATTTAAGTTGCTTTGAACTGTGCATTTTTGAGGCAACTGCCTCAAAGCAGCTCTGCCATAGCAATACAGAATTTTGCAAAAGGTCTGCGGTGAATTAGCCTAAAGTACTTTACCCCAGATTTGTTCTTTATGTTAATACACCCTAAACTAACAGAGTGTTGATTATTTGCATTTGGCTTATTGTACAATCTTTAAAAGTGTACAAAGTACACTGATAACTTGGAATGTGCTACCTTCTTTAATCTCTCATTGTATTTGAATTGGAAACTTGCCCCAACCCTTGAAAAACCATTTTGGCAGGTAGCAAGAGTGTGAAAAATTTCCATTCGATGACCATTGTGTGTGCACCATGCCCAAGTACCGTTTGAGGAATTTCTTCTGCAGTGTTTTTGTGCCATCCCCGATTATGTAGCTAACTTTCCCAGAGCCATCAATCTGACATGGGCAGAGTTTGCTGTAATTTCACCCTGCTGTGCCATCAAACCCTGACAATCTGTGGGAGCAGGGCTTGGTGCTGGAAAAGGAAAAGTGAAGTAGAAGCTATCCAGTAAAAATTTCTCGGGATTGGGACAGTGTCTGAGTTTGGTAGGTGTTGCAATGGATACGGAGTAGAAAGATTTGATCACAAGAATAAGGGGACAGTTTTGCACAGATGAGATTAGTTATGTGTAGAAAGAAGTTAATATCAATCAGTTTAGTCCAGCCTTTTTCTGAGTTTTTGTCGTTTGCAGTGCTTTGTGACTTAATACTGTCTGATGTTTGTTCTTGCAAGAGATAATGTATATTTTCTGTCTGTTCCAGTTTCTTTCAGCTTTGTCTTCTAGAAGCAATTTGTTTGTTTTTCTCCTTTATGTATATTACTTTGGTCTGTTAAAAGTAGTGTTAAACCCTTTGCCAAAGTTACTATATATTGAATCTGCTAGGAGTTGTTAGCAGTTTTATACTAGTGTTTTTTAATGTGAAATCAAAATTTTAACACTGAAAAATAAGATTAATAGATACTGAAGGTATCATTAATTTATTGTATGTTGGTACACAGAGATCGGTGTAAACTCTTGCAGGACTGTATGGCATGAGAAAGGGAATGTAGGTTTGAAAAAAACCATTATACTCCTTCTGAGATTGGTCAGTCACGGCTGGGTCTTCTCCCTTATTAAATCAACCCAAAACATAGTTCTGTGTAAACAAGATGCTGGAACGGCAGTGGAATGTGTTTGAGAGCAGGCCCATTTCCTAGCAGGGAAATTGAATTCATGGAATATCTGTTCGATGATTGCAAAATGTAACTTTTAATCCCCTTCCTTTAGTGGGTTTGTGACCTCTTGTCAGTTCATTCTAAATTATTTTGAAAGTATGTGATTCTCCAGGGCAAGAGCCTTAGTTTTATGTGAACAAGCCCCGAGGCAGAGGTAAGATGTTTCGAGGAATGGTGTCTTAAGAAAGATACACAGGATGTGGTCGAACATTAGTTTTCTAAACCAGGGATTAAGAGGATAAACAAAGTTTTGTTCCAGGCTGCACTGCATTTCCCCTGCTTTACAGTTTAGGAATTCTCATTGTGATATAATTTCATAAAATTTGAAGCTTCACCATAGAGGATTTTAACAGATAAGAAATGCTGCAGTCATTACTTGGCATGTGTTTGAAAAGCACTAGCCCATTCACATGAACTGGCTCCTCCGTGGGCTGTGCAAGCAGCTGCAAACTGTTCCCCCCCCAATTGCCATTGAAGCTTTCAGCAAGAGAATAGGCAAAGACCAGGCGATCTTTCCTCATTCCTTAACCCAGCTCCAGCTGAGGACCCCTCCCTCCGGTACTACTTACTGTTTTAATTGCTTTACTTTTTTAAAAAAACTAGGAGAACATTTGAGTCGAAGGGGGGCATGCAATATAATAGTTTGCAATAGGGCTGTTGATTCGGTTCGGCCCAAACCGAAAAACAGCCGAATTCCTCCTGATTCTGCGGTTTTTTTGGTTCTGACGAACCGAACCCAAAAAAGGGGGGAACCGGGGAGCTGAATTGGCCGAGTTCGGGGTGTTTCCCGAATGAATTTGGCCAATTCGGGCCCTTTAAACAGATCTGTGCCTTCCAGCTGGAAGGCGCAGATCTGCTTTCCCCCCCCCCCCCCGCGCCTCCAGGGAGCTTCCTGAGGGGCTTGACAGCCCCCCGCCTGCCTTCCCGGGAGTCCCGGGAGGGGGGGAGGGGGTCTTCAAACCCCTCTGCGCTGCCTGCGCAGACAGCGCAGAGGGGCTTGTTTAAAGGGCCCCCCGCGCGCCTTCAGGGGGCTTCCCTGAAGGCGCGTGGGGGGCCCTTTAAACAGATCTGCGCTTCCCAGCTGGGAGGCGCAGATCTGTTTAAAGGGCCCCCCACACGCCTTCAGGGAAGCCCCCTGAAGGCGCGCGGGGTGCCAAATTTTCCCCCAAATTTTCGGGGATCCGAAGCGGGGGAGTTTGGACTTCGGCACGGCCTGAATAAAAACGGGCCGAATTTTGCTGAAGCCGAACTATACCGAATTTTTTTTTCCAACAGCCCTAGTTTGCAACCATGGTGCCCCAGAAAAGGCCATACAGTCTCAAATTGTGGACATCTTCCAAACAGAAGTGTTGGTTCATACAAATGGCAACTCCACGTGAAAAACATGGGTTTGACCCAGGGGCAGCCAAAGGCAGTAGTGTAAATCCACCTTCCAGTATTGTTCCTCTAGACAGATTCCGTCTTTCAGCTCATGGGAAACTTCAAGTGGATATAGATCACGATGGGTAGCCGTGTCAGTCTGTCATTAGCAGTAGAAAAGAGCAAGAGTCCAGTAGCACCTTAAAGTTTAATAAAATTTCTGGCAGGGTATGAGCTTTCGTGAGCTACAGCTCACTTCTTCAGATATGAAGAAGTGAGCTGTGACTCACAAGCTCATACTTTGCCAGAAATTTTGTTAGTCTTTGAAGTGCTACTGGACTCTTGCTCTTTTCTACTGCTCAAGTGGATAGATATTGAGCCAGATGTGGACTAGACAGAGCTTGGAAAGGATATTGATAACAGTATACCTTTTTTGTTCTGGGATCCAAATTTCACAGTTGGAGAATGAAACCCATTGTGTTTTAAAAGCCCATTGTTCTCGTTCTGGGCTCTCCAGGCATCTTTCAGACTGTGGGTTTTACCGTCACGTGCCCAGGGAGGCAGGACTAAAAATCTTCCTGTCTTCCTGGGCGGGAAAACCTCCCAGTCCCAGTTTTCGGGCTCGCCAAGCTAAAGGAGACAGGTAAGGACAAGGAACAACAAGCACTACAGAAAACAGGTAGTATAAACATGAATTAGAAATGAGATAATCTCTGAACCATATAAACAAATAGGAAAAAACCCTTTGTCGGAAGCAAGGTGGCAGACAAAGGAGAATAGTAACATATGATCTGAATTTTATCTTGCTGAACTGCTTATGTCTTGGAAGTCAAAAAACTCTTGGGCGGGCAAGATGCCTTCGATCCCAGAACAGAAGGAGCCCTCACATAAGTAAACAAGGCTCCGTTCTCGTTCTGGGCTCTCCAGGCATCTTGCAGACTGTGGGATCTCCAAGAGCTAGTTAGTCTGGGTGGGATTATGAATCTTCCACGACGTGCTGCAGAACCCTTCTGCCGAGGGTTGCGTCTGCAGAAGCCATAGTGTCTATTTTATAGTGCCTAGTAAAAGTGGACACCGAGGCCCAGGTAGCTGCCCGGCAGATGTCCTCCACTAAGGCCTGTCTATCGAACGCCGCCGAAGTGGCTGCACTCTGCACTGAATGAGCTGTGATCCCTACTGGTACCTGAAGCTTACTGTATTTGTAGGACTCAGCAATGCATTGTCTAATGGCATAACTGATAGCCGCCCTAGACATCTTAAAACCCCGGTTCGGATTGCTGAGGGAAATGAACATGGAATCTGATCGTCTAATGTGTGATGTATGCTTAATGTACACCCCGAGAGTCCAGACCTCAGGATTAAAATGTATTCTATTGCTTAATCGTCAGTTGAAGAAAAAACTTGCAAGCATCACTCCATGTATATAATATTAGGATACCTTGCGACTTGACGGCACTTTACACACACACAACATACATATTTCTGAATAATATGGATTACTTAATTGCAGCTGATGCAGAACACAGGCATTTCTCCACCTGTAGAGAAATGTCACTTTATTTAGGACAGTAAACTTGAAATACACGGGACAGTGCTTCAATTTACATAAAACATCTTTAAGTACCATATATGACACACATTTTACAAGTTTTGTTTACTATAGGTAGCTATGCATTATAGGCATGTATACTGTAATAGCTCAGTTGAGTAGATGAGTATACTGGATTATATGTATTTGATGCTGTTTTGTACTTGACAAAATTAGTGTTTTTTGCTGGAAAACTAGTGAGTCACAGTATGATTCTACGTATTTCCTTTTGATTATTGAAATTATGCATAATGTCATTATTGAATTTTTGTACTTGTTTCCTACATGAGAGTTTCTGGGTATGTTTAGGGTTTTGTTTTGTTTTTGGTCAAAATGCCATCAGTGACATCTTGAACCACCACATGTAGAGCAATAATGGAATTACTAAGATTCTGGATAGGGAACAGATTGGGTTCTGTGCTTGGATCACTGTGTTTCCCTAGCTCACCTGGCCGAGACATATGGGGGTCCCAGTGGGAAGAGACTCGTTGCAGCTTCCCTTGACTTGAAGGGTGCTTTTGACTCTATGGGAGAAACAGAATAAGACGGAGACTGCTTTTTTCTTATCCAGAAGCTGCATTTCTCCACCAGCTGCCAAGTTTGATATGGCCTTCAAGATAAACTAACTAGAGAGAGTGCTACAAATCAAGGTGTGAAACAGAGATGTGTATTGGCCCCCTATCTTTTCAACCTTTATATAAACAGTCTTTTCCTAATAGTGTTGGGTATGCAGCTCTGTGCCTTGACACTGGGCAAGGATTCTTGGAAACCAAGCCCTGGATTCATACCATAAAGTTCTGGTTGCATTTGCGTTTTCTAGCTGAATACCCCAGTTATATCTCTGCCTTGCTCTCAGACTCCTATATAAGTAAGCGTCCAAAGTAAATAAATAGGAAAAAAAGCATCCATTGGTATTTCTTTCAAGTCTCTTCTGTTGCTTGGAAAAGAGCAGGCCTTTAGATTGCTACGTCAGTGCTTGTTAGACATAGAAAGGCAAACTGTATTTTCTTTCACAAACACACATTGTTCTCCCATGTTTCATGGTGTTGCGCCAGATTATGGCACTGTAGCTGCTTGCTTAATTTTTTTGGAATTACCTGACGTCTGCTTGCCCGGCTTAATTTTCTTCCATCAGCCATTTTATGTGGTAGATATAAAAAACCTCCTTTCAGTGACAGGTGTTGTTCATGTATGGTTGGGGTTCCTGAACACTTAATTCACGTGTTATTGCCTTGTAAGTTTTATTTGAGGCCAATGAATGTTTTTATCAGACCTCTGTTTGTCTAGTGTGCAGAATTTCTCAGACCAGCAGTTGATGGTGTATCTCTTATTGGATAGAAATTCTTTTATTACTCATCAAGTAGCCAGATACCTGCTAGCTAAATTAAACAGCCCAGGAAAGGGCCCTGCCCCCCCCCCGCCTTTTACCAACAGAAACCAAGCCTAGAATGCTGTGGTTGCCTAGCAATGGCCACTGAGGTGTTCAATTTCTTAAAGCTACAGGCACTCCTTTTTATCATTTGCCTTTTTTTTTAGATTTTGGAATTTCTACAAACCTGAGGCATTTTTAGGTTTGTAGAAAGATTGGTTTTGTCTGTTCATGGTTGCAATCTCCAGATTTAAGTACCCTCCCCTGGCTCCACCCTTCAAATTGCTAGGAATTTCCTGACATAGAATTGGCAACTCTATCTTCTTCCCACCCAAAAGCCAACTCACCTTTATTTGTCTCTCTGTCCTAATCCCCCCCAGCATCCTTTACCTAAAAAAAATTGTGTCCCAGTTGTGTGGTGCCAGCTACTGGGCCAGGCCCACTTGCATGCTGGCAACTCTCAAGGACTGGTGGGGTGGCACCTTACTTTCCTCACATGATTTCCTCTTTCCCTTCCCCTGACAACCCCATGTCCTCCCCCTTCCCTGCCTCATCCTCTCATTCTCAGCCATTCACCAACTTTTATCTGCCTCCAATCTTCAGCGTTTTTATTATTTTCTTATACCCCAACTTTCTCCACAACGGGGAACAAAGCAGCTTGCATTATTTTCCTCTCCTACTTTTTATCCACACAACAACCCTTTGAAGTAGGTTAAGCTGAAAGTATATGACTGGTCCAAAATCACCCAGTGAGCTTCTACAGCAAGAGGGAGATTTGAACTTGGGCTTCCTAGACCCTATTCTGAAGCTAAGTGCTACAGCACACTGGCTTTCATAGGGTGGCTGCTGTTGACCAGTAGCAAACAGACAGTGCTAGTTGAGTTAAGCAAGTCAGGTGGTATTAAGTCACCCAGAGGTTGTTGCCAGGTCAGTGGTTGCTAACCTCCAGGTGGGACCTGGAGATTCCCTGGAATTACAGCTGAACTCCAGACAACGGATATCTGCCCTCCCTGGAGAAAATTAGTCTGCTTTGGAGGCTTGCTTTGTTCTCTTCACTCCCCAAACCCTGCCCTTTTCAGACTTTACCAGAGAATCAGGAATGTCCCAATCTGGAGCTGTCCCAATGAGTCATCTTTCAAAGGCCCAAATAGGCCTGGAAAGTGGCCTGCCGTGTCCCCCTGCCTTTTACTCACTGAAACTGTAGCCTGGAATGCTGTGGTTGCCTAAGAACAGCCACTGAGGGAATCAGTTGCTTAAAGTTACAAGCACTCTTTCTATCATTTTCAGGTTTTTAAAACCACCCAATGTATTTTTTTTTAGATTTCAAATCTTTCTGCAAATGTGGGGCCCTTTTCAGGTTTGTAGAAAGATCTGTCCTCACAGCTCCGGTCACAGGATTTAAATATCCAAAGATTTGGCCAACTTCACTATTAAAATATAAGGTGATAATGATGAAATAGGTGGAGTATTTGCTCTGCTAATGTCTGGTTGAACTTGGATCATAAGCCTTGCTTCCGTTTCCCTATTCCCCGTGCTTTACCCCTCCCCTTCACTCTCCTGTATCTCTAAATGATCAATAATAACAATGATAATAATGGGGGGGGGTGTTACGCAGACGGGCTTCACTGGGCACGAACACAAGATGAATTGTAAAATCTCCCCTCTGTCTTTTTCCTTCCCCCCTTTTTTCTTTTTTCTGTACCCCCTTCAAAAATGAATAAAATCTTAAAAAAAAAAAAAAGCCTTCCGCTTGTGCTGCGCCCTTTTCAGTTGTAGGGATGGGCCTCCTCTGCGGAGCTTGTTCCTCCAGGGCTAGGAGTTTCCACTCAAATAAGACTGATGTCTTTCCAAGAGCCAAAAAGATTGTGCCACCAGAAGACAACACTACACAGTTTAAGGCCACCTGTACAATGAATGAAGATGAGTACAGATGAAAACAAGGTTTTGGCATCCAAGTGTAAAATAGCCTTCAGGGACTCTTATAAGCCTATCAAGTAAGGGTATTAATTCAGGATATGTACATTTAAAAAACTAAGTTTACGGTAAGTTATAGCTAGAATCCAAAGAATCATAAAGCTAACTCCTTGCAGCTAAGAGTTTTTTGGACTTGTTTTGCTTGAATAGCAAAACCCTTGTGGAGTGCAGCAGATTGCTTTTGAAATTTAGAGTCAGTTTGTGATAATGCTTGGAGATCTGCTATTAAAGTTTTTTTAAAGACTGCATAGGTAGCACAAGCCCCTTGCATGTTAAGTGTGTAGCGCTTTGAATGATGGCCTTTATTTGTTTAATATATATAATTTTCAGAGTTTTTCACATTTTGTTTTGCATCGTGATTGTTGGCTCAGTCTGTCTTCAAGCCACTTCTTTCTTTAAGAGAATCTACAAAACACAGTCGTGTCTGATCTCACTTATAGCTGACATGCAAGTTTCAAAGGGTGCGGCACGTCTACAGCTTCTCACTGAGAATGTGCTATATGTTGTAGGATGTGAACTTAAACATGAAGTGAAGGAACAAGTGGCTGCCATCCAACTTTACAATTAGTTGTCATGTTGAAAGACTCGCTTTCCCTGCAGCCACACAGCAGTTTCAATGAACAGTGTTTTAAAGTGATGTGGGGTCCCAATTCAGATTGGGACTCCTGCCTTCCCTATTGTGCCATATCCCCAAACCATGGAATACAGCACAGGCAGCTCCAAAATAAGACAAAAACTCCCCCTGGGCCATTTTGGTTCAGGAAAACGTTGCAAGGGGAGCCCCTCCTCCCTTGTGCTGTAGGCCTAAGCTGAATCAGGCCCCTGCGGGTCTTTAAATGCCATTTTCTTGCAACTGCTTTGTAGCTGCGGGGAAAGTGAGTCCAATCTTGGTTGCGGCTCATTAGAAAAATAACATATACTTTGGACCATATTTGGAACGATTTGGGAGGAAAATGTTACTTTTCCGAGGGAAATCTCGCTAAGTATTGTTTAGTGGCTTGTACTTTGCAAACAGAACTATTGAAATCTGTACTGCTTTGATAAATCTTCACACTTAGAATTGTGAACCCACAATATTACGTGTGTGTGTGTGTTAAGTGCCGTCAAGTCGCTTCCGACTCATGGCGACCCTATGAATGAAAGTCCTCCAAAATGTCCTAACTTTGACAGCCTTGCTCAGATCTTGCAAATTGAATTTCATATAATTGGGCTAAATTTCACTGTCTATCCCTTACATGGTGTTAAATGAGGTTCTTACATATATTGTAAACTGGGTGGTACCTGATTTCTTCCTAAGCCAGACTGTGGGCTGTTTACATTTGTGTCAGGTGGAAACAGCTCTTCATTATAGTGACTTCTGCTCTGTCAGCTCAGGCTGTCTTTTGTTTGCTGGAGAGGTAGCAGTTCATCAGCATTTTTGAAATATAGGGTTTTGTTTTCTCTTATAACTGAGAGCTCTAGAAGTACAGCCATGAAGTAATTTAAGGAAATATTTATTAGTGCTGTTGAAGTATTCATCATTCTCCATTATATGCTTGACTGAGCAACTGTAAATATTGCTGAGAAAGGTTTGCTAGGATATGGAATACTTCTTATGTTTGGAATGCATTCTGATCTATTTTTCAAGCACTTAATATGCAGGTGGATTTGGTTACTTATACTGAGTTTTCTCTCCAAAATACTTGCAAGTTGGATTCTCTTTTGAAAATTATGAAGCATAGAACTGCTAGGATACCTGCAGTCAGATCCAAATTTCTGTTTTATATACTAAAGGTACCAAATGAACACAGCCTGCCTTGTTCACTTAAGGGTTAAGGCCAACACAAAGGTGAACATTTCTTCTATGTACTGCTGTCAAAGATCTTTTTCTAAAGTATATTAATTGTGATCAGTGTAATAATTACATGGATAGAGGAAAATTCAGCCAATTTTCAGTTTTGTTCATCAAATAACTCATAGTTTCTGCTGCTAGCTGTTATTCTTAAACAAAATGTTGCATTTTGTGTAATCAATTTAATTGTGATCTTAATTTTATAATATGCAGACTCACCATAATGCTTCAGATATTTTGCCAAATAATAATGTATGTTTAATCAGTAAAGGTTTTGTAAAAAGTCTGACAAAATTAGCAGGAGTTATTTGCTGAAAAATTAGAATTTCTTGCTATCATTTGGTGTGCACCTTGTTTTTGTAGTTCAGAAGACTTCAAGTTCAGCTGTGAAAAACAGTTTTTTGGTGATCACATGTTCATTAATATAAGCTTTGGTTTACTGCATGTATTGTATATTTTACTTGCAGGTGAAGAAGGAATTTTAGAAGAAAGACGCGTTTGCCGCCATGCCGTTTCCCTTTGGCAAATCACACAAGTCTCCTGCAGACATAGTGAAGAATCTGAAAGAGAGTATGGCAGTTCTAGAAAAACAAGATATTTCTGACAAGAAGGTAGAAAAGGTATATATTGCATTTCTTTTTGGCGGGTGTGCGTGAATATTTTATTAAAAGCTAGAAACTGAAAAGGTGAGCACGAAGAGCAGTGTGCAAGACTTCTTCATTGTGCATAAATAACTGAAAGCGCATGTTCTCTCCTAGAAGTTATACTTTCACGAACCATGTGAGCATTCCTTGCTTGCACCTCTGTTGTCACCTGATTCTCCTTTACCCCGGAAAGGCTACTTGTTAGTCACTGAGTCTTTTACCAGCTCTTGCCTGTTAATCCAATGTAAATGGTAAGCCTCATGCTGTTTGTTCTAAGTAAAATATTGATAGTACAATAATAGCAGTGCATAGCAGAGATCCTGTTGTATACAATTATATACATTTTAGACTCCTGTTAATTCTCTGATTATTTGTAATAGAGTGTAAATATCTATTTGCGTGGAATGGAGGTTGCTCCATTCAATTATATTTACCACCCGAAAGGAATATAGTTATCTTCTTTAGCCACCTGGCTACAGTTTATCCCAGCATTTCCTCGAGCTTTCATTGGTAATTTACTGCCATTGTTATAATGAGAAGTTATCCCCGTTGAGTTCAAATGCCATATTTTATAACCTGCCTAAATATTAAAAAGTCATTGAACAGTACATAGAACAGCTACACAAATGACTGAAAAAATTAGCTGCAGCATAGTTGGGCGTGCTAAGATTTTCCTTGATAATTTACTCTCCTCTCAGCAACTGAGAATCATATGAAGCAAGGGTGGAAAGAGAAACTTATCTGACTTCTCAGTCAGGCTTCTTCTCCCCCTCCCCCCTGAATTGCTGTTTCCCAGGCAGTTTAGTATACTCCTAGTGGTTTTAATGCTGATTCCAAAGAGTGTTTATAGAGTGGATTTTTTAAAAGGATAATTCACTTTGTAAAAAGAAAAGAAGCTATTCTGGGAATAAATCACTGCCTTTGCTCTTCCTTCTGAAATCCGCTCCCTGGGTCCTGCACCCCTAGTACTTTGAAATACTGTTAGTAACCATAGTGGCTTAAGAATGGAAGACCATGCTTATTATAACCTCAGCAGTTTCTTTTAAGAAAGTTATTTTTAAGGAGGCTAGAAATAGCCAATATTTTCACATTCCCTAGAATTTTTTTGTACTTCAAGAAGCTCCCCAAATTGTTGGTCAACTTTAGATGTAGCTAGCACTTTAATTCCAGTCCTATCTCCCCACCCCCACCCTGTGATTGTGTGCCCTTGAGAGAGATTACAAATAGTTCTGAAACAGGTGCACATTCCTGAAATACTCCATGTTGAGAAGTTGAAATGCTTTGAAGTTAGTTACAAAACTGAAAATACGCCAGTTTGATCTCAAACTGTGGGAGTGTGGGATACCAGCTAGAGGTGGGGTGTCCCATTAGTAACAAGCCAGTGGAGAGCTAAGGCTCTCTGACATAGTGGAATTAGACTTGCCTCCTAGACAGTTTTGGTTCAGTTATGCTGGAAGAGAGGAAGAGCCTGGCTGTGAATGATTTTGTTAATATTTCCTAAGGATGTGGAAAACTGGCTTAGAGAGAGATTCTACTGTGTGGTGCTTAATCCTTGTCCATCTTGGGTCTCTGCATGTAACCGAAGAGGATGACCTATTTAGGTACAGTAGGTAATGTTTCTGTGAAGGCAAGGGTATTTCTCACTGCCTTGAAGAAGGCAATTTTGAGAACCCTCACGTGGCAGCCATCCAGGATTTGCTGTGATGTTTCCCAAAATTTTGCAGCAAAGCAGGTTTGAGAAAAAGCTGAGGAAACCCTGGGGGTGAATAAATGTGCCGTGATGCTATGGGGAAGCGGGAAATACACCCTCTTCCAAACCGTAGCAATCCCAGGGCAAGTAACTCATGTAGGAAAGCTTCTATTGTATGGCCTGATTTTAGAATTGAAATGGCTTTGGCTTCCCTGACTTGACAATCTTCATTGGCGTGTGTGTGGAGGGGAGTGACCTTGTTGATTTTCCTGGACTGTTTGGCAGTTTTCAGTATCATTGACCATAGCATCCTTATGAATCAGTTGGATGAAATGGGTATTGGGGGTCAGTCTGGTTCTTGTCATTTGATTAACTGTTATCAGAAGGTGGTGATTAGGAACAGCTATCCAGCCCTATTGGTGTTCATGCTACAGAGTCCCTCAGGTTCTGTTTAATCCCCCATGCTGTTTAACATGTGTATGAGACGACTGCGAGATGTAGTCCAGGTACTTGGAGTAAAGTGCCAGCAGTGTTCTGATAACTTGTGAACAGTGAACAAATATGTAGAGGTAGTAATAGGCTGATTCAGGTTCCATTAAACTGAACCAGAAAACCTTTGTTTAATAATGTTTCCATTCTTTGACTGAGGAGTCAACCTGTTCTCATTGGGTTTGTGCTCCTCCTGAAGGAGCACATTTATGTTCCTCACTTACAACTGGAAGTTCCGATCTCATCTGCAGCACCTTTGGGATGATGATGCATTGACTTGATGACCTTTCTTTGAGAGGCATGATTTGCCCACAGTTACCCATGTTATGAATCGCATTCTGGCTCAACAACTTATTATTGATTGATTTACAGAATTTATATCCCGCCTTTCTGCCCAGTCACAGCTACCAAGGTGGCTTACAATTAAAAGCAGAACATATAAAACTATCATAAAACCACTTTAAAACCAGGGGGAAACTACGTACGTAAAAGCCACAGACCTAACAATTAAAACCTAAGCTAGGAAGGAGGGTCATTAAGGGAACACCAGGCGAAACAAAAGTTGTCACCCACTAGCAGAAGGAGACAAATGAGTATCCTTGGGGAGGGAGTACCCCAGTTTTGGTGCCTTCTCTTGAGTTACCACCTGTCTAGCCTCAGAAGGCCAGGGGCACTTTGGAGCAGGTGGTCCTTAAAGTATGCTCATCCCAAATCGGCACCTTGAATTAGCTTGGAAACAAATTGGGAGCCAGCAGGATTGACCAAAACTGGACCAATTGACCAATAGTTGGCAGGTGAAAGCTCCCCCCCCCCCCAGGCATTTAACTGATATTTGGGTGGGGGAAATTCAGTTATGGGCTGCTTAGCACTGGGTTTTTAAAATAGTTTTTTGTTGAGTTATAACAAAGGGATTTTAAGGCTGTGAGGTTTTTTTTAATTATATTGCTGGCTTTCCTGTTTATTGATAGCTTGTTTCTATTATTTCGTTAAAATTGAGAATTGCTTCAGGGTGGTCTGTATGGTGGTAGTTAGTGGTAAATATTTTTTTTAAGTACTGTACATAGAAAGTGCGTATTGGAACCATTGGGGAGAACTGAGGGTGTGCAGGAATTGAAGGAAGGTGGAAGTTTCTCAAAGTGTAAATCAGGCTCCTCATTGAGGGTAGAGCTCTGATGCTTGGTCTGTGTATGTTTTTAGTGATGGTTCCTGGCTTCCAATGCAGGATCATGAAAAGTTACACTTTATTCTGAAATGCATACCCACTAATTTTAAACCTGAGGCCGTCCTTGAAGAAATTACATATGTGAGTTAAGTAGTGATGATTTGAAAATTATAATGAAGCCATTTATTTTTCTTATTTCTAGACTTTTATTGGTTATACCATCTCATTTTCAAAATTCTCTGACTTTTGATGCGTACCATGCAATCCTGAAAGGGGGGCCAGAACTGCGTAGGAGCTGGCATGACATTGGCGCAGGATGACTTATGCCGGCTCCCGAGGTAGCGCAGCAGCACAGGGCCTTGGGCACCGGTGCTGCTACTTTCCCAAAAGCGAGGGCCTGTGCCGGCATCTGGGGGGTGTTCCCAGGGACGGAGCTGACATTAGTCAGCCTTCAAACCCCTTTCGGCCCAGGAATACCCCTTTACTCTCTGGCAGAGCTATGCCAGCAAAATAACTGGCGTAGCCCCATGAAACTGTGGGAGAGGTTCATGGGATTTGCTGCGAAAATCATTTTTATTTTACATTTACGGCTGGAGAAGCCTCCCTGTAGGTGGTGCGGCTGTGCCGTCCCCAGCGGTCATCTGTCTACTCCCCCCCACTCAGTAATGGGCTGCCCCTCCTCAGAGCTGAAAGTACAAAGTCACTCTCCTAATTTACATATTCTTGCCTGTGTTCTTAATTCAAAGCAAATTTAATATAGCTTCTAGTTGAACATGGGAAGATAACTTTTGAAAAGCCAAATTGAAAGTGGCACACCAGAAGCCAGCTTTTTCAACATTCACAGTCCAGTCCTTTCACTTAATTATGGACTCAGTTGTTAGCTTTATTTGAAATTGTTTGCTTGTGAAGGGTTTTAAATGTGGCCCAGTGAGTTAAATAGTTGTTTTTTTAGAATGCTGCAGAAAAATATTTACACTGTGTGCAGCTAAGCTTCCAGTCTGCCAATGACCACAGCTGAAAAATAAAATAAACCTCTGCACCTCACTGTGGTCTTCTATGCACCATCAAAACTACAAAGCTATGTGACTTGCGTTTTCAAAACAGAATGAGTGGAACTACATTGCCCGTGTACTCTACTGATTGTGCCTCTAAAAGAAATTGTGATGGCCTACTGAACCTTAATTTTGTGAATGGTCTTGCCTCTACAATGTGGTACTATCTGGTGTTCTGGTTTCTTGTAGTGCCAAACTTTGAAAACCTCTTGTGAAAGAAGAGAGGCAGAGTTGTTGTGAAGTGCTGCACTGGGCTGAGACTATCACCCTAGTGGTTTGTAATTATTTCGTTCTTGGAGAGGAGTGCAGATAAATTAAATTACCTTGAAGCTGAAGTCCCCTGCTTCTGAAACCAGAGTTACAATCACTTTGGGAATAATGAACTTGTATTTAGTCAAGGGACTGATGTTTTGGTTGTTTATGCCATTCACAATAGGATAACATCATTCCATGTGGACCTTTAATATTAGGGGGAGAAGTGCTGAACCTTTTGTTTTTGCCTGCTAGCTACTATTCTTGGTATTCTCAATATTATCTAACTGTTTTACTTACCTGATCGGAATCCCAGCTGAAAACAATAACTAAATGTGTAGTCAGTTGTTGTACCAACTGCAGCAATATTCTCAAAAAAAACAAGTCTTTTCTCCCAGTTGGCTCTTTATCCTATTCCTAATGTATGTTAACAGTTTCTTCAATGACCATTGCTATTGTTCTATACTTAACGTTTAAAGATTCTATACTTAACTTTTAAAGGGTAAATAACTACATCCAGTGGGAGGTATTAGGGGGAGAGGAGTCCAGATAAATTAAATTACCTTGAAGCTGAAGTCCTAATATATGGAACGAGAAATGCCTGATGTTCAAGCTGGTTTCAGAAAAGGAAGAGGCACTAGAGATCATATTGCAAATATATGCTGGTTACTGGAGCAAACGAGGGAATTTCAGAAGAAAATCAGCTTGTGTTTTGTAGATTACAGCAAAGCTTTTGACTGTGTTGATCACGAAAAGCTATGGCTGGTTTAAAGGAAATGGGTGTGCCTCTACATCTGATCGTTTTGATGCGCAACCTGTACTCTGGACAAGAGGCCACAATTAGAACAGAATGTGGAGAAACGGAATGGTTTCCAATTGACAGGAGTCAGACAAGGATGTATTTTATCTCCCTATCTCTTCAATCCATATGCAGAACATATAATTAGGAAAGCTGGATTAGATTTAGATGAAGGTGGAGTGAAAATTGGAGGGAGGAACATTAATAATTTGAGATATGCCAATGACACTACACTATTGGCAGAAAATAGTGAAGATTTGAAACGACTACTGCTGAAAGTTAAAAGAGAAAGTGCCAAAGCAGGACTACAGCTGAACATCAAGAAAACAAAAGTAATGATGACAGGAGAATTATACAACTTTAAGGTTGACAATGAGGAAATTGAAATTGTTGAAGGCTTTCTATTCCTTGGCTCCACCATCAACCAAAAGGGAGACTGCAGCCAAGAAATCAGGAGATTGAGATTAGGAAGGGCAGCCATGAAGGAGCTAGAAAAGATTTTGAAGTGTAAGGATGTGTCACTGGCCACCAAGACTAGATTAATTCATGCCATCGTATTCCCTATTACTATGTATGGGTGTGAAAGCTGGACAGTGAAGAAAGCTGATAGGAAGAAAATAGATTCCTTTGAAATGTGGTGTTGGAGGAGAGTGGACTGCCAAAAAATAAAATCAGTGGGTTATAGATCAAATCAAGCCTGAACTGACCCTAGAAGCTAAAATGACTAAACTGAGGCTATAATATTTTGGTCATATCATGAGACGACAAGAGTCACTGGAAAAGACAGTCATGCTAGGAAAAGTTGAGGGCAGCAGGAAAAGAGGAAGACCCAACAAGAGATGGACTGACTCAATAAAGGAAGCCACAGCCCTCAATTTGCAAGATCTGAGCAAGGCTGTCAAGGATAGGACATTTTGGAGGACTTTCATTCATAGGGTCGCCATGAGTCGGAAGCAACTTGATGGCACTTAACACACACACACACACACACACACACACACACAGTGGGAGGTGGAAAGCTACATAATGTTATGCTGTTATTTTATTTCAGACATTTCCATATTACAGTCCTACAAAAGGTCCTTTAAAATACTATGACATTCAAAAATAGCAAAACTAAAACAGTCAAAAGCGTGAGATGCAAAAAGCATTGGCTTCTGTTGCCATCGGCTTCTGTTGCCATTGCCCTAAGGAGATAATGATTTCTACGCTAGTGGTTAAAACTAACAAAAACTTGTCAGTGCCAAACAAACAAATGCAGGGAATCAATTTCACTGACATGGTATGGTAACAAACTCTTTGGCCACTTCACTACTTTAACACTGGGGGGACATGAAGTAAGGACTTTACTAGGGGTCTTCAGCTGGGCAAGTCCATAAAGGAACAAGTCCCCAGGTTATCTTTATGGCTTTAAAGATAAGAGCTAGCACTTTGAATTGTACCCAGAAGTGAGTTGAAAGCCAGTAATAATTGAGTAACAGAATGCATTGGTGACAGGAGGTGATTTCAGTGCAGTGTTATAATAATAATAATAACTTCATTGCAGTCATAGGCCAGAAAAAAGTGCAGTGTTTCAATAATGTTTTTGTATGGTCTGTAAGTAGAAATAATCTAAGTAGCCCATGAAGGTTTCTATTTAAGCTCATGGTGATTTTTAAAAAAATTAGAAAAATTTTGGAGGTATTATCCAATTGAAAGAGATTGTGCTGATTCTTCTCAAGTACATAAAGATTGTTTTAGACTAGATCTGCACCTCATCTCCAGATTTTTTAGCAGTGTTGCCAGTTTTGTCCAAACAGAGTTAGTAACTGACAAGGTTGAGCCACAGTATTAAGTGCAATCACGGTTTAAAAAGTTAAAAACATTAACTTCATAAAATAAACTTCATACACCTGACGAATCATATGAAGCATCTGCATCGGTTGTACAGTAAAAACCAACAAGACCATACATGTTTTGGCCCATAGGGCCTTCTTTAGTGGTCACAGTACAGTGTATACACATATATAGAATCAATAAATAACATAATCTTTGTAACGGTCAATGTAGGTTGCATGTAAAGCAGTTCGTTATTGGGACTCCAGATATAGATAAAAGTAAAACCAGGCCTGAACTTGTCTTGGAGCTCCCATCAATCACATAAATAAACGTGATGCAACCCACTTTTTTTACCGGTTGACACACAAACACGTGCTGAAAGTCGTGCAGCCAATAGTAGCATGGTTGCATCATGTTTATTTATGTCTTGGTGGTTTTTCTTGTGCAACCAATATAGCTGTTTCATGAGATTCCTCATGTGTATGAAATTTACCTTATGAGGTGTATATTTTTAACTCTTTAAAACACAGTTCAAGACAGATGCAGATCATTCAGCAAAGGAAATCTCTTGAAAAACACATTGTAACAATCCAACCTAAATGTGATCAAAGAAAGATGGTATCTAGCTTTTCTAGGAAGGGTTACAGCTGGAAAACCAGCCAAATTTGTTGATGCTACACTCAGCTGGTGAAACCTGAACTTCCTCTTTCAGGAAGTAATCCAGTAGCACAGTTTAGCTGCCCACCCACTTTTTCGGGTGGGGGTGCACCTCTGGGTAGCGCAAGCTGACACCTTACTCCTTAGTTGACTGTGTTGTCAGCAAGAGGAACATCCGACCTTATAAATAGCACTTGCTGTTGTGCTACCTGAAAAGCTTCCTTTAGTCTTAAGCTTTTATATTATTCATAAAGTGTTCTGTTTCACACTTCGTGTGTGTGAAGTGTCATGATCAGTGGCCCATGGGCCTCGTGTCACCCTCAGGCCTTGCTGCAAATGTTCATGCAGGCCTAAATTACCCCAGCCCCCTGCAATCCTTGGGAACTGATGGGGGGCGGAGGTGGAGGGGAAAAGCAGGAGTCAGTTGCTGCTGAGGAGGCAGAGCCTACAGAGAGAGAGAGAGAGAACATATAAGATTCTCTGTAGCAAAGGAGGGTGTTCATTCCCTGCTATAGGGCAGCAGTTAAGGCTGCTTTTGGAGGGAACTGATTCCTCACTGAATAGTGGGAGTGAGTCTAATCTGAAGGGTTCAGGTATTGGATTAGTGGTAGAAATCCAGTAAGCTAATCATGTTAGGGAACTTCTTTGCTTTTAGCTGACTTTTTCCATGTGCCTTTTGCCCTCCCCTGTGTTTTTGTAGCGCACCCTGTTTTACTCTGCCCTATTTTCATAACGTGTTTTTACTTCATCTGTTGTTACATTATTTGTTTAATAAACTAGTAGTTTTCTTCATTCTGCCTGGGTCCTTC
The DNA here is from genome assembly GCF_029931775.1 of Euleptes europaea. Classification (NCBI taxonomy): domain Eukaryota; kingdom Metazoa; phylum Chordata; class Lepidosauria; order Squamata; family Sphaerodactylidae; genus Euleptes; species Euleptes europaea. Next base: position 42,523,127 of record NC_079316.1, read on the forward strand.
ATGTCTTATATTTGGCCATGCAGTGGGGCCGGGGGGAACCGAAGGAGGAGCTGTGGGAGTGGGGCAGGGAGGGTGCTCTGGGCCTGGGAGGGTGCTTCTTCAGTCAGGCTGTAGAACTAGAATGGTGATAGCCAGTTAAGGCCCTTCCCTGCTCCAGAGGGAAAGAGGGTGGGGGAGGTCTCTTTGAAAAGGACTTCCCATCCACAACAAAACCCTGCATGGCCCTACCCCTTCTTGTGACAGTGACACATAAATGCATTTGAAAACTTTATTGTATGATCCAGTGAAAAATGTTTTACCTAATTCAGGTGAAACAAGGTAGATAGGAAGCCCTGAGATGTGCCCTAAGAGAGAAATTACTGGCTTTGATTACAATAGAATCAACTTCTAAAAACAATTATCTATCCTCCTTTCTGTCCTTAGGGTTAAGGTTGCAAATGCACAGCTTATAGCATCCCTAGAATATTGTATAATTTATTTACTTTATTTATACCCTGCTCTTTTCCCCAGTTGGGATTCATAATGGATTGCATAGTTCTCCTCTCCTCCATTCTGCCCTCAAAGTAACCCTGCAACGTAGGTTAGTCAGATTGTATGTGACTGGTCCGAGGTTACCCAGCAAGTGGCCATGGCAGAGTGCAGATTTGAACCTGGGTCTTCCAGATCTTGGTCAGTCACTCTAAGCCAGTGGTTCTTAAAGTGGGCAGTACCACTCCCTGGGGGGGTATTACCTGGGGGGCACTAAGAGGCAAGGGGGCAGCAGGGGGCTCTAGAGGTGGGCCCTTTAACTGTGTTGTTCACTAATTTACAATAGATCAAGCTATGACACCATGCTGGCAAATTTGGTGGAAACTATCAGAATTTTTCCCCAGACTTTGAAGAGCTGGTACCACTGGATCAAATTAATCAGTTTTGTTGAATAAATTTCAACTAAAATTTTTTAATTTGATTTTGAATAGACGTGCAATTAATTGTTACTGTTTTGAAATTTTATTGTTATTACCTTCTTTAGTGAGTCATGCACATCCCTGTTTTGAATAATACTTTTTATAGGATAGGATAGGATAGGGGATGCTGGGGTTGAGTTTGTGTAACCAAGGGGACAGTGGCCCGAAAAGTTTGGGAACCACTGCTCTAAGCATTATACCGCATGAATTGTTCATCTGTCCATTTCAAAGGAGTATTATATTTAGACTGGTAATAGTCAATGTGGATCTGTTGCCGCCGTTAGGTTCTAGATAGGCAGCTTGGTCTTCCAGCACACCATGAATTCTTTGTTATCTTCCATACACAGCATAGGAACCCTGCTTGGAGCTTTGGATCACCGGAGAGATTGGGATTCTGCCTATTTGTGTGTCTTCTGTTAGCAAACCTGCTAATTGCTGTGCGAATATTTGAATAAACCGTTGCCTGATCACCAGATTGCTCAACATCTGGAGAGAGGCCCGTTGTGGGAAGGAGTGAGGCAGTGCTGGGTTTTTTTTTGTTGTGGATGGGAAGTCCCTTCCAGGGAGGCTTCCTGCCTCCTTCAGCACCAGAGCAGGCAAGGGCTTTGGCTGGCTGCCACCATGTTAATTTGGGAACACCCAGAGCACCCTCCCTGCCCCCCAGGTAGATCCCTCTTCAGTCAGGATGTGCTGTGTTGTAAGGCCTAGTACAAGCCATGAAAGCTCCAAGCTGAGTGAACGGAAAAGGCTAGGTTATGAAACAAATACCGTTAACAATTGTCTAAATAAGAAAATCTTTATGACAGTGTTGACGAATTAACACAGAACGCTCTGTAAACACACACAGGGCAAAACTCCCAAGGAAAGAACTCTGAACTCTGCTTCAACACCTGCTGCCTTTTAGGCCAGACTCACTCCCAATTGGAGGTGAAGGAGTGGCTCCCTCCGATAGCAGCTTCTATGCAGCCCATTTTCAGGGAGTGAACAGCCTCTTTCCCTGTGCAGGGTTTAATATGCTTTCTCTCAAGGCTCTGCCTCATCAGAAGCGATTGGCTTCTGTATTTTCTCTCCATTTTCCCCAATCCACTCCTGAGGTTTGGAGGGTGTCTGGTAAATATATTCCTAAAGGGAAATTTATATGAGAAAAAGAACCTAGATAGAGGCTGCTGCACTCCTCAGCCTTGGGCCTAGGAAAGGGAAGGCAGCATATCATCTATGAGATAGGGTCACATATTCATGACAAGACCATATGACTTTTCTGTAAACTGAGCAAGCATCCTCTATCAGAGGGAGAGTGCAACTAGGTCTATTGGAATATTTTTTGAATTAGCATGCAGATTTTGTGAGTATGATGTAATCCCATTATTTCAGATCCTTGTGTCTCCATTATTTAAGAAAGGCCCAGTGTGCTCTTTGCTTGACCAATGCATGTTTTTCCCATATGTCAATTTATATTAACATGGGGGAGGACCTTATGACCCATGCAAGCCACAGCCCTGTTTAACCTCGAGATAATAGTTGAATCATATAGAGTGGCAGGTAAGGATGTGTGTGTCATGGTTGTATGTCTGATCCTCCCCTCCACAACCCCCTGAGAAATCAAAATGATATTGGAGGTTGCAGGATTTTCATGGACAAAGTGCCATGTGGCCCAGAGGACTGCACTGGTGAAGGGGAACCAGGTAGCACCATTCTTGCAGTTACGGAATTTCTGCTGATAGAAGAAGACAATTTGTATGATGCTTACTTCTTGCTTCAGCTTTCCAGTGTTTTAGATGTTTCAGGGTGCTGCTGGGGGAAGGGGGAGGATGAGAAAGACACACATCCTTCCTTATTCATACACATTGTGTAGAGTCTAAGCCGCAATCTGTGGCATTTGCCAGAAAACTAAAAGCCCTTGTTCAGCATTATACAGAAAGATCATAGAGGAAACAGGGTACATAATTTGGCTAATCCATTGCTACACTTACTGTATTCGTCTTATTAGATGAATCATCTTATTAGATGTCACTAATAAGTGCTCGATTAGGAACCCCGTGGCGCAGAGTGTTAAGCTGCAGTACTGCAGTCAAAAGCTCTACTCACTACCTGAGCTCGATCCCGACGGAAGTCGGTTTCAGGTAGGCTGCTCAAGGTTGACTCATCCTTCCATCCTTCCGAGGTCGGTGAAATGAGTACCCAGCTTGCTGGGGGTAAAGGGAAGATGACTGGGGTAGGCACTGGCAAACCATCCCGCAAACAAAGTCTGCCTTGGAAACGTCGGGATGTGACGTCACCCCATGGGTCAGGAATGGCCTGGTGTTTGCACAGGGGACCTTTACCTTTTAAAGTGCTCGATATGACTTTCTTGCTGAACTTGTTTAGAGGTTCTAGCGAGGGAGTGTAGCTATTGTTTACTCTTGACTAAAAAACTGTGAACTTCTATCTGGAATGGTCATCCTCTTCCATCAAGCACACAGCTTTGGAAAGGACACACATGGATTGGTGCAAGAACATGCAGCCTGCAGCACTGATTGTCATTGGAAGATAAAAACAGTCAACTGGTATAAGAGTGTTCTGATGTTGCAGTAGTTTGTGTGTGTCCATCTTAGAATGGTCTAACTTGTGGACTTGTACTGAGTGTACATGTCTGTTTTCCCCTGATTTAAGCTTTTAATAACCATAGCTTCACCTTATGCAGCAGTTCTTCATGTTATGCCAAATAGTGTGTTGAAACAATAGGAAATATCAGGCCATTAATCCTTCATCCTTTTAAATATGTTGTCACCATCAACTAGATTAATTGAGCACTAAACCTTTTAAAAGGCAGCTGCTTACAGTCTTTCCTCTGCTGTGATCACAGAATTCCTGTTGGCCTTGTCAGCCACTTCTGAGCAAGGAAACAACTTGATGTTTGAAAAGCACAGTCCGGGTCTTTCTAAATGCCAAGTTACAGAGGCTTCCATCAGTGGAAAGGTTCAGGATAGGTCTGTCTGAAACTGGTTGTGTAGGAAGAGTGGAGATGACAACTTGTTGGAGAGGGAGAGAGCAGTTGCTGAGAGAGCCAGTGTGGTGTAGTGGTTAAGAGCGGTAGTTTGGAGCGGTGGAGTCTGATCTGGAGAACTGGGTTTGATTCCCCACTCCTACACATGAGCGGCGGAGGCTAATCTGGTGAACTGGATTTGTTTCCCCACTCCTACACATGAAGCCAGCTGGGTGACCTTGGACTAGTCACACTCTCAGTCCCACCTACCTCACGGGGTGTCTGTTGTGGGGAGGGGAAGGGAAGGTTTGAGTCTCCCTTAAAGCGGTAGAGAAAGTCAGCATATAAAAAACAGCTTTTCTTCTTCTTTACTAGAACTTGGAAAGTAACTCACGTGCTTGGGTGCCGGTATACTATGTTCAGGTGCTGCCTGTGCATAGGTTGGCAAAAGTATTTAAATTTTCTAAGTTCCAGTTACATGCCCTTGAAGTGTCTAGCCCATCTTTTGTGTGGTGGCCTATACATTCAAAGCAGTGAGGTAAAAATGTGCTTCAGATGCTATAGAAGTTACGGAGTATATTTCTTCTTAACATGATAATTTACGTTAAGCTTAGATTAGGTCTGGGCTTGATTTTCATTTGTGTTGATCTATTCCCATCTTCTGGTCTACCTCAGCATTTATTTTTATTCTGCCAAGGTTTTTGGTTTGTGGCACATGTAATACAGCACCCTTGGTGCTGTAAATATTTACTTAGTCACAGAACTGGCTTTGCTAACATTCTATTCCTTCCTCCTCTGACCTTGTAGCAATGTGAAGTGTCCTTTTGACATTTCAGCTGAGGTCTGGAATTCCTGGTACTTCTACCGGAATATATGCTTAGATGGCAACTGGCTTAATTTGATACCCAGCAAAACACATAATTTATTCCACTGTTGTCTTCAAAATACAACCCGTGTACAGTGAAAACCTACAGGCCTGTTGTGGAATAGAGTTTAAAATAAAAAGAACCCCAGAAAACCTAGAACCAACCCTCAGCCTTTCATTGCCAAGCGATCCAACTAACAGCCCTTCCTACAGGATGGATGGCATGACATTTGGCTAACCTCGTATAGAAGAGGGTTCTGTAATCTCAGTGCTGCCATCTAGAAGGCCCCACTTCGTGTAGCTAGCTGTGACATAGAGTCCAGTTACCACATGCGTGATCACTGTGCACTGGAATGGTATGTTGAAGACTCAGTGACCTAAATTTGTTCAAATTGGGGGCCTCTGGCAGAGACTTTCCCCCCACAGTGATCACACTGTGGTTTCCTTAGGTGCCATGAAAGTATATCCCTTTCTTAATGGGTCATTTTCTGCTTCAACACATTCTCTTTTTCCTCCAGGCTCCTCTCAAGTCAGGATGATCTAAGATGATACATGTCATTTATTGGTATCACATCTACAGATTCCTTTGACCATATCTTTATATTGAACAAGCTTATATTATGTAACAAATTAGGTAGTCACCAATTGGGCAATCTTTGGCTGAACCAGATAGTGATCCAGCCATGACACTGGAAATACTGTCGGTTCCTCCACACCCAGATAATGAGTTTCTTGTCCAGAAGAGACAACGAAACTGAATATGTCCTGCTGAATGTGCTGGGGCAGATAGCATTCAATTATTGTCCAACCCTCCTTCCTTGCCTGTCTTACCTTGGTTGCTGTTGAACTGAAAATTAAAGTGGACAGCACTGGAACAGATTAACCACACCCATCTAACACCTGTAATAAACATAAGGTTGGCTCACTTACCCAGGGCAAACGCTAAATGATGGTAGATTTTCCTTTTTCTGTCCTGAGGTTGGTCAGCAATTTTCAGACAAGGTGGGATAGTAGTGTGACAAGAAACAATTTTTTGGTTGTAAGAGACACTAGGGAGAATGGACTGCAAAGGTTGAGGCTCTGTTCCCCTTACCTGACTTGTTTTTTCCCCACCACCTTTTTTTTCTTGCTTCACATAACCCTGATGTTGGCACCTGCCACTCTCCTGGCCCCTCTCTCTAAGTACATCCCACACACATTTGTACATACAGACCTGAAACCCAGCCTCTCCAATGCCTTTTCAGTTCACTGTCCCCTAGCAAGTAATCCACTCCCTCCAAACTACCTAACAGATGGGAAAAGATTATACGTATCCAGTACCTAATTAAAGGTAACTCACATTCTCACTATAAGGCTGCTACAGTTTCAGCTCTGCAAGAGCCTCGAAAGGGGATGTATTTGCACATTTAGGCTGACTTGCCATCAGTAGCACTTCCAGAAGGAACTAGTGCACACACACACACCCTGAAATGCTGTCTTGGTTTCAGTGGAACAGAATGGTGTCACCTATTGTACATGTATCCCACTTTTCTTCGAATGACTGCAGGTACAGAGAACTTGTACAGTGAATAGAGGGGGGTCCCCAACTTTTCTGAGCCTGCAGGCACCTTTGGAATTCTGAAGTAGTATGGTGGTGAGATGACTCACTGATCTAAGGTCATCCAGTAAGCGTCATGGTTGAGCAGAGATGGGGATCGGAGTGGGGGCTTCTCTGGACAGGTTTGAGGTGGGCAAGGCTGTTTTCTAGCTCTAAGTAATGGCAGGTTAGGGGAGGCAGGGGGCTTTGGTTTCACTCTTCCCTTTGCTAGTCTAATAATTAGTCAAGATGATTAGTTGTTTTTTTCAACCCAGTGTTTTTCCATAGGTTATAACATAGGAACACCACCTGTTCTGTGAGCTATTTGCTATAGTTTGGTACATTGAAATCCTGTGTAGGATTCTAAAGATTGGATCAGACATACCATTGAAAACAAGGCATTCATTTAAAATATGATTGTTCTACTTGTGCAATCAAAACTCATTACTGACAAAAGCCATCAACTAGCAACCTTTTCCCCCTTACTGTTTATAATAGGAAGGGGCTGAAGATAGGCAGTGAAGATAGTCTGCCATTTTTATCCCCCTACCTTTTATTGGTTAATTCAGTGATTATGTAGGCTGATATCTAGGGCACGTTTTAGTTAGGAATATGATGTAAAGTATATGCTGGTAATTACAGTGATTTCAGTTTTTGGAAATAATTATAGATGCTTTGTTTTTCACCATTCAGGCTACCGAAGAAGTTTCAAAAAATCTAGTTGCCATGAAAGAGATCTTATATGGCACGAATGAAAAGGAGCCCCAGACAGAAGCTGTGGCCCAGCTTGCTCAAGAACTGTACAACAGTGGTCTTCTTAGTACCCTAGTAGCTGACTTGCAACTAATTGATTTTGAGGTAAGAAAATATTATAGTTCATGTGACAATTTTAACACGTGACAATTTTTAAGTGTGTGAGATATACTCCAGCATCAGTTTCAAGACAATCTTTCTAAACCTTGGGGTGGGGGGTTGAGTTGCAGTATAACATTTGAAAATTAGCAAAATGTAGACATGCGCACATACATGTGCGCACGCACATACTTCCTGTGCTGTGTACTGACATGTACTACAGTCTTCCTGTAGCTTGGTACCTTGTCCTGAAGAAATGAAGCACACAGTTCCACAGAGACTTATGGGAAGCAAAACCTAGTAACATTTTACTAATGTACACGGATAAATAACTACATATTGAGTTGCACCTGCCAAATCCTTTGCCACAAATTGTCCCAAGAATCCAACTTACCAGGTATTGAGTTTCTCCACCCTTGCTGTTGGTCTCCATCGACCTGGATAGGGACAAGGAAAGGTCTACTGTAAGAAGTAGCCAGGAATAAATATAAGCTCCCTGCAAGGGTGTAAATCCTCATGGAGTTGGAAGACCTTGTTTAAATTGTAGATGATAAAGATAATATCCATCCAGGGGACAGAGCAGAGGAGGGCAGAAGAAGAACGGAGAGGAAGTTAGCAAGAATGTTTCCTCAGCTGCCTCCTGTTCACGCTTGCTCCCCATCAGTAGGGAAAGATAGATTGGAGCAAGAAAGGAAATGGGGAAATTTTTTTGTGGGGGGATACCAAGAATGTCATGGCACTCCTGGCTTTGTGTTCCAAGTGTATTGTGTGCAAGTTATCTGAGCTGATTCCAAGCAAAAGTATTTGCAGGTTTAGCTGAAAATATTTTTTTTTTTGGTCCGGGCTTGGTTTTGAGGAGAGCTAGGATGAGCATGTGCATTTCTAGTTCCATCTGCTGAAAGGCATGGGAACTCGTTGAAGGTGGAGCAGCTTCACACAGGCATTGTCACCTACATGGTATTGCTGAATTGACACAGAAGCTCAGGGGTCCCCAATGTGGTATCCATGGGCACCGTGGTGCTCATTAAGTTTTTTGAGAAACTGGGTAGGGCCAGGTGGCGCACTTGCCCAGTAGGGCTTTTGATTGGCTCTGGAGATCTGATTGGCAGGGTAGATTAAAATTGTTTCAGTGGCAGCTGCCACCACAGTGTTGGTTTTATTCTCTCACTAACTTTCCCAGTATATTTTTAAAATTACCCCCTTGTCCCCTGAACTTGGGCTTCCTCTGCGTGATTGGCTCTGCCTTCTGTGGCAGCCATTTTGTGGTTGTGCCCACCGCCCTCTGCCAGAATTTCAGAGGTGCCCATGGGCTTAAAAAGTGTGGGGACCCCTGCACTAGCTGCTCTTACAGTGTTGAGTAGGGAGTTACAGTGATTAGCTAGCAATGCTGCTATGGTTTTGATTTACTGTACTTTAATATAAATTTGCTTTGAAACGCCAAGAAGTACTGTCTCTCCCATTTACCTTAAAAATGTGAACCAGAGGGCAGTTTGTCCTTCAAATGTATCTTGGTATGGTGGGTTTACTTGAAATGTCAAATCTTTCTTGGATTCATTTTTGAAATGGATTGTTATGAAAGAAGTATTTCCCTTGCAGATGCATTCCAGAATAAGATTAATCAGGAAGCCAAGAAAACCATAGCTGTGATTAGCATTACAGTGTCATTATAAAGCTAGATTCCTGTTATGTATTGGGGGAAATAGGGAACAAACTTCATTGTATACAGATTTAGAAAACATAGCCTGCTTAAAGCCCTTTTTCTGTTTATATATTTTGTTTTTTCCCAATGTATACATTCAGTAAGCAAACTGTCTGAGGGCTCCTTTTGCATGGCGGTCTGCCAAGAAAACTTCCACTCTACGCTCCCACCATCTGTATATCTTTCAGTGTGCCCCCATCAAAAAATAACCAGCCAACTGTGAGACCTCACACTGTTCAAAGTACAATTTAGTGATTTAGTAGTCGTGGTCGCAGTCGTCGTTTATTGCTCATTAACAAAGTCATAAGCATAGATGCCTAAAATTTGTAAAATACATGAAATGTATAAAGCTTATAATAAAATTATACATGTTCAACAAACTCTTAGGCCAAATGCCAGTGTCATTTACTGGGATAGTTTAAAAACCATTACCTGGGTTAAGTATTTGGCAACCTGATGGATTATCTCGATATCCACCTCTAAATCTGATAGGAGACAGGGAACGATCCAGGGTTCAGAGTACTTTGTTAAGATAGGTGTGATCAATGTAGTTCTCTCCTTTAGTGATTTAATGTAATATTTCAGTTATTTGTTAGCTGCCCTGAGATGGTAGTTCAGTGTGACAAAGCAGAATATAAATTTTCCATATACATAAATGATAGCAAAACGGGAGTGTAAAAATAGGTTACAGGCTAAATAAAGTCTGGCCAAGTTTGTAACCGAAGCATCTTACTTAAAGCCCTTGAACCTATAGCATTCTAAAAACATTAACACGCTTTATAGCAGATGCACTCAGCTCCTCTGTCACTGTGTACTTTTTCATATAAAATAGAAGCACAAACACACACAAATACTCCCGGCTGATGTGTGTGTGAGCGCACAGACTACCCACCCACACGAAGGTTAGTGGGCTGCCGCCACCAAGTGGCTGTCACAGGGCACAAAAAGGGGTACGATGGGACTGGGCCAATCATAAAATACTGGTGGGTTGCAAGCCAAGTGCTGTGATAGGAGGGGGGGTTGCTTCCAAATAGGCCCTCCCAGCAAATGCCACAGTGCTTGGCTCTTCGTTTTGGTGAAGAGATGATGTTTGGTTTCAGTTTACAAAGAAAGGGGAGGGTCTGCTCCCTGTGCTACCACAGGGAGAGTTACCATCCTTTAGAGCTGGCATTGGTTGTTTTTTTTGGGGGGGGGAATTAAGTGATGTTTGAAGTTAGGTATGATTTTTCCCCCCAGTGATAGATTTTACATCCCAGTTTTCTCATTGTGTACAGCTGTGGGCTGCTTTATTCTTGAGAGGTGTATCCATTCCTCAAGGAATGTCTAGTGGTATGTACACAAAGACCTCCCTCCAGTTTCATTAATACGTTGGCTTTGTTGCCTTGATGTAGTACATGCAACACATAATGTTTTTTTATTGCTATCAAAAGCAGGCAGTACTTCAATTCCTAGAGTAATGGTTTAGGTTTCCCCTTTTAAAAAGTGCTCCGCCTCATGCATCTTCTGCATAGGTCAGGGATGGTAGATTTTATTCTCAACTCCTGCCAAGCTATTGTGTGTGTTTATCATCAGTGACAAAATTGCATCACTTGGAAGTAGTAAATGCTTCAAACAATAACTTAATTGTGTATTGCTATGTACCATTACCAAGTTCATTATGCGACTTACAAGGAAATGCTGTTACTAATGGCAAAAACAGAAGGAATCATGGGACCCTGGGCAAAGCTGGCTGAGCTAGTGAATGACGCTTGACAGTTGTGCTCCGTGGGATTTGGGCGAGGCAGTTTACAGAAACACTGCACTACTCATTGCCAGAACAAAGAGCTCTGGTGCTACTTTGGGCTAGCTTACAATAGTTAAAATCTTTTAAAAGCCCAGTATTTGCAAGATGCTTATGCTCTGACCACAGCTCGGCTTCAGCTAACCAGGCCAGGGGGCCCAGTTTTCTGTGACTGGTTCACATGGGATGACATTTAAATGATACAGTCTTGGTGGTAGGGACCAGTGCTGTCGGTCACACTATTGGCACCCCCTCACCTGGACGGCCTGGATGGGGGATGACATGCTTTAGTCTATTATGAGTAGTGTTCCGGTCTTGGAGGACTCTCATACAGCTCTTTTCATCTCTTCCCCTGCACTTGCATGCAGGCTGCACAAGGAAGGGGTCATCACCTCGGCACAAAGTACTACATATATGTATGGGAGTGATCACACTAATGCCCCTAGCTCTGTCCTATTTATGAGCAGGTAGAAGAGAGGAAATAGGGACTCTTAAAGCCCATTGAAATGCTCCGTGATGGACTGGATTGTGCCCGCCCACCCAGAACTTAGAACTGACTCACAGGGCTATCTGATTGGAACATTTTTACATACGAACAGTTAACATGGGATGTTCAGCACAGGCCAGGGGAAGCTGCACACAGCTTGACATGTTGGGCTGTGGGGGTTTTGTCTCACTTTAATGCATGTGAAATCAGACTTGAGGGGTGGGGAGGGAGAATTTCCAGTATCAATCTGGAACATTTGTCTGTCATTGTAGATATCAATTTCATTTACTATTATAGAATAAAATTGCTAGAAGAAAACAGAATCACCTAGATCGGTGCTCCTTGGTGGATGGGGGGTAGCCAAGGAAGACTGGGGCTGTTACTCAGAGGCAAACCACTTATGCTCATCTCTTGCCTTGAAAACCCAATGAGGTGGAACTTCATGGGGTTGCCTTGAGTTGGTTGGGACTCAGTGGCACACTTTACCTTAGATTGTTGCTGTGTGTATTTGCATTGGCTAGTGAGAAGTTTGTTTTATTGAGAATGCTTATATTTCTTCTTTTCCCTGGAGAGTCCAAGGTGGCTTTCAGGAAAAAAAGTGCCAACAGGCATCCATAATAATTAAAGTTCCCAGCATGAAAAGCAGCCACTAAACCAATTCTCCGCCAGCCACGTCACAAAACCCGGCACAGAAAACTTTCCTCAGTATTACACATGCCATGAAACATCAGTGAAATGTGTTCCAGAACAGAGCTGCTTTATACAGTTTCTAAAGGCTGATGGAGACGGTGCTGTCGGGACTTCATTGAATAGGCTATTCCATATATTTGGAACTATAACCTGTTCCTGGAACTGTAACCTGGGCTAAGGAAGGTTACACCCTTGGGAGGGGGTGGCACAGCGATCAGGAGTTGATGGGAGGATTGGTGCAAGGGCTCATATGTGTATTTTTTTAAAATTTTATCCTTGATGTATTATTATCTTGAAATGGGAGTCAAAGTTACAAATGTTGTGCCTTGTCATTTATATTGCTAACATTGTGTCCTATGGCTTATATTTTTGGCAGGGTAAAAAGGATGTGGCTCAGATATTCAACAACATTTTGAGAAGACAGATTGGTACAAGAACTCCCACAGTTGAATACATCTGCACTCAGCAAAATATACTATTCATGCTGCTAAAAGGGTATGTTTAATATGTTGGATAAGTAAATGTAAACTGCTGCATGTACACATTTTTAAGCCTGTATCACATAATAACAGCTGTGGTCCTTATAGTCCCTATGCATTGTCTTTAATTGGAAATATTTGTGTCAACCTGAAAACATTCAGCCACAGTTGTGGAAAGAGCTGGTGGCTGGCTGAGGTGTGATTGGGGCTATATTCCCAGTTTGCCCACAAGATCATGATGCTGTTTTTTCATGCATATTGGGGATGAATCTGGCTGTGCGGACTGGTCCTTTTGTTGTTTACCATGTATCAGTCCAATTGCTGTTTGTTCCAAAAGCCTGCTGGGTCATACTGAAGTCCTGCTCCCCAGTTCGCCTGCTTTTGATACGTGATTCTTGTAGCCATGGCACGCCATTGGCTGAGGCTTGCTCAAACAAAGACTTAATTCATTGGTTCGCTCCCTGCCAGATTGCTGCTTCCTCTCCTTACATTGTCTGCATTGTTATATCAGACACCATGCTCAAATTTTTTCGACACCCAGTTCCTGTGAAACAAATGTGAAGCCTTACACCAGATTAACAAGTAGCTTTGTATTGGTTCTGTTTGGAACAAAAGGATATTTGAAGTTGTTTTGCTAAATAGTTAAGAGGAAACTAGATTCCCTTTCTTTTATTAAAAAAATTATGCAAAGGCACTTAAATGTTGTGAAAAGTCACAAAAAGCAAGAGCTGGGGCCATCCGTATAACACTTTTGAGAGCTTTTTGTATAATAAAAAAGTTCTTCTACTTAGCTATTTTGTATTATAATTCAAAGTTTGTTGGATTTGATGACATTTTTTTCATCACCTATGTAACCGAATTTTGGAAAATACATTTTCTCCCCCCTGCTCTCAAGAAAAGCAGTGAAAAATACTTCTCTGCTTTCTCCATTATCTACGTTGCATCTCATAACTGAGAATGTCCATGTTTCTTAAAGTGAAGGAGAGATTGACTTACATTATTAGGCAAGACATAGTTGATGCCTCATTTCCTAACCAGCCCACTCCTACACCCTAGAATCTGGTAACTAGAGCAAAGCAGGCAATACATACTGAAAACCAGCACCAAAATGTTAGGAGGCCTTTGCAGATACTGAGTTACTGATGTAAAAGGATCTGGCATTACATCCCAGTAAGAACATTTTTATTTTATTAAAGTTCAGTTGAAGCTTCTGTTTAGAGTATATTCGAAAAGTATAAATAAATATGAATGGCAGAAGGAACCTAAAAATCTGAACAGATGGCATTTTTGGAAAGTGTTTATGGCCACTCCTTCAACTAGTGTTTTAGTCACATTAATGGATCCATTACAGTTCTTGAGATTATGATCCAGGTTGAAAGAGAAAGGAAAATCGCTGTCTGTGACTAGGGTTTCTGAAGGGACACATGAAGAAAAAGGGGGCCAATTTAGAATAATGTATTTAAATTAAAAATTATTATTATTTATTTACCTAATATATATTCCTTTCTGCACTCATCAGGGCTGCCATGCCAGATAACAGCATTGTAATAAAAACATACCTTAAAAACTATTAAAACCAAACAAAAACAAATTATTAAAACAATTAAAACCAAGCTAAAATACACATATAAAACAACAACTGAAACATACGGCAGGTAGGAAGGATCACTGGGGGAAGAAAACAAAGCAAAAAAAATTTCACCTGCTGGTAGAAGATGGCAACAGAAGAGGACAGGCAAGTCTCTCTCAAGAGAGAGTTCCAAGGTTTTGATGCCACGACCAAGAATGTTCTCTTCCAAGTTGCCCCCCCCCCCCGCCTAATTTCAAAAGGCAGGGGCAGCCATAGTAGGGCCTCTGAAGATGACTATAGACTTCCTAAATAAAAGCGCATACCAGTTGGCCACTATAACCTTAGAGACATTTTATTTTAAACTGAATAGAGCTTTCATACAACTTCAGGTAGTACACTAGGTTTCTTACATATACAGGGACTGTGTATCTCAAAAATCCACACAAATCCACACAAATAAGACATGCTTCTGCAAACCCAATAAAAATGCCTAGTTTACAGAAAAATAAGAAAAGTTTTAAAAAATGGGATTTTAAAAAACGGGCAGGGGAATTTGGATGGCATTTTGGTTTGCCAGAAGATCCCAAAATGGTACCTGACAGTTGGCGCCACAGTGGAGGCAGAGAGCACAGCAAAAATAGGCAATAGTGAGAACCAGCGGGGAATGGGTTTTCCCCTGTCCTGCAAGTCCTTCCAGGACACCTTGTTACTATTTTAGAAAATACCGTCCAATAAATTGCTGTAGAGGTGCCTGTTGTGGAGGGTGGGGGGAGGGAAGATGATTGTAAGCCGCTTTGAGACTCCTTATGGTACAGAAAAGCAAGATATAACTTGTGCTCATGATTCCAGATAGGGTCAACCTGCAGCCATGGCGGAGGGCTTTTTTTAATGACTGGTGCCAGCTATAATCAACACTAAAAGTTTCCAGTGTCCCTCTCTGCTTAGGCTGCCTTTTCTGCTAGATAGTATAACGGCTCTGCCGTACCCCATTATTATGTTCTACCCACAACAGTAAATAATCTCCACCCGTGGCAGCTGGTAGTAGTTAGTGGGCTGGTAAATATTTTCTGTGGAAGGTAAACATCCATGTTGTTTGGTAAGTCATAACTGCATATAATTAGAGTACGGAGATGAGGTAGTAGTTAGGCATAAAATGGAAGTGATCACCCCACCAGATCCATGAAGGACTCTGTGATGACTGTCTCTGGCCCCCCAGTATCAAGCCATGATAAGCTACCTGAACATTTGAGCTGCTCACTAAATGGTAAGGTTGTTTTCCCTCCGTTTTTAACAAAAGAAAAGCAGACTTCTTATAAGCTGTTTTTGGCAGATTTTAAGTTAAATTCCAAAGGCATTAGAAAGAATCTAAGTCACTGGTGAGAACAGATTTTTTCTCTAAGGAACTGGAATTTGCACACAGTTTCCTAGGCCATGATCCAACTCCCCTTTTCCCCTTCCATGTACAAGCAGAAAGCACTTCCATGCGCATGTCGGAGGGGTATGGTGGCAATTTTCCAGCTTGGCATCCCTTTGCACTGCTCCAAAGGGTCCTTCCATCTTCAGGAGCACCTTTTTGGGTGTTGAAGGGGAAGCAGGGGACTGGAAAACTCCTGGTAGTACATACGCTCCTGGGGAGCTCAGCCTTATTATTTAAATTTCATATTTTAATGGTTAATACAATCTCCTTGAATAGCCATGCAGTTGGTAAAATCGGAACAAATTGAATTTATACATGCTATTGCACAACTGTTAGCAAGTTGGAGTAGCAGATACATAAATTGTAACACTGCTTCCAAAGCATACTTGCTCCTAGGTCACTTTTTCAGACTGGAATCCATTTATTGTATCATTTTCTATGTAGTGCATCTAGTCATGAAACATTGACATTTAAACGTCTATAATATGAACAGATTGAGGATTTAATAATTAATAGTCCTCCGTATTAGCCATTTCACTGACACTGTAAAGTTGATAATATAAACACTGCTTGTTTGCCGAAACCATTTTTGAGGAGGTTATTTAGAAGGTTATGTATAACAGCTTGCAATAACTACGTACATCTGAGGTGTTGATTTCTCACTCTGCAGGTATGAATCTCCAGAAATCGCTCTGAATTGTGGAATTATGTTAAGAGAGTGCATCCGACACGAACCACTGGCAAAAATAATCTTGTGGTCAGAGCAGTTTTATGACTTTTTCAGATATGTGGAAATGTCAACATTTGATATAGCTTCAGATGCATTTGCCACTTTTAAGGTAATTTTTTGTATATTTGATGACTCTTTTAAAAATGCCTTCTCCGTCATGTTTAGGAAAATATAAGTTATCAAGAAGCATGTACAATTAACCCAGCATTAGCAAATTAGCAGCATTGCAGTAACACGAGCTGCAAAAATACCAGTATTTAAGTCCCTAAGAAGCGCATGCTGAAGCAGGTGAGCCTTGCATAACTTCAATTTTCCTAAAGACAAATTAACAGAATTCACTTGGTTTCAGGAGTATCGGCAGAGAAGCCTCTGTCTCCCACAAAGCAGTGTTTATATTTTCACTGACTGGACTTTCAGGCTACTTTGTTCAGTAATGTGTAATTTGAAGTGCATCTGGTTTGATTTATGGTTGAGCCAAATGTCTCATTTTGATTTTCATGTCAAAAGTATGACTTTAAAGTCTGGTGGGAAATGCTTCCCTTCCAAAACGCACTAAATTGTGACAGTGTTCTTAAAAACATGCTTCCTGTAATTATTTTCTACATATATTTACCTTGTCGAGAGCCAGCGTAGTATAGTGGTTCATTCAGGTGTCGGACTAAGATCGAATCCCCACTCTACCATGGAAACTTGCTGGGTGACCTTGGACGCGTGACGTTGAGGCAGGGCAATGGCAAACCACTTCTGAACATCTCTTGCCTTGAAAACCCTATGGGGTCGCCATAAGTCAGCTGTGACGTGGTGGCAACAAAAAAAATTACCTTGTCAGCACTCCCCCTTCCCTTTTACAACTGCACCATATTTTTCTTATAGGCAACTCTAGACATTTAGGCATTGTGTAATAAACACAGTCACCCCTCAGAGTCAATCAGGTTTGGCTTTGAATCACAGAAGGGAAAATGAAGCCATTTGGCAAACACTTTCAGTGCCTTTTGAAACAGTCATCCAAAATACTCTCAAAGGGCATACTTTTCATTGCTGCCAATAGTATTGGTTAACAGTACTCCCCTCATTTGACATCCCTGGTTTGAAAGTGGGCCAGGTTCAGCTGGGATGTTCCTTAGTAACCTTGAAATCAGCCTTATCTGTATCATACCATTAAAGCTAGGATGACTAAAATTTATTATTGTTATTGTAATTAAATATGTGTGGCTTTTGTTGATCCGCCTCTGTAGAGACCTGCTAGAGGCAACTTAAGGTAAAAAAAAAAATACACAAGGCCAAAGAAACAACGTATATGTATCACCACTAAAATAAGCCATTAACATAAAAGAGAGCAGGGCTTGAGAGGCAGATTTTAAATGGCTGGACAGAACTGGAGAGGAAGCGGTCTTTCAAGTACCCCAGCCCCAAGCTATTTAGGGCCTTAAAGGTAAAAATCAGCACACAGAATTGTACCAGAAACAGATGGGCAGCTAGAGCAGGTCTTTAAGCAGAGGCGATATGAGCCCTGTATCCATCCCCCAACAGCAGCCTGGCTGCCGCATTTTGGCCAAATGAAGTTTCCAGTTTTCAAAGACCAGCCTCACATAGAGCACATTACAATAATCTGGCCTGCATGTGATCAGAGCTTGGATCGCCATGGCCAGATCCTGCTTTTTGAGGAGCGGTCGAAGCTGATAAAATACCACAGGATATACCTGGACCTCCCTGTAACCTTCCAGCAGCCTTGGTGATAGTTGGAAAAGAAATTTTGATCCATACGGAAAATAGTCCATCTCTCTCCCCTCTCCTCCCCCCATTCAGAAAGACTTGTTAGCCCTACCTTGATTAATTTTGTGAGTTTGTAACTGTATTATAAGATGCATAATTTTCATAAACATTGAATTGTTAAAAAAAATAAGTTCTTCAAAACACTACCAGAATTTAAAAAAACAATACTGTTTGACCATCAAGTACACAGCCATCAGAAAAGGGGTTGGTACTTTGGGGGAGAGGACAAGAATGGGTTAACTTTGGGATGGTTTGAGTTAAAGGAACATGTAAAAGGGATTACCACAGTGCTCAGTGACAAAAGCTTCTGAATGTTTATGCCATGGTAAATGTTTTCGTCTTCACGACTCCACAAGACTTTCGTTGCTTGGCTGCAGCCAGTTGGCCCATGCAGTCTTTCTGGTAAAAGGGCTAGCTGTGGCAACCAGGGGAAAAGAAACCATTCTGTCTTAACCTAGGGACTTAAAAGGGAAATACCTCTTAATTTATCAAATGTATCTTTTTTCAGGATTTGCTTACACGGCACAAGTTGCTGAGCGCAGAGTTCTTGGAACAGCATTACGATAGGGTATGTAGTTTCACTTCCTCAGGATGGCTGCTCTGATATTTGCTAGGATTTGCCTTTCGAGCAAGACAGCTAATGAAAACCTTTCCTTCTCCCAGTTTCTTATTTTTCAAATAAATACATGTGTGTATGTATTTGTTTTGATCACTGTAATTTTTTAAATTTTCTTGTATTACAGTCAACCTAGAATTTACAGTCAACCTAGAATTTAGTTTTTTAGTGTTTGACAGGAGCTTCTAGATTTCACATTAGAAGGTTGTTGTTTTTTTTCATCTAGAGGGCGCACTGCCTCAGTTGTTCTTCTTGGTACATCTGAGACTTATCCTGTAAAGGAAAATGTGATAAATATGCTCCATCTACTGGCCACATATGATAAGAATGCAAATCTTACTTGCTGACTTTTAATTGCATAAAGAATTCCCTGTACGTTTCCTTTAGTCGTCTCAAACAGAACTAGTTAAAGCATTCCAGAGAGTAATGCGTCAGAAATGTTTGCAATTGCAACTTGTTCTGTTTCTGTGTTTTTATGCATATTTCCAGTTTCATGTACTCACTTGGGATCAGAATTCTTGTTATAGTTGAAGTCTTGATTTTTTTCCCTTTCTCCATTTAGTTCTTTAGTGAATACGAAAAGTTACTCCATTCAGAAAACTATGTGACAAAACGACAGTCACTTAAGGTAAGAGATATTATGGCACGTATGAGTAACAACAGCACTATTTCAGAATAGCTGGGTGCTAATGGTAGGATTGAGGTATTCACTTTTGTGTCTTTCCAGACTACTAAAAGAATGTGATGATTGCCAGCAAGGATTTTATACTCTAGGGCAGTGGTTCTCAACCTGGGGCCATATGGCCCCCCAGGGGGTGGGGCAGGATATTCCAAGGGGGCCACAGGTGAAAATTGCGTAAATGGGGGGGCCACGGCACGAGACTAGGGGGCCACATAGCGAAGTGAGAATGAAGAAAACAGAAACACATGAAAACTTAACACATGACTTTCTTCATTGCACTTCTATGCATCGTTTGCAACTGTGGATTTTTGTATCGCTGTAATCGTACAACTGTGGTATAGGCTTTGTTCTCCCTTGTATGTGAACATTGTTGTTTATTAGCATGTTGTATTCCCTTTTTGTGGGGTATTTTTTATAAATTTCAGTTTCCCAATAAGAACTGCATGTGTGCATTTTGTGTGGCTTTTTATTCTTCTTTGCTCCTTGGCTATTTACAAACAAAACATTTAAATAGCTGCCTTACTACCAGTAGGACAGGGGGGCCACAGGAAGGAAACAAGGTCGGAAGGGGGCCACGGTTGGAAAAAGGTTGAGAACCACTGCTCTAGGGTACCACTCTGTTTATCCATAGTGCAAACTCCAAAGGAGCACTCTTCTACAGGTTTTATCTACCAATAAATAGCTGGATCCAGTGAATCATGAACAGAATGAGTTCATGGTGCATATGTCTTCCTACCCACTCCCCTCCCCCCACCCCCGAAGCTGCTCTTGAGAGCTGTCAACATATTGGGATGTGTGAGAAAGCGGAATCAGCAGAAATCCCACCAATGCAAGTTCTTGCTCTGTTTTATAGTTGGGGGGGGGGGCTGATTTCTGCTGACTTACTCCTACCCACACGCATACCACATCCCATTCTGTTCCCAAGAGTCCAATCAGTCCTCAGTTTTCAGAGGATGCAGGAGGAAGAGAGAAATAGGAGGGATACTTTACGTAAGCTCATTCCATTCACAGTTGATTTCATCCCTGTGAAATGTTACTAATATATGGATCTTCCTTATAAATTTGCATGCACATCCATCACATCAAAACTTACCACTTTAGCTATCAATTCAGTTATGTGTGATTTCTTATCTCTAAGAACAAAGGGCAAGATTCAGCACTATTTGTACACACACAGCTTAGGATGTCAAGGCTAATGTGCATGCAGACTGACTTGACAGGTGATATTCTCCCAGTCTCTCACCCTTCCTCCCCTAGCCCATGCTGTGCACATTATTCCATGCCAGGCAAGAGTAGTGTTCTGATGCTCCCAAATCCTGCAAGAGCTGGTCCCTGGACAGTTGAACATGTGAATCAAGTAGCACAAACAACTGATTTTAAGGGGGTTGATGACATGTACGTAATGTCTTGGAAGGGTAGCCTCATGCCCAGATTCCTCATTACCACTGTACAAGTGAAGGTTTAGATACAATAAGGTTTGAATGGGTACTCAGGGGGAACCACAACATCAAACGCTGTCTGAAACTTTCAGATATCGTTATGGATTAAGAACAACATTTTGAATGCTGCCCTTATCTTTCAAGTGTTTGTAATTATATGTCCCTTGGGGAAAATATCTCCAATTCACTTTTTTTTATCATTCCTTAGCTGCTTGGTGAATTGCTATTGGATAGGCACAACTTCACGATTATGACAAAATACATCAGTAAACCTGAAAATCTCAAACTAATGATGAATCTTCTACGAGACAAGAGTCGCAACATTCAGTTTGAAGCCTTTCACGTCTTTAAGGTAAAAATAGCTTTTTCAAATGGACAGATGGTAAAGAGTCCCATATTTACAGTAAACTTTACATTGGGATGGTGCAATAAAACTGAATGAGCTGCTTTGATAACTGGGAAGTATTGCCACTCCCATTGTACAAAGCAATTTACATTTTAAAGTCAAAATAGGTTTTTAATAAAGGTTTTCATTTTCAAAATAGGTTTTCATTTTTGCTCCAAGTCATTGAAACAAGCAAGTTAAGGAAACCCTTTTCTTTCTCTATTCTTAAAATAATCTAATCCACAAAATTTTGATGAAAATGTTTCCAAATAGCTAAATTTTACCAAATAAGCAATAGCCAAAGAATGCTCCATCATAGGGCCAAAAAATCTGTAAGAGGGGCTGCAAAAGGGAGGAACCAAAACATACAAGCAAAACGATTTCTGCATGTGCAGACAGCTCAATAAGGAACAGTGTTTCTTCCAGCATGAGAATTTGCAGAAGCATGTGCTTTCTGTTGCCAATTTATGTTGCTTCATCAACCCAATACACAAAATAGGAGGAGCTGAAGGTAAGAGGTGGAGGAGGAAAACAAGCAGAGACAGAAAGAGGAAATGTAGTAAGTGGGAGTGGGAGAAAGAAGGGAGTTAGGGAACAGAGGTAGAAATAGCAGGGAGATG
Organism: Euleptes europaea; assembly: GCF_029931775.1. NCBI lineage: Eukaryota > Metazoa > Chordata > Lepidosauria > Squamata > Sphaerodactylidae > Euleptes > Euleptes europaea. The sequence continues at coordinate 42,544,696 of NC_079316.1, forward strand.
AACAAACATCATTAGGGAGACAAGGGGTGGGTGGGATTTTTCACTCCCCCATAGGTCCTTGCAGGTCCTGCACTTGTTCGACTCATATCACAGTCCTAATTTTTACGTAGTTTGAATGCAAGCAAACTTGCTTTGTGCTGCACTGATTGTGAATATGGGTATTCTGATTAACTAAATCACGATGATATTACGTGGTATTTTTACGTATTACAGCCTATTCCTAAATGGGGGGTAGATCCACAGTGGCCAGGAGTGGCAGAGCCATGCCGCCGCCTCCGAGGCTTCTTGGCCACCACAGAGGAAACAAAAGATTTTTAAAAATAAAAAAAGGCAAAATGGAGGGAAATGCCCCATTGAAAATAGCGAGGGTGCACCACCAAAAAAGATGGTGCAGCTCTGCCGCAGCTCAGGGGCATTCCCGGGATGAAAGGGGTTAGGAAGCTGCCCAGAGGCAGCTCTGCCCCTGAGAACACCCCGGGAATGCTTCCCCCATGCCGGCGTGGCCATTCTCTTCTGGGCTTTAGTTCCCGGAGTGGCTGAGCAGGCGGCGGGGGCTGGCAGAGCTCCGTGCCTCCCAGACACCAGTGTGTTTGCCCCTTTATCCCATGATAAAGTGGCACCTATGCCAGCGTGCGGTCACTCTGTCTCCTAAGGGGATCCCCCCCACACACACACACCTCAGGATTGCTGCCTTGGTTTCATACGTTCATCTCTAAAATTCCAATAAAAATTTTATACAACTTAATTTTTTGGCCCCACTCAGTATAGTTTTGACTACCGTATTTTTCGCTCCATAAGACGCATCTGACCATAAGACGCAAAGGAAAACAAGAAAAAATATTCTGCCGAATAAAGACCCCCGTCCGGTTTCCAGGGAGTCCCTAGAAGCCGGGCGGAGGTCTTTAAACTGCTCTGCGCTGCCTGCCTAGGCAGCGCAGAACAGTTTTACCTCCCCCCCCTTCCCGGTCCGAGGCTCAGCTGTTGGGCGGGGACCCGCCCGGCTTCTAAGGACTCCCTGGAAAGCCAGGCGGGGGGGGGGGAGTCTTAAAAGTGCTCTGCGCTGCCTAGGATGGAAACTGAGCCTTGGGACCTGGAAGTGCTGGGGGGAGGTTAAACTCCTCCGCGCTGCCATCCCAGGCAGCGCAGAGCAGTTTAAAGACCCCCTCCCCCGCCCGGCTTCTAGGGACTCCCTGGAAGCCCAGCGGGGGGGGGGGTCTTTAAACTCCTCCGCGCTGCCTGGGATGGCAGCGTGGAGAACTTTCAAGACCCCCCCCCCACTCGGCTTCCAGGGACTCCCTGGAAGCCGGGCGGGGGGTATTTAAACTGCGCTGCCTGCCTAGGCAGCGCAGAGCAGTTTAACCTCCCCCCCCCCCCCCACGCTGTACAGGGAGTCCCTGGAAGCCGGGTGGGGGGGTTCCCCGCCCAACAGCTGAGCCTCGGGACCGGGAAGCGCGGTGGGGGGGAGGTTAAACTGCAGGTGGGGGTGATTGGGTGTTGCAGAGAAAGGGGCCTCTTCTTCTCTGGGCCCCTTCTTCTCTGCAGAACCCCCCCCCCTGCCCCCACCCACTGGCTGGGGCAGGAGGGCTTGGAGGCCTCTCCCTTCCCACTTGCACCTAGATATGTGCAAGAGTGGCGTAATGGGGAAGGGGCCGTGGTTCAGTGGCAGAGCCCCTGCTTGGCATGCAGAAGGCCCCAGGTTCAATCTCCAGCATCTCCAGTTAAAGAGCCCGAGCAGGTAGGTGATGTGAAAGACCCCCTGCCTGAGACCCTAGAGAGCTGCTGCCAGTCTGAGTAGACAATACTGAATTGGATGGACCAAGGGGGGGTCTGATTCATTAGAAAGCAGCTTCATGTGTTCATGTGTATTTTGGAGGGGGCTGTGAGCTCAGTGGCAGAGCCTCTGCTCAACATGCAGGAGGTCCCAAGTTCAATCCCCAGTGGCATCTCCAGTTTAAAGGGCCCAAGCAAATAGTTGATGGGAAAGACCCTTTTCTGCCTGAGACCCTGGAGAGCTGCCGGTCTGAGTAGACAAATGTGACTTTGATGGACCGGGGGGGGGGGGGGTCTGATTCATTAGAAAGCAGCTTCATGTGTTCGTGTGTATTTTGGAGGGGGCTGTGAGCTCAGTGGCGGAGCCTCTGCTCAGCATGCAGGAGGTCCCAGGTTCAATCCCCTGGCATCTCCAGTTAAAGGGACCGGGCAGGTAGGCAATGTGAAAGATCTCAGCCTGAGACCCTGGAGAGCCATGGGGAGGGGGCTGTGAGCTCAGTGGTGGAGCCTCTGCTGGGCATGCAGGAGGTCCCAGGTTCAATCCCCAGTGGCATGTCCAGTTAAAGGCACTAGGCAAGTAGGTGATCTGAAAGACCCTTTTCTGCCTGGGACCCTGGAGAGCCGCTGCCGGTCTGAGTAGACAGTACTGACTTTGATGGACCGAGTTGGGGGGGGGGTCTGGTTCAGCATAAGGCAGCTTCACGAGGAGGGGCCCGTGGCTCAGTGGCAGAGCCTTTGCTTGGGAATAGCAGGAGGCCCCCGGTTCAGTCCCCGTGGGGTGCCTCCGCTCCCACCCGCCCCTGGCCCAGGCGAGCCCGGTGCTGCCCAGCCTCCGCCTCCCCCCCACTCGCTGCACATAGGCTGGGCAGGGCGGGCGGAGAGCGAGGCCGGATCCCGCCGCCGGGATGATCTGCCGGGCCCTCCCTCCTTCCCTTCTGCTCGCCCGGCCTCCGTGCAGCGGGCATTGCCGAGGGGGAAGTGGGAGAGGGAAGAAAGGAAGGCCGGTGTGGGGGTGGGGTAGGCCTGAGAGGGAGACGCCACCTATGCCCGCGGGGGGAGGGGGGATGGTGGGGGAGGGGAAGCAGGGGCGGGGGGGAGGGGAGCCCCTTCTGAGGAGACCCTCCTTCCTTCCCACCCGGCGAAGGAAGCCAGGCCGCGGGTCTGCTTACCTCCTGCACCGGCCGCCCAGGAGCCCAGCAGCAGCAGGAGCCGCCCCAGCACCACCATGTTCGACCCTTGGCCCAGGCCTCCTTCCTGTGAGGACTCCCGGGAAGGGGGGCGTTGGGGGTTTAAACTTCCCCCCCCCCGCACGCTTCCCGGTCCTGAAGCGCCCTCACCCCGCCCAACAGCTGAGCAAAGGCGGCGTCTCCCCCTCAGGCTTACCCCACCCCGGCCTTCCTTTCTTCCCTCTCCCACTTCCCCCCCTCTCCCACTTCCCCCCCTCTCCCACTTCCCCCCTCTCCCACTTCCCCCTCGGCGATCCCCGCTGCACGGAGGCCGGGCAAGCGGAAGGGAAGGAGGGAGGGCCCGGCGGATCATCCCGGCGGCAGGATCCGGCCTCGCTCTCCGCCCGCCCCTCCCGGCCTCCATGCAGCGAGTGGGGGGGGAAAGCGGAGGCCGGGCTCGCCTGGGCCAGGGGCAGGTGGGAGCAGAGGTGCCCCGCGGGGACTGAACCGGGGGCCTCCTGCTATGCCCAAGCAGAGGCTCTGCCACTGAGCCACGGGCCCCTCCTCGTGAAGCTGCCTTATGCTGAACCAGACCCCTCTCCTCGGTCCATCAAAGTCAGTACTGTCTACTCAGTACTGTTGTCCCGAGGCTCAGGAATGGGAACCGCATGGGGGGGGAGATTAAACTGCTCTGCGCTGCCTAGGCAGGCAGCCGGCTGGCGGGAGGGGTGGGATTCCGCACATTCGCTCCATAAGGCGCACCGACATTTCCCCTCACTTTTGAGGAGGAAAAAAGTGCGTCTTATGGAGCGAAAAATACAGTATATGCTTTTAGCCTCCTTGTAAACTGGGCTCCTTGGAATTTCTACATTAAGTGAAAAATCTATATTTCATTGTCTCTCATTTACTGTGATTATATCAACTGAACTTTTCTTCTTCTTTTCATTGCAGGTGTTTGTAGCCAATCCTAACAAGACACAGCCTATATTAGATATTCTCTTAAAGAACCAGACCAAACTTATTGAGTTCCTCAGCAAGTTTCAGAATGACAGGACCGAGGACGAACAATTTAATGATGAGAAGACCTATTTAGTTAAACAGATCAGGGATTTGAAAAGACCAGCACAGCAAGAAGCTTAATATCCTATAAACCCCTAAAATATTAAATCCAAATTCAGCATTTGCTGTTAGATATTCAGCATCAGGCACTCTTATCAATTCATGAGGAACATTACTGCTAATCTGCTGTTCAGTGAACAGTGTTTGTTTTTGTTTTTCTTTTCTTTTTTTTAGTCCAAGTTGACAAAACCTAGCTGCTGCTTTCTTGCACAATGTGGACTTTTTGGTATTTGTGTCTGAATTCAAGCACACTGCTTGTTTTTAGAAATCCTGGGAGGGAAAGCTGATTGGTTCATGAAAGCAAATATATAGAAGGTAGTTTGGGATAGAAGAAGGTGTTAGATTAGATTTTACGCAATGGGGTGCATGCTTGCAAATCTGGTTCAATCCGTATGTTTGCACTTAACTTTGTATGAGATGCGAGCACAATGTGATCTGTGCATATCTGGCACCATAGTATAAGATTGTATGCCTTGATTTAAAAAACAAAACGTGCAGTGCTTTATTTGTAATCAAAGGGGAAATGTATCTAAGATGTGAGCTTACTGGGATGAAGAGTTGTCTTGCAAATAAAACTGATAGCAAAACATAGCAACTTCTAAAGAGTGAAATCTCAGAGTTCATAAGGAAAATGTATATATGCCTTTCACTGCTTTATAGATTTTTTTGTTGTTGTTTTTGACATTTGATTTTTTTTCTGGTTCAGTTGTAGACTTGGAAATACGTTCTAAAGGGTCTTTTTTGTTAATTTCACTTTGAAGGTGTTTCAGACAGTAGAGCTTAACAGTGACACTTTGCATTTCATTTCAACGACGCTTGCTGATTTCTTTTGTATATAACTCCTTGGGCTGCTCATTTCTTTTAAAAATGATTTAATTTGTACAGCAGAGGAATGTTAATGTATTAGTCTGTAACTTTTACCTGATACGGAGTTTTGCAAATGAAAGCTCATATGTAATGAATACTTTTGGATCACATGGAAATGCTGATTTCACATTTCTTAAATACTGCAGCATTAAAAGGAAGAAACCCCCGTTTTCCTGTATTCACTGATCTAATGGGTGCCATCAAAATTAGGATAGATTAAAACATAGTGCTGGAACCCACTAAAACTGTGTTCTTGAATATTGGCCTTATTCACTTATCTTTAGCGCTACATTCAGCCAATTGCAAATTATGCAGATTATGCTAAATTGATACTAATTTGTTTTTCTTGTGGGTATCTACCGAAAATCTCTCTAATGTAGTTAATACTCAGTATGATAGTTGTGAGAGTAAATAACTTATAATTCCCCTTCAAACAACCATAACTTCATAACTGTCCTCATGTCAGTGTCTTGTTCTTTAATGCTGCAAACTATCAGTATTTATTTTTTTAAAAGACTGATTTTGCACCATGTTTTTTGTTACTGTGATCATTAAAAAACCTGCTAAATATATCTAAACTATGTTATCAAAATGTTATCTATTCATCTTAATATTAGCGCTAAGATCACAACCAGCCAACTTCATGGATTAGGAGTATGAAAGTTCAAATTCTGCATGATTGAATATGACTGAGAGTGCTATAAAATTATTTATTGCTTTCTATCCTCTTTCTAATTAAATTATTTCCCAGTTGATTAATCTCCTGACTGACATTTTAGCTCAGTTTTAAAGCCTTCACATAGGGAAAATAGCTCCAGAAAATAGGATTCTGGTGATTCTGAATGTCTCACCATGGTCTGACTTCCTTTAGAGGTCATAACCTGTCCTTTGCAAAGTGATTCATAATGTCTACTGAATGAGGAAGACAATTAGTATACCTCTATTAAATCATTTATCTAGGCAGGCAAAACTAGCCATGAGATGGTATTATAGTTCAGTACTAACTGTCCTTTTTATATTTTGGTTTATTGTAGTTTAAGAAGAAGAAAATATTACTTGGCAAGTTATTCTCCATTATGCATAAGGCTTCCACATTAGGGGGGAAATGTAGAAATGCTAAAAGTTATGTATGTGTATATATATAAAGTTAAAAGATGATTGGATATTGGTTTTGCTTCTCTACTATTCGGCATGGGAAACAGTGGCTAACTTTTTTAAAACATTAAACCTTGGAGTGTTGGCATTCAAAAAGAGTTGTATTTAAGACCATTTGATGTGCTATTCATATTAAAAACTATTGTACTGGAAGTGGTTTCTTATCTGCGTGAAGGCTTAAAATAATAAGTAAAAAGTTATTTAATGTGAGGTTTTTTTAAAAGATGTAAACAATTGTAATTCTACTTCCATAAGAGCATTTCATTTCTTATTAGAAGATCTGGCAGGCCCCATAATTGAAATAAAATTTTGAAGAAACACAATTGTGTATTCTATACTATGTATTGAAAATAAGGTTCACCTTGAGTATTTCTCTCTTAAGAGGCATATATCTTGCATTTCTTGTGAACCATAAAACATTAGCCCTACGTTTTAAAAGCTTGGTGCTAAAAAGGTGAGAACTAACTCATGCTTCTTGCCTCCTAGGAGGCAAACGTCTTTGCTTTTACTACCGTCTTAAGCTTGAATATTGATTCAGCTAATAGAAACTATCAGGTATGTTTGGAAGTGGAAAAGGTGAAAAGTATTTGACGTATAGACTTCCATCAGTTTTATGCCAATTGGATTGTCATTACTTTCTCCAGTGAACTGTACTCTGATGAGAGTGCTGAGAATCTTATTGATCATCCCAGGACCCCATCCCCAAACTTCAGTTTCCAGGCTTTCTTAGTGAAAATGAATGACTGTTAAATCAATTTCAGTCTGTAGTGTAGATCTGCCCATAGAGTATCTAGATGTTTTGCTATATCCAAAGTGGCATTAGTCTGCCAATTTCCATATTTGCATAAACAAAAGTCCACTTAGGCAGCTCCTTATTTGACATTATCATCCAAGTTGTGGAATTCTTGAGATAGTCTTTTGCCACTGGTAATTCTTCTAGTAGGCCTGAAGGAAATTGCCTGGGAACTCCAGGCTGTCAGAACTATTGAGTGTCCTTTGAGCTCAACTACAAATCTAGACAAAGCCACTGAAGAAGCTGAGCTCCGTGCAAACTTGCAATTTACAGTTAAATTCTGTTAGCTATAAACCAAATTATGCCAATATTATCAGAGGGAACTTGCCTACTATTAGCATATCTAATACCCACTTCAGGAGAGGAAACAGCCACTAAATGCTGAATCTGTAAAGTACCCTGAAGATGTGGACTTTAAAGAGCCAAGTTAGAGAGGAACCTCGCTTGAAATCCATACTACTAAAATCATAATGCAGATGTCATTATATGCAGGATGATATCCTGGTTCTTTGGAGAGTCCATTAAGAAAAAATTGTGGTGGGAGTTCATAGGACAGTGAAGTCTGGATGATGCCTAGAGGCAAGGTTACTCATTTGGTCAAAAGGGAACCTGAAATCATGACCAGACTACATGGGAAACACACTAGCTCATCAGCCAAGTGGACGAGGAGTTTTACACATTCTGTCCCCCTGTACACACACCATCATCACCTTTTCTACATTACCATGCCCGTTGTTACTTCTGAAATGTTAAAGAGGTGCTTAGTGTAGAGGTTGGGGTCTGATTCTCACAAGGAATTGTCCAGGAGGAGAATGCCCTGTCTCCCAATGGTATCATTCCTGAGGCAAATAATTCATGTAGGAAAAGTCTTACTCTCTGGCTTGTGCTATGGCATTTCTCTTTGCATAGTTACAAAGCTATTTCTAAGGACGGCTGCTCATAATTTACAAGTGAAAATCTATACAATTGTAGTCTACATCTAGCTTAGCACTGTGCCATTTAAGACATTAATACCCTCTGCTCTTAATGTAGTCAGAAGTGCTAATAAAAAAAACGGCAATAAGGCAGAGATTTTATTTTTATAGCAGCATAAAACCATTGTGGAAGTGGATAAAATAAACTTTAAAAATCCATGAAATCAATACAAGTGGGCCAATAGAAATACCAGAACAATGTACAAAGTGTTTAAAAAATACTCAGAAGTCCTGCTTTTTTAGAAAAGGGAAGGCTTTTTTCAGGTGTTGCAAAGGTAGGAGACTTGCACAGCCGCAAATGTGTGCCAGGAGGGATGTTTCAACAGAAAAAGCAGTTGTCAAAAAGTTGGTGGAGGGGAATGATCAGTGTCCCAAACGATTGCTTTGATGGGAAGGCTTGCATGGGAGCAGACAATGGAGGGCTTTAAAGGTAAGAACCAACTTTGAATTGTGGCAAGAAGTGAATCAACTGTCAGCACAACTCCATCAGAACTGGCAACTTACGCCAGACAGCAGGCTTACTTCTACACCATGCACAAGCTGTATCTTGAACTATCTTCAAAGGCAATCTGGTGTTGAACACATTACAGCAGTCTAACCTGTAAGTGACGAGCAGGAAGACCTCCAGAGGTAGACCCAATTTAATAGCACCTCTAGGCTGCAAACCTGCCCTTTTAGAAAAAACTTGCTAACCTACACAGGCTGACTCCTCACTCTGGCTATGTTATTGGCCAGCATTACATCTTCTGTGTTGACCATCACAGAGATGATTAACATCTTTTCCAAGATTAAACTACCCCATGGTAAATGCCAGAGGACAGCAATGGCAAACAACCTTGGTTAGTCCCTTACCTTGAAAACCCCATAAGGGGTCAACATACGTCTGCTGTGACTTGATAGCATTTTACACAGAGTGAGGGAGAGAGAATGCTGCCAGGGCAGGAAATAATGCAGAAAGCTCTTCAGAAAACCTTTCCAGTCTTGTGTCAAAGAGCAACAATTTTAAAACTCAAGTTTGTTCAGAAGGATCAGGTAGGTCTTGGACTCTTGCCATTGCCTTTTCAAACAGCCACGCTCCCGACTGTTTGATATAAGGAAGTAGAAAAGTGCTGTCAAACGAAGCATGTGACAGAATCCAAAACCAGGATGTGTTCAAATATTCTACAAGTTACCTTTAGAATAGTAGCAGAAAAGTACAGTATGGGAAGCTGTCCTGATGTTATTAAGAAAATATTACCCTGTTTTAAATATGTCACACTTTGGACTGGTACACTGGTGAAAGCTGTGCCCATTTTGATGGAACAGGTGTATTTGTTAGTGCTTGTTCCTTAAAAAATATTCAGAAGCAGCCAGCAGGAAAAGAATTAGGTCTCAAACACGCATTGACTTTGGGCACAATTTTTTAAAGTGTTAAAAAAGAAAGTTGCTTGCCCATATTTTTCACATCTACACCACATACCAGAATGCAAGCATTTCTGGTGGGGAGAGAGAACCAACTCAAAGTTTTCCCATAGTATGCTCAGATTACTCTGTATAACTACAACTATTTTTCCTCCAGTACATACAGTCATTCTAACCAAATGACTTTGTCCCCATTTAGTATATCCCTTATGGGGAGAAAAGTCCATCATTTTCTTAGCAGTCAAATGATGGTATTTGAAGAGCAACATTGAAATGTGGTATTCAGTACTCAAGGCCAGCACACCGTGGGCTCAGTTGTTTCTGGGGACTCATACATTCCCCCTTCCCGATGGCGCCATTTTGAGAACTTTTTAATAAGACTGCTAAAGTCACTTTCCAGCTGTTTAAGAGGCTCAGCTGCCCCCATTTTCCCACTCTTAAGAGCCTTTGAGGAGGGAGCTGGTCAACAGCAGTAAGACCTCTCCTGGAGTCCTTACCCATTTTTGAAACATTTTTACTTTACAGATAGTTCATCTCCCTTTTTTTAGTACTGTGGCACCTTTAAAGCAGGGTCCCCCAAAATGGTGCCCATGGGTGCCATGGCACCCACAGATAGTTTTCCTGGTATCCGCCAAATGTTTCTTCAAAGTGTGTGGGGCTAGGTCGGGCTTTTGCCTAGTGGGGCTTTTGATTGGCCATTGGTGGTCTAATTTGCTGTGCAGATTTGGCAATGGCTACCACCACAGTTCAAGCATCTTCACTGCATGACTAAAGGTAAGTTGTGTGTATGCAAGAAATATATTTAAACAATATGTTCATTTTTAAAGGTATCCTGTCAAACAGAGTTTCTGCCTGAAATGTTGAAGAGTTACCTCACTCCCTGATGTGTTGTGGGCAGCTTTGCTTCTTGTTGTGAGCACTTGTTTGTCCTGAAAGTCCAATAGCCACATCAAGAGACAGATAGTCCAAAAGAGTTGGTTTATTGCTAACAGGTATGCAGAGCTTAGAAATCAAAAGGCAGGAACGAAGGGGAAGGGTGTACATTCGGTTATATGGAGAAAGCCAGACAATACAGTCATATCAAGATAACACAGTTCACACTACCAGGCTCCCACAGAGCTCCCAGGCCCTGAGAAGCTATGCCAGCTGGAGGCTGTTCTGGTAAACAACCTTGAAGCTGGAGGCAAACGGAGAATCTAAAAGTCAGCCTGACATTTGTAGTGTCGCGGGTCTCTGTGTTTGAGTACCTAAGCTCTTAGAATTGACCCCTTCCTGAGAAGAAGTATGTTATCTTATTCAGTTAGACACCTAATAAGCAGGACTCAATGCTTCTTACTGAAGTAAGCTTTCTCTTGAAGTGCTCCAATAAATTATGAAAAGGGACATAAATGTATGTACAGTTTATTTTACATAATGTAGTATATGCATGTAGATGGTTACAAAGTCTTTAAATGCTACACAAGTTCAGACATGAGTCTCAAACATGTTCATGTTGGGAGCAATCTTAAGCAATCTTTATGCCTCTATATGAGAGTATCAAACCTTAAAACAGTAATAATATTTCATTCATAAAATATAACAGTTACAGAAATCTTGTAAAATGGTTAGTTCAGTACATAAAGTCTGATTTAGTTAAAAGTATCTTAATTCAAAGTATCTAGAATATCATAATAACAAGCAGGCATACTTTACCCAATCATGTCAGTTGTGAACCTCCCCAGTACAGAAGGACTAGAGAGATCTGAAAAATTCCCAATCCATGTTAAGGATGAATAGACCTTTTAGGTTTTCTATGTGTTATTTTAGCCTTTGAGTATCTTTGTTATATGCAAAGGTTAGAGAAATCTCTGATTCCATGAGTTTATGTAAGAGCTGAAGTTATGAGCCTTTGAAGCATATTTTCAGTCCATGTCAGGACTAAGTTCATGAAACCACAGAGAAATCTCTGAGTGTTTTTAGCCTATGAAACGCCTCTGGTCTATGTGAAGATCAGGGAGATCTGTGTGTGTGTGCATACCATCTCTAGTTTTGTCAGAACTAGAAAGCGATGCAAAGCTTAAAGCTATGTATAGTTATGTGAAAGCTTAAATCTGTGTAAATGTTAAAGAGTTCTGTATAAGACCTTAGTCTGTGTAACAACTGAGTTCAGAAGCCTCTCTGGTTGTTAGAGAGATTTCTGACTCCATGCAAAGAACAAGAAACTCCAAGTATCCCCAGCTCATAGAAGAGCTGTAGAGACCCATGAGTCACTGTCTGTAAGGACTGAGATGCCTATGCAAAGGTTAGATAGATCTCAGTGAACACTTCTCAATACATGCCAGCATTAAGAAGTGCCTCCATAAAAAGGATGGAGAGATCTAAGCTCTTAGAATCCACACAAAGTTTGATGGTTTCTAAGAGTCTCCATCTTACTTAAAAGGTGGAGAGGTTTGTAGGCATTCAGCCCAGACACCCAGTCCTAGCAAGGGCTGGCTATCTGGAAGGAATCCTCAGTCTTATGAGAAGACTTGTATATGTTGGAGAAATCTGTAAGTACCCAGACCATGCAAGGGCTAAATACTTAGAGAGACTTTTTAGGCAAGAAAGTCTTAACCCATATGGAAGGTCTAAGAGCCTCAATTCATGCAAGAATTAAGGTCTGAGAGCCCACATCCCATGCAAGGGATGGAGAGATCCATTCAGGCAATCAGCTAGCAACTCTAACCCTTGGTCAGAAAGTTCCTCATTTTATATTTTTTTGAGACCTGTTTTTCCAGGTTTGTTCTGAATTTGCATTATTTTGTAGGAGAGCAACCTTTGTTGGATTCCATATGGACACCATATAAGGAGATCCTCTTCCTGGTCTATGTCTTCCTTTTACACCTTAAGCTGTATCTTTGCAGCTACAGTTTGGATTCCACAAAAATTATATTCCAACCAGGGTCACAGAGTCAGACATGTCTAGGCTTGCCAAGTTTCTACCGTGAGGCTTGTAACAAAGGAAAATCCTACACTCAGCCTGGCATTTCAAAATCATTTCTGTTGCTACTACAAACAACTTATATATATATATTATGACTAAATTATTTAGGGGTAACATTCTTAGCTGAGGAGTCTATACTTGCATTCAACTTTAAATAGTGAAAGTCTGCAAAATACAGTGCTTCCATTGGCATAATTGTCTCATAAATGCCAGAGCCTATAACAGTAGCAGCCATTTTGTGGCTGTGCCCGACACCCTGTGTTAGAATTCTACAGGCTTTAAAAGGTTAGAGACCCCTGCTTTAAAGAGAAGGAGGTTATGAACAGAGCTCCCTTCCCTGCCTGTACATGCAACATGCATATGGCAAGGTCAGGTTATGTGAGCATTGATCAGTTGGATAGTAAAATGGGAGGTTGGTATGGACATGCTAAATGCGACCAAACTATATCCAGTTGGACAATCCTTACTGTAGTCCATGAAAAGAACAATACAGACCAGATTGGGCAAAAACAATGCATATGGGACCAGATGGGTTCTATGTTTTTGAGAACAACTGCTGTGAAACAAGTTACATCTTTCAAGGTCATCTTGCAAAGGCCACACAATTGACTTCTGAATAAATATTTAAAATTAAGACAGTGAAATTAAAATGGCACGAGCATTCCACATCTGACTTCAGATATCAGCTGAGGCTAACCGGAGGCCAAAACATTAATGTGACTGCTGCTCGTTCTACGAAAGAACTGCGCACAGTCCTCTTATGTCCTTTCACCAAGTGCAAGGGTCCCGCCTGCCTCCATTATTGAACATTTCACCTAGCAAAGTGACAAAATTTAATTGCATTTTGCTATTTAAAATTCAGTTATATTAATTAAAGCCAGACAAGCAGAGGAGGACACCGTGACCTTGGATATGAAAAGCTTCTGCTTTAAGAATCCTGATGAAATTATGAATCAGAATGACGCTGTGGCATCAAGAATACAGCGGACGCCTGGACTGCTCTTTACTGACTTGTGTGCCTCGATATAGGTCATCTGATAAATTCAGAATGACTATTGGCTTTAAAAAAAACTTAACCTTGGCAGTGATGACAAAACAAAGGCCTGATCTTCAATGCCAAATTGCTCCCTTTACCAAAGCATTTATTGATATCAATTTAGTACACTTTTATCCCACCCTTTTTTCAAAGAGCTCAGAGCAGCATACTTTATTCTCTCCCTCTTTTTAACTTTGCAACAACCCTGTGAGGTAGGCTAAGTTGAGAGGCGGCCCATGGTCAGCCAGCAAGCTTCTCGGCAGTGGGGGGATTTGAAGCTTACTCTCCAAGACCCTCTCACCACTGCATCGCAGCAGCATATCGTTGCATGTAAGAAAGCAGAGAATTTGCTTTGTGGTGAAAGCCCTCTGCAAGTGGAGTGAGTTTTCAGAAGGGGTCTTTGCCCTTTCCCCTGCAGCCTACTGCCTCAGCCCAAAGCTATTCCTATGGCTCAGAGGACCCTGGAGTGTAGGGTCTGTCTAGGCCTATAAGGTATAGGGTATAGGGTTTTGGCCTAACTGGTTGTTGGCACACCACCCAGGCGTGACGTGGAACACCGCGTCACCCAGGCCTTGAGGGGGCAGTCTGGGGCCGGCTGGCACACCACCGCCCATAAAGGCTGCCTTTGTTCTTAGGTTAGCAACTGCTCCTTGCAGAAACATATATTGCAACAATATACCTTAGCAATGTACAAGCTGTTCTAGTCACTGAATCTAGCTGCTTTCTGCCTTGCTCAGCTTTGCTGCTGATTACAATTGCTATAAAATAAACTCAGCTCTCTGCAAGGGAGTTCTGTTTTACACTGACACTGAAGCCTCGCCTCAATCCTTCCCAATTCCCACATCTGGTGCCGCCGACGTGATTCGACGTGATCCACCGGACCCCACCCGCTTACCACGACTGGAAAAGGTTTATGTGCGCACTCGGCTCATCGGCCCCCTCGGCTTTTCAGCCCTCCTCAGCTCGGCTCATCGGCCCCCTCGGCTCCAGGCCCCCACGGCTCATCGGCCCCCTCAGCTCCAGCTCCCTTTGGTAAGTATGGGTGAAACATTGTCAACGGAACAGGTGAAGCATGCTGAAGAACTTCAGCGGTTGGTTAAACATTGTGGCGGGATTTCAATGTCAGTGGCGGATCTCAAAGATCTCCTACGGGAGATTGATTGTCAGTGTCCCTGGTACCCCCAGAAAGGCACTTTCAATCCAGGAGACTGGGAACGAATAGGAAGGGAATTGAAGGGTGAGCCTCGTGCATCAGTGCAACTTATTCTTGCCTGGCAAAAGGTTGATAGAGCTGTCTGCGCTGGGACGCCAGTGGCCAACATGCTCTTGCAACCTGCTATGGAGGTGCTACCGCCCCCCTATCCGGCTCTCCTCCCTGCAGCCTCGTCTTTGGCTCTCCTCCCTGCAGCCTCGTCTTTGGTTCTCCTCCCTGCAGCCGAATCTTCGTATCCCGTGGCCTCGTCTTTAACCCCCATACCTTCTTCACCCATCCCTCCTTCTCCCGCTTGTCCACCGCCTCGATCAAAAGTGGCGTTGGCAGTCCAGGCGGCCCGCTGTAATGGGGACCTGGATCTTTCCAAAGAGTGGGAGGGGGAATCTGCATTTATGATGGAAGGGCTTTGTACTGGTTATGGTATGTTGCCTAGAACTTGGAAAGATTTGATGCGACTGATTCTTAGTCAGAAGACTCAGTATGTGGTCTGGTATCATGCTGCAGCCCAGCTCAGTGTCACTGCTGATATCACTGCTGATCAGGCTTATCGGTCAGAGCAGTGTTGTGGTCCAGGATAATTTACCTATTGTCTTGCAGTGTTGGAGCGCTCTTCCTTTAAGATTAAAGGAGGGTACTTCCTGTGCGCACCTTGTCCCACTCCCGCACTGGGAGGGGGACAAGGGGAAGTTTGTCTTTTAATTCCTTACAGATTACCTTGGTCCTGAAAACATCTGACTTCAAAAACCAATTCGTGAGTATGAGGTTCAAGGTAAAAAGTTAAAAAATCTCCTTGATGCTAGTGCTGATGTTTTTGTAATCACCTTTCATGATTGGGACCCCTCCTGGCCTCTAGAATCCACTTCTTTAATGTGTGTATGAATGTGAGAGTGTGTACAAAAGAAAAAGAATAAATTAATGCTTAGTATAGTGGCAGAAGCCTCCTTAGTATGGAGGCCTGGTTTTTTTTTTTCTTCCTTTTAGCCCTGAAATTGAAAATGTGTAGCTTTTAGTCTGCTTTGCAATTACAAGAAGGGCATAGCTATGTGGTGTATTGTGCTCTCATAAAAAATAAGATTGTGTGTGTGTGTTTTGACTGGTACTTTTAGGGTGCTTGTTTGTGAGGAAGCCGGCCGGTTCCTCTCAAGCACATTGTGGGGAGCAGGCTCTCCGCCCACCCTGCAGGTTTTAAATTCCAACTGCAAATGTATGCCCTCTCACCATGTCTGAGAAAGGCAAGAAAACTATTTCTGTTTCATCATATTAAGTAAGGTTACGTTCATTGCACAATGAAAGTCTTCCCTTTAGTAGTGATAAAGCATTTGTATACCTCAGTCCTGCAAAAGCCAATCTCTCCTCCTTTAGGAAATTTCTCCTGTTTACCTTTGCATTTTGGTTTAAGTATTGGCTATTGTCTTGAAAGTCAGGTGTAAAAGGAAACAAATTACAAGGACTGGGGAATCTGATTTTGCATTGATATGTGCCTGCTAAACTTCCAAGGTATATCTGAACTGGCACACGCCAGGACCAATGACAAATTTGTCCAGACTCTTAAATCCAGCTTTGCAGCTGTTAAAATGGTACAAAAAGCTTGTGAATTAACACCAGAAAAGGGTTTGAAAATGCCTACCAAATGTCAAGCAGGGACCCTTCTTTGAAAGCTTGACTCTTAACAGTTGAACAGAAAAATGAAGCCCATTCTAAAGGCTCAGCATTCTCCATCCCCTCAGGCCCATTGGCCTCTCCCTTACACCCAGTATAATGGTTAGCACTCTGGACTCTAGATCCGGCAATCCAAGTGCAAATTTCCTCCACTAATAATTGTAAAAAGAAAAGGCTGTTCTCACCCAAAATCATGTCTTGCCATAACAGCCCATCTGCCTTCATTCCGAGAAAAAGGGGGGTGGAATGCAATCCTCAGGCCCAGTGACACTTTTCCTACAGCTCACACTTTGCTATAGAAATGCATTCACCCTACCCCCACTCCAAAGAGGGAGGGTGCCCTTCTACTCCTTGCCTGACAGAGATAGGATGTACTCTTGAAAATCGACTGGAGGCGAATCACCCTCCCAAACGGCCTTGATCTGTAAAGAAACACATTCCTTTGCACCACTACACCCCCTCGCAAGCTCCACTTCTAAAGGAATTTTTTTAGGTCTTGCTCTCTGGCTTCCAAAGCAAGCCCTAACACTCTGTGTAAGCACAGAGGTGCCATCACTTTCTGTCTTCTTTGGGCCCCCTTTTTGCAAAAACCTTATGGTTTGCTTAAAATTTAGCAGATTCACAGCAAGGACCTTCATATTTTGGAAACACAGGAGCTCTATTTTTATTTTACTTATATTTTTGCTTAATTTTTTTACAACAAACACTTTTTAAAACTTGCTTTGTGTAAACTGCCATCCATTGTTAGCATTGGAAGCCTCATTGCTCTCCCAACCTGGAACCCACCCCTGCTTTCAAGGTGCACTCTGCACATGTTCAGTGGTGGTAACAAGCCAAAAGATTTGTTTCCTATGCTGCTCTCTCTCCCATTGAAAGTCATGCCATGCATCACCAGAACGCCAAAGCCTTGGCGAAACAATTTCATTTGCCCCTTGCAGAAGCCTCTGCCATCATTCAACAATGTCCTCAATGTTCTGGGCAAGCTTCCTTTCCTTCCACAGGTGTAAGCCCTCGAGGTTTTGGAGCCAATCAGTTGTGGCAAATGGATGTTACTCAGTTTTCTCCATTTGCTCCCTGGAAATATCTCCATGTGGTCATAGATACCTACTCTGGTTACCTGTTTGCCTCACCTTAAAAAGGAGAAAAAGTCAAGCACGTCTGCACCCATTTAATTCGTGCCTTTTCGGTCATGGGTGTCCCCACTGCTCTAAAAACGGACAATGGCCCTGCCTATTGCTCCTCTGCATTCGCTGCCTTCTGTGCTCGCTGGCAGCTGAAACATACGTTTGGCATTCCTTACAATTCCACGGGCCAAGCCATCGTGGAACGTGCCAATGGCACCTCAAGCGCATGCTTGACAAACAAAAAAACAAAAAAGGGGGAGTTGGCCTCTCCCTCTTGGACAAAGAGAGCCTTTTGGCTCAGGCTCTCTTTACGCTCAACCATCTTAACCTTCTCTCTCTTAATTCTACATTAATTCCTAGGACTCAGCGGCATTTCCAGGCCGGCAAGCCGCTGCAACAGCCCCTGGTGCGCTATCGCCGTCTGCCCGACCCCCACTGGCACGGGCCGGTGCCTCTTATCACGTGGGGTCGGGGCTAAGCTGCTGTCCAAACGCCTACCGAACCTCTGTGGGTGCCTGCACGGTGTGTGCGACCTGATCTTCATGGCATGGCACCAAGGTTTCTCCAACCTGATTCCTCAATTGGAATCCTCCAACCCGATCCCTCACTTCAACCTTCAGTTGGTGGATTCTGAGCCCATGGCCAAGAGATACCGTAGCCGTCACAGATCAACCCCCCCAGTGACTTGGGGGGCCCTCAAAAGCTTGTCTGAGCAAGCTCAGCAGGTGTTGGAGAAGCAAGGTGTGCCTTTCACGCTAGAAAACTTCCTAGCTGCTGTTTTCGCCCAGCTGACTATGAACTCTATCATGATCATCTTGTGCTTTTGCCTCTTAGGATCTAGGGTGCAGGGGGTCAAGCATGATTCCTCTGCACCAAACTTATGGGTTCGTCATGCTGCTTACATGTTTGCATTCCATGGACAAAACGTCTCTTTGATTTATGAACCTCCTTTTGCTGCTTCTACTATGTCCTTTTTGTCTACTCCCTTTAATTCACCTGAACTGGTTCCTTCTGTGTTACAACACCTGAACCACTCGACACTGTTTGCGTCCATTACTGACTCTGACTGGAACACTACTCTTTTCCACAAGTTTCGGTTTCATCGTTCTCTACCTGGGTTGTGTTTTTGTTGTCATGCTAGCAATCCTCAGTTTTCTCACTGGACTTATAAAAAATGTTGCTGATCAACTGTGGGAAAAACATGCTGTCAATTATACTGCTTGTTCTGATCATTTTTACCTTTAGGGTAACTTTAACTCCTCCTTTCAGCCCAATCTCACTCTCATGAACACTACCACACAACAGCTGTATCACACTTTCCCGATGTTTACTCCCAATGCTTCCCAGCTAACCTCTGGAAGCATTTGTGGCAACTGGCTCATTCAAGATCCCAACCTTTAGTTCTTTTGGGGTTCAGGGTGGGCTACCAACTATCACCCAGGAAAATATCAGTGTGCAGCTCTCAGGTATCTTACGTTACCAGTCCAAGTCCTGGATGCCTTTAGGACACGTGTGGCCACTCACAAGATGAGGCGAGCCGCAGCGGCCCCCCTTGGCCCCGGGTGTTCAGATCAGATAATTGTGGACAACCAACTCAGTGGGGGAAGTGACTGGGGTCGCGCTTTAGGGGCTGGTCTTACTGGACTTTTAACTCTGGGAAGCTACCCAGGGATGATTGCCCAGGAAAACCGTCATTCCATCTTAGGCCTCACTTGCAGGTTAGAAAAGACTGTAAATGCTACAAGCCGCTTAATTCAAGATTTACAGCAAGAGATTTCTGAATTGAATCAACTCACCTTACAGCATCACTTTGCTTTAGATTTTCTCCTAGCTCGGCAAGGTGGGTTTTGTAAAATTGTTGGCCAGGCAGGTTGCCACGTCACATTTCATGACCTCAACACAACCATAGAAGATGAGCTAGAGAACTTACGTCATATGCTCACTAACAATGTTATTTCCTCTGGAGCTTCTGGTCTTTTTGATTGGTTGACCAGCTGGCTACCTGACTTTGCATGGCTGCAAGCATCCTTTGTCGCCTTGCTTGGAATTATTGCTGGTTTCGTTCTGTTGGGATGTTTTATTCAGTGTCTGCCTAATCTATATCATACGTGCTCATGTTCCAAAGATCATACTCAACGTCGTGCTATGTACTACGCCTATCATTTGCTTAAAACAAAAAAGGGGGAATTGTAGGGTCTGTCTAGGCCTATAAGGTATAGGGTATAGGGTTTTGGCCTAACTGGTTGTTGGCACACCACCCAGGCGTGACGTGGAACACCGCGTCACCCAGGCCTTGAGGGGGCAGTCTGGGGCCGGCTGGCACACCACCGCCCATAAAGGCTGCCTTTGTTCTTAGGTTAGCAACTGCTCCTTGCAGAAACATATATTGCAACAATATACCTTAGCAATGTACAAGCTGTTCTAGTCACTGAATCTAGCTGCTTTCTGCCTTGCTCAGCTTTGCTGCTGATTACAATTGCTATAAAATAAACTCAGCTCTCTGCAAGGGAGTTCTGTTTTACACTGACACTGAAGCCTCGCCTCAATCCTTCCCAATTCCCACACTGGAGAATGACACAGGATTTGTGTTGCCAACCTCCAGGTACTAGCTGGAGATCTCCTGCCATTACAACTGATCTCCAGCTGATAAAGATCAGTTCACCTGGAGAAAATGGCCGCTTTGGCAATTGGACTCTACGGTATTGAAGTCCCTCCCCTCCCCAAACCCCTCCCTCCTCAGGCTCTGCCCCAAAAACCTCCCGCTAGTGGCGAAGAGGGACCTGGCAACCCTACACAGGATGGGACATGGAAGGTTCAGCTAGAAAGGGAAACTGGCAGAAATCCTCCCCATATACATAGCCCTCGCACAAACTCTTTCACGAGAGATTTTGTAAAAGCTAGGAAGGGCCGCTTCTGCCAATTCCCCCATCTCAGTGCAGTCCCCTGAGACATACCTGTGCCAAAAGCGCATGAATCCATGGGAACAGCATTTCAGGGAAAGTAAGAGGCCTGCAAATATCCCCTCCACAAACCTGCTTGATTTATGCTTGGTTGGTAGGAAATAACACTCATTACAATAATAATAAGTGAAAGTAGATAAGCACCTGTGGAGAACCAGGGAAATATTGTGATCTGCTATTTTACAGCAAAATGAAGATGCCTTTCTTAACAGATGTCAGCTCTGGTTGCCTATTTCTCAGGACCTTGGGGTTATCCATTCCATTATCAGCCTCGCAGAACACGAGCACCACAGATCCCTGAGCGGTGTGGGAATTCTACCCCTGGGCTGTGCGCTGGAGTGCTGTTTCGTATCACAGAATCACTACCATTGGCAGCTATGCTTCCACAACACACATTTTGCTGTTCCAAGGAGTCTGGAACGTTTCAGTTGTCTTCCACTCTACTGAGCTGTCAGATGTTCAGAGTAAGGAGAATAATTAAAATATCAAATATAAGTTCAAGTAACATCAGCCACTTTTCTACAGACCTTTTCCTGCAGAAAGGTATAAATCCTTTGGGGCACACCACAATAAACCTGCAAGATCTTTGGATAAAACGCCATTGGTGTACCATTTAGCTTATAAAGAGTGTTTGTGGGGCTGGCAGAGGGCTCTGCCATCTGTGCTGTGCTCTTCTCCTGCAGTCGATGCTATTGCTCAGGTTACAGCTTCGTATCACTCTGGCTGTCTACAGCCAGGCATTGGGTAACCTAAGGAGAGGTGACAGTGAGCAAAACAGGATGGAGTCGCCGTCTCGCTCACAGCAAGGCTCCAGTGAAAGTGTCTCAAAGCTGTGAGTCTGGAAAAGCAAATGTCTTGGCGATTATTTGACATTCATTTCTTGCTGTGTAAAGAAGTGTAGGTTTAGAGTACCATCCTGTATCTTTTCTGCACTCACTGATAGACTAATGGGCAGAATGGGAAGGAGACATTGGTTTTGTGCTAAGAAAACTATGTTGTGTGTTAAGTGCTGTCAAGTTGCTTCCAACTCATGGCAACCCTATGCATTAATGACCTCCAAAAGATCCTATTAACACCCGTGCTCAGGTCTTGCAAACTGAGGGTTATGGCTTCCTTAATACTCAATTCATTTCTTTTTATTATTATTATATTTTATTTTTTATATAAAGGGATACAGGAAAGGGGGAAAGGGGAAAATGGTAAAACATATTTCATCCTCCGAGCCTCGGCTATTGCCATAGTTTCTGTCATTCATCCTAAACATTTAAACATCTTAAAACTCACTAAAACACGTTTCATCCTCCAGGCCTCAGCATAAACTGAACTTAAAAAGAAAAGAAAAGCATTTAAACATCTTAAATCTCATTTAACATTTTCTTGTAATAAATCATTAATTTCTTGGTTTTTAAAATTATTGACTTGGCACGTAGGTAATAATCATAGAAGTGTTGCCGTTTCAACACAAATTCATCTATTGATTTCATTTTAATCAGGTGCGTTAATCTGGCCATCAGTGCAAAGTCAGAAAGTTTGTTATTCCACTCAATATAGTCAATTCATTTCATGTTGGGTCTTCCTCTTTTCCTGCTGCCTGCAACTTTTTCTACCATTATTGTCTTTTCCAGTCTTCTCATAATGTGACAGGTACAGGATGGGAGATAGTTGGCTTGACAACAGTACATGTGAAAGAGATCTGGGAGTCTTAGTGGACCACAAACTGAACATGAGTCAACAGTGTGATATGGCGGCTAAGAAGACCAATGCAATTCTGGGCTGCATCAATAGGAGTATTGTGTCTAGATCAAGGGAAGTAATACTACCACTG
Organism: Euleptes europaea; assembly: GCF_029931775.1. Taxonomy (NCBI): domain Eukaryota; kingdom Metazoa; phylum Chordata; class Lepidosauria; order Squamata; family Sphaerodactylidae; genus Euleptes; species Euleptes europaea. Next base: position 42,566,720 of record NC_079316.1, read on the forward strand.
TATTCTGCATTGGTCAGACCTCACTTGGAATACTGTGTCCAGTTTTGGGCTCCACAATTTAAGAAGGATGTTGACAAGTTGGAATGTGTCCAGAGGAGGGCAACCAGAATGGTCAAAGGTCTGGAATCCATGCCCTATGAGGAGAGACTTAGGGAGTTGGGTTTGTTTAGTTTGGAGAAGAGAAGGTTGAGGGGTGACATGGTAGCCATGTTTAAAGATTTGAAGGGATGTCATGTTGATGAGGGAACTAGCTTGTTCTCTGTTGCTCCAGAGACTAGGACACGGAGTAATGGATTTAAACTAATAGAAAAGTGATTCCACCTAAACATTAGGAAGAACTTTCTGACGGTGAGGGCTGTTCGACGGTGGAATGTGCTGCCTCGGAGGGTGGTGGGAGGCTGCGACGCTGTGCATACTTATCTGGAAGTATCCAACACAGCTGGGCTTCTGTTCAAGTAAGCATGCTTAGGATGCACTGCATGAGTGCTAATATTTTTTTTCTGTCTACGAAGTCCTGAAAAACACTTTTCTTTTTCTAACCCCCCCCCCACAAAAACCAAAAAAAACGTAGTTTGACAATATTATAATTGTAAGCTGGTGTGTTGGTGACACAATCACTCCATCACCTAGGCAATGTCACTGGCTGCCATGGTAACCTGAAGGCTGCATTGCTCAGCACCTGGATTTTTAGCAGGCAGACAGCTGCAGTTTCTCAGAAGGTATTTAAAGCCTCTTAAGGGGGATATAAAACCACCACCTTCTACACTGTTGAAGAAAAGCAGTGCAGGCTCATAGCAATGAAAATTGGTATTCTACAATCCACTGATGTTTATTTAAAAAAATTGGGGGGGCAACTCTCACCCCCATTTACGCTGATTTCAGAATGGCTAACTTTATAGGATCTTTATGTGAAAATCTCTTTGAATTGAAAGTTGAATGTTTAATTTGTAAATTACTCACCTGAAGTTCAATGTCTAGATAAAAATTGCTGAGATTGAAGGCCATGGCCAGAAAGACTTTAAAGGTGTAATCATTTCTGTGTGCCAAACAGAATAAAAATAAACTTTGGCTTATAACTAAAGGTAGGCAGAAGGGTTGCCAACCTCCAGGTGGGCCTGGAGATCTCTTGGAATTACAATCGATCTCCACGCTACAGAAATCAGTTCGTGTGGAGAAAATGGCTGCTTTGGAAGGTGGCCTCAATGGCATTATACCCTGGCTGAGGTCCCTCCCCTCCTCAAACCCTGCCCTCCCCAGGCTCAACCTCCAAAATCTCCAGGAATTTCCCAAGCCAGAACTGGCAACCCTAGTAGGAAATATTTTGCATTTCAGGGTGAAACTCCCTATGGTTTTCCTTCTAGCAGTAAGAACTATAGGCAAACTGTTTAGCTGAAATCAATGGTGACAACGTTTGAAACAACTGGATTTTGCCTAATACTGATGGTGTGGCAAAACAGGCTCTGCATGCACTTTGTATGCATTTCCACAGGGGCAGAGGTTGAAATTACACAGCTGGCCTGTTCTTCATCCCCACACCCCAGATAAGAATATGCAGAATATGCATATTTCCAGAATATGCGTTACAGACACATCTGTCTATACCCTGCCAGAAAATATTTTTGTTAGTATTTAAGGTGCTACTGGACTCTTGCTCTTTTCTAACACATCTGTCTAGTTATTGGAAGGCACTTTATTTTTTATCTTTTAAAACACTCTTCAAAATTAAGAATCCCCGTGGACAGTGTCAAAAATCTCACTTGCTAGAATGATTCCAAGGCAGACAACCTCTCTTTGTACCTTGGTAAGATAGGTCAAGTTAAGCTTTAATTTGGGCACAGACAGATGAACTTCTAAAAAGGGGGAAGGGAACTAGACATGCATTTACTGTCATTGATTATAAAAGGGAAAGCCGGGGTTACTAACTCTGGTTTGAGAAATTCTTGGAGATTTGGGAATGGTGCCCAGGAAAGGTGGTATTTGGGGAGGGGAGCACAGCAGAGATGTGATACCACAGGGTCCACCCCCCCTCCAACCTGTCATTTCCTCCAGGGAAGCTGATCGCTTTAGTCTGGAGATGAGTATTAGTTCCAGAATTCCACCCTCCCCCTGATACTGGTGGTAACCCCAGGGAAAGCATACAGTTGTGCAAAAAAACTGTTTAACAAGTACTTACAAATACAACATGCAAATACATATTGTTGAGGATACTTTATATTTAAGAACATAATAAATAACTCTGAAGAAATAATTCTGATTCGGGTTATGTGAGGCCAATATATAGGCTCGGATCTTTTTACTATTGCTAATTTCCCCCAGTTATACTTCTCCAACGACTTGCCTCATTCATGAGTGGGAACTTTTTGTCTCCTGGCGACCAATATTTTTAGACCAAGTCTGCCACTGATGCAGAGCCCCAGCGCCTTTCTCATTATGGAACCGAGCTCTGAAGTCTACTTTGTGTTTAGTGCCATCAAGTTGCTTCTGACTCATGGCGACCCTATGAATCAAAGTCCTCCAAAATGTCCTGTCTTTGACAGCCTTGCGCAGATCTTGCAAATTGAGGGCCGTGGCTTCCTTTATTGAGTCCATCTATCTCTTGTTGGGTTTTCCTCTTTTCCTGCTGCCCTCAACTTTTCCTAGCATTATTGTCTTTTCCAGTGACTCTTGTCTTCTAATAGGCCATTTATGCATGGGAGCTTCTGCCTTGGATTTGCCTCTCTCTAGATGCACATTTTCCCCATCCCAATTCTCAAAACTCGGCATGGGGGCTTATTGTTGAGTTTTGAGAATTCGGAGGGGGGAAATCTGCATCTAGAGAGCAGAGAATCCAAGGCTCATGCATAATTTCCCCCAGTAATACTTCTCCAACGACTTGCCTTATTGATGAGTGTGAACATTTTGTCTCCTGGCGACCAATATTTTTAGACCAAGTCCGCCACTGATGCAAAGAGCCCCAGAATCCAAACCTCCCATGCTTAAATGGCCACAATGTGACCAAAGTATGACAGTAGTAGAAAAGGGCAAGAGTCCAGTAGCACCTTAAAGACTAACAAAAATATTTCCTGGTAGGGTATGAGCTTTCGTGAGCCACAGCTCACTTCTTCAGATACAGCTAGAATGACAGCTAGTATGACAGCCTCCTTTAGTCTGTCTACTTTAGCCCCTTGATATGAAACAGGCCTATGGCTAAACGTACTGCTTTAGTAAATCAAAAAGACAATGAAGAATATGTGAGAGAATGGGAGGCATGGATAACCTATTGTGAAAACGAATTAAATATGGGAAACGTTAAAGGCTATGATTTAATCTAATTCAATTGATCAATGTTGAAAGGATGAAGCATCCAATAATTAAAGTATATAGGATGATAATGTGTAGTTTATAGAAATGATATAATGAATTATAACGAATTAGAAAACAAATACAGAGGGGATTATATAGATATTAATTTGATAGAGGAGGGGAGAGGGGAAGTCAGAAAAGTCAATACTGATTAGGCTGATTAGTTTGAAATGGCTTTATTGTATGTAACTCTGAAGATGACAATATTGAAATGGAATGTGACTTAATAAGAAAATCAAGAAATCTTAGGGGTGGCGGGGAGGGAGATATGAATCAGGCCTAAGCCTCGACGGCGCGGAGCAGGAGGAGGAGGAGGAGGAAGAGGAGGAGGGGTGGGGGAGAGCAAAAAAAAAAAAAGGTTGCGCTTCCGACGCCTCCTCCGCGCTGTGCAAGATTGGGAGAGACGCCAGAGGAGCATCGTCCGCGGGGAGAGGCGGCGGCGTCGGGCTCGCTTGGAAGCTGCTGCGGCTGCTGCTGCTGCGCCATGGTGAAAATCAGCTTCCAGCCCCCGGCGGCGGCGGGGCTCAAGGCGGAGCAGGAGGGCGGCGGGGCCAAGGCGGAGAGCTCCCTGCCGCAGGATGCGGTGAGCGTGGGCTGCCGGGGGGCAGACCTGGGGGTGGCAGCCGGGGGGGGGTCCGCCGCGCCCCCGGCCTGCGCTGGGGAGTCAGTCCCCCAACTGGTGCCTGCCGTGGGACTGGTTCCCGTCGCAGCCCTGGCACATCTGGCCGGGCTGGCCGAGGCGGGCGCAAACGCGCACGGGTGGAGGCGCGCCGGGCACGGGCTGGGCTGGGGCAGCCGCGTTCTTCGCCCGCGCGGGTGGGCAAAGCCTGAAACGGAGCTGCTTCTGTCGGTCCTCCGCAGCCTGGAGGGCGAGACCCTCCGTCAGGGCCAGGGGTGTGGACGCCGGTGGGCCACAGCCCGGTCTCCAGGGTTGAAGGGCGCCGGAAGTTCAATTAGGAAGAACTTTCTATTTTTTTTTATTTATTTAAAAAAAAATAATATAACACAAAGCCAACAAATACAATAATGACAAAAAGCTTTAAAAGGGAAGACAACAGAGTATCGATTATAATTATACAAAGTTATAAAGTTCAACGAAGCAAAAATACCCTTTTGACCCTCCGCCCCCCTTAAAAAGTGACCCGTCACCTGACTTCCGCAGAAGTGTCTAAACAGCTTTGAAAGTTGTTAATAGTAATAATAGAAAAATAAATAAACTTGGTTCTCGTAGGTTATCCAGGCTGTGTAACCGTGGTCTTGGTATTTTCTTTCCTGAAGTTTCGCCAGCAGCTGTGGCAGGCATCTTCAGAGGAGTAACAATGAAGGACACTGTCCTTCAGTGTTACTCCTCTGAAGATGCCGGCCACAGCTGCTGGCGAAACGTCAGGAAAGAAAACACCAAGACCACGGTCACACAGCCCGGATAACCTACGAGAACCAATGAACTCTGACCGTGAAAGCCTTCAACAATAAATAAACTTGTTTCTATAACTCACTAACTAAAATAGTAAAATCCATTTTTGCCAGTTTATCCCAATATGGGATGGCCTTTGCCCAAGTTTTTTTGAATTCTTCCATACCGTTTCCATGTAGGAATTCTGTTAATTTGGAATAACTTTCTAACCATCAGAGCTGCTCTCGGTGGAACGGGCTTCCTCGGGAGGGGGATCAGCTCTCCTTCCCTGGAGGTTTTTACGCAGAGGCTAGATGGCCATCTGTCAGCAATGCTGGTCCGATGACCTTAGGGCAATCATGAGAGGGAGGGCATTTTGGCCATCTTCTGGGCCTGGAGTAAGGGTCACTGGGTGGGGGAGGTAGTTGTGAATTTCCTGCATTGTGCTGGGGGTTGGACTAGATAACCTTGGTGGTCCCTTCCAACACTATGATTCTGTGATTTCTTTGCCCTGCAGCCTCCAGCCCTTACACAACACGTGTCCGTTTAAGACCTGTTGAAGAATGCAAGAGAGTATTTCTGAACATGTAAAGAGTGATGTTCTTTCCAAGTAATCTCTGCTAGTTCCCACAGTATTAAGATGAGGGATGTGGCTGCCAGCGATGCTGAACTTCTGCCACTTTTCATTTTCCAAAGTAAATGCTGTTGAGATTTGTTAGTCCCTGCTGTGGGTTTCTTTCTGTGATACTGTGTCTGCACTCTTTATTGCACAGGGTCCCACCTGTAAAGCCAGTGTCATGACACTGTCTGAATTTTCCTCAGCCTGGTCTGGGCCATGGAAGCTGCAGCTCCTCTGTGCTTAGTGTCCGCTGCTGCCACCCCACCACAAAACAGAGTCAATGGCTGGCATTCTTCATTTCAATATCTCTAGTTACAAAACCAAAGGAATTAGGCCAAAGATTTCTGGGCAGGCAGCCCCCTTACTTACCACAGGGATTTTGCTGGTGTTCCTTTATGAATCAGCTCTTATCGAGGGGGAGTTTGTTCTGCCTCCACATTTTCTCCTAAAATAATGAGAACTTGACTTCGTTCTTTGAACCCACAGCATAATATCCTCTTTCCATCCCTGCTTGACTCCTGAATTGCATTACACTTCTTCTTTGTGCAGTTTCTCATTTTTCCTCCCCATTCCGTAGAATGGCTTGTGGGAATCCAGAAAAGGTTCGATAATAATTTTGGTCAGCCACATTTCTGATTATTTACAACAGTTTGCCCGGGGACTAGGAAATCGTAGAAAAATTGAAATGACAAGGAGATCTTGTATAATGGAGATTGGGACGATCCAGGATTCTGCGGCATCGACTCTGCATTTAAAGTTTGTAGTCCTCAAGTGTGCATTGATCCTCAAGTCCTGGTTTGAGGAAGTGAGCCATCAGATGGCATTTTCTCATTGTGTCAGTTCGCCACCCAGGTATTCCTGAAGGGAGCAAAATAAGATAATCTGTGCTAGCAAGACCCTCTCATTATAGCCAGGGCTGTATATGCTCTGAGCTTGTTACGGCCCAACAAAAAGCCCAAGGGTGTGACATGTACACACTATCTACAATAAGCGGATTTGGCGTATAATTATTGCTTTGCTTATTTCTGCAAATAATGGATAGGTGAACTGGAATTCTGCGCGGTACAGTTGTGTAATGCACATCTGCCGGTCCTTAGCTTCACATAGGCCAAATGGACTTTTGCAGCCTTGTTCACCCAGCAGGCATTGGGCTAGATGTACATTTTGCTTCTTGGGTAAACCGTTACCTTAGTGTGTGCAAAAAGAAAAAGAATATCTGCACCAAGACAAAGCATCCTGAGCCTAAAAAAGTCTGCTTCCTGTGACCATCAGTGATTCATTTTGTGACATATATTTTAATATGTAGTTCTTAGGTAATAAATGTTAGAATATGCATAGTATTTTGTAGTTGACTGCTTTGCTTATGCTATCCTGCTAGTCTTGGGGAGGAGCAGTATAGGGCCTGTACAGAACTTTATAGCCATAAGGGCTAGAAGCTTGTTTTTTTACAACACGAAGCCCGAGATCCTGTGCTGTGTTTTCCCCCTCCCTGCTGCACTAATACAGAAATCACAGCAGACATAAACTTCAGAGAACACCACGCTATCTTTTGTCGGTGTATGAATTCACAGCGCTGAACTCATTTGCCATGGCAACCGAGTGTGATGACTGAGGCAGATGATTATAACATCACTGCGTCCGCTGGGGAGGTGCTGGGAGGGATTCCTGAAATATTTCCAATGATAATGAGGGAACAGATAAAACAGTCTGTAACTCCACAGGCACCAGAGATTCCTTTCATCTGGTATCCCTCCCCCAGGGTGAGCAGTGTTTTTGTATATAGGCATCCTTACAAAATTTTTTAATTTTTTTACTAATTAAATGTAAACAAAGAAATGAAACACGCAAACATCAAAACAGAGCCAGTAAGATCTTCCCTGAATGATGAGGCTCATGGTATAGGAGAAACTTGAGAGTATTGTCGAAGGCTTTCACGGTCAGAGTTCATTGGTTCTTGTAGGTTATCCGGGCTGTGTGACCGTGGTCTTGGTATTTTCTTTCCTGATGTTTCGCCAGCAGCTGTGGCAGGCATCTTCACAGGAGTAACACTGAAGGACAGAGAGAGAGACACTGTCCTTCAGTATTACTCCTCTGAAGATGCCGGCCATCTGCTTGCGAAACGTCAGGAAAGAAAATACCAAGACCACAGTCACACAGCCCGGATAACCTACAAGAACCAATAAACTTGAGAGTGTTCAAAATATGCCTCTCAGTGATGCTGGCAGTAGAATCGAAAGCAGAGTTACACACTTTTAAGTCCATTGACTTCAATGGAGTTTGAAGTGTGTAACTCTGCTAGGGAATACACTGTTACTGACCTTCTTTACAACGCTGGTGTGTTAATGTCACTATATTCCAAACTGTATGCTCTGGTTGAGATCTAACAGCTTACCTAAAGTCAGGGGGTAGTGCATCCAGTGCTTTCCCAGCAGATTAATGGGGTTGCCAACTCTCTTTGTGTAGCAAGGCTCCTCCTATGCCTTTCAAAGCCACATTGATAGTGACCACAGAATCAGAAGTACACTGTATGCCCATGAGTGATGTAACTGAACTGGTCAAGCAGCTACCTGAACTGGTCAAGCAGTTTGCAATGGTACAGGAACCAGGCTAAAACAAGAGAGTTGGCAACTACACAGCATAACAGCTAAAGGCCCGCTGATCCCTGTAGCTACTGGTCCCGTTGTAGCCTCAGCAGGTGGTTGATCCTATAACGTGAATGAGGTCAATCCTGGTCTGTCCCCCTTTGGAGGGCTACCTGCGAAGTGTGAAAAGAGACTCAAGGACAGTAAATAACAATGGTCAGCATGTTTACGGCACAGGAAGTAAGACCACCCTGCATGTGGTGGTCTTCCATTTCTCATGCCTCTCCCTTCCCTCTGTGGGATGGTGTGGGATTAAGAACATAAGAAAAGCCATGCTGGATCAGACCAAGGCCCATCAAGTCCAGCAGTCTGTTCACACAGTGGCCAACCAGGTGCCCGTAGGAAGCCCATGAACAAGACAACTGCAGCAGCACCATCCTGCCAGTGTTCCACAGCACCTAATATATTAGGCGTGCTTCTCTGATCCTTCCTGGAGAGAATTCTCTGGGATTCTCTTGTTGGGGATGACAGTGTAGCCATCAAGCCAATAATTACCTATCCCTTAGAGGGATTTGCTTTGGAACTCTGCAGTGCAGGTTTACACTGGCGTGGCATTAGTGTGCAACTGTGAGGCCTACCTCCAGATCTGTCAGGGTTAGTTGGTACTTTAAGCAGTTTATCAGCTGGTTTTACAATTGTGCTGCTAATGAGTATGTAGCTAGACTAGGCTAAGAATTGAACTGGGGACTTAGCAGCTCACACTCCTGTATCTTGGTCAAATGCAAACTTACTCAGAAGTATGTCCTGCCAAATTCAGTGGCACCTGCTACCAAGTAGGTGTGTATAAAATTACAAATTCCTGTGCAAGCATCCATGGAATTAATTTTATTGAATTGTTATCCCTCCCTTCTTCCCAAAAAATTAGGCCAGCATATATGGTCCCCGCCTCTTCATTTTTTATTGTCTCAACAATGCGGTCAGTATGATTGTGTCATGTGGCTCTGAAACGGCATGACTTCCAGGCATGTGTTCGCAGTTAAGTGAGAGTCCCGTGCTGTTATCTGGGGTTAAATGTGAGGGGACCCAGTCTCAAAATCTTGAGGGCTACTGGTGTAGGCAACACTCGGCTGAATGGGCGGTCTGATTCGGTATACAGCAACTTCCTCTCTTTAGTTATTTCCAGCAGGTGAGAATAGTGCAGGTGTGGTACAGGGCTAAGAAATGGAACTTTGATGCAGGCAGTCACTAATCCCTGCCATGAGTTCACTGGGTGACCTTAGGCAAGCCCTCTGACTTGGCCGTCAGCAGACTGAAGAGAAGACCAAACAACCTTACAAGGATACTGCAAGGATGTCTAAATACTGTGTGTGATGGAATTTGAATGGGACCAACTAAACTTGCTGCTCTATTTAGTGTGTATTATTATGTGCTCCCTGCTTCCAGGCAGTAAAAAAAATTAATATCCTTTAGGTTAGAGAGCACTAGCAACTTGTGGTAGTCTTTATAACATTTGCTCTGTTTACATGTATACAATCAAAGCATTGCAGAGGTCTTCACTTCCATTTTGGCTACCTCCAGCTAGACATTTTTGGCTCTCTTAGTTCAAACTGCCTTTTTGAAGTCTTGCTTCCCCTTGCCCACCCCTGGAGGGCTGTCACCCTTTCCATAATCTGGTGGATATCCCTTCTTGAAAACTGGAGAGAGATTCCAAGCTAGTGAAGTGGAGACCACCTCCTGCCTGGTTTCTATCCGTGGAGCATCAGCTATTAGTCAGCAATCATCTTAACAAAGGAATGATCAGCCAACAGTTGTGACAATAGGGTTGGCCTCCAAGTGGCTTATGTTTTATCAGCAACACTGAGCAGCAAATCATCAGTCAATAATTGAGTGCAAGGCAGAAACACTAGAAATTTCCGGAAGGGCAACAGTGTTGGTCTGATGCAGCCACAATAACAAGAGAGACTGGTGCCATCTTAAAGGGAAATGAATTTATTGTGGCATAAACCTTTGTGAGCCCAGAACCCACTTCATCAGATAGACGAAGTGTTATGTTTAGTTAGCAGATATATATGTGTGTGTGTGTGTGTATCTGCTAACTATATATATGTAAACAGAAGGGAAGGGGGAAGTTATTACAAAGAGAGACTAGAAGGCCAGTATCTATCACATAGGTGTGTTTCATAGTTATATCAGGGCACAGATGAAAAGAAATTCCAGGCAAAAGTGTAAATGATCCCATCAGAATGGGTGTGGATTATTCCAAGCTGCTGATGACTTGGCACAGTAAGATAAACTTGCAAAGAGGGACAATTAATTTCTGCAGTGAACAAACCATCTCGAGCCCCTGCTGAGTCCAAGTCCGATACAGTCAACTTTGTTTATGGATTCCGACTCCTCACTGAAGTCTCTGAAACTCTCCTGCTGATGCTGGTGTATAGTAGAGTATCTAGGAAGGTTTAAATGCTCACCCCCTGGTTTGGTATCTGAGTATTTTCATTTTTGATGTCTGAATTTATTCTTTGTACACAGATGCAGCTCAGCTTGACCAGTTTAAATGGCACATCATGGCATATTATCACATTCGGAGATGAGCAGATGAATACGCCCCTGACGGCATTTGCTAATTCATGCTCTGTTCTTTTGATTGTAGACGGTGATACCAAAAGGACAACAATTTTCAAGCTTCATCCAGCTCTTCATCAGGAGGGAATACGGTTATGAAGGAAATCCTGAAGCACCTGATTTCAGTCTTGCTCATTTTTCTGGATTCAGAACTTAGATGTGTAACATTAAAAATGCTTTACTTGTTTAGCACATTTGAGTCTGTAACTGAATTTCCTCCTGTGAAGAGCTGGATAGTGGTCAAAACACTTTCAGACTTTTTACATTTTTTAATTTTCATTTATAGCCTGCCTTTTTCTTTGGGGTGTGTAGGGTTTTATCCATCCCAGATCCGATGCTGAGAATAAGCTAATAGAAGGCCATTTTCATATGGATTATTCCCTCCACCCGGTTCAATGCTGTTGGGAAGTTGGTTGTGTTCCCTCCCCCCCACCCCACCCCCAGCTTCCTCATAGCGTCTTGTTGTATTCAAGCACCTCCTGGGGTTTCCCCACCTTTTCTCTGATCTTTCTCAAACCTGCTTTGTTCCAAAGTTTTGGGGAAGATTGCAGTAAAGCCTGGATGGCTGCCATGTGGGTGGGAAAATCCAGATTTTTCTAGGCTACCTGGCAGCTGTTTTCTCTGACACTGTTCCCACAGCAGCCATTTCGTCCCCTTGCCATGGATGACTTTTTATTTTTTGAAAAATCAGCATAAGGCTTGATATTCCTCCCTCTATAGCAGGAGGCCTTCTGCTGGCATGCTCTGTTGCCTAGGGTGGTGCCAGGAGAAAACAAACAAACAAATATCGATATTGATGGCATCACTATGTCACTTCTGGGTGCAACTGTAGAGTTTCTGGTGATTCCTTTGTCACTTCCAGGTACAGCGTGGTGTAGTGGTTAAGAGCAGTGGACTCTAATCTGGAGAACCGGGTTGGTTTCCCCACTCCTACACATGAAGCCAGCTGGGTGAATTTGGGCTAGTCACAGTTCTCTTAGAGCTCTCTCAGCCTCACCTACCTCACAAAGTATCTGTTGTGGGAGAGGAAGGGAAGGAGTTTGTAAGCAGGTTTGATTCTCCTTAAAAGGCTGAGAAAATAGGCATATAAAAACCAACTCTTCTTCTTCAACCCAGAAGTGATGTTGCCACATTGTTGATGTTACACCCATCCACCCCCATGTCCCCACCCCCAGCCCTCCTGCCAATTGCCAGGCTTGGCAGCCCCTATCAGCAGCTGGATAGCATTATATTAATATAGCACTATAACAGTATGTGTAACTGGTTCACTGAATTCCCCACTTTCATTTTTTTAAAGTACTTCTTCAGCCCCCCTTTCTGTTGCAGAGATATGAGGGGGAAAGCATATCTCTGCAAAGGAATGGGATAGAGACTTTTTCTTTAATGAAAGCAAGGAATGCAGGGAACCTACATTTTTATAACGTTATATTGATATTCCATTGTTGAATTTTTAAAAAATGGGAAATACCCCAGTGGCCCCAGGGAGGGGAATGGCTGATGCAGGAAAACCTGCCATGTGGAATCTCTGTTGTTACTGTGGTGTGATGCTAACCACACCAGCAATGGAAGAGACCACATAAGCCTGCCCCTGTGTGGAAACCATCAAAGAGCAGCCACTCTCCTCTCATGATGCCTCTCGTGATTCCTAGATCTGATGTGAAGATACTGATCTAAATGTGTTTCCAAGCCTTTTAAGCCACTGATGCAAGGAAGGGGCAGCAATCTTGATTGTGCCTGATTAAATTAGATTGTGGTTTAAAGATGTTTCTTGTTCTCTTCCTCTCTTGCTTTGGTACATGTAAAATATGAGTCATCTGTTTGGCTACACACTTATGCAATGTGCTACTGGCCGATAAAGAGATAGGATCAGTGTGCAGCATTGGCAAAATCTGCAGGAGGTAGATAACGTTATTGCTGCTGTCTGCTAAAAGTGCTTGGATTTCCCACAATGCTATGGGTGCTCTGGCTTAAGCACCTGCTTTACCCCTTCTTCACTCCCTAGGCCTTCTAGCTTTTGCCTCTTTGAGGGTGGGCGTGGGGTCCGTACTTGAGGTTTGTGTATGGCAAGACTCATCATTTTATGATCCCAAGCATGATGTCTAAGCAACTACTGTGTAATTCACACAAAGATCAACAAGCTTCACTCCAAGGGAGAATCCATTTGTAGTTGGACAATGCGTGTGTGTGTTTTTTTTTAACATAAAGACACAGCTGACTTATGGCGATCCTGTAGGGGTAGGCAAGAAACATTCAGAGGTGGTTTGCCATAGCCTGCCTCCATGTCACAACCCTGATATTTCTTGGAGGTCTCCCATCCAAATACTAGTCAGGGCCAGGAATGAGAGTGTGCGACTGGCCCAAGGTCACCCAGCAAGCTTCCACGGCGCGAGTGGGGATTTGAACCTGGGTGAGATAGGTTAGGCAGAGTGAGTGTGACTGGCTTAAGTTTTCCCCCAGTGAGCATGTCATGGCGGAGCAGGAATCTGAACCCTGGTTCCCCCAGTCCTAGATTCTAACTACACTGGCCCACAGTTGTTGAAAATCATATTTGACCAGGTTTTATTATTAGTGTCAGTGGTAACTTCTTCTGGAGTCTTTGGCTCCTGAGATGAAAATAATGTTGAGTCATTTGTATCTACCCACATCATTTCTTCCCTCTGCCCTCCCATCTTGCCTAGCTGAAAATAACTTTCTTTCTGGGGTTACCATGTGATGAAATGGGAAACGCTGTTGCTGGGGATTAGCCCCTGCCATCTTTCTCCTCGGCTGCCTTTCCTTTGTCTTCCACCTTGAAGTAATGAAGAAATGTATGCAAATCTCAGTCAGAAGGAGGGAGTTAAGTAGCTAATGTTTATTGAATCGTCTTGTACTGATTGCTCATCCATACTTGAGTCGGCAGCCCTCTGAGCATCCTGCCGCCTCTGCGGTACATCAACAAGGCTGCATCTGAATTAGGAGATGAGCTATATTAGAGGGGGGTGGGTTTGTGTGCTGCACTGCCACGGTCCCCTTGAGCAGGTGGCTGAGCTTTGTTTTGGAAGCATGTGGCTTCTCGTGTCATTTCCAGAGGCATCATGTGGCTGTTCTCAAGCCTCTGTATTGGAGCTGTGTGCCTCGTCTAACTCCGAGCAAAATAAAACAAAGAGAGTCATTGCCTTTGTGTTTTCCCTGGAAAGCTGCTCACGTGGCCCTGTACCCGCGCCCCCGTTTATGTCCTGGCACGGAAAGATTGGTTGCCATGAAGACTGCGTGTGGTATTTTCCCCCATTCTATATCACAGCTTTAAAAAACTGTCGGCAGCCTTTGATAGATGCCCACCTCCTGTTTTTGGTTGACTTTAGAAAGCAGTGTGCAATGGTTATGCAAGGCAGAGTTTTGAATGTACCATACTTGTAAAGGACTTGCCCATGCTCTTCTGGCTCCACTGACTCATTAGCTCATGTGCTCTTGGAATGCCGATTCTATGAGGACCTTGGAATACGATATATCTCTCCTCTTCTAATACATAGATTCAGTGCCTCTGTGTCTGATATAATGCCTTCTTTATTAAGTGATGGGGATCCCAAGGCTACATTGGCAGTGGCAAAATTTATCTCAGTCCTTATATCCCCCAGACATTAGATTCAAAACTATGCTGCTCAAGATCATTGGATCAAGGAGCTTCTATCTAAGGGATAAAGGAAAGGAAAGAAAGCAGTGTGTTGGATACAGGCTAAATTTTCTGCTGACACGAGGCACTTTGGTCAGTGGAACAGAATAGCCTTGTCTCTCCGCCCGCACACAAGCACACGCTGCTGTCCCTGAAATGCTGCTGCTGGAGACGGGACTGTCAGAGCATGAGGAAGAGGGAATAATTAGCAGAAGACTTAGCAGAAACTGTTTTGTTTTTTTACTTGGTTCTGAGTGCCTGTGCTCAGCAGGGGGAGGAGCCTATGTGCAAGGGGACCAGCTCACAGTCTAGTTCCCATGTGTCGCCAATAATCTTGGGTGTCAGATGGGGATGCAAGGGACCTAGGAAGAAAACGGTACAGATGCTTAGCTTAGAAAGGGAAATATGGACATTAGCTCCTTCTTTTCGTTTACACCTGCCCCATTAGGGGCCTTAGTAAAGCATCTTCTTTGCATGCAGGTGGCAGCCTGGGCTCAGTCCCTGGGATCTCAACTTAAAAGGTTCAGGTAGTAGGTGATGCGCAAGACCTCTTCCTGAGACCCTGGAGAGCTGCTGCTAGTCAGAGTAGACAATACTGACCTTGGCAAGACCAAGGGGTCTGACTGTACAAGATATGTTCACTTGGTTTTAGAAATAAACATCATGGTATATATGGGAGACCACCAAGGAATACCAGGGTTACTATGCAGAGGAAGGCACTGGCAAACCACCTCTGTTAGTCTCTTGCCATGAAAACCCCAAAAAGGGGTCGCCATAAGTTGGCTGCGACTTGACGGCACTTCACACACACACACACATATATATATTACCATAGTTTGAAAGCCCCCAATGAATTGGTCAAGTCTTGTAGAAATAATTTTTATTGGGAAAGTGTTCTTGTTTGGGCAAAGACTCACTCCTATAACTAGGAGAAAGAAAACCGTGGGGTGAATCTTGCAGATCTGTTCTGCTAATGGCAGCACTTCGTCTTGGTGTGAGGAACCTCCCCTCTGATGCACGAGGCAGAAGAACTTGTTGCATGAGCAAAGACTCCCTTGTGCTGGACGAAAATGCTGCATTAGTGGAACTGGTCCTTGGGATCCAGCCCTTTGTATCTCAGCTACATCTATACCTGGTGGAAGGGTGTTCAGCGCTGCTGAAACTGTAGGAGTATCTCCCACTTCAGAGGTTCATCTTCTTGTCTCTTAGACTTTGTGGCTGTTTCTTTCTTCATACTTCCCAAAGGTTTATTCTGTCCATCTTCCTAAGGAACTCCCCAAGGACACATATATATAAAACCATAGAACCATACAATTAAAAAGCCAGAAGGGGCCTAAAGACCATCCAGTTCAACCCCCTGCACCATGCAGGATGACTTAAAGCATCCTTGACAAATAATAATTCAACCTCTGCTTATACGCTTCCAAGGACAGGGAACCCACAACATCCCTGGGCAACTAATTCCACCACTGAACTGGCCTTATTGTTAAAAAAAAAATTTTCCTCGTATCCCGCTCATATCTCCTCCCTACCTGTAATTTAAATCCGTTATCATGAGTCCTATCCTCCACTACCAACTGAAATGGAGCCCTGCCCTCCTCTAAATGACAGCCTTTTGAAAAGTAATCCTCTTCTCCAACCTCCTCTTTTCCAGACTGAGCGTTCCTAATTCCCCCAGCTTTCTTTGTGAGG
Source organism: Euleptes europaea (assembly GCF_029931775.1). Lineage (NCBI taxonomy): Eukaryota > Metazoa > Chordata > Lepidosauria > Squamata > Sphaerodactylidae > Euleptes > Euleptes europaea. The sequence continues at coordinate 42,582,619 of NC_079316.1, forward strand.
CTTCGTCTCCAAACCCATAATCATCCTCACCGCTGTCCTCTGCCCCCACAGATTTCTGTGCCCTATGTCCTTCCTGTAATGAGCACCACATATGCAACTTTCATTCCCCCCCCAAAAGGGGGGGGGGTAGAAATCATCCAAGTCCTTCAGATGCCTGCATGTAAGCCCATTTTCCTCGAGGTAGTTTTTAATATTGCAGTCTCGGTACAATAAATGTGTACTGTTGTAGAAGGAAGAAACAAATAGAGTTCTGAGGCCCCAGCAGAATAGCAATTGGGAAGGCTTCAGGGGAAAGTCGTACATAATTATGCTTCTCTCTGTAATGGAATGCCATCATGCTGAAAGAGGACAAAAATGTGATAGGCTCTGAAAGTCTGAATGTCCTTTACTCTCTTTGGGGGCCGGATTTGATCTCTGGGTGGCAGCAGCTGACAGATGAAACACTTTCGGGAAGCTAAGCATGGGGAGAGGAATTTCTCTGACTGAAATAGGTGAATTCTGGTGTGATAAAATGGTTTTGATTTTCTTCCTCTTGCTTACCGTTCTCTGAAATACCCTATATCAGACCCTGTCCAAATCTAAGAAGCAAATTAAATTGGGATTAAGCTTATTTCCTGCTGTGTTAGTCTTCGAAATTAGAGTAGTTGTTGTTTCCAAGGCTTTCTACATACAGGCCTCCACTTTGGAGATCTGGTGTGGGGTAGTGGTTAGCATGTTGGAACTGAGTTCAAATCCCAACATTGCTGGGCAATTGTTTCCTACCTCACAGATAGATAAGTGGGAACAGGGAGGCACGGGTGCTTCTATGAGCTTGATAAAAAGGTGAGATAAAAATATGGAAAGATAGGTCTCATTTGCACACATGCATATGAATACACCCACACTCAAACCCTTATTTATCTGTAGATGTAGCACTTTTTTCCTGTCTGGCCAGGATAATATTGGGTCCCCTTAACACTTTTTTAAAATCTGGTTCTCCCCCATGCCTCCTGCATCATGATCAACTACTGGTATTGTGAGAAGGCTAGGCATAAAAGTGTGTGTGTGGCAGGGACACTGTGTCAAATTTCTTATGAACAGGGTAGCCAATTCCAGCTTAATTTTCTCCTAAAACTTAAAGTCAAGGATTGGTTTTAGGGGTGGGGAAAGCCCTACAAAAATGCTAGTTGGTTGGTCTATTAAAACCTCCCCTAATATGGGCGAGATATTTCCCACTATCCTCGTCTTGTGCAGCTAGCTTGCTTCTTGAAAGGCATTCCGCTGCACAAAGCCGTTCATTCCTCTCCCTTCTGGCACAGACTGGTCACCCAAGCTGACCCCAGCCCGTTTTATGGAATATCATGTATCCCAGTATCCTGTCTGTCAGCTGGGGCAGACCGATTTGAAGTGCCTTTTGCCTTTGCTGATCTAGGGATCAGTGAGCCTTTCTTCCTTTCTCTCCTTTCTTCCCCCCAGGCCCGCTGGCTCAGACTGTCATCCCTGTTTTCACTCATCTATGAAGTATTAGTCGTAAAGCCCTTGGCTGGAAGTCAAGCCGCGCCACACAGTCTGTGTTGTTTGGTGAATCGTTATTTCTCTCCCCTATTTCCTGGTGGATGCTTGGTTAATATTCTTCTTTTATCTTCGTTCTGATAAAAAGGGATACTTTTTCCCCCCTGGTGGTTTTTGGTTGTCCTTTAGTTGATCATCTGTGTTTTGTTTCATTGCAATTGGGATTTAAAAAAAAAATCTTATTTACTTCATTGGTTCCCAAACATTTCGGGCCACCGCCCCCTTGGTTCCACAAACTCAACCCCAGCACCCCCTACCCTATCCAACAACACAGTTGTAGGGTTGCCAACTGCCAGGTAGTAGCTGGAGATCTCCTGCTATTACAACTGATCTCCAGCCATTAGAGATCAGATCACCTGGAGAAAAATGGCCACTTTGGCAATTGAACTCTATGGCATTGAAGTCCCTCCCCTCCCCAAACCACACCCTTCTCAGGCTCCGCCCCAAAAATCTCCCGCTGGTGGCGAAGAGGGACCTGGCAACCCTACTCTAGCGCCCCCTGCTGCCCCCTTGCCTCTTAGTGCCCCCTAGGTAATCCCACCGCCCCCCAGGGGGTGGTACTGCCAACTTTGGGAACCACTGATTTAGACCTCACTTTTGTCCCCAATGGGGACCCCAAAGAGCTTATGTCCTTCTTCTCTCCTACTTTTTATCTTTATGTTGAGAGGCAAGATATTGATGTTTAAGATAAATAAATATATGCAGTGTGTGTGTGTGTGTGTGTGTGTGTGTGTGTGTAAAGTGCTGTCAAGTCACAGCCAACTTATGGCGACCCCAATGGGGTTTTCAAGGCAATAGACTAACAGAGGTGGTTTGCCAGTATGCAATATATACATTAGTTTTATTTTTTTTGATCAAGTGTATCCTGTGCAAGGCCTTCTGAAGGTAGGAGTGTAATTCAGAGGCAAACTGTCAGCACTGATTTTCTATTCTGTTACTAGAATATATGTTCTGATGTTGAATTAGCATTGTGTTGACTATGCCTGCAAGCACTGGGAGAACAAGTCATTTTGTATACTGAATACTAGTTGCTTTTTGAAATGTGGCTTTTTCTCCCCGCAAGTGAGTCCAAGGCAGTGTACAAACTGAAACCACTGAAGAACCACAATAGTTCATAATTAAGTCATCTTTAAAAATTACTTAACAATCCAAGAATAAACAGCAACATGCTTCGTTCTTTGAAAGCAAATCAAAAAATGAGGCACATGGCTCATTGGTAGAGCATCTGGTTTGCATGCAGAAAGTCCCAGGTTCAATCTCTAGCATCGGCTATTAAAAGGATCAGGTAGTAGGTAATATGTAAGACTTTGATCTGAAATCCTGGGGAGCCACTGCCAGTCAGAGTAGATATTGATGACCTTGATGGACCAGTGGGTGGTAGGCTCACTATAAGACACCAGTCCAGTAGTGATAAAAACCCTTCAAACAGGAACATCTTTTGCAGCAAAAATGGTACAATAGAGAGCCTTACCGGGGAGGAGAGTCTGTAGCAATGGAACCACTACTGAAAAAGCCCTGCTCTAGTATACATAGACCCTCCCCAGAACTGAACTCCAGACATCAGAGATCTGTCCCCTGGAGAAAATGACTGCTTTGGAGGATGGACTTTATGGCATTATATCCACCTAAGGCTTCCAAACTCTGCCCTCCTCAGACTCCACCCCCAGGTCTCCAGAAATTTCCCAACCTGGAGCTGGCAACCCTAGCTGGGCCTGGCCCCAATGAGTCCTCCCTCAAAGGCCAAAATAGGTCTGGAAAGGGCTTTGCCCCCTTCCCCAGTCTTTTACTTGATAGAACTAAACCTGGAATGCTGTGGTTGCCTGGCCACTGAGGGGAATCCACTGCTTAAAGCTGTATGTGCTTCATTTATAATCTGGGTTTTTAAAGACCCCCTCAATGTATTTTTTTTTTAAGATTTCCCATTTTTCTGCAAACCCAGTGCATTGTTTATAGAAAGACCTGTCTTGTCTGTTCACAGCTGTCATCACCAGATTTAAGTATCCTCAGATCTGGCTGTTAGTATATAGGTGATGATGATGATTAAAACTGAAATGTAAACAAGTTGCCATCAAATGTGCACAAGCTCTAAATATCCTAATACTTTCTCAAAGGTGGGAGTACTTCTGAATGGTTTGATCATTGTTTTTGTAAAAGAATTGGTTTTGATTAATGATGTGATGGTATCTAATTCCTAACAGATTGAATAGGAGAACATTATAGCCATGCATGTCAGTGTTGTTCAGTCTCATATTGGCATCTTTACTTGGTTTAGTGGACACAGCCCAAATTAAAAAGAGTAACGGGAAGGCATTTGCGTTCTTTGAAGTGTGAATTTATAATGGATCCTCTCGTTTTTAGTACACTCATACAACACCATCACGCTACAACATAGATAACGGTAGCATCTTGAAAGGCATTCCGCTGAATATTATGTGCTAAATATTGGAAACAAAGTAAGGTATTAAAAATAATGAATGGTTAAGGAATTATTGCATTTATGCTGTAATGTAAATAAATAAATAAATTGTGGCTGTGTTAATTACAGGTAGCAAATCAATATAATTCTCAACAGAGACAAATATGTGGATATTTATGTCCAGAGATTGGACCCATGAACAGACCAAATAGATCTTTCTACAAACCTGAGAAAAGCTCAGAAAAAAATGGATATCTAAAAAAACAAAAAAACATGGGGGTAACCCCCCCCCCTAATAATTGAAGCTGTACCTGTAGGAGGGAAAGAGGAAATCGTGTGGGGAAAGGGATATGGGGGAAATGAGGGGCCTCCTGCAAGTCCTTGCAGGTCCCCCACGATGCAACTGGCCCAGCCCAGCAGCTGGCACCGTGTTGCCCAGGTAGAGACTGCCAGGGGTGGAGAAGGAGGGAAAGCTGAAAACAGAAGGGAGAGGTAAAGGTATGTTGGGTGGGAAGGAGCGAAGGAAACAGGAAAAAGGAGAAGCTATAAGAGCTTTCAGGGAATGCGAAAAAGGAAATTGTGGGTGAGGGAAAATGAGACCTTGCGGGTCCTGGCTTGTACTGTCTATGTTTAATCAAAACGTTTTTGTATGTATTTTTTTTTTACATATTGATTAAAATTGGATTAATGTTTCTATATATTATGCACAGAAAAAGAGTTGATGTTTGGTGCCTGATGCACCAGTAAAGGTTGCCTTTACGTTCTTTTCAAACGAAAAGTGATTATGGCTGTGACTAACTATGGCTGTGACTGTTTTGCAAAAAGTAATTAAGTGGAAAGCTGTCCCCATGTTGCTGATATCACATTTTATGTGTTGCCAGGGCCTAGGAACCATAGTTACCATGAATCAACTGTGATGTATTTAGTTAAAGGAAGAATTTAATGGTTAGTTTTCATGGGGATTTGGTCTCCGTGGTACGAAGGTGCAGGATTCAGGGAAAAAGCTGACGACACAGACGATTAATGTAGCCTTTTAATGTGTTGGATGTTTTCAACATTATGAATTTCTGGTTAACGTTCTTCAGAGTAGGAGAAATCATGGACACGTGATCAGAAGCCAGAGTCACTTGATTCTTTAGAGTGTGTAAAATTGATACAGTGATGAAACACTCATAGTTTTCTCACTATTTCCTACAAGGAAGTCTCTCTCTCCCCCCCACAATAAATCTGGGAGATCAATAATGTTTGACTCAGCCATGAGTCAGGAACTTTTGTTGATGAAGATGCAGTTTCCTCCCTGACAAAATTCATTTTGTCAGTGGTTTGAAATCTTCTAATTGCTTATGAAATCCTGATAGCTATAACAGGTTATGTTACCCTGATTCTGCAACATAGACAGTCTGAGCTGAAATTAAGAATTAAAAGCTGCCTGATTTCCAGAATGGCCAGATTGATTGTACATGTACATATGGGGTACAGTGGCTAAGAGACTGAGCTTTCACTTTAAATGCTTTAAATGTTACCTCTACCATGAACTCCCTAGATGTCCCTGGACAATCTCTCACTGCCTCAATCTTCCCATCTGAAAAATGGGGATTCTGATTTATCTTGCAGGGAAGATAGTGCATATGAAGTGCGTAGGACACTAGAAAGCACTGAACAAATGCTAAGGGTTAATATCTTAGAGACAAAAGGATCTGTACAGAAGCATTTGGAAAGACGTGCAACCATTTATTAACTGTATTGAGTGCTGATATGAACATCCTTTCATTTTCTTCGTTGTAATGTGCTTGTCATTGCTTTCTGGTCTTAATTTTTTTTAAAAAATCTATATTGTAGGCTTCTTGGAGAATGTCCATGTGTTTGTGTTGCCTTATATTCCTCTGTCAAGTGTCATATACATTTATGATGATACATAATTTGTAAACATAGGGTTATGTTTTCCATATAAAAAGATGGAAAATAGCTGGGATCTTCCTTAGAATGACCAGGGGAGAGGAGGACAGGGCCACTGCTGTGGGATTTAATGAGACACAGATTGTTTTGCTGGGTTCAAAAAGTTTTATCTGCCTTAAGTTTCCCCCCTTATACCAAACTATTGCAGGTACAGCAGCCTTATACTCTTTACAGGTGATATTTGCTTTCAGCATGGGTTTTGAAGTTGCCATGGTTCAGAGATAAACTGTTTGGCTTGCATATCCCAGATTTAGTCTGGTGTTAAAGGATCTCCAGCAGCAGGCATGAGAAAGACCAGAGATTCTAGAGAACTGTTGCCAATCAGAGTACATGATACTGAGCTAAATAGACCAGTGGTATGGTTTGGTCTATGACTGCTTCAGATGTGCAAGTTTTTCCAGGCTCTTCTTTGTTTGCTTAGCACAAACAACAACAATAACCCAACCCTGAAACCAATTCCTCACAGTAGGCAGTGTTTCGAAAAGGTAACCCTTCATGTAACCCTCTTGACTACTGTGTCTAACACTGACAAATCATCGCTTGTGTTGGAACCTTATATTGCTTTTTAAACAATTTTGACTGACAGTCACGTCTACTGTAAACAGGAGGAACAGCCCTTGCCAGTGCAGAGCAGAAGGTCCTCTCTCAGCCGCATGTGCTACTTGACTATGATCCTGATGCTGTTGCTTCTCGGCTTGATTTTGACATCCATGTATGTCTGCAGATACTTCTCCATTACTGGCTCATCTCCGGTACGTATGGTGCAGCGCAGACATTTTTCTTGTATTCTCTAGCTTAACATATCACTCTGTACCATCAGTCTTTTTACCTCTTCTTCTGCCACATCTTGTTTGTCTTGTATAAACTTGTAAAGTGGCTTTTTGGTTGCCCCCTCCCTTTAAAACAGAGGCAGTGGCGTAGCGTGGGTTGTCAGCACCCGGGGCAAGGCAAGTAATTTGCGCCCCCTAACCCGTGGATTTTAGCACTCGAGTCTCTTCCACTAGATTAGTTAAAGAAACCCTTACCCCCTAAGCACATGTATTGTTTGTTATGAAAATACTGATGTAATTAAAGTAAAATGCATCTAAATACAAGTTTATTTTCAAACACTTCTCAGAAGAGCATCCTGGTGTCCGTAGCCTCCGCCAGGGCTGTAATGTGTTTCCAAGGAGAGGGCCTGTGCGGGGGGGGGGGGCACTGGTCCCCTGCAGAGCATGTTGTGCTAACTGGGGCCTGGGAGGCCTGGGTTCAAATCTTGGCTTTGCTGGGGGGCGCAGAAGGGAGGGCAGCTTGATTTCTGGGGCTTGGGGAGGGGGTCTTGCTGCAGGTCGTGCTCCAGGGGCTGGCTTGGAAGGAAAGGCCGGCGGCAGAAGCCGAAGGGCCGGCCTTGCGCCGAAAGGGCGCGTTCCCGCGGGAGCGGGGCTGCTGTGCCGCGCAGGGGCCGGGCCGGCTCCACTCCCTGTGCCGCGCAGGTGCTTGGCGAGGGGGCCGGGCCGGGCCGGGCCTCGCCTCCTGCGCCACGTCTGCTGGCCCCACAGCAAGAGCAAGAGCCGCCTGGACGCCGCGCAGGTGAGCGGGCCTGGGGGCTGGGGGGGTGCGCTTGCCCCCGGGCTGGCGCGGAGGTGCGGGGCCGGCTTGCCTACCTGCCTTCCTGCCTCCCTGCCAGCAAGCAGCCAGGCCGGCTGCGGCGCCAGGAAGGGTGGCTTGGCAGACGCTCGGCTCGGCGGGGCCGAATCCCGGCTGCGTCGTGCACGCATGTTGGGTGGTCTCGGCCAAGCGCGTGCATTCTCCGCCTGGCCCACCTCACCCGGTGGGGGTGAGGATAACATGCCACAGAGGGGAACGACGTGAGCCGTCTTGGGTCCCCACTGGAGAGGAAAGGGGTGGCGGGTCAGGTGAAGCGCCCTTTTGCCGGAGGGGAGGCTTCCCCTTGATACCCTGGCGGGCGAGGCGAGGCTGGAGCAGACTCTGGAGAAGAGCGGCTGCTGGGGATGGGGGGGTCTGCCCCCCCTCCCCCAGCCATGGAGACCCGGCCCCTCAGGGCAGAGAGCTGCGAGTGCGAGCGCGCCCCCCAGATGTTGCGCCCGGTGCGGCAGGTCCCCCCTGCACCCCCCACGCTACGCCACTGAACAGAGGTGGGGAACGTCAGCCCCTGGGGCTGTTTAAGGCCCATGAAATCATTTGGTCTGGCCCTTCATGGGTCCTGGCAGATCTCTAGCTCAGAAGGATCTAAGACTGGTGATCCGCACCCTCCCGGGGACAGGAATAGCCTCTATTCAAGACAGATGTGTTTGTTTTGCTGAGAAAAGGAACATTTTTTCCCCTTGCAGAACAGTCGTTAGCTATGGAGCTGCTAGGACCGCCCAAGAAACTGTGTTAACCCTTTCCCACCCGGGCCATGGAGAAACGTATTGGACGGCTAATTTTTAAGTTGATAATTTTGTATGGCCCGCAAATGAAGTTATAAATATCCAAATGGACCTTGGCGGAAAAAAGGTTTCCCACCCTGCTTTAAAAGGATATCTTAGAGCTGGAAAAAGTGTGAAATGGGAAAGGCAAAAAGATCAATGGATTGGAGCATGTTTCCTATAATGGCTGACTACAGAGTTTAATTCTTTTTCTTTTAGAAAAAAAAGATTTTAAAGAGGGTGAAGACAAATGGTACAGGTTTGTGAAAATGATGCATAGAGTGATGGAAATAGACAGAAAGAACTTTCCCCCCGTCCTATAATACTGGGGTCACACAGTATATGGGCAGTGGCTTCAGGATAGAAAAAAAAGAAGTAGGTTTTTGTTGAATGCATAATGATCTTGAGGAAGTCCCTGCCATAAGGTGAAGTGGTGGCCATTGGCTTAGAGAAATTTAAAAGAGAATGGACAAATTTATGGAGGATTGATCTATCAATGGATAGTCGCTATGATGGATGTCACGGTGTTCTCCATGTTCAGGAGCACTGTACCTGTAAGCTCCTGACCCTTCGAACCAGAAATCACCACAGAGTCATATAGAATCCAAGCAGATGGCTTTTACTGGTCAAAAAGGCAATACAGTGCATACAGGGAACTATGGCAGCTATGAGAGTCTCACTAGCCGAACGATAATATAAGGCAGTAAATGGCGGGAGATTATACAACATCAGCATACACAGACAGAGTCAACTTTCCCAGGAGCAGTATTCCCAGGCCTTGGTATGTGTGGTCGGCCTTGAGGCTAGACAGTACAGTACCGACACAGAAACAATACTGAAACCGAGATAGCAGCCTGACAGTACCTGAGACTGTCCTGTTTGTTCTCTTTTCTCCCATTCTTCTGCAATTTCACCAGTCATTGTGCATGTGTTTTCAAGATGGCAGCCTTGAAAATGTGCTGAGATTTTTAATTTTTGTGCTGCCACAAAACTAACCGATCAAGGACTGTCTCAGAGGGAGAAATCTAACGGCTACCAAGGCCCACATAGAGACAACTGTCATTAAAGCCTCCATTTCCACCCCAGTTAGAATGAGTCCAGAATGGGTTTTGCACATGCCTGTTTCACTGAGGACATTTAACCCTGCCCCTTTGAAGCCAGGAGGAGGCAGAGGGGCAAGTCAGGCAAAGGTGATTCTCACAGACCCACGCCTCACAATGAAATCTCACTCCTGCAGAATGAAGGGAGATGCTTCTCTCTTAGTGTGAGGGGGAAATTGTAGCCCCTCACCCTTTTCCCTGGCTCTGAGAAACAGAAGGAGGAGGGTGATGAGCCCTTCAGTAACTCACTGCTGAATAGAATAAAGTCTGGAGCCCCCCCCCCCAATATAAACTCAAAGCTGTAATCCTATACACACTTTCTTGATCTGATTGAGTACAGTAGGAGTTCTGATTTAACATGTATAGGATTGCATTATTAGTAGCAAATTTGCATATTATCAGTTTGTTATCAGAACATCTGATAAATGTTGGCTCCTGCAAGTCTCTTTTCTGGAACCAGCAATCTTTAATCTGGTTTGGGCAGGTTGTATGTAATTAATTACCCAGTGCTGAGGGAATGCCTTTGTCTTCAGCATGTTACCAAAGACTCTTTGTGTTACTTTACACCATGGAAAGTGAGTTCTTGAGTCGGAGTGTCGGTGAGTTCTGGATCAAAGAGAGATCTGCTGTGCTCATATCCTTTTGTGCCTCTTACTCTTCTGATCAGTGGGTTTTAGCAATGGAGCGCGTGCCAAGATTTCTCTCTTGCGTTGGGTATGCCTACTACTGTCGTAAACACCGTAGCCAAAGGAGAAGTTGCATTAGGTTGGCCCTTGCATAGAGAATGTCTTTTAAATGCAGTCTCCATCTTCTGCTGGGTTGCAAGAGAGGATAATAGGGACAAAACAAGAATGAATTGGCTACCCTGTCCTTTGCCCCACCAGTTCCAATAGGTACCACCCACCACTGGCTGCATGTATATTAGACCAGGAGCAGGTCTAGAAGGCCAGTAGATTGTGGTCCTCAGTGGAACAAACTGCGTCGTGTTGTTCGCAATGTTTTGAGCAGACTTCATTTGTCCACCTACATCAGTGTACTGCAGTTAAGAAGAGTGTGGGCCTGTGACTTCACCTTGTGCTGGTTCTACCAGTCAGTGCCATAGATGGTAGTGAGGGTGACTTTGCAGTATAGAGAGCAGAAGAAAAAAACTGTTTTTTCAAGTGGTATTCCTTGTTGCCTCCATTTTAGGAGGTTGAGAGTACAGGCAGCTGTCATCTTGATGTGCTCTTAGGCCTCTGGAGAGCTTTTCCTCCAGCCCTTGCAACAAAGGCCACCGTGGTGCCCATTTCTGATTACCTCGTACTTCTTTTTCGCAGACTTACTCAGAAAACTTCTTCCATTGTGGAGTTATTTATCAAGACCATTCCTACTCGCAGTTAAGGGAAGAAATGGAACTGCATGAGGATGTGAGGATTTACCTGGAGGAAGACTACGAACAGATCAACATTCCCATGCCACACTTTGGAGGAAGCGATCCTGCAGATATTATCCATGATTTTCAGCGGGTAAGAAATTAGAAACGGGGCACGGATACTGTGGTGGCTACAGGCAAAGGGCTGGAACATGAAGACTGTAACAGTAGCAGAGTGGAGTAGCTTGGAGAACGGCCCAGGTTGGGGAGGGGGTCCAGTGAGTTGTGCTTCCTCTTTACATGTTGCCAAGGTGACCTTCTAAACAACTTGCATGCTGGGCGTGTGTAAGCTCCTTTTCTAATGTTACACCCTAGGTGCAGTGGGGGAAGGGTCGCTTTGTCTCTTTCCTAAGAACTTCCAAAACCATCTTCAGAATCTTGGCTCTGACCATGTTCAGGTATCACTGCAAGCTTCAGTTAAACTCCACTAGTTGCTGTGTTTGTGTGCCTAAAATTGGATTTCACAAGTTCTAGTACAGTGGGTTTTACAATTACAGGAGGCTGAGCTCAAAGTTAGGAGCCATCCTCCAGGCTAAGGGCTTTTCTGAAAGGGTTTTTTCATTGGTTCTGGTCCCATAATGCTTTGGTTTATCCCCTGATTTCTGGATGGATTTTTGTGCCTTTAGTTTTCACTTTGGGTCTTCCACCCTCACCCCGTGTTTTTTTTTCCTGTCTCTTTTGAGACCACTTTTACCCTGATGTGTTTGTGGAAGCCAATTTTAAGTCAACTTTTTCCTAGTGTGTAATGTTTCCATCAGTTTTCTTTGTCCCACCCACCTCCATCCCACTTTTCAATGACTGGAATGTCATCATCATTAAACCACTCCCTCTCCCTCTCAAGACGAGTGGTTTCAGGGTTTTTTTAAAAGAAAAATGCCTCTAAAATATCAATATAAAGCTATAGTGTTGTAACGATGGTTTAAGCAGGTTCTCTGAATTCCCAGCTTCCATTTTTTTTAAAAAAAAGTCTCTATCTACCTCCCTCACAGAAATATAAGGAAAAAGACTAGATACTTTTTTTTTTTTTAAATGGAAGTTGGGAATTCAGGAAACCTACTTAAAATATCATTTCAAGTATCATTTTGGGGCATTTTTTAAAAATGGGGGCTGTTCTGATCCCACCGATGACACCGATAGACAACAGCACCCTCCCTTGAGATCCTCATTATTAAAGTGGAAATAAATAAACTGACACCACAGCTGTAATGCACAGGGAGGAAAGATATGCGGAAGAATCCTGACCAAACCGATTCCAGTGCTTGTGGATCGACTCCCAAGAAAATCAGGAGTAACTTGAGTGTGCGGAAGAAGTCTAAGTGAAGATGGAACAAAGCATTTGTGCAGCAGGATTAACTTCCTTCTCTAGCAATAATGCCCCTCCTGAGCATTCCATGAAAGGTGCAGGGGAACAAATCTGTGCAGCCCATTTCCTCCCGAAGGAAGGATGCCTGGTTGTGTGCAGTGGAGGACTGTACTGGATTAGTGCCTTCTGGCACATCAAATGCTAGCATACAGTTTAATGTAATGTGTAACTTAGTGGTAACACCTCAGTGTATGTCTGAAAGGTCCGGGCATGACAAAGTCAAATTCTCCCTTTTTCTTGTCAAAATTAAATATACCCCTGTTGCATTTTTTTGCTTGAGTCCATGAGTCTGTTTTGAGTCCATTCTACGTGTTTTGGTTTCAGGGGCTGACAGCATATCATGACATAGCCCTTGATAAATGCTATGTCATTGAGCTGAACACCACTATCGTCATGCCACCTCAGAGCTTCTGGGAGCTTCTCATTAATGTGAAGGTAGGAGGGAAAACGCTTTTTATGTCTGTTTAAATATTTTAAACATCATGTCAACTTCCCTGAGCCCTGCTTAAGCGTGTGTGTGTGTGAGATATAAGTCGAAAATATAAATACATAAACAAACAAACAAACAAACAAATAAATGTTAGCTCATGTGTCCTTTCCTGGAGCAGAAATGGCAGTCCCAACAAACCACAGTTTGCTTTGACACCCAGATTGCTCACAAACCAGGTTTGTAGTCAAGAGAGCAAACAACTATTGGTCATGGTGTCCAATCTGGACATCACAACAAATTGTGGTTAGTTGGAAACTAGGAAGTCCTTAGTAATATCCAAGCCATGCACAAGGGGAATTGTGAGGGAAGGTGCAAGCCGAAAGATTTCCGAGGCTTAATCCCTTACCAAAAAGACATGGGTCCCAATATATGTGTTGGATCCAGCCACCCTTTTCACTTAGTCACACCCAGCTTCCCTCCACATTATAGCTCCTGTCTCGCATGGCTTTTTTTTTTTTTTTTGGCATGCAGGCCCCATAACTCTTAGCATAACCTTTTTTTGGTGTCCAAAGAGGACCCCTCCTTCCTATTTCACCAGAAGAAAAGCTACTTGGGTCTAATCCAATGGTTGGAAGGTGCACAATATAACAACTTTACTGAAGCTATGCAGGCCTAATATGGAATACACCAGGTATGTGAACAGACTGCTAGACTTGATGGCCTTTGGTCTGATGGGCCTTGGTCTGATCCAGTAGGGCCTTTCTTGTGTTCTTATGTCTTTTTTTAACATCCTGTAGTCTAGTAACCTGTCAGGTCTGTACCTACGATTTGAACTTGGGAACCCAAATTCTGCTTTCAAAATGCATCGGGCAAGATCCAATCTGCTGCAGTCATACTGTCCCTGTGTGGATTGATCATCAGAGGGAGGAATTTGTTTCTCCTAAGGTGTGTGTGTGTGCGAGTGTATGTGCATGACACAGAGAGATGGGGAGTGTGGGGCCTGCTGCAGATCTGTTCCCCACCTGCTTAGTTTATTCTGTGCTTCTAGTGTTATGTAGCAAGTATGTGGCTGCATCTCTTCGTCGACATTGTACAAGTGTCCGCTGCTTATTTGCTATCCTCCCCAATACTGTCCCATCTTTCTGAAACCCCTTAGACGTTGCAACATCCCATTATGTTAAATTCCATTAATTTATTTTGCTGCTTTTTGTTTGATGCCAACCATTCTCTTCCAGCTGGAATCCAGCAATACCCAGTTATTTTGACATATACTGCAAATTACACTTCACTCTGCAATTGTGTTTTCATCTATCAATTTCTTTTCCATAAAGAAGTGAATCAAAAGTTCACTGTAAAGCGAAACACATTATTGCTCCAAGAAACAGACAGTGCTGACAATTGAAGAACTCTGAAACCATGCAAAGCTATTTGTGTTGAATGCTGGTGGAGCGTTTTGTGGGAAATAATTGGCCTCAACTCTAGGACTTGCCAGTATTGAAGCTGAGCATTACCGTCATTTTTAATTCCTGTGTAATCTTTCATCAAATGAGTACTATATTTACTGAAAATAACACAGAACTGGTAAACTTGCATCACTATGTTAATGGAATAGCTCTTTCAGTTTTGATGTAAAGCTACTGTTGTAGTTAATTTTGTCAGTCATGTCTTAGTCTTCTGTGAAATTCTACTGTGTGTTTAAGTCCTCTCCTCAAAGATAATTACCCAACTTGAAAGACCTTTTCATCAAACTCATTATTTACAGTGCAGTCCTAAGTAGTGCAGTTACACCCTGCTAAGTCTGTTGAAGAGAATTGGCTTTAGAAGGTTGTAACTCTGTTTAGGAGTGCAGTTTCATTTACTCAGGAACTACATCTCACTCAGTACTCATTGTTCTGTTTGCAATGGCTTACATCAGTCTTGTAAGAGCAAAAGAGTTTTTCAACATTCTAATATTGAAGCCGCTCCTGAATTGCAAAATGGAGCATATGTAGCTGAAATAGACGTTCACAAATAAGTAACATTCAGAATATGTTGACTGCTGGTTTTATAGCTTGGATCTTTTGTTCAGGTCTTTTCCAAACAAAATCAGTCCTTTTAGTACATGTTAGGACAAAAAAATTCTCAACGTGAGGCTCCATTCAACAATGGAGCCTCATGTTGAGAATTTTTTTGTCCTAACGGTTTGGAATTAGGAATTATTTTTGAGATGGGCATTGATTGCCCCCCTAGTCATTTCTACATCATGGTAATGTAATAATTACATGATAACTTAAGAGGAAACTTGCTGCTTGTATTTCTGCTGCTTAGAGTTTTTTCTTTACACCCCCCCCCCCCATTAGTTTACTTTTTTTCTGCTGGACATTTTCTGTAGAAAATCCTTTTCTGTCTTTCCAGCTGTTTTTCTTTTCCTTCATTAAGGTTTTAAAAAAATATGCATATGCTATGTATTTATTCTCCTTTTCATCCATGGAGCTCAGTCCTAAAGACTTTTTAAATATAGTGCCTGAACTGGCGCAAAACAGGCTATCACATATCAAGTGAATTGACTTGCAACTGAATAAATGGCTCTGACGACTAAACTACTTTTAGTTGATAACTGTACCCAGTTTTGCTCTTCTCCCTTCCCATTAATGCATTTTGTGCTCCCTAGCAACTTTGATGCATAAAAAGATCCCACCTACTGAGACGATATTTGTGCTAGCTTTCTGACTCTTGGCTGTATTTTGCTTCCATATGACAACCCTGATCAGTCACATTATGCTGACAAATCCCTGCCCTGGATACTTAGTGGCTGGTAACAAATGGGTCCAGTTAGTCGTTAAGGTTTCTCAGTGAAAACCATTCAGTGCTAATCATCTTTAGATATTTGCCTTTTCCTGTTGCAGAGGCTTTAAAGCTGTAGTGGTACTCCTATGATTTCTTACAAATAACCTTTTTGGAGAGGTTGGAAAATAGTGGTCAGTTTTCTTCTGGGGGTGCCACATTAGGATTTACTTGGAGTGGAGTGGATGTTTCAGCACAACAAGGGGCAACGTTCCCATCAAGGCTCAAAGAATGTGATCAGGGTTAAATCTTGAGTTAGATCTGTGCTTGAATATATTCAATTGCCAAAAAAAGCTTTGCATTTTAAGAATTTTTGGTTGTGCATACTACCTTCTACTTTTTATATATATAGGTGCTTCTGAAGAATAATAATGTATGGTCTGAAATGTGGAGGTGGGCAGGTAGATGGGGGCTGTATATGTCCTTCCTTTATGATATGGCATTCATGTAGTTCCCAAAACTCTTGAGTCAAGGATTTTTAATCTCTGTTGCTTCTGTAGTTGCTTGTCCCTAAATTACTAATGAACAAGAAGGTACTGGTCTCTTTCATGTACACCTGAGACAAAATGCATCCAGATAGTCTACCTTTGACTATCAACATAATGCACATTGCTTGTAATTGTACAATCATTCTTTCTCTGCTTTTTTAACGCAGATGGATCAATAGCTTAACTTTTATAGAACTATTGTGTTAATGTCTGCAAAGCCAGCTAATAGCGTGAGACAGCAATATTCTGCAAGAGTGTATTGATTTAGCCTGCCTTTCTGACACAACAGCATAGCTGGGTGTTAAAGTACCTTGTTCTCTTGGAGTTTTCTAATATCTCAGGAGGTAATCGTTGAGCCAGGAAGTGGGGAGGGAATATGCTAGTGACATGACTTGCTTAGTCCTGTTAACTATCTGTTCAGTTGATAGTGTTCAGATGGGATCCCAGTTGGATCGTTCTGCTTATGGTCTGCTTTGTGTAAGCCAGTTTTGTACAGGGGGAGGGAGGAGAGTCAAATTTTAAGGCTTTCCCATTCTTCTGAGTGATTGACTTTAGGGAGGACGTTCAAGCCCTCTCTAGCTATGCGAATGGTTCTTCCCCACCCAGGCTGTAGCATTCTTAAGTCCCCTTAAAGTGCGATGTAACGAAGAGAAGAAACAAAACTGTACGCAGTTCTGCTTAGAGCCTCTTACTTCCCATGTGAAGACCCAGGGAATAAAATGTATAGCTCTGCAGTGGCAAAATACTTTTCAACCACAGATATCGCACTGCAACATCTCCTGTTATTTTTTATTACGGTGATAGCATCCATATATGTATACATGTGTGGTGTATAGTAACAAAAGTAGAAGATGGGCCCGTGCCTCAAGAAACGTATAAGCTAAATTTGGCCTAGTTAGAGAGCATGGAAGGAGCCCCGTGGCGCAGAGTGTTAAGCTGCAGTACTACAGTCAAAAGCTCTGCTCATGACCTGAGTTCGATCCCGACAGAAGTCGGTTTCAGGTAGCCGGCTCAAGGTTGACTCAGCCTTCTATCCTTCCGAGGTCGGTGAAATGAGTACCCAGCCTGCTGGGGGTAAAGGGAAGGTGAGTGGGGAAGGCACTGGCAAACCACCCCGCAAACAAAGTCTGCCTTGGAAATGTCGGGATGTGACGTGACCCCATGGGTCAGGAATGACCCGGTCCTTGCACAGGGGACCTTTACCTTAGAGAGCATGCCGTCCACGCTGGCTGATGAGTCAGGGAAGAAGTTGGTCTAGCCTTTTTTTGTCCTTTCAAGTTACAAAGACCAACTATTTCCATTTGGGAGAAGTTTGCCAGTGCTAGTTTGCATTGAAATAAAATTGCCCAGCGATCATTTGTATATCTGAACTCAGGCATCCTTCTCCTCTCCACTAGTTTTGCATCATCTTGGGTGATGAAGATGAGTGGCTGTTCTTAGGTCCACATCTTCACACTCCAGTAAATTATTTCTGAAGGGTGAAATTCCTGGCCATGTGGTGCTCTAACAAAGGGGAAGCATTTTGTTTTTCTGATGTTGAAATGCCATCAGTTTATCTCGCTGAATTGGAAGTTCTCAGGATTCTGCGCATTTAATTCTGTGATTTCAGAAAGGGGTCTACCTGCCACAAACCTACATAATCCAGGAGGAGATGATAGTCACGGAGCACGTCACTGACATGGACCAGCTGGGCTCCTTCATTTATCATCTGTGCCGCGGCAAAGAGACGTATAGGCTGAAGCGTAGAACTTCAAGGAGACGTAAGGAAACAGCTTTGCCTTGTTTTGTTTGTGTGCTTTGCTGCTGAACGATGCTATGGATTGAGAGAAGCTTCTCTCTTTCTTTTCAATACCGCAGTTGACTTCTGTGCGTTTCCAGAAGATGACAGTTTTGGAAGAAATCTAACCAGTGGTGCCATTTTTTATAACTGCCTCTACTTGGGTGTCCATTGAGTGTCACGTTTTTAATTGATTATAGGAACTTCCATATGGAATGGTATAATACTGGTTATTGTTTCTGTTATCTGTTGCAGCCTTTAAAAAAAAAAAAGCAACATTGCCCTGGTAGGGTACATTCACCAGTTAAGGCAGGGGACCCTAGCCTTGTTGACCCTGTAGGTGATTTTGGTATCTTGAGGATAGTAGTGGTCACCACAACAAAAGAATGCCAGGGATGGGGGTAGACCCAATCAGAGGTGGCTGGTACAGGGCTGAGTCTCATCACAAAATAGTAGGAAGTTCAAGAGGTTCCAAGCCAGGAGTCCTCCCATGATGGAGGCAACCTTCCAACTGAGTGATCCCTGCACATACATAAGTGACGCCTCCTGGGCTCTTCCGAACTACCTCCTACTCCACTGAGGTGGGGGAGAGACCAGGATTGACTCTTTGCTTTGGGGAAGAAATACTTGGAATAAGCATGTAGATGCCAAGAAACATATTGACAGGCACCATGTTGGGGTCACCAAATTAAGGCAGTCTTCGGTGGGGGGGGGGAGCTAGATACTGAGAAATTGCAGGCCTCTAGGAAAGTTATGCAGAACATATAATTAGGAACGCTGGACTAGACTTAAATGAAGGTGGAGCTAAAATTTTGGGGAAGGAACATTAACAATTTGAGATATACTGATGATACTATATTACTGGCAGAAAATAGTGAAGACTTGAAATGACTACTGCTGAAAGTTAAAGGAGAAAGTGCCAAAGCAGGACTACAGCTGAACATCAAGAAGACAAAAGTAATGACTACTGGGGAATTACTTAACTTTAAGATTGACAATAAGGAAACTTAAATTGTTCAAGACTTTCTATTCCTTGGCTCCATCATCAACCAAAAAGGAAATTGCAGCCAAGAAATCAGAAGGAGATTGAGACTGGGAAGGGCAGCCATGAAGGAGCTAGAAAATATTCTTAAGTGTAGGGATGTGTCACTGGCAACCAAGATCAAGTTAATTCATGCCATCGTATTCCCTATTACTATGTATGGGTGTGAAAGCTGGACAATGAAGAAAGCTGATAGGAAGAAAGTAGACTCCTTTGAAATGTGGTGTTGGAGAAGTGTGTTACGGATACTGTGGACTGCCAAAAAAACAAATCAGTGGGTTATAGATCAAATCAAACGTGAACTGACCATAGAAGCTAAAATGACTAAACGGAGGCCATCATACTTTGGGCACATCATGAGAAGACAAGAGTCACTGGAAAAGACCATCATGCTAGAAAAAGGGGAGGGCAGCAGGAAAAGAGGAAGACCCAACAAGAGATGGATTGACTCTATAAAGGAAGCCACAGCCCTCAGTTTGCAAGACCTGAGTAAGGCTGTCAAAGATAGGACATTTAGGAGGACATTGATTCATAGGGTCGCCATGAGTCGGCAGCAACTTGACAGCACTAAACACACCCGCAAGGAAATTATTATGCCAAACCTCTGAAATTGCCTTATACAGAATCAGATCATTGGGTCAACGAGGCCAGTATTGCCTACTCTGACAAACAGAGGTCTTCTAGTCTCGTGCAGAGATTTTTTCCAGCCTTGCTAATGGGAAACAGGTGGGACTGTACGTGGGGCCCTCTGCATGCCAAGCATGATGTTTGTCACTGAACTACAGCCCTGCCAACTGAGCGCAGTCCATCAGGAAGATCTCAAAAAAAGCCTGTTTAAATTGCATGGGAGTTCTTTGCTGTTGCATAGTTCCCATTCAGTGGGGTAGGCTTTGTGCGTGAGGACTTACCAGTGAATTGTGCTTTACTGCCATAACAGTTGCCCTGCTCAGCAACACAGGCAATCCAATAACGTGGACGGCTAATGCTGCAGTAAATATGCCTTCTGTACTTGACACACATTTTGTTCTTGAGTTAGCACCGCTAAGTTTTGTTTTTTTACTCTTCATTTTGGTGAGGCAGTGATCTGCTATCTGGTCCTTCTGTCTAATGCTGAGGTTTTAAAAAGGTTCAGAAAATCTGCTTACTTGGTTCTGACTTCAGGTTGAATATTTCATCTGCTGTTAACCTCTGTACTGCACTTGGAACCCTGGCCTTTTATAAAGATTATGTCACAAATGAAAGAATTGGTATATATTGTCAAAACGTTGCAGCCGTTTATTACACAGACAGCAGCGCCTGAGCAAAACAATGCTGAATCAGCAAAACACCTTCAGAAGCACAAGTAAGGAAGAATAAAAAGCTGACCGCAATTTGATGTAGTCTCTATCATCACATTTGAACTTCTGTGCACTGCATTTTTTTAATTCATCCTGATTTGCAGAGAGCAGTTGTTTCTATTTCTCTGCAGCCCCTATCCACTGCCCATTATTTCCCATTGGATGGCTCACCAGAAACTAAGGATGGAAATAGCTAGCGAAAAAGCCATCAGTGCTGACTGAAGGCAGCAATTTTCAAGACATTTACATCTGCACTTTTGGATGAATAAGGAACCTTCTAAGCCAGTGGTAGGAAATGGTGGGTGGTGGATGTGAACCCACATGGCAGAAGAAAGAGGAATAATTGCCTGCTGCAAATCAGTACCAATCCAGGTCTGATGCATTGTCTTCATCAGCAACTTGCCCATTCAATTTAACTTTTTATTATTCAGTTGCTTGATCATTTAAAGTCTCTGTTGGATGGAACAATGTAGACCTCATCATTTATTATTAAGACAATACTTGGATGTATTTTAACTTTCCTTTGCTGATGCAGATTGTTTTGGGTAGGAGAATAGTTTTTGATATTTGCTTTTTTAAATTAAACGCAACAGACAATAAGCTGTTCGCATTTCCTGGTGCATCAGGAATGTTTTCATATTTTTGTTTCCAGCTGCTTGAACTGGCTATATTCCTGCTTCCTAAAACATTTCATCTGACACCAAAGTTAACCGAGCTTTTCTTTCTGGTCCCATTTTCTAGATATCCATCGACGTGCAGCAGAGAGCTGTCATCATATTCGCCATTTTGAAAACACCTTTGTGGTTGACACAGCAATTTGTCAGAAGTTGTGAGAACCACTCGCCGGATTTCACCTTCCTGTGCTTTGCTTCTACTCATCCATGCAGGCTCTCTCTTCTGGAGAGAGAATTCGGCTTATTTTTCTTCTAGCTCCCATTGCTTGTGCATCACTAACTTCTCAGGTCGCATGTGATCAAACACCGACCTTTGGTGTCTCTGTATTGCATTTGCTTCTTAGACTTTGCTTAAATTTCACAGTTACCCTAAAATGTGACTGGGAAGGGAAGGTTCCTTGTAAAAACTGGCCCAGTAATCTCTTCTGGGAGTGCACGGCATACTCTGAGAAATGTAAATATGGAAGCACAGAAGACTCTTAATGTGAATGGCTGGCCATTTGTTGACCTGGGGAGAAAGAAGTTAAGTGACAGTGAAAACTTGTGGACGCATTCGACCTTTCAGGGCTGAATATAACATGCCATTATTTTGTTAGTGTTACATCAGTGTAGAAATCACTTTTCCATAGCTCAGTCCGTTGTTAACAGAAAAATCCACCAATAAAATTGCTGCCCTAAAACGGATAGAAAGGTGCCTCTAGAAAGACTTTCTGCAGCCCAGTGTAGAAGTTCATAGACTTGCGAAGTCTGTTGATTCTAGATTTATTGCTCTGAAAAGCAGCATATGAGGTTTTTGTTGTGCTCGCTTGCATGTAAGGGTGTTATTTCCTTGCAGTAGCCACAACCCCAAGATGCAAGATGTACACGCTTGAGCAGCAATCCAGGTCTGTTCTGGAAGCTGTTGCTGGCAAAGACATCTTAAAGTGGGCTCCTTTCCTCCTTAGCAGTCTACGAAGACAGTCCTGAACTTGAGCGTGTGAGTCTTGAATCTCAATATAATTCCTGCCGGCAGTGTGAATTAAGCTCCCTGGGGGGTGTAACAAGTCGAGTAGGGGTCTAATAGAGAAAACGATCTAGAGCCTAACATAAAGGAAGAAAGGGTGGCAAACCAGCTGAGTGTGCTTAATCAGCCAGTGTCTTATTGTGTCACTGTGCTGAATAATGAACCATTTTTGCACCTTTACTGCTCTTCCAGCACAGGTTAACAGGCCAAAATGGACTAGCTGTTGATATTCTGACTCTTTTAGGTTTGCTTGCCTAGCCACTGTGCCTCGGTTTGTAGCAATCACCATAACAAGCAGCTGTGTTTTCTTCTGCACTGACTAGTCTAGTATTCTCCTTTGCAGTTGTTTTTAAGTGGATCGCGTACTCAACTCTGTGTGCTTTTATTTGCAGGTAAAAAATGGACTCTTTCTCGTTTTTCTTTTGGAGAGATGAGTACTAAGCAGTTGTTTTGTTAGCTAAGAGCTTGGACCTGCTGTTTGACTTCTTTGGGAGTTTTGGTGCAATATTTTGGAAAGTCATTTAGCATTCAATGGCTGGAGATAATGGGAGGCTGCACTTACAATTGCCAGTTTGACTCTTCTTTCTCACATTCTTCCTACCCAAGGGTGGCATGGGACAGTCAAGAGGAAGAAGAGTTGGTTTTTATATGCCAACTTTCTCTACCACTTAAGGAAGACTCAAACCAGCTTACAATCACCTTCCCTTCCCCTACCCACAACAGACACCCTGTGAGGTTGGTGGGGCTGAGAGAGCTCTAAGAGAGCTGTGACTAGCCCAAGTTCACCCAGCTGGCTTCATGTGTAGGAGTGGGGAAGCCAACCCAGTTCATCAGATTAGTGTCCGCCACTTATGTGGAGGAGTGGTGACTCAAACCCGGTTCTCCAGATTAGAGTCCACTGCTCCAACCCACTGCTGTTAACCACTACACCATGCTGGGGTGAAGCAATGAGGAAGTCCCCGCCTGCAAAATCTGACAAACATGAGTGTTAGCCATCACTACTAGAATCTTCATGCTGCATCATTAGACTTCAGTATTTGTCCTGGATTGTATGCCCCACACATAAAACTAAGCTATGCATACAGGAGGAAAGAATAGCTCCCTGTTTCTCTTCCCCAATTAAATCTCTAAACGTGAGAATTTGAATTACAGACCATGATCAAGATGCCTAGAATCCATGTCAACTATAGTTGATATGAAATAATGCATTGACACAGTTACCTAACAGAACTTGGATATTTTTGGTTCTAGATTAATTTTGCAGGAGGCAAGGAATGGCAATTGAGGTGCATGTAACATGAAGGCCTCTAGCTGTCTAGTGTGCAGGGGATGTGAGATTCATAGAATAGAACACACCAAGGCATGCCTTAACATCACTTGCAGATAAAGAGGTCCCTCCAAAACAGCCAAGGTTCCTTTTCTTTCTGCCTTGGGGTGGGGTGGGGCTAAAGTTGATGTGAATTTCAGGTTGATTCCACTGACTTGTGCCATGCCTCATTGGGTCACCTTGGACCAGTCTCACACTTTCAGCCTAACCTACTCCACAGGGTTGTTGTGAGGATAAAATAGAGGAGTGGGGAATGATATAAACCACTTCGGGTCCCCATTGGGGAAAAAGGTGGAGTATAAATGAGGTTAAAAAATTAAAAATAAATATTCTTTGTTTGACAGCATATCTGGTTAATTCCTACTTATATAGAAAAGAGTGGCACTTTTGAAAGGAGGGGAAGGAAAAAAGGAAATGCATACATGTACAATCATTAATGCAATAGAACTAAACTTTAACATAATTGAGCCAATTGTACTATAAACAGGGGTTTTTGGGGAGTGGGGAGTGGGATAGAGGAGAAGCAGTGTACGTACTGGGCTTCCCAAACTCTGGGGTACTTTAACACAAATTAGTCCCTGTGTTGAGTGCCAGATGGCCTTTAATTTGTTGTAGTCCTAAACACCCTTCCTTGGACAGAGTCTTGTTGTTCTGTTACTTTTGGGTTGGGCTCTCGGGCGCTTCTAGGTCACATCTTGGTATAGAGCCTCCTCCAGAGTATGGTTTAGATAGCAAGGACAGATTACCGTAGTGAAAGAAATAGCACATCATATGCTTAGTAATAATTGCTTGATAGGTTTACGCTCTGCATTTGCTTCTGTACCAATCCATGCCTTCAGCTTAGAAATCTAACCTTTTTTGGTTTGGTTCTGCCTGCTTTTAAATTGGTCGTGAATCTTAAATTTGTGCAAAATCTGAATTACAAAGACAACTAAAGTTGATTCAATGAGTCAGAACATCAATACTCTAGAGGGTGGGGGGAGACCCTTTACTGCTTTATATATTTTGTCTGTTAAAAAAATCTTACCTTTTAGAAAAAAATTAATGAAAATTAAATATTTTACTTCTGGTTTAAGTTGTCTATCTCTTCATTTGTGCTTATGTAAAGATAACCTATAAAGGTGTTGTTTCTGAGAAATTCTAATTTGATAGCTGGGATTACAATTCTTAAAATAATGATCATTGTTTTCTCTCAGTTATAATGGTTGTGGGTAGATGTTAATTCTTATGGCTTGGATCCTTTACTCCACTGCCCCACCACTTCTGCGTGATCTTGCACACGTGGGAAGTTCTAGCAGCAGAGAAAGTGAGCACCCGTGGCGGAGGAAAGCCTCCAGAGCAACCAAAGAGAAGCTCAAAGGGAACAATATCAGAGGATGCACGACAATGTTGTTTTTAATTTTCCCCCACCAATTCTCATCACTTTCCTAGTGAGTGGCAATGGACGCTAGAAAATAAATGCTACTAGAAGGTAATTGGTGACTCCCCCCCACAAAATCATGTAGTCACTGATCAGTAGTAGTTAGTAATGGTGGCTTAGCAGTAGAATATTTCTAAAGTTACTGTCATTGGACTCCCCAGTATCTTCTTTAGTAACAAGTGAATTCCTCCCTATTCCTTCTCCCCCTCCCATAAAAGTGGTTCTTGCTCAAATTTGCTAGTGCTGTTTAAAACATATAAAAACAGGAAATTAAAAATTCACTATCTATGCTTGTTTGACACCAAAAGCCATCAGAAAATGAAATCAGTAACTCCTCGTACCTCTTCACGAAAAATCCTCTGAGACAGGATTGTCTTAATCACTTATAAAAGCCATGAAAGAAGACTATGACCAGAAAGGCCATTGATCAAACCAAGGATATTTTCAAGGATATTTCCACAGTCCTCTAAGATAGAGTGGCAAACAAGAGCCACTGTGAGGACTGATCTTTGCAAATCCTTCTCACAAGCCCTGTTTTCTGTGCCCTCAAGGGCAGAACGGAGGTGGGTAGCAACCAGAGATGGTGATTTTTCAATGATGGCACCTCGCCTGTGGAATGGCCTTCACCTTGAGGCTTGCCTGGTACCTGCTCTACAAAAATGTTTTTAACCCCAGCTTTTTGAAGGGGGTGATATTTTTTTTTAAAAATTAGTCTGCTTCTAGCCTGGAGACTTTATGAGACCTGTTTTAAGCTCAGAATTGTTTTGTGCTGTTTTTGTTCTTTGGTTTGGTTTTTTAATGCTGTTTTTAAAATAGTTTGTTATTTTGTGCTGTTTTATGTTTTATCATGTTTGTAGTATTGCAGTCCAAGCTCTGCTCACGACCTGAGTTCGATCCCGAAAGAAGTCTCAAGGTTGACTCAGCCTTCCATCCTTCCAAGGTCAATAAAATGAGTACCCAGCTTGCTGGGGGTAAAGTGTAGATGACTGGAGAAGGCAATGGCAAACCACCCCATAAACATAGTCTACCTAGTAAACGTCGGGATGTAACGTCACCCCATGAGTCAGGAATGACCCGGTGCTTGCACAGGGGGACTACCTTTACTTTGTGGGCATCTTTGAAACTGGTTTCTGTTTTTGTTCAGTGAGTTTGATTGTACTCTAGAAAAAGAAAGCTGCTAGCGAAAGCAAGAAAAGGAGAAGCTCTGGGCTCTCATTGGATTCAGTTGCCAGGCAACCTCTTGTGGGGTTGCTGACAATGGATGTTTATGCAAGGAGCAAATGAGGCAAAGCACAGGTGCTTAATTTTATATAATTTCATCACTGTCAGACACTGACTTAGTATTCAGAACAAAGTGTCGTCTGTGAACAGCTTTAACACAAAGCTGCCCAATTAAAAGTAGATTTCCTAGTAGTGGTAATTTGCAATGGAGGCCTATTGAACCAGTTCTGCTCCCTAATTCAATATACTGCTCCAAAGGAGCAAAGTTAATGAAATTTAATGCAAACTGAGAGGTGTTTCAGACAAGCTAGAATCACATGCTGGCCATTCATAATCTTAACAAGGCCTTCATAATCTTAACACACAGCATGCAGCTTGACCATGTTCAGCTTATTACAGCAATGAATGCTCTGAAGTGGAACGACTGTCCATGGCTGCAATAGATACCTTCTATGTAATATCATTTATTATGTAATAGCATGTAGAAAGTAAGTGTAGCATGCCGAGTTGTTTTCTGTTGCCCCAGAAAGTTGGACCAGAACCAATGGGTTAGAATTAAAAGAGTTTCCATCTAGACATTTGGAAGAATTTTCTAACAGAGCGGTTCCTCAGTGGAACAGGCTTCCTTGGGAGGTGGTAAGTGCTCCTTCCCTGGAGGTTTTTAAGCAGAGGCTAGATGGCCATCTGTCAGCAATGCTGATTCTACGACCTTAGGCAGTTCATGAGAGGGAGGGCATCTTGGGCATCTTCTGGGCGTGGAGTAGGGGTCACTGGGGGTGTGGGGGGGGAGGTAGTTGTGAATTTCCTGCATTGTGCAGGGGGTTGGATTAGATGACCCTGGTGGTCCCTTCCAACTCTATGATTCTATGACATCTGTTAGCACAATGCACAAAGCCATTTATAGAATAGCAACAAAAAGGGAGGTCTCTGTCCTGAGGAATTTACAATCTAATATTTGTGTCAAGGAAGGCACTAGAGACAGGAAAAGGAAGATGGACATGAGCCCAAACAGGAAAAATATGCATTTAGTTAATCACACATGTGCCAAAGTCTTGATATTAGGTTATATTTGATCAGCGCAGGGTCCTCAAGATGCCAAGTAGCCTCGCTTTCCATGAACCTGACCCTGTTGTAAAGCTAATTGGAAAACTCAGAAACTGGTCTGAAACAAAATCACAAACAACCATGCTGGTGTTTTGTTTCAAGTTATATACTTCCCCGTGCAAGACTGAGCACCCAAAAGCTGATCAGAGTTACTTCCCTTCTAAACATTAAATGTTTGCTAATATTCCACAGTAGCCTGTGAAGGTACACTTCGCCGCTTTCTCATGATATGCTACTTCTTTCACTGGCCAAAGTGTAACACCACCAAACCCACATTCTTCCCCTTTGGCAGCACATGCTGGCAGATTGCAGACTGCATACTCCCCATACATTCCTCAGTCCCTGCCCTGCTAATTGCAACAGAATGGGGGAAGAGGCTGAAGTCAAGACACCTAGAAACAGTCCACAAAAACAAGCCGTAAAAAGGATTGGATCACTGGGGTAATGGTTGTCTCTAAAAAACCTGATGCTACCCTGAATTCTCTACAAGGACCTTTGACTAAAACACTCCAGGAGGTGACATCAGTTAAAAAAGAGGTGGCAGAAGTTAAACAAGAGGTGGTATCAGTCAAGCAAGAGATGGAATCTGTCAAACAAGGTCTGAACCAAAATACAGCTGCCATTTCTGCATTACAAGACTCTATTTCATCTTTGACAGTAAAACAGGATAAGCTTGAAGCAAAAGTTCAGAAACAATCAAAGGATAACAAAGAAACCAGAAAACGGGTTGATGTCTTAGAACTGTCAATGGAAGCAAGTCAAGAGAGAGAGGAAAGACGTGATGACCATACAGCAATGTTGGAGTTAAAAATAAAAGAAAGTTGGATTCGTATACGTGGTCTCAAAGAAAAACTGGAGGGTACAGACCTAAAAGAATATCTGAAAATGCTGTTGACTGACTTTCTTTGGGAAGAGGAAACGATTGTGGAAGGTATGATTGTAATAGCTTACAGAGTTAAATCTGCTTATGCAACAAAAAACAAAGTTCCAAAGGATTGTTTGGTTCAGCTTTTTTCCAGAAGTCATCGGGACCTGATTCTGAATAAGCATTATACTAATCCACTGACAATAGATGGTACTCTGGTGAGGTTAATGAAGGAGATCCTGGCAAGACTACAGAGGAAAAGAAAAGATTTTGCAGAGATTGTGGAAAGGCTGAGACATAATGGAATGCAACATAGATGGGAATACCCTCAAGGAATTTCCTTTATCTTCAAAGCCAAAAGGTTTAAGATTACAGACACCGTCAAAGCTGAACAGTTTCTAAGAAGATATGAAGGAGATCTACGTAAACCACCACATCAACCTTCTAAAGAACTAGCTGGAAAGGATCTCACTGAAGAAGAAAAGGCAGTAGAAGCAAGTGGGGGGGGGCAAAACCATCATTGTCAGATGAGGAAGAAGATGGCTGAACTATATATAAGGGAAATGAAATGGGATAGGGGGGAGGGGGGAGGAATAGAATAGATTCAGAAAAAATTAATTAAACATGGGTCTTTATTAAATATCAAAATGTTACAAATTTTGTCATGGAATGTTAATGGTTTGAATTCTCCTAATACGAGGAAGAAAATATTTTATCATTTACAAAAATCTAAAGCTAACATTTTTTGTTTACAGGAGACGCATATGTTAACAAAGGATGTTACAAGGTTGGAGCAAATAAAATTGGGTAAATTACTTACATCATGTAATGAAAAGAAAAAAATTAATGGAATAGCTATGTATATCCCTTCAACATTAGAGCCCAAGATTTTGTATAAAGATAAGGAAGGGAGGATTTTGATGGTAGAAATTTTGAGTGGTTTTCAAAAAATAATCCTAGTTGGTATCTATGCACCTAACACTAATCAGAAATTGTTTTATACTAATTTAGCATCGATATTAGCTGAATATGCTAATGAAAAAATGATTTGGTTGGGATATTTTAATGGTGTAATGGAACCAAGGTTGGATAGGTCAGCAAAAAAGAAAAAGGGTAAATGTGAGGGTAAATTACCAGGTATTTTTAATCATATTATAGATCAGTAGGAAATGTTTGATTTATGGAGACTGGTAAACGGTAATAAAAAGGATATACTTTTTATTCATCGAGACATTGTTCTCATTCCAGAATAGATATGTTTTGGTTGTCTAAAGATATTACAGGTTTGTCTGATGGTCTTGAAATTTTACCTAAGGTGTTATCCGATCATAATGCAATTTTGCTTAAGATTAATACGGGGAATAAGAAAAATAAACCTTGGTTCAGCAATGAATATTTATTAAAAAACAAGAAGATTGTAGATAAGTTAAAAACAGATATACAGAATTATTTTTTGGAAAATGCTGGCAAAGGGACCTCGGATGAGATCGTATGGGATGCAGGTAAAGCAGTAATAAGAGGTTTATTAATACAACAAAATTCGAGGTGGTTCAGAGAGAGAGTGGAAAAAGAAGAAGATTTTAGAGGAAATTAAACAGGGAGAGAGACAGTTAAGAAGAGCACAAAGAAACCACTTAAACAAGAACAGATGGATAGGATAAAAATTTACAATACCTATACGAATTTTAATAACTTCAGAATTAGAAAAAGAATAATGTTTAATAGGCAAAAAAATATTTGAACATGCAAATAAACCGGGTAAATTGTTAGCTTGGCAACTTAAACACAAAGAAAATAAATTACCTATATTAAAAATAAAGAGGGACGGTAAAGTCACAACAGATAAGCAAAAAATTATGGAAACTTTTATAGATTATTATTCAAATCTTTATAGACAAGGAGTGGTTTCTGAGAAGGAAACAGAGGTGTATCTAAATCAATTTGAATGGGAAGGTGTATCTAAATCAATTTGAATGGGAAGGAATTTTACAAGAACATAAAGAGTTATTAGATGCTAATATAACTATGGAGGAATTAAAAGCAGTAATAGGTAAAAGTAAATTAAATTAAAATTTTCAGCATGAAAAGATAGAATTCTGCAATAGCAATATGATCTATATAGAATCATAGTTGGAAGGGACCACCAGGGGCATCTAGCCAACCCCCTGCACAATGCAGGAAATTCACAACTACCTACCCCCACACCCCCAGTGACCCCTACTCCATGCCCAGAAGATGGCCAAGATGCCCTCCCTCTCATCATCTGCTTAAGGTCAAAGAAACAGCATTGCTGACAGATGGCCATCTAACCTCTTCTTAAAAACCTCCAGGGAAGGAGAGCTTACACCTCCTGAGGAAGCCTGTTCCACTGAGGAACCACTCTGTTAGAAAATTCTTCCTAATGTCTAGACAGAAACTCTTTTGATTTAATTTCAATCGGTTGGTTCTGGTCCAACCTTCTGGGGCAACAGAAAACACCTCGGCACCATCCTCTATATGACAGCCCTTCAAGTACTTGATATAATAATGTAATTCTTACCTTACATTTCTTAATACAGAATTTCCGCAACCTCATACAAGGTGATGAGGCCAGAAAATCTTATCCAGCTCCCCAGTAAACAGGCTCTACCTCTGTTGCTAAAACAGAGTTGCACTTAGCTGTAACTGTTGTTACCTCTGTTTACTGACTACTCCTACTTGGCTAAACCACCCAGTTCTTGGGGGTTATATTATCACATGCAAAAAAGTACAGCTCTGTGAACTCCAGCTAATCTGTTCCCACCATTCAGTTTCTTTAACTATTCACAATAAAGGTTTTACAGTTGTCTCTTAACACTTCCTGTTCAAGACTTCTGTGGGGTTAAGAGCAGCGCAAAAGACATGCCCTTTGCAATGTATAATTCAGGATCCATCGCATTACAAAGTCCTTGTGGTTGTTGGGCAACAAAAAAGGACTTTAAATCACACGTGAACGAAGTTTGTGCCTCCCCAATGCACACTGCTAATCAAGCTCCAACTGAATATTTCTATCCAATGAATGGAGACATTCCCCTCTCCCCGCACTGCCATATCCACAGCAATGGGGAGGTCGGTGGCAGCAACTATCGATGCTGATGCTAGCCAGGGCTTCCTGGTGTTGTGCAGTAGCTGAAGTTGGATTAGTGGGGCTGGAAGTGGGCCTGGTGTCACTGGAGCTTTGGCATGGGGGAGGGTCAGCTATTTATTCACTGTCCCTGCCAGAGCTTTTGCGGGGGAGCAATAATGGAAAGAGAGAAGCCCAGGTGGGGTCTATGGCAGCTTGTCCTTGGGCCAGGGATGGCTGAATTGCCATGCTGGATTCTTGTGACAGTGTGGCTCTAGGCGCTGCCGTGGAAAGTCGCTCCTGCCAGATCTTTTGAAGTCCCTGCTGCAAGTGGGAAGCAGAGGAGATGGTTGCTGACTTTTTAGGGTGCCTAAACATGTTTTGCCCCACAAAGTATTAAGGGAGAGAGCTGTGGAAGCTCATCCAGCCACAGAGCAGGCAGAGCATGGGCTGGGGTTCCACCTCATAACAATAATGGAAGACAAAAAAAATGCATATGCCCTACTCACAAAGTGGAGGAACAACCTACTGTAAGGATACCTTCCTCCACTGGAGAAGAGCTGATGTGCTTTTTCTTTTAGTTTTATTCCCCAACAAATGAAAGGACTATGTAATGTGTAGTTGGGGGCTCTATTCAAATGGTCTGGATAGCCCAGGCTAGCTCAATCTCATCAGATCTCCGGGTCGTGACGCAGAGCCAGGAAATGGCAAACCACCTCTGAACATCTCTTGAATTGAAAACCCTACAGGGGCTCCATAAGTCTGATGGAGGCTTATTTTGTATACAACACAAAAGTTGGAGCTTTATTAGTGGAAAACACACTTGTTTGAAACTATTCCAAGCAGTGCCACCAAGCATATTTTACTGTGTAACCTAGCAATTCACATTTTTACAATGCACTGGACTGAAACAATTGCACTGTTTACCATATTGTAAATAATTAGCTGATGAACCATTGAAAAGGAAGCAGGCATGCAATGAATAGAATGTGATTGGACTTGCAGGACATTTGTTACTGGAGGCGATAGCAAAATTTTTCTACAACTGACATGCTACATCAGTGCATGTTTTGTTTTAAATCAATCTGTGTCATGACCAGGGAAACAATACCAATTAAGTGGAGTCCATATTGCAAACTTCTGTTGAAAACTGGCCTCCTATTTATGCTCGTAAATGTGTTCTCTTCCTCCTTCAGAATGTTTTTAGGTTGTGAAGTGACCTATACACAAAACTTATACTAGGTCAGACCCAAGTCTATTAAGATCAGTATAGTCTATGCTGACAGACTGGCTCTACAAAGTTGCAGAGGTACCTGCTAATTGATTCTTTTAACTGGATATGCTAGGGACTGAAACATGGCCAATACTCTACCACTGAACCATAACCCCACCCCAAAATTATAAGTCATTCATATAAAGACGATTGGAACATGGTAACTTTCCCTACTTAGAGGTTTGTAGAATAAGCTGTCGAAATATATTTAAAGATTCAGAAGACAATTCTACAAATGACAGACTGCACAGATCACCTTTCTATGAAGGTTGTTAAAGATGCTGTCAAAAGGTAGCTCTGAACTCATCTGATTGCGAAAGTCAAGTTGCTAATTTGCCTTGAGATATTTTCAAAGTCATTTATGAAAAACATACTTCTGTTTCAGGAAACTGGTACATGAGTCATCCGCTCTTTTTCCTCCAGAACAGCACAGGAGGCCAGACTATGATGCAATCAACCAGTACATAAATATGTGCAGGGAATATTAATGTTAATAAAGGTAGTATGAGACCCCCAAATACTTGGAAGTACACAGGGCAGTGAATTTTACTTTATTAATTATGCCTGACCTAAGGGATCATACTCATGATCAAGATACAGATGGTAACCAAATAGCACTAGTGATATTTCTTCATTGGTCATCTACAAAGATCAAAACCATCACTCAACTTACTAATGAAGTTAAAGAGAGCAATATTTTAATGCCACTTAAATTGGCTATGCAAATCGCTAGCCTATCCCACCAGTGGAAAAGACTTTCCACTCATCACTGTAATTTTAATTATTGCTACCGAATACTGTAACAGTTGGCCTTGTAGTATTAAAATTGGTATGGTAAACTTTTTTTGGCGGAAAAGATTATGCATATGAAACCATTACAAGCTGTCAACATCCTGCTCAACATATGCAGCATCCCTTCCTTAGCTTTTTAAAAAATTAAGTTTTAGCAACTTTAGCCCTTACCACTTGATGACTGCAACGTGTGAATGACAACTCAAACATATTAGGCATTATTTACATTTCAAATGAATGTTAGTGCAGTTCATTCATCTCAGAATTGTTGAAAAAAATAATGTATGAATCCAGCCATGTTGCAGCCTATGGTTTGGGCTGGCAATACCTTTTGATAATACTGTTCCAGCTTCTTTCTACTACTGGTAATTCTTTCTGCATATGGTTAATCCGGCATTCTAATGGTCTGATCTTTTTTGCTTTTTGTGGAATTATTTTTGGATTTTTTCTAATCAACTTTTGTTTTCTGGGGCAAGCAGTGTGAAATAAGGCAAGTTAATCTTTCAACATTACACTGTTGATGTGGCAAAACCAGTGGGACATTCATATATTTATTGATATTTAATATCTGTGTACTGAGTGGCTCTAATCATCTTTTCCTGAAATAGAAGCCAGAATGGAAAATCTTTCCAACAGATACCATCATTTATTTATTTATATCCTGCCTTTCCCCCCTAATGAGGACCCAAAGCAGTTTGAATCATTCTCCTCTCCTCCATTTTATCCTCTCAACCACTCTGTGCAGGTTAGGCACTGTGACCAGCCCAAGGACACCCAGCAAGCTTCCATGGCATAGTAGATTCAAATCTGGGTCTCCCCGATATTAGTCCAGCACTCTTAACTGCTATACCGCACTGGATCTCTCATTAGTCTGTGTTATGAAGCATTTCAGAACCCAGGAATGAAAATAAATCTTCAGTGGTTGCTTGGGGCTATTGTAAGGATGGCTGGTTGATACTGTGCTGATTAATTTAGTGGGAATAAAAGCCTATGCAGGGACCCCACTCATTCTTGAGGTAGAACTGACTATAATAAACTTCTTAAATCGGTTTTAATTCATTTATATGTATTAGATTACATTTGGCATCTTTTATTCCCAAGCCCTTCTATTACTTGTGAGCCTCCTAAGGACATAAATGTATGGGAAATTACTGCAACTTGCTAAAAAGCCCAAGGGAAAGAGCAAATTACAAATTAATAAATGAATCAATTCTTACAAAGAAATGGTTCCTTTGTTTTCACTTTTTTCAACATGTAACTATTCTAAAATGTACTGTCTACTGAAGAGTATTCTTGTTTGAAAAACTTAAATGAGTCATGCTTCTCATCACCGAGTTATTTTGCTACATTACAAGAAACAAGTCCTGGCTCAGAAAGGAGTTAGCAGGCAGTCATACTACTCCATCTTGTGGTCATCAATTGTTCTGACTTTGGCTAAAAT
The DNA here is from genome assembly GCF_029931775.1 of Euleptes europaea. Taxonomy (NCBI): domain Eukaryota; kingdom Metazoa; phylum Chordata; class Lepidosauria; order Squamata; family Sphaerodactylidae; genus Euleptes; species Euleptes europaea. The sequence goes on from NC_079316.1 coordinate 42,616,923, forward strand.
TATGCATGCGGTAGAAGTACAGGACTAAAATGCAATGGCCTGCATAGCTTTGATTCACTGATCTGTTACAAGCATATTTAAAACTGTTTTCACATGTGCACATGAACAGGAAGAGAGGATCTAATATTCACATGAAAACCTGGTTCTACGTGAAAATAGGCTTCCTTTACTCTTAGTGACGTTTTTTTTAAAAAAGGGTAGAGCCTAGATCTTCTCTTATTAGTTATCTGTAAACCAACTCTGTGTAGTTCTGAGGAGGAAATGTTCATTGATAGTCACTACCAATACTAATTGAAGACAGTGAAATACTGTTATTTCAAATTATCCAAACATTTAATCATTAATACAATACTCTTTTTATCATTAAGAACATTAATATTACAATAGAATGTTCTGAATTAAGGTGCAAACTGTGTACAACAGTTCAACTCTTCAGATCAGCATAAGCTAGTTAAGGTTTACCTTAAGTTTTACATTACTTTGAGACTTGCTGTGATTAGTGACTATATCATCACTGCCATACACCTGTCAAAAGAAGCCTGGTTTTAAATTAGGGGTTACTGCAGGGATAGTATGTACGCAACACTGACCCAGCCTATACACTGCTACTTTAATAGTATAATCCTGAACTGTTGCACCCTTCTAAGACCACTATTTCCCGCAAACTTAGAAAGGTGTAGCTGCTTACACTATAGTTTTACTTTTTGGCAGTGTGATCCAGGTCCTGCAGAGACAGATGCCAATGGGGGCAAGATTATATTCCTTAAAATAATTCCATGTAGTTGAAACTCTGAGCTTGTTCCTTACTTTTAAATATACATAGGCTGGTGGTATTTTTTTTATATTTTTTCTAAATTTTAAGGGTATTTCTCTTCAGTTATCTATTACCCTCAGTATTACTAACAGCAAATTATGGTAATTAAATCCATAAACCATCCTTAACACATTTTTCAAGCTAATTTAGAAAACCTCAGATAAAAGTAAAGCCTCATCAGATCCTGTTTAACCAATGAGATGAAAACAAGCACTTAAATAATTTGGGAGGCATATTTTTACTTTCATATTTTAGTTAACAGGCACATTTTTAATTGGAATCGTAACATGACAGCCTCCATGCACCAAAGCTTCATGTGCATGATAGAGCAATGATGTTCCAGTATAATTTTCACCATGAAGATATACATACTAAGAGTAAGTAATAGTTACATTTTGAAGATTATTTTTTCAGTATAAATGTGTTAATGGATTTTCGAAGATAGAGGAAAGGGGAAGGATGGAAGGGAGAAGAGTTGAACACGTCCTTTCTCTTCTGTAAACCTGATGAAGGCATGCAGCATTTTTTTACAAACGTTATTACTCACTTTTTCTCAAAATAATAGTAATGAACTATTATAAAATTTTAAAGTTACTGAAACAATTATTCAACAAAACTATTGCTAGAACTTTGTTTACTTGAAACAGAACAAATGAACTGAAGTATGATGTTATTAAAATGTTTATCATCTGACATTACTATTTTTTAATATTCTTCTCCTTCTTCAGCCTCAGCTTCTACAGAATCAACTCCCACTTCTTCATAATCTTTCTCAAGGGCAGCGAGATCCTCCCGAGCTTCAGAAAATTCTCCTTCCTCCATACCTTCTCCAACGTACCAATGAACAAAGGCTCGCTTAGCATACATCAAATCAAATTTATGGTCAAGACGAGCCCAAGCTTCAGCGATGGCAGTTGTATTACTCAGCATACACACAGCACGTTGCACCTTGGCCAAATCCCCACCTGGTACTACAGTGGGAGGTTGGTAATTTATACCTACCTGGAAGAGGCGAGAAAAAACAAGAAATTAAAAAATAAAATCATGTTTCCTAGGGCACGATGCAGCTCTACTTAAAGATGTATTCCCATCCATATGTAGAGACTTCATTACCAAGAACTCAAAAGAAACATTTATTTCCTATTCCTTATTTTAGAAGATGGGCAAAAGATACTATAGGTTCAGTAATTTTTTCTTTTGGGGAATTTTCTGCAAACCCAAAGTGGAGGTTCCCCAGGTTTGTAGCAAAATGTCCCCTGTATATCTGGCCCAATTTTTTGGTTTTTTTTCCCTATTCACTCAGGGGCCAGATTCAGAATCAGATGACTCACACATGTCATCCTGAGCTGAAAAGACAAATACAAATGTAAGTATGTAATTGATTGCATATAAATGTAATAAATGTAATAATGCTTTTACTTAGTATTTTTTAAATTCCTTACATCTTAGCAATTGTATGATTTTTAGTCATTTATTTAATCATACTGTGAGCACATATTGATCTGAATGACCAATGACTACAAGTGATAAGCACATTGGGAACTGAACCTGTGTCAAATAGCAAGCAGTTGAATAACACAGCCTAAAATGAACTGATGTTTAGAACATTTTTCTTCACAACAACCTGGGGAGAAGTAATGGATATATTGCTGACACCTACAAAATATATGTATTTTAAAATACCTTGAATCCAGTAGGACACCAATCCACAAACTGAATGGTACGCTTTGTCTTGATAGTTGCAATGGCTGCATTGACATCTTTTGGGACAACATCACCTCTATATAACATACAACAAGCCATGTATTTTCCATGGCGAGGATCACATTTTACCATCTGATTGGCTGGTTCAAAACAGGCATTAGTGATTTCGGCCACTGACAACTGCTCATGGTATGCCTTTTCAGCTGAGATTACTGGTGCATATGTTGCCAGAGGGAAATGGATTCGTGGGTACGGGACAAGATTTGTCTGAAATTCTGTCAAATCTACATTCAGAGCACCATCGAAACGGAGTGATGCTGTGATGGATGAAACAATCTGACCGATAAGACGATTTAGGTTAGTGTAAGTTGGTCGCTCAATATCAAGATTGCGTCGACAGATATCATATATAGCTTCATTATCTACCATGAAGGCACAGTCAGAATGCTCCAATGTTGTATGTGTAGTCAAGATGGAATTGTAAGGCTCCACTACAGCAGTAGATACTTGTGGAGCTGGATAAATTGCAAACTCCAATTTGGACTTTTTGCCATAGTCAACTGAGAGTCTTTCCATAAGCAGAGATGCAAACCCTGAGCCAGTACCTCCTCCAAAGCTATGAAAAATGAGGAAACCTTGCAGACCTGTGCACAGATCAGCCTGGAAGTAAAAACAAAAGATAACAATCTACAATACTGGGAAGCAATATATCATAGTACTGTACTTGTATACATATTTAACTTCAAGACGAGCCTTATGACTTGTCCATCCAAAGTACTCCCCTCTCAACACCCAAACTCAATCTTAACTTTATTTATTGGTAGAAAATATAACTTCACTGTTTTAGTACACTGCCAGTGGTAGTAGTGCTGGCCACAAGCATAAATAGATGGCTTTAAAGGGTGTTAGACAGATATATGATTGATAGGTACATCATTAGTTACTAGCCATGATAATTAAAGAATAATTCATATTCAGATGCAGGAAACTTCTGAAACCCAAAGCTAGGAAGTAACCTCAGGGGAAGGCCTTGGCCACTATGTCATTTGTTGGCCCTTCAGAGCAAATATCTGGACACTGTGTGAAACAGGATGCTAACTACTTTGAACCTCTGCTCAGATCCAGCAGGGCAGGTCTTCTGATCTTACACTGTTGATTTGAACCCAGAGGAAAATATGTTTAGACATACTATATATTAAAAGTGATAGTTCCACTGCACACATTTTAGAATCCATATATGTGCTACAGCAGTGGTCTCCAACTTTTCAAGCCTGCGGGCGTATTTGGAATTCTGACATGGCACGGTGGGCACAACAAAATGGCTGCCACAAAGGAAGACCCAGCCACAAAATGACTACCACAGCTTAACTTCAGTAAAACAGTGTAGATCCTTGTGCTGTGGTTGCAGCTGCTGCCAAAGCAACATTTAAAAAAATCTGCAGTCAATCAGAAGCCTTGCTGAGCAAAAGCCCTACCTGGCCCCTCCCACTTCCTAAAAACACTTGGCAGGCACTAGAAAAGATGTTGGCAGATGCCATGGCACCCATGGGCACCACAATGGGGACCCCTGTGCTACAGTTTAATTTAACCTGCCACTGACAAACTACTCATTAAACATCAGCTTTATAAATGACTTGAATTTGGCAGATGGTATAAAATATCAGCTCCACTGTTACCTCACCTTAAGATGCATTTGAGGAAGCAACACAGATGCAGGAAGGGGGAGGTAGGGAAGTTCCATTCTACAAGGCCCAGCCCCCTAAGTATTAATTACAGTAACTACTGCCCGATCAGTCCCTTATTCATAAACAGCTCCCTGCTCAATAGAGGTAACAGGAAAGATGCAAATGATAACTGAATTGTATCATTAATACAATTTAATGCAGCAATCCCAGGATCGCAGTGTTTGCCACTTTTCCTTCCAAGCAGCTGCCTCCTGTGCCTTATGGAAAAGCTCACTGGAATGCAGCCTGCAGGGACTTCTAATAGTAATAATTGTACTATTTAAACTTACCAACTTGCGTATACGATCTAGCACTAGATCAACAATCTCTTTTCCAATGGTATAATGGCCCCTGGCATAATTGTTAGCAGCATCTTCTTTCCCAGTAATGAGTTGCTCAGGATGAAATAACTGCCTGTAAGTGCCTGTACGCACTTCATCTACAAAGATTTTTTAAAAATAATTTAATCATTATTCTTCTGGCACCTGATAATTATGGTGTTCAATCAAGAGCTAAATCTTGCCTTAAAATCCCATGCATACTAAATGGATGAAACAGGTAACCATCATTACACAACTATGTTGTATGTTCAAAAAAGAAGTATATGTGTCTTTGGAGAAAATATATTAATCTAAAGAAATTGGAATATGGTCTCATTAAAATCATTTTGTACACCTTACGATTATTAATAATGCACTATTATGACATTCAAATATCTTATACAAGAAAAATTGGCGCCCTATTTGAAGATATATGTGAAGCTACAGTCAACCAAAGGCGAAACTTCCCGTTTCCTGGAAGTAAGCTCCAAATATCATAGCGTTATTTAGTTTTCAATTGATATGCCTACACTTGCATGTAAAATATGTAATACAATTTATATATTAAGAAAACAATACAAATATTGTGCATTAGCTGAACAAGTGAATTAACGGTTAAGGATAGTTCTGCAATGTATAGTCAAGATCAAGAGAAAACAGATCTAAATATGTTTATCGCAGAAAATTATGGAGCAAGATGGGATGCTTGCTAGTTCTGAATTAAAAGGGACATCAAACTGTACCCTACATATTAATAAAATAAGGTTATACAGGTATTATACAGGATCCTATTCAAGTCTATTAAAATATTTTAAGTATGCACACTGCTTTCTGGGTCTTACTTTTTAGTAAGAATGCACTGGCTTGGGCCATGTATTTGTTTGGCATAGAACATATTGTTTCATTAGTCTTAAATTAGCCCAACTCAAAAATCAGTTTACTCTCAGTACTTGAACTTTTAATAAAATGGTGCACTACCATATAGCATTTAAATACTCTTTTATAACTGCTCTGAGAATTAACAAAAGCTGTACTTATTACTGGATCAATTTTTTTTATGAATGTCCAACAATTCTGGATTTGATAAAACAGGTGCTTTAAACAGACATACCAACCACAGTGGGCTCAAGGTCCACAAAGACAGCTCTGGGTACATGTTTGCCAGCTCCTGTTTCACTAAAAAAAGTGTTGAATGAATCATCTCCTCCTCCAATGGTTTTATCACTGGGCATCTGACCATCAGGTTGGATTCCATGTTCAAGACAGTACAGTTCCCAACAAGCATTACCAATCTGAACACCAGCCTGTCCAACATGGATAGAGATACACTCACGCTGGAAAAAGAAAAAAAATACATACATTTGGGGGGGTTGCCTTTTGAAACAAATTGTGTGTGTGGGTGGAAGAGAGAGCAGAAACACCCAAAGTAGACACTGACTACATTTTACCTTCTAAAAGCATCTCTCTGTTCAATTCTATCATATATGATTAATAACGAGTTACACTTTGATAAGCGCTCATGCAGGGCAATGTTTTCAATCCATAGCTCCTTTCAGAAGCTGAAGATTTTTAAACAAAAAATTGCTAGCGACAAACGTGCGCGTGCGGGGGGGGGGGGGGGGATTAGGATTGTGGCAGTTAAGAATTTATCCACCTCTCACTTTTCGATATCTTCCCCTTTGGCCAGCATGAAAAGCATACATATATCACACAGGCAACTGCTTATTTCCCCCCATGGAACCCCCTACCCGTTTCTTTACAATCTGTCAATTTAATCTGTAACCTTACGTTCCTAACCTAATTTTAACTGCACCGTCGTTAGGGTTGCCAGGTCCCTCTCTGCCACCGGCGGGAGGTTTTTGAGGCGGAGCCTGAGGTTTGGGGAGGGACTTCAATGCCAGAGTCCAATTGCCAAGGCGGCCATTTTCTCCAGGGGAAGTGATCTCTATCGTCTGGAGATCAGTTGCAATAGCAGGTCTCCAGCTAGTATCTGGAGGTTGGCAACCCTAACCGTCGCCCATTCCGTAATGTGTTACCTCACTTCGAATAATAGCCGCTTTATTCCCTCACATGCCCCCTCCTGACACTGGTCTCCACTACTCAACGTCCAGCGCCCACCCAACGCTCTTCTCCACTGTGCCCAACGACCGTGACTACGGGATACCGAGCACTTTCGCCCCTCATGTCTCCCGTTAACACCCCCTTCCCGCGCACCATTGCGAGCAAGAGGGAGATCGAGGTGCAGCGTCCTCACTCGGGCCCCACAAAAAAAGACCGCCAAAGGACGAGAAGCCAACCGACAACGGCCGCTTCGCGCCTTTCGGAGGTCACGCGGCCGCACGCGACTGGCGGCCGAAATAACGTCTTCGCGTTTTTACTGGCTGCGCGCGCAGCGCTCATCGCACGCGGCAGCCTCTTCAGCTCGCGCGACGTATTCCCCGTCTTCCCTCCCGCCACCCTTTTACCACATCCGCAAAGCCCCCCCCCCAGCCAAGGTGCTTCGAGACCCTTCCCGCTGGTGTCTCAACGTTCCTGCTACAATACGGCCAAGCCTAGCCACAGAATAGCCGGCTCCCCACCATGGTGCTTCGCGCCGACGACCCAACTTCGCAGGCTCCAACAACGTTCGACGTACAGCCCCGTCTGAAGGCGGCGTCAACGGGCGACCGTTAGATCAACTGCCGGCCTCGCGCCTCCCTCTCAGCCCATTGGCAGACCGTGCGCCGTTGTCGCATGTTGATTGGTCAGGCGGGCTCTTTCCCCACGTGGAATTTCTGTGGTGTGGTGGGGGGGAGGGGTCAGCAGTGGCGGTCTGGGCGGGAAATGTGATTGTAAGGGTGGGGCTGGTGGGCACCCAAAGGTTCAAAAAGGCAATGGGATCTTTTTGTTTGGTCGATTTTTGGAATCTTTCAATAATTGCCCTAATTTTTAAGGTTGTTTCAGGGCTAGCGTTATTATGCAAATATTATTTACCATCATAATACAGTTAACTTATACAGTGCACAGACTGCACGATCCAGTTGGGTTGCAGTCTCAAACACAGCTACTCCCGTGTAAACCCGTTGTTTTCAATACATTGAGATTGAACTAACTCTGTATGAGACTGTAGAATATTTTAACTGACTGTTTAAATGCCAAAGAGCCCCACTTTCTCAACATTGTGCACCAAATAAGCTTATTACAATTATAAGATAATGGTGGCCCTGCAGACATATGTATGACTGATCTTACTTGAATGTATAGATTTCTGAGAATGCATTTTTTGAATCTGATGAAGATGCCCCAAGGCTTCTAAACTTTCATATACTGACTAATATGGCTTCCCCTCTGGGCATTCCAGTTGGACAAAATTACACAGAGCTATATTATAAACTAGCTTCATAACCTTTGTTAGATATTATATATTTTGTAGTTTTAAGACAATATCCCTTATTTCAGAATGTTACTGCTGCAATCAGTCTGTTTCCTTCCTTCCCAACCTGAGGCAGATGTTCCAAAAAGCTTCAGGTTGTATCCAGTTTTTGAAAAATCATGTTGGCTATAAGAACTTTATCAGATTGATGAGTATTTATTTCCAAGAAGATGGTAATAAAAGAAAATGTTTGGAGCTAGAATCCATAACTGACTTTTTCACATGTACACCCACCGCCACTGTTGTATGTGAAATCAATTAGTTTTTATGTTGAACATTAAATATAAACAAACAAACAATTTGTTCTCATATGAACCATACATTGGTTAAGATTCAGCTCAGAGGCCCTGCTGAGTGTGTCTCGTTTAAAAGGTAAGGTGGGTAAGCACCAAAGATAGGACCTTCTCTACTGCAACCCCTCACTTTTGGATTTCCCCACAATAATTTGCCTGGTGTTGAGCTTGTTACGTCATTGATAATCTCTAAACCCTTTAAAAAGTCATTTCAGAGTTAAGCAATATGTTACATGCATGCTTCTGTTAGGGAAAAGCAACTTTACCAGCAGATGATTTTCAGCAGAGAAAATCTGAATCTGCAGACTGTGACCCTTACAAAATGACCACAGATCCACTGTACCTTTTCATGCAGAGTAAAGTACACAGGATTACAGAAAGAGAATAGTATTCAGAATAAAATATCATATGCTCAATATATTAAGCTTTCTGTTGTAGATTGTTCTCCCCAAAGTATGGCTGATAAATTACCCTTTTAAACTTGATTTTTCTTTTCTTTATTAAACTATGACTGTAAGGCATATTAAAAGGTAAAGGTCCCCTGTGGAAGCACCGGGTCATTCCTGACCCATGGGGTGATATCACATCCCGACGTTTTCTAGGCAGACTTTGTTTACGGGGTGGTTTGCCAGTGCCTTCCCCATTCGTCTTCCCTTTACCTCCAGCAAGCTGGGTACTCATTTTACTGACCTCGGAAGGATGGAAGGCTGAGTCAACCTAGAGCCAGCTACCTGACACCGATTTCCGTCAGGATTGAACTCAGGTCGTGAGCAGAGCTTGGACTGCAGAACGGCAGCTTACCACTCTGCGCCACAGGGCTCTTGTAAGGCATATTACTATTAAGAAAAAAGCTAGCCAATTAAAAGCATTGCATAGAAAGAAAAAACATCAAACAGTGCCATCATCTGGGAAATATATGTGATATTTGAAATTCTGCCTTTCCTTATAAAGCGCTTTTTTGCATATGCCACTAGGAGGAAGCAGAACCCACTTTTTGAAATACATGGTTTAAAGAATGATTTAAGTAAAGGTATTTTTATCATACCAAACTGGGGTGGGAGGTCAAAATACACAGAAAAGGTATTCTTTAGGTATTCTTACAAATCTTCGCTCAGTAGAAAGTAATTCTTGTCAGAAAATCTCTCTAAAGCATTAAACTTAAAGCAGTCTTCTCCACAAATTGGTGAGTAGATGCTAATGTAGTAAATAAAATTCAATGTAGGTAAGTGTAAGATGATGCACATTGGAACAAAAATCCCAACTTTAAGTATATGATCATGGGGGTTTGAACTTGCTGAGACTAAGAGGAAAACAGATCTTGGGGTCATAGTGGAGAGCTGAAAATGGAAATGGAGAGCTGACATGAAAATGTCAACCTAGTGCAGTGATGGCGAACCTTTTAGAGACCGAGTGCCCAAACTGCAACCCAAAACCCACTTATTTATTGCAAAGTGCCAACACGGCAATTTAAGTTCTTCAAATTTGGCTTTATCTGGAGAAGTAGGGGGTTTCACTGAAAGGTGGGAGGCGCCGCAAAGCCCGCGCTGTGGCCTGAGCACTCTGCTCCCCTCCAGCTATGCCACGCTGTGAACTATGCACCCCTCCAACATAGCTCCTCTCCAACCCCACCACGGGAATCACCTTCGCCACAGACTCAACAGGCTGCCGTCCGCACCACACCCACCCGGCATGTGAGCCGCCCTACCGCATGTGATAGGGGAGGGAGGAAGCGCTCCCATTGGGCTGCTGGGCAGAGGGGTGGGTGATGTGAGGAATGCCCTCAGGCACGCGTGGAGAGGGGGAGAGGAGCAGCCCGGCCTCGCGTCCCTCTGGCTTTCTAGTAACGAACTCAGGCGAACTCTGTGCTGGGGCGACGGCGCGCGTGCCCACAGAGAGGGCTCTGAGTGCCCCCTCTGGCACGCGTGCCGTAGGTTCGCCACCACTGACCTAGTGTGCCACAGAAGTGAAAAAGCTTTTGGGGTGGGGCTGGCGAGTCGGGGGCACATAGTGGCTTGGTGCGAGTGGCCCAGAGAGGCTGCCGCCCCACCTGCTGAGATCACCCCCTTCCAGCCTCCTGGCCAGCCCCGGGAAAACTTCCGTCTGGAGCCCACTGCCCACATCCTCTGCTGGCCTCTGTCAGCCTGCCCCCTCCCTTCCTATGAAACTCTCTGAAGCAGAGGTGGGGCAAATGGCCATCCGGCTACGCCCACAACCTTTGCCCAAACCCATGCCCCTCTCCACCTCCCCAGTGGCCCGCCCCTGCATGTCTGCCTCCCCGCCCTCACGCCGCTCACACGGCCCTGCCCCCCACCGCCCAGCTCTCCCACCCTGTCCTGCGCCACCCATTTATTTTGTTCTTTTTAGCTACTTTCCTTGCCATTCTGTGCCGCACCAAACAACTTAGGAGGTGGCCCTGCTGAGCCGTTGCTCCGCTGTGCTCGCCCCGGCGCAGCTCCCTCCCCCCCAGGAATGACATGTTTGATAGCAGATTCATCCTTTTTTGTAAGATAAAGCAAGACTAGTAGAATTCTGGACTGTATACAGTGCAGAAGTACAGATATAGCAGTATGTGGCAGAGGTGTACATTTTCAACAATATCCTCTGACAGAAGCTATAATGAGAGGGAAGCTACTTTTAATTGAAAAATTCTCTTCCCACCTTGTCAAGTAGTTAGGACCCCTCCCCCCAGTAAGGGCAGTTCCTAAATAAAGTACTAGTTTCTTTAACCACTTTGTCTCACTGATGCTGAATATTCACTCTGCCAAGAGAAATAAAACTTAAATACAATGAGTTACAGATCTTAGCTCCATTATTACATATACATATTCTTGAATTTGTCTGGCATGATTTCCCTTTTCCAGTTTCAAATCATTTTTTTCTGATAAAACCCAGTGTGAAATGAAACCAAACAAAGGGGTCTGGTACAAGAATTTCCAAAATCAAAGAAATTCCAATAAATTAACTGTGTCTCACATTAAAATGATCCATTAGCTATGGCTCATTACACTCCATTTGTGGGGAGACAGAATACTTTTGCTTTAAAAATACAACTTCTGCCCAATAGAGACAAGATTAAAAGGAAGCACAATAATTAAAAGTTCTGTGGTGGTTCAGCACATGTGCTTTAATTATCTTTTAGATGGTACTCAAAGTATTTTCCCCCCAGTATAGAGGGGAAATAGCCATAGTTAAAAGTTACTCGCTGTGCAATCCTGGGGGGGAGTGGAGCTCCATAGGAGCCCGGGTGAGCCCTACACCGGAGTCCGTGCCGCTTGGGCCATGCACACTGGCACAGACGCTGGAGTAAGGCAACTTCCGTAGGTGGCGGGGGATTACATGGTAGCGTGGTGCTGGGATGCCGGCGCAGCCTCCCTGCCGCCCTTTTGCCGGCGTATCGTCCCACGCTGGTGTCCTGGGAGGCGTTCCTGGGGATGGAGCTGGTTTTAGGCAGCTTTCTAACCCCTTTTACCCCAAGAACTCCCCTTTATGCTGCAGCAGGGCTACAACAGCAAAATAGCTGGCGAAGCCTCACTATTCTCTATGGGCCATTTTTTGATTTTCTAATTTTTTAATGTTTTTCTTTTTTACAGCTGGGAAGCCTTTGTGGTGGCGGCATTGCTGCGTCACTCTTAGCCACTGTCTGTCTACCCCCTCCCATTTGGATTGGGCTGTTAGTAACACTATGAAATGGATAGTGGTGGTGGAAAGTGCCGTCAAGTCACAGCTGACTTATGCTGACCCCAGAATTTTCAAGGCAAGAAACATTCAGAGGTGGTTTCCTATTGCCTTCCTCTCCGTAGCAACCTTGGACTTTCTTGATGGTCTCCCATCCAAATACTAACCTGGGCTGACCTGCTTAGCTTCTGAAATCTGATGAGATCAGGCTAGCTTGGGCCAGTCAGGTCAGGGCATATAATGGACACAAATGATTAATAATATAATGGAAGGGCAAGATATTGAATAACTCAAGCCTAACTGTTTCCGTTTTCCTCTGGAAGGGGTTTTTAGTCTGTTTTTGTTGTTTTATTTGCATCATTTTAGGCTGCTTGATGAGTTTTATGCTACCTTTATAGCTTTGCTTGTTTTTAGTGGTTTTTTTTTAACTGACTTTGTTTTGTTTCTTAATGGCTTGTGTTTTTTGTTTGATTGTTTTAGTTACAACTTGCCTTGAGTGTGTCTCTGGAGAAGTGGCAAATAGATTTTCTAAATAAATAAATAATAAGTGATGACCAGCACAGATTAAAATTCCAGTGGCACTCTTCAGCATGGAGTGAAGGGGCAGAATAATTAATGATTTTACCATTCTATTTGTGAGTAAAGAAGGGTAATAGAATACATTTGAACAGGTTTCTTATCTGCAATAACTAATCTTGAGAATTCACCATCAGGAACTTCTACTGCAGCAGTGTGGTTGAAACCACAGCATATATTTAGAATAACCACTGGATTCAGTGTTGGGCGGATCTATACACTTCAACCATCTTATGCAAATGACGAACAGCAATCACCTGTTAACAGAAAGGATCTTCCAAGAAAGAAATATACAAAATTAAAATGTCATATTTAAAAAGGCACGAAATAGTTGCATTCAGAGAACTTAGATTTTTTTGAGTTGGCAATTTCTTCCCCACCCTTGTCTTCCAAATATATTTTTAAATATGAGCAGCCAGTGTGATGCATCAACAAAAAAGACTAGTGCGATCTTGGGGTGTATCAACAGAGGTATAACATACAAATTTCAAGATGTCGTAGTCCCGCTGTACACTGCATTGGTCAGGCTGCACCTGGAGTATTGTGTGCTGTTCTGGAGGCCTCACTTCAAAAAGGATGTGGATAGAATGGAGCGGGTACAGAGGAGACGCAAGGATGATCAGGGGCCTGGAGACCAAGCTCTACAAGGAAAGGCTGAGGGACTTGGAAATGTTTAGTCTGGAGAAGAGGAGGCCTCCAAATAAATATAGGTTTCATAATTCATTGTTGAGTAAAAGTTGTGTGAGAAAAGAGGTGGGCACAGAGATAATAAGTTTCCTCCCATGCGTTTCCTCTTTCTATAGGGAAACAGTGAATCCAGAGCTACTGTCTGTATTTTCTAAATGCCACTTCTTTTGTGGCTGGGGCTGTCTGCAAAGGCAGAAAGAAGGTGGTGGTAACTAAACACAAAGATCATTCCTTTTTGTTCTCCTAATTTATCAGTACTCGGAAGCTTGCAAAGTACGTGTTATGTAAACTAGATGGTCAAATATTAGGGGACAGCAAACATTTGAGCACACGAAGCAGCTCTATAAAATCAGACTAGTAGTCTCGCTGCCTCAGTACTGTCTACTCTGACAGCTCTCCAGGGTCTCAGGAAAAGCAAGATCTTTCCCAGTATCTGCTGTCTGAGGTACCAGATGTTGAACCTGAGTGCTTAATGCATTCAAAACAAGTGTTTCACCAAAGATTCCATTTTCATTTTATTTTATTTCTATCCTCCCCCCCCCCCCCGCTGCAGTGGGGCTCGGGTGGCTAACAACATATAGCATATATAATTAAAATCCAGTGAAAACTAACATCAGATTGAAATATAATATAATTCTAAAAAACTCCGAGATGGCATGCAATCATCCCCCCCCCATTAGATCATCTAGATATAACATTTTTCAGTGATTGTGGGGAGGAGACCCGGTCAATGCTGGCCAGTATGAGCATTGCTGGGGGGCGGAGTTGGCATGTTTAGTGGTTCCTAGAAGCTTTACCCTCTAGAAGGAATATAAGTAGGAAGATGGGGCGGTATGGACTTTTTCTGATGAGGAATAGAAGAGGACTTTTTAGGCTCATCCTGGTAATGAAAACAAATTCCTGGTCTGAGCCCTGGCACAAAGTAGCCCTGTGTTGGTACAAAGGAGAACCTGCCAGGTGAAGGCAGGGTAAGAAATTCTGGCACTTTTGTAAGGAGCTACTAGAATTTGTGATATGTGGCAAACAGTAGCAAACTCTTTTGGTGGGTGTAGGACTGGGTTCTCTGACTGCAGTCAAGGAAGTGGGAGCAATGCTTCCTTTCTAAAAGGAGAGGTACTGGGGCTGCATGAGAATTGTGCCATATGTCGTATAAGCCTGACCCTTAATTGTAAGTGTATGGGCCAAACTAGTGAGGAGATCTGTGAATGCACCTCTGTAGCATTTTTTTTTAAAATGTGTTTCCTGGCTCCCAGTTTGGATTGGGGCCATGGTGTGGTGTGAAAAGGAGTTAATCTCTCCCCTCATCTGGTTTCACCAGTTGATTCTGACAGCGGTGATGGGGGTGTGCATGCTTTGGGCTCAGTGGGTGGCAGGTGCCTCTCGTGTCTGTGCTACTGCTACCTAGCCTTGGCATGGGAGGAGGTCAGCACAGCAGGAGCGTGTAGAGAGGAGGTCAGCACAGCAGGAGTGTGTAGAGGACACACATCTCATACTGTGCTGTCTCTGCCAGTTTGGCTTCCCAGTCCTTCAGCAGTTGGAAGCGGTTCCACTAAAATGGACATTTACAAAAGACTGGATTTATGAAGAATTGTAGGTAATTTGACACTGAGTTATTATTTATCTGTAACCCACTTTTCTGCCCAATGGGGACTCAAAGTGGTATTGTGAAGCTGCCTTATACTAACCCTGTATAGATGACCCATCTGAGCATTGACTGAACATGTGGGGAGGAACAGTGGGCGTGAGTATGCCAGCTCTGCCACCATCTATGCATGATTGCCAAGTTGTCTGCACAGTGTGATTGTATGGAGGAAATGGCCAAACATACGCTCCCTCCCCGTGATCAGCAATGTTCAGAAAGCAGTATCACAGATCACGAGGAGGGGCATATATATGCACAGACTCTTCCTCTGCTTGCTCACATCATGCAGATGACTCAGCGATTGCATGGAGGCGGGGGCAGGCCCAGCGCTGTTGTGCCCACTCTTCCTCCCCACATGATCAGTCAAGGTGCAGACAAATTGTCTGTACAGGGCTGCTGACTCAGACTGTGGGCCTGAGCTAAGGGTTAATGAAAACAAGAGCAGCTTTCTGAAGTAGATGAAAGGAGCTGTGGATTCACGGACTTCTGCTGCGGTTGTAGGAGACAAGAGATAAGAAGTGTACCCAGTCTCCCCTGTGCCCTGCTCTAAGCACCAATTGTTCTGTTAGCTTGCTGATGAGGTAGTTGCTTTGGCCAAGGCCAGAGTATAGAGGTGTTGCTTCATTAGCATAGTAAATTGCCCTCAGTAATGGCAAAATTGCCTCCATTTTCTGATCATGGGTCTTATGGAAAGATTTGATGTGGGCTTAACATGACTTTGTAGGTCTAAAGTGGGGAAAGAATTATGTAAAGAGGAGAACATGATGTTTGTAATGATTGACATCTTGGCAAGTATATACTCTTATGCTGGACTAACAGTGGTTGCTTCTGCTTTAGACTGGAGCCTGTTATTCAGCTGAAGAATAAGTCTTTTAACCCTTCTCCTCCTTGGTGTGTTTATTGCGCCTGGACACCAAGGGATGAATCTGTTGGCTGAAAGACTGTCACCGGCCAACAAGACCATTTGTCTATGAAAGCTAGTACTGTCTGTTCTGCCTGGCAGCAGTTCTTCAGTCTCAGGCAGAGGTCTTTTACATCACCTGCTACCTGATCCTTTTGACAAGAGATGCTAGGGATTGAACCTGGGACCTTCTGCATGCAAAGTAGACCCTCTGCCATTGAGCCATGGCCCCTCCCCTTATAATTCATGCTATTACTATGCCAATTTGGAAAATAATGAATTAACCAAAGCACTCAATAATGGATAAATGACTGTAACTTGAGCTGATCTGAAATTTCATAGGTTTTGAATTTCTGATAGGAATGTGACTTTAGAAAAGTAGGAGGAGAACGGCTTGCCTTTTTAGAAACAAAATTGCTATTTCATTGATGCGGCTGTACACCCTCTTAAAACTGAGGTTCTGTCTGCCGTGTAAAGGCAGAAGCCCATTTTAATTCCGAGATGCATAGTCCTGGTTTTGTGGCAATACTGTGAAAAAAATATCCAGTCTGCTATGCAAGTGTAACATTTGTCAGAATATCTGGGATTTTTTTTTCTGTTGCAATAAAGGATCTTCAGAAAATATGTTATCAAAAGGCAAGAAGTGCTAGAGTTCTCTGTCCCATGCTCTGAGTAATAGTTCAGAAGTAAACACAAAGGATTGCTTCCTCCTTCCCCAAACCTCCAGTTGCACAACACCAGTGACTGGCCGCAGTCAACAGTGACACCAAAGTGACAGGGTGGAAGAAAAAAGGAGGGGAATAAAACCCAACCTAAAAACAAAAGCTGGGTACCCAAGGTTGGGTGAAAGGAAAATATATATAAATCTATGTATAAATACTGAAAGTATAATTTATTAGAAGCGCTATATAAAAGTTAAAATTATTTAAAAGCATTAAAATAGAACAATGGCCACAGTCAACAGTGACACCAAAGTGACAGGGAACGGAAAGCTCTTCCTCCAATTAGTTTCAGTAGAGTTGCTTTGCTAACTATTTAACAGGTGCTTGTTCCTTAGCCAAACCAAAGGACAGTTAATTATAACTGTTTGTATATAATGTGTTTTTGATATGTATGTATATATGCTTAATTTAAAAGAGAGACGACATATAGTTCTATGATTGTTTTTATCAGCATTCCCCACCACACACCACCACCACCACCACAAAATGCAGCCACAGCTTGCAGTTTGTCAGGGAAGACTGGCAGGGTGGACCTTTAAACCCTTTCGCTTTATGTAACTTTCCTGCTGAAATTCCACATTCTCATTTTCCTTGCTTCTAAGTCCCTGTATCTTTGGGGGGGGGGGGGTCAGTGCCACACATTTTTGCTCCCTCTAGTGGTTGATTCAATATCACATACATTTAAGTCCAGGGTATCTTCCTGCAAATTTAAACTGCAGGTTTTATGCTGGATATAAATCGACCACTAAAGGGAGCAAAACATGTGAAGAACTGACCCCCCCTCCCCAAGAAACAGGAACTTACAAGCAAGCAAAATGAGATTGTTGAAAAGCCCTAAGTCAACTTTCCAGAACAACCCATTTGCAACTTCATGTACACAAGATGACCATAGCATTTCAGCCTGTTTTCATCATTTTTGTTAAAATCCCCCAAAGAGCCATAGAACTGTGCATAATCCATAGTTCTGCCTTGTATCACTTTAGCAATGTTAAGGAATAACACATACCAAACCAAAGGTGTTCATTAGTATCACCTGATAAATCACTTTTATTTGTATTGTCGAAGGCTTTCATGGTCAGGGTTCATTGGTTCTTGTAGGTTAGAGTAATTAGTGTGTGTAGGAAGAGTAATATATAGTCAGAAAGGGGTGGGTTTGAGCTGAATCATCGTCCTGCAAAAAGTATCAAAGGTAATGTGCTAATCATTGTCCTTTATCAAGATAATGTGCTAATGAGGGTGTGGTATGTTAATATGGAACCATTGTATCCTGAAGTGATCTGTTAATGTGTGAAATCCAAAGCTAATCTTCCTACACGCTTGACACTGAGAGACACTGTCCTTCAGTGTTACTCCACTGAAGATGCCTGCCACAGCTGCTGGCGAAACGTCAGGAAAGAAGATACCAAGACCACGGTCCCACAGCCCGGATAACCTACAAGAACCACTTTTATTTGTTTCGTCTGTTAAAGGAGTGGTGGAAACTCACGCAGTAACAAGCATTGTTTTTTTTTGTATTTCAAATGAACTTGTACATGTGGTAGTTATGAGCTAGCACACAGCCAAGGTTTAACATCGTTAGACAAAAATACAATTTGTGACTGGATGTTTTGCTTGCAGTGAGGCAAGATTCTAATACAAGACTCTAGTTGATTTCAGTTCTTTGTTGCAGTCCTGCTGCAAAAGTTTGTGGTTGCCTGAATAAATGAATATTGCCCAATCCCTATAACAACTTCTGTAGGCGTGGTGTCACAGCCAGCAAATGGCCCTTATGTTCATTCTGAACATAGCAAGTAAAGGGGAAGCATGGTCCGTTCTCACTTTATTCTATTTTTGTACTCTGATGCCATATCAAGACTAGCAAACTCACCAGATTTTCTTTGGAGGGTGTTCTCTTAACCTATAAAGCTGCCTTATACCAGGTCAAACCATTTGTCTATCTAGGTCAATGTTGTCTATCCTGACTGGCTCTACAGAGTCTTGGGCAGAAAAAGATATTTTCCTGTACTAGCTGAAGTCCTTTTTAACTAGAGATGCCAGGAATTGAACTTGGGACCTTCAGCAAGTAAAGCATGCCCTGGACCACTAGCCAGTCTTGTCCCAACGGCAATGATATAAATACACATAGAACTGCAGTCATATGCAGAAAAAGCTGTATTGATAATATCCAGTGTGGTATAGTGGTTAAGAGGGGTGGTTTGGAGTGGTATAGTTTGATCTGGAGAACCGGGTTTGATTCCCCACTCCTCCACATGAGCGACTGAGGCTAATCTGGGGAACTGGATTCCCCCCCCCACTCCTACACAAGAAGCCAGCTGGGTGACCTTGGGCAAGTTAGAGCTCTCTCGGCCCTACCTACCTCACAGAGTGTCTGTTGTGGGGAGGGGAAGGGAAGGTGATTGTAAGCTGGTTTGAGTCTCCCTTAAGTGGTAGAGAAAGTCGGTATATAAAAACCAACTCTTTTTCTTCATCATCCATGATTCATGTGTTTTAATTTCTTAAGGACATACATTCTAACCCAATACAGTTCCAGCGATGTCATCTCTAATTTGGCAAAGTCTCATGTCTAATGGTACCTTGTCTAAAGAGCCCTAAATAGCCCTTCCTATGGTCACTATATATGGCAGATTCCTTAATCAACTGTCCCAAGAAGATTACAAACTTGATTTTTTTCATGCCATCAGTGCCTAGGATAGGAGTTAGGTTTTGTATCTTACTTGTATCATAGAGGACAGGTTTTTACCTGTCCCGCATAGAAGAATGGCTTCCATTTTTAGAAGAAATTAAAGAGGCCACAACCAGAGATGTTTCACATGGAGAGATAGGGTTGCCAGCTCTGGGTAGGGAAATATTGGGAGATTTTGGAGGTGGAGCCTGAGGAGGCTTCAATCATATCAATCCAAGTTTGGGAACCATAACAGCAACATATGGCGAAACATGGAAATAGTATGAATAGCTACTGAATACTCCATGTGAATACTCCTGAAAACAGAGCTACAGATAAAAAGCCAAGGTGGAGCACAACCTTTATGTGGAAATAGCCCAGGAATAAAAGATGAGAACAGAACCTGTCTTTTTCTTCAGACACTGGTGCTTCCAAAGTTATGAAAAGTACAAATTTTGCTTTGTCCTCAACATTCTTCCTAATTGCATCCCTATACTACTGCTGTTTAATCCAAGACCAAGTATGTTGACATCTGTGGGAAGAAAAGGTTTTTTTTTTTTAGTGTGCTGCCTTTTGGCCTCAAGATACACTTACTGTAGCTTACAAAATATAAAAATAAACACAAGATAAAACATTAGCAATAAAAACAATAACTATAATACAATAACAAATGTCAGCACATAGAAACTACAGTGTCATGAATATAAACCAGCAACAAACACACTGTTTGACATTAAAGGCCTGAGTCAACAGATCAGACTTTGGGTTGGATCCAGACTAAATTTTCCAATGACAGAATGGAACTTCCCCGCTTTCCCCCTCCCATTGCAGCTCACTGAACTCCATGAAATCTGCTCTAAAGGAAGAGAGGACCTTGAAGAATGACATGAGGGCGGGTCTGTGGCAGGAAGGGGAAATCGGTGCAAGCTGCCAAAATGTTCTGGATCCAGCCCTTTGCCTGGTGCCTAAAAGATGACAAAGGTGATGCCAGGAGAATGTTGGGAGGACAGGTAACAACTGTGAAGGGATCCTGTGAGGAGGGGAAAGCACAGAGTTTCAGGAGCCCTTATGATCCATGCTACATTGGATTTTGTATTTGCACATTTCATTCAGTGAGAAAGCTGCATTGTATCAGAACTGTTGCCACATAGGATTCTGGGACTTGTTTTAGGGCAACTTGTAGTCCAAGCTTAGACCATGCCCAGAATACATGGTCTGGTTGCATTCAGTATACACTTTCCTTCCATCTTTACCTCCTTAAACCAAGCTAAGAAGAAACACATTATTCATCAACATAAGAAAACAGGGTATTCCATGCCTCCTGGGCAGGGCATGTAGGACTGATCCGTATATAGGTAGAAGTCATGAGGAGATAAAAATTGCACTTTGCTCATAGGCACACCTTGTAGATCACAGAGGTCATTTATCTTCATGGCAATCAAGAGGAGCCACTGAGGTAGCAACGAGGGAAGCAACAAAGGGGAAAAGTTGGTAAAGGACTTTTGTGGAGGCAGAAGCAGCAGTTTGGTGAGGGCCATAGTTCTCAGCAATATGAATGGCTGAATCTGGCCAGCTTTTTATCTCAACATCATCTAATTCCCATCCTTACTACAGTCTCAGTCTCATGTGGTTTTTATCCATATGAGTTCCATGATTCCCAGCATAGTTTTGTTTTTTTGGGTGGGCAAAGGGAACCCCTCCTCCCTTTTTCAGCAGTGAAGCCAGAAGCCAATTCAGTTCTTAGGATCACCCCTATACTATATAATTTCAGAGTCTTGTTTTTCAGAATGTTGATTATAAATGGAGAAATATTTGGGTGTTAGTTCCTTGGCAGCCTCTTGAAACTCCTTGTTTACAAAGTAATAGCAAACGGCATCCAAGCAGCAGTTAGTATTGGCAATAATCCCAGCAACATCTACAATGCTGTTGATATTTTCTACCGGAATGCTGATGGCACCACTGTAATCAGCTATGAACCGAATGATGTTTGCAATGTTAATAGGTAAAAAACATATCACAAACACAGCCATATTTGCAGAGATGATGTTGATTGATTTCTGCATGAGCTTTTCTTCATGTGGGTTTGACTTTTTCTTCTTTGTGAGTTTCTTTGTGATTTGGATAGAACAGAAGCTCAAGATGGTTAAGGGTATAAAAAATCCCCAAATAGTAGATGCAAGAACAGATATGGATGGAACTCTGGTAATCTTCTTAAAGCAACATCCAGGATTATCTCTTTTCTCCCACCGTTTATTTAACCACACAATACTTATCATTAAGATCCAGAGAATCCCACAGACAACAGCTGATTTCTGAGGGGACCTCACTTGCTTTGCTTTGAAAGGGTACCATATGGTGATGTATCGATCAACTGCTGTGATGGTAATAAGGAATACACTCATGTACCGGTTAATAAAATATGCAGATTCCAAGACTAAGCACCATGTGTCCACTTCTGTCGTCTTCATAATCATCTTGATTGGCAAACTAAAGAGAATAAAGCAGTCTGCAAAGGCTAAATTGGCCATGTATACTTGGGTTTCAGTCCATTTGCTCAGTTTATAGCAGAATACTCTCAAAGCCAACGCATTGAGGATGACTCCAATGATGAAAACTGGGATGTAAACAAACGTTTGAATATTGTCTATGTTTGTACGATTACAGGCCTCTGCCCGTGCAGTCCAGTTCTCTTCTGAGTTCATTACTTCACTCTGTTGCTCTAAAAGAATAAAAAGAGTATAATTATGGGGTGGTGTAATATCACCTTTTATAGAACAGCTTGCACAGCCATCTGCTTCATGCCAACAGCCATGTTAGTAAGTTATACTCCGAAAAACCTGTTACCCAGAGCCTGTCACCCAGCCGTAGAGTACCTTCCTCATGTTTCATCCTATCCTCTCTATTGGGAGCCTAGATGATAGATCTACATTTCTTGAGGCAATCTTATCCAGCCATGACCTGCGTGTAGCAGGGGAGAAAATTATTTTTTTCTTGATGTAGTTGAGATCTTCATGTCACTTGCATAGCTTCCCTGTTTACATTGGCTGCTATGAAAATCCGAGTTACAGACATGCTCAGGGCCTAATTTTTTGCAGCCTGATTTGTCTTTGGGGCCCGGCTGTCTTTCTGCTACTTGTTAATTTTCATCTAATCAGCTTTAATTGTTGTTTTCTCATTAACCCTAGTATGTTATGTTAATTTAGGTTAAGATTGTAATGGCCTTTGGCCATATGCAATATATTTTATTATTACTACATGTTGTGATGGTTAGAGTGTCAGACTAGGATCTGGGAGACCAGGTTTGAATCTCTACTATGCTATAGTATAGAAGCTTGCTAGGTGACCTGGGGCCAGTCACAAGCTCTCAGCCTACCCTACCTTACAGGGACAGGGTTGATGTGAGGACAAAATGCAGAATGATGTAAGCTGCTTTGGGTCTCCATTGAGGAGAAAGATGTGGTATAAATGAAGTAATTAAGTACAAGAACAAATAACAAATATTTCTGTGATGTCATAATGCTAGTAGTAAAACTGTTGAGCATTTATATAATGCTGTTGTATACATAATTCTGATATGTTTAAAATTACATAACGTTAATTTCAATTGATTTGAATTGCTAGTGCTCAAGTGGGCTCTAGGTGATTACTGATTGATATTTCATTTGGAACAGATGTTATATTTTTCCATTGTAGTGTTGTCTATGTAACTTCTCTAGCCCTAATCCTAGGTTTCAGAGATGTGATTACAAGAGTTTTAATCAGTGGGGACTAAAAGGAATGGGCACCTTTGCTTGTACCAGCATGGTATAGTGGTTAGGAGCAGTGGACTCTAATCTGGTGAACTGGGTTGGTTTCCCCACTCCTATGCATGAAGCCAGCTGGGTGACCCTGGCCTAGTCACAGCTGTCTTCGAGTTCTCTCAGCCTCACCTACCTCACAAGGTATCTGTTATGGGGAGATGAAGGAGATTGTAAGCCAGTTTGATTCTCCTTAAAAGGTAGGGGAAATTGGCTTATAAAAACCGGCTCTTCTTCTTCTACACACTCAAGAAACAGCAAGATGGACTGTAATGCCTAAGAATAGCTACCAGGCTGATTGAGATTGGACACTTGTTTATCTTCTCCTGCTCCCCTTCTAATGGACTCTCTCTCTCTTTTTAAAAAAAAATAATTTTTATTGTGAATATAGGGTACAGGAAAGGAAAAAAAGGGAGGGGCAAGAACAATCCGTCTGCAATAGACGAGCATTCTTATTCGTCTATTA
Source organism: Euleptes europaea (assembly GCF_029931775.1). Lineage (NCBI taxonomy): Eukaryota > Metazoa > Chordata > Lepidosauria > Squamata > Sphaerodactylidae > Euleptes > Euleptes europaea. The sequence continues at coordinate 42,640,318 of NC_079316.1, forward strand.
TATTCAGGAACATTTTACATTTTCATACTGCAATAAACGAACGTTCTAATAGACTATCTCAACACCCAGAACAATTTTTCCAAAAATAGTATATATTTCAGATGTTTTACCAAACGTTCCAATTTAAAAATGAAAAAAAAGAGAGTAAAGTTTAAAGAAAAGGTAAGCAAACGCACCTCATCTGCAGGACTGAAAGCCACAATCAGACTTGCAAAGTGTTTCTATTAGCAGTTGAAGCCAGATGAGAGGCTGGAAGCAAATACTTTGCAAATCTGAGTTGTTATCTGCTGCAGCACAGACAACCACCATACTACACAGCATCAATTTGCACAGAGGAAAGCATCTTCATAGAGAAGAACTTACCACTTAGAGTTCAAAGTACTCCACTGGTTCTCTTCAATTGGGCTTGCAGCTTGAGAATAAACTTGCCTCTTTTTGTTCTCCTTTTAATCTTCTCCTTTTCTGTGTTAAATAAGGCTCTTCTGAAAATCTTGTTGTCACTGCCCTTTTGTCTTCTCTGCTATTGTTTTTGGATTGCTGAAAGTTATTATTTTTAAAATGTTAGTTTTCTCCAGATCCTGTAAGGTTTAAGTGTTGTGTTAAAGTCCAGCTGCTTTTTGCAGGAAAGATAAAGATCTACCGTTAAAAAAAAAACCTTGCCCCAATGACTAATAACTTTGTTTTTCTGTTGCTAAATATTGCTGCATTACGGCTGCATTTGGCATGTTGTGGTTTATCACATAACAAACCTGAATAAGCTGCTGACTATCTCTTTTCTAGCTATGTGAGAATTTGTTAATTGTCCTGACCAGAAAACAAAACTGATATGACTTGCATAGGAGGGAGCAGTTATTGCATTCTACACTGTATAAAGCATATAAATGTATAAAGCATATAAATGGATGCTTGCATTTTGGAAGTCTACTATTAACTATTATAGCCACATTTGCATATGAAATTCAACCAGTGCATGATAAACTGGATTGTATGATAAAGCTATCAGTTGACAGGGTTTTTAATGGCACTTCCTTTATGCTATGAGCTGCATGAAGATGCTCAACCATTTCCAAAAATCAGGGTGAGAAATGTTCCTCCTCATATTGTCATAGTACTAGCCTGATCCAGCCATGGTAACTTGAAAACCACTTTGGGGATAACTGAATGGGTAGCCTGTAAATTTCTGTGAATTATTTTCAGTGGTGACTGCAAGAGTTGTAATTTGTTGATGCAACAAAGGTTGCCTGGGTTTACTTGGCCTTAATTATAATGCGCTTTAATTCTGCATTTTAGGAAGAGCTTGTTAACACATGATGGCTTGAAGGCCAACAGCCTATTTTGTCTCCACCACAGAAAATATATTAGGTCTCAATAAACTACAACCTTCCAGAGCCTCTTGGCCTTACCATAGTGGACGAGGAACCATTAACTAGCACTCTGGGTACTATCTGTCAACCAGTTGCAGATCCATCTAACAATAGAATCTAACCCACATTTTCCCAATTTGTTGACAAGAATACTATGTGGAACCTTATCAAAAGCCTTACTGAAATCAAGATAAACTATGTCTACCGCATTCCCCTGATCCAGCAAGGTAGTAACTTTCTCAGAAAAGGAGATAAGATTAGTCTGACATGACTTATTCTTGAGAAACCCATGCTGGCTCTTAGTGATCAGATCCATCCTTTCTAAATGCTCAAGGACGGACTGTTTGATGATTTGTTCGAACACTTTCCTGGTATAGAAGTCAAGCTGATGGGTCGGTAGTTACCTGGATCCTCCTTTTTCCCCTTCTTGAAGATGGGGACAACATTTGCTCGCCTCCAGTCTTCTGGCACCTCACCTGTTTGCCAAGACTTTTCAAAAATAATGGACAGAGGTTCCGAAATTACATCTGCAAGTTCTTGGACTCAAAATCAAAATCTTGGACTCAAAAATCATTTCCTGTGAAAGCATGCTCTTTCCATAGTTATCAAAGACTTGGTAACACCCAGGTTAAACTACTGGTTGGGAAAATGGCTGGTACCCACTAGTGGTAGTCACTATGGTAACCATATTGCACCAGTATCCAAAGACCTTCACTGTCTTCCAGTGTGGTTCTGAACATAATTCAAAATAATATTATGGAACCCTACATATCTTGGGGGTCAGAATATCTGAAGGACCCTTGTTGCATTTACAAACAGTTCATCTGCTGAGGTTCATCAGCTGTAGCATTTCTTAAATAAATTTGTCACCCTTTCAGTTCTCCCACACTCCTAGCTTCTCTGTCTAAATATTGTTAGATGTTGCCCAATTCCCTGAGCAGTGAGAAACCCAGGACAGGGCAGCACTGCCATGTATGGTTTCCACTGGATGAGACAGTGCTCGCGACTTATTGTGTCTGTGTATTATTTGTAAATATACAGGTAGAACACAGATGGGGACAACTCCTACAGGTCTGCTACTAGTAGGAGAAAGAATCTGCAACCCCAAGATGCTTCATTTTCACATAAGTTTAATTTGCTCCCAGTATCTCTCTCTGTCCCAAAGTCAAACTGCAAAACACCTGTTTCTTCACACATGTACTCTACCTGCCCCTTATCCTCATCAGGGAGGACAATTCCATCTTCTTCCAGTTTTGGTAGATCCTTGAACAAGGGAGCTGTCTGAGTACCATCTCTTGACACTTAGCTCCCACTGAAGAAACTTAAGCAGCCATTAAAACAATTAGCATTCCTTTGTCACAGATACTGACTCCCTGCAAGGGCCAAATTTGAGATAGATCCCTTTATAGTACTCAGCCAGCAATCTCTGAGCACCACACTGTAAGCTGTCTAGACATGGACGACATCATTTAATGTTATGTACATCATGTGTTGCACATAATGCTACCTGGTATATGTGGTTGAACTAAATATCATGACACTGTGGCTCACTGATCCCCAAAATGGTGCCCATGGTACCCATCTGTGGTTTTGCTGGCACCCATTTACTTTTTCAACAAAGCATCTCTTCCCAAAGCAAAGAGAATTCTAGCTTTCCTCCACTTCATTGGAACAGGAGGTGCTTCAGAAGAACATTGGAGGGGGTCAGCTTTGAGTCTGCAGGGAGAACCCATTCAGAAATAGCTGCCTGGATTGTAGGAGGATGCTTGGCTTGCAACTTCCCAACATTTTGTGATTGGCCTCAGTATCCCATGGTGACCGTTTTGTGATTGGCCTCTGTACCCCATGGCAGCCATTTTTGTGGTGTTGCCTACTCCTTGTTCTCAAAATTCCAAAGGTGATTCTGTGCTCAACAACATTGAAGACTCCTGCTGTGGCTTGTTTGTGATTAGATTTTTAAAAAATTAGTCAGCTTGAAACAGAAACTGATGCCTAAGGTTGGTATAGCTTTCTTGCTACATAGCCTACGCATGCATATCAGTGTGTCCAAGAGAATAATGAAATCAAGCAATCAAAGGTGTATAAAAAAGATAAAGGTAGTCCTCTGTGAAAGCACCAGGTCATTACTGACCCATGGGGTGATGTCACATCATGTTATTTACATATGTTTATGGGGTGGTTTGCCATTGCCTTCCCCAGTCATCTACACTTTACCCACAGCAAGCTGGGCACTCATTTTACCAACCTTGGAAGGCTAGAAGGCTGGGTCAATCTTGAGTCGGCTACCTGAAAATGACCTCTGTTGGGTTCAAACTCAGTCATGAGCAGAGCTTTGACTGCAGTACTGCAGCTTACTACACTAGGACTACACTTAGAATGAGACTTGATTGCCAATTTCATAAACTGAAAGAATTACCTACGTGTTCAGTCACTATTACCAACACATCATCAGCTATCAAGAATGATATAGTGTAACTGGAACAAGAATGGAGATGGAGGCTATAATCATTGTCTTTTTTTTTTTTAGTTTCTTCCATCCTTAAGATCAGCAGTAAGCCCTTGAAGGAAAATCTTCTTTCCAATATTTAAAAGTTATCTTCAACCTAATGTTGCCCAAAGTTCAAGACATAGACAGAGATTTAAAGATTTGTTATTCTTCAGTGTGACATGAGGGTGTGTGTAGTGCTGCCTTCTGGGTGTGATCATCATTTTTTTTTCTGTAACCATGATCACTTCCTGCTGTTTTTCTCAGAAAAAGAAACGTTTCTTTATAGCTTTCATTGCATTTTGTGCGGCAGCAAAGAGGAAGTACAAACGAGTTCATCATCAACATGTAAAGGAAAAGTGTGAAGGAATTATAGTAAAAGGTAGATGAGATTTTATGTTGCATGGACAGACTTGACAAAACTACCATTAAAAAAGACACATGTCACCTGGACTATCATATCATTTCCTGCTTCAAAAGTGAAGCAAATTGAAAATATACTCTATTTGACTTTCCCATGAGTTATCCAAATACCCTGAGAGACTAAACCCAGAAGTTTCGTGCGAGCCTTCCACACTGTCTTTAAGACAGTAGCCACATTTTATGAGCCTTTCGTCTGCCCCTCGCCTCATTCTCAACAGTCACAGGTATGTCTTTATTAATTTTCAGTGCCATCTGTGTAAAATGAGAATTGTTCTTAACCTTTCTTGAAGGTCACTTGAGAATTAACACCTTTGTACATGTTTTCTCACTGAACCCAGGAATAAAATTGGATCTGAGTGTTTCGACAGGGCTCTGTGGCTCACTGGACAAGTTTTTACTGAACTATTGAGCGTACCTTGAAGAATTGTACTTAACCTGATGGGGCTAACAGTGCAATCCTAAACAGAGTTACACTCTTCTAAATCTGTTGACGTCAGCTGGATTAAAAGGATGTAACTCTTTTTTAGGATTGCATTGTAAATAGATTAAATGCAAGGATATCAGTTAAGCGGCTAGTGAACTGAGCTGCCGGTATGCATGGTTAAAATTGTGATATAATAGAATGTTCTGATAGGAATATGAAAAATATTTTTGATGTGCAAGTTCCTAAACCCTGAAGAGTCATAAAAATGAAAGAATGTCATTTACAGGATTACAAGAGCAAATTCTTTGGATTTGAACTTGTCCAAAGTGTGAAGCAGCTTTAAGCCAAGTCTGAATGCAGTTCAATTACATCTTGCCTTTTCAGCTTTATTATTATCAGAGAGCTTTTATAATGTCAAAAATGTTGTTGGACTGAGCTTCACTTTACCTGGACATATGACCGATAGAATCATTCTCTAAAAGCATTGTCACATATTGTACTGAAAACACTTTACAATTTCTGTTGTATTATTTTTGTATTGAAGTGGCATAGAAAGAAGGAGACTTTTTTAAAAAAAATTGAATGTACATTCTGGCCAATGTAGGTATTGCATTTGAAGCAAATTTCAAAAAATGGTGTCAAGTGAAAACACTAAAAAGAAGTCATTGCAATGTGCCATAAATCACTGAGCATCCACTTAGTATCAGATTTTCACATTTACCCATATTTTCACTGTTTTATTCTGACTAGTTATTGTGTTCTGGACATGAACCAGAAGATTCTTTCCTATTCCATATACCAGGAAATAGACTGCTCCTTGATACTAAGGATTTGGGAGACTGAGAAGTATGTTTAATATCATTTATGTACAACAGTGCAAAACACTGAGTATAATGTGAAACACTGAGGTATAATGTGAATCACTGATCAGTAACTGGAAACTGATCATAGCAGCTGTGACAGGAAGATCTCTGCATTCATGTTTTATTTACTTATGACAACATGGGGGTCTTCATTCCTAAGATGATCAGTGACAATTCCAGGAGAACCCCAGGCCCCACTTGGGAGTTGAGAACCTGTAGTTCCTACAGGTGCTATACAAATTATTAGGGTTGCCAGGTCTCTCTTCACCATCAGTGGGAGGTTTTGGGGGAGGAGCCTGAGGAGGGCGGGGTTTGGGGAGGGGAGGGACTTCAATGCCATAGAGGCCAATTGCCAAAGCGTCCATTTTCTCCAGGTGAACTGATCTCTATTGGCTGGAGATCAGTTGTAATAGCAGGAAATCTCCAGCTACTATCTGGAGGTTGAGCAACCAAAAGTAAACACCTCTGCACTATTCCCAAGGGTTAGAAAGTTAGCGCAGGAAAGACTAAAGAAAGCATGGCTAAACAATGAATATTATATTGAACGCAAAATGTACAACCACCAAGCATATAACAACCTATCTAAAGGTAAGTATGTACAAGGTAAGATTAAAAGATAATACAGCAACTATCAATCCAAGGTCGACGTCTTCAAACGAAGAATTAGTAGAAAGGGATACGATCGTTTCAAGTCTTCCTCAGTCCCGTTAATTTCCACGTTAATATGCCAGCTTGACTTAAATTACAGCTTTTACAGCTCTCGATACAATTCTCCCGTCGGGATGAAACAAGCAACCACATACAAAGTTTCCATTTCATAACTTCCTGAATTGGGATAATAAATTTCCAATATACATGGTCGCACAGACAATTTCAAGAAGTTACTAGGTTCCTCGAAGGGATACAATCTGTCTATCTGGAGGTTGGCAACCCTACAAATTATGCATATATATAAAAAAGTCACTGATGCCATTATCTTTTAGTTTGTTTTTGCTGTGCTTGAAAGAGGTGAGGACCAGAAGGAAAAATTGCCCCAAATACTAGGTTCATCCAAAGGAGAACCTTGCAGGGGAAAAATATTAGCTGAGATAAAGGATGCACGGCACTGGTTGGCAATGGTGCACAATGATTCATCTCATTTAACAAATACATTTTGGCTAGTAAGTCCACTGCACAGGTCTGTGCAGAGATAACAGTCACTGGCACTGGGCTACAGGCTAGCCTCCTACCACTCTATTAATTAAAAAAGAAGTTTCAGGAATTTGGGGTGGGGCTACATTTGCATACTTTATGTACCCACCCCAGGCATTTACAAAACCAAAAATGGCCAGCTAGGTCTAAACGATTTGTGTACTATGGAAGTTCTGCCCTTTCCCCAGGAAGGTTTCAAGTCCCCATTCTCTTCAGTATGTGTTATGCCCCCTTTAGTCTTGATGGGAACAAATGTTAGGAGATGGTGGGGAGCATTTAGCTTTTCTTTCTTCGCCCGAAGATGCTATTTATCCCCTTGGGTACAACATTGGGGTAGCGTATAGGATGTTTTGTCACAAAACAAGCTCAAAACTTGTGAGCCCGTAGTTCCCTTTCTGGTTCTTCCGGGTCCCTCCCTTCCTGGCCCTACTTCCATATCTCATCAGAAATTTAATTACACAAGCAATCAGTGATCATTACTGATGTCAAAATACTTAATGTTGGCTCATTTCTTAATAAATGCCAACAAAAGAAGGCATAGTTTTCCATACTCACACAAACTATATATAGTAGAAGGAAAGCATCTGATAAGGTGCTGGCATGGCAGGTCTTTGTTCATGGGAGCAGGGTCGTTTCTAATTAGGGTTGCCAACTAGCTGGAGATCTCCTGCTATTACAACTGATCTCCAACCGATAGAGATCAGTTCACCTGGAGAAAATGGCTGCTTTGGCAATTGGACTCTATGGCATTGAAATCCCTCCCCTCCAAAGCTCTGCCCTCCTCAGGCTCCGCCCCAAAAACCTCCTGCCGGTGGCAAAGAGGTTTCTAATGTTGCTGGTGGCAACCCTATTTCTAATGTTATTTGAAGACTGGCATTTAATTACTAAAAGAAGTTTGCTCAGAAATTGCTGCATTTTGCATCTTGAACAGGAACATAAAAACTAATATCACAAATGGAGACGTTTATCTTTCAAAAACAGACATTAAACTGAGGCCTTGTCTAAGTCAACGGCAATGTGGAGAGCATCATCAGATAAAAAGATATAAACCAAATTTTACATTACAACTAGTTTCTTTATCATTTGTGATCCTTTAGTTCAGCTTTATTCTTCATAATATTCTGAAGAGGAGGCTTCAGCTGGCTTTGATTGGGTGCAGTGCTTTGAAAATGAGATTACATGCATCCTGAAATTATCTTGCTGTTTTTGGTAGGCAGCTGGGAATCTTGAGATATGTTGGGATTAGAATGCATTGACTTAAAAGATATAGCTTCCTGAAATTCCTTGGCAACAAAGTAATAGCAAATGGCATCCAAGCAGCAGTTCAGATTTTGTATGCATGCTGTCACATGCATGGTTTTGCTCAAAGCTTGATGCTGCCAGCATTCATCTCCTGCTGCATCCATTGCAAATGCAACCAGTGAACTGATATTAAAAGGCAGAAAGCATATGATGAATGTGCCCATGTTCACTGCAACAATACAGATTGCTTTCCAAGTTAATTTTTCTTCCTGTAAACTAGCGTTCTGTTTCTCCTTGAGGCATTTGATTATTTGTGTGGAACAAAATGTCAAGATTACTATTGGTATGAACAAAAAGACAACTGTTACTATTGGCATGAAAATAAAATTGTTCTCAGGATTTTTATAAAAACAATACCTTTGTTCATTTTTTGGAACCCAGATGCCAAACGTGATCATCCAAGCCAAGCAACACAGCCAAAGAAACAAGCAGCTGATGGCAGCCTTCCTCGGAGACCTTAGAACTTTGGCTTTCAGTGGATGCTTGATTGCAATGTATCTGTCTACTGCTATGAAGGTGATGGTGTAGATGCTTATTGGCATGTTGATAAAATAGATTGCCTCTATGACAAGGCAAAAGACATCTTCACGCCATCCCTGATAGTGAAAAACCATAATAAATGGTAAGGTAAACACTGTAGCATAGTCAGCCATGGCTAAACTGATCATGTAAAATCTGGTCTCTGTCCATCTGCTCAGTTTGAAGTAGAACACCCACAATGCAACTGTATTAAATATAAGTCCAAGAAAGAACAACGGGATGCAGAGAATTAGTTCAAAAATGATGATGTTCTGATCCATCTCAGTATAGTTACTGCAGTTCGCCATGATGGTATGTTGCTGTAAAGAGAATTCTGAATTAAGAAGCAGAAAGATTATGTTGATGACAAAAAGACATCATTATTTTTCTAGTAGCAACAAGCTGGTTCTTCTCCTAAACACTTGCCTTACAGTAGTACCATGCACAACTCTAATCAATTATTGTTCCAAAAGCAAACACATAGGGCACAATCCTTCCCAGTATGTGGAGGGTGTTACGAAATGGGTTGCCTATTTTCCCGGACTGGTCATGGCAACCCCAGCTGGTGCGAGCCTCCGCCTCTCCAGAGAGAGTGGCAAGCCTAAAGCCGCCTGGAAAAGAGCGCCCCGTCATCCCGTGAATTGGCAGTCAAGGAGCAGTGGCCAGGTCAACCCCTCAAGTGAGCCAGAGGGAGTCAATTTTCCTGTGTGCCCCCGTTCCAGTGGAAGCCATCTCGCAGGGAGCTGTCAGCACACAACCACCATCAACATCCCCCTCTTGTCTCATCAACTTGATTAGTGAGCCATCAAGAGACGTTGAGACAACAGTAAAACAACATTTCTCCGGCTATGCAAAGCGACAAGCCCCGGAGACAGCGATGTGCAGCTTTGTGTATGAGCAGTAATCCCATCTACAAGCAACTCCCGATCCTCCTGGAATTGTGCAAATCAATGAAAACAGCATAGTTTACTCAATTGCCCCATTTCCCCACCCCGGCAGCCGATCATTACTCTGTGTTGTCACCTTTTGTTTCACCATGGGAACCATGAAGGGGTAATCCAATCACCCTGCCCTCAGGAGAAAGGTATAACTGGGGTCTCCTGAAATCCATACCTTACCTTAGGTCTTCCCCTTTCATACTGACTGTCACTCTGTCAGAGTGGTGTTGCCACATGTACTGCCTGACCTCCCGCCCTGGTCATGGCAACCACACCAGAGACTCACTGTACTGTCTAAGTGTTAAAGCCTGCTGCTCTGGGCTAGCGCTCCGCTGAATTACTAGGCTGTCCAGGACAAGAGACCAGGTCACCCCTGCAGAACCAGCCAAAGTGAAGCCATGATCCTGATTGTCTCCTGATCCAAAGGGAAGCCATAACACCGAAGCAAGAGCATCATGTCGCTCTCTCCTGCAGTCCCCCCCCAAATATCCTGTGAGAAAAACATCCGCTGCAATCTGCATTAACAACTAAGAAGAACTCCTCTGCCGCATCCCTGGAGTGTAGGGATTCACACCTTCCTGAGGTATTGTCGAACATGAGAAGATCGAGTCAAGTCATCCCGGAGATATGCAAATCATTGGTGCCAGCTTAGTTTACAAATTGTTACTCTGTCTAATCCCTGCATCCCAAGTCTTTGATCCCTATTGTTTTAGATAAGAGCCATATGGGGAATCTCAACCCCCCCACCCCAGAGAAGGGTATATTTTCCCCTCCCTGACAAAGCAAGTTCTTCTTCTTCTGCTCTACCTAACTCTCCTTTCTACCATGTGTGTTGAGTTTTGCGGAGCGCCACACCTCCCTCCCTCCCAGTGACTTGGCTGGCTCAAGGCTCCGATACATCCCTCTCCCATCCCCCGCTATATTTCATTTTGTACCAATATGCCACGGATTTTGGACATCTCCACTTCTAGATCGGTAATGTATTACCCAATCAACAACATCCTCTCCCTTGAGAAACGTCTCTAATCCTACCTCCTTTTTATTCTTAGTTCTTGTATGTATGTATTTGCAACACTGAATGAATATATATATATATATATATATAAAAGCACTTTTAATCTGGAATTCCTTGGTCTGTTGTTATTCTGAGATTCACTGAAAACAACCCTGGTATACATTGGGTGATTCCGCTATATAAATAAATTAGTGCCGCTGCTCATGCTAATTTCCCCAATCAAAGAGCAGTTTTGGTAACAGTGGACAGCCATGCTTGAACACGCAGGGGACCCCCCCTGCCCCCTTTTTATTCCTCTTAGCCTATGGAACTCAGGACAACTCTACTCCAAAATAGGTACAGTATTTCCCATCATCATAAGCCTGCCACATTGGCAAACATCTCTTTCTACCACCTTTTGCTCCTAGACTCTTTGTATGTTTGTATTGCTACATTGAATGCTTGAATTATATAAACTCTCTTAATTTGGAATCCCTTGCCTCTGTCATTATTCCAAGGTCACAGATCCAGGCTGTGCTATATATTGGTTGCATCCCGCTATATAAATATAGTTACCGTATGTGCGCTAATTCCCCAATCAAAGCGCATTTCAGCTAACAAGGGCTTAAGAACTATTCCCCACTGCCTGCCTTGGCATATGTGAATGGGCTTTCTGAGGACAGATAGGTTGCACACTCTTTTTCAAATAGCCGAAATGACAAACAGCAAAAAGTATCGAAGTAAAAAAGAAGTAATAACAACAACAACAAAAACCCACCCCAACCTGTGACACTTTCCTTATTCCCATCCAGGTCCGCTCTTTCCACTTGAACAAGCTAGTCAAGATCAGGAGCTCAAGTAACTTGATCAAGCACAAGAAAAGGGCTAGAGGGGAGACAAGAGGCACAAAAGGTCACCGGGTCCCTGTAATGGACAATGGTGGTCCTTCAATATTTGTCTCCTGAAGGGGAGAACACTCCATTATGCTCTATGGGGATTCCTCTATCCATGATGAAGGGCATAGTTCCGGAAAGACTGTACTCGTGGAAGTTTCCGTTAATTAAGCATGTAAAAAGTTTAGCTAGATACATTTCTATGTGCAGCCTAAGATGTACATAAGGTAGTCAATTAGATGAAATGGATGTTTTGATGGACAATTTTCATATGTGGTCTTCTATTCTAAGCTTTTTAATGTGCATCTTCAAATCCCATTTTATTGGCCTATAAGTGCTGACTCCGTAGCCTCTGAGGGCCAATTCCCCGTGTGACAAAGTCCTTATATCTCTCATGAGCCCATCCTTGTCCTGTCAGTCAGACATGTGCTGGGAGTTTTATGCTCAATGCCTAGGTATGTGTGTGTGGTTCTGATATGAATCAGAACCACATTGTACAAGGATAGGAGGCTTAAGTCCAATTCTTACTTCAGCCCTGACTTGGGGAACATTGCTGAAAATGCAAAGCCAAAGGGAGCCTGAATCTTTTTCTTGATGGGTGGCAAAGTGGTGAGTTTTAGTGGGAAAATGCTATGAATGAAAAGAATTACACATCCCCTCCCCACTTTGATTTTTCACTTCATCACAGCATCTGATGCTGACTTTCAATTAAAAAACAAAACAAAATACCACCTCCACCACACCAAGAGACTTTTCACGCATCTCCCTCCAGTTGCTGGCAATGTTTGAAACCAGAGTTGCTAATATTAATGAAAGGGACACATATATACATTGTAATGGAAACAGGACAATTAGAATAAAATAAAAGTATGAAAAGCAACCAGGTGTTTAGAATTTAAGGTGCTTTAGAAGCCTGCACTTTTGTGCTGTTGCATTTATTTATTTATTGAACACGTTTGTATCCTGCCATTCAGCTCAATTAGGGCCCTCAATGTGGAGAAAAATTTTAAAAGTTTTTTTAAATTTCCCCAGTCTTCACTGGAGCAAAATGTGAATGAAGGGTGGAATGTTACCTGCATTACTTGATTGCAGTTCCCTGTATCATTAGCAGTTCAGTTTGCAAAGAAATGTCTCAGTGGATGCTGTGGGAAACGTTTAATAAACTCTTGTTCCACCTAGCCCTTCCTATTTTTAAAGGCACCAACCAAAATTCTGCAAACAGCTTCTGTGTCATGTCTGGGGGGAAAAACATTGTGTAATATTGCTGCGGGGGTGGGGAGATGTAAATGCCTCTTAATAGTATAATGCATCTTAATAGTATAAGGTTGAAACGGAAACATATTTTGTTAAAAGTTTCTTTTCTGATAACTTCTATACATAATCTGATAAAATACTAATTTGTGTTATGTTTTTGGTATCTATGCCTACTTTTCCCACAACAAACAATCTACATTTACTTATCACTCAGCTTTGGCATTTTTTTCCCAATGGAATTCTAACTTCTATGAGATATATTAAACAGAAGTATAACCTTTGATTTGGCAGCAGAAGAATGAAACAGTTCTGTGGTTGCTGACCATGACTACAGTATTAGCACTTCAACGAACTATACAAAGACAGAACATATACACATGAGAAACTTACAGTGAATCAATTAGATGAAATTGTGATGTGAATGCAAAAAAAAAAAATGTCTAGAATGAACAGGAGTCCCGAGGCACACTGAAGACCAACAAGATTTTATTCTAGCATAAACTTTCATGCACTCCAGACCACAGAAGTTGATGATGGAAGAAAAACGGATTAGGGAGCAATCCTAAACAGGTCTACTTAAAAGTAAGACTCATGTTTAGATGCCAGCTGGAGGATTGGGGAGGGGGGCAGGGGACAGGTAGGAATGGCACTGCACAACTCCGCGATGTCATCTCAGGCTGAAAAATTGTACGTGACATCACTATGCCATGGGATGCTCTTCGATTTCTCCAAAATTCTATGGTAAAAACCACTGAGTTTGAGAGGATTCCTCCAGCATTGTGTGACATGGGTGTTAAGAGCCATCTGGGGTCAGGGAAGCCCCAGCAGAATTCCTCTCCTGTGGCAGGAAAATTATAACTCTAGTCATGTTATTAAATGGAGATTACTTCCAGGAAAGTGCTTTTAGGATTGAAGCTGTAATGTGCCCTAAGACTCTTGTTTTTTGTTTTTGCTGCAATAGACTACCACAACTAACCCTCTGAAATTATTTACCTGAATGTTCATTTGCACGGTGAATGCCTCTCTTCTGCTTTCTCCTTTGCATTAATAACAGTCCTATATTCACGTAAATAGCATGAATTGTTCTGATAAACTGGTTAGTCTTGAAAGATCTTTTGCTGCAGCAGACTAACTTGGCTGCTCCACATCAGGGCTGCTAAAAGCTACCACAGGCCCAGAGACAGGAGCCTTGTGGAATCTTATGCCATCTTCAAGACTAAAATAATTTAGTGCAGCATAATACACTAATGTCAAATGTAGATCAAAATACAGAGACAAAGGCCATTTATGCATGGGAGGTTTTGCCTTGGATTTGCCACTCTCTAGATGCACATTTTCCCCATCCAAATAATCAAAACTCTGCATGGGGGCTTATTGTTGAGTTTTGAGAATTTGGATGGGGGAAATGTGCATCTAGAAAGCAGCAAATCCAAGGCAAAATCTCCTATGCATAAATGGCCAAAGGGTTCTCTTGCTTCAGACCACATATTTTCTTTTACAGAGATAGAAAGAGAGAGAGATGGAAAGAACAAAAGCATACTGTTCCTCAAAGCAACCTAGCTGACTAAATACTTGCACTTCCCTGCTCTGACTAGATGGGTTTTCCACTTGGGTTCAGGCTTGTATTGTTTCCCCATTGCCAGTGCAGCTGCCAATATAGCGCAGTGGCAACAGGAATTCTGAATGGCAGGTTCCCCACAGTATTCCTGCCCCATTAAAAAATACAGAAACATAGAGCTGGAAGGTACCTCGAAGGTAATGTAGTTCAACCCCCTGCACAACACAGGAGAATCACAACTACCTCCCCCCCACACTCCCCCTGTGACCCCTGCTCTATGTCCAGAGGAAGGGAAAAACCCCTCCAGGATCCCTGGACAATCTGGCCTGGAGGAAAATTCCTTCCTGACCCCAAAGTAGTGATTGACATTACCCTGGGCATGTAAGAAAGGGCAAAATTCTACATGCTTTCATTGTGTAAAATAAAGACTATTCAAATCTTCGGTGTGCAAAGATATTCCGTGCACAAAAGGTATTCCATTTAATATCACTTAAGAGATTTTTGGAGGGCTTGGGATGAAGACATATTTGTCAATGTGAGAAAAAGGTAGCATGAACATACATCAGAAAAATCCCCAGAACAGGACACAGAATGGTTTAGCTGATAAAAAGAAGTGACAAAGATCTTGTTTCCATGTTCTTGCGATTAAGGCCAGCAGCTACTTTGCATGATTCTTTCCCAAATGCATACAAGGGATATGGGGACTTATGACAGCTACACATGATTTGCATTGTGCTTCCCTCATAGAAATTCTATACATTTAATGGGGGGGGGGGATCCTTTTTGAAGCAAACCTAAATAGTATAGCTTGGCATGTTTAGGAACTGGTGCAACCTCTCTTTCAAGATTAAGCAGTGATCATGACTTTATTCTTCAGCGTTCCATTGGTCATTTCCTAATGCAAGTATTTAAATAACAATATTGGGGGTGGGAGGGAAGACAGACGTTTTCATTGTAGCCATTGGATGTTACCATTTGAAATGTATTTGGGAATTACCTTGAATAAAATAAGTTACTATACTAGGAAAGTAGTGCATGAGCAGTACCTTCACTGACCTCGTTTTGTAATGTCTTCAGGAAATAACTCATTTGCAGATGGTATGAAGATCCTCATGCTACAGGAAGGGGCCGAGATCATTGTCAGTGCATTGAACTAGTTACACTCTTATCTGTCTGGATGAATCTTTATGTTGTCAAAGTGCTGACAAAAAACATATTTGTCTTGAAACCCTAAAAGCTCGATGGGTGGTTGTAAACAGTATGTTGCCTTGCGTGCTAATAGGAGGAACTGTGTCTTCTTCACAGCAAGTGTGTGGCAAGTGCCTATCTTCCTTCAGAAACAACTGAAATGTGAGATTATTACTCATTCCTGTTTAGTATTGAGGAAGTATCCCCACCACCCCCCATAAACTGTATATATCACTAATCAGGATTCTGATGCTGGTACCTAGGTTGACTCTGCTTCAGATGAAGTCCTGCAACTTTTCATGAAAAGTGATAGTTCTAGGAATGGAACTGTTTTGCTGAAATTATTCATGGATGACATATATGTCCATTATTTTGCATTTCCTGTTTGACATGTTATGCCATGTGCAATTGAGAAGTAATGCAGTCTGGCATATACAAATTATATACTTTTTTGTCTGAAAATGGGCTGGGATTCTCCTGAGCAGCAGTAACCCTACTAGTACTACACAAATTACAACGTAATTAGCATTGCAAACCTAAGCAGGTTTACTTGGAATTTAGTCTCATTTTATTTAATGGGGCTTATTCCCAGGAAAGTATTCTTAGGATTGAACTGCAAATTTCTCAGATATTTGTTCAATTTTAACTAAGGTATGGTGATTTTTGTGTAGTGGAAGAGTGGTCCCTTTCCATATTCATGTCACTTGGTTATACTTCAAGGATGCTACCTGATTTCTGATTTCTCATCCTTTATCTGCCTCATCTTTGCATAATTACATATGGTTTGTTTCCCTGGTAATAGATGCAGAATTTTAAAACAAACTTGAAATAGCAATGCAGGAAACAAATTACAGCAAGCGAGTCAGTCTCTAACCACCTATACAAAAATACAACATAACCTGACATTTATCAAAATAATCTGAATGATATACAACGGTCATATGATCTGAAGGCCTTTTTATCAGCAACCCAAAGAATCCATAAAACAAATTAAAAAACTTACGGTAACAGTTTCTGGTTTAATGATAAGATCCAGGGTGTATTTCAGTTCCTCTTTGGCTTTTGCTCTGAAGTCATGTATGCAGACTGACCTTTTACTTTCTGGGGAAGTTCCCAGCCTGCCACTACCCTACAGAGCTTCTCATGGCCAGGAGCATGCAGTCAAGCTCAGGGGCCCTTGGTTCTGCTTGCACCAGGGTTATTTTAACATCCCATCCTACCCCTGTATGCATGTTAGCATGGATGGCCAGATATGTCTGTTTTGTGAGATAAACAGTGGTTGAGTAATGCCTCCATCCATTTTCTTATTGCATTGGTGACAGCGACCTTGAATGGATCTGTGGTGTAGAATAAATGAACAAAATCTCACCAAACAATTAAATAGTCTATTCAACCTACTATTTTCTCAGTGGTGGTTAGTAAGTACTAGATTTCTTTTTTCATTTAGGAGACTTTTGAATTGCAGGTATTCATCCTATAATTGGATTGCTTCTGCCCTTGTGATATGATCAGTCCAACAATACTTGGGACTGCCTACCTTATGAAAACCATAACTCGGAACAATTGCTTCCTGTTATACTCATTTTTACTGGAAATTTTAAAAAGTGTTCTGTGATTGCAATGCTATGTTTTGCCTCTTCAGTTACATGCACTGGCTCACCAAGAGTTTCTCTGTCTTTTCATTTGCATTTTGTAATTCAGAGTACTAATGAACTCAACATTTCTTTTTGTTTCCCTCAAATTGAAATGAACAGGTGTGATACAAAATGTTAATGCTAAGGTTTCAACAACTGAACAATCGCTCACCAATATTAAAGTGACAGATTTTTAGCCACATTTAATGGATTTAGTTCAAATAATCTCAGATTCCTGATACCTGGGAGATTTTTATGCAAACATGAATAAACATGGAGGGTGGACTGTATGGCCTTGTACCCCACTGAGGCCCCTGTCCTCCCCAGGCTCTATCCCCAAATCTCCAGGAGTTTCCCAACCTGGATCTGGCAACCATCCCCCTCATCCCCCACTGGTAGCCGGGGAGGACCTGGCAACCCTACATGGTAATGGGGTGGAGGTGGTGGTTAGGAGGGGCTGTGATGTAGTTTGTAGAGCATCTGCTTGGCATGCAGAAGGTCCCAGGTTCAATCCCCGGTATCTCCAGTTAAAGGGACTAGGTAAGTAGGTGATGTGAAAGTCCTCTACCTGAGACCCTGGAGAGCCGCTGCCAGTCTGAGTAGACCATACGGATTTTGATGGACTGAGGGTCTGATTCAGCATAAGGCAGTTTCATGTGTCCGTATGGTGAAACTATTTACCTAAAACACTAGCCTAAAGAGCTATATTTTTGCAGAAACAATAATGCTGTACAACAGTCCTATTGTTTCCTTCCATTGTTTGACATTGCAAGACACCTGGCAGGTCCGTATTGACAGAATTGTACCAAGACTGAAATTTTATGTAGTGATTGCTTCCAGAATTGTTCTACAGATAGTGTAATTTTCATACTCAGTGCAGAAGAAAATTTATGCCTTACTTGATCGTCTGTATTTGTTTTCGAAATGTAAACATTAATTATATTAATTATGGTTATTATAAGTCTAATACGGTGATCACCACAGTGATGTTAAAATACTGCCAGAAGAAACGTTTTGAAACCACATCAGTGATTTGTCTTTGGTTGAACCACTTTTTAGGAGATAGTTGTGTTAACTGTGAGTGTTCAGCTGCTAAGCCCATACTAGTAAAGTAGAGGATAGAGCTTAGAAAATATGATTATAGCTAATAATTTAAGAATTAATGTAATAATAATTTAGTATGAAGGTGGGCTGAAAGCACATGACACAGTAACTTTGCTGAAACGAAGCAGACATTGTCTAGATGGGAGACTCGGAAAGCCTTGTATGCTGCCTTGAGTTTCCTGTTGGAAGAAAATCAGGATATAAATATAATGTGTGTGTAAAGTGCCGTCAAGTCACAGCCTTTTGGGGTTTTCATGACAAGAGACTAACAGAGGTGGTTTGCCAGTGCCTTCCTATGCACAGCAACCCTGGTATACCTTGGTGGTCTCCCATCCAAATACTAACCAGGACTGACCCTGCTTAGCTTCCGAGATCTGACGAGATCGGGCTGAACCATGCTGCCTTCCCTCCTATAAATATAATAGTTAGAGTTTTACATGAAAAGACTTTAAAAATCAGTAGGGGTGAACATCTGCTTCCTGTCATGGGCTGTCCATGGGCCAAATTAGGTGATTTCTTTTGGCAAAATTACCTATATTATTACTTTGTAATAATGATCAGTCAGGATTGTTAAATTGTTTTATTTTATATTGTGATTTTATAGTATCTTATCAGATTTTGTTGTACTAATATTATTGTTAGCTACCCAGAGTCCGGCCTTGGCTGGGGATTGAGGGCGGGTTAAAAATCAAAATAAACAAATAAATACAAATATATTGTACACAAACATGGACTATAAATGAAGATAGCAAATAAATACTGGAATGTAAAGAATTTTCTGTTCACAGCTAAAAAGAAATAGAGCCCAAAATAGGAAACAAGGTTCAGGGACGGAATGATAGGACAAGAGTAAGAAACAGACTCCTTAGAATAGGGTTGCCAGCTCCAGGTTAGGAAATACCTGGAGGTTTTGGGGTGGAGCCTGAGGAGGGCGGGTTTTAGGGAGGGGAGGGACTTCAGTGCCATAGAGTCCAATTGCCAAAGTGGCCATTTTCTCCAGGTGAACTGATCTCTGTCAGCTGGAGATCAATTGTAATAGCGGAAGATTGCCAGCCACCACCTGGAGGTTGGCAACCCTGCCTTAGAAAGTCTTTTTGGTAGCAGAATGTAGAGATTTGGATAAGAGAACTATCAAGATAAATATTCAGTAACTATATTTTAACACTGATGCTATTTTGAGGGCTGCAACAAGAAGGATCCCCAAAAGCCCTAGCTCGTGTTTACTGGAGCCCTGAGCATGATTCCTTGGTGCATGGCAAAATGCAGCTTTTGGAGGTGACTTCGTTGAAAGCTGCCCTCCTTGAGCAAGAGTCTGCAGCTACTGTCTTAAATGTTTTTTTCCAGATTAACTGATTTATTTAAACTTTTATTTACTAAAGAAATCACCTCAAACTTGCATGCTTTATACAAACGAAATTCTTGGTTTAACCGCGAGTATAGACTACTCAAACGAGCAATAACCAGGAAACATAGAGAATTCAGAAGGAACAATACTATTTCAGTATTGAAGGAATTGTTAACTGTTAAAAAGAACTACAAGGACTTGGTAAACTGGAGGAAAAAAGAGGCCCTATTTAAAAATTGGAGGAGCTTGATTACAGCTATAAACAACAATGATAATTCAACCTTCTGGCGGACTGTGAATTCTTTAAGTAATGGCTATGCCAGAGTCCCCGCATGTATCCCGCCTGAGGAGGGCGGGTTTGGGGACGGGAGGGACTTCAATGCCATACAGTTAGGGTTGTCAAGTCCCTCTTTGCAACCGGCGGGAGATTTTTGGGGCAGAGCCTGAGGAGGGGAGGATTTAGGGAGGGGAGGGACTTCAATGCCATAAAGTCCAATTGCCAGAGTGACCATTTTCTCCAGGTGAACTAATCTCTGTCGGCTGGAGATCAGTTGTAATAGCAGGAGATCTCCAGCTAGTACCTGGTGGTTGGCAACTGTATTTGGACCTCATGCTTTGTCCGCACGGGGTCACAAAGATGGACCCTCACTACAGCAGCAGCAAACACTTAGGAACAACATCCACACAGACCAGTGCCTGTGCCATTGGCTGCTGCCGCCTCCCCACCTCTCCCCTTATTTCACCATTGTGCAGGGACCTGCTGTGGCCCTGACCCCCTCTTTCCCCTCTCCCTACTGAACGATGCTAAAACATTTTATACAACCATCTCTTCCTCGCTGATTGTAATGTAGTTGTGTGCTCATTATCAGCTGCGCAGTTAAGATCTTTCAGGAAGGCTATGTTTGCTTTTTTTTTTTACTGTGACTATGAAAAGGTTCTTTTCATCATTTCAGTTTTCATAAGATGAATGAGTTAACCCTTTTAAGTGTACACACATTATTCATTTTAAAACATGCAGTCTCCGAGCTTTATTTGGTGCACTTTCAAAGGGTATTATCCTGAGAATGTTAACCTACTGTGTAGGTGGGGGCAGAGTTACAGGCAGAAACGTATTTCCATTATATTTTCCAAATTAAAACAAGCACCATTATGAGATTAAAGAATCTGACCAAATTTATCGATGAACGAAACCACCATTATCTGAACCCAAATAAAACACCTGTGCACATCCTTATTAGCGACATCTTGTAGGGCTGAAGGATTCTGCACACTCCACAGCTCTCAAACGTGACTTGGAGTCCATTGCCTGGCAATTGTAGAAATGCAGCTTTGGAGCTGGCCTATATCTCTTTAAGGTCAGACAGAAGAGCAACATTTCAAAAATAAAAAAAAGTTTTAAAAGTGGGATGTTGTTTTGCCATCCCTTAACAGCTCCATCCCATGTGTGTTTACTTCAACAGAAGTCTGACTGATTTGGACTGCAGCCCCAGAGCTGGAAGAGCTCCAAGTAAGCAGTTTTGTAGTACTGATTGCGTCCTGCTAAGTCCCAGAAGAGTTCAGCCTAACCCGCTAAACAAATAAAGAAAAAAACACACAAGGCAATAGATTGTGACTTGCAAATATTGCTATGTCCCATGCTTTTGGCAAAATCTATATCCTGAGCAAGCCCACAATCACACAAACACAGAAACCAGTTACAAATTTCCCAGGAGCAGGAAACATAGTCACTTCTCCACCATGCAATAAGATTGTGTAAGCTTTAAAAAAAGATTATGCAAGCACTTAGAAATCCCATTTATTTCTGTGGAAGAGAGCAAAGCATGGGATTAACCATGCAACCCTTAGCAGAATCACACCCTCCTAAATCCTCAGTGTCCAGAGTTGAGAAGACCATGCTGCTCATTAAGACCAGAAATTATTCTGTTTTCGCTCAGGTGTTTCAGTGTTTGACCCTTATGAATGATGCACTTAGTGAGTTTTTTGCCATTAAATTCTCTGCCAGCTGCCTGGGTGGGGGGCGGGAATGTTCAGTCCCTTTAATAAAAACTTAAAGAGATGTTATTGTGGGTTCCCAGTTGTTAGAACCTAATTTGCCTACCATCAAGACCTTCGTTCTTCTCTATATACCCCAT
This sequence comes from Euleptes europaea, assembly GCF_029931775.1. Lineage (NCBI taxonomy): Eukaryota > Metazoa > Chordata > Lepidosauria > Squamata > Sphaerodactylidae > Euleptes > Euleptes europaea. The sequence goes on from NC_079316.1 coordinate 42,661,929, forward strand.
TTGGCTGAAGCTGATAGGGAGGAGGGGCACCAGAGACTGGACCTATTCTGTTGTTGCACCTAGAGTATGGAACTCCCCACAGAGACTCACCTGATGTAGAATCTTTTACAAATTCTAATACCTGGTTAAGACTTTTCTCTCTTTGAGACCCTTTTTATGATGGACTCTCAAAGGTTTTATGGGGTTTCAGCCCAAGTCCCTTTCAAATGAACTCTTGGCATCTGATTGTATTACCCTGCATGTGCTGCTGGTGTGCAGATATGAATTCATTTGATTCCATTCATTTCATTCATATTGAAAGGAAGGAGTACGTGTGAACTGGGGATGACCAGTCTCTCTCAGAGTAACCTATTTTACAGGCTTATTGAAAGGATAACATGGGGAGGACTCTGGGCTCCTTGGAAGGAGGGTGGGAATGTGAGGAATGGAATGGAGGGAAATGTACACTATAGGTACAGATAACCAATTGATAGCTTACTCAGCATAACAGTAGGTCACATCATTTGTTTTCCCATAGTGATGGAGTTGGGTATGAACTAGAGCTGCCAAGCTCCCAGTGGGGGTGGGGGGATTCCCTCCCCCAGGTTCTGTTGCCCATGGCCACTTGGAGTGGCCGTGCGAGAAGCCTCATGTACTTACTGGAAGTTCTTGCTGGAACTGACAAAGTGTAGCTCTAGGAATCGCTGGAAACTTTCTGGTTTTACCTTTGTAACTTCCGGCAAGAACTTCCAGTAAATACATGAGGCTGCACTTAAAAAAAAAAAAATTCTTCACACTATGCAGTGTCTCCCGGTCTTCCTGCCAGTTGCCAGCTGCCTGGCAACCCTAGAATAGATGGTGTGGAGGGGAGGCAGAGGGAATCCTTGTCTGCAGGCCACTGGTAGATTTTGGCAGCTGTGCCACTAAGCAACTAGGGTAGCTTATTTCACAGAGATTTTCAAGACCCTGAATATGTTTCTCCTCAGTGTTGAAAGACTTAGAAAAACTGTATTGCTTTTGGCTGGCTCCATATGGCTGCCCTTATTAGCACTACTGCCTTATTCATTTTAGTTTTATAGTATTATTGGATGTTGCATGTTGCTATTTGATGGTTTGTTGTTTGGGATATACACAGTCTGAATAAATAAAAGGAAGCACAGCAGCACTATAGCCTTATTACCGAAGACAGCACAGAAGCTGCCATAGCAGAGGGGTCCAGCCCTAACTAGCAAATGGTAGAGCTGTACTCAGTGGGCGGTTCCAGGTTTTGGAGGGCCCTGGATCCTTGCTAGAACCTTGGACTAAATACCTTCACCACTTTCTCCAGCCTTTTGTTAACAAAACACCTCATATGTTCTGGATTCCAGATTTCATACAATATATTGAGAATGTTAATTTACCTACTAACGCGGTGTTGGCTACACTGGATGTCGGTGCACTCTATACTAACGTGCCACTTGATGAGGCCAGAAACATCATAGCCGAGAAATTAGATTCTCGAGTAGACCTTTCTCCTCCCACTCATTTTTTGTTGCAACTGGTTGACTTGCGGTTCGATAACAATTTTTTTAGATTTGAATCGGACTTCTTTTTGCAAACCAAAGGCGTAGCCATGGGCGCTGCTTGTGCCCCGGCAATAGCCAATTTATGATTCAGTTTGAACTTAATAACATCATATATAATAATCCTTTCAGTCAACACATGCTCCTTTTCAAACGTTATGTTGATGATTTATTTTTTGTTTTTGACTCTGCACAAACTTTCAAAGAATTTACCACATGGTTGAATACTATTAATGAGCATTTAACTTTTTCAGGGACTTGCGATCCTAAAAGTATAACTTTTCTGGACTTGGAAATTTATGCTCAACCAACGGGAAAGTTGGCAGTTAAACCTTACTGAAAAAATATGGCAAAAGACTCGGGTTTGCATTATTTTTCCAATCACCGTTTTTTTTTTAAAAAAAATAACCTGCCGTTCAGCCATTTCCTTAGACTGAAGAGAAACTCCACCCACAATGAGGAATTTGAAGCAGCCTCACATAAAATGACCGCTTCTTTGCTTAAAAGTAACTATCCTATAGAAGTCATATCAGAGGCCCGCCAGAAGGCTAGAAACAGGGATCGCTCTACACTATTTATAAATTCTAAAGATAGACGGAATAATAACAACAATAACAACAGAAAGATTTTTTGTTCCCTAACATACAGCAAGCACTCGAATGAGATACAGCGAGCTATTAGGAGACACTGGCATGTCATTCAAAGCATCCCTGGCTGTGAGTCACCACCAGTATGCGCAAGACTAGCTCGCTACGCGATCTCCTTGTCCATTCAGACTTAGGCAAACCAACACAACATTCCTCGGCAGTCAGCCATTTTAAATGTGGTCGATGTTCGGTTTGTCCGTTAAGCTTACCTGTAAAGGAATTTAGTTCGACTACTTCTAATTTCAGGTTCAAATTGCAACATTTTTCTAATTGCGCCACAAGTCGCGTTGTTTACGCAATCACATGTAAATGTTTGAAACTTTACATTGGCAGTACGATCCGCCAAATAAGACTCCGCATAGGGGAACATAGGTCCAGGATACGTTCGGGCAATTTAGATGCCCCCCTTACTAGCCACTTTTTAGAACAAAAACATTTGGAGAATTACCTAAGATTTTTCATGCTATGGAAATATAAAGACCATCCCCATGACACGAATGATATGCATAAAATCCTCCTTCAACACGAAATGAGGTTCATCCATCTCTTTGATACTATGATCCCAAATGGATTGAATAATGAAATTGATTTGTCCTGTTTTTGTGTAATTTTGGAATCTTCTCTTGCGCCTAAAATGGACCCTGTCCCCTTTAAGAATTATGACTAGTTAGTTCCTTGTAAACACGTGATCAACCCTAGGAAGTATATTGGTTTAATGCCGAGAGTTTCACTCAAAGCATTAGCAGCCCACTTCTTTGGGAGCTATAATAAAACTAAAAATAAAAAATATAGTTTGAAATCTCTGGATTCAATCTGAAGAACCTCCTTGAATGGCACACTTGTGGCTCTAACCTCTACTGTTGAGGTAAGAAATAAATTACACAGTCACTCATTCAGTAGTCTTTATTCTTAAAAAGTTGTATTACAATTTACATGGAATTTTTTGTATAATTAATATTTTCAGGCTGATGAAGCCAAGCGTATGGTGAAAGCTCTACGAATATCCAGGATAGCGTTTCCTCTGTTCCTTTCACTTGTCTACAAACTTTTGGAGAAGCATTTTGTTCCTTCAGACGTTGGCTTATTAAGCTATTAGCATTGGACTTTCTTACATTGGACTTTCTTAGTCTCGTTGGAGACAGCCATTGTGCCTTATAAATGAGTGCTGCCACATTGTGAACAGCTTTTGTATATAATTTGTTTACCTTAAATAGACGTTGTTTGTTACTGTTAGCACTTGTTGTGTGTTGATGTTTGCACTTTTTCAATGAATATATGTATTTGATACAGCTAGCCTGCACTGTTTCTTTATTGCCATTACTAATTAACAGTGATAGTGAGTTTTTTTGTGGTAACCTCCAGGTACTAGCTGAAGATTTCCTGCTATTACAACTGATCTCCAGCCGACAGAGATCAGTTCCCCTGGAGAAAATGGCTGCTTTGGCAATTGGACTCTATGGCATTAAAGTCCCTCCCCTCCCTAAACCCCGCCCTCCTCAGGCTCCACCCCAAAAACCTGCTGCCAGTGGTGAAGAGGGACCTGGCAACCCTACTGAGGGGGCCTGGGTGGTGCATGCAGCTGCCATGGCCACCAGGAACAGGGGAAGTGCACGTGGTCATACAGTAGTGGGACACACAAGCAAGGGGTTATCAGCCCTGGGCCCCAGCAGCTGCCCCACCACAGGGTGCATTAACATTGGCCCTGGTGCTACAACAGGTAGAAGGAAGGAAAGACAAGCAGAGTAGGTAGCAGGGAAACAATTTCTACTCCTGTGAGCAGAGCTGGGCTGCTGTTCTAGGAATGTAATTTCTGCCTTACCATAACTGAGCAAGATATAATTAAAAATATCTGTAGACCAGTTTCTTAAAACACTAGCTTAAAGCAGCTTATATGATATGTTAAAACTATTCAACAGGATAAATACCATAATATTGTCATTAAAACGATTAAAGCATACTTGAAACTAAAGCCTAAATATCCCAATAGTAACTTAAGTTCAGTGGTCTAAAAGTATAGAGCATTTCTTGTGTGTGTTTGTGTGTATGAGTGTGTGTGTGGGAGAAAGAATCACGGAAAAGGCTCCACATATCCAGAAGACTAGAAATAATCTGAATGGGCCCGAATCCCATAGAACTCAATGATTAGGAAGGAATTTATAGAAGAGTTTCCTAACAATCTTTATGCAAATTGATTTTCACTTTTAAAAAATGGCAAAATGTTGAACCAATAAGTCCTAATTAAGCTTCCCCCACCCTTCTTAAGCATTTACTGGAAATCAAAACCACCAAGCCTTTATTTCCCTCCACAACTCTACATCCAGAGTATTGTGCCGCCATGAAACCTACAGTTGTTTGGGATGGATTGATTTTTACAGTCACGGACAATCGTTCACAACTTTGGTATTGACTAGAACTGCAGTTTAGTGTCTTGATTTTGACTTAATTCTCTCCAAATTGGCTCTAGAGAGGAATTAGTTGTGTTTTTCTTAATTGCAGCGCTGAACAACATAAGTGGAAAATCAATAGGCATGCTATAAAAGGCACCAACTGTTGCGAAAGCTAAATCTCTTTTTCTTCTTTCAAAACTTTGTTTTTACTCCTCAGACCTCCCGTGGAATCATTTGAAAAGTCTTTACTTGAGAAGCCGTTTAAATGTCTCAGTTAATTTGATTGTAGATACTTTGAAGGTAGATGCTCAAAAAATGGACATGCATAAAAATTCAACTGCAATTATGATGTCCAAAGATTCTTTTTGCTGCTGAGTGCTGGAAAGTCAAACTGACGTTACTGTGCATGCTAGCAGTTATTAAACTGTGGTTCAAGAAACCCCTTCAGGTAGTCCCTGAAACACTTGCTGAGCCAAACTGGGGGTGGAAGGTGGGAGGTTTGCAAACTTTTTCATATACTCCAAAAAGCTCAATTTTCAACTAATTCCAAGAGGCGGAGGAACAAATAGAATATCATGAAAATGGAACACACCAGCCCATTGCTGAAATAACAGGGCTCTTTGTTTTTCCTCACTGCACTGGCCACCAATAAAATTGTCAGTACAGAATGAGGAAACATAAACCACTTGTCCAGTTTCCTCATTCCACGTTTCTCTTTTCTCTCTCAGTTCAGGGTAACAGCGAGCAAATGCCTCACATTGCCCTCATTCTGAATGAAGGTGTCAAGAAGGTGGATCATGGCCAGCTTTAGGGAGGAAGGCACAAAGCTAGTGAGCAAAAGTCCCAAGAATTGGGGTCAAAGGGATAAATATAATCCCATGCCTGGGCAGGGAATAGACAGAGTCCTCATGGATCTTGGAGCTAGAAAGGCACACCCACAAGTGCTTGTTGCCCAGACCAAGCCCTTGCTTTATGGGGTGGGGCTGTGGCATAGTGGCAGAACATCTTCTTTTCATGCAGAAGGTTCCAGACTCAATGCCCAATATCTCCAGTTAAAGGGATCAGACAATAGGTGATGTGAAAGACCTCTATTTGACACTCTGTAAAGCCATTGCCATTTGGAGTGACATTACTGACTCTGATAAACCAAGGTGAGAGTCATTACGAGGCAGCTTCATGTATTCTTGACCTGGAAGCTGTACCAGGTCACAGGAAGTCACTCCCCATTGGCCTTTCTCTAGTAGTTTGAGAACCACTGGTTAACAGTGTCTGGCCCAGGGCCACTCATTGACCAAAGATTTGGACCCTGGCCTTCTTGGTTTCTAGAACAACTAGTAAGCACTTCTAACTCCATTAAATTTAAGTACATTTTGTATTTGACTTCACAATTCATCCACTTATGAAGGGCACCCACATACATAAACCACAACTTTTCCCTTCAAAATGGACATGGGTAGCCACAGGAAAAGAAGCAGCCCTGCTTAATGTGTGTTTTGAGGCAAAAACTCTTCTTCCTACACACATAATAACTAAGCCACAGAGATATATTTTATATGCAGGAATTAGATCGCACACAACCCTGGGGCTAGGCTGTTAGAATTTTAACCTCCTAATGGAATAACAAAAAGCACGTTGACCCGTTAGGACACAGGATGCCAAAAAAGCCGACGCTTCTGTTCCAGCACCATGAACAGCTCTTTTGTAACTGCCATAATGTTCAAGGCTTTTATCCACAGGGTAGACTGTTCTAAACTGATGCTTAGTGATTAAAGGTGGGTGTGATAAAAGAGAAGAAACTGCTGGTGTAAGAAAAAAGGAATCAGCCAGGGCTGTTGTTGGATATTAAAGCTGTGGAGTTATTGGCATTGTTTGCTGCATGTAATGAATCACAGAGTTGGAAGGTACCACCAGGGTCATCTAGTCCAACCCCCTGCACAATGCAGAAAACTCACAACTATTTCCCCCCCCACACACACCCAATGACCCCTAGAAGATGGCCGAGATGCCCTCCCTCCCATGAACTGCCCAAGTTCATAGAATCAGCATTGCTGACAGATGGCCATCTAGCCTCTGCTTAAGAACCTCCAGGGAAGGAGCCCTTACCACCTCCCGAGGAAGCCTGTTCCACTGAGGAACCGCTCTAACTGTTAGAAAATTCTTCCTAATGTCTAGATGGAAACTGTTTTGAATTAATTTCAACCCGTTAGTTCTGGTCCGACCTTCTGGGGCAACAGAAAACCATCCTCTATATGACAGCCCTTCAAGTACTTGAAGATGGTTATCATATCCCCTCTCAGTCTTCTCCTCTTCAGGCTAAACATAACCAGCTCCTTCAAGCTTTCCTCATAAGACTTGGTCTCCAGACCCCTCACCATCTTTGTTGCCCTCCTCTGGACATGTTCCAGCTTGTCTACATCCTTCTTAAATTGTGAATAGTAAAGTCCCAGTCTTCTAACCCTCCTGGTATAAAATCTAGCACTTCTGGGAAGCTCAGAGCTTTTGATAGTATGATAAATATTATGATCTTTTATACATAATATAATGATCTTTGCTCAATCAGTATCGTAGGCTGTGCCACCATCTCCAATAGACATTGTTAGCTCACGATGGGCAGTTAGCCTTTCTGTAGCAGTAGAAAAGAGCAAGAGTCCAGTAGCACCTTAAAGACTAACAAAAAATATCTGGCAGGGTATGAGCTTTTGTGAGTCACAGCTCACTTCTTCAGATATTGTTAGCAATCACAATAAAAGTACTGTCTGTTTATTGCTCCTTCAGCATTGAAAAAGAAACATTCCCTTATTTCTTCAGCAATGAAAAGTTTCCCCTCATGTTCTCAGAAGCTTGCTTAATGATTTGAAATACTGTCTTTTTTTTCCTGCACAGGTTACAATCTAAAGATGGGCATATATACCCAAATTAACCTTTTAAAGATGAATGGAGATTCCTGAACTACATTTTGTCAGTTTCTGCCCTTAGTTTCAAAAACTGCAATAAAAGACAAACCAAGATGGGATAGAAGTACTTAAGAAGAATTTTACCCTTTTTTGTAAGCTGCTTTAAGCTTCATAAGGAAGAAAGGCAGCTAATAAATATTTTAAATAAACAAAGAAATACCCTAGATAACTTTAAAATGGTTTAAAACAGTTTGTTACTGGGGCACATTGTCAAAATGATATCATTTTGTGTTTTCAGGTATGGACAACATGAACATTGGCTTCAATATTTTGAAGCATTTGAAACATTTTATCTATCTGATTCTACAGATAGGTATAATCTGGTTTAGCAAAGAATCAGTTGTCCTGGGATATTGGAATATATTTTATAAACTATTTTCCAAAATTAAAGTCACATATATGTGGTCGCAGTTCTACAGCTCCCTGTACTTTATAATTCAGAGACAACTGTGTATGTCCGCTTCAACATAAGTGCTAAAAACCATGCTGAGACTCTCATTCTTGCTTTTACTCATCCCTAATCACAATTTATAAAACTAATTGAAAACCTGCTTGAAACTTCAGTAATCTAGATGGTTGTCCTACCCTACAGTGCCTACAAAACACATATCGCATCACCAGTTCCTGGAGGGGTATAATTAGACCCCCTCCTCCATTGTTTCACACAGTCACAATACCTGGTTATTCTTCTGATGTTAGGACGAGCCCCTTGGGTACATTTATCTGATAAATACATTTTATCATCAGGTTGCATCGATTACATTTTTTTGTTTCATCCAGTACATCAGACTCAAAAGTAGAAAACTGAAATCACTGCCTCCTCTTGGCCACATGGTGGAGCACCACTGAAAGAAATCCTTTTAATTCATTGAAGTTAGCGTTTCAAAACATTAACACCCCCCTCCCCCAAAAAGAGGAGAGAAATAACATTTTAAAGAGGCTTTTAAAGTGTCTTGTGTGTCTTCCTGTGACATCCTCCGTTGGTCTTGCAATACTCAGCAGGAGATCTGGAAAGAGCCTGACTGAGATGCTCAGTCCCAGCTGCAGCGGTGCTAACGGTACCTGGTGTAGCGGCAGCGGTGGTGGTAGTAGCCATAGTCCTCACCGCTATGGGCGAGAACACTCTCTGAGCCCCACCGGCCACCTCATTGCAGCCATCTGCCTCGGGATCATTGGGACTTTGGGCTTCCTGAATAATCTTCTGGTCCTGACACTTTTCTGCAGGAATAAAGTGCTGCGTTCTCCCATTAACTGGCTATTGATGAACATTTCCGCGAGTGACCTGATGGTGTGCATCATGGGCACCCCGTTCAGTTTTGCAGCCAGCACGCAGGGGAAATGGCTCCTTGGGCCAGCTGGCTGCGTGTGGTACGGCTTTGTCAACACCTTATTTGGTAAGTACCGTGTTGCTGTCCTGCTGTCTCTAGCATGCTCTTGCTCTGCTTCTGTATGGCTCATGCCTTTCTTGAGCTGGTCCACTCTGGGTATTTACTTCAGAATGACTGGCACTCTCTCAAAAGGTGGTTTTAGGTAGCTTTGCTCTCCTTGCTGGGGTTTTGCTCTGCAGTTAGCCAGCCTCCCTTAGGTACTGCCTTACTGATTCTAACAGTGGACTAGCTTGTGCAAAAAAGGGGACGAACACAGAATACAGTCTTCCGTCAGAGAGTTGGTAAAATAATCTTAGTGCCAGTTTTGGGAGTGGAGGACCGCCTGTAAGGGTAAGGCATTGTAAATGAGAGACACAACTATGTGGCACAGAGATACAGGATTCTGTGAATATTCTTTAGGATGAAAGATGATGCTCTCTTTCCCTGTGTGTAGAAGTACTGGAGGTCTTTTAAAGTCTGCATGCAAAAGAGCTCTGGTGGTTCCAATGGGAAAGGAAGATCGTTACAAGAAAGTGTTGTAAAAATGATCAGTGCTGGGACCATTTACCTACCTCTGTAATGGAATGAAAGTATATAACTGCAGGTGTGTAAGTTATATATTGCTCTGGAGGCTATGTAGGAAAGAGTTAGGGGACTGCATCCAGTAGTTAATGTGTGTGCTTCTGTTTACATAAGGGAGCATGGTCTCCTGTGGGCCACCATGCCTGTCCCTCCCCCCAACAACAATTCCCATGACCCCAGTGGCTTCCCACACAGATCCTTTTGTGATTTTTTCCTTTGTTTTCTTGGGGATATGGTAGAAGAAAGAGTCAAGATACAGGATGATCTTGATAGGCTGGAGAACTAAAACCAATAAAGTGAATTTCAATGGAGATAAATGTAAAGTTCTGCATTTAGGTAGGAAAAATAAAATGCATAATTATTGGATGTGGGAGACTTGTCTTGTGCAAAAAGGATCTAGGGGGGGTCTTAGTAGATCAGACACTGAACATGAGTCAGCAGTGTCATGTAGTAGCTAAAAAGGCAAATGTGATCTTGGGCTGTATCAACAGAAATATAGTGTCCAGATCATGTGAGGTGATGGTATTGCTTTACTCTGTTCTGGTTAGATCTCACCTAGACTATTGTGTTGAGTTTTGGGCACCACAATTTAAGAAGGCTGTAGACAATCTGGAACCTGTCCAGAGGAGGGCAACAAAGATGGTGAGGGGTCTGGAGACCAAGTCCTATGAGGAAAGGTTGAAGGAGTTGGGTATGTTTAGCCTGGAGAGGAGATGACGGAGAGGTGATCTGATAACCATCTTTAAGAACTTGAAGGGCTGTCATATAGAGGATGGTGCTGAGTTGTTTTCTGTTGCCCCAGAAGGTCAGACCAGAACCAACAGGTTGAAATTAAATCAAAAGAGTTTTCAGCTAAACATCAGGAAAAACTTCCTAACAGAATGGTTCCTCAGTGGAACAGACTTCGTTGGGAGGTAGTGGGTTCTCCGTCCTTGGAAGTTTTTAAGCAGAGACTAAATGGCCCTATTGACTAAATGGCAATATTGATTATGTGAACTTAGGCAGTTCATGAAAGGGAGGGCAGAAAGTGTTGTGTCAATGTTTGGCTCTTGTGGCCCTTTCTTGCATGCCCAGAGTAGTCCCGATTGCCACTTTGTGGTCAGGAAGCAATTTTCCTCCAGGCCAGATTGGCCGGGGATCCTGGAGGGGATTTTTGGCCATCTTCTGGGCATGGAGTAGGGGTCATTGGGGGTGTGGGGGAAAAGGTCGTTGTGATTTTCCTGCACTGTGCAGAGGGTTGGACTAGATGGCTCTGGTGGTCTCTTCCAACTCTATGATTTTATGTATATTTGGGCTGACAGCCTACAGTGAAACCAAATTCTCAGTGGAGGGGGGCAGTGGAAAATAGGTGTGAGGCCTGATAGAAATCAGGACCTGGCCTGTGAGAACCACCTGATAGAAATCAGGACCTGACTTATGAGAACCTCTTCAATTCCTTACCTGACCTGTCTTTCATTTTCCTATGCTGTACTACTAAATATTATTTGTAAGATGCATTTGCTGGCTTAAACTTTTTGTTCCCCATTTTAAAAAATGTGGTTACTTTGCAGGTACAGTGTCACTTGTTTCCCTGGCTGTGCTTTCTTATGAACGATATTGTACAATGATGAGAACAGCTGAAGCAGATGCCACCAACTACAAGAAAGTGTGGATGGGGATCTTTGTGTCCTGGACTTACTCTTTAATCTGGACCTTACCACCTCTGTTTGGATGGAGTAGCTATGGACCAGAAGGACCAGGCACAACTTGTTCAGTAAACTGGCATTCAAGGGATGCCAACAACGTGTCTTACATAATTTGCCTCTTCCTCTTTTGTCTTGTCATTCCTTTTTCCATTATTGTTTACTGCTATGGCAAGCTTCTGTGTGTCATAAAGCAGGTAAGTGGATTTTACAGTCTTGTGAATTTCAACAGGAGGCAAATGTAACAGCTCTAGATGAGTATCACATACTATCAAGATGTGGATGAATAATAACAACTTGGCCAGGGTCATATAGAGTCTATGGAAGAGGCGAGATGGGAATCCACCTCTGCTTTTTATTCACCATACTGCTCTGGTTTGTAGAAAATATCAAGAGTTCAATTAACTTCCTCAGTTACACACAGAAATAACAAACCAAAGCACACAGAAGTAAAACACAGGGAGAATGGTTAAATCTAAAAATTAAGATTGTAATACTATTTAAACATAATCTAATCACTAAGGGAACAATCCAGAGAGCTGCCTTAGGAGAATCTAAATTATTTGAGCATGAGCAGTTGGACTTTTGTCTTTAAATGTTTGTTATACTGCCCATACAGTCAGTTGTTTTTGAACTTCTTTTGAACTTCTTCTCCCATAGTGCAAATAGCTATCAGGCACAGAGAAGTAATTGTGTGATTCTCTGGATTGTGGTCATTTTTAATCAGTTATGAATGGAATACAGCTAGATGGTTCCTTGCACTTCTTTCTGTCCCTTGTTATAATTTACTAGAAAAAAGCATTATAGATTTATCCCTCCACCCCTGCTGGCATCTCTGGACCTTTAAAAAGCATCTTTTGTATGCATTTCAAACTTTCTGCAAATGGGAATGCCAAACTTGAACAGCTGGACCCCAGACACATTGTCATTTGCGACGTTATTTCATTTTCCTATTTGTCATGTATGCTGGCTGCTAGAGAGGAGTGATGAGGATATTTGGTGGATTGTGTTGCTGTAGAATAGTATGAATTTCTTGAACCAATCTAGATGTTACCTATTCACCTGAATATCATTGTATACCATGTCACAGGCGACATTCTTGCTGTTTTTTCAGTTACTGTTTTTACAGCAGTTAATCAGGTTATTGTCACTTGTAGTCAAGTAATTGGTCTTTTACTGCTTAGTTCTGAGGAGCTAAATACATCCACTTGGCTTCATACTGTTTTACCTCAGATCTTTACTTCAAATATGGCAACCAGAACAGTGTGCAGTGTGCAGTTCTGGTCACCAAATCTCAGAAAAAACATTGCAGAGCTTGAAAAGAAGAGAGGACCAAGATCATTAAGGGGGTGGAGTACCTTTCCTGTGAAAAAAGGCTGGAGAATCTAGAACCTTTCAGTCTAGAAAAACAATGGCTAAGGGGGGACATGATAGAGGTTTATAAAATTATGCATGAGGTAAAGAACGTGGGTACAGATAGCCTTTTATCCCCCTCCTGTAATACTCAGTCTTGAGGCACCCAATGAAGTTATTGGGAGATAGGTTCAGAGCAGGCAAAAGGAAAATCTTACTTGACTAATTAAACTGTGGAATGCACTACTAGTTGGACCCTAGACAAACTGTCATTTGCTAAGCTGTTCAGTTTTCCCATTTATTGCACCTGCTGGCTACAAGAGAGAAGCTGTTAGGCGGTGTGATGACTGTGAGCATGGATGGCTTTAAAAAAATCAAGCAAATTCATGAAAAAGAGGAGCATTGGTGGTTATTAGCTGTGGTATTTACATATACAGCGCTGGGAGAGGCCTCGGCTTCTATGTAGGGTTGCCAACCTCCAGGTACTAATGGAAAAAGCAGCACGTGGCTCATTTATACAACATGAAAAGCAGAATAAGCTATTGGAGTAAAAATTCTGCTTTTTCATTTTGTATAAATGAGCCACATGCTGCTTTTTCCATTAGTCTACACTATTTCAGCATAGGTCCTTTGTTTTCTTAGTTCACTAAATCTCCAAGTACTAGCTGGAGATCTGATATCACAACTGATCTCAAGCTGATAAGAGATCAGTTCACCTAGAGAAAATGGCCACTTTGGCAATTAGACTCTATAGCATTGAAATCCCTCCCCTCCCCAAACCCCTCCTCCTCAGCCTCCACCCCAAAACCTCCTGCTGGTGGCAAAGAGGGACCTGGCAACCCTATGCCCTGTTTGTTTGGGCTTCCAGGGCAACTGGTTGGCCACTGTGTGATACAGTATGCTGGACTAGATGGACTGCTGGTCTGATCCAGCAGACTATTTATGTTGTTATGTTCTTAGACGGTAGCGGATTTTTAAAGGAAATTTCTAATCTCATATATGAGTTAAGTTGCTGTCTGAATAATCAAAGCCAGCATTTCCCCCAACGGGAAGTTCATCTGACTTATAGGACACTCAGATAGAAAGTAATTTCAAAGACCACTGGAATTATGTCATCAGGCTTCAGACAATGTACCTTCCAATATGGATACATATGGCCCACATTAATCATTATGCAGACAAAATGTAATGGGGATATAATTCCCATTTTCAAACAGGTAGCCTAATTTTTTTTTGTATACTTTTGTATACTTACAGCATTTGTTTAGAGGAAGTGATTTTCCCTATTGCAAGTTCATAATAACAGCAGTTTCTTTGCTAAAAGCTAAGTGTACCACCATAACATGCAGCCACTGAAAAATACCTGGGTCATCTTATCCTTGCCAATGCAATCAGGCACACATTAATTGCTCAACTTGGAGGCTCCCTCTTTAAACACAAACTCCATGCAGTCCAAGACATCATCAGAAAGGATAAATGTGAACAGCTGACACTGGATTTGTGTGTGTGTGTGTGTGTGTGTGTGTGTGTGTGTGTGTGTGTGTGTGTGTGTGTGTGTGAAGTGCCGTCAAGTCGTTTCCGACTCATGGCGACTCATGGCGATTCATATAAAGCACAGTAAAACAACAATTAAAACTAACAAAAGCTTGATTAAAACAAATCAGCCATGCAATACTTGTCATCTTGTTTGTGGGCTTCCCAGAGGCACCTGGTTGACCACAGTGTGAACAGACTGCTGGACTTGATGGGCCTTGGTCTGATCCAGCAGGGCCTTTCTTATGTTCTTATGGGCCTTTCTTATGTACTTTACCAGCCAAATGTTTGCAGTATTTGGTGGGGTTTAGATCCCCTGCAAGGGAAAAGTAACATTGAACCTCCTCAGAGGTAGGGCAAGTATGGTAAATGTCTTGCTCCTTAACAGCAACCCCCCCACACACACTTTTTGCAGTGAAGGAAAGTGGAACAGGGCCCACAGGGACTAGCCTGTAGAAAGGGTGAAATTATCTATATTTTGTTCTATTACATTAGGGGCTACAGTATTTAATTGGTTCCTATGCAGTCTATTCAAAACTGATTGAAACTCTGCCTTATTGGGCTGTTAAAGTGATATTAGTGCAGCAGTGGGAAATATACTGTTACTATGCAATTAGTAAATATAGTTCACATTAATCATCACTAACATCATTTTGCTATATATCAGTGGAAGAACACATACCAGTGAATTTGTTTTCCTGTATTGTCTCTGGGTTTTGTCATCAAGAGAAGCTAGTGACCTCATTTTGACTGCAAAAAGGCCAATTACTTTGAACTTCTGGTATATTTCCAAGTGGTGTTGTGGCGGAACCGCAAGTTGAAGCAAGTCCCATACAATGGCTATGCTATGACGATTGCTTGGCGGCAAATTTGTGGATTTAAGACAGTGCTGGGACTTGGTACGACCCTTCTAAATGGGCATCTGCTTCTACATTTTCATTCCTATGTATTTGGAACCCGATTAGATCATTCAGCCTTTCTAGGAAATTATCCATGATATATACAGAAGTATGTATTCTTTTCTAGCTGCGTAGCAATTATAGCTGACAGCCTACTGTTCAAATGCCAAATGTCCTGTGTGAAAGGCTGATGTTTGTGTAAGATCATAACCTGCTAGCAAATAACTTCAAAAGTAAATCAACACAGCCAATCAATAACCAATTTTAGGTCCAGGGAAGCTATTTGCCACTGTGTGTTTGAACAATATCAGTCAAAGTGCTCAAGTCGTAATAGGACATGTGGGCTAGAAATGTAGAGATACCACAAAGTGCTCTGTGGATAGGTTCACTCTGTGCTGGATGATTTTGTTAAAAACTGTAAACTGCCTTAATCACTCATGAATCTGGATATTGTAAAACACAAAATATATTTCATGTATACCACAGTAGGGCCGCTGTGACTTGCTGTGTTGCTAAGGCAAAGCCAAAACAGTGTTCAAATCTCAGTGAGTCTACTGAGAGTCCAGAAGCCATGTTGGCTATGTTTGCTGCCCCACGAGTTTTTGGAGGGGGGGGGGTTTCTGCCCAGTTTAGGAGTTAAGGGGACATTTGATTTTACCATATGATTGGGCTTATTGAGTTGTTGTATTATCTACAGGTGGAGGGGGGAGACTTCAAAATTAGATGTAATGATATATAAATTACATACTAAGTGCTGTGACATGAGGGAACTGTGTTGTTCATCTCTTCATAGCACTACCTAGTTGGTGCTGATGACAATCTCAAAGCTACAGCCACACAATTCTGGTCATAGCAAGAAAAATGGGAAACAAAAAGGGCTGAATTGCATTTTCCCATCAACAAAAGAAATATTATTGTTCAAGTACTTGGGAAACAAAGAAGACTTACAATGAAGTTTTATCACTGGGGAAAACTTTTGATAACAACTGCATATTGATTCTGCTAAAAAACCAAAGTGCTGTTCTAGCCTCCCACAACCTTTTCAAAGTTGTTACCTGTACCACTTTTTATTTTTTCACAGCCATTAGCAGACAGTCAGACTTAACTTAAAAGCATCAAATGTGCAATACAGACATACGAGTTTGTTTGAAAAGATTTTCTGTTGGTAACTACATTACTACATGGTTTATAAAGGTAAAGGTAGTCTCTTGTGCAAGCACTGGGTCATTACTGACCTATGGGGTGATGTCACATCACAACGTTTACAAGGCAGACTATCATTACAGGTTGGTTTGCCATTGCCCTTCCCCAGTTGTCTACACTTTATCCCCACACATTGCGTAGAAATATCATTATTAAATGTGCAACTTTGATATGAAAACCTGATAAAAATTACAACAGGTTGTTTTTGTTAAAATACAAACCCTGGAGGTTGGCAACCACTGATTTTCAGTCTAGAGAAGCCCTTGAGATTGGCAAACACTTTTTTCCCTAGGTCATTCCTGGAGGGTGGCAACAGAGGATTTTTTCTCTCCAGGCCAGCCCTGGAGGTTGGGAACTGAGTTTTTGTCTCCTTAGGTTTGTCCAGGAGGGTAATAACAATAGAACTCATAACTTAGACTCTGCAACTTGATTTACATTACAATAGGTTGTTTTTGCTATAACACGATCATTCTAACAACCTAGGTTCTTCTTTTTGAAGTGATTACACTTTATCCCCAGCAAGCTGAGTACTCATTTCACTGACCTCAGAAGAATGGAAGGCTGAGTCAACTTTGAGCCGGCTACCTGACACCAACTTCCGTCAGGATTGAACTCAGGTCGGGAGCAGAGCTTTGACTGCAGTACTGCAGCTTACCACTCTGCGCCACGGGGCTCTTCCACATGGTATATAGTTTGAGTTTTATCTACCACTGATAGTGTGACTCAGCTGTTGGTAGAATGAGCTCCTTTTGAAATACGAAGCTATCTTGTACTAATTCAAACCATTAGTCCATCTAGAGCAGAATTGTCTATTCTGACTGGCAATGGCAGTCCAGTCTCAAGTAGGAAATTGGTAATTGCAGAGATTGAATCTGGGGCTTTCTTCATGTAAAACATGTGCTTGATCACCAAACCATGTCCCTCTTCTGGTGTACAACCTGGCATGAAAACTAGGGGATCGAGGTTAAGATCTTTGTTTGAGACCCTGTTGTGTATCTCTCTCCTTTGACAGGTAAGAGAAAAGGGCTTATTCAGTTATGGTGACAACTTTGGAATTTCCATCTCTTGGATGTTCCCTTGGAGTCAGGTTTATTGACTTTCTGGCACTCAATGAAAGCTTATTAATTTCCCCAGGCTTTTATGAAACTTATTTATTTTTCTCAGTCTGATGCTGAATAATATTAGCTATTTTGTCTGTTGCTGCTAACTAAATAAAACCAATATGTCCATGTGCATACAACATGGAAAACCATAGTCAAAATGAACTGTGACTAATAAACCAAGCTCAGACCATGTTTTCCTATTCTGGTTTAACTAAGGCTGGCAGGTTTTCTGCTACAGGGGGAGACTTCCCGCTGGCAGCCCTTGACCCCTGCCACCATTCAGTAGGGTGGTGGGGGAAAATGCTAATCCAACAGCATGATAGCACTTCCAGCATGAACCCAGATGTGATGTTATCATGTTGGGGTGAAACTCTAGGATTCCCATGATACACTCTGGTATTACTTCACTGAAAGTGACATCATCCCATTGGAGCTACAGCGATTTGAATTTCTCTGCTGCTCTGAGCCTCCTGTGGGTTGCCAATGTTCGGTTGGCAGCCCTAGGTTTGACATACCCTAACTAACCACAGTTAGTCGAGTAGCCCATGTTCAGACAGTAGCACTAATTATACTTATTGGTTCCATGTGACAACTAAACTGAGTCAACTCCCCACCCCCCGAGATCGGATTTCAACATCCAAAATGAAACATGGAGTCTCCAGCACAAGTGAAAATCATTTCTATTCATGCAAAGGACACACTCATAGTTACACCTTCCACCTCTGCATAAATCTCATGTATTTTTTAAGAGTTCTGTGATGCTCAAGAACATCTTCTAGGTAGGTGCAAGTGTCTGCAATGGAAAAAGAGACATCAGGAAAACCACACCGTGCAAGCAGTACTTTACTCATTGTTCTTGGATACAAGTCAATATTTTGTGCAATTGAGATTTGTTAATGGTATCAGTAAGTGAAAATAAAATAAGCAAAGTAGTCATTTGACTTGGCCCTGAATCAGATGAATCCCAAGTATTTCTGCCTTATTGATAGTCACTGTGACTCTTTTACTAGGATGTGTATAATGTGTTTAAACCATCCTGACACAAATTACTCTCAGTTCTAAAAACTGGCAGCTAGAAATTAGGGTCTGATCTTCCAGACAGAGAAAGCAGCCCAAGTTAATGATTACTTTCAAAATTAATGCTGCAGCAGCAGGAGTACCTTGCCATTCAAAAGAAATTGAATCTTTTAAACATATAAAACACATTAAATTAATTTCCAGTTCCAAAATCTGTTGTACTTCAGAGTAAACTGTGAAGCCCTGAAATCATGTTGCATTTATAATTAAACCGGGGGTGGGGGTAATTTTTAACACATTTTCCATAACAGAATAAGCTATGTTTACAGGAGCAATGATCAATCATTTGACTTAAAAAGGATGTATAAGCATAAACTCCCTTAGGGAAAGTGAGATAAATATTGGCTTTACCAACAGACTATATTGGTGATATATTTGTATGGATTCAAAGGACTCATGCAAAGCAAAGATACCGAATTTAACTCTTGTTCTTATAATCATTTCCTGCCCCCTATCATGCAGTGCAAAGCAGGGATCTACAAAAGGAATGCAGAACTAGTGTAAGTATTGAAAGCCTACATTTGAAACAGAAAATGATAGCAATTTAAAATATGGAACTTGATAGTAATTTGACATATGGAAATTAACTAACTCATAAATAGGTTTGCTTTTCAAGTGACTTACCAACCTTTTGCAGCCCAACTATAGAATATAAATGATAATATAAGAGCATTTTTAATATTCCTTTGTACTGCCACGAAGGGAGTGAAGCAGGCAGGGACTTTCCAGCACTTCAGGTGGAGATCTTTCACATCATATACGACCTAATCTTTTTTTTTAAGCTGGAGATGCCAGGGATTGAACCTAGGATCTTCTGCATGCCAAGCAGATGCTGTACCACTAAGCCACAGCCCCTCACCCCTAAAACAAAAAATACTGGATCTTCGGGATCGACTGGGCCAGCTGAGTCATGGTCGTAGGCTAAAAGCTTGTACCTCTGTCCATGACCCCTAGGCTTTAACACCTGCAACTCAGAGTGGAAACAGACACTCAGCCTTGATCGTATACAGTTGGCAAAGATGTTCCCAAGAATTCCCCTCCCTTGCTATTTCATTCTGCCGGTAGGCAATTAAAATGCTAGAGGATGGCAGAGGCTGTAACATAGCATCCTTTTATTCATCATGCCCCAGAATTTATACTTGTAAGTAAGAATGTACAAATATATATATTTAAAAAATGGTACGTTTTTATTGTTTGAGCCTTATTTTTTAAAAAAAACATTTTAATTAATTCTCCCAAATAGAAGCGAATGCCTTTTTTCTGTCTAGCGCTTTCTGCTGGTGGCAGCATTAAAGAGAAATTACTTCTGTACTGTGGTTGAACTGATAATTCTTATCCAGCTCAATTATTTAGGGTAATTTGGTACTTAGTGACTCCAAGATGTATGTGGGGTGTCCTCTGGGGTTGCCGGGGGCCCTGGCCCTCCACCATGTCCCTTGGAGCCTTTGCCTGGCCTCAGAGCAGCATCAGGCCTCGCCCAGAAGAGGTCCTGTTTCCCCTCGCTGTAGTGTGGAGGTACGCTGGGCAAACCCTTCAGTCTACATCCTCCCCAGCTGTTGTCATCAATTTCCCTTTTATCCCTCCCCACCACCACCTGTCTCTCCCCCTTTCCCCAGCTCCACCCCTGATTAATCTCAGCTGGGTGGAGCCACTCCCTTCCCTCTGTCCTCTGCACCTCCTCCGAGCCCTTCCTTCTGCCTTTGAGCTCAAGTCCTGCCCCTTCCTTCCCTTCCCCAGGCCTCTGTCGGAGAGCCAACCCTCCCAGTGGCTGCTTTGTGCTGCCTTGGGTCATGGGTGGGTTGGCTCTTCCTTGGACATTGAGGCCACTTCAGGGGGAGGGTTGAGCACCCATGATGCTGCTGCCTAGTCACCTTGCTGGTCTGACTCCGCAACATGCCTTTCCTGGTCAGGGCACAGCTGCACCTCTCCAGCGTCACCTCGTAAATGCGGGAGTGTTGCACTGGGGGAGTCCCAGGAGTAGGGAGGAATGACCTTGGACACCCCTCCCTTATGCCTGCTCCTTCCAATTCTGGGTCTTAATACATTTGGGCATTAAGTCTGTATTGTCATGACATCGACCGCGTCAGTGGCGAATGGTGAAGCTGAAAGGTAAGAGTGAGAAGTACCGCCTTAAGATTTGCACATTGTGGTCTTTCATCCACATCATCCACTGGAGGGGAGTGTGGCCGGTCACCAGGATGAAAGGGTGGCCCTCCAAATAGTTGTGCAAGTACCATATGGCCTATTATACAGCTAGTGCTTCTTTTTCCACCGTCGAATACTTATGCTCAATGGACTGCAACTTCTGGCTGATAAAGAGGATGGGGTGTTCTTCCCCCTTAATTTCCTGTGACAGCACCACACCCACCCTTGTTCTGGAAGCATCGGCTTGGACTAAAAACGGCTGCTGGAAGTCGGGGTTTTCAACACGTGACCATGCGTGAGTGTGTTTCTTAGGTTTTCAAAGACTTGAGCTCAGTTGTCAGTCCACTGCACCGTATTAAAATTCCCCTTTTGCAGGCAATCTGTAAAAAAGTTGGCCCGACTGGTGAAGTGAGGGATGAACTTGCCATAATATCCCACCAGGCCTAGGAAGCACCTAATTGATTGACTAGGAGGTCGGGTGTGGGGTATCAAATAGGCTTCAAATTGCGCTATCACATTAACCTCCCAATAGTCCACGCAAAGTTGGATGCTGCCATCAGGTTTGGGCACCAGGCTCATGGGCCTTTGCCAAGAGCTGCAGGAGGGCTTGATCATGACCATCTGAAGCATCTTCTGTGCCTCCTGCTGGACTGCTTCCTACCTATGATGCAGAACAGGCCTCCAGGCAGCCTGAACCACCTTCCCGGGTGGTGTCGATATCACATGGGTAACCCAGGTGGTCCGACCCAGATTTTGTGAGAAGATTGAGGGTAGTCATGCCAGCATGTTCCGTACTTGCTTCATCTGCTCCTCTCCCAGGTTGTCATCTAAAAGGGGCACCAGGCATGGGTCCCCCTCTAGGTTCCATGGGAGATTCCCTTCTACTAGCTCACCCAGGTCCTCCGTCAGCTGACATCTGACCTCCTGCCTGTTTTGCCATGTTGATCCGTGCCTGAGTAATCTCAGTGCTGGACTATTTTAACACAGTGTATGTGGGGCAGCCCCTGAAAACCACCCAGAAATTACAATGTTTTAAATACAGCAGCCTGTCACTTATTACAAATTAAAAAGAAGAGTTGGGTTTTATGCCGACTTTCTCTACCACTTAAGGAAGAATCAAACTGGCTTACAATCACCTTCCCTTCCCCTCCCTACAACAGACCCCCTGTGAGGTAGGTGGGGCGGGGAGAACTCTAAGAGAACTGTGACTAGCCCATGGTCACCCAGCTGCCTTCATGTGTAGGAGTGGGGAAACCAACCTGGTTCACCAGATTAGCCTCTGCTGCTCATGTGGAGGAGTGGGGAATCAAATCCAGTTCTCCAGATTAGAGTCCAACTCTCCAAACCACTGCTCTTAACCACTATACCATGCTGTCTCTCGTTCTTTGCATGGTACTCCTATTCTAAATCATTTGCACTGGATACTGATTTGTTTCAGAGTTCACTTTAAGGTGCAGGTGCTTCCTTTTAAAGCTCTTTGTGACTATGGACTGCCCCTAACTGTGTGGCAACTCTGATGGATGTGATCCCTCCTTTCTGTGCTCTCCTTTATTCAGCTGGTGCCTGCTCTTGAGCTTTCTGCGTAACAGCCCCAGGTTTGTGGAACAGCCTCCTAGAGATCACGAGGAAGGACCCTGCTCTAATGGCTTTCAGACGAGGATGTAAAAACAAATTATTTAATAGGATTTATGAAAGGTTCTAAAGGGTCTTAAAGTTGTTCTTCTGAGCTGGCTCAAGTTTTATTGTTTCAAATGTGCATTTATTGTTTTTTTTAAAAATTTGTCATCTACCAATTGTTTCGGAGAAAGGTGGACATCTATAAAGATTTAAATAGGCTAACGTTCCATTTTTGTTCTTTAGTGCGATCCTAAGAAGAATTCAACCCTTCTAAGTCCACTGAAATCAATGGGCTTAGAAGGTTGGAAGTCCATTTAGAATGGCACTGCCAGACAATGTTCCTTTTGTTTGAGCACTACTCAATTATTTTCCCTTTTACAAATTATAGCTGAATGGAGTAAAGAAAGGAGTGGCACGAAGAGGAGAGCATCGAGTCCTGATCATGGTGGTTGTGATGGTCATTTGCTTTCTGCTGTGCTGGCTACCCTATGGGATTATGGCACTGATAGCAACTTTTGGGAAGCCTGGTCTAATTACTGCATCTGCCAGTATCATTCCTTCCATCCTCGCAAAGAGCAGCACAGTCTACAATCCAGTCATCTACATATTCTTAAACAAACAGGTAAGCAGAACATGTTATGACATAAAGAACGGTGCGATAAAACTGCTTCTAATGGGGACTTTCCCCCTAATAACTCTGTGTTGAACAAATGATTGTGCCAAATAAAATAGTCTTATTTGTACCAGCTGAGGATTTAGCCTAGAAAACCAAAAGCTCATACCCTGAAAATCTTGTTGGTCTCTCAGGTGCCTCTGGACTCATTTCTGTGTATTCTACTGCAGACCAACACAGCTACTTAACTCTCCAGTCGAAGTCACCGGGCCTTTAAAATGTTCAGTGTTGGCTGGGTGGTGCAATAGAAAGTCAAGCGTTACAATTTCTCTGAGGCACATTTGAGATCTTACTTCAGATTAACTCACCTTTTTCCAAGTGATCATGGCAGTTGGGATTGGGATTTAGTCATTCTGGAACACTATTATACATCTCAAGTAGGGTAGCTAGGCATTGGCTAACAACCAGCAGCGCGGGGTGGGGAGTGTCATTGGTGACAGCATGAGGTCACTTGGGGAGGAAGCAATTGTCCTTGATTGTGTAAAAAACAAATTGTTATTATATACAGTACAAACAATCCCTATATATAGTGCAAACAGTCCCAGTAAAGTGTAACAATCTCTGAATGTCCCAATAACACAAAAGTTGCGAACATTCCCACTGAAATATAACAATTTCTCATTGAGTATAATGATGGTTTGCTAGCTAATTAAAGCACCGTTTTGTTATCTTCTCAGGATTATTTTTTTTCTGTTGCAGTCCTGTTGGAGGCTGGCCTTGTGCAGCTGTTGTGAACTGTTGATTATCTCAGCCAATCATGGAAGAAAAAAGAACATTTAAATAATAAATCTGTGATCCAACTCTTCATGTATAGCTGTGATGACAAAAAGGCCAGGGTCCAAAGACTTTTTAAGACACATTGTTGTTAGTTTTATTATAACAACACAAATCTACCTACAGCCTTTCTGGATCTGAAGGGTAGTTTTTAGGAACTGCAATGAATAGAATCAGAAGTCAGGGTTAGTAGCCCGTAAGACAGAAAACAAGCATCAATTTTCCAACGATAGGATCTATCATCCCACAGATTTACCCCATCCTTTTTACGTCCATTTTGTTCACAACTTCAGCTTTATTGTTCTAGCTTAATGATTTCCATTGTTCCCTGTGCGCCTAACTCTAGAATCTCTATATAGCTAATCTTTTCTGTGCAACAAAGAGGTGGTGAGCGGTAAATCGTGGATTTCTGCGAGGGAGGGTTGTTGAAGAGCAATTCCCTGTGCTCCTCCTAAACAATTAGTGGCTTGCTAAGAATCCACTGTCCTCATTCCCTTAATGCTACCAGAAATGGTAGTGGAGGTAGGAAGAGAGGGGGGGGCATATACAGAGAGATGGGGGTTTCTTTCCCTTCTCATCTCCACAAACAAGGAAGGGGCTCAAAAAAAACCCAAAGGAAGACTTCCGGTGGTGCCGCTGGAGAGAGCACTCCATTTCCCCAGGCTGTCCTGGGAGAAATCCAAGTTTGCGTTATTTTTGGGGTACATAGATACCCCAATCCGACCCTTGCAAGTGGGTTGGAAAGCAGGAACTCCCTGCAGCCCGCAAACGCGGTTTGACCTCCTAGGTACTCTGAGGGGGCTTTTTAAGCCCCTCGGAGTCCTGGACGCCGGTCCTGCGAGGGCACTAGGGAAGGACATCGCCAAAACGCAACTTTGGCCTCAAGCTCTACCCTCCACCACCTTAATACCAACATAAGGACTACATAAAGAAAAGAACCTCACCTCTTGACACCCAAGTGAGTACAAAAGAACTCTGCGTCTACTTACTGGAAATTTGAACAGACGGGGGGCTGATAAGAATATTTCTGGGACCCCCACTCCCCCTTAATTCGAACTGAAAAAGTTTGATCTGAGTTAGTCATCGGGATTAGCGACAGGAGCCTTATCAAATCGATCAGCCTAAACCATAACAAAGAGTCGGAAGGATACCTTTTAGATTGACAAGAATTATCACCAATGAGAAGGTCCGAGGAAAGGGGAGGGTGATCTTTCTTCCTGATTTTCCGGCGAAAAGAATTTCCTGCCACGTTTGTAGTAAGGGAGTGCCTGGAACGGAAGACTCTCTATAACACCCTCTCTATCATCGGAACTAAAACAACAGGAAGTAGCCGTGGGACTGAATACGCGTCGCACTCGAGTTACTTTGAATCCATTCCTGAAGGAATAACCATCGAGAAGAGGCGGTAGAAGGTCCGCAACACTAGCAACTTCCGGTATACTTCCTGATTAACCCGATCTAGAGCGACCGAAAAAACTCACTGGTATTTCAAAATTTTAAAATGCAATTTTAAAGCCAATTTCGACTCTTTTCAACCCGAAAAAATTATAAGGCTGATGTTTGAACTATCATCTTTTAATTAGTACTTTAAAGGCCCTGTCTGTGGACATGTATTTTACCAGCTTCTTCTGAATGTAAATGTCTCGACCCCGCTCTGGCTCACTACACAGCCCTGCCTATACTAAATTAAGGGACTCATTACAAACCTCAACCATGGAAAAAAAATTACAGGACATGTTAACTAAACAAACTGAGGCAACAAATAAACAGTTTGAACAGATGTCTACACAGATGGCACAGTTGACTTCTATGATGACAAATCTTGGTCAAGCATCCCAAGCTATTAATCAGAAGTTGGATGTGGTTACAGGAGACTTGAAAGAAGTAAAAACTCAAATGACTGTTATGAAGACAGATATGCAAGCGATGGATGCATCAATTAAGAAAGTGATGGATGAGCACAAGGATACAAAGAAAAAATTAACAAGCCAAGAAAAACAGATTGAAACAATACAAACTGATCAGATGGCGGCAAAAAATCAAATGGCAATGATGGAGATGAGAGTGAGAGAGACTAATCTTCGTATACGCAACTTTCCAGATATGATGGGAGACAATAAAGAAACTGCATTACCAAATTTGGCCTACTTATTTCAGATAGATGAACAAGAACTAAAACAAGCCATTAATAGAATATACAGGATACCATTACCTGCTAGAATGAGAAGATCTAAGCCAAGAGATTTGATGATAGTGTTTTATGACACTAGAGTTAAAGATAAGATTATGAAGATTCACTATGAAAATCCAGTGTCAGCAGGAGATTCCTCTCTTATATTACTGAAGGATATTCCAAGGCATCTACTCTCACAGAGGAATAATTACAAAGACATTGTGTCTACATTGAAAGCTAATGGTATCAAATACCGTTGGATCATGCCACAAGGTTTGGCTTTCACCTACAAGGAAGTGAAAACGACAATTCTATCTCAAGCAGATGTGGGGAAATTTTTGAGAAAATATAAAATGGACCTTAAAGAATTACCTGGGGAGAAGGAGGAAGAAGAAGAGGAAGAAGAAGAGGCACAGGGTGCAGAAGGAGGTACCAAATTATAGACTTTTTATTTTGCTAAAAAATACTACACCATGGCAAAAGCAATTTCTTGGAATGTAAATGGACTGAATGAGAAAACTAAAAGGGCTAGAATTTTCAAATATTTACAGAAATATAAATACTCCCTAATTTGTCTACAAGAGACTCATATAGCTTCAAAGCATAAAAAATACTTGGAGAAACAGGTGCTTGGACAAGCATTTATCGCCTCAGCTAAAACTAAAACAAAGGGAGTGGTAATTTATGCCCACCCCAGTCTTTGCCCAGAATTAGTATATAAAGATAATGAAGGAAGAATTGTAATTATCAGAACTAAAATATTGGGACAAAGGACAATAGTGGTTGGAATTTATGCACCCAATGAAGGGAAAAAATCCTTCTATGAAAAACTACACGATTTGATAGCCCAACACGCAAAAGATCAAATCTTATTGATGGGCGACTTCAATGGAATTATTCTCCCATCCTTGGACAAAAAATCAAAAGCAAAAGACGTCAATGACGGATGCTTACCTAAAACCTTCTTCACCATGGCTTCAGAATTAGAATTACAAGACATTTGGAGAACAATGAACACAACGGCTAAAGAATATACCTTTTATTCAGCGAGACATAATTCACACTCCAGAATTGATATGATATGGGCCAGTAAATCAATCTTCACTCAGCTACGTAAAATCCATATCTTACCTAGAACTTTTTCTGATCACAATCCTGTTACTTTTGATTGGAACAATAAACAAGCATTTAGATGGCGAATGAATGATAAACTTCTAAAAGACAATAAGATACAAAAGGAATTACAGGCTTTAATGAAAGACTTTTTTGAAATAAATCTTAATGGGGAAACTTCTCTGAATACAGTTTGGGATGCATTTAAAGCTGTTTTGAGAGGTTTTATGATACAGAAACATTCGGCTTGGAAGAAGACTCAATTACAATTTACAAACAATATACTTTGGAATTTACAAAATTTGGAGCAGAAATTGGTAATGGCAACACAGGAAGAGGAGAAAAGAGAAATTCAAATAAAGATTTCTGCATCTAAACACCAATTAAATTTGGTAATAATGGAGGAAATGAATAAAAATTTGAAACTTGCTAAACAAAAGTATTTTGAATATGCAAATAAACCAGGAAAATTTTTAGCAACACAATTGAAGGATTCATTTCAAAAGAAGATTATAACAAAAATCCAAACTGTTAAAGGACCAGTCTATTCAACTTCAGAAATTCAAAAGGAATTTGTTTCATTTTATTCCAAGTTATATCAGAAAGAAAATACTCCAAAGCAGAAAATAGATAAATTCTTAAATTCAATACAGATGAAAGCTTTATCAACGACCCAGAGAGAATGTATTGAAGCTCCAGTTACAAGAGAAGAAATACAAGAAGCAATACTGAGACAAAAAACGGACAAAACACCTGGACCAGATGGAATTACTGCACTATTCTATAGAATATTTAGTGACAATCTAGTTGGCTTTTTTGGTCTACTCTATAATGCAATTTTGGACGAGGGAATATCCCCGGAGACTTGGTCACATGCATTTATATCATTGATACCTAAAGAAGGAAGGGATCCAGAAAAAACATTTAATTATAGACCTATATCGCTGTTAAATGTGGATTACAAAATTTTTGCTTCGGTTTTGGCATATAGGATAAAACAATTTATTAAGGATCTTATACACGAAGACCAAGCAGGCTTTATACCAGGTAGGCAAATAAAAGACAATGTAAGAATTTTACTAGACTCATTGGAATATTATGATCAGAATATCCAACAAACTGCGGCCTTTGTATTTTTGGATGCAGAAAAAGCCTTTGATATAGTCTCTTGGAATTTTTTAAAACAGATTTTGGATAAATTGAATTTTGGAGATCGTTTTCAGAAAGGTATATCGGCTATCTATACCTCCCAACAGGCGAAAATTTAGGTTAATGAATCAATGTCAGATAATTGCCAAATCACGAAAGGAACTAGACAGGGATGTCCCCTGTCTCCACTTCTATTTTTGTTGGTGTTGGAACCGCTATGTGTGAAACTAAGAAGTATGGAGGACATCCGCGGATTAAGAATTAAAAAACATGAATTCAAGTTGAGAGCATTCGCGGATGACCTCCTGTTAATTTTGGAGAATCCAACACAGTCAATGAACATACTTCGGGAGACTTTGGACGACTTTGGGAAAATATCAGGCTTTAAAGTGAATCAAGAAAAAACAAAGATAATATTTAAAAATTTACCGGAAATACAGCAACAGGAATTTATATCATATACTGGTTGGGAGAAAGCCAACAAAGTTAAATACCTGGGAATTTGGATTACTGCAAAGAATAAAGATCTGATAACTAACAATTACCTCAAGTTATGGGGTAAGATTAAAACTGATATGATTATATGGTCAAATAAAAAATTGTCATTAATGGGACGTATTTCAACGATTCAAATGAACGTTCTACCAAGGATGCTCTTTTTATTCCAAAATTTGCCAATAATATCACACACTAAATACTTTGATACCTGGAGGAAAGACATTTCAAATTTCATCTGGCAAGGGAAAAAACCAAGGACTGCTTACAAATATTTAGTGGATCTAAAAACTAGAGGAGGTTTAGCACTACCTAACCTTCAACTTTACGCTGAAGCGGTAGCTTTAGTATGGATAAAAGACTGGATGGATTTGTCAAATACACGTTTGCTAGACTTGGAAGGTTATAATAACTTAAGCGGATGGCATGGCTACTTGTGGTATGATAAAATTAAATTACAAGCAACATTTCGTAATCATATAATCAGGTCCTCTTTATTTCGTATTTGGATGAGATATAAACATATTTTGGAACCAGAAACACCAATGTGGATATCGCCTCAAGAAATGTTAACATTGCGCCCACTTAGACCAGACAAATTTATCACCTATCAAGATCTAATTAAATGGGATGGAAAGAAATGCTCACTAAAAGACTTTCAACTTCTTAAGGACGATTTACAATGGCTTCAATACTATCAAATTAAATCAGTTTTTGTACAAGATGTTAAAAAAGGATTTTCTAAAGAAAAATCTTCTTTTCAAAGGATTCTATTAGATAATAATACAAAACTGATTTCTAAAATGTATAATCTCCTTTTAACAATATATTGTGAGCAGGACACGATCAAACCAACTATGATCGATTGGGCTCAAAATGTGGGACATGATATTGCTTTAAATAAATGGGAACGACTATGGTCTAAAGACCTAAAAGGAATAAAAGCACAGTCAGTGCGAGAGAACATTTATAAAATGATGTATAGATGGTATTTAACACCTAAGAAGATTGCAAAGATTTACAAAACAATGTCCCCTATCTGTTGGAAATGTAACAAAGAAATCGGTTCCTTTTATCATATGTGGTGGACCTGTGATAAAGCTAAAGACTTTTGGGACATGATCTACAATGAATTGAGACTAATATTACAAAAAAATATACCCAAAACACCAGAAATGATGTTATTGAGTATGATTCCAGACGACTTATTAACACAAAGAACCTTTTTGATTTATGCCACAACAGCTGCGAGACTGCTTTATGCAGCGAAATGGAAAGGGATTGAAATTCCCGAGAAAAAAGACTGGATTGTTAAAATGTTTGAAGTGGCAGAAATGGCAAAACTCACAGCTATTTTAAATGAAGAAAGTGAGGCTCGGTTTTTGGGGGAATGGGAGGCGTGGATGCATTATTGTGAATATGAGTTAAAATTGGGAAAAATGGAAGAATATTTTCTAATCTGATCCAGAGGATTTCTTTGTCTTTTTTATAATGAATAAGTATAATTATATTTACTAACAGATTATGGTTTTCTTTTTGTTAAATGATATTGATAGAGTATTAAGATTAGATTAACTACGACGGGATGAACTTTTTATTAAGAGGCAGATGGAGGTGAAGGGGAAGTCACAGATTTTCCATTTTCTTTTTTTATTATTATATGTTATGGAATCATAACAACTTTAAGTTAGAATTGAAATTTTATATTGTTATAGATGTTGTTTATTGCAATGGAAAATTTATAGTATAAAACCTAATAAAATTCATATGAAAAAAAGGAAGAAAAAAAAAAACCCAAAGGAAGATAATGAAAAATATCCTAGTGAAATGACAAACTCTCTTTCTGCACAAGCACTCCTGCTTTGCCTGCCCTCCAAGCCATTTGAGAAAATGCAGAGAAGAGAAAGAAAGAGAAAGCTCACATTGGCACTGAACTTGCTGATTTGTTTCCAAAAAAGGAATTCTGATAAGAATAATGTGGTGGGCAGATATTCATCAGGTGCAGTTTTTCATGGGACATGTCAAAATCAAGAAAATATGACACCAGTCATATTTGTTGCCTGTAATGCAGCTCATAAAAACCACAGAGAAGCTGTTAGAGGAGATGTCTGCTTCATTACTTGGCAGTGGGTGGGGACTACACCCGAGGGACTGGGTTTGGCTCAAATGTTGCCCATGATCCAATCTGGATTTTTCTAGAGAGCTCAAGGATAAAAGTCCAACCTGTCTACTAGTGTCCTTGTCATGAGATTCCCGAACTGAAGCAAGATGGTAGGAACTAGTTTTTAAAAACCATGGGGAAGAAGAAGAAAGGTGTTAAGTGCACTTTGTTCTGAAGATGCCCTTGGTCAAGAGTAAAGGAAGTGATTTAGCATTTCGAAGGAAAATGCACCAGGGTAGAGCTCCACATTGTTACATGTAGTTCTATTATTCTCTCCCCACCCCCACATTTGTATTAGATAAAGCAGCTGCAGGTGGCTGAGTGGAGGAAAGGGAAGGACAAGGACCGTCTTTTATCTTTTGGGGAGAAAAGCAGCTGAGGTTGGCGATTTTGAACAGAAGGACCGCCCTCTTCCCCTTGCTGGCCCTCAGCTCAATCAGATGCCTCTTACAGCAGCTTCACCTGTGAAAAGACAGTTCTGGGGGTGGGGGGGAATGCCGAACTAAACACAACCATGCAGTTTTACCTTAGCTGACCTCTCTTTAGCCATTATTTAAATTTCAGTCAGCTAATATGTTAGGGATGAAATACATGACATACTCAGAAGATGGTTCTGGTTCACTGGATATTCAAAGCCCTACCACTGTTCAGAATTCATATGATTTAAATACCTAACTCACCCATTTTACCTTTAGAATGAAAGCCTGTCTTACATTCATAAGAAAAAAAGAAATACTTATTTACAAGGGAAATGAAAGAATAAGATAAAATAAACATTCTTCGGGAGTATTTATTTTTCAGGAAATTATTTCACCTAAGTACTAAGGGTATGCACCAAAAAACCAAAAACAAAACAAAACACCATTCATTATACTTTTGCATCCTGTTCAGGAAGGAAGATTTTTTTCTGTAATTGCTTTTGCTCATGCAGGACATTGCCAGTTCAGGATTCAAATCCATGTAGTGTTTTGGGTCCCAGTGCTTTGGAACCATTACTTTCAATGGGAAATATACTGGGGGGTCTGGGGCAGCTGTTTATAAAGATCATGGCACCAAATGTGCATAGAACATAGTTTTCTCTTTCCTCTAAAGAACCTCCAAGTTTCAAGTGAATTGGACCAGAGGGGTTGGTTTTACAGAACCTCTCTGGTTTTCAACCATAGAGCATCCTAACTACTGTATAAAAAAACAGGAGCATCATGGCACAGAGAGACCAACACATTTTATTCTAGCATAAGGTTTTTTTTGGACTATTCTAGCATTTTATTCTAGCATAAGGTTTTTTTGTGGAATAGCACCCACTTTAGCCCACAAAAAATTATGGTAGAATAAAATTTGCAAGATTGCCCTATGTGTGTGTAAAGTGCTGTCAAGTCACAACCGACTTATAACGACCTTGGTGGGGTTTCCACGGTTAGTGATTAAGCAGAGGTGACTTGCCACAGCCTTCCTCTGCAGAGTCTTTCTTGGAGGTCTCCCTTCCTAGCAGTGACCCAGCTTAGCTTCCGAGATCTGACAAGCTCAGGCTATACTCTACCATTCTACATCCCAATTGCCCTGTACTGCATGGTAAAGAAGAAATACAATGAAGCAACCTACTGAACAGTAAAGCAAACTAACGCTATTAATGGGTCGATGAACAGTCAAAATGATCATCTAAAAACTGGCTCCCTAGTCACAACTGGCAAACAGGACATGAGCTGAACTGGCAGGGTTTCGAGCATCCCTAGTACTCACCACATGCTTTTGAGCGTCCATTCAGTTTTTCTTTTCTCGTGCCTGGAAAAGCCTGTTCTCGCTGATGCACTATCCCCTTTCCTTAATATGTTCTGCTTTAAAAAATTTTTTAATTTTATTAAATACATATTTTTAAGTGCTGTATTGACCAAACATATAAAATCCAAACATTTTATATGCGAGTGATTTAGTACAAAGCTTTCTCTGTGCCCCCCCAGGTTATAGGATCAATTAAACTACTGTTGTAACTTACTGTAACTGTTATTCATCGAGTTGTCTTCTGTGCAGGCACGCACTAGGACTGCACATGTGCAGGCCAGCTGCTTGGAAAACCTTTCTAGCTCTTCCCAACCCTTTAAAAACCTAAAGGAGGGGGCCCTTCCCCCTTGGAGCATGCAGATGCCGTTTCCCCAGCTAAATTGTCACGTGCTCGAAGAGGGCGCTCCCCCCTTTCCCTCAGTTCTTTCTTTGCTGCATGGTCAGGGTGGCATCTGCAGTTCTCCTCTCCTGGGTTTCCCACTCATAACTGCTCTGTGAGGTAGGTTGCAGTGAGAAAGAAAGACTGCACCAAGGTCACCCGCTAAGAGGTGAATAATCAAGGGTTTTTTTTCCCATACAGGCTTTTTGTTCCTTACACTTGGTTTTCGTTGGTTATACTGGCAGTTTTAAAATTACTTGTAATTTTTTCTGTGGGTTTTGTTATCCTTTTTTCTTTAGATTTTAAATTATCATGCCCCATCTTGTAAATGCTGAAGACGGGCTGAGACTTTGCTAAACAAACAGCTTGTGTACAATGATTTACCCGGTAAATGATGGGGGTTTGTTTGCTTTCTCCCACAAGAAGTATTTGTGGTGTTGTGAGGAAGATGTCCTGCCCTGTGTGATAAGGCCCAGAATGGTTTACCACATGGAGAAAGTTACTGAGGGAAAATATTTAAAGCAGTGTGATGAAAAGGGATGGGTACTGGTTCTCAGACAAAGACAGGAATGGCAAGCCGGAGTGGGGGGTGGAATGGACACAACTTGATGTTGTGGCCCTGGGTGTCTATCAGTAGGAGTTGTAGACTGGGATACTCATTTACCACCTAGATGCCTATTCTGTCCATAAAATGCCCTACGAGGGCTGCTATTTCACATCATAATTTCATTTTTACCCACTGTGGGTTCCAGGAGATCTCAGCCACTGGAACTATTGCCAAAGACCTAGTGTTCTACTGTGTTCACATAGAGGACGATACCAGTCAATCCAGTCTGTATTTATATGTTAGTTTTACAGGTGCTTTTGTGCTTTCCTGAAATGTGACAAGATGCCAAGCAGCTCCAGCAGCAAATGTTCCACAAGATCTACTCGAGTGTGTTGTGCCGTCCAGATATTACAGGACAACAACTTCACATTTGTGACTGCTTCTGCAGAACAGCCTTTCTCAGGGCATCAAGAAGCAGCCACTAGTTTACAGAATCCCAAATCGACCACAGACAATAATCCCAAGGCAAAACAAACCATACTGCTTGTAACTCATTTCAGCAATTAGGTAAGACAAACACTTTGCTATCTTGCACTGAAGAGGAGGTAGTAGAACTGAGGAAGAACTGAGTATTGGGTTTGTGAATTCCTAACTCCGCAATGAATGGATGTACCACCTGGTTTAACATCTGAGGGGAGAAGTCTCTAACAGAGCAATCCTGAGGTTCTTCTGCCGCAGCGCAACTATGGTGTCTCTAGTCCAGTCCCTATAGGGTTGTTACGCAGCAACCGGCAGGAAAATAGAGGGTGTTTGAGGTTTTCTTTGCATGCAACCACGTTAGCATCCCCAGCGACCACACCACTACGTTCTGTGGAGGTGTTTTGACAAGGCAGTGGGGCTTTGATGGACAGGGAAGTCAGAACCAATCAGGGATCACTAGGCACGGGGGCTAAATCAAGTGCCCATCAGAGCCCAAGGGCAGAGGAGGCAGGGCCAGGGAGACTTTTGCTCACTGTCAGTGACACACGGCCCCACCCTCTTAAAGGGACCAAGTTCAGTCACACAAGACCCTGGGAACCTGACGGTAGAGCAGGGGCCCAAGCATCCTCCCCGAGAGCTCTATGTTTGGGTGGTATTCTGACAGCAGAGAAAACACCAGACTTGCCGATACCAGGCACACATCAGCACCCTCCATCTGACAGACAGCACCTGCTTGGATCATTTCTTCCTGTACAGGGCAGCTACCCAAGCCCTGTGCGAAGAGCTTGGGCCAGTTCTCCAGGATCAAGTTCCCCTCTCTCATGCCATCCCTGTCCTACAGAAGGTCCTGCTCTCCCTCAGGTTCTTAGCCAAAGGATCTTTCCAAGGCATCATGGCTTAGGTCCTGCAGGTGTCCAGTCTTTGACGAGCCTCTGCCTGCACAGCTTTTTGGATGCCATGCTGGCCAACCTACAGGAGCATGTAGAGACAAGAGATGGAGCTGGCACCCATCCGGGCAGGGTTCAGTCTCAGGCTTCCCAACATAGTGGGCACTGTGGACTATAACTGTATTGCCCTCATAGCCCCCTGGGAGGAGCTGCAGGTGTATCGAAAGCACCATCGCTTCTATAGCCTGGATGTTCAGGTGTCCCATGATTGCTAAGGCATCTTCACAGAGCTCATGGTCAAGTTTCCTGGCAGAGTCCATGATGCGCAGATATTTGCAGAATCCGGCCTCAACTTCCTGTTGGCTGTATGGCTAGAGGGCAAAGGATGGCTGCTGGGTCAGTAGTCGGGGAAGGAGGGAGGGGCAGAAGGCACAGTTCCTCACTCCTGACGGATGTCATTCCATCCATGCTAGGTGACCGCAGATACCCCATCCTTCCATATTTGCTCACTCCATATCCCAAGGATCACCCATCAGACCATGCAGCCTACAACCAAGCCCATCACCAGACACACATGGTCAACAAGTGGGCATTCAGCCAGCTGAAGACGTGATTTCGTTGCCTCTCCCATATAGGAGGGCGCTGGGCAATGCAGTCCCTGGAAATAGCTGTTCTTCACAATCTGGGCTATGTGCCACAACCTGGCCATCTGCCAATGGCTGCCTCCATCCCTCATTCCTTTCTAACAAGAAAGCGACTACTGTTTGGAAGTGGATTCATAAGGGGTTGCTCAAAATTCCCACAGGGAGTTAAAATAGTAAATCCTTTTATTTATTGATGAAGTATATTGGTGATTCTGATATTTTGTTATTTTTGTGTAAGAAAATGATCCTCCCTTACACCGAATCTGTAAGAGAATTGCTCAGAGGGACATATTTATGAAGGGAGCAGAGTGGTAGTAAAATGAAATGTTCAGAACTGTTCAAAAGAGCAGTTTTTATAAAAGGAGCAGAATTGTACTTGTAGGAAGGCTCCTATGCTTTTATCATTCCACACATTTTGATTCGGCTGTTTTAATTTCAGTGCCCTGTAATTTTGTAATCTAGTTTTCTTGCATGGTTCGTTATATGTTTTATACTGGTCTTTATTGCATTACTTTCTAATTATGTGACACACCTTGAGTCTCAATGAGAAAAATGGACTATAAATGAAAGAAGTAAATAAACAGACTTCTTTACATTCTGATGACTGAAGGGCTTCAGTAAGTATATTCAGTGTCAGAAATACATTTCTACCTAAGCTTTGTGCGTAACAACCATGATTCTATGTATCTAAAAATGTCTGTATTTCTTATGATCTTTTCTTCAGTATATTAATATACTTGGGCTTTAGTGTGTTTATGTTATTGTTTTCTGTGGAAGGTAATGATTTTATAGCCTCTTGCTCATAAAAAACCTGTCACTGGCTGCTAGCATCAGAACTGCATCTAACTACCTAATCACCATGCTGACTACAGCAGGATTTTACATCCTGTCCCACCATCTTTCTTTCCCTTAATTTTTTATAACATTCAGCCTGAACAAGAGTTCAAGAAAACTCCAAAGCTTGCACACTATTACATGTAATTGGGTTCGCCCTAATAAAAGGTATTATGTGGATTGCGTGCTATATATTTGTGCCATTCAATAAGAAATTGTTGTTGATTTTAGCTCATATTCATACTTATCCATTACTCAAAAGTATTGTATTAAAATGTGTTTGCTAAGATTTCCCATCTTGTAGTGGATAAAGGGCAGAACTCTTCTGATGAATCTGGCACTCTGGATAAATTTTTGGAACATATCAAATATATACAAAGTTTGAGCTTTTGAGAATAATAGTATGTTTAGGTAATTGACAGAACCATTCTAAGAACACTTTCCTGGCAGTAAGCCCTACTGAATGAGTTGGATAAGATTTTCAGTAGACCTTCTAAGGCTGCAGTCTTGAAGGGGTGTGTGCAAATCATCTTAGGTGTTGGCATGACCCTACGCTGACGTAAGTGCCCACTTATCCCAGGATAAGGGCACTTACACTAGAATGGGGGGGGCATTCATGTCAACACTGGTAAGCCATGCCGCTGTCCGGGGCTACGTCACTGGCACTGCTATGCCAGCAGTGAAATCCTGGAAGTGGGTCTGTCTTGAATTTAGGAAAATCACTTCATTTCCAGGATTAAAAATATATATAATAGTCCCAGTTACAAAACACTTTAACATGTTTTATACCTAGTTGTTTATACTTAGTTTATTCCTAGTTTTAAATCCCCACTTGTTTGCTGCCTCCCCCTTACACAGACTTGCGGAATGATGCCCTCCTCTGTTAGTATGGAGACACCTTCTTCACCTGTGAGTTTGCATCACTGCACCAATTTTGTGTGTTTTATCTCATTTTAACAGAAGCGAAAGATGCCAATTGCACAGTCCATCTTCTCTAAAACCCCATTTGAAGACTCTCTTTTAGCACTGAGACAGTAGGGGGTAAAAGTGAAATCAAATGGAATGTAACAAGGATACTGGTGTAAGTGTCATAGGACATGAGTTTACACAGTTCAAATGGATCTGAACTGCTTGGAAGATAATTTCTGTAGGGAACTTTAACCTGTGTCAAGAATGAGTCTCACAAGTCCTTTGTGCCAGGAATAATCAAATTAATGGGACAGGAAAAGAAAAAAGGAGCACTGAAAAAGTGAAATAGTTTGGCAAGAGTTAAGAACAGAAATAAATCATTTTACAAAAAATTTATTACAAATTTTACATCTTTGGATCAGTGTTATTTTAAAGATCAGTGTTGACAAATTAGACATTTGAGGTCTGGTATTTTCATTTCAAGTCGAAATGTAGCTTAACAAAATCATTCTGTACAAGTATATAAAACTGGCAATGAAACACCTCTGGTGGGAATAGGTATTATTTTGTTTTTTTTTAGGAGCTGCATTGATATAAAGAATATTTTCAGTACAGGGCTGTGTTCTGACCTTGGGAGCACTTTCACAGACCTAAGTTTTTCAAATAATGGTACTGTAGATGAGCCATGTCATGTTGCCTTTCTTATGGAGCCAGTGAAAGGGGACAAACCCTTCCTGTGCAAACTCCAGAGGGACAGATGTGTTCAGTTGTGGTTTGACAAAGGGGGACACCTGGGGCTGCCCTTACCTCTCGTTGTGCCACCCAGGAGACACAGCACACAATGACCCTTCCTCTTCTACCAGGCCTACAAAGCAGCATGCTACAAGACCATAAGATGAGCACGAGAAAAGCTAATGGATAAAGACTGAGCCTTCTAGGAGCTGTTCATGGTCTGAAAGAGATGAACACTGAAAGAGTCGTTCAAGAGACACAGAAGAAAAACAGATAAGGCAATCACAAGAGAGGCTTTGAAGCAGGACAGATTACTCAAGCAGCATTGTAAGCCACATACAGGTCAAGGGATGATGGTGAAATGAGCATTTCATCTTGAATATGAACTAGCAGCCAAATTTAATTTGTGTAGGCAGCTACTAGGTGGAATGGATGGCAGACTTTACCCAGGGTTTTATACATTATCAGTAAGGCGTATGAGACTTTAAGGTTTTTTGCCACATCATTGGACAAGGTGGATGCAAATATTAATTTTTACGAGTTAAAATCTGGATAACTCTAATCAGCCTTACACCTAACATGAACATAAGAAGCTCTTTTATACAGAGTCAGCCCACTGGTCCAACTAGCTCTATTTGTCTGTCTGGTCTGGGTCTCTGGCAGAGAGGGGCCTTTCTGAGCATCTGAGGCCCTTTACCTGGAGATGCAAAATATTTCACCTGAGATCTCCTGCCTGTGCCCTACCAATGAACCACAGCCCCTCCCCAGAACAATACTGCACTCAACATGGCTCGTGTAACAAGGCACTGCCGTGAACAGTTAATTTCTAGTAACATGCACAGGAATACCCTGCCACTAAGCAATAGCCAGAACCAGCATCGCACATATTAACTCACAGTTAGTTCTGTAACAGTTGTTCTTTTGTCACTCCAGTTTTCTAAGTTATCCAAAATAACCTGAAACAGATTATCTATAAATTTAAAAAAATTCTTTATAGTGAAATAAAGACTTGACAGTGCCATTCTATGCAGAGATGCACGCTTCTACACTCACTGACTTCAGTGGATTTAAAAGGGTGTAACTGCTTACGATGGCACAGTGAGTCACTGAAGAATTCTCACAGTTAGTTCTGTAACAGTTGTTCTTTTGTCACTCCAGTTTTCTAAGTTATCCAAAATAACCTGAAACAGATTATCTATAAATTTAAAAAAATTCTTTATAGTGAAATAAAGACTTGACAGTGCCATTCTATGCAGAGATGCACGCTTCTACACTCACTGACTTCAGTGGATTTAAAAGGGTGTAACTGCTTACGATGGCACAGTGAGTCACTGAAGAATTCTATTAGTGATTATTTTAAAATTTAAAAGGTAAGCTTTAGGGGAGCACCCCTGAAATTAATTGATGCCAATCACCAGCATGTGTAT
This sequence comes from Euleptes europaea, assembly GCF_029931775.1. NCBI lineage: Eukaryota > Metazoa > Chordata > Lepidosauria > Squamata > Sphaerodactylidae > Euleptes > Euleptes europaea. The sequence continues at coordinate 42,701,172 of NC_079316.1, forward strand.
TATTGTGAAGATGGAAGTTGTGAGAGAGATCAAGGATGTCTAAAAAAAAGTCAAAAGGGTCGAAGAGATAATTTCAGAAATGGGAGACTTGGATCGTATGAATGAGCTCAGTACACACTAGATAGCCTTTGTGGTGGAAAATGCTTCTGCTTCCTCCAGACCTTTCATTTGTTCCAGATCATTTGCTACCAATGGATCGTTGCGCAAATGGAAGTTTTAGTGGAAACGGAAGCATGCTGCGTGGCGGAGACTCTTCTAGCAGAGTCAGGACTTGTTCATAGGATCCAAACCGATAGATCAATTTATATTTTAATCTGAACAAGTAGCATTTGGCTTGTTCAAATCATCTGGAGCTGATACCAAGCCTCTTTTTAGGGCACACTTTAGCTTTGCTCATGGGGCCTACACAATGACGAAAGAATGAATAGGGTGGAGATACTGATTTTCCTGCCTTAGGGATTGGACTAAATGAAGTTTGGTCTCTCACAAGTCTGTATCTATGAATCTATGAAAACAAATTTATTATAAATATCACTCAGCCTAGCATATTGCAAAGAAAAAGCTTCCCATAACTGGTTAAATGCTAGAGACCACTATATGAAATCCTCTTGACAGCTGGATTTATCTTCAGGGGCATCAAGAGTGATGGATACACTAGGAGTAATTAAAAGATAGTCTCTCTCTTTTTTTTAACTACTCCACTTTGACTTCTGCATGGTACCTGAAATGATATACAACAATCATGTAACATCATGCATTCGACAGTTTGGCTCTCTCAGAGCATCTCCAGTGTCCAACTGATATGACTTGGAGCTAATTCTGCTCAGTTCCTTGGAGAAGTCAGTTCTACAACCCAGATACCTTACTGAAATTCCTGTAGGCCCATGCAATCTTGAATACTCAGAATTTCACATTCTATAACCACAAAATTCACATTTTTGCAATGAGAATAAAATATGCAGTTTTTTTTAACACTGGCACAAACTTCTGAATTTATACATGTCATCATGTGTGTCCAGAGCCAGTGCATATAGGGTGAATGTGCTGCCCTTTGCGCAAGTTTGCCCAAATGTGGTCACGGCACCTATGAACATTCAAGCTGAATGTATACTGGTTCCCTGTAACCAGGATTATTTGTTACCAATCATTACCAATCCTGGGGATGGAGCCTGTGCATGTATACCTAATACACCTCTAGGTGCCGGGCCCATGTGAGGTGAGAACATACACAGGAGCCATTCATTTACAAGCAGGGACAGGGCCAGTGAACTCATTCCTTGATATGCGCCGAGGCTCTGTACGCATATAAGCTGGCATCCTGTAAAACATTTCCACACATGGAAGGGATTTCTGTCTGGAGCATGACTTCCCCACCTCTCCCCTTCTGCTGTAGCCCTATATCCCCTGAAATGCTGTTCTTGGGGGACAGGGGACTTGCAGAAGTAATGCAGGAGGGGAGTCAGAGGTCTGTAGTGGGAGGGATGAATTGGCAAAAATCACACACACCCCTATTTTCCTCCACAGTAGTGCTCTGTGGAATCCGTGCTGAATCCTGTGTGCCCACGGCTACTGTTTACATACATTCAAAATAAGACTTAGAAACATGTTAAAAAAATACTGACCCTGATTCTCAGGATGCAGCATTCTCTACCCAATACCAAATGTTGCACTACGTAGTTCACTTGCAACACTGTGAAATACACACCAGCCCAACTGTAGGTGCTACTGCGTGTTACTAATTCCCAGGGGATGTCCCTAGGTCAGCTTGAGAGACATTTGGGAGTTCTGTGCTTCTCAGGCCACAATTTGCCTTATGAGGGGCTCCATGTGTACTGATGGGCCACATGTTATGTTTTCCCAGCAAGGCAAACTGTAGTTCTCCAGCGCTGTTTCAGGTTGGGAAAACTGTGTGTGTTGGCGGTGGGGGGGGGGGGGAGGAGGAGGAGTGGTCTAAACTCCTTCTCCCTGTATGCTGCCATCCAAATCAAAGTTGAACCTGTGGGCACCAAGGAAGTACAGATCTGCAGAACATGTTTCTTGAGCCAACTCAGGTATGGCCCTGGGGAAAACGCAGCATGTAGTTAGGCCCCGACTCAAGGGTTTCAGTACACAAAGATGGAAGAATGAAATACAAAGCAGTTCCTGAATACCAAGAGCTTCAGTAAAGTTAGGCTGTGTCTACTTTTTAAAAATTAACTGCTCAGCCATTTTGTTTTTCTATGCAGTCATAAGAGCTGATTTTCAAGTTACTCTTGAATTCTGTGGGTTTTTGAGAGCCATACTTAGGCCATATTCTGTGCTCTGCAGTTGGAACAATCTCCTGTCTGTAGGGTACACAGCAGATTGAATGTGATTTTGATGAAAAGCACTTTGTTCTCCAGCCATGAATCCCCAAATTGAAGACCTACTGAATGAAAGAATTGCTAATTATTAACAGCCCACCCTAAAAACCTTGAAGGGGCCTTTACAAAGTGCCTTGCAACTCAAGCAGATCTGAGCCTAGTATTTGAGGGATTCAATCTCCTAACACTGTACATTCCTCAAGCCACTTAGAGTCACTTTTCCGTGAAGGTAAATGTCTTCATCTGTGCCTTGGTTAAGGTGCTTCACCATATTCTTCTCAAAGAGCAGTGGGTGGTAGGCACCCATGGTGCAGGCTTGGTCAAAGAACTTCTGGAAATAATGACAAACGTCTGTTTGCCTTTTGGAAGGAAGGAACTCATAAACATCCACTTTGTCACACAAGTGCATCATGATAACAATGCCTGCAGGGAGAAAAGGAGAGAAGCACAGGGCTGCATCAGAGTGGCAGACAGACTTTAGAAAACCATCAACGTACTTAATCTGAAGGTATGAACGACTAGATTAACAGTGCGATCTTAAACACTGAAGTCACTGAGCTTGCTAGGTGTAACTTTGCTTTAGGATTCCACTGCAAGTTTGCATGTGATCAGCCACAAGGGACCAATGCCTCCTATTCAGGGCCAGCTCTACCACGAGGCCATCTCGGGCTGTGGATTTTGGGCAGCATCTGCCTCCTGTCTTGAACACCCGTTGCCAGCCCCCTGGCCCACCAGCCCTCACCCCTGCCTTCATCTTTGAACTGAAGCAGCTTATCCTCCTTGCTCCCTCAGCCCACTTTAAAAACCAGCATAGCACACCGCACATGTCCTGTCAAACTTCCCAAACCCTCAGGAGAGCTTGGTCATCGTTTTCGTTCTCCTGGCAACATTGCTGATTAGCACAGTTGCTGCGGCAACCAAAAGAATGGCTAAAGTCTTGCAAGAAGAAGTAATTTTGAAAGTCCACAGGGCATTGTGCACTGTTTGGGGAAGCAAAAACGCAAGAAGGATTAGTTCCTTCTTGTGGAGGGAAGGGCAAAATGTGTGTGTGTGTGGGTGGGGGGAGGTGGCCTTAGGCAGCAAAAGGTCTTTAGCTGGCACTGCTCCTACTGAACCAGTTAACCTTTGGGTCCGATTAGTTTTGACAGCTATTAAGTGGAACAGGGAAACTCCCTAGCAAGCTTTGCATCCATCACTAGCATAAAGCTTAAACATAATCCCAAAGCCCTCTAGCACTTGGCTAGATGTAGCTTTTCTTCTGTATGTTGGGAAATGGCCGGGATGAAATAGGTTCCGCTTTATTACCAAAGGAACATGCACAGAAAGATTAGAGAGACTTTGATGGGCCGTGGACCATCACATTGAAATAACAGTGATTGCTTAAGCTCATAAATTCTGTTTTCCTTGGTGAAGCTATACTGCCCTCTTCTGGATTATGCAATGCAAAACTCCTACCTATACATCTAAAAAAAGCAGAAAGTTTTTGTCCTGTGTGTATCTATGTACATATGACAGATACTTTTTAGGGGTAATATTTGGAGAGTCAGGGTGAAGACTAGTGGTGCATTGGACAATGCAAGGGAAGTCATACATGGTTTTCAGAATGAAACAAAAGAATTAAGCCACTTCTCTCTCCCTTCTCTTCCCATCTTTAAATAAATCTCCTTTAGTTAAGACAGAAAATTATATAGCCGTGGATTTAAGTTTCATGTTATTTCTAACATTCGGTGTGGGTGTGGGAGAGATATGGGGATACTGAAGCATGAAATGTGCTTCTTATAGTTAAAAATCATTTTCTATTGTATTGCTGGCTGTTGTTACGATCTGGTCTTTAACATTCATCCTAAGCAGAAAAACCTTTAGGGCAAGTGAACAACAGGGAAGGATTTATGTATATCTAACATTATGTATAGATGGGGACACTTCAGAGCCTCCCATTTTCCAGTCCCCTGCAGCACTGTGACATAAAACACAGCACCTGTCAGTACTCTTTCTCTGTCCTACTTTGCCTGTGACCTCTGTATATGATTGATACTAAAGAAGGGTCTATAGTTAATACCTATCCCACATAATGCAGAGCGTCAAAGTGTCGATTGCATGGGGAACCTCATCATTTGGGGACTTGCTGTGCTTCCCCCATCGTCCAGGCCTGAGTTTTCAAGTTAATATCAGAAGAATGACCGGTCCTCTTAATTTAATGGAACCCAGAACAGTTAGGTTAAGTGAGCTACTTGCAAAACTGTGTTCCAGGTATACTCGTTCTATATTTATGGAAATGCTGGGGTGGGGGGAGCAGGGAATCTGATTGTGCAATCCGCTTGCAGTATCAATGATCTTCACTAGAGTCCCCCTGAAAGGTGCAAAGACACCTTTTAGTCACCTAAAACTTAACTGCCTACCTGGGGGGGCGGGGGCATGCGACAAACTGCTCCTTTAGGCCGTGGCTAATTCCGCTCTGGAAGGCCCAGTGGCCTTGGCTCAGAAGGATTGTTGGACCCCAACTACATGTCCTTCTGCTGACCCCTGCTCTGCATTGCCAGGAAGAAGAAAAATTGGTTTTTATATGCCGACTTTCTCTACCACTTAAGGGAGACTCAAAGCAGCTTACAATCTCCTTCCCTTCCCCTCCCCACAACACACACCCTGTGAGGTAGGTGGGGCTGAGAGAGCTCTAACAGAGCTGTAACTTGCCCAAGGTCACCCAGCTGGCTTAATGTGTAGAACTGGGGAAACAAACCCAGTTCTCCAGATCAGACTCCACCGCTCCAACCACCACACTGGCAGGAGCTGGTAGTCAAGTGTCCTCAGCTGACCTCCCAGCCTACTGAATGTTGTAGAGTTTTAAAGTCTGTGTTGAATTGGTCATTTGACTGCAATAAATGATGATTGATTGACCTCCCAGCCCTGTTGAAGAGTGTGAAGCACCTTGGAGACCCCCCAGGCCCCTCTGACCTCTGTTGAGAGCTGCAGCCCTTGCGAGATATCGGGCTCTTCTCTCCATGAAGCCATGCTGCTGCCCCACCTTCTCCCACAGCAACCTCTCAGCCGAGGCAGCAGTGCCTCATTAAATGCCTCCATCGCCATGGCCATGACCTCTTCCCCTGCCTGCAGCAGCTGCCAGTTAGGGGTAAGTCTCTGTCCCCAGTCGCAGCCATGCTGGATCAGATCAAGTAGCTTATCTGGGGACAGCCACCAGACTGAAATGTCAGAGAGGTTTAATGAGCCGACTGCAAATGCACTACCTCTTTCCTGCTATTAATCCCCTGATTCTGGTAAGAAATCTTTGAAAAATGAGATTGCATGTGAGATATCATGACTAGCAGTCACTGGTGGACCTACCGTATCTGTAGCCATTTAATTTTTTTCATTAAGTCCATTTATGTTGACTGCAATGGCACACATCAGTGAAACAGATGCAATGTTAATGTCTGCTTAGCAGTGAAAAGTGTACATAATGTAAACAGTCCCAGCCCCGGGCTATGGCTCAGAGATCACACTATAGCAAGCTTGCTAAAGCTAAGCAGGCGTGGATCTGAAGAAAAGGCTGGAGAAAAAAAACAGCCTTAAAACTTAAAACTACATTCTGCACAAGGGCAGAATCTTTGTTTGATAATATGAATCAATTTAGAACATGTACAAATGAGGCAAAGTTGTATTCCAAACTATGGGTTGGGTCCAACCAGTTTTTCAGAAGAAGGTCCCTTCTCACCACCAAAAAGGCTACGTTGGGAAATCATGGAACCAGCACAGTCAAAAGGCATGTGGCATGGGGTCTGCCATAAGGAGGGAAATGAGGCAAGGTTTGAATGGAAGTGTTGGCTGGATCGAACAGCCCTCTGTAATTATGATCACTACAGATCACTTTACTCTTTTTCATGCTATTATGCTTAAGTAAAGCAGGGAAGAGCTGAATAGCTCCACCTGGCTTGCCAGCCATAGCAAACCACCCTAATTGTTTAAATATTCATGGATCAATTTAAATATTTCAAACCTGCTTTTCTCCCCAAATCAGTTCTGTGTTGCTTTTGCAAAAAGCAGGAATGCAGTAGGTTGGATTCAAAGGACCATGGGTGGAAAGTGCTAGCAGAGCAGCATTTCCTCCACTCTCCCTGAAGCCCACCGAGCCCCCTAAACTCTGTGGGGAGAGGGGCAGAGAACCCTCACAAAGAGCATGAGGGGCAAAGTAGGGGTCTGCATCACGAGGGGGAACTGACAAAAGTCATTTGCCTCCTTTGACAATGGAAGTCCTGTTCTGAAGCTCTAAGTGCTCTTACACTGGCGGAACAGCACCTTTGGATCCAACCCCACATTAGAACAAAAACTAAGGCAAGGACTTCGTAAAGGCAAATAACATACCGAGCATTCCTGAAGAGGGTGGATTTGGCTGGATATCCTCTGGTGAGTTTTCTTGAAGGATATCCCAAAGTTGCCACTGCAAATAGGGGTTCAGGATGTAAAAAGGTTGCTCTGGGTGTGTGTCTCGATATTTTTTGTAGCTGCTAAAGAAACTGTAATCTGGTTTTCTGTACCACTAGAAATTAAAAATAAAATAAAATAATGTCAAATCTTCTATGAATACTCAAAATACAGTTATCCAGGTTATGTGCTCAAAAATATACCGTCTCACCAAATACTCAAGCGGTTGTGGCAGAAGAATGATAATGATGAAAAGATTCTGGTGATCAGTGCTGCCAAAATATCTTCGGCTGGAGATGGAGATGGATTGATAATTTTTAAAGTGGTATTTCCCCATTAAAATAAGAGGACTGGAACCCACCAGTGGGAAGAATATGGATCTTTGCTATGCCTCATTCTTGCCAGCAGATTCCCCAGAAAGTAGGTTCCAGGGGTCACAAGAGCTACATGAAATAACATACATGTGGGTTGGGGGTTGCAGCAAAGAGGTGAAAGGAGAAGAACAGACAGAAGGGATTGCTGGGGGTGGGGGGAGGGGAACGCAGCAAACATCTGTTTCTTACAGTAGTTACGAAATCCTACCCAGACTTTATTAATTATACTAGAGTTTACTTAATTGCTTAGTTTAAATGAAATCTGAATTCTATGCAAAAGTGCATTAAAACCTAGGTTATAATCTCTTAACGCTCTACCAAAGACATTGAGAAAAAGAGGCAGCTGTTCTGAGGCGTGCAATGTTGTTTTCCCCTGTGCATATTTTCACATTATCACTCTGCTGCCACAACAGCTTCTGTTTTTTTTTTTGGGGGGGGGGGGGATTAGAAAGCAGAGACTGAAAGTAGTAAAATGGTACCCTGTACAGTATCTCATGCCTCAAGTGGCGGTTTCACACCGCTTCATGGTAAGACTAGCCCTGACACTCATGTGGTATCTTGGTGTTGAAAGAAGCCTAAGAACCATCTCATCTCGACCCAAGGCTGGCCCTCCAGCCCCTTCCATAGCACCTCCTGGAAACTAAGCCAGAGGTTAGGGAGTGTAGGCAAACACCCATGGATTGAGGGAGGCGAAAAAGGCAGGATGTGAATCAGTCCCTGGAGATGATGCAGTAACCAAAGAGTCTTTCCTGCACTCCTGGTTTTGGGGAAACGCATGCAGAAGGTCCCAGGTTCAATCCCTGGCATCTCCGGTTAAAGGGCTAGGCAGGCAGGTGAAGAAAAAGAAGAGTTGGTTTTTATATGCCGACTTTCTCTACCACATAAGGAAGAATCAAATCGGCTTACAATCACCTTCCCCTCTCCACAACGGACACCTTGTGAGGTAGGTGGGGCTGAGAGAGTTCTGACAGAACTGTGACTAGCCCAAGGTTACCCAGCTGGCTTCATGTGTAGGAGTGGGGAAACAAATCCAGTTCACCAGATTAGCATCCGCTGCTCATGTGGAGGAGTGGGGAATCAAACCTGGTTCTCCAGATCAGAGTCCACAGCTCCAAACCACCATTCTTAACCACTACACCATGCTAGAAAGACCCCTGCTTGTGACCCTGGAGAGCAGCTGCCAGTCTGAGTAGGCAATACTGACTTTGATGGGTCTGATTCAGTATTTGAAAAAAAATAAACACTACTTTAAACTTGCAGAGCTGCTCAGAGCAACAGAAAAAGATCAGCGTGACATGAACCCTGAACTTCTGGCATTTAGGTGAAAACCACCATTGGCTATTTATTGTCTATGGTCGCAAACTGGTATCTTTCACTACGTTGCAATCCTTTGTATTGGGAAATATAACGAGAGCCATTTTAATTTTATACCAGAAATAAATATGATGGCGGCTTCTGGACTTCCCTCTATCCCTTGATGCTATTCATCTAAATGGAGTGCCTAGTGCTGTGCGATTGCTTGTTAGTGCCTTTTCTAGCTAGGGCTTGAAGTGCTCTGGAAGTGACTGTGGGTAGCAGCAGATGAATGAACTCTGACTCTTCAAAAGTTGTAGGTAGAGTGTAATGCTAAGGGTTTCAGTGGTAAATTGTGAAGAGCTGTGCTGATCTATGACTGTTGTAATAAAGATTGATCGATTGACCCTTCAAAAGAGGAGGAAGCCAATTCTGCTTGTCTCCCTGAGTTGGAGAGTTCTCTCCTAGAAAACTCTTTTCATACTAGCTAAATGGGCATGAGAAGGAACACCCTCAAGGCCTCCTCCCATGGATCCCCAGACTCCAGCTCAAAAAACAGTGGCCTAAACAGTACTAATATTTTACAGTTTCTATCTGTTTGCTACCTAGACCTGGCTCTTGCGACTGCGCACCTGAGTCTCCCCAAGCTTTGTGGCTCTGATGTCCTTCCTTGCTAGCTGTCTCGCAATGTGTGTTGTGCAATGAAAATGGAGAGAACCCATTGTAAAACTGCTACAGGAATGACCTGTGTATGGACTGAGAGCATCCACAGAATCAGGCTTTTCCTGGATTAACCCCCTGCCAAACCATGGCACCCCTAACATCGGATCTGATACACCATTATACACTTATTCTACACAGCTCAGTCTTACCTCATGGATATCTGCATGATAGGGTGCAGGATCCCACACAATTAAGGTTCCAGTGTTATATTGTGGGTCTGTAATAACTTTTTGTTCTTCAACAGTCAGAATCTGAGAATTACAAGAGACACAGATTAATACAGAGCTCCCTGTTTAAAATGCACACGGAAATCAAACAGCACAGACTGAGGACTTGCAGGGAAGGGGAAATCCCCTTCTCTGCCAGCCCCTGGCCCAGTGGGGTATTGACTTGCTGGCCAGGTGATCAGTGGTAGCTTGGGATCGAAAGTGTGTCCTGTATGCTTTCATCTCTCAGCCACCACTAAAGACCCTGCAGGTCAAGTAGTGATGGTTTAGGGTTGGAGGCATACAGGACATGTCTTCCACCCCCAAGTCACTGGCAATCACCTGGCAGCCAGGGTCTTTGCTGTCCAGGTGTGGCTGAAAGCGTACGTGACTTGTTCTCAGCCTTCTAGCTACTGCCAGCGACACCTCAGCAATCCAAAACAGTGGCTGAGATTGTGCAAGGTAGTCTTGGTCACCATTCTGCAACTTAAAACAAAACAAAAACCCTGCACCTGCAGTTGTTCAGATCCCACCACCTTTGTGTTTTTAGATTTTCCCCAGGTTTGCAGAAAACTCTATATCCCTGACTAGTCCCCCCTCCTTGTGAATTTTTTTATTCTTATGATTTCATAGTTAGATATTAGATATATGATGGTTTCAGAGGATGCAACTGTAGCTGGGATTGTTTCATGAAAATCACTCATTTTTAGCTGCAGTTGCTATTGAAATGAAAGGTGTGTGTTTTTGGGAGAAGTGGCCCATTTACTTGGCCATGGTAAGTGATAATCGTATCTCTGAATCCACACAGATCTAGCCATGGACAACAGGAGAGATAAAGTGATCTCTCAAACCAGGCTGGATAGCAAAAGGCAGAATAAGGAAACATAATGTATATGTACTTGTAAGCCCATTGGGTTCTTTACATAGTGCCTGTTAGTTTGGGCCATTTAAACACAGTTTCATTGAGCATGCAACATTCATAAGAAGAACCTCACCAATGCGAGAAAACAGAGGCAGGAAAGAAGGTAGGGACTGCCATGCTGAAACAGATTAAGGCTGAATACAGACTATAGATAAAAGAGGTCCACAGGTCTCTGTATCTACTTTGAGCTCTCTCTTTAATGAACATGCCTTTGTAGCAGACCTGTGAAGCCAGCACAGCACAACTGCTAGAGATACTGACTAGTCATACTGTCCCGTCTGTCCCCCAAATGACTGCTGAACAGAGAACACTCAAACATAACTTTATGAACACATTCTTTGGGCAATATGCTGGGGGTGAACCTTATCAGGAGCGCTTTCAACACAGGGCTTCCTTCTGCTGACCCTGCGCTCACCCAGCAGCATAGCAGGAGGCAGCTGTGAGAGGCAGGGCAAACAAGAGTGCAATCCCATTGGCTTACCTGCCCGCTTCTTACTGCTGCTGCGATTGGGTGAGTGAGGCTCCAGAGGAGGCAGCTGCAGGAGGAGGATATTATCAATAGTAAGACTCTTCCTAATTCTGGGTGCTATGGAAGTAAGGCAGCCAGCCTTTGCTCCTAGCATATACAGTGGTGGCTTCACTGCTATGCCACATTAACCTGCACATTAAAGAGAGCTCAAAACACACAGTGCCACGAGCCTGTTCTTAGCATGTGTCGGTTTGCGGCCTTAACAAACTACCTGTCAGCATTTTGTCTGCCATCAGTAGCCAGAGGCTCTAGTCTAACCAGTTCCTACTACGTAGCTGTCAAGAGATGCAGTGTTTGTGAACATGAAGATAGTTTCAGGGGGTAGCCATGTTGGTCTACAGTAGAACAGCTAGATTTCAGTGCAGCAGCACCTTAGAGACCCAACAAGAATTTTGGGGCATAAGCTTTTGAGAGTCAAAACTCCCTGGGGAACTTTCACTCTCAAAACCTGATGCCCCAAAATTCTTGTTGGTCTCTAAGTTGCTATTGGACTCAAATCTAGCTGTGGTAACTTCAAGGAGAGCCAGTGTGGTGTAGTGGTTAGGAGTGGTTTTTTGGAGAGGTGGAGTCTGACCTGGAGAACTGGGGTTGATTCCCCACTCCTCCACATGAGAGGCAGAGGCTAATCTAGTGAACTGGATTTGTTTCCCCACTCCTACACATGAAGCCAGCTGGGTGACCTTGGGCTAGTCACATTCTCTCAGCCCCCCTACCTCACAGGGTGTCCGTTGTGGGGAGGGGAGGGGAAGGTGATTGTAAGCCAGGCTGATTCTTCCTTATGTGGTAGAGAAAGTTGGCATATAAAAACCAACTCTTCTTCTTCTTCAAATATGGTTCACATCACATGCACATGTGTCTACATGTAATGCACACTTCCCTCATACTCTGAGGAAAAAGGAGTTATTGTGTGCCTGTTACCAACTGTTTACAACAGCATTTAAGCCCTCAGTTCTCTGCCTGAGAAGAGACCTGCTGATACTTTGGTCTTAAATGAATGATGAATGAACAAGGCTTGTAAGTTAATAGTGGCTATTGTATCAGATGGCCAGTGGACTTTGAAGTTGCGCTGAATCAACAGGAGAGGACAACAAAAGAAGATTACTAGTCACTGAATTGTGAAACCTTTTCACAATGAATAGTACACTAACAACCTGTCTGCTGTTAAGAAGTAATTACTAAGGGCTATTTCAAGAGTGTTGGGGTCACAGTGTCAGTTGACATGCGGTGGTTGTGGGCCAACAGACACAGCCAGTGGACTGTGTGGCAAACATGCCAGAGTTCATTCAGTAGACAACTCGGAAAAAGCTTGCTCAAAGTACAAAGCCTGAAAAAAACCATTGGTTTTTTACACCACAGCAAATAAAAAAAGCACAAGATACAATCTGGCATGTGTTGTTGGCCAGGGGTAGGGGAAATGGAGGCGGGCCTTTGAAGGGCTGTGGGCTGATCAGTTTCAGCTCCCAGTGCACTGTAGGGCACAGGGCAGTTTCTCACAAACTTCCTCTAATGCATTTGCTGATCCAGTAACTCAACTGCCTTATTAACGTCCTATCACCCAAGTGCTTCTGGCTATTTTTAGCCGAGCGCTAGGCATCAACAACTCAAAACAACTTTGCCAGCCTGCTCCCATGAAATATCTCCGTTCCTATCTTGCTCTTTATCAGCTGCCACATAACTGCTACTAGATTTACCCATCCTGCCCCACTGCACTAATCCTAATCAGCTGCTGGTTTTACTGGCAAATAACTGTTTGGGCTTTGACTTGCCTGCTCATTCTCACTTACTGCTTCTGTTCTGTATTAGCGATCACACTGACTAAGGAACATTGCTGTATACCCACAGGGAACTCTACTTTTGTGTTATCAACTAATCTTCAATTCACCCTGTATTTAAAGCTCTTGCTCTTTCCAATAGAATGGATTTACTCTCCTTCCCCACCCAGGGAGAGAATACTGAAAAAGACATTCCCCACAGCGCAGCTCACACAGCTGTGGAAGTGAGGTGCCTTAGAAAAGATTAGTTTTCAGCTGCTCTGCTTGTGGCATCACATTTGCCTTCAGGCAGAGGGCTTCACCTATTCCTGCTGCTCTAATCAATCAAGCTGTTTGATGGGGACAGCTGGAGTGAACACGGGAATCTCTTGGGTAACCTCATGTATCCAAACAGAACTGCGGACACAGAGTTGTAGAAACTTTACAGTGGTGGACATTCTTAAAGAAATATTCTCTCCAGAGAAAGTGGGATGATTAGATTTAGTCTTTGAATTTCACTTTTCAGAAGACTGATATGAATTTATATAGCACTCTCACTAAAAGGTATTCTGCATCAACAATGATGGAGAAACCTGATTTGTATCTCTATTTCCTTTATCACTAGGGAGGTGTTTGGGTTAAGACATCACACGTGGAAGTTCCTCATCTACCTGCAGTCCATTTGCTGGCCCTTTCTCACATTACCTTTTAAACAGGGGTAGGGAGGGATGCCCCTTGGCTAATGTCAGAACTTCAAGGCCATGTGAAAGGAGCCCAGCTTCTTCCTTGCCAGTGTAACCATTCCTAGCAACTGCAGCAGTGCCAGCGTGGGGAGGTGCCACAGCATCCTAGAAGACCCAAGGTTACCTTTGTAGCATGGGAGGGAGGCTGATGGATGTGGAACTGGTTCTATCGAAACCATGGAGCACATCTTATTTTATAGTTCAAGATATAAGCACTTAAGAACACAGCTAAACAAGCCATTAATTCCTGACATAGACATGCCTGTAGCTAATAAACTACAATTTCTGCTTGGGAGGTTGTGATCCAGCCATCACGGTTCCAGTAGTGAAATTTATTTTGGGTTTATTTGAATTTAAGAGACACAAGGAGAATTTAAAGAACACTTATATGTGATAAAATAAATTATATAAAATAAAATAATTAAAAAATATTCTGCCTAGCAGTTCAGTTTGGTTAGCTCACAGCCTATTGGCTAGGAGCTGTACTGTTAAAGGAAGGAAAGGGCAAAGCAAAGGAAAAGCTTCAGTTATCTGATACAACCCAAATGAAATACCTATGCAACTGGTATAAATAAAGTATATAAAGCTGGTATAAATAAAGGCCTATAGAGCATATGTATTAAATTCTTTGTCAGGTGGTGCTTTTTAAAATTCTTTGTTGTCCTTTTCAGGGCAACTGGCACTTTAGCCTCTGTTATGCAGGGTTAAAGGCAGTCCTTTTATCTCCAGAGCCTCTATTCTTGTGCAAACACAACCAAAGAGCTGATACCACCAATTCCTCTACATTCTGCTGCTATTCTTGCTCACAAATCCTTGTATCACAGACAAGTCTGCCTAGCAAAAAGCTAGGCCCTTATTAAAACCCACAGAACGCATCCCCCTTTGTAGTTCATTGGTATGCATCTGCCAGGCAGACTTACCTGGGAATTGAGTAGACGTATTGTCGTTTTTACCCCTACATCAACCTGAAACCCTTTGGTAGGTGCCCCATTAAAACGCAACACTGCATTGTGGCTGTCTGAAAACAGCAAAAAACAAAGCGTGTTAAAGGTGTGAGAGAACAAAAGCAAGAGGAATCATTCTTGTTGAAGATTCCCAACCACAGAATTTCCTATATAATATTTGGGGTAAACACAGTTCTTAGCAGGAGGTGATTGGGTTCATGAAACATATAGGAAACTAAAACTGTAGCTTGTGGGAACCACATGGCTACCACTAAAACAGCAGCTGCCCAACGTCTCCTCCCCTGCTATTATCTCAAACCACAGAACAGTAACATGCTGCATCTGTGTTGAGAGAACCCCACTCCCACAAGCAGCAGACAACGAAAGGACATGAAAACTCACATGTCAGACATTCTGTAGTATAAAACAAGGAAGAGAGGAGGACTAGGTGGGGACCGTGTAGCTCCCACAAGGCCCAGTTCCAAGGGCAACGCCACTGCTCTGAATTCTAGCTAGATGTTAAAGGAGTTATACACCCCCTTCCTGCCCGACAAGAAGACCAATTCCCTTGAATCTATCTCTGTTCTTCTGCATGTGTTATTGTTTGTACTATGCAGAGTGCCTACTGGAGAGTGAGTGTAGAGCAGGGGTGTTGAACTCATTTGTTACAAGGGCCAGATATGACATAAATGTCACTTGCTGGGCTGGGCCATGACTTGACAGCCCAGATAGAGTCTGGGGAGGGGGGGGGGAGGGCTGCTGCCTCGGCTGGCTTGCAGTCCGGATAAGAGCTCTCAGGGGGCCAAATCTGGCCCTCGGGCCTTATGTTCAACATCCCTGTTGTAGAGGAAGGGTTCTGTTTATACCATGCTACACAATTGGAGGTGTCAAGAGTCTTATTGGCAGTGTACATGCGTGAAAACAATGGGTGTAGACACACTGATGTTATCATTAATAACGGAGGACAGTGTAGGGTTGCCAGGTCCCTCTTTGCCACCAGCAGGAGGTTTCTGGGGTGGAGCCTGAGTAGGGTGAGGTTTGGGGGGAGGGACTTCAATGCCATAGAGTCCAATTGCCAAAGCAGCCATTTTCTCCAGGTGAACTGATCTCTATCAACTGGAGATCAGTTGTAATAGCGGGAGATCTCCAGCTAGCACCTGGAGGTTGGCAACCCTAGGACAGCATCATCTGCATTCCTTCACTATATTATATTACAATGCAAGAAACCCTCCATGTAAAATTCAGCCTAAGATTCATGGCATGGGGATAACTGTGTGTGTGTTCTGAAATGTCACGAGTTAAGAGTAGGAGAAGAGAGATTACTATGGGTGAATTGGAAGTGGATGTGATAAAAGCTCTCTGGCAAGATCCATAAGGATCTGTGGAGAGGGAGAGAAGGAGAGGGAGAAAGAGACATGCACCATGCTATGCTTCCCAGAAGGCTAGGGAGCAGAGAGCTTTTCACCATTGCCATTGACCCCTCAATGCAATACAACACAAAAGACAGATTGCTACTTTACTTCACGTTCTCGACGTCATAATTTGACACTGTGCAATGGCAGTGAAATAACAGATAACCAACCAACGATATCTGACTGCTCAGTTAAGAAGCATCCCAGTACTAAAGGCCACCCAAACTACCACAACGATATCAAAAAACGTTTGCTAAACACTTTCTTCTCTCTCATTTCCTTTCGGCCACATAATTCTGGCTGTCATCTAGAGTTAGAAATAGTAAGTAAAATTAGAAAAGATTATTTCTTATTATCACAACTCAACCCCCACATAAAGACATTTTAGACTACATGAAAAACTTGCCACCTTATTTGCTAAGAAGTAACTTTTCCCCAAGGCTGCCAGAAAACAAAGGGGAGAAAAATCACACTTCCCTAACCATTATTCCATAAACGCAAGTAATACCGGAAAAAGGCTACATTGCTGCTAGTCTCATGCTGGCAAAGACCTTTAATTAGCCAAATTAATACAACTTGTGATGTACCAACAGTAGCTGATAACTGCTGCCATCTGCCTTTTCTGCCACTGGGGAGCCCCACCGCAATCCCTGTCAAACGGGGCAGCTTGGACCTAATACAAATGGGCTTGATCTTATCATTCTTATCATAGAATCATAGTTGGAAGGGACCACCAGGGTCATCTAGTCCACCCCCCTGCACAACTCAGGAAATTCACAACTACCTCCCCCCACACCATGCCCAGAAGATGGCCAAGATACCCTCCTTCTCATGATCTGTCTAAGGTCATAGAGTCAGCATTGCTGACAGAAGGCCATCTAGCCTCTTCTTAAAAACCTCCAAGGAAGCCTGTTCCACTGTTGTCCATATATATTATCTCACTAATCCTTACAACAGCTCATCAGTAGGTCAGTATTATTATTATCCCCAATTTACAGACGGTTCCTATGCTCAGTGCCTAAAAGACATCTGTAGTCAGTGAAAACTGGGTGGGGGTGGGGGAATAGCCATACCAGAACACCCAGTGAATATACATTCAGTTTTCATTCTGACTCTATAAAAGTGAAAATGAAGAAGTCAAAGATGTCAAAGAACAATACTCTGCTGCTTCTGTTATTATAGAACGATAATACAAACCTATTTCTGGTCCCAAGTAGGAAGACTTCATGGATCCTGCTGAGGACACCACTGCACACTGGCCCAGTTGTCCCAGTTCCATGCTGATGTTTCTCCTTGGCAGGTAGGTTTCCCATTCTGATGTATTGAAAGGACCATCTGATGCCTGTATCATGTGAAAATCCAATCGTTCCCGGAGTTGGCACAACAGTTTCTCAGGGCTGAGTTTAGCAGCATTTCTTCGTCCAGTGTAATTCACATAGTATTTGTTCATAGCCAGGTAGTTTTTCCTCACCTTTTGCAGTCTAGGGGAGAGATTTTTGGATGAAGTGTCTTTGTTCCACACTTTTACGGAACCTGCTGGCTTTTGGGGGTTTGTTACTAAATTACTTCCTGTTTGTGTTACAGAATTTTTTTCTTTTGTTTTGATGTGGGATGCTTTGGTTGACCAAAAGACCGTGCTAGAATCATTGTCCGCTTTATGCTGGATGTTTCCTTGTTTTGGAATATTCCATTTCCACAGTATCATGTGTACTTGCTTAGTTGAGCTTTCTACTTTTAAAGAAACATAATAACCTTTTCGTGTTTCCTTCCATACACAAATAGACAGAACTATAAGAAATGCAAGAAGGACATACATCCATTTTTTAAACAAGTTAACATGAACCATAATGTATGCTACATCAGGTTGGGAAGATCAACTTCAGGCTGGAAGTTGGACCTGAAAAAACAAACATACAAGAAACACAATAAAGAAGAAGAAGAAGAGTTGATTTTTATATGCCAACTTTCTCTACCACTTAAGGGAGACTCAAACCAGCTTACAAATCACCTTCCCTTCCCCTCCCCACAACAGACACCCTGTGAGGTAGGTGGGGCTGAGAAAGCTGTGACTAGCCCAAGGTCACCCAGCTGGCTTCGTGTGTAGGAGTGGGGAAACAAATCTAGTTCACCAGATTAGCGTCCGCCACTCATGTGGAGGAATGGGGAATCAAACCCGGTTCTCCAGATTAGAGTCCACCACTCCAAACCACTGCTCTTAACCACTACACCATGTTGACTCTCAAAATAAGTTAATCTATTCAGAACTGAGGAGGAGGAGGAGGCCAGGCATCTGAGGGTATATATTTTGCAAGCATCCTGACCATCTGCAGGTATAAAACATTCTTAAATATTTGAATGGATGCTAGTAAAAACATAATCAGTCTTCAGTCAAGCACAGGGATGTTCACAGGTGTCTACCCATTTGCACAAAGGTTGTCTCAACTGGGTGTCTACCCATTTGCACAAAGGTTGTCTCAATTTGCACAAAGGTTGTCTCAATACAATTATTAAACGTATAGTGTTAGCCATTACATCATTCTGGAATCTGGTGTAGAGAAATTTCACTGCAGTGCAAGCCTTCATTGAAAGTATTCATGGCTGGGCTAAGGCATCATGCATAGGTGTTTCCATGATGCAAACAATATGTGCTTCAACAGTTTCCAGCAACCACTGATAAAAATAAAACAGAACTATTAAGATATATGTTAACAGCGGCAAAAGTAACAATTGCGTTTCATTGGAAAGCAGAAGTTATCCCAACGACTGAGGAATGGCAAGAAAAATTAGCAGAATATCAACTCTTCAGAAACTTTTATTGGATACAGAGGATCATTTAATATCTAAGATGTATAAGTTACTGTTAGAACTTTATTGTGAACAAGACCAGATTATGGTTAGTTGGGCACAAATGTTAGGACATGATATAATGTTACATAAATGGGAAAACTTTGGTCACAAGATATGAAACCTTTACTTTCATAGTCGTTAAGAGAGAATATTTATAAGATGATGTATCGATGGTACTTAACACCAAAAAAACTTGCACTGTCTTATAATTCAATGTCACCAAAATGTTGGAAATGTAATGTAGAAATAGGTTCTTTCCACCATATGTGGAGGACATGTGAAAAAGCTAAAAACTTTTGGGATATGATATACAATGAAATAAGACTGATCTTACAGCAAAATGTACCTAAGACACCTGAGATGATGCTATTGAGTATGATACCGGACAATATCTTTACTCAAAGGACCTTTTTGATTTATGCCACCACAGCGGCGAGGTTGATATATGCAGCTAAGTGGAAGATGGCGGAAACACCAAGCAAAACAGACTGGATATTAAAGATGCTGGAATTAACAGAAATGGCGAAACTAAAAGCTTTAATAAACCAGAAAGAAAATATGCCGTTTTGGGGGAATGGGAGGCTTGGAGAAATTACTGTGAAAATGAATTTCAAATGGGGAGGTTTAAGGGTTATACATTGATCTAATTTCTTTTTGCAATCTTTATAAATATCTTGGGCATAATACAATAACGAGATTAGTACTGTTTGGCAGAAGAGTATACAATTTATTACCGATGGTGGAGGATGTGGGGAGGTCAACAGATTGTTTGAATTACTAAAATGTTATCAACAACAATACTTGTTTATTTTTAAATGTTAAAGAATATTATTTACTTGTTGATATGTTGGATTATTGTGGAATAATATATATATATATAAAAATTTCAAAAAGAAAATTAGCAGAATATGCAGTGATGGCCAAATTAACAAATTTAGTGAACAGACGTCCGATGGAAGAATTCCAGAAGAACTGGAAGATGTACTTTGATTATGTAACAAAGTAATATATGTGTAGAGGTGTAGATAGAAAAATGTTATTACAAAAATAATGCTAGATAATTTTTTATTAACAAAAACATATATAATATACATATATTCATATATATTTCCATTATCATTAGACACTATGATCTATAGGTTGTTATAAATAGATACAATATTAGACAGTAGATGTGATATGAAGAAATATGTGGTTTTAAAGCTAGCATAAGAACATTGACTGCTGGTATTAATAATTTAAGTCTACTTAATTTTAAACAAGATAAATAACTTAGACCAAATATAGGCTGGAGAATAATTGTTGATACATCTGTTTAATTAAAGAAGTGTTTGTGCAGGTTTAAAGAATAATATTAGATGACACAGATTGTATTAGGACTGCTTCATTGTTTATTTGAGGATCTTGTTATAGACATGAAGTTTAGGAGTGTGTGTTGTATGAAAGCTGTATGTTTATTAAATTAAAAAAAAACAATTATGGAGAAGGAGATCTGTGAATCTCATAAGAAAAGCCATGCTGGATAAGACCAAGGCCCATCAAGTCCAGCAGTCTGTTCACACAGAGGCCAACCAGATGCCCCTAGGAAGCTCACAAACAAGATGACTGCAACAGCATTATCCTGCCTGTGTTTCACAGCACCTAATATAATAGGTGCTGTCAAACACCTATTTCATAGTAGGTGAAATAGTAGCCATGGATAGCCCTATCTTTCATGAACATGTCCACTCCCCTCTTAAAGCCTTCCAAGATGGCCGCCATCACCACATCCTGGGGCAGGGAGTTCCACAATCTCCACCTCAAATGTTATACTAGAAACATTTTTAATTGTTGTTCACCACTTTTAGGGCCTTAATTAGGTGGAACGGTGGGATAAATATGTTTTAAATAAATATACAAGTAAATAAATAAAAATATGAAGAGAGAGATGTATTAGTTACTTGCATATACTCTGTGGTACTTTCTTGTCAGATGTAAAATTACCCACAGTCACATGCTCTTCTTCCATCCCCTAAAACATCACATTAATCGATGTGAATATAAAAGTGTGCACCAACAGAAATAATTGCCCTGCTGTGCTTTTTAATTTTTAAAAAGCTCATATTCTTGCTTGTTTCTAAAATCTGAGGTAACATCATTAACTAAAACAGAACTGATGTTTCCTGGTCTAGTCACTCCCAGTGCTTGCCTTAGATCATCATTGCCGTTTTTAAAATGACATGGTTTATGAGAAGCTGTGGAAAAGGTGATTTCACAAAACATTGAGAGTCTGAAGGTAACTTCAGCGGAACCTCAGTGAGATCATAGGAAACTGCAGAAATCTGCAATGGGAACAGACAGTGCTCATAACACATTTATTAAGCAGCTGGCACTACACAGCAATCCTGCTTCGAAGACTGGCTTTTAAACCTCTTTCGACTCTCAGAAGACAACACAGCAAATCTGGAGCTGAGCACAACTTATACGAACAATTCCCTGGACACCACCCTTGATTTAACATCACATGCCCATCTTATAGGAAAAGGTGTATTACTTAACCACACAGTCCGGTAGCATCTAAAGACTAAAACGTTATTGTGATCTAAGCTTTTTGTGGCACTACAGTATTGCTGTGGCAGTAATATTATCATATTCTTGCTCTAAACCAGAGCTTCTTAAACTTTTTCCACTGGCGACCCCATTTTGCCCGAGAAATTTTTAGGGGACCCTGGGTATACAGGTATATAAAATAGGTATACAAATCAAGCATTTACTGATAATAAACCATAAAGAAATTTATTTTAAAACAATTCTTTGGTATAAAAAAAGGTAAAGGTCCCCTGTGCAAGCACCGGGTCATTCCATTTATTACAGATGAAAACAAATTTGCATACTAATGAGATGGATGTGCTTGTTTATTTTTATAATAAAGAATTAAATCTTGGCTGAATATTTGATACTGCAGGACGTAGAGCATCTTCAACGTTTTTCAGAGTTGATCTATATTTTGATTTTACAATTGTCAATGCTGAGAATGCTGCTTCACTTAAATATGTAGTACAAAATGGCAGAAGTATGTTTAAGGCCACTATGCTTAAGGCCCACTGAGCTTCATGTTACCACTACAAGCCCTGATCTGGATAGCCCAGGCTAGCCTGATCTCATCAGATCTCAGAAGCTAATCAGGGTCAACTCTGGCAAGTATTTGGATGAGAGACCTCCAAGGAATACCAGGGTCACCATGCAGAGGCAGGCAATAGCAAACTACCTCTGAACGTCTCTTGCCTTCAGTCACCGTAGGCAGATATGATGTGACAGCAAAAGTAAGAGACTAGAAATTATCTATCGTCCATCTTATTAAACTACTCCCAGGCTGCAAAGCGGAACCAGCAAAATCAAATAAACAGCGTTCCAGCAACTCTACTTGCTTGTAATTAACTTTATTGAAAGGAGTGCAGCAAGAGTGAATAACTGTCCTCCTGTTTTAAGAGTATGTCAAGAGAAGAGGCAATGGTACCAGGGCAGTTCAACTCCTTTGAGTGCTCTGTATCTAACTAAGGTTACAATTTATGCTTAGACCTCTATGGATTCCATGAATACACATAATAATTAATTCCTACTTACTCAACCTCAGTGGACAAAAGCAGCAGAGCCTATTAATGCTCTCCAAAAAAGCGGGGGGGGAGGGAATTGGACAGGCATTAACAATAATATCCCATCCTACTGATGTGCTCCCAGATGGGCTGAGCACATGGGCACTATCTCCTGGCATGAGGCCTCAGGCTAACTCACCCCTTCCTGGATGAGGGATCCTTCCGTCTGCAGCAGCCTCTCCCCAGCCCTGCTCCCTAGGAGTGACCCCCCCACCTTTTCAGGCAAGGCCTTTTATTCTTTCTCCCCAGGCACCACTCCCTTACCCCCGATTGGCCCTAGCCTTCCCTCCAAATCCTCTTCTACCAATCACAAGGCTCAGAGGGTACCTGGGGGATGTAGGCCTGGTAAATACTTTAATATAGGCCTCCCTAGGGCCTGTAGGCCGCCCTTGAGGCCTAGGATCATGACAGTTGCCCTGAGCCTGGCTTTGACTGGAAATGAGGGTGGGTTATAAATTTAACTAATAAATAATAATAGGAAGGTAGAATGTCATCGGGGGGCTTGTTAGGATAAAGAGGTGAAAATCTGATTTTTGGTGTTAAAATGCACAAGTGAGACGAGCACAGCCTGAATTGAGAATTCAGATGTCTTTTTATGGTTCCAATTGGCTCTAGCCTATTAAGCCATACACCAACGAAGGATTTGAGGATCTAGCTGCCAAAATGTAGGCTATGAATAGATTCTGGCAAGCCCGGTGAGCCCTTACAGCTGGGGGTTTGAGCACTGCAAACCCCCAAGAAAATTTTGCAATTTTACCAATTACAGGGACATTTTGAGGCCATGTGAAATGGGTATTAGAGCATATTCTAAATTCAATATTAAAGGAGTCTCGTGGTGATTAACACAGTTTTCTAAGCATGATGCATCCCATGATTGCAGCCAGGAAAACTTCTGCCCTTTAAGTGTTAGCCTCTAAGAGGAGACACAAAACATCTCGGGGAGGGGGGGGGGTTTCTTTTACTGTAACATATTCACAGGTCTACCTCGCTGGAATCTCATGTCCTGCTCTTGTGCTTCCCACAGATATCTAGTTGGCCACTCTTGGAAACACAACCCTGAGCTAAGCTGCCAATTGGCCCCATATGTCCACTCCGGAGTTCCCACACTGTGCCTTCTAAGCAAAGTATGTTTGCCAGCTCCAGGCTGGGAAATATCTAGAGATTTCTGTGGTGGACGCAGGCCTGAGCAAGAGCTGCTCTTTTCAAAACACAAGTGGAGAAATGTAACGTGTGAAAGGGCAGAGAGAGGCCCCCTTTTTTGCGCAGGTATTGGAAAGAGCAGAGGAGAAAATCTGGGGAACATTTGCAGGGGGAGAGGCGGGGGGCGATGGAGCCCTCTCCCCTCGTCACTTGAGCGCAAAGCCCCTACATTGTCAGCCCCAGCAGTCCGGCGGGTGGGGGCTACGCTCCCCCTCCTCCAAGCACCGCTCCGCACAGAAGAGCCCCCCTTCCTCCCTCTGGTGCGCCGAGTGTGTTGCTGGAGGTGCACAAGGCCCGGGCTGCCTTGCTGTGCCTAGAAAAACACGGGGGTGGGTTGCTGGGGGTGCGTGAGGTCCGGGCAGCTTTGCTGCGCCAGGACTTGATGGGGGTGGATTGCTGGGGGCACGCGAGGCCCGGGCTGCCACGCTGAGCCCGGAAAGGGAGTGGGGGCTGGCTGATTCAGCTCCACGGGCCAGTTTCACATCCCTGGTTTAGGGGGGGCTTGGCGGGGGGGTGGCGACTTTTCACGAACCCAAGATTCAATTACGTGACCCCATTTGGGGTCGCGACCCACACTTTAAGAAGCTCTGCTCTAAATGCAGCTGCAGTCATTCCATCCCTTTCCCTTATAGACCTCAAGAAATTGAGAATTAGGGTTGTCGATTCAGTTCCATCCGACATGGAAAACAGCCGCATTTTCCCCGATTCGGCGGTTTCTAGTTCGGATAGAGCCAGTCAAAAAAGGCGGGAAAACAACGAGCCGAACTCAGCGAGTTCGGGCGGACGCCGGATAAATTCATACAACTTCAGCGCCCGCCGAATCAGCATTCTCCCGCGGCCAATCGGTGGCCAAGCTGGATCTTCTTCTGGCAGGGATTTTCCCTTTTGAATTGGCCAGGAGAAGAGTATAAAAACTCCTGAGTCCCTCCCATCCAGTCCCAAGTTCATTTCCTTCCATTTTGGTGGAGCTGTTCCTGAGAGATCCTGAGCTGAGTTGCTTACTAGAATAGGATTGGATTTACTTCTCCCTGTTCCTGCTGGAAGAGAGTTTGATTTTGGGGGTTTTTCTCTATACCTTTTCTCCTGTGAGTGTGTGTGTGTGGGGGGGGAAAGCAGATTCTGTGTGTGTGTGTGTGTGTGTGTGTGTGTAAGCAGTTTCTGTGGTTGGGGGGGAAGCCAAAGGTGGGATGTTGCCTGTTCTGCTGGGGGGGGGGTGCTCGCTCGCCTCTGCGGGAGTGTGCGTTCTGCCTTTTTCTGCCCGTTGCCACCCTTGCCTGGAGTTGAGTCACTGCGGCGTGAATCTCCCTCCGCTTGGCACCCGCGCCTCCTCCTCCTTGGTTTGTTTGTTTGGGGCTGAGCCGAGCCGTAACGGTTTGAGGGGGGGTTGTTCTGCTGGGGGGGCTTGATTGCCTCTGTGGAGTGTGATTTGGGGGGGGTTACCTGTCCTGGGGGGGTCTGATTGCCTCTTTGCAAGTGAAATCTATTAATCCTGAAGATACGGAATTTGCGAAGTTCGCACTTACGCTAGTAGCGTTATAAGATGAACTTTGGCTGTGTTGAAATGAAAAGATACGTTACCCATGCTAGTAACGCTGTATACTTATGCTTTGAGCGTTGTTGGATGCACTTTCAGCGTAGTTACATCGGCTCTTAGAAGCCATGGACTGGCTTCTACTATGCGTGTGTGTGTGTGTGTGGGGGGGAAGCCAAAGGGGGAGTGACCTGTCCTGGTGGGGGGGGGGGCTTGATCTCCTCTTTGCGAGTGTGATTGTTGCTGTTTTCACTGGTTGCCACCTTCGTCTGGAGGTCAGTGTGGGTCGGTGAGTCTCTCTCTGGCTGCCCCAGAAACAATGGGAGGTTTTGCCTTGGATTTGCCGCTCTCTGATGCACATTAAGGATTGCTGGCTCCCCTTCATTCCAATGGGCGGAGGGGGGGGAACCCCTTCCAGACCCCATAACTCAGGGGGAACCCCTTCCAGACCCCATAACTCGGGACCCCCTGACTCAATCTTCACCAAACTTGGGGGTTCTTGCAAGAAGGGTCCCCTCAAGCTACACTGAAAGTGTGGGACCTCTAACTCCAAAAATGCCCCCCCCCCAGAGCTGCGGAAAGCCATGAATGTGCTTAAATGGCATTATTTGGCCGAATTTATTTGCGAACGCCGATTTTCATGCCGAATTTCACGGATCCGAATAGGGGGAGTTCAGACTTTGGCATTTTCCGAATAAAAACGGGCCAAATTTTGCCGAATCCGAATTTTACCCCAAAAAAATTTCAACAGCCCTATTGAGAATGATTGTATCGCATTTGGACTTTTGTGCGACCAAATAAATATGAGGAAGAAATGGCAGAGGACCAGTTTTTTCTTTCTTTCTAGTGCAGTGCGTTCAGCTAACATTGACATCTGGGAAAGCCATGTCAAGATTTAATCTAGCAACATTTATTTGTCATCCAAACTGACACCATTAACATTCTGACTTAGAACAATATCTGCAAAACAAACATTCTAAGCAATTATTTAAATACTTGATTATCTGATATCCTCATCGCCTGGCAGATGTCCACAATGCCTTTTGCTGAAATGGAAGTGCCTGTACTTGTGTCTGCAGTTTGAAAGTAAGTACATTACTGCAAAAACAGGACTTGTGTATTCAAAGTACACTCTTAAAAATAGCTGCCTGTACTATATTAATTATTTCTGTTCTCCGTTTTGATAAAGGTTAAACATACAGGAGACAGTCATCTGTGCCTTCTGATCTTTTATTTAACTTTATTTTATTTGCGTTACAGCAGTGATACTCAGTGGCTCAGAAACAGGGTTGGTAATTACCTGGAGATTTTTGAGGCAGAGCCTGAGGAGGGCGGGTTTTGGGGAGGGGAGAAACTTCAATGCTGTAGAGTCCAATTGCCAAAACGGCCATTTTCTCCAGGTGAATTGATCTCTATCAGCTGGAGATCAGTTGTAATAGCAGGAGATCTCCAGCTAGTACCTGGAGGTTGGCAACCCTACTCAGGAACCACATGTGGCTGTTTGATATGCCATCTGTGGCTCTTCCATTCCCCGTTTTTGCACCAGCCCCATGTTTCAGGAAAGTAGGGAAGGCCATTGCCCAGTAAGGCTTACGGTTTGCAGGTGTTGCCACCTTGAAAAGGCTGCTGAAACAGGGGCTGGAGGATTGGGGAGTTGTGAGCCTCCCCAAGCAGTAGGCCTCATCCCAGGGTTGGAAGTAAAGGGTCCATCCTCTCCAACAACCCTCCACCCTTCTCTGCAGCCTTAACCATCTCATCACAGCACTCAGACAGCTGTAGGGAAAGTGAGCAAGCTGGACACAGAGGAGAGTTAAACCACCACCATGGCACCAATGAAAAGAATGAGCTGGCCACTGCAGGGTGGTGACGGCGGGTTTACTCCCCTTTCTCCACAGCCAGCTTGTTCTTGTCCAGGAGCCTTGGCAATCTCACTGTCTCACTTGAGGGGCTGCACCTCATGTGAAAGGGAAGCCTTTCCCCTCTTGCCACTGACACAAGGGCTGGCTAAGGTTCAACAGTGGCGAAGACAACTCTCCATGCTCAGAAATAATCTGGTAATAACAAGTTCTAGTTATAGATTTAATGTTAATAGTTACAGCTTATATTGTGGGTGTTTGGTGGGGTGGCACACAGTAGTTACGTGGCTCTTTTGGTTGATGGTCAATACAAAGGTGGCTCTCTGCAAGCCATGGAGTGAGTACCACAGTGTTAGGGTATCTGCAGATATGGCACCTATTTAGCTTATGCCATTTCCAACGTGTTCAGCATTTAGAATATTAAAGGTTAGTTTTGACTGACTTGGACCTACTCCTATTCTTCTGAGCTACCAAGTCACATTTATCTGCCATACATGGACTTCCCAGCTCTCCAGACTGTTATTTTTCCTCTAACCCACGCTCAGTAACTAGCATTCCTATTAGCTTCTTACCCTGCAAGTCCGAAGGCATTCTACATTGAGTCTGTCAGTGTTATATTAGCACATGAATCATAATGGGAAATGATTTGTATAATGGTGTAATAAGATCAGTCTATAGACTATGGATCCAGCATAATCAGCCACAGGCCCGGCGGACAAAAGCATCCCTACTTCCTCCACTCCCCTTCCTTCTTCACGGTTGCTAAGAAGCCATGTAAATTCCTATTATTCATTCTGCAACCAGTTAAGGATTGACAGGGCAATCTGAGGCTGCCTAAAAATAATATCATTTTAATTCAATAGTCTGGAAGAAGAAAAGGGAATTAGGTGGTTAAATGGATATAGGAAAAAATCAAAAGGGCTTTCATGGGGAACAAAAGAAAATCCCCTTTAAAAGCTTGCATAAATGAATGGTCCCTGTATGCAAACCAAATTCAGGAGTAGCCAACAAAAACCTGACATGAAAAGGTTGACGTGAAAGTCTAGCAGGGATCTGAGACACTTCTGAATTGGAGGGCTTCTTACTAGAGAGTATGAGGTACTCAAAATTTTTACCCAAATTGGCCTACATGTGTCAGTCGTCCCCTTGCTAGCGTGGAACAAACACGTGTATTTTGGGTACTGCAACACTGAGGATCTAGCCTGTGTATACCAAGGTCCAGATTCAGGTCAATACTTGTAAAAACAAGAGAAAAAAAACTCTTAAATAGAAGGGGGTTTATTTTATAAACTGAAGCCAAATTCATTTATGGAATATGGTAGAGCAAAAATAAAATTACAAAAAGGAAAACGTCAAGTAAATACAACACAACATCTTTCCCTAGCAAAACTGCCTACCTACTGGGGAATAAAGCTAAAAGGGGGGGAAATGAGACATATGAGCCTGCTCTTGGAGAGACCGTGTGGGTATGTGTGAAGCAGAGAAGCGAGAGGTCAAAAGTGGCTGGGGTAACAGGATGAGTCCCAAACCAGCTACAAAAAGTGGGACGAAGGGGTGACTCTTTATACCGTTTTGCTGAGTCTAAAGACCTGGATAGCCCAGGCTAGTCTGATTTCATCAGATCTCCGAAGCTAAGCAGCGTCAACCCTGGTATGTGGCTGGGAGACTTCCAAGGAATACCAGGGTTGTGACGTGGAGGTAGGCAATGGTAAACCACCTCTGAATGTCTCTTGCCTTGAAAACCCTGCAGGTCACCATAAGTAAGCTGTGACTTAATGGCAAAAATAAAATAAAAAAATAGAGAGAATGGGGTGTTGGCATTGGAATGGGGTAATAATAAAAAACAGGATATTTCAAAGATGAGCCAGTCTGAAAAGAAATCCTTTGTCTTTATCGCGGAGGGGAGCTTTCTCTTGCATGAATGTCTAAAGTGTTCCCTTGAAGAGATTTGGAAGTTAGATATGGCCAGGTACTTGTCATGATTGGGGAAGGGCAGAAATCTTCCTGTCTGGTGGTTGAGATCTGGATGAAACTGCTGGAATTGGCCCATTGCTTATAGTTTTGGAGATCTGGGTTGTCAGGATCAAATTGTCTGGGATGAGGCTCCTAGGTCCTTGGAGAAAATGGCCCTCAACTGAATCCCTCTTAGGGTGGGTATTTGCATGACCGATAGAGGAGTTGCTCTGCATTCCTTTCTCCTTAGTGTGACTCACTGCTTTCTAATGTGTTTAATTCAGGCTCCTTCAATCAATCTAGGCCTACATTGAGGGGTCTATGTGTACAGAAAAAGGGGAAACAAGCCACGACAAAAATGGGTGTCCCCAGAGGATGAGGGACTTGGGGGCATCAAAATGCCATGTCAGACCTTCGCCACTTTCTCAGGTTGTCCACGCCTGTTCTCAGGGCAAAAACAGATTGGAGGATCCCCCCTCCTCAAAGTCCTTTCCCCTGGTCATGCACGTTTAAGCTTGAATCAGAGTGAAAAGCAACACAACCATAAGAACTTTCTTTTGGGATCTTGCTTGTACTCTCTGATGTTAAGAGAAAACAGTGGCAGAGAAGTGATGTCTATGACAAGGAGAAATGGAGCTCTGGGGCCCAAGAAAACGACAAAGGGGATCAAAGCAACCACATAACATTTACCTCTGAAAGTTTAAGTGATGTTAATGGGCCCCAATGCAAGCAACAATATAATAATGAAGACCAGTATACTCATTGAGATTAAGTCTATGGAAGTGACTGGGGTTGTACTATCACAAGTGCAGAACTACATATTTCTCATTTATTATTTAAAAAAACCCTGCACATCCAGGAAAGAGTTCGAGACAAGCCTCCCAGACATTTTTAAATGTGGACAAAGGTTTTGAGGAATTATTTTTTAATACGAAGGAGCAGTCAGGCACAATTTTCCCATTGTGTGAAACACTGTAGAACTCTGCATCATATGATATATGTTCATTTGTAATGTGCTCTTTGAAATACTTCATGGCATTCCATCTATCTTTGGTGTCAAACCACCTCAATGTAAACCACCATGCATTAAAAAGACAACCAAACAAGTGCTATCAACGTCGGGACTGACACAGGTGAAAAACTACCCGTCTTTCTATGAAATTAAACTAACTGAAACCTCAGAAATTATGTGGAGCTAAACCCTGTGTTTAATCAAATAAATGAAATCAGAAACAGGTCCTTAACATGATATCCTACATCCCTATAGTATTAAAGGAATGATTACTAGCAACAATTCCCTTAAATCAAGACAATGAAATCTTATTGGAAATGGTATGCTCTCCCAAGTGCACCCTTAATCTGATCACAGATCTGTTACCTGCTGTTGGTGAATAATAGCGTTTCCACAGACACAGATCAGAGTTAAAAGTTTGCCGGGCTGCTCAGTATGTTCTCTCTCTCTCTCTTTGGGGGATCCAGCAGCTCAAAGCAATAAGACATCTAACAAAAGCTGAGGGCCACCTACAAAAAAAAAGAAAGAAAATAATGTATTATAGAAAACTCCAGCAGCATTGGGGGCATCTGATTTTAGTTTAAGCATCCAATTATGCCACAGACTGATAGAAGATTTGGGTTATCTATGACTGGCAATCTAGTTAAAAATGAAGAAAGACAAGTTAATAACAATACGGAAAAGCTCCCTGAGAGCTTTCAAGACTCGAGAAACAAATGCAAACAACTATGATCCTAGCATGCAAATCAAAGGCAAATCAGTTATCTGTGAATTATTTATTTTGAGCATGTAATGTGTGCCTAATCAACAACTATACCATGGTGGATGTGAATGAAAATATATAGCAGAAACTATAAGAAAAAGGCAAACTGGGAATGAAGGGGGGGAAAGAGCTAAAGGGACCAAAAGGAAAAAAATAGCATTCATGCCTGTTTTCAGGGATGAAACATTTCAGTTGATGTTATGTCATAAGCAAAATCTTCAGATAATCATGATTCACACACAGAACTCTACGGAGAATAACTCCATGAAAATGTCAACATACAGACCTTTTTTTTATGTTCATACATAGCTGCCAAATTCTATACCATTTTAGAGATAATTTTTCAAAGATTCACAATCTGCCACTAGATTTTCCAAAATGGCATCTTACATGCAAATAAAACCATGATATGCAAGATGACTCATAATTTAAATCTTTTCCAGTCTTCAGTAAAAGACCTTTTCAAGGAAGTAGGCAGTGTTAGTAGCCTTTTTTTGTACTAATATTCTCGTTTTCTCAGTTAGTACACTGAGAAGAAATGTTACGTTAGGAACAAAATCACATGAGTGTAGCTCAGCTAGATTTGATGGAAAATGCTGTTGAGTTACAGCTGACTTATGGTGACCCCATAGGTTTTTAAAGCAAGAGAAGAACAAAGGTGGTTTGCCATTGCCTTTGCAGAGTGACCCAGGACTTACTTGGTAGTCCCTAGGGTTGCCAGTTCTGGGCTGAGAAATACCTGGAGATTTTGAGGGTGAAGGAGGGGTTTGGGGAGGGGAGGGACCTCAGCAGGGTATAATGCCATAGAGTTCACCCTCCAAAGCAGCTATTTTCTCCAGGGGAAACTGATCCTGATCATCTGGAGATCAACTGTGATAGGGGGAGATCTCTCGATGCTAGTGTTCTCCCATCCAAGTAGGAAGGAGAGCCAGGTTGCCATGTCCTCCTTCAGTCCCCTGGTCTGACATATTCGATGGTGCCAAGCATGCACAAAAGGCCCTACCTGGGGATACTACCCTACAAGCAAAGTTCAGGTGGCCTATTGCTGACTGCATCTCTTAGTGTGCATTTGCTTCTATTCAAGAGAAGTATCAATAGTGCCTTCAGTGCCAACAGCTTGTCCTCCGGAAGCCGAGAGCTGCCAGCCACCGAATCTATTTCAGTGCCCAAATACACCAGGTTGTTGGTAGGTCTCCAGTTTTTTCATGTGCTAATGGGACCCCCAACTGGGGTTTTGCTATGGCAAGACCAACTGGACCTGGGCCAAGATTTGCAGGTCCAGTTGGACGCCTCCATGAGCATCGGTTTTGGCCTGTATTTCAATGGAAAATGGTGTTCTCAAAGTTGGCCTAGCCGCTGGGCGTGAATGGGTATTGGCAGTGATCTCACTTTTCTTGAGCTGTTCCCATTAGTTGTCGCAGTCACCATTTGGCAGGAGTACTTCAGGGACCACCGAGTTTGCTTTTGGTGTGACAACCAGGCTGTGGTCCATGTCATTAATACGAAATCTTTGAAATCGGATTGTGTCCTGCCACTAGTAGGTCATTTTATGTTGACATGTCTCTCTGCAAACATCACCTTTACAGCATGGCACATTCCAGGGCTCAACAACAGCACAGTATTGTTGCACCTTCAACGGGAGAGATTCCGCAACCTGGCCCCCAAGGCAGACCTCCTTCCTGAGGCAGTCCCAGAAGAGTTGTGGTCCCACATTGCCCCTGGGTCAGCAAGCAAGAAGTTCTGGACTTTACCAGGCGTCCGCTTTGCTGCCCAGGCTGTGGGAGGCGGCAGAGGGAGGCGCAGGCCGGGTGGTGTCTCAGGAAACGTCTGGCAGGCAGGAGTGGTGAGCGAGCCTTCGGTCTTCACTCATGTGCAACTGCCCTGTCACCCCAGACAAGCGGCTGCTGTTAAGGTTCCAACGGAACCTATCAGGAGCCGTTGGGTGGGGGGAGGCTTCAGTGGGCGGACGCTAATGTCGGAGTTTGCACTCCGGTCAGCTTGCTACACATAAATAAAGGGGCTCGCTCAGCTTGGGCTTCAGTTGTCTCTGGCTTTTTCCTGCCCTCCCTCCCTGTTCTTGGATTTATGTTTTTTTTGTCATGACTTAGGTGATGTAAGCATGAGGCTGGATTAGTTTTGGGGAAAGCGGCCTGCGTGCCCCCTTCCCTCCTGTGGGGGATCCCACTAAGAGATTTTGGGATAGACATGCCCAGCTCGAGGGGATGTTCAGGTAGCCTTCTCCCAAGTGGCAGGGGAATACCAAGTGGTTCATGCCCAGGTACTGCCATCCCTGCTACTCCCAGCGGGCTCGCTAGGGGTAGGATGTGCACTTTAGCCGCATGGGGTCGGCCAATGTTCCTGATCCAGCCCACATGCTGCACCAATGCAATTTCAGCAATTGCCAATTTAAGTTGTGGTCATTTAATTCCAATAAAATGTTTTCTCTTATTCTGTTGTGAAGTAGCATGGTTATTGTTGAGTTCTCTGCCTCATCCCACAATTTAGCCCTGAGTCAGCAATAAGGGGAGATCTCCAGGTGCTAGTACTCTCCCATCGAAATACTAACCAGGGCTGACCCTGCCTAACTTCCAAGATCTGATGAGATAGGGCTAGCTTGGGCCACCCAGGTCAGGGCCCAGTTAGATTTATAAATATATTAAACAGTATGTTAGTCATAAAAATAAATATTTTTCCGTCAACAGCAAAAATAAAAAAAATGTAAGTTTTAACTTTATTGTCGAAGGCTTTCATGGTCAGAGTTCATTGGTTCTTGTAGGTTATCCGGGCTGTGTAACCGTGGTCTTGGTATTTTCTTTCCTGACGTTTCGCCCGCAGCTGTGGCAGGCATCTTCAGAGGAGTAACACTGAAGGACAGTAACACTAAAGGAGTAACACTGAAGGAGAGAGACACTGTCCTTCAGTGTTACTCCTCTGAAGATGCCTGCCACAGCTGCGGGCAAAACGTCAGGAAAGAAAATACCAAGACCACAGTTACACAGCCCGGAATAACCTACAAGAACCAATTTAACTTTATTGTCTGAGAGTTTGGCAACATTAAGGAAATATGAGATGTTATGTGATTTACCCACAACAGCGGCTGTGACTAACAAAACACCTTTATGCATGACTAACAATATGAGAGACTGTCAAAATTCCTTCCAGGTAAGGGCACTCTAAAGGACTTGGGCATGAAAAGGCTCGCCCTTTGGCTTCACATCTAGTTAACAGTGTTGTAATGTGTACAAGAAGCCGGGCGGGGGGGTGTCTGCTTTGCCTGTCTTTTAGTTTTTGCCCTGAAGGGTTCCTGTATGTAAGTGGGTTACTGATGGTAGCTGATTGAGAGGCAGACTTAGAGAAGGCCAAGCCAGAAAGAGAGACAGTCAGAGAGCTTAATAAAAAGCAAAACTGATGTGTCCTGTTGTTCACGACAGAGCTCTCTGTTTTCCAGAATTGGGGCCAGAGCCTGCCTGGCTAGGCAATAGAGGACAGAACTGGGTTCTCATTCTATTGAAAGGTAGCAGAGCTCTATTTCTAAGGGGAAACAGGGTTTATCTGTTCCAGCAGACAGGGATATCTCTAAGGCAAATCCTAGGAGATACACAGACTCTGACATGTGCTGTACAGTCATGGTACAATTCTAACACTTCCAATTTTTTAAAAGTTTACTGTCCATTTACTGAGTACTTTGTTTTTTTTTTTGTTTTTTGTTTTTTAAATCATCTACTCTTTACAATTTGTATCAGGCAGTTTTTGCTTTGAAAAGCATGAACAGCATAACCTAAATTAATGTGTACGATTAACTGGTTATTACTGACATTCATTTCTGCATATAGTGTTCAGGATCCACCCCCCAACATAGATTCTCTCAAACTTCCTCAAGCTATGTACTGAACCCACAGTCCTCCTGCTTCCGATTAGTTGCCATTTTGCATGGATTGTTTGGAAAATCTCAAGTGCCCTGTACACTTGACTCCACAATTAAATAATCTTGCCAAGGGACCTATGTATCTCAGTGCTCCCAGAGCATTGCCATTAACATAATAGATTCACCCATTCACTAGAAAGGGGAAGCTTTTTCAAGAACGTCAGAGAGAATGATTGCATTGTTTACCCAGGGATGAAATGAGAGCAAGTATGGCATAATGTTTTGAGTTTTGGATGAAACTCACTGTGACCTAGCGCAGTTCACTCTCTCTCTGTCTAACCTACTTCGCAGGGTCGTTGTCTGGGTAAATGTAAGAAAAGAGAACACGTATGCTACCCAGACCTCCTTGGATGAAGGGTGAGATAATACCAGTCAACATTATGAGGCTATGTTACAGACATTTTATAAACCCACAGAAGTGATTTAACCACTAATTGACTCACCGCATACTCTTTCCTCACAGTACCCATAACTGCAATACAAGCAAAGCACAGTATGAAATGCACGGCTATGGAGCACAGGGGTCATTTTCTATTTTGCATTCCTGTGGTTGGCCTATCTTCTATAGGTAAACAATATGATCCTCAGTTAGAAACAGACAACTTTGGGGGGGGGGGGAGAGAGCATTTTGTATTCCTCCCCTAGCAATTGTTTCCAGCACAAACTGAAACACTGATGGTTTAGTACTCCACATCCCATTCAATCCACAAACCATGAATACTGTATGCATATTTAGAGAAACTTTGTTTAGATGTGAGTGGAATTACAATTCCTGAGATTCTGATCTTTGCTTTCCGTTAAGTAGACCAGCTGGTGTGCCAAAATGTTAAACTGTGTTTGACTTATTGCCAAGGAATATCCTTCAACTCACTGTTTCTTGCTTCAGTAGCTCATCTAAAAACTTTGCTAGTACATGCTGAATTCTGAAATTTTGAAACTACATTATTTGGCATCTCACTTTAACAGACTGAGCAAATATAGAGGTAAATAGCTTTGTGCTAGAAACAATTCATGGACTACGAACAGCACCAGAAATAAAGCCATCAGCTAACCAACACAGGGAAAAATCCTATGAAATAATTGTTTTTTAAAAACCCTCACACAGATCATTTTGTGATCTTTGTGTTTTCTTGGGGATACGGTAGAAGAAAGAGTCAGGATGATATTGACAGGCTGGAAAACTGGGCTAAAACTAATAGGCATCAAAGATGGTGAGGGGTCTGGAGACCAAGTCCTTTGAGGAAATATTGAAGG
Source organism: Euleptes europaea (assembly GCF_029931775.1). NCBI lineage: Eukaryota > Metazoa > Chordata > Lepidosauria > Squamata > Sphaerodactylidae > Euleptes > Euleptes europaea. Next base: position 42,736,800 of record NC_079316.1, read on the forward strand.
AGCTCGGTATGGACAGGAGATGACTGAGAGGTGATATGATAACCATCTTCAAGTACTTGAAGGGCTGTCATATAGAGGTTGGTGCAGAGTTGTTTTCTGTTGCCCCAGAAGGCTGAAACAGAACCAGCTGGTTGAAATTAAATCAAAAGTGCTTTCGGCTAAACATTAGGAAGAACTTTCTGACAGAGTGGTTTCTCAGTGGAACAGGCTTCCTCAGGAAGTGGTGGGCGCCACTTCTTTGGAAGTTTTTAAGCAGAGGCTAGATGACAGCAATGCTGATTCTGTGAACTTAGGCAGATCATGAGAGGATGGGCAGGAAGGGTTGCATCTGTGTCTGGCTCTCAAGGGCCTTTCTTACATGCCCAAGGTAATGATGATCGCCACATTGGGGTCAGGAAGCAATTTATTTTACCTGTGGCACTATAAACTGCCCCTGTGTACATAAACAGGTGCAGGAATCCTCCTTTTAGACATGACACCCGTGTAGATAAATGCGTGTCAAGAACCACCCCCCTTCCTCTCTTTCTCGTCTTGCTTTCAATTCACTCGCTCATTATCTAGTGAAAGGGACCTTCGCGAAACAACTTGCTTATTGTAGAACTGCTTGTTGATTTTAATAGCCAAGAATGATGCCATGGGAAAAACAGAAAAGTATCCTTATTGTTAGAAGTCTATAAAGCTCGAGCAATTCTAAACAGCAATGTGATTCTTTCTGCAGTCTGACTCTTTGGGTCTCGGCTGGAGAGATTTGATCCCAGCTTGTATATTTAAACTGGTACCTTTAAATAGTAAAACCTGTAAAAAGTACTTCCTGATCTCCAGTGCGTTATCCTTGATCAGATCTACCTGGGGTAACATTTTTCTAGGCACAACAGTAGGGGTCACAGGGGGTGTGGGGGGGAGGTAGTTGTGAATTTCCTGCATTGTGTAGGGACCCTGGTGGACTCTTCCAACTCTATGATTCTATGATATGCTGCTGCAGCAGACAACTTGCCGTAAAGCAAAGGAAACAATTTATTACAAAGAAAAATGTGGAGTATCCAAAAATTATACCATTATTGAAATATATTTTAACAACATGTGCTTGAGTCAACATATATACTTACCAGCCCAAACACTTGACCATCTGGATTAATTCTAAGGGATTTTGATTCTAACACATTCTAAACTGTTAACCATAACCTTTTTCTATTTTATCTTTTAATAGATAAACTCTTTTAACACCTTTAAAAAAACAACTCCGTAGACTTCACTGCTCTCTTCTCTTCTGCCTTAATCAGTACACTCTTCAACTGTCATCTTTCAACTGTCAACTGTTGCTTCTCTTCCTCAAAATACAAAACTACAAATTCCACAAATCATATACAAGTTTGTTGATTATGAAAAGCAGTATTAACATTCCAGGGGGAACCTAGAAAATTACAGGCCAGTTAACATCTGTTCCAGGTAAATTTAGCTGCAATAAAGTACACTCTGTTACAGCTAGTGAAACTGAGTAGATCAGTGGTTGGCAAACCACGGCTCCCGAGCCGCATGCGGCTCTTTGGCCCCTTGAGTGCGGCTCCCCACCTCCCCACCCCCCATCCGTTGGCTCAGCGGCTCCTCCCCCCCTGCCCCCCCCCGGCCGGGGACACCCGGGCTCCTCCTCCTCCACCACGCGGGCCAGCGGAGGCTGTTTCTGTGCCGGGGCCAGGAAACACGGCGTTTCCCAGGAGGGGCCTGGAGCAGCCGCCGCCCCCGCCTCCAAGACTGGCCTCTGACCGGATGGAGCGGGTCGGTCCCGGCCTCCGTTTGCTCAGGTCAGCTGCATTCTGCAGTGCCTTTCCTCGGGAAAGGTCTCCTTGGCTGGCTGGCCGGCCGGCCGGCCCTTCTTCGCGGGAGGCGCTGACGACTCCTGCTGCTGCCGGCCGGCCACCCTCCGCCAAGGCCAGAGGCCCAGCAAAGCCCAGGGAGGGAGGGAGGGAGGGAGGCCTCCCAGGCTGGCCAGGCCTTCCTGGAGGGGGCGGGGGTGCAGCCCCGGGTGGCCCTGATGCCCAGTGGGGAGGGGGCTCTTCCCCCTCAACACCCTCCTGGCCACAGAGGCCCCAGCAGGACAGGAGGGAGGGAAAGAGCCCGGCGCACCTCACGTCCCAGCCCGGGGGGGCGGGGCCAGCGCGCCCTCCCCTCCCACCAGCGCTGGGCTTGGAGGTGCCGGGGCCGGCGAGGTTGGGGGCTGCCCCTTCCAGGCAGGCAGGCAGGCAGGCAGGCAGGCAAGGAGGTTCTCCCCCACCGCCCACCGCGGGCCTGTTTCCGATGCCCCCCCAAGGAAGGCTCTTGGCAGACCGGTCATTTGCGGCCAGCCACACCCTCGGGTGCGGACACCGAGGCTGGCCAAGCCACAGCCAGCTCGCCCGCCTGCCGCGGCGCCCCATCCCCCATGGCAGGACGCGCCATCGGAAGGAGCCACAGCCCGTTTGCCCGTCAGCCGCCAGCCCACCTGGGGACGCTGCTGCCCCCCTGCCCCGCCCAGGCCAAGGCAGGGGGAGGCCGACCGCCTGCCAATGCCCAGCGCCAGGGGGGGCAGGGGGGCAGAGAGGAGCCCCCTTCCTGGGGGTGGTGGTGGCGGGGGCGTCCGAGGGTTGGGCAGCCAGCCTCGGTTGCCCTTTTATTTGGGGGGGGGGGCTTGGGAACCAGGAAGGGGGGAAGTCTGTACTTGCACCGTTTGAGACGGGCTGTGGGTCAGTGGTGGAGCATCTGCTTTTAGCTCTCAAAAGAAATCTCAATCATTGTACTGTTGACATTTGGCTCTGTTGACTAATGAGTTTGCCGACCACTGGACTAGATAGACGTCCTTGTGTTTGGGAATTGCTGACCTGCTGAAATATGTATCGCAAGAACAATGAATAGTGAAGCATCTTATGATCAAAAAAGTATCTGAATTGTAAAACGTAATTGCTTGAAAGTTATAAATCATACTGCTTGCCCTTGGGGGGGCGGGGGGGCATTCTCCCGACTCTATTGGGTTTGGAGCTTGTTCACCCGGTTCTATTGCTTTGGCCAAAATAAAGAGCTATAGTTTATCCAACATCCTCTCAATTGTCTTTCATTGGACTCTATAGGCAATTTTGGGTCACAACAAAAGGATTTCTTCAAACTGGAGGAATGGGCATTAAAATGGCAAGTGAGAATCAATGTGAGCAAATGTAAAGTGATGCATATTGGGGCAAAAAATCCCAACTTCACATATACACTGATGGGATCTGTGCTGGCAGTGACAGACCAGGAAAGGGATCTTGGGGTGGTAGTGGATAGCTTGATGAAGATGTCAACCCAGTGTGACATCTTTGAAAAAGGTAAATTCCATGCTGGGCATATTTAGACAAGGAATAGATAATAAAATTGTTGCTATTATACTGCCCTTGTACAATTTTATGGTGATACCACACTTGGAATACTGTATACAGTTCTGGTCACCACACCTTAAAAAGGATATTGCAGAGCTTGAGAAGGTGCAGAAAAGAGCAACCAAAATGATCAGGGTGCTAGAGCAAGTGCCCTATCAGGTGCAGTTGAAATGCTTAGGGTTGTTTAGCTTGGAAAGAAGGCAGTTAAGGGGAGACATGATAGAGCTCTATACAATTATGCATGGTATGGAGAGAGTGGACCATTACACTCGAAGTATTTCAGGAGGAAACTGATTATTGTGATTCCTTTCAGGGCCAAACTAGATGCTACAGAATCCACAGATCTCTCGTGTGGATGCCAACACCAATCCTGATCGGGCCCTCAGCATTCTAGGACCAGGCAATCATGTCCCTCCCCCACCTTTTCAAGTGCTGAAACAGCCATTTCAAGATCAACCGTACTATTATCAAAAGCCAACGAGATCATGGTATCCTTCCGAACCATGTGGCAAAGATGAGACTAATTGGTGGTAAACTAGACTGGTTTTGGTCCTTTCTGAGAAACAGGCTTCACAAAGTGGAGCTGGGAGACTTCTGCTCAGCCCCTTAGCCATTTGCCTACCATGTCCTGCAAGGTTCCATCTTGTCTCCCATTTTGTTTTTAACATCTACATGCTGGAAGAGAACATCCAGGGATTTGGGGTAAATTGTCAGCAGTATGCAACATATATCAGCGTATGCTCTGAGGTCAATCAAGGAAACCTTATTGCAAGAAACCTGTTAGAGAAATACGATTGGTGGGAACCTGCATGAAGACTCTCTCAGCAGCCACCCCTCTTTGAAGTTCACTCCCCCTTGCACTGTAGATGGTTTCTTTAGATGCCTTCTGGCATCAGTTGAAAACTTATTTTATTCTAGAAGATGTTTTTAAAGCTAAATTTTGCCCCCCCCCCCAGTGCTTATAACTTTTTAATAGCTGTTATCTACTTTTAACTTTTGGTGTGGTTTTCAATATCAGAAGCTGCTTTGAGTATTTATTGTTAAGTAAAAAAGTGGAGTATTATTAGATGGAAAGGTAGGATAAATAAATAATTGGATTTTACATGGGAACACCATGGTTGCACTTATATTAGCAGAAAGTGTAGCAATTCCTATCTACAAGGCCTCAACATGCACAAGTAAGGAACTTTTGGTGAGCCAGTATGGTGTAGTAGTTAAAGTGTTGGACTAGGATCTGAGAAACCCGGGTTTGAATCCATACTTTGCCATAGAAGCTTGCTGGGTGACCTTGGGCCAGTCACACACTCTGAGCCTAACATACCTCACAGGGTTGTTGTGAGGATAAAATGGAGGAGAGGAGAATGATGTAAGCTGCCTTGGGTCCCCACTGGGGAGAAAGGTGGGGTAAAATGAAGTAAAACACAAACAGCTTGAGCAAAAGTAATATATCAGCAAGTACTATCAAAAGTTTGTAGGAAGCTTTCTTGACAGAGAACGAGATTATAAAACTGGTGTTAAGGTTAGCAACTGAAAAGCTCGTTTTCGCCAATACGCTCTATATATGGCTACTTCTAAGCACACAAGAAGTTATCATGCGGTTCCTGCCCTTTATTGCATGATGAAGATGAATGTGTGAATTGACCCCAAGACATCCATGAGTTATTTGCTATGAATGTTTGCCTTGTAAGTATATCACACTGGATTAATTGCAATTTACTCCCAAATAATTGCATATATGAATGCAGCCATGGAGTGATCCTATGTGTTTGGAAGGAAGTGCTACAAAAACCATTCATTCATGTTTATTCCCAGGAAAATGAATAGAATTGCAGACATTCTTCTAGGAGTACAGAAAGCAGGATCTTGTTGATTAAATTCATTTACTATTTTGTCAAACTCCCCCTTTCTAGGAGAGTTTATCATGTGATAACATTCTGGGTGCTTTCCTCAGCAACTTTGCTATCCTTTTACAAATGAGGAACTGACACTGAGAGACAGTTTCTAGTTTCTGCTGGGGGGGGGGAAGTATCTGCGCATCAAAAACAAACATCTGTGAAACATCCCAGTTAAATGAGCATCTCTAATACTATATATAACTAAATCTTGACCAGGGAGGGGGAACCAAAGGGATTTTTAGTGTGAGCAGCTAAATTTAAAACACAAGCTCATTCTGCGATTCGTCATCCTGACAACAGTTTATCTATTTTGCTCTTAGAAGAAGAAAATGTTCCAAGAGCTTTGCATAATTGAGAAAAAGAGGGAAAATAACAGGTGCCAGTCGAGAGGTGACAAAATGTCACAGCTGAAAGAAAGGCAGCTGACAAGAAAACATGAGCAGGAGGAAAACCCTTAAGTGAAAAACAGCCACATGCCAACAAACCCAAGAGAAAGATGTGAAAACCCACAGCGGCCCCAATATTATTCTACCACTTTGTCAGCACTTACTTATCACTTTCAGAAGTCCAGCATCCACTACTGCACTATTTTAAGCAGAGAAAAATGCCCATAAAAGATTTCAGACACAACTTACTGGATCCAACTGAACACATGGGGCTCTTTTGCAGAAACAAACAAACAAAAAACCCACAAAACACCAGTTTTGTGTCGATTACCTCTGTTGCAGGGTTGCTTGTCCCAAGGTGTCCTCAGCCAAACACAAGTTCATTTGCTGGCTCAGGTTAGCCATGCATGGAAGGCACCAATCAATATGTGGTAAGGTCACCATGTCATAACAATGCCATCCTTCTACACAAGCCTTCTTCTATACACATTGCACAAGTGATCTCACCTTTCTCAGTGCAGACCATCAAGGGACAGTAGGAAGGAGGGCAGAAAAAGACATCTACAGTTAAAACTCCAGGCTTTTCTGAAGACAGCCCTTCAAATTCCTAGCTTCGACAGTGGCCTGAAAGCAAGCAAGTAACCAAAGCAAGTAACCAACACCAGGCAGGGAAGGAAAGAGACCCATTCCACTCACAAACATCAGCCAGTTCAAGTCCCCCTATGAAAACAATGTTCCCACAACCTCGCCACCACACTTGATGTGACACAGATATATCATTGTCCAAATGAGGGGAGCAAGATGGGAGAGAGCCATATGCATAAGCAAAAGGCAAAACCACAAGATGCTTTCTGGAAATAGCTCCAGAAACTGCCTGGTAGCTCAGTGGAAAACGGCAACACAAAGAAACAAGAAGCAAGAGACAAGAGACCTCCTGCTGACCATAAGTGCACTGGGGTATTATGCTGGTTTGGATTACCAATGCTGGTGTATTTTTGAGCTTTACCAGCAAAAGACTCTTCCTTAGGGCTGAACCTATCCCTTCAGAACAAGCATATCTAGGAGCAGGTTTGCTCTGTGAAATTATTTAAGCCATAAAGTAAACAATGAATGCATAAGAACTGCTCTTCATAGAGAATTACAAGGGGGGAAAAACCCTGCAAATAGGCACATCCCTCTGGAATTACCGCAACAAGCCACAGCAGCCAACATTTCCAACAGGACTGCCAACCTCCAGGTAGCACCTGGAGATCTCTCGCTATTACAATTGATCAGACAAACAATATCAGTTCCCCTGCAGAAAATGGCTGCTTTGGAGGGTGGACTCTATGGCATTATACCCTGCTGAGGTCCCTCCCTCCCCTCCCCAAACCCTGCTGTCCTCATGTTCCACCCCCAAAATCTCCAGGTATTTCCCAACCCAGAGCTAGCAACCCTAATCTCCAACCTGAATAGAAGTACAGGTTGAGTATCCCTTATCTGGAAATCCGATATCCAAAATCTAAAACTTCTTGATCACCCACAAAGGGTAATAAAATGACATGTGTGCAAGCTGGTTGCGCCAATGGCAAGTTCCCCATGATGCCCCACATACACAAAATTATTGAAAATATTGTATAAAATTACCTTCAGGCTATGTGTACAAGGTGCATATAAAACATAAATGAATTTCATGCTCAGACCTGGGACCCATGCCCAAGATATCTCATTATGTATATGCAAATATTCCAGAATATGGAAAGGTCCGAAATATGGAACACTTGTGGTCCCAAGCATTTAGGATAAGGGATACTCAACCCGTACAAACTCTGAAGCAAGAGCTCGACCTTGACTACAGCAGACTGGCTCTTTAGGTGCCTAGTTCTGCATATACTGTAATCTGACAGATGGGTATGGCACTTATGAAGTCACATTCTAAACCACAATCCTAATCATAATGGCCAGCCTATCTTGGGCGGAAACTGTGTTTTCCCAGCAACAATGTAATATGGTTTCAGCACAAGGAAAGTGCAATATACCCAAAACACAAGTAGCTCCTTGAGGAACAGCATCCCAGCCCATGTGCAGCCAATGAGCAACAACTGAACATCTGTAGCTCAATAAACGGGTTCAGAAGGTCATAAAAACACTGGGTTATAGCCTACTATTCTGCTCCACTAAACAGCAGCAGCAGGAGAGCTTCCTGGGTCAGTGGAAGACTCCCCATTCTTACCTGAGCTGAGGAATAAAATACAGCTAATTAACAACAGCATTCTTTCTCCTACTCCACTGTCAATATCTATGGAGCGAAATGTTTAACATACCTATCATGACATAAAAACCATATGGAGTTGGTGGGACAAAGATGAGAAATATCTTCTCTATTAAGTCATCTATGGTATTTTTCGGTAGAATGGAAGGCGGCAAGGCAGCAACATCACAGCCCAGGAAGTGGGGATTCATCCTACTACCCTCTCATTTCACAGATAATATAGAGGGTCCATTTTAAAGTATTTTCAAAAAATCTGGTTACCCAGAGAGAATGTTTAGAGAGCATGGGAAATGATGGCATTATTGTACCTTCGGGTCTTTCCAAATCAACTTTCTGACTCCAGCCTAAGCTTCTAAAATAATACAGAAAGAACAAAGAGATATAATAAGCAAAATCCCCACAGCACCTCACTATTGCCACTCTCAGATTTACTAACATATGTGGAAATAAGAAGTCTGTTTTAGAAAAGGAGACAGTAACAATTATGTGAAAGAAAGGGGGAAGGGAGGGAGAGAATGCAGGCAAAAGAGCATAAATACTATTCACTACAGGAAACACTGCAAATACAATAAAGCAGTCACAGGATTGCAGAAGTGATGTATGAATAGCCTTCAGCCAAGTAAACTTCACTGTTCCAAGAGAGGAAAGATATATGTGGGCAAATCTGCAGGACAGTATGCCCCTGCACACAAGAGTGACCATTTCCTAGGCAACACAAAGTCTTTCAGAAATAAAACAAGAGGCATGACCAGTAATGTTTGTAGAAAGGCCATGCCAACATGGAAAAACACATACATTTATGGCTCCCAAGTACGTGCCCTGCTTCAATTCAGGTTGGTTTGTCCTTCAGTCATGTGAACCATCTGTAGCTTTCCCGTGCACATTTGGTTCTGCATCTCTTTTAATTCTTTGAAAAGGTGGTGGTTCTGTATGCCTGTTATATCCATCTGTTTGCTTATGAACAAGCAAACTCATTTAGAGATCTGAGAAATTCCCAACAACGGTTTTTGCAAATGGCACCCTAGTGAATTCTAAACACAAAAAGATGCCTTATGTTCTAGAGCTGCAGATTTCCCTAATGAATAATTGCTCCACACTTTGTCATGTAAAACACAACATTTTCAGAGCCCAAAGCTAAAATCAACTGCCTTAAAGCTGAAAACATTGTAATTCTCAAAATGCCAAACGTTTTCCTTAGAAGTCAGCTAGTTTTAAAATATGCCTAAAATGATTTATGGATATTTTATGTTTGTTTTTTACATTTTTACATTTGAGGATTTTGTGAGCACCCGGTGTGACTCCCTTCACAGAAGAAGCACAACAAACCTAAGAGGACCCTTGGAAGGCCAGATCAACAATCCATTTAATCCAGCTTCGTATAGTGGCAAGCTAGATATCTCTGGGAAGACCACAAGCAAGTCATGAAGGCAACAGCTGGTACATCCCAGCAACCTGTACTAACAGACACGCTGACTCCGAGCATAAGCATTTTACTTAGCCATCACAGTTAATAGCTGAAGATAGGAAATTTTCCATATTTGTCAAGTCGGTCCTCTTTTAGTCACCTAAAAAGTGGGTTTACATCTTGTGGCAGTGAATTCCACTAGGTAACTATGTTCTACATGAAGAAGCCCCTTGCCCGCTTGCCCGCTGACCCTCAGCTGGTTGGCGGGCAGAGGGGTGAATTGCTGGGAATTTGCCCGCCACCACCGGGCACCTGGCAACCCTACTGTTTAGACTTGCAGAGTAAGTGTTTTCCATCAATGATTTTTAAAAAAAATGCTTAATTCAAGCAAAATAAAGTTGTAATTAACATTCTTGCAATTTTTTTACATATAGGAAATGCATTGTGCAAACAGATAAAAATAAAACAAAAATAAGATTATATGCCGGTCATGACATCCAGAGTCTGTTCCCCCCATGCCTAATCTTGCTTCTTGGCACTGAACTTATTCACTGAATTGAGTCAGACTCTCCACTGTCAAGGTACCAGCATAGTAAACATTTGCTTTCACAATCCCTTTTGTGGTAAAAACAGTGCCATAAATCAAAATCCAGCACTATTCTTCTCTCCATGTTCAAATTTCTTAATATCAGATAGTATTTATTTACTCAATTTTACTGTATGGTATATTCTTTACAAAAATTGGAAGCGGGGGCTTTTTGTGTCACGCTTTAATCAACTGCCTAAAAACCTGAAGTAATTAGCAGTTATTTCTCCAACTACCCTTTTCAATTATGTCACCTGGTAAGCTCAAATAGCCATTATTTTACTCCACATAAGAGCCATAAGAAGGGACCCCCACTAGTTTCATTCTGTTTATATAGCCTGTGCAATTTATGGTAAATCACAGAGCTGAACTCTCATATGTAGCTTTCAAAAGCACCTAAGACAGATTCTTATCATTCAGATAGGATTTCAGAGGGAAAAGGTAAAGACAAAAAACTAACAGATTGATTTTTAAAGAAAAAAATAAAAGTTTTAGATAACATTTTACCATGGTGCTCAGTATCATACTGCACACAAACTAGTGTTTACCATTTATTGCCATTGCCATTATGATGGTAATTTGGACCTTGGGTTACTCTGAGGACCTAACTAGATGATAAACTGGAAATTCTGTGGCTTGAAGGAGGTGAGAACATCATGTTCCATTGATGGAAATCCTCCTGTCAGCAGAAATGCTCTGTGGGATCCAACACTGTGGCAGGAGCTTCCGCCATTTTTAAAAGCCTCTTACCAGGTGAACGGGATTCTCATTTGAACCATGAGTGCAAACAAGAGTTGCTGTTTTTTAAAAACAGCAACACAGCGTTCACTCCCTGAATTCACAGGCAATAGAAGGTTCTCTTTTTTTCTCAATTGCTTTATTTGTCCTTAGTGTCCAGACAATGGAAACTCAGCTGGCTTTGTGCATATCAACTTGCTCCTTTACATAAAGATGGAAACATGGGCCAACATGTTAGCTCCTTGGTATTTGAGAAAGGCTATGCCTAAATTCCCGCCCCCCTTGGCTGAACATTCTTTGACCGGGAAAGCAAATAGAAAGTTATTGAGGCGTGACCATTAGGAGATCTGTGACCGTAATATCAGGGTCAGGGAAATGGTACACCTGTTACTCACATCTACCAACAGTGGAGGAATTTGAGAAAAAGTCTGTACCTAAGCACTGCTCCTTTTTGTTCAGTTTTACTGTTTCCATTTTTAGATTGACTGTAACAGCTTTCAATCGATCAGCCTCTTTGCTTTGTCTTCAGCTGCAAGGAGGCTTAAGCAGCTTTTATTTCAACTTGGTTGAAGCAGAATGCCCTATTATATTCTGGAGATGCACACTCTATTAGTTGCCTTGCAGAGACCTTAGGCAATTTTACCAACTCATATATACTCAAATGCAGCATGGAAGGCAAAACTCCCTGTCCTGATTACCTGAAGCCTGAAATCTCTCCTGGTACAGAACAGATAAATACTTGTCCATTCTGTTGTTGAAGGCTTTCTCGGACAGAGTTCATTGGTTCTTGTAGGTTATCTGGGCTGTGTGACCGTGGTCTTGGTATTTTCTTTCCTGACGTTTCGCCAGCAGCTGTGGCAGGCATCTTCAGATGAAAAATACCGAAAAGAAAATACCAAGACCACAGTCACACAGCCCGGATAACCTACAAGAACCAACTTGTCCATTATGTTTCCAAGCTGTTGGCATTTCAAGTATCTATGAAACTGGGGGGAAAATCCCTGCTCCCATGTAGTATGATAAGTGTTCGACAAAAATGCTTTGACTGCATGCAGATCTTCTTTGTTACAGATATAATAAATATTTCATTTTTCTAATATGAATGGAACTCACATATGAGTCGCAATATTTCTAGCACTTCCTTGTTTCTGCAGAGAGATCCTGCGCTAACAGACTGTCATATAATGTTCCAGCTTTTCTACAAGGGCCATAATGTTGTTTATTTGAAGTCAGCTCAACTTCTAGAAAGTTTGCTCTTGGTCCATTCTAAGCAATGTGTGATGGAATGGCAAATGGGTTGTTTTAGAAAACAAGATATTTTTTTCTTGGCTCAACATTCTTTGACTGGACAAAACACCCTGGCAAAGCAAACAGATAGTTACTGAGAGATATTAATTCAGAGGTCAGTGTCTGCAGTATCAGCATTCTCAGGAAAAGCAGGGTCTGATGGAAACGTTATGCCTGTCACCCACATCTACCAACAGCAGAGGTAATGGGAAAGAGGAATATTTAAAGTTACTACGTTCTATGCCTTTTCTCCTCACACCTGCTCCACTACCAAAACATACAATGTGTATATATGGAAGGTAATTTCTCATACAGGCCAACATGTGGCATTGAAGTCCAGAAGCTAAGTATGCATTGCATAATTATTTATGCAAATAGCACCAGTCCTAATGCTGATCCCCAGGGAAGCCTACTACTTACTTTTCTCCATAGGGAAACATGTCCATTTTCTCTTACCTTCTCTTTCCTGTTGTTTAACTAGTTACTAATCCAAGAGGGGACCTATCCTATGACCCAAGAGAGGACCCTTCCTAAGACTCTATAACAGCTAAATTTATTCAGGAGCCCTTGGGGCAGGCCTCTGTCAAAGGTTTTTTGGAAGTCCAGGCCATTTATGCATGGCTGTTTCCTCGTGGTCACCCCACTGACCACTTTGGGGCTTTGCTTTCATTATCCTTTCAATTTCTGACCGTCAGAGGTTGCCTCACTCTCCCTGTGCATTTCCATGCGTTTTGCCCACGTTTTCTGGATTCGTGTTTAGCCAGCATCCGGAAAACACAGGGGAAATGTGTGGAAACGTGCCGGGAGAACCAGGCGACCTCTGACAGCTGGAAAATGCAAGCATAATCAAAGCAAAGCCTTGAAGTAGTTGGCGGGGTGACCACGAGGAAACAGCCATGCATAAATGCCCCCAGTCTACCAGATCACCGTAAGACATGTGCTTGTAAACAATTTCAAGGAACTCCAAACGGAGGATAAATCAGGACTTCCCTTTGCAGAAGCCTTTCTGATTCTTCCTCCGTAGGGTTTATTCTGCGCTTAATAAATCTGTCTTTAACCATGATTTCTTCCAATTGAACTAGAAAATATGTTAGGATAACTGCCCTGTAATTTCCTGGATTTTTTCCTGGATATTCTTTTTTTTAAAAAATGTGGATACGTTTGCCACTCTCCATGCCTCTGGTAGAGCTTTAATGACAACTTGCAGTATTACTCTTAGATCAACAATTTTACCTCTGAGAATGGGACAAAGAAGACGAAGGCTGCACCTTATTGCCCACATTTCCCAATCCAGAGTCAAAGGATAGTATGAGATTTCAAACACACAATTTAGATGAACTGAGGGGATTCTGTAAGGAGAAAGAGTGGAGACTCGGAAGCAGTACCAATTTGTATGCAGCAATAACAGAAGCTTTGCACTGACATATTTGTGTGTCACAGGTTACAGTCTCAACATAGGCCCCAAGTTGGGTTGCCAATCTCCAGGTGGTGGGGAGAAAAATGGCACCTCTGTACTCGTACCAAAAGGTTTAGAAAAACAGTACAGGAAACTGTATATACACAAAGTGCAAATATTTATAAGCTACTGAGGTGAAACATAGACCATATACGTGACATATACACAACACAATTATATACAATATGTACAGTTCACACAAAAAATGTAGAGAAATTTCCAAAGGTCTCAACTGAGTACCAAAAATATATAGAGGAAGTTCCAAAGGTCTCAACTGAGTACCAAATGAATGCTAATATTGTAATCCTTGTGTAAAGTTCATATAGAGCCACAATCATCGATGGATACGGCTGTTTCAGATCCACAGCAGTGGAAATCTTTCTTCAGTCCTTAATACAAAAGTGCTGTTACATATTCATCATTCCTTCCCACACAGGGTAAGTATAAGCAATTACAATCAGACGTCAGTAAAGTACATCATTTCCCGCTATTACAACTGATCTCCAGGCGACAGAGGTCAGTTCACCTGGAGAAAATGGCTGCTGTGAAAGGTGGACTCTATGGCATTACATTCCACTGAAGTCCCTCCCCTCCCCAAACCCCACTCTCCTAAGACTCCACCCCCCAAATCGCCAATTATTTCCCTACCTGGAGCTGGCAACCCTAGCCCCAAACCAACTGCCTAAACCTCATTTTAGTTCATCTGTGGCTGATTTCTAAAATATATTTTATAAGTCAACCACACTATACTTTCTTTCTCCCTTATCTGCTACAGAAAGTGTTTCATTGATCATTATTAGCATTAAAGGCACTTACCAATAACTGCCTGTGATATTTTGCATCTGGGGGGCTGGGGGGGGGAGGATATTTTCCCAGTACAAAACACAGTACACTGTTTTTTCAGCACTTGACAAAATGCAGTGTACTGTTTTTTCAGTGCAAAATTTTGATCTCCTGCCACAATGAAGACAGTGGTGCATTCCTTAAGCAATAAAATGACCACATGCAGGGCCTGAAAAACTAAAATAAATCAATTCTGAAGGAACAGCACCCCAATCCTAACCATATTAACTGAGGCCTGAACAGCAAGCAGAGCTGGAGCGTGTCTTAAGACCCAGCTATAAAAAGAGAACAGAATATCTGCTTCTACAGGAAAAAACTTTGGCATGGTGCAAGTCTTAACCATTCATCCCCATTTTCTCTTCTCCACCTCACACCTTCTCCAAAGCAAGCCAGACATAATAACTGAGAATACAACCATTCTTCCACACACTGAGGTCATTCGTGCAGACGGCTCACTGACTGGAACGTTGCTATAGTGCTGGAAACTCCATGGTGATGAAGGGAACAGAACCATAATTGGGCCATAAACCAGACTAGGAAATCCTGGAAACCAGAAGAGGATTAGGATCACATGAAGGAGACGGTCTGTGAAGTGTTCTATAATCCACAGCACACAAACAACTCCTGAGTCCTCAAGTGAAAAGATATTTGTGATACACACAATCAAGACAAAGACATGTGCTGCCTGTTTTCAGGAGATACTGACCAGCTACAGTGAAATTAAGGAAAGTGGGGCTGAAGCCAGAAGTTAGGTGATACTAGTGGAGAAAAGTTATCTTATACCAGTCTGGGGCTTACAGAGAGCCAGCCTCACTTGCGATTATCATCAACCAAAAGCCACATAACTGATGTAAACCTTGTATATCACCATGCACACCCATTATTACAATAATGACTATTAAGATTAAGTAAATAACTCCAATCGTTTAAGTTACTTGAATAACTCCAAACATTGTCTCTCCCCACCACTGCTGAACCTTTGCCAGATCTTGTATATCTGGAGTGTAGGGAAGGGATTACAAATCAGATTTATACAAAACAGGGCACAAGCTTTCAAGTTCTCCAGAACTCACCATTTGGCTGGATGGTTAAAAAAAAAAAATGCTTCCCATGTTGATAGCTCCCTTCCAGTTGAACAATAACATTGTGGGAAACTGAATGGTCAGAACTTATCTATGTTTTCTATTTGCAAGAAGTCCCCCCGCCCCCGGGTCAGCATTAGGGTTGCCAGATCCTCTCCCCCCCACCCACAAGCAACTGGCTTGCCAGTTCCAGGTTGGGGAACTCCTGGAGATTTGGGCAAGGAGCTGCAATATGAGTTCTGCCCACTGAGTCTAGAACTATCGATGGTATCGGAGAGGCATGGAAAGGGCATCCACTGCAGTGACTCCTGACAGCCAGTGTGGCATGGTGGTTAAGAGCGGCGGAGTCTAATCTGGAGAACCGGGTTTGATTCCCCACTACTCCACATGAAGCCAGCTGGGTGACCTTGGGCTAGTCACAGTTCTCTCAGAACTCTCTCAGCCCCATCTACCTCACAAGGTGCCTGTTGTGGGGAAGGGAAGGTGATTGTAAGCTGCTTTGAGACTCCTTAAAGGTAGAGAAAAAGCAGGGTATTAAAACCAACTCTTCTTCTCAAAGAGGCTCTTGGAGAAAAGTCAAGGGACTGTCTGGCCCAACTATTAAACGCAATGGCCTTATCACTTTAAACTACACCCTGTCCATCCTGATAGAGAAAACTGGAAACAATACAGACCAGCTAGTAGTTTTTATATAATTTAAACATTTAAGTACCACTCGTCCAGTGTTTAAGCACAGTATCACAACAAGATCAGGATTGCACTGCTAGTCTCTCTCCCCCCCCCACTTATTGTGGCGTGTTCTCTCTCGGTCTATTTTCAGGTTTTTTCAGTCACTGCTTCTGTATTATGGAATGGATTATTATAAGCTGTTCAGAAAGCACCAAGATCGATGGCCCTTTCATAAGGCCTGTAAGAACATTCTTTCTCAGCAGGCTCTCTCTGGAGGGGCAGGTTTTAAGCTTGTATCTGAAGCAAATGAATACTTTCTGGCAGCCAATTCATCAGGTATTGCTCTCTTTGGGAGCTTTGTGGACTGTTTTATATGTAATTTTATAGTGTTTTCACTGTTGTTCTTGGCCTGTGGTCATCTCTGTAAACTGCCTTGAACTAAAAAGGAAAGGTGGGATAAATATACGTTACATAAATAATGTTTCTTCTTAAGATAAAAAAAAAAGATCCTAACTGCAAGAGGAGATGCTACACCCTGCCCTGCCTGCCATTACAAATAAATATTTTGATTTAGCATTTCACTAAGGGCAACTAATTGTTCATTCCAGTATTAAAAGCCAAGCCTGTGTTTTCCTAAACACAGTAATCAAACCCAGCCTGTCAGGTTAATTGTAGTGAAACAGAAAACAATTAAGCCATTAGTAGAGCAGGTGTGTCAAATCTAAAAGAGTTATAGGCCATAATCAGCATTCCTACCACCTGCTTTTTTCTTCCATTGTTCATGGACAGCTACAAGGAAGCATTAGCTAAGGATCTATTGACATCATCAAGAAGGCTGACTGGCAAACTAAGGACCATCAACTCTGCTAGGAAGGTAGGGAAATCAGCTTGCAGAAAACTGAATTTGTTGCCTTTCCTCTTTCTCTCCGCCCACAGCAAATCTGGGGAGCAAATCTAGAACAGCAACAATCAGCTACAGAAGATGCTGTCATGCTCCTCAACCCCCCCCCCAAAAAAAACCCACAACAAATTACAATTCCCATTCTTTCTCGGCAAAAGATATGAGAAGGAAACTAGCTCTACTGTAGATGCATTACAATATAACCCTATGCAAAGTTAACTCCAGTCCTTTGGAGCAACCTGGCACAGGGTTGGCTCAGTAAAGATACACATCTTTTATAAATGATATACGTTTATAAAATGGCAAGATTTTATGAGGACCGCTTATTCACCGGTGAAAGGAGTGTTGGCATCTTTTTGAACGAGTGAACTAGTCTAGTTCTCTTTTAGAAATAACCAGCACCTCATCTTCCTTGAGACTGAAAAGCAACAGGGGTGGTAGAGGAGCTGGATCTTCCTTCTTTCCTAATACATTCACTGGTTTTCAAATAGTGTTCCGAATGCTAGAGTCCCTTGAAAGATTGTCACGGGTTACTCAATGAAAGCCAGCTTGACTTACCAACCATCTTCTAAAATGTGATGCTACTGAGATGTGTTGGGTGTAATCTAGCATAAATTATCTATAGAAATGAAGCGGTGCTGAGGCTCAAAAGACCCGGCCAGTGGCCTATACGAACTACACACCCTAGAACCCCAGTATCCTCTGCAATGTGCAGGGGTTTCCTGGCAAGTGGTTAGCAGCCCCTTGGCAGGGAAATTAACATGGAAAGGCTTCTTTGAAGCAATAAAATCTGAAGACCTCTAAATAAAGTGTTTGAGAAAGAAAAAGTGTGGTTTCCTTGGGGTGGTAACCCAACGTGGAGAAATACTGGGAAATTACTGTTGCTTTTGTTTCTTACTATCTTCTTGCAGGACTGAAAAAGGCATAATGATACAGATTATACAACAAAAGCCACAACAATCTGGGCTGGCTGGGCAGAAAACAAATCCCATAAGACAATGCTACAGGGACAGGATATGTTTTCCTAAGAGAAGATTAACCAGGGAAGGCAGGGTTATAGGAGGTTAACAAGTTCAAAGATTTTTAAAATGTTCCAGTAAAAGGGAGAATTATTATTCACCCATATCCTCTGGTGTGAGGAAAAAAATATCACTATACATAAATCTATAGTGAGTGAACATTCAGAATACTGAGAGTGCAATTTTAAGCAGAGTTATGCTATTCTAAGGCCACTGAAGTCAGTGGACTTATAAGGGTGTAATTCTGTTTAGGAGGGCACTGTAAGTGCATAAACATCCCAGCTAAAAAACGACAGTACAGAGCTGGAGCGGGTACAGAAAACAGAAGAAAAATAATCAACAGATTTGGGGCAGCTCAAATACAAAGCAAATCTTTGAAGGCTGGAACTTCTTATTTAGAACCCCCATCCCCAAATATTATTAAGGATGATTATGGCATAAAAAGATGTGTGGTGTAAAGAGAGTGAACATAATCTAATCTCCCTCTCTACGATTCAGAGCCATCCAATGAAACTGGGTGGCAGTATATTCAAAATAAAACATTTCTATACACTGGATATCGTTGACTCATGACATTCATTATTACAATACTTAATGATGGTCATTAGCTTAGATTGCTTTAAAGAGGATTAGAGAACTTCAAGGAGGGCAGGTTGTTAAGGACTATTAACCATAATAACTAAAAATTGAGTCTTCGTGTACAGAGATAGTTGAACGCTGATTATCAGATTCTGGAGACAAAAAACAATTCCCCCCCAACCCCTCCCCCCAAAACCTGTGAAGGGTTATATCTTGCATGCCTTGTTTATGAAATATCTAGGGTGATCTGACAGGTCATAAGGGTGCTACAGAATACTTCAGAAATAGAATAAGCTGCCAGAGTCTCTTTCTTTGGAGGTTTTCAAAATAAGGATAGACAGGCATCTGTCTGCTATGGTTTAAATATGAAAAACTTCATATCCGAAGAGAATGGACTGTGAGCAGTGAGAGCCAGCCATGTCTGCAATTCAATGACAAATGAGTTACATTTCTTCAGATTCAACAGCAACACTGAAAAGAGTCACGAGTCTTTTGTAACTTACATTCAATTAAACTTAAAAGAGCTAGTATTCATGACACATTTCTCCTACTGCACACTTTTTGAAAAGTGTGAAGCGGTATCTCACAGTCCCTCAGGTATTGTGGTAAAAAGTTATCATTTTGTCTATTTTTAAAAAAATGTGAGAACCTTGATGTGACCACTAATACCAATGGTAATGCTGTAATTGACAAGTGACAAAAGAATTACTAAAGGTTCTGTTGGTGCAGCCATCATTGCTATGCAAGCTTTTCCCCCTAATACTATAACTATTCTTGTGACTTTGCTACTCGGAGAAGACAGCATTCTGACTAGTTACAGCAGTGTAAGGGCAGAGAGGTGGCCATTTCAGGCGGGACCACAGGATTGCCTGACAGGTATCTTTGCTTGTCATGGATATTGATCAGAATATGGATTTAATTGCCTCTTTACTTAGTTCCTCTCCTGTTCTTTCAGTTACAGCTGTATTTTCTCATATCTCTCTTTAATTGCAACTGAAGCAAGGACATATGTAGCCAGAGAAAGTGACCAATTAATTTATTTACATCCCCACTCTTCCATGGCAGGTGACATTCAGTCAGTCACTCTCTCAGCCTAACCTACCTCACAGGGTGGCTGTGAGGATAAAATAGAGGAGAGGAGAATGATGTGAGCCATTTCGGTGAGAAAGGTGGGATATAAACAATCTAAATACATAAATAAGCTGGATAATGTCCATAAAAATGAAATGAATCATAACGTGGATCAGGGGTCCCCAACGTGGTGCCCATGGGCACCATTGTGCTCACCGACACCTTTCTTAGCGCCCGCCAAGCAGCTTTATAAAGTGGGTGGGGCCAGGTGGGGCTTTTGCCCAGCAAGGCTTCTGATTGGTCATTGTACATATTTAACAACATTGGTTTGGCAGCAGCTACCACCACAGCACAAAATGTGTGACTCAAGGAAAGCTTCGGCAGACATTCTGTGGCTCCGCCCATCCCGCTGTGTCAAAATTCCAAAGATGCCCACAGGCTCCGAAAGGTTGGGGACCCCTGACGTAAATGACCTCAAGGCCATGCCTTGTGGCTAGTGGTGACTAAATGAAAAGGCCTGCTAACGACAGCAGCATCACAAACTTCCTCTTATGACTGACTAATTGATTATAACTGCTTATGAACATTCTTTGAATTTCCAATAGCATATTGTTCCAAGTGAATTTTGTCTCTGTTCATTTTAGAAATATCCACCATCATTCCTAGATCATTTTAGCTACCACCATTTAATAAAACTTCCCTAATTCCATTCCATAGATCAAATCAAGCCTGAACTGACCCTAGAAGCTAAAATGACTAAACTGAGGCTATTGTATTTTGGTCACGTCATGAGATGACAAGAGTCACTGGAAAAGACAGTCATGCTAGGAAAAGTTGAGGGCAGCAGGAAAAGAGGAAGACCCAACAAGAGATGGATTGACTCAATAAAGGAAGCCACAGCCTTCAATTTGCAAGATCTGAGCAAGGCTGTCAAAGACAGGACATTTTGGAGGACTTTCATTCATAGGGTCGCCATGAGTCGGAAGCAACTTGACGGCACTTAACACACACACAATTCCATTTTGTTTTTCTGTTGCCTGTTTGTTTTTAAAGAAGTTACCAGTTTCTTATCTACTCTGAAACTGAAATCTACCTGCACTGTCACTTCATATTACTCATATCACCTTGAAGATAAAATGGGGATTAACATTTTGGGCACAGAAATTTAGGGAACAAAAAAGATGACTGATACCATTAACAAGAACAAATGCTCAAAACTGGAAGTGAGCACCACTATCACAACATGTATAAAAACCACAGTATTGCACATTATTATGTTTTCAGAGCCTACATAATTCCCTGATGTGTCCTGTTTATAAAAAAGATCTAGTTGATTTAGTAATATCTGAAACAATTTATTATACAAGAATCCAAGATTACATTTCACTGAATTGTTACCAATGATGTGCACACAAAAGTGAAAACAGATCCAAAATTTTGTTCATGGACAAGTTAGCCTTCTCCAAATCTAAATGGTTAGCCAAGCCAGTATGGTACAGAGGTTTGAATGTGGGACTAAAGCTTGGGAAAGCCGCATCCAAATCTCTATTTAGCCATGAACCTCACTCTCAGACTAATCTATCTTGCAGGGTTGTTGCAAGGATTTAATTGCATAAGGAGTTTTAATTGCATAAGCCACTCTGAGCTTCTCGGAGGATCAATGGGATAAAAATGTGATGGATAGATAGGCACTATGTCAAAAATAAGATGGATTCAACAATGTGTCTTGCACTTGGTTCATAAAAATAAGACACCATTTACAGATCTTGAGGGCCATCTCTCACCCACAGCTATCAGGTAGCATGTGAAATTTTCCACACCAGATATGTATTGTAATCTCCCCTTCTCAGGCAGTCCAAGTTTCATTGGAAGCAGTGAACTTATTTTGATGACTTCTAATATTTGTGAGAAAGCTATCCGTTCTCAACAGATGATACTGCAAGATACAATGGGAATTTTTCCACAGCAGCTTCTCAAGGACACAGTCAAAAGTTTTTAGCATCATTGGCATAATGTGATCCAACCTATCAAGATAATGGTGGATCTTCTAGGTCTTATCATCATACCCACATTGTCTCTGTGTGATGACCAGTAAAATGAACGGATACTGTATCTGAGATATACCAAGATAAGCAGAGTTTGGCTGTTCACAAAGGGAAAATTACTTTTAGTATTTGGTTCCTTTTCACTTGCTTCTCTTCTATTCCTCAGTGAAGAGAAACGTGCGTGGTCATGATTTATCAGCCTTTCATTTGGGGATTATCCCATTTTTACCAGAACAGGAAAAGGGCAAACTAAATCCTTATATGTAGAGTTGTGAATGGCACAGATCCTGCTTCTGTGCCTCGTGGAGTTGTATTATCGCCCAGAAATGGGTTATGTACGTGGGAGGAAGGGGTAGAAGAGAACTCCATTATAAGGACTTAGTTTCAAGTAATCTACATTTGCTTGTCATGAGCAGATTGAAAACTTCTATTCAGTACAAAGTTCATTTTAAATCTAATTTAAGCTTCTTTCCCACATACTTGGGAGCCAGGAATGAGGCCACTCTCTTTTTTATCTTGCATAAGAGAGATCAAGTAGATATTACATACTTGGACTTTCAATAATCTTTTGACAAGGCCCTTCAGCCAAAGGTTCCTTTAAAAAAATCCTTTGATGCTGTATAAAAGAGAACACCCTATTGTGAATTAGCAACTGATTAATAGTAAGTGTTTAGGCATTAATTGCCAGTAGAGAGAAATGCTCCGGTATCTCCCTTGGAATTTGAGGGGATGAAAGACAACCTAGAGAGGAGATGGAAATCAAGTCCACTCCTTCATAACCTTCCTGGCTATTCGACTATCCCCAAATAAACCTTCTCTTAGATCACAGTGAACTTACCGCAAACATAGATTGAATGATATGATAGGAAGTCCCAGCTATCAAATGTTTTACTCACCAACTTTCCAAAGCATAGCTATTGGTTTAAACAGAGGAGATGTTGAAAGATCTAGAATAGATCTTCACGATGACTTCTAAAACTAAATTTCAGCCACGTATGGCTCCAGTTTGGATCGGGAAGGGAGAAAAGGGTTAATCCTTCCACTTTTGCAGGTTTTACTATCAAAACAACACACACAAAGCACTCTTAGCCTAGGAAAGGGGTAAAAGACAGGCTAACCATTTGTGGCTAACCATTTGTGACATGTTGATAAACTCTCTTCTAAGTGACGAAAACTCTCTGCTTTTCTGTGATAATGGCTATTGATCTTATTAAGTACGTTTTTAGTAAGGCATTTCATAAAGTTTCCCGTGATGTTTTGATTGGCAAGTTGGAGGGCTATAGGTTAGATTTTAGGATGGTTAGATGGAATTGCTTGGATAATCATACCCAGAGTGGTAGTTAATGGCTCCTTGTCTGATTGGAGGGTAGAATCCAGCAGGTTCCACATGGCTCAGTTTTGGGCCCAATGTTATAAATTTTTTTATCAACAATCTAGATGAGGGTGTGAAGGCACTACTGTATTAGTAGTGTATTAAGTACCATCAAGTCGCTTCCAACTCATGGTGACCCTATGAATCAATGTCCTCCAAAATGTCCTATCTTTGACAGCCTTGCTCAGATCTTGCAAATTGAGGGCTGTGGCTTCCTTCATTGACACCAAATCAGGTGGGATAGCAAACTCTTTGGAAGATAGAGATTAAAATACAGACTTGGATACACTGGGGAAATGGGCAGATGTGAACAAGATGAGATTTAATAGAGTTAAATGTAAGGTTTTGCAACTGGATAGCAAAAATATTGTGCACATATAATGGATGGGAGATACTCTTCTGGATAGTAGCATGTGTGAACAGGATTTGGGGGGTTTGGTGGACTGCAAATTAAGTATGAGTAGCCATTGTGACGGGCAGCAAAGAAGGAACATTTGTTCGTAGCGTGTGTCAACAGATGCATAGTGTCTAAGACAAAAGATATGATAGTACTGCTATATACTGCACTAGTCAGACCCCATTTGGAGTACTGTGTCCAGTTCTGAAGTCTTATTATAAGAATACAGAATCCCAAATTGATAGGAATCACCTATATCTGCAGTTGTTGTTGTTGTTGTTGTTGTTGTTTTACTTTACATAAGTAAGAAATAGGAGTATACTGCTTGATACCAGCAGGAAAAGCTATACTTCTACTGCCCAACCCAGAAATGCCAAGCCATTGTCTACTTATATACATTTCTACTTATAAAGGAACTCCTATGATACAGTAATAATCTCAACATATACCAATGTATAGAGAAAAGTAAACTGACACTACTTATATGAACCAGAACAAATGAACATAAGACAAGCCAACACACAAAAACATGAAGAACCCGGATAACACACTGCCATAAATATAAAACATCCTGAAGCTTTCTCGTACCAGTATGGGTGTGTGCACATATAATATTAAAACAGGAACTGCAGTACACTCTTCTCCCATTAGCAATTTTTTTCTTACTTGCCTGGTCAATGTAAATGGCTGGTGTATATAATCAGCAAATGTAACACTAGTTCAGCCATCAGTGCTACCCCTTAGCTAATGTTCCAAGTAGAAAATTAATTTTTTAATTTTTCAAATGGCCCCTTTCAATGTTGATTTGTCACATATTTTAAAAGCAGAAGCCATTCAAAAGTCCTTCAGTCATGAACTGCACTGTGGAATGTTAAAGGTATCTGCAATCTCATAAAGTCACGACTAAAAGTGTTGATTCTTATTAGTGGTGTGCATTCAGATACTCCCAAGCCGAAAATATATCTGAAAAAAAAACCCTATCAGTATTTTTCAGGTACATTCAGCATCCCAAATATATTCAGGAAATTTTCTGGATTTAAAAAAAATGATATGAAAAATCCCAGAAGTAGTCAGGATTTACCGGGAAGATTAGGAGCCAGTGTTCGCAGGCTCCCAGGAACTGTTTTTTCTCCCCCTCCCCTTTGGCTTTGCGTTGGAGGGGTTCTAAGGGCTTGCCAGGCTGCTTGGGTCAATTTCAAGTGTCTCTGTCAGTCTCAGCTACCTAAGGGAGGAGGTGAGCTCCCCCTCACTGGCGGTCTTTAAGCAGAGACTGGACAAGCACTTGTCAGGGATGCTCTAGGTTGATCCTGCATTAAGCAGGGGGTTGGACTAGATGACCTGCATTGCCCCTTCCAACTCTACAATTCTATAAGAGGTTGTTTTCTTTGCCAGTGTTGTTTTTTGTTTCCTTCACTTGCAACCCCCTCCCCAATTGGTTCTGCTGTCTGTGATTCTCTGGTTTGACATTAGTCCTGTTGAGCTTGCACTGATACAGTGACTGGGTACTGATAAGCATCTGCACATTGCAATTGGTTCTGCTGGGCTTGCAAAAGTGCCCCTTCAATTTCCACTGCAGAGATTCTCCTGTTTGACATTAGTCCTGTTAAGCTGGTGCTGCTAAAGCGGCACTGGGTTCTACTGGGCTTTGGCACATTGCCACTGGCCCTATTGGGCTTGCGAAATAGCCCCCCCCCCCCATTCACTCAATCTCACAAGGGAAACGAGGGACGGCAATGAGGGAGGGAGGGAACACCCAAACAGTAGGATATTACAAACAAACAGACAAAAAACACAAATCGATAAGGAGCTACGGTAGAAAACCTGAAAGGCTAACTTAAGCTGAGCAAGCACAGAGCTGTGCTTACGACCTGCGTACCCTTCTGAGGCAGGACGGAACTGGGGTTTTGCAGGCTATTTCCCACCAGGGGGAGACAGGAAGTCAAAAGAATTGGTCCTGCCTACCCGATGATGGAAGGAAATAACCCACAAATCAAGACGCTGGAGCCTCAGTAGGAGAATAGCCCCCCACCCCCACCTGGAGTTTCCACTACAGAGATTCTCTGGTTTGATTTTGGTTCCGTATGGCTCTGCTGCGATTTTGGTGCCTGTACCTTTAACCCCACCGCCACCACCTGGAAAGTTTCCTCATAGGGAATACCGGACCCCAAACAATTGGAATCCCCCCCCCAAACAACCCAAATCTAAATATCTTATCAGTATTGGAATTTGGGGATGCCAATATTTTTCAGACCCAATATACCAGAATCCAAAAAATATCTTTTTTGTGCACAACCCCTAACTCTTACCTTTAAGGCCATAAATTACTTGGGACTAGGGTTGTGGAAGAACTACCTCCCCCTTACTCTCCACCATGCTTGTCACAGGGCTAAGTTCTTTTGTCATATCTTTTACTAAAACTCTTACTTGGGGTTCCCAATGTAGCTGGAAGAGACTGACAATGGCTAATGTACATTCTAGAGGACGAGCAGGTAACTTTCCTGGTACCACAGCTAGGAAAATTGCGCTGAAGCATTACCGTCGTGTCCTCTGCCTTCCTTGTAGATCTTACAAGTGTCTGCTCTGCTGACTTAATTTGCTGTGTGTGTCTCTGCATTATCTAGAGAAACAGAACTACTAGATCTGTTTCCTCCCCTCTTCCTGGCTACTGCACGCAACATTAACCACATAATACTGGTATGAACAAGTCTTAAGATCAAGGCCTGAGTCATCTGTATCCCCTTTTTATTTTTGTAACATCCACATGCCGATAAGTTTGTGTGAACTTGAAAGCATACACACTGTTGTTGTTTTGTCTTTTTTTTTGTTTGCACCAAGTTTGTATTTATTTAGAATGAAATCAGAAACACTGAAACCAGGATAGTAAATGCTTTTGGAAAACAGTTTATTCAGGAATCAGAATTTGGAATATTTTCCAAAATACCTTTTACGCGATCTCTACGAAAGAAATCTACATACATACAATAGGAAATCAAGCTTGTTGCAATGGTTGTTAAATAGTTACTTTCACTAATATATACAGAAAAAGATGCCACAAAATGATCTTGTTTACACCTGGAATGATTGCTCCTGCCTTTGCTAGGCATTCTTCACATCCTTTAACCAGTTCTGCAACGTGAAGGCTCAGTAATAATTCCTTTATACGCCTCTTTTGTAAGTCAAAAATCAAACTCTTGTAGGGTCTAGAAGTAGCCTTTGGAGTTTCACAGTTGTGGCAGTTTATCCACAGGGGTGTCAAATTTGAAATCTGCTGGGAACAGATCTGGAGCTCTAGGGTAGATCAGTCTATAGGACTGTCTGATGGTCACATCAGCTACACCAGCAATGTTACCAATTTCTTTCTGTGTCCTCTTCTCTGCAGAAGCTTGTGAAGCCATATAAATAGCTGCGGCTGCTACCGAAAGGGGACTCCTCCCAGGGACCAAGTCTAACTCCACAGCTTTACGCGCAATATGTGTTGCTGCCATCTGGACTTGCTTAGGAAGACCCAGGTTTGAACAAAACCTGGACATGAAATCTCCGGTTGTGATCAAATCCACACTTGTTTCCAGGGCCTTCAAAATGAGCTTGAAGCATCAGCCTATTTCCTTTTTGGAAATTCTGGAGACAGCGCATATTTCTTTAAATGTCAGTGGAACACCCTCCTGTCTGCAGGCAATATAGAGACAAGCAGAGGCAATGGCATTGTTACTTCTTCCCTTTAGGCTCTTCTGTTCATACACTTGCTTGAATAAATTATTTGTTTGATCAACTATATTTCGGGGGAGGTTGTTCCTGTCTGCCATGCTAGCGATTTCTTTAAAAGCATTCATCATGGCACGGTCAGAGCTGCTCATTGTCCTGCGGTTTTGATACTTAGAATTCCCAAATTCGTCAAAACTAGCTGTACCTGTGCCCTTGCCAATCATTGTAGTCAAATCTCCATCACTTAACAGTGGATTCTGGGTATCTCCAACTCGAGATGGGTCTTTGGTTGCTTTGTCATTGCTGAACGTTCGCCATTCTGACCCTACATCTATAACTCTGTCACCTACTACTAGTCCGCATTCTGGGCAGATCATATCTCCAGCTCTGTAATCTTCCACCAAAATAGAATCGGGATGGTTTGGACATGTCACTCGTGGAAGCACATCCAAGCGGCTTGTCAAAGCCATCTTTCTTCCTCTTCACGGTGGCGTCCGCCCAGGGTTCGTTGTTTTGTCATTTTGATTGGTCTTAATAAAAGGTCTTATATAGACTGTGTTTTTGGTTTTGGATTTTGATTCTGAACCAACAAAGCTGTAAACTTCTTTCTACATGATTAACTGTATCCTGGGCTTTTGAACACTTGAAGTATTCCTTAGACCTTGTTGTGGTATTATTTTGGCCCTGATTCTATAAGGTTGTCCACCTATTGGTATATCCTGACATTATCCAAGAAGTTTTCATTCCCCTTTATGATCCACTAGTACATGTACCTGGAAAGAAGCTTCAGTGTGACTTACTTCCAAGAAAATGCAGTTAGATTGCTCTGTTACAATAGTATAAAGGGAGAAAGGTTTGTAGAGCAGATGAGGAGTTGGTTTTTATATGCCGACTTTCTCTACCACTTAAGGGAGACTCAAAGCGGCTTACAATCTCCTTCCCCTCCCCACAACAAACACCCTGTGAGGTAGGTGGGAATGAGAGAGATCGAGGAGAACTGTGACTGGCCCAAGGTCACACAGATGGCTTCGCGTGTAGGAGTGGGGAAACCAGATTAGCGTCTGCCGCTGATGTGGAGGAGCCATCTGCTTGATTTCTGAACATAAAATCCTGGGCATGTTGCATGTTGAAACCTCTTCTGTGTGAAAGAGGTGGCTGCTAAAGTGATCTCGTGAAGTACACTCTTAGCATTGGGGATTTACACTTTTAAGTTTGGAATTTAGAAACGCCTTTGATATAGTGTTGAAAGCTGATTGAGCATCAGTCACCTCTTCGGAAGCAAGACTTTGACAGGAGCTATTTATTATCCAGTTTCTATACCAGATTGTTATGCCTGTGTGGGGGGCCAGCATGGTGTAGTGGTTAAGAGCGGTGGTTTGGACTCTGATCTGGAGAACCGGGTTTGATTCCCCACTTCTCTTTCCCCATCAGATAAAGTCAGTATCTTATCTCATGTATAGATGATACAAATGTTTTACTGGCATATGCCGTACTAATAAATCTGATTCTGATAAAGTCAGTATCAGGGATACATTTACAATAAAGAATAGGAACTTCAAACGCACAATCATTACATCGTAAATATTTCAGTAAGACTTACTTGAGGGATAAGGATCATCTGAAAAAAAAAATGATTTAAACTTTTATTAGTCCTTACCAAAACCCTCACCAGGATAGTTTTGCTTGTATCAAATTATCATATTATTGCTGCATCTAAAGAAGCATGTGTAGGGTTCCATTCACAGACCTTTCCCACTTTCTCCTATCATTTGTAACCCTCCAAACTACCCCAAAGACTACTCCTAGACATTGGGGGACCCTCAAAAACAGCACAATATGCAGTGTGCTGGGATCTGATTTCTTGAAACCTTGTCTGTCATCACCTGGAAATAGTACTCTGGATCAACTAGCACTCCAGCCTGTGATACAGCTCGAACGTGAAGACCTGGAACATAGGCAGCTGCCTGTTGATAACTCAGTATTTGGAAATGTTCTTTTTAATAAACTGTCCATCAATATTTTACTTCAGATATATTTTAATGGTTAAGGAAAGGGATACAGGAGAGTGGGGGACAGTTAGATGATGATTATGAAATAATTAAAATGCATTCATTAAAAACTGAGAGCCAGTGTGATATAGCGGTGAATGTGTCTAGACTAGGACCTGGGAAACCCTACTCATGCCATGGAAGCTTGCTGGGTGACCTTGGGCCAGTCACATATTCTCAGCCATGACTCTGGCTAGTAGCCCATTCTACCACGGCATCTGAAGATCGCGAGGCCATCATTATACCAAGTTTGCAAAGGATGCCATTGAATTATCAACCTGAACTGAATGTGACACCACCTAGCCCCGATATGAGGGCCTCCTTACAAGATGTGTTCAAGCCTGCTTCAGACTCCTCATTAAGAGAAGGAAATCATACGAGGATTTTAGAATGACAACCACAGCCCTGGGGCATCATCAGAATAATTTCTTGGAACATTGCTGGCTGGACAGCCAGGAAAACTGACCCCACCTTTATGGAATATTTATCCTCATTCGACATTGTTTTGTTTCAGGAGACATGGTCCTTGGTTCCAATGACAGCGAATGGATTCTCCCTGTTTGAACTATATGCCCTGCCTCCGGAGAGAAGGGGCAGAACCAAGGGAGGCCTTGCTATTCTCGCGTCCTTGAAGCTCCAGGCCATGGCAAAAGAGCTTGAAACCTATGACTCTGGCTAGTAGTTGGATGGGAGACCTCCAAGGAACACCAAGGTCGTGATGCGGAGGCAGGCAATGGCAAACCACCTCTGAACGTCTCTTGCCTACTGGGTCACCAAAAGTCAGCTGTGACTTGACAGCAAAAAAAGAAAGAAAAGAAAAAGACTGAGGGTAAGAACAATATGAGAAAAACTGGTCAGAAACTGCCATTTCACACACAGCAGCTGCTGTGGTATGTTCTGAACTGTTGATAACATACTGCATAGGGCAAATATGTTTTTCTAGCTTATCTGGAACCCAAAGGAACAACCATTTCTTTAGCTTTAAAATCAGATAAAACATTCTACATGAATAAAGCAAATGCAAAGCAAACTGCAGAGAAAATGAATTCAATGTGTAACAGGCCGAAAAGGGTTTTAGCAGCATGAAAGATTGGAGGGGGTGGAACTCAAAAAGTGATCCTTGGTTTGAAGGCAGGGGTGCCCTAGCATGCCCCTGTCTTTCTTCGCAAAACGCAGGAGGAAATGTAACAGCTGTTTAATGAGTTTACTTCTCTATGTACTATCTATTTACAACACTGTAATTAGTACTGTAATTAATCGAATAAGCAATGCTAACACAGCTGTTCTTTGAAGCAGACAAATACTGAGGCCACAACCACTTGCAGTTGGTTCTTTTCTTTCTCTGTTTCTTCACTGGGCACTGATGAGCTGCTAGATCTGTCAGGGGTAAGACCTAAGGCTCAACAGGCCTTGAACATAGCTCAGTTTATTATCTCAGAACATACGACACTGAACTCCACTCTTTTCAGCTGCTCCCCAAAACTAAAAGTCCCAAAGAGGGTGGAGTTCAGTGTTGGTATGGACCACTTCAGCCGCTCCCCAAAACTACCGAAGTTGAAGAGGTCCAAACAACCCCAACGAAAAAGGCATAACATCCTCAGACATACACAACATCCCTTCCCTCTCAGCCAACATAGTCCTTCTCCCAACTAGGTGGTACTCCTTCACATTTAGGCCATGGGGTTCTTCTGTCAGCTGTAGGAGCTCGAGGTGATTCTACTTCAGTCACTTCTGCAGGCCAAGGCACATTAACAATCCCAACTTCTGATGGCTCTGGTGGAAGAACGGGGGCGCAACTGGAAGAACAATAAACCAAAAATGCTCCAAAGTTGGTTCCTCTAAGGACTAGGCTGTTGTCTCTCTACTAGCAAACAATCGCCCTCTTAGATGATCTACGCGCTGATGCAACAGCGGCCCTTCTACACACTGAACCTTGTAGGACACAGGCCCAGTGACCTCAATGATGGTAGAAGGAACCTACCTTGGTCTGGATCCAAAGTTCCTTGCATAAACCAACTCCTGAGATACAAATGATGAATAGACGGTACTGCCAGGCCAGCATTCAGATTTCTTTCCTATTTTTCCTGTAAATCATCAGTTAAATTTGGATGGAGATATCACCTCATAAATAATTCAGTAGGAATAACTCCTGTCGTTGAACAGGGAGTAACATGTTGAGCAATGAGAAATCTAGCAAGATGTGCTGCCCAGTCACCTTCCACAATCCGCTTCAAAGCATCCTTTGTAGTCTGCACCATTCGTTCAGTCTGGCCATTCCTTGGGGGTGGAATGGAGCAACGGTGACAGCTCTAATCAGGTTTCTGTCAGCAAATTCCTGGAACCCAGTAGATATAAAAGGAGACTCATTTTCAAGACAACTGTGTCAGGCAATCCACAGGTTGTGAATAAATTGTGTAGTGCTGAGTCTGTTGCTGTTTGTTTGTGGCAGTAAGACCATTTTGAGCCATTTAGAGCAGGAGTCTACAACAATCAAGAAATTTTTTCCCTGGAAAGGATGTGAATACTTGACAAGGCTTCTTAGTCACTTCCAGGGATAAGAAGGTACTCTTGGTGGGTTATGCCTAGTAGTCTGGAATGTGCTGCCCTCATTAACAGTCTTTTCAATGTCCAAGTTGATTCCAGGCCACCAGACATAATTTCTACATGTTTTCATATGAACAGTTCCTGGGTGTGCAGCATGCAAAGAGGACAAAGTGATTTGGCAACCCACCCCCCACCTCTGGAATGACAACACACTTTCCCCATAGCAATCACCCTTTATGAGCAGGCAATTCATGTTGGCAGCTTTCGAACAGCTTGAAATTCTCAGGCAGTTCCTCAACTGGCCATCCCATCCACACCTTGTTTAAAACATGGGCCATTGTGGGATCCTGAGCAGTTAATCAAGCAAGTTGATGAGCTAAAATAAGTGTATCTGGAAGGTATTTCAGCATCAAGACTTCCAATGGAAAAGGCACCTCCAAATCAGGAACATGAAGTGGTAACCAACTCAGAGAGTTAGCTTTAGTGATTGTTCTTTTGGTTTGTAGGTCAGTGTATAATCATAAGCCCTAAGAGAAATACTCCAGCGTTGCCTGTGTATGCAATGAAAGTATTAAGGATGTATAGGCTTATCATTGGAAAAGATTCTAAACAGACGGTTGTGTTCAGTGTGAATGCCAAAGGAATGGCCACAGAAGTAGTTGCGGAGTTTCTTGACCCTGCAATAACAGCAAGGGCTTCTTCATAAGGTGAAGCACCAGTAGTAAGGTTTAGTGGTTTCTTGTCATCATAATAAGCACAGCATCAAAGATTAATAACTTCTTAATGTTCTGGAATGCATCTTCATGCTGGCTAGTCCAATTCTAAGGAGCTCCTTTTTCAATAGGTGATGCAATAGTTGCCTACTATGGAAGGAAAACGAAGACGACGAAGAAGACGACGAGTTGGTTTTATATGCCAACTTTCTCTACCTTTTTAAGGAGAATCAAACCAGCTTACAATTTCCTTCCCTTCCTCTCCGCACACAGACACTTTGTGAGGTAGGTGGGGCTGAGAGAGTTCAGAGAACTGTGACTAGCCCAAGATCACCCAGCTGGCTTCTTGTGTAGGAGTGAGGAAACCAACCCGGTTCACCTGATTAGAGGCCTAAACATAACTCAGTTACATATCAAAACCTGAACATTTGAAACAGCTGAAAATTGACGTTGAGCTCTGTGCTTTAATTTGTTTGGGTAATTTTGATCATTGGAGACACATAAACCACATTTTATAACAAGGGAAAAGAGCCTTGGTTCACTTACCGTGAAGGCTTCTTCTGCTCGTAGGTAAGAAGGGCGTCTTCATTCTGGGTTATTTTCCTTATTTTCTAGGGAAGGCAGGATTCAACAAAAATGTAGGCCTTCCGGTTCCCCAGGGGAAATGACCCCCTCCCATCGGAATGCCTCAGTAGTTGAAAAGCTTAACATTAATCATCGAAAAAACTATCACTGTTTCATTTGGAAAGAACATTTTCCCCCTTTGACAGAAAGGGTAACAAAAGGAACAAACGACTGGTAACGAAACACCTTCAAAGGATAACATGAACAATTTCACTCAGGACACCCTCCCCGATGTAAAATTTTTTTTTTTTTGGTGTGCTTCTGGCAGGAAACTAGGGCGGGGAAGACGCCCTTCTTACCTATGAGCAGAAGAAGCCTTCACGGTAAGTGAACCAAGGCTCTTTCTCGCTCTAGGTAAGAAGGGCGTCTTCATTCTGGGACCTACCAGAGCTGTTAATGAATTAGGGTGGGGAGTTAGTCTTCCTGTACTGCCTGAAGCACTCCCAGGCCGAATGCGGAAGAATCTGTGGAGAAAGTATCCACCCTGTAGTGTCTAGAAAAGGTCGACAAGGAAGACCAAGTAGCGGCATTGCATATTTGTTCCAGCGACACCCTATGTCTAAAAGCCGTAGTGGTGGCTGCGCTCCTAACGGAGTGTGCCGTAATGCTAGACGGAGTACGTATGCCGGAGTTTTTATAGGCTTGGAAAATACAGGCCTTTATGTTGCTGCTAATAGCTGCCCAGGACATGGCTCCGCCTTTGTTAGGAGCCGTCAAGGAAATGAAGAGGTACTCTGATTTCCTAATCTGCTGAGTTCTTCGGATGTAGATGCGTAGGGCTCTTTTAACATCCAAAGAATGCCACTCCCTTTCCCTTTGGTTGGAAGGGTTTGGGAAAAAGGTAGGGAGAACAATCTCCTGCTCGAGGTGAAAACGCGTGTGAACCTTTGGTATAAAGGTAGGATCTGTCCTAAGAACCACTCTGTTCTTATGGAAAACACACAGTTCCGGCCATACAGAGAGAGCTCCGAGCTCTGATACCCTTCTGGCCGATGTAACGGCGGTAAGGAAAAGGGCCTTCATGCGGACCCACTTGAGATCGACCTTTCTGAGGGGCTCAAACGGTGACTTAGTCAAGGCTTGTAACACGGTGTGTAAATTCCAGGAAGGGAACCTATGCACCACCGCCGGGGATGACAGCTTAACCCCTCTAAGGAAGGTGCGGATATGAGGGTGTTTTGACAAAGGGTATCTTGCCACTCGAGGTACTAGGGTGGCTATTGCGGCCAGCTGACGTCGCATGGTGGAAACCTTAAGGCCAAGCTTTCTTCCATCTTGAAGAAATGCTAAAATGTCCGCCACCCTGGGTTTCAGGGGAGTTTTGGCGTTACGGTGGCACCACATGGCAAAAACCTTCCAAGTATATTCTTTGAGTGGCTGGTTTCCTAGAAGCCAATATGGTATCAACAATGCCGGAATTGTATCCCTGATCTATGAGGTCTCTCCTTTCAAGTGCCATACGGTTAGTCGATACCACCCTGGGTCCGGGTGACAGATCGGTCCTTGGGTTAATAGGTTGTGTCTGAACGGAAGTCGCCAGGGAGGTTGGATGGACATCTGTTGTAATGCCGGATACCATGGCCTTCTTGGCCAGTCCGGGGTTACCAGTAGTATCGTGGCTTGGAGAGTCCGAATACGTCTGATTACTCTGGGAATGAGAGGTAGAGGTGGAAACGCGTACAGTAGTCCGGTCGGCCACGGGGACAAGAGGGCATCTGTTTTCTCCGCTCCGGAGCTGGGAGTTGGCTGGAGTCGCAAACAA
The DNA here is from genome assembly GCF_029931775.1 of Euleptes europaea. Taxonomy (NCBI): domain Eukaryota; kingdom Metazoa; phylum Chordata; class Lepidosauria; order Squamata; family Sphaerodactylidae; genus Euleptes; species Euleptes europaea. Next base: position 42,771,558 of record NC_079316.1, read on the forward strand.
ATCTACTAGTGGAACCCCGAATCTGGTAGTGATTTGTTGGAATATTTCCGGGTGCAGGGTCCACTCGGCCTCGTCGAGGTGTTGTCGGCTGAGCCAGTCGGCCTGAACGTTCTGGACTCCCTGGATGTGTTCGGCCGATATCGAAGCCAAGTGGGACTCTGCCCACTCCAAGATTCTGGAGGCCTGCTTGTGTAGGGAGGACGACTTGGAGCCCCCGTTTGTTTATATGCGCCTTCGCGGCTATGTTGTCCGTCCTTATGAGAAGGTGCATTCCCGCTAGCTGAGGGGCGAAGTGTAAGATGGCTTTCCAAATAGCTGTGATCTCTAGGAAGTCGATGCTTTTCATGAGATGATCGGGTTCCCAGAGACCCTGAGCCGGTTGACCGTGTAGAGTCGCTCCCCATCCCGTCAGGCTGGCATCCGTGAACAGCTGTACGGGAGCTTCGTGAATGTACTGCAGCCCCCGAGATAGATTGTCGGGAATCGTCCACCAGGCCAGGCTCACTCGGACGGAGTTCGAGAGTCTGAGGAACTTGTGCGCTTTCTTGGCAATGTCCTTCTGGAAAGGGCGGAGGAACCACTGTAACGGTCTCGCCCGAAATCGAGCCCATGGCACTGACGGGATGCATGAGATCATGTGTCCTTGGAGCTTGGCTAGAGCCATGAGGCGAAATGATGGAGCAGATGCTGCCTGTCTGGCGAGAGAAGAGATGGATTGTACTTTCTCTGTTGTGAGGATGAAAGAGCTGGTCGTAGTGTCGATGACGACACCTAGATGGGTCAGCCTCTGTGAAGGAATCAGTTGACTTTTGCTCCAATTGATCAGGAAGCCGTGATCTTGAGTACAATGTTTGTGTGGATCCGACTCATTTCCTGCGTGGGAGAGGATATGAGGATGTCGTCCAGGTACGGGTGTACCTGGACTCCCAGTTTGCGGACCTCTACCATGAGGGTCACTAGAATCTTGGTAAAGACCCTCGGCGCAGATGTTAAGCCGAATGGTAGAGCCCGAAACTGATAATGCTCGTCCTGGCAGGTGAAGCGCAGGAACTTCCTGTGTTCTTGGTGGATGGGGACATGGAGATATGCCTCGGTGAGATCCACCGAGGTCAGGAAGGCTCGAGGAGTTAAGGACTCTGAGATGGATTTCAGGGTTTCCATCCTGAACCTTTTGTAGATGACGAACTTGTTCACCCATTTGAGGTTCAGGATGGCTCTCCAGTCCCCGTTTTTCTTTGGAACCGTGAAAAACACGGAATACACCCCCAAGCAGCGCTCTGAGTACTCGACGGGCTCTATGGCCTGTATGTCTAACAGATGACGTATTGCTTCCTGTGTGCGGATCAATTTTTCTTTGCCTAATGGTTGTGTTTTGGACATGAACCTTGAAGGTGGGGTCTTGCGAAACTCTATCAGGTATCCTTGATCGATTATTGAGGACACCCAATGATCCGCCTGGGATGACCTCCATGCTGCCAGAAAGCGGGTGAGACGGCCCCCCACCGGACCGACGGAGACGTCATTGTTTGGACTGTTGAGGTCCATACCCCGCTCTGTCAGAGGGCTGGGTGGAACGTTGGGATCTGGAGTAACGGCCTCCCCTTCGAAAGGAACCCCTGAAAGAGTTCCAAGAACCCCTCCGTTGTTCGCCACGAAATCTGTGGAGGGTGTGGGAAGAGCGAAAGGGACGAGAAAAGGTTTTTTGGTCTCGCTTATAGCTCTTGGGGAGCGCCTTCTTCTTGTCCCTAGTCTCCACCAAAAAAGGTCAAGCTGATCCCCAAAAAGTCTCTTCCCCTGGTAAGGGAACCCCATGAGGTCGGCCTTAGAATGATGGTCCACTTGCCAAGGTCTGATCCAGAGGGCTCTCCTCGAAGCCAGCTGAGTGGCGATGGCCCTGGCTGAAAATGAAAGTGTATCTAAAGAGGAGTCAGCCAGAAAGGTGACCGCCTTTAAAACCTGGACACCCCTTCCTGAGCTTTCCTATTTCTCTCTGGAATGAGCTGGCGTAATTTGCGTGTCCAGACTATCGCTGCCCTGGATACTAACGCCGAAGTGACCGAGGCGCTGATGGCTAGGGCAGATGCTTCGTGGGCCCATTTGAGTGAGACCTCTGCTTTCCTATTGAGAGGATCTCTGATAGACCCCATGCCATCCCTGGCCACCACATCATTGGAATGTAAGGCACAGACAGGAGCCTCTACCACTGGGGGCTGAAGCAATTGAGCTGAGGCGGGTGCTAAATCGTAGAATTTTTTAGCTATAGCCGGGGTCTGTCTACCTGCTAATGGCTTTTTCCATTCAGCAGTAATCAATGACATAAAGTAGTCTGGAACTGGAATCACTCGAGAAGGGTTGGAATGTCTGTGGAAAAATTCTTTTGACCCTTTGAGTTTGTCAGAGGCTTGGGGGTCCTGTGATTCAGATAGGTCCAAGGCCTCTAGGGTCTTAGTTAAGAGGGAGGAGAAATCCTCCTGAGAGAAAAGCCTGAGCTGTTTCTCCTCCGGTTTTGGAGGGTCCTCCTCTAGGGGAGAGTCCTCCTCATCCTCCCCATTCTCATCCTCTGAGGAATCTGGGGAAGATTGGGGCTGCATGACTACCTTTGCCTGGGTTGGACAGAGGATTGGCTGCTAATAGCCTTCTCTCTCCCAGGCTCCTTTTGACTATAGATAGTACTGGGTCCCTCTAGAGGATCCTGACCATCCTCTGCGCCCCTAATGGAAGGCGTAGGGGTCGCTTGAGCCGCCAATAAGCCGTCCACAAAAACGCTCCTAATGAGCTCAGTGAGTTCTGCCCGTAAGGCAGCCAGCCCCCCACTATCTGTAGCCCCCGCGACCGCTGGTACGTTACCAGTAGCAGATCCCTGCTGTGAAGTCTGCGGTCTGTGGGGAGTCTCGTAGCCGCCAATGAGGACGTGGCTAGCAGCCGCGGCGGTCATAAGGGGCCCCGCCGCCTCCGGCGGGACCGCAGAGCAGTCAAAAACCTCAGAGACGTTTGGCGTCCGGCTAGCAGCCGCGCCCGGCGTCCGGCTAGCAGCCGCGCCTAGTTTCACCCGCTCTGCCACGGAGGTAGTGGCGGGTGCAGCAGGCGGCCGGCTAGCAGCCGCGCCTGGATCCTTCCTCTTCCTTTTTGCCTGCTGCGCTGTGGAGGCCCCCTGGTCCGGTTTTTTCTTTCTCTTGGTGATGGCTACCTTAGAGGGATTAGGGGGTTCTCCGCAGCTTGGGGATTCCCCGCGGCTTGGAGCCGCCGCGGTAAGGAGACCCGGGTCTAGATCTTTGGACGAAATAAATTCGTCATGGCCGGGAGACGCCATTTTCTTTGGGCGGGAAAAAGCAACCCCAACCCTCAGGGCCCTTCACCCGGACAACAAGGAGACAAAAAACGGACACAGACTAAAGCAGACAGAAAAGGTAAGAAGGGAAACACAGAGGGGAAAAATCTTCAGAAAATGGAAATACTTCCCACTTTGAAATTCTAAGAAGTCAGCGAAAAAATGGCGGAGCTCCGCCAGAAACCTCCTTCCCTGACAAGGCAGGAAACAAAACTGAGGCATTCCGATGGGAGGGGGTCATTTCCCCTGGGGAACCGGAAGGCCTACATTTTTGTTGAATCCTGCCTTCCCTAGCAAATAAGGAAAATAACCCAGAATGAAGACGCCCTTCTTACCTAGAGCGAGAAAAAGTTATATCCGAGGCCAGAACTAGGTTTTATGGGAACCATGGGACTGTTGCTAGAAGCCAGTAGCCCTTGCTCTCCTTCTCCTTTCCTGATAACATCTTTAAAACAAGTGGTGGGGTACGCTCTCACTGCACTGAGTTTTCTTGCCCCCATTCCAATTCACTGGATGCCACTTGAAGGAGTGGGAAAATTCACAGAATGGTGGCACCTTGCCATAGATTCTGTCCTTATGAAAGGTGAGAGGAGGAGCAGAGACAAGGCAGTTTCTTTTGGTGACAGTCTCTCAGGTCTGATAAGTGAGTTAATTAAAAGATCAGCATGCATGTGAGAATTGCATTGATTCATTTGGACATATTTGACAACCAGTCAAACATCAACTCCCAAATGGGTAAAAACCAGCCTTATTGTCATTACTGCTGGGTGGGTCAGTAAAGCAGCCATCTGTCCATACAAACCCTGTCAGCCTTTTATCAGACTGCAATCAAAGGAGCCAGGAGGGGGAAATGGAAAACTGTCCCCTAACCATGAGGGCGGGAGGTATAGAGGAATTGCAAATGCTTCAGATGGACTATTCATACAGGGAAAATGTGAATATAATTTTTTAATAAGGGTAATTTATAACTGGTTGTCTGTAGAGTGTGGCTGAATTACATCTGTACTTGTTATGTTGTTAACATTATTTATACATGCTGCTTTTTCAAAACACTTACTCAAACCAACTAACAAAAACAGAATCACTAAGTTACATCTATATTTTTTTTAAAAACAAAACAATTTCTATATGGCAGCTAGCAATGGAATTCAGCAACAACATCAGCAGATGATAAGAATTTCTCCCCACCATAACAACATGCCAACAGAAAAATCAAGGTGAAGAAACCTACCATAAATACTGAAATAAAAAGGTCTTCATCTGGTGCCTAAACAATCATGTGCTAGACAGAAATTACAAGGAATGCTGTTCTAAAGATATGGCAGCACAACTGAAAAGCTCTCTCCCGTATCAGTTTTTGCTTCACCACAGATGGTGGGCGGAACCTGGAGAAAAGCCTCAGAAGAGGTCTTCGTGAATGGGTAGGTTTGTACAGGCGCATGTAGTCCTTCTGATATCCTGGGGCCAAGGTCTTTAGGGAGTTATGCTAGGAATGTTTCACTATGCAACCTACGAAAATGGGTGCAATTGTTTTATAATAAGGGTGATATCATGCTTACGCCACACATGGATGACATGGTGTAGAGAGGTTCTACTGAAGGCCAGTATAGCCTTCCCCAACTGTTCTGCTTATTGCACAACTGTCACCACAGCTATGACATGCTATACTGTAGCCAGAAAATTCACCTCAATGGAAGAGTCTTGTCCAAGGAGCCAGTTGGCTTTCTATATTTGCATATGGAGCATGCAGGCTTGTGGCCTAAATGAGAAAGATGTAGTGAACTTCCTTGGGGTCATATGGCCAATTTCAATGGTTTTTGAAACAATTACCTCCCAGTACATGTATGTCTTCATTGGTCATAAAAATGCAATACCGTATATACTCGTGTATAAGCCGACCCGCATATAAGCCGAGGTGCCTAATTTCACCCCAAAAATGGGGAAAAATTAGGCACCCGCGTATAAGCCGAGGGTCGGCTTATACAACGGGTCGCCCTCCCGCCCGGCCTCCCGGGCCCTCCAGACCAACCCCAGTGCCACCTCCTCCCGGGCCCTCCAGACCCACCCCGACCCCAGCGCCACCCTGGGGGGGGAGGGGGAAGAGCCCCTGAACCCCCAACTTACCGGGAGAGGTGGGAGGAGGAGGCCCGCTGATCAGCTGGAGGCGGCAGCGGAGCCCTTCCAGCGCTGGAGCCGGTGGCGGCGGGGCCCTGCCTGCGCGCAGGCAGGCCCCGCTGGCCGCTTCCAGGTGCCCAGAGAGCGCGGCGGCCGGCGGCGGGGGCGGCGGCGGGGCCTTGCCTGCGAGCAGGCAGGCCCTGCTGGCCGCTTCCAGGCGCCCAGAGAGCGCGCCGGCCGGGGGCGGCGGCGGGGCCCAGCCTGCGCGCAGGCAGGCCCCGCTGGCCGCTTCCAGGCCGGCCAGAGGGTGAGCGAGCCGGCGGCGGCGGTAAGTTCCTCTTCCCTCCTTCCCCCCTCCCCCTCCCCCTCCTACCGTATTGACCCGCGTATAAGCCGAGTTTGGTTTTTTCAGCCCTTTTTTTGGGCTGAAAAACTCGGCTTATACACGAGTATATACGGTATGTATTATTCATGAATGGTATGCTCCAGCCACTGTGGCGTACTGTCTAAAGTGCTTTCCTGGAACTGAGGAGTCTCAGGTTCAAATATATCTATTCAGCCATGAAACTTACTGGGACCAGTCAATCTCCTTCAGCCTAACCTATGCCTTTTTCTATTGCAAATCAATTACAGTGGATGACTCCAAGTTCTATTAAGGGTTGGCCCAGGCACTCGGCAAAGTGTAATCACTTAGCTCAAGTGAAGAAGAAGAGGAAGAGTTGGTTTTTATATGCTGACTTTCTCTACCACTTAAGGGAGACTCAAACCGGCTTACAATCACCTTCCCTTCCCCTCCCCACAATAGACACCCTGTGAGGTAGGTGGGGCTGAGAGAGCTCTAACAGAGCTGTAATTTGTCCAAGGTCACCCAACTGGCTTCATGTGTAGGAGTGGGGAAACAAATCCAGTTCACCAGATTAGCCTCCGCAGCTCATGTGGAGGAGTGGGGAATCAAGCCCAGTTCTCCAGATCAGAGTCCACTTCTCCAAACCACTGCTCTTAACCATTACACCAGGTTTTGTTGAAACAGCAAGGGGCAGCAAACTATATTTTTACAATAGTGGGGACTTTAGAAGCCAAATTACCTTGAACCATCTCTGATAGAATACCTTACTTGACAGAACCACATAACATTCTAGCTGCACATGGTTCAAGTCAGAGCCATGTCCCTTTTGCACTGGAGTGGCACACTGGAACACAATGGGAATGCAATGTGCTGTCCTATGCTCTGATGCTAGCTACTACTTGTGCAATGCTCTTGGAATGCCAGTGACAACTTTGCAAGATAAATCCAAAGATATAAATTATCCCCTGGGATTTTGTAAAATGTATGTTCTAGTTTGACCATAAGTTATGAAAGTGGCATTATTTTTCAAGTGCTGAATATGCTGAAGACAAACCTCAAGGAGTGCCTCTTTAAATAAAATAAAGATCAATCCTAATTTAATCTAATATTGCACTGTAAAAATAGTATACATCATTAATTTACATTAAATGAAGTGTCAGAAAAAATCACATGCTTTGTACAGTGAGTGTCAATGACAGTCTGGTCAGGAAAGATGTCTACCTGCAGTGTGGTCTGAAACTCCTGGTGTATACAAAGAAGGAATGCCAAAGTTTCAGTAATACCAGATAACAGGATGGAAAATCTGCAGAAATCAGTTCAGTTAAAAGTTAACCACCTTTTAGTGACAACAGCATCCTAAAGCAGTGGCAATTAAAATTAAGCAAAAGTAATAATTCATATTGTCCTTTGATTAATTATTCTTTGAAGAACTTCAGCCACATAAAAACTTGCATTTAATGAAGCCACAAGAGATCCTTGTACTGACTAAACCAACATCTAAATGAAATTGCCCTTCATAATTATGGCAGTTTGAAAATGATCATTCTGACTGAGGGACACACTCTGGCTTATGTTACATGCCTGCACCAGTGAACAAGAGACAACAACTGTTCTGAACATTTAGGTTTGAGCAAGGAGCAGAAAAGATAAGAACAATGTGCAGTTGTGGGTCTTTTAACATAGAAATAATACTGAGACAATAGGGAGCGCTCTGAGCAGTGTTATGCATGGTACACAGGAAGTGTGTCTATGCTTCCTGTTTTTGCATTTCTTTAGTGAACCTAATGGGCCTAAATGAAGTCTTGCATATCTCACTTGATCTACCCCCCATAGATGCAAACCATGCAGAGACCACATATAGCCAAAGAAGTGAGAAAACAACCAGTGCAAGACAAACAAGCTTCCTATTTATCACAAAAGCAGTTTCATTCAAAGCTGCTCTGCGAAGCTGCAGTACAGTATGCTATAGAACCATGGGTCCTTTAAAAGAATTGCCTGTCAGCGATAGGCTTGGTGGTGGTGGAAAGTGCCGTCAAGTCTCGGGCGGCTTTCAGCAAGCCCGTTGAGTTTTCAAGGTAAGAGACATTCAGAGGTGCCTGTCAGCGATAGGCTTGGTGGTGGTGGAAAGTGCCGTCAAGTCTCGGGCGGCTTTCAGCAAGCCCGTAGAGCTTTCAAGGTAAGAGACATTCAGAGGTGGTTTGCCACTGCCCGCCTCTCCGTAGCAACCCTGGACTTCCTTGGTGGTCGGGTCTCCCAGCAAAGTACTAACCAGGGCTGACCCTGCTTAGCTTCGAAGATCTGATGAGATCAGGCTAGCCTGGGGAAGTTAGAGCCAAATGAGAACATCTTACTGAGGAACACACAGAATAAAATTAATCCTTGTGATGGACAAGATGTCATCCTTGAACTCTGTGTTCATAAATTCAACAATGATTTCCAAACTCCCTATCTCCAATATGGGTCAGATTAGAATATGTAAGCATGCATTGAAAGTATGGGACAAATTTTGTCATTCTACTATTCTGTGAGAGACTGTGACAGGCAAGTCACCTTGATTATACCCTGTCAGGCTGAAACTCAACCACAGTCATTTAGAAGAAAGCGGCGCTGCACTGGGATTCCAGGGCACAAAAATGAAGCATTCATGCACACAAGGGGTTTACAGGTTCTCCCTGGCTGCGTTCTCCCTGTGCTATGTTGTACGTGCTCTGGATGGTTGGCTGAACCCCCAGGGTCAGCTTCTGAGGGGCTATGACCAGAGAAATTCTACAGCACGCAGACAACGCAGACTTTAGTATCCCAGACCATGCATCTTTGAAGCATTTAATTACTAAGCCTCCTGTGACGGATTGAAGGGAGACTTGGATTTTTCCAGGGAAATTAGGTCTGTCAGAAATTTGATGGCACACAGAGGCTTGTGGTAAAAGTTCAAAACAACAGGGACTTATTTATAACAGGGTGAGGATTTAGGCAGGTATTCCTGGATTTCAGAAAGGTATTAGGATATTCCAAAAACAAACAGAGAGTAGACACTTCATAATAATATATATTTACACAAGAGAGGTTTGGTTCTTCTAGATGGCATGGCTAAATTCACTTCAGGATCTCTGCTTCCACCGAGAGGCTTGTTTTTGTTTAGTCAATTTCTTCTTTAGATTTCACTTGAGTTGACTTTCAAACACTCCAGTTTCAGCTCCTGGAGTAAAGAACTACACGACACTCTTCACCAGTTTGACACCTAAACTGGACTGGGATTACTCAGGACTCTAGAGACTAATTCTCCTCAATCTTACTTAGGGATTGCTCAATACACCTGAGATGACTTCCCTCTCCCTGGTTCTTGAGAACTCTTTTTCCTCAGAGCTAACTCCCAATGTCAAAACCCAGATGCACTCTGTCCACTCAGAGTTAAAGCCCTTATGACCCAGTTGCTGATTCTGTATTAATCAAACAACTTAAAATCGTGTTCCTTTATGTTTCACTCCTGAGGACTAATCCTCACTCAGCACACAGCTGACACCAGCTTCTCAGAGCCCTGCTTGTGGTGAACTCTGGAGCTGAACTGAACTTCTCACTGACTGAGAGCTGAGTGTAACACTTTCACTAGCCACTCCCAGGGCTCCCTTTAGCTGTCAATCAATCGCTTCTAAGGCCAAAACAGCTTCCTGGTTTCTATTGCCTTCTTCACACCTCCCTTTTCTGCATACACAATTTTGTCCTGGAAAAATGTAACTCCTAATACATCCGATATCAGAAGGATATACAGCAAATCGCTGGTAAACTTCATCTACTACCATGATCAAAGTGCTACTAACGCAATCTACTACACCGCTCAAAGTGCTTTTAGGCAAAGTATGGGTGTGAAAGCTGGACAGTGAAGAAAGCTGATAGGAAGAAAATAGATTCCTTTGAAATGTGGTGTTGGAGGAGAGTGTTACAGATACCGTGGACTGACAAAAAAACAAATCAATGGGTTATAGATCAAATCAAGCCTGAACTAACCCTAGAAGCTAAAATGACTAAACTAAGGCTACAGTGTTTTGGTCACGTCATGAGACGACAAGAGTCACTGGAAAAGACAGTCATGCTAGGAAAAACTGAGGGCAGCAGGAAAAGAGGAAGACCCAACAAGAGATGGACTGACTCAATAAAGGAAGCCCAGCCCTCAATTTGCAAGATCTAAGCAAGGCTGTCAAAGATAGGACATTTTGGAGGACTTTCATTCATAGGGTCACCATGAGTTGGAAGCGACTTGACGGCACTTAACACACACACACACATTTCATTGCCCAATCAGGTCCACCCTTTAAACCATGTCATAAATTAGCACTACGGCTAAGCAGAATGAATAAGTTACCACGAGCAACATAAACAGGTTTCAACCATTTAAACTTGTTTATTGAAAGACAGTGTTTAATTTCATGTTAATTCCATCATGTCCAGGATTGCCGTCTTCTTTCCTGAGACCCCCGGGGCTTGGTTATAGGAATTTCTTCAGGTGCAGCTTTCTTTGTCAATGGAGCTGTGGTTAAGGAGACAGCAGAGCCCTGAATTTCTCATCACTGTGAAGCTCCTAAAAGAGCCAAGCCATTGTCAGGAAAGAAAGTAGCAGCCCTATCAGTGTCAAGTGAACAGGCTTTCAGCTTTCCAAGAAATGGTAGTAGTGACAGAGCCCAATTAAATGCTACTGCAAGCCTCCTTGGGTGTGTTCCCATATAATGAAGCAATTTAAATGGCTGTGAGAGCAATGCCACCAAGAAGTCTTAACATATGCTGCCTTTCAAGGGCTTATTAAACTCGACAGCAAGAGTGGCACACTACATGCCCAACGCTGCCATACAGACTGGTTCCTTGCCCCACTTCTTGTTTAGCTGCACAGTCACTGACAGAGGGGGCCTATCCAGACCTGGCCTGCATGCCAAGCGAAGATTTGATGACTGATCTTGAAACATTTCCTTGTCCATAGTCTGTACACAAGACAAATTATAGGTAAGGAGTAAGCCCACAGAATGCTTTCCAGTGCTCATGGAAAATAAAACTTGGTTACCAAACAACCCCAACCCCTTTATAAGCAATGCAAAGCATTAGTGTCCAGACTCTTGTACTGCTATCGAAGCCCGGAGACATTACAGATACCCCCAGGAAATGAAACCAGATAGCTGCATGAAGCACTGAAAGGAAGTCACGTCTCTCCCGCTTCTTCCAGCTCAAACTTGAGAGCCACTATTCTAGACTGTCCTCTCTGGTGTTCCAAATGGTTCTGCAATATATCGCTGTTGTGCAATATCGTAGCATTCTACGTCTGAATCATAACAACAGAAGAAAGTAATGCAAAAGACCAAGCCAAAAAAAAAAGGGGGGGGGGTTTCCAAAGCAAAATCCACTGCTTTGGAAGTCACTGGAGTAAACTTTCAGCCTAGGTGCAATCTGCTGAAAGCCTTGCAAAGTAACTGGCGCTCCCTGAACTCTTGTTTATCTGGTGAATTTCAATACATTTAATAGAGCAGGTGTTAGCAGCTGATCAAATCCTACTGATTAAACAGGGAGAGCTAGGCCTCTGATAGAATTGGAAACAGGCATATATCTTCATTTTTAATTGCCTGCACCACCCACACAAATGGCTTGGGGTTAAGAAAGCACCTCTGCCTCCTGACCAGTTATACAGATGGCATTGCATTGCATTTATTTAAACACTCCCAGCAAGGATTTCAGCAGCTGCTTGAATTCTTCTCATCTGTCTTCACTGTTGAAGGTACAGGGCAGATTCCTTCTCCTGAACAGAGATTTTGGAGAGGGGAAAATGAGGAACTGAGGCAAATAGTGGTAACAAGGCAGGAAGTCCTAGAACGTCTAGACAAACTGCAAACTAACAAGTCACAGGGACCAGACGGTATTCATCCTAGAGTTCTTCAAGAACTCAAATGGGAAATTGCTGAACTTCTAACAAAGATATGTAATATGTCCCTTCGATCAGCCTCTGTACCAGAGGACTGGAGAATGGCCAATGTATCACCCATTTATAAAAAAGGTTCCAGGGGGGACCCAGGAAATTACAGGCTAGTTAGCTTAATGTCTGTTCCGGGTAAATTAGTGGAAAGCATTATTAAAGATAGAATTGTCAAGCACGTAGAAGGGCAAGGTCTGCTGGGCAAAACCCAACACAGCTTCTATAAGGGTAGGTCTTGTCTCACTAACCTATTAGAGTTTTTTGAAAGCGTCAATAAGCATGTGGACAGGAATGAGCCTGTAGATATTATGTATTTGGATTTCCAAAAAGCTTTTGACAAAGTCCCCCACCAAAGATTGCTAAGCAAACTTCATAGTCATGGGATAAGAGGACAAGTCCTCTTATGGATTGAGAGCTGGCTGAAAAATAGGAAGCAGAGAGTAGGAATCAATGGTCAGTTCTCACAATGGCGGAATGTGAGCAGTGGGGTGCCTCAGGGATCTGTGTTGGGACCGGTGCTTTTCAACCTGTTCATCAATGACCTGGAGTTGAGGTTAAACAGTGAAGTAGCCAAGTTTGCAGATGACACCAAATTATTTAGGGTGGTTAAAATAAAATCGGACTGTGAAGAGCTCCAGAAGGATCTCTGCATACTGGAAGAATGGGCATTAAAATGGCAAATGAGATTCAATGTGAGTAAGTGTAAAGTGATGCATATTGGGGCAAAAAATCCCAACTTCACATATACACTGATGGGATCTGTGCTGGCAGCGACAAGCCAAGAAAGGGATCTTGGGGTGGTAGTGGATAGCTCAATGAAGATGTCAACCCAGTGTGCGGCTGCTGTAAAAAAGGCAAATTCCATGCTGGCCATAATTAGACGAGGAATAGAGAATAAAACTGCTGATATCATACTGACCTTGTACAAATCTATGGTGAGACCACACTTGGAATACTGTATTCAGTTCTGGTCACCACACCTAAAAAAGGATATTTCAGAGCTTGAGAAGGTGAAGAAAAGCGCAACCACAATGATTAGGGGACTAGAGCAACTATCCTATGGGGAGCGGTTAAGACGCTTAGGGCTGTTTAGCTTGGAAAGAAGGCGGCTGAGGGGAGACATGATAGAGGTCTATAAAATTATGCATGGCTTGGAGAGAGTGGACAGGGAGTTTTTCTCCCTCTCCCATAATACTAGAACACGGGGTCATCTGCTAAAGCTGGAGGGTGAGAGATTCAAAACAGATAAAAGGAAGTATTTTTTCACACAACGCATAGTTAAATGGTGGAACTCCCTGCCCCAGGATGTGGTGATGGCTGCCAGCTTGGAGGGCTTTAAGAGGGGAGTGGACATATTCATGGAGGAGAGGGGTATTCATGGCTATTAGTTAGAATGGATACTAGTCATGCTGCGTACCTATTCTCTCTAGTATCAGAGGAGCATGCCTATTATTTTGGGTGTGGTGGAACACAGGCAGGATGGTGCTGCTGAACTCGTCTTGTTAGTGGCTTCCTAGAGGCACCTGGTTGGCCACTGTGTGAACAGACTGCTGGACTTGATGGGCCTTGGTCTGATCCAGCAGGGCCGTTCTTATGTTCTTATAAGGCATCACCAATTCATGCATGGCTAGGGACACCGTTTCAGGCAGCAGATTAATCAGGTTTGTCCTGTAATTGAAATGGTGTTCCCAGCCTAGTAACCATAAGCACTTTGGGATATTCTTTAATTTGTACATGGGCCGTAAAAACCCCAAAAGGGGTCGCCATAAGTCAGCTGCGACTTGACGGCACTTTACACACACAAAACACAGTGGATAGGAGACCCGTGGCACAGAGTGGTAAGCTGCAGTATTGCAGTCAAAGCTCTGCTCACCACCGGAGTCCGATCCCTACAGAAGTAGGTTTCAGGTAGCCGGCTCAAGGTTGACTCAGCCTTCCACTCTTCCGAGGTCAGTAAAATGAGTACCCAGCTTGCTGGGGGCAAAGTGTAGATGACTGAGATTTCTCTTGACCTAGTGCAGATAAAATACCATAGTCTTCTCAAGTATGAAAGGCTGGTATCAGCCAAGATGCACCATATAATTATGAAACAATAGTTCATTTCATTGGTTTAATGATGCAGGTTAGTCTATACGTTCATAATTGTCTCTTTACTAGATTTGTTATTACTGCCAGTGAACAGAAGCAATCAAGATTTGTGAAAGGAACATTCACAATTCCCAAAATTGTAATTGCAGTATGTGCAGTTTATCTGGATTTGTAAAGTGTAATATTTATAAAGAAAAGCTTTACTTTTCTAATAGATAAACAAATATATCTCAAGTTACAACCTATCAACAACAAAAGAAAGCATATAAAATAATTCCAGACTGAATACCATTTGCCCACATTGGCCAATGAAATAAAGTCTAAAGTGGCCAGAAATAAAGTCCACAGATAAAATAACAGTGTGTCAGGTAACCGAATTCCAGGAACTACTAGGACCTGCGATACCACCGAAACTTTCCATTGCATAAACACACTATTTTCCATTCTGGATCTTTCGTTTAGACTATTACTAGATTAATCAACTACAGTTTATATTGCTTAATCTGTAGGGGCAAATCATAATTTGAAAAGGCAGGTTTTAGGTAGTGCAACCATGAGATAACAGGTTATTTATTTATTAAGGTAATTTTACTTAATATGCTAGGGAATAAAAACAAGCTATTTGTTTTTGTCTTTTTACACTGAAAGACCTCCTTCAGTATATTTTCTTTGGTATCTCAAAATGCACCTACATTGGGAGATTAGCAGTACAAAAGGTATTCAAATGTAAATTATTAATTAATTGACTGGTTTAGAATACAGATGAATTCTCAACTTAAAAATCTTTTAGAGTATTATGCGGTACATGTTTCCTTGGCAGAAATTCCCACTGAGTCACAATACAACACTATTAAGTAACAGTACATAGGATTTCATCCTTAGGGGGATGACATATCTACATTTTGCAGCTGACTGACAGGGCCATACGAAGCAGAGATATACCCTTCTAAATCCATTGAAGCCAATGGGTTTAGAACACTGGAACTCTGTTTAAGACTGTACTGATAATCTGCTTCCAGAATTATGCCTTTCTTTGGCTATTTTGCAAACCGATAGTAAAAAAGATTTAACATAAGGGCTGAGATTTGCCAGTATATCCTGAAGCACTGCATCAAATAACCCAATATATGCTGCATAATATATGCAAAATTGCAAATTAAGTACGCAACTTGTTGTATCTTCTCAAAGTAGAAAATTACATTAATGAATGTTTGTATTGGGCCCAGCCTGAGTAAGTCCAATAAGTTGTTGAGCTTTATCGACTATTTTATTGAGAATAAACTGAGAAGCTGAAAAAAGCTCCTGGGAAAGGAGTGCTAGGCTACCTTGATCTCTGAAATGGGGGAGGGGTTATAGTGGTTTAAATGGGGGGTCAGACAGTCCCTCACAAACAGATCTCAAGTACAAAAACATACTGTTCAAGTCTTCTAATCGTTTAAATTGGGTTATAGTCAGCATTTTATGTTCACATATGATGATATGAACTCACATAAAAATGTTTTGTGTAAGCAGGGTTGCTGGGTGGGTGGTTTCAGGGGGCAACTGCCCACCAATCCACTGGGCTTCTCCAGAGTGGGGATTGCATGCATGCACGGCCGCACATGATGCGATTGCCCCAGCCCAAAAAACCTCCCACTGATGGATGGGGGGGACCTGGCAACCCTATGTGTAAGGAGGCCCGTGTTCTACAAACTTTGAATTCTACAGCTAACCCTCCACTTCCATGAGCTACACCGCTAAAAATCATGACAGAATTGTTACTAGTTTTCTGAATTACTAATCCAGCTGCCAAAAATTGGTCCAAATTAACAAAACTGCCAAGTCTAGTGTCTCTGAATGATGCTATCCATGACACCTCTTGCCTGTTGCTTGTCTCAGAGGCCTCCAACTTCAATGAAATAAGCTGATGAATTTTAAAATGCATACACAACTAAGCAACTAATCAATTGTAATTCGTGGATCATTTTCATTTTCTGAAGCCCATGAAACTCAAAGTGAAAGCTCAAAAACAGAAGCTATTAGTTTTTCAGGCACCTACGGAAATAAACTTGAGCTCAGCTAGAATTTTCTAAGGTATATTATTTGCTAAGTTGCAATAAATAAAATAGAAAAGAGATGGATTCAGGATAGCTAATTTTCTCTAGAGTTATTACTACACTGAAAGCTTCTCCTGTACAAGTTTCCCTAAACAAAAGTCCCGCTGAGTTCAACAGAGGATCACTCCCAATTAGTCGGTCAGTCTATCTTTATTGCAACAAAAAAATAAGCCTTAGCAACAACGATTCCATCAAAATAAAAACAAGAAATTCCATACATTTTCATAGGAAAAATTAAAATACAAATTCTCAATTCAGTGTGCACAGAAATACAGCCTTTTTGTGTATGATGATGAGGTACTACTGTAAAGATTAACTTCTATATTTTTCCATCTTTGCAAAAGCTATAACTGAAGCTGTGGCAGCATCTTATAGGTGCATTGGTAATTACTGTTTGAACAAAACCAAGGCATCTTAAACGTAAAACAATTTTCTGTGTGAAGCTGTACGCAATTTGTTGTATCTTCTCAAAGTACAAAATTACATTAATGTTTGTATTGGGCCCAGCCTGAGTAAGTCCAACAAGCTGTTGTGCTTTGTGGACTATTTTACTGAGAATAAACTGAGAAGCTGAAAAAAATACACTTGATGTTAGATAAGACTGCATATATTTCAATTTGTCACACAATTTTCTCTTTGTTCCCAGGGAAATGGCTTCAAAATTTCTGGGAATTTTATAACTGCAACTTGATGGCAAAATAACGCCAACTTTTACTCTTGCTGTTTGTTGGACTAGCATTCTGAAGAGGAGTATCAGACTCAAACGAGGATGACATTCTCTGTCTTCCACATGCCCACGTCGACATTAATTTTGCTCCCAAACCCTCATAAGTCTTGATGGAACAATGACCTAGTCTTGGGACCAGCAACTGGCTTATAAACAACACTGCACCCAATGTGATACTTTCATGCATCTTGCCTGCCAAAAGCCCTTCATCTGCACTGTCCCCAAATCCCAGCTGCCCCTTGGCCCTGAGAACCCACCTGCACGCAGGTCACAACTCCCCACCATCAAATCCCTCACCCCGCATGCCGCTGTTTCTGCACCAAAGCAGCCCTTCTCCTTCCTGCCAGATTAAACATCCCTGTCACCCAAGTCTCCTTTTCTGTTGACCAAAATATACGTGCATCCCACTACACACTCTACCCCCATCGTCTCCAAATACTGGATAACTGCAGACTTCACTCTATGCTCTCCTTAACAACTGCACTGTTAAATTAAACTGAATAGGAAAGAGGTTGATATTGTAATTTGTGCACATATGGTGAATCCCAAAGAGCACCTCAGTATGTCTGGGGGGCACATGATTGCTGAAGCTAAGAAGGTAAGGGTCTGGTCAGCACTGGATGGGACACCTCCTAAAAGCCTTATATAAGCCACCTTCGGTTCCAAAACAAAAGAAAAGCAGCATATACATGTAATAAATACATGTGTGACAACCTGTCCTGCATTACTGTGGCTCATGCCACGAGGCAGGAAGCTAAATTAAAATTATACTAGGTAATGCTTACAGTGATCGCTCGACAGTAATTTTTCTGCTGCTTTCTTCCTTCTTCCCCAGAGCACAGAGTCAGTCCTGGTTTTTCTCCATCTCACTGTGCTTCAAAAGACAGAAGTGTTTCAGAAGAACATAGGAGGCATCACCTTTGAGTCTGTCTGGGTCACCCATTTGAAAACACCTGTCTCTATCGTTACAACTATCCAACATTTTCTGACTTCCCAGAGCTTCCACGGCAGCCATTTTGTGTTGGCACCCACTACCTGTTTTCCAAATTCGATAGGTTCAACAAAGTCAGGGACTCCTGGCATACAGCATTCCATCTCATTCTACTTTACTCCACCGGTGATTCTGCCTACACGTTTTATTCTTGTCCCCATGGGCTTGTCTCCATGGGCCTTGTCAACTGAGAATGGGGTTTCTAAAGGAAGCAAACAAACTCGGGAAATTTCTTGGGGCAATAAAAAACAAATGAGGAAGCTCAAGCACAGCTCTTTTCCAACAACAGCTTTCGTTTTGGAGCCTGTTGGGAAAGGCTCTTGGCTACACTTTGTGTACCATAACTAGAAAGCACTACAAATGTGTTAGCAGTTAATACAAGTGACCCAGATGCTCAATTCACACTTTAAACAACTAGGTGAGTATACTAGGGGAGCCAGCGTGGTGTAGAGTTTAAGTGGATTGTACACACAATCCCTGAAGTTGTTTAATACCACACTCTACCAACAATCACAAAATGGAACACGCAACAAACCCTACATGAATCGTGAGGACAAAAGTTGGCTGAAAATGTGTTCACTAGTCTAAACTGTTGAGTATGCATGCTCCGAGAACCACCTTTGATGAGTTTTTAAAAATTTGAGCTCCAACTTCTGAGTGCAAAGTACACATATATATCATTCATTACAAAGTAACTTGATCCTATGTGTGCATACACTGCATCTGAGTGCTGAGTTCAAAATACAGCCAAACAGAAGCACCTTGGAACTGCCAGGAGTTCAATCTCCCTCACTCCCTGTAAAACTGAGAAAGATAGATCCATTACTTACTTTTGTGATTCCTTGCTGTACGCATGATTCTTACAGGGCAGTTCTGAGCAGAGTTATACCCTTGTAAGTCTATAGAACTGAACTGCACTGTCAGAGCTACTGATGCACAGGAGGCAGCAAGGAATTCAATCTTTCCCCAGAACAAGTGGGAAATACTCCAAGCTAGCTGTGCTGCACATGAGAGGCAGCGGGAGCAGCCCAGCAAACAGCACTCTCTGGCCACTGAACTCAACATCACTCCTCCGGAGACCTAATGGAAGAGTATTTCTCATCTGCCAATGATTTTGCAAAGTGCTTCTGCCCTTGCTGCTCCTCTCACAATGTTGTGTTGCACTTCATATTCATACTGTAACAGCAACCTTGCAGGCGGGTTTCATTTCTGTTGGGGCAAAATTCTAGACAAGAGTACACGGCATACTCTTTACTTAGAATTTAGTCTACAATCCTATGCAGCTAAATTATCTGTTTCTAATTGTGTGCAAGGCAACAACCTTAAAAAGTAAAGTGGAAGGCAGTTATTGGTGACAAATTATAACCCAAACGTGTCTACCCCCAAAATTTCAACGTATTTTTATAATTCACACTCCTCACTGCCTAGCAACAGGAGGTACCAAATCCATCCGCTCGAATACAAAATATTTGGAACTGAAACCCATCTGTCGAAACATATCTGTGAATGTTTCTCTCTGATTTGCAAGTACAATTCTGATCTTCACACCCAAGATTTCCATCAAATCCTCTTCATGAAGACTGGGGGAAAGTCTTTCTGAAAAGAATAATGTATGTTTAAGGGACAGCCCAGTGCAAGCCCTACTGAAATGGATGAGAGCTGTACAAGACTGCTAGATCAGCTTCCCAGCGGACTGTGCTCACCACTAATAAGAAAATAGAGAACAAATGTTTCCATAGTGTGTGTGTCTAGTGTGTCTTTCAGTTTTTGCTCAGGCGCATCTCAGATCGAATAGGACTTGCTGGGAATGACCTTCTGTCTCACCAACCAGTACTGGCTGTGACTTCAGATGAAAAAGTCCACTCGTTCATCGCAATTTTCAGTTTGCTGAAATGTTTGAACTGAAAATCTGGGCAATCGCTGCTCGGTGTCGAAAAGAGCAACCTGCAGACACTACAATAATGCATCTATCAATACTGCTGTTTGTTTCTGAAAATTCAGGGAGCCCCACCATCTGTTGTGACAGAATAGGCATCATGTTTTCTTCTCGAGTCTCCGTTGTGCACATTTTTGTGTCGAAAGGGGAAATAATTGGTTTCTGAAAAGTTCACTGCCCCAAATCCACCTTCCATTTGGAAACTGAACTGCTTACTTAGAACCTTGAAGACCCTAGGAGAGAGCCCACCGGTTCAGTTACCAGTTGCTAGGCAAAATCACACTCAGTTCCTTTCCTTTTCCCAAGAAGAAACTGTTAAAACGATAAAGACAACCAGAGTTATTTCAGAGAAACCAGGGTCGTTTATGCACGGGAGGTTTTGCCTTGGATTTGCCCCTCTCTAGATGGACATTTTCCCCATCTGAATTCTCAAAACTGCATGGGGGCTTATTTTAGAGTTTTGAGAATTTTAATGGGGGAAATGTCCACCTAGAGAGGGGCAAATCCAAGGCAAAACCTCCCGTGCATAAATGGCCCAACTCTTTCTTAATGGGAAAGAAAACTAAACTCCTTAATAAATCTCGAGGCAGTAGTTGCTCCTACTTATGCGGCGCAAGTCTATTTTAATATTAGTATCCATCATCACAAATCATTTTTAGGACATATTACAAATAAATATAAGCAATAAACCTCGCAAGGCACTAGCGCTCAGTTCGCCTCTTTGGGCTCCTGTCTCAGGGAGCCTTACAAGGGCCCTTGAAAACGATGAGTTCCCCCCCCCCCGCGGGATTTCCAATTCCAAGCATGTCGAATTGGGGGGAAGGGCCGCAAAAACTGTGCGGAGGAAAGTTCAAGGTGTCTGCAAAAGAGCCCCTCCATCTTACCATCTGACCTGGAGCGGCCGGCGATGAAGGGCAGCATCGCCTTGCCCCATTCATAGAGTCATAGAGTTGGAAAGGCCCCCCAGGGTCATCCAGTCCAACCCCCTGCACAACGCAGGAAACCCACAATCACCTCCACACCCCCAGGGACCCCCTGCTCCATGCCTAGAAGATGGCCAAGACGCCCTCCCGCTCATCATCTGCTTAAGGCCATCGAATCAGCATTGCTGACAGATGGCCATCTAGCCTCTTCTTAAACCCCCCCCCCCCAGGGAAGGAGCGCTCACCACCTCCCGAGGAAGCCCGTTCCACCGAGGCACCGCTGTAACGGTTAGGAAATCCTCCCTAATGCCTACACGGAAACTCTTTTGATGTCGTTCCAACCCGTTGGTTCTGGTCCGACGTTCCTTCGGGGCAGGCGAGGCGGAGAAAGCCCTCCCCCCCTCCCGTCCGCGGGCTCCATGTGCCGGCCGGCCGGCCGCGCGACGAGGGCGGCGCGCGCGCGCCCAGAAGAGTCGGCGGCGCTACTCACCGGGGATGGCGGTCGCTGGTCCCGCCGCCGGCCGCGACCCGGAGAAGCCGCTCTGCCGCTGCCCGGCCGCGCTCAGCCTCTGCCCAGCCTCCGGCGTCCTCTCGCCGCGCAGTGGCGGACAAAGGGCTGAGAGCGCCGCGCCGCCCGCCGGCGCGAAAGAGGGGCTCCCATCGCCGCGGCCAAACCCGGCCCGGCTGCGGAGGGAAGGGGAGGGGGGCGGCTTCGACCAACACCCCCCCGCAGGGCGAGGTCCTGAGGAGGGCACAGCCCACTCCGACGCTGGAAGGGGGGGCGGCAAGGGGTTTAACGGCCCTAACCGACGCGCGCCGTCCGCCCGCGCGCCCTCCCCAGCCGCCGAGGGGGTTTCTGTTTTGGTCGCGTCTGGAGGGAGGCGGGAGGACGGCCCCCTCGCCGCCGCTCTCCAGCCTCCCGGCGCCACAGGGACTCCCCCCCCCTTCCCGCTGCTCTTTCACACGCCCTCCCAGCCCCCGGCTGGACCCCACGTGGGGATGGGCGCGCCCACTCTCCCGCGGGGGGGGGCCGAGCTGGAGCCCCTCAGGCGGGCCGGCGAGGGGCGCGCGCCCGTCCTCATCCCCCGAGGCGTCGGCAAGCGGGTTGGGTCGGCCGCCAGGAGCCCCGACCTCCCCTCGCCGTCCGTTCCGCACCCCCCCCCTCCTGTAAGTGTGACGGACGCACGAACGCGTCCCAGGCCCCGGGAGGGGAGAAGTGTGTGCGGCGGGGGGGGGGGGGGAAGCGGCTGTCGCGGCGAGGCAGGCTTTGTTTTCCAGTCGCCGCCTGCGAAAGGGGACGGCGGGGGTCGGGGTCCCGAAGAGGAACTGACGCGGGAGGGAAGTTCCTGCGCTTGGGGAGAAGGAAGGCTTCGCCTGAACCCCAGAATCTGTTTGCAGAGCAAGAAAAGAGAGTGCCGCCGAGCACGTGCAGAGCGCCTTGCCCCCCCCCCTCGCAGCGGCACAACCAGCCCTTTCTAGAGGCCATTTATGCATGGGAGGTTTTGCCTTGGATTTGCCACTCTCTAGACCAGGGGTTCTCAACCAGGGGGGAATCCCCCCCCGGGGGAATTTTAGGCTTCCGGGGGGGGGGGATTGGGACCACTATTCAGCAGAGTGCATATTATTTGGAATGCACCTTTTGAGATAGACTATTTTGGGAAGGGGGGAATTATATTCTGAACAATGGGGAAACGGGGGGGGGGGGAATGGAACAAAAAAGAGTGAGAACCACTGCTCTAGATGCACGTTTTCCCCATCCGGATCCTCAAAACTCTGCATGGGGGCTGATTTTTGAGCTCTGGGAATTCGGCTGGGGAAAACGGGTATCTAGAGAGGGGCAAATCCGAGGCAAAACCTCCCATGCATAAGTGGCCTAAGTTGCGCACAAACAAGGGATAAAGAAAAGGCTTTCCGAGCCTCAGACGTGCTTTTCTGGCAAGCATGAGTCCCGGCACCTGTCCTTTTTGGAAACAAATCTTAATAGGCATAAAGGGGAAGGGAGTGGCTGCCTTTGAATTCTAAAAGACTCCAAATGCACCTGTTTGCTACCCCTGTACACATGCTCCATAGGAAAATGGAAATAGGATATCACAGTGCCACATAATGCATCCCTAGTGCGCGTGGATCGATCCTGCCCTATCCTTCAATCCAAAAACACAATAAAACACACCAGTACAAAAACAATAAATTTCTGAAACAATGCAGATTAATAATCAATACAACATTTCCATTGCCTATAATAAAATCTAAAAATATACTTAATCATGCAAAAAATATTGTCTTCTGTAAACCACTAGTTGAGGGTACCCTCTGCCTTCTTTCTGGTAGTTCATTCATAGTAATGGAACCATGATGGAAAAGGTATTGAACCTTACCAAGGAGGGCAGCCCCTGAATTGGTGTGTAGATTCATACAGGCTGTTCATCATCGTAGGGTATCTACCATGTAGGGCCAATTGCTAGGGACAATCTTATCCCAGGATGCAAAAGCCTCAAATTCCATTTATACGTAGGGCCAGTTGCTAGGGACAATCTTATCCCAGGATGCAAAAGCCTCAAAAGTCCGCTTATAGTTATTTGTGTGTAAAGTGCCGTCAAGTCGCAGCCTACTTATGGCGACCCCTTTTGGGGGTTTTCATGGCAAGAGACTAACAGAAGTGGTTTGCCAGTGCCCTGGTACTCCTTGGTGGTCTCCCATCCAAATACTAACCAGAGCTGACCCTGCTTAGCTTCTGAGATCTGACAAGATCAGGCTAGCCTGGGCCATCCAGGTCAGGGCACTTATATAGTTACAGATATTAAAATGTAAAATTACTGTTTTGCTCGGAAGTAACTAAGCAATTTGTCACGAGCTAGATGAAAAGCCAGATACCAACTTTCTGGGAGGCTTACAGAAGGCAGAAGGCCAGGCTGCATAGCACCATTGTACCTGATTGGCTTTGTGTTTGAAGCCAAACACAGTGAAGCGTATGTAACCACTCAGTAATGCTGCTGGAGATAGAGAATCCTAGTCATCAGGCCAACAGCTTGACTCACAACAACAAGCAGAAGCGGCCGTCTGCAAGAGCACTTAAAGGAAGGCAGCACTGCTTTTAATGATACATAATCCATGCCAGAGTAGCCACAGATTTCTACCACTCGCTAGTCTACAAGGCTCACTCTATGGGTTACTTTGGCTTTATGCATTATATATCACTACCTCTAATTGTGAAGGTCTGCCCCCCCCCCCCCACGGATAGCCAAAGCCATGCAACAGGGCCAACCATGACACTTGCTGGAGTTGCAGAAAAATCTGACTAGGAGGAAAAAGTGGGACAACCCCAAACGCCTTACCTGCAATGTCTCCTATAGACATCACAAGCACCAAACTCCAGTAATTTAGCCATTATTTGGGATAGCAGTAGGAACCCAAAATGCTGTGCAAAAACTAGAGTGTTGACAGCACCAGGAGAAAGAAGCAGGGGAAAGCCAGAATTTATTGAAACTAGAACTAGAGATGAGGGATATTCCATTTCCCCACCCCATGGTGTGTATTTGTGTGTGTAAATAATTCACATTTAAAGGGACCATGGCACAGATTGATAGAACATGAAACTTCTCCCTCCACACACACCCTCCTTTGCTCCTTTTTGTACTTGGCTCATTTCTCCCCTTGCTCATCTTATCTTGCATTCCCCAGGAGGGGACCAATGTTGTGACTAGAGTTTATGTACAATACTCAAGGGAAAGTGGGGTGGGAAGGGGAGTCTGTCTGCAAATGTGAGTCTGAGAACAAAACAACACATTGTGTATAGGCTGGTCTCTGAGCAATGTTCTAGTGGTGCGAATGTCCCTACTCTGGGGCCTTGTATGCTATTCTACCTCCCAAAGCAGATTCTGGGAAGTTGGAGATTTCTGCAGGTTGTGCCTTATCATGGACATTCTTGCGCCTTCTACACGTTTTAAGAGTTGAGTGCCAAATGCCTTTAAGGGATTTATTCTGGTCAGCTTGATGCATTCAAGAGTTCTACAAAGAAGTGCTTATTTTAAGTCAGGGGTCAAACTAAAACTTTGGGGTCTGGTCTTGGAGAAAGGTAGGCTAAAAAGGCTCAATAAACAACTCTGAGCACAGGGCTCTGCTCTACAGAGTACAATGGCTGCATTCCAATGTGACAGTAAACAGTGGCTTAATCACATCTGCTGTTGGGACATCCAAGGTCGAACAAACTAGGAATAATTGATCAGCATTTAAATCAAAATTTCAAAATAGGATTTGTAGCTGGTTTGTGGTAATGCCTAAAATTGCATTTCTTTGAGTAGCACAACTCCCTGCTGGAAAGCAGGAAAGGCAAGGAAGAGACCAACCAGGGTTTATTTACATCTGGTAGAGTTTGTTGCACAAACCATGGATGATTGGGAATGCCATCGATGAAACTGATGACCATCATCTTCTATGTCATCCTAAGAAACAGCCAAAAAACTCTGGGGGTGAAGGAAAGATGACTGGGGAAGGCACTGGCAAGCCACACCATAAACAAAAGTCTGCCTAGGAAACGTCGGGATGTGACGTCACCCCATGAGTCAGGAATGACCTGGTGCTTGCACAGGGGACCTTGACCTTTACCTTTACCCAAGAAAAAAAAGACACTCTTAGAAGAAGTGAACAAAGGCCTGCAGTCTATTCTGAAGCCACCCTCCGTGTTTGCAAAGTTCTTGAGATACTCACTCTTCATTACATTTCTTTAGCTCCGTGTTACAGAGAAAAAGTAAAAACAGACGCACAAAAGCTTGATTGACAGCTGGTCAGTCTTTTATTAAGTGTTTCAAAGTGGTTTTGCTTTAAGCTTTCTTTGTGGTTAGCCTTAAACCAATTATGAAAAATATTACACATCAGCAGTCATATAAGCTTCTTAACCATATTTTATGTTATTTTTTTAAAAGGCACTATAAAAATACTCGCAGACATTCATAATACGTTTTGTATTTAGTCAGTGAATAATGCTGGGGCAATCTATATGCATGTAATTGAAACTGTACAGAGATTATTTAAAATATTGCAAGCACTTAAATAACAGGTAGTAGGCATATTTATTTAAATAAATACCAAATGAACTCACCCTGACAAACTGACGTTTACACGATTTTGAGTTTCAACTTTCGATATGACTTAATTTATTAAAGCTCATACCCTGCCAGAAACTTTGTTAGTCTTTAAGGTGCTACTGGACTCTTGCTCTTTTCTACCTCTATTGACAGACTAACACGGCTACCCATTGTAATTTATCAAAGTGTGTCAGCTAAGGCTTCCTGGCTTTCGGCCTCTGCACATCCCCCCCCCCCCCATCTACACCGCAATGGAGACCTGCCCGGCTAATCGTTACTGAGTTACCAGGTCACGCGGAACAATGCCTGGGAGCCATCTAGCTATTTCACACATTAGTTTCATGTATGGTTTTTACTGTGAATAGTTACCGGCTGTTACCTTCTGTATTGTTTCCTTATACCTAAACCATCAAGGCAACTCTGCCTCAACTCGGCCCTTTTGTATTGTGTCCTGAAACTAATCAATCCTATTGTATGAATCCTTTAAATGTACTGTTGTTTCCCCATGTCTGCATTCTAGCCTTATGTCTCAATGGACCCACTG
The DNA here is from genome assembly GCF_029931775.1 of Euleptes europaea. Taxonomy (NCBI): domain Eukaryota; kingdom Metazoa; phylum Chordata; class Lepidosauria; order Squamata; family Sphaerodactylidae; genus Euleptes; species Euleptes europaea. The sequence goes on from NC_079316.1 coordinate 42,797,680, forward strand.
AACTCGCTGGCTTTCATAAATAAAACTTTTAAACTCACGATTATGTCTGGAGTAAAGTTCCTTATGAGAGAAACGCAACGAGGTGCTGGAGTCTTACAAAGTGACAGTTGCCAGGATCTTGCATCTTGGTTGGTCAATCATATGAAAAGAGCCTTTACGCAGGGACAGATAAGCATAAATCTTTTGACTGAACAACATCACCACTGCCAGCTATTCATTCATGTGTTCCTAAATTCTGCTGTTTGTCAGTTAGGTAATATAATATCCCCAACATTATTGCTTGGCAGTTAATAATGGGTATAGGGACAATGTTAAGAAACTATGAATCAGTTTGGATATCTTCTAGGTGGCCACTAGGTGGCCTGAGATAAGCCATTATCTCTGAACCTCTGCTCCTCTCCCCCCTGCCCCCCCCTGCAAGATAGAGAACATACTACCAGCCTACCTTATAGGGCTATTGTAAGGATTACTGCAAGATGGTGGATGGGAAACACTTTGAACACTAAGAAGTGCTATGCAGATGCTAAGTATGATTAATATTGCTAGTTTCAGTATTCCTAAACGTGGGGTGTGTGTGTGTGTGCAAAGTGCCGTCAAGTCGCAGCCGACTTATGCAACCCCTTTTGGGGTTTTCATGGCAAGAAACTAACAGATGTGGTTTGCCAGTGCCTTCCTCTGCACAGCAACCCTGGTATTCCTTGGTGGCCTCCCATCCAAATACTAACCAGGGTAGCCATTAACAAACTGAACTACAGTGAAATCCTAAACAGAAATATACTTTTTTAAGACAAACTACCTTTTTTTTTTTAGACTTACTAGTTTATCCCCTGAGGTATTTTGTCATCTTCAGGAAAGGCACATGAAACAGTTGTTTAAAATCAAGCCTTGAATTCCAAATGCAGTTCTGCCTGCAGCTACACCAGTTAATATGTTCTCTGTCATAGTGCTCAGAAAATATACCAGTTCAAAGAATGTAGCTTTACGAGGCTTTCAAAAGCCTACAAGAGGCAGGATCTTCCAAACAGTCTCCAAAAGCCCATCCCAGAAGGTGGGACCAAAAGGGTAAAAGCAGTTCTTGAGCAAGCAGCAGTCAGTCTTCCCAAATGTCATGAAGGCACTGTGAGGCAGGGCCGTAACGGGGGGGGGGGGGCTGGGGGGAGGGAGGAGGGCAGTCACCCCATGACATGCAGAGAGGGCAGCAAACTACCTTTCCTACAGGAGGAGTGGACCGGGTAGGAGAGGCAGTTCTGCCACCCTCTTTGCATGCCACGGGGGTGGCTGCCCTCCTGCCCCCCCCCCAGTTATGGGCCTGCTGTGAGGACCAGCTGCTCAACTGAACCTTCAGGGACTAGTAGGGGTACCAACCCCCTCACTACTGTGAATGTGGGACCTACCAAACTTGGATGAATTGATTCATTAGTAGTTTGTTTTCAATTGACTTCTCAGACTCAAGTCACAATGGGTTTCTAATAATATTACTTTCTGTAATTATCCCTCTGCGCCACCACCACCCCATACTGACCAAAGTGCAGTCTTTGCACCTAGCGACGGGTTTAACCATTCGTGCTTGGCATTCGATCGACCACAAGTGTTCTGTTTTGCAGAAATATGTTTCTTTACCAAACACGGTGAGGCTCAGCAGCAAAGGAAGACTGACAAAAGTACTGTTTTTTCTGGCGTATAAGACTACTTTTTAACCCAGGAAAATCTTCTCAAAAGTCAGGGGTCGTCTTATACGCCGGATGCTGAATTCCGAGCCGGACTGGAGAATCTCCCTGGGGAGCCGCCTCCGCTCTGTCCATGTCCCCGGGGGTTGAGCCGCCCCAGGAGGACCGGTGGCTGGCCCCAGGCCGCGGACTCGGGTTGGGCCACTCCAGGAGGTCTGGGGGCGGCCGCGGGGTTGGGGCGCAGTCCTGAGGGCCAACCCTAGGCTCGGGACTCGGGACAATCCCAAACTCTAAATTTTAACTGTAAAAATGGGGGGGGGGGTTTGTCTTATACGCCCAGTCGTCTTGTACGCCGGAAAATACGGTACTCAAAATCTCCACTAAAACTCCACCGACTGTGGCTTGTCCGCATTAATCGGCTCTAATAAGATCCGAAGTAAGCTCAAGAAACAGTTACTACAAAAATCACTACAGGCATCTTTTTTGTCTGCAGTTCTGAAGGCTTGCTTCAGTTTGGCATCTGTTTCCTACTATGAATATTCCAAATAAAAACAGTTCATGGTTAACAAGCCTACTTGCATCACTAATGAATGTTTCTGTGAATTTAATAAAGTCTTAAATGTGTTTTAGTCTTTTGCTGAACAAGATCGGTGGCTGAGCATCTGCCTTCCTTTTTTATTTTTTGCAGGTAACTGAAACCTGGTCTTGTTAGAGGCTTGTAGCCTGTGGCCCTGTGTGAGCCATGCTGGCAGCTTGTATACCTTGGTTTAAGTTGTATTCATGTGTATGCATGCATTAAATGGAGGTTGTTTTGAATCTCAAGTGTGGAAGGAAAGCAGAATGCAAATGTTTATATGAAAGGTGCAACTGAATTGAACTAACACTATTTTCTAAGAATACACATGTGATTAAGAGAAACAGAAATTCAAATACCTTGTCGATGGGAATTTCCAAGATGAGATAGAATATAAATACTAGTTTGTGTTTCAAATACAATGTAAATAGTATCTCATATACCAAATATACATATTTTTGTATGGTTCAATACCGCTTCTTAGCTTTAGATTGATAACTGTTCTTTTCCTCCCTGTTGCTGAGCATAAAATTTCCAAGCAAAGTTCAAAACGGCTGAAAGGAAACTCCCAACATAAAAGAGTTTATAACAATAGAGCCGAGCAAGTCTTTCCACATAGATATTACAGGATGTTTTGAGGAAAGCAAAAAGATGTCTCTAGTGATTTTTATAGTAACTATTTCTTGAGATTACTTCTAATTAGAGCAGAATCACATGGGTAACTTTCCCCCAGTGAACAAGAGGTAGAAGTTCTCTTTTTCTCTGCCCAGTCTTTATAAATTTGAGAGACTGTGACTGGCCCAATCTGGTATATACAGAGGGCATCACTGTAAACAGACGCTGGAATTTGTCCCCTAGAGATGTCCTTGTTTTGTGCAAATATTCCCATATCGGGATGATTGCACCACAGTTGTCTCCTCACTTGTTTACAAGTTATCCTTTGAAATATCTGGACTTCAATCCTGTTTCATAACTGGCAAAAACCAAAGCACTTGCCCTGCATTTTGTGGACATTTGCAAATCTGTCAGGGAAAGAACTAGCACATTCCTCCCCTTCTCATCTCCAGTGTAATTCTGAAAAATCTCCTTTTCCCTGGATAGCTTTGGTTTTGTTCCAGTTTTCTGTCTTTTTCTGCAGACCTCAGGGTTCCATCCTCCACAAGTACTCTTACAGTAAAACATTGAAAGGGGCGGTGGTGGAGCTGCTCAGGAGCCAGTGTGACCCCATCGCTGGTGTAAGTACCACTTGTGTCATCTAATGTGGCACGGATGCTGGTGCAGGGCTACTTATGCTGGTTTCGGGCAGCAAAACGGCAGTGTGAGGCTCAGGCACTGGTGCTACCTCCCCGGCAGCATTTTTCCAGTACAAGTGCTCACAGTGGTATTGAGGGGGGCATTCCCAGAGCATTCCATGGGGCACAGCTGACTTTAGTCAGCCCCCTAAGCCCTTTTGGCCCAGGAACATCCCTGGTGGCTACCTGCGCCTGCAAAATAGCTGGCGTAGCCCCATGAAACTCAATGGAGGATTTTCACAGGGTTTTGTGCAGATCACCTTTTTTCCTTGTTATTTCGTGCCAGGAAGCCTCTCAGGAGGTGGCGTGGCTGCGCTGTCCCCAGGCATCCTCTAACTACCCCTCCCAACTCAGGGTTTCTCTGCCCTTCTTTCTGCCCCTCGAGTTCCTACTCAAAACATCCACCAGTCCCATCCCTACAGTTCTTTGCTTAACAGCCCTTTATCAGGTTCAAGATACTATCACAGCCTTGAGAGTTTAAAATATCACATCCTTATGAGTTTCTATTAGGCATGGGAACAACAAGGCATTTCCCTGAGGAAGAAGCATAGAGTCAGGCAAGGGTCAGAGAAGCCAAACACTGCACTGCCTTGGAACACAATTATATCAACATCTGACAATGTGCTCCGTGCCCTCCTTGTTACCAAATTAAGCTGCAATAAGGTTTCTTCTGTCTCCTAATACAGAACACCAGGCACTGAAAATACACTGGAATTTCCTTGATTACATAACTACACCTACTGGGCTTCTGCACTGGCTTCCGACTTTCCTCAGTACAGCCCTTTCATCTGTAATAACACACTTCCTCTACCCCCAGCATCACAGACCTCTGGGTCCGGCCTCTCAGCTCTTGCTTGAGAGCTGTCCAGGGTATCTGGTTGGCTACAGGATGCTGGACTAGATGGACCATTGGTCTGATCCAGCAGGGTTCTTCTTACATTCTTATGTCATTATCACAATACACAAATCAGCTCCAAGAAAGAAGCTGCATCCAAACTCATGGGACCTTCAGCTTATGCCTCAGCTCACTGCTATATAACACTTGTAACATACCAGAGGCGTTTTGCGATAGCACACTGCTCAAATCTGCAAAACTATTGACATCCAATAATTATTGACGGGGACACTCAAACATGTGAAGGGTTAGGACCAGTGATTTGGGTTTTCTGGGAAAATTTGAATTTGAAATTTTTCTGGGAAATTTTCACATTCAAATTTAAATAAATAATGTAAACAGTTAAATAAAGTGAGCAAAATTTAAATAAATGTTAGCAAAAAACCCCAAACAAACACTCCACGTTCAAGCCTGGACTGTGTACAAGCATGGGTTTGTCCATGTTTCATGTCCCACATTTAGCCCTGACAACTATAGATAAATATACTATATTTACATATGCGGGGATGAAAAATTTGTCACAGAAAATACAGCATTGAAAAATTATCTGTACCACAAGACTGTTTAGAACTGTAACTGGACACCATGAACAATGTACCACTAATGGCATTTGCTTCTGGATGTGGGTGCTTCATCCCAAACTTATTTAGAAAATAAAATGCTAGCAGAGCATGTAGTATGCTTTCAGTTTCAATGCTTGCTCCCATTTATAGGAAGAAGAGTTGGTTTTTATATGCTGACTTTCTCTACCACTTAAGGAAGAATCAAACTGGTTTACAGTCGCCTTTCCTTTCCCTCCCCACAACGGACACCCTGTGAGGTAGGTGGGGCTGAGAGTGTGTGACTAGCTAGCCCAAAGTCACCCAGCTGGCTACATGTGTAGGAGTGGGGAAACCAACCTGGTTCACCAGATGAGCCTCCGCCTCTCATGTGGAGGAGTGGGGAATCAAACTCGGTTCTCCAGATCACAGTCCACCGCTCCAAACCACCGCTCTTAACCACTACACCATGCTGGCTCTCCAGAAATAAATAAAATGCAATATTCACCTCACTTCCATCAATGACACTCCCATCAATGACAGGTGCTGATACAATCCAGGTTCCAACAGAAGGAGCCATAGCAGTTCAGGCTCAAGTATCATCCTGTTGATTTAACAATGACAAACTTAACAGAATTAAGATTTTGGCAACAGCACTTACAGATAGTATTAAAACACAGCAAAGCCTGCACGGCCTCAAAAGGAGGTAATGGGCAGAAAGTGCCTCATAGTTGGAAGCGATAATTCTGCAAATAGTCACATATGGAAGAAAACTGGCAATCAAATTAGCAAAGCAACAGCGGAGGTTCAGCAGTGACACTATGTAACCTATCATTAAATTCAGCCATTGTCCCTGAGGACTGGAGAATAGCTATATCAAGACTGGAGAATGGTTATAACAATTTTTAAAAAGGAATCCAGAGGGGAACCAGGAAATTACAGGCCAGTCAGCCTAATGTTTATCCCCAGACAAATTAGTAGAAACTGTAAGCAAAGACAGAATTATTAGGCACATAGAGGAACAAAGCTTCTGAGGAAAATCAGCATGGCTTTTGCAAAGGGAAGACCTACCTAACCACCTTTTGCAGTTCTTTGAGAAAGTCAACAAGCATGTAGACAACAGTGACCCAGTAGACATTATATACTTGGACTTTCAAAAGGCTTTTGACAAGGTACTTCACCAAAGACTCCTGAATAAACTTTGCAGTCATGGGATAAGAGGATGGGTTCTCTTATGGATTAAAAATTGGTTAAATGACAGGAAGCACAGATCGGGAATAAATGGACAATAGTTACAATCGAGGAAAGTAAGTGGTGGGGTCCCACAATGATCAATATTGGGTCTATTGCTATTTAAGTTGTTCATAAATTATCTGGAACTAGGGGTGAGTAATGTAGTGGCCAGGTTTGCAGATGACACAAAATTATTCAGGATGGTAAAAACCCAGGATGTCTGTGAAGAGCTGCAGGAGGAACACCACAAATTGGAAACTCATCATATAAAAGAGTAGGCGACAACTTGGCAAATTAAGTTTAATGTTAGTCAGTGCAAGGTGATACACATTGGGACAAAATTCCCGACATCAAATATAGGCTAATGGGGTCTGAACTTGCTGAGAATGACAGGGAAAAAGATCTTGGGGTCGTAGTAGATCGCTGAAAGAAAATGTCATTTCAGTATGCTGCAGTGGTGAAAAAGGCAAAGTCTATGTTAGGGATTATTAGGAAAGGGATTAAAATAAAATGGCTAATATTATAATGCCCTTTTATAGATCTATGGTGTGGCCTCATTTGGAATACTGTATACAGTTCTGGTCACTGTATCTCAAAAAGGACATTGCAGAGCTGGAAAAAGTACAGACGAGGGCAACCAAGATGATTAAGGGGTTAATGCACCTCTATGAGGAAAGGCTGAAGAGTCAGGGACTTTTCAGTTTAGAAAAGCGATGACTAAGGGCGGATGTCACTTTTTTGGTTTGCCATCAAATCATATTCATGTCATATTTATTAATCGACATCAAATAGTTATAAACAAATAATATAGGCTTCGTTTTTTGCCTTGATTCAATTCCAGGAGCAAAGGGGACTCTGAGACACTTAATATCGCAGGGCTATATTTAGATACCAACAAATGCTGCAACTGTCAGTATTGCCATTCTACATAAGGTGGCAAGTCATAGCTAGACCTCAGCTCAGAAAATGGCAAAAATTTGTCATCATAACCTATCAATTGGTCCAATGTAAAAATCCCCTTATTGGTCCAAACCTTCCATTAAAAAGATTTCTTCTTAATTTTTAGATCTGGATTGGCCCATAATGTTAATTTTCCATGCGAAAAGGGGTCAAATCAATATTGTCATGCCATTGTACACCATTGTCCTCTAGTTGCAGAAATTGCAAGAATAATGGGATCCACTCTAGCATAAGTAGACCCTAATGCATTCCACATAGAAAGGGGCCCCTGACAATAAGCCCCCAAAAGAGCCCAAGATGGATAGTTCCACTTCAAGGAGCAGCATTGGTAGGGTGGGGGGGTGGGACTGCTGTGGGGTAGGTGAGGGAGAGAAAGCCTGTGGAATTTTTCCTGGGATCCAACCATTTATTTGTAAATGCATGTCACAAAAAAAGTTAACTAGATTGCCTGTAGCAAACTGAAATACAGTGGAATGCATAGCCATGGTCCTATTTCATGTCATGCCCTTACCAGAAAAACAGAACAAAACAAAAACACAGTGCTGTTCTGCATGTTACATGCAGTTCTGTGATCATTTTTACAATCTTTTTGTGTAACAGAATGCAGCACAACATCTCCCCACTGAAAACCGTAAAAGCTCAGTAGCATTTCTGAACACCTTCTGAAATCATTAAAATAATTGAAAAGCACTTGATTATTTAACTGGTGATTTAAAATGTGGATTTTAAGTCAACTTTATTTGGAACTATTTCTCCCACCATCCCCACCCAAAAAATGAAAACAAGGTTCAGTCTTGATAGCACTGTGGTGCATTTATTTTCATTAATGTGTACTATAGTCTTCATTCATTGATGGGTTTTACATACATAATTTCAAAAGCGCATGCAAGGAAGGGTCAGCAATGCTTCTGTTTTACTAATTAGATTTAGTGGAACAATCTGCTGAGTACTGCTGACCTGCATTTGGAATAAAATTATCCTTTGTGAGATGCAGGGAGCTCCACTGTTCAGTTACTGGAAAACGTTGCATCACTAGAGATACCGTAATTGCTTTTGAAGCAGTGCCCATTGGAGAAATCTTTCCGCTTGAAATGCTTACGTTGCATGGCGGGAGAGAAGCACCTAAAACTGATACTGTGCCTCAGGCAGCAGGTTTCTGACAAAGCCAGTAATCCAGAAAGATTTTCAAAATGGCCATTATGTGAGACCTTGTACTAAAACAATTAGGAAGCATTTCTTTGTATATAGACTATGCTTCAAAAGAGGTGGCATTTTGGATAACTATAGTTCCCGAATGCTTACTAACACACTGAGGTCTGGATCCAAAGCCCAGTTCCAGTGCAAAAACAGCGCCTGTATGCAAATGAGCATTTAAGCATAACTTGATTATAATTTTCGGCATTTCTTCAAAGCGGCTGATAAGTAGTAAACTACTGATAGAGTAACAGCCTTATCGTTACCAGACAGCAGATAGATTAAGTGGTAGTTATGACAACATACAGGAAAGTGTGAAATCAATGGAGCAATCAAAGAACATTTTATAGAAGAATGTACATCACAACTGAATAAAAAACAGGTAAGCGTTTCTGTCTTTGCCTTTCCACACGGGCAGACTCTCTGTTTGATTGGGGTTTCCAAAAATCTGCCAGTTAATTCATTGAGGGGTAAGGCATTATGTCTGGCCAAGAAGAAAAGTCTGCAAAGAGTTGGAATGGTTAAGAATTCAAGATAATCTGGGTGCACTGGAAAAGATGGGGTGCTATGTCCCCAGAAGGAGGATGCGCATTTCCTTCTGGCATCACTATTTAGTTCAAGACGGTCCCTTTGTTCTAAGTCCATGAGTATCTTATTCATTACTAAAGGGAGGTCTGAGGGAAAACTTGGATAGGAAATCTGTAAACTTGGAAGTCTTTCGTCTACTATCTTAGTCCAAGAGGACACAAAAGGGTCAAGCTCAGTCCACTGAAGGCTTAAGGCAGGTCTAAGGGAGGAGTCAATAATTTTTTTGACCAGACCCCCAACAAAAAGCAATGTCTACTTGTGAAGATACTGATGGGGCAGCAAACAGAAGGGGAAGTGGAAGAGAAGGGTTGTATTGGACAGATGTGCTGGGAGCAAGCCACACGTCTGTGGAACGGCCAGCACTTCGGAGGCTCAGCTCATACCTGGCAGCAGTCATAATCCGAGGCTGTTGCCTTCTCCCACACTGCCACCCCCAGCATTGCTGCCAGCTCTTCAGGGGGCTCACCTCAAGTGTTTGGGAGGAGAACTGCCCCTACATGCTGAACAAAATGGTACGATGTGCCACTGTTCAGGACACATGCTGAGGGTTGCTATGTCTGGTCTGAGGCATCCATCTCTCCAGTGACAAGAAGTACTTTCCATGTGCAACCCCCACTGCATGCACGAAGAACAGAGGGAAACATTCTTGAACTCCAAATTCTGCAGTCTCCTCATGCTCTCACCAGAGCAAATATTTTGTTAGTCAGTGATTATGAACTTACCTCCTTCAGTGAGTTACATAATCTTCTTTCCAGTTTAGTCTCCTCTATGAGATAGGTTGCCCTGACCTGGATTGCCCAGGCTAGCCTGATCTTGTCTCAGAAGCTAAGCAGGGTCATTTCTGACAGGTACTAGGATGGGAGACCACCAAGGAATACCAGGGTCGCTATGCGGAGGAAGGTGATGGCAAATCACCTGTTAGTTTCTTGCCTTGAAAACCCTACTGGGTTGCCATAAATTGGCTGCGACTTGACAGCACTTTACACACACACACAGTGTGTTAGGCTGACAAGGTGATTCACACATTATGACTCACAGTTATGTCCACTGTAGTCTATGAATCAGTCTTTAGCGTGTAAGCTATCCAATGAGTTTTATGGATGAAAGAAGATTTAAAGCCTAAGTATTCCCAGTTTGTTCACCATTCTAATGGCATCTGGGAATGACACAGAAACTTTTATCCAATGCACACCTAGGTGTAACATTTTATTTTTACAGACAGCCGTATCCTGACAGAAGCTCACTTAAAGCCACCCAGTGGTCTCGCCTAAACTGAGGATCTGAACTAGGAACTCAAAATTCATGTTCTTAACCTGAGTCTATCCTACACCAATGTTTAGCCTGCTGTATTAAGAAATAACCACATGGCTCCAATTAGGAAACTGCCATTTCAGTATTAATTTTCACTGTGCATCTATAGGCAGACTCCCACCAGTCTAGACTATGGACAGAGACCATTACAAGAACAGTATGGGATCTTAAACCTGCATCGCTGGCTTCCAGTTAGAGCATGCTGGAAGAAAAGAACTCATTACCTTTTTGAAGAATGCATCCCATATTACTGGTTGTATGCTACATCACTAAATGGGGAGCACAGTTCATGCTCTGAGATTAGCAAGGGATTCGCTACCTGCCATATAGTCTAGAATTGCCATGAGTCTAACTCAGGTGGTTTACATTCATTCTAATACATATACATTTCTATTTACAATTATAAATATTCAAAGATATACATGGGGTTTTATTATTTCTTCACACAGAGATAACTCCCTGGCTGGCTATTCTAGTGCCCTTGTTGTGAGCATATATGGCTGCCCAGTGCAATTGAAGCAATATGTGACATTTAGCATCACTCCACATTTAGCATAATTATGTCATCCTAAGCACTTTGCCACCCCATTATTTATTTCAGGAGCACTTATAATAACTTGTTGAATAGAGAGTAAAGTGTGTGGCTGATATAAATTGATGTCCTTCGACTGACTTCTGTGCTATTTCTGTATACCCTCTTGAGTATATTTTTTTTTACTGGAACAGCAGAGAAGAGTTTGAAGTAAACAAACGTCACTACACTCAAATTCTGGAATTAAGGCCTTATCACTAGACCTGCAAAGCAATGGCTTGGATCCAACACAGCCCATAGAGCTCAACTTTAATGCCTCCCCCTCCTGCTGTACCCTGAAATGCCCTCTCAAACTGCTGTTCTTGGGGGACAACTGAGCTGGATACAAACGTGGTGTAGTGGTTAAGAGTGGTGGTTTGGAGCGGTGGAGAACCGGGTTTGACTCCCCACTCCTCCACATGACCAGTGGATGCTAATCTGGTGAACCAGATTTGTTTCCCCATTCCTACACACGAAGCCAGCTGGGTGACCTTGGGCTAGTCAAACTCCCTCAGCCCCACCTACCTCACAGGGTGTCTGTTGTGGGGAGGGGAAGGGAAGGTGATTGTAAGCAGGTCTGAGTCTCCTTTAAGTGGCAGAGAAAGTCGGCATATGAAAACCAACTCTTCTTCTCTTGATCCAGTCAACAGTCCTTATAAAGTTGTTAGTTATTACTGCCCACCTTTTACTTGTGGTAAATCTCGATTCATGTGGCTGCTTTGTTTTCTGGGGTTTTTTTTGGGGGGGGGGCGTTGTGGGAGGTTTTTTTTGTTTTTTTTTAGCATTCTTCCATTCTTACTTCAACATAAGAGGAATTCTGAAGTTAATGGAAAACAATGACTTTGACAATTGCAGGATGCTTCTGAAAGACTCATTTAGCTGCTAGGTGAAAAAATCAGGAAGTAAAAGCAATCAGATAGGCTAAAAAGGCATGTTTATGCGACAATTCAAGAAGGTGGAGGAAGCACTGTGCTCTTGTTGGCTGTGATCTTCAGCAGCACATCTTGTGCCATTGGAACCATAAATAAGGACAAACTCCTCTTTCCTGACATGCCTGTTAATATAATGCTTCCTGGGCTTCTCTTGAATGAAAGACACTGAAATATAATTGACATATAGTCATTGCCTTTTTTGGAAATTAGAACTAGACTTTTCAGCTTACATGACATGGAAACAAAGTCCCATGAGAAAGTGCTGCGTGTCCTTTAAAATAAAAATAAAGTCAATTAAAAGTTGACATTTTCTATTCATTCCGTCCATTTCCTTTCAAGCCATTATTTGCAATCACTCTGACCTCTTAAAACACAACAGTGGTCCTGACTATAATCCCTGCATGCACACTGTCAATTCCTAATTGTCCTGCACATTTTGAAAAATCCTCAGCCCAGTTTTTCCTGGCATGTACCATTCGTCATGCAAAGCGAGAGGGGGTTTGTTTCCTCTTTGAATGTTTCCCAGAATAAAACTCACTGCACTACTGGAAAACTGGAGTGTCAGGGAAAAGGTTACCTAACTTAGTCTACATCCTGGCATTCTAGTTAAATCTAAATGGAGAAGCAATCACACGTGCTGTGGTGGCCCCCACACTAATATCTGAGGTGATACAATCATTGGTTTGGATCAAGACTAATTTGACAATTCCCCCCTTCCTGTCGCATACCCGCCCATGCACAAAGTCAGTATAGGGTCAACACACTAACAATGCTGTGCATAAATATCATTAAACCATTTATCTCACTTATCAATTATAAACATATACAGTTGGTGAAAATCCAAAGAAATTGACAAATACATATACAAAAAGTCCAAGAAGCACTTCTTCCTTAAAGCATACTGTTCCCAATCCAAAATTCACTTCATAACGACTTCACAGCAATTCTGGTGAGATTATTTATTTATTTATTTTGTTACATTGCTACCCCACTCTCCCCAACCCGAAGGTCGGGCTCAGAGTGGCTAAACGGTTTAATGACATTTATACACAGCATCATTAGTATGTTGACCTATACTGACTTTGTGCATTGTACCTTTAGGTATATAATAGAGGTGTTGTTTTTTGGTTTATTGCCTAGCATACCCACCCATGTCGTTTCTTAGGGTCCCCTATTCTCCAGGAGCAGTATTTGATGGAGATCAATGGGCTGCGGTAGGAGGAGGGAGGCAGGAACGATTCATGGCCGAAGGCCCGTGCCAGCACATTGTTCTCAGGGGGCAGTGTAAGTCCATGCCACTTTGCATGGTGCAAGTGGCATGGATGCTGGCGTAGGGGTCACACTGGCTCCTAAGCGCCTTCGCTTCCCCCCCCCTTAGGATTGCTGTGTTAGTCTACACCCTGGCATTCTAATTTTAAATCTAATTGGAGAAGCAATCACCAGCATAGCGGTTCAAGTGTTGGAGTAGGATCTGAGAAGCCCAGGTTCAAATCCTCACTCTGCCATGTAAGCTCACTGGGTGACCTTGGGCCAGTGACACACACTCAGCCTAACCTACCGTACAGGGTTGTTGTGAGGATAAAATGGAGGAGAGGATGATGATGTAAGCTTCTTTGGGTCCCCAATGGGGAGGAAGGTTGGATATGGACAAACAAACAATTATCGCTGGATTCTAATAGCTAAACATCAGCCAGGGCTATTGAGATACATTATGATTCAGAATACATACTTAAGCATACATTATTGCACTTCATCTATAAAAGTCTTCACTGGAAGACCAACTTGATTTTCAATGCTTTTGGGCCTTTGTATAGTTTACATATTATATGAAAGGGCTTTGGATGAACAGCAGCTTTACCCAGGTGACTTGACTGTATTAACAAACAGAAACCTCTTTTGCCTCCAGGTACAACAGTGATGAAGGCTTGAGTCAGGCTGCATTCAAACCTCATGATAAGCTGTGGGTTCTTTAAAAACTGGGTAGCATTTGTTACATAAACCACAGTTTACACTGGTCGTTTATGCATGGGTACTTTCACTCATGTGTGCCCCCAGTCTGTCTTGGTTGTTCCTTGGTTGTTATGCATGAGTTTTCCATCTATTAGAGATTACCTCGCTGCCAGCCCTCACAAATCCCAGGACTTCCCGTTCCTCTGTTAACCCGATTCTTCCCTCTCCCCTGAGCTCAGCCCGGGTGAAATCCCCGTGCATAAGACAAAGCGCGGGACATGCAAACTTGGGTTCTCTCACAGCCAATTACAAAGCAGCGTGTAAAGAGGTGGGGATTCAAATGCTTCCTGCTTCTTTGGAGCTCTTTCTGAGCAGAAGAAAGGCTTTTAAAAACCGAGGCTTGGATTTCTTCCCCCTCCCTTTCAGATTGCTCTGTTTTTTTGTTTTTTGTTCTTGAAATGATTTTTTTATGCAGCAATTATGCAGGAATTTTATCTCACAGGAAGCTCTACAAAGTAAGGCAATTACAAAGCAGCATTTAAAGGGGCGGGGACTTGATTTGAGCTTGGAGACTGCTGGTGCATAGATTCCCAACAGGAAAGTGTGGGTCCAGCGAGCAACAAACCTCAAGTAAAAAACCCCTGAATAAACAATCCGAGTCTTTAAAGGGGTTTGTGTGTCAGAGGGCTTGGTGTAAGGATAACACAGTGAAAGGGAGAAGCATGTTTGCTCTGTCACCAGGCTTATTAAACACCACAACCTTTGACTTTATTGGGGAAAACATAGAATCATAGAATCATAGAGTTGGAAGAGATCACCAGGGTCATCTAGTCCAACCCCCTGCACAATGCAGGAAATTCACAACTACCTCCCCCTCATACCCCAGCAACCCCTACTCCACACCCAGAAGATGGCAAAAAAAAAAAAAAAACCACAACCCTCCAGGATCCCTGACCAATCTGGCCTGGAGGAAAATCTTCCTTACCACAAAGCGGCAATCGGCACTACCCAGGCCATACAAGAAAGGGCCATGAGAGCCAAGCACTGATGCAAACCTTCCTGTCAGAGTACGGCCTAAAGATGCTACAAAAGGGGTGGGGATAGCAGTGAAATTAGTACAAGAGTTGTATTGGGAGTCAAGTGCATGTGTGAACAGAGCCAATTATTATTTTCAAGTAAAAGGAGAGTCCTTCTTTCAGCTTTACTTTGAACAGTTAATGTTCACAAGGGGATGAAGAAGCAGAGTGGCAAGTACACAGCAAGTACACAGCTTACAAACATATATTTGCCAGAGATAACTGGTATTTGTCGACACGTAATGAACTGAAACAGTGAGCCCCTAAACAATTATTTACAGTTCAAAGAGTAACGAAGACACATAGCCAAAATTTTCATCACAAAGCAAATACTGAGCTGCCTATATCAGCCCATGATCTGAGCAAACTGAAGTTCAAGTTTAAAAACAGTCAGAAATTACCTTTCTTTATTGTACAGAGGCAGCTGTTTGCATTGATGATGTATAAAGGTGCATGTGAGTACAGGTGCGTAACACCCGTAACATGAGGATCTGCCCCCAAGGCTTGTTAATAGAATATAATTAAGAGTTGCCCTTTAGAGGAGAAACACTAGAGTGTATTTTGTTCAAAGTCACCTTCAGAAAACCGTTTGAAAACAGTATGCGTTTCTACTTATGAATAATCTTTTGCAACATCACAGCTAAACTATGTTTGGCCATCAAGAAACCATGCCCTCCTTTCTCTCTCTCCCTTTCTAATTCCATCTCCGGTTGCCTCCCTAACTGCCTGTTTTGTCGTAAAGCACTGTTTGCCACTGCATCTGAACCATAGTTACATGTGAACAGGGCCAGGGTCTTATCAGACACGCAGGCATTAACATTCAATGGGTAATATATCTCTCTTGTGCAGAGAAAACATGAGCCAGTCCATGCTCGCATTGTCTGTGTACTCATATGTTGTGGGTATGTGTGTGTGAGGGGAAATCGTATAAATACATGTCCATACATGTATCCAGCTCATGTTTAAAATTCATCATGCTCTCTGCAGCACTAACTGTTCCCAGAAGATGCTGAATGTGTCATAATTTAATTCTTCTGGCAATGGCGAACCCTTCGATTTGGACGTTGCTCATGGGCAGCTTACATTACTATCTTCTATTTTTATATTAGCCAGGTGCACAATTTTAAATGAAAGCTTGCCAATTGCTTTCAGTGTGGTATTGATTTTATAATACATGTATTGGAAATTCCAATATTCTTATAAATCATCTACTTGCCTGGCAGCATGTTGTAGAGGCTAGAGTATCACAGCAGGATAGGTGAGACCTGGGTTTAAATCCTCACTCCATCATAACACTCACTGGCCCAGCCACTCTCTGTGCCAACCTTCATCGCAAAGGTAAGGAGAGGATAAAATGGGAATGGAAGAACCTCATACAACACCTTAAGTTCCTTGGAGGAGTGGCGGGATTTAAACAAAAATAGTAAAGTGACAGAACGTTAATCGATGGTTGTTTCCCACTGCAGTTCTTTGTATTTTCACTTTCTGTATTTTCTGACAGGTTGCCAGCAGACAGAAATAGTCCTTATTAATCATTACCAGATCAATAAACAACTTTTGTTGCCCTTTGCACTATTAAATTTCAGCCAATTTGTTACGGTTATTCCAGTCTCTGCGATCATGCCACCCTGCATAATTTTTCTAGGCCTTTTAATAACAATGATGTTCAGCTCTGTGCCACGAACAAATGTCAACATGGCACTCTTGCATCCATTCCTAAAGTTGCTAAAAGTGAATAAAACAAGAACCCCCCAAATGGTACTTTTTCATTCCTCCACCGCTGCTAAGTGGTGGAATTAGGATATCCTCTGCAACTGTTTTTTGTTTTGTTTTTTACCTCTAAAGCTGCTGGTTTTTACCTCTAAAGCCATTCGCAAACTGCAACCCACATACCTAAGGGATCACCTCTCCTGGTATGAATCTGTATGCCATTTCAGCTCTTCCCAGCAGCCCTTTAATTTGTCCCTTCCACCAGGGCAGCTCGTTCGGCATCTACATGACACTCCTTTTCTGCAGAACAGTCTTCCAGAAGATGCCCACAAAGCACTTTCTTGAATGCTATTGAGGAAGGCCTGCAAAGCAATTCTGGTTTTGGGGGCATTTGCAACTGGATGAAATTATCTGAGTCAATCGGTCTAGACATTTGTGTTTCATTGGTTCAGACACAGTTTATATTTCTGGGCAAATCTGATATTAAATTATTGGATTGTTTTAAAGAGATGCATGTTATTAGCATATTATCAGTTACCTTGGACAGAAGCTGGAAAGACAGAATATACTTTAAAAAAATGAAAATGAAACATGCTTTCTTGCACATTGTGACAATGAACCTACTCACATCACTCAGAAATTTTTTCAGACCCACCAAACACAAGTCAAGTAGTTTATAACCTTTTACATTTGTATTTACTCATTTTCCCTGTTGGTAAACTGCAGGGTGTTGTAATTAAGCACTTAGGATTAACCAGATGCAGTTTGTGTAAAAAGAAGCTGAATCTCCTGTTGACAACCTGAAGGTGCTTTGTGATGCTAGGGAGGGGGGGAAGCGAAAATAAATGAAAATTTTGGCTCTCGGGCTGATGATGGCAATAGCTGGGGAGGAGGAGGTCAGAGCAGAGAGTAGTATGATAGCAATAACTGCTCACAGTGTACACACTCGTGTCCTGTCATGCATACTCAAAAGTTTTAGTGCAAGAAGGAACAGAATTGAGAGCCTGCACACTGACTTGCCGCTGCCTGTCCTGCTGTTACTCTATTCCTGGTGTCGACTCGGGTCAGAAAATCTCAGGCTGCAAGGGTGCTTTCAGACCTCTGAGCACCCATATAAAGAAAAGCAAAATGGCTTCATGGCAGATCTGTAAATCATGGAGCACTGAAAAAACTTTTGGGTTACTCATACCCAGCACAGCTAAAAGGGGGCTTCTAAGCATAGCTATTTTAAGAGCAAATAAGGCTCATATCCTCCCAAATAACCTCCTATTTATGTAATGCTCATATAGTTCTCCACCACTAGAGGGGACTGCAGTCCATTACAATGCAGAGCCAGCATGTTTAAATGCATGAGTGCTGGCACCCACAAACATGCATGCAGGCTCTGTAAACTTTCCTTTAACATAGAACTCCAGTACACTTGTCCAGTATACATCCTCAAGGTTTCAAGCTTTGCCATCCAAGCCTAATGCTGCTTTAATTCAGCATATATGTCATCATTATCGACTTCAGACAGACTGGATTTTTCTACCAGATGAATATCACTATGAGATGCCAGCCAAACACAGTTACAAATATTTTACCATCGTTGTAATTATGTTCATACCTTCTATCTTTATTTTAGCATCTGCTCTGAAAAAGAAACATGGCAACTTTTACATTCATCTACAGGTAGTTCTACATCATGAACTGTTCACATAGGTGTAATTATACACATGGGTGTGGTGCAGTATTTAGAGCGTCGACCTAGGATCTAGGAGACCCAGGTTCAAATCCACCCTCTCATCCCCACCTACTGCACAGGGTTCTGGTGAGGATAAAATGGACGGGATGACAACAATGTAAACTGCTTAGGGTCCCCAATGGGAAGAAAAGCAGTGTACAAATGCTAGGGTTGCCAACTCTGGGTTGCGAAATACCTGGATATTTTGGGGGGCGGAACCTGAGGAGGCAGGGTTTGGGGAGGGGGGGACTTCAAGGCCATAGAGTCCAATTGCCAAAGCGGCCATTTTCTCCAGGTGAACTAATCTCTATCGGCTTGAGATCAGTTGTAATAGCAGCTAGTACCTGGAGGATGCCAACCCTAACAAATGCATAAATAAATCATGGTGATTCCAGATGATGCCTGTGACAGTCTTAAGCTCTCCTTTCCTTGACAGATTTTTCAGGAGCTGATCTGTCATGGAACAGAAGCACGGCTTCTTTGGTATAGATGGTCTACATGCTGCTATTCCAGTTGAGTCTTCCCTTTGAATGCAACTTTCTGCCCTCTGAACAGTGCAGCAACATCTACTACCATTGCCTTTAATAAAAAAAATCCTGGCTGTGCAGCCATCATTAAGAACTGTTTCCCAGCATGCTGTTTCCAATGGGACAATCTGCATTTGAGAAGAAACAATTGGAATTTCTAGCTAGTTAACTGAAACTTGGATGCCTGTTTATCAGGTATGATGTGGAAGAGTGAACAGTCATAATCAGAACTGAACTATCCCCTAAGTGAGTGAGAAAATCTGGGAGGTGATATTATTTCAACAATGCACCACCCGCTCCCATTTGTATTCTCCCAAGTGATTTCCATGTGCAGGTACTGGCCCTGGTATGGAACTGAGAATGGAACTAACCTTCGACTGTATGTAATTTTGATCTCTCTCTGTGTGGAAAAGAATTCTTTTCAAATATTCTGATTGGTTGTCTTGAACATGGTCCAAAGAGAACAGGGTAAGTTAAAAGCTTCCAGTCACAAATCTTTACCTTCAGCACTGACCAGATTCAAATGGTGCAGACAACAGCACTGACACTATTAAGACTCCACGAACCACAAGAGGCAGTTCACACAGGCAGTTCTCACACCAGGGGTCATTTAGCCACAGGTCAATCATGAGAAGTGGGGAATCAAACCCGGTTCTCCAGATGAGAGTCCACCAATCCTAACCACCACTCTTAACCACTACACCATGCTGGCTCTCTAGTAGTGAAAGGATGCCCCCCCCTTTACATGCATTGTGATCTGTATTAGAGATTATAAATGTGGAATAGTGGATGACCTAGTTGAATGCTTAGTAGTTTATATCACATGCTGCATAATTAATTCATTGAATAAACTACTATGAGGTGACACCCACTGGTTTAAAAAACTTTAAAAGGGGATTAGACAGTTTCATGGAGTTGGAAAGGTCCATGAGTGGGACCTTTTCCTCATGCTTGAGTTACTCCTGACTTTCTTAGGAGTTGATCCACAAATATTGGAATGGGTTTGGGTGGGGTTCTTCTGCATGTCTGCTCCCCTGTGCATTTTTATAGTTGTGGAGTCGGTTTATTTTCTTCTGCACATGGTTTAAACAATGAGGATTTTCAAGGGAGGGTGCTGTCATCATGGGTGTCATTACGGTGGCATCAGAGCACCCTTCCCCTTTAAAAAAAGGCCCTAAAATTTCCAGCTTTCATTTTAAAAAGTAAGTATATTCTAGAAGATCCTTCCCTTGCAGAGAGATAAGGAAAAGGGAATATTTCCACAAAGGAGGGGGATGGAGACTTACTCTTTTTTTTTTTTAATGAAAGCTGGAAATTTGAGAACCTGCTTAAACTATCATTACAACATTTCAGCATTATATCATGGTATAGTGGTTAAGAGTGGTGGTTTGGAGCAGTGGACTCTGATCTTGAGAACCGGGTTTGATTCTCCACTCCGCCACATGAGTAGCGGATGCTAATCTGGTTAACTACACATGAAGCCAGCTGAATAACCTTGGGCTTGTCACACTCTCTCAGCACCTCACAGGGTGTCTGTTTTGGGGAGTGGGAGGTGATTGTAAGCCAATTTGATTCTTCCTTAAGTGGTAGAGAAAGTCACCATATAAAAACCAACTCTTCTTCTTCTTAGGGATTTTTAAAAAAACTTGAAATCACTCATCTTGGGGGCAGAGGGAGTTGTTTAACAATGATGACAGTGCAATCATTGAAAAGAGCAAAAGAGCAAAAAAAAAACCATGGGGAAAAAAAAACTAAAATTGAAAATTAAAGACACAAAAAATGCATGTATGGGAAATAGGATGTTGGACCAGAAAAACTCTGGTGTGATCCAACAAGCCTCTTATTTTATTCTTATGAAAGGTGCAGGGCATGTAGCTATTGTATCCTCATTTTTACAGAGGGGAGATCCCACTGCTTTCTGTGCATCTTTAAGTATGTTAGTGAATTATTAAAATGTGTGGGAAGAAAGGAGACTGCAGTTTTTGAGGAGAAGGCATTCTGTGCATGCCTAGAAGTATTTTTCTTCTGGAACTCAGCCCATGCGGAAAACAAACTCTTAGGCTGAGTCCTACTCAGATCTTTGCACAAACTGAGTGGCCTTTTCTGCATACTCTTTTTGCTCATCTCAAAGTTCCTGTTTCTTCAGTGTTTTTTGAAGTTATGCACATGTTTTACTCTCTCTAGTGGTCAATTCAATACAGCAGAAGATTAAATCTAGTTTATTTCCCTGCTGATTTAAGCAGCAGCTTTTTACTCTTGATAAAATTGGGTGTGATATCAAATGGACCACTAGAGGGAGAAAAACACATTAAAAAGGTAAAGGTCCCCTGTGCAAGCACCGGGTCATTCCTGACCCAAGGGGTGATGTCACATCCTGACGTTTCCAAGGCAGACTTTGTTTGTGGGGTGGTTTGCTACCCCAGTGCCTTCCCCAGTCATCTTCCCTTTACCCCCAGCAAGCTGAGTACTCATTTCACCGACCTCGGAAGGATGGAAGGCTGAGTCAACCTTGAGCCGGCTACCTGAAACCGACTTCTTTCGGGATCGAACTCAGGTCGTGAGCAGAGCTTTTGACTGCAGTACTACAGCTTAACACACTGCGCCACAGGGCTCCTAGCTGATTTAAGCAGCAGCTTTTTACTCTTGATAAAATTGGGTGTGATATCGAATGGACCCCTAGAGGGAGAAAAACACATTAGGAACTTTTAAAAAACACCAATGAAACAGGAACTTGGAGATGAAGAATGCGAAAAAACCCAGTAACTAGAAAAGACAAATTCTAGAGGGGCAGCCATGTTAGTCTGTTGTGGCAAAACAAAAAAGGAACCTTGTGCCATCATAAAGAATAACATGTATTGTTGTTCCAGCTTTCATGGTTAGAATCTATTTAATCAGATTCATCAGTTTAATTCAGGGGTGGGGAACCTTTTTTCTGCCAAGGGCCATTTGGATATTTATGACATCATTCGCGGGCCATACAAAATTATCAGCTTAAAAATTAGCCTGCTGTATTTGGTCAAACATTTAGCCAAGAGGCACAGCCGGAGACGGCTCAAAGTGTCTGCCAGGTAGAGCGACTCGCTTTTGAGCTCTGCTGTCCCCAGCTGGGCCCAAGAGATTCAGGCAGGGCAGCATCCTTCTGAGCTAGAGATCTGCCAGGACCCATGGAGGGCCAGACCAAATGATTTGGCGGGCCTTATACGGCCCCCGGGCCTGACGTTCCCCACCCCTGGTTTAATTCCTGGTCTTCAGCTATTGCTATACACATAGAAAAAATGTTTGCTATAAAGGAAGAAAAGCAGTTGTGATTCCCATTAAAACACATGCTATAGATCTATGACACCTTGTAATTAATTAATATTATTTGTTAAATTTTTAAAAGCTCATACACAAGGAAAACAAAACTAGGGAGAAGCCACATTGAATAAAACAGGAGTTACTTCTAAGGATACCTGTTTAGGATTACTCCCCAAATTCTGTACCCTTTGATGTACTAAAGACCTGTACCTTCACCCTCATCAGGACCACTCTAGAAATTATTTCCAGGTTAAATTCAGTTTCCCATTCTGCCTTTGCTCTCCTGCTTTCTTTTTTCTTCTTTAAGGAGACAGCAGGAAGACAGAGGGGATGGATGGGAAGAGAGAGCTGTAACTAGTTGGATTTTAGCATCTGGGGACTAGAATCACTTTCTAAAGTTAGTTCAAGTGCAGAAAGTCAACACCATCTGGAAACTTGGTTCACCTGCCTCCTCTCTCTGGACAATGAAACCAACTTCTCACATCTCCCCAATTTTCCTTCCCCCATTAAGCATCCTGTGAGTCTATTTTTTTGGAGCGGGGGGTTAGTAGAACTATTTTTAAGTCTTTTTGCACTTTAGTACTGTTTGAGAGAAGCTGATATTTCACTGAATTTGATGGGGCTTATTCCCAAGTAACAATTATTATTCTATTCACTGTTACAGAAAGCCAAGTTATTTGTTTAGTTATATTTGTTTTGGATTGGAGTCCAGCAGGCGGCAGATGGAATTTTTGCCTTGGAGACCATGGTGGCTCTCAGCAGCCAGCATGCAAAAAGAAGTTCGCAGCTTATTGCAGGTCTCCAAACATCCAAAATCCTTTTGCATTCCCCCCCACACACCCAAATGATTAAGTGCTCATGCTGCTGACTCACCTGAAGCAGTTGGGTGGTAGCATCTTTTTAATCCATCCAGATGTGTATCACACCCTTCCAACATTCACATTAGCACAGGCCGACTTCCATCTTCCAGGGAGCGCCATAAGAAGTTGCATTCCCCAAGAGCTCCGGCTCCCTCTATGCTGCATCTTTAAATTATATGGCAAAAAGGCATCATCTGCAAGCCAAAGAGGTGACGCAGTTTAGTAGCAAAGAACAGAGGCAATGAGCTGAGTGGTCCCCTTAAGCAAGCCAGAAGCTTACAGATTCAGTGTCACTCCATCTCTAATATGGGGATAGTACAGGCCTTCCTTACAGAGTTGTCATAAGGGGTCTAAGATTATGAGAATTGCTTTGAGCATTTAAGAAAACAAACACTTTATAAGGAAGATACTACTAGCGCTGCTTTCATAGTGAACTCTTACACAACCCAGACCATTCCAGTACCACTGGTTGCTTTTTCCACTTGAAATCAGAGGGCCCAGGGCTCTCAGGAAAGTTCAAGCCATTCTAGCACCTCTTTGCGTTTAAAGAGATAAGCTGACCACTATCTTAGCTGCTGTCTGGTACAAGACAGGTGCCCAAACACTCAGCTGAGCAAGCACAACGGGAACTGGGAATTCTTACCCACTAGATGGAGAGGGTAGAGAGAGCCAGAGTGGTTTAGTAGTTAAGGTGCTGGAGATTCAAATCCACATTCATGTCATGGAAGCTTGCTTGGGCCAGTCACACACTCTCAGCTCTGACCCTGACTAGTATTTGGATAGGAGACTTACAAGGAATACCAGGTTTGTGATGCAGAGACAGGCAATGGCAAGCCACCTCCAAATATTTCTTGCCTTGAAAACCCTACAGGGTCGCCATAAGTCAGATGTGACTTGATGGCAAAAAGAGAGAGAGATCAATTTACCCTACCTTTATGGAGACTCAAAACGACTTACAATCGCCTTCCCTTCCTCTCTCCACGCCTTGTGAGGTAGGTGGGACTGAGAGAGTTCAGATAGTACAACAAATTTGTTGTGAAATCAAAATATTCACAGCACATGAATAGCATTATGAATAGTGATTTAAATGTCAATGGAATTGACATTGAGCTCATCTTCAATCAAAGAGAAAATGCAAGCTAAAATCTAAGCAGGTAATAACACAGGGATAGATATTTCCTGGAAAGAAGTGAAAATTGCATCCAGATACCCATTAAAGATACAAATGATACAACATTACATAAATTGGAATAGCAGTTAATCACAAAGATGGCCAGTGCAGTCATAGGATCCCCATTATCTCATAAAACACTTACACTGGTATAATCTCAACATAATATCACTCTCAACAGCAAAGAGAAAGGAGAACAATACAAGAGGCAATGTAACAACATTTTGACGAACACTCCCACAGCACAGTGGGTAGTGTCACCCATCAGTCATAGCAGTGAGTAGTTGTGACACCTCTGACCACATTACTCTTGCATGAAAGCGACCAGTTAATGCATAGTGTTGACTGAACAAACCTATAATGTCACTCTATCCGGGGCATGCACTAAAAATAACTGGGCAGCCAACAAGATTCTACAGCACAGAGCGCTCTGGCACAATAAATAAGCATCCATTCACAGTTCCCAGGCTTCCCTCTACACAGGGGTTTAATTCCCTAAAAAGTGAATTAAATCCCTGCACAAACAGCCATGCAAACAGCCATCTTTGGATGGGAAAACCAATAGGGCTACATAGGGAAAAGACTAAAGTTCCACTCAATATCCACCTGCGCAGTTTACTGAAACCCTGTTGAGCCTATATGTATTTGGCTTCCACCCTAAAATGGTTGCCATGAGAAGCAGGCCCAATCACAGAATGGATGCCATGGGAGGGGAATCAGAAAATATGTGGTTCCAAAGCCAAGCATCCTGCAGCTCTGAGGTCACCTTTTTCTGAATAGGCAAGAGGTAGTTTTGTGTAGTAGTAAGAGTTCTGGACTAGGATCTGGGAGACCTGGTCCAAATGTCCACTCTGCCACGGAAGCTTGCTGGGTGACTTTGGGCCAGCCACATGCACTCAACCTAACCTACTTCACAGCAGTGTTGTGAGGATAAAATGGAGGAGAAGGGAATGACGTAAGCCACTTGGAGTCCCCATTGGGGAGGATGGTAAATGAAGTAAGTAAGTAAGTAAGTAAGTAAGTAAATAAATAAATAAATAAATAAATAAATAGCATCAGGAGTGACCTGGTAGTCCAGTAGGAAGTGTAGTTCTAAAAAGAATGGTGTGTACATTGTGGGAGCGGGTGGGGGGGAGAGTCCTGCTCAGGGGAAATGTTGTAATGATTGCCAATAGGCAAAGATCACATTTAGGTAGTCTCCAAGCAACGGTGATTTAAAATGAGACTCGGACAGTGAAATAGAGAAATGACTCCCCTTCTACAGAGAAGCCCTCCCAGTCACACAACTACAGGTCTTGACAGGAGGGAGATTTGCAATATTTGCAATATCCCATATCCCATATATATATTTGCAATATCCCAGGGCCCCAGTCCCTTCTCTCTTCCCAATCTCATGTATACATATCCTTACAGCTCAGGAGCAAAGGAAGAGATTCGTATGGAGCATTTTGGTATCATGGAGATACAGGACCTGTGACTGCAACATGACGCAGGCAAGCAACAGGAGCAGTTTCCCCCAGTCTCTGTCATGCTGGGTGCAGCTGTATTGCTGCCTGCCATGCAATCTTGAAAGGCACAGGAGCCCTACATGGGCAAAACATATGAATACATTCCTTCAAAGACATGTGCCATATACAAACTCGCTGATATGAATCTCACAGTTTGATTACGAGGTCAAAGGCAAAGAAAGATCAAGCTAGTTTCTGCAACCAGAGGACCTTGTGCAGAGCATACCTATAGGTCCTCACCCCTTGGTGCCTCCCCCAAAAAAACCCTAATGATGTGGCAGCCCCCTGGGGGACTCACCTCTGGAAGCAAGAATGTATTACTTGCAGTACTTTCCTCAAGCAGTGGTAGAAATGGCACTTCCAATAGAGGTGTGCGTAAAAAACTGGTATTTTTCATACTTGGGTATATTGGAGCCCTGAGTTCCATCCCCTAGTTCCAATACTGGTATGGTATTCAGATTTGGGTTTTATTTGGGAATCTGAATTTATTCAGCTCCATTATAGCCTCTGGGGAAGTTATCCAGGGGTCCAGGGGCTGTTTTTTAAGCCAGAGGCCCCAAATTTGCAACAGAGCTGCTGGTGCCTGTCCTCAGAAGAACCTCCATGTTTCAAGAAGATTGGGTCAGGGTGCCCTGTCCATCTCTTAAAAAAAAAAAAGCAGCCTTTTTTCTCCAGGGCAAAAGTAAAGAGGCATGCCTGCAACAACCATTGGTCAATGCCTCCCATACCAAGAACCAGTACAAGCCCAAGAATCCCAGCAGAGCCACAAGCCAATGTGGCAAATGCAGCAGAACCAGTGTCAAACCAGAGAATCCCAGCAGAACAAAATAAAGCAGGGGGGCCCTTTTGGAAGGCCAACAGAACCAAGGGCAGGCCACAAAAAGCCCAGCAGAACCATCTTAGCCACAGGAGGCCACTTTGCAAGCCCAGAAGAACCAAGGGCAATTCACTGTAAAACAACAGCTATGATTGGGCAAACAGTACAGCTCCCCCTAACATGCTCTCCTATTTGCCTGTGAGAAACACCTCATCCCCCCTCCCTCCTATTGCCCTAGAAAGCTGTCCAAAGGTAGGAAAATGGCACAAGGCAACTGTAGAGACCTTTAGCTGCTGCTGTTTGGCATTCCTGAATAATCCCAAATACACCTGAATTTTCTCTGGCTTTTTTGGGATCAGAATAATCAGCTAGCATGGGGGATTCTTGGATATGTATTCAGCTGGAAAAAATACCAGTAAGGAAAAATACCAGAAGGAAAAAGGTTGTCCCATGGCACTACCAAAAAGAAAGAACGCAATTGCCCTACAGCCACTGTAGGCAGCAAGTAGGACAATTGTGTCCTTTCTTTTTGTAGTGCCATGGGATAACCCTTTTTCCTCATGAAAGACTAATTTATATAGATAACAAAATGGCAATTGTGTTCTTTCTTTTTGTAGTGTCATGGGACAGCTTTTTCCTCATGAAATACTAATTTATACAGATAACAGAACAGGCTGTTTTCTTTGGTCATGTTTATCCTGTTATATCATTCACATTTCTCCTTAAGGCTAGTGCATTTTGTTTTCCACTGAGTTCAAAGGTCAGTCACTTCCTCTTGAAGCGTTCAATTCCTGTTCCTTCCTGCACTGCTGAATTAGAACACACAACCACCAGTTAGTCTATAGTTGTCCTATGAACAACAAAGTGCATTTTAAGGATATGAGTACCTCAAGCATTCTCTCTTGCCACAAAAAGTGTCCCAACCTAACCAGCCCTTTTAATATTTGACACCAATGTTGTAATTTCCCCCCCACTTGTTGCTATGCAGAGCATTTCAACTCAAGTGCTTTCATATCATGCAGCCAAATATAACTTATTGTATCACACTCACAATATTTTTCCTTTGCCACTGGGACTAAGGTGGTTGGTTCGGTTGTACAAAGAGCTGCACTAACAGGAAAGTCAAGTACTTGCAAAATATAGATGCATGCAGATACCAAAGGGTGATCTTCTGAGTATATATTCTGTACCTAAAATGAGAGTGTTTCTCTTTCCCCAACCCACTTTTTGCAACTCCAGCACATACTGGAAGCTGAAGATGGTATTTGAAGCCATACTTATCAGATGAGGAAAAAATGGAATAAAATAACACCTCCAACACTAGAAAAAAGAAAACTGTAAATAGCAGTTAGATGTTGGTCTGCTTTTTTTTGCATATGTTCACATAGTTTAGATGCTTTCACATAGGGGACCAAAAGCTTTATTTTTTTTAAAGTAAGTATTAATGCTCCGGTTCTCTATTACCTCTACCAGGTAGCTGGAAAAAAGAAGCCTAATTTCTGCCCACATGAGTAAGTTTTAGGATTCAATATCTTCTCAAGGATGATTGCATGACTGATGGAGTCCAAAGGCCATCTGGTCTAATCCATGTTGCAGGAGAAGACCATTATATCTACCTATGTCTGCCCATAGACCTGGCAATCCAAACCACTGTATGGATCAAGCAAAAACAAAGTGCCTGCAGCATAAACAGCCCAAGGAAAAGTGAGCCAAGCCACACATGGAGCAAAAAGGCAGTTTACACATATGGGGGGGGGGATTGCTTTCCTGTACCTAAATATGTATTTTTATAGAGTTGAGTTGTCACGGACTTGAAACTACATAAAACAAAGAACCAAAACAACCTAGAGTAGTCAGATTTTAAAATCTCAAAGCTACAAGACAAAATCTGATGATCATTGGTTCGATACAACTCAAGAAAAGCAATTTGGGTCTTTTTTTTAATCCTTGGAAAATGCTTTTTCAGAATATAGACTGCAACTGAAATTATTCCACTTTAAGAATGAAACAGCTAAACTGATGGACAATACCAAGGATTAAACTAGCACACTCAGCAGCAAATAGAGAAAACAGTATCTGAACTGATAGCTCTACACGCCTCTCTGTGATAAGAGATGCAGTGACCGGACTATTCTCTCCACTTCATTTCTGAAGCGACTGAAAGCCATTCAGGACACCATCCAAGCAACAGCTGGTAAGAAACAATTCTCTGTTAGTGCTTGGGGGGCAATTATATTACACTATTCAAAGAGATTTGAAATTGTCTAAGGACATTTCACTTGCATCAATATTGCAAGAAGTTGTTATTACCTACCAAATTGCTTCCCAGTCGACAGTGTTGTTTTGTATCGAACACATGTCTGAATTAACTATTGGGAACAAATTCAAGATAGTTCATAAACAGGAGAAAACTTTGGTAAGAAAATGACTAAAACAAATAGCTATTGGTTACTAGATCAGTCGGGACTCTTGAAGAATGCCTGCCATTTTCATGCTAGTGTTATTAGTTTAAGCTTTCTGATTTAACTGAGCACATGACCCTATGTTACACATAAAGGTATTGCCAAGTGAAGAAAAGGGAGATACAGGATATACACGCTTATGAGAGCTATTTGCCTTCCTTGTCTGACCACAGTATTGTGCCAGGCTCATGCCTGATTGCTGAATTTGGGGTTTCCCACATCAGAATGGTTAGTGAGAGTATTCACCTTTCCTTGAAGGCTCTGGTACACAGGTCGGCAGTAACCTGGTAGAGTATTTAGATTTTTTTCTTTGCTACTATATTCTTTGCCTTAGTGGCTTCTCTGGTAAAGGGAGCCCCAGAGTATTTAGTTACACAGTATAATCCTAAGAATACTTACACCATTATGAGTCCATTAAAATCAATGGACTTAGAAGCGTGAAATTGTGTTTAGGATTGCATTGAAACTCTGTTTGCATCACTTGATGATGATGATGATGAAGGCATGTTTCTTAGGAGTATTCAAACACAAAGATACTCGCTTTACTGCAAGATATCGCACTAGATTACCAGACAATAGGTTGTATTTCCATCACTCTATGAAATTTATTATTGAATTATTATATATTTGTAATGTTTATGCCTAATTAATAATTGGGTCCAAGAAACTGGGAATGAAGCAAGTTCCTCCCATAGTAAGCTGATTCTGAGTGTTAGGGGACCCATGGGAACAGACGGGGATGTGGTACAGGGCTGCAAGTCATGGGGACACCCCTGTGTGTACACAGCACTCCGCTGTGTGTACACAGCAAGAGCTCACACAAAGCCTCTGTGCCTGTATGAAGCAATATCTCTTTCGTGCTGCAGCTCCTCAAACTACATCCCGGCCCTCAGAAGCAGCTTGCAGAGGGAAAGGGAAAGGGTCTATTTGGTGACGTCAATCTGTTCATGCTTCATTACAGAACCAATATAAAATTATGGCAGTAAGTTGGGAAATACAAATTTGGTTTTGTCATGAAAATTCAAGAACAGACTTCAGAATATAACCACAGTTACAATTTACAGAACAGTCGCCCATAAATATGCATCGAAAATAGCACTTGGCTAGTTGCCAGAGCCATAAGATCTGCATTATATAAGTGCCATGTGAACATAAGAAAGGCCCTGCTGGATCAGACCAAGGCCCATCAAGTCCAGCAGACTGTTCACACAGTGGCCAACCAGGTGCCTCTAGGAAGCCACAAACAAGACGAGTGCAGCAGCACCATCCTGCCTGTGTTCCACTGCACCCAAAATAACAGGCATGCTCCTCTGATATTAGAGAGAATAGGTATGCAGCACGACTAGTATCCATTCTAACTAATAGCACGAATACCCCTCTCCTCCATGAATATGTCCACTCCCCTCTTAAAGCCCTCCAAGCTGGCAGCCATCACCACATCCTGGGGCAGGGAGTTCCACCCTTTAACTATGCATTGTGTGAAAAAATACTTCCTTTTATCTGTTTTGAATCTCTCGCCCTCCAGCTTCAGCAGATGACCCCTTGTTCTAGTATTATGGGAGAGGGAGAAAAACTTCTCCCTGTCCACTCTCTCCAAACCATGCATAATTTTATAGACCTCTATCATGTCTCCCCTCAGCCGCCTTCTTTCCAAGCTAAACAGCCCTGAGAGTCTTAACCGCTCCCCATAGGACAGTTGCTCTAGTCCCCTAATAATTTTGGTTGCTCTTTTCTGCACCTTCTCAAGCTCAGTAATATCCTTTCATAGGTGTGGTGACCAGAACTGTACACAGTATTCCAAGTGTGGTCTCACCATAGATTTGTACAAGGGCAGTATGATATCAGCAGTTTTATTCTCAATTCCTCGTCTAATTATGGCCAGCATGGAATTTGCCTTTTTTACAGCAGCCGCACACTGGGTTGACATCTTCATTGAGCTATCCACTACCACCCCAAGATCCCTTCTTGTGGCTGATCCTATACATTTTAGAAGTAAGTATTACAGAGCACAATGGGACTTAAGTCTTAGGGGAGTATTCACAGGATTGCAGCCTTAGTCAATATGTTTATCCTTTGGTTCTTTTAATATATTCCATGATGAATAACTGAAATATAGTTATTTCCTTGAATTTTGTTTTCCTGACTGGGGAAGTGGACAGGTAGTTTCAAGTTTAGGTCCAGGAGCATCCTTGAAATGCCTTCAACTTTGTAGGGATCAAAATCCCATTGTGGTTTTTTTTTGTTTTTACAAAATTAAATAAAACAAACTAGTGCCTTGCGTTTTTGAAGTAATTGAATGATATCAAGTTTATGTTAACTCCGTGATTGTGTGCAGCTTTTTGCAGAACTCACAAATACAATGACAGTGATTTGGGATGCAAAATGTTACTGAATCATTTCACATTTATCAGTATAGTTTTACATGAAATATTTTACCCAAGTATCCAGATAGTTTTGGACAGAAAATAGCTGCACCATCAAGGTACGTGTGTTCTGCATGCTGGAACCTGATTATGAACTCCTGAAGTTATTTAGTGATCAGAACAGTGAAGTAGTACAAGTGGCCCATGCCAAAATATGTACCCCATCTGCCAAACATTCCCAGTGACACATACTCTGAAGATAACATTTCTGGAATCTAGAGGTCACTTGACTGGCCCATTCTTGTTCAGAACAGTTGGCTTATCATGTTCACACATTATATTTTGCGTGATGGGTTATCAGAATGTCTCATTAGGTCATAAACATGCATTCCTAAATTCTGCACAGTATGGACATCCAGTTGATTATGGTGCAATCACATAAAACACTTTGTCAAGGATATATCATTGAGGCTTTGATTCTATGCACCTTTATTTGGAAGTGAATACCATTAAAACAAAGTTAAACTTACTTCTCAACAAGATGTAATGGTTAGAATGTTGGACTAGGATAGAATCATAGAGGTGGAAGGGGCCACACAGGATTCCTTAGGCCACGTTCCTATACCATGTTGGTATAGGAATGGCCAGTTCTCACAATGGCGGGATGTGAGCAGTGGGGTGTCTCAGGGATCTGTGTTGGGACCGGGGCTTTTCAACCTGTTCATCAATGACCTGGAGTTGGGATTGAACAGCGAAGTAGCCAAGTTTGCAGATGACACCAAATTATTTAGGGTGGTTAAAACAAAATCAGACTGTGAAGAGCTGTACAAACTGGAAGAATGGGCATTAAAATGGCAAATGAGATTCAATGTGAGCAAGTGTAAAGTGATGCATATTGGGGCAAAAAATCCCAACTTCACATATACACTGATGGGATCTGTGCTGGCAGTGACAGACCAAGAAAGGGATCTCAGGGTAGTAGTGGATATCTCAATGAAGATGTCAACCCAGTGTGCGGCTGCTGTAAAAAAGGCAAATTCCATGCTGGCCATAATTAGACAAGGAATTGAGAATAAAACTGCTGATATCATACTGCACTTGTACAAATCTATGGTGAGACCACACTTGGAATACTGTGTACAGTTCTGGTCACCACACCTAAAAAAGGATATTACAGACCTTGAGAAGGTGCAGAAAAGTGCAACCAAAATGATTAGGGGACTTAGAGCAACTGCCCTATGAGGAGAGGTTAAAACGCTTAGGGCTGTTTAGCTTGGAAAGAAGGCGGTTGAGGGGAGACATGATAGAGGTCTATAAAATTATGCATGGTTTGGAGAGAGTGGACAGAGAGAGGTTTTTCTCCCTCTCCCATAATACTAGAACACGGGGTCATCTGCTAAAGCTGGAGGGCGAGAGATTCAAAACAGATAAAAGGAAGTATTTTTTCACACAAGCATGGTTAAATTGTGGAAATCCCTGCCCCAGGATGTGGCGATGGCTGCCAACTTGGAAGGCTTTAAGAGGGGAGTGGACATGTTCATGGAGGAAAGGGGTATTCATGGCTACTAGTTAAAATAGATACTGATCATGATGCATACCTATTATCTCCAGGATCAGAGGAGCATGCCTATTACCTTGGGTGTGGTGGAACACAGGCAGGATGGTGCTGCTGCAGTCGTCTTGTTTGTGGGCTTCCTAGAGGCACCTGATTGGCCACTGTGTGAGCGGACTCCTGGACTTGATGGGCCTTGGTCTGATCCAGCAGGGCTTTTTTATGTTCGTATGTTCTTATGTTCCCCTAACTTACCAGGGAAAGCACAAAACCAGGTACAAAACTCCAAGAAAACATATTGGGTTTTTTTAGCACATTGTTTCTTATTTGGTAAATTATCATTATTTCCAGAGTCAAGATGAATCGGATGTCCAGTTTCCTCTTTTGCTTACTGGTGCTGCTGATGCAAGTTTGCTCTTATCTTGAAGTTGCTGCCAATGAAGATCCCCAGACACCTGGATCATGTGCAAATTGGATGGGAGGAGCACCAGGTTATCCAGGTCACAATGGAGTGCCAGGAAGAGATGGAAGAGATGGGCAGAATGGCCAAAAGGGGGATAAAGGCGAGCAAGGTGAGAAAGTTCAGCTCTCTGGTAGTCTGTTTAAACCGGTGAATACCACAGGCTTTGGTTCAAATCTGTCCCATGATTAATCAGTAGGATCGAGAACAATGTTCCCACTCCCTTACAGTTCAGATGAATATGTCACTTACCTTCTCCCCTTGCTGTATTCCTTTCCTTTATCCCTTAGAAGCTCCTTGCTCCATTGATCTTGAGCAGCATGATTTTAAATCTAATGCTTGAAGGATATGAGGACTGAAACAAATCTTGCCACTGACAATGTAGCCTTGGTATCCCTGTCACTTAATAAAAAAGGCATTATGTCAGACACAGAGGCATTAGATTTATATGTTAAAAGGGGAGAGACATAACGTGATTAGTTCCTCATAAAAGCAGCATTCCAAGAGGACATGAGTTAATGAATCAATGGAGCCAAAAGAGCAAGGACAGGTCCTCACTGGGTACGGTATATTCAAAATTCTGCCTTGCATAACCATAGAGGGGTTAGTATTCAGTCTGGCTAAACAGAATGCTCTAGAAAGACAAGTTGTCAAGTAATAAGTATAAGTGGGCAAACTGCATGGTGGTGGTATTCAAAAAACTGAAGTGAACAAACACGGCGAGCATGAAAAGTAGTTCTGTTATAATCAAGCTCTTTAATGCGCTTTTTAATTTTGGCGAAAGCTTCAGTTTTCCCAAGATCTAATAGCATATCCTGCGAGAAGCCCAACAATGACAATTTCTCATCTAAGATTTTTTGCCATGAGGATTTAAAAGAGTCGTGCATCAGAGAAGTTGTAACTTTTTTTTCTTTTTATTTCAGTCGGTCTGTACAGCAGGTGTTTCAAACCCCAAAATAAAAGCATCCAGCATTTATATCTATTGTTGAACTAAACTGTGGGTTGCATTCTGAAAGTATCCAGGAAGTTTTTCTCTTGCTGACAGCTGCATTTGTATTTCTCATCAAATACTGTTCTCAAGTGTGTCTTCCCTTTGGGCAGTAGGGTCCAGAGAAACCCACTGTGAATGTTGGGATGCACACACAGGCTAGGGTGTCAGGCTGCTCCAGGTATAAAGAGGCCCAGTGCATTCAGGGGACACAGGGACTGAGGTGGTGAAGGGCAGGGTGAGCACACCCCACTGAAGGTGTCCACCCCGTGTACAGACGTGAAAGCTCTTGACATGTTTCTACACAGAGGTGTAGGGAAACTCCAGAAAGACGTGGCCAGGGGCTAATCTATGTGCAACACCCAGTGGCCCCAATATCCCCGACAAGGGAGCGCACACCACCGCCCAGGAATCTCCCTGCGAAACACAACCTAATCCTCTTCTTTTTCAATGTAAGCTTTCGTGCTCACGTGTGCCATTTGCTTGCCAGGTAGCGGTCCCTTGCAGAGGTGACCGTCTCCTCGTTGTTACACTTTGTGAATTTGTTCTGGCAGGCTGGAGGTTTCTCTTCCTGCTCTGTTTCCTCCCCTGCACTCTTACATTTCAGCTCTGATACGCCCCCCCACAAGCTTGATGGCTGCTCTTCTCCCCTCTTTTTCCAGAACCTGGGGGTCAGCTTTCACCGAGGACCGGGGGCTGCTGCTCTCCCTCTCCCTCGGGTGCTTCTCCTCTTTCTCATCCCTTGGTTCTCTAACTTTGGCACCTTTGTCTCCCCTTTCCTGATCTTTGCCATGGTCTTTATTGCTTGTCAGCCCTTCCTTCCCTTGTTGCTGCCACTGAGAATGCTTCTCCCTCTCTTTCCTCAGTTCTCTGTCATACTCTTCTCTCTCCTTCCTGTCTTTCTTCCTCTGTTTGTTCTCCCATTCGTCTTGCCTCCTGTAGTGATCCTCGGACCTCAGGTGCTCCTCCTTGTCATGATCTCTGTGTTTTCTCTCTGGATCCCTTTCCCTGGGTTCCCTTTTTCTCTCCTTCCTGCTTCCTCCTCCCTCTCCGGGAGAGCAGTGGGCACCTTTGAGTGGCCACCTCGCTCCTCACTGCATGACCTCGAGTCTCTTTGGCTCTTGCGAGGCTTGGCATCTTCCCCGCTTGGATCAGCTTCACTTTGCCGGGCCCCCTTCCTGTGGTCTGTGTTAACGTCTGCATTGTCCTCCCCATCAGAACTACCCATTTCCATCTCGCTGTCCATGTCTGGGCTATCATCTGCCCTCGAAGGGCTGTGAGGTCCTCTTTTCACATTTGGGCTTCTGCTCATTTGTCTGGAGTTGCTGGAATCTCCACTAGGTTTTTCTTCCTTGACCCTGGCCTCCTGAAGACTACATTTGGGCACCTCCTCTTCTCCCACTGACTGGTTCAGCAGGTGCCTGTAAAATCTGCTGAGATCCTTCTGCTTGGTCACATCTAGCCATGCCTCGAGAGCTGCCTCCTGCCTCTCCCTTTCTTCCTCTTCAGCTCTTTCCTGCAGCTTCTTCTTGTAGGCCGACATCACAAAGGCTTCTTTGTCATCAAATGCGCCCCCTTCCATTTCACGCTCCTTCTGTATTTTCTTCTCCATCCCTTTTTCCTGCTCCTTCTTCCTTAGTTCAGATGCCTTGAGGATATTTTGGATGTACTTGGGCTTTTTTCCCTCTTTGGCAAGAAGTAAGCAACGTGACTTTTTGCCTTTTTCTGCTGGATGTCCTCATAAATATTGTCATATTCATATACCGTGGAGTCCTCTGCCAGTGCCCTCTGGATCGCAAGCTTGGTTTGTTTCACCGCTTGCTTTTTCAGGGCTTCTCTCTGAAGACTCTCCTCCACTGAAGTCTCTTCATCAGAGTCATCTATGAAGACAGAATGTTTGATGAAGGTTTTCTGTTATGCTTTCTTGGAAAAAATAAGACCATATTGCTTGCTTGGGGCCGCCATCTTGGCCGGTGGGGAGGAGCTCCATCTTAAGTTGTAACTTAAAGGTGGCTAACCATGCCCTAGCTTTGAGCGACATTTGGCTTAACTAAGAGCAAAGGGTAATGCCAGATATGCATCAAGGGGCATTTAAGAGTTTTCATAAAAACTGAAGCAATAGACGACCTATAGATTTACTGACAGCAGTTATCCAAATGGCAACACCAAAAAGAATTGGAATGATTTTTAAGTTGAAAACCTGAATAGCCCCTGGGATATATTTGCCACCTTTGGTATGGAAAAAATTGAGAATAGCTCCAGCCCCAGGTTTAATTTTGTTGGACACTGCTTTTTGATTGGCATTCCAATTTAGGTTATGGGAAAAGAGAATAAACAAACTCCTTGACTTGGTCAACCTTAAAGCCATCTAATACCCAGCAAAAAGGAGGCATTTTTCTCTGTCTGTCTGTCTATCATCTAAAAATAACCTAACTAATCTATTTACTTGTCAGGTACACCTGGCTCTAAAGGGGACAGTGGAAATATAGGAGCATCTGGTACTGCAGGCCTTATAGGACCTCCAGGTCCTCCGGGATATCCAGGACTGAAAGGGGAAAAGGGTGAAAGTGCCTCCAGTTATCGATCTGCCTTCAGTGTCGGCCTAACAACCAGAGTCCCCCACCCCAACATTCCTATCAAGTTTTCAAAGATCCTGTACAATGAGCAAAATCATTACGATCCAACCACAGGGAAGTTCCGGTGCAGCATTCCAGGAATGTACTATTTTGCATATCATCTCACTGTGTACCTAGCAGATGTTAAAGTGAGCTTGTTCAAGGGTGGCAAGCCAGTCATAATCACTTTTGATCAGTATCAGAAAAACAATGTTGACCAGGCATCTGGTTCTGTTTTGCTCCATGTAGAAACTGGGGAAGAAGTTTGGCTTCAAGTTTATGGAGAAGAAGAAAACAATGGTATCTATGCTGATAATGTTAATGATTCTACTTTCATGGGATTTTTGATCTACCCAGACTTAGATTATGAGCATTAGACTGTGAGGAATGAATAGGAGAGAATACTTTTGGAGATAGATTATTGTTTAATTGGCCACAGCCATAACAAGGAAGTTAGATAGACTCATGGCTCATTCACACATGTATGTTCACTGCCTGCAGTGTAAAGTGATGGTTTGTATGTGTGCATGAGCTGCCACAGACATGACCACATTGAAAGAACTGTCAGATCACTTCAGCCATAGTGCTTTTCAATGGAGCCAGTTCACATATCCAGCTATCCATCACCAAAAGTACAGTAAGTGAGAGAAAGCAAGTGAGGTACATGTATGTGTGAATCAGGCCACAGGCTGAAATCATCCAAGATGTTATTTACAGACTTATTATACTGTCAAAGGACTGTGCATATGAGTAGTAGGACCCTTGGGCAACAAATAATAATCAGGCACAATCATTGTTCCGTGCTAATAGAAGTATGGTAATAAATACCGCTTGGAGGATGTTTATATGATGTAGCTTTTAGAGTGGTTTCGCATTAGATCCAAGTGATTTTCTCAGACACATTCTCATACATATTCCTTTTTCTTTAGTGAGTTATGTTTGGCTTCTATGTAATACATTAACATAAGCAAGGAATAATGGCAGCACTTCAGTAAAGAAGGGATTTGCAATAGAATTATCTGTATACCAAAGAGCTAAACAATTATAAATAATACTGTTCACTCATCCTTCTGCTTATGTGTTTTTGATGTTCTGAAATTACATTGATACAAAAGACAAACAAGATGAAATTATAATTTGTGCTGTTTCTGTTACTATTAACAATAAAAAATCTCATGATAGCCTTGCCCTTCAGTTTAATTTATTACATTCCTTGTTTATTGTTTTCCAGATCAATAAATCTAATTCTTTATGTGGCCCCATCTGTGGATACTTAAATCTGGAGACTGAAGCCATGAGCAGACAAAGCAGATCTTTCTACAAACCTGAGACATACCCAGAAATTATATATATATTAGGCGTGGCCATTTTAGGGGTTGCTAGACAACTACACCAATATTGCCAGTCTTCAAGCCTTGGTTTTGATCAATAAAAGGCAAAGGGAGGAAGCAGGACCCTTTCCAGGGATGTTTTGGCCTTTCAGGGGGGACTCACCCTGCTCACTACTATTCACCTGCAGCCACTGCACTAATGCCAGTGTGGCGTAATGGTTAGAGTTTCAGACTAGGATCTGAGAGACTCATGTTCAAAACCCCAATCTGCTGCTCACTTGGCACACTTGGGCCAATCACATACTCTCCGACTAACTTACCTAACAGGGTTGTTGTGAGGACAGAATGCCGGAAAGGAGAATGATGTAAGCTGCTCTGGGTCCCCATTGTGGAGAAAAGCGGAGTGTACATGAAGTAAATAAATATAGCTGAAGATGGGAGGCAAATAAAAGGTTGGTTGGTAGGTTGGTGGGTGGATGGGAAGGAGAAAAGGAAGCAATGAAAGGTGAGGTTGTGGGGCTGCCAGGAAGAGGAAAAGAGGAAACAGCATGCAGGACAGGATACAGGGGAAGGTGAGGTGCCCCACTCAAGTCTTTGTGGGTTCCCCACTGTGTAACTGGGCCCAGCCCAGATTGGTGGCCAGAACTTTGCAGAGTTTTCCCAGGGAGAGGCTACCAGGTGCAGGAAGCTGAAGGCAGGGGATCAGATGAAGGTAGGTTGGCTGGTGTGTGGGAAAGAGAAAAGGAAGCAAGAAAAAGGGATAGGCTTTGGGGTCTTTTAGGGAATGGAAAGGCAATAGTGGGGATACAGGGGAAAGTAAGATGCTCCTTGCAAGTTCTTGTGGTACCCCTTGTCATACTATAAATATGACCATGTGTTTTCCAGTATTGTGTGGTAATCCTTTTGATCTTCTCTCTTGTCACACAACAAAACTCTGTTTGGTTAGCTACTTATCAATATTCCTAACAAGGAAAAAATTGTGGCAAGCTTCATATTTCAAGACAGCTAACAGCATATCTAAATCCATCACAAATGTCCTTGTCGAGGGAGAGTATCCTACAGGCCATGAAATTTCCAAAGAAAGGTCAGTGATAGATTGAACAAAACCCAGTGTAATTACTTTAAGAAAACTGGACAGAATCAATTCAAGAAGTCCCACTGAGCATATTAATGTAAAAAGAATGGGAAACATAAGAGCATAAGGAGATTAAACGAAACAAGACATTTGAAATCCTATTATCATGATTTTGAAAAAAAAAAACCAATAAAAGTATTAAACATGGTATTTAATGCTAATTAGACTTTGCTCTTAGAGGATAGCGTACGGCTTCAGTTCTTGAACTAATGTCCTGGAAAGTAACAAGTGCTGACCAAAGGCATACACTCAGTATCTCCAGTTTACACCGGCATTAGAGTTCTTCAAGATTCACTCCTCAGAGATTCTTAGACCTTACATTTCTGTGTGGAAGTCAGATCAGGGCTGGTGCCAATCACTTTTGTGCCCTAGGCAAGGCAAACTACTTGTGCCTCCCATTGTTAACCAATTTTCAAAAACAGATGTCTTGTAGAAAAAATAAAAGCACAAAACTTTTTATCAGATGTCATAATTAATTATATTCCATAGCACTGTTGTGGTATTTATCTTAAAGTAAAAAAATATAAATTTTCAGATGCATTTTTTCCAAGACACTAATCTGTTTAAAACGGTGCCCCTCAGGCCAGTTCTGCGCCCTTCTGAGGTCTGCACCCTAGGCGACCGCCTAGTTCACCTAATGGTAGCACCGGCCCTGAGTCAGATGTATCTGTTATAATAGTGCAGTAGTGCCCATGCATGTTGAAATTACATGTGAAACTGAAGAGCCATGACTGGACTTCCTAATGCGTAATTTAACCTCCAAAAGTGGGTGGGGGTTGTAATGTACAGAGTCAAGACTGTCGCCATTTCCTTATCTGCCAGTCCCCTTTGTACCATAGGGGAGGGGCCGTGGCTCAGTGGTAGAGCATCTGCTTGGCGTGCAGAAGGTCCCAGGTTCAATCCCCGGCATCTCCAGTTAAAGGGACTAGGCAGGTAGGTGATGTGAAAGACTCCTGCCTGAGACCTTGGAGAGCCACTGCCGGTCTGAGTAGACAATATTGACTTGGATGGACCAAGGGTCTGATTCAGTATAAGGCAGCTTCATGTGTTCATGTGTTCATGTGCTCTGGTAGAGAAAGCCAGCAATGTCCCAGTCAGGAGAAAGGAGTGTGGGGGGGATAGATAGGGTTGCCAGGTCCCCCTTTGCCACCAGCAGGAGGTTTTTGGGGCAGAGCCTGAGGAGGGCAGGGTTTGGGGAGGGGAGAGACTTCAATGCCATAGAGTCCAATGGCCAAAGCGGCCATTTTCTCCAGGTGAACTGATCTCTATCGGCTGGAGATCAGTTGTAATAGCAGGAGATCTCCAGCTAGTACCTGGAGGTTGGCAACCCTATGGATAGAGGAAAATCCATTCCATCCCATCCATCAACCAAGGCAGGGGTGGGGTTTGTGAGCAGCTCTGCCGAGGGGAAGGCATGTGCTTGATGCCTGTGTGTGTAAGTGCCTTGGCGTGGGGGCACTGGGAGCAAGCATGGGCCTGCCCTTGCCCTTTTTATCTCTGACCTCTTATCAGGGCCCTCATAACAGAGGGAGAAGGGAGGGGAGAAGTGGGCAAAGGAAAAAGAGCAGCTTTCTGTTCACGTGGGTTTTAGTGATCTTAGCTGTTTAAAGTACACTGGCAGTTGCTGGTATTCTCTCCAATCTGAAGCAATGTATATAAAATTAGTAAAGAAACTGTATCTCCATATCTCACTTCCTCTAAAAGTTACCTTTGTATAAATTTGATAGACATCCATAGTTTACTTTCCCTTCCTAATAAAATAAACTTATTGCTTGTTGTTTAAAGAAACTCTATTTTCCTTCATGGTAAATCAGGAACAGACAAGGTTAACCACGGGGTTATATCAAGGAAGGGCAGAGGTATGCCTCAGAAGCTCCATCACGATTTCCCTCAGGGGTGGCTGGCTGTGAATGGTGCTAACTGCCAAGCTCTGGCAGGCCAGCAAATAAATATTTCTTTGGCCTCTTTTTCAGCTATGCTTGGTGTGTCAGGGAAGTGTGGTGTAGGCAGTAGTCCTCAAAGATTCCTTAAAGAATACCATCAAGAGGACGGTGGCACTATATGGAGGGTGGGATACTTCCATCCATAATTATAGAATCAAAATCAAAATTGTTTCCTCAGGCTACCATTATTAGCTCCTTGCAGGTTTGAAAGAAGTACCTGCATTGTGTTTTCTTCCCCACTGGACTTAAATGAGGTCTAGAAGTTCATTTAAATTTTAAAAATGTGATGGAGAGGGAAATTGAAAAGAATACTTTGCCCAGCATCACAGTCTGTATCACTTTCCCTCCCCTCTAGCTGATTTTTGAGGCTCAACTACATTTTGGGAGACCCCTCACAGCTCCCCAATATCTAGAGTTGCTAGGTCCCTCTTTGCCACCGGTGGGAGGTTTTTGGAGTGGAGCCTGAGGTGGGTGGGGTTTGGGGAGGGGAGTAGGGTTGCCAGGTCCCACTTCACCACCAGCGGGAGGTGTTTGGGGTGGAGCCTGAGGAGGGTAGGGTTTGGGAAGGGGAGGGACTTCAATGCCACAGAGTCCAATTGCCAAGGTGACCATTTTCTCCAGGTGAACTAATCTCTATCAACTGGAGATTAGTTGTAATAGCAGGAGATCTCCAGCTATTACCTGGAGGTTAGCAGCCCTAGAGGGGAGGGACTTCAATGCCATAGAGTCCAATTGCCAAAGCAGCTATTTTCTCCAGGTGAACTGATCTCTATTGGCTGGAGATCAGTTGTAATAGCAGAAGATCTCCAGCTAGTACCTGGAGGTTGGCAACCCTACCAATATCACATGCAGTTTGGCGCTTACAACTAGAGGCAAGTCTTTCTGACTCCTTGGGACAAATCTGCTGTCACCTTTTCTCTTTTTCATTACGTTATCTTTGCACGACTAACATAGCTCGGTTGGGGCCATGGCATTTCAGATAATGGGTTTATGCCAAGACACAACTCATGGGTCTGATACACTGAGGAGCTGTTGGGTAACGAGTTAGTACATTCCTGACTAAAGCATAGGAAACAATGAAACTTTTACCCCTTGCTGCTAGGCCTGGTATTAGTGAAACAAGGAGCTAACTAAAGCAACTGTTTGATTGTATTTCACTTTCAAACAGCACATCAGACAGGATTGCATACTGTGCTAACAAGTTCTAACTGCTATTTAAAAAATGGCTCAGTTTTTCAGTATTTCTGCCTTAACAAAATTAAAATCTTATACTTTTATTCCCCCCTTTGCTATCGCTACTTGTAATAAACAAGTAAATGGACCAGTGTATTTATGCACCCATATTTTTGTTGTATTTTTGTTGCTCATAACATTGTATTATTATGATGAGTAACAAGTAATCACTACAAATATTCTTCATTGAGTATATTTTTATCCTGCCCTTCCTGCAAGGAGCTCAGGGTGATATTCATCAGTTTAACTTCCTCCATTTCACTCTCACAACAACCCTGTGAGGTAGGTTAGGCTGAGTGTGTGTGACTGGCCCAAGGTCACCCAGCAAGTTTCCATGGCATAGAAGGAATTTGAATGTGGGTCTCCCAGATCTTAGTCTTCACACTTTAACTACTATGTCTTAAAATACATTGCCTTTTCACAATTTAGCATGTCTCCAACAGTTGTCCTTTGGACCTGGCTGAATATTTTCCTGCCGAATGAAACCTGAAATGGCAGTAGCCCGCTAGCAGCCAGTCCTGCACTATAATCCGATGAAAAGTTACGAGAATGCCTTCCTGAAATTAGAGTGTAGTTACTACAAGAGTCCACAAGATGGTGCAAAAATATTAATAATTATTCTTCGAAGCAAATTTCCAAGCCCACTTTTCTGCTAAACACAGAATAGTAGTAGAAATTTAATTTCATTTCTTTACCAAAAAAAAAAAAAAAAAAGCAAATAAAATAAAATAATTCCAAGTGTCATTTTGCTTCAGGACCAATTTAGCCCGGTTTTACCGTTTGCACCTTTGTGATGATTTATCTGCCACATTGCAGAGCTTCTCGCTCTATAGTATATTAAACAATTCAAAACACTTAACAGCTGTATCCTGTGTTATTGCCTTGAAAAATGTACCTGAGGAGTCTCCTTCACAATATTTTAGTACACAATAAAAACACCATCTGCATCCCTGTGGAATTTTGAGCTTATGTGGAACCCAAAGGCTTTATAAATAATGAGCCCATCATCTATTATCAAGTAGCTTCTTGATACAAAAGAACCTAGCATATTGTTGGCACTTTTTTTTTACATACCGTAGGTTTTTCCTATGTAAATAAGATTATACGAACAAATTAAAGCATAAACAATATTAACTGAATTACAATTTGTAAAGGATTTTAATTTAAAATTGAAGCCCGTTACAGAGAAACCGGCGGCGTAATTGACAAGCATCTTAAAAGAATTCAGCTCAAATTCTGCTCTCCCATGACAGTTTGGGCGGCTGAAGAAGAAATGTGAAACAGGCCATTTATTCTACCAGGAGCCTGTTCTGCCCAACGGGAGTTCACAAAGGTGTTATATTTTATTTTGTGTTTGCTGAGCTGTACATTGAGTTGATGTAGATTTCACGCAGTCGTTTGAGATTCAAATGAACTATTTAATTTGATTTATTCACAACAAATGAGAAAAACAGAAAATATATAAATATAAGACAAAGACTTTAAAGACTACTTGCCTTTTGTATACACAAATTGTATATATAATTGTTTGCCTAAAGCAGTACCTGGAGGTTGGCAACCCTATCAATT
Source organism: Euleptes europaea (assembly GCF_029931775.1). Classification (NCBI taxonomy): domain Eukaryota; kingdom Metazoa; phylum Chordata; class Lepidosauria; order Squamata; family Sphaerodactylidae; genus Euleptes; species Euleptes europaea. The sequence goes on from NC_079316.1 coordinate 42,841,726, forward strand.
AACAAGAACCAAAATGGCCGGGCCATTTTTTGTTTGTTTGCTTTGTTTTCAGGCCAAATGCCAGAAAAAAAATTAGCACTTTCCCCCTTCCACTATTTTGCTGTAGTTGTTTTAACCATTTACCATAGTTGACTAGGCAGTTATTGCGCTGGGCTTTATCCCCAAACCTACTCCAAACTGCTAGACTCTGTCTCTAGATCTACCCCAAACTGCAGATTAGGACTTCTTAGTTAGGAATAGTTCTACAATTCCTCATCCCACTTTAACAAAGAGAAAGTAGAATGTGGATCACAATCCCAGAAAATGAGCAGCTCTATTATAACCATGCTCAATCACAATTTTAAAATCAAGTAGTTCTGTGGAGAAATACATATTTTCATAGAATCACAGAGTTGGAAGGGACCACCAGGGTAATCTAGTCCAACCCCCTGCATAATGCAGGAAATTCACAACTACCTCCCCCCCACACACACCCCAGTGACCCCTGCTCCATGCTCAGAAGATGGCCGAGGTGCCCTCCCTCTCATGCTTAAGGTTATAGAATCAGCATTGCTGACAGATGGCCATCTAGCCTCTTCTTAAAAACTGAGGAACCACTGTAACTGTTAGAAAATTCTTCCTAATGTCTAGACGGAATTTTAAGACATTCCATGAAACTAACACTTAGCAAGAGGTTGTGTAATACGTAATACCTGATAACCTTCTCATATATTTCTCTCCTGACATGCATTTTCCTCCAGACACCTAAGTTGAAATGCTGACACAGTCATGCCTATACCACCAGCTCATTGTTAAGATGAAAATATAAGCCTATGTCTTTTGTCCTGAGCGCCACAGTGGAAGAGCATAATACAATTCAAGAAAGCAACTCTCTATAACAACCTTAGGCTTACTTTAACAGGAGAGTCCAGTCCTGTCAACAACTTCCAAGTCTATTTGGCTCGGATCCTAATGTATCAGTTTTATTATGCCCTGTGAACATTTCACAAGTAAATACGTTACTCATTGCCTAATTTGTTTAAATAAGTACACAGTCCCCACAGTTGGGTGGGCTTTGGGGATTTCAGATAGGGAAGTTTCTACCATACAATCTTGGTCCTTTCATTAGTGTTAACAGAGCAACCCTTAACAAAGTTAAACCCTCCTAAATCCATTGAAGTCAGTGGCCTTAAAAGGATGTAACTCTGTTCAGGACTGCACTGTCAATCTATAAACCTGCAAAAATGTATGCACATACTTAATTTTGTGCCTTGAGAGAATAATCAATAGGAGTTAAGCTTATGTGTAGACTCCTCCACATGAGCGGTGGAGGCTAATCTGGTGAACTGGATTTGTTTCCCCACTCCTACATACGAAGCCAGCTGGGTGACCTTGGGCAAGTCACTCTCTCTCAGCCTCACTTATCTCACAGGGTGTCTGTTGTGGGGAGGGGAAGGGAAGGTGATTGTAAGCCGGTTTGAGTCTCCCTTAAGAGAGAAAGTCAGCATATAGAAAGCCAACTCTTCTTCTCTCTTCTTATTCTGCTTTTCCTTTGAACTCTGAAAATTAAAATTGCCCAAATATATAGAATTGAAGTAACCACATGCAACTGCTGTATTTGTGAAAATACTTTCTAAAAAGATGTCTGGGGCTCAGAACAAAATATGCTAAGTGCGTCTACTGGCCCAGTTACAGGTAGCATGCAGAAGTTCCTTCAGGCAGCTGAAGCAGCTGAAGCAGTGGGTTCTTCATGCAGTGGTGATGTGAATGTGGGAGTGCTCAAAGAAGACAGTGGAAATGTTCCAGTTTCCATGAATTTAGACGATGGTGAGAGCTCAGCCTCTGATCAGAGACCAAGTGCAATAGTGCTACAGAAGGAACCACATCAGGCCAGACTTAGTAATAGTATTGGTGATCCTGCATTATGGCCAAAGGTTATGCAGCCTGCATTTGTAGATGTAGTTCTTTCCAACAGGCCAAGTGAAATGGAGGATATGGCTTTTCCTATGTGTGCGCGCAAAGTGCTGTCAAATTGTAGCCTTACAGCAACCCTGTAGGCAGGGCCGTCTTAACAGCATTATGGGCCCCTGGGCAAACCAGTGTGCCTGGGCCCCTACGACAACCACTCACAGGAATAAAAAGTAAATGGTCGATAATATTAAACACGCACAGATTAGCATAGGGCCCCTATCCTCGTGAGCCCCCCTGGCAAGTGCCCATCGGGCCCATGCATTAAGATGGCCCTGCCTGCAGGGTTTTCAAGGCAAGAGACTATCAGAGGTGATTTGCCATTGCCTTCCTCTGCACAACCCTGGAATTCCTTGCTGGTTTCCCATCCAATTCCTAACCAGCTTCTGAGATCTGATGAAATCAGGGTAGCCTGGGCCACCCAGGTCAGGTGGCACTTGCTGGGAAAGTCACATAGAAAGCACAAAGCCTATCTGATGTCAAGCAAAAGATGTTTATGCTGCTCTGATGGAAGTAGCAGATGTAGATCTTTCCCATGAAGCACAATGTCTTGCTGTCAATGTTAGTATGAATGAAAGTTTCAAAAACAATAGATGGTTTTCTTTCCATATTTTTGTTTTATTTTTGACAAGTATCCTTTATTTTAGAATATTCATTGGATAAATAAAAACACAGATGATAAGAGCCTCCTCTCACCCTGCCATGGGCTTTCCACCCTCTGCCATTCTGAGATCAAGCCACCTCCCCTAATGGGAAGGAGAAGCAGCTATGCCACCCAAGTCTCCTTCTTTCCTAGGACTGGCTTTCCCTTGGCTCCCTCTGTCTTGGATGCCCCTGTAGCTCAATCCTTTTCCTCCTCAGCCAGGTGTAGTGCCTTCCCTTTTCTGGGATTCCCTGGCTTCACCCCCACCTGGCCTGTATCAAATCCCCTCCCCCTGCTCCACCTAGGAAGCTATAAAAGGAAAGGGAAGCTTTCCCTTAGGGTTGCCAACCTCCAGGTACTAGCTGGAGATCTCCTGCTATTACAACTGATCTCCAGCCAATAGAGATCAGTTAACCTGGAGAAAATGTCCATTTCGGCAATTGGACTCTATGGTATTGAAGGCCCTCCCCTCCACAAACCCCACCCTCCTCAGGCTACGCCCTAAAAACCTCCCACTGGTGGCGAAGAGGGACCTGGCAACCTTACTTTCCCTGACTCAACCTCAACCCGGCTGCTCGAGTGGGGGTCAGTCAAGGGCCTGACTCACCCATGCAAGGAAGGGTGGGAGCCAGACAAGAGCATAGAGGGCTATGGTCAGAAGACAAGGAGGAGCCTTGACTTGGGGATGGTCAGGATGGGAGAAGCCAAGAGGCGGCCCTGAACAGCCAGGGGAAGGAGCAGGTCCGGGAGACAGGTGACAGAGGGAAGAAGCAGGGAAAGTAGGGTTGCCAGGTCCCTCTTGCCGCCAGTGGGAGGTTTTTGGGCACTCCTGTGAGTGCTGGACGACAAAACTTTTACTGTAATTAGATGATGACAGGATCCCTATTTCACTGGGACAGTGGTCTATAGAGCCCTAAGCATCACGGCTAATCCAGCCCTGCAGTCTGTCCAGAAATTGAGAGGACAGTCGCTTTGCTAGATTTAGCCATTGGCAGCATTCATAGAAGACGTACATGCTCGAGGAGGGAAAAATTCAGCAAGTGTATCTTTTCCCGCCACAGTGCCATACTGGCTGGAGATAGCAAAAAGGACAAGTTCTCCTTCACCACACTAACGCAAAATATTTGCTTAGCCTTGAATTTCAGGTTTAGCACATATGCTTTTAATATTTGGTTTATGTTTCATGGCACATTAAATGCATGCGAGTAAGAAAAGTCCCCACAGCCACACCTGGTTACAGATATTTATTTACTTCATTTATATGCTGCCTTTCTCCCCACTGGGGACCCAAAGCAGCTTACATCATGTACAGGGGAAGGTGCTAGGAACTGCTCACAGCAACCCCTGACATGACGTTTCCTTCTTTTGTTAAAAGATTGACCCTTTCTAGCCTTGCCTCTTTCCCATTAACGTGATTGCGAGCCCTTTCTGTGGTTCTGACAGGCCATTGATTGGTCCGTGCTGGGCAAGCTGTCCTGGGCAGACAAACCCAGCAGGGCTGGAAAGGAATTCAGGGAAGCAAAACTGCATCACGCAGTGATTATGTGTGAGACCCCCCATCGCACAGAGGGACGGGGTGGGTGGGTGGGTGGCAATTAGAACATTCTTTTAAGTGCCCCTGCGGGTAGATGATTGAGAGCACTGTTGCCGGCGTTGTTGAACGACAGGTAGGTCACAGTTCAGGCTGTGAGAAGACAGGCAAATGCCATACACTTCTTTCATTTCTGTTGGGAAAGCACTACGGATGAATCTCCTTTTCTCTGGTCAATAATCTAGTCACTGATAGTACTTTAGAATTCTGCTGGAGACTGGAGGAAGACACTGTGGGAAGACACTCTTGTGTGAACTCCTTATTGACGTTCTGCATAATGTGGAGTCTTACTACAGGCACAGTAACCAGTCATTGTTTCCTGGCTTGAAGGGCTCAGAATTAAGTGAGCAAAAGCTCAGGCCCTCAGAAATACTATTGCCATTTTTTTTCTTTCCTCATCTTTGCATGGAAGAATGGCCAAGAAATTAGAACTGCCAGAAAGAAAACGGCATACAAACAAACTTGGAAAAAGGAAATAAATTTATTTTTTAAAATTTTAATTTAATTCTTTCAAATGCCATGCAAGATTATTGGACACAATTTACCAGCCCCATGGCGCAGAGTGGTAAGCTGTGGTACTGCAGTCCAAGCTCTGCTCACGACCTGAGTTCGATCCTAACGGAAGTTGGTTTCAGGTAGCCGGCTCGTGGTTGACTCAGCCTTCCATCCTTCCGAGGTCGGTAAAATGAGTACCCAGCTTGTGGGGGGTAAAGGGAAGATGACTGGGGAAGGCACTGGCAAACCACCCCGTAAACAAAGTCTGCCTAGTAAACGTCGGTATGTGACGTCACTCCATGGGTCAGGAATGACCTGGTGCTTGCATAGGGGACCATTACCTTTACTCATCTTACAGCAGCCAGACACAAAGCATTTTAAGCAGGTGAAGCTTTCCCCACAATTTCTATCATGCCAGGAAAACACTAGTTGCAGAATATTTGTGTACTAGAGACTGTCAAAGACTCTGGCTCACAGCTAATACAAAAGAGGAAAATCTCATTATTGAACCACAGTAATTAGATATCCTGGGCTGGACCCTACCTAGAGTTGCCAGCTCCAGGTTGGGAAATACCCGGAGATTTTGGAGATGGATCCTGAGGAAGGTGGGATTTGAAGAGGAGAAGGACTTCAATGGAGTATAATGCCCCAGAGTCCATCTTCCAAAGCAGTCATTTTCTCCAGGTGTGCTGATCTGTCATCTAGAGATCAGTTGTAATAGCGGGAGATATCCAGCTATCACCCGTAGTTTGGCCACCCTAATCCCACCCCTACCCTACTACTCCACTGAGCAAAGTTTATTTATTTATATTTATACCCCACCTTTCCTTTTGGCTTAAGTTGGAAGCCTTCCTCCAACTCAAGTGACTCTTCTGTTTGAAGAAGAGCCATGTAAGTTGAAGGAAAGCTTGTTAGGCTGGAGGAAGGCTTCTTGGAGGATGGTTGGATCCAACCCCCTGCTAACCTAAACACCAATTGCCTAAATTGTCCAAGGCTCTGGGACAGTACAACTGAGAACTGAGAACAGCTAAGTGTCAGTCAAAGGGGGTAAAGAAGGGGGGAGGGGTCAGTATGCTTTAACCTATGAGTTTAGAGAATCTTGGTACAGGAAGTTTGGGAGGATGGAAATTTTCAAGTTGTTTTCTCCTCCTGTATTTCCTCAGCTTGTAAATATCTCATAGAATAAAAGTATAAATAACACTAAAACAAGTAACAATATAATATTGGCTTCCATATTGCTAAGAGCAACAAAACTCAACAAAACAGAGAAGTCAAGTCTATTTTACAGAGTTTTCTGATGACTTACAAACCTGTGCTAAAATCAAAACATTAGGAACATTAATTTTTAAAAGGCCAATTGATAAAAATGGTGCCAAAAACGATGAAAGGGTAGCAGGCAGCCTGTCAAGGGAAGACTATTCCAGTTGCAGTATCACTGAAATGGCTCCATCCACCTGGATTCGTTTTTGCGGGGGCACTTGAGCGAGTCTGTCACGGTGATCTCAGGCAGAGGAAAGTGGTGTCTTAGATTGCTTTTGCATAATTTTGGCTTGTTCAGGGCTTTGGTCCCAAGTATTTTCTCATACCTGTGCCAAACCCTTACTGGATGGACTGCTTAATTAATCACAGATCTTCAGCAGAAATCGTTTCCGTAAGATGGAAAGAGCAATGTGAGATGTTACCAGACGATACCGTTGAGAACACTGGGATGGATTAGTGGAAGTGAGGTCCCTTAGATTTAAATTTTTGCTAAGCTGCCAAGTTGACTAGGTAACAGAAGTCTCCTAGTATAACTTATGATTGTCAGGAGAAATGAGTGAGCTCTAACAGTTCTGCAATAGAAAAAAAAACTTACATGGGAACTTAATAGCCACTCTGATGCAAGAGTTAGAGCACTGAACATCTATATGAAAACTTCAGGTTTAAAGTCTTGCTGAGGCTCAAAACTCATGAGGTGACCTTGGGAAAGTTGCTGTCTCACTGACATCCATGGCAGTAACACGTTAAGGGGAGCCATAGACAGCTGGTTTTATGTTTAGAAAATTGTTCATTGCATTTTGAGCTTGCTCCTCTTTTGCAAGGGACAAAAAGTGAGAAAGAGAATTCAGTATGGTTGGCCAGCTACAACAGCTGGAAAAACTGTAGACAGGTATACCAGCTTCATTATGCACTGTGAGTCTACGCAAGGGAGGAGGAACATGGCCATAGCGGTTTGAGACTACTTTCTTTCACCAACCATGCACTTCTGATGGTCTTAGATGTTCCTACTAAGAGGTATGGAAAGCATTGGGACTTTGAAGCTCTCGCAAGAAGGGACAAATAATTAGGAAGCTGGTTGTAATCAGCACACAAGCTTTAAGTTCCATAAGACTGATCCGTCAATGCAGAACACATGGCTTTGTGCCATGATGCCCCCCCCCTTCCTCATTTATTGACTTAATTTACACATGGTCTTACTTCCCAGTGGGAATCCAAAATCACTTACATTGTTCTTCTCTCAATTTTATCCTCACAACAACCCTGTGAGGTAGGTTAAGCTGAGAGTGCGTGATTAAGCCAAGGCCACCCAGTAAGCTTCCATATCAGAGTGGGGATCTGAACCTAGTCTGATACTCTAATCAATATAACACAGTGGCTCTTACAGCTCAAAAGACTACAAATAGGAAACAATCTGAGGCTTTTAGCTAATTTATTTATTTAAGAATTATATATTCCATAGTTTTAGATACTGTATCTTTTAATTCTAACTTGTAATTGATACGAATATGTTAATGGCTTTGCCGTATTAATACATCTGAATCTGAATGCAAATAGGAAACAAGAACACTGGGCCAAGGGGATTGCTGCAGATATTTAAGGGATGCAAAAATTGTGTTTTCATTTCAGACTCCGAAATGTCTTCCAGTGGTGTCATTTTGTTATAGCATCTATGCATTTTCATTTGGAATAATATCCTCCCACCCTCACTTAACCATGTTGCAAGCTAGGGCTTCTGGCTCTGTTTGCAGTGCTGCAGCTGACCAGCTAGGCAGCCAACACGTAGGTGGAAGAATTGCTCTTCACCTGGTATACCTCAAGGGGTCTGGATGAAATTCAACAGCAGTCCCAGCCAGCCAGGCAGAAGAGGGGGAAACACCAGCATTTGTCCGTTCAGATTTTCCCATTCATTTTCATCACTCAGATGGATAAATCAAAGCAGGTTTTCATTTGTTTACAGACATATGCAGACCCCAACCTTTTATCTTCAGCATGTGAATGGCAGATTGGGTTTAAGTGCTATAGACCAATGATGTTGTGTTATGAATAATGTTGTAATAATGAGCATCATGCTCTGTGCCAGTTAAGTCATTTAGTTCTCACCTCTCCCTATGGCTTCCAACATGATACAAATTGGTCTAACACAGGTTTGAAAGCAGAACTAGATAAATGTCTGTCCCTGACTGCTGGCAAAAATTTGGTCCTACTATAGTGTCAACTGTCCTAGGAATTCCATTCTCAAATTCACCTAATGGGATTCAGGACAGGGTAATGGATAAGGATTTGAAAAGAGCAGGGCTTAAATAATTTGTGCTTCTTCACTATAGAGGAGATACATTTGTGGGATTTTGGTCCAGCACCTGAAATGTTGATTATGTAGATCAAATACATATAATAAAAAGGCAATTCACTAGATTTTAGCCCTTTCAGCTAGAACAGGGGTCCTCAACCTTTTTGGGTCTACGAGCATATTTGGAATTCTGACACGGCATGGTGGGCACAGCAACAAAATGGCTGCCACAGGAGGCGGAGCCAGCCACAAAATGATTGCCACAGCTTAACTTCAGTAACACTGTGTAGATCTTTGTGCTGTGATGGCAGCTGCTGCCAAAATCGTTCTTCACCTGGTATACCTTGGGGTATATTTTTAAAAAATTGCATGGCCAATCAGAAGCCTTGCTGAGCAAAAGCCCTACCTGGCCCCAGCCACTTTCTAAAAACACTTGGTGGGCACCGGAGGTGTCAGCAGGCACGATGACACTGATAGGTGCCACGCTCGGGACCCTTGAGAAAGTTCATTTGCAAGAGAGAATAAAACTGGAATAGAGACAAGGAATAGGGAATAAAACTGCTGATACCATACTGCCCTTGTACAAATCTATGGTGAGACCACACTTGGAATACTGTGTATCGTTCTGGTCACCACACCTAAAAAAGGATGTTACAGAGCTTGAGAAAGTGCAGAAAAGAGCAACCAAAATGTTTAGGGGACTAGAGCAACTGTCCTATGGGGAGCGGTTAAGACGCTTAGGGCTGTTTAGCTTGGAAAGAAGGCGGCTGAGGGGAGACATGACAGAGGTCTATAAAATTATGCATGGTTTGGAGAGAGTGGACAGGGAGAAGTTTTTCTCCCTCTCCCATAATACTAGAACACGGGGTCATCTGCTAAAACTGGAGGGCGAGAGATTCAAAACAGATAAAAGGAAGTATTTTTTCACACAACGCAGTTAAATGGTGGAACTCCCTGCCCCAGGATGTGGTGATGGCTGCCAGCTTGGAGGGCTTTAAGAAGGGAGTGGACATATTCATGGAGGAGAGAGGTATTCATGGCTGTTAGTTAGAATGGATACTAGTTGTGCTGCATACCTATTCTCTCTAGTATCAGAGGAGCATGCCTATTACCTTGGGTGCGGTGGAACACAGGCAGGATGGTGCTGCTGCAGTCGTCTTGTTTGTGGCTTCCTAGAGGTACCTGGTTGGCTACTGTGTGAACAGACTGCTGGACTTGATGGGCCTTTCTTATGTTCACATGGCACTTATATAATGCAGATCTTATGGCTCTGGCAACTAGCCAAGTGCTATTTTCGATGCATATTTATGGGCGACTGTTCTGTAAATTGTAACTGTCGTCTTGTTTGTAGCTTCCTAGAGGCACCTGGTTGGCCACCATGTGAACAGGCTGCTGGACTTGATGGGCCTTGGTCTGATCCAGTAGGGCCTCTCTTATGTTCTTAAGTTTACCCTTGTTTTCATTAAAACCTCATTTGCCTTTGATGATAGAAGGCATTAATACATTCACAAACTACTGAGAGAGAAAACAAAGTAGGATTGTACCACAGCTTGTGTGTTTGATGTTCCAAATATGCCTTTAGAACATGTCAAAGAAAACAGTCTGCTTCCTCGCAGTCTCAGAAAGCAACATGAGCACAATTGAGATATTCGCCTAAACTCTGTTCTGCTGTGGAAAAAGTATTTGACTGTTTCATAAATAAGTCACTACTTATAGAAAACCCTTTCTCAAAGCAAATTATAACAAAAAATAAACTGCAAAATAAATAATTATATAGCAATAAAAAGACAGATTTGGTTCCAAAATATGAATTGAATCCTATGAAAATGTTTTGAAAACATTCAGCTCTGCAGTCAAATAACGTAATACTCAGAACTGCTACACAGCCATACTGCTCATCTGCATCAAGCTTTTCCTTGTTCCATGTGATAATTTGTCAAAGTAAGTGCAAATTGTTTCTTGAGTGTTCTCAGTTACCATTGAAATCATCTGCACATGTATATAGATTGTACATAGCTAGGTCCCTGACTGGCAACTACTATAGCAGCAAGACATACAAGAAGGAGTACATGGAGACTTGATACAAAGGAGAAATCGGGTTTCTGGGCAACCCATGGAATCCTAGGAATATCTATACAAGGGACAAAGAGGGAGCTTAGTAAACACATTTTTCAGAGACAAGACCCCAAACCAAAGAACAGAAAGGCCAAGTCTTCAGTGTAGTATGGCTTTTGATTTTGTTTCTTACTGCAGCGACAAATTGCCCAGTGAACTGCTTTTGAAACTTGTGGTAGCTTAAAACCCAATTTGAGATGTGGGACAGGTGTTCAAACTGAACAGAAAAGTCAGAACTCTTCCTGATCACAAGCAAATTCTCAAATTATGGCCACCACTAATAATTTAGGTCCTACTAGCACTGCTGCATTCTATTATACCTTTACACATGACTACTGCAAATTGCAGCAGTAGCTTTAAAGATATGTGAAATCATATTTTCCTCAGTAGTTTCTCTTTGTTTTCAAGTAGCACTTCTCTTTAATGTTATCCATCTTGTGTAGCACATCTGATGATACACTGTATAGGTAATTCATGCTGTCCTGAATTCTCGCTCTATGCATGTCTTGAGCACTGCCTACATCATGTGTACCAATTATGTAAGTAAGGTTGAAGAATGTAAAGAGACTTCCATGAAACAGCCAATGATACCTACTGTTCCACAGGCAACTCAGTTATCTGTTTGAAAAAAATGGGGATTCTAGCTGTGAGTGTTAATAGTTACCAGATTCTGTGCTTAAAAACTAAATATTCCAGTGTTATTATGATCAGGTTGTTACCACACTTGGAAGAAAATTCCACTAATCTTCTAAGTGAACTGTGAACAAATAAGTTTAGGTGTTAACCCCCCTTTCCCCCACCATTCCTGCATTAATAAATAGAAAGAAGCAAATGCCTAATAATACCAAGTGACCCATGTAAACAATATTTGAAACAAGCAAAAAAACCCCCATAACTTAGAATGCTGCAACATCTAGTCAATTGTATACCCAACCACAAGAGATGTTATCTAGATTTTATTGAAGCAAGCCTGCGAAACTGTACATCTATACATTTCTATTGGAAAATGGCCCCACAGTTCTACCCTTTATCCATCTTTAGCCATGTTGTCATGTTCTTTCACATCTCAGATGCAATATTCACAGCTCCTTTTCATTTTGAACATAGACGTTTAAATATTTAGCACCACACTGCTGGAAGGGGATTTTCACTGGATATCATCATCATCAAACATATCTTCAAAACCTAACAAAAATAAGAAAGCCAATTAACATGACTGCAAAAATCCATCTTTGTAATTCTGAATAAAATCTATATTCTGAAGAGTTTAACAATAATTTGAAGCTTATGGGGGGGAAAATGACTTACAGAAGCTAATTAACAATCATTATAAGACCTTCAGTTGAAAATATTTGATAATCATGCAATGAAAAGTACTTGGTTAACATCTAAAAATGTGGCTGAACAAGTTTAAGTCTGTAACTCAAATTAAATTCTGAAATTCCCTCCTCTTTAGCAATCCAGCCTAAGTTTCTGAAGGATGGATTTGGGATCGGCCTTGATGTTGACTACAAGGGGTTGCTAGTCCTGTTGAATATTTGCTTCCGTGGCAACAGCATCCCACAGTTCATTCTTGGTTGAGAGTTTATTTGATCCAACAAGAGTATGTACTGCATCAACTTAAACCATATCTGTGGGAACATATCCTAGCACTGGCTGTTTTTCAACTCTGATCCTTCAAGTAAATAAGAGGGTTATTTCAAGTAAAGTCACTTGGATTAGAACAGAAAAGGAATCCTGAACGTACACATTTAGATGTATTCAAGGGATAAATATCATGATATACAGCTCTCTAAAATATTTTTTCATAATATATTTCATATAATATCTCTAGGATGGTTCTTTTTCACAAGCATTTGTGACAAATATTCATTAAATGCTCATGCAGTTGCCTCAACTCAAGGTATAAGTCATTCTGGTCCTGGGTTTCGGTGTTACTACTGTAAAATATTTATTAAAAACAAATACAAGCAAGGCTTTAAAATATGTGACAACCTAGATAGTGCTAGCAGTTTTTCTAAACTTCTGCCAGGCCTACAATTGAGGACAGCCGCCTATATTTGCTCATATTATCTATACCATCTATTGGCCTCTCCCCTCCTTTTCCCCTTAGTGAGAACAACAAAAAACAAAGGGTTGCCACCTGTCCCTACAGCTTTTAGACTTGTGCACCATCATGTTAGGTTTTTAGAATTTGATTGATGGCTTTATTATGGATTTTACTGTATATTTATATTGTATGTTGTTGTATTTTTAAAATGATGTTATCTGCCCTGAGCCAGCTTGCTGGGGAGGGCGGGTTATAAGTCTAATAAATAAATAAATAAATAAAAATCTGAGAATTAAAAACAGGCTGGTTATTGGTGTAAGCTCTGTATTAATGCTGAAAAATCCATTTTAAAAAGGTGTGCACATGGCTGAAAAACAGAAGAACTGAGCCTTGTAGAAAACTGTATGAAAGGCGTATTGGTTTTACAATCTGACAGAAGTGATAATTATTCATTGTTCTTTTAGAGTTAATTTCTTAAAAAAATATAATTTCTTACAGAAGCCCTCACCTCACAAATTCAGAGTCAGAGGTTCAGGTGCCCCATAACTTCCCAGAGGTGGAAAAATTACCACCCATTATTTGAGCTCAGACCAGCTCTTTCCCTCCTGTAAATTCTCTGTGTAATCCAGAAGACAAGCACACAGAAGCAGCATGAACTTCTTCCATCTGCGCCAAAGCTCAGCGCAATAGAGGGAACTGCCCTTCTTATTTCTGTGTAACAGTGTGTTGTGTGTGGGAGTATCAGGGCACGTTGAGCTTTGGAGCAAGCAGAAGTGTCTACTTGTTTAAAACTCTGTATAATGGAAGGGAGTTTCTCCAAGTTCTCTGAACTTCACCCAATTTGGTTTGCTCAGCAAAACACCTAGGAAGCACTACTCTAACAGATTAGTGCAACACATCATCACATGCCCTACACATCAGAGATGTTTCTGCGTGTTAACAGCTCCACATAGGGATATTGGCATGTAGAATACAGAGTAGCTTACCAAATATACCCCAACAAATCACATCTTAACTGTAACTGGTGTTCATCTAGGTCTTCGTGCAGACACACATTGTGTGTCTGCATGAAACAGTAGATAAACATACAGAGATAATTATCAGTTCTCGATCAAATGGGAACTCACCCCAAGACAGGTTTTTGCTTTTAATGATTAATTTGAAGCATTTGCCAGCACCAGTATCTATACATTTCTATCCCACTCTCCCTCCAAGGAACTCATGGTGGCATACGTGGTTCTTCTCTGACCCTTTACATTATCTCTTCACTACAAACCTGCGAAGTAGTTTAGGCTAAAAAATAGTGCTTGGCCAAAGTAAACTTCATTGGCTGAATGGGTATTTGAACCTGGGTCTATCCAGTCCTAGTCCATGCCAGACTGGCTAACAATGGAAATCCATGTAAGATCTACTAGGGAATGGGTAAAATAATAGGCCTGATTTAAAACTCAAATGTATCTAATACTTACTGTTAAAGAAGTCTGCGTGCACTGCCTTTTCATTGGCTGCTAAATCCATCAACAGACCTGTACTTCCTCCTGCCTGAGAAATAATAATTTATCATCCATAACAATAAAACATTATTAGTATGTACATATTAATCTTGGTTTTGTATCCATCGATCAGTAATTTTTAGATACCTCACTAAACCATTTCTCCTGTTTTTTGACAGCTGACTGTCAACAATGACAAGTTCATTCAATGTTGTGCTCCATTTTTTGCCATAGTTAAATGAAACAAACAACTAGGGAAGAATAATGCCAGAATTCCCTAACAGACATCAGAGGGTGAACTATGAGGAAGACCTCTGAAGTAACAGTGGCAGAAAAAGCACCAAAAGGATAGTAACACAAAAGATCTGAAATTCTTCATTATACCTTTAGAAATTTCTTGGTGAAGCATTCATGCAGATTTACTTTCTTATAACATTAGCAGAAGATGGAGATTATTTTTTGTGAAGTGTGTGAGCATCCTCAATCCCTTAAACAGCCAACTATGAAGTGAACATTCAGCCATATACATCCATACCATCTGTGGAGGATCATGCACCATAAACCAAGTAGACCACAAACAGCTTGTCACAGTAAGTCTGTTACTCTTCAAGATACCTTAAGACACCCCTGTGCTTGCTGCAACAGACTGACCCAGATACCCCACTGGAACATCCTTTGATTCTTTCCCACCCATATGGTCACATGAAGTTGCCTTATACTGAATCAGGTCCATCAAAGTCAGTACTGTCTACTCAGACAGGCAACAGCTCTGCAGGGTCTCAGGCAGAGGTCTTTCACATCACCTATCCGCCTAGTCCCTTTAACTGGAGATACCAGGGAATGAACCTGGGACCTTCTGCACGCCGAGCAGATGCTCTACCACTTAGCCACGGTTCCCTCTTTAAGCTCCTTGGGGGCACAGAGCAGCATATAGGTTTGTAAAAGTCTCCCTGTGCACTACCAAAGCCGAAACTTTTAGTCGCTCGAACTGCAACCCCTAAGCAGAGTTACACCCTTCTAAGGGCGAAAACGCACGGTCGCTTTATCCTCCTTTAATCCCTGTTTCAGCCAGGATTCAGTCAGGATCGAATGCATGCGTTTCACCTAATGTGCATTCGATCCTGGCTAAAACAGGGGCCATTTAGTCATGGAAGGTTTTGCCTTGGATTTGCCACTCTATAGATGCACATTTCCCCCCATCCGAATTCTCAAAACTCTGCCTGGGGGCTTATTGTTGAGTTTTGAGAATATGGATGGGGAAAAAGTGCATCTCAAGAGTGGCAAATCCAAGGCAAAACCTTCCATGAATAAATGGCCAGGGATTAAAGGAGGATAAAGCGACCATGCGTTTTCGCCCAAAAAGTCTTAATAGGGCATAAGTCTACTTCGAATGGTACCGACCCCCAGGGCAGCTCTTAGAAAGGCCCCCTCCTCCTCCACCAGATGGGCTGCTGGCCGCGGGGTGGGCGAGCCTATTCTCCTACCCCGCCCTAGAGCCCCAACAAAAAGGGCGGCACGAGCACGCCTCTCCCCCCTGGGGCGGCCGCCGCCTCACCTCGTCGAGGTCCACGTAAGGCCCCGCGCCCTCGGGAAACATCTCGTCCACCGCGGGCTTCATCGCGGACGTCGCGCTTCTCTCCCTTCCACTCACATCCGGTCGGAACGGGGACTGACTTCCGGCCAGAAGCTCCGCGGCTGCTCTAGGCGCTGGGGGAACCGTCTCGTCTATGGTGCCCCTCCGAGGCTTCTGTAGCTGCGAAAGCTTAATCCGCGGGAAAAGCTTCCTCGCAATGCATCACGGGGGCTAGGGGGGGGGTTTGGCTTTCTAGTAAACGCAGTGGGATTTACTCTTGCTCGGGATCAGATGGTGCTGCCAACTCTCTTCATGCCCTGTATGGGAGGAGGTTTTGCCGTGTAGTGAATCATTTCTAAACTGAAAGGTTCAAACAAAGCTTCCTGGAAACCTCCAGACTAACAAAGACTACAGTCCACAGTAGCCATGCGGATTAGCTTTGGATTTCACACATTAACAGATCATTTCAGGATACAATGGTTCCATATTAACAGACCACACCCTTATTAGCACATTATCTTGATACTTACAGGACAATGGTTAGCACGTTACCTTTGATACTTTTTGCAGGACAATGACTCAGCTCAAACCCAACCCCTTTCTGACTATATATTACTCTTCCTACACACTTGACACCGAGAGACACTGTCCTTCAGTGTGAAGTGCCTGTGTTATAATATTAATTCCGAATTAATATAACACAGTAGGAGGTTGATAGTTCAAAGCAGTTGTTTATTAGGCCTAGCATACATACCGGGTGAAACC
This sequence comes from Euleptes europaea, assembly GCF_029931775.1. Lineage (NCBI taxonomy): Eukaryota > Metazoa > Chordata > Lepidosauria > Squamata > Sphaerodactylidae > Euleptes > Euleptes europaea. The sequence goes on from NC_079316.1 coordinate 42,857,945, forward strand.
GCCCAAAACGCGCAGGACAGTCCTTCACACAGAACAAAGGATTACAACAACTTTTATAACCTTGGATTAGGGATGTTACAATTACGTCAATTCACTGCACACTGGCTGTCCGATTCATTTTAATTAGCATAGCGTGTACACATTGGCCAAAGCTGTTTCTTGGCAAGCACCAGGTCTTGTGACCACATTGCTAAGACATTGCTTTTCTCTACAGGTGCACGGCTGTGCCTGGCACAGAGAGCCTGATTTTACTGATTTTACTCATGGCTCCTGGGTGCCACCTTCCCAAAGCCCTCATGAGTGTGTGCACATGAATGCATAGTGTTTCAAACCAGCTCTTATACTTTAGGCCTAGCATTTCCATAAAAGCAAGTACGCAGACTGAACACAAAAGCATACATTCAAATAATAATAATAATAATAATAATTACAGGCATTACAAGTGTTACTCCTCTGAAGATGCCTGCCACAGCTGCTGGCGAAACGTCAGGAAAGAAAATACCAAGACCACGGTCACACAGCCCGGATAACCTACAGGAACCAAAGCTTCCTGGAACCCCATCTTCTAATTTTCAAGCAGGTTACTCTTGCTGGGCTATGCCCTGTAATTAATCCTTTGTGACTGGATGACTTCTGCACATGTACAGAAGCTCTCTTTTTTATGGTTTAGGATGAGACGTTTGTTTTTTTCCCTTGTTAAAAGGGTATCTGGAGTTGCTTATATAGAGTTCACTGACACAAGAAGTAGTAATGAATATATTGTAGATGGCTTTAAAAGGGAACTAGGCAAATAGATGCAGGATAGACTGACCAACAGCAATTAGCCATGACAGGTAGATTAAACCTGCTGGAGCCCTAGTGGCTGGTAAGCAAGAACAGGGGAAGGCTGTTCATTTGTTGCCTTCATTTCCCGCTTGCAGGCTCCCCAGATGCATCTGGTTGGCCATTGTGCAAATCCACATGGTGGATGAGCTGAATCCTTTCAGCAATCCACCTGGGCTTTTCTTGGGTTCCCGACTCCCAACCCAATTACGATGAGTCAGCACCTTCTGAGTTTTGTGGGGTTGATTTCTACAAACAGAATTTATGATGGGGAATGTGGAGCTCCACTAGCATTGCCAGGTCTTCCCGGGCCACCTGTGGGAGATGGTGGGGTAGGACTGCCACATCCAGGTTGGGAAACTGGATGGAGCCTGGGGAGGACAAGGACCTCAATGAGGTACAATGCCATAGAGCCCACCCTTCAAGGCATCCAGTTTCTCCAGGGGAACTGATCTCTGTAGTCTTGAGATAAGATGTAATTCCAGGGGATCCCCAGATCCCACATGGAGGGTGGCATCCCTAACCTGCCCTGTGAACAGTTTCAAAGTAGGTGTCTTGTGTGTTGTCTTCAGTTCCTGCACCTGCTGTTCCTACTCTAAATTGGGACTGCATGGGACATGCACAAGGAACTTCACTCCCTCCCCAGTGGAATTAACCTGAAGTGAAACTGCTCAAGGATGGAACAGATTGGCCTGTTGTGTGAAAGTTTAGGCTGTCCCTGCATTGAGTAGCGGGTTGGACTAGATTGCCCCTTCCAGTTCTATGTTTCTATGAAATGCTGTCATCTGTCTATAGGCCTCACACTTACCCTTCTCACCATAAATTAAATAAATTGCATAGTGAGTTCAGTACCACTGAGAAATAAATGGTACATAGAAAAATTATTGCAAAAATCTACAAATAAAACATTTTCCCACAGCAAGTCCTCTTTTGGATTGAGAGCTGGCTGAAAAATAGGAAGCAGAGAGTAGGAATCAATGGTCAGTTCTCACAATGGTGGGATATGAGCAGTGGGGTGTCTCAGGGATCTGTGTTGGGACCGGAGGTTTTCAACCTGTTCATCGATTACCTGGAGTTGGGGTTAAACAGTGAAGTAGCCAAGTTTGCAGACGACACCAAATTATTTAGGGTGGTTAAAACAAAATCGAGATGTGAAGAACTCTAGAAGGATCTCTGCATACTGGAAGAATGGGCATTAAAATGGCAAATGAGATTCAATGTGAGTAAGTGTAAAGTGATGCATATTGGGACAAAAAATCCCAACTTCACATATACACTGATGGGATCAGTGCTGGCAGCAACAGACCAAGAAAGGGATCTTGGTGTGGTAGTGGATAGCTCAATGAAGATGTCAACCCAGTGTGTGGCTGCTGTAAAAAAGGCAAATTCCATGCTGGCCATAATTAGACGAGGAATAGAGAATAAAACTTCTGATATCATACTGCCCTTGTACAAATCTATGGTGAGACCACACTTGGAATACTGTGTACAGTTCTGGTCACCACACCTAAAAAAGGATATTACAGACCTTGAGAAGGTGCAGAAAAGCGCAACCACAATGATTAGGGGACTAGAGCAACTGTCCTATGGGGAGCGGTTAAGACGCTTAGGGCTGTTTAGCTTGGAAAGAAGGTGGCTGAGGGGAGACATGATAGAGGTCTATAAAATTATGCATGGTTTGGAGAGAGTGGACAGGGAGAAGTTTTCTCCCTCTCCCATAATACTAGAACACGGGGTCATCTGCTGAAGCTGGAGGATGAAAGATTCAAAACAGATAAAAGGAAGTATTTTTTCACGCAACACATAGTTAAATGGTGGAACTCCCTGCCCCAGGATGTGGTGATGGCTGCCAGCTTGGAGGGCTTTAAGAGGGAAGTGGACATATTCATGGAGGAGAGGGGTATTCATGGCTATTATTTAGAATGGATACTTGTCATGCTGCATACCTATTCTCTCTAATATCAGAGGAGCATGCCTGTTATTTTGGGTGCAGTGGAACACAGGCAGGATGGTGCTGCTGCAGTCATCTTGTTTGTGGCTTCCTAGAGGCACCTGGTTGGCCACTGTGTGAACAGACTGCTGGACTTGATGGGCCTTGGTCTGATCCAGCAGGGCCTTTCTTATGTTCTTATGTTCAATTTAGAAAATTTGTTCACATGAAGAGGTGCTGTATCCAAATATTTTCCCATAAATATTCCTTCCAAAATAAAGATTCATAGGCATTTTCAAAAGTTAACAGCATTCGAATCAAAGAATTATTTATTTGGTTTGCAGATATAATATAATATAATATAATATAATATAATATAATATACATATTAAGTATAGATAATCTGTTAAAATAGAAGTTATGCTAGAATCATTAGTATTTAAAAAACAAACAAACAAACACGAGAAGCTGCATGCTTGATACAAAGGAAGCCTTGTAACAACACAGTTGTTAAGCAAGTAATTTTGGTGTTTCTTGGCAACAGTAAAACTCAATCAATCTCTGAGCTCTGGGATTAGCCCAGCGAGTTAGTGCTCATGGTATGGGACAGCATATCCAAGAGTATTTCCAAGTGGCTGGTGAGCAAAGAAGCTTCTAGCCATCTCGTTGATTCTGTGGTATGCTCCCAAGGTCCGGAAGTACTCCACATATGACCAGAAATCATTGGCCGAGAAAGGCCAGTAAGGCATACCTGCAGGTTCTCTGTAAGGGTCTAAAATAAAATAATAGAATTATCTTAATGTATGACATTTTCAATAAACAAAGCTTGATATGAGGACCCAAGACTCCTGAAATGGGTATCTTTCATTTTATTCCATACGGTTGGTGTTAACCGTTACCAGTCAATTTGATAGAACATTAGTCCCGTACTTAATTTATAGCCTGCCTTTCTCACTGAGATTCAAGGTGGATTACAAAATATAGAAAATAGAAAACAGCTGCTGCTATGTGTGGTTTTTTCCTGTCCTGTGAATGCACCAACCCATTAATGGAACAAAAGACATGATAACAATTTGTTTTTCATAATTTCATAACTTTGAAGTAGTTTGCCTACAATGTAACAACGTCTAGAGAAATGCATTGGTTTTTAATGCCTGAGCACTACAGATGTCCAGAGATGATGGTATAATTTGGAGAGAGTGAAGGAAAAAGGTAGCAGAACTAGAACACATTAAAATCTGAATCATAAACCACAGCAGACCTTTAAAATGCGGTGTAAATCCAAATAACCCCATGAATATGAACTGTACAACATAATACCTGAATTTCAATTTTGGACTGGATGTGGGACATCATTAACTTTTAATCAAAGTTGTGCTGCACATTCATTTAATGTTCTCACTTTCGGGGAAGTCACTGGCTTAGTGGTTCTAAACATCAGTACAGTTGTGTGCATGTGGTTCTTGTTTCAGCAGGGGCTACATCCATCAGAAATCTCCTCCCTTCAGCAGCATTGCAGTACATGGCATTTTGTGCTGTGATTTCATGATTCACCTTTATTTATTTATTTTCATTTGTTAAAGCATTTATATCCCATTTTTCCTAGTGGTTCAAGGCGGCTTACAATAATAGTTAAAAAAAACATCCCCAGCTAAAACCAACAATAAAATAGCAAACCCCAAATTTTCCCCTCTCCCCCCCCTTAAAAGATGCCTGCCATTCAAACCCCCCCAAAAGCCCTGGCAAAAGCTTCACTTTTTATGGAAACTTTGTGACCCCTATTGCAAAGGTGTATATAGTTTTGAGCCTATTAAATCCAAAGTTTATGACATTTTCCCAGGGTCTGATCTCACTCCCTCTGAAATCAACAGAAGTCTCTCTTCTGACATCAACGAACTACTGAACAATGTATTTGGAAAGATTCCCAGTATAGGTTTGGGGTTGGGGGTGGAAAAGAGAGCTTTAAAAACTTTACCGTCTTCATCTTCAATAGGCCTGGCATCTGCAAATAAGCAAGAGATTCATCACCACTGGATCTCTAACGGAAAGATTTTGCAGAGCAAATACCTGATCTGTCACCCAAAAACAAACAGCCAAGCTTCTCATGTCTAAACTGTCTGAATAAAGACTCTTCTGTTCTCCCCCTCACCTAGTGTAGACCTCTATAATTTCTGCTAATGAGGGAGTTAGATGTTAATTACATTCAAATACCCTTTAATAGCAAGACTATATGCAAAGAGCAGAGCACTGTTCAGGTGTGAAAAATCATACCAAAGGAGATATATTTAACTATAACAATCAAGATACCTGTCAGTGCATTCACCAACATACAGACGCAGGCTATGCCCACAGACACTAACTTCATCTTTCCTGGGATTTATGATTTTTCTTTCTGAAGTATAATCTGTATGGATGAAAAATATCAGAATATAGCAAGGCTAAAATTAGTTGCATATTTACATTATATAAATGTAAATAGAGTGATATATACATTACATTATATATAAACATTATTCTTTTTTTCCTTTTCCAGATGTTACGTAAATTCAAAATTTTACCTGCACCAGTATGAAATGTAATGCCTTGAAAGCACTTACTACTGTGGTTGATTTTAGCTTCGCCTCAGGAATTACTTTTTCCCTCTTTCCCTCAGATCTGGAGAGGTCTGTAGTTTTGAGTCCGTTGCAAGATCCTGAATGAGCTTCTATTACTTTCAAATAGCTGTACTGTTTAAAGGAGACTGGAGGGGAGTTTGTTAGGGAAGGAACGTCACATCTTTAGCACACCAATCTGCCTTTTTCATCCTCATCTTCAGATGTTTGCAGCGTGATCCAAAGATGATTTGCTAAACTAGCACAGGCATGGCAGTGGTGGGACTGCCTGACTGTTTCACTAGTGCAAGATTTAAAATCGTGACATTACTTTAGAGTTTTCCTGTCCTAATAGTATCCTATCCAGTTGTCGACTACACACGATCCATGGCCAGAAACACTGTTACAATAAGACCTGTGGATTGGATCCTGACAGGTTTCCTTTGGTGGAAGTTGATTATTCCATACCGTTTGCCCTAGCAACCCCTATGGTCCTCCTTTTGACCCACATAGGAAAAGGAGCCACCATGAATAGAGGCATCAGTTCTCCTCTCTCTTGTGCTGACAGAAAGCTCATGGGATCCAACCCTATATGTAATACACTATTGAACCAACAGTAATAGAGTGATAGTCTAGCAGTTCCTTTTTGGTTAAATTCAGTGCACAGTTCCACTTTAGAAGTGCTGAAATGTCATCCAATTTACTCCTGTTGACACTAGTCAAGTTAGTGGCCTGACTTGCCATAGCATCTCTGCTTTAGACTAGCAAGCCCAGTTTATAAATCATCTTAAATCTTAGTGCTATGGTTTGATTGGGTTATGGATTGGGTTGCCCGATAGTCCAATTTCTTCTCCACAAGAGTGTGTCTTTTCATCCATGGAGACAGTTTACGACGTGTTAATCTTTCAATAGCAGTAAAAAAGAGTCCAATGGCACCTTAAAGACTAACAAAATTTCTTACAGGGTATGAGCTTTTGTGAGCTACAGCTCACTTCTTCATCCAGAAGCCTTAAAAAAAAACTGGCAGCAGGGATTGCTTTTGAACTGTACGGTCATATCTTTAGTTAGCTTTCCTACCATTATTTCAGGAGAGGAGGAACTGTTGGAATGTGATGCTCTTTGCATTTTAGCTTTTGTGAATTTCAGAAGAGAGCAAGGATGGTTGAATCCCTTCACAATTATGCAACTGAAAGAAACAGGACCAGATGCTTTGTGCAGATGGGAAGAGATCTGTAATTAAAGTTATGTCATGGCATGCAAAGAGTCACCATCGTACCACTTTATGTGGAGCTAGGAGGAGACTGTGCCATCGAAGGAGTGCTCTATCCATGCTGAAGTCCACACTCATTTTGGAGGACAGTTGATCATCAGATACCCCCCGACCCGGTTCATTCTTTCTGTGCATATCTCAAAATACTTTGTTTCAGTCATGGCACCTTCATGTGATGACCACTCAGTTTCATAACAGCAATTTTCATAACAACAACAACATAGAGTAGTTAAGAACCATAAGAAGGGGGCCAACCTTAGTCACCAAGAGTATATTACACCAGTGCTCTGTTATCTGCAGCAGCAGGCTGTAGCCTTCCAGGTATAGTTCATGCTGCTAGTATGACCTATATAGTGAGCAATGGCTCAGGTCAAGCAACACTCCCATGACCTGTTCCATGGATATGATTCCATTAAGGGTTCTCATATATCTGCAACAGATGTTCACTGTAATTCTCAGCCTCTTCCTTTTAAACTTCTCTCCATTTAGGGTCAGAATACTCTTTTCACTTTCTACACTTGAAAACAAAATAAAAAGGGAAAAAAAACCCCCACATAGAATGGTGGGTAGGAGTTTATAATACAGCAACATCTCTAGACTCTTGTGCACCAGACGTACTTGGGGTGGAACATCATTTCTGTGCCTGGAATTAGGTAGGATTGTTCCATGGTTTTGTAGATTGGGAAGAAAGGAGATCTTATCCAGCTTTTCCCTAGCTATTATACACAACTATGTCAGATCTGCTGAAAGTAGATTTGTTGACCGTAATTCAAACAAAAGCCTTGAGATTGCTGGGGTTATTTTTCCCCCAATATGGCATAGTGAGCCAACCTCCACCATGACATCATTGTTCAAGGCTCCCAAAGAGTTATTGGTCAGCTGGTAACAATCAGTCATGTCCAGTTTTATGGCATGGTTTTACGCTTCTTCCTGTTCTATTAAATGTATGACACTGTTTTGGGGTCTGCTGTTCTCTAATTTTGGAATGAAATTTTATTACACTGTTGGTTGTATTCTGTTCGCTCTTTGTGGCTTTTAGTCTGTGCAATCCTCTTTCAGCTTCAGTGAGAAAGGTGGACTATAAAATGACGTAATTAAGTGAACAAATAATAAAGGATCCGCACCAAAATACTCAGTTCAAGAGCCAACAGTTATAGCTTCTACTTCTTCCTGTGGGCACAAGGAAGATCTCAGCTACCACTGAGATACCAGTCTGGCCAGTCATTCTCACTGTTGCTGAATTGGCAGAAAGTATAAAGTTTAGTAGGCACGGATTCCCAGATTTCCACCTAGAATTTTAAAAGTTTCACTTTAGGCTGTGTATCAGAGACTGCTGCTGATCCAATTTCATATGTTCAACACATCACACAGCCTTCAATAATTTCCCTTATACTAGTGAAAGAATATACCAGGCTTGACAGAAAACATCTGGAGCTGTGACATGCTAGCACACAAATGGGATTAAATTGGTTTTCTGATTTTTAGTTGTAATTACGTAGCATATCCCAAGATGAATTCTCAGGGCTCTAGGACACTGGAGCTAGTAAAGTGCCAAGAGTTTATCACTTCATCTTGCATCAAGCTATTTGCCATCTGGAAAAAAGGGGATTTCCCCCATAAAACCTCTGGAAACATGATGAAAATGCATTTTTATAATGTCCCCCCAGCTAACTTTTTAGAGACAGTAGTGCATTATCACATCTCTAACATCACAGTGGTGTGTGTTGTCAGCGGGGGGTGGGGTATTCTTGCATCTAAGTATCCAAATATTTCTGATCCTAGTACTTTTGGTTCTGAGTGTTACCTGGATGAGTGAAATTGTATGACATATTATTCCAGATTATAATTTCTTCTTCTGTAGAGGTATACAAATAATGTATGAATAAATGTGATTCTGAATATTGAATATGAGAAAATGTGATGTAACAACTGCCTCAAACTTTGGTTTTATTTCACTGTAAACTAGAACCTCTCAAATAAGGGTTCATGAGAATAACGAGTTTATTTTTCAGTTAATGGCTGATTTGCAATAGAAAACCTGTTTCGGATAGTCTGTGGATTGTTGCTAAGCAGTAGCCTAGTGTGTCTACCAATGTTTTGGACAAACCCACCCTAATTGCAAACATAGCCAGCATTCCCTCTGGCCTAGTTTGTCCTCATTGGCACATAAAACAATGTCAAGAGGTGTTAAATCCAATCTCCTTCCCTCAGCATTGCTGCTCAAGCAACTAAGGGCTCAGTTGATGCTGATCAGCTACCAAGGCTGTTCCTGCCCCAGCCCACCTAGGTGCTTGCATCAACGATGGACTATCTTGGGAAGAGTTCCTAATCTGTAGATCGTTCCGGGTGCTTGCCTGGTTAGCCTTACCTGCTCTTGCAACTTGCACCATTTATCATTGTAAGTTTATTATGGTCATTGACCAGTATTTCAGAAAAAAAGGAAAACAGCAGTTCAATCCAACGACAACGTAATTCGAGTCTTCAAACTTTTACAATTGCAACCTTCAACCCTTTAAGACCATTTAACCTACAATGGTATTATTTTCTTTCCCCCGAAACCTGCGTATCAAAGGGCAGAATTTGGCTACATGGCATGATGTCTGATGGTTTTTGTCCGATAACAGAAAATCCAGTTTAATTTCATCGGTTTCATCAGAAATCCTGTCTAACAGAGGCTTTAAAATTTTTAATCTAACCTCCTTATAATAAGGGCATCTCAAGAACAAATGTTCCATTGTTTCAACTTGCACTATTCTTGCCTAACCAGGCAAAACATCAGGTCACTGTAACAACACTCCCCTTTTCAGGACAGTGCAAAGCAGGAAAAAATCAGGGCCAACTTGATGGAGACCCAAAAAATCTCTGCAGAGCCTAGGCTGGCCAATTGCCTGGTGGGGGCGGGCAAAATCTTGCCAATCCACCAGGCTGCCTGCTGACCAGCTGAGGGTTGGCGGGCAAAAGACAGCCAGGGGGAGGGGAAGGCATGTGATGTGCGCATGTGCAACATGCTGACATTGCTTCCGGGTTTACCTGGAAGTGATGTGGATGCTCTAGCAACCTCCACTGAAACTCTATGAAAGACATAGAGTTTTGGCCAAGATTGCTAGAGTGCCCGTGTCACTTTCGGGTAAACCTGAAAGTGATGTCAGTGTGTCATGTGAGGCGCGTGCGCATGTTGTGTGCCCCTAACCACATCCCCATAAAGCTCCAGCTGGTGGAGCAAAGGGACCTGGCAACTAGGGTTGCCAACTGCCAAGTAGTAGCTGGAGATCTCCTGCTAATACAACTGACCTCCAGCCGATAGAGATCAGATCACCTGGAGAAAAATGGCCGCTTTGGCAATTGAACTCTATGGCATTGAAGTCCCTCCCCTCTCCAAACCCTGCCCTCCTCAGGCCCCACCCCCAAAATCTCCCACCGGTGGTGAAGAGGGACCTGGCAACCCTACTGGCAACCCTAGCAGAGCCCCAGTGGCAACTGGCTAATCCTGCTGTATCTATAGGGAGGGACGGTGGGCTGACACGCCATGCCACAAAAGCAGGCTACCAAGAGCCGGGCCTGGCTTATGTGGCCTCCCAGCCCCTTCACTGATTAGCTGTCATAGAATGTATCAGGATATTTGATGGCACCAATACCTTTGGAAGAGCCTTCTTCTGCTGGAAAATACAATTTCTGTATCACACAGTTGTGATGCCTGTGTTTCTGAAGGCTTTTTCACTTCACTAGTCACCTATATATGATTTCCTAGAATTAAAGCTAAATGGAGCTTGAGAAGTTAAAAATGAAATAGTATAGCTAAATGTGTTTTTCAAAACAACAACAACCCCAGAACATTTTGCCTACAACTTTCCTGCTATGCCTCCAATGGGTAAAAAAATGACTTTGGCTTACAAGACAATTGATCTATTTTATTTTATTTTTTCATTCTGAATATCTGGAACAGAAGACTTGACTCTGTTTTTCGCTTGCTTGGCGAGGATATATGTAAATTCCTAACTCAGCATGCCAAATCAAATTCCATTCTAGCTGGAGCCTGTCCAAAGAGTACCTTCTGTACTTTCTTGTACTGTGCAGCATTTTTAATATGCCGAAAGCACACGCAGTTGCCTGTCTCTTAAGGTCCATCTGTAGCAGCAGTGGTGTGGGGCACTGGTCACAATGCCAACAGCAGACTGTCTCCCTATGACTCTGTGTTTATTGTCATATGCCCCAACAGGGAGTGGAAATTCCAAGAAAACTCAAGTCTTGGCAAAGCTGCCATTGCAGTTCCCAGGCTGACACTGAAATGTGCAATAACACAACGCTTGTTGAAAGAACTCAGTATTCTCTGTACTGCTATCTCCTATAAAACAGTTTCTTTGTTCAGCAGTTACATATAAATATTTCATCTCCATTAGTTGAAAAGCACATTAATCGGTGTCCTGAGATATGCAAGGCCAAGTTTGTAAAGACATTATTTTGAAAAGTAACTTATTCAAAGAAGTTTGGGGTAGCGTTCTCATTAACGATGTCAGTGGGGTCTTTTAAAATGTGAGCCAACAGATGTGAGCTATTCTATTCTATGTCAAGCCCTGACCTGCATAGCCCAGGCTAGCCTGATGTCATCAGATCTCAGAAGCTAAGCAGGGTTGATCCTGCAAGTATTTGGAGGGGAGACCTCCAAGGAATACCAGGGTTGCTATGCAGAGGAACGCAATGGCAAACCACCTCTGAACGCCTCTTGCCTTGAAATCCCCACCAGGGGTCGCCATAAGTCAGTTATGCCAGGAGAGTAGGAGCTTTCCTGATCACCTTGGGTAGGCCATTCCACAAGGCGGGAGCCACAATGGAGAAAGCATGTGTACAGGCAGTCGTGGTGGTGGACTCTGATCTGGATAACTGGGTTTGATTCCCCACTCCTCCCCATGAGTGGCGGAGGCTAATCTGGTGAACTGGATTTGTTTCCCCACTCCTACACACGAAGCCAGCTGGGTGACCTTGGGCCAGTCACACTCTTTTAGCCTCACCTGCCTCACAGGGTGTCTGTTGTGAGGAGGGGAAGGGAAGGTGATTGTAAGCTGGTTTCATTCTGCCTTAAGTGGCAGAGAAAGTCGGCATATAAAAACCAACTCCTCTTCTTCTTTGTTGATTTTGCCCATTTGCAGGTTGGCACCTGTGGAAGCCACCCTGGCAGACATGAGCGAAGATGTTTGAATGTCATGGACTCCCTTTGGCATGGAGCAAATATGTATTTTGAACTCTGGAATTGGTTCTCAACTATAACGCGTGGTATTTACTCTCTAATGATGGTTTAGAACTGCAGCCAGAATCCTTCTCCTCTGGTTTTCATTGTTGATTATTGCTGCTTTTAATGCTTTCCTGGATGGGTGTTGATCTGTTACTACTGTAGCTGCCCTGCTCTGCCTCTCTGCCAGGTGGACTCAATGCTTTTTGAACCAACTAGCCAGACAGCTGCTGCTGCCTTTGCTCAAACCTTTCCAGGGAAGACATCTCACAAAGAAATCTGGATAATGTATGGACCAACTTTGAGCAACATTGAGTAGAAGTAGAAGAAGAGGAGGATGAGTTGGTTTTTATGTGCCGACTTTTTCTACCACTTAAGGAAGAATCAAACAGGCTTACAATCACCTTCCCTTGCCCTTCTCTGAGAGCTGTGACTAGCCCAAGGTCACCCAGTGTCAGCGAGGGCTCTGACACCCAGCTGGCTTCATGTGTAGGAGAGGGGAAACTAATCCAGTTCACCAGATTAGTGTCCACTGCTCACATGGAGGAGTGGGGAATCAAACCCAGTTCTCCAGATCCGAGTCTACCGCTCCAAACCACTACTCTTAACCACTACACCATGCTGGCTCTCACTGATGATTGGCGAATATGATTGGGGTTCACCTGTGATCACTGGAATAAATACAAACATCAGCTGTCTGTTCACTGCACTGGCTTTGATCAGTTCTGCTACAGAATAGCCTAAAGATTCACCTTTCTTTCTTGCCCGTCCACACCACTGGAATTAAGCAGTGCTTCCCCCCTTCCCACCAATGTATTTCCCTAATCAGTGGGCTTAAAGGAAGGGGTTTTTGCAGATGCTTCTATGAGAGGCTGCAGCAGGTATCCAAGTCACTATTTAGAAGGCAGGAATCAATGGAAGCTTTCAGAAGGCTGCTTTGGAACTAGGAGGCACCGCATCATGGCACTTGTTTGTGTGACTTACTCCCAGGTGGGAAAAGTTTCTGAAACTGGCAACAATGAATGCCTTGTCTCAGGGTGGGCCTGTATACTACAGTCAGAAAGGGATACATGAACCAATTTTCCACAATAGGGTATCCTTTGGAAGAAAGGGACCGTCTGTCTGTTTTGTTTCCTAACATATTTGATTTTTATTTTTGCAGCAGTTTACACACACACACAGCAGTAAGTGTTAGATATTGGAAAACTTGAAAAAAACTGTAGTTTCCTTATGGGGTGAAACTGTAAGCAACATTTTTTACTGTACCTTGATTAATATTTGGCAGTGAATCTGGAAGCCATGTAAAACTGCCTGATAGACCTAGCAATAATTGTCTTGGAGTGAGCCTGCTAACCTACAGATCTGCATAATGGTGCCCCATAACAGGACTAACAGGACTGAAGGTCAGAGTGACCCTGGGCTGTAAAGACTTCATAGACTTCAGAATGATTATGCCCACCTAGGCTGACCATTCACTCCTTTTGCCAAGAAGGACAACTATTTCATGGTCAAGTCTGGACAGCTACAGTTCTTATTCTTAACTCGACCTAAGTCATAAGTTCCAGCTGCTGATTCCTGGCTCATGACTGCCCACTTCCATCACCAGCCTGTCATTTGGCTGCTCATTTCCTAGTCCTGGGCTGTCACTCAAAGGTGACCCATGGCTGAACTTTGAAAAGGTAGATCCAACCCATGGGCTGCTTGTTAGCCATCTTGGGATGGAGACAACTATTTCTCTTCTGACCTTCTCCGGGCTTATGAGCACTTTTCATCTGATCTTATGTACATCATAATTGCACAAGGCTGCCAAGAGCCACCATAGTCCCCCACCCCAGATAAATATTCCCTACAGAGTCCCTTCATACCATCCAGATCCACCCAATCAACACAATATAGGAAGACCTCCACACTTCTATCATTTCACAAAATGTGCAAAACAGAATTATTCAGGAGGGGCAAAGCTACGATGTCGTTCAGGAGGCGACTTTTATTAGGGATAAATTAAGGTTGCCAGCTCTGGGTTGGGAAATACCTGGAGATTTTGTGGGTGGAGCCTGAGGAGGGCAGGGTTTGGAGAGGTGAGGGACTTCAATGCAATAGAGTACAACAAAGTGGCCACTTTTTCCTGGGGAACTGATATCTGACACCTGAAGATCAATTGTAATAGCGGGAGACCTCCAGCCACCACCTGGAGGTTGGCAACCCTAGATAAAGCATTTCCTGTACTGATCATCTTGTTGGCTTAAACAGATATGTTTGTATGCTGCATTGACAGTCTTGTTGTTTTCGATATGTTTGCATTAGGGTTGCAAACCCCCTTTCAGGAACAGGGCATACCCTGCCCCCAACTCCTGTTTCCTGCCACCACTCTGAGCAAAGATGACAGAAAAATAAATTTAAAAAATGGACATTGGGAAAACTGAAATTGATGCCAGTCCTCTCTAGCAATCACCAGAAACTATATGGTTTTACTATAGAGTTTCCAGCAATTCCTAGAGAGGCATGACATCATGTCCGGGTTTTCCCTGGAAGTGCAGTCACACTGACTGATGATATTCTCCACCACCAGTCTCCTGTATTCATTGTTTGAGTTTTTCACATTTTACAATCCCAGCCCAACTGCGTTTTTGTCTGACTAAGAATCGTTGCTGTTAGATTGAAATGTTACCATATTTTGTAATCCATTTATGAACTGATTGAAAAGTTTTTATCATATGTGTAATCTGCTTTGATCCCAGTGAGAAAGGCAAGCTATAAATAAAAATAATAAATAAATAAATCATGGCTTGGCCTAGGGAGGCTCTTCTGTATTGGCAGGTAACCTCCTGTTCCCTTCTAGCTTTCCCTGCCATCACTCAGCTTGGGGTGGTGGTAGGATTCTGGGGGAAATGTGGGCCACCAGTGTTGCTGGCAACACTGTAACATCACTTCCAGCATGACTTTGAAGTGACAACATCACATCAGGTATTGCTCTAGTATTTGTTCCCTACGCAATGACATCATTTCCAGATCAGGGCAGAAGTGATGTCATTGGTTAGCCCCCTCCCCCCATGGAAGTCTCATGCCAGTAGTCAGCCTTAGGCTGGCAACCCAAGCTTGCCCACTTCCATGGGCCCCAGGGTGACCAGGGCCCATGGAATTTTATCCCTGGTCACCCCTCCCCTCCTGGCCCCACAGTCACAAAGAAACAGTATACCTGGCTGTGCTTGTATCTGCCAGAGTGCCCAAATTCTACCAATGTATGACAACCACATCCAGCACTGCACGTCAGGTTAAAATGACTGTACCATGACTGTGTGGTTCTCATATTGAATGACAACCATTTTAGGTTTTCTAATGGCTACCTGAGAAGCTAAATTTTATAATCCCAACCAATACCCAAATTTAAATGTCCACTCATGAAGGGAGGCTCCGTTAACACTTTTAAACACTCCTTTTCAATTTACAGTCAGGTTGAATGGTGAAAACAGTACTAAAACCCAGGGTCAAATTCATCTCTGTAGAGAACCTCCCCCCCTCCCCACCCCCCAGGTGTTTATTTCCCTTTTTTAAACATCTGTGAAAACTCCTATCTATATGTTGGCTGACATTCTCAATTACTTCTAATAGCATGTACACTCAGAAGTGATGGAATTTACTCCCTTGTAATGGTGTTTAGAATTGCAATTATCTGTCTAATGTCTTGCACAATAAAAATCAGTGCAAAGAATTGGTTGAACTTCTATTACTCTTCTCTATCCTCCTTCACAAACACTTTCACATAGTTGCCATCTTACTGTCAAATGTATTTTTTTTATTGTTTTTAGGAACCTAATTCTCATTTTAGGTGTGTGTTTTTCCCTGCTGGCTAGCTGTGTTGTCTATTTAGATTTCTTTTATCAGAATTTGTGCTCCTTTTTATTTTCCTCACTGCCACTGTTTGAAGAAAGCCTTCTTGCCATTTATAGCTTCCTTATGGAGCACATATGGCCCAGTAACCATGCTGGCACCCCCTTGGGCTGGTTTGCACCATTTCTAACCTTGTGGCACACACACAGCATTTATTGTAATGGTTTTAAATAACTTACAAGCATCTTCAAGAAGCTTGTCCCTCCCTTTCAACTTCATTCGCTATCTAGGGAGCTTCTATATTGACAGAAAACCACTGGCAAGATTTTATCAGCAGGTGTGTGTGTGGGGGGGTCGTCACTTCATATCTACTCAGTTATTTACCACTTCAACAGCCCTTACACATGAGGTTAATAGAGAATCTGTAAAAGTGGCTGCGCAGCTTTTTATGATTTCCTCATGGGGAGAAAGTGTTCTACCACATTCATGTTACCACTGGATAGATTGTAGCAATAATCTGTACTGTTTAAAAATGTATTCCCAATAAATTGCTTTTCAGATTGATTGAACACTGTGCTGCCACTGTGATATTAAGCAACCAAAAGCCATGTATTGTTTACCTGCCACAAACCACTAAAGATTATCCTTTAAACATGAAACTTAATTAAACGTGTTATGTTGTCCGAGGGTAGCTATGTTTTAGTACCAGCCACACAAAAAAATTGCCCACTCTATGCGATCTTTCCTCCTCTGTGATTAATCTAAGTGCCGTTGCAGATAGAGAGCCATCGTTTTAATTCAGGCATCAGCAGTTATATCGATTAAATGAGAAATGAGAAAAGGGAACCAATGGCCAAGTGGGGCCATATCCTTCAGAAACGGCCTTTCTGCTAAATGGACTCCAGACATAAAACACAAATAATAGCAAGTAAAAGTTTATACAATGCAACAAAAATATCACCAGGACATACGAATGAGTAACGGCAAAGGTTGAGTACAGTGTACTGTGGAAACGGTTCATGTAACCACAATTCTATGTTAAAGGTTCAGTGTTACGAGGCTGGTGGGGCGGTGCGGCCTCTTTAAAGTAAAAACGGGAGGAACCTGGTCACGACAGGGCACACACCGCAAGAGAGCACAGTCCACAAACCTGCAGATTCTGCTGGGGAAAAAAAAACAGCTGTAGGTATAAACTGAGAAGGGAAACCAAACTAGAGAAGGAGGAACCGAGACTAGCAGGCCATGTGGGGTTAATACCACAGAGGGAGGGAAGCAAAACACGAAGCTTCCCTAACTAAGAAGATAACTTTCACTGCCAAGTGAAGGTATCACAAGACTCCCATTTATTTCTGCTGTGCCAGAAGGAGTTTTCTAGGGCTCAGGGATTTCTGTGGAAATTGTGACTGCTTGAAAGAACCGAATTGCTACCATGTTATTGTTCATTAATTGAAGCACTTTCGTTGCAGCTTGTGTAGGAATGAATGAATTTTTAATTTATTTTCATCTAATTTTTATGTTGTACGCCACCTTAGACACTACTGAATAGAAGGCTGACAAATAAATGCCCCATGAAGCGTCCAGTGAAACAAGGAGAAAGCCCAGAACTCTTATTAAAACATCCACTCGCAGGCATGCTTTTACTGGAATGGAGTCCCAGATGCCCCACTTAGAGCTGTTTCCCATGTTATGATTCTTCCTACACGGAAAGCGTTTCCCAGGTTCATGCGTGTTATGTAATAATCCATGCTTGGCTTTCATGCGTTTTTCCATATGAAAATGCCTTCTATATAGAAAGATTATAATGGCTGAAGTGGCCCTTCGCAGATGCAGCCGACAGAGTTGCTGTTTCAGAGAAAACTAAGTGGGGAGAAACAAGTCTTTAAACTTGTTCTCCCAACCGTTTTCTTGATTGGGGTGGTGGTGGTGGTGGGGAAGCCAGCCCTGAACAGTCGGTACCCCTAATGCAAAACAAATGTGAAAGAAGCTCAGGATTAGGAAGAGGAGGTTTTTATATGCCAACTTTCTCTACCACTGAAGGAAGACTCAAACCGGCTTACAATCGCCTTTCCCTTCCCCTCCCCACAACAGACACCCTGTGAGGTAGGTGAGGCTGAGAGAGTGTGACTAGCCCAAGGTCACCCAGCTGGCTTCATGTGTAGGAGTGGGGAAACAAATCCAGTTCACCAGATTAGCCTCCGCCACTCATGTGGAGGGGTGGGGGAATCAAACCCAGTTCTCCAGATCACCGCTCCAAACCACTGTTCTTAACCACTACACCACACTGGGTTGTTTTGGAAGAGAAATTTAGCAGAGGGAGGAAAGGGTTAAAAGGTCCCCTTGCCACAGGGCTCTCCTCTTTCTGGAAAAAGCCGAACTGTCAGCTGTAGTTGTCAAAAGGAAGAAAAAAGTCTTTGAAAATGAACAGAGAAGAAAAATAAAGGTGTATACAACAGATGCCTAAAACTTATCATCATCTAAGGAGTGCTGGTAATGTAGCGAAGATATTTTTGTCTGTTAACGCCACCTACTGTGTACATTGTGAATGTTCGGGGAATGCTGGAATAACAGGTGTTCTTGCTTTGTGCTAAATAATAGATTACCATTTTGTGCTGCTTGAACCATATGCTGAGGAGCCTTCCAAGGAGTATTTATTTATTTATAATGTTTATATTCCATTCCCCCCCCAAAGGGATTTAAAGTATTATGTACCCTCCTGCTGTACATAATTCTCAAAAGAAATATCTACTGTTTGCTATACTTCAGTTGCAAGTTGAGTCATTACAGGGCTGGTTCCAGGTACTGGGAGGCTTTGGGCAATGTGCCTTTCATTGACCCCCCTCCCTTTCTAAGTATATTACCTTGTGCATGAATGCACATACCCGCTTGGAGGAGGATGACTCTTTCATGCTCCTTTAAGTTCTGTGGCACTAGAATGAGAACAAAAGAGTTCATTTCCTCCAGGAACAGTTCCCGCACAAAATGGGAGGTAGGTCCAGAGGTCCCTGCAATATTACATATGTAAAATCAGAACTCACACTTCTGGTGTCACACTTTTTATACAATGTATGTAGAAGGAGCTTGCACTCCTCTCCACACACACACACTTACAAACTCCACTTGCGGTTGGAAATCATGCCTTTGTCTATAGAGAATGCCCAGCCTCCCCATTTCCAGTGGTCACCCCTTATTAAGATCTACTGCGTAAAGGCCACAATATATAAATCCTCTCCCATTTCCTTTCCTTAGCCAAAGAGTAAGGTTGGGCCGGGCGGTGTTTCAGTCACATGTTGATGCAGCTCCTGAGCTTTGTTTTAAATTCCTATCGTTTTCAGCCGGCTGTGTCTGCTTTTGTTTTCTTTTTCCCCCTTCCTCTTTCTGTTTACCCCATTATTTCTAAATCTTCTATTACTGTTATCTTAATTTCTGCTTCAAAAAGTGTTGACTCCAAGAGGCACTCTCGGAACATTGAACCTAGCCTGCTAACTACGCCGGCGGGGTGCGGTTGGGGTGCTGCTTTTCTCGGCTCCTTTTTCTCCTTTTATTTTCATTTTATTCTTCTGTATTTGATTTATATATCCTTGGGAGCAGTTTACATACTATCTGTGAGACCTTGAGTCCCTGTTGTGGGGCTTTTCCCTCTTTAACTAAACTATGATCGTTTTGGTTGCTTTAACTGAATTATAATTATTTTGGTTTGCTGGCATCACTCCCTACTGATTCCAAAGGTTTTTAGGCTACTCTCTTAGCTCAAGATAAGAGTAGGTTCTTTTCTCCTTTTCTGTTCCCACTCTTTTATTTTATTACTTGATTTGGCTTGAGCGTTGGGGAAGAGCTAGGAGCGGCTAGAGCATGATTGACTGGGTTAATGAGATCCAGCTGCTAAGTCAAATGCTGATGCTTATAAATACTAGTGCACTCCTAGGATACAATAGGAATCCAAGAGCTGTTATTATCAGGGGGCTACTGTAATAAATTATAATATCTTATTTTAATTTATAGAGTGATTGGAAATTCAAGTTAGTATAGAAAATTGGAAAGAAACGGGGATATCCTTTTAAAGATGTGCACACCCCTTGTACCAAACAAAGTAAAATGGAAGATTTTTTTTGTATAGGGAGCCCTACAGGCTAATAATAAATATCAATGCCTAGCTGAGGAGTCAGGACTATCTCTAATCTCCAACTCTCAATCTTTACAAACCTCACAACTAGATGTAGATTTGAAGGAATCACCCAACCTTAGTGATCTTTCCCAAGTTTTTCCATCGGCAAACAAGAGACCAGAACCAAAGAGAGCAGAGATTTTGGACAACCTTGCCAAGCAAACTATTAATTGGCCAGACACTTGATAAGATATATGAAAAATTGGATTTTATAATCCATTGTTGCCATAGGGAGCCGAGGGTAAATACAAATGTCCAAACAAACAGGAAATCATCTTCTGGAAATTGCTTTCCAATTGCAACAAGAGGAGGAGTTATCATGAGACCCTTCTCTGACCAGCTTACCTCATGAAGATATCTGTCAGTCTATATAAACTGGCTTCCAAAATGGCATGCCAGGCAGCACCTAGCTTTTTGGTTGAATATATCAAATATCGATTTAAAAGCAGTAGAAAGGATCCGGGGACCAATATACCACGATCAGCTCCTGCTTACTTTTCTCTCTCCAAGACTGCCAAACTTTATTCTGGCTAAAAGTAAGCCTTTTCTTCTTCTTCTCAATGACCATGAGCCATTTAAGCAACTTTAATACAATAAACTAAAATATCCATAACATCTACAGACCTCTTAAGATGTTTTTCCTGTACATCATAGTACAATAGGGAGATGGCATCCCCCCCCCATGAAGGGGATATGGCATTCCCTCCTCGTGAGGGGAAAAAGGCATCCCTCCGCATGAATTTTGCGGGCCCCCACTTGTTTTAACTATTTTCATATATCCCTGTTTTAAACTGTAAATTGCTGTCTGGCAAACAAACTTACTGAAATCATCAGGGCCTAAGTTTGCAAGTTGCAGTAAAAAGTATGAGAACAACCCTGCAGGGTGGCAGAATTCTGACAGGGAGTTAGGCAGATCTTTTGGCTGATAGCAGGGAAAACCACTCCTCTCTACAACATCACATACTTTGGCTTCTTCCTCCTCTGATTCCACTAAGTAGCCCTGAGGTGAAGGAACAAGTAGTTCTTAGCTGCTTTGTGGTAGAATAATAATTACTGCTTTATAGTATACAACTTTATTATATGTTCTAGGCCCCATCTAAACAAAGTATCTGATTTCTCTGACCGCATGATATATTTCCAGAACCACTAACCACACAAATTATAGGCCCTGGTTAAAGTTTTATCATTGGCTTCTCCTGGTTGATTGCGAACCTTAATGTGGTAAGCTCTGCAAAAATGTTTTCAAGGTGTCCTCCAAAGATTCCTCTTAGAACTCAAGGGTATGTTGGATCACTTCTGTTTTACCTTGCATGTCCACATGAGTTGCTGGTTTAGCATTTCTCTAGGTAAAGTATTTGCTATCCCATATATGTGGTTAAGGAAAAAGGGATCTAAGGGCTCATTCTGGTTCTGACCTTTGTAGTAATGTCACAACAAGTTTAGGAAATCCATCAGCTCCTGGCTCCCAGTTTCTCTCTTCTCTGCCTGTTCCTGGTTCCAGCCATTGGTCTCTGTGGAGTATGTGAACCAGACTGACTAATTAATATCTGCTCTACCAAGTTTATCACTACTTTACATTGTAACCAAGTGAGCCTCATGTAAGCTTGCCAGTTCTGAGTTGGAAAATTGCTGGAGATTTTTGGGGGTGGAGCCTAGTTTGGGGAGGGGAATGACCTCACCAAAGTATAATCCTAAAGAGTCCATCTTCCAAAGCAACCATTTTCTCCAGGGGAAGGGATCTCTGTAGCCTGGAGATCAGTTGTAATTCTGGGAGATCTCCAGCCACCACCTGGAGGTTGGCAACCCTAACTTCATGGGGTTCTGCTTCTGCATCTAAAGAGAACAACCACTAAACCAGTGGGCTTGGATTTTGGTATTTCAAGCCCAAGATGAACGTGATGGGCCTAGAACTACAGGCTAGCTTAAAAGTCTACTTGTAAAAGTCTACTTCTGCTCAGAGTCATTTCTTCTCTGTTCCTCTGCGCTGTATATACAGGAACAAATCCCATCCCCAACAAACCCTATCCTTCTCACTTAAACAAGCACATTTCTAATCCCTTTGAAACCGGTAAAGAAGCATAAACCTGACTTGCATAATCAATGACTTGTCTAATCATAGCACTGTAAACATGATTCATTATTCCCATCACACTCTGCACCACCCTTCCTGAATCGTTCAACTCTAAGCAGCAGTATTTCTTACCAAAGAATCCCCATTCCTGTAATTTAGCGATTATCTTAATAATGGAGGAGCTTCTTCTCTTTCCACCACCTGCCCCCTCTCACATATATTTGTAGGCATCTTTACAACCATGAGAAACTTAGACAGATGTCTGCAATTGCTAATATTTACAGGAGGTGGGCAGGGATACTTTTCTAAAATACTTCCATTGCTTTCTTGCGGCCTCAAGTGACCACAGCTGCTACGCTTATGTCGGGTGCCCAGAGTAAACATATTAAGAATGAGTGACATCTTCTCTAAACTAGTGGAGTCATAACAGCACGTAGCCTTTCTGGACAGACTAAATTTCTCTGTCACGTGTATACAAAGATGGAATTGTTGCCAGTTATTGCAGGGTCTTCAAAGTCTTCCTGTGGATACATAGGTCTTAGAGAGCTGGTTCACATATGAGTATTTTGCAATACCCAGTGGTGACTGTAATGTTTCTGGGTTCCAAAACAGAGACCAAAATAATGAGGAATAGTTCACAGCTTTAATGCAAGGAGCAACTCCCAACAGGTTCATGCAATCACTCTCTTCTAACTGAACTGTCTTACATGAACATGTGACCTTAGGGAAGGTCTTCAAGTTAACACACTAGACTAATATGAGGGAATATCTTGAAAGTATAAATTCTATCACAACAATGACTTATTTGTAGGTGCTGCACTCCCCCTCCCATATAGAAAACAATAGAGCACACCAGAGTAAGGCTGGAGGGAGACAGGGTTACCTTCCATTATCTACATGCTGAGTTTCTGTTTTAAATAAGCTTCTCCCACCCCTGCTTTAGACAGGTGCATATGGGTCTCCCACCATATCTGGTACAGCCCTGAGATAATGTCTGGGTCTTGCTTGTATACATTATAAACCTGGTTGGCCACTGTGTGAACAGACTGCTGGACTTGATGGACCTTGGTCTGATCCAGCATGCCCTTTCCTTATGTTCTTATTAGTGCTTTGGATGGAACAGAGCACTGATTCCTCCTCACCAGACAAACAGAATGAAGACCTGGATGAAGGGGAGACTGAGCACCTGGGAGCACCCCAGAAGGAGGCAACTGTGACACTTCTAGGAGCCCCCTAGAGGTGTCCCAAGAGACAGGATCAGCTCTTTTGCCCTGGGATACAGCCCAGACTTCTTTGGATGCAAGCATTCAACACCCCACCCCAGAGCCTACTGTACACCCTCAGGTCCCCCAAGGCCAAGAACCACCTCAACCCTGTTAGTACCTACTGCTATAACTAGGCATGGCACCTTTAAGAACCAGTAACATACTTCAGGGGGGATTTTTACCTCTTTGCAGGAGCATTTAAGCCCTTAATCCACAGTCAGCCCTTGCTGGAACAATAACTTTGCCCTTTGTAGGTGCCAGCCTTAGTAACTTGACTCCTTGTCCTTCTGTCTTTCTCATCGCTGTAATCCATTTTCTACCTTTGCTATGCATTTCTGCTAGAAACCACCCATGATGTTGTTAGAGGAGGGCACTATTACATTGTTGTCATTCCCTTCTTCCAAGGAGCTTAGAGCAGCATACGTGATTCTGACGCTTTATCCTCACAACAACCCTGTGAGGTAGGTTAGGTCACCCAATGCATTTCATTGCTCAATGGGGATTTCAACCTGAATCCTAGTCTTATATTCTACTCATTCCTCCACACAGGGAACTGGGAGTTTAGAGCTAGGAACTAAGAAAGTATTTGAACAAATCTATCTACAATTATAAAAGGGCACAAAAAAACAGTTATGAGAAACATGCCAGATCACATTGAGGACATCAAGTCCAGAATATGAAAAATAAAGCAGTTTTGTGTAAGCACAGTCTGCAGGAAGCTTGCTGTTATAAGCAGAAAATTGAATGTCTGCTTAATGAAGAACATTTGTCCTGATCTGAATATCTTGTCAGTTATAATAATTCTCTTCAATTCCTCAACTGTTGTGACAGCCTAGAAGAATTATTTTCTAAGAAATATGATC
This sequence comes from Euleptes europaea, assembly GCF_029931775.1. Taxonomy (NCBI): domain Eukaryota; kingdom Metazoa; phylum Chordata; class Lepidosauria; order Squamata; family Sphaerodactylidae; genus Euleptes; species Euleptes europaea. The sequence goes on from NC_079316.1 coordinate 42,881,971, forward strand.
AAAAGGTCTATAAAAATAAAACAAAGAATTTACTGGGCCAGATTCTAAATGTAGGAAATTGGGAGGAAAAATGCAAGCAGGATGAATAGAAACCTACCAACCATGAGATATAACTTCAACTCAGTCTATTGATTCTGACACAAGTGACTTACGGCCGATGTATGAAAAATCTTCACAATAGGAAGACTCTGCTTTTCATTATTTGGTTCAAACACCAAAGTAGATGGAGTGCTTCAGTAACTGCAGCTGATTGCTCCTGGGGAGGGTCTCTAGCTCACAAGTAGAAGGTACCAGGTAAAGGGATCACAAAACAGGTGATGTGAACAACCTCTAGTCAGCCTGGAGAAGAAGTGTCTTGTAACTTTAATAAAGTGATGTTATACCATGAAAGCTTCACCTGCTCATTTCCATGCCTCTATAAAAGGGGCAGGACATTTTTTTTTGACAGCCCTAGACATTACTGATCTTGATAGAGCAATCAGAATAAAGCAATACAAGGCAGATTCATGTGAAAAAGAAGAGTTGGTTTTTATATGCTGACTTTCTCTACCACTTAAGGGAGAATCAAATCGGCTTACAATTACCTTCCCTTCTCCTCCCCACAACAGACACCCTGTGAGGTAGGTGAGGCTGAGAGTGTGTGACTAGGCCAAGGTCACCCAGATGGCTTTGGGTGTAGGAGTAGGGAAACATATCCAGTTCACCAGATTAGCCTCCACTGCTCATGTGGAGGAGTGGGGAATCACCTGGCTGGTGTAGGGTTCATGTGACTCATGGTGTTCATGTGACATACTGCTGCTTCAGAATAGGAAATGCCAACCACCAAATCAATTTGGTGTATGTATCTATCTGCAAAGAAGGGAAGGATCAAGTTTGCTGGTGATATTTTAATGCAATTCATGATTTAATAACCACTAAACTGAAAACAAAGTCCTTTGAAGACAACGGAAACAGGGGTGTGGGTGAGGTGAGTTTGGAGTCTTAGACCAAATCCTTAATCTTAAACACTGGCCCACAATTAATGCTCATACACATGTTATTTAGATTAAGTCCCAATATATGTAATTTTAATTGAATTAATGTTGGTGTCATCTGTTTGTAGCCAAAGTGCCACATAGTTTATTAAGTCACATTAGTGTCTGAATTCTTTAAAACCTTAAGGTTGGAATTTCCAACATAATTTAACCAGTGGAAGGCCTACGCACCTCTTGTTCTAGGACTCACGCCTTCAGTGCTTTGCAATTCACTGTTGAGGATCTGAATGGATTTTAATTGATGTAGTTCTATTGGAACATCTTACAGCTCATTCCTGAAAGGAATGCCTGTGCCGGGCTTAGGAGGCAAACTGGCGGTGTTGCCTCCGCTCCTAAAGAGGTTTCGGCCAACTCGCTGGAGGCCAGTGGGAGGCAGTGGCGGCTGGGGAGCGGTGCCCGGCTCTGAATGCTGGTGCTGAGGCCACTCATGCCGGTGTGCGCCTTCAGGGCGCCGGCTGTGTGGGCCCCTGTGCCGGTGGAGGCCGTAGTCGGCCTCCTAAGGGCTTTGGGCCTATTTTTCAAGGAATGGGCCCTTAATGTTCATACACCATCTATTACTTTGTAATCATCATGCATATATGATTACATTGTTGCACACATCCTAACCCCTATAGGTAGTTCTGAGCATGCACCAACTTGATGATGAATGCTGCCAACTGATGAATGCTGTTGCATGGGCAAAAGCAGCAAATGCATTCAAAATGTCATTGGTTTTAAATGATGCATGACCTGCCCATGGTGGTGACCCTGTGGCATGTGAAGTCCAAGCAAGCTAGTGAACTTTGAGAATGCACCCACAAACCTGGACAGCCGTATGCTGAATGCTATTGACTCCACCAATACACAACCATTAAAAATGCTACTTATTTTGATTTGTGGAGAAAGCAATATGATTGAATGGGATGCTCAACATGAGAGAAAACAGTAATTTGAGTACAAGGTAGGTTCGATTTTTGAACATGTTCTTTGCAAAAATTGAATAATCACTAATCTGGATGAGCATTACTTGCTTCAGGCAACGTCAGGACTTGCCCCAGACTGTGATTTCCCACAAATTTATTCGCCTTTGATGTCCACTTCTTCGTTCTCGGTTGTGTCCTACAGGCATTGTTTAGCTAATTTTGCCAAAAGCTCTGTTTTGGAAGCTTTCCCCTTCAGTTCTGATTAGAATTCCCAATTTACTCATCAATCAGCTCTGAAATGGTGAAAAAAAACCTTATCTCATTAATCATATAAACTGTGAATTTAACAGGAACATGAAAAGGTGTTTATGGCAACTGAACAAATTAAGTATTCTATATTCATCTTGGGACCTTGGGACCACACTATATGTTACTTTTTTATGATATAAAGACTAACCTTAGTAATTGTTAAAGTACAGAGATCAACCAAAGGGTGTCTTCAACCGCAGACATGGATCAGGCAGCCATGTCAGAAAAGAAAATATGTGTAGTCAATGCTCTCTTTATTGCTTTAGTTTGTAGTCCCCTGATCCATGGAAACCAGCCTAATTAAATTCAGTGAAATTTTCTTCCAAATAATGGATGAGATCTAGCGATTTCCTAATATGGACAATTAGGATTGTCCTAATTCATACTTAGGCAGGATTGTCCTAATTCATACTTTTTTCCTTTCTAAATTGCTTCATAAACTATTGTTCTTTGCTAAATAGACAAACTGCATTTAAGCAAACAAATGCCTGCACGTTTCAAAACGTAGCTTAAAAGTTTGATCTTTTAGGAAATGAGTAAATCAGTGTAATGACAATGTACCTGTTCTGTTCCACCCTTTGTTCCAGGAACTCAGGGCCATGTACATGGTTCTCCCTTCCCTCATTGGTTCTCACAATAACCCTGCGAGATAAGTTAGTCTGAGAAAGGATGACTGGCCCATACTCACCCAATGAATCAGCATGAAGTCCTTAACACTGCCATGAAGCATGCACCAGCAATTACCATCTGAGAAGCCATTATGCTGAAAGGAACTAGCTGTATCATGGCCAATGTGTTTAAGAGCCAAATTACACATGCTGGTAAATGCGTAGCTGCCACCAAAGATGACAGCCATGCATCTAATTCCCCTCTCCCCTCCCATTACATCTAGTGGAACATACTTTGAGTTGTGATGTCACGACATTCCATCTTTCCCCACCCTTCATCACTGGAGGCCAAGAGCCCTGTTCACATGTTACAGCGAATGCACATATATCCTGCCTGTACACGATGCATACATCTGTTTATAAGGAGGAGCCAATGCACATTCACTTTATGAATGAAACTGGGGTACCTAGATAAATGTGGAGTTTGGATGACATGTTCAGCTGTACATGTGTTGACTGTAACATGAGAATTACTCAGTGCACATACAAATAACATTTAAGTGATTGTACAGGATTGTACTTGTGAAAAGGGCTAATGTAGTAGAGTGGGGGTGGGCTTTGGAATATTGTGAGAATGCGGTAAGGGAAGGGGAACTAGAGGCCTATTGTTAGAGGGAGGAGGCACCATACATCTATTCATTTATCACCACTTTTAGTGTGGCCCAAAGATTAATGTCTACAAACCACCTTGTGCATCTGCTTTGTGCAGAATATACCCCAGAAACTCCACTTTGCAGCCAATTACTTCCAGGAGTTTTCTTTTTCTTTCTCCTAGTGATTGTATTTATTTGAACCGAAGAAGAATAAGTCTTGTACTACTAGCTGGCTCTGTGTGACAGCCAGAAGGTATGCATTCATTGAATAGTTGGTGACTGGTTCGTCATCCGGTGGAATAAATGTTGATTTTTTAAAACATACCGGCCATGATGATGTCAATAACAACAACAACAAATAAATAATTAATGTATATGATTATGGCTAAGCTAATTACACAGGTGATGTAAATTAGCTGCCTGAATTAATTTTGAGGAAAGGCTTTGTATTTGTGAAAAAGTGTTCAATAAGAGTAGCAGTGACAAATTGCCCCCTGTAGAGAGACATGGACTGGAATCCTAATGAGACCAAGACCCCCAGTGGGCTGCCCTCAATTGCCTCATCCCTGTTTCATAACTTATTCCAATGCGGTGTCATGTCAATCAGCTTAGAAAAATAAATGCACGGAAAACAATCTGGGTCTGTCTCAGAACACTGTGCTGGGAGACACTTTCCAATGTAAACAGTAAGGGTGGGAAAGCCTTTAAAAATTTGACCCTGATTTCCAGGACTTGGGACCAGACTGGAACTAGCCGCACAGAGAGAAAGGAGAAGCTTTGACCACACGGCTAGAAAATCTGCACTGCAAAACGCAGCATTCTTTCCTTTCCACTACTGTTAACCAGAAAAAGATGACAGAGAGGATCAATTGTCAGAGGTCAGGCCCTGAGGAGAAAGTATATTAATGGTGGGAGGGAAACAGGCCAGGATTTTAGGTTGAATGAAATAAATAAATAGCAGAGCTATTGCCCTTCTGTGTGTTTTTAAATCAGCACTAATACAGTCTTCAAACCTAACACACACAAAAAGGCTCAAATGTCGCTGTCTGTACCATTCCATGATGATCAGACTGGCTCTTCACTTTGTATTGGGTTTCTCAAAGCAAAAATGTCAAGTGGAAACAACAGATGTGCATCCCTGTTGCACCGCAGATCCCTGACACATAGGCATGGGTGTCGAAGTCATTTGTTTTGCTATGTGTTTCCTGTGGGAAACCTGTGTAGCTCTGGCTTACTCATCTCAAATATGTGTCAACTGTGGAGTTAATGTCATTTGGCCTCTTTCTTAGACAGTGCCCTATGTTCTCTCCGGTAAATATTCTCCCAGGATTAAAGAAGGCCTTCACTTGGCATACATTTTTCATAGATGTCATACAAATGATATCCTTACAGCCCATTCCTGAGAGGAATGCCCGCACTGGGTGTTGGAGGCAAACTAGCGCTGTTGCCTCCTAAAGAGGTTTCGGCACAACCGAAACCTCTGCCTGGCGCCAAAAACCCGTGCAACCCTCATAGGGGTTTGGGCTCAATTTTCAGGAATGGGCCCTGAGTTTCATAGTGTAAAGATTTTTTTTGTTCTTTCTGCCAACATGACACAGGTACCTTATAGTGATATTGGCACATTACACACCTTAATGCTCTAAACATTTCAAAACATGTTACTAGGGGTGTGCATTAAAAAAATTGGTATTTTTTGGATTTGGATATATTAGAGCCGAAAAATATCAGTATTCCCAATTTTTGAGATCTCTTTGTCCTCCCCCGCAACCTACTGCCAGGTCCAAGGAACAAATGTTAAAAAACTAAGAAAACGTCAAATAATGTTAAAATAAACCAATGTTTTCAAACCAGTTGATCGATGATCTTCTCCAAGCAGGCAGACAGGCAGGTTCCAACCCAGCTCCAGAGGCAGACTCACAGGTGGCTGCGTCAGACCTCCAGAGCAGCGGCAAAAGTTTAGCACACTCCAGTAACCTCTCACTTTAATAGAGTGAAACTATAACCGGGGCCTACTTTTATGCACTCTGCCCATGGTCAGAAGAATCGGAAAGAAAACCAGCCAATTAAACTTGTTGTTGGGCAAAGAGTACAACTCCCCCTAACATGCAATCCTATTTGCCTATGACAACTGCCTCCTTCCCCCCTCCTGTTCCCTGTGAAACCTGCAAATGAAGGGGACATAGTTGTTGGACTCCACATTTGAAGCCAAACAGCCCTGTAAAACAACTGCTGTGATTGGGGAAGCAGTACAGTACTCTAACGTGGTATCCTATTTGCCTATGTGAAATGCCTCGTCCCTCCCCCTTCCTTCTGTTGCCCAGGAAACCTTCAAAGGCAGGAAAAGGGCAACCTTGGAGAGTTTTAACAGCCTCTATTTTGCATTCCTGACTAAACCCAAATAAGCCTGAATTTTTTTGGATATTTTTGCGATCAGGATAACTGGCTAGCATGGGAGGTTCTCTAATATGTATTTGACTGAAACAAAATACCCCCAAAATACTAGTTAGGTATTTGTGGGTGGGGGGGTTTGACCTAGTGTAATAGCCATGCAGTGGACAATTTGGGGACAGAGAGGAACAGATGAATGCACACATGAAGCTGCCTTATACTGAATCAGACCCTCAAAGTCAGTATTGTCTACTCAGACTGGTAGCAGCTCTTCAGGGTCTCAGGTAGAGGTCTTTCACATCACCTACTGCCAGATTCTTTAACTGGAAATGGCAGGAATTGAACCTGAGACCTTCTGCATGCAAAGCAGATGCTCTGCCACTGAATCATTGGTCCAAAACTGACCAGAGGAGAAGACCTTGTTGTCTCGCTCCTCTCTAATGCTACTGATGGGAGCATTCTGAGAGAAAAGGCACCAAATGACATTTGGTTCCAGGTAGACTGAGGGAGCATCACTCTGTCATCTGATGCAGCCTCTATGAACTCATTTTGATTCTCCTGGTAAATAAGAGAACTGTTTAAGAAACTCAGTTTCTAACCATTCAATGATAATGCTGGTAATTACTTTTAGAAGAAGAAGAGTTGGTTTTTATATGCCGACTTTCTCTACCTTTTAAGGAGAATCAAGCAGGCTTACAATCTCCTTCCCTTCCCCTCCCCACAATAGACAAATCATGCTACCTACCTGATGTTTCTTTAATCTTCGAGCGCTGTTATGTATATTCATTGGGAAATGGTGAAACCATAGTCTGAGGAAGGCCATCTTCTGTATTCTTGGGAAGCTCAATCCATAATGGGCTGTGGGCAGAAAACATATTTCCCCACATATTTCAAGCCCCTTTGTGGGTAATCAGGTCAGCATGAAATAGCAGTGAGGACTGTTCAGTTACAGAACACGTGAAATTGGGATAGTTTGGGGCATCACATATGGAAACCAAAGATCAATGTGAATTATCTCTCTCCCCATTTTTGAAAACAGATTTTTTTCCCTTATGAATGAAACTGTCAGCAAACCTTTCTACCTCACAATTAAAATTTTATAGCATAGCCAAGAGTCCTATAAATTGGCTTTAGGGCTCCATCAGGCCTGCAGGCTGCTAGCTGGCCAACCCTTATTTAATTAATGCTTAAATAAGCTATGATTTGTCTCTGGAGTCTGGATAATCTTCTGGCTATTTTTGTTTTTGTGAATCAATATCATTACAGAATTTGACCTAGTGAGGATGTTATGATTTTGTTCACTGAACCCCCATCCTTGACATCCTAAAAAGCTTCCCCATTTACCTTTTTGCTAAGATTTTTGTGTACCTCTCTGCAGTTACTTCATCTTTCTTCTCTGTCCATATCAGCTTTTGTCATGGAACAATAGTTTAAAGAGTCTTCCAGATGGTTAAATGCTATTCACTAAAGATGCTCGATAGCACGCTAATATGAATGTATGGTGCTCTCTTGTCTCCAAATCTTTCTTTTATTGAACTCAGACGGGATTCAGTGGAGAGAAAAGGGGAAACTCTGTAGCACCATAATACCAAACAGCTGTGCTTGTAGTTGATAATTACTGTCCATGTTGAGAAAATGGTCAGTTGCCGTCCATCACTTAGGAGGGTTTTTACTCCTAGTGAGGAACATTTGATGGATAAGTACAGGTAAGTTCAGTAGTCAGGTGATCACACTGGCAGTACTGAGCCACGCTATGGTGCTCTTGTGAAATCAAGCCATCACCAATTGGAGGAAAAAAACTTTTCTTGCTATCTTTTCACAGCATATTTTATAATCTACAGATTTTAAACATTCCAATGAACAATCAACATATTCAGTATATTTTAAACATGGAGCCTTTGCAATGCCTCCCCACAACAAACCCAGAATACCATTGTATCAAAGTGCAAATTCCTTGATTTTAATGTAAACACTTTTTGCGGAAAGGGGTATGTGTCAGAACGAATCTTTTGAGGGCATCTATATGGGTGCGTTTTCCTCAAAAACAAATGATGCTGTGTTTTCCTAGGCTATCTCATCATCCATTTTTTAAAAATCAGGTTTATCAGAAGCATGATGATTTCTGATCCAAACATATTTTTGAACTAATCACACAGTCATATCTAAATGAGCGGGCAAATCTGAACCCATCTTTGTGATGGATATTCCTAGAAATGAAACTGCTCCTTTGCTATCTTTTCCTGTTATGCTAAAAATAAAATTTGTTATAGATCATGGTGAAGATCCCAGAAAACAGCTTACTTACAAGAAGCAATAACATTGTCTTCTGCTGACATGGAGATATCTGAGTCAAATTTTAGACAAGATGCGTTGTTTCAACAGACCAGAGATAATTGCTGCTCAGGCTAAAGACCAGTGGGTGCTGGAGGAGTTGAGGTTGGAAACACAAATATAAATAGTAGTACTTTCATGGCAGAGGAATTCTTGGCCTTGGGAATAGTTCAACTGAGTAACAGAGCAATCAACTAGAGAAAAGAAACTATTCTGAAGGCAATTGTGGATAAAGATCCCATGGCTGTTTTCCCTACTTTCTTTTCTCCAGAAACATATTATGTTTAGATATACATACCTAGAATCTCAGTTTTGGGATTTGTCACTGTGATTGCTCAAAACCTTTTTAGAATGACAGTTCTGGAATGCTGATGAAGGAGATCCATGTATTTACTACCTTCCTAAATGCTCCACAATGACTGCCACTTTCCCTCCAAAAACACACAAGTGTTCCAACTGGCTAACCTACTACCACACAGCACAAAATATTAAGTAGCTGAAACAGAGAAAGGATCTTTCCAGAAATCAGTTTATGATTTGGGTTGCCAACCTCCAGGTACTAGCTGGAGATCTCCTGCTATTACAGCTGATCTCCAGCCGATAGAGATCAGTTCACCTGGAGAAAATGGCCGCTTTGGCAATTGGATTCTCTGGCATTGAAGTCCCTCCCCTCCCCAAATCCTGCTCTCCTCAGGCTCTGCCCCCAAAATTTCCAGCTGGTGGCGAAGAGGGACCTGGCAACCCTTTTTTATGATGGATTTACTACAAGAGATTTGGGGACAGATTTTGAGGAGGGAGGTGATGCCATATAGTCCACCCTCAAAACCTGCCATTTCCTCCAGAGGAACTCATTTCTGTAGTCTGGAGATCAGTTGTAATTCTGGGAGAACTCCAGGCCTCACATGGAGATTAGCAACCAACTCATAGATGAGCAAATGTTCTCAGAAAGTAAGTTTGTGAACATTCTCACTGTCCTTATTGTGGTGCGCACTGGAATAATTTTGAAGGCTACTACAATCAATGTAGGAGTTCCACCTATCACCCTAAAATCTTTTACAGCATTGCTATATACAATATTTTGTTTTCTATGCTTTCTTGTCCTTTAGAGTAGAAATTGATTAAAATGGCTGTTAATTTGATTACAAAATCAAACCTATTTCCTTGAACCAAGGGAGTATACATTTGAGATTGATGATGTACATTTAATGATGTAAAAGGAGCTATGTGATCAATAGCTTCTGAAAAAAAACTCCATGAAACAGAATTTAATTGCCTAATGATTTCTATTATATTCACAAAACTTCAATGCAGTAATTGTAGGATTTATTTTATAGGGAACATTGCTGAACACTGAAGAGCAAAGTGTTTAATTTAAATTTTTCAGAATAGATTAGCATGGAAATAGAAGGTGTGCCTAAAGATTTTCTTTGCTTTCATAATAGTCAATGTAGCAATCTTAAGATTGATCTTGTAGTTGAAATAGCAAAGTCTAGAGCCTTAAATTTTAATTTTTTTCTGGTTTCTTTGCAATTGTTGCACATTTATAACTTGGTCAAGAAATCTCTAGATAACATGATAGAAGGGCTATGCCCATCCTAATTTTTCAGACCTCAACTTGAGTTCCATATAGCATGCATTTTGCAGTCAGACTAGGCAAGAGGCAGTGTTATGTAGTGGTTTTAGAAGAGGATTTGTGATACCCCCAGTGCAATCCTATGCAGAGTGCTCTATTCTAAGACCATTCATTCTGAATGTAGTTGTGCAAGCTATCAAGAAAAAGTAAGAAAAATGGTTAGTACAGAATGTCAGTACAGAACACGATAACTTGATCACTATCAGGACCTAGGTAGAATATACATATTACACCTATTCTACAGTCACTCCATTGGTTACCACTTAGTTTCTGGGCTCAATTCAAGCTGCTGGCTTTTACCTATAAAGCCCTTCATGGTCTAGGACCTACAAATCTGCAGGAACAGTTCTCTCAATATGTTTCTTTATGACAGCTTCACTCATCTAATCCAAGCCTTCTGAAGGTACGACTATGTCAAAAGGTAATATTGACAGCTGACCACACCTGCGCATACCCAGTCATGGCTTCCACCTGATGGAATGGTTTGTCCCATGAGCTCAGGAAGGTTCCCATACTTCTGTCATTCTACAGAATGTGTAAAATGGAATTTGTTCAGGAAGGCATTTTTATCAAAAGAGTAGGACTGTAGCTTTAATTCCTGTGAAAATGTTTAGGCAGATTTTTATTGCATTGTTTACCTGTCCTTTATGTTATGCTGTGTTGCATTCTTTTCTAGCTCTGTAATCCATTTTATTACATTGTTTGTTATATATCTTTTAGGATGGACAAGGGCTAATAAACTGGAACTTAATCCCAACAAAACAGACATTCTGCTGGTGCGCAGAAGGATTGACCCAGGAATTGAAGTGTATCCTTCAGAATTACAACTGGTCTCCAGACAACAGAAATCAGTTCTCCTGGAAAAAATGGCTGCTTTGGACTCTATGGCATTATACCTTGATGAGATTCCTCCCTTTCCCAAACCCCACCCTCCACAGGCTCTCCCCACAAAATCTCCAGGTATTTCTCAAGTTAGAGGTGGCAACCTATGTTAGAATCGGACCTCCGGTTGCATAAACAGATGGGGACAGTGGCCAGGAGAGCCTTTCACTAGCTCTGGCTTTTGAGCCAGCTGCAGCCCTTCCTGAGTAAAAAAGATCTTGCCACTGTGGTACATGCCCTGAAATATTTAGATTATTGCAATGCACTGTACATGGGGATGCCCTTGAAGAGTGTGTGGAAGCTACAATTGGAGCAGAATATTACTGCAAGAATGCTGATTGGAACAGGTAGTAGTGACCGCATCACAACAGTTTTGTTCTACCTACACTGGCTTCCAGTTGCTCCCCAGCAAAATTCAAGGTGCTGGTATTGACCTTTAAAGACCAATATGGATGACCAGCATCACTTAATGACTGCCTACTGTCGTATGAACCTACCTGACCACTAAGCTGGCTCTGCTTAAGGTATCCCCACCATCTGAGTCTAGATGGGTGGCAAACTGAAAAGTGGCTCTTTTTGTAATTTAATGCAGGTAAGGAGACAACACAAGGCAGGATTCTTAACATCAGGTGTTATTCCCTGTCCCTCTTATAGCCCCTGCCCTGCCCTGGATGGGCCAGGCTAGCCTGATCTCGTCAGATCTCAGAAGCTAAGCATGATCAGCCCTGGTTAGTATTTGGATGGGAGACCACCAAGGAATACCAGGGTTGCTATACAGAGGAAGGTACTGGCAAACCACCTCTGTTAGTCTCTTGCCTTGAAAACCCCATAAGGGGTCGCCATAAGTCGGCTGTGACTTGACGGCACTTTACACACACTTATAGCCCCTGACAGCCAGCGTGGTATAGTGGTTAAGAGTGGTGGGCTCTGATCAGGAGAACCAGGTTTGATTCCCCACTCCTCCACATGAGTGGCCCATGCCAATCTGGTGAACTGGATTTGTTTCCCCACTCCCACACATGAAGCCAGCTGGATGACCTTGGGCTAGTCACACACTCTCAGCCCCACCCACCTCACAGGGTGTCTGTTGTGGGGAGGGGAAGGGAAGGTGATTGTGAGCCAGTTTGATTCTTCCTTAAGTGGTAGAGAAAGATGACATATAAAAAACATCTCTTTTTCTTCTTCGTCATCGTCGTCTTCTGCTGCTGCTGCAGCAGCAATCAGTTCCCCAGGAGAAAATGTTTGTGTGGAAATCCAAAATGCTACTAAATCCAAGATGCTCACCCCAAATATAAATTCTGCAAAATTATTCCTTTCATGTAGTAATCATTTTTGTGCTACATGTGTTTTCATTTATTTATTTTTCTTTCTGTCAGTCAGTCTCAAATTTCTCTTTCTGTCAGTCAGTCTCAAATTCCCAAATGCTTCTACCTATTAAACATAAGCCACGCAGCTGCATTCATTGCAACCTTTATGAAAATGATACCTTTTGCTTCCTATTTTCTTGTCGCTCTTGCTTGTTGGTAGCAAGAACTCGTCTGCTAAGTGACCAATGAAAACATTTTAGCAGAAAAATGTAGTGGCCCCCCCATTCCTAATATGTAGTTTTGTCCATTCGGTTTTTAATTGTTACATTACTTAGGGAGGGGGGAGAGCCAATAAAGGTTTCATGTTGGGGAAGCAGCTGTTTAAAATAAATAAATATATGTGTTGTTAACTATTTTCCAAGCAACAAGGAAATGTGTTTTCAATTAAATCACCGTCATTAAAAACCTGAGCCAATCAGCTGCTGCACCAAACACCTTTTTGTTTGGAAAGTAATGAAAACCTCCTGTACCACCCACTCAAAATTCCAATATGACTTGGTTTCCTGATTTGATTATGTGTGTGTGCAAGTATGCTAGCAGGTTCCTTGTGATGTTAAAATTAAGGAACAAAGTATACTGATAAATATTTGACAATTGAGATTGAGGGCAATTTAAATGGTAGAGACCTGTATTAAAACATGGGAGGTCTGGCATTTCATTTTCTCAGATCTCTGTGCAATTTTTAAAAAGTTCCAATGCTTTTACCATATTCCTTGTCTGTTGCTCAACAAGGGTGGCCTTGATAGGATCTGAAAGAATTTCAATGTGTGTTTAGTGGGTTTGCATCTAAGCAAATAAAAAACAGATTGGCTCGCCGCTGATTCCAGGTTCCCCTATTGCAGTCATGAATGCTTTATTGTAGGACTCCCAGTTTCTTCTCTGCTGGTTTCAATGAGTTGCAGATTGCATTTGAGCATGGCATTGAATGCTGCTGGATAGGTTGCATATCAAGCCTGGAATATTTTGGATATTAGAACATGACTTAAGTCTTTGATTGATGGGGAAATAAGCATATAGTGGTCGGAAATAATGCAAGTGATGGGCTGTTCCTTTTCATGGCTAGTAGACCACTCTGCTTGCTCTCCTCAATTCATTGCCAGGAGCTGCCAGTTCCTTGAGTCTGAAATCTCTTCAGAAGGTGATGCAGAGCCCTTATTTAGAGGACATGGCATGATCTACTGGGGGCTCTGCAACCATGGCCAGGGAAGGCAAAGTGCCCTTGAATTCTGCCAAATCCAGGATCTTGAAGTGCACCCCCTTATCTATGCTTGGGCTCCTTCCATGTTCTTGGGCTCCTCTGATTATCCCCTGAAGGACAGAAACCACAAGAATCTTGAACCCAGATGGAACCCATACCTTGATGGTGAAGCACTTGCTTAGTAACCTTTCCTCAGCCAGAGGAGGGCTTCAACTAATACTCCAGAAAGGGTAGAGTATGTTTTAATTTGTTAGCTTCCTTAGTGGCCCTTATGAGAGCAGAAAAGTGGGATATAAACTGTAAAATAAAATAAAAATTGAAAAAAATTAACCATCCAGAATGGTTGTTACCTGACATTTGTATTCTGGCCTTTTGTGGAATAAAACCACAGACTCTGCAAGATAACAAGAACTCTTGGGTTGCAAATAATGTATTGTCAGTATATAAAGGAAAAAAAATCTCTCTTTAGGGTGTGAATTTATGACATCTTTTAAGAGACAATCTCATTCTTTAAAAGATGGGTCGAATCAATGACCACAGTCCTAAAGGGGAGGGGAAGAGAATGCTGTTTATTAATTCACTGGATCCAGTTGTTCCCTTGACTATGTCAAGCTGGGATCCAATGACTCACTTTCATGAAGGCTCTCTCTGTTGGAGAAAATATTAGCAGAAGGGAGACACTTGATCCAATCCAATGGGTGAAATTATTTCTTGACCCCACTCTCACTTCAGAAAACATTTTTGGGCTGCAGCAGGAGTAGGGCAGCAAAGAAGTCACGCTCTGTGAGCAGAAATCCTTCCACCCACAGAAACGCTCTGCTGGATCCAATGTCCCCAGGCTGGACATCACCATTCTGAATAGAATTGAAACAAGCTTCTTGTCCATTTTTTACTTGAAGGAAGATAAGCATACTTTTAGAACAATTAGTTCTTTGGAAGTACAATGTACAACTATTTCAATTCAGAACCCTGTCCACTTACATCAAATCCTTGGTCTATTTTACACCTCAACCTGACTCTCCTTTCTTGTCCAGTTTCTATGTGAAGGTGACTGCTGTTGCCTTCCTTCTTTTTAAGTGTTTAATCTGCTGCTGGGAAAAACAATCCCCTTCTAGCTTAGATGCTTTGATCCCCCCCCCACACACACACACTTGAAACACACTCCCTTGCTATTGGATTGTCTCTGTGGACCTTTTCCATGTAGCTAGGCAACTTCATTACAGAAGAAGAGGCGAATATGAACCACTTCCACCAAATGTGCCAGATTAACTTTTTATAAGATTTTCTTTTCAAGATATGATAACTGTTGTTTGTTCAGAAGGGAAGGGAAAACTTCACGGAGCAAAAATGTTTAGCATTTAGGTTCCAAGGAGATGGATATTACTTATGTTTCTTTACTGTGCAACCAGCACTATCTCCAACTAGTGTTTGCTCATTCCTTCCACCTTTGAAGAGACCTATAATGGCTCTGGGTAATGTTGCAGTTAAATCATAATACAAAAAAATTAGGTACAGAGTACTTTTATGGATGTATTATACTTGGAATAAAGTCTACACATATAGCATTATTTATGGATTTAGATTTTGTTTGCTAGCCTCTTTTCAGGGCTTTGAGGCAATTTAAAAGAGAAACCAGGTATATAATAAAACATATAGTAATTATCTGGTCACCATGAGTCGGAAGCGACTTGACGGCACTTAACACACACACACACACACACACACACACACACAGTAATTATCTGAGTATAAAATGCAATGACCAATAACATGTACTTTATCTGCTGAACTCCAGCCATTGGATACAGTCTCAGGAAGGCCTTGCAATAATTCTAACAATCCTCCATGGTAAAGACCTCTCTATTCATAGAAGGGTCATTGGTAATGCTCTTTTATAACTGCAGTCCTGAGGCCACTTTCGGGAAGTAAACCCTTTTGAATAACACAGTACTTACTTCAGAATAGTCCAGCATAGGATTGCTGCCGATGTGTCTTCATCATAGATGCATAAATGGTAGTGAAGGCTCTCTCTGAATCCACAGAAGTCACTTAAGAAACAGGTTGTTTCCTATGGTGAAATACCAAAGTTCAGATTCTCCATAATATGCTAAGGAAAGATAATACAGATTCTGAGGTGCTATCCTAATTCAGCAACTGGCCACTTCAGGTGGTCAAAAAGCACAATCTGTGGTTCCTGCACCTGGAGCCAGGCTCAGGGTTTTTCCTGGCCTAAGTGGGTCAAGAAAAGGATGTCTCTGTGAAAATTAACAATGTACCCTGGAAACTGCTTCCCCATCAAATAAGGTTTGGGGTGAGGAGCTGGCTATGTACTTACAGAACACCACTGGTTGCCCATTTATTTCCAGCACAATGGTCTAAATATTTTGGGTTTGCCTATAGTCATTCAGACCTGACTGATGGTTAAGATCCTTTTTAGAGTCCTGCTCTAAAAATCTGGAAGTAAGGTTTACACAGGTCCCCAGATACAGGGTATTAATCACATTGCAGCCCCTTAAATTCTCTCTTCTCAACAATTTTTCTAACATTTCTATTGCTGAGCTTCAGGCACCTGTTGAATATTTACATTGGGGAAATTTAGGACTGTTTCCAGTGGGTGCCATGTGCAGATTTTAGCTTCTTGAGATTATTGTTTTTGTTTGTCTTTAATAGTGTATCAGTGCATTTTATTGTCTGTATTGTATTGTCTGTAGGCAACCTTGAGAATCCTGTGAGGTAGTAGGCATTGCTGAAATATTTCAAGTAAATACATACATAAATAAAACCAGCTAGGTTTCTGCAGCCATGGCAGGTTGCCCTTGAATTGGGCCACCTAAGATGATTGCCTGGTCTGTTTTTCTAATTTAGCATTCCCTGCCTGGAATCTCTCCTCAAAACCCAACAAATGCATTATTGTAGCTTAACCTTGAAGTTTCTGAAGCATAAATGAGAGTGGCCAAATTTGAACTAAAGTAAGTTCTCTTCATATTTTAACACTGTGAGATGTGCATGTACTGTGTACAGCTTAGATGGCACAGGAAGGTGATTTTTGTAAAGGATTTGCTAGACCTTTCTGCCAACATAAATACCTTGTTTTATGAGATGTCTCACATGACCAGATCTCTAGAGAAGCTGAGCCCATGGAAGGGATGAGGCATGAAGTCACAGTGCTTCAGCAATATAAGCTGTGGAGCCAAAACCAGCTTGTGGTTCAAAAAGCTCACATGTACACTTGACCCTAAGCAACCTACCTCTGTGGCAGGCAACTCTGAAAAAAAGGAGGCTAGGAACCAAGGGGGTGTGTATGATTGCGTGGGGAGATAAACAACCCCTAGTTCCAAATGGGCACATACTATGTGTGGGTGCTTGGCTTGCCTGCAGCACAAAGAACAGGAAGGAAATAAGTTATGATTCATAGTGTAACCCTTAATCTCCACAGTGGTGTGTTCCTGGACTAGCAGTTCAGCTCAGAACTGCATGCTGGCCAAAACTGGAGGGAGCCCTTAATCCAAATATTAAAAAAGAAATCAGATTTGATTGGCAACTTTGAGGGGGTGGGGGTGGGGTGCTGGCTTGATCCCTCCTGAAGATCTTACCCCTGCCAATGGTGATTTTTATCAAAATGAAGGAGCCAGTTATCTAAGTAAGTACAACAAAGGAAATAGATTGTTTTGTGGAACTGGTGGTGGTCATTAGTTTAGGTATCTTTAAAAGGAGATCAGACACATTCATCGAGAACAGGCATCGATCCTGTTGCATGTGATTTCTGATGTGCCTTCCTAGTAGAATGAAATTATTTCTCCTTCCTCTCATCTTTTAACACTGCTAGTATAAGCCTTCATTAATCTGGGATTTATTTTATTGTTAAAGGTAATATTGGGGTGGGATTGGACTCAATAGTAATTTTCTGTTGGACCACTATCAAGCCCAGTTGCAGTTCATGGATCACTGCTTTTCACCCTTCAGCTGCTACTAGCCTTTTGATGTTGCTCAAACATTAACATTTATTAAATAAGTAAAATAAACAGCACCATCCTAAGCGGAGGTATATTTTTCTAAGTCCATTGAAGTCAATGGGTTTGTTGGAAGGGTGTAACTCTGGTAAGGCTGGCACTAAGAATCTTTCTTATTATGTTACCACACCACTCCATGCACCCACTCGAAAAACAATCATAAACCAAGTATGCTCAGATCATATTATGACTGCAGAATTGTAACATTCTTGATGCAGAATTTGGGCTTCTTTGGTAGGGCACAAAAAACAAAGCTCTACATAGTGGTTTGGATCCTGCCATTTTCTTTTGTCCATGTTCATGGGTTCCTTTGGCACAAGACCTTTCTGCTGACATAAGATGCTCTTGCAAGTGTCTTTTATCAGTGGAAGGGCTGTTGTGCCAAAGGAATCCACAGCACCAACAGTCCGAAACAGTCAGATCCAACACATAATACCTTTTGAATGTGCTTGGTTGAACTTTGCACAATGCTTCAGAAAGAGAACATCAAAATAGTTTAGATCAGTTGTCAGCATTTGAAATAAAAGTACAAATATACAGTGTTAATAGAACATATGGTTATTTCCCTCATTTTAATGGTAATGGCAACATTCTGTCCAAAGGTGTACAAAACTTTTAGAAAACCATTTTACAAACCATTTAGAAAATTACTACCAAGGCCAGCTGCCGTTCATGGACCATTGCTTCCCACTCTTTAGCCTAGTAGACAAAAAAGCCCATTTACTTCAACAATAAGTATTGTGAGGGTAATACAGTCATAGAATAAATATTTGATACATGTTTGTGCAATACTTTTAAATAATTAGAATATTAAAATGTATCGATCACCATGTAGTCATTATCCTTGATAAAATGAATTATGTATTTTCAATAATCTATAATGTTAATAAGAAATTGTAGACAGTGCCAGCTCTCCACTACAACTCAGATCTGACAGCATTGCTTGCAAACTGGTCTTTTCCATAGTCTACTCATAACAGGAAATGAGGTCTTTTTGGGGGAAGGGATATATGAACAAAGACATGTTGTCTATCTATGCGGTGCTCTCAGCTTTACCCTTGAACATGTGTGATTAATTTGGTAGTGGCTGGCTAATCTTGATAGCAGAGCTCTACCTCTGTGGATGGGGAATCAAGAATGCATTACTAAACCTACCCTGTGGTGTTCACATTAAAATTCAGGATCCTCATTTTCAGGTTCAATATGTGCCTAAAAATGTGATGCCTCATTTTATATTCCCAAAGAGCTTGCCTATCTAATCAAGAATATACAGGTTTGTTGGGGTTAGATTGATAGCCCTTATTTAAATAGATAGGGAGATGAAGATGTTTTAGTAATAGGCCTTGGTGCTTGTGATATGTTACTGATGGGTCAAGTCTTTGGTATTTGCGGCAAATTGTGAACTTTCCACAATATCATAACCAGTAACCGCCCTGAGCCCGGCAATGGCTGGAGAGGGTGAGGTATAAATTCAATAAATCAAATCAAATACTGTTGGTTATATGAGCACAGACAAACAGAGAACAAAATTAAGTGGGTGGGTCTTTCCTGTTCTTTCAGTTGGCTTCAAACTTTGGTTATTCACTTATTCATGAAAACAAATCCAAGAAAAGTGAAGTGAAAGGATTATCATCTTAGGTTACCTGATACTGCTTCCCTGATACCTAGACTATGACAACTGTTTTGCTTCATGAATCTAACCATATCTGGCTGTTTCAGTTCAAATCTTGTCTAATGCAGTTTGGCACAAAATTCAATTTTGTTCTTTGAGACAGGAAAGCAATAAATCCACACACTAGGATGGTGTTGCTGTGTCTATGCCAGAGGAGGGCACCAAAGAGCAACTACAACAGATCACACTTGTCATCGTTCTTTCTCTCTGAGAATTATGTGTGCTCTTTCTCCTTAGAAGAAAAAACACTGGTCCAAACAGCAGAATGATGGGCAAAACCAAGTTATCTTTCCATAGGCAAAAATTATTCACAAACGTGTCAGCATATGGTGAGCTGATACCATGGTTTAAGGAAACTGGTAGTTCCGATCAGAATGTGGGACCACAGCATTTATATAAAACTGAGTGAGGAAGGGAGGGTAGCTGTGCATCTCTCCCACTCTTGAGAGAGCCCATGTGGGGAAAGGGGGAAGGCAGGGCTGCCACCATGGACCCTTGCACTAGGATTCTCTCTGGACCCTCCTTCATATGTGGAAATACAACATTAAGGAGGGAAAGCCTTGCAATCCATATTCTCTCTCCCCCCCTTTAACTGGAACAGGAGAACACTTGGTATGATTTCCAAGTCAAGTGAGCTATTATGGATTAGGGTTGTCAACCCCAGGTGAGGAAATTCCTAGAGATTTGGGGGTGGAGCCTGGGGAGGGCAGGGCTTGGAGCAGAGAGGAACATCAGCAGGGTATAATGTAGGGTTGTCAGCCTCCAGGTGGGGCGAAGAGATCTCCTGGAATTACAACTGATCTCCAGCGTACAGAGATCAGTCTCCTTGGGGGAAAAAGAGTGGACACTATGGCATTATACCCCACTAAGGCCCCTACCCTTCCCAAACCCCGCCCTCCTCAGTAGGGTTGCCAATCTCCAGGCATTAGCTGGAGATCTCCTGCTATTACAACTGATCTCCAGCTGACAGAGATCAGTTCACCGGAGAAAATGGCTGCTTTGGCAATTTTCAGGCTCCACCCCAAAAACCTCCTGCTGGTTGCGAAGGGGGACTTGGCAACCCTCCTCCTCAGGTCCCACCCCCAAATCTCCAGGGATTCCCCCACCCCAAGTTGGCAACCCTAGTATAATGCCACACCATCCACCATCCACAGCAGCCATTTTCTCCAGGGGAACTGATCTCTGTCATCTGGAGATGAGTTGTAATGCCAGGAGATCTCCAGGTCCAACCTGCCGGCTGGCAAACCTAATTGTTAGTAAGGCTTTAAGCTGTTTATTTATGTATTTAATTGATTTGTACTTTGCCTGGGGACCCAAAACAGCTTACATAGTTCTCCTGGTCCTCCATCTTATCCTCAAGCAACCTTGTGAGATATGTTAGTATGAGAGAGTGTGATTGGCCCAAAGTAACCCAGTGAGCTTCCACGGCATGAACAGGGATTCAATAGTATCGAGGTCTCTCAGATACTAGTCCTACACTCTTAACCACAACACCACACTGGAGTCCCAAGACTGGCCCAGACCAGCAGGCCTGTGTCACTGTCATGGATGGGGGGGGGGAATGATCTTTTAATGAAATTATGTTTGTCAGAAATTGATGAAGAAAACAAAAACAGCACAAAATTCCAATGCAATTAAATATATTAAGTGCAAAGAGGTGTACAGTGAAACCACATCCAACAAACATTGATTCATCATTAAGCCTGTGGGCAGTTGGAATTGTACCTATTATGGTCATATATTTGTATACAATTCTTATTGAGAAATTGATTAGCTGATGAAGCCTTGGCGAAACGTGAATGACGATCTAGACCATCTTCATCTTTTCCAGCTGTTCTAGTTGTTCATATGTCCTCAAAACTCTTGGACAATTGCACTTACCTGGGCCGTGTCCGCACTTACCATTTGCGGCGCCAGCTTCCGCAGGCTTTCCTTGCATGTTCCCACTGCAACTCACCCGAAGGATTCCCAGGACGTCTCTAGAGCGCAGTTTCTCCGCGGTAAGAGGATTCGCTGATAAGGCGAGTTAAAAAAATAAAGCGTCCTCCACACTCGGTGCCTTAAAGTGGGAACATGCAATGCGTCCTCAATCCTGCTGCCAGCCAGCCCCTGCACTCCCCCCGCCTCCCTTACTAAAGCTGAACCAATCGCTGTCCTTGCTTGGAGCGCCGACTGGGCATGCCTGGAAGCTTGCTGGTCTGGGGATTTTCAAGTGCAGCAGGGAAAGGAGGAGTGGTGGGAACAAGAATTTAAAAGCGGTCTGGATTCTTGTGTACTGGATGTGTGTAATTTGCGAGGTAAGTTGCTAGTGCGTCAACGGGCCTGGAAGTTTGAACTCTGTAAAAGAAATTGTCAAGTTATTGTCGAAGGCTTTCACGGTCAGAGTTCATTGGTTCTTGTAGGTTATCCGGGCTGTGTAACCGTGGTCTTGGAATTTTCTTTCCTGACGTTTCGCCAGCAACTGTGGCCGGCATCTTCAGAGGAGCAACACTGAAGGATGGTGTCTCTCAGTGTCAAGGGTGTAGGAAGAGTAATATATAGTCAGAAAGGGGTTGGGTTTGAGCTGAGTATTGTCCTGCAAAAGTATTGTCCTGTAAGTATCAAGATAATGTGCTAATGAGGGTATGGTATGTTAATATGGAACCATTGTATCCTGAAGTGATCTGTTAATGTGTGTAATCCAAAGCTAATCTGTATGGCTATTGTTGAATGCTGTCTTTGTCTGGAGGTTTTTCAGGGCAGGAAGCCAAGCCTTATTCATTCTTAAACTCTCCTCTTTTCTGTTAAAGTTGTGCTGATGTTTATGAATTTCAATGGCTTCTCTGTGCAATCTGACAAAATAGTTGGTAGAATTGTCCAGTCTTTCAGTGTCTTGGAATAAGACCCTGTGTCCTGTTTGTGTCAGTCCATGTTCAGCCACTGCTGATTTCTCAGGTTGGCCAAGTCTGCAGTATCTTTCATGTTCTTTTATCCTTGTTTGTATGCTGCGTTTTGTGGTCCCGATGTAACATTCTCCACAGCTGCAAGGTATACGATATACTCCTGCAGAGGTGAGGGGGTCTCTTTTGTCTTTTGCTGATCGTAGCATTTGTTGTATTTTCTTGGTGGGTTTAAACACTGTTTGTAGGTTATATTTTTTCAAAAGTTTCTCCATCCTATCAGTGACTCCTTTAATAAATGGCAAGAATACCTTTCCTATGGGAGACTGTTTTTCTTGAGTTTTCTGATTTTTGTTTGTTTTAATGGCCCTTCTGATTTCATTCTTGGAGTAGCCGTTTGCTAGCAGTGCGTGATTTAGATGATTAGTTTCTTCCTTGAGAAACTGTGGTTCACAGATCCGTCTTGCACGGTCCATTAATGTTTTGATTATTCCTCTTTTCTGTCGGGGGTGGTGGTTGGAGTTTTTGTGTAAGTAGTGATCTGTGTGAGTTGGTTTCCGGTAGACCTTGTGACCTAACTGAAGGTTTGATTTACGGATGACAAGGGTATCAAGAAATGGGAGTTTACCCTCAATTTCCTTTTCCATGGTAAACTGAATGTTTGGATGGATATTATTAAGATGGTTTAGAAAGTCCATTAATTTTTCTTCACCATGGCTCCAAATGGTAAATGTATCATCTACGAACCTGAACCAGACTGTAGGTTTGTAAGGTGCTGATTCTAATGCTGTCTTTTCAAAATATTCCATGTAAAAGTTAGCTATTACTGGACTGAGTGGACTTCCCATAGCTACTCCATCAATCTGTTCATAAAATTCTTGATCCCATAGGAAATAACTTGTTGTCAAACAATGGTGAAATAAGGCTGTTATATCTTCTGGAAAAATCTGGTTAATCAATGAGATTGTGTCTTTTACTGGAACCTTGGTAAAGAGGGATACAACATCAAAACTGATTAATATATCCTTTGGATTGAGTCTTAACGGACTGATTTTGTTGATGAAGTGAGTTGTATCTTTGATGTAAGAAGTGGTTTTTCCAATGTGGTCCTGTAGGAGGGTGGTCAAATATTTAGCTAATTCATATGTTGGGGAACCAATGGCACTCACGATGGGTCGGAGTGGAACGGAATCCTTATGAATTTTAGGTAGTCCATATAATCGTGGTGGTTGTGCTTCAGTCTTGCATAGTTTTCTGTGTGTGTCGGGATGAAGAGTGGAATTCTTGATCAGAATGCTAGTTTTCCTGGTAATTTTGCAAGTTGGATCTCGTTTTAGTTTTTTGTATGTGGCAAGGTCCAGACGTTCCTCAATCTTCTTTTTGTATTCTTCTGTTTTCATGATCACTGTGGCATTGCCTTTGTCAGCTGGTAGAATAATGATTTCTGGATCTGCATTGAGGGTCTTGATGGCGTTTCTCTCCTTGCGTGTTATATTGCTAGCAGGGGGCTTTGCTTTTCGTAGAATTCTTGCTGTCTCTCCTCTTATTTCCTCAGCATCTTCTTCAGGTAGATTACGAATGGCAGATTCTACATTTGCAATGATGTCTTCCACTGGAATTTGGGTGGGAGTGACTGCAAAGTTTCCTCCCTTAGCTAAGATGGAAGTTTCTTCAGGTGAGAGTTGTCGGTCTGTCAGATTGAAGATAATCCGTTTGTTGTCAAGTTTTGGACTGTTCTGTCTTCTTTCCTGTAATTTGTTAAACTTTTGCTTCTGTCTGGAAGTATGGCTGGTTAACCCCTGTTCCATTTTTCTGTAGGTGAGATTATCAATCTTGTCCCAATCATGGCTTCTCATTTTGTGGCTAGCATTGATATGTAAGGAAAACAACTCCTTGTCTGTGGCAGCAAGTTCTCTGCGGGTGGTGTGAATTCTCTCTCGTAAGAGAGCCTGTTCTAGATGGTCATAAATGCGGTTAGCTCGTGAAGTTTTAAAGATTCTTTTACTTGTGAGAAAAGATGGAATGGTTCCAAAACGCAGCATACAAACAAGGATAAAAGAACATGAAAGATACTGCAGACTTGGCCAACCTGAGAAATCAGCAGTGGCTGAACATGGACTGACACAAACAGGACACAGGGTCTTATTCCAAGACACTGAAAGACTGGACAATTCTACCAACTATTTTGTCAGATTGCACAGAGAAGCCATTGAAATTCATAAACATCAGCACAACTTTAACAGAAAAGAGGATAGTTTAAGAATGAATAAGGCTTGGCTTCCTGCCCTGAAAAACCTCCAGACAAAGACAGCATTCAACAATAGCCATACAGATTAGTTTTGGATTACACACATTAACAGATCACTTCAGGATACAATGGTTCCATATTAACATACCATACCCTCATTAGCACATTATCTTGATACTTACAG
This sequence comes from Euleptes europaea, assembly GCF_029931775.1. Lineage (NCBI taxonomy): Eukaryota > Metazoa > Chordata > Lepidosauria > Squamata > Sphaerodactylidae > Euleptes > Euleptes europaea. Next base: position 42,906,269 of record NC_079316.1, read on the forward strand.
GACAATACTTTTGCAGGACAATACTCAGCTCAAACCCAACCCCTTTCTGACTATATATTACTCTTCCTACACCCTTGACACTGAGAGACACTGTCCTTCAGTGTTACTACTCTGAAGATGCCTGCCACAGTTGCTGGCGAAACGTCAGGAAAGAAAATTCCAAGACCACGGTTACACAGCCCGGATAACCTACAAGAACCAAATTGTCAAGTCATTGATAAGCAACCACATTTAATACTTACCTTATCTTTTTGATCCTTTGTATTTTGTGTATTGTTTGTTGTATGTGGTTTCACTGTACACCTCTTTGCACTTAATATATTTAATTGCATTGGAATTTTGTGCTGTTTTTGTTTTCTTCATACTATACAGCACAGAGCCTTCTTTTTCTGTCAGAAATTGATAGCACACAAAGACTTGGTGAGGTAAATGTTCAAAACAACAGATTTTATTAATGACAGCAATGTAGGATGAGGATTTAAACAGGCAAACTTGGTTTCAGGAAGGTAATAGGTTGGTCATAAACCAATAAAGAGTAGGCACGCCACACTTAATATATGTACAAGAGAGGATTAGTTGTCTTCAGATGGTAACTTCAAAATGCTGGATACTTGTTTTCACAGAGAGGCTTGCTTTAGTTTATCAGTTACTTGTTCAGATTTCTCTTGAGGTTGCTTTAGATTTCTGGAGTACGGAACTACAGGAATCATTTCACCAGTTTAATCCTTAAACTGGACCATTTTAATCCTTAAACTGGACTGGGTTCACTCTGGACTCTAGAGAATAATTCTCCTCAATCCTTTAGGGATCCCTCAATACATCTAAGTTGACTTCCCTCTCCCTGGTTTTGAGAGGGAACTCTAATTTATTCAGAGCTATCTCCCAATTTCAATACTAAGACGTACTCTATACACTCAGAATTAACATCCTTATGAACCAGTTGCTGACCCCGTCTTGGTCAAACAGTGTTCCTTTGATTTTAACTCCTGAGGACAAATCCTCGTCAGGCAGCCCACAGCTCTCACTAGCTGCTTAAAGCTCTGTCCCTAGTGAACTCTGGTGCTGAATTAGGGTTGCCAGGTCCCTTTTTGCAACCGGTGGGAGGTTTTTGGGGCAGAGCCTGAGGAGGGTGGGGTTTGAGGAGGGGAGGGACTTCAATGCCATAGAGTACAATGGCCAAAGCGGCCATTTTCTCCAGGTGAACAGATCTCTATCGGCTGGAGATTAGTTATAATAGCAGGAGATCTCCAGCTATTACCTGGTAGTTGAAAGAAAAAAGACACCACTGTGCATATACCTGGAGGGTTTGGAAATCAGCATAGGAGCGAATGAATATTACAAAGTGCAAATATTTATATAAATCACTACAACATATAACATAAAGTCACAACTATTCACATACTGAAACTAACAACCTAAACAATCTATCCTACTATATACAAAGTATGTTACAACTATCAGGCTGGAACAAACCAGACTGAAGATTCAAAGTATAGATAAAGTCCTTAGGTCATATACAGTCATCACAGGGAAGTTCTTGATTCCTCTTCAAGCTTTTAAATAGTATTTCTGATGTTACCATGAGATGATGCCAAAAATTGAAGAAGGGATACGGCCGTTTCGAATTCTTTGGCTTTAAATTTCTTCATCAGTCCCTCCTTTGACATGTAAAAACATAATATCTACTAATGTAATATCATCCCGATAGGCATTCATAAATTCACATGTAATCATTATAAACATACTTACAAAAATCAGTCATCATGTAATATCTCCAGCTTGCATATTGCATATTTGCTAAAAGTTCAAGTATGATAAATTTCAGCCAGTTCCCACATAGGGTAACACAAATGTGTAGCAGTATACGCTCCTAGTTTGCTAGCTAGTAAATAGCTTGCCGGTGTGTGTGAAAGGGAAGAATGTTAACCTTTCTCATCTGTTGCAATCTAAGTGCCGCTGAGTCTGCAGAATATTTAAAGGGGCCATGTCCCTATTGCGATCTGTCACAGTTTATAAGAAGCATGATAAATCATTCTCCAAATTCAAACCTTGTGGCGTGATGGTGTTTAGGAGATGGAGGAAGTATGCTTCTTTTTGTCTTAATATCTTCTCAGTATCACGTCTATCATACCTCCTCCCTTTGAGACACCATATAACGAAGAAGCATAGATCATTATTGCTGTGGCAAAACTGAAGGAAATGGTCTACGACCGGCACACTGACAACACGCGCACGGATTCTGGATTTATGTTCCAGTATCCGATTTTTAAAAACTCTTTCACTTCTAAACACAAATTGCAAGCCAGGCATTTATGACATCTAAAATGTCCTTTAATATCTCTGTTGTTTTGATTAATCATAATGTCTGAATGTACAAGTTTATCACGGATTGACATGGTTCTTCTATACCCTATCTGTGGTAAGTTATTGCATCCTTGAATATCTGACACCAAATGCCAGTGTTTTTTAATGATCTGTGTAATTTGCCCTGATAAATGAGTATACTGGAAAGCAAAGGTAAGAGATTGATGAATGCGTTTGTTTCTAGGTCCGCCATATAGCAGATCTTGTCGCTTTAGTACCTGCGCTCTTTCCCTGGCATATTGAATAACTCTATGTGGATACCCTCTCTCTGATAGTGCTAGAAATAGAGAGGCTGCTGCTTCCTGATATTCTGTTTCTGTAGTAGTGTTCCGTTTCATCCTAATAAATTGTCCAAAAGGTAAATTGTGCCTGAGATGTCTCGGGTGAAATGAATCAAAATGTAATAGTGCATTTCTGTAGGTTTTTTATGTATGGTAACTGACAGTTTGTTATCATAATGGTGATGTACCATAGTATCCAAAAAACCAATCTGACGAGTGTCAGCTTTTCCAGAGAATTTAATCGTGGAACAAGCATTTAACCAAGATAGAAATGTGTCAAAATTTATATCAGAGGAAAATATGAAAATCAAATCATCTATATAACGTCGATAGCCAAGAGTTTGATATTTAAAAGGGTGGTCACCATATATAAATTTACGTTCAAAGTCAACTATGAAGATGTTCGCTATGGTGCGAGCGGTAGCTGAACCCATGGCTATCCTGCTAACTTGTAAATACAGTTGTTCATCAAATCTGAAAAAATTATGCTTGAACACCACATCAAGTAAATTCAATAGAAATTTAGAAGGAGGACCAGTATCAGCTCTAGAGTCAAGGAGATTTTCAATGATCCTGTGTGTATAGGCTAGAAGAACATTAGTATATGATGCAAGCCAATGGGTAGACCTGGCCTCTGTGTGTGGGGGGTCTCCATCCGGAGGCCAGGTCTACCCATTGGCTTGCATGGCGGTAGACCTGGCCTCTCGACTGAGACTCCCATAGAGGCCAGGTCTACCCATTGGTTTCTATGGTGACCCATTGAAACCAATGGGTAGACCTGGCCTCGGGGGGGGGGAGTCCCCGTCGGGAGGCCAGGTCTACCACCATGCAAGCGGCGGCCTGGCTGCGCCCGGGAGAGTGCAGGGAGGGGGTGGTGAGGGTGGCGGGTCTTGGCTCGTGGGCTGCTTAGCAGCCCTCCGGGGGCCGCATCCAGCCCGCTGGCCGCCAGTTTGACACCCCTGCTTTAAATCTTTTGGCCCTTTCAGGGAAGTCTTCCCCTGTTGTGGCTTACTTGTCAGGGGGTGCAGGTAACTCTCCTCTTCTTTCTAGCTGTTAACTCTTGTTCTTGCAAAAAAGATGAAGAAGTGACTGCCATCTCAGCCAGGATTCTTATCCTGTCCCCCTGCTGTTTTTGCAACAAATTCTTTTCCTCCAAGAGCTGTGCGAGCATCAGCTCATTAAGTTAACGACCCCCAAAACATCCTATCATTAAGAGCTTTGTTCAGGTCTTGCAAACTGTGGACCATGGCTTCCTTTATTGAGTCTATCTATTTCATGTTGAGATTTCCTCTTTTCCTGCTGCCTCCAACTTTTCGTAGCCTTATTGTTTTTTTCACTGACTCTTGTCTTCTCATAATGTGACCAAAGTATGATAGTCTCAGTTTGGTGAGTTTAGCATCCAGGGAGTGTTTGGGCTTGATTTGATCTAAAATCCACTTAATTTTCTTATTTGTCCATGGAATTCATTAAACTCCCCCAACACTACATTTCAAATAAACCAACTTTCTTCCTGTCAGCTTTCTGTGTTGTCCAACTTTTATACACATACATAGTAATGGGGAATAGTATAGTATGAATTATCTTGATCTTGGTCACAAGTGACACATCCTTATGCTTAAGAAACCTTTCTAGCTCCTTCATGGCTGCCCTTCCCAGACTCAATCTCATTCTGATTTTTTGGTTGCTGTCTCCCTTTTGGTTGATGATGGGGCTATGGAATAGAAAATCTTGAACAATTTTAATTTCTTCATTGTCAGCCTTAAGACAATAAAGGAAGCCACAGCCTTCAATTTGCAAGATCTGAGCAAGGCTGTCAAAGATAGGACATTTTGGAGGACTTTCATTCATAGGGTTGCCATGAGTTGGAAGCGACTTGACGGCACTTCACACACACACACACACACACGCACACACACACACAGCCTTAAAGTTGTGTAATTCCACAGTAGTCATTACTTTTGTCTTTTTGATGTCCAGCTGTAATCCTGCTTTGTTACTTTCTGCTTCCACCTTCGTTAGTGGTCATTTCAAGTCTTCACTATTTTCTGCCAGTAATGTGGTATTATCTGTGTATTTCAATTTTTTAATAATGTTTCCTCCACTCCATCTTCATCTAAATCTAATCCAGCTTTCTTTATGATATGTCCCTTTTCTGACACCTTTGCCAAATGGAAAGAATAGTCAAACATGTACTCTAGACTTTAAGAAAGCTGATTTCAATAAATTTAGGGAACTACTGGGTGTGATCCCGTGGGTGAGAATATTGAATGAGAAGGGAGTACATGAAGGATGGGAAATTCTTAGGAGGGAGATTGAAGGCGCAATTTCAATCAATTCCCACGAGAAGAAAAAAAGGTAGAGGTTTGAAGAAACCAGGGTGGATGACTAAAGAACTTTTGTTTGAGATAGGATTTAAGAAGGGCATGTACAAGAAATGGAAAAAGGGAGAAATCAACAAAGAGGAATTCAAACAAGTAGCCGACACATGTAGGGAGAAAGTCAGGAAGGCTAAAGCGCAGAATGAGCTCCGGCTAGCCAGGGAAGTTAAAAACAACAAAAGGAAGATCAAGGTAACAATCGGTTCATTGCATGGAGAGGATGGTGAGTTATTAACAGGGGAGGCAGAAAAGGCAGAATTACTTAACTCCTTTTTTGTATCAGTCTTCTCCCAAAAGGGGAATAGTGCTCAACCTGGGAATAATGGAGCAGAGGATGCAATAGGGGAATTACAGAATAGTATAGACACTGAGATAGTACAGGAATACCTGGGTACTCCTAATGAATTCAAGTCTCCAGGGCCGGACGAACTGCATCCAAGGGTGTTAAAAGAACTGGCTGAAGTGATTTCAGAACCACTGGCAATAATCTTTGAGAATTCATGGAGAACAGGAGAAGTTCCAGCAGACTGGAGGAGGGCAAATGTGGTCCCCATCTTTAAAAAGGGAAAAAAAGAAATCCCAAACAATTATCGCCCAGTCAGCCTGACATCAATACCAGGTAAATACTAGAGCAGACAATTAAACAGACGGTTTGTAAGCACTTAGAAAGAAATGCCATGATCACTGACAGTCAACATGGGTTTCTCAAAAACAGGTCATGCCAAACTGATCTCATTTTTTTTTGAAAGAGTGACAAGTATGGTAGATGAAGGGAATGCTGTAGATGTAGCGTACCTTGATTTCAGTAAAGGCTTTGATAAAGTCCCCCATGATCTTCTTGAAACAAAGCTAGTAAAATGTGGGCTGGACACTGCTACTGTTAGGTGGATTGGTAATTGGTTGACCAACCGAACCCAAAGGGTGCTCATTAATGGCACAACTTCATCCTGGAGAGGAGTGACCAGTGGGGTACCACAGGAGTCTGTCCTGGGACCGGTACTATTTAATATTTTTATAAATGACTTGGATGATGGAATAGAGAGCATGCTAATCAAATTTGCAGATGACACCAAGTTAGGAGGGGTAGTTAATACCCCGGAGGGTAGGGTCAGAGTTCAGAATGACCTCGATAGACTGGAGAGCTGGGGCATAAGCAATAAAATGGATTTCAATAGGGAGAAGTGTAAAGTACTTCACCTAGGCAGAAACAACATAAGGATGGGAGATAGCTGGCTTGACAACAGTACATGTGAAAGAGATCTGGGAGTCTTAGTGGACCACAAACTGAACATGAGTCAACAGTGTGATATGGCGGCTAAGAAGGTCAATGCAATTCTGGGCTGCATCAATAGGAGTATTGTGTCTAGATCAAGGGAAGTAATACTACCACTGTATTCTGCATTGGTCAGACCTCACTTGGAATACTGTGTCCAGTTTTGGGCTCCACAATTTAAGAAGGATGTTGACAAGTTGGAACGTGTCCAGAGGAGGGCAACCAGAATGGTCAAAGGTCTGGAATCCATGCCCTATGAGGAGAGACTTAGGGAGTTGGGTTAAGTAAGTAAGTAAGTAAGTAAGTAAGTAAGTAAGTAAGTAAGTAAGTAGGGGAGACATGATAGCCATGTTTAAATATTTGAAGGGATGTCATGTTGATGAGGGAAATAGCTTGTTCTCTGTTGCTCCAGAGACTAGGACACAGAGTAATGGATTTAAACAAATAGAAAAGCGATTCCACCTAAACATTAGGAAGAACTTTCTGACGGTGAGGGCTGTTCGACGGTGGAATGTGCTGCCTCGGAGGGTGGTGGAGTCCCCGTCTTTGGAGGTCTTTAAGCAGAGGCTAGATGGCCATCTGTCGGGAGTGCTTTGATTGTGGGATCCTGCATGGCGGGGGGAGGGTTGGGGTCACTGGAGATGTGGGGGGAGGTAGTTGTTAATTTCCGGCATTATGCAAGGGGTTGGACTAGATGACCCTGGTGGTCCCTTCCAACTCTATGATTCTAATTCTGTTTCTCCATATTCTGTCCTAACAATAGCATCTCATCCAGAGTATAGGTTGCACATCAAAACAATTAGATGTTGTGGGATACCCATGTCTTTGAAAACCAACCGTAGCTTTTCATGATCCACACTGTCAAAAGCTTCAGTTCTTTAATAGTTATCTTTATCGTCACATACATGGAGCCATAAATTGAAGTGGAATTTTGTGATTTTTGCCCAGATTTCCCCTAAACTTGCAAATATTTCTTTCAATGAATGCAGCGAGTTAATGCACCTAGGATAAAAAGAAATGCCACTTTAACTCAGGCTGTGAATACCTCTCTTCAGAGCCTTTTCAAAAATGGTTCCTAATAATTATACAGCCTGGATGCTGTTTCTCAGTGGAACTCACAACCATCACCACTTAATGGTTTATTATGACTTTTAAAGGCTGTTAAGCTCACCATAGACAATATACTAACTTGCTGAAGTCTCCTCTTCCCAAAGCAGGATGCAGTTCAGCAAATATTTGCATTTAACTATTCAGTACTTAATGGTTTATTATGACTTTTAAAGGCTGTTAGGCTCACCAAATACAATCTACCCATTCACCCAGGTCTCCTCTCCCAAGAGCAGGACACAGTCTTGCAAATATTTGCATTTAACAATTCAAAGTGGAAGCCTTGCACTCATGGCCATGAAAGTGATAGTTACCACAAGGCCTCTGGACTCCAGTTCTCTTCCCAGCACATCTGGCTAAATAAGTGACTTTTACTTAAGGCATAGGCCTTAGCCTCATACTCTCTGGGCAAATTTGCCATGCAGTAATTATTCAGTACTAGAGTTAAGTCTAGTACTGAATAATTACTGCATGGCAAATTAACTCTTTCCTGTGACATTTTGTCTGGCTTTGCACTATTTCCCAGGCTCTTTAAGATTTAATTTAAAATTTAAAAACAACTAAGCAAGAAAGAAATGTTCCTTGTCTTGCTAGAATTAATCCCAGGCACTATAGTTTTATTATACAGGTATGGACAAGTATATTTTATTGAGTATGCCTACTCCAAAACCACCAGGAAAACAAACCACATCTTCCAGCAAAGGCTATGTGGTTAGGAAAATAGAACCTAACCACTGCTTCAGCTAAGCAATATAGGCTACAGTTTGCAAGATATATAGTTCTCAGGTGGATTTGAAATGATGGTGGCCAACCCTAAAACCATTCCCATTTTGTGAATTCACTAGGAATTTTGTGAATTTTTATGGGAATATGAAGATAGAGAAGAAAATGCCACTGAACATATACAGAATGCCTTCCCTTCATGGACAGGGACTTTTTCATAAACACATCATTGATGCAATCTCTATACTACTTGATACTAGTTACGCTCAAAAGACAGATTATTATACTAGTCTGACAGATGAAAAAATCCTCTTAACATAACTGAAATGAAACAAAAATGTAAAATGGGTGAGTTTGTATCTTTGTACTGTATTTGTATTATTGTATTACTTGTATTTTTATCCCATTTGCTAGCCAATCATGGTCCCAAAAGCAGCTGTGACTGAGCTGGGAAACAATGAGATATGACTAGGAACAGTCACATGGTAAACTGTTATATCTGTATGTTAAATTCAGATTGTCCTGAAGTTTTACTAAAACTTATCCAGAGGTTGCTTTCCTCTTCTCTATATATAGTTTTGGTGTTTTATTCAAGCACACACTTGAAAAATTCCAAATGTTTATCCTGGGAAAAAAAGAAAGAAAGCTGTTTACCTAGCAATAAAGGTAAACTGCTTTGCCATACAAAAAATGATCCCTTGAAGCTATGCCAAGCAGCATTGTGACAGCAGTCTTAAATACGCAGAGGAGGCAGTGGTGATATGGATGAAGAGAAACAGGATAAGGTGGTGTCAAAATCCAGAGGTTATACACCATTTAATATCAAAGGCAGATTCCAATCAACGAAAGAATGGAAGAGCACTTTGCTGGCCCATTGCGGACTGCCTGCAGGGTAGCACTAATAATATCTTAAATATGTTGCCCTTGGTTTTAGTTTCATGGATAATTTTAGAAAGCATATGTCTGGGTCTTTCATTTCCACACCAGCACGGCTAGTAACATGTGTCCAACAATATCTGACTCTTTCCCAGCCAAATTTTCCCATCATCATCATTACTGACACCCAATACCTTTGCTCGAATGCTGGTTACTACTTTTAGTGACGGGAAAGCTACAGTGATTTGCATGACATGTGCATTGACAGGAATGAAAGTTGAGCAGAACGGTTCTGCATTCTAGGATGCCTTGTTTGCAGAAGGCCCAGCTCCTTGCTGTTTCCATTTGCAATGAAACACTAATAACCTAATCCTAATAACCTCAGCTCTGGGATGCTAAAAAAAAAAAAGTAAATTTAAAACTGAAAATAAAATAATAAATCGGTCTTAGAAATGTGTAGCAGGCAAACCCAAACTGTACATAATGACTGAATCTTGGGAAATTTTCAATCCATTGCCAGATTGTTTCATTGTGAGTCCCTCATAATATTCCCTAATTATTAATCAAGTCGTATTTGTTTAAACGAGAGGCTTATTTCCTGTATCCCGTCTTCCATCCTGGAGTGAAGTCATAAGGTTGACATTGACCACACTTCCATGGCAACAGACACTGGTGCTGTACACAATGGCTTATACTTCCCAGCCAGTGAAGAAGGTGATGTTATAAGGCAAGTACTTTACTTTCTGCTTACAGTTATGTCTAATAACCAAGGGGAAAAGGCAAACATGCATTAATATTACTGGGAAAGTTGAGTTCTCAAGTTCAGTAGTTACATCTGCCAAATCTGACACTTATACATGTTTGTCTTTGAGATGCCTTTTAATAAATAACACTTATCCAGTTCCACTGCAATGATTCTTTGTATGTATTATCCAATGCATTTCTAATATGGATAAGGAAAAATTGACTCTTTTCCCCCAAGGCTTCCTTTGGAATACGCTGGCTGCTCATGTTCAAGAAGGATGAATTCTGATGAGATACAAGGGGAAATGTGCCACCAAGTGAAAATTATATTTCTAATGGTCTGCACATCCCAGTCCTATCCACGTTTGCTTGGAAGTGAATTCTACTGAGTAAATAAGATTTACTATAAAATAAGTGTGCATAGGATTGCAATTAAAGTACGCTATGGTGTAAGGTACTGTTTGCATCCGTTCCTCAGCACTGCACAAAGCATTCTGTTCCAGAGGTAACTTGGTTGCTGTTGTATGGGTCTCACTGTGATCTGGATGATGTGAGTGGATCTGTGGGAAGCCAATGGTTGGGCAGTATGCCTGGTGGTCACTAGTCACAGCCAATACAATAGCTCTAAGCACTCATGTTGTACCCCAAGTGCCACAAGTGGCATTAACAGTGTGAAGCGTGGCACGTGTGGACAGAGGCAGGAGAACCAGGAGGCCTGGTTGTGTCCACATCTTCCTGCCTCTACAAGGCTATGCAGCTGCCAGGACCCAGCTTGAAAGTTGAGTGGTAAAATCATCCAAAGACACATCCTTTGGACTGGACTCAGGCATACTTGCCAAAAAGGTCAGCCAACATTGTTGGGGGAAAACGTTGTCCTGAACAACATGTTCAAATACATTGGGTGTGGAATGAGGTCCTTTCAACAGTACTTAGAAGATATATATGTATGGAATGTGAGTTGTGGCTCCTGATTTGCTTTGAAAAATTCCACCCTAAATTTCATCTTTGCTTTTTGGGATTTTTTAAAAAAAATATTAACTGCTTGTTCAGTACTATACATTATTATAACCACCACTTAAGTGAAAGGGTTTAGAATGAAAACTTCATAGAACTTATTCCAGAGGCCTTTTAAGAATTGAATGAATTGTCTTGAGGAGTGGTTTGGAGCTTAGACACTTGGGAGAGCTTGAACAGATGCCTTAGAAAGAGGGAATGTGCAAAGTGGTTGGTGGGTGGTCTGCAAGTTTTGAACGACAGTCAAATGCTCCAGCTTCCATAGCTGCCTGAGTGCTCTGAAATCAGCCAAGGGATTTTCAGAAAGCAGCTGTTGGATTATGATGCGATATTCCACTTAGCATTCACCTGTTCCACAATGCACATATTGCTACACTCCTTGAGGCTTGATTCTAAGTCCAGTTTACACAGATGGAGGCATAGCTGGACTTTGGCTCAAGTTGTACACTGAAAAAAGCACTATCCCTAATTGCTACTTGTTTCACTTCTGCAAATGAGGCCACAGTTAGCAGGGTTTGTGACACTGGTCTTTATTGGTGGCCAGGATGGCACAGAAGGTGGTCCTTCAAGCAACACTTTGAATTATGCCTACTAACAGAAGAAGCACAGAAGAAGAAGAAGTGTTGGTTTTTATATGCCGACTTTCTCTACCACTCTACCACCTTCTCTTCCCCTCCCCACAACAGACACCCTGTGAGGTAGGTGGGGATGAGAGAGTGTGACTAGCCCAAGGTCACCCAGCTGGCTTCAGGTGGAGGAGTGGGGAATCAAATCCGGTTCTCCAGATCAGAGCCCACTGCTTCAAACCACCGCTCTTAACCACTACACCATGCTGGCTCTCCAGGCAGCCAAAGCATATCTGTCAGCACAGGGATGATATGATCCCCTCATAGCAAACTGGCCACCACATTTTGTAGTTACTGAAGTTATCCAGACTAAACCTTACTCCATTAGCCACTTCACAACAAAATCCAAAATCACTCTGCAATTGTAATTTTAAAAATAGTTATAACCAGACCTGTCCACTTGGTGGAAGATTACAGATTTATTTTATGACAACCAACTATCTACCCATTCTAGATTTTAACCTCCAACTTCACAATTACCATTGCCCAAATCAGAGTCTGGACAACCAGCAAGATCCAAGCTGTGGGACAGGGCAGATTCAGGGGCAATAGCAATCAACAGTTTCTGTAGCTTCCAGTACAGTAAGCATAGTTTCTGGGGCCCAGGACCCTTCTCTGCTTCAAGAATAGAAAAAGAATGAAATCAATTGATCCTGACAACACACAAGCAAGCAGTTGTTAAAGATTTGCACAATGAGTAGAGCTGGAATGTTTGGGGCCTATACCTCAGGGTGAAAGGTTATAACGGGGAGATTATATTTAAAGCTGGAAAGTCCATTATTTTAATACAGTTTTCCTGTGCTGTTCCCAACATACAAGGTGCTGGATTTCAGAGATAAACTACTCCCTGGGATGAAATTGGATGAATGGCATGCAGCTGGCCACCTGCCGTGTAAAAACCAGGTGCATCAGGAAATATGGGCTTCTCTTTTTCCTTGTATAATGAATATTTACCAGTGACTCTATTTCTGGCAGGCTTTTATTACCAGAGAAAATTGGTTTAAACCTCATACCTGACTGAAATCCTGTCTATAGCCTGAAACACTGACAGTATTAGAATTAAGGCACAAATCAAAGAAAGGCTCTGAAAGTTCTACGGTGAGGGAGAAAAACATCTCTACTTTATGGCAAAACTGACTGAGGGGTGTGTGTGTGAATTCATACATAGTTATTCACATAATAATTGCAGACAGCTTAAATTTATGAAATTGCAGGCTCTAGTTATTTTATATGATTGTTGCCTCCTGTTATCTTACAGTTGCCTCTTATTGGCATTGGTTGTGTTTTAAAACTCAACTTGTCTGCTCTTTCCTAGACATATTGATGAAATTATACATATTTTTTTCTTTGAACTGCCTCAGTTGTAATACACCTGCAAAATACTGGCATGAGCCTGTGTTTTGCTCAACATAGCAATGCTTTTTTGGTCATTCGGTCTCCTGCATAGGTATGTTCCACTGCTCTTTACTCATGGGCTTTTCTTTGGCTTCTCCACTGTTATGGAATAGCCATCCAGATGAAACTAGAAGACCTAAATCTCTCTTGCAGTTCTGGAGGGCTTGTAAAACACAACTCTTTAGAAGAGACTTTGGCTCTTTCTAATGGAGAGGCTGTGGCTCAGTGACTTTACATGCAGACGATCCCTGGTTCAGTCCCTGGAATCTCCAGTTAAAAGGATCAGGCAGTAGATGATGAGAAAGACCTTACCCTGGAGAGAGTAGACAATACCAGTCTCCATAGACCAGTGGCCTGACTCAGTATAAGGCCACTTCATGTGTTCCACATTATTGCTTTGTGGGCATCCTGAAAGACAGAAAGTAAGCTCTGATGGAGCTTGCTTTGAAAATCTTTTTTCTGATGGTGGTTTTAATTTGATGTTTTTGGAATTATATTTTTGTGCTGTGTTTATTATTGTTGCCTGCCTTGGGTCCCAGTTATCTGGGAGAAAGACAAACTTACCGGTATAATGTTTAAATAAACAAACAAACAAATGCATAACCAGGACCATACTACAGTTGAGGGTCTATACACTCAACAAACCTTTAACTTGGGCAACCTGCCACCTATTCCAGTTTCATTTTCTACTGGTCTTCCAGTCTCCTCTCCTCCTCCTCCTCCTCCTCCTCCTCTTCCTCTTCTTCTTTTTCTTCTTCTATACATATTGGAAATAGGGTTGCCAACCTCCAATTCTCCTGGAATTACAACTGATCTTCAGGTATCCTCTGGAGAAAATGGCAGCTTCAGAGGATGGACTCTATGGCATCATATCTTCTCCCCAAGCTCAGCCCTCCACATGCATTGCACCCAGGAATTTCCCAAACTAGAGCTGGCAACCCTAATGGGAAAGTCTGCCCAAAGAAACAGGCTTCAATTGATAGGGGGGGGAAATCCTGATAATAAAGGTATTCCCCTACAGAACGGAGAAATACCTCGAAAACCTTTCTGTTGTCCAGATTGTCATATGGAAGTATTTGTTCTTGTACCTATTTTTTCCTTTAACTTTAACTAGTATCCTTCCACTCCCCAATACCCATTCCTTATATATTTATATGGTGCATTACATCAATTTTTTTCCAGATCTAAACAGGATAAATTTCCCTAGGGCCACAAAATTAGATAATGCTTTTGTGCTTGTAATTATACTTCATTGATCTTTGCATTTGTTCCACTTTGCGAGCAGATGGGAATCCAAGCAAAGCACATGATGCCATGTTCTAAATGTGATGTAATGACACATAACTTTCCTCATCTTATTGGGAGTACTCCATCTGAAATAGCAAAGTACCACACTCCCTCTCCCCTCCAAGAGTTGCCAAACTGGTAGCATTTAATCCTCACATGGCTAACTGAAACGTCCATATTTGTCCCCACAATTGCCACTTCCAGCTGATGATAATTTTATTGCGTATTCAAATACTTTCACATAGAACTTGTGTTGTGCCTGAGTCTCATTTCTAATTTTCCAGTCAATGGGGTTAGCCAATGAATCTTGGATAACTGGTGAGGCGTTCAGGAGATTCAACTTCAGTTCAGTCACTTTGGGACTGGTATTGGGTTGATCCCTCAAGTCATCAGAAGGTGGCACTGATGATTGTGTATCTTTCCCTCATTCTTCTCCCCTCAGCAGTCCTGTCTGACCCCAGGAAAGTTTATTCCTGGGATTGCAGGGCCTGTGCAGCAGCTTGCAGATGAGAGAAGGGGGGGGGGGTAGAGACACAGTTTCTGATAGAAGGAAGAGGAGAGGGTGATTTTGTTCCCTTCCCCTGCAGCCTTCCAGCCCGCAAGGCTGTTGGTCACCATGACTCCGGCAATCCTGGGAATAAATTTTCTAGGGGTTTTAAAGGACTGCTGGAGGAGAAAGCAGGAAAGATCCATGTTTCTTACATCCATAGATTAGGGGATTCAACCTGCTGTGTCTGTAATAATCTATACTTGGTAACACTGTGGTCCCTGTGTTGTCTGCCTAAAATTCTGCCATTTTACAAATAAAATAATTTTGTAATGTCATATACATGGGAGTTAGGGAGAAAACTACCTTATGAGTCCACCATCTCTGATTATAATAATACAAGCAGGGGACCCATAAGAAGGGGACATCTTAACTAGCTCCTTCAACCTTTCCTTGTAGGACTTGGTCTCCATCTTTGTTGCCTTCCTCTGGACACGTTCCAGCTTGTCTACATCCTTCTTAAATTGTGGTGCCCAAAACTGAACTCCATACTCTAGGTGAGGTCTAACCAGAGCAGAGTAAAGCGATACCATCACTTTATGTGATCTGGACACTATACTTCTGTTGATGCAGCCCAAGATCGCATTTGCCTTTTTAGCTACTGCATCACACTGCTGACCTATGTTCAGTGTTTGGTCTACTAAGACCCCAAGATCCTTTTTGCACACACTGCTGCTAAGACAAATCTCCCCCATCCTATAATTATGCATTTGATTTTTCCTACCTAAATGCAGAACTTTACATCTGTCTCTTTTGAAATGCATTTTATTGGTTTTAGCCCAATTCTCCAGCCTATGAAGATCATCCTGTATCCTGGCTGCCTTCTAACGTATTTGTTACCCCTCCCAATTTAGTATCATCTGCATCCCCATTCCCCTCTATTCCTTCATCCAAATCATTTATAAAGATATTGAACAACATAGGGCCCAGGACAGATCCCTGAGGCACTCCACTAGTCACTCCTTTCCAAATGGAAGAGGAACCATTAACAAGCACTCTTTGGGTGCGATCTGTCAACCAATTACAGATCCACCTAACAGCAACAGGATCTAAATCACATTTTCCCAATTTGTCAACAGGAATATTATGGGAAACCTTATCAAAAGCCTTACTGAAATCTAGATAAACTACGTCTACTGCATTCCCCTGATCCAGCAAGGTAGTAACTTTCTCAAAGAAGGAGATAAGATTAGTCTGACATGACTTGTTCTTGAGAAACCCATGCCTACCAGATCACCTATCCCTGATTTGAAGAAGGAGAAAGATTAATAAAATTTCATATTGATATCAGCTTCCATTCTTTAGATCTGGCTGCAACTTCATCTGTTTAACTTTAGCAGCTGAAGGTCTCTGTCAGAGCTAAGACAAGACTTGCTATTTTATCACAAAAGTGATGTTTGTCTTCATTCTATGCTTCTAAGTGATTACCTTTGAAATACAACTCACTGAAATAGGCTTCAGGGACCAAGGAAGTGTGCAAATAACCCCATTTTACTGTCCCTATCTCGCTTTGGGGATTCAACATCTGCTGCTTTTGGAATTAACTATTCTGCAGGCACAATATTTCAAAGAATATTAATGCTCAGACACACAGACCTGTGCATCTAAACGAATGGAAAAGAAATATTGCTTTCACAGTAGTTTCCAAAGGGTAAGACATAAAAGAACTCCAAAGGTTGATTGATTGGACACCAGTGATGTACTTTACGAAGCAACAATGATGCAAGGTGCTCTTTGTTGAGACCTCAGAGTTCAGCTCAGTCATACCAAATGTGTTGGATGAAGACCTTTTATACCTGGAAATCTCTTTTTCCTTGTGAGGCCCATTCAGTACCTGCATTTTTCTTTTCATTTAATTTTCTTGTCTCAAATCTCACAGGATTGCTTTGCTATGATCACCTTTAGGGGTGCCACAAGAAGTCAGTTGCAGTTTTGCTCTTTTCCCCACTAAGTATGATGTAGTTTATTTTGATAATATTTTGCTCTAAGCCTAGAAATCTGCCTGTTTCTCAAAAAATGCAAAGACGGGGAACAATCCTGAACAGGCCTACTTGGAAGTAAATCATATTTTATTCAATGAGGTTTAATCCCAGGAAAATGTTTTTTTAGGACGGCAATCATAGTCTATGACAGTCACCCTAGTCTAGACACATTAAAACTCATACAAATTTCATTCTGTATTCAGAGCTCAATACCAGCAAAGAATTATTCCTCAAGAACCATGTTATTCCTTTTCTTTTTAAGCATCCATCCATTATTTCAAAGTTGCCTGAGTGTTCATCCTTTCCCCCCTCTAAAGATATCCATAATAATGTTCAAGCCACATGGACAATTTCCTTTTTTGGTATATTTTAGACAGGACCGATGACTTATGAGAAAATTTTAATTGTGAAATAGCTTCTGTCTGGGTATGATTAGTTATAATCTAGCAGGATCCAGAAGTTGCTTCCAAGACAGATTGCTTCATCCCTGTCATGGACTCTACAGATTCTACCACTTACAGATATCAACTAGTTCTTTCTCAGGATATAGGAAACAAGTAAGAACATCCTCTCATAAAGACTGTTTGACTGGAAGGGGGTTCCTATTTCCCTCTTCTTTCATCATATTTAGATTCCCTATAATGGCAAAGCATTTCAGTTGTCTAAATGCCCAGGATGATCTTTGAGAAGCAGCATAAATTACAGCAGCAGAGGAATGTGGGCTGCCAGAATTAACAGCCAGTATGGAACTTTCTTTTTTTGTTCCATGGATGGAATACTCTATTGTCCACAGTGGTCCATTTTGTTCTCTTGGATCATGTTGTTCTAGAGTACTGGATTAAATAATAGACTAAAATTAAAATTAAATGGGGCCTACAGACATATTCAGTGGATGCAATTTCACAGCAAAATCATGGAAATGTTACCCAACTGGAAGGATCACATAAATCTGTCAGTAGGACCAGGGTGACACAGTTCAATTTCAGTGAATGTTTCTGGATAAACGGTTAGGTCATAGCCTTCAAATTCCTACTATGCGTGCATTTGGATGATGCATTTGATACTTTCCACACAGACCCATTACACCAAACACAAGTGTGAAAATACATTAAGGCTAATGACACCAGCTAGAAGCAACGTGTGCTCAAGTCAGATGCTAACCAGATGAGACAGTGATCACTAAGGTCTATGCAATTATTTCACTGAGCTTGCCGTCTTTCTTGAGATTCTCAATTAAATCATTATTTGTGTGTAATCTATTTTCTCTTTTTAAATACTTTTCTTCTTCCTATGATTAAAACTCCAGCACACAGACAGCAGTGACTCAAACACACATTTGTACTGCTTCTATATTGGTCTTTCTGAAGAGGAGATGACAATAGCTAATGTATATTTACTGAACTGTTAGAATTCACTCTCTATGGGATCTGAATTCGTTGAACAGCCATTGAATAGCTTTAGAGAGTGAAGGGAGGAAGAAAATATCCACAATCTTCTCAAAATTGCTTTGAAACAGCAGATGTCAAAAGTATGCAGCTTGGAAGAAAGGAAAGTATTTTCTTGTCCTTGTATGAGTACGTAAGCATAGCTAGTTATTAATATGTGGCATTCCAATCCATGTCTTTACAAAGCCATATATTTCATGGCAACTGGAACAAATGATGATAAAGCAACTAAACTAAATGTGGCTTGGAAGATTTTACCCACATCTGCAATTCATCTGTCATTGTATTTCTCCTTCCACAAGCAAGATAATCAAATACTGTAACAGAAACAGCTTATTAATTTCAGGGTAATGATCTGCTTTGGAGTATTTCTCTTTATGTTCCCTGTATTCACTGGATTGGTGCTGATTTACACAAGCTGAGGACATGTTCTGGTATAGAGTTCACATCACATTTGGAAATGATTAATTTTAATAAACCGCTTGCAAGTCTTGCACAAACATTGCAATTAATTACCACAGTTTTAAAAACTATAGACAAGCCACAGGTGTCATACCAAAGAATGCACAAAATCCAAAAACAAAAGCCATGCTACACCTTTTCTTAAGACCAACCAAAATATCAAAACATATTATGCTTGATTTTAAATTCTCCAGAATTCTTCATCAAGCTGGATGTAAAGAAACAAAGGCAGGGGGAGATCTTTCAGGCTATTATCTTAAAGTCTACTTGTCCACTTCCTGCACAGAATGCTTTGTTGGGTTCACTAGGCAAAGGGTGTGGCTAGCTGGTATCAGGTTGTGCCCTTGGAATGCTGGGAAGAAGAAGCAAACAGCCTCTCCTAACAACTTATCCTACTTCCTCTCTGGGGCCCTCACCACTAAAGCGGGAAGCCTTTAATGAACTGATCCATTTTGACCATTAGTTGGGTTGCCAGGTCCCTCTTTGCCACTGGTGGGAAATTTTGGGGGCGGAGCCTGAGGAGGGCAGGGTTTGGGGATGGGATGGGCTTCAATGCCATAGAGTCCAATTGCCAAAGCGGCCATTTTCTCCAGGTGAACTGATCTGTATCGGCTGGGGATCAGTTGTAATAGCAGGAGATCTCCAGCTAGTACCTGGAGGTTGGCAACCCTAACCATGAGTATACCAAACCCTTCATCTTGAAGACTGCATCAGAGGAGGTCAGCCAGGCTAGTTAATCAAATATTTTTCTGATCTGATGCCATATGTTTCTTAAAATGCTGGGAGCAAAGGAAAAACATAGCAGTCCTTATATTAACAATACTTGAGGTAAATGTTGTATAATGTTCTAAATAAAGAGTTTATATAAGGAAATGGGGACATACTAAAACAAAGGACAGCAATTGCCCATAGGGAATTCATGAGTGCCCATAGGGAATGCATGATTGCCCATGGAGAAACAGGGAAACTACACTTGCCAATAGAGAATCTCAAAACTAAGAACAGCGATTGCCCATAGACAATACATGATTGCCCATAGGGAATGCATGATTGCCCATAGAGAAACAGGGAAACTACGCTTGCCAATAGAAAATCCCAAACACTAAGGACAGTGATTGCCTATAGACAATACATGATTGCCCATAGAGAAACAGGGAAACTATACTTGCCAACAGAAAATCCCAAAAACAAAGCACAGCAATTTCCCATACACAATACATGATTGCCCATAGGGAATGCATGATTGCCCATAGAGAAACAGGAAAACTACGCTTGCCAATAGAAAATCCCAAAAAATAAGGACAGCGATTGCCTACAGACAATATATTATTAAGGAATGTGTAACAAATTATGTAACTTGACCATTATGTTTCTAACCAAATGACCTAAACCATTCTGGTGTATTGCCATCATGAGACCATGTACTCTGCAGCTGTACAGGGCCTAATTAAGCAAGCACCTTCTCCATGCATGGGTCCTTGCACTAATAGGGTTGCCAGGTCCCTCTTCGCCACCAGTGAGAGGTTTTTGGAGTAGAGCCTGAGGAGGGTGGGGTTTGGGGAGGGTCTTCAGTGCCATAGAGTCCACTTGCCAAAGCAGCCATTTTATACAGGTGAACTGATCTCTATCAGCTGGAGATCAGTTGTAATAGCAGGAGAACTCCAGCTAGTACCTGGAAGATGGCAACCCTATTGCACTAATGAGATGGAACATGTAGTAGGCAAAACTTCCTCCTCTGGGTTCTTTGGCCTTGAGACAACTAGGCCTAATGGTCTAAGGCGGCACCTGGGTCCCTGTCTTGTTTATCTTGTTGTCTGAAACTATAGTCAGTATGACCTCAAATTCTCACAGAAAGAGAAGCTTGCATGATTTTTGCAGGCCTCAAGCCTGAACCAATTTTTCTGAAAGACAAGAGGATGGCAGGCAAACCAGTTGCTTGACACCAGGGCCTACCATTTTTATTTTCAGGTGCTTCATGAATAGTCAATAATATTATAATATTAATAATAATATTATTGACTATAAGAAAGAAAATTACTTCAAAGAAATGAGAGAAAAGACCTTCAGAGGTGCTAAGAATCAGGGGCTTATATCCTACCACTCTGCTCAGCCAAGTTTGAGGCTAGTCCAAGGAGCCTTCCTCAGACAAAAGAGCCATTGGAGGAAGGTTCCTTGGGCTGGAGGAATGCTTCATACTTGACTGTGCAAAGTGGTAGGATACAGATCAGTTCACGGGGATGAAATGTTGTTCATAGGTAGATAGAAATCTCTGTTTAGGACAGGGATGAACAAATCCCCCTTGCGTTGTTCAGTTGTCATTCCTATAACTATGTGTGCATTTATCTGGCTTTCTGTGGATTTTTTAATGCCTGATATTACATGTTTATTTAGGTGTCTGAATACATATTTCGTTTCACTCATTTATATAATATTTCATACTTGTTTGGCTAAATGAACAATAATACATTTTGAGTAGTCATTTGAATACATATTTTACATTGCTATTCCGTATGACATTTTGCGTGTTTGGCTGAATAGATAACTTGTCATACACTGCTTCTGAAAAGGCATATTTGAATATGAATTTTACCTCACTATTCTATAGAGAGAAAATTAAGAGAGTGAAAAAATATATAGCCAGGTTTGTTTTGATCCCACTGAATGGAGAGATCAGATCTTGAGGATAAATTTGTCATTACCTATGTTGTGGGGCCAAATCACCTTCTTAATTTTTGACCCAAGTTAATGTAATTTTATGTTGTCTCTTAGGGTGTTTTCACACGTGCTGAATTATGCACTTTCAGTACACTTTCAATGCACTTTAGTGATAGTTTGCAAGTCATTTATTTTACACAGTAAAATCCAGTTGTAATGTACATTGCGAGTGGATTGAGAGTGCCCATGTTTCCATTAGAACAACACTGTAGGTGAGCAATAAAAACTCTGCAAAGAAGTTCTGGGAATTAACATCTCACACACCTGCCACTGTTCAAATGTCAGTGGCCACCCCAGGTAGTATTATAAACATGGGAGCGTTACATTCCAAACCATCATGCGTAAATAAAGTCCAGGTTTATTATCCTTCAGCTGAAGAGCAAAGCTGCTGTTTAGCCTGCTTCCTGAGCCAACAACAAATTATCAAAAGGTGCCTGCGATAATTCCCTATTCAAATGTTGACATTTCTTAAATTGTTTTATTTATCTTTCCTGCCAGGTTCGTAGTATATAAGAGGTGTGGAGTGCCACAGAAGATGCTATTAATTTAATGGGTAGCAGTGGTAAATGTCAAGATTTTTAACGGTATCTACTATTTTATTAAATATGCTAATAGCTTGTGAAATATGAAATACTTAACTGAATGGGGAATTTAAATTAAAAGGGCAGCCATTGGACCTTTTGTTTGTCCAGGTGAGCCAATCTGATCCAAAGCAGCAGGGCTTGAACTGTAATAACGTAAGTTGTATTTGCTCCTGTTGTTCTACCTGACTGCTGTGTGGTGAGAGACCCTTAGAAGGAGGTCCTGTTTGTATTTAGCTAAGATTTCTGGGGTAGCATTAGTCAGGCACAGAATGGGATTGCCTGTAGAGTAAAAAGTGAAGGCTGTGAGGGGAAAACATTAGAAATTGGATCATGTGCTTTGTCTTTGTCAAAACTGTTCCGAATCCAGGTTTCTGTCACAGAAACAGCTCTTGCTTGCAGATGTGTGGTCAGACCAGGAAAAAGATGCAGAGAGATGCAGAAAGCCCACATTTATATGATATTTCTATTAAAATATTTTCTTTCCATTGGTTACATTTCTTAAGTTGGTTCAGAGACCTGGACTTTCTTTACCATGTCCCACAACTATGTATTTATCATGGTTCCAGCTAAACTTATAATCGATGGGTTTTCTTCAGATTCAAGAAATCCACAAAGAAAGGACTGTATTCCAGTGGAATAAGGCATAATGTTTAGTAACTATGCTTACTATGGCAAGTTGTAAGACCAAGCTAGATCCAACAGTTTTTTTAAATCTAGCATCAGTTCTGAAATCTATTCAGTCACCCAGATATCAAACAGCCGTTACAAGGCTGTGTTGTTACACTAGCAGTGCAATCTTCAGACTCTCAGTGAACCTGATTCTTATGGATTGGACCTGACCCTCGCCTTTTGAATTTGCCCTCTATTGCTTGATGCTTTGGACTCTGCCTTATCTGTATTTGACCTTGGATGGTATCTTCTGACCATGCTTTCTGTTGCCTGCCAAAGCTAGCTGCCTAACTCTGGACAGATGTCCAGGCCAAATACCTGCAACAGAGGAGGAACAAAATGTCACCTGGGAAAAAGATGTTCACAACCTTAAAAGACTCCAGATAATTTATATACGGACACAATCATCAAGTGAACCTACTTTGATGTTGACGTGCAAGACAAGATCCCAGTCTTGTCCCCTTGATATTTTCAGTCAAAATTTATCTTGAGCACCATACCAAGCAGCTTTGCATCTGCATAATGGCTGCTTTCCTATAGCATGATGGCTGGGTTGTGCCTTGGTAATAACTAACAATCTGTGTTTCATCTTGAGGCTAAATTTCACTTGCACAGTGAAATTAGTGGTGCAGTCCCATGCAGAGTTGCCGTGACCTGGATGGCCCAGGCTAGCCCCACCTTGCCATATCTCAGAAGCTAAACAGGGTTGGCCTTGATTAGTACTTGGATGGGAGGCGACCAAAGAATTCAAGAGTTGTTATGCAGAGGCAGGCAATGGCAGAACTACCTGCATTCATCTCTTGCCTTGAAAACCCAATGGGATCACCATAAGTTGGCTGCAACTTGATGGCACTTTCCACCACCACCGATGCAGAACTATTTCTGCTGCCACCAGGAAAAAGAACAGGCCAAGTGGCCGGGCAAAGCCTCTTAAATAGGCAAAGGAGGTGGGACAATGTAGGGAGTGTCTGCGTCATCATCTTCCAACACCTGCTTGTTAACAAGCCTGCCCCCAGAGCAACAATAGGCTGGAAGGCACGAGGGGGTGGACAGGAATGCCTGGCCATGCGATGAGGGCAAGAGCAGCAACACTTGGCTTGAAGAGCTCCATTTCAGACCAGAGCCTCCACTCAGCTGGCTGCAAGGGGCAGCTTCAGTAAGACGCGGCCGCATGCTTTCAGTCTAAGTTGATTGTACTTCTCATAGGATTGTACTGTAAATTTTCTTGATTACTGGAGAAGAGGCACCTGTCCCCCAGGTTCATGCATAGATAATTTATGTGATCTCAAGCATGGAATCACTTATCACCCCTCCCCTTTTTGCACCTGCACAGTCAGATATAGCCTTTTAAAAAACCTGCTTTTTGCCCCTGTGCAGTTATAAGCATCCACTGTGAAGTGATTGCAAGGTTTATGAGCAAGGCAGACAAAGATCTATAGAGTGAAACTGCTCATAGCGACTTCTGTTTAACCATGCTTTCATCATGCTCCTGCACTAAACTAATGTCTTTGGCTTCATCAGCTCGGGTTACATGGCCAGTCAGAAGTGACATCTGTGTGGCTACAATCGAATCTCTTATTTTAGCATACCAGAGAGATCCTTGTGTAGGATGTCATACCAGTTTGAGATTTCTCTTGCAAGCTCTGTTCAGCAATTAACTACTTTATGAAGGGTGAGGGTAAGGTTGCCAACTCTGAGTTGGGAAATTCCTGGAGATTTGGGGGTGGAGCCTGGGGGTGGTGGGGTTTGGGGAGGGGAAAGATCTCAGCAGGATATAATGCCATAGAGCCAACTCTCCAAAGCATCCATTTTCTGCAGGGGAACTGATCTCAATTGTCTGGAGACCCGTTGTAATTCTGGGAGAACTCCAGATCCCACCTGGAGGTTGGAAAACCTAAGTGAGGGATAGTTCTGGTCATGGTCTAGAGACACTGGGGACACTCTGGCATTTGGGCAAAATTCTATGGTTTAACTATAGAGTTTTGCCCAAATTCCACAGAGTCTCCAGTGTTCCCCGGCAAGTCTCTGACATTACTTCTGGGTGCACAGGGAATGACATCAGTGTGTTGGGATACTGTTGATGTCTCCTCCCCATTTCTTGCCATTTCCCCCCCCCCCATCAGAAAGCTGGTGGGGGGATCCCCTGCCCCCAGCGGGGGCTCTATAAGCCTGCGTCCACGAGCAGCCCTTGTTGCCTGTTGCTGCTGCAAGCATCAATGGGAGAAAAATATAATAAATACATATCAGTATTGTGTGCACCATGACATCACTTCCAGGGAAAAACAGAATTTTACCATAGAGTTTCCAGTTATTCCTAGAGCTACAGTTTGATGTTGATTATATAACCCTCTTAAAACTGTGTGCTGTTTATACGTTACAAGTTTGCTCTCTTTGAATGCTAAACCATGATGTTTACAGATCAAGAACTCCCTTTGGTAAATGCTGTAAAATATAGGTAAGGAGACTGAAACATTTATGCCAGCAATTAAATTTCATGTGGCTTATCGCTGTGGTCTCAGCCTTTCATAATAATAACTGAGGATGCTACATAATTCTGGAATCTTTTGGAGGAATTAAATAGTCATTCAGATGGGATGTGCTCAGTTCATAGATTTTTGGTCATTAAGGCTAAAATTAGAGCTTTTCCTTTCAAGCAGAACTTTATCTTTTCCAATAAAGCTATCTGAGAAGAGGGGGTGTTGACACTGCATACAGGAGTGAAAGATTTTAGTAATTATTCACACTAAGCAACACCACTCTTTCAGCAGACTTATCAGCTATGGTTAGAAAACATGTTTCTTTAAAACTCAGTGGGGATTTCACTTAATTTTTCTTCACTAAGTAGTTACTCCCCAAAAACTACAATAAAACCCCAGTTATAATTTTGATCCTCCTATTATGGACATCTTCCAGTAGACCTGAATTGGATTATTCCAGATTAAATTGTTTGAGGACCATCATCACTTGCCTTATATAAAAGCCAAGTGTGAGATACGTTGAATGTGGCATGAATGGAGAAGACTGATTATGGGGCAGCTTTGGAGTACTTTGAATTGGCTCATAGCCTAATAAACCCAGCACAGAGTAAACTTTTAGGAACTGATATCATGTCATTATTTAGTAATATATGCAGTATTGACAATAAGCCAAACATGAATTGTCTTTGTAAACTGCCAATACATTTAATGAAAAAATCCCTCCTATTTAATCATGCCTTGTTTTTGGCCTTTGTAAACAAAAGACAGTTTGTAATTACCCATGGTGTTCATCCCCAAAGTGAAGCCAGAGTATATCAATTTAAGAGTGAAAGTATTTCAGTCCTGCTTAGTCCCAGGGAAGTCTGGCTTCTAAAATAAAGCTAATTATTGTAATTACACCAGTTAATTTTGCCTCTCAGGGGCTAATGACATGTTATATGTACATGCACATATTGGAGCGCCACAAAAAACCGCTTCAGTGGCAGGCAAAGACAGTGGAGATTCTGCAGCGGGGAAAAATATACTTAAACCTCTTTCCACCCAGATTTCTAAATCATCCCCCAAGAGTCTTTTTTTCCCTACTCATGCAGGTTTCGAAATACTTTTTGTGCATGCATAAACAAGGAACACATGAAACCACCCAAGGTGGTATGACTATATTAATAGACAGTCCAGGCTCTGACACAACCCATGTCACAATTGGTATGCATGAGAATATGTGAGGAATGGGATCTGTCAAAACCATGGCCCCTCTAGCCTGAAATAGAGAAAATGAAGTTATTTACACACACCTACTTCTCTTATGGGGCTTATGGCTCACTTCCTCTCTAACATGCCTGCTTCTGTCTCTTTTGCCTGATTCATGGATACTCCTCTGTGGGCCTTTAATCACCCTCATACCTCTTGTATCATTGAAGCTGACAGTTGTGGAAGAAGGGCCGATTCTACCCTTTTCTTCCTCCTCAGTGCAGTCTCCTGACCTTCATGGCTATTAGTCCTTGTAGGTACCATATCCCTAATGATCACCACTGCTGGAGTTGGAAGGAACTTCTATGGTGAGGGGAACTCAGGAAAGATCTGTAACCAGAAGATCTAGCCCATTAATTCTAATTGTGTTTAAAATAACTTGTAACAAGGTTTGCCAGGTCTCCTTAGCCACCAGTGGGGAAGGGGGGGTAGAGTTGCCTGATCCAGTTGGGGAAATTCCTAGAGATCTGGGGATGGAGCTTGGGGATGACAGGGACCTCAGTGGGGTACAATGCCATAGCGTCAACCCTCCAAATTTTCTCCAGGGGGACTGATCTCTGTAGTCTGAAGATGAGCTGTAATTCCCGGAGATTCCCAGGTCCCACCTGAAGGCTACCATCCCAACTTGCATGCTGTACATTTTAAACCAATGGGCAATAGAAGGCAAACAGTCCCAGAAAAAAAGGAGGAAGAATTTAAAGCTGGTTGTGAATAGAGAGTAACAGATAATGCAAATAAACCTGGAAAGTACTTCCAAGATTTTGTAGGTTGTAAAAGAAGAGTGGTTTTTATACCCCACTTTTCTCTACCGAAAGGAATCTCAAAGCGGCTTACAATCACCTTCTCTCTCTCCCCTCACACACAACATGTACCTTGTGAGGCAGGTGGGGCTGAGAGAGTTTTGAGAGAACTGTGACTAGCCCAAGGTCACCCAGCAGGCTTCATGTGGAGGAATGAGGAAACCAACCCAGTTCACCAGATTAGAGTGTGCCTCTCTTAACTACTACACCACACTGGCTCTAAATCACTCCAAAAGTGACTAGGCTAGGCCTCTTTTCTTCAACTCTTAGAAGAAGAGTGATAGTGGGAGATAAGTATAGTGCAAACAAGGGGTTAAAGGGCATCAGGATTGCCTGGGTTTGAAGACAGAGGCAAATAGGTTTGGCACTAAGACAACTGTTCCTAAATTGATTCTGTGCATAAATGTCTGGGAACCACTGGTTTGAAGCACTGTAATCAACAAACTATTTATTACAGAGGATGTGGTCTGTGGACTGCAACCTAGACCACAGTTCTCAAATGGGAATTCTTGTGGAATACAGAATGTCAGGACTTCTGCCCTACACTCTGATCCTAATATGGCATTGATTGTAACTTGGACTCCGTTTAGTTTAAATGTCCGTAGCATTAATAGGACTAAATGCAGTCTTTGCTCTATTGTTTGGCAGCCTTACTCATCCATCCTCTTGAACCAGCCCTTTTGATTTCTTCTGGGATTTTAAAGACTTTCAACACGCTTCCAGATAATATTCATAATTAAACTAAGATTGTTAAAGGAGCCAATGTTCCCCTTGATTTAAGGAGTATTTGTGAAATTTTGACACTTTATGGCAGACAGATCATTGGAGTATTCTGTGGTTCATCCACTTAAACTTAATTTATGAATTATAATTGCAGGCAGATAGTTCTTTAACTAAAGTATGATCATATCCTAAAGAGTGTTCCAGAAGGTCAGGCAAGGTTTCAGAGGAAAAACTCAAAGCTCATCTGGCTACATTAGGATACTGGTGTTTCAGTTTGCCGTGGCCCTTCTCCTTTACCTTTTTTCAGGTACTCATTTGCTAGACTGGTTTGAAATGCCTTCCATTCATCCTGCTACATATAGTAGATCTGCACATTCTACTTCAGCTAAGATTTGAATGTGCCTGATGTGGCTCAGATTGCTTTTAGATTCAGAGTTCTGAACAATTTAATAACAATGTTCCAGAAGCTCTCTTCTGTCGGTCTGCCATATTGCCATCACACTGATGGGTTGAATCCAGCCAGCTTCTTCTTGTACATTAGGGTTGCCAGGTCCCTCTTTGCCACCGGCAGGAGGTTTTTGGGGCAGAACCTGAGGAGGGTGGAGATTGGGGAGGGGTGGGACTTCAATGCCATAGAGTCTAATTGCCAAAGTGGCCATTTTCTCCTGGCAAACTGATTTCTATTGGCTGGAGATCAGTTGTAATAGCAGAAGATCTCCAGCTAGTACCTGGAGGTTGGCACATGCAAGTCTCATGATCCTTGGCATAGCTTTTTGTGTGTGTGTGGCCAAAGAGAGCCCTTCCATTTTCACTAGCAGAAAAGTTGGTTAGATCCATTCAAGTGTCCCTACCTATTGTCTCACTGTATATAATTTTTGTGTGTAATCCATATTGGTGCTACAATTCTCCACCTCCAGCCCCAGTCTCCTGCTCTAGAGAAACTAAGGACTGAGAGAAGAAATGGCCTCTATAATGCTGCTCCATTAGTCCCTATGGTCTTTACCATAGAGATTAGGGAAGATTTCTAGAGCATCACCCAGAAGTGATATCATATCCTCTCAAAACTCCACCCTTCCCAGGCACCACTCCCTAAATCTCCCAACATTTGCCTAGGCTGTGTTGGGAAGCCTACCAGAGGCCCATGGGGATAGCAGGTAGCTAGGACAGGTTTGTAAGATTTCTGTTTTTGCATGGTTATTGAGGGAGGTTTAAAATTGTGACTTATAATAATGAGTGTTCAGAATGTCACAGATGTAGCCTAAATTTGATTTTCTACGTACATTGCCCTAAATAGCTGAGCACACTTTTATTAATGGTGTTTATCCTTCCTCACTTATCCTGAAAAAGCAGGAGATGAAGCATATATTGCAAGCAAAACTCATCTCACTTTTATGGAAGTGTTCTTGATTTACAGTCATATGTGGAAGGATTATGAGGCCTTTCATCTTGATTTATTCTATCCTACTTGCCTATTGAGAATCTGGCAGCGTTCTGTTAACCTCCATTAGCTCCCTGTCTGCAAAAGATGCTGGGGGCTTATAATATAATATTTTTTGGTTTTGTATCTTGGGGTGAGATGATCCTGCATACAAGTGTTGTTTGCTGCCTGGCTAATATTGTATCTGAACATTTGTGTAAGATTAAGGTGTTGGGTTGTCAGGCCATGCCTGGCAACCAGCTGTAGGGCTGTGGATGATGATATGGGGGCCCTCTACATCTTCTTTGCTACTACATCACTTCTAGGGAAAACCCAGAAGTGATGTAGGGTAGCCCGAGGAATCCAAGACCTTCCCTATGTCACTTCTGGATGTTTCCTGGAAGTAACATAGCAGCACAAAGGATGCCAACTTTTTAAAATCCCCCCCAGCACCTCTCTGAGCAGCGGCTGGTAACAGCTGCTGCTAATGTGAGGCCTGGCAGTCCTATTAAGGTGGCTTCCACATGGGGATGGGATTTTGTGGTTTCCCCATTGCTGGTACAGCTGCCGATTGAGTGCCACAGCTTTGGGGCTCCCACATGGCAGGTTTCCCTGCCACAGTGCCCAGAGTGGCTGCCCCTTTCCTTGGTCCACCAGGGCTTCTGCATTTTTAAACAACAAAATTGCCACTAGAATATTGTTAGATTGACATTCTTTCCTTTTATTTCAAGCTCATCTGACCAAAGATCTTGAGTGCAACATATGTAAGATAAAAACAAAATTTACATTATAGAATGTTAAAATATTGTAGACAATATAATTTTAAAATCTTGGGATTCATAAATCATTTTAAAATTACAAATATAACAATAAACAAATAGCTTAAAAGGGATAGCGGTATAATCAGTATGTTGATAATATCTCTGTTCAGCACATAATTTAACTTTATTGTGTCTTTAAAACAGTACTATTGTCAAATATTTGGCGACACCTCTAGTTATTTCTGGGTCCGAGTCTCCCATCAGTATTGAAACCACCCAGGGGTCAGCAGGAAGATGATGTTTTGATAGAATAGGAGCAATCCAGAGGGCCCTGGGTGCAGAGTTAGATTGACATACCATTGTTAACTTTGGGTGTACCATTCTCTGAATTCCCAGCTTTCATTTTTTTAAAATTAAGGCTCTAGGCGCTTCTTTTGTGAAGATATGCCTTTTTCCTTATATCTCCATGAGGGAAGAGACTAGAGACTTACGTTTTTCAAATGAAAGCTGAGAATTCAGACAACCTGCTACACCTTTTGTTACAACTATATGTCTGTATAACAATATTCTGGTGCCATTGTTGTTGTTGTTGTTTTTAAATAAAAAAGCCCCTTGTGGGGGGAATAGGGTCACTGAAAATGGCTAATGGGGGCTGGAAAATCTGAATTTTCCCACCCACACAGCTGTCATCCAGACTTGACCTTGACCTTTCCTAAAACTTTGGAGCAAAACAGGTTTGAGAAAGATTTGGAAAACATGCTATGGGGAAGTGGGAGAAAAACTAGGTTCCCCAAAACATTTAACTCAGGTCAGATAAAGATGTGAAATCTTTAGATATTTCTATTTTAAGTATGCCAAGTATGTTTTTGGCATACTTCTTTTGAATTGGAGCCTATGAAGAGAAACTAATGAATTGTGACAATGAAAAATTCCAGGCAAAGTCTCATTTTGTTTTTTGTCCAGTGAAAAGTGAGTCTTTTTTTCAGTCCACTGCGGCCAGACTGATAGGACCCCAGAATGGTCTTGTGTTTGTCTAGAGTGCAGTTTCCTGCAGCATACACAGGCAGTGTTTCTGAAATGTTTTGCCATCTAGAGAACAAGATAGTGGAAAGAACTGTTCTGAGCGAGTTTTGTATCAGCAGGGAAAGCTTCAGCGAAGCCAGGAGATTGCAAATGAGACTCTGGGCCAACAGTTTTGGCAGGGCACTGTCTAATTTAGTGTTACAAAGCAGTCAGCTTTCTGTCAGAGTGTGAACTCTTACCTTCTTCCCACATCTCATTCTTGTTCTTGGTTCAATGATAAATTCCTGCTTGCCCTTCATTCACTTCACTGAGAGAGTCTCCCCTTTCACCAGACTCCATGTTTATAATTTTAGCTGTTCTTTCTTTGTATTTAGGGATATATCTGAACCAGACAAATATGTTTACCCATTTTCCCCCAGCATTCCTAGGGGCAGAAAGAGGCTTGAATCTTTTCCGAGCATATGTACGGTAAACTCTTTTTAGGGTGGACTGGTTGGGGTGGACAAAAAGACCATCAGCAAAGTGGTGTTTCTATGGAACACTCTGGTGTTTCTATGCTGCTGTGACCGCACAGTATTGACTTTCAGTGGCTCTTAGCCACATGGAAAAGACCCCTGATGAGTACACACAACTGTCTAACTCCCTGCTAACAGTGAAATGCAGATACCTCCCATTGTGAAAGAAAGAAGCTTCCGCTCGGCAAGCTCGGGGTGCACAGAATATTATCGTTCTATTCATTTCTACTACACAAGACACCATGGAGGGGATTCTTAAAAACCCATGGGCATCCAGTTTGCAAGTGTTAGGCTATTATTGAGCTTCCTGTATAAAATCATTCTGCTCATATAACAAGGCAACACATAGATCAGCAAAATGTTCTTAATATGCCAGAATTGAATGGGTTTAGAGTGTGTGTTAAGAATAACAGAGAACTGGAATTGTCGTATGTTTCATTTATTGTTAATCTCATTTTTATATGTCAAGATCTAATGCAAGGGTTTGATTAATGAATAAATTTCTGATCATATATTTCATAAAAATACATAATAGCCTGTTGGACTAAAAGAGATGATTTAAACAAAACAAAGTCCAGATTGCAAGTAATCCCAAGGCAGATTTTAAAAGGTAAAGATAGTCCCCTGTGCAAGCACCGGGTCATTCCTGACCCATGGGGTGACGTCACATCCCGACATTTACTAGGCAGACTTTGTTTATGGGGTGGTTTGCCAGTGCCTTCCCCAGTCATCTTCCCTTTACCCACAGCAAGCTGGGTCCTCATTTTACTGACCTTGGAAGGATGGAAGGCTGAGACAACCTTGAGCCGGCTACCTGAAACCAATTTCCGTTGGGATCGAACTCAGGTCATGAGCAAAGCTTGGACTGCAGTACTGCAGTTTACCACTCTGTGCCATGGGGCTCTTGTCCCAAGGCAGATTTGAACACAATAAAATCAGTAAAAACTAAGAAAGTACAACATTCAGTTAAAATATTACAAAAAATCAATAAAAGCTAGTTTTCCAATAGTACCACTACCGCAATCACACCATTTCTTACTGAACTAACTCAAAGACCCTCTGGAAAAGACAGAGCTTCAAACCTATCCAGAAGGTAGGGTTGCCAACCTCCAGCTGTGGCCTGGATATCTCCCAGAATTGTAACATCTCCAGCATGGAGAGCCAGTGTGGTGTAGTGGTTAAGAGCAGTGGTTTGGAGCGGTGGACTCTGATCTGGAGAACTGGGTTTGATTCCCCACTCCTCCATATGAGCAGTGGATACTAATCTGGTGAACTGGATTTGTTTCCCCACTCCTACACATGAAGCCAGCTGGGTGACCTTGGGCTAGTGCTAGTCACACTCTCTCAGCCTCACCTACCTCACAGGGTGTCTGTTGTGGGGAGGGGAAGGGAAGGTGATTGTAAGCTGGTTTGATTCTTCCTTAAGTGGTAGAGAAAGATGACATATAAAAAACAACTCTTTTTCTTTTTCGTCGTTGTCTTCAGCTGCTTCTGCAGCAGCAGCAGCAATCAGTTCCCCAGGAGAAAATGTTTGTGTTGAAGGCTAATTCTATGGCATTTCCCCCTGCTGAGGTCTCTTCCCCAAACCCTGACCTTCCCAGACTCCACCCCCAAATCTCCAGAAATTTCCCAAGCCAGAGTTGGCAACCCTGCCAGAAAGTCTTAAGAGATGTGGCAGTTCTCAACACCTAAGGGAGTTACAAAATCAAGGCTCAATGGCCATAAAAACCCTTCCATGGGTTTCTGTTACATGACCCTCTAATAAAGCTTGATTCCTAGAGGGAAGCCCCCCAGGTTGACCTCAAGTCTTGAATTGGTTGGTATGGATGGAAATAGTCATTCAGGTACTGGCTTTGTTTTAGTCTTTTAGGTTGTTGGATTTATGGTTGTTTTTAAGGATAATTTAAGAAACATCTCAAAGAATGAGTTTTCAAAGCCTATAGTCATTTTTATTTTTGGAAGCTTAAAGATAAGCACATATCTATTAAATCTGCTCCAGGCTGCTAAATCCAAGCCGAAGAAAGCATTCATAGCACTGTGGCCATGGATCCAGTTTTCCTGGCTTCCTTTCTTGTTCAAATGAGTCACAGAATAGGATTGGCAGGGCTGGAGAAATGACCGTGAATTATCTGGGGGGGGGGGGTCCTTAACGGAGTGCTACCTCTCTCATGCAGGAGTTTGCTATGTGCGGTGCCTCCTGCACTCTTGTGAGATGTTATGGGAATAGCTGGCCACTTCTGGGTCACATGCATTTTTTGGGTTTTCCCGAATTGGCTCATGGTGGGGGACTATACTTTGCCTTCTTCACAATGTCTCTAGGGGGTGGGCATAAATAGGACAAAGTCATCCAGTTAGACCATAACTAGTTTGGTGGGAATTAGGTGGGTTGCTCAGGATAGGTAGGAAGAATTTGCAAGCATCCTTAAACATTGTATTTGATGGAGGTAGTTGCCCTTTGTACTGAGTAGTGTTGGCCAAAACCTGGTAGTGACTTATGGCACATTAGAGGAGGAGGAGGAGGAACCTCGGTACATGTGCAGGCAAGACTAAACAAAGGTTTCATAATCGCTGGCCAAGTTTCAAGCCAGGCTGGATTTGTCTGAACAGTGTCAGCCATAGTAAGGCTGCCTAGTGAAGCCCACTTCTTAAAAGATATTAACATATTTTAATAGATTATGATGTACATTAGCTATTGGAATAAACCAATACTTGTGTGTGTCATGTCCTTATTTGGGGAAAGGTGCCTGGAACACTTAGACAAATGCTAGCAGGGGCAAATATGTAACCTGCTCAAAGCTGGTATAATTAATCATTGTGGACCATCAAGTCACAGCTTACGTATGGTGGGTTTTCAAGGCAAGAGATGATCAGAGGAGGTTAGCTATTGCCTTCCTCTGCCCAACAACCTATGGTCTCCTAATCATGATCCATCCTGCTTAGCTTCCAAGTTCCAATGAGATCAGGCTAACCTGGGCTATTAGGCTGCACCAAATTAGGTATTTCCAGATTTTATTGGAGCCTGATATATCTGAAGAGTGCAAATAAGGCCTGTATATGGACACCAAAGTGGTGTATGGCTTCAGATGCATTTTTCTTGGCCCTTGCTAGGGTTGCCCACCTCCAAGTGTGGCCTGGAGAGCTCCAGAATTACAACTGATCTCCAGACTACAAATATCAGTGGCCCTGGAGAAAATGGCTGCTTTGGTGGATTGACTATATGGTATTATATCCCCCTGAGCTCCCTTCCCTTCCCAAACCCTGCACTTCCCATGATCCACCCCCAAATATCCAGGTATTTCCCAATCCAGAGCTGGCAACCCTAGCTCTTAGTAAGGGGCCTAGTAGAGAAACTTTGTGGCCTGATTGAAGGTTTGTGCTACTACAGCAACAGAGGCTAAAGGAGACTGTGGGAGACCAGGAAAGTGTATAGGCATGCCAAGACCCACTCTTTACAAAAGACTTGCTGAGTCTGCTCATCTGAAATACCATAGGTCTGTTCTAGAGATGCTCATGTGCCATGAGGTATATGGTGACTACCACACATGGAGGAAATGCACAGTGGCAGTGCACAGGGGCATATCTTATTTGGATATACATTAGCAACTACTAATCGTAGGAGTAGGAGATGAATAGAAAGGTGAATCTTTATCCATGATCAGATGAACTCTGTGGGTGATTGACTCTATCTTTGCAAGTCACTTTGACTGTTCTAGCAATGACCTATGAGCACACTGGCCCTTTTTGGTCCAGTAACTTGGGTCCTATGTAGGCTTATATTGATAGAACAGATTTTGTTCACACACGTTGTTACTTTAGACAGTTTCATGGAGGATAGGTCTATCAGTGGCTACTAGCCATGGTGACTAAAGGGAACCTCCATGTTCAGAAGCAGTCAACCTCTGAATACCAGTGCCAGGAGGCAACATCAGGGGAAGGACTCGACCTCTATGCACTGTTGTTGGCCCTCCAGAGGAACTGGTTGGCCACTGTGTGAGACAGGATGCTGGACTAGATGGAGCATGGTCTGAACCAGCAGGGCTCTTTTTATGTTCAAGCTTCTTCCATTTATGCAGGCTGACTGCTGTATCTTTGCACATGCAAAGATAAGACAACTCCTGGGATAATCCCAAAGCAATTTCTAATATAAGCATGTCAGGAGACATAAGCATATCAGTAACAAAAAAAGAGCCATAGACTTTGATGATGGTGTGCCCTCAGGTTTTGTTGCTCGACATCATAATAAAACAAGCTAGCAGATTAAAATGTGCTGATTTTTATTTTGTAGATTTAATGCTGTTATTGTTTTTGGTCTATAAACTAGTTGCTGTATTATATTTATTTCTTGATGTCTCTTCTGGCATTGTAAAACAGTGTGAATAGTTATAAAAGAAATCCAGTTTCCTTCTTGATGTTTAATTCCATTGGTTGTATTAAAACAAAACTGTGGATGATTTAGGTCCAATAATTCAGTGTTTTTGTTGTATTTTTAAACTTGTGCCACCAAGCTTCTGGAAAACTTAATCTACATCTAGTATGAGAGCCAACAAAATTACCAAAACCATATGGTAACAGTCATATGGAGATTGTTGTGATATGATCTCATCTTGAATATTTCTTCTTGAAGTCTGTGTCAGCAAGAAAACAGAACAGTGAGAAAGGGGAGGATGTGGGTTCAACATCAAAACACATAAAATGTTCTTCTCCTATTAAATCATTAAAAAATTGTAAGATTACATAAATGCCTAATGGGAATAAATCTGAGTGAAATAAATCTATTTTATATTGCATTAGACCCTTAGGTGGTAATATAGATATGGATCAACAGAGATGGGCTACTTAG
Source organism: Euleptes europaea (assembly GCF_029931775.1). NCBI lineage: Eukaryota > Metazoa > Chordata > Lepidosauria > Squamata > Sphaerodactylidae > Euleptes > Euleptes europaea. The sequence goes on from NC_079316.1 coordinate 42,942,545, forward strand.
ATATCGTCACTGTTTCAGATTTCTTTAACTGCTTTTTTCACTCTTTCTGTCCCACCACTATAGCCACTACAGAGACAAATACCTGTTGGTAGAACAAAACAGCTACATTCTTGTGACAAACTATCTATTGTGTCTAGTCTTATGAAGTTTCCCTCATTCCTGTTGCTTTTTCACCTGCCAAGTTTAAACTTGAAAGCTCTCTGACAGTCTGACTTGACCATTTCCCCATAAGAGAACAATAAAACATAAGCCTTTGGGAATCAGAGCTCACTTCATCACGTATGGAGCGTTATTCCATCAGCGGATACATGTATACTAAAACCACTCCCAACTGTTAATAGATAAACAAAGTAGGATAAAGCAGGGCAAAACATGATAAGTAAATCCAAATAGAAAAATAAAGAGGTGTAGCCAAACTAATTATCATTTGTAAAGTAGTGGGATTAGCACCTATAGTGAGTGAAAAATTCCAAGTCCTTGTTCAGACCGGGGAGGGGCATAATGCTGATCTTCTTGTTGAATCTTAATCCAGCAATTTCATGTTGGATTATCCCAGCGTAGTGCAGTGGTTAAGAGCTCTAATCTGGAGAACCAGGTTTGATTCCCCACTCCTCCACCTGCAGCCTGCTCGGTGATGTTGGGCTACTCACAGTTCTCTCTGAACTCTCTCAGCCCCACCTACCTCACAAGGTGTCTGTTGTGGGGAAGGAAAGGGAAGGTGATTGATTGTAACAGCGCATTCCTGAGAGGAATGGCTGCACCGGTTTCAAGAGGCAGAGCAGCTGCACTGCCTCCAAAGGAGGTTCCCCCCCCCTACTGGGGACGAAACCTTCTCCTTCACAAAAAAACCCCATGCAACCCTTCATAAAGTTGCACGGGAGATACACCACCTAAAAAGGTGGCGTATCTTGTGAAAATAAAAAAGGGGCATTCTCGGCCCGACAGGGCTTTGGAGGCCGCCTAAAGGCAGCCCCTCCCCCAGCCAGGTGCCGGAACACCCCAGGAACACCTTCCGGGATGCCAGAATACCTCCCGGGACACCGGCGTGGGCTTTTACGCTGGCGGGACGCTGGCGGAAGGCCCTGTCGGCATCCCAGGGTGGTGCTGCCATGGCAGCGCCCAGCGCCCGGCATCTGGGCCTTCTTGTTAGTATTCAGGCTACTAACGCCGGTGTAAGTTGCCCGGATGCTGGCATGGGGGGCCTGAACACCGGCGCAGCACCTTCCTGGCCTCCGAAGGGTTTTCGCCCTTCAGGCTCAGGAATGCTCTGTAAGCCACTTTGAGACTCCTTAAAGAAAAGTGGGGTATAAAAACCAACTCTTCTTCTATGGAAGAATAGTGATTTTAAGGTCAGCAACAGGATGCCCTGGAAGATCCAAATGTTCTCCCTCTGGTTTCAGAATACTGTCATTTTTAATGTCAGATTTGTGTCCATTGATCTTTTTGTATAGGGACTGACCAGTTTGTTCAATGTACAGAGCAGAAGGGTATTGCTGACACTTGATGGCATACAACACATTGGATGATGAGCAGGTGGATGGCATAGCTGATTTCCTGTGATTGTGTCTATATGAGGACGGGGTCGGGGACAAGACGGGCAGGTAATAATTAATAAGATTATTAGTACAACCAGCATCTGTTGCCTTGGTGCCTTTTGTCTACTGCATGTGATTATTTTAATTTATTATTTTTTTGTTTCACATTAAAAAAGAAAAGAAACCCTAGTTAAATGTAATCTCTCAAAGGCTGTCAGCAGCTAATTAACTTTATCTCTTAAAATAAGACAGGCAACAACAGCTCTGCTTTGTCGAATGGAAGCTTAGCCCACTTACTTACTTGCTGACACTATAAAAAACCTCATATGAAGCCTGACAACTTGGTCCATCAATTAATTTGAAAGGAAAGACCAAGGAGTCTTGCGTGTGGTGTTGGAATTGTTCTGAGGCAAAGGCTGTTCAGGCCCAAGAGGAAAATATAACAAGAGCAAACAAGGCCCAGTTCTTCAGTTCCAAGCCCCAGGAAGATTAAATAACACATGTAATTTTGATTTCTTTTTTAAAACTGTGGAAGTTCAAAAAAGACAAACACATCAAAATGTGAACACAATGCTGGGTTGGATCCAACCAACCTTTCAGCTGGTGAAAAAGGAAGGAAAGGTCTCCTTTGATCACCGCCAAAGGGCTATGCTGGGGATCTGAGACCCGCATAGACAAAATCTGTGTGGGATGGAGACTATAGTAAGGAGGGAAATTGGGGGAGATTGAGTAAAAAAGCTGGTTGGATCCAACCAGATGTCTACATAGTGAGAAGTAGAAAAATAATAAAAAGTAGATAATACTTCCATGCAACACATGTGAAAAAAAAGTGCAGATGCTTTGGGAATTTGTCATTCCAAAACATTGCAATCAGTGGCTACATCTGTGTGAGCATGTGCTCTGCATCCTTCCTAGACATGAACACAAGATGTAATTTTAGACAGCACACCTCATTCTCCTTAGAACCAGGAGGCTACAGAAGTAGGACAGATGCCTTTCAATAAAGGCTATTGTTGTTTTTGGCAGCTGCCCATTAATTACCTACCATTTAAGAAATTCCAAAAATCAAATCACTGGCAAAACCACACATTCAGAACTACAGAAAGCCGTTTATAAAAGCTGTGACATAGTTCTTCAACTATGTATTTAGCACTACATACTGTGGAACATGGGATTCTCCTAAAACGAACAGTTATTAGGACAGGAACCATCAAGCTTGCCTTTAATAAAGGCAAGTATCATGGCCTGAGTGTTTCTCTAGTTCGGATATTCATGCAAGCCAGAGAAAAACTCATCCTTCTCACTCACGCATTGTGGCTCTTTGTTTCTCAGCCTCTTTTCTCCTTCTTCTTTTGTAGCCAGTTTCAGGGGCAGTAGAGCACCTTTACTAGAGTTGCCAGGTCCCTTTTCACCACTGGTGGTGTTTGGGGAGGAACTTCAATGTCATAGAGTCCAATTGCCAAGGTGGCCATTTTCCCCTGGTGAACTGATCTCTACTGGCTGGAGATCAGTTGTAATAGCAGGAGATCTCCAGCTAGTACCTGGAGGTTATGAACCCTAACCGTTACCCTGATGTTCTCCTTCCCTCCTGACACCACTGTCAGGAGCGCTTTGATTGTGAGATCCTGCATGGCAGGGGGTTGGACTGGATGGCCCTTATGGTCTCTTTCAACCTTGTGTGATTTTGTGATTTTTGTGATTTTGTAAATGTGGCTACATGCCTAGAGTACCCCTGACAAGTGTTTGTCCAGCCTCTGCTTACAGACTGCCAGTGAGGGAGAGCTCACCACCTCCATAGGTAGCTGATTCCTCTGTCGAACAACTCATATTATAAAAAAATTCCTTAATATCCAGCCAGTACCTTTTCACCCACAATTTAAACCCATCATTGTGAGTCCTTTCCTTTGCTGCCAACAGGAACATCTCCCTGCCCTCCTCTAAGTGACAGCCCTTCAAATACTTAAAGAAATCAGTCATGTCCCCCCTCAACCTCCTCTTCTCCAGACTAAACATTCCCAACTCCCTCAGCCTTTCCTCATAGGGCTTGGCCTCCAGGCCCCTGATCATCCTTGTCGGTCTCCTCTGCACCTGTTTGATTCTGTCACATCCTTTTTGAAGTAAGGCCTCCAGAACTGCATACAGTACTCCAGGTGTGGCCTGACCAATGCAGTGTACAGTGCAACTATGACATCTTGTGATTTGGATGTTATGCCTTTGTTGATGCACCCCAAGATCACATTAGCTTTTTTGGTCGCTGCATCACACTGGCTGCTTATATTTAACTTACGGTCCACCTGTACGCCAAGATTTTGTTCACGTACACTGCTATCCAGAAGTGTATCCCCCATCCAGTATACATGTCCCTCATTTTTGTTACCCAGATGTAGAACTCGGCACTTATCCTTGTTAAATTGTATCTTGTTCACATCTGCCCACTTTTCTAGTTTGTTCAGATCTCATTGAATTCTATCTCTATTTTCGGGTGTGTTCGCTGCTCCTCCCAATTTGGTGTCATCTGCAAATTTAATGAGGAGTCATTCCACACACCCATCCAGATCATTTATAAAAATATTGAATAGTACTGGGCCTAGAACTGAACCCTGTGGCACCCCACTGGACATCTCTCTCCATTCAGATGAAATGCCATTGACAACTACTGTTTGGTTGTGGTTCTCCAACCAGTTCCATATCCACCTAATTATCCTAGGGTCCAGTCCACAGTTTTCTAGTTTACCCATTAGAACATCATGGGGAACCCTTTCAAAAGCCTTAGTGAAATTAGGGTTGCCAGGTCCCTCTTCACCACCAGCAGGAGGTTTCTGGGGTAGAGCCTGAGGAAGGCAGAGTTTGGGGAGGGGAGGGACATCAATGCCATAAAGTCCAATTGCCAAAGCAGCCATTTTCTCCAGGTGAACTGATCTCTATTGGCTGGAGATCAGTTGTAATAGCAGATCTCCAGCTAGCACCTGAAGGTTGGCAACCCTATCCCAGATACCTTATAGCTAGAGAATCAGGTCTAATGTGCTCGCTTTGGCAAACCGCCCATTAAATCAACTTGAAGAGTTCACTAGATGGCTATCTAGGCAAATTTGATGTTCTGAGATAATTCATCTGACCATTGCAACATAATGCATTATTGTAAGCCAACTTGAACCATGAGGGAAACGAGGGTATAAATGTTTTAATAATAAATAAACTCCAAGATGTGTACATCTTTTTAAAAAAACAACAACAACAACCCATGATTTGTGCACTGCCTGACTAGAATACTGGAAAATTTGGAGGAGCGGATATTATACCATAACTATTTTGGGATCAAAATCCAGAAAAACAACTCAAAAGTACCCTTGTGCCCAGTTTTTCTCCACAGTGAGAGCTAAAAGGATTCAGTTGAAAGTACTGTTCCTTCATTTCTGCCTGGGCTTATTAGCCATGAAATTAAGTTTCATTGGTGACTAACGGATCTTGCAAAATGGCTTGAAATGAGACTCCCCCCATCCTTTTTTTTTTTTTTTTTTTTTTTTGCACACAGAGGCATTTTGTTGTCACCTCCATATTTCCACATTCATCCTTGGTTAAATGAAAGTCAAAATCCCTTTGGCAGATCACCACCTGCTGCTCTGGCAGCTTAATGTACCATAGAGCAAAGGGAAAGATTTATTAATTCTGGAAAGAGTCGCCTGTGGAGTACCACGCCTCAAAACGAGCCATTTTAAATTAAAAAGGGAAAGATTTAACATTTAGTTTTGTGCTCATGTTTAGCTCACAAAAAATTAATGTGCTGGCAGGAAAGTATAAGAAGCACTTTATCTTTCAGGACTCTGAGAGGGGGGTGGGAGACACACACACACACACACACACACACAGAGAGAGAGAGAAAGTCTGAGCAATTTGGTCTAATGTCTGAAACATATACATTGAGGCTAGTCATGTATTTTACAAATAAAGGCTACACAGCAACATTAAAAGCCAAAGGAATTAATGCATATTATTCTGAGTTGGTTTAAATAGTTCTCAAACCTGCCAGTTTTTATTTTAAGTAGCTTTCTTGTTGCTGCGGGCATTTAAAAGGAAATTGGGCTCTGAAAATACAGACAGCCGCCGTTTGTCTCCCCCTGCACCACTGAAGACCCCAATTGACAGTGGGCAGGGTTGGAATACCAATAAGCTTGCTCCTGCCCATGTGAAAGAACCAACAATACTGCCAAACAGTAACCACACATACAAAAAAAATACTTATTGCCTCAGACAATGTGCTTGTTACTGCACTAGTTTGAACTGCAGAAGCAAAAACTGAAAACTCTCCGTAGGATGGTTTAAGTACAAACAAACAGCAACATTTGGGTCTTTCATTTTATTAACTTAGGGCACTACTGTTTGTACAGAATGGATCACTAGAGTTACCTGTTTGCATATATTCACATTAACTTAAAAAAAATGCACTATTTTCAGTCAGACTCCCCCCCCCCAATAAAATTTGCCCATTTCTTCTCCATAGTAAGAGCTGTAATGGTTCAAATCACGCATAACTATTCCTACACTTCTGCCTGGTTTTATTAGTCATGAAATTGTTTCAATGGGGTCTAATGAGTCTTACCAAAAGGACTTGAAATAGAACTCTTTAGTAAAAAATCATTCTCATTTTGTCTCACAATTTCTCTGCCTTCATCACTGGTTGTAATACACACTTATATCATTTAAGACATGTGCCTTGGGGCTTCCTACTCACTTGGCTACATGTCCCCCAATTTCTGTTTTGCTTCCTTGTTGCTTTCTGACTGGATTGAAACAAGGGAACTAATTCACACAAGCACTCTACATGCTGGCAGCCAGCATGGTCGTAGTGCATAGTGAAATGATTATCAAAAGTCACAAGAAAACATCATGAAGAGAGGATCTGTGACTCAGTGACAGATGACGTGTTTTACAAGCAAAAGGTTCAAATTCAATTTATGTCATCTCCAGCTATAACAGTCTTAGGTAGTTGATGTTAGGATAGAATGTTTTCATACTCTGGGGAGCCAATGCCAGTCATAGGGCTGTTGGAAAAAAAATTCGGTAAAATTCAGATTCAGCAAAATTCGGCCTGTTTTAATTTGGGAAATGCCGAAGTCCGAACTCCCCTGATTCAGATCTGTGGAATTCGGCACCAAGTTCCGAGTTTGGGGAAATATTCGGCCAAATAAAGCCATTAAGAACGTATTGGCGCTTTTCCGTGGTTCCAGGGGGGGGGGCATTTTTGGGGTTAGAGGTCTCAAACTTTCAAGGTAGCTTGAGGGGACACTTCTTGCAAGAACCCTCAAGTTTTGTAAAGATTGGGTCAGGGTGTCCCGAGATATGGGCCCCAAAAGGGGTCCCCCCAATATGCATTTTTATTCCAGTTACAGCACACATTCGAGCCATTCCATGGCTGCAGGGGGTGCATTTTTGGGGGTACAGCCCCCAAACTTTCATCGTAGCTTCAGAGGAGTCTTCTTGTAAGAACCCCCAAGTTTTGTAAAGATGGGATCAGGGGAGGCGAAATATAAGGTCCCCCCTTTTCCCTATTGGGATGAATGGGATCAGGCAATCCTATGCATCTAGAGAGCGGCAAATCCAAGGCAAAACCTCCCATGCTAACCATTGCAATGCAAAGCAACATGCGAGCAAATGTATTGTGAGAGTCAGATTTTGCAAAAACATTTTTGAGCGAGCAGCAAAACAGACCGTGCAAGAAGCCCCCCCCCGAGTTTGTATTTTCTGCCCTGCTCCTTCTTCTCATGGTGGAGGGACGCTCCCCCCTTATGCAAACAACCCCATTAAACTCAAGCAAGTCTCACCAGCACCCCCCACCTCTCCAACCAATACGGCGCCACGGTGCACCCCCCAAACGGGAAAAAAATCCAAGACGCAGGGGATCTCATGCAAGCCGCCCCGTTGCACTCAACCCCAGGCTAGGGGCAAAAACAGGGAAAAACACCAAGGAGGAGGCGCGGCCTGGGTGCCGAGTGGAGAGAGACTCGCTAGCCACTGCACAGACTCAACTTTAAACTTTAAAACTTTAAAAGCAGTACACACACTCCTGCAGAGGTGAGCAGTCACACACCCCTCGGCAGAACGGGTGAAAGCCTCCTTTGGCTTCCCCCACACAGAAACTGCCCCCCCCCCACAGACTCTGCTTCCTCCCCCCACATACATACGGGGAAAATTATAGATTAAAGCCCCAAATGGGGTCTTACTGTTGATGTCTTCTGTTCCATCAGGAGGGACTGGGAGGAGTGGGTAATCCAATACAATTCAATTTAAGCACGGGAGGTTTTGCCTTGGATTTGCCGCTCTCGAGATGGACACAGGATCGGCTGATCCCATTCATCCCAATAGGGAAAAGGGGGGACCCCATATTTCCCCCCCCCGATCTGATCTTTACAAAACTTGGGGGTTCTTGCAAGAAAGCTCCTCTGAAGCTACGCTGAAAGTTTGGGGGCTGTACCCCCAAAAATGCGCCCCCTGCAGCCACGGAAAGGAGCGAATGTGCACACACACACACACACCACGGGGCTTTCTCTCTCACACAAACAGATACTCTCTCTTTCTCTTCCCGGGCCGCGCAGCAACTGGGCTCACATGCTCAATCGCGACTGATTGGCCAGAAGAAGACCCTGCTTGGCCACCGATTGGCTGCGGGAAAATGCTGCTTACTAACTGACAGTTATGCTGCTGCACCGAACCCCGAATTTGCCGAATCTATTTGCCGAACACCCCAAACTCGCCAAATTCGGCTCCCCGTTTTTCCGCAGAATCGGGGGAAATTCAGCTGTTTTTTGGTTCGGGACGAACTGAATCGACAGCCCTAGCCAGTCAGAATAGACCAGGGGCAGGGCTGTAATGGGGTGGGGGCAGCCGCCCTTCTGTGGCATGCAGAAAGGGCAGCAGAATTGCCCCTCCTACCCAGCCCGCTCCTCCTGTTGCAGAGGCAGTTCTGCCGCCCTCTCTGCATGCCACAGGAGTGGTGGTTGCTCTCCTCACCTACCCCAGTTGTGGCTCTGACCAGGGTGATGTCTGTGGTTGCCATGGTGCCTACTGATACCTTCCCTGGTGCCTGCCAAATGTTTTTAGAAAGTGGGTAGGACTAGATGGGGCTGTTGCTCAGCAGGGCTTCTAATTGGCCACCGGAGATCTGACTGGCTGTGCAGATTTTTAAAAAGTTGCTTTGGCAGCAGCACAAGGATCTTCATTGCACGACTGAAGATTGTATCTGTGCAAGAAAATATTTTTAAGCAATGTGTTTTTTTAAAAAGACATCCTTTCCTTTTATTATAAGCTTGTATGACGAAAGGTCTTAAGCATTAAACCAATACACTGAAGCAGATTGAAACAGACAAACCAGTATAACATGACAAGACACTCCCCCCCAAAATCAGATCAATAACATACATATACCTCATAAAATCTGTGACACATTAAAAATAATACGTAACAATGGGTTTATACAGTTTCTCATAAATCAACATTTTAGGGAGATCACTATTGTCAGATATTTAGCAACAGCTTGGGTAGTTTCTGGTTCAAGATCTGCTAATAATAATGATACCACCCAGGGCTTGAGAGGGAACTGATATCTGGACAAAATAGGACTAATCCAGAGAGCTCTGAGGGCAGACCACTAATCACAAAATAGCAAAACATGGTCTACAGTCTCTATTGCACCAGATACACTATCACAGAAGGATTCTGAAAATGGAATTTTAGCAAATTGTCCTCTTATTTCTGCAGTCGGCAGGACGTTCTATCTGGCGAGCAAGCCTATGGCTAGGTGTTATGAGGAATTTCAAATATGAGGGAAGGGTCAAAGGGGGATGAATGTGGCTGCAGACATCCTGTTAAACAGAGTTTCTGCCTGAAATGTTGAAGAGTTATTATTAGAGTTATACATGATCTTACTCTAGGGTTGCCAACCTCCAGGTACTAGATGGAGATCTCCTGCTATTACAACTGATCTCCAGCTGACAGCAGTTCTGTACTTCTGCTGGGATTCCCTGGTTCTGCACTGGTTCTTTGGGCTTGTTGGTTCTGTCTGCTTTGAAAGGCTTTTGGGTAGTAGTTACTTTGCTTGTTCATGAGTATCTGGTTACTGTTTGCCCTGAAGAAAGCTTGCAATCCCTCCACAGGAAACAATGGAGGATGGCTGGGGGCACCTTGTTCAGAGGCCCACAGAGATCAGTTCACCTGGAGAAAATGGCTGCTTTGACCATTGGGCATTGAAGTCCCTCCCCTCTCCAAACCCCATCCTCCTCAGGCTCCTCCCCAAAAACCTCCTGCTGGTGGCGAAGAGGGACCTAGCAGCCCTACCTTACTCCCTGACTTTTTGTGACTGGCTCTGCTTCTTGTGGCTGCCGTTTTGTGGTTGACTCCGCCTTCTACGGCAATCATTAATTGTGCCTACTACCCTTTGTCAGAATTTCAAAGGAGCCTGCAGGCTCAAAAAGGTTGGGGACCCCTGGAATAAATAATTCCAAGCTAAACAAACCAATGGTTTGACTCAGTATAAAGCATAAGACTTTACCGTATAAGACTTAGCTTTATGAATTCACATTGTTTTGGACATTACTACAAGCCTTCTTATTGTGTGATGAGCTATGGTAAGTGAGTGCAAATTTCATGTGTGAATACATAATAGACAACCCATGTGATGTAGGCTTCTTAACATGACCACGTATGTTCAAGGGCCAGACCACAAATACCAAGGAACAGCAGTATGTAAAACCATTGAACCACAAATGCTAAAATGCACCACTGCACAGATACACTTAAGCCAAAAATGTTACACTGTATACACACTAGGGTTGCCAGGAGCAGGAGACCTCCCTCCAGCAACCCCCACTGCCTGCTGATGCTGTGCAGGCCAACAGGAAAAAATAACTTGAAAATTCACCATTGACATGATGGTGTCACATACTTCCCCAGAAGGGATGTAATGCTGATGTGCTGATGGTGCCTTCCCACATCACTGTCCCCCCCCCACACACACACACCGGTTGGCATATGAAGCCCTAAAGCACACACATCCTTTTATATGAGAAATGTTTACAATATATTTGGAAGTAATGCAATACTTTTACAGACTAATGAAAAATGTGTACAAACATAACAAACATACAATACTAGAGGAGACTTCCTTTTTCAAGTTAGAATCTCTTCTTCAGATGTTTTACTCCAAGATTATGAAGATATCATGAAGACTTCTAAAGCTCTGCATGTATGGTAACATCAAATAACCATTTAGTATTTCCCACGACATGAAAAAGAACCTTAAAACAAGAGAAACCATAAGTCTGCTCAAGTGCTAGAAACATGTTTCCAACAAATCAGACATTATTCCTTCAATTATACGTTGCTACTACAAAACAAAGAGTATGAAACTTAATGATCTCAAAAATACCATCCTTAACCAGATCTTATAAGCTAGAAAGTAATTCTTTAATGCCTTGACTCGGATGGCCCATGCTAGCCCAATCTTATATCTCAGAAGCTAAGCAGGGTTGGCCTTGGTTAGTAGTTTGATGGGAGATCTCCAAGAAAATCCTGGGTTGCTTTGTAGAAGCAGGCAATGGCAAACCACCTCTGCTTGTCTCTTGCTGTGAAAACTCTACAGGTTTGCCATAAGTTGGCTGTGATTTACCACCTATTCCTTACTGTAGGAGCTGTGCTTCTCTGGACATACAGGAAGCTTTTATTTACACCTTCTCATAAATGTGTTCTTGATATCCCAAACCTAATAAAGAACCATAATAAAGAATCAGACATAGCAACTTGCACTGAAAATGAGACAATAGAACTGAATCAGGTATCTATTGTTGACCCACTGTAAATTACATTATTTAAGCATTTGAAACCTCACAAGAACCCAATTTCCTAAAAAAATTCTAGTCATGTCATTTATATGTATCAAATGCGATCGAATTAAAACTGAGATCATGACAAGTCTGGAATTTGAAAATCCATTTTGCCTTTTTTACAATAACAAATCGCCATAATCACAATTCTCAAGTGTGCAGAGGCCCTGCCGGTAGGGTTGCCAGCTCCAGGTTAGGCAATACCTGGAGATTTTGGGGCGGAGGGAGGCCAGACACGAAATTCCCAGTACACAGCTGATTTGGCCCTAAGTGAACAAGCCCTAATTTCCTCAGGAGACAAAGAAGAGCTCTCAGAACTACAACTAAGGTGGCCATGGCAGCCTTGAGTCCCTTAGGCCTGAAACTATTCTTGTCCACCTGGCAGCTTTCAGGTTTCTGTTTCTCCACAGTTTTCCGTCTTCTTTTTCTCTCCTGACTCCTCTCTTGTTCAGTGTTTATTTATCCATCCTGATTATGGAATGGAATTTCACAGGGGCAAGAAATGACAACAAACCACACTCCCTCCTCCATAGACCTTTGCTCTAAGTCTCTCCTACTGCTTCTCCTTCAACGTCTTTAAAATATATATTTTTTGCCAACAGAATAAAAACAAAGGCTGAGGAATTTTGCTCATTTCCCCCCCACCTGGAGTTTTGGAGGCAGGGCTCCCTTTCAATCCCTTTGTGAGCAGTATGCTGCCTGGCAAATCATGGGCCAGCTGATCACATGGGTGACAATCGGCCTATAAAAATATGTTCCTGGGGAGTAGAATGCAGCCTTTGACCTCAAGCTCATACTCTTCCATCCCCTGCTGTGACATTCATTTTTTGCCAAGCAAAATGCTGTTTGCGGTCAGGAAGAAAACAAGCAAAACAAAGTGGCAAAGAGCCAGAACTCAGTAAAACCGTTTGGGTTTTCATGTAATAATTGTATACGTGTTTGTGTCTCGTGGTTCAGAGAAACTGATGTGGATAGTGGTGCTACATTTTCTGGGAGAGGGTGTTTGTAAGTATTTGGAAAGGAGAGGAACAGTGCCAGTGCGGGGTCACGCCAGCTCCTAAGGAGCTTCGCCCACTCCTTTAGGAATGGGCTTTACCAGTGGCAGATTACAGACCCTTCCATCATAGGATGAAACATCTTTTTTCTTCTCCTACGTAACATGCCATCTTATGTAGAATTCTGAACAACTCACAAGCTTGCACACAGTTTTGTGATATTCTGGTTGATCCCAATAAAAGGCATTACACAACTTTTTGAGTTGGAGTTTTCTGTGGAACAACATGGCTATCTTTATCTTTGGTCATGCTTGGTCGAGCCCACCCCCTCCCTCTATGGTTCTGGAACTAGTTACACAGTTCTTGGGATCCTGGAGATGTTCCTAATGTTCCACCTGGAAATGAACACTCAGTTTTCATAAATGGCAGCTTGGTTTTAATATAATACATGAGGGTGCATTATTTCTTCTGCTTAGAAGGAAGTTTTCTCTAACATTTGAGTACCTTGGTGGTGATATTTACTTACTCACATGCAATATTTTATTTCCTTTATGGTAGTGATGGTAATGGGGAATCTGAAGTTGAACTATTATAATTATACCTTGCTTATTTTTTCAGATACTTCTGTGGCATGATCTTCTGCCAAAATGCCTTTTATCAGTTTTACATTCAAAGCATCTTTCTATGAAAAATTATTCTTTGGATCCTTTGGCTACTCTGTGTCAATTTGCTGTCTAGGGCTTGTTTTCTACCTTATTTAACTTTGAAGTTATGTCTTTGATTTCCCTCCTCTAGGGAAGATTTTTTTTTGTGTGATCTTATCCCTATCAATTAGAATTTTAAACATCTCATTCATTGGGGTTTTTTTTACAACAAAGGTGAGGCTTCTAGAACTCTGGAAGATTAGAGTTTTTACAAGGCCCTCCTCTGGGCTAGAAGCACAGGTGGGTATCACTGGCTAACAGAATACTTCCAGTGCTACCTCCTAACCATATAGCTTCTTAGATCATGACACTTCAATCCACGGGAAGAACATTTTGCTCTTTGTCCAGGGTGGGGTCCAGCCAGAAGGGGAGGGACAGAAGTAGAACATGAACACCTTGGAGTAGAAAAACCAAGCAACACTTGTATTGATTACAGAGTTCTCAGCCCTTGGTATATCAAGGATAGGGAACAAAACTGCATCTGTTTCCTTGCTGAATTCAGCCTACACTTCCCAATGAAGATATATACCATAAATTTTTTCTGCAACAATTTACTGAGTGGTCAAATATTGTCAGCTTATATAAAAAGTTAAAATGTTGAATATGAGAGGAGTCCTGCTGGATCAGACCAAATATCCAGTGAGTTCAATATCTCTTTCCCTGTGATGCCCCTGGAAGGCCTGCAAGTGGCCCCCTTGTTGTCCCCAAAAACTCTTATTCAGAGGAATACTGCCTCTGAAGTGGGTGGTTCAACTTAGCCATCACGGTTGATAACTGTTGATGGACCCAGCCTCCGTAAATGTGCCTAATCCCCATTTTAAAGCAATCTGTGCAAGTGCTTATCACCACATACTATGCAGTGAGCTCTGCATGTTAATTGTGCGTTGGGTGACAAATATGCTGGATAATTTTGCACTGGTTGATATGTTAGACACATTTAGAAGTTTTAATTGAAAGACAGGATATAGACACTTTTTAGAAAACAAATAATGGTAGGCATTTTAATCAGTTAAAAGAATATAGATGCTCACCTAGCATAACAGCATGCATGCACACATACACAATCAGCCTTTGCCCAGACATTGTTTAATGAATGCCTGCATGGTTTAGCAAAGAACCATGGGAACAGTATTTTCCCCATGTAGATCAGACTAGTGATTCATCTAGTCCAGCATCTTGTTTCACGCAGAGACCAACCATTTTCTATCCCTTTCTTAATTAATAAACCCCACCATGTCACCAGCCTTTTCACTGCTGCTGTACACTGAGTTGACACTTTCATCAAGCTATCCATTACAATGGGCCAAAATAGAGATCCTTATTTTTAAAGAGTTGCATCCGGGTACCCCCAGAAGCAACTTCGGTTCCCCACAGCCACAGAACAGTTGCAGTGACTTTTTAAACATAGACAAGAGCCCATTTGAGTCAGAATACCACCACAGGGGGATGAAGAGCTTCTGGTCCCCCTCCCAAGCCACTTTCCCATGCTCAAACAGCACCGGGGGGGGGATATTTCCCTGCTTCTCGCTGCTCCATGTGGACTATTCTGTGCACATGGAGCAGCAAAAACAGGCAACATCTGGAGGCCATCTTGTGTGGGGAAGAGGAAGGAGAAGTCATATAACTACTTGAAAAATAAGTGCTGATATTCCTACTGAGAATTACTTTTTTTGGTACTAAAATATATTTAATTAGTTTACAGCATAAATCAAGATTTTCCTCATTCTAGTGATGACCAATGAGAATGCCCAGTGCTAGGGTTGCCAGCTCTGGGTTAGGAAATTCCTGAAGATTTTGGGGGTGGAGACTAGGGAGGATTGGGTTTGGGGAGGTAAGGGACTTCCTCAGGGTATAATGCAGCCTTCCAAAGTGGCCATTTTCTCCAGGTGAACTGATTTTTGTCAGCCGGAGACCAGTTGTAATTCTAGGAGATCTCCATCCCCCACCAGGAGGCTGGTAACCCTTGTGCCCACCTTAGCACACAGAGGTGACCACCCTGGGTGAGATGGGATGACAGCATAAGGCTGTGATGACTTACAAGTGAGATTGTTGTCTGTAATACTGAAGATATGATACAACTAACAGGGTTGGAAGCAGCTCCCTTTCTTCACAAGGGATAATGTATCAGATGCAGCTGTAGGTGAGCTGAAATGTGTCAGATTTGACTGCTCATGCCAACCTTTGTTGGCTTTTCAATAAGGAGCCGTCTACACTAATCTTAACGTAGTGCTTCTTTAGTAAAGTTGTGGTCTACGCCTGCAGCGTGCCCACCGCTTTATTTCCTCCTTCTTCCACAGCATAAGATTTACACATAAAAAGTTCTGTTTGCTGGCAGATACCCTGAGCATATGCTTAGCCTGAGGTATTTTAGGACAGAAAATGACTACTATGTACAAATGACACACTACTTGTGTTTCAAGTCAGCAAAAAATTGGAAGTATCTGAACCAATAAAACATCAGTTCTCTTGCACTACAGTAGAAAGTTCAGTTAACAACTTTGGCTGAAACCCACATCCCAAAAATGTTAGCCTGAAGACAGTCTTTTTTTATTTTTGTTGCATCCCAAATCTAAATCTCGAAAGAAAGGATTTATAATAAAAGCACTAGTAAACCCCTTGAGCACAACATTGCTAGAGCAGGCCACAGCTTAGAGAAGGGAAAAATACCAGTGTATAGGATAGCATGTGTTAATTACTCTTAAACCTGTTAGTATATTATGCCTGGCAAAGCACTGAAAATTCTTAGCTTTCTTTGAGAAAATAATGGTGTTTTAGGGTTCTCTTTTTAAAGGAGGGGAATCAAAACTAAACAAAGAAAAGATTAGACACTATAATGATTTCATGGTCTAAAATCCTTTTCCAAGAAACAACCTAATTAAATTTCTGACATCATCAGTTTTGTTAGTAAATAGTAACCATGGATGCAGAGAGGACTTGCATCTCATTACAACCTGCATAGGGTTTCACTGCTAGAAACATTAGCTCTGGCATGGCATGCTAGGAACAAAGGGGAAAGGGTGGGCCACAGATTTCTTTCACTGAGCTGAAAAATGGTATGATGAGAATTACTGTAACTCATTATACAGGAGGTTAATGCTGGACAATATATTCCTTTAACTATAGTATGTGGCTGAGGAAAATGCAGCTAGAAAAGATCTGAGAAGCATCCTATCAAGAAATATACCCGTTTCCATGCAACAGCTATCTAAATATTAAGAGTCTCCTTCAGACAAGGTGTGATGTAGGAACCAGCAAATTAAATAATGTTAAAGTCCTGGTATTC
Source organism: Euleptes europaea (assembly GCF_029931775.1). Taxonomy (NCBI): domain Eukaryota; kingdom Metazoa; phylum Chordata; class Lepidosauria; order Squamata; family Sphaerodactylidae; genus Euleptes; species Euleptes europaea. The sequence continues at coordinate 42,958,934 of NC_079316.1, forward strand.
AAACAATCCATCTGAGAATGGTACACCTGTTAGAAAGCATTCAAAAAAACCCTTCCAGATTTCTTTCAGTAACTTCTAGGGGCATGGCAGGGTTAGAAAAATGTGGATTAGCATGCAGGCAGCAGAGACAGGCGAGAGGAAACAGAATAGCTTGCACTTGTCAAAGCAATGCCTCTGCTGAGTCACTTTGCTTGTATTGCACTGTTCTGGTACTCGTTCCTGCACTATTTCATCCATATTTGAAATGTGGAAATTAATGCCTGAAGGAATGCATGGGAAGTAGGCAAATACAGCAATAAGCAAGAGCAATAGGCCACAATGTCTGGCTGCACATTCTTCCAAGGATCATTACAAGCATTATACTAAAACCTACAAAGGTCTTTTATGGTCCTGAACTGGTAGTTTCCCCAATGGCACAGATCTCTCAAGGGACAGGAACAAATAGGATCAGTAAAACCGGAGTGAGAGAAGGGTTGGCCCCTGACTCCCTAGTAATTGAGATCCAGCTGGTTGGGATGGTGGCTGTTCGTGTATTCAAACAGAATTGCCCCAAGGGTGTTGTGGGGGGAGTATATATAGGTGACTAGGGTAGAGTATGGTCTCCATACCTGGCTTACAGACATACACCACTTGTCTCCCCAAGTGTTTTCCTCTCAGCCAATCACACTCACAGTGCAATGCTAAGCAGAGCCACACACTTCTAAGCTCCTTGACTTCAGCGTAGAGGTGTGCATTTGAGCATTCTGATCCAAAACAGTGCCCTAAATTCCCTGTTTAACTTCAGATCTGGTCTTTCCAATCCAAAATTGAACAGGCAATTTTGGGCACTGTTTTGGATCAGAAATGTCTGAATGCACACCCCTAGAAGGATCTAACTATGCATAGGATTGCACTGCTATTTATTTAGAACATATCCCTTTTCAATTATAGCAATCAAGGCAGCTTACAAGTGAAAAAATTGAGACAGATAAAATAATACAAAAGACTGAAGTACCCTGACAGAATCCTTATCCAATCTTGTGAGCCACACACTTGAAATGGGAGAACTGCTGGACAGCTGGAATCCTGATAGATAATAGCCCCCCCCCCCAATCCACCAGACCTTGCCTATCACTGCACTGAAAATCTGGCACACAGGCCTGCCTGACAGATTCCCATTTCTCTCAGCTTCTTCGGTCAGACATGTATAACAACTCAGTGTGCTCACCTAGATTTATATACCTGATGGCAGCTGTGGTGTAGTGATTAAGAGCAGTGAACTCTAATCCGGAGAACCGGGTTTGATTCCCCACTCCTCCACATGAGCAGCGGACTCTAATCTGGAGAACCAGATTAGATTCCCCACTCCTCCACATGCAGCCTGCTGGGGGATCCTGGACTAGTCCCAGTTGTCTCCAAACTCTCTCAGCCCCACCTACCTCACAAGGTGCTTGTTGGGGAGGGGGAGAAAGGAAGGTGATCGTAAGCCGCTTTGAGACTTCTTTCAGTAGAGTAAAGTAGGATATAAAAAACCAACTCTTCATCTTCTTTACCAATTGGTGTTCAATTACTTAGCATGGTTAACTTGCTCAGTAATGAGTCACTCAGTAAAGAAATCAAAAATTAGACTATTAAAATATTGATATAGTTTTCTGCTATGTAGGACTTCCACCTCACCATTGTGAGGCAAATTAATGTAACAAAATGTCTTACCCTCATAATATTTTCCTAGTAAATGTGTATTATAAATCTGTCCCCCATGGTGAAAGTAATAATTATAATTATTAATAATTAAAAACATTAACTTTATTTTCCAGAAAGTGGTAGTTACTCTTCAAACCACAGTAGGATAAATTCAGAAAATACTCACAGTGCAATCCTAAATAGAGTTAATCGCTTATAAATCCACTGATTTCAATAGACTTAGAAAAGTAACTGTTTAGGATTGCAGTTAATCACATAAAATGGTGATAAAAACCAACTTTTGAAGACTTTTGCACAGCAAAAATGGCTGTAATATATTTAAAACACTAATCATTTCTGGATGGTTAGCATACTGATAAAACTGAGAATCTGAAGCAACCAGTTTTAACTGTCCCATTCCCAAACTTTGTATTATGTGTCCCTATTTAATTTAACTGCTTTCATCCTGGGTAAAACATTATTCTGAATTACCTTTGTAAGAAAAATTACATGACTCCTCATCTTGTGAATGGTTCAAAATGTGATCCCATAGTGAGCTCATAAATACCGATGAACTGAGGTTTTTGAGGCTTCTCCAATAAGTACTGGAGTAATTAAAACTCAGAAATACTACTATAACATTATAAATGACCATCAGAACTTCCCAAAGTCCTAAACTATAGACTTACAATACACCCTTGAATTGGAGTACAGACCCTATGGTCTATGATTAAATATTTCTCTTTCAAATACTGGGATCGTTATTACATTTGATAGGCAAGATGTGGTTTAAAACAAAATATGATTTGGGAGGAAAAATCAGATCAGCTTTTAAAATATGAAATATGCAGGGAAATAAAATAGGCAGAACTAAAAGTAACTACTGCCTAGGAGATGATGATGCTCTAGAGACATTTTAAATCTACAGTTTTTATATGTAGTAAATTTTTCCTGCAGCACATTCATTCCTTCGGTACAAGTTTTTTGGGGGTTAAGATACTGTTGCAGATACACTAGTGAATGTAAGTTGCATTGTAGCCACATTTTTATATTTCTGCTCCATAAATGTACATGTCTGATCACATCAGAGCATTCATTTATTGGGTTTCTCATTTGTGATGAATGTGTTCTGGGTCCCCCCCCCCGCCCCCATTAGATTATTCCTTAAAAATTCATTTTCAGTGTCCATTCAGGACTGATAACTGGTATGCAATAAATATACTCTCTTGTTTGATTGATTGCTTTATTAAGCATTTATTTAAGCTGGCTTCAAACTTTCCATGAAACAATTTTTGCTTGGACTTAATGGAAGAATTACATTATGCTGCCATCAACATAATAATCCCTTTTAGAGAGCCCTCAGAAAATATTTTTATGCTCATTGTCTACTTGGGAAAACTGCAAGCTTAATAGAGGAAATATTATCCACATTCTAGTCCCCACTGGTAGGTTTCACTCAAATGTGTTCAATCAAAAAGATGAACTAATGCTTTCAGACAGACCCTGTGATTACAATTCATCACCTTCTCTGTACTAGCTGCACTTGTATCTCTGTCTGGAAGAACTATCTCTTAAGGAAATCTCCAAGTTACAGCTTATTTCCCCAAAACAGCTTATCAGGAAAAGTAGAACTACAGTTTATCTGAAGTCATTGAAATACTTGGAGGGGAAAATAATGCATCTTGAAAGATTATTGTAATGCTTAATTTCTAAAATGAGTTGTACATGACACAGTCTTGCCACATGTGTCATCTCCTTTTCTGTGTCCTAGGAATGTGGCAGCTGGTTGTATTAGTATTTAGTATTGTTAAAATGGGTTATAAAGCAAAACCCTGACTAATGATCCCAAATTAAGGCTTGGATGGTCTAGGGGTCACAGTTCAGTGTTAGAGCATCTGCCTTGTGTATAGAAGGTCCCAGGTTCAATCTCAAGCATCTCCAGCTAAAAGGCTCATATGTGATGTGCAAGAACTTTGCCTGAGGCCCCAGAGAACCATTACCAGTCGTACAAGACAGTACTGATCTTGATAAACCAATATGACTTGGTATAGTTTATAAAAAATATCTTCTGAAACGGGAGCTCAACCATTATGTCAACTGAAAACTCCAAGAAAAGAAATCTAAGTAACCTCTGTGGGAGCAGAATTTGTCTCAAGAAATCTAAAGGACCATCCACATTAAGACTGCAAGTCTAAACATGCTTATTTAGGACCTGTCACGTTAAAATCAATGGGACTTGCTTCCAAGTAAAAAATGGGTAGGACTGGGCTTTATGCATTCCTCTCTGCCCACTGGGTCCCTTTTTGACCCTGGGAAAGTTTTTCTTCCTGGGGTCATAAGACCCAGATGTGGTTTGTGATACTGTAACATGGAGGGGAGAGGGGGAAAGAAGTGGAGTCACTCTTTCTGCCTCTTCCATCAGCACAAATCCACTGAAGAGGGAGGAGATAGTAATTTCATCCCTTTCTCCCTCCCTGCTTCAGCCTCCTGACCCACATAGCTTTTAGTCCATGTGGGTCCTGGGACCCCAAAAATAAACTTCCCTGGAATCAGGAAGCATAACTTGGGAGGGGAATGATGCAGGAAATATATGTACAACTTGCACCTGCAGCTTGTGGGATCCAACCCTAAGTCATAGCAATCCTCTAAGACTACAACAAAAATAAAAACCGTATGGTAATTTCCTGTGTTTCCCCAAGAGAGAAATTCCAGTTTGTTTGGTGGACATTGTTCAGTATGTCTCCTTGCTTTTGAATTAAGTGCATGGTAGTAAAGGAAACAGAAAGAAAGAGGCAGGACAGAGCCCCATGGGCTGGCATAAAGGACTGGATATAAGACTGGGCTAAAAATCTGAAAAAATGTTCAGAATATGTTCAGTTATTGCCACCCAAAGGTCCAACTCTGACAATCAACATTAACTGTCCCATGGTGCAGAGCGGTAAGCTGCAGTACTGCAGTCAAAAAAGCTCTGCTCACAACCTGAGTCGGTTTCTGGTAGCCGGGTCAAGGTTGACTCAGCCTTCCATCCTTCCAAGGTCAGCAAAATGAGTACCCAGCTTGCTGGGGATAAAGTGTAGACAACTGGGGAAGGCATTGGCAAACCACCCCGTAAACATAGTCTGCCTAGTAAACGTCGGGATGTGACATCACCCCATGGGTCAGTAATGATCTGGTGCTTGCACAAGGGACTAGCTTTACCTTTTTACATTGCATGGATTGAAGGCTTCCTGGATCAATTTTCTGGAAACTCTCCATCAGAGCAATCCTAAACCAAGTTACAATCTTCTGAGGACACTGATTTCAGTGGAGAAGGGTATAACTCTGCCTAGGACTGCACTCCATAGTTCCTGGTCCTTAAGTTGAAAACCCAGTTCTAGATATTTATGAAATGTTTCCTCCTAATGATCTTCAAAGTTCACATTCCAATTCTTGTCATTCTGGTAGCCACCCCACCCCACAATACATTCTCCGTGTGACTATGGCTGTAATGAGAAGAGGATGTGTTTTTATTCTCATGAAGAAACAATTGTCTTGTTGTGGTGCTTATAGTACTAAAACAATTCACACATCCAAGTGAAAAATCCATGTTTTGTTTTTTTGATGACAGCTTGTGGGTAAAATTGTGAGAATGTGTGTCATTGTTTCTTTTTTGGCAGTACAAAATGATCTAATTTTTGTTTGTCTTGCTGGATGCTGAAAACGAAGGATTTTTAAACCATGTGTCAGAATTTGAACTTAATTAAAACTAATTGCCTGCTGTACTGTAAGTGATGCTACTGGATTTTCAAACAGCTCTTGTTACCATGGGATGGTTTACTTAACGCCATTCTCTCACATGATGAATTCAGTTTTTGTCTTAATTATACTGTGCCAGTTGTTTATCTTTCCTCCCTAGCTTGCCAGGTTACTCAGAAGGTCCTTTGCTTTGCAAAGGTCATAGGAGAGGTTCAACAGTTTGTTATTAGCACAGAATCAAACGTATTCACAAAAACCTTAACATTTCAAATTTTCAAATTATGTCAATTTATTTATTTACTAAATTTTTATCCTACTCTTCCTCTATAGAGCTCCCCTCTGCCATTTCACTCTCACAACAATCCTGTGAGGTACATTAGGCTGAGGGCGGGGGCTCGAGGTCACACAGCAAACTTCATGGTAGAGTGTGGATATGAACTTGAGTCTCCCAGATCCTAATTCATCAGTTTAACCATGACAAAATAAAGATTATTATTGGCAAAAGTTGTTTGCCCAGTCCAAACACTTCTGAGAATTCACCCCCCTTTCAATAGTTCCAAACGAGTATAAAACAGTGCAGTATTGTTCATTATTGTTTATAAGTAATAAAGGCCAAGCAAAACTTTTCTAGTAGTTGTTATCTCTTTCCCTCTCCCCCCTCCCTCACCCACCACCTAAACAAGGAAGAGCAGCATGGTGCATTGGTTAAGAGTGGTGGGTTGGAGCATGGACTCTAATATAGAGAACCGGGTTTAATTCCCCACTCCTCCACATGAGCAGCTACTCTGGTGAACCAGGTTGGTTTCCCCACTCCTACACATGAAGCCACTGGGCTAGTCCTTGGGCTAGTCAAAGCTCTGTTAGAGCTCTCTCAGTCCCACCTACCTCACAAGGTGTCTGTTGTGGGGAGGGGAAGGGAAGGTAATTGTAAGATGGTTTGATTCTTCCTTAAGTGGTAGAGAAGGTCGGCATATAAAAACCAACTCTTCTTCTTCTTTCCCTACAGTCAGCCAAAGAAAGCCACAGCTGCATTCCAGCCTCTGCAGGACACTCTCGCTAGCACAGCATAGTATCACAACTATACACAAGAGATGGGGAAATTAGCTTGGCTTACAGCTCATTCCTGAAGGGGCAGGGTAGAGCTGCAGTGACCAGGAGCGGTGCAGCCGCGCCACCTCCTCAGAGGTTTTCTGGCTGCTGAAAGGATAGAAAAAAGAATTTTTAAAATAAAAAACCAAAAATGCCCCCATAGAGCAAAGTGAGGCTACACCACCAAAAAAGGTGGCGCAGCAACGCCACAGTTTGAGGGGGCATTCCCAGAGCAAAAGGGTTTTGGAAGCTGACTGACATCAGCTCCACCCCTTGGAATGCCCTGGAAACACACACCCCCATGCCAGCATGGGCTTTCCCTTTTGGGAATTACCTGCTGGCATGGCTGTGCTGGTGGGGGGTGCAGCTCCGTGGCTCCCCAATGTCGGCGTGTTTGCCCCGGGCACCGAAGCTGGTGCGGGGTCACACAGGCTCCTAAGGAGCTTCCCCCCCTTCAGGAATGCAGCCTTAGTGTAGAGCAGACCTATGTTCCTGTTTGCCTGTCCCTCTTTTTTAATTTTTAAAATAAAAGTCTACCTGGGTATGCATTTCAGTGTAGTAGGAAGGAAACACACAACCACCAAATAATTACACAGATACCCTTAACGTTTACTTCACAAATTCTTCCCCAAGTCAAATCCTTTCCATTTCAAGGTGTAATAAAACTTTAAGTGCCATACTCCTAAGCTGAGTGACACCCTTCTACATCCATTGAAATCACTGAATGGGCTTAGAAGGGTGACAGTTTGCTTGGGAGGAGACTATTTTTTGCTGACCTCAACACCTTAAAGCTCTTTCTGGTCTATGCGCTCCTAATGCTACAGAGTAAGAAAGTAGCTGATAACCCTGTCAAAGATTGTGCTGCTGACAATTGCAAGGGCCAGCAACCTGGAGGTGGCATTCTGCAGGCAACATTCTGACTGCAGGCATTGACCAAGCAAGCAGTGGGTAGCTCAGTTTAACCAAGTGACAAGGAGTTGTTCATGTTCTTCTGTTCACATGCCACTTAATAAACATGCTGCCTGAAGGCAGCAAATGGAAATTGCAGTCATGAAGACAGCAAAGGAATATCCAGCATGCATACTTCCCCCTAAAGAGCCAGCCTGGTTAAGGTGTCAGACTAGGACCTAGGAAGCCCAGGTTCAAATCCCCCCCTTGTGCCATGGAACCTTGCTGGGTGACCTTGGGCCAGTCACACACTCTCAGCCCTGACCCCGTATTTGGAGAGGACAACTTCAAGGAATACCAGGGTCATGATGCAGAGGCAGGCAATGGCAAACCACCTCCAACCATCTCTTGTCTTGAAAACCCTATGGGGTCACCATAAGTCAACTGTGGCTTGACAGCAAAAACAACAACTCCCCCCTGCATGTAGATATGAACGGGCCCTGTAATGTATGATGTGATATTAAGTGCTATAATAGATCATTTGCAGACTAGCCTTGGAACTTGCTTCCGCCAAAGGGAATTGATGTACAGTCCCTTGGCTCTCTAAAAGGGATGCTGGAATGGAGGTGCGTGTAGGAAAATGTAGAAATAAACCAAGGACTTTCAGCAGTTGGATCAAGTTACAAACTTGGCTCTGATGGTTGAAGAAAGAGCGCCAGTCGTGTTGAACAAAAACAAAAACAAAACAGAGTCGTGGCATGTTGACATTTAAAAATGAATATTAGCTTGGTTTTGGTTTTGTTCAAGATAGCCATCTGTCATGGTCTCCAACATTAACCTGACACAATTTCATTATAATCCTGAGAACAAGAAAAAGTTATTTCCTGCAAGAGTAGCTACGAGGCAAACCTTAGGTTATGCTCTCCTGCCACTGGAAAAGAACAGTAACACATTCCTCATATTGTCTGTACACAGACAACATCTCAATTTCTGTTCAATTGCCCTGTATATCCCATTGCCTGTATGTCTCATTCTTTGATAGAGTTTATGACTATATCTTTACTTTAGAAACATTGAGAAAATACTGTGCGGTTAGCCATTTTCTTTCTGGCAACAGGAAGAAAGTGGATATACTTCAGGATGACTCATGCATTGCTGTGGAATTTCATTTCCTCTTAAGTAAAGGAGATTGCCGACTCTTTATCCGAGGCCAAGATTTTGGATAATCTACCTGCGATATATCTAGTCCTTATGTGAACACATTCAATTTCATTCTCAGAGCCCATCTTCTATTTCTTACACACCGGGGGCGGGGGGAAGCACATTCACTTACGGTGCCACAGTTTGTGTTTACTTTGCTTATTATTATCGATAATATTTTGGCATACTGTGGGGCAATACTATTTTGGCATACTGTAGGAATTAAAAACACACAAACAAATTACATTTAGTCTAAATGTTCCTTAGGGAGAGGGGAATCTCAGCTGAGTTGGATCCAGGCAGGCACAATGGAAGCGTGCCTGGCTGCTTCCTGCCCTGTCTCTGATGCCCTGTCTCACATCCAAATAAAAATACCATGTCTCTGAAAACAGTCCAACAGATGCAACTGGAAAAAAACCCTATCCGTGCACACACATTCTGTGTTTTGAAACTAGCAAACATGGCAGGGAAAAACAGCAGCTCCTTTTCTCCCATGGACTGTGGTGTGACTATATTGTGGATTTATGAATTCACTCAGACACAATGTGTGCCAGAATAACCAAGCAAAAGGAGGGGGGGGGACATACACCTGTCCTTTCTTGGTGCTGGGGAGAGGCTACATCAAGACATTTCCAGTGCAATCCAAAGCAGAGTTACATTCTTCTAAGGCTTAAGAGGGTGTGATTTAGCATTGCACTGCCAGCCTCGTTCCTGCTTCTCAGTGAGACAGGTCGGCCAGTAAATGCCCAATGGGGAAAGTCCACTAAATAGGCTGACCATACGTACCGTTTTGAAAGGGACAGTCCCGTTTTTATCGTATTTCCTGGCCATCCCATCTTTTTAATTAAAATTTCAATTTTGTCCCGTTTTGCACTTCATGACACTTTCAACGTTTGTTTCCTTCAGTTCTGACATTTCTTATGCTGCGTGCAGGCACGGCTGGGTAAATTCTCATAGAAAAAGTGCTCCGATCAGGTTACACTGATATTACATAACCCCTGTCCTGTTTTTGCCATCCAATGTCCCGTTTTGGTCTCAAGGAAATGTGGTCAGCCTACCACTAAACCAAAAACAAGAGCCAGGTCCGTGATAACGACGAGAGAGGGGGCAGCGGATCAATCAGCGCATCTTCCCTCATCGCTCCGAAGGGAATCTCTAGATGTGTAACTGAGATGCAAAAAGCAGCTGTGGGGGGGGGAGGGGTAATATGGACCAAGGCCAAAAGGCTGCAAAGGGGATTCAACTGTTCTTCCTGTGTTTTCCAGATCAGAAATGCCCAAGTCTGAGCTATTTTATGCCCCAGAAGAGAGGAAAAAAGGTGGGGACCAGAAGCTTATGTATCTGTTAAGGCTTCCAGAGGGTGGAATACTATCCTCAGTATTTTCACAAAGAAGTGTTTTTATTGAGAGTGGAATTTCTGTTTCTGAAATTCTTTTTTTGAAGATATAACCACTGATGCCTCTTGTTCTCTTCTTCTGTTTTAAAAAATAGACTTTCTTTTTCATTTCTCGTTGTTTTCTGTTCATAGGTTTCTGTTACATCTCTATGCACCCTCCTGTAATTTCAGCCCTTGGAGGGTTTTTTATTTTTGGTGTTACGTACCACAGTGTGCTCTAGCAGAATGGTAGGGAGGTCTGAGAACACATTGCCTACCTCTGAGAATCTGCAGAATGAAATTCTGAAATATTTATAGAACCTCCCTTCCTGACTCTTTTCTCTTTGGATTTCTGTTGTGATCAAAATGGAACTTGAGTTGTGAAACAGACTCCAAATTCCTAAAAAAGAAGAAGAGAAAATAAAGGGATTGATGGATTTCAGGAAGGTAGGATTTCAAATTGGCTGCTGTGGGTCATGAGTGATCACATGAGCACATGAAGCTGCCTTATACTGTATCAGACCCTTGGTCCATCGAAGTCAGTATTGTCTACTCAGACTGGCAGCGGCTCTCCAGGGTCTCAGGCTGGGGAGACCTACAACCTGATCCTGGAGATGGTGGGGACTGAACATGGGACCTTCTGTATGCCAAGCAGATGCTCTGCCAGTGAGCCATGGGCCCTCTTTGAAGCCCCACAAGGAAATGCACCCATTCCATCTGCTGGGCTGTGGTCTCCAGGAAGAACCAATTAATATTTATTTACAAGCTAAAGTACTTTGTACTTTAGAGAGTAGAATGATGAAATCACCCTTTCCTCTCTCTTCCATCAAACTGTACTGATTGAAAAGACAGAAAATGAGTTCTATGTTCTCCCCCTATTGCAAACTCCCAAACCCCATGGCTATTCGTTCCAGAAATAAACTTACCCAAGGGTTAGGAAACTACTGGGGGGAGGGAACCTGGGGATGATCAGTGACCATCAGCATCAACAAATGTAGCCATTCCTCTACAAGCAAGTTGATTTGCAGAAATTAGCAGGTGAAGATTTTCATAGCATGGAGATGAACATTACCTGGAATGGTTGTTGATTAAGGTGCAGTGATAAGGGCACAATTCAATTAAGTGAAAAGGTGGCAACCATTTCCCTGGGGGTGGTGCCCCACATACTGTTTGACTTTTTAACAAGAAAATGACATAGGGCTCTGCAACCTCACCGGTCTCACACATTCAACTTAACCTACCTTACAGGATTGTTGTGAGGATAAACTGAAGGAAAGAAGAATGTTGTCAGCTGCTTTGGGTCCCCACTGGGGAGAAAGACAGGGTATATATGAAGCAAATAAATAAATAGGCAGGTCCCTGTGTGAAAGTCCACACTGTGTCTGTATTTAGTAATATGTTTCCACACAGCTGGTTTTCACTTGCAGCCTAAACAAAGGTATACTGCAAAAAACACCATTTTGCATGCATACTTCTTTACAGCAAACACCCCTTGGCGCAAAACAATAAATAAGAAAATGCTCTTAAAATACAGTACTAAGCATATTTACTCAGAAATTAGTCTCACTGAGTTCCATGAGATTTATGGTATGCAGGTTTCATATTTTAGATGACTAGGAAATCCCTTGCAAAGATGTGATCTCAGTAGAAATGTTCAGGTTTTAATGGGAAATACTTGTACAGTTACAGGGGGGAGAAAAAAGGACCGAACATTTCCATTCAGTAACAGACTTTCACGTGTTAAATAGAAATGTTAAAAGCATTTTTGGGAAAGGATTAATATGCCTAGGATCAGCAAGAAGCTGGGGGAAGAGGCACTTTGTAGGGCCAGCACAGGTTCTTTACTCTTCTTCATAGTATACTTGCCTGTTTCTCTTGATGCAAGCTAAGGAGGTAATTGGGGAAACCTCTTCAAGAAACCAGGGGAGGCATATCAGGTCTTTAGCTAAATGCTTCATTAATAGCCTTCCAGGGTTAGGAAAGGAAGACTGTATACTAACAGTAGAAGACATTGGTGGTGCTCAGAATGATCATTACCACAAAGTGCCTTAGCTTGTGAGTGAATACTAATTGGTTCTTGTTGGAGACTACAAGCCAGCAGACTGTAGCCAGCATTCCTCAATAGGTGGGACTGATACATTTCCAGGTGGTGCTTCAAAGAAATGGGAGCAGAGTTCATGGTTTCCTGATCACCAACAGAAACTTCTGTGGTCTTCTGCTACCATGCTGGTGTTTGGTTAGACCTTTCAGGATGGCACGGATAGTTTCTAGGTTGCAGAGAAAGAATGCCTCCCTTTTCATAATCCATATTATTATTATTATTATGAATACTGCTCATTTGTGCATTTGAAACAAACAAGGGATGGATAACCTTTATAACTGCCTCTGCCCTCTGGCCGGATGAAGAGGATAAAAGAAAGCACTTTTTTGTGTGTGAATTTATATTTCTTTTCTGTGCCGTATTTGATATTAAGAACACATTTGAAAAAGGTCCTGAACATTTCTCTGTTCTAAACAGAGAAATGAATGAGCATCCCTGCTTGCAATCTTAAAAATGATCAGAGCTTGCTGAAATCACTGCAGAACAGTGATATGTCCAAGGGTCCAATAGAAAATGTTACAGTTGTTGCAGATGAATAAACGTCAAAGGCAATTACCAGAGCTGTAATTACCAAGATGAATTATATAATAATAGGGAGTTTAGCCTCCATTGTCATTGCTAGTTCTGTTGGGCCTGGAAAGACACCAACCTGGCAGTCATAAACAGAGAGCCTAATTAGAGTGCGAAGAAATGTATGATGCCTGTTTCCTACCTTTGCTGATTATGATTATTGCCTGATCTGACCATTTTGTCTTTGTTCTTTTTACTGAGGAACTAAGCATTTTAATTACATTAAGAATCAGAAGAAACTGACCTAGATGCATTATTGGACACGGGACTCTGAAAATTAACACAGCAGCACGTGCAAAGTTGCATTGCAGGCCTGCGTAGGGCACTTTGGAATTTTTGGGATTATTATTACAACACTTCAATATTACCTTTCTTTACCTAAGGTGGTAAATACAAAAAAAAAATGATGGTGGTATGCTGCTCAACCCAATGTTCCCAGTAAAAGTAAACAAGTTCCAGTTATATATTCTGATCAGCTTAAAAGCTCTGATACTGCATAGGATGCTGCCAAAGTTTTAAACTTACTGTAGTGTGAGAAATGCGTTTCCAAACCACTGCAACTGAAAGCTTGTATTTACCTTTAGCAAAATATTTGGCATGTTCTAAATGCTAACTCCGAGTGCCATTTTGGCAGAAAACTTGCTTGATATAAATAAGAAGAATGTGCACGTGGCAAATACGTGTTTCCAGTCATGTATATCTAAAAGATTTGCATGCCAGGGCTACATTGGCTACATGTACACATGCCAAAGAATGGGGCCATTTTCTTTGTACGCACAGTGGCAAAAACATGTTTACTGTCATGTACTGAGTGATGCTACACCAAAACCAAAGGCCTACTTAATTAAATGGGAAAAGAAACCAGCCATTGGCTATTAAACACAACTGACTGAATGGTATTCTAGAATAAAGTACATTTTAAAGTAAGGCATTATTCATTGAGTGAATTATTCAGCAGACCCATGCATCCTGCTTGCTTTCATTGACAGGATTCCAATGGAAGTTAACGTGCACTGTCTGAATAAAATATGAAGGAATGGGAAGTTTTCCCAGCAAAGTGAATGTGAATGAACCACAAGGAAGACCTACAGTTTGGCTCAAACCCTGTGAATCAAATAGGGTCAAACCAGAGAAAAGGTTAAGGATCCCCTCCTGTTGAAACTGCCTTATATTGAGTCTATACCCTTGGTCTATCAAGGTCTTTTTAAATGGCATTTAAAAAATACTGTGGTTTTTAACTATAAACTGCCTCAAGCAGGACTCTGAAGTGGCAGAACAAAAATATTCTAAATAAATAAATCCGGTGCAGGCTATTCTGACTGGCAGGGGCACTCCAGGTTCTCAGGTAGAGGTCTTTCACTTCACCTTCTACTTGGCCCTTTTTAACTGGATTCATAGAATAATAGAGTTGAAAGGGGCCATACAGGCCATCTAGTCCAACCCCCTGCTTAATGCAGGATCAGCATAGAGCGTCCCTGACAAATGCATCTCCAGCCTCTGCTTAAAGACTGCCTGTGAGGGGGAGCTCACCACCTCCCTAAGTAGCTGATCCCACTGTCGAACAAGTCTTACCGTAAAAATTTCCCCCTAATATCCAGCTGGTACCTTTCCACCCGCAATTTAAACCCATTACTGCGAGTTCTATCCTCTGCTGCCAACAACAGGAATGCCAGGGATTGAGACACAGATGTTCTACTCTTGAAACACAGCCCCTCCCCCACCACTCTTTTATTCTTAATTGCATTCTCCTAAGGCTACTTTTCTAAGTTAAAAAAATATTTTAACTCTCTGGGGAAGGTTAACACACATCTGCATATAATGTCTTGTTTGGCCCATAGAAGTGCTGACTTAGGTTTGAAGTTAGCATTAGTGGTTCTCTCCCCCACCCTGTTCTGCTTGTTTCCTTTTCCTTTGGCTTCATAAAACAGCTCCTTGTCTTAATAAAGGCCAGGCAGCTGGTGTGTTGTAACCACTGCTTGTTATGCTAATCATTGTCACAAAGTCTCTTTGTGATTTCTTGCCAGTCTTTTGTAATCTCTCTCCTGGCACAGGAAGGCCTCCATCCTGCAAGCACCTACATGCTTTTCACGACATGACAATGGCAAATGAACATGAGCACTGGGCTGCTAAAATGTAGATGCCCGCAAATCTACATGGCATCAACAGCTTACATGTTCAGCAGTTTGGAGCATGATGCTAATCTTGTTCAGGGTACAAAACAGAGGTAGGAGGTCATGGAATGTGCTGGAAATCAAAAGCAGATCATGTGATTAAAAAAGTCAGTGTCGTCTTTAGAATGTTCATCTTACCAAACCAGCATGGCCACTTGAAAAAGACAGAAACACCATTTGGCACATGCTCCAACATTGGGCGAAAACGCATGGTCCCTTTATCCTCCTTTAATCCCTGTTTTAGCCAGGATTGGAAACACATTAGGCAAAATGCATGCATTCGATCCTGGCTGAAACAGGGGTTAAAGGAGGATAAAGCAACCATGCGTTTTCGCCTATTGTCACCCATGCACATGCTTAAAGGAGCGAGATGGTTGAGCTTGCCTAGCTCCCCATTTCACAAACAGCTGCACTCAAAACTGTGTAAAATCCACTGTAGCTGGGGTTGCCAGGTGGTCCGGGGGGAAAACTGTCCTGTCCCTTTAATAGAGGCTTAATGGGATGTGTCTAAGAGTCCCATGGCACAGAGTGGTAAGCTGCACTACTTCAGTTAAAGCTCTGCTCACTGCCTGAGTTCAATCCTGACGGAAGTCAGTTTCAGGTAGCCGGCTCAAGGTTGACTCAGCCTTTCATCCTTCTGAGGTTGGTAAAATGAGTACCCAGCTTGCTGGGGGTAAAGTGTAGATGACTGGGGAAGGCAATGGCAAACCATCCCGTAAACATAGTCTGCCTAGTAAACGTTGGGATGTGATGTCACCCCATGGGTCAACAGGGGACTACCTTTACCTTTTAATGAGATGTGCATCTCCATGCCATGAAAAGCCTAGGGTTGTGGGGGGGGAAATCAGTAAATTTTGGGTTCGGATTTTTCCAGCCCAATTTTTTTTCAGTAAGCCTGAAATAAGCCGAATACCCATACCAGTAAATATGGGTATTTGGCTTATTTTGGGGTTTTCTGGAAAATTCATGCCCATTATAGTGAATGGGGATTTTTTTTTCAAATCTCCTGAGGGGCATTTTGGGAGGTAGAGTCCCCAAATTTGCAGTGTGGCTACTAAGAACTCTCCTTCAACGGTCCCCGAAGTTTGGTGAACTTTGGGACAGGGGATCCAATGTTATGGGTCCACAAAGGGGTTGCCTCCATCCTGCAGGCATTTAAATTGTGTGAGCCGAGCTGTCCATCAGGTTCAAAAGTTCAGTGTTGCTGAGGACTGATGGAAAGAGGCGATTCCAGGCTGGCGCCTCAAAGTCTGGGCTCTGCCTTCATTTCTTCATTTGCATGATGTTTACGCAAATGAGCTTCCAAAACAGAGGAAAAAGGCTTAAATGCCAGAGAAATAAGGCATGGAAAACATTCCTTTTGGTGGCAAATGACATCCTGTGAGGAATCCTTTATTGTAGTCATGAAAAGAGTTGGTCAGCATGCTGATTCAAAGAGTTGGTCAGCATGCGGGGAAATGAAGCCTGTACTCGGGGCGATCTTCAGTTTGACAGCAAGTTTTCAGGGGGGGTGAGATCGGAGCCAGCCAAAGTCTCAACCATGGGGGCTGTCTGAAGGAGATTGCTCATCCACGTGGATGAAGAAATCTCCTTCAGAAGCCTAGTGGTGTCAGCAGCTGTTGAAGCTGGCTCTTTTTAGTTGGAGGGTATATCCCCCCCCCGATGGGATTTGGTGAGCCCCGTCTTAAAAACAAACAAACCTTATGCTTGATCCAGATCAACCTGCTGAAAGGTTGGTCAGACTAAGTTGGCTCCGATTACACAATCCTCATCTCAAAAGAACCCCAACTATGGAGCCCTAACAAAAGCAGTCAAAAAAAAGAAAAAGAAAGAAAGACAGAAAAAGGGAAGAAAGCACAGAGCCATGGCTCTGAGCAAAAAATGAATGGCAGAACCTGAAAAGCCAAATATCTATTCAGCTTTTCCAGGAATTGCCTATTTGGCTTCAGCTTTAACCCCAGGTTTTTGCACTCAGTAAACCCTAAACCCGAAATTTACCAAAATGGTTAATGGGGGGGGGGGTTGGTTCAGGTTTATCGATGTGTGTGTGTGTAAAGTGCCGTCAAGTCACAGCCGACTTATGGCGACCCCTTTTTGTGGGGTTTTCAAGGCAAGAGACTAACAGAGGTGGTTTGCCAGTGCCTTCCTCTGCACAGCAACCCTGGTATTTCTTGGTGGTCTCCCATCCAAATATTAACCCGGATCGACCCTGCTTAGCTTCTGAGATCTGAGGAGATCAGGCTAGCCTGGGCCATCCAGGTCAGGGCTGTGTAAACAGCCTTCAAGACACAGCCAACTTTGGGCAACCCCTTTTGGGGTTTTCATGGCAAGAGACTAACAGAGGTGGTTTGCCAGTGCCTTCCTCTGCACAGCAACCCTGGTATTCCTTGGTGGTCTCCCACCAAGTAATGGGACTAGGGCTGACCCTGCTTAGCTTCTGAGATCTGATGAGATCAGGCTAGCTGATGTGCACAACCCTAATTCTGCCCATTTCCTCACCTTAAACCCTCTTTTAAACCGACAGGATATCTTTTCTTTACCCTGACAGTAGCTGTTTACTATAGACTCTGCTTAGCCAAGGCACACGGGGTGTGTGGTGATAGGACAACATAGACATTTTGCAGCAGCAGCCGTGAGGATTTATCTTACATTCATTTCCCTCCTGCTCCTGTGCCACACACTAAAATGCAAATACATCCTACTGTATCTGCCATATCAGCCACAGAAACAATGAAGAGGTTGATATTATCACATGAGCACATGAAGCTGCCTTACACTGCTTCAGACCCTTGGTCCATCAAGGTATTTACTGTGCACTCAGACAGACAGTGGCTCTCTAGGTTCTCAGGAAGAGGTCTTTCACATCACCTACTACCTGGTCCTTTTAACTGGAGATGCTGGGGATTGCTGCATGCAAAGCAGATGTTCTGCCACAGCCCACCCCAGCCTACTGAAGTTGGTCCAGTGTCCTATTTTGATCCATCCTTGGTAGGGTTGCTAGGTCCCTCTTTGCCACTGGCGGGAGGTTTTTGGAGCAGAGACTGAGGGTGGGGTTTGGGGAGGGGAGGGACTTCAATGCCATAGAGTCCAATTGCCAAAGCGGCCATTTTCTCCAGGTGATCTGATCTCTATTGGCTGGAGATCAGTTGTAATAGCAGGAGATCTCCAGCTAGTACCTGGAGGTTGGCAACCCTAATCCTTGGCCCTGCCCAGGTATCTGAATTTTGAGAGCCTGTATATTCACATCAGTGGAATGACTGACTGGATGCATTTGCATCACTGCATAGCTTCATTTCATGATATTTTGGTGTTACAATTTCTTCTGGGAGCCCCAACAACTCATTTTAGAAATTAGTTTTTAAAATGAGATTTTTAATTTCAAAAATCAGAATTCCTGACCCTCTACCCATTCCCACATTGTTGAAACACAATGTTGGCATCTCTTCAAGGTGGAGAATTTTGCATACTTTTGCCTACTACTGACGGAAAAATAACTTAAATATATTAAACATGTGGTATTCTGAATGAAAACATGATCTACTTTTTTCTAATATGGCTCTTTCATAAAAGCAATGAACAAAAATAATTTCTTCTCTTTGTTGATTTTAAATATGAGTCAAGAGAGCAAGAAAATGTTAAATGTTGAATTAAAGCACAATATTCAGTGTGGCAACTAGGGCTACTTTGCTCTGACAGTCACATAGTGCCACCACCTGGGTGACAAACAGGAAAGTCAGAACCCCCAGATTCCTGCCAAATGGCAAGGAAGTTGTAGAGTTGCCAACCCCCAGGTGCAGCCTAGAGACCTCCTGGAATTACAACTGATCTTCAGACACAGAAATCAGCTTGCCTGGGAAAACTAGTTGTGTTGCAGGTTGGACTGTACAGCATTATACCCTGCCAAAGTCCCTCCCATCCCCGAACACCATCTGCTCAGGTCCCTATTCGCCATCGGTGGGAGGTTTTTGGGGCAGAGCAGGCAGAGGGCAGGGTTTGGGGAGGGGAGATACTTCAATGCCATAGAGTCCAATTGCCAAAGCGGCCAGTGTGGTGTAGTAGTTAAGAGCGGTGGTTTGGAGCAGTGGACTCTGATCTGGAGAACAGCGTTTGATTCCCCACTCCTCCACATGAGCGGTGGATGCTAATCTGGTGAACCGGGTTGGTTTCCCCATTCCTCCACATGAAGCCTGCTGGGTGACCTTCGGCTAGTCACAGTTCTCTTAGAGCTCTCTCAGCCCCACCTACCTCACAGGGTGTTTGTTGTGGGGAAGGTGATTGTAAGCCGGTTTGATTCTTCCTTAAGTGGTAGAGAAAGTCGGCATATAAAAACCAACTCTTCTTCTTTCCTCCAGGGGAACTGATCTTCATCGGCTGGAGATCAGTTGTAATAGCAGAGATCTCCAGCTAGTACCTGAAGGTTGGCCACCCTACCCAGGTTCCACCCCCTAAATCTCCAGGAGTTTCCCAACCAACACAGAATTGTCAACCCTATGAAGTTGGTGGGGGCTACTGGGAAGCAGAAGCAGCTATTACAGCACACACACCCCTGCAAAGAGTGCTGTTAAGACACCCCAGAAGTTAACTCAGGAAAGGTACCAGAATGTCATCTGGAAGCCTCAGGCTGCTCTATACTCACATTGGCGGTATGTGACTAGAGAGTTCTAGAGGAAGAAAGGATGGCTGGGAAAGGGCTAACCCAGACAAAGATCTCAGGAAGGAAGCAATGGGAGGGGCCAAAAAGAAAGAAAACATTGGGTAGGTCATGGGAAAGAACTGACTACTAAGGAAGTGATAGGCACAGGGAGGAACAAAATGGGAAGCAAGAAATACATGCAGTTCTGGTAACTGTATCTCAAAAAAAATATTTTAGAGCTGGAAAAACATACAAAGGCCAGCAAACAAGATGATTGGGGTTGGAGCATTTTTGCTATGAAGGAAGGCTGCAAAGTCTTGGGCTTTTTAGACTAGAAAAATAGACATCTGAGAGGTTTATGGAATTTAGAATTTAGGCCACACCCAATAAGATTTGCCCCAGGCATAATATAAAGACCATAACATATATGGTTGCTGGGCTCATTCAAAGCCAACACAGGGTTGCCAACAACCTGGAGAAAAAAATGTTTTGCCAGTGTGGTGTACTGGTTAAGAGCAATGGTTTGGAGCGGAGGACTCTAATCTGGAGAACCAGGTTTGATTCCCCAGTCTGCCACATGAGGGGTGGATGCTAATCTGGTGATCCGGGTTGATTTCCCCACTCCTACACATGAAGCCATCTGGGTGACACTCTCTCAGCCCCACCTACCTCACAGGGTGTCTGTTGTGGGGAAGGGAAGGTGATTGTAAGCCGGTTTGATTCTTATGTGGTAGAAAAAGTCGGCATATAAAAACCAACCCTTCTTCTTCTTCTTTAATATGCACTTATCATGTGGAAATGGGCAGTTGAAGCTTTTCATGGCACAGTGGTAAACAACATCACCTGGTAAATAACATCTCATTAAGCTTCTGTTAAAAAGGCAGACCAGTTTTTCTCCAGGTTGTTGGCAACTCTAAGCCAAACCCTCGTAAGATGGAACCTGATAAAGCTTATGTCCCCCTGGTATCCACCAGCTACCCAGCTACCTACTAGAAGTGCTCCTTTTGCCCTGGACTATGGCACCCCTGGTTCAGAAAGGCTGTAGCACTTAGAATACACTGGATATTTTTAACACATACCTTTAAAATCAGATACAGGAAATTTCACTACAGTGAAATGACTGTGCTGTTCATTATGGGGAATTTCAAAGGTAATATTGGCTACAGGTTTGGCGCTTTATTGTTCTCTGAGTGAAGCAGGAACATATTGAATCTGATGAACTACGGAATTAGAAAAGCTGGGTTTTTGTTTTTAAAGATCACATATGCCAAATTAGTCTTCATTATACTATTATTTTGGCTTCTTCAGAAATTAAAGCACCATGCAAATCATTGTGCTTTCTGCTTCATTTCCCCTTTTCTCTCAAGCTTCCCCCTCCCCTGCTTCTATGTACCTTTGTGATGAGAGACTAAACTCATTGTAGGGTCTATCCTGTGAAGCTCCTCACAAAGTCCACTTTCCACCAGGATGTGTCTCCTATCAGCAGGGAACCCAAGGAGCATACATTGTTCTTTGTTGGCCTACAGGGCTATGTATTTATTTATTTCATTACACTATTACCCCACCCTCCCCGACCCAAAGGCCAGGCTCAGGGTGGCTATGTGCAAGTATGTGTGCAATTTGGATCAGGAACATGGCATGAGTGTAACAGAAATGTCCTTACCTCCAAGCGACAGTTAGCTGTAATATGGAACAGACAGGTACTACTGGAATTAACTGGAGTTTAGGAAGTTACAATGTCTATTATGGAAATGGTATAGGGAGAAAGTGTTAACTTGATCCCAGTGCCACAGAACTAACAATGAGCCATTCTGCACTAAGGAAAATGTTGGTAGATCAATCATGGTTCTCCTATGTAATGCATATTTTTATCTGCAGTGTAATTTTCTGCATTTAAACTGTCCACTATCCATTGTACCATTCAGTATTATGTAGCATGCATTACAGTGTCATGAGCAGACAGAAGTTCATATTTGACAAGAATGATCTTGCTGTACATTCCTTCACTCTTCCCCTTGAGACAGAGTACACCTGAAGGCTTGCTGGTTTGGGAATTCTGCTTAACTAGGAGAATTCACAAATTAATTCCGAAAGCTGAATTGAAAGCTGCCCAATACTATGCATGCATGGTGCTCTGTACAAAATTAGGAAATAAAGGAATGGATCATTCCCAATATGTTTGGCTTTGGGAACAAGACTGGGTAATTTAGAATCCCACAATCTGGGAAGAAATTTGGACCCATCCCGATATTGTTTGCAATATAATGTGGTTGCTATTCTCCATCGAGATCTAAATCCTTCTCTTGTTCCTGGGTGTGCTTCTGGTGAGGAGGATGGAATTTCTAAGTGGCACTCCATGGCTGGCATTGTAGGGTATTTACAGGGCAGGGGGAATCAAGCTAGAATTTCCAGGGGCAATATGTTAGTGTATAAGTGCATGGCATCATCATTCCATATACAGCAATATTGGATGGATTCCTCACAGAAAACTGAATATATTTTTCCCAGTGCAGGCTGTCAAAGCTCATAAACATCAAGCCAATTCTGAACTGAGCCAAGGACAGTCCATCCAGCACTAGGCTGGGCCAAGCGCTACCATCAGTGTTCATTATGTGCCAAAACAAAATACAGAGGATTTACAGAAGGGCATTCTCAATGAAATTTGCTGTCACAAACTCTACCTTTTATTAGTTGGATTTTTAAAGGTAAGCTCACCTAAACGGAACATTTTGGATGCTCCCCTCTAACAACCGCCTGTGTGCTGAGCAATTTGTCAAAGAGAAGCTTCCCTTGGCTCCTACCTCACTGAAATTGCCAATCCCTTCCTATGATATGGTAATTGTATGAGTCTAGAAATTGTCCTCTTTCCCCCAGAACATTCCCTTGATACAAGGTGACCTATAGAGTACTCGTCAAAGTAATGACTTGGCAGTTCAGATGCCTGCAGGCCAAGGACACGTCCCTGTTTATCAGGCAGTGAACACTTCCATATAACTGGCTCTTGGCCAGATCTCTACTCTTTCTACCATTGGCTGTCAAGCTTGTTCCTTGGTGAAACATAAATTTACAGTTCTTCATGAAGCTTAAAAAGACTTACATCTTTTCTTTGATTGTTATGGTTTGAATGTATGAGCTTTTTACATTTTGGGATCTTTCATATTGCCTACCTATATCTGTTCTCTGGTCACAATTACTAGGTTGATTCTCCATTAAGAGTTCATTTTCCCCCATGATAAAGAGACTTTTAATAAGATGTGTTAATCACCTGAAGAACCTGTCAATGGTGTTTTGGATATCAGAAATATCATATGGTGACTTTTAATAGTTTTAATAGGTTTTGGAACCTAGGTTGGTTCTGGGAATTGTGCTGGGAGGGCAGAAATCTAGGTAGAAAAGTACTCTATGCCCAGTGGCATTGGTTCTCCATACTACCTTACTAAAAGCTGAACCTGATTTTTTTCTGAAAGCAGAGCAAGGTGTTC
This sequence comes from Euleptes europaea, assembly GCF_029931775.1. Classification (NCBI taxonomy): domain Eukaryota; kingdom Metazoa; phylum Chordata; class Lepidosauria; order Squamata; family Sphaerodactylidae; genus Euleptes; species Euleptes europaea. The sequence continues at coordinate 42,981,840 of NC_079316.1, forward strand.
TTTCCTGGGAAAGGCAGGCTGAATTATATTTGTTTGTAGATATGGGGTGAAATTTGTGATTGTGACTGTCTCTCTGTTGATTCTCTGTACTGAAGCCAAATGAATAAGACCTTGGCTGAATATTTGTCCCTCCTTTTCTGCTGATAGCTTAAAGTCTGTGCAAACACCCAAGAGTCCTTGGTCCTTGTCTTGAAGCCTGTGACCCAGTAACCATCACAAGCTTGGGATGTCCTTGGGGTTCGTTACCTGCATGAAGTCTGTATTGGGGACGGGGTCCTGTTGGGGATAAATCATATTTTTTTGTAAATCATATGTTTATATTTATCTGGTTTTTAAATCACTTTGTGTCCCCAAGTGTGAGAAAAATAGGATAAAAATATTCTAAATACATAAATAACCAACATTTGCTTCATCGCCAAATAGTCTGAGAGGACTTCCCTAGGCAGTATATATTAAAATCTTGCTAGAATCCTTGATCTTAAGTACTAAGAATTATACTTTTAAATAAATAAAGCCATTTACTTTGATAAAATGTTAAGAATATATTATCAGCTGTATTGTAAAGAGTTAGTAAAACTATAGATAAGCTGAAAGCTACAGTTATTCTACTGGAGGTGTTAATACTATAGGGATCACACAATTATATGCTTAATTTAATTTTCTTCATAGGCCTTCATTTTATAACTAAGGACTTGAAGAGGGCCTATCACTGGTACTAAACAGATTCCATGGGCCATCAGGACTTAATTATGATGTTGATGAGAACAGACAATAAGCACACTACCAGGTTTTACATCATCAAGAGGAACAATACCTTTGATGTTCCTTTTCTACAGGTGGTAGATATTTGAGACAATGGATATGTTCAAGTAAGGTAGCAGCTTCAGATGTTATGTGCCATTAAGGGAGACACAGTGGGAGACAGATAGATCTGATATATGAGGCACAAGTACCAGAAAGTTCTCTTGAACAGTCCTGTTAAAATTAATTGGAGACAGGCTCAAAGAGCATGTGCTAATTATTGAGAATGTGAGGACATTTAGATCATGTGCCACAGACATCAAAACATCTTGAGGCATCCCTGCTCATGTGGCAAGTCATTTCACAGTGTTAAACCGTTTGTTTTAAAATCCTTCGGATATTACAAGACAAATCTCTGTGAAAAACATATGTTTTCTTCATACTGAGAGTCTCTCATGAATGGCTTCAGTACTCAGTAAGAGTAGATGTAGCCATGAGGAGGCTGTTTTCAGCAACATCTGATGAGTATGAGCCCTAATCCATCTTCTTCAGGAAACCAACAATGAGGGGGATTAAGGACTGGAGACAAAATGTGAGTGGTGTACCCTGACCGGCAGAAAGTCCTGATGAATAATCTATGGTCCCTCTCAGTGAAAGTACATTGCTCATACCACTTCTCTTTCAGTCCATTTTCACCACTGTTCCCCTAGCACTTGGGAAACCACCAGAGTGTGTGAACAGACTGCTGGACTTGATGGGCTTTGGTTTGATCCAGCAGGGCCTTTCTTATGTTCTTATGACTCAGGATCAAGAACTGTGGGAGACAATGAATTGCATGAATCATTTGGGAAGGGCAAGACTTACAAGGGAAGCGGTCCTCGTTGCATGCCACTGACCTGGGGGACAGCCCTAAAAACCTTTAGAGACTCCATACCCCCCAGCTCTTTGCAGTGCGTAATCTCTCAAAGTATTGATGCTAAACATTGTGGCAATGCTGGAATCTGGGGGTTCTGTGCCTAGCTCTCAGCAGTACCTCTTTGGTGAGGATAATATGCATTGGTTGTATAGTAACAGGTAATTGTCCTGATAGTAAAATCTGTAACCCCATCTTGATTTCCCCCCTCACTGTCTCTGATCTCACCCCAGAAGAGAATTGCAGCACTTCCAGCAGTGCAATGTGGCTTCATTGAGGCACCTAATCTATTTCTAAACAATGATATGGATGTGAAGCAAAAACCAGGAGTCAAGCTTTTTGAATGCTGGAGTCATCCCAAAAAGTGTTTTGAGTTGAAAACCCAGAACATGCGTGTGCACTGCGGCCACTTCCTTTTCAGGGAAAGTAGATATGCATCTCCAAACTTATTCTTCACTGCTTATCAGCAGCACTTCCCCAAGGCCTATTTGCATTTATAAAAGAGTTCTCAATCCCAGCTGAGTTTACACAGAGAAGCTGGTGAGTGCTGAATTGCCAGACAGTACTTGGGAAGAATAACTGCTGGAAATGTCTCAGACTTTCGCTGCTGTAGCACAGCTTCTTCGTAACTCCCTAGCAGCAAGGTGTCATGAAGCTCTATTTTTTCTAGCTGCAGAAAAGGACCTGGTTGTGTGTCTTCTTCCTCTGGTACATCCCAACCTGGGATTTGTAGGATTTCTTATATACTTGTTTGCTATCTGAGGAACAGGCTAAAATTGTGTTTACCAGTGTACTAATGATTGTCAACCTATATCTTTTCCCTGTCATCTTTCTCTGTCGTAGCCCGGAAGTCTCGAATGACTATCTGCCAGGTCCTGTGTCCTGTACAGCAACCAGCCCTCTGATAGCCTAGCAAAACAGCTTTGGCTGAAGACCCTGGAAGGAGCTGAGCCTTGGCCCAAATTATGCTGTGTTATGATTCGTGGACACGAGGGCAGCCTTTTTGTGTGTGTGTCCTGGTGGGCTACCACTGTATGACAAATTCATCACGTGAAGTTTCCCGCATCACTGTGGGTTTGAGGGGGAAAGCTGCACCTGCTGGATCTGACTAATGGAGACATCCTGATTTCTGTCAGAAAAAGTATGCATCTCTTTCTCTCTTTCTCTTTCTCTCTCTCCCCACAGACACATGCATAATATGCACAACCCACAGTGAAATTGTGGTGTGATATGCTGTGATATGGTTAGTGGAACACTAGGGTGGCCTTTTTTTTTGGTCCTGGCAGGGTTACCACTATATGACAAATTCATAGTGTTGCCAGATCCCTCTTCACCACCAGCAGGAGGTTTTGGAGGCAGAGCCTGAGGAAGGCAGGGTTTGGAGAGGGGAGGGACTTCAATGCCATAGAGTCCAATTGCCAAAGCAGCCATTTCCTCCAGGGGAACTGATCTCTACCGGCTGGAGATCCGTTGTAATAGCAGGAGATCTCCAGCTACTACCTGGAGGTTCAGTACAGGAATCCAGCCATAAATGATGCCAAATATATTCTGGCTAAATCTTTACAGTATGTGGTAATATAACCACCAATACCATATATTGCCAACAACAAGTGTATTTTTTCTTATTTACAGGATGTTTCAACAGTCCTTACCTGGAGTGGAAGGAATCCAATATCTTACCCCTTTGGGGAAGAATTTTGCACTTTAATCTTGAATATGGTATTCAGCTGAAACCGGATATTATGAATGGTGATGTATAACTGCACGCAGTATATATTTTTGTAAGTATATGAAGTAATTTTGTATGTATTTAATTATTAACTGATTTTTAATTGTAGTAAATTATTACTTAACATAGAATGGATGATAAGAAGCTTGAGACTATGAAAAAGATTTATTTATTGTGTTGTATAGGAAGAAATGAGGAAGAATTGGGCTTCGTGCTCCGAAACGATCGTTTTCTCCTTCAATAGCCTGCTGTGCTGCAAAGAAAGAAATACACCTTAAAAGGACATTTTCTAGTGAACTTTGCTTCAATACTTACTAGTTAAAGGAATTAATTGCGTACTTACCTGTTGAAACATCCTGTAAATAAGAAAAAATACACTTGTTGTTGGCAATATATGGTGTCGGTGGTTATATTACCACATACTGTAAAGATTTAGCCAGAATATATTTGGCATCATTTATGGCTGGATTCCTGTACTGAATTTCTCATCCTTTGGTAATTGTACAGAGGTGTCTGATTTTTCCTTCACTGCCTGGAGGTTGGCAACCCTACAGATTCATCATGTGAAGCTTCCCGCATCACTGTGGGTATGAGGGGGAAAGTTGCACCTGCAGAATCACGATTTCTGTCAGAAAAAGTGCAACTCCCTCTCTCTCTCTCTGTATACACACGCGCACAATCTACACAACCCACAGCGAAATCGGACGTGCGTTTTAACTTATTTCAGAACTACAACTCCATACAATTCTTTGCACTCCCGGCGGGGCGGACTGACGCAGATCTTGCCCCACTTTGGGATTCTGTTCTCCCCCACGCCGTTCAGACCCCCCCCCCCCAGTAAGCAGCGGTGGGAAAGGCAAACGTCGGTAGTCCGAGGGCCGTTTGCGTGTCGAGAGAACCTAACGAGGAAGGGCGCCGTCCACACGGCCGCGCTCGAGGGGCGCTGGTGCAGGGCCTGCCCCCCCCCCCCCGGGTCAGCCGCGGCTCGCAGCAGGGGAGCCCTCGGGGGTGCTGGCAGCGGACTTGGCTGCAGGGCCGGCGTGGCGAGGAGCCTCCCCCCTCCCTCCCTTCCTTCCTTCTCTCCCCCCCCAGGTCGAGAGCCTAATTATAGCGCAAGCCAATGAGCGGCGCGGCTGCCGCTCCCCTCCCCGCCCGGACGGCGCGACCACCTTCGGCGAGCCGGCAGCCGCACTCGCTGGAGGCAGCGCGGCCGAAGGGAAGGGAAGGGAAGGGAAGGGAAGGGAGCCCAGCCGCCCGGCGCCGCAGCCGTCGTCCCCCCACCCCGGGCTGAGCCGCCCCGCTTCGGGCGTCCCCAGGCGCGACCCTCGAGGGCTGCGCCGGGCTCGGCCCGCTGCTGCTGCTGCTGCTGCTGCTGCTGCTGCTGCGGGGAGGAGGAGCGCCCCGGGCCACTTTGCCCGCTCGCAACTTTTGCTCGCCCCCCGGGGGGGGGGTCTGGGGCGTCGGGCTTCGCGGGGAGCGCGGCGGGCCTCTCTCGGTCCCCGGCGGGGCATGTGGAGATGGCCGGCGCCGGGAGCCGCGGGGTCTTCTCGTGCCGGCGGCGCTTCGGGCTCCTGCTGCTGGCGGCGGCGGCGGCGCTGGGCGGCGGGGGGTGGGCGGCCAAGAGCCCCAGCTGCCACGAAGTGAGGACGGCCTTCCAGATCCGCCAGATCGGACCCCTCAAACTCGTGCCCGACGTGCCCACCGCCGGTCAGTACGAGCCTCCCCCCTCGCCTTTCCCCCCGCCGCGGGGCAGCCGGGCCCCCGGTCCCCGATCTGGACCCCCAGTCCCCGGGGCTGGCGAGGGATGCCGACGGAGGCGTGCGGTGGGACCTGGGCGGAACCGGGGAGAGGCTCCCCTTGGCTGGGGAGCCCTGCTGGAGGGGGACGGTCCCCCGCCGGGGCAGGGAGAGGAGGACGCGGGGGCTGAGACGCCGAGGACGGGCGGCGGGTGCGACCCTCCCGTTTGCAGACCTTGCCCCGTCCCTTCTTTTTACTCTCGAGGTGCCTTGCCTTTGGCCGTTTCGGCCCGGGAGGTTTGGCCTTGGCTTGGCCCCTCTCGAGATGCACCTTTCCCCTCACCTGAATCCTCAAGACTCTGCCCGGGGGGCTGCTTTTGGAGTTTGGAGCATTCGGAGGGGGCAAAGGTGCATCTCGAGAGGGGCCCAGCCAGGGCCAAACCTCCCGGGCAGAAATGCGCCTACCCTCTTCGGGACAGCATTTGGGCAATGCCTGTCTGTTGTTGTCGGGTGACTTCTCCCTGGGAAGCAAAACAGCAGCTCGGGAAGGAGAAGAAGGGAAATGCGGGCTCATAATTCTGTCCTGGTTCATAAAGTGCAGAGGTTGCCGGCAAGATTCCTCCTGGGGAACAGATCTCTAGTTTTCCTGCAGACTCAAGCCGGATGAATAACAGCACCCTCTGGTCTCTCTCTCTCTCTCTCTCTCCCCCCCCCCCCCACCGTTGCGTACTTCTTAGGAAGTCCTAGCCTTTTAGCCAAGCCCTACCGTTTGGGTACACAAACGAGGCTGTCGAAGAATTCTCCTGAGACCCCTTTCCCCAATAGAAGAGGGACTCTATCGCGGCACCAAATCAGACAGCGGTCGTTTCTAGTAACCTGCTTTGGGAATGCAAAGTCAAGGGATCTTTTTGGTGCGAGCATATTGAGTGCTTTGGCACCCTGCCAAGAGAGAATTTAACCCAGACCACTTTGGTGCGAGGCTCATGCAAAGTGGAAAAAATTTTATAGCATCGGTTTTAACTAGGTCACAGGTGGACCACAATAAAGCACGCTTTGCAGAAAAAGTCAAAAGGAAACTTTTCTTATAATTAAAAGTAGCAGCTTTGCCTTTCAGTACAGTTAACTGTATGTATATATCAAATGTAGATCTTGCACCTTTTACTGAAATTGATATTACGTAATGTTCTGTTCATTTCAGCATCTCTCTCTCTCTCTCTCTCTCTCTCTCTCTCTCTCTCTCTCTCTCTCTCTCTCTCTCTCTCTCTCTCTCTCTCTCTCTCTCTCTCTCAAAACTTTATTTGATGGTGAAACTGAACTAATTTTGTAACTGTGGTGTGCTTCTCCCCCCCCCCCCACACACACTTCTTCCCCCTGCCTGTTTCCCTGAGGACAAACTTCAGACTGTGAGCTCCTCGGGGCAAAGGCCATTTGTATTCTGTAAAGCACTGTGCAGGCTGAAGATGCTGCTCCCAGGAAATGTTTTTCAAAGAAGGGTGTCTTTAATTATGAAAGGCATTTTAATAATTGCATCAATACTGACTCCTTGAACATACACATTTGGCGGGTTTTTATATATAAATGTGGTATGATTCTTTTTCATTGATGTCTCCGATTTCACAATGTACTTCAGATGTGAGGGTAAAGAAACGGGACGTAAACGTGGGATGGATCCATTCTAGGAAGAGGGATACAAAAGTCCTGTATGAAAGATTCTCTAGTTAACAAGGTATCCGTGAGTATAGGAAAGTTGACTAGACAAGAAGCTCCCTACTTTCTTGTATTGCAAGGCAGCATTCAGTTGAACTTAGCAACAGGTTTAAAGCAAGTTAGCAGCCATTCTGCATTCTTTAATAAAAGAGAATTTCATTGAACCTTCATAGGATGTGAGACTTAAAGTGCAATCCTAAATAGAGTTGCATCCTTCTAAGCCCATTGACTTCAGTAGATTTAGAAGGGTGTAACTCTGCTTGGAACTGCACTGTTACTGCCAAGTAAGTCTACATAGGATTGGAGCCTTAGCAATATACTTGGCTTTCAGATAATTATCCCTCCCTGTCCATAACATTACTTATGGTACAAGGTTAGAGGCACAGTGTCCCAGGTAATACATATGAAGAGACTACAGTCTACCTGCAGTATGTCCCCCACCCAGAGGGAGGGCTTGATCTAATATCAGGAAAGATATAAACCCCCAAGCAACTTCAAAACTTCCCTCATTCATATGAGAATGGAGTGTGAGGATTGTCCTTTTTTTATTATTAACAGTGTAATCTGAATTGAGTCCCTGCTTAGGGAAAGACAGATTAAAATGTGAATAAATAAGAAAAGGAAAAGTTAATGGAAATGCTAGTGATTATTAGTTTTGCTTTAGTTTTGTGTTTTAAAGAACTGAATATGAGTTCTCCAGGCTAGAGCTCTGTGCAGTGGGGAATACCTGGCCTCAAAATAGTTGTTATTGAAAATAAACCACTTGCTAAAAGTCCCAAACAAGTGGAGGGGAGGGGGAAAGCTTAGTTCTTCTTTACAGTGGTGTCGCAGGCACTATCCAATTGACACTTGCGAGACTCTGTTCATAACTGGCCCCTCTCCAGGACTGAATCTGAGGCAGCTTACAACATGTTAAAATTACAATAACTGGTTGAAATTGTTAAAACACCAACCCCTAAAAAAAAAAAAAAACTCTATTCTAACTCAAAGCACATCTGTCTTTTTTTTTTTTTAAGTGTAAAAAATCGAAGCTGCCCAATAATACACATTGGACTAAAGAAGCCAGCATTAAACATTGACTCTGCTGAAACAAGAGCATAATAAAACAGGTGGGGCGGCTAAAAACCCAACTGAAAGGGATCTAAAATATGGGAGGGAATAAAAATACCTTCATCTGGCATGTAAAAGAATGTAAGCTTGGTGCCTGGTGAGCCTTTGTAGGAATGAAAGCGATCCACAGTGCAGGCGCTGTTACTGAGAAGGTGCGGTCTCGGATGCACATTCACTAGTTTCAGTAAAGGGGAACACACAAAGCTGGATTTCCAAAGATTACCTCTGTGTGTGGCCAGGTTCATACAAAAAAAGAGGCGGTCTTTCAGGTACCCAGTCCACACGCTTTATAGGGCTTTGCAAGTCAGCCGCAGTACTTTGAATTTAGCTTGAAAGCCAACCAGCAGCCAGTGTGGAGCTTCTGAAACTGATGAGTTGTTCCCAAAGAGATAGAGTGTAGCTGCTGCATTGTGGACTAGATGAAGATTCTGAACCATCTTCATAGGCATATAGGACATTGCAGTAATCCAACTAGGGCATAGTCACAGCACTCTGTAGTGTGAAAGCCATGAGACAAACTGTGTTTTCTTGTCAACAAAATATTGCATTTTCAGTGATCCTACAATGTAGATTCCCCGCAAAACAGATGTCCTTGCTAGGAGAAGGCTGTTTGGATTTCACTGCAGCAAATGAATGAGAGCTGGCCATTCAATGTACAAGCCAACTGTCATCTGAAAATCGCCCTTGGAATGATTAAACATTTAGATCACCCCTGTGTGTGCATTATGTGTATTTGTAAGCACGGCAGTGAGCCTCAAAACCTGTGAAAGATATCCACGCTCATTTGTTTGGGTCATAAGTTAAGTGCAGATTGCTCAAGGTCAGGAAGTAATTAAGCAGCTAGACATGTTATCGAAATATTAATTTTGGTTTTTATGCTCTGAAGCATCTGTTGCTTGCTTTTGTCGCAGAGTGAATAGCAGCCGAAGCGGACTTTTTTGTCTCTCACTGCAATTTCTTAACCAAAAGTCAGTGGAACAGAAATTTTTTATGGTGATGATACGGAAATAGTGGCACTGGATGAGTTTATCAAGGAGAAAGCACAAAACCCAGGAAAAATGCCATTCTGCTAGGGAAAGTTTTAAAAAGAGGTGAGCATTGATACTGCAATGTAGTCATTGCCATCACACCCTATGCGCTAGATGGTACATAAGCCACTGTGGAGATCTGGGTTTAGCTCAGATATTTCCTTGGCTTTGGGGCAAGTTGTTACTTTTGAGCCAAAGGTAAAAGCAGTTCTATACTCCTCGAGGAAAGAGCGGGATCCAAATGTAACACAAAGCTCAAGAAAAATTGGGCCTCCTGAAGGAAGAAAAGGCTGGTGGTTGGCCTCTCCTTCCCAAGTTCTGCCCCAGCCCTCCAGTTAGCAGAACACTTAACTCTCTTAACTAAGCTTTTCTTAAAACACAGGCAGCCCATTCATGAGGGGGAGGGCTCAGCCGGTGGCTGGAGGCAGCGCCGCCACGCCACCTCCAAAGGAGGATTCCCCCCCACAAGTCAAAACCATGCCCTTATCTGTGAGCCCTGTAGAACACTCCATAGTGTTCCACGGGGCTACACCACCTAAAAAGGTGGCATAACTCCAGGTAAGGGCAAAGGGGGCATTCCCAGCCTGAAAGACGGTTAGGAAGCCACCTAAAGGCAGCTCTGCCCCTGGAATGCCCATTCTATTTTCTATGAGCAAGTAATTAGCAGAGCTGAATCCCAGCTGCACCTGTTGAATTGGCTGCACCCCTCACATCTTGATGGTGTTGTGTGTGTTTTTTTTCTTCCCTCACTTCATGATGTCCTTTTTATTTGTGACTTGCTAGACTTGTTACCTGATTCTGTATTGGGGAGCTGCTTCATACCCTATCAATAACCTTACAATGCTATAAGTAGTACATGACTCAAATCACTCTGAGGGCTGCTTCTCTGATTTTATTGAAAGAACTACATTGCTACATTACACATAGGGAGGTGAACATTTTATTACAGTTTAAATCAGTATTTTATCCTGGCCTCATTCTCTATTCAACCTCTTTCTTTTTCTTCATACCACACATATACTACCATACTGCATGCCCCTTTTTCAAGCCCCCCTTTTTTCTTAATTCAGTCACATTCTCCGCTATTATCCACTATTCTTCTTAATTCAGTCTCCCACATCCTCTACATCACATTTTATTTAGTAGCAGCAACATATTATGCAGTATGGCTGGCAGGTTATAAAACAAATAATCACAGCCTGGTGCAAATTGCATGATGTCCCCCTGATTCCAGGGAGAGGCAATGTAAACATCTCAACACCAGTTCTGATGGGCTTGGGCAGGCCTTAGATGTTACTATAAGTGTGTGTGTACTTATAATGTACTTGTTCTAGAAAATCTAATTTCACCCCCTACAAGGTCCAGGGGAGAGGAGCATAAACTATGAGTAGCTATTGTCTGGAACACAAGGATTATGGGCTCAGGGACAGCCATCCAGTTAATTTTTCCAAATACCCTTTCATACCCCAATTTGGATACCTTTTAAAACCTTTTAAAACCCTATTATTACCAACTCAAAAAGATCTCAAAAATGAGCAGCAGGTACAGGGCTTATAAACTTCCAGGAAAACCCTTTAAATAGAGAGTATTGATAAAAATGAGAGGTTGCTGATGTAATATATGGCAATAGGAAAATAAAATCAAGCATGATGTCAAATCAACACGTAGTAAACAAATTTGCAGAGATTAACAGCTATTTAATAAGAATCAGTGTTATAACAGAAACCTAATGTTTGGGGTATGCTGTTACGTAGAGAATTCCACATAGAACCTCATGTGCTCCTATCTAGGGGTATAACCCCCTGTTTTTCTTAGTAATAGTAAAACTCTGATATATGTTTAATGAATCAGGTTTAAGCAATCACATTGTGATTCTAAAAACAAAAGCCTTGTAATAACTTTATTAAGACCAATCAAAATAACACAGAACAGTTATCAGGCTGGATGTTAAAAGGAAGTCATGATCAAAAGCTTGCATGCTATTTTGTGTTATTTTGGTTTTGTGGGTTTTTCCCCTTAAATGAATGCAGCTAACAGCAACCTTTGTGTGATTCACTGATCTTGTTAGACCTTGGAAGCTAAGCAGGGTCAGCCCTGGTCAGTACTTGGATGAGAGATCACCAAGGGAGTCCAGGGTCATGACACAGAAGCAGGCAATGGCAAACCATCTCTGAACATCTCTTTCCTTGAAAAACCATCAGGGTAATCATAAGTTGACTGTGACTGGATGGCACTTTCCACCATGGTTACTCCTATTAGTCTCTTTAATTGAGAGCATATTTGGTTAAGTCTACTTTAATGGTTGGATTCGTCTGTTAGCCCAGATCCCTTCCCTTACGTAAATGTAATGAGTATGAGCATGGATGTTGGTTGTGTAACAGAATTGATTTTTTCCCCTCTGAGGTAGAATGACTTCATTCAACCTAACCTTTTGCTTGGAAACTCCCTGAGGGAACACCGTGTACTAAGGCTTTTTAATATTTTAATATTTAAAATATGGACTTGCTGCACAGTACTGGCTTGAACCACATGAAGGAGATACCACATTTTTTATTTTACAAAATTTATATTCCTACCTTTCTGCCCTCATATGGTCCGCCAAGGTGGCTAACACATTCACACGTACATAATCAAATCACCTTTTAAAACCATTAACTTGCCCCCCAAAACTATACAGTAGGTTTGCCAACCTCCAGCTCGGGTAAACATCAGCGTACCCGGAGCATAGGATTGCGCTACAAATGGATAGCACTCTGTTTGGGCTACAGTCCTAAAAATCCTGGATGTTTCATTTTGGGACTTACAAGTTTCAAGTTTGTAATTGCATACATTATTGCCTTATTGTTTCATCCGTTTTGTGGATAATATACTTACCAGTTAGCCATCAGTGCTTGTTTTGCTTTTTTTGGTAACTACTACTTTAGTACGAGGTCCGTTTTGATTCCTTAACCTCCAGGTACTAGCTGGAGATCTCCTGCCATTACAACTGATCTCCAGCCAATAGAAATCAGTTCACCTGGAGAAAATGGCCGCTTTGGCAACTGGACTCTATGGCATTGAAGTTTCTTTCCTTCCTCAACCCCGCCCTCCTCAGGCTCCGCCCCAAAAACCTCCCGCCAGTGGCAAAGAGTGACCTGGCAACCCTACCACACAGTCATGGCTGTATTGCCTCAACTGTTGCTTTCTTGAGCCCCGTGTCCAGCCTCCTGCTTCCAAAATCCTGAAATCCTGAAAGTGGCCATGGCTCTATATCTTCTGAGCCATTCTGTGCGAAAGCATTCCTCTGCTCTCTTCCTGTCTTGAGGAGTTCACCATTCTTGGCTTAGAGGGTGATGTGACTGTGCTGGTGCTCTGAGGACAAGTTGTATTCATTCTGTTGAGTTCATACATGCAAAACACCTCCCGCAATCTTTCAAAGCGGTGTGCTGCTTCCCCTGCCTGCTGGATGTGTGGCAGGCACTATTACTTCTAGTTTCTCTTCTACTCTAAAACGAACTCCTGAAATTAAGAGCATCTGCGTTCTCTGGGAGCTTGATATGAAAGGACCCACCAACTAAGGTTTTATGTTCTGCACGAGCTAGAGAGAGAATATTGCTCTGAATTATTTCAGGCTTTTAAAAACCACGAGGATAGAGTTTTCCCTTGTGGTTATAAAAATAAAGGCTTTTAAAGAACATTATTGAAAAAGTATTGTCTATTTGGTTTCTATTTTACAGGGTTGCTCCAAATAGTGCAGACAAAATAGTGGAAAGCATGTGTTCCGAAGGCAGAAATGCAGTTAAACCTGGCTTGGACTGTTTATTCTGTTTCTGAATTACATTTCCCCTACCTTTCCTCAAAAAACTTGTGATGACAAAAATGGTTCACCCTCCTCCTCCATTTTATTCTCACGACAGCCATGTGAGATATGGTAGGTTAAGCTGAGAGAGAGTATGCCTGATCCTTGGTCTCCATGTGAGTTGCATGGATTTGAACCCAGATCTTCCGAGTCTTGACATTCTGACTGCTACACGTGCACTCTCTCTCTCTCTCTCTCTCTCTCTCTCTCTCTCTCTCTCTCTCTCTCTCTCTCTCTCTCTTTCTACCCTTCATATTGTGAATTTAACTATGCCTAGGGCTGCCTTGTGCAGAAGTAATCGATATTAAAATGTTGTAAAAGTTCAAACCATCATGACAACTGTTGTATTCTGTATAATATGTACTGGAAGTCTGAAATTGGACTTTGGTTCACTAGCTGCCACTCTTGGTAATGCTTATTTGTACACTAACAGCCAATACTATAAAGATTTGATTTTCCAAAGCTTTCTGGCTACTGAAAGGGGGTAACCAGGACTTCTTTTCTGTATCTTCAGAATGTAGTTAATCAGTTCTCTATGGGATACAGCACTAGACAGTGATGAGGCTTTTCTGAGGCCTCTTGTTTTCTTGTTAGATTCAAGCTAGTGCCCTGAAAACTAACAAATAGCTACACACGTGAAAAGTTAATATGCTTTTTAACTTTGGCTGACGTGCCCTTTAATTAAGGGTAGAAAGAAACGTACAAAAGGTAATATTGATCCTTGCTGTGCAATCCCATGCTCTTAATACATCTCGTCAGGCAGCATTTTCTCGTCTCTCTTGCTCTCATACCTTTGGGAAAGGTTTAATTAATAAGTTCTTAATTTGGCTGATGGCTTGATTGTGGTGGTAGCATGTTTTCTGGTTGCAGAGTATATATGAGCTTCATATCGATCGACTCAATTAAGAAACCACAGAAAGCTCTTTTCTGTTAGCTGTTTCATGGACATAAGAAAAAAAAACCCCACAGATGGGCTCCAATGGATTGATAAATGGTGCCTTGCAATATGGACCTATATCATTTTCCCCATGGGTGGAAAAGCAGCTGTGATGGGCAACTTTGGGTGGAAAGATGGCTAGAGGTGAAAAAACTAAGTAGCCCCTCCTCACATTGATCCTATGCTCATTATTAGGGTTGCCAACCTCCAGGGACTAGCTGGATATCTCTTGCTATTACAACTGATCTCCAGGTGATAGAGATCAGATCACCTGGAGAAAAATGGCCACTTTGGCAATTGAACTCTATGGCATTGAAGTCCCTCCCCTTCCCAAACCCCACCCTCCTGAGGCTCCGCCCCAAAAACCTCCCCCCAGTGTTGAAGAGGGACCTGGCAACCCTACTCATTATAGCTCCATGTGCTGCTTCTAGCTTTAAATAGTCTTGTATCTGTCTGCCTCTTAATAACTAATATGCCCTTAGTGTAATTGCACTAGTTATCCATTTGCTTCCACACTCAAAGTGCTGGTATTCTAAAATCCCTTTATGGCTCTGGGCCCTCAAACTCATCAAACTGCATCTCCCTGTACACCAGTTACCACCAAAACCAAACTTGGCATGGCCATGTTGGTAGTATAGTGCTACTCTAGGAGCAGGATTCTGGGGAGAAGGGACATTGGGGTCCTATAGAGTGACAGTGTGATATCACTTCCAGGGAAAACCAGAAGCGACATCATCATGCCTGTTTAGGAATCACCGTAAACTCTATGGTAAAACCACAGAGTTTCTGGTGATTCCTGGAGAAGTATGATGTCACATCCTGGTTTTCCCTGAAAGTGATACGATGCCACTGTCTGGGTGTGATCCCCCCCCCCTCCTGCTGGCCACCACAGTGCTGGTAGGCAGTGAGAGTAGGCAGGTTCAACAAGGTGTCCTGCCCCCATTGGGCAAATGGCAAGCCTGGCTAGGTCTGGTGTGTGTGTGTAAAGTGCCGTCAAGTTGCAGCTGACTTATGGCAACCACAGCAAGGGGCATTCCAGGCAAGTGAAAAGTAGAGGTGTTTTGCCATTGTCTTCCTCAGCAGAATCTTTCTTAGTGTCTCCTATCCAAGTACCGACCATCCTTATCTTCCGAGATCTGATGAGGTTGGGCTATACCATGCTGCCTTACCTCTTCTAGATCTGATACACACCCACTATTTCTGAATGGCAAGATTTTTCTTTTGTTACTAAATAAGAAGTATTAATCATTTTTGGGGGGAGGTGGCAGTCAGAAACAAATCTTTGGTGGAAGAGAGGTTCAAAGTTGCTGAACCAATTCTGCTTCCCTGTAGCCAATAGTAAAAAGACTAGCATTGGTAAAGCAATGTTTTATGTTAAGAATGTCTTAGAAAGAAAGTAAACCAGTGATCTTCCAGGTTACTTGAAGGAATACATCCCATATATTGAGGTCTAGTGACAAGACTGGGCCATTGTGCCATTGCTATCATAGGTAAGATTCAGTTCTGTGGTAACGGAATCTGGCTTGTAGTGGCTTTGCTTCTGTGGAACTCCCTGTCATTCACCACCACACACTAGATCTGCCGAGTCCTTTCGGAGTCCAGTAAAAACTTAAAAAACAACAACAGGCTCTTGATGTATATGTTTGAAACTGGGTATGGCATAATTTTTCCTCCTATTCCAGTGTTCAATATCGATATTTTCTAAGTAGCTGAAGTTCTGATGTTTCTGTTTTGTGTTGACCTTCTTTAGAAATTGAAGTGGCTGATAAATATGTAAGGACTGGGCTTCAGGCTGCAATCCCATTTGAGGAGCCCCAGAAGAGGCCTGTATTAGCTGCAGTCATTGAAACCGCAGGAGTAATGCTGAAGTCCTACAAGTTATAGCTACTCCTTATTCATGTCACAGGTCTATGCAGGTTTGTTTCATTTGCATTGCAGGATTGCTGAAGCAAAGATAAGAGTCAGAAAAAGTAAGAAATCTGGTGCAGTTGCTTACAGGCTGCATCTAGTCTTGTTTCATAATTAAATTCTTGCAAGCAGCTTCACAATTTAAAGCCAGACTTGAATAGGGCTGAAAAAACATTTCTGCTTTCTAGATGTCAGTGTCAAATTTCTGATCTCATGTAAGCCGTCTCATAATATCTTGGGGCAGTTATTTCATGAAGATCCTGCCAGAACTTGTAATCACTCAGGTAGTACCCTTCTACTCATGAATATAAATATAGACCATTTGCTTCATTGTTTTCTTGCCTATTCTCTTTTTCTTTCTAGAACCTGGTGCACAGCCACAATTTCACAAAAGTCAAGGCCTTGCCAATGCAATTTGTTTCCCAGCAGTTGGCACCTTAGAAGCTACAGTTGCCATGAAATTTCATGATTTGTCTGGTTAGCTTTTGACAATGTGTGGTCACTTGGGGTATTTAGAAGAATCATAGACACTGGTGGCAGGAGGGGGGAATTGTGCTACAACTTTTCAAACAATACAGAGCATAATTGGCAAAAGCTTTTGAAAGTGGAGACTGGATAGGAAAAACTAATTTGCACAAAGCATAGTGTTTTTCAAATTTATTTAATAATAGTTGTCATCCTTTTGTTTATCGTTCAAGGTTCTTGTACCTTCCTTCCTCTTATCTGTGTAGTGGGCTGGATTTTAGCTAAATGGCATGTCTGTGCTAAAGAGTCTTTGATTTCCTTATAATGGCTCATATGCTTGATTTTTCCTACTTATCTTTTTTATTAATGTAAGTCATCTTTTATAGAAGTGCAGCAGTGAAACACATTTTGCATACAGCAGCATTCTGTCAAAGTCATAATTCTGTCATGTGCCAGATGTGCAACACACTTATTTTGCTTGCTCTGGAAAGTGTCTGTCCTATCAGAATGAGTTACTAAAATTTTATTGGGAGCTATAATTTAAAAACCAGAATCTCTGGTATTTAATCTTAGTTGTTGCTGATATAAAACAAAGCTATTGGAAATCGGGCTTACATTATGCATCCCTGATATTCATCTGGATGCATGACAGGCTAAATTGTTTAGGTTTCTTCCACCCAGTTATCATAGGGGACTTTAATAGGTAAGATGCTAGAGTTGGGTGGCAACCAGTAGGAATCTGGGGGGGGGGACATGTGGGGCACCATCAACAACAGCATAACATTACTTCTGGGAAAACCCCACAAGTGATGTCATGTCTTTCCAATAGCTACCAGAAACTATGGTTTTACATAATCATAAAATAATAGAGTTGATTTGTAGTGTTGATTTGTAGAGAGGCATGATGTCACTTCTGATTTTCCCTGGAAGTGATATTATGCCATCGCCATTTTCCTCCCACCAACCACAGGAGCAGGAGTGGTGGCAGGAAACAGGATCCTGGGACAGGGAATGCCCCCCCCCCCAGCAGAAAACTGTCAGACCGGTCAGAGGCCTATCTGCAAATGCAGATAAAAGATAGAATACTGGCAGATTGTGTAACAGTGCTGTAAAACATGATGTTATTTTGGACTTTCTGAGACTCTGGTGCAGAAACAAAGTATATTGGGATATATTGAAGGATTAGGGTTTGGGCCAATGTCTTAATATGTGAACTCTGGTCTAATGATACCAAGAACTGTTGCAAAGAATTGCAGATTTCTAGGACAAATATACCCTAAAATTGAATGCCTAGTACTGTCAGAGCCCCACCCAAAAAGAATCCCCAGAATTGCAGTCAGGCATGGATTCTTGATTGGAGATCCCAAGCCACTAACAATTCTTGCCTTGGGTAACTAACTGCTCTGGGGCTACTTGAGAAGAAGGCATGACTATTAATACTGCTTATCTGTGGTATAGATGTGTTAATCTGGTTTTTGCCAAATAGCAGCTGATCTGAAAATATCTCTCCTATGTTTGTCTGCTTTGTTGAGTGTGGCAAGGCAAGGATAGTGTTTGACATTCAGCCATACATTATAGTCTATGTCAAAAACTTGGTAGATGTCAACACTTGTGTGTTATTGTTGATAATATTGTCAACACTGGCAAGAAACAAAAACTACAGATTTATGGTAAAATGTTTGGTAATGGGACTTAAGTATGCCTTCACTAAAACCCATCCACATTTCAATACATCTCTGTATGCTGATTTGGCTTTCTCACTTTAAAAAGGCCTCTCTGCAGGCTAGGGTTGCCAACCTCCAGGTACTAGCTGGAGATCTGCTATTACAACTGATCTCCAGCTGATAGAAATCTGTTCACCTGGAGAAAATGGCCGCTTTGGCAATTGGACTCTATAGCATTAAAGACCCTCCCCTCCCAAACCCCGCCTTCCTCAGGCTCCACCCCAAAAACCTCCCGCTGGTGGCGAAAAGGGACCTGGCAACCGTATGAAGGAGGGATAAGATATAATCGGTCAGAGGACAATACCAGATGTTTAGAGAATGTTTATAGTCCAATGCAAAAGGAGAACTCTAGCCCCTGATCCCCTTTGCTCACTCTTCCATTGGTACTTCTGGAATACTGATTTCTGTCTCTCAAATTCAAATTCGCTGCTTAAGCAATGCATCCATCACTGTTCTTTGATGGGATTTTCCCACTAGTCTCTCACTGGTTGTCTTGCTGCAACATTCATATCGAAGCATTCCTTTGTGTTGTGTAACACTGGAGTAATCTATACAGGATTTAGCCCCTGTAGGGATATCCTTTCCTGTCTCTCTGTCGTCTTCATGGCTTCTTTAAGTCTCCAAGTGACCTGGGTCCAGCTGCCGGTTTTATGGCTTCTCCTGTGTGCTGTCCATTTTGTGCATTTGCATGTATAGAATTACTACAAACAGATGGGGACCTCTGGTTTTGTCTCCATAGCTCAGAGCAGTAGTCTTTCTGCCCAGCGAACTGCAAGCAGTTGTAATAGGATATTCTCTCCAGAACTTGAATCAAACCAGTACAGAAATATCTGTAGGGCTAACCCCTTTTCTTCTCTTCCTAGTTATAATAGGAGGACATTCTCTCCAGAACTTGAATCAAACCAGTACAGGAATATCTGTAGGGCTAACCCCTTTTCTTCTCTTCCTAGTTATAATAGGAGGATATTCTCTCCAGAACTTGAATCAAACCAGTACAGAAATATCTGTAGGGCTAACCCCTTTTCTTCTCTTCCTAGTTATAATAGGAGGACATTCTCTCCAGAACTTGAATCAAACCAGTAAAGAAATATCTGTAGGGCTAACCCCTTTCCTCCTCTTCCTAGACTACCTTAAAGATCTTTATTTTAGTATGTAAGAACAATTGTTCAGAAAGCCAAACCTCAACAGTTAATAAAGGGTATTTACAAACTCAGAATCAAGTTGTTCTTATATAGTATTCAGTCTCAAATACCTGATATTAATAGCTCTACACCTTAGTTGCTCTTCTTCAAACAGATGCTGTGAATACAACCATCTACAGGCTTTGTTGTGGGACTTTCCTGCCCCCCGCCTGCAATCCAGTGAGCTCCTCCAAGTGTTGTTCCTGGGAGGTTAGCAGACCCTCAGGAACAGCACTGGGGGTAAAATTGGGGTCTGCAATGTCAGCAGAGGGAGTCAGCAGAAATGGCTGCCCTTTCTGGAGACGTAAGGCCATTAAATCTTTGGAAAAAAGCAGCAACTTTATCTTATATCTACAATTAACACTCTTAGGCTGAAGTCCAAGTAGGTGTCATAGCATCAAAATTCCTATCTGGAAAGCCTGAAGTTGAGACAGGTTGAAATTATGGCAAATACTAGATTACACTTCTTTGTTCTAGATGCTAAAAGGCAGCTTTGAACATATGCATCCTTGGCACTATTTTAAAAGTATGTTGGGGACATAATCCCATATTATAAATTTATGCAGCTTTAGAATAACCCCTTGCAGCAAATCAAAACCTGAACCTTTGTGTATTCAAACTATATGAGCTGTAACTGGGATCTAAAAAAAGATCAAGGCGTTGAATAAACAAGAACACTCTCATAATAATAAGGTCTGCTAGTTCTAATGATGTAGTAGATCTACACTTTGTTGCATGCTAGTCTTTGGTAAAACAATCAAAAAGATACTGGTGGCTGCTGGAAGCCCTTTCTGAATCTGTTTTCCTGTATTTCCCCATAAATATATGTGTTGGACTAGGACCTGGGAAACCTAGGTTCAATTCCCCACTCACACCATGGAAACTTGCTGGGTGTCCTTGGGCCAGTCACACACTCTCAGCCCTGACCCTGGGTAGTATTTGGATGGGAGACCTCCAAGGAATTCCAGGGTCTTGTCACAGAGGCAGGCAATGGCAAACCACCTCTGGATGTCTCTTGCCTTGAAACCCTATGGGGTCGCCATAAGTGAGCTGTGACTTGACGGCCAAAAAAAGCTGTATAACTAGAAGTGTTAAAAAATAGGAATTTCAGGATAAATAAAATATTCTCCCCTTTACTCAATACAATAAGATTGTCCAGCTCTCTGCTAACAGTCATGGGGTTTCTTCTAAACCTCAGTGCTAATAAAAAGCATTAAGATGATCAATGGAAAGAGATCTGTTGTGTTAATGGACATGCTGTAAATCAGTAAAATAAATTGAAATGAGTAAGAGCTGTTCAGTATTAATCATTTAAAATTGGCAGAAGATCATGAGGATGCAAGTAGTATGTACCCTGAAAATTTAACAGTGCTTTCCTTTGTTTACAAAAAGGATCGATATAAATGGTGTGTAAAACATACATGGAGTTTATTGTGCCATCCTTATGAATTGATTCTGATTCCAGGAATATGCTGCAGAACCATGTGGCTAATAAGGTTTCAAGAAGCAGTCGTTCTGTTTTAGTTTGAAATATAGTGTGTAGATATATGGGAGGGAAAGAGAAAATTATTTTGATTTATCAACCGCCCCCACACTATTATCAGAATTTGGATTTATACTTTTCTGTTTCACTGGACATTTATGTTTGTCTATGAATTGTTCTGCTTCTCAAATTTGGTTACCTTGTAGAGAGTTTGAAATGGGTATGAGAGATCCTACTTCTGCAATGCGTTCCTTGCGTCTCCTTGGGTTATTGCGGGCCTGGTTCATTCGTTACTGGATGATACAACAACTCTGTAGGTAGAGTGGCTTACCACTGTACTGTGGTAGTGTTTGAAGAGATCTGGTCATGTGGGTGGGACTGCTTGATGTACTTACTACACAGTGTTGCCAGCTCCCACATATACCTATGTATACCTACATATGCATATATGTGCCATCAAGTCACAGCCAGCATATGGCAACCCCAATAATAGGCTCTCAATGCCATTGACTTCCTCTGCAGAGTCTTCCTTGGTGGTCCCCCTTCCAAGTACTGAGCACGCTTAGGGTCTGAGATCTAACAACATCAGGCTGTACCATAGCATTCCACATACTCTATATGTAATTTGATGAGGAAAAATCTAGTGTTTGAAACCACCCTGTGCATCGTATTTCTCAGGGACAGGTTGCTCTCCTTGATCACATTCACTTCCCATTACCTAATGTGGACCTGTGTTCAGCCCATAAGTTTTCTCCTACCAAACATGATTTGCCCCCTATCTCTATGCAAGCAGTCTCCTTCCGATCCCCTTCCACACCTCCTGTGGAACAAAGTAGTTATGCAATTGTCCCACTTTAACACATTCTTGATTGTTTTCTAGGAGACTTGTTCCTGGTTTTTCCAGTGCTTCCTAAGCAGGAACGTAAGAAACAACATGTGTAGCTGTGTCTTCCGTGTCTGTACCTGGCCTTATTGGTGGTGTCATCCTTTGACATAAATTATTTTAACTTGCATAATCTGCACTTTAAATTGACATATTGACCCCCCTTTCAGGATGGCCTTAATCACTGTCTGTCTTGAGGTTTTCTTTGAATACTCACCTCAAGACATGCTGACTACACTGAAGCAGGAGGGCAGGTGGAAAGAGTTGGTGATAATCCAGTAGTGAATATTACTACCCAGCCCCTTGTTTCAGGCATTTCATTTTTGTGAGCAAAGTCTTGTAACTTCAGCTGTGAGCTGATAGGAAATGGTACCAATGATGAGATATAGGACCTTTTTGGTTTCTCCTTTTGCGGCACTGGCTGCCTGAGTGATATAAGTCAGAGACTTTAGAGGCAGCTCTCATCCATACAGTCTTGCTGGTCCCTTTTGCTGGCTGAAAAGTTTTCCTAGCTTTGTATGTTGAGCCATGGGGGAAAGGAAGACTGGGCACATTCCTTGCAAGTTGGTTTTAGAAGCTATGGGTTGGATCAAGTCTACATTTTCTGTTAACGCAAGGCTTGTCTATTGCTCCACTGTTGTCAGTGGAACAGAATCTTCCTGCCTCCTGCCTTCCCACTGCAGTCCACTGATCTTCTCAAAATGCTGCTCCTGGGGAATAGGGGTCCCCCAGCAGCATCATGAGAAGCAAACTGGAGGTCTGCAGGAGGAAGATGGAAGTGGTGGAAATTACCCCGTGCTTTCCATTAGCAGAAAACCCAGTCTTGGATCCAACTCTTTAAAATGTGACCACTCTAACAGTGGTACCATTCAGAAAATGACTGGAGAATATTTTAAAGTATTCATTATATCCATTAAACATTGTATTCTGGGTTTTCCCAAGCTTTTTACATAACAGTTTTCTTCTGGCAACAGGCTGTATATTACCACTCTGTTCACCTGATGGCAGCTTGTTCTACCAGGTGCAAGAGGCTCTTCCACTGGAACAATGCAGGGGAAGACAGAAGGACACTTTGAGAGTGACCATTTGTGCTCCAAGCAATTAAAAGTTATCTCTCCACCATTCCTCTAGTGCTACTGTAATCACTTTCTTATTCCTCCCTATATAAAGCTATAGCAGCAGCTTCTCTCTCTTTCATGCAGAGGAGGGGACAAATGCATGCATTTTTGCCCTGGATGGAAAAGCAACAGGACTGGTCTGGTCTTCTTCCCATTCTGCTCTCCTCCTCCACTTCATGTGCATGTTTACACACCCTCACTCTGGATGGGAAAGGAGCATGCTGCTAACTCTTTCCTATTGCATCAAAGCTGCTGTTGGCCTCTTATAGGGGGAAAACATAGAGGTAACTGAATATTTCCCCACTGCAGGGAAAGTTTCAAATTGGTGTTGGGTGGGGGGACAACTTTAGGAAAACAGCAGAGGAAAAGTTTTCCCAGCTGAGCACTGCAGACCTGTTCCGAAATGTTATAGTTTTTCTACAAGGCAACATTTTGTGAGTGGTAAGAACATAATAAGAGCCCTGCTGGATCAGACCAGTGGTCCATCTAGTCCACCCAGTGGCCAACCAGTTCTTCTGGAGGCCCAACAACAGCATAGAGGTCAAGGCCTTCTCCTGAAGTTTTCTCTTGACACTGGGATTCAGAGGTTTACTGACTCTGATTGTGGTCGTTTCCTTTAGTCACCATGGCTAGCAGCCACTGGTAGACTTCTCCTCCATGTATCTGTCGAATCCCTTTTTAAAGCCAACACTACATTCACTGGCAGCAAATTCCACATTTTAATCACTCACTGTGTAAAAAAGCTTCCAAGGCTCTTAAAAAAATTAAGTAGCTCCCAGAAACATAAAGTCTACCTTGCCCTGTAACATGCCACTGTTAGCTATGGTTACTCAGTAATAGTACTCTCTGTGCTAACAGTAGATAAAATTTGTAGGTAGAAAAAAAGGCAGAAAGAACAGTAATGTATTGTTGTTAGGCCCAACTAAAATATCACAAAATAGTGAGTGCCAGCTTTTGAGTTCCCAAGAAATTGTCATCGGGTTGGATGTTAAGTACAAAAATAGCACTTGCACTTTCTATAAAATGTTTTGATTGGACCTAATTAAAAGTAATTTCACTATTGTTTTTAGCTTTTCAGTAGTATAGCTCCTCATCAGTAAACCACATGCTTTGCATTCAAGAAGTTTCAGATTGAACCAGCAGCATCTTCAGTTAAAAGGATTTCCAGCAGGCATGTCTGTGAAATATCTTTGTCTAAGACCATGGAGAGCCACTGCTAGCCATGCTCAGTAGATGGCAGCTTCATGTGCTTCTAATTACACATATGTTCAAGGACTATACCCTATTTTTTTAGGGACAACTGTTGGGCATATACTTCTGGTGCTTACAATGTGGAAAATAGCATTGGGGGGTATTCCAGAAAATACTGCAGGACTCGAGGTGGTTCTACATAAGGAACTTGAATCTAATTCATGCTGGGGTCAAAGGCATGCTATTTGTCCCATACCTTAATTAGGATATGGTTTAGTGAATCCTTTCCCATATTCATCAGTGTTTGTCTCCTCCCATCTGTTTCTCTTGGTACACATGCTCACTCTTGCGCTTCGCTTCTGTGAGCACATACCATTACAAGTTAGTTGATGTCAAATGACTTGACTAGACAGGCTAGGGCTGAAACAGCAACTTTATTTGTGACACACTACTTAAGATTTGTCTTCGGGGCTAATGTGGTAGGGAGAAGCCATGGCTCAGTGGTAGAATATCTGCTTGGCATGTAGAAGGTCCCAGGTTCAACCCCCGCCATCTCCAGGTAAAGGATCTGACAGTAGGTGATGTGAAAGACCTCTGCATGAGACTCTGGAGAGCTACTGCAAATCTGAGTAAACAATACTGACCTTGATGAACCAAGGGTCTGATTCAGTATAAGGCAGTTTCATGTGCTAATGTGCATTTGTGTGTTGGAAGGGAAAGCTCTGAAACTGCAGATAAGAAAGTTTGTGACAGTCAAAATCCTAAATTCTTTGAGTTAGTAGTAACCCATTGCAGTTATTAGAAGCTGACTGACATGTGGGAGAAATACTTTTTAGCCCAGTGAGTTAAACCTAATTTTGTCAATATATACACTTAACCATGCAAAGCCTTCACCCTTGAAATGCCCTCATCCTGCTAGATGCTAGTACATTGACATATTGTAATGGGGGAGAGGGAATCACTTTTGTAAGAGGCATTAGTTCAATATCACTGAAAGAGTATATCACTTTCACTATCCAAAATGCCTAGTGTAACTCGTGCATTGGGGCAGGGGAATGAGAAATGGTAGGATGATTCACAGATGTGTCAATTTTTCTAAATTACTTGTAGTCGTAATCAAAATTTCCTAAGTGTTATGCAAACATGGTTGCTGAGCTTATGGTCTATTTTGTGGCATGCAGAGGGGTTCTTTGGAGACATCACACACAATTAATATTTGTATTGTAGAACTCCAAGTACAGAATGAGTATTTATCAAATAATCATCACTGGTTAAATAGCAATACTGCAAACTTGGTTCACGTTTGGCACATGTGCTTTCCATCTGGCACTTCCAAGTTAAAATAAGATGGCATCTATTTTTCCTTGTTCTGGAAGGAGATCAGTT
This sequence comes from Euleptes europaea, assembly GCF_029931775.1. Taxonomy (NCBI): domain Eukaryota; kingdom Metazoa; phylum Chordata; class Lepidosauria; order Squamata; family Sphaerodactylidae; genus Euleptes; species Euleptes europaea. The sequence goes on from NC_079316.1 coordinate 43,006,918, forward strand.
TTAAATGGTGGTGCCAAATTAATTATCTCTAATTTAGTCTTCTAGAGAGATTTTGTTTTTCTGGGGAAATGTCACGGTGTAGCCGGCACAGCCAGATGTGGTGCAAAAGAAGCAAAGCAGCATGATGCAAAATCCTTTACAGATCAGGGCAAAGCTGTGTTTCTTTGTTATTTAATAATCCATACATTCTTTGGTGATTTCCATGTATAATATGTGTGTTGTGTGGTGACCTCCAGTTCGGCTGCAAAGAATTAGTAAAGCATACTCTTGCACTGTATGATTGTAGAGCGTCCAGTTACACAAGCTGGTGTGTTGGTAGTGGAGAGCTTGAATCCTCCCATAGCCTCAAAGCTTGCTGTTTGACCTTGAGCTAGTGACTTGAATTTGCAGCCTAGCTGTGAGGATGAAATGGAATAACTCTGTATTTGCCACTCTCAGCTTCACTTAGAGAGCCTGGAATATGTGATAAAGAAATATGATAATGGATGAGTTCAGATGTAACATGAAATTGCGAGTTAATTAAAGTTAACCATAGTTAATCATTCAAACCTATACCACCACCATGAATATGGTTAGTTAGGGTCCCTCAAACCAGGATATGCAGCTGCTCTATTGACCACTGTTAATCTTAATCATGGTTTTGCATCATGTATGAATATGCTCTCCTGTCTTGTTTTCTGCTAAAGACCCATCTCTGCTTTCTGATAGAGTTGTCTGGCAAGAGTGGCACAAAATGAAACCATCCTTGCCTTCAGTTTTCCTTCACTACCTTTCCTTGCCCTGTGTCCAACTTACAACAGATTCCTCTCCATCTCCTCTCATCTTCTTCCTCTTAAAGAGCCAACAATGCAACACACACTGTCCCTGCATCCCTAAGGGGGAAAAGGCCAGTAGAGCCTTGTATATCATAATAACCCTCAGGCTATTAAGATATCCAGGGCTCTACCAGCATTGTTTTCTCTAAGAACAAACTGTTTTGCACAAGTGCTCTCAGCCTACCTTGAGAATCTCAGCCCCAGTTTTTCCAGCAGCCAAGTTTCCCCCCTTTATATCTAGGCCATACAAGTTCACAGATGTTTCTGCTTGCCACTTGCTTTATCTATTCAGTAAAGTTCATTTAACACAATCCACCTGTGTGATTATTGGTTGAGTTCAAACAGCGGGGGGGGGGGGAAGGAGTGATCTCTTGCGGAGACTTTGGAAGCTGGGCATGTGTGTGAATCTATAGGAATCTATAGGAATGTGGCTTGTGGGGGTTCTTTGTGGGGAGACAGAATCCCAGCTGGTTATACAAATACGTTGGTAAAGGGGATATGATTTCTTCTGCAAGGGTATTGCATGGCTCAGAGCAAAAACAGGACAATTGGGGGAATGTTTGTTTTAATGTGAGTAAAGGGGCACTGGAATTGGCAGCAAGAGGCTATTTTCCATGGAATTTGGTGTGGAAAGGGTTAACAACAAGTTATACAACAAGCTATAGGTGTCCTTTGCTAGTCTATAAGAGGGACTTGTGGCTCCACAGTAGCAAGTGATATAGAAAGGTTTTGCCCTGAGTTGGGACCATGAAGCAGGTTGGGATGCCAGCAGGTTTTCTGATGGTGAAGCAACAGCACTGAAAATAGGAACTAAGGGCTGGTTCCTGGCTGCCCAAACTAACCATAGGTAAAATAAACCATGGTTTTATGTTACTGTCTGAACTGATGCTATATTGTAGTGCTTGGATAGCACCAATAAAGAACTTTTCTTTGGCCACAGTATGAATTGAAGACCATAGAGTACTCAGCAACTACACGTAGGGGTTTATCTAAATGTACAAGTACCATTGGGAAGAAAGATGAAGAGTGAGCTGCAGTGACATAGTATTAAATTTTGTGCAAAAGTGAACATCTCGGGGGGCTTTGGTGTAGTTTGCTAACTGAACGTGCTTATTTAGCATCGTTTGGCTATTGACTTGAAGACTAGGATTTATGCCACTCCTCACCTTTGGAGATAGGACTGAAGGACACAGTTTTACCATTCAGGTTTGTCCATAGAGAGAAACTGAGTTTTGTGACTGATTTGGAAGATGCCATCTTGAGAGCTGCCTTTGCTCTTGGGAGATTGATTCAGATTACAACCTAAATCTCCAGTAATGTTTCCTCACAAGAAAATTAACACTGTATAAAGACTGTCCTGTAGGGTCATGCAAAAAAAAAAAAAAAGGTAAATTTTGAGTTTGGGTTTATTGGGCCCGATTTTTTTTGTACACCCAGAATAAGCCAAATACCCATACTGCCTCTGCCACCATGGCATAGTGGTTAAGAGCAGCGGACTCTAATCTGGAGAACCGAGTTTGATTCCCCACTCCTCCACATGAAACCTGCTGGACAACCTTAGGCTCGTCAAACTCTCCAAACTCTCTGAGCCCCACCTACCTCACAAGATGTCTGTTGTGGGGAGGGGAAGGAAGGTGATTGTAAACCACTTTGAGACTCCTTAACGGCAGAGAAAAGCAGAGTATAAAAACAAACTCCTTCCTCTTCCTCCTCCCTGCCCCTTCTGTCCCGCACCCTTTCACGCAACGGCAAATGTTTTCTGAGAAGCAAGTGCAACTATTCATCCTTTTGAGAGGATTCAAGTAAAGTATGTTCTTTGGGATACAGAACTAAACACCTGACAAAAAAGATATTCTGAACTGAGTGGCAGTGGTGGGTCATGGTAGCTTTGTTCAGTAACTACTTATGCTGGTTAGTTCAGCATCTGTCTAAACATTAGTATTCATTATACCAACAAGGACTCTATTCATGAAGGGTCTATTCTCCATTCATTATGCGTGCATAATTCCCATTAATGTTAGTGGGGGTTAAATGTGCATACCAAAGTGAGGAGAAAGTACAACTTGAATGTGTAAACATAACCCTAGTACAATTTTCTAAAGAGCACACAAAAAGTAGGTCTGATTCTCCTATTTTTAATCCATTTATCGTGGAAGCAAATGTTAATGTACAATTATGGTTTATGACTTGCGATTACAAAGCTATCAGCACTAACACTCAAACATAAATGATGATGTCCCATTGGTCCTGCACTCCAGGAAGGAAGAAAACAGACGCTTGGATTAAATTTTGGTGTTATTAACTTCAAAAAATGAACTGCAGCTGGTAAACTCCTTATCATCCTTCTAGTGCAGGTACCCTAAAAAGCTACTGTGACAGAATGGGGCACCTCAGGGGCAACCCGTAGAAGAAGAGTTGGTTTTAATATGCCAACTTTCACTACCACTTAAGGGAGACTCAAGCCGGCTTACAATCACCTTCCCTTCCCCTCCCCACAACAGACACCCTGTGAGGTAGGTGGGACTGAGAGAGCTCTAACAAAGCTGTAACTTGCCCAAGATCACTCAGCTGGCTTCATGTGTAGGAGGGGGGAAACAAATCCAGTTCACCAGATTAGCCTCCGCCACTCATGTGGAGGAGAGGGGAATCAAACCCAGTTCTCCAGATCAAACTCCACCACTCCAATCCACCGCTCTTAACCACTACACCATGCTGGCTCTCCCAGGTGTAGGCTTCACTGGTCTTGTTTTCCCCAAGCACACACTGGACTTGCAAGTCATTTCTCTAAAAGCTGTTTATTCATATCTTTGTGCAAGGAAGTGGTTCACATCCCCCTTCCAGCCTTATTGGTCACAAATTCCACCCCCCCCCCCAGCATCTGCCTCCTGCTTTTAAGGCTCCTATTGCCAAGCACATAGGTTTAGCCAGCTTGTTGCCCCACCCACTCCCAGCTGCTGCTAATCATTGCTGGCTGGGCCAGGGTCATTAGCCCATACCATCTCCACCTGAGCATGCCCTGCTTTCCCCCTTCACTTCTAGTCACAACTCTGGACTTTCCCTAGGCTCTGCACCTCCTGATCCCAGGTAAGTGGTTCCCTCATTAGTCTGCTCCTGTCATAGCTACCCAATGTTTTTGCCAATTTAGGATGGCACTGTAAGTGTGTGTTAGAACTGGGAACCACACAGTCAATACAAATAATGTAATAAAATATTGACTTTAAAAACTAAAAGGTGGATATTTGGAAAGACCAAATTATATTATGTCCCTAATCTTGTAAATCCCATGACTGCAATCCCCACAGATAATCTCCCAAAATTTTCAGCTGCGATTCCCAATATTCTTTACTACTCAGCTGAATTTGATCTGCCCTGTGATCAACAAGATATATCAAAATGGATCAAGTTGCATCCTCCCCTTCATTTTGCTGTCTATGAAATGACAAAGTAAAATAAGTACTCAAAGTGTACTGGGAACAGTGTATGATTGGGGTGGTTATTCAACCAAAGGCAGAGGGACATGGGGTAGAAGACCAAAGAAATGGAAAGCTTTGCTCAGTGAGACATAATGGTATGGAGCCAGGGTCATGAGCTCATTCCTAGGTTACAAATATCACATAAACATTGCTGGCAACTTCCTCTACAGGGCAACTTGCCTTTGCCATAACATATGCCATTGCCACTAGTTCATCACCACATGAAATCTGGAGATTTTTCATACACTGTTGTCACTAGGCAGACGACCCATGACTAAGTCCAAGGAAGCAGTGGAAACCCCTTTCTTCCTGTATGGGTGTGATTGAGGGATGGGTATGAGTCAACAAACTGAAGCTTAAGCCACATGAACTGGAAGTACTGTTGTTCGGAAATAGGTAAGCTGTTCTGGAGGCATGGGGAGGGGCTCCGAATGCCAATGCCCTCCTGACGTCTCTCTCCCGCGCCACCCCTGTGGCCATGGGAACAAATGGTGGAGCTCTTGCAAGGGAGCCAGATTGAGATTTTGCCCCTCCCGCGAGACCCCGCTTCCCCCTCAGGAGCCCACCCGGGAGGCCACAAACACGCGATTCGTTGATTCCCTTCGCGTCACTTCTGGAGTAGACTGCAGTCCCCTGAAGCAGTAGATATGCAGAAGAAGAGGAAGAGATGGTTTTTATGCCCCGCTTTTCTCTACTTTAAGAAGTCTCTTTTTAAATTAGTTTTATTGAAGTATGCAAAATGTTACAGAATATACCAAAATATACAAAGAAACAAAGTACACAAAAAAGAAAGTGAAAAAAAAAGAAAAAGTGAAATATGAAACAATACAGAAACCGACTTCCAACTCTCCTCATACAGCATAGAATATGATATAGTTTCTTTTGTGAATGACACTTTAATTTTATCTGTTTTTATTTTAATTATTATTTAGCTATTTTCATCTTAGTCTACAGTTTAGTAAATTCAGGTTCTAAAAAAAGTTCTACCTTAAGAAGTCTCAAAGCGGCTTGCAATTGCCTTCCCTTCCCCACAAGGACACCTTGTGAGGTAGGTGGAGCTGAGAGAATTCTGAGAGAACTGTGACTAGCCGAGGTCACCCAGCAGGTTTCATGTGGAGGAGTGGGGAATCAAACCTAGTTCTCCAGAGTAGAGTTCGACACTCTTAACTACTACACCATGCTGCCTCCAGACATGCAGTTCTCCTGCTTCAGCTGATGGAGAATGGCCGGGAGTACTTTATTATAGTTTAGGTGCTTTGCCAGCCCTGGCTGTTCGTGGAGAGAGAAGGCCTGGCCAAAGATACACATGGCTTGGTAGCATCCAGATTAAACTACTATAACATGCTCTGTGGGGCTGCCATTGAAAACACTTCAGAATTTCAGTAGGGCAGAATGTAGCAGCCAGAGTGTAAACTGGGTTTTGACCTTTAAATCCTGAACTGCCATGGGTGATGGTATCTGAAGAACTGCCTACATCCATGGGAATCTACCTGTAACTTAAAATAAACTGTTGTGGTTGTGCTTCATATGCCTGTGTTAAATGAGATGAGATTGGAGGACACATGGGACAGGATTTCTCCAGCAGTGTCTCCAAGGAGGCCTCCTCTCTTGGGTCCCTCACGTCTGCTATTCTGGAGATTTGTAAAACCTGTTTTATTCTGGAGAGTATTTAATGTGGCTGACTCTAATATTGAGCTCTTATTGCTGGATCCACCTTTTTTCTTAATGACTTTTGCTGTTAAGTAGCTTGAATTTTATTTCAGGATAATTTGGTAGTATTTTTTTATCTCCTTGGATTTATTGACTGCTTTATTTTCTGCTCGGGACTGGCTGTCTTTAAACTGCTTTTGTTCTTCAGTTCTCTGTGTTGTAAATTTTTGTTAGCTGCTCTGAGTTACAAATGCAGCAAATAAGTAACTTAAACTTTCCAATCCAGCTGTAGCTGGATTGGTGGCACTGAGAAGCTACAAAATGTAGATTCTTCACCATGCAGATATGGCTGTATGGGTTAATTTGTGGTTTAGAGGCTGTCACTGTATTATGAGTATGTTACATAGGCCTGTGTGAAGGAGTTCGGGAGAGGCAGATGTGTGCCCCATAGAATCATTTTGCAAGAAGAGGCTTCTCCGAAAAGCTGTGCATAGGAAACAGTCTTATGCACATCATTAATAACTGGCTCAATCTTAACAGGCAGGAGAACTTAACAAGCTGTTATGATACATGTAAATTATCTGTATTGTATATAAAATGCCTGAGAAAGCCACACTAAAGTATGCTATATGGGATGCATTGATAGTCAAGATGAAAACCTGGATCTAGCTGTAGTCCATTTCTGATGGCGCACAAACCCCTGTGCAATTTAAAGAGTCAGTACCTGCGTGTGCCAAAAGGCAACCAGGTTATAGAATCCAGTGATGTCATGACTTTCCAGAGCTCCTTGAAATTTATTGCGTGTCTTTAATGTAAGACCTAGCAAAGAAATAGCATCTGTCTAGGAATCTTACACATTCCAGAAGATAAACTGCTATGACGGTATCCAAGGCCAGCAGTTTTATTTATCAGGTACTTTTTTCTCTTGAGTCATCCATTCTCATGGCATAATGCTCAAGGACCTTGGCAGTCATTTTGCCACTGAAAGAGATGGGTCTTATCTTTTCACATTGACATGGTAGCTTCAACAATTGAGCACAGCCTTATTCGTTGTCATCCATAAATATAAAGCAGAAGGAAAAGTCTTAGTGTAATGTATTTGGCAGTGCAGAATTTCTTGACAAGTTGCTGAACTGGCACCACACCAGTGATATCACTCTTCAAAGCCATCTGCCACGTGCAATGAAACGCAATCACGGACCAGTGCAGTCTGGACTTCCTTTGGTTTTTGGTAGTTAATTATCTTAGGGAGCTCTTTCTGAGACTGCAGCCAGTATATTTTCTCTTAAATACATCCAGGCATGCAAGCACATACAGACAAGAAATAGGGAACCAGCCAAACCCATTTCAATATGTACCAATAAAAGTTCAAAGAGTGCCTGAAAATTAAACGAATATTACCTTCATGCACAGAATAACTACTCTGCCTCTGCCAATGAGTTTCAAAGCAATTGGTAACGTATCTCATTAACTATGAGTAAAAAAAAAAGGTTCTGTTTTACAAGTGGGGAGATGAAGCAAAAAAATCTGCTTGGAATTTGCCACATCATGCCTTAGACAACTTAAAACGAAATCTTAAACTCTATGCCAGATTATATATGGCCGAGTTACTGGAAAGGATGACCGGTTCTCAAGGTCTTTGGCAAAGAAGCATAAGGCCTGATTCACATCACACTGGTAGAAATGGTGCTTTTCTTCATTTAATGTGAATTTAATACATATGAACTATGGATCTATATGAAGCATTAATGATACCGGAGAGCCCTTTGCTACAGGAATGGATTTAATGAATAATAACATTTCTGCAGATAGTAAAAATAGATGATCAGTTTTGGTGGCTGGAAGTAGAGTGCTGAACTAGATCAATTTTATTCTCATTTGGGAAGAATTTTTGAGTCAACCTTTCCACAGATATAGCTTCTTGGGAGCAATTCCTATTATGATGGTAGATGGAAAATGAGCCGCGGTAGGAACTAGCTTCCATTCATTAGATATTCTCATATGTGATCCTTCCTTGTAAGAGACATTTGGCCATATGGAAAGACAAAAGTGAGGAGACAACTGATCATGTGGACAAGCCTCTAAATGCTGCACTATGTTGTTTCAGTTAGCTTTCTTGGATTTGGAAGGTTTGGAAGGTTCTCCATGACTGCTTCATCCAATCTCCCAAGCCAAAATATCCTGCTAAATGGTGCAAATGTATAAGACACCTTACAAACCAGCAAAACATTGGGTGTATTTAATGGCTAGCTAAATACTGCAGAAACCAAAATATTTCTGCCTACTCAAACATGTGCTGTATATTGCAGGGATTTTGTTTCTTTCCTGTTGTATCTGTTTATATAAGAGCAGCCTTCTGACCCTGCTCCTTCTACCAACTAGATCTAGTGAGAGGGTGCAGGGCCCCCTTCATGCGTCCGGAAGGGGGGTACCCAGCCTCCCATGCTACACCCTTGTCATCAAAATGAGTAGAGTCAGCTCTGACCTTTTCTCATAGGAAAGGTGATTCAAATTACTGGATGATTTTGATTTCCCTTTTCTACACCATTTCCAGAATGACAATATCGTTTTTGAAATACTGTGACTAGAAGAGTACATGGTATTGCAAATATGATTACATTATAGAGCATTATGAGCATTATGATATGGGCTGTCTTGTTTTCAACCCCTTTCCTTATAATCCTAACACAGAATTTGCCTTTTTCACTGTTGCTGCACATGGAATCATTGTTTTCATTGAGCTATCCACCAAGATCTCTTTCTTGGTCAGTCACCACCAGGTCAAATGCTATTGACCTATGAGGGCAGGCCCAGGCCCAGCTAGGGGTCAACTGACCAAGCTGACCAAGGGACTTGGAAAGTCCCAGCCAGCTCAGCAGAGATGACACATCCAGGCATGAGAAAGACACGAGTTAGACCTGGCCAGCAATAAGCACATGCAAGAAAGGGGTCACTGCTTGCATATGATAAGGAACAAGGAAACAGGCCCATGGGCCAATTGAATGTGTAAGATACAAGGGCTTCCCAATATGGGAAATGCAAAAATGTATAACTGCCTGGGCTTTGGGTGGAAGTATTCGGAGAACTGTTTCAGCCCTGCTCGGCTGCTTTTCTCCCGCTGGCTTCAATAAAGAATCCTTTATCTGACATCTGAGTTGTCTCCTCCTTGGTGATCGGAACCAGGGAGGTGAGAGCCTCTGGCCATCAACCTCTATTTTATGGTATTGTTTGCCCCAGTGTGTGCCACTTTATACTTATATTGGACTAGACTTGCCTTTGAGCGAGTATGGAGTCTTATGTATTATCATGCCAATAAAGGTGACTGAAACGGAACTGACTAGACTTGCCCCACTGTCACACACTGATCCAGTTTGAAGAGTATTGTGGAGCTCTTCACAGTCTGCTTTGTTTCTCAGGCTCCTGAATAATTTGGTGTTTTCTCCATATTTGGCCACTGATTACTCTGATTCCAGATTGTTTACAAACAAATAATTGGTTTGAGCAACCAGTTCCTAATGGATTTTTTTGTGTCAATTCAGACACAACCGTTTTGGCTCGCTGGCTGCTAACAGATTTTTTTTTAACCTGCTCAGACAAATCTGCTTGCATCCAGTTGGCATTGCAGGGCTCAGCCTTTTTTTTAATGAAAACTGCTTTATTTCATTTTCAGTGCTTCCTTCCGCTTTTGAATCGCTCCAGTGTGCTGTTTTACCATGGCACATTCTTTTTTGCCCTCTTGCAACCCTGTACATCCCAGTGCAGTTGATATAGAAATGCAGCACTATAGTGCAAATCTATAGCCCTATAGTGCAAATCTCAGAACATTAACAAAAAAAAGCCGAGAAAGAAAGTGTGGTGGGAGAAGACGGGGGGAAATTGCGGCACTGTTTGAAATGGCCAGAGCGCTTTAGAGATGACTCATAGATGGATTGAAATGAGCTGCATGAAACGCCCATCCCTGTATCACTTTACTTGGAAATGGTCCAACAATGGATGACATCCAGTTTAGAAAGGTAATCTGAAAAGGGCCTAAGTATTGCAGTATTGCATAAACTAAAGAAAATTACAAGAATATTAAGTTTAAAAAAATCAATGAGAGCATCAACTTCTACAATTGCTTTTGCTAAACCTCCCCACACAGACAAAAAGGTGACATAACTTCTCTGAGGAAATCAAAACAGTCTGTATTTCACATAGAAGTATAATAAATCTCCATCTCCTAAAACTTTTAAGGGCATCCATAAAGCAATGGGATTATGTTTCATCTCTCCAGAGGATAAACCACAGAGGTTTTGGAACAACCTGTGGAATTTTTGGATGGTAGCTCAGATATGGGGCTTTGTGTCTGTATACAGTCCAAATATATAACATAACTGAAACCTTAGTTTTTAAGGTTTTTTAAACCCCAAATATGAATCAGAACAGGACTAAAACATTGATGGAATGCAAGTGAAACAGAAGTATGTAATCTCCTTCTTAGTTGCATAGTTTATATGTAGGAGTTCCATCACTAGCACCTTCAGTTAAAGGTTATTGGGCAGCTGAGCACTTTTGCCAGAGACACTGGAGAGTTTCAGTCACCCAGAGTAGACCATAGTGGACTATACGGACTCACTGCCTGACTCAATGTAAGTCATCTTCATAACTTCAGTGATTTTTCACTAGTCTATTAGATGAAGGGGAAAAAACCCTTCTCGTGTTTAGTAGACTGTATACAGACACCAAGAATGCTTTTCATTGATTTTACTGCTTCCAATAGATGATATGATAATATAATTCTTGAACTGGACAAAATCAGCTGCAATGACCAAGCAGCTATGTGCAGGCAGAAAGCTGATTGGCACAGTACTGCTTTCATGACAAACTTCACCATCAGGTACCAATCGGGAGCTTTCCTCACATGTCATTGAGGGAGATCAAACAAAATGTATTTGCCCCCACACTTTTCAGGGATGCTTTAGGCTGATCATGCATTGATCCTGTAAGGTTCTTCCAACTCTATGATTCTATACAGTTTGCAGCATGCCTATGTTGTCTGTAGCTGTCACTAGTTAATAATCTGGCTGCTGCGTTCTGTAGCAGTTCAAATTGATCCTCCAGCTGCAGTAGGATTTCAGCTGTTCAACCCTGTTGTGGCCAAAAACAGAGAGCCAGCAAAGAGAACACAAGGAAGAACATTCTGGGAGAGAGGGAAAAACACATGTATATAATATAGATTATGTCTGGGTGAACAGTAACATTTCCCACAAATATTTAGGGATTTTAGTGGAGAGCAAACAAAACATGAGTCAACAATATAATTCTATGGCACAGGGCCAATACCGTAAATTTCTGAGATTTGGTGAGAACACTATTACCCTGCATTTATTTTCATTTGCAACCAAAGCGCTTATTTAACTGTGCTGCAAAGGATTCGACTGGAGAGTTGTGAAGAATCTAGACAGTCTAGAAAGCAAATCATACGATGAAAAAATGTGGAAAGTGGGTGAGATTAACTTAACGTGTATTCAGTGGAGGAGGATGCATTGGCAGTGCTCTGCTCTTTAGAAAGATAGATGATATAGCATCATCAGGATACATATCACTTTTAAGATTAACATTAAAAATAACATCCTTGCTTGGGGAGCTTACAGTCTAAAATTTGATAGAGGAAAGGGAAGAGGGGAAGAACATCTGCAGCTGTAGATACAAGTAGTTAGGCTGAGTTTTATGAGGGGACAAGGACTTTGGCCAAGGGACTGTTGAATCAAGTCTTGACAAAAGGAGGGAAATTTTTGAAAGAGGAGATATCTCAGGAGATAAATTTAGGTTTTCATTAAGAGAAGCTTTCAAACTCTAAAAGTGGGTCACAGGTACTATGCTACCTAGGGAGCTTCCTTTTTGGGGATTTACAAATAAGCATATGTTGGGTACTTCAAGTACCCTTTGGGTAGCTTCAGACACTTTAAAAAGTGCCTGTAGAGGATGCACAAATGGTTTATGTGTCATCATTGTTTATTGCCCCCCAAGGTAATATTCAAAGCAAAATCTTGAACTCCTCTTGTGCAAATTCTGAAAGCATATGTCGCTCATGCAAGTCCTTCTTGGAAATGTGCAAATTCCCTTTTTGGAAATTAATTCAGAAGCACAAAAAGAAGACATGCTATTTACATACTCTCAGGGCAACTTCAAATTACATCTAATGATCCCTTTTCTAATGTAACTATTGTTGAGTTAGTATTCTAAAATCTTGTGCCACAAACAAACAAAAACAGCAACAAACAGGCTCTTTGAATTAAGAAATAAATCTTGCCACTAGTCACACCCAATATAGCAAAAATACAAGATAAAAATTCAGCCACAATAGTATGAGCAGCATCTATTCCTGATTTGCAAATCTTGGAAAATGGTCTATTTTGATGCTATTCCATGGTGAATTTTAGCCACTTTAAAGAACAAACTAGTCTGTAACACCACCACAGTGCCGTGACCCAGTCATTATCCACTGCTAAGGTAAACAGAATAAAGAAAATTAAAAAGGTAGAGAGAAATGGGTGAAGGAACACCAAAAACCTTTCTGATCTTTTGATTTTGCTCTGCCTGCTCCTCTCTACTTTTAAAAAATCTAATCTGGACAAAGCCCATTAGGACTGAAAAACAGAACATTCATCTTGCTGACAAAATGAATTTACATTTTCTGGTATCTGGGCCTATATCTATTCTAGCTTCTCTGATGGGCAAATACGATAGGCAGAAAACTATTTATTGGCCTCTTAAGTACTAATAATTATTATGAAAATATTGTATCTGGTAATGGTAGGGTTGCCAACCTCCAGGTGGGACCTGAAGATCTTCTGGAATTGCAACTGGTCTCCAGACTATGGGGGTCAGTTCCCCTGGAGAAAACGGCTGTTTTGGAGGGTGGACTCTTTGACATATACTCCACCATCTCATCACTAGTCCTTCCTTCCCAGGCTCTCTAGGAATTTCCCAGCCCAGAGATGGCAACCCTATATAATGGAGAGGTGTTTAACATTTGTGAGATAAACTTAAGGCAATAATGGTAAAATGATTTTTAAAACAGATGAATGTACAGAAAATGAATTATTTACCTAAGAAACAAATTACGCCCCCCAGTTCTACTGTATGAATGCTGATGTTGACTATCCACTCAATTTCAGCTGTTTGCCAAATATCCGATGTTATGTAAGCCACCTTCATCACAGAAAATGCAGCCTACGCATTTTGCTAGATACATAGAGGTGGCACATTGTTAGGGGTTAGCTCTTCCTAGCAGTGCTAAAGTAACAGGTTCTGGTTGTGGCTAAAGGCAACCTGATGAATTCTTGGCTATTCTTGACTGATGCAGTGGTGGCCAGATGCTAGGAGCAGCAAGGTTTCTCTCTGGGATGCCTGTTCTGCTCTGTCGTGATTGGATTAAGTGCAGTCCTGCCTTTTCAGCTGAACCTTGTCTGTCTATGTGGTGGCTGGAACCAGGTTTAGTGATACAAAAACAGATTGGGGAGCAGCTGGCTCTCACATCAAGATGGGTGTTGGGACTTACCCAGAATGGCAGCACTGCAGTGTTCCTAATAAAGGTGTAACATTTTGATAAACATTTATTGCATGCCTTGAAAAAAGTCATTTTCAAATGAGTTCTATATTGAGTGGCTTTGCCTCGCAGCTGTGAAGGCCTTTGATTTTTCTGACCTCATTATCAGTATGTGTTTGAAGGGTGTGTGATTTGTGGCAAGCATATAACAGAAATTCTGCAATCAGGTTTCCCATAGGAAAATTTATCTTCGTGAGGTTCCTTATTAAAAGCTATCAGGACTGTGTTTTGGATAGTTCATATTTGGCCCCCGAGGAGAGCATTTGCAGGGGGAAAAATTTGTACAAGTGCACAACTATTGTGTTGATCCAGCAGTTTGGGAAGCTGGAACACACAGGTGTGCTCTGTTTGAATCTGTGTATGCATTCCCCTGTGGTGGTAATGCAGTGTGCCATTTAGTTGCCATGTAGTCTGGGTGGGTTCTTCCTTCATCCCCATGCCAGTGCCTCATTTGGTCAGAGTATGCTTTGCATTAACATCTAACAGCATCAATTTATGATGCTCTTTTAAGAGTCGCTGAAGACTTCAAGATTGTACTAGTAATCTGTAACTGTTCTAGGCACCCAGGCAAGTTTAAAGCGGAAAGCTTAGTTTAGATTTTTCTGCCCCAAAGATAACAACGAAGAATGCAAAACTTCCAAGTTCACAGTGTGATGATCACAGTGACTAAAAGGTACCATAGTGAGAGCATGGCTCGCTTTCTGTTTGTCTTTAAATGCTTTGTATTTTTGTGTGGTATTCTTTGGCACTATGGGGATTTGTGCTGTTTCTGTTTAAGAATGATCTTTAAAGCCTTTTGCCCTGGATCTACACATGCTCTTCAACCTACTGTGTGTGTGTTCAGGGAATTAATGAGGCAAGGGATTTTAGCAGCCAATTGCTGCTAAGGCCTCAGTGGCTTTCCCCCTTTTTTTAAAAAAAAATTAAAAGATGATTTTTCACCAAATCCAGTACATGACATGTAGATGTCAATACCTGCATGTCATGTCTTCATGATAGGATTGCCAACCTCCAGGTGGGGCCTGTTGATCTCTGGCTTTTACAACTGATCTCCAGACTACACAGATCAGTTCGCCTGGATAAAATGGCTGCTTTGGAGGGTGGACTCTATGGCATTGTACCATGCTGAGGTCCCAACCCTCCCCAAACACTGCCCTCTCCAGGCACCACCCCAAAATCTCCAGATATTGCCCACCCCAGAGCTAGCAATCCTACTTCATAATAAAGAATGGGCAGCACGCTGCAATAGGAACCTTTGGGGCTAGATTACATAATAGAGTTCTGTTGCTTGAAGCTGAGAAAAAATAATTCTTTCTGTTGACATTTACTTCAGTATCCACGCTCTTAAGGTTCTATGCAAAGGAAAAGGCCTGTGCATCAAAATCACTATGTAGAAACTAAGTAATGCATATGAACTAGATGCAAATATACATAGATCTAAGGTTCTGTTGTGGAGAGGGTACAGTTAAGGCCCCCACCTCCATTGGCAGAAGATTTTTGGAGCTGGGGCAATTGTAGGCACCTGCGCACAATGCGATTATGTCACTTCCCGGTTTACTCCCAGAAGCACCACATCGCCAGAGCCGCTTTAGCGCTCAAATCCCCAATAAGCTGGTATTTTAGGGGTTTGAATGCTAAAACAGCCGCGGTAGGGTTCCCAACTGCCCGCTTATGCCAGGCAATCTACCGCCTCTTGTTCATGTTGCCCACTGACTCTTAGCTGGTGGGTGGGCGGTTTAGTGAGGTGGGAGGTTTCGTGTCATGGCATCAAGTCGGGTTTGTTCGGGGCAGCCCCAACCGCCCTGGCTGGAGAAAAAAGCCATCTCGTCCTCCCTGCCTTGTTGCCAAACAGCTGATTGGGAAAAGCTTATCAGCGCCGAGGCTCTGGGATGGGCAGGGAGGGCCACTGGAGGGGAGGAAACAAGGCGATTCATGGCAGCAGCCTCCTAGGAAGCCTGAGGAGATGGCCCAGCCCTGGGTCCTCCTCCTGGGAAGACCCAAGCCCATGCCTTCGCCAAGCCGGGTGCTTACCTGCCACCAAACAAGGATGCCTCGAGGTAGCTCTGTTTGCCACTGACGCAGGAGAGCCCTCTTCAGCTCTCCTTCTCTCAAGATGCTAGTGGTTTATGCAGAACCTTCAGCATCACGCTGGGGGGATACTCTAGCACTTGCAAAAAAAAAACTTCTGTGGTTTCCATTGAGGTTTTTTGCTAGTGCTGAAGCGTCCCCCCAGCACAATGCTAATGGTTCTGCATAAACCCACAGAACTGGGAGACACAAGGAGGGCTCTCCTGCCTCAGTGGCAAGTAGAGCTACCTCGAGGTGTCTTTGTTTTGCGTCAGGCTTTTCCCACCTGCCCGGAGCCTTGCCACTTATCAGCAGACTCAACAGCTCCCAGGACATGGAGTAGGATATAAGGCCCATCAAAGGGGCAGAAGGAGCCCTCAGTTCTCCTGTTTCAATGGTGGCCCCTGAGATTGCCATACCAGACATTGTCAAGGGTAGGAGGCCCATCATGTCTTCTGTACAGGATTCTATGAGATATATCATAACTCTTACATCTTTAATGGTTTCCAGAAGTCAGAGCGATTTTGAGAAGCGCATAAGTGATCACACTACCAATTTAATGAATACTGAAATCAACAGGTTAATTTTGCCAGTGTAAATATTTTTGTATGCTCCCCCCCCCTCAAGTACATGTTGCAGGAATCAGGAATGCCAGCATCCAAGGGGAGCCTCGACATCACCTGGAATTACAGTTGACCTCCAGACAACAGAAATCAGTTCCCCTGGAGAAAATGGTGGCTTTGGAGGGTGGATGCTATGGAGTTATACCCTTCTGAAGTCCCTCCCCTCTTCAAACCCTCCCCTCCCCACGGTCCACTCTCCCCCAGATCTTCAGGAATTTCCCAACCAAAAGTTGGCAACCCTATGCAGGATGCGTCAGGAAGTTCGTTTTTTCTCTTGGCACTGATGAGAAAACACACAAAACAAATGTCATCTTGACCATGTGTGAGCTATTATTCAGGCTCAGTCAGAAGCAGAGAGACCTGAGATGCAAAAATGGCTTAAATATTTCTGCCCTTGTGAGTTGTATCTGTTCCAGCATATCCTGAGAGGGCATTACTTTGCTTGTAAGAAACGCCTTTGGTGCTATTCGCTGAGGATGTTGCTGAGGATGTATTGTAACCGTGGTTCCTTTTCTTGCAACAGATTCCAACTTGCAGATCTGCCAGCACAGAGCACCAACATGTTGCACTAAGAAGATGGAAGAAAGCTATCAAGCAGCTGTTCGGAGAGAGAGGATGGAGAACATCCAGACTCTAAATTTTGAACTGAAATATATGATCGTTGGTCACATCTCAGCTTTTCAAGGTAGGAATAATAGATTTAATTATTAAGGAACTTTTTATTATGAAGACGAATTATGAAGGGATATAAGTAAAATGCTATGATGAGTCAGCTATGGGTCATCTGGGTTATTGCAACAGTGACCAACTGTATACTGCTTCCAGGAAGATTGCAAGTAGGGCATGAAGACATCAGTCCTCCCTGTTTATCCTTCTCTCTGAACATAGAGGTTCCTTTTAGTTATCATGTCTAATAGCAGGCCTATTTTCACACGCTAAAGACAATACTATCTATTTCTTGTGGGTTTTACAAGCTCAGCATCACAATTTAAGTCTGTCATCCATACCTTGCAGAGATGTTCAAGCTTCAGAACATGAAATTTGCACACTTACATTCAAATGTTTGTAATGCCTGTACTGTAGAAATGAATTATAAACAATATGCCTTCCATACTGTCCTGGGTTCAAAGGTCATGAGAATGTAGACATAAGCTCATTTTTAATTTATTAAACAAAATGGAATAAAATATTTTCCCTTTGCCAATTGAGTAGCACTGGTGTTTCAATCAAGAAGGGGTCATACTTGAGAAGTGGGTAGTCTTTACTGTGTAAAGCAGAAGTGTGTACAATTGACTCCACAATTCAGATTTCATTAGAATATATACATTGATAATAATAATTGTCATTTAAAATATAACTGGAAATACATTGATAAATATTTAAACAGCTATCTGCTTGTTCTCTAAGTTATGCACTGTGCTTTTATGTTAAACAAGAGCAGCTACGAAGTGGTATCTTTAAAAATAAAATGGTGGTGTGGTTAGAGTGTCAAACTAGGGAGGCCATGATTCAGATCTCTGATCAGCCATAATGTTCATTGCATGAACTTGGGTTGTAATGCCCAGATATAAGGGCTGGTATAAAATACTAGGTACTCATATGCACACACATGGAAGCTTTGGGGAAGTTGGCATCTGGGAGCCATGAACCAACAAATCATGTTCTCTGTGCTTGATACGGCCTTTCACCAGTAGAGAGCTCTGAATTACCTTCATCTTTAGGAATGTGGTTTCTAGTTACTAAGATCACAAGACCTAGAACTTGCTTAGAGACAGCCTTCGGCCAATATCTATAGGTTATGCTAATTAGAGTGAAGTAGACACCTAATGTGCATTGGTGCTTTTGTGTATCAATCTGCTTGTCAGCAGCCATGGGCCTGCCCCATGCGAATGCATAAATGATACTGGCTTTCCTTTGTTTCTCTGGTGAGTAACTCTGCACATCTTATTTGTGGGTTATTTCACCCCCAGGTCTGTGTTTAGCTAAATAAAGAACTGTTGCTCTTTTTAACCTCCTCGTAGTTGTCTTCATTGGACTCTATAAGACAACCAGGGCACTTCAGGGCCAATCACAATCAGTCTATCTCACCTCACAAGGTTGTTGTGAAGGTATATTAGAGGAAGATAGAATAATATATTCAGCCCTGAGCTCCTTTTGTGAAGAGCAGAACAGAAAATGGATAAAAACCACAACTAAGATGTATTGAAGTGTTGATTTACCTTCTTTTGATAAAACGGGCTTAAAATGTTGTTGTATTCTGACAATTTTTGAGTTGTTGATAGAGTTTTGAATTTTTGGCTCATGCAAGGTCTGAGATTTAGTCCTTATTATCCAATCAGTTACATTTTGGGGAAAAACTTTCTGCCTGAAGCCCTAGAGATCCACTGCTAGGCAGAGTAGACAATACTGAATTAGAAGGACCAATGGCCTGACTTAATACTAGGCACCTGTATATGTCCAGACTTGCAATGCTCTTCGGACATTACCCAGGCATACCGTCCTGGGTAAAGGCTTCAGACATTACCCAGGCTCACCATCCCAGGAAGCGCACAAGCAGAACATGAGAGCAAATGCATTCTCCCATTGTTTGTTCCCAGTATTGTATTTTTTCATAACTTTGGGTGGTAGAGATTTGCTTTTGCAGTTAGGCATTTAAACTGCTTAGAGTTAGGAGGGGGCAGGGGAATGGCAATTTGTTTCATTTCACAAAGAGCTTTGAAGAAAACAGTCTTTTTTTAGTATCCCGCATAGCTTGAAAATCTGGCACCAAGTCACATTTGAGCCCTCTGCTGTGCCAAAGGGGAAATATGGAGCCATTGTTGAATGACAGTGAGTTATTCAAGTGATCTTTCAGCATCATTATAGAATAAAGCAAAGGTCAGAATAGATTAACCTGTAAGATCCTGAGGTCAGTCCGGCAGCTTTATTGCTTGACTGAGTGAAATCCGTCGCTAGACATTTCAAAGTAGCTTGAATTTACAAGCATTTTCTAGAAATGGCCATCTAAATTATTGAATTGTAAATGGTTATAAACTGGCTTTGTCCACCTGAGGTGAGAACATGCCAGAATTTCAGCTCTGCCTTCTTAAAGCCTCAAAGGTTCATTTGTTCGTTTGGTTTGTGTGAGGTTTCAAAAGGCTCTCTAAACCCTTTCTTCAGATGACACTATATAAACATTCTGTTGCTCAAGCAGGGGTGCCTTGGTTTCCCCTGCCTTTGGGTTGCCTTATTGTTGTGTCACATCATTATAACATTAAAGGCGGCATGCCTCAAACTGCTCTGCTGCAGACATAAGCCCCATTAGCTTTTTCATGAGGCTTGTGCTGGTGGGACCATTGAAACTGGACTGAATATCAAATTAGGCAATTCAGAATCTGAACAATATGCTAGATCTTCAGCAACAAATGGGCCACTCATGGGTTTCTATTTGTAACTTGTATAGAGCATTAATTTTAATGAGAATATTTCATTTCATTACTTTTATTCCCCCCCCCCCCCCATTTTTTTGCTCAGTGTTTTGGTTACCTTCTGAATAGCCTTGCTATCTGAGAAAATTTCCGAATGTTTATTTGGTTTGATTTGTAGCTGCTGAATTAAGGGTTTTAATAGAAATATAGTCTGGTATTGGGGTGGAGAAATCAAAGTTATGTATTTTTAGCACTCTCATAAATGTCTTCTGGAGGCTGCAGAAATTTCCCCCTATTTCATAGCCTGTTACACAAATGAATAATATATATATATATATATATATATATATATATATATATATATATATATATATATATATATATATATATATATATAATTATATATATAATTATATATATAGTGTGTGTGTGTGTGTGTGTGTGTGTGTGTATATATATATAGATATATAGATATATAGATATATAGATATAGATATATATAGTATACAGTATAGTATAATTATATAGTATATATTATATATATTATAATATATATATTATAAAATCCCAGAAGGTCATGTGATCAAGGTTTCTTGTGTCCTATGCTAATAGGTACAGTGTGGCATAATTATCAGAATGCTGAACTAAAGATGAAGAGATCCAGATTAAAATCCTCACTGAGCTGTGAAGCTCACTGAGTTACCGTGGGCCAATTATACACTCTCAGTCTAACCTTCCTCACAAACCATGAGGATAAAATGAAGGTAGGAACGATATACAGTGCCCTAGGCTGCTTAGAGGAATGATGTAATAGAAAGTATGAGAAAAACAGAAGAATAAGCACCCTGTACTTTGATGTCCATGATATCAAAATGAGGGGAGGCCCTTCACTTTGTCTTGAAGGTAATACTATTATTGTCATAAAGGGCAGAGGTTTCCTCATATGGCAGTAGCAATGGTATTGCAGTCCTCAGGGAACCAGAATGGATATAGGTAGGTTGCAAACTTCCAGTTGGTGCCTGGAGTTCTCCTGGAATTACAACAGATCTCCAGACTACAGAGATCTGTTCCCCTGGAGAAAATGGCCACATCGAAGGATGGACTGTATGGCATCACATACCTGCTGATCTCATTCCCTTCCCCAAATGCCACACTTTCCAGGCTCCACCCCCAAGTCCCTAGGAATGTCCCAAACTGGAATTTGCAACCCTAGGTATAGGTAATAACTTTCAAATAGCCAATATGATCGGAGGCAAAGATGTTACTTAGGGTTGCCAGCTGCCAGGTAGTAGCAGGAGATCTCCTGCTAATTCAACTGATCTCCAGCCGATAGAGATCAGTTCACCTGGAGAAAAATGGCCGCTTTGGCAATTTAACTCTATGGCATTGAAGTCCCTCCCCTCCCCAAACCCCACCCTCTTCAGGCTCCGCCCCCAAAATATCCCTCTGGTTGCAAAGAGGGACTTGGCAACCCTAATGTTACTGATATTGTGTGTGTGAAATTCACTCACAGCTGTATTACCTCAGGGAGGGAAAACCACCCTTCATATCTCATGTCTCTGCTTCCTGCCCACATACTGTTATCTGAACAGCTAGAGTTAATTCAACAAAGGCTTCAGGTTTGTACTATGTATAGAATCCCATAGATCTCTGTTACAAAGATCTTGCCTAAGCTGCAGACAGATCCAGACTGAGGCCTCCTTTCATGTGGAGAATTTGGTGGTGCTCACTTCTGCAAAAAGTCAAACTCCCTTTTGCTAGAGTCATTTTTTTTTTGAAGGGGGGGATGTTCTAGCAGTCAAGTGTTCACTGCATCTCCTGAAGGTTACTTTACTCAGAGTCTTCACTGTTATAGACATTGGGGGTGTGTTT
The DNA here is from genome assembly GCF_029931775.1 of Euleptes europaea. Classification (NCBI taxonomy): domain Eukaryota; kingdom Metazoa; phylum Chordata; class Lepidosauria; order Squamata; family Sphaerodactylidae; genus Euleptes; species Euleptes europaea. Next base: position 43,028,416 of record NC_079316.1, read on the forward strand.
GTGTGTTGAAAAAACTGGCGTCCAGCTTTTACTGATAGGTGGCATTGAGGGCAACAGCTTTTTGATTTAAAAAAATCCTTGCATGATCTCAGTTCCTGTAGTCAGTTGTTCTGTAAGATGGTCTGAACCCGCATCCCAAAGGGGTGATACCCTATTAATACTTATTTTTTGCATGGTTAGGAAGGTCATTTTCATCCTTCCTATTTTCTCTGGCAAATGCCCTGTTTTCATCTGTGTCTTCTATGCAGCAGATACAGAACCGGCATCCATTTTAACAGCAACATTTCTATGTAATTTTATTAATACAAAATATTGTCTAAGGCTTTCATGGTCAGAGCATCGGTTCTTGTAGGTTATCCGGGCTGTGTGACTGTGGTCTTGGTATTTTCTTTCCTGACGTTTCGCCAGCAGCTGTGGCAGGCATCTTCAGAGATACAATCTTCAATTGTATTTACTGTATTAATACAATTGGGGGAAAAGATAATTGTAGTTTCATCACAAGTATGGAGAAACAATAAAAAAGAACTTTCCAATTTAGCCAGAAGTTGTCATGCAATGTGTACTGGTTGGGTTGAAGCAGAGCCTCCCTGTATCAGGGTCCTGCAGCAGAGACTCAGGACACATTTTCAGTTACCTTTCCCCAGTCTTTCTGCAGAGGTCAGATCAAACCCAGGGCTGAGTATCTTCTGGAACTGATGCAAGACGTATTTAAAATGTAGGTTCCCAGTTTTGAGCCTAATGATGAGTTGGGTTTCCTTTTGTCAGCAGATTTTGAAATGTTTAAACTTCAGTTTTTTTGAAAATTATTTCCATGATCACTTTGCCTTGAATATAGGCATCGGATATTTCCAATGGTTACTACCTGCCTGAAGCCCTTGGGTACAGTACGGGTTAAATATCCAGTGCATGAAATAGCTAGTTGTCTGAAATGGTCAGAACATTCCTCTTACTAAGTCCCCGTGTTGCTCACCAATAATTAAAATGAAACCTTGCCCAAGGTTTTGAAAGTAAACATTACTCTGACTCTGAGACATTCATCAGTGCATAACCTTCAGTTAATTTGGCTTCTCCTGTTGGAGACAATCTAAGCCCTATGCTTGGCATCTCAAGAATTTCATCTTAAATAAAGAAATAGATGTCCTCCTCTCTGTGGGATGGAAAAACCTCATGTAATTAATCGTGGTTGCCTGTTAAGTTTATTCTTGCAATACTCTTCTTTCCTGTTCTTAAAGTGAACACTTTAAGGCTTGTGCCGTGAGAATGTTGATCGAAAAGTCTTTGGTCCTGGTCTGAACTTTAAAGCACAGTATGGTGGCCAGGAGACCACTATTAAAATAGTTCGACATGCATTTCTTAGAAGAATGGGGACCTACAAACACCTTTTTAAAATATTTTGACTATATGAAGACTTAGTTTCTAAACTGCATTCTTTTCAAGAGTTTTGACACTTGGGTAGAAGCAGAACCTTTTTAACAGCTGCCAGTGTTGCGTATCTAGTATAAGGCTAGATTAAATTCATCACATCTGTGCACAGATATTGTTCTTGGACTAGGGCCCATTTCATACATGTGGTTGGATTTAGTGCTGCTGCTGAACTCTTCATTTTCTATGAAGATTTGCATCATTAGTGCAAGCCATTGCAAGGGCAAACAATAAATCAATTGGATTCTAAAAACAATCACATAGATTTTGCTTTTACTTGTTGATGGCAAGGTGTTCTTGGTACATGGAATGGGACATATTAAAGTAAAGTTGAAACTGCTCTCATATATTTGGGCTCATAATGGCTTTCTTGAAGGTAGCAATTGTATATCCCTAGATGCAAAAGCAAGAGGAGATGACCTTTGTCTCCTTGCACACTTCAACCTGCTTTAAAGCACAAATCTCTGTTTTCCCTGTGTGGTTCCAATACTTTCTACTTTATGTGGGGATAATATTCTGCCTGTCTCTTCTTCCCAGCAGGGGGTGACTATTTTCTCTCTGAGAAATGCCACAGCTACATTTCAATAAAATTAAGGATGCTGAGGGATCTCCTATCCATCCTCATCTTGGTCTGTCTTGTTTGCCCCCCCCCTCTCTCTCTTTCTCATGTTATTTATGCTGATTGCATTGTGCATTAAAACAAGACAGCAGACATGGTCTATTGCCAGGTAGTGGGAAGAAGAGCATTTGCCTCCTATCCCTTCCTCAGTCTACCTCACGGCCTGCCTGTATGCTAACAATTGGCTTTTATGTTCAGCAGATACAGCCAGAGAGAGATTGTAGAATGGCAAACAAGAGTCACTGTGTTAACATAGAATGAAATTAGCCCCACCCCAGGAATTGTTATACACCATAAATCACCCTGTGGAAAGGCAGACCTATCAGCGCAATCGTTTTGGGTGGCAAAATCCAAATGTAAATCTCCGTTGGTAAATGGGCCTGCTGTGCGTCTTGAGTTACCTGAGTCACTCCCTTCCTGCCACCATATTCTCACTTTTTTGAGCTCTGAGTCAAACAGTCAGTAATTAGAATAACAGCATGATCTGAATGTTTTCTGTTAGTTCCAAGTGTTCTTAACTTTCCAGTTTGGATTAGTTATTGTTTACAATATTTGTTCTCCTACCGCACAAAGCAGCTTCAAATAAAAATACAGAACATGATGTTGGATCCAGTTTTTTTCAGATGGTGAAAAAAAGAAGGAGGGGTATTCTTTAGTCATCCAAAAAGGCTATGCTTGGAATAGGGTTGCCAACCTCCAGGTACTAGCTGGAGATCTCCTGCTATTACAACTGATCTCCAGCCAATAGAGATCACTTCCCCTGTAGAAAATGGCCGCTTTGGCAATTGGACTGTATGGCATTGAAATCCTTCCCCTCCTCAAACCCCTCCCTCCAAACCTCCAGCCAGTGGTGAAGAGAGCCCTGGCAACCCTAGCTTGGAATCATGGGACCTAATGGATAAAAGGCATGTGGGACCCGGGCTGTAGAAGGAATTGAGTAGCACTGATTGGAAAAGATGGGTGGATCCAACCCATAAATACTAACTATATAAAATAAGACCTGCAGTAATCAAAATCATAACCCCCCTTCTCAAATGCACAAAACCATAATAGCAACAGCAATGTAATAAAAGCAAGCAAAATAAATAGTACCATCACAGCATTAAAATAGTAAAATAGCAAGGAGGAAAAAAGTAGGAGGAACATCTTACCAGTTGATTAACATTTTTGTTCAGGACTGATTTTTCTCTCTCTAGAGCTTGGCTGTGGCCAGAGACACAAGCCCTTGGGCACAAGCGGAGCCTCTTAGCCTCTCGCTCACTGCCTGTGTCTTCAAACCAGCCCGCTAGTATCTTCAATAACTACATCTTGAGCAGGTCCTGTTTTTTCCTTGTCTGCTGGTTTATTTATATGGTGTACATCCTATTGTAAGCCACTTTGGGCCCAGGCAGGAAACAAAAGGTGTATAAATATATAAATTAACTAATTAAAGCCAGCAATAATATTAAGCTGATAAGATCTTTTAAAGTAATTTCATCCTGCAGCCCAGAGATAAAACAATGCAAACAATGCAGGGCAACAAAAAGCAGAACCAAGGCATGACTGAAACAGTGGTCACAAAACCCAAACTCTTCTGGGCATGGAGTAGCGGTCACTGGGGGTGTGGTGAGAAGGCAGTTGTGAATTTCCTGAATTGTGCAGGGGGTTGGACTAGATAACCCTGGTGGTCCAGTCCCAACTCTATGATTCTATGAAAATCAGTAACCATCAACACAAAGCCTGTGAAAAGAGGAATGTTTACCCTTGTTGCCTAGAACTTGGAAGAACTGGTACCAGGGGAACCTTTGTAGGGAGGGTCTGCCACAGTTCAGGTGCCCTAATAAAAGGTCCCTGTTCTTGGTGCTCACTCAGTTTAACGGGTTACGCACAACAGGGCTGCTATTGATTATATCAACTGCTGGGCAGGTTTGTATGGGGCAAGATGGTTCATTCAGCACCCTCATCCCCAGTCTCTTAGGCCTTTACCTAATAACCAAAACTTTGAATTTTGTCTGTAAGTGAATATAATGTAGTAGCTATGGCTCTATTTAAGGGAAAAAAAGGTTATTCTCATTGTTTAGATTAGTTGCTCTTTCACTACATATCTCTACAGTGTCCCATGAACCTCTTCCTAGCCTTCACTATAGTGTGGTGTAGTGGTCAAGAGTGGTGGTTTGGAGCAGTGGAGTCTGATCTGGAGAACTGGGTTTGATTCCCCACTCCTCCACATGAGCGGCGGCGACTGATCTGGTGAACTAGATTTGTTTCTCCACTTCTACACATGAAGCCAGCTGAGTGATCTTGGGCAAGTTACAGCTCTGTTAGAGCTCTCTCAGCCCCACCTACCTTTTGTCTTTTGTGGGGAAGGGAAGGAAAGGGAAGGTGATTGAAAGCAGTCTCCCTTAAGGATAGAGAAAATCAGCATGTAAAAACCAGTTCTTCTTCTTCTCCTTCTTCTCCTTCTTCTCCTTCTCCTCCTCCTCCTCCTCCTCCTCCTTCTCCTCCTCCTCCTTCACCACCACCACCACCACTATGCAATGCCAGAATTCTTTATGGAGGAAACTTCCATAAAAGGAAGTACTTTTTTAAAAAAAACTGGGTTCAGATTGTGCACATGTGGAAAGTTGTTGGAAGCAATGTCAAGGGTGTGATAATAAACCTTTGTTACTCATAGATACCAAAGAAAAAGCACCCTTCAAACACTTTGAGTGAAGTGGCAACAGGTGCTGAGTGTGGAACCAGAGAGAGTGAGCTCTATTCCTGTCATTTTTATGTTGAGGGTAATTTGAGGTAATGAGAATACCAATGCTGGTAATTTATTCATTCTTTTGCTATTTTCCCTGGGGATGGGCAGGACATGGTGCTTTGCAATGTCTCCCAGGCCTCAGTCAGTGAATGAGCAGGTATTAGGAATGTAAGGAAATGGTTTGTTTTAAGCTCAGCTGTTTGAGACAAATTGGATTTTCATTGGTACACTTCTCTCCTGTCCCATTTAATGGAAGGAGAAAACATGAGTTTCCTAGTGATGACTGTAATGATATGGTATTAAATGAAAAATGCTCCAAACAGTAAGGCAATTTGCAAGGAAAGCTCCTCCTTTAGCATTCTGCGCTTCGCAACTTAATGCTTCTTTAACGTTTTGTAATGAAACATACATCCCCACTGCAAAGTTTTCCAGCAAACAAGAAAGCAAAGAGTTCATGCTACTTTCTGGCACTGCATGTTGTATAGATGCCTCCATAGACCTTAAGATGGAACCCAGAAGAACAAACTGTATGTGTGTGTAGATGGCTTTTGTCTTAATGGAGGAGGGGGGTTTGGAGGTTTTATTTATTTAAACATTTTGTGCTGTATTTCCACCTGATCAGGGTCCCCAAGGTGACAAGGTGACGCAGTTCTGCTATAGATCATTATTGACACTTTCATACATTGGCTATAGTTTAAAATGAGTGCAAATGCATGTCTATTTAGAAGGCTGTGGCTCTTTGTCTACCCCTCCCCATATTCTAGGTAACTGGTGTTCATCATGGAGTTCCTAGACACACAGTAGATATCTGGTCTAGTTTGTCAGCATAGGCAGTAAAAAGACTATATCCACATGTTCAAGTCCTAATCCATAACCCATGGAATATGGGTTTATATAGACACTCATGCACCTGTACAGGCATGAACACCAACCTAGACTGAAGTGCCCATCATGGCAATTAATAATAATACTTAAGATTTACATAATACTTTCAGTGTTCAAAGAACTTCAATGAATGGGCCGTGGATCAATGGTAGAGCCTCTGCTTTGCATGCTGAAGATCCTAGATTCAATCCTGGCATCTCTAGTTAAAAGAATCAGGTAACAGTTGATATGAAAAAGAAAAGAGGAGTTGGTTTTTTATATGCCAACTTTCTCTACCACTTAAGGAAGAATCAAACCGGCTTACAATCACCTTCCCTTTCCCTCCCCACAACAGACACCCTGTGAGGTAGGTGGGGCTGAGAGAGCTCTAAGAGAGCTGTGACTAGACCAAGGTTACCAAGATGGCTTCATGTGGAGTAGTGGGGAATCAAACCTGGTTCTCCAGATCAGAGTCCACTGCTCTTTACCACTTCACCACGCTGGCTCTCAAGACCTCAGTGTAAATTTCTGGACAGCCTCTGCCAGTAAGAAGTAATAGTACTGAGTGAGACTGATAGTCCAGTAATCTGATTCAGTATAAAGCATCTTTATGTCTATATGTTCACATACATTATCTTGTAATCCTTACAACAGCCATGCAAGGTAGCACACTACTGGCTCCTATCTTACATATGGGAATAATGAGATTGTTTGCTTAAGGGCACCATTGTAGAAGTGTATTTTGAACAGATCCCAGATCACTGATAATTCTTTTAGCCACTAAACTACACAGCTCTCAGATTTAGAATAGAATAATGTGGATTACTTGGTGCAGTTGCACCAATAAAATGACATTATTTCTGTGTTTTTTTTACAAACCAGCTCAGAAAAACCTCTGGGATAAGCTGGCAAGAGTTGATTAGGCATGTTGATTTGCAATGATGTGTTTAAAACCAAGCAGGCTTTGATTGAAAATATCCATCCTGGTTTGTAGTTAATTACCAAATGAGGTCCAAGCACAGTGCTGGTGAATGGATTGCCTCCAAAATCAATGAGCTATTTAAAAACCGAGCAATCTCAGCTGTGGTTTTTATTACTTGCTGTGTGGTGATAGAGAGCAAAAGCTGCTGTTTCAAAATAGACTGTCATGATGCCTACATGCTAGGCCCCTTAGTCAGAGAGCTGGTTACCACCCGCCTTTCCACATGTGTAATGGTACTAAGTATAGCTCTTCTCCTTATTGACCTATTGTGCACAAGCCTAGCCTGAGGCCTTTGGCACAGATTCTTTTCTCACACAGAGCAGTGCAACCAAAGTCCTCATACTACCCTTCTGGATACCATTTCTTCCTATTCAAATATTCCCAAAGCTCCTTTTGTTTTATATTAAAAGGGCCACGTTTCTAAAAAAAGAATTCATATTGAAAGTGAATTAACAGGCCAGAGAGAGCAGGGTATTAAATTGAAATAATAAACAAATAAATAAATACAATTTATTCAAATATTGTCGCAGTTAGGGTTGCCAGGTCCCTCTTCGCCACCGGTGGGAGGTTTTTGGGGTGGAGCCTGAGGAGGGCGGGGTTTGGGGAGAGGAGGGACTTCAATGCCATAGACTGCAATTACCAAAGTGGCCATTTTCTCCAGGTGAACTGATCTCTGGAGGTTGACAACCCTAGTCACAGTACTTCTCCATGTTAGGTTTTACTTATGGGAGCGAACTTGCCAGTCACTCCCATGACAAAAATCATAAAATGGGAAGGATTTAAGTTAATTATGTGGGTGCAACCATGTTGCAATTTTTGTTGTGAGAGTGACTTTCAGAGGCACCACAGATCCAGTGCCAAAATGTTGCCATTCCTAAAGAAGTGACCAGTCCTTTTAATCTGTTCCATTTTACCTCCTCCTCCCCAGCTGTTTTAGTACATGTGAAGTTGGTTTTCAATTACTCTGCAGATAGTTGCTTACAGAGAGTTGGTTAGGAGACAGATTTGTCAGGCAGCTGCTACCTTCAGAACTGAAGCTATTGGGCTCATTTGGACTCACATACGATCACTTTCGCTGAATCGGGGTGGGAATCACTCAGGGAAAACATGTCTCCATTAAGTCAATCTCTTAGATATTTGGAGTCCCTTGATTTTTAGATTTTTATGAGTGCTACTTTTAGGCTGGGGGGAACGGAGTCTTCACTTTAAGAAAAGCACACTTAGAACCCCTTAGGAGTTTATTTGGCATACACTGTCAATTTTCCCCCAGTGGAAATGTTACTCCTGTGCCGAAGCAGCTGTTGTGGTGCACAGCTGGGACTTCACTCAACTATAATTTACCCCCAAGCAACATTATTAATGTATTTAATTTATAGTATGCCTTTCTGATTCAGATTCAATTCAGTTTACAAAATTAGAAAATAATGCAATAAAACGGTATAGCACATCCAATAAACAATGCAAAAACTGCGTAGTTCTTTTCACAAGTATTAAAATGTCTATTCCCTTTCCCTTTATGAAAAGACAATCATGCTAGGAAAAGTTGAGGGCAGCAGGAAAAGAGTAAGACCCAATAAGGGATGGATAGAATCGGCACCTTACAAACCTACAGTCTGGTTCAGGTTCATAGATGATACCTTTACTATTTGGAGCCATGGTGAAGAAAAATTAATGGACTTTCTAAACCATCTTAATAATATCCATCCAAACATTCAGTTTACCATGGAAAAGGAAATTGAGGGTAAACTCCCATTTCTTGATACCCTTGTCATCCGTAAAACAAACTTTCAGTTTGGTCACAAGGTCTACCGGAAACCAACTCACACAGATCGCTACTTACACAAAAACTCCAACCACCACCCCTGACAGAAAAGAGGAATAATCAAAACATTAATGGACCGTGCAAGACGGATCTGTGAACCACAGTTTCTCAAGGAAGAAACTAATCATCTAAATCACGCACTGCTAGCAAACGGCTATTCCAGAAATGAAATCAGAAGGGCCATTAAACCAAACAAAAATCAGAAAACTCAGGAAAAACAATCTCCCATAGGAAAGGCATTCTTGCCATTTATTAAAGGAGTCACTGATAGGATGGAGAAACTTTTGAAAAAACATTACCTACAAACAGTGTTTAAACCCACCAAGAAAATACAACAGATGCTATGATCAGCAAAAGACAAAAGAGACCCCCTCACCTCTGCAGGAGTATATCGTATACCTTGCAGCTGTGGACAAGTTTACATCAGGACAACAAAACGCAGCATACAAACAAGGATAAAAGAACATGAAAGATACTGCAGACTTGGCCAACCTGAGAAATCAGCAGTGGCTGAACATGGACTGACACAAACAGGACACAGGGTCTTATTCCAAGACATTGAAAGACTGGACAATTCTACCAACTATTTTGTCAGATTGCACAGAGAAGCCATTGAAATTCATAAACATCAGCACAACTTTAACAGAAAAGAAGAGAGCTTAAGAATGAATAAGGCTTGGCTTCCTGTCCTGAAAACCTCCAGACTAACAAAGACTACAGTCAACAATAGCCATGCAGATTAGTTTTGGATTGCACACATTATCAGATCACTTCAGGATACAATGGTTCCATATTAACATACCACACCCTCATTAGCACATTATCTTGATACTTGCAGGACAATGATTAGCACATTACCTTTGATACTTTTTGCAGGACAATGATTCAGCTCAACCCAACCGCTTTCTGACTATATATTACTTTTCCTACACACTTGACACTGAGAGACACTGTCCTTCAGTGTTACTCCTCTGAAGATGCCTGCCACAGCTGCTGGCGAAACGTCAGGAAAGAAAATACCAAGATCACGGTCACACAGCCCGGATAACCTACAAGAACCAATGACATGTCTATTGGCCTGTGTGGGAAGGTAACCGAACTATCATGAAAAACTGCTAGCTTTATGGAACCTATTTCGCTTTTCTTCGAAATTTTCATCTGTGGTCTTTTTATGCATGGGTAGTTTGTGTTGAAATCGCCACTAGACTACTTTGTGGCTTCACTGGAACTATGCATGATTTCCCCCACTTTTACAAGTCTTTTTGTTCTCCCAATACCAAGACCACGGTTACACAGCCCGGATAACCCACAAGAACCAAGGGATGGATTGATTCAATAAAGGAAGCCACAGCTCTCAATTTGGACAGTAATTTATAAGGTCACCATGAGTCGGAAGTGACTTGACAGCACTTACCACACACACACATTCCCTTTTTTTAAAAAATGCCCTTCTTAACAAATTAGTGTGAGAGTCTTCCTGACCTCTGCAGCAGGCTGTTCCACTAGGTGGGAGCCACAATAGAGAACGGCAGCTGTTGATGTTAACCTAGTTGCAGAAAGACGCTTTCAGAAGGCTTTGATCAGATGAGTGAAGCTTTCACAGTGGAGCATATTGGGAGAGGCAGGCCTGCAGATAGGAAGGACTTTGTAAGTTATTATAACCAGCACCTTGACTTGAACCCAGAAACCAATTGATAACCAATGGAGTGTGTGATGGACAGTTTCAAGTTCCCCCATCCAGAAGACTCAGCCAGTCACTTTTAAATGGTGGACAGAAAGGTAGAATTTTTTTAAAAGTAGAAGTTTGGCAGTTTAACTGCTGACCAGGGGAAAGAGTTGAAGGTGGTTGGACTTCAGTTGGAGAAGAGTTAGGTCTGCTTATTAGGAAGGGAATCCATTAGGAACTTCAGGTGTTCTGAAGATAGATAAGGTTTGGGTGCAGTTCCTGTCAAAAACAGTTAAAAGCCTTTCTGTTCCATGGCATGAGTCTGAATCAGTTGAACAAGAAACCTGCTTTGTAACTGTTACACTTTTTCAGGCCTCAGCTCTCCAGTAACTTTGTTAAAGTAATACTGAGAGCACTGGAGCAAAAGAAAGCAAAGAAACAACCAATCCACACATACCACTGAAATAAACCTGCTTCTTAGTGCTTCCTTCAAATCTTAGTGGTTCCACTCCTTGGGTGTTTCTTAGTGGTTCCACTCCTTGGGTGGTTCCTTCAAATCTATAATACCCCCCCACCCAAAGAATAGGCCAAGTGAATGATGGATGCCATCTCCAGGCTCACTGAGGGCTACAGTAGGGATGCAAGCCTCCAGGTGGGACCTGGGGATCCCCCGGAATTACAGCTAATCTCCAGAATACAGAGATCAGTTCCCCTGGAGAAAATGGATGCTTTGGAGGATGAGTTCTATGGCACTGTATTACACTGAGGGCCCTGTCCTCCCCAGGCTCTATCCCCAAATCTCTTAGCGTTTCCCAGCCTGAATCTGGCAATCCTATCCCCCCTCCCCTGCTGGTGGCCAGAAGTGACCTGGCAACTCTAAGAGGTCCCCAAAACTTCAATTATAACAATACAAGTGTGCAAAAAGCCAAAAGAAGTTTGTAGGGTGTGAAATTTAAGTCCCTAGTTTCTAGGTCTGCTGATGGGCTGTTGTCACACCGTGACCGTATAATGGGTGTAATATGCAGGTTCACGCCCCTTATTAGCAACAACCAAAACATCTAATTTAATATGCATTCTATATTCACCAAATTATGTAAGGGTCCAGTGTGATCAAGGTCAATAAATGCTGTTAAGAATTGCTTCTGTCTTTTGTTTTGAATATTTGTGTTCTTTACCTACTGAAACAGGTGAATGGACCTAATTTGAGTGATAAAGGGAAACTTAAATTGTAAGGTCTGCAGTAAATGTTGAAAACAAGGCCTCATTAGATTCTCAAGGCCTTTGTGTGTGCGAGAGAGAGACCCTTTGAATATCAGTCTTTGTACCCTGCGGTATCTGCAGGTGTGAAACTTCAGGGGAGAAAATGTTGGCAACAGGGCAGCATTCCTGTAGATGCATTAGGGGCTTTGTTCAAAGATATACTTTTTAATCAAAGTGAATCACCTGTTAGAGGCTTGTTAACAGAATTTCTTGAAAGGCAATAAAAAAAAACCCCTAGTCTGTCCCACTACAACAGTCAGCTCTTCTTTGACTTTATTGCATCTGCTGTGCTGTGGTCTTCTCCCATTGCTGCAGGACAATTCTTAAGTGGCTTCCTTCTCTTGCATGCAAAATTGCTTCCAAAATGATTTTTTTCAACTTGGTGAACATGGTTTAGGGAAGAATCTGGAGCACATTTTTTTTAAAATGAGCAAACTGAACAAGGTAAAAAAAAAAAAAACACACACACACACACTCAGCATCCCTGGTCTACCAAAATTAGAATGATTTGTTTATGTTTTCCAATAAAATGACAGTCTTGATTCCAAGACCATGTGATCATTTCTACTGTAAGGCCTTGCAACTCCAAACACTATATTATGACATTTATGCTTTGCTAGTACTTCCTAAGCTGTATAATCTTAAGGACAAACTTGATAAATCTTTATGATTTGGAGCTTTACTTCAGCTGCATATCAAATTGGATTTTGTGTGTAGCTTTTCCTGAATTTCTGACCTTTCAATATCATCTTCTTGCAGAACTAAAGCAAATCCTCATGATATGCTGGGTAGCCTTAATAAATGTTAGTATTACTTTGAGAACAAATGTTCTGCTAAGCTTGTAGTTCAGTCTGTAACCTGAGTACACTTGACCTCGGAACGCCTAAAATGATATCGGCTATCCTCTTGGCTATGCAAATAAGATTATTTTGGGGATGCTATGAAATGTAGTTCATTGACAGAAGGCTCATGTGCAGTACGCTGAGGTTTAAATTAAGACTGACCTTTCCAAATTAATCATGATAGAAATCCTTGATTTAAAAGTCCAGCCTTTTACCACTCTACTTAGCTTATTGTACCAAGCTTTTTGAAACTATAGATATAAAAAAAAAAACAGCAGGTTTAAACTACAGAAGGATAGATTTGGATTTGTTCTTAGTAATAGCTTGTAATTTCAAGAGGCATGAGTACCAAAAATTAAAGCACAGAAGTGCCCCCCTGATATTTCATATTGGAATATTTATTAACATTATTTATAGTCCGCCTTTCTCACTGAGCTTCGAGATGGATTAAACAGTATGATACAATTTAAATCAACAGCAGTGAGACATCAAATAGACAATAGAGGTTTGGATTTCAGAAATCTGATGACAGAGCTGAAACCAGGCTTAAACAAAGCATAGACATTGATATGTCAAGTTAAATAGGGCCAAGTTACATAGTAGGATCATACTTATAGTAACAGCTATTACATTCTAGATACTGTAGTGCAGATCATAGTCTCTATTCCTCTAACGTAACCCCTAGTCTCAACTGTGCCTCAACCAGCCCTGATAACTACTGCAGCCTCCACATACTCAACAGGATAGCATGAGCTATTGTGTTAAAGGCTGCAGATAGATCCAGTAGGAGCCACAAAGAAGCATGGCCTTTGTCTACATTCAGACGGAAGTAATCAGATCAGGCCACCAGGGCCATCTCTGTCCCATAGCCTGGCCTAAAGATAGAGGTCCAGGGAACATGAGAGAGGTGGAGCTGGTCCACTACTGCTCTCTCAATAACTAGCCCTCTCAATAACTGCTCTCTCAATGACTAGCCCAAGGTCACCCACCTGGCTTCATATGTAGGAGTGGGGAAACAAATCCAGTTCACCAGATTAGCCTCATGTGGAGGAGTGGGAAATCAAACCTGGTTCTCCAGATCAGAGTCCACCTCTCCAAACCACCACTCTTAACCACTACACCACACTCTCGAAAGATAACTGTGGAAAAATAACTGCCTCTTTGAGTGGTTGAAGGTCGGTGCCAGGAGTTAGTAACAGTTTTATGATGTACATCAAGGGCTCATTTATGTGGTCCTTACATGATTTTAGCAGCCAGGATAGGAAGGGATCCAGTGTACAAGTGGTGGCCTTGAGATGGACATGAACTAGCTGATGCAATGATTGCAGAGATTCTCTGCAGAGATTGCAGAGTTTCTTTGCTGCCAGTACCACTGCCTCATAAGTCTTCTAATGGGCTCTGTAGCTCACTCTGTCAGATTCAATGTGGGCGTTCTGCCAGCTTCTTTCTAGATGACTTCCAGCCCTCTTTAGGTCACCTAGCTCCTCAATAAACCATGGGGCTGGCTTCTGCCCAAAGGGTGGAAGATGTGAAGCAGTTGATAAGAAGCAGTCTTGTCAATAACTTTGAGGAGCTTCTGTGCCCAAAAACTCCTTTATCGCTATCACCAAAAGAAGCCTGCCTTAGATGGCAAATGATACATGAAAATAGATGGATAACATATCGGGATATGTTCGAATTTTCACAAAACGATTGTAAAATGAAAAAGAGAGAATAAATAATGACAGACAGGAATTGGTTTCTCTATGCACAACTATTGGATAGATTTAAAATTGACAAAAGATCTTATGGTTTTGAAGATGGTAAAAATGAATTTGAAACAGAACTGTGTACAAATGATAATCATGTTATTGCTAAAATGTATAAGCTCTTGCTACGATATGAAACGGAAGAAGAACAAGTAAAAGATTGCATGGTGAAATGGGCTGCTAATTTTGGATATAACATACAAATGGAACAATGGGAAAATATGTGGTTAAAGGGTCTTAAGTTTACTTTAAGTTCTAGTCACAAAGAAAATTTTTACGCAGTGATGTATCGTTGGTACTTGACTCCAGATAAATTAGCTAAAATGTATAAAAATGTCCCAAATACATGTTGGAAATGTGAACAACATGAAGAGACTTTATTTCACTTATGGGGGACTTGTCAAAAAAATTTGGTCACAATTACACTCTATCATACAGAAGATTTTGAAGGTTAATATACAAATGAAACCAGAAATGTATATTTTGGGGTTTATGGATAGTCAGTTGGAAAAAAATATGGATGCTTGCTCTTATATATGATTTCAGCAGCAAGAATATTATATGCTCAAAAGTAGAAACATCCATATATACCAACAATAGAAGAATGGCTTGTCAGGATGTTAGAATTAGTGGAAATGGTCAAACTGACTGCTTTGATAAGAGAAGATAACTTATCTAAGTTTGTGTAAAATTGGAAACCATTTATGGACTTTTTGCGTAATACGGAAAAGAATGAATTGATGATTTGTGGGTTTGAAGAGTAGAAGAATAAGACTGTAGATATGATAGAGAAAAGTTTGATTTTTTTAATTGTAAGAATAATGTAAAAAATAATTTTGTATATGTAGCTAGAGAACAGGTTGTAATTTCTGAATTAGATTTATATTTGATACAAACGAAAATGGAAGTATCATTTTGTCGCTGTGTTTGTTTTCATTTTCCCTTTTTCTTTATTTTGTTTATTGTAATTTTGTTAATAATAAATTTAATAAAATGATTAAAAGATAGCTTTGAGGAGCTTCATGTTCCAAGCTCCCACCACAGCCTCAACAGCGTATGTGTATGAAATTGTAAAATCCCCTGGAGCATTTTGGAATCCAGAAGGATCCATGATTCCGCCATGGCTGGACCACACCTTGCAGGGTGTGGGAGCCATATTCAGCCTTGCCTTCACTGGGTAGTTGTCAGACCATGGTTCAGGATCAGGACAAATCTCTGGCTTTAAAGCAAGGCTCCACTCAAGGGCTCAGTGCAGAAAATTAAGTCCAAGGTGTGACCTTTTTATGTGTTGGGCCTGTCATGATTTGGGAAAGGCCCATGGCAGCCAAATCAGCTATAAAATCCTGGGCCAGCCCCGGGGAGAAGCACTCAGCCATGCATGTTGAAGCCCCTCTGAACAATCAGTCTAGGTTTCTCCAGCACAACATCCAAGAGCACCAACTCAGACAGGCTTCCCACTGGGGAACTAGGCAGCTGGTAAATGAGCAATATACCTAATCTATCCTTAGTCCCCAGTGTAAGGCGCATACAATATGAAACATAGATTAGGAGCAAAATACAGTGGATCCATGCTTTGAGCAAGCTGAAATATGTAGTTTATTGAAAATGTGTTGGCCATCTGTAGGCTTTTTAAACATTGAGAGATTCCACTATGTAGTCATCAGAATACACTCTAAGTTGATGTATTTGAAGCTATACATCACTTTGGTACCACCAGTGTTAGATGTAGGAAAAAACACAAACCAGGTTTCCTTGGTTCCTTTTAAGATGCCCATTTCAATGTATATGAATCGTTTTTTCCATAATGGGCTGTGTAATCTGCTATGTTAAACTGTGGGGCTGGAATACACATAGCCAAGAAATGCTACAGGTGCATGACTTTTCTGTACTATAGTGAATTGGCTGAAACCATATGGATAGGGCAGGCAATGTACAGAGATGGGTAACAAGGAAGCCAGTTTAAAAAAAGCAATATTTTTGACTAAATAAAAATCCATTTGCTGCATATGTGGACTTTTCACGGGTTATGGATTCATTGTCTGATTCAAAGAGAACTGCATCTGCTTATACCAGTATTCAGTTTGACTAAACAATCTGGAAAAATTCCAAAAATGTTTATCCCTTCACAATGTTCCTCTTGTAGACCTTTATTTATATGCAAACTAGCAAATCGCCTAGGCAGAGCTTAAAGAAAAGGACTGTCTGCTTGAAGTTTCAAATTATTTTAGGTACATTCCAGTCTCCAAAGAATTACTAACTGACATCCTAGAGATGGAAGATGGAAACCAGACTTCCATAATTTTGTGAAGCACATCTGTGGCATAAATCATGCTCAAAGGGGACGTTACAGGATCACTAACTGTCCTAAGTTGACTACATTGCAAATCTAATATGTGTTCTTAAATGTGAAGGGATATCTCATTAAATCATAATTGCATTCCACATAATTGATTATATCTCTGTAGATGCTCTGTAATTATTTCCCAGTTATGTACCTTCCTGCAAGCTGCCTGCAGGTCACTCCATTTGTCTGTGGTTCAGTTTCATCCCATTACATGCCGAACAATGTATTTTGACTGACTGGCAGAATTCTAAAATAGAAGTTCTCAGACTTCTTCACAGCAGGCTTCTCTAATCCAAGTGAATTATGATGAGTTGAGGTTCCCTTAGGGTTTATAAACAGAATCTTTACTTAACCACAAAAAAAATCTCTCAACCACTGTAGGAACAAGATTGATTTGCTCTATATGTATGTATAGTCTCATGAGAAATGCATGTTGTGCGGGAGCTTTGCAAATATTTGCTTCCCCCATGATATATACATGTCATTATTACATATCTTGTCGAAGGCTTTCATGGTCAGAGTTCATTGTTTCTTGTAGGTTATCCGGGCTGTGTGACCATGGTCTTGGTATTTTCTTTCCTGACGTTTCGCCAGCAGCTGTGGCAGGCATCTTCAGAGGAGTAACACAGAGGAGACACTGTCCTTCAGTGTTACTCCTCTGAAGATGCCTGCCACAGCTGCTGGCGAAACGTCAGGAAAGAAAATACTAAGACCACGGTCACACAGCCCGGATAACCTACAAGAACCAATGACATGTCTATTGGCCTGTGTGGGAAGGTAACCGAACTATCATGAAAAACTGCTAGCTTTATGGAACCTATTTCGCTTTTCTTTGAAATTTTCATCTGTGGTCTTTTTATGCATGGGTAGTTTGCGTTGAAATCGCCACTAGACTACTTTGTGGCTTCACTGGAACTATGCATGATTTCCCCCACTTTTACAAGTCTTTTTGTTCTCCCTCTGCATTGTCCCTGCATTTTCTGGATGCTGTTTTACCGTGAGGTTAATGTCTGCATCGAGCCCAAATTGAGTGCCATTTCTGTGCATAGTTTTAACTTCAGGTTTGTCTCCTCTTGCCCCCATTCTCACTTTGCTCTCCCACTCCCCCTTCCCAGCCTTCATCAACCCCCCCTTAAAGCCATCTTTCCCCCTTTTTTGTTAGCAAGTGAATGATGGAATGATCAGAAATCGCCATTTAACTTGTCCTTATATGCTCCCCTGCCCATTTTTAATTTTTTTTGTTTCTGAGTGCAATATTAATGACACAGTACAATAGTACAAAACACCCAAATAGTACAAAACTCCCAAAGTGGTGGAACCTCCCCTCCAAACCAGCTGGAACTTGAAATTACCAAGTTTGGTATGGGGGGGAGCACCCACCAAAAAAGTGTACTTGATGAACTGGGAAGGGGAATCCAGGAAGGTTCCCTCTATTCTGGACTCATTGGCTGCAGAGTGAAGAGAGTGCTTGCCATGTGGGGGGGGGGGAGAGAAGAGCTGGCCGGATTTGCACTCCAAGGCATGAGAGGAGGGAGGTTACCAGTGGGAAGCTTGGCTCGCCTTTTCTATGCCCGGTGCTGTGTGTTTGCTTGCTCATCTGCTGGGGTGACAGCAGTGATGAGAGGAGGGGAAGGGAGTGGTGTTTTTTTGTGTTTGAATTTATTCTTATATTTCAATTTGTATAGTCCTTTCCTAGCACATATATTTTATTATATTTCTAGCCTACCCTCCCCAGCTGAAGCTAATACTGAGAACTGAAGTAGTTCTGGGATATGGTTTGCATCACTGTCAGTTGTTAAAAGCCTGATTCTTTAGAAGTACAAAAGCCTGATTGCCCTGTTCAGAAATGAGGAACTGTTGATTTCAGTAGGCCTTGAGGTAATATTGCAACTTCAGAGTTACTATCCCTCACATTTTTGCTAGCCAAACAGCTACCCATATAGGGTTGAATCTACTGATGCTCTTCCAGTCATAGACAGTATCATGCTGCCATTCCGTGAACAAGGGGACACCTTTGAATCCAACCAATTATTTTCTTCCATTTTTTTTTTAAAAAAAAGCCCTATTTCATCTTCTGGAAGTAGTTCTTAAAAGCTACAAGTGGAGAAACCAACAACCATTAGTAAGCCTATACTTGTTGAAGAGAAGATGTTTAGGGACACACTGAATGTTCTTGAGGGATATGTCAGTTACATAAATAATGCAACCATCTTTTTATTTGTGAGGGGCTGTAGTTCAGTAAAAGAACACACAGTTTTGAGGCAGATGGTTCCAAGTGCAAACCCTGGCATCTGTAGATTGCAGGTAGCAGGAAAAAGAGTCATAGAATCATAGAGTTGGAAGGGACCAGGGTTAGCTAGTCCAACCTCCTGCACAATGCAGGAAAGTGACAATACCTCTCCCCACACCTCCAGTGATCCCCACTCCATGCCCAGAAGATGGCCAAGATGCCCTTCTTTTCATGATCTGCCTAAGGTAATAGAATCTGCATTGCTGACAGATGGCCATCTGTCCTTTCACTGCTTGAGACCCTAGAAAGGCACTGCCAGTCACAGAAAATACAGAGTAAGATGGGCTAATGGTTTGACTTAGCACAAGGCAGCTTAATATATTCATTTTTTCACAATTACCCTAAATGCAGTTGTGCAGGATACATTGTAGCAGGCAAATTAATAAGGAGGTAAGAGTTTAGCATATTTCATGGGAAGACTTTTTAATAACTTATGATACATGATAGAAACAATAAAAACCTTTTCAGTCATAAAAATGTTTGCCCTCTCCCTTTTTTTTTTTTTTAAAAAAAAAGAGAAAATACTGCCAAAGAACATCCTCAAGTGCTTTATTGACCTTATTTCCACCGGCAAAAGAAAGATGGATAATTGGTAAATTTGTTTAGGACTTTATTATCTTCATGAAATTGTAAGCTGTCCCCTACAGCCATCTCTAGACGCACCATTTAATATGTCAGTGGAAGATTATCATTATTGTTGGCCAGCTCGATAAAAGTAGCCATAGGTAATGAACGAAGCATGGAGGGGTTAGTTTGGGGAAAAAATTATTACTTTTCACTTCACTGACACATTTTAATACATTATAATCTGGAGAGATGAATATGATTGTCAAGCCATTGTTTTCCCCATTCTGCTGCCTCTATTCTAATGCAGAAGCTTAGTTTTTTTTTTTAATAAGGGGGAAAGTATATTATTTTGCAATTTCTTCTTTTGCAAATACAACAAAGATTCAGTTATCCTAGGTAGTGTGTGCCACTGCCCACTCTTTAGTTTAGAAAAGTAAAGGTCTATATGTGGTCAATGGGGGATTGGAAAATATTTCCTTGGAAAATATCTTTGACTACAAAGATAACTTGTTTCACATTCAGAATCTTGAAGGCCATAATGCAAAATAAAAATTGGCTTTAATCATATAACAAGGTCAAGTATGCCTTCCCTTGGTGAACACAGAATAACTTGTACCATCATCTTGATCTTCATTCAGTTTGTTTTGCCTATTAACAGATGGGCAGTGCAATCCTATGGGCCGGCGCAGCAGCAGCTGGCTGCTGGTGTAACTGTGGCACCACTAGTCTGCTCCCTGAAGAGACTGGGAGGCAGGGAAAAGTCCAAGAAGCAGGGTCAAAGAGGCCACAACCATATCAGCATCCCAAGCAACCATGATGTTGCTTCCCATACAGATCAGAAGGAGCAACGGCAGGGCTGTGACGGGCAGGGCAGACAGAACCAATCACAGGCTGGCAGGTCCAGGAACCTAGCCCTGTGTACATCACAGCCGAGGGGCGGGAAGGGGCAGGGCCATGGACTGAGGCACTGTCTCTGCAGCACGCACAATTCCCTTAAAGGAATTGAGCCCTGGCTCCCATTGAATGGGCAGCTAACAGAGTTGGCAAGGGCCACAGCGTTCTCCCATTGGCGGCAACCCCAAGTAGTTCCATGGCCCATATAATGTGAAGGCTGCTGTCATCCAGAAAGGGGCACAGGGAGATGACAGGGAGATTGAACCCAGTCAGGGGTCTCTGCCACTCACCTGCGGGGCTCCTTATAGCAGCCCAGCTGTGCTGCCAAGGGCACTCTGGGCCACCCCCTGGCCACTCCCACCAGTGGCAGAGCAAAAGAGCGGGGCCCTGGATGGGGTCACATGTGGGAGCACACTGCACCTGCAACAGATCCCAGTAGCCTTCTCAAAGGCTGGGGCTGGAATGACCATCCCTTCACTCTGAGTGCTGTCATTCCAGTCCCAGAACAATCTAGCTGTGCCTAAACACCATCATTCTAAACCCATTCTGCTCTCATTGTAGCTTTTATGTGCAGTAATGAATTTCAACAGAGCCCATGCAAGTCAATTGGCGTTCATGGTTCCCAGTATATCCAATGGGCATCCCAGCATTTTTCCCAGTGGACACATGAACACATGAAGCTGCCTAATACTGAATATGAGAATGTGTGTGTGTGCATGCATGGAAGCTTATCAATGTAAGTATAAATGGTCCATGTCACAGAGTGTCTATAATCTGGGAAATTCGGGTTTGAATCCCTACTCTGCTAGTAGGGCTTGCTGGGTGACTCTGGGTCAGTCACATATTTAGCCTCACCTACCTCACAGGGATGTTGTGAGGATAAAATGAAGGAGAAGATAATGGTGTAAGCTGCTTTGCATCCCCATTGTGGAGAAAGGCAGGATATAAATATCATTACTGCTTGGTAGGGTGGCAGGTAAAAATGTGCTGAAAATCACCAAGATACAGTGTGATGTCACTTCTGGGTTGAATTCAGGAGTAGGGCCGCGCTCATCGGTAAACTCAAACTGAAAATATATCTGAAAAAAACATACACCCCAAGCTCCTAAAAAAATCCATATATACTATAATGGGCCTGATTTTTTTTTCAGGAAAACCAGAAATAAAGCCGAAATACCCATTTACTGGTATAGGTATTCAGCTTATTTCAGATTCTCACCCCCCTCAAAAAAAAAAATTGGGTTCAATAAACCTGAAATTTACTGGATTTTTTTTTTTTTTTTTTTTTTTTTTTTGCACAGCCCTATTTAGGAGTGGCATCATTGTGTTTCCATAGTGCTGTAGGAAACAATAGAGTTTTTGGTGAATCCTAGAGCACCATATCCACACAATGATGTGACTTTCGGGTTTGACCCAGAAGTGGCATCACATCATTGCTCCAATGATACCTTCCCGTGTCCTCGACCCCAAGTCTCCCACCAGATGCCAGCCACCATCTGGCTACCCTGAGTATAAATTACCGTATTTTTCGCTCCATAACAAGCACCTGACCATAAGACGCACCTAGTTTTTAGAGGAGGAAAACAAGAAAAAATCTGAGTCGCTCTCCTCCTCCATGGAAGCCAGGTTCTCTCACTCTGACTGACGTCAGCTAGAGGACTCCTGACTGCTCTCCTCCTCGGCCTCTGCTCTGTTGTTCCGGTGCGCCCAGCCGGCTCTGAGCGGCCCCGCCCGCCTCTCAGCTGGTCGTCGGGGCGGGGAACGCCTGCTCGCGTCGTTCCGGCGCGCCCAGCCGGTTGGTCTTCCCCAGCTTCTGCGGGCTGTCCGGGCTGCTCGGCTCCTGCCCCGGATGGACCGGGCTAGGGTCCGTCTCGGGACACACATTCACTCCATAAGACTCACAGACATTTCTCCTCACTTTTAAGGAGGAAAAAAGTGTGTCTTATGGAGTGAAAAATACGGTAAGTAAGTAAATAAATGTCTTTTGCGGAGAATGAAATACAGCAAAGAACAAAGCTTACCCTTGTTTAGATTTAAGATTAAATTGCAAAATAAATTAAGAGCAGTTGTTGTGTTTAAGCAATGTGTGTTGTGCATTTTTGGAACCCTCCTACATAGGTGTATTCAGCATTATAAAGCTAGTCATTTTGTGTGTAGATCTAGCGAGCTGGCGAGAGTTATATAAACTTTTGAGGCATCATTATATATAATCTCCCCTTTACTATAATTAAATGGCACCCCCTGTTTATGGCAGATAATGACAAGGGTGGGTTTTTAAAAAAATGTTAACTGGCTGGCTTTAGCTGGGTTTTTCTAAATCAATGAATTTTACATTACTATTTGATTTTACTGATCAACAGTCAAAAGAGTTTGTTTCAGTTCCCTGTATCTTAGGATGCTGATTCCTCTCTTCCACCTTAAGAAAAAATTCTCATACTCTTAGGTTTCTACCTAGCTGCGTAACGGAGTGCCTTGCACACTCAATGGAACTTGGCCAGAGAAATATAAGCTCAGAAGAATTTCTCGGTTTGTCTCATCACACATATCAGAGTACTTGCAAGACAAGATAATCATGCTGATGTCCCCACCTGTTTCCTGCTCTCATTGACTTAATCACTCTATCTGAACCGTATGTTGAACTGTTCATTGCATTTACAAGCCCTGCATCTAATGTCTGTAGTAACAGCTGGGAGCTGACAAGGTGAGTGCTGAAATTCCAACCTGGCAATTAAGTTTAGTTGGAGCTCTCTTTGTGGCCACACATCAAATGATTTAAACCACTGGTTTTATTATCTATAGGCTTGTAGGGATGTTTGAAAAGATTAATAGAACATTTTGCATGCAGACAAATGCTGGAGTTTGGTTTTCTCTACCTTCAAAAGTGAATCATAACCACGGTCTGTGTCTCCTTCCAATTTGTTACTGCTTGAGATGGGCATAATTTGTTCCTTGATTTAGCTTGATGTGAGCATCAAAAGAGAGAGGCCCCTTGTTCGCCTCAGCTTCTCTTATAGCTTCGGAACCAATAATGGCTCCCATTGAAGCCAATAATAAGATCAACAGGAAGCAGACAGGTAACAGACAGAAAAGCAGCTTTAAATGCTGGTGTCTAACATGGTTTTCCACTGTGATGAGGGCAATTATTCTAGCACTGATGGGATCAATGAAGACATTGCCATGAACTCTTAAGAGTACAAAAAATGTTAATAAATCAGAAAGTCTATAGCCCCATAATGCCCATTTTGAATCTGAGCTAGGAACTAAACCAGCCCTACATTAATCTTCTTGACCTGAAAACAACAAAAGAATTTAAGTCAGTGAAGCCCTAATTTGGGGTGAATGTAGATAGATTATCAGGAAGGGCTTTTTTTGTTCCAATACTCTGTCCAACCTTTCCCTCCAACGTTTCCCCATTCCTTTGATTTCAAACTAAGGGAAAATTCAAACAATCCACCTTTTCAAAGGAAACATGATTTTTTTTTTCATTTTTGTGCATGGAAGACAATTTTGGTCATCCTACTTTTCTTTGGTAACGTTTCCATTTTTGTTATGTTTCTTTTGTCCCATTGACAGAGAGACATCAATTGTAACAGCAATATTTCTTTTGAATTCCATTAATGTGAGGGGGGTTTGACTAAAATGTTATCCTGTGTGTGACAAACTATTAAAAAATGGAACTTTCAAATCAAATCAGGCATCACAAGATGTGATGACATCTCTAAGTTTTCCCCCACACAGGAACAGTCCCAGATAGAGTGAAGAGACAGTGTTTTCTTTTTTCTTTTTTTAAGTAATGGCTCAGTCACAGTTTTTGTGAGAGTTGTAGCAAGACTTTCAATTGCAAAAAGCATAGAAATTACTGTTTGGTGGAAAACATGACCAGTTCACATGATCACAATCCAATTCATCACTGAATGCACTTAAATTCATGGAACTTAAATCAGCTTAAGTGCATTCAACCCTGTGTTGGATTATAAACCATGTATTTTTCCATGCAGGCCTAGAGTCTGGCAATGCAGCCAAACTCTCCCCTTTCCATGGATTAGAAGGAAACGTCTTCCAGTTATCCTTCCAGCTGTAACCTTCCTATGCCACATTTTATTCCCAAGACTTTCCTGAGCCTCAGCAGCTTTACTCTGTGTGTGTGTGTGTGTGTAGGAGCTTCAGTAGGAAGGGGAAACAGGAAATATCTGTCTTGTGAGTAGTGAGAGCTCATGGTTCTTTTGGATCCAAGCCAAAGTGTGAATCAGCTGCAACAAAACCAAATCATGCATGTGCCCTATGGTCTGATTCAACACAAGAGGGAATGTTTTTCTTAAAGCAAAACCTAAAATGGACTGTGGGCTAATCTCCATCACATAATAAAAAGAGGAAACCACAGTTAAGTGCTATGGCATAGGTTTTGCACACAGAATGCCCCTGGTTTTATTCCTGGCATCTGCAGTTACAAGGATTTCAGGTAGTAAGGCTGGTAACAATCTTGGAGAATTGGAGTAGACAGCACTATACAAGATGAACCAGTGGTATAATTCAAGATGAGAGCTTTATGTGTCCATAGAAAAGAAGCATCAAATGAAATAATAAACCCTTTACTGAAAAGGTTTATTTTTAAATGTGTTCATGCAACACAGGTTTTGTTTCTTTTTTATACAAAAATGATGTATCCTTAGGCTGCTGAGTGGAATACGTTAGTACATGGGAGCTTTGTGAATCACATTTAACTCAAGTCCAAACATGACAATATTCTAAAGAAGTTTTCTGTTGGCAATATGCCCTTTTGCCCACAAACCAGATTCCTAGAGAGGAGTTACTCATTTTCCCT
Source organism: Euleptes europaea (assembly GCF_029931775.1). Classification (NCBI taxonomy): domain Eukaryota; kingdom Metazoa; phylum Chordata; class Lepidosauria; order Squamata; family Sphaerodactylidae; genus Euleptes; species Euleptes europaea. The sequence goes on from NC_079316.1 coordinate 43,053,283, forward strand.
ACATGGAGGCTAAACAATTTTTTTAATTAAAAAAAAATCTCTCTACCCTGTGCATAATTTTATAAACCTCTGTCATGTCCTTCCCTGAAATGTCCCTTTTCTAAATTGAAAACACCCAGACTCTTCAGCCTTTCCTCATGGATAAGGGGCTCCAACCCCTTAATCATCTTAGTTGCCTTCTTCTACACCAGCATACTGGACTACTCCATAGTATGAGCATTCATGCCTGGTAAATGTTGGGAGTTAAAACTTACTATTATTTATATTTTAGATTTATATTTTGAACATATTTATTTTAAACTGCATTTGTTTCAGTGCTTTTTATCATTGTATACAATTGAATCTGAAACTTAAAGAATCAAGAACAAAGGGACTCCAAGTTTGCCCAAGATTTCTACCTTGTTCTTGTGCCTTCAAGCACAGCTTGCCATGCAGGTAATATTTTGTGGCAAGGAAACAAGCATTACTGTAATTCTAATCTCCATGCTGCAAAAAGCTTCACCTGCTGATTTTACTTTCCAGTAACCTTTTCCCAGATCTGTTTCTACCTTTCTGTTCTATAAATGGAAAAAGATTGGAGAGGGGGGACGACTGTTTGAAGTCATGAAGCTGCCTTCTATTGAGTCAGACCCTTGGTTTATTAAGTTCAGTGTTTGATCCTTTTTTTAACTGGAGATGCCAGTAATGGAACCTGGGGCCTTCTGTAAACAAAACAGATGCTCTACCACTGAGTTATCTCTAGTCAAAAGGTAACCGGTGAAGTAATGAATGTCAGTGTTAAAAGAGCTCAGAAACAGGATGACTTGGAAGGAACTGAACAAGGCAAGGAGGATTTCTGTAACTTTGTTTATCAGTACAGTTGGTTGTTGCATTTTGTAGTTTCAGTTGGTGTGAATTCGGAGTAGCTTGATTTAGGTCCCTGGACCTATATCTGGTAGAATTCAGACAAGAATGAAACAGATAACAGTATGTACCTGGAAGGTTGACATAAATCTCAAATACAAACTCCTGGCTCTTTTTAGGCTAAAACTGGGTCATTTCCTTGCTGTTACTGGAAGCAATAGATAGTTACATCTAATTATCTGAACAAAATAGACTTATAGCTGTACTTTTTCTGTCAGGATATTCTTTCTGTATATTATTTTAAAACAAAAATTTTCCAGTCAGTGTACTTGTATGTTTACAATGTTGCCTTTTCAAGCTTGTTCTGTAACTTCTGTGGGTTTATATTTTAATCATTTTTTCTTTGGTCAATACAGCAAATGCTAGCCTAAGAAAAACTCAGCAACTGGTACAAGTTGATTTAGGTCAACTGCACAGTTTATAGCAAATCTGTAGGATGATTTGGAAGGGCTGTAAGAGAAGTAACTACCCAATGTAGGTCTCTACACAGTGCTCTGACCTGTGTCTCCTGCTTAACCCCACCTATCTGCATAGTAGTTGGAGGCCATTACATATGCAACTTTTGCAGTGTGTCACCTTAAAAGAAGGACTGTGAGGACATCCCTGTGTCCCATTATGTCATTGTTCTGGAATTTATCTCTCTACTACACAACAGTCTTCCTGAATTCTGGTTTAATTATGAGCCAGTGTGGTATAGTGGTTAGAATGTTGGACTAGGATCTGAAATACCCAGGTTTGAATCCCCATTCTGCCATGGAAGCTTGCTAGGTAACCTTGAGTAGTCACACACTCTCAGCCTAACCTACCTCATAGGGTTACCATGAGGATAAAATGGAGGAAAAGAGAACAATGTAAGCTGCTTTGAATACCCATTTGGGAGAAGGGCAAGGTTCTGGGGTTATAAGTGAAGTAAACAGCAGACTTTCTAAAATTTCAGAATTGTCATAGCTTTCTATCCCTTCACTGTCATATTTCCTTCCCTTTACATTACAGATGCATGTGTGCAGCTTGATAAAACACTACAAAAAAGCAGTCTTGAATTGATCACACATATGAGTATGTCAGGATTCTTTTTGTGCAGTGCATTATTTATGTATGCATGTGCTCCTGTGTGTTGGTAAGAATGTGTACACGTGTGCGTGTACACACAAGCATCCAGGTATAGCTGTGTATAAACCACATTAGGTTTTGTTGCAATGTTGTTCCTATTCAAAATGGTAATGAGGAAAAAGATTAAAATGAGCTGAAGCTACAGAAAACTATGGCAAAGCATGGTGCTCTTTACAAAATTCAGACATAGAATACTATATTGCTAATCCATTAATTCAACTTCAGAAAAAAAGGACCAAATAATGTGTGGAGTTCCAAAATCCAAGGAGAAACTTAAGATAATTTTTTGGAAGCACTTTGCATTAAACAGATTTTGATTCTTAAGTGGGAGAGAAAGTCAGCATATAAAAACCAACTCTTCTCCTTCTCCTTCTCCTCTGCCATGATCTCCGCCAAAGTGCTTTTGTCCATAGCTGCTGCACTTGTAATTTGCTCTGCACTAATTCATTGGAAGAAAAATAAGGGCGATTGAGGGTCCTGTAATGTCAGTCAAGATGAGCATTGAAGACTCAGCACAGCGATGAAATTAATGGCTGGTTGGACTGGATGCTAATGGTATTTCAGCTCCTGGTGAACATCTGATTAACCATATCCATTTTCTGTGAACCACATTTCTTATAATTGACACATACTTAAAAAATAACATTAATCTTTATTATGAAAGCCTTTGTAGTTATTTGCACATGGCTTTGCCTTGGTTATTTCTTAAAATCTTTTTTTTTAATATAAATTTTTATTGGTTTTTTAAAACTATAAATTCTTCATAATTTTAACAACAATGTAAAAATAATATCACAATCACAATTACATTAATTGTTGTCTTGATTACCATTAAACATAAAAAATAAATCGACTTCCCCATCACCTCCATCTACCTCTTAATGAAGTGTTATTATCCTTCGTTAACATATTCTGATCCTAGTATTAATCTCATTCTAAAGTTTCATGTTATATAAAATTTTACATTCTGGATCAGAGTAAAAAGTAACCTTCCATTTCCCCCAGATCTTATAAATTATCACAATGATTCCTTCGATTCTCCCCTTTTCCCTAGTTTCTCCAACTCCACCAGTTCTAACATTTAAATGATTTAATCCCTTTATTCTGAAACCTTTGTCCCTTTCCATTTGGCTGCATAAGATTGCAGCCAGTATAACATAAATTTAATCATACTAAACAACATCCTCTCCAATATTTTAGGGATATTTCCTGTTTAATCGATCTTATTTCAGTGTAAATCATATCCCAAATCCATATCATAAATCCACCCCTTATAAAATTCCAACATTTTCCTTAAAGTAATAATCACATATTCCAATATACCTTTATATCAATTGATAGTCTATATAAGGAGGACTTGTTTACATAATCCCAAAATGATGTCTAAATCTTAATCCCACTACATCGTTAATAGCCATGCCACCCATCCACACTGTCAAAGCCTTCCAATCCAGCAATCATATTAAATCAGTCCTTTAACCATGGTCTAATACTTCCTTCTGCAACTGAAATAAGTCAGTCAGGTATGGGAACAGGATTTCTTTATTCTCTCTCATTTCCTCAGACAGGGTGCGTATCCAAAAATAATTCTTTCTGGGCTTCATTTCTATCATGGCTTCAATCTGTGTTCCTTGACCTGCTCTCTTCTTCCTTATATCCACACGTCCTTCCATGACTTTTTTAGATGAAAAGTCTATTTCTTGTATGTCTGATCTCTTTGTCACCAGCTGGTTACCTTCTTGGACTTCTGTCTTCTTCTTTGTATCCTTGTATTCTTCCATGACTTTTTGGACAGAAGAATCCATTACTTGTATGTCTGTATTTGTGGCCATCATTTGAGTTTTCATGACTTTTATGTCTTCTGTAACCAGATCCAACTTCTGATTACATACCTGTGATGATTGGTCAAGAGTCATCGTCATTGAAATCAGTTGAGCCATCTGTGTTGATATCTGTTTTAATTGTTTAATTGTCGCCTCAGAATGTTTAGCAAGCATGTCCTGTACTTTTTTTCCCCATGGTTAAATTCTGTAAAGTTTCCTTTAATTTCATAAGGGCAGGGCTATGAATTTAGCCAGATCAGGGAGAGGTTCCAGACATTTACATATGTAACTTAGTTAAAAAATTGATGGTCATCTAGCAGGAGTCCATTACATGTAGTTGATAGAGAATATTTCATTGACCAGCTTAATATCTTTTTCGGGTTGAAGAAGTGAGTATTTAAGCTTAAAATAACTTTTTAAAGTTGAAAATACCAACGAGTTTTACCAGACGCTCTAGATCGGCAGAACCAGGAAGTATTCCAGGAGTTGCCTCATCGCGGACCTTCTATCGTCTCTTCTCTATGGTTGTTACCTTCAGGAATGGTTTTGGTGTAACACGAGTAAGACGAATTTCCAGTCCTACGACCTTCTTCCTGTTGATTTGCTTGTAGAACAATAGAGAGGGATATTGAATGAAGCACAGAGTCTTCCGGTCAAGAAATCCTCTTTGTTGTAAAACGTGGCTGGAGGACCTTTTTCCCCCCAAGCAAATTCTCAAAGGTTTCTCCCTCCCCTTCCTTTAAGAACGCGTCGGATTGGCAGATCTTACGTCAATCATTCAAGCTCGTTGTTTTAGTTTAAGTTGATCAGTTTGATAAGGCTCCTGCTGCTTTGTCTGATGGATCTCATGCAGCAAAATCATCCTGTTCAATTAAGGGAGGGAAACGGTTACCAGGAATGTTTTCTTCAACTCCCTGTTATTCGATAACGCCAGTGAAAAGCGAAGGATTCTTATCTACTCACTTGGGCGTCTGGAGGTGAGGTTTTAATCTTGATGTAGTCCTTATGATGTTTATAAGGTGCTGGAGGGTAGATTCTAAAGCCGAAGTTGTGTGCTGGCGATTTCAATCCCTTCGTGCCCACGGGATCAAACGTCTGAAACTCCGGGGGACTTAATAAAGCTTCCTCGGAGTATTCAGGAGATCAAACCGCATATATGGCTGCAGGGAATTCCTGCTTCTCAGCCCACTTGCAAGGGCTGGATTGGGGTGCGGTAAAACGCCCCAAATTACACGCAAACTTGGATTCTCCCCAGGAGCCCCTGGGAGGACGTGGCAATCAGCCCAGCGTCAGCACCGGAAGCCTTGTTATTTCTTAAAATCTGAGTGTAGTTGCTCATCTGTTATATTAGTAAAGAAATTATATCTGGATTTGGTTAAATGTTTGTGTCTTACATTGTAAATGTCAAGACTCCTGCTGGAATGCTGATTCTGACCTTTTGTGCAAACTGCAAACCTCACCATTTGGCAGGGTGAATTCAGGGAGAGGAAGGGAAGAGGTACCACCCACACATTCTCTGTAGAGGTTTAATAAAACTTTACACCAGGTATTCTTTGTCAGCTCAAACTTTATTTTTTGAAAATTCAGTTCAATAGATCAGTGTTTGATGTCAAAAGAATTTCCATTAATTTTCCCTAAAAAGAAAACAAGTGTGTACCCCTGCCAAAGCATCCTTTCTGCTAACCTAGGGTATTTATTTTTCCTCACAGGAAGACTCTACCCCTTCAGCAGCTAGATGACAGTCCAAACTTTTGACATGTATAATTCTTTTTCCAACAAGGAGATACAGTTAGATTTTTGTGTGTGCTGTAACACTATGTCTGGCCTACAGGGTCCAATAAGGTTCAATCTTGTCCCCCATGCTTTTTAACATCTACATGAAGCTGGTGGAGTGGTCCTCCAGAAACTAGGTCTGGGATGTTATCAATGTGCAGATGATACTCAAGCATCTAATACTTCTAGAAGATCCCAGAGGGGCTGTGGAAACCATGAAGTTGTGCCTGGAGACAGTTTTGGGATGGATGAACAAGCTGAATGGGATGAGGGTGAACAAGCTGAAACGTAATCCTGATAAAACAGAGCTGCTACTGGTTGGGGGGAAGGTTTGACCCAGGAAGTGGGAGGTCTGCTGTTCTGGATGGGGTTACACTCCCACAAAAGGAGCAGGTCTGTAGCTTGGGGGGGGGGTGATGCTGGGCCTGGGGTTCTTGTTAGATAATCGGTGGCAGTTAGGGTTGCCAATTTCCAGGTAGTTGAGCTGAGATAAATATACAGAGGTACTAAAAATAGTCTGGCTGAGGTAAAGATAGTACAGGCTCTCAAATAATTGCAAAAAAAACATGTATTGACGAATACAAACGTGAAGGTGCTATGACGTGGCAAAGGAAACTTATCAACTCTAAAAACGGACTCAATACAAAAAAGTAGCAAGAGCTACTTCAGAAACAACAATGATATTGATATGTACACTTTCACAAGCCAACTGTAGTAAAGGACAATTCATATATTTCAAATCCGAGTCGGGAAAACTCAGTACATAAGTCTCTTATTTCATAACAGGAGGCAGAAGAGGAAGATTGAAGTCGGAACGCCGTCGGGATGCTTTGCGTTTTCGCCGCCACTGGGGGCGGCTTCTTCAGCTCTCCATGTGCAGGGAGGCAAAACTCCTTAACTATCAAAACGAATACTTTAAATCTGGAAAATAAATGCGATTCTCAGCTTGTCACTACTTGCTCCCAAAGGGTTGCTCAATGCTCTGAGATCTCCTGCTATTACAACTGATCTCCAGCCGACAGAGATCAGTTCACCTGGAGAAAATGGCCGCTTTGGCAATTGGACTCTTCGGCATTGAAGTCCTTCCCCTCCCCAAACCCTGCCTTCCTCAGGCTCCACCCCAAAAACCTCCCGCCGGTGGCAAAGAAGGACCTGGCCACCTTAGTGGCAGTAATGGCCAGGGGTGCCTTTCACCAGGTATGGCCTTTCCTGGGCAAAAAAGAGTTTGCCATCTAGATCAAACTACTGCAATGCACTCTGCTTGGGGCTGCTGTTGAAGAGTGCTTGGAAGCTACATCTGCTACAGAATGCTGTGCCAGAATGCTGACAGGAGTGGGTCATAGAGGCCATATTACTCTAGTCTTGTTCCACCTACACTGGCCCCCAATTGGCTTCCAGGCCCATGTCAGGGTTCTGGCATTGATCTTTAAAATTTTATATGATTTTGGGGGCAGCATACCTTAGGACACCCTTCTCCCATATGAACCATTACTGTTATCTATGGGAGTCCTGCTTTGGGTGCCTAGCAAAGACATGATAGAGGTCTATAAAATTATGCATGGTTTGGAGAGAGTCGACAGGCCTCTCCCATAATACTAGAACACGGGGTCATCTGCTGAAGCTGGAGGGTGAGAGATTCAAAACAGATAAAATGAAGTATTTTTTCACACAACGCATAGTTCAGTTGTGGAACTCCCTGCCCCAGGATGTGGTGATGGCTGCCAGCTTGGAGGGCTTTAAGAAGGGAGTGGACATATTCATGGAGGAAAGGGGTATTCATGGCTATTAGTTAGAATGGATACTAGTTGTGCTGCATACCTATTCTCTCAAGTATCAGAGGAGCATGCCTATTATATTGGGTGCGGTGGAACACAGGCAGGATGGTGCTGCTGCAGTCTTCTTGTTTGGGGGCTTCCTAGAGGCATCTGGTTGGCCACTGTGTGAACAGACTGCTGGACTTGATGGGCCTCGGTCGGATCCAGCAGGGCTTTTCTTATGCTCTTATGTAACCCCAAAATGGATCTTCTCAGTTATGGCACCAAAATTATAGAATTCCCTCCACAGGGAAATTCATCTATTCCCCCAGTATCACTGTCTTCTGCCAGCAGGTGAAGACATTTTTTGTTTTGTTTCCCCAGTGACTCTCATTGGCTGTCCTTCCTGTTTATGTATATCTGTCTGTGTATTCTGTTGAATTATTTCTATTGCTTCATATATAATATTTGTTATTATATATATATATATATATATATATATATATATATATATATATATATATATATATATATATATATATATATATATATACACACACACACACACACACACACACACACATTTTAAAATTTGTTTTGATGTTTTGACTGCCACTTTCAGGCTCATGAACTAGATGGAAAGGTGGCTTAAAACTTTTATAAACAAACAAACAAACAAACAAACAAACACAGAGCTTCTGTTTATAAGTATTTCTGTGTCATATAAAATATTTTATATTGGAATTCAGAGAGCCTTTTTACCTAACATTTCACTAAAACTTTAGAGTACTATTGGAGATGAGAGACCTTTTTGCTTTTTTGGTATTAGCAGATGGACCGATCAACCTTTTATCAGCCCCAGCACCTGTGACTCCCCCCCCCCCCAGATCTGCAGACATTTATGGGTCACCTTCCTTCACAGGTTGATTTTTGTATATCAGGCTGATGTAAAAGGCAGAGGAATGGGACATGATTGTTTTTTGTAGGTCAGTTGGTAATGTTTATTAGCAAGGAGGAAAATAGGTAGCTGTATTCATCCACAGCAGAATCTAAAAACAATTAGCAGGGTGCTTTTGACTCAACTGTGGATGTAATATCCCAGTAAATTCATCTTTTGAAACCTTTTATCTCCTCTGTGAGAAGACCTGTTCTCCCCCTGCCCCTGAAGAGAGCAGCACTTATTACAGTAATATCTCAGCTTGAAAGCTTTCCATTATTATGCCAGAATTACAGATTAATATAATTAAAGAATCTACCTAGGTCACTGCTTGAAGAGCTTCTGAGAAAATCAGTGTCTTGTTGCAGTTTAGAACTTGAAAGTTCATTATCCTTTAGAATAATGAGAGGCAAACATCATTTAGTGGCTCATTACCAGGATAAATACAACAATGACAGCATATTTCAATACACCTTCAAAATCCAGATAGAAAAATGTCATAAAGCTTTGTGTAAGTTCTCTCTCTTTTTTAAGGTAGATATGCATTTGTAGATGTGAAATAATATTAATTATCTTACTGTTATTATATATTTAAATCCATTCTTATTGAAAGCCTTTCACATTAAATTGATTCCAGCTCCTTAGCCCTGTAGTTAACTGTAACTAAAGAAGCCCCTTGCAGATTTCATCATATTACAAACAGCCTGTAATGTCAATATCTTCCTGTGCTTTTTTCCCCTTTTTAACCGGGGCTGCTCCAATAAGTTTGACTTCACCAGAGATTCTGCAGGTGAAAATTTTCCTGGCATGAAAACGAGCAGGTGGTTAACATCTTCACATATTTAATGTCTACATGTCAGGCTTTTGCTTAAAGAGCAGGGCCAAAAACAAAGGTAAGAAGTTTCTGTCCACGTGATTAAATCCATCTTATTTATTCCCTTCTAAAAACAAACACAACAAGACGGTAAAGTGCAGGGCTATAGGATGGAATCATGTGAACCCTTGTTCTTTGGTGATTGCTTAGAAACATCTTGCATTTTTTAAACTCCCAAGTGTGTGGGAAGCCAGTCATTTGTATTTTTTTTAGCTGTTCTCAGTGAGTAGGGGATTGCCATGGATTTCCATGTAGCTGAAGAAACCCAAGTTTTGGCAGTATCTCTGTTTATTGTGTAGTTCAGTATATCTGATGCACAATAAAATAAAAATAATTTACTAGCATAGCATAGTGGTTGAAGTGAAAGACTAAGACCTAGGTTCAAATCCTACATCTGCCATGGACGCTCACCCATCTTGGCTAACTTCTATTACCTGATTCCTGGTGGGACAAAAATGATGGAAGCATTGGACTAAGGCACAGAATGGATCAGAGCTTGGCCATGCACTCCAGCCATGCATTCCAGTCTTGTTTAAAATGTCACCCACCACATTCCGATATACACACACACTCCTTTCTTTATATGTGATTAAGAAGTTGCCTGTCTTGTTCCCCATTCAGAGCTAATAGCAGGTGGGGAGGTAGTACAGTTGCAGGCTTAAATGCTTTTAAATGAAATTAACCAGTCATCACTAGTGATATTTCAGAAATCCCCATTAATGGACTCTCACATAGAGAAAGAAGTCTTTGGATCAAACTAGATGAGGTTCTGCAAGATCCACGATCAAATATTTCCACTGTTTTCGGAAGTTAAATAGCAACTGAAGCCACACACACACACACAATTTGGATGAAGAACATAAAAAGAGCCCTGTATCAGACCAGTGGTCCATCTTGTCAAGCATCCTGTCTCATACAGTGGCCAACCAGTTGCTCTGGAGGGCCAGCAACAGGGCATAGAAGACAAAGCCTTCCCCTGATGTTGCCTCCTGGCATTGGTACTCAGAGGTTTGCTGCCTCTGAATGTGGAGGTTCCCTTTAGTCCTCACGACTGGTTGCCATTGATGAACCTATCCTCCATGAATCTGTCTAATTTTCTTTTATTTATTTTTACTTAATTTTATTAATATAATCCAATTTTACATATATTAACACACAAAAAAGAAAACACACAATAAGAAAGATTTACAAAATTTTGCACATTTTACAAGTTTCAACAGAATATGATATAATTATACTAGCCTGCACTGACTGAATCTCATCAATGTTCTCATTTCTTTGAAGTACTGTAAGCTTTATCATTATATAAACCTCTTTTACTTTGGCAAACCACTCATAGATTTCAGGAGACTCTTTTGATTTCCAGTGCTGTACAAAGATTAAATGCACATCAGTGATCAAATTTAAGACAATTAGTTGTACTTTCTTTAGAATTCCAGGAGTATAATTTAATAATGTACATTCTGGAGTGTTCTCAATGACCCTTTCTAAGCCAGCACTAATTAAGTCTGCAATGTGCTTCCAAAGCTGAATCGCCTATGGACAGAACCACCCAAAGTCTGCGGGTTCTTGATTATAATACCAACATGAGCGTGAACATGAGTTATATACGTTAGCAATTAATTTCGGGGTTAAATAAAGCTGATGTATGATCTTACATAGATTTTCCCTAAAATTTAGACAAACCGTAAACCTTAATCCTACCATTAGTATAAAATGCCATACTTCTGTTGATATTTCATATCCTAAAACTAAATTCTACTTTTGTTTAAATTTTGGCGTTTCCATTAGTTCTTTACTTATTACTTGCTTATACAACACTTATACAATACTTGATTTTCAAAATCAGTTTTTTGTCTTCTATTATTACTATTATGAGTTAAACTTATTAAAAATTCTAGTCATTTGACAATAGTCCTACCATAGTATCTGACTATTACTTCTGTAAATAGTTCCATAAGGGATAATACTACCAGAGACTATTAAAGTGTTATATGAATCTAACTTACATGTTTCCCATTTTGACAATGATGGTAATTTAAAAATTTGAAGTGGATCTAAGTCTGTGGCAGCTGATCAAAATGGTGAAAATGTCCGAGATACTCTCTTCTTATATCTATAACAAGTTACGTAAAGGTTATCAATTATTGGATTCCTTTTAATATATACTACTGTGTCACACTGGGTTGGTGCTATAGTTGAACTATTCACTATAACCCCAAAGTCTCTTCCCCTCTCAGTCTCAGCAAGTTCAGACCTTAATAGCATGTACTTGAATTTGGGATTTCCCTCACCAGTGTGCATCACCTTACACTCGTCTAATAGCACAGGGGAGAGGATTAAGGCTATAGTACAGGGGACAGGAGGTTTCACCATCCTGCATAGTTTTGCTGATGCTTTTAGCCCTAAAAGGGTAAAAATGGAAACATTCTCCTTACCTGTCTTTTCCCCTTCCAAAGTTAATAACAGGATATGGGGGCAATTTTGATCAGAAAAGTTTTGAGGAAAAGGAGAGAGTTAAACCACTTTTCCTTCCTACTCCAAAACTTTGATCCAAATTGGAAAGGGGGGGGGGACTACAGTTGCCATTTATTTTTTTGAAATGCCATCAAGACCCGTATCTCTGGTCTCCTGGCATAGGGGACTGTTGGTTTTTCTGGAACAAATTAACAGGTTTAGAGCTGTCCAAGGTCCTACAGTCCATTTCCAGCTGAACATTTGTACTATTACCTGCTTTCCTCCCTTGTCTTAGGCGATTCTTAGATGACTTTCCCTTGGCTTGTGTCTAGGGCAGGACATCTGGCCAGCTGCTGCAGAACCAGTTAATAACAGTAGTGGTACAGGACATATATTTTTTAAAACAACAACAACAACCTTTCTCTTCTTGGTCCTGCTTCCTGCTCAGGCAATTGCCATTCAAATAGGAGTTTGACTTTACTGTAGGCAGGGCATTTTATCTGCACTTCTATTTTTTCTCACTGTGAGAACAGTGGACCAGCATGGTGTAGTGGTTAAGAGCAGTGGACTCTAATCTGGAGAACCGGGTTTGATTCCCCACTCCTTCACATGAACAGCGAACTCTAATCTGGTGAACGGGTTGGTTTCCCCACTCTCACACATGAAGCCAGCTGGGTGACCTTAGGGCTAGTCACAGTGCTCTCTAAACTCTTTCAGCCTCACCTACCTCACAAGGTGTCTGTTGTGGGGAGAGGAATGGAAGAAGATTGTAAGCTGGTTTGATTCTCCCCTCAAAAAAGTAGAGGAAGTTGGAATATAAAAACCAATTTTTTTCTTCCTCTTCTTCCTCCTCCTCCTCCTCCTTATGATACAGTAGAGTCTTCTCTACATGAAGGGCTGTTAGTGCACTTTCGGGACTATCTCTCTGTATTTGGAGAGGCAGTAGAGAGCCAGCAGCCCCTCCTTCAGCAGCCCCTCTTTGCCTCCTGCTCTCCATCCTGGGACCAAAGAATGCAGAAGGCAATGGATCAGAATAGAAGTTCTGATCAGAAGGATGACAGTGTGCCTGGCAGGGCACCCAGTCACCCAGTTTCACATGGGGGTAGGAAGCTGAACTCTGAGTTTTGATAGGATCAGGCCTCCAGTTCACACAATAGAGAATGGGCCGGGGCAACCAAGGCCTATATTTCTTTTTATTCAAAATGTGATCGTTGCTGTTCCAACATTCCCCAAGACCAGTTCATGGTCCAGCATGGATATCTCTTCTGCTGATATATATGGGCTATCCATGCTCCCAAATTCCTGAATTCTGTGGACAGCACCTGCATGTATTGTTATTTAGCCTTTAACCCTGTGGCCCATTGGCTGTGGTGCTGACTGCTTGGAAACAGAACAGCAGTGTCTTGTCACACAGAACCTTCCTTTTTACCAAAGGTCTTGTTCACCCCAAAGTGTAAACCATCTCTCCAGTTGCCCGAGGGCCCTTTTACATCTCACTTCAGTTGTGGAAGTAGGCTGCATGGCGATGTGCTGCCATTGTACTTTCTTTGTGTGATCCCTGATTGGTTGGGATTGCCTTTGGGTGGGAGGAAGCCCATTTTGGGAAAAAAAATAGTGCTGAAGCTGCAGACAGCAGGAAAAATAGAGTCAATTTTTGTGATGTGATCTGTTTCAAACACTGTGAAAAGTGAGCTGTCAGTGTATACATTTCAGTAAATATGCATAGGTCTAGCTGAATCCTGTACATGCTTAGTGAGAATGTTCTGCTGAGTTTGTACCTAAGTGTGCATAACAGGATTTTCTGCCTTAAACTTTGACTCTCTCAGAACCATAAATGTATAGTTACACATTTAGGAGGTAGCTACAAGGAGATACCTTGTACTTGAATGTCCCAGTGAGCATGATGGGTCAGAGCCATAGGGAAAACTGTCTGTCACATGTGGCTGGCCTCTGAACAAAAGTATAGGTATAACAGAACATAGCCAAAGTTTTATAACTTTCAGAACTCTGAGACCAGAAAGTCAAGCAAAACTATAAGATTCATGGCTTCCAACATGATTAAGTTATGGGTCAGCAAATCAGTAATTATGAATGAATTGTTTAAAGACATTGATAAATAAGCACTGTCAGTTCTCTTTGCACGTGCTACTTCTCAAATGAAAGCAAGGGCTGCTAGATTAATGGGACCGACTTTACTTGGAAAGGTGTCTGAGGTTTAGCAGAGATTATCAACCATGGTGTACAATTACGTTTGGGAAAACTCTTGTCATTAAAAGTGATGGCTTCTACCTCTGTCGCTTACTTTATCGATCTAAGCCCAACACAGCAACACATCCATTCTTCACATGGACCAGAATATCTTTAGAGAGCAACACTTTGGATGCATTGTTTAGGTCTTGATTTTTTTTTTAAAAAAAAATCTTTTTGATCTCATTTATTTTGCTTCTTGTTTTTTGCTCCCCCTACACAAAGGTTTATGCCATACTCTGATCTGAATCACTGCCAGATGTGGTTGCCATTTTTAAGACCTGGGCTGGGGCTCTTCAGCTGCAGGATGGGCCTAGGTCTCCCAGCAAGCCCTTTCTCTGTCATACTGATGCCATGACAGGAAAAGCTGCATCTTCTGAATCTTTTGCTGTGTTGAATCTGCCATGTCACCATCCTTTGCTTACTGTTTGATTCGTTGTAGGGTGTACTTGAAGTATGCAGTGGGGAAGATATTTCATTTCAGTCACGAGAATTTGACTGAGCTTTTTTGGTTTTGCTCACTGTTAGAGCCCAAAGCATGGGGCAAAGTCAACAATTTTGAGGGAAAGAATGGTTTAAAACTGGTGGCATCTTTTTAAAAACTCTGCTGTACAATTGTTTTTTAAAATATCAACTCTCTGCTTCATATATTCAAGTTTCATCCACTTCCTGTTTCAGTCAGAGCTGGTAGTTCCAGCAGTTGTCCCAGCACCTTTTCTGCACTGCAGATTAACAAGTTTATGTCTTCCACTTCTTCTTTTGATTAATTTTATGGCATGGTATTTGTCTCTGACTTGGGCTTCAGTGGGTTGAAATCTACCAGTTTTTCTGTTAGTGAAAAAGGAAGGAGTGGTCTGCTATTGAAAAGGCTGTGCTGGTGGGAAGGAAAGGCTGTGGCTCAGTGGTAGAGCATCTTCTTGGTATGCAGTAGTAGAGCATCTGCTTAGTATGAAGAAGGTCCCAGGTTCAGTCTCCAGCATCTATAGCTAAAAATGTCAGGCAGGAGGTGATGCAAAAGACCTCAACCTGAAACACTTGAAAGTTGCTGCCAGTCTGAGTAGACAAAACTGATCTTGATGGACTGATGGGTCTGATTCAGTAGAAGGCAGTTTCATGTGATCATAGGACCCTGCCATGGACCAAACTACTGCCCGTCTGAGTAGACAATACTGACTTTGATGGACCAAGGGTCTGATTCAGTATAAGGCGGCTTTATGTGTTCATGTGTACATAGGATAGGGCTACTGTGGGGAGGAGACTCAGGCAAGAGCAAGTGGAAACAGTGGTAGGATCCAACCCTGTATCTGTGGATGTCTGTATGAGTAAAACATAGTTCCCTTGGCGATCCTAGAAGGCAGATTTAGGAGATTACCAAGATCAGAATGGGGATGTCCATGCAAGTCGGGTGAATCTGAATCTACTGCACATGTCTTTTTCAGGTGCTCGTTCTATCAGAAAGTATGATACAAGCTAATGTCCCCTCTCCTTAATCTAATAAAGGCTAGCTCTGAGGAAGGGAGACTGGGGAGTCTCCTATGGGAAGGATCAGACCAGAGGGTGAAGCAAGTAACTAAATTTTGTGCCGCATTATATAAGATCCATCAGACAAAGCTGGGGCTTGGTAACTTAAATTAAAATAGAGAACGTTTTATTAATTCAAGGTCTGTTTAAATTATATAAACTGTTTATGAATTGTATATCCTATAGTTTTAGTTACTGTATATTCTCCAATTTTAATTCTGTAACTGATACAAATGTTTTAATGGCATTTGCCTTATTAATAAATGAATCTGAAACATTAATCAGCCAAATTAAAGTGCTTAGTGAAAAAGAGTTTGAACTTGATCACAGGAAAACTTTTAGATGCTCTTTAAAAAAACTTCTTGTTTATTTTGACTATGTGCTCTCAGTGCAGTCTTTACAAACTGTTCAACAAAATGTCTACAGATGGAAGGAATGTTTTTCTCAGCAGTTTTTTTAGGGTGAAAGACCTTCCAGATTTGGGGGATCCATATGCTCCTGTGGAGTTGCACAGCATGTACTAGTAGACAAGTAAGGATGACTGTAGAGCTCATGCAGAGTGAAATGCCTGTAGCCATAGCACTGCATGGGTGATAGAAGCTTGGTTGTTATGGATAATGTATTTGTGAAAACACCTATTCATTTGCTCAGTCTATCACGAGCCCAATTATAAAAAGATGCTAATAGTATGCCATCTGTTAATCTGATAGAACTGCATGTTTGGTTAATCCAGTCTGATTTAATAAAGATTAGTAAAGATTATCCCATTAGAGGAACTAAACAATGTCTAATCTGACCACTTTGGTCTTCTACTTCTAACTAGTTGTCCACTACACAACAGATGGCTGATTTCACCTTGATTAGGAACATAGTTATTTATCCTTTAAGGTGGTAGTGGAAGGTTCTGAAAACCCATGGCTGATAGGTGGCAAATATCCACTATATTTTGGGTTTGTCGAACCACTGTATTCTAGGGAAAGGAAAAGATGGTGCCAGCAATTCAAAGAATCCCTTTAAGACCCAGGAACCTGGGACTTGTACTTTCCCAGGGTAGAAGCTCTCATACGGCATTGGATCAAGCTTCTGAAACTGCCACGTTTGGGGAGCATCTGTTTATTCAATATAGGGTGCTAGCAGGAGAAGAACATTGGAAATCTTGCTGTGCATGCATAGCTCACCTGTACAGCATACGGCTTTGCAGTAGAGTTAGACATTGTCTTGTCAAAAAAGGTTATCCTCAGAAAAATATTCTGTATCAGAATGCAATAGGAGCTCAGTTAATCCACAGTTTATTGTTGGTCATCAGTAAATGTATTGTGCTACACAGGCTGGCAGACCCCTACTGGAATAGTTGCAGAACCATTAGACAGTTAAACAATATGTGGCAGACACTCTTAACACTGGGCATAGCCTTAAAATAATGAATTCAAATGGGCATGTCTTTTGACATTGTCCTCAAGGTCCTCACAACTTGGGGTCTGGTTTTCACAACTGCTACCAATGCAAACTTTGTCAGTTACTTTGATTGTTTATTATTTCTACCTGTGTTTCCCAATAAAAATACATTTTTACCTGATGGTAGATTCTGTCTAAATGAAGATTCGGCCATTTAGCTCAGGTAGCTGAAGGACACCTTAATTGTAGGCTGGGAAAGGAAACCAAGAGATTTGAATTCAGTCATCATTCTTGCACTGAATTTGTATGCTACTTTTATAAATGGTTGTACAGGAGTCAAAAACAATAAAAATCGCAATCAGTTAAAATTATCAATGTAATAGATCAGTCAAACAAAAACACTAAATAGCAGTAACTTTCCCCCCAGATCTGAAAACAGCAGAAGGTAATAATGTGCCTTCCTCTCAAAACCCTTGTAGAACAAGCATGTTTTTGTTGATTACCTAAAAGAGGCCTGTTTATATATCCTGTGGCATCCCATAGCCCATAAGAACATAAGAGAAGCCCTGCTGGATCTGACCAGTGGTTCATCTAGTCTAGCATCATGCCTTACACAGTGGCCAACCAGTTCCTCTGGAGGTCCAATAACAGGGAATAGAGGCTGAGGCCTTCCCCTGATGTTGCTTCCTGGCACTGGTACTCAAAGGTTTACTGTCTCTGAATGTGAAAGATCCCTTTAGTTGCCATGGCTAGTAGCCACTGATAGACCATGTGCTGTCTGTGTTGGGGAAGGGCGTGTGTTAAGAATATTTGATATACTGATAAGACATTGGATTGAGGATAAAAGATGCATGAGCTATAAAAAAGACCTTGATGTGTGCCATAGTGTCTGTTTTATTTGCATTTTAGAAGTATACAGTGAATTGTAACTCATACCCTAATTAATACATGTCATTGGGTTGCTAAGCTGCATAAGTACTTCTGAAGAGCGGTTTAATGCATAACATGACCATTGGTGCAGTTTTCTTTGATGGGGTTTTGTGGCTTGCTGACAAATTAATGTAAAGCCTTTGGTGCATTTCTCAGTCTGTGACTTGCACAAAAACCTATCTATGACATTTTTGCCAAGTTTTTCACGTTTATGGGAAACATTTGGATTTGATTTGTCAACATATAGAGTTCTTCCTTTTTAGCAGCAACAATGGAATCTACTGTTGCTCTGGTAGGATTTTTTAAAACGTGGTCTGAATCTGGCCCTTAAAGCTTCTTCATTTGAAACAGGTGACCCTAACAAATATTTATCAAGGTGTAATTAAAAAAAATTCTCACCGTTGATTTATAAGGGAAAGAGGAATGAATCTTTATGTATATTACTTCACAGATATTTTAGGGTAACACTATCTCATGAACTTCCTAGAAAGGCAAGGACTACTGCCAATCGATCTTTTGGGAGATCTTTCAGGAAGCACATTCACTCATCAGTAAACCACTCCCCCAACTGATGGCCTCATACCATTGAAGAAACATGCTCTATTCCTTGTAGATCTTAGTGCTGGGGGATGACATTGGAAATGCATCTAGAGAGAGTGATTTTGCAGTCTTCTTTTGTATGTCTTCATCTGTGTTTAGCGAGTTCTTGAGTGTATCTTAGCAGTCTAATGTACCCTTGCATAGTGCCATGGGGCAAAGCAGTACCCTATTAAGCCAGCTGGGTGGATCTGGTGATTATTCACGCAAATCATTATCCTGTTATCCTTGACCTCTGACTTATTAATAATAGAGCAGGAGCCTTGCTCAGGGCAAGGGTGAATACATTTTACAGCCCCCCCCCCCTAGAATAAGGAAAAGTATGCTTGGCAGATACCTGTGAGAGCTACACATAAACTAGCTGTGATGTCTACTTAACAGCTCAAGTGAATGGTATACTCATGTGAGCAATGTAACTTGTAGAAAATCTGCAGACCAATTTCTATGAATGGAAGAGAGGGCTCTAAAACCAGAGATCCCTGCTCACAAATTTCTTTCCTGTACAAGAAAGCCAGCTGAGGAAACACGAGTTTGCTTCCAATTTGTCAACGAACACTCCTAGCAAGTCCATGCTGCTTCTAACCATCTGCAAACATCCCAGGAATAAATGTTCTTTGTTTTATGGCATACAGTCTACCATGCTGGTGGGGGATCTACGATCTCAACTGTGAGAGCCTCGTGTTTTATTTTGGTTTTCACGGGCACTTTGCACCTGTCCCTTGTAACTTGATGTGAAGTCATCAGATGGGGTCTCTGTGGTTTCCTGAGGAATGGCACTGTGCCATAGATGTGGCCTCTGGTCCGTGTGGTGTGCTGTGTGGTCTGTAATAGGTCAAGGAGGAAGAAATCGTTTTGAACAAAGCGATCCATCTTCTAAGTGAAGTTTAAGTGCAGTGGCATTCCACTGATTCTTCTGAATCAGTAAAGATATGATTACTTCATGTTTCTGAAATGCTTGGCAGGACAGCAACCATGACAACCCTCCAGTGAGAGAGAGAGAGAGAGAGAGAGAGAGAGAGAGAGAGAGAGAGAGAGAGAGAGAGAGAGAGAGAGAGAGAGAGAGAGAAGAGAGAGAGAGAGAGAGAGAGAGAGAGAGAGAGAGAGTGTGTGTGTGTGTGTGTGTGAGAGAGAGAGAGAGAGAGAGAGAGAGAGAGAGAGAGAGAGAGAGAGAGAGAGAGAGAGAGAGAGAGAGAGAGTGTGTGAGAGAGAGAGAGAGAGAGAGAATTTATTGCCCCTGGAACTGTCCTCACACCACCCAGTTTGGACGAAAATATCATATGGACAAAAATATCATGTGGAAAGAAAGCATAAGACTTGCTGTTAACCAGTTATAGGGCTGCCAGGACCACACCAGGACCTGCCCATTCTGGCCAGCAGGGGTACTTACCGTCAGTGGGGGGAAGCCTACGCTGGCTTTGCAGTGACATCACTGGTGACACAGCAACATCTCTTTTGACATGCACCAGAATTGATGTCATCATGTTGCTGATGATGTGGGATGCTGTGGTATTTCGGAGGGAACTCTATGGTCAAATGGCTTCTACCATAAAGTTTTTTGTCCCAATACCAGAGCATCCCCACATCACAGCAGTGTGATGATCTCACTTCCAGTGCATGCCGGAAGTGATGTTGCCAAGTTACTGACAATGTTGCTGTGATACCAGCCTTGGCCTCCTCTAGCTGCCAACAAATCCCCCTGCCACCTGCCAGTTCCCAGGACAACCTGGCAACTCTAGCTTTCTCCCCTTTCTGTCCCTGACATTTATATCCCACCCAGCTTCCAAGGAGCTCCAAACTGCGTACATGGTCTTCCCCATGTTACGCTCAGAACAGCCCTTTTGAGAAAGGTTGAGAGAGAGACAGAATATCCCATGGTCACACTAATGTGTTTGCATGTGTTTGCAACTGTACTGCTCTAAAGAAGGTCTTAAAATAAACCATCATAAATCTAAGATTATGATCTTCACTAAGAGGAGAAAAATGCCTCTTTTTCGCTGGGTATTAGATGGCTTTGAGGTTGACCAAGTCAAGGAGTTTGTTTACCTTGGCATTCTGTTTTCCCATAACCTAAATTGGAATGCACATCAAAAAGCAGTGTCCAACAAAATTAAACCTGGGGTTGGTGCTATTGTCAATTTTTTTCACACCAAAGGTGGCAAATATATTCCAGGGGCTATTCAGGTTTTTAACCTGAAAATTACCCCAATTATCCTCTTTGGTGTTGCCATCTGGATTACAGTCATCAATGAATCTATAGATCGTCCACTGCTTCAGTTTTTACGAAAACTCCTAAATGCCCCTCGATGTGTTGCTGGTGTTACTGTTCGTTCTGAGTTTGGCCAAATGTCAATTGAAGCTAGGGCGTGGTTGGCTGCCTTTAAACTACACCTTAAACTGTGCTTTAGCACTGAGGGGTTCCTAGCTTCTCTGAAGCATGACCCTTTTAAATCCTCATGGCAAAAAATCTTAGATGAGAAACTGGCGTTGTTGGGCTTCTCGCAGGATATGTTATCAGATCTTGGGAAAACTGAAGCTTTTGCCAAAATTAAAAAGCGCATTAAAGAGTTCGATTATAACAGCACTACTTTTCGTGCTCGTCGTGTCTGTTCATCCCAGTTCTTCGGAATACCCCCTCCACGTGGTCTGCCTGCCTATACATATTATCTAACAACTCTGTAGAGCTTTTTGCTTGGCTAGATTGAATGCTAACCCTTCTATGGTAATGCAGGGCAGAATTCTGAATATACCATACTCAGACAGGATCTGCCCTTGCTCTTCTGGCTCTATTGACTCATTAGCCCATGCCCTTTTGGAATGCCGCTTTTACGAGGAACTTCGATCGCACTATATTTCCCCCCTTTTAATGTACAAATCCAATGCCTCTGTGACTGACATAATGCCTTTTTTACTAAGCGATAGGGACCCCAAGGCTACATTGTCAGTGGCAAGATTTGTTTCAGTCCTTATATCCCTCCAACACTAGATATATGCTGCTCAAGATCAATTGATCAAGGAGCTTCTAAGGGATAAAAGGGAAGGAAAAAGGAAAGGACTTGTTGCTTTGTTAGATGCCTTCAGTTTATGGAACTAAAGTGGGACATAAATATTTTAAATAAGCAGAGCATCTCTCCTCTTCATTGGAGAATATAGTAAATGAGTACTCCAACATCTCCCCTGGTTTTCTTATGATTCCAGAGCACAATTCTAGGTAGTGGTTTAAATCTATAAACTTTCCTTGGAATGTCTTAGTGGATGGGTTTTGTTCAGGGTCTCTTATTGGATTTTTTTCCCATTGTAAATTCATATTACATGGTGGGTTCAGCAGATACAATATGAGACACCTCTGTGCTTAAGGAAATATTTATTACAATATGGTGCATAATATTTTTATACTTCTATACCTCTTAAATACAGTCCCATATGTAATTGAGGACAGTATTATAGAAAATAATCCTTTCCTACTTGCTTTAGATCTCTGCTTACCCATAGTTTCCTTCCTGCTTTTGTTCTTTTTTTCCTCCCTTGCTTTGCCTTCTCTCTCTCTCTCTCTCTCTCTCTCTCTCTCTCTCTCTCTCTCTCTCTCTCTCTCTCTCTCTCTCTCTCTCTCTCTCTCTCTCTCTCTCTCTCCCTCTCCCTCTCCCTCTCCCTCTCCCTCTCCCTCTCCCTCTCCCTCTCCCTCTCCCCTTCTTCCTCATGGCATCCCCATGTACTTCTTAACGCCATAACAGACCCTCCCACACCTTTCCCATCTCTCTTCTCCTCCACAGTATCCCCTTTCCCCCTTTTTCATTATTCTCCATTCCCTTCCACCCTTCTTTTCTTCCCATACTCCCTTCCCAAACTTCCCTACTCTGCCTAGGGTTGCCAACCTCCAAGTGGGGTCAGAATTACAACTGGGGGTGGAGCTTGGGGAGGGTGGAGTTTGAGGAAGAGAGGGAGCTCAGCAGGGATGTGATGCCATAGAGTCCACCCACATCCAAAGCTTGCATTGTCTCCAGAGAGACAAAGCTTGCATTGTCTCCATAGTCTGCAGATCAGTTATAATTCTGGGTAGGGTTGCCAGGTCCCTCTTTGCAACTGGCGGGAGGTTTTAGGGGCGGAGCCTGAGGAGGACGGGGTTTGGGAAGGGGAGGGACTTCAATACCATAGAGTCCAATTGCAAAAGTGGCCATTTCCTCCAGATGAACTGATTTATGTCAGCTGGAGATCAGTTATAATAGCAGGAGATCTCCTGCTACTACCTGGAGGCTGAGCAATCAAAACAAACACCTCTGCACTAATACCAACAGGTAAGGAAGAAAGTGCAGGAAAATCTGGCAATAACAACTGACAATACTAGAACTGTGACAAAGTGTATTAAGTTTACACATAAACAACGAAAAGGACTAACAATACTATATACAAAACTATTTCAATAGTCCAAAAGGTACACTTATTCAAAAATACTGTTTCTATAGTTTATAAGGTACAAAAGTAGAATAAGGGCAAAAGAGATTTTTTCATGTAGAAGTTGATAGGAAGACGGTCATTTCTATTTTCTTCTTCAGATCCATTCAATTGAGGTTTTCAATATATGCACATATAAACATCCAAAATTCATTTCAATCTCTCATAAGGATGAAAACACAACTATGTAGAGTTTAAGTAGTAGGGTTCCAATACAGGATACATCATTCCAAATCCATAGTTGTACAGACGATTCAACCAATTTGACTGTTCCCAATGGGATAATGCAAGTAACTAGTATTGTCAGTTGTTATTGCCAGATTCACTACCTGGAGGTTGGCAACCCTAATTCTGGGAGAACCCCAGGCTTTATTTAGAGGTTGGCAACCCAAACTCTTCCTCTTCAGACCTGGAGTGTACATTCCTCTTTTTCTCCATCTGCAAGGCTATTTCTAGCAAAGCTTCCAACCTCCCATTGAGTTAGTACAGTACTGCTAAAGGATTAGAGTTAACAGTACTGCTAAAGGATTAGCGTTAACATTACAGTAGTGCCAGGAAAGAAGTCAGTTCTGCCAATTTAAAAATGATTCTGTACAAATCTTTGGGCTGCAATCCTAAACACACTTATTTGGAAGTAAGTTCCATTTGAAATAAATGGGTTTTACTTCCAAGTAATTTATTTAGGATTGATGGGTCAGACACCACTGGCATAAGCAGTTTCATTTAGAAGAGATTGATTAAGCTATTTTATTAAGCAAACACTGGTGAGTTACAAGAGTATTAGATTTTCGGGAGCAATGCAAATGGCTGTTGATGTGGATAAATGAGTTACAAGAAAAATAGGGTGCTAGACTGAAGAGTGAAGCTTTGCGTTTGTTTATCTCAGTTGGTTTGCTAGCTTAAATGTGATTGTAATGAAAGTGAAATATGTCTCCTAATGGCATCATGTGCATTTTTTTTGCTTTAAATCTAGCCACTGAAATTTGTTTGCCCTTTCTGTCAGTTTAATGTTAAGCATGGCTCAATTCCACTTAGGTTAGCCAGCAATGAACTAAAGAAGATGCTTGTGATTAAAGTAGGATATATGAAGTGTTGAAAATTATGCTTTTCACACCCCATGTTTGATCTATTAATTAAAACAGCTAGGCATAATGTGGCTTACAAGTAATAATTAAAACATTACAAATTAAAATCAAATAAAATAAACCTCAGTACGTCAGCAAAGGAAGATAGTGACTCATCAACGATCAGTACTTTTGAGGGACATCAGGAATGGGGTTATCCCAGTGTTGCTGTTTTCCATAGTACAATTTCACTGGCTTTTGGAGGGCGATTTCTACATAACCACAAGCCTGGTTGCTTCACTTTTTTTACAGTGAGGGGGTTGTACACACCAAATGAACAGGTGTCGTTTCACCACCAGGCTTATACTGAAGCACACTGTAACAGGTCACCAGTGAATGAAATAAGTGTGCAGAATTCTGACACATTAACATGAAAATACAGAAAAGATTGTATCTTTACTTAGTCTTTGGCATTCTAATAGGAAATTCCCAGTTGTAGCATTAGGATTGGATCAGTAGTCTGACATTGGACATTTATGGATCTTCCCAGAATTGCCTTGCCTGGCTGCCCCATCTGACCCTCAGAAATTTAAAGGCATCAGACTAACCCCTCCCCCCAATAACCTCCTCCCTCAAGAGGTTGGCCCTTTATATTCCATTAAAAGCCCATACCCCTTAGGTAGAAAATTCAATGTGATGACACATTGAATGGTACAAAAATAAAGGAGGGTTGACTTTCTCAAGAGGTAACAAAATCAAAATAAGGATTTGTAGTTTGAAATTGCAAGGTTGCAAAAGGTGAAATAATCCACACATGGACACCTGAAGCTGCCTTATACTGAATCAGACAATTGGTTCATCAAGGTCAGTATTGTCCGCTCAGACTGGCAGCGGCTGTCTAGGGTCTTAGTTCGAGGTCTTTCATATCACCGGATCCTTTTAATTGGAAATGCCAAGGATTGAACCTGGGACCTTCTGCATCCCAAGCAGATGCTCTACCAGTGAGCCATGGCCCCTCCCCACAGCATCCCTACCACATGAATCTTGGAGACCCTGCCACAAATTTATTTTTGGTTATGAAGTTTAATGAATAGGCTTGGGGAATGCACTGGCTCAGTTCAGATATAACTTGAAAATATGGTTTATTAAATTGTGGCTAATGGATGAACACAGACCACTACATTACCAATGATCTGTTGATCAGACTAGAAGCTGAATTAATAACCACAGTTACTCTAAACTATGGTTTTGTGTAAAACCCCAGCACTGCTCACACATATTACCCTGCTACAGAGATGCTTGACTAGAGAGAAAGCCAGTATTTGTCAAGGATTTATGTGATTGTTGGTAAACTAAATCCTGTTTTTGCAAACTAACCATAATTGAAATAAATCATGGCTTCACATTATGTTTGAACTGCAACACTGGTTTTCACTCAAAGCTGCCTCACAAGATTTTTACCCAAAATAGGTACTTTGACAATGTTTAGGATTATTTACCACCTGACTCTAACTGCTCACTGCTGGTATTATAAATTAGTGTTGTGTGTACTTGACCCAGAACATGCATAAGAGGACCAGACTTGCCATATTTATGGAACATACCCAAAGAGTAATGTTGGCAGGTCAAGGTTTGCTTTCTCAGGTGTGTGCCAGTTACATGCATTACAACATCCAAATGGAGCATAACAAGACTGTCAGGTTAAGGCTTTCTTGTTTCAAGGAATGTAGGATGTTCTTGGATCATCACTAACATTGCACTGAAATTAACTGGATGAATCTAAACAAAAGATTGGGAAGAATGGAATGAAGACCTAAGTAGAATCTGCATCCGCCATCACTTTCCATTGACAGATGGATGGATCTGAGACCTAAGTCCTTGACGATCCTGGATAACTTTTATTAGTTTTAATTTTGCGCGATACAAAATACAGCACAGAGAAAGTTGGGCATTTGAAACTAGCAGTCTCTACGTGAATAAAGTTCATATTGGTGCATTCAGAAACTGAGGAGACAACATAGAGACCATTGTGGCCCACTATTTTGATGAAATTAGAAACACAGTGACTGTGAAAATTGCCCCCTTCACTGTTTGGCTGCCATAGTGAATGATTATTCTTTTCCCCTCTGTGCAATTGAGAGCTGGAATCTTGGCACAACAGCACATGGTGCTTAGTATCTGAGCCAGCTGGCAGTTCTAGGGTAGAAGCTCTCAGTTGTTTGGGGAGGGGGAGGAGGGACACAGGGTTACCTTATTGCTGCTCTCTACAGAAGAGATTATTTTCTTCA
The DNA here is from genome assembly GCF_029931775.1 of Euleptes europaea. Lineage (NCBI taxonomy): Eukaryota > Metazoa > Chordata > Lepidosauria > Squamata > Sphaerodactylidae > Euleptes > Euleptes europaea. Next base: position 43,079,402 of record NC_079316.1, read on the forward strand.
GATTTCATTGATGATAAATGTGCACTTACTCTCCTTTTTTATAAGCTGCTGAGAGTTTTATAGAAAAAGAATAATTGTCGTCTTCTCTCCCATTTGTTTTCCACCTGGCCCTCAACCAGATTTTGAAAATATCTAGATATTATACATTGTACAAATAAACAGTAAAGCATTTTAAAAAAATAGAGGTTTTTTTTTATTAAGTTCAGAGCTTTTTTGTTAGTATTTCTCTTCTTAGAGTTTGGGAATGGGTCAGTGGTGGACCACCTAACCAATTCAGCTGGAAATCATGAAATGGTTCACGACCTTCTTGAGCAAGCTTATTACTTTCCTTACTGCCAGTTGAACTCTCTAATAAGGGGGTCAAACGGACTGTCTCCAGAGACTTTCATCTGTTCACTGCTCTGTTAATGAAGTTTCCCAGAAGTCTTTAGAAAGCCTTGTATCTCAGCAAGGGCATATTCCTCCTTTAAAAAGGGAGAAAATATAATTCCTTTTTCCAAAAACAAACAAACAAACCCAACAACAAACCCAACATTGTCTTTCTCCTGTTAATAGCTTATAATATACTGAGAGACACAAATAAAATACTTTGCCCCAAAGTTACTGGCAACCTGAGAGAGTTTCTGTGCCAGAAAATACATGAATATGCAATGCAGAATCATGACAGAGACCGGCTTGGCACCCGTTAGTCTTGTGGCATTGCTTTGGAGGAATATAGTTCATCCCTATTTCTTCCTCTTGCCTACATGCAATCATTACCAGGCACAACCCCTCTGCGTCCATTGTTATAACTGGTTGGTATAGTAGACAATAGAGAGTACCTTGTAGTGCATCTGGCAAACCTAACGATCTCTCTCTGAGCTCAAATATACATATTATATGTAGGGTTGCCAGGTCCCTCTTCACCACCGGTGGGAGGTTTTTGGGGCGGAGCCTGAGGAGGGTGGGGTTTGGGGAGGGGAGGGACTTCAATGCCATGGAGTCCAATTGCCAAAGCGGCCATTTTCTCCAGGTGAACTGATCTCTATTGGCTGGAGGTCAGTTGTAATAGCAGGAGATTGCCAGCTAGTATCTGGAGGTTGGCTATCCTAGTTATATGCAATCTCTTTAAGCCCACCACACCACTGGCATTCAGTACTCCTTTTCTAATGGTGGCATTTGTTCCTCTGTGCTGTAAATATCTGGCAACTTGGGTAGCTGCCTTTTCTTCTTTCCACCATTTAAACTTGCCTGAAGGTAACACGAGCACATTTTTCGCATTTTTTTTTGCATTTGGACTATTTCCCACCTTTTGTCATAATGGTTCGAATGTATTGCAGTAGCTTCATACTTTACTTATTGTGTCCAGCAATCGCTTAGCAAAACTCACGTCCTATACTGCTGAGGGTTAAATTGTGTCAGTTATAAAACTGCTTAAATTCACTTTGATGAGCTCTGTGCATTGGAAACTGTATTTAGAGTCATAGCCTAAATGTATCTTTTCATGTAGGCTCCAATTATGATAAAGGACCTAAACCTCAAAATATACGAATTGCCTGATTGAGCAGTTTAAAATAATTGGCCATGAAGATTTGTAAAACAATATTTTTAATTATTTGTTTTCTAAATTAAATACTTTTATTGCATTGATGACAAGTCAAAGCAAACAAACTCAGAATCATAAGATCACAGCACAAATAGAAACAAACATAGTTACATTGTCAGCTATAAAATTCACAACCATAGTAATAGATTAATTTCATATCTTCCATTATTCATTAGTAGGACTTACATCAAGAGATCTTATCTTAGTATTAGCAACCATGGCAATAACCATTGTGTACTGTACCGTATAGTTATTGTGATCACTTTCTTATATCACACAAAAGAATTTAACATTTTGTCCATAGATGACCAATGGAAGCAGTATTTGTCAGACTCAGGGGTTTGTCCGTAGCCACCTTCAAGCAGAACTCGTCAGGCAAAGGCTCTGAAGCAGTTTAGACTTTATTAGGAGCAAAATTAGACAAAGTAAGAAGCTGACTGCCTCCTGGGCATACAAGGCTACTAATGAGAAATCAGGGCAAGGATACATGGTTAAATTGCATAGCAGACTTCCAAAACGGACAGGCAAAGGTACACAGGATTTGGCTACAGACCATGATAAGCTTTCTCAGGGTAGGCAGACATAACAAGGCTATGCAGCTGGGGTGATTGTGGTAAACAGGACAGGCATACCATACTGAGCATAGATACAGATACTGTACAAAGGCATGTGAACCAGAAGCACGTGACCAGAGCCCTGACTCCGTGCCAACCCTGGCCTGCTCGGAGCAAGAGCCTGTAAGGAGCAATATCAGGCTAAGGGCCTGACAGTAATTATTAATTATTGCAATAATTAATTATTGCAATCTCTCCTATTGAGCAAACTGATATTTAGACATCTTTTGTAATAAGAGAAGTACATTAATAGAGGACCAATTTGTGCATGGCCCTGTTTCAGTTATGTAAGTGCAGCGAGGAAATGTCTCAATGAATAAATTTAGTATGGACAGTGTTGGCCTCACACTGTTGCCTATAATGTCTGGTGCAGAGCCCACAAATACAGGCCTTGCCTATTCATGAACAAGGGCTTGGGCTCTTTCATATGTTAATGTCACATAGTGTGCAGGATCAGGAGTTTTCAGGCAGAGATGAGGAAGGTCTGGATCTTGAAAGGCCAGGTATTTTCCAGCAACATAGTGGGACTGAAACATTTGGCCCAAAACAAGGAAAAAATGTAATAAGGGGCAAAGGAATCCTGAAGGACAGTTCCAAAAGTCCAGCCCCAGCAGCCGGTATGGAGAGTAACAAGGAATAGAGGACAGCTTGTAGGTACAGGGACAGATGACCAAATGAAGGAGCAGGATCTGTGATTGTCATTGCATTGGCATAGTCTACAAACAAGAAGGAAAGGAAAATTTACCAAGGGCAAAAGGTGCCCATAAGCAGTCATAGGTAGGGTTGCCTGCTCCGGGTTGGGAAATACCTGGAGATTCTGGGGGTGGAACCTGAGGAGGGTGGGGTTTGGAGAGGGGAGGGACTTCAATGCCATTGAGTTGAATTGCCGAAGCAGCCATTTTCTGTTACAGAGGTGAACTGATCTCTATCAGCTGGAGATCAGTTGTAATATCAGGAGATCTCCAGCCACCCTAATCATAGATTGGCAACCCTAATCATAGGGTTAAGCATGATATTGAACCTATTTAAATTTCTTGAGCTTGACAAAGCTGAGAGATGCAAGGGGTCAGAGAGCAGGGTCCTACACAATTCCTCATGGACTTGCAGCCAAATTGCACTCCCAGGTAGGCCTTACCCTAAACTCACATTTGTGTGAACCAACCATGTGTTTTCCAGTTTGAGATAACAGATAAAACTGACACGGTGATAGGAATGCTATTGGGCTCAAGGAGTAGAGTTCTGCATGAGTAAATGATTAAAATTATGGCTGTAATTTTTTTTTTTACTGATGTTACAGTAAGCCCCTTAAAATGGGACCTCTCTCTCTCTCTCTCTCTCTCTCTCTCTTACTTTGTTCTACAAACCATATTCTAGATTTTACAAAGAAAAATAAGTTATTTTCGGTATGTTTTTCAAATCTTCAAACGTGGTATGGTCTGAGCGTGTATTTCAGAACTCTTTGGGAAAAAGTGATTAGTGGATAATGAAAGATACAGGTTTCTCAATCCCTAATGAGGGATTGAGATACATTAGCTTCATTGTCACTTCACCACCCTGGCGTTTATGGTCATCTCCACTTGCTGGAGAATAATTGTCATGATAATGTACAGCAAATGAGACAATTGTTCTGTACCATACCCCAATTATGGTGTCATATTTAGTTCTCACTGTTTTACATGTCATATTGGAATGAAACCAGCAGTAATGTTTTACCTCCTGCAACATCTTAAAATCCAACACTGCCAAACTGAAATTCCTATGCATTTTGGCAGTATTTTTTAAAATAAATAAATAAAAAAACTTCTTAAAAATGCATTCTTGCAGATATACTGAGAATGCATAAGATCAATATTAAAGCTGTCTGAAAGTTCACTCACAGGGAGTTATGCTTATTCAAATGAATGTTGCTCATAGATGCAAGAATGCAAAGTAAAGTCATAGTGATGGGCAGCTTCTCCCCCAGCGTGTCTTCCCACCTTCAATAACTTTTTGTGAGTGTCCCTGTTGCAGGCTCAAAAAAACCTACTTTTTTTGTATGAATGCTCTCAACATACACACTCAAATGGGTGACTGTCTTTTTTCTTGCTTCCTTCCCAAGCAACAAATCTCACATTTATGGTAGGGGGTATTTCTGTGTAAGCTGCAGAGGGAGAGGTCTCCTTAAACATATAATTCCAGACTTCCCCAGTCATAATTTCCTGCTGAGGAGATTGAAATGGAAGTTTGATTGGCCTCCCAAACTGAATCCTAGATTTAATAAGCCCTCCCTTTTTGTTTATTTATGTGTGTGGTTATTGATTTAAAATATTTATAAGCCTGACTTTTTCCTGACTAAGTTGGGGCACAGTCACTTCACCTTTGTTTGCAAAAAAATGAAGGATGGGACCCTAAATTTCTTTCCACTTGTGTGAATTTCCCCTATTGCCTCTTCCCACTATAGACCCCCATGTTGCCACTCAGAATCTTGAGAGTCCAGTGAAACCCTCCCTGGGAGCTGCATTTGAAGCACCATAGCAGGCTGCAGTGAGAAAGGGAAGGTGGGAAAGTTCAGTTATATGAGTTCAGCTCTGCTCACTGTATAAAGATTCCAGCCCAAGGCTTTATTGCTGTAGAACAGTGGTTCCCAACCTTTTTTTGACCAGGGACCACTAGGACTTTTTTGTTCGGTGCAGGGACCCCAAGGTTCAAAATAAAAATTCAGAGAATTTGAAAATAAACTTTAATCATAGCTGTTAGTTAAACATTAAACTTAGAATAATATTTGAATATATATTTTTATAATAGAGAACTTTTAATTGAAAATATTAATTTATTATGGGTTTATAACTTTGTTTCGCAGACCCTAATTTAGTTCTCGCGGACCCCTGGGGGTCCACGGACCCCTGGTTGGGAACCAGTGCTCTAGAAGGAACAGAGAAATTGGCAGGCAAGAGCAGTTAACAGCAGGGGCTGAATGGGAACCCGTTTAAGTCATGCCCAGATTGTTAGGAAACTAGGCATAATTTGAAAAGGAATGACTATTTTCAAATTGGGGAGTTTCACGACAAGCCCCCTTCTGTTCAACTTCATCAGCATCACTAGATGTGAGAGCTCAGCAATCCATTTTAACTTAAGGCAAGTTTCCTGCCACAAATGTAGTGGGACATCAACCATCACTCTCAAAGTGTTAAATTTATTATTATTTATTTTCTTCATTTTTACCCTGCCTTTCTCTCCAATGGGGATGCCAAGCAGTGTACATCCTCGTTCTCTTCTGCATTTTATCTTCAAAACAACCCTGTGAGGTAGGCGAGGCTGAGTATTTGACTGGCCCTGGCCCAGGTCAGGTCAACCAGCAAGCTCTCATGGCAGAGTCGGGATTCGAACCTGAGTTTCCCAGATTCTAGACACTCTGTGACATGGACCATTTGCAACTGCACTGGCTTCCATGCATACACACACACGCGCGTACACATTCATGTATACCTTTATCTGTCATATTTTTATCCCACCTTTCCACAAGGAACATGAGGCAGCATACACACTCCTTCCCCAGTTTACTCTCACAACACCTCTTTGATGTGAGCTAGGGTCAGAGAGTGTTACTGGCCCATGATCACTCAGTAAGCTTCATGGCAGTATGGGGATTGGAGACAAGAGCTGTCAGATCCTAGCACCTCATTGAAACCATTGCACTGCAGAGGCGCCTTCAAGAGAGGATTGTGAGAATTAGAAAGACAGTACCCTACTGGAAATTGTACACTTGTGGTATTGGCAGCTGTTCCCTGTGTGCGTGCTTGTACTGCATGCACAATCTTAACACAGCACTCATTAGGATATGAATTAAGAACATCTTTGCTTGTCACACATATGTAATTTCCACTGGCCTATTTGGATGGCAAAAAGCATGAATCAGGATCAGGATTTTTAAAATTATATTATTTCTACATTTAATTTATTAATAGTTAAAATAATTATAATCTTGTGGATTGTATATAGAATTAACTGCAGAAAATTGAAAACCAAAACTGATATTTGTGTTGAACATTGAGGTTTCATTACTACAAAATTTTGGCTGTGATCCTAAAATCCCATTGTGTGAGCCGAAGGCATTCCTGCTCATGTGTGTCAGGGTGTTGGTTCCCCCCCATTTGGAGCCCCTGTGACCCCTGAAAACAGTCAGGGTAACTTCCGAGCAGCTTGGGAGGAGCCTTAAGGCTTGCAGAGAAGAGGGAAATTGGCTTGCACACCAAACATTTGTGAATCAAAGGCTTTGTTCTGAGAATTCTAGTGCCCATGCCAAAATCTACTAAGCATTCAGTGAATACACTTACATGAACAAGTATTATGTATTCTTATAACATTTCTGCCTTTTGACCCTAAACCATCTGCATTCTGTATCTTTACTGAATTTGCGCTAAATTAACTCTTTTCCTGTGGTACTACCTTTCATGCTGTACCATCTTCATTCTTGCAAACAAAGGATTCATATACAGTGAGTCAACCATATGCAGATCAACAGATCCGGGAGACCAAGACATTTTGTCTTTTAAACTAAATATGCATGAGTGAAAACAGTGGTGTATAAAGTTTAAATCTACAGGATTTATGATATATCTGCAAGTCAAGAACATGTGTTCAAAATCACCAGTGGCCTTTTCTTAAAAAACAAAGTTAATGATTCAGAATGAATTGACATGCAAACAAAATATGTCAGGATGCACATTGGCAGCCAACATTTCTGGGGAGTCTATTGATAAAGGTAAGTAGGAAATTAAAACACTTCCTTAATAATTTTACTAAACAAAGAACAATACAGACTACAGGAACTGTTTTCTGTTTCATATAAATGAACATTCTCTCCATCATTAGACAGAGTATTGGGCTGAAGATTGAAGACTTCTACTCAGATTCCTTCTCCAGAACCCACACAGCCCATCCCACATTATTATGAAAAGCCATAATTATAATGTGAAACCCCAAATAGGAAAAAAGCCATTATTAATTTTGAACATTTGCATGCTGTGGCCAACAAAAGTCATTTTAGTGTCAAAACCATCATATTTCCTGACTTACAAATATGCAAAAATGGAATGTTAATCCTGTACCACAGAGGAACAATCTGTGTGTGTGTGTGTGTGAAGTGCTGTCAAGTAACTTCTGACTCATGGCAACCATATGAATTAATGTCCTACAAAATGTCATATTGTTAACAGCCTTTCTCAGGTCTTGCAAACTGAGGACTGTGGCTTCCTTTACAGAGTCAATACATCTCTTGTTGTATCTTCCACTTTTCCTGCTGCCTTCAACTTTTCCTAGCATTATCAGCTTTTCCAGTGACTCTTTTCTCAGAATGTGATCAAAGTATGATAGCCTCAGTTAAGTCATTTTAGCTTCTAGGGAGAGTTCAGGCTTGATTTGATCTAGAACCCACTTATTTGTCTTTTTGTTGATACAAGGTATCCATAAATCTCTTCTCCAATGCCACATTTCAAAGGAATCAACTTTCTTCTTGTTGCATTAATTAACTCGGTCTTGGTTGCCAGTAGGGCTGTTGATTCGGTAAAAACCGAACCAGAAAAATACAGAATAAATGGAAATTCAGTAAAATTCGGCTTCAGATTTACTGAGTCCGCAAAATCCGGGAGGCTGGCAAAGCAAATTTGCTATTCCTCAAAAATCTGGATAAAAATCCGGCTTTTTCAGGAACTTTGTTCTGTAGCTCCTGGGTGGGGGCATTTTTGCAGGTAAAGGCCCCAAATTTTCAGAGTAGCTAGAAGGGGCTCTCCTTGCAAGAACCCCCAAGTTTGGTAAAGATTCAGTCAGGGGGTCCGGAGGTATGGGGTCTGTAAGGGGTCACCCCATCCTCCTCCATTGAAATGCGTTGGCAAAGTGTCTGTGTTTAGATGCTTTCGTGTGATCTTTGCTATGTATCTCAATGGAGCAGCTGGGCTTTAAACGGTGGGAAAGTTCGCCCCGTGTCTCCATAGAGATACAATGTATCTGGTTACATTGACCCAATCTTTACCAAACTTGGGGTTCTTGCAAGGAGAGTCCCTTCTAGCTACCCTGAAATTTGGGACCTCTACCTGCAAAAATACATGAGCCCTGTGGTGCAGAGTGGTAAGCTGCAGTACTGCAGTCCAAGCTCTGCTCACGACCTGAGTTCGATCCCGACGGAAGTTGGTTTCAGGTAACCGGCTCAAGGTTGACTCAGCCTTCCATCCTTCCGAGGTCGGTAAAATGAGTACCCGGCTTGCTGGGGGTAAAGGGAGATGACTGGGGAAGGCACTGGCAACCCACCCCATAAACAAAGTCTGCCTTGGAAATGTTGGGATGTGACATCTCCCCATGGGTCAGGAATGACCCGGTGCTTGCACAGGGGACCTTTACCTTTTTTTATCTGCAAAAATGCCCCCCAGGAGCCACGATAAGCCACAAATGGGTTTAAATGGGTTTACATGGCTGAATTATTCGGGAAACCTGAATTTAAAGCTGAATTCCTACCTTTACCTGTATAGGAAATTCGGCATTCTGGTTTTCCTGAATAAAAAAATAGCCAATAAACCCAAACCCAAATTTTAATGAATTTTTTTTTCAACAGCCCTAGATGCCAGTGACACATCCTTACACTTAAGAATCTCTTCTAGCCTCTTCATGGCTGCCCTTCCCAGTCTCAATCGCCTTTTGATTTCTTAGTTGCAGTCTCCCTTTTGGTTGTTGATTCAGCCGAGGAATAGAAAATCTTGAACAATGTCAGTGGGCTTCCTAGGGGCACCTGATTGGCCACTGTATGAACAGACTGCTGGACTTGATGGACCTTGGTCTTATGCAGCATGGTCTTTCTTATGTTCTTATTAATTTCCTTATTGTCAACCTTAAAGTTGTGTAATTCTCCTGTAGTCATTACTTTTGTCTTCTTGATGTTCAGCTGTAATCCTGTTTTGACACTTTCTGCTTTAACCTTCATCAGGTGTCTTTTCAAGTCTTCACTATTTTCTGACAGTATTGTGGCAACACTGGCATGTCTCAAATTATTAATTTTCCTTCTACCACTTTTCATTCCACCTTCATCTAAATCTAATCCAGTTTTTTTGAAATGATATGTTCTGTGTATAGATTGCAGAGATAGGGAGATACAATATATCGTTGTCTGACACTTTGTCAATTGGAAAGCATTCTATTTCTCCATAATCTGTCCCAACAGTAGCCTCTTGTCTGAAGTACAGGTTGCACATCAAAACAATCAGATCCTTTGGTACACCCATTGCTTTTAAAACCAAATATACCTTCTCATGATCCACATTGTCAAAAGCTTTGCTGTAATCTGTGAAGCACTAGCTGATTTTCTTCTGAAATTCTCCCATATGCTCCAGTAACCAAAGTAAATTTGCAATATGATCTCTAGGGCCACTTTCTTATCTGAATCCAGCTTGAACATCTGGAATTTCTCATTCCATATATGGTTACAGTCTTTGTTGTAAGATTTTGAGCTTCACTTTAACCTTGTGAGAAACTAATGTGATGGTCCGAGAGTTGCTGCAGTCTTTGACATCTCTTTGTTTGGGAATTGGGATGTAAATTAACTGTTTCCAGTTTGTGGGCCATTGTTTTGTTTTCTATATGTGTTGGCATATTCTCATTAATATTTTGATGGACTCTGTCTCTGTGACTTGGGATAGTTCTGCTGATATCCCGTCTACTCCTGGTGATTTGTTTTTCCCTCACATTCCACATTCCTATTATTTGCATCCAACAGCTTTGGACTTTCCTTTTCCATCCATTCATGTCAACATCTGAACATCCTTTTGGCTTTAGTCCACTTGTGTCATTAAGAACAATGTCTTCAGCTCTTCCCCAGTAACTGCTGATTGAGTGCCATCTGGCATGGAGGTTTCATCTTCCAGCATTATACCTTTTTTCATTTTGGATTGTCTAATCATAGGGTTTTTGAAGTAAGAGTTGGTCAGAAGTGGTTTACCATTGCCGCCTTCTGTGCAATACTAACCAAGGTTAGTTGAAGCAGCACTTCCATTGTCTACGAAAGATCCTCTGCCAGATTCATCTTCTGCTACTGCTGCTGCCCAGTAGCTACGTTTCAAGGATTTCTCCGCCCCATCACCATTTTCAGTTCAAATTCCATATTATTAGTTTACTATTGGATAGATGTTATCTTGTATGTTGAATTTGTTATCTTTTGTGAAATATTAAGCAAGAAAGTTTGTGATACATTTATCATTCCAAGCCATTTGGCTGGCCTATGTTCATGAAAATTGTGGTTATCTTTTGCACAATAAGTCATAGATTTGTTGGGCCAGCAGTGGGCTCAGTGATAATTTAAAAACCAAAAGATTCCCAGTACTCCAGCAAAAGAGCTACTTAGTGCCTTTCATTCTGAAAATTCATGCAAAGGTTTCTGAAGCACCCTGTCCTCAAGCTGCTCACAGAAGTGTTTTAGACTCAGCATAGAGATTGGAAGCATTATAAACCTCATGTTGTATAGAAACATTTGGACAATGTGGTCAGGGAAAGAAATACTCCTGAAGCCTCTTCCTGTGTAACTTTGAGATAAAGCACCCCTCTTATGTTTTAGCAATATATCATGATTCCTCTCTACTTCAATTGAATTTTGGAGAGAGCTCATCTTGTACATCAGAACTATCTGTCAGCTGTCATGTGGTGCTCCAATCTAGAACAGAGGCTTGAACATTAGGAAACCCTCTATGAGGGTGGGACTGCAGATATTTCAAGCCACCAGTCAGAAACCCCTGGTCAAATCCCTGAGTCCAAAAGCCAAGTGATTTTGGTGAACAAGCTTCATTTCCTGCCATACAAGTCACACAGCATGTTCCTGTTCCTCAATCTGAGCACCATGTCATTAGGACTGTTCCATTGTGCTTTTGTGAAAATTGCCATTTGCCCATTTCCAGCAGAGACTAACCCACTGGAACTCTCTGTCTCCCGCCAATGCTCAATGGGGTGGTGATGGGAAATCGGGGAGAGGAAACAGCATTGTATGGTGCTGCAATGTTATGTCAAAAAAGGGTTATGCTGTAGAAATCACATGGGGCAAAAACACATGGGAGGTTTTGCCTTGGATTTGGCACTCTCTAGATGTGCATTTTCCCCATCTGAATTCTCAAAACTCTGCATGGGGGTTTAGTGTTGAGTTTTGAGCATTTGGCTGGGGAAAAGGTGCATTTAGAGAGTGGCAAATCCAGGGCAACACCTCCCATGCGTTTTCGCTCATGGAGTCCTAGTGACATCACTTCCTTCTTTTTGGCCAGAAATTATGCTGTGGCATCACACACAACCATTCCTGTCTCTGTCCCTGATTGTCCTGCTGTTTTTTTTTTCTGGGCCACACCCATGCCTGCCTCCTTCACCTGTACAACATACATACTTTTCATGTTGCTCTACTCTGTCTTACTTCCCTCTCTGGCTCACATTATGGACTGGTATCTTGGCTATAGTTTGTTTGGCTTCCACATGGACCAAATCCTTAATATATATTTTTCTGCTACAGTTATCAGAAGGTCCTAACTAGGGTTGCCAATCTGCAGGTTGTGGCTGGAGATCTCCTGGGATTACAACTGATCTCCGAACAACAGAGATCAGTTCCCCTGGAGAAAATGGACGCCTTAGAAAGTGTACTCTATGGCATTATGGTCCCTCACCGAACCCCACCCTCCCCAGTCTCCAATCCTAAAATGTCTAGGAATTTCCCAGGCTGTAGCTGGCAGTCCTACTCCTAACCCTTTCTGAAACCCAATCCCACCAATGCCTAGCCACTATGAGGACCTGACTGCTTAGAAGTGTCACCAGTGTGGACATTACAGAAGAAGACTCTTAGTATGAGAGTTTAATTTCCACATGTTATTGGAGCCCTTTTTAGAAGTATTTGGATGTGTGGAGTAATACCAAGCTTTTGGGATTTCACAAAGGCCACGGTTACATTTCCCAGGCATTCTGAGTCAGTCTGGGTTAGCACTCCCTCCCAGAGTGAATTCCCTGACTCTTCCTTCACTAATATACAGCAGAAAAAAACTAGCATCCCACAGATTATGACACATCTGGACTCCAGCCTTTTCTCCACTCTGACAAATCTGCTTTACTTTAAACTACTAACTTTTACAATGCTATCCAATTACAGTATATAAAATAATATACAATTATGATGAAATGCAGTATAGAGAATAATAAACAGACTGGTTATTTGTGTACATAACTCATCGTGGTCAGCATATGTATCTACAAAAATGTTGGAAGATAAAAGTAGAACAGGAACAAGGACTTTAAGGAAATAATCTTTGTTAAATGATAAATAAACTCAAACTCCCCCCCCCCAAGCATTAGCTGCTTTCTCCCTGACATGCTAATTTTCCATGTGCAGAGAGTTGTTGGCATGTGGGGCGGTCTCTAATGCAAACTTCCACCTTCTGTACCACATGACTTTTTTGAGATAAGTGTCTAAGGGGGTCTTGGATTTTTATTTTCTATTTTTGGATTATAATACAAATAAGAAAGCGTATCAGTAGATCAGGCAAATACGTGAGCATGAATCACAAATCAGAGAAAGGTCTTTAATAAGGTATTTCCAAATGTCCATATCTGTTTCAAAAAATGATTTCTTCTATGTCTCCACTTTTCTTAAGAGAGATGCCTTTTCTGAAAATGTTATATTTGTTATTTTAATCAAATACACTTTGACCCAAAATACTCTTAGCCAATCCTCTGTGTAAAGGTCAACATGAAGCATTTTCAGGTTTGACTGTTTGGTTTTTTTGCAGTAGCTAAAAGGCATATTTGTGATACTATTTAGACACCTAAGCAATATGAACTTCAGTTAATGGATAATCTGCCACCTCTTTTACACTTTTGCATTATCTTTTTTCACCCCAAATCGCTTACACTGAGGACATAAGTAAGGCTGAAAGCTCCCTTCAAATTGAAAATGTCACCCTTGTTTTTTCACTTTTTCTCCTTGCTCATTACTAAGGAGATGAAGTCTGTCTCAGGAACCTTAAAACCTTGTCACGACCATTAAAGTAGGGTTGCCAACCTCCAGGTAGGAATACAAAAACAATGAATCACCCAGTGCTGCAATGAAAATTTCAAAACAAAGCACAACACTAGATAAGGTTGTAACAAATGCAATTTTATAGAGCACATAAAGAGAATATAATCTAAACACCTAACTAATACTTTATCTAAAGACATGCAACAAGTGAACAACATACAAGGTGGTACTGAATAGTATGTACAATATATACAACAGGCTAAATATAGCCAAAAGTGATCCCACACAGAATCAGGCAGAAAACTTAAACATCTGAATTGTCCAGAGAAATCAGCCTGCAAACAGGCTCCGATGGTCTTTCCAAACGAAACGTTTTCTTCCATTTCGCTGAACAGCTGAAGTTTCTTAAGGCGGAAAGCTTTTCTTATCCAGTGGGACCCACATACAAAGATCAGAACCGCGAAAGAGGGGGACGCAATTCCCAGGTAATAATTTGCGTTTCACCGACTACGGCTTCATCAGCCTGAAATATTAGATAGCACATACCAATAATTCTTATAGGGTGTAGACAATCTTCATATAATATAATACCAGGTTATCAATGTTACAAAATATAAATACAAAAGTTAAAACAGACCTTGCAAGTCTCAGTCCTTCATAAAGGCCCCGAATGAGGGTCCCATGTTTCCGAAGAGAGAAGATCTTCTATGGAAACATGTTAGGCTTCTCTCTCTATAACCCTGATTCAAAGCACAGCTGTAGAGAATGAGTCATAAGCTCGCGTCTTCTTAAAGGGGCAATCACATCTCTTAAAAAGGAAATGCTATTAAATGATATATATCTAAGGTATTCCAGGTCCCAGGCACCCTCCACCCCCCCCCCCAAATTGCCAGGAGTTTCCCAACCTGGATCAGGCAACCCTACCTCCCCCACATCCCCTGCTGGTGGCCAGGGGGACCTGGCAACCTTACCTCCCAGCCTAGTGATTGGACTGGGAGAAAATGGAGGGGAAACAGCCACCAATTTCTTTGAAGGAGGCAAAGCTCTAACAGAGAGCATATAAGGCCCTCTACAGAGAAGGAGGGTGTTTTCTCCCTGGAATCTGAACAGCAGCGAGGCTGCTTTTGGAGGAGTTGATCCTTCACCCATGGTGGGATGAGTCTGGCCTATTTGGTTCAGGGATTGACACAGAGTAGCAACTAGGTAAGGCAGTTGTGTCAGGGAGCTTTGTTGATTTCTGGCCGGCTTCTTTCTTTATGAGTTTTGCCCTGTAGTAATTCTGTCCCATTTTAAAAACGTTTCTCCTGTTCATTTACTTGGCATAGTATTGTTTAATAAACTTTTTTGTTTCCTTTGCCTGGACTCTTCATACCGTAAATTTTGCCATACATCAGGAAACTCCCTGACTAAAGAGGGACTTGCTTGGGGGACAGGGAGGGTACTCTGGACCCTCTCTTCTAAAGCCTAGGAAACAAAGTAGTGACAGTCAGTTAAGGCCCTTGCCTGCTCCGGGAAGAAAGCAGGGGGAAATGTGGATCTATGTGGGGAGCAAGAGATCCCTGGAAAGGATGTCCTGTCTGTGACAATTGTGCTCAGCCCCACTTACCCATTCCATGGCAGCTCTACATTCTGTTTCAGGCAACAGAAGGGTATTTCTTTTGCTGGAAGGGAATTTTCCTGCTCATTGCTGACCCTCAAGTTGCCCCTTATGCTGTTCATGTTACCCACAGTAACAAAGGTGTGTGGGAGGCACTCAGTGGGATATAATGGGAGAAGAAGATGAGAAGGTCCTATACTCGGATCTTAAAGGAAACAAGCAAATATGTCTCCAACCTAAATCTTCCCTCAGAACCACTTGGTATGGCTATAATCTGCACCAGGTAATATGCATTTCCCACAGATATTAGAAGATGCAGGATACATTTCGGAGTTTCTTTAGTGTTCAGTACCATTGGCTTAGTATTTAAGTGGTTCCCTTTAACGCTTTCACATGTTGAATAAATGGGGCCAAATTTTAAACAAAGTTGTATAATCTGAAATAATGTCTACAGGACTCAGTCAGTATCCATATCAGAGATTTGGGGAGCTTTAGCACTTCTTTTTAGTATTCTGCTGAGCACAGCTGGGTCAGTCACAAAGCTGCATGGGATAAATGATGACAAAAGTTGAGCCTCCTGTTTCCAACAGAATGCAAGGGAAAATCTAAGCACTATCATCTCTAAAAACCCAAGTGTATCTCTGTTGAAAGAATGTTGTGATTTTAAATGTTGCCTGTAAAGCAGAACAGGTAGTTATAGCAGAAGGTGAGCTCACACACTAGATGCAATTCAAATCTGTCACCATGGGATGAGACACCATATTTTATTACCTCAGACTGGGAGCTAAGCTGAGTCATGCTCAACAGATACTCTCAGCAGGAGCCTGTAAACTTGCCCAGCATATCTTTGTTAGATGGTGTTGAGAAGGAATCCCTGAGGTGCATAATACGCTTGCACACAAATCCTATAAAGATAAACTTGGGCATGTTCTGTCTTTTGTAGTGAAAGTAAACTAGGTATTTGTCTAGGTTGAATTGAATTCAGAGCTATCTTTAGATAATGCTTTCTGATGGACAGATGTCACATGCTGTTTTTATCCATCGGCATAAGGTACAGTTGTCAGTAAAGTTGAGAATGTACTAGCTTGGCAGAATGTTAAAGAATTCTGTCTCTGCTTAATCCCGTTTACTACCTCATGCCAGTATATGAGGCAGTCCATACTCGTAAGTCAGCCAGAACCTGTTTCCAGATATGATATGTGTCAGGCTAATTTAATGTCAAGATACAACTTCAGGAATGTGAAGAATCATTTGATTTAAAAGCAGTGACGGGTGACTCCTCTGTTTGAATCACAAACAGCACCCTTGAACGCCTGAAAAAAGTCCTGTGAAAAGCAAACACTCAATTGTTCTTAATCACATTGCAGGTATTTCACTTGTGTATATTTTTGTAAAGCTTGCCTGGAGGCTGCCTTAGTCCCTCTCCCTGTCTACTGTCTGCCTGTCCTACCCAGCAGAGTAACACATTAACTTACAAAAGAACTGCTTTCTTTGATTGTGTCTATCTTGCTGTATTGGTGGCAGCGTGTGTGTATATAGGAGTTGTCTGGCTTATCTCCCTGGTATTCCAGCCTTGTCTACTTGGCCTGCCCAAAGCATAGTGTAGTCATATTAATAGTACGTTCTAAATTGGATCACAAATACTTTGAGTCTTCTTGCACTGCTGCCTGGAAATCATATTTTGATCTGTTAGGTTCTAAGCATATGCCAACATTACAAATGAGGCCAACTGCAAAGGCAGTGCATACATCTGAAACGTAGATACATTTAAAATTATTTATGACCTGCCCATGATGAGCCCAGCCCAGTAACTTGAGAGCACCAGTGAGTACCTGGCAGGCCACTGTGTTGAATGCCATCATTTGAGAAGGTTTGAAACCACTTGGAACAGTGTTCATTTAAAAATTGTGAGCAGGTTATTAGTATGATTGTATGCGCTGTTTGACTTGAGAAGACATAGGCACTGGGAACAAGGTAAGTTTGATTTGCAGATGTCTTTGTGAAAACTGAATCATCGCTATTTTAAAAGGCAGAAAGAAGGGATTACATTCTAAATTTTAAATTAACCCATCTCAGGACTCAACTAGATAGGACAAGAGCCGCTATATTCATGAAATCAAGGGTCAGCCACGTAAAGCAGAAGGGAGAGGCACATTTAAATAAGTCACAAAAAGCTTCCTTAATATTTTTTGTATCCCATTCAGATATTATTAGGTTGTTTTCTTAACCCTTGGATCTCTGGAGATAATCCCCCTTCTCTACTTCCCCGGGCATTGGGCAGTTCCAGAACAATTTTGCACTATAATTTCCTTTCTAAGAGGGAGGACCAGAAACTTGCAGCAGCATCGCAGGGGTTCAGAAATGGGAACACAGTAAGTAATATTAGTCCTTAGACAGACAACCACTACAATTCACAGATTGCTATTTATTAGCGCTGCCCTGGCCAAGCCTCTTTTGACACAGGGCTTCAAACTCATTCACATCTTTGCCGTATGTCAAGTCCTGCCAATACTAGATTTAGAAGCTTGACATTTTGTGTTCAGTTTACTGTGATAGCAGCAGGCTGAAATTAGACACAAAATTAACTTTGTCAAGTAAGGAAATATTTTGTAGCAGAGCTGACTTCATCCAACACAAAGAGGTCTGTAGAAGTATAATTTTTGCAATAAGATGGGGGAAAGAGAGGGAAAAAGAAAAGGAGGCACACAAGCCTAAAATCACTAGATTCAGCCTGTTAAGGAACCTTAATCCCAGCGAACCTCTTCATTGATTATTGCAGTTAAATAACATATTTTCAAGGCCGTCAGAGTTATAAATGGCAAACTGATAGTTATACCAAATAAACTGATTTGACATCCTAAAATTATGTCATTAGTTTAAAGCTGCAATACTTGGCACATGAGCTCCATCAGCAGGCCTACCTTCCCAGTAAATGCAGATGATATTGCTGCACAAGTATTGCCATGACCTAGATAGCAGTTCCAAAATACTGCTTATCCTTTTTGGTTAATATCTTTAAGTCAACCCCATCAACTCTACCGCGCTGGATATGAGCCAAGTCCTGGAAAAAGACCTAGATCCCCATGCACTGTGCACTACTACTGTTGGGTTTAGTCTTGTGCTCTGTGCAGCATGTGTTGCAAAGCATAAGATCAGGCCCATGATGAACAATTAGTTAATTCAACTATTTATGTCCTTGTATGATAACTGTCGCCCTGTGTCTGCCCCAGGGCAGCCATAGAAAATTGCCAAGAGAGGGAGAACACTTCTGGCAGGTTCCGTGGTGGCCAGAAGGTTCAGTGGTAGGGTTGCCAACCTTCTGGTACTAGCTAGAGATCTCCTGCTATTACAAGTGATCTCCAGTCAATAGAGGTCAGTTTACCTGGAGAAAATGGCCGCTTTGGCAATTGGACTCTATGGCATTGAAGTCCCTCCCCTCCCCAAACCCCGCCCTCCTCAGGCTTCGCCCCAAAAACCTCCCACTGATAATGAAGAGGGACCTAGCAACCCTACTCAGAGGGGTTCCAGCTGATGGATGTTTTGAACTGTGGTGGGCCCTGAATAAAGACACATGATGCCCTTTGTGTTGTAGCCCAGTGCCTGAGGCACAAGGTCAAGGTCACTGTAACCAAGCCTATTTCCCCAGAGCCTTACACAGCTGTTCCCTCCCAGACTTCAAAATACTTGGTGGCTGGGTTCTTGCTCTCCGTGAACTGGACTCTTTCCAGTCCCAGAGGCCTGTGCCTTCCAATCCTGTAAGAAGTGATAATATCCTTTTCTCTCCTGCTTCCTATTGGGCTCCTTCCCTTGGCCTGCTCCTTTCTCTCTATTTGGTCCCTCTGCTTGCTTGCTTCCAGGGACCTTCTCTTGGCTTGTCCCTTTCACCTGCCTGATTTGTTCCAGCTGCCCTTCTCCCCCTAGAGATCTCCAGACATCCCTGAGGAGCAGTATCCAGCACCTAGATGCTGACTTGGCACATCTCTCTATATCAGGCTCAGGAGTTCCACTTGGAAAATACCCTCTGCAGCTGGCTGGATATATGAAGGCTATTTCTTCATCCCAGTAGTACCTCTCCACTGGCCTACCACTTGGCAGGAGCTGAAAGGTTCTTTCAATCTGCTGACCCAACCAGAGACTCAACCATGCTTGGCTGTTCAATCACCAAGGCTGTGGCAGACCCAGATGCCATTCTGTCACAACAGCTGTACATTGTCCTTAAATAGGGATAAATCCCAGAGGTCAGAACTACAGCAGCTACGACTGGAGAGCCTCCTGGCACCCAATGCTGCAGCTGTGCCCAGAGAGGTTCCTGGCATCCTCCACTGCCGCAGCCAGACCCAGAGAGACCCGGAGAGGTTTCTGGCATCCTCCATTTCCATGACCAGGCCTGGAGCATCTTTTGGCAACCACCACCAACACGGCCAGGCCCAGAGGGGTCCCCTGCAGTGGTGGCTGCCAGTTGTGCAGGTAAGTTCATTGTCTGTGCATGCACAGACAACTATTTTTAATTTGAGGGGAATTTAACACCCCACTTTTTAAAACATCCCCTAAGTTTTAACACCCCACTTTTTTAAACATCCCCTAAGTTTGAGTACCCAGCTTGTTGGGGGTAAAGGGAAGATGACTGGGGAAGGCACTGGCAAACCACCCCGCAAACAAAGTCTGCCTAGTAAATGTCGGGATGTGATGTCACCCCATGGGTCAGCAATGACCTGGTGCTTGCACAGGGGACCTTTACCTTTAAGTTTGCAGAAAAATCTGTTTAGTGTCAGTGTGGCCCTGATCTGCAGATTTAGATATCCACGGGGGACAGACTTCACTATTAGATATATAGATAAAGCACTAAATCAAAATTTTTACATTGCCAAATAAAAAATGGAACAATGCTCCCAAGTTCACAACATTGTTATTTTCTGGTGAATGTCTGTGATCCATGGAAACAAACCCAGAACAAAGTATTTTATCCACACAAAGTTGCTGATATAACCCCATTCTTTAACAGCGCTTGTGTTGCCAACTTGTTTCAAAGCAACTGCATCCATTGGGGAATGGGTAAACTAAAGTTCTGTTTGTTTTAAACTTGTTACTGTCAGCAGTTACAGAACTGGAAAGTATGCAGACTTGAGGTTTTAAAGGAAACTAAAATGTTTTGCAAATATAATAATGTATTCATTGTTTTTAGTTGTTTTGTAATTTAATATACTCCTTGGGCATTACATCTTCTTTCAGAGTGACTGTGTCAGCTGAGATTTATAATGCTTGAGCCATTACACTTGGGGCATATATATTCTTTCTATAAATTATCTTAAAGATCAAAGAATAACATTTCTGTTTCAACACAACAGTGTAAGAAGCGCATATGTACACTCATAGTTTCATCATATAGAGAGTGACTCATTCCACACCAAAAATATTTGCTGATGGAAGATTTTCATCAGTGAAGCACAACTTTCTCATCCCCCTCCCATTAGAGCCCCAAATGCTTCACCATATGCTTGGGAGGGGCAGCAAAAACTCCAATTTCCATCAGCAAAAGTCCTTTGGGGGGGTCCAACCTGGGGGGGGGGACACAGGTGAGCACATTTTCTTTTCTGTGGGAAGTGATGAATATGTTCGCCTTCCCTTCAAGGATGTTGTATGGAAGGTTCCATCGAATCCCAATACAGGAATGGCTTTGTACCTGTGGGTCCAGTTCCCTGGACACAATTGACCATATACTGCTTGACTGTCCCCTTTACCAAATATCCCGTGAGAAAAGGCTTAAAAATTGGATACATCCAAAATATTATCTATCCAACAAAGCAAAATGTCAACTACTACTAAATGACTCTGCTCCAAAGATTACTGTAGATGTTGCCAATTTTCTGCTGGAAGTGATGAAAATTCAAAAGCTTGCAACCTTTGATTTTTGAGCTCATCTTATTGATATTAGGTTATTTGATTGTCTTGTAACAACTGTAATTGTAACAACTGTAATAGTAAATATGCCATTAAAGGTTTTTGAATTGAATTGAATGGAATTGATGAGTATGTACTTGCTACTCATTTGTCTTTTTATGTTATGCAGTTTGAAAACTAGGTAGTATCATCTTAGCCTGTAAACTCAGATCTGCCAGGAAACTAGTACAAAGGTCTGCAAATTAGAGATTATT
Source organism: Euleptes europaea (assembly GCF_029931775.1). Classification (NCBI taxonomy): domain Eukaryota; kingdom Metazoa; phylum Chordata; class Lepidosauria; order Squamata; family Sphaerodactylidae; genus Euleptes; species Euleptes europaea. The sequence continues at coordinate 43,100,349 of NC_079316.1, forward strand.
TCAGTTTCTTCATCTCTGCTATTTTACCTGCAGAAAGCGCAGCGCCGACTCACCGGGAAGCCCAGTTTGCCTGCTTGGGCTGGGGGGTGGGGGAGCCAGCTGAGCCAGGTAGAGCAGTGCTGTGGCCTGGGTGACATGGCCAACCCAGGAGGAAGTCCCAGAAGGTTGCATGGGGCTCTGGACTGCTGCCCGGATGGCTCACAACAAAGGAATTGCAAGCCGCTTCAGCCTGGGCTGCATGTGCTGCCACATGAACAGCCATTGCTGGGGTTGGCCCGTTCATGCAAGGGGGCAGGGCCCACAAGGAAGCCAGACCAGGGTGTTTTCACTAAGGTCCAGCTTCCCAGCATAAAAGGGCGGCCTCGCCAGCAGCAAGCTCAGTTGGTTTCCAGTTGACCCACCTGCCCACCACTATAACACTGGTTTTATTGTTAATTTGTTATGATTTTGTTGGCATTGGGACCAGATCCTGTTTGGAGGAAAAGCTGGTCTGTGTGCCCCCCCTTTTCCTCGCCTGGAGAATCCCATTAAGGGGATTTTGGGGGAGGCCTGAAGGTGACACACCTAATGTGCTGGCTGCCAGTGGCAAACCCAGCTTGGGGGATGCCAGAAGGGGGCATGCCACACAGGGGAGGGGCTATCAAAAGGCCTCCCACCAAGTGGCAGTAGACCACACAGCAGGCTGCCATCCATGTGGGTTCCAGATACTGCCATCTCTTTTGGTACCAGTAGTCGGGCTGGGAGTTCAGCGCATCGGCCTGCAGGCGGGCAGGCTGATGTTATGGATCCCTTCCCGATGCCATGACAATGCCTTGTTGCTGCGATCAATAAAGTTGTGGCCAGTTTCATTCAACCACAGTTTCTGTGTCAATAATGGGTTGAAATTACAGGCGGAAAAGTACCGGTTGGATATTAGGGGGAAAATTGTTACAGTAAGAGTTGTTCAACAGAGGAATCGGCTACCTAGGGAGGTGGTGAGCTCCCTCCTCACTGGCAGTTTTTAAGCAGCAGCTGGACAAACACTTGGGCTGTTAACGCATGACCGATTTGGTCTGCTTCATCCCCCCCCCCAATGTAGCGGTTTTCTAGTGGTCACATGCACGCTGGCCCCGCTCTGCGGATCAAATCTACTACGAGCGTGGTTTACTTGCGTGTTTTCCAAGACCCGTCTTATCGCGAAATAGAGATCACAATCGAGATAAATCCGGTTGTTTCGTCATGCATGAGCTTCCGGGTCGATATTCTATCAGTCCTTGCCTCCCAAAACTCATAGCCACTCCCACCACCCCTCCCATCAGCATTTGCGGCGTAACATGATTAGCCGCCTTTTTGTTTGATATCGTTATACCAGTATATCGGTTATTGACCGGACTAGATGGCCGCTTGCCAGATGTTAAGGTTTTTTCAGTGCCCTGTTCTCCACACCATTAGTACTCAAGTGAATTTTTTTTAAATTATTTATAATTGTGTTGAAAAAATTGCACACCAAGGTGTCGCGGGGGAGTAAAGGGGCGAAGACCGGTGCTGGCGTGGTAGAGTCAGTCCTACACACACTTGCTTCCCCGCTCTCTGATCTGTTTCCGCTCTGTCCTGTATGAAACTCTTCCTCAGTGCCTGACTGACCTATGGCAGTTGTCCTTACTGCGTTTACATTTCTTCCGTGGCACAATATTAGGCATGTCGTCTAGGGCCCGTGCTCAGGGGGCTTGTGGGGTCTCCTGGCGTGAGAGGGAATTTTTGAGGTCATTTTATTTATTTATATTTTTTATTCAGACAATGGCGCGCCTAAAACAATGATAATGGGGTAAACAGGAGATAATTAACTCCTAATTTTTGTGGTAGCTACTCGCCACACATAAAAGGAGAAAAACTAACATCAGGAATTGAGGTACGGTATACCGGCATATCATTCTGGGGGGGGGGGGGAAGGAAGATGCCAAGCACGCACAGTCGCGTGCACAGTCGCATGACTGTGATGTAATGATGTCAGTAGCGACGAACACTCCCTGAACATCCCACGTTATCCCATGCCCCAAACGCATGGAGCATCGGGTGGTGCACATAGGGTGGGATGGGAAACGGACATGCATTTACTTTTATGATCCCAGATTAAAATAGTGTGAGATGAGAGAGAGATTAACCGGTGACATCTTGCCCATGCGTTAATGGCCTCGCAGTGATGCTCTAGGCTGATCTTGTATTGAGCAGGGGGTTGGACTAGATGGCCTGTATGGCCCCTTCTAACTCTATGATTCCATGACTCGCTGAGTAAATATCACTGCACTGTTGCAATTGTTTGCAACGGGGATTGTTTTATCCACACAAGGAAATCCAGTTTTGAATTACTGCTACAGTGCAATAGCACAATATTGATCAATGCATGCTTGCAGCCCTGGAGAGGCAAAGGGGAAGGGCTGGTAGAGGATATCAGTAGAGTTGGGCCTAACTGCTGAAGTGCTCAATTCTCATGTGAACATATACATGCCCAACAACAGAGAACCTTTCACAGCTAAGCATGATGTGCCAAAAGTGTTTCTCCTTTTTTTGTCCAAGTACTGTAACACTAGTTAGAGTTCTGCCAGAGTTGTACAAAAATCATTGAGACTGATTTTAAGGGAAGCATAGATGGAGCCTACATACTCCATTGCAATCTGTTTTTTCCTGTTCTCGGTATATGCCATATGGAAGTCATATCTCGGTTTTTATGAAAATTCCTTTTCTGACCCAGGCATGCTTTCCCCTGCCCTTCCCCCAAGTTTCCCAAGACTAAAGAATCATTTGTCAATGCCATCTTGTCATTGTCACCTTTCCCCTGTAAAGCTCAGAGTGTGAAATGCCATGCATCTGGTTATGATTTGCACAGGTGGAGATCAAGCTTAAATTCTTGAGTTAGATCACCAGGAAACCTAATTCAAAATAGATTCCTGGTTTCATCTCCTGTTCACATTGTTGTCTCTTGTGATGGGCCCTTATCTATTGTTTTAGGTTTTCATGATCGAGCCCCCTTCCATCACTTCTTGTGGCTATGTGCCTGGCTAAGGAGGGCATGCTGGTCTCCAGCTCTTTGTTGCTTCATTTATTTTCTCCAGATCCATTCCCACCAGCTAGGATCTTTCTTTAACCAGTTGGCTGCCTGCCTGCTCCTTTCTCTGGCCACATACTTGGTTTAGTCTGACACTCCTTCCTGCCAGTCGGAGTCTCTTAGCACATCCTCAGAGTCTACAGCATATAGCCAAATGTAAATACCTCTCTGTGTTAATTTCCCCCCTGTATCTGGGTAGCACTAATGACACGAAGAACTAGGCTGTTAATCCCTGGGAGAATTGAGCGAGGGGTCAGAAACTTCTACGAGATCACTTCCTGTTTCATAACAGAAAGTGACATCACCACACTCTAGGAATTTTTGAATTTCTATGGTTTTTACCATTGAAATTTGAAAATGTCTAGAGCATCATAATGTCTTATCCTGTTCTGAAACAGGAAGGGATGTCCCAGTGTACACTGATGCCTTTCCTCACCATTTGCCCCCCATCGCTCCATTGAGTGAATAACCACAGTATGTTGGGATGTAGAATAAAAGTATGGAGTTTTAGGGTAATCTTTTCTGTAAGGCCATGTAATAAGCTGGTAGCATTAAGCACTGTCTTATTTGTATTACAAACCAGCCGAGGTCCCTTGTGAACAAACTCATTAACTGATCAGCATGGAGGTTCCTGATACCTCCAATCCATGATCAGAGCAAGAGTGGAATCTCTTAAGGACTTGGATCATCCCCAGGTGCTAATTTTAAGAGATTGGCAGTAGAGTCATAACGTTTCCAGAGGTGAGCTGTATTTGATCATCTGTGTTTGGCCATCCCAGATGCAACATCAACTGCAATATAAACCATGATGTGAGCACAGGATAGAATGTTTGAACAGAACACTCTCCTTGGAGGATGACTTTGACCCATTGTCATGAAATATTCACCACTGTGGTTGTATATTTTACAAATTCAAAGGCCTGGCTAAAGACTTAAAGCACTTGGTATTTTTACTCTATTCAAAAGGACAAAGTATGCACCTGTGCTAATTTTTCCAGATACTTTGAAATTAGAATGAGGGCCAGTTCTTTAAATTAAACAGGCTAGTCCCAGAAATCCAGTTATTTCCTAACTTTGGTTTGGTGTTATTTGTGTTGAGCTCTGAAACATTTATTTTGCATCAGAAATGAATACATATCAGTGTAATGAAATGTAAAGAAAATCTCCATAAAACCAATGCATTCATAAATAATTTGTATGAGATTAATGTGCGAATATATTCAAGTAATCTTTCATGCTGTTGGGGAATAATCAAGGGATTTAGAATGAAAGCTCAATTGGACATGGAGCTAAACCTTAGTTTATGTTTGTTTAACTACTTCTCTTTCTTTATCTTCTAGAGATCTAATTTTTTCTGTTCTTTGTTCATCTTAATATTTTTGTCAATCTTTCTTGATATTTTGCAGTTCAAAAATTGTCAATTCAAAATTTCTTCCTTTCTACCTCCCTTTTGTATGCCTCCTTTTTAAACTGTATGCTTGTGGCTAGAGTTAGTCTTTGATTTGATGTTTTTTTTCCAACAGCTCCTAGTAGAGTTTCAGTGGAATCCTATGTAGAGTTTCTCCAGTCTAAATTAATTGATTTAGATGGGTTTAGATTGGAGTAAATGAGCGAAGGACTGTAATAATAGTAGCAACAACCACTTGGCTGCAGTCCAGTTTTCTTACAGTGCAGGAAAGTTTTGTGATCCCAAAATAAGATCTCCTTAATGGAAAGAGTACATTGGCACCTGGTTAGAATGATTGCCTCAAATCCAACAGGTCATTTATACCTTTTAAAATCAAAACTAGTATGAATACCATCAGCCCTGACCTGGGTAGCCCAGGCTAGCCTGATATCATCACATCTCAGAAGCTAAGTAGGGTCGATCCTGGCAAGTATTTGAATGGGGGACCTCCAAGGAATACCAGAGCTGTAACATAGAGGCAGACACTGGCAAACCTCCTCTGAACATCTCTTGCCTTGAAAACCCCACCAGGGGTCGCCATAAGTCAGAAGTGACTTGATGGGGGGGGAAATGAATACCATCATCAAATATTTACGTAGCACATTTTAGCTGTTCAGAGTCCTTCACATACATTATCACAGTAATCCTTATAACAATAATTGAAAGTAGGTCTGTTTCACTATCTCAGTGTTGCAAATGGAGGATTGAGACAGAGAGATGGTGGCTTGCCAAAGGCCATGTAATAAGCTGGTAGCAGAGGAGACATTTCAATCCACAACTTCCATGGTTATCATTTACCGAGCACCCCTAAGCAGAGATGCACTGCTCTAAACCATTGACTTCAGTGGACTTAGAAGAATGAAACTCTGTGCTTAAGACTTCACTGTCAGTGTTTTATCTGTCTTTTCACTATTCTACACTGTCTCTCATTAGAGTGATGGAGACAGACACGCGCTATAATTTGTTGGAATGTTTGCATTCCTTAATAGGGCATGGGGCACAGTCTTTCTAATTAAAGCCCAGGAGGCAGATGTTAGGGTGTTCTAATTAAAATAAATTTGCATTTAAGTCACTTTCACTTTTTTAGTTTTCTAATAGCTGTAAAGATTTTTAAATTATCTAATCCAAATAGGCATCCTCTTTTTCTCTAATAAGAGTCAGTGTTGCGTTGATGAATGAGCTTTCAAGGATTGTGGGTGCCAGATTAAAAGTACATGATTTTTAAAAGAAACCCTTCAAATGAGATGGCAAGTTGTCTGCTTTGTACTAGCAGAGCGGAAATTCTCTTTTGTGATAGAGTTTAGTCATCCGCACGCACCATCATTTTTCCTAATTAGACGGCTGGGAATACCCCGTCATTCTAGAAATTTGATTGTCTGAAACCATCTCATGGTGCCTTATAACTATAGAAAAACAACATGCTATTAGGATTACTGATTGTAATGAAGAGGTCACTCTTTTTTCTTTTGCCCAGCCAAATGAAGGATGCCTATTTAGACAGAGTTAATAGATAATCTAGTCTGAACCAAAATGTGATGCAATTTGAGTTCCATTTTCTAGACTTAATAGCCTAAAGGTTTATGATAGAACAATATGTGGCACTGCTTAAAAGCTTCTCACTGGCAATATTCTCTTTATATTTTGGCTGCTTCATAAAATACCGAATTTTTCAGGCAATAGCAAATATAAGAAACCAACATTTGTTTATATCCAAAGAGCTAATGATATATTTATCCATCTTGTGAGGCTGCTCAGAAAAATAAATCTAGATAGAAGGAGGTATGTTGTTTGCATACAGGTCCATGTGCATTGCCTCATTGATTTAAGTAGCCACATACACGCTACAAAAACCTGCACACATAAGCTCCTTTCTGGACACAGATTTCTGTCACTTGATTGTCCATAACCCAAGTTGCCTGGCATGCATAGATCTCTAGTTTTGAGTTCTATCCGACAGAATAGAGGAAATGTTACAAATGAGTGATTGTTAGACCACCTGAATGCTCAGTTCACATGTGTGTGTTGCATCATTTGATTCCTCTGATCTATTGCTATACATGTGATGAATGATCACCAGGCAGACTGATTCCACTGGCAGTATTTCTACAATGGCTTATTTTACCTGTGCTCAACATCCCTTGACAACAATCATGGTAATATTTATGCACGTGTGAATTATTCTTTCCACTGGTCCACTCCTTTTCTTCTTTAAGTAAGGTGTCTCTGACAGATTCCTTAAGCATCCATATTATGAATGTAAGGAATCAAATAGGACATGCAATGATTTCCTTCTCTTTCTCAAACAATATGCATAAAAAACAGATGCATAAAATATGTTTAGTAATGTGTGTGTGTGTGCGAGAGAGAGAGAGAGAGAGAGAGAGAGAGAGAATATGTATGTAGGAGTGCATGGACATTTATTTTCACACTGACAATTTGCTTTAAATGATTACTTTGCTTTTTCCCATCAAATAAAATGTGGTGTGTATTTCACTTACACTAAAAAAAAAAATTAAATAGAGATGTCTTGGCAAATACAAGCTGTTTTATTGGAGCAGAGCTGTGTTGTTAACGATATTACAGTTATCGCAGTGTCAGTCTTTCCATTATAAACTCCATTTTCAGAATTTTACAGTTCGCTGTAAAAACCTGCTTCAAGCTGAAACTTGGCAAGCTAGGCCTCTGCTTGGGACTGAACCGTTTTAACTCTGATAGTTTTTTTTTCTACACTAGAATTTCAAACCCATTCAGAATTATGAGTTATAGCCTCATAAAGGTTATTAGAGTCACAACAGTTAGAATCGTTTTGAAGTAGTGTAACAATAACCAGCCAGGTTCAAATTATCTACATCAGGGGTAGGCAAACCGCGGCTCGAGAGCTGCATGCGGCTCTTTGGCCCCTTGAGTGCGGCTCTGGGCTGCAAGATCGCGGCCGCCCACCCAAGAGAAGCCACCTTCCCCAGGCGCGGAGGGCACGGGGGGGGGGGAAGCTGGCTTCCTTCGGCGGAGGATCGGGGCTGCATGTCGCAGCGGAGGAGAGCCTGGCGTCCCTTCCCTGCCCTGGCCGGGCTCTGCGCGCACGCAGAAGTCCGGCAAAAGTTCTCCGCCTTTCCGCCAGCCCAGAACCACCACCACGCCTGGGGAGGCGGATCTTTGCAACGTGCTGGCCCAAGCACCGGGGAGAAGGAGGGAGGCCCCGATCCAGCACACACACACCCTCCCCCGCCTTCCTTACCTGCAAGCTCCAGTGTGTCGCCCTCGTGGCCTGCCCTTCCCTTCCGCCGCTGGAGAACGCCAGCGAGAGGGGAGGGGGGGAGGACACCCCTCCGCCTTCCTCCTCCTCTTCTTCCTTCTCCTCCTCCTCGGAGGCCGAGGCGCTGAGGAAGGGCAGACGGGCAGGCGGCAGGCCAGCCGGGGAGGGAAGGAAGGAAAGAGCCCAGGCGGTGGCGGCGAGGAGGAGGAGGCCGAGAGGTGAGCACGGGAGGTCGAGGCAGCAGGGATGAACCAGGGCGGCCGCTGAGAGGTCAGTGGGGGGTCAGGGACATGCAAGGCCATTGTTCACATTAAGTTTGTCAGTCATTGTCATGATTTAATTTTATGGATACCTTACTTACAATTTAATTTTTATCAATAAATAAGATCATTATTAAGTATGATATCAAGTTTTATTCAGTGTACCTATAGTTCAATTAAGACTTAAAACTTTAATTAAAGTTTATTAAGTTAATAAACAGTGTACCTACCTATATAGTTTAAGTTTAAGAGATTTGGCTCTCAAAAGAAATCTCAATCGTTGTACTGTTGATATTTGCCTCTGTTGACTAATGAGTTTGCAGACCACTGATCTACACCATGGGTTGGATCCAGTGGTAGATTTCTGCTAATGGAAAGGAATTGTGTGTGTAATTTTCATCATTTCCCACTTCCACTTTAGACCCTTTATTTGCCCTTATGGCCCCTTGTCTCCTGAATAAACATTGTGGGGACCATTTTGGGCCTCAGCCGAATGGGAATGAGTAACCAAGTTTGATGCCACTGATAGAATTTCTTTCCATCAGTGGAAATGACCTTTGTATTCAGCCCCTTGTGTTGTTGATTTATAGTCTAGCATTGTCCCCTTGCAAGGTGGACAGGACACATACCTTTAAATCCCTGATGTTGTAGGAACCAAGGTAAAAATGGCTCCTCCTAATTATTTCTTTCCCAGTGCTGTTACATCCCTCCTTCCTTTTAACTGCCCTGAAGGGAAATATTAAAGTATATATCGAATGTTAGGGTTGAAGATTATTTAATGATTTGCAAGGGTGGAACTAGACTGACACTAGGGACTCTGCCATGCATATACCTTTTTAAGATGTCCAGAGCAGTGGTGATGTAACCACTTGTCTCTTGCCCAGTTGGTCTTCTGGTCCCTTCACTCCTGTGTGCTGAAGGGATCAAAGCTAAAACTGCAACAAGCAATGGAAGATACATGTGTTAGAGGTGGATGGAGCAGTTGAGTAGGAAGCTAAACCCTGAGTTTGCAAGCTGTAAAGATTTATGCATAAATAACATAGGACTAAGAAATGCTCGCTTCTGAAACAGATGTTGACATCCTTGGCTGGGAGCAGATTGGCTTTAGAAAAGGTTGGTCTATTATGGACTATTGTTTATCTAATTCTAGTATGGATAGGAGGCTATTATGGCTTATACAGCAATTTCATACTAACCTTACAGCTCAGGTTCACTGTGGTGACCAAGGAGAATTAATTGAGTCCTTTCTTTGTTTTGGCCAAGGGAGTTAGACAAGGTTGACTATTGCTTCTCTTTTCTTTAACCTGTACCTGACCAATATGGCAATGAACTTTTCAGTGTCCTGTCATCCTCCAAAGCTTGCAAGTCATAGTATCCCAATCCTACTTTATGCCGATGATGCAGTTCTTCTGTCCCACACAAGAATTGGTTTGAATAGATCCCTACAAACCTTTTCTGAATATTGCTCTAGGGAAGATCTTAAAATAAACCACCATAAATCCAAGATCATGACCTTCTCTAAGAGGAGAAAACTGCCTTCTTTCCATTGGGTACTAGACGGCTTTGATGTTGATCAAGTTAAGGAGTTCATTTATCTCTGTATTCTTTTTTCTTATAATCTAAACTGGAATGTTCATCAAAAAGTGGTATTCAACAAAATTAAACCTAGGGCTGGGGCTATGTTAAATTTTTCCATACTAAAGGATGAAAATATATTCTGAGGCCATTCAAGTTTTTAACTTAAAAATCATTCTAATAATTCTCTTTGGTGTTGCTATCTGGATAACTGCTGTTAATGAGTCCATAGATTGACCATTGTTTTAAGTTTTTTCGAAAACTGTTAAATGCCCCTCGATGTGTTGCTAGTGTTACCCTTTGCTCTGAGTTTGGCCAAATGTCTCTCAAAGCTAGGCCATGGTTGTTTGCTTTAAAGCTACAACTTAAGTTCTTTTTTAGCACTGAGTGGTACCTAGTTTCTCTGAAGCAGGACTCATATAAATCCTCAAGGCAAAAAATCTTTGATGAGAAACTGTCACTGATGGACATCTCATGAGATATATTATCAGATCTTGGAAAAACAGAAGCTTTCACTACAAGAAAAAAGCATATAAAACAGATTGATTATAATAGCACATCTTTTTGTGCTTGTCACGTTTGCTCATCTCAGTTTTTCAGAATACCACCACCACGTGGTTTGCCTGCCTATACCTACTTTTTGACAATTCCTCACCTCTCTAGAGCCTTCTCTCTAGCTAGAATAAACATTAACCCTTCTATAGTTATGCAAGGCAGAATTTTGAATTTACCATACTTGGAAAGGACTTGTCGTGCTCTTCTGGCTCCATTGACTCATTAGCTCATGTGCTCTTGGAATGCTGTTTCTATGAGGATCTTAGAACACGATATATCTCTCTTCTTCTAATACATAAATTCAATGCCTCTGTGTCTGATATGATTTTTTTTATTATGTGATAGGGATCCCAAGGCTATACTCGCAGTGGCAAAATTTATCTCAGTCCTTTTTATTATTATTATTTATTGTTTTCTAGTTACAGCATATTCATCAATCAATCAATCATACATTTATAATATAAACTTTATCTTTTCAATCATTATATATAATCCTAACAATATTGACTTCCCCTCTCCCCTCCTCTATCTTTTTGATATACCTGTTCGTCCCTTTGTATTTACCGTATTTTCCGGCGTATAAGACGACTTTTTAACCCAGGAAAATCTTCTCCAAACTGGGGGGTCGTCTTATACGCCGGGTATCGTCTTTCCTCCCCGGCCTCCGCTTCAGCTTCCGCCTTTATGGGCTTCCCTCCCTTCTAAACCCCCCTTTAGCCCCGCCCTCCGCGGGCCGTCGGCTCAGTTCTCCCCTCGCCTTTAGCCTCGCCCTTCTCGAGGGCCCTTACTCTCGCCCCCGTCCCCCTCTTCTTCCCTGCTCCCTTCTCCCCTCGCCGACTCCCCCCGAGAGCCACGTCCCGCCGCTTCGGGCTCCCGCCCTCCCACCGCAGCCCGGGGCTGAGCCTTGGCTACAGCCGGCGTCTCTGGCTGCGGGGCTCCCGCTGCCCGGGGAGGCTCTCTCCCCGCCTCGCCTCCAGGGAGGGAGCGGCCGCCTCTTCGGGCTCTCCCGCCGCTTGCAGAAAGAGCCGAAATCCGGCCTGGGTGGAGGTGACGCCAAGAGAAGCCCCCCACCCCCTCTCCGGCCGGGGGGCTGCACGTGCTGGATCAGGACTTCTCTTTCTCCAGGCAGGGCAAGGGCCAGAGGGAAGGGGCCCTTTTCCCCATGCTTTGCTGGGGGGCGGGGGGCGGGGTGACACCTTCCTTGGGACATTCCCAAACTCTGTATTTTAATTCTAAAAATGGGGGGTCATCTTATACGCCCAGTCGCCTTATACGCCGGAATATACGGTAGTTTCTAATCCCGTATAATAATAAAGATTTGAATTTAAATGAACTTTCAATTATCTTGCAATATAAAATTTAACATTAATACTGATATTTGATAAACAGGGTTAGAGCAATACATATCATTTAATTTCTCCCGTATATAGTTCATTTACACAGTAAGTCGTCCATAACTCCCATTCTCCCACAAATTCCGTATTCTCTTTTTGATTTACAAATTCAGTTAGTTTATCCATTTCTGCCAGTTCTAACATTTTTTGTATCCAGTCACTCTTATCTGGTGTCTCTGATAATTTCCATTTTGCTGCATATATCAGCCGTGCAGCCATGGTGGCATATATCAAAAATGAACTCTGAGTTAAAATAGAATCCGGTATGATACTTAACAACATCATTTCCAGTGTTTTAGGAATATTTTGTTGTAGTATCAGTCTTAATTCATTATATATCATGTCCCAGAAGGTCTTTGCTTTTTCACATAACCACCAAACATGATGAAAAGAGCCAATCTCGTCCTTACATTTCCAACAGTTTGGTGACATTGTTTTATACATTGTAGCTAGTTTTTTTGGCATCAAATACCATCGATAGATCATCTTGTATATATTCTCAATGATTGTGAAAGTATGGATTTCATATCTCATGACCAGAGTCTTTCCCATCTATTCAAAGGAATGTTGTGACCCAGCATCTGTGCCCAAGTAATCATCGTAGGTTTGATTTGGTCTTTTTTTAATCTCAGTCCTTATATCCTTCAAACATTAGATTCAAAACTATGCTGCTCAAGATCAATGGATCAAGGAGCTTCTAAGGGATAAAGGAAGGAAAGGAATCAGATGCTGAAATGCAGATCTCTGCGTGAAGAATGATACAATTTTGTTCATTTAATTCAATGGGTTTATAAACTTCTGCTTTAGTACAACCTTATAAAAAGCTATTTTAATATTACACTATAAGTATTACAATTCATTACTTTCAGTATTCTTTGAGTTGCTGCTCCAGATTAGCTGAGGTTGCTTTGAAATGCAAGTTTTGTCTGATCCTGTATACAAATACATTAACTTTTCATACCCTTTGCCCAGATTATTATAAATAAACAGGCTGTGGCAGTCTTGCTAGTGTCGTCTACAAAACTGCCAAAAAGCGACTCTGAATGTCACTTGTCAGTCAATATGGGTCTTACCCAAAGCAATTTTGATCTGACAGTTTCACTCTTGAGATCAACTTTTCCCATCTTTGAAAGTATCTCACATGTGAAACTGATTTGACATTGAAACTCCTCTAGCCATTTAAAAGACACACTGTCTTTGATCTTGGAACAGAAGTCTTAAAATCCACATCAGCATTGGTTGATGCAATCCCAAAAGCCTATCACAGTCAATAGGCTTTTCCTTCAAATGCTGTAAATTTTGGGTCAGAAATGCTGCAAATTTTGCGTTTGTAAACTATACAATAATTTTATAATCTGTGTTGGTTAGGTTGTAGTCTTTGTTGCTGAACTGTGATAAGGAAGCATTGACTTTTCTCTCCACCTTCCATGTCTCCATTTTTTGCAGCGGCCTTTGAGTCATTACTTCGCTTGGCTGAGAACCACACGACTTCTCTGTTTGAGACTGTCTACAGATCCATGTCAAAGGAGGCAGTCGAACCTGTCAAAGAGCTCTTTACGGACATCTCTCTCTACCTCTTGGGTGCTCAAAACACAGTGGAAAGTGCATTTTCCCGGTTCTTTGACAGCCTCTTCCCTTTGGTTTACAGCCGGCTAATTAACCCAGGAATTACAGATTTGTCCGAAGAGTATACAGAGTGCCTGAGGCTAACTCGGCAAGATATCAATCCATTTGGACGGTATTCGAAAGAAGCCGTAACAGAGCTGGCGAAGTCTCTATGGGCAAGCAGAATGTTTTATCAGGCCCTTGGGATGGGCATTGAAGTGCTGAATGCTACTGAGCATGCCACTTTGACAAAGGAATGTAGCCGAGCACTAGTGAAGATGCAATATTGCCCTCATTGCCAAGGCCTCACGCTCATCAGACCTTGTGAAGGGTATTGCCTAAACGTTATGAGGGGATGTTTTGCCAGTGTATCAGAACTAGATGCTCAGTGGAGAGAATATATTTATACCCTGGAATATCTCACTAATGAAATGGCTGGATCTCACGATTTGGAACTGGCACTAGTGGGTATTCGGTCCTCCGTCAATGAGGCCATCTTGTATTCACAACTGAATGGACCACAATTGTCTGCGACTGTAAGTACTGTTCTTCAAAATAATTTTAAAACTCCTGTTGTGCCTTTTATTCTTTTGTATTGAAGCTAATTGTTGCTTCTTATGTGTGCATGAGTTGTCAACAAGGCCTCTTTCTCCCCCCCCCCCACACACACACCATTCAGGACTGGAAGCTTACTAGGAGCCAATTTTGAAAGGCAATTAAGAGACTCCCTGAGAAGTATCATTTAAATTGGAATGTCCGTAGTCATATTAGTCTAGAAGAAAATGGAAAAAGTGAGATAATCAGAAGACAATTTTAATCAAAGGGTTGACATTAAGACTACTCAGGTGGACTTTTTAAAAAACAATTTTTGATTATAGTAAGCTGTGATAGTAGATAACATTGAGAGGTAGCTTTTGTTTATTAAATTTGTTTTCCTTCTTTTCATTTTTTTCCCAAAAAGGTGCCTACTTGGGATAATAAGCAAATGATTTTACTATTGATTTTTTTGCTTTTAAAGCAGATGATTAACTAAAATAAATCAATGGACAGCTCTAATGTAAATGCATTTCAATCTTTTACATTAAATGTTCTTTAAAAACCCAAGTTTACACAGTAAATAATGTGAACACAAAAGAGAGAAATCCTCAGTGATAGAGCTGAAATTTAGGCCAGAAATTACTGGAATGACTAATGGTGCAGTTGGCTGGACTTATACAAAGAGCAATGCTGGTGGTGGGGCAAGATGGCAGTGGAGGAACAGCCTCATTCAGCTGCTCCATGATTTTAGCTTTCTAAACATGTTTATCAGGCCAGGTTTATCGGCTCTGAATTCCTGAACTAACTGGACTATTTGGCCTTCTCCATATTTTGTTGAATTGTCCAGCCACAATAATAAACTCTGCTGCTACTTAACAAAAGAACAGCGAGAGAGTGTGAGCCAGGAGTCCCTGCCTTACAGAGAAGTGGCTTACAGATTCTAAACATGGGGACAAAAAAAATACTAAGAAGGAATTTAGACACATTGATGACTTGCTAGTGAAAGAATTAGTAAGTGAATTTGCTAACCTATCCTCCCCTAACAAGTACAAAGCTCCAGATAAGGAGCCAGTTATTCAGTGATCCCCAGCCCACCACAGATGAAACTCTTGAGGAGAGTGAGATGATAAACACTCAGCAATATCTTCTCAAGGTCAGAAAGTAATCTTCTCGAGAGTGGGTGGTTTGACCAGGAATCTTAAAGAGACTTTTTGCTCAAATTTGTAGGAGAACATTGCCTCCTCACCCGCAAAACATGTGGCTATTTTCCAACAACTGAACTGTATTGATGATAAGCTTGACCTCATCAGGCTTGACTTTATTGCCTTTAATGCAAAGAAATCAAATCTTTCCTCCTCCTAAATGTGCAAGGTAGAGAAACTTCAACTGCACCTATGAAAAATTCTAAGCCTCCCTTCTTAAAAACAAATGAGATTTCAGGTGTTTATATAGGGGGGAGAGACAGCTGGAAAGATGTAATGATGTGTTCCACACAAGGGCTGCAAAACAATCAAGTTGCATTACATATAATACATAACCATCTGAACTGAGGCCTCTGGGCAAATAAAAGACCTACTCTATATTCCCTGAGCCAACTCCTACATTCTGAAATGTGCTATATTGACCTTGAGAGAGTTGAAAGGCTGCCAAAAACACAGTTTGGGCTGAGAGTCCATTTAACTTTTGGCCATCCAACAATCCCCACAATGTTACTGAAAATGCAAAAGTATCTTTCTTCTTTTGAAATTTTTGCAACTAGGGTCTTCACTGACAAAACTGTCCAGCTATTAATCTAAGGAAGTTAGGTGAAATGCTTCCCTTCCCTTGAATTCAAAGTACCTGCTGATGCTACAGACAAAGCTTCGACCTTATCTCAAGAAGCTGACAAAACACTGCTTGAATCAGAAATCACTCTGGGCATGCCAAAGGCATCAGATAAGATTGTGCAGTTGCAACACATTAACCCTTTGAGAGTAACCTTTTTGGGAGAAGAAATGAATATTGCCTCTACATTGGAGAACTTGAAGAGCTCACTGCAGAATCTTCATTCCACGGCCGAGCCACTTAATTTATTTCTCCGTGTGGGGCAAGGGCCCAAGGCTAAGTCAAAGATCCAAGCTCCTGACATTGATAAGACCCGCTCCACCTCTGATACTGATAGTGGTTTACAAATGTACCAACCCAAACCCTGTCAACTGCCTGTAAAGCTGATATATCAAAGAGGAAAACCATGGCTGGCACCAGAACATCCCAAATAAAGACCAGAAGGTGAGCATTGTCGAAGTAGAATTTGACCCTGCTGATGTCCTACCACAGTTTGACTCTCTCCACCGTACAAGAAAACAGGCCCAGGTGTCCTCTTCCATTGGTATAATAGATCCCGAGAGAATTAGTATAATCAATATAATACAGTGATGGCGAACCTTTTAGAGACTGAGTGCCCAAACTGCAACCCAAAACCCACTTATTTATCGCTGAGTGCCGATGCTGCAATTTAACCTGAATACTGAGGGTTTAGTTTAGAAAAAAACAACTCATACGTTAACATCTTTTGCCTTAAAAGAAAAACACAACAACAGAGCTTTCAATGATACAAACAACTTTTTCAATGATACAAACAAAAGTTTGCATTTGGCATGCTTTTGAACAATTAATGTGATTTTTGCTGTTGTGTGCATGCTGATAATTTGTCCACCCTTGGCTCATACTTTGTAAGTTTGAGAGCAACACATGCAGCACTCAGGTCATCTGTTAGTCTGTTTCTAGTGTCAGATTTGATATAATTCAAAGCTGAAAACAGCTGCTCACAAGCATAAGATGATCCAAACAAAGTAAGGAAAGCAATCCCAAGTGCTTTCATTGACTTAAAATTATTTGGTAGAGAATTCCACACTTTAAGGATTTCATTTTCAGAACTAACTGTGCTATCCTTTGTCATCCCTTCTATCTTCTCAAGTGTTTCACGCAGGTCATAGAATTTATTTTTCCAGATAGAGCTTTCTTGAAATTCTATTAGCTCCATTTCCATATTTTCTAAATCTAACCAGTGTAGGCAGGAAAGATCAAGTTCTTCAAATGTGGCTTTATCTGGAGAAATAAGAAAACACAGGGTTGTCTCCATCTTACAGAACTGTAAAAATCTGTTGCTAAAATTCACCTGTGCAGCTGCTACAATACTAGAAAATTCCTTGTAGATTTCCTGATGGCTTGTAGGATTGTCTGCAAATGTTGTAGAATTTTCTAAATGCATTTTTAGTTTTGGAAAATATTTCAGCTGCCCACTTTCAAGGTCTCTTTCAAAAACCTGCAGTTTTCTCTCAAATGTTTTGATATCACAAAACATCCTTTCTGCTGTTTTCCCTATGCCTTGTAGTTGTTTGTTCAGCGCATTGAAGTGTTGTGTAAAATCTGTAAAAAACATGAGGTTGGTAAGTCAGGCCATATCAGTGAGCTGTGGCTATTCCTGCCCTTTTTCATTCATAAACAGCCTAATTTCATCCAAGCAGGCTACAAATCTCTCCAGGACTCGTCCTTTGCTCAGCCACCGGACATTATTGTACATAAGTAGACAATTATACTGTGCCTGAACCTCCTCAAGAAGTGCTTGAAACTGTCGACAATTCAGAGCATGAGCTATGATGTAATTTGCCATTTTTGTGACATCTTTGAGGACATCATCAAATTTTTTGCTGCTGTCACTGGCACAAAGAGCTTCTTGATGTATAATGCAATGGAACTGAATGACTTGATGTTTTGTTTCTTTAACAAAGAATTGTATGAAACCAGATGTTGCCCCCATGATAGAAGGTGCCCCATCACTAGTAATTGAAACCATTTTTTCTGGTCTTATGTCTTGGGACAAAAAAGCCTCCATCAGAGCATTGTAGATATCTATCCCTTGTGTTCTTTTAGGCAAAGACTCCAGTTTCACCAGCTCTTCTCATGATGTCACCAACAGCATAACACAAAATTACTGCTAGCCTTGCATGATTATTTATATCTGTGCTTTCATCCAAGCACCTGGAGTAACAGGCTGCCTTTTGTAAGTCAGTGGTGAGCTGCTGACTAACATCACTTGCCATGCGCTGGACTCGATCTTGAATATTTCTGCTAAGTGGCATCTCAGAGATGCTTTGAATAATTTTATCCTTGTTTGGGAAATAATGAAAAAGGGAATTACTCCCAGACAACATGGCTGTTTTGATAATATCCCCATCAGAGAGGGGCTTACCATGTTTTGCTATGCACAGTGAAATTTGAAAACTGGCAGCTGTCAGATGATTTATTCTAGAAAGAGTTGGAAATTTCTTCTAGAAATGAGGCTCGGGGAAAGCTAGGTAGACAGACAGAGATACATCCTGGCATGACAGGAGGGTCAAAGATATGGCCCACGTCTGAGAACAAAGCCACTGTAGTACCAGCCACACGGGACACCTGAAGCTTCATGGATCTTTGTCTATCAACGTCAGTACTGTCTACTCACTGCAAAGCAGGTGTTCTACCATTGAACCATATTCCCCACCCTCGAGCTCCTCAAGTACTTCTGAATTCCATAGATTTCAAGGGGAGAAAAGTATTTTCTTCTATTTAGCTCTCAGACTGAAACCAAGAGGACTAAAGGCCAAACCACACATTGGGTTGAAGATCCATTACTAGATCTCCACATGGTTTTTTCACCCTAAAATGCAGCCATAGGGACAGACCACACTGGACTGGGAGGATATTAACTTTCTTCATTTTCCCAATTAAAAATGTCCTCCCCAACTGGGTGGCTATTGTTCCTGGTAGACAAATCTTGTTCTGTCTTCTTTCCTTGCTACGAGATAATTGTACCTGGTGTGGAGGGGAGGGTTCAGCTGAGAAGTTAGTACCTTGTTGTCTCTGTAAAGGGCCTTTTTAAAACAGCTGCACCCTGGGACCAAGTTCAGAATTAGATATATAGGTGAGTCAGCATACCGCTTAACATTCTGTAAGGGGAAAAAAACAATGTTGATGTTTGAAAAGGCAGTTGGAATGGGGTGAAGAGTGTCAGTTGGATGGTAAGGGATGATGAGAAGCTGACAGAGTAAGCAGGGATAAAAAGAAAAAAGGCAGAGCAATCAATGTGGTAATACCTACCTAGGAAAGCAGAATGGAAGAAACTGAAGACGGGCGGCCCCCCCCAAACTGAAGATGGGTGAGGCCCCCAAACTGAAGACAGGCGGGCCCCAACAAACAGCTGAGCTGCCTCGCAGCTCAGCTGAAAGGGGGGGGGCATGGCAAGGTGCTCCATAGACTCCCTGGTCCAAAGTAAAGATGGGCAAACTGAAGATGGGCGACCCCCAAACTCAAGACGGGCGGTGCCCCAACAAACAGCTGAGCTGTGGCCCACAGCTCAGCTGAGAGAGAGGGAGGGTCTTGCCCCGGTGCAAGGAGAGGGAGGCACAGGCTCGGGGAGCATGGATTTGGGGAGAAGGAGCTATGGCAACACGGCACAGCCCTAGGCAGACGCGACGGCTCTGCGCGTGCCCACAGAGAGGGCTCAGCGTGCCGCTTGTGGCATGCGTGCCATACGTTCGCCAACACAGATATAATAGATCCCAAGATAATAGACCCTATGGAAACCTACTCCTATGCATCAAGATCTAGTGATAGATGCTGCAGAAGCTGACCTGGATTACCTTCCAAATGATGAGGCACCCTTGATTCCATCAGGTTGATGTTTGTTGACTCAGGGTAACATCAAATTTCTTACTTGGAACATTGCAAGTTGGGCATCTAAAAGGGCTGATGCCTCCTTTAAAAATACATAGCCCTGTTAGACATTATACTGTTCCAAGAAACCTGAGTTAGCAACATGGTGATGGTAGATGGATATACCATAAATGAATTCCAAGCTTCACTTGCGGGGGAGGAAAAGGGGCAGACCAAGTGGGGGCTTGGCTATTCTTATCTCCACAAAAATTCAAGCCACAGTCACTAAACTAGACTCATGTGATCAGTGGGCCCAGGCTGCATTTATTAAATTTAACCATTGTAGTCTATTAGTCATAAACGTTTACATCCCCCTCATCGTGATGAATCAAGGGTACAAGAGCATGGTGCAAGTTTAAACAGTATGTAACCAATTTGTTACTGATATTTCCTAATATTCCTGCCATTGTATAAGGTGACATTAGTGGTTGAACTGGCCCTTTCGATGATGCGCTGTATTTACATTTCAGTATTGCTCCTCCAGTGCACAAGACCGTAGATCTCCTTTTCCCTAGGCAGTCTGAAGACATAAAATCCATCTGGAAAGGATTTTGCTTAGCCTAATTAACTCATAGACTAAGTCCATTCATTTTGAATGGTGCAGTCACGGGAGACATTCCTGAGAAGCTTACATATTGGTCGAAACATGGAGCCAGCACCATCGATATGGTTCTGATTTCACATAATCTACTTGAATCCATGGCCCATTTAAAGGCAAAAGCACATCTAGATAGTGACCATTTACCAATTGGCTTGATTTTACTTGCCTAAGAAGTTTATTACAGAATTGGCCTCAGTTTCTGGCAATAAAAGAATCAAATGGTCTAGGAAAATTGTGTGGCAAGTTGATTATGGCGGAATCACTTGATTCTGTCATGCAACATTATTTTCAATTAACACATGGCAAGAGGTGATAATGAAATCTGTCTCCTGTCCTGATTGCCCAATAGTAAAACACACCTTGAAACCCTGGTTTGGCCATGCGTGTGTTACAGAAACAATTAATATTCCAGTTCAATCAATATAGGCTGAGTAACACCAGAGCCATTCCTCCTGAATTACAAACTCAAACATGACAATCTAAAAGCTAATTAAATTAAAAAGATAGATGCTCAAAGGGCACTCTGGCTCCAATTTATTCAGGCAGCTACATCTCTTCTAGCATATTTCTTCAAGAGCATTTCAGGTAGAAGCCCCTAAGATGTTTTGTGCAGTTCCTGCCAACTCTTGGGTGACTTATTTTCAAGCACTTTATGCGGCAGAGGTGACGAAAGATATTTCGCCTCATGTTGATTTAGAAAATCTTCCTCCCTGGACCCCAGTTACAATAACAGAAGTAAAGAGGCAAATTGGCTTATTAAATTTTGGGAAAGCTCCAGGGTGGTGCCACCACTAGGGTTGTCAGGTCCCTCTTTGCTATTGGCAGGTCCCTCTTTGCATATGAATAACAATGAGTAGTCTGCAATCCACTGAGGATGCCTCTAATTTATCCCTAGCCTGGGTGATACTATCAAAAGTATTTTGTAATATACAAAGGCCACATAGAGTGCCCTAGGGGGCCTGGTACCATATTTCATTGCTATATATTATAAAATAGGCACTGATAAAATAGGCCTAAAGCCCATTTGTTCTTCAACTGTGATGTTCTCTTGATCTAACCAGTCCCAAAATTTCCGGCACAAGCGTGGTATAAAGCATACTCGCTATACTGAGCAAGCTAACTGGCCGATAATTAGAAGGGTTAGATTTGTCCCCAATCAGTGGGATCTGTGCTGTCTGGTCAATAGTTAGGGTTGCCAACTGCCCCCCAAATCTCCTGCCAATAGCAAAGAGGGACCTGGCAACCCTAGTGGTGGCACCAGTGCTGGTTGCTCTTTTTACAACTATTGATAGGGTTGTCAGGTCCCTCTTCGCCACTAGTAGGAGATTTTTGGGGTTGAGCCTGAGGAGGGCGGGGTTTGGGGAGGGGAGGGACTTCAATGCCATAGAGTTCAATTGCCAAAGTGACCATTTTCCTCCAGGTGATCTGATCTCTATCGGCTGGAGATCAGTTGAATTAGCAGGAGATCTGCTACTACCTGGCACTTGTTAAATATGTTAAAAGGCTATGCTCTTGTGCCATCGGCCAAGCCGAAACAGTGGCCCACGTTTTGCTACATTGTGAGCACGGCTCTCCCTTCCGAGAACAGATCATCGAACCCCTCCTGAAAGATTGCCTTGGCGGCACCGATAAAGAGCTAGTAAGATTTCTCCTAAGTGACAGTCACTCTCAGGTTACTGCAGGAGTTGCCAACTTCCTGGGACTTATTTTTAAACTACTCTAAACCACATATATGATTCTAAGGAAGAGTTTTACTCAAGTTTTAAAACCTCCTTTTATCCTAATATGTATTCATTTATTTTATGCCAATAAAGGTTTTTTGATATTTGATATCAAGGTTGTGGAGACTCAGGGTTTCTGTGTGTTAGGCTAGGTGAACATATGCAGCTGAATGAGGTGGTGAAATGGGGCACACCTAGGGTTGCCAGGACCCTCTTCACCAACAGCAGGAGGTTTTTGGGGTGGAGCCTGAGGAGGACAGGGTTTGTGAAGGGGAGGGACTTCAATGCCAGAGAGTCCAGTTGCCAAAGCGGCCATTTTCTCCAGGTGAACTGATCTCTATCAGCTGGAGATCAGTTGTAATAGCAGGAGATCCCCAGCTAGTACCTGGAGGTTTAGCAAAAAAGAACTAGCACGACTCAATCAAGAAATTAAACAATTCATTAAAGTGCTATAATAGAAACCACCACAAGTGTACAATACTTACAAGATAAACACTATAAACATTTATAAACACTATAAACAAGAAATAGGAACAAATGGAAAAAAGTCCAAAGTCCAAAAGTCTTATCCTATTCAATCCTCTTCTGATCCAAACGTAGATACAAGGTCCATGTGGGTCCAAAGATTATATAAAGACAACGGAGGAAACGCTATTCCGGATATCTTAGCGCTTTCACCAAAGCACGGCTTCATCAGCCTATAAAATTCATACAATCATTTTTATAATATTTTACATTTTTATAATTTTATAAACAATCCATGATAATTAATAATAGTTGTAAGGATAGACAATAATATTATGCAAAAGCTTACCTCTTAGTGTGATAGAAAGCATACTCGTTGGGAGGAATATATTCCATATAATTTTAATTTTTCTTTCTTTTTCATAGAACGTATTAGTTTCTTGTAATATACTGTTTTTTGCAATTTTTTAATTAATTTTTATGCTCCCAAAGAAAAGGGCTGCTAAACCTTCCGGTCTCAAGTTAGATTGTAATAGACTGTGTAGGTAGATACAGAGCTAATGGGTCACATGCTGCTATACTTACTAAATTCTTAAAGGCGCAGTGTCAAAAAAGGAGTCACTCAATTCATAAAAAACAGGACAAATCAAATTCATTGTTTAACCCGTTGGGGGCTAAGGTGTTAAATAAATGTATGAAGCGCATTTCATTCTGAAGAAGCACTTTCTGTACATCCCTATGGTCATGTGGATGATCATGGTAAACCCACAACACAAAGAATCTCATATCAGTTTCAGAATGTTTATATTTCACAAAATGGCTCGTTAGTGGAGCCTCAAAATTTAAAGAACGCAATCTCGATCTGTGTTCTCCTATGCGCAACCGAACTGGGCGCATGGTGCTGCCAATGTATAATTTAGAACATTTACATGTGACCGCGTAAATTACGCGGCTAGTGGCACAGTTGGAGAAGTGTCTTAATTGAAATCTGAAGTCTGAGGTTGTTGAGCGAAATTCCTTGACAGGAAGACTCAGCAGGCACACGGAGCATTTCCCGCATTTAAAATGGCCGACGGCCGAGACGTGTGATACAGGTTTTTTGAGAAAATCAGAATGTACTAAACGGTCCCTAAGAGCTTGGGTCTTACACATTCCAAAAATCGGAGGAACATTGCATCCAGGAATATCTTTAATAATGTGCCAATGTCTCCTAATAGCTTGTTTAATTGCAAAAGAGTGTTTACTATAAGTTAAAGAGCAATAAACATTCTGTTTAGGAGTTGGTGCTTTTTTGGAGAACAAAGATTGACGTTCTCTTTCATTGGCTCTATTCCATGCTTGAGAGACAACCTGAGGTGGGTAACCCCTATTTGTTAAAGCAATATGACTGTTGCTTTAACAAATAGGGGTTACCCACCTCAGGTTGTCTCTCAAGCATGGAATAGAGCCAATGAAAGAGAACATCAATCTTTGTTCTCCAAAAAAGCACCAACTCCTAAACAGAATGTTTATTGCTCTTTAACTTATAGTAAACACTCTTTTGCAATTAAACAAGCTATTAGGAGACATTGGCACATTATTAAAGATATTCCTGGATGCAATGTTCCTCTGATTTTTGGAATGCGTAAGACCCAAGCTCTTAGGGACCGTTTAGTACATTCTGATTTTCTCAAAAAACCTGTATCACACGTCTCGGCCGTCGGCCATTTTAAATGCGGGAAATGCTCCGTGTGCCCGCTGAGTCTTCCTGTCAAGGAATTTCGCTCAACAACCTCAGACTTCAGATTTCAATTAAGACACTTCTCCAACTGTGCCACTAGCCGCGTAATTTACGCGGTCACATGTAAATGTTCTAAATTATACATTGGCAGCACCATGCGCCCAGTTCGGTTGCGCATAGGAGAACACAGATCGAGATTGCGTTCTTTAAATTTTGAGGCTCCACTAACGAGCCATTTTGTGAAATATAAACATTCTGAAACTGATATGAGATTCTTTGTGTTGTGGGTTTACCATGATCATCCACATGACCATAGGGATGTACAGAAAGTGCTTCTTCAGAATGAAATGCGCTTCATACATTTATTTAACACCTTAGCCCCCAACGGGTTAAACAATGAATTTGATTTGTCCTGTTTTTTATGAATTGAGTGACTCCTTTTTTGACACTGCGCCTTTAAGAATTTAGTAAGTATAGCAGCATGTGACCCATTAGCTCTGTATCTACCTACACAGTCTATTACAATCTAACTTGAGACCGGAAGGTTTAGCAGCCCTTTTCTTTGGGAGCATAAAAATTAATTAAAAAATTGCAAAAAACAGTATATTACAAGAAACTAATACGTTCTATGAAAAAGAAAGAAAAATTAAAATTATATGGAATATATTCCTCCCAACGAGTATGCTTTCTATCACACTAAGAGGTAAACTTTTGCATAATATTATTGTCTATCCTTACAACTATTATTAATTATCATGGATTGTTTATAAAATTATAAAAATGTAAAATATTATAAAAATGATTGTATGAATTTTATAGGCTGATGAAGCCGTGCTTTGGTGAAAGCGCTAAGATATCCGGAATAGCGTTTCCTCCGTTGTCTTTATATAATCTTTGGACCCACATGGACCTTGTATCTACGTTTGGATCAGAAGAGGATTGAATAGGATAAGACTTTTGGACTTTGGACTTTTTTCCATTTGTTCCTATTTCTTGTTTATAGTGTTTATAAATGTTTATAGTGTTTATCTTGTAAGTATTGTACACTTGTGGTGGTTTCTATTATAGCACTTTAATGAATTGTTTAATTTCTTGATTGAGTCGTGCTAGTTCTTTTTTGCAGTACCTGGAGGTTGGCAACTCTAGGCACACCACTGCTGAATGCTAACCTGTAACACAAAGCTCCTTGCAAGCAGAACACTTAGCATGGAAAGAGGTTCTAATCACCGCTTCTCCTATAGAACTATAGTAAAACTTGAAAGAAATTTTTGACATAGAGAAGCATTTACTTTTTAACATCCAGACTAATAAAAAGTTCTGGAGAACTGGAAAGCTTGCACACTGTTTTGTATCATAATTCTGATGTGCAAGCTTTTCTCCTCATTCCAAATGCACAATGGCTGGCTAAGATTCAACAGTAGTGAGGACAGACAGCCCTGCATGCTCAGAGCTACTATGGTAATTAAAATTATAGTTATATACTTAATAGTAATAGCTATATCTTTAATATTATTGTATGTGCATTTTTGATGGTGTGGTATGCAAGGTATACAATAGTAATGTGGCTCTTTTGATTGATGGGAACTGTGAATGTGGCTCTCCATGATCTACAGAGTGAGTACCACTGCTTTAACTTGACGTCTAGCCCTTGTGTGTGGGCAACTGCTCAACTTAGTGCCAGAAAATATCCATTCTGTGTTGGCGACCATGAGCACATGTGTGCACACAAGACACCACATAGTGAATACATCTTTTAGTATGCCATTTATAACACTGGGTGCTTTGTGATGATGAGTGAAAAGCACTTGATAGGTGCTGACTGACCTGCTCAGCATACTCTCTGGGTTACAGAGAAGAAACACCAGTTGACTGATGCCATATGACACATTGAAATGGTTGTGAGAATGTACCATGAACAGTGTCACCATGAACAAATTATTTTAAAGATTTAGTTGACAGTTTTGCATAATCTCCTTGGTTGTTACTAATTGAAAAATTGTGTTTGCAGTACTCATATTCGCTGAATGTATCATGTGTTTACCATCAGTTTCCCAATATAGAATTAATTTGCTATTTGTTCAGCTTTATTTTCTGCTTCAGGAATATGTGTCTTATGTAAATTTCATTTCAGAAACACCTGGTACAATTCAACAGTAAATATGGTACTTATGGAAAATGTCTTCTAATAAAAGTTCCCTACTTCTAGTTTCATGTGCCCTGAGGCAGTTTTAATTAACAACTGCTCTTTTGCGGAAACAGTTAACATTTTTTTAAATAGCTATGGGAAGGCTATGCATTAATGTAAAGAAATTCTTTTTAGCTAATTGAGGACTTGGCAGTGAATAATGGAAAGTTGGCTATTTTTACTTAGTTGGTGAAAAAGGTTAAGTAAAGCATTTACTGTCCTTAACTGAGGGGCTCACAGCACTTGCAAGCAAAAAAAATGCTTTGGGTTTAATTGCAGAAATAGCCTATAGTGATCTTTTCCATTTAAGCCAAGGGAGCTCCCTGAATTACCTGCCTAGTACGTGAGAAAGGTTGCCATTAAGATATTAAACCGCTGTTTGACTCTGTGCGTTTCCCTGTAACATAGTACCATTTGTTCAATGATGCTGGCTGCTACCCAACTACTTCAGCTAATGTAGGTCCTCTACAGTCTGCAGCATCAGCAATCATAGCCATTATTTTTCTGTTTCATCTGCTAGAATCTAATTGTGGGCCATGATGGAAGAAATCCCACTTGCCTTATGGTGCCAGCTGGGTTGACCTACAGGTTTGCCGAAGGAGAATTTGAGGTCAGACAGCCCAAGTGTGGGAGGGAGAAGATAAGCATGAATCTAAAAGAATAGAGGGCAAATGGAAGGGAGGAGGATTTGATTTTGGAGTTGGAAGGTAGGAACTTGGAAGCTGTCAAGAGCCTAGCCCTTACAGGGGAAGGTGGCATCTCTCCATCTGATGAGTCTTCCTTCCATGTCAAGGCTGGACCAGGGTAAGTCCTGACACAAGCATAAGACCAAAAAAAGATGTGCAGAGGAGGGGTCTTCTTCATGTTGCCCAGTTATCTAGATCAAAACCACCCCAAGTCAATTGAAACAAGGTGTTCAGGAGCTTCCAGATGGTTATCCAAGATGACCTTAAAGAGCATGATGTGACACAAAGGAAAGGCATAGAGGAAAAAAATACTTTGTTAAATATGAACAGACCAAAATTGTTTCTTGAATTGTGATAAGAAAGCAGTAGGGGGTGGAAGCCACAAATAAAATGGTACCATCTGTCATCTTCCACACAAACTGCTTCTTCCAAATGGTCTTCAGGTACAGCTTCACACACAGTAGCCTTAGTATTATGGAAGCATAAATAAGAAGCTACAGGAGGCAGTCTAGCAGAAAGGGAAGCTACTGTCACACCACATAGAATTTCTGTAATGTTCTTCAAGAATATGGAGAAGATTGGTGAAGATGCAGTGAGAATGTGGTTCACTGGATAGAGCAATTTGGATGTTGATGTTGAAAACATGTATGTCCTTCCTGAGCTCCTGATACTGAGCAAGCAACAGCTTTGGCCCTGTCTGTAATAATAGTCTAACTCACATAGTTACTATAAAGCAGAATAAGGATTGCAAAAATTCATTATAGGAATGATTAAGAATGGTAAGCAAAAGGGTAGCTCAGTGGGCAGATACCTATGGCTGTAGTGGAAATCTTCATTGCACTTTCTGAACAAAAGCCTTTGTTCTTTATTTCTTTTGCTCCGCTTCTCATATAGTACATTAATGCTGTAAACCCTTTTTTGTTGACAATCTTAGAGAAAGGTTTTTTCCCCAGTCTGACTGTTGGTTGTGAAACACTGAGTCCAAGTAATAATATTGTTTGTTTACTTGCCTAAATCCTGCATAAGTGAGTTTATACAGAGAAATCATTGCTCTTGTTTAAATGGAGTCATTTGGTCTTCCACCCATCCTACTTAATGTTCTGAGAGAGGTTTCCTGTCTCATTCCTTTATAACTGTAATCCCAGAATTTTTTGTGGTTGACATAATTATGTCATCAACCTCCACAATCTAGTTTTTCAAGTCCTGGTGGATATATAAAATTCTTTTAACATAGGGCAGAGGCAGTTGTAAAGGTTTTGAACTGTGGTAAGCAAAACAGAAAGTTCTAGAGGATGTATGAGAATTTAACTCAAAGGCAGCCTTCTCCAGAGTCAACTGCTCTAGAGTGGAGTTATAAATTTGTGTGAAATCACTCCCTTTAGCCACTCTATCTGTGCACTTCAGGTCTTTAGACCCTGTTTGGAATGCACAAACAGATGTCAAATTTGTAGTTAGAACCAGAGGTTGACTCCTTACACCTTGTGCTGCTGTTTTATTTAGCTAACTGTACCACAGAGGTTCTCAGAGCATCCAGTCTGCAAAAAGTATATACTCAGGGGTATATATTTACAATACAATTAGATCAGATTAAAACGTCAGTAAAAAAAATCACCTCCAAAGCCAGCCCAACACTTCTGAAAACTATCTTTAAGAAAGTAATGGGAGCTTATGGCTTCACCCTTTCATGGTGGGTCGTAGGTATAACAATTATTGACCATTGTATTCTCCTGTGTGGATAAAACAGTCCAGTTGTGAATGATTTGCTACAGCACAATGATCAGGCAGCATCCAAGCAAGAGTGGGTGCAGTATATGGCAGGGTACATGGTATCAGGTGGTGTCCGGTGAGTGATAGGCTTAAACTAGCATCTTGATTTTGTTCCTTTTAGGCAGCCTTTGTGCTGAACCATCTAGGTAGGCTTACCAGGTCCTTCCTCTTCTCCCGCGGGAGGTTTTTTGTGGTGGAGGTGCGATTGCGTGTGCAGCTGTGCCGACGCGATCACGGCACTTCCGGTTTACACCTAGAAGAGCTACATCGCAACTGGGCCTTTACCACTCAAACTGGGAGTTTGAGTGGTAAAAGGCACCTTGCGATGCATTTACACCCAAAAGTGCCCCATCACAAGGGGCCTTTTACCACTCACACTGGGAGTTTGAATGGTAAACGGCCCTTTGCAATGCGGCACTTCTGGGTATCAACTGGAAGTGACATGGCGCCTCGGGCAGGTGCGCGTGCATGCATTGCCAGCCTACCCTCAGCTGGTGGGCAGGCGGGCAGCCAGGTGGATTGGCGGGGGTTTGCCCACCACCACCTGGCACTTGGCAACCCTACATCTAGGGGAATGGTGTTGAAGAGCTGCTGTGTTGTCTCTTGGCACAGGAAAAGCATGCAGCAGCAGCATTTTTGCTCCAAGTTTGAAGTCAAGGTGAGATTGCCTAAATGTTCTAATACTTTGGGTAGCCTAGAAGGGAATTCACACTAAAAGATCAATTGAGAAAATAAGTTGCACAGGTCAGCTGTTTAACATACCATTGTTTAGTCCTGTTTATAAATTTTGTGTCCTCATTTTAATCTGTGTGGGGCACACCTAATTCAAGAATCAGAGAATTTAGCATTTTGTCAGAACAACTCCCCAGTATTTGGAAGGCAATATTTTTATTTATCTGAGGAAACTGAAAGAAGCTATGCTCAGAGCCCTGGTACCAACCCCATTTTCAACTTTTGATAATTGTTGTTAGTAATATGTATAGAACATTTTCAGATATTTGTTGACAAGCTAATTTTACAATTTCTGTCAAGAAAATCCCACACTTCCTGCAAGATTTCAATGTTCATTTATACAGAGGCCTTGTTACAACCCAGCAGTGCTAAACAGTTTTGGACAGAGAGTGTATTACATTCTTCCAGAGTGGGATTAAGAAGCCTTTGTGAAAATGAAAACCAGGCCACAAGTATTGATCTCAAAAAAGATAGGAAATAAAAATTAATTGCATGGGAGATATCTGGTATACTTTGGCATCTGACAGGCTAGTAATTCAAAATTATCAATAATATATTGCATCCAATTACAGCAGATAGAAATCATATATTAAGCTGACTTTTCGGTTATTTTATTTAAAATGTTAATTTCAAGAAGCAAAATGGCTTAAGCAATTCATTGCTAGGATTTATTGAAGCTTCAAGAGGCAATCAAATTCAAATGTGATTTATAGAGACAGCAGTGTTTATGATAGTAACACGGAGTATATATTTTATGAAATATCTTCCTCATTCAGGATGGTAATGTTTATCATTCTCCTCTGGTATACTTGATATTTGTCAGTAATATTGGCATTGCTGGTAGGAAAAGATGTGAATTTAGTCCTTAATTGAGCCAAGTCAAGAACCTTCTTCCAAGTAGTACTGTTGCTAGAGGTCTAGACAACTGGATGAGAAGTGCTAAGTAAGTATATATACTGCCAAATGCGTTTAGGAATCACAAATTCTAGGACAGCTGGTGCCATGTACTAAGAGTGTGATTGCAATAGGGTTGCTTACCGCCAGGTAGTAGCAGAAGATCTCCTGCTATTTTAACTGATCACCAGCTGATAGAGATCAGTTCACCTGGAGAAAATGGCTGCTTTGGAAATTGGACTCTATGGCATTGAAGTCCCTCCCCTCCCCAAACCCCGCCCTCCTCAGGCTCCGACCCAAAAACCTCCCACTGGTGGCAAAGAGGGACCTGGCAACCCTAGATTGCACCCTTGCACAAAATCAGTAGCCGGACTTGTTGCATCATAGGATTGTGCAGTTGTTTTTCCCCAGGTGTTCAAAGGAACTCTGGACAGGCATCTATTAGGATTCTTGCATACACAGCAAAGAGTAGGAATGGATTTGGCTACATCACTTCCAACTCTTGAATATTTTATATTTTGGAAATCTTGAAAGGCGTATTGCTCAACCAAGCTTTTCTGAATATGTCACCATTATGTATTTAGCATATTTGTACCCCATGGGTTGGATCCAGCATAGCATTTCCATGGGTGCAAGGATGTCTGCCTACAGAAGGGGACTTTCATTGTTTTCTCATTTTGTTGCACAACAAAATGCCACCATATCATGTTCCTCAGCCCCCCCTCCCCCAGGGCCAGGATTTCAGGAGGCATTTTGTACTGTTGGGAGGGAGGGCTGCAAAATAGTGTTCCACAGATGGAAGACCTTGTATTTGTGTGAAGCACTGCATGCTCATGTGTCCTCCAGGAAACTTGGGATGGTTTATAGAGGGATAGCCCATTTTATTCTTGCACAATCCTTTGAGGTATGATAGGCTGAGTGTTTGTGATTGGCTGAGTATGGATTAAACTTGCCCTCCCAAAATCTAAACATAGCACTGTATCCACTGCATCAAACATCTTGCTCAGTGACAACACCAGTTCTGATAAGACACTTCTGACGTTTTCAAAGTCTAGATTGAGAAAATAACAAAGGGTTTGAAAATAATGATGTGGGTGGCTTGTTGAGAATACCTAGAGCAGAAGATGCAGTTCCATGAGGGGGGAACTTCTCTGTTGATATAGGCACCTTGAGGAAAAGATCTAGAGTCTTCAGGCACATAATACAACTAGAGACTAATACACACTGAAGCCTCCAAATTTGAAAAGGAAATAGTCACCCTGTGAAGAACATAACTTTGTTCAGAGTGAATTCATAGCAACAAAGAGCACTTGCCAGCTGGTAATGAACTGCTTGATTAAGTGGGCTGAACAACCTCATAAAGCACTCCAGTCCTGGAGACTTTGAGAGAGAACATTAAGAACAAAAGCACAGGCGCTTCTTTCCTCAATATGCAACTACAGGCAATCCTCGTGTGCTGTCAACAAACCTAGCAGCCAATCACTCTTTAGGTTAATAAATAAAACAACGTATTCCACTACGCATTTGCAGCTGAAGAAAAATAATAATTTAAATGAATTGCATGGTGCTAAAGAAACTCCAGCACATGTGGGGGGTTTTCTTGGAATGTTTCAGTTGCTTTCTTTGGCCATGTGCCATTTCCCCTCCCCTCCCTGTTGGCCAGACCTGGCTGATGCTCAGCTCTTTTTTTTTAATAAAATTTTTATTATTTTCAAAAATTATTAATAAAAAGGTTTAACAATAACATATATTGAATAGAAAAAAATTGACTTCCCCTGCTTCTCCCTCCATCCTGCAATAGACTTGTAATCTCTTTTGAATAAATTTCTAACCCTAATACCATTGTTAAAAATCATCAATCATTAATCACTTAAGTATTATATTTTCTATAACAAAACCAAAAAAAGAAAAAAGAAAAGAATTTAATTAATAACATCACATAAGGAGAAAAAAGAAGAAAAAGATTTTTTAAAAAAGGAAAAAAATATTAAATCTCCCTAGTAAAAAATGGATTAGTATAGTAAGAAGCATATAATTATTTCTATTGAAAATTGGTTAATTTGTAAATCCTCCATTTATCCCTAACACTCATTTATTGCATGACCTTTCTAGTAGATTAATAATTTATGTACTTCCATTTCCATTATAACCAACCCTTTTAGTCAATTACTTGTCAATTTTAACCAGCAGGAAAAACCAGACTCTTTTAAATAAGT
Organism: Euleptes europaea; assembly: GCF_029931775.1. Classification (NCBI taxonomy): domain Eukaryota; kingdom Metazoa; phylum Chordata; class Lepidosauria; order Squamata; family Sphaerodactylidae; genus Euleptes; species Euleptes europaea. Next base: position 43,132,777 of record NC_079316.1, read on the forward strand.
CCCTTTATCCTGAATTTCCAGCGTTTCTGCCTTTTCCACATTTGAAGTAATTGACGCAAGGCATCCTTGGAGATTGTTGGTAAATTCTTTTCTGCGGATGGAGCATAGTAGATCCATTTTGCATTGTCTTCCATCCCAAATTCAAATAAGGGAATCCTGACCGGCCCAGTTTTTCTGTTCCTCAAATCCTCCAAGCAGCTGTTGTAAAATCCATCAGATATATCCAGGTAGTGCATGTCAAAATCGGTCACTTTGAGAAGATCTTCAAACAAATCCAGATGGTGAAAATGAAACTCAGTCTCTTTCTAGTCCAGTATTATCCAGTGAGTTGCTGCAGATTGCTTTGTAGAATTCCCCATGTCATTTACAAGATCCCTTTGTTTTTTGTCTCTCTTGTCAGCCAGAAAGTCTTTTGGTGCTTCCTCTGATCTCATTGAGGTGAATGAGGCTTTTATTTCTTTGGTTTCTTCTAAAATAATGTCCAGTTTCTGAATAAGACCTTGAAATGAAGTGTTCATCAAATCCATGTTCCATCTGTTGAATCATATTTGCCATGAATGTCATGCTTGCACCTTCAAAATTTCCTGTTAAAGTTCAGTTAGTCCAGGCAGATTCAAGATGAGTAACAGGGAGATACTACAGGAATCAAAGTCATAAACCTTCCTTCTTTGTAGTCAGAGGTTTAGGAATCATTTACAGGTTACACACTGATATCAGGCTTCCGGTTCCAAGTTCTCTGACTTTCTCGCGATGCTAAACTGTTGCCAGGAAGGACATGGCAGGAAGTTTTTTATTTAATTAAAAAGACTGTCCTTGAGGTGGGGGGGATCTCCACTCCTCCCTCCCCTTAATACGTAATAGTTCCTGATTGGCAACTAAAAGCATCTTTCAAAAATCTTAGCTGTTATATCTTCCCACTGATCAAGTTGATAAAGCTCCTAGCAAGTTATTGATGCTTTCTTGATTTTAAAAAGTCATTTAATGGTTGAGTGGGGAGAGACAGATTCAGCAGATAAGCTTAAGAATTTCCTGGGACTTCCAGATCCAGGTAAAACAAAAGAGGTCTTTCAAACTTACTCAGATGTCAGAATAGCAGGTATAGTTACTTGTATAGTTGCCAGATGTAAATAGGTAGGGGGGAGTGAAGCCAATTAAAATTCCAAGAAGCGTCTTCGGCGATGTAGTACTCCTTAGCAGGCGGAACTGCTACTGGGTCTCCAAGTCGTAAATCTCAGGGATTCCAGGAGTTAACCACACAACGAGGCTGCAGGAGATATCCTGGTACCCGTTCCACTGTTTAGGAATCGGGGAGGGGGGCACGATAGCTCCCTTATTTACGACGTTCTTGGTTCCCCTTCCCAGAGCTCCGGGGGAAGCGACTGCTCCACTCCGCTACCCTAGCGGAAGTCGCTGATGCTCAGCTCTGATCTGAGAAATTCAAGGATGCTCTTTAAATGCTTGCAACAGGCCTAGGCCTTGAACTATCCTTTCCTCCCATGATGAGGTTTCCCCACCACACACTCGCCTTAGCTGGCGAGTTCAGTAAAAGATGACCTTTGGTCTCTATTCAGGATGCAGAAACCAGCATTGCCCTTGGACCTGAAGTTCATTGAGTAAGAGAATAAATATTCACTAAACCATGGAACCTGTATTGGGGCAGAGATGAATGTTCCATCCTCTCTGGTAGAGCTACCTGGTGACAAACTAAACAAATAGCAGGCACATTTAATGTATTTGATGGATGCTGAGTTTTGGATTTCCCGTGGGCTTTAACATATTCTGGGATTTGTAGCACTTGAGGTTGTTGTGGTAAATTATTGGATCTTTATAAATTAACAAGGCATCAAACGATAGATTTAGAGTGTTGCTGGGTTGGGGTCCAGTTCCTGATGAAAAATGCAGTTCCAGCCTATTCACAGCTAGACTGCTTGTTATTCATTGTAAGGCGCCTAGCTATGGCAGTGTGAGATGTTTGACAGCCTTGAATAGATTCCAGTCAGCCATACAAACTACCTCCAGTCAGGTGGAAAGGACCATAAAATTGTTTTAGCAACAGCTAATTCTCTTGTTTCTTTTGGGCCTTCTTAACTGTTTGGTTGCCAATGAGATGATTCATGAAACAAATGTTCTTCTCCAGAGCTGTGTTGTTCTGTAGGGCATACCTATAGGAGCTACTCAGTGGAAAGGAAAGTGATTATAAATCTGGTACACATTCTAGTGACCGAACAGCCAGCTAGATTGACAGTCAGAAGAAAAGATTTTTCAACCACTAACAGTTCTGTCATTAATGTTCCCTTATTCTTTACTTAGGTCATTTTGTCATTCAGAGTAATCATATACTGCAATTCTTGAGAATGTACTTTGTGTGTGTACATAATTACATTTGATCACATTCATTGTATTTTCTGTGCCCTCTTCCTTCTCATTCCTTTATTCTGAGACTATAAAATACCATTACTCGGTTGTGTTTAGTGGGCTTGTAATTAGGGACTTCTGTATACATAATCTTTTATACAGTACTTTTAGGGTTCTTGCTTTATATTCTATATGTACTTGCAATAGCTATGCAACATGTACCACACACCTGTTTTGATGGTGGGGAAGGCTACCCAATCAGTCTGTGGCTCAATTAGTATTTTAATCCAGATGTCTCAGGTCTAAGCCCAACACTACTGACAAATATTGTTGTGATCTGCCTCTGTTTCTTTCATTAGGCCACCCCCTCTTAAAAGCAATAGATTTTTCAGTTTTATTTTTGCATCAGTTCTGTCTAAATGGTGTAGATGTCGTCAAAGGAGCAAAATGATGCTCAACCAAAGCAACAAAAACAAAGCAAAACCAAAATGGATGAAGGTGACAACATGCGGAATGTTTGAAAAAGCTGTATCCGCTCATCCCTGCTTTGAAAACAATTGAAAGGATTTTGAGCAGACCCTCTCCTCTTTTTGTTTTTCTCCTTTCCAGCTTTAAACAGTCCAAGAAGCACGATGCTTCTGGCACTTCCCCCACAGAAGCTATTACACAGAATAATAGAGCTCGCTGTCACTCTTGATCAAAGTCTCTGTACATGAACCTTATTTTCCCCCAGTATTTGTTTTCTTATTATCTTTTGCTTATCTGTTCCCAGCCTGACCTCTTTCACCTGCCTCTTTGACATTTCACCACAGCTGCTAACAATTCCATCATTCCCCTCATCCAAAGCTCACCTCCACTATGACTTTTTGACTCTCTTCTCTGTGTTTTCTGATGACGTCCAAGAGTGTGTGATGAACCTTGTGATTTTTGACTCAGCAACATGTCTAACATGTATCTTTTCCCTGCCATCTCCGTTTAGGCTTGCCTGTTGCGTGGATTGTCACCACTGTGCCTATCCTTATTTCTCTCTGCTCTCCCCCAAAAAACTGGGATGGTGAAGGGGAGGTAGAATAGTTATTTTCTTCCTAACTGTAATATTCACTTTACTGCTTTCAAGTGCCAGATCTGACCCATTGGCTTTTTAAATTAGCTGTAGAATTTTGCTAGCACGGTTCTGCATCAGATCTAGATAGAAGCACAAACCCTTTTCAGGTTGAGCCCTATTATTAGGTAGGGTGAACTGACATACTTCTGGTGTCACACCTTGGGATATCACTACAAAGCAGTAATAGTCAAACATTTATTATGATATATTAGGGTGCCATTTCCTCCAATTTGGATTTTTTGCCTTGGGTACCAAAGTTTATTTATTTATTTGCTTAATTCATTTATATACTGGCTTTCTCCCCAACAGAGAGTCAAAACATTCTCCTCTCCTTCATTCTGTCCTTACAAAAACCCTGTGAGGTAGGTTAGTCTTTGAGTGTGTGACTGGCTAAGGTAACCCAGTAAGCTTCCATGGCAGAGTGGGGATTCAAGGCTGGTTCTCCCAGGTTCTCGTCTGACCACTACACCTCAAATGCCCTGGATTATCTCTGGCTTTAAGATTATGCACTTGAGAAGGAATACAGTTGCCCCTGGACTGTCTCCCTAGTCAGGAGTCAAGTTCTTAGCAGTTTTCCCCATGCTAAGTAATCACTAATTTTATGTCTCATGTTTTGAAAAGTGCCTAAGATTGGGTTTCCAAGTGATGAACTATTAGGGGAAGAGGAAGCACAGGTGACTTGGGTAACATCTGGCAAAGTAGTACAGCATCATCCTTAGGAAAGGGCACAGGAGCTCAGTGCTTTCCCTGCAATGGCAATAGTCCCAGATAACACGCCTCTTCATACCACCATGAGCATGAATACAGTGGATGACCAGGAGCAGGAAACCACCAGCCCAATTGGAGTGACCAGTGAGCCATTTTCTCAACTGCTTTTGGAAGAAGATCCACATCTTTTAAACCCTGGGAACAGGGATATGGTAGTTTCTGTATGAGCATATGAATGTTTCTCAAAAGGTTATACAGTGTCATGGGGCATGCACATGAGGGTGGAAGGAGGAGGGTTTGGCCCTACAGGCCAGAGTTTCCAAGTTAAAGCTGGCCTGGGCTAGGGATGAAGAGAAGGACCCATGTGGCTGAAAAGCCCCTTTCCACCTAACTTGGAGGCACAGGAAGATGTCTTGCATTTGATACCATGCTTATTCATGTAGCCTGGAAAGTTGCACCAAAGGAGGAGGAGTAGCAGAAGGAGAAGAATAAGAATAAAAGTTGGTTTTGATATGCCAACTTTCTCTACCACGTAAGGCAGAATCAAACCAGGTTACAATCTCCTTCCCTTCCTCTCCCTACAACAGGCACCTTGTGAGGTAGGTGAGGCTGAGAGAGCTCTAAGAGAGCTGTGACTAGCCCAAGGTCACCCAGCTGGTTTCATGTGGAGGAGTAGAGAATCGAACCTGGTTCACCAGATTAGCGTTCCCCCTCATGTGGAGGAATGGAAATCAAACCTGGTTCTCCAGATCAGAGTCCACAGCTTCAAACCACCGCTCTTAACCACTATACCCCGCTGGCAAGGTTCCTCTTTGCCTTCCTTCCCTCTAGTGCTGTTCACTTGTATATTTTTCCATGGCATCAGTTCCCCAATGCAGATGTTGTACAGAATGCATGACTACCAGAAGGGCAAGTGATTCATATATCTTCTTTCTTCATTTTTTGTAATGTATGCACCAGCCTGGATCACATTGGTTCAGTTGTAAAAATAAAAAAGTCAAATATGCTGTCAGCTGAAACTATATAATTTATCTAGGGACAGTGCAGTAAATCCAACCTCAGGTTGCATGGATAAATGTCACCTCAAGGTTTAGCTTTCATCTTGTTTCAGATCTTAAGGGCAGGGAGCTATGATTGGGAATCTTGAGAGAAACAGTCTGTGAATAGACAAGAAGCTGTATTTGTTCACTCAAAGAGTTTCAAACATGCTTCATGGCCTATCAGGAAGATTTAGAAAGATATGGATCAATAAAGATACTGTGCAAAAACCCTTAGACTATTTTGAAATACATTTTTTTTTGTATGTTTGAAAACATTTCAGTTTCAAGTGACTATCTGCAAAGCTAGCTGTGTGGAAAGCATTTTTGTAAGCTGTGTACAATTCAAACTGTGTCTAAACAGTCTGCAAGTTAGAAATGCTCTGTATTCTGTTCAGTCTTTTCATGGAGCTCAAGCACAAATGTCTATTGAAATCACTTCTGTCTTATTTGATGTGCACAAGGGAAAAAAAGAATGTACAGAAAATGTCACTAGGAGTGACACAGTTATGTTTGCTCCTGTGGTTACTGAGAGTTTGAGAATGCAAAATATGTTGCATTTTTCCTCTTGCTTTGAATTTTGCATTTACGTACCTATTAGAGAAGTTTTCACATCTCTCATTGGGCTTGATTCAATATAAAATAAGTTTTTTTAATTCCAGCATTGTGCCAAAGTGAAACAAAACACAGCTTTTCTTCAGCTTTGGTTTAGTTCTGAATATTTTTGATTAGGAAATACACGTCTTAAATATAATTGTGTATTGTTATAATAATTTCTTACTGTTAGTGACACACATAAAAATGTAGTAAAAATGTAGAAAAAAGCACTAACAAGAATGAAAATGTAGCATAATAGTAAAGTGATAAACGAATACAAAATGACATAATTATACGAGCCTAACATTTGTACAGTTGTTCTTAGAAGGGAAAGACTAAAATATATATTATTGTATCTAGCACCAAGGAAAATCAGCCAGGTTTTACTTATGGTAAATTAATTAGCTGTGTCCATTACTCCTGGATTAGGGCTTTACAAATGTGGGGTCAAGGACCGAGTGACATTAGGAAGGAGTTTGCTGTCACAGCTTCAGTAACTTGATCAAGAGATGGTCATACAGTGAGGGAAAAAGGTATTTGATACCCTGCTAAATTTGCCAGTTTGCCCTCTGACGAAGAAATGACCAGTCCATAAGTTTAATGGTAGGTTTATTGTAGCTGTGAGAGACAGAATAACAACAGGAAAAACCCCAGAAACCCAGAAGACAAAAGTCATAGATTGATGTGCATTATAATGAATGAAATAATTATTTGATCCCCTATCAACCAGCCAGATTAGTGTTAGGGTTAGGGTTCTGCTGTCAACAGAAGCAATCAATCCATCAGATTCCAAACTAGCCACCATGACCAAGACCAAAGAGCAGTACAAGGATGTCAGGGACAAGATTGTAGACCTGCACAAGGCTGGACTGGGCTACAAGACTAATGCCATGCACCTTGGTGAGAAGATGACAACCTTAACCCTAACCCTAACTGTCAACCTCCCTCGGTCTGGGGCTCCATGCAAGATATCATCTCGTGGAGTTGCAATGATCATGAGAACGGTGATGAAGCAGCCCAAAACTACACGGGGGGAACTTGTCAATGATCTCAGGGCAGCTGGGACCATAGTCACCATGAAAACAGTTGGTAACACACTACGCCGTGAAGGACTGAGATCTTGCAGCGCCCGCAAGGTCCCCTTGCTCAAGACAGCACATGTACAGACCCGTCTGCAGTTTGCCAATGCACATCTGAATGACCCAGAGGAGAACTGGGTGAAAGTGTTGTGGTCAGATGAGACCAAAATCGAGCTCTTTGGCATCAACTCAACTCGCCGTATTTGGAGGAGGAGGAATGCTGCCTATGACCCCAAGAACACCATCCCCACCGTCACGGGGGTGTTTTTCTGCTAAGGGGACAGGACACCTTCACCGCATCGAAGGGACGATGGATGGGACCATGTATCATCAAACCTTGGGTGAGCACCTCCTTCCCTCAGCCAGGGCATTGAAAATGGGTCGAGGATGGGTATTCCAGCATGACAATGACCCAAAACACACGGCCAAGGCAACAAAGGAGTGGCTCAAGAAGAAGCACATTAAGGTCCTGGAGTGGCCTAGCCAGTCTCCAGACCTTAATCCCATCAAAAATCTGTGGAGGGAGCTGAAGGTTCAAGTAGCTACACATCAGCCTCGAAATCTTCCTGACTTGGAGAGGATCTGCAAAGAGGAGTGGGACAAAATACCTCCTGAGATGTGTGCAAACCTGGTGGCCACCTACAAGAAACGTCTGACCTCTGTAATTGCCAACAAGGGTTTTGCCACCAAGTACTAACTCATCTTTTGCAAAGGGATCAAATACTTATTTCACTCATTATAATGCACATCAATCTCTGACTTTTGTCTTCTGGGTTTCTGAGGGTTTTCCTGTTGTTATTCTGTCTCTCACAGCTACAATAAACCTACCATTAAAATTATGGATCGGTCATTTCTTCGTCAGAGGGCAAACGGGCAAATTCAGCAGGGGATCAAATACTTTTTTCCCTTACTGTACCTAGAATCATAGAGTCATAGAATCATAGAGATGGAAGGGGCCATACAGGCCATCTAGTCCAACCCCCTGCTTAATGCAGGATCAGCATAGAGCATCCCTGACAAGTGCTTGTCCAGCCTCTGCTTAAAGACTGCCAGTGAGGGGGAGCTCACTCCTAGGTAGCTGATTCTACTGTCGAACAATTCTTACTGTAAAAATTCCCCCCTAATATACAGCTGGTACCTTTCCGCCTGCAATTTAAACCCATTATTGCGAGTCCTATCCTCTGCTGCCAACAGGAACAGCTCTCTGCCCTCCTCTATGTGACAGCCCTTCAAATACTTAAAGAGAGCACTTAAGTCCCCCCTCAACCTCCTCTTCTCCAGACTAAACATTCCCAACTCCCTCAGCCTTTCCTCATAGGGCTTGGTCTCCAGGCCCTTGATCAACCTCGTTGCTCTCCTCTGCACCTGCTCGAATCTGTCCACATCCTTTTTTGAAGTGAGGCCTCCAGAACTGCACACAATACCCCAGGTGTGGTCTGACTAAAGTAGTGTACAGTGGAACAATGACATCTTGTGATTTAAATGTTATGTATCTGTTGATGCGCTCCAAGATCGCATTAGCCTCTTTGTTGCTGCATCACACTAGCTGCTCATATTTAACTTACGGTCCACCTGTACCCCAAGATCTTGTTCACCTAGCTTTGCAAACAAGTGGGGAAAGAAATGGGGTCTGAAATGAGCCAAGGCACCTTTGAGTGCAATTTTGAGTGAAGAAATGGCAGGAAGAGAGGCTTATAAAATGCTTTCCTCATGGTATCTCCATTCCCTGTTGCAGCCTGTTGCTTTTCATTTTTTTTAAAAAAAAAATAGGGAAATGGATTTAGGTGTTGCCCATGTAATCTGGTTTAGCCCTAAAAATTAATTCTCTCCAAAATCAATTTGATTAATCTTCATTCATGCAACATGAAATTTTGGCTACTGGAATACCTATGAGATTTCTATCATGGTATTATAAGTGCCTATAGATTTAATGAAAACCACTGTGACAGGGATATGATCTGTATAAAACTACTGATTTGTATGTCTCTTGGTACTTCTGAAATCTGAACAGCCTCTTACTCAATTGGACTTTGAAATTCACTGTTTTTTAGGATTACATTTTATAGGACTTTGAATCATTTACTACATTGCCTGTGCAGGATTTCCACATCTCACTTCGTGGCTCTCAGGGAGCTGCATTTACCATTCCCTTCAACCAAAAGAATCACATTTACTTTCACCCATGGCATGAGGTGTGAACCTCAGGGAGGCTTACAGCTTACCCATCGTCTGGCAGCCCCACTAGGGTCATACAAACAATAAATTGGTAAATTTCGGGTTCAGGTTTATTGGGCCCGATTTTGGGGGCGTAAAACCAGAATAAGCCAAATACCCATACTTGTAAAGGGGTATTTCAGCTTTATTTCCAGGTTTACTGGAAAATTTGGGTCCATTATAGACCATGGGTTTTTATTCTGAAGCTCTTGTGGGGGCATTTTTGGAGGTAGACTCATCAAATTTGCAGCATAGCTGCAAGGGACTCTCCTTAGACAGAAACCAAAGTTTGGTGAAAGTTGGGACAGGGGGTCTAATTTTATGGGCCTGCAAAGGGGTCACCCCCATCTTCCAGGCATTTGCAAGGTGAGCTGTCCTTCGGTTTTCAGGCTCAGAAGTTCGACATTGCTGATGAATGGCGGAAAGAGCTGATTGGCAGGCTGGTGCCTCAAAGTCTGAGGGCTCTCTTCCTATCAGGGGCACATGGCATGATGTTCACACAAATTAGCTTTCCAAACTGAGGAAAACAGCTTAAGTGCAAGAAAAATAAGGCATGGAAAACATTTCTTTTGGTGGCAAATGACATCCTGTGAACCGTCCTTTATTACAGTCATCAAAAATCTGATTTCAAAAGATAGTAATGGGGAAGGAAAACAAAGCCTCTACTCCGGGCGACCTTCAGTTTGAAAACAGTTTTTTTGGGGGGAGGGGTAGTGGTATTGGAGCCAGCCGAAGTCATGACCAAGGCAGCTCTTGTGAAGGAGATTGCTCATCGGCGCGGGTGAGGAGTCTTCTTCAGAAGCCTAATAAGTAGTTGTAGAAGCAGCTGTTTTTTAGTTGGAGGGTATATCCCTTCAGAAGGGACTGGGTGAGCCTCATCTTTTAAAATGACCCTTCCAGACTAGTTTGGTCTGACCAAGCTGGCTCCAATTACACAACCACTAGATAAAAAGGGCTCCAACAATGGGGCCCTAACAAAACCAGTCAAAGATAGAAAAATGGGAGAAAGCACAGAGCTGTGCATCTGAGCAAAGGCGAATAGCTGAAACCAAAAAAAGCCAAATATCTATTCAAAGGCTTAAAATTATATTATCTGATGTCAAAATGAAGTCTGAAAGTAAAGATACAACAAAACCAACACTACTTAGACTAACACCCACACAGTATCCAAAAATTCAGCAGAATAGCCTTCTGAAAATCCAGAGATGTTGCCATTTTGGCTTCCTGAGTGAAGGGAGTAGGGATGCCAGCCTTCAGGTGGGGCCTGGGAAGTCTCCTGGAATTTCAGCTCATCTCCAGACAACAGAGAGAAAATTATTGCTTTGGAGGATGGACTCTATAGCATTGTACCCCACTGAGGTTCCTGCCTTCCCCAGGCTCCACCCCCAAATCTCCAGGAATTTCCCAACCTGTTCCTAGTAACCCTACCCCCCCTGCATCCACCAGTTGCCAGGAGAGACCAAAAGAGAAGCCATAATTTGAGCCCGCCATAAAAAGGCTCTGCTTTTGCTTTCAACAGTATAACATGCAAGGATGTTGTCTGATGCTCATACAGGTATTCTGATTGCAAAGCCCAGGGATTGGGGGGGAGGCATAAAGAGAAGGATGTTCCCTGAGACCCTGAGGAACCAGACCACATAGGTCTTTAAAGGACAAAACGAGTACTTTGAACTGGACGGGGTGGGGGGACAGGTAAATAATGAAATGATTTCTAAACGAATCATATATTCACAATGGCCTATATCCAACAGCAAATAGCTTTATTTTGAACCATAAAAGTTTCTGGAGTCATTTTAGGCTGAATTGCTGTAAATATGCACTCAGCTGAACTACTATAAATTACAGACTCTAGAATTTGCTAGGGATGAAAGACATTATCTTTAAGTAATCAGTGTAGCTGGCTGATGGGGTAAGAGCTTCGGAATATATACTGCCAATCTTACAGAAGTCCAACTGGTTTCCTGTTTGTTTCTGAGCCAAATTCAAAGTATGGGTTTTTACCCTTATGGCCTAAACCTGGGTTTTCTGGATGAATGTCTTCTCGTAGAAGATACAGAAATAGATACATTCGTCTCATTGCAGTTTAATAGTAAGAGGCTTTTGCAGGAACCACTATGAGAGGCAAGACTGCCATCAAGAGTTAACAGAGTCATTTTAATGGTTCCTCTGTGTGGAATTTCTCTTGATGGATTTGTTGCTATGTGGGTCTATCATTTCCATCATAGTTTAGCGCTCTGCTTCATTTTCTCTGCTTTCAATAATATTTTGACTAAGGAGTGGATTATTCATTTTTCTAAGAGTAACAAGTTAAAACAAGTGCCAACTAATAAAGCAATAATTTCACTGTTCTCAGACTAGGGTTTCCATCCTCCAAGTGGAGCCTGGATAGCAATTGGAATTACAATTGACCTCTAGACTACAGAGTTTGGTTCCCCTGGAGAAAATGGCTGCTTTGAAAGGGGGGTCTATGGTACTATACCCCAGCGAGGTCCTTCCCCTCCCCAAACCCTGCCAACCCCATGCTGCACCTCAAATGTCCAGGAATTTCCCAACCTGGAACTTGCAACCATATCTCAGAAGGTAATTCTGGTGATGTTCATTGTTGGTGTTCAGGTGTTCTCTTTCCTGGCTATTTGCTGAGGATTAAATTAATAATTTTAATTGCCTCATAATATCTTGTAAATGGTCCAGGCAATCAATCTTCACAAGATTTTATTTTTTATTTTTAATTATTTTGGGATCTGAAATTGGGCTTTTGGTGCCCTTGTTGTTGACAAGAGATCCAAGTTATAAGCAAATGCCTGCATGTGGCTTGATATTGACTCCTTCCTATAACCATCGGTGTATGTTTTCCATCTTTGAACTGTGTGATCTCAATTTACTGCAGCTTGTGTAGAGAGCAAAGGTGAGACTGCCACCATTTTATCTGGGTGAACAAAAAATGTAACTGTCTGTGGAAGGCCACTTGTAAAGAAATATATTTGATCAAGAACCAAAACCAGACCCCAGTAACCCATATCATGAAGATAGGAAATGTGCTTTATTGTTCAGTTACCTTGTATGTAATACTTTCCCATACAGGGCCTTTCTTTTCACTTTTCTACAGATACTAAAAGTGCAATCCACAAGGGGAGGACTGCTCCGGAGGCAGCATAACTCCAGCGGTGGTGAAACCACCACTTACCCTGGCTTAAGAAGCACATATGCTGGCTCCAGGGCACTTATGTTGGCACAAGAGCACGGTGCAACAGCCAAAAGGTGTGTGCCCGGGGTTGGGGCTGGTGCTAGTTGGCTCCCTGAGCCCTATCAGCACGGGAACACCCACATTTGCCAGTGCAAAGTTAAGCCGGCAAAAAAGTAGGTGCAGCCTATAGAGCTGCATACAGGGTCTGCGAAAAATCCCGCCTCTGGTGCAGCCCTGCCCACATGACCTCAGCCAGCACTAGAAGCCAGCCAAGTAGCTGGCTAATGGGTAGGGTTGCCAACCACCAAGTACTAGCTGGAGATCTGCTATTACAACTGATCTCCAGCCGATAGAGATCCGTTCACCTGGAGAAAATGGCCACTTTGGCAATTGGACTCTATGGAGTCCCTCCTCTTCCCAAACCCCACCCTCCTTAGGCTCCGCCCCCAAAATCTCCAGGTATTTCCCAACCTGGAGCTGGCAACCCTACTAATGGGGAGGCTGTAAATGCCGGCCTAGCCCCCTCAGCAGCCAATAACAGGCCTCATTTTGCCGGCTCCCTCCTCCCCCTTCCTCCAGCCCCCAAAGGGTGTCTGCCACCCTGTCTATCAGGGCCCGGGCTCTGCCCTCTCCATTCTGGTGCCACTGCAGCAACGTTCCTGGTCTATGGGGGTTGGGGGAACATCCTCATCATGGTGCTGGCCAAGGTGCAGCTGCAGGAAGCCTCTTAGGAGGTGGCATAGCTGCACTGTTGCTGGTCTGTCCCTGGTCATGGCATGAACCCCCCTGCCCCCGGGATTGGGCTGTTAATGTTTCAGGTTTTTAATTATTATTCGTACATTGCTCACACTCCCTGAGCGTGAGTGTGATGCGAGCTCCTTCACAAAGCAACAAAACACAGTATTACTTATATGTGCAATATTCTGTATGTAGTTGCATTTCTTTCATAGTGACTGATGGCACAGCATAATAAAATAGGGTTGTGGTGTTTACAGTGGTCTGGGGAGACTTGGGTTCAAACTCCCAGTCATCATTAAACTCACTGGGTGATCTTGGATCAGTCATTTTCTCATAGCCCAAACCTACCTCACAGTGTTGTTGTAAGGATAAGAGAGAATCACGTATGCTGCCTTGAGCTCCTTGGAAAATGGGCGTGGTAAAAAAATGTGCTTAATAATAAATAAATAAATATACAAAATGTTTTAAAATTAAAAAAAATGTGAACAGAAAGGCAAATTAGGAAATATGAAGGTGAAAGAATCAATTGTGTGCCAAATGCTCTGTATGCACAGTTGCTACTATAAATTTTGATGGCCCATATAAAGAGAAATGGAACAGCTATATTTTTCCACATTTGTATAATGTTATTCAAGTAAAATATTCAATTCATTCTTGAAGACTAGAAACAAAGATTGGTGTCCTAATGGGTCTGCCAAAAAGAATTTACCACCATTTCCTGCCAGACAGTAAATTCCTCCTTTTATCAGTCAATGGCTTCTCATATTCCTTCATTTTTCTTCCTGAAACAATATTACAGAAAAATGAGCTATTATGGAGGGGAAGGAAGAAGCTTCTGAACAATCACAATGTATTAGGACATTGCCCGCTTCCTAGAATGTCACAACTTTCAGGCTGGCCACCAAATAATTCCTTCTGGCCCTGGGGAGATCAGACATGACTACTGGTGAAGCCTGCTCCATTCTCTTGCATACCAGTTAAACTGGTGTTTCTCTAAAGTTATTGACCTGTATGGCCCAGGCTAGTCTGATATTGTCAGATCTCAGAAGCTAAGCAGGATTGGCCCTGGTTAGTACTTTGATGTGAAACCATCAAGGAAGTCCAGGGTCCCTACTCAGAGGCAGGCAATGGAAAACCACCTCTGACCTCTTGACTTGAAAACCCTATGGGTCAGCATAAGTCAGTTGTGACTTGACACATTTTCCACCATCTCAAGAGTGCATAACTGTTGTCTACAAGTATGTCTGTGCTATTTTAAATAAAAAAAATGGGTGTTGGGTTGCAACATATTCATACAAAAAACATGCTTTGAGGATAAGGGCTCTTTCAGGGTCTTACATTCATACAATAAGGTTGGATTGGAACAGAGAAGGAAGCTTTTTAAACAGACCATTCTTATTTTAAGAATATAAAAGCAGCTAATAAGCTATTTTCTGAGTTCTAGTCATAGAATCATAGAGTTGGAAGGGGCCACACAGACCATCTAGTCCAACCCCCTGCTCAGTGCAGTATCAGAATACGCAGGACCCCTGTATGATAGAAAGCAGAAGAAAACCATAATTCAAGTCAGGTAGCACCTTAAAGACCAACACTATTTTCTAGGGTATAAGCTTTTGTGAGCCAAAGATAACTTTATCAGATAGAAGTAAGAATGAAGATTAATCAGTCCTCATATTCAGGTCAGAAGGAAAGGGTGTTACAAAGAAGGGCCAATTGGAGTCAGGGTGCAGAAATTACAAAATGTAATCAATCAGCTTGATGAGAGCTAAGAGGTATGTTGGAAATATATAGATGTTGGAAATGCAGAAAATTAACATCTGTGATGAGATAAGAACCCCATTCAGCCCTGGAGGAGGGGTTCATTGTCCTGAACTTCTTAATGAATTCTAGTTCAATAATCTAGTATTGTAATGTCTCCCGGAAGTCTCTCTGTAGGAGAACCCCCTCTCTTTGGTTAGCAATGGAATGTCCTGGAAGATTAAAATGTTCCCCACTGGTTTCTGAGCATTGTTATTTTTAATGTCAGATTCATGTCCATTCTTTTGTGGAGGGACCGGCCTGTTGGCTTGATGTGAAGAGAGTAGAAGAGCACTGTTGACACTTTATGGTGTATGTAACATTGGGAGATGAGCAAGCAAATGAACCTGAGATGGTATGGCTGGTGGTGTTAGGTCTTGTGAATGTTTTGTTAGAGTGTTCATGGGGACAAAGTTCACATCTTGGTTTATGACAGACCCTGGTTCAAGAGTACCTGTGAGAGAGGAATATTGTAATTCACCATTAGTTGTAGGACATTAATGAGGCATTGAACTGGTTTGAGCTTTGAGCTGCATGTGACCACCATAGTGTAGTGTTGTTTTGTGTGGGCTTATCTTGTAGCAGGTTGTCCCTGGGTATTATTCTGGCTTTTTCGATCTGTTTCCTGACTACATCAGGCAGGTATTGTAATTCCAAAAATATTTGTTGAAGATCCCTTAGGTGAGAATCTCTGTTAGAGGGATTGGAACAGATGTGGCTCTAATGTACAGCTTGACTGTAGAAAATGGATTATTTGGTGTGTTTAGGAGAGTAACTGGAGGCATGTAGTAACTAGTACATGTGGCATGTGGCAACTAGTACATTTCCAGTATAAGGTGGTGTTTACCAGCAATCATGTATTTGTACAGAAGTGCCTAGAAAATGCACTTGTTGTATGGATTGATTCATGGTCAGGTTGATAGTGGGGTGAAAGTCCTAAAGGCCTGGTGAGATTTCACAAGCGTTTCTTTCCCATGTGTCCAGATGATGAAAATGCCATCATTAAATCTCAAGTATAAGTGAGGTGCTACTGGGTAAGATCTGAGGAAGTGCAGCTCCAAGTCAGCCATGAAAATATTAGCATATTGTGGTGTTAGGCAGGTGCCATTGATCTGAAAGTATAAATCATTACAAAATGGCAGAGTTTCGTGACGAGGTTAGCTGTGATATTATCAGAGATAGCGTTCCTAATGGCTTGTAGTCCATCTTTGTAGGGAATGTTGATACACAGAGAATCTCAATCCATAGGGGCCAAAATAGTGTTTTCTGGAAAAGCATCAATGGATTGTATCTGGAAGAACATCAATGGATTGTATTTTCCTCAGGAAGTCTGTGGTGTTGTTCACATAACTGGGCTATTAAGGCATAGCATCTGAGAATAGAGTCCTAGCTCTGCTGTTCTTCTCCATTTTATCCACACAAGATCTCTTGGAGGTAGGTTAGGCTTTATGACTGGTCCAAGGTCACTCAGCAAGCTTCTATGACAGACTGAGGATTCAAAGCCGGGTCTCCCATATCCTTGTCTTGTATTCAAACCACTACACTTGTCTCTGCTCATTCCCAATCCCTTAATAAAGCTGTGTCCCATTTATTATCCAAGAACTGGAGTCAGCTCTCTTTGCTTCATGTGCAAAGGAAACGGATTCTCCAAGAATGTGTTGCCCCTACAGAACTAGGATTAGGATAGGAATCAGGACTTTCAGTATTCTTCAGCCTCAACACTTTTAACATAAAAAGAGCTGAGCTTCAGAAGCAACAACCAATTGTTTGAGTTGTAAAAACATTTAAGAGAGCAGATCAACAGCACAACCACACAGGCATCTACAAGATTGAGTTATCCCTTATCCGAAACACTTGGAACCAGAAGTGTTTCGGATTTTGGATTTTTTCGGATTTTGGAATATTTGAATATACATAATGAGATATCTATGAGCCCAGTGGCGCAGAGTGGTAAGCTGCAGTATTGAAGTCCAAGCTCTGCTCATGATCTGAGTTCGATCCCGACGGAAGTTGGTTTCAGGTAGCCGGCTCAAGGTTGACTCAGCTTTCCATCCTTCTGAGGTTGGTAAAATGAGTACCCAATTTGCTGGGGGTAAAGGGAAGATGACTGGGGAAGACACTGGCAAACCACCCCGTAAACAAAGTCTGCCTAGTAAACGTCGAGATGTGACATCACCCCATGGGTCAGTAATGACCTGGTGCTTGCAGTGGGGACCTTTACATTTTTTAGTGAGATACCTTAAGGATGGGACCCAAGTCTAAACACAAATTTCATTTATGTTTTATATACACCTTATACACATAGCCTGAAGGTAGTTTTATGCAATATTTTTGTGCATGAAACAAAGTTTGTGTACATTGAACCACATGAGGTCAGGTATGGAATTTTCCACTTGGGGTGTCATGTTGGTGCTCAAAATGTTTTGGATTTTGGAGCATTTCATATTTTTGGATTAGGGATGCTTAACCTGTACTAGGTAAAGCCACCCAATGTACCTCCTTTTACCTTGCAAAAGGTTGTCAGCCTTACAGACAGAGCTGTAAAAGGAATTAATAAACACTGTGCTTTGATATATTTAAAAAGAGAGACTCCCTTTTATCACATTGTTCTTGCTTTTTGGAATAATTCAGAAATCCCCAAGAAGTCACGAGGTAACTTTTACTTAGTTTTTAGAAATCAAAGTTTGTTGCTGCAGGCCCTCAACCAAGACAAGCTCAGAAGAAGCAGCTTGCTGCAGTGTGAAAGGAAAGTATTGTTGTGCATTTTCCATGCCTGTGATCCACAGCCAAGAGTTTCTTGGCTAGAGCTTCAGTGGAAGACCACCTGATCTCCACCTCTGTTGCTCATGAACCCACTAAGGGCTGACAGGGGAAAACTTTTTTAGAGTTCTATCCAAATTCTAGAGCTTTATGCTGATGATGTGACATCACTTCCAGATATTTGCTGAAAGTGACATGCTGCTGTCAGCACATCTTTCCCTGTCCCTCTCCTTAGCCTCATGGTTAGAGTGAAAGGGAGGCAGAACAGTCCCATTTCTTCTTCAGAAAAATATCTGAACATTTTGTTTTCTGTCATTAAATCTAGAAGGACTAGGACTAGTGGTGTAGTGGTTAGGAGAGGTGGACTCTACTCCAGAGAACCAGGTTTGATTCCCTACTCCTTCACATGAACAGCGGACTGTAATCTGATGAACCAGGTTGGTTTCCCCACTCTTACACATGAATCCTGCTGGGTGACCTTGGCTAGTCACAGTTCTCTCCAAACTCTCTCAATTCCACCTACCTCACAAGGTGTCTGTTGTGGGGAGAGGAAGGGATGGCAGTTGTAAGCCGGTTTTAGACTTCTTAAAGGTAGAGAAAATCAGGGTATAAAAACCAACTCTTCTTAAAAACAAACAAACGAATCCTGGAAATCCAGCCCAGCTGAAGACCAAATGGGCCCTGGGTAGCTTGCCCAAATTCCAGGTAAAACCCAGCCAACTGGCAACACCAACTTTGTATGGACTTCTATTATGGTTGCCAGCCATCAGCTATATGGCTTTGGCTTTATTCCCAATTTTATGATTTGGGTTAAATTAAACCCGAAAGAAACCAAAACAGCCTTTTTTGGGGTTTATTTTCGGTTCAGGTTTATCAATATGCACAGCCCTACTACTGGCATGAACATGGAAATTAGGTCACTGCATTGGGGCAATGTTTTAGGTTTAATCTAGAGTGTCACTCCTAACACATTGATGTCACCTCCAGGTTCATGCCAGAAGTGATGTTGTAGCATCAAGGCAATGCTGATTCCCCCCACCCCTCCCAAGTTTGGCTCCTGCTGCTCTACCAAACAGCAGCAAGAGCAGCAAGAACTAGGGCAAGACGTCTCCTGCTATTAGGGTTGCCAACTCCAAGTTGGGAAATACCTTGAGATTCTGGGGAGGGAGGGTGGGGTTTGTGGAGGAGAGGGACCTCAACCATAGAGTCTATTCTCCAAATCAGCTGTTTTCTCCAGGGGAACTGATCTCTGTTGTCTGGAGATCAATTGTAATAGTGGGAGATCTCCAGGACCTGCCTGGAGGTTGGCAACCCTACTTGCTGTAGTAGAGACCTGGCTGCCCTCGACTGGCCTGATTGTGATTCCTCCTCCCACCACATGTAGAGAAAACTGGAGAAGGACACTTGTATTGCATTTTGTGTTTCCTTGTTAACTTTATTTTGATGGCACTCTCACATACATACACAAAATACAAGACACTATTGAGATTGGGAATTCATAAGTTTTGAGTTATAATGTATGTTTTTCATTAGACAATTTCTGCATAGTTCTCAAAATCCTGTGCCATTTGGAACCGATCAGCATATGAATGTAAAGGTAAGATATGTGAAATGTGCAGGAGGAATGAGCTTCTTGTGTGTATTTTTTTTTTCCTTTCTGGAGTACAGAGCAGCAAATCTGTTGTTGCAAACTACTTTAGCATTTTGTTTTGGCCACGGTTGCTGAAAACTAGTGCCCATGTTTTGCAAATCTTTGCCTCCCGCTGTTCTGTTAATAACTAGTCTCTGTCTTGTTTCCTGTTGCACTGTGGAGTGGTGATGGCCCAAACACGCAGATGCTCGACTGAATTAAAAAGCAAAAAAAATTGAAGAATGTGTATGCTGACTTCATGGGAAAATGCTGGCAAATATTGAGTGAAAGAAATAGAAAACATGCTTCAGTGGATGTGATAATAAAATGGTACAACCTAGTAATTTTCTCAAGAATTGCCTGCATTTGAAAACAATCCTGGTGCATCTATATCGTATGTGTCATAAAGGGCAGCTGTGACCTTTCTGGGGAGACATGAAATCAGACCTGAGGGACTAGAATGTGGACTTGAGAAACAGGGCAGTAACAGTGCAGTTCTTTATAGAGTTGGATGCTTCTAACTTAAGTGGATTTAGAAGGGTGTGCCTCTCATTAGGACTGTGGCTAGCCCTCCAGCAGTCAGTGTATCCATTGCATAGAATTCTGAAGCAGAAATAATGGTTAAATAATACAAAGTTTGAGCATACGCAGAATGTTTTCCCTCATCATTAAGACACTGCTACAGCCTTCCCTGATCCCAATTAAGAAGTTTTAGAGAGAGACAGAACATATCTTCCACAAAGGTTAAAGCCCCAGGATGTCTCTAACTCATAAGCCTATCTGCAGCTAGCACCTACAAAAAGAAATATACCAAATCTGTTGCTTTCCACCTCGTTTTCCTTCCATTTTGTGAACACTTCACAAAAACAGGAGTAGACATGCACACATACAAACACCCTTCTTTGTTGTAGGAATGTTATCCTTGCCTCCCCCACCCCCGACACACACTGTCTTCATTTATGCCAACCCTCATTAAGAATTAGACCACAATTTTGTTTCCCATACCAGGCTGAGCCCTGGATATGGGAAGAAAAGTACCTCTGAGAATGTGCAGTGTTTCCCTCTCACTACTTAAAGGCTTGGATCCAGTGATGTGTAAGCAGAAAAATGGGCCCAGTACTGTTCAGCTTGTACAAGATCTTGTGCGACACCTAATGCTTTTCTCCCTGTATGTTGACCCAGAACACATATGAAAGCTTAGGAGAATATTTCTGTTTGATGCTTCCTTCAGGTGTCATAAACATGTATATAGAGGGTGGAAACATAAGTGTTGCTTAAAATTCTGAACATTTGGAATGGTTTTTCCCCCCTGCTATTACAACTGATCTCCAGCTGATAGAGATCAGTTCACCTGGAGAAAATGGCTGTTTTGGCAATTGGACTCTATGGCATTGAAGTCCCTCCCCTCCCCAAACCCCGCCCTCCTCAGGCTCTGCCCCAAAAACCTCCCACCAGTGGCGAAGAGGGACCTCCAGGTTTTCCCTGCAGAGGAGGGCTGTCCTGGCTCAGATGGGACAGTTGGAACTTATTGAAGAGAGCAGACTTTCTACATCTGCCATGTCATGAAAGTTTTTATTTTCACCCAATTTGGGGTAAGTTTCCAAAGTACTTCAGCATTAGATCTAGGCACCTGGAGGATCTTCTCACACATTGTTGAATAGCGCCCCCTGCAACTCTTTCAAGCCAAGAATATGGTGCAGGAGGAAGGTAGAAGCCCTTTCTTCATGTACACTGTAGTCCTGATCCTAATGGGGCATCATACCCACAGGAATTGAGGAGAATCCACAACTGATACATGGTTGTGGTATGTCTGACATTGAGTGAAGACCAACACCCAATGTGTGTACTTCATAATCTGTGAAGAGGCAATTTAAAGGAGCTTGAATGGTACCCACCAATGTCACCTAAAAATTACTTTGGAAACTAAGAGGGGTATTACCTATGGCACAAGGGACTGCTGATAAAAGGGGAAAAAGTCAACTATCTCACAAGGTATGCTGAGCCATTTCTGTTGTGGTTGTAATTTCCTGTTTATAGTCAAATCACAAACTTGGGTTTGCATCTGTACAATGGATGGAATGGCCCTCAGTGATTTTGCATTGGTATCCTGGAGACAATATAGATTGCATGTGTGCCCCCGGCTACTTGTCATGGGAGAACTTTGATTGATGTAGTCTGCTGCAACATTTTGAAATTTGAGACCATTACTGGGTAATGCAGAACTAGCAGTTTCAAGCCAAACATGATTAAATGGATAACAACCCACGATGAAATAATATCAGTCCAGTTCTTCAATATGTTTAAATCAATGGTGTTCTATTGTGTCTGACTTAAGATTTGGTGTTAGCAGTTTTCTTTCATTGTTCTCATAAGGAATCGTTTTGTGTTATTTTGTGCAATCCCTATAGCCTATCTTAGTGCACCATAAATTCCTGAAAGAGGGTAATGATATATGGGCTGCAGGAAGATTTTGTACAGGCAGTGAGCAAAGGAATGTTTAAATTTGGAGCTGTCATGCAAGGAACTACAAAGGTATCACTCAGATGTTTTAAGTTTTTGTTCGAAATTAGAAGGTTACCAAAATGAAACTCACTTGGTTTTCCAAAAGACACATTTTGGTTCTTCTCTCTCTCTCTCTCTCTCTCTCTGTCTCTTTTGTGCTCTCTTTAGCAATGCTAAAAATCCAAGCACAATGCCAGCTTTTACTGTTGAAACTAACAGAAAATATCAGACTAATAGTAGAAGCGAATAGCAGCCACCTTCCTCCTCTTTCCCTTCTCACTTTCTTCTTCAAGTCTAACTTGCTTATACTGTGTACATGTGACATGTGTGTCATGACATACATGTCTATAGAGTCAGTGTCCATAGAGGAGAAGCTGGACCAAGAGCCATGTATCATCTGCATATTGATGACATCCAGCCCCCAAGCTCCAAATGATTTGTCCTAAGGGCTTCACATAGAGTTTGAAAAGCATGGGGAATGGAATTGCACCCTCTGGAAGTCCACAGGATGGGTCCCACAATGATGACAACTGGTCTCCCACAGCAACCTTTTGAGTCTGGTCTGTGAGGAACAATTTGAACTAGTTCCACACACATCCCCCAGTACCTACTTCTGCCTCCAAGTTCCTAAGAGGATGGTATGATTGACTGTATCATAGGCTGCAGATAAATCCAATAACAGCAACAAAGAGGTGGGGCCTTTGTCTACACTCAGATGGAGGTTATCAACTAAAGTCAGCAGAGCTGAGTGAGGAGGTCAGGAACACACCTGAACACATGAAGCTGCCTTATACTGAATCAGACCCTTGGTCCATCAAAGCCAGTATTGTCTACTCAGACCGGCAGCGGTTCTCCAGGGTTTCAGCAAGAGGTGTTTCACATCACCTACTTGCATAGTCCCTTTTACTGGAGATGCCGGGGATTGAACCTGGGACCTTCTGCATGCCAAGCAGATGCTGAGCCATGGCCCCTCCCCAAGGCTCATGCTCTCCTTGCTTTCTGCAAGACTGAATTATTCAAGAGGGCTTTCCTACACAGTCAATAGAGTCACACTGTACTGAATATTTCAGAAAGTTTCTTGGATAAATTATTAGGGAGTGTGGTCTATAGTAATGTGTTTAGGTTGCTGAAACTAGGGTATTACTATGTATTTTTTCATTATTTAATGCAGGGGTCCCCAACATAGTACCCATGGGTCCCATGGTTCCCTTCAACAATTTTTATGGTGGCCACCAAGTGTTTTTAGGAAGTGGGTGCGGCCAGGTAGGGCTTTTGCCTAGCAAGGCTTCTGATTATCTGTTGTGTTGGAGATTAGACTGGCTGTGCAGATATTTAAAAATGTTGCTTTGGCAGTTGCTGCCACCACAGGACAAGGATCTACACTATGTTACTACAGTTAAACTGTGGCAATCGTTTTGTGGCTGGCTCCACCTCCCTTGGCAGCCATTTTGTGGCAGCCATTTTTTGCTGTGCCCATCATGCCATGTCCGAATTCCCAACATGCCTGCAGCCTCAAAAAGGTTGGGGACCCTTGATTTAATGTGTCATGCTAATATTTATGCTTTGCTTCAGCTCTGTTTTTAGACTTCTAGTTGGTTCTACAACCCTAATTCTTACTGCATTGTTCACTGAATGTCCCATCTTGTTGATTGAATTGACTGACTGTAATCCGCCTTGAATCCAAGTGAGGAAGGTGGATTACAAATAACATAAATAAATAAATAATAAATAAATAAACAGTTGTTGAGAGGGAGAAAAGTAACAGTGCATCCCTGAGAAGAGCCGGTGTCCAGGGCAAAATCCCCTAGGAGGCCGGGAAGGGACCGCGCCGGCGTCCGGCCAACTTGCACTGGCGTTAGTGGCCCCAAGTGGGAAGGCCCAGATGCTGGTTGCTGCCCACTGCCATGGCAGCACCACCTCGGGACACCGACGGGGCCTTCCAGCAGCGTCCGAACACCGGCAAAGTGTTCCCGGGGTGTAACGGCATTCTGGGAGACGTTCCTGGGGCGTTCCAGTGCTGGCCTGGGGTGGAGCTGCCTTTAGGCGCTTTCAAATCCCTTTCAGGCCAGGAACACCCCTTTTTATTTTTGCTAAGATATGCCACCTTTTAGGTGGTGTATCTCCTGTGCAACCCTATGAGGGTTGCAGGGATTTTTTGCGCCGGGAGGAGGTTTCGCCGGGGCCGAAACCTCCTTTGGAGGCAGCACACCCACATTGCCTCCTAAACCCCGTGCAGGCATTCCGCTCAGGAATGTACTATCAGCATCTTTCCCAATGAAAATAACAGTGTATTCAAGAACAAAAGCAAATGTGTGTAATAAAACTTTAAAACTGCTTTGATTCCCCCTCCCCAATGCACATCACTTCTCTGATGGTTGGATAGTGGGAATTGTTATGAGGTTAAAGGATAATGCGTATATGTCAGCTTGGTCTCTGTTGTGAACCAATTGAGCAAATTCTTTTTTTTAACAAAAATGCTTATTGGCAATATAAATCTTGCTTCAGTGGAATTGGTTTTGACAGTGTCATTTTGAATTGTTTGACAATGTAGTTGGCTTTACTGGATGCCACTAACAGCTACTGTAAGTGGCTGGCTACTGAAATCAAATGTACGGAATGCCAGGGCAGATGGACTAAGTCAAAACAAAATCACCCCAAAGCAGCATTTTTTCCAGTGAAAATGTTTGTCATGCATGTTTTTCAAACAGCTGTTTTGATTTTAAGTTTCATTTCAAATACGTTCAACTAAATGTAATGCTCAGATTCATCATCAAAGGTCACCAAAAATCCTCAGACTTCCTCCCCCCCACAAAAAGATCACTATCAAGTTCTAAGCAATTGTATGTTTTATTACTTTCATATTTTACATTTCTTGGGTTTCATAGGCACATTCTGATTCAAAGAATAACACGGCTTGGCATGTTTTCCATTTACTCTTTTTTCCCATTATTACAAGGATTCTATATTAAGACTGCTTCTAGTTTTTTTTTTTTTTAAGAATAGCTGAAATAAATTCCCTTTGATTATCCAAGAACTCTTACATTAGGGTTACCAGGTCCCTCTTCACCACCGGCAGGAGTTTGGGGAGGGACTTCAATGCCATAGAGTCCAATTGCCAAAGTGGCCATTTTCTCCAAGGGAACTGATCTCTATTGGCTGGAGATCAGTTGTAATAGCAGGAGATCTCCAGCTAGTACCTGGAGGTTGGAAACCCTATCTTACATCCTAGTCTCATTTTAGGTTCCTGTAGCTGCAGTTATATGCGTACTTATTTGGGACAGGAATTCTAGTGATATCAAAGCTGCTTAGAGTTACCATCTCTGAGTTGGAGACTTGGGAGCAAAGCCTGGGGAAGGTGGCATTTGGGAAGTGGAGAGAGCTCAGGAGGAATGTCATTAGGGCTGCCCACCACAAATTGCATTATTGGGGTTGCCAGTTTGTGACCTGAAGCATTACTCTTTACCCTTAAATGGTGAACTATATGGTATTATACTAGGATTGCCAGTTTTAAGGTTGCCATGCTACAGGTGGGGCCTGGAGATTTCTTACTTTCTATAGGGTAAAGCTGATGTTAAAATGCTGCTAAAATATACATTGTCACTTTAAGAATTCTAACCCACTTCGGGGATGCATCATCAGCAACACCTGGGTTTCCTATGTATCTGATTAAGACTCTGTTCTAGTTTACTAGCTGCACTATGTGATGTACTTTACTGACGTCTGATTGTAATTGCTTATACTTACCCTGTGTGGGAAGGAATGATGAATATGTAACAGCACTTTTGTATTGTAAGTATATTGTATTGACTCATTTTTTAATAGTCATAATCTTTATATATTTATATACTGATGGTAATATATTAATTTTTAGAAGGACTGAAGAAAGATTTCCACTGCTGTGGATCTGAAACGGCCGTATCCATCGATGATTGTGGCTCTATATGAACTTTACACAAGGATTACAATATTAGCATTCATTTGGTACTCAGTTGAGACCTTTGGAACTTCCTCTATATATTTTTGGTACTCAGTTGAGACCTTTGGAAATTTCTCTACATTTTTTGTGTGAACTGTACATATTGTATATAATTGTGTTGTATATATGTCACGTATATGGTCTATGTTTCACCTCAGTAGCTTATAAATATTTGCACTTTGTGTATATACAGTTTCCTGTACTGTTTTTCTAAACCTTTTGGTACGAGTACAGAGGTGCCGTTTTTCTCCCCAACCTCCAGGTACTAGCTGGAGATCTCCTGCTATTACAACTGATCTCCAGCTGATAAGAGATCAGTTCATCATAAGAGAAAATGGCCGCTTTGGCAATTGGACTCTATGCCATTGAAGTCCCTCCCCCAAACCCCGCCCTCCACAGGCTTCACCCCAAAAACTTGTGAATGCCATCTTTAATTTTCTTCTTAGACTGTGTAGGGTTCTGAACACCAAACAGGCAGCAATTACAGTCTGCACATTTAATGGACTTTTTTAGTATATTCCAGTCCCATGTACACTTTCATAGCCCGAAATCAAACAGTCAGCAGTGTGATGCGGTAGCTAAAAAGGCAAATGCGATCTTGGGCTGCATTAATAGAAGTATAGTGTCCATATCACGTGAAGTGATGGTATCGCTTTACTTTGCTCTGGTTAGACCTCAGCTAGAGTATTGTGTTCAGTTTTGGGCACCACAATTTAAGAAAGATGTAGATAAGCTGGAACGTGTCCAGAGGAGGGCAACAAAG
Organism: Euleptes europaea; assembly: GCF_029931775.1. Lineage (NCBI taxonomy): Eukaryota > Metazoa > Chordata > Lepidosauria > Squamata > Sphaerodactylidae > Euleptes > Euleptes europaea. The sequence continues at coordinate 43,159,222 of NC_079316.1, forward strand.
ATGGTGAGGGGTCTGGAGACCAAGTCCTATGAGGAAAGGTTGAAGGAGCTGGGTATGTTTAGCCTGAAAAGGAGAAGACTGAGAGGGGACATGATAACCATCTTCAAGTACATGAAGGGCTGCCATATAGAGGATGGTGCCGAGTTGTTTTCTTTTGCCCCAGAAGGTCCAACCAGGACTAATGGGTTAAAATTAAATCAGAAGAGTTTCTATATAGACATTAGGAAGAATTTTCTAACAGTTAGAGTGGTTCCTTAGTGGAACAGGCTTCCTCGGGAGGTGGTAAGTGCTCCTTCCCTGGAGGTTTTTAAGCAGAGGCTAGATGGCCATCTGTCAGCAATGCTGATTCTATGAACTTAGGCAGTTCATGAGAACTGGCCATCTTCTGGGCACTGTGTGTGTGTGTGTGGGAGGTAGTTGGGAATTTCCTGCGTTGTGCAGGGGGTTGGACTAATGACCCTGGTGGTCCCTTCCAACTCTATGATTCTATGATTCCATGCCCCAAGCAAATTTGCACTGCAACAAGAAGTACCTCTCAGTTCTCCTAAAATTATACTTTATCCTGAGGACACAAAATGTTGAGATCAAACTTCTACAGGGGTTTCCTTTTTGCATACAAATTATTCATTTTTTTCTTGGTTGTCGATTGTGAAAGTCAATATGTTCGCTATATAGCTCAAAAATATTTTGGGGTTCCCTTTAACCTACAAAAAAGGCAGCAATGGAGATCTTCACACCTTCATGGACAAAAGCTGAGTGGGATGGGTACTGTGTATGTGAAATACATATACAAGTAATAACTTTTATTCCAAATGGAAAATGCTTCTTTCTTCATGTAGTGTATCGGAAATGGGCCAGACAGTAAATGAATGAACTGTAAAAACTGCACAGTGTGCCACCAAAGAAGAAATGATTAATGGACAGATGAATAAATGACAAGATCACATGGGTATAAATAGACTTTTGTTGTCTTTGAACTATCAAAGAATATGGCAAGTGTAGAGCTTGGGCTTGTCAACCATAATGGGTATCATGGTTGCATAATAAGCATTTTTCTTCCTAATTTCTTCTCAAACTGGCCTTTTCTTGTCAGTGCATGGATCTCTCTCCCAGCAACCCACTCTTTCAACTGCCATGGGAATTTTTTTTAAAAAAGCTTATGTTGCATGTGACGTCATTTCTGGGGAAAACCTGGAAGTGTTGTTGTATCGCTCAAGAATTGTTGGATACTCTGTTTTTTAATGCATTTTTCTTTCATTGCCCAAAGGCTAAAAGCTTTTATGGCTTGTCATCCACACAAACTACTTCACCTGTACCCCCCCCCCCCCCGAAAATGTCTTGTGTTGTTTAAAGTGGAAATCCCTGTTTTTGGCTGGGGATACACTCAGGAGAATATTCCGTTTATTGGTAATATAAGAGTGAACTTTGCCAGAATGGGTGACCTGAAGCCCTCTGAAAACAAGCTGACAGAATCCTGTGGTTTCTTCAGTCCTTTCCAGTTTCTTGTTAGTGACCTTTATTCTGTCTGGGAGACATGATATTGTGGGATAACTTTTGTTGATATTAGGCCTTGTAAAAGCTTATTTACACTTCCCCCTTTAAAGGTTGCATGTTACAAAGGATTGTGATGTTCATTCCATTGCCATTTAAGAAGCCTTCCTGTAGCTCAAAGAAAAGGAAGAATGGCTTACTAAATCCCAAGTGTAATTTATGAATAGTTTTTGCTTTATCCTTAGTGAAGCTGCTGCTTTTCAAATGATTGTGGATTGTTGATATTTCAGTTTGATTTTTAAAAATTTCTTACTGGTTTATAAATTTAATGCATGTTAATTTAATGAAATAGATAGATAGACAGATAGACAGACAGACAGACTAAGCATAGCTCCTCTCATGATAAGAGGTATTACTTTATCGTGCAGTCACACAAAGATATTTTTTCCTGGCATAAAATCACTGGGATTTGTCTCATACCAGGCAAAAATGGACTGCTGTAGTCGAAAATGTCATAGCCATACCGTATGCTTCCTGAGCAAGCCATAGATTCCAGTCCTATTTCTGGAATGTCAGCCTCTTGGACAACAAAAAGGTTGTCACATTCTTGCAGTATATTGTCAGTCATGAAATGTGGTCATGAAATTGCTACAGAGATTATTTCTTTACAGGAGGAAAGGTTTCATAAATATATTCATTACTAGTACATATCAGGCCCCAGGCATAACAAGATGGTTCAGCTTGGGTCCTGGGGTTCTGAAGGTTATTTATGATCATCCCATCTGAGAGGACCTATTTTTTTACATGTGTAAAAATTTCCAACTCTTGTAACTGAGCTGTGCGTTATTAAGTAACCAATAGTTCTGCTCTGATAATGGTGATGTAGCAATAATAACTAGAGTCCCTAGTAGTTAAAGTGTTGTAGTTAAAGTGTTAAAGTGTTGCACTAGGATCTGGGAGGCCTAGGTTCAAACCCTCACTCTACCATGAAACTTGATGGGTGACCTTGGGCCAGTACACCAGTAGGATCCCTAATCTGTTCCTGATGCTGAACACAAGATATATACAGCCATGCTGGCCATTTTCTGCACCAGGCATCTAGTAATGGAGAAAGACTCATAGAAAAGAAATCCTGCCTCACCTCCTGTCCTCCAATTTGAGGCTGGTATAGGACTTTGTACACAGGTTGTGTTAGTTGTGTCAAACTGACAACATCAGATTCATCCAGACAGGTTTCAGTCAAGCAAGCCAGGTCCACCTGTTCTTCACACCACAGGCTGGATATCATAGAGACCTTATTTTTCATAGACCTGGCATTGCACAACAGCAACATCAAAGCGCAGCTGCCTGAGAGTACCTCCACACCTAAGTTTCCCCAGATGGGACAGAGATTAGAGACACATCTCTCCATATGACTTCCTGCACCAACACTCCCACCACCTTACCTTCTTTTCCCATGTACCACCTTGATCAAAGATGGAACAACACAGATAGTGGGAGGCAGCCAGTACCACATCTCTCTGCACCATGCCCACAGGATTAATACATGCAGGGATGAGACTGTTACTATCCAGTCTCAAACAATAAATCAACCATATTAATTTAATATTAATATTAAAATATTACTTTCCCACCTTTCTCCTCTTAAGAGGACCAAGAAAGCAAGCTACTCTGAAAAGGAGGTGATCCATGTATCTGTATCCTGTTGAGGATGGACACTGTCTGTCTGTCTAATTAAATGAGTTAACAGAGGTAAAAAAATGCATGGTCATTTTATCCTGTGAATCTCCCGTGAATGTCGCGAATATCCTCAGGCAACACGCATGGCCGTCTCCCGCATGCATGATCAACCCACCCCCTTCTGAAACTTCTCCAGGTTTACCAAGGCCTGCTTCTTCTCGGTTTAAAAACAAGCTTCGCAACAGTTGTGAGTGCTTGCTCAACTCCCCGCCGGGAGGAGCCACCACCCAGCCCCGCCAGCTGCAGCAGCGACGGCACCTTCGCGTCCCCCAGACCCTGCACCTCTCTCTCCCCCCCACTCCCCTCGTGCCCTCCTCCATCTCTCCCTCTCCGCTCGGCAGCCCAGCAAGAAGAGCACATGGGCTGGATTCTGCACCTCTCTCTCTCCCCCTCCTGTGCCTTCCTCTGCCTTCTCCTCTCTGCTCAACAGCCCAGTCGCCACTGCCTCCACCCATCAGAGGCAGAGTGCTGGACCCTGCACCTCTCTCTCTCTCCCCTCCTGCGCCTTCCTCTGCCTTCCCCTCTCCACTCAACAACCCAGTCGCCGCTGCCTCCACCCATCAGAGGCAGAGCAGTGACGGCTCCTACCGGCGCACCTTGTCTCCCCATGCATTCAATTTTTTGAACGCATGATAGTAAGGCGTGTGACAGAACAGGGACAAAAAATGAAAACCTTGCCATGCGTTAACGGCCAGAGTTACAGATTGCAGATTACCCAACCCAGTTGCTGGTAATACTGAGAAAGGAGAGGTGAGAATCATACTTTAAAAGCCCCCCCCCATTCCCTACTACTGTTTCTTCTGATTAATATATAATTTTGATTATTTGGCATGTGAGTAAGAATATTTCATCTAGTACAAATTCCTGAATATATACCAGCTGGGAATTCTGGCCCTTTTGCTGACTAAGAGCTAAATCTAAATGCTAAAATGCAATCTAAGATAATAATGCGTAAGCCATTCCTATACTGATGCACTTACACACACAAACACATAAATGTAATACAGAGTTATCTGAATTACATTACTATAATATAGTTTGTTAGATAAATTAACCTAAGAGCTAACAATTATATCATGAATCATTTCCTCTAAGAGCAAGCTTGATGGTGCTATGCCATGCCAACCAGTACAATGGTGAAATGCAACCACAGACAGAGAAGTTAGTGGTTTCTGAGTACTCAGGGATATCCCCAGGTATGTAAAGGGGGGTACCAACTGATAATGGAAAGCCCTTCTGCAGGAACAAATGTTACAAACTGAGGGGAGCGGAAACTAAGAATCATGAAAGCAAGGGATGAACTGGAGTTGAGGGGTAGATAAAAGACCCCATTTAACAAAGATAAGATGAGCGCCATTACAAAAAAGAAACAAAAAAGAAAAAAGGAATACTTCTAGGAATCTAGACCATACAGAGAGGAGAGGATAACCTTCCTTCTCCTACTATACTGCTGTAGGTCATGTTGACTTGGCAGCTTGCTTTGCATTGAGCCCCAAACTATCTGACAAGAGTATTGGAGAGGAAGGTTTACCTCCAACCCTTCCCATTCTTATACTTCCTAGGTTGGGGGAGGGTCCACTGAACAGCTTTTAAAATTGTCAGCTCCAAAACCTACCACTATCTACAGTGCTACAGTGTTCAGATTTCAGGCTGGCAATACAATGTGGACAGGGGAGGTTAAATAATTTCTCCCTGCATTGTTCCACAGTTGAGGGGTTTCTGCCCCAAACCCTAACTCCTCCAACATTACATCCTTCCCCACAATTATTACTTGGGGGTGAAGCAGGCTGAACTCCTCTCCCCAAGGAAAACCATGGGCTCTCAACTTGTCATAAATCTTGTCAACCCAGAATACCAGAATTCTGTCAATAGAACATAATTGAAGGCTTATGGAACTCTGGAGAGGCTGTATTTAAGTTTGGGGAACCTAGGTTCAAATCCCCACTTGCACCATGGAAGCTTGGAGGGTGCCGGGGGATCTTGGGCCAGTCACACACTCTCAGCCCTGACCCTAGCTATTGGATGGTATTCCAAGTATACCAGGGTCCTGACATGGAGGCAGGCAATGACAAACCACCTCTGAATGTCTTTTGCCTTGAAAACCCCACCGGGGTCACCACAAGTCAGATGCGACTTGATGGCAAAATACATTTCCTAAATCTAAATTTCCGAAATTATCTACATGCCAGGAGCTGGAGAGGGCAATCTGAATGTATGTGGGGGCAGGACTGCTGGTGGGCCACTGTGTGTATGGTGCCACTGCAAATCATTTTGGCCTTCTTTGTGCCCATCCCCTCAAAGAATTGCTAAAAGGAGGAGCTCTTTTCACATCCAACAAATAGGAGTATGAAGTCAGGTGTTTTATTTAGCTTAGTTGTAGTAAAGACAGTTGAACCTTACTTATTGACAAATTAATAGGGTGTTATAGTTAAACACTTTGACCAATCAGTTCCTGTTGTATCAAAATCGTACTTCTACAACAGGGGGATAGGTGATATGATTGCCACCTGTTTCCTTACTTAGCATCAATAGATATACACCAGGGGGGGGGGAGATGGACTGTAACTGCAAAAAGTAATGTTAAATGTTAAAAATTTACAAGGTCAGTATATTCTGATCTACTGTGAGAGGCTCTAATATGCATAAGACTTTTTTTTTTTTTTACAGTCTCACAATGTGTTCTTTATGTTGGAGCTCTTCAGGCGGGAACCTTAACAGTTTTACCCAGAGACATCCTGATTATTAAAAACGTCTGAAACTAAGCAAAGTTAACAGTTGAAATGTGCTTTGCAAAATATCCCTTATGGTAAGGACAGCCATTTCCCCAGAAATAGACATAAACTGGAATTGACTAACAAAGTAGTCTCTCTAGTCATGATCTTATTTATACTTGCATAATGCAGGCTTAATTTTATATTTCAAAAGTAGGAAATAGCAGTGTAAGTGAGGCGGCTTCAGCATGACTGCTTTGAGAATTGAACTGCCTGTATTCAAGGGGAGTATTAAATCCACCAATCCTCTTGTGGAAAATAGGTGTCATATTTCTTGCTTCCTAATGCTGACCTTTGGGTTAAATCAATATGGTATTGTTGTTAAAACACACACACAATTATCGAATAATCTGTGTCATTAACTGAGCTCCTGTGTATGCATAAATAAGGGCAGAATAGCTTTGGTTTTCCTACATTAACCACTGCCTTTCTCCTCACATAGGTCATTGGCTCACATTTGAGAGAAGTTAATGCTAATGGTGTAACTGAAGGTTCATTCATGGATATTTCAGTGTCTTACCTAGTTTGACAGTGAATTTTTGTTAATAGATCTCTTGGATCCTAAACAGAATTATACCCTTCTAAACCCATTGAATAGGATTTTTTTATCTCACTATAGATGCTAATTTTCTGCCCCCAAGTATTTCCCCTCTGCTCTAATCAAGCTGACTACAATATACATTTAAAAGAGCAAGAGTCCAATAGCACCTTTAACAAAATTTCTGGCAAGGTATGAGCTTTCATGAGCCACAGCTCACTTCTTCAGACACAGCTAGAATGTGATTCCATCTATTCTTAAATAGAGAACAGTGAATTAGATACTGCTACTCTTAAATCAAAAGGAAAAGGAAAGTCTGAAGCTGTTCGACACATATAATAGGAACATGGAATGTGAGGAGCATGAATCAGGGTAAGCTTGAAATTGTTAAACAAGAAATGGAACGTATGGATATTTCAGTCCTGGGAGTAAGTGAATTAAAGTGGACTGGATTAGGACATTTTCAATCAGAAAATTACAAAGTGTTTTATTCAGGGAATGACAAAAAGAGAAGAAACGGAGTTGCTTTAATAGTGAGGCAAGATGTAGCAAAGGCAGTCAAAAGCTATAATGCAAAGTCTGACCAAATAATATCAATCAGATTTCAGGGAAAGCCTATCAACATAAGTATCATTCAAGTTTATGCCCCAAATACAGATGCTGATGAGGAAGAAATTGAAAGTTTTTATGCCAGTGTTCAGGAAGAAATTGATCAGACACTTAAACAAGATATGCTGATAATCATAGGTGATTTGAACGCAAAAGTAGGAAATAAAGCAGAATCAAATGTTGTTGGCAGATTTGGGCTAGGAGCACGGAATGAAGCAGGAGAACGCCTCGTAGAATTCTGTGAAGACAACAATCTGTTAATTGCAAACACATGTTTCAGGCAACCAAATAGACGATTGTATACATGGACATCACCAGACGGCCAGTAAAGAAATCAAATAGATTATATAATTGGAAGCAGAAGATGGAGAATCTCTATTCTCTCGGCCAAAACAAGACCAGGAGCCGACTGCGGTACAGATCAAGAATTGTTAATATCAAAAATCCAGATAAAGCTTAAGAAAAATACCAAAACATTCATAGCACCGAAATACAATCTAAGCAATATTCCGGAAGAGTTTAAAGACCATGTAAGGAACAGATTTGCATTACTGAGCTCAAGTGAATGTAAACCTGAAGAACTATGGGTGGTAACTAGAGATATTATCAAGGAAAAATGTGCAAAGACTATTCCTGTAGCCAAAAGAAAAGAAAAACCTTGATGGATGTCTCAGGAAACTCTTAAAATTGCCAGAGATAGACGAGAAGCAAAAGTAGAAGGTGACAGAAATAGAATAAAAAGTCTAAGTGCAACGTTCCAGCGACAGGCACGTAGAGACAAAGAGACCTATTATAATAATCAGTGTAAAGAAATAGAAGAGAACAACAAAAAAGGAAGAACAAGAGATCTGTTCCACAAGATCCAAGAAATCAAAGGGAAATTTAAACCAAGGTTAGGCATGCTGAAAGATCAGCATGGAAATACATTAACTGAACAGGACAAAATAAAGAAAATGTGGGAACAATACGCTGAAGAACTATACAAAAGAGATGAAAGGATAAAAGATTCTTTCCAAGAATAATCTTTTGAAGAAGAACCTACAGTTTTAGAAAGTGAAGTGAAAGCTGCATTGAGAGCAATCGTGAGAAACAAATCACCAGGAGCAGATGGGATATCAATAGAGCTATTCCAAGCCACAAAAACAGAGTCCATCAAAATCTTGACAAGAATATGCCAACAGATATGGAAAACAAAACAATGGCCCACAGACTGGAAACGATCCATTTACATTCCAATTCCCAAGAAAGGAGACATCAAAGATTGCAACAACTATCGGACCATTGCATTAATTTCTCGTGCAAGTAAAGTGATGCTCAAAATCTTACAGCAAAGGCTGTTACCATATATGGAACGAGAAATGCCTGATGTTCAAGCTGGTTTCAGAAAAGGAAGAAGCACTAGAGATCATATTTCAAATATATGCTGGTTACTGGAGCATACGAGAGAATTTCAGAAGAAAATCAGCTTGTGTTGCATAGATTACAGCAAAGCTTTTGACTGTGTGGATCATGAAAAGCTATGGCTGGTTTTAAAGGAAATGGGTGTGCCACTACATCTGATCGTTTTAATGCTCAACCTGTACTCTGGACAAGAAGCCACAGTTAGAACAGAATATGGAGAAACGGAATGGTTTCCAATTGGCAAAGGGGTCAGACAAGGATGTATTTTATCTCCCTGTCTCTTCAATCTATATGCAGAACATATAATTAGGAAAGCAGGATTAGATTTAGATGAAGGTGGGTGAAAATTGGAGGGAGGAACATTAATAATTTGAGATATGCTGATGACACTACATTATTGGCAAAAAATAGTGAAGATTTGAAACGACTACTGCTAAAAGTTAAAAGAGAAAGTGCCAAAGCAGGACTACAGCTGAACATCAAGAAAACAAAAGTAATGACTACAGGAGAATTACACAACTTTAAGGTTGACTATGAGGAAATTGAAATTGTTCAAGACTTTCTATTTTTTGGCTCCACCATCAACCAAAAGGGAGATTGCAGCCAAGAAATCAGAAGGAGATTGAGACTGGGAAGGGCAGCCATGAAGGAGCTAGAAAAGATTTTGAAGTGTAAGGATGTGTTACTGGCCACCAAGAGTAGATTAATTCATGCCATCGTATTCCCTATTACTATGTATGGGTGTGAAAGCTGGACAGTGAAGAAAGCTGATAGGAAGAAAATAGATTCCTTTGAAATGTGGTGTTGGAGGAGAGTGTTACGGGTTTCGTGAACTGCCAAAAAACAAATCAGTGGGTTCTAGATCAAATCAAGCCTGAACTGACCCTAGAAGCTAAAATGACTAAACTGAGGCTGTCGTATTTTGGTCACGTCATGAGACGACAAGAGTCACTGGAAAAGACAATCATGCTAGGAAAAGTTGAGGGCAGCAGGAAAAGAGGAAGACCCAACAAGAGATGGATTGACTCAATAAAGGAAGCCACGGCCTTCAATTTGCAGGATCTGAGCAGGGCTGTCAAAGATAGGACATTTTGGAGGACTTTCATTCATAGGGTCGCCATGAGTCGGAAGCGACTTGATGGCACTTAACACACACACACACACTTAAATCAGCAACTGAATGTCCTGGAAGGTTAAAATGTTTTCCCACTTGTTTCTGAATGTTATGGTTTCTGATGTCAGACTTATATACATTTAATCTATGTTGCAGGGACTGACCTGTTTGTCCAATGTAGAGGATGGAAGGGCATTGCTGGCATGTGATGGCATAAATCACGTTAGAAGATGAACAGGAGTATGAACCTGAGATAGTATGGTTGACGTTGCTGGGCCGAGTGATGGTGTTGCTAGGATCTATATGAGAGCAAAGTTGGCACCTTGGTTTGTTGCAGACCTTGGTAGCAGAGTCCATGCTACTGCTAAATAGTTTATCATTGTAAGTGATAAGTTGTTTTAGGTTAGCAGGCTGCCTGTAAGCAAGAAAGGGTCAGGCCCCCAGTGCCTTAGCGAGGGAAGTGTCACAATCCAGCATTGGTTGTAGATTGGTAATAATACATTGGACTGGCTTGACTTGTGAGCTGTACATAACCACCAGAGGTGTTCTATTGACATTTCCCTTGGGCTTGTAGGAAGCTGTGCCTGGGTATCATTCTGACCTTTCCAATCATCTTTCTTACCATATCAGCAGGATATTGTAGTTGCAAAAATGCTTGCTGTAGGGGTTGGAGCAGATGCGACTATAGTGTAGGGCTTGGCTATAGACAATGGACTGTTCGACATGATTGGGATGGTAGCTTGCTTAAGGATAGACAGAATCACGTTCTAGCTATATCTGAAGAAGTGAGCTGTGGCAGACCAACATGGCTAGCCTCTGAAACAGTCATTCTTTGATTACTGCTTTCATTTTAGCTGAGTGGAAGAGAACATCAGGTCTCAGTACATCTCTGGCTTAATGTAATTAATTTTCAAAATGATAAAATGGAAATTAAATTAAAATGGAAATCTTTTAAATTGATTTCTTCCTATGTTACCTAATGTTTCTGAGAGCCTTTAAAAGGATTTATTGAATTGATTCCCAATAGATTTCCCCATATGCACTGGACTATGGTAATTATACCCTTAGGCATAACCTTTGCTGATTGTCAATATCTAAAGGCAAATGTCGCCACTAACAAGATGGAGCTGAGAGTAAGGAATGATTAGTACTTGATCTTTAGGATATCCGTGTACAGGCAGTTATTATCCTTTGTCGCATTTTTGAGTCATATGACCTATCATTTCCTAACACTGAAGGGATTTTCCATGCCTGGAAAAACCTTGGACATTTGCCCGTTTGATGCTGCTTGAGAGCATTTTAAAAATTTCCAAGTCTGTGGAGAGCTGGCTGGGCAGATAAAAAATCTAGGTGTTGGGCACTAGGCATGTAATAATCCATTCCCAATCTTGCTACTCCTAGAATACCTTCCACAGATCTATAGTACATAGCATGAGTTTTGCTGCGGATAAAGTACACTTGCAGCCCTTAAGCCTTCTTTTACAAAATGTCACATTTGCTTTAGATAGTTTAAAACTGAGAGAGGTCTGCTTGTTAAATACTTCAAATTAATCCAGTTCTAGGCTGTAATATGTGAACATTTATAAACTCTGTTGAGCACATTTAAAGTAAACACAGACTGTGTGTGTGTGAAGTAGGGCTATTGAATTTTTTTTTGGTAAAATTCTGATTCGGCAAAATTCGGCCCATTTTTATTTGGGAAATGCTGAAGTCCGAACTTCCCCGATTTGGATCCGTGGAATTCGGCACTAAGTTTGGAGTTTGTGAATACATTCGGCCATTTAAAGCCATTAAAAACACATTCTCGCCTTTCCGCAGCTCTGGGGGGGGGGCATTTTTGGAGGTAGAGGTCCCAAACTTTCCGTTTAGCTTGAGGAGACCCTTCTTGCAAGAACTCCCAAGTTTTATGAAGATTGGGTCAGTGGGTCCCAAGTTATGGGGGCCGGAAGGGCCCCCCTTCTGCCCATTGCAATAAAGCCATTACAAACACATTTGCAGCTTTCCGCGGCTTGGGGGGGGCATTTTTGGAGGTAGAGGTCCCACACTTTCAGTGTAGCTTGAGGGGACCCTTCTTGCAAGAACCCCCAAGTTTTGTGAAGATTGGGCCAGGCCACAGGCAGAAAAAAAGCAGAACGCAAACTCCTGTAGAGGCGAACTGGCACAAACACACACGGCAGAACTGGCAAATCCCCCCCCCCTCAAGCCAGTACGGCTCAGCTCAACCACCTACAAATGACCCAAGGAGGAGGCGGGGCAGTTGGCGAGCGGAGGGAGAGACTCACACGTGCGCACCGCCACATGGACTGAACTCACTGGCCAGGCCACGGCAGAAAAAAAGCAGAACGCAACCTCCCGCAGAGGTGAGCAGGCACAAACACAAACACATGGCAAAACTGGCAAACCCCCTCCCCTTCAAACCAGTACGGCTAGGCTCAACCCAAAATAAAGGTGAGTGGGCACCAAACCCCCCCCTCAAGCCAGTACGGCTTGGCTCAACCACCTACAAATGACCCAAGGAGGAGGTGGGGCGGTTGGCGAGGGGACTCAACTCCAGGCGAGGGTGGCCAGGCCACGGGCAGAAAAAAAGCAGAATGTAAACTCCCGCAGAGGCGAGTGAGCACAAACACACGGCAGAACAAGCAACCCCCTTTGGCTTCCCCCTCACCCACAGAAACTGCTCCCCCACACACACACACAGAATCTGCTTTCCCCCCCCACACACACACACATAGGAGAAAAGGTATAGAGGAAAACCCCAAAAATCAAACTGTGTGGATGTCTTCCAGCAGGAGCAGGGACGAGAAGTAAATCCAATCCAGTCCTATTCCAGTAAGCAGGAATTGGGATCTCTCAGAGTCAGGAGCAGCAGCACCAAAATGGAAGGAAATGAGTTCCAGACTCAGGACGGGACGGGAGGACGGGAGTTTTTATACTCCTAGCCAATTAAAAAGGGAGAATCCCTGTTCTGATTGGCCAGGAGAAGACCCAGCTTGGCCACCATTGGCCACGGGAGAATGCTGCTAGTTGCTTACTAACTGATGGTTATGCTGCTGATTCGGAGCCCCCCGAATTTGCCGAATTTATTCGGCGATCCAAACTCGCTGAATTTGGCTTGTTGTTTCCCCGCCTTTTTTTGAATTAGGTTCCATCCGAACTGAAAACCGCCGAATCGGGGAAATTTGGCTGTTTTTCAGTTTGGATGGAACCGAATCGACAGCCCTAGTGTGAAGTGCTGTCAAATCGCTTCCACTTTCAGTTTCTTCCTCTTCAGTGTCTGTAGTTGGGGTATAAAGTTGGATGATGATTATGTTGATAGGCTGATTAATATTAGGCTGATTAAGAGAGCCAGTGTGGTGTAGTGGTTAAGAGTGGTGGTTTGGAGTAGTGGAGTCTGATCTGGAGAACTGGGTTTGATTCCCCACTCCTCCACAAGTGGCGGAGGCTAATCTGGTGAACTGGATTTATTTCCCCGCTCCTACACATGAAGCCGGCTGGGTGACCTTGGCCTAGTCACACTCTCTCAGCCCCACCTACCTCAAAGGGTGTCTGTTGTGGGGCAGGGAAGGGAAGGTGATTGTAAACCGGTTTGATTTTTCTTTAAGGGGTAGAGAAAGTTGGCATATAAAACCCAACTCTTCTTCTTCATTATTTGGTCACACTTTGCATTATGGCCCCTGATTGCTTGTGCCACATCTCATCTCACTGTTAGAGCAACTCTGTTTTTTCTGTGTTTGTCATTTCCTGAGTAAAACACTTCATAATTTTCTGACTAAAAATACCCTAATTCAATCCACTGGGTTACATGGACTGCATGTTAATTATCTCCATGCATTCCATCATCTCTATTGTGAATTAGTAAAAGGATACCTGGTTGAATTTTCTGCCTGTCACCTTGTTTGATCACTTAGGTTTGTTGTAGGTTGTTTCAGGGTATCCCAAGTTAATTGATAGGTATGTTTTACAATTGTGTTGACCCATGGAATCCATGGCTGAGGTTATGGAATGGCTGTTCATTAACTGTAGGTGTCAATGAGACCTAAATATATTCACCTGACAAAATGTTGCTTTATATTTTTTTTCTAAGTTAAAATAACCTGACTGGGCTCCTTTGCCTTAAAATACCATTCTTTGTCTAAGACCATGGTACCACATAATGGTTAAATATGGCACCTCAAGAACTATGCCCACACACCTTTATAAAATATAGAGCTGCTTTTACACTATTGTTACACCATCTTCACAAGCAGAAGCCATTGTGCAAATGTTTTAGTTCTGAGGTGAAATCTCTGTATATTTGAGGGTTTTAAAAACTATGTCCTTATGATGTATCTAATTCTGAATTTGCTCCCAAAGTATGGATTTAAAAAATTCACCCACTGGCACTTGGTACAGAAATGGAAGATGTTTCTACAAACCTTGGGTGACTTCAAGACTTGCAGAAAAATCTAAAAACTAAAAAAAAGGGGGGGAGAGTGAAGTCTCCTCTCAAAACAGAGAAATCTTGCATCAAGTGGAAACATGCTGAACAAGATCTCTTGACTCTTGTGACTTCTCAGTGGCAACCAGGCTAGTGGCATCTTGAAGAGGAAAGTCCATTTTGTTGATTATTAATTCAATTAATCCATTAGCTAAATGCATTTGCAGAGGTGCCTTTTTGAGATACTGAGGGATGTTCAAGATAAGTTAAAATATAATAAGTAGTTGCTACTCGTTGTTAGAAAGAAAATCAATTTTAATAACTAGGTTGTAGTTTGCTATTATGGTAACACACCAGAAGCAAAAAAGGCATCAAAATACAAATAAGTGTGTCCTTAACATGCCAGTTAAAATTGCCCCCGCAACGAATATTAAATTATATTACCAAGCAGCTGGCCTGGTTTGGACTGTGAAAATTTGGAGCAAAGAGCAATAAAATTATAAACAGCAGATTTGGAAGAAGGTTTACATAATTACGTATGGATTAAAAAACTAGTTAAAAATACAATATAAAATGGAACCCATGTAATTACAGATGGACTATTCAGAATATGGGAATCTACCCAAAGAAGAGTTAGCCCTCCAATATCACCATTAGTGCCTCCCATAGAGGCATACTATGTTAAGAATGTGAGGATAAATAACAACTGAATTAAATTGTAGGTGGTGTAGCAACTCAGAAATGAAGACACATGAGTTTTGAAACTTTTGTGCATCTCAATCCCTTGCATATCTGTCTTGCTTTGTTTTATATATCTGTTTTGTTTTGTACATCTGTCTTGTTTGTTTTAAAAAGTTTCAAAGCTTCCCTTTGAGGAATCAGAAAAGCCTGTCTTCTCTGAACGGGAGGGGAAAGGTCTGCTTCTTTAGGGAGATGAGATGTTTATAAAAGCATGACATTTTTCTCTTCGTTTGATTACATTAGATATATTAAATGTGACCTGAGTTTTTCAGGTTTCTCAAGCTGTGAGAATTCAAAGGATTTCATATGAAATACCCAGGCTTCCCCTCCACTTATTTGTGAGTGAAGCCCTAGCAAGGGTGATTATTTGTAATAATTGCAAAGGATGGTGGTAAATGTCAAACAACTAATTACTGAGAGCTGGGATTTAAAGAGAAGTCATTTGGCATGAGCACCAGTGAGATTAAACTTGAGGTTATACCAGTGAGGTTAATACTGAACACTTATCAACCAGTTCTTGTTGAGAAAAACAAAATGATCATTGAGAATCTATGGTACCATAAAACATTACTGCTTAATACAAATCAATGCTATATCTAGAATATGAGGTTCATCTTCAGTTACTACTAGTATGATGCTAAACTATTTGTTATGGTTACTTGCTCAGTTAAGTTTAAATTTGTACAACTTGAAACCAGGCATGTCAAGAATGCTGGATCAAATTTGATCAATATTTGAACTTATTGTGATCAAACTGTTTTTTTACATGCAAGTTGAGCTCCTCTTGAGATTACTTTGAAATGCCATGTCAAGCAGCTTTGTGACTGTGCATCAGCCATTTATATAAGCTTCTCTGCATAAGTTGCTTCATATTGTTACAGGCTTTGACATATTAGAGCACATGAACATGGTATTAGTGTTGTACATATGCAGAATTATTCAATATAAAACCCAATTACACATATCAACTGCAAAAATATAGCAGAGGTTTAATTTCCTCTTAAAAGGAAGGAGAGCCTGAATATTCTTTGCCAGAGGCTTATGCTTCTATTACACTATTAAAGGTTTCGGTAAGTAACTAGCAGCACATTCTGCCTTTTTTCTATGACCTTTCCCAGCCTTTTCAATGGCTAACGAGAAACTGTTAGCCGCTCTTTCTATAATTTTTGAGTTACAGAACTTGATTCTCGCTTTTCCAATGACTTTAAATGTAGAAATGTTATCCATGCCAAGGGTATATGATGCTGACTATGCTGTAATGATGTAATGTAAACAATAATTGTATTTTATTATTTAAACATGAAAACAAGATGCTATTAATTAATGAATGGGTTCAATCTCAACGTAATTTTCTGGAGATGAGAATGATGTTAAAATTGATTATATAGAGTGATAATAAAGCTCAAAACTGATTGTTTAAAGTTTAGCAAAATAGCATAGTGGAAGAGGAAGTCCTTATTTGGCAATACAATGAGAGGCCACTGAGCATGTGCAGTAAAAATGAGAATTGCTCAATTCTCAAAGACAGCCTCTTTGAAGGTGACTGAAACAGTATAAATACAGGCAAAGAGAGGGCTAGTACTTCAGACCTCTCTCAGAGGGTCTCAGAAGATGGTGTTGGTATGTATGGCTTTACAAATATATTATTCTAGAATGTGAATTAGATACTTTGAACTAAATCAGACTTATTTGACTGTTATATTTTTAAGTGTTGGATTTTAAAACTGAATAGTGTGTAGAACTTGCTTGCTTTACTGTATACATTGTTACTGAATATTAAGACTTTGTAATACTTGCATATACACATATATATACACAATTACATTGGAGTACATCAATAAAAAGACTTTTTAAGTGAGTAAAGTAGTTGAGTCCTGCTTAGTAGGTGACTATCTGAATAAGATAACATACCACTTCTCAGGAAGGGGTCCATTCTAAGAGCATAGTCACTCAAAAGGCACTGACCCGCTTCAATATGCTTCAAGATCATTAACACACAAACACAGCCAATCAAGAGCAGCTTTTTGTCACATTGCTGGAGAAGAGTTACACAGCTGTATAGGGTATGGTGCCTTCCTTTGAAAAACAACTACCACTCCCATGAGGCAGTGAGAGAATGCACATGTACAAAAAAAAATCCTGATCTGATAATTTTCTATTAAAAATATCTGGTCATGATGGGCCAAGAAGCAAGCTCTGTGTTACCTCTTTAGTTAGTGGAACAAATCTTTAACAATAAGAATTCACAGATGCAGGAAGGGAGGAACTCCAGTTTCCAAGAGTCTGTGCAAGAATGTGCATGTGCAAATGTATCCACATTTAGGCCATTTGCTTGCCTTTAGCTTTCATGAATATTCAGTCAGGCAGCCATAAGGGACACTAACTGTGCAATCCTGAGTGTGGGGGAGGGGTTTTGCGGCAGCTGGAGGCAGTGGAGTTGCGCCGCCTCCAGAGCGGCTTGCTGTCAGTGCAGCAAGCTGGAAAAAAGGTTTTTAAAAGATATATTCTTTAAGCCCTGTGGATAGGGTTGCCAGGTCCCTCTTTGCAACCGGTGGGAGATTTTGGGGGCGGAGCTTGAAGAGGGCAGGGTTTGGGGAGGGGAGGGACTTCAATGCCATAGAGTTCAATTGCCAAAGCAGCCATTTTTCTCCAGGTGATCTGATTTCTATCGGCTGGAGATCAGTTGAATTAGCAGGAGATCTCCTGCTACTACCTGGCAGTTGGCAACCCCACCTGTGGAACATCATTTTCAGTTCCATGGGGCTGTCCCATGAATTTTGTAGGCATATCCTAAAGCCTGCAAAATGGTTCATATTAAGCCTGAAAGGGGTTAGGAAGCTGCCTAAGGCCAGCTCTGTCCATGGGCACACCCACGGAACACCCCCCTCAGGATGCCGGTGCGGAGAGCTGTGCGAGGAAAAGGCCGACAGGAGGCCGCGCAGGCATCCAGGAGACGCACTGCTGCTGCATTCCAAGGGGGCCAACATAAGTCACCCTACACTGGTATCCATGCCAGTTTGCCTGGCACAAGTGGCATGGATGCTTGCATAGGGGTCACACCGGCTCCTATGGGCATTTATCCCCCCCCCTTTAGGAATGGGCTGTCCAACTCCTTAGACTCTGTAAATTATCATGAAAACACTTGGACTATTTTTGTTTGTTTGCTTTTTGCTTTAAGAATGTGGCAAACAGCTGGCAGGTTAGGGAGGGAGAGGGAGCATCAGCCACGAGGGAAGATCCACCAGAAGTAGTATGTAGGGTTGCCATCCTCCAGGTAGGGCCTGAATTCTGGAATTACAGGAACAATTGACCTCCACACTACAGATCAGTTCCCCTGAAGGAAATGGAAGCTTTGAAGGGCAAATTCTATGAAATGACATTCCTGCTGAGCTCAGTCCCTGCCCCATTCTCCGCCCTCCCCAGATTTCTCCCCCCAAATCTGCAGGAGTTTCCTAAACCGAAGTTGGCAATCGTATGATATTTTTCATGGACAATCAGCTTTTCAGCATAATTGAACACATCCAAACTGTTCAAGCTCTAGCAAATAATCTGTGAATATTCTAAGGTGCAGATTGCAACTAGCAGGTGATCAAGCATCTTCAATGGAAACCTCAGTATAAATGCCTTTTCAGTTGTTGCAGGATGTGTGAGAATGCACTGGTTTACTAAACAAAAGCGACCATTCACTGCCAAATGAAAAGCCCACTTAATGATCCCTTGTTCATATCCCATTACAATAGCATATCAGAAACAAAAAAGCCTTTTAAAAAGGTATCTGAAAAAGTGAGCTGTGACTCATGAAAACTCATACCCTGTCAGAAATTTTGTTAGTCTTTAAGGTGCTACTGGACTCTTGCTCTTTTCTACTGCTCCAGATAGACTAACACAGCTACCCATCGTGATCCAAAAAGGCAAAGAGTACCTTTGTTCTCAGGGTCATTGAGTAAAAGTGGTTCTTATTGACTAATTTTAGACACTCCCTGACAGTCTAATGCTGTGCTTTGCTGTGCAGTGACAGACTGTAGGATCTGGTGCAAAGTCCCATCATCTGTTCAATGGAATAAATTTATCAGATTGATTGAAGACTATGACTTACCCCTGATCTATGGAGAGGCCCCTAGAAAAACAGCTTTGTTGAGTGAAGGGCTTGCTGTGGAGAATTAGATGCAGTAGAGAGGGATCCAAGAACACAGGCTACTAGAAACCTCCCACCGCATTGCATGAAGAATATGTAGTGGATCATATGCTTGTGTGCACGAACTACATGTAAGAATGCTACACTCATGTGATAGAAAAATGAACAAACTCCACAGGCAATGCATACTCATTTACATAGGTAGGCACCACAGGCATTTGATCATACACACATTGTGTGCACTATGGAAATGTGCAACCAACTGTAAGACATGCCCCCGTACTCTTTCATTGTCTAGAGCCTGCATGCTGGATCATCCTATGAATCAATCCTAAAATGATGACATCAAAGTAATTACTGTATTTCTCTTTCCTGGAAAACATAACAATCTGCTGAATATTTCTAAAACCAAACAAGCTGCTAAAAGGCAGTGTCACAATGGAAATGCACAAAAGCACAGATATTTTGATGAATGCATTGCCTTGTAAGCTGAGGTTCTTACCCATTTACCACCTAGGATATTTAATTTATTTTACTAAAATGTTTACAGTGACAAACATTTTGTAAAACACATGGTTATGTGGCTGCAGTATTCCCCCGGGAACTCTCTTGGTGGGAAAACATTTGTGTTGAGAATCGAAGTTGAGAAACACTTATCACAAAATGGGTAAAAGGCAACGAAGGAGCTTTGTAACCAGGATGCGAGTGTCCTTTTCTGGGCCTTCCATTCCCATCAAAATTGTGACAGTACATCTCTTCCCTGGCCTCATCTAACTGGAAGGATAAATGGAATTAAAATCAGTTAAAACTAAAAAGAAAAAGAAAAAAAAATGCACAACGTAAAAGTTGTATGCTGCCAACAGGTCCAGTTAATACAAGGTACAATACAACTGAAGATAAATTATTACCATCACAAATAGTCAAAAATGTAAACATACCCCTAGATTCCTTTTATTTTCTATCCAATAGTTAGTCTCAAAAAATATACAGCAAAATAGCTTATACTGAAAATACATGAAAATGTATGTGTTAAGTGTCATCAAGTCGCTTCCAAATTATGTTTATAAGAAACTGCCTTCAGTTTCCATTCTAATAAATTCTCACTGTATGGTCATTTCCCCCTCTTCTTTCTGTTACAGGTTGATAAAGTATGCGGACATCCTGAAGAAAGAGAAATGAAACCTTCACCAGACAATATAGTACAAGCAAAAGAAATATCTGAAGCACAGTCTCTCACAATGGCACACTCCTCTATTCTAACCAATAAAAGGAGGTAACCATCATGTAGACATGTTTCATTGTAACTTTGACTTAAAAGGCCTACACAGGGATTCAAAGGGGCATGCAGTTACCACATATGGAGGACAATGGGATCACATTCACTGGTTCTGCTATGTATGTTCTCTTTCAGTCAGACATCAGCAGAAAACTTAACTGAAAGGCTCTTCCATCTGATTAGAAGTAACCAGATCCAAATAGTATGGAAGATCCTATACACATTCATTTGTATTGGCTAAGTATGCAGATTTGGGCTAAGTATGCCGATGTTGCGGGGGGAGACAGCAGGTGTGATCCTGCTCCTCTCTACACATATACACTGCATAGTATACACAGCATATACATTTGCATAGCTCTATGCTATGAACATTTGAACATTTGCATAGCTCTATGCTTTCTCATTGTTCTATCAACATTGTATTGCCTAATAGTGCTGCTACCAGAGACCAAGTCATACTTCCTGATTTTCACTGAAGTGTATATATTTAAAAAGTCTGTTCAGAGTTGTATATCAAATGTTAAAAGGCACTTTTGTGCTTATTAATCGAAACAGTTTGGTTCTATTAAAGAAGAAGGTCTTCATCTACATTGCACCAATAGGAGGATGATCTAAAAGTTAAATTGTGTGAGTAACAATAACTTACTCATAGAGTATTTCACACTCCAGGCATCTCATTTAAACAGGGTGACTTCCCCTGAACATGGGATCTGTAGTCCTGGTTGCTATGGTATTGGCACGCCAAAATTGCATACCGGAGGTTCCAGTTGAAATGAGACGCCAGATAGACGTCTGTTTAGTCTGTAGAAAAGTTCGCTTCATATACTTTGGAGTCTGCTTATATATTCTGAAATTCCCCCCCCCAAAATCAATTTAGTCCAGAAGAGAGCCCATAAATGCCCATATGGTGTCTCATAATAGAGGAACTTAATCTGTAACATATTAGCGTGGAACCTCTGGAGTGTTTCTACAGATAAAAGGATTTCTACCCACAGAATGTGACTTTCTCACCTCCCCCTTCTGTTGCAGCTCAAAATGCAGTCTTTGGAAACAGGGATCCCCATGAGTGGCATCACATGGGCATTTGGGGTTCCACCAAGGAGCAGGGAGGCAAGCATATCATGCTCCATGAGCAGAGGCCCTTCAATCCACCTTTGAGTTCTCCAGAAAATCTGAAAAAAAGATTGTCCATAGGTGTATGGTGACAAGAATGTAACACATTCATTCATTCTTCCTTTTTTCATTCATTCAGGCCCATCTACAATGGTATCCATGTCAGATGGAAATGCAGACTCTAATCCGTTTATAGGGTTGCCAACCTCCGGGCGGTCCTGGAGATGTCCCAGAATTGCAACTGATCTCCAGACTGCAAAAATCAGTTCCCTTGGAGAAAATGGCTGCTTTGGAGCATCAGCTCTATGACATTATACCCTGTGGAGGCCCCTCCAATCCCCAAACTCCACCCTCCCCAGGCTCCATCCTGAAATCTCCAGGATTTTCCCAAAGTGGAGTTGGCAGCCCAGTACTCATAGCTTACTTAATAATCCAGTATGCTTGCATCCATTTACTTAAATATGATTAAATATCTTAACAAGCAGCTTGTTCTTTAATGCAAAGCCATGTGATAAGTGCAAAGGACTATTCATAAATCATTTGCAGAATTAGGGCCTACATCTTAAAGTGGTTGAATGGCTCCGTCTCCCAATAGTTCAGGTTAGTGCTGAAGTTGGTCAAGACCAGAAATATTCCAATTGAATGAATGAGGATTGTAATGCAGTGGCATAAAAAATTAGGAAAGCCTTCCTTTTCTGCCATCTTTTAGGGTTTGCTTGTTATAATAAATTCCAGATTCAAAGGTTCCTTTTTGGTTCCAATTCCTCTTTCCTTGCAGATGATACCTACTCAGAATAGTGAATTTTCTGTTTTATCACCATCTAAATTATTTCCCCCCTTCTCATATCTTTTTAACTCTATGAAACCTATCTCTGTGACTATGCTGGCATGGCTAAAACTTGCACCAAAACTGCATGATATTTTGGTTACTCTTAACTGTGCATGTTACATCTCTCCAGCAGATGGTAACTTTAGTTGCTTTGTCAAACACGATTCAGAGATGGGCAGACACTGAGAACTGTGTTTTAAGATGGGATCACAACAGCAAGAGTTGCCATTGACAGCCAGTGTGGTATAGTTGTGAGAATGTTGGATTGACTCTGGTACACCCAGGTTCAAATCACCACTCTGCTTTGAAACGTGCTCGGTGATCTTGGGCTAGTCACTGTCTCTCAACCTAACCTCCTTCACCAGGTTGTCGTGAGGATAAAATGGACAAGGGGAGAACAATGTACTTTGCCCTTAGTTTCTTGGAGGGAAGGATGAGATTAAAATGTACTAACTAAACGGTGTGTGCATAGATCTCAATCAATAAAGTCAGATTGGCTTGGCTTCCTGCCCTGAAAAACCTCCAGACTAACAAAGGCTACAGTCAACAATAGCCATGCAGATTAGCTTTGGATTTCACACATTACCAGATCATTTCAGGATACAATGCTTCCATATTAACATACCACACTCTCATTAGTACATTATCTTGATACTTACAGGACAATGCACATTACGTCTGCAGGACAGTACTCAGCTCAAACCCAACCCCTCTCTGACTCTTCCTACACACTTGACACTGAGAGACACTGTCCTTCAGTGTTACTACTCTGAAGATGCCTGCCACAGCTGCTGGCGAAACGTCAGGAAAGAAAATTCCAAGACCACGGTTACACAGCCCGGATAACCTACAAGAACCAATAAAGTCAGATGTTATTGTTGATTTCAGAAATTACAAGTATTGTACAGGCCTATTTCTTGACATTTGGCAACACAAGAGACTTGGCTACAATATTTGAGCCTCACTTTAATATATCCTGCACCTAAACACAGATTGGAAGTACATTCTGTTTAAAAGTTAGGATTTAGGTTTTAATAGGGAAAGGTAGCAGCTGAGGTAATATGACGTCAGGATTTCACTGTATTTTTTATTTCCCATGGCTCTTTTTCACCCACTTAAACAGTGTGTGGAGATCCTCTGGACAAGCATCCACTTTTCATAGGTTTTTCTATACAGACTCCTGGGAGTCATTTTCATTAAAATAAACCCATGAGTGGAAAGTTTTTGGAAAGCTCTTCCCATTCAGATGACGTCCTTTTATTTGTAGTGATTTCAGTGAAACTAAACTATTGGATATTTATTTATTGAATTCTACCGTTCCTATGCACTTAAGGGTGGCAATGCACTTTTTACAATTTCCTGAGGTGAAAAGAACTTTGCCTTGTCTCCTTGAACATGAGTAATTTTCCATCTATGACACCTATGTGCATGTTAAGTTCTCATCCACAAAACATTACTTCTACTTTATTCTCACAACTCTTCTTCCATTATGTTGCATTTGGATACAGCTGATTAGTTCCATAGATTTATTTTTAACAGTTTAAGCTTTTGTTTTATAACAGAGCATTTTTTAAAAATCAGCTAAGGCTGCAATCTTCAGCATATTTACTAGGGAGTGTGTTGAACTTGATGGGATTTACTTCTAAGTATACATGCTTCGGATTGCATGGTAAATCTTCTTTTAAAAATCTATTTTAGAGAAAAGCTCAAATCTGCAAGTAGAGGGCACAGTCCAGCAAGAATTAAGCTTTGGATGAGCTGTTCCTTTATTTTATTTTTAACTATTGATCAGAACATATTTAAATTGCATTTATTCTTTTCTGGTATAATCCTGTGCATGACCTTGATTATCTTTTCTTTCAAATAATTTATTACCTTTTTTGTTTCTCATTTCTTCATTTACCTGCATCTCTGCTTTCCCTCCTTCCCCCATTTCCTGACTGATGATTATTCTCCCTGGCCCATTCCAGTTCTCTGCCTCTGAAAGCTTCAAAGAATGACAAATCCAGAAGTTTGAAAAAAATGTCCCGGTAAGATTGAAAAAGAAGCTGACCTGCTTTGTTTGTGCATTTTAAGTGAGCTCCCAAATGTTAAAGGCTCTTCGTTTGTTTCTAGGCATACAGGGGGCTGCAGATAGCAGTTCCCTTCTATTGAATGAGAAGCATTCCACTGAAAGAAGGTTCCTTCCCCTGGAGAACTCCAGTGGAAGATTACTCACTTACTGGGAGGGAACCTCTGGATCTCCCTCTGTGTTTTGTTCAGTGATACCATGAAATGCCTTTCAAATGATCTTTTAATTCATATAGAATATTCTAAAAGTGTATCTGTTCTTAACTGAAAACATGATTAGAGGTTTTGCTGAAATATTATTTTGAAATTAGGTAACTACCATCCAAATCAATAAAAAAGGCTGCCCTTAAGCTTTTTGAAGACAATGTGAGTAACAGGAACAACAGACTTCAAATGAACGAATGAGCTGCAGGTCTAGCACAGTTTTTAGACTGTGCATTATATTAATAAAGTTGTTATGGTGTTAGATTTTGTGTCAGGTAAGAATTATATTAATAGGAAAATTATCCCATCCTAGCCTATTTGCCATGGAAGCTCTTCTCAACCAATATGCTCCCTTTACATGGAGCAAAAGCCATAACTGCATTTTTAAAACTACAGGCATGATTTCGTGTTCAGTAATACTTGTGCACAGCTCTGGACTCATGAGTGGGAGGATAGTGGCATAAGAGTACTCTAGTATGTACAAGATCAAACCAGAGAGGGAGACAATTGTTCCCCATGTTTCTTGTTTCTGCTCACATACCATTCATGTTGTTGTCTTGACAGTAAGGGCTGCATATTTAAGATGCTGGAAATATCCAGTTGTTCTCCTCCTAGATATTAGAATCTATATGAAATCAGGGAAATACTGTTCATTCCAACGGGTTGCTGTTACTCAATATTTTGTTGGTCACATAATATATGTAATGTATATAAACTCATATAATGTCACCAGGTGATTCATCGGCAGAATTGCCACTAGCTAGGTCTTTCCTTGGCTAATCAAAACACACAAAATGAACAGGTTTAGTGAGATGATAAATCCTCTCTTGGAATACTGAAGTAGAGGGGGTGGTAAATGACCAGCTATTGGCATATTTGGATTAACTGTGGAATTAACTCTCCCTGCTGATTGCGGTATGATTAAAAATATGACTTTATGATATAGTCAAAAAAGGATTTCTTGTAAATTAAGTTCAGCCAACTCAATCCTAAACACATTTATTCAGAAATAGGTCACGGGAGTTGCAATAGTTACTGATATGACTTTGAATAATGTATTATTTTTACGTGTTACATTTTGAAATGCACACGTTTTACAGCTTGGGGGTAAATTCAACTATTTTGTCACTCGAAGTCTACACTTCCAAAGTATAAGAAATAGCTATTGGGGTTTAATTGCATGTGTTGGTGTGAAAAGTGCAGCTTGATCCTCTGAATATTGGTTCTATTATCGATTGAGCTAACCAGTTAAGTCAAGAGCAGGCACATTATCAACCTAGCTACTGCACTATTAAGTCCTAGGAAGCAATTTAGAATGCCAATTAGCATTCTTGATAATGTTGCCTTTCTAATTTCTAGGGAGTTCATCAACTACATGAAACGATCCAGAACTCTTTATGCTTCTTTAACGGAACGACTCTGTGATGGGGATCTAGTGATGAAAGACAGCTCAACTTGCTGGAATGGAGAGGATGTTGTAGAAAGGTAATTGTGAGAATGTCGTTCATTTAGTGAATGGGTCGCAGGTTGATACATATATTTTTTCTCTGTATATTTTTTGAAAGCACCTTTAAAGAATAAACATTGGTGGAGGAGGTGTTCAAAATAATACTGCTTTTCATTTTGCTTGTCTTTTATATTTGACAATGGATCTCTGGACTGAGAATAGAACTGCTCATGGGACTTAGGCTGCCGAACAAAGGAGATATTTTTTTCTACACATAGATGGGGCCAAAACATAGAAATAGATATCACTGATTTCAATATGCATTGTTTCCAAATTGTGTGTTTAATGCAAATGCTAAGCACACTGCACATTTCTGGCCTAATTTGTTTGCAGTGCATTAAAAAGGTGAAAATGAACCTACTTGTTTAACTGAATAGTATGTAATTCTAATGGTTTGTATTTCATTACTTGTACATCTGGATAATAGAATTGCAGCTAAAAGAAATATTTTACCTGTATGGAAGAGGGCAATGTGTGCTGGCTAGTGCTGAGATACTGGCTTGTTTTAGACAGAACATGGAACAATAGTTTATTTTCATTATGGTTAGTTAATGAAACCAAGACTTAGCTTGAAGATGATAAGTCAAATCCTGGTTATTTGATCAATCCTGGCTTTATCACCTTCACTGTAGTTGGGGAATATCCAGGCTTAGGCCAGGATGTCTGCGTTCAACACACTACAGGAAGCCATAGCAGGATTGATTCAGACATAAAACAAAGTCATGGTTTCATTAAACGAACCACAGTTATTTGATTAGCTCAACCCATGTCATCACACTCACTGTGATTGGTTAGTTAGGGTACCTCAAACCAGGAGCTGAAGCAGATGTTGTTTTATTTTTATATCATGTATGAAGTGGTACCTAGGTACAATCCTGTATTGTTTTCTGTCAACACTGCACACCTGCCCTGCCTACACAGTCACCTGACAAGAGCAGCTCAAAAATGAAAGTTCTCTTGCCTCCAGCCAACTTTCAACAGCGCTAAGCTTCTCCCTTCTCTCAGCTCTTAGTCTGTCTTGCAATAGACTCCACTCTCCATCCAAGCCTCTGCTTTCTGAAGGAGACAGTAATATGGTGTCAAGGCTGACCCTGCCTTGGTACAGTAACATAACCAAGCTTTACCTGTGTGGTATAGTGGATAAGAGTGGTGGACTCTAATCTGGAGAAGGGGTAGGGAGGAAAGGGAATCTTCTCTCTAACTAAACTTAGAGAAAATGCTGGCCATAACCTCATGACCTCCTCAACCGATCACTAGGCAATATCCACAGAATTTTCCAGGGTGAGAGTGAGTTCCTCTCCCCAACCAGATTCACAGCTGAACTGTGTGACCTAATTAACAGGCTTAAGTAGATGGCTTTGACAGGTATCCTTAGGGTTGCCAACCTCCAGGTGGTGACTGGAGATCTCCCACTATTACAACTGATCTCCAGCCTATAGAGATCAGTTCTCCTGGAGAAAATGGCTGCTTTGGCGATTGAAGTCCCTCCCCTCTCCAAACCCCACCCTCCTCAGGCTCCATCCTCAAAATCTCCAGGTATTTCCCAACCAGGAGCTGGCAACCTTAGGTATCCTGCCAGTGTGTGTGTTGGGGGTGGGGCTAACACCTACAGAGACTCAGAGGACAGTAAACTTAGCTGGAAACCATTGGAAAATTCCTTTAAGATGGCTTCTTTCTTGACATATGGTAAGCTCTTTCTACGCATCCCATTGGAGCCCTGGCTATCTTGATTACTTAGTCTTCCAACAATAAATTGGTTTCCAGAGGCACCCTGTCTACATTTATTCCTCAAAAACAATAAATTGGGGGTGGGGGAGGTTGAGTGGAAAGAAAGCAAACAGGGCTGCTTCTCCAGAAGTCTCCTTCCTTTTTTAAATACAGCCTATTCACATTAGCATTCACAGTTCTTCCTGATTGTTACTTGGTTGTCCTGTTTAGTGAAGTGCATTGAACACAATGCACCAGTGTTTGTGTGTGTGAGAGTGACTGGAAAATGGTAGGGGCCTGTGGGTTCTTCCAAGATCTTTGCTGAGGTCTTGGACTCTATGTAAACACTCTAATATGTGGTTGGCAGGGAGGGTATGTGGTGGGTCAGAAACCTGATGGGGAGTGGTATGAAAAGTTGCAATGGAGTCCAATATCTACTGCAGGTGTCATGTATGTCATGGAGCAGAGATGTGCAGCTTGGGTAGGTATATTTAGTTTTGGGCTGCCAACCTCCATGCAGGGCCTGGAGATCTCTTGGAATTACAACTGATCTCCAGACTTCACAGATCAGCCCCCCCCCTTCAGATAAAATGGCTGCTTTGGAGGGTGAACCCTATTGCATTATATCCCACTCAAGTACCTCCACAACCCCCTTATCCCACCACCCAATCTCCAGGCATTTCCCAACGTGAATTTGGCAACCCAAATTCAGTTGTGTTTCTGTGTGGGTGGTACACTGAAATCAGCAGTAGGCAGATGTTTTCCTCATTCCCCCACCATGTTTTCTTCATTCCCCTCCTCATTCCCCCCTCCCCCCGAATGTAAACAAATAAATTCAAGTTTGAGAGGGCAGAAATTAGAAACCCTATAACCAGTCCCTAATTTCTTAGCCACAGTTGAGAGAGGCTACACTATGCACGGTCACAAAGTAAGGGCAAAATGACATAGACGAATGCTGAGTCTCAGTAGTTTGTGCTGAACTATTACTTGACTTGGTATCCACTCAGATCTGCACTGAGGTGACAAAGCCAGACACACAAATTGAACAAACACAGCCGTGACCTTTACAACAATGCAAAGAGCATCTTTGTCCCTGATGGCATCACAGCATGGAAACCTTTTGAGTGTTTACATTTGGTGCATTCTGTGAGTGCTTTCTTGCTGTGCATTCTGTTTACAGATCCTTCAGGAATTCCTTGCAAATTCATTTTTTGTTCTTCTTCACCTTACCAGGAAGATGGGTCTGAGGGAGATAAAGTCTCTTTCACAAAAGGTTCTTGGTGTGTTGGGAGGGAGATGAGATACATTTCTGCAGGGCATTATGATTAGAATCATAACAACTTTGCAAAACAGTGACAAAAATACCCTGGTTTGAGTTTCCAAGTATATTTTAAAAACGCACTTCATGCAGAAGCTAATAGCCAGTTAAATCAATAAACTGATGAAACTCTAACATGGGAACCCTTTATTAGAAAACTTGGTGTTTTAAAATACATTGTCCAAAAAAACAAAAACAAAACCCAAGCTCTTTATTATTTGCTGATGCAAATGCATTGCATTCAGTCATGCATTTGTCATGGCAAAGCAGTGGTGATATTTGGTGTGATAGTTCCCATATATCCATGGCAGTAAACAGTAAATATTATGGTGGTTTGCAGTCCATCCTAAGCAGGTCTACTCAGAATCCTACTCATGTCAGTATAATGATTACTCCTCTTGCCCCTCTTCCGCATGAGCCCTAAGTCATCTGCATGGTGCAAATGCATTGAAGAAGTGTCTGCACATACACTCCCTCTCAATGTTCAGAAACCACTGTGGAGAAGGAGCATATGCACAGACTCTTCCTCAGCCTGTTTGCACAGTACACGGACACAGGGCAGGACCAGTGCACTCATGCCCACTCTTCCTCTCCATATGTTCAGTCAGCACATGGACAGGTCATCTATATAGGGCTAGAGTCTGCTAAACAGGGTTAAAGAAACCAGGGTTATGAATCAGGCCTTTTCTGCACGAGTTGTTTCCATTGCCGTCAAGCCCCAAGCACTTCGGGGCATTGTTTTCATTATGCATGTATTTCCCAACCTTTAGAAGTCACCTCGCTCTCCTCTCACATTATCCCTGCATTTTGTGGATGCTGTTTTACCCTGAGTTTAATGTCTGCCTTGATCCCAAACAGAAAGCTGGTCCCATGCCTACTTGAATTCGGGGGTTTCTCCCCACGCCCATTCTCGCTTCTCCCTCCCACTTGTCTTTCCCCCTCATCCAACCCCTCCCCTTGAAGCTGAATACTATGAGGTTGCTTATTGGTCAGTTTCAAGTGAGTATTGGTCAGTTTCGCTAGGAGCCCCGTGGCGCAGAGTGTTAAGCTGCAGTACTGCAGTCCAAAGCTCTGCTCACGACCTGAATTCGATCCCTACGGAAGTTGGTTTCAGGTAGCAGGCTCAAGGTTGACTCAGCCTTCCATCCTTCCGAGGTCGGTGAAATGAGTATCCAGCTTGCTGGGGGTAAAGGGAAGATGACTGGGGAAGGCACTGGCAAACCACCCCGCAAACAAAGTCTGCCTAGAAAATGTTGGGATGTGACATCACCCCATGGGTCAGGAATGACCCGGTGCTTGCACAGGGGACCTTTACAATTTACTTTACATTGGTCAGTTTCAGACCTTGGCCTGATCAAACAGGGTTTTTTTTGTTTGCGACTAGTGAGAATGCTGAAATAATCACAAACTACCTATGTGGCTGCTAATTTTGTCAGTTTCACAGTGAGTACTGGTCAGTTTCAGACCCCTGTGCAGAGTGATTTGAGAATTCAGCTGCAAATACTGTGCATTGAGAGAGCAGCATATCCAACGGAAACAACCCATGTGTAAAAGGCCTCAGTATAAGTATGCTTCTTGTATGTGTAAATATTGAAATCTGAAAAATGTGGAAGTTCACAGCACAGTGGAAAACATGGAAATTTTGTGGAGTACTTGTCGCAAAAATTATATTGTAGCCTAGTGCTGGCAGTTATAAAAAGTACAGATGCTTCTGTAATTATCCCAGGTCATATTTCTCCCTGGTTTACGTGATCTTGTTTCTGCAATGATTTGTGATCTGTGTTCAGTGATAAAGCTTTTTTCAGCAGCAGCACCTTGCCTTCCCCTTGAGGCCTGCATGGTGCCTAAGACTCTCAGTTTTAGGTACCAGACAAAAACATTTCTGTTTCAAGACTTTTAATTAAGAGGTTGATCTTTTAGCACCATGTTTATATCGTGCTTTGAACCTGAAAACTGTTATTTTAAGCTACTCAATGATTTTTGCTTTTATACTCTGGCTGAGTTTTTAATGTTGGGTTTTAATCAATAATGTTAATGTTGTTATTAGTAAGCCTCCTTTGGAAGGTTCCCAGCAGAGATGACATACACATTTTCTAAATAAACAAACAATATTTTGCATACATGCGCAGTTTGCTACAACTTTCAGTTCACGTACCCACTCCTCACTTCAATGTTTGCAAAGCACATGTGTACAGCAAAACACTACAAAAAACAGTCAATTATATAGGCAGTACTTAGCAAGATTCTTTTTGTGTGGTGTTTTACCAATGCACAGGATCACAAGTGCAGATTAGTAATGCTCTAGAAAAGTAACCTAGATAAAATCATTCATAGAGCATTTTAGCCCTGAACTCATATGCACAAATAACAGAGAAGGGGGGAAGATACAAAGGATCTGAAAGGATGAAAAGCAGTTGCAAACTGTGCATGATCCAGTTTTAGATTTAATTTTAGAAATTCTCCTAGTTAAGTCAGAATGAACGAGAAGTATGACACAGCAGAGAGAAATTCCAGAACAGTAGGAAAGCAGAGCAGGGAAATCAGATCATGTCTATTGATCCAGGATTACCTGTAACAATGGCAACCGTTTCAAAGTATACACACACTTGTCATGGCAAGAGTCAGGCCAACATAATGTGCCTTAGATGTTTCAGTATTACAGGCTGGATGATTAATTCTATGACCCAGAGATTATCTTTCATTACCAACTTTGCTTTCATACAGCACAGCAGCAGTTCTTTTTCCATTCTCCTTTATCACTGATGGAGGCAGAAAAAGGAGGAAACAGGCAGGGGAGAAGAAAAAGCATAGGACAGGGAAAGAAAAATGTGCAACTTCTTGGGATGCGAAACACTGAATTACTGGCATTGCCCCAGTTTGTGCATTGTGGGTGCAAGCCTCAATCTACGCCTACTTGCACTGTGACATGGACAGAGCGAGCAGGCTCCACAGTCATAGGGTTGCCGTTGGCTGGCAACCAGCAGGAGAGAGAGGAAGCTGGGGATCTGGGGAATGACACGGCAATGGGGACAAATCTTCCAGTGCAGACCTGTAAGCGACATCACTGCTTTGCTGTGACACTCTAGGGTCCCCCCAAACTCTTCCATTTTACCATAGTTTGGAGGAGATCGTAGAGTGTCATGCTGACATGATGACATCACTTCCAGGTTTGCTTTGGAAGTGACATCATGCCATCAGCAAATTTACTCTTCCCCCACATTCCCCCCCCCCTCACTGGCCTACTGAGAGGCGGTGGGGACAGCAGGAGGCTGGTGGGAGACTAGGTAAGCCTACGTGGGTATGAGATTGTACTGACAGTGTGGTGTTGTCCTGCTCACATATCTGCATGGGGTGGGGGAGCTTTCTGCACTGTACATTGAGGGGAAGGTTGCTTGGCAGTATGCAGGATAGGTATTGGAAAACATCTGCAGCAGTCACAACTTGAGCAATGATCAGTCCCTTGCCTACTTATGTGGGGTGCATTGTGATATATTCCCAGCTGAAGGTGTTGAGGCTTCCTTTGGATGTATGCTCTGCTCATGTCACCCTCTGATGCTTCCCATCTCCCTGCTGAATTTTTTTTTTATAACCTACATTAAGTGCTAAATAAAAACCTCTAAAAAAGCTGTTAGCTCTCTGGAACATATCCATTTCTAACTGATACGATACCAGCTGAAATAAATAACTTACATTCCAAATATATACTTCCCTACTGTTGTATCAAAAATAAAGTCATCCATATTAATCTGTTCAAATTATTTCAGGACTCCGCTCTGAGGTGTCTCAGCCATTGAAACTTGGCATGTGTCTCGGTTCTAATTTTTTTATTCCTTCTTGTGTTTTCATAAAGTTGTCTGTAAGGTGAACAATATTTGTTTATGGCATCCACTAATTGACACTCAGGCTCTTTGGGAAAAACAAATGTAGCATTTATAAACAATGCACCACATAAGCATAGTGTGAAATAGTATGGCACAATATTCATAAATAGTAGATTGTGTCAGTTGATAAACTGAGCAGAATGAAGTTTTGCAGAACAAATTAGTTCATTCCATTGTAGCTAGAATTTTGTATGGTATTAGGACTGACTTCAGCTACTGTGAAGGATATAGCGGAAGTATTAATTTAGCAGCCATCTTCGTATTAGGGTAGAAAATAAGTAATGGAAAAAAGAGGTTTGTGTTTTAGCCTTTCCACTCTAAATGTGCTTTAACACTTTTGAGTCAACTGTGAGATGTAGGGATTTTACTGAAGCTATTCCATATCTTTATAGTAGCTAACAGGAAACTTCTTGCATATTTTTGTGTTTTGCCTGAAAACCCTGGATGACCACATTCATTCTTGATCATTTGCTTCTGTGTCTGTTATGCAAGGCAGTCTTTGCTAACACAGTATCAGATTTTTCAATATTTTACTCAAACTGTGGGCTTTCACAGCATCCTGTTAAAAAAGCAGCCAAGTTGTTGCTTTGGAGGGCCAACAAACATGGCATAGAGCACAAATATTTGCTGCCCCTGAATGTGGGAAGTTCACCCACCATAGCAAGTGGTCATTGATGAACCTGAATAGTTATGGCACAACATAGGGGTATGCATTAAAAAAAAAATCAGATTCGGGTATATTGAAGCCAAAAAATAATGATATTCCTGATATCCCTGAATTCCAATATCAGTATGGTAATGGGATTTTTTTTAATCCAATATGTTTGGTTCCATTATAGCCTATGGGGACGTTATTTGGGGTTCTAGGGTTGTTGTTGTGGTTGTTTTTAGCTAGAGGCAGAGATGCTGGTGCCTCTCCACAGAAGAACCCCCAAGTTTCAAGAAGATTGGGTCAGAGGTCCAGTTCTATGCCCCCCAAAAAGATGCCTCTATCCATCTTCCATTGTTTTCAGTGGGGTAAAACAGCATTTTTTCCTCAGGGCAAAAGCAAAGAGGCATGCCTGCAGCAACCACAGGTCAATGCCTGTCATCCCAAGAACCAACACAAGCCCAAAAGAACCAAAGCAGAATATATAAATCCTAGCAGAACAAAAAGCCAATGTAGCAAGTCCAACAGAACTAATATCAAACCAGAGAATCCCAGCAGAACAAATTCAAGCAAGGGGAAGGCACTTTTGCAAGCACAACAGAACCAATGTCTAATAGAGAAGTCCAGCAGAATGCAGGGTTAATATGGCAGTACAAGCCCAAAAGAACCAGTGTCAAACCAGAGAACCCAAGAAGTTTTTTAACAACCAATTGGCAATCCATAGAAGCTGATCACAACAATCTTAAGGGGGTCACTTCTACAAATCCAGCAGAACCAATTGTAATTTGCAGATGCCCAGGAGAACCCAGGGTTGCTCTGGCAGTGCAAGCCCAACAGAACCTATGGTAAACCAGAGAATTCCAGCATTTTTTTTGGGGGGGGGGTTGTTTTACCAACCAAGGACAAGCCACAGAAGCCCAGTAGAACACAGCCAAACAGAACCAATTCTAACCAAAGAATCTTTGCAGTAAAAACTGAAGATGGGGGTGCACTTTTGCAAGCTCAGAAGAACCTCTTGCAATCCACTGACACGTGTACATACAATCCAAGGAAGGTCTCAACAAATGAGAAGGAGGAGGGTTTTTTTGTGCACTTTTGTAAAAACATTTTGTAAAAACCTAACCATGCTTCAGTGTTTTGTGTTTCTCTAATAACTAAGTAGTGACTTTCTGTTATAAAATCTGACTAAGATTAAACTGAAACTACCCTGAGATGGAATGTGATTTTTTTTTAAAGTGAAAAGGAACTGTATTAAACTTATCCTGGCTCTTCTACAAGCAAGCACCTAATTCCCTTTCAAGAATTCAGGAGCTGCCTTCTGGAAAATGTGACTAAGGCCATTTTTTCATGGAAGGTTTTGCATTGGATTTGGCCACTCTTTAGATGCCCTTTTTCCCCATCCATATTCTCAAAACTCAACAATAAGCCGCCACGCAGAGTTTTGAGAATTAAGATGGGGGAAACGGGCATCTATAGAGTGACAAATCCAATGCAAAACCTTCCATGAATAAACGGCCTAAAGGAGAGCCTAAAGCACTATTTTTCTAAAACTGCCTGGCTTCAGTTGTTTGGAAACTCAGAGTGGACACTAAAATGTTTTTACAGTTAATCTATGTTAATTAACTGTTTAAGAAAAACCAACCTGGTCTCTTCTTAATTACCAAACAAAAGCCTAATTAGGGAGGAACACAAGCCCTATGCTGAAATTTGATTTGAGCTTTTTTTTCACCCTTATTAAAAGTAGCCTCTATTTAAAAGCTTACCAGAATCTCAACAGTCAAATGGCTCAAATGAAACCAACAGGAGCACAACATAATAACCCTATGCACCACACAGAACACAGCAACAATGCTAAACTTCCAAACAGAGAACACCCCCCCCCCAAAAAAAACCCAGCTCTATAAATTAAAGGGAAAGAAGGCAACTCTAAACAGTCCCCAAGTCCCCTACACAACTAAAAAGTAAATAAAACCAGCAGAAAGTGAAGCCAAGGGTCGGTGGGGGGGGGGGAGAACAGCACAAGCTAAGCAAAAAAGCCCCCCCATCAGACCCCAAAAAAGAAAAGCCAGCAAAAGATAGGAATGGTAAGTGGGGGGACCAAAATACAATACCTTTTTTAAAAAACTAAGCAGAGCCCCCCCACACACACACACGCCAAAAAAGAGTACAAAAAACAAGTTCAACCTCAACACAAGCAACACAAAAGCAACAAACCAAACAGAAAGAAATGAAAGGCCTTTTTTAGGCCTCATTAAGTGTTTTTTATTATGAGGTGTTTTTTGGGTATTTTTTTGGCTCAGATATACTGAATGCACATCCCTACCACAACACAGATGGAATGCATTACTTTTTACTGCATTGCTTTTAATGTGATGTATGTTTAGATATACATCCTTATCCATATTCTGTACAAACTGATAAACTATCCATTATTGTACCAAGTGAGGATGCATCAGCTATTCTATTTGGATTAAGTTCTGATAGAGACAAAAGAGAAGCTGAGTATAACACATTGTATCTGCAACAGGAGAATATCTTTCCTTGAACTTTGGTCTTGATCTGTTTTCATTTGTTTGCTACCCATAAGTTATGTACATTCGCAACTGGTGCTTATTTGATAATCGCTTGCATGCTGTGAACAATATATTACAGGTATCTGCTTGATTTGGGGTGAACGTATTTACTACAGAGTGGCAAAGAGCCATTTAGAATGGCTGTTGGAAAACAAGTGCATTAATTAAAAACTGTTCCAGTAACTGATGCTATTTTGAATGCTGTAGGTTGGCTAAAAGTAACATTGAAATGCTTTAGTCAGAAACATTCATGCTAAAAGTGTGTTCTTTTGTTCTTGTTCCAAAAAGCTGCCTTCCACCCAGTCCCTTTAGCACTGGTAAAACATATGTTGTAAGGAAGAAGAATAGTCCTGAGCTTACAAAACTGGCTTCGAATGCTTTATGGCTCTGATGGCTTCACATCATACCACAGAAAGAGCCAAAAAATAAAATAAAAAAGATTTGTGAGGAATGCTGGGTGGATGAGGGGTCACCACGGCTCAGTGGCAGAGCATCTGCTTTGCATGCAGAAGGTACCAGGTTCAATTCCAGGGACATGAAAGACCTCTGCCTGAGACCCTGGAGACCTGCTGACAGTCAGAATAGACAATACTGTTCTTGATAGACTAATGTTCTGACTTACTATAAGGAAGCATGCACTTTCCCTTTTCAAGCCCATGTATACCATTCCCCTCTGTGCAAATGTGATTCTTCAAGGCTTTCTCTTGCCTTTTTGCTTTCTTTTCCCCCTGTCAGTTTCTGGAGTCAATCTGTAACACTATCAGCAAATTCAAGAGGCAGAACACTGCTCTGGAGACTGGCTTGTATTACATTGCTCAGAGCAGAAACCCCAGCTACCACTTCAGGGATTCCCGCTACACTGAGCAGAACACTGTGTAAACTATGTGATTTGTGTCCTAAAGAAAGAAACAAATGAAAAGAAACCCTTGAGTGTTTGCTTCTAAATCTCATTATTTTATGCCAATCATGTGACAAAGTTTGCATTTATTTTCTGAGTCCTGCAAGCAAGTCTAATAGAAGAGTCCTGAAATATTTTCCTGGTGGTATATATCTCATTTCTCACTTAAGGACTCTTGTTGGGGTGAATGTCGACAGGCATATCTCACCTTTGCAGTTTTCTGCCAGATGTCTCTTGCAGTTTGAAGTTGATCTGTGATGTCAAAAGCCTCATTAGCTAATTGAATGTGACCCCTGGTAAAAGCCAGGGAATAGATGTTTTGCTACAGAAATAATAACCAATTCCAAAATTAAAACTGGTCTGTAATTAGGCTTTTTCTGACTGATTTCCTCCACCCCAATTTAGCAGAAACTTAACTTGGTGATCAGTAAAAAAAATTGAAAGGGGCAAGACTGTGCTAAACCTTAAGGCAGTCCAAGGGGTTTTGCTGTTCATGGTGAATTAAACATTTTATCATTCCCATGCCCTTGAGTCTTATTATATTCTGATCTGCATAAGTAAGCAGACAGTTGACCAGGTTGTTATTTTCACTGTTAATGTCTGCCACTCCTTTACGACTCTAGGTTGGATCCCACAATCCAGCAGCAGAAAGCACTGATGGTACCCAATCTTCCTGGACTTCTCCTCCACAGCCATTTCTGACCCCAGGAAAATGTATTTACAGGATGATGGGGCCCAAATGTAGCTATGCAGTTTAGGAGGCTAAAGTGGAAAGGGGGAAGAGGGTGAAATTGCTCTCTCCTGCCACTTGGATGAGCAGAGCTCTGCGGAGCAATAAAGAAGGGAGTGGTTTTATCTCTTCCAATCGGCAGACTGCAACACATAATGTTATTTGAGGTGAGCCCCAGGAACAAACTTTCCTAGGATGGAAATGGCTGCTGCGGAAAGGGAAAACTGGGAAGAGCTGAAATACTTCTTGGCAACTTTGCACTGTCCTTGTGTTGGATCTAGCCCTGTCTGTATGCTTCAGGTAGCCAACGGTTATGAGAAGGATCTCTTATGTGTGACTGGGTACTTCCTCCCAAACTGCTGACAGTGGTTCATGGTTTACATAGGTTTACAGTGGTTTACATAGGTGAAATAGATGGCCCCAGATATTTAGTATCCAATTTGTTAAGTTTGCTTCTATGGTCAGGTTAGCCAGGTCCCACATTCTGGGACCTTCACAGTCATTTGGTATATGTGCCTTTTGGTATATGTGCAAAATATGTGCCTTTACTTACAAAGACAAGGACCCTTTGCCAGACTGGTTATCTTGTTATTTATTTTTTTTAAAGACTTCTAGGGACCTGAAGGAGAACAGGAAGTTTTACTACACGTATCTGCATTGTAACTTTTAATTTTCTTCTTCAAATGTTTGGATTGCAGTTTATT
This sequence comes from Euleptes europaea, assembly GCF_029931775.1. NCBI lineage: Eukaryota > Metazoa > Chordata > Lepidosauria > Squamata > Sphaerodactylidae > Euleptes > Euleptes europaea. Next base: position 43,197,638 of record NC_079316.1, read on the forward strand.
ATAATGTGTGTATGTGTGTTTTTGATTGATTTCTATGCCACATTTTGGCACCATTAGGGGATCACAGGATATTCAATAACAACGACAATTAATTCCCCCCCCCCCAAAAAAAAAAATCTATCTAGAGGGCAGAATAAAACAACAAAGGGGAACCAGATGCCATCATGAATTGCTTAATCCAAATAATTTCCAGAAACGAAATGTCTCCTTTTTTGGCAAGGACAAGAGATAGTGCCAGCCTCAATCCCTGGAGGAAGAGGTAGCTGAAAAGGCCCTCCTGCAAGTCCCTGCCAGTTTTAGACTAGGTAGGTTCTCACAGGAAAGCCAATTTGTTGACCTCAGCATTTGAGCAGGTTGATATGGGGAAAAGATGGTCCATTAGGTATTCTAGACCCAACCATTTAGAACTTTAAAGATCAATGATAATGCACCAGCAACACCTTCTGGACCTTCTGTCAAAGAAAGTTTGAAAACATACTGGCAGCCTAGAAGGACAACATGGTTGATAGTATCTAATGCTAGTGAGGTACAGAAGAATCAACAGGAGGACACTTATCCTGTCCACAGACTGTCATTTTTCATCTAACAGGGCAAACAAGATAGGTTTTCTTCCCATATCCAAGTTGGAATCTGGATTGAAAAGAATCCAGATTCTTTCATCTAGTTTCACCAGTTTCATCAAGGAAAGCTCAGAGCTGTTTGGCTACTTTGTCTTCTAAGACTTTACTCAGAAATGCAAAGTGGAGAATGATGTCTTTCCCATTTTCATCTGTGATATAATTTGGAAAACAGCAGCAACTAGAGGAATGGATGTTATCACCAAATCAAAATAGACACATATTATTCCTTGGTTTCTGACTTGATTTTCTTTGTATACATTATCACAATGCACAGAGTTCAACCGTAGGCCAGATTCTTAGCTAGCAAAAACTGGCAGAATGTTGTGGCTTCATTAGTCCTGTGCTGATTCATACCAGTCACAATTCTGATTCCAAATGTTTATTATGTGCTGTAGCTTCCATGAAAAAGAAAGTCTGTTGGCAAAAACACCACACAGTGAAGGGGAAGGCTGTGTAAACAACAAGTAGGGGAGGGGTGATGTGTACATACAGAATCCTCCAGATGATAACCCCTCTTGCTAAAATGATGGTCATCCTATAACTGTCTTCATCATGCACAAATGTTTTCTGTAAAAAAAAATTCAGAATGGATGAACCGTGAAAACAAAACATTAAAAGAACAAGTTCTTATTCTAAATAAACCCCACTAAGGAGGAAAGAGAACAAAAGCAAATGTAGTTACTTAGTAATCACTCTGTAGAGGATGTAAGGAGAAATTGAAGTCCACTGATCCCTTTGCTGTAGCGCAATGCCACCTAGCAGCATGTGTGTATTATTCAGTTCTATGTGGGTAAACCATCTTAGAGGATATGGATCTTGGCAATGATACCTTCCGTTTATTCATGTTAAGCTCCTATTGCAGATGTGTAATTATTCTTTCAGAACTCAATAGGAGTTGCATCCATAATGTCAAGGAATGGTATGCGCACTGTCATACCTGGAGCAGGCTGCTAAAAGTTTGCCACCCAAGAAGTACAGGTTTTTTTCACATCACACAATTAGTAAATGTTCAACCAGCCTTGTTAGTGAGCAGGCTATCTTCCCACTTACGTAATTTTACTAAGATCTCAGATCTCACACATGGTATCTTGGGTTTAAATACAGAATCACAGTCTTGCAGAGGTGGTCAATGATGCCTGTAAAATAAGGTGGGTACCAATTGTTGGGATTTAAAAGGCCATGCATTCCTTAAAGGATCATGGCAATAACATGCCAGAACACTGCACAGTGGTAGTTATAACCCATCCTGTTGAGTTATGTAGGGAGACTGTCATGGACCTAAGGCTAGCCCTGAAGCTGCAGCTGGTAAGTTACCAGTTCCCTTTGTGGAAGGTGTAGGTTCCCCACTGGAGCTGCCTGCAATCTCTTTGCACCTTGCTTCCATTACCATATATAGCATTTCCACTCACCATTCATTTTATACAGTCTCCCACCTCTACAGATATGGTTTTCCTGTTCACCTTCCTGGGCTTTTCCTACTGCTAATGTTTTTCCATGTCCACATTCCACTATCTGTGAAAAGGTGTGATGAATGTGCAAAACAAATAATTAACCAAAGAGCCAAATTCAATCAATGAACCTATTCCAATTAAATCTAACCTCAGAGAAATAACATACCAGAAAAGGCTGAAAACGTGGTAGTTTGTTAATTTAAAGGCCACTTACGCATGGGAGGTTTTGTCTTGGATGTCAATGTGCTGCTCCTCCTCTGCCCCACTGTGAGGCTGGGGGGCTCAGGGCAGTGGCCCCCTGGGATTTTTCCAAATAAAGTAAATAGCCAATCCACTCCTGTTTTTAATTCAACCACCAGCTTGGCACATGATAAAAGCAAAATATGTCTCCCTTACATGTTTCATAGCTGCCATGTTGTACTACAGTACGGGCTCTACTCTGATCTTTTGTGCTCTCCCTCCCCACCACACATCTTATCAAACCTTTAAAACTAGTCACATAGCCAAGTGTGATTTTGTTATTGCCCACAAGGAAATTACTTCAAATGACAAGCTGCTCAAGTGTTGCCAAGTGCAACTTAACAGCTGTGTGATTCGTTTATGACTGGGTTGTGTTTTATTTGCTGTTACTTAGGCTAAAATTGGGACTATTTTGGGAATGACCGCTTTTAAAAATAAGTACCTATATTCACATATAAGTGAAAATTCTGACTTGTCGACTGGCGTGTCATGGTAAATGGTCTTGCTTTGGGGGAATTCTGGCCATCCTAAAACGCACCAAACCATCACAAAGGGGCTGGCTAGAATTGATGCATATTTGTGTTTTGGTTTTTTTTGCCCATATTTGTGTTATTCTTTGCCCACCTGGCATTTTGTTTTCCCCCTTTATAGCTTGAACACTGGACAAGCAAACAATTTAAAAAGTAAATACAGTGACATAAACATATGCAAAGGGACTTCCCAAAACCTTTGAGAGAAGGGATGTCTTTAAACTATTTACACAAATAAAAAAAGGCTTGTATAAACATCCTCAGTAGTCCCTGTGGTGGACTGTGAGAAATTACAAACAATTAAATCATTCCAATCAAACCTGCCTCACCGGACAATTATTTACTTCCGAAAGAAAGAGAAAAAAAGTCTTGTCTCTCCCCCCCCCTTTGAGGGCCAATAATGACCCTCAGGGTCAGTTTTGATTAGCAAAACTGCATAAGAGCTACATCATGGACTGGATCTGAATCAGGGCCCCACGGTTTCTTTTTAAACATGTTGGCTACAGATCCTTCAGTATCACACCAGGCTTGGTCCTATTGCTTTGGATAAGTGCAACAAATTAATCGGGGGGGGGGGGGGGTTACCGCACTCTGAATTCCCAGCGATGTATTCTGGCTGTTATAAATGTTATAAAAAACACCGCTTTAAAAGGGGGTTTGGATACCACAGCTAATAAATGGTTGGAAGACGTCTTCACAGCTAAAGGGGCCAAACAAAGTGCGAACAGTATTTTTTATAATGTTTTCAAACTCTTAATACATCAGTGGGAATACATAGAAAGTGCGAACAGTATTTTTTATAGCATTTTCAAACTCTTAGTACATCGCTGGGAATACTAGTGCGGTAACAGCCTATGTCTGGAAACCAGGTTTCTATTTGTACTAGTGTATGTCCCTCTAACATCTGCATTTTTTAAATGGGGTTTTGAATTTTGCACTGGTGGCAGTGTTTTGGTGTTACTGGCACAGGAAGTCTTAGAGAAGGGCATCAGAGAGAGAGAACAAGAGTTTTTACAGTATTTAAATTCTACTGGAAGAATTGCAAGGCACTTAGCAATAATTCAAACTGCTGTGCTAGAAAACCGTTTTACATTCCAATAGAGCAGTGTTTTCTCTCTGAATTCCTGAGGGCTTTTTAATGGCAGACAAAGTTCTCAGAAAGGTTTTTTTTTTTTTTTTTTTACTATTACTGATATTTGCCTGAAATATGAAGGCAAATATATGTGTGGCTGAGAGTTTTTTAGGTTTGTAGTGAACAATGGTGAGGCCCAACAGATCTAGTTAGCATCCAGTATAAATGCCTCTGTGGCAGATATGCAGTAATTCTTTGACAGAAACACTGATGGGTTAACAGTTTCTTCTGAATGTGAAGAATTTTGCATCTACTGCAAGAGGACATACAGTAGCTGAATGTTTTATGAGTTAGATCTACCAGTCTCAAGGTGGGGTCCAGAATTCTCCCAGAATTCCAACAGATCTCCAGACAACAGAGTTCAGTTCTCCTGGAGGAAATGGCAGCTTTGTAGAGTGGACTGTGTGGCATCACATCTCAACTCCCTCTCCTCCCCAAACTCCACCCTCTCCTAGGCAATGCCCCCAAATATATAGCAATTTCCCAAGCTGGGTTTGGCAACCTTAGTTGGATCCTTCTCCTAGCAGCCCCCTGAAGACACCAAAACATGATGCCAGACATTTGGAGATGCACTGGACAGAAAGCCCCGCAACAGTAACTACTGTGAGGAGGAGAAGCAAGCAAAACCTTTCACCCTTCCTTTTTCACCAGTGGACCATTGGCACAAGAGGCAAAGAGGGGCAATTTCCTCCTCTTCACTGCTGATACCAGTGTTGTATGGCTTTTTTGTAGACACGAGTTTGCCAACCCGCCGCATCCTCTTTTTGAGGCATATAGTTGCAGGAAGGGAAAGACCTGTCTCTCCTTTGATCCATACGCTTTAAATAGCTACTTCTGCACTGTCACTTCTATAGGGCTCAAGCAGTATAAGGAGTACTCACTCCAATGGGCCTTGTGCTGGTACAAGAGTCTGAATATTCAATAACAGCCAGCATCTCAACTGGAAATATGGGATTTCATGCATCTATTCCTAGCTGGAGAATGGATGAAAGAAAATACTCCTGTGCAGGCAAGAATTAACTAAGGAATGACTTGTAAGAATCATGAACAAGCTTCTATTTCTGAAACATATATTGGGTATTTATGCATATATAAATTTCATACAATACAAAATTTATTTATCATTACCTAGAATAATAGTAATCAGGATTGTGACAATCATTTTCATTTATGTTCAAGTTTTGTTCAGCTTTGTGTTTAAATCACAGATCCTAACACAAAATATATTGTTCAGTACAAAGGTATTCATTAAAAATAAGTGCATATTTTAGCAGTCTAAATTACAATATCACATTTCCCCCCTGTATTGACATAACAATGTAAAAAATGGGTGGAAACCCTCATTACTGCTAGCTATTACCAACTTCTAGACTTGATTCAAAGACTCTTGCTGGTTTTCTTTTGTAAATTGAATCAATAGTGAGTAAGATGGATTTCTACCTCTAAGCAGATCAGTAGAAACAGCTATAACTTCTTAAAAATTGCTTTTTCAATATCAGGCAAATGCATTCTTCTATCTCCCCTTTAAAGCAGGTATCTCCTAAATTTCCAAGTATGTGGATTGAGCTAGTTTAAAATGGTGGCCACACAGTGAGATTTGGCAAAAACTCTAATCTCTCTTATTGCCTGCGGAGGCAGCTGATTACAAACAGACTTTTAAACCATACAAAAAGATGTCTATCTAATAAATGCAATTTTCCCCATCGCCTTCTCTTAAGTTGATATAAACTGTTCCCAGGGCAAATATAACCTACATGTTATGGTGTATAGTAGTTTTAATTTGAAAAGGGGAAAAAACATGAAATAGCATGAAATGGACATTCCTGATTTTTTAAAAAGAAAGTTTTTACAGTGCTGGGGAAAAAATGACTACTTTACTTGACTCTAAAGGTTATTGTAGGGATACTTGCCATTTATTTCTAAATTGTATAACCACAGTTATTGCAACAATGTCTGGACTGATAGAGGTAATCTGTAGATGATTCTTCTAAATAAACACTTAGGGCCATAGGCACTTAAGCGATTAAGTGCCTTATTTCACCGTGGTCCTTTCCTAGTGTTGCCAACCTCCAGGTGGGGCCTGGAAACCATTTCTCTGGAGAAAATTGCTGCTTTGCAGGGTGGACTCTATGGCATTGTATCCTGATGAGGTCCATCCATCCCCAAACCCTGCCCTCTCCAGGCTCTAATCCACAAATCTCCAGGAATTTCCCAACTCAGAGTTGGCAACCCTTTCCACTAGGGGTAAGGCAAAAATTCAAGATCCCACTGCCAGTTTCAAATTAGCAATGTGACTCCCAAATCTGTGATGTGTCCTTCTGCTTACAACTGATAGGGTAGTCACTCAGATTCCTCCACTTAGGTTCACACACCACACACGGGTGTATTCAAAACAACATCCATTAACTATTATGAAGATAGAGGAGATGAGAACAACTGGTTTCATGAAAAAGGTGCTCATACAGTCTACAATTCTAACTAACAAACAGAACCCAGCAGGGACTACACCCCATGAGACTAAACCAACTCATACAAATATGAGAAGGGGAACAGATATTTGTAACTGTAGCTTATTGTAATGTATATAATAAACTAGGGTTGCCGATCTCCAGGTACTAGCTGGAGATCTCCTGCTGTTACAACTGATCTCCAGCTGTTAGAGTTCCCCTGGAGGAAATGGCTGCTTTGACAATTGGACTCTATGACATTGAAGCCCCTCCTCCCCCCAAACCCTGCTCTCCTCAGGCTCTGCCCCAAAAACCTCCCGCCGGTGGTAAAGCGGGACCTGGCAACCCTACAATGAACACACCACAAAATCAATAAGATTTTCTGTCTGTTCTGCAAAGAGTAATAGCTATATATAGTGGGTACAGCCAAACTAGAATTATATGTAAATCTCTTTGAAATCAATGGGACTTAAAAGTGCTTAACTTTGGCTGACCTATGCCCAGGATCTTGTAACATCTGTTCCAGGAGTATGCAAGTATGCATTGTATCAAAAGGCCAGTATGAATCACAATTACATATTCCTTTCCCGGCTTTCATATCACACACACATTTTTTTCATTAAGGGTAACTGCACACATCTGGTTATTATGCTGGGGCAGAATATTCAAGTCTATCACCTACCTAGACCTACGTCCAATACACTTCTTTTTCTTCCTTTCTAGCACAGGCCTGCACATCTTGTGACCTTGAAGCACAATGCATATCATACATGAAGGTGGCCCATCAGGGCTTCAAACATTTTGTTTCTACAATCTACCTTGGATGGCAAAAATGGGGCGGGGGGGGGGGGGCTCTTAGGCAATTACCAAGCTGCAACTTGGTGGGTAGAAAATTATTCAGGTCTACTCTAACATGGGTTGCACTACTGGAGACTTGCACTAATCTTCCTTTAAACACAATTTCCTGCATTGTAAATCTGCATAAGAAAGCAGTTGTGCGATGCATGGGGGAAAACAAGTAGAAAATTAGCTCATTAAAGTTCAAGTCTTACTCTTGTGTGCCAGTAGGATTAAGGGTTGCCACCTCTTAGGAGGCATAACTCTAGGGTTGCCAACCTCCAGTGGTGGCTGGCGATGTCTTGCTATTACAACTGATCTCCAGTCAATAAGAGATTTTCTCCAGTTCACCTGGAGAAAATGGCTGCTTTGGACTCTATGGCACTGAAGTCGCTCCCCTCTCCAAACCCTGCCCTCCTCAGGCTCTGCCCCCAAAATCTCTAGGTATTTCCCAACCAGGAGCTTGAAACCCTACTTAAATCTGACAAGGGCCCATTGACGGAAATAGGGACAGAAATAAAGGGTCTGAGGTGGAGTCAAGGGGTCAAAAAGCAGAGCCAAAAGAAAATATTAATATTGGGGCAACTATATCTCCTCACAAATCTCTCTCTGGCTGAGGAGATATCAGGAGAGAAAAGGAAGCAGAAAAGGCAGCCATTGCAGTGTTTAAAGAAACTGCTTCTGAAGCACAGGATAGCATGGGCTAAAAATGAAAGTAAATTGGCTGCAAACCTAGTGCTGGAAGGTCTTCAAGGTTAAGCATGGTGGTTTTTTTCATTAAAAGGTGAAAACAGTTAAAATTGGTCATTCTTCTATTGCATCCTTAATATTAACAACAACAACCACCATCTGGCAACTGACCAGAAGAATGGGAAAACCAATTATGCCTGTGGAAAACTGGCCAGAAAAGTACAATTTTCCACGGGAAAACTAAGAATACAATACAGCAAAACTCAAGACTGGTGAGTGTTAGGCATACCTTATGCTTGTTGGAGGCAGGAGAACTCCCATCCCCAGTGGCCATTGCCCACTGGCACTACAGTGGCCAGTGGAAGAAAAAAACAAATTTAAAAAATAGCCATCAGCAACAACATGACATCACTTCTGGGGAAAACCTGGTTTTACCAAAGAGTGTCTAACAATTCTTAGGGAGGACTGATGCTACACCATTGGTAACCCTGGAGTCCCACTAGTTGCAAGGCATAACCTCACAACTGTAGTAAGTATCTGTTTTAGTGAAAATACCTCCCATCTGGGTCAGTTTTTACTTTACTACCTGCATGGGTGTGGGATGTCCTGCTGCACCGTGACCTCCAGTCAATCAGGAACTACCCCTCCCCAAGTTCCGCTGCAACTGAGCATGTGCAGTGGGAGCTGAAAATGCCACTCCTTTTAAATTCACCTAGAAGCTTAATGTCACTTAATCATGGGAAGGGCCTAATAAGCAGATACCCTGGGGTTGCCAGCGGGAGGTTTTTGGGGCAGAGCCTGAGGAGGGCAGGGTTTGGGGAGGGGGAGGTACTTCAATGCCATAGATCCAATGGCCAAAGCGGCCATTTTCTCCAGGTGAACTGATCTCTATCAGCTGGAGATCAGTTGTAATAGCAGAAGATCTAAGCTACTATTTGGAGGTTAGCAACCCTAAGATATCCACACAATACAAATGGGACGTGTTGTTCCTTAGGCGGAGGTGCCAGTGTCAACGCCTGCTGACTTGGCTGCTGCCCAGATGACTTTGAGGTTCTGATGTTCATTGTGGGGGTTGGAAGCACAGTGTGTGGATGAGCATAAATATGAAAATGTTAGAGTAAAATGCACCCTGTGGTGCCCCACTTGATTTGGGACATCCATCCATTTCCGAAGGAAGGAAAGAAAGAAAGAAAGAAAGAAAGAAAGAAAGAAAGAAAGAAAGAAAGAAAGAAAGAAAGAAAGAAAGAAAGAAAGAAAGAAGGATGGATGGTGCAGGCTGTGAATTTGGCCATGCAAGGGAACTGCCATACACTGCTTATTATTCAACTGTGACTATCAGCATGTTGAAGTAGACTCGTAACTCTACTTTTAGACGCTGCTCAAATGTATCTATGAAGAAAGCGTATTCATTAATTTGAATAATGTAAATTCGCATAAAATTTTCTTGACAGATTCTAAGGTGAGGTGACTCAATTGTGGGGAACTGCAGCACTGGCCTTGCTGTGGTTATGGGCTCACCTATGTTAAAATGACCATTTCGAGCAAATGTCAGCAATGGTTTTTGTTCACTGGTTGTGCCAGTCATGTCACAGGCACACTGAACTGAGTCAGTTCAGTGGTTGCCAAAGGCCATTTCTTCTGAGTTCAGTAAATAGTGGTTGGCATGCACTTGGCTGGCATTGTGAATGGCAGACCTTGGCTGTTACAGGCTTGAAGGAGCACACTAATTTGCTTTCCAACTGAGGTAAATCATAGCCTTTGCACATTGTTTCCTGTAGGGTTTTTCCATGTTATTTAAGCAGGTGGAAATGATGTCTGGTTTTTTCGGTTACTGTGCTCTCTACCTACCTAGCAAGATAGAGCAGTTAGATTTAAGCCCAAAGTATTTATTTTGTGAGACTATTAATTGATTGAAAATTCCCTGTTTTGCTTGCCAAGTTCTGCTAGGTATAAACATTAGGGACACAATCTCTTTTGCAAATAATTGTTCTATAGCTCAATGAAGAAAGAACCTTCTTTGGGTCAATAATATTTCTCTACTAATGTTTTATTATTTTGATAGGGTTGTCAGGCGCCCGCTGGTGACGGGCAAACCCCCGGCAATTGCCCCCTCTGCCCACCGACCACCTGAGGGTTGGCGGGCAAACGCATAAGCTGTACAAATTGGTACTGCTACTGGACAAACAGTCAAAAGTTGGAAATGAAATGAAGGCTTACCCATATAGGGGCATTGATCCTGTGTTTAGGTGATGGAAATGCTAATAGCAACAGGTTCTGCTAGTGGCTAAAAATGCACAGGCACTGGGCAAGATTAGATTTATTCCAAGTGACTTTATGGGATCACTGTGCTACTCTAATAATTGTGATCTGGCATCCTGTTTTTGCTCTCTGTTTTTTGTTTCTGTGGAGGCTTGAGGCCTGTTTACTTGTCTGATGCAAACCTAAACAGAAGTTCGACCTGCAACCAGGATTGGGGGTGGGGTGGGGTGGAGCAACTTGGAGGTAGTCTCATAACATTTATTCCCCCCCCCCCAAGTGGAGGCTATCTAATTAAGCATTCTTTTGGGCAGTGAGGAGGGAAAGAAATATAGTTTCCAGATATTAGGATTTGTGATATTATTCAGAGGAATCGTGATAAATGAATCGGGGACAGAGAAATCAAAGAAGATGGGGATTGTCCATTGTTGAAGAAACAGAAGCCCACTAGAACATCAGTGTAGGTGATTTTAAAAAATCACCATGTCAGTGAGAAATACAGGAGGAGGGTGATAACTGAAGGTGTACATACCGGAACTATGAAAACAAGGCTGAATAGAATTCTTAGAAATGTGTTTTCAGTGGTTGAAGACAAAGGTTAAGGACAAAATCCAAGAGTTATTTCTTATTTGTTTTAATTAGAATATCTGAATTCTGAGAATGTGATCTTTTAAAACAAATACATGTTTACCTCTTTGTAATTTTTCCTGTTTATTCTCTAAGGAGTTTTGAATGATATTTCATGGGTTAAAATATATTATGTGAAGTTATTTTCACATTAGAGCTTCTGATTGCAGGTGTCTTAACAGTCTTCACTGGGAATGTTAACAGTTACTCACTTGGTTAAACCCATTTTTGTCTGTGTTATGACTTCAACAATTTGATTCAGTTAATTAGTCCCCTGTTGTTAATTGTTTGCATAAAGGACAGTGCACTTGGATCTCACTGTAGGTTCCTCTGTCGTACAAATCTTAGTGGCTTCTCATGTTTCTTAGTCTAACAAGGGCCTTAAAATGTCAGCCTCTGCAGGCAAAATTACCTACTCTTGTTAGAACAGAAATCCATGAACAAGATACATTTCCACTTTTCTTCCCTGTGGCATAGATTTATTTACTGTGAGAACTGCTGACTTTAAGTCATCATGAATATTTGGTTTACATGGTCAATCGGTCCTTCTCTGAAATAAACCTCTTGTTACAGGGTGAAGTATGTTATTTACTATGGTGATCAGCCACAAATGGTTAAACGATTCTTGTACCAATACATTCTTCTATAAGCATGAAGTTGTTTAAGTTGATGGTTACCATGGTTCCACATACTTGACATTGGTTCTTTGTGCAGGGGGAAACCCAGCTTGGCTTGTGTTTTTCTCACACCTACTTAGGAAGAGGTATTGTGTAAATTCAAATCGAAACAGACAAATAAATTTACATTTCAAAGGAATTTCAATACTTGCATTTAGAAACACACTAAAAAGGAAAAAAACATGATAGTCAGTAGAGATACGTTAAAGTGTGTCTGTTTGTGGGGGGGGAGTGTCAGTAGCAAATCAAAATTCCTCACATCTTTCCCACATGGCACCACTTGCCAGCTCGGAGGTAATTCAGCTGTGTTTGAAATAATTCCTGGCTAAAGATTGACAAGAGTGAGAATTGTACTGAAATAAAATATGACTCACAAAGATTTCTGATATTTTCATGTCCTTGGTAAAGAATTTATCTGATCTGCTGGGCCATTCCAAAGCATCAGCCTGGCCATCCTCAAGTGGACACATCCTGCTCCCTGACCACATTGCCGGGGCATGGCTCTTCATGCCAGTCTTGTCACCTGACAGGCTCACCCTGGCACTGGCCTCTCTGCAGAGTGATTCACCTGCAGGGGACAAGTAAGGGATGAGCAATGAGGGGTCACAACACATTAATGCTAATCCCCAGGGGTGTGCTCAGTGGCCACAAGGGCACATACATACCGGAGAGGTCCTTAATGCCATGACCCCCCCCCACCATGATGGGTAGAATGACAGCCACTTCACAGCTTTAGCGCCAGGCAGACCCTCCAACATTATCCAGTCATATGGCATACCATATGCAATGAAGGTTGTTGCCCTTTTTCCCAACACCACCGCCTGGTATCTGTGTAATCCACCTTCAACCCACACTGTTCATTTGGGCGATGCAGCAACAATGCAAGAGATGCACTACCAGGCACTCCTGTGCATGAATCAGAACTCAGCAGATCCCTGATGATACCTGCCTGGAGCATTTTCCACCTGGCAAGAACTGCCACCCAAGGCCTGGATGGGCCCTTGGGCTAGCCCTACTGGGTTAGGTGCCACTCCCATGGCCAACCCCCTTCCCACAATGTCTGGGACATCATTGTCCAGATTCTCATTGTTTGTTAATTGTGGGAGGATGAGGAGAGAGTGATCTACTAATAGTAAGGGCTTTCCCAGATGTAATACGTTATGTCTGGCACACAAGGGGAAGTCCTGAAGTGGGTCAGTGCCTTTTGAGTGACTATGCTCTTAGAATGGACCCCTTCCTGAGAAGTGGTATGTTATCTTATTCAGATAGTCACCTACTAAGCAGGACTCAACTACTTTACTCACTTAAAAAGTAAGTCTTTTTATTGATGTACTCCAATGTAATTGTGTATATATATATATGTGTGTATATGCAAGTATTACAAAGGCTTAATATTCAGTAACGATGTATACAGTAAAGCAATCAAGTTCTACATACTATTCAGTTTTAAAATCCACTTAAAATATAACAGTTAAAGAAGTCTGATTTAGTTCAAAGTATCTAATTCACATTCTAGAATAATATATTTGTAAAGCCATACATACCAACACCATTTTCTGAGAGAGGTCTCAAGTTCTAGCCCTCTCCCTGCCTGTATTTATACTGTTTCAGTCACCTTCAAAGAGGTTGACTTTGAGAATCGATCAATTTTCATTTTTACTGCACATGCTCAGTGGCCTCTCATTACATTACCAAATAAGGACTTCCTCTTTCACCAGGCTATTTTGCTAAACTTTAAATGATCAGTTTTCAGCTTTATTATCACTCTATATAATCAATTTAACATCATTCTCATCTCCAGAAAAATACATTGAGATTGAACCCATTCATTAATTAATAGAATCTTGTTTTCATGTTTAAATCATAAAATACAATTATTGTTTACATTACATCATAGTCAGCATAAAATACCCTTGGATTGGATAGCATTTCTGCACTTCAAGTCATTGGAAAAGCACTCGGTTCTGTAACTCTAAAATTATAGAAAGAGCTAACAATTTCTCGTTAGCCATTGAAAAGAGCGGCTTATATAAAGAGCAGCTAACCTTTTCTCGTTAACCATTGTAAAGGCTGGGAAAGGTCATAGAAAAAGGCAGCATGTGTTGCTAATAAAATACTGAAACCTTTAATAGTGTAATAGAAGCATAACAATATTCTGGCAGAATATTCAGGCTCTCCTTCCTTTTAAAAGGAATTTAAGCCTCTGCTATTTATTTTGCAGTTTTTATGTGTAATTGGGTTTTATATTGAATAATTCTGCATATGTACAACACTAATTTCATGTTCATGTGCTCTAATATGTCAAAGCCTGTAACAGTCCCTTGCTCAGGAGAGGATACAATTTTGTACAAGGGAATGCCAAAGAGGTCAGTGGCTCTTCCAGGACTATTGGTCCAATCCTAAAGTCTTACTTGCCTGCTGGAATAGTTGCCCAGGTTCTAATGGAAGGCTTAATTGGTTGATACACAGCACCAGCAGGGGGCTGTAAACTGTGTGTTAGTGTCTGCGATTTGATACGGACATAGATATGTGGGTCTCTTAGGATAAATTGGATGTAGCAATATCATCTGTGCAATCGGGAGCTTAAATAGTAAGCTCTGTTCTTTGGTACAGCTGTAAGCATGTTGAAAAATTTACAACAGATGGCTACAGGAGTGTATATGGGATTCTATTGACAGATATGTCCCCAAGTGGCTTAAGTCATTTTATAAGAGCATATCTGTTCTGATCCTAATTTGGCTGTATGTGGTTTTCTCCTGATCCCCAGCCCTTCTCTCCCATAGAGAGTCTGCTACGTCTCACTTTGAATACTTCAGAGAGCCATATTTTAAGGCAATCGAGCAAAGTATTTGGGTTGCCGCATAATGGAAATACCATCCAAATACCACATCATTGAATTATTTCTGGCTCATAAATTGTTCTTGGGAGCTAAAAAAAAAAGTGAATGAAATATGCAAGCTTTGTCAATGTATCTGGATTTGTTTGGAATGCCAGCTTTGGTGCTGGTTTATTGTAACCTATCTAGGGTGCCACATGGGAGGACGAGGCGTATTGCTAATGTTTTGTGAATTGGTAAACTGATTTGAGTACGCTTATCGTTAACAAAAATGAAAACATTGTGTGGAAAAATCTTATCACTTTCCAGCTCTGCTCATACTGACAGCACTCTTGAGGCCGTGATATATACACTGAAAATTTAATAAAACAGGATCATTTATTATCCCTGATTTTTTCCCCTGCTTGTTGACAAGGAATTCATCCCTGTCTTGATTCTAAAGGATTGTCAGTGTGTGGCACAAAATAATGACAAATTGAAAATCACAACAGTTGAGGTATTAAATACATGCCTTTAGGAGTAATCTGCTTTCAAGAATCATTTTTAGTTCATCCATATATCAATTTTATTTGTAAAACCCTTTGGTGGTTAACTTGCTTGTGCCAACAAATAGGGCATGCACGCAGGGTTGATGTTGCCTGCTAGCGTTGTTATTTAGAGATCTAATGCCTCTGAATATGGGCATTACCTTGATGTCATCATGGTTAGGAACCATTGATGGACCACTCCTCCATGAATCTGCCTAACCCCCTTTTAAAGCTATCTATGCTCATGGCCATCACTATGTCCACTGGCAGAGAATTCCAGAAGTTAATAACTCACTGAGTAAAGAAGGACTTTATTTTGTCCATCCTGTCCATCAGTGTCACTGGACATAGATTCAAGATGAACGAAGGGAAATACTTCTTGTGTAATTAAATTTCAATTAAACACCAGCATGTTCTGGTACATGCCACATAACTAACAGTGCAGTTTTAAGCAGAGTAACATTTTTATAAGGACACTGAAATCACTGGAATAAGAAATTCTGCTTAGGAATACACTCTAACACAGCCAAGTCATAAAAGATTTGGGAGGGGAAAAATATGCTTTGAGCATTATCCAGCCAAAGCTAAGCACTTGTAGTCCTCCTTGGTACATGTTTTACTTATTTAGAACAGTTGAACTTTGAAAGTGTTTATGTATGGGTAGATCAAGATTGTGCTGTGTTTGTTTGCCACAATGCTCCTCCTTTTGGAAGCAGGGGCAGTCCTGAGTCAGTGGTCTGTGTGATATCTGATTTGCATGCAGGGTAGCACACCCAGTGATCCCAATTCATTTCAGTATAGGGAGCTGCCTGCATGGACAAAGGAATGTGCATGTGGGCTTCCTTAGCTAAAACCAATTCAGAAACCCTTTTGGATGGGATGGGAGAATACGGTGCAAGCTCCCAAATCCATTTGCATTCATCTAAACAAAATGAATTTCAGAGAACAGATACAAATGTGCTTCTTTCTAGAAAAGCGAACTAGGCTCAATGATAAATATTCTGTAAAATATCTCTTTCACTTACACTGTTTCTCCTCTTTCCCTATATTTTTGTTTCAAATTGAAACATAGCTTTTGAATTTCTTGTTCTTAAAAGTTACTGTTCCAGATGGCAAACAATTACATTTTGAATTCCATGTCTTTTTTATTTTTTTAGCATCTATTTTTGAAATGTGCCAACAGTTTTAATGGAGTTATCTTTGATTCAATTAAAGATTACACATTTTATTCAATTGCTAAAATGAACTTTTGGTGTAGCGGAAGCCAGCATGCTCCAAATGAATTAATTCACCAGCTTGTTGGAAAGAAAAAGAAAAAAATGACGTATTATGTTTTTATTTCATCCCTTCAATCAACTGTAAGAAGAATCCTGTATGAACATGAGAAATTCATAAGTAATAGACCATTAAATTGACTAAAACTTCATTCATTACTGGAATATGATCTGAAATAGATCAGGTTCCGTAGCAGAAGAGTATTCCCTTTCTACCCCTCATTCCTTCATAAGTTATAGCAAGCTGAACATAAATCTCTTCATATGTTACACCCAACAGGTGCATGTTGCAGTTGAAGCCACATCTAGTATTATTTCTTTAAGTGTGAATTATCTGAATGAGTTTTGTGCTGCCTTTTTGAATGCTATGAGATGGAATATTTAGTATTGTGTTCCTTCTTTTTTTAAAAATCACACATTTAAGTGCAAAAATATCTACTGACTGCAGCTGAGAGCTTGAAAAATGTAATGTGTAGCAAACAACAACAATGGTAGGGTTAATAATTAGCATATTTTAAAAAATTGGAAGGATATATCCTCTATTTTTATAATGGTCTTGCAAAGCTGAAGACATTCATTAAGTAAAGACTATGTCTCTAGTAGTTCATTATTACACACAACAAGATGTTGTGCTTGACATATGCGGCCTAAGGCAAAACCACTGTCAGTGGCCCCAGAATATGTATATTCACGGTGCATGGGAGGAGGCACCTGCCTGTATGAGTTTCAGGTTGGTAGCCATGTTAGCTTGTAGTAGCAAAACAAAATTCAAAACCAGTGGCACCTTAGAAACCAACAAATTTTTTAGAAGTTTTGTTGGTCTTTAAGGAGTTACTGGACTCAGTGTTCGTTCTGCTACTTGTAGCTTTTGTAGGAGAGGGTATCACTGCTCTGATTGGATATGCATGCATAGTCACCCATGTGCTTATGCATCACAGTAGATCCACATAATTATTTGTGCATATTGTCCAGCTTGCTCATGCATAGTGTCACCTGATGGCAGTATATGCATACATATTTTGGATTTCTGGGTCTGCCTTTGGACTTAATGCCTAGAGGTTTGTCCAGTGCAAGTTTGTCCACATAAAGCCCTAAAAACAGCCATGGGTTTGCTGTTTTGATATTGGAAGTTGGTCACCTATACATAAGAGATCGTGATGTGAGGTCAGTGTATACAACAGGTTTCTATCTCTACTTTTTGTGGGGGAGTAGAAGGTGACCCCACCCCTTGTATCATCCAGCAAGGTGTCTCCAAAACTGGGAAGGTAGGGGGACAGATTTACAAAACGGCTTGTGGAAACAGCATGAGGAATGGTACCAGGATAAAAGGAGGAAATTCCGGTGATCATTTTCCTAAAGGAACACTATAAATCACAGCTCTTGTGGTAACCATCAGTTGTCCTGATGCCCAAGCAGTGATTTCCCTACTTTTATGCAACAGTGGACAGAGCTTGCTCCTTGTATGCTTTGAAAATCAAAGTCTTCTACTATGAGGACTGGAACCAGTTTTTAAAACTTTCCGCTCCCTATTTATGAGTAATATTTTATGGAAGCGGCTGTCCATTGGGATGGAGCTGAGGCTCAGTGACCTTTAAATGCAGAACATGCCAGGTTAAATTCCTGAAATCTCCACTTAAATGGATCAAGAAGTAAATGATATAAAACAACTTTACCTGGGATCCTGGTGAGCTTCTGCCAGTCAGAGTAGACAATAACTGACCATAATAGACCAGAAATCTGACTCAGCAGAAGGTAGGGTTGCCAGGTCCCTCTTCATCACCAGCAGGAGGTTTTTGGGGCAGAGCCTGAGGAGGATGGGGTTTGGGGAAGGGAGGGACTTCAATACCATAGAGTCCAATTGCCAAAGTGGCCATTTTGTCCAGCTGAACTGATCTCTATCGGGTGGAGATCAGTTGTAATAGCAGGAGATCTCCAGCTAGTACCTAGAGGCTGGCAACCCTAGCAGAAGGTAACTTCATGTATGTATCATCCTGGTTCATCTTTGGAAAGAATGTACCCCAATATCATGCTTTGCTGGTATATCGGGGGCTTCTACACAGGGTTGTTGTGAAAATAAAATGGAGGAGATGGGAATGTTGTAAACTGTTTGGGGCCTGCATTTGTGGAGAAAGGCAGGGTATAGATGAAGTAAATAATAAATATAGCTGAAATGGAGGGCAGATAAAAGATAGGTTGCTGGGTGGATGGGAAGGAGAGAAGGACATAGGGAAAGGGGAGAAGATATGGAGGCTGAAGGAGGCAGGAAAGAGGAAATGGGGAGAGAGATACACGGAAAAGTGGTGTGTCCCCCACAAATCCTTGCAGATTCCCCACCATGCAACCTGGCTAGCTGGACCTGGCCTGGTGACTGGCATTGCACAACTCAGCTGTAATCCCAGGTTGAGGCTGACAGCGGGAGGGAAGGAGGGAAAGCTCAAAACAGGGGGGCAGATAAAAGTAAGTTAGCTGGTGAATAGAAAGGAGAGAAGGAAGCAGAAAAAGGAGAGAGTCTCTATGTATCAGCAACATGAGAAGGCAACATATGAGCCAAAACCCAGTCTGAGCTGAGTGGCACCTGTAGTGATGGCAGGGCTACTGGAGCTTGGCTCTGATTGTTCTTGGCTGCCAGTGCCCCTCCAGGGCTGTGGCACACCAGGAACTTTCCCTGTAAGTTAAATGTCCAGTCTGCCCCTGACTACAGCAAACTTATTTATAAACAGGCGAATCATTACCCGTTAAATGTATACATTTCAAAGGAACCAAGGAGGAACCAAGGGAGAGGAAACAAACAGAGCTAAGGAGCTCACTCTCTCTTTTCTGAAAAAGGGAGAGAGGCTGTTTTTGGCAACCTGCATGTTCAGTAGCAGTTTTTGACTGTGGGTTACCTGAGGGTTTAGATTTGCCTAAGCGGTTGTGAAACAACTCCTGTGGAGTGACAGGCAGAGATTGGGAGGAAAGGGACCCTTTCTCAGGTCACTGAAAGGGAATAGGCTCTGGCAAGGAGATATTCCAGATACAGGGGACAGGGTTTTTTTAAGGGTTTACTGCCACAAAACTGGGGTAGATCTACAGAGAGAACTGGAAGAGAGATTTGAGGAACAATCTCCATATTTCTTTGTTCTCTGGGGGAGAGAGATTGTATAATCTCCATACTTCCCTGTTAGCTAGGCAGCATAATCTGGCTAGGAACATCTCTAGGAAGTTCTGTGAACTGAATTTTGGAACTTAATTTAATAATTGTAATTCTGTACTAACTAAGCCATCTAAGATCTATGCCTTCTCTGTAGTAAAACTTCTAAACTATCTCTGGTTCTATGCCTTCCCTACATACGGTTTTCCCTCCAAGTCTATCCCCCATGCTGTGTTTAATAAATCTTTGTTACTTGGTTATTAACTTGAAAAAGCCTCTGGTGTCTCATTTCTACTGAGGTAAAATAAGTAAAGGGACTAAGGAGAAAAATTAAAACTCCAATCGAACATTTGGGGGAAAAGTCTCTTCCCCATAATTCGGTTGTTCAGTTGTTGGTTAGCAGAATCAGGTTCTGATAGGCAGGGGTTTTTGAAGTTCCAGCTGGGATTCTACTGAGTGGTTTTTTAGGAACCCTGCTGGTCCTTTCCCATTCTACAAATCCTGGTGGTGAGAAGAAAGCCAGCACAGAGTAATTAAGCTGCTCCACTTTCAGCAACACAAGAGCAGCACAGATGTTTGCCATTCTGTTCCATCCCATCTCTGTCAATTTTGTAATAGATTGTTTCACTCGAAGAGCCTTGCAAACATTTCCATTATTTTTATTTTAAAGTGACACCAGCAAGGGAGCCATAATTTATAATTCGGTGAATCATGGGATGAAAGAATGAACACCAAAGAATTTTGTGGCAGAGAAGTGCATAAATTGTACATTAAGGATTAATCCCCCCTCCCGCAAAGTAACAAAACAAATTGATTGAAAATTTAAGTGCACCATGCAAATCTCTCTCTTCATCATGACTATAATTTGTCTTTTTACTCAGGTGAATAGTAAAGCAGTTTGCTAGTGGGAATTGATCACTGCTGCAGGACAGTTAGGGGAGAGGGAGAAGCACATCCTGGGAGGGAGGTTCACATCCCCACTCTACCTTGAAGCTCACTGGTTGACCATTGGCTAGAGACTGTCTCTGCTTAAGAACATAAGAAGAGCCATGCTGGATCAGACCAAAGGCCCATCAAGACCAGCATCTTGTTAAGAACATAAGAAAGGCCCTGCTGGATCAGACCAAGGCCCATCAAGTCCAGCAGTCTGTTCACACAGTGGCCAACCAGGTGCCTCTAGGAAGCCACAAACAAGACGACTGCAGCAGCACCATCCTGCCTGTGTTCCACCGCACCCAAAATAATAGGCATGCTCCTCTGATACTAGAGAGAATAGGTATGCAGCACGACTAGTATCCATTCTTACTAATAGCCATGAATACCCCTCTCCTCCATGAATATGTCCACTCCCCTCTTAAAGCCCTCCAAGCTGGCAGCCATCACCACATCCTGGGGCAGGGCGTTCCACAGTTTATCTATGCGTTGTGTGAAAAATACTTCCTTTTATCTGTTTTGAATCTCTCACCCTCCAGCTTCAACAGATGACCTCGCATTCTAGTATTATGGGAGAGGCAGAAAAACTTCTCCCTGTCCACTCTCTCAAAAAGCTTCTCCCTGTCCACTCTCCCTGTTCACACAGTGGCCAAGCAACTGCCTCTAGGAAGCCCACAAGTAGGAAGACTGCAACAGCATCCTCACACCCATGCCCTCCAGCAACTAATAGAAGATGGCATACTACCTCTGGTAATGGAGTGAGTAGACGTCCATCATAACTAGCAGCCATTGATAGCCCTGTCCTCCATGAATCTGTCCACTCCCTCTTTTAAAGCCTTTCAAGTTGGCGGCCATCACCACAGCCTGTGGCAGCGAGTTCCACAATTTAACTATGTGCTGTGTGGAGAAGTACTTCCTTTTGTCTGTCCTGAATTTCCCACCCTTCAGTTTCAGTGGATAACTCTTGGTTCTAGTATTATGGGAGAGGGATCATTCTTTATCATTACTATACTTTTTCTTCATCCTTTTACTCAGGTGACCAGTAAGGCAGTTTGCTAGTGTATTGACCATAGCTACAGGACATCCTGGGAGGTGGGTTCGAACATCCACTCTCCTATGAAGTTCACTGGGTGACCTTTGGCAAGACACTCTCTCCCCTTAACTTACCTCACAGGGTTTTTGCGTGAACAAAACGGGGCCACGCCATGTACATCATCTGGAGCTTTATGGAGGAAGGACAGGATAAAGGACTGTAGGCAAATAGGCGGGGGACAGTCAGCACCATCCGTGGGTGTTCATTCAGCCCCTAGCCTGGACTGCTGATGTCAGCAAAGGATGATAGTTAGTCAACTCAGCAGTTGCATAAATAAATGGTGCTGACTGAGCTACTCTTGCCTCCACTGTCATGGTGGTGCTTTTTCCTCCCCTCTCAGTTACTCCACATTGGCAGTAAACAATTACCACCAGCAAACTTCCATACCAACTGCCGATAGTTTTTTTTATCACACTGGTAGTGAGGTTTCCCCTTCTTTTTCCAATATAATCTTAAATCCCAAGGTAATATTGTCCAGTGTTTTGTGCTCAAAGGAGGGTACTAACTAAAGGTATCAGACTAAATGAACTGGCTTATGGAAACTGTTTTGTGTTAAAGGATAAAAGACAAGGTATTTTCCTTTCTTTACTAGCACCCAGATAGGAATTCATAATAGCTGATTTTCACATGGAATGAAAGACTGGGTCATATTTTTTCTGTCAGCACTAAGAAAAGTAGTAAGACGTTTTGTCTGTTATTGATTTCATGTCAGAGCTGAAGATTTTAATGAAAAAGATGTTTAAATCATGTTTTATTTTCTTTCCTTTGTATCCTCTCCATTCCAGAAGCTACATTTTTTCACACAGTATTTTTATATGTTTACTCTGGAGCAGTGAAAATGGGAGGAACTAACAGTTTTAAAATAGTAGAATAACATTGTGGCGCTACAGAAAAAAAATTCACTCATATTGACCTTGTGTTAGAGCCATACTAAATTTTTCGCTAACAGAAGGGAAAGTGTAATATTTGCCAATTCACCTTTCCTGCTGCAGACCACCAGATTGTCCCTCATGCCATTCCTGAAACCCCCCCCCCCATTTTCCAGCAGCAGCTTTTCAGGGAGATCAATGGGCTGCAGCGGGAGGTGGGAGACAGGAACGTTTGTTTCACTGACAGAAGTGCCTTTTGTTAATGGGAAACTTAGTTTGGATCCTATCTCTTGACTAAAACGTTAGGGGAGTTTCTGGAAAGCAGATAATCCACTCCAACCACTCTGTGTATGTTGCAGAACTCACAAGGTTCCAAATTCCCCCTTGCAAAGAAAGCCTCCATATTAGGTATGATGGATTTGTTCTCACTAGGGTTTATGGATAAGGTCGCCAGGTCCCTCTTCACCACTGGCAGGAGATTTTGGGAGCAGGGCCTGAGGAAGGCGGGGTTTGTAGAGGGGAGGGACTTCAATGCCATAGAGTCCAATTTCCAAAGCAGCCATTTTCTGCAGGTGAACTGATCTCTGTCAGCTGGAGATTGGTTGTAATAGCAGGAGATCTTCTGCTAGTACCTGGAGGTTGGCAACCCTATTTATGGGCAAGTTTTTGCTTTTTGGACTAATTGATTTTTACAGATCATTTACAAAGACAGTACCACATAGAGTATATTAGAGTAATCTAACTTGGATGTGATCAGAGCACGGTTCACTGTGAGCAGATCATGCTTTTTGAGGAAGGATCGTAGCTGATGAATCAGCCAGAGCTAATAAAAATTGCTCATTGCCATGGAGGAGACTTGTGAAAACACAATAAGACCTATTTAGTGGCCTACTGCCTAAGAAATCCTAACTATGCATCCTTAAAGCTTCTCTGATGTCAGGGGACTTCCTCACAAAAAAATAAATTTTACATCCCTTGCCAAATTCCAGTAGAATTGAAGCCTTCCTGAGGTCTTCTGTGAAGGCATTCCAAAGGGCTAGGATGGTCACTGAGAAGGTCTATAAGCAGACAGCAGCAGAACACCCCTGAAGAAGGTGGGACAGCTTACAAATGTGTCTGTGCTGAGTAATATTGCCTCATGGGTTCATAGAGAAAGGATAGTGCTTCAATGATGTTGGACCCAGATTTCCTAAGACCTAAACCAGGGATGGATTGGCCATTAAAGCCACTGGGGAAATCCTGGTTGGACCAACAGTTGGTAGAGCTGCCTCCCCCTGCCAGGGCTGCCACTGCAGTAATTGGCAGCCTATGCTGCTGCCACTGTGATACGCCAATGGTCTTCACCCCATGGGGGGGCAGGGAAACTGTTGCTGCAAAAAAGCTGACTGACCTCGAGCCAGCTGCCCCAGTCCATGTGAGGTGTGTGCTCCGGACTGGGGCAACCAGTTCATTGTGGCAGTGGCAAGAGAGTAGGTTTTTGCACCTTTCCTCCTCTCTGTTGGGGGAAGGACCCAGGGTGGGAAATACCTGGAGATTTTGGGGGTGGAGCCTGAGGAGAGCTGGGTTTGGGGAGGGGAGGGACTTTAATGGGGCACTATGCCATAGAGTCCACCTTCCAAAGTGGCCATTTTCAGGTGAACTGATCACTGTCGCCTGGAGATCAGTTGTAATAGCAGGAGATCTCCAGCCACCACTTGGAGTTTGGTAACCCTACCCAGAAACAATGCAGGGTAGATCTAGGAATCTCTGGAATCTCTGTGGATTTTGTGCATCAAGGTGTACGAATATGCTTGGTTGCCCTGCCACCTAGATTCAAAGCATTTTTCATTTTTTAATTGCATTCATTTTTAAATTGTAAATTGAGCAGGGCTTTGACAAGAGGGAACAGAAATCTATTAAATAAATAAGTACATTAATAGCTTCTGCACAAAGCCTACAAGTGAACCAATTTTCATGAAATTTGGACCCTGCAAATAGATTTTGTGCAGAGGAACCAATTACAGAATCAAGGCTGGGAAGCAGAGCAAGTGGATCAATCTGTCACCATACGATATACCCTTCCCCACCCAATCTGGCCAAACTGATTTATGCCGCAGTAACTTCAGGGTTAGCATATTATAACACACTATACATGGAACTGCCTTTGAAGATTAAGATGATTCACCATCCCTTGCTCATGGAGTGGCAGGGGGAAATTAGAGAGGAATAGTGTCAGGATGTCACTTCTTGTTCTGAAACAGGAAGTGATGCCCAGCAGTCTTCACACCCAATGCTTCCAGGGATTGCCAACCAAGGACTTGGTAACCTTATGTCATATACACATGACACTGGTGCTATAAGCACTTTACCAGTTGTTACTTAGATTCCTGATTCAATTCAAAATGCTGGTTATTACCTACAAAGCCCTTCAAGGGCTGGGACCCACGTATCTATTCCTAATATGCTTTCTTAAATTGTTCTCAGCCAATCAGTCATTGTTTAAAAATCTCATCTTGCATCAAATTAGGTCTGCCTTAGCTAGAAATAATGCTTTTTTCCCCTGTGTTGGCCCTTACCAATGGAACAGCTTAGCTGTGGCTTTTGGGAAAGCTTCCACCTTGTGGATTTTTCTGAAGCAATGTAAGGCGGAATTATTTTGCTGTTGAATTGTGATGATGAGCTATGTTTAAGAGGTTGAGCCAGAGAGGGCTTATAACAATTTCAAGTCTGATCTAGGGTTGCCAACCTCCACATGGCACCTGGGAATTTCCTGCTATTACAGTTGGTCTCCAGAAGATCAAGATCATTTCCCCTGGAGAAAATGGCTGCTTTGGAGGGTGGACTCTATGGCATTATGCCCCACTAAGGTTCTTCCTCTCCCCAAACCCCACCCCATCCAAGCTCCACCCCCATATCTCTAGGAATTTCCCAAAAGGAGCTGGAAACCCTGGCCTGGTGACTGGTCTGATGCTGGTGTCTAAGTTTAGCAGCTTTATTTTGTTTTCTCTTGGTGATTTTATTGGAATTTCTAATGCACCTTAAGTCTTTCATTACAGAACGGTGGGTTAAAATGTCAATAAATAAATATCATCTGCAGAGGGTTCCAGTTACAGAGAGTTACCAGGCAGCTGGTAGGGAGACAGGGAGTCAGGGAGTCAGGGATAAATAAAGCCCAGGTTTTAGTAAGGCAGTTTAAGAGTTTTACAGCCAGTTATTTATCTTCAGTACACTTCTATTGTACATCTAGGGAGTGATATGATGGATATATGCAGTTACAGTTGGATAACCAGGTTATACAGTTTACATGTGTTGCATTTTCCAGTGCCACAGTGAAAATAACACCGCAGACTGATATTAGTCTATGTCACAGACATGTAGCCCAGGAGGGATCAATGCAGGCTGAAGCACTTCGCAATAACAGCCCAATATAGCTTTAGAAAACTGGGTAGGGATTGCACGGCCTGCAGAGAAATGCCACTTGTTTTGCACAGTTTTTGCTATATAAGCTTGACGAAAGCAATAAGTCATATTGCCTTGACTAAATCACTAATCTTTTCTGTTCCTCATTTCCCCCTGCCTATATTGATGCAGTTTTACCTTACATCATGGGAATAATGAGAGGCATGCAAAATGGGAATTTGTCAAGTGATAGTCATACGCGTTTTGTCATTAAAACCATTTGTTGAAGACATCTGGCTAACATTCATGAGTTCTTGGCACCTGGCCATCTGTAAGAGCAACTGGGCCATGAAAAAATTTGGTGGGACACTGTCCCTATTGCAAAAATAGATTTATTCCATTTTCTATTAGATTGTGATTTCATAATCATTTGTTTCCCAAAATCTATGACATACCAATATCACCATTTTCATGCACTATCTCATTTTCACAGTACATAACTTAGGACTTTTTTGTAGTGGAAACTGTTTGCCAATGTGCTGAATTAAAGACTCACTGACATCTTGAATTAAAAACCCCCCACAGAATTATGTGCTAGTATTTTATTAACATATCTGAATACGGTAGGGTTAAGCCTTTTAATAAAAGGATGCTGCAGGCAATATCCTATTTTATCAAAAATCTTTTATGCATGATATGAGTTGCTAATAATGTGCTGGCTCCCCAAAGAAAAGTAATTTCTGTAACTCTCGGAAGGAGGTGGGATCTGACAAGGAGAGAGTCCGACAAGTCTGCTGCTGCTAATGAGAAGTTTCTTGGGATATTCTGCTAGATAGGGGGATGAAGTTTCCAAACTGATAATCACATGCAATCTGAAATGCAATTGCAGAGACAGATTTGACAAGCTGGAGAACTGGGGGGAAAAAATCCAGGTTTGCTCCAGCTCACTGAATTCACTTCTCTCCAATACCAGATTATGGTATTATGCTTGCAATTCTTCCAAAGAAGCAAAAATAAATGGAATAATTTCTGTAAAAGATTTCAGAAAAATATACAAGCTTTGCAATGGGAAATTGATCTGCAGAGAGACGAGTTGAAATCCTGACTGTGAACACATCCCATTCTTTAACATATCAACTGTGGCATCCTAAACAGAATTACATCCTTTGAAGTCCATTGAACTCAGTGGCTTAGAAAGGTGTAACTGTGTTTAGGATTGTAACTAATTTGAATTGAAAAATTAATGACCTTTTGATAAAATGAAGGTAAGTCATTAATCCCCTATAATGGTACAAAAATGAGGCAGGACAGCAAATGGAAGGGTATAATGAGTTTATGGCTGCCAGGTTTCTGCCAGGTGTGGGGGATCCACTGCCCTGGGCCCTGCGCCCCACCACCTATCAGTTGGCCAGGAGGGAGACTTACTGACAGTGGGAGGAGGTCTGGGCTGGTGTTACAGCGATGTCACTGATGTGCAATGAAAGTGCTGTCACCGCATTGCCGATGACATCACTGTGACACTGTCCTAGGCCTCCTGCCCCACAGCTGGTCTCCCTACCCCTCACTGGTTGCCAGGAGGGACCTGGCAACCCTAAATGAGTCAGTAGAACACAGAAGTGGCCAACAGGCATGCTGACCAATCAGGAGAGTGCCTTATCTTCCCCTCAGATTTTACCACCAAAGAAGACTGTGCTAGCTATCTGAAGAAGTGAGCTGTAATTCATAAAAGCTCATACCCTGCCAGAAATTTTGTTAGTCTTTAAGGCGCTACTGGACTCTTGTGCTCTTCTACTGTACTGATAAATGTCTCTGCACAGCTTCCCTCCCCCTTTTTATAGTCGTGTTATGTCAGTATAAGTAGTCATGTTATGTCAGTAGAAAGATGGGGCATTAATGTGTTAAATAAGAATAAATAAATGCAGTTTGGAACCCAGAGTTTTACAGGGCAAAGACCCAGCCACAAAAGAGTAAATAGCCAACAGCAGTTGGAGTTGGGAGTATTGATATGAAACATTGCCTTGGTCCTGAGGGTGGGGGTGGGGGTCATTTTCAACCTGTGCTGCCTACTTTGTTGAAAATGCCCTTCATGGGCTACTTTTAATCCCATGGGGAGGGGGAGAAAAGCACAATGTAGTTATTCCTTTTTTTTCATACTAGAGCACAGCTAGGAAGACATTTTTGTTTGCATAAATATTATGGGTGAAAGAATTAAACCTCACTTCCCTCAGGTCACAGTTCCAGTCCATAGTGGACAGGGGTACAGCCAGTCTGAAACTATATTTAGGTAACTTCCCACGGCTACCTAATAATTGCACAACAGTGTTGTTGGGAATGCCAAGTTTACTGCTCATTCTGTTGTTACACACGTGAAGCTTCCTTATACTGAATCAGACCATCAGTCCCTCAAGGTCAGTATTGTCTACTCAGACTGGCAGCAGCTCTCCAGCGTCTCAGACAGAGGTCTTTTGTATCACTTACTGCCAGATACTTTCACTGGAGATGTGAGAGATTGAACCTGGGACTCTCTGCATACTAAGCAGATGCTCTACGACTGAGCTGTGGCCCCTGCTCCTTAATGATTAATATGCTAGATCACTGCTTGCTAGCATGTTATAAAATCTTTGGATCCTGGCCAAACAGAACAGCTCTATTCAGCTTTGCAAAATTTGCTCTTTAGTATGGATACCTGTATTTGCCCCCACTCTGGTCAATTTTCTCCTTGAGCACCATGGCTTTGGTCCACTTTTCTGAAATGCTATCCTTATCAGCTTGGCTTGTGTTGATCCTGGAAGGATTCCACTTCCATGTTCCTAGTTTTGATGAGGTTCTCTAAACTATGGAGAGGTAACTCAATGTGACTTGCGAGACTCTCAATATTGTTGGACATCTGGCTCTTGTTTTAGTGCTGCAGAAAGCTAAGTGCTTCTGAAAAGCTCACTCAAGCTTTGGAAATGATTGTGCTGAAGGAACTCCAAAAGGCAAATGGGATGCTTCAAAGAGTTTTGTTTCCCAGTGGTTATTCTTCTGTCTGAAACTGTATAGCTGGGAACATTTCTTCTCCATAGATTCTTATGCTTCCATCCAACTCCTTGCCTAGACTTTACTCAGTTTAAAAGCAGTATGTGACTTCGGAACAGAGAAATGCTGAAGCACAAGCCTGGCTGGGAGTTACACACTCTGATCTGAGGCCTCTTCTCTCATTCCAGATGTTTGTGAGGAGCTCTGGTTATGGTTATTCAGTGGGGAGGGATAGGTACCTTTTTATTCACAATCATGAAGCCCCTATGAGCTCTGAAATTAATCCCTGCTCAAAGGATAGCAGCATTGTTTAATAGGGTGCTCTGTGTGTGTATGCGCACAAACACATTGAAAAGAACAGTACACAGAAATATTTTGAGAGGTTCAAATTAGGTGTAGAAAATATTTTGCACCTGGGACAATTTTTAAGTGAGGCATGACAGCCTTAAAAAGGAGGAGCTTTTACTGGAAGGTATTATTATGTGACAATATGTTGTGGGTTTTCAAAGTAATCCTTACCACTCCCTGTTCACAGGTTTTTTTTTTAAACTTGGTTGTGTGTTGGAGAGAAATGAAGGTTGCGTCTTTGTCGAAATCATTATAATGACTGTCGTAATTATGCTTATTTTAAAAGTATAATCATAGCTACATTAACTACTCATCTTTGCAGCATGATGGAAAGTACATCTGTCATAGACTATGACTCAGCCGTAACTGAACTTCCACATGTCCTTCAGTTAAAAAAAATACAAAATCTTAACAGCATTTAAGATCACTAACTGGGAACTAGTTAGGGTTGCCAGTTAGTGGCTGGAGATCTGCTATTACAACTGATCTCCAGCCGATAGAGATAAGTTCACCTGGAGAAAATGGCTGCTTTGGCAATTGGACTCTATGGCATTGAAGTCCCTCCCCTCCCCAAAACCTGTCCTTCTCAGGCTCTGCCCCAAAAACCTCCCGCCTGTGGCAAAGGGACCTGGTAACCCTAGAACTGGTAAGGGCCTGCAAGCCATGGCAAATTACAGTTTCCAAGATAAGACCCTCGGTCTTAATAGTCCTTAGGAACACCCTCCCCACTATGGTTACTGCTGCTGAAGATCAGTTTCAGTGTTATGGACCTAGCCAATATTAAAAGACTGCTACACTACCTTCAAGTTTTAAATTCTTTTACACAATATTTTCTTCTCTGCAGTGGTCTTATTCCCAACAAAAAGGATAATTTCTTAGAAACATCATTTCATAATAAAGAGCTTTGTGTTAGCTTAGAATGTGAATGATTACTCAAGAGAAGTAAGATGGTTGTTTAGGGATTTATTTTTATATAACTGTATAATGGTTCTTCCTTCCATTTGATTGGTTAATTGGTTTGTTACACAATATATATTAAAATGAATCACTCCAAGTCTAATGCTTCAAGCATAGTAACAACATACAGAACACTTACGTGGTTTTCTAATTCTAGCTGGAGGGTGATTTTCATTGTTTTCAAAAAGCATGGTATAAGATGGATATATAAATACACACATGCTGCAGATCTATTATTAATTGCACATGTGGCAGAGAGAAGGCCAGAACAATTTACAACATGGCAAAAAGTTATCCTAATGCCTACTCAAAGAGCATAGCACATTGAACAACTTTTCTTAGGATTTTACCCAAGCCTTCATGAGGTGAGTATGAGATATTGGTCCTCAGCTTCTCTGTTATTACATCGAGTGGCATAGCAATGGAGAAGCTAGAAAACTATTGGGAGGAGGATGCTCTTTATGGGATGTGTGGGATGTGTATAGATGTATATGTGCGCATGCCTTTAAGTAATCCCTCCCAAACTAGTTTCTGTTTTGCCCATCAAGGCCTGTATGGGAGGAGCCTCCCTTAGTTCTAATGTTGTGTGTATAAGCTAGGGTTGCCAACCTCCAGGTAGTAGCTGGACATCTCCTGCTATTACAACTGATCTCCAGCTAATAGAGATCAGTTCACCTGGAGAAAATGGCTGCTTTGGCAATTGGACTCTATGGCGTTGAAGTCCCTCTCCTCCCCAAATCCTGCCCTCCTCAGACTCTGCCCCAAATCCTCCCACCGGTGGCAAAGAGGGACCTGGCAACCCTAGTATAAACTGTGGTTTCAAATGTGTGTGAAGCAATAAAGAAGCCTAGGGTTGAAGCTACCAGAGTCTCCTGTGTGCTAACTGGATAGGTAAGCTTAATCCTATACACCAGACCACCAGAGGATACTACGCTTTGTTTCAAATGCTGATGGAGACTTATTGAATAAAGTTCCTTTAAAGCCTGACCTTCAGTAGTGGTTTATGACAGTAGTGGTTTAAGACTTAAGATATAACAAAGCCCCTTTTCCTCATATTCAGACATGCACATATTCAGACATGCACATATAGGATGGCTGTGCCAGCCTCCTGTTATCTGGAACCTTGAGTAGGGTCCTTCATAGCTATGTTCTGAGCACTTACCTGTTAAGTGTACAGTTATTCCCATTCGACACCCCAGCCCCACTCTAGGTACAGCATAGACTGGAATACAGTGCAGTCACATCCTTAAGGCTTATTGATCCTCACAGCAAAGCAGCAGGGATGCTTTGTATCTAGGGTTGCCAACCTCCAGGTGGTGGCTGGAGATCTCCCACTATTACAATTGATCTCTAGGCAACAGTGATCAATTCACCTGTACAAAATGGCCACTTTGGAAGGTGGACTTTGGAAGGTGTACCCCATTGAAGTTCCTCCCCTCCCCAAACTATGACCTCCTCAGGCTCTACCCCCCAAATCTCCAGGTATTTCCCAACCCAGAGTTGGCAACCCTACTTACACCAGAAACTATCCTATGACAGCATAGGGGGGGAAATGAAGGGAACTAATTTAAGGTTGATTGATGGGTGAAACAGAGCAAATCTGAGTTTCAGTTGGGCAAAACGAGTATCAGAGAAAGGCGGATGATGACAGTGTTGATACTTATTGACTTTGAATGAAGCTGCCGGTTGACTGAGTAAAGATTGCCCCATGGGAAATGGCAATTAACTGTTTTCCTCATCTTTGAATAATTTGCTCATGCAAAATAAGAAAGTATATTTTGTGGCTCTGAGGGTGCATCTAAATCTTTTATACTATGATTCATATTGTTCTCTAAAAATTAACGATCTCCTCAAAACTGAAAATGTTGGCTACAATAAGCATTGGTGAGGCATATTAGATTAGAAATGATATAAAATCAGCCATTTAAATGGATAGAAGGCAAAAGTATACATAAATGTGTGGCTTCTACTCCCCCATGTATGTATCCCAGCTGAAGCAGATGTGTACTACATCTATTACATTTTTCTCTGTTAAATTAAAGGGGCATAAATAGGTATCTCCACCTTCACATGTCATTATGCTCAGTGTTTTGTTTTCCGCCCCCTGCAATACAGTAGCCAATGAAGTCAAACAAAAGTAGGGATATATTGAGTGGAATGATGCCCCATCATGCACCTGCTTTAATTAAATGTTACTGGGAGATGTGTGAATGAGATGCAAGTGTATAGCTGGCACAAAACTGTACTCAAGTCTAATCCTCCAGTTCAAATCCACAGACTCTGCCCCGATGAATCGATGTGACTATCAGTGTGTATTTTGAAATGAAAGGAAGATCTGTCCATTAATTTTGTTCCTAGGGAGCCTTATTCTCACAGTCCTTTTACTGATAAGAAACAAGATGCCCTTCATTATGCCTTTTCCTGTCAAATACCACTAAGATACATTTGTTTATTGTACTTTACTTTGCAAATATCCTGCTACAGAATAGCACAGCTTGAGATACAGGCAGCAAAACTGGGAATCTAGATCGGGTTTAGCATTTTAAAATAATGTGCATCCCTGGCTTTTAATTTCCTCCTGAGATATGTGTTTCAGACTTCTAGAATCACCAAGGTTCCTATCTTTCCAATGTACTTGTATCTTTTGAGTGATCATTGATTAAATACAATTAACTCCCCCTCTCTTGTGTGCACAAGTCATGTCCTGTAGCCTTCAGAGCTCTCTTGAAATTATCACTGTCCTGATTCCCTTTCATATATAAAGTCTTCTCTTGACTGCCATTTCCTGTAAAAGGAAATATGGAGTCTATGAACTGTTCCATTAGGAACTCTTAGTGGGCTAAGCTCATTCCGTATTCCATTGCTGTAGCAACTCTCTTCTGCCTTCCCGGGTACCATGTGAACATCCACTTCATTAAACAGCAAAGCAGACATTTCACATAATAGTTACAGTGGGAAAAGGAAAGGTCTTTCAAACAGAGTTCCATCTGTCAGACCTTGAAACAGTCTGCAGTTGCTCCTTCAGATACATTCATCTCTCCCCTCTGAGGAGTAGGGGGTGAGGGAGATGGGCTAATGTCCTTTGTGCAGTTTGACTTATGAAGCATTGTTAACAGCCCATCATTTCTACAGTAACATGAAAATCTGGGATATGCAGGCATAAAGGGCACTGTTGCTGTATTTGGGCTTGATCAGATATTATTTGGCCCCTGTGATTAGGGTTGCCAGTCTCCAGGTGGTGGCTGGAGATCTCCCAGAATTCCAACTGGTCTCCAAGTTACAGGAATCTGTTCCCCTGGAGAAAATGGCTTCTTAGGTGGACTTAATGGCATTAAGTAGGTGGACTTAATGGCATTATACCCTCCCCAAACCCCACACTCCCCAGCCTCCACCCCCAAAATAGTTGTTGGGGTGTGGAGCAGGGTAGACTGAGAGGCCAAAACAGCCCTGGAAAAGGCACTACTCCTCCCCTACCATGTCCCCTGATGGAGGATTTACTGGGCCAGCAGCCAACATGTGACTTGGGCCCAGTGGCCTCGTGTATATTTTGCAACTTGGCCAGGCTTTTCCTTGGGAGAGACTGTTAGAGAGAGAGAAGGAAGGAAAGCTGAAGATTGAGCAGACAGATAAAAGCAGGTTGGCTGGTCAGTAGGAAGCAGAGAAGGAAGCAGAAAACAGGGAGAGACTATCTGGGATGCCAGGAGAGGGAAAGAATAAATAATGGGGGAGAGAATATAGGGGAAAATGAGATTCCTACCTCAAGTCCTTGGGGGTCCCCTGCTTGTACATGCATAGTCATGAAACACTGCAAAACGCAGTTTTGGTGTGATCATATGCATGATTGCGTCAAGGTTATTTCTGTGGTGCTTTACCAATGTTCATGAGTACCTGCTCAACACTACACAAAAGGAATATTGATACAACTGTAACGTCAATGCATCAAGATTGTTTGTTTGCAATGTGTTTGTATGTTCTATTGTATCAATATGCATATTAATATGGGGAGTACAAATCAATGAAAGAAACTGAAAGCTGTGGCAAACACCATGTGCAAAGTGTTCTGTACAAAATTCAGAATTAAATCTGGAACAATGGAAAATTCTTAATGCATTGGTTCTAGACCAAAGTTGGAAACTTGACTAGGTAATTTAGAACAAACCTTGGGGAAAAATTGATGTGAATTTCAGAAGCTTTCCTAATCCTGTTGTAGTCAGGAGTAGAACTTTTAATTAATTGTGGAAAAAAGCATACAGGAAAATTATATACTGGGTAACTGGAATAGGCAAAAAAAAAAACTAGGCTTGTGCACACACACACAAATTCGCTAAATTTCGGGTTCAGGTTTATTGTGCCTGAAAAATATAAATATTGGGCTTGAAAAATATAAATATGGTAAATATGGGAATTCAGCTTATTTTCGGGTTTCCTGAAAAAAATCAGGCATTTGTGTCTATGGGGATTTTTTTGCGAAGCTCTTGGGGGGGGGGGCATTTTTTGAGGTAGAGCCCTCAAATTTGCAGTGTAGCTTCAAGGGACTCTCCTTGCCTGAACCAAGTTCGGTGAAGATCGGGTCCGAGGGTCCAGTTTTATGGGGTCTGGAAGGGGTCTCCCCCATCCTC
Organism: Euleptes europaea; assembly: GCF_029931775.1. NCBI lineage: Eukaryota > Metazoa > Chordata > Lepidosauria > Squamata > Sphaerodactylidae > Euleptes > Euleptes europaea. The sequence continues at coordinate 43,232,127 of NC_079316.1, forward strand.
CTGCATAGAGAAGTAGTGAGGTGGCCGTGGTCAGATTCTCTATTGTGAACTTCACTGTGCTTCTCTATGGAGGAGCCTGGCTAACTTTCCCACCATTAAAAGCAATGGGCAATTGAAAGCAGCCCACTTTTCAATTATTGGACAGTCATCAGTGTTAAACCACTCCCCCACCCCCCAGCCAAGTGATTTCATTTTTTAAAGGCCCTAATATATGTAACACTATAGTGTTGTAATGATATTTTAAGCAGGTTCTCTGAATTCCCAGCTTTTAAAACAAAATGTCTTTAGCTTCTTCTCTTGCAGACATATTACTTTTTCCTTATATCTCTGCGAGGTAAGGGGCTGGAGACTTTGTTTAAATCAAAGCTGGGAATTCAGAGAACTTGCTTAAACTATCACTAAAACACTACGGCATTATATCAATATTTTAGGGCCATTTTTAAAAAAAAATAAGGGGGTGCCCTGACACGACTGACAACGGCGCTGATGATGACAGCTCCCTCCCTTGAAAATCCCTCATTATTTAAGCCACGTGCAGAAGAAAATAAACTGACTCCACAACTGTAAAAAATGAATGGGGGGCATATGTACAGAAGAACCCTGCCCAAACCCATTCCAATGCTGTGGATTGACTCCCAAGAAAATCAGGAGTAACTCCAGTGGGCAGAAAAGGTCATCGTTGGGTATCTTGAACTGCATACTGGGTGCAGCCCCTAGGTTCTAGACAATCTCCACCAAAGGACATGTGTGTGTGTTAAGTGCCGTCAAGTCTCTTCCGACTATGAATGAAAGTCCTCCAAAATGTCCTATCTTTGACAGCCTTGCTCAGATCTTGCAAATTGAAGGCTGTGGCTTCCTTTATTGAGTCAATCCATCTCTTATTGGGTCTTCCTCTTTTCCTGCTGCCCTACATAGAGGTTAAAAAGCATTGATAAAGAAGAAGCGATTGTACATGTGGAGACAATCAGAGTCAAGATTTTGGTCATCCTTGAAAACATTTGGAAGAAAATTTACCAAAAAGATTTTGCTAGGCTTTTTCCTCTCAAATAATAAAAAACAGCATGTTGAAAAGTTAATCATCAGTGATGGATCCATCCCTGAGGGAGATTCTTAATCCAAGTGCTCTATGGATTCTTTGAAACAATCCCAGAAAAATGTTGGCTGTCAGCTTCATCCTACTGCTTGCCAATCAGCAGATTTCATTTGGAAACATTAATTCTAAACACACCCCATTGATTTGGTTGCTCTCTTTGAAGCATGAGAAACATGAAATTTTTAATTATAAAATGATTTCAAATGTACATGCTGGTGTTGAACAAGAAAAAGTTTAGGTCCTGTTTGGGTCTCACATGGAAGCTTGTTGTCATGTATTTGTCCTCAACTACTTGATAATTGCCCTGACCTGGATGGCCCAGGCTAGCCTGATCTCATCAGATCTTAGAAACTAAGCAGGGTTGGCCCTGGTTAATACTTGAATGGGTGACCACCAAGGAATACCACAGTCACTATGCAGAGGAAGGCAATGGCAAAACACTTCTGTTAGTCTCTTGTCTTAAAAACCTTACTGAGTTGCCATAAGTCAGCTACAACTTGATGGCACTTAATACACTTAATAATTAAGATTGCCCGGAGAATTCAAGAGTCTTTATTTTGCTGAAGATGCTGAGAACAATTTTATATACAAATCCACATGGACAGATCTGCTGTTGCACATGAGAATGAACACATGAAACTGTCTTATACTGAATCAATCCATGGGTCTACCAAGGTCTACTCAGACTGGCAGTGGTTATCCAAGGTCTCAAACAGAGGTCTTTCACACACCTGCAACCTGAGTCTTTTAACTGGAGATGCAGAGGCTGAACCTGGGACCTTTGGCATACAGAGAAAATGTTCCAGCTCAGTGAGCCATGGCCCCTCCCCAAGGGGATCACTCCCCTTATCAAATACACGATCAGTATGTTAGGTCTGCAGGGGTTCCGGGCCAATCTAGACATCATGATAACTTGCTCTGTCAGGAAAGAGGTAGCAGTTATATATGTTCAGATGAGACTATATTAATTCTTGAAGTCACCAGTTTCTCAGGGGCATCCTTCATGATTTTGAGGGCCTGGGAAAAAGTCAAGGCCCCAAAAAACATACCCAGGGCCTGGGTCATGGTGGTAGGAAATCACTACTCCCACTCTCCTTCTGTCCTTAGCTTCAGCTCGGTCACCAAGAGGCAGGGCAGCTGCATGGCAGTTGCCCCCCCCCCCAGCTTCTATCCCTCACCTCTCAAATCTCTACTGCAGCTTCAGATTGTGCAGGCAGGGCAAGCAGAGGAGCATTACAGTAGTTGGGGGGGGCAGCCTCTGACACCCTCGTCTCTCAAGTCATGTGAGTGACGGGAGGGCAGTGGCCACCAGGACAACTGCATGACAGTTGGTCCCCTCAGTATGCCCCCCCAGTGCATAGCCTCAGGTAGCTGCCCTGGTTGTCCCATAGCTATGACCTCCAGTGCCAATTCTGCTGGGCCTGAAAGCTGCAATACACCTCTGGCAATCTGTACTGATGGCTCTGTAGAGATCAAACCAGCAGTTCTCTTTTTCTAAAAGCTGCTGTGACTGTATAGATAATAGAGCACAGGGTCCTCATTGTTGACTCCTCCCCATCAATCAGGTAGCAGCGAAAGTGAAAAATGCTGTCATTATTGTACTTCCCTCCCTCACCTCCCCATGCTGGTGATTTTGGGAGTAGAGAAAGGATATATTCCCCAGAATAGGAGATCCTGACATACATTTATTTCTAAAGGTTACTGTTTTGTGTGAGAATCTGAAGATGTGCCCTGCTCCAGAATGCTGGATAGATGTCTCTTAGTGCTGCAATATTCCTGATCTCCAAAGCTGAGCAACCTGATTTTCATATTGTATGAAACTATGCAAATCAAACTTAGTAACCACCACAGATTGCTTTATAATTGCTTCTCAATTAGGGTTGCCAGCTCTAGGTGGGGAAATACCAGGATATTTGGGGGGTGGAGCCTGAAGAGTGTGGGGTTTATGGAGGGACTTCAGTAGGGTATAATGCCATAGAGTCCACCCTCCAAAGCAGCCATTTTCTTCAAGGGAACTAATCTCAATCATCTGGAGATCGACCTCAATGGTGGGAGATCTCCAGCTCCCACCTGGACATTGGCAACCCTTTTCTTAATTAATGTAAAGCCAGGCAGTTCTTATTCTTCTCCCAAGTCTCCCCATTACTAAAAACAAAGTTCTTGTCAGTTACAGAGTTGAGCGTTGCTTAGAAGAAAATGGCATGTTCTCATAATTGCCAGATTTGCAACAAAACTCCAACCAGGCTTGTTCAGGAAGTGGCATTCATTTAAATGGGATTTGCTTTGAAGTATGCACCGTATTATTTATGTATTTTCGAGGGGGGTGTATGTGGCGTGCCTGTTTTTCAACCAATCTCCAGCTAGTACCTGGAGGTTGTGCAACCGAAACAAGAGCTAGTGCCCAAATGTGACTACTGGAATTCTCAAGCACTTATGGCAAAACAGACAAAAATATGCTGATTAGTCATTCACTATATTGTGCATACGAACACAAAATGCAAAACACAAATCAATTCCAAGAGAAGAAAGTTCAACAGCCCGTATAATTTAAGGTCCTTGCAGTTTGTAAAGGAGTCCTTGCAGCTGTGTAGGTGAACGCCAAAATAGGTTTCCGGTAAAAGTCCTATTTCGCAAACCAGCTTTTTCATCGTTGGCAGTCCACTATAACATTATCCACAGAACGTATGTTCTGAAAAAGTGCATAAGTGCCAATTAAACTGAGAATCGGCGAACACCGGTCGCACGTGCGCAATAGGAATTTAGAGGCACTGCTCACTGCACATTATTTACAGGCTAAACATGCAGACCACGAAATGCAGTTTTTCATGGTCTGGCAATATCAAAACAAACCACACCAACATCAGGACATTGATAAACTATTATCCCAACAAGAGTGTCGATTCATATTTTTATTTGACACTCTGACACCCAATGGCTTAAATACTGGGTTCGATTTGTCCAGTTTCTTATAATGATTTTCGTGTTTTTTGGCCCTATATTGTAAATCTTGTATTTGGTCTTATCACACATACACAGTGATGTATTTTATGGCACATGGTTATGCTTGCCCTTTCATGACGATTAGCATCACCTGTCACTAATTAGATGCGTTCCCTTTAAATTAGTGGGAATGCAATTTGGGTTTAGATGACGCAGATTCGCCATCCACCTTTACAAGTGAGCTAAGAGCTTGTTCAGCCAGGTATGCTTTGTTTTATAAATGTCCATGTTGTTATATGCTTTGAAATTCCTGTTGAACTTTCTTCTCTTGGAATTGATTTGTGTATAACACTGTTTTGCATTTTGTGTTCGTATGCACAATATAGTGAATTACTAATCAGCATATTTTTGTCTGTTTTGCCATAAGTGCTTGAGAATTCCAGTAGTACCTGGAGGTTGGCAACCCTGTTACAAGGAATGCTGGGGGTCTCCAAAATTAAATGGGGGGAATTAGTCAATTGGAGACAAATTTAGAGCACTGACGAGAGGCTTAGGAGTGGGGTCTTTGACCTATGTGTAGCAAGGGTGAGCAAACAAGGAACAAATGCTATGAGACGCCAATTAAAGTAAAAACAGACTGGTTTTATTTTGGGGAAATTAAGGGGGTACAAACACACACAAAATGCAATGAAAACAAGGCAAACACACAATAACTCAATAGCTACCTATCTGGTAAGGTTCCCAGAGAGAGGCTGCTGATGAGGAGAAGGACTGCTCAGCGGACCAGCACTTTACAGTCAGGAAGCCATACAGAGCCATGGGGCGTTCTAATGGGTCCAAAACGAGAAGCAACTGGCTGATGCCAGGGTGCTAATATTTATAGCACAATTATGCCCTGGGGCAAGCTGACTCACTGGGCATGTGAGCATGAGGGCACAAAGGTAAGATTGCTTCCTAGGTGGGGGAAGATTGTTGGGTGAAAGGATGGGTGCTAGGGTGATCGGAATGTGAGGGGATTATTGATGGCTGTCAAGTACCGAGTGATTGCGGTATTGACAGCTGGCAGGAACTGGATAGTGAGACGGGAAAGACAATGAATGGGGAGATGGGATTAGCCTGAGCCCAGACTATCCCAAAGAAGGAATGCAAGGTGTGGAAGGGGAAACGCCATTGTTCTGAGGTGGAGGTCATTAAGGAGATGAAGTTTGCCAAGTTTGCAGATGACACCAAATTATTTAGGGTGGTTAAAACAAAATCGGACTGTGAAGAGCTCCAGAAGGATCTCTGCGTACTGGAAGAATGGGCATTAAAATGGCAAATGAGATTCAATGTGAGCAAGTGTAAAGTGATGATGCATATTGGGGCAAAAAATCCCAACTTCACATATACACTGATAGGATCTGTGCTGGCAGCGACAGACCAAGAAAGGGATCTTGGGGTGGTAGTGGATAGCTCAATGAAGATGTCAACCCAGTGTGCGGCTGCTGTAAAAAAAGGCAAATTCCATGCTGGCCATAATTAGACGAGGAATAGAGAATAAAACTGCTGATATCATACTGCCCTTGTACAAATCTACGGTGAGACCACACTTGGAATACTGTGCACAGTTCTGGTCACCACACCTAAAAAAGGATATTACAGAGCTTGAGAAGGTGCAGAAAAGAGCAACCAAAATGATTAAGGGACTAGAGCAACTGTCCTATGGGGAGCGGTTAGAACGTTTAGGGCTGTTTAGCTTGGAAAGAAGGCGGCTGAGGGGAGACATGATAGAGGTCTATAAAATTATGCATGGTTTGGAGAGAGTGGACAGGGAGAGGTTTTTCTCCCTCTCCCATAATACTAGAACACGGGGTCATCTGCTAAAGCTGGAGACCGAGAGATTCAAAACAGATAAAAGGAAATATTTTTTCACACAACGCATAGTTAAATTGTGGAACTCCCTGCCCCAGGATGTGATGATGGCTGCCAGCTTGGAGGGCTTTAAGAGGGGAGTGGACATATTCATGGAGGAGAGGGGTATTCATGGCTATTAGTTAGAATGGATACTGGTCATACTGCATACCTATTCTCTCTAGTATCAGAGGAGCATGCCTATTATTTTGGGTGCGGTGGAACACAGGCAGGATGGTGCTGCTGCACTCGTCTTGTTTGTGGCTTCCTAAAGGCACCTGGTTGGCCACTGTGTGAACAGACTGCTGGACTTGATGGGCCTTGGTCTGATTCAGCAGGGCTTTTCTTATGTTCTTATGAGATTGTGATATGCTGACCACATCCGTGGTCATGTAAAGTCCACAAAGGCAACCTTTCCAGAGGAAAGTCACAGGCGGGGATGCAGGAGGAGAGTCCGAAGGACATTTCTTCTGTGCAACCACATCCAAGATGGATTTCAGGCAACTTCCTTTCCTGGTTCCAAGGTGCTGCTTGCCATCTGCAGGGTCCTGCTGGCTCCGTACAGCAAAGTCCAGTGGGGTGCCTGAGGTGCTCCTATGCCTTGGAGTGCAGTGCTGTGTGTTGCTGCATCCCCCCTTAGTCCAGTCAGACAGTACAAGTGTTCCAGTAGTCCAGATATGGAAGGGTACCGTCACAGCCCTACCTTAGAACAAGGTGCCCACAACTGTCCAACTCTTAGGGGAGCATACCAGAAGGAAAGAACAGCACTGGGAAAGGGCTCTGCCTGTGAGAGATCCCCCTCTCTGAGTTTGCTTCTCCAAATCAGTTGCTCAGACGTTGATACAGAAACAATCGATTTATTGAAGCCTTCAGGAGATGAGACAGGCACAGGTAGAAAGTTGCAAGTGAGGGGCTATACGGGTTTACAGAATATATTGACTCCAGGGCACTGGGGCACTGGGGTTCACACTTATTGTTATGGGAAGTTACAAGCTTGGCATAATACAAAACATCAGACGGATCCCAGGAAGTCTGGTGCGGCTATCACACTTCCAAGGCCGCACCGGCCTGAGGGAGTACTGGCAGGAAGAACAGCGGGGGGGAAGATACATGGGCCATCAGGCCTGGCGCCTGAGACCAGAAGGTGTGAACTGCTTTTACGAGTTCACTGATAACACCGCAGGTGATGGAAAGCAGAGACACAAAGACAGAGACCCTCACATTCTGCCCCCCTTAAGGCCCCCCTCCGAGAGGACGAGGCTTATCGGGATAAGCGAGGTGGAATTCTCGGACCAAGCGAGGAGCTGCCATGTGGGGTGCGGCCACCCATTCGTCATGAGCGGAGCCAAGGTTTTTCCAGCGAACAAAGTAAAACAGTTTCCCTTTCTTCCATTTGGAATCTAAAACCTTGGATATTTCCAAATGGGTATCCCCTCCTACTACGGTAGGAATCTCATGAGCGGGAGGGGGGTGGAACTGGGGAGCTGCTACATAAGGTTTGAGGAGGCTTATATGGAAGACTGGATGAACTCCCTTGAGAGTCTTAGGGAGACTCAGTTCCACGGTAACCTCGTTGATTACTCTGGTAATGGGGAAAGGTCCTACATAACGGTCGCTCAGTTTTTTGCAGGGGCGAAGAGAGCGGAGGTTTTTGGTGGACAGATAGACTTGCTCCCCCACCTTGAGTTCCCATCCCGGAGACCGGTGTTTGTCTGCTTGTTCCTTGTACTTGCTTTTTGCCCTTTCCAGATTTTTGAGCAACCATGGCCAGGTGGATTTAACCACCTGAATCCACTCCTGAAGATCAGGGGTAGACTGGAGCTCTGGTGAGACGGGGGCAGAACCGAAAGGGCCAAAATCCGTCCCGTATATAACTTGGAAGGGACTAAAGCCGGTAGAGGAATGAGGCGCATTGTTGTACGCATATTCGGCAAATGGCAGCAGGTCGACCCAGTCGTCCTGGTGGAAATTTACATAGCAACGCAAATAACATTCTACTACCGCATTTACTCGTTCCGTTTGACCATCCGTTTGGGGGTGATAGGCGGAAGAAAGGCCCTGTTCCTCCACTCCCATTAACTTTAGGAAAGCCCGCCAGAATTTGGCAACAAACTGGACCCCCCGGTCGGAGAGGACCTTCCTCGGGATCGAGTGTAGCCTGAGGACGTGCGTGATGAACAGTTTAGCTAAGCCCTGGGCTGAAGGAAGACCTGCACATGGAACGAAATGAACCTGTTTGGAAAAGAGGTCTGTGATAACCCAGAGAACCGTTTTCCCCCGACTTGGAGGTAGGTCGGTGATAAAATCCATGGCGATGACTTCCCAGGGACGGGAGGGGTTCTCAAGCGGTTTGAGAAGCCCCGGGGGTTTTCCCATCCGTTTCTTGGCTGTGGCGCAGGTGGGGCAGCTGCGCACATACAACTCTACATCAGATCTCATACCGGGCCACCAGAATTGCCTTCGAACCAGGTGAAGCGTTTTTATGAAACCAAAATGACCCGCTAGCCTGGCCCCATGTACAAGTCCCAATACTTCTTTGCGAAGGGAAGATGGGACATATAGTTTCCCCCCTTGTACCCACCAAGTGTTGGTTCGTTCCAAGCCAGTGGGGAGGAGATGGTGCTCCTCCTCCTGTAAGGAGGCGTCCCGGAGTCGCTGTTGGAATGCTTCCGGGATACCTTTGAGCGTAGGGGGGGTCTCCGGTTGGCGGGCTTGGGATCGGGTGGTGACGGCCAAGCCAGGGACTTCCCCTCGCTGTTCGGGAGTGAACAGGGAGTCGACGGGGCGATCGAAATCGTTGCGATACTGGGGAAGTCGTGACAAAGCATCAGCTAGGGCATTTTCTTTGCCAGGGACATGTTTGAGGGTGAACCGGAATTTTGCAAAAAATTGGGCCCACCGAATTTGTTTGGCATTGAGTTTTCTAGCTCCCTTGAGAGCCTCAAGATTCTTGTGATCTGTGCACACTTCGAACGGCAGCTCGGCCCCCTCCAAGAAGTGTCTCCATATGGTAAGGGCATGTTTGACCGCTGCTGCCTCCTTCTCCCAAATGGCCCAGTTGATTTCGGACTGGGAAAACTTCTTGGAGAAGTAGGCGCATGGCCTCAACCGTCCCCCCTCATCCCTCTGCAATAGGGCCCCGCCCATGGCTACATCCGAGGCATCCACCTGCACCACGAAGGGCTTGGTGCAATCCGGGTGAGCCAAAACGGGTTCGGATGAAAAAAGTAGCTTTAAACGTTCAAAAGCTTGCTGGCACTGGGGAGACCATTGCAGACGGGCTGAGGGGAGTGCGGCGCTAGCCCCCCTGTCCTTGGTACGCAACAGGGCAGTGAGGGGAAGCGCAACTTGGGCAAAGTTGGGAATGAAATTCCGGTAAAAGTTGGCAAACCCCAAAAACTGTTGAAGTTGGCGGCGGGTAGTGGGGGTTTCCCAGTCCCGCACCGCCTGGACCTTGGCGGGGTCCATTTCCAACCCTTGGTGGGAAATCACATACCCCAGAAATGTAATAGAAGGTTGGTGGAATTCACACTTGGACACCTTAGCATACAGTTTGTGCTCCCGCAGCCGCTGGAGCACTTCTCGCACTAGGCGCACATGTTCTTCCATGGTCTCAGAGTAAATAAGAATGTCATCGAGAAATACCACCACCCCCCGAAACAGTAAATCATGCAAAACTTCATTAATTAATTGCATAAAGACACTCGGAGCCCCCGAAAGTCCGAACGGCATGACCAGGTACTCAAACATCCCAAAACAACTGGAAAAGGCCGTTTTGGGTTCGTCTCCTTCTTTGATGCGAATGCGGTGGTAGGCTTCTACCAAGTCCAGTTTGGTGAAGATTCGGCCCTCCTTTAATTGTGCTAGAAGGTCAGGAATAAGAGGGAGGGGGTAAGCATTAGACTGGGTGACTGCGTTCAGTCTGCGAAAGTCAATACACAGTCTTAAATCTCCCGTCTTTTTCTTTACAAAGAAAGCTGGGGCTGAATAAGGAGCCTTGGAGGGGCGTATGAAACCCCTCGCCAGATTGACATCCAGATAGTCTCGCAATACAGTCTTTTCACTAGGGCTCATGGGGTAAACCTTTCCCTTAGACAGTTTGCCTTCCCCTACAATCTCGATGGCACAGTCCGTTTCTCTGTGGGGAGGCAGTTCGTCGCACTCTCTAACATCGAAAACATCAGTAAACTGCGAGTACTCAGGGGGTAATTGAGGAGAGACTGGGGCGGGGGACCCTACCAGTGCGGCGGCTGGAGTTCTGAGTACCCGTTCCTTGTCATGCAGCCCACAGGGGTTTTCGGGGAAGGAAAGCACCCGTTTAACCCAATCAATGGAGGGATTGTGTCCCCTTAACCAGTTCATCCCTAACACCACAGGGGTTACAATAGGGGCGATGGTGAAATACAACCGTTCCCAATGTTCCCCCACGGACATAATCACGGCTGCAGTTCTGTGGGTCACAGGGCCCCGTTTAAAGTCACTCCCGTCCATTTGGGAAAAACGGAGGGGTCCCGGAAGCCGCTTGCGCCGGACACCCAACTTCTTGGCAGTTTCCTCATTTATCATGGTGCGGGCACACCCCGAGTCGACCAACGCGGGGACCTCTAACGGGGGACCCCCTTTGGGTAGGGACAGATGAACACGCACAAATACATTGTCCTCTTGGGCGCTTACCATCGGTGGAGCTCCTTGCACAACGATAGGGACGGTCTGCTGCGGAGCCCCCTCTACAGCAGACCGACGGCGTTTTTTGCCGGCTGTTCCCACTCTTCCTCCTCGCTGGAAGAGGGGGACGGGGTGGTGGCTTCCGGGGAGCCGTCCGAATCAAAGACGGTATTTGTAATCCGGGACCCCGATGGGACCGTAGAGTCGGATGCCCCATCCTGGGGGCGCGCGTGGAGAGCGGAGGGTGCGCCGGAGCGCCGGCTCAGTGGTCCACTTCTGCGGCGAGGCTGGCTGTCGGCGGCCGGTTTCGTCGGCTCGGCCTGGGTTTGGCGGGGGGGGGTCGGACGGCCTGAGCGAGAGGGGCATTGCGATGCAAAGTGACCCTTTCCCCCGCAGATCAGGCAGACGCCGGCCTCGAACCGCTTGCGGCGTTCCGCGGCCGAGAGACCCCCGCCACCCCCTTGCCGGAGTTCCCGGCCACGGTCACCTCGGGGCCTGGGGTCTCGCCCAAGCCGTTGCTTGGATAAGTTCAGGAGTTGTTTGCGATTCTCGATGTCAGCAGCATGGCGAACCCAACCTTCCACATCCGGGGGGTTCCCTTGCATGAAGGCCCAATGTTGGAGGTCTGGGTTGAGACCCTCCCTGAAACATTGTACCAAGGTAGCTTCACTCCAGTCCAGAATTCGGCTAGCCAGTGACTGGAACTCACTTGCATACTGCGCCACCGACTTAGTCCCTTGGCGCAGTTGCATCAGGGAGGCTTTAGCCCGCTCACCCAGAGTCGGGTCCTCAAAACGGTTTCGGAGTGCTACCATGAACTCGTCCAGGGTTCGCAGCACCGGCGAGCGGAGTTCATACTGCAACACCATCCAGGCAGCCGCCTCCCCTTGTAGTAAGGAAGCCACGTACTGCACCCGGGACTCCTCAGAAACGAAGGTTCGGCCTTGTTCCCGCATAAAAATGTCTACTTGGACCATAAAAAAGGTCAACTGGTCTCCCGACCCGTCATACGTGACTTTCAGGTCCCGACGGGCCGGGGGGGCAGGGGTTGCGGGCGGAACTACCGGCGCCCCGTCTGGGGGAGCACCGGCTGGAGGTTGCAACTTCAGCGCATCTAGGGTCGTGGCCATCTCACCCATTACGCGTTGCATGATCTCCATCTGCTCCTGCATAGCCCGGCGGTCTTCCTGCCACTGCTTTCGTTCTTCCTCCATGAGGGCCTCTTTGCGGGCCGGGTCCCCTTCGAGTCCCGTGCTGGGGAAGGCCAACCGGCGATCCTTCGCCGCAGTCCGCGAGAGCGACCAGCCCTTGGGAGAGTCCAGCCAATAAGTAAGCCCCCGGGGACGTCCGTCCCGATCTTGGTCGGGGGCGCGACCCTTCGGTTCCTTTGGCTTGGCTCCCTCCTCCTTCGGGTCCGGCTTCTCCGGCTCGTCCGGTTCCTTGGGGGCATCGGGGTTAGGGGTGGTGTCCTCGTCGGCTGACATTCTGTCCAAAACGGTACAGCTGCAGTCCGAGAGGCAAGGACTTGCAACTTAATGTGAGAGATCCCCCTCTCTGAGTTTGCTTCTCCAAATCAGTTGCTCAGACGTTGATACAGAAACAATCGATTTATTGAAGCCTTCAGGAGATGAGACAGGCACAGGTAGAAAGTTGCAAGTGAGGGGCTATACGGGTTTACAGAATATATTGACTCCAGGGCACTGGGGCACTGGGGTTCACACTTATTGTTATGGGAAGTTACAAGCTTGGCATAATACAAAACATCAGACGGATCCCAGGAAGTCTGGTGCGGCTATCACACTTCCAAGGCCGCACCGGCCTGAGGGAGTACTGGCAGGAAGAACAGCGGGGGGGAAGATACATGGGCCATCAGGCCTGGCGCCTGAGACCAGAAGGTGTGAACTGCTTTTACGAGTTCACTGATAACACCGCAGGTGATGGAAAGCAGAGACACAAAGACAGAGACCCTCACACTGCCCCCACAATGGAGGGAGGGAAGGAGAAGGAACCAGCCAAATCTGCAGCTCTGCCAATCTATGAGCCCGGCTCATGCCTTCCCCAGGCTGGCTGAGACCAAGAGCCCCCTTCCTTGTTGGGCCAGACAAGACTTGCACCAGCCAGGAGCCCTCTTCCCATTACTGGGAAAACTTGTTAAAGGAGGAGCAGACCTAGGATCCTTAAAATGTGAGCTCTGGATATTCCTGAAGATTTCTGGAAATATATGGGACCTAAATACTGGTATTCTGAGAATCCCAGTCACCATTCAGGATACCGTAATATGTACAGAAATACCAATAAGGTACTTTTCAGGTATATGTTTGGACTGGATAATATATCTGAGCTCACATCCCAACAGTGTCCATGGTCCATAGCACAATGTACTTCAAGTGCAGAACACACATCAATCAGAACAAGCAAAGCATGCAGCTATTTAGGTGTTATGTCTACCCTAATGACTCTTGAGTCACTGGCCTTTTGTGGGCAACAGACCAGAGCCAATAACATGACATATGCACGAACATTCTTACCATGTACTTGCCAGGATGACATGATATTCTCCCATTTGGAGATAGCAAAATATTTAATGATATCTAGACCTCAAACTGTGGGGAAAGATGTGGGAGATAAGAAATTTCAATTCAAGTTCCAAGGTCATTGTAGCCATCTTGTGGACTTGTATAAAGAAGCATGACTTCTTTATAAAGGGAGACTTACTCCAAAGTGTCCCGAACCTAGCACTAGGAAAAGATATTTGTGTCTCTCTTTTGAAATGGAACACAAATTCTAGCTGACGGTGCCTATCTTTCTAGACAGGACACTGAAGTTTAAAAGGGCAAAGGGAATCTATATGCAGAGTAAAAAAAAAATCATATCTTTATGCACAAGTGTTCATTTTTTTATTGGATTATATGCCTGGTCTTTCCCATCACTGATGAAGTAATGCATACACTGAATCAAGCAATGGGTACATGCATATTAATGAAATAATCCAAAACTTGTGAAGCAGCCAGAATAACAATTAGTTCAAGGAAATTAAATGTTCCCTCTCTTGAGGTCTTGGCAGGCCAGGATCTTAACCTTACCTAATTGGAAAGCCTCTCAGAGACCAAGCTTCATCGAGTTCCTACTTTTGTGTCTTCCACAGCCAAGTCATGTCCTTATGAGAGCTCTTTCTATCACCAACAGCAAAGCATATCTCTTTCTGTCTTGGCTTGTTACACATTTCTCCTAGAACTCTGGCAAGCTACAGGGTGGGAGAACAAGAGCAGATGAAGATTAAGTGCCTGAAGATTTACTATCATCTCTTATTATTTTCTTCCTTTATGGTTCAAATTCCCCATGCGCCGTGAAGTTCACTTAACCTATTACATGGTTGTTGTGAAGATAAAACGAGAAAGGGGAATTTATGTGTGCTGCCCTAAGAGAGCTTTACACTCTGCTAACAACAATTTACTGGTGGCCCCAGCTTGAAGAGTGTCTGGCTGTCCTCAACTAGGGTTGCCAACCTCCAGGTACTAGCTGGAGATCTCCTGCTATTACAGCTGATCTCCAGCCAATAGCGATCAGTTCACCTGGAGAAAATGGCCACTGTGGCAATTGGACTCTATGTCACTGAAGTCCCTCCCTTCCCCAAACCCCGCCCTCCTCAGGCTCCACCCCAAAAATCTCCTGCTGGTTGCAAAGAGGGACCTGGCAACCCTAGTCCTCAACTAAGGCCAGGGCTTTTTGGGCCCTGGCCCCGGCCTGGTAAGACCAAGATGTTCCGCCAGACCTACAGTTGAGGGCAGCAATGGTGTAGATCATGGCTGGCCTCCTCCTTCTTTTTTGTGCTTGTTTCATCTTTCAGGATTGGGGTGGGGTCCTGACTGCCTTACCCCGACTTACTATGGCCCAGTAACTCATTAATGGGTGCCTATTGGTGTAATTGGTTTTTAATGTCTCTTTATAATTTTTATTGATTTTAGTGTATTGTGTTGCTGAATTTTATGATTTTAGGACAGTTTAATGATTGTTAGCTGCTCTGAGCCCAGCCTTGGCCGGAAAGAGAGTGGCGTATACATAAAAAATAATAATAAATAAAGTAAAACGCTCTTTGGAAGAATGGCAGGATAAAAATATACGACCTGGATGAATGGATTTGGGCAGGACTTCAGAGGTTTGGAACTGATTTCATTTTCACATTTGAGAAAGTAAAATGATATTCTTCAACTTCCAAGTGAAATATGATTAGCAATGTTTGCATTTACAGATTATGAATGCAAGAGGGTATTTGATGATGAGGTAAAACTATGCATCAGAAAAGTGAAGTCTCAAATAATGCATCCGTGCTTTGTTAGAACCTGGGAGCTGCTTCTGATGTCTCCTTTTCTTTAAAATTTTGTAAAGATGATGCTAATGTCTCCTTCTCTCCATCTCCCAATATACTGGCATTAATTCTGCCTAGCAAGAAAATGCTTAGTTGTATAAGAAAAGCACAGTTTAATGCTGGTTTTCTAGATAACTCATATAGACAAGTCAAGCTACATGTTAATTTTTTTTGAAAAGGTCACCTCCCAACTATCACTAGTTTAACTAAAGGGAAAATTCACCTTTCTCTTTAGCAGTGCTGTCCTTTAGTTACACAGTACAGCTAAGATTAAGAAGAAAGCAGAGACCACGTGCCTTTGTCTGACAATTGTCCAATTGCCTCAGGGCTCTAGAATCTGCCCTGCCTTACCACCCTCTTACATGGAAGTCTTGCAAGATTGATTTAGGGACACCGCAACATGAAGAAGTCCTAGACAGAGGATCTTAATGTTAACAAAGGGCCAATTGTACTTTCCCTTTGTATGTTCTGCTCAGCTAAGTGATTTTTACCTTTGCATGCAGTATCTTTGTACAAATTGCCTATTAAGCACGGGGCATTTAAATTGACTTAAATTGTGTTTTTATTTCTTGAATATAGCAACCATCAATTCCCACAGTATTCTGGGTGCCTAAACTCATCCTAGATCAAATGATAGCCATTAATCTTCCGTCAGTGAATTCACATTTAAAGATGTTAATAGTAACTAAGACCAATAAGCCAGAAAAGAACACATTATGATCAGGCTTATCTTTATTACTGATTGTGTAATGATCTGTGGCCTGATTCTTTCTTCATTTGTTCCCCTGTAAATCAGGATTCATTCCTCTAGAGTCCATTAAGCTACTCAGGTAAAAATCTGATACAGTGAATGGAGAATAAAGCACATGGAATCACTTCCACTGCTTGTGGAATTATTCTGCTTTAGCATCCAAGCCATCTTGTTCATGATTTCTAAATTGTATACAGATGTGGAAGAAAAACTGCATTGTGATAATTTATGTAAAATGTTCAGTGTTTTGAAATTTTTATTTCATCTTATTTATCCTTGTACCAGCACTGTGTGATGAGTTAGACTGAGAGACAAGGACTTTCTCAAATGCCATCCTCAAAGCGTCAGAGGGCAGGAATTTGTCTCTCTTTTGCTTACACACAGTCATATCTTAGTCTGTGAACTATTTCAGATACATAAGTGTTCAAGATGAGCATGTAAAACCTCTACTATGCCTACACAATGCTCCAAAACATTTCACTAGTATCATGAACCAATTTTGTAGGAATGGTTGAACCTCTATGCTGAGATGCTCAAATGGACTAGAAGCTTAACATTGTGAAGCAATAATTTCTTTAAAGCTACAATATTGGGAATCTCTGTGTCAATACACTTTCTTATGGCTTGGTTATTTCTATGATTGAACTATTCAATCATTAGTCAGAAATACGATCAAGAGAACAAAATGGAGCAGTCAGTACTCAGCGTTCTGGCCCCCATGCAGAAGACTACTGGAATTGGTTCTTGTGGGTTATCCGGGCTGTGTAACCGTGATCTTGGTATTTTCTTTCCTGACGTTTCGCCAGCAGCTGTGGCAGGCATCTTCAGAGGAGTAACACTCCTTAAGTGTTACTCCTCTGAAGATGCCTGCCACAGCTGCTGGCGAAACGTCAGGAAAGAAAATACCAAGACCACGGTTACACAGCCCGGATAATCCACAAGAACCAATGAACTCTGACCGTGAAAGCCTTCGACACTACTGGAATTGTTTCAATGTAATAGCAGTTCTACAAGGGACTTTAATGTAAATATATGTTCATTTGTTTAAATATTTAACTCCAATTTTCCCATCTAAAGATCTCCAAAGATATTGAATAACCAAGTCCAAATTGGCATTCCCGGGGTAAAAAGGCTTAGGGAGCTGACTAAAGACAGCCCCTCCCCCAGGAACGCCCCCTTTGACACCAGTTTGAGCCCGTGTCAGAGGACCGCTGCTGCCATGGCTGCCTGGCGCCTGTGCCTTGTGCTGCTGCACCACTCCCCAGTGCCGGCGTAAGTGGCTCGGCACTGGCATTAGTGCCCATTTGGACCGTGCAAGTCACACTTGCAGGGGTCACGCCACCTCCAAAGGCCTTTTGCTCCCCCCCAGGATTGTACTGTGAAGGAAATAGACTTTCTCCATTGGCAGAAGACTTAGTTGAAGAAAGTCATTCCATCTGACCCAATAAATGTAAAAATGTTAAAAACAAGAAGCAAAATAATAATAAAACTATAAAACACTAGGGAGAGTAATGTTAATCTTTGTGAAATAACGAGGCTTAAAAGGATCCTTCCTACTTATATATTCTTGCATAATGAGTCTCTTCCCCACTCAGAAGGAATGTTTGCATGACATTCTTCTCTTTTTAAAAAGACATCAGTCCTTTAAACATTTATTATTGTGACCTAAGCAAATTGATCAGCATGACCTAACTTTGTTTGAACTAGAAGTTACAAATGTTGCTCTTCCTTTGTGTGTAACTTCCCCCCTCCAAGTTCCTTTGAGTGTTTAATAAAGCCACCGGAGGCCTTCTCTGTTGAATTAGTGCCCATTAAGAAAGCATCGCCTTGACATGGATAGCCCAGGCTAGCCTGATCTCATCAGATTTCAGAAGATAAGCAGAGTTAACCCTGGAAAGTATTTGGAAATACCAGGGTCGTGATACAGAGGCAGGCAATGGCAAACCACCTCTGAACATCTCTTGACTTGAAATCCACCAGGTGTTGCCATAAATTAGGTGTGACTTGAGGGCAAAGAAAGAAAGAAATGAAGAAAGCTTCAACTATCAATTCTGAACCATTAACGTACAAAAAGCATGATAAGCTAACATTCATTGCAATACTATTAGAGATAACAAAAGGATTCGCAAGAAGGAACCATAATGACCATCCCAAGAAAGAAACAAAAGCAGTAAGAAATGTGAAAAACAGACAATAGAAATAAACTGAATTACAATAGAAATATAACTGAACTGCACTTCCACTTGAACTTCAATAAGCATCAGACAAATGCGGTTGTGCATTATCTGGGCATTGAAAAGCATTAAAATACTGTGGATCATCTTGTGCTGAACAACTAGAGAATTTCTTTTGTATCCCTATTAAAAGGGCCATGTGATACCTTCTAAAAGTACCAACCAAAATAGCATGCAATAATGTGCAAGCTTTAAATTTTTCTTGAACTTATCATCAGGCTGTATGTTTAAAAACATGAAGGGGTGTGTGTGAAAAAAGGATATTTCTGGCTACAAGTTTCTTTCTGCATTTTGTGCTTCAGGTGCTGCAAATGTGATTAGATTAGGTGGGATGAGAAGATATAATGCAGCAGTATGTATGACCAAAAATTAAATGGTGGCTAAACTATATTATCAAGCTAGGAGCCACTGATAGACCTATCTGTCATGAATCTGTCTAATCTCCTTTTAATGGTGTCTGATCCTGTGGCCATCACCACCTCCTCTGGCAGCACATTCCACATTTAAATCACTCACTGTGTAAAGAAGTATTTCCTTTTGTCTGTTCTCCAGTGCCCAACAGAGTGATCTAAGTGGCTTCTAGATCTTACAGGCTCGTCATGAAACTACCACCATATGGAAGCCTTTCTAGCAGACTCTCCTGAGGGGTCTGTAAAGTGAGAAGATTATTTTACAGTATTACGACTAGGTATTTCATGGTAGCATGCATATATTTTACATTTAAAAAGCAATGCAAGCTCATCACAAATGACATTGGGGTTTAATGCATGGCCAATTTGTCTCACCTTTGTGCCTTAAAAGTAGCGAATTCCCGTGGTCTAAACGCATGACCATCCAAGGGCTGCACATCCGACCCACCGTAGGCGCGAATTAAGCACAAAAAAACGGGTTAAGCAATCCCTGTTTTCTAGTGATCTTTTCAGTGCTAAACCGCTACTTTTTTTTATTTCACTACATTACCAGAACGCCGGCGTGCGTGTAATCACATGACTAGCCCGCTACTAACCTCCTTTCGTTCAAGCTCCCAGCCCCTACAAACAGCTGAGCTGCGGGTGAGCAAGGGTGGGGCAGGTGCAAGCAGCGCTGCTGGCTAGGAAGGGAAGTGACGTGACGGGGAAGGAGAGCTCCTTTTATGGACTTCCGGGGGGAGGGCAGAGGGTGGAAGGGGCAGAGCTTCTCTGGCCTGAAGAGTATAAAAGGCCAGAGGAGAGCTGTAGCCAGGTAGGAAGTAGGCTGTGACCCAGGCTGGCTAAGCATAGAGCCACCCGGGTAGCCTCCGAGGGAGAGGAAAGCTCAGACTCTCCCTCAGACTGGTCTGAGGCTGAAGAGGCGCCTCAAGCCCCGACCCTCTCCAGGCCAGACAGATCCCCCCCCCGACCAGCTCTGTAGGGGGGGTACTTAACACCGTCACGATGGTATACCGGAATGCTGGTGTCCCAAGAAAAATAAGGGGGAGAATTGGCCTTTGATTGGATAACCCCTCAGCCAATCCTTGGGCAATGACACGGTGGTCACTCCCCTACTATCCCACATTATATGGGTGGTTCAAACGCACGGGGAGCCTCTAGCAGCTACTTGCTTTGGACTTATAGTGGGATGGACTAGGGTCATGCGTTTGACTATCCAGTCTCGGATTAAAATATTATGAGATAAGGGAGGAGCGAACCAAGAACACTGTCCTTCAGTGTTACTCCTCTGAAGATGCCTGCCTCAGCTGCTGGTGAAACGTCAGGAAAGAAAATACCAAGACCACGGCTACACAGCCCGGATAACCTACAGGAACCAAGAACATTCTGCCCATGTGTTAATCCCCATTGTATGTATCTAACAAAGATACACATTCCTGGCTACGACTCTTTCACCTGGCATCTGAAAATGTCTTGCAGTGTTTTAAAAACGTACAAAGATATAGTTACTGTCATTTCATGATGAACAAGATTTGGATTGCAAATGGACAAATCCATCACCTTATTCATTCATTCGCTATCATGTAGTCATGATTTCCCCTCTGTTCTTCTCTTCTTCCGAGCACCGCTGAATTTGTTTGAAGTGTTCTGGAATATTTCTGCTGAGTTCTCATTTGATGAACTGAAGAAGTTATTCCACATATAGACAACAGCATGGCTGAGGGAGAGGAGATGAGAGTTTGTAGAAGAGGCAGAGGAAGACATGCATATAAAACTTATAGGAAAGAATTTTAATAGATATTTTTCCCATTCCTCCAATTGGAAAATCGACTGGAAGGCTTGGGCCTGAATCTTGTTTTAAAATTCCAGTTGTGGCTAGAGACAGACATTTATTTTAATATATAAAGCCAAGCAGCTTATGGTGTAAAACCTATTTGACTTAACATGAGTATTATGGATGCAAAAAGCACTTGTCCCCTTGCATAACAAGTTTAACTTTACCATCTACATGGTGAACTCTTCTGTATAGTGAATTTCTGATGGCTCTGGAGCTAGATTGGATTCTTCTGTCTTCTATCGCCTAGGTCAGGGGTCGGCAAACTCATTAGTCAAAAGAGCCAAATATCAACAGTACAATGACTGAGATTTCTTTTGAGAGCCAAATTTCTTAAACTTAAACTACCGTATATACCCATGTATAAGCCAACCCACGTATAAGCCGAGGTGCCTAATTTCTCCCCAAAAATGGGGAAAAATTAGGCACCCGCGTATAAGCCGAGGGTCGGCTTATAACCCCTCCCCCCCCCGCAGGCTTACCTGACAGGGCTCCCAGGAAGGCGGTGGTGGTGGCGGCGGGCCCCCCACAGGAGGCTTCCAGGGCGGGCGGGGGGGGGGAGCCAGGCGCGCTCGGCAGCCGGCTTTTCCCACCCCTTCCAGGGCGGAGGGAGCCAGGCGCGCTCGGCAGCCGGCTTCCCCCACCCCTTCCAGGGCGGAGGGAGCCAGGCGCGCTCGGCAGCCGGCTTCCCCCACCCCTTCCAGGGCGGAGGGAGCCAGGCGCGCTCGGCAGCCGGCTTCCCCCACCCCTTCCAGGGCGGAGGGAGCCAGGCGCTCGGCAGCCGGCTTCCCCCACCCCTTCCAGGGCGGAGGGAGCCAGGCGCGCTCGGCAGCCGGCTTCCCCCAGCCCTTCCAGGGCGGGGGGGGGGGAGCCAGGCAAGCCCGGCAGCCGGCTTCCCCCAGCCCTTCCAGGGCGGAGGGAGCCAGGCGAGCCCGGCAGCCGGCTTCCCCCAGCCCTTCCAGGGCGGAGGGAGCCAGGCGAGCCCGGCAGCCGGCTTCCCCCTGCCCTTCCAGGGCGGGGGAGGGGGAGCCAGGTGCGATCGGTGGCGACCACGCGGCTTTGCAGCGGCCGCAGGAGGCCCTCACAGGGCGCTCCTGGCCAGGGGAAGCTGCATGGGCCCGGCAGCGGTGGCGGCGGCGATGGCGGCGGCAGTAAGTTGCTCCCTCCCTCCTCCCTCCTCCCCCCTTCCCTACCGTATTGACCCGCGTATAAGCCGAGGCCGGCTTTTTCAGCCCTTTTTTTGGGCTGAAAAACTCGGCTTATACGCGAGTATATACGGTATATAGGTAGGTACACTGTTTATTAACTTAATAAACTTTAATTAAAGTTTTAAGTCTTAATTAAACTATAGGTACACTGAATAAAACTTGATATCATACTTAATAGTGATCTTATTTATTGATAAAAATTAAATTGTAAGTCCCTGCCATTTCCCCCTCCCCACCTGGAGGCCTGGTCTACCGCCATAAAAGCCTATTGGTAGACCTGGCCTCTGGCTGAGTCCCATTGGGAGGCCAGGTCTACCCATTGGCTTTCTTGGCAGTAGACCTGGCCTCCGGAGCCCCATAGAAGCCAATTGGTAGAGCTGGCCTCTGAAGGGGGACTTTTTCCCCTCCTCAGAGTCCAGGTCTACTCCCAAGAAAGCCAGTGGGTAGACATGGCCTCCCAATGGGACTCAGCCGGAGGCCAGGTCTACCAAAGGAAGCCCACCCCGCCCAACAGCTGATAGGCGGGCGGGGGGGCAGGAACCGCCGAGCCGTCCAGCAATCACGCGACTAGAGGGGAGGGGAGGCTTTAGCCTCCCAACCATTGAGGGCAAGGGAAAGGGGGACCTGGCCATTCTTCACGGTGGGGGGGGGAGAGACAGCACACCCGCTTGCCTGCTCTCTTTCTCTCTAGCTGTCTCTCTCTCTCTCAGGCGCGCGGCTCCGCAGCCCGGCTGCCAGCGCGAGCGGGCGCGAGAGCAGGAGCTCCGAACCAAGTTTCGAGAGCTGCACTCAACAGGCCAAAGAGCCGCATGTGGCTCGGGAGCCGCAGTTTGCAGACCCCTGGCCTAGGTGTACCCTTCTGAACAATTAGTGCTATATTTTTAAATAGCTCTGACCTGGATAGCCCTGCTAGTTGATCTTGTCAGATCTCAGAAGCTAAGCAGGGTCAATCCTGGCACTTGTGTGCATGGGAGACTCCAAGGAATATCAGAGCTGTGACATAGAGGCAGGCAATGGCAAACTACCTCTAAACTTCTCTTGCCTTAAAAACCCCACCAGGGGTTGCCATAAGTCACTTCCAGTTTTACTATATTTTTACTCAAATAAGATTTTACAAAGCCTTTTGGTAACTGGTTCTCCTGGATGTGTGTGTTTGTTAAGTGCCATCAAGTCGCTTCTGACTCATGGTGACCCTATGAATCAATGTCCTCCAAAGTGTCCTATCTTTGACAGCCTTGCTCAGGTCTTACAAATTGAAGGCTGTGGCTTCCTTTATAGAGTCAATCCATCTCTTGTTGGGTCTTCCTTTTTTCCTGCTGCCCTCAACTTTTCCTAGCATGACTGTCTTTGCTAGTGACTCTTGCCTTCTCATAATGTGACCAAAATACGGTAGCCTCAGTTTAGTCATTTTAGCTTCTAGGCTAAAATGACCGTTCAGGCTTGATTTGATCTATAACCCACTGATTTGTTTTATCCTGGATAAAGATGTTATATAAATGCATGGTATTGTTTTTATGGACTGTGAAGGCTACACTGATGATGAAAAATGTGTGCCAGATGTGTTAATTTTTTTTCACATAAGTGACTTTCTGTTGAAACTCTAGTATCTCTTGACGGCAAGTTCTAACTAAAACTTAAAACCTTATTTAACTAAACTACCATACCTAAAACACTGTAACAAATTCTTTTGAGTGAAGCAGCAAATTCCAAGGAAGAATACAGCTGTTCATGCTATCCTCACTGTGGAGAAAACCCAAACTTAGTTCCTCCCAGCAATCCAGCTGTGGAACAGCTACAGTTTGTAGATAAAGTGGGAGAGGTGACAATGATAATTGAAATTTTGGTGTGGTTCCTCTTGCCTAATAACATCTACATATATGGTTAGCAGCTAGTTATATAGGAAAAGATGGAATGAAGTGGGATTCCCTTAAAAACACAGGAAGATCCCTGCTGGATCAGACCAGTGCCCATCTAGTCCAGCATTCAGAGCTCTGTTTGCAGTTCCTTTAGATTAGGGTTGGCATATGCCCACTGGGGGCAAGAAATCTTCTGGCACCAGTGAGCATTGCCTGCCAGCATTCCAGCAGCCGCAGGAGGGGGAAAAAAATACTTTCGGCAACAGGATGACATCACTTCTGGGAAAACCTGGATGTGACTTCATGCCCCTGTAGGAATCACTGGAAACACCACGGTCTTCTGAGGAATACCCAGTAGTAACACCACTTTTCTTTAGGAATTGCTGGAAACTCTATGGTTTTATTTGGAGGTGATGCCTGTCTTCTCTAGGAATTGATGAAAATGCTATGGTTTTACCTGGAAGTGATGTCAGTCATCTCTATGAACTGCCAGTGATTCCTAGAGGGATGTGATGTCACTTCCATTTTCCCCCTTGAAGTTCCATCACACTATTGCTGATGACCCCGTCCAAGTCCCTCCCCCAGGCTCCCACTGGTTGCCAGGCAAGAGCTGGCAATGCTGCTTTGGATCAAGCCCATTATTTCTACTTTATTTAACTTGCTTTGCATGTTGAGACATGGAATTCTATGTAGCTCATTACTCTGGCATAGCTTACTGAATTATATAACCTCTTTGGCTGAAGTTTTAAGGTCACACTCTGAGCCCTCTACTCCTACTTGCAGGTTTGTCTTCATTTATAAGAATTTTTATTTTATTTTCTACAATACTCAGAATATATCTGTTGATATTTTCATGGGAATGACTCTGATATCTTGATAGAGAGTGTTGAGAGTGTGAGCCAAAGTTTGGCTTTTAAACATGAGCCAGATGCATTCTTTGGCTGCATCCTTTAATTGCAGATCCAATCTGACATCAGATTTATTGTCAGTGCAGGGGAATTCTTTCATGAAAATTACCAGATCCAGGACTGAAGAGTTTAATATCATCTAAAGCACACTCATTTAGACCTGAAGGCAAAGCATTAAGTTATCACCAGGGGAAAAGTGTTCCCATGACCTGTAACATTTTCACTGCATTGCAGAGCCCAGAAAAACCAGAAAGGTTTTCAGCAAGCATTACAAAAACCTCAAAGGCAGGCAGGTATTAATATGCCTTCCAGAGATAAATTATCAGAAATCTTAACACTATGTTGTCTTCCTATCTCTGTTTCCTTTATTTTCATAGTTCAGTACAGCATTGCTGTTGACCCCCATAACTATGATTAACATAAACAATGACACTGGTGGAAACTCATGTTATTTTGAAGTACCACCACCCTCTGGCGTTGCAGGAAATAGGACATTCTGAATGGAAGTTTGTGAACTCTGTTGCTGAACAGATAGACCAAAATAAATGAGATTTTGTTCTTTTACAAATGCCATTTGCTTGCTCCTGTCAGTCTTCCATCTTCTTTTCATTTTGTAGTTTCCACTGAAATCACTCGAGTGAAGAACTGCCCTTAGATTTTCTCCTAGTTTATCATGTCCATTCTTTCAGTTGATTTTAAATACAGCTTGAGCTCCGAGATTGGCAGCACTGTGCACTTTATCGACGAGACCGAGTTGTGTAACTGGAATTTAAGAAATAACGATGTTAGCCATCCCTTCCTAAGGTCCTAAGAGTGTAATGAACTTGTTACAGTTTTTGAGGAAATGTACCAAAAGCAGACAAGGGCTTGGCTCCCACAGAGGATTTCCATTTGTAAAGCATGACTTTCTTGCCTCCCTGGTCTGCTGCAGCCCCAAGTGTACCCTGAAATGGGGTTCCTGGGGCACCATTATAAACTGATGACATCAGCACATTGCATATGATGGAGCTGGCAGCAGCAGCAGTAATAGCTTCAACTCCAGGGGCAACAAGGGTGGATTAAACTCCTGCAAAGTTTACCTGTACACCCAACTGTATTTAACAGATAGAAATAAAAAGTATGCCTTTGTCCATAGAAGAGGGGCCGTGGCTCAGTGGTACAGCATCTGCTTGGCATACAGAAGGTCCCAGGTTAAATTCCTGGCATCTCCAGTTAAAGGGACTAGGCAAGTAGGTGATGCGAAATACCTCCACCTGAGACCCTGGAGAGCCACTGCCGCTCTGAGTAGACAATACTGACTTTGATGGACCAAGGGTCTGATTCAGTATAAGGTAGCTTTATGTGTTCATGTGTTCAAGTGTTCACCTTTCAATATAACTTTGTTCCAGTATAGTGCACCTACAAGAACATAAAACATTATATGAACTTGGAGTGCTATGGAAAATATATAGGGATGACTGGAAAATCCAGTTCAGATCCAGCAGAGTCCTCACTTCCTTGGACAGGTTGAATTCCAGTCCAATGGACTTCTGATGAGCTCAAGTTTGAGACTCAACCCAGCCACAGAGATGATTCTATTTTACTTGAATGTTTACTTGTATTACTAATGAGAGCCAAAAAGTGTAACATTCTCAGCTCTCAGAAATGAGCCAGGCACTTAGAAATGATGCTGTAAGTGCCTGGCTTACTTCTCAGAGCCCAGAAGTGTGTTCTTGGTTTGGAGATGTGATCCAGGCACTTAGAGAACGATTAGACACAATGTGTATTTTGGTGGAGTCCTCGTGTGTGGAAGTTGGGATGGGTTGCACATTGGCATGATGACATTGGGGAGTCCCACCAGCTGTAGTCATGTGTTATATGTGCTGTTGAAATTCGATCATATTATATCTCTCCCCTTTTAACATATAAATCTAATGCCTCTGTGTCTGCCATAATGCCTTTTTTACTAAGTGATAGGGACCCCAAGGCTACATTGTCAGTGGCAAGATTTGTTTCAGTCCTTATATCCCTCAACCATTAGATATATGCTGCTCAAGATCAATGGATCAAGGAGCTTCTAAGGGATAAAGGAAAGGATATGTGCAGTTTGCTGCTGCCTCATGTTCTAAGGATTTTTCCATGTTATGGTGCACACAGTTGCACAAATATTCCTTTTATTAATTGAAATCTCCCAACTTGTTGGTTTGCATGTTGGTTCAGATTCTAGCTCATGTTGTTCCTCATTCGATCTTAACTTTTTTAAATCTAAGTGCATATTCTTCCCCTTTAAAAATAGGAAGAGGGGGTGAAAGAAAAGACAATTGTTCATAGTGTCACTTTTAAGGCATTTAATGCTTATCTAGTTCCCCATGGAAAACATGCCTGGAGACTTTTCTTTACATATATCAGTATGATGATGTATCATCAAAAATCTATTTGTGTGTGATTTGTTATTTAATGGGATGCTGCCATCCTTGATAATGAAATCAGAAATAGAAATTAAAAAATTACAGCCACACCAAATCATAAGTCCAGACTCCTATGAAACCTGTGAAATGTTGCCTACTGTTGCCCAATAGAATGTCCATTTATGTGCAACACATTTTCAGGCTGCTATTCTTCACATTAAAATCAGAGTTATATGTAAGAACTGGGATTTAAATAGATCTGCGCTCCTAAAATAACAATCCAAATTCATGAGTCTAGATCATTGGAAGATACAAGGTGATGCATGTTACCCAGACCAAAAGTCCATTGGTACGCCACATGCTTTCAAATTAGTTATCCACATCATTCACACTAGAAACCAAAATAAAAAGAAGCAGTTGAGACTGAAACAGCTCTGCTCCTCAAAATATTCAATTCTCAGTTCCTTATTTGTGTTTCTGAGGCCTGGGGTTATTCCCACTGACAGCGTGTTGTACAGAATTGAACTTCCAGACTAGGCATCAGCAAACATACAGGAGCTTGGTGGGGATCATTTCTTGAAGGTCTTCTCATAGATGGGGAAAGGGTGGGGTATAAATCTAATAAAATAAAATATCTGGATCCAAAGCCAATGTATGTGTGATGTTCTTATCCTTTAAGAGTTCAGTTTCTTCTTCCAGCATTTTGTATACCAGAGCACATCCTAGGCTAATCATAGAGCTTTAGTGCACATTGTTATCAAGAGTACTTACTTATGCTGTGTTGCGTTTTCCATGTCACTTTTGTCAGATGCCTCTGGGTTTATAAGCCAATCTGATTAGTTATTCCCCTTATTCCCTCCTTCCTCTATTATTTTGTCTCCGGAATCTCTTATTCTCAGAGCAAGACACATTTTGCCAAGGCTTCCTACAGCAGTAGTTTGTTTAAAAGCTCTAAGAATGTACCCCTACAACGTTTCTCAACCTGTGGGCTGTGAAGCCTGTAGAAGTGGCTTGCAGGCTCTTAAAAGCTTATGGCACTCATACCTTCTTGCACAGCATAGCTGTAAAGACCCCATTCCCTCCTCCAGCTGAGACCTCTTAGACAGCAGGGTCCCCTTTTTATTTTGGACTTTGTTATTTTAATAGGCACTCCATTTTAGAGCCTAAGTTCCAGGAGATCTGAAACTTGGGGATAGGGCTGTTGATTCGGTTCGGCCCGAACTGAAAATCAGCCGAATTTCCCCTGATTCGGTGGTTTTTAGTTCGGGAGGAACTGAACTCAAAACTGGCGGGCAACCGGGGGGGGCGAATTCAGCGAGTTCGGGAGTTCGCGAATAAATTCGGCAAATTCGGGGCCGTCAGCAGCATTCTCCTCCCCCGGCCAATCGGTGGCCAAGCTGGGTCTTCTTCTGGCCAATCAGTCAGGATTGAGTACTGGAGGAATCATCTGATGTGCGGCCCGGCCAGGGAGAGAGAGAGAGCGAAATCCTCGTGTGTGTGTGTGTGTGGGGGTGCTTGGGCACATTCGCTCCTTTCTGTGGCTGCAGGGGGTGTATTTTTTGGGGTACAGACACAAAACTGTCACTGGAGCTTCAGATGAAGCTTCTTAAGATACCCCCCAAGTTTTGTAAACATTGGGTCAGGGGGTCCCGAGATATGGGCTCCCCCCTTTTTCTTTCCATGGCTGCAGGGGGCGCATTTTTGGGGGTACAGACCCCAAACTTTCATTTTAGCTTCAGATGAAGCTTCTTAAGATACCCCCCAAGTTTTGTAAACATTGGGTCAGGGGGTCTCGAGATATGGGCTCTCCCCCTTTTCCCTCCCCCCTTTTTCCATTTATGTGGAACAGAAGACAGACACAGTAAGACCCCTTTGGGGGCTTTAATCTATAATTTTTTTCCTGTGTATGTGTGTGTGTGTGGGGGAAAGCAGAGTCTGTGTGTGTGTGGGGAGGGAGCAGTTTCTGTGGGTGGGGGGGAAGCCAAAGGGGGCTTTCGTCGGTTCTGCCTGGGGTGTGTGTTCCCCCTCGAGTCTCTCGCTCCCTGGTTTGAGGGGGGAGGTTTCAGTTGTGTGTTGCAAAGGTGTTGTTTAACAAGGTTGTGTTGTTTTGCAGTTGTTTTGCAGTTGCTTTGCAAATTTCTCAGCTGTTGTTGGGGCTGGGAGCTTTGTGCGTGGGCGGCAAGCTCTGCTGAGAGATGCACATTAAGGGTGGGGGGACCCCTTTCAGGGCCCATATCTCAGCCCCCCCTGACCCAATCTTTACAAAACTTGGGGAGTCTTTCAATAAACGTCCTTTGAAGCTCTGCCGAAAGTTTGGGACCTCTAACCCCAAAAATGCACCATAAAGACTAGCAAAATTTCTGGCAGGGTATGAGCTTTCGTGAGCCACAGCACACGTCTTCAGATACTTCTTCATTTGGTATCTGGAGCTGTGACTCACGAAAGCTCATACCCTGCCAGAAATTTTGCTAGTCTTTATGGTGCTACTGGACTCTTGCTGTTTTCAGTCACAGAAGGCACTCAGCTCATCAGTCAACGATAACCTGATTAGTCATTTTTGCCTCTCCCTGGTCTTTGTGTCCATGCAGATTTGGCTCACAATAACCTAATCCAGGATTTTTTCCATTTTTCCTGCCAGTGTATGATAACAGTTAACTTTAAACCTGCCAGTAAGATTCAAACTTCTTGACCCAGACCAAAGTCAGGACAGCCAAACCACCACCATAGGGTTGCCAAGTCCCTCTTCACCATTGGTGGGAGGTTTTTGGGGCGGAGCCTGTGGAGGGTGGGGTTTGGGGAGGGAAAGGACTTCAATGCCATAGAGTCCAATTGCCAAAGTGGCCATTTTGTCCAGGTGAACTGATCTCTGTCAACTGGAGATCAGTTATAATAGTGGAAGATCTCCAGCTAGTACCTGTAGATTGGCAACCCTAATTTACAATCACTTTCTCTCGCTTTCATTGCAATTTTATTTAGGGATATCATTACTGAGATCCACTATGATATACACAGTGTCAAGAAACTGAGTCTCTTAGTGCGGTTTCTTGTTCTACAATAGAACAATGCAATACAAGCCTACAATAAAAAAAATTAAGTTGGAAAATATCTGTGCTGTTGCTTGAGAATCAGCAAGTTGTGACCTTTGGCAACTGAGATAAGAGTCCAGGTGCTAGGAGGAGGCAGTTTCTATCCTGACTCACTTCTAGGTATCCAAGGCTGAGAACAGTGGAGCCACATTCCATCCAATTAGTATAACATTTTGAGCTTTGCCACCTGTGAGAAATGAGAGGAAATATAATCATTGTGGTAGCACTGGTGGAGGAATAGAGCGATCTGTTTGTACCTTCCTCTGAGTCTCAATCCTAGAAGGATCTTTCAGATGAGCTCCCCCAACCCTGTATCTCACAAGCTTAAAACGCCAGCTTCATTCCCTCCCTCACACCAACCATTGACAGAGGCAGCATGTGGGGACTCTGAATAGGATGTGCTGGTCTGAGCTGATGATCAGAAGAAAACAGAAAGTGAACATAAGAAACATAAGAAAAGCCATTCTGGATCAGACCAAGGCCTATCAAGTCCAACAGTCTGTTCACACAGTGGCCAACCAGGTGCCTCTAGGAATCCCACAAACAAGACAACTGCAGCAGCACCATCCTGCCTGTGTTCCACAGCACCTAATATATTTGGCAAGCTCCTATAATCCTGGAGAGAATAGGTATGCATCATGACTAGTATCAATTTTTACTAATAGCCATGAATACCCCTCTCCTCCATGAACATGTCCACTCCCCTCTTAAAGCCTTCCAAGTTGGCAGCCATCACCACAGATGCATTTCCCAAAAAAGGAAATGGTCCACTGAAGTTAACTGGAATATGGAAGGAAGAGATCCTTCAATACTAAAACAATATTGTAAGAGGGAGGAGATTCATGTTTGGAAACTGAAACTTTCAGTTAAATAGGGGGCAACCCAAGCAAACCCTAACCTTTTTTTTCCATATTGTGCATTCTCAACCTCTACTTTAGAGAAGAAGTAAATAGGGGGCAGGAGCAAGGACCAGGTGAGCCCCCTTCCCAGGTTCTGTGTGTTTTCTCTGAAGTAAATCCCATTTAATTCAGTGGGGCATTTTTACAAAGCAATCGTATGCTCATTTACTTGGGAGTAATTGTTGTTCAATATAGACACTTCTGAGTAAACATGTATAGGATTATGCATTCTGATAGGGGTGTGGAAGAGATGCTTTGTTTCTTGGTTCTGTTTTTTTAAGTTATTTTTTTAAATAGACAAACAGATCTGGTAGCCTTCAAGGTTCAACAAGATCCGTTTGCTGTGTCTATAATTTGTATAGCTCTTGAAGCTATCACCTGCAATCAGATAGTTGTGTCCTTACATTCGCATAAAGAAACTGTGAACAATTTTTGACAGTGCAATAAACATTTCAGCAAATTCAACATTAATAGGTGCATTAAGTACATTTTTGATTGGATAACTTAAATTTAAGCAATGGTGATAAAACAGGCAAACTTGCAGTTAAAATGCATGAAAACAATGGTTGTCACAAACCTATGGTCCAAAATTCACATGACAGTAAATCAATGGGTCACTGTACCAAGTAAATTTGAACTTGTGGGTCATCATACCAAAAAGGTTGGGAACCAGTTCCCTAGAAGACCAGGTCTGCTTTGGTGTTTTCTAGTTTGACATTGGGTTAGATGACTCCGTGAAAGACATCAACAAAGATCTGCTTTGGTTTGTCTGTATTTTATGAATGAAACCAACTGTCTTATGAAACTCATAGTGTCTTAGCTCCTTTGATAAAATCTTTATTTTGTCTTGATTAAACGCTAATTAGTTTTTTTAAGTGATCAAACTGAAAGATTTTCCGGGTCCTTGGGAATATGGATGTTTGATGTGTTTGCTGTATGGCAAGTAAGGCAAGTGTGGTAAAGTTAGAGTGTTGCATTAGGATCGGAGAGATCCAGGTTCGAATCCCCAATCTGCTATGGAAACTCATTGGGTGACCTTGGGCCTGTCCCATGCTTTCAGCCTAACCTACCTTATAAGTTGTTGTGAGGATAAAATGGAGAAGGGGAGACTGTTGTAAGCCACTTTGCACCCCCAAAAAGTGTGGTATAAATGAAATAAATAAATAAGGAGCATTTCAGTAATCCAGATACTATCACAGAAAGAAGAGAGGAAAATGCAGATGATTAACTTTTGAACAAGCATTTGTATCATTTTTTTTTACTTAGAGTGAGAGAGACTGTAAAAGAGAGCTTGAATAATGGTATTTTAATGTTGTATATGTGCTGACTGTATAAAAGGCACAGATCCTTGCTTGGACAATTACCAAGTAAAGAAAAAAGCCACATACAATGAACCTAATTATCTTGATTCTTTTCTAACAGTGATTAATTTTAAGTTATACAAATGCTACACAACATTAAATGGCAATAATTTCTGTCTCCAGCTGAGCGGCTAACAAGATGGGGAAGGAGACAGATAGTAAGAAGGCTCAAAGGGGGGAAAAAGCACTTGTTGGCACTGGAAAAATCAATCAGACGTGAAATGTGGGGGTGGCATCTTGAGTGGCATTTGTGCACAGGATAGGGCTTTGCTTACCACATGTAGCTGAAACATGACGTGCATGTAGAAGCAATATTACAGCAGCATGGTACATTCTGATGGACATGCATTGACTTGAAGGTGCATCAACAAACAGGCACCTCTCTCTGAAAAGGCAGACTTGTCAATGCGTGGAAAATCATACACATGTCAGATCTTTGCATCATATGTTCCCCTACATACTTGGGGGATGGAGCTTGACACCAGGATGCTGCTTCCCCTCCCCCTGCATATTCAGCTTCCACAGTCTATAGCAGGGGTGTCGAACTTATTTGTTATGAGGGTCAGATATGACATAAAAGAAACTTGGTTGGGCCGGGACATGCCTCACCAACCCAGATTGGGTGTGTGTGTGTGGCTGCCTCGGCTGGTTTGTGGGCTGGATACTCAAGGGGCCACATCTGGCCCCTGGGCTGTATGTTTGACACCCCTGGTCTATAGTATGTGAAAAAAGCTTCTGTAGCTCTCTTACGTTTCTCTTTGGCATGTTAGAATTCAGTGCCTCGTGTTTTCTCTGAAATTCTCTATGTGCACATTTGATAGTGAGTACAGTAGTGTTCAGATGCACCACCTTCTGCTTTTTGTATTATCTCTTAATGGTCAGCTAGTTAGTGTGCAGAAGAGTCTTTCCTGTTACACAAGACTTTAGCGTATTGCAGACGCATGATATAGCCACACACCAATGTAGCCATAATCTGAAATGAAGGGTTCTTTAGTAGCTTCCTGGAAGTTTTATTTTTGTGCCACAGAGCAGCCGTAGCAAATCACAGGAAATATTTGATGTTAAAGGAAAGACACTGTCTGTTTTCAATCTACACTTGTCTGTCAGTGAGGTAATGCTGTGATGCATATGCCACAGGGAGGAATTCCCAACACAATCAAGTAACTTGAGAGGCAGCCTTCCATCACTCTCGAGTGAGGTCAGATTGCAAAAGAGAAAAATGCTTTAGTGTAAGGGCTTAGTTTCTGGTTGTTAGGGCTACACACAGAAGCCAGTATCTGTGTTTCTATTCAGATTGTTGACCTTTCTTTCTGCGTGTTGGTATTCAAGGATGTTTCAGGGACTACACTTTCTTAGTTCCTCTTCTAAATCCTCTACTGTACTTCATGTTTTCTTCATGCCACTACTGTCATTTCTATTTGTTATCTGCAGCCTTGCATATAATATTAATGCAAGCAAGTGAACATAAGGGGAAATGGCCATTTTGCAAACATGGATCTGGGGTTAGGTGGTGTCCATAAACTGTTTTGTGAATGTGTCTTGCTCTGAGGTTTGGAATCAGAAATGGGAAAAAAAAGATTTATTTGGATGAGATAGCTTCCCAGATTTTGGTAGAGAACCGTTGGTTGCTTATACCAACTTTGAAAAAGGCAAGGCACCATTGATCAAGCAGTCTTCTTGTTGGAGCTCCAGTAAGTCTCAGTAGAAATGAGGGTTAGCAAGATTGGGAAAGCTGACTCATACTCCCTCCCTTCATAAAATAGGGTGGGAGTAGCTGGTTGCTTTGGGCCAAACAGGATTTGTGTGTGTATGTGTGTGTTCTCAATTTGGCCAGTAGGAGATCCTCTTTTTTGCCAGCTCCATGCTATTTCTATTTAAGCATAGGTATCATAAATAGGCCTGGTCTGAGGGGATTGGTTAGGCTGTAATTCAGGGCTGGCAGAATTAGCATGGACTAGATGTGTCAACTTAATTAGACTGATATGTACCTTGTGGATGGGTGGTGGAGACAGCCAAACCAGACACTTCAGGCCGATTGGCCCAAAGGCCTAGGAAGGACATTCTTTTGGAGCTGTGCATCATCACTTGAATCTAGAAACTGACTTACTTAGGAGGATGTTGTTGATGAGCAGCGTCTCCCTTAACACACTTTGGTCTGCAGGTTACATTGCCACTCTATGCTATGGGCTATGATGGTTGTGCCCAAATACCAAATACCTAAACAATATTAGATGCCAGACTAGCCTTAAGGGGAGGGCATCTACTGATTAAGTGGATGGAAGTTTTTGAGATTAATTGATGGTGTTGACAACTCCCGTCCTGATGTCAGATTTAAGCAGAAGTTTAAGGAAAATCAGCATTAAAATATTTGGCTTATTCCATTGTATTATAAATACATAACCTATTTATGTTAACACTTACTGATGCTATAAAACATATCTTGGTTCACAGGCTTGTGGATATTTGCTCAAAGGTTTGGGTCATTGCCCAAGCAACTGTTCACAGTGCTGAAATCCAGCACGGGAGCCAACACACCACAGGGTCCTAGCTAGTTCCCAGCAGGCAGCAGCATGGGAGGATGTGGCCAGCATCCCTTGCACCCATTTTTGCCTTCCGAAGCCATGCCACCACCACTGCCCATGTCCAAGGACGCACTCCAGGAGGCCTAGTAGCAGTGTCTGCAGCTTCTCTTTGTCCTGACCACCAGGGTCATGTGTTGCATTCCAGTCTACAGCCATGCTGCCAGCAGCTGGGATAAAGACTAGCCTCAGCAGCAGCATCTGGAATCATCTTCCTTCTTGCTGATGCTGGCATGGAAGAATGTTGCCTCCCAGAGACCTGTTGGCCAGGAGAAAAATGAGCATCAAAGGGGAGTAATAACAACAATAACAATAGTAATAATATTTAATTTATATCCCGCTCTCCTCCAACAATGCCAGGCTCAGGGCAGCTAACAATACCAATTAAAATACAATACATAATGTAATACACAAATACATTTAACTAAAATACAGTACATAAAATCACCATAACATTGAATGTTTCAATTAACAAGTCTAATCTATGGCGCCTAAATAAATACCCCAACTGGGAGGGATGTTCATATGGTGGTAATATAACATCAAATAACAGGGGAAGAAATAGACCACAGCTAGACTTATCAAGGACAGACAGGGTAAAAGGGACTAAAGGGACAGAGTCGGGGGGAAGAAGGAAGGGAAAGAAGGATAGGAAGGCCAGCATCTTGATAACACCATCACTGTCCTCAACCGTAGGCCTGGCGGAACATCTCCATCTAACAGGCCCCCAGAACCCAGCTAGATCCCACAGGGCCCAGGTCTCACTAGACAGAGAGTTCCACCAGGCCCTTGCCAAGAAGGGCCACCACTGACTCTGCATTTCACAGAGTCCTGTACTATGCTCAGCTTCCTCCTCCATTCAAAAACCAGCTGGTGCTCATTATTGCTTCCCATGTGCAGTTCCATTCCCTCCCCCTCCTGTCAACCAGCAAAGGGAGTGAGGAAAAAAATTCCCATTCTTGAAAAGCAAAACAAAACTCTTGTGAAGGAGCCTGTTCTACCAGTATCCCCCTCCTCCATTTTTAATAAAATCCTAACTCTGCCCTCAGGACAAGGGGGGGAGTTTATTCTTCTTATGATAAATGGCCTTTTAGGGATTCTCTGTGAGTGAGATTGCATTACTGAGCCAACAGACCAGTTGCTAGTAGAACTCTCCTTTATCACTGCCCGCAATTATCAGCTGATATCGCAGAGCGCTGATGCAGAGGTGCTCATAAACAAAGAGGAATGTCCGCAAACAATAAGGTGGAATGCTATGTAAATGTGTCCCCGCAAACATGTTTCTCACGAAGCATCTTTTTTATATGATCTTGGCACTTGCCTATTTTGTTCAG
Organism: Euleptes europaea; assembly: GCF_029931775.1. Classification (NCBI taxonomy): domain Eukaryota; kingdom Metazoa; phylum Chordata; class Lepidosauria; order Squamata; family Sphaerodactylidae; genus Euleptes; species Euleptes europaea. The sequence continues at coordinate 43,267,925 of NC_079316.1, forward strand.
ACGGGGAATTTCCCAGCAGACTGGAAATTGCCTAGCATCCAGAAACAAGGCATATGTTTCAAACAAACCTGGAACTCAATGAGGATGTCAGGAAAGTGGCCACATTAAACTGACACACGTTCCATTCTCCCATCTTCCTTAGAAAAATCAGAAGCATTCTTCCCCTCCTTCTCCATGTTTCTCTCTGATGCATCTGATGATTGGCAGGGCCCAAAGCTTCCCAATGCAGATTTTCTTCTTTGTTTTATCCCATGTCTTTCCACAGCAATCAATCAATAAATTCCTGTTTTCCTACAAAAACTGCACTGTCCATTCACTGAGCACTGAAGACCCTGGGATGGCATCTTGGTTCCTGGATAGTTCAAGGAACAGAACCATAGGCCCTCATGTGCTTTGGTTAAGAGTGACATGAACCCCCCTTGCCCTTTTCATTCTAGATTTGTGTGTACCTTGATTGGGTTGAGATAGAGAGAGCACCACTTTTGTGTTCCAATATCGGGCTGTTTGCTGCATTCATTGATGATGCTTTGAAATCCATGGGCAGTACACAGGACTTTTTAATTGATTTTTCATAAGTCAGAGACCTTGATGGAATCTGTGAGCCATTTGTCTTGAAAGGCTAACACCTAGAAAGCAAAGAGAATATTTTTTGAAGTGAAGGGAAGGCTAAATATTTGAGAGCAAGTCTGACTTAAACTGTGAAGGGCAGTTCATTAAGAAGACATCTCCTGGACTGTAACAGGCATAAAAATGGAGACATTGCAGAAGGAAGATGTGACAGCAAGAGTAATCACTAGTTGAATTCTGGCATGCTGAGCTAGAACTGCTTACATGCCCTTTTCTTTCAAGACCTGATTGAAATATCTCAGGGAAGAAAATGAGACAGGTTCAGGCCTGGCTGTGGAGGCAATGATTTGAGTGCATTTTTCAACACATAGGCAACTGTTTTCTCCTCACTTGCCTTTTCAGCTCTTTGGGGCTTCTCCTGCTTTCTGGAGATGAATAATATCAACACACTCGAGTTCCTCTTTGCCTACTAGTTAGCATGCCCTCTGCCCTGTCCTCTACAAAGCCGCACACCTTTTTCTGTGTAGAGCTAAGAATACAGTATTGAAAAGAGCGTCTTCGGCGAAATATAGTGATCTGGATGTTATCATGCTATTCAACACAAGGGGGAGCTCTAGGCTCAGCAAGTTTGCAAATATTCATGGTTTTAATTTAATTAAAAAAACACAACTTATTTCACAAATATTGCTAACGTAACCTGGTAGATTAGATTCTCGTTTACAAAGAGATCTCTGCCCCAACCAGCTCCAGTCAGAACTGGATACTTACAATTTTTTATAGTTGTTACACAGCACAGCTACAGAGCTATTTGTATCCCCCCTTCCCCCCCCAAAAATGGCCCCAGCTTTCACAGGGATGACTGTTCTGCAGTTAAATGTCTTCTGATTTAAACAGATGTAATAATATATATATATTTGCATTTTTAAAATATTAATTTTAAGTATAATAACAGAAAACCTGTACAGTATCTTCTGATAACAAGGAAATAACAAAATCATCCTGCACTGTAAAAATAATAGTGAGGTACCAAAACTTTTCTCCTGGGCTCCTTACAGAAGTGTACCTTTTAGCTACTAATGATTGACTTTGATACCAATTGTGCTTTAACAATGGCCGTGCTACTGTATAAAAACTTGACATGTGAGTGAGCCCCTTTTTATGACTAGTGTGTCCAGAGGGCATAGGGTTGGGGTCACTGGGGATGTGGGGGGGCGAGGTAGTTGTGAATTTCTTGCATTGTGCAGGGGGTTGGACTAGATGACCCTGGTGGTCCCTTCCAACTCTATGATTCTAAATGACAGGAAATTGCTGCTCAGTTTCTTCAGTACTGGAATAAAAAGCCATAGGTTTTTGTCTATACAAAAGGCTGTTTTATATATACAATGTCAGCATTTAGTAGAAATGGCTTGACTGACCTACTGATTTACTGTCAGATGCTCAAAGTATTCCACAATAGGCATCAGTCAGGGCTGCTTTGGCAATGAAAATAGTGTAGGATATGAAAGATGCATTGTGAACATATGTTCGGTTGGTGTCCCTATTGGGGCCCAGGAGCTCAGAGCAGCACACATGATTCTCTCTTTCTCCATTTTATCTTCACAACAACCTTGTGCGGTAGGTTAATCTGGGAAAGACTGAATGACCCAAGTTCACCCAGTGAATTTTATGGCATAATGGAGTTTGAAACATGGGTCTCCTATCCCCAAGCCTGACACTTTAAACACTCAATGACACAGAATCTCATAACTGTCAAATAAAGGCTTGTTCCCTCAAATAAGATCTGCTTTAGAAGTAATTGTATGAGAATACGTGATCTAAAATTAACTGCTTCCAGTACTACTTCCATTTTGAATCCTTTGTCTAGGAGAAGAATTGACCATGAAATAATTAAAGAATATCATACCCTTATTTTAAACAAACTACCAGAGGAATTGGGATGTCAAATAACCTTTATTGTGCAGGTTTAGAGGTAACTCTGGCAAACCAGGAATTGGATGAGTGGCTACTTGTGATGTGTGTCAGATTTTTCTTTTCAACCTCTGGATTACTAATTGGCCGCCTTATGTCACCTTTACAAATCTATTAAGAGAGACTGTTAAAATACTTGCTGCCACAGCAACACAAACCACTGCCTGAAATGCAGATAAATCTGTGTTAATAATTGTGTGAGATGCACCTGGGCCAGACCTAATACCAGCAGAATTGTCTAAAATTGACCCAGATTGGTGGACAGGCACAGTTTCTGGCCCCAGTCTTTACAGATATAAACGAGACAGGGAGCATGCCTGAAGCATCGTGCAGTGTGATAATTGTTCCAATTTATAAAAAGGGGGATCTGATGGACCTGACAAATTATCGTCCAGTATGTTTACTGTCCACCATTGGAAAACTTTATGCTTCAACAATTTTTGGGAAGCTTAGAACCTGGGTTGAAGAAAATAACATCCTTGGGAATGAGCAGGCTTGTTTTAGAAAAGGAGCAAGTACAATTCACGATTGTAATACCCTTCAATTTTTAGCAGATAAATATACGAGCTCTGGAGAAGGCATATTGGCAGTTGCCTTTATGGATCTTAAATCAGCATTTAATACCATCTCTAGGCCCTGGTTATGGGAAAAGCTAAATAAATATGACATTGAATCTCGCCTCCTTTATCTAATACAACAGCTTTATAGCTGTCCAATTGCCCGGGTCAGGTGTGGGTAGTTGGGCCAGTTATCTGGTGTACTTTCCCTAGACAAAGTTGTAAAACAGGGGTGTATTCTTGCACCCCTGCTGTTTATACATTAATGATCTTAGACTTTGTCTTTTGAGGAATGATTTCCATCTTCCGTATTTGTCCAATTGCAAACCCCCAATTCTTTTATATATAAATGATGCAGTGTTAATGTCGAGTTCAGTTGTGGGGCTTTGATTAAAAAACAGGTTACTCAATTCAAATAGTTGCAAATTTGTTTCGATGCATCCCTCATGTTGAAATCACATATGGACCTGGTGGGGAATAATGCTTTGAATGGTGGGAGGGAGGACAATTGTAAAATACTTTTATACAACAGGAGGCAAATACTTTTATACAACAGGAGGCAAATTTGTCCCCTCGGCTTTAGAGATGTAAAATGCTACGGTCACAAACCAGTTTTTGGGTGGTGCAGGAATTTTGATTGGTGCTGTCTCTGAAAGGATGGACTGCGTTCAGCATAACTTTTTCCAATGCTTACTGGCTACTCCTAGATGTGTCTCTGGCATAGCGCTGAGAGCTGAATTGGATGAACCGTCGATGGAGACTAAGTCATGGATAAAGGCATTCCTTTGGAAAGTTAAGATCTTAAAATCTGTGGGGAGACCTACTTTACTTGGACTTGTACAGGCAGATTCTCACATTGGCCAATGGGGTTATTTACTGGAAAAGAAAATGAAATGTCTAGAATAGGGGTGTGTAAAAAATGGTAAATTTTGGGTTTGGGATTATTGGGTGTGAATTTTTTGGGTAAACCCAAAATAAGTTGAATACTCATAGCGGTAAATGGGTATTTTGGCTTTATTTCTGGGTTTCCTGAAAAAATTGGGTCCATTATAGTCCATGGGGATTTTTTGAAGCTCCTGTGTGGTCATTTTTGGAGGTAGAGTCACCAACTTTGCTGCAAAGCTGTAAGGGTCTCTCCTTAGATGGACACCAACGTTTGATGAAGTTTGGGAAAGGGGGTCCAATTTTATAGCCAGCAAAGGGGTCACCACCATCCTCCTGGCAATTGCAAGCTGAGCTGCCAATCGGTTTTCAGGTTCAGAAGGTCAGTGTTGCCGAGGTCTGGTGGAAAGAGCCGATTGGCAGGCTGGCGCCTAAGAGTCTGGGGACATCGTTCGTATCTGGGTCGCTTTGCATGATGTCCATGCAAATTAGCTTCCAAACTGAGGAAAAAGGCTTAAATGCAAGAAAAATGAGGCACAGAAAACATTTCTTTTGGTGGCAAATGTCTCCCTGTGAACTGTCCCTTAATATAGTCATCAAAAATCTGATTTCAAGAGTTGGTCACGGTGGAGGGAAACGAAGCCACTACTCAGGGTGACCTTCTGTTTGAAGAGCAGATTTTCACGGTGTGTGTGTGTGATATTGGAGCCAGCCAAAGTCATGACGGCTGTTCTGAAGGAGATTGTTCATCCGCACTGGTGAGGCGTCTTCTTCAGAAGCCAGATCGGAAGCTTTGGGGCCCTAACAAAACCAGTCAAAGATAGAAAAAATGGGAGAAAGAACAGAGCCATGCCTCTGAGCAAAGGCGAATGGCCAAAACCCAATATATCTATTTGGCTTTTCGGGAATCATCTATTTGGCTTTGGGTAGATTCCCAGGTTTTGGTATTCAGCCAAAATGAAATCCGAATATTGCCAAAACAGCTAATTTCTGGTTTATTTTCAGTTTGGGTTTATTGATATGCCCAGCTTTAGTCTAGGAATTACAAATGACATGGTAAAAGACTACAGAGACCGTAGAAATAACTAGCCTAATCAAAACGTGAGTAAAGGTATTGGACTCTAACAGTACATTTGTTAGGGCTCGTAGGGTATGCTCTGCTTCCTTTTTGGGTACTGCCCTTCAGATGCAACTGCCGAAGTATTTCTATCACTTGACAATACTAAAGCTCAGAAGAACTTTTAGTTTGGCAAGAATTAATGCCTTTCCTTTGGTACCATACTCAAATAGAACATGTATATGCTCACATGTCAAAGTTGAAACTATCAAACATATGATCATGGAGTGTCCTATATTTAATGATCTGAGGGTTGGTTTAATTACTCCTTTATTTAAAAATATGGAAATGTCCAACGAGGCATCTGGCAGTACGAAGACGCAGGTGACATGGCTACTATCAGATACAAATGATTCTGTTACTCTGTCTGAGGCAAAATTTATAGGGGCAATAATTAAATACCAAAATAACAGTAAGTAAGGCCTTTTTTATTCCTTTATTTTCTGCTCAGAGCTATAGCTGTATGAGCAGTGATAGATAGATAGATAGATAGATAGATAGATAGATAGATAGATAGATAGATAGATAGATAGATGTGTGAGACATTGGTGTTTTGATTTCCAACTAGCTTTTCTTCCCAACTATTTAAGAGTTAGGTCCCTTTGCTGGAAGAGAGCTCCTGAGTGCCCAGCACACTGCAGCCCCTTCCTTTTCAACATGAGCCGCAGACCAGATTTAAACAGCTTACAGGTCTGCTGACCCCACCCTCCACAGCAATATAGCTGGCCCCTGGAGGTGAAGCTGCAGAAAGCTGTTTGAGAGCTACTTGGCTGAAAACCAGTGCTGGGCCCAATTGCCCAGAATCATCCTTGCCCCCCCCCCAATCCAGTCACAAATGATGCTCGAGCTTAACGCTGAAAGCTAGACTTATCATTGGAGAGATCTAGATTCAGGATGGCCCCTTGTCATAAATTGTAATCTAGGCTGTTTGCTTTCCTTCAGAGTTCAGATATTAGTTTATTTCTGGTTGTAGGCCCCAGTATACAATGCCATTTAGGGTTCAAGGTGCCATTTGCTGAGAGTGAAACAATTAGACCTGCAACTCAGATAACTCAAACACTCCACAAACTATGCATGCACACATTCCCATATGCTTCTGTGTAACACACATTGTTCCTGTACCCTAGCATGTCTGACTTCCTCTTCAAATTGAGGTTGGCAACAGATTTTTTAAGACAGCTGTAGGGAGAACAGTGACTTTCCCTGCTATTTGTAAAATAAAAATTGGGGGCAGTTATGGTACTCTAGGGTCTAATTATCATTAAATAATGAGGATGCCAATAAAAGACTTTTCATTTCCACTCCTTCTACTGTACAGCTGGGAGATTAATTACTGCTGCTTATCAGAGAGAGGTCACTTTGAGCCTCGCATTGTAAGTGAGAACAGAAACTGATCCTGAAAACTCATTGCTGGTGAAATTCACCCTGGCAAAGGGAATATTAGGAATTTATGTATTCACCTATCTACCATGGGTTGGTTTTACCAATTACGTGCTTTAAGGTGTACATGTAAAAAAATAAATGATGTATACATTTTAAAATGTAATGTAAACCCCCAGAAAAATGCATACGTTCAACCATATAATAAATCATAGGTGAAAATACATAAAGGGAACCAGGAATGGCTTCACATCTCTGCTGCATTCCTCCCTGCAAAGCAGTTCTCAGAGTCAGGGCAAAACGGCCTAGATAGTAAAATAAATCATGGGACAGAACAGGCCATGAAAAGGTGTGTGTGTGTGTGTGTGTGTGTGTGTGTGTGTGTGTGTGTGTGAGAGAGAGAGAGAGAGAGAGAGAGAGAGAGAGAGAGAGAGAGAGAGAGAGATGGCCATCAGCAAGCATCACAATGTTGGTTTTTCTGTTTATATAATTTCTCAGCCATTTGGCTAAGATCAAGCGCACTGTGCTTATATCAAACATAAATATTTGATCATCTAATGGAAGATTCACTGGCATTTTCTGGCTGGTGCTGGTTTTAGTCCAAGTCAGGAAGGATCTGATGGGAGTCTTTGTCTGACAGGGCAGCAGAACTGACTTGTCATGTATAGGATCTGCAACCACACAAATGATTACTTGTGCAGGTATCAATCCCAGATTAATGCTGTTACAGTGTTTGGTTACTTCTCTTTGTAACTAGCCTTCCTCAGGGTATAACTAAGAACTAGCCATCATAACCTCCTGCTTGAAGAAGAGCTTATTTAATCAATTATTTATTTAGACGCTTAAGAAAAAACAGTGATTATCACCTTTCTTTCTGCACATTGTCAAGGTGGGGCTGCTGTTCAAATAGAAGCGATGCCTGAGATAGTTATTGTCCAGCTGGAGTTTCACCTTGCCTTAGGTAATTTTTGTGTGTGTTTGCAGATCTCCCCAGTCCTGCAAATAACAGTGTTCAAACATTAGGGGCATTTTTCATTTACTCGTGCCATGCTTAGCTTTATTGCAGTCATCACTGGGGCTGGTCTCCAGCTCAAGATCTATATTCAGCTCCATTAGCATAGGTGCGTACACATTTCTGAAATTTCATAAAGAAAACCGAGCCCCACGCAGCTGCTAGCCGAGATCAGATTGCAGACTCGGAGCTTGTATTTGAAGCAGATCGGCGATTTGGCTGAGCGTCTGTGATGACAGCACTCTCTTTCTCATCACCTGTAACGCCGTTAACATCTTGATAGATGCACAATTGTTGAGTGGGGTTTTTTGTTGTTGTAATATTAACAAAGAGCAGTCTCGGTGTCTCTGAAATATTTTTTTTTCTTTATTCCATTTCTTCAGGATTGGGCTTGCCTGGCCTACCCCATGCAGAGGTAACACAGTCATTATTTAGCCTCCCAACTTTGATCACCTAGAAATGCTTCAGTTCCACACTGAGTTCATGTAATCATCTCGGAACTTCTCAGGATTCTTTACCTTTCGCTTTTGATGTGGGCATCGCAACGCTTATTTCAAAATATAAATTAATTTTTAAAAGTGATCGAATGGTTCCCCCCCTGCCCCGCCCCACAAGCAGTTCCTTGTATTTACATCATAAGCCTGAAGGAGAACTTTCATTAAGGGTTTTAAGCATTCTTTAGAGAAATAGAGTACAGGTCATGATTGCTGAGTATCCATGTCTACATGAAGCCTATTAATTTTTGATAATAATTACATTCCTGGACAGGGCAAAAGCCAACGTGGCAGCCTCTAATGTACAGATAACTAGATGGACAGGATGGAATTTCTGCTTCTTAATGAGAAATGACCGAAAGAGTAATGATGCAATTATGCATTCTTTGCATTTTCAATAGGTGGACTTAAAAGCTGACCTCATACTACTTAGGGGTCTTCAATGAAATCTCTTCTGCTGCTGATTGCGGTATGACTTGGTGGCCTCAGGCGCCCAGTGTAAGAATCCCATTGCTGAATCAGGCAAAGGCCCATCTAGCTAAGCTGAATGTCCTGGGATGTCCCAGGAAGTGTCACACAAACAGGCTATGATGGCCGCAGTCATGGTACATGGCCTCCAATCTCAGGGATTTTATTGAAGAATTGTACCTCTTGGCCAGTTACTGAGCCCTTCATGAATTTGTCAAGTTGCCTCAGATGGTGGCTTTTGGGAGGTGGCAACCTCCCATGCCACCTGCCCACCTGTCTCAAGCCAGAAGGGTTGCCAATCCTAGGTTCGGGAATTCCTGAAGATTTGAGGGTGGAACATAAGAACATAAGAAAGGCCCTGCTGGATCAGACCAAGGCCCATCAAGTCCAGCAGTCTGTTCACACAGTGCCTCTAGGAAGCCACTAACAAGGTGAGTGCAGCAGCACCATCCTGCCTGTGTTCCACCACACCCAAAATAATAGGCATGCTCCTCTGATACTAGAGAGAATAGGTATGCAGCATGACTAATATCCATTCTAACTAACAGCCATGAATACCCCTGGGGAACCTGGGGAAGGGGAGGTTTGTGCAGGAGAAGGACCTCAGAAGGATATAATATTACAGAATACATCCTCTGGAGCAGTCATTTTCTCTAGGGGAATTGATCTCTGTAGTCTGGATAGCACTGCAATTCCAGGAGATTTCCAGGCCCCACCTGGAGGTTGGCAAACCTACCATCCACCCATCTCCCTTTTTCCATTGCCAGCCAGCCTCCCACCCCTTAGCACTGCCTCAGGCCTGCGACATCTGCCTAGCCAATGGAGCTTCTAATATAGAGTAGCTAGTGATTTTCTGGGGAATGTTTGTGGTACAATATATGGTATGTTTGCTTTTTAACTAAAAAAGACCTTTCCCTCAGGAATTGGAATAGAACTGTTGTCAGACCTTCAAGTGCTGGGTGAAAATCAAAATGGCCAACATTTTTTGTTTAGTAAATCAGCTATAGGTTCATTATGAATGGTAATACAGCAACCATCCACAACTCAATTAATTATACGGTATGTTCTTCAATGTGTATACAATGTGTGAATTGATTAAAATCAGTCGTGGACTTTTGTTTTCATTCTAGTGCCATTTGGGTCTCACCAAAGCTTTGTAAGGCAGTGATTAGAGAAGGCAAAATAAAATGTACATCTTATTAACCCTACTGGAAATTAAATTGGAATGCTCATAAGGAATTGGCTTTATATTCCATTTAATATAGTGTGTCTACTTCAATTTAGAGCTGTGCCTAAGTAATATCAAATATGGTTTCAGTCAACAAATCAATATGATTCGGAAAAATGTGTTGAAAATATTAACAAGCCACTAGTAAATGTACACATTTTTACAGATCAATTGGTAGGAGGACTTCAATAATTTCCAATAAATATTTTTATTTAGATCCATAATACCATTGTAGCCTAACGGGTTTAAAGAGCAATTCGGCTAACATCATCAACGAAAGTCTTCAGTCATTCCCAGTAAACCTTTTGGATTGGATCCAAAATACTATCAGTAGAGTTCCACCAAGCAAGCCCCCCCCCTGCTTTGCAGCTTACCAAGCTCTGCAAAATTCTGCCCTTAAAAGGGACAGAAGAACCTTGGAAAAACTATGGGTGGCAAAAATGTGGGTCTGCAGTAGGAGAGGAGGATCAGCGAGAATCCCGTCCTCTTTTCCTAGTGAAAGTTTGTTCTGTCAGCTGAAGATGTCCTTTGGGTCCAGCCCTTTGTTTGGAAATACTTTTTAAGGGCTGGAATTGCAGTCCTAACCATATTGAGAATGTCTTGCTCCCAGAAGAAATGGCACACGATAAGAGAAGTTCCTGAACTCCATTTCATGAAGAATACTACTCCCTCAGTGCAAGTAAATAACATTCATTTTGCATATTTGAAAAGTTCTTTCTTCACCCTGGCACAGTCTTGATAACATAGTGTTTCAAATATTTTTTTTCCTTAAGCCATATGAAATGAGTCTCACTTAGTCCAGTGATGAATATATAACACTAAATTTGTGGCATCAGTCACATCTGTGACAACAAACTGTGAAATCATAAACTCAGAAATATGACTATCCTGCAGGATCAAGTAGAAGGAGAATCTAAACTGTGAGAGAGAGCAATCTTAATCATCCATAAATCTTGCCCAATATCAGCAGAAGGACTGCAAAATGTTGGCCAAGTAAATTGACTTCTTAAATCATTCTCTTTGCAGATTTTTCATTGCACATGAGCTCTTTTATATTTGCTCTCCCCTTTTAAGTGAGTTTAGATAGCAAATGAAAAGGTACGAGAAACAGTCTCTGGTACTGAATGACAATATTGTGCATTTGGAAAGTTTCCCAAACTTGCACAGATTATTAGTGTGTGTTTGAAATAGAATGTTTGTGTTAAGTGCCGTCAAGTCGCTTCCTCAAGTCGCTTCCGACTCATGGCGACCCTATGAATCAGTGACCTCCAAAATGTGCTGTCTTTGACAGCCTTGCTCAGATCTTGCAAATTGAGGGCTGTGGCTTTCTTTATTGAGTCAATCCATCTCTTGTTGGGTCTTCCTCTTTTCCTGCTGCCCTCAACTTTTCCTAGCATGACTGTCTTTTCCAGTGACTCTTGTCTTCTCATAATGTGAAATAGAATAGGTATGTCATTTTATGATCAGTTAGCCTGACCTCTTATAACATTCTTAATAATTTCCTGTATACCCTGAAATTCATGAACACTGGAATGGCTTATTTAAAATCAAACCTAGAACACGTATACATACTGAAGGAAAAAAATTAACACAATATATTGTGCTTTAACCTAGATGGGTTGATAGTTTCTTATCGGAAAGCAAAGTTCCAGTTCATGTTACTGTTATTCTGCCTTGGTAATAGGTGGAAAGTCAATCACCTGAGGTCATCCTAATCATGTTATTTGTTACACCCTTGCTGACTCATCTGGACACTGACTGGGGCCAATGAAAGGGATACCATTATCAGGATAGCTACTGTCATTGATTCAATACTTGATATAGGTTTTACCTGTTTCCAAGGAACAATTGGGCAGTTATGTCCTAGCTGCAACAGCTGATGTAGAATTGTTGCTAGCCAAATTTTGTAGCAGGGTGAAATCAGATACAAGAGAATTATCCTAGCAACTCCTGTACACCTGCAAGAGATGCAAATATGTTTTTGCACCATTGTTGCTACAAAGCCTTCGAAAGCGCAGGGCTGCTGAAAGTCCACTATGGGCTTCTGAGGCAGGGGGATCCCTGTGCATCCCCTCCACACAAGCATGTACACATATATAAAAAGAAGGCTGATGAATGGGGGGGAGGGGGGGAGGATAAAAGCAAAGAACTCACCAATTCTTAATGAACTCATAGAAGACACAAACCTCTCCAAGTATCTATCATCACTCATCTTAGTCCTTTGCTTTATTGGAAAATATAGCAAATGTTCTCTTGTATTGGAAAATATAGCAAATGTTCTCTTGCTGCAAGAGAGCACTTTGCAATATTTCATGTCAAAAGGTTAAAATGAGTGATCATGAATTTCTAGAGAGGCTGCTGCTGAAACATTAAGTTTACAGGCATTGTGTTAAGTGAGGGCAAAATCAAGCAAGCAGACTTCCTAGCTTCTTGGACCCACGAAGCAACCTGTGTTCGGGGAATATTTTATTCCCAGTCCTATCTAGGGTTGCCAGGTCCCTCTTTGCAACCGACAAGAGGTTTTTGGAGCGGAGCCTGAGGAGGGCAGGGTTTGGGGGAAGGGAGGGACTTTGGTGCCATAGAGTCCAATTGCCAAAGTGGCCTTTTTCTCCAGGTGATCTGATCTCTATCGGCTGGAGATCAGTTGTAATAGCAGGAGATCTCCAGCTACTACCTGGAGGTTGGCAACCCTAGTCCCACCTGGTAGCCCTCGAAATTCATTTATGTCATTTTGTTTTATTTGCTTCATTTATATCCTGCCTTTCTCCACATTGGAGGCCCCAACCCATCTTACTTCCTTCTCCTCTCCTCCATTTTATTCTCACAACAGCCCTGTGAGGTAGGCTAGACTGTGTGTGTGTGACTCAGCAGCAAGCTTCCATGGCAGAGTGGGGATATGAGCCTGGGTCTCCCAGATCCTAGTCTGACACTCTGACCACCACACCTCACATGTCTCATAAGGCAGAAAGTTCACCTGGATTACAGTCATTCTCAGGAAATCTTAACAATAAACCCCCTCTGACCTAAATATGGAAAAGGATTGTATCCCATTTATTTTAATTTGATGTCTAATGGCAAATGTTTTAAATTTTGGTGAAATTTGAAAGATTAAAACAGAAGATATTGTCTTGACCTAGTTAGACTCACGTTCACATAGGAGCTTTCATTACATTTCTTTCCTATAAGCAAGAACAAGTTTCATGAAAGCAAAAGGAAGTCTTTATATATCAATCTAAGGAAGTGGACTGCAGTCTATAAGAAGTATGTCCCAATAAATCTGCCAGTGTTTAACGTGCTGCAAGTCTCCCTTTTTTTGTTTTTGCTGCAGCAGACTCAAGGCCAAATTAGAAGAGATACCAAAAAAGATTAGGATCTTCCAGTTTTTAAAAAGCTAATTAGTAGGGTTGCCAACTGCCAGGTAGTAGCAGGAGATCTCCTGCTAATTCAACTGATCTCCAGCCGATAGAGATCAGATCACCTGGAGAAAAATGGCTGCTTTGGCAATTGAATTCTATGGCATTGAAGTCCCTCCCCTCCCCAAACCCTGCCCTCCTCAGGCTCCGCCCCCCAAATATCCCGCCGGTGGTAAAGAGGGACCTGGCAACCCTACTAATTAGCAGCCCCTGGCAGTAAAAGAAGGGTCACTGTGTGTGAAAGTATTTAACCCTTTTTTCCCATGCCCCTTCCATAATTGAAAACACCCATCTGAAGCTCCATCTAGTTCTGCATGGGAGAAAACACTGCCCTAGACCCCAACTTTTTAAAGCCTGTGGTCACCTTTGGAGTTCTGACACAGTGTGGTACAGTGTGGTTGGCATAGGCACAAAATTGCAGCCAAAAAAATGAAAATAAAGCAATTGCTGTATGGAGCAGCCTCATTTGAAATACTGTGTGCAGTTTGGGTCACCATATCTCAAAAAGGACATCCCAAAGCTGGAGCAAAGACAGAAGAGGGCAACCAAGATGATCAAGGAGTTGGAGCACATTTCCTCTGAGAAAAGGCTGAAGAGTCTGGGACTTTAGAAAAAAAAGAGACAACTAAGAGGGACATGGTAGAGGTTTATAAAATTAAGCATGGGGGAGAGAAATGGACAGAAGAACTTTCTCTTCCACTCCAAAAATTCTAGAACTCAAGAACATCTGATTAAGTTGATGGGCAGTAGATTCAGGACAGATAAAAGGAAATACTCCTTAATCAATGATTGAAATGTGGAATTCACTACCAGAGGATATAGTGATGGCCACAATCATTGTCTCGTCCAGCGCCTGGAGCTCGGCCCCCAGGCCCCTTTTGAGTAGTGACAACAGAACTCTTAATGTCCAAAATATTACATCTTTATTATTTCTTCACATAAATGCATAAGGATTAATCTCTCAACTCACACATCGCTGAACAGGAAGTAGATGCAGAACATATCTAGAGTCTGTGAAAAAACAGATGAATTGGGAGCCTCCTTCCTCTTCTGACTCAGTCTTGGTAGAACAAAGGATTTCAATTTACCCGGGCCAGAAGGAATTGTGGGAAGAAGAAGCTCTGATAGCCAATTAGCGTGCAGTTCAGACACATCTGACCTAGTGTTGGTCTGGACTACATTTCCCATGATTCTAAGTCTTAAAGGGCTAACTACTACAAACATTTTCTATGTAACATTTCGCGTTCTGCTGGGGCAGCACACTCCCCGCCTGGAATTCTTATGAATTCCACTAACTGCATGCATACTATGGTTAATATAACAAGTCTAACTGGGATTATACAATACTACACACAACTAGGTTGCATATCCAAATAACATGCACACGGTCTAACAGGATTCACCGGAATTATTCTTTGGCGCACAAAAGCACCACTTCAGTGATTGGTCTGGGAAGAGTCTTGGCGCCATCTGGCTTGATGACGCGTACTTCGACCTTGCGAACTCGCCCATCTGCGCTTGGTATGGCCTTCTCTACAAGTCCCATAGGCCATGCATTCCGAGGAGCTTCCTTGTCTTTCAACAGGACCACATCTCCCTCGTGTAGATCAGGTGTAGAGGTTTTCCACTTGTGGCGGCCTTGCAGAAGTGGGAGGTATTCTTGTCGCCATCGCTTCCAGAAGGTGTCAGCTAGCACCTGAACCTGTCGCCATTGCTGCTTGTGCAAGTCTTTAGCGACAAAGTCCCCTGGGGGTGCTGGCCAGTCTCCAGTCTTCTGCGTCAGCAAGGTGGCTGGTGTCAGTACCGTTGGGTGGTCAGGATCTGAGGAAACCGGAACCAAGGGTCTGGCGTTGATGATGGCAGCAACCTCTGCCAGAAGAGTAGTTAGGACTTCGTGGGAGAGTGACTGAGTTCCCATCAGCATGGAATCTAGGATGCGACGTGCTACTCCTATCATTTGTTCCCATACACCTCCCATGTGGGATGCATGGGGTGGGTTGAATGTCCATGTACAGTCCTGGGAGATCAAGTAGGAGCTGAGGGCTGGATCAAAGTCTGCAGTCCCTCGTATCCCCAGCTCTCTGCAGGCTCCCCCGAAGTTTGTGCCACGGTCGGAACGGAGCATCTTGATAGGTCCGCGCACAGCGAAGAATTGTCTGAGGGCATTAATGAAGCTGGAACCATCCAAGGACTCGACCACTTCAATATGGATAGCTCGTATGCTCAGGCACGTGAAAAGCACTGCCCATCGCTTGTTACAAGCTTGTCCTCCTCTCGTCCTGTGTGCAACTATGTTCCAGGGTCCGAAGACGTCAAGCCCTACGTTGGTGAAGGGAGGGTCCATGCTGAGTCGATCCGCTGGCAAGTCTGCCATCAGCTGGTGCTGATGCTTCCCTCTGAGTTTGCGACACTTTACGCACTGGCTAATGATGGCTGCTATGCATCGTTTCGCGCCCACAATCCATAGTCCAGCCGCTCTGACGGCGCCTTCTGTGAAATGCCGTCCCTGGTGGTGGACTGATTCATGATAATACTTCACCAAAAGGATGGTGATATGCTGCCGTGCTGGAAGGACGATGGGGTTCTTTACTGTTGAGGCTAGGTCCGCTCTGTTCAAACGCCCACCCACTTTCAACAGCTCGTCGTCGAGGTAAACATTTAACTTAACGAGGGTGCTGGTCTTCGGGATTGCTCTCCTGCTCTCAAGGCACCTGATTTCCTCTGAGTAGGCCTGATGCTGTATGCTTGACAGAATCAGCCATTCTGCGTGGTGTCGTTCGTCTGGTGACACTGTCTCAGAGTTTCTGTGGCGGACAAAGTGGATCAGGCGGGCTACTCCCCGAACGAGCGCTGCCCAGGTGGAGTAGCGGTGGAAACGTTGTGTCCCTAACTGGAGTCCTGTCCTCGCTTCAGTCCGCATGCAGGAAACTTCGGGCCTCACGTCAGTATCCTGATCTGGGGCTAAGAGGTCATACCTCGTCTCGGGCCGGTCGGGCTGTCTGGGTGTTCGAAAGGGGAGTGGTGCGACCCAACTTCCTTCCTTATTCTTTTCGAGGTCTGACTCCATCAGCTTCAGGAACTGTTTGTCTTCAATGGGCAAGGCTGGCTCATTGTCGCCCTTGGTCACCTGGAATACTGTGGAGCCTAAGGTATAGAGACTTTTCTCAGTGATTGTGAAATGATCCGGGCATGGCTTCCCATGAGGAGCACGGCCATTGTCCAGGATGTTCGTGGCAAAGATGCTGACGGTGGCTGGGGTTTGGAGGCGGTCCACACACACGTTCCCCATGATAACCCATCCCAGTTCCAACTTCTGAGCATGCGGAGAGCCGGGAGGACCTCTGACTTGTTCGTGGCATAAGAACAGGTCAGAACAATCCATTCCCAGCAACAGCAGGATTTGCGCTTCGGGGTCCAGGTCAGGTATGTGGTCAGCAATAGGCCGCAGATGAGGGTGGCAGAGTGCGACATCTGGTGTGGGAATCTGTCCGCGGTCATTGGGTAGCGCATCACATTCTAATAGCGTTGGGAGATGGAACTGAGCACCACTTTCCAGTGCTTCAATCTGGAATCCACTGGCTGTCCTCCCCGCCGTGAGCTGGACACCAGCACACGTTTTGAGGGTGTACTGTATCTCGTCACCATCCAGGTGGAAGAGCTGGAAGAATGCAGGACTGGCTAGCGAACGATTACTTTGCCCATCGAGCACCACATACATCTTCACAGCCTCGTCAGGGCGTTCCGTGGGGAAAACTCTAGCAAGGCACACTTGATGACAGGTTCTCTGCTTCATCGGAGCACCACAGATACGAGTACACTGGGTGCTAACAGCATTGTCCTGAGTAGGGGCAGTAGTCACTGGCGTCGCCATTGCAGGGAGACCCGTTGCAGGCTCCAGTGATGCCTGTGTGGTGGTGCCCATCATAGGGTGTTGTGACAAGATGAGGTCAGCATGAAGAGCTGTGGGATGCTTGTTGCTGCCACAGGCCGAACACAGAATGCTGATTGGACAGTCCCTAGCCAAGTGGTCCTTAGACTCGCAGCACTTGTAACACAATCTGTATTCCTTCACCAGAGCCTTCCGCTCGTCCAGCCCTTTCTGCCCGAACTCTCTGCACTTATTGAGCGAATGTGGCTTCTTGTGCAGTGGGCAGAAAGCTCCCACAGGCCTCTCCGTCTTAGGTCGCAGCGTGGCAGCTGAGACTTCCGTCTTCTGCACAGAGATAGTGGCCTTGACTTTCGTGTCTCTGGACGCCAACTTCTCTTCATGAGCTTCGCTGTAGAGTTTATCCAAACCAGTGTGAGGGTCAGTCCTGTCTCTCGCTGTCCTCCTAATGAAGTCAACGAGAAATGAAAAGGGGGGGTAGGTATTATTGTTGTTCACCTTGAAGGTAGCCACTTCTGTGCCCCACTTCTCTCGCAGCAAGAGAGGCAGCTTGTCAATAATCCTGTCCTGTCCGCTGAATTGATCCAAACACACGAGACCGGACAGCTGTGGATTCTTCTTGGCCGCCTCCACCTCCAGCAGGACATCCAGTAGGTCCCATAGTTTGGGAGTGTCTTTCAAAGTCAGTTTAGGGAAGTCCTTCAGTTTCCGCATGAAAACGTTTTCGATGTCTGTAGGTCTGCCATAGCGTTCGTCAAGCCTTTGCCACACTGTCCTGAGTGCCATTTCAGGGTTCTCGACGTGCGCTGCATAGAGTCGTTTGGCTGCATCCGAAGAAGCTGGCCCCAGCCATGCGATCAAGAGCGTTAACTCCTCATCTGCTCGCAATCCCATCTCCCCTGTGACTCTCTGGTAGATGACCTTCCACAAGAAGTAGTCCTCCACGCGATCCGTGAACTTCTGCACACCCTGCTCGGACAAATTCTTCCTGAGATTGCGTGATCCCAGGTAGCTGCCACTGTACTGGGCGAGGCGGGTAGGGTCTGGGAGTGGAACGGCATGAATGAGCTGTGTGGGATACTGAGCAGTGAGCCAAGTTGCAGGAAAGGCAGGTGACTGGAGTGGCTGAGCTGCGGGCCCAGCAGATGGTTGGGGTGCAGGAACAGTGGGAGCAAACATTGCAGTATTTGGATTCAAAGCCCGTTGGCTGATATCTGCCTTGCGTTCGGACCCACCCTCCACTGGTACGCCGATGAGAGCTTTCTGTTCTGCAGGTGACTGGAGCGGCTGAGCTGCAGGAACGACAGGTGACTTGAGTGGCTGAGCCGCAGGAGCAGCAGATGACTGGGGTGCAGGAGCGGCGAGTTGGCTGATGTCCACTGGTACGCTGATGAGAGCATTCTGTTCCTGTACGAAGGACAGCACGCGGTGCTGTGTATCCTCTTCTTCTAGCTCCTCAGGTCGGAAACCCAGATCCAGCCGCGCTGCCGAATCGAAGGTCCGAGCCCGGGCCTCCAATTCTGCGGCCTCACCTTCCCGAGCTAACGTCCGTAGTCTCGCTTCTCGTTCCTCTTGTACCGCTCGTTGTCTGGCTTCGCAAGCTTCTTGCTCCTCACGGAGTTGGGTCTGCCGAACCTCTTGCTCTGCTCGTTGTTTGGCTTGCTCTGCTCGTTGTTTGGCTTGCTGAACCTCATACTCCGCTTGTTGCAATGCCGCTTCCCTTCTCACGCCTTCTTCCTTCCTGGCAAACTCTGCTCGTTTGGCGGCTGCTGCCGCGTCAGCTTTGGCTTCCAGCGCTATGCATGCCAGGCTAGCGTCTGATCCTGACCTGTAGGAGCTCCCAGAAACGTGAGAACGGGCCTTAGAGGTGGCAGGTCTTGACCTGTGGGAGCCCTTAGCAGCATGAGAAGAAACCTTCGAGGCGACAGAGGCCCCGGAAACGTGGGAGAGGGCCTTGGAAGACTGCCGTTTTGAAGAAACAAGGGAGTGGGCTGTCGAAGGCACGTTTTTCACTGATGCCAGGTGTGATGGTGGAGAGGAGAGCTGTGTGGTCGAGTTCCCTTTTTCTGCTGCCTTAATGCGGACGTCTAGGTCTTGTGCAGCGCCTTCGAAGAATCTCTCTCGGGTCTCCCGTTGATCCTTGAACTGTGGTGCCTCCTCTGAGCCCAGTTGTGCCAGGATTATCGAAATTCGATCCTCGTTCCCCCACCACTGTGAGTACAGCTGTACATGACGGGCCTTAAGGCCGCGCAGTTCCTCTACGCTGCAGCTAGTAGTGTCTTTCTGCAGTTCTCGTTGCGCCTTCTGCCATGCGCGTTCCGCCTTATCGCGAAGCTCATCCTTTTGGCTCAACAGATAGTCTCTCATCTTGGCTGTGAGCATTGGCATCCGATGCACTGAGGTCGTTCCGTGTGTTTGATTTGTTGCTGCTGCAGAGGTGGACTGGTTGCTGTCTGCTCCATCTGGATCCACGATCAGGCTTTCGTCTCCTGGTCGGAGGTTGTCAGCTCCCGAGTGGCGTGTGTCGTCACTAGACTGATCTCCCGTGGCTGTAACGTTGGTGGACATCCTGTCCTCCAGGTGGTGCTGTCCTCTCTGGGGGCGCAGTACCGTTGCCGTCCACCAGGTGGCGCTGTTCTGGTCTGCTTGGGTGCGTGGGTTGCCAGCCCTCAGTTGTTCTTGGCTGGCACTAGGCGGCGATGATCCTAAGCTTTTCTTCTATGCTGATGTTGGGATCCTGATTCCCCACTCCCTGGTTCTCTTTTGGCCTCTTATACTCCAACTTACAACAGGGAGCTTTTCCTGATTTGCAAAGGGGTAGCCGTCTGGTGCTTGGACCTCGTTAGCTGTCTGAGCTGTATGGGGCTCCAGTGACCGTGGCGTGCTTTGCTTTCAGGGAGCCAGAGACTTCCTGCCTTAATATCCTTGTGGGCTAGGTTAAAGGCCAGGAGTTACTTAGAGGAGAAGTGAGCTGAATGCTGTAGACATTGCAAAACAGGAGCATGCAGACTAAAACCTTTTAAACTGTTCAAACTGCAGGGAGATCTGTTTTCCCCACCCTTTCTTCAGCTAGTTGGAGAGGGTAAGCTGGAGACATATACAAATGCAAATCGGCAATCTCCTTGCAATTCACATGCAGACTAGACCAGCTTCAAGCACAGGAAAAATGTCCTTTTAAAATCCAAGCCGTTTGCATGGGCTGAAGCAGTTTGCAGAGCAGGCATGCAAGTTTATGAAGTTAGTTGATACAGTCTGTCTGTATAAATCCAAAATATCCGTAGGCTCTTAATAGTCACTGTTTTTTCACTGTCTCGTCCAGCGCCTGGAGCTCGGCCCCCAGGCCCCTTTTGAGTAGTGACAACAGAACTCTTAATGTCCAAAATATTACATCTTTATTATTTCTTCACATAAATGCATAAGGATTAATCTCTCAACTCACACATCGCTGAACAGGAAGTAGATGCAGAACATATCTAGAGTCTGTGAAAAAACAGATGAATTGGGAGCCTCCTTCCTCTTCTGACTCAGTCTTGGTAGAACAAAGGATTTCAATTTACCCGGGCCAGAAGGAATTGTGGGAAGAAGAAGCTCTGATAGCCAATTAGCGTGCAGTTCAGACACATCTGACCTAGTGTTGGTCTGGACTACATTTCCCATGATTCTAAGTCTTAAAGGGCTAACTACTACAAACATTTTCTATGTAACATTTCGCGTTCTGCTGGGGCAGCACAATCATAGACATCTTTAAAAGGGGATTGGACAGGTTCATGGAAGATAGGTCTATCAGTGGCTGCTAGCCATGGGGACTAAAGGGAACCTCCACATTCAGAGGCAGTCAGCCTCTGAATACCAGTCCCAGGAGGCAACATCAGGGGAAAACCTTGGCCTTTATGCCTGTTGTTGGACCTCCAGAGTAACTAGTTGGCCACTGTGTGAGACAGGATGCTGGATTATATGGACCGCTGGCCAGATCCAGCAGGCTCTTCTAGTGTTCTTAAGGATTTCAGGATCCATGTGAACTAATAGCCATATGGGTCTGGGAGAAGCTGTGGTGTGGTGAGGAAAGGGAACAAAATCACCCTTCCTGCCTCTTCTGTCAGCAGAGCTGCAATGACAGAAGAGAAAGAAGACATTGATTTTAGCCTTACCCTGTGCAGCCCCCTCGACCCACGAGACTATTAGTGCACATGAATCCCACTTGAGAATACACTTTCCCAGGGTAGAAAAGGAGTGCTGGAGAGAGGGGGATTTGGAAAATCCACAGATTGCTAGGCTCCAACCCTATGGCTCATTTTGAAGGAGTAGTACATCATTGTGAACCACTTTGTTTATTTAGGATTGGAGTTCAGGCTGAAGAATAAGGTTTATTTGTTTGTTAGTGCAAGTCTAGACAATGATAAGTTCCTAGCTTCAGCAAAATCCATGGAAGCATAGCCAAGATGTCATCCATGTTCTATAATGGATTTCAAAGAAATTCAATATATCTTATTCAGTTAATAGTTTGACAGAATCAGGTAGAACACCATTAGAAAGAAAAGAGTTAGCTCTATATCGCTATATCCATCTATAATAATATATGTCTTGAATTTTTAAAAAAAATCAATAGCTCTTACATTCATTTAAGTTCAAGCTGACAGGAAGGTAATTAAGAACAAGCTTTATTTCAAATCTTATTTTCCATCTATGAAACCATGCCAGCATAATGTGTGACCCATCAGGCCAAATGCAGTCTACCAGCCATGGCAGTCTCCCTTTTTTTGTTGTTGTAAGCCACAGGCAAACATGGAAGGTTTCTTAAATCCCTTCTAGGCTTTCTGATGAGCTGCATTTGCAAGAACAAGAAAAGATAAAGATATATTTAAATATTTTATTGGGGTTTTGGGTAATACATAAAGAAAGGGAAAAGGGGGTAAGGAACAATAGTCTTCTTAGTGGGTTAGCGTCCCGGACAGGTCTTCTCCATTCTTGCTTTTTTCTTAACAATCTAATTTCTGTTCTAATCTATTTTCTATTTTAAATTCATTTCTTCTCTATAATCATTATATTATTCATAAAGATCAGACAATTAATCTAACATTTCTCACTTTTAACTGTTCTAACTCGTGTCTTCAATCACAACAATATATACTTTGTTTCTATCTTAAATTCACAGTGTATCTTTCGTAGAACGATTTCCAATTCTGCTCGTGTTCTTCCGGTGGCTTCTTCTTTATCCAATAAGAGAGTCTGGCCATGTCTGCATATTCGTACATTTTTGTAATCCATTCGTTTAATTATGGTATTTTTTTGTCCTTCCAGTACCTAGCATAAAGTATTCTTGCTGCTGTCATCCCGTATTAAAAAATTTCTTTGTCTGAAGATTTTAATGGTGGGGGAGCCATACCTAACAAGAAGTATTTTGGGTGTAAATCAAAGTTCAATTGGAGAATCCCTTGTAATTCTCCATGGATTTCTTTCCAATATTTCTGTGCCTTTAGACAATTCCACCATTGATGAAAAAAGGTGCCGTCGGTCTCTGAACATTTCCAACAATTGGCTTGATTGGATTTATACATTTTTTGAAGGTCTCTTGGAGCATAATGCCACCTGTAGAACATCTTGTACCAATTTTCTCTGTTTGGGAACTTGAAAATTTGATGTCTTGCTGCCATATTTTACCCCATGATTGCAGAGGTATCATTTCTCCAAAATTCTGCATCCATTTCACCATGCAGACTTTTACTTGCTCCTAGGCTGTTTCTGTTGCCAATAACATTTTATAAATTTTTGAGTAGATGGTCTTGTGATTTATTTATTGTGGATTCGAATTCGGTCTGTTTTCTTATTTTCTCTTTCTGTAAATATTGTTCTTAGCGCATGAATAATTTACATATATGGAAACCATGATAGCTTGAACTTCTCATCGATTAGTTCTTGAAAAGTTTTCACTTGACCTTGTTTATTGATGAGGTCTTTGAAAGTTAGGAAGTTGTATTTTAACCTAGTTTTCCAGTCCCAATACGCTTCTGTTGGAGACATCATTTCTGGTGGCGATGGACTAATGATTTCTTTTAGTTCTTGCCAAGTTTTTAATAATTGGAAGGTCAGATTCTCTTGGTTGGTTTCTTTTGGGATTGTCATTTTCTCTCTTGGCCACAGCCAGTGATGGAACCCACCGGTCAAACATGATTTCTCAAGTCTTATCATACGGTATATAAAAACACAAGTCTGATAGACTTATAATGCATTATCAAAACATCTTATTAAATATATTTAATATCACACACACATTCAAAAATACACATGATACTGGTTTCCAGGTATCCATTGACAATATCATATATTTAATTTCCAGCTTAGCCCTACCGTGCAGAGAGACGAGCCTGCAAAATGGAGCCAATTGGGAATTGCATAAAAGTTTGTACAAATCTGAAAAGCTAAAAAAAGGCATGGGGGATTTAAAACACTGGAAAACAAATACTGGTCAAGATCTTGCAAGATTATGTTGTGAGATCTTGACTGCCTTTTTGAGGTTGCCTCCATCCTTGCTTCTCCAGGAGCCTGCCTGCTGGCAGCACTATCAAGGGAGCCATAGAGGCTGGTGGGTGATATTGCCCATCCTCCCTGCTGCATGGGCTACTTGTGCTGGCAGCACTGCCAATGGAGACTCCATGCCCAATGTAGCCGGGAGGTTGCAAGGGAGAAGAGGGAGAGTATGGGGCTGAATGAGGGAACAAGTTGCAGTATGGATCTCCCTTCCCCCATAAGTCTTCTTGTATCCCCCTGTGCGCCCCCCCCCCCATCGTTCTTGCTTGGATAGTCCCAGGAGGCATGATCTCAGAACCCCAAGAATGGCTGGAAATGGGTAGAGCAGCCTTTGCAGACCCCTTCAGCCCTATGACAGTGTGCCTGCCAGCAGTGCCCCAGCATCCCCACTCTTCAAGTCCTGAGGAAAGGGGAGAACAGGGTTTTTCCTCCCAGCTTGTCCCAGGATGGCTGCAAAGGTGGGGCTGTAAGCTACCCTTGGGCAACCTAAGACCCATCCACAACATTTTGTTGTTGATCCCCACATGTTAACTTTAAAAGCCCATGCTTCCAAAAAGTATTAAATTCCAATGACACTTTAAGAAGAATATACTTTATTTATTTGGAGAATTTATACACACACACCCCAGACCAGCCAATGAAATGACAATTCGCAGTGGTGCTTCAAGATGATAATGCCATAACACTTTTTGAGGAAACAATTTTACATAAAACCTCCAAACTGTTCAGATATCTGATCTGGTTCAGTAATTAACAGGAGGAATCTGAATATTTCATGTGATTTCCATTTTTCTGGCAAACTATCAATTCATTTACACATGCTCAATCAGGGATGGCGCTTCTTTTTGTGAGCATCCCAGTCAGTCACTTGAAAATGCTCAGTGGGCATTTGGAAATACTTGACAGAACACTCCCCAAATGCACACATTCCATATACAGGTATTCCCACCCTTTCTCACAGTGTATCCCTCCCTTCACAAAGCTTCAAATTTTAGTTTTCCAGAGCAGGAGGGAGGAAGGTGCTACAGGGAATGGGTCTTTAAACAGTGTATAGATCCTGAGAACAGTCTGCCTTTCCTGCAAATTACTTTTCTTTATCTTCCTCAACGTGTGCCAACAATACCTGTTGGCCATCTGTCTATGCAGTGATGGATGCTTCTAACTGCACAGATGCAAATCAGCTCAAAGCAGTTCATTTAAAACTGTGAACAAATTACCATTTCTTAAAGAGATCAAGCAGTGTTGGAAGCAGGGTTTGATTTTAAACGTGTTATTTGAGAGGATTGTAATATCACTAAAATAGAGCTGGATAACATGAAAAACTAATATAAGGCTAGAATCCTATACCAAAGGTGTACCTCATCCAATGAAGTCAGTGAGTCTATGAAAGACGTTTCAATGATTCTTCAAAATATATGAAGGGAAATGTAAAATAATTTCCACATACCCCTCCATCAAATTACTTAACAGCTGCTCTTCCACAAAATAATTAGCCAGTGCAAATTAGCTCATCCACACATGTGTACAAACTAAAAAAAAACTGGAAAATAGCAAAAATGGCATTAATTAGTCATAAAGATTGGATGCGTGGTAATTACTCCACCCCTTCAAAAAAAAAACACCCTTCTTGACACCTGAACAACTTGCCTGACATTGAAACAGTGGTTTCGATGTGTCAAAACTAGTGTTTTTCCTTGTTTGTTTATTCAGGGGGTTATTTTTGAACAAGCTACAACCAAGCTACAACAAATTCTTCAAAAGGATCACCAATTCCACTCCCTGTAGATTATGTACTATCTGTCAAATCTAATTTCAACATTTATGCAACCAGGTTTTCTATAAAGGGATTTGGAACCTTGCCCCCTTTCTCTTGCCAAGAAGACATATCAGCCTTCTCTAATGGGATTCTACTTGATTTTCACTCCCTCTTCACTGCTATGAAATTTATACTGTGGACATATTATTTATTTATTTAATGAAAGAAGATCTCATCTTTGTAGCCCTCTATGCTGAGCTGTTTCCCCCATATAGTGCAGCCACACAGCACTATGGAATTTAAGCATGGCCATACTGTTCCTGTGATTTTAATAACCTTTAATACTTGCCTCTGCATAGGGTGCAAACATTTATAATACTGCCAGTAAACTACATTGTTGAATGGAAGGTAGTTGGAAATACTTTGTATGGTTTCACGTGATTTGCTATTCTGGAAAGTTTGAGCACTCCCGTTAACTCGACTATAATGCCAAATACGTCGTTAAAAAGATTTAAAAGATGTATCTGTTTTGCTCAATCCTATACCCATTGTCTTCTCATTCTATGACTTTTGCTCAATATTTGATGCCATGCTCCTTCACTTATATTACTACTTACTCATGAGTACTTTAAGGATATTATCTTAAATCCCCCTCAATTCTGTATTACAATCTTTAAATTACTGATTCTGGAGCAGTCTTTCTGGAGCTGCCTTCACAGAAAAAGAGCTGCAAGGGCCTGAAATGTATGAATCTGCATGTCTCCATAAAAGGACAGATATTGCCATGGATGGAAGGATATCTGCCTGCAGAGCACAACTTTCGTGCCTCTCCCTCTCACTGCAGTCCAAAATGCTACTTCTGGGCATCCCCTAAGAAGAGCGTTGGAGAAGGGATTTGGGGCTGAACTGGGAGGGGGTATGACAAACTCATTCATTCATTCATTATTTCAATTTGTAGCCCTTCCTCCCTGGCTGAGACCAGGCTCAGGGTGGATAACAGTCATAAAATCATCACATATTCAAATAAATGTATCAATAAAACAGTTATCCTGAGGCAGCAATTCTTCCAACTGTGGAAACACTACAGTGGATCCAAGCCTCCGTGTATCACTCTGTGTATGCCATGTATCAGGACAACTTGCTCTGTGATTCAGAGTATGCATCAATAGTGGCTACAAGCTAGTTGCCTAGTCTGGTGATGAATGCTGCTGACTGCAGAGACATGAACGCAGCACTTACCTCCAAAATATCATTTGAAATGATGCATGCCCTGCCCCTGGGGCATATGTGACTTCACTAGCAATCCAGTAAATTCTGAGCATGCATTAACAGCCACTATCTTCCACTTTCCTGGCATGATTATGAATGCCAGATGTCACAAACTGTGCAGATGCAAAACTCACCCATAAACTCAGAAATACAACTCATTTTAAAATTTAAATTGCAAAAATATCAATATTGCAAGCATATGTGGAAAGTGCACTGAAAAGAAAAACCAGAATTACAAGCAGCAGAACTGATTTTCACACAGCATGACTAGTATTTATGTTTAGTATGTGTCTCCTATAGATTGGGGGGTGCACTCCTTACCACATCCACACATGAAGGCTGATTGAGTTCTATATCTACGTTGTGTATTTTGAAAACGTTTATAAAGGAGAATATAATGACATTTCAAATTGCTCAGTGTTGCCTGCTGTTTCCAGCTGAGGCACATTTTGCTTAAAGGAAAATAACTGAACCATCTTTCCAGGTTTAATGTAACCAGGGACGGTGTCAGTATACCCTAAGATGGGGCAGCTTCTGGGACCAGGGGTTCTGGCAGGGCCCACTGCCACCAGCCCCCCCATCCATGTGCCTCCCCTGCCTCCCACCTACGGGCCATTCCTCTGGCCATTGGCTTGTCAGTGCTCTGCCATCCGCGTTCCTGGCTGCCCATTCTGCCTATTATCAGCAGGGAAGGTATGGCTGGTGCACCTAGAGGTCACGTTGATGGCATACTCATCCACACACACTGCCCAGTGCCATCAAGGAAAGGGCATGTGGATGATTTAATCATGGGTGGTAGGAGGATGCATGGGCAGGTGGGGGCCATACAGGTGGGATGCATGAGAACAGCCACTGCCACTGATCATCCATGCAATTGAAAGTCATACAGAGAAAATGATAGGTCTGGAGAACACTGCTAATGGATTTTACATAGCAATGACATTGAAATTCAGAATTAGCAAGATTTCAGAAATCAATTACTCTGAGTAGCAAGGCTGAATCCAAGCTGTCTTAAAGTTTTGGGTCTGCTTGCAACAACTTTTAGTTTTTCCCACTAAAGCTTAGAAAACTTGAGCTAATTACAGTGCAAACTGGCAAGGACTTTCCCATCACTACTTCCTGATGCCATGGCTGGTGGGAACACACTAGGAGATATACCTAGTCAGGCACCAGCAGGCACCAGGAAGAATAGCAGTCAGTTTTAAGGTGTGTATGGGGGGAGGAGGCGAAGTCTTGTTTCCTCTGTAGTCTTTTCATCCCTGCAGTAATTCTGCTTAGAATGTATACTATACATTGTTAAATTCTGCTCCTTACCAACTTTGACTACTGAAATCATTAGATTGGTAGTTGCCAATGATAGAATATTTTATCCAGTGAGAGAGGAAAATGTTTTGATGGGCTGTGTGAATGTTCTGGCTTTTTTTTGGGAGACCGGTTCTCCTCAGTAAACAGTCTTCCTCAAAACAGATGCCTGGCAAAAACATTCTCTCTTGGTTTGGCTAATATTGTCAGTATTTTTAGCTGATCAGCCAATTTCTCTCTTCTTTTTTATAACATTAACATTGTTGAGCATTCTTACTTCTTGATTCTTTTATAACGGGAGAAGCATTACAAAAGACATGCACAAAAGAAAGAAAGAAGGGACAATTTTTTATGTTGGGTCAGCCAACCACACATAATTTATATGAAGACCTTCAACATGTGCTATGCAAAAGGTGCTGCTGATCTAGATGCATAATTAAATTTGAGTGAGATTTCTACCATCAGATAGTGAAAATTCCTCACAGGTTCATTGGGTTGGAAAATTAGTAAATCCTCTCCAGTGAGGTGCTTAAAGGTACTGTTGCATATTTGGTTACATTTTGCTTTAAAAAGAAAGGTATGTTTTATTACTATGATGCCCTGATTATTTGATAGATGTTCTAAGCATTAAATGATGAGAGCAATCAGAAGAGGTGACAAAGGACACTGGTATACCTTGTACCACTTTTAAGGAAATAGCCTTTAGCCAGTAGTTGTTCAAGCAAAACTCACTTGGAGAGCTTTATAGAATATGTCGGACTTTTGCAGATAACACTACAGAAACAGAATTTGTTTTGGTGTTTCAAACAAGGAATTCAGTGGTTCTTGTAGGTTATCCGGGCTGTGTAACCGTGGTCTTGGAATTTTCTTTCCTGACGTTTCGCCAGCAACTGTGGCAGGCATCTTCAGAGGAGTAACACTGAAGGACAGTGTCTCTCAGTGTCAAGGGTGTAGGAAGAGTAATATATAATCAGAAAGGGGTTGGGTTTGAGCTGAGTATTGTCCTGCAAAAGTAATGTGCTAATCATTGTCCTGTAAGTATCAAGACAATGATTAGCACAATGATTACAGGACAATGATTAGCACATTACTTTTGCAGGACAATACTCAGCTCAAACCCAACCCCTTTCTGACTATATATTACTCTTCCTACACCCTTGACACTGAGAGACACTGTCCTTCAGTGTTACTCCTCTGAAGATGCCTGCCACAGTTGCTGGCGAAACGTCAGGAAAGAAAATTCCAAGACCACGGTTACACAGCCCGGATAACCTACAAGAACCAATGAACTCTGACCGTGAAAGCCTTCGACAAGGAATTCAGTGTTGCCCATCTTGAGCACGTAGACTAACTCACTAACAGTGCAGTCTCAAGCTGAGTTATACCCTTCTAAGCTTGTTGACTTCAATGGACTTGTAAGGATGTAATTGTGCTTGAAAAGGCCACCGCACATACAAGGACTTCATTGTAAAGGTCATTATAGCCATCCCTCCTGCCCTGTTCTACCAAAGTGCCCAGCTGCAACAGTTTTCTGTACATGTTCAGTAATGGCCGGAGGCTTAATTTCATGATGCACCTAGGGCTGCCAGGCCTCCAGCTACGGTAGTTCTCCCCGTGGAAGCCCAGTTTGCCCACCACCACTCAGAGCAATGGGGCAAGATTTAAAAAAAAACACCAATGTAATCTGTGGTACTGCATCAAATCAGGGGAAAACCCAGAAGTGACATGGAGTAGCTCTAGGAATTTCTGAAAACTCTATAGTTACCATAGAGTTTCTGGAGATTCCTAGAACTACCTTACACTGGTTTTCCCAGTGACATAGCAGCACACAGAACATCATGGCACCCATGTCTTCACCCCCAAGACTCCTGCCGGGTGCCAGGTGCAGCCTGTCAACCCTAGCTTGCACCCCATATTCAGTATGGTGTGCAAGACCCTCTTCATAGGTTTTCTGCTGGTAGTAGTAGCCTGGTTGCTGGTGTCACCTGAGAACAAGTTGGTTAGTGTAAGGTGTGAGGGCTCCTGCCTTGCAATCAGTGCTTGGGCCAAGTGTGTGGAGAGCCTTGACAGTCAGATATCAAGGTGGCATGGTGGATGAAAGTGGGCTCCATTGTTGTCTAGCCAAACTCCTCTATTCCCCCCCTCTTATTTGCAAAGCCATGCTCCCAAGACAATCCCAAAGAACAGCTTAGAGTCTTTCGCTCATTTCATCTTCACAGAGGCCTGCTTTTCTTTGTGTGCCAGAAGGGGATGAGGGATGATGATGATGAATACCCACCAAAATATTATGATTCGCAGCTCTCCCTGGATTAAAGCCAATTTACTCACTGCGATTGAAAAGAGAGCCAGTGCGCTAGGCCGTTTTGTTGTGCTTTGTTGCCTGACGCATTTATGATGTTGGCTGCTATGATTTCAGTACCCTGTATTTACAGGCAATATTGACTGGGTGTGTCTCAGCTTTTCAACCATTCTTTCCCCAAACAAGCTGAAATATACGGCTTACTAATTGGCTCCTTATTTTTTAGTTTATTTCTACTTTTGCCCTATCCTGTCGCAGAAGCAACTATCTTAGCTGTCCTGCCATAATGAGCAAAAGACTTTGAAGGTCATCAGCCCTGTGTAGTGACCAATATCACAACACCCAAACTGACAAGGATGAGGTAAACTGCTTTGGTCCCCACTGGGGAGAAAGGCAGTATATATACAAAGTAAATAATGAATCAAACTTATCCAATGAGCCCATATCATAGAAACATTATAGTCAAAGCAACTGATCATAGGATCATAGAGTTGGAAGGGATCACCAGGGTCATCTAGTCCAACCCCCTGCACAATGCAGGAAATTTATAACTACTTCCCCCCACACCCCCAGTGACCCCTACTCCATGCCCAGAAGATGGCCAAGATGCCCTCCCTCTCATGATCTGCCTAAGGTCATAGAATCAGCATTGCTGACAGATGACCATCTAGCCTCTGCTTAAAAACCTCCAAGGAAGGAGCTCTTACCACCTCCCAAGGAAGCCTGTTCCACTGAGGAACCGTTCTGTTAGAAAATTCTTCCTAATGCTATGCATTAAGAAGAGACTTGCTGAGACAAAGTGTTACTGGTTATTTGAATAATGTAAACATGTTAACTGTACTACAGAGATGACTGACCGTGCTGTAGTCCTATTGTGCTCAATGGGACTATGCATGTCTAAACAAGCTCTAGATTGCTTCTAACTATTTATTTCGATGCTGCTTGAACTTAATAGTAAAACAAGCCTTTCATCCATTTTTTTAATTATTTGGCACTCTTTCATCCTCTCCACTTTCATCCTTGCAACAAACATCCTGAACCTTTTTAGAGAAGCTCAGGTCAAAATCATGTCAATTTCCCCCCTTAAATACTGACAATATCACCAGAATTTCAAGCATGCCCTTGAACTAGATCACACTGCAGTGCCTAGTTCTCTTGCTGGCAGATTGATTTGAAGCCAGGTTTACAAAGGGAAGTGGTTTGCCCTTGTGGAGTGTATATTCAGACAGTCCTTTCTTTGGGCAATAGTTATTTACTTTTTAAAACGTCCACTGAAATATGTTACAGTTCTGCTAGTGCAACTTTATATGAATTGCCTTTATGAGTTTTAAATTGGGCAGTAGGCTGCAACAAGAAATGCATGGGTAAATGCCCTCAACATTCACACACACGTGTGTGTGTGTCTGTTACATCTCTATCCTGACTTTCTTCCCTTGTGAAGATCAAGGTGGTCTGCACAATGCTCCTCAGTTATCTCTCGGCCAGAACCAGACCTGCTTAGCTTCAACAAGTTTGCTGTAGCACATGGCTTCCAACTACGGTTGCCTGGTCACCCCTGCAGGCAGCCTGGCAAAATGCAAGGCAGTCTGGAGTATTACTGAGGATCCCGATTGAGGTTATTTAGCCTTCCCCCTCTTAACATAGTTATCTTGCCACTCCACACATATGTGGCTGTAGCGTTGCCAGATCCCCCCTAGCCACTGGCGGGGGATGTGGGGGATGGTGGCCAGATCTGGGTTGGGAAATTCCTGGAGATTTGGGGGATGGAGCCTGGGGAGGACAGGGACCTCAGTGGTGTTCAATGCCATAGAGTCCACCCTCCAAAAGCATCCATTTTCTCCAGGGGAACTGATCTCTGTACTCTGGAGATGAGCTGTAATTCTGGGGAATCCCCAGGTCCCACCTGGAGGCTGGCATCCCTTCTTCCAATATTCCATTGTGTATAAATGCACAAATGTGCACACCGTTTTGCCAGCACTGAAGGAAAGAAGGAGGAGAGAGCTTCCATTTTCCCAAGTATGAAGAAAAAGTGTTGGAACCAAGGAGGAGACGACTTTCTCTCCCAGTAGTGACAGTTGAACTGATTGGGAAAACACAGCATTGGATCAGGGTTCTTCTGGCAGTTTAGCAGTTCTAAAAAAAATCAAGTCCAACCCACTACTCAAGGTCTAGGCTTCCATCCTTTGTGTGTGCCTCTTTTGTTGTACACAGCAGCACTTTCCACCTCCTTCCCCTGTTAGCAAGTGCAACTTCTACTTCAAAGGGTCACAGTACTCTCCCACCTTTTTGTCTCCCAGGACTCAAGCAGATTTTCAACAGGATTTATGTTTCTCTTGATGTCAGTATTGGGAGGAGATGGGGTTACAGCCACACCCTCTCCTCTTCTCTCTCAGGGATGAGCTTCTGTGGCATTGCCTCCCATATCGTTCCTCTTTTGCCATCGGGCCAGGAAGCTTTAAATATGTCCACATAAGCTGTGCAAATGTCATGAGAAACCCTAGTGAGACATCCTGGTCTCCCACATTGTACCAGTGGGTCACTGTTGCCAAGGTGATAGCACTGCACTAGGCTGACCCTTGCAACATTTTGCTAAACATTGTACTGGCAACTGTGGTTTCTCCAGGATTTATACTCTTGCCATGCTGGCATTTTTGGGTGGGCTGATGCTTAAATCTGGGTGTTTACATAGTTTTTTTTCAAGCTTCCCAACATGATACCGTGCCCTGGCAGCAAAAGAATCCACACATACAGAACACCCCTACCTCACTTTAAAAACTGATCGTGTTTGTTCTCTTAGTTGGTTTTTACAATCTTTCCAAATCTTTTTACAATCTTTCCCTCTAATTGCAATCTTTTATTTCACTTTTTATTACAGTTATACTAGCAGAGTGGTCACCAATGGATTAAAGGCACAAATTAATAACCCAGAACTGAAAGTCAGAGCACTGGACCCCCACGTGCGCATCTTAATTGATAAACTGCAACATTTTAATCAGGTAAGCAGTTCTCAATAGAACAGTTCACCGGTTTGTGTTTGGTCTAAGAAGCGAAGAAGTCTTCAACGCCATAGCATGCATAGTAAAAATGAAGCTTTTCCATATGTTTCACTAGGAGTCTGGGAGAGAGAAAAAGAACAGGTCCTATGTCAGCTGACCAGGCAAGGCTGCATCAAGCCATTGTGACTTCCTGTAATTTATAATATTGATTGCAGCCTCTAACCCTCCTGGCCTCCTGATGAATCGCTGCACTTACCAAGCTGCTGGGTCAGGGAGGAGGGCGCTGGCCGGGATGTTTCCAATGGGGGTGGGTGGGCGCTGAGCCACTGAGGCAAAGCGGAACACAGCCACACAATGCGCCTGAGGTGGTCTCAGCCGAGCAGGAGCCAGCTGGCCTGCAGCACAAGGGCACCTCGGGGCCAGCGATCAGGGCCTGAATCACAGGAGTGGCAGACCCCATGGGATGGCCATCTGTCAGGAGCACTTTGATTGTGGGATCCTGCATGGCTGGGGGTTGGACTGGATGGCCCTTGTGGTCTCTTCCAACCTTGTGTGATTTTGTGGGACTGGCCAGAGGTGTGACTTGAGCGGCGGAGCAGGAGGGCATGGCGGGCAGGTCTCCTCGCCCGGAAGAACAACATCAAGGGGAGGGATCACAAACAAAGGGAAGGCAGGGAGAGCAAGAGAGGGAAAGAGGGCTGATGGGGGGTAAGGCCCCCAGCTGTGATGGTGGGGCCAGGTTTACTGCAACAGAAGAGGGAGGAAAGGTATAAAGGGAAGGGATGCCAGATGGCTGGGAGAAAGACAGCTAGGGGGTCAGAGCAGCTCAGCTGGACCCTATAGCCAGGGGAGTCAGGACCCCCAACTGAAGAGGCCCACAATTAATATTTTAAGAACTTATTAATTTAAAATTATTAATTAATCTGATAAAACAGATTTTAACCCCCATTCAGAGGGCAGATGGCCACTCCTGAGACCATGGCAGAGGGAAAGGGGTTGGACTAGGCACAGGGGCAGCACCACACTTCTGAATTGTTCCACTCCAAGTCCTACAGATTGCATTGGATTTAAAATGGTTCAGTGGCCTGGAAAAAGTGTTTGGATTTCAAAACAGCTCATGATAACGAAGGCAGAGCCGGATTAAAACCTGTAGTGCTTAAGAAAATAGCATGTAAAGTTTTTTTGAAGATAATTTTTAATTTTTGCAACTGAAATGAAAAGATGTCCTGTCAGTAGGCGTGCCAGAAACATGATGAATGTGTGCTTGCTTGAGTGATTCACTTGAGCTCTATAGGTTGTGTGTGGCTGTCTACACAGAACTTCAGCCAGTCAGTGCAGAATATATTGTGATTCCGTAATACTATTGCTGCAATGCACCGTTTTGTAAGTCACAGAGATGGTGTCAATCCAGATTATTCAGAGCTACCTACCGTGCTTAACAGCCATCGATTTTCATTTAACTTAAGCATATTTTTGTGTCCAGTTTGAAAGCATGTTGATAACGGCATCTATTGAGTTGGTAATGACAGAGTCGCGTTTCCTTCCTAATCATTCACCATTAGAGAATATGGTAATAGGTGACTTTTGGATGTAATATTGATTGTGCTGATTAGTGTGGAAAGAAATTATGTACATTGTATGTGCTCATGGTTCAAATTACCTTATCGTTCTTCTGTCTCTGGGATTTAATGGGGTGGCTTATAGGGGTCCTCCAGGACAACAAAGAGAATGGCTAGTTTTATGATCCTAAGAACATTTCAGATTTCCCTTTGTCAAGCCTCAGTTCCCTGTGTTATATGGCAAACATTTTTCAAACTCGATTTTTCAAAATAATTTTGTGAAATGGCCTGGGGGTATTCAACAGAAAAAGTCAAAATTTATTTTGGGCAAGTCACTGAGTGTGCCTCATGTAGCTTGTTGCTTCTTGAAAATGATAAGAACAGCATCTTCTGATCACCGGACAGAAATTCCCCTCATGGGCCTGGTTCCTACAAACTGCAAGCACGAGGCACTTGAGAAGGCCGACCTTCCCTGCCTTCCCCTTCCCCCACGAATCCCCAAAAGCCAACACTGCAAGTAAGGGAACTCTCATGGATAAAGTGTCATGCATTACAGGGAAAATTAGATTACATGCCTAT
Source organism: Euleptes europaea (assembly GCF_029931775.1). Lineage (NCBI taxonomy): Eukaryota > Metazoa > Chordata > Lepidosauria > Squamata > Sphaerodactylidae > Euleptes > Euleptes europaea. The sequence goes on from NC_079316.1 coordinate 43,303,182, forward strand.
GGAAGGGGATGATTTCTTAACCAATGTCCCTTCCTCAATGTAACCCCTCCCATGTAGGGTTGCCAACCTCCAGGTGGTGGCTGGAGATCTCCCGCTATTACAATTGATCAGTTCACTTGGAGAAAATGGCTGCTTTGACAGGTGGATTCTATGGCATTGTATCCCATTGAAGTCCCTCCCCTCCTCAAACCCCACCCTGCTCAGGCTCCACCCCTGAAATCTCCAGGTATTTCCCAACCTGGAGCTAGCAACCCTGCTCCAATGCCACACGGCATTTTGCCTGTGAGGGTTCTCTAACCCCAACATCTACTTTTGGGGAGTTACATTGGGCTACTGAGGGAAGCAAAAGGTGGGGAAAATCCACCGCCATGAGTTGGACTCAAGCCAGAGTATCATCTAAATCATCTAGTGTACATCACATTACACCCTCATAAGTGGCTCTCACTCTCTCTTTTTTTTTTGGGGGGGGTGACTTTCTGTTGACCTTTAGGAGAAAAGGATCCTTAAGTGAAGTCCAGCCTCTAAAAGACTGAGATTTGTAAAATGTAATTGATTGCATGGATTAAACAGAATACTTATTTTTGCCTTAAAATGATTTGTTGTTAAGTAATATTAATTACTTTGATCATAATTTTAGTGAGTATTTCTTCAAATATAAAAGCATCAGCAAAATTGTTACATTTCTCTTTTAAGCTTTCAAATAAAACATCAAACATACATAGCAGTTTTCTTGGGTTTTTCATCTCAGAGTAGGATTAATTCAGGAATAAAAACTGCCACTCAGAAGTTAATTAAAACATAATTTTATAGGATTGTTCATGGGGAATGTGTATACTTTGAATATCCCATGTATATTGGAATATATTCCCTGTCCTTCGGTATAATATGTGTAGGAGTTCATGGAATATATGCAAGCATAGCACATATTTTGAAGCTCAATTACGAAAGCAAAACAACATTGGTATTTACTGGGTGAGGGAAAACCTCATTTGATAGTGACACATAACTCTGGTTGGATAGTACATGTCTTCCTACTTTTATAAATATTTTTAAAGGACAACAGTTGCTGTACCTTTGTATTAGCACACAATTCCTAATCACTTGTAGCAAATAATCTCCATGATTTTTTTTCATTCTTCTGAAAGCGTTTCTTCCATAATCCTTCCGTAATCCAAATCCCAGTAGTGGGAAATTCAAACTTCCTGGAAAAAGAACTACGCTGTAAATCAAGTGCTTATATGTGTAGCACGTTACAGTTGTCAGTTAACACTGGGAATTAATCCAATGAATAATTTGATGGTAGCAATGGTTCTGTTCATGGATGGCCTGGTTCTGTTCTCCTGATTTTGTCCCCAGACACAATTGTGAAAGGAGTAAGCTTTGAAAAGGGAACCTGTCTGGGTGGTGACAACCTTTTTTTCATCCAATTTCCTTCATTTTTATCAAGACCCAGTATAAGTACATTCCTTCCTTTGTGTTCCGCACAAGGCTCTTTAAAGCAGGGGTATACAACTCAAACACCTCGTCATGTCATTTATCTCAGTTTGAAATAGGGTTGCCAACCTCCAGGTACTAGCTGGAGATCTCCTGCTACTACAACTGATCTCCAGCCGATATAAATCAGTTCACCTGGAGAAAATGGCCGCTTTGGCAATTGCACTCTATGGCATTGAAGTCCCTTCCCTCCCCAAACCCCGTCCTCCTCAGGCTCCACCCGAAAAACCTCCCACTGGTGGTGAAGAGGACCTGGCAACCCTAGTTTGAATGGAGAGGCAGAACAATGGGCTTTTCCGCATCCTCATTTTCCTCTCTCCTAAATTCTTGTTTCTGTGTCGGTTTCACATGTGTTTTGCTCCCTCTAGTGGTCAATGTGATATTACACTGGTTTATGTATGGCATATCTTCCTGCAAATTTAAACTGGTATGATATTGAATTGACCACTAGAGAGGGAGAAACATGTGTGGAATGGGGGGAGGAAAACCCTTGGAAAAACAGGAACGTAACAAGTAAGGAAAATGAGAATGAAGAAAAGCCCAATGCCTCTCAACACTTCCTCCAAGCTGAAGTGCATGGTTCTGATTCCCCCCTCCCCCCACCCTGGGGGACAGGACATTTTATATGTAAGACCCTGGGACACAGCAGACAAATATCCTTTACTGGAAGGATGAGAGAGTTGGAATGTTGATTGTCAGTTGTTCAAAGGGCTGAGATATAGCATTCTGACCTTTCCCATGGAAAATTTCACCTTAGCATCCTGAGGGAGGGGAAACCTCTCACTTAGGGTTGCCAACTCTGGCTTGGGAATTCCTGGAGATTTGGGGCTGGAGCCTGGGGAAGGTGGAGTATGTGGAGGAAAGGGAGCTCAGCATGGAAGAAATGCCATAGAGTCCATCCCCAGAGTTGTTATTTTCTCCAGAGGAACTGATCTTGGTAGTCTAGAAATCAGCTGTAATTCCAGGAGATCTCCAGGCCCCACCTGGAGTTGGCAACCCTAATCTCACTACATCCCAAAGATATAGCATGGCTAAGAATTCTGGATCTATTCCAGATACTTCAATGTGCTCAAGTATTTGGATGGAACAAAATTATTTTCAGATAATGAGAGACGCTGTCCTTCAGTGTTACTCCTCCGAAGATGCCTGCCACGGCTGTGGGCGAAACATCAGGAAAGAAAATACCAAGACCACCATTACACAGCCCGGTTAACCTACCTACAAGAACCAATGAACTCTGACAGTGAAAGCCTTCGACAATATTTTCAGATAGTTTAATACAAACCATTGAACAGTTGGGCATGGGTTAATATAAAACTAAAGGAAAACTCAAACTATGTTAGTAAGACTAGTACTTACACCCCCATCTTAATATTCTTCCATGAAAGTAAATGCCATTGATCTTGGTAGAACTTTTTAGCAGAGCCCTGCACAACCTATCAAGTGAAAATCAGGTCAGTAGTTACATATATTGGTTCCCAATAAGTTTTGTAAGCCTCCTGATTTGGTGGATACATATTGTAGAGGCCTGAATTAGGATTTATGTGGTATCGTCTGTGACCCAACCAGATTCCTAGCTAAACTGAATGAGCTCTGGCAGTAGAGAGCTTTGGTCTGGATGTGACTTCAGAGTAGGGCTGTCAAAAAAAAAATTCGGTACAGTTCGGATTCGGCCGAATTTGACCCTTGTGGGGTCGGTACGTGCCGAAGTCCGAACTCCCCCGCTTCGGATCCCAGGTAATTCGGGGGGATCCGGAGTTCGGGGGAAAATTCGGCCGAAGCGCGCCTTCAGGGATTCCCTGAAAGCGCGCGGGGGCCCTTTAAACTGATCTGAGCCTCCCAGCTGGGAGGCGCAGATCAGTTTAAAGGGCAGCCCGCCCCCCTTCAGCGGGCTCCGCTGAAGGGGGGCGGGCTGCCCTTTAAACTCATCTGAGCCTCCCAGCTGGGAGGCGCAGATGAGTTTCAAGGACAGCCGCGCCTCTCCAGCGGGCTCCGCTGGAGAAGCGCGGCTGTCATTGAAACTCATCTGCGCCTCCCGGCCGGGAGGCACAGATGAGTTTCAATGACAGCCCGCCTCCCTTCAGCGGGCTACCCTGAAGGGGGGCGGGCTGTCATTGAAACTCATCTGCGCCTCCCGGGCGGGAGGCGCAGATGAGTTTCAATGACAGCCCGCCTCCCTTCTGCGGGCTACCCTGAAGGGGGGGCTGTCATTGAAACTCATCTGCGCCTCCCGGGCGGGAGGCGCAGATGAGTTTCAATGACAGCCCGCCTCCCTTCAGCGGGCTACCCTGAAGGGGGGGGCTGTCATTTAAACTCATCTGTGCCTCCCGGGCGGGAGGCGCAGATGAGTTTCAATGACAGCCCGCCTCCCTTCAGCGGGCTACCCTGAAGGGGGGCGGGCTGTCATTGAAACTCATCTGCGCCTCCCGCCCGGGAGGCACAGATGAGTTTCAATGACAGCCCGCCTCCCTTCAGGGGAGCTCGCTGAAGGGAGGCGGGCTGCCCTTTAAACTGATCTGAGCCTCCCAGCTGGGAGGCGCAGATCAGTTTAAAGGGCAGCCCGCGCCTTTCAGCGGGCTCCCCTGAAGGGGGGGCCGAATTGGCCGAATTTATTCGCGAACTCCCGAAATCGCTGAATTCAGCCCCTCCGGTTGCCCGCCAGATTTGAGTTCGGATCCGTCCGAACTGAAAATCACCGAATCAGGGGAAATTCGGTTGATTTTCAGTTCGGACCGAACCGAATTAACAGCCCTACTTCAGAGTCCTTATAGCTGAAAACTTACTGGAACTCCAGGGCTGGGTGACATATCCCATCTTTACCTCAGTTGATCACAGTGGGAGCTAGCTGGTGTGGCAGAAGGAAAGGGCAAGAACAGTAATAGTAGAGAGAAAAGGGACAAAGAGCTGAAGAGCTGGCATCCATCCTCTGCCTCTCAGGAAACTTCAGTATTCCAACACTAACTGCCTTCAATCTCTAAAGACACTTGTTGGCCACATATCCCAGAGGTCATGCCAGGCAACTATAAGGAGGGTTGGAAGAGGAGAAATGGAGAGAGCATGGCATCTGCACCGCTACATCACTTCTTGGGAAAACCTGAAAGTGACGTAGGGTAACTCTATGAATCACCATAAACTCTAAGGTAAACCCATAGTGATGTAGGGTAGCTCTGGTTTTCAGCAGTTCCTAGAGCAATCCTACATCAGTATGGTTTACCATAAATTTTTCGGCAATTCCTAGGGCTACCCTATGCCACTTCCATGTTTTCCCCAGAAGTGATGGCGCAGACAATGTCACCTTTTTAAAAAGAAATTTCTTCCCTTGCCACATGGAGAGGTGCCAGGTAACTAAGGCTACCTTGGTAGGAGGCCTGGCAGCCCTAATACTCACTTAACTGCCTTGGCTAGTAACAGTTGCCTGACTAACCAAACAAGATCACATCTTTGGTTCTCCACTTCTGTACTGTAATGGCAAACCGTGAAACAAAAACAGTCATACAAACAGTAGAAAAGAGCAAGAGTACAGCAGCACTTCAAAGACTAACACTTCTGGCAGGGTATGAGCTTTCATGAGTCACAGCTCACTTCTTCAGATGTATACTTCAGATATTCATACAAACAGGGAAATCCTTGCTTTGCAATGCAAAAAAAAGGGTAAACACTGCTGGCCTTAATAAATACCCATTGACCACAGCTCCCTTTAGGGCTGTCGATTCGGTTCGGCCCAAACTGAAAAACAGCCGAATTTCCCCTGATTCGGCGGTTTTTAGTTTGGGACGAACTGAACTCAAAAATGGCAGGAAACCAGGGGAGCTGAATTCAGTGAGTTCGGGAGTTCACGAATAAATTCCGCAAATTCAGGGCGTCAGTAAGCAGCATAACCGTCAGTAAGCAGCATTATCCTCCCCCGGCCAATTGGTGGCCAAGCTGGGTCTTCTTCTGGCCAATCAGTCAGGATTGAGTACTGGAGGAATCAGCTGCTGCGCGGCCGGCCGGGGAGAGAGAGTGAGAGAAATCCTCATGGGGGGTGCTTGTGCACATCTGCTCCTTTCCGTGGCTGCAGGGGGCGCATTTTGGGGGGTAGAGACCCCAAACTTTCAGCAGAGCTTCAGACGAGCCTTCTTAAGAGACCCCCCAAGTTTTATAAACATTGGGTCGGGGTCCTGAGATATGGGCTCCACCCCTTTTCCCTCCCCCTTTTCCATTTCCATGGCTGCAGGGGGCGCTTTTTTGGGGGTGCAGCCCCCAAACTTTCAGCATAGCTTCAGACGAGCCTTCTTAAGAAACCCCCCAAGTTTTGTAAAGATGGGTTCAGTGGGGGCAGAAATATGGGCTCCCCCCTTTTCTCTTTCCGTGGCTGCAGGGGGTGCATTTTTGGGGGTGCAGCCCCCAAACATTCAGCATAGCTTCAGACGAGCCTTCGTAAGAGACCCCCCACGTTTTGTAAACATTGGGTCAGGGGGTCCCGAGATATGGGCTTTTCCCTTTTCCCTATTGGGATGAATGGATCACCTGATACTGTATGCATCTCCAGAGTGGCAAAACCTTCCGTGCTTAAATGGAATCATATTGGATTACCCAGTCCTCCCAGCCCCTCCTGATGGAACAGAAGACAGCCACAGTAAGACCCCTTTGGGGGCTTTAATCTATAATTTTTCTCCTGTGTGTGTGTGGGGGGGGGGAAGCAGAGTCTGTGTGTGTGTGGGGAGGGAGCAGTTTCTGTGGGTGGGGGGGGAAGCCAAAGGGGGCTTTCGCCTGTTCTGCCTGGGGTGTGTGTGCCCCCTCGAGTCTCTCTCTCCCTGGTTTGAGGGGGGGCTTCAGTTGTGTGTACTCAGGTTTTCCCTCATTCATAAGATCGGTTAGGTCTATTTTGATGCTTGGTTTTCAAATGGTTTTCAAACTGGTTTTCAAATGGTTACTTAAAGAATGCATTTGCCTGGTCCCAGGTCTGATGTAAAAGGGGAAATTCCACCCCTCCTGCTCATTATGCATAGCTAGCTGCCTCTGTCCCTTTCCATGGTTTGCAAACTCCCAGGTGTCAGGTGTTGCTTTGCATGGTTGCAAACGTGTTGCTTTGCAGTTGTGGGTGTTGCTTTGCAGTTCTGTTGCTTTGCAGTGTTGCTTTGCAGTTCTGTTGCTTTGCAAACTTCTTAGCACCTGCCCCACCCTTGCTCTCAGCTGTTTGTCGGGGCTGGGAGCTTTGTGCGTGGGCGGCAAGCTCTGCTCAGAGATGCAGATTACGGGTGGGGGGACCCCTTTCGGGGCCCATATCTCAGCCCCCCCCCTGACCCAATCTGTACAAAACTTGGGGGGTCTTGCAAGAAGGGTACTTTGAAGCTCCGCTGAAAGTTTGGGACCTCTACCCCCAAAATTGCCCCCCCTGGAGCCGCGGAAAGGCGCGGTTGTGTTTTTAATGGCTTTATTCGGCCGAATTTTTTTCCTGAACTTTGAATTCGCGCCGAATTGAACGGACCCGAAGCGGGGGAGTTCAGACTTCGGCATATCCTGAATCCAGACGGGCCGAATTCGGCCGAATCCAAACTATACCGAATTATTATTTTTTTCAACAGCCCAAGCTCCCTTATCCTTCTGTTCATGGAAAAAACACATTCATAACTGTATACAATTATACTCTGTCACTCTTCTGGGTTTTTTTTAGTACATATGCACACTTCAGTTGGAAAAATAAACATCTTTCACAGTTAATTCAGCAGCGTGAGAACACAAAATCCTTAATAATGAATTACACTAGAAAGGTGTTGAGAGAAATAGTAAAGTGATGGTAATTTTTGTTATCTGTAAAAACGGTGTGCTTATGGAAACCAGATTAATTTGCTCCTCTTTATTTACTTAAAATTATATTTTATCATTAGAAAAAAAATGTTCTTGGAGTAGTTTGTATAGTTTTAAAACAACAATGAAAAATGTCAGAAAACTTTAAAAAAAACGGATACTAAAAAGCAAGAGAAGCAGGCAGAAATCTAAGTTAATAGCTCCTAAAACCACAGCAGAATGTCATCCTTAATATAAGTAATAAAATACAACTGTAAGTCTAATCTTGACATTTTGAAAATACCTCCATTCTCACTTTTAAAAGGCCAAATATGTGAATTTTCAGAGATATGAACAAAGTTCAACAAGAGAAGCGGATTATTTAAACGCTTGAATAATAGTGTGTCTCAGATAGCTTGCAGGTTAAATAAGAAATAGATGTAAAGTTCTTTTTAGGACTGTGGCGGAGGAAGCTGTGCAATGATATCAATATTTTAATGGGAACAGCAACTGTTGATTTTACGAGTGGCTTCTAAAATGCAGATACTGCAGAACAATTTTGGTAATTCTATTTACTGAACCATATAGTGATAACAGACACACAGATTTTGTCAACATGTACATTCTCAGGATATTTTCCTAATTTTCAGCCATACTCGGAGACTAATAGAGCAATCCTATACTTGACCAGGGATAGGATTACTATTCAGTCCTGCTGGGCTGCCTATCATAGGTGAATCTAAACTGGCATAACACTACCTTTATGCTGGTAGTATCTACCATCACTGGAATGCTCATACAGCAAAAGCTTTGTTATTCAGCATTCATGGGAATAAGGTTGTTGGTTAATCAAAAGTGCTGAATACTCAAGCTTATCGCTCAGTCCTTCCCCTTACCCAGAGGAATCTGCAGTGATGGAGCCCAGTCAGTTGGGAAAGGCATGGTTACAGCCCCCATGCCTGATGGGCTCCATCCCATTCTCTCCAAGCCACAGAGGTATCCTACAAAGCAGACTGAGAAGCAGGCCAGTTGCCTGGGAGACCTCTGGAAGAGTTGCCTCTTGAGAACTCAAGGCAGACTGATGGAGAAAGAGGCACCCAAGGATGACACCAGAAGCCCAGCAGTGGCTGGAGGCATCAAGCTGGCCAGTTGAAGATGCAAAAGTCTCGTTTGTGCACCCTCCCCCCAATACAGGTGGCTGAGAAGGAAGAGCTTGCTGTCTGGGTGATACTTGTTTACTGAGCATTCTGGATAATCAAGTGCCAGATAACAAAGCTTTTACTGTACCAGCAGTACACAACCTGTGTGACAATTAGGTAAAGTTGATAAAGTTGAGGATGTGATGGGGATTGGCAGAAGTTAGTCAGAATCCTGTGCTCATTCAGGGATCAGTGCCAACCTTAGTGGCATCCTTTCAAACTTTAAGTACTCTTATTGGAATTGAGAGTCTCAGAACACTTCCAACTCACATTCTCAGCCACAACAGAGAATTTTATTCCTGTCAATCACAATACACCACCAGCAACACTTAAGATCTTGAATGGAACAGAAGCTTCACATATAAAGATGTACATCATGGGGCTACATCATACTGCCTCCATGTCTAGGAGCATACAAGTAGGACTTGGGTGATGGGGATTATGGTGACGGGACATTTGGCATAAAGAAAGCCTGTTGCACAAACAAACATTGAGCATCTAGGTAGAACAAAAATAAATGAAAGGCAGATGGATAGCATTTCATGCCTCAACTTAACAAGATCTTGTCTCAAGATTCCACATACAAGCATTCAGCAGGACCCTAAAATCCACTTCTTCAACTGGGGCAATAAGAACAAGCCATCCTATACACTTAAGTCAAGGAGCAGGCTCACTAGCAAGTGGAAGATAGTGCTTCAAAGAAGCTGTGTGACAATCCTTTCCCAAGCACCCCAGGAACAAAGATGCCTGTGAAAAACACTCGAACACCCCTGCTGTAGACAGTGGGTAAAAACGCATGGTCGTTTAGCCTCCTTTATTCCCTGTTTCAGCCAGCCTGGCTGAGTCAGGGAATAAAGCAACCATGCGTTTTTGACCAGTGTCTCCCAGTTCCCCTTGCAGTCCCCACTTACTACTCTGATCATTTCTCACTGTACAGGGGGGAACCACTGCCTCATCATCTCTCAGAGGCCGTGCAGTTTTCAAAATGAGTTTTGGAGATCTGGAACCAACTGCCAGCACCCCTTGTTACTCATCCTTCACTGTTTCTGTAATGGGGCACAGACACCATGGGGGAGGCAGTGGATTCACCACCACCACCTACTGGAGCTGTGACTTCTACATCATGGCCTTGCCATTCGCTCTGGATCATTTAAGCTCAACAGAAAAATGCCATGCTGATCTGGTTATTTATTTAACACCCAGGGGCATTTTTCACGGTAGATTTTGCTTCTGTTTTGCCGCGGACTAAAAAAAAACATGATTTAAATGTTTTTTTCATGGCCGCGATTTATCCCTGTCAATCTCGATGTAGTTTTGGTTTTTCATGGGAACAAAGCATGCTGTACTTGACAACGGTTTGGTCTGTCCCTTTTGCAGGAGGCCTCCCCTTCCAACAGGCTCAGTCTTTATGCCTGAACTGAGCTCCACCCCAACTCCGCCCAGCAGATTACCTCGTGCGGTTCACCAGCCCCAGCGCAAAAAACAAGCACCAGTCCCTCTGATCTCCTCCATTTTTCTTCCACCCTCGCTCTGTTCTGCTTTTGGAACAGTCAGATTCCAAATTACGGGGGAGGGGCAAGGCAGCGCTTTCCTCAAAGCCTCCCTCTATTTGCTATAGGTGTGGAACCCATTGCCCTTTAATGATAGACAGGATTGGGGGGGGCAGGAATTGCATCCATGTGCCCAGAGAAGTGTTTAGCTGAAAGTGGGAATGGCGGGGGGGGGGGGAGAAGGCCCCTGGCTTGCGCGCCAGCCATGATCCGGCCACAGTGCATCGAGAGAGAGGAGGGAGATAAGAGCAGGCTGGCCACCCCTCTTCAGAAGAGTGATGGGAGGGAGTATTGCCTTGGGTTTTCCGCTCTCAGGATGCACATTTTTCCCATCCGAATTCTCAAAAATCCCCCCTCCCCGCTGGGGTAGAGGGGCATGGCAGGGGGGAGAGGAAAGAAGGCCCCTGGCTTGCGCACCGGCCATGATCCGGCCACAGTGCATCGAGAGAGAGGAGGGAGACCCAGAGCAGGCTGGCCGCCCCTCTTCAGAAGAGTGATGGGAGGGAGTTTTGCCTTGGGTTTTCCGCTCTCAGGATGCACATTTTTCCCATCCAATTTCTCAAAAATCCAACCTCCCTGCTGGGGTAGAGGGGCATGGCTGGGGGGGAGAGGAAAGAAGGCCCCTGGCTTGCACGCCGGCCATGATCCGGCCACAGTGCATTGAGAGAGAGGAGGGAGATAAGAGCAGGCTGGCCGCCCCTCTTCAGAAGAGTGATGGGAGGGAGTTTTGCCTTGGGTTTTCCACTCTCAGGATGCACATTTTTCCCATCCGAATTCTCAAAAATCCCCCCTTCCCGCTGGGGTAGAGGGGCATGGCGGGGGGGGGAGAGGAAAGAAGGCCCCTGGCTTGCACGCCGGCCATGATCCGGCCACAGTGCACCGAGAGAGAGGAGGGAGACCCAGAGCAGGCTGGCTGCCCCTCTTCAGAAGAGTGATGGGAGGGAGTTTTGCCTTGGGTTTTCCGCTCTCAGGATGCACATTTTTCCCATCCGATTTCTCAAAAATCCCCCCTCCCCGCTGGGGTAGAGGGGCCAACAGCCCCTTCCCTTGAACATCCCCCCCACGGGTCCAGCTACCCTAGACCGAGCTGCCACCACCACCACCCCCAGTGCGCGAGGAGCACATGGCGTGGCCCCGCCGGTCTCCCCCTGGAGCCATCTGTCCGACATCCCCCTGGGCTTGGAGGTGTGGGCCCAGCTCCAAGGCCCATCCCGGGCGAGGGGTGGGGAAGGCGTGCCGCCTGCCCGCCCGCCAGCCTCCGGGATGGAGGGAGAGAAGTGCCAGGACTCTAGGCAGGCAGGCAGGCAGGCAGCAAAAGGGGCGGTATTCTTGTCCGAGCGCGAAACTCCCCCAGCCAATCACTGTTCTTGGGGGAGGAGAAAGGAGACGTCACGGGAAGGGACAGTGAAACAAAAGCAAACATTTTTTCATGGGCATCTGAGCAACAAAACGCGCTTCTACTGGAAAGTACGGCTCAGAAGTGGTTTGGTTTGCCGCTGACATAACGCGGCTTTTACACCTCTATCAGGGAAAAGCCGGATCTGCAGTGAATAACTAAAATTTGACTCCGACGCAAATCAGAGTCGAAACAGCAGCAAATCTCCATGAAAAATTCCCTCCAGTGGCTGGACTGAATTAAGTAGAAGAGGAGGGGAATGGGTATGATGGGAAAATAAGTGGCAGCCCATCTGGGAATCATCTGAATGATGGTGGTATTGTAGAATGGAATGCAGGCATTCTGGTGTACTTTGAGTATCCTGATTGTGGTTATTTAGCCTTACCCCTCTTAACATGGTCATCTCGCTACTCCATACATATGTGGCTGTTCTCAACCCTTTTCCCTTGGCTTGTAGTCTAGATTCATAATATCAAGCACATTATGTATGCTAAGCTTTTCCACTCAAAGCTCCACCTAGTGTAGTACTGGAATACATTGCCGGACCCTTGTAGGGAATATGATACTGCCTAGGCCTTTGAGGAGCCAGAGGGATCTCCTCATGATCGTTCTTGTGGCTGTGTGGTTATGGACTTGTTTCCTGGAAGAGGGCATAAATTAGATTAGAATTACTACAGCCAAGTTTTATAATTGATCCCACTTTTTAGCACTTTACCCTGGTTTGAAAGTGCCCCACCCTCAGGTTTTCTTCTTTAGGAACACTGCAAGCCCATGTCCTATGAACAGAACTAGCTTGCTGCCAGACATACGCAACTATAGATGAAGGGTGCAGGCTGCTCCTGGCCCGGGGGAAGGCACGCTGGAGGCGGCAGTGGCGCCCCCCCGGCATGCAGGAGGATGCGCAGGCTGCTCCTGGCCCGGGGGAAGGCATGCTGGAGGTGGCAGCGGCGCCCCTCGGCACGCAGGAGGCTGTGCAGGCCGCTCCTGGCCCGGGGGAAGGCACGCTGGAGGCGGCGGTGGCGCCCCCCCGGCGCGCAGGAGGCTGCGCAGGCCGCTCCTGGCCCGGGGGAAGGTGCGCTGGAGGCGGTGGCGGCCTCCCTGGCGTGCAGGAGGCTGCGCAGGCCACTCCTGGCCCGGGGGAAGGCGCGCTGGAGGTGGCAGCAGCGCCCCCCCGGCACGCAGGAGGCTGCGCAGGCTGCTCCTGGCCCGGGGGAAGGCGCGCTGGAGGTGGTGGCGGCGGCGGTAAGTTTCCCCCCTCCCTCCACCTACCGTATTGACCCACGTATAAGCCGAGTTGGGATTTTTCAGCCCTTTTTTTGGGCTGAAAAACTCGGCCTATACGCGAGTATATTTGGTAAATGGAAAAGCCACATGCATCTGAATGTGTGCTTCCAAATCTACTGAAAGTCACAGGTACAACATGGGGGGGGGGGTTCTTTGACAATCTTAACAGCCCATTCCTGAGGGGGAGGGCTGTGCCGGTGTCTGGTGCAGCACAGCCACACTGCTTCCAAAGGAGGTTTTACCCCCACACACACACTGAAGGCAAAACTGTGCCCTTACTTTCAAGCCATGTAGAACTACTCGATAGGGTTCCAAGGGGCTACACCCCCTCAAAAAGTGGTGTAAGTGCAAGTAAGGGCAAAGGGGGCATTCCTGGGCTGAAAGGGCTTAGGAGGCTACCTAAACGCGGCTCCTCCCCTGGACCGGACTGGGAACGCTCCTGGATTGCCCCTGGGAGGACAGTACATGGCATCTGGGTCCCCTCACTGGTGTCTGTGGCACAGGCACCAGAGGAGGGGGCCCGAACTCCAGCTCATCCCCTTCCTGGCCTCCTAAGGACTTTCATCCTTTCAGGTCAGGAGTGGGCTGCTAGGATGCTGCTTTCCTGACAGTCCTCAGAAGACATCCTGAATTTATTTCACAGAGTTTTGAAATCCTGTGTTCATTGGTCATAACAAATATTGCCTCTCCTGTTCAGAACACAATGAACATTCAACCAGCGCTCCCAAATACTCTGTGACACAATTGTTTACGCAAAAAACAAAAACAAAATTCAAATCACTAGTTGGCAAAGTATAGCAAGAAGAGTGAAGGTAAAATTCATGGGGGTTTAGTTTGGGGGGTTTGGGGGCAACCGGTGCAGAGATAATTATTTTGAACCCTGTTCTTTCTGTGCTTCAAACCTCCATTTACTCTTACAAAATTGAAGCAAGGTTGTTTAAAGTTGTCCTTGCCTTCATTTCTTTGTTAATTACTGTGAAATGTGTAATTTGTGCCTTTCCCTTCCCAAATGGTATCCAATGAAAGTTGTAGTCATACTAACCAAAGGGATTATTTTCATTGACAGGATGAACATATCTGATTTGTACCCACGGATATAATATGTATTAGAAGAGAGTTATTACATAATGAATCATGTAGTGAGTCTATACATGAAAAGCATCATAAAAGAAGTGTTTGTGTGTGGATGAAATACCCAACAACGCTTATTTTATATGAAATGCTCTCAAAAATTCTATGCAAATTTGAAAGCATTCTATGAACATTATGAATATTTTATTTCTCTGTGTAAGATTTAACAGCAAAGCTGCAAATAATTAACAGACAGAGAAAGGGGGGCCAGGATTGTACCCACTGTCCCTGACCTCCATGTGCTGATTGAGTTCTCTTCATGAACCATGTGCACATACATGCTGCATCTTGTAAGCACATGTTGCAGTGCATCAGTTTGCATACAAAGAGTCTATATGCATACGGGTCTCTATGCAGAAGTTCAGACGAATATACAAAGATGGACATGGAAAGAATGGATCAGATCCTGACCTTCCCCCTCTCCATGAATTTAATTAATAATTTAATATGGCCCATGTCATTCTATAAAGAGTGACCAAAATGGGTAGTGGCAATCTAGATAAAGAGATGCATCTCACAAATTTTGTAATAGGTGCCTTTGTCATTAAATCTGAAAGAAAGGGAATGGCAGGAATACATGCGTATTGCTTTTCTCTGAAATCTGTCTGAATGCTATATGGCTGACTGTTAATTTAACAGCTGGTCTGAACTGTATTTAGTGCATGCACCTTCTAGTGCAATCAGTGGGATTTCATGTACCTGAGAACTACAGATGTTCTGTTTAGGAAAATATAGGAACTTCAGATATAATTAAACCAATGAATGCTAATGTGCTTCAAAGTTAAAAACAGCAGGAAGATTTTACCCAAGACACAGATCATGGAAAATACTGCCTCAATTAATACAGATATAACATTTTTAAACACCAATCTGAATATCTATGTAAATTTTACATGTCTTATTATTATGGCTCACAAATATATAACCCTAAAAGGCCTGTTTATTATTCATGTGCTATATCTCTCAATACATGGGTGTCATTTCTCTTGCAAGTACTTTCAAGAATTATTTTCCCAGATGGGCCATTGTATTGGTTTTATTTTTTTCATTAGGGAAAATTAATCTTAATAAATCAGAATGGTATATTGAGTCGTAGTAACAACAGGCACCAAATTAGAAAAGAGTGCTATTGTTTTAGCAACTCTGTAAGTTGAATGAATGAATGAATGAAACCTTTAATGGCATAAGTAATATTACAATTGTTACAGAAAGTACATAAAATATGCAGTCATTAAGAAAAAAAATAGGCCAGAAAGTAACTCTGTAAGTTGTGGGGAAAGGTTTTTCAAAGAAAGGACACAGTTAAAAATGGTTTTATCAATAGGAAAAGGTTTATTGCTCCTGGTATAGCTTTAAATCATACAGTCATTCCTAAAGTGAAGGAAGAAGGCTGATAATCATCTGGAGGAGGGTTGTGCAAAAAATATATATGGGGGGGGTAAATTTTGGGTTTGGGTTTATTTGGCCCAGTTTTTTATATATATATATAAATCTGGAATAAGCCAAATACCCATACTGGTAAATATCAGCATTTGGCTTATTTTCGGGTTTCCTGAAAAATTCGGACCCATTATAGTCTATGAAACTTTGCAATGTTTCTTTATCAAGGAGGGAGCGACCCCTTTGGGACCCCATAAAATTGGTCCCCTGACCCAATCTACACCAAACTTTGGGATTCATGCAAAGACAATCCCTTCAAGCTATGCTGCAAATTTGGGGGCTCCACCTCCAAAATTTGGGGGCTCCACCTCCAAAAAGGAGATTTGAAAAAAATCCCCATAGACTACAGTGGCCCTATTTCACATGGGAATTGACAAGCCAACTTTCCCATGATTGGTTTCAATGGGCCCATGCAAAGCAATGGGAGGACAGGTCTAAGTTCCATTTGAAAACTGGAGAGCACAGGCCAATGCCTTCCTCCCAAAGAACTCACGCAAGCCCTACACAACCAGATACCAACCTAATCCAGCAATACAACAAACCACATAAAGCCTAACGAAGCCGATTCTTTACAAGAACCCTAACACACAACAATAAAATCAAAAGTGGGGGCAATTTTTCCATCCCATTGAAGCAGGGTCTCCCCCCCCCACCAAAAAAATCAAATCACTTCCCTCAAACTAGCAAACCTAGGGTTGCCAGGTCCCTCTTCATCACTGGTGGTAGGTTTTTGGGGCAGAGCCTGAGGAGGGCAGGGTTTGGGGAGAAGAGGGACTTCAATACCTTAGAGTCCAATTGCCAGCCATTTTCTCCAGGTGAACTGATCTCTATCAGTTGTAATAGCAGGAGATCTCCAGCTAGTACCTGGAGGTTGGCAACCCTAAGCAATCCCCCCAACCAACAGGCCAAGGCTTGCTGGCTTCTAGCAAAATTTAGAAAATAAGCCCCGAATACAACAACTTGTTTAAAAGGAAAACGATGTTATCTCAAACCCTTAGATGTCTTCTCCTCCAGGCAGCAGACAGGAAGGAATCCTATCCAAACAGTAGGTAGTAATACAGCAGGTCAGGATGAGGCACCATGTAGGGCTGTTGAAAAAAAAATTCGGAAAAGTTTGACTTCGGCAAAATTTGGCCCATTTACATTCGGGAAGTGCCGAACTTCGGCATGAGATCCAGAGTTCAGGGGAAAATTCGCCCCCCCCCACGGGCCTTCAGAGGGCTTCCCTGAAGGCACGCGGGGGGCTGTTTAAACAGATCTGCGCCTCCCAGCAGATCTGTTTAAAGGACCCCCCGCGTGCCTTCAGGGAAGCCTCGTGAAGGCGCGCGGGGGGGGAACCCCGAATCTGCTGAATTTATTCACCGAACACCCTGAAGTCAGCGAATTCGGCTCCCCCGTTTCCTGCCTTTTTTGAGTTCAGCTCATCCTGAACTAAAAACCGCCGAATCGGGGGAAATTCTGCTATTTTTCGGTTCGGGATGAACCGAATAGACAGCCCTAGCACTAGGTTCCGGGAATGTAGAGGGAGAATCAGGCAGCAGGAGCTAAAGCCATGTTTTGCCACCAAACTCTCTTAAACTTTTGAGGAATGGCCTAGTCTGGGAACCAGATCTGCTTTTATAGACTTTGGCCAAGCACAGAAAAGTTTGAAAATAATTCCAGCCAAAAAAACACCCTCTGTGATTGGTCAAAGAACACTGTTCCTCCTTACCTGGGTACCTATTGGCCAATGAGAATCCTGGCCCTCCTCCCTCCCCCTATTTAGGTTGTCCTCTGTTGCAAAAATCAAGGTAGGCTGCACCAGCTGGCTTTGCCGCCATGCAAATTGCATGGCTGCCATTGGCCACATGGGAAGCTCCAGTGAGCCTTCCTATTGGCCACTCCAAGATGCCTGCTGCCCTGGAAACCAGCCAGGGGGCAGGAATATGAAGAAAGGAGATAGCTCTCCTTTAAGCATAACAAGGGCCACAAAAGACTCTGCAGAAGGCGACTAGCCGAAGCCCAGGAAGTGCCGGTTGGCTTCAGGCTGCTTCCCAGGTTTTGGAGTTCAGTAAACCAAAATCCGAACGAAGCTGAAACAGCTAATTTCGGGTTTATTTGGGTTTATTGATATGCACAACCCTAATCTGGAGCCTTCCCAGTGGCCTGGGGTTAGGGTTGCCAAGTCTGGGTTGGGAAATACCTGGAGATTTTGGGGTAGAGCCTGAGGAGGGTGGGGTTTGGGGAAGAGAGGGTCTTCAATGGGGTATAATTCCATAGAGTTCATCTTCCAAAGCAGCCATATTCTCCAGGTGAACTGATCTCTGTCACGTGGAGATCAGTTATAATAGCGGGAGATCTTCAGCCACCTCCTGGAGGTTCAAGCAACTTGAGAAGAAAAGGACCAAATTAAGAGCCAAATTTACAATTGCTCAGGTAAAGCCTGAGAATGAATGAGTTCAACAAGTTTTACAAAGAAGGGACCTTATTTTCCAATCATGTGAACAGTGGGCCAATCCACTGGATTGTGGAGCAGAATAAAACCTTCTGTTTCTTGCTAAATCCACTAATTTAGCTTTTGCGATAGGGGCACCTTGTATGCCATGCCAAGAACACTTGGCACAGCCCACAGATTGTGCTCTACACCTTTTGTGATTGTTTAGCATAAAATTGGCCCTAATACTTTGGCCACTCAGCCATTCTTGAAGAAATATTCTAAATGTAATTGTATTATACAAAGACTGGAAGCTGTGAAGTAGTTTGGTTCCATTTATATTCATGTAATAAATCATGTATTCTTTTTTTTTTAAGGGGAAAAAATGACTCTGATGGAAGTGCAAGGAAAGGTCAGAAAGCTCCCTGGCTTCATAATGCAGTCTCTAAAGGAGAAAATAAGGTCGTAAGAGCAGGTATCATAGGAGTAATTGATCAGCTTGCTTCTACCAGAGTTCCATGTCTCATCTTTTGATTTTTAAAGGCCCTGATTGGAAGAAGAGATACAGGAAGATTGTGCCTGGAATTATTTTTAAGAAGGATTCATTCTTAAGAGATAGAAATATAGATGGGAATTTAAGAAATTTTTGCCTCACTTCTCTATAAAGCTATATTTGAGGCAGCTTCCACCAAGAAGTATAATAATTAAAAACCAATGAAATAATATGAAGTGTACAGTTAATAAATTAAAACTAGTAATCACATCAGATTATACATTTGTAAATATCCTAAAAAACAGCATTAAAATAAACATTAAAACCTTACCACATAATTATTAAAAGAGAGCATAGTTATTAAAAACTAAAGTGTAGCGGGTATAAACGTCCAGAGAGAGAGAAAATGTCTTTTCCTGGCTTTTAAAATAATATACATTTGGCACCAGATGAACCTCTTTGAGAAACAAATTCCAAAGTATGGGAGCCACCACTGAAAAGGATTTGTTCTGGTCCACACGGACCTAGCTTTTGAATATGGAGGCACACAGAGCAGAGACCTGCTTCAGTTCGTGGACAGGTACATACCAGAGAAGGTAACATTCATGTATCCTGCTCCCAAGCCCAATCCAACGTTGGGCTTATAAAACCAGCAGTATATAATCTCAGTCATTTCTACCTGCTAGCAGAGCAGCTACTGCATTTTGAGCCAAATCAACTGTTCCAAAAGTCATCATAGGGGAGTCCCATGAAAAATAGCTTGAACTAGTCTCACATGTATGTGATCAGCACTTGGATTACTTTGGTCAAATCCTGTGTCTCAAGGTAAGGTTGCATTTGGCAAACTAATTAAAGCTGTTTGAAGAGCTACTTCCAACAGAGTGAATATGAATCTCATCTACAGCTCCAGATTGAAAAATTCCCCAAAGTGTAAACCTAAATAGGAATATAACCCCATTCAGAATGCCACAAACTGTGGTTTAGTTGTTGTCTACCAGTTATACCTCAAGTTTTATCTGGACAACTTTAGTTTACATCCAGTTCTTTAGTTCCTCCAGAGACCAGTTCAGGTCTCTCCCTACTCAGCTGACAGAGAAATGTAAAGTTGGCAGTCATCTCCATATTGATAATCTGAAAAAGGAAGTACGATAATTGCCTTCACTATTCTATTTAAATAAGGTTATTCATGACAGAGAGAGGAGAAGCAGATCTACAGCACTTTTACCAGCATAGGGAGTCTTTGAGTATCCAAGATGGATGTTTATTATTGGGATCCCGGGTAGTTATACCATCCAGGAATCACTCTGCAGTGCTATGGTTGCTACATGAAGCACATCCCAGCATAGTACACATGACGGGGCTAGCACGAAACTATGTGTGGTGGCATAGTACACATGAAGCATAGTACACATGAAGGGGCTAGCACGAAACTATGTGTCGTGGCCTGGGATAGATCAACAGATTGAGGCAGTGGTGTGACAGTGTGGTGCGTGCCAATCCAGCCGTCATATCTCTCCCAGAACACTTTTGCACCCATGGGAATGGGCCACAACGACCCTGGGCAAGACTTCACATTGACTATGCAGGTCCATTTATGACTAAAATGTTCTTATTGATAACAGATGCATATCCCAAGTGGATTGAGGTGCACATAATATCTACAGCTGAAACCACTATTGATAAACTCTGACTTACTTTTCTAATTTGGGGTTGCTTGGGAAAAATAAAAGGAAGATTGGTGGATAGCTGAGGAGAGGCTGAGTCAGGGAAAGGGGGGAATCTGTGGGGGCTTTCAGGGAAGGGAAAAAGGAAATAGTGGAGGAGGGGGAAATGAGATGCCTCCTCCTACAAGTCTTTGTGGGCTCCTGCTTGTTTGTTAATAATTTTCATAAAAAATGATTAGAAACAGCTGTGAGAAGTGATAAAGTGCCATTTTAGATTATCTAAATTACTGTTGTTTATACACATGACTGCTCTGACAGTAAAAGAAAGGTTCAAGGAGTGGTATCAAGCACTATGAAGGTGAAGGATTGAGTGTCCAGGAACGACTAGGATCAGACAGGATGTAGACATATTCAGGCCCTTTGAGTGCTTAGGTTGTATAGACTGTGTTTTTACAACAGTCAGGTCTGAATTGCATCTTTAAGTATCAGAGTATGAGTACTTGCTATTGAAGCCGTGCCTTTAGCTGTAAGTTGGATCTTAAAGTGACAGAGATCTGGTTTGGAACATGATGTACTAACACCAAAGGATGTGCCTTTTCCCATTGTAGATGTGGATGATTGTCTTAGGCTGGTACAGTGGAAAGGCAGTGGGTTTGGGTTTCTTTTGTGTGGTCTGAAATTCTAGTCTTTGTATGGCTGTTTTTCAGAGTGTGCCTCAAGAATGGGGGCCTCTGAGGGTCCAAATTACAACACTGGACATGTGCCAGAGTTCCCTGACCTGACTTCTGAAAGGGGCAGAAGGGATTTCAGCCCACCCATCTGCCATTTTTCTGTCCCAAAATAGCCCTAGGTGGATGCTATTTGACCCAGCAGGGACTGCAGTGAATCGGGACTCTGCACACTTGGATAATGAATTCCCAGCAGCAATGACTGATTGCTCCAAAGCCAGGCTGGGGAACCCCAACACAACATGCTGAAAATAGGGCTGTCGATTCAGTTCATCCCGAACTGAAAAACAGCCGAATTTCCCCTGATTCGGTGGTTTTCAATTTGGATGGAACCGAACTCAAAAAAGGCGGGAAAACGGGGAGCCAAATTCAGCGAGTTCGGCAAATTCAGGAACAGTCCATTGGGAACAGTCAAATTGGTCGAATCGTCTGTACAACTATGGATTTGGAATGATGTATCCTGTATTGGAACCCTACTACTTAAACTCCACATAGTTGTGTTTTCATCCTCATGAGAGATTGAAATGAATTTTGGATGTTCATATGTGCATATATTGAAAACCCCAATTGAATGGAACTGAAGAAGAAAATAGAAACGATCGTCTTCCTATCAACTTCTACATGAAGAAATCTTTTTTGCCCTTATTCCACAGTACTTTTGTACCTTATGGACTATAGAAATAGTATTTATGAACAAGTGTACCTTTTGGACTATTGAAATAGTTTTGTATATAGTATTGTTAGCCCTTTTCGTTGTTTATGTGTGCACTTAATACACTTTGTCACAGTTCTAGTATTGTCAGTTGTTATTGCCAGATTTTCCTGCACTTCCTTCCTTACCTGTTGGTATTAGTGCAGAGGTGTTTATTTTGATTGCTCAACCTCCAGGTACTAGCTGGAGATCTCCCGCTAGTAGAACTTATTCCAGCCGATAGAGATCAATCCACCTGGAGAAAATGGCCCCTTTGGCAATTGGACTCTATGGCAATTGGACTCCCCTCCCCAAACCCCACCCTCCTCAGGCTCTGCCCAAAAAAACGTCTGCCGGTGGCAAAGAGGGACCTGGCAATCCTATTCACATGTTTGCAAAAATTCTAACTAATTCAAAAATTCGTTATAAGCGAAATGCTAAGTGGAGTGATTTAAAAACAAATACAACACATGAAAAGAATTATAACTCATGTTTTATTGCAGCATCTTTCCATATCTATTTTGGGAATGTGATATAATATTAGGCTTTCTTGTTTTCATAAGTTAATTATCAGTTAGAATATATCTCCAAATATCTTTTTCCACATGTGGTTTTAATAATCTGCCAATTAATGAACAACTAGCATAAGTCTGACTACTTCTGGGCAGATAATTAGATATAATAAAAAAATTGCAAATGACACTTTAATTATATGGTTTTAAAATGAAGCCAGTATATTACAGTTTATTTTTTGTAAAGTTTGTTACTGTTGGAAATGATAGATGATAATGTAGCTCTGCAGTTTTCTCATTAATTTTATAGCCTGATCATCTTTAAGCCAGGATCAGGAGTTGTAATGCATCAAATTGCATCAACTTTATAGGTGAGCCCTCTGTGACTTTAAATATCTTGCATAACTTCCATCTATGATGACAGTAATGAACAGTGTATAGAAATGTTGCTTCAAGTCAGAGAACCTGCTTTAATTTGCAATATATTAGTGACCAACCCTGCCTTTACACACACGCACACACAAAAACCTTTTGAGGGTTAAAATTCTTGCTTTGTAATCAGAACCATTCAAAATCAAATTCACATAGCAGTTTGCACAATATAAATCCAAAATGTTTCAAAATGGGGTTTATTTGAATTTTAATTCGTTTAAAAATACTACAGAGAATGCCATTTTATGCACCTCTATTGGAAGAAATAGCAATGATCTTACGATGTTACGCTCCAGTGGCATATCTTACTTTACTCTGGAATGCAAAATCAAGTCATTTATCAATCACTCAATGGATGAGCTGCAGATATCCTGGGGCTCTAGGCTTTGATGGGGCTGCTGTGAGTGGTCCGTTCTATACAGCATGTAGCAAGGCTACTGCTACCCTTTTGCCTGCGGTATTAGCATGCAAAATGTCAGCATCAATGAAAGCATCAACATTAGGCAGCCATAAAACTGATGAATATGTGACGTTGTAAATTTTAACCAACTACATTTTAAGTAGCTCATAATATATCCTGTTTAAATATCTGCTGTAATAATAAAGCTATAAAGCAAAGTAAATACCAAATACCTGATAAGAAGCACATGATGCTATTGTACTGCTGAAGCAGGCCGCACAAACTTGCCTGGATAGGAGCCTACCTGGGAACTGTAAGCTGCTCTGATAACTTGTGAAGAAGAGCTAAGAATTGTTGTTTAGTGTAATGAACTATAATAAAGCAGCCTAATGCTTCTTGAAGTGGTTCCATGTGAAGTCTGTTCTACCAGCGAGCTGTTTGTCAGAAGTAGCTTGCCGTGTTGTTTACTTGTAAAACAAGCCCTTTTCTTCACATTGTTCACAGTGATGGTGGTAGTCACTGGACTGTGCTGCAAGGAACACTATACAAATGCAAGGATCTGCCTTGCTACCATTTCAATATCAGAATCGGTATGATATGACTGAGTTGGCTTGGGGAAAAGCTCCAGCAGTGCAGAATCTTGTCTTTCATTAAATCAAAGCAGTTCCTGCAATAGCAGCAGAAAGATTATTGAAAAGGGTTCTGAAGGTTTAAAGGGTTCTGTTTCAGTATTATTGCTTCCCGGTACACAGTTTCCTTTGGAGGCCCCAGGGTAATGGTAGAGCACATTCTTTTGCATGCCAGATTTAATCGCCAGCATCTCCAGTTAAAGGACCTCAGGTAGCAGATGTTGGGAAAGACCTTGCTCTGTCTGAGGCCCTGAAGAGCTGCTGCCAATCAGAGTACACAATAGCGATCCAGTGATCTGATTCAGTATAAGGCAGCTTCATATGAACCCAATGTCCATGTTACTGTTCTTTTGCACATTAATAGTTTTCCTGCAACAGCCACAGAAGACATTTGTACCTCTCCCCACAGTTATGTTTCATTAGACAAGGAGCCATCTCTGAATCCTAACACACACACACACATCCCTCCATGCCCTGGAAAGATAGTAGCCATTCAAGGTGGTAGCTTTCAAGAATATTATACATTGAAAGCAAAATCCAGATTTCTGTAAGATTTTTATTGTTTGGTGTGAACCAAATACAACCAAACCCAGTCTTCTTTTTAGTGATTCTGTTTGTTCCTGACTGGGCCAAAAAGTGTATCAGATGTACTGTGAAAAGAATTTCAAGATATGGTCTTCTCTTTTTTATGTAAAACATCCTGAGAACCAGTTGCTGAGAAAGGAAGTACTTTATAGATAAAATCATTTGCTCACTCATCTGTCAGTACAGGACTGCTGAACATTTGAATGGTTACTACTGACTAGAAACTGGAAGTTGATGCTTTCTGTGCTACAAACTGCAAATATGGGCTTCGGGTAAGCATAAATTAAGAGCTCAGCAGTGACATTTATATTGGATATCACATTCAACATTAATTTAATCTTGCACTATTCACTTTATTACTGAACACATCATTAAATTATAAACTGTTAAATTGTATAATTGAGGGTTGAGTCACAGAGTTGACGTCTGTCTGTCTATCTGTTATACGTTGTATTTTTGGATGTTGTCATTCATAATAATTCTGCATGCATAAAAGATTTTTGGAGCCACTAGAAATTCTTATATTGACATCCCCGTATACTTGTGCATTGTTGTTATTGATTTGTGTTACTAGAAATAAGTCTTGCTAAGCACACATTACAGGACCAGAATGGAAAAAGGGAAGATTTCACAGGCAGCACAATTAAAATTTATATAACCAGACATAATATATTGTACCTGCAAGCATTCTCTCACTGCATCAAGGTGAAAATGAGAGGTAACATATTTTATCTATTTGTAACATTCCTTTATAAAATCAATAGAAAACAGTAGATCTAACATGTTTCTGTACCAAAATCTGGCATAATTTGAAATGCAGTCATTTCAAATCCTAGGATAAGATCAAAAGCATCAACTCTTTTTATTGATTTTTTAAATTCAGATTCTGGGAAAGTCTCTCTCCAACCTAACCTATTTCACTGGATTTTTGTATGGCTAGCCTAGGCTAGCCTTATCTCATTAGATCTCAGAAGCTAAGCGGGGTCAACCCTGGCAAGTATTGGGATGGGAGACCTCCAAAGACTACCAGGGTTGTGACATACAGGCAGGCAATGGCAGACTACCGCTGAACATCTCTTGCCTTGAAAACCCCACCAGATGTGACTTGACAGCAAAACAAACAAAAAAAGGATAATCTATAAATTGTACTTTCCTTGGAAGAAGGACAGAATACCAGTGTGATAAATATTTGTGTTATTATTTGAAGTATTGTTGCATGGTTCCATTTCAGTTGTTGGGTATGGGATTTGTTGCAGTGCTTTTTTGGAAGTCAGTGAGAATCACTAGCAGAGTTCCACTTGCATGGTGTGGATTTATTGTTTGTTTGTTTGTTTAATCTGTACCTTTCTTTCTCCCTTATGGGGACCCAAAGTGGCTTACATTACTCTCCTTCCCTCCATTTTGATCTCACATGAATCCTGTGAGGTAGGTTAGGCTGAGAGTGTATGACTGGCTCAGAGTCACACAGCAAGTCTCCATGGCAAATCTCGATCCTAGTCCAACAATCTAGCCCCCACACCATGGTTGCTCTCAGTGCTGGCTTTCCCACCATACCCTTTCCAATTCAGCCCATTCTGATCCACTCCTCCTCAAGGCTGGGCACACTCTGAGACAGTACAGGATACGATCTGGTGCCTGCAGCTGAAGGGGTCTGTTAAAGTTAGGGGTTTCTCCTTCCATAAGCAGAAGAACCTTCTTCCATACAAAGCTCGTTGGATCCCTGTAAATGCCATACCCCCCAGTCACCATAACTCTACCGTTACTTTTCAAAGGTATGGTGGTGGAAGAAAGTGCCATCAAGTTGCAGCCAATTTATGTTAACCATAGGTTTTTCAAGGTGTTTTGCCATTGCCTGCTTGTACGTAGAGGTGTTCAGAGGTGTTTTGCCATTGCCTGCTTGTACGTATCAACCCTAGGATTCTTTTGGTGGTCTCCCATTCAAATACTAACCAGGGCTGACCTTGCTTAGCTTCCGAGATCTGACAAGGTTGAGCTAGCCTGGGCCATCCAAATCAGGTATACCTCTTGGCTGCCTATCTGTCTTCTCCCCTTCCCCAATTTTTGACTTCTGTCTCTGAATAGTCTGGAAAGAAATATGATTATTGCTGTCTATCGATTCACTTACATTTACTTATGTGTGCCCTCCTTATTAACGTTTTTGACAGCAATTTATACAGTCGGAAGCATATTTTGCTTTTAGTTATGTGGCTTTCATATAAAGGCAATGGAGGAAGGAAATGGGGAAAGTGAAAGTGGGAGGGAGTTGATTGGGCAGGAGGTGGAGTTTGGGTCAATAGACAGGTGGGAGGCAAAGCATAAAGCTGAGTGCAGAGCTGTTCATGTTTATTACAGTTGCATTTCAGCCATCTGACAGCAATTGCTCTTCACATATGTCATATACCTTTATAATTATACTTCTACAGGTTTATCTAGAAATATAATTATCCCTATTCATTACATACCCTCCTAAAGCTTAATGGAGCATACTTATTAAATCAGCTATAGAAAGCTTAACGCCACAAGCTGCTATACCTACCTACACACACATACACACTTGCAAGAAGGAAATTGGCAGTTTAACTATTTTCTTTTGAGATGTGTTTTAAGTAAAAACTTTTATCCAACAGATTTGTTATAGAGAAGTAGGATAAAAAGTAAAACTCTGCTACTATTGTATTTTACTGTATTTGTGCCCTTAATTAGTGTAGACTACTGTAATCTAAAAACAAAAATGGTTATAGAAGAGGAGGGTGAAATAGTGATTATAAACTCTTCTGTTATCAGGAGAGAAAAGGTGATGGGTTGGGGAGACAGCAAGAAAAGACCTCTTACCCTTTAATGAATAAAAAAGTAAACTTTTAGGAATCTTGAGAAGCTGTTAGGCCCCATACGTGTCTCAGCACCATAGGGGCATAGGGGGCTAAAGCTAACAGGAAAAAGCAAGGCACTGCTTTCTCAAAATGAACCAAAGTTTCCAGAGCTCTGGGAAACTATTTTGGGACCTGGCTTTGGTTGGTATCAGACAGATGGTTGATGTGGCAAGGCTTTGGTTGATATCAGACAGTTTACATTTCCCCTGGCCTCCAAGGTGAGACAGTTTGCAAGACAATGTCTCCAGTTGAAGGCACAAAATTGTGATAGATATACACAGGTCTGTATACTAAATAAAAACTGAACGCACCAACCAATGCAAACTTGCAAAAGGGATTCTTGTAATGAGAATTTAAAGTAATTGCAAGAGTAGGCTCATAAAACCTATTCCTTCTTATCCATTTTCTATTTAAAATGTAATGGGGATTAATTTAGAGTTCTTCATCTATAAGTGAGGGCAAATTTTCTTGTGTAATTAGGGTTGCTTACACTTATAAGGAATGATAAATATAAAAACTTCACAATTAGAGTCACAGTTTTCCTGGAAGGTTTCTGTGCCTTTAAGAGATATACCGCAAGCTAGAATTGAGAAGCTGCATGCTACTTTATGTTGAGTCAACCAGCTGGTCTATAAGTAGCTCTCCAAGGCCTCTGGTAGAGGTCTTTCACATCACCTTCTACTTGATTCTTTTCTAACTGAAGATGCCAGAGATGGAAACCCAGGACCTTTTTAATGTAAAACAGTTACTGGTACTCAGACACTGCCATGGCTCCACCCTAGTTCGTCACTAAAACATCAGTTAAAACCTTTCTTGTTTTAAGAATAAAATTATTTCTTTAAATGAGCCACTAATTCAGAAAGTGCATTCACTCACAAGTCGGTTTCCAGTGATCAATAAAAATTAATGAAGCTCAACCAACATCTGGGTCAAGAAGGAGGGAAAGGTATTGATGGCCTAAATCCTTAAGAATTCTAACTTGAAACCATTACCAATTTCATCAAGTAAGTTTCAAATTAGTTAACATCGTTTTGCAGAGATTTTGTTCATGTGTAGGAAGTGAAGGATGTGGCCAAATAACTTTAAAGTTAAAGGAGGACTGGCAAAATAAAACAAATCTCTTAATTTACTGTTCTATTCCTGAATCAATATATCTAATTCTCAATGTGGCCTCAATATATCTAATTCTCAATGTGGCCTCATCTGTGGATACTTACATCCAGAGATTGGACCCATGAATAGAGAAGACAAATGTTTCTACAAACCTTAAGAAAAGCCCCAGGTGTCTAGAAAAGCCTGGGGGGGGGGGCATTAGTTCATTATGTACTTGATAGGGACTTAGAAAGGAATATGAGCAAAGGAAAGCCCTAGATCAGGAGTAGGCAATCACTGGCCCACGTGCCAAACAGCGGCATGCCCCACAATTTTCATAGAATCATAGAGTTGGAAGGGACCACCAGGGCCATCAAGTCCAACCCCCTGCACAATGCAGGAAATTCACAACTACCTCCCCCCTCCACACCCCTAGTGACCAGAAGATGGCCAAGATGCCCTCCCTCTCATCATCTGCCTAAGGTCACAGAATCAGTATTGCTGACAGATAGCCATCTAACCTCTTCTTAAAAACCTCCAGGGAAGGAGAGCTTACCACCTCCCGAGGAAGCCTGTTCCACTGAGGAACAGCTCTGTTAGAAAATTCTTCCTAATGTCTAGACGGAAACTCTTTTGATTTAATTTCAACCCGTTGGTTCTGGTCCGACCTTCTTGAGCAACAGAAAACAACCCGGCACCCTCCTCTATATGACAGCCCTTCAAGTACTTGAACATTGTTATCATATCCCCTCTCAGTCTTCTCCTCTTCAGGCTAAACATACCCAGCTCCTTCAACCTTTCCTCATAGGACTTGGTCTCCAGACCCCTCACCATTTTTGTTGCCCTTCTCTGGACACGTTCCAGCTTGTCTACATCTTTCTTAAATTGTGGTGCCCAAAACTAAACACAGTACTCTAGTTAAGGTCTAGCCAGTGCAGAGTAAAGTGATACCATCACTTCGTGTGATCTGGACACTATACTTCTGTTGATGCAGCCCAAGACTGCATTTGCCTTTTTAGTTACAGCATCACACTGCTAACTCATGTTCAGTGTTTGGTCTACTAAGACCCCAAGATCCTTTTCTCACACACTACTGTTCACCAGTAGTCTCCCCCATCCTATAATTATGAATTTGATTTTTCCTACCTAAATGCAGGGTAATTTCCTACCTAAATTTTGCTTGGCTTGCAAGGCCAGTTCCATACCCAAGCAACCAAGGAAAGCCTCTGACAGAATTGCCAGGCAAAGAATCCTAGAGTGTCACCCCGACACAGTGATGTCACTTCCAGGTTCATGTCAGAAGTGATGTCACAGCCTCGGCACAATGCCTATTTTATTTCTCCCTCCCCCAACGTCTCCTGCCAGTTGCCACCTATTTTGGGAATTCTGGCAATTCTGAGGATCTGGCATGGCCTCTGGGTCTGGTGGTATGGGAGAAGGTATGGGCATGGTTTACGCCTGTCATTTGCCTCTCAGTACCATGCAGCTGCCAACAGGGACCAAGACAGCCTCTGAGTTACTGGCAGTGTCTCTGGGGCTTGGCTTGCTCCCAGTGTGTCTCTCTTTTCCACCCTCTTCTGTTTGCCAGCACAGCAACACCTTCACAGTTAGAATTTGTCCCCCCCCTCTCGAGTTAAAAAAAAGGTTGCCTACCACAGCCTGAATACAACTACATGAAGCCATTTAAGACAAACATGGAAATGGATTCTTAGGTTAAAAAGCTTGCTTGCACAAGACAGGAATGGATAATTGTTGGAGACTGAACAATTGATTTGTGCATGTATTGCATTTATTTATGGAGCTCAAGGCAGCCTTCCTATGAAGACTCTGTAAACTGAAATCGAAGGGAGAGATTCCTAAAAGAAATGAACAAGAAGAGTTGGTTTTTATATGCCGATTTTCTCTCCATTTTTAAGGAGAATCAAATCAGTTTACAATCTTCTTCCTTTCCTCTCCCCACAACAGAGAGCTCTAAGAGAACTGTGACTAGACCAAGGTCACCCAGCAGGCTTCATGTGAAGGAGTGGGGAATCAAACCCAGTTCTCCAGATTAGAGTCCACCACTCTTAACCACTACAACATGCTGGCACTCTGTAATGATTGATTACATGGCATCATTCTCCTTTCTCTGGAGACAGCATCCATTATAACCCCACAGTCTCTGTTGTGTCTATATGGAGCAGTGACACAAAATGGAGTCTTTCTTGTTCACTTTACAGTTGGGGACCCCCTCTCACTGGCATCCATATTGTATGCACTGAGCTGCTCTGGACACTGAAATGAAGGGGAAGCCCATCTGAGTGCTTCCAGCGCGCTCACATCAGAGTCCTAAGGTGTTTTTGATCAAAAAGCTGTGTTTGAATAGCCTCGCTGTCTTTTCTCTTTATGCTCAGAAGAAGAATGTTTCAGACGTTTTACCAAATCCTCTGTATTTGTGATGGCACGGGTGGACTTTGACCCTCTGTCTGGGCAAAAGTAAGCAATCTTCAGTAACTTGATGACATTAATTAATCACAGCTTTCTTTGTGTGTCGGTTTTAAAACTCTCCTGCTGTGCTTTCCTGTATCCGAGAAGATTATAACTTAGTATTTATAGAGCGGTTTCCACATTCAAGCCCCTTTGCAATGATTAATTTTATAATCTACACAACAGCAGTACGAGGTATATTTTGCTGTTGGGCATCAACTCGCTTTCTCGGCTTCAGCAGGGACCCTCTTCAGAGAAGCAATGAACAGTAGGTACCAATTAGCTTTCTCTTGGGTGTTGCCAGAGCACTTAAATGACTTAAAGCCTGCTCTGGAGCCCACTAGAATCAAGAGAAGGGTTTTTTTTTTTTTTTTTTTTAGTATTATTAGCAGAAATAGGCTTGGAAATAATTTCTTTGCAGAGATGGTACACTTTGAGTAGCAGAATTACATTTGTCATAAATTCCCATCTTGCAAGATAATCCATTTGACATTCATGTGCTCCCCCAGAGGTTATTATTTTAAATTGGAAATCGTAGCTATTCCATGCTGTTTCCTTTAATCAACATCAGCTTTGTAATAATCATTTCTAGCAAGGTTTCATTTTTCCTGGTGGACTGATCCTGCCTCTGCTGTAGTCAAAGGCACTGACCCCATAGTAGTACAGGCCTGGGGTCTGAAATAACACACCTTTATAATTTGCAGCACTATGATTGATTATACTAGCTGAGGGTGACTTGCCTGGCATATAAGATTGAAATGTGCTGCCGAATATGTGGCATTTGCCCTTCAGCTGAATTAAGTCTATTAAACCAAATCCAGCTTTAAAGGTGTGTGTATGGGGGCAGGGGGCTTAAGAGGTGCACATTTAAAGAAATACACACTGAAAAGTTCCTCATCAGCTATTTGATGTTGTAGTATTTGAAGGATGACAACATAATTGGAAGCCACAATCAGGACATAGGTAGTGGTGCACAAATGTACTAATGTCCCAATATGCTCCCATCAAATTGAAATCTGCAATTTTGACATCTTCCTTTTTTTAAATAATTTTAATTTGATAAGCATACAAACTTCATAAGAGTTAACAGAAAGGTGCCACCAAAGGTATCTAAATTCTGGCATGGTGTGCACTCAACTTAACCTTTATGCAGATGCCCTCACAGATACGACATTTCCCACATGGTTCTAATTCATGTGGCCACCCACACCATCAGCTGCATGTGTAAAGCAGACCAAAATGAAGAATATTGAAGAACAGAAAGAAAAACACAATAGAAACAGTGGCTTTCATCCAAAGGTGCCCTTATTATATGAGTAGTAGGCACTTATACTCATGAATGGGCGAGGTCTGCAATTCCCCCCCCCACATGCTGCACCTCATGGTTTTCCTGACATTCAAGAGTAGCTTTTCAGATGGTACTGAGGGATGCAAAACAAGAGGGGAAATGTGAAGACCTGTTTCACAAGTGGTGCTCTTGATTGAAGTCCTTAGGATGCAAGCAATAAACAATGCTAACAGACATCTGTGAATCTTTAGGCAAGATGATGTCAGCTCTAAACTTGGATCTAGAACCAGGGCTTGCTAACCGGAGCTGCAGAAGAGATGCCAGGGTACATTGTCCACAAGCTCTAGAGCCTGAGGAGGGCGGGGTTTGGGGAGGGACTTCAATGCCATAGAGTACAATTGCCAAAGCAGCCATTTTCTCCAGATGAACTGGTCTCTATCAGCTGGAGATTAGTTGTAATAGCAGGAGATCTCAAGCCACCACCTGGAGGTTGGCAACCCTAACAGGCTCCAGTGCCTCTGCCCACTGTCTTCCCCAACTTGCTAAAGATTCCAGGTCAGGCCAGGTGTTTGCTTTGGAAGCAGTCCACTCTGACTGTATGTCTGTCTGGCTTTTGAAATCGTCTCTTTTACGTAACAACAGAGGAAACTTTGGAAAAATTGGGGCTGAGATTCAAAGAGCAGCCCATTCATGGGAATAAAATCTTACAGGACATGTGGAGGAAGGCAGATGATTTTTGTTTTTAGTGTGGCACATTAACTGCAGCTCTAAATGTTCCCCCAATATTTGGGGTGGTAAACTCCTCAAGGGTAGCTTTCAAGAGGCAGAACCTACTTCATGCTGAAGCATCTTTATGATGAAGATGACTTCATACATCTGACAAAGTAAGAACTGGCATACATTGTTTTTCTTGATGGATATGAGGGACTGAGATAGGAAGGAGGTTAAGACAGATGGAATAGGAGAACAATCTGTATTGTGTGAAGGCACATGAAACAGGAACATGATAAAGGATCTTTTTGAAAACAGGAACATGATAAAGGATCTTTTTGAAGGATGAGAACTATAGTGCTGGGAGGAGAGACTGTTGGTTACACTACAAGGAAAGAATAGGGATGCTGCAAATTTCTGATGAATTTACATTGTTTGACATTCACAATCAGTGAACTTACTTCATTTGTAGAACAGTAGCCTTTAGCACAGTGAAGCTGGCTTGCATAGATAAATATGCACACTGATGGATTTCTACTTGTGGACTAGAGCTCTAGTCTACTGCCAGGGATGTGCCAAAAACTTGAGTCTTATTGAGGAATCAAATTATTCAGGCTTCATAGTGCACAGACAGCCATGTCTTGAAAACATATTTAAGGGTTTCCTGTTTGTGCCCAGGGGCAGGCAGAGGTTCTCATGAACGCAGGCAGGCTGAGGAGTCAAGGTAGTCAGTGATATCAAGCACTGTCAGAGCTGTCGATCCCAGCACAGCCAGAGCTGGACTTTTTATGGGAACTAGTGCCTACATCTGTAACAGTGTCCTGAAGCCTGCAGGCAATTACAGTTGGAAATGTCCAGCATCCTGCAAAGCCTCACAATGGATCTTGGTCTTTTAAGGACTCCTCAGCAGCAGGGAGGCCCCAGGCAGCCATCCGGGCACTCCATTGTCTGAGATGAACTTCTGTCCAGGCTTTCTGTCTTTTCTGCTCCTAGGGTTCTTGGGGTGAATGTGGGATCCCTGGCAATAGCGGGTTCCTCAGCAACCTCAGTTTCTGTCTGCAGCTTTTGCTCATGGGCTATCTGGGCTTCCATCTGGTGGCTTGTCTTCTGATGGATTCTGGGAGTTGAAGAAGCCAGGAACTGCCCGGCCTCAGCTTCCTTGGGGTTAACCACCACAGCATCCTTGCCTTCCTTTGAGGACTCCTCAAACCCAATCCTGACAATAGACTTGGTATTCTACTTAATAGTTTCAACCGTAGTCAGAACTTCATACTTTCAAATTGTATTTTGTCATCACTATCAAGCAGCCTCATCATGATTCACAGTGTGTCACTTAAAAAAAATCAACCTATTCCATGTCTGTCAAAACTTTTTTTTAATGCACTTTTCAAATCAGTCAGATTTTAAAGCCAGCTGTAATATCTGTAGGGCATTCTCTCTTCCCTTCAGTTAATATCAACTGTGGTTAGGTGAGCATTGCTTTGAACTGTGTTACCTTGATAAAAATAAAGCATTTATCATTCTTCCATCACTTTCATCTTCATTTTTCATGTTAAGGTTTTATTTTTCTTAAAGGATGGTGTTTGTTACACTTAGGCAATTCAGTCTCAACATAATGTGAAATTATCCTCCAGCGCTTACCTTGTGGGGGATGTTGTGAAGATTAATTGGTGAATTAGTTAATCAGTATAGCATCTGGAAGGCACAAGTCCTTATTCTTCACCCAGATGTAAACCCCATTAGAAATCACATGGAGCATGGAATGTCCTGCATACTTGATTCTGAGCTCCACAGACTTGCCCCCTTACAGTGCTAAAGGTTAGATCCCACTGTTATCATTCTGTTAGAGGAAGAAAGGAAGAAAATTGCTATTAAGTTGCAGCTGACTTATGGCAACACATAAGGGTTTTCAAGGCAAGAACAGAGATGGTTTGCTATTTCCTGCCTCTGCACAGCAATCCTAGACTTCCTTGGTGCTCTCCCATCCAAATACTAACCGACCCTGCTTAGATTCTGAAATCTGATGAGATCAGGCTAGCCTGGGCCATCCAGATCTCCTACCTTAACATCTACATATATATTTATTGTTTTTGAGGCTTTATGTATATATGGAAGCAAATTACTTTTTGTGTACTATTCTGTCTTCTCCCTACCTGCAACTTGTTAGCTGATGCAGTTGGTAATGCTTTGGACCATGAAAGATCCCTAACTGTTTTGGGCCAGTTCAAGAATATACAGGATATGGCCATCCTCAGGAACACCAGTTGACTAGAGCCAAGTGAGATTACATAAGAAAAAGGGGGATTTGACAAGAATTTGTCAAAACTGTTTTCCAGATAAGGATATTGGTGTGGGGGTGGGGGTTGGCTGGGCAAGATGGGGGATTTGCAGCCAACAGAAATGTAGTGATGGTCATGTATTGCTGTGTGAACAGGATAAAGTCAGGCAAAGGAAAGGAAAATGTGATATGAATTGACAGAATATTATAAATAGGTCTGAATAATTGGATGATATCCAGTGTTGCCTTTTAGCATTTTCTAATCCAAGCAAGGAGGGATTTGTTAGGTAACCAGATATCAGTCTGTGATGTGAGTTATAGTGAGGATTATGCCATAGTAGGGCTTAAAATATAGGTCACACTTAGGAGAGGTTTTTCTTTCTATCGGTACTTGTCACTCTTTATATTTACTGTCACTTCTATTCCCATGTGCTTCTCTGTCTGTTGGCTGAGAGGGTCAAAGATTGCCATCAAAACCATCCCACCCTGACTGCTCTGACCAAGTGGACTGGCTAACTTATTGTTATTTTGTCCTTGGAAATTAGTAAGATTATTAACCATAATTTTACAATTAAACAGTGTTTGTATTGTAGTGAAGTATTACTGACATTACATCTTCTAGAATTTATTTTTTATTAGTGGGGTGGGGAGCTTGAATAACTGAGAAATCATGGAATGGGCCTTGATGTCACAAGTCTACATTCATACATGATACAGAAACTATTCACCACTTCCTTTATGTTAACTAATGAACATCTTAACTATTAAACATCTAATTGTTACATCTGGGTCTTTTCTAAGTCAGTTTCCTCTAACTGCAAGGTTTGAAAGATCCCTTGAAGTTCCTCCAGTGGTTTCAACTTGGAATACAAACTGTAAAACTACAGTTTTAACACTACAGATCAGTTCCTCGAAGAGTGGTGCCTTCCCCTGGTGCACAAGATCATTCCTGTATGTGAAAACAACACAACACAAAGACCTTTGTGGCTTGTACTCTCGTCTTTCCCCAGAAGAAACACATGGAGTTACTGCTCCTATGCCTGCCTCCATACTATTCCACCACTAAGATATAAATGGGACTTTTTTGCATCTGGATATAAACATGCACATCAGCAATAGAATACATAAATGCTTGCTATCTTTAATTCCACCTAAAAAGACCTTCTGAAGTGTGCAGCACTTTTTGGTTAGGATTGGTCCTCACTCTCACTAGTATGGTGTTGTTGTTGTTTTTCTTAGACCCTCACCTACAATTTCAAATATTTTCTTCTATGGCCATCCATGCCGGGCAGTCCTATAAGAAATCTGACAGGATTTTATTGGATGTTATTGTTTTTCCTTCATATCAAGCCACCATGGACATTTCTTATCTAAATTTCCTTTCCTTTTATCCCTTAGAAGCTCCTTGATCAATTGATCTTGAGCAGCATATATCTAGTGTTGGAGGGATATAAGGACTGAAACAAATCTTGCCACTGACAATGTAGCCTTGGGGTCCCTGTCGCTTAGTAAAAAAGGCATTATGTCAGTCACAGAGGCATTGGATTTGTATATTAAAAGGGGGGAAATATAGTGCGATCGAAGTTCCTCGTAAAAGCGACATTCCAAAAGGGCATGGGCTAATGTGTCAATAGAGCCAGAAGAGCAAGGGCAGATCCTGTCTGAGTATGGTATATTCAGAATTCTGCCCTGCATTACCATAGAAGGATTAGCATTCAATCTAGCCAAGCAAAAAGCTCTACAGAGACGAGGAGTTGTCAGATAATATGTATAGGCAGGCAGACCACGTGGAGGAGGTATTCCGAAGAACTGGGATGAACAGACGCGACGAGCACGAAAAGTAGTGCTGTTATAATCGAGCTCTTTAATGCGCTTTTTAATTTTGGCAAAAGCTTCAGTTTTCCCAAGATCT
Source organism: Euleptes europaea (assembly GCF_029931775.1). NCBI lineage: Eukaryota > Metazoa > Chordata > Lepidosauria > Squamata > Sphaerodactylidae > Euleptes > Euleptes europaea. The sequence goes on from NC_079316.1 coordinate 43,339,609, forward strand.
GATATCATATCCTGCGAGAAGCCCAGCAACGCCAGTTTCTCAACTAAGATTTTTTTCCATGAGGATTTGAAAGGGTCATGCTTCAGAGAAGCTAGGAACCCCTCAGTGCTAAAGCACAGTTTAAGGTGGAGTTTAAAGGTGGCCAACCACGCCCTAGCTTCAAGTGACATTTGGCCAAACTCGGAACGAAGAGTAACGCCAGCAACACATCGAGGGGCATTTAGGAGTTTTCGTAAGAACTGAAGCAGTGGACGATCTATAGATTCATTGATGACTGTAATCCAGATGGCAACACCAAAGAGGATAATTGGGGTAATTTTCAGGTTAAAAACCTGAATAGCCCCTGGAATATATTTGGCACCTTTGGTGTGAAAAAAATTGACAATAGCACCAACCCCAGGTTTAATTTTGTTGGACACTGCTTTTTGATGGGCATTCCAATTTAGGTTATAGGAAAACAGAATGCCAAGGTAAACAAAATCCTTGACTTGGTCAACCTCAAAGCCATCTAATACCCAGCGAAAAAGAATGTGATAGTTTCAACCATAGCCTCTCCCTCGGGATGGTATCAAAAGCTCCCTTAAGATCCATAAAACCTGCATAAAGGGTGCCATTTCGGGGGGGGGGAATATTTCTCGGCTAGATGGGAGAGCACTAAACAGTGGTCCATGACAGACCAACCCCTTCTGAAGCCAATCTGTTCCCAGCCAAGGATGTCATTACTCTCAACCCAGTCCAACAGCCTCTTTAATAAGTAGGAGGAATACAACTTGCCTAAGCAAGACAAAAGGCTAGATGGGAGAGCACTAAACAGTGGTCCATGACAGACCAACCCCTTCTGAAGCCAATCTGTTCCCAGCCAAGGATGTCATTACTCTCAACCCAGTCCAACAGCCTCTTTAATAAGTAGGAGGAATACAACTTGCCTAAGCAAGACAAAAGGCTGATTGGGCGATAACAGCTTGGGTCAGAGCGCTGACCTTTTTTAAAGATTGGGACGATAATGGTATGTCTCCAAGATTTTGGAATAGCTCCTGATGCATTAATTTGTGTGAATACATGAGCAAGAATGTTGGCCCACCATTCGCTGTTGACTTTAAAAAGTTCGTAGGGAATTATCTAAATTTCAGGATCTCCACTAGTATTCTTGAGTCATGTTGGTATAAATAAAGACTCTTTTTTTAACACATAAAGATCTACATTTTTAAGACATTGCTTGAGTGAATGCTGATACCCCAGGTTGCAAACAAACAAGCCCACAACCCCTTTCGGTATACATTAAGAAAGGTAGTGATGGAAAACAGGGTCTTAGATTGCCATCCAAATACAGGTTCCAATTTAACTAGAAAGAATGCAGGTCCTAGATCACTTATTGGATCATGGGTTGCTTCTAGGGATGCCAGTTTCCCAATGGGGGTAGGGGATCTCCTGGCCCCAGCTTCCATTTCCAGCCACAGTTCCGGTGGTCAGTGGGAGAAAAAAAATGAATTGCCATTGGCACGATCATGTGTCTTCACTTATAAGGAAAACCCAGAAGGGACATCAGTCCACTCTAGGAAACCATAGTTTCTCCAGTAATTCCTAGAGTGGACTGATATACCTTCCAGGTTTTCATGTAGCACAAATGGCGCCCCCCATTTTCCTGCCCCCCAATATGTAATTGAGTAAGGAGGAATGAGCCACCAGTAGAAAAGGATCTTCAGATATGGGTAAAGCAGTGACCAAGGGTGCTGATTTAGAATCCCACAGGCCTGTTTTTCTTGTTTCACAATCATCTGAAAGATGATAAGCAAAGTGAACTTTATAAAAATAGGGTTCAATTCAAGTAGAGGCTGGCCAGGGAAATGGGGAGAGGGGACTGGCTGAAAATTCAGTGAGGAAAAAGTGATCAGACTAAAGACCTAGCAGTCTCCATATGAATATGTGATGCTGGATTGGGGCTCATGCTATAAATGAAATAGGAGTGGAGCACTTTGATCCTATATTTTTATTGGGCATGGTGGTCTGGTCATGCACTGCCTCCCCTCTCATTTGATCTCCTGGCAGGACAGGAGCTGATGGAATTAGAGATGATCCCTGAGTAAGGGCAGTAGCCTGCAGTTGTGTGAGGGGTTTTGGAACCTAATCTCTCAGCATGAGAAAACTGTTGTAAAAGAAATTAATTGTCTTTGGTTCCCCGAAGTCTAAATAGGAATTGTAAAACATACTGAAAATGTTCTTTTCTGTTTGCCTTTATTTACTTACTATGAACATGATACTGATTTGTCAAGCCACCCACCTCCTGCTCTTCAAGGCTTTAGTGCATTTTAAACATCCTTGCACACCAATTTATTCGTCTAATTTTCATGAGAAAGTGCAGAAGAGGCTCCCCACCCCCAATAATTAGCTATATTTTGCAATTCATTAAAATTCTGCAGCTTTCCACATAATGGAACTCTTTTCACTACAGGAGAGATGAGTGCTTGGTTGCAGACGGGGAAAAGAAAGAAATTGGAAGTGTAAGATTCTATTTATAGACACTCTTTATCCATAAGGGTGCAGGAATTCTTTTTTTTATATATATAAATTTTATTGGGTTTTATAATAGAAATTTTCCATTGCATTAAACAACATCTATAACAATATCGAATTTCAATTCTAACCTAAAGTTGCTATAATTCCATATCATATAGTTAAAAAGAGAAAAGAAAAAAGAAAAAAAGAGATGGAAAAATTTTTTGACTTCCCCATCACCTCTATCTGCCTCTTAATAAAAAGTTCCTCCCGTCATAGGTAATCTAATCTTGATAAAATATCAATACCATATATAAAAAACCATAATCTGTTAGTAAATATAATTATGCTTATTCAATATAAAAAAAAATCAAAAATAATCCTCTGGATCAGATTAGAAAATATTCTTCCATTCTTCCCAATTTTAACTCATATTCACAATAATGCATCCACGCCCCCCATTCCCCCAAAAACCGAACGTCATTTTCTTCATTTAGCATAGCTGTGAGTTTTGCCATTTCTGCCACTTCAAACATTTTAACAATCCAGTCTTTTTTCTCTGGAGTTTCTAGCCCTTTCCATTTCGCTGCATAAAGCAGTCTCGCAGCTGTTGTGGCATATATCAAAAAGGTTCTTTGTGTTGCTAAGTCGTCTGGAATCATACTCAATAACATCATTTCTGGTGTTTTGGATATATTCTTTTGTAGTATTAATCTCAGTTCGTTATAAATCATGTCCCAGAAGTCTTTGGCTTTGTCACAGGTCCACCACATGTGATAAAAGGAACCAATTTCTTTGTTACATTTCCAACAAGTAGGGGCCATCGTTTTATAAATCTTTGCAATTTTCTTGGGTGTTAGATACCATCTATACATCATTTTATAGATGTTTTCTCGCACTGACTGTGCTTTTATTCCTTTTAAATCTTTAGACCATAATCTTTCCCATTTATTTAAAACAATATCATGTCCCACATTTTGAGCCCAATCGATCATAGTTGGTTTAATCGTGTCCTGCTCACAATATATTGTTAAAAGGAGGTTATACATTTTAGAAATCAGCTTTGTATTATTGTCTAGTAGAATCCTTTGAAAAGAAGATTTTTCTTTAGAGAAACCTTTTTTTGCATCTTGTACAAAAACTGATTTGATTTGGTAATATTGAAGCCATTGTAGATCATCCTTAAGCAGTTGAAAGTCTTTTAGTGAGCATTTCTTTCCTTCCCAATTAATTAGATCTTGATAAGTAATAAATTTATCTGGTCTGAGTGGGCGCAAAGTTAGCATTTCTTGGGGCGATATCCACATCGGTGTTTCTGGTTCCAAAATGTGTTTATATCTCATCCAAATACGAAGTAGAGAGGACCTGATTATATGATTACGGAATGTTGCTTGTAATTTAATTTTATCATACCACAAATAACCATGCCATCCACTTAAGTTATTATAACCTTCCAAGTCTAGCAAACGTACATTTGACAAATCCATCCAGTCTTTTAGCCACACTAAAGCTACCGCTTCAGCATAAAGTTGAAAGTTAGGCAATGCTAAACCTCCTCTAGTTTTTAGATCCACCAAGTATTTATAAGCAGTCCTTGGTTTTTTTCCTTGCCAGATGAAGTTTGAAATGTCTTTCCTCCAAGTTTCAAAATATTTTGTTTGTGATATTATTGGTAAATTTTGGAATAAGAAGAGCATCCTCGGTAAGACATTCATTTGGATCGTTGAGATACGTCCCATTAATGACAATTTTTTGTTTGACCATATAATCATATCAGTTTTAATCTTACCCCATAACTTGAGGTAATTGTTGGTTAACAGATCTTTATTCTTTGCAGTGATCCAAATTCCCAGGTATTTAACTTTGTTAGCTTTCTCCCAGCCAGTATATGATATAAATTCCTGTTGTTGTATTTCCGATAAATTTTTAAATATTATCTTTGTTTTTTCTTGATTCACTTTAAAGCCTGATACTTTTCCAAAATCATCCAAAGTCTCCTGAAGTATATTCATTGACTGTGTTGGGTTTTCCAAAATTAGCAGTAGGTCATCCGCGAATGCTCTCAACTTAAATTCATGTTTTTTAATTCTTAGCCCGCAGATGTCCTTCATACTTCTTAGTTTCACACATAGCGGTTCCAACACCAACAAAAATAAAAGTGGAGACAAGGGACATCCCTGTCTAGTCCCTTTCGTGATTTGGCAGTTATCTGACATTGATTCATTAACCAAAATTTTAGCTTGTTGGGAGGTATAAATAGCCGATATACCTTTCTGAAAACGATCTCCAAAATTCAATTTATCCAAAATCCGTTTCAAAAAGTTCCAAGAGACCATATCAAAGGCTTTTTCTGCATCCAAAAATACAAAAGCCGCAGTTTGTTGAATATTATGGTCATAATATTCCAGTGAGTCTAGTAAAATTCTTACATTGTCTTTTATTTGCCTTCCTGGTATAAAACCTGCTTGGTCCTCATGTATAAGATCCTTAATAAATTGCTTTATCCTACATGCCAAAACCGAAGCAAAAATTTTGTAATCCACATTTAAGAGCGATATAGGTCTGTAATTAGATGTTTTTTCTGGATCTCTTCCTTCTTTGGGTATCAGTGATATAAATGCGTGTGACCAAGTCTCCGGGGATGTTCCCTCGTCCAAAATTGCATTGTAAAGTGAACCAAAAAATCCAACTAAATTGTCACTAAATGTTCTATAAAATAGTGCAGTAATTCCATCTGGTCCAGGTGTTTTATCCGTTTTTTGTCTCAGTATTGCTTCTTGTATTTCTTCCCTTGTTACTGGAGCGTCAATACATTCTCTCTGGGTCATTGACAAAGCTTTCATCTGTATTGAGTTTAGAAATTTATCTATTTTCTGTTTTGGAATATTTTCTTTCTGATATAACTTAGAGTAAAATGAAACAAATTCTTTCTGAATTTCTGAAGTTGAATAAACTGGTCCTTTAGCAGTTTGGATTTTTGTTATAATCTTCTTTTGAAATGAGTCCTTCAATTGTGTTGCTAAAAATTTTCCTGGTTTATTTGCATATTCAAAATACTTTTGTTTAGCAAGTTTCAGATTTTTATTCATTTCCTCCATTATTACCAAATTTAATTGGTGTTTAGATGCAGAAATTTGTATTTGAATTTCTCTTCTCTCCTCTTCCTGTGTTACCATTACCAATTTCTGTTCCAAATTTTGTAAATTCCAAAGTATGTTGTTTGTAAATTGCAATTGTGTCTTCTTCCAGGCCGAGTGTTTCTGTATCATAAAACCTCTCAGAACAGCTTTGAATGCGTCCCAAACTGTATTTAAAGAAGTTTCCCCATTAAGGTTAATTTCAAAAAAGTCTTTCATTAAAACCTGTAATTCCTTTTGTATCTTGTTGTCTTTTAAAAGTTTATCGTTCATTCGCCATCTAAATGCTTGTTTATTGTTCCATTCAAAGGTAACAGGATTGTGATCAGAAAAAGTTCTAGGTAAAATATGAATTTTACGTAGTTGCGTGAAAATTGATTTACTGGCCCATATCATATCGATTCTGGAGTGTGAATCGTGTCTTGCTGAATAGAAGGTGTATTCTTTAGCTGTTGTATTCATTGTTCTCCAAATGTCTTGTAATTCTAATTCTGAAGCCATGGCAAAGAAAGTTTTAGGCAAGCATCCATCATTGATATCCTTTGCTTTTGATTTTTTGTCCAGAGATGGGAGAATAATTCCATTGAAGTCGCCCATCAATAAAATTTGATCTTGTGCGTACTGGGTTATCAGGTCATGTAATTTTTCATAGAAGGATTTTTTCCCTTCATTGGGTGCATAGATTCCAACCACTATTGTCCTTTGTCCCAATATTTTAGTTCTGATAATTACAATTCTTCCTTCATTATCTTTATATACTAGTTCTGGACAGAGACTGGGGTGGGCATAGATTACCACTCCCTTTGTTTTAGTTTTAGCAGAAGCAATAAATGCTTGTCCAAGCACCTGTTTCTCCAAGTATTTTTTATGCTTTGAAGCTATATGGGTTTCTTGTAGGCAAATTAGGGAGTATTTATATTTCTGTAGATATTTGAAGATTCTAGCCCTTTTAGTTTTCTCATTCAGTCCATTTACATTCCAAGAAATTGCTTTTGCCATAATGTAGTATTTTTTAGCAAAATAAAAAATCTATAGTTTAGTACCACCTTCTGCACCCTGTACCTCTTCTTCTTCCTCTTCTTCTTCCTCCTTCTCTCCAGGTAATTCTTTAAGGTCCATTTTATATTTTCTCAAAAATTTCCCCACATCTGCTTGGGATAGAATTGTCGTTTTCACTTCCTTATAGGTGAAAGCCAAACCTTGTGGCATAATCCAACGATATTTGATGCCATTAGCTTTCAGTATAGACACAAAGTCTTTGTAGTTATTCCTCTGTGAAAGTAGATGCCTTGGAATATCCTTCAGTAGTATAAGAGAGGAGTCTCCTGCTGACACTGGATTTTCATAATGAATCTTCATAATCTTGTCTTTAACTCTGGTGTCATAGAACACTATCATCAAATCTCTTGGCTTAGATCTTCTCATTCTAGCAGGTAGTGGTATCCTGTATATTCTATTAATGGCTTGTTTTAATTCTTGTTCGTCTATCTGAAATAAGTAGGCCAAATTTGGTATTGCAGATTCTTTATTATCTCCCATCATATCTGGAAAATTGCGTATACGAAGGTTGGTCTCTTTCACTCTCATCTCCATCATTGCCATTTGATTTTTTGCCGCCATCTGATCCGCTTGTATTGTTTCAATCTGTTTTTCTTGGCTTGTTAATTTTTTCTTTGTGTCCTTGTGCTCATCCATCACTTTCTTAATTGATACATCCATCGCTTGCATATCTGTCTTCATAACAGTCATTTGAGTTTTTACTTCTTTCAAGTCTCCAGTGACCACATCCAATTTCTGATTAATAGCTTGGGATGCTTGACCAAGATTTGTCATCATAGAAGTCAACTGTGCCATCTGTGTGGACATGTGTTCAAACTGTTTATTTGTTGCCTCAGTTTGTTTAGTTAGCATATCCTGTAACTTTTTTTCCATGGTCGAGGTTTGTAAAGAGTCCCTTAGTTTAGTATAGGCAGGGCTATGTAGTGAGCCAGAGCGGGGTCGAGACATTTACATTCAAAAAAAGCTGGTAAAATACATGTCCACCGACAGGGCCTTTAAGGTGCTGGTTAAAAGATGATAGTTCAAAGATCAGCCTAATAATTTTTTCGGGTTGAAAAGAGTCGAAATTGGCTTTAAAATTGCATTTTAAAGTTTTAAAATACCAGTGAGTTTTTTCGGTCGCTCTAGATCGGATTAATCAGGAAGTAAACAGGAAGTTACTAGTGCTGCAGACCTTCTCTCGCCTCTTCTCGATGGTTATTCCTTCAGGAATGATTTGAAGGTAACTCGAGTGCGACGGATATTCAGTCCCGCGGCTACTTCCTGTTGTTTTAGTTCCAATGATAGAGAGGGTGTTATAGAGAGTCTTCCGTTCCAGGCACTCCCTTACTGCAAACGTGGCAGGAATTCGCCGGAAAATCAGGAAGAGAAATCACCCTCCCCTTCCTTCGGACCTTCTCATTGGTGATAATTCTTGTCAATCTAAAAGGTATCCTTCCGACTCTTTGTTATGGTTTAGGCTGATCGATCCGATAAGGCTCCTGTCGCTAATCCCGATGACTAACTCAGATCAAACTTTTTCAGTTCGGATTATGGAGGGGAGGGGGTCCCAGAAATATTCTTATCAACCTCCCGTCTGTTCAAATTTCTAGTAAGTAGACGAAGAGTTCTTTTGTACTCACTTGGGTGTCAAGAGGTGAGGTTCTTTTCTTTATGTAGTCCTTATGTTGGTATTAAGGCGGTGGAGGGTAGAGCTTGCTGCCAAAGTTGCGTTTTGGCGATGTCCTTCCCTAGTGCCCTCGCAGGACCGGCGTCTAGGACTCCGAGGGGCTTAAAAAAGCCCCCTCAGAGTACCTAGGAGGTCAAACCGCGTTTGCGGGCTGCAGGGAGTTCCTGCTTTCCAACCCACTTGCAAGGGTCGGATTGGGGTATCTATGTACCCCCAAAATAACGCAGACTTGGATTTCTCCCAGGACAACCTGGGGAAATGGAGTGCTCTCTCCAACGGCACCACCGGAAGAGGGGGTGCAGGAATTCTTAATAGCTTACATGAGTTTTACATTTCTTTCATAGTGCTATCACAACTGATACATCAACACCATGCTTTATGGACATTTTGATAACCTTACTTGTGTGAATATTTGCTACCTACTAAGATTCACTCCAGATAGGACATTGTGTAATATTAAGATCAGCTAATCTTCTGTGTTTTTCCTAAACTGGGAAATTGTCAGAGCGATCCCATCACTTTCCTGAAAGTAAGCCCCACTGAATAAACTGGGATTTTGGATTAGGCTTGTTCCCTAAATTACCCATTATTTTCCTGATCCTCAATTTTGGAATCTTTGGATTGTGGTAGGATGGACCTTATTTCTCAATGAAGTCAGTGGGATGGAATCTTCTTCTGTTGGTGTATTCTTTGTATTAACCCTGATAATTATCTTCTTTTCCTGAGAAACTTCACTAGATGTATCATAACTCTGGCATCTAAGATGGATTAATATCCAAATTTTGGTTGAAATAGAATTCAGTGGCAACAGAAATGGGTGATCCCTCCCATCAGCTGAGAAATTTGAGGGCCAAACCAAGTGAAGGGCTGGAAACGTGTTGTCTGGAATTTTGGTGAATTTAAAAAAAATTGTTTTGTTTTATAAATAGAAACTGAGGGATGCCCTGATTTGATCAGGACAGTGGAATATGAGCCTTTTCCACATACTATTTTCTGGCCTCATATTATCCACCCAGAGTTGATATTTGCTTCATGGTACACCATACAGATATTCCATGGGCCCCAGTGCAGCAAATATAGACTGTTGGGCCCTTTAATGTTGGGAAAATGATGCAGGAGAAGGTGTTTAACCCCTTTCCACACACATGCACCATTTGCACAATGCACCATTTGCCCAATTCGTCCCATGTCCTTGATCATTTGAGGAGTAGGAGAAAAAATGGGAGAAAGGCACTAATGGTGATGATGTAAGAATTTCCCCTAATCTCTGTGATAAAGACCATAGAAATTGGGAGATTCCTTGAGTGTCACCTGGAAGTGATGCCATGTCAGTTGACCCTCCACTTGCAGGTGACATCATATCCTCCATGCTGCTTGAGGAATTTCCCCACTCTCTTTTGTAAAGACCATAGGAATTTCCTAGAGATGTCACAAGCCCTGAAACTCAACCTTCCCCAGGTACTGACCCCCAAATCTCTTGCCATTTGCCACTGCAGGGCTGGCTCCTCTAAAACAGAAACCATGATCTCAGTCTGAACTAGGTCTTCCTACAGTTTTTTTTTAAAAAAACAAACAAACTGGAGATGCAATTACAGATCCTCCAGTGCCTCATCTTGTTTGGCCCTTACAGGTTCTCTTGAAAGGCTTCTGGCTTCCTCAAAATTCTTCATAGTTTTGCCCCCACGTTTGTTTCGAGTCCTGATTTAGACAAACTTCAGTGGCATCTCCAGTTGTTTTGGATGCGACCAAATCAACAAGTCTGCTTGCTTCTTTCATTCCCAAAGACATCCAATAACTCATTACCCATCTTAATACAGTGCATGTTTTTAAATCCGAGCTTCATCATTTATCTGCCCAGTGAAAATTAATCAAAGAAGGACAAATGAACATTAACTTGATAGAATAAATTACAAGTACTAAATTACAAGCACTTGCGCAAGTAAGGCCATGACCCTATAATCATTTTTCTGTACGTATCTAACTTTTTACTTGGCTAATCTCCTGAGATCTAGTTCTGCTCCATTTGGGCCCATTTAATCATTGCTTTCCACCTATGGTTGCTACTGAAAAGACTTTCCATATGCAGGAACTGGGGAATGACATTTAAATGCCTGCTAGTGTGCGTTGGTCCAACAGTTAGAGAATTGTTACCTATGGCAATCATTGCATGGAATGATTATTGGTATGTTATGTTATTCATCTTTTGATGACAATGGTAGTCATGCTAATAGTATTTCTCCATATTTACAGTGTGTGACCTCATCACAATATTTGGAATAAGATGAACATCTTTGTTATTCCACTTGTAGATTAGCATTTTAGTTTATCAACAGGTGGAATAACACAGATGTTTTCACTGGTCATTTGTATTATCCCTGTTCACTGCTCGCAGCCTCTGAAGCAAATTTATTTGGTGTTCAACAGATAGTATTCCATGAAATATTAAGCAGATATTGACTTACATTGAGAAGAACAAGAAGATTTATTGACCCTAATGTTAAATACTGCCAGAAGCAAAACCGAGATTAGCACCCACTGTGCAAGATAAACATCGTGACCTCTGAAATCCAGATTTAGGAAGTTTATTGCTAGCCAAGTTCTACTTGCAATTAAAAAATACTAAATGACATGTGTAAGGCTATGCGGGGTTGAATAATAAACATAATTAGAATCAGATCTGTGTTGGAAAGGTGGAATGAAGATAATATGATTTCTGGCAAATTCGGATTATTTGTCAAGGTTTCAAAAATTGTACTCAAGCACTCAGCAGTAAAGCCTAGACTCAGTTGATCCATAACCATGGTTTATTTTAACTAAGGTTAATTTGCTAGACCAGGATTGAGCTTGCAAAATATCATCTAAATGCTGATTACCTTGTCCTTGTCCTTTCCACTGCCTCCATCACATAGGCATAGCTAGTATTCCAGCCTGCACAGCTGTAAGGATGGAGCTAGGGAAGAAGCAAGGATATCTGTTTCGATACATCACATGATTATCAATATATCTAATTCTCAATGTGGCTAAAGCAGTGGAAAATACAGAGCATGGAGCCATAAACAGAAAAGCCAGATATTTCTACAAGCCTGAGACAAGCCCCAAAATGGCAGAAAAACCTGAAATCTAAAAAAAAAAAACACAGTGAGAATTATTGTTGAATATTGTTGAAGATGGAGGGCAGGGGAAATATAGGTTGGATGGTGGGTGGGAATGAGAGAAGGATGCAGGGAAAGGTGAGGATATGGAGGGAGGCTACCAGGAGGAGGGAAAGAGAAAATAGTATGGGAAAAGTCCCTGAGGGTTCCCCATCATGTAACTGGGCCTGGCTCAGTGGCCAGCACTGCACAGCTTGGCCAGGGAGAGACTGCTAGGGGTAGGGAAGGAGGGAAAACTAAAGATGGGGGGAGATAAAGGTAGGTTGGCTGGTGGGTGGGAAGACAGGAGGCAGGAAAAGGGGAGAGGCTATGGGAGCTTTCAGGAAAAGGACAGTGGAAATGGGGGAGGGGAAATAAGATGCCCCCTGTAACTCCTTGTGGGGACTCCGCTTGTTAATACTAACTGTGGTTAATAAAGTAACTTCATATCATAGTTTCCATTTCTGGTTTGACATACCCTAACCATAGTTAGTAGAGTCGCCTATATTCAGATAATTACATGGTTAGTTTAATTAAACCATCATTTGTATGGCATCTGAACTGAATCACAGACTACTTGCTGCCAAGCCTACTTCATTTTGCAAATACATTCAGCGCCCAGTCTTAGTAAATGCTAATTTCACAAACTATTGGGATAATAATAACAAAAAATAACAAGGCCAATATAATATTTGAAGACCAGAAGTAAGTAACAAGAATAGTTGTTGCAGTGCCTCTGATGTATAATAGGAAATAAAACCGAAGCTGAAGAGAAATCACAACCTTTTAACATTTTTTTCCTGCTGTTCCCCTTCCCCCTGTAGCCTTCTGCACACTCCCTATAAACCTATTGCTGAGAGTCTGGGTATTTTCTTGAACAATATGCATTCACCATTGAGGACTACAGCAGTCAGATGAAGTTCATCCTCCTCTTGTATGAGCACAGCACACTCTATTAATGGAGCAAACGCTTTCAAGAGAAAGTGGGGATTTTTTTCCAGTTCCTCGTTCATGGTACAGTGTCTGCAATCTCCCTCCATTGATGGGAACTTGGATCCAACCCAATGTATTTCCACCTTTCCCACTGTTTTCAGAAGGAGTCAAGCAAACTCATGACAAAAATATAAATGGCAAGTAGCTTTCCCTCAGTTCTCACTAAATTGTATGGGCTCAAAAATGTGTATCAGCTGTTAAGGAGTATGTGAGTTCAAATGCATTTTTCAAAAGTGTGTAGAAACTGTTTTCGTCTTCATAAGAAAACTCATAACTGTTTTTGAAATTGGATATCAAACATGACATTCATGACATCCCATAATAGCAAATGAATGTTTAGCAGTTTCAGATGCTATTATTCTGTAATTTAGCATATATAGGGAATACGGAATACTGCAATTTTCTAAACTGCTGCACTCATGTGTAAGGTTATTGAAACAGTGGTTGATGAAAATCCAGATGACTCCAGCTGACCTATACCTGTTGCTGCAAAAGTGTGGCATGATTTATCATAGCAACATTAGTGTTGTTTAAATCAAGGGTCTTTAAGAGGAGACATTAAGAGGCGAAGAAAGAAGAGGAAGGGGAAGCTAGTCAGATGGAAAACTGTCACTGACCTCAACCATATGCCTGGTGGAACAGCTCAGTTTAACAGGCCCTATGGAATGCTTTAAATTTCTCAGGGCCTGAACCTCACTGGGCATTGCGTTCCACTAGGCCATGGTCGAGGACAGTCAGATACTTTTGACTGCGTGTTGACTGTACTTCCTGTCTGTGGCTTCACTGGTTGCTTCTTGAACTCAACTTTCTGTTTGTTCACTATTGCATAGACCCCCACAGATCACCTGTACAGTATACCCCACACAGAACTCCCCCCCATCCAAGTGATTGGCAGCTTCTTTGGGAACATGTGAAACCCCCTAAGCTTGAGATCTGGGGCTGTTCCTCCCAATTTGCCTTACCCTAGGAAAACCTATGGGTAAGATAAGGTTGCTTTTTGTTTCCCTAGAGACAGTAATAGTATCTCAGGGAACAGGGGCTATTTTATTGGGGAAACAATGAAAGAACAGGGTTAGCCTGCCCAACTGATGTCCATGGCTGTTTTTTTATCATTAAAAAAACCCTCAGGAGATGAAATCACAGATTTCCCCTGGAACATGGGATGTACATGTAATTATCATTATGACATCTGAAGTAGCCCTTTTTCTGATGAGAAATTGTAATTGTTGGGCATATCGTGGAATATGATAAGAGATTTTGGGAAATCAGAGACATTCTCTGAAATAAAAAAGCATATTAAAGAGATTGATTATGTTAGCACATCGTTTCGTGCTCATTGCGTTTGCTCATCTCAGTTTTTTGGAATTCCTCCCCCATGTTGCCTGCCTGCCTGTTCCTATTTCTTACAAGCAAAATAATACATGCTGGTAGAGAATAGCAAAATAGAAATTGTGCTTTAGCAACGTAGACCACTATACAAAATAAATGCAATGATATTTACATTAAATGAACATAGACACAATGGATAGGGTTGCCAGCTGCCGGGTACTAGCTGGAGATCTCCTGTTATTACAACTGATCTCCAGCCGATAGAGATCAGTTCACCTGGAGAAATTTGGCCGCTTTGGCAATTGAAGTCTATGACATTGAAGTCCCTCCCCTCCCCAAACCCCGTCCTCCTCAGGCTCCGCCCCAAAAATCTCCCACCGGTGGCCAAGAGGGACCTGGCAACCCTAACAATGGACCATATATATTCTATAACCTGACAAAACAACTAAACAACAACCTGACAACAGCTAAACAATGTGTGTAACACTCAAACAACATGGAAACAAGAGAGGAGAATGAAGGTTCTTCACCGGGTTCCAATACTTCACCAGGTGAATATCCGTTGAGGCTGCAAGAAGCTAGCCACACAATGTCATTCTCTTTGCTGTAGCCGATGAGAGGGCAGCAGAAAAGGAAGTAGATGGAAATTAATAAATGCTTGACATGTAGTTCACAGCAGAATGACAATTCTGACAAGACTCCAGTATGTCTTGTTTTGAAACCTTCTTCAGATTCTTATGACCAAAGTCTATTAATCCGACCGCAATCTTCGCAGTTCCCAGGTTAGACTCATATGTTAAACATATGTTAAACACACGTTGTTTAGCTGTATTGTCAGGTTGTTGTTTAGTTGTTTTGTCAGATTATAGAATATATATGGTCCATTGTGTCTATGTTCATTTAATATAAATATCATTGCACTTATTTTGTATAGTGGTCTACGTTGCTGAAGCACAACTTCTATTTTGTTGTTCCTATTTCTTGACAACTCCTTGTTTCTTAAGAGCTTTTCTCTCTCACTAGACTGAATGCTAACCCTTCTATGGTTATGCAAGGAAGAGATACATGAACCTACCATATTCATACCTGCCCGTGTTCTTTTGGTTCTATTGGTTCTCTAGCACATGAGCTCCTGGAATGTCGTTTTATGAGGATCTAAGATCAAGATGCATTATTCCTCTTCTAACAGATTGGACTAGTAACTCTGGTCTGAGCTAATACCCTATTTATTAAGTGACAGCCATCTTAAGGATACATTGGCAGTGGCAAAGTTCATCTCAGTCCTTATATCCCTTAAACAAAAGATTTAGAATTATGCTGCTCAAGGTTTATGAATCAAGGAGCTTCTAGTGGAGAAAGGAAAGGAACATGGGATTTGCATACAATTATCCTTATGACATCTGAAGAAGCCCTTCCCACTGAAAACATATTTTTTTCTACAAACTATGAGCCAAAATTTGACAACAGCATCTAACCACAAAAGTCTGCTGCTTCTGAGGCAAATCAGATGCAGAAATTTCCCAGGTGACCAAATTCTCATGTTGTCACCTTGCAAACATTTCCCTTTTTCTGACTCTTGTTGCGCAGCTTTCTCATCCTTTCGGGTTGTTTTTCTCTGACTTTAAAGCTAGATTGTGACTCGGCGTTTCTCAGCCGCATTAGATGAGGCCACTTGTTTGTTCCAGAAAGGCAAGATGGGTCTCATAGGAATACTGGAAGGAGGTGGAAACATATTCCTTACCTATTAGATGGCCTTAATCCTCAGCATGGAAGTGAATGATATCAGACCCCATAAGGCAATGTAATAACACCATTCTCTTCTTCAGCTCATGCGGAAGGCCAAATGGAGAAAGGGAGAGTAAATAGATACATCTAACCCCCTTTTAATGAGATTTCTATAATGGAAAAGTAATGTCTGCATTGGCAAGCATGATGTATTTTTGAGCCCCATATAAACATAATTTCACAACATCAGAGTCTATCCTTTATGCCATACCACCATACTTCATAAACTCTCTCTCTCTTTATATACATAATTATATATATATATATATATATATAACATATTTGAATTACTGGAGGGAAGAGTTAAGACTGTAGAGAATCTTATTTCTTCTTGTTCAAATAGTTCACATTGATCGAGTTTCCCCCCCTCCCTTCTTCTCAGTGTCAGTGTCTTGGTAATAGACCAAAACAGCACAACTAATCAAGTACATAGGAAAATGTTGAGTGGGAGACAGAAAGGTGATGCTGAAAATATCCCTGGATGTTTGTTTATACCTCACCTTTATCTCCAGGATGAGACTCACTGTGCAGTAAACTGGACCGACTATTGCAGATCTGTGACTGAGTAGGGCCAAGGAGCATGCCTCAGATTGTTCACCCTTTGATTTGTTAAAAGTAGAGTAGGGCTTTCAAAGCCATTGAATTATTAAGTGTGATAAAAATGGGCAAATGGTAGATGTGGTTTTGCCTTTGTCCCACCATCAATTCAAGGTGCTAGTTTTGATTTTCAATATCATAGCTGAAAACTCTCAGCCCGCTGCAATCTCTACAGTCAAACAGTGTTTGCAGTATCTAACTCAAATCCTGAAATTATACATATTTTGAGTAATATAATCATTAGAAGAAGAAGAAGTTGGTTTTTATACTTTGCTTTGCTCTACTGTAAGGAGTCTCAAAGTGGCTTACAATCACCTTTCCTTCCCCCCACCCCCACAACAGCCACCTTGTGATGTAGATGGGCCTGAGAGAGTTCTGAAAGAACTGTGGCTGGTTCAAGGTCACCCAGCTGGCTTCATGTTGAGGACTGGGGAACCAAATCTGGTTCTCCAGATTAGAGTCCACTGTTCTCAACCACTAGCTCTCAAATAGCTGCTACCCAAATTGTTAATATTATTTATTTTGGATATTTATATTCCATTTTCCCCATCTTCATTTTATCCTCACAAGAGCCCTTATAAATAGGTTTGGCTGAGAGATGGTTGGTGACTGGGCCAGTCGTGGTTCATGGCAGACAGGGGATCTAAACCTAGATCTCCCTTCCTAAACCACAACCTGTTGTGATTTTAAGGGAAGAGATGTAAAAGATGTCCCATTTTCAACCTTTTCTTATATTCTAGGTGTGTGTGTGTTAAGTGCCGTCAAGTCGCTTCCGACTCATGGCGACCCTATGAATGAAAGTCCTCCAAAATGTCCTATCTTTGACAGCCCTGCTCAGATCCTGCAAATTGAAGGCCGTGGCTTCCTTTATTGAGTCAATCCATCTCTTGTTGGGTCTTCCTCTTTTCCTGCTGGTATCTTGGACTATATATACACAGTATTTTAGCATTCTTACTACAAACATTTCCATCAATAGTCAGAGCTCACGTTCAAGGAGACTGTATGTAGATTATCTGACACCAAAAAAGATCTGGCTTTGCTGCATTTATTATTTATAAGTTGTTGATTTTTTTTATCTGTAGGACCAAATGGTGATTGCTGTGAATGTTAGCCTATCTTATAAACTTTTGCAAAGGCCAGCATGGTGTAGTGGTTAAGAGTAGCGGATTCTAATCTGGAGAACTGGATTTGATTCCTTGCTCCTCCACATGAGCGGTGGACTCTAAGCTGGAGAACCAGGTTTTATTCCCCACTCCTCCACATGAAGCTTGCTGGGTGACCTTTGGCTACTCACAGTTCTCTCAGAACTCTCTCAGCCCCACCTACTTCACAAGTTGCTTGTTGGGAGTGGGAGTGGAAGGTGATTGTAAGCTGCTTTGAGACTCCTGGCAGAAGAGAAAAGAGGGTTTATAAAAACCAACTCTTCTTCTTCTTCTTCTTCTTCAAAATGATTATTCCTTTGTTCCTCTATCTTATACAGCCTGTTCAGCAAAAACGCATCATCACTCTTCTTATTAGATGTGTCTTCTTTTGCCCTATTCATACCATTCTAGCAAGCAGAGATAGTAAGTCTTAACGACATGTCATTCATGGTCTTTAACAGCCCACTGTATTCTTGTAACGTTTGCTTGGGGAAAATAGAAAACCTCATGAAGAGTTAAAATGTAGACATTCCGCTGCTATGAAAAGCAGCTTTTTAAATATTTAATGGTTTGAGCTGTAGTGCAGCTGGTGAAATATCTCATCGTAAAGCATGTTTAATATTTAGAGATCTTCAGCAACTTGTTAAGTAACTTCTTATTATAGCTATGGGCGCCAGCCCAAAGCCTTCACGACAAGCGGCAGAGGGCCGCACACAGACTGCACATGCTGTGATCACGATGCCTGTTTTTGCCAAACAGATGATCCACAGTCCTGTTGGATGACACCCATAGATTGGGTGGAGGGAGTTTGATGGGGGAATGGGTCCTGGATTCAATCCCCCTGCCTCTTCCCAAGAGCTGCCAGAGCCAGCTGCACTGACCATCTGTTGAGGGGATGCATGCATGAACTCCATCAAGTATGGATCATCAGATGCATGGACCAGGAGGCTGGACGTGGGGGCCTTTTAGCAACACAGCACTCCTTTTTCATAGCTCTGGCAAACACAGTTGCTACTGAATATGTAAAGCACTTATTGTCTGCAAAATTCTGTTCTCCTTAGAGACCTAAGTTTGAAAGGAATTCCTCAGCTCTTCAGAGACAATTACATGACAATGAGCTATATAAATAATTTGTTAGAAAAACATTTTTAGACATCTATAATGATACCTGTATTGGTGATTAGTTTTTCTAAGCACTTTTTTCTAATTATTCTACCATTCTCCAGCAAACGTTTATACTTCCTGAACAAAGAGGAAATGGCTACTCACAGTTAACAACTTATCTCTTATTAGAGCTGAGAGAGGAACGCAGTAGCAAAGGAATTCAGCTTGATGCTTACTGCTTTCACACTTCATCTTGAGGGATAGGGTTGGCCAGGTCCCTCTTCGCCACTGGCAGGAGGTTTTGGGAGCGGAGCCCGAGGAGGGCTGGGTTTGGGGAGGGGAGGGACTTCAATGTCATAGAGTCCAATTGCTAAAGCGGCCATTTCCTCCAGGTGAACTGATCTCTATCGGCTGCAGATCAGTTGTAATAGCACGAGATCTCCAGCTACTAGCTAGAAGTTGGCAACCCTATTGAGGGAAGAGTAAAGGCATTATCACTTCTTGCCTTGCTGTCATGGGAGCAGAAATGGTTGTACTCCAATAGAAAATGTTTATTCTGCAGCTTGTATTGAGGAACAAAGAAAGACACATTCCAATTTGGTGTCAGTCCTTTTATGTTCTTTTACCAGGACCAGAAGCATCCTGGTGTGCATTGTCAGTTGGGAAAACTGTGCAAAGGAGGGGAAGTTAAGCCTCCCCTTCCCAATGCCATTGCCCCATCCATATTGCCTCTCCCACCATGGTAGCTTGCTAGGGCCTCCCCCCTAACCCACTTCAGACACCTGGTTACAGAACTCCAAAGTCACATGTAGTTTAAAACCCTATGATAAAAGTCAAAAATACTTCTCAGTAGCTGATAAACATGAACTATGTGTTTTGTATTTGAGAGGAAACCATAGAATAAATAACTTTTCAAGTAACTTCCTAAACAAATCCTTGTGTGGAAGTAATAAAAATCAGTTAAAGCTGCAAGCCTATGAACACTTTTCTTGGAAATAATTCCCAATAAATAAATTGGGAGTTACTTGGGTAGACCTGCTTAGGATTGCTCCCTCAGACATCTTTGAGGCGAAAGAAAAGTATAAACATGTTACTCCAAATGAAATGGCAGAAAGTCTCCAATGACAATGGGAGGAGTGATGGATAAGAAGTTAACACCTCGATCATACACCAGTAAGAGATGCAATTGATTCAGTATCAAGATGCTAATAGGAAGTAAAACAAGGTTCAAATAAATCTGAAGTAAATTCCTGAGTAACAAAAAGGCTGAGACTTCTGCTTGAGCCACAGAAGCAGCCAAGATTCTAAATGAAAACCAGGTTGAGGAACCTATTTGTTTTATCTGAGGATTTATAACTCGTTTTAACTCTATTGAATTCTCAAATTAGAGAACAATATTAAAAACAAAAAATAGAATAAAACAGACACAACAATATACAAACTAAGTCAACAGAAAGAATAGTGCAGTTACACCTTTCTAAATCCATTTAAATCAATGGGTTTAGAGGGGGTCTAACTCTGTTGTACTGTTGGTAGCTAAACACTTGCACCTGGCCACAATTCATACTGTCAATCTAGAATAATACCATGAGTTATGATTCTGAACAAATTAAAATCTACCAAGAGTACCAAAAAAATCATCAGTTCATACTCCCATTTTTTCCAGTGAAGGTATTAATTTACTGTGACTAATGCTATTTTAGACCTGAATCCTGGTTAGGGTCAGATCGAGATGGGTCCAGACAGTCTGTACTGTTCAGGGGCATTTGGAAGTTCTCAGCTGCAGTCCAATTTATCATCTTGGTCAAAACTCAAGAAATTTGAACTTGACAATAAGGAAAGGGCAACAAAGAGCTATATCATCAATTGTTCATGAAACTCACTAGACTCACAATCAACTAGTGATTTGAAAAAGCAGTTGGCAGCCATATCAACTAAAGACCTGGAAGCTTTTTGGTCCCAAAGACCTCTGGGATTGATCTGTTTTAATGGATCTACCACTTCTCTGAATATGTAAAGATCACACACTGCCTGCCGTGTCATCTGGGATGGACCAGGTTCCATCCATGATTCCATTTGTTCCTTGGCCATTTTCTTACCTGCTTTGGCCTCATTACCAGGCTCTTCTTCAGCTTCTCCAGCCTTGACTCCTTGTCAGCTATTGTCGATCTGGCATTAACAACAGACTTCTCTTAGTCCTGGCCCTGGCCTTCCTACAAATTTTTTGGAACCATGAGTTGTAACTCCAATGTTCTTCTGATGAAGCTACATTTTCCCAACCCATTTTGGTGTTGTGCTCCTAGTGCAGACACCTGATTGCTCTGGTAACCTCTCCTTCACCACCTGCCTAGTTAGACAAGCTGTAGCATCTGGTTTGGCTGTCTTTTCAGCTACGTCTTCCTTTTGCTCATGTCAGCTCCTGCCTCCGATGCTGCTAAGGCTGTCTTCAGCTCTGGTTAGAGCTCCTGCTTGTTAACCAGACAAAAAGTTAATGCTTCATCTATTAAAGGGAAGTGAAGCAGAATAATTGGAGCTGCATTTTAAATCAAAATGCAGTATACGTTTTTTAAAAATAAGGGAAAGTACCCTTGTAATCTTTGTAACTATTCCAAAACATTATTTTAAATATTTAACATATAATACTTAATATTATTTTAAAGCTTTTCTTCTATGGAGGTGCTGCAATTACAATCAAGTTGTTTGGACCCATAAACACATGACCATAAACCATAACTCATAAATATATCTCACAGTGGGTAGCCGTGTTAGTCTGTTTGCAGTAGTCAAAAAGGGCAAGAGTCCAGTAGCACCTTAAAGACTAACAAAAATATTTTCTGGTAGGGTATGAGCTTTCGTGAGCCACAGCTCACTTCTTCAGATACAGCTAGAATGTGAATCCATCGGTCTTTAAGTAGAGGAACAGTATGTAAATGTGAATAGCAGACTTGATGGGATTAGGTGTGATATGCAGAAGAGTCTGTGATGTCCAGGGGAGAGATGGGTGTGGAGAAATCAGCATTGGTAATGGGCCATGAATGCAAGGTCTTTATTCAGCCCAGGTAAATGCATTGACTTTAGTTTGAATATCAACTGTAATTCAGCAGTTTCTCTTTCCAATCTTCCTTTAAAATTCCTTTGTAAGAGAACTGCTACTCTTAAATCTGCAACAGAATGTCCTCATCTCATAAATATATGAGATTCATACATACGCACCAGAAAATGCTATGAACTTCAAAGGAACAATGAAAATCATCGGGTCAAAAATTCAATGTGTTGATTGCATAGACAGTGGGCATTGCTTGTTTGTTTTTACTTGGGGAGTGAGTTGTTTATCCTCTCATTTTTAGTTGTGTATACATAAGTCATTAGCATTTCTAACAGCTCATTTGTATGCCAGCACCCATGCACAGACGTCGGCGTAGGGCCACTTGCACTGGCCCCTTGGACTGCCACGGCAGAGCGGCCCTTAGATGTCATTCGGCCTCCTGCCAGCATCCTGGGAGGCATTCCCGGGGCATTCCAGGGGCGGAGCTGCCAGTAGGCAGCTTCCTAACCCCTTTCAGCCTGGGAACGCCCCCTTTAGCAAGAGCAGATCTGTGCCAGCTTTTTGTTGGTGCAGCATCACTGTTTTCAATTTTTTGATTTTTCTTTTTTTTAAAAACCCCTTTTTTTCCCTGCTGCAGCAGCCAAACCTCTTTGGAGGCGCCACAGTGCCGCCACAGTCACACCATCCCTGGCCGCTGCAGCTCTCAGGAGTGAGCTGTTAAGCATCCCTGCCTCTATGAATAGAGTTTACAAATAGTCTTCTTTTGGCTCAATACTGTCAATATATGGCAACTTTGAAGGATTTTATAGAAGAAACTCTAAAGGTTTAAGGACCTTTTCAAACTAAATACTTTCAGATTACACACTTATGGATGTCTCTGCCTCCAGAGAGCACCTAATTCAGAATCAAGCACATAATGGGAGCTTTTAAAAAAGTTTGAAGAGACATTATTGGCATACAACTGTAGAGGAAGTGAGATTTTTTACTCACACCTGGACTGTTTGCCTCGTTCTTACATGTTTTATTGAAGGCAAGCCAGCTTAACCAGGGGTTCCTTCCATTATTCTTTGGACTCATTGCCCATTATCATGTACTTAGAATTTCATGCAGGGAGGACATAATATTGCTAGTATCAATCAAAAGGTGACTGCTTTTCCTTGGAAATTTGCACTGTGCTCCCTATGCTTTGTGTCTGAAAGATTATGAATGAAATTATTTTTTTCCAGAATATAAATAAAATATAGCCCTGTTGTGCTTCACATTACTCACTGAGATCCCTAGTAGTTTTTTGTGTTTTATATGTGCAAAGCAAAGCTAAAAAAACCTGCTCAGGAAAAGAGCTTCTTCGTTCTGTAGGCCTTGTAAATTTCTAGCCCTAGGGTTATATTCTGGGTTCAGCAAAGATTACTTCAGTTTGCAAAAAAAGGCTAATGGATGTATCTTCATCCTAGGGTAACTGGTTGAAGAAAAACCCCTGAAATGGAGGGATATTTTGAGAAAAGGAGAAACAGTATTGAAAAAATACACAAGTTCTGACTGGACCCTAGTTTAGACATCTTGCATTAGATACCATCCAGAAGTGCGGCACAAGGCCCAATGAGAACTCTTCTGGGTGTGCCTCATCATGCGCAGAACAAAACCAAACCCTGCATGCAGTTGTTGTGCCTTCCAAGAGGACAAGATAAGCATCCATTCACACAGCTGGAACATGGATTTTATGTGCCCTTGTTGAAATTAGATCATGTTTTAAGGTTATGGGGTTTTTTTTAGTTTAAAACAAAGGCATAGCTTAAGTAATTCTGACATGAACATGGAGGGTGGTGATAGCAAGAGCCCCTGGGTGATGACAAGCTCAAGCAATCGAAGGGCAGGGCACAAGTCTGCTGAGACTTGAAGGGAGCAGGTTGAGTCCTTATCGGCACTCTTGATCATGTGTCTAAGCTGTATTGATTTTGGAGTCTCTGCTTGAAGGGGCTCATTTCCAAAAGCAGCAAATAAGCTAATTAACCCAGCAGGCCGACTTCAAGCGCTTTGTGAAAGCAAAGGGGGTGGGGAATTGAGTCTAATAGCTAGTGGAATTATTCATGGACCAATGAGGAAATACTGATCTTATCTTATTGTTAACTCAGAGAATTTCATTTTGTTTTCTTTGTTGACACCCAAGCTGCCTTTTCAGCCAGCGGTAGCCATAATTTAGCATTTACTTGAACAGGTCAACAGTGGAAGTGTACAATATGGCTGAAGGAGAGGTTTTAAGAGAGATCCTGACACATTTCCTGGAACATGAATAAAGCTCCTTTGAGAACTGGAAAAATCTATTTTTCTCTGAAATGGTTTCCCAGATTGTTCCTGTTGTGATTTTTAAAAAAAAACCTAAATCACATCTCATTTCTAACCCAGATTCATTTCTCCATTGCTTACTAGAATACACGGATACATCCCACTATCACAGTGAGATTTCGTTGTGAACAGAAAAGGTGATTTTTATAAACACGTGTCAGAATTTCCAGTCATACCAGCGTTTTACTTTGACAAAAAAATGTCATTAGGTTGCATTGCATTATTGTGGTTTCTCCATTGATTTAATTAATTACTGCCCCAAATGTGATCCTTGGAACTTGCTTCTATCTTAGCTGATTGCTTTCTCTGTTTCTAGAGCTTGAGACATGCATGACTGTGGCCTTATCCATGGAGATACACTGATAGCATTGTCCAACCTGCTTTCTGTTGTACTGTCTGAGAGACTGAAATGTGTACACAAATGTGCGTTACCACCTTGGTTAAATAATTGACCCTAGAACTTACCCTTTTACTCGGCAATGATTCATATGCAAATAGTATATATAAGACAAGGAGATGAAGTGTTTCTTTAAGAAATATATTGGGGAATGTTTGCACTTCCAGTATGCAGCTGTTCTGTCAGGAAGTTGGAGATCTCCCAGAAAAAGCTATGACAATTAAACTGGCAAATTTTGTAGTGTAAACGTTACCACAAATGAAATCATCTCTCCTTTGGGAAAAAAATCCCAACCTTATGAATATTGAAGGATTTATTATAGCTTCTGCTTTGCTCCTTTGGTGTGTGTGTGTGTTTTGTGTGTGTGTGTGTGTGTGTGTGTGTGTGTGTGTGAGGGTGGGAGGGAGGGAGGAGAGAGAGAGAGAGAGAATACATTAGGAAGAGAAAATGCCTGGTGTTTGGAGCCCGTTTGAAATGACCACTTTCTCATGAGTCATGAGCATAAGATGACATAGATAAACCCACATGATTAGAAAGGACAAAAAGTCAAGATCCTTTTATTGGAAAATGACAAGACCTGGTGCATTTTAAACTAGGGCTTTCCTAAACAGGGGCTAAGAAGCCTGAGCGACAGGGAGATGGACTTTCATTTCTCACTTGGTAACTTTATTAAACTGTTCTTAAGAAAATCAAACTCCACTCAAAAAATACAGGCTGGCTAGTTTTTACTAGATGCTTGACTGCTGGGGGAGGAATCTTATCCTCTAGAGATTTTTGTTCCCTGCTCTTAGATCAGGCAGCTGTCTCTGTGCTTACCTTGATTTTTGAATAGAGAATGAAGTTCCTATTGGACAGGGACGGAGCCATTGTTTTTCATGTATCCCAGCCAACCATACAGGGTATTTGGAGGGGCTGATTAAGCTGCTTCTGCCTTGAAGCTCTAGGCTTTTACCATGAGCTGGCTACTGTCCCTACAGAATAACATGGTTTTAGCTGCCTTGTGGAGCAGTGTAGGGATGTTTTGGGACTTCCTTCAAACTAGAATAGAAAAGAGCAATTTTTGCTTTTTCCATACTGTTATTTGAGATTGGGTACCAATTTAAATAGGCCTGGACTCATGAACACATACATGAACACATAAAGCTGACTTATACTGAATCCATCAAAGTAAGTATTGTCTACTCAGACTGGCAGTGGCTCTCCAGGGTCTCAGGCAGAGGTCTTTCACATTATCTACTGCCAGATCTTTTAACTGAAGATAGTGGGAATTGAACCTGGGACCTTCAGCATGCCAAGCAGATGCTGTATCACTGAGCCACAGACTCAGGATTGGTTAGGCCATAACTATGGTTGGCAAGGACAGTGTGGACTGTCAAAGCATTAGAGCTATTTGACAAGCACTCAGAAGCATCTATCCTTAGGCCAGCCTATTATTGGCTTGTGTGGTTGAGAAGGCTGGGGAAGGACTCACTTTCTGCTGATCAGCATCAACCCAAAAGTCCTGATACCTATATGCTTGTCATCTCATGAGTACAAATCAGATTTTGAATGCCATCATTCTCACTGTATTAGGAATGTGGCATGTAGAAATCATAGTTAGTGTTCATGAAGGATTATGATACTAGTGGGCCGAGGGGAAAAAACTACAAGGCATCCAATCAAACAGAGGGTACTTGGCTAGAATGACCCCCTAAGTCCAGTCACATTATAGGGTGCTATCTTACTTTGAATCAGATGAATATATATCATCCAGAAGCATCAACACTGATTAGTAGCAGTTCTCCAGATTCTCAGGCAAAGTTTCCCCCCCAGGTTTGCTACTAGACACCCTGTAACTGCAGATGCCAGAGATATAATATAGGGCCCTGGAAATACAAAACACAAGCTTTTTCACTGAACTGTGACTGGCACATTCTGTTTTTAATAAAAAGTATTGATTACCCATGAAGTGTGCCAACACAGGATCCAGAAAACCCACAGGCCTGTCTTCTTGAATGATGTAGGTTCTTCAGTGATCTCACTAGGGATACATCATTTACCAGTTGAGGATGTAGTCCCCAAACCTCAGTCAGCTGTGTGTTCTCACTTGTGATGGAATTCAGTTCGTTTTAAGCGAGGCATTGCTCACTTTACTGTTTTCCTCCTAACTCACAATCTGGCAGTTCTGCTGTCACACTGGTCATATGGGAGTGCAGAAGATTTTTCTAACAAGAAACTGAAGCTGAGATGCTAGTAATACACCATCATCCCTCAGCCAATGTTTAAGCCTTGTTTAACTATGAGCTGAAAATTGTCTGGAAGAGTCAGAGAACATTACTGCATGTGATCTCAAACCACATGACACTGTTTAGTGATCAAAGGTTCCAAAATGTTATATGAGGGAGTTTGAGCTTGCATTGGAAATGTGCTGTCCAAATGGCAAGTGTTAACAAGATCTGTAATGAAGTAAGAGCAACTGTTTGTTGATTGCATGATGAGCTCTTTTGCAGATATGCCATTACTTTTTGGTCATGGGAAAAAATGTTTAAAAGGTGCTTACTGCTGTGCATCATGTAATGTTAACTGAACCAAAGAGATGACATTGCAAATAAGATTTAAACCATGTCTGAATGTACTGCTAAAAATTATGCGCAAGCTGTGAGAGGAAGAAGTGAATTGCAGAGTACAAGTGTGAGAAAGTATGACATCTCAACTGACTTCTGAAAGGTTTCTATTAGGATTACTAAAAATGTTTCTCCCAGAATACCCACCATAACCTCATCCATTTTTCAAATTGAAAGACTTTATTATATTCTTTCCCAAAGACATAAACACAGATTATATTCTTAATTAAATTCCTTTTATCCAAAATACATAAACACATCTGTTAAAACATTAACAGATGCCCAAAAGCCAGGAAAACTGAATCAACAGCAATATGGGTAATATGGGTAGGTTCTGAATTAAATACTGATCAGAGGTTTTAAGAACGTTCTGTATAGATTTGAAAAGAACATTAGCCGTCACTTTGTAATGATCTTTTCACTATATTTGTCTACAAACAGGACAACTGGGCAGGCTTAGCGCTAAAATTGCAGATGTTTTCAAGTATGAAAGCAGTGTTCTATGAATGGTCGTGACCTTGCAAGTAGCTCTCTCCTTGTACTTCATTAAAGTTAGCCATGCTTACAGAAATGTACCATCAGAACAATCATGATCATTCAACTGGGATTGCCAGCTTCTAAGGATTATGGAATAAAAAGTTTCTTTACCTAGATGACAAGACACTTAAAAATCTGTGTCCTATGGCCTTCCAGACTCATGACTTGTTTACCATCATCCCATAAAAGAGACTGGAATGATGGAATAATAATGAACCATCAGCACAATCTAGGGACAGAAGGTGACTTTGTGTGATTAGATAGGCCTTTGCAATTTCACTTATTCGTGGTCCACAGTTTGAATGTGATGTGGTCTTCAGCCTGTTTTTTCCTCCACCATGTCATCATTGTTATAATTAGATCATTATGTTTTGTGCAAAATTTGGTTATTTTGCTAGATTCCAGTCCCGTGGCACCTTAAAGACCTTAAATGTGCTACTGGGTTCAAATCTAGCTTATCTACGGCAAAGCAGCATGGCTACCCTCCTAAAACTATCTTCTTGGTCACTTTGGTTCTATGGGTCAATTTTGCCATTCTTGGTGATCCCAGGTAGGGGTCAGAGCTGAGAAAAATGCTGTTATTGTTATGTATTGTTATGTTATGCTGTTATTGCAGAGGGAAGCAAGGCTCATGTTGAGCTTGCTATCTCCTCCAGGCTCCGTCGCCTGCATTTCCTGTTGGACAATGGACTATAGCCGCCCAATCACTGCCTGGGGTTGTGCCTGTGTTCTCATTGGACTATGGACTACAACCGGCCAATTGCAGACTTAGGGGGTGTGGTTCCTGGTAGTTGGGGTTGGCATATAAACCAGGGTGTTGTGCACGTTCAGTTCAGTTCAAAGCAGCTCCATACAGTTCAGTACAGTTCAATTCTAGGTTGTTAATAAAGTGGTTGTTGTTGGAACTCCGTCTCTGGTCTCGTGTATCACCCACACATACTTAACAGTTATAATTTCAGATTTGGGTTTTGTGGGGGGTGGGAGGTTGCTGTGATTGCTTATTTTCAGGCAGGACATTACTGGTTTGGGATTCAAATAGGTGTGGTTCTGGTGCTCAGGACCATTATTTGCTATTGTGAATGTATATGCGAGTCTGTGGTAGCTGTTTACAAAGATAATGGTACCAATTCTAAAGACCCACTAATTTTCAAGCAGATTGAACAAAGGGGTTCAGTTTTGCAGACCCCCCACACTAGTTGACTCTGGGCAACCACACTTCCTTTACTGATTCCTACAACAGAAGTCAAGGCAGCAGCCTAGCAGAAGAGCTCTGGCTGGCCACAACATTAAAAAAACAACTCTATCTGCATTTTCCTACTCTTACATTGACTAAAAGCCAATGAAAATGTCTTACCTTTCCACTGAAAACTCCATTTGCCATCCTTCCTTGGTGTGGTCTGTTTTATTTCCTTTTACAAAGTGAAAATGGCTTCCTTTGCAGATCCCCACATCCCTTTCTGTCTGTCATTGTTGCCTATGGGAGAATTTTTGGGGATGGGGGTGAAGTGGCTGTTTTTCAACCAAATTACATCAAAATTGTAGCAGAGTGCTACCTGTCCTCTAATGAAACTTCAAGTTTCAAGAAAACAATGACTGTATTTGAGCAGGTATTTCTCTTCACTGTAAATTTTCTAAAGAAGTGGTATTTGTCAGGGAGAGATACTTCAAGTGTAGACTATCCTGTTTCTGGGCAGATAACTTACTGAAAAACAAGAGTCTGACAGGTACTCTAAGAATACTGCACAGGCAGTATAAATGCTTCAGGCGTTGCTGCTATGCAACCTTGTGCCCTGTCAATTCATGCGGCAGTTTCAAAGAACCCCCATGGGCAAGAGAATTGCCTACACTGATCCTTACCATGGAATTAGCCAAATGCCACTGATTTATTTTATGATAAAGACCAGAACATTACGAAAAAGACATGAAAGCTGAATCATAGTTTTAATGATGCTTCACACTGCTTATAATTATTTGAAAAGAAAGTAGTTAATTTGAACCAAACTTGGAAATTGGGCGGCATCTCACAAAACGTATCTTTGTCGGTGAAAACAAATAGAAAACAGCTTATGTGAGCAGGTACATCCTGTTAAGAAACTGTTCCACTGGTAGCTCCTAGATCCCTGGTTCTGGTTAGTATAAGAAATAGAAATAGAATACCAACCTACCCTATATTTTTGTTTTGAACTTCCATGATTGTGGGTTCCCCCCCCTTTTTTTGTGAGGATTCGGTTTCCGTCCTTTCATTTCCTCTTCTTAAACATTTATGTATCAGTGCTGCTAACATCTGACACAAGCCCAAACATTTTCTGCTTTACAAGACACAGTGCAGCTCATCAACAAAACACATGCCTTGCTGAACACCTTTCCAAATAGATCTGAGAGGCACAACAGATTGTGGCAATTAAAAGAGTCTCTCAAGCACTTCAAACCACAGGTACCTCAGCTGTGCATTTCATATTAATCCAAGTCTTCTAAATGATAAAAAACTTGACACCAGAAGGTCCTTTATTAAGGTTCCACATTATCAGCTCCCCCAACACACAGTGCAGAAAGCTCAATTGTATCTACGTGCATTCATTGTCTGAGTCTAGCCATATAGCATCCCGGTATAACTCTCCTGCAAGGTGGGGGGGAACTGTCAAATTATAGCAGCAGGCCAATACTGAGCTACATAACAAGCAGAATTAGGCCATGCTTTATTTTTTTTTTAAAAATGATTCATTAACTGCTGTATAGACAGTGTAATATCCGTTTAATCTGCATGTCACTCTGTCCATCCATATATTGAAAGATGACTTAACAGGAGCAATCTTTTTTTTTTTAACTCCGGTGAGGAAATTACAGCAATGTGTATAAATTACAGTGTAAAAACATGAGTGGATGAACAGTGCAGAAAAGGTTTACAGAAAACCTGTGACACTGACCATGCTCACTTATGTTGAAACAATTTTTTTGTTTGCAATCTTTTCTTTTAACTTAGGAATTCACATCAGAGTTGTATGTACCCAGAACTATTTCTGCAGATGAGTACAGGCAGATCCAAAGCAAGGAATATCAGGCACTGGTTGAGTTAATTCATTCAGTGAATGAGAGATAAATCAAGGCAAGCTCAAAGCAATTGGGAGAAGAAGTTCCTGGGAGATGAAATGCAGACAGATCTCCAAGCAGGTGGGTTGTCACCAGGGGAAGGTGAGGGCAGACAAACTAGACTGGAGATCTGCTGAAAAACTGACGAGGAATGAAAGAGGTTATACATAGGCTTGCCTCCCAAAGGGTTCTAAAGAAATGGTTTTTATTTTTCCTATCAATCCACCTATTTCATGTCAGCATCAATTTTAGATAAAAAGGCAATGTTATGTTTACAAAGTTTAACATTACATAAATTATGCAAATGCTAAGTGCTGTACAGTGGCACAGAATTTCATGGTGGTGGACAGGTTACAGAAATTTTAATTCACTGTTCTCAAACTGTGAAGCAGACCGCTACAAAATAGTTTAGAGATCTTTTCTGAATCCAAGTATGTAAATATAAAGGCAGTGAGCTGGTCAAACTTCCATTCCTCAGTGCCGCTGTTTGGACGCTGTCTGGCTCCCAGCACTATCAGCCTTCAGTTGTATAGGGGTTTGTTTCCTCATGACCCATACCCATAGATTTTAAACTTCTCCATAGGAATGGGTTCCTGATGCTTTTCTTTTTGGTACATCAGTGTATATATTTTGTTTTGTGAGCTTCAGCCATTAGTCAATCTGTGACTCCAATGATAATAAAAAAAGATTGGAGAACTTTACCTTAGATACAAGTAGGGATGTATGGAATTTGTTCCTTCATTCCCACCTGCTCTTCCCTACCCTTCACCATATGAATTAGTCAGATGATGGCAGATTTGTTGTTATATAACCTGGGTTAAAATATTTGTGGTATTTGATGGTTTTTTGTTATTGTTTCTAAAATTGCAGACTTTGAGCCTGCTCTGAGTGGAGAAAAAATATTAAAAGTGTCCAAATAAATTTCTGGAATTGTCTGCTGTTCTACCCTGTAATGTTAGATAGCCACAGAAATGCCCTAAAGAGTTTTGGATATCCATGGAGTTTTCAATGCCCCTTCTCACTTGCTTGCAAACTGACCTGCTGGCCTTGAAAGTTAAGTATTGATTGTTCATTATTTTGTCCCTGTAAAACAGTGGTCCCCATCCTTTTTTTGACCAGGGACCACTAGGACTTTTTTGTTTGGTGCAGGGACCCCAAGGTTCAAAATAAAAATTCTGAGAATTTGAAAATAAACTTTAATCATAACTGTTAATAAAACATTAAACTTATAATAATATTTGAATATATATTTTTATAATAGAGAACTTTTAATTGAAAATATTAATTTATTATGGGTTTATAACTTTGTTTCACGGGCCTTAATTTAGTTCTCGCGGACCCCTGGGGGTCCACGGACCCCTGGTTGGGAACCAGTGCTGTAAAAAGACTGCAAAGAGCATTGGTGAAATTTACAAATGTTCTATAAAAAGCTAAGCTTACTTGTGCTCAAATAAAAAATGGCACTGTTCTTATCTGTCAATGATTAGCGCTTAAAAATAATGGTGCTTCATTTGTACTTACAATTTGCATTGAATTGCTTATTTTATACTTTGCACATGTGCAGTTCATTTCCATGCTGCACTAGCAGCAGAAGGCAGCACATAGCTCAGTGCTCTCTGAATATCCTGAGACATTAGAGTGCCAGATAGCTCAGCAGGAGGCAGGGTTGCCAGCTCTGGGTTGGGAAATACATGATGATTTTGGAGTGGAGCCTGAGGAGGGTGGGGTTTGGAGAGGGGGGACTTCAATGCCATAGAGTCCAATTGCCAAAGCGGCCTTTTTCTCCAGGGGAATTGATCTCTGTTGCCTGGAGATCAGTTGTAATAGTGGGAGATCTTCAGCTACCACCTGGAGGTTGGCAACCCTAGCAGGAGGGAGCATGGTCCTTGACTTGGTAGATCAGGTCTTTCTATGGTTAAGGTATTTTAATTAGTTATCCTGAGAATTAGGTAGACAAGGGCATCTAGTGTGAATTTCTCTCATACAGGGCAGAAGTTATGCACAGTCTCTATTTGGGCAGATTGACTGATTGATAGAAGTCTGAATGACATTATTTGGTCAGACTTTGCATTATAGCCCCTGATTGCTTGTGCTACATCTCACTTCACTCTCAGAGCAACTACATTTCTTCTGTGTTTGTCATTTCCAGAGTAAAATGTTCTGTAATTTTCTGACTGAAAATGTCCTAATCCAGTCCACTTTAGTTCACTCTCTCCCAGGACCGCAGTGATTAAACATTCCATTTCTCATTTTACGATTTTGAATTACCTTGATTCATACTTCTCACATTCCATGTTCCTATTATATGTGTCGGCCAGCTTCGGACTTTCCTTTTGCATCCATTCATGTCAATAACTGAATGTCCTTTCAGCTTTAGTGCAGTTGTCTCATTAAGAATAGCACTTCTCATAGTTATCCTCTCCTCTGCTCTTCCCCATTAGCTGACTGAGTGCAGTCTCATCTTGTGGAACTAGCCCACAATCTGTTTGTTTAGTTTGTTTTAGTATTCTATTGTATTATTATATTTTGGGCAGTTTCAGTGAGTCGTTTTGGATTCCTTCAGTGAGAAAAGCATCCTATTAATGTAACAGAGTACATGCTCCTGGGAATCGTGCATAAGGCATTCCTTTGTAGTGCTTCTGCATGTAGGCAAAAATCTCAAAAGTGAGAAAGATGGGAGAAAACTGGTTATGACATAAGCCCACATTCTTCACACACCATAGTTTTTAATATCTGGGAGTTGGATGCAGGTATATACTAAAAAGAGAGCATGTGAATTGGCCAAGGGATGATTTTGCTTCTGCTGCCGCTATTGTTTTGGCTAATGGGCCTGCAAATGTGAAATATGTATACAGAAGCTCCAGAGTAACCAGTATCTTTGGGATAAAGCCCCAAGCGAATGTGGAAGAAGGAAGGCTATTACTAGCTGGGAAATATTAGAAATTTAAAGTACACTTTTTATTTAAATCATAATCTCTGCATGACATCTCTTCCTCGGTATTTAATGAGTAGCTATGAGAGAACGACCTGAGGCTAAATCAAGGCAGCCTAATGTAGAAGTGGGTCATTAATATTACTGACAAGTTAACTGTATGGGAGACCTCATCTTGTTTGCATAAATGATCCTTTGTTTTAACAAATAATTGTGACTTCCCATACAAGCTGTGTATTTGTCTGAAGAATTAGTGCTTAATGAGATATTTGTGAATATTTAAATAAATGGGATAAATAAGGTAGGTTTTAGCTCCGACAATGGTCAGAACTGTATTATTTCCCCATGATAACCAATTGCTTATGTAATAGTAAAAAAAAAAAAAAAAACCTCCATCATATTTTCCTCTCAAATTCAGCTATCTTATAGAACTCAATATTGTTATGAATACAGGAAAGTTGGCTAAAAAATACAGCTTTCAGTGCATTTTTTTCTGCACTGTACCTGTACAGTCTGCCACCATTTTCTTAATATTAAAGTATTACATTAACTATTTAGAAATGAAGTAATATAATTTTATTTCATCCAGTATTTTATTAGCAGTGATATTTACCAATAACACATATTTGAAGTATGTTTTTATAGTTGCATATTCTCTCTCTTTCTCTGTAGATAGATGTTCTCTGTGTGCTTTTGTATGCCTAATCAAGATCCAGATTTATTCCTCAGCACACCTAGTTAAATTATCTCAGGCAGCAGGCTGGGAAAGGGCCTCTGCCTGAGGCCTTGGAGTCTCTGCCCGTCATTGTGTGGAGTTCTGGATGAGGTGGACCAGTAGACCAACTCACTGCCAAACAGTTTCATATGCTCCTTTGGAGCTTCAAAAGCCTGTGCCTTTCCTGTGCCTCCATTTTGTTTTTGAGAGTGTTCTGCTTGCTCGTTTTTCACTGTTGAAGATGCTGGGATTGGTACAAATAAGTAGCCGTCTATTCAGGCACACCACAGGTTTTGGATTGGTCCAATTGCCTGTACCCAGTTATACTTCTTCTACTCTTGTTTTCTCAGTGTGTGGAAGCCTGTAACTAGTTGGAGAGGGGGGAAGGGTGCGTGAGAAATTGTTGGTATGCTGCTGCAGGTTAAACAACTGGAGATATCCCTTGACCCACAGTGCAATAACATGAGAGAGCTGAGCTCCATGGTTTAGGCTGGACTTAACTCTGCATAGGGTTACACTGTAACTCCCTGCCCACCACATGCTGAACCTCTGCAGTCTAGCATTATGGTACATTTGCCTGATAGTGCTGTTTAGAGCAGGAAAATACTAATCCAGCCAGAATCATTACAAGCTCAAGCAGCAGTACTTTTCTCTCTCCCTCTCCATACTGTATGGTTGAGTCTGGGGCAGGGAATTCAGTTTGGGAAGTTGGGTTTAACTATATTCTCCCATCTACCCACCCATCTTGCATTTGAGGATATTTTAAGCCATTAGGGATTAAGCAGGCAAATTTTACTTTTTCCCTTTTAGTAAAATAAAACCATCTGACTCTCAGATTCAGTACCTGTTGGTGTGTATATGCACAGGAGGTAGGGTTGCCAACCTCCAGGTAGTAGCTGGAGATCTCCTGCTATTACAACTCATCTTCAGCCGATCAAGATCAGTTCACCTGGAGAAAATAACTGCTTTGGAAATTGGACTCTATGGCATTGAAGTCCCCCCCTCCTCAAGCTCTGCCCCAAAAATCTCTAGGTAGGTATTTCCCAACTCGGAGCTGGCAACCCTAATGGGGGGGGGATCATTGTAATGTACAAACTAGTTTTCTGTTCATACCTGGGGGATTCTTTCTTTTTAAGTTTTCTCATTTCCCCATCCTGCTGGTAATCATGAGATCATCTACTCTGTCATCAGATATTCAGCTAACTGCCATTAGGCAGGAACAGCTCTTGCACCCTGGGGAGCCATTGGGCTCAAGAACATAGTGCAGGGTCACTGAATGATCAGAAAGGGGGGGTCCCCTTAAAAGACTCAGGGCAAGGGGCATGGCAGACACTTCCAGGGCCCGCATACTGACTAAGAGGCTGCTAACAAGCTCATATAGACCACTTCTTGCCTTATAACCAGTTCTCTTTCCCTAGTTACCCCAACAGGTGGGTTTTGGTATTCACTGACAGCAGCCACGCTGCCAGCAGCACCTCCTGTTCTCACTACAGGAGAGTTGAAATACCAATTTCTTAGTGTCTCAGCATCATACAATGTATGTGTCTTTTTAAATTTGAGATAGTTGACATCTAACTGCTACAAATGGCAAGATCGTTCCCCAGTCTTCATGACGAAATGTCAAACTTTTCATATTGTCATGAAAATGATCCACACTAATGCAGAGCTTGGAAACAGATAATTATCCAAGAACATGAAACAGAATTAACATGTACTAGAGCATGTCACGAACGTTTCCTTCAGCAAACAAGAAAGGTAATTGCTGTCTGAGTACAAAGCAATGAGAAGCATTTGGTTTGCTTCCATCAGACAATTTGGAAAGAGCCATTGTTTACTCATTTAACCCATCAGAGCAGTGCCTGCTCAAAATGGTGCCATTCAAGGGCTGATGGAGTGAGACGAGCCTCCTGACTGCAGATTCTTCTAATTTCACACTTACTAGGCCTCATCAAACAGAATGTTCTTGTCCTATTATTACAAGCCTAAAAGCTGACAGGTGTGAATGTTTAAGCAGGACAGCTTTATCACAGGTTAAACCTGATCAGCCATTATTTCAGAAATTTCTACAAGAAATATTCTGCTCTCATACCAGATAAGCTTCCCTGACAGTCACAGAGTCATATAATATTCAGCTTAATTTGCTCAGAACATACAAAAGTTCTTACTGGGTGGGATCAAAGGTCCATCTAGCCTGTATTCTGTTTCCAATGGTGGATATCCAATTGATTTCAAGAAGGACACATCCGTGGCATGAAAAGGTCATCCCCATTTGTATGTCCCAGAATATGATATTAAAATATATTCTTCCTCTGGACATGGAGGTACAATTTAGCTTTCATTGATAATAGCCACTGATTGACATTGTTGCTAGCTGAGCAAAATAAATAGGGTTTTTTAAAATCCACGGCCCTGATGATGTTGATCGGACATATTTTTTAAAAAAGAATTGCAAAAGCAACTGCAAAACAAAATCCAAATGTTAAAGGCAGGGTTGTTGAGAAGCAGCGTGGTGTATTGGTTAGACTATGACCATGATGCTTGCTGGGTGCCACTGGGCCAGTCACTCTCTCAGTCTAACTCTCTTCACAGGCTGTGAGAATAAAATGGAGGAAGCTATAGCCATGTATACCACCCTAACCATGCAAACTTATATAGAATCACTCCAGGCTAAGCCCATTGATTTCAACTGGCTTAGACTGTGTCCCAGGATGGGGCCCTACACAGGCCTCCCGGGCCTTCCCAGCCCCACCCCACTCACCCGATCGGAGGGTGATCCCTGCTTTAGGGGCATGGCAAAGGCTGCTGAGGAAACAGGGGGAAAAGAGATGTCTTCTTCTGCCCCTCCAGGGACCAAGGGAGGAGAACAAAGAGCTGCCACAGCCACGTCCCACGCTGTGCTCCCAGGCCTGCCACTAGCCCAATCACCGCGGAAAGGAGAGACCTGGCTTGACAAACAGCTGAGAGTGCAGGCGGGGCAGGGGCAAGCAGCCAGGCTGAAATCCATGTGGTGGCAGGAGGCAGGAGCCTCCTAACTAGGGTTGCCAACTGCCAGGTAGTAGCAGGAGATCTGCTAATTCAACTGATCTCCAGCCAATAGAGATCAGATCCCCAGGAGAAAAATGGCCGCTTTGGCAATTGAACTCTATGGCATTAAAGTCCCTCTGCTCCCCAAACCCCGCCCTCCTCAGGCTCCGCTCCAAAAATCTCCCACTGATGGTGAAGAAGGACCTGGCAACCCTACTCCCAAACTTTTATGGACTTCCAGGGGGAGGGCTAGGGGTGGAGCTAGGATAGAGCCTCTCTGGCCTGGAGGGGATAAATGGCCAGAAAGGAGCAGATGCCGGGGGAGGAGGGCAGCAGGCTGGATGTACGGTCTCCGGATCTAAGGTCAACCTGGCTGTGTCTGAGATAAAGGATTGCTCAGACTCTCCCTCAAACTGGTCTGCGGCGGAATAAGCTCTCTTGGCCACACCTTCCCCCAGGGCAGAGCCCTCCGAGGTGACAGCAGCGCAGTGTCTGCATGACAGACTGATATAACTCATTATAGGATTGCATTGTAAATTTCTTGGAGGAATGAAAGGATAAACATTTCCTAAATAAATAAAGATCTACCTAGTTCAAAATATGAACATATGAAGTGATCATTACTGAATTAGATTACAATCTGGCCTACTACTGTCCACTCTGCCAAGCAGTAGCTTTGCAAACACTCAGGCAAAAAAAAATTGTATGTTTGTAGCCTTGCTAGCTTAGCATACAATATTTTTAGCGAGGGATGTCATTTGCCCAGGGGCAGCAGCAGGAATAAAAATGGGGGAGGGGGGAGGAAGCAACATCACACAACATCACTTCCAGTTCTACATGAAAGTGATATCATGATACTCTAGGAATTCCCAAATCGCTACGCTTTTACCATAGAGATTGAGGAGTTCCTAGAGTATTGTGATATCACTTCTGGGCACTTAACTGGAAATGACATTGTGCCATTTCTTCTCAAGCCCCCACCCCCAAAATGCTCCTACTGGTTGCCAGCACTCAGCTGGCAACCCTACTTTTAACAGATCTTGTATTTTAATGCTCTTGATTGGGGCATAAGGGCGTGATTTCAGTTGCTTTAAGGTTTCCTGAAAATAATAGCCTCTAACCAAGAACAAAACTATTTATTGTGGGAGTCCCCTCCATCAATGGAAATTCATACATTCAGGAAAATTTCTTGTGTGATGTAGTGGTTAACAGCAGTGGTTTGGAGTGGTGGACTCTAATCTGAAGAACTGGGTTTGATTCCCCACTCCTCCACATGAGCAGCAGATGCTAATCTGGTGAATTGGGTTGGTTTCCCCACTCCTCCACATGAAGCTTGCTGGGTGACCTTTGGCCAGTCACAGCTCTCTTATAGCTCTCTCAGCCCCACCTACCTCACAGGGTGCCTGTTGTGAGATGAGGAAGGGAAGGTGACAGTAATCCTGTTTGATTCTTCCTTAAGTGGTAGAGAAAGTCAGCATATAAAAATAACTCTTCTTCTTATGTTCCACCGCAGTTGCTGAACCCTTTATTTATTTATATTGAGATTTATATCCCACCCCCCACTACAGTGGGGGGGGGCCTTATGGCACATGTGTTCACATATTTTCAAGACTCCTTCTCCCAGACTACTCTTGTGTGGCAGCTCCATTCTTCAGAACAAGGCCTGCTAAATGTGCCAACATCAGACAGACCAGGTTAACATCTGCCCATACAAGAGGTTTTGTCTGTGATGGCCCCTGTGCTGAGGAATGGTTTCCCTAGCCATGCCCCCCACCCCCCGCTGTTAGTATTCTGATATCACAGCAAGGCCAACTTATTTTGAAAGGCCCCCTCTCTCTCTCTCTCTCTCTCTCTGTGTGTGTGTATACACACACACATATTAAACATGGATATTTACTGAATTAGCTTTGATTGTTTGAATCTTTTAATCATTGTATGTGTAGCTTTAATGCAAGAAAGGCAGACTAAAAATGCCGAAAATAAATAAACAGGTGCACAGAGCATCCCACAAGGAGATGCTGCCCATCAGTGCCATAATGCATATGCATACATAGTGTATCTTCAGAAAATGAAATAGCATCTATCAAGTCAGAGGTTTTTATGCACACTGGAACTTCCACATGTGCTGTGGTGCCATTAGATTGGGGATAGGATGTCTGCTGTACACTTACAGAGC
Organism: Euleptes europaea; assembly: GCF_029931775.1. Lineage (NCBI taxonomy): Eukaryota > Metazoa > Chordata > Lepidosauria > Squamata > Sphaerodactylidae > Euleptes > Euleptes europaea. The sequence goes on from NC_079316.1 coordinate 43,378,905, forward strand.
TAATTTCTTCTGAAAGTTTGCCAAAGTCCAAGCCTAGTCAGCTTCCAAAATTTGATTGGCTCCCATCCATAACTAATTATTGTAATGGGGACGGGGCTATTATAGAACTTTTATTAGTAGCAAGATTCAGAGAGTGCATATTCTTTTTCTCTTTCATCAGTTACTATGTAAAATTGAATGTGTTCAAGCCATCTTGAAATATTCAGCTCTGCTAATATAATTCTGAACATAGTTCCTACAGTTTCCAAGAACATCTCCTCTTCAAATACACCCTGCATACAAATGGTTTGAGCTACATGTCTCATAAACCCTGAAATTAGCAAATTTAACTTTTATTTGATCCCTTATTTCTCAAAAAATATCCCTACTATACTATATATGAGAGCCAGCATGGTGTGGTGGTTAAGGTGTTGGACTAGGACCTGAGAAACTCAGGTTCAAATCTACACTCGTGCCAGGGAAGCTTGCTGGGTGACCTTCGGCAGGTCATGCACTCTCAGCCCTGAGCCTGGCAAGCATTTGGATGGGAGACCTCCAGGGAATACCAGGGTCATGATGTGGAGGCAGACAAAGGGGGGGGGAACCCACCTCTAAATGACTGTTGCCTTGAAAACCCTGCAGGATCACCATGAATCAGCTGTGACTTGACAACAACAAAAATTATATACAGCATTTTCTAGATGTATAATAAATAAATTTTATTTGACCTGTTAGTATGCCTGATGGCTAAAGAAGTGAAATATGATTGCTGCATTCCTAAGCAGTGTTACACCCATCTAAGTCAAATGAAGTCCATGGTAGGGCTGTCAAAAAAAAAAAATTCGGTACAGTTCGGATTCGGCCGAATTTGGCCCTTGTGGGTTCGGTACGTGCTGAAGTCCGAACTCCCCCACTTCGGATCCGTTCAATTCGGCGGGAATTCAAAGTTCGGGAAAAAAATTCGGCCGAATAAAGCCATTAAAAACACAACCGCGCCTTTCCGCGGCTCTGGGGGGGGCATTTTTGGGCTTAGAGGTCCCAAACTTTCAGCAGAGCTTCAAAGGACGTATATTGAAAGACTCCCCGAGTTTTGTAAAGATTGGGTCAGGGGGGGCTGAGATATGGGCCCTGAAAGGGGTCCCCCCCACCCTTAATGTGTATCTCAGCAGAGCTTGCCGCCCACGCACAAAGCTCCCGGCCCGACAAAAAGCTGATGAGAGCAAGGGCGGGGCAGGTGCTAAGAACTTTGCAAAGCAACACAACTGAAAAGCAACACCTTTGCAAACATGCAAAGGGCGGGGCAGGTGTGAAGAATTTTGCTAAACAATACAACTGCAAAGCAACACAAGCACGCAATGCAACACCTTTGCAACAGTGCAAAGCAACACCTGACACCTGGGAGTTTGCAAACCATGGAAAGGGACAGAGGCAGCTAGCTATGCATAATGAGCAGGAGGGGGTGAAATTTCTCCTTTTGCATTGGACTTGGGACCAGGCAGATGCATTCTTTAAGTCACCATTTGAAAACCAGTTTTGAGCAAGCATCAAAATAACCTAACTGATCTTATGAATGAGGAAAAACCTGAAGAATAAAAATGAAGTCCCCCCTCAAACCAGGGAGAGAGAGACTGGAGGGGGAACACACACCCCAGGCAGAACCGGCAAAAGCCCCTTTTGGCTCCCCCCCCCCACAGAAACTGCTCCCTCCCCACACACACACACAGACTCTGCTTTCCCCCCCACACACACACAGAAAAGAAAAATTATAGATTAAAGCCCCCAAAGGGGTCTTACTGTGGCTGTCTTCTGTTCCAGCAGGAGGGGCTGGGAGGCTGGGTAATCCAATATGATTCCATTTGTATCCAATATAAGATCCATATGTATGCATCTCTCGAGGGTGATCCATTCATCCCAATAGGGAAAAGGGGAAAGCCCATATCTTCGGGGGGCCCTGACCCAATGTTTACAAAACTTGGGTGGTCTCTTAAAAAGCCTTGACTGAAGCTCCGCTGAAAGTCTGGGGTCGGCACACCCAAAAATGCGCCCCCTGCAGCCACGGAAAGAGAAAAGGGGGGGAGCCGATATTTCAGCCCCCACTGAACCCATCTTTACAAAACTTGGGTGGTCTCTTAAGAGGGATTCTCTGAAGCTATGATAAAAGTTTGGGGGCTGAACCCCCAAAAAAGCGCCCCCTGCAGCCACGAAAATGGAAAAGGGGGGAGAGGAAAAAGGGGTGGAGCCCATATCTCGGGGGGCCCTGACCCAATGTTTACAAAACTTGGGGGGTATCTTAAGAAGCCTTGTCTGATGCTCCGCTGAAAGTTTGGGGTCGGCACACCCAAAAATGCGCCCTCTGCAGCCATGGAAAGAAAAAGGGGGGGAGCCCATATCTCGGGACCCCCTGACCCAATGTTTACAAAACTTGGGTGGTCTCTTAAGAAAACCTGTCTGAATATCCCCTGAAAGTTTGGGGTCGGTACCCCAAAAAATGTGCCCCCTGCAGCCACGGAAAGGAGCGAATGTGCACAAGCACCCCCTCACACACACATGAGGATTTCCCTCTCTCTCTCTCTTTCCCCGGCCGGCCGCACATCAGCTGATTCCTCCAGTACTCAATCCTGACTGATTGGCCAGAAGAAGACCCAGCTTGACCACCGATTGGCCGGGGGAGGAGAATGCTGCTTACTGAAGGTTATGCTGCTTACTGACGGCCCCGAATTGGCCGGATTTATTCGCGAACTGCCGAACTCGCTGAACTCGGCCCCCCCGTTGCCCGCCAGTTTTGAGTTCGGTTCCTCCCGAACTAAAAACCGCCGAATCAAGGGAAATTCGGCTGATTTTCAGTTCGGGCCGAACCGAATTGACAGCCCTAGTCCATGGGCATAACTTTCAGCTCAGTTCTAAACTGGCCCGCTGAGAATCCTACAGAACTCCATTCAATGATGATGACTCCTGTAATAGTGTTTCTAGGATTACACTGTTTGCTTAGGATTGTACTGAGTGTCTTGCAATTAAAATTCAAACACAGAACACAAATTGTTACAGATTAATGAGACAATTCTTGCTTATATACACTTGTAAGAACAGATGACCTATGCTAATTCAATACGAGTAAAGATAAGACAAGTGCCTTCTGCCTATGTAGTGTTGAGTGTACACATGAATGGATAACATTTTTTAAAAATTCCAGTTTATAGGGATTCATTAGAGCCAGTGGTCAGCTCATTAGTAGTAACCTTGAGAAACCCAGTTCAAATCAGATCAGTTTTATTATTTACAGCAGCTATTATCAGTAGATTTGAAGCAGCTGATGATGAAAATAGGAACTGTCTTTTGCCCATGATTCAGAGACCTACGTACATACAGAGTTTCCTTATATCAATCGTAAGCAGAGTTGTACCCTTCTAAATCCACTGACATCCACTGGAACTTAGGATAGGATTAGGATTGGTCTACCTATTTACCCTGGTGGTAGACTCCAGGAGATAGACTTCATAACAGGAATATACTTCTGGACCAGCACAAATATTTCAGTGCCCTGATCCTGCTCATATATGCCTGAAGGGAGTATCTGCATGGATATCCACAACAGTATGTGGATTCACTCATGTCTGTGTTGTACATGTGATTCCCCAACTCAGTCCGGCAGATGAAGTTGCACGTGAACAGCCCTGTAGCTGCTACCCATGCTCAACTCAGTTTTCCAGGAAAGGTAGGAGAACTGAATTCAGTTTTCCTCCCGCCTCCCTCTCTGCTAAACAGCTAATCTGAACAACTTGCATCTTATTTGACAGTTCTACTTGTGCACAGCCTCAAATGTCATGGGTCTGAACAGCTGTTCTGGGGCTTATGAGTTTGATGTGCTGGTTTTGTATGAACAGAAAACTCAAGTGGAAAATATGTCAGTCATATGTAGATGTTGGGACACCTTTAGAAGACTAGGAACATTTTCATAAAAGGCCATTCATGGTGTTATATAGTATCCAATTGATTCCGTAGAATATATCTGACACAACCAAAACCAAATAAGTAAGTAGATTCAGAAATTAGGCACATCAGCAACTGTATATTATGCTGAGTGCTTCAGCAGGTTCCAAATATCATCCGTTTGTACTTGTTCAGTATTTCCATATTTTATTTTATTAAATTTCAAAGTCTTTGCATAGAAAAAGAATAATCATAAATAAAAATCATAAACATATACATCAAACCATAATGACAATACTTTGTTTGGTTTCTCTTCAATCAGAGACTAATGAACTCCTTCTTGTTGTGAATCTACAGGACACGCTGCATCTGGACATGATTTTTCTTTTTCCAGTGGGGGAGAGTGTAAGGTTAAAAAATTGAAGCTAAATTCTCTGGCTGTTTAGTAATCCCACAGCCTTTCCTAGAACGGTTAGGCAATAAACTATCACTAACAGCACCCTGGCAAACTGCCTGCTTTTCTTCCATGTTCGTATTTTTCATGTCCCACCCTATTGAGTTATTCACAACACCCTTGTTTAGATTTCAGAAGCAGCTTTTGGGATCTGCTGGATGGGTTCTGATGCAGAAAGAGTTGCACCCAACATGGTTTTGTGTGGCACCTTTGGCTTGGGACAGCAAAGGAGAGCCAGCATGGTGTAGCAGTTAAGAGCAGTGGACTCTAATCTGGAGAACCAGCTTAGATTCCCCACTCTTCCACATGAGCAGCAGACTGTAATCTGATGAACTGGGTTGGTTTCCCCACTCCTACATATGACATTGGTCTAGTCACAGTTCTCTTTGAGCTCTCTCAGCCTCACCTACCTCACACGGTGTCTGTTGTGGGGAGAGGAAGGGAAGGATATTGTAAGCCACTTCGATTTTCCTTAAAAAGTAGAGAAATCAGCATATAAAAACCAACTCTTCTACATCTATAACATACCATATAAATTGGGATTCCATTGCATTCAGGCTGCACATGTGGTTCTTGATCCAGCAGGATAGGCAGCCTGTGAAAGTAACTTAGCTCGTGCAAATCTTATGTTGCTGATCCCAACTGCTAATCAGATCTCATTGGAGAAACAGAAACACTGGCTTGGATCAGCTGTAATGCAAACCATGGTTTGTTTTACCAATGGTTAGCTTGTGAAACCAGGATTTGGTTAGCTAACGATCACTCAAATGCTGGCTTGCCTCAACTAATTCATCGCCTCAGTCTGTAGCTAAGAAAGGCAGTGATAAGGAAACAAACCAGAATTAAGCCAGGATGTCCTCATTCATACATTATGCAAAACCATATTTAAGACTAACTGGTTTAAAAACAACAACTTCAGTCCTTGTTTGATGGACTCTAACTATGGTCCATCAAATTACCTATGTTCAAACAATCCATTTAACTATAATTATTTTAATTAAACCATGATTATTCTGAACTGAGCCACTTTGCAACACATTTGGTGAAATCAAACCAGAGAAAAGGCAAGATACAAATTGTTATGTAGATAATCCAAAAGCGACAGAGAAGAGAGGGAGAAGCAAAGATCATTCCCAACTATAATATAAGTTAACAAACAAAAAATATGTTAACTTGAATAATAACAGTTTCAGAGGTAGGACCGAGTGGGATTTCTTTTCCTGAAAATTGTTGATAAAAAACACACAATCATGCTCCAGAAAAAACTGAAGTGATAGCTAACACTTAAAAATATTTGCTACCTTTTCATAAAGAGCAAATGCTATTTTTTCACTAACAAGGAAACCTATATTTGTTTGTGTACTGAGTCTATAGAACAGAGACATGTGTTAGGTCTAAAGCATTAGAACACTGAATGAATATAGTTCTAATACAACCAGCATGCGAAAGAAGTCTAATACAATTGGCAGTTCAGTCCTAGGCCGAGTTATACCACTCTAAGCACATTGATTTCAATAGACATAAAGGGTGTAATTCTACCCTTTTAAATCCATTAAAGTTGATGGGCTTAGAACAGTGTAACTCTGTTTAGGATTGCACTATGAATAACCCATCATCATGGACAGAAAGATTTTTAAAGGCAAATTTGCTGTGCCATGTCTGTGTGACTCCAGAATATCAGACCATGAATCCCAGCAATGATGAACATCAAGCCGCCTGTTTGAAATAAAATTGAGCTACAAGTGGGTATTGTGTTAGTTACATAATTTGTGCTCTCCACATCCATAAATGAAATAATCAGCAAACAATGTAACACCATTGACTTCTAAAAATGGAGCTATGAATAATTAGTCCATTCTTCTCCAAAAGAAAAGGGGCATTTGTTGCTGATGCTTGTTTTTGTTACCTCCCAGTAGAGGATTGTAATAATGTGCCATATAATGAGTAATGCAAATTGATGCCAAAGGATTCAGTATGAGTGTCAAATCTCACCACCTACCTCCTCCATTGTTTGAATGCTGTCAGCACAAGGAATTCATTGTCCGGGTCTTCCAGTGCAACCATTGTGTGATCATGAGAGTAATTCTGCTAGTCAATCCCATCACAGCTATATAACCAGAAGTCTTACACACAACGAAATGAAAACTGCCGTTGTGAAAATTTCTTACAGAATACTCTTTTCTTATTTTGTAATGTAGCCAACTGTACGAGGTCAACCTCTCAAAGAGTGAAAATGAGAGAAGCCCAAGCAGAATTCTTATTTCTGAAAATATGTTTCCAAATGGAAACACAAGACTAAGGCTTCAAAAGGTCCAAGATTTGATTAATATCTAGCCATCTTATATTTAAAGTTCCCTCTGATAGAAAGAGTGAAGCTGTGCCTGTGCCACTACCCTCTTCACACAGAGAGAGGTGGTTAGCACTTGCCATAGGAAGTTATTTCTGGAAAATAGCTTCAGGAGATCAGTTTTCTGGATATTTTAGCAGGAATAAAGTTTTCTTCTCATATTAAGTTCACAACATGGAGCTACTGCAGCTCTATAGCTCTGTAACATTGATTGACGTTTCTTACGTTATCAGAGCAGCATGAAAAGACGATCTGCTCCTGTGGTTTCCCCACCATAATGAGAAGAGTGAGAAGTGTCACTCAGAAGCACCAAGTATACCCACCACGCTCCAACTTCTCAAACCTCTCTCAAAATCTCTCCAGGATCAGAGGAGCATGCCTATTATTTTGGGTGCGGTGGAACACAGGCAGGATGGTGCTGCTGCAGTCGTCTTGTTTGTGGCTTCCTAGAGGCACCTGGTTGGCCACTGTGTGAACAGACTGCTGGACTTGATGGGCCTTGTTCTGATCCAGCATGGCCTTTCTTATGTTCTAAACATCCAATGCGGCCTAATATTCTGTTGAAAAGGGGGATTCAGAAAAGAGGGATGTACTTTTTCTTGTCACTTTTCCACCATTGAGAATTTCTTTTTCTTGTCACTTTTCCACCTATCTTCCTTGGTGGCAGGGCTGCAACATTTCTACTGAGGCTAGGGTTGCCATTATCCAGGTGGGGACTGGATATTTCCCAGAATTATAACTGATCTCCAGACTTCCTCTAGAGACAATGGCTGCTTTACATGGTGGACTCTACGATATTATACTTTGCTGAGATCCCTCCCCTCCCTAACCCCTACTGTCCCCAGGCTCCACTCCCAAATCTCCAGGAATTTCCCAACCCAGGGATGGCAACCCTAAGTGATTGTTCAAAGAAAGGAATGGAAAATTAATACCTTTCACCCACTTCTAATTAACATCCTTAATAGCCTCAAGTTACCCCTTACCTCCTTCAATTGCCCTGCTTACTCACAGTGCCTAAAGGGAAATTTTCAGGATCATTTAAGCATGATAAGAATGCTAGTATTATTATTTGCTTTTTTAAAAAAGGTGGTATCTTAGTAGGCAGAACTGTGCTGATCAGATGAGTGATGTCTAAAACTAGTTTACAAGTATAACTAGAAATGCTCTTCCCACAAGCTCTCATCCTTTTATGTGGAAATGTCACAAATGTAAGTTAAAAAGCCTGCTTTTTGAGAATTTCTTATGTGAGGCCAATCGGCGCTCAGCAGAGGGTGCTGCACTCGCAGAGCCCAACTTGGCTTCAGCCCCAGAGTAAGAGCTGATTATATAATGCAAGTAGGGTTGCCAACCTCCAGGTACTAGCTGGAGATCTCCTGCTGTTACAACTGATCTCCAGCCAATAGAGATCAGTTCACCTGCAGAAAATGGTCACTTTGGCAATTTGACACTATGGTATTGAAGTCCCTCCCCTCCCCAAACCCCACTCTTCTCAGGCTCTGACCCAAAAACCTCCCGTCGGTGGCAAAGAGAGACCTGGAAACCCCAGATGCAAGGCATGCAGAAGTGGAAAATAGCCTGGGAGGAAGCATGAACCTTAATTTGGAATGGCAAAATCCTGATGTGCAACATTATATACAAACACATATGTAGCTATTTTCACCTGTTTATTTTGGGCAGAAAATTTGGCTTTCAGGGATAGTAGGGCAGAGAGAAACATGTCTCTAAAAACCTTCAAAGTCTGGAAGTATACACAGTTTTTCAATACTGTGTGTTTATTGCTATATCCCCCCATCCTTTCTGCAGTTGTTCCCCCAAATTTTTCTAGTTACTATTTTTTTTATTTTGATTAGTCACATTAGTAATTCCATACTGAATGAACAGCGGTAACTTGAGACACCTTAAGAACAAACAAATGTATTGTGTCTTGTGGTCTAGCGAATGAGCTGGAAGACTATATTTCTAGGAGCTACTTAACTTTTTCCAAGAGCCTTTGGAGCTACCAGTCACAAAATGGCAACTCGGCTGATGGAGTTGTTACAAAACGGCAGCTTGTATAGAAATTATGCTGTTTCAAAGCAGGTCTGCAGTGCTCAGATGGGGAAGTCTGCTGGTTTCTCTGCTGGTTTCCCAAGCAAACCACCAACACCACCCCAAACTAACTTGTCCTGAAGGGGGGAAATATAGTATTTCCTGGAAAAGTCAAATAGCAGCTTTAATGCACGGGGAAATAGTTGATGTCGTGCAAGGATGAGTATGTGTGCATGTGGAGGAGGAGGACAGGCAAATTACAACAGCATAGGAAGAAGAGTAGAGATCTATATTTAAGTGCTTGGAAAGTGATTGGTCACTTCCAAATGACCTTCTGCCTACCTCTGGCCTAGAGCACTCTTCATCAGACCAATGCAAAGTGCATACTCAGTTGGTGGAGATATCTATGACTTTTCTATGCAAAGCTTAAATGTATATGAGATAAGCACAGTGGCAATTTGTAAAAGTAATTACAACTTAGAATTGTAGAATCATAGAGTGCGAAGAGGCCATACAGACCATCTAGTCCAACTCCCTGCTCAATGCAGGATCAGTCTAGAGAATCCCTGACAAATGTTTATCCAGCCACTGCTTGAAGTCTACCAAAGAGGAGGAGCTCACCACATCTCTAGTTAGTTTTCTTATCTAATTTAACCCTTTCAGACAAAGAAAAAACCTTGGTCTTGACTGAGCTCTGAGTGAATTGAATCAAATTTGGTGATAAATGCTTCTTCAGTTCTAGTTCAATGCTAATTAAATGACATGTTTGAATAATGGTCAACTGAGATGTGTCCTGTGAAACGGAAATGTGCTCTCGCTAGTTGCTGAATTACAAAGTTTTTGTCAGATTTGTGACTGTTTATTCTCAGAAACAGACCTGTTTGACTTACCTAGGCTGTGATTGTTGGTCTGGAATGGCGTATATAATGTTGGAGGAGGATTGGGTGAATGAGATGGCTGAGGTTATTATGCCCACTCCATACATGCTGCTGGAAAATCCGTGTCCTTCTATGGAAGACAATTGGTATAAAAAGACATTGTTGTATGTGCACAGAGCAGACCAACAGCATTCCCAATGAGTAGGGTTGCCAACTGCCAGGTAGTAGCAGGAGATCTCCTGCTAATACAATTGATCTCCAGCCGATAGACATCAGATCACCTGGAGAAAAATAGCTGCTTTGGCAACTGGACTCTATGGCATTGAAGTCCCTCCCTTCCCCAAACCCCGCCCTTCTCATGCTCCGCTCCAAAATTCTCCCACCAGTGGCGAAGAGGGACCTGGCAACCCTACCAATGAGTTACTTTTAAATTCATTTTCTTTTCAATATTCAAATTCCATCCAAATGAATTTCCCAACCTTAAAGAGAGCAAAGGCGCAAAGGCTGCTGAATCAGCAATTCCCCAACAATTAGTTTGCCTCCTCCATCATCACCATCCTTCACCATGTCACTGCCCAGCCATTTAGCCATGTGGACTGTTTTTATGTTGCATCCTGCTTTGGCGCAGTGGTCCTGACTACCATCCTGAGGGTACCCTCTCCCCAAACCCCAGTCAACTTCCATATGCATTTTTACTTTAGAGGTTTACATTGCCACCAAATGTTGGCAGAAATGCTGACAACCATCACTGCTTCCCCAAGCAAAGATACTCTCTGGCCTGCTTTCACAGCACCAAGTAGGATTGCCAGGTCCCCCCTGGCCACCAGTGGGGGAATGGTGGGGTAGGATTGCCAGATCCAGGTTGGGGAACTCCAGTAGACTTGAGGATGGAGCCTGGGGAAGACAGGGACCTCAGTGGGGTACAATGCCACAGAGTCCACTCTCCAAAGCAACCATTATCTCCAGGGGAACTGATCTCTGTACTCTGGAAATGAGCTGTAATTCCAGAGGACCCCTAGGTCCCACCAAGACCCAATCCAAAGATCACATGAAAGCAAATTACGTGACTTGTCTGGTTCCATGGGCCTTCAGGAAAGCAGAAGACCTGAATTTTGTCCTTGTTTTCCAGCTTGGTTACCCTGAGCATGAGCCCTCACTGGGATGGCTGCAAGCTTCTAGAAAGTAGGGAGGAGGAAGAAATGTTTGGTAGAAATTGCCAGCTGCCTGCCAGCTTCATGCTCTCACCATCTCAAGGCTGGGAAGCATGTCAGATGCTAGCCAACAGTCACTCTCAGGAACCAGTGACATGGCCAGAAAAAATATGCTGCAGCAGTTAAACGATAAACCTGGTAAACTAAACTTGAAGCAAGAGGCGAGATTTCACTTTTACAGATGTATATCCAGGAAGTTAAAATGCCTTGATCCTCAGGTATGAGCTGTTGAATGAATACCATGCACCCTTTTAGTGATCCTGTGTGTTTTTAATGGGCTGAAGTGAAATTGTCTCAGCTTCAGTGTCATCCATATGAAGAAGCGGAGACTGATACCCATGCTTTGATCATCCTATGTACCCTTTTGCAGTTGGAATTGTAGAGTTACATTATAACCATTGCCATCGTTTATTTTGCATTTTAGCTGGAGAGTGACAAGACAAATTTAAAGTCTGAAAGATGGGCATCTCGGGAAAGTGGCAGTGGAGCTGGAAGGAGTGAAGAAATGGAATCTAGTGGAGACTGTGATGATGAGGATGGGTGCCAAGGATCGGGTGAAAAGAGCCGCACAACAGGTAGGAGTAATGGGTTTGCATACATATGTATGAGAAATTCACCGAAGCTGTGTTTGTCTACCATTATGATTTAAGGCTTTGACTGACTGCCTTATGGCTCAACAGGCCTTCAAACCATAGTTGTGATTACTATGAAAATGAACATAATAGACACAATGTTATAGTGTGGGCCTGCAAGACAGAGCTATTCCACCAGGCCTATAGTTGAGGGCAGCCACGGGTCGGGTATAATTTTTGCTGGCCTGCCTACCCGCCCCCCTCTATGTTATGTTTTATGTCAACCTGAGGGGGCAACCTGCCGCCTGTCTCAGGTAGTATGAGTGTAATTTGGTGCCATTTTGAGTTTCGAGTTTGAAGGTTATTTTAATTAGATTTTACTGATTTAAACTTAGAATTTATGAATTTTATTATTTACTGTTATCGATGTATTTTAAATGATGTTACCTGCCCTGAGCCTGGCCTTGGCCGGGGCAGGCGGGCTATAAGTTGCAAAATAAATAAAATAAATAAATAGTTTACCTAGCAGTGTTGTGTGAGTTGCGTCATTCAGGTATGAAGCTTTATTTAAAGCCATCGCTTTGGCTGTTATTCCGTGTTCGCCGGTTCACCTGCAAAGATATGTTCGCTGGTTCAAAGATTTGATTTCCTGCTCATCTTTATGTATTGTTGGTAACATGGTGGGAGGAAATGTTCCTGCTGAAGTGATGCCAGAGCCCAAGCATTGGAGGGGAGGGATGAGGAAGTTGGCTACACTTTACAGGGCTCTGGGGTGAGTTACAAGCCCGTTACTATTATCTGGTCTACTTACGTAATTTCAGAAATAATCGGGATTTTTCTTTTGTGATTCTTGAGACTGCATGGATGGAGATCAGAGGGGGAGGGGGAGGCAATGTTACAGAATTGTGCTTGAACCTTGAGGGATGTGCTGTTTCATAGGACAGGACACATCCATTTCCAAGGATCACCTGTTGCTTAAACTCTGCAGTTGTGTGGGTGTAACTTTTAAGCAAAGATTTTCATTTTCATGTTTATTCTACAAAATGTTGCATGGCACTTTCTGGTTCTTCGCTAGGATTTTGGATTTGCTCGGGGCTTCAAATAACATGTTTCTCCTTCAAAGCAGTTCAAATGAAACAGCAGCCAGGTGCTACTAAGCACTTTTTAATTGACTATTAAACTATTTATATGCTATTGCTTTGCCAGAATATACCAAGACTTCTCAGTAATGTAAAATGAACAGCATTTCAAACTTGGCTAACAGTGAGCCTCAACAGCACAGTATATGAAATCTACATTTCAGCCTATCTCCTCATATTGCCATATTAGATGAAAAAAGTGTCCTTCATTACTACAGGTGCAATGATTGGATAGGAATTATATCCACTAAAAATATAGTGCAAATAAATTTTCATGAATGCTTTGAATTTGTAACATTAAGAGCAGCAATTCCATCTTGAGAAAATTATAATGGTATTTTGTAATTAACTTTAAAGCACTGTTATGTGTTTAGGCCGCTAGCTGTAAATCTGTTTTGCATATCTCGATGCAATTAAGAGAGAGAAGGGGAGTAATCTAATTAAAGGCCTCTTTTGCTTTCGTAGTAATATGATTTTTCAAAACTCCAGCAATTCCATTTAGTGTCAATCCTATATAAGCTGTAAACCATGGTAATTTTAAATGGTACCGTAATTCAAATCTGTACATTTCATAGCTTGAGATACATCCAGGATCTTTTGTTCTAAAAAAAATGCAAAAGGAATTTTATGATGATGAACGGGGTTAGCTTCCTCCTCTTCCCCGTGAAGTGGTTTCATACTCTCAACATTTGACTGCAGATGCTTATGCATTGTCTCTATATTAGTACTGTTCCTCAAAACTTTGCATTCAGACTGAGGGAAATAACTGCTCAGAGCTGGGAGACAGAAACCCATGTTCTATTCAATAATTACTTTTTATTAACTACAACACCGCTTTACAGTGTGACCTATTTAGTGTATTTAGTGTATGAGATGACTAGGTGCATATGCAAAGTTTCATTTAGAAATTTTCAACTGTTGTACAGTTAAACTCAACTGAATGATTCATTGTGGCTTTATGTGAAATTCTGAGGCAAGTAATTAAGTAATAATACAAAGTAGCAGTATATACAACCATGGCTAAATTAACATTATTAGTGCATAACAGATCAATCTCTGAATTTTATGAAAAATATTTTAAATTACATCATCATTAATTAGAAAAAGAAATAGAATGTAAGAATCTAAGCAATAAATATAATTATAAACTGGAAAGTGGTAAGTCAAAGAAAGTGATAAATGGATTGTAATCAAAGTAAGTTCCAAAACAATCTAACAATTTGTATGTGTATGTTGGTTTTGTTTGAAAAATAACACAAATTTTATATAAAAAACAAAGGGTACAATAGCTGGCTCTTGATACAGCTAAAATGGTTACAGAATTAATATATGATTGGCGTGTGTTCACTCTTATTTCAAAGGAGCTTTCCATTTACTTAGCATTTTCAGAAATGTTACAAATCTAAAAGTATTATCAATGTATTTCACTTCTTACGTTAATCTCTTCCATTAAGATTTGTGACGTGCCAGTGTTTTGTTTACTATAATTGCAAATAAGCCTTTTATAGACAAAACAATGATTAGCTCTTAAAACCATAATTTACCGTATATACCCGTGTATAAGCCGACCCGCGTATAAGCCGAGGTGCCTAATTTCTCCCCCCAAATGGGGAAAAATTAGGCACCCGCGTATAAGCCGAGGGTCGGCTTATAACCCCTCCCCCCCCGCAGGCTTACCTCAATCCAGGTGCGCAGGCCGGCGCCGGCCGGCAGCAGCCTCGCTGCGCCCGGCAGGGGCGGCGACGGGACCTCCAGAGGCCTCTGGAGGCCCTTCCAGGGCGCTCCTGGCCAGGGGAAGCCACGCGGGCATGGCAGCAATGGCGGCGGAGGCGGCGATGGCGGCGGCGGTAAGTTCCCCCCTCCCTCCTCCCTCCTCTCTCCCTCCCTCCCCCCTCCCCTACCGTATTGACCCGCGTATAAGCCGAGGCCGGCTTTTTCAGCCCTTTTTTTGGGCTGAAAAACTCGGCTTATACGCGAGTATATACGGTAGATACTTAAGCATAATATATTTAATTAAATCTACATACCACATGAGTGTATTCAATTTGAATTCATACACTTGAGATAATCACGATTCCTACATCTCCAGTGATTTTTCAGGATTTCCATGCCTTAAAAAGTTCATCCTTAAAGATACTGCATTTCCTGAACATTTTTTTCTTTTTCCTTTTTGGTGACCTTTCACATCCCTTTGCAAAAGGGTATGAACAGCCCTGTTCACATGACAGATTGGTGTACAAAACCAGTGTGCACAGAAGAGCAGGAGGAGAACCTCCGCCCTCCACTTGCAACCAAGTATGCTGGCTTTGCTGCAGTATCTAAATTTTATGCATATGGGCTCTGTTCCCATGATGAGGAACATGTATTCCCAATTAGAAAGGCAGAGCCTACATTCCTACAGCTTGTACACATGAAGGCTCCACCCTTGTAATTTGTTCCTAATCACTCCTAATCATGGGGATGAACTCATACATACATTGTGCCCATGTGTGATAAATATACTGTGTATTCTAGACTACTGTTAAAAGAGGGAATATTTCCCCATTGCTGAGATAATTGTACCAATGCTTCCTTACTTAGTTCCAGCATAAGACTAGCAACATTTATCAGGGGATTAGGGCTGTGCATATTGGTAAACCTGAACCGAAAATAGCCATTTTGCCTTTTGGGGGGTTTAATTTGGGCCAAATACTAAAAACCGGGAAGCTGAACATAGCTGGATAGGCGATTCCCAAATAGCCAAATAGATATTCAACTTTTTTGGGTTTCAGCTATTCACCTTTGCTCAGATTCTCTGTGCCTTCTCCCATTTTTCTCGCTATGACTAGTTTTGTGAAAGCTTGTGCAACTCATGAGGTAATTTTAGGGCTGTGAAGTGAGTAACTTCTAATGTATTTAAACCTGTTTTAGTGTCAATTTTATGGAGATGATTCTAAATTGTTTTTATCATGTTTATATAGATGTTGTATAACTAATGCCAATAAAGGCTTCGTATTCGTATTTGACTAGTTTTGTTTGGGAGGGGACATATTTGCGGCCCTTTTGTGTAGGGGTAATGTAATCTGAGACAACTTGGTCTGACCAACTATCCAGGTCCATCACCCAACAGAAGACTAATCTGGATAGCAGAAGGATCATTAAAAGACCAATCTCACCCAGTCCTGTCTGGAGGGCTATACCCTCCAAGTAAAAGCACCAGCTTCAACAGTTGCTGATTGGGCTTCTGAAGAAGACTCCCTCACCCATGCAGATGAGCAAACTCGTTCAGAAGAGCTGCCTTTGTTGAGATTTCGTCTAGATCCAATATCACCACCCACCCACCCTCTTATGAAAACCTCTCAAACTGAGAATAGCGGGTTGGTTCACCCTCACCGTGACCATATCTTGAAATCAGATTATTCATGACTCTGTTAAAGGACTGTTCACAGGATATCCTTGGCCACAAAAAGAAATATTTTCTGGCCTAATTTTTCTTGCATTTAAGCCATTTTCCTCAGTTTGGAAGCTAATTTGCATGGACATCATGCAAAGCGACCCAGATATGAATGGAGGCCCCAGACTCAGAGGCATCAGCCTGCCAGTCAGCTCTTTCCACCAGACCTCGACAACACTGACCTTCTGAACCTGAAAACCGATCAACAGTTCAGCTCTCACAAACGCCCTTTGCAGGCCCATAAAATTAGACCGCCTGTCCCAAAGTTCACCAAACTTCAGTGTCCATCTAAGGCAGTTCCCTTGCAGCTATACTGCAAATTTGGTGACTCTACCTTGAAAAACGCCCGCCCCTGAGTCCCGAAAATAAATTCCATAGACTATAATGGACCAGATGTTTTTGGGAAACCCAGAAATAAAGCTGGAATACGCATTTACTGGTATGGGTATTTGGCTTATTTCAGTTCCCCCCTCCCCCCAAAAAGCAGGGGTCAGTAAACCTGAACCCAGAATTTACTGGGGAATTTTTTTTTTTTTTGCATACCCCTACAGGGGCTGATCTGAGAAGTCCCCAAGTTCTCAACAAGTTTAAGTAAATGGGACTTCAAGGTGTTTTTGGAGGTAGTTGGTCAGGCAACAGCTGAGGAATTTCAAAGTAGGAAGAAAGCTAAGCCTAGTGAAACATTCTCATCAATATTCTGCATATCTTACATTTCCATTGTCATATATCCTTTCTACTTACAAATGATAAACATTATCAAAATTGTGGTGACTAGATAAGCCAGCAGTTTTTGAAACCAAGTACAAAATTATACTTGGTCACATGCCCATATAGCTACCAAGGAGCGAACATACGTTTGTGCATCAGAAACCATGAGCATTTTCCCCTCAATACCCTCCTTTGACATGCAAATGAATTAACTTTTTTTAATTCTTGACATCTCCCTGCCTGATTTTTATCACATCTCAGCAGCTGTTGAAAATTAATGTATTTCTCTCATTGTTCATAAACGCTATCATTAGGAGGCTCTTTTGCATGTCAGGAACCCTTTCCCCCTCATTATGTTCTTATCCATTATTGCTTCTATGTCTTGTCTTCAGCACCAATGTACTGAATAAATTGTCATCTTAATCAGTCTTCATTCCCATGAGCCATGTGCTCAGGTTGCACTTCAGCTTGTATGTATCTAAATATGTAATTGTACAGCTGGTGATTTTTTTTTGGGGGGGGGGAGTAATGATTATTCCACCAATATTCCAAGAGTAGAACATCTGCTGGGCACATGCCACACTCATCAGATCCTCATATTTGCAGGTCTCTCATTTCCTTGCAGACTACCACACTATTGAATTGTCTTATATTTTTCTCTGCTTCTGTCATTAGAAGTCTGAATATCCCTCAGCATTCCAGGAGTGCTTCTCTTTTCCCCCCCTTCTTCTTCTTTTTTTTTTTGGTACCATGCAGTTCATGAGGTGTTTTGTTTCCGGCTCTCTCTTTACTACCTGTACAAATGATTTCAGTGTCATACCACTGTAAATGGTTCATTCTCTGCAGGAAGAGCTTAATGGCCTCCTTTAAAACCTCTCTCGCCTTTACTTGGGTTCTTAGATTTCTGAATGGAAGGATTATTGTCCCTCCTAACTACAGCTTAATCAGATTCCATTATCAACACAGTGGGTTTATTTTCTACACTGTGGATTCAACAGTTTATGAGAAGCCAAACTGGTCAAGAGAGTTAGTGAGGAAAAATTGTGTAAAATAAGGAGGGGAGAGAAAGCCATTAAAAGCAAGGGGGGGGAATGTGAAGAGAAGGGGAATATAGAAATGGTGTTCTTTCCAGCCCAGAATAATGTTAGTTGAGCTGATAGCAAAACCTAACTTGGACACAAAACATTGTATTTTTTTCGTACTGTGGAACTGACAAATCTCTACCCAGAGAGCCTGCAATCTAACAGTCCTGTCTTTCCCCCTACTGTAGCTCTTATAGAGCAAGCAAAAGCTAAGGTTACTGCCACACCTTGTGTGAGGAATGCAATGGCAATGCTCCCTCTTTGTGAGGGATACCCAGAGTCCTTAGAGGGATACTGCATTTGTAATTATGTCCAGGTGCTAGGAGAATAGATGAAGCTTCCAACATGTCAAAGCCACGTTATAGCACTACACACCACCTCATCCGTCATAGCATCTGTGTCCCATTGACTGTTTTGCTCTTTTAAGGTAGTTCCTTTGGGTCTTTTCCATTGTGTTTGTAAGTATCCTAAAATCACAAGATCCTTGGAATTATGGATACAATAGGCAGTACAAATCTATTTGTACTGTGGGTGCAGCGCTTGAGTACAGAGGGATCCCAATATGGCGGCGGAGGAGGAGTTGTTGTTGTGTATACCCCAATTTTCTCTACCTTTTAAAGGAGACTCAAACGGGCTTACAATCACAATCCCTTCCTTTCCCTACAACAGGCACTTTGTGAAGTAGGTGAGCCTGAGAGAGTTTGGAGAGAACTGTGACTGGCCCAAGGTTACCCAGCAGGCTTCATGTGTAGGAGTGGGGAAACCAACCTGGTTCACCAGATTAGAGTCCACTGCTCTTAACCACTACATCATGCTGGCTAGAGCATTATTCTTTCTCCTCCCTTGCTTATGAACAAAGAAATACTCAGGGAGCACAAAGAAATACTCAGTGATGATAAGGGAAATGGTCGGTTTGTGTAAATGTTTGGAGTGCAAATAGTGCAAAGCATGGAAAGGGAGGGCTGGGTGTTGGCTATCTCACTTCTTGTTCCAGCAAGGCTGGAAAAGAAGTGAGATAGCCACCACCAAGAAGAGAAGATAATGTGTGTGTGTAAAATGCCATCAAGTTGCAGATGACTTATGGTAACTCCTTTTCAAGGCAAGAGATTAACAGAGGTGGTTTGCCACTGCCTTCCACTGAATAGCAACCTTGTTATTCCTTGGTGGTCTCCCATCCACATACTAACCAGGGCTGACCTTGCTTAGCTTCTGAGATCTGACGAGACTGGGCTGCACCATGCTGCTGTTCCTCCCCTAGAGAAGATAATACTAGATTAATAATCTAATTACTTGGCATAAAACAGTTTCAGAAGGTGTTTCCACTCAGTTGCCTTCTTGTCACATTCCACTTTATATATCCTCCATTATCTTTCTTATCCCTCCCAATATGCTTCTCCTTGTTACATGTTTGCAGCACACACACAGGTGCAGCATACACACATGTGCAATAACATGTACTTGGATGGGAGACTACCAAGGAATACCAGAGTTGCTGTGCAGAGGAAGGTAATAGCAAACCACCTCTGTTAGAGTCTTGCCTTGAAAATCCCATAAAGGATTGCCATAAATCAGCTATGACTTGATGGCACTTCACACACATAAACACACACACAACCCTGATTAGGATTGCACTGAAAATCCCTTTGAAAGTTACAGAAATTCCTAATAAATTTATAAAGAATAGGGCTGTTAATCTCCAGTCCAGAAGGAGGTTTCAGTGGACTAATCCTTAAATAGCAGAGTAAATCCAGCATAACGGAACTGAGCACTATAACCCTGGTGTTTCTTCCCTGTTCATTTGTCCCACTTCCACGGGCTGTTTTGTTGCTGTTTTCTGAGCTTCCTCCTGTTGGCCAATAAAACTAAAATCATATGGGAATCATGCAGGGACATAAAAAACCCTGCAAGGAAGACATGTTGATTGAATTACATCTTGAAACTGAAGATAAATCTTTTTTTCTTATACCCAAGTGCCCAATGTCAACTCTACACTTTGTTCATCTTCCAAATGGATATATCCCTGAAGTCTGCAATCTGTTTTTCATTTCAGGTAAATAAATTCCCACTTCCTGATTTTGTGCTTCCTGAGAGCATAACACATTTTTCTTGATCAAGGCAAAGAATTTTTTTAAAACAACCAAATATTACCTGGTTAGTTTTCCTGCTCAGAATGATATGTGTACCTCAAGATTTGGGATTTCTTTTATATATTAAAAAACTTAGACATAACATATATCCAAAGGTGAGAGCTATAAACATTATAGGAAAATGCAACCTTCGTAGATTATGATTTCTGGTGGTACTCAACTCTTAAGCTTTTATTTGTAGTTATGACCAGATGCTTTCGGCGATATAAACTCCACTTTGCAGCATGAACATTAAATAAGGGTGATCTAGACAATAATTGATCCTTAATTTCTTTCAGTTTGGTTGTTCTACAAAGAGACTAAACATTGCCAAAAGGGAACCTTTTTAGCCCATTTTCCATTAAATTGTTATCCACAGCTAGCTGTTCATTTGGGGGAAAAACAGTATTAAATTAGAGGTTGAAAATACCTTTTAGTTTACAAATTGGAAGTTGCTGAATAGAAGCCAAATTGATCACCTGGAGAAAACAGTGTTGCTTTTTCCATACTCTTGTTCCTCCTTCATTCAGTATGTCAACTCAAAGGTATCAAAACTAAACGGGCACAAATCTACTATTTCACTGTAGAAATTACCCAATATTCTGGTATTTATAAGCATAAGAAGCAGCTATTCGGACATCTAACCCTGTACTCTCTGACCAGCAGAAGCTCTCCCAGGGTCTCAAGCCAAAGGTTCTTTAACTGAAGATCCTGATGATTGAATTGGGATCTTCTGCATGCAAAGCATTTTTTTCTGCATAGATAAACTAATACTGGGATGGAGTAAGCTTTGTAAAGTGAAGTTAGGCAGCTGATTTCTGAAGTCAAAGTTGATCAGATGAAAACATTTTTGGAATGGGCTTCTGAAAGATAAGGCTATTAAAACGGGTATGCATCTGCAGCCATAAACTGAAACCAGAGCAAAGATCCTGAATTTTTTATGTGTTTCACGCTTAGTAAGAGCCCAGTGGGTTACATTGCATATCTTAGGGGAAGTGGTACACAAGGCCTGACAAAGATCTACAGCCTCCTCCAGCTCTTCTTCTAACTCTCCGCCTTTTTTCTTGGAGATTGTACCACAAGACAGTGACCCCCATATCTGAAAACTACCTGCTCTTGATGTAGAGCACCATCTCCCTAATAGCTTGTAGACATGGCTGAGCTTGTCCCTTTAGTACCCACTTAACCTCTTTCCTCCCATCCCACACTGTCTCAGTTTTTAGAGTACCTTCAGTCCATTCATCTCTTTCATCTCTTTCCTCCTGCCCAAACTACATTACCAATGCACTCCTGCTCATTGGTAAAACACCTGCAAAAAAGCACATCTATGAAGAGAAGGGAATCATGCATGGTGCCCTGAGCTCCTTGGAGGAAAGACAGGATAAGAATGTGATGAGATTTGTAATCCTCTGGCGGATATGAATAGTATAATGTGCAGATTAGTCCCCAAACTTTTCCCAAAATGTATAAAAAATACTACAAAGCAGAAAAAGAAATTTTTCATGGAAGATGAGAAATTGTAATGTGTATGAATAAATGCACATACGCACATACCTACTTTCTAAATCAATGCATAGATTGCATCAAAGGTTCTGTAAGAAATATGCAAATAAAATTGGTGGAAAACATTTCTCCAAGGGATTATGCAAACACTGAATATGCTTACAATGCAGACTTCTTTTCTTTAAAATGTAACTTTTGATAAATGAATGCATATAACATTCGAATAGTAATTTGGAATTAATATTATTCTTACCTTATAAAACCATTTTGGGGGGAAAAGAATGAATTGAACTTGTGCAAATGTACTCAGAATGCATGAAATTTCTACTTAGTCTGTAAAATTCAGAACAGACAGATAATAACCGTTTGCTGGAATTGTAATTACTGTCACCATTTGTAAAGCATTTATGTAAAGTACTGTACTATTGACTAACCATGTGCAAACTCTCTGCATCTTGTTAAATATCAAATCATCAATTTAAAATTCCCCACACAGTGCTGATAAAAGAAGCTAACTTAACACATACTACATTCCTTCTATATGTTTCTGTTACTTTTTCATACATTATGGTTGTGGTCCAGGGATGTAGCCATTGTATCTTACAACAACTGTGTCAGGTAGGACCAGTGTGGTGTAGGACCAGTGTGAAAGAGGACCAGTGTGGTGTAGAGGTGAGGGGATCAGATGAGGACTGTGCAGGCCCAGATTTTAAACCCTACTCAGCCATGAAGCTCGCTGGTGATCTTGGCAATTCACTTTCTCTCAGTCTGATGTAGGTCACAGGGATGTTACAAGGAAAAATGGGAACTATGTACACAACCCTGAGCTCTCTAGAGCAGGGGTGCCAAACATAAGGCCTGGGGGGGGGGGGAATCAGGAAAGTATTGAGTGAAAGAACAGGAAGATTCTGGATTGCTACTGCCATAACATGGATCTATGATTATAACTGTGTGCCAGTGCACCACAATTAACTGGTGGGAAATCACCCATGGAGAGTGGCAATTAATATATGCAAACACAGTTTGTGTGCTGTTGAATTTCATAAATATATCAAATAGCAATCAGAGCAGCTAATGAAACCTTCCAGGATCTCCACTATTCTTCACCAGCAAAGGGGTAGTTGTGGGGATAATAGCCTGGAGCTGTTCACAGCTCCTAACTCTAAATAGACGGTTGACAGATACAAAATCTTGCTAGCCTAACATCTCTATTTATAACCTATGCTGAAAAAGGGCTTCCCAGGAAGCAATCCTGTGTACTTTCCCTCAGTGATCTCAAGGAACCAACCAAGTTGGAAGGCAATATGTCATAAACTGGCTCCTAATTTGAGTACGTTATAACACAGGGATGAATCTTGTGTATCTGTTCTGCAAGCAGGAGGCTTGTACTGTCCAAAGAGCCCCCACTGGTACAAGAAGAGATGGTTTTGCCCACTCCTGCTTCTCACTGCAGCTGCCCATATAGCATGGCTTTTTGGATATGTGTGCTTCCCATTCCTGGCGTTGCCTTTTCAGCACTTACTGTTGGCTGCTGAAGGCAGGGGGAAGTTAAGAAGTTGACCCATTTCAGTCTGGTTTCAAGCCTGGTTTGGTAACCAAGACAGATTTCACTGCACTGGTAGACGATCTTTGTTTAAAGTTGAACAGGGGACAGTCTTCCCTGTTGATAGTGTTGGACCTATAAGCAGCCTCTTGGGTCTTTCTCTTTTCCTGCTGCCTTCAACATTTCCTAGAATTATTTTCTTTTCCACAGACTCTTTTCTTCTCCTAATGTCACCAAAGTAGGAGAGCCTCAGTTTAGTCATTTTAGTTTCTAGGGACAGTTCAGGCTTGTCTTTTTGGTGGTCCACGATATCTGTAAAACTTTCCTCCAACACCGTATTTTGAAGGAATCAACTTTCTTCCTGTCAGCTTTCTTTATTGTCCAACTTTCACAATCATATATAGTAATAGCGAACACTATGGCATGAATTAACTTGATCTTGGTTGCCAATGACACAATCTTACACTTAAGAATCTTTTCTAGCTCTTTTATGGCTGCCCTTCTCAGTCTCAATCTCTTGATTTCTTGGTTGCAGTCTCCCTTGTGTTTGATAATGGAGCCAAGGAATAGAAAGTCTTGAACAATGTCAGTTTCCTCATTGTCAATCTTAAAGTTGAGTAATTCTTAACCACTCATCCTGGTGATTCTTCACAACTCCCAGTTCCTCTGAGTGCAGCTTTCCCTTCACTTTCTAAAACTGTAGGTTCTTCAAAAGATTCTTCTTGGAAGGAATTTGCCATCTTTCATCTCTTCTGTATATTTCTTCAGTGCATTGTTCCCACCTTTCATTTCGTCCTGTTCAGTTAATGTATTTCCATGTTGATCTTTCAGCATGCCTTTGATTTCTTGGATCTTGTGGAAGAGATCTCTTGTTCTTCCTTTTTTGTTGTTATTTTCTATTTCTTTTCACTGGTTATTATATTCTTCAGGAATGTTGCTTAGATTGTATTTTGGTACTATGAATGTTTTGGTGTTTTTCTTCAACTCTGTTCTAAGTTTTGATATTAACAATTCATGGTCTGTACCACAGTTGGCTCCTAGTTTTGTTTTAGCAGAGAACATAGAGCTTCTCCATCTTCTGATTCCAGTTATGTAATCTATTTGATATCTATATTGGCTGTCCAGTGATGTCCACATATACTATTGTCTGTTTGGTTGCCTGAAACATGTGTTCACAATGAACAAATGGTTGTCTTCACAGAATCCTGTGAGTCGCTTTCCTGCTTCATTTCATGCGCCTAGCCCAAATCTGCCAACAATATTTGATTCTGCTTTATTTCCTACTTTTGCATTCCAGTCACCTATGATTATCAGCACATCTTATTTAGATATGTGATCAATTTCTTCCTGGACACTTGCATAAAAGCTTTCAATTTCTTCCTCATCAACATCTGTAGTTGGGACATAAACTTAAATTTTGGTTATGTTGATAGACTTTCCCTGAAGTCTGATTAATATTATTTTGTGAGACTTTGCATTATAGCCCCTGTGTGCTTCTGCTACATCTTGCCTCACTATTAAAGCAACTCTTCTGTTTTTGTCATTCCCTGAGTAAAACACTTTGTAATTTTCTGACTGAACATGTACTAATCCTGTCCACTTCAGTTCATACACTCCCAGGATTAAACTGTTCCAACATTCAATTTCTCATTTTATGACTTCAAGCATACCTTGATTCATGCTTCTCACATTCCATGTTCCTATTATATGCGTCAAATAGCTTTGGACTTTATTTTTGCCTCCATTCACATCAAGAACTGAATGTCCTTTTGGCTTTAATCCAGTTGCATCATAAAGAATAGTGCTACTTGTACTTGGACTCTGCTCTTTCCCAGTAGCTGATTGAGTGCCATATGACCTGGGGGTACCATCTTCCAGCACTATATCTTTTTTCATTTCGGATTGCTTCATCACAGTGTTTTTGAGAAAAGGGTTAGTCAGAAGTGGTTTACCATTGCCTTCTCGTACACAGTACTAACTAAGGTTAGCTGAAGCGGCACTGCCATTGTCTACAAAAGATCCTCCGCCAGCGTCACCTTCCACTACTGCTGATGTCTAGTAGCTACCTTCAAGAATTCCTTTCACCCCATCACCATTGGAACTGTCTGTTCTCTTCTGCTAATGTGGATGTTGATCCCTGAAGGGGATGGACACATTTTAGTCTGGTGTCTCAGCTGTGACCATTCCACCCTGAGTGACTCTGCTAAGAGTTTATCCTCTTGTCCAGATCCCTTACAGTATTGCTTTAAATAAATGGGTGCTTTCTGCTCGTACAACTAGAGGATCCAACCCACTGAGGGTAAGATTTCTGTTAACATGTTTATGTGTTATAGTTTTCTCTGTGCTATTGGAGCTATTTCCTCATGTAATGAAAATCTTTCCCATTATCTCTTTGATCTCAGACAACTAGGCAACAGCTTCATAATATGTCTTCTTTTGCACTATAATGTCTGAGGCATTGTCAGACTACTACATCAGCTAACAAATGGGGTTACAACTGCACACAATGCCAGGAAGAAGGGCTTTGGCCTAGTTTTCTCTTGACATTCTCTTTTTATGTATAGATTCTGTAATCTGGGCCCTCACCTGTAGTGTCTACCTGAATGGTAAGTTGAAACTCAGATTTACCATCTCATCTGCTGTTAGGCAGATCTAGGCAATGGCTTGAATTTGTTCATAAACATAGGGCTTTCTAAGTGTTTCAGCCAAACCTCAGCAAGGGGTAGGGTTGCCAACCTCCAGGTACTAGCTGGAGATCTCCTGCTATTACAACTGATCTCCAGCCGATAGACATCAGTTCACCTGGAGAAAATGGCTGCTTTGGCAATTGGACTCTATGGCATTGAAGTCCCTCCCCTCCCTAAATGCCACCCTCCTCAGGCTTCACCCCAAAAACCTCCCACTGGTGGTGAAGGGGGACCTGGCAATCCTAGCAAGGGAACTCACATGGGTGGGAGCAGATCATGCGGGTCCCAGCCACAGAATCAGAACCCAACTGGGACAGACTTCTGATTCTGAGGGAAAGGTCTGCATGACAGCCCCTGCCCATATGGCTGGATAACTTAAATGCTACTTCTGCTACATGGAAAGCCACTCATAGAAAAGCAACTCCCCCACAGCAAGTGTTAGATTTAAGGATCATGAACAACTAAATTGTATTGAGGGTTTCTAGCTCAGTATGGTTAATAATGTAAATAAGGTTTGCAGACATTCTTAAACTGTTTCTTTAATATATGAGAATCTTCTCTTGAGTTTATGTACAATGTGCTGTATCAACAGAGGGTGTTATATTGTGAGTATGTTAACATTTCTCCATTAAAGTCTGAGAATGCAAAGTCTTTAGTCTCCTGAAGTGTTAAGACATTAGACACTTAACTTCAGGAGATTTAAACTGAAAAGAAATTAGAGAAATTTGTCAGTGTTAATGCCTTTAAATACCCCTCATCATCTGTGTGACTGCTAAGTTCTTCAGTAACATTCAGCAAAGGAAAATACTAAAGGATGAGCCAGAAAGTCACTCCTACCTTGTTTCTAAAATTACATTTTGACATTAATAATATTATAGATTGATTCATTAGCCTGAAGTAATGCGTGTACCATTTAGAAAAAGGGCATTACAGTTCCTTAAAGTATAGTTTGGCACTTCAATCCTAAAAGTATT
Organism: Euleptes europaea; assembly: GCF_029931775.1. Classification (NCBI taxonomy): domain Eukaryota; kingdom Metazoa; phylum Chordata; class Lepidosauria; order Squamata; family Sphaerodactylidae; genus Euleptes; species Euleptes europaea. Next base: position 43,405,496 of record NC_079316.1, read on the forward strand.
TTCCAGAAAGTAAGTCCCACTGATTGTAATGGAACTGGTTGGATTTTGTTTGTTTAAAAGCATGTTTAGGATTACAGCCAAAGTACTCTTGCATGTGATTTTCATTTTTGTCTTTTCAAAGAAGAATAAACACATCCACATTAAATCAGTACAAGCTAGCAATATTGTACCAAAGATTATATTTTACTGGAGTTTGCTTTACCATTAGGATATTTAATGATACAAATTCAGTTACTAATCATAATAAATACATCACATCAAAACAGGCAATAGGTTTTCTTTTGCATAATGATTAATAGCTCATATAGATGCACCAAGCTACATCATTAGAATTTGCAAGTCTGGTAATATAATTTAGATCCTACATTAATCATACAGAAAGGCTTATGTCTTAGTACTCTTGTCTGGGGCTTATGCTATTGTGATATTACATCAAAGCCTATTTATTAATTTTTCTGCCATATTTTGGGAGCATAGGGTAGGTTACAATATATTCTAATCTATGTGAGTTAGGATACGCAGAAGAACAGCAGCTTTCCAAAGACCAGTAGGGTACTGCCATTGGGGTAAAAATGCATTGCTATCACTTTGGGTCTTTGATGCATTTTCCATTGCATGTTTATTAGCATAACCCAGTTGGAAGAGTATGTTTTAATATTGGAACAGGTTTGTCTGTTTTATATCTTGAAATAGATAGGCAACTGAAACAGTATTTATGAAAGCACCTAATGTGCATTCAACATTGAAACTTTGAGAAGCAAAGTTTTTGGCAGGGAGCTGCAGCACCTTCCCTACAAGGAAAGTTTTTAGCTTAGAGAAAACGTAAGTAAGGGGGGACATGATAAAAGTATGCATGAAACAGAGAATTGCATACAAAGTATTTTTTCTCTCCCCCCCCCCTCCCCCACAATACTAGAACTTGTGGATATCTTTAATAAACCTGACAGGCAGCTGTTTCAGGACATGCTTGATCAGAGAAGCTCAGGCATTGCATAGCTGGGATTAAAGTTCACAACTTAGACCCCCCCCCTCCCCAAGATGAAAATTTTGAGAAACAGTTGTGATTCCAGCAGGGTAGATAAAAATCAACGATTTTTTTAAAATTAAAAATCAGATTTTTAAAATCTTTTTTAAAATTTAAATTGGATTTTTAAACTAAAATGCTTTTTGAGGAAAAAATCTATCTAAATATAGTTTTCTATTTAAGATACATTATAGTCCAAAGGTTATTCATCTATGAACAGAGAATCAGCCCTTACTTCGTAAGTGCTAAGTTTCAAGAAGTTCAATGAATAGAAGATTGTTTAGAGTGGAATAGATCTGCACAAGGAGCTAAGCCCCTTCTCACTCAGCAACAGACAAAATTGCACACAGAACCAAACAGAAACCCCTCTCCATTAGGCTCCAAGCACCCTCTCACCCTCACGCTCTGGCTTCTCACACAGCAACCTCAGTTAATGCTCCCCAGCAGTTTAGGAAAGGCAAAACTAACACTCACCTTGCCAGCAGCTCGGTCCCCTGCTCTACCTCCCAGCCCAACTGACTCAGTTTAGCCTCTGAAGAGGAGGAGGCTTGCAAATCAAAGGCTCACAGCCCCACTTCTTAACAGCCACAGCAGAGGGCGGGACCAGCGATCAACCCCAGGCAAACAGGCCCTCACTCAGCAACAAAACTCGCCAGCCCCTCTGTCCCCTGCTCTGTTTCCCAGACCAGCTGACTCAGTCTCTCCTTTAGAATTATAGAAGGGATGGGATAAGACAGGTCAAGCTAGAAGTATATCTTATCACAGGTAATTCAGTTCTAAATATTTCTTTCTATATACTCTGCCACTCTCAGATATACCTTTCAAATGTCAGTGTCACCACTGAATCGGAAATGTCCTCTATTGCCTGCCCTAGCCTTCACTTCAAGAGATCTAATCTTTTTGATGACTTTTTAACTTGCATCAACAACATATTAGCAGTGCTGCTTTCCAACGCCACCATTTTCTTCAGTTCTGGCTCATAATGCTCCTAGACCCGCCAAAGACCCCAAAGTCAAACAGCATCACAAGGAACTGATTAGTATAGCAAATGTAAATGAATGTTGGTTTAATCTGTCCAGTATAAATGAGATTTTTATAACTTTGATTAGCAGTAATTTATGATACTAGAAATGAATTACAGTAAAATGAAATGGCCTCACACAAGCATGTGGGTGGGAGATGGAAGGACCCAATTGTTACAAAATATTTAATACTTATTGAGGTAAGCACATCAGGATCCAGGCATCAATATTGATATTAAAGATGTCTGTCTGCAATAAGCCTAAACTTCAAAGCCTTTTAAGCACATTTGGTTTCATAGCTCTTTCATTGACTGTCCTGCTCAGCTCTGAGGAGCCACATGAACAACAGAACAAGAGAGACAGCAAGACCAACCCCATTTTCACAATGACCCTGTCCTGGTGCTACAATGTCCATTCCCTGTTCACTCCTGTTAATATCATGAAATGGTGAGGGGAGGCATCTAGGAAGCACTTTTTAAACCATTATAATACCATATATTGAAGGAGGCTGCGCTCTACAGATTTGGGATCATAAAATTGAAGAATACAGCTTATCATTGTATGGGGTTGGCAATGATTCTTTGACAGCCAAAAAGGCTATGCAGGGGATTACAGGACCTGCATGGTCAAAAGGCATATGACTGAAGCAAGGAGAGGAACTAGATATAATAAAGTGAAAATCTGGCTGGATCCAACCCTTTGTTTATAATGCATTACTAGGGTTGCCAGGTCCCTCTTCGCCACTGGCGTGTGGAGCCTGAGTAGGGTGGGGTTTGGGTAGGGAGGTAGTAGTAGTAGTATAATTTATTGCGGTCCTTGACCAGTATTACAAAATTAAAACATCATTAAAACAACAATAGTTCAATACAACAGAAGAATAGCTACATGAACATTTGAGCTAGTCAAATGGGTTTAAAACTCTGCATCAGCTTTAATATTGTTTCCCCGTGTCTTACATATCCCAAGACAGAATTTAGCTACTTGTTTGGATACCCAGTGGTTTCTATCAGACAACAGATATTCCAGTTTAGCTGCATCAGATTCATCAAGAAATCCAACTAACACTGGCTGGAGATATTTTGATCTGGCCTGCTTGTAATATGGACATCTCAGAAGCATGTGCTCCGTAGTTTCCACCTCCCCCGTCGAGGGTTGCCACTTACCTGGTTTCAGTAGGCATTCTTCCCATTGGGCTGTTGCCCTCCCACTGATTTCCTCCAAGAAGCATGAGGGAAATGGGGGGAACAGCACCACGTGTACCATGACATCACTTCCTGTGAAAACTATAGAGATTTGAGGAATTCCTAGAGCATCACTTTGTGGCCATGATTTCACTTCCAGGTTTTCACAGGAAGTGATGTGACACACATGATGCTGTTTTTCAAGGTTTCTGCCCCCCCCAAGGTCCCCTATTTGCAAGAGCCAGACTAGTAACCCTAGTGAAGCCCTCCTTTCTTTCTTCTCTATATAGATATTAGCAACAACAGAATGTTATAGAGCAACTGCCACAAAATAGTGGCTCCCTTAAAACCCTCATAGTCCACTCAGGACCTTCATGGGAAGTCAGTCACGTTTATCAATTACAATATAATATGTCATCTGTATATAATAAGAATGTGGGGGAATATCAGTTCACCTTATTTGCTTATTCCTACTAAGCAGAAGAGTGGGCATGAACATCCTCCAAATAAACTAAAAAGGATAAATTATACAATACTAAATACATGGCCTAGAGGGAGGGCAGCATGGTGTAGCCCGATCTCAGAATATAAGCAGGGTAAGCCCTGGTTAGTATTTGGATGGGAGACCACCAAGGAATACCAGGGTTGCTATGCAGAGGAAGGCATTGGCAAACCACCTCTGTTAGTCTCTTGCCTTGAAAACCCCATAAAGGGTCGCCATAAGTCAGCTGCAACTTGATGGCACTTTGTGTGTGTGTAAAGTGCCGTCAAGTCGCAGCCGACCTATGGTGACCCCTTTTGGGGTTTTCATGCCAAGAGACTAACAGAGGTGGTTTGCCAGTGCCTTCCTCTGCACAGCAAGCCTGGACTTCCTTGGTGGTCTCCCATCCAAATACTAACCAGGGCTGACCCTGCTTATCTTCTGAGATCTGACCTAGCCTGGGCCATCCAGGTCAGGGCTGATGGCACTTTACACACACACAAATACATGGCCTGCAAATTCCTGTGGTATTTTTGCCTTTCTCACTGAGCCCTCCTGTGCTGGAGTCATTTGGTAGGAACTGCAGAGCCTCTAGATAAATGCTCTTCAAATCTGTTATAAACATTGGAGGCACACCCCGCAGGGTTGTATTGCTCATCAATGGTTACATCACTCACACAGCTACTGATGGGTGTCCATTTTCCCTGATACAAAATATTATATTTCTCAGAAAATATGATAACATTGGAATGGAGATGCATTCTTAAGGGAAAACAGGAGGACTGCAGGACAATCCAGAAACAAATGTGCATTTGTTGTGCAAAAAACAGATTGTGCAGAAAAGCTTGTGTGTTCAGTTTGCAATCTGTTTTCATTATTTTAATACAATTGCCTATTCACATGGTAGGCTTAATCAACATTTTGACATTCAGTATGCCCATTTATGAGTGCCAAGTTTCATGTAATTGCTCTATGTTATCTGAAATTATTTTTTAATATGAAAGAGCCAGTGTGGTGTAGTGGTTAAGAGCAGCAGACTCTAATCTGGAGAATCGGGTTTGATTCCTCACTCTTCCCCATGAAGCCTACTGGGTGACTTTGGGCTGATCATAGTTCTCTCAGAACTCTCTCAGCCCCACCCACCTCACAAGGTGCTTGTTGGGGGGTGGGGGAAAGAAGGCATTTGTAAGCTACTTTGAGACTCCTTTTGGTAGAGAAAAGCCGGGTATTAAAACCAGCTCTTATTCTTCATCTACCATTAAAACAATCTCAGTACAGTGTAACAAAGATACCCAATTGTGTGTGTAAAGTGTCATCAAGTCACTGCTGGCTTATGGCCACCCCAGCAAGGGGCTTTAAAGGCAAGTAACAAGCAGAGGTGGTTTGGCATTGCCTTCCTCTTCAGAGTGTTTCTTGATGGTCCCCCTTCCAAGTACTGATCCTGCTTAGCTTCTGAGATCTTACAAGATAGGGTTATACCATGCCACCTTCCCTCTTGATACTCTTGAATTTCCAGAGTTTAAATGCTGCTATGATCTTTGGCCTCACCCTCAGTCCTGAGAAGTGCAAACCCATAGTTATAGTCATAAAAACCAATGGTGGGTGAGATCAAAGATCTGTCTAGCCCAGTATCCTGTTTTCAACAGTAGACAAACAAATGCTTCTAGGAAACCCACAAGAAAGCAAAACAGCACCTTGGTTGTTTGACCAACAACAACTGGTATTCTGCATATACAAGGCAGTCTGCTTCTGACAAGGAGATTCAATTTAGTAATCAAATCTATCAAAGTAGGTGAGTATTAGCACTTCATGACACTCAATTCTATAATTTAATTATGTATTGTTGAAGTACTGTCACTAGTATATCATGAATCAATTGCTATGAAAGTTATTTGTGGCCCATTGGGAATGAAATTCGGTGATAAGGAAGGCTTGGACTGGAAGCTGGGGTGGGGGGTTCCCTTCTAATCTTTACAGGACCTTCAGCATCAGAATCACTACTTCAAGACAAGTGTAAGCCCCAACAACAATGCTCCGGAGGCAAGATGTCATGGACATCAAGAGCAATCATCCTTCCAGCCTTCAGTGCAGCCACTTGAACCCAGTTTTATGAACATTCACCCGGTCTTGTTGGCCACCACTGTTATTGGCATTGTAATCATTTGCACTAAAATGTGCTTTAAAATCATGTAGGTTCAAAACAATTCAGTGATTCTTACTAGATGAAGCTCGCCAATCACGAGCACAGTCTCAGTGCCATGTCCAGACTGGCAAGGGTCAAAGAAACAATGTCAGAATCTGTGAAGAGTGCACCTATTTAACTATCACCCTAAAGACTGCATAGAAAAAATAAATAAAATGAAGGCCAAAAATGAAATCAAGATCAAGATATTCTGTGGGCCAGACAATATCTGAACTGCTTTCGGTTTCTAAATGTAGCTGTGCAATGAAGTTTGTTGTTTACCAGGGTGACATTTTCAAAGGACACATATTGGGATTTTTTACACTGCTTATCTCAGCGAGAAAGAGCATTGTCTTATAATGTAAGCTGCTTCATCCATCCCCTCTATGATTTTGGCACTGGAGCCCTCAGCTGCGCTACCAGCACACAAAAAAGATGTGACTTCTGTGACTTCTGTTTAGCAGTGTGATCCATCTCTGATGTCTTGATCCTTTGATAAAACTTATTTAAGCAAATAGGTTGTATCTTAAGGTTGTAGTCTCTCCTATATCATCCAGTACTGATGTTAACATTTCCCGTTGAGAAATGTTTGTTCCCCATAAAAGGGGTGACAATTCTAATCCTACATAGATCTTCATATTGTAAAGCAAATATGTCTACAAGCAACAATTTTGATCATAATAGGACTGAGGATGCTGGATCCTGAGGTTTTTTTTTGCCAATTCATCCCTCCAAATCCACCTTCATACTGATCCCAAGGAGACTCAGTCTTCCAAGATGAGTATTGGGGGGGGGGGTTATTTTGAACTGCAGCAGGACAGAGGTGAGGAAGTTGTGCACCAGCAATGGAAATCCTCCTAACAGTGGAAATGTTTGGTGGGATCTAAGCCAGTGTTTAATGTTCCATTCCCAGATTGTTTGTCTTATTGGTGTCTCATCAAAATCCATCCTGTTTCAAAATCCACTCTGTGTTTGGGAAAAGAAAAATGAGGGCAGAACAGAGAAGGGTCAGCCTATCCCCAGATAAATATTGCTACTTTGTTATTTAAAAATTGGGCTAGAAATCAAAATCGAAAAATTGAATAGAAATAAATAAAACTGTTGTGCATTTCTAATTCTAAGAAAGGGTCTTTAACAAATTGCCAGATATTTACTATCCATGTTGTGTGATGCTCATTTTTAATGGATAAATGACATGTACAGTATATTCACTACTCTTGTTATCACTATTTGTTGCAAAGGAGCCTCTGGACTTCTGTTTCATTTCACTATTTATCACTATCATTGCTGCTCCAGCACTGGGGAGCTACATTCCAATATGATACTAGTTTAGCTGCTTCTCTCCTGGAATAAGATCCCGTTTTCCCTATTTTTAGATAATAGAAAAATATTGTACAGCTACTAAAAAATGGAAAATTCTTCTATTACTAACAGCCTTCTCTTCTTTGAAGTCTAAAGTAAGCAGAAATATAAGAAATGTGTAGTTACTAAGAGCATTAATACCTTTCACAAAAAAAGTATGGCTCCTCTCAAATGAGCTGTCTGAAACATATAAGAAATTTGATACTGTCAGCCAAAATAAATGGAATGGAAGCAAAAACGTCCCTTCCAGGCACAGCAGTTAACAGCAATGAAGGTTATTAATCTTCATGCTTCAAGGCATAAATGGATCAACAAGTGGAGTCGTTTGCTCCCATGGGGTAATAGTATGTGATTGGTTCAGGACAGCCATACAATCCACTATATATCCTCTAAGATGGAACAAGTAGCTGTTGCCACTGAGCAAGTAGCCAAGTGGTAGATAGTAGCAAAGTCAAAGAAGCATTCACGACAAAGCCACTGACTGTAAATAACCAAGCTAGAGGTAGCAGCATTTGCAGGAGTATTAACATTCCCATTCTTCTAGGTGAACAGAAAAAGAAATAGTGTTTTCACATGTACTTGCAAGAACCTATATGGTTGGGATGTGCTCTACAATGGAGTATATAGTCAACCCAAATGACACATTGTTGGCTACTATACGTAATTTGTTTTGTCATAGGGAATATTACCCAAGATCTTTTCAGTGCTATCAATTGTTTGGAGAAAGAGTCAGGTTTGAGCAAAGCCTTTCATCTTTCATTACTCTTTCAGTGGAGAAATTGTATTTATTTACTCCAACTTTACTTTGTTTATACCCTGCCTTTCTCCCCAGTGGGGCCCCAGAACAGTTTACATCATTGTTCTCTTTCATCTTATCATCATCACAACCCTGTGAGGTAGGTTAGGCTGAGAGTATGCGACTCGCCCAAGGTCACCCAGCAAGCCTCCATGGCAGAGTAGAGATTTAAAGCTGGGTCTCCCATATCTTAATCCCATATCTAACCACTATAGCACATCAGCTATCATGTTGCACAGATCCTTTTTGCCCCACAAAGATAAAACTGGAACTCGCAGTCATGTGGGCAGAACGCACATTGAACACTCACACACAGAGTTCCTAGAAACTAAGGGCAGTGTTTGCAGGGAGAAAACCCCTGATGTTGGCTCGTCTCCCATGGACCAGTCTTTTTACTTTCTAAAGCTTCCTTGCATTGTTAACCATTTAGGCATTCTTTTAGATCTGGCAGTGCCTTTCCTAATCTGTGGAATGCATTCTATCTGGGCTTCAATTACTGTGGTTTTAAATGGCTTCCAAGCATCATATAGGGATTTGACTCTGTTGTGTTTCCTTCCACTGGTAAACCCCATAAGAATTTAGAGTTGCTAGCCTCCAGCCTGGGGAACTGCTGGACTTATACAGAGGTTAGTTCTCCTGGAGAAAATGACTACTTTGGAGGATGGACTCTGTGGCATTCTACCTCTCTGAGGTCCTTCCCATCCCCAAACCCCACCCTCCACATGCTCCACCCTCAAATCTCCAGGAATTTCCCAACCCAAAGTTGGCAACCCCATCCCCAGCCAATGCCCTTGTTAGTCCCCCAGGCCCTCATGACTTCCATCTTTAGAGTCACAAGAGAATATGTTAACGCAGTGTTCTTCCAGCTTGAGCCCACGTATCAGAAACAATGGTTTGATTGCAGTAGTGGCCTGCAATCTGCACTCTGTGCATCATGCTAAGAAAGTAATGTTCAACAGAATGCAGCTTCCTCACTTCAAAAGAAGCCAAGGACACCCAACTGCTCTTGTTACTTGGCCTTATGCCCTGCTCTATGCTGTTCTCTTTTGGATATTTTTGAATATTTTATAATCATGCCACAGAATTCAAAATGCAGTTATTACCCACCATGGTAGAAACCATCAGGAAGGCACTTTTATATTATACTATTGGCAGCCATTTCCCAAGCATAGGCAGATGGTTATCTTGTAATATAGGTGATAAAGCTAATGTGCAATGAAGCAGGTTATAGCTGAGCACAAGGAACAGTTCCATGTCCTCACCGTAATCCATCAGGGAGTCTAACTGTTGTATCGAAATAAGAAATGGTTTTGACATAGGAAAATTGTCAGCAAGACACAGCCTAAAACTGAAAGATGGGAGGTTCTCCTAAATATTGCTTTGAAATCATCATCTCTGCCTTTACCAAATTAGGCATCCCAGTTTTGTAATGAGCAAATAAAATTATTAAGATTAGCATCAAAACATATTTGCAATGGCAATCAAGCCACTGAAATCAGCCCTTTATCCCAGCAGATATTCAAGGGTTAGTCTTACCTCATCACAGGTTTGGACGTAACTGGTATGTAACCTGCTATGCCAAATAAAATGTCACTGAAGTGGCAGATCTTGCAGGAGGAAAGGGTGGCATTCTAGCTTGCTTTGCTACTCTGTAGGTTAAGTTAGGCATATGTTCTACTGGAAGAAACCCTTGATTCGCTTATGTCTTTATAGCCCTTTGATATCAGCTGGGACACAAGACCAGGGTTTGACACAGCGGCATTAGAACAGCTTATTATAAAATGTCCTGCGGACCCTGATATGCATCTTCTTAATGGGAATCTCTGTTCACAACTGCTCTGCGTGGATTTGGCTGCTGGGAAATAACAGCTAACCTAAATCTGCAAACTGAACAATTAGTTTCCAGATAACAAAACCATCTCTGGCTTCTGTGAGAAGGTTGCCTTATCATAATTTTGCTAACTTCGTGGAGATTTGTGGATAATGTAAGACAGTTGCATCTTGCAGTTGTGTCATCATTTATTTGTATCCACCGAGACCACAACTTTGAAGCCAGGAGCAAATCAATTGCAAACCTAATGACAAAGAAGGCTTATTTTGAAAACATCCTGTTTTTGTTGGACTTTTATAAAACCTCATCGCCTAATGCAAATATGATTTTAATGGAACTAGCCCTGCAGTCAATCCATTTGAAACAGAAGTGGGGGCTGCATTCAGTCAGGCTGGGTTATGAGATTGCAGTTGGGATCTTATTCTCTTTAGATTCACTTCTTGTTTTTGGTTTTTTTAGTGCCTGTGGATATTTTACTTGAGGGTGTTCCCTCTTGTTTAATGACAGTATGGTATGGCTACGTATTAATATACCATCTAATCACATATTATTATAATAACAAATGTACTTTGCTTTTGATACTGGGTTTTGTTTGAGATGATTATATAGCTGCTACGTGGCCTTCTTCATGTGAGCGAGTTCCTTTGGTACAGTTGCTCAAAATGTGGATTGGGTGATTTTCTCCATGTCATCACTCATTTTTTGCCATCTCTGGTGACGCAGGGGCACAATTCAGGGTGTTCTGGTCTATAAAGCCATAGCCGGTTTAGGCTCAATCCAAGATAATCTCCTAATTCAAGTGTTTCATTACAATACATGACATGAAGAATGCACAAATACCCTTTTTTTGGTCCCATTGTTCTGTAGGAATATGTAGGAATACTGAGATGTACAATAATAACAGGATAAAGACCACAGTATAATGTCTGTACTATTGTGTTCATGCAAAAAAGCCAAAAACTTTATCCAGTTTTTGGAAGTAACAGCATTCTGAGATTTTCCAACAAAAGATTCTAAGGCCGTTAACACATTGCGGTAACTGGGTTGGTTTGTCACTTGCCCCTCACATGCTTTCAATTCCATGTTCAAAAAATGAAACACCTAGACTGAAGGTGTCCGCCCTCAGCTGTGTGGGGCCGCAGAGAAAGGTAAGTTCACCACCTTGCTCCTCCACCCCACCGTCCCCCTGGCTAGGAAGGGCTCCTCCAACGGGTGGATAACCTGCAAGGGGCTAAAGAGAAAGGTAAGCTCACTGCCACCACACTCCTCCTCCTCCCCACCCCCTACCCCGCTTGGAAGGGTTCCTCTGATGGGTGGAGGCAGGGGGTGGCAGGGGGGAGTCTCCCAGCAGCGGTGAGTTTACCTTTCTCTGCGGCTCCTCGCAGCTCTCCACCCGTTGGAGGAGCCTTTCCTAGCCAGGGGGACGGTGGGGTGGAGGAGCACGGTGGTGAGCTTACATTTCTCTGCAGCCCCACGCAGGCTCTCTGCCAGTCAGAGGTTCCCTTCCTGGGGGGGGGCAGTGGACACAAACACTCCAGCAAGATGCGAGCCTTGCCTACATTCAGGATAACCTAGGAACAGGAAAACCCGGGGAGGTTTCGGAGGGAGGTGGGTTGATCTCGCAGGAGCGGAGCCACCATGCATTCCACCTCCAGAGATTCGCTTCATTTGTGGGAGAAGCGCAGGACAAAGCGTCCATGTGTTTTCGACCTCAATCTGACTCCAATTCAGAATAAAGAAAGAGAGAAGATCTTTTTCATGAGGAAGGAACTGACAACTGGAGTAGGCTTCATGTAGAAAATATTCTTCACTTGTTGCAAGAAGCCTAGCAGAATGTATTAGAACTGTTTTCGGATTGACCCATACTACCACCCAAATGCAAACAGAAAAAGAATTTATTTCCCCTACAGTACTGTATGCAGGCAGAACGAGAATTGCTGGCATGAATGCACTTTATATTGAAGCTACTAGATGACAGTATGCCATTTTGAATGCCATTTGTAAAGATGTGATGTAATTTTACCACTCCTAAGACATTCTGAATCCTGCAGAAGCCCTTGTGAGACAAGGGTTATTCTTTTACAGTCTGCAGTGTAATTCTACTAAACAAATTTGATTATTGCCTAAGGAAACATTTGGACTTATTAGCTTAGTTCCCTTTGCTGAAATGATATTTTAGGATTCAGCACAGCCCTGTCTTTGATTATAATACATTGAGTTTCTTCACATCATTTAACCAATGCGGTCATTGGACAACCCACTTCTAATTAGGTTGCTGAGCTTCCTGGAAGGAAAGACTGCAAGAGACGTCATAAAAAGTAAAAGTGTGCCAGCTTTTTCAGATGTAACTCTCAAACCATGTATCTCTTAAGTTGCCCCACAATTCTTCTTGAAACATAACTATTGGTTTTAGTGAGACTACTTTAGATCAAGTAGTTTGAGGACAGTGGACTTCATGAAACTGCACAGGAATGGTAACCATGGAGCATCTCAGTTATACAAATTGAGCAGTTATAAGAACCTCTCCCTTCATAGATGTATAATGCCATAACATTTGTGAGAATTACTTCAGAAAATGTCAGTGCAGTACAAAAGACATCCATCAACCTTTTCCTCCCACTACTTCTAACACTGCAGTTCTAGGTGCTTTGAGCCTTCTCTAACCGAAATCTTCCCAATTAATTTTTGAGCTTGATCCTTTGTTGCTTGCTAGTCAGACCCATTCCTTCAAGGGTGGATAGCAGAAGTGAAATGTGTGGAAAAGAAAATGTTGAGCTCATAATCAAAACAGAAGGATTTAAATTTCCACTGAAAATCGACTTCTGCTAGGGCTGCTGAGCGAAGCACTGCGTCTCCCCGGGGGCTCCCGGTGGGGAACCAAGAAACGTCTTAAATAGGGGTGCCAATGCACCCCTCCCAATTCCTAAATAGTGGAGCGGGTGTCAGGGAATCTCCTGCTGCCGATGAAGAGCGCTTTGACTCCTGAACTCTCTGAGTTGTAAGACTTCGGAGATTCAGTAGTAGTCCCGCCTGGCTTGAGGGGTTATAAATCGCCACAGACGTCTCTTTGGAATTAGGCTTCGCTCTCCCCTATCTACTACCATCTAAGCAACTATACAGAAGTAAGAATACCTACTCTCCTAAAATCTGAGTAAGTTTAAAAGAATTCTTTTGTTTTACCTGGATTTGGAAGTCCCGGGAGACTGCTAAATACATCTGTCGAATCCGTATCTCCCCACTCAATGTTTAAATGACTCTTTAAAAACAAGAAAAGATCAGATAACCCGGCAGGAATCTTATCAATTTGATCAGTGGGAAGACATAACAACTAAGATTTTTGAAAGATGCTTCAGTTACCAATCAGGAACTACTACATATAAAGGGGAGGGAGGAGGAGAAATCTCCCCCACCCCGAAGAGTCGCCTTTCTAACTAAACAAAGCTTTTGTGCTGGCCCACTAGGGCGGGGTGCTCCTGTAGCAGCACGGTGCTCTGAAGAGGCCTGCAGCAGGCGGGACAACAGGCTGGGGTTTCTGAAGCCGAGGCTTCTACAGCTGGCAGCTGTATTAATTGGGAATGGGAGTAATCATGCAGTCCAGTAACAGTCCAAGGTCAGTCAGGGTGAAAGGCAATCCGTCAGAACGAAAGGCAGAGTCAAGGTCGGGCCGGTCCAAGGTCAGGCAGGGAGTCCAGAAGAATTCAGGGTCAAGAAAGCAGTCCGAGTCGATACAGCGTCAGCCAGAGTGGATTGCCGCAGGTTCGCCATGCATTGCTTCCACAGATTCTGCTGGCTCAGCCTTCCTAAATACTTGCAGCTGTCTGGGGGAGGCAGCTTCTGTAAAGACTCACTCACTATCTTCATGGCTGTCTCGGTTCCTTCTTTGTTGTTCCAACCTGGCTGAACGCCGGTGTTGTTCTGCCAGGACCCGGCCCATTTTCCGTTGACGAGTCCCAGGAGACATCTGTTCCTCATGGTCTCCCGACTCCCTGGGCAGCTTCCTTGATGTTCCTGGGTCGGCCGGCGTCTGGTCTTCTTTAGGCTGCTCTGTAGCTGGTGACTTTAAGGTATGTCTTGGCAATACATCGTCATCAGCTGTTTTCTCTGTCAGCGTGGGTAGGGAAGGAGGACTCTGTCCCTGGATCTGGTCTCCGTCAGAGTCTGAATCTGTTGTCAGGCAGCCTCTGACAGCTTTCCTGCCACGTCCTTCCTGGAAACAATCTATCATCGTGAGAGAGCCAGAGAACTTGGAATCAGAAGTGTGGCATTAGTGTGTTTTGGCAAATATCTCCCAAGTTCCTGAACACAAGGAACGGAAGGTTTACGACCTTAATTCCTGTGACCTCTTTATTTACTACACTGGTATATTTGCCTGGATTTTACCAACTGAGTTTCAACAGAAATTTTCAGAAGAAGCAACCATGGAATATCTGACTTAAGAGATGGAACAATTCTCTGCTTTGATGAACATTTCATACCAACTTATTAATCAAAAACTGGATGTCATCTTAGACGATCTTAAAGACATAAAAACCCAAATTATCACAATGAGGTCAGAGGTGATACTAGAGGGCCCTCTAGTTTACAAGAAAGATGAAGAACAGAAGAATCCTGCAAAGGAAATTGAGAACTACAATAAACAAACTGCAATAGCCCAGCTGACAACAATGGATCTGAATGTGAGTGACTTTGACCTCTGTCTCTTCAATCTGCCTGATGAACTTTTCAACATCTGCTTGGAGGACTTAATGAGTAGAAAAACTGGGGCCATCAGGATCCTTTTCTTTGAATTTGAGATGCAAGATATTGCAATGTGGATTTACCATGGAGATCATCTATCTGCAGAAGAGACTCTACCAACAATTTCCAAGGATGCTCTTCAACGCTTACTGTTAATGACGAAAAGAAGGAAATGCTGGAAATTCCGGACAAAGGGACTAATTTAAAAGAGTCTAGTTTCTCTTTTGGATGAGATTAAAAAGGAACCGGTTAAAAGGATTGGCTATAATGGAAATAGAACCATATATTATATTAATTTACTAGAAATATAAAATGTATTAAATGAGTATTAGGGAGAAATGGAGGACTTACAAAATAATTAATTTTTAATGGAAGTAATTAAATGTTTTCTACTGTACTAATCCATTTATTATTAGTGAGATTCACTATTTTTCTTCTTCTTTCTTTTATTTTCTTTGCCCTTTTTTCTTTCTTTTATATGATAGTATATGACTATTAATAAATATTAGCAACAATATCAGGATTAGAATTTTATGCAAAAGGTGTAGGGGAAGTCAATATTTCTTTGATTATACACAAATATCTTTAACAAAGTTTCCTATTTGTTTTTACTTTTTATTGTTTATGTCAATTGTTAAACTATGTGATTAATAATTCTGGGAAAATAATAAAAAAATTATTTTTTAAAAAAACTTCCACTGAAAATCAGTTGCAGGCTGCAGTGATTATATTATTCCTGAAAACATAAAACAAGGAAGCAGTGCTGGATCAGACCAAAGACTCATGCAATCCTGCATGCTTTTTCCTAAGGTAGCAAAAAAGATGACCTCAAGAAGCCCACAAGCAGGGCATAAAAGCAGTTGTTCTCCTCTCTTGTATGCCTGCCAGCAACTGGTATTCTGCGTTATTGCCTCCAAACATGGAGGTTCTTCTATAGCTATTGTTGAATTTTTCTAATTCCTTCTAAAGCCATCCAAGCTACTGATCCCATCATCCTACATCTTATGGGATGAATTCCACAAACGAGTAAAGCAATACTTTCTTTTATCTGCCCTAAATAAACAGCCTATCAATTTTATTGGGCGACCTCAACTTCCAGTACAATGGGTGAATGAGAAAAAAATACCTCTACACACTTCCTCCATGCCATACTTAATTTTTATAAACTTTGACCATGTCACCATGTTAATGTTACAATCATCTGAAAGCTTCAGTTATTCATTTTTGAAACTCAAATATCATTAAGGGCATTCATATTGCTTGGCTGGGAAATTCCTGCCCACAGGTTAACAACCATATTGTTTTGAAACACACAGAGAAACAAGATGGCAACACAGTGTGAGGGAAATTATATATGTGCCACAATTAAGGCAGCTGTAAAAGTCTCGTTTTGCTTATAATATTTTGCTTCCAAAGAGTGTGCTTCTTGGGCTTAGAGCAAACTCTTTCGGACTTGTGAAAAATAAAAGATTTCTGATGTGAACAAAGTTGCTTCAGTTTTTAATGAAGAAAAAAGCCCTACTACTTTGGGGTATTTATACTTCATTTACTAACATTGTCTGGGATAAATTTCCACCCTAGTTACAATTTTTTGTGGGGTGGGAGCAGAATGTACAGAGAAATTGCTCTTCAACACTTTCTTCTTAGGATACTGTCACCTCCACATTAGAAAACAACTTTACTGCAACAGGGCCAGTGGTTAAAGTGTTGGACTAGGATCTGGGAAACTCAGGTTCAAATCCCCACTCTGCCATGGAAACTTGCTGGGTGACCTTGGGCCAGTCACACACACTCAGCCTTGACCCTGGCAAGTATTTGGATGGGAGACCTCCAAGGAATACTAGGGGTGTGACGTGGAGGCAGGCAATGGCAAACCACTTATGAACCACTCTTGTCTTAAAAACCCAACAGGATCACCATAAGTCAGCTGTACCTTAACAGCAAAAGAAAAACAAAGGAAAAAAAGGAAAAAAAGGCCAAATACCAATTAGAGTTTTCTGCAATCAAAAAAGCACCTGGACTATAAAACAATTCCAGAAATCTATTGTTTTGTTATTAGTGTGCTTTTAATGTTCATACAACATGATGAGGTATGTCAGGTTCTACATTTGGGCTCCCTTCCACCCGTTTAATGCTTTGTATAGCAGGCCATTTAGTGGCTCTTTTTAAGGCCTCAGCTGTGGTACAGGGACCAGATTCAAGATTTACCCCATCCTCCTCCTCCTCCTCCTCCTCCTCCTCCTCCTCCTCCTCCTCCTCCTCCTCCTCCTCCTCCTCCTCCTCCTCCTCCTCCTCCTCCTCCTCCTTCTTCTTCTCCCAGCTGGCTCCTTCATTGCCTAGAGCCCAAACTGGCCTGCCCTCATTGGCTTCTCCCTGGCTTTTAAAGGCTACCCTAAAGGAGAAACTGCCCCCACCCATGGATTCCTGCTTCTCACAGGACAGCAGGCCTCCATCAAGAGATGGGGTGCTGGTTGGATGGTAACTGCAGCCTCACACTTTTCTATTTTAACCCTTTCCTTGTTTTAACCCCAAAATTGCCCTCCTGATCCCTGTCTGTGTTGTTGTCCCCTATGGGGTTTCCACCTGGCTAGAACACTACCACATAGTAGGGTGGCCAGCTGCCCCCCCCCAGTGGCTTAGCTATGCCCCTAGTGGAATTCAAGATACCCCCCAAGAGGATACAAAAATGCCCCATGAGTCCCCCTCCCCCAGAAAACACCCATCCAGGGAAGCATTTTGCTCTAGAGAGCCCCACCTGATAACCTGCAGAGCACTTATCTCTCCAAAGAGTGATATGGTGAAAAAATGTATTCAAAGATGCAAAAAATGTATTATCCTTTAAATTGTTGAAGGTTTGTCACTCTGCTAATATCTTTGGTTTAAAACATAGTTTTTGTTTCAAATTGAAAATTAAAATTATAGCATTTTAAAAGAACCAAACTGGTGTGAGTTTTTCAATATGCAAATGGAGGACAGCTGAATCTACTCCAAAAAGGCATTCCACCTTATGTGAAAGTAGCTGTAAGGCTCTGGATGCCATGAAAGAAATTGCTCGTGTCACCTCTGCCACACACACCCCAAAAAACCCCTGTGTGTCATTTTTTATCCTAAGATAAATTTAAAAGTTGGCTTGGAGTGAAAATATACCCCAGAATACAAATTGTGAATGCTTTTTCAGAATATAGGTTTCTGTGGTTCATGTAATACTATATGGGGCTGTTTACCTGTTTCCACACACACCCCACAAGGTGGCACATTGCATGCCTCAGCATTATTTGAAGACTTCTGCACAACACTGATCTCTTTCCAGGCATGGCTTGTGGAGGTCCTGGAGCTTTCCCTTTTAAGCCAAAGCAAAGAAGAATGTTCTTTGCTCTGACTTAAAGAGAAAACAGCATGCTGGCTACAAGCAGGACCTAAGTGTGAAAGTTCAGTCGCTCTGGAAGGTGGGAGCTCTGCTTAGCCCAACCTTCAAGAGGGCAATGCTCATCTCTGGCATTCCCCTCCCATTTTAGCCCTTTAACAGGGCCTTTAAAAAAATTCTACTAAGGCTCAGTGGTGAGCCATAGCTCAGCTGTTGGGTTGCTGGGCTGCAGAAGGGGGCTGGCGAGATTGTCATCAGGTTGGCACGTCTCTGCCAAAGTGACAAGTATGAAGAGGGTAGGGTGGCACTAGCAGTGGGTAGCATGGGAAAAGGACATATGAATGCTGTCCCCTCACACCTCAGTTCCACTCACCGCTGCTTGCAGCTTTTCCCACCTATGTGACAGCAGCCTTTGCTGTCAGAGCACTTGCAGTTTTAACAAGTGGAGAAACAGTGGTTTGAATTCATGTGTTTCTTCCTCATGGCACTTCCCTATCAAAGTGATCCAGGCAAGTGTGTTCTTATATAAAATTTGAAACCCTAACTAACTTATGTAGTTTTGCAGCACAGCAAGCATGAAAGTATGCACTGGATTGTTTTGAACATTTATACAACCTGTTTGTTTGTTTGTTTGTGTGTGTGCGCACAATGAGAGAATTATATACTAATTTCAGCTAAGGACATGCGCTTGGATATATCTGGTCTGTATACATACCTGAGGTATGCAGACAGTATTTGTGATTTTTAGGCTACCAACTAACTGGGTCCCAGAAAATCTGTAAATATTTGAGTATATCTCAGAATATTCAGAGCTGCCATTGGGTATTTTTTTAAAAGTTAGTTTAAGTTGGATTCTCTAGTTTGACATCTGCTGGGCTTGCAAGTGTTCCTTGCTTAAGTTGCATTCTCTGGTTTGGCATTGATTGCATTTGTCTTGCCACATGGGCCCATGGTTTGACTGGGATTCTCTGGTCTGACATTGGTTGGGATTGTTGGTTCTGTTTGCACTTGAAATATTTGGGCTCTTGTGTGTTTGGCTATTGGCTTCTTTGAATTCCCCCCCCCCCAATAGGACACAATGGAGACAAGTAGAATGGATGGGGTCACCTTGTTCAAGATCCCATAGAACTGAACCCCTTGGTCCAACTGAACCCCTTGGGCCAATTTGCTTGAAACTTGGGGGATCTTTAGTGGGTAGACAGAATTAGGATGTCTGAAAGACTGGTGTTATTTGGTTAAAAACAGCCACTCTAGTCCCCCCTCCCCCTAAAAAAAATACGGAATACTGGAACCCAAATAATTCTGAAATCACCAAAAACAACCCAGACCTGAATCCCAAAACAATATCAGAGGACCCAAATATCACTTAATACCAATATGTATACCCTTCTTGAAAGCCAGATCCAAAAAACACACTGATTTTTAAGTTCACATTTCAGCCTGTATTGAGAGCACCTGTGCTGCTCTTGATATGTTTTTTTCTCTTTAAACTTCAGTTTGCTACAGCTTTTTCAAGCAAGATGCTTTGTGAACAACTTTATTTATTTGGGTTAAAGAACTGGATTCTATTGCTCAACTCAGTCATAAATTTTCAGCAGATCTAGAGCTGAACCAAACCCAAGGGGTACATTTCACACACACGTGTGTGTGTGTGTGTGTGTGTGTGTGTGTGTGTGTGTGTGTGAATATTCCCATGGCCTTTTTTGGTGGTAATTGGTAGGGGGTGCAAAATGAGAGAAAAACATGCTGCGGTTTGTTTTTTAATTTCAACCATTAAAAAAATTTCTATATGCTGCCAGCATCACAATGCTGTTCTCAATGTGCATACAATTTTTTCTTATGAAAATCAGGCTCTTGGAATCAAGTCATTATTATATTCATTCATAAAGGGATGTGAAACAGTGTTCCATTTCTCAGTTGGTAAATGACTGTATAAGCGCTCCCATTTGCATTTTGCAGCTCTTTGCAGAGAGGATTTGTAATAGGCTAAATTAAGACATCATATTCATGCCTTAAGTGAGGGAAGATCAGACAATTCACAAGGGGCAAGGCCCACATACAGTATATTTTATTTATGTAGTACCTGGCACGCTGAATAGAACAGGCTGAATTTTCCCCTCTGCTTTGCACTAGTAAATCTTACAGCTATTTCAGTGCTTTAAAGTAGCACTGAGAGAACAATCTGAACCAAATTATGTCTGGTATAAGAAAGAAAAGTTTGCAGTTTAGATAAACCCTTATACCTGTTTATCCAGATTGTTTCTTTTTTCTTGGCAACAAATATTGGCGCTTCTCTAAGACATGACTTTAATGTTTCCTGGATTTTTTCTTTTCTTTTGTGGGCCTTCTTAGCTTCAGGGAGAAGGTAAAGTAGCCCCTCTATTGCCTGACTTGGCCAGAAACAAACATAGCTGGAGCAGAAGGGTGGAGATCCAAAGTGGAAGTGAGCTTAGATAGACAAAGAAGGAACAGGGGCAGCTCCAGGTAGTGGGGGTTCCTGAGCAAAATTCCTATTTATGGTCTCCACACACAAGGCTGCCTTCTAGTGAGTCAGACCACTATATCAAGGTCAGTACTCTCTACTCTGACTGGCAGCAACTGTCTAGGAGAGCATTGTCTCCTTAAAAAAAAACCCAGTGAAGAAGTATCAGGAGGCCGAAGGACCAGATGGTTACTTGATAATATAGCTTGTGCCCCATACTTACCTGGCAAGGGAGACACCATGATCACAAAGGTGGGTTTCCCAGGGTGAGGATCATCCATTGCACTTCGGGTGTGCTGACCCCTGCGATTTCCCCAAATGCAGGAAACTCGACTGCATAATTTGTGGTAGCTTGTGCCCCATACTAGTTTTTTCTTCCCTGAAATTTGGCAATGGCCACAATACTGCAGTGTAGTGGTTAAGAGCAGTAGTTTGGGGCGGTGGACTCTGATATGGAGAACCAGGTTTGGGGTGGTGGACTCTGATCTGGAGAACCAAGTTTGATTCCCCACTCCTCCACATGAGCGGTGGAGGCTAATCTGGTGAACTGGATTTGTTTCCCCGCTCCTCCACACAAAGCCAGATGGGTGACCTTGGGCTAGTCACAGCTCTCTCAGCCCTGCCTACCTCACAGGAAGTGTGTTGTGGGAAGGGAAAGTGATTGTAAGCCAGTTTAAGTCTCCCCTAAGTGGTAGAGAAAGTTGGCATATAAAAACCAACTCTTCTTTTCTTCTTCCTATACAGTACCTCCCCCCCGGCAGTGCACATTCACCTCCTTCTAGTCTACTTCTGGGAATAATTCAAAGTTCTGGATCTTACTGTTAAAGCCTTAATAGGCACCATGAAAGCATTAATAGGCCCCATGGAATATCACCTGCTGTGCCCCACGTTTTACAATACAAGAGAAATATTTTTAAAATAAACTAATAGATTGATTCTTGTAGGTTATCCGGGCTGTGTAACCGTGGTCTTGGAATTTTCTTTCCTGACGTTTCGCCAGCAACTGTGGCAGGCATCTTCAGAGTAGTAACACTCTGAGTGTTACTACTCTGAAGATGCCTGCCACAGTTGCTGGCGAAACGTCAGGAAAGAAAATTCCAAGACCACGGTTACACAGCCCGGATAACCTACAAGAATCAATGAACTCTGACCGTGAAAGCCTTCGACAAAACTAATAGATTTTACTCAGGTTTATAACAGTTTTGGAGAGGCTTACAGTTGAAGCCTCAGGTTAGCGCTGATGGAAGAACTTCAGGAGAGGAGCAGAGTTCAACCATGTGAGGTTGCCAACCAGTTCCCCCCCCCAAAAAAAGTCTAGACTTTCACAGTAGCCTGATAATGCAGGAAACATCAGAGGCAATTTTTCGTGATATGAAGATAAATGTGATCAAGCAGAGCAGGCTGACCAGTTCCCAGTAGGTTGCTGCCCCAGAGGCCGCCTATCCCTGAACCTCCCCTCCCCTCAGTTGATCCTCAGCCCTGTTATCCATCACTCCTGGGGTATTTCTTATGTCAGTGGCAGCCCTCACCTGTGCTGCCTCAGCCTTGTTCTGCCCCACGACAGCTGCCATGCCGCAATGGGGCTGTGTTTGGCAAGGACACAGTAGGATGCCGCCTGGCAGAAACAGGGACGACAGCCCTCTGCTTGGCCATGGCAGTGCTGCCTAGACCTACCAGCTGTGGTATGATAGAGCCAGGAGACAAGGAAGGGGATGCAGTGGGAGGCTCTGGAGCAAGGGCAGGCAGAGCACCTGGCCAGCTTTGATGGCCAAGATGGGGAAAGGGCCTCATTCTCCTCCAGCTATCTCTTCAGTTGGGTAGAGGCAGGGTCCAGATAGAGGCAGTGGCCCTTCCCCAACCAATCAGGAGCTGGCCAGAGCCCCTCCCTGGTGTGGAGGGTGAGGGTTAGGGTCTGATCTTCCCAGTCCACTCCTGACTGCACCCTGTTACTATTGAAAGCAACTGACATTCTGTAAATCTTTAAACAATCTGCTGTAGTGCCAGCTCCTTCCCTATCTTTGCTTTTCCTGTGGTGTCCCCTTGCTTCTTTGCTGTCATGGACACACATCTTATGGAAAACGTTGGTTGGACTCTCAGAGTTCATCAAAGTTGAAAGGGCACGGCAAGGCACAAGTATCATAGGCCTTGTTGCTCTAGCACTGTCATGTTAATTGAGACTCATATTGTAGGGGGTTTGTTTTCAGGTACGGTAGAAAGGCTAGAATCCCCTAATTCCCAGTGGGGGTTTCTTTTTCCCCTCACAGTTCACTTAATCTTTAAAATGCATTTCTGACACCACAGCTGCAGTGTGGGGCCCTTTTCCTTCTTCCTCCCAACTTCTGGTTTCACATGCATCTGACAATCCTAGGTAAGGCAAGTTTGATCTTCTTTTCTGGCACAGTATTTCTGGATTGCCTTAAGTGGAAATTTTATTTAAACAAGGAGCTGGAAAAGTGACAGCTGGTGAGGGAAAAGGAAGAATGTACATGACGCATACCCAGCTTTCATTCCTGCTTTAAATATAAAATGAACTGGAATACTGTCTGGTTTTGCCTCTCTAGAACTGAGAAGCCTGGGGCAATTTTCCTTACTGCCATGCCCCAGCTGGTTAAAATTGCAACCATCCTTCCTTTCTTCAACAGTTCAAGCTAACACAAAAGAACCATCATAGTGTAGTGGCTAGGATGTTTGACAAAGACCAAGAAGACTTGGTTTTGGATACCATTTTGGGCCATGATGCCGCTGGAATCAGTCCCTGTCTCTGACTAACCGTCAGAGGATAGACTCTGAAAGGGAAGGCCATGTGTACCATCCTGAACGCCTGAAAAGGGACCTGAAAGAAGTTAGTAGATAAGACTCCCATAGTTTCCTTCTTTCAATAATAAATCTTGTGACAGAAAACTCTTAAGGGGCGAAAGCTGTTTTCAGTGTTATGTATGGAATCCTGCATTTCTTAGGAATGTTGGTACTGTGTAATTTCCTGAAAGATTTAGTTATCCCCAAAGGTTTCATTTCTTTCCTGTTCCCAACTGATACTTTTAGCTTAAAAAAAACCCCCTGAAATTCTTACATGTATATTCTACTGTGGGTTTGTGATTATACTGAAATAAAGGGTTCTGGGTAAACTGTTTCATGTTGAAATGGCCAACAACTGCAGAGCCCTCCAGGGGAAACGTGCGTATAATTTTCATGCTATTTTAAGTTACATCAGAGCTAAGTGAAATTAAAATGCTTCATTTATTTTGCAACACATTGATTAGCTCACAATTAAAAGTGTATAGATTTTTCTCTATTATGAAGCAACAAAGGTAAATTTCCTCCTCATACATTATTTTTATATGCTTATTGAGCAAATATCTGCTTTCATGTAAGCGTTTGTAACTCTATTCAAAACCAGTGCAGTACTGGTAGGGTTTCCAGCTCCAGGTTGGGCAATACCTGGAGATTTTGAGAGTGGAGCCTAGGAAGGTGGGATTTGTGGAGGGGATGGACTTCAACGGGGTATAATGCCATATAGTCCACCTTCCAAAGCATCCATTTTCTCCAGGAGAACAGATCTCTGTCACCTGGAGATCAGTTGTAATAGCAGGGGAGCTCCAGCCACCACCTGGACGTTGGCAACCCTAAGTACTGGTCTGAATTTAAGCCAGAGGAATCTTAGAAGAAGCTACATGTATTAAAAACCTGGAACAATCTGGGTTCATGGTGCAGCCTAATAACGAAACATTGTGACCTAGTCAAAGGAAATTGCCCAACTGCAGTCGTCACAGGTGTTCTGATACAGAGACCCCACTTAATTTGGATATTCTCAGTTACTACCATGAGTAGGAGCACCATTCCCACTCGTTGGCATATGTTCACTCTTCAAGACGTTTCAGAATGCCATACTACTCCAGAAGGAAGCAGACCAGGTTAAACTAAGAGACAGGACTCGTGAATACCATTGTAATATATTATCTCATGTTTGCCCTTTTATCAGAGTTGATATCTGGCTGCTGTTCCCTACTTTAATATGCCTCTCAATGGCTACACTGAAAAACACTGCCTCTTTTCCAGTAATGTGAACCTTCTCCCTAGCAAGAAGTACGGTAACTAGCTGTTCTGTTAAACAATCTGGTACCGTAGCCAAAAATGGAGCAATTACATACTATTTTATAATAATTGCAAGACAGCAGCACATGGGATACAGTCTCTATCGCTCCTGAGTCACAAGGACACAATCAATCATTTAAAGGGATGAGCTTATAGCAACCCTAAACAATAGCTGATGGCAAAATATTTCACCAATCCAGGGTAAAAGCTCTCCTGTATTTTGGGATACAAGGTATTTAAATTTAAATACATTTCATAAGTACTGGAAAATTTAAGTCCAAGTTTAAAGGTGAGCAAGGTCTATGTGCCAAGGCATAAATGTTCTGATTATCTATATCACAAAAATTTTGCTTGACTAATGCCTGGGATTTCTCCAGCTCGTAACAGAGTAAAACTGTGTGTGTGTGTGTGATTTCTTGGGATATAGCTTTCTCTCATTCATTCATCAATGCATTTTCAGTACTAGAAAGGCAACACTAGAGGGTGGGTCTCTATGGCAAATAGCCAGCCAGATGTTTATAACTGTGATCCTTGCAATAGCTATTAGTGAACATATTCTTACCTTTGAGGCACATAACTGCCATTGTGACATGTTTAGGAGTCCCAGAATATCTCTGAGAAATCAAAGTTGTAGCCTCTCTATATCTGGATTGCATCCTACAAACCAAACAGGTACCCTCTATAGTACTTATAGCACCATTTTGGCCCTGAACCATAACTGGAACAAAACATCCACTTTTAACTTAATAAAAGTGGATAATTGCTTGAGCAAATTGTTCAGCATTTACATGTGCATGTTGGAAATATTCTGACCAATTGCCTATAGAATGAAATGCTATACCCAAATATTTGTAGCACTGCAGTTATTCTACCTGGTGCCCATCCACAGACCATCTAACCTGAACTCTTATAGTTTGAAAATACCATCACTTTGCTTTTGTCATAATCACCTTTGTACATTATTTACATTTGCAATTTGTCCCAGTCCTATCAGATAGGATTTGCTAACAATAAAAACAGCAAAAGGAATGTTGCGTTTATGCAGGTGCAATACCGACTAATCTCATGATACTTGATTATGTGTATTGTATCTATGATATTACCCTCAACTCAGCCCTGGTTAGTATTTGGATGGGAGACCACCAAGGAAGTCCAGGCTTGCTGTGCAGAGGAAGGCACTGGCAAACCCCTTCTGTTAGGCTCTTGCCTTGAAAACCCCATAAGGGGTCGCCATAAGTCGGTTGTGACTTGACAGCACTTTACACACACACATTACAGTCTCACACCAACACCATTTATTGAATGGACATTTTTTAAACATTTTCCTGTGGATAATTTTTTAAAAAGACATTTAGCACACTGCAGATCAATGTTGCCCAGGGCCAGATTAAGGCATGTTTGGACCCTACAACATGTCAAGTTTAAGAAGCCCCATTGCCTTACCTCCCCCATGGTAATTCGGTAATGGGGAGGGTGTATTTAGAGGCCCTAACTGGTAAATGCTGACTGGATAGCTGAGTCCATCCTGAGGCTGGTGCTCTCCAAGTATGTTGCCTCAGGCAGCCCACTTATTCCCATCCCCTAAATCTATCTCCACTTATAAATAGATCAGTGATGCATTACAACAACTCTGTCTACTGAGTGGCTGGATGCCCTAAACAAGCTGGTCTCTACACGGATAGAATTGTAAGCGGTAGGAGTGCAGTCCCCTGGGAAGTTCTTCTGCACAAGATGCATGTTTTTCTCTCTTGTATAGTTTGCATTCATTTCCGTGAAACATATAAGCAGGAGCGATCTCGCTGGTGGCAGGTGGCCATCATCAGAAAAGGAAAAGGAAAAGAATTCAGTTGAATTCTACTACAGAATGGCTGTAATAGCCATCCTGGTGAAACAGATGTCTGCTTTACTACTACAGGAACTCTTCTATCATAAACAATCTGCTGGTGTCAAGAGGGCCACCCCCAGTTTGGTAGTTCATATATGTATTGGCTGCACCAACTGCACAAGAATAAGCGAGCGCTCTCGTCCTGGAAAGCTCTCTTGCATAAATCTGAAGTATACCTAATTACAACAAACAAGAAATGCCTGGAATGGAAGAAAAGTAATGGATACCAGAATGTCTCTCAAGGCAGTAGTTAGTGCTTCTTTCAGTTAATGGCATTTTGCTGTTCTTCTCTTTGAGTGCTTTAGGATGCTATTTAGTTTTCTAGGTTAGTGGGTAGGAACCCATGAAAGCACATATAAATAAGAAGGCTTTTGTCATACGAGTACAGAGTGATTTTTCAGGTTTTATTTGGATTTTTGTTAAAGGGCAACCATTTCTTAAATCTCACTAGGATGAGCAAATATTTTCATTTTTTTATATTCAGCTATATTTTGTCAGTGGCTTGGGTTCTTGGGTTTGTTGCTCTTCCTTTTATAGATTCATTTGTCCTATGTATTTGTGCTGTTTGGTTTTTATATAGTACGTACATGTACAGTACATTGTTTCATTTATTTATTTGATTTTTAAACACACTTTTCAACTGAAACAGACTCAAGATGGATTGCAGTGTTCATCAGTTGAAAAGCATGTTAAATGTTGATTATTTACACATATAATATACATACAAGGATATATTGTTAAACATGCGACTATATGGGGGGACTTCATATGAGGAAACAAAAAATGGCATGACAATAAAGACGCATGGGGCTGATTCACACAAGGGGGAAGTGAAATTGAAGAGAGGGGGTTTTGTTATTGAAACATCCAGGATACACCCATTTCAGACAGGAATTTCAAACAGAGCTACAGTTGTTGTTTTTACCAAACTCTGTCCAACCAGCTCCTTAATGTTTCTTTCACATTGTAGAAGGTGGCTTATTTATATGCATCCTTCAGAAAAAGAATACATTTCGGAATGCTGTGAACGTTGCTGCGAACAGGTTCAGCAAGCAAACACACTATGTTCAACAGCTGCAATGGCTCATGAGCCAAGCCTTGCATCTCTGCTCCTTGCCGTCACCACCGGCCTGAGGAGCTACTGAACAACTTTGCTGAGGCACAGCAGTGGTGGCGTTTCAGTTTCATTTCTTTCTGCCTCGCAGGTCACTTTTGTACCTGCACAACAGGTGAAACTGAATCTCCCCCAGGTAATTATATTATGGTCAGGCAATTAAATTATACCTGGGGGTGGCTGCTCTAACTCCCATAACACTGGGTGAAAACATGCATGCCGGAAATAATCTCAATAATACCACAGACTTAACCACCAAATGGTAAGACTTGTTAAAAATGCAGGCTTTATTATTACTGGTGAACAGTACAATCCTAAGAACGTTTTCCTGGGCTCACTGAATAGACCTGAGTAGAATTGTAAGTAGACTTGGTTAGGATTGTTCCCTGATTTGGTTACTGTTTTTTAATACAACTGGCTGCCAAGTGGTTTAATACAAGACATCTGCAGAGTAGGGGGAAATAAGGAATCTGTTCTGGCCTCAGGCTTTCTTGCCCACTATATGGTCTCCTTGAGAATCAGGACTTACCCAGCAGGCTACACTGAGCACAATTGGGAGCTGGGTTTGGTACAGAAGAGTTGTGGTCTTGTAGACCAGTTGATCCAGCTGAGTTCCCTTCTTTTCTCTCAGCTTAAATAAACTGAGGAAAAGCAGCCCCAGCTGCTGTTCTGGAGGCTGTTTGTGGAACTCTCCTGGTGAGGTCTTAACTGGGCCAGAATCCTGCAGTCCAGTGTGGTTCCACAACTGGAGCACAGAGGCAGATCTACTGTGAAACTAATGAAGCTTAAGCTTCAGGGGCCCCAATCCTGGAGGAGCCCCCGAATCAACTTTTTTTTAATTAGTGAATTTCTCTAAAAAATCAATGGAGTTTTTTAGTGATAGAATCATAAGCCAATGGGTTGAAGTACTTAATATTGACTTTAGAATATGCTCTAATAATATCCATTTCACATGGCCTCAAAATGTCCCTGTAATTGGTCAAATTTCAAAATTTTCTTGGGGGCTTACAGTGCTCGAACCCCCAGCTGTAAGGGCTCACTGAGCTCACCAGAATCTATTCATAGCCTACATCTTGGCAGATGGATCCTCAAATCCTTTGTTGGTGCTTGGCTTAATAGTTCTATAGCTCAGCCCTTAGGCTAGAGCCAATCAGAACCATAAAAAGACATCTGAATTCTCAATTCAGGCTGCATTTGTCTCGCTTGTGCATTTTAACACCAAAAGATCAGATTTTCACCTCTTTATTCCTCTAATGACCCCCTCCCTATTATTATTATTTAAATTTGTAGCCCACCCTCATTTCCAGTCAAAGCCGGGCTCAGGGTGGGTGTCATGATCCTAGGCCTCAAGTGCAGGCTACAGGCCCTGGGGGGGGGGGCTATATTAAAGTAGTTACCAGGCCTACATCTCCCAGGTACTCTCTGGGCCTTGTGATTGCTGGAAGAGGATTTGAGGGAAGGCTAGGGCCAATCAGGGTAAGGGAGTGGTGCCTGGGGAGAAGGAATAAACTGCCTTGCCTGAAAAGGGAGGGGTTCACTCCTAGGGATCAGGGCTGGGGAGAGGCTGCTGCAGACGGAGGGATCCCTCATCCAGGAAGGGGTGAGTTAGCCTGAGGCCTAGTGCCAGGAGACAGCTAGGGACAGTAAAGATAGATGTGTTAGGGTTTTTATTTGTTTGATTGCCTGCCTTTATTGGTTTTGTCGTCCTATTGTGGCTTGAGTTATCATTATTATTAGACCTTTTTAATAAACTGCCCTGGGTCCTCATGCCTCATTTGGTCACCAGGGGCAGGCAGGGTGCTCTGGGCCTTCTTGAGTTAGGCTCACACCAGAGTGGTGGCAGCTACTGAAGATCCCCATTCCTCTCTCTTACCTGACAGCAAGTAACAACAATCATAATAAAATCATAGATCTAAAATTCATAAGTAATCAATAAAATTCATAAAACCATTCAATACAGTTAACAAGATGGTACTCATATAACTACAGGGCCGTTGGAGGCCTGGCCAAGCAGCCAAATCCTCATATCAGAAGCCCCGAGGGAGAGGAGAGGGAGGCCAGTAACGATGACAACCTGTGGTTGCCCTCAATTGTAGGCCTGGTGGAAAAGCTCTGTTTTACAGGCCCTGCAGAATTTCTGAAGGCCCCATAGGGCCCTGATGTTACTTGGAAGATAATTCCATCAGGCTGGGGCCAGGGCCTTGTTGGATGTTGCTCTATTGTTGCTGGTTACGAAGGGCCCCCCATAACAGTTCAAGCTTCAGGGCCCCAAAAATGTAGATCCGCCACTGCTAGAGCATATGCTGCTAACCTGGCATTGCAACTTCTCTCAGCTACCTCAGCACCAGCCCACTGCTTTCGATGCTCCTTCTGGTGGGCTTGTTGTTTGGGTCTGGGGCTGGCACTTAGTGCTTCTTTCAGAGGTCTGGTGGGTCAGATTGAAGTTCTGGTGAAGGAGCCTCAGTTGTGGGCTCCTCAGGGGGAACCTCTGGAACAGAAGGGTTAGAGTCATCTACCATGCTGGGATCTCCTGCAGTCCAATGCTCCTTCTGGGTCCCTTGGCTCCTCCTCCAAGGCTTCTGAGTCAGAGTCCAGAGCCAGCTCAGTTGGGCTCATAACAGATTCCCATTGGGATATGTAAACATATACATGCATGCAATACTGCTGATTGCACTGGACTGGACTGTTTAAATATGTGGGACAGTAACCACATGAACCAGGCCTGAGCAGCTTAGAAACAGCAAAAATTCAGGGCACAGCAAAAATTCAGCTCTTCTGACAGCAGGTAAGCAGAACATGAGCCAAGCCAGTATTTATGCAGGCATCCCTACCTAAATACATTTACTGGTTATGCAGACACTGAAACAATTTAACTTGTAACTATAATTCATGTCAAAACACTAAAGTATCCACCTGGAGGGGAAAACACAAAATTTAGTCTAGAAATAACAAAGTTAAAAATTCCCATCTAGAGTTGTGATACTAATTTTCAAAATCGATTCGATCCTGTTGTGCATGTTATACAACATCAATCCCCCACAGCAATGTACATGGTGTCAGCCATTCTTTAATAATTCTGAATCAACAAAACATTCATTTATGATTTTAATACATGGTGGGCATTTTTCCAACACAGATTTTCTGTGTGTATATAATCTATATAATTAATCGGGAGTTTCCACAGTAATACATTGCAGCACAGTTAAGGTTATAAGATTAGTTCATTTTGAAAAGAAAACATTAACTCCAGGACCTGTAGAAGCTAGGGTAAGAAGACAATGACCTCTGTCACTAGCCAGAGAGCCAGCCAACTCATAGGTATTTATAGAGGGAGGCAGGGTATAAATATTTTAAATAAATAGTTAAATGTTCATATTGTGTAATGGTTTGGTGTAGTGTGGTGTAGTTGTTAGAGTGTCAGACTAGGACCTGGGACAACTGGGTTTGAATCCCTGCTGTGCTCTGAAAGCTTGTTGGGTGACCCTGTACCTGTCAAACT
Organism: Euleptes europaea; assembly: GCF_029931775.1. Taxonomy (NCBI): domain Eukaryota; kingdom Metazoa; phylum Chordata; class Lepidosauria; order Squamata; family Sphaerodactylidae; genus Euleptes; species Euleptes europaea. The sequence continues at coordinate 43,436,548 of NC_079316.1, forward strand.
CTTGACCCTAACATACGTCACACAATTGTTGTTCTGAGGATAAAATGGAAGAGGGGAGAAGCTGCTTTGGGTCCCAATTAGAGTGAAAAGAAGGAAATAAATAAATAATGGTGTCATTGTGACACCTCCATTCCATCAAGAGCACTAGTTAGTGAAGATCTCCCTGACACCACATGGATAGTGGTGTCACAGCTCCATGATAGGGCCACAGCTCCGTGATAGAGCATCTATTTTGCATGACAGGTCCCAGGGTTAATCCTCAGCTGCTCCAGGGTCAGGTAGCAGGGTAATTTGAAAGACCTGTAACTGAGATTCTGGAGAGCCACTGCCAGTTGGAATAGAGTAGACAGTACTGACCTTGATAGATCAAGGCATGATTCATTGTAAGACATTTCATGTGCTTATGTGCTTGTGTCCATGTGACCTAAATGGCCACTTTGTTTCCATGCTGTCCAGCAGATTTTTTCCCTCCACACCCCTTCCTTTGTGTGCCTTGTGGATATTTGTAGTCAACTAATCATATAGAATTACTTTCAGTAGAGCAAACTCAAGCTACAATGCACAATATTAATTTGAGTTTTCTAGGATGGAAGAGATGGCAGTATCTACAACTGAGACAGAGAAGCATGGAAGGGATAGAATCATCCTCTTATTCAATTTATGTAGGAAAGAAGAAGCATCAGTGAACTATGTGGTCAGGAGATAGGCAAGAAGTGAAGTAGGGCTGGAGCTCAATGGTAGATCATTGGCTTTGCATGTAGAAGGTCCCCAGCACCTCCAGTTAAAAGGATCAGGTACTAGGTGGTATGAAAGACTGTTCAACCTGAGACCCTGGAGAGTTGCTGCCAGTCAGAGTAGATAATACTGACCTTGCTATGGTCTAACAGTATCAGGCATCTTCATATGTTCTTTAATGGGAGGCTCTGTGGCTCATTGGAAGAGCATCTGCTTAAAATATGGAAGGTCCAAGGGTCAATTGCTAGCAACTCCAGTTAAAAGAATCAGATAGTAGGTGATGGGAAAGAGCTCTGTCTGAGAATTTGCAGAGTCGCTTTTAGTCTCAGTCGATGACAGTAGCAACCCTGATAGACCAACGGTTTGACTCAGTATAAGGTAACTCACACTGTTCAAGTAACAGGTAAATCCAGATACTCCTAAATATGCTATTGAAAGATGTTAGAATGAATGTAGAACTGTATCTTATTGGAAAGAAGGCTGTGGGGGAGTCACCAGGGGAAGCTGAGAAGGAACAATTAGAGATATAGCAGGGAAAGAAGGGTATATCAGTGTCATTCGGTGCAAATCTCTGCACAGTTAGCCTCATCTAAGCCCATTGCATAGGACTCTGCATAGTACTTCACTGCTACAAACCCAGAGAGGAGATCTGAGGAGGAAAGTAGGGTGAGGATGGAAAAGGTAGCTAGAAAAACACTGACTGAGATTAATGATTGGTAAGCCATCTGGTCTCAGTTCAGAATGTCCTTTGCTAAAATGAATTATCCCCCCCCCCCATCAGAAAATAGTTCACATTATTTCCCAAGCTGATTCTGCAATTAATGACAAATTAATGATATTTACAGAAATTCTTCTTGGATGCTAGGAGTCCCATGTTACTAGAAAGATTCATCAGAGTGGAACTCATAATATCAGTATTCAGGTTTCTCCCAGAGTTGTTTTTCTGTAATATAAAGGATTGTTTTAAAAATGAAAACCTGCCAAAATTGTGATTTGTTTCATTGTTTTAGGTTTTTTGTCAAGAATACAACTGTACTTTTTTGCAATAGAGAAACATTAGAAAACCCTTTCCAAACTATCCCTTTTATGTCATTTTTTAAAATATTAGGGGGGGTTCTGTTTCGTGAGCATGTTATGAGCATTACTTTTTTATAACAGCAGCTGCACCTTGCATGTCACAGGAAAAGAAAATATGTTAAAAATATTTTTGGCTTACCAAGGGTTAGTTTTAGCTTGTATCATGTTGTACAAAAGTGCTATTGTGCTGTTTCCTTTCTGTGGAAAGGCAACGAAAAATAACATATTTTCTGTTTGGAAAACTGATTCTTTGCTTTTTAAAATATAAATCTTAAAAGAATACAGTTTTTTCTAGCTGACATCTATTATCAACTTTCTGAAAACTTCCTACCTTGCTGGAAGATGAGAGAAGAATCAAAGGCATAACAGAACCATGGAATAATAACCGAGTAAAACTGAAGAATTCTGGTGCATCTCATCAGATGTTCAGGAGACCTCGGGAAACTCATTTCCCAGGGTTCCTGGCACCTATTCTCAGCAAAATAGAGGCCTCAACTCCAGGTTCACTTAAACCGTTGCCACCAGGCAAGTCTGAAAATGTAATAGAAGGACAGTTACATCACTAGGGAGGGGTGACTCCAGAGCCTAGTGCCAAGCCTGTTATGAGTAGACCTGAATTTCAGGGTAGGCTTGCACTCCGCTTGTAATGGACTTGGGAATTCTGAACTGGGGGAGTTTATTTCTAAGCCCCTCCCCTCAGCTTTGAGATGAGTAAAATAGCCTGTCTCTTGGATTTGAAAGAAAGAAGGAGATGTGGGAGGACAAATTCAAGAGAGCTTTGCTATGGGTGGAGAATGTTTAGGAATGTTTAAATGACCACAAGAAGAAGAAGACTGATGGGGGGGGGGCACATATCACGAGGGAGGGAAGGGGACTTTTTATTTTTATTTGTATAATTTTTTCCTGTAATTTCTTTTTTGAAAAAAAAAAGTTTTCTTTTTTCTGTCAATAAAAATTCTATTTAAAAAAGAAGAAGACTGAAATACAGAAGAGAAGGGGGGATAAGAGACAGACAGATATTGGATATGGAATATTGGAGGTTATTTTACCTTACTAGGTTGGATCTCCACTAGCATTTCTGCAGGCACAAGGACCTATCCTTGCAGGCAGTGATTTTGCCACCTTTCCTCATCCCACAGAAACCTGAAATGCCCCCCTCCTGAATTTCAAATAGGCATTTCAAGCTTCCATGGGAGGGGAGGAAGCAGGAAAATCAGCTCCTTCGCAAGTGAGTCTTTAATGGAAACACTACCCCAGGTCCAACCCACTTTCCCCAAATTTGACACTGTGGGAAGGAGAGAGAAAACAGAGCCCATACATCATATCCAGTATGAGAAAAAGAATGTAACAGAAACAAAGAATGATATCAATTGCAAGAAATAAGCACACACATTATATTCCAATAAGTTAATTTGTTACAACAATATTAAGTCAAATTGCTACCTTTTTAAAGTTTTGCTGTGCTGGAGAATGACATTATAGATTAGAATATGGACATAATTGGGGAGAGCATCTTCTGCAACAAAGCCCCTGTAATTTGATACGCACAGATTCCACTCAAAGAAACAGCAACTCAGGAGCCAAAAGAGAGAAACCAGGCTTTCGTGGACTTTCATGAAAAGCCATGTGCCTCATCCTCTTTGTAACCAGCAGCGACTGGGGAGCTCCTGAACCATATCAAACTGTTGCACTTGGATGGTACAGAAATACATGAATAATCCAATCACAAAAGTGGAGACTGAGCTTGCTGTAGGAAAGGGCTGGTAAGGGCAGCTCCCCTGGAATGGATTGGAGAAGGCATAAATTCAGTTGGCACTCTAAGCAGCGGGACTCTTTGTTCCTTGAAGACTTTACAAGCCAGATCCCTGCTGTAACAATTAATTCATAAAGATGCTAAGAGCAATAGGCCTGCAGGAGTTGGGCTAGTGGCCTTGATTAATGCTCACAGCAGGTAAGTGGGCAGCATTTTGGCAAAGTGGCTACAAGGAAGGCTTTGGAAATCATTTAACCCTGACTAGGTGAGCTTTGTCAAGGGACAAGTACTGAAACGTGATTTAATTGAAGGACTTTATAAAAATACACAGTGTTTCATCACAGAGGGATGCTTCATCTCTTGATGTGGGAAAAGTAAGTGAACACACCCTTTATATTCCAGATTTGAGTCAAAAAGGTAATTTGGAGGGTTTGGAGTTTTCCCACTGCTTCTGCGATGAGTAATGATTTCTCATTGGAAGCAATTCAGTGTTTTAAAGCTATATGATTAAGACAAGTAGCTTGTCCTCAGAGATTTCCTTCTGGTCCTCCCTTTTTCATTTTGGGCTTATGTCAGTGTATCATTATAGTAGAAGCGTCCACACTGAAAAGATATTCAGAGAAATCTGTGTTAGTATCCCTTCAATAAGTCTGTAAAACCCTGACAATCAATGTAGGATTAGATGAGAGGGTGTGTGGCTTTGAACGGGATACTGTAGCTATAGTTGGGTGGAAGGTAAACAGTACAAAATCTTAAGGATGTTTGAAGAATTGTTTTGATTTAAAGAAAATGACTGCCTGGTATTTCTCCATCAAGGCAACTCAGATGGGAGTGGAATGATACATCTGTCTATAATCAGAGTGAATTGTTTGATTTAGCTTGTGTGTAGTTATGGGTGTTTACCTTTTCTGGATACCAGAAAAACTATTTGCAGAATTCTATGTTTTCAGTTTGATGAATCTGACACAGGACCGGATTTAGGTTTGATGAGGCCCTAAGCTATTGAAGGTAATGGGGCCCTTTATATGTCCAGCTGTCCTTTGTCAACAACAAATTGTCACTGTTTTTTGTGTTGAATATATGCTATATGGTAATTTATGGACCTAATAGGTATCTAAAGCCATTTGCACATGACAAAATATGAGCCAACCAGTGATATTTTAGGGAGCAGGCTAGCAGGAGGGACCCATCACTTACATCATAGGAGCCTACACAACACAAAACACTGTTGCTGTATGTAGGTTTTATTTTATTTGTTTTTTATCTTATATTTGGAAATGTACATCCAGGTTTTTTTCCTTTATTTTTTTTGGGGGGGCCCAAGAGAGTGGGGCCCTAAGCTATAGCTTGTTTAGCTTATACGTAAATCCGGCACTGATATGACAGTGCATTATCGGTATCTTTGAATTGGGAACTATATATCATGGTCAGTCTTTTTTGCATTTCAAAAGTATTAAATGAAAGATTGAATTATGTCAACCGCTGAACCACCAGATGGAAAAGCCATGTATTTGGCTGATTTCCAGCCTCCTGCATTCTAATGAAGGGTCAAGTTTTCTAATTCAGTTATTAGCCTGTTGATTCATTACTCTGAATTAGATTTGCAGTTTAGAAGCCCATCTGAGTTCTAATTTGCTTAAGGACTGACAAGGAAGGTGGAACCTTCTAAGCAATGACATTGCTATCACCCAAGGGCTTGACATACAGAATGAGCAGCATGGGAAATAAAACTGGGCCTTGTGGAACCCCAAAGGACAAGGCCCACACCACTGACAACTTGTCTTGAACAGCAGTCCTCTGAGAGGCAGACTAAATGTGTCAGAGAACTTGTGGCTGCCACAAGTTCACCATTGCCATTTTAAAGTGATGTTATAATTCCATAGGTCAATCATAATTGGGACCATTGTGCAGAGCATTTTTCCCCCACCCTTGCCTTTTAAAGTACCAAAAGAGGCATGCAATGTCTAGTTTGGCCTGTGGTAGGGCTTATTATTGACTGTCCTCATTCAAATGGAAGGGTTTTTGGCTGGAGGATTGGTAATCACCTGGGCTTTCCTTAGTCAGTGTGTGGTTCCATCCCCTCTTCAGGCTTCCTTTCTTCCCATAAGTAGGGTTGCCAACCTCCAGGTGGTGTCAGGAGATCTCCTGCTATTACAACTGATCTGCAGCCAATAGAGATCTGGGAAGTCCTTTCATAAGCAGAGGTGATGGGCCATGTATGTATATCAAGTACAGGAAAGCAGGATAATGTCAGCAATTAGCAAACTAATTGCTGAACTATGGAGGATTTTGAGGTTTGCAGCTGAAAAAGAAAAAGGAAATTCCTTAATTTATCTCCTGACTAAAAGGTCTTGACAATACAGGAGAGAAATTTGGGAGTGGGCCTAGCTACAAAACAATATTTTGAAACAACCTAGCCACTAGGGTTGCCAACCTGTAGGTACTAGGTGGAGATCTCCTGCTATTACAGCTGATCTCCAGCCAATAGAGATCAGTTCCCCTGGAGAAAATGGCTGCTTTGACAATTGGATATGGCATTGAAGTCCCTCCCTTCCCCAAACCCTCTCCTCCTCAGGCTCTGACCAAAAACCTCCCGCCGGTGGCAAAGAGGGACCTGTCAACCCTATTGGCCACATTTAGAATGAAAATTTAAAAAAGCAATTTGTAACAAACCAAACATGTTTATAGCTAAAGTCTGCTGTTTGTGACACTGCATTTTTCTGTTCACATATTTTCTCTTTCAGGTTACCAATGTGTATGAGCACATACACACATTGATTAAAACATTGTGTAAAAAGGAGTCTTGATTAAAATGGCACAATAGCATCTGGATTCCATTTGGTGCAATCATTTGCACATGAATTGACTAAATCACAGCACCGAAAGAAATCCTGATATGATTGTGCCATCTTATCAAGACTCCTTTTTGTACACTGTTTAAATCAATGCACATATGCATTCATGTACAACCTTGGCAAGCTATAATGGAAAAGAAAAGCAACTGAAAACTACAAAAAAAACTGCGTGCAGCAGTCAAAAAACTGAAAGAAGGTTATACTGCATAAGAAAGATCAAGTAATTAATAATCTCAAAATGTGGGGAAAATTTGGTTGAGGAGAATTTAATAAGCATATCTGGTAGTAATAGTGCTGATAGGCACTACGGGATGGGGTACCAATTTCTAGATGCCGAAATGTACAGAGCTGCATAGCAAAAGTCAACCCAGGATGTGTAAATTTCACAAATTGATTTATCCACATAATAAATGTTTTACATTTTATATAATTTGAGAGTAGTAATAGAATGCAACTTTCTTCCACTCTTTTATTTCAACTCTTTGAATTACTGTTGAGTCGCAGATTGCCAGCCATGCCCTCAAATGTTCAAAAATTATTGAAATGCTCAACAGAATTATCAATTTGTACATCAATTGTTCTGCATACACATGTTCTCACACTGTTTTCCCACAGCTTTCATACCCCCTCCCCCATCCACCATATGCCCAGTTCACTTGACAAGAAAAAAATCCACTTACAAAAGAAGTGCTTTTCGTCCTGGAAATTTGAGAGGAAGAGAAGATAGAGGCGTGGCATAGTGGTTAAGAGCAGAGGACTCTAATCTGGAGAGCTGGGTTTGATTCCCCACTCCTCCACATGAGTGGCGGACCCTAATCTGGTGAACCAGGTTTGTTTCCCAACTCCTCCACATAAAGCCTGCTGGGTAACCTTGGGCTAGTCACAATTCTCTCAGAACTCTCTCAGCCACACCTACCTCACAAGGTGTCTGTTGTGGGGAGGAGAAGGGAAGGTGATTGTAAGCCACTTTGAGATTCCATAAAGGTAGAGAAAAGTAGGGTATAAAAAACAACTCTTTTTCTTCTTCTGTGACTCGTCACTCTACTATTCCAGCATTGGCTAGTTTGATTCCCCAAGCTCTGCAGGATCATTGCAACCCAGTGTTCTAAACTAGATCCAAATGATTTGTGCATTTTCACACTGCTGCCTGTTAACTGTGAGTTCTGAGCATGTAGCAATATGATGAATACTGCTGGCTAATAAATACTGTGGACAGCACAGTCAGAAATATAGCATATATATTCAAAATATGGCTGTTTTAAAACAATGCCTGAACAATCCATGTTGATTATGGGCATAAATAATCCATGTAATCCAGCAAATTGTGAGTGTGTGGCAACAGCGTCTAACTTGCTAGCTGCCATACTAACGCCACCCAAAATGCAATTGCACAACTATTTGAAATACTGCTCATTTTCAATTGATACCAAATCAGTCTGCTCAAATGAGGGATTCCCCTTAAGAATCAACAGGCACTACAAACAAAGTGTGTTGGATTTTTTTAACACTTTGAAAATCAAACAATCCCTACATTCTTAATTAATGATGAGAGAGAGAGAGAAATTCTCTTTTTGATTCTAGTGGAACTCACAGTGGCTTTCATTACCACAACCATAGTATCCTTCTGCAGTGCCTGGCAGAATTAGAAGTTGTTAGCACCTCTTTGCCATTGTTCTACTTCTGTTTGGCAGGTAGGCTTCCAAAGATGGAGCTAAGGGTTGTTTGTTTTGATAATTAGGAGTTGTCCTGTGAAGCACCACAGGCTTCTGTTTGGTTCCCAAAACGTCTTGTTGAGTACATTAAATTTCTGAGGGTACAACAGTTGGAATTCACATACCTTTCCTTTTTCCTGGGAGGCTATGGGGTGTTGAGCCATTTAATGAATTTGGTAATTGGCTAGAAACTAAAGCTCACTCCAGATAAGACTGACATGAGAGCAGTAGGTGGAAACTTGGATTGGGGAGTTGTTGTTTGGCCAACTCTTTTTGGTCACTATCCTCCAAGCTTGGTAACTTTGGCCCTGGGTGCCTTTTTCTAGATTTGCCTGGTACACCAGCTTATCTTGATGATTAAGATCTTGCCTCTTTATCATGCTATGGTGTAGTCTTGACTGGACTACAGATAACATTTTCTACATGGGTGTGGTTCAGAAAGTAGATCCACAATACAGTGGGCAGGATTTTAACTTGTGGAGATTGCTGTGACCAGTCCTCAAACTTTTGCAGCTTGTTTTCTAGCCCTAGTGTAAGGTGCAGGTAAAGACCTTTACAGCCATACTATACCTGAATCTTGGGTGTTGAAGTGGTGTAGTGGTTAAGAGTGGTGCTTTGGAGCGGTGGACTCTGATCTGGAGAACTGGGTTTGATTCCCCAGTTCCTACACCTGAAGCCTGCTGGGTGACCTTGGGCTAGTCACACACTCTCAGCCCCACCTATCACCGGGTGCCTGTTGTGGGGAGGGGAAAGCCGGTTTGATTCTTCCTTAAGTGGTAGAGAAAGTCGGCATATAAAAACCAACTCTTCTTCTTCATATGTACCATCTCAGATATTAGAATCATCCAATTACACTCATTTGTTCATGTTTACCATCCTATGATCAGTGTTGGGTATGTATAAGATCTAGGACTTTGTGCATGGTGGCATCCAGTTGCAAAACTACCTGCCTAGATCATTACTTTACCCTCCTTTGCACTGGTATTTAGGAGGTAGGTTTTATTTTAGAGAGTATTAGGCTGAATTTTAGCTCAGATTCTAAGCTGGAGAAACTGGCTTGCATTTTTACTAACTCCTTGAGCTAAGTGTGGAGCCTTTCTCCAGCAGAAGAGCTTTTTTCTTGATGGAAGAGACTCTTCTACTGGAGGAAGTTTCCATTTGATGCAGGAGGTCCCCACACTTAGCTGAAATGAGTGGTAGGATACAACCAACCATGTGTTTAATTCTTCCCATGTAGTGCTTCACATGTTAGATTCGATGCATTTTTATGCTTGATCTATATATCTATAAGGTAGGTTATAGTGAGAGACAGCCCAAGGTTACCCAACAAGCTCCATGGCTGTGTAAGGATCCAGAGTTCCCTGGTACTAGTCCTACACTTCAGCCACTATACCACATTGGCTCTCAATATGTAATATATGATCTATTATGTGGCATATAATCTTATGACATGAAAAAACTTTGCATTCATTTTCAATGTCCTCAGTAAAACAAGTGCTTGTTTGCTAATCAGTCTGTCCTAGGTGCTTCTGAATTCATGCTTCCTAAAATAATTCTATTAGTTTGCTGGTTTGAATTGTAGAAATGAAATAAAATGTCATCTAGGTAAATGATCCCTCACTACAGTTGCTGATAAAACAATCCTGGATGGAAATGGCCCCAGATAAATTAAATTACAATAATAGATGAGAGATTAATAAGGTCAGGCTTATGGGACTACTTTGTAGCTGTACCATTTAGAGGACTTTAACAACATCGTATGGAAGGGTTTAGAGGCAAACAATTCCAGGAGTCTGCAGTCCATATTTCATGCTTAATGGTTACACTTGCGTTCCTCATAAAAACGTCTGGTTTATCTGTTTGCATTGTGATTTGCCTGAAATTTGAGGTGTAGGCTATATTCTTTCCCAGTCACTGCAGAATTTCACTTAAATATTTCAGCAGTGAAAGATTATCCTCACCCTAACTAGGTGGTCTGTGTATAGACAGGGAACATCCCAAGCACGCAGAAAGATATATATAAACTAAATAAAGATAAATAAACTAAAAGAAAAACAAACCCCAGCATGATAAGAAGCAAGGCAAATAATACTGGGAGCAAGTTAAAGGAAGAAGAGAGGGAGGAGAAAATAGCCTATTAATACACACATACATACATATAACCTTTATTGGCATAAAATTAATACTATTAATACTTCTGAGCACTTAGAGAATCCAGGATGGGGAGAAATTTAACAGAATAGACTAATTTACATCATTCATCTAGATTCTTGTAAAATATATCATCATTTTGAGGATTATGTCAGTGTCCTGACTGAACAAACCATCTTCTTGACTCCTGTTTTCTTGGACCACCAGTTTGATTTGAAGATGGTGGTTAAAGTCATTTATTTATCCCTTGAAATGCTACGAGTGGTGTGCTCAATTTTCACTCACTGATTCTTTAGCTACAGTGTGTGTTCCTAGGAATAGCAGGATTGTGCAGTAGTTGACCTTCAGTATATACAGGGCCATTGACTAATAAGAACAAACCATTTGATATTTGTGTTTAGATCATCCAGCTATTTTCATATTTGACCAGATCACTTTATCAAAACATTATTGGTCTTTTATTATAACAACATGAGAGTTTTATATGGTGTGATTATTTTGTTACACGTGTTTTATTAAAGGATACTTATATATTTAGCTCAGTGTTTCTTGGATTTGTAATTAACACACACACATATGTATAACTCAACTTCTTGTTTTAAATTCCTGGGGGGTTGGTTGCAGGTTTTTTCTTCTCCTTTTTTCAGGTGCCAGCCTTGTGTACAGCCTTGAATAGTAAGATAGGAACTGCAGACTGGGAATAGCCCCTATCAGTGATGTTATGATTGTTACTGATATTCACAAAGCATATTGATTGAAGCATGAAGCATATTAGTAAGTATGATATGCTGCGATGCTAAAATATGTCAATATATGTCTCATAAATGCCGGGACATAATGGCACAAATTGCTGTAATTTATTGACTCACTAAGGCTTCTATTTAGTAAATTGGTTACTATCAGTGTTAGTGCTTAATAGGTGAGAGAGTGCATCACCAGCATTGTCAAATCACCCTTTTATGGAAAGGAGAGTGCTAGACACAATCTCCATAAATACAAATGCCTCACAGACTCCCCTTCAGCCTGCAGTGGTGACTATTTCACTGTCTAGTGATTGTTTATAATTATTGGTCTCTATAAACACAGAATTGCTCCCTGGCCTTTCAAAAATAAAATACTCTGACATACTTTTCAGGATAAATGTTTGCAGGGAGCATGAAGCAATTTAAAACAGAACAGAGGCTAAACCTAAATTAGGAGAAAATGCCCCCCAAGGGATTGAACCAGAAGTAGGCTTCATTAAACTAAGCTATGTTGCTGAAAGTGGAGAGCGAGCTGGAAGAATCCTGAAAAACCTGTTGGACTCTCAGGCAATACCATTGGGAGCACCACAGATTTTCCACAGGGCTCTTCCCATGCACCCCAATCCTCCCAACTATTCCTCAACACACATCCCATCCACCCACTATCTCCATGTATCTGGCTGCAGGTTTCAGCAGGTGAGGGCAGCCAGCCCATCAGCTGGTCAGCCAGCAGCAGAGGTGGACTGGCCATTTAACTTACCAGTAAATTTCCTGGTGGGCCACTGCCCTAGAGGATGGTAAGGAGCAAGCAAAGCCCAACCCCATCAACTCTGCCAGTGCCTCAGGGCCATGGCTTGGATACTTCAGTGGCAATGATACCAGTTTGCAGGAAGCAATGGGTGAGCCAATACCCGCTGTATGTACCACTGAGCTTTGTAGCCCTGCAACACAGATTGTAGTACAGCAGGGGCCGCTCAGCTTGGCTTGCTGCCTCGTGATTTTAACTTCCCAGTCTGCCCCTGGACAGATGACAGGATGAGGGAATGATCTCTCTCTGTCTCTCCCTCCCCTACATCTCAGATGTCGCTTGGGCAGTGTCCAAGGCCCTGAGGAGGGGAGGGTCCCTTGTTTCCTTCCTCCTGATGAGTGGCTGATACCATCAACTGTAGAAACAACAAGCAGTCAAGTTGGTGGGGTTGGAATAAGAGGAGAGGGGAGAGGAAGCAAAGCAGAAGGTCTTCTCAAATTTGTATATCAGTCTAAACTGAAGAAGTATTTAGGGTCACATTATGAGATGTTGACATTCATCTTCAGAGAACTACGAAGCTCAGCAGAATCACTAAAAAAACTATGAGCCTTCAGGGAAGAACTTTTTTTAAAACATTGGGGTACAGGTTCTTCCTTTTAAAAATGTTAAATGAATAAAATATATTTCCAATTCTTAAATTAATGCTATGGTAACTATATTTCTGATGCATTTATATTGACAAGTACATGAGTACACAAGATGCTATTATAATTGCATTAGAGAGATGTTGTGACAGTAGTGTTTCAGGAGCAACTTTTTAGGAACATGTAGTCAGATGTACAGATCAGATGCAAGTGAAAACAGACGATTATAAATTATAAAAATCTAGTTAATTAAATAAAAATGTATTATTTGCCCAAGTATTTCTTAAAACATTGTTTCTCAATATACAATTCTGAAATCCGGAATTGTTCCCTTCTGTGGTGTGGAAGTGTAATGCATGGGCAGTATTCCATAGGGAAGAGCTAATGTCCATAATTTAATTTCTTTTTATGTTTCATTATATTGTTTTTCTTTGGTTCCAGTTCTGCCCTTTTCTCTGTTTGCTTTGTGGATACATTTCTATTGTGTGCAAATACTGTAAGCAGTACTTTCTATGCAACTTGATATGTAAGTGTAAAATAGTTACCATTAACATATTCTATATTGTAATGCATAATATTGCCAGCATGCTGTGGTGGTTAAGAGCGGTGGACTCTAACCTGGAGAACCAAGTTTGGTATTCCACTCCCACACATGAAGCTTGCTGGGTGACCTTGAACTAGTCACAGATCTCTCAGAACTCTCTCAGCCCCACCTACCTAACAAAGTGTCTGTTGTGGAGAGAGGAAGGGAAGGTGATTGCAAGCCACTTTGAGACTCCTTAAAGGCAGAGAAAATCGGGGTATAAAAACCACCTCTTCTTCTTCATCATCATCTTTATATAAATGCATAAAAATACTTAATTTTTATTAGGAAATAGATCAGTGCATGGAAACAGAAAATGGCATGAAACTAAAGAATTTCAGATTTGATTCTCACAAAGGGGAAGTGAAACCAGAATGAGTATTCTCAGGTTCAAATAGCAGGAATGAGAAATTTAAAACCATCCTTAGTATTATATCACAAGTTTTTGCCTGGAAAGAAGGTGACTATTGTGTGAGATAAATGGGCTGTTAATAAACCAATTTCCAAATAAGAATGATGCATTTAGTATATGAATTGTGGCATCTGTGTTTTTTTAATGCCACAAACAGACCAGTCAATTAACTGCTGCATGTGCAGCTTCCTTCTCAATGTGGCATGAAAGATTCTCTCATAGCACATCACACAATTTCATAAACACAGATTTTCCTACACAGATTTTACTCATGTATGATAACGTGTGTCGTGACTCTGAATCCATTCCCAGACTGCCAGGAAGGCATCACTAAAAGCAAGGATGAGAAATCTTTCTGGAATGCACCAAGCTTATTTCACTGGAAGCTAAACTGTGCAAAAAAGGTTATAAAATATTGGAGCCTGAGGAAATGTAAGCTGAAAATAAAATGCATTTGGAAAATATGGCCTCAGGTGCCATTAGTTTAGTCAATAAAACAGCAGTAGCCATTAGACAGGTTTTAAGGGCTTTCTCCAAAGTCTTTGTTTACTGAAAGATCAAAGAATTTGAAGACTCCCCCATGAAAGCATGAAACTCAATACCATGGGAGATCTTTTTCCCAGTCTGAAAATCATAACTACTGACATATTCCTTCCTAACAATTTCCAGTAACAGGCCTGCTGTCAGAACCTGCACTGTTGTTACAAGAAGTACTTTTGCTAATTACCAAGCTACCTTTCCTCTTATAGTTAATATTTGTTTTTCTCTTAATCATATGCAGCATGTTTTGAAACACTTTCCCATCTGTTAAAGCCAATGAAATAAATGTTCACAGGACTCTGAGGGGAGCATTACGGTGCTTTGCCAAACATATTTGCTAAATTGTAGAAGGACATCAAGTTCTGTAGTAATGTATGACCTCTTCGAGAAGTCATTGTTGTTTGTTTACCAAGCAGAGGTTTCTGGGGGGGGGGGTAACCTTCCTTTGATGGCACTAGTCCTGCACCCATTAAATATGAAGACATTAGCACAAATCTTTGTGCTGTTCCACTGTCATTTCAGTGCCATCTGTACAGTATTTTCCATGCCCTTTAGCCATTTGTACATAATAGGTCCCTATAGCAAGCAGCTCTAATCTCTTGCAATCACTTCAATAAAATAATGGTTAACATTAAAAAAAAACACTGTTATTAGGGCTGTTGAAAAAAAAAATCGGGAAAATTCGGATTCGGCAAAATCCGGCCTGTTTTGATCTGGGAAATGCTGAAGTCTGAACTCCCCCGCTTCGGTTCCGTGGAATTCGGCGTGAGATTTGAGTTTGGGGAAACAAATTGGCCGAATAAACCGCCCCCCTCCCCGGGGCTCCCAGGAAAGAGGGGTTCCGGCTCTTTGAACTGCTCTGCGCTGCCATGGGTGGCAGCATGGAGCAGTTCAAAGCCCCCCCCGCCCCTTCCCGGGGCTCCCGGGAAAGCGAACGGCTGGCTCTTTGAACTGCTCCGCGCTGCCATGGCTGGCAGTGCAGAGCAGTTCAAAGCCCCCCGCCCCCCTTCCCGGGGCTCCCGGGAAAGCAGGCGGCTGGCTCTTTGAACTGCTCCACGCTACCAGCCATGGCAGTTCAAAGAGCCACCCGCCCGCTTTCCTGGGAGCCCCGGGAAGGGGGCAGAGGGCTTTAAAGTGCTCTGCGAGAGTGGGCAGGTGCGGCCAGAGCTGGGAACGGCCAGCCGAGCGGCGGCTTGGCGAGAGCCGCGAAAACCGCGGGAGACAAGCGACCGAGTGCTCGGACCGCCGCATGCCACTCGGGCCTTCTGCCGCGGCCGATTGGGCCATCTTGCAGGCCGTGTGGCGTTGCCGCCTCTAGCCTCAGGAGTGACTCGCGGGGCCCAGAGTGACCGCTCGCTTCCCTGGCTGTGGGGGGGAGCGAGCCCGTAAGGGGGAGAGAGTTGCGCCTCAGTGCAAGGCATGCACGGGGCCTGGAGTGAGGCTGTGAGGGAGAGCTACATCCTCGGCACGAGGCGCACAGGGGGCTTGGTGTCACCAGGTGTCTGCCCTAACAGAGCCCCTCCCCCCTCTTAGGGCTTGTGGGTGCCAGCTTCTGGGGGCCAAAAGAAGCTGGGAGATTGGGGGAGAATGGGGGGAGGGAAGGCGATCCCAAAGCCAGAATCGGCCGGGAGATTGGGAGGGAGATTGGGGGGAAGGGAAGGCGATCCTGTCCCCCGCCTTGCTGAGTTCGGGACCGCGGTTTCCCTCTGTTTTGCGGTTCGGCTCCATCCGAACTGAAAACCGCCGGATCGAGTGAAATTCAGCTTTTTTCCAGT
The DNA here is from genome assembly GCF_029931775.1 of Euleptes europaea. NCBI lineage: Eukaryota > Metazoa > Chordata > Lepidosauria > Squamata > Sphaerodactylidae > Euleptes > Euleptes europaea. Next base: position 43,452,276 of record NC_079316.1, read on the forward strand.
TTGGATGGAACCGAAACGACAGCCCTAACTGTTATCCCCACTTCTCTTAAATCACTTTCTTGGCATGTAAGATATCTCCTTCCAGCATCATGTCACATGTAGTTTCTATCTAACATGGCTTTATTTCTGCTGTAACTCAGCTTCTGTGTCAAAGTTGCAACCGGGTAAAGGAAGCAGACCCCAGGACTGTTGTGTCTTGTGCCACTGCTTATCCTCCATTCCCTACTCCTAAGTAGAAGCCAGAACATAGATACACTAGTTTTTTACAGCTTCTACAGGTTAGGAAGCTGCACTGGACCTTACGAGAGATTGACAGGAGGCCCATCATTTCCCACCCCATCAGGGTGGTACAGCTGTTTCTGTTGATGCCAGAATAGGACCTCTTAATGCCTGATTCTTCAGGTGCTCCTTAGAACAGCAAATGAGAGCCTGGGCCATCCATGTACAACTGATTAAGCCATTTGGTGGTATTTCTTGGGAACTGACTGAGTCTATACCCATTTATGCCTATGTACATGCTATTTTAATGGAACCGCATGTGCTTGTTACTGGTTGAATCCATGTTCACTAAGATTCACAAGCATTGGTCCCCAATTTTATATCCCAATATTAATCCACAAGGAAAGGATAAATGTTTTGGAACTAATGTTTTGGAACTAGTGTTACAGTAATTTGTAACAATGTGTGTAACATTAAAAAAAATAATGCTGTTAATGAGACAATGATGTATCCTCTGTGCATCTTGCAATAATTTTGGACCAATTTTCTACTGCATTTAGTAGAAATGGGCTATCTCCTTCTTTATGTCCCAAACAGGATGTTCCTATCAGTGAAGTCCAGATGCAACCTTGCATGTCAGTTACCGCCTGAACTTGGGTAATGCTCCTAAAGCAATGGTTCTAAGCAACTTAACTGATCTCTGTTTGTATAAGGAATTCCTCACAAAACTCTGCCAGTTCTTTAGAATAACACTGGCTGGAAGTATATGCCTCGTAGGTCCCAGCATCTGTTTACTCCGTTACATGTGCTTTTAGTATTCAGTATTTCTATTCCATACAATATTGACTAGCTAAGGAGACATTTCATTATGTTTTTGCAGAGTAAGGTTGGGGAGTGTCAAAGTAATAGTCCTTAAATGTATATGATTTCAAAATACTCACAGATGCAGTTCTATTATACAGTTTATCAGAGAAATCTGAAAAGAGATGCTGTTTCTGGTCATATATTACCTCTGAAAGTGCTACTAGCATTATGTAGTAGCTAAGAGTGGCAGTCTCTAATCTGGAGAACCAGGTTCTATTCCCCTCTCCTCCCCACGAAGCCTGTTGGGTGACCTTGGGCTAGTCAGTTCTCTCCGAACTCTCTCAGCCCCACCTACCTCATAAGGTGTCTGTTGTGGGGAGGGGAAGAAAAAGTGATTGTAAGCTGCTTTGAGACTCCTTAAAGGTAGAGAGAAGCAGGGTATAAAAACCAACTTTTCTTGTTTTGCTGTTATTGCTCACATCTGATATAGCAGTGTTAGAGAGCAAAGGAGGAAAATACTGATTCTCATATTTGAAGAATTTTTCATATCCATGTCTTGTGATAAAAAAATCACCAAGGAAAGCTGTTGAACATCTGTCTTAAGGTACTTTAGGGGAGTATTTTAATTGCTATTTTCTTTTTGACTGCCATGCTAAACAGATGCAACCTTTTCCCCCATGTGCTTAAAATAAACTACAGTTCCTGTATATAAGATTTTCTTCAACAAAGGAACTGTACAGATTTTTACTGATCTTTCCCACAAAAACTGTCATCTTGACAACTTGTTCATGTGCAGCGGCTCTGCTGTCAGTACCTACAAGGTCTTGATCATTTTCTGTGAATGGATTGCCAAACTCTGAAACTACTTCTGGAGGCACACATTTTGGCATCTACCTGATATAGAATGGATTTTATTGTTCATGACAATGGCAGGAATTTTGCTGTGTTACCAGTTCAATGACACCATCAAACTCCTCTATTAGTCAACGTATCTCTAGGCCACCAACTACCCTTGTTTTTTTTTTTAATTATTTTTATTATTTTCCAAAATTCAACTAAAATAAACATATCTCAACAATATATTCAGTTGTAACTGCTTGTAACAAAAAAAGTTCATTGCTATTACTGAGAATATGTTATCTATAATATTCTATGCTATCTACTATATGTGACTTCCCCGCATCTTCTTCAGTCACTAATTCTACTGGTTAACACTTTTGCATTTCAAATTAATTTCTAATCCTTATTTTCTCTCATACAGACTTGCTTTAAGCTATCTATACTACTTCTATAAGCAATTTCAAGTCCTACCTAGTTATAATATTATCATCATTGTCTCTATATAACATTCTATTATTCTAAATTAAAGGGATTAGATCAATACATAAACAAATTTTCCCATTAAAAATTCATCAAAGTAAATCCACCGTGGCTCCCTTACACCCCAAAAATAAGCATCATTTTAGCCATTATCTTGTTTTGGGAGGGGATCTGCCAGTCCTTCTTTATTTCCCAATCCCCACCCCCCGTTTTTCAATATAGTAGCTGCAATTCTGGCCTCTGAAGATGTAAAAGAAGATCCCGGTGATTGTATCCATTGGCTTCTTGTTAAAATTTCCAGCATCTTCTTGGTAAAATCCTTCATCATGTCTCCCTCCATCGCTGGCTGCCAGGAAGTGTTTTCTTGGGATAATAATGCTCCTCCTGTCAGCAGTGACTCAGACAAGTAATTTGTAGAGGTATTGAGTTCTCTCATGTTGCTCTCTCTCCTTGCCTGCTGGTCACTTGCAGCTACCTCTTTAAAATCTTGGGTCTTCATATTGTGGATCTCCTCAATAATTGTGTCCAGTTTTCCATTAATTGATTTAAATAGGATATTCATCACCTCAGCTAGTTGAAATGCTTGATGTGAGAGCGCTTGTTGTTTTTCAAAGACTAAATCTTGTTGCACTGCAAACATGTCCATTTGTTTGAGTAACATCTCTTCCATCCTCTTGTTTGACATATCTGCTTGTATTCTTATATAGAAGCAGGCTTTGTAATTTTCAAGATATCCTCAATTATGCTTCAAAGCAGCACAGATAAAGAAAAGAAAGTAGACAGGAAACTGCAGTATCATAGACCCTGCGTCGTCTCCTCTCGGTGGTTAAGTAGTAGGAACGATTTGATGGTTACACCGGGGAGATTCACTTCAAGTCTTCCAATCTGCCCTGTCTTTTCGATGGTAACAAAGCCCTTCTTGTTATCTTCCGGTCTTAAGAGGCGACGTGGCTGGACATTGAATCAAAGAAGCCGGAAGTGGGGGGGGAAGGTTTTCGTCTCCCTCCCTCCCCTCAAAGCATTTAATTGGTAGTTGTAAAGTCATTCACAAGTCCCTTTTATTGTGTCTACTCACTGATCAAGTTGATAAGGTCTTAGTCAGTTCATTTAATGGCATTTGTTTATTTTAAAAGTCTCGTTACGCTGGGCAGGGAGTCGCCTGTTTTCGTAGGTGTTTTTATCGTCGTTCAAGTCTTCTCAATCAAGATAAAGGCAAAAAGTGTCTTTTTACTCACTCTGACTTCCAAAGGTGAGGCTTCTTGTTCTTTTCATAGATTATTTGATGTTAATGTATAGAGGAGGTCAAAGCCTATAATCCAAAGAGTCGTCCGTGGCAATGGTAGCCCCTATGCCGGCGGGGACAACTTCCAACTCTACGGGAGGCTTAAAAAAGCTCTCTCAGAGAATATGGGAGTCCAAACCGCTCTTGAAGGCTGCAGGGGAATTTCCTGCTTCCCGATCCACTATTTAGGACCGAGTTGGAGTGTTTGTTGCACTCCAAATCTAAACGACTCTTGGTGTTTCCTGGGAGCCCCCAGGAAACAATGGCGCTCGGACCAAACGCTCTACAGGAAGTCCGGCCACCAACTACCCTTGTTGATGTCTAAATTCAATTTTTCATTATGGTCTTATTTTGTTGATGATCTCTCAAATTCCGTTAACTGTCTTTCAAAAATATGAGGTTTTCTTGAATACAGATACCCAAGTGCCAAGGTAGGAACTTTCAGATGTAATGGTGCTTGGGTTGTGATCAGTGTTGTCATATACTGCAGCTGTCAGGATTTCTTTATTTATTTTATTATTGTTTTATTTATATCCCACATTTTTTCCTCATGGGGACAAAAGTAGCTTATCACATCCTTCTCCCCTCCTGCACCTTATTCTCACAACACCAACCCTATGATGTAGGGTAGGCTGAAAGAGTGTGATGGGCCAAGGTTATCTGGTAAGCCTCCATGGCAGAGTGGGGGGTTCAAACTCAGTTGTCTCCAGGTCCTGCTCTGACATTCTAACCACTATGCCACACCCACTATGTCATGCCCACTGAACAAACAAATGTTTTTTTCTTCATCAGCCGAAAGATGAGAAGCTGAAATTTCCAACGTGACTGTATATGAGACTGACAGGCCCACTGTCTCTTTTTTGCCCAAATACTGAAAGTCTCAAGTACATTAAAAAAGAGGCCTTCTGTCTCATTGGGCTCAGTTAGTTTGCAACTTCATTTGTAAAATATTAAAATATGTTGTGATGCTGTGAAAACTGGTTAAGTGATTCCATCATTTTTCAGTGCTTAAGCCATAAAGAATCATATTCACAACAGCAAGACACCCTCAGGGTATTGATTAAATTTGAGAATCATTCATATTTTCCCATTACAAATGTGTATATGGTCAGCTATGTTCTGTCTAATCATTTTTATTTTATTTTATTTTTGTAAATTGAATCAGCTCTAGTTCGTCTTCTGCATAATCTTCTCTGAAACCTTGCCTCATGCATTGCTGGTATATTTGTTCTAGTTCAATAGATAGTCTGTCCTATTTCTGGTCATAAATTAGCATAGAGCCCAGTCCATCAGGGAAGCAAGGTTACTGGCTGGCTGTTATGCACAAATCAGCACTGGAACTGTCCACAGGAACTGGAAACTGGGAAGCAGTGAAGAGCTAGAGTGAAACAGATTAGCAGTGGAGCTGTCCAGACAGAGAACAAAAGCTGGTTTCATAGAACAGCTGTGTCAGTAAATGTTGGGCTACAGTTAAGAAGTGTTGTGGTGGTTGGTTGTCCCAGTCTTCCTGTTGACTTGGCAAGGCTTTGAAGTCGATTCCCTCCTTCTGAGTAGAATAATGTGATGAAATGCCCCGAGCTGTCTGATACACACTCTGCTACCTGGTCTCTTGGAAACACTTCTCTCTTTTTTTGGCCGTCAAGTCATAGCCAATTTACAGTGACCCCTTAGGGTGTTCAAGACAAGAGACATTCACAGGTAGTTTGCCAATGCCTGCCTCTGTATAACAAGCCTATAGTTGCTTGGTGGTCTCCCATCCAAGTACTAACCAGGGCTGACCCTGCTTATCTTCCAAGATCTGATGAGATCAGGCTAGTCTGGGCTGTCCAAGTCAGAGCTTAGAAATACTGCTGGATCTGGAATGTTTTTGTATATGGCAGAGACTGGGTTTGATCATCTCCCTCTGAGATGGTTCCATCTTATTCCAAATTGAGCCAAGGCAGCTCCTGACACAGTCTTTCTCAAATTTTGCTGTGGGAAATATTTTACATAGCCTGGATGGATGTACATTCTCTGGGTCTTTCTTGTTGCTCACCTACAACAGTGTGAATAGCACGTTGTGTATTATGAATAATATGGTCTTTTCATACTATCTTACATCTCACTGTGCTAGTCTGTCTATATAAGTCACAAGTCATTTGGCCCAATTTTTTTGTAAAACCCAGTCAACCATTTTGCATGATATTTCACTTCCAGTGCTATCATTTCACCAGCTTCAAAATGAGTGTGCCATTTTGTTTCTGAATTACACACTTTTGGGCTTGGTTGTCTACATCAAAAGTCATAAAATACAATAATAGAATGTGAAGTGAAACTGAAGCAGGAAAAAAATGCTTGTTTTTCACATATGGTTATCATGGATCCTCATGACAGTTTTTCAAAGTCTGTTGTTGTTCATTAACTCCACCTGTTGCTTGTTTTCTTTTTCTTGATTTTTTCCAGCTTAGTGCAGTTGTACATTTCCATGCTCTTCATTCTGAGGAAACAGGGTTTTTTCTTCCTTTCTTCTGTGACCTTAATAGAAATTCTAAAAATCTGTGTTTGTGGATAGTACATCAGTATTTTAAAATCCACTGCGATGGTCGATCAAAGTAATGTGGTCATGCATATGTCATATAATCTGCATTATATGTATGTAATGTAGTCTGCAACCCCCCCAATAGATTCACCATCTATTTTAAGTGTTTTGATGCCTTTGACCCAAATATTTATTTTAAACTTCAATGTTATTAAATATTAGTTATCAAATTAAATAATTAAATAACAATAAATGTTATTAAAACATATTTTAGAATTCACACAGTAATTCCTCAAACTCAAAAATCAAAGAAATGACAGCTGATGCATATTACTATATGAAACATAAATAATTAAATATGTAAAGACTACCAGTTTTACATGGCTGCCATATAGTTTTATTTTCCGATTTGGCTCTGCATCTGAAATTGACAATCTGATAACTACAGTCCTGCAAAAGTGAACTTCCTTGTTTGCAATTTGATCCTATCCAGTACCGACACTACTTTTAAACTATTTCTGGATATCATTAGGTGCAAATCTACTGTTTACACATCAATTAATCAGGCTATGAAGCTTCAGTGTTTGATTGAATTAGAGCTCATCCTATTATACATATATAAACATCTTTACACTCACAAGATGTGGCTTTATCCCATCTGTTGTTTGGACCTTAAGATTCTGAAAATCTGGCACTATCCCTAATCTAATACTTGTACATCAGCAAAATGGGACTTCCAGAATGTACATTTGTTTAATTATCTGTAACCTGTTTGCCACAGTGAAACTGAAATCTATTCTACGGAGTAGGAGGTAAGTGGTCCACAAATACTAGTTTAGATGCTTTTCATAATATTGTCTTTCATTTTGGAGCCTGCAAAGCAACTGATCAATATCCCATTTTTCTTTCATGATACTAACATTTCAGATGTCACAGCAACTTTTAAAAGTTTTAGAAGTTAGTATATATGTAATGGCCAGTGGAAAGAAGATATCATCAAGCTGGCAAAAATTATAAGGAGGCCTCATTGTTATTTTCAGAACTATGGGCCATGAATGCAGGGTGCTGTGAAGGAGTCTCAGCAGAATGTGACCAGAGTTAGAAGGGAGTTCCTGAGTGGGTCTGATAGAACGATGTAGGTAAGATGGGGAAGGCTGGTAGACACAGAGACTTAAGCAATAAAGTGTGTGGGATTGGGAAAGAACTGGAGAGTAAAACATACAAGTCCAGAATGTGGCTTTTGGCCACTCTTAGACCAAGACCTGGCCCAGAAGTAATTATAGGCAGGCTAATGGGCTGCCCATCTACAATACAGCTTTCCTGGAACCTGGATTACCAGGTTACCTTTTTCTCTACAGTCGGAAATGGCCTACCAGAAGAGGCAGAAGAATGCTGATCACTGTGTTGTAGTATTTTGGGTATCAGACTAGGACCAGAGAGGACCAGGTGGAAATCTACACAGCCATGAAGCTCATTCAGTGACCTCACTATTTCTTAGATTAAACAAGAGCTGTTGTCTGGGACAAGATCAAGGGGGGAAGAACTGTGTATGCCACCCTGAAGTCTTTGGAGGAAGGGCAGAGTAAAAATGCACTAGACAGAAAGGAGCTCCTGGTTCTAATTCTGGTCATTCTTGAGATTCATCAACATATTTCTGAAATTTTCCTGTTTCTACAGTGTCTTCCCAGTGGTTCTTATGGAAAAACTGGTAGCAGCAGGTGGAAAATTTCCTTTTTGTTTAAAGTTCAAAAATATGTTAAGCTTTAAGGCAAAATCACATTATAGTGCTTGGAAATGGTAATTCATGCAACACATCTGACATGGATGTCTATTTTTAGTATGGGCACTGTGTTAGTGGTGTTTTGCTTCCCCCAAATAACATCACGCTCAGTCTGATTTGGGAAGCCCTCATCACTGCACAAGGGAGGCGTTATCACTCTTGTTCTTTTCTGCCTACGCATTTGGAATTGCTTTCCCATCCCTTCAGGAACTGAACTCTCTCTTTTTGTAAGTAGTACAAAATGTCTGTAACTGCTCAATCTGTTGGTTTCACATCCAAAGAGGAATATCACACATTGTGACTAAGTGACATTTAACACGTCAAGAAGAATCGGTTTCTGCATTGGGGAGCAGGCAACAAGAAGTCACCCTGGCAGGCAGCTTGCTTCTTTTTGCACAAAGGCCCACCTGCCTCAAAACGTGGGACTGAAATTTGATTTAAATTATCTATTTTTAAAATGGCATTGGACTTTCTTTTCTCTTTGTTTCTGTAGAAAACGTCTTTTGTCGTTTTTCACAGTACTGGACTGAAAAATCTGGGCTGCTGGTACCACAAGAACGTTATTACTGGCAGCTATACCCATTCAAAGAAAATGTGTGGGCTGAGTTCTCATGAGAACTACAATCAGGCTGCTTCTTCTCACCCCCTGAAGGCACCAATCAATACCTGTGTATCTTTTCTCACTCACTGGTTTCCAGGGTTTTGGCAGTTTTCCTTACAGAAGGCTCATTAAGCAGATATGTCTGTCTCCCTGATTAGACTTCCATCTACACTCTGTTCTGTGGCCTAGCTAATCCCTTGTGTTTAACATTTCCTGTGAGGGAAATAAGCCCACAGTGCCAAGCTACTGTACCTACGTTCTCTCAAGTAGATTTACTCAGGAGATCATGGCTAAGCAGTGAATTGACGTGATACCATCACTGAGCTACTTTTGATTTATTATTTATACTGCAACATTAGCTTTTCTTGATAGGATAAGCAGTAAGAGACCTTAACGACTCTGGGCTTCCAGTTATTTAACACATTCATTTCATGTTCCTTTCTTGATGGTACAAACAACCACAGGAAATGATGTTAACATCCACATCCATTTCTACAGATGCATTTAGGTGGTGCATGACTAGAAGTGATCGGTGTGGTATGTTGAAGATTAAGACAAAATAGTTTAAAGTTTGTAGACCGGGATAGAGTGAAGGCAAAAAAAAAAAAACCACAGGCTCTTCATTTAGAATGGTTTCTGTTGTGTTACACCAAGAAAAATGGTACAAAAGCAAACAGACTTAAAATAAAAGTGAATACATAAATTTCCAGAGTCTACAGAAATTCAGTGTAATGAGGGGTGGCCATTATTGAAAAAGCCAAGGGTGACATCCGATATGCAAATAATATTTTATCTCAGGTACAGCCTGAGTAACTAACAGTGCAATCCTAAGGTGAGTTACTCTAGTCTAAGCCCATTCATTTCAATGGGTTTAGACTGGAGTACGTCTGCATAGGATTGTGCTGTAAACAAATAAACACAAATAAATAATAAAGACAGTTTATTATTATATTAAGCCAATAACCACACCAAGGGGGTGAAAGGAAAAAAAGTATTTATGTGATCACACAAATAGGCACCACTCACAGCTCAAGGGGCTATAACTAGAGTTGCACACAGTCGCTCACAATCACAAACAATATAAAGCATCTGATTTCCTCCTCCTGTTATACGTATCTGGAAATCAAGTTACTGATTGGCACATCTACTCGTTACTATTCATGCATGCGTACAGCTTACTATGTTATATAATTAAACTCCCACTGCAATTGCCTGTCCATCCTTGGAGGTGGATCACTTTCTAACAAGAGGTGTGTTTTGGCAAACACTGCATCACCAAGTAATTCCAGGTCACTTTCTACAAGGTCGACTAGAGCTTGTGGTTTTCAGTGGTGTTTGTGACACTCCAGTTGTTCCTCTTGCTTCCCTTTATCTTCCCTTTATCCACCAAAGCTGTGAATACTAGACACATCTAAACTTGAGTTCAGCCAGACTTTAGTTAAGTACTTCTGATCATAATGAAACCTTAATCCAGTATGAGGGTCTGGTTCTTTATTTTGGGCCTGGGTCTTTTATGCCTGAGTCTCAATATTATGCTAATGTTTAACAGTCCTACACTCTGTTCTAATAGCCAACCATCAGGTCTGCCAGTGTTTGACATGGTCATTGGAGCATTGAGTTTCTGAGTCTCCTTTGGTGTGATAATTCTATTACTTTTGCCATCGTGTTGAAGTGAATCTGCCTCTAAAGGGCAGGGAATATATATATATATATATAGGCTACTGTTCTAGTTGTTGCCACTTAAGAAAGAGAATATAGGAGTTTTGTTGATCCAGGACCTACCAGTGCCTTAAAGCAGCCCATGGTCCGCATGGTGCTATTCTTCACTCATGCTTGGTGAATGCTAATGATTTGGTAAAAGCAAGTGTTCCCCATTCAAATACAACCATACAGCTCAACTTAAAAAAGAAAACATAAATTTAGGCCTTTGGATTAAAAATAAATCTTACAGATAAATTGGGTCAAAAATAAATCTTACAGATAAGTTGGGTCACACAGACATAGATAAAAGGCAGCAGGTCCCCTTCCCCTATCACAGGGGTGGGGAACGTCAGGCCCGGGGGCCATTTAAGGCCTGCAAAGTCATTTGATCTGGCCCTTCATGGGTCCTGGCAGATCTCTAGCTCAGAAGGATCTAAGACTGGCGATCTGCCTCCCGCGGACAGGCATAGCCTCTATTCATGGCGGATGTGAGTTTGTTTTGCTGAGAAAAGGAACCCTTTTTCCCCCTTGCAGAAGAGTCATTAGCTATGGAGCTGCTAGGACCGCCCAAGAAACTGTATTAACCCTTTCCCACCTGGGCCATGGAGAAATGTATTTGTACTACGAGAGGGCTGGGGGCGGAAGTGGTGACAATGGAGGAGTTAAAGGAGGCAGGGCCAGAAGGTGCGGTGGGGAGGCAGTTCTTAGCCAGTGTGTCCTCATTTCATCCCTTCAGGCAGAGGTAGCAGGAGCCGGCTGTAGAATCTGGCCCTGACCATGCGGAGCAGGAGCAACTCTGGCGTGTAGCTGGATGGCTACGCCTGGCTAGTGCAACAGACCATCCTGTGCCACCAGGTGGGCAAGTGCACCACCGGTTGGATGACTGCCTGCTTGTCTGTGCAGGGGGGTCATCTAGGGCAGCTGCCTGCTTGGGGCTTGGTCAGCTAATTTTTAAGTTGATAATTTTGTATGGCCCGTGAATGATGTTATAAATATCCAAATGGCCCTTGGCGGAAAAAAGGTTCCCCACCCCTGCCCTATCAGATTCTTGTGCCATCAGAGCCTGTGATTCTTCATAATACGTAATGATAAGACTATTTGTATAATATTTTATGGTCTGCTTTGGATACTGATGTGTTCTCCCTTAATGAATATCTTCTTGGTTAAGATAAAGATCTTGATTGTGCCTGTGGTTGGACACCATCCTCCTTCAAGAGAATTTCACATCCTGTGTCAAATCATGCTATCTGGAAAGGAACAGAATCCTGGGGCCCCTTATCTTCCTCACAGATGATCAGCATGAACTGAGCCAAGAACCCCAGTCAGGTTGTTGGCTGTGGAGATTTTGTCTCCCAGCCTTTTATGCAGGGATGTTTCCCTTCGGTCACTCCCGCCCACTGCTTCGGGGCTTCCTTTTGATTATGCATGTCTTTTCCAACAGTCAGAGGTTGCCTTGCTCTCCCCGTGCATTTTACCTGTGTTTTCCGGATGCTGTTTTAGTCAGGCAGAGCGCCCCCGCCAGGAACGGGAAGGAAATAAACACACAAACAACAGTTTATTGGGAAAACAAAGGCCACAGCTTTATTGATTACAACAGACGGAGCATTGGCGAGGCACAGGGAAAAATGGATCATAGCATCAAATGACTACCCGCCGCAAGAAAAGAACAGGCCAAGCAGCCGGGCGGCACCTCCTTAAATAGGCAAAGGAGGCAGGTGACGCAGGGAGAGTCTGAGTCATCAGCCCTCAACACCCTGCCCACTTCCTCTATTCACCCCTGCTCAGCCATAGGCTGAAGAGCAGGAGGGGACAGGCAGAACTCCCAGCCACACGACCAGGGGCTGGAGCAGCGATGCTTGCCCCGAAAAGCTCCCTTTCAGAGCAGGAACCACCCCCCAGCTGACCGTAACAGGCTGCTGCGGTAAGTCGCAGCCACGTGCATTGTAAGGTTTTTTCAGGGTAATTGCCTGATTGTTTTGTTCTTTGCTGCTCTGTGCAGTGTCAATGCCAGCCAGCTGAAGGGGTAAACTAAAAGAAGACTCCCCTCTCGTAAGGCTAGACAGCTATTCTGTGTACCCTCTGTTACAAAGGATGAAGGATTTTGATGGTGACCAAGTGCCTCACTCCAGTGTGTAGCCGAAGAATTTGAAACAGCACATGCATTGGATGTTTTCCACAATTATAACCCATCCGCTCCAAAACATTGTGGGTAATTAATTAGGATACATTACCTGAAAACAGCAGGTGGTTTAGCTGCCTACGCATTTCTAATATTAGGCTCACAGCAGCCTATGCAAATTATAAACAAATCCTGGTCAGATAAAACAGTCTAGAAACCAAATGTCCACATCTACAAAGCCATCCAGACATAATGCAGTGTATCTAGCCACTCTGCTCCGCGGCAGTTGAAGTCTTCCTCCAACTTAAGTGACTCTTCCTCCAATGAAAGAGCTGCTTAAGTTGGAGGAAGGCTTCAGATTTTGCTGGATCCATCCCTATGAATTTGCCATTCCAGAGATTTTATATATTTCTTGGTGATGTAATGGCTTGATCCATTCTCCTTTATTTACATTATTTAGGGCCTGTCTCTCACTGAGACTCAAGGCAGATTACACAATGTATGTCAATGCAGTCAGTTGAATGGACACCCAATAAGCAACAAGGCACAGCACCTGTGCACAAAAGAAACCACATAGGACTCAGCAGAGCTCACCTTGGCGTGCATACCAGGAACAGCATCGGGCAATTATAGGGAATGGGGAGTTTCTTTGCATTACCCTCACTTCTGGCTTCAAGCTGACATTCCTTGACCAAGCAGAACCAGGGAAAGAGCATAAGATACACACATGCCATAATAGCCTGGAAAGCTGTTTGTACAAGCTTACCAATGGAGAAGGGTGGAAAAACGGGCTCTGTTATGCTCTGTGGAGATATCTCTGTCTGTAGGGGATTGTCCTTGAGGTGGATTGGATTGAGGTCAAATACAATGGCAATAAAATGTTAGCTTTGGATAGCTTTTGAAATTACAAATAATTGATTTAGTAGGTAACTTCCTCACCAGCCTTTTTTCTCTCTGCTGCTGGAGCTAGTAACCCCACCGGTGGAAAGAGTTACTTTTAACAGCGGAAAGCAGAGCAAGTCAGTGGTATGAGGTTGGGAGCTGATGAATATGGTTGCCAAGGGCAAGGTGATACCTGTTTTTCTCCTGGAATTGACTAATCTCCAGGCTACAGAGCTCATTTCCCCTGAAGAAAATGGCATCTTTGGAGGGTGAACTCTGTGGCATCACTCCCCTCCTGAAACTCTGCCCTCCTCAGGCTCTGCCCCCAAATATCCAGGAATTTCCCTTCCCTGAGTTGGCTTCCACCAGTGCATGTGTTGCTCCCCTTTCTGTTGCTGCTTTGTTCTAATCCAGCAACTGGAGATTAGCTTTCCATGACAAAATACCTTTGGAGCCATTCATGCTGCACCTCCAGGCCTCCAGTTAGGGTTTCCAGCCTCCAGGTAGGGTCCAGAGATCTCCCAGAATTACAAGTGCATACCAGTCTACAGAGATCAGTTCCCCTGGAGAAGATGCCTGCTTTGGAGAGTGGACTCTGTGGCATGATAACCTGCTGAGGTCCCTCCCCAAATTCTGCCCTCTCCAGCCTCCATTCCCAAATCTCTAGGGATTTCCCAACCTGAAGTTGGCAACCCTATTTGTCAGAGCTTGGCAAATTACCTCAGAACCTGGAACGAATGGTAGGGACCTATTAAAACCCCCTCCAGCCCTTCCAATAAACTGGCCACATCACAGATGACCAGGAATATTAAAATCTGTTTTGTATGTGCGGGCAACATTGAATTCACACCTGTCCTGCTGTTCTATTGCTAACAATCTTAAAATGTATTTAATTCTCTAATAAATAGTTATATGGAACTTTTTAGAATTTATTTTTTATTTGTGTTGTGTCTCTAAAGAACATCAAAACTACATAAGACGGAAATGCAGCATATGATTAATTATCATATTATATATGGTTATCTAATATTGATTACATACAGTTTAGCTCAGAGTAAAAAAAATAGAATGAAGGGAGAACATAAGAAAAAAATAACGCTAGTTTTAGTTTTCAAATCGATTAAGCATGCTTTACAATAATAATGAATAATTAAATAAGAATTAATTCAGCTATAACTTCAGAATTTCTTTTCTTCCTGTTCACCTCTCCTGGGCATAGAACATATCTTCTTTACGTCACAGAGAGGCTACGGTCTGAGCCAGCTCTAGTTGTTCTAATGATCATTTTTATGATTCCTTGCGGCATACTGAGCTGCAGAGATATGTCACCAGAGTCCAATATTAATATGCTTCTATCATCATGATTAATTTAACCTTTTGGAGATTATAAGAATTAAAAACACATAATCAATCATAAGAGGTTTATAGCACTGGCTGATGTATACAATCTATTAACTGGCCCTTTTGTTTAAATTGTATATTATTTGCTAATGTTTCTGAAAGGCATTGTTAGTAGGCTCATTGAAAACCTCATGAAGTCAGTTGGAAAGCTCATGAGAAGCAAAATGTAGTGTAAACATTTACTATATTTTACTGTCCCTAACATCCTGTAGCATAAACACAGCAGTCATTATAATCCTGATTCTAGTTTATTTTGTTGGGCTTTTTTCCCTCACAAATGAAGGAAGCACTGCCTTTTAGTCTGAATTGCATCAGTTGTGAATATTGCTAATGCAGGGGTAGAAAAAGGGAAAAAGCTAATTTTAGATGGAATGTCCTTTCTACCAGTTTAGCTATTACATTTGCAGGAAATGAAAAACCTATTGAGGTATCACTTATGGAAATAGGCTTAAATTTTAACTACAGTTAGGCCAGAGAAACCATTAAAGATTAAAATATACTCATCTAGGGACCAATTGACCTGAACAAATTGGTATATTAACACTGTGGATCCGTGCAGAATTACGTGTGTGATGAAACATGGTTCATTGTTAGGGATGTACACCTAAAAAAATCTTGTATTTTTCAGATGTGGATTTCAAGATGGGTGTAAATACTGGTATTCTGGGTTATTCGGATCCTCAATACTGTTGTGTGATTTTTCCAGGATTCTGGAATTATTCAGATTCCAGAACAGCAACAGCACACTCCAAAAATCTACTTCTGAAATGGAGTCAAACTGCTTTTATTTTCTTTAGCTAGTGCATAGAACACTCCACATGGAGCAGCAAACACAGGGAACTAACTCTCTCTCCCCCCCACCCCCTGCTGTTTCAGTATGGGAAAATGGCTGAGAGGGAAGCAAGAGCCTTCCCCCTCATGGTGGTGGTCTGAGCTGGCTTGGGTTCTTTAAAAAAAATCTTTTTAAAGGCATTTCCCGCTGCTGCTGAAGGCTGCAGGGAACCCAAGTAGGGTATGGGAAACCTGGAACCAACTAGTTAAAAATCCAACCATATAGTTGTGTAAGCAAATGGGTTGCCAATCTCCTGGACTGGTTATGGCAACCCCCAACAGATGCGTGCCTCCACTGTTCCAGACGTGTGCCAAGCCCCAAACACAATGCGGAAGGCTCCCGCACCATCCAGTGAAACTGACATGGAGGGATCACTGGCAGAGAAGCCTCTCGGGGAGAACCAGAGGGAATCCATTTTATCTGACCCAGTCTCCAGCAAGCTGTCATTTTGCGAGAGATGTCCAGGCATGTACACAGTCCTTCCCCCCTCTCCTCTTTCATATGCATGATTGATGGCCCATCAACAAGCATCGAGATAGCTGCAACGAGGACCACTCCCCCGGCTATGCAACGCGACGCACCCCGGATCCACCCATACGCGTCTTTGTTCCAGCTCGTTAATCTCATCTGCAGACGACTCCCTGTCCTCCCGGAATTGCGCAAATCAATAGGAATAGAATAGTTGTTTCAATTGCCCTGTTGCCTCACCCCGGCAGCCGACCATTAGTCTTTTTGTCACCTTTTGTCTCACACGGGAACCACGAAGGGGTAATCCAATCACCCCGCCCCCAGGAAAAAGGTATAACTGGGGTCTCCTGTAATCCATACCTTACCTTAGGTCTTTCCCTGGCTTACTTGCTGCCACTCTGATGGTTTGGGTTTTGCGCAGCCTGACCACACTCTCCTCCCGTCTCGCTGGTCGAATCTCGGGAACCCCCCTTCCTTCCCCCCGCTTTCCTAGTATCTTAGCCCACGGAACCCAGGACAACTCCGCTTCAGGACAGGTGCAGTATTACCCAATCTTCAAAGGGCCTGCCACATTGGCAACTGTCTCTATATTCCTCTCTTTGATTCTTAGACTCTGTGTGTTGTTGTGTACATGTTATTTGAGTGCTTGTGCACATACTAAGTAAATCTTTGAAACTAAAACCATTGACTCCGCTTTATTCTTTGAATCACGGTCTGGGCTCCTGTAGACACAGATTAAATCCTGCAGGTTATGCCCCTTGCCAGTTACTGATTCGCTATTCCCCAAATAAATATCATAACTGAGCATTTTGGCTAACAGTTGGACCTCATGGAGGGCTGTGAGAATAGTCATGATTGGGCAGACAATTCAGGTGTTCCCTTTTAACATCTCACCCTATTATCTGGGCAGCTTCCTTCCTCCCATGCAGAAATTGTATAAAGGCAGTCTTGAGTGCCTTAAAGTGGCAGCTCTGAATATTCCCAGATATTCCTGAATATTTCCATGATTTTTTAGGAATTGGTATCTGGTATTCTGGAATCCTGAATACAGTTTTGGCTGACCAGATTATACCTGAAAAACAGAGATAAAGTATTTTGGGGGCATATTTTTGCATTGGAAATAGCCAGGTACATGTCCATCTCACAAGGACTAGTTCATTAAGCCGAACTGGCATGTTGCTAAACTGTAGTGGGAAGAATCCATTCAGTTCACATTCTCAGATGTGATGAAGCAGTCACTCTTCCTTTTTCCCCCATCCTGGCAGGCTACTGTTCAGGCTAAACAGCATTTCAGGCCACAAGGAAAAGTTTAGAATTTATCCCATCACAACCATTTATTGCCCGCGTAACAGAGAGGGAAGAAGACAGTAGACAGGAATGCAAGCTTATGTCTGACATGCCACATTTTGCAACAGCAGTGACCATGCATTATAGTAATTGTAAGTGAAATTATGTACGCTTTTGGTTTAGTGAAGCAGTTTCTTGTTCACATCCTCATAACCTGCCTAGTTGCGATGAACATTACCTCTTTTGACCATATTTAGAAGGTTTGGCCAAGCTAACGTGACTAGCTCCCTTATTCCCTCTCAAGTCCAACTCTATATTAAAAGTATAGCAGCTACTTTTGTCCGCTTAATTAAACAGCCCCATGACACCTTAGAGACTAACAGAGTTTATTCCAGCATACGTTTTTCCGAGTCAGAGGATACTTCATCAGATGCATGCTGTTGGCTTTTCTTGGCATGCTTCCAATCACTACTACTATTAGGTAACTTGCCACACTTTCCCCGTCATTGTTCCATGTCAGGAAACTGATTTTGGATTCTAGTGTTGTTCCTCTTTTTCTGGACTATATCATTTGAAATGTGATTGCCATTGCTGGACGAAGTCCCCTAACTCTAGGCATGGTATCATTTAAGTGTTATCCAGCCTGGATCAACTTTTCATTTAGCCATGTCTCCTATGGTGATGTTGGACAGTAATTGGGACCAGTTTTTGCCACTAGTGATTTTTCCCCCTTATTTAAAGGTGGGATTTGGTTCTTGAAAGGATGCAGATGCCCATTGCAACTGGAAATTCCAGTTGTGATTAACTTCTTGCTCTCCATGATGCTCAGGCTGACATATCCTCAGACCGCATAGGAGTTGCTTATTTTCCAGACCTTGGAAACTTGCATTGGACTTGCATCTGAAAAATTTGGTAACTGCACCTGACAGTGGCTTGCCCTTTTCTCCATCCGAGGATAGCATGGCAAGATGAGGAGGTAAATAAATACTCTGTCTTGATCACTGAGTTGCCATCGCACAGGCTTAGTTTTCAAAAAGAAACCGACAGTAATAGTTCTCAGCTAATAATGCTGTCCGAGAGCATAACTTTTGAATTGACTGTAAATACTAATAGCTTCATGTCATAAGGATATCCAGCTCTTCACTTCCTTAAAATTGTGAAAAAAGGCAAAGGTTTGGGGTGTGCTTGGTGGTTGCACTGTTTTTTAGAGGATGAGGAGAGATGATACTAAGAGTTGGGGAGACTGGCTTTTAAGTGGCAATTATTTGGCTAATATGATTAAAACCCTGAAAGATACAGTAATGATTTCTAATATGAACAGGAACAGCAATAGCTTTCAAAGGATTGCTAAATGACCAAAATATTATTTAAACTGTAATATGTATTGATTTCTATATTAGTGTTTTTGCTCCTTGTATTGCATTTCTGCTGCCTTTTGCTAAAAAAGGAATGGCATATATCATTGTATTGACTGGAAAGTGATCTAGGATTATAGTATTCTTCTGCACCTCTTTAAATTATAAAAATAATTATATGCAAACAGGAGAGGTGAAGTTCAAAATGGTGCTGTCCTGCATTTCCAAAGATATATAAAGGATCTGAGATAAGACAAAATGATTGAGTGGGGTAGTAGGGTACCATCCTTTTAGATAATAATTTCCTACAAAATTATTAATAAGGACTACAAAATTATTAATAATTTCCTACAAAATTATTAATAATCATTTCCTAGGTTTTCATGACAATATAATTCTATTGTTTCTGATGGTGAACTGGTAAATGTTAGTATTGATTTGATATATTTGCTAAGTTTGGCTGTTTAAGGGAATGGTGAAGAAGGATGGGAGGGAATTTTATTGACATTTTATCCAACATTTTGACCAGCAAGTCTTTGTTGTTGTTTGCTGTTCAGTCCCAGTGAAAGGGATTTTCATGCCAAGAGATGTTCAGAAGTGGTTTGCCAGTGCTTGCCTCTGCATAGCAACCCTAGACTTCCTTGATGGTTTTCCATTCAAGTACTAACCAGGGTTGACCCTGCTTAGCTTGTAAGTTTGATTTAAAATCACTAATTGCAATTATTTTAATGTGATTTATGCCTTAATTTGCCCATGCCAATTAATTTACATAGGAAAGACCAATCGATCACTGAAATCGCGGATCGGTGAGCATAGATCGCGCATAAGAAATTACATGGTCGAGGCACCAGTTGTTTCCCATTTTAATGAATTCAAACACCGGGATACCGATATTAGGTTTTTTGCCTTATGGCAGTATCAAAAGAAGCGGTTTGCTAGAGATAACATTGACAAAATACTGTGCCAACAGGAGGCAAGCTTCATTACTATGCTGAATATGGTAATTCCAAATGGATTGAATGCTATGTGTGATTACTCAGCATTCCTGTGAGTCAGCCCCTTCCGCGTTAATTGAACCACTCCTTCATTTGTATTTTCTTTAAATGGTACACCATAGCATTGAAATGTATCCAACATGATGTAACTAGAAGTACCTGTTGTGATCAATATAAGAAAAATACAAGAAACCATGGGTAAGCCCCCCCTTTTTATAAAAATTTATTTGGGTATTTAACATGCATATCTTTATTGTATATATGATGCCTTATAATATAAAAAAATTAGAATAAGAAGTATTGCTGCAAGACTCTGAATCTGCTGAAGCTTTATTAACAGCAAACAGCAAAACGCAGCAAACAGCACAACATATTACTAAGAAAACGAATTTAAAAGAAGACAAATAAAAAGACAAGAGAGAAGACAACATTTATTTTGAGGACTCTCATACTTACTCTGAGGACTTTCATACTTATCAACTGAGGAAATTTATTTTGAAACGGCATATACCGGAATCCTGTCTTGTGTTTGTAATTATCCTCTTTTGTAAGCATAATTACATATTTACGTGCTCTTTGAACTTATATAAGCCTATATACAGGCTGTTTTTGGCTTTGAACTTATATAAGCCTATATACAGGCTGGTTTTGGCTTAGAAACTTAGTATAGGTTGTTTTTGGTTTGACTTTTGTATAGAATGTCTTTGGTTTTTGTGGAGATAACAAAAACATAAACAAGATCTTTTAAAATTACTGGTTTATATTATAATCATTAGCCATAGTGGCTGCATTTGTTTGATTAGTACCTGGATGTTGGCAACCCTACTTGGAAGGTTTTAAGAGGGGAGTGGACATGTTCATGGAGGATAGGGCTATCCATAGTTTCTAGTCAAAATGAATACTAGTGATGATGCACACTTATTCTCTCCAGTATCAGAGGAGCATGCCTATTATATTGTGTGCTTTGGAACACAGTCAGGATAATGCTGCAGTCATCTTGTTTGTGGTCTTCCTAGAGGCACCTAGTTGGCCACTGTGTGAACAGACTGCTGGACTTGGTCTGATCCAGCATGGCCTCTCTTATGTTCTTATGACAACGTTTTGGGGTTGCCAAAAAAAGTAGATGCATTTAATTTAATGGTTTCCTGTGAGAAGGGGAAGAAAGAGAAAAGAGCATGTAAACCATAGTTTGTCATTGTGTGTGAATCATGCCTCAGCTTTATTCCAACTGACCTTCACCCTACCCCATCTCCTCCCTATCCTTATTAAACAAAATTAGTCAGTCATATATTCTAATAAACAAATGGGTAAGTCACATAAACTACAGTCTCCACTGCTTTAATAACATGGCCTCCAGCAATTAAACCCAGATGCACTCTAGCTTTCCTTTGTCTCTCTCTTTGTGTGTGTGTATCTAACTGCTGTTCTAAAGAGCTTTATTAAAGCTTAGCATCCCCAAAATGGCCTTGCATTTTCATGTCAGAAACTGTTATTTCCGAGCATGTCCGTGGGATTAAGAGGAGGGAATTAGAAGTTTGAGACAGTGTTTGTTTAAATTCCTGATGAATTATACAAAGTCTGCATGTTTATCAGAAGACTGCCATTTCAGCTAGACAGAATGATGGGAAAAAACACATTTAGTGAAGAATCCCACGTCAAAAGGAATGCAATTAATCTTCACTAAACTATTCTCTCCTGTGTTTTTACCAGAATGAGACAAACACACTATAGCCCTTTTACAAATCCAGAGACAAGGACAGTGCTATGAATCCAAGATATCTTTTCCTTATCTGAAGGCTTTTCAAGTAACTGCAGATTATTTTGTACTGTGCTGTGCAGTTGAAAGTTGAAGGATACATTTGAACAAAAGGTAACTGATGCAGAAATGATTATCAGGGTCTTCAGCTGTGTCTTTTAAAATGAGGCTGTACTTTTATTTTAATTTAGGTTACATAAATACTCTGCCTTCTCCTAAACTACAAGAATCCTTCTTTGCTACAGAAAGACTTTGCACTTTCAGGCCCTTATAAACCAAAGTATTTGCAAAGACAGCAGGCTGAGCCACCCACTTTGTATTTTCTCAAGAGTATACATTTAGGGACAAGTTATTAATTCCAGTCATTTGTTCTTCCAAGATGCTATTATTGGTAAAATTCAGAAAATGTCTCATCTCATTTTTCTTTCTATAGTTGTGATGCAGATTCTTTAAGGGGAAAACTGACGATCCACAGAAGACTTGTCAGACTTGTCCAGGGGTAATAATAAGCAACAGTGCTTATTTTGCTACCCATGCTTCATGTCATTGAAAGATTAAAATAAAGGAAACTATGGCAGATTTTTAAAAATGTAATATGAGTCTAGTCACTTAAATAGGGAAGTATACTCTTCAAAAGTTCCGGTGAATTTGAATTTGTTACAGCATTGTCAAACTGGAAAGGGTCTTTTAGGCCAAGCCCCCAGCTCACTGCAGGAAGAGATGCAAAGCTCAGGCATCCCACTGTAGTTTCTGCTTGTAGACCTCCAGCTAGGCAGAGCCCTCCACCTCCTTAGGTGACTGGTTCCATTGTTGAGCTGCTGTTACCATTAGGACGTTTCTTGTAATATTCAACTGGAATCTACTCTGTAGGCTAAGCTCATTTGCTTTTACTCTCTGGAGCAGCAGAGAATGCCTTTGCTCTCCTCTGCATGATGAACAGTGCTATCATGTTTTCTTCAGACTTTTCTTCCTTCAGCTAAACCTACCCAGTTCCTGCAACATTTCCTCATATAGCTTGTTTCCTAGAGTCCCCAACCATATTAATTGCCCTTCTCTGAACCCATTCCTATTTGTCTACTTCTGTAGACCTGAACACTGTACTCCAGACAAGATATGAGTAGCACAAAACAGAGTGGACTTGGATCTTATGCTTCTGTTAATGCAGCCAAATATCTCATTTGTCTTTTTTTTTACAGTCATATCACATAGCTGACTCATGTTCACCTTGTAATCAACTGCAGTTCTGAGATCCTTTTTCACATGTACTACTGCCAAGCCAGGTATTCCCCACCCTATATGTTTGCATGACATTCTTTTTACCTAAGGACAGAACTTTTCATTTCTCTTTGTTACATTTAATTTTGTTAGTATCTATCCAGCTTTCCAGTCTGTCACACTCTTTTTAAAAAAATTTAAAGATCTGTCCTTCAAAGTTCACAATGATTTTGGATTCCATCATAACATTTTTCACGTGGAGGAATTCTCTACCAAAGAACAATTCATCCCTATTGATCATATTGGTTGAAAAACCAGGGGACCATGCATCTTTCTTTAGTAGTGCTACATTTATATGCCTGTTTCTGTTAAACGTATTTTATATTTATTTCTGTGTATTACATTACGATGTCAAAAACAATGGTGTACCCTATCTTATTTTTGGCATATGTTAACAGTTATTACTCACTCCTGAACAAATGGGCTACATTCTGATTGTTTCAGCCCCTTCTTCTCAGTTCCTGTTCTTTTGACATTAAAACTGCCTATCAAAATCAATAGGGCTTATTTCTGAGTAAACATGCATAGGACTGAGCTATACCGATCCTTTTCTCTGTTTTAGAGCCCTTTATGCTGCCAAGCATAATTCAAAACTCCATTGCTGTCTTCAGATGAAACATCTTTTAATAATTTCGACAAGTTCTGCTGGTCAATATTAAAAACAATTAATTCTTGGCATGGAAACTATCAGTAGATTTTAAGATTGTGATTGCAGCACAAACCAAGTAAAACCACTACTACCTGTAGTAGTCATCTGAGATGAGGGCCAATTCACCATGATGCACTGGTGTTGTGTATGGAATCCCTAGTATAATCAATGTGCCAGAGCACACAGAGCTAATCACTTTAAATCACCCCCTGTGGCAGCTGTGTCCACGCAACAAACCACTGTGTGGTCATTATGTGAGCTTGCCAGACAAAATGCCCTGAGCACAAAATATGTTACAAGCTGCTGGAAGGGTAAATAAGCCCTAAATTGGATGGTCAGCTAACCAAATACAACTTAGGGAGAGAGAGGGGCATGTGTGCGTATGCACTTTCTTGTATGTGCATGCGCACTGAATTAATTTCACTAAGAGGCCACCTTTCACTTCTCCCCATATAAATGGAAAGCAAGGTAGTCAGCGCCCTGACCTGGATGGTCCAGGCTAGCCTGATCTCGTCAGATCTCAGAAGCTAAGCAGGGTCAGCCCTGGTTAGTATTTGGATGGGAGACCACCAAGGAATACCAGGGTTGCTGTGCAGAGGAAGGCATTGGCAAACCACCTCTGTTAGTTTCTTGCCATGAAAACCCCAAAAGGGGGTCGCCATAAGTCGGCTGCGACTTGACGGCACTTTACACACACATAAGGTAGTCAGTTCAGCTAGTTGAATAGAATGAAACCCTCATTGCTATAATAAATAATAAATGTCACAGTGGGGGTCATCAGCTACAGCTGTAGTTCTGTTTGCCGTTTCATTTTCACTATTGTTGTGGTATTGATGGCAATGCTATTTCCTGCTTATGGATCATGCCTGTGCTGTTTTGATAATCGGCAATTAGCAAAGTGTATCTTGCGTTCTCTGACTGCAACACAAATCACGTCTCTTTAATCTCCAGGGTGTAGCGACAGAATTATTTCTACTTCTAATGCGAATCATTGTTCTGATTAAAATGAAAAGGAGCTACAGAGGGAACAACTGGTGTCAGGGCAGAAAGCTGATAAGTTCATTCCTAATGAATGCTCCTCATCTAACCACATTTGCCCTAGAGGGAAGCTGCAGATCCAGGACAGAATATAATCCACATTATCAAATGGTAATTGTATTCACAAGTACCTGTCTGTACTCATTGTCAGCAATTATGAAACAGTGAATAATACAGTAAAGAAGAAATCACAGAGTATATCTGAAAATTTCCACAGCCTGTTTACTTGAGCAGAGAGCTGCATGCAATACTATAAACAAACAATCTGTACATTCACTTCATCTGAGAGCTCTGTTTCGTCTTTTTGGAACCAGATGAAACTAGGGTTGCCAACTGCCAGGTAGTAGCAGGAGATCTCCTGCTAATTCAACTGATCTCCAGCCAATAGAGACCAGATCACCTGAAGAAAAATGGCCACTGTGGCAATTGAACTCTATGGCATTGAAGCCCCTCCCCTCCCCAAACCCTGCCCTCCTCAGGCTCCGCCCCCATAATCTCCTGCTGGTGGCAAAGAGGGACCTGGCAACCCTAGGTGAAACTGTAGCACTGGCAATAGTCAGAGATGCAGCCTAGGGAACTTGAGCCCAAACTTCACTAATGATATCACCTTATAAAAGTAACAGCTTCAGGCTATATCTTCTTTCAGCCGTTGTACCTAAATAAAATAAATTGGAATTACTGCTTAATCTGTCTGTGGAGTTTTCCTAACATGTCACGTGTACTTGTAAAATGAATTTCCTTCACTTCTAATGGTCAGATGAAGTAAGTACTCACTGCACTAAGATGAACTGTAATTTGTACACAGGACATAATGGGGGAAGAGCAAGAATAGATGACTGGTTGGCCACTGTGTGAACAGACTGCTGGACTTGATAGGCCTTGGTCTGATCCGGCAGGGCCTTTCTTACGTTCTTATGTTCTTATGACACTGAACACTTCTGAAGGGGTGAAAGCAGGCCACAACTTTATTTGTGACTTGACGATTCGTTCTTGAATATACAGTCAGAATGGGACCATATGCTTAACAGCATGGGAAAGCAGTTGAATAATAGCCACTCTTATTATGCTCTGGGCTTGAAAAATGGAGCAAAATTGCACATTCCAGCAAAAGACTGAAACAGGAGTAGAAATGCCATTTTGTCACAGGTTTTTAAAGACTTTTAACAATCACCATTTAATAATAATAATAATAAGAAGAAGAAGAATATCAGATTCAAATAGATCTCTAATGGTTTAGTGGTGGATTTTGCTGTTGTACTAATTCACATTAATGAGACTTCTTTTCCAGGTAAAATGTTCAACAGGAGAGGCATAGTTTGGATGAGTCTAATTAAGTAACTTCTAAATGCAGTGCATAAACTAAAGCAATGGAGACTGGTATTCGGATATTGCACTTGTATCTAAAAGTTAAGCAGCTCTCCATTCAGTGATGACTGAGGCACTGAGATTTGAAAACTGGGATGATCAACGAAATCATTCATATTCAGTACTGTGCTGAATGAAGTATAATGTCTGTGGTTAGAGATACATATTTCTTATTTGATTTTCCTCTGGTACTTTCAGAGGTAATTAATGCTACTTCTATGCTCCATTAACATTTCCATTGTAGGAACATGTCCTGTTTTCTGCTTTAGCAACCAACCCAAAATGTAGAAATGAGTACCTGAGAAAAGAAAAGGCAATGTAATATGATGTGCATTTTGGATGCTGACGCTAATTTAGGATGTTTTCAAAAATTATTTTCCAATTGAAGTAAAGGATTGAATAGTAATCTCTTGGTTAAGCCTTCTCAGAGATCTTGGCCACTTCCAGCTTTTAACAGAGCCTATGAGGGGTGCCTATGCCACCGTGGCCAACTGCAGCATAACTATGACACCATTAGTCCACTCCCTGTAGGGATTGTATACGCAGTGGCTGACAGGAGCCTCTTAATGAGCACCCTTCCCCCAAGTCCCTTGTGACAGCAAGCAGTCCCTCCAGGTTCCCAGCAGCCATCATCACAGATGCTGCCAACCCTTCCATCCACTGCTGACCCTTGGGAAAAGGTTCCTTCCACTTTTGGTAGCTCTCCAGCCGCTCACACTAAATTGCTGCCCACATGGACATGATGATGAGGGGATGGTCTGACCTGAGTGTAGGCCCCGTGCCCGGGGCCCAGGCAAGGGGCTGTAACCCCCCACACACACATCATTCAGGACACCAGTAGGCACACCACCCAGCTCCAGAGGATGTGGCTCACCTCTGGCTCCCACATGCCCCAGTGTCCGCTGCCCCAACTCCACTGCCACCCAAAGACATTGAATCTGCCTGCTGCAAGGGCTCACCCTCAGCCACTGGCCGTGGCGACTCCGTAGTGCCCAGGGTCCACAGGACAACAGACCCAGCTGCCACAGCTTGCCTCATGGGGGGTCAGAGCACAGAGGTGGTCCACGACAGCAGCTGCAAACATCAGGGGAAGGGGTCCTGGCTTGGGGGGGGGCAGAGATTGGAGTGTCAGCTCGTGTGTGCACCCATTCCCATCTGATTTGGTGTCACCACCCACCCTCACAGTCACTTCACTTCTGTTGCCCCCCGCCTCTGAGGCTGGGAGCTGTGGTCCTCCTCTCTGTTGCTCAGCTCCATCTCCTCCTGGCTTGGCACAAGGGGACACTGGACTTGGTTCTCTAAATGTATTCTATAGGAAGCATGCTTGGCTTCTGCATAATAAAATCTGCCCAAATGGAACTAGAGGGTCTAGTTATAGAGTACAGATTTTTTGTGGCCACTAATTTTTTCTCTTCATTTGCAGTCTTATTTTCATGTTATTGCTTACCAGGGTTTTATTTTCTGACAGGCCTTTTATAAAATGATATAAGCGCAAACACTATTAAAGGGATACATTTCAGTGGCTATAAAACAAGTGTACGTTTTTAATTGTAGTGGCTTAAACGCTATTACCAGTGCATGATAATAAACAATTCAAATGCTAAAGACAGTTCATCTAGACTTAAAGCTGATATATAATAACTTTGCTGTCTAGATTTAGGTTCTGTTCCAAAGGACACTTTTCTGGAGTAAATCCCATTGAAACTTGCTATGGATCACTGCACAAGGTTTTAGTTTCAGCAGTTGCCAAAAGCATATCCATCAAATGTAAGATTATAAACATCACCTGTGTTAAAAGTCACATTAAAAATCCTCCTTATCACTGGCTCTTATTTTTTGTGTTCGCACAGTAAAATTCTCTACTGAGTACAACAGAGCAGAATACAGGAAATGAATTGTTTTTAAGATCTTAATGGCATCACTTTGAATGTTTAAAAATGGTTCTCAAAGCTGGATTCAGTTATTTTCCTTTAACACTACAAATAATAAATAATGATCCAAGAGCTGGATACAAACCATGAATTTGTGTTCAAATGCAAAGATTCCCTCCATGAGCAGAAAACTCCTTCTTGTGAGTGGAATAATTCCTTTGTATTGAATCTCATGGTTTAGATCCAACCTAAAGTCTTCTCAGTGTCTATGTTGGTAAGATATATATTTTGACCTCTTGGTCAGGACTGCTACAATTGGTTATAAACAAATGCAACTCTGCCCAAATAGGACCTTTATGAACTTTAGAAAAGGCTATGTATGTGAAAGTTGAATTCCTTAGCATATCTTATATTCAAATAGTGAAGTTGGCCAAATCTTTGGATACTTAAACCTGGTGATTGGAGCTATGAAAGGGAAAGACAATCTTTCTACAAACCAGAAAAGGGTTTGCAGAAAAATTTGAAATGTAAATATACATTGGGAGAATTTGAAAATCCCAAAATGATAAAAGGAGTTCCTGTAGTTTTAAGCAATGGATTCCCTCAGTGGCTGTTGCTAGGCCACCACAGTGTTCCAAGCTTAGTTCTGTCAGTAAAAGTCAGGGAGAGGAGGCAGGGCCCTTTCCAGGCCTTTGAGGGGAGCAAATTGGGGCCAGGCTGCCAACCAAGGTGGGACATTCTTGGAGATTTTGGCCGCCATTTTCTCCAGGGGGACAGCTCTCTGTCGTCTGAAGTTCAGTTGCAATTCTGGGAGATCTTCAGGTCCCACCTGAAGGCTGGCAACCTGAAACCTGAAAAATGCCCCAGGCCTGGAGAAAAAAAATTGAAATTTTCCTGCAAACCTGTGGCACTTTTCAGGTTCATAGAAATATCTGTCTTGCCCATTTACATCTCCAGTCATTGGATTTAAGTATTCAAAGATTTCACCAACTTCACTATTAGAAGATAAGATTACTTTTGTTTCTGGCTGGCACTGATGCTATTTATCTAATTTTATCAGCGAGAGACAGAATCCATTCTATAGCTTGCTTTTGCAGTTCCATAAATCATCTTCTTTATTGATCAAAACATGTGCTTTCTGAGCATTACACTTAATTTATTTCCACCTACATTCCCATTTTGTCAATCTAATGAACGGCCTCTCAGCAATGACTCTACCACCTTGATGTTTTATAGAGCAACTGGACACTGACAGTACTGTGTTAATGAAGAAGTAAAATGATATTAAGATTTTCAATATTTTTAATATTTAAGGAAGCAAAATATTTTAAAGAATTGTTATCACCCATATGTTTTCTGTTACAACAGTATGACCTAAAAGATTATTTAAGGTTACTTTGGAGAGTTCTGACCTGTGAAGCAAACTTGCATTCTTGGTCCTGTAATACAGATTTCAGCTAAGTTTAGGATTTTTTCTCATGACTACTAAAATCAAACCCAGAATAATTTCCTCTTCTTGTCTTCCATCAGTTTTAATTTTGCAGACTCCTTTCAGAACTATGAGCTAAATTGTCCTCTTGGCTTTTCTAGGGTAAATCCAAGAATGTTTCCTATAAGCTTGTGGCAGATACATGTCAGTGCAATTTGACCTGATGGTAAATGGTAAATGCTTTCTGGCCAAGAAAAAGTGCTTAATTGTAGCAAGAAATCTCCTAGCAAATTAACCTAAATTCATAATGACTGTCATTGCATCTGTTGTTCTGCGCTGGAGGAAGGAACATCTGGAGAAAAGGCAGAAAATAAAAAGAAATAACTAATTGGTGTGGGGAGTAATAGAAAGAGTTATCCATGCCCTTGAGAGCACAGATGAGTAATACTGTTGTTTGACATTACAAATGTGTTTCTATGCACCCAGGGCTTAGAAAGGAAAACAACTAAGAGTAGAGGGTCCAAATGCCACAAATTTCTGGTGATAGTGACTTATCACTAGGGTTG
Source organism: Euleptes europaea (assembly GCF_029931775.1). Taxonomy (NCBI): domain Eukaryota; kingdom Metazoa; phylum Chordata; class Lepidosauria; order Squamata; family Sphaerodactylidae; genus Euleptes; species Euleptes europaea. The sequence goes on from NC_079316.1 coordinate 43,481,789, forward strand.
CCAACGTCCAGGTAGTAACTGGAGATCTCCTGCTATTACAACTGATGTCCAGCTGATCGAGATCAGTTCACCTGGAGAAAATGGCCGCTTTGGCAATTGGACTCTTGGCATTAAAGTCCCACCCCTCCCCGAACCCCATCCTCCTCAGGCTCCGCCCCAAAAATCTCCAGGTATTTCCCAACCCTACTTATCACCAATCTATCCATAATCATAGTTTTCTTAAGGTCAGAAACTCAAGCACCAGACACTCAGCTCACACCTTTCTGAATTTTATGTGGAAGGAAGTGAGAGAGTAGGAGCTGTTTGCCACTTTTATTACTAGTTTGTTGCTAGTGCATTACCATGCTCCAGGAGAGTCAGGGATGGTTCTCTGGCCAAGTTACCCAAGAGACTGCCTGGGACACTGAAATGGTGGGTGTCAGTGCAGTACAGGGGCTTGGTTCACTCCAGCAGGAGTATGGGAAGTGATGGGCATATGCTGGACTTATGCCACTACTAAACAGTCCAAGCAGAACCCCAATAGTGTAGCTGGCTTTAACCTGGCTGGCAGAGACAAATGAGAAGGGCATAAGTTACTTTGCTTAGGACAACAAAATTCCTGGTATTTAGGCAAAAACTCTATGGTAGAAGCTATTTTTATGATAGAGTTTTGCCTAAATACCAGCGTGACTCCCACATTGTTGGTGATGTGATGGCGTCACTTCCAAAAGTGGCGTCAATGTGCCAATGGTGTCGAGGCCCCCATCGGCTTGCTGAATGGTGCCAGAGGAGGGGGCCCAAAACTAAGGATCCCCAGCCCCCGATGAGGGTCTGGCAACCCTATTCAAAGCCGCCACCCCTGTGGCATGCAGAGAGGGTGGCAGAACTGTTTCTCTTACCTGGCTTGCTCCTCCTGTAAGAGAGGCAGTTCTGCCACCCTCTCTGCATGCCACAGAGGTGGCAGCCCTGGTCATGTTCCCACATGTAATTTATGTGCTATAAAATGCATGCATGTTTGATCACTGCATACGATGCACAATATCTTATTTTGTCATTTAGGATATTTCTATCCATCTTTTTAGTCAAAATCTCACAAAGTGGGTACCATTGAAAATAATGGGGAGGGGCTGTGGCTCAGTGGTAGAGCATCTACTTGGCATGCAAAAGGTCCCAGGTTCAATCCCTGGTATCTCCACTTAAAGGGACTAGGCAAGTAGGTGATGTGAAAGACTGCCTGAGACCCTGGAGAGCCACAGCCGGTCTGAGTAGACAATACTGATTTTGATGGACCAAGGGTCTGATTCTGTATAAGGCAGCTTCATATGTTCAATGCATACAAAAGCCGTAGCATGAAATAAGCAGTTAAAGCAAGCAGAGCTAGAAAGCCCAGCAAAGGAGTGTCAGCAGAACAATATGTAGTTAAAAACCATCAGTTCATTACAGATAGCATGTTATTATAGATATGTGATCTGTATAATGTAATCTACACATATGAAGCTTGTATGCATATAGTGTACATATGTATTCACACACACACAATCCCTCATTGACCATATTCTTGACTAACGGTACTTCCATCTTACCTGGCTTATTGAACTTGTTACCACTGTAGCCAGTGGTTCAGAACTTGCTAGGATGCTTATGTTTACCATCTTCAAATGGCATGTAGAAAACAGAAAGCCATAAATGGCATTCACCTACAGTTTAAATGAGTTAGCTGAGCTTTAGTGCATGAGATCAATTCATGCCCTCAGTCTCATTCTGTTGCTGGCATGCGATTTTTTAAACCTGACTATAGCCTGAATAGCTAGTCAATTGAATTTGTTTGTTTGTTTGTTTGTTTATTATCTTCGATTTATATCCCACTCTCCCCAACTGAAGCCAGGTTCAGGGCAGGTAACAACAATAAAATCAGCCTACAACAATAAGTATTTAAAATTCCAATAACATTAAAAGTCTACAATAAACATTTAAAAACTACAGACGGCGCCAAAAATAGTTGTCACTTAACTATGGCACCCCAACAACCCCTTAGTTCAACCCCTTAGGGGAAAAAGGTCCCATCATGACTGTCCTCAGTTGTAGGCCCTGTCAGAACAACTCCATTTTACAAGCCCTGCAGAACTCTTTAAGGTCCCACAGGGCTCTGCTGGTATTTTGCTCCCTGTAAGTACCGTAATCTACATGTTTTTCAAAGGACTGTAATGGATATTTACATTATATGTCTTTTGAGGGATCCACTGATTCTCTGTATAATAAAGTACAAAAATGTTTTTATATCAGTAGCAGTAGGAGTTAGTGGAGAAAGTCTAACTGAAAGCATCAATTCTGTTTTCCACGAAGTGGGATTAATGAAGAAGTATTTTTGTGTCTTAGAGCCAAACTGAAAATTCAGAGTAACCTCTAAATAGGGAATGAGGGCTGGTTACACAAAATGAAAGCCTTTCTTTTATTTTTGTGTTATTATCAGCACAGTAAATGTGGAACCATTTATTTGATGATATCCACAGTGTGCACAGCTCCACTTTTAAGGATGTATTAGTTTGCTCTGCTCTTAGCCCAATTTGGTTTGCTGCTTTATCAGCGATCAGTGTGAAAGAACTGAGAAAACAGAACCTTTTTATCACTGTTTGGCATACCAGTACAGTAGCCTTGATAGCAAACTTCATTATGCTTTGAAAATCTCATATTTTAAATGATCTCCTCACCCACCTTAAAATGAGGCCAACAAAATTCCCGTTTGGCTAATGAACTGCAGAAACCATCAGTTTCTTTCTTTGTTTTGATTGATCAAAATAAAGATATGCTTTGTGATGTTATTTTTCAGACATCTACCCCCTTGACATTAGCCTGGTCACCACATTTTGGACCAACTGAACTTTCCAAACCATTCAAAGGCAGCCCCACATAGTGCATATTACAGTAATCTAACTTGAATATGATCAGAGCCTAGATCACTGTGGCCAGATCAAACTTTTTAAGGAATGTCCATAGCTGGCGAACCTGCTGGAGCTAATAAAAGGAGCTACATGCCACAGAGGAGACCTGAACCTCCAACCATAAGCCAGGATCTAGTAGCACCCTCAAACTACAAACCTACTCCTTCAAGGGTAGTGTAATCCCCTCCACCAATTGAAAGTCATCCATACCAGTCTGCACTCCCATAACATGCCATGCCAGTCTGCACTCTCATAACATCCTAAGATTGAACAGTCCAACTGCAGTGTCAAAGTTGTGGCGGATGTGAGCATTTTTATTTGCAATATGCATTGCAAAGAAATCACAGTGGGTTTATATGGTTTCTGGGACAACAGCCTCTGGGGCTTGAGATAAAAGCCCCTTCACAACTCTGCCAGACAACATCATGCAGACACAATGGTGGCAGAAAAACTGACCTGTCTTCGTTGCGATCACTGCCACAGAGTAGGCATGATAATGTTCTCTCGCCTGTGTTCAGTAGCATTTGCTTTTTCTCCTGTTGTGCTCTAACCATTTGCTCAACCATTTCATCAGCTGAAACTTCTTAGTAAATTAAGGGGCATTCCTGACTCCATGGAAGGAGAAAGGATGCTCAGGGGCAGTCAGGTCCACAGCCTGGGTCATCTCCATATTCCATAAGTCAACCATGGCTGCAACAGGAGCACCACCCTTGCTGCCCAGAAAATCCCTCAGAATCCATCACCCTCTTTCGGCAAACCATCCTAATTGCTCCCCCACCCCAACCTTACAGAGTCTCAGAGTGTCTGTGAGAGGGAAATTTTTCCAGTACCAAACCATGTACCTCATCCCCAGAGAAAAGCAAATCAAGTGTGTGACCTACTGTATGTGTAGGTACAAGCCAGTCATACATTTGATCTGTTTTTTTCTGGGGATGAGGTACATGGTATGCATAGGTACCAGAATGTTCTGGGACAGTTCCATGATTGTCATGGTGGCCATGAAGTCCTGAGCTGCTCCAGTTAGGGCAAGCCTCAGCATGAACATGGGAGTCCCCAAGGGTCCTCAATGTCAAGTCCAAGATTCCCTCTGTGAGTTCAGGTAGGGAGACTGTTGGGCATCAGGGCAGTTGTCTACTAGTGACTGGGTTCTGGATATGTGTGCCAACACAAGTTGAATCCAGATATGACTAATGTAATGACCAGCAGACATTGTTATTTGTGGGTGATGGGAACACCCAAAATTGGTGGGTGTCCCCTTATCATACAGCAAGGCAAGGGAAACAAATGGTATTGATGAGTCCTAGGGATGACTCTTCTTGCCTATATGTTTAACATGAAACCATGTAGTAATATTTTCATTATAAATTATCATTGATATGGTATTCTAGTTTAAAAGCATAAGAAGAGCCCTGCTAGTTCAGACCAGTGGTTCACCTGGCCCAGCATTCTGTTTCACACAGTGGCCAGCCAGTTGCCCTGGAGCACCAACGAACAATACATAAAGGCCAAGGCCTTCCCCTATGTTGCATCCTAGCCCTAATATTCAGAGTTTGGAGCCTCTGAACAGGGAGACTCCCTTTAGTCACTGTGGCATAAGAAGCTTCTATCGAGTCACTAGCAGTATATTATAGAGGTCTAGCATCTTCAGTAGCTTCCTATAACTTCCTACCCTTATTTCATGATCCTGCATTTGACCCATTCAGTTTTAAGTAACCTTGTCCCTGCGTATGCATTCAGCTGCCTCTTTGCCTGTTCCTAGGAAAGTCTGTTAGATCCCGTATAGTGTCTTATGTTACCTTGCACAGATTGCTATGTGAGAAAAAAAGGGAGAAATGGGAGGGACACAGTTATCACATCCCCTCTTGCATAATACTCACTATTTACAAGCTGTGAAGGATCAACTATGTCATCAGTGTCTCTAGCCATTTGTGGCAGCTAATGTTTGCAACACTGATTTCAGTACTCTATCCATGTATTTTTGTGTTGCGATTTTGACAGCATATAGAACCTCAGTCAGCCAGGGTTCACAGGCTAGTCAGTTTTGTTTGCTTCATATATTACGTGAATGGCCTGCATTTTTCAAAGTTTCCTAATAGATATTTGCATAATTTATGTTTTGAGATGTCCATTGATAGACTTTGCATAATTAAACACAACAAGAGCAGCAAAGTCAATACGGTGCATTGTCAGGTCTGGCGAAGTTCATTATGGCTTTCCTGTGTCCATTTTGGAAATGGAAATTGGCTATAAGTGATTGATTTTTAAGAAATAAAGGAAATGTCACTTTAGAGCACTGAAGAAAGTTAATAAAAATCAGGTGCCAAACTTACAAGCCCTAATAAACCATTGTGATTGCACCTCTATGAACTTTGCACCTACCAGTAATAAAAAGAAAAAAATATTTGTTGTGGGTACATTTAATCTCACAAGCACAGGTCTGCACTTAGCCTGTGGGCCCCTGTTTGCCAGCCCGCGCTGGGGAAGGAACTGGATTGACGCCAGGCAAGGCTGGGCTCAGCTGGTTGGCCCTGGGCCTTCCAGAGGCACTGGGGCTCGGCCAGACCATGGAAGCTCATCACGACGTCATGGCGGATGGCAGAGAGCTTGCCATGGTTGCAGCGTCTTCCTGGGTGGGAATATTTTCCACCATGCTGCTTGCTGTTAAACAGCTCGCCCCAGATTCAAACGGGCGAATAGGACACAGGCACAATGGGGCCATGCCCTGGCGGGCAGGTCGCAGGCCTGAGTTCTTCATTCAGTTCCGCTGGCCAGAAATAAAAAGAGCCCTTGCCCGTGCTCAGAGCCACTTGCCTTTGGGTTTTCCCTCCACTCTCCTTTTATTTCGGCTGTTTGGATTCTTTGATCTATAATTTTGTCACAACTTTTGGTGGTGTTCACATGGGGCCAGATCCAGTTTGGGGAAAAATCTGGCCTGTGTGCCCCCTTTTTCCCACTCTGGGGATCCCAATAAGGGATTTGTGGGGAGGCCTGGTTTGGGACATGCCTAGCTTTGGGACTGTTGGGGACATACCCAGCTCGGGGGCTGTCAGGGTGGCCTCTTGCCAAGTGGCAAGGGAATCACATCAGGTTTCCATCCTTGTGGGTCCCACATACTGCCATCCCAGGCTACTCCAAGCAGGTGGGCTGGGAGTAAGAGGTGCATCAATTGGCAAGTGGGTCGGCCGATGCTTTGGATCCAGCCCCCATGCTGTGCCAATGTCTTTTTTAACCAATAAAAGTTGTGGCCGTTTTAATTCCAGCAAGTTGTCTGTATACTGAATTGCACACCAGGGTCACCTTGCAAGGGTTCCGTCTGGATATTGCATGCTGGGGACTGGTTCTCGAGATTGGGTAGCCGGCTCCAGTCACTCCCCCAGTTAAGCGCTGGGTTGGCAATAGCCAGAGATATAGCGCTCCAGAGAAACATTCTCATGTGGTGTGAAATTCTCCCCATATCCCAAGTGGCACTACTGATTGGAAGTAAATGCTAGTGAAGTAAAATGAGTTTACGACTATAGCCTAAATTTAGTTAGCTTCAATGGGATTTGGGATTTGACACCTAATGAGTGTGGAGCTGGAATGAAATCTGCTGTGCCATTGTAAGGGGCGGGAGTTTGAGCACAGTTTTGCCACAAAGCCTTTGTACTGTTCCCCCAACGGCAGCAATCCCCCAATGACGCCTTTATTACATTGCAAAAGTGGAAATGAACAATTCAAACAGCCATGTTTGCCTCAAGGATGCATTTTCCCTCCTTTCATGTGCAAAGCTGACTATTGCAAAAGAATATCAGTGTGTACTAAGTAGCAGCGTATTGTATGTGGCTTTATTCTGTAAAGTATTTATTCCAAAATCAGTTCTATTTTTCATTCTTGCTTGTTTACCTCCATTACAACCGTGTTGATCTGGGTATTCTTCATCCTGCTGGATAAGATAAAGGTTCATTGGTTTCACAGCATGCTTTTAATAAGATAATGCTTCCAACCAGTTTGGTGTTTCTACACAAAATGCTTTCTTCTCAATACAGATATGCAACCGACCGATGATGCTAATCAACCCTGCTGTCAATAACTGTCAACTGTGACAGAGCTAAGGTTCTGGTTGGCCGGATAAACCTGTCAATGTGAAATAGGGTGGATGCCTACTGAATATTTGCCAAACTAATGCCGGAGGGGGAAAAACCTCAGCTAAACGTTTTGTGCCACAGTGTGCTTGATGCAGTTTGTTGCTTTCCCCCTGCTAGGTTTAATTCCAGCACTAAAAGTACTTACTCAAAAATACTATCTTCCTGAGGGGGGGGGTATTTCTTCTGAGTAATCATCATCGACAAACTTTTTCTGTGGCCACAACATAAATATTTTCTGCCAATTAATTTATCAGATGAAATAGAACATTTCCAATATTTCCGTTACATAAATGTGTGCAATGTAGTGGTCGTATTGATGATGTTCTTTTCAGTAAAGCAGAATATCTATCCAGGTTTGCCTCAGATTCTTGTCTGTTTTTCCTTGTCATATAATTATATCCACAAAATCCCTGGATAAATGCCTGTTGTTGTTGTTTTTTAGTGTCATTGGAGAGACACAACCAATACTATAACATAAGGGAGTGGGTGAGATGAAAAGCCATCCAAAACTCACCAGCCTGCTTTAGAGTTACAGTTGATCGATTGAGCCTCAGTGGTGTCCTGAGAATTCTAAGTGTTTTAGTGTCAGCTGAGCCAAGGAAGCATGTGGTTTAATTTTATTTATAATTTATTTATTTATTTATTTAGAAAAATTTATACCCCACCTTTCTGCCCGATCAGGGCCTCCAAGTCAGCTAATAGATTAAAAATATCCATAAGAAAAACACATCTTCCAAAGCTTTAAAACACTTAATTTTAATGAATATGCTCACTGACAATAATGAATATACTTCAATGAAGCCACTGAGATCTGCACACCCAGGTACACACATGATTTGTCCTTAGATGGGGATAGTACAGCAAGAATTTCCTTTTTGCTTATATCAAGTGTTTGTATACCTTTTTAAAGTTTCAGTCCTATAAAGTGCCTCTTGAAATGCTAATTATGGGGCAGCCCATTCCTGAGGGGGGGGGCTGTGCCGGTGACTGGAGGCTGCTCTGCCTCCAAAAGAGGTTTCATCCCCCAACTGAAGCTGAAATCTTGCCCTTACCGTACCGTAGGGTTCCACAGGGCTATGCCACCTCAAAAGGTGGCATAAGGACAAGTAAGGGCACAGGGGGCATATCCGGGCCAAAATGGCTTAGGAGGCTGCTTAAATGTGGCTCCTCCCCTGGACCAGACCGGGAACACCCCTGAACGCCCCTGGGAGGACAGTGCATGGAGGTGCGCTGTCCAGACGCCGGCATGAGGTTGTGCCGGCTTCCCTGGGCAGCGGTGCATGCCCCCCCGGCATCCGTGCCACCCCGGGTGGTGTAACCCATGGGTGCTGGCACAGGAGGTCCAGATGCCAGTAAAGCCCTTTCCTGGCCTCCTAAGAACTTTCATCCTTTTGGCTCAGGAACGGGCTGTCAGTGTACAAAACTGGTGAGGAGTGTATTTAAAGCAAAATAATAGAAATTTGCATATGCCATGGAATAGATATAATCAAGTCAAAGAGGATGCCACCATGGTTAAACCCAGAGTTTTAAGAAGTGAAAGTATTACAAAGAATAAAGGAGCATAAACTTCTGTAAAACAAAATAATTTTAAGAGCATATTACTAATAACCAATGATGCTACCTAATTTCAGAACGGGAAGAGTCAAAAGCATGTCACTGCTACTCAGTTTGGGGAATATTTATGACCTGAAGCTATTTTTGATTTGAAGCTATTTATTATCTGAAGAAAGCTTTCTTTGAATAGCTGTGTAGCTCATAAATCAGTTTGGTCCATTCTGATATTGCAAACAGTTTGGTGCAGCGCTTCTTTTAATACATCAGAAGCAGGAGAACTGCCACAGAGGTGGCTGAACTGTTAACTGACTAAAGTGTGAAAGGATTCATACAGGAATACCTGGAGATTATAGAGGTACTGAGCAAATTCTTCCCTACAAAGATGGTTGTCAAAGATATCAGCCTGAATCTGATTTGAGAGGAGGGGTTATTAAGAAAGAATCTGAAAATAAAATATCCAGTATTGCAATACTCTTGCATAGTTCCATGGCGTGGCCACATTTGGAATACTGTGTATAAATATGGCTGCTCTATCGCAAAAATAGATCACCAAACTGGAAAATATTCTGAAAAGGCACCCCAAATGATCAAGATGTTAGTGGACCTCCCCTACAAGGAAAGGCTAATGCCTTTTTAATTTAGAAAAAAAGATGTCCATGGAGATGACAGGAGATTTATAAAATTATGGCATGATATGGAGAAAGTAGAGAGAAATTTTCCTCCTCTTCCATACCATGAGACTTTATGCTCACCCAATTAAATTGCTATGTAGTAGGGTCAGGACAAAGAAAAGGAGCTGTTCTTCAAATTCTGAGAATTAATTTATGGAATCTACTGCCACAAAATGGCTATTGTACATGATAGCCAAATGGGACTGTCAGAATGAGAGGCAGTATACCTTTCAATAATAGTCATTAGTGGTGAAACAAGGGGAATAGCTGATGTTGCCTTTTAACCCTATTTTGGGGGTTCCCATAAGCATCTAATTGGCTATGTCTGGTCTGATCTAGGAGAGGCCTTCCTATGGTCTTACAATACCTTTTACTAAAGGAGCATTGTTAAGAATGTGCAGCATTTAAAACTCTCTGTTTTTCCATCGGTTTTAAAAATATTGTATTATTTAATTTTAAAAATTGGCTCAGGTCAGACATCATTCAAAACTGCTAATCTAACTATGGTTAGTGTAACTTTCTGAGTGCAGGCCACTCCACTCTATATTTAGTTAGGGTCTGTCAAAACAGGATCTGCAGCCAGGTTCTGAAACTGGTTTAACTTTAGTCCCTGAATGTTGGACAAGTATGCCTGTAGTACCCTGGTCCCAAGCTATTTAAAGTTTAAAGAGAGTTTCATGCATCCTGAAATTTTGTTATATGCCATAGAACATTGCTCAAAAATACTTGTCATTGTCCCAACTTTAATTCTCTGTGATGTTAGGAAAATCTGATAATAAATACAAGATCATTGAATCCATGAAAAATATATAAATAACTTGCAAACTACTTTTGACCATTGTAGGTTTGGTTTCCTGGGATTATTTTCTGCAAGGAACTCACTGGCATCAAATGTAAATTTGTTCTCTCACTCCAGCACAGAAGAACAAGAGAGAGGTATTGGAAGGAAACAGGAAGCATTTTCATTCCACAATGAAACTCAATGAAATGTGAGGACTTTATAAGCAGTCTAATTATACATCTGATCTGACTGTTATAGAAAGCAATAAAAATTAACAGGCAGTAGGTATATGTGTGCGTAGAACACAAAGTCTATCCCATGTCAGCTCAAGAAAAGTCTGCTTTCGGCCCAAAGCTAATGAGATCATCAGGATCAGGTCAACAGCCCTGGCGTTTTAAATTATTACTAATATTTTTCCTTCTTAATTGTAACTTATAGCTGTAGAGTGATATTTAGCAGATGTCTTGAGTGTCTGGCCTGTGATCACCAGCTCAGGCTGGTAGGAGTGGCTAGTCTTTGAAGCTAACAGCAGGCATTTCTTTCTAGCCACAGAAGCCACGCCCGCCTCACATTCCTGGCATCCCCCAAAATGCTCATTAAATTTAATGGCCATTTTGAAACAGTTGAAAACTTGCAGGATCAGGATCATTGCCTTTCCTGTATTAAGAACAGAACTTTTAGGCCACTCCGTTGATTACAATGATGGCTAGAGCTTGTTTATATAGTGAGCTTTAATGGCTTCCTAGTTACAGGTACCAGGAACACTGTGTTTTACAACGACTCATGCCTGCTGGTTTGCAGTGTATGCTTGTACCTCTCTGTGCAAGGAAACACCAAGCCAGCTCCACAGAGTGAAGTTTGAAACCTTGAGTAACCTTCATAATTAGAGAACAAAACAGATGTTTCCAAGACTCTCACAGTCTGTTTGCTTTCGTTGGGCCCCAGTTACTTCTACATGGTTGTGTTGGGTCACATGGATCTGGCTTACCTCTTGTGTCAGGGAAGGCTCTGCGCCAGAGGAAAGCACACTTCATAGAATGGATGTATAGGCACTTTCACACGTGCCAAATAATGCTCTCTCAATCCACTTTCAATGCACTTTAACGATCATTTGCAAGTGGATTTTTCCAGTTCACAGTAAAAACCAGCTTCAAAGTGCATTGAAAGTGGATTGAAAGTGCATTATTTGGCATGTGTGAAAGTACCCTTAGGGATCCAATTTGATGTGCCCTTCAAATTGGTTCTGTACAATATATGCAGTGTTTTTGGATTTTTAAAGAAAGAATGTACAATTTGGCTCTTAGAGAGCCAGTGTAATGTAGTGGTTAAGAATGTGAGTCTAGTATCTGGGAGATCTGGATTTGAATCCCCACTTGTGCCATGGAAGCTCTCTGGGTGACCTTGGGACAGTCTTATACTCTCAGCCTAACCTACTTCACAGGGTTGTTGTGGGGATAAAATGGAGGAGAGGAAAACGTTATAAGCTGCTTTGGGTCCCCATTGGGGAGAAAGGTGGGGTACAAATGAAGTAAATAAATTATAACCAGCTTTCTGCATTCAGATTCTAAGTTATGTGTCCCAAAAAGAAGGTTGGCGTGTTTCTCACACACGTTATTTACATGAGCTGTTTTGTTTCTTTGTGTGTTTGTTTCATTTAGGAGTTAATAGAATTTTATTATTCCTCATGAAAATCACCATACTTTGCTCTGGCAGTTGTATGTCAGTGTAAACATAAAAATCACTGACAGGCTTTCTTAGGCTGTTACCGCACTAGGTATTCCCAGCGATGTATTAAGAGTTTGAAAATGTTATAAAAAATACTGTTCACACTTTCTATGTATTTCCACCGATGTATTAAGAGTTTGAAACTGTTATAAAAAATACTGTTCGCACTTTGTTTGGCCCCTTTAGCTGTGAAGACATCTTCCAACCATTTTTTAGCCATGGCATCCAAAAACCCTTTTAAAGCAATGTTTTTTATAACATTTTCAAACTCTTAATACATCGCTGGGAATACCTAGTGCGGTAACAGCCTTACAGTGCTACCCCAAAGAATGCTTAACATTCAGCATACATACAGAATGAAATTTTGCCATATGCAAGTAAAAGCAGTCCTGTGAATGATGTATGAGCCTATTGTTGTTGCTTCCCTGAAGACAACTTGCACACTATCATATTAAGAACATAAGAAAGGCCCTGCTGGATCAGACGAAGGCCCATCAAGTCCAGCAGTCTGTTCACACAGTGGCCAACCAGGTGCCTCTAGGAAGCCATAAACAAGACGACTGCAGCAGCACCATCCTGCCTGTGTTCCACCACACCCAAAATAATAGGCATGCTCCTTTGATACTAGAGAGAATAGGTATGCAGCATGACTAGTTTCCATTCTAACTAATAGCCATGAATGCCCCTTTCCTCCATGAATATGTCCACTCCCCTCTTAAAGCCCTCCAAGCTGGCAGCCATCACCACATCATGGGGCAGGGAGTTCCACAATTTAACTATGCGTTGTGTGAAAAAATACTTCCTTTTATCTGTTTTGAATCTCTCACCCTCCAGCTTTGCCAGATGACCCTGTGTTCTAGTATTATGGGAGAGGGAGAAAACTAATATTGTGTTATTAGTTTTATTTCTGTTGCTGACAACAACGTCTGGACAAAACATGGGCCCTGTATTGGAAGGACAGCATTCAGGAGAACGGAACAAGAAACATAGGGTGGTTGAGCAGATTGCTAAAGTGCATCAACATGACAGCTTAGTGTTCAGGGAAGACCAGAGAATGAGACCTTTTTTTTAGTGCCAGTCTAGTGGTATATTTTTCAATTTGTTCATTGTGAATTTTAAAAGGCAGTCTGGTTATCATTTTGTGTGTCAAAACCACACTGGGCAACAGACAAAGATAAATATCTCTATTCATTTTCCAACTGCTCTCTTCTGATCTAAATCCTTCCGGTTAATGATAAAATTAACCATTTCGATTCGAATTTGCTATCTGGAGCTTAGATATGTGAATGGAATACCTGGCCTCCAGTTGTTTGGATAAGGATATGAGCCAGTAAACATTAGCAGGCAGCCTTGAACATCTGAACTCTGCTCTTGTGCCTATGCCTACATTTCTGTCTTTTCACCCTTGGGTTTTAGTGCTGGAAGTCCTCAATGTTGGACAGTTTTATAGGTTTCTTATATTTACACCTCACTGTTTTCCAACGATGGCAAAATTATTAACAGTATACAAGGAAGTCATGGGAACGTTGTGTTTTAAGACAAAAGGAGCTAGCATTCAAACAGCTATGCATTAATCATGCATGCAGCTGCATTAATAAATAGCAACTGTTTTCCTCCGAGCAGTTCTTTCACGGAAAAGGATTCATTAGGACCCCAGAAATGCTTTATGAATTGTATAAGCATGACAGTTTGAGGGTTCTCTAATTTCCACTTTCATTCTAAGAGGCATAATCTTTCATTTTTCCCATTGTCTGCTACCGCCACATTTGAAAATAATTAGTATTGGTCATGATGTCAGGATAATGCATCATTTGGAAATTGTTGGTACTCTTTGAAAATGGCACATTTCATGGTTATTACCTTGTTTTGAGGGCTCCTTGTTTTGGATATGTAAAAGCAATTTCAGCTAGTGATACCAAAGATGATAAAAATGTAATAACAGTAGTGCCGCATCTACTGTAATTTAAGAGCCTGTTCCACCAGGTTGCACTTTTCTTTAATTTTCTCACAAAGCTGTCAACCAAAACAGACTCTTTGATCAGAGGGGAGCTCATCAAGTTACTGAGCATCACCGTAAAAGTGCTTGCATTTTGGATGTCATATGACTTTTATTCTCCTTGTGGTAACTTACTCAGGGCCACCGTGAAACAAATTCATGCAACCTATGCATGCTTACTCAGTAAGGGACTGGCCAGACTATTGCATGTTTACAGTGCTATCACATGCAGAGTTACGCTGTTCTAAGCCCACTGATTTAGAAGGGTATCACTGTTTAGAATGCCACTGTCAGAAACTTAGACCTCAGTCTCAAGTTTACTTAGAAATGTTACACTGAAATCAATTGGGTTTCCCAGTGAACGTGTTTAGAACCGGCACTTCAGGCTTTGGCTCACAAGCCACTTATTTAAGAACTGTTGTGTTTTAAAAAAAAAATCCCAGGGCATGCTTTCCTGTTTTAGTTAATTTACAGTCATCCTTTTCTGATGCCAGGCATCGCTTCTGAATATGAAGTAACCCCTTCCTTGTCTGTGGCTGGCTGGTTTTACAGCTTTCATAATCATAACCGGGGTGTGTGTGGAAAAATCAGAAAAAGGTTGACAGGTTTGAAGCCAGTGAAAAGTCCTTACATAGTTATACCCTTTAAAGTGCCATGATAGTTTTCTTTGACCAGTGCTCATATCATTTGCTGGTTTAGGAGTCTTGTGTATAAATCAGATAGATGTACATCTAAACCACAACACACATTTCTTGATACATATGTGAATTCCTAGCTACCTGTATTTGAGGTCTCCAAATCTGGGAAATTTATATGCTGACTTTCTCTGCCACTTAAGGGAGACTCAAACCGGCTTACAATCACCTTTCCTTCCCCTTCCCACAACAGACACCCTGCGAAGTAGGGGGGACTGAGAGAGCTCTAACAGAGCTGTAACTTGCCCAAGGTCACCCAGGGGGGTTACCACACTTGTATTCCCAGCGATGTATTAAGAGTTTGAAAATGTTATAAAAAATACTGTTCACACTTTCTATGTATTCCCAGCGATGTATTAAGAGTTTGAAAACGTTATAAAAAATACTGTTCGCACTTTGTTTGGCCCGTTTAGCTCTGAAGACGTCTTCCTACCATTTATAAGCCGTGGTATCCAAAAACCCTTTTAAAAAGCGATGTTTTTTATAACATTTTCAAACTCTTAATACATCGCTGGGAATACAAAGTGCAGTAAACCCCCCCCCCCAGTTGGTTTCATGTGTAGAGGTGGGGAAATAAAACTAGTTCACCAGATTAGCCTCCACCGCTCATGTGGAGGAGTGGGGACTCAAACCCGGTTCTCCAGATCAGAGTCCACTCCTACAAGCCACCACTACATCACACTGGAGGAGGAGGAGGAGGAAAAGGAGGAGGAGGAGGGGAGTTGGTTTTTATACCTCACTTTTCTCTACCTTTAAGGAGTTTCAAAGTGCCTTCCCCTCCCCACAACAGACCTTGTGAGGTAGGTGGGGCTGAGAGAGTTCTGAGAGAACAGTGACTAGCCCAAAGTCACCCAGCAGGCTTCATGGGGAGGAGTGGACAAACAAGCCTGGTTCTCCAGATCAGAGTCCACCACTCTTAACCATTATGCCATGCTGGCTCTCCAGTGAGTTCAGTGGGAATGTCATGCCATCAAGTCTGTCTTCAAAAGCTGTTATTAGCTCTGGGGGAACTGATTTCTGTAGTTTGGAGATCAATTGCAATTCTGGGAGAATTCCAAGCTCCACTTGGAGGTGGGCAGCCCTATCTGTATTGCAATGTGGATGAAGACCACCGCCTTCCATACGTCCCTGTGCACCAACTATGGTCATCAGTCAGCCATCTGTTGGCTATCCCACAACTTGGGGTGTCCCAGCTAGCACTGACCAGAGCCTGGGTCTTTTCCATCATGGCTCTGGCTCTATGGGATGGGCTCCTTAAAAAGATGAGGGGGGGATCCTTGGAGATCTTCAGAAGGTGCTGCAAGGCCTGCTAGTTTGCCAAGGCTTTTGAGGGGGTTTGAATGGCAGGCATCTTTTAAGGGGGGGGAGCGATTTGGGGCTTGCTATTTTATCTGTGGTTTTAGCTGGGAAAGTTTTAACTATTATTGTAATCTGCCTTGAATCACGAGGAAAGGCAGGATATGTTATAATTAATTAATGTTATGAGCACCACTATAAAGCATACCATTGCACAATTAAATCAACACAGTTATCTAGAAACAAGAGCAGCGGGTGCCTTGTGAACCACTTTAGACAAGGAAAAGTCTCTGCTTATTGTCATCACCTATACAATTACACTAGGCTGTGAGGAACCTCAGTAGATGACTTCATCATACTGGTTGATTGATATGGGAGAACCTTAAGGACCTGGGACTTGGGCCACGTAGAACTTTGAAAGCAAACTATCACAGGTTTTAACTTTATGCATTTGGTCATTTTTATGACTGAGACTTTAGAATGTAATTCCATTTTATCAAGAGACATTTAATATCCTATAGCTACTATGATCCATAGGTATCCTATTCCTCAGCCCTTTGGGAAAGCCATAATTTGCATGTTTCTTCATCATTAGCCATGTCAGGTACTTGTCTTCATCCTTAAAAAAATATCCTAGGTATTCCCATCTTCTTTTATGATTGGCTTTTAAGATTAGGAACTACTGAAGCCTTTGATGAATTTCAGCATGTGTGATGGAAAGTCTGTGTGATCCCTAGATCCTGAGGCATTTGCTTTTGAAGGTAGTCAGGTGAGTTTCTGTAACCTTGGCACAGTTTCCTTCACATTAAACTTTTGATGAAGCTTTCTTTGACAGCATACATTTAATAATTGCTTGTGTGCTTAAGATAACATCTTTACTGTCCTTAGTCCTTTGAAAGTTACTATCTCTAGGTGATGAGAGAACCATAAGCTCTGCAATCTTGGGTAAGAAAAAGGTGTTTGATACAAGATATCTCCAAAAACATTCTTGTCTTTGTACAAGATACATTGAATTTAGTCAGAAGACAAGTTTATGTAGTAGAGGAAGTATTTTGAACATTGTAAGGTCACATTTCCAAATTATGTTTTATGTTTAGAAAGTTGTTATAACTGTACTTAATAATGCTTTCACAAAAGTATTATTTTTTAAAAAACAAAGGTATTGTTTAACAAAATATTATGATGGGTACAGTGGCGATAGGGCCTAACATGTTGTGAGAATTGCATACACACATACACACACATTTTGTGTTTAAATGTATTAATTTATATTTTTAAAGTATCTGAAAGACTGATGGCAAAATCAATATAAAAAAGGCAAAACTTGAATTTCCAAATGTATCTTTGGGCCTAGCTCAGTCCTGAGTCCTTGAGATGAAACAGCAACTGGCTATTGACTGAAAAGTAATGTCTTTCTTGCTGAATCACAACAGTGCAAAACTGCTGTAAATCTTCGAATAAAATATGCTTCTGGAAAATGCAGTGAAGCACAGCAAAGCATATACATTACAAGTATCCCTGAGCCTTCAGTGTATTTCTGTGGTGGTTGCCTTCAAGTCAAAAGCGGGATGTGATGGGCAATTTCCCCCCATGACGCCCATGTCCTAAGTACAGTGCTTCGTTTTTTCCCCTAGGGAGGGAATGGTAACCACTTATATATTGGAGAGAAAGGTGTGCGCTCAGGGGACACCATTAGAGTAGAAACTCAAAGAGGGTTTTCTTGCTTGTGGTGAAGCACCAGCTCATTTTGACCTGTGTCGGTATAGTGCTTCTGAATTGATTCTTGCCTTTGGTGTTGCATTATGGCCGAAGATATCATTCACAGGTTAGTGATAATAATAGCCTCTGGGAAGAGGAGGTTTGCCTGAGATTCAGTCCTATATTCTCCCAAGTATTCACTCCTGATGCATCTGATATTTAAGAGAGGAAACTTCTTCCTTTCTTGTCTCACAGATAATTCCCATCAAAGATGAATAAAATATTGCATGCCTACTAAGCTGAGCTTAGGTTTCTTCAGTGAAAGGATGGCCCTGCCTGATATACTTTATCAAACACCATGTATTTAATTTTTAAACAGAAGCTTACAAAACGCCCTGTTTGCACATCTAACCTTCTCCCTTCCCAATTCTAAGTGGCTGTGCATACCTTTACATGGAATCATCTTTGCTATGAAACCACAGTAAAAGAGGAAATTAACTTTGTAGTCCTTTTCCCTGGAAAGGTTAACGAAGATTTACCTAATGTATTATTTAACACTTGTTATGTTAGTGCATTAAGTAGTCAGGACTGAGCAGGAGGCTTTTAAAAGCCCAGGGCTTTTCTGTGTGTGTGTGTGTGTGTGTGTGTGTGTATATATATATATATATATATATATATATATAGAGAGAGAGAGAGAGAGAGAGAGAGAGAGAGAGAGAGAGAGAGAGAGAGAGAGAGAGAGAGAGCATTCAATCTCTTTTCCTTCAGTGTTTTGGTTAAGTCAATGCCAGAACAAAATTAATTAATGCATTCAAACTTGCCCAATTTATAGCAGCCAATCAAGTTACAATAGTGGCTGCGGTCAAGTGAAAGAGTAGAATAGATTGAACTGAGTGAGATCTTTATTTAATCAGCTGGCCCAAGAGAGCTGAAGTCAGCAAGCTGGGATGATATAGGAGGCAGTGGAGAAATTGTGCTTTTACCACAGTCAAAAGGGAGAATAACATTGACGGGGGGGGGTAGATGCTTCCAGAAAACCATGTGTTTCTATGATTTATTCTTAATTTACTTTAATGACAGTCTGAAGAACGTCCACTTTTCATTAAAAATTCTCACAATGCTGGGGTGGGGGGTGGGGGAGGTCCTCAATATTTCTTCCGTGTGCCCTTTTTCTTTTGAATGAGCTCCAGCATGGGATATCAGCAAAATGAACCTGCATATTCTCAACTATGAAGCCGAGGTAGCAGCCCTTGCCTTGCTTTCTCCTTCAGCCTTTTACCTGCCACAAACCTTGAGTACATCCCAGAGGCCATTAGTCTTCTGCAGATGAATGCTGATATTATGATAAAGCCAAGGGAAGCACTGCATTTCTTTCATGATTTATACGGCAGCGAGATTGTATTTTCAAATAAAATCAACTCGTTTTTATGATCCAAGAAGAGTTTATTGATAGTTCTCTGAAGCTACCAACTTGCAGACAGTGATCTCAGGTTACATATGCGTTTTACCTAACCAGTGTCTGCCAGGAATTTGCTTCTAAAATTCAGAGATTAATTTTTAGTCTTTTAAAAGGATTGACGTTTCTTTAATGGTATAATAATAATAATAATTTATTATTAGGTCTATGACCGCAAGGTCTTGGACCAAGGGAGGAGGAAAGGAAGGGAAGGGAAGACGAGGGAGGGTAGGAAGCATAATACATAGTAAACATAATAAGGATAATACAATCTTAAGTTAACAGTGCTAAAAATTAGGCGTCAGCCCAATAAGTAAAATTCCTAGCTAAAATAAACTGGGGGCAGAGCGAACTGTTGCCAGAGGAAGGCTTTGGGAGTTCTTTCTTCTTAAGAGCAGCCACTCTGGCCAAAAAGCGGGCAACATTCAATGTGGCTGCACCATTGATTGAGTCGCCAAGCAAAAAAGGCAACACCCAGGCATGTGGAGGGAGGTTCAAGCTGGTGAGGATTGGAGCAATAAGAGCATCTCTGTCTTGAGACCAGCGAGGACAGCGGAGCATCAGATGGTCCAACAATTCAATTTCGCCCGTGTTACATGGGCAGAGACGGTCCGGAAAAGGTATCCCGGTATATCTGCCCAACATGACCATGGATGGAAAAGCATTTAAACGTACTAAAAGGAGAGCCCGACGATGTGAGAAGATTGAAACAGTAAAGTGGAACTCTGGAAGCTTCTCTGGTGGAAGGAGTCCCAAGACCAGACCGGAGCAAGTACATCTGGCCCTCCCAGCCATACTGGCCCAATCTAACTCCTTCAATCTCTTCAAGATTGCCGCTAAATGAGATAGAACCAGGTTGTCAGAGGGAGTAGAGATTGGGAGTCCCAGTTGTCACAGGCTACCATATGTGAATAGGATTTTGATATGAAAACATGTCCCATTAGGCTTCATAAGGATAGAAATGTGTTAAAATGTGTTAAAAAGATGTTATGTCACTTCATAGACTGGAACACCTTTGACTGTATAAGCTCAAGGTTTACTTGCTATGCTGTAGAATCCAACCCAAGATTCTGCTGCTATAGTCATTTAATACAGCTGTCACAGCTAAAGGTCACAGCTGCATGTGTTCTCATCTGATTAAGCCAGGGATGGGGAACCTCAGGCCCGGGGGCCGCATGCGGCCCCCGATGACATTTTCTGTGGCCCTCAGGAGCTCCGGGGCCAGGGGTGTGGGGGGAAAGGCGTGGAGGTTGGGGCCTGGTCGCGTGGGGCCGGCGTGCACAGGTGTGTGTGTGGGGGGGGAAGGCTTTTCTTTATTTTCTTCTTCTTTTTCTGTCATTCTCCTTTCTCTCCCTCTCTCCCTCTTTTTCTATCTCTTTGTCTGTCTCCCTCCGTCCTTTTCTTTCTTTCTCCCCCTCCCTCCATTTCTTTCTCCCTTTCTCTCTCTTTTCCCCTCCCTCCCTTTTCCTCTTTCTCTGTTTTCTTTCCTCCCTCCCTTCCTTCCCTGTGGATTGGCTGCCTCCTGGCGCCTCGTTTGCTCAGGCCTACCGCTGGCTGCCCTCCCGCCTGGGAGGGGGGAGGACAAGGGAGCAGGGGTGCCCTCCAGGCCTTCTCTGCGTGGTCTCCCCTGGGGTTGCCAGCCTCCAGGTGGTGGATGGAGCCCTGGAAACCATAGTCTCCCCCCCCGGGAGATCTACACCTGGTTATGGCCCCCGAATAATGTTATAAATGCGCAAATGGCCCTTGGCAGGAAAAAGGTTCCCCACCCCTGGATTAAGCAAAACATACTGCTTGACAAGGAATGATAGACAAGGTCATATCTACTAACTACTGCAGATGGCAGTCAAGTGTATAGTACTGCTTATAAGGCCTAATGATTAACTACTGGCTAAGTTGCTGTTTATTTATAGAATGCTTTAGCTAGGGGATTCTAGAACCAAAGTTGACTGGACCTATTCCAGCATATCTCCAAGATAAAGGCTCTGAAAAGATATAAATAGAGACCTTTCTCTGACTACAGGTGAGAGAGGTTCCTGATGGTCTAAACCTATTGGCCTATGGACTTCCTCCATCTACCAAAGATGTAAAACCTTGGCAGCCTAATTCTTGCGTGAATTAGGAACCTGATTCTTGCGTGAATTGGGATCATTTATACTTGTCTCTAAGTCTGGAGAACTCTCACAGAGAGAGATATTATACCACAAAGTTTGTCTCTCTGAGACTGATTGTCTGGAATAACTGTCTTTACAATGCTTCATCCTGACTATGTGATGAAGACCCTTAATCTAAGGATTATAAGGGTATGGATCTTATCATACTTGAGTATGGTGTCACTGAGAACTTATAGAAGCTATTGGCCAAATATAAGTCCTCACAAGATCTATCTTATGTATAGACTTCCTAGTTCTGACAGACAAGATGTAAATGCAGCTTCTCTAAGAAGCCTACCTAAGAAGCTTCTCTAAGAAGCCTACCTAAGAAGCAGCTTTAAGAAGCCCACTACCAGAGCATATTCCAGGGATTTCTCTAAACAAGGAGGAAGCACTGAATATACTCTGCAGTCAGTTCTAAGACTAAGGTCTCACGCAGAACTGTCTGACATACACATGCATACACAAACATGCATCACAGCCAACAATGGCTAACACATAGAATTACTCCAATTGGAATACATATAATTGGAGTACATGGATGGAGATCCATGGAGCCTTAAGCTCTTAAACTGAACTATACTCAGTACTCTCTAAGATTGGCACTGCCAGAGAGATTGTAAAATGGAGTTTATACTCTACACATAATGTTAAGCTTTACAAATAGCTTCAAATACTGATTAATTACAGTATAGCCAAACCATCAAGGTGGCTCTTACCTATATAGCAATGCTTACAGCAAAGCATACTCAAAGATGGCTTTCACATAGCCTTATCTAATTTGAACATGGGCTTCAGACCCATAAACCTCAAACATATAGAGACTCTATGGTCTCTTGCCTTCAGTCACAAACAGACTGCTGGAAGAGCTATAGTATCAGCTCTAACATGAAACTATGGAACCAAAGAGATCTTTCCTACCTTTACAACTACTAAAGGCATTGAAATAACAGAGTAATACTTAGAGAATACCTGAAGGAAATCTAACTATTCTAAGTGAACTTATAGAATCCTTACAGAAACACTGCAATGACATGACTGGGTAAAATATGTCTTATATTTAAATAAATTGAATTGGGATACCTATTCAATGCACTAACCATTATTTTACAAGATTTCTGTAAACTGTATTATTTCCTGAATGAAATATGTACTTGGGAAACTCTCATATAGAGTCATAGAGATTGTTGATATTGCTAATATGCTTGCATACATAAGATAGTATTTTGTTCCTGTTGAACTAATATAGTTTTTATTTCTGTAACCATTTACATGCATATATTTTATGTGAAATAAATAGTATTTTATTCATATATTCTTTTCATATTTTTACTGGAACATTTCAAGAGAAAGTCTATCTCGCAAGAGGTGGAAAGTGTTGATTCCTGCTTAGTGAGTAACAGGCTGAATAAGATTAAAAAATCCCTTTTCAGGAAGGGGTCGATTCTAAGAGCTTGGTTACTTTAACGGCACTGCGACACAGTACTTTTAGTTTTTCCGCTAACAGATTCAGCCAGGGGTTGGGGGCCGGGTCCTTAAGAGTAAGACAGAGAAACCCCGCCTGGGACGGGAGATTGTCGTCAGGCAACTTAAACCTAAGCTTAATTGCTGTCCTCCACGCATGTGCCTCAAGTGAGGGTTGGGCCAGTTCCATATGGAGGGCAGGCCCAGCAACACACCTCAGAGTTCCAGTAATTCTCCTGTGAAAATTATGGTATAATTATGGTATAAAATATGGTATAATTATTTCTTCATTTTCTAAACAATCACAGATAGCAATTGTTTACATTCAAGATGAGGAAAATGTTCTTATTGTATTTCTTTGTTAATTTTTAAAATATTTTTGTGGATAGTTACAGTTCTCCGTTTTCACAGCTGGTTGTAGAGATTTGCTGGTATTGTATATGGATGTTGGTGGTTTTTAAACCCAATGTATATGTTTTTATTTATTTACAGTCTGCCTTTCTCACTGAGATTCAAGGCAGATTACAAAATTTAGTAAAGCAATAGGAACATTATAAGACATGTAATAACCACTGTAATTAGTTTGAATTACAAGGTTACAAAACAATGCAGTAAAACAGTATAACACATGAAATAGAAAGTAAAAAAAACCTAGATTACAAAAATTAGAAAACAATGAAGTAAAAACAAGAAAAGCATACTGTGGAGGATTGTACTCCACATCAGGCTACATCACACAATGGAGGATTTTGGGGGTACAAAATCCCACATTCATTCTAAGAGGTTTCTCTGTCAGTAAAAGGGCAGGAAACAGAAATTAATTGCTCTCAAGCATCCCCATCCCATTGATGGTGCTCTCAAGCATTCAGTATTTAAGGCTTGCTTATGCAAATGCTTCTAGTTAGCAGAGAACAGTCAAAGGGCCATCTTACTCCCTGGCAGGAATGACACTTAGGAGGTGATAAAGATTTGGGGATGCCAAATGCTAGATTGTATCTCTTCCTGAGAAGTACAGGAAGAGAAGGATTGATCCATAGTGGGGTGGACAAAGAGAGGTAATAAATTCCTGGAGCCAAGGTCCCTTTTTGCTGATTTCACCTGGGGCCCACTTGCAGGAGGATGCTCTCGCACCTGGGTTCCATCTTAATGGCCACCATTACTATGTTGAGTTGACAAAGAGCCTAGACAAAGATGCAATGTAATGAATGACTTAGCTGTGTGGTGCACAAGTGTCGTAAGCCATCCCTGTGAAAACTAGTCAGAGTGAAATCAGGAGACACAGGTAGCAGAGCCTGTAAATGGCAACATAGCCAGAATGCAAGGAGTGATGGCTCTCTTAGCCAGTGACCAGCTGATGGCAGCATATATACCTAGAGAGAACTGAAGAACTTCTTTGGGAGTTAGTGGGCACTGGGCTCAGGAGACTGGTACACCAACAGGCAGACACCAAGGACAACTACTGAGTGATTCAACTTCTCAGAAGACCCAAAGTGAAATGGTACTTGTGGGTCAATGAGGCAATCTCCAATACATACAATAAACAGTGCAATAAACTACAGCCCTTGTTCCTTTGTTAAAACATTGTCCTGGACAATTCCATTTTATTACATTCCTGTTCTTTTTATAAAATGCCATCTAGAACAATTCCATTTTACACATTCTGTGGAATGAGAGACATATGGGAGCCCTCCTGACATCCTCAGGAAGGACATACCACAAAGTGGAAGCCACAGCAGAGAATTCTTGGGTCCAGGCAGCTGCTGAATTTGAAGAGTGGCATCTTCAGTAGACTTTGTTCATATGAGCATCACTCTCACAATGGGACTTATTGGGAAATGCAAACCTTAAGATATATGGGTCCAAGACCATGAAGGACCTTCTAAGTGATAAGCAATATTTGGACTGAAACCAGGAACTAATTGATAACCAATGGAGTGACTCCAGAATAGGTGTAGTATGCATACTTCACCTAGTTCCTGGAAATAATGAAGCTGGAGTAGTCTGTACCAGGCAGACTTTCTGGGTTGTCTTTGAGGGCAAACCCATGTAGAGTGCATTACAGTAGCCTAGCTTCAAGGTTAGTATGGCATGGATCCACAGGGTGAGATCAGCCGGGTCAAAGAAAGGCATCTTCCGTGCTAAATGAAGATGGCAGAAAGCATTGTTGCCACTGAATTACCTTGCTTCTCCAGCAATGGTGCTGGGTTTAGTATGACCCCTAGATTCTTAAGCAAGAGTCAGTTGAACACTATCAAATGTGGCAAACACAATGCCCTCCAAGATCTTAGCCTTCCCAACTACCATTATCTCTGTCTTGTCATGATTCAGTTTCAGCTTGTTCACCTTTAACCACGTAACTCCAGCAGCCACTCATTGGCTCAGGAGTTGCCTCTACAGCAGCGCTGGGCATTTTGGACAAAGAAATGTACATTTGGGAGTCTTCAGCATATTGAAGAACATGTTGGATGAGAACTTACCCCAAAGGCTCAGTGTAAAACATCAAGGCCCCTTCCAAACTGCCCTTACAGTCCATTTTGGCAGCTGGTGGCTAATGGATTTTTTGTGCCATTTCAGACAAAGCTGCTTGTGTCCCATCCACAATGTGCGGCTCATCTGGTTTTTATGTTAATGCTTTCTCCTGTTTTCAGCTGTTCTTTGCATTTCTGAACCATTGCAGTCTGCTGTTTAAAAGGTCTGGAGCACATCTAAAAGGACCGCACTTTCCCCCCACCTTTTTTCATGGCACGTTCTTCTCGGCTTTTTCTTTAACATTCTAAGATTAGTGCTATAGCGCGATAGCTCTAAACCACCATAGCAATCCAGTCCTTCTGAATGGTGGTGATATAGCACTGAATGGCTAGTAAACAGAGTATTAATTCTATCCCTGAATCCTAACATAAGGAAGAGGCAAGCAATGCTGCCTATAATTTGCAAAACAGGAAAGACTCATGCTGAATGAGCCACACACACACACCCCAACCTCCAGTTAGGTATTGGTAAAGGACTGCACAGTCAGGTGAAATTACCTGGGACAAATGCAACCCACATTTTTTTCTGATCAGGTTTCAGTCACTATATACAATATGCAACATCATGTATAATTATAAGTTATTGGTGCACAAATAACATGCATAATTTTGAAAAATGCATACTTTTAATGAGAGAACGTTGGTGAGGGGAAAAACATGAAAATTATGGGTTTGATTTGCTCAAGAGAGAAGTAAAAGATAGGGATTTTGATGTTGAAACAGCAGGGGGGAACAGAGACTCAAAGTGGCTTACACTTTTCTCCCCTTCATTTTTAAATTAACCGAGTTTGTATTTATTGCGTAAATTCTGGGGTACTCCATTGGTAGACTAGAAGTGTAGTGTGGCTGTACAAACACAGAGACAAAGTTTGATTCAGTGTATGCATTTTAATATAACTGGGACATGCATATGGCAAAGAAATTTGTTCTGTAACTGAAAATTCCCTAGACATGTATGCCCAGTTCATGTTAACTGTTGTTTGTTCTTGTTAAGACTGGTTTGTGATCCCCAGTAAAGATTTGAAAAGTACTCCTTGCTGTTACTGTCTTTACAGTTTTGGTGTAAAATCAATTTATAGGGAGCCATCACTTAAACATCATTCCATACAACAGAGATGTCAACAGTATTGTTTGACCTTCCATCATTCAGGCAAGAAAAGATTAATGATCTACGACTGAATTTCTTTCACAGAAGATCTCTATTATTTTCTGCTAGCAAGTTTGGCCTAGCATAATGTTTGGCACTCACGTAGGCTTCCCAATTGCCCACCAATTAACCAGGCTGCACGCTGATCCTCAGCTGGTCGGTGGGTGGAAGCAGGCTTGCTGAAGGGGGGAAGTAATCCACATGCGCAGCACGATGATGTCACTTCTGGGTTTAACCCAGAAATGCTGGCATCATGATAGGGATGCTCTAGCATTCTCCTCCCCCGCCCCCAAAAAAAAATGGAATTTGGGGGCGGAAAACGCTAGAGTGTCCCCATCGTGATGCCGGTGACTCTGGGGTAAACTACCCCCAGCCCCACCTCCACAAAGCTCCTGCTGGCAGCAAGGGGGTATATGGCAACCCTACAATCACAGGATGATTTTCGTATGAGCCCAAATATGGTAAATAGGGCTGTCAATTCGGTTCGGCCCGAACTGAAAATCAGCCGAATTTCCCTTGATCCGAACTCAAAACTGGCGGGCAACCGGGGGGGCCGAATTCAGCGAGTTCGGGAGTTCGGCGAATAAATTCGGCCAATTCGGCCGTCAGTAAGCAGCATAACCGTCAGTAAGCAGCATTCTCCTCCCCCGGCCAATCGGTGGCCAAGCTGGGTCTTCTTCTGGCCAATCAGTCAGGATTGAGTACTGGAGGAATCAGCTGATGTGCGGCCGGCCGGGGAAAGAGAGAGAGAGAGGGAAATCCTCATGTGTGTGTGAGGGGGTGCTTGTGCACATTCGCTCCTTTCCGTGGCTGCAGGGGGCGCATTTTTTGGGGTACTGACCCCAAACTTTCAGGGGATATTCAGACAGGTTTTTTTAAGAGACCACCCAAGTTTTGTAAACATTGGGTCAGGGGGTCCCGAGATATGGGCTCCCCCCCTTTTTTCTTTCCATGGCTGCAGAGGGCGCATTTTTGGGTGTGCCGACCCCAAACTTTCAGCGGAGCATCAGACTAGGCTTCTTAAGATACCCCCCAAGTTTTGTAAACATTGGGTCAGGGGCCCCCGAGATATGGGCTCCACCCCTTTTTCCTCTCCCCCCTTTTCCATTTTCGTGGCTGCAGGGGGCGCTTTTTTGGGGGTTCAGCCCCCAAACTTTTGTCATAGCTTCAGACAATCCCTCTTAAGAGACCACCCAAGTTTTGTAAAGATGGGTTCAGTGGGGGCTGAAATATTGGCTCCCCCTCTTTTCTCTTTCCATGGCTGCAGGGGGCGCATTTTTGGGTGTGCCGATCCCAGACTTTCGGCGGAGCTTCAGTCAAGGCTTTTTAAGAGACCACCCAAGTTTTGTAAACATTGGGTCAGGGCCCCCCGAGATATGGGCTTTCCCCTTTCCCCTATTGGGATGAATGGATCACCCTCGAGAGATGCATACATATGGATCTTATATTGGATACAAATGGAATCATATTGGATTACCCAGCCTCCCAGCCCCTCCTGCTGGAACAGAAGACAGCCACAGTAAGACCCCTTTGGGGGCTTTAATCTATATTTTTTCTTTTCTGTGTGTGTGTGGGGGGGAAAGCAGAGTCTGTGTGTGTGTGTGGGGAGGGAGCAGTTTCTGTGGGTGGATGGGGGAAGCCAAAGGGGGCTTTTGCCGGTTCTGCCTGGGGTGTGTGTTCCCCCTCCAGTCTCTCTCTCCCTGGTTTGAGGGGGGGCTTCATTTTTATTCTTCAGGTTTTTCCTCATTCATAAGATCAGTTAGGTTATTGATGCTTGCTCAAAACTGGTTTTCAAATGGTGACTTAAAGAATGCATCTGCCTGGTCCCACGTCCAATGCAAAAGGAGACATTCCACCCCCTCCTGCTCATTATGCATAGCTAGCTGCCTCTGTCCCTTTCCATGGTATGCAAACTCCCAGGTGTCAGGTGTTGCTATGCACTGTTGCACAGGTTTTGCATTGCGTGCTTGTGTTGCTTTGCAGTTGTATTGTTTTGCAAAATTCTTCACACCTGCCCCGCCCTTTGCATATTTGCAAAGGGGTTGCTCTGCAGTTGTGTTGCTTTGCAAAGTTCTTAGCACCTGCCCCGCCCTTGCTCTCATCAGCTGTTTGTCGGCCGGGAGCTTTGTGCGTGGGCGGCAAGCTCTGCGGAGAGATCCACATTAAGGGTGGGGGGGACCCCTTTCAGGGCCCATATCTCAGCCCCCCCGACCCAATCTTTACAAAACTTGGGGAGTCTTTCAATATACGTCCTTTGAAGCTCTGCTGAAAGTTTGGGACCTCTAAGCCCAAAAATGCCCCCCCCAGAGCCGCGGAAAGGCGCGGTTGTGTTTTTAATGGCTTTATTCGGCCGAATTTTTTTCCCGAACTTTGAATTCCCGCCGAATTGAACGGATCCGAAGTGGGGGAGTTCGGACTTCGGCACGTACCGAACCCACAAGGGCCAAATTCGGCCGAATCCGAACTGTACCGAATTTTTTTTTTTTTGACAGCCCTAATGGTAAATACTTAAAATAGAAGTTTGGTTTCCATGTTTGGTTTCTTCAAGGATCCTCACTCCATGATCTTAAGTACATATAAGAAACGTCTCACAAGGTTATCTTTAAAACATCTATCTGGTTGTCTGTATCTGACCTAACTCTGTTACAGAAGTGTTATTCTGTCATAAATTTTCCACGTGTATTAATGTTTTTAATGGTTATGTTTTTTAATTGTTACTGTTGTTATGCTCTTAAAATACATGAATTACTTTGTAAGTGGCCTCAAACAGGTTCTTTGGAGAGGTGGCATATGTATTTTCTAAAGAAATAAATGCAGTTGACCCTTACAAAATTCATTCCATGGGCACCAAAATCAATGCTGGAACTATTCTTTGTGAGGATTCACTATCTGATCTGATATAAATTCAGAGCCAATTTAGAGCCAAAATGATTAGACAAAGCAAGGTCTGCATTTCATACACTTTCCATGTCCAAATAAGTCTTCCTGTCATATTTGGAAATGTGTAGGTGACTATTCCTAGGGAGGGGGGAAATAATACAGGTATTTGTTCATATATACAGGCATTGTTTATGTATTTTTCCCTTGTAGAAGTCATAGCAGCTTTGAGGGGCAATTTAGAACTGGAAAAATCTGTCAGTGACAGGGTTAAGCGTGCCCTTTAGCACCACTGCTTCAATCAAAACTGGAGTTCCTCATGGATGCTTTAAAATACATTTTTGCATAAGCTATCAAATCCAAATAGTCAACTTTAGCTGGTTTGTGGATGTACTTGGATCAGATTTTACATCCTAACCTATGCATGTTTCCTCAGAAGACGTCCCAGTGAGTTCAATGAGACTTACTCCCAAGTAAGTGCACATAATTTTATGTAAGCTTATTACAGAGTAATTTCCATTGAGCTTAGTGAGACTTGCTTCTGAGTAAACCATTTTAGCACTGTACAACACATCCTATTTCCAATTAATAGATTATAGTGGCAGGGGCTATGAAGGCTAGCACTTCACGATACGTATGATCAGCCACTAATATTAAATCCCCTCTTTTTTGTTTGTTTGTTTGCAGATGATCTCAGAGCTAATTCAGGAGACAGGAATGAATCCAATGCAACGGTGAAAAAGGCAGACTCCCCAGACACCATTATTGTAAAATTGTCTCCTAAAGGGAACAGGGGCAATCAAGCAACAGACAATCGCGTTTCAACCACCTTGCTCTTCACCGTCACAGCCCTAGCAGTTTTGTGGCATCCTTTGTTGTAGCTGCATTATATTGCACTAGCTGTGCAAGAATTTCTGCTCACTGTCATTTTATACCTACAGCCTTACCCAAGTGAAAACAAAGTTAAATGGCTCTCTAAATGGTGCACCCTAGTATTTTGCGGTATATTAGTAGAAGTACTAAACATTAGTCTGGGACTGGCTAGCGGAAAGCATCGGTGTGCGCACGATGTCTGGCGATGGCTCTTGAGAGCAACTTATCTACTCAAGATGCAAAAAGGATGAAGACGGGAACCCTGAGTAGATTAAATTATTGTAATAGCTACAATTAAGAATATTCCAGTTGTAAATTAATATGTCGGAATTTCCCCCTTTTTACTCATTGGCTAATGGACTGTTGTCTATTTTTCTGATCTTTCACATGAGTTCCTTTGAATAATCCATTTCCAGGAGCAGTTCAATAGTAAGTTATATCTCTAGGGATCAGCCACTATATGTTACAGCGCTATCTACCAGTTGGATAAAATTCCTAAGTGGTACAAGAAGGTTGTAGCATGTTTGAATCTCTTGGTTTCCCCTTGCCTTCTTAATGTTTAGAATGTAGAAAGCAATATAACAAGCATATGCTGTGTCTAATGTAATGGTATAGTTGCCTTAACCGTTTAGAAAAAAATGTACAAACACTCCCTGAGTTATTTTGAAACATGAAAACATGTTTCCTTGCCCATGTATTTCATTACTATATGCTTAAAACTATGTGAATGTCTGACAAATGTGGGGGGGGGGCAATAGATAGAAGAGACAAAGAAGTCAAGCATCCATTGCCTGTATGGTATAAGAATGGAGAACCTCATCCAGAGCTGTGGGATGCACATCTGAGGAGGGCAGTGAGCAGCTAGAGTTGGTCCCTCGGTCCCATCACAAACATGTGTTCAGAACCATCGCAGCTGACGGAGCCGCCATCTGTTTTGTGAGCGAGTGCTCTCTGCAGTCCAGAAACACCCAGTCCCTTTGGCATGGTCCAGACCAGGATCTGTATTAGGATTGCCCTTGCTGAACTGAGACAAAAGTTTATGTCTTTCAGAGAGGTAATGGTTACTTCTTTATTCAAAAGGGGTACTGATGCACTGTAGATCTGTGAATCACAGTGTGCCCTGTACACAGAGACTATTTAATTACATTTAATGTTTTATTGTGCTATGATAGGAAAAATAAATATGAAAGAAACATCAACTTAAAAATGGGGAGAATCGGTTGTTTGCCATTTTCTCTTTCATTAATATTTTCATTTTCCCTATCTTATTTTAAGGAGAGTTTTTCAATTAATAAATGAAAGCGATGTGTTTTACAGCATGACAAGGAGGTGCAATTTCACCATTACATGGGATAGGGCTAATACATATATTTTTGACAACTGTTTTTACAATGCCACTGAAAATCTGTACAATACAATCTGAGTAGAATCAGTAGCAATAACGGTCATTATGCCTCAGATTTATATTTACTAACAAAGCAAATCGTTCTTCTGAGTAGTTGTTTTCATGATATAGAATACTACAATGTACAGTTTTATAAGATATAATGTAAAATATTTGTGTTTAACTTGTGCATGTGTGTATAAAAACAGGTCTTTTAGCAGTTTCATTTGCATAAAAGATATATTCACCCTAATGCTTGTAAGCAATTATATTTAGGATAGGAACACACAACTAGGCAGTTGCTCCTTGCTGCAGAAGTTGTGATGTGCACACACACAAGGGGTTTCCAGTGGAATATTCAGTTCAGTGGCATCCTCAATACAGCATCCCCCATACGCGTGGCACTCCATGGATGCAGAACATCCAGAGCAATGCTGAACACTGCCTTTAGCCTCTTTTCGTGTTGTTCTTTATTGTGTGTGTGTAAAGTGCCTTCAAGTTGCAGCCGACTTTTGGCATCCCCTTTTGGGGTTTTCCTTTTATTAGAACCCTGAAGACTTTGTTTCCTATTCTTAAAAAGTTAGGACATGATCTAGTAAAATTCAAATACTTTTATATTCTGTTATTTCAGTAGAAGAATTGAGTGTGCTTTTCACTGTTCCCCACTGAAATTACCTTTTGCCTACATGCCCTATATTTTTATCTTACAGGAGATTGATGGGAAATATGAGGTGGTAAATTGAAGACACTCAGAAAGCAAACAACAAATTACAACCACCATTTTTAAAAAAGAAAATCTCATGACATTTTATCCATTCCACTCTCTGTTTGAAAAGGCTGACTCATTGTCTTTAGCCCTCAGAGCTAATAACACATGATTCTTGATCATCCCAGCCAGCCAGATGGGTGAGTTAGCTGGGGATAGGAGGTATGTTACAGTTACAACATATTAAGAATTATTCCTGGGGTTGCCCACCTACTAAGTATGCTTAGGTCATTGCCTAGGGCGCCAGTCTTCCCAAGATATGGAGAGGTGCTAAGCCAGCCCTCCTGCAGTGTTGCACAATTGGCCATGCCCCTGGGCCCTGGTGTGGTGGCAGCAGCGCAGCACACCACTGCGGCAGCTGGGCATTAGGCAGCCAGAAAATTCTTCCTACTCCTTGAGTGGTGACTACTGTGCCACAGCAAGCAGCAGCCCCGGACACCCTTGATGCTGTAGCTGGGTGTCAGGTAGCCAAGGCCCTGGAGCAGTGGCTGCCATGCTGCTACTGTAGCTGGGCATCAGGCAGCCATGGCCTTCTCTCTGGAACCCAGAGCAGAGGAAAAGCACTTCTTTCATGGTCCATTTGTCCTCTCATTTCCCATCTGGTGGTATACTTTTTTCTCACCCTTCCTCATATCCTCAGCCATGCTTTTAATGCTCTGTCTCTTTTTATCATTCCCCCCCATTATTCTTCTTGTTTCCTCATATCATTCCCACACACACACAAGCCTTCCCGCAGTGCATATCACAACAAGTGGCAGCCCTGGGAGGTACACTGTCTGCTCCTGGGCGCTGGGCATCCAGAACCTGCTCACCCCTAAGGTAACCAGGTCCTTCTTTGCCACCAGCAGGAGGTTTTTTGGGCAGAGCCTGAAGAGGGCGGGGTTTGGGGAGGGACTTCAATGCCATAGAGTCCATCTCCCAAAGTGGCCATTTTCTCCAGGTGAACTGATCTCTATCAGCTGGAGATCAGTTGTAATAGTGGGAGATCTCCATCTAGTACCTGGAGCTTGGCAACCCTACTCATCCAGCCTGCTTCCCCCTTCCCCACTCCCTGATGGGGGGAGGGAGAGAAGCCCCCCCCCCAGCTCTGTCTGGGCCTAGCTCTGCTCACAGCTGCTCTGGGCTCATTGGACTTACAAGGGATTACTACCTGGCTCACTACTTGCCTAAAGCATCCCAAACCCTTGGGCCAGCTCTGATTAAAAAAAATACTATAGAAGAATTATAATTATACAAGAATTACAATCAAGTACAGTCTGTAAGGAAAGGAATTTTCCTGAATAAATATAAACAACCTTATATACCAGAATTTTCTCTACCACCTTGAGCCCAACCTTGGTTAGGAAAGGCAGGGTAAAAGTAAATTATAATGATAATAATTAATAATTAATAATAATAATAATAATAGAGCTTTATCAAGACTTTGGGCAAGAACTCTTCATTTGTGGACTGTCAAAAGAATACATAAACTTCTCTCATACAGTCATCATCAAAATATACCAAAGCAGTTAAAATTGAATATGGTATCATGTGTAGAATGCCACGTTCATCTCATAACCATCATATTATACTCCAGTTCTTTGTAATATTTAGATAGCATCAGTAGCCTAAGGGCAATAATGCTGTACTCAGTGTAGTCTGGATCCATTCTTGTTACCATGTAATTTAGACATTTATTTCAAACAAGGCTAAAGGAGGACTACAGGGTTAGAGAAAAGCATAGTATCCCATGGTGTCCATTACTGGTGTGCATTCTGATATGCCAACCCCCTCAAAAAAGCTGAAAAAGCCTTGCAGCACTGGGCAACGGGTTCAGCAGCTCATTAAAATTTAAAGAGCACTGCTCCATTGAAACCTATCGGGAATCTTTGCAGGTCTCTGTGGGGGAAGGGCAGATTTTTAAGATAGAGGCACCAACTTTGCAGCACAGCTGCTGATGACTCTCCTTAGAAGAACCCTCGAGTTTGGTAAAGATTGGGTTAAAAGGTCCAATTTTTTGGCCCCCCAAATGAAGGAAAAAATGGGGGCCCATAAAATTGGGACTCCCTGACTCAAACTTAACCAAAGTCAGGGGTACTTGTGAGGAAAGTCACCAGAAGCAGAAGTCAAACTTACCATGAGCAGCAATATACCTTTGAAACTGCCTTCAGTTGTCTGAAAAAAATCAGTTGTGGCCTCTCTCCATTTCAAGGTCCAATCCACAAACCACAGACCAAGATTTCTCATTTACTGTGATGACATCAGCAGAATTTGATGTGTAAGGTTTGTCCTGGCATTTCATTGCCATTTTTAAAAACCAAGCAAGTGCTAATCAAAACCTGAGCTAAGTATACCTTATTTGTTAACCTCAGAAAGATACCCAACCTGAATGAAATTTCCTCCAGCTCTTGGACCTGAAATGACTAGGCTCATTCAGGATTTTTTTTTTCTGGTAGCCCTGCAGCATCTGTGGCAGTATCTACTTTCAGTTTCTTCTTTGCTTAGGGTTGCCAGGTCCCTCTTCACCACCGGCAGGAGGTTTTTGGGGTGGAGCCTGGTGGCCATTTTCTCCAGGTGAACTGATCTCTATCGGCAGGAGATCAGTTGTAATAGCAGGAGATCTCCAGCTATTACCTGGAGGTTGGCAACCCTAACTTTGCTATACAGTTTAACTGTTCTGTTTCCTTGCACATTGAGAGATATGGGAAAGAGCAGCGATAGCAGGAAGCAACCTAGCAGATATGTTCCTGATAGGCACACTATCCAACCAGACCATTTAGCCAATGTTTGTGGCACTTAGTGTCATCCCTGGTTAGCATCTGTGTTGCATGCAGAAGGTTTCCCACACTTAAGAAGAAGAGTTGGTTTTATATGCCAACTTTCTCTATCTTTTAAGGAGAATCAAACTGGTGTCAGTCTCAGGCGTCTGCCCCTAGTATCCCTCAAGAAAACTCATCCAGACAGGTAGATCTGAAGCAGTAATACTTTATTAGGAACTAAAAGGCAAATAAAAGAACTGACTGCACACTAGCTGGAAATGTTAGCAATGGAGACCCAGTACAGGTTACCTGCTTTAAAACACTAGCACAAGAGAATAAGATAAACATTGCTAGGCAACAACGAGATAAGCAGTTCCCATGAATAAAGACAAAACATGTCGCAGCTGTGATAACCGGCACAAACGAAGTATACACAGGAGCTTCCAAATCCTGGGAACCAAGGACTTGACTTGTGGCCAGAACTTGGCCTGAACTCATGTCAACAGCCTGACAGGATCTTGTGTTCAGTGAAGAACCTGCAACTGGCTTACAATCTCCTTCCCTTCCTCTCCCCACAACAGACACCTTGTGAGGTAGGTGGGGCTGAGAGAGTTTGGACCATTTAAGGAGAATCAAACTGGCTTACAATCTCCTTCTCTTCCTCTCCCCACAACAGACACCTTGTGAGGTAGGTGGGACTGAGAGAGTTTGGACAGAACTGACTAGCCCAAGGTCACCCAAGTTGGCTTCATGTGTAGGAGTGGGGAATCAAACCCGCTTCTCCAGATTAGAGTCCACTGCTCTTAACCACTACACCACGCTGGCTCCTCAGTATCTCCATTTAAAAGGATTCGGAAGTAGGTGATGTGGAAAGATTGCTACCTGACACCCTGGAGAGTCACTTCCAGTCAGAATACTGATCTTGAAGGACCAATGTTCTGATTCAGTGCAAGACAACTTCATATTTAGGATTGCCAGCTCTGGGTTGGGAAATACTTGGAGATTTTGAGGGTGGTGCCTAGGGAGGGGAGTGTTTGGGAAGGGGGGTCCTCAGCAGGGTATAATGCCGTAGAGTCCATCCTCCAAAGCCATTTTCTCCAGTGGAACTGATCTTGGTCATCTGGAGATCAACTGTAATCGTGGGAGATCTCTAGGTGCCACCTGGAGGTTGGCAACTCCATTCATGCATTCAGCATTCCTTATTGGCTGTGAATTCCCCTATTCAGATAAGTTAATGGGAGGGTGCATGTAGAGGAATTGTATGCACTTGTGCCGGTATATATGGAGTTTTGCATACACTTCAGAGTCATTGATTGGTGCCTGTTACAGTTACCCAAAATTCACTGGCAATTTTGTGAAATATACCAAAATTCTAGAAAGCAACTATCATTTTTTTAATCTGTAGGCAGAGCTAAATAGTTTGCACTTTATCATTGCTTTTTTGCTGTTAAACAATAATTTGCAATTATACTGTTTGCACCTAATTTAACGCTGTCATGCTAAAAGTCATTTGTTGCATGGTATAAGCAATTAACATTTGCTCACTTCATCTGTTAAAAGATGATGTGTAATTTGTCCACCATGCCCTTTCTGTGTACCTAATTAGAACCAGTTTGAGTTGTTCTCCAGGCAATGAGCATTTAATTTTTTTAAAAAAAATGTACTGAATAGTTTATAAATTCTTTGCAAAAATACTTTTCAGCTAGAATCATGTTCTCACCTGGTAGGCTTTCACAATAAGCTATATTGTATATATTTTGTCCATAATTAAGTATAACATACCTGCATTACATTGTAATGGGATATGTCCTAGGCTGCAACTACACAACATTGAATATTACTCATGGATGACACTACAGCAACCTTTCACAACTGGATTGTCTTATCCACACAGAAGAATCCAGTCATGAATTACTGGTATAGAGCAAATGGTATGACAGGACAATATCCAAAATGTATGGATGCAACTGCAGTCTGTCAATGTACTATTAGAAGAACTGAACATTAGGTAATTCTTTAGCTGATCGCAACAACTGTAGTGATGGTCTCAGATGGTCATGGTTATTATGTTAAACTGGGTTTCACTGATTTGAAAGAAACCACCTGAATGCGGTAAGAATACATAAGCTGTACTGTGGATATTATAAGCACCAGTGTTGTAGAGGATGTCATGCTCTTTGACAGATTCTTGCAGAAAAGTGGGTTTTAAATATATTAAATAAAATAATAGCATTACTGGCTAACACAATTGCTAAAATATTTAGGGCCAGAATACCAGTTAATATTCTGAGGTTGTTGCATGTGACTGTTCTTTCAAAAAACATAAACTTGAACTGAAATCCTAGCTAAAATCTTAATAGTGGGTATTTGTTTCCAGTCCTAATTCATTACAAATGAAAATATTCCACTATATCTAATGGAGAACATATCATAAGGAAAACTGGATTAGATTTAGATGACGGTGGAGTGGAAATTGGTGGGAGTAACATTAACAATTTGAGATATGCTGATGACACCACATTACTGGCAGAAAATAGTGAAGACTTTAAACGACTCCTGATGAAGGTTAAAGCAGTAAGTGCCAAAGCAGGATTACAGCAGAAAATCAAGAAGACAAAAGTGATGACAACTGGGGAATTACACAATGAAGAAATTGACATTGTTCAAGATACATTGTATTTCTATGGAGGCACTGGGTGAACTTTCCCACTGTTTAAAGCCTGGCTGCTCCATTGAGATACATTTCAAAGATGACACTAAAGCATCTGAACACAGCCACTTTGCTAATGCATTTCAATGGAGGAGGATGGGGTGACCCATTCCAGACCCCATAACTCTGGACACCCTGACCCAAACTTTACCAATCTTGGGGGTTCTTGCTAGGGGAGTCCCTTCTAGCTACCCTGAAAATTTGGAACCTCTACCTGCACAAATGCCCCCCAGGAGCCACAAAAAGCCGCAAAATGGGTTGAATGGGTTTAAATGGCAGCATTTTTCAGGAATCCCAAATTTAAAGCCGAATTCCTACCTTTACCGGTATAGGAAATTAGGTATTCGGGTTTTCCCGGGGGGGGGGGTGGCCAATAAACCTGAACCCAAATTTTCCCGATTTTTTTTCTCTACAGCCCTAATAGTAGGAATATCAACTGTCTCTCAAAATTTGCAGAGAACCTTAGAACACTTTCACAGCAACTAGTCTCTGTGCTGTTTGCTTACTACATGGTGGGTCCCATCTTCTGCCCTGTAATCCTTCTCCCACCCTTCCTTGTAAGTAGTGCTATTTCATAACACCGATGCTATTGCAATTTGCAGCAGAGAGCATTTGAGAGAATAACAAAGCTATATAACAACCACCATTACTGTTGCTGGGGTGGCAGATGTCTTGTTCAGAACTTAGCATTTCTTTATCACAGCGTGTTGATGGATTGTGCAATACGACAACACAGACGTTAATATGTAGGGAGAATAAGCTGCATCATTGTTGCTACACCATCTGCGGGGAGAGTGTAGGAAGCAGAATGAGGATACTAAAAAGTTTAAAAGCAGCAGGAAAACCAAGGCAACGTTAGTGATCAATCACTGGAAAATTTGATGACATCATTGTCAAGTCTAGTCCCTGAAATCAGTTCATCCACTGATTGTCATAAAAATGTAATTTGGAATTGCCATCTGTGAAACTAGTTAATGGACAAAAATATCCTACAAACAAGTTATCAGCACCAATATTAAAACACAGTTTATGGCAATGTCCTTATTAAAATTTCATGTGTTAGGGTCTATTATTAGAAATGAAAACAGCAGAGCTCCTACACATATGTGGAGGCATTTTGATACACACACTAATGTTCCCTGGATCCTGGCTTTAGAGGTGAATGGAACTAAGAACCTATAACTGCATGCAAAACCACAATTAATTAAAAAAATTAAAAAATTAAAAAACTGCTGGCTTTTCTATATTTGTAAAAAAAACGTCATAGAAATTAATTTGGCAATTTTATTTGTGTGTATTCTTTTCATTGCTGCCATTTTATATACCAATTAAGACTGCTTTATCACACGCTATATTCAAACAGTAGCATATTACTGAACAAACCCATCAACTTTCTGGTCTATTTTGCATATAGAACTTCAGTTTGCATAGCAGTCATTGACATAGCAATGACCAGAAAAGGAACAGTGTGATGATTTGTTTGTTATAATGATTTCTTTACAATAATAAATAATAAACAATCAGACATGACATCTGCTGTTGGGTGTGTAAAAGGCAGTTCAAATACGGTCGTGATCCAGTTCAGTTCCAATTTATTTAGTTAGTCATTTGCCATCAAGCCACAGCTTGATGTTGCTGATGTTTTATTGATGGTTTTAGGTATTTTAATAGTTGTTACCCACCCTGAGCCTGGTTTGCCAGGAATGAGGGCGAGCTATATATTTGAAAAATATATAAATAAATAAGCTGGCTTATGGTGATCCCGTAGGGTTTTCAAGGCAAGAGACATTTGGAGGTGGTTTGCCTTTGTCTGCCTCCACATCATGACCCTGGTATTACTTGGAGGTCTCCCATCCAAATACTTGCCACAGGGAATTTCGAAGTTCCAACACTACATTCTTTTCTTTCTACTACTCCATATTTACAAATCTTCCATTAAAAGAGAAGCAGAAAAGAGCAAGTGTCCAGTAGCACCTTAAAGACTAACAAAATTTCTGGCAGGTATGCTCTTACATGAGTCACAGCTCACTTCTTCAGATACTGTGACTGTGAGCTGTGACTCATGAAAGCTCATACACTGCCAGCAATTTTGTTAGTCTTTAAGGTGCTACTGGATTCTTGCTCTTTTCTACTGCTACAGACAGACTAACACAGCTACCCATCCTGATCCATCTTCCATGAAAAGCGTTGCTCTTGGACAAAGTGACTTCACAAGAAACGATGGCGGCCACATAAAAACCACAAAGGGGTAAATCCTAGAGCTTTTAATTTTCACTTTTTATATAGTTGGAAATGACCTTGGTTTTTGGAGCGCTTTCAACTGCCCCTTCAAACCTTTGTCTCGATTTTGTCCAAGCCCAAGACACTAAAAGACAGTATTCAACCACCTCCACCCCCACCTAAAAAACACATTTTCCAGCCTCCAGGGAACTATATAGTTACTATACTAGCCTCCACAATGTGGTGCCTCACCAAACACAGCCTTCATTCACATGGGTTCAAGGGATGGTGTGACGGGGGGGGGGAATCTCTCCCACCACTCTTAACCACTACATTACAGAGCCAGCATGGTGTAGTGGTTAAAAGCTGTGGTTTGAAGCAGTGGATTCTGATCTGGAGAACCAAGTTTGATTCCCCACTCCTCCACATGAGCGGCAGACGCTAATCTGGTGAACTGGATTAGTTTCCCCTCTCCTACATATGAAGCCAGCTGGGTGACCTTGGGCTAGTCACAGCTCTTAGAGCTCTCTCAGCCCCACCTACCTCACAGGGTGTCTGTTGTGGGGAGGGAAGGTGATTGTAAGCCAGTTTGATTCTTAAGTGGTAGAGAAAGTCGGCATATAAAAACCAACTCTTCTTCTTCTTCTTCTTTGTTTTACCTCAGATAATAGAGACGCCAGAGGCTTTATTCAGTTCAACAATAAAATGACCAAATTTTTATTATACTTCACAGGGAAAAGTATTGGAGGAAAAACTAGTATTAAGGAAAGGGTCAAATTTTCTATATAAATAACGAGTTGCTCAACAAATACAGCACAGATGTTATTTTACTTGACCCAGGTTTCCAACTCTTTAAGGTAGCTTAGTCCCAGTACCTGCACACAGAGGTTCATATGTACACTATGGTGCCTAAAACTAGGAAGTATGGAGATTCTCCCTTTTTCTCTCTGTGAAATTACTTCACAGCACTTAAAGTAATTCTCTCACAATACTTGGACCAGGAATACCTCTTCCTCAGAGTCTATTCCACCCCTACCCCCTGGTGACTAGAGTAGGGACCTTTCCCCCCCCCCAGAGTCTCTCTTTGTCACCCTTCTGTTTTTTTCTCCAGTCACACTATGCACAACCCATCACACCAGAACCCAGAGTAAAAAAAAAACTCTTTTCCAGCAGCTCAGAGTCTCCTCCCTTAAGCTCCAACCACTCCCTGCATGACCCTCTTACACATAGTCACTGACTGACATTAACCGTTAGTCCATCACAGATGGCAACCAAGAGTATATGAAGGGGCTAGGGCTGTCAAAAAAAAAATTCGGTACAGTTCGGATTCGGCCGAATTTGGCCCTTGTGGGTTCGGTACGTGCCGAAGTCCGAACTCCCCCACTTCGAATCCGTTCAATTCGGCGGGAATTCAAAGTTCGGAAAAAAAATTCGGCCGAATAAAGCCATTAAAAACACAATCGTGCCTTTCCGCGGCTCTGGGGGGGGCATTTTTGGGCTTAGAGGTCCCAAACTTTCAGCAGAGCTTCAAAGGACGTATATTGAAAGACTCCCCAAGTTTTGTAAAGATTGGGTCAGGGGGGGCTGAGATATGGGCCATGAAAGGGGTCCCCCCACCCTTAATGTGCATCTCTCAGCAGAGCTTGCCGCCCACGCACAAAGCTCCCAGCCCCGACAAACAGCTGATGAGAG
Source organism: Euleptes europaea (assembly GCF_029931775.1). Lineage (NCBI taxonomy): Eukaryota > Metazoa > Chordata > Lepidosauria > Squamata > Sphaerodactylidae > Euleptes > Euleptes europaea. Next base: position 43,523,252 of record NC_079316.1, read on the forward strand.
CAAGGGCAGGGCAGGTGCTAAGAACTTTGCAAAGCAACACAACTGAAAAGCAACACCTTTGCAAACATGCAAAGGGCGGGGCAAGTGTGAAGAATTTTGCAAAACAATACAACTGCAAAGCAACACAAGCACGCAATGCAACACCTTTGCAACAGTGCAAAGCAACACCTGACACCTGGGAGTTTGCATACCATGGAAAGGGACAGAGGCAGCTAGCTATGCATAATGAGCAGGAGGGGGTGGAATTTCTCCTTTTGCATTGGACTTGGGACCAGGCAGATGCATTCTTTAAGTCACTATTTGAAAACCAGTTTTGAGCAAGCATCAAAATAACCTAACTGATCTTATGAATGAGGAAAAACCTAAAGAATAAAAATGAAGGCCGCCCTCAAACCAGGGAGAGAGAGACTGGAGGGGGAACACACACCCCAGGCAGAACCGGCAAAAGCCCCCTTTGGCTTCCCCCCCACACCCACAGAAACTGCTCCCTCCCCACACACACACACAGACTCTGCTTTCCCCCCCACACACACACAGAAAAGAAAAATTATAGATTAAAGCCCCCAAAGGGGTCTTACTGTGGCTGTCTTCTGTTCCAGCAGGAGGGGCTGGGAGGCTGGGTAATCCAATATGATTCCATTTGTATCCAATATAAGATCCATATGTATGCATCTCTCGAGGGTGATCCATTCATCCCAATAGGGAAAAGGGGAAAGCCCATATCTCGGGGGGCCCTGACCCAATATTTACAAAACTTGGGTGGTCTCTTAAAAAGCCTTGTCTGAAGCTCCGCTGAAAGTTTGGGGTCAGCACACCCAAAAATGCGCCCCCTGCAGCCACGGAAAGAGAAAAGGGGGGAGCCGATATTTCAGCCCCCACTGAACCTATCTTTACAAAACTTGGGTGGTCTCTTAAGAGGGATTGTCTGAAGCTATGATAAAAGTTTGGGTGCTGCACCCCCAAAAAAGCGCCCCCTGCAGCCACGAAAATGGAAAAGGGGGAAGAGGAAAAAGGGGTGGAGCCCATATCTCGGGACCCCCTGACCCAAAGTTTACAAAACTTGGGGGGTATCTTAAGAAGCCTTGTCTGATGCTCTGCTGAAAGTTTGGGGTCGGCACACCCAAAAATGCGCCCTCTGCAGCCATGGAAAGAAAAAGGGGGAGCCCATATCTCGGGACCCCCTGACCCAATGTTTACAAAACTTGGGTGGTCTCTTAAGAAAACTTGTCTGAATATCCCCTGAAAGTTTGGGGTCTGTACCTCAAAAAATGCGCCCCCTGCAGCCACAGAAAGGAGCGAATGTGCACAAGCACCCCCTCACACACACATGAGGATTTCCCTCTTTCTATCTCTTTCCCCGGCCGGCCGCACATCAGCTGATTCCTCCAGTACTCAATCCTGACTGATTGGCCAGAAGAAGACCCAGCTTGGCCACCGATTGGCCGGGGGAGGAGAATGCTGCTTACTGAAGGTTATGCTGCTTACTGACGGCCCCGAATTGGCCGAATTTATTTGCGAACTCCCGAACTCGCTGAATTCGGCCCCCCCGGTTGCCCGCCAGTTTTGAGTTCGGTTCCTCCCAAACTAAAAACCGCCGAATCAAGGGAAATTCGGCTGATTTTCAGTTCGGGTCGAACTGAATTGACAGCCCTAGAAGGGGCTCATCCTCAGCTTCCAACAGTCAGAGAGCTTCCCCCAAACTTACTTAAACAAGCTCTAGCATTGCACAACCAGGATTCAGGAGCTTCTCTGAGCTGGTCCTTCTGGGAGAACCCAATAACTTTAGCAATAAGCCTTTAAGGGTTTCTGCACAGCTCTGACATGCCTGTGATTAATATATAGATTTGGAAGAAAAACCGAGAAACACATTTGGTTTCATCATAGCATTGCTCTCAAGCACACACATTTGGACAAAAATGGAAATTCACAAAGATTTGCTCAGCTTTGCCATAGCTTCATAAACCAGCAACCTCCTCCTTTTGAGGTCTCATTCCTCTGACTCTTTTTCAGGTCATGGAGCGTCAGACTTTGGCTTTAGGAATAAGCCTCTTTTTTCCCTTTATTTTTTGAGATGCATCTTCACTGGTCTTTAGTTAGATGTAAAACTCTTAGATCGTTGTCTGTACAGAATGGACTCTGCAGACTAGCTAGATTGAAGAGATTTTTTATAACCTAATTCAAAAGGTAGTGGCATTCAGTTTCCCCCCACTGAGGGAGAAGAATACTTGTTCTACAAACTGCTGCCTCAAAAAGCTATTTTAAATTGAAAGCTCTGCATTTATCCTCTAATTAAGTGGCTGTCACAATCTTTGGAACTATTTTTGCTATGAAATTTAGTTTCCTTTCACTTCAGAAAGATTTATTCCCACAAGCTTTGCCATCCTAAAAGTCATAGCTTGCTCCTTTGTATTGCACATTAGGAATTTGATTTTCAAGAATAGTGCTTTTTTAATCTCCTACTTTCATATTTTTTGCTACTAAGTATTGTTATTTCTCTCTTCACCAGAACTTTTAAAGAAGGCAGGCCCCTGGATCAAGGTGATTCTTGACTTTCCTTGCAATATGTGATTTCTCCTTCTATTGTTTTAGCTAAAAACATGAGACATGCTTGCTTAACTGTGATGCAGTGGAAAGGTTTAGACACCTTTTATCGTTTTGAGATTGGGGCCCTTGAGCTGCATCATGTTTTCCATTTTGATTAGTAAATATCTTGCAAAGATACTCCATGTTGAAATACCTGCATACCATCTTTGGTCAGTATCTTATGCATCATGGTGGCTGTTGCAAAAAAAAAACAACAACCAAAAAACATCTACAGGGTCATGTAACTAGTACAGGGACTTACCCCGTTTTCTTGGTACTTGCTTACAAATTATGTAATCCACATTGTTTCTCTTATATACATTAGGGAATGTCTGTCAATCAGAAGTCATTGGTGAGGATTCCTGTTTGAAACATCTGTATTATACGAAAGGTTATTGGACTCAAAAGCAATTTACCTTTGAATACAAGATACTCTTGCCTTCATGTCCCACTTCCCAAAGGCATGCAGCTGGCCACTACTGGTAACACAATTCTGGACACGAGCCTTTTGTATGGCCAGTTCTATAGCCATGAAGCCACCCAAATGAGTGCTTGTGGTGAGACAATCAGGAGGCCACCAATGCACTTTAGGGACTCCGTTCAGTCCAGCCATCACATGAACACATGAAGCTGCTTTATGAAGCTATGCTCAAACTAGGCATTACAAATTTTAACAATTCAGGTCTGGGCTCCCTGGGGTTCCCCCAGAGTTGCCAGCTCTGAATGGGAAAATAACTGGAGATTTTGGGAGGTGGAGCATGGGAGGGTGTAGTTTGGGGAGAGGAGGGACCTCAGCATGGTATAATGCCATACAGTTCACCCTCCAAAGCAGCCATTTTCTTCAGGGAACTGATCTTGGTGGTATGGAGATCAACTGTAATAGGAGGAGATCTCCAGGTGCCACCTGGAGGCTGGCAACCCTAGGTTCCTCAGATCTGGCTCACCTTCCCACAGGAGATGTGAGGAACTATGTTTCAAATAGCTACATGGATTCTGTTTGGGACCATGGGAGAGGAAGGTGCTCCTGCCTTTCCCCATATACTATTTTTCTGAGGAGAAACAACCCCAGTAAGAGCACTGTTAAGAGCCCCATTTTGGAGCTACACATTCAGTATTCTGTTAAGGTCAGTATTGTCTACTCTGCCTAGCAGCAGCTCTCCAGAGTCTCAAGCAGAGGTCTTGCACAGCACAGCTACCTGATCCTTTTAACTGGAGATGCCAGGGACTGAACCTGGATCTTCTGCATATTAGGCAGCTGCTCTGAGCCACTGCCCCCATCCCCAACTAGGGTTGCCAACCTCCAGGTACTAGCTGGAGATCTCCCGTTACTACAACTGATCTCCAGCTGATAGAGATCAGTTCACCTGGAGAAAATGGCCACTTGGGCAATGGGACTCTACGGCATTGAAGTCCATCCCCTCTCCATACCCCACCCTCCTCAGGCTCCGCCCAAAAAAATCTCCAGGTATTTCCCAACCCAGAGCTGGCAACCCTATCCCCAGCCCAACAGGAGCCCTTGCTTGAGGTAATAAAATCCTTTGAATCGGCCCTGGCTTTCTGTCTGTTCCAGCTGGGCTGTTCTAATGTTCCATTACTTAGCCATAGCTTGCCTCTCACATTTTTGACTGCATATATACTTACACATTTTGGTTCTTAAAAAAACACAGCTGCATTGGAGAAAACACTGATCACATCTTTAATGACATGGAAAGCAAAAATGATTTGTTATATTCCCATAGGATCAAACAAAAGGAATGCTACTTCCCTGAACAACAACAAAAAATTATATTTGCATTTTTTGACTCTCTTGAGCGGTTCAAAGTTAACTTTTTAGAAAGACAAATGGGAATGTTTTAAATTCCTCAGACAGAAGAAACCCATGCACGTAACTGGTGTTTAAAACCACAAAATGCCACTTTCATTTCATGCCTCTGTTTTTATAGAAATAATAGCTAAATGGCAGGTTTAATTTGTATAATGTGGTAAAAGGGAGTTACCTAAGGCAAGTGCATGCTTTCTGTTGCCAAGAGCCATGAAATAAACAGCTTAGCCCTTCATTTTTCACTGATTGCTGCATATATTTCCCATTACCAGTTTTCCAATGATGTGGCTGGATTTGTTTTTATGTCAGAAGATGTCACTGGAATTCTGTGCACTAAACCAAAAAAGATATTTGTCTGCACTGGTTCCTAGAGTTCAGCCTAGGCCACATCATCTGTTTTGGCACTAGCTGTGGCTTTGGGAGATAATTTTTACTAAGATTTTGAGGTACTTCATGGCAAATTGTGTAACTGAAAGGATATTTGTGTTAGCTTGTGGGACCGCCTCTCCTGACACACCTCTCAAAGAGCATCACGCTCAGCTGGGAACAACTTACTGGTAGTCCCTGGGCCAAAAAGCATCCAGCTGTCCTCGGGTTGCCAACTTCCAGGTGGCACCTTGAGATCTCGCACCATTACAATTGATCTCCAGGCAACCAAGATCAGTTCTCCTGGAGAAAATGGCTGCTATGGAGGGTGGCATTCCTTCCCTTCCCAAACCCCACCCTCCCTAGGCTCCACCCTCAAAATTTCCATATATTTCCCAACACAGAGCTGGCAATCGTAGGCTGTCCTCAACCAGAGCCAGGTCCTGGCCTGGTGGAATGCTCTATCAAGTGAGATCCGGGCCATTTGGGACCTGAAGCAATTCCTCATGCCCTGTAAGACTGAGATGTTCTGCTAAACTACAGTTGAGGACAGCAGCAGTCTCCATCTTGCTGGCCTCCGTTTTTTTACTTATATCCTATCTACTTTACTCCTTCCCTTACTGAGAGTATCCTACTGTTTTCCTTTCCCTTATTCTCCCCCTCTGAATTGGTTCCCACTATTGTTATACTGTTATAAGGTTAAGGGTGCCCTTGGAAATCTTAAAGAGATATTGTGATTTTTAAATTGTAAATTGTTGAGATTTTAACTGTGTTGAAATTGCTGTAAGTCACCCTGAGCCTGACTTGGTTGGGAAAGAGCGGCATAAAAGTCAAATAAGTCAAAGTCAAATAAAGAGAAATAAATAATAGTTTGGTTAGCCCATCCTGCAGGGAAAAAATAGTACCATGTCTTATCTCCAATAATGGGCCGCTGCAGCTGCAAATATAAGATGTTCCCCTGAGTGCAGTAACCAATATGGATCAGATGGAGAGAGAAAAACTTCAGTTCCTACTTGCAATATTGCAATAATCTTTCTGCCATGAATTACTATACCTGAAGTAGAAGAAGACAGATAGGCATGTTTTTTGCCTGGATGTTAAAATCAGTAGCTTGGTTGGCCAAGCTTTTGGGAGTGAGAGAGAAAAACTTTCTCCTGGCAAAGGCCAGCTGCTTAATTGGAATGATTTCCTAGAAAGGCATGTTCTCATGAGAAAAGCCCACACAGGGGAGCCAAGAATAGAAGCAGCACCACCACCAGCACCCCCTCAACATTCAGCAGGATTAAAAGCTGGGTATCCAAGTATTCAGCTTGTACACATGACAGTACAATAACTCTCAGAATGCATGACATTTTAGAGATCAATCAAAAGAAAAGTAACAGTTTTTCTGTTTAGAGGAGTAGACAACTTAAAGTTGTGGGGTAGAGAAGCAATATGTTGTAGAGAATGTAATCCAAGGTTTGAGCTCAGGTTCCATTATTATCAGTCTTTCCTTTGGCGAAGAAAAAGTAATATAATGGCATACACAGAAGAAGCAAGGTGATTCAAAGGAATCCCAGCCATTCATTCAGAACTAATCAGTCACAACATATTTAACTTTTTAAAGAAAACTTTTAAAATTAGATTTTTTCTTTGTGGCTCCCAGTTCACTGGAATAATTTCATCCTAGTGATTCCAAGGTTTTATTTAGGGCTGTGCAAAAAAAAAAAACCCAACTGTTAAATTTCGGGTTTATTGGGCCCAGTTTTTTTCAGTAAACCCAAAAAAAAGCCGAATACCCATACCAGTGAATGGGTATTTAGCTTTATCTCTGGGTTTCCCCCCAAAATGCCCCCAATAGTTGGGGAGGGGAAAATGAGATGCCTCCCACACATCTTTGCATGTTCCCACTTGTTATATATAATGCACACTCAATTCTAATGTTGAACTGATGGTGATTAAATTCCTGCAAGATTTTGAACTAACCAATAAGAAGCACACTTCTTCCCAACAGTGACAGGGGGAGACACAACACTCTTTGAAGGACTGTCTCCTTCCCTATGTCCCTGAGTGCCAGCTATGGTCTTCAGAGAGCCTTTGTTGGCTATCTCACCACTTAGAGTGGTCTGTCTGGCATCAACCAGAGCCCTGACCTTTTTCATCATGGCCCCTGCTCTGTGAAATGGGCTCCCCAAAGAAGGGAGCTCCCTCTTCAGGAGATGCTGTAAGAACTGCTTGTTTGCCAAGGCTTAGTGGGCATCTTTTAAGGGGAGGAGGGAGCAATTTGGGATTTGTTATGTTCTGGTTTTAACTGGAAATGTTTTAACTATTATTGTAAGATGCCTTGAACCACAAGGAAATGGGGTATAAATAGGGTTGCCAGGTCCCCTCTGGCCGACAGCGGGGGATGTGGGGGTAGGGTTGCCAGATCCAGGCTGGTAAACTCCTGGAGATTTGGGGAAGGGAGCCTGGGGAGGACAGGGACCTCAGTGGTGAACAATGTCATAGAGTCTAGCCTCCAAAGCATCCATTTTCTCCAAAGGAACTGATCTCTGTAGTCTGGACATGAGCTGTAATTCCAGGGGATCCCCAGGTCCCACCTGGAGGCTGGCATCCCTAGGTATACATGTTTTAATAAGTAACAAATAAATACAAACTACTGGCTTCTTCCTCAAGTTTCTCATTTTTCTTCCTCTGTTGACTTTTTACTCAATGGCAAATGCAAGAAAAATTAATGCCTTTCTAATGAGACAAAGGATTCATTTCTCATCCATATTTTCTGCTGGGGGGGGGAGGACATTTAATGGAAAGGAAATTATGTTTATTACCACTATTGACTAGTATTTCAGATTCATTACTAAGATGCCCTCCATGCTTCTTTTCTAAATTGAGCATAAACTATTCCTAGGAGCAGAAACAGTTTGAAACGTGCACTAGCAGGGGGAAATACACTAATGGGGTGGGAGTTGGAGGTTTAGGAGGAGATTGCCAAACAGCCTGTGCTTCTGTACAGTAAAAAAAAAATTATACCCTGACCTACTTGAAAGTGAGCATTGTCTTTCTGAACAGAGGGTATCCATGGCAAGTGGGGAAGCTGTGGTTGCTGGAACTAACAGCCATTTTGAATGAGGATGACTCACTGATGGATGAAAGGACAGGATGAGCAGCTCTCCAGTTAATGAATGGGCAGTTTCTTCCTGTCTAGAGCCTAATGGGCGAGGAGAGTCCTCTTGTATCTACTGGGAGTGAACCAAGCAGTTCGTATAGGGCTGCCAACCTCCAGGTACTCTTACATCAATACAATTTTCACACACATATGACTACTACCGTATTTAACTTCACTTTGCATTGTTAATCCAAAGTAATATCTAAGTCATACTTACTTAATGTAAGCTCGAGTTTTACTCCCAGTTTGCCCAAAGCTTTTTTCTTTCCTTACTGGTGGAACGTGTCTGCTTTCTTACTTTTCATTTCCCACCTGTCTGTATTTAGTGCTATCTGTAACTCTTTCATTAAAGGGACAGATCTCCATTAAAGGGATAGTGTTAAAAAGGGTGTTCCTTATATGCATGGTCCTAAATCTAAGGATGTATTCAGACCTTTTGGTTGTACAGTGTCTAAGAGGAAAATGAACTTAGCCTCTTGTCTTAATAAAAGGCGATCCTCATCTACTTTATTATATAGATTTATAGATCTCCTGCCATTACAACTGATCTCCAGCCGATAGAGATCAGTTCACCTGGAGAAAAATGGCCGCTTTGGCAATTGGACTCTATGGCATTGAAGTCCCTCCCCTCCCCAAACCCTGCCCTCTTCAGGCCCCGCCCAAAAAAACCTCCCACTGGTGGTGAAGAAGGACCTGGCAACCCTAAGTTCATAGCCTACACCAATGGGAACCTCCCTCGCCATACTATATTAGGAGAAAAGGTCAGACAACGATGCTTGACCTTTCTATGGTCCTCCTGCTTAGTAACTCATCACACAGTGCCAGCATGGCAAGTAAGTCTAGGAAGTTTATAATATACCACTTTTTATGGAGATGACTGTCACCTTTCCATAAGCTTTTCTGCATATCCCATTTAACACAATTGTTTGGCATTGTGAGAGTTAACAGCTCTCTGGTTTCTGACCACTCAATCCCAGGTGATGCAAACTACTGTCCATCTTAGTGTAGGACTAAGTGGACTCCTATGCAGCAGCTAAAAATCAGTGGTCTCAGTACTATTTGTAGCCAGGTAAGAAATGTCAACTAAAGGGTTTTTGCAGGAAAGTCACCAAGGAAGGGAGGGGGCATGGCTTTCACAGTGTCAAAGTGTTTCGCAAAGCAACCACTTCTCTCAACCCACAACCAAATACATATATGTTACACTTATATACATTACTGACATAGTCTCCCAGCCAATCAGCAGTTGGCTGCCTTGTCTCCAGGACCATCTAGCTCAGTCCAGTTCAAGCCAGTTTTTCTGCTCAGTCATGAGCTGTCATGTGACATCACCAATCACCTGCTGTCACTTCGATCTTTTCTATCTGCTTGCCATGTGCAGTCTTACATGTCAACAGACAAATCACGAGAAGACAAAGTCTGTAAATGAAAAGTGATCAAGCTGGTTTTAAGTTAACTATTGGATGACTCTTACCAAAGGTCCTAAGGCAACATTTTAGCATCTGTTCCCCCAAAGGGGGTGAGAGTAAGGTATATGAAATAGAAGGACAAAGGCAGCTAAGCTGTCTTGGAGCAAAGGAAGTGATAGGAAGACCTTTGTATTACCACAGAGTAGCTGCAGCCTGCCCCGCCCCCCTTTATATGAAATTAGCAGGGGCGAGGCTCCCACAGGGGCCAGTGTGGTTGCTAGACCATTTGAGCTCTGCACCCTCATTCTTTAAAAACACACTGATTACAGCTAGGGGTGGAAGACAGGAAATCTGGAGAAGATAAAGGGATTAATAGAATATATTTTTCCTTTCTTTTCTGAGTTCAGTTTAATAGAATCTTTCACGGTATGATAAAGAACCACCTCCACTCCCTACATCAGACAAGAAAATTTATTGAGTTAAGATACAATATGGGTGCAAAACCTTTGCTAGTGCATAATATGTAACCCTTCTTCAGCAGGGTCACAGAAAAAGACTTTGAGAATATAGATTCAAAGCCAGCTCCAACGTCTGTCTGGTTCTTTCAAGGCCTGAGGGAAAGGGAGGGGGAATTGTCAGTCATATATGAGAGGGGAAGGAGTAGGTTTGTTTCGATTGGATTCATACTGTTTCTTATCCTCTCTGTTAAAGGTGGAATTCCCCTACTACATTAGAGGGGAAAGTTCTGCTGTAGGGAATTGTAAGACAGGGAGGGAAGAAGTAGAAAGAGACACAACAAACACTAGCTGAGAACACCTCTCAGCCCTTGAGAACCCAAATGTACCCTGTTACTACTAACTTATATTTTGGAAACTGAACCACACCTGTTTCTGAGTCAGCGATTATGAGCCAAAAGGGTAGATACAGAAATGCTTGGATTTATATTGATTCCACTTCTTTATTATATATCTGGTGCAAGACTTGTTTAAGCAGGAAAGCTGTTCCACTAGAGCCCTTACATTCCTCACTTTTTTCAGCTCCCTTTATATCATTACAATAAAGTGAATTCAATTGTCCTGAGCATCTGCTAGGAGCAGACCTGTTGCACCCATACTAAAGAGGAACATAATATTAGTTGAAGCAGAAGGCAGCATTCACAATGAAACCCTCACTTCCTTCTCCTGTGAATGTTTCCAAAATACAAACAATACAACCATACACAAGAGAATTCTGGTTTCACTTATAAATATTAAAAAAAACCTTCACCCCATTTATTTCCATTCATCTGTAGCTGCTTGCTTTATTTTTCATTGATTATTGGGGAAACCTTTCCACTGATTCTTAACGATCATCACAATCATTTTATGATCGTATTAAATCAATTCCATTTGACGTTAGACTGCAATTTCTTGCTCAGCTTCTGTTATACTTTGTTTATGGAGGTGGTGCGCCAGCTCTTGCCTCCAGCACCTTCTTTCAACTCAAGGTGACCCCAGTGTTTTGATTCTGTGATTACCTACACTTTCATCTGACCAAAAGGGGTATGTCAGTTTTTATTCTCTAGGTGCTTAATTATTTCCCTGAATTGTTAGGGGAAAAAGGGGTTACATCTGGAGGCACTGCTGGGACTCATCATCAACATTTTGTCATCCCATCACTTCATGCCCATTCCTTTCTACCTAAAATGGCTGCGTCTAAAGCATGAGAGTTTTATTTAGACTTATATCGGGGAAATAGTCTGCTGAATCAATTCCATAGGTCTTTTGGATAGTGTACAATATATGTTGTTCACATTTTTGTGCCAAAGTTATAAACATTTTTGAGTTTTTGCAGTGGGACATTCTGGATTTCATTGGAAAGACAAAATTCTAGGCAAGGTTTAAAGGCTTGCTCATAGATATATTCAAGAGTATTTTAAGAGCATTTCTTGTGTTGACATTGTATAATTACAGAAATGTAATCATTATAAGCTACTCATCCCCCTTTTTAAAATGAAGTGATTTGTACCTTTGGTATGCATATGTAATACCTTGATCGACTTACAACAGTCAGAGTGTAGAACCAATACACTGGTCAGAAATCAATGCTAAAAAAAACAAGAAAAAATTAATGGAATTGCTATGTATGTTCCTTTGATATTGGAACCTAAGATTTTATATAAAGATAATGATGGGAGGATCCTGTTGATAGAAATTGTAAGTGGCTTTCAAAATATATTGTTGGTGGGTATTTATGCTCCTAATATAAATCAAAAAATATTTTGTAATAATTTAGCATCAATATTAGCTGAATATGCTAAAGAAAAAATGATTTGGATGGGAGACTTTAATGGTGTGATGAAACCAAAGTTAGACAGATCCGCAAAAAAAAGGGGGGGGAAATTGTGAGGGTAAATTACCTGGTATTTTTAACCATCTTATAGATCAATGGGAAATGTTTGATATATGGAGATTGGTAAACGGTAACAAAAAGGGATATACTTATTATTCATCTAGACATCTCACTCATTCAAGAATAGATATGTTATGGCTTTCTAAAGGAATAATTAAAAATAGATATACAAAATTATTTTTTAGAGAATGCAGATAAAGAGGTTTCAGATGAAGTAATATGGGATGCCGGTAAAGCAGTATTTAGAGGATTTATGATTCAGCAAAATACAAGACGGTATAAAGAGAGGGAGGCACAAAAGAACAAGATATTAGAAGAAATTAAACTGGGAGAAAGACAGCTAAGAAAATTACAAGATAAATCACTCAAACAAGAACAGATAGACAAGTTTAAAAAGTTTCAATATCAATATGAAATTTTAATAACTTCAGAAATAGAGAAAAAAATAACAGAGATTTTTTGAACATGCCAATAAACCAGGTAAGTTATTAGCTTGGCAGCTTAAAAATAAAGAGAAGAAATTGCCAATATTAAAAATTTAAAAAGAGGGTAAAATAACAACAGATAAACAAAAAATTATGGAAACCTTTATAGATTATTATTCAAGTTTATATAGCCAAAATTTCGTGTCAGAGAAGGAAATGGAAGTTTATTTGAATCAATTTGATTGGGATGGAATATCGCAAGAGAATAGGGAATTATTGGATTCTACAATAACTATGGAGGAATTTAAAAACTGCTATAGGTAAAAGTAAATTAAATAAATCTCCAGGAGCGGATGGATTTACAGCATTTTATTATAAAACTTTTATAGAACAATTATCTTCACATTTATTGAAGGTGATGAATCACTGCTTGCAGAATGGATCCATACCACAAACCTGGAAACAAGCAAATATAGTATTAATACCAAAACCAAACTTGGATTTATTGGATGTCAAAAATTACAGGCCTCTCTCATTATTAAATAATGATTATAAACTTTTTGTAACTATTTTAGCTACTAGATTAAAAACAGTATTAAATCAGATTATACATGAAGATCAAGCTGGATTTCTCCCAGGCAGATTGAGTAGCCAAAATGTTAGAATGGTAATAGACCTTTTAGAATATGCAGAATCTGTCACTACTCCTATAGCAATGAAATTTTTAGATAAAATGGGAGAAATCATTTTAAAGTTAAAGCTTATGCAGATGATTTAGTATGCTTTTTGACTGATCCAATAATCAAATTGATAACTGGAATAAAATGGTGGAGGTTTATGGAAAATTGCAGGATTTAAGATAAATAAAACTAAAACTAAATTATTGGTTAAAATATGACTCTTTTGCAGCAGCAAGACTTATAAAAAAGACAGGCTTTTCTATTGAACATAAAATAAAATATTTGGGTATATGGTTAACCTCAAACAATCTTAATTTATTTAAAATAATTATATTAAGTTATGGCAACAAATTGTTATAGACTTAAAAAATTGGGGGGAAATACCTTTATCGTTATGAGTAGAATTTCGGTAATCAAAATGATGGTATTACCTAAGATGCTTTTTTTGTTTCAAAATTTACCTATTATAAAGAAGGTTCAAATATTTAAAATTTGGAAAAAAGATATCTTAAATTTTTTATGGGGTAAAGAAAGACACAGAATAGCATATAATAATCTAATTGAATTAAAAGAAACAGGAGGTCTGGGGTTACCAGATTTGAGAATGTATTATGAAGCATCTTGTTTTGTGTGGTTAAAGACCTGGATTTTGTTGGAGAACCCCAAAATATTAGAAATAGAAGGTTTTCATTTACGTTTTGGATGGCATGCATATTTATGGTATGAAAAAGATAAGGTAAATAAAGATTTTAATTCTCATATTATTAGGTCCAGTTTATTTCAAATATGGAAAAAATATAAAAGGTTTCTGGAAAATAAAACACCAGGATGGATTAATCCAGTAGAAGCATTTATGAAGAGAGGGATACAATTAAATTTAGATATGGATACCTATAGAGAAATTACAGACTGTAAGGAAGGAGATTGGGTTTTAAGAAGTAGAGAAGAACTTAAAATTAAAGACTGGTTTATGTATTATAAATTAAAAGATATATTTAATAAAGATAAGTTAGTTGGATTTAATAAAAAATAAATTTAAATTAGAAAATATATTAATTAGGGGAAACAAAGGACTAATAGGTAGGATATATAGATTATTAATTGAAGTAAATTTAGAGCAAGAAAGAATTAAACCAGCAATGGTGAAATGGACCTAGGATATAATATTGATTTGGAAATATGGGGAAATTTATGGAAGAAAGAATTTAAATTTACAATCACTAATGAAATTAGAGAGAACCAGTATAAAATGTTTTACAGATGGTATATAACTCCCGAGATGATAAGCAAAATGAAAAAAGGAGATATGGATTTATGCTGGAAATGTGGTAAGGAAAGAGGAACTTTTATGCATGCATGGTAGATATGTAAAAAAATTAAAAGTTTTTGGAAAAAAGAAATAAGAGAAACTAATAATTTGATTAATATTAGTGTAAAAAGGAATCCCGCATTTTGTTTATTGGGGATTCCACAACATTCCACAAGATAAAATGGATGGAAATGATAGGGTCATATGTCAATACAGTTTTGCTGCTGCAAGAATTACAATAGCCAAAGTTTGGAAGCAAACATGGATGAAGGCCATCAAACATTGGGATAAACTGGCGATTTTAGTACTTTAGTTAATGAGTTATAGAAATAAGATTAATACTTTTATGTTATTGTTAATATCGTAATTTCTAAACTGTTCAGACACTTCTCCAGAAGTCTGGTGATGGGGCACTTTTTATGGTGGGTGGTGGGGAAAGGGTATTTTTGAATTTTGATTGTAATTAAGTAGGTTAAATAATTGATACTCTTTTGTATTATTTGCTTTTTTAATTGTTGTATGTGTTTATTTTGTTTTATGTTTTATATTTTATGTTATAAAAATAAAAAAAATTATATAAAAATGAAATCAATGCTATTGAGGAAAAAAGTGTACATGCTCTCAAAAGGGGGTGCATGATGCCTTCTCACCCTCCCCAGAATGGTACCCCTGTGCAGTTATCAAGTCATTCTAAAGAACAGAGGTCCTTGTTCATGTCTGCCTTCTTTGTACAACCCTATTTATGTTACCTACATATATCAGTGATGCATGATCTGAGAAATGAGACCTACAAGAATGCTTACATGGAGATCTTTGTGGCCCATAGTAACATCTACATGGCTGAAGGCAGTAAGCCCTAAGAACTGCAAATGTGCCATACTACGAATGTTTTCACCGCCCTTTCTGTACTCTCAAAGATGGAGGTGTTTCTTTCATTGCAATGGTCTGTTGTTTAACAAAGAGGCCTTCCTTGAAGTCTTTGTACAGTATTTTAAAGAGTTATAATCTCTTCAACAGCCTGTTCCTTTGGTATACCAAACATGATTTTCCTTCTGTTCCTATTTTCCCTTTGAAATTCTGTTCTTTCTTATTGGCTTTTCAAGAAAGCAGTGTTAGAAAGTGACAAAAGCAATTAGGATTCTTTGCAAGTCAGACTGCATTAGACGGTTATTTCAATTCTCAGATGAGGCAGTAAGTTCTTTTGGACGCAGATCCTGTCTTCCTGTATCACTGAAAGCTGAATCTCTTGTCAGGTGCTGTTATATCCTCTCAATGTTCAAATCATACAGAGTTTTGAGTGTCTGACTTTTAGTTTAAGCCTCTCCCATGCACTTTAGGAGCCAATTTCTTCACTGAAGAAGTTTGAAATAATTGCACAATGGTAATTAAGGTGAGAACCATCACATTGTTTCTAAGGATTAGTTTACATGTGTATTATTTTCTTCATCGATGAATGGAAACTTAGAAGGTTTTCCAAGGTCAGCTGTCCTACCAAGGTAAGAAATATTTCCCAGGCTTCTCAATTCATTCATCAGAGATAAAAGAATTCTCAACAACAACAATACTGACAATGAAGCAAAATACTTTAAGATTCTAGGACTGGATGTACATCTTGCAATGTTGAAACAAGCTTAATTGGGAAAGCTTGTGAATGATGACAAATCTTTCTGAATCAGGTTTTGTGTACAAAGCTTCGTTTAAATTACAGTGAATGTTACAGCAGAGTTGTTTGGTTTGAATGTGGGAAACCTCCTTTCAAATCCCAGACCATCATAGAGTTCACTTGGGAAGCCTTTGACAATTCATTCTCTTGACTCAACTTCCAAACAAGGCAGTTGTGAAGAGCAGAAACCAAATCAAAGCACATAGATATTTTAGGAGGGAATTGGCCTATCATGCTCATGCCCAACTTCCATTTATTCAGTGTGACATGCAGGAGAACTTCCCACTGGATTATGCCTCAGGATGTCAAGATTAGTGTGCCAGACACAGAGCGGAGGGGCTGCGGCTAAATTACTCACTCAGGCTCTAAGCTCAGTGTGAAATATCATAAGGGACCTGCAAGACTTGCAGGGTAAGGGGGAATGTCATCCTTTCCTTTCATATTGATTTTAATTCCCATTTTGCCCCCACCTCTTATTTTCCCTGCTGCCACTCCCCTTGCCATCCCTTTTTCATCCCCTCCTTGTTCTCTTGTTTTTCTCCTACTGCTGCTGTCTCCTCTGCACAAGTACAAACATGGCTCCTCCAGTTTTTTTTCCAGTATCCATTGCTTGTATACTGCAAACCTGTGAATTGCCCCAAATTTGCATAAATATCTCCTTTTTCTGTACATAACCCCAGTCAGCAGATTTAAGTATCTACAGATGGGGCCATGTTGAGAATTAGATAGATTGACAAATGAAACTCTTTTTCATTAAAACTATATCATATCTCATATCTATCATTAGTGGAGTGCAAATCACTCCCCATGAATAAAATCAGCATTGAAAGGAAAGGATTTATATGTATCTACTGAAAGATGCCCACAATTTTTCTCCTGCAGGGTGAAAAGCAGCTGGGGATGATTTAAAGCAGAGAATCAGCCAGTAATGCAAGTTAAGCAGTCTATCTCCCACACTGTGGAACACCTCTCCAAGTTTAATCCTAAGCAGAGTTACACTGTTCTACATCTGTTGAAGTCAGTGAGCATAGACGTAACTCTGCTTAGAATTGCACTGCTCAAAACCCAAAATCATGATGTTAAAACTACACACTGAAAGAGGCACCATCCTGCCTTTTTATGTTTTCAGCCATCATGCCCTATGTAAGAAAAGTGGACACAGAGTCAGACATGGAATCACAGCAAACAAGCAGGTTTGTGTGCATCCTGGTGTAATGTCAGTTCAGCGTGCCATTTGAATGTACCCCGTGTGTCACGTGTAGCTTGAATCTCAAATATTGTTATTCTGAGAATCGCCTGGATTCTTTCAGTACCACTCTGAAAACAACAGATAGCTGAAGATATCGATCACGAGCACCTTACAGGGTTGTTGTTGTTTTTAATGTGGCAGTGGAAAACTCCCATGTTCCTGTGGTCTCTAACAAAATTTCCTACAGAGTGCGTCCAGGTGGAATCCTGACATTATTACACCTCCCTGAAAACACTTCCAGGTTTCCTTTAAGCCACACTTAAAATGAAGTGAAAGAATCAAGGCTACTGTTCAATGTGAATTCTCTTGTCTTATCCAAATGACCTTAGAATATAAATAATAGGTTCCAGGACTTACCTGGAGCCTGGATTGCAGAGCCCAGGCCGGGAGGGGTCAAAAAGGCAACCGGAGTTTAAGTTGCCTGGGTGGGGCAGGCACATGGCTTGGGGGCTGCTGCTGCACGTGTTGGGACACCTGCTGGTCAGGCTGTTTCCAGCCAATCAGAGCAGCCAATCAGAGCAGCCCCTGTTGTTTGAAAAGGCCAATCAGGCGGCCCCTCCATCTTTGCCTGAGTCGGTTGGTGCTGGGAGCAGGACCAGGGAAGTTTTCAGTCTGGTCCTCTCCCTACACATAAAAAGGGAGGGGTTTGGGAGTCCCCCTTCAGTTCGCCATTCTTCGCCACTGGAAGAAGGTAGTCGGGACGTCAGGAGCAGGATCGCCTGGGCAAGAACGGCGCGCAGCTCCTCGAAAAACCCGAAGCGAGGAGCGGTGACTCCACCGGGCTGAAATAAAAAAAAAAAAGAGCGAGCCAAAAAGAAAAAGTCACTGAGCTGCATAATCACTCTCCCTTGCGTGGGAGCCTAATTTGGCGATATGTCGCCGAAAAAGACCCCCAGGGCCAGGAAGGCTCAGGCACCGCTTCCACAGACGAGGAGCGGGGCGGGGGCTGTCAGGAGATTCTGGGAGTACCTGGCTCCAGGGCGCAAGGGGGATCAGACTGGTGCTGTAATGCCCGGTCCTTCTGGTGGGTCTGGCCAAAGGGCTACAGCTGTTTCCAGGCCAGCTTCCAGAAAGAGACGTGGGCAAATACAGGAGGTTCTCACCCCTCAATCATCCCATTCTAGTCGCAGGGTTACCCCTGCATCTACCAATGCATCCTCATCAGGGCTACCATCTGCGAGAGATCATATGGAGGAGCAGACTGATTACTCAACTGCTCAGCCGGTCTCAGGTGCAGTCGAAGCTGGCACAAGTGGGGTTACCCCTTCCGGAGGCACTAGACGGGGTTGGGCAGCGGCTAGAAAAAGGAGGGCATCTTCTTCTGTATCAACATCCAGCAGCCCACCTCCTAAGAGAGGGTCACATGGTCGCAGGAAAAAGGGGCGCAAAGCACTTCATCAACCTCATCGTTCATCCCGTCCGGCTCAAGATGACAGCTCTGATGGTGAGAATTCCTCCAGTTCTAATTCTGGGGTCCTGGACGGGGATTATTGGTTGGCGGCTGCTCATGTGCCAGGGTTGCCCACTTGGGCTATCCGTCGTCGCTCAGCTACAACCAATCCCCTCGGTAAATCTGGTCCAGGGAGGGTATGGGAAGAGGGGAGGAGCTTGTCACGCTCACCAGTGCCCCCTCCTTTCAATGATGATGAAGACCCCCCTGGCATTCACCTCCCTAGGGATCTGAGGGAAGATATTTTAGACGGGTTTTATATTGACCTTTTTGGCCTCATAAAACCTTAAGTTGAAGAAGGGCGTAGATCACGAACCTCTTCTAAAGAAAAAGGAAAGAAAAAGATAAAGGACATACAGTTGATAGGACCTTTGATAAATGGTTGGCCGGATATACCATTTTCATGGGCGTGGTTTCTTCCGCTTACCCAGCACGGGGTTGGCACTTGGCAAATCACTTATCCAATGTGCTTCGGGCTCGAAGCTTGGCAGGAGATGCAGCAGCAATAGACTACGATTAAGCTTTTAGAAAACGGGCATCCCAGAATGAACGGTCTAGATGGGACTTGCTCAATGATAAATTATGGCTAGTTACGGTTGGGCCTAATATCAGGGCAAAAGCTGAATGGGGGAAATGGAATAAGTGGGGAGGGCCTCGCAGAGAGTTCAGCAGACGGGTGTGTTGGGAATACAATGCTGGAAAGTGTTCAAGGGCCAAGTGCCGCTTTGACCATAACTGTGAACTCTGCTCAGGCCCTCACCCTAAACTTAGCTGCACTCGCAGTTCAAGCGGTGCATCTTCCTCTCGGGGTCAGCGACCAACTAGTTCAGCCATTCGAAAGGAGCCAGCCAGCGGGGGAAATCACACCACAGGGTCAAAACAATAAGGATAGTTTATGCCAATTGGCTCAATCACCCATCAGGTTGAATATTTTGGCAAAACTGCTAAATTGTTATCCAGATAGAAAGGCAGCCAAGTTCATATGGGAAGGCTTTTCCAAAGGGTTCCTGATCCCATTTTTTCTCCCTCGACGTCCCATGGCAGCTGGAAATTTGAAATCTGTGCGCGATCTGCCTGGGGTGGTTGCTCACAAGATAGCTAAGGAATGCCAGCTAGGACGGATGGCCGGGCCATTCCATAAGCCCCCCATGTTGAATTTAAGAGTCTCACCCCTAGGGGTCGTCCCTAAGAAGGCCCCAGGTGAGTTCAGACTCATCCACCACCTGTCTTACCCCAAAGGTAGTTCAGTTAACGATGCCATTCCTTCAGAACTTTGTTCTGTGCGGTACCAGACCTTTGACCATGCGGTTGGTATCGTCCGTTCCTGTGGCCGAGGGGCATTACTCGCAAAATGTGACATACAGTCAGCCTTTCGGTTGTTACCTGTACATCCTGATGATTTCTGCCTCCTGGGTTTGCAGTTCCAAGGAAAATGGTACGTTGATAAGGCCATGTCGATGGGATGTGCCGTGGCTTGTGCTGCTTTTGAGTCATTCAGTACCTTTTTGGAATGGGCTCTAAGGGACAGAACGGGCAGCCGACTGGTCGCTCATTACTTAGATGATTTTCTGCTGGTGGGTCCAAAGGGTTCGCCTACATGTTCCATGTTATTAGAGAATTTTACAGCGTTAGCTTCAGAGCTGGGTGACCCCCTGGCACAGGAGAAAACAGAAGGCCCTTCTTCCTGTTTAAAATTCCTGGGCATAGAGATTGATACAGTGTCAGGTACCTCCAGGCTCCCAGAGGACAAACTGCTGGCATTACGGCACTTGCTTGCAGCCATGCTGACAAAGGAGAAGTGCACATTGAAGGAGCTACAGTCTTTAATTGGACACTTGAATTTCGCGTGCCGGGTCATATCACCAGGGCGAGCTTTTTGTGCTAGGTTTTCCAGGGCCACAGTGGGCATTAAGGCTTCTCATCATAGAATTCGATTAACTCGGGAAATCAAAGAAGACATTCACACTTGGCTCCAGTTCCTTGACAGCTTTAATGGTGTATCACTGTGGCAGGCCAGTTGGGTACCAGGCCGGGACTTCCAAGTGAATTCTGATGCGGCTGGCAGCATCGGTTTTGGTTTATACTGCAGGGACATTGGTGCGCACAGACTTGGCCTGAACACTGGCAGATCACGGGTCTGGCGAGAGACTTGACGTTTCTGGAGCTGTTTCCGTTGGTAGTGGCTGTGGTGATTTGGAAGCAGTTATTTCAGAATACACACATCACTTTCTGGTGTGACAACTTGGCTGTTGTCCACATAGTAAACCGTCAAACTTCCAAATCAAGCCGTGTGATGCGGTTGGTGTGCAAATTTGTATTAACCTGTCTTTCTGCTAACTTGTCATTCACTGCTCGCCATATCCCTGGCACTGATAATGGCATTGCAGACTCTTTATCTCGATTACAGCTCGACAGATTCCGGATGTTGGCGCCAGATGCGGATCCCTTTCCAGCAGAGTTTCCAGAGAAGCTATGGGCACTTGGCATCGATCCATAATGCATGGGATTTACTTATCAGTTTCTTCATCAACATTTAAGGCATATTGGGCAGCGGCCCGACGTTTTCTGGCCTTTTCTTCTAGGTTGGGGGGTCCGGTGTGTTGGCCCGTCAATGAGCACTGGGTCCTGCGTTACCTTGCTTATCTTAAGGACAGTGGGCTTGCGGCAAAAACTATGGGAGTACATTTGGCCGCTTTAACATTTTTTAACAGGGCCCACGGGTGTTTTGATCCCAGCTCAGACTACCGGGCCCGGCGTGCAATCATGGGCTGGAAGAGGGGCATGCCTAGTCAGGGTGACTCCCGTCAGCCAGTCACCGTCCACATTCTCAAAGGGTTGCTAGACTCACTTGGGCATCTTTGCTGGTCGGACTTTGAGGTGGTTTTGTTTACTGCAGCATTTACCCTCGCCTTCTATGGTGCTTTGCGCATCAGTGAGATAGTTCCGGGTTCTGGTCATGACATCTCTGACAGGGCCGTACGGGTGGGGGACGTGGGTACTTCTGGTCCCAAATTGGTGATCTCTATTTGTCGTTCAAAAACTGATCAACACGGTCAGGGGGTTGCTATACAGTTACACGCATCTATAGGGGAGGCCCCATGCCCAGTGGTTGCCATGCGGCTTTATCTAAGGATCCGCCCATTACAGGCCGGGCCATTGTTTGTCCATCGGAACGGCAAATTTTTGACGCGGTATCAATTTATTCAGGTGTTTCATCGTGGTCTGGGCTTCCTAGGCCTGCCTGTTGGGAATTTTGGGGCACATTCTTTCAGAATTGGGGCCGCCACTACAGCCGCACAGGCTGGACTGTCTGAGGGGGCGATACGGCGTTTGGGGCGTTGGAGATCCAATGCCTTCAAGGGTTACATTAGGTATTAACAATGTAATTACTATGTTACTCCCCCCCCTTTTGAGTTACAGCACCTCACCGCAAGCAAGTTTGGGTGATCGGGCACAGTATTGTACGACGAGCCAGAAAATACGTCGCCTTTTCAGGATGGGGAAAAAACCTTGATGATGTAGTACAGATTTCTTGGTTTGGTGTAGGCAGGATGCGCTGGGCTGCCTTTATTCCCACAGTGCTTGAAGAAATTCGCCATCATGGTCCGCCCGACGCCCTTGTGGTACAGCTTGGGGAGAACGACCTGACACGCCAGAAAGGGAAGGATGTGTCTGAGGTCGCGTCATCTGACTTCCGGAGGTTGGCGGCGGACTTCCCCAACATGTTACTATGCTGGTCAGACATGTTGGAATGCTTGATCTGGCATGGGGCGCAGAAACCTCATAAAGTTGATTTAGCTCGCCGCAAGGTCACCAAAGCCATTGGCCGTACGGTCCAGGCGCTGGGGGGCATGGTTTTTTCCCATTGGGACATCTCGTTCAAGAATGCAGCATTGTTCTTGTGGGACGGTGTCCATCTTTCAGACTGGGGCACTGATTTATGGTTACTAAGCATTCGGCAGGGATTAATGGACTGGTTACAACTGTGAGGCATTGGCGGCAGCAGGGTCTGTGAGCCCCTGCTGGTTGGCGGAAAGCATTTGGACTGGATTCAGAAGGGTCTGGAGGCATGGGACCTCCTGGATATACGAGGCATGGGCCACCCCCCAAGGGTTGCTTTGTGGCACATCAGTGGAAATCACTGATGATGCCACCTTTTGGTGGATAGGGAACACCTAGCGGCATACGCCCAGGTGACTTAGGGCCCTGCCACCGGCCTGATGGGGGATAACCCAGCGGGATCGCTGGGTTTCATATGTTATACATCAAGCCACATGGGGTTGGCTGATGTGGTGGAATCCAGTCCTTCATGCTACGCCTATGTCATCACAGTTGTTATTGTGTTGGCCGTTTGCATTCCAAAATTCTTTTCTTATCCAAAATAATAAGATTGATAATACAAGTTAATTGTTAATAAAGTTTTGTTTAATCATATTAGTGGTATTGCAGTTTTTGACCCTATACCTTTGACCTGGATCTGCAATTTGAACTCCTTATCTCATAAGAATTCCTCCAAGTCAGAACCTGTCCTAGTTTTGATGCGAGGCACAATCTATTGCACTGCTAACTTGTCCATTTTGCCATTGCAAAGTTTGAAATCAAGCAGGCCAGGAACAACCAAACTGTGTGCACTGTTTCCTTTATTGAGAAGCCTACCCCCTATTATCTCAAAGGCATTGTCACTGTCATGATTATTTTTCCTGATTAATATTTTTAAACAAAATGCAGCAGCAGGGGCTACAGTTTAAAGGGAAAGACTGGCACTGGTGGGTGGGTATTTAATTATTTCCTTTCATGTCATTTCGTTGCCAAAAATCATTACCATCCCCAAGTTACTTTATCCCTGCTGGGAAAACACAGTCATATGAAGAAGATGAAATCCCAAGCCACTTGTTTAGAAGGAAGCTTAACTAGAACCAATGGTACTTCCATTCAAGTGTGTAGGACTGGAATATTCTTCTTCTATATTCGGCACTCTGCATTCAGTTTAATCCAATAGGAGCCTTATTTAGTGTAGCTGCTAGCAGAGCTGGCTTCTTTTCTGAAGAACCCTGGAATCGTCTCAAATAAAAGCTGTTATCACTAGTCATATGATGGCTGTTTGCTGTTGCTTCTAAGGTTTTGCATCATTACTTTAAAAACGTATAACATGGGAGTGACATAATTTGTAATTCCAAAAGATCTAACAAGCAGATCAACTCCCCTATCCCAAAAATAATGCGAGTGCCACCTGCGAAACCAGAGTTAGTGTTGTCAGATGAAGGTTTGTTTTAAAGTCAGGATGAAAAACAGACTTCCTCACTTGCTGTGCTTGTCCTGCCGATGCAAATATTTCTTTTTCCATGCTATTTGGCAGATTCCCCATTGCTGTGCTTTTCTAAATTGAACACATGCTTCATGCGCATCTAAAGATAGATCCCATGAACAGCACTCAACAATATGAATGGGTTACATGAGCAGAGTGGTAGGGTGCACACCAGAGGCTCTTGTAACCATCCTGGTTCACACATACACACACACAAGCAGGGCTCCTGGAATTTAAGGGGGCTGCTGAGCATTGCACCCTATCAGCAGCTGTCAAGGGGAGCTATCCTAACTCAGCAAACATGTAGCCTTAACACTCTCAATAAATGATGCCATTAGCAAAAGCTCAGGAAGTGACAAATGTCATTTCAATGCTAATAAAGTAGACAGTGAATAAGAGGTCAACCATCTTGAGCTATTCCGATATTTCAGAATATTCAAATTGTTTTGTACTTAGGATAAAGCATTGGTGGCTTAGAGCTGCAACAACATTTGGGTCAATTCCAAACCTGGAATTTGTTTTTCAAATTCATCTTCAAAATCAGAATTGCAAAGAGCTTCAGAATTATTGTCGAAGGCTTTCACGGTCAGAGTTCATTGGTTCTTGTAGGTTATCCGGGCTGTGTAACCGTGGTCTTGGAATTTTCTTTCCTGACGTTTCGCCAGCAACTGTGGCAGGCATCTTCAGAGTAGTAACACTGAAGGACAGTGTCTCTCAGTGTCAAGGGTGTAGAAAGAGTCACCCTTGACACTGAGAGACACTGTCCTTCAGTGTTACTACTCTGAAGATGCCTGCCACAGTTGCTGGCGAAACGTCAGGAAAGAAAATTCCAAGACCACGGTTACACAGCCCGGATAACCTACAAGAGCTTCAGAATTGTTGCTTAGGTACTAGTCAGCACTTTTAAAGAGATATTTACTGGCCATACACTCATCCATGTTCCCCCCCCCCAACAGTCTGCTCTTTATGCCTACTAGGTGGGATTTAGTTGATCTCAAGCCCTTCTGCACTGGGCAAAGCAGAATCATGCTACCTCAGCCAGAAACAATTACAATGATATAGCAAGCAATGCCCTTGCGCCAGCATGAGACTACTGTAATGAATCTACATGTTTTGCTGTAAGAAATGCCAACTTTGTGAGGATATTCACAGACCAAATAATCATTTCATAAGCTGGGGCAGGTCACATAAGCCTCAATGATTTGACAGCTAGAGAGTTACTAAACTTCAAATATTTCTTCAAGGGACAATAGTGGAGAATCATCCATACTCAGTGGCTCATTGGAGGGAAGTCAGCCCCACCATCCACCAACTTTGATGCACACTGCTCGGTAGACCTTTGCATCCTGCCTGCTGCTTCAGCACTTTGCTCCTACATGTGCACACACAACCCCAAAAGTGGGTTGAGTATATCTATACATTTAGGGTATATCATACATTTAGGCAAGTGGGTTAAGTGTATCTATTACGGCTGATTCACATAATGGAAAGTCCTTATGACCACCATGAGTATGGTACTTCACATCACACGAACGCTGGGAGTTTTATGCCTCCCAGGTGCACAGCAGCCATTTTCCAGTTAAGAACATGGTGCACATGGAGACAGGGCTTTAGCCTTCGCCCAACACAATTTTCATGAACTAAAACAGTCCCAAGGAACTGCTATTTGCTCCATTTGCAAGCTTAAATGTTGCCTTCATTACACATGAGGTTCTCAGCAGTGAAAACAGCAGATCCCCAGGGGCATTTCAGTTTGCAAAAAAACATCACAGGAAGGAAGACTGGATCCTCTTCTCCATGCACACCACAGTCACAATCTGGGAAGCCGGGAGCTCCCTGGATACGTGTGGTATGAAATCCTTGAGGAATTTGTATCAAGTGTTCACAATGTGCCTAACTTATACTTCCCCACATTCATCTTACCATTGCTCTTTTTACAGCTCTGAATGCAGGCTGAATGGCGCCGAGGACGCATGATGTAGCAATAAAGTTGCAACTCAGAACACAAGTGCTGCATGGTTGCCTTCAGCCCATATTCATAGCAAACCAACTTGTTTACATGAACTGGCCTTCAGCAATGCTACAACATTGCGACATGAACTTATGAAGCTACCTTATACTGGACCAGATGTTTTCCATCTAGCCCTGTATTCTCTGTTCTGTTCTGGCATGCAGTGGCTTTCCCATGTCTCAGGCAGATGTCTTTCACTCACAGCAACATTTAAAACAGCATCACAGTTTGCCACTAGCTTTAACAAGTAACATGTAGAAAACAAAAAAAATGAAGCACTCAGAGAGAAAAATAAATTAACCCATGAATGGACATGTGTGTGTTAAGTCGCTTCTGACTTATGGAGACCCTATGAATCAAAGTCCTCCAAAATGTCCTATCTTTGACAATTGACAGCCTTGCTCAGGTCTTGCAAATTGAGGGCTTGGCTTCCTTTATTGAGTCAGTCCATCTCTTGTTGGGTCTTCCTCTTTTCTTGCTGCCCTCAACTTTTCCTAGCATGATGGTTTTTTCCAGTGATTCTTGTCATCTCATGTGAATGGACATAGGACAGACTTATTCTGACACCTAAAAATGATGATAGTGATGATGATGATGATGATGATGATGATCCTTATGGGGAGAGTTCTATAGTGCAGTGCCACCAGAGCACTAATCTTTTGTCCCATAGTCATCCTCACCTCACTTCCAAACCAAAGACATGTGGGCAAAGGCTTCCAGTGATGATTACATCTAATGGGAAAAGATGGTCTTTCCTATACCCTAGCTGCTGAACATGTAGGGCCTTAAAGCCAGTAAAGCTTTTCCCCCCCAGCATCAGAGGTATGTTTACACTGTGCTGAATCCCTGTTCAATTACTACAGAACTTGGCAGCCAGGTTAAGGTTCTGAAGACTTTTTAAAGGCAGCTCCCATATACAATGTCTTACTGTAATCTAGTATGGATAACTGTGTCAAGATTCTCCTTTTCGAGGTAGGGGAAAGACAGCTGAAATACCACAGCTGGTAAAAGGTGTTCCAAGCTACAGATACCCATTGTGCATTCATAGACAATTTGAAATATTAAGAGTGCCACCAATCTATCAACCTGAGTTTTTAGGGGGAGTGTAATCCATCTAATATTGATTGAATAGCACCTTCTTCACCTAGCAAACTACCCACCAAGAGTTCCTCTGTCTTGCCTCGATTCAAGTTCAATAAAGTACCTCATTCTATTACTGACTTCACTGATTCAGAACATCCACCACCTCAACTGAATTAAATGAAAATAGAGTTACTTGGTAACAACAGGCAGGGGTGGACTTGTGTGCATATGCAGGAGCCCTCCCCACTTCTTCCTCCCCCACCTTCCCACAGGGTACTGCTACCACCCAAGCTGAGGACACCCTTCTCACATTTACCAGCAGCTTGGGATGCCAGGAGGGGCTCTGTGTGCATGCGTAGAGAGTGTGTGGATGCTCCCACTCCCCTTTTCTCTGCATGAATGAACAGGTTTAGACTGGAGTAACTCTGCTTAGGATTGCAGTCTGGGCACATAGGCAAGGCTCTTTAAACACAGTCTGAGTTCACAAAAGAATAAGATCTTTATTCACCACAACACAGTGTTACACTCTAGAGCACAAGTAGTGAAAAGAGATATCACAGCACTACAGAACTACTGCAGAATCTAAGGGGGAGAATAAACACTTGAGGCTAGTCTAAGCTTTAGCGATTCAAATGTTGTCTTGGCATCCCTCCTTGGGATGGGCACAAGCCCACCAGAATTTAGGAGATAGAGGCAGATGCTTCTGTGTTTCCTCCTCATAGAAATGCTTTGCTTGTCATTGGACTTGGCTTGTGCACTGCTAACAGGGAGTCCATGTCGTTTAACCATTCCTGCCCTAGTTGGGTGGGAGTTCCTGATCCAATCCTGTTTTTGGGAAGCAATGCCCTTGTGGGATCCTGGCACTCCATTCCCCAATCAATTTGGAGCTCATGCCCTCCCCTTTATTGCCCAGCTCAGGTCATCCAGATAGCCATCCATCTTGCCCCTCCCTGGTCGTTGGGCAAATGGTTATCTCCTGGCAGGAAAATCATCTCTGTTCAACTTGCAATTTGAGTTTATTATTATAATCCCTGGGGAAAGAGTGTTCATTCCAAAGATTTAGATCTCTTGGGTGAACTTCAAAGCATTTTACCAGTAATGACAATTTATAAGCTGCATGTTTATGATGCCTCACCTCAAGCCTCTAGACCAATGGTTCCCAAAGTGGGCAGTACCACCCCATGGGGGGCGGTGGGATTATCCAGCAGGCACTAAGAGGCAAGGGGGCAGCAGCAGGAACTAGAGGTGGGCCCCTTCATGTTGATGGATATGGTAGAGGGCACTGGGGTTGAGTTTTTGGAACCAAGGGGGCGGTGGCCCGAAATGTTTGGGAACCACTGCTCTAGACAATCTCTCCTAGAATTGCCATGTAGTTGAGAACAAAATGGACTCTCAATGAATTCTACAGCATAAATACCATGGTGCAGAGCAATAGTCCCCCAGTACCACCTTCTGAAATTAATTTCAGATAGGAGAAGTACCACTTGGGCAGTAGTGTTTACATCTCTGGATCCTGCTAAATGATCCAGTGGACTGGACTGTGGGGCTGCACAATAATCTGAATCATTTACCAAGCTAATATTTTGGAGGTCTTCTTGTGCATCCAAGTTGGTCACCTCAGGAACAAGAAACAAATGTTAGACTTATGCTCTCCTACCAGTGCTATTAGGTTCTTCTGCCACTGAGCTATGGACTCCTGCCCAATATTTATGCCTTATATGTAACACTCACCCACACAACACTTATAGCAATAGCTGTGTAACAGATGATAGCTTAGGCTCGCAAAAAGGAAGGTTCCTTTCCACATGTGCTTTCAGTGGCAACCACAGAAAATCTGTTTAAAATGTTATAAACATTGTTAAATAACATGGCTCACAAAATGTCTTAATGGCCTCTTTAAAAGCAATTCACTTCCCCCTGAGTGTTCTCTTGGCAGGCTTATGTTGGGGATAGGGGATCAGTATTTAAAAGGCCCATTTAATGATATGATTTATAATATAGACAGTAATCCTAAGAAATCCTTAGGGTATTTCACTCTACCACCACCATGCCTGTCTTCCTATAGCCTCTGTTGTTTTTCTTTTGAACTTTACAACTTGGTTTTTGAAAGCAGATTAGGTTGCAGATGGGCCAATATGAGGTCTTCCTTATGCTTCTGTAGGGTTGTTCTACTTTCATGTAAGTAACCATGGGTAATAGATACAGTCTTATATCCTCTTTCTGCTGCCATGTTATAACTCCTGTCCACCCAAATATGGTGCAAAAGTGCATTTTGGATGGATGGTATCAGATGATAACAGTGAATGGGATCACCACTAAAATTTCCCTGTCATCATTTTAGAAAATGAACCAATGAAGCTACAAACCTATATACTTCTTAATCGTCACATATCATGCCTTCAGCTTGCTCATGTTCCCTTGTTCACTTTTATCATGTAGGACTTTCACCACTCTCCTCTTTTAGAACCTGGATGGTGACCACAGGTGTTCTCTGCAACCAACCCCTGCTTACATTTATAAATTGCTCTTACTACTACTGCCCATTATATCCATGTTTTTCAAACTCAGAAACAACATGCTCTCTTTTTATAGCCACATCAAGGCTTCCATAATCTTCTACCCTGTCATATATACACACATGAACATTCACTGGCTAGGAAAGAAGTCCATAGATTGGAAGGAAGTGGGAGGAGAACATATGGCGAGGGCCAATCCAGCACTAGCTGTCCATCGCTAGCCATCCAACGCTTACAATGTAACTACAGGTGACTGAGACCTGATCACAGATTTCCTGTCTCTTTTGATTTCAATCAATAACAGTGAAGAGGCAAGGCAACTGGAATCGCATATTTCTTCCTTCTCTGGTCACGTAGAAGCACTCAATGAGAAGGGTACCGCAACCACCTCCAATTAAAAGGAAAAATGACAAATTGTAAACCATACACATTTTGAATGGCAAAGTAGGAAGTTGCAGGAAGTTTTGTGCAGGTACAAAGCCCACCTCCTAGCTGTTGGAGTAAATTGTGCCACAGTAGTCCATGTCAGTTATAATACTCTGTTAATGAACTTGATACTAAATAAATCACAAAAAATTAAATTAAGAGAGCGTGATGGGCCCAGATTTCATCTGTCTCACTGGATTGCTGTTATTTGCTTATCATTTATTGAGGAAATTTCTATGCAGCCTCATGGGAGTCCTGTTTGAGGTGGCTCACAATTAAAATAATACATTTACAACATAAGAACAACAAGCCATTAAATCAAGCCACGTATGCCTCCCAGAGTTTCTAGGAAATAGAATGCGATAAAAATTGTAATGGATATAGTGTGCAGAACAGCACTATTGATAATAACTGCATTTTGCATTTATTTATCTATACCCATTTTCTCCCAAGTTGGGATTCCAAGTGGCTTAGAACATCATTCTCCCCTCCTCCATTTTCTCATAACAGCAATCCTGTAAGGTAGGTCAGGCTGAGTATTTATGACAGGCTCAAGGTCACCTAGTGAGCTCCCATGGTAGAAGGGAGGATTCAAACCCAGGTCATCCACAGTCCTAGTCCACCATTCAATCCACTACGCCACACTCTCTCAAGCTAATTGTACTTCACACAACCCCTGTACCCATTAGAAGATATAATGTAGAGTTTTCAGTTCCAATGTCCTTTCACTGGCTGCTGATTAGTTTGCGGGTCCAATTCAAGGTGTTGGCACTCACCTTTACAGCCCTTCATGACCAAGGGCTAGGGTTGCCAGGTCCCTCATTGCCACCAGCGGGAGGTTTTGGGGAGGGGAGAGACTTCAATGCCATAGAGTCCAATGGCCAAAGTGGCCATTTTCTCCAGGTGAACTGATCTCTATCGGTTGGCGAACAGTTGTAATAGCAGGAGATCTCCAGCTGGTACCTGGAGGTTGGCGACCCTACCAAGGGCCCACGTGGCAGCTTTTTTTCTTCTCAGCAAGATCTCTTTTCAGTACCTTGTTCTGAAATGATCCATGCTTGGGCTTTTTCGGTGTCTGCTCAAGGTCTGTGGAACAGCCTCCCACAAGAAATCAAGGGGGCTCCTACCCTCCTGGTTTTCCAGTGAGGCTGTAAGACAGAGTTATTGCAGAAAACCTTAGAGGCACTGTGACCTGGGCAAAGGGGAAATACACTGCTGGTAGGATTGTAAGGTGTTTTAGATTGAAGAAGAAAATTTTATATGATTTTATATGCTGACTTTTTCTATCACTTAAGGGAGACTCAAACCGGCTTACAATCACCTTTCCTTCCCCTCCTCACAACAGACACCCTGTGAGGTAGGTAGGGCTGAGAGAGCTCTTAATAGAACCATAACTTACCCAAGGTCATCCAGCTGGCTTCCTGTGTAGGAGTGGGGAAACAAATCCAGTTCACCAGATTAGCCTCTGCTGCTCATGTGGCGGAGTAAAGGATCAAACCTGGTTCTCCAGATCTGAGTCCATCGCTCCAAACCACCACTCTTAACCACTACATCATGCTGGTTTTGCTAAGGCGTATAAGATTGATTTTTCTAAGGTGTTTTAGATTGGTTTTGCTATATCTGTTGCTTTAATGATTAGTTTTATTTTTTTGCATCATTGTTACCTGCCTTGGTCTCTGAGTTACTCGTGAGAAAGACAGGTATATAAATATTTAGCTAAAAATGTCCTATTGATATCAGTAGAAATCAGCTAGAATCACATCCCTAACTTTGTAATAGTTTAAAAACTGAAAATATTTTCCTTCTGCAATTTTTGCTTCTTGGAGTTGGTGGCATGTTATCTTATCACTTCTAGCTCATCTTTCTTTCAGATAGTACCATTATTTTTGACCAGTGGCCGTGGTTGTTCCATAACTTTTAAAAATTGTACAGGTACAATTGCTAACCTTGTCTTGCACTTTAACTGTTTGTACCTCATAAAAATGATAACACATAGTCCTGGAATGTCTTGTGTTAAAGACCCAATTGTTGAACAACTAAACACGATTTAATGAGAAATGTTACTCCACTCTATGGTGCTTTTACGTACAAAACTGAGAAAAACCAAAGTTCATTGGTTCCCATCTCTCATTTGACTGCAAAGGTGTCTTCTGCAGTTAATCATTTATTTGTTTAGGTTATTTATAGCCCGCCTTTCTCACTGAGACTCAAGGCCGATTAGTACAGAAAGAGAGGAGGTGTAATCATACAGTATAGGACATCCAATGAACCGTGCAATAGGACTAGGAGTAGGAAACTAAATAACAATGCAGTATAAGAAATAGTATGAATAATGCAAATGAACAATGCAATACAATTAGGAATACAAAACTGAATGGCAATACCAACGCAATAGGACTACATAATTAAATGACAATATGAACAGCAAACTGCCCAGGCTGGCAAGCAATGTAGTGTGGATTACAAAGTTACAAGGCAATGCAGTATACACAATCCATTCCCATATAAAGACATCCTTCTAGACCATTCTGTCCCACTTAGGGTCACCAACCTCCAGGCAATAGCTGGAGATCTTCCACTATTACAACTGATCTACAGGCGACAGAGATCAGTTCACCTAGAGAAAATGGCCGCTTTGGAAGGTGGACTCTATGGCATTATACCCCACTGAAGTCCCTCCCCTTTCTAAATCCTGCCCCACTCAGGCTCCACCCCCCAAAATCTCCACATATTTCCCAACTCAGAGCTGGCAACCCTAGTTCCACTACATATCTGCTCCATTGTAAGAATGCCATCCAGTATTATTCTGCATTGCACATTTTGAGGAATAATAATACCGTGGGGGCCTTCCTGGTCTCCTCAGGTAGGCTGCTTCACAAGGTGAGAGCCACCAGAATGTACATGAGCAGGTGGTTGCTGGTCTTACCAGTGTGCAGGGAGGAACCTTCAAAAGGTTCTGTTCAGTTGACTGAAGCTGCCACAGCAGAGCATAATAGGAGAGGCAGTCCCACAGGTATCCTGGACCTAGGCCAGGAAATACCTCGTAGGTGATAACCAGTACCTTGAATTTATCTTGTCAACGCACATTCAGAACACATTACTTCTTACGCTCAACTTGTTAATGTGTTCTTGACATTAAAAAAATCTCTCTTCTCATGAAAGTGCTCCTAAAATGCACTGAAAAGAAAGATACAGATGTAAAAATTTAAACAGTAAGTACTTCTGTTGAGTTAGTTTCTATCTGTTGTTTCCTGGATTAGGGTTTCCTGGATTAGGGGGCAGACTTCTCTTTAAATGATTATCCCCTTTGGAACACATGACTGCCTTTTCTCTTTAGATCAGTGGTCGGCAAACCGCGGCTCGAGAGCCGCATGCGGTTCTTTGGTGCCTTGAGTGCGGCTTTGGAAAGCGCCCTCCTCCCCCCCTTTCTCTCCCCTCACAGGGCGGCCGGGTTTTGCACGCAGCGCTCGAGGGCTGGCGGCGCCAAGGTGAGCGGCGGCAGCCAACCAGCGGGTGGGATTTTTCGCTCTGGTTTTGGCCGACAGAGGAGGCCGAGGCGCTGAGGAGGGGCAGATGGCACGCTGCGACCGGTGAGGGCAGCAGCAGCAGCCGCCAGTAGAGGCATGGGATGAGCATTTGGGGAGGGGACCCGCCGCCTGCAGGTTCTTCCCCCACCTGGTAGGGCGAGCAGGGCCCCAGGGACCCAGGAGGAGGAGGGGGAGGGGGTGGGCTTGGTGGCAGCAGCACGAGCAGGGCGCGCTGCGCCAAGTGGCCCCCCGGAGCCTCCAGCATGCTGCCTGCGCAGGCAGCCTGCCCGGTGGCGCTGGGGCAGGGGGAAGCGGCTGCGAGACGGGGAAAGAAAAGTGCCGATGGCTGGCTGCTAACTACATCCACGCCGGCTCGGGCCCCGCAATACTGGGCGCTTCTGCCATCCGGCTCGGCGGCCCTCTCCCTCCCCTCCATTTTAAAGGCGCTGTGGCAGTGCCCCGATGGTGCAGTGGGCCAAGTGGACATGGTCTGCCATGCGGGGCGGAGGGGCCCCTGAGCACGATGCCCTGGCCGGCGGAGACGGGGAGGCGCCAGAACTGGAGGACGACAAGGAGGACGCGCAGGGTGAGACAAAGTCGCTGAGCCTCAGGCAAGTCTCCACAGCCTCGGCGTGTCTGGGGTTGGGAGTGGCCGCTTCTCATGTTACGCGGAGGCGGACCTGGGTTTGGGCGTCTCTCGTCGACCTGGGGTCCGGGTTGGCTCGCATGTACATGCGCGTGTCTTGCGATTTTGGTGGTGCACTTTGTGGATGTATGGTTCACACGTGCATAGTTAAATTGCGCTTGGTTAAATTGTGGAAGTCCCTGCCCCAGGATGTGGTGATGGCTACCAACGCGGAAGGCTTTAAGAGGGGAGTGGACATGTTCATGGAGGAGAGGGGTATTCGCGGCTACTAGTCATGATGCATACCTATTTTCTCCAGGATCAGAGGAGCATGCCTATTATCTTGGGTGCTGTGAAACACAGGCAGGATGCTGCTGCTGCAGTGGTCTTGTTTGGGGGCTTAGGCACCCGGTTGGCCGCTGTGTGAACAGACTGCTGGACTTGATGGGCCTTGGTCTGATCCAGCAGGGCTTTTTTTATGTTCTTATGAATGAGCCCAGGTGGCGGTGGCGAGGAGGAGGAGGAGGTCGGGGCCTGGGGGGCGAAGCCATGTTTGATTCATTTGTACTCTCTTTTTGGGATTTGTACTCTCTACATGCACATTTTCCCCATCCAGATTCTCAAAACTCTACATGGGGGGTTATTGGCCATTTATGAATGGGAGGTTTTGCCTTGGATTTGCCACTCAGATGCACATTTTCCCCATCCAGATTCTCAAAACTCTGCATGGGGGTTATTGGCCATTTGTGAATGGGAGGTTTTGCCTTGGATTTGCCACTCAGATGCACATTTTCCCCATCCAGATTCTCAAAACTCAACAATAAGCCCCCCTGCAGAGTTTTGAGAATGCAGATGGGGAAAATGTGCATCTAGAGAGTGGCAAATCCAAGGCAAAACCTCCCGTGCATGAATGGTTGTTAAAAGGCGTTTTGGCTCTCAAAAGAAATCTCAATCGTTGTACTGTTGATATTTGGCTCTGTTGACTAATGAGTTTGCCAACCACTGCTTTAGATCACCCATTCCTGTTCCATTTGAATGAATGATAGAACCACAGAGGAAAGCCACAACATACCTAGCATAGGAGGTAGTCTTCAGTGGGAAAAAAATGTTACTTCAGATGTGGCACCATGATGCCAAAAATCTCACATAGCACCCATGTGAAAAAGAAAACAAAACTTGAATATATTTGACCAGAAAATGTATGTTTATTGAGTTTTGTAATAAGCAATCACAAATAGATGTTGTTAGAGTTTTTATTATAAGTGGAAAAACAGAATTCATGTTTGTGTGGTTTGGACAATATAGACGTGGTAATAATAACCTACTATTCTGTCCCCTTTATGAAAATGTCCGTGATGAAATGATCTCTCCATTGTTGATAAAATATCCAAACAAAACTCAGAGGATAGGGTTAGGAAATTGTTAAGCGGTGAGAATCCTCAGGTCACAAACAAGGTCGCCACATATTGTGCTGTCAGTATGAAAATTTGTAAATCTCTGCTAAAATGATGTTCTGTGCTATTTGGGCCTCTTTTTTCTCCACTTAGTCTTTTATGTAAAGTGTTTTTAAAATTTATACTAATACGTCCTATCATTTTAAAGTCGCTTTGTATTATTTATGTTGAAGTTTACTGCTGTATGATTTTCACTGGTCTGATTGACTGCATTAATAAATTGATTGATAATAATAACATGGCATCAGGAGGATTCTTCAACCATGTTAGTTCAATAATAAATTATCTGAACCCCATAGAATACAGAGAGAAGAATTATCTACATTTATATATTTATACGCCACCTCTCCAGAGACATTCTCAAGGTAGCTTACAATTAAGATAATTAAATAATAATATTAAAAACAAAACCATCAAAACACAACCATGAAAACCAAAACCATTAAACAAACCCTTCAAAATAAGCTGATGCCATTAAAACAAGCCAGAGCATAACAACAACATAAAGTACGCACTGGATTAGGGTGCCCACTGAACAGACAAAACTGATGTAGATAAAATGGCCAGAAACAGCCCATAAAATGTTTAAATATTAAAGGCCTGCATCAAAAAGAAATGTTTTAGCCTGGTGCCAAAAAGAAAAGTAAATAGATGCCAGATAAGCACAGGGCCAGCCCACAGACGTCTGGCTCCCTAGGCCCTAAAGTTTGGTCACCAGACTTTGGATGGACTTTAACATGCCTGTTTAGTGCTTCTGATCCCTATAAGACATGCAACACTCATAGGCAACTCAAGTGCATCCCCAAAAAGGGTACAACAAACCAGAAAGATTATGGGGAGAAAAGCCAGGTCGCTGTGCATTCACTGTAAGAATTCTCTCAAAGAAGGATGTGAAGAAGCTTGCATAGTGCCTTTTCATGCTTCCTACATTTGTTTGTTCTGTCACTAAATCATTGAAGTTGGAACATAGGGAATTCTTATGCAAACCCCATTCCTTTTTAAAAAATCTCATTTTTCCAAATGACAGCTTCATTCATCTAGTCTTTAATATTGTGAAGGAAATGAATGCATGTTCAATTATCACCATGAAAGACGAATTCCCACCTTCACCACCCCATCCCTACACGTCTATTGCACAGAGCAATCACTGGAGAACAGTTGTGTCAAGCTGTGTATAAGAACACAAAGGAATGGAATGTGCTCTAATTAGCAGCTTCTGAAATGAAATTGTGAAGCCAGATTGCTTCTTTGCCCCTGACCAGCACTTTCCCCCCTTGATGCAAAGTACAGATTTGCTAGGATTCCTTGATAGCGCTGGCATCATCCCAAGAGATCACGTGCAAGATTGGATGTCCCTTTCTAGACATAGCCATGGGGGCCGGGGGGGATGACACACATGAATATCAGATGGGGAGGTTATGCCATTGTAATGTGTATGATAAATACACCACAGATTCTGTGGATGTATAGGTTTCTTTTAATATTTCTCATTTACTAGACTTTCCACTTTTTTTACACATAGACCACTACTGGATTGGACATTCTGACTCTGTCTTCTGTCAACACACTTGTGGCAGTGGAGGGCTATTCGCACAGCAGGAATGCTCCACTGTTAGAGGCACGGTCTCATAGGATCCAGCTCACTATGTGGACAATCACCTGTTCAGTCTTTCCTCTAAATGGATTCTTCATTGTTCCTATAAGTTTCTGATATGCCTTCTACCAAGTAAGTGCAATCTGTGACAAGCACTCAACTTTCAAACGTATAGGATCTAGGAAGCTTAATGTAGAGGACAACTTGTCAGCTTTCATTGTTCTTGTTTGTTTGTTTGTTTTTAATTTGAGGAAACTGTTGATGAAACCTTCATTTTCTATTGATGTTTTGTTTAGATTTTGAGCTTTCCCTACATCATTTATGAGGCACTTTTTGTTGACCAATGCTTTAGAAATGTCTGGTAGCTGTACATCAAGCTGCAGCTTTTATACAATACTTCCTATTGCTATTTCAGAAATAACCACACACATCACATATACTATAATTTCATCCAGGATTTCATATTCAGAAATCTCCATTATTATATTTCTCATATGTCTGCAGGAAATGGCAGCTTGCATTTTAGTTGTCAAACTAGCAAAATCAATGTCTTGCAGAAGTGTTATTTATAATTGAAGATATGTTTGTAAACCTTTGTTTAATTCATATTCTTAAGTGTCTTTTCTAAAATTGCATGATCCCAATTCCTTACAAAAAGTGTGACTTATCCAGAAAAGAAGATTGCATAAAATCTCCTTTAGTATGTACATACATACTGTCATTTTCATATCTTTCCATTGTACAGCTAGCTCTCATTATTCAGCTCATTCATACAACCAAGTATGCAGGTGCACAACATGCTTGATATAGCCTGGACCAGCCTTCAGCCAGCAAGATGGAAGCCCTTTAATTACAGCTGTTGCAAAAATTGTAACCATGAACCCAGAAATGGCTCAGAGTTTCCCCCATATACTGGCTGATTCTTTCATTTCCCAACTGTGTGCTAGTATGTGTGTGGAGTAATTTAACATTGTAAACCAATTTCAACTCTGCCAGATTGTCAGATTTTTAAACTTTTTTAAAGAACTTATTGAACTCTGGTAGTGCCATTGATGATCTACTACCCAAAGGCTGCCCCTCGTATGGGTAGGAAAATCTGTACAAGATGTCATAGTCGTGGCTACCCCTTAGGATTCTGCAAACCCAAGGAAATCTCTAGCCTTGCAGGGGAAAAGGTTTTTTGAACCTGATAATCTTGGTAAAACAGAAAATATTAGAAAACCAAATGCTGCAGCAATCCAAAATGGCACACTGAAATGTAGCTGCCACCAGCATGAGGACAGGGAAGTGAGAGTCAGCAAAGGTAAGATGTACCCTGTAGTGAGAGAGAAGGGGCAGAGACAATGGCAAACAAAGGAGAAGGAAAGGGGGCCTCTTGTAATGAACAATGCTGGACCAATGAATATATAAGCCCTACATGTTTCCCTTGGGTTAGTATTTATCCGTTCCCTTCTGTCAGCATTCAGTTTTTCAATTACTGAAAATTTGAGATTTATAATACAAAAGATCACTTCCTAAGGCCAATCAGTGGCAACATTATTATAAAGGGCTGGGCAGACATACATTCTGTGTTTTTGGTTGGAATCAGTGGAACACTTCTGATAGTACAAGAAGTAGTGAAACTGGAAATGAGTGGTTTTGCTTCTGCATTTTGCATGTCTCACTATATGGATGGTGTTTCTATTTCAGGGGAATGCACATTTGGAACACAGCTATCTATCGGAGTGGGGGTGAAACAACCCCCCCTTCACAAATTACAGCATAAGTTCAAAACAGGTACCTCATCACACTCTTTACTTATTTTGTCATTTAATGTCTAGAGTAGTCCACAGACTTACAGAGCCAGAAGGAGATCAAAAGGAATCGAATCCAGCAACCCATCTAAAGGCAAGACCACCCATCAATCAGCTCCTTTCACGCAATAAATTTACACATACAACCGAGGGCTTCACTGTGCTACTAGTGCTGTGCCACAGAAAGGTGCCTACAGATCAGCCTGACTTAAACAAGACAGTCAAATCATATATAAGGGAAGTGATTAATGCATCGTGACAATTTGTTCCAGAACAAGCTAGTATACTAGGTGAATATAACATTAAGATTATTGTTCTGCTAAACATCTTATATTTATTGTCTTCCTTAGAGACAGATAATAGTTCAGAATTCATAAACAAAAGCACATAAAATAAATAAGAGTTCTATAGACTCAATTTTTTTTGGGGGGGGGTGCTGTCCCTGCATTTTAAATACTAGTTACACTACCTGGAAGAACAACCCAGTTGCAATCATACATTATAGCAAGGGCCTATGATTCACCTGCCTCCATATGTATTGTGGAAGTTGGGGATGCTCTGTTCCTGGTAAGCAGTTTAGGTTTCCAGCTTCAAACTCTCTGGGAATTACAACTTATCTCCACACTACAGAGAGTAGTTAGCCTGGAGGTAGTGGTAACTTTGGAATGTAGACTCAATGGCATCACATCCCTTCTTTCCTCAAACTCACCCTCCGCATACACTGCTCCCAAATCTCCAAGAATTTCCCAAGCTACAGCTGACAAACCTACAAGTAGTTTCTTACTTGGAGATGGTCTGAAATTCCTAATCTGAATATATGCACAAAACTACAATTTTGAGTCATTATTATGATACTCCAGAACAGTAACACACAATCCAGTATTCTTGTGCATTATAACCCTCTCCCTGTCCCCCAAAAAACCCTGTGCTGTTTTTGTGTTCGGCTCCTTACCATTATGAACAGTAGCAGATCTCTTGTTTTTCTTTGATTCTTCCTTCCCTTTCAAGGAATTGGGAGAACACTCTCAGCCAATCATCATTAGAGCCAAGCCCCAGAGGAGGCATTTTTAAAGTGCCCTTGGAGCAGGTGTTTTCTTATGTTCCTGCAAGTATTCCTGAAGTGTGTGGTGTTACAGTGAGGATCTAGAGCACTGGTTCCCAACCGGGGGTCCGTGGACCCCCAGGGGTCCTCGAGAACTAAATTAAGGTCCGCAAAACAAAGTTATAAACCCATAATAAATTAATATTTTCAATTAAAAGTTCTCTATTATAATATATATATATATATATATTCAAATATTATTCTAAGTTTAATGTTTAACTAACAGTTATGATTAAAGTTTATTTTCAAATTCTTGGAATTTTTAATTTGAACTTGGGGTCCCTGCACCGAACAAAAAAGTCCTAGTGGTCCCTGGTCAAAAAAAGGTTGGGAACCACTGATCTAGAGCGACTATGCTTTCCGGTAGGAATACTGGTGTTATGTGGTGACAGATGGTTGTGCAAACATCTCGCTCACATTTATTGCATAGCATCCCTGCTTCACCTGTTAATGAAGAATGACCTTGGGTTGGGATCTCAGGTGGATCCCAATGGGGATGCTGCAACTCCTGACTTCCAGCAGCTGCTCTATGTCTGCCAGAAGATCAAGGGTCACTGTTCTGCACTCTGCAGACTCAACCTATTCAGGTCTCCCCTGAAGCAGTGCTTTCAAGTTTAGACAGCAAAGCTTGGCAGCTGGCAAATGCCAGCTGGACCACAGGTTTGCACCTAATTAACTGGTTGATCCAGCAAGGCAGAGCTCTCAAGCCGCAGCCTAAATGGGCTGGGAAGTAATCAGGCTCAGCTGCCCTGCTGGCAGGTATTGAGCTCCTGCAGCTGCACTGTGCTTTGGCCAGGATCCTGCAAAGAATTATTGTAATCATTCTGTGGCTCTGCAATGGGGTTGCATGCAGCCAGTTGAGCATTTCACCTTTTTTGGGCTTGCTGGACCATTGTCAGCAGATGCCTCAGCCATGTTAGGCTTGGTCCTGCTGGTCCTCCTTGGCAGGTAGCCTTTGCTCCTCAGGCTCTTCCTCTGAGGACTCCAAGACTAAGTTGCTGAGCTGGTTGATGGGGGTCACGAGAGTCACTTTTCATCTGATCTGAAGGCATGAGAAAGAGGTGCAATGGGGCATGCTTGCATCACCACTCACTGGAACTCCACCTATGTTGTTTTTGAACATCTGGTGGAGCAGTAGAGTATCCTGCATGAGCTGTCCGGGTTAATCGCCATCATGGAAGGGGAGGACCAATCAGTGCTGAACAGTGGCTAACTCTCTCCCAGAGAGTGTTCATCTTTAAGCCCTCTAAGGACTTCACCAAGGCCATGAAACATGTAGCCTGGGTCATGTCATTCCCATGATGCAGGATCTCTAGGGGTGATAGAGGAGTGCTTGGCTGACTCAAGGCCACACCATGACCACTTCTTCCAGCAGTGTGCACCCTGGTGAAAAGGTTGCAAGGGTGCATCAAGTCCCAATGGCAGCCTCTTACCAGTGAGAGGATTTACATGCTGGCAATCAACCATGTGTGACCCACATTTAAGGGTATTGTCATCTTGGAAGCCAATGCTCTCACCTTCTGGAGAGACACTGTCTCCAAAGAGGTGTGTGATCTGCAGGCCAGCAGCGGCATGTTCCCTACAGGGAAGAAGGAGAAAGGTAGTAGCTTAACCCTTTGTCTCCCTTACCCAGGGGAGGATCCCCCCATTGCCACTGCCTCACATGCATTCTTTCTGAATTCTGTCAGGGGCATATGGCTCCAATGGGAACTGGAGGCACCAAAGAGAAGATCAGGCACAGGAAATGATGACCTAGCTGAGTCCTACAAGTTGGCCTGACATCAATCCTTTGAATTACTGCGACAGGAAAGAGTTGATGTGGATAGACCTGTCTCTTGTGGCCCAGAAGCTCCTCTCCTCCTCTCCAACAAGCATGCAGACAGAACAGGCTTTTTCACAGATGGGCAACAAAGTCAGTTCACACAGCTCATGGGTGGAGCAGTTGGCCTTCCCCAAGGTCAACTTGCCACTTTAATTCTCAAGCCTGGACTATGTCAGTGAGTACATGGGTGGTGTATGACAGCTTATGCCACCTGACTTCAAGCTTCCTAGTGTGCTTGGGAAAACAGGGGCAGCTCTTCCCATAATTTGAGGATGCAAAACATACATGAATCTGTGTAGTGTCTATGAATCTCTTCCACTGCTTTTTTTGCTAGAACATGATTACACCACACTTCCCTCATGCATGGACCTCCATTTTGGGACTGTGACTAACTCATTATTACTCACCAAAGACTCATAGGGAGCACTTCACATTTTATGAGAAGATGCAGATTAAAAATAGTGTTTGCTACTAATGTATGAAGGAGAATATCCCCAAATACCATTTCATAAGCCATGGCTGACTTCATTGGCTAGAAAACCTTGTATTTTGAATGGGGGTGGAGAGAAATGAATACAAAAAAATTAAGAGACCAAAATGAAGAAATGCTTAACATTTAAATTTCAGTATCACAAAATGTAACTTTTATATAATTGTAATTTTTTAGCCGTTCTTACCAGAAAATTTCCCCTCTGTAGTAAGGCAAATTATTAAATGAAACACACATTGCTTTTTTAAGGCATTCAAACCATAGAAATATCATCCTGGGTGGCATATGACTGTCTCTACTTTGGTTCACACTGAAAATAATATCAGTAATTGCACATGCCACTTCAAAAGTTCACATGGAGAGTGCAGCTTATAAATAGCTTAAATAAATAAACTGCTCTGAATGGTTTTGTTTTCTGCCTTATTTTTGTCTGCAGTTATACATGGCTCTCAAAGCAGTTTCTCCAGAGTGTGGTTGCCATCCTGTTCTGCCCACCATTAAGAGGATTATAATAATTTATCATTATTAAATCCCTGTGGGTGTATGTTTGACTTTCACTTAAATCACTTGCATTTATATAGCAGAGGGCAATGAATTGAAACATTAGCTTTCAATGTATTCTATACTCTAAGGACTTTCTGAAGGACTGTGAACAATAATATTTGCCAGGTGCAGATTGTTTAAGGCAAGAGCCCTACTTCTGGAACAAAAGATATATTCTATTATCTCAAAATGCAACTGGTGGGTGTTTGTTCCTTAGTTGCTTCTGGTTGTCTTTACTTTCTTTGTGTTTTAAAGCCTGGGATTGGCAGCAGATGCTGTTTGGTAGAGCATCAGTGCATTCCTGAAAGGGGAGGTGAACCATGGCGGCTGGGACGGCGCAGCTGAGAAGCCTCCTCAGAGGCTTCCCGGCCGCTGCAGGGGCAAGGGGGAGCCTTTTTTCTAAAATAAAAACAGGGGGAAAGGCTTTTTCCCTCACAGGGGGAAATGGGCCTGTGCTGGGAGAATGCTGGCAAGACGCCCCACCGACGCCCGAGCCCTGCGCTGCCGTCCAGGGGGGCTGGTGTAAGTGCCCCAATGCCAGCGACTGTGCCAGTCTGCATGGTGCAAGGAACACAGATGCTGGCATAGGGGTCACGCTGGCTCCTAAGAGCATTCGCCCCTTCAGGAATGCACTGTAAGTCTGTATAGAAGTATCAGTTTAGTTCATGGTAGAACCTATCTTCTGCGTTAAGGGTACTTTGCAAAACCTAATGTTGTGAAGATACAATGAATTTTGCTGCATTCAAAAGTATTTGCAGCAAACTGGTGTTCCTCAGGCCTTTATAAAGCAGCATACATCCTCTAAAACCATACTGACTTTGAGAGGAACTTAGGTGTAGCTAGGGTTGCCAGGTCCCTCTTTGCAACCGGCAGGAGATTTTGGGGGTGGAGCCTGAAGAGGGCGGAGTTTGTGGAAGGGAGGGACTTCAATGCCATAGAGTTCAATTGCCAAAGCGGCCATTTTTCTCCAGGTGATCTGATTTTTATCGGCTGGAGATCAGTTGAATTAGCAGATCTCCTGCTACTACCTGGCAGTTGGCAACCCTAGGTGCAGCCCTATTATTATTTTTTATCAATATCTTCCTGCTTTGTTTTGACAAAATGCAGCTACTTCTGGGACCACTATTTGAAGAGGGAGGGCAACATGGGGAGTTTAGCCCTTTCTCCTCATCCAGTTTTCCTGTGGAAATTGCTAATTTTAAGCAGCTTAATTCCCCACTAGAGAAATCTAACAGGTAACTTCAGATTGCACTTCCCAGAGACTACATTATATATAAAAAAGGAAAACAGTGACGAAAAGGATCTTAGAACTAGAACATGTAATTCCACCCTAAAGCAATGTGATTCTAAGTTTACTTAATTTGGTTGGAAGTAAATTTCATTGAATTCAAAGAAAAATGAGGAGAAACTTAATGACCTTGTGAATTTGGAGAGAGTTTTTATTATTGAAGGTTTTTGTTCCCACACTTCATTTCAAATTACAATAAACTGTGTTAACGAAATCCAGGTATTCAACTTCTTTTGTGTTGTGTGTTTAACATTTGGGAGTGTCTAGTGATTCTAATACTTACCAACCTTAATTTGCTACCCTGCAACAAAGGTGAAACAGAGGACTTCGAATGCTTTGGGATAATTTTTCTAGTAAGTGTCTGTGTATGCTTGGAGGAATTAAAAATAAGCACCCAGTGAACCAACAGTGTTTTCTTTTACAATATCCACCCCATTCCCTGAGGAGTCTCATTTGAGTTAAAAAATCTGCACAAAAGCAGGCAAATGAGAAACAAAAGAGGCTGTTCTGAGATATTATTATGGAGAAAAATTTATAGCAAAGATACAAATGAGATCTTTCTCACAGAACGATCTCCTTGAAATTACTTCCTAGTAGCAACCCTAAATTGTGCCAGAAGGAAAATGACTTCTGCTCAGCACTGCCCTGCTTGAGGGGAAAT
This sequence comes from Euleptes europaea, assembly GCF_029931775.1. Classification (NCBI taxonomy): domain Eukaryota; kingdom Metazoa; phylum Chordata; class Lepidosauria; order Squamata; family Sphaerodactylidae; genus Euleptes; species Euleptes europaea. The sequence continues at coordinate 43,567,981 of NC_079316.1, forward strand.
GACTTCAGTTCAACGGTGCCCTGCTTGAAGGACTACGAGCAAGATTTAAAGCTAAAGACATTCCCAGCTACATGTGCACCTTTCCTGAAATATGTTTATGTGCAAAGCTGAAGCCACAAGCTGAGATAATATAAACCTCACTTTACACTGCTTCTCCAGAAATGAAAAATCAATTATTTACATCCTCAAGTACCCAGTCTTTGAAATATATACACGACTGAGTAAAAGCACTCCATGGTTAGGGGCAAAGATGTTTTAGGAAAAGGTGGCCATTTTTTTCCTTCCTAATTCTTCAAAGGCTGGTTTTTCCTTCCCAGGTCTCACAAAGGTATTTTGCGCCTCAGTGGGTTTGTTGCCTAACTCTTCCGAGCCTGCAGTGACTACCAGGAGCCAGCTTCCTCTTAATGGCACAAGGTCAAAGAACCATCAAGGCAAACCGCTGCAATTATTTTGAAACCACCAAACTGTGTAACTAATGTGCCAGTATTATAAATCATTAAACAATGGACGACTCCACTAAGACCTTTTGAAATCCCCATCATGCCTTTCTTCTATGCTCGCTGACTTGACACATTGCAGGTGAAACCCTGTACTGAATCCTATTCTTTTCACATACGGGTTGTATGAACAGCTGCCTAGTGAACTCCTCAAATGATTGAGATTGCCTGGAATACTTTCTGGTGTGGTTTTCCTGTATTTTTTTAACAGATGGGTCCTATGGTAGAGCTTTGGGTACAAGCAAAGAGATTGATCCACTTGAGACCAGCGTATCCCAGAGCAAGCCATCTCCTTATACAATTCCCTCCTTACCACAGTATCAGTTAAAATGGTTCAGTGGGCAAAAAAGATTGGTGTTTTCAGTGTCACCTTTCTGTGACAGACCATAACTCTGGAATGTTCAGATAGAGGATTCTTCATATGAACACATGAGGCTGCTTTATAGCTAGCAAGGAAACATTAATATGAGTCAGATTATTGGTCTATCTTGGTCAGTACCACTTGCTCTGACTGGCAGCAGCTCTCCAGTGTCTCAGAGTCTCTTTCATGTGACCTGCTACCCGATCCTTTGAACTGGAAGTGCTGGTGGTTGAACCAAGGACCTTCTGCAGGCCAAGCAAATGTAGTACTTTGAGCCCCAACACCTTCCTTACATTTGAATCCTCTTTAAGTCTTTCGGAACTTTGCTTTCTACAAATACATCTTATTTGTCAGCTTTTGGGAATCTGAACTATTAAAATTGATCAAAGAGTGCTTCATATTAAGAAGAAGCAGAAATTGTGCTGCTAATGTTTCCTTGCTAGCTGTCTTCATGGCAATATATTTTATAATGATTTCAGGAAGCCTCAAACAATGCAGTGTAGAAGTGTTTTTAAAAATAGGATCTCAGCTAATAAATGAAGCCATAGAATGGCTGCCTCCAGCCCTTTCCATCAGTATCTTTTCATCCCAAGGATCTCCTGCATGCTTTGTTTGGCAGTCAAACTTTAGAAGGGTGAGTGCTTGGCTGAGCATCAAGGGGTATGACCAAGTATGTATTGTTGCTAACAAGGTATTTTGGAAACCATGAGAAGATAATGGAATTTGATGCAGCTGGCTACAAGTGGTCCATTGGTGAGGAGACAGAAGGGTCCAGTGGTCCCAGGGCTGCTTTGAATAATGGGATGAAAGATGATTTGCCCAGGGCTCACCAACATCACAGGCCCTCTGCCAGACCTGTAATAAAGCACCCTCCTTTTCTCTAACCAAAAGTGCTGCCACCACTACAGGCTACATACTGCTTTCATGCTCACTGTCATGCCTGGGGAGAGCCAGGTTCAAATCCCCATTCTGCCATGGGAGCTCACTGGGTGACCTTGGACCAGTCATTCTGTCTCAGCCTAACCTGCCTTACAGGGTTGTGTTTGTGAGAATAAAATGGAGGGAGGGAAAACAACGTTGTAAGCTGATTTGGATGGGGAGAAAAATGGGGCATAAATATCTACATAAATAAATAGTTCATAAAATTGTTTAATACTTTCTTACAAGCAAGGTTAACCAGTGGGGAACTCTATCTTAGCAGTTGTTGAGAGCCCAGCATTACTTTAGTGCAGGTTTGGTGATCTGTCAGATTCCTGTATTCTGAAGAATAAAGTCCTATACTAGCTGCAGACTGAATTGGAAACTGACACTGAATTGGAAGTGCCTAGTAACAATTAGATAATTTTACATTTATATCTCTATCATGAAACTGAACTGAAAAATTATGAACCTTTTATATAAGCCTGTGTCGCCTGGGGCTTTCTGTCCTATAATGTATTCATTACATTGCCCATTTCTGTTAGCGAACATGATAATAGAATTTTGACAAATAGCATTCAGTAGATAATGTGACTCGTACAAATGAAGCAATCATTATTTCTTGAAGATGTTAACACCCAGAATTTACAAGACAATGTGTCAACTGTGGTCACAATAACATGCAATTGTTATTGCTAAAGAGTTTGATGATTCAACTGTACTGAAAATATACTTTTGAAATGACCATTTCCATTTACACACTGTCATAATAATGCTGATACTTAAAGCACTAGCACTGCATTTTCTTTAAGACAGAGAATGATGTATTATATGGCAGATCCTATACAATAATTACTAAAACAAAATTACTAAAGGGGGGCAAGGTTTTGCTGTGCCATTTTATAAAATCAAGGGGTCAAGGAAATCCCTTCTGCCAAAAGGAGTATCACAAGATGTGTGTTTGAATTCTGATTTGCAATGCTTGTAGCTTATAATACTCGCCATGAAGAACAGCTCTACCATCTCAGTTGCAAATTGGCTCTAAATTATCCACAGACGTTTCCACATGTAGGTTCTCAGTTTCTTCCTGAATTTTGCACACAGAAAACAAGGGCTCTGGTTATTGTTTCTTAGAGAGATTAATTTTGCAAGCTGTAGTGTGCTGCTGTACCACACCATGCCTTCAACCACTATAACAAAGTTAGGTGCCATAGGCTGATAGCACACTGATTCACTAACATTGTGTTGTAGCAAGACTGCATATCCAGTCACCCAATTTAAAAGAGAGTTCTCTCCCAATGTTCTCTGTCTATCAGTAGGGAGCCTTCAATATGCTCAGTATTGTGGAGTTGTGTTCATGTGTGGCCATGCTCTAAATCAACATACTATGCCATCCTCCTCTAGTAGAAATATAATTCTGTCCAACTCTCTCTCTCTCTCTCTCTCTCTCTCTCTCTCATTCTCTCTCTGAAATGCTGTTTTCACGAGCATAGCTGCCTATCTTTCCCTCCCTTCAGCTTGTGCCAAAATGTCTCCTGAGCAGCTGCTTCCTGCTAGCTCCTGTCAATGATTTGTAGCAGGTTTCCACTCAAGGAGAGCAAACAGGCCTTATCGATGTATCTTCCTCACAAGCTTTTATCCCACTCTTAAAAAGGCAATCGACATTTCCAGTATTTTTCAGTTCCCCCTTCCTACTCCTAAGACTTCTCAGGTCATGAGGAGAGGAGTTCAGTTTCTCCAGACTGCTTTTTTCTTCAAAAGACAAATGCCAGTGTTTGTCTTGAAGCCCTCTTCTACAAAACTGCTTTCCTAACTAGTTATTCAATATAAAATAACTGCAGAGAAAACAGAAGGGGAGGCTGAAAATACCCATGTAGTTCATGGATACTGTCAAAGGAAAAGGAGATATGAAATAGGACACAGAATTCATTTACCTAAACATCTTGTTTACCTTTCAAGTCTGTTAAAATATCCCACACCATTTTATAGCTTTTCTGACAGATTAGTCATCTGTCACAAATACAATTTAGAGCAAAACTGAATATACAGAATCCATTTAGAACTATTCCTCAGTCAAAACAGTCCTCTCCTCTTAAAAAATTGTGGAAAGAAGAAATACTTCTACCAACAGCAAAAAGCTTGAGCAGTACTCTGTGTAATGTAATCTAACATTTGTTTTTATTAAATTACATTTCCTTCTCTTTTGAAAGCTCTGTTAATTCTCTCAGATGAACAGTTCTGCTGTTGATTGTTGCCAAGGATGTCAAACCACTTTAAACACTTAATACTTTGCAAAACTTGGTACTGACTACAGTTGTAGTTGATTTAGTGGCAATAATTGATTTAACTATCCTGGACAAATGATATTACATGATTATGAAATATAGATCAATCCCTTTTAATCCATCTGAAATCAGATTGTTCAAATATTTACTAAGCATTCAGATTTAGTATATGAAGAGAAATGTATCTAAATTGCAATCTGCTAGCACCAGAATAACACCCACAGAAGTATTTTTAATTGTATAATCTAGCCATGTCCTTTGCTGTCCCAATATAAATCATTGTATGTTTCCTCCTGGAATGGCAGGCTCTCTTTTCCCCCCTTAAATAATGCCATATTCACACAGTGTGCACATTTGCATAATGGGCACATACACTCCTACATCACCAACCCAATATATTCAGTGCTGCGTGCCAAAAAAAAAATGAAGACGAGGAAGGCCATAAAGGGTGATTGTGAAGTAGCCAGGCCCAGTTTCTAGTAAAGGTAATTTCTGGTGGCTTCCCTCACCACATGATCTGCTTTCTTCAAACTTCACTGATACATAGGTCAGCCTTATTCTCTTCCCTCATGTCCCTGCAGCTGCAAAAGTCAAGGGAGTAGAAAGTATGAGAAAAATAATGTTGCCTTACACTTCTGTTTTTGTTGAAATAAAAATTCCAAATTCTACAACCTGAGGAAGAGAGATCATTGCTCAATGAAAACCTCTCATCATGAGTTAGGGTTGCCAGCTCTGGGATGGGAAATACCTGGTGATTTGGGGGTGGAGCCTGAGGAGGGTGGGGTTTGAGGAGGGGAGGGACTTCAGTTGCATATAAAGCCATAGAATCCACCTTCCAAAGTGACCATGCTCTCCAGGTGAACTCTGTCGCCTGGAGATCAGTTTTAATTCCATAGGATCGCCAGCCAGCACCTGGAGGTTGGCAACCCTATCACGAGTGTAACAGCACTTGCTTTTCAGACCACTCACAGTCTGCTAAGCCACTTACAATCTGTGTCATCTAACTGACAGTGGAGGTCAAGTGAATGAAATAACATAATATATAATTGCATCTGAAGAGTGTATTTGATTGATTGCTGTGACACTAACAGGAAAAATCCAAAGGCTTCTCCTCTTACTTGACAGGATGAGCCACAGAATACTTCATTGTGGAGGAAGGTTGGCTGTATATCACATGCAAACAATATGCTGTTAATAAAGGAAACAAAGGATATCTACTAAACTCTATTCACTATCCGATCAAAATCTGCCTGACCATTCTTCCTCTCCCCACCCCCTACCCCCCACCTGTTCGTGCCTTCTGTATGTCTTTGGAGGAAATCAACATTTTTAAAAAGTGCCCTCACATTAGTAGTGCTGGGTTGTCATTGTTTTTAAAAAAGATGGCTGATGATTGGTGGAACAGAGAGTGAATGAGGCAACAGAGAGTCTAAAATGGCAGAGTGTTTCATAGACTTGATATAACTGAATTGACATCTAATGTGTCTAATGTATCTTTTTGGAACTAATTATTTTTGGTACAAGGCTTCCCTTGGAAATCATCTTTCTGTTGCTTGAACAACCAAATCCTTTATCCCGTTTCCACCATCTCAACCATGTCTAAAGCAACATCAGTTATTCAGCTCTATCTTATTGAGCATTTTAACTCATCAGTTCTCTGTCTTTCAAAGGAAAAAAAACTTTAAAAATTGTGAATGTATTTCATGATAATACATTTTTATTGAAAGAAATTAGACTTAAACTAAGCTCTCTTTTCATTAAAGCCTGCATATTTCATAGACAGCGGAAGCACTTAAGAGAGAGGGGGAAAGTCTACGGTTTTTAGATGGCTGAAAACTCCCCATTGCAATTCACAGGGGTCTTCTTAATAATAAAATAATCCATTTGAAGTTTTCTAGATTAGTGCCAGGCCAAGGAAATAAGTTTCCTCTTGGGGGTCATAATGCTTTCAACCTTTAAAAGAATGTAAAGGATGTGCACCGTAAATGGACAAACAAAGGTATGATACAGAGTTGATTACATCAAGTAGCATGTCCATTTTCTTTGACTTCTAGGATTTTCACTGGAAATGTTCTGTAAAGACCTAATTAACATAATTTGTAGGCCCTTGATAAATTTAAATATGAGAAGATAAACGATATGGGAACATTAATATTTAATGACTGCCTTTTAGGATATGTTTAAAGGGATTTTATATGGCAGTATTGTCTTATATACAAGAAAAATATAGCTATGTTGGTTAAATGGCAAGTTTCCTAGATTTCGGGTTTTGATATGGCTTGGAAGGGAGTTAGAATCTGGTTGATATGGCTCAAGTTTGAAATCTACGGTCACCGCACAGAGGCAGGCAATGACAAACCACATCTGAATGTCTCTTGCCTTGAAAAACCTTTGGGTCACCATAAGTCAGCTGGGACGATGGCACTTTCCATCACTACCAATACCAGAGAATGTCACCTATCAAATGCTATAAAATATCAGCTGTCAGATCTCAAATACCAGATTCAGAGTTTACTTTGAAAATATTTTGAAAGAAGTTATTTGCTAAGGAGAATTTTGAAGAGGGCTTTTTAATACTAATTTAACCCATGAAAATTGTGTGCAATATGATCTATCCGTCTTTCTCCTCACGTAATACTTGAAGTGGTACAGGCTCCATACAGGGCCTTCAGGTACACAGTCAGAATTCCATGATCCCCTGGCATATTAACACAATGATCCTGACACTATCCATTCTAATGCATTCCAGCTGTTGTCAATAGATCTGCTCCCCAGTATATGATTCCAGGAGTATTGCTTAAACCTTTACTTAACAGATCTGGATTTTCATAATAAAATGTCATAGATATTCAATAATTAGCATATATTCAGCCAGTGCTGCAAAATGGAATTAAAGTTTGGCTAAGGCTTCCTTGAGACCTTCTGTAGACTCTTTACACATTTTCCTTGAGCAAGATTCTGCTTAAGAAATGAAAGGCCTTCAAGTGCCAGTAAGACAATTCCATGGCCCTAAGCCAACAGAACACTTAAGCATGTGCATAAATTTGAGCACACATGTAGTTTCATGGAGATCAATGGGCCTGACTCAAAGACCACCAAAGTCACCAGGAACTTGTAAAATGATGCCCTTACAGTTACTCATAGACTTAGGCCCTGATCCAGCAGAGCACTTATCAGATCAATGATGTCAGGTAGTCAGCCCAGGGAACTGACTGAAGAGAGATGAGGCTGGAGAACAGTAATGATTAGCTGAGTCACACTTCAGAGTGAACAGAACAAGCATGATGTGACGGTAATTACTGCTTCAGCAGAAGAAGGGCAATTTACCCTAACAGAAAGGGGTGATGAAGTCTCCTGACTGAATGCATTTTGCCTAAGCAGCAACATCACCCTTCTGAGTGAAATACATTGTAGTTTTCATTCGTCCTCAAAAGGAGGCAAAACACTGGGGCTGAGTAATGAAAAGGTTTCTGAACAAAGCCTACACTAGACCTGGGCATGGTTCATAATTTGCCTTACTTTTTTTTTTATTGTGTGCTAAACATTTCTCACACTTTGTTAAGACTGCTGTTTCAAGGTGAACAGGGCACTTGTTAAAAACTCAGAGTTTCCATGCTGTGGGTTGCAATCATGCTGGGTGTTAGATTATGAGTCTCGATTCCTGCAAAGACTGGTTTCCTCAAGCTGGAGATGAAGTGATATGTGACAAGTGGAGTCAGGTAGAAGGGGCATGTGGGGACAAGCAATGTTGTGAAGCAGGGGTCGCCAACCTTGTCTTTAATTAGAGCTATTTCTGAGTAATGAAAAAATATCCTGAGCTACTTCCCTGTCTCCCAACACATTACCAAGTTTTCTTCTGTCCTAGAAACAGACCATGGACAGCATAAGAAATGAAGCTATCAGCTAAGCAGCCCAGAAAAAAAATATCTGTGAAATAAAAGCTTTTTTAAAAAAAGTTTAGAGATCTTTCATTCTCTTTTACTGGGCCTTCTAGAGGATAATTCTGGGGGTACATGTGCTACTTTACAACAGATAGAGAGCTTCCAAAAGCTCATGAACTACCTGTTGGGCTCCCCAGTGTGAAGTATATAGGAGTGTCAGAGCTTGTTCCTAGAGGAAGAAGCAAAGCAGGTAGTATAGTTAATGGGCAAGTAGGAGCTCAGCTTGGTTCCTAAAGGACACTTCATTCATACACTAACTTGACTGTCAAACTGAGCAGCCCTAGTGTTACCTCTACATTGTGAAATTAATATCTAATTGAAATGTCTCCAATAACAGGCAGCCATTGTTTCCTAGTGGTTATTGACATAAAGATGGAATTTTCAGCCACTTCACTCCTGAGAATTGCAGCTGAAACACCAGAGCAACCTCTAACTGGAACCCTTTCTCCAAGCAGCTACATTCCCAGCAAGTGATGTTTTGTCTGAAAAGGTTTTCAAATTTTCACTCAGGTTGGAGAGCCATTGAAGAAATTACCTGCCATTCCTATAAGATTTTGCCATTTATGGTGAGCCAGCTGTGTCCCTTCCTAGGTAAAAAAAAGAACTTGCTACTGTAGTGCATGGTAGTATACAGATTACATTACTGCTATGCACTCTGTGTGGGGCTGCCACTGAAGAGTGCCCAGAAATGACAATTGGTACAGAATGCTGGTGTAAGCATGCTGACTGGAATGGGCTATAGGGACCACATCGCTCCAGTCTTGGCCAATCTACACAGGCTCCCATTCTGTTTCTGAGTTGAATCCAAGGTGCTGGCATTGACCTTTAAAGCCCTATATGGCTTAGGACCAGAATACCTAAAAGACCACCTGCTCCACTACAAACCTAGCAAACCACTACAGTCATCTTCCAATGTTCTGCTTCAGTTGCCCCCGCCTTTGGAGAATAGGAGGGTAGCAACCCAAGAAAAAGCCTTCTTGGTTATGGCACCAAAACTGTGGTGGAATTCCCTCCCCAGGGAGATTCGTCTCTCCTGCTCTATCATTATCTTCCACCAGTGAGTGAAGGCATTTTGTTTGATTTTACATTCCCTCACTGACCCTCCATTCTGTTTGTGTATGTAATTATTGTTTTACATATGTGTATTGTTTTTAAAGGTGGTTTTTAATGGTTTCAACTGTTCACTGCCTTGAGGGCTTTTACTGGATGGGAAAATGATGATAACATTATCATCACTATCATCATCATCATTGTTGTTGTTCCATTGAGAACTGACACATGTTAAATTAACTGGGGAAAGTAATGGATTGCATAAACTGCACAAGAGATGAAGTCAGTTATACTCTTCATACAGTTCAGGGCTCGATCTCCATTTTTAGCTGTAAAATGCCATTCTCATTAACTTCTGCAGGAAGCCTTGATATATCAGCAACAAATCAGGACTGGCCCTTACACAGCATGATCAAATCTATGAAAAAATGGTGACCAGCTTTTGATGAGCCACACATTATATCACTCCTGACATGCTGTGTCATTTTACTGCTGGAAAATGTGACATATAGCTCAATGTGATGCAAAATGACATGGTGCAACTGCGAATGCTATATATATGTAACAGATAATGTGAGGGATCCAAGCAATATGATGCCAAGGTGAGTTTTTTTATTTATAGGTTATTCATTTTGCCTAGAGTTAAATGGGGTGCATGAGTTCCTGTCTTTGTCACTGTCCAGTTGGCTGTGTTGTCAGTTGTTGCCATTTCTTCACACAGCCAGCTTTCTCACCATCAGCTCTTTCCCCTTTGTCTTCTGGATCAAAACTAACATGTTATTTCAGGATACCTGGCAGGGGGAATGGCAATCATGAAGAACAGAATATTTTCAGTAAGTCCTCTCAACACCTGCTCATGATATCTTTCAATGGTTATTCAGTACAACTGGAAAGTTAATTTTGTTAAATCCTCATTAAGCTAATAAGGCCTTTTATGCAAGGCTGCTTCCCTCACCATCACCCCCCCTGACTGCTTCGGGGCTTTGCTTTGATTATGCATGCCTTTTCCAACTGTCAGAGGTCACCTCGCTCTCCCCGCATGTTTCTGTGTGTTTTGCCCGTGTTTTCTGGATGCTGTTACAGCCAGCATCCAGGAACCACGGGCAAAACGCGTGGAAACGCACGAGGAGAGCAAGGCGACCTCTGACGGTTGGGAAAGGCATGCATAATCAAAGCAAAGCCCTGAAGCAGTGGGGCGGTGACCGCGAGGAAACAGCCATGCATTAAAGGCCTATGACCATGTACAAAAGCTGATTCAAATGTTCGGAATAAGCACAAATCAAGCACTTCCTGGACTGTACTACTTTACATTTCTGGTAGGAGGCTGCATATTTGAATGCTCTTTCCCATGCCCCCTGCACAAGGTGTAGAGAGGGACATTCAGGTGTCTTCCTGATGTTCTTGCTTTCCACATCCAGGCATTATGGAGAATCACTGAAGCATGAGATCCTCCACCTGCAGTCCCAAGCGTTCACTGTAATTGCATAAATAGCCTCCCACATTCAGCCCAGGGCTTACAAAGATTCCTGTATCATATGTCCTATATTGTAGGGATCACATGCAGAAACTAAGCAGTTGGTTTGCATGTGTATCAGCCCTGAAGACTTCAGAATATGAAAACAATGAAGAACATTTTGCTATGTTAGGATGCTCTTTCACACCTTATATCCGATTTCTCACTAAGTCTGCGAATGTTTTCTGGGGGTTTTGACACTCCTTTGTTCTAAAATTGGCACACAATGTTTGACAATAGAAATTGTAATTGAATATAATTTGCTGCAATTTGACAGCCAAAAGTGTAGTTCCCCCTTTTGCAAATATGAAGAAGATACGGTTTGAAATGTCACCCACTTATTTAAAATTGCATGACAACAAATTCTGGATGTCAGGGCATGTCAGATCATTTCAGGTGCATAAACAAATGAGCTTTGGGCTTTATTCCAGAAGATACTCTTTCAAGTTGCACAGAAATGAGAGACAGCAAGTACCAAGTCCATGAATCCCATGTTGCTCTAAGCCATTAACAACAATTATAGCTTCATGTTTTGCCTCTAGGGTTCCAACAGCCAACCAGAACTATGCTTCTTAACAACTGTTACTATCTTACAAAAGTCACTTGAATCATGGGACATCTTTGGATACCTGTGATCGTGCCTTGAAGCAATGACTTCAGGTAACGGTCTAATTAAAAGCTCTTTTATTCATTCCTGAATGCAGATATGCTGTGCTTTAGTAGTCTGTTCAAAGACTAACAGCCCATTCCTGACCTCAAAGGATGAAAGTTCTTTGGGGGCCAAAAAGGAGCTGCACCAGCGTAAGCCTTCAGGTGGGCTCGGATGCCACCAGGAAGACCCAGACCTCAGTCTCCCAGCACTGCCACAGCAGCGCCACCCAGGGATGCTGGCTGGGCCTTCTGCTGGCATCCCACCGGTGCAAAGGCCCGGACCGGCATCCCAGGGGGGGGCATTCCCAGTAGGCAGCTTCTGGTCCCCTTTCGGCACAGCATGCTGGCAGGGAGAACAGTGTTGTTGCACCTGCTTTTTTGCTGGCGCAGCCTAGCTGTTCTCAATGGGGCAAAATGCCCCATAAAAAAATGTAAAAGCCCCTAAAAGGCTTTTTCACTCCATGCTGAGCAGGACTGTAGTCCCTTCGTTTTATAGGGCTGCCAGGGACTATGTGAAGGCAAAGTTGTCCCACTCTCATAGGAGAAGAGTGTACATCCCATCCAACATCTAGACCTTCCCTCAGGTGCAGCAAGTGTACCTCTCAGGGTGGTATAGCCAGTCTCTGCTCACACCAAGGTTCTTGATGAGGCACACAAAGCAGACATCTCTGTCACTCCTGAGAAGTAGTTTGCGGGCTGTGAGTTGCAGACCTGTGAGTTGCAGAACTACTGGATCATGAAAGAGATGATCTGACTGGACCTCTCTGCCATGGCCCAGAGGCTCATCTTGTGCCCTCTGACAAGAATGCAGAGTGAGCATTTTTATCCTACACAGGCAACATTGTTAGCCCACATTGCTCACATCTGCTCTTCTGGACAATTTAGCAGTTGGTCTTCCTCAAGGTCAACTTGCCACTGTTCAGCTACCCAGTTTTGGGCTTTGAGGATGAGTGAAGTGAGCATGTGCTTGTGCTTCTCTCAGTCTGTTTGGGGAGTCAAGGAGAAACACTAATCCCAAAATTAAAATGCCACTAGAAAGAAGCAGCAGGGCAGTTAGACAATTTGATTGGCAGTATCCCTACATCCCTACATCATTCCAAAACAAGCTTGCACCAGAACACCTCAACTGAACCCTAGTAGCTGTGCAGCACAGGGGGGAAGTTAGTGGTGGTGCTCAGTCATTAGCCACCCCAAATCAAAATTACATGCTAAAAATAATACAGCTGCACCAAAACTGTTCTCCACCTTGTTGGAACAAGAGATTATATGGGCAGAGTTAGGGACCTGTGTGTCAAACATTTGGATTTAAATCAGCATAACCCATAGGAGCACCATAGATGAAGTTAATCTGCATGCATACTGGTGTTGTTTGTAACATTCTTCGTTGCAGGGGTGGGAGGTGGGAAAAGGAGAGACAGTGATGAAAGGCAGCTGTAGTACCTAAGGCTCCCCTCCCTCTGAGGCAGTGATGGTGTGCAGACTGCTGAGAAAGGAGGATCTGAGCGCACCCAAAAAACCCTCCCTCTCAGCTTCTGAGGCCTTCCTTAGGGAAGGGATGTAAATGTATGCTTGCCTCTGTGTCAGTGCCTGGACTTGCAGACTTGCAGTTCTTCTAGGCTTCTGTGGATTGCCATTGGTTCTATTGTGCATGCAAAAGTGCCCTCCTTGCCTAACTTTGTTCTGCTGTGCTTCTCTGGGTTAACATTGGTACTATTGGGTTTGCAAAAGTGCCTACCTTTGCTTAAGATTGTTCTGCTGGGCTTCTGTGGATTTCCCTTGGTTCTGCCAAAAAAAGAAAAAAGCATTCTACTGGGATTCTCTGATTTGACATTAGTTCTGTTGGGTTTGCCACATTGGCTTGTGGTTGTGCTGGGATTCCTGGATTCTTCATTGGTCTCCATAAGTCAGCTGTGACTTGATGGCACACACACACACATTCTGTCATTGTCTCAATCCCACTGGCTCTTCTTATGACTCCAGTCATCTCCTGGATCTCTGGTGGTGGGCTAAGAAACCTATCCATTCATCCACTTAGAACTCAATATTAAATATTTGATACTTGCCACAGATTTATTTTTTCAGGGTCTACATTCCTGGAGAGTATCCATGCACTTAATCTTTTAAGTGGCTGGAGATAAATTAGCTTAAATTCTTTGTTATCTGTTTCTATAGGGCATATGCTAATTTAATTGATGATGATTACATGAACTGCTTAGCATTGTGCTTTCCACCCATAATCATTTTTTCAGTCAGTGGAGGCATCTCCCTTAGTCACTCAGTGTTTATTAAACTCCTTCCTCTCAGATCCATGGCACCACATCCAAAGCCAGTTTATAATAGAAATTATTCTTTCCAGACTATTGTCGTTCAGTAGAACTCTCACGGAGCCTATTTTTTTTCTTTAGCCCATTATTAACAGCATTCAAGAAATTATTTATTACATGCTTACCAAAGTTGTTTGCGTATCATACAGCATAATTACAAGATATGTAGAAAAATGTGAAAAAGAGTCAAAGCAGCTCAGCATTGCAGCCAACTGCAGCATGGTAGTCCGGCACAAAGGCTCTCTCCTGCTCATCAGGCATGGGCAGATTGTAACTGCAGACTTACTCGGTACTGGACTGGAGCCACTTTATGTTTCTGGAAAATAATAGACTTCCTTGGGCTAAAGGAGCTTTGCCTGGTCCTTGTCTTTACTCCTTTTCATTGTGATTGGCCGCTACCCTTCCTCATCTCCATACATATTTTGTCTTCTAGTTTGTCTGTGTAACAAAGAACCTGTTGCAAGCAATTTACCATTCCCTGTTCTGCCCCTCCCTCTTTCAGGCTTGCTTCCTGACTCTGCAAGCCTTTCTCTGGTTTCCTCTCTAACCTACAATTTTGCTATGCCCCACCAATTCATCGGGGTTCAGTTCACCAGGATGATCCAACCTTGCCTGTATGCAGATCCTTCATTCCTTCTGCAAGGCCCCAACTCTGAAGATATGTCTCACCTTCTGTCAGGTTAAGTGACACCAACTCAAAGACCACCAAAGTACTAACCTCCTTTACAACCATTTTCTTGAACCTTCCTTTGCATCTAAATCCTGCATTCTGTATCTAGTTTATCATCATGCAGCCTTCAGCTGTCACGACCAGAGGTTGTTTCAATTCAATCAGACAGTATTTGATGACTGAGAATTTTCTGGAATTTGCCAGCCATTAGCTTAAACAATATTGAGCTATCAATCATCACTGAGATGAAAGAGGTCACTAACAAGTTCCAGGCATGTACAGAAAAGAACTGCTAACAAATTACTAGTAGTATAGTTTGAAGTGAGAAATTATGGAAGAATTAATTTCTGCTTTACAGGTAATATTGGCAAGTTACAATAAACCAAATGGATGTGTTTAAGTGCATACTGAGATTGACAAAGCGTGAATTACAAAAACAGCAACCTACAGCATATGTTATTTCTTATAGTTAGAAAGAGCCAAGTGAGATTTATTAGTCTACTGTAGTATGCATGCAGAGTCGGTAAAACTGCAGTGACCAATATCAAATGTCCCCAGGAAGAGTAGCCGAAAGAAAGAAGGGTGAGATCAAGAAGGGATGTATATTGTGCTATTTTGATTTGTAAAACTGATAATTCAATATAAATCTAGCAAGATCTAGAATTCATATGTCTAGATGGGATGCTACACATGCATAAAAGGGGTTGGGTATGAGAAAGGAACCCCTTGAGCTCTACATGCTGTACTTTCTAGGTCAATATTAGGGTTGTGAAAAAAATTCGGTAAATTTTGGGTTCAGATTTATTGGGCCTGATTTTTTCGGTAAACCCGGAAATAAGCCAAATACCCATAGTGGTAAATATTGGTATTCGGCTTATTTCCGGGTTTACAAAAAAAAAATGGGCCCATTATAATCTATGAAAAAATATTTTTGAAGCTCCTGTGGGGGCATTTTTGGAGGTAGAGTTCCCAAATTTTCCAGGTAGCTTAAAGGAATTCTCCTTGTATGAACCCCAAAGTTTGGTGAAGATTGGGTCAGGGGGTCCAATTTTATGGGGTCCCAAAGGGAAAACTAGCAAAGTTCATGCAAGAAGTCACCAAACTGCCAAAAAAAAAAACCCTCTCTCTAAATTCAACAATGAGAATGATGATGATGACAACAACAAAGCAGTGCTCCCCAAAACAGTCAAATCACACACACCCCTTTCAGGTAACAGCCAGAAAGACCTGAAGCAGAGAAAACCCCAAAATTCAAACAATGCAACTTTGAAACAGCAACCAGTGGAGAAATGGAAGCAGAGCCTCCCACCCAAAATAATCAAATCACCCCCTCAAACTAGCAACCCTGCCCCCACCCCCACCAACCAACAGGCCAAGGCCACCAAACTCTCTCAAACCTCTGTGAGAAATGGCCTGTCCAGGAACCAGACCTGCTTTTATAGTCTTTGGCCAAGCACAGAAAGTTTGCAAATAATTCCACCCAAAAAAATAAAACCTTCTGTGACTGGCCAAAGAACACTGTTCTTCCTTACCTGAGCTCCTATTGGCCAATGAGAATTCCTGGCCCTCCTCCGTTCCCCTCTCTAGGTTGTCCTCTGTTGCAATCCAGGTAGACTGTACCAGCTGGCTTTGCAGCAATGCAAAATGCATTGCTGCCATTGGCCACATGGGAAGCTCCAGTGAGCCTTCCTATTGGCCACTCCAAGATGCCTGCTCCCTCCCTCCTGCTGCCCTGGAAACCAGCCAGGGGGCAGGATTACGAGGAAAGGAGATAGCTCTCCTTTAAACACAACAAGGGCCACAATGTGGGGTCTCCACAGAAGGCGAATAGCAGAAACCCAAAAAGCCGAATATTTATTCACCTTTTTTGGGAATCGCGTATTCAGGCAGATACCCATGTTTTGGTATGCGGTTGACCCAAAACCTGATTATTGCAGAAACGGCTAGTTTTGGGTTTATTTTCAGTTCAGGTATATCAATATGCACAACCCTACTCAGAATTGGAATAAAAATGCAATCCTTGCAGTCTTTGAGAGTACCTTATATGTAAGTTAGCAGTAAATCATAAGTACTCTGTCTTTTGCCATTCAAGGCATGATATTCAAACACAAATCATGTAAGAGAGACTGGCGGAAGGCTCCTAGTCCCAAACGCACAGAGGAAGGTAAAGCCAGCATTATCAATTGATCACACCAGAAAAGGATAGCTGCATTCAGAACAGGCATGTTTGGAAAGAAGTTCTGAAGACTGAGAAGTGTTTTGAATATTTCTGACTCTGAAACCTGTGCATTTTCCCAATATAGTGAGAAAATGGATGCTTAAATAACTAGTGCAAAATAAATTCCAGAGAGATAACCATGTTAGTCATTTGTAGCAAAAACAAGCAGAAGTCTTGTGGCATGTTCAAGGCTGACACTTTTATATTCTAGCATAAGCCTTCATGGACTCTAGTCATCAAATGTTTGAGCATCTGATCCTCATGTGTCAGACTTTAGTCTTTAATAGGCCACAAAGCTCCTGCTTATTTTCTTATAAAATAAGCATACTGTTAGCTTTAGAAACTGAAGAGCACTTGAGGAAAGAAAATCTTTAGCTTCAGTTCTGAAAACACTGCCCATTTTTTTCTGTAGACATTACCTACATTTCCCCCTGTTGCAGAGTGAGAAGTCATACTTCTGGATCTATCCAGAACAAGTTAATTGGGTAGGTATGGTCTCAGTGGACCCCCTTGATTGAGACACAAGGAAATGTATTAGTTTTTGTGAAATGGGTTTTTACCTAATTTGCTTAAGTTATGCCTATTTTGGAGTTCATGCAGACCAAACTTTCTATGCCTTTCTATGTTTTTAAACTAATCTTACCTGTAGACATTTTATTATTCTATAAACAATGATATATGCCAACAGTTCAGAGGAACAAAGGTCCTGCAGTTCAGGGGCATGAGAAAATTAGTGTTGTTTTCTCTTGACATTTTTGCAAATATTATGGAGAACTATCCAAATCATTCCAAAATAGAATCCATGTTTAATGCTAACTTATTTGGGAGTGGGGGAGAGCGTTATCATTATGAGCCAAAATAATGCAATGCAATGAAGGCCAACTGAAACAAAGGCAAAGCAATCTGGAAAGGAGGCTAAAAAAGCAAGTCCCTGCACCTTCAAGGGTAATGCTAAGAGACATTTTGAGATGATAGTGGAAGACAAAATCATCTATGACTTTGCAATGCAATGTGGTTGCTGAAAAGGTCAGTGCAATTTTAGGCTCCAGAAGCAAAGGCATCCCATCATGAAAGCAAGGAGTTGATAGCTCATTCCCAGTGAACTCTTTCACACACTGTATTCAGTTATAGGCATATCGATATTGGAGAAATGAAGACAAATTGAAGGAAGCCGAGAGAACAGAATAGCAATTATGGTGGTGGAAGGGTATCTGGGAAGAAAGAAAAAGAGGTTAAAATGTATAGCATGGCTAAGAGATGATGCAGTGACCTTCTACAGATATCTTGTGGCTGCAATCTGCAGGAAAGGCAATGAATTGCTTAGCATAGTATAAGGAGTAGGAAGTAATGGGAGCAAGATAAAATACACATTACGCCAAAACCCAGATAGACTTCATCACATGGTCTCTCGAAAGAAAATCCAGTGAGTTAGGGCTAGTTTAACTATTATTGTGAGCACCATCAAAGCCCTCTTCCCCATAGCCACACTCCAAAAAGTAATTTTTGATCTATCTAGCAGTAATGTCTTACTATGTGTGTATATGCAATATTTGGCACTGGCATGGGAGACTGCATGTATCCCGCATGTGATAGATTAGCATTTTCCAGCAGTGCTTCCGTATGAGGGGATGGTAATATTTGATCCAGCCTTTAACATGTGTTGTATAATGAACAGCTCAGCTAGATGTAACTGAATAAGCTACTGAATGTGCGGGATCAAATCTTGCCTCTTAGCTATAGATTGTATATTCATTATCCACTGGAAAAACAACAAAGCATCTTGTGGAATCATTTGTCTTTGTTATTCTTCTTGCAACAGACGAACACAGCTATCATTCTGGAACATGTCCATTTATAAAACACATGTTTCCTTTATATGGAAATATCTTTGTAGAAGAGAAATTAGCTGTTTAGTGTGGGTGGTAAAGATTTAATAGTTCGTGGTGTAATACAGTAAGCTGCCTTATACTAAAAACTTGCTGACATTTTCCTTCAAATCCCAAAAACATCCCATGCTGTCATGATATTTATGTGATCAAAGTTGTCAAACATCTTAGATCTGCATCTGTGGGAAATGAATAAGAAGCTTTCTGATTCAGATCTTTCACACACAGCATGGGTCCGTCTCATATCTTTCTTTTCCACGTCTCCTCTATTAATTGACAGCTTTGTTTGTATTCAATGTTCTGTTTCCCATTCTAGGGATTTACATAGTGCCTTTTCTCTCCTTCTCTCTCAGTTTTGCATGCCATGTCTTGCATGGCAAAATTAGCCATGTTTTGTTTGTTTGTTGTCTCCCCATGAAAATCTACAAAAGGCGTGGAGTCTCCTTTTTAGAGAAAAATGGGACATAAGGGCAAGGGGACCTAAATTCTCCTTCCTCCTTTGCCTTAGGTCTTCATGATCCTTTGCTCTAGTGGTTTTCTATCCAACCCAGAACATTTCCACTTCCAGTGTTGGAGCTGTTCTTGAAGAGAAGTGCCGGCAATGAAGGAGTGTGGGAAGGTTAGGAAGGGAAGGAGTCTGCCTAGCTCAGTCACTCACCTGTCCCTTTTGTTGTTAAAGTAGGTCCCTATTCCCACCCACCCCATTGAAGATGTAAGCAAGGGATACATGAAAAACAAGCATGCTGCTCCTGTCACATCTAATTTGACCCTTGAGCTGAGCTCTTCTGTCCTCACAACTTCTCTTCGTATAGTAGTCTCTTTTGTTCTGACTATTATACATTTCAATATAAAGCAATTAGGGGTTTTGGTCTTGTTTTTTAAGTGCACAATTAACAACATTCATATGAATTTAACAGCATAACTAATGTTATATGCATAAATAAATAACATAAATATTTTTAAGATGAATCAAGATATATATTATATATATAATATTGATTCATCTTAAATTTTTTGAAGCAGCTGGCAACATAGTTGAGAGAGCCAGCGTGGTGTAGTGGTTAAGGTGTTGGACTAGTCACTAGGACCTGGGAAACCCAGGTTCAAATCCCCACTCGCACCATGGAAGCTTGCTGGGTGACCTTGGGCCAGTCACACACTCTCATACCCAACCCTGGTTAGTATTTGGATGGGAGACCTCCAAGGAATACCACGGTCATGGCATGGAAGCAGGCAATGGCAAACCACCTCTGAACGTCTCTTGCCTTGAAAACCCTACAGGGTCACTATAAGTCAAATATGACTTGATGGCCAAAAAAAATTTAAAATATAAAACAATTCTGTAATAAAATCACAGCAGGAGCCAATACATAACCTAAAAAATTGATCCAAGACAAACAACACTGCCCATTAATACCATGGGGATTAACGCATGGGCAGAATGTTCTTGGTTCACTCCTCTCTTATCTCACAATATTTTAATCCGAGACTGGATAGTCAAACGCATGACGCTAGCCCATCCCACTATAAGTCCGAAGCAAGTAGCTGCTGGAGGCTCCCCGTGCGTTTGAGCCACCCATATAATGTGGGATAGTAGGGAGTGACCACCGTGTCATTGCCCAAGGATTGGCTGAGGGGTTATCCAATCAAAAGCCGATTCTCCCCTTTTTTTTCTTGGGACACCAGCGTTCCAGTATACTATCGTGATGGTGTTAAGTACCCCCCTACAGGGCTGGTCGGGGGGGTCTGTCTGGCCTGGAGAGGGTCGGGGCTTGAAGCGCCTCTTCAGCCTCAGACCAGTCCAAGGGAGAGTCTGAGCTTTCCTCTCCCTCGGAGGCTACCCGGGTGGCTCTATGCCTAGCCAGCCTGGGTCACAGCCTACTTCCTACCTGGTTACAGATCTCCTCTGGCCTTTTATACTCTTCAGGCCAGAGAAGCTCTGCCCTCTGCCCTCCCCCCGGAAGTCCATAAAAGGAGCTCTCCTTCCCCATCACGTCACTTCCCTTCCTAGCCAGCAGCAAGGCTCGCACCTGCCCCGCCCTTGCTCACCCGCAGCTCAGCTGTTTGTCGGGGCTGGGAGCTTGAAGGAAAGGAGGTTAGTAGTGGGCTAGTCGTGTGATTACACGCATGCCAGAGTTCCGGTAATGTAGCGAAATTAAAAAAAAGTAGCGGTTTAGCACCGAAAAGATAGCTAGAAAACAGGGATTGCTTAACCCATTTTTTTGTGCTTAATTCGCGCCTAAGGTGGGTCCGATGCTCAGCCCTTGGACGGTCATGTGTTTAGACCACGGGAATTCGCTACTTTTAAGGCACAAAGGTGAGACAAATTGGCCATGCAATAAACCCCCATGTCTACAAAGAAAAGTTAAAGAAAAACTACTTTGGCTTAGGACAGAGAAGAGAGAGCTTTTCCACTAGCCCCTACTCCTAACCTGCTCTTTCCATGGTGGTGTTCCAACATCTTTACTCTGCAAAGTCCAATATTTTACAGGTGAAAAATAAATGTCTCTCTGCAAGCGAACAATTAGTTGAAAAACCTTGAAGTATTGATAAGAATATATATTACTATTATAACTCCAATTTTGGCAATAATGCTTGCAAGTAACTCACACTATCATCTCCAAGCACCCATTTCTGAAGCAGTGATCTAAACCTCATAGAAATCTAATCCAGAGGCTACCAAGATATTAATGCTGTAGAGCAATTATTTATCTTCCAGGAGATGCTTCAACTTGGATACTAGGTATTGCTGGGAGAAAAGATGCTCCTTACAATAGCAGGTACCTGATTATCTAGAAGCAATGCCAGGTAAAGGGATATCCCCAAGCTGCCAGCCTACTTCTTAAGGAGGAGGGTGACTCCATCAGGAGGAGCTGTACACTTACTTCTCAATTAACAGGTCTACTAAACATCAGAGTCTCTCTCTCGCTCTCTTTCATAAGCACATACACACATACATATATCTGAATTAAGCTTTAGTTTACACACATCTAGGGATTCCAGAGTCTGAGGGAAAGAAGAAATATAATTGAGAATCATCAGCATACATTACATGTACTGCAAAACCTCACATAGTTTCTTGCAATGGCTTCAAATAAATGAGGAACCTTACAAGTATTCCACAGGATAAAACCACATGTAAAACAGTAATCCTCCCAGACCACCTTCTGAAGCCTGCTCAGAAGCTCAGTATGATGAACCTGATTGTTTTATTATCAGATCTCTACAACATAATGCCATATTTTCTACCAACTACCAACTCCCTCCCAATTCTCTTTTCATTTACTCCAATCCAGTTTAGAAAACCGCAGCCCAACTAGGGTTACCAACCTCCAGGTATTAGCTGGAGATCTCCTGCTACTACAACTGATCTCCTGCCGATAGAGGTCAGTTCACCGGGAGAAAATGGCCGTTTTGGCAATTGGACTCTATGGCATTGAAGTCCCTCCCCTCCCCAAACCCCCACCCTCCTCATGCTCCGTCCCAAAAATCTCCAGGTATTTCCCAACCTGGAGTTAGCAATGTTACCTCCAGGTGAGGCTTGGAGAGCTCCTGGAACAACAACTAATTTCCAGACTACATAAAACAGTTCTGTTGGAGAAAATGGCTGCTTTGGAAGGTGGAGTGTAGGGCATTATGCCCCTCTAGGTCCCTCCCTTCTCTAAACCCCCAAATCTCCAGGAATTCCCCATCCCATTATTGGCAATCCTACTCGCAGCAATCATATGGATAAGCAATCAAACTGTATAAAACTCATTGGGAGCCAGATGAGTTTTATCTCACATACAATACTGCTGAGTTGAGACTGATTCCAGACTCTGATAAATGCCATCAATTGTCACCATGAGTTCATGGCAGGGCTTTGGTGCCCTGCCAAGTCCTTTCCATGCCAATGATGCAGCAGTTCCGAGGTCCAAGTTGTTATAATGAGTGACACTATGTTTGTGTTTGCAAAAATCAGTTACCGGTATTTAGAATGAGTACAATATTATCAACATTTACTAAATACACTGCTAAGATGCATAATGCTTCCCTGATCATTATTTCTAAATAATTTGAGTGCAAATTTAGCATACTATGTAGGAAAGAAAGACAGATTTGAAACAAATCATTTTTGATTATGGCATTTTTAAACATTTTCTCAACAGATTTGAAATTAAATACAGGAACAAAAATATACACAGGAGCAAAAGACAATCAGATGCTGTAAGCAAAAGTCGCTTTTTGTATTTAATAAATATTTAATATTCCCACAATGTTTTTGAAAAGCAGAGACCAATTGTTTGCCACTGATATCTACTATGCCATGTTTTTCCTCTGATTCCCTCCCTTTCTTTGACGTTGCAGAAGGAAATCACCGCATTTTCCCCATGGATTAGAGCTTCTCAACTGTTCTTGAAGAAACTGTCCCTTTTGCTTGATGGGACTACATTTATTGATGTGTGAGGGGGAGGGGAGAATAGATGGCTGCATTCCTGAGAGGGACAAATGGAAGCTATTTTGGCATGTCAAATTTTGACAAACAATAGTATTTCTTCATTCCCCCCCCCCCCCACAACACTTCAAAGAATTGTTCTGGACATAACTGCTGAGTTTCTCTACAAGCCGTTTTGTGAAATATGTTACTGTGAAGTTGGATTGCCAACCTCCAGGTAGTTGGAAAAGAATAAACAGCATGCAAGCTCAAATTCAAAATCCAAGATAAATTTCCAATAGTCAATTTCCAGGACAGATTGTCATTTGTAAATAGTTTACTATTTATAGTAATCCGGCACTTCTGTGTCACCGCAGAAGTAATGTCATCACACCAGAGACGCTCATCACCACCCCCACAGAGCTCCCACCAGTTGCTTCCTGTAGGGATGCCTTGTCATCCTCTATCAATTTATACCTTAGAGTTGATTTTGATGTAACTCCAAATCCACTGGGGGGATGTTGCATATATATGTAGGGTTGCCAGGTCCCTCTTAGTCACCGGTGGGAGATTTTGGGGGTGGAGCCTGAGGAGGGTGGATTTGGGGAGGGGAGAGACTTCAATGCCATAGAGTCCAATTGCCAAAGTGGCCATTTTCTCCAGGTGAACTGATCTCTGTCGGCTGGAGATCAATTGTAATAGCAGGAGATCTCCAGCTAGTACCTGGAGGTTAGCAACTCTAAATCCAGTACACTATGGCTCATGCTTTCCCTCGAAAACAGGATCACAAAAAAATCTGTTCTAAGCTGTTTTGCAATCCTTGTTAGTGAGGAAGCACAAACTATTATTTAGGATACGTCTCTGCCCCCTCTTCAGAATCCTGGTCAAGGTGGCTTGCAATTAAAGCAACATCACAATATAAAAACAAGCCATTAAAAACAAGCCATTGGACGTGAACAGCATAAAAACTATCCATAAAACATCAGACCATTAAAAAGCTGGTAAGACAAAACCCCTAATAAAAAGCCTAAGTAGGCCTTGCACCTACTATGCAAGGTTGTCATGTGGATAAAATGGGGTATTTATTTGTTTATGTATAAACTTTATAATCCACCTTTCTCACTGAGACTGAAGGCAGATTCCATAGTGTAAAGCACAGCAATCAACAGGATGAGGTAGCATAAGCAATGTAGTAAGACTATGATTACAGACATGATATGTTAACACAGAAAATGGTATTGTGTAAGTATAAAATGGAATCGAGAGGGTAGGATAATACAAACAGGAAACTGATGATACATCCTGAATGCAGTATAGTTCACAGACCTGTTCCCTTTATAAAAGCACTTTCCTGAACCATTTCATAGAGCCCTATTTGCTTTATAAAAACGCTGTCCTGAAAAAAATTCTATTTTACTTAGATTGTAGAATGGCAAAATTACAGGAGCCTTCCTGACCTCTTCAGGCAAGCCATTCCACAAGGTGGGGGCCACAACAGGGAAAACAACTGTACAGAAATTCTGCTCATTTGGGATTTTTTTCCCTATCATACTTTGGACCAACTTACATTGTAGCTACAATCAGAGACTATTATTTGTATATTGCCTGGGGACCACAGTCATGGATCAAACCTTCATTATGCAAACAAGTTGTAGGCATATAATGAAGAAACAGGGTCGGACCCCAGCATACAAAGGGCTGCATCAGTTATTGTTATAATACTATTTTTTTTAAAATGGTTATCACAAACTGCACTCTCAACATAAAAGTCCTTACTCAATGACAGTCAAAGACTGGAAATACCGTATTTTTTGCTCCATAGGACGCACCACTCCATAAGACGCACCTAGGTTTTAGAGGATCTTGTTTTCCTCCTCTAAAAACTTGTCTTATGGAGCGAATGCCGGCTGGGCGCCTGTGCGTCGGGACGGCGGGAGCCGGCGTTCACCGCCCCGCCGGCCAGCTGGGAGGCAGGCAGGGCCACACAGAGCCGGCTGGGCGCATGCGCGTCGGGACCATAAGACATACACCCCCCAGCTGGCCGTCAGGGCGGGGAAAGCCGGCTCGTGCTGGAACGATGCGAGCCGGCTCTGTGCGCCCTGCCCGCCTCCCAGCTGGGAGGCGGCGGGGCGCACAGAGCCGGCTGGGCGCACTGGAACGAAGTGATCCGGCTTTCCCCCCCCCCCCGATGGCCAGCTGGGAGGCGGGCGGGGGGTGCACAGAGCCGGCTGGACGCGCTGGAACGGGGCGCACAGAGCCGGCTCGCGTCGTTCCAGCGCGCCCAGCCGGCTCTGTGCGCACATTTGCTCCATAAGACGCACAGACATTTCCCCTCACTTTTGAGGAGGAAAAAAGTGTGTCTTATGGAGCAAAAAATACTGTACCTCCTCCTTTATTAGTGTAATTAATGTATAGCACAGTTATCTTTAAAGGGCTCTGATTTTTAACTCTAGGGGTTTTTAAAGAATGTCGTATAAAAACTACATACATTCTTCTATAGAATGAATTAGAATACAAATTACTTGGGTTATCCTGTCATACGACTTGTCTCATTTTGTGCCTATATAAACTGCAACCCAAGGATGTGAACATCACTGAGGAAGGGAAGCATCCAAAATGGTTCAATTCCAAATGCAATCAATGATTGTTGTCATTGCTGCCATAAGGGAATTATTAAACAAACATGGAGAACGTAAAAGGAGTTTGGATAACTTGGAATTTTTTTACTGCCGACATTTAAGCCTCCGAATATTGGACAGAGGGCTTTATTCTACTTCCTGTTTCTCGTCTGAACTATATTGCTTTTTAAAAAGATCCAGATAGAATAATTTCTTCAGTAGAAGCTCTTCCTTCAGGCACCATAAGCTGCTGAGGACCCTACCTCAGGCTATCTCAACATGAACTGTTAGTTAAAAGAGAAAAAATGGCCATAATGAGCCAGAGACAATTCCATGCCCCCTTTCCTGAAGCCTCCTGACCTTGAAAAGTCTTAAAGCTCTCCTTCCTATGAAAAATAACTTTTGCGTATTGCTGAGTATGTGCATTGCTCCACAGACAAATAACAATAAAAGCGCATGCCTTGATCATTTATCCTCCTCTGAGACCTATAAACCAGGAACAAATGTAACAAAGGCAGAAGATTAACAGTGGAAGTATAACACTCCACATTTTTCATGATGTTTCACGATGTTTCCACAGAAACAATTAGTAAATGTCACTGATTGCTAGGCACTCTTGAAGAGCTTAGGACCTATCCAGTCTTGGTTTGACTCAGAGGCAAATCTCCCAGTGGTAAAATAACTTAGGCAAGATCTTTGGGAACATAATTCACTAAGCAATGGTCTTTAAGAAACTTCATCATTGTGACTGTGGCTGGGTGCAAACTGCAATGGAACTTAGAAAGGCAATATTCAAGAATCTCTGTCAACACTCCCACAGGGAGTTATCTTTCCTCAAGAAGAAATGCTGGAAAAACAACTTTCTCCCTTTAGACAGGCACAGTGCAAATGCTACATTCAACATCTACGCTTGAATACCAATACTACAATGTGCTGTTAGTCCCAATTTTAGCTCTTGGTCTTGAGCTACAATAGAAGGATTGTTGTGGAGACATATTTGCTGCATGTTCAGCCAGGCAACATGGAATTATACAAAGGGCAGCCAGTATTAGCATAATCTGAAACAGTGTATAAGGCCTTTTATTTAAGATCTCCATATATTAAGGGAAGTGCCAGTGCCACCTAGGAGATGACTATGTAAAATCATACAAGCCTTATGCAAATAGTCAATTTCTAGACTTACAGCCCATTCCTGAGCTGAGGCGTGCGGGGACGGCGGAGAAGAGGCGCAGCGGAGTCTCTTCCTAAGCCGCTCTTCGTATGGCGTTAAACAAAAAAAAGCTGTTTCTCTGCTTTTTGTTGTTGTTGTTGTTGTTTAACCGAGGCCTTTTGTCCCATAGGGAATAGCGAGGCTGCACTTGCTAAAAAGCAGGTACAGCACTGTCATTCCCGGCGCTGGTGGAAGTGGCTGAAAGGGGACTAGTTCCTCCCCCTGGAACACCCCCGAAACGCCCCCCTGAACCAGCGTGGCCTCTCCACGCCATTGCCGGCGCCACAGAGAGGCCACGCCAGCGGAGGGGGAGGAGCAGTCCCACGGTGCTCGGCTGCTGCCGAGACTGGCCTCGCCGCCAGCATAAGTATGTGTAATCATGCAATTACACGTACTTACGCTGGCGGCGAGGTCACGCCGCCTCCTAAAGAGTTTTGGCCCAATTCTCAGGAATGGGCTGTTAAACACTGTTTTCCTACATTTAGTATTACAGCTGAATTCTCTTTTTAAAACCATTTTTATACTGTTAACCGGACCTTTATCTCTGTTTTTAAACTGATGCTCCTAGAGTTGGGTTCCTTTAATCTGAAATAAAGTTTCATTGAAACTCCGAAAAAAATAATCTGTGCTTCAAAGACCAGTATAACCCCAAAGCTCCTAACTGAGTCAGTAAGGGTCAGCTGAACTCCATCAAAAGTGGTGAGCACAATGTCCTTCAGGATCTCTACCTTCCCAACCAGTATTACTTCTGTCCTTCCAGGGTTTTGTTTCAATTTGTTCTTCTCTCTTAGCCAATTAACCACAAGAGCCAGGTAGTTATTCGAGACCTCTACCACAGGCCTCTTCGGGAGGTGGTAAGCTCTCCTTCTCTGGAGGTTTTTAAGAAGAGGTTAGATGGCCTCCTGTCAGCAATGCTGATTCTGTGACCTTAGGCAGGTGATGAGAGGGAGGGCATCTTGGCCATCTTCTGGTCACTGGGGGTGTGGGGGGGGGAGGTAGTTGTGAATTTCCTGCATTGTTCAGGGGGTTGGACTTGATGACCCTGGTGGTCCTTCCAACTCTATGATTCTATGATCACCAGGGGATTTACATAAGGATATAAAAGGGGTCACCATAAGTTGGCTGCAACTTGACAGCACTTTATACACATACACATATAGAGCTGGTATCATCTGCACATTGATGACATCCAACCCCAAAGCTACAAACATTTTTTCTAATGGTTTTACATAGAAATTGAAAAGCATGGGGGACAGAATTGTGCCCTCCGTAGGTCCACAGGATAGGTCCCACACTGATGAGAAGTGGGGTCTCCCTCAGCAACTCTTTGAGTCTGATCTGTGAGGAGTTGTTTGAACCAGTTCAGCATGCATCCACTGATACCCACTTCTGCCTCCAAGTGCCTCAACAAGATGGCATGATATACTGTATTAAAGGCTGCAGATCAGTCCAACAAGAGCAACAAGGAGGCGTAGCCTTTGTCTAAACTCAGATGAACACTGTTAACTAAAGCTAGCAGAGCCATCTCTGTCCCATAGCCCAGCCTGAAGCCAGCCTGAAAAGGGTCTAGAGCAGATGAGTTATCCAAGAAGACCTGGAGTGCTGCATACAGTAGTTTGTTGGGGGGGGGGGAGAGTAAGGGACTAAGCAAACAATGCTGCATTGTTTTTATTTTATTTATTTCAGTATTTATATCCCTTTTTTCTCTATTAAAAAAGACCCAAAGAAACTTATATGAAAACAAATACTTAAATAAACCAGTGCACAGTAAACTATTTATTTACTTAATCACTTAAGTTACTTCATTTACACCCCACCTGTCTCCACACCAGGGACCTAAAGCAGCTAACAGTGCTTGTCTCTCTTCCATTTTATTGTCACAACAACCCTGTGAGATAAGTTAGGCCAAGAAGGTGCGAGCAGCCCAAGGTGACCCTGTGGCTCAACCATTATAAGGTACCAGTGATGGGAAGGAAAACAGCAATCCTCTGCAATGATGTTACACAGCTGGCAGAGATGTCCTTATTCCTTCCTTTCCATAATACTTTTATTAACACTCCTGTTTCCCACCACTCTACCTGCATGGCAGGAGGAGCCAAGGAATCTCTCATTTAGATATGCTCTTAGACTGAATGGGATGGTGAAAAGGAGACCTGTTCACTAAGGAAGAATGTCCTTGCTTAAGTGACCTCTCTACCCTGGTTCATAATTCAGCGAAGGGTGTCACTGCAATGGTATGGAGGAAGAGCACTGCAAAGCCCTTTCCTCTGTCATGCATACATTTTGCAGTGTAATGCAGGCCCTCGGTTTGAGTGGCCACTTGTGCCAAAGAATACTTTATGTGATCTCCCCCACCATCAATTTTATGATGAAAAGAGAACTTGTGCCTCTACTATGCTATTGTACTGCTGGCTGAATTAGCGTTACTGATTGTTATATTTAGACTCTGGGAGTATCAGCTATTGCCACCTGCTATACACCTGTTATAGCACTTGTTATATCTGGCCCCACACAATCAAGCTCTAAAAATAATATATACCAATGACATTACTATCAGGTTCAGACAACAGTAAACTATTCCATGGCACACAACCAGGGCACACCCAGAATGCAGACATATGGAGAAAGTTACGTTTTACCAGACACATTCACAAAATCAGCCATTTCCTCTCAGTGGTAATCTGCATGAGAGCAGTCATTTTTTAAAAAATGATCTGCATCACTAAAATAACCACTGGGAAGCTGCAGTTCTCTCTGGAATAGGACAGAGCCAAAACTGCTCACAGTTTTTCACAAACAAATTGGCATTTCCAAAAATGAATATTTGATATTCCTTGTAAAAATGTGAACATATCAATTTACATGCCCTTACTTGCTCCCTCATAGTCAATTGCCTTCACTTGCCCTTAATGATCACTTGGGTAAATCTTGGGGAAATTGATTGGCTATGTAGCTCCAGGACTGAATGTGATGATGGAATGTGATATCAACTTATTCACTACATGATCCCCAATTAATTAGGATCCCTTATGTGATTAATCCAGGAAACACTGATCTCACTCTCAATTGTTTTCATTTGTATTCACTGGGTAGCCAAATCTAATTAAATACATCATCCAGTTCACGAACTGATCCCTGATATCACCCATGTGACTTTTTCAGGAAGCAGAAAGAAGTAGCAGCTAAGGGAATACTGGCACATAAGAAAATAAGAAATGCCATTATGGATCTCACCAGACGTCCATCTACTCCAACATTATGTATTAAAATTTAAATGTAAAATTTTAATCTAAAATTTTTTAATGCCTGTATCAGCCTTATGTTTTTCAATTTAAAAAAAAAGAAAAAGAAAATGTTTTTAGCCTAGGTCTCAACAAGATCAAAAACCAATATCCTTTGTACTGACAGCCCATGAATTAATGCCAAACAATCCATATCATGTCAGCATATATGACAACTACATCCTGCATCTTAAAAAGCATTTAACAACCATAAAGTCTCTGCTGACATGACATGGAGTTTCAGACAGTGTTTACAATGCAGCTTTCAAGATAATCTTATCAGCTCTAAAATGAATCGCACAGGTTCCATCTTTATATTGTCTAGTAAGTGGTGGTCACAAGCAAATCTTTTAGTCATGACAGGATGTGTTGCCCACACATTTAATCCCACATGAGTTCTTTTACCCCAGGAATTGTGGTTGTCTGTATCATCTTATCAAACCCTAAACAGAATTTTACTTTACATTGAGTCACCATCCTAAGGAATTGGCACCATCAGGTAGCTGGCAGGGTCAAAGCAACCCCTGAGCGCTCACCGCTTCTGAGCCCTGAACTGCTGTGCTGTTTCTCCGGGTGGCAGAGGAAGGATTTGGCCCTTTTAGCAGGACCACAACTAGGGTTCTCAGCAGCTGCTCCTCACCCACTTGATTCAGACTGAGAAGGAAGGGTTGGAAATGTGCCCTTTCTCTCTGGTTGGCTACAGTCTGCTGCTACTGCTCTTGAGGCCTAATCCTTTCAAAGGCCACAACTGCTGCTGCCTGGGGGGGGCAAGGGGTCACACATGCTGCTCTCTACTGCTGCTAGGATTGACCTCCCCCACACACAATCTTGGGCCATGCCACCCCCTATGCTACTGGCAACTTTTTTCCTTCACATTGAAGAGAAGGGGAGGAGCGCAGCTGTTGCCAGTCACTCATTTGTTCATCCATCTTTGAGAGCATTCAGACAGAAGGCAAAACCTGGATTCAGCTCACAGACAATCTCTCAAATCCTGATTTGCAGCACCACAGTGACACTGGGGTTCTTCTAGGCATCTGTTCATTCTCATTGGTTCTTCTGGACTTGCAAAAGTATCCCCCCCCCCTCACCTCAAGTTTCACTGCAGAGATTCTCTAGTTTGATTTGATTCTGTTTGGCTTGGCACATTGGGTTGTGGTTCTACTCGGATTACTGGGTTCTACAATAGTTCTGCTGGGCTTGTTGGGTTGGTTCTTCCATGGGAGGCATGGTGTGACCAGTGATGCTGCTGGCAGACATGGCTTTTGCCTGGAAGCAGCTTGGAGGTTATTTCTTTTCTTTTCTCCAAAAACAATAATGGAGAATGGCTAGGGGCACCCTGTTCAGGGGACCATAGAACTGGACCCCTTGGTCCAATCTACTTCAAATTTGGGGGTTATTTAAAGGAAAAAAACCAGCAGCTCTGCTGTAATGTTGATGTCTATAACTTCAAAAACAACCCCCAGCTGCCCAGATACTTTCCCCATAGGGAATAATGGACCCAACCCAAAAAAATGGATTCCTGGGGGGGAACCAAATCTAAATACCATACGAATATTTAAGAATACTGATGTTTTTGGGTCCAATACACTTGAAATAAAAAAAATGCACACATTTCCCCACAGAGATGTACCTTTTCCCTTAAATCTCAGTGAGGGAAGAAGCTAGAGACTTTTAAAAAATGACAGCTGGGAATTCAGAGAACTGGGTTAAACTATCATTATAACAATGCAGCATTATATCACTATTTAGGACATTATATCACTATTTAGGACTATTTAGGACTGTTTGAAAAATTGGGGAGGGAGTGGTTTAACGATGCTGGCAGTCCAATCATTGAAACATGGTCTGGAGGTGGGTGGGACAAAGAAAACCATTAAAAACATTATGCAATAGGAAAAAGCCAACTCAAAAGCATCTTCCATAAAAAAGTGAGGTAAAAGTGGTCTCAAAAGAGCCAGGAAATATGGGGGGGGGGAGAAAAAAACAAAGTGAAAATTAAACATGTGGAAACCAGAGGATAAACCAAAACATTATAAGGCCTGAACTGATGGGGGGGGGAAATGTGGAAAAGCCCCAAACAGTCTCTCTTTCTCTTGCCCCTCTTTCTCTTTTTTGTCCACCTGCTGACATGCTCCTGTTCTTGTTTCTTTGCTCTTGCCTGCCTGCTTTTTCTCTTTTTGTCTGTCTCTTTCTGGTTGTCTCATCCCCCCCCCCTCTGTTGTGTTGCTTGCTCACTCTCTCACACACACATACAGGGCTCTTATTGGGAGGTGCATATTGTCCAGGACACCCCCCTCCCCCATGCACATAGCTGGACTTGGTCCAGCCTCCAGTGCATAAATGTGGTAAAATGTGTGGTAGAACTGCCATCTGTAATCACCCAGATAGTTAAACAGTTTCAAAATGATAGCCAAGAAAGAATAAGGGAGTTGAAACTATGATGAAGCAATGGACCAATTCCAAATAATATTTTGTAGCAAAGACATCATGCCAAGAATTATTATTATAATTTGAGACGGGTTACCTCCATAAGTTTTGTATGACAATTATTTCATATAATGCTTCACCACACAAAAATGGCATGGTACAGTCACTGGATAAGGCCTTTACCACATGAAGAAGCCCCCCAAAAGGCAAAAAAAACCCCAGAATTTTCAAAACTCGCAACTTGAGCCTTCATTTAACTTTCAAGTTAGAAGAATATTTTAAGTAAAACTTCAGTGTGATAAGGTACAGTCAGTCTGAAATAACTGCTTATCTCAAAAAACCCAGAAAGCAGGGAAACAGGAGGGGGGGAAAGAACAAGCACAATGCAAATATCCTGAATACAGCTTTGCCCAATTATTGGATAATTCTAGGAGCATCCTGTAAATAAATCTTGCTCAATTAGGATGGAACTGACACAGCTTTGGAAGAGAGAAGACAATCTGTGTGGTTGATGGCAAAACACATCACATGAGCCCACGAACACCAACATACAGGTATTCTAAAAGATTAACTAAACTCTTACTTCTGAGAGACTTCCAGCCACTAATACAGATTCACTGACCACTGAACCCCAGCTTGGGCCATTACTGAATCTGAAGGCCACTGTTCAGAGGAAATTCAGCTAAACCTACTAACTCCTTGTTGGTTTAACTCCACGTTCAACAAAAGGAAAGGAAGATGAGGGAAACCCTACTTACTAACTGCAGCTAACCCAAGATATATCTTGAACCCAGGATACATATTCACTATGTCATGATCCAAGCACAGGAGACTCTTGTACAATGAGGAAAGACTATCTGGCACAGGAGAGCCTCACAGTGGATGGAACCATACTTGTGTCACATAGTTATTAAAAAATCTTCTTTATTTTACTCCAACCAGTATCACTGCAGCCATATGAAAATTAAGTATGTGGGGGAGGGGGAAAGATGGGAGGTGGAGAGAGAATGTGCCCGTATGCCTGTTCATTTTCAAGTGATGCTTGATCTAATTCTACAAGGAAGCAAAAGATGCTAGAAATACATTTGATACTTATGCAAATATTCTTTTGGGGAACTCTTCCTGCAAGCCTAAGAACGTTTTTTTCTGGAAGTATGCCCCACTGAATAGAATGGAACTTACTTCTTAGTAGACCTGCTTAGAATGGAACTTACTTCTTAGTAGACCTGCACATACAATCTGTGTACAGTGTACTTGATTTTTACTTTATACATGCATTGAGTAATTATCCAGTTATGTTCAATGCATGTACAGCTGATGGTGTGATTGAAATCCCACATTGATCCAGGTACTGGTTCCTGGTTTCATTATTAAAGTGAATGCACATTTCTGCATTCTTACAAACAGATGCAGATGTAGAAGTACTCATGTACATGCAAATTGTATGCACGTTTGCTGTAACATGTGAACAGGGCTAGAGAATCTGCTTGTATAAGTTTCAGTCATAGAAGCTTTTCCTAATCATCCTACTATGCAAGACTTTACAGCTGCATTAACAATGGCTTGCGTCAGTGTTTGCAGGATCATCCTCTACACTGATGTGCACTATTGCGCTCAGCTTGCAGATCTATTCAACCTCACTCATTCCATATAATGCTTTCTGAGTTCTTGGCAACTCTACAGTACTGTGCTACATGAAAGGTCTTGCGACGAGTGACAGGAAACTAAGTGAGGGCAGATCGTAAATAGTTTCCCTAATCCATATGCAATTCCATTAAATCGTTACAGGATTATTATAGGCTTTCATCCCCCTTCCACGAAGATGAGCTGTTGGTTTTAAAAAATATTAAAAGCAATCATATACCTCAAACATTCTTGTCAAAAACACCTTTCAATGTATTCCACTTCAACCTGCAAAGCAATCAGAGATGGGATTTCCGGAAGTATTGAAGGGCACTGGCTATTGAAATCCCACTAAAAATGGAGGGCAAATTGGACAGCTGATGACACCAGGCATTCCAAATACCAATCAAGGCGCCAGTGGCTTCAGGTTAGGGACTGAAGCAAAAGGGCTCAGGTGTTTTGTTAGCTGGACACTGCTGCAGCTTGCAAATGGCTCAAACATCTTGCCGGATCCCCACTATCATGCAGCACCACCACCTCTGCAGAAAGCTGTAGGGTGATTCCACAGCTTCCTGCTAAGAAGGAATCAGATGATCCAAGGAGCCGATAGGGTTCAATCTGGTCCTATTAAATTGCTGCATAGAAAGCTTTTTTCTGCTTGACTTCCTGCTGAATCACCTACTTGCCTCCTGGCCACCTGCTCTGTCAGTGAGAAATTAACTGCTTTATGGAGTGCCAGATAACTCCCATGCAGATGATTATTGATGCTATAGAAAAAGGGTCCCCAACATGGTGGTCTTGGGTGCCATGGCACCTGCCAGCAACTTTCATGGTGCCCAACAAGTATTTTTAGAAAGTGGGTGGGACCAGGTGGTTGGTTTTTTTTAGTTTTTTAATTTTTTGTGTGGCTTCATACAGACTGTGGCTTCATATAAACTTGTACAAATAGCTGACTGATGTTCTAAAAACACACCGGGATTTTGTTCTAATTAAATGTGATGGGCCTCATGGCTAAAATGCTTAATGCACCTAACTATAATTCATATTGAAGTCACCAAATCTTTCCGATTTTAATGCATTTTTATTATTCAGATGGGAGCTGATAGTAACATCGCTAAATCTAATTTTGTTCACTTTTCCAAGATCATTTATGTTCCCA
Source organism: Euleptes europaea (assembly GCF_029931775.1). Lineage (NCBI taxonomy): Eukaryota > Metazoa > Chordata > Lepidosauria > Squamata > Sphaerodactylidae > Euleptes > Euleptes europaea. The sequence continues at coordinate 43,603,027 of NC_079316.1, forward strand.
TCAAAATCTGGCCAGAATCTCTCTCTTACTGGACACATCTGCAAGATCTCACCAGCCCTTTAGCACCACCATTGTTACAGGTAATGTGTGTGTGTGTTAAATGCCGTCAAGTCACTTCCGACTCATGGTGACTCTATGAATCAATGTCCTCCAAAATGTCCTATCATTAACAGCCTTGCTCAGGTTTATGAGGACGATGGCTTCCTTTATAGAGTCAATCCATCCATGGTGGGTCTTCCTCTTTTCCTGCTGCCTTCAACTTTTCCTAGCACAATGGTCTTTTCCAGTGACTCTTGTCTTGTCATAGTGTGACCAAAGTACGATAGCCTCAATTTCGTCATTTTAGCTTCTATGGAAAGTTCAGGTTTGATTTAGAACTCACTGATTTGTCTTTTTGGTAGTCCATGGTATCCGTAAAACTCTCCTCCAACACCACATTTCAAAGGAATCAACTTTCTTCCTGTCAGCTTTCCTCACTGTCCAACTTTTATACCCATACATAGTAATAATGAATACTATAGTTATGAATTCACTTAATCTTCATCACCATTGACACATCCTTACACTTAAGCATCTTTTCAGTTCCTTCATGGCTGCCATTCTCAGTCTCAATCTTCTGAATTCTTGGTTGCAGTCTCCCTTTTGGTTGATGGAGCCAAGGAATAGAAAATCTTGAACAATTTCAATTTCCTCATTGTCAGCCTTAAAGTTGAGTAATTCCCCAGTAGTAATTACTTTTGTCTTCTTTTATTACATGTAATAGTGGAGATTAAAAATGCTGGGCTCATGTAAAGAGATAGCCAGGAAAAGAAGATTTTTATTTCTATGAGAGTTTCTTAGCTAGCTCAATATGTATACTTATTTGGTACATATGCAAGAAAACATTTTAAATAATATGTTAAGTTTAAAGGCATCCCATTAAACAGAGCTTCTGCCTAAAACACTAAAGACCTACTATCTGAGTTATGCGTAACTTCACTCATTGACATTTTGTGGTTGGCACTGCCTTCTGTATCAGCCATTTTGTAGTTGCACCCACCACCCTGCTTCAGAATTCCAAGGCTGCCTGCAGGCTGAAAAGCATTGGGGATCCCTGCTATAGAACCTTTAGGGTACACATCGCTATAAAGACCAGATGAAGACACAATGAGCACCTATAGTGTCATGTCATTATTTGGAGCTGATACCACAGCTTCCAACTGCAAAGGAATCAGATGATCTCGGAGGGGGGGGAGTCTATTCCAAAGAAATTACTAAAAATATATTCAAACAACATTTGTAACTGAATCTAATTGAACACCAATAGGAACAGCAAAGAGCCTGTGCTCTCGCACAACTTCTTGTAGAGGGACGTGCCCTCTTGTAGAGGAATGACAAAAGTCATTCCTAACATGACATGCCCTGTTTGTAAGACTATAATACAGATCACAACCAGTGCCCATTTAGTATTTACAGTAGTGGACCATGATAAACCATTATCCACAATGAAATGTTTTCTCTTGCCCTTTTGGCTGTTCCATGCAACAAACCCCTTAAAAAGCTTTTCAAACTTGATCCTAAAAGCCATAGCCTTTCCATGTAGACATACTTATCCATACAACCAACTTTCTGGTGTGTATCTTTTAGCCATGGGATCAGCTGTTCTGCACACTCCCAATGTTGACGGCAAGGAAGCAGTTGGATGTATGACACAGTCTTAAAAATATTTTCTCTTAGGGAAACAGAAAGATTGAAACTCTGAGTGTGGATCATATATAATTTCTCCATTCCATGAATCAAGTGCTCATGAAACCTAGAAACATGTCCATGCAGCATAATCTAAGACATAGTTAATTAAGTTATTAAATGGCATAACTAATAGGCACACTACATTCTTTGTGTTGTAGACATTCTGAGAAGTCCACAATTGATCTTCAAGGATTTGCGTTATTGCTCATTAGTAACTCTCCAGCCTGTATTAAGAACAATTCCATCAGGGGACTGGGAAGAAATATGTCCAGCCCTTCTTAGCTATAGAAAAGAGAACCATGAGCTGGTGACTCTGAAAGTTTTGGTAATTAAAAGAGTGTTAAAGATGAGCAATTATTAAAGAATCTTAGGAAATATGTGTCAGGCTGCATCTAACGTTGTTTTGTGCATGAGCACATCGGTTTGGCCAACACACTGATAGCAGCTGAGCAGTTTACTAACATATGGGTTATCTACCTAGGGGCTGTTATCGTGATCAACTAAGCCAGCCACAGTGTCTGACACACAGGGGAGAATTCTGCAGCACAGATGCAGAAGGAAGCATGGTAATTACTGAATGTAGTCAAACAAAAGTTTAAAAGTTCAAAATCACAATGGAAGACACACACTGTAGCAATCCACTGGGAACCAATATTATCTAAAAAAAAATGTTTGGCTAGAAGTGGCCCAGATTGTATACTGCTTCCAGAAAGATTTGTTGGCTTAAAATCTCAAGGACAGGTGCATGGTTAGCTTGCACAGTTTTGTTTGGAGTTCTGTTAGAATGTAAGAAAGATGATGTCATACTTTATTAAAGAACTTTTTATTAAAACACATGTGAAGAATTCCGGTTTCTAAGCTCTTCAATCCACCAAGCATATCTATTCTAAGTAAACAAAGGGCTATGGTTAAGGTATTCAGAAGGGATTTGTTCCTGGAAACTTTATTGGGAGATAGGCTGAAGAAGATTTGGGGGATGGTTTGAGAAGACCAGATTTTCCACCATAATGAATAATGTACAGTCGGTCTCATGGAGGACCGGGTTGTCTCAAGAAATAAATAATACCAACAAATGTAAGGCCACCTTACTTTGGACATGCTTTTAAAATCTGGCATTGTAAAATAGGATGGTCTGAGCTGTCACACTTAAGTTTCATTAACTCAAGTTTCCCTATGGTTTCTACTGTATGGTGAGTAACAAAAAAAATTTTTTTTCATTGTGGCAAACTGGTAATCTGGACACACGGACACACTCTGCAAAGAAGGTGGAGATGCTGGAATTATTGGTATGCAGATAAGTTACATATGTAGCCACCTATGAACCAAATCTTTTTATAGGCAACAAGCATGAATAATTAATAAGTGGAAGGGAGAGCCAGAACAAATCTGCTAGCCCCACCTCACCCATGCTCATTCAACAGAACTTCTGAAGAGAGCCAGCTCACAAAGAAGTGGCAGGCTCTGTGCTTTCCCTCCATGCATTTATTGCACATTCAATGTGCTAGTGCGAGTCCTAATGCCAGACCTGTCCTGACTTTCTGATAATGTTTTTGCCATATCATTTCTCACCATGAAGACACAAAGAAAAAAATTGGTCAGTTCCCTTTCACCCCACTTTTCAGCCCAATGGGAACTCAAAGTGGCTTACAACATTCTCCCCTCTTTCATTTGATCCTCGCAACAACTCTGTGAGGTAGGTTAGGGTGAGAGTGCATGAGTTGCCCAAGGTCACCCAGCAGGTTGTCATGGCAGAGTGGGGATTTGAACCTGTGACTCCAAGCTCCTAGTCCAACACTATAACCCCAAACTCTCTAAATGTAATCCAGCAACATTAAGGAACGAATTTACACACTCTGCCCTAGTGCACGCAGCACAGTGTTAGCACTGTCAGAACATTAGGTAACATCTCAAGGGCACTGGGCACACCTAACTCACCATTCTTCCTTCCAAAATGTTAAAACACAAACTTACTTGCACATATGATATATCAGCATAGCCTCCAGAAACTCTTATCTAAAGTTGTGAATTCATGACACAAGGAGGCTGAATAAATCTCCAATAACAGAATGTATGAAAGACTAACAGTATAATACTATGCTGATTTACTCCATTTTGAGACCATTAATCATCTGCATAGGATTGCATTACAAGACTGCTAGAAGAGTGAGTGAGGTGAGAAAGGGATCATCAACGCAGGGAAAAAAGCCCTGATTGGATCGATCAAAGCACATGGAAGAGAATAATGTGTGTCAATAGCTCAGCCCAAAAATTTAAAGTGAAGCCATCAGGCATTGTGATGATGGGGTGAGGATAATCCTCAAACCAAGCAATTGAAAGAATGATAGCTACCACTGAGTGAAAACCAGAGGACAGAACCAAGGCATCTGCAGTGAACAGGACAACTGGGTCAAATTTGCACCAGAAATCTTACCTCTAGGGACCAATTGTCACAATATTATTTTTATCCATGCAAGCAGCCCCAACCACAATGGGTGCATTCACACAGACAACTCGAATGGGTAAACCGAGAGCTCATGGGAAAACTCAGCAACAATTACCAAAACTGGAGGAAAGTGTCATCAAGAATATGGGAACTGCTGCTGATTTTAATCCATGACTACTAGTGTACGCATCATATTTGTGCACTGATTTAGTACCTAGGCTAGGTTGGGACTATTCATATATGTAAAGCATGTGTTTCCCTATTTCTCAGCTTGAAAAGCTTGGACCTTCCACTGGATGGGAACTGAGGAAGAAAGCAGGCTAGGAGTGCCTGCAGAAGAGTGAATTGTGGAGAGGGTTGTTAGAAAAGGAGAGGAGGAGAAAGGGCTGAGAAAGAGAGAAAAGCAGCAAGAGAGGAAAGAAATGACCTTGAACCAAAGGGAGGCCGTTTCCCCTTTCTGTAAAGAAGTTAGAAGACTGGCTAGACCCAGGAAAAATATATTGCTAGAACCTGAACTTCCTAGTGGCAATTATCTAAACTAGGCCTGCCACAACTCCAACACAGCATAACAGCCACCTTTTCCAAAGCCAATAGGGGGGTGACTAGGGTTGCCAGGTCCCTCTTCTCCACCGGCGGGAGGTTTTTGGGGTGGAGCCTGAGGAGGGCGGGGTTTGGGGAGCTGAGGGACTTCAATGCCATAGAGTCCAATGGACAAAATGGCCATTTTCTCCAGGGGAACTGATCTCTATCAGCTGGAGATCAGTTGTAATAGCAGGAGGTTGGCAACCCTAGGGGTGACACAAACAGGGACTTAAGCAATATTGGTTAATTAAAGGTTGTTGGGAGTGCATTGTCCTGACTCTATGTCATCACCTCACCAGGAGTACAAGACAAAAGAACTTGGAAAAACAACCCTATGGTTTTGGATCCAGGCTAGCAGAAGGGGCAGTGTAATTTCTGTCAATTTCCCCTTCTTGCTGCAGCCCTGTGATTTGCCTGTTCATGAGGATTCCCATTCTCCTGGAGCAGTATTACATGGAGATCAATGTGCTGCAGTGAGAAGGGGGGGGCAGAAAAGTCCTGTCCTGCTGTTGGAAGTACATTCTGTTAGCCTAAAATTTAGTTTGGATCCAACCCTATAGCTTTGGAGAGAGTGTATACAACCTGTGGGACTGTATAGTGGGATAAGCCACATAAGTTTTGGGAAGGGCTTATTATTGCCAGGAGCATGCTATTGTCACTCATGTGTCCCCCCCTCCCCAAATCTATATGCTTCCATGCCTATTTTTATGCATTAATATTAACATGCATCATATATATATTAGCAGATTCATTCTGTATTCTTGGTGAATGGTTTACAGCAGGGGTGTCAAACTCAATTGTTACGAGGGCCGGATATGACATCAATGTCACTTGGTCGGGCTGGGCCATACCTCACCAGCCCAGATTGAGAGAGTGTGTGTGTGGGGGTGGCTGCCTCAGCTGGCTTACAGGCCACACAAGAGCTCTCGAGGGGCCAGATCCAACCCTCGGGCCTTATGTTTGACACCCCTGGCTTACAGGATGGGGAGAGAGTGGCAGCTAGAGTGATGGCAGACTCATCAAGAGTAGGGCTGTCAATTTGGTTTGGCCCGAACCGAAAAACAGCCGAATTTCCCCCGATTCAGCGGTTTTTCGGTTCGGATTGAACCAAACTCAAAAAAGGGGGGGATACGGGAAGCCGAATTCGGCGAGTTCGGGGTGTTCCCGAATAAATTCTGTGAATTCGGGCCCTTTAAACAGGTGGAAGGCGCAGATCTGTTCCCCCCCCCCCGAGCGCCTTCAGGGAGCTTCCCTGAAGGTGCGGGGGGGGGGCTTTAAATAGATCTGTGCCTCCTGGCTGGGAGGTGCAGATCTTCCCCCGCACGCCTTCAAGGAGCTTCCCTGAAGGCGCAGGGGAGTCTTTAAACAGATCTGCGCCTCCTGGCCAGGAGGCACAGATCTATTTAAAGGGCACCCCGCACGTCTCCAGGGAAGCCCCCTGAAGGCGCGTGGGGGGTTTGTTTAAAGATCTGTTTAAAGACCCCCTCGCGCCTTCAGGGAAGCTCCCTGAAGGTGCACGGGGGGGAGATCTGTGCCTCCCGGCTGGGAGTCCCCTGAAGGCGCGGGGGGGCTTGGAATAGATATGTGCCTCCCGGCCGGGAGGCACAAATCTGTTTAAAGACCCCCCGCATGCTTTCAGGGAAGCTCCCTGAAGGTGCACGGGGGGGAGATCTGTGCCTCCCGGCTGGGAGTCCCCTGAAGGCGCGGGGGGGGCTTGGAATAGATATGTGCCTCCCGGCCGGGAGGCACAAATCTGTTTAAAGACCCCCCGCATGCTTTCAGGGAAGCTCCCTGAAGGCGCACGGGGGGGGGGGAGATCTGCACCTCCCGGTTGGGAGGCACAAATCTATTTAAAGGGCCCCCCGCGTGCCTTCAGGGAAGTCCCGGGAAGAGGGGTGGGGGGTCTTTAAACCCTTCTGCCCTACCTGTGCAGACAGCACAAAGGGGCTTGACAACCCACCGCCCCTCTTCCCGGGTGTCCCAGGAAGAGGGGCAGGGGGTCTTTAAACCCCTCTGCCCTGCCTGCGCAGACAGCGCAGAGGGGCTTGACAACCCATCCCCCCTCTTCCCGGGAGTTCCGGGAAGAGGGGCGGGGGGGTCTTTAAACCCCTCTGCCCTGCCTGCGCAGACAGCACAGAGGGGCTTGACAACCCACTGCCTCTCTTCCCGGGTGTCACAGCACTTCAAAGACCCGGCCAAATTTTTCCCCGAACTCCGGATCTCCCGCCGAATTTTGGGGATCCAAAGCGGGGAAGTTCGGACTTCGGCACGGCCCAAATTTAAAAGGACTGAATTTTGCCGAAGCTGAACTTTACCGAATTTTTTTTTCAACAGCTTTAATCAAGAGACACCCCAGGAGTTCACTGTCAAATTCCCATCAAAGCTGTTGTAGTGCTCTGTATTAGCCCATCCACTGGGGGGGGGGGTTGCATATATATGTAGGGTTGGCAGGTCCCTCTTCACCACCAGTGGGAGATTTTGGGGGTGGAGCTTGAGGAGGGTGGATTTGGGGAGGGGAGAGACTTCAATGCCATAGAGTCCAGTTGCCAAAGCGGCCATTTTTCTCCAGATGAACTGACTTCTATCGACTGGACATCAGTTGTGATAGCAGGAGACCTCCAGCTATTACCTGGAGATTGGCAACTGTGTGTGTGTGTGTGTGTGTGTGTGTGTTTGTGTGTGTGTGTGTGTGTGTGTGAACCAACCCTTCATGCTATTCTAACCCAACTCTCAATTTCCTTGCCAATATTTGCACCAGAGTAATAGATTAGAGATCAAATAGGCAGCAAATGTGATAGCTCTGATACACAAAAAAAATTGAGAAGAGGTTTGCTTTTTCCATTTAAAGAACATAGTGTTTGTTTGTTTTGGTTACCACGACATTTTCATTTCCTGCCTTCCACTGCATTACATGGCTTTTTTTCTTTCACTCCTACCCAAAGGAGCATGTTATTGCTGGGCTCTTGGCTACCCTGAGAATGCTTTGTCAAGCATCTTAAATCAGAAAGATGTTTTCATGTTTTAGTGTTCATTTACTGGACTGCAAATGCTGTTAGTCGAAGTCTGTAATGTACTGCCACCTAAATTGGTAGTAGCAGGTAATCAAAAGAGGATGAAGAAGTACATTATTATCTTTGGTTTGTTTTAAGCCACTGATTGCTTTGAGGGGGCAGGGAATAACAGAGGAGGCATTATAAGGACGGTTTTATAGCTAAAGCCCTGGACTAAGGACTTTGCAACTTTAATTCAATTCTCAGCTGTGTCCCACATTCCTTTGCAACCATGAACAAGCCTTGTGTTCTACATGCGTGCTTCTGTAGTATGCTATCATAAACGCATCCCACATAGTTGCCACCTGGCAGTTTTCAGTGGGGTATATGTGTGTGCCATATACTCTTCCCAGCATTTTTTGGCTAATTAATAAATATTTATATCTCATCTTTCCACAATGCCCAAGGCAGCTTACAAAATGCGAGCAAACATTATAAATCATAGCTAAAGCACACAAATGAAAATACATCCGGTGAAAACACTGTCCCTACCAACTGCCAGAGACATTCATTAGTTACTTCTGCTAAAAACACATAGAATTCTGCTTTGCATAGGGTTGCCAACCTCCAGGTACAAGCTGGAGGTCTCCTGCTATTACAACTGATCTCCAGCCAATAGAGATGCGTTCACCTGGATAAAATGGCCGCTTTGGAAATTGTATTCCATGGAATTAAAGCATCTCCCCTCCCCAAACCCCACCCTCGTCAGGCTCCACCCTAAAAACATCATGCTGGTAGCGAAGAGGGACCAGGCAATCCTAGCTTTGCACCTTTTATAGAAGGAAGCGAGTATAGGAGCTTTCCATACCATGTCCAAAGTGTGGGCACAGCCACAATAGAAGAGTATGCTGATGCAGATCTATCAGCATAGTGGCTGGTCAGCCCCCTAAGCACCTTCTTCCCCCACCTTCAGACTGTACTAAAAAACACCTAACTTCACTGCCATTTTTATCTTTCCTTGAGAATTATAATTTTAGATGAATCATGCACAATCTTATGAAGGGTTCTGGTCTGCCTGGAAATGGTGGCCAGAGGGCTTCCCTAATTAACATGGTGTGGGGATGACAAAGAGGAGTGGGGAGTATGTGGGCTTAATTACCAAATGGAAAAGGGAAGACTATTTTAAAGAAGGTATGAGCCCACAGCTACATTAGTGCATCAAAATGCAAGAGCAAGGAGTAAACTTAAATTGTAGGAAGAAAGAGTTGTACAAGTGTCCAAGAATGAACAAGAAATCATACTGTTTTATCATCAGAAATTTAGTAGCCCTGACACTGGAAAATTCTTAACAAATGTTGGGCTAACAAGTGATGATCTGCATGTTCACAATCTCCTTTCCATATTTTTAAGTAAACTTCTGGTCCTTGTAGAAGTACAGATTAAGCTCTAAAACACAAAATCCATCTGTATGAAAGACTCAGAAATCAAAAAGGAACATTCCCATATTTTTATAATTAAATATGATTTCTAATCTCACACAACCATTGTAAGGGATGAAGCATTTCAAACTTCAAGACTAGCAGGACTCCTTCCTTAATATTTGTCGCTAGCAATACCTTTGCCAATTCAGCTGATTGTTAAATATGTACAGACCCAACATGTAAATTAGTGGGAGCCCTCCAGGTTCCAGTATCTTGGTAATCTGATCTCAGTGTTAAACAGATTCCCTGCTCTGGATTTGAACAGCTGAATTGTTCTTGACTTATTTTTAGCCTTTGCATGTAAAGGTCTCAAACTCATTTCCCATGAATTCTATCTTTGCAGATCTCAGTTTTAGTTCAGTAAATATACTGCTGGAGAACCTTTTAGTTATGTTCATCATCTTGGCTGTAAACCCTTCCTTTTAAGCTGCATTGCTTAATGACTTCATATCATTTCATTACCACTGAGGAAATAAGGAGTTGTGCCCCATCTGAAACTGAAGTTCCTCAAAAACCCACCCTGTTAGACTGAAAAGTGGCCAGAGCAATATGATTAGACAATTTTAAAAATTAACATCAGAAAGAGATTTTTCATGTGTTCCCTTATCATACATTCCTTTTATGATGAAAAAATGCATAATGTGGAAAGGCCCTGTGGTAGGGTTGCCAACCTCCAGGTGGCAAGCAAACTAAAGAACAGCAACAACTGCAAGTGATAAACAAAACAGCAACTTTTTATGCTGCAATAAACACATAAGAAAACAACCAGTATCTGGTGAAGTGATAGACAATGCCAAAACTTCTTAATTGGCCACAAGAAAAAGTCCCAGAAAGTAGCTAGGAATGTTTTCTTTCTCTTCCAAGAGGTAAGGTGATGGAATAATCCATGCTAAGCAGAAATATAGGTAAACCAAAATTAGCATGCTGTGGGTGGTTAGCAAACTAAAGAACAGCAACAACTGCAAGTGATAAACAAAACAGCAACTTTTTATGCTGCAATAAACACATAAGAAAACAACCACAGCACGCTAATTTTGGTTTACCTAACCTCCAGGTGGCAGCTGGTATTCTCCCAGAACTTCCATTGATCTTTGTGGAGATCAGTTCCCCTACAGAAAATGGCAGGTTTGGAGGGTGAACTCCCCAGGCTCTGCCCCCAAATCTCCAGGAATTACCCCACCAGAATTTGGCAACCCTACGCTGTGGCTACAAATTATCAGAACAATCAAATAGCCTCAATCCTTCCCATCTGTGTTTATTAAAAGCCCAAGTCCCAATTCACCAGGATGTTCTCCTGCTTCAGCCCTACTAAGATTGTTGGGGGTATGCAGTTGTGCAATAGATTTCCAGTGAAATAGGCCCCCAAAGAACTAATTCACCATGGAAGAAACCTACACTTTTTCCCTTGGAGGTGCTTGCACCTCAATCATCCTGAATCATTTTTTGTAAGTAAAGTGGAGTAGATGTTTGCTAAAGAAACCTCTCACTTCATTCTTGCAATGCATTGGTGCAGTGCTTTTTAGCGATGCTTGCATCTTGCCTGTCAGGTTGCTTACCAGCACGTTTCTTCTAGAACAACATGATAATTCTATGATCTCCCCTAGATGTAAAAGAATCATCCCAAAATAAATCTTACAGATATGTATAGCCAATCTCATGTAATGTAGGATGTAAAGTTGTTTCTGCAGCTGCTAAATAGAACCAAAAGAACAGACTCTCATTTTAAGCAGTGATCAAAAGCTTTCAGTAGTCACTACATATTTACAAGTAATATGTATCCTGTTCCAGCTCTTGGTAATGTTAGTAACAAAAACATAATGGATTTCTGGAGGACTTATTCAAAGCACATACATTGATTTGGTGTGGTCCTTCCAACAATCCTACAAGGTATGTCATTACCTACCACTGAAGACAGAGGGCTGAGACAATTTGCCCAAGGCTAATTAGTAAATTGAGGAGCCCCGTGGCACAGAGTGGTAAGCTGCAGTACTGCAGTCCAAGCTCTGCTCACGACCTGAGTTCAAGCCCAACAGAAGTCGGTTTCAGGTAACCGGCTCAAGGTTGTTTCAGCCTTACATCCTTCCAAGGTCGGTAAAATGAGTACCCAGCTTGCTGGGGGTAAAGGGAAGATGACTGGGGAAGGCACTGGCAAACCACCCTGCAAACAAAGTCTGCCTAGAAAATGTCGGGATGTGACATCACCCCATGGGTCAGGAATGACCCAGTGCTTGCGCAGGGGACCTTGACCTTTAATTAGTAAATTCCTTCCAGATGAACTCTAAAGCACTAGATTAGAGTGTGGTTATTAATTGCCCCTCTGGTGTGCCCATCGATCAGTTCAGAATCCTGGTACAAGCCGATGTGGAAAGGCCACTCTTGCCACGCTCATCAGGTACATCTGTGTGCAGTCATTTGGCAGCTCTTTACCTACTTCAACATTTGGAAGGAAATTACAATCTGTATTGCATATTCTCTCTGTGATTTCTGCTAGGGAAATGGACCCTTTCAGGTGGGGAAAACCTGCTTTATTTTATTGGAGAAGCATTGTGTGTATCCCTATGTAATGAAAGATGATTTGTTATTACAAAGAATGTATGAGAAAGGAAGTCTGTACTTCCACAGGCACTGGTAGGTGTGAGGTGTGTCAATTTCTTTCCTTTTCTTGGTTGGGAGGACACTACTACAAGGAAATGGAGCTTGTTCCTTCTCATCATGTATGAAGTGACCATTACACCACTTTATTCTCCTCCTCTTACTACTCAATATCATCAGCATTGTTGCTTGCTGCTTCAACACTTGAAAAAGGGATGGGGGGAGCCAACAAGAGTGCCTCAGCCTGCCACACTGCAGGTCTGACCAGGATCAGTCCCTCACTACATTTTTAATCACTTTAAAATTGCAACAGCATCCTCATGGCAGACACGAGGGTGCTGTCACGTGCAGTTTGACCCTAAGAGGTAGTACATTTCTGGATGTAGATTCTGCTCTACAACGTGGTAGTCACTGGGGTATATGCCAACCTTTTTTCTGGTCAAGGGAAGTGCTCTGCTAAATTTAGTGCAGCATCCTTTGTGGTAACTTCTGAAATCTGGAAACACAGTAGTATTCAAAAACAAGACAGTTGTCAGGGACAGCTTGGTATCTGGAACTCAAAATCAGAAACCACTTTTTAATTATTGGCTTGCAGCAAAAGCATCCTGTTTCTTTCTCTGGGGTATGCGACTTTTTAAAAACAGATGTGGTAGAGACCTGCTTCTAAGGAAATAAAGTTTAACAACCCCATAAGACTGAATATGGGTATTCAAATATCCTTCATTCACACAGAAGAAGATAAAGCTAAAGTTCAATCTGAAGTAAAGCTGAGATGCCCCTTCACTGTTAATCATTTGTGCTACCGAGAAGGCAACAGTGAAATATGCTGGTATATCTTTTTATTTTTAAAAAAATTTCCCCCTTCTGTTAGCAGCTTCAGTCAGCAAAGTGACACTTTGTTGGGTAAGACAAGCCAGACAGGGCAAACAGAAGATACTTCATTTTAATGCCCATTCACCCCCAAATGAATCATTACGCCCCTCACACTGGAAGACTGTCACACTGTGAAGACATGAGACCTATTAATCATTCATACACACATCAGGATAAACGAAAAGCAATCCTCCTCATAGAAAGAAACATATGACATTTGAGAAACATTTATAAACATTTTTAGAAACATGTAGGTATTGTTTTCCTTCTTTTAAAAATGGTGATCTGGCAAAAATAGAAAACTTAACAGAAGATTTGGAATGAAGTAAATCTGTGTGAAAGCAGGCAGTTGAAGCTGCAGGTGAAATTAACATGCACAGCAAAGCAACTATACACCATGTTTACATGAATGAAACCGCAGCTTATCCATATGTAAATTTACCCTGTCAAAACTGGGTATTTACAAACCAAGCTGTATGAATGGAGCAGATGATAGTTGTGAACAAAACAGACAAGAGACTGAACAATGTAAACGTAAAATTCCATTTCTGTTTAATAACAATCTTGACAGGAAAGTTATGATCAATCAATAGTTGACTAAAATAGAAGCAAGGCCGAGGCCAACCATGGAATGGGACACACGGGGGAACTCCGAGGACCTGGAGGTACAAGTGGGACCCTGGCACAGGCTGTAAGCCCATTACTATGACAATCATTTTAGAAATAGACATTTTTTCCCTTGACTCATGTGATTCCTACGTGGCATGACACTACGTGGGATGATGTTACAAGTTTGTACTGAGAAATGATGCTTGGGTCTTGATTGAGACAACCAAGAGTGGGCTTTATTTTCTTCTGGGAGTGGCCTGAATGAATACAAAGAGCAATGGGTTCTGCTTCCCCAAGCAAGCTTTTTGGATAATTTCTCAGCCTATGGCAATTGGTAGATTTTTAAAACCAGAGGCCATATAGTGGATCACTGGATCCCAGAAACAAAAACACTTTTCCAATAGGTACTTTTTGAAAAAGGCTCTGGCTTGGATCTAAGCAGCCACTGAAGCTCACAGAAGGAGTTTGCCAAGTAGGTAGAGTGGAACTGGACTGGCTGCTTCCATCGGATTCTTCCCAGCCTCTACAAATCAGGGCAAACCCTGAGGTAAACATAATCAGGGGACCTTGAAATCGTTCTTGCTGTATTGTTAGCTTGAGCCAGTAATGTTATAGCAGAGACATTAGAAAGAAACAAACAATAATTGTGTTGCAGAATAATCTCTAAGTACTGTTTACATGAGCAAACATCAAGAGATGATAGGATCCAAAGTTAAAACCTCAATTAACTTTGTTATAGCAAGTCTTTACCTCAACTATACGTGAAAAGAAGAAATTCAAATATGACATTAATGACTGAGCTATGGTAAATTGTTAGTGTATAAATTGACATTTTTTTCTAAAGAAGTTGTTTGATTTGTTATTCATTTGAACCATTTTAAATCACAAGATGCTGTCAGAATAAACAGGACAGTAAATCTTTACTGTCAGCTGCCAGACTTCCATAAAATTGCCTCAGTTCAGCAAGCAACAACTGTATGAACAGCCAATACATATCTGGATGTATGCCTGTACTACATCATGGTGACTGAACTGACTGGGTGAGGTTGTTGTTGTTTTTAATACAGATGGAGAACTGAGTGTGCATCTCCATCTGGTCATGATGGGCATCAAACATGCTGGGGTCTTAAACAAATCCTGATATTACTTGTAATTTTACAACTCATATAATGGGAAATCAACAACACCGTTTGCAAAATCCCTTGAAAGGTTAGAAGGGATAACCAGCAAACTCCTTAATGAACATTAAAGATTATGACAATTAAAAGAAATGGGTTGCTTGCTTGTCAGGAGTGCCTTGAAAAATAAATATAAAAGGGGACTAACATGCTAGAGCCCCTTGGCGCAGAGTGGTAAGCTGCAGTACTGCAGTCCAAGCTCTGCTCATGACCTGAGCTCGATCCCGACGGAAGTTGGTTTCAGGTAGCCGGCTCAAGGTTGTCTCAGCCTTCCATCCTTCCGAGGTTGGTCAAATGAGTACCCAGCTTGCTGGGGGTAAAGGGAAGGTGACTGGGGAAGGCACTGGGAAACCACCCCGTAAACAAAGCCTGCCTAGTAAACATCTGGATGTGATGTCACCCCATGGGTCAGGAATGACCTGGTGCTTGCACAGGGGACCTTTACCTTTTTAACATGCTAGAAGAATTCTGAAAAGCTCCGAACTTTGCAAGATCTCATTAGCAGAAGCTGTCCAATTCAGAATTGCTAAATACTTTGTGTCAGCCTTCTCTTTTGAAAAAATACTCTGCGCAATGGAGATACTTTATGAAATGGAAGAACCATTTTTAACTGCTGGAATGAAGGCCTGCTCAGTCTTATGTTCAACAGTCTAGCAAATAGGGCTGTTGAAAAAAAATTCGGGAAAGTTCGGCTTCGGCAAAATTTGGCCCTTTTAAATTCGGGCCGTGCCGAAGTCCAAACTCCCCTGCTTTGGATCCCTGAAATTCAGGCGAGATCCAGAGTTCAGGGGGAAATTTGCCCCCCCCCCCGCGGGCCTTCACTGGGCTTCCATGAAGGCGCGCGGGGGGCTCTTTAAACAGATCTGTGCCTTCCAGCTGGAAGCCCCCTGAAGGCGCACGGGGGGGGGGAACAGATCTGTGCCTCCTGGCCGGGAGGCGCAGATCTGTTTAAAGGGGGCCCCGCGCGCCTTCAGTGAAGGCGCGTGGGGGGGGAGCCTGACGGCTGCGCCGAACCCTGAATTTATTTGCCGAACACCCCGAAGTCGGGGAATTTGGCTCCCCCGTTTCCCACCTTTTTTTAATTCGTTTTGTCCCAAACCAGAAACTGCCGAATCGGGGGGGAATCAGCGGTTTTTCGGCTCAGGACGAACCGAATCGACAGCCCTACTAGCAAATAGAAATTGCTTGAATGATAAAAAGATAAGTATTTTACAGCTATTTTCTTTGGTTTATCAGATATGGCTATCATTAAAGAAAAAGACATGCGTATTTTGAGCTCGTCCTTCTAAAAGTGTGCTGTGCTTTGCCTCCTCTGTATCATATATTGGCTGCCTATAAAAACCCACTGGACAAACACTTCTAATAGATAGGGTAATCAAAGCAACCGTGTGTCTGCTAATTTGTCATGAGTATTCATCTATTCACAGGTCTGAGACTACCATCAGAAAGGCAAAGTCTGTCACTGAGCATCCACCATGCCTCTTGCTGCCTTTCCTGGAAAATGGATTCTTTCCCAGGAGAAGGAATGGCAGTCAGCAACCTAATGTCCACAGCTATGTGTACTGTTCAGAGGAATATCCCCAACCATTCATTACAAAGAAATAAAAATAATGATCTTGCCACTCTTCCACTGGTGCAAGGAAGAAGAGTTTGCATCCCTGTTAGATAAATATATTGTATGTTCTTTCTTGCCATAATGGAAGGGTCTCATGATAATTAGTTTTAGTTTTTCTGTCTGAAACCATGAGCTACTGAGTTAGTGAGTGGCTCCAAATACTGATTTTCAGTGCTGGTGTGAGATAACTCATTTGTCCACCTCACCATGAGTCCAGAAACCACTGGGTCATTCTGCCGAGGAGAACAATTTTAAGATCCATTTGAGATTCAGTGACAAAGGCAGAGTGACATAATTAATATCACCAGCTATTCCTTGCTTTCAATAATTTTTGGCATCTCTAAAGTGTTATGATATGAACCGTGTCTATAACCTAGTGCAACATGGTAGCTAAGAGACTCACTAGGTGCCTGGACCTAGACCGAGAACTGCTTTCCTGAGCATGTTATATGATGTTTTATTGAAATATGTATTTTAAAGTTCTATAAATTGCTCCAAGAGTCATTTTGGGTGTGATAAATATGTACAATACAATATGTAAGTGTTCGAGGAAGCTTGGGAAGCTACTATTTTCTCTGCCTCAGCAAATATATACCCTCTCCCCACTGTGTCCCAACTATAATATTGCCTTGCCTTTGGGTTGTTGAAAAGATTATTGCACTGATCCACATGAAACACTTTAAACATTCTAGATCAGAGGTCTTCACTCCATGGGATGTGACCCTCAAGTGAGACAGACAGTTTTGCCTGCTGGGTTGTGAGCCTGTTTACAGATTTCCCCCTCCCTCCTTTTTTGCTGCTCAGTGCCAGAGTGACCTTATTGCAAATTTGTTGCAGTACCAACATCGGTGAACAGATGCGACACAGGCTGTCCAAGACCAGCAGGACCCCCACTTCCTGAATAGGCACAAAACTAGGTTCTTGCTTTTGTTAGTGCTGTGGGAGCTCTGTCATCAGCGCAGGCAGCATGGGCAATGTGCTGCTTACCCCCACCCTTGCTGCCTTCTCCCCTCTATCATCACCAACAACGCCACCTCCCCTTTCTTCTGGCTTCCATGTCACCTCACTTGGCTGCCTGTTGCTGATCCAGAGTGTGGTGACATGGAAAGTGTGAGCAGGAAAGGGAGGAAGGCATAAATACAAAGTGGCCATTTATGCTTTGTAATTAGCAGCGCATTCCAGGCTGAAGTGCCCCACATATTTTTTTTTAATTTCTTCACGCTGAGCCGTCATTCCAGCCGTCACTGCGAAGCCGGCGCATACCTGCTTCACATTACTTAAGAGCTCCTTTAACACAATCTTTTGTGTTTGCTCTGCCCCCACATCAAAGCATTTCCGGAAAGAAGCATGCAGAATCACAGCTGCGGCTCAGCTATGCAAATGGCCATTGCTAATGGCTATGCAAACAAAGGAGCAGGCGAGTGGGGGTGGAATTTGTTTGACTTCTCCTCTTGCATTGGGACCATGAATAGTCATTTAAAAAAGCAGCTTTGAGCGAGCATCAAAATCGACCCTGCATAAATGGCCAGTGTGTTTGTGTTGCTGCAGCCTGCTCTTTAGCTGGCAGAGGCACAGGCTAGACAGAAGCTAAGGTTGAGTTTGCTTGCTTTCTCCCTTCAGCTGCCTAGTCCATGGGTGTCCATGTCAGGTTCCTCTTCGCCATTGGTGGGAGGTTTTTGGGGCAGAGCCTGAGGAAGGTGGGGTTTGGGGAGGGACTTCAATACCATAGAGTCCAATTGCCAAAGCGGCCATTTTCTCCAGGTGAACTAATTTCTGTCAGCTGGAGATCAGTTGTAATAGCAGGAGATCTCCAGCTAGTACCTGGAGGTTGACAACCCTAGATGTTGAGTGTTATAAAAGTGAGACACTAGCCCTCTACAGCCGTTTTGTTGACATTCTGTTCAAGCTGTGGGGAGCCTGCCAACCACATGGTTCAGAAGCACGATTTGCACAATCATGTAATGTGAAAGGAAAATCCACATGTTGCCCAATTTACGGATTATGCAATTATGCAAATTGCACTCCCAAAACTTACTGCTGGTGGACTTTCCCTCTGGGTAAAGAGAATGCCCCCGTAACATCCACAGAGGGCTTAACTTGTACACAGGACTGCAACCAAAGCATTTTATTTTCAGGTTACCAGACATTCTCAATGTTCTTTTAAATTGTTCTGTGTTTGTGTCTGGAGCAAGTATGCTTTTAATATTAGGTCTTCATATGAGGTACAGAAGGGCTTCCATTATCTTTTCTGCAATTATATGGAATGGGAAAAGCTGGAAATAATTGCTGCAAAACATATTTTGAATACCTGAATGGTTTATCAGTTTGGACATGCATAGATTGTTATGAAATCTGGACAAACAACAAATCCTCAAAACATGCTTCTACAAATACCCTTTCAAGTGTGGAATGTTGCAATATAGAAATGAACAGCTTTAAAATGCATACTTGCACGTTAGGTAGATTGCATTTAAGAAAAGAATGTAGATTCAGAACAGCTGTAGAGCAACAAAAAGAAAGATTGGTCATGTTGTTCTAGCAAGAGATTACAAATGCATTTGTCAGAGCATTTGGGCTTCTGGAACTCCAGCAAGATCAGCCAGGCTATTGGACAGGAAAAAGGCATTTTTGGGTGCCAAGACTGCTGAAACCAGATACAGAAGTCTTGCAGCATCTTAAAGACTAATAAAATTACATTCCAGCATAAACCTTTGTAGCTTACAGCTTGCTTCTTCAGATGCAATAAGTGGGTTCTCACTATGTAAAGCATTTTATGTAGGAAGTATGGAAAAAATATGTAACAGTCAAGCAGCTGCAAGGAAGTACATGGTGAAATGTAATTACATGAAATTCAGATCTTATCAAGAAAAATACACTGATTCACCGGTTTTGCTAAACTACTTAACACTTGTAATGAATGGACAGTCCCACATTTTGCTAAATTAACACCTATAGAGTACAATCCTAAAGAGAAAGCAAGCTCATCAATAGCATTCGCAAGGTGTGACTCTGTTTAGGATTGCAGTGATAGTGAGTTAGAAAATTCCAATTCCCTTTTCAACCCTGGGGGGAAAGTAGTATGAAATTTATTATAAATATTCTAAATAAAGGCATATACAAATGAATTCCAATTCAGCACTTTGGAGTCTCCCATTTTTAACTTTAAGGAGGACTGTGATTTTCAGGTTGAAATGTTCTCCTTGTGATTTCTGAATATTGCCGTTTTTAAGGTTAAATTTCTGTTCATTCATCCTCGTTCTTCAAGGAAAAGAAGGGCATTGTTGATTCATGATGACATATATCTCATCGGAAGATGAGTTAGTGGATGAGCCAAAATGATATTGCTGCTGCTGTTGATGTAGAATAGAATAGAATAGAATAGAATAGAATAGAATAGAATAGAAAAGAATAGAATAGAATAGAAGGTCCTGTAACAGTATTGCCTGAGTGTATTTGGGGACAAAGTTGGTATTGTGGTTTGATACAAGGTCTGGTCCCCAAGTCTGTATCTCTTGAGAAGTTATCTGAGACCTAGTTCCAAGCTGCTTAGCAATATGACACAAAACACCACAGTGCAATCATGCAAGATATTAACACCTGCTTCTCACTGTACAAGTATAGAATAGTAGAACAGACAGAACACTGTTTTACAGATGTGAAAATTCTTATCTTCACACTACAAAGACAGAAGGAAAGACTATCAAGTGGATGATACAGTCAAAGAGGTCACAGCTGCCCTGTGTTATAAAGTATATTATACAAGTGGGAACCTACAAGGATTTATGGAAGGCATCTCATTTTCCCCTCCCCCACTATTTTATCTTTCTCTTTCCTGAAAGCCTCCATAACCTCTCCCCTTTTCTTTCTTCCTTATCTCTGGTAGGGTTGCCAACCTCCAGGTGGGGCCTGGCGATCTCCAGGAATCACAACAGATCTCCCAACTACTAAGGTCAGTTCCCTCTTAGGGTTTCCAGCTTTAGGTTGGGGGATTCCCAGAGATTTGAGGGTTGAGCCTAGGGAGGTGAGGTTTGGGGAGGGAAGGAACCTCAGCAGGATATAATGCCATAGAGCCCACCCTCCTACATAGCCATTTTCTCCAGGGGGATTGATCTCTGTAATCTGGACAGATAATCTCTAGCTCCCGCCTGGAGGCTATCAATGCTAGTTCTCGTGGAAGAAATTATTGCTTTGGAGGTAGGGTTGCCAGGTCCCTCTGGCCACCAGTGAGGGATGGTGGGGGGCAGGGTAGCCAGATCCAGGTTGGGAAACTCCTGGAGATTTGGGGATAGAGGCTGAGGAGGGCAGGAACCTCAGTGGTGAACAATGCCATAGAGACCACCCTCCAAAGCAGCCATTTCCTCCAGGGCAACTGATCTCTGTACTCTGGAGATGCCCTATAATTCCAGAGGATCCCCTGGTCCCACCTGGAGGCTGGCATCCCTATTTGGAGGGTGGAGTCTATGGCATACCATTTTTCAGTCCCTCCCCCCTTAAACCCTACCCTCCACAGAACCCACCCCCAAATCTCCAGGGATTTCGAACCTAGAGGTAGTAAACCTATCTCCTTCCCACCCAATAGCCAGACCTACCTTTATCTGTCCCTCTGTCATAAGCTTTCACTCTCCCCGCACCCAGCAGCCTCTGCCTAGGAAAACCATGGCCCAGTTTTGTGCTGATGGCCACTGGGCCAGGCCCACTTGCATAGTAGGGAACCCTCAGAGACTTGTGGAGGAGCACATCACTTTTCCCTGTTTCCCATCCACACACTATTTCCTCTTTCCCTCCCCTAGCAACCTCCATATCCTCTCCCCTTTCCCTGCCTCATTCTCTTCTTCTCAGCCATTCACCAGCCTACTTTTTATCTTCCTTCCAACTTATAATTTATTTACTTTATTTATACCCCACCTTTCTCCATAGTGGGGACCAAAGCAGCTTACATTATTCTCCTTTCCTCCTTTTTATCTGCACAACAACCTTGTGAGGAAGGTTAGGCTGAAAGTATCTGACTGGTCCACAATCATGCAGTGAGTTTCCATGACAAGATGGGAATTTGAACCAGGGTCTCCTAGACTCTATTCTGAAGCTCTACTTGCTACAGCTCATTGGTTTCCTATAGGGTGGCCTCTGTGGAACAGTAACATGCACCCAGGCCCAGTTGAGTCATGCAAGTTAGGTTGCATCAAGTAACTCAGAGGTTGCTTCCAGGCTTAGGATTGCCAACCTCCTGGAGATCTCCCAGAATTACAACTGAACTCCAGACAACAGAGACCTTTCCATTGGAGAAAATGGCTGCATTGGAGTGTGGACTCCATGGCATTATATCAAACTGAGGCCTATCCTCTCCCTTCCCCAAACCCTGCTCTCCTCAGACTCTACCACAAAATCTCCAGGAATTTCCCAATCTGGAACTGGCAACCCTAGCCAGGCTTGGTCCCAGTGAATTTTCCCTCAAAGGCTAAAATAGGCTTGTAGATAGATAGATAATTTATTTGCGGCACTTAGCCAGTCAAAACATGATAAGAATAGGCTTGTAAAGGACCCTACCCCCTACCCCTGCCTTTTACTCAAAGAAACTAAGACACTGTGGTTGACTAGCAATGGTCACTGAGAGAATCCGTTTCTTAAAGTGACATGCACACCTTTTATCATTTTGGGGTTTTAAAAAATGTATTTTTAAAAAAAAATTCACACTTTTCTGCAACCCTGGAGCCATTTTCAGGGTTGTGGAAAGATTTGTATTGCCCGTTCACAGCTCCAGTAACTGGATTTAAGTATCCAAAGATTTGGCCAACTTCACTGTTAGAATATAAGATGATATATCTCAAATCCTTCCATACTGGCCTATCAAGGGCCCTATGGTTGATATAATGATACATAAAAGCACAGGATAATAGCAAACAGGAGGCAAACAAACAGTTAAGTGTATATTAGAGGTACTAGTTCTACTTGGTGCATCCAGGAGACTAGGGCAATTTGTATAAATTACACATTGTTTTAAGTTGATTTCCTTTCTTTCTTTTTTTCTTTTTGTATTTCCTGTGTCTGAAATATTGTTGATTAAAAGAGGGAAGACAAAATGTTGAACGCCAGAAAAACACATTTACCTGTGATGACAGATGGCAAACAAAGGGGTAAGGAGGAGACAAGGATTGTACTTGGCCAGACAAACTGGGAACAAGCTAAACCTCAGCAGTCCTGAGACGTGCTTTGGTCTCTTGAATGGAGAACCGGCCCTGCACATTGAGCAGAATGGTCTGCTGTGCTGCCAAAGGTTGCCTATTCCTTGATTAGAAAGTAGAATGTATTTAAAATTAACACTCTTCTTCTTCCTGGCCTCCAGTAACAGTATATACAAGCCACACGTTCCACAGTAAAAGATATTCTAAGAGTTTAATATCTAAAGACTCTCCTCAGCTGTAACTTTAGGTTCATTTGGTAGCCATATTACCTAGTTGTTGAGTTAGCACACATACACCTGCCACTTGGTAGCTTAACAAACACATCTGAGTGGGAGGATGACACAGACTATATTTTGGTTATGTGTGAAGGTGTCCATCTTGATTTGGCAGCTACGAAGCTTCGCTTTAAGCTATGAGGCTTTCCTGAGCACTACCTTTAACCCAATGGGAAATTAGATATCAAATTGCTCCTGTATTTTTGTAGCTGCATTAATGCAGCAGCCTTTTCTCATTTCAGGATCATCTCCCATACCTCCCTACAGTTATCAGAAGAAAATAAGTGCATTTATTTGGTATTTCTCGTACTGTGGAAGAATGTGTGGGGTAACTGTTTACATAGGACAATCAAGGGACTGGCACTGAAGAGTTTTGGAAACCTTACTTTCCGGATACACATTCCCTGCTACTTCTTTCTTCCATAACCACTCACTGCATCCTGCTTTTCAAACAACATGCATCTTTATCTCTCTCGCTTCACAGCCTTTTCCTAGAGTGGGTGTATTTTTTCCCATGTGTCATCTCTTATTATGTTGGACATAACACAGTCTGCACAGACTGACATGGCTAAAAATCTATTGAGCCATCAGTTTTCATCCAAGAAGCTTGCTGACACAACATGTTTTGATTCTGGGGCATTTTAATGAGAGCCAAACCCTCTTCTATGTTACAGAAAACATTCACAAAGAATCTGCGAAATTATAAGGAGCTGTTTTCTTCATAAATGGCTCTATTGCTATGACCCGGCAATGCCAAGTACAGAAATGATATGAAGAGTAGCACATAGAATATTCCAGTTCCTGCAGGACTAATGTGGTCCATTTATCTGTCTTCCTGTCTGCTTGTCTATCACATTTTTACCCTGCCTTTCCTTTAAGTAACTCAAGACAGCTTCCAGGGTCCTCCCTTCCTCCTCTTTGCCCTCACAAGAACCCCATATAGTAGGTTAGGCTGAGAGAGAATGATTGGCCCACAGTCACCCAATGAGCTTCCATGGCTGAACATTTGTCTCCCGTTATGTAGCCTAACCACTATACCACACCAGAGAATGATAACAGTATCACAGTGAGCACATGAAGCTGCTTTATACTAAATCAGACCCTTGGTACATCCAAGACAGTATTGTCTACTCAGACTGGCAGCAGCTCTCCAAAGCCTCAGGCTGAGGTCTTTCACATCTCATCATGGAGCTACTTGAACTTGCTTTGATGGCACTGCCAAAGCGCCTGATCCTAACAGCAAGTATCAGTGGTATAGAAACCTTCCTGTAACAGACATGCATCTCCATGCATGCAGGCATCCATTTTCATCTTGCCCTTCTTCCAATGAGGGCAGGACTCATGGTTCTCTTTCTGCCCACATCTGATCTGTCTTTGATCTTGAGCACAAATATTGTTTCCCTTGCATTGTGCAATTTTTCAGCATGATTCCTGACACTATTCTACACTGAACAATCAGACTGGAAGTCCAGCAAAAATATTGAAGTGTTGGTGCAATACTAAACCTGAGCTACTAATTACATGCAGAAGACTGGGGACCTGAATCACCTAATCTTAGTATTCGCATGGCAGCACTTCCTGACCTCAAATAAGAGTCCTGGGATGAGTCTTTAAAAGTGGTAATCATCTTTGTCAGGTGGTGAGCATTGCTATTTTCATGCAACACTACAACCCTCCTTTAAATGGTATTTGGTCTTCAATTTGCCTCTTCCATAATCTCATAGGACTTTCAGCAAAGTGTCAGATGTTTTGTCAGAGGTGAATTTGGCCACATGACTTCTAAGTATAGGTTTCCACATGATTGAGTGCTGGGTCTAAGCCCCCTGGAAAGAAGCCCATTAATTTCAAAAGGCTGAGTCAAGCTTCAAATGATGCTTTAAGCCTATTAGAGGAAACAGACCAGAGCCGTCTATCTAACTATCATCTATTTAAAAAATTCCCTTTTTTCCAGCTGGTAGATTTCTGTACTTTTTTTTTTTTTGCCTTAGTTATATGCATAGGGTGTACTTAATGTGCATCTTTTGTTTTGCTCAAAACTGTGGTGAATTTACAAGTTTTTCATTTTTTATATATTGGTTTGGGTAGCAGCCAGGGATTATGAAGAAGGGAACAGGAAACATAGGTTGAGCAGGAGTTATTCAGATTGGCCACCCAAAAGTGCCAAGTATAGAATCTCTCTAATTTGGAGTATCCCAGTTCTAAAGAATGACTATATTGAAATTCACTGACATATGGGAGATGATGTCTTAATTGCATAAGTTTAGCTAGCATAATACTTTCAGTCTCCAGTCCATAGATCTATGTATGTAGCAGCATGCTCCCCATACCTAGTTCCTACTCCTGTGCTATTTAAGCTAATAGTGGCCTACTGGTGGCCAGGAACAAGCAGAGCCAAACCCCAGCAACTCGGTCAGTGTCTCAGGGCCACTTGCCTCAGACAAAGGGAACAGTAATGGCTCAGGGTCCACTTGGTTTAGCTTGTTCCAGGGCTGCTTTCATTTCCCAGCCCACTCCTGCTCTTCCCCACCAAGCACCATCCAAATCCCCGCCTCATAGCTCACATTACTCCTATGGTCCAGAACATCAGAAGAGAAAAGCGTACACTAGGTGTAGGCTTTGATTCAACTTCCCACCTGACCGTTATAAAGGTAAAGGTCCCCTGTGCAAGCACCGGGTCATTCCTGGCCCATGGGGTGACGTCACATCCCAACGTTTACTAGGCAGACTTTGTTTACAGGGTGGTTTGCCAGGGCCTTCCCCAGTCATCTTCCCATAACCCCCAGCAAGCTGGGTAGTCATTTTACTGACCTCGGAAGGATGGAAGGCTGAGTCAACCTTGAGCCAGCTACCTGAGACCAACTTCCGTTGGGACTGAACGCAGGTCGTGAGCAGAGCTTGGACTACAGTACTTCAGCTTACGTACTGCAGCTTACCACTCTGCGCCACAGGGATCCTATTATAGGTCCTCTACTTATATGTAAAAATATCTTCTAATTCATATATTACACCAAGATATAACCGTGTAGGAGCAATTCCCCATAGACTTACTGTGATATATGCAACTGTTCTGAAATTTGAAAAGGGACAGGTATTCTTGGAATTTAATATTTGGCAGGCTCTTTTATTGTCACAACCATATTACACCTGTTACCTTTGTTCACATTATGGAAGAAAAAACATGCCTGCCTTCCAAACAGTAACAGTCATTGAATTTTGCCTATAGTAGGGATATACCTTATATTAACAGGCAAGTAATCCTTACAGCAACAGTTCATATAAACAGTGGCTTCTGCATGGGCCATGATTAATAATGGGGCCCATCTGCTGCTTATATGTGTCTGGTTAGCACTGAACATGCTGCAGCCTTCACTAACATCAGTGTAGGCCATCCTGTTTATTTTCAGTGTGCTACTGCCACGCAGCCAGAGTTCTACCTGAGGTCTCATGCCAACAGCTTTATTACCATAAACAAGGCTCCTGCAAATCAACAGGTGGTCTGAGCCCATCATTTGGGAATGAATGTGAGGCAGAAGGCTAATCAACACCCCAGATAACATCCCTTATTGTACTATGTTAACATAATGATTTAAGGAAACCTCTCCCACAACGGTGAACTGGGCAAACTGCCTATTGAGTAGCCTTCACAGACATCCTGGATGATTTAATAGCGAGAGGGATCTGGCAGGCTGCATTGAGATGCTCTCCGACTGTGGGGGAGGAGAACCACATAAGCCTCCGTATACACAGATCGTAGGTTTCATTGGCAAGGTAAAGCCCACAGTTTGAAATATGGGAAATAAATTGTGCTAGGAAAGTGATTGTGGAGCAGCTTTGCATAAAGTCAGCAGCAGCGGGTTGAGGAAGAACAATAAAAGGAGGGGAAAATTATGGATCCTAAATAACAGCAATTACTTTAAGAGCACCAACTGCAGTGTTGCTGCTTTTCATCTCTGTCACACGCAGGCAGGGATCAGAGACTTAAAATACAAATCCAGGATAGGAGCAATTTTTCTGACAGTGGTTCAGTTTGTACCACTAAGGACTCTTAGCCCTGTAAGTATTCATCATGTAGAACTCCTGTTGCAGCATAATAACCAAATAAGCTCTCCAAAGAAGTTGGTAAATCTCCTTATTTTGAGGCATTCATTATATTTTCATCCCTCCTTTCCTTCAAGGAAATCATGACAGCATACATAAACATATGAAGCTGATTTATATTGAATCAAATCACTGGTCTATCAAGGTCAGTATTATCTACTCTGGTTGGCAGCAACTCTCCTGGGTCTCAAGCAGAGTTCTTTCAGATCACCTGCCAGTTCTTTCAACTAAAGATAACAGGATTGAATCAGGGATCTTGTGCATGCAAAGCAGATGCTCTACCACTGGGCCACAGGTCCACCCCACTCACAACCCACAGAAAGGCTCCCATACATGGATTCCTCCCATGTTTTGTTTTGTCTTCAAACAATCATGGGAGGTTGGTTAAACTGAGAAAGAGAATGACCAGCCCAAGGTCACTCAGTGCTTCTCACGGCAGAGCGACCATTTGATTATTGCAAAACACAAAGAACAGATTTGTCAGTCTGAAAGACTACAAATGCTAAAATTGCACAATTGCAACTGATAACACTTAGTCAAAAAAGATATCATTCTCTTTTGGTATGTAATGTTGGATTTTAAAATGCTACAACACAACATAGGGCCACAGTTCTATCAATCCATGATAATACATGGGGCTCATATATATGGAAATAATTAATGTACAAAATCTACCAACAAGTATTAATAATAACCAAGAAGTAGTTTCAATTATAAGACAAATGTAAAATTATATATAGATGTTATACAACTGTATATACAAGTGGGAACCTGCAAGGACTTGCTGGAGGGATCTAGTTTCTCCCTCCCCCACTATTTCCTCTTTCCCTTTCCTGAAAGCCCCCATTGCCTCTCCCCCTTTCCTGCTTCTAGGGTTGCCAACCTACAGTTGGGGCCTGGATATCTCCTGGAATGGCAATGTATATTCCAACTACAGAGATCAGTTTCCCCTTAGCATTACCAACTCCTGGAGATTTGGAGGTGGAGCCTTTGGGGGCAAGGTTTGGGGAGGGAAGTGACCTCAAGGAGGGTATAATGCCATACAGGCCACCCTACAAAGTAGCCATTTTCCCTAGGGGAACCAATCACTGTCATTGGGAAAGCAGTCATAATTCCGGGTGATCTCCAGCCCCCATCTGAATTTGCTCACTGCATTACCATCATGTCTGCTGTCATTCATGGTCTTTTCCTCTTCCTTTACAGTAGTCACATTTCTGATCACTCACAGTTTGGCATATTTCAACATTCCTGATGTCTTAATAGAGCAAATTGTGTTTCTTCATTGCTCTCCAATGGCAAGCCCTGCAGAGTGTTCTGCCACTCTTTCAGTCACATTATTCTTTTTCTGATCTCTTTGTATGGGTTGCCAATTTCCTCCTGGTTCTTTGGCACAAAATTGACAAGGAGCACAGCAAAACTGACAAGGAGAGGCACAGAGATCATTCCTGAGTGGTGTGAAATTGACAAGTGGCAGCAGAACAAGTGGCCGTGACCAGGATTTCACCCTGAGATCTGATTTCACTTTTAATGGTCTCTGAGAAAGCATCTGAATAAGCAGGCCTGTTTTGTTTCCTCTTTTGTCCTATACACAATAGACATGCTAGTAGCGACACCATCTCAAAGATTTCGTTGAATTGTTCAGCAGGTTTTCTCACTTTCCCATTCCAGATACAGAACAAAACCTCTTCTGAGGAGGAACACAGTGTAGTTTTTAACCCATGAAAAAAGATTCACTCGGTCCTGAAAAGGAAACGGTTTCCTGAGGTTACCCTTTTCAGAAATTTTGTCTTGTTTCCTTGTATTTTTAGGTTGGATTCTTTTCCCCAAATAATCATATTTCCTGATTTAGCTCAAAAGCCTAGCACAGACTTTCTTTCTCTTAGCACTGAAAATGCTCAGATTACTGAAATAGCTTGCCCAGTCCCTTCAGCCTATCAGGAGGCACTGCCAAGTTTCCGCAGCCTGTTAACTGCCACTCTCATCGACAGAAACAACTGAGTAGGCTTCCTAGGCACTGGCCCCAGAGGTTTGGACCAGTGGGACTTAGGTTTGACTGGTTCATTCTCTCAGAACTCCCTGGGTATACTGTCTTCAGGAAATAAGGGGTGAACAATGAAGTAATGACCAACAGTTACTTTCAAAAATAGTTAATAGGTAATGAACCTACAAAGTGATCAATTGATGTGCCACCCACATACCAGTCTGATACCAGTAATCACTAGAAAATAGCTATGTATTAAAGATAGTCAGATAGAGAGGCAGATTGTGAACTGAGGGTCAGATGTGGGACTCCTATGTCCTGCAGTCATAATAATGCCAAACAGAATACCTTGCATTAAGAAAACTTTAAATACCCTTAAGGTTTCTTAAAAGAGGGTGGTAATTTTAAAAAAAAAAGAATCCCTGTGATGGACAGGTTAGGGCAGGGGTGTCGAACTCAATTGTTACAAAGGCCGGATATTACATAATTGTCACTTGTTCGGGCTGGGCCATGCCTCGCCAGCTCAGATCAGGACTGGAGGGAGTGGCTGCCTCGGCTGGCTTGCGGGCCAGGCTCTCAAGGGGCCGGATCCGGCCCTCAGGCCTTATGTTTGTCACCCCTGGGTTAGCGTCTGCCGCTCCCAAAGAGCAGCCAATGGGAGCTGATGAAATGTTAGTGAGAGTCAGTTGAAATGCCAGTTAAGGAAATGCAAGAGAGTGGAGAATGTGTCTGGCTGAGTGAAGCTGTGGTGAAGAGCTGCTTAGGATTGATTGGGAACAAGGCAGTTTGTAACGAAAGATCCCAAATGCTGGAACAGGGAAACAGTTCAGAAGTTCAGTCGAAAAGAAACGTTGTAACCTTTATTTGACTTTCTTTAGTGTTGTGTTCAAACCAGAAATAGAAATTAACTTTTATTTGTTTAACCCTGTGGACTGGTTGTCTCAGGGAAAGAAGTACACCTACACTCTAGCTAAGATCTTAGTCTATATATATTGTAGGATATGAATTAATGGTGGCAGCATGTGAATGGAACTGTTTTTGAGCCTCCAGCCCCAGTATCTCTGTGTATTATTATTATTAAAGGAGACTGGGCTACCCTACCTGAAATATGAAATGGTCATGGTTCTCTATAGATAGGGTTGCCAGCTCTGGGTTGGGAGATTTGGGGGATGGAGCCTGAGGAGGGCAGGGTTTGGAGAGGAGAGGGACTTCAGTGCAACAGAGTTTGATTGCTAAAGCGGCCAGTTTCTCCAGGGGAACTGATCTCTGTTGCTTAGAGATCAGTTGTAATAGTGGGAGATCTCCAGCCACCACCTGGAGGTTGGCAACCCTATCTATAGAGTTAAAAGAGGCAAGAAGGGTAGAGACATGTGATGGCCTGACCAACTTGTAACCCTGAACCTGTGAGAGAGAGGTTGTGGAGGGTAGTAGGCTCTCTGTGTGAGTGAGAAAAGGTGCATCACGTTCCTCTTCCCAACTATGTTGTTCCTGAGGATCTAATAACCCCCAGGAATAAAAATTTCAGGGGGCTCGGAGGACTGCAGCACAAAGGGAGAATTAGCTGAAATTGCTACCACTCTTAATTGCACAGCAGGATACAGGCCGTGGTTTTGAGAATGAAAGAGTATGGTGTGGTGGATCCTATCCCTATCCAACCATGCAACTAAGTTTAAGAACATAAGAAAAGCCATGCTGGATCAGACGAAGGCCCATCAAGTCCAGCAGTCTGTTCACACAGTGGCCAACCAGGTGCCTCTAGGAAGCCCTCAAACAAGACGACTGCAGCACCATCCTGCCTGTGTTCCACAGCACCAAATAGGCATGCTCCTCTGATACTGGGGAAAATAGGTATGCCTCATGGGAAGGACCTTCCCTAGACACACTTTTTAAAAGTTCTCTGCTACACTACAGGCTAGTGTATAATGGAAGAAAGAAATCAAGGCCCTCCACTGTGAAGAAGGAGAGAGAAGGTTTTTTCACCAGGATGAGCCACCCAGCCCTAGGTCTCTCAGGGGACCAGGCAGAGCTCTGGGGTCCTGGAGGGTGTGGCGGCCCCAGACCCCAGTCCCAGGAAGGAAGAGCTAGACAAATGTGAACAGTTGCCCTTTAACCTATGTAATTTATTTATTTTTTAAAACTGTAACTTAGACTGGTCACAAATATAATGTATTGATAGAACTGTGAAAAAATGCAGAGGTAAAATCCGTCCATATAGCTGTTTTTCATCATTGAGAAACTGAGCAGGGAAGTGTGGCTTGCCCAGTCTTGTGACTCACATGTATAACAGGGAAGCATATCGATTGGGGGAAGAAGACATGAGTGCTCCTACTGAATCTCCGGAACTTCTACACTGCAATTAGGGTGCTGGCTGATCAGAGGAGGAAAGGGCCTGACCAGAGTTTGCTTGCTTGCTTGCTTGCTTGCTTGCTTGCTTGCTTGCTTTGGGGGCAGTTGCCAGAAAGCCCCCCCCCCCACGCGCTCGCCATTTGTTGCTGTAGACTTTTTAAGATACACAGACTTGCAGAATATGCAACTTTTCCACTGGGTTCTAGTCCCTGGCCTTGCAAGAACTTCTGAGCTCTACCTAAACCCATCAGAAACCACTGAGCACTGCCACCAAATTAAACCCCCACCCCTGGCTCTTTTGGCCCTGCTCTACCCCTGTGCCACCTGCAAAATTACTGTCAGCACCATGTGGGACTGTGCACAGGACACTTGGAAAACAAGATACAGGTAAGCAACCCTGTGGTCACACCTTAGAAAATATGAATAACTATTACACATTTGTTATTGCTGTTTTCACAGTCAAATCCTGTTTAAACAGGGATTGCTTCTCTTCTCTGAGGAGACAACTACTGTTCCAGAATCAGAATGAGCGAGGTGTGCAAGGAGAGAACAGAAGAAAAGAATAGTTTAAAAAAAAACACTTCTCTATAACAATAACCACACAAACACAGGGCAATTTATTCTGTTCACGCCAAAATTTTAGTGTACTTATGAAATCTGATTAATTCAGCACTCAAAATATATTGTAGTTGCTATCTTCGGGAGAATTGTTTACTCTCTGTGTTCTTGTTTCTGTATGGATTTGTGGGAAAACACAGATATACTGCAGGGCACCACAGTGGAATCTTTTTGGTTGTCATTGAGAATAAACATGTTGCTGTAGTGATTGTGAGATACTGAAATTATTGATAGAGAGTGTTGTCCTACTTTACTCTGGACTCAATCTTGACTTAGTCTGAACCAAAAGCAGAAACTGATGGTGCTTAACACTAACAACCCTAAGTTGCATCAATATTGGGTATAACCCTATCAACAGTCCCCCAAAGCAAATTAACTTTTTAATGGGTCTAGCTGCCACATGAATATCTGTGCTTTCAATCATCTAGAATATTTATTTACCTATTTAAGATATTTTAAGTCACCTTTTCACCCAATGGAGTCTCCAAGGCAGCAATAATGTCAGTCTTAACCATGGGGCATTGCAGGCTGCTGCCTGTGAGGCTCCTCCCTTGCCAGCACCACTCCCTGGCTCTCAGCCATTGTGCCCCTTGCACTCCTCGGGGTCTCACAGTAGAAAAAGGGGAAGGGTTGTGTCATCCAAGTCCACCCACTCTTTCCGGGATTGTTTCCCTCATCTGGCAGTACAATGCTCCTTCTCTCCTCCCTGGCCTGGTTGCGGAACAGCCACTTCTGCTTCCTCCCCACCCTCACCAATCAGCACTACCCCGGGTCCTCTCCGCAGTCTCCTGCTCCATCCTTTCTGGCCCTTCCTCTTTTTTCTCACTGACCAGTTCCCGGGAGGCCCTCCCTACCTGGCTTCTTCCAGGTTCTTGCATGGTGAGGCCCCTCCTGTGCTCCGCCTGGAATGTCATAGTTGGGCTTCTACTGTCTCCCTCCATGCTTACTGGCTGGCCCAATGGCCTCTGAGTAGGGTTGTCAACCTCCAGGTACTATTCAATATAGTAAACTCAACTGTAATTATGAGTAGTAGTCACAGTTGTAGGCCAATATTAACACAGTCAGTCTCTGTATTATAACATCAGTTAGTATTTGTATTATAACATACTATATATAGTAACCCAATTATTATACATTGTTATGTTACACTATTTATATCATAATGCAGCAGGGCACAAGTGTATTATAGGTCAGTGAGTATGTCCAAATAAAGTCCATGAAAATAAAGTCAACAGAAAAATCTTTGTTTCCTTGTTCACAAGATTTCCTTTTTTCTTCATAAAATGATTGGTTATGTCCTTGTAATTTGTAGGGTAGAACAACATGCCGGTAACTAGCCTCCCCTCCCCAAACCCCGCCCTCCTCAGCCTCCACCCCAAAAACCTCCCTCTGGTAGCAAAGAGCCCTCCACTGAATTTCACTGAATGTTATCCCTAGGTATTTGAAGGTGCTGGATTGTTCTATAGGAAGATGAAATATATCAGTTTCTCTGGAGAAACTGGATATTTTGAATGGTGGAGTGCATGGCATTAAACAATGCTTAGGGCCTTCCCCTTCTAAACCCCACCCTCCCCAGGCTCCATCCCAAATCTTCAGGAATTTCCCCAAGCTGGAGTTGGCAACCTCCTCCCTGATTATGCTGCTTGGTCCCCCTGCCTGATCATGCTGCTTTAGAGTCAAGTGATGTAGAGGGGCACAACTCTACACCCATAACTCCAAAGGCTCTGGAGTCATGGTGGAAACCTGGGGGCAATCTTGTGTGCAGCACACACACACACACACACAAACCATTGATTCTAGAGCCCCAGCCTTGACTTTTGCCCATAGCCCAGAATCACTAAGACTTGGCAGTGAACAAACACATTAAAAGAAGCTTAAAAATACATACGTACATACTTACATGCATATGCACATACATACGTGTGTGTAGGTATAAACAATTAAACAAAACCTAAACACATGAATGGGAAGGAAGAACATTGAGAGTCAGTGACAGTATGCCAAGCAGAACAGAAAAAAAAATCTTCACAAGCCAGTGGAAGACAATACAATTGAAACTCTGGCAAGGATGATTCAGCTTCAGTGAATGCATCAGCGTTTGAACATCAAAAAAAGGTGTTTAGAAACCAAAGTTACCTTGTTGGCAATATCTACTTGCAGTTGAGTCAAGCACCTCATATAATTACCTCAGGTATTTGTTCACAGTTCAAAATAAGCAGTATTTCAAATAGAAGAACCTTGCCTTGATGATGGACAAGCAGGTAGGCACTTTTGCTAGGCATTCCTTTTTTCAATTATATGTACCTCGTAAACAGGTCCCCTTCTGAAATTGTTGCCTTTTTTCTTACAGAAACATGAATATTTTTGATACCCTTGCAGCCAGAGAATACAATTAAAGACTGTTCTCAGTACTTTATTTCATATAATTTCCATTTCCATATGGTTTCCAGAGAAACCATAACATATTTTGAGAAATGACGACAAAGTGCAGAAAGATCATATGTAATCAGAGTGGCAGAAGATTACAGGTCACATTGCATTTTTTAAATGGAAATCAAATTAACTATTCTGTTCTAGAAAAAAAAATACATAACTGAGATAACATCCAGTTACAGTAAACAGCCATAGCTTAATGGAAGACAATAATTTGGACTGACCATAATACACTACTTCCCTTTATTTTTCGAAATGAAAACTAGATTTGTCGTGATCTAAGTATTCAAACGTACATTACAGCTTCTTAACAGCTGTAATTTAGTATTCATTATTCCCCACCTTAGACAATGTGAACAACCATGCTAACTGCCAAATAAATAAGTAAAGACGAGATTAGACTGCAATTGTCAGTAAAGAGGGTTTGCGCTAAATAATATTAAAATTTGATTTAAATCTAAAGCATGCAAATAACTGCTGGAAATACTATGCATAATAGAAGAACAGATTCAAATAGATCAGTGGCTTTCAGGTTAGATGGTAAGGAAGCCTACATTGCACTGAATCAAAATGCATTGCACAGTTTGTAGAAATAAAAGAAACCTGATTGTTCTTACGTCAGATGGCCTCCAAGTTTTATGATTAACAGTGCAATCCTATGTAGAGTTATGCCAGTCTAAACACACTGAAATGCACTGTAAGGAACTCCCATTTCTGTGAGTATGGTATGTACAAAAGAGTCAATGGCCTGTGCTACATTCACATATCAAAGACCCAGCTAATGCTACAGATTTTCTCTGTGTCATCACTTACGTATTTAGGTATACGACTACATGGAATAAGGCTAATGTGATCCAGAATGGTGAGCCAGCAGTTACTTTGAAGCTCGCCTTTTCCCTGCAATCATATAGATGGCCACTGGCCACTGGTATACTGCCTATATGTGATTGAGATCTTGTTGAAAAGTTCAGTTATGTGAACCAACCCATATCTATCCACTCATAACTAATAACCTAGAGATAGCCATCTGGTATGGGGCACAAAAAACACAACATTTTCCACTGGTGTCTTGGCTAGTTGGTACTAGCTACTATACATATCATTTTTCAACATTATAATTATTTTATTTTCCAGTTACAGGTTCATTTATGGAAATTGTGATTAGACTCCAAAAGCATAAGAAATTGTCTCCAATTTTTACATCTGAATAAGACTCCAAAAAGATGGCCATAGCATATATATCTGTGAGCCAAATTCTCCAGTTCAAATCTTACCTCAGAGATGATTTCATTACATAGCATCATTTTCTTCAGAAATCTAAGGAATTATATTTCAAGACTAGCATCAACTTCACTTGTGTATATTTTCAGTTTTACACATTGGTTCCTTTTCCTGCACATTATATTTGCTGACAAGAAGAAATGTATTTTGTGACATCAAACAGAGACAAAAAACAGCAATTGGTGCAAGGGAAAAATATTTAATAATTAAATTGCCCATTTGAGTTTTGCATGCACTTCCTCGGGGGAATCTTTCTTAACTCAAATGTCCCAAGCAAGCAATGAAACTCGTCATTGTTTCATTGCTTGCTTGGGATGTTTAAGTTAAGAAAGATCCCCCTGAAGAAGCGTATGCGAAACGTGTATGGGCAATTTAATTATTAAATATATTTACCTTGAACCAATTGCTTTTTTGTCTCCATTTGGTTCAGTGTGGCCCTCTTTTCTTTTGTGAAATCAAACCAACTACTTTCAAAAGAACTTTCAGTCAGAAGTCCTTTCAGTCTTAAAAGAGATGCACACTTCAATTATTATTTACATCATGTCAGTAACATACAAAAATGTCATACACTGGTTAGGGTTGCCAGCTCCAGGTTGGGAAATTCCTGGAGATTTTGTGGGTGGAGCCTGAGAAGGGCAGGGTTTAGAAAGAAGAGGGACTTCAATGCCATAGAGTCGAATTGCCAAAATGGCCATTTTCTCCAGGTGAACTGATCTCTGTCACCTGGAGATCAGTTGTAATGGCAGGGGATCTCCAGCCACCACCTGGAGGTTGGCAACCCTAACACTGGTCCATCTAGTTGTGTATCGTCTACTCTGGTGACAAACTTCGTGGATCACAGGTAGAGAAAGGTTGTCCCCGGTATCTACTGTCTGGGATCTTTTAACTGAAAGTGCAAAAAAGGAAAAGTGGGACCTACCGTCTAACATGGGACTACAGCCCTCCCTTATGCTTCTCTTTAACCTTTGACTTCTCTTTAACATTGATCTAGTTTCAATGGATGCTAGACCCTGTACAGAGGTTAGCATTGATGAAATCCCTGCCAAGGAAGCAGAGAATGCATTTCAAATATTTTTCAGTCCATTAGGAAAAGAAACCTTGAGCATTTTTACTTTCCATGCCCACTGGGTTAGCTGCCTCCCTTTATTTTCCAGGCGATCAGTTACATTTCGCAAAGCGTTACTGTCCTTAATGTTTCTGCTTGACATGGTTTCTGTTCATTGGGAGTTACCAACAGTTACATGTCTCTAGCGTTTATGAATAAGGGCTGATTTAAAAGTAATCACTGGTGAGGCAAAAGAACTCATCAATGCTGTTCTGCACTTCTACATCGCTTCATTTAAACTGGGCTGCTATCCATGCAAAGCAGTTCTGTGTACTGATTATGCCAGGCACTGTTAGCCCCAGCAAATATTATGCTGGAGTTTTAATGAAATACACATTGCTTCTTTGCACAGCTTGCAAGCCCAAGTGCAAAATCCCATGGGGGAGGCCTTTGCCTCATTAGCATCATCCTTCAATTGGCCCTAAGAGAACGATTGTCAGGTGTCTTGCTGGTAAAGTTGTGTTCTCTCTACTGTTTTCATGGCAAGAAAATCAGGCAAATCTGAAAGCAGTTAACAGGTCCTAGTGGTCATAGATTTCCCATGTTCTGTTATCAGTTCTCCATGTACCCCTATACAACATGACTAGCAAATTAGTTTCCACTTTCTACACTAACTTTGGTAGACACAAACCTAACAAAAGGCAGTATAACATGTCAGATTAGACCAGGACTCAATCTGATTTTGCATTCTGACAGAACCCCTCTAATTACATAATAACTATAGCCAGAGAATGCAAGACTAGAACCTGCCACCAATTCATGTGTGAAATTGTTCTTTCACAATTTGATTGTATTATTCTGCTCAGTGATCACCTGCAACTTAATATCTTCGAAACTTTTTCATTATCTTCCCAACTATTTAGAGGGAAATAGGAAAAGAACTTTCTCTCTCCCCAGCAGTCCTTTCTGACCCTGTAAAGCTTATTCATGGTGTGACTGCAATGAGGATGCTGGAGGACAATATTAATGGTTTCTTATGTATGTAATAACCACATTTTCCTTCCAATAGATTTATTTATTTATTTATTATATTTGTTCTCCTGAATGGAGACCCAAAGCGACAATCAATAGAGGGGGAGGGGGGAAGCAAAAATAGCCACAAGCAGGAAAGGGAAAGTGAGTTTCTGATTGCTACATGGGTCTTCTCTCTCTCCACCATCTACTGCTCAGCTGTGGGGTCCAATCCTCAGGCTGAGAGCCAAAGGATGAGTGCTTCTGCTCGCACCCAAGATCACAACACCTCTGAGCATACCCAGGCATTAACAACTTGTGTACAGAAGGGAAAGCAAACTCAACAAGATGTTACTCAGCTGCTAGCAGCTAACAAACAATGGCATTTATTTATGTAGGTAAGCACTTATTAAGATGCCGATTCATCTATAACTAGGGATGCCAATGTCCAGATGAGACCTGGGGATCACCTGAAATTGTACCTCATCTCCAGACCTCAGGGATCAATTCTCCTGGAGACAGTGGATGCTATGGACTCTATGGCATTATATCCCACTGAGGTCCGTATCCTCCCCAGGCTCCATCCCCAAATCTCCAGAAGTTTCCCAACCTGAATCTGGCAACCCTAACCCCCATCCCCCACCAGTGGCTGGGCGGGGGGGGGGGGCTGGCAACCCTTGCTATAACTAGCTGTGTCTAAGGGAAACTGGAAGGAAAGGAACAATCCCCAAGTGAAATAATTGTTTTCCTCTATTGACCAAAGTCTAGGCATATGCCAGAATCATTCCAAAATTAAAGAAAACATGAACACAGAGAGAGAAACCTAACTATAATTACTGAATCAAAATAAAAGCACTGGATTTTGAGATTAATCACCACCATTTTTTGTCACCTTTGAGTCACTCGCAGCGTTCAAACTCCTGTGATAGGCCTAAATGCAAGGGCCACCAAAGATAATCAAGCATATGACAAAATAAGGAATATTGTACTTCAACGTTTAATACAGTGAGGTGATGAAAATCATTACTGAAAGCTTCAGCCCAAGAGGAGTCCCAGCAAGGTGATATTACAGGAACCAAATCAAATGAATGAAGGAGTAAATGTCATTGAAAAATTTCTGAGTTATGCTTCAGTGTTAAGTACAGGCTTGGCTGTGAAACTCTACTTGACAAAAGCTGACATTACAGAAAATTTAGTGGTAGACATTTGCTTACAGATAAATGGGCAATGATCTTAAAGAACTGCTGAAGGATTTTTTCGGTTTTAGAACAGACAGCAGAATTTTGTCAAAGTACTGCAAATTCCTACTAATGGAGTGCAATATTTTTTTTAAAAAAAACTTGAAATTATGCATACCAGATTACAAGATTTAGTGCAATCTTGAACAGTTACACCCTTCGATATCAGTGAGTTTAGAAGGGTGCAAAACTGTATTGCAAGACTTTTGTTACATACAAAAGGACATACTGAGAGCCAGCATCTGACATGCAACATTGCTTCTCAAACCACTCTGTTCCCAATGGAAAGTGCTGCTACTTATCAGAACAAAATGATAGATCATAAGAGACATGGTAGTGACATTCACAAGGAGCCAAATTTATCCCCGGAGTGGGGTCTGTGGAATTATAGCAGGATAGCATTTTGTCCCAATATATCTTTGATGTTTGAGAAGAAGAAGGGAGGGAGAAAGTTTCATTTACCTTCAAGAGAGAAACATCCCTCCAGAATAGAGTGATTTATTGACCTGGTAGCCCTAGGCTGATCATCTGGCACCAGCACTGATGAAAAATGCATACTATGCCGAGGATTTTGACTGTCCCAAGAAGTCCAAATATAATACAGTTTAATGAATTCTGATTGAAAAATCTCAGTATTGCAAGACTTTCAGATGTGCAAGAATGAGAATATCTCTTCATTATTCTTATTTGATCATTTGAATCTTCCTTTCTGAAAATGAAGAGAGCAATCAGGCACAATGTTTCCACTCCTTTTCTTTCTTTGGTGGTTACTTGTTCTTTTTCTCTTATTGTCCTTCAGGCTAGAGAATCAGGAACTATTCTCTGCCTTCCCTATCTAATCTAAACTGATTCCAAAACTGTGAGCCTCCCTAAATAAAGTAAAATTTGAGTCTCCCTACTGAATAGCCCTGACTGGCCCTTTGTCATCAGAACTTGGAAGCTAAGCAGGGACAGCCATGGGTTAGTACCTAGAATGGGAGACCACCAAGGAAGACGGAGGTTGCTATGCAGAGGAAGGCTATGGCAAACCACTTCTGCTCATCTCTTGCTTTGAAAACCCAATGGTCCCATGGTCACCATGAGTCAGTTTTGACTTGACAGAATGCAGTTAATTAATGGCTAGTCCAAGCAGCAGCTTCCTCCACTGCAGGAGGAAGAGGTACAGGTAAAATGATACCAACAGCATTTTTTTTTCCTCTGCAAGAGCCACTGTTTGGCACTGAATCATCCATGCTGATCCTGATGCTCTTCATTCTGTTCTTTAGACTGGTGGGAATGTACACAGAGATTATCCAATCATTGTGTGGCTTATAGGAGTCAATTCTGCTGAAGCAGTACACCTGAAACCCAAAGCAGCCTAAGCTAGGGTTGCTAACCTCCAGGTGGCACCTGGAGATTTTCTGCTATTACAATTGATCTCCAAACGACTGAGATCAATTCCCCCGGAGAAAATGTCAGCTTTGGAGGCTTTGTATGGCATTGTACCCAGCTGAGGTCACCCCCCCTTCCCAAACCTCACCCTCCTCAGGCTCTACCCCAGAAATCTCCAGGTATTTCCCAACCTAGAGCTGGCAATCCTAGCCTGAGCCTAGAAACAGAGCAAGATAAAATAAAAAGCTGCATTGACTATCTGTGTGGGACCTCATCCCTAGTCCATGTAGGGCATGTCCACAGAGGTTAGGGTGAATTAGGAAAGCCCCCCCCCCATCCAGCACCCACTCCCCTCAGGAGAGAAGACATATCTTAGTGGAACAGTACATGCTTTCCATACCAAAGATCCCAGGTTCAGGGTCTTAAGTACCAAGAAAAAACAAAAAAAGAGGGGGGGAATCCTGATGGAACTCAACCAAAATGCTGATTGCAAACCAAAGAGGTTGAGCTGGAAAATGTTAACATTACAAATATTTAAATTTTAATGTAGATTAAAAGCATAAAACTCCTAGCAAAGGCAAAAACTTACACATTCAGTATATACAAACATAAACAACTGCGAAGTTCAATCTTACTTTGACCAGCATGAGATCCAAAAAGGACCAGATGCATTTCGGCCTGGATAGGCCTTCCTCAGTGGTCAGTATAAAATTATAATTTATCCCACATCCTAATATTTTAATCATAACATAATGGGCAGTAAAAGCCCTTCTAGAACAGTGAAGCTCCCTGTGAATTTCTTTATTTCTTATTCATTAAAACCTGGCTTCACTGTCTCAGGTTCTTAAGGATGTGGACTCATCAAGCACCCAGAAAGAGCCTCCCCCACTCCATCAAAGACCCCTGCCCACAAGGAGGTGTCATGCCCACAAGGAGGTGTCATCCATCGGGGTTCTGGACAAGAGCACAGCTATGCTTAGCTCGCTTAGCACTTGCACTCATTGGGCTCCTCCGATGGACAGATGGCAAGGGGGTAGGGGGTCTTGACCACAGCCCCAGCGTTCTCAGTGTAGGGGGTGACTGCAGTCTCCCTGGACCCATTCTCTTGCAGGAAAAGATCCCCCCCCCATTGGAGTGCATTCTGTGGACGACCCAAAGTTGACAAGAGCTACACATAGGTACTGGACACTTGGACATAATGCATCCAAAGTTAGGGGGCTTTGGCACCAAGGGCTGCCAACTGGACTGTTCAGAGATTATTGAGGAACCCCTCCCCTCCATGCCCAACAAGAAGCTCTTGGTGTCTTGTTGCAGCTGTGTTTGTCTGTGCTATTTTCTGCTGCAGGTGGATATTCAACAGATACAGCTGAGACTGCCAATGCCAACCCTCCACTTTGCCCTGAGCCTTCCCCACAGAACAAGCCTGACCTTGGAGAGGATCGGGGGTGCACAAATGGCTGAACCTGTTGGTTCCCCATCTGTATGTGAAGCCACACCAGTAATGACTCTTTTCTTCTGCAAGACTCAGAGGTGGAGACATTGCCACTGCAGCCCTTCAATAAGGTATTTTGAACAGCCACAGCTGTGTTTTCCTAACTCTATTGTGGGGGCTCCAAGAGGTAGGGGAAAAGGTTGGGGGCTTACGGGCACAACCGGTGCTAATAGCTGTCTACAGAGGTGATGGAACTAACATTACTAAAGTAACTGTTGTTTTTTAAGCAGAAGCAAATCAGAATTCAAAAATAGGAACCCTCCTGTTTTGAAACAAAGGAATTTGACATTTTCAGAATGAGCAGAAAGAACTTATAATAGCGCTGCAGTAAATAACCTTTCATTTTTCTAGATAAAATCCCGCCTCATCCTTCCATTTTCTTCTTGACTCTTTCCTCTCTTCACAAGATGTCATTAAAGTTGGGAACACGGATTCCGATCTGCCCAAGTTGCCCTTTCAATATCTACTCTGATGACAGCTCCCAGGATACAAAGTAATGACAGTGGTATTATGTGAAAACAACCCTTTCCTAACAGATTATGGGACATCTTTCAGAGGTTTGCCCTTTATTTTTGGCTTCCTCCCCAGTGATGGTTGCTTGCTATTCATACTGACAGTTGTAGCGCTGCCAGCTGTATTTTATTGTCATGTAGAAAGAATGTTTAAGGTCAAATCTCAAAGCTGAGGACCACCAACAGAATCATGACTGTAAGATGATATTCTCAAATGAGAGTCTGAAAAGCCCTATTTTCTACAGTCGAGTACTAATTAGTTAGACTTGAACACCCATCAGTTTGGTTTGTGGCCTGCTTGCTGGTCACAGTCAGGGAGCCAATCATTTGCCGAGTTGTTTGGATGTGTTTGGTTAAGTCCACTTAAGTAGTTAGACTGACCAAACAGATGTGACTTTTTCCACATGTACACTTCAAGGTGCTCTCACAAAATGTATACACCATCTTTCTCCCCTCCTAAGAGCCACCAAGGTAGCTAACAAATTGTCTGCAACAATTGTCTGTGACTCAAAAACCCTGCCTAGGAAGGGAGGGGCTTAGCACTTGGTCGGGGATGTTCTTTTGGAGGGCTGGAAACTGAGCACCTGGATCTTGCCTAGCCATTAAGGATCCTCCCTCCCCCAGCAAGGTCAGTCGAGATGTTAATTTAATACAATGGGGAAAGCTTAGGAACAGATTTTCCCAACTACCCTGAGGCAAGACCTTTGGCCTACCAAGATCAGTATTAATATCTGCCCTAACTAGCAGCCGTTCTCCAGGTTCTCAGACAGTGGTCCTTCACATCACCTGATCCTTTTAGCTGCAGATTAGAACCCAGGACCTTCTGCACACAAAGCAAATGCTTTGCCACAAAGGCACAGCATCACCCCCAAAACAGAAGAGGGTAGGCAGGGGTCAGCAATATAACCAGCTGCAGGAGGGTGGTACCTGGTGTAGTGGTTAAGAGCAGACTCTAATCTAGAGAACCGGGTTTAATTCCCCACTCCTCCACATGAAGTCTGCTGGGCGACCTCAGGCTAGTCATGGTTCTTTCAGAACTCTCTCGGCCCCACCTTCCTCACAAGGTGTCTGTTGTGGGGAGAGGAAGGGAAGGTGATTGTAAGCCATTTTGAGACTCCTTAAAAGGTAGAGAAAGTGGGGTATAAAAACCAACTCTTCTACTACTACTACTACAAGAATTCTTGTCATGGCCCAGAAACAGCAGTCTACACCATCCACCTGTCTGTCAATGGGGGTAATGTTGGCTGCATCTCAATGTATTCCTGTCCAATTCAGTGCAA
Organism: Euleptes europaea; assembly: GCF_029931775.1. Classification (NCBI taxonomy): domain Eukaryota; kingdom Metazoa; phylum Chordata; class Lepidosauria; order Squamata; family Sphaerodactylidae; genus Euleptes; species Euleptes europaea. The sequence continues at coordinate 43,646,278 of NC_079316.1, forward strand.
GATCAGAAGGAATGGATAGCTCCTACCATTACAAACTGCAACATTTCATTTTATCTTGTCCCTGTACCTTTGCAAGCTATAGAATCCATAGTGAAAAAGTACCTGCTTTAAATTCATAGCAATAAACTGTATTTGTATAATGTGTTTATATTAGCAGACCTGCATCTATCCCCCCGGCATAAACCCAGTTATTCATATTGGTATAGATTGCTATAGAAACCAATATAGTTCTATCAGTGAGAAACACTGTGTAGACAAGTTGTTATGAAGGTGCCTGTATAATCAGTGAAAAATTCATGGAGTGTATTATCCCTGGCACTGGAAATCCATTTGTATCTTGGGAAAGTCTGAGCTTTCAACACTGGTTATAAGCAGAGAGCATTTTTTAATTTGTCATATTTAAACATTTTCTTCTCTGCAACAAGGCCTGTTTTAAATGATTGATTTTCAGTGTGGTGACTATAAAATACTTCACAGCCACAGTATCTCTTAATTTTATGGATGGCAAAGATTAGAATAAGGACCATAATGGCTGTTGTAAATGAATAAAAGTTGGCCGGGGCAGGCGTTTAACAGAGCCCCATTTTCCCTCTAAACACAGGCTGGTTTAATTGAAATCTACTGATACCTTATGAAACAACTGCTATACTGTAAGGGGAGGAGTTGTGGCTCAGTGGTAGAGCACCTGCTTGGCATGCAGAAGGTCCCATGTTCAGTCCCTGGCATTTACAGTTAAAAGGTTAATGCAGCAGTAGGTGATGTGAAAGAGCTCTGCCTGAGACCCTGGAGAGCTGCTGCCTTAGTAGACAATACTGACTTTGATAGACCAATGGTCTGATTCAATATAAGGCAGCTTCACTGTCAGCCTATAAGGGAACATAATCAGCTTACTCCTTTGCTCTTTAGAGGAAGTAATATCACTGAAATAGACCAATTAGATTTTTTTAAGCAAGTTCAGCAAAACAACAGTTTGTTTCTTTTTAATTTCATATGCTGTCGTCAGTTTTTTGGTGATTCTTTTCTTTCTTTTATGCCATTTTACTGTCATTTTTACTCTGTTTATGCATGCCATTTTCACACCATTTCTGTTCAATCTGTGTAAACATAACTGTGAAAATACATTAATTTTAACGAGAGAGATTTGGCATAAGGAGAAAGAAAATGGTGCAAAATACAGACTCACTCAGATGTTGTTTTTCCACAAGGGAGGGGAGAAAATTGAAATGAGGATATTTGACTCAACCCATACAACTTTTGGATGTCAATCTCGTTCCTATTCATTTCAATAAGGTTTATTCAGGACAACTTACCCGTATCCCATGAAACAAATATTTCTGTCCTCCACTCTGGTACGCATAATGGTGTTTCATCTACTATATGAAACAACTATCTCATCTTCTTTCATGGCAGGACTGCCTCTGGTTTTTCCTCTGCCATACCAAGACAGACCTCAGGCTAAATCAAACGCCATAATATGTAATGTGGGTTCCACACACTAAAATCCCCCATGTGGAGCAATCCATGCCTGCAGCCACTGTCTTTAAGGTGCCACTGGACTTTGCCCTGACCTGGATAGCCCAGCCTAGCCTGCTCTCATCAGACCTCGGAAGCAAAGTAGGGTTGATCCTGGCAAGTATTTGGATGGGAGACCTCCAAGGAACACCAGGGTTGTAACATGGAGGCAGGCAATGGCAAAGCACCTCTGAACATCTCATCTTGAAAACCCCACCAGGGGTTGCCATTAAGTCAGATGTGACTTGACAGCAAAAAAAATAAAGTATTTAAGGTGCCACTGGACGTTTATTTTAGCACAACAGACTAACATGGTCACTCCTCTGCAATTGTCAGTCTGTATGCTCTGCATCACATGTATCCCACCCTTCCTCCAAGAAGCTCAGGTTAGCACACCCGTATTCACACACACTACTGTCAAGAAGCTGTGCCGTTCCATACAGTTATATGTTACTTCCTCCAAATATGAGTGGCCACTGTGGCCAGGGAGGTCTCATGGCGGATTTTAGTATGGATGGACAAACATTGCTGTGGGATAGATGTGCTTCAGAAGATGACCCTTCTAAAGGCCACATAGCCCAGCTGGAAACAAAAATGTAGATATCACTGCATTTTCCAGTATAAACGGAATGCCATGACTGAATGTACACACACACATGTTACATCTGGGCCATTCACACCATTTTATATGATGCAGGAAATGGCAACTCTCAAGAATCTTTGAAGATGAACCTTTAACATAGGATTGACAACCAGCCTCTGAATTGAACTTTGAAATTGACAACTATTGCATATCTAATTGGTTCTTTCGTTGTTTTCTTTAAAAGTGGGCCTTACGTTTTCAAAGAACAAAATGACATCGAGCAGGTTTCATTTCCAATGGACAGAAACTTGATAAGTATGGAATGTCTGGAGCCATGGATTTATTTTCCTTTGTTTTTTGTAACAGTGCCAAAGAATTCTGGTGCCAGATGGCAATTATATGGGGTTTCAAGCTAGCTCTGAAGTATGTTATCTCACTGCCCATCATCAGCAGTTAGAGCCACAGTTCCAGCACTGGGGATTTGACCTGCACAAATCATTGACCATGATGAGCCATGCTGAATGGTAGGTCAGTCACTGTTGTCTATTTGAGGTAGCCCTGGACAAATCACTATCCCTTCTCTACTGTCTGTAAAATGGGAAGTAAAAATTAATTGGTTTACTCCACATGGTAAAGGGAAGCAAATTAACTGCTGTAACACAATTTGCACATTAAGAATACTATATAGCATTAAGAGAAGTCACAGTGCCTTGCCTGACACTTCTCCCAGGTCCCCCAATAAGCTTCCACAGCAGAAGGGGATTTGAAACTGGGTCTCCCAGATCCTAGTACAACACTCCAACCATTACACTACACTTGCTTTCAATTAGGGCTGTCGCTTCGGTTCGTCGTGAACCGAAAAACAGCTGAATTTCCCCAGATTCGGCGGTTTTCAGTTCAGATGGAACCGAATTCAAAAAAAGGTGGGAAAATGACGAGCCGAATTTGGCGAGTTCAGGGCGATCGCTGAATAAATTTGGCAAATTCGGGGGCTCCGAATCAGCAGCATAACCGTCAATTAGTAAGCAACTAGCAGCATTCTCCCGCGGCCAATGGTGTCCAAGCCCGGTCTTCTTCTTGCCAATCAGTCATGGTAGAGTGCATGAGCCCAGCTGCTGCGCAGCCCGGGGAGAGAAACAGAGAGTGTCTGTTTGTGTGAGAGAGAGATCCCCGTGGGGGGGGGGTGCGTGTGCACATTCGTGCCTTTCCGCAGCTCGGGAAGGCATGTTTGGAGGTAGAGGTCCCAAAATTTCAGTGTAGCTTGAGGGGACCCTTCTTGCAAGAACCCCCAGGTTTTGTGAAGATTGGGTCAGGGGGTCCTGAATTATGGGGCCCGGAAGGGGTCCCCCCCCAATCTGCCCATTGCAATAAAGCCATTACAAAAACATTTGTGGCTTTCCGTGGCTCAGGGGAGGCATTTTTGGAGGTAGAGGTCCCACACTTTCAGTGTAGCTTGAGGGGACCCTTCTTGCAAGAACCCCCAAGTTTTGTGAAGATTGGGTCGGGGGTCCTGAATTATGGGGCCCGGAAGGGATCCCCCCCCCCCATCTTCCCATTGGAATACAGCCTTTAAAAACACATTCGCGTTGGGCCATACCATTACCCCGGCCCAGGGGTCTGGTTGCTTTGGCAGTTGGTCCGTACCATCACCCCAGCCTGGAGGTCTGACTAAAAGGCAATTAATCCAGAGTTATGTGGTTCCCCCCCCATCCACCCATTGGAATGAATGGGAGCAGGCAATCCTTAATGTGCATCTATAGAGCGTCAAATCCAAGGCAAAACCTCCTGTGCATAAATGGCCAGGGAGAGTATGTGTGTGAGTCTGCTAGAATCATATTGGATTATTCCTGAATCCTGACTCCCAGTCCCTGCTCCTGATGGAAGAGAAGAAGACATCCACAGTAAGACCCATTTGGGGGCTTTTCTCTATAATTCTCTATACTTTTTTCCTGTGTGTGCTGTATGTGGGGGGGGGGGAGATTGTGTGTGTGTGTGTGTGTGTGTGTGTGTGTGTGTGTGTGTGTGTGGGACTGTGCTTTCTACTGTTTTCACCGGTTGACAACTTCGTGTGGAGTTAACTGTGGGTCAGTGAGTCTCTCTCTGGCTGGTTCCTATTGTTTCCAATGGGCTGTGCAGCCGCTCCTGTTGTTTCGAATGGGCTAGCCTGTCATTCGTTTTAGTACATCCCCTGTAATGTATTTCAGTGGAGTCAATGCAAGTCAACTGACATTCCCCTCTCCCATTATCTTCAATGGGCTGGGCAGCCTCTCCCATTGCTTCCTATGGGCTGACTTGTCATTCGTTTTAGTACATTCCTTTTAATGGTTTTATTCCAATGGGCAGATGGGGGGACCCGTTCAGGGCCCCATAACTCAGGGGGCCCTGCCCCAATCTTCACAAAACTTGGGGGTGCTTGCAAGAAGGGTCCCCTCAAGCTACACTGAAAGTGTGGGAGCTCTACCTCCAAAAATGCCCCCCCCGGAGCCACAGAAAGCTGTGAATGTGTTTGTAATGGCTTTATTGCAATGGGCAGATGGGGGCCCCCTTCTGGGCCCCATAACTCGGGGGCCCCCAACCCAATCTTAATAAAACCTGCGGGTTCTTGCAAGAAGGGTCCCCTCAAGCTACACTGAAAGTGTGGGACCTCTACCTCCAAACATGCCCCCCGGAGCCGCGGAAAGGCACGAATGTGTTTTTAATGGTTTTATTCGGCTGAATTTCCCCCCAAACTCCGAATTTAGTGCCGAATTCCACGGATTTGAATTGAGAGAGTTCGAATTTCGGCATTTCCCAAATCAAAACGGGCCAAATTTTGCCAAATCCGAATTTTACCGAATTTTTTTTTCAACAGCCCTACATTCAATGCTTCTGTATTTTCTATTGCCACTATTTTTTGATATCTATGTCTCCTCAAACTCCATTGTACTCAACTTTTACCATCCCAGATTAGGGTTTTTGTGTAGTTTTGCTACTACTCTTTCCTACTTAGTTGTCTGCATACTACCTTTCAAATTCTGGGATCATCCAAGTGGCTTTGATTTTGTTTAAAAGGGGGACGCTCTTTTAAACTGGTAATTGGGCCTGCTTGCCTTCTGCTCCTCCCACCCCTGCTTACCGAATCATTTGGGACTTGGCTTTCCACCTTTCCTTGGCAACCTGACTAACCTGGTGCAGATTCAAACCCCCAGATGCAGAACTTCTGAACCTGGGACCTAAGCCAATACCCACATGGAGAGAAGTTGTCTTGTTTCAAGCTTTCTTATTAAAAGCAAAATCTTTTCCACAGTCTGTCCAAATGTAATTAATTGCAAAATGGACATCAACTCACTGAGGTCACTGGAAGGTCAGCTGTCCCGTGGTTCTGCACCATCATTTTTCTTGAGCCAGGTTCACTCACTCTGGTTGGTTTTGTTCTCCCTGAACTATATGGATCTACCCAGACATTGGGAGGGACAACCGCTCTTGCTGGAAAAGGAAAAAAAATGCCATACGTCATCCAGCAGCAGGCTTTCTCCTTTATGAAAGGACAGTGATGACAGACCGTCAGCACTTCTCTTTAATCAGGCAGGAGGATCCCTGGCTCCGAGCGAAAGGAAAGCAGAGAAAAAGCCCGATGTCTCTCTGGGTATGGGCAGTACAGTCCTGGCAGATCTTTATCACATCCCACTGACCTTGCCGATGTCACCAATTTTATCTTTTGCAACTGAAAAATTATGAGGCTTACACAAGGGGAATTTAGGGAATGAGTTGTGTGAATATGCCAGGTCTCCATTCTTTGAACCCATTGCTCATTATTGAAAATTTGGAACCGGGAACGCATTAAAGTAGGTCCTTAGTATATTTCAAGGCTAGGTACATAAATATTAGAGCTGTGCCAAATGTTATGGGGCCAAAGTGGAGGTTTTGGAGGCCTGAATTCTTCACCATGCCTCCCCACAAACATATGTTCTTGGTATCTATATGATACCAACCAGTCAGGGATCATGTAGATAGCACAGTGGTGTCATGGTATCTCATTGTTAATAAGATACAACTACATACCAATATCCTTGAAAGTCAACCAACCTTTCACGTTGTTTGAATAAAGAAGAAGAAGAGTTGGTTTTTATATGCCAACTTTCTCTATCACTTAAGAAAGACTCAAACTGGCATACAATAACCTTCCCTTTCCCTCCCAACTGACACCCTGTGAGGTAGGTGGGGCTGAAAGAGTGTGACTAGCCCAAGGTCACCCAGATGGCTTCATGTGTAGGAGTGGGGAAACAAATCCAGTTCACCAGATTAGCGACGGCCGCTCATGTGTAGGAGTAGGGAATCAAACCCGGTTCTCCAGATCAGAGTCCACCGCTCCAAACGACCGCTCTTAACCACTACGTATCACCATTGCTGAAGCCAAACCTCTCCATCTTGCCACACTATGCTAATCATTATGTTGGCTACTCATAAATCATGGCAAGGCAGGAAACATCAGTCCAGTTGCCACAACCACTGTGATATGTTCTATCTTCCCTGGCACCTGCTCCCACATGCTGTATGCATACTTGTCAAAAGGGGACACTTTTGCAGTGGTGGGGGTTAAGAAGTTAATGAAAAACATCCAATTATTTAGGTTCAGTACTAATTAATACTTTTTTATCACCAAATGTCTCTTTAGCCAAATTAACTTTTATACAAAGAGAGCCAGTTTAATGTAGTGTCAAACTGGGCCACCCAGGTTGCAATGCCAACCCTGCCATTGAAGCCTGCTAGGTGACCTTGGGCCAATCACACACTTTCAGCTTAACCTACCTCACAGAATTGTTGTGAGGATAAACTGGGGGAGAGGAGAACAGTGTAAGTTGTTTTGGGTCCTCACTGGGGAGAATGAAGGGTATAAATGAAATAAATACATACATACATAAATATGCATTTTTAGTCATGTGATACTTTTTGAGAACAGGCTTTATATAAGGGGTCTTGTATTGCCAAGAAGCAAAAGGTTCTTTTCCACAGAGGGATTTAGAATCATAAAGTTGAAAGAGACCACCAGGGCCATCAAGTCCAACCCCCTGCACAATGCAGGAAATTCACAACTACCTCCCCCCACCACACCCCTAGTGACCAGAAGATGGCCAAGATGCCCTCCCTCTCATCATCTGCCTAAGGTCACAGAATCAGCATTGCTGACAGATGGCCATCTAACCTCTTCTTAAAAACCTCCAGGGAAGGAGAGCGTGCCACCTCCCGAGGATGCCTGTTCCACTGAGGAACCGCTCTAACTGTTAGAAAATTCTTCCTAATGTCTAGATGAAAACTCTTTTGATTTAATTTCAACCTGTTGGTTCTGGTCCGATTTTCTTGGGCAACAGAAAACAACTTAGCACCCTCCTCTATATGACAGCCCTTCAAGTACTTGAACATGGTTATCATATCCCCTCTCAGTCTTCTCCTCTTCAGGCTAAACATACCCAGCTCCTTCAACCTTTCCTCATAGGATTTGGTCTCCAGACCCCTCACCATCTTTGTTGCCCTCCTCTGGACACGTTCCAGCTTGTCTACATCTTTCTTAAATTGTGGTGCCCAAAACTGAACACAGTACTCTAGTTGAGGTCTAACCAGAGCGGAGTAAAGAGATACCATCACTTCACATGATCTGGACACTATACGTCTGTTGATGCAGCCCAAGACTGCATTTGCTTTTTTAGTTACCACATCACACTGCTGACTCATGTCCAGTGTTTGGTCTACTAAGACCCCAAGATCCTTTTCACACACACTACTGCTCAAACAAGTCTCCCCCATCCTATAATTATGCATTTGATTTTTTCCTACCTAAATGCGGAACTTTACATTTGTCTTTGTTGAAGTGCATTTTATTAGTTCTAGCCCACTTCTCCAGCTTGTCAAGATCATCCTGCATCTTGGCTCTGTCTTCTACCGTATTTGCTACCCCTCCCAATTTAGTATCATCTGCAAATTTAATAAGCATCCCCTCTATTCCTTCATCCAAATCATTTATAAAGATGTTGAAAAACACAGGGCCCAGCACAGATCCATGAGGATCCAAACATAAACGTTAAACAATTTAAAAGGAAATTAAATTAAAATGCCCCCATTGCAATCAACGGAGCTGTGCCACCAAAAAAGGTGGTGCAGCAATGCCACTGTGAGAGGGGGCATTCTTGAAGTAAAAGGGGTTAGGAAGCTGCCTAAAGGCAGCTCTGCCCCCAGGAACGCCCCCCATGGCAGCATGGGCTTTCTCATCTGGGAATTCCCGGCCAGCATGGCTGCACTGGTAGTGGAGGCCAGCACAGTTCTATGGCTCCCTGACACTGGTGTGTTTGCTCCCTCGCCGGCGTAGGTGCTACTTTATTCCATGATAAGCTGGCACCTATGCCAGTGCAGGGTCACCCCAGCTCCTAAGGAGCTTTGCCCCCTCTTCAGGATTGCAGCCATATTCTAGGTTTTCACCCACATGTATGTGTGCATGTTATTCCTATAACTAACCTTGGAGGGGAATAGTACTTTCCAAGGCCAACTGATAAGTGATGCAAGGCGGCAATTGTCTGATACAAGAAACTCCCTACATTCCAGTCGCAGGTGCATCAGTCTAACATTTAAACAACCCTCTCCCAAAGTGTAATCTTTTTTAGCCTGTGGGGGCCTCTTGAATTCTGACACAGAGTGGTGTGCACAACCACAAAATGGCTATCACAGGAGGTGGAGCAAACCACACACACATAGAGGAAGGCCAAGTGCAGTGGATATGAGTAATTTTTAAAAAACTGAGAAAGAGGAGCGAGAGAGAGAGTAAAACCAAAACTGTGGCAGCAACTGCTTCCAAAAAAACCCCACATTATTTTAACCTGCACAATACCACTAAAGATTTTGGTGGGTGCCATGGCACCCATTGGTTCCATGTTGGGGATCCCTGTTTTGTGTTTGTGTTAAGTGCCGTCAAGTCACTTCTGACTCATGGCGACCCTATGAATTAAAGTCCTCCAAAATGTCCTATCTTTGGCAGCCTTGCTCAGATCCCTGTTTTACATGAACAGAAAAAAGTCTTGGTTAGTTTTAGCTTGTTTTTCATAATAATTAAGAGTTCATCTTTTTATGATAGTGAGAGATCCCAACTATATGTATGTATAAACACACACTTGATAGTACCCTGAATGCTGCCTACTAAATATGGACCCTCTGTTATTGTACATGTTCACTCATCTAACATGAACAAAACAATGGATGGAGTCAATGGAACTAGTAGAGAGATTTTAATATGGGTTAGTTTAGAGTTGCTTGTTCAATGGTCATGGCTTATTCAGTGATCATATTTGACACAAACAGGTTTTTAACTTATGGTCACAGCAAGATCTCTAAATTAACTTCAGACAAACTTGCTTTGCCCCCAGGTGGAGTTTTGCCCGAACAGACAATATAGGATCTGCATCCTTGAAATCTGAAAGACTGGAAAAGGAAGTGCTTTCTGGATGAGTTCGCCTGGCTGCAGGACCTTTGTACATTCCTTCCTTTGTCCATAAACAATATTTAAAAGGATAAGAGCAAAGAAAGAAGGTGGATAAAAAAAAAGTCAACATCACAAGAGCAAGATGGGCAACAGCACAAGATATGAATCAAGAAGTACACTGCCAGTTTGGGGGGCTTATGCAACACATCCCAGGAGAAGAAAACCGCACATTTATTATGCCATTCCTTGAAGAGATTTTCAGTTTTTCAAGCAAATGGTCTTGAACAGTTCATTTCACAAAACATTAACGGAAAGAGATTTTGGAGAAATTCCATTTCTCTGCTTTGAAAATGCAATATGGGCTCTAGGGTTCTGAAACTCATTTTTCATTTTCAAGAGAAATCAGACATTTGGAAGACATGGGGAATAGCAAGAAAGGTGGAGGAGACATCATTAGTACTTACCAAGAGATTTCAATATGCTGTGTTAACATAAATAATAATTAGCACTATTGGCATTTTTCAGGTTTGAGTTATAAGACTAGTGAAGCCATTAAGAGTTAAATGGAAATATAGTCCCCACTTGACTGAAATCATACAGCTTGTATAAATGGTAGCATATGATAATTTCTAGTATCTTAAGGTTAATTTCTAGGAGAACATTGTTTCCCCAGTAACTATCCCCTGTGATCTGTCAATTGCATCTTCATCCTTTATATGCACATGAAAGTGTCGCTACAGAAATAACACCTAAACTTCAATCCGTTCCACCCTATTGTTAAACAAAACCTGGATCACTCCAAATAACAAATTCACTTTCATAATGCAACTGTGTGAATTGACATACAAAACCACCTTGTAACTCAAAACACTGATGATATGTAGGATATACAGATTATCTATGTCACATATATCATTGCTTGTCCTTCAGTGCTTTTCCTCCACTAAACTTCAAACCATATCATGCAATGCAATACAATATGCAATTATTTTAAACAGGTCTTATGCTTATTGAAATCCATAGACCTGGAGGCAAAATAACCTTTGACATAACAAAAGGAGCATTCATAATTTTTGCATATGATTGGTAGCTCTTGTTGAACTTTTTAATGTCAACCTTTAAACTTTTCTGCCATTATTTTTTTTCTTTGAAGATCTGAAACCTAGCCCATGGAAGCATTCCTTGGCAGGTCTACTAGGGAGTAAGTCCAATTTTAGTCAATGAGGCTTACTCTTGGGAAAGTGTTTTTAGGATTGCCGCCTGTGTGCCTTTAAAGAACTGGAACCTAGCTATGGTATAACTGCCCTCAAAAGAACTACAACTCTTGCTTTTACTATAGCTGGCTGCTGTTGAAAACAGAATGCTGGACTAAGGGAATCTTGGTCTGATCCAGACCGGCAGTTCTTATACATTGTTGTTTTTGGAGCCCATAAAAGCAATACAATGGATCAGATATTTCAGGTATTTGATGTCATTTAACACTTGAAAATTTGTCTACTACCACAGAATATCTGTTATGCGAGAATCATTTTCTCCTATGGCCATTGGCCTTGATACTCTAGTGTGGTATCAGACTGCAGTATCATAGAGTGTCATGGCCACACATCTGATTGCTTTAGGACAATGGGTTGGAACCCATCAAACATTTCTGCAACAAGTGTAGGGAGGGGAGTCATAGTCCATTGACAGAAATCCTTCAGTCAGCTGATGGGATCCAAGACAATGATTACATATTTTATCATCTATTCCACAGACATGGACATTGACTCTCCAAGATCCATGGGCAACTTTTCCTGAAAAGCCAACACAGGTCATACACTGTAGACAATAGTTAGGAACCTATGAACAAGTTTTATGTGTGCTCAGGGGTGTAGACTTTCCAATTTCCTGGGGCGGGGGGCTGCTGGGCCAGAGGCATTGCTATGACATCATAGGAAAGAGCCAGTGATATCACAGGGAGAGGCCTCCATTGCCACTATCTATGGAGGCAGGGCCATAGGAGATTTAGGGGGGGCTCCCCAGAACTTTGGGGGGGGCAGGCACCCCTGGGCAACCCCATAACAATGCCCCTGGGGTTGGCCAAACCTAGGGAAAGGTAGGAGTTGGGCAGTGGTTATAGTGGTATCTCAACAATCTCCTGCTGTGTCCTGTTTTTGAAATTCACTTTTAGGATAGTCACTTTAAGATCTACAAATATACATACCATGTGCATAGGACAAACTAATGGTCACAAATCTGACACTAAGAAAGGCAATATAGAAAAGCATGTAGGGGAACATTTTTAATGTTTTCTTGGACATTCAATTACAGGAGGCTTGTTTCTGCCTTATTCAGAAGGGTGACTTAGTACTGAAATTCACTGCATTATGACATCACAGATTCCTTCATTTGGTGAATGTGTGGTCTCTGAGCCAGGGCAGAATACAAAACAGTTGCTGTTCGATCCATTTCTGAGCAATGTACAGAGTTAAGAACATAAGAACATAAGAAAAGTCCTGCTGGATCAGACCAAGGCCCATCAAGTCAAGCAGTCTGCTCACACAGTGGCCAACCAGGTGCCTCTAGGAAGCCCCCAAACAAGACCACTGCAGTTCAGAGTAGTAGAAATCTTCTTCTCACTACAAACCTATATCCTAGAAGTGAGCACATTTTGAGGCAATTCAGTACAGGGCCCATAGCCATGACCCCAAAGAAAACCCATAGTTCTGCCACCTTGGATTTTATGTACAAGAGGAATCTTCAGCATCAGAAAGGACTTTCCTCTTTCTAATTACAAATCTATGCATGACAAATTGAATGGAATGGTGGACTGAAAACAATTCAAAGGAAAATATCAGGATTCTGAAAGAGAAATTAAGTATAAAAAATAGGAGAGGGGTAGCCATGTTAACCATTGTATCAGAGAACAGAGGTTTCTAACCTGATCTTGAAGGGGGTCAAGGTCTGAAATAATACAAACACTAACCTACCTAAAAATAAAATAAAAAATAATCTTGGACACAGTCTGAATATCCTGGCCTGTACACATTAGATGTTATATTGAGGTCCTTGGCAAATATGTGCGAATGTCTGCTGGGACAGGCATGCCTGGGTTGCGCAGGCAGAGTGTAATCCCTGCAGCTTCTAAATGTTTATAATAACATTTCAAATTTGCCAAAGTGTTTTATAGCTTTTTATCCAAACAACCACCATGCAAAGTAAGCCACAGTGCAATAATACTATTATATGCTTGAAACCAGTTCATGTTAGCTGTAGTTGCCTAGGAAGTGAGCAATTGTCAGTACACACATACATGACCAACTCTTTAGAGTGTAGACGTTTTAAAAAGAATGTTTAACAGGCTTGCTGGGGCTATTAATTAACTTTTAAAAGGAACTGGTTCAGCATCCACTTCACCAAAAGTAGAAAATCACAGGCTTGAAGAAGACACACAATATTTTGTCGGGATAGAACAGTCTAAAAGTCTAATAAATTATTACAATCAACCAAAAGAATCCCCAAATCTTAGAGCAATACATTTGCTGTAGTTTTGAAAGTGCTACTCAACTGATGTTGTTATTTTTTCAGTTTCTTTTCTAAGCATTAGCTAGTTGGTTGCCCCGTTGAAATTTTACCACACTACTCTAAGTAACAACAAAATGAAGAGCATGAACATGTACAGAGTGCACATTCCTTGCCAATGTTCTCTCTGGGCAGCATACAGGGCAAAAGGAATTTTTTAGAAGACCTGTGATCTGCACCCCCTCCCAATCTTGTTCACCCAGATGGTCTTTCTTATTCTCCAGAGAGGCAGCACCAGGCTGCCGTTTTAAGAAGTGTCCTTTTCTTCAGTAGATACCACTTCACCATTTAAAAATGAAATGTATACACACTACCATGACAAAAATAACTGTTCTCAGTCAAGGATGCAACACCCCACACCCAACAAAAAGCAACAACAGCAGCAAGCAAGCAAGCAAACAAAGCTATTTCAACAAGGGAACGTAGGCACTACCCTTCCCCATTGTTCTAGTTCCAAAATACGATGTAATGATAACATAACTGAAAAGTAAAATAAAATAGAGACTCACTGTTTCCCCAAATGTAAATTGGAGCCAAGCAAGTATGCCGGGGCCAACAGAGGCTTGGCAGTCTGACTGTTGCTACATTGAATGTGGGTGGAGCCAGACAGGGTTAAGGACTAAGCGACATTGTGTGGGCCATAGGCACAGGTCTTTTAAGGCAGTGTATAAGTTCTTAATAAACACAGAAATACATACTAGCAAACAGGAACAAAGCCTAGGAGAATCATGGAAATTGTAATAGGATACAACAGGAAGGTCAGTGTCATGAATCATCCGGTGGAGACCTCCTCTGACAAAGAGGAAATAGAAGCCAGAACAGAGGGACATCTGCAGGCAGAAGTCACACAGGAACAACCACAGTATCTACAACCTGCCAGAACAGAGGAACAGCCAAAATCAGGAGATGACTCACCATGCCTGCAGCCTGCCGGCTCAAGGACTCCAGCTGGACCTGACACCTTGCAACAAGCAGTGTCCCCAGAGGCCTTGCCAAGGCCATTTGATCAGAGAAGGGTTCGTCTGGCAATGCGAGTGCAAGATTGAAGACCCACCACAGAGGCCTCCTTGGCAGCAGTGACGAGGAAGAGCAGGGCTGAAGCACCACCTGTGAGATCAGCCTAATTGGCAATAGCTGGCTCTGCTACAGCAGCAGGAAAAGGTATTTAAGCCATCAGTTAGGCTTGGCTGTTGTGTAAGCATCTTGTGACTAACCTCCTTGTGTATAAGCCTTGTCTCCTGGCTTTACTTTGGATTCGTAGTATCCTGGCATCTTGGACTGCCCTTGCCTATGTTGATATCTTGGACTCTGCCTGAATGGTGAATGACCTTGGACTGCTTCCCAGACTATGCTTCCAGCTTCCGGCCCTCGCTCCTTGCCTGTAACATGACAGATGGGCAGTCATGTACTTTAGCTGCCATTGTAACTGAGTCCTTCATGTAAGTTTGTCAATATTGCCTGGCATTGGTTGCCTGGGGGTGGGGGGCTCAGCCCCTTCTGGCCAAAGTTGAAGGGGCTTGAGCTCCTCAGTGCCCCCCCCCCCCGGTTATGCCTATGTGTGTGCTAGGTGGTCTCTGCTGCCAGGCACACTTCCTATTGTGCACAAGTGCTAGCACATGGGGAAGCGTGATATGTGGAACAGTCTAGCATGTGCAGAACTTGTCCACAGGAGCCAAGCGTTAGTGTTCATATCAGCTAACTTTTTAACGGAGTTAGGATGTATGCAATTGATCAATGGATGATAAAGCTAGTCACAAACTATCAAACAATAACAATGGCAGATAGTTTCAGAGGGTAGCCATGTGGATCTGTAGTAGATTTGAGTCCAGTAGCACCTTAGAGACCAACAAGAGTTTCAGAGTATACTCTAAGGTTCTGTTTTGGCTAAGGTTGGTCTTTAAGGTGGACTCAAATCCAAAAATGGCAGAGTGGACCATTCCTCAGTCAAGAGAGCAGATGTGGAAGCCACACTGGGTGCAGTGGCATCATCATGGTGTGAGCACTTGTCCCGTGGTAGTCCCACAAACAGCATCCAGAGACAAAGAGTCCAAAAGAGAGCTGATTTAATGGGAAACACACAGGTATTGCAGAGCTTACAGGTACATTGGCACAAATGGCAATTGGGAGCACGGGGTAGGCCTATAAGGGAAAGTATTAGTCACAACAGGTCAAGGCGGCCCCCCTTCCACTGAGGAATCGTTCCCACGGGAGATAGCACTGGAACAGGAATGCAGCAGCTAGCAGTTTGGCCTTGAGAGGCACTTGGTAGAATCGAAACTAAAACGGTCAGAGTCTGACAGGCTGCTTAGAGCTGTGGAAAGCAGGCCTGACACATGGTAATTTCCTCCTGGTTGGGCTATCTTACCCTGCCCTTGCCAGAATGAGCAATGAGATCCTGCACTGTGGGCAGCAGCTAGGGCTTAATGGTAGAGCACATGCTTTGCTACAGAAATCTTCCTGGCAGTACTCAGTCTCTCCAGTTAGAAGGGTCTCACATATCAGGGAAGGGGAAGACACTCCACTGGAGATCTTAAAGAGACTCTGCCAGTAGAAGTAGACAGAATGGTTCTAGATACACATATACATGAAGCTGCCTTATGCTGAATTAGACCGTTGATACATCAAGGTCAATATTGGCTACCCAGACTGGCAGTGGCTCTCCAGGGACTGAGACAGAGGTCTTTCACATCACTCACTAACTGGTCTGTTCAACTGGCAATGCCAGGGATTGAACCTGGGACCTTCTGCATGGCAAGCAGATACTCTCCATTGAGTCACATTCCTTTCCCAATGATTGAATGATCTTATAGGGCACAGGACAACTTTTTTGTTCATATAAGATCATCAGTAAAATCTAGATGCAAGTCAGTCAGAATTTGAGAGAGGTGACACTGTCACAGCAATGAGAGTTAAAATAACTGTAAAGGCTTGTTTCAGCTACTGTGTTCACTGAATGCCTACCTGAATTTGTTTAGCATTTATATCGCACTTTCAGGGCTTCTCATACATTATCTTGTTCTTATTCTTACAACAATACCATGAGGCAGGCTATTAATATTGCCCCATATTGTAGATGGGTCAGAGGGCTAAGGATGAGAAAGAGCAGTTCTTCTAAGGTCACCTAGTGAGTTCTTGGCAGAGTCAAGATTCAAACTAAGGGCCTCAAGGATCACAGCTTGTTCTTTTAGTTTCCATGGTAAATCAAATCAAAGAATGACAAAAGTTAAAAGGGGGTGGGACTGCAGATCCCTTTTGTTTTAAGCCTACATACGTTTTTCCCCCTTCAGAAGATAAAATGGAGCTGAGAGAAGAAAAGAAGAGCGGATGAAACAGAACCCAAACAGCTACAATCAAATATTTCGTTATTTAACTTCACAATCAATATGCAGCTCAGAAGTTGCAGGTATTGAAGAAAACATAGAGAAGGGTGGTGGCCTGACACCTGCTACTGTCTGAATCTAACAGACAAAAACTCTTAGATGTAGATATAGACAGAATATATATAGAAAATGCTTTGTTCTCTGTCAATTCAACCAAAGCAGCAACAACCTATAAAAGTACGCTCCTGATACCTCACTTCCTGCCCCCTTCACCCCGTATGTGGGGGCTTCTGTACCGTTTTTATTTCTGCACTGCAGTATACTAGGGGCAGAGTTCAAATTAAATGCTTCACCTTTCAGAAAAGTTGGCCCTTTTTCTACGGGCTTTCTTCTTCCCAGAGTTTGTATCTCTTTCATAGTCTCGTGATCTCATAAATTCTATGCCTGCCCTGTGACCTTTCAACCTTGCACTACATGATTCTTTTCTAAATTGCTCTGTGTTGAGGCATCAATGGGGGAATATCAGTGTTATTATAAAAGACAGCATTCTCTCCCCAAATGTCAGTCTGAGTGAGTCATTGCACCTGACTGCTCAGCTTTTTATAAAACAGTAACAAGGATTTTTGCAAGTTCTCTGTCTTATTTTATCCCCAGTTAAGTTTCTATGTAAAACACTTTTGGAAAGGAAAAAATGCTGGCATATACTGCAGCAGAGAGAGTGGCAAGCTAAACTATACTTAGCCACAAGGGAAAACTCTCGCCTTGGGCAAAAATTACTAGTAATTTAACAGTAATGCCTTGCTTGATACTTCCATGTTAAAGGTAATGATTTGAAAAATGCCAGTAAATTCAACTTTTTCTTTCTCCTTGCTTTCCCACGCCTCTCTATGTTTTAGAGGGTGTGTTCTTGGCAGACGGGGAATTGTATTCTGTCATCTCTTTCATCTCAACAATTTGGGGCACATTTCCTTCTGTACCTTGTAAAAACCACCCTTAGAAAAAAGGTATGGTCCTCCATGAGAAGATTTCTTAAAAAAAAAAAAAAATAGAAATGGGAAAATATAGAATAAGAGATGTGATCGCCTGAAATAGTTGCACCTGAATCAGTCACTACTTCATCTGGCAAGGAAGAGGTCAGTGGCTTGTATCCTTACTTACTTCGGTTAAGTCTGCCACCAGTGGAGAAAGATTTCCTCTCACAGAGAAAAGGTTTCATCCAAGGACATCCTTCTATCTCAAAGGGAGACTTAGTAGAAGGGGAAATACAACAGGAGTCCAGTGGGAGCCTCCATCATTGTAGCCAAGCTCTACATTCACAAAGTCCATGGGCTGTGAATTCATATGAGTCAGACATAGAGGGTTTGCATTTCTAAGATAGTATGTGGAAGGAACAGCCATAACCTGTGAGAGCACAACACCTGGAGGAACGTATGAAATTCCAGGAAATAGAGGGTCCCGCAGCAGGCTCCCTTGCCAGCGACAGAGGTTTATTGTCAGAGCCACCCAACCTGCTGTGCTAGCCATAGAAACTGAAGAGAGACTTAGAATACAGGAAAACGCCTAATTATGACATCTTCTTCCCCTTCCAATGCCTTTTTATCCAGCTGAGTGTTTGGGGGGTGAGGGGCAGAGGTGTCTGAGATGCCCTGCTGTCATGCCAGTTTTCTTCTAATGGCAGCGCTGGATCACCGCTCCAGTCCAAAGAACCTTCAGAAGGGGCAGCACGCACACCAGGATATATAAGGATTCTGTGCGCTTACCTGCCGAAGAGCTGAGATGCTGGTGAGATTAGGTTCGAAAGCTTAAGGGAAAAATGCCTGAAATGTGGAGGCTTGCTTTCAGATGCCAGAAAGATTCAAGAAGAAACCTCTGGGAGCCATTAATGGGCGGCAACAGTCGTGATCAGCTCCTTGTGCCAGATATAAATGAGCCAAGGGGCTTAAGCAGCCTGTTGCTCATGAGCAGGAGATTGCTGAGTAGCACTTCAACTATCAAAGTCTCTGATATACCTGTTTGGTTCCATACTTAAACGGTTACCATAACAAAATAAAAACATACCAGACTACAGATGAGACTGAGCTGTTACCGCATGGCTGCTCCATAAACCCAGCCTATGCCACCAGGTCTGTAACTGCTTTCTTTGACTTTACCCACCCCATTACCCTCAGGACTCTGTCAAAAGATTGCAAGAGAGCACAGGTGGGCAGTAGTTGGCAATTTGGAAATGTCATTCTTGGTGCTGTTTGGCTGCTCCGGGACAAAACGTGAGGCTGCCAAACTCGTTTCAGTACAAGTCTCTCAGCAGTTTCTGCATAATGAAGGTGAAAGAGATGGTGGGCAAGATTGTCGGCACTTCTTTCTTGGAGCCTTTGATTGTTCTCCGTAAGGAAAGGCTTTTGCCAGATTGTCGATGTGGCAGCAGCTAGATCTCCATGATAGGTCCAGTCCTCTGCAATGGCATACCAGAGAGGGTGCAGAGGGGGCCTTCATTAGCTACATTTATAAAGGCCTGGAAGACGGTTCTATTGCCGAGGAACAATCACATTTCAAATGGAATATTTGCAGTGCACCAGCTAATAAAGAGCCAACCATTAAGAAAGGTCATGAAATTCTCTCCCTCCTTTGCCTGCCACCCTTGAATGTGTTTCGTTTACAGATTCTCTATATTTGAAGTTTAAAAGCTCTTATAAAAACCAGACTAAGGTAAATAGATACTAGATGTATATTGATTGGACAGATGGTATTACTCCAATCAAGCCTGCATAACATGGGCCCTATTCCCCACTCTGGCTATATTGAGCACGCCTCATCACAAATCAGACTGGCTTGTGCTTGAGAAATTCACTCAGTTCTGCAGGCAGGCAGGCAGAAAACACACAGGTTCATCAAGCACCAAGCAAGTATTCTACATACAGCCTGGATTTCTCTGCCTTTGGTAGTCAGTGAAAATAGAAGTTGCATTTTTGGCCACTATGGCTATAGAACAGATGTATTTGTTCCTCTGATAACTTCATAAAAAGCTAGTTAGCCTAGTGGCCCAGGCTGTAGTGTCGTGTGTTAATATAATTTGATGCATTAGTATAATTTGCACTATTACATAACATAAATTACATGCAGCAAGACAAACACTGATAATTTCGTTTTTGCCAGGTAACTGCCTAAAGAAAGTTGCATATACAATAATTTATTTCATTTTTTTCCAAAAAAGATACTTGAGAAGGTAGGTAATTGTCCAGGCTCACTTTGTTCACTACCAGCTTATTGGCATTTGTTGCTGACATCTGTTGCTAGTAACAGGTAATTTTGCTAGTGCTGCTGAAGTTTAATAAGTGTGAAAGTCCATTAGGATGAATCAAAGCCACTTAGAAACAGCAACTACACTATAATCAGAGCACTTGAGGGGAAGCATCATATGTAACCGTAAACATTTGACCAGAAATTAGGACAATTGCATTGGCCTGCAATGCTGAAACATCATGTGGTCCAGGGCCAAATTGGTGTATGAATGAGAGAATCTGCTATATGTATGCCTAACAGGGTAATCCTAAACAGCCTGGGCTTTTCTGCACACTCGACTTACTCCTGATTTTCTTGGCAGCCAATCCGCAAACGTTGGAATTGGTGTAGGCACAGTTCTTCTGCATGTCTGCCCTCCCTCTGAATGTTCACAGTTGTGGAGTCAGTTTATTTCCTTACACACATGCCTTAAATAATCAGGATTTTCAAGGGAGGGTGCTGTCATCATCGGTGGCGTCATCAGTGGCATCACAGCATACAAACCTGTTTCTTTGCACATGCTTTATATTAGTACATCAATATGGCTGAATTTTTAAAAGATTGAAAATGAACCCATGGTTAGGGATGAGGAGAAAGAGGAGCTCCATTGACACAAGCAAGACTGCTAGGAGGGAAAGAGTAGAGTTCCCAGGGCAACAGCTGCTGGCTGTTGGGGATGGTCTATGAGAGTCCCCTCCATGCCTGCCTATCTTTGAATGGGGAAGCCTAAAAGGGGAGCAGCTCCACCACCCATCTTTTTATGAACTGTATGTGCAGTGTTATGTCCCTTTCAAACAGCACCACGTTTTTCTAGCACTAGAAATAACGCCCCCCCCCCCCAAAAAAAAACACACAAAAAAACAGGGCTTTTGCATTTTTAAAAAACATTGGTACTACAGTATCATTAAACTGATATCTTGATATTTAGGTTTAACAGGTTCTCCGAATTCTCAGCTTTCTTTTTTTTTTAACTGAGTCTCTAGCCCCTTACCTTGTGGAGATATAAGGGAAAAGGCATATATTGAAAAAGAGACTTACTTTGTTGTTGTCTTTGTTGAATAAACCAAAGCAGTATTTCAGAAGTGACTGGGATACCTCAAGACCAGTTCTCAGTGATAACGAGAAGCTTGTATAGATTATTACCAGCATTTATGGAATTTTTTAAAATCTCTTTGGAACTGATGAATCCAACTCCAATCGAAAATGCATTATACATAAGTTCCATTGAAATTAGTGTTGTTGTTTTAAAACATCCTTATTTTTTAAAGCACTTACCACTTTAACTGGATATTACCCAGTGTAAATTAGGGGCTGCCTTGAAAATATAAAAATACTCCTATGCAGTTAATCATGGCTATCTTTTTTATATCTCTTAAGTCTGAGATTTCATGGGGGGAGGGGGGAACCTTCCCATAAAGATACAAGAAGAACAGTAAATATATTTCTGTGGCTATCCCACGTAACAGTTTCTCCAACCACTAGTAGGAATATATCACTGCACAGGCTACCTTTGAAGAACCACCCATATGACCCCCATATCAAGAACATTCCACATGATCATCACAGTATCAAAAAAGCTCTTTTAAAAAAACTGGGTTCTGCTGGCCAATTGAAACATTTCTTGTTTGAAGGTTAGCAACAAAGCCTGTTAAAATAAACCTGGAGCCATCCCCTTTATCAGCAGCTAAAACAAAAGATGTCCAACCAGGGCTGTATATATGGAACCAGCCTCTTTCATCCCCCCCCCCCGACCTTCGGAGACCGGTTAGGATGAGAAATTGTGTGACTTGTCCAGTGGCACAGTATAAACTTCATATCCAGTGGGGATTCATAGCCAGATCTCTTTGGTCCAGGTTCAGCACTTTAACTACAGCAAACTGGTTCTTCCTGTAGAAAATGTTGACATCAGTGTTCTAGTACTTATATTTTCCATAAGGGTGAAACCACAGATGCTTCTATCAGAATCAACTGTACTACTGTATCCAGTGGGATCTGCTTAATCTTAACATGTTCAGTTAATAAACTGGTTCTGTCTGTTCTATATTCCACTCTTTTAATGATCATTTGTATATTGCTCCCTGCGGTCCATTTTCTTGCGCAGTCAGACAACGAAATCCCACCACTATATCTTATTTTTTTTAACAAATATATATATTATGAGTAGCTACACAAAGTAAATTATTGCAAAACAATTTAAAGCAAGAACATAAATTAAATCAAAGGAACAAGAATGATAATAAGCTATTAACATTTATTTATTGCTATTTTAAACAAATTTGAATCATGCTCAAACACTAAATCTCTCCTCCATAATGTTTGCATTGCCCTGATGGGATTCAAGTAAAAATACAAACACTTGAGGCTTCGCAGCCACAGTCTTTTCAAGAACCAGAGTTCTATCTATACTCTGGTTAGATGCTTTGAGGGCTAGCAGAGACGCTGGGCGAAAACGCATGGTCGTTTTATCCTCCTTTAATCCCTGTTTTAGCCAGGATTAAACTCACATTAGGTGAAACGCATGGGTTCGATCCTGGATGAATCCTGGCTGAAACAGGGATTAAAGGAGGATAATGCGACCATGCGTTTTCACCCGCTGTGATCTACAGGGGAGGAAACTTGCATGTGCTAAGATATAGTGTGATGCACATGATGCTTTTTTAAAAAGCTCTGATATAAAGCTACTCCTTATAGACATGCAAAATTTACCCAATGAAGAGCTAGACAGGCTCAAAACACATCATTGATTTGTAATATCTGTTCAGATGTTCAGTACTCTCTTTGTACTTATTTTGTGGCATCCCTTTTGTTGGGCTACATACCAATTCAGACCAATAATTCTGATTAATAACAAAAGCAATTTCTTCTTGGCTAATTAGTGTGAGCATACAAATGCTGGCAGTGGTCATAGCACTTCATTAGGACAAATGGCTTCTTGGCGGAATGCACCAATGACTTGTGGGTGCTCTTGGAGACACTTTGATCTTCTGCATCTTTTGTTCTTCATAAAAACTGCAGGGAGTATTTTGTTTTTGAAGAGCTCATAACACTTGGGCAGAATGCCCTTTTTTTAAAACAAAAGTTAATTATTTATATTTTAAATAGGAAATGCCAAAAATGCTTAATTGTGAATGGCAGAAGATTCTTTCTCCTTTGGCTTGCTTCTTTGGTGCATTATATAAGGCTGATACAGTACTCTGTTGGAGACTCTCTGATTTAAATATAACTAAATGTACCAATAATACATGACAGATTAAAAGAATCAAAGAGTATGTACACCAATTGCTGGAGATATTGGTCCTATACCAAAGTAGAGAGCCAATGCCATTGCAAAGAACAGCACTGCCCTGATCTTAGACATGTGCATGGGGGCACTGAGTGATAGCTTTTCCACATTAATGTATGATAGCAGTTAGTGGGAGTTTTATGGGTTAGTCAGTAGAAATGTGGCACACCACAGTTTGCTTTACATGCCCATTCTGACTATTCAACTTTTTTTTTTTTCATATTGCAAACAACTAATTGTGGCATAATTGTTGATCACTAAAGATTTTTAACGAACATTGATGATCCAAGGGTAAGGAACCATGGGAAATATTACACATCCTTATTTATGAGAAAACCCATTGATGTCATCCTTGCTCCCAATTGCAGCCTCATGTTCCAGTCCTAAATATATTTGCTTAAGTCCCAGTGATTGCAGAACTTAAATCTAAGTAAGGAAGCTTAGAAGGCTGGGTCCTGTCATGTGCTTTATGCAGCCACAAGCCCTATCCTGTCTAATGTGTGTGTGTGTGGTGCCATCAAGTTGCTTCTGACTTATGGCAACCCTATGAATTCATGTCCTCCAAAACGTCCTATCCTTGCTCAGGTCTTGCAAACTGAGGGCCATGGCTTCTTTTACAGAGTCAATCCATCTCATGTTGTGTCTTCCTCTTTTTCTGCTGTCGTCAACTTTTCCCAGCATTTTCCAGTGACTCTTGTCTTCTTATAACGTGACCAAAGTGCGATAGCCTCAGTTTTGTCATTTTAGCTTCTAGGGAGAGGTCAGGCTTGATTTGATCTAGAACCCACTGATTTGTCTTTATGGGAGTCCCTGGTATCCGTAGCACTCTCTTCCAACACTACATTTCAAATAAACCAACTTTCTTTCTGCCAGCTTTCTTCATTGTTCAACTTTCACACCCATACATAGTAATGGGGAGTACTATAGTATGAATTATCTTGATCTGGGTCACCAGACACATCCTTACACTTAAGGTCTTTTCTAGCTCCTTTATGTCTACCCTTACCCGTCTCAATCTCCTTCTACTTCCTTGGTGGCAGTCTCCTTTTGGTTGATGATGGAGCCAAAGAATAAAAAATCTTGAACAATGTCAGTTTCCTCATTGTCAACCTTAAAGTTGTGTAATTCCTCAGTAGTCATTACTTTTGTCTTCTTGATGGTCAGCTGTAATCCTGCTTTGGCACTTTCTGCTTTAACCTTCAGCACTTGTCATTTCAAGTTTTCACTATTTTCTGCCAGTAACGTGGTGTCATTGGCATATCTCAAACTGTTAACATTCCTTCTGTCGATTTTCACTCCACCTTCATCTAAATCTAATCAAGCTTGCCTTATGATAGGTTTTGCAAATAGATTGAAGAAATAGGGAGATAAAAGACACTGTAGTCTGACACCTGTGCCAACTGGAAACCATTCTGTTTCTCCATATTCAGACCTAACAGTAGCCTCTTGTCCAGAGTAGAGGTTGTGCATCAAAACAATCAGATGCTGTGGCATACCCATTTCTTTTAAAACCAGCCATAGCTTTTCGTGATCATGCTGTAATCTATGAAATACAAGCTGATCTTCTGAAATTTTCTTGTATGTTCCAGTAACCAATGTAAATTTGCAATATGCTCTCTAGTGCCTCTTCCTTTTCTGAATCCAGCTTAAACATCTCACATTTCTCGTTCCATATAGGGTAACAGTCTTTCTTGTAAGATTTTGAGCATCACTTTACTCATGTGAGAAACTGATGCAATGGTCTGATAGCTGCTGCAGTTTTTGACGTCTCCTTTTTTTGGGATAGGAATGTAAATTGACCATTTCTATTTCGGGACACTGTTTTGTTTCCCATATTTATTGCCATATTCTTGTCACTACTTTTATGGACTCAATTTCTGTGGCTTGAAATAGTTCGCTTCATATCCCATCTACTCCTAGTGATTTGTTTCTCCTAATTGCTCTCAGTGCAGTTTCTCTTCACTTCCTAAAACTGAGGCTCTTCTTCAAAAGATTATTTCTGGAAAGAATCTGTCATTGTTTTATCTCTTTTGTATAGTTAGTTCTTCAGTGTATTGTTCCTATCTTTTATTTATTTTGTCCTACTTGATGTTCAGTGTTTTCCTCCGCATTGAGTTGTCCTGTCTGGGAGTTACAGAATTCAACTTTTTTGGTATGCTTTGTATTGCTTGCCACTTAGTTATCCCCCCTTCTTTATTATTAACTTTAGCAAGATGCAATGGCCCCTGTTTAGCAGCCTGACACTTTCTAATGCCTAAATCAGCTCTTCCAGAAGGAGAATTTTTTTCCTCTGTGATTGATATGCTGTGATCTTTGTAGCCAGATGGATTATCTGTCTCTTTCTGTCACAAGCAGTCTCTTTGTTGCTTTCATTCTTTATACACCTGTTTATCTCATGTTCTGGTTTGCCTTTCTTTCCCCTCTGTTTTTTTCCCCTTCAAAACTTACCCTTTCTTTTTAAGTGACTGCAGAAATCTACAAATTAGGAGCTCCGTCGCCACTCCTTCACGTTGACTACCTGAACCCACCCACCATTTCAGTCACCAAGTTGATGCTTGAGGAAATGGCTCACAAAAATAGGACACCTTTTCAATAAGCAAGAGGAATGAAATTTCCACACCACGTTTGTGTGTCAGAGGTGTCTCTCCAGAATTTAGAGGTATGCATATGTTTATCACTATTCAGAAGGTGATGAGTCAGTGAAGTACATATTTAACAGGAAAGATGTCTACAGCAAATGCCTCCCAGTTTCAGAGTTATTTAACTTATAATACTGAGCCTGAGTAAAAAAAACACAGTCCAGTTGTACTCAATAAAAGAGATGGGGCAGCCCAATCCTGAAGGGGGGGTACTTACAAGGCATCCAGGGATAGTGCAGCCTTCCTGCCTCCTGAGTGGCTTGCAGCGGCATGGGGGGCAGGCTGATTTTCCCCCAAGCCTTGTGAAACTTGACCATAGAGTTTCCGGGGCTATGCCACCTTTTTTGCAAGAAAAACGTGCATTTTGAACCGCTGCTAAACTCACAAAATGAAAACATTCCTAGCTGCCATGAGGCTCTGGGAATTGGCAGTCAATAACTTCAGATAATTTCCTTTTTCTTCCTTCTTTAAAGTTTATGATCATTCATTTGTGTTATTTCCTGATGTTGTGTGATCTGGCTATATAACTTGTAACAAATGCCTAATAAAGGTTTTTGATTTGATTTGAAAATTAAAAGATGTTTCTTTGCAATAACACACAGTTACCTATTATGCAGCTACATTGGATGAAAATCACATAACACGTGGATCCATTCTCATGTACCTAACTGGGAGGCATATCCTTCCACTCAGCTGGAAGCAAGGAACTAGAGACAAGGAGCTGGAGCTGGGACACAGTTCCTGTGCACCTAGTCAACTGGTTGTGCACAGCCAATCTGGCACTTCGCATCCATTCTGCCACCCGGGACTTCTGCTGCCAGTGTGGTGGGAGAGGGTCCTGAGGACTTGGGTTCAAGTCCTGCCTGGTGGAAGCCTATAGGCTGGCTTAGGAACCAGTGGTGAGGTTTCCTTTGCAGGGTCTGGCAGTGTGGCTTCTGCTGCCACTGGTACATCCTTGTCAGGTACTGGTACATTCTTGGCAGGCACCTCAGGCGTGCTGAACCCTCTCTGGTCCTCCTCAGTCCCCTAACTTGGCTCAAGCTCCTCCTCAGAGGACTTTGAGTCAGATTCACTGGGCTGGCCGGAGGGGGTCATGACACCAGTCCCAGAAGATGTATGTCATTCCCAAGGGCCATCATTCCACTCTGAGTGCTGTCATCCCAGTCCTATATCAGAGTATCTGGTCCCAGGGAACATCATTCCACTCTGGGGACTGTTTTTATAGTCCCAATGTCACTCCCATGAATTGTCATTCTACTCTGAGGGCTGTTATTCCAGTCCCAGAATAGTTTATCTGAGACCAGGGGCTTTCATTCCACTCTGGTGGTTTTCCTTTCAGTCCCAGAGCAGCTTATATGGTTCCAGGGGCTGCCATTCCCATCCTAGAACTTTTATGCAACCTTCAGGAACTGTGATTCCAGTTCCAGAATTCTATGCCACTTCTAGGGGCCATCCTTCCACTCCGGTGGTTGGCTTTCCAGTCCCAGAACAATTACGCCAATCCCAAGGACCAACAGCTGTTATTTTAGTCCCATAGCAGTTTATATGATCCCAGGGACCTTTGTTCCACTCTGGGGACTGTCATTCCATTCCCAGAACACTTATGCTACTCCCAGAGGTTGTCATTTCTCTCTGGGGCCGTCCTCCTAGCCCCAGAGAACTTTATATGATCCTAGGGGGCATCATTCCACTCTGAGGGCTATCATTCCAGTTTCAGAGTACCGATTCGCATCCCAGGGACTATCATTCCACACTGGGTGGCTGTCATTTCTGTCCCAAAACAGTTTAACTTGGCCCAAGGACCATCATTCCATTCTGGGGAGTCCTGACTCCCAGTATATCCAATGGGCCTTCAGGAACATCCCTTGTTCCCCAATGGGCATTCTTGTCATTTCTTAGTATATTCCCTGAATCAGCCCTTTTTCTCAAGTCATTCTATAGAAGAGTTGGTTTTTATATGCCGATTTTCTCTAACTTTTAAGAAGAATTAAACTGGCTTACATTCTCCTTCCCTTCCTCTCCCCACAACATACACCTTGTGAGGTAGATGAGACTGAGAGAGCTGTGACTAGCCCGAGGTCACCCAGCTGGTTTAATGCGTAGAAGTGGGGAAACCAACCTGATTCACCAGATTAGTCTGCCACTCTTGGGGAGGAGTGGGGGAATCAAACCCAGTTCTCCATATTAGAGTCCACCACTCTTAACCACTACACCACGCTGGCTCTCTCAGGGCTGTGACAGTACTCATCCTGTGATATTCCCATCCCACAGAAGCTGCTTTCCCTGTGTTAACCTTTTCCCTTCCAGGTTTTGCAAAAGATTCTGCTTTTGGACCCTGAAGAATCCTGCTCCATGGAGGGCTCAGAATCAGAGGGAAGGGATGCCTTGAGCTGCCCCAGTCTGTGGGAGATGTTTGGCACCAAACTAGCTGCAGCTCTTGGCCTTGTGGAACTCAGATCCTCTGGTTGTCTAAATGCATTACAGCGGGGTGACTTGCATTTATTACACCTTCGTATGCACCATTCCCCTGTAGTATAGTCTACTGCAGGGAACTCAAGAAGTAGTAGATGATGGCTCGGCAGAATCCCACAGTCCTCCTGCTTTAATGACACTGTAGCAAATGTAGCACTCTGCAGGAATCATAGAGTTGGAAGGGTCCACCAGGGTCATCTAGTCCAACCCCCTGCACAATGCAGGAAATTCACAACTACCTCCCCCACCCCTG
The DNA here is from genome assembly GCF_029931775.1 of Euleptes europaea. NCBI lineage: Eukaryota > Metazoa > Chordata > Lepidosauria > Squamata > Sphaerodactylidae > Euleptes > Euleptes europaea. The sequence goes on from NC_079316.1 coordinate 43,674,621, forward strand.
ATCCCTACTCCATGCCCAGAAGATGGCCAAGGTGCCAACCCTCTCAAGATCTGCCTCAGGCTGTTCTTGTTTCTGGACCTGCTGCTGGAATTTCTTTAACAGAGAGACTGTGAGCGCGTAACGGGCACATTTTCGATGAGGAATGCAGAAAATCTTCGAAGGAAGAAATCTCTCCCCCCTCCTCCTTCCCACGCAGCGAATATTTCTCCGTCTTAAAATGAAAAGGCCTTTCTGGAAACTACAGAAGTGCGACCTGCTCAGTCAATGCGAATCTTTTTCAGCAGCTCAGGAGTGGAAGGAAAGAAGCTGGCCCCAGCATCTTCGTCAATCAAGCGGGATTATAAGAGGAGGCTGCGAAGCTGAAACAATAGCGGAGGTGCGCGGCTGCCGCGCAGACCTTCGCAGACGGGTGACCGGGAAAGCTTTTTGGGGGCGAAAACGCCTGGTCGCTTTATCCTCCTTTAATCCCTGTTTTAGCCAGGATGGAACGCACATTAGGCGAAACGCATGGGTTCGATCCTGGATGAATCCTGGCTGAAACAGGGATTAAAGGAGGATAAAGCGACCAGGCGATTTCGCCCTTTGAGTTACTGCAGGACGGCGAGATAGTGTCGGGGAGGAGATCGAGACCCTTCTGGGAGCAGATCGGGGCAAACGGGGGCGTTCGCCCTGCGCTACCACAATGCTCCAATAAAGTGTCCGGCCGCCGTACAGTTCAGAGGGGGGGGGGCACCTAACGGAGTTCCTGAACCGGAAAGCGAGCTTTCTCTATGAGCCTTGCAATGGATACGGGGACACACGATGCCGGGGGGGGGGGCGGGGGAGAGGGATGCCGTACACGTAGGGTTGCCAGGTCCCTCTTCACCACCGGTGGGAGGTTATCGGGGCGGAGCCTGAGGAGGGTGGGGTTTGGAGGGGGGACTTCAATGCCATAGAGTCCAATGGCCAAAGCGGGCATTTTCTCCAGGGGAACTGATCTCTATCGGCTGGAGAGCAGTTGTAATAGCTGGAGATCTCCAGCTACGACCTGGAGGTTGGCAACCCTACGGACACGTGAGGAAGTCAAACTGCCGGCCGGCACAAGATCTTGCATTCTAGCAGCCCCCCCTCCCTCCCCCCTTCCCCTTGCAACAGATCAAGCGGCGCACAAGACACACCAGGCTTAATCCCGAGTAGGGTTGCTCTTTGCCACCGGCGGGAGGTTTTTGGGGTGGGGCTTCAATGCCATAGAGTCCAATGGCCAAAGCGGCCGTTTCCTGCAGGGGCACAGCTCTCCACGGGCTGGAGAGCAGTTGTAATAGAAGGAGATCGCCAGCCAGCCCCTGGAGATCGGCGACCCTAATTCCGGGGCAGCCTCGTTTCCGAGCGAGCCCCCCTTCCAAGCCCACCGCGCCCGGCAATTGTTCGGGATGCCCTCGACGCCCAGCGACCCCCGCCTCGCCTCTCCGAAGGGCAGCAGCGCTTTTGGAAAGCCGGCATCCCGCCGCCGCGTCCGGAGCTCCAGGAGGGGTGGAGCTGGAGGGGGGGGGAGGCCACGCCGCGCGCCGATTGGTTGTCGGGGGGCGTGATGCCACGTCCGGAGGGGGGGAGCCCTGCCTCGCCGCCGAGGCGCCTCTCTTTCTGTGCCCGGCCGCCTTCGCAGGTGGTGCCGCCGCCGCCGGCTCGGACTCTCGCTGTCTCTCTCCCTCTCTCGCGCGCGCTCCTGCCCGCCGCGCGCCCAGGCGGAGCTCCTGCCGGCGCTGCAACTTTGCGCGCCCGGACCGGCCGCCGCGCTCGAGCCGCCTCCGCCAAGTCCTCCGCCGGGCGGTCGAGACGCGCAAGAGGCGCCCTCCCTGCCCATAAAGACCCTTTGGCGCCGCGAAGGGAGGCCAAGGGCGCCAAGAGCGGAGCGGCTCTCCCTTGCTGCCCGGCGCCCCCGGGATCTCCCCGGCGCTGCGCTTGAAGCGCTTCCCAGGGACCCCCGCCGCTTGCTTCTCCGCCGGGCTCGGGCTTGCCATTGTTCGCCGCCCGCCCCCGGGGCAGGGTCGCGCCTCGCAAGCGGAGGGAGGGAGGGATGCTGGGGGGAAGGGGGGCCTGAGCCGGCGGCGCGCCCTCTCCCCTCGCCGCCCCCCCCCCCCGGGAAGGAAGCCGGCCTGCCGAGGGAGAGAGCCCAGCCGCGCCGAGAGCCCGCCCGGGGCCGCTGCCTGCCTGCCTGCCTGCCTGCCTGCGGCTCCTGCTGGGGGGCAGCCGGCGCTGCGCGGGCACGATGCCCGTCTTCTCGTGGGGATTGTGGCTGCTGTGGGCCGCCGCGGCGGCGGCGAGGAGCGACGGCGGCGGCAACAAGCCGAAGAGCTGCGCCGAGCTCCGGCAACTCTACGGGGCCAAGGGATTCAGCCCCAGCGGGGTCCCCCAGGCGGAGATCTCCGGTGAGTAGGGCCCGGACCCTTTCCGCACGGGACCGCCGTGGGTCTCCGCCGTTCGGGCAGGCCGCTCTTTTGAATGCCCGGGGGGGTGGGCCCTGGCTCGGCCCCTCTCGAGCGGCCCCTTTGCCCCCTCCGAGTGCTCCAAACTCCAAAAGCAGCCCCCGGGCAGAGTTTTGAGGATTCGGAGGGGGGCAAAGGCGCCTCTGGAGAGGGGCCGAGCCAGGGCCAACCCCCCCGGGCATCCGCGGCCAACGAGAGCAAGGATTCCCCGAGCCCTGGTCTCTAGCTCCAAGCTCCGGGAACTTAGAGGAGAAAGGACGCCTCTGAGCATGTGCAGAGAGCTGTGGCCGTGGCCTTCTCGGTCGCGGCCCCGCGACTCGCACGGCTGAGATTGGGGTCAAGGTGTCCGAGGCAGGGGTGTGTGACTTCGGGACTGTTTTGAGGCTCGGCCCCTTTCGTTGGAAGCCTGGCACAAGGCAGGGGCTTCTCTTGAAAACAGGGCTCCGTTTGGCATTGAGTCCTCCCACCCCCACCCCAAGTTCTTTATGGGACTTTTATTGATGCCTTTCTGTACATGGTGATATACGACTAATAACCCATTTGATGTTGGCCGCTGGTCACCCACAGCATATAACCGCTGCTGTCTGCAAGTATTTCCAGGAACTTCAGTATGTGCTGCGGCTTTTCTTACACACACAAAATAGCATCTGCCGGAGGCCTTTTTTTGAAAGAAGGGCTGAAATCTGTGCGGGTCAGACGTTCCTTGAAAAACACACCACCGTCTCTGGTGCCGCAACAGTCTCACAACGTACACTGTTTCTTGAGTTTTATGTGATCCTCTGTAGGGCAGAGGTTCTTCCCCCCCCCCCCCCATCTCTCTCTCTCTTTCTCTCCCACTGTCTAATACTGGGGATGTGGTTTTAAAAATAAAACTCTGTCCTTAGCATATGGCAGTAATACTCTAGAGGATTTGAGTCAGAAGTGTGGTGGATAATGAAAAACTGTTGTGATTAATTCCGGCGTTAGAGAATGCCACAAGGTAATAAAGGAGAAGATGTGATATGCTTCTAACTCTTTTTCTGGGAAGGAAGGAGCTTAAAAAGCCAGCTGACAGTTGTTAAGAAACTACACACAATCACCCAGCTGTTTGAGGTGGAGAGCTCTAGCTGAGGAATCTCTCTGCAGCCCTTTAGTTCTGCAGCTATTCAAGATTTCTACTTTTTGACTAATTAAAGCACGGGGGGGTTTACACTTCTTTTGAAACGTATGAAATACAAGAGCAAAAACAATATTTGTTTTGTAATTTCGACTGGCTTCGTCATTGAAACTCCATAAGTTAGTATAACCAACATAGCCAACCAGCACAGGCTTCCTATCAAAGTCACACCAAGACCTGGTTGTGTTTACTTGGAAGTAAATCTAATTGATTTCAGTGACATGACTTCTAGGTCATGTAGCCCAATAAACGTCTAGGTACATTGTAGCCTGATAAACTGCCACTGAATTAGGCAACATTAAATGTGTGAAGTTCTGAACTATTCTTTGAATAGCAGAGAATTTCACTTACTAACCTGCCTAGGAGCATGGCTGTGTTAGTCCTTGTGTGTATTGGGTTGATCTTTGGGATGGACTGGAATTGGCGGTTGTAATGAGAATATGCTGTAAACAGCCTTGGTTATAATTTTGTACCAGGGCAAGGCATAACTACGTTAAATAAATTTACATGGGTAAATTTTCATTTCTCCTGCTTCAAAGGTAGTTTACAATAAAGAGCGTCTTGTACAGAGCAGTCAAAAGTTCTGATGAAACCAATATCAACAATTTGTTGCTCCATTTAATCAAAGCTTATATGAAACCTCTTAGTAAGAATGTTTGTTGCTTTTAAATATGGAGGTGCATGGCAAGAAGACTGATAGTGCCCCACCCCGCAGAAAAAGCTTCAATATTAAGTCTTTTCTGAACAAATTAGTCTTCTTTGTAAGGGCATATTAATTAGGTGAAGCGAACATATCTTTTTGCATTGGAAAGACTGCCCCCTAGAGAACATTATCAGTTGTCATGTTAGTATGTGCAATATGTCCAGGTTCTTTAATTCCTTATTTCTGAAATATGTTAACTTTACTGGCAAACGCCCTTTAAGATACACTTATCAGAAATAATGAACTGCTTTGTCTGTTTTACACTTTACAAGTGAGCAGGCCGTTTGCTCTTGATTTCAATCCAGTGCATACTTGTTTAGGAGTTTGTTCTTTTGAAGTCTGTGGGGTTTATCTCTAAGCAATCGTACATGAATGTATACGTACGTCAGTTATGTGCATCCCCAGCTACTTACAAAGAGCACATAAAAATGGCTGAGAAGTTGAAATGGGATTCCTTTTTCCCCTCTTGGCCATTTCAACGGAAGGCTTATTTTAGATTACCGCAGAACTGAAAAGTTTGTCCTGAATGTCGGTCATCTACATTAATTATGCTACATACAGATCATTAAACATTTATTTATTTACTTCATTTATTCCTGGCATCCTCCCCAGTGGGGTCCCGGAGCAGCTTATCTTGTTCTCCTCTCCTGCATTTTATCCTCACAGTAACCTTCTGGTGTAGGGTTGAGAATCACATATTCTGAGAGTATGTTGACTGACTCAAGGTCACTCATTAAGCTTCCATGATAGAGTACAGATTTGAACTTGGGTCTCCCAGATCCTAATCTGAAACCCTGACCGCAACATTGGAATAATATGCTAGAGGCTCTGTAGATGAAGCGGAATTATTCTACGTTATCTGGTTGACATGAAATAACAGTACCATAATTTGTGGTGGATGGTGTGCTAGAAATTCATTTGTCTTGTATCTCATTGTTTCTGTTTAGCTTGTCTGCTTAGGTGCTTTTTTTGGTTGTGTTTCTTGTTCAATCTGTTGTCAGCAGAGTTGATTGACTCCAAAGTTGATTGAAGTATTGATTCGAATCTCCAAAAGAGAGCAAGAGAAACAGAGGGATTTAAATCACATTTTCCATTTTGAAATTCATATTTCCTGAACAAACATGCATGCTAACTGGTAGCCATAACAAAACCAAATTGGGTTGTAACTAAGTATAATTTTGGAGCATAATTCTAAATCTTGGGTCACAGGCAATGCAAACTTATTTCTAGATACAGATTTCAGCTTGATACTCTGTGCACGTATAAGGAATTAGAGTTGCCAGCCTCTAGGTGGGACTTAGGGATCACCTGGAATTTCAGCTGACATCCAGCCTCTTTAGATCTGAAGTAAATGGCTGCTTTGGAGGGTGGACTCTATGGCATTATAACCTGGTGAGTGCTCTGCCCTCCCCAGGCTCCACCCCCAAGTCTTTAGGAATTTCCAAAACTGGAGTCGGCAACCCTAGGATACTAAGCAACATTACTTACCTGAAGGCTGTTAAGAGGGAAAGGATGTTAATAATTTGGGGAAAATACTGTTTCTTCATGGAGTGTAAATGTCTGTTTAGCTTAATTAGTAGAACCATAAATATTGATAATTTGAGAACTGAACACACTAAAGAGAGAGCCAGAGTGTTGTAGTGGTTAAGAGCGGTGGTTTGGAGCGGTGGACTCTAATCTGGAGAACTGGGTTTGATTCCCTACTCCTCCACATGAGTGGCAGAGGCTAATCTGGTGAACTGGGTTGGTTTCCCCACTCCTACATATGAAGCAGGCTGGGTGACTTTGGGCTAGTTACATCTCTTTAGAGCTCTCTCAGCCCCACCTACCTCACAGGGAGTCTGTTGTGGGGAAGGGAAGGTGATTGTAAACTGGTTTGAGTCTCCTTAAGTCAGGGGTGGGGAACTTTTTTTCCGCCAAGGGCCATTTTGATATTTATAACATCATTTGCGGGCCATACAAAATTATCAACTGAAAAATTAGCCGACCAGGCCCCAAGCAGGCAGCTGTTCCAGATGACCATCCCCCAGCATGGGCAAGCAGGCAGGCATCCAACTGTGGCTCACTCGCCCACCTGGTGGCACCGGATGGTCTGTTGCACCAGCCGGGCGTAGCTGTCCAGCTGCATGCCGCAGTTGCTCCTGCTCTGCATGGGCGGGGCCGGATTCTACAGCCGGCTCCTGCTACCTCCACCTGCAGGGGTGAAATGAGGACACACTGGCTAAGAACCCCCCCCCCCCGTGCATTCTGGCCCTGCCCCCTTTAACTCCTCCATTGTCACCACTTCCGCCCCCACCCCTCTTGTTGTACAGAGGGAATATATTTCTCCATGGCCCAGGTGGGAGAGGGTTAACATAGTTTCTTGGGCAGTCCTAGCAGCTCCATAGCTAATGACTCTTCTGCAAGGGGGGGGGAGTTTCCTTTTCTCAACAAAACAAACTCACATCCGCCTTGAGTAGAGGCTATTCCTGTCCGCGGGAGGGAGTGGATCGCCAGTCTTAGATCCTTCTGAGCTAGAGATCTGCCAGGACCCACAAAGGGCCAGACCAAATGATTTCGCGGGCCTTAAATGGGCCCCGGACTGACATTCCCCTCCCCTGCCTTAAGTGGTAGAGAAAGTCAGCATATAAAAACCAACTCTTCTTTTTCTATTAAATGATCCTGGTGAAACACAGGGTAGCATCTCATAGGTTCTGTAGTGAATTGCTATCCCTGGGTTCAGTAGGGACTCCACAGTTAGTTCAGAATTGTCACTTGTAATAAGAACTTGGGTGTATTCCCACCATCACTTTCTTTCTTACATAGAAATATAGCCTTTAATTCAGTCTGTTTTTTATGGATGATCATTTTTCAATGTTAAGAGGTTACATGTAGGTTTAAAAACACTTATATTTAGATTTCCTTTCAAATTGCTTTATTGTTCAATAATTACTATACAATTTTATTATTATAACTGAGATTATTTTTAAAAATTAGATTTTAAATTGGTTTAAAACATCAGTTTTCATTCATCCTGCTTGGCAGATTCGCTTCATGTCCCCAGGATGTGATTATACTGTAACTGAAATATTTCATTTGCTACACAGATAAAGAACGTCAGGTCTTCTCAGTCTTAAGTCCATTGACTTATTTTATTATTTCACACATTTTGAAATAAGAGCAGTGGGGGGAAAGTGGCAAGATAATTCCAGGAATGCCTTTTATATGTCCAAAGAATTAGAGCACATATAGAAATGACAGAGGAACAACTGTGCCTTTGACAGCATTTCCATCATGCATGGTGATGTTAGACAGTTAGCTTTATGAAAGCTGGAAGGAAGATTGCAAGTGGAAAATGAGCAGAGGAGAGAATGGAAGAAGGCTGCCTTATGAGCCATCTGCTTATAGCAGTGCCAGCTGTGTACTTAAAAAGGAATTCTTCATGTTCCTAGTTGGTGGTTGCCATATGTCCTTCAAATTGATAGGAATTTAGAAAGTCCCATCTGCGTTTTGTTAATAACAACCGTCTAGTGAATACAAGAATCAGCTAGAACTTGCAACTTCTTGTGTAGAATTTATATTCAGACACTGAGAGTCAATGTGCTCACGTGGTGTTTGGCTGTTTGATAAGTAAAGAAAGATTTGCTCAATTGGCTGGGCAAATGTTTTCCATAACAGTCAAAGATTTTTTTTCAGGCATTAATTTGATTAGTACAACAAAGATGCAATAGTACAACAAAGTCATCAATAGGTTTGATACACACTAATTACAAAAACGTATTAACTAACTGGTGTTGAAGAACAATGTAACTGTAATTAATTATTATTACTTGGTAACTTTAAATAAGGTTTCCATAAATATGTATGATACATCAGATGGTACTTGTCTTTGGTTTTAACCTGGAATATCACAGTGAGTATCCAGTAACAAAACTATAAATTAAATTAGTCATAAAGCAAAGGAACACCAACCATTTTCAAAAAACATTTATTTTATAAAAGCCAGTTGTGGCTTACAAATAATGAATGAACAATATAAGCTGCTGCCAAGACAGTGGCATTCTTGGCTTCATGGAATGTCTGAATGATAGCAAATAACAGGCAGTGAATTGACAATATTTGACCTGTCAATTGACAGGAGTACTAATCCTAGCTTTGTGAAGAGCTGGAAGTACCGAAGACTTCTTAGCTCTTCACTTTTCCCATTTGATCACACAGTCCCTCCTCCCTGAATTCTCTCCCATTGCTTCTACTTCTGTTCCTAATATGGTCTATACTGGCAAAATTTCTTCTCAGTAAACCTCCCCTATAAATGCAGAACCTGTGTTCTAGGTTTTATAGCTTTAACAGATGAGAGAGATAAGAGAGTGGAGGACCAACTCCACAGTGGATGAAAGGTGCAAATAGAATCAAGGCATAAGATCCAAATCTCTGTTGTATATATTTATGATATGACTACTTGTTACTATACTGTTTAAAATCGGGCAAGCAAAACTGTAAACATGTACAGGGAAGGGGCTGTGGCTCAGTTACAGAGCATCTCTTTGGCATGCAGAAGGTCCCAAGTTCAATCTTTGGCATTTCCAGTTAAAAGGACACGGTGGTCATTGATATGCAGGACCTCAAACTGCACGTCTGAGTGGACAATGCTGACCGTGCTGGACCAATGGTCTGATTCAGTATAAGGCAGCTCCTTGTGTTCAATTGCATGTGTACAGAACGTAGCAAAAAAATGATAACGGTATGGAACACTTTCCACAGGGCAGTGTAGTTTAGAAAAAGAATAACTAAAGAGGGGGACATGATGAATTATGTGTGGTGCTAGGAAAGTATCTTCGAAGCATGAGGGTTATCAGATCATGAGCTGGAGAGTCTGCCTGCTCCACAGAAGCATGCTCCCTTCACACTGCTTTAACCACAGTGTGGGTGCTTTCATCATGTGGCTTAAATCACTCTATGCCCTGATATTCAGGCTATTACCCTTCTATTTATGTTATCTGATCATTAGTCATACCAGTCAAAGAGCTGGAAGAGAATAATGCGTTATCCGAAATGCTCATTCACACGTTTTCACATTGGTGTTACAAATGCGACTGAACAAGAGTTTCTTTCAAGCCCACTTGGAAAATTACCTAAACCCCTTGGTGTTGCAGTGATGATGTTGGTTCTGAATGAGTTAACAGTACTTGCTGAAGAACATTTATAGCATATTCTGCACCTTTTAATCTCCAGTCTTAGTTGTGATTTAAGTGAGGATTGTGACTAAGAAGTCTCCTCTGCTCAGCAAAAGGCTTTGGAGTGTACACGCCTGTTGAGAGAGACACCTACGCCAAGGCTGTTATTAGCACAGTAATTATAAAGATCTGAATAAATGGAGAAGTCAGTCCTTCTGGCTTTCTTGTGTTCACACTTTACATTTGTTAATTTCTTTATATTTGCATTGATAGTGTTTAGGCAATATATATTTTCCCAAGTGTTAATTTTCCTTGGGGGGCGGGGGCAGGCTATACACCCCTTATTCTGGAGGGGGCTTTGCCCTCATTCATAAATAACATTACCACGTTTCTGTGGTAAAGCACGACTTACTCAGGTAAAAGAGTGCCCAATGTCAGAGCACTTTTTGTCTGAAGCAAAACCACATGCTTGAAATCTACTAGGTCATCTCAGAGTATGTCCCCATATTATAAACTCAGTCGGGTCAACAGGAAAGCTGCTTTCTTAGCTGATCGATGACATTTTCCTACTATGTAATTTCTGAACAAAAAGCCTGTGCTTTGTTTTGGCTGTGTTTTACATTTCTGCTTGTTTTCAGATTTCAGCAATCCAAACACTATTGCATTGTTTATTGGATGCCCTATCCTGTTGATCATATTGATTTCTGCTGCATAATTTGCCTTGAGTCTCTGTAAGAAAGGCAGATTATAAATATCATAAATAAATAAATAAATAGAGAGGAATTGCATAATCAAATCTGAACAATATTGAAAGTGCTCACAACTGCAATGAACCTGATATTCTTTTTAAAAAGTTTTAATCTAGATTTTTTAAAATTTATCTGCTTTACAAAGCATGTGGAGGTTACTAAACTTTTATAGATGGGACTGAATTATCCTTGATGTTGGAGAAAGCTAAGAGGGACTTGCTTGAATGTCTTACGGTGTGCCTCCCTAATGTGCGTTGGCTGTGCTAAGGGCCATTGGGCAGCCCTCTTATCTTTCACGGACAATTAGCTTCCCCAAGGAGCTTATAGGTTTAATTAGTCCAGATACTTTGCTTGGCCCTTTTGAACAAGACCAAATGCTGCCAGCCAAATTGCCTCTCTTTGTCTTTTTTTTTTTTTAAGTTTTGTTCTAGTTGGAGTCTCAAACTTTGAGAATCTCCGTGTTAAAAGGAGTATGAGAATTTTCTATTGAGATGCTTGAAAGAATTATATAGACTTGAGTTTGCCAGTTCTTTATCTAGATCTGCCGCTTACCTAGGAGTTCTGTCACTTACCCGCCTTCTCATGTTTTAACTTAGCTACTATTTTAGCAAACCTTTAAAAAAATCCAGTTCCCTCCTTACTAGTTGCAAATGTTGATCGTCCCTTTTGGGGACCATCCCAACCAAGCATGCTTACTTGGAAACAAGTCCCATTCTGATCACTGAGACTTACTTCTGAGCAAACAAATAGAAACACTATGACTGCACAGCTTTTCCCTTACATTTGTGGGAATGTAAATCCTTAACTGGTATTACAGTATCAAAGAGAGTTTATAACTATTAGGCAATGTCATGCCCTGACTTGGACGGCCCAGGCTAGCCTGATCTCGTCAGATCTCAGAAGCTAAGCAGGGTCAGCCCTGGTTAGTATTTGGATGGGAGACCACCAAGGAATACCAGGGCTGCTGTGCAGAGGAAGGCACTGGCAAACCACCTCTGTTAGTCTCTTGCCATGAAAACCCCCCAAAGGGGTCGCCATAAGTCGGCTGCGACTTGACTGCACTTTACATACACACACACACACACACACACACACACACACAGGCAATGTCATGAGAGCACAGTTTGTTGTCAAGAGACCTGGCTGGCTTACAAGACTTTGCACAGGTGAACCACAGCACATGTACTGCTTCTGACCAGAGGGGGTGTTTCTAGTCCACCCACAGGTGATTTTTTTTTTGTACTAGTTATCCAGGGAACATTCTTGTGTTCTGTTAGGTGTTTGTGTTTGCATTTGAAATGCTAACTGTTACATACTGCTCTGCACTGTGCAGCCATTTGTGTGTAACAGTAGGAGTTTGGCTGGCACTGTGCTTATTAATATATGCCATAAATAAAATTTGGTACCAATGCATGGTTGTGTGTGTATAGTACAAACCGCTGTGTTTCTGCGTGTGTGCTCCCAACAAGCTGTCATCACGAAATCAGTTTGAGCTACAGTGATTAATAAATCTTTTCTTTTAGTTTAAGCATTCCTAAGCCATATACACAATAATTCCCAAAGAATGCCACTGCATAAAATTCCAGGTGACAGATGTTTATGAATTTTCACTCACCCAGTTGGTTGATATTAAAAACTTTTTTCAATGTTGGTCTGCTTAAAAATAGCAAAATCTGGCGTAATATTCAATAGAGTTTAAGACTCTGGTAATGTAACATGAATATCACATTCATTTCATTTGCACTTGGGTTTCTAGTTGCCAGCATTTTCTGATGTCTTTCTGCCTTGTGACACACTGGAGGCTGTCCTGCCTGTAATGCATGCAGTTGGAAGCAAGGGTCATGTTGAGCTTGAAGTTGTCCCCAGGCTCCTTCGCCTACGTTTCTTATTGGACTATGGCCGCCCAATCACGGACTTGGCTTCGCCTGCATTCTCATTGGACTATGGACCATGACCACCCAATCACGGACCGGGAGGGCGTAGCTCCGGGTGGTTGGGATTGGCATATAAGTTGGGATGTTGTGCACTTACAGTCAGTTCTAGTTCAACTCAGTTCCGTTCAGTAAAATTCAGCACAGTTTGGTTGAATTCAGTTCCAGTGTGTGAACAAAGTGGTTGTTGTTGGAACTCCTTCTCTGGCCTCGTGTATTACCCACGTGTACACAACACTGCCCCTGAAAGGAAAAGCAGCCACTCAACTGTTTCATCTCTGAGCCGGTGGAAGTGCTGCTCCAGCATCCAGTCACACCCTTCAGAGGGGGGACGGGATGCTGGAGGCAAGCACACAGTGGCAGTTTTAGTTCAGGTCCACCTCAGAGAGAGCAGTCATAGATTGGGACTGCCTCATCAACAAAGCAGTCGGTTTGAAGGGTACCTCTGCCTGGTAGCGTGGCAGAGTGGTTTAACTTTACCTCTGGGAGAGGACGGGATACCCGGTTGTGAGGCCTGTCTCTGGTGATGACCAGGCCTTGTACCTTTTACTCTGATTCTTGGGAAAGGGCAGGCTGGTGTGGATGGAATCCTTTGGGTTGGATACAACAAGTATCGAATCTAGTGGCTAGTCAGTGAAAGCCTTTTTGTACCTGCAGGCATTAAAGAGAATTCATACCACGCTCTGAAGCCATAATTAGCTTACATTTATGTGCCTCGGCCAGGTTTCACCTTTGATTGTCTGGAGACCAGTGCTGCTGATCTGTTCTTTAAAAACAACCTGTAAATAAATAAATCTTTGTTATTTACATACAACCCTTGCCTCAGTCAATTCCATATTCTTGTTCACCACAAAACGTTCCTTATGGAAGCAAACCCAAAGCATTTACACTTTCTACCCTAATAACATTTTGTAACTGAGGGGAAGGTTTACAGTTTAAAACAAACCTAGTCCCCCAAAATCATGAGTTTGTGTAAGTCCCCTTGGTTCCAAGAAAGGGCCTGTCAATCACCTTGGTACAAATTAAAAGATTTTCTAATAGTCTCTATTACTGTGAAAAATATAGAATGCACAAAAAATACAAAACCAGTTATATACAAAAATATACAAAACCAGAGTTTTAACGATATGTTTTGTGCTCTCTGCAATAAATATCCCCCAAAGAGTATGGGGGTCTCTCCTTAAATTGCTTAATAGCTGATTCTATCTACAAAAAGGAGACAACCACTGTCTTGAAACTCTTTCTTGAACTTATGGCGAAACGGAATGAGAGAAAACCATGTACAAGCTGGGGGGGTTGCAAGGAATCAAGGGAGAATAGTTTGGAAATCCCATCCTAGACCCTGAAATCTCACCATCTAGTATTGGCCTGACCTGGATAGCCTAGGCTAGCCTGATCTTGTCAGATTCCAGAAGCTAAGTATGGTTGGCACTGGTCAGTATTTGGATGGGAGACCTCCAAGCAATACCAGGGTCACTACACGGAGACAGGCAATGGCAAACCACCTCTGAAGGTCTCTTGCCTTGAAAACCATATGGGTTGCCATAAGTTAGCTGTGACATGATGGCAAAAAGAAAAAGTATTCCTAAGATTCTCTAAACTCTCACAGGCTTAAGCACTGATTTCCCCCCTCCAAACTTTAATATGCAGCTGTTTTCAACATTCCATAATCTCTGGAGCATTTTCAGTCCTCAGGCTGGTTTTAAAGATTTGTTTCCTTTTTATTTACAAATCATATTTTTCTCCCTACTTGGGAAATTCCCCTGAGTAGGTGGAGACCCCTATCTTGTTCGTAGGTGGCCCTGTTGTATGGCTTTTGTCATCCCCACAGAGGCCAGCCGGTGGACTAGTAGATATATTTTAAAATAGCCTGCAGCTAGCAATGCTTTTGGTCAGGCTCCAGTTTCAAGTTGGGCTACTCCCCAATGAATAATATATAATATCTGTCTGAGTTGCCTGCTTCCTTGGACTTGAAGGCTGCATTGATACTAACAGTAGGGAGAAACCTCTGCAGTAAACCCCTTAGTGCTATTGGGATCATTGTTGTTTTTATTAACGTGAATTCTTTATGATAGTACTTATTCAAGTTGGAAAGAAATGAGTCTTCACATATCATGCTTGGATTTCTGATTTCTATAGAATGAAAGAAGTTAAATTATACCAATCTTTGCAGGTGTTTTATTTATTTATTTTTATTTTATTTATATCCTACCTTTCTCCCCACTGGGGACCCAAAGCAGCTTACATCATGCTCCTCTCCTCCATTTTATCCTCACAACAACCCTGTGAGAAGGGTGAGGCTGAGAGTGCGGGACTGGCCCAAGGTCACCCAGCAAGCTTCCATGGCCAGGTAGAGATTAGAACCTGGTTTCTGAGATCCCGGTCTGACGCTGTAGCCAATACACCACGCTAATAATACAGTACTGGTGATATGGAAACACCATCTCTTTGCTGCTAAGTTAAAGGCTGAGAACACAACATAGGAGTTCTGAGGTTCTGAAGGAAGTATGGGCATGCAGTTTCTTACAGTTAAAAAGATTTTAGCTTTGATGCTGAACCCTCAACTTTCTTCATGGTATGGAGATCTGAGGGTACCATGGAACATCTGGTCTTTTCAGAACAAACTTTTGAGAACAATGTTAGAAGTGCCTAGAAGCATGCTTCCAGTTTTTCTGAAGATGTGGTTATAATTCTCCCAGTAAAAATAAGAGTTCAGTTACACCTTTTACAATTGTTAATACAGATTGGTGTGTCTAGGGCTGTTGATTCGGTTCGGGCCAAAGCGAAAAAAAGCTGAATTTCCCCCGATTCGGCTGTTTTTCGGTTCGGACGAACCGAACTCAAAAAAGGCAGGAAACGGGGGAGCCGAATTTGCCGAATTTGGGGGTTCGGCGAATAAATTCGGCAGATTCGCCCCCCCTGCGCCTTCACGGGGCTTCCATGAAGGCGCGGGGAGGGGGCCCTTTAAACAGTTCTGCGCCTCCCAGCTGGGAGGAGCAGATCTGTTTAACGGGCCCCCCGCGCGCCTTCAGGGAATCCCCCTGAAGGCGCGCTGGGGGCCGAATTTCCCCCCGAACTCCGGATCCCCCCGAATTTCCGGGGATCCGAAGTGGAGGAGTTCGGACTTCGGCACAGCCCGAATAAAAACGGGCCGAATTTTGCCGAAGCCGAACTATACCGAATTTTTTTTTCAACAGCCCTAGGTGTGTCTGCCAGAAGAAAGATAACCACAAATAAGCTTGCTGGAACAGACTTAGTCCAGCATTGACTGGTATGGTACTGTTGCATAAATAATTGGTTCACACGGATTTCAGGAAACTAGTTGCACCCATCTAGGAAGTATGCTTCTAAGCAGAGATCCAAAAATGGATTGGTAAATGTGGATGAACAAATGACCTGTTGCTTTTTTCCCCGTTACAGGGACTGCTACCTGATACAGTGGGTTTAAATATAGGTCTGGCCTTGAAAATTATTTAACAGTTTTGAATAAGTACTTGCTGAGAAGTTCTCACCCTTCTCGGCTTTCAGTTAATGCCGTCCACAATATTAAGATGAAAGTTTGCAGTTCTCTTTACAGTCTGCAGCATTGTTATCTGTGGAGATGGGGCAACTGGGGATTTGCAGCGCTAGCTCTATTGCCCTGTAACAGAGAGTGTAAGGATCAGATTCCCCCTTGACTTACTGAAGGGAAGTAAGCATTGGTTCAGCTTCTGAGCAAGACATAAAAATTGTGAACACTTATGTGCTTCACTGTTACTTGGATACGTGACTTTTATGGGATGTGCGTGCACGGTTTTGACTGTATTAATTATACAGGGTTTATCTTGCTGTCTTGAATTTTTAACTACACCCATTTACATGGATATGTTAGATTGTAAGCCTGAGGGCAGGGATTGTGTCCTTTGAATATAATTACAGTACCATGGCTCTCTGTTAAAACACTTTATAAATAATAGATATTATTATTAACATGTTTGGGCTTATGGATGAAAAAAACTCATTTGAACTGAGCCACTCCATACTACTTTCATTGCTCCTGCAAATGCACCAGCAGTAGACTTCCTGTCTTGTCCTTTGGTATACGTCTTTCAATATGACTAACCTTCTCTGTTTCTTTCTGCCCTTTCTGTTGAAGAATTAGAAACTTTCTCCCTCTTTGGTGAAACTATAAATTATTATTTCTTGCTGAAAATTTAATTGGCATAATTCCATAATTCTTATTGGAGTTACTGCTGGAGTTTATCCTCATCATAAATTAGACCAGAATAATACTTACAATTTGGACCTACCAGCTTTCCATTTATAGAGGTGGATCTTTCTTTGCCTTCCTTCAGCTTTGGCACCTAAAATTCTCTGCCGAGGGTCAGGGCAACTCCATGGCATGGGGGATGCAGAAAGGAGGCAGGAGTGGGATGAAATTGCTCACCTCCCTGCTCTATTAACAGAACGCTCATAGGATCCATTCCCAATTATTTTTACCACCTTCATGCCCTATACTATAAATGTGAGGCATACCATAGTATCTGCAGGAACTACCTCTAGTGTTATAAGAAGTTACTATTGAGATAATGAGTCATTAATTTTTATTTCACTTTTTGTTTATACATGCGGAAACGTTCAGGTCTCACAAACTTTCACAATGCTGAGGTGTCTGGTTTCTTTTTACTCTAAAGGCCAGCCTTCCTCGTTATCCTCCGATGCATTCCCTGAAATCAAGTTTTTCAGAATATTGTGTCAATGACAGATGAGATCACGTCTTCAAGTAATGCTAGATTCCCAAATGGAATCTAATTACCTCCCTGAGAAATAATACATCTGTAGATAGCAGACACATGATGACTGAATTGTGAGTTCGGTCACTTAGTACTAGTAGGCAAAAACTTAGTAACAATTAAAATAAAGAAGCTGAGTTATATAGCTGAAAATGTGCTATACTCTGTTTTATATGCTGCAAATTCTCCAATTGAATGTTTTTTTTTACTGAATTAATGACAATTGTGTTCCATGCACAAAGGTCATGGGATGAATTCCTTCTTTTGAGAATTTACATGCCAAAGATCAGGATAGAATTTAGGTTCTGCTGTAGTAGCTCAAAGAGCCCCGTGGCACAGAGTGGTAAACTGCAGTACTACAGTCCAAGCTCTGCTCACGACCTGAGTTTGATCCTGACAGAAGTCGGTTTCAGGTAGCCGGCTCAAGGTTGACTCAGCCTTCCTTCCTTCCGAGATCGGTAAAATGAGTACCCAGATTGCTGGGGGTAAGGGGAAGACGACTGGGGAAGGCACTGGCAAACCACCCTGTAAACAAAGTCTGCCTAGAAAACGTCGGGATGTGACGTCACCCCATGGGTCAGGAATGACCCAGTGCTTGCACAGGGGACCTTTACCTTTACCTTTTGTAGTAGCTCACACAACAAAATTATTCTTTCAATTTCCCTGTCATCTGATTTTAGAAGTAGTTGCACTGTAGCTACTGTGGTGGGACAATATAATGACAGTTATGCATGCTACAAACTGTATGGGTAAGTGGTTTTGGCTTGCAAAACTTGTTGCATTTTACAGGACCATAAACTGTGCTATATAATTGACTCGGTATGTTTCTGGAATTTTTATTGTATAGTTTTGCTCTGATCCAGCTCTAGTTGCAACAGAATGTGGTGCACATCTAACTGGAAGGTATGCAGGGCAAATAGAAGACATCAAGATACAATTTGTTGGCCACCGTTTCTGATCCTACAAGCAATATCTGGATTGGGGTACTTAATACAAAAGTAATAAGCATTGCTTACTGACGGCTGAAAGTAACAGTTGTTTTCAGGGGAAAGAGGGCGTAACAATTCTTCATTATCTGTTTTTTTTTTGTTCTGCTTAATCATCTTTCCTCTCCAAAATGAAGTTTAATTACAATTTTATTGCAATAAAACTAATTTCTATTTTTATTTTGAAGCCCTCAATGGTAAGGTAGTAGGGTCAATGATGTTGGGTAAGCATAAGAGCACAGTCCTGTGCACACTTACTTGGGAGTAAATCCTATTCAATTCAGGGAGACTTGCTTATGTATAAACATATAAAGGAGGTCTGGTCATCACCAGAGAGGAGATGTGGCTTGCATTCGTGTTGCCAATTTGGTAGTGGCAAGTTCCCATAAACTAGTGAAATAGTGCAGAGGTGTCTCAGCTGGTAGAGTGCATGAAAACTGCTCAGAGAGGTGCTACAGCTGTAGAATAGGATGATGTAGAGTCTGTTCATAATTGGGTTAGATCCAAAGGAGCATTTCTGCAACTGGAAGGATTTCCGTCCTTGGAACATGACTTTCTTGCCTCCCTGCTCCCCCTACAGCCATAAATGCCCCCCCCCCCCAGTGCTGCTGCTGCTGTGGGTCCTCTTCCCCAAAGGAGCACCATTTTGAAGGGTGTTTTGGGCTGCAGTATGAGATGAGGCATGAAAAACCATGGGCGGGAATCCTTCAATCTATGAAAATGCCCCATTGGATCTGATTGCCAGAGACCATTTAAAACCTGAGGGGGAAAATCTCAGTGGTGCCCTCCCCCTCAGGTTTTTTAAAACAGTGTAAGGAGATTTGCACCATAATACCAATCTGAGTTACATGGCGCAGAGCGGTAAACTGCAGTACTGCAGTCAAAACCTCTGCTCACAACCTGAGTTCGATCTTAACGGAAGTCAGTTTCAGGTATCTGGCTCAAGGTTGACTCAGCCTTCCATAATTCCAAGGTGGGTAAAATGAGTACCCAGCCTGCTGGGGGTAAAGTGTAGATGACTGGGGAAGACAATGGCAAACCACCCCATAAACATATTCGGCCTAGTAAATGTCTTGATGTGATGTCACTCCATGGGTCAGTAATGACCTGGTGCTTGCACAGGAAACTACCTTTACCTAATCTGAGTCAAACTGCCTTACCCTATCTAATGGTAGGGCTCGTTTGGAAGTGGAACATGTCTGACAAGTCATAAGACTGCTTGACTCTGATTTTCTTCCTCATCCCTCTAAAGCAATGAAAAAGAGCAATTCTGCATAGCTATATTACAGAACAGATATATGTGGGACTTCATTTTTGTGGATGCAAAATGTATTTTATTTATTTAGGAAAAAATTATGCTGCCTCTCCAGGAACCTAGCTGATGTGGCTTACAAAATAAAAATAATAAAAACAAAACATTAGAAGATATTAATTTAAAACCCAGCATTAAAAACCCAGCCCAGCATAAAAACCATAAACCATAAAAGCAGACCACTGAGCAGCTTAAAATAACAATGCCCAGACTAAAACAGAAATACTGCACGATGCCAAAAAAATAAAGGCACCATAGGAGTGCACCATCTTGATGTACATTAGTTTGGTTAAATCCAGTTGCAGGAACATTTGTATAAACAATACAATTTTTTAAAACCCACACATTATATGCTCTGATAAACCACACCCTGTGCTTTCAACAAAGTTTTCTTGTTTCTTGAAGAAGTTTCCAGTGGGCTTTTCCTATTTGGATAACATTTCTAAAAACATTATTCAGTAAGGCTAAAACACTGTTACCAAGTCAAAGCAGCATGCAGGCAGTGATTTATGAGCACAAGGAGATTTATTGTAAGATTAATTAATGCTCATATCGGTCTGTAATGCTTCATGATTCATGGATGTAGCTTGTTAAAGGTATAAACTCATCATCCTTATGCACTAATCCACATGCCCAGATCATATTTAACGTTAATCCTTTAATAGCTGAATGGCATAATGTACAGTATGTCCCCTCTCCCTGTCAAATTTCATGTTCCACTCACTGGCGAGGTAACCTCAACAAGAAAATCAGCCATATTAGATTCTCTTCCAAGAAGATGTCAGCAAACCATATTTAACAGCATCCTGGCAGCTCTTATGTTTTTTATTTCATCTTGTAAGATAGCAAAAAGTATCTGCTGTATCCAAAACATTAGAATACTGAACTGGCTTTACTGTTCTGGAATATCAAATAAATGTTTAAGTTCTCATGAACAGGCATGGATCATAGAATAGTCTGGGTGTGAGCCCATGTTACATAAAGCAGTTTTGTCATGCTATGGTGAAGCTGCAGCTATAGATCTTAACGGCGAGGACCTCCCTTGGGCTGACTCCCATTAACCATACTGGTTATTCTTTTGAGTGGGTGATATACAAGATAAGTGCGAGTGCAGTATTTTGGTCAGTGTAATGCAGTTTTCAGGGCCTTTCAAGGAGGAGAAGCTTGCTTCTATTCAACGTTATTTAAAAGATTTATATCTGTTTTTTCACCACCAAGGTCGTCAGCATGGGTTTCGAATGTGTCCCCCACGCAGTGATGGAATTCCATTTTTATTTAACTGACTTTTTAAATACTTTATTAAAAAAATGTTACGGGGGAGGGATTTTAAAAACTTTTTACACTGATATCTAACAATTTTGTTTCCAATATTTAACTGAAGGATGACTCATTTTCACCAAATCTTCTCTATATTCTTGCATACTATCTTACAGTCAGTTTCACTCAATGTCTGCAGTTGTTTGTATTTGGTAAACTTCTAAGACTAACATCTGTAACAGATGCTGCTTTGTTTAATAGACACCGCCTTGGTTGTAATGTATCATATGTATCATATGTTAAGAACTTGTAGGACAGAGGTTTAGCCTGTTGAACTGTGTATATTTAGAATTTAATCATACAGCTAGCTTTCTTTGTGGGCAGTAATATAACTTCAGGGTAAATGTTGAGGCAACTGAAGAATGCTAACTTTGCTCTTTGAAACAGAAAATATGCTCCCATCGTCTCTGTCCTAAACAAGTGAGTGTTTGCCCTAAGAAGGCCTTCCCAGAGATGTGGTTGCCAACCTCCAGGTGGGAGCTGGAGATCTCCTGGAATTACAGCTGATCTCCAAACTGCGTACGTTGTTTGTTTGTTTGTTTAAAGCATTTATTCCACTTCTCCTGGAGAAAAGGGCTGCTTTGGAAGGTGGGCTGCATGGAATTATAACATACAGCGGTATATTCAGAGATATTTCTGAACCCAGAGTTGGCAACCCAACCTAGAGATGTTTGACTGTCTAAAACAGTGGTTGGCAAACCGCGGCTCGCGAGCCGCATGCGGCTCTTTGGCCCCTTGGGTGCGGCTCTGCCCCTGGGCGCCGTGCCTGCTGCTTAGTCTCCCCGGGCTCCTGTTGCTGTGGCGGGTGGCCGCCCCTCCCTCCTCCTCCGAGATGCCTCTGCGCAGGCGCCGCTTTTCCCACCCGGGGCTCTGCTCCCCCTCACGTGCGCGGTCACAGCCCGCCCCCGGGCCATCAAGCCCAACCCTGGTCCCAGCACCAACTCACAGGGGAAGGAGGAAGAGCCCCCACTCGCCTGGAGAGAAGCCTGGAGAGGCGGCAAGCAGCAGCCGGCTAGAGCCGCCTCCCAGCGCCCGGGGGGGCAGGCTCGAGGTCCCCACAACCGCTGACCGGCCCGCTCGTCAGCTGGCGAGCGGGAGAACTGGTCCGGGCAGACCACGCCTGGCCGACGGGGCGCTGCAGTGGCTGCGACAGCCCCCGGCCCCCAGGCTGGCCTGCCAGCCGGGTCCCCGGGGAGAGGCCGAACAACCCGCCCATCAGCTGGCAGGCGGAGGGGGGAGCGCGATGGCGGAGGGAGGCGCCAGGGAGGCAGAGGGGTAGGTGCGGCTCCAGCCCCAGCTCCCACTGGGAAACGGTTGGCAGGATGGTGGGGGGAACAGGTGCGGAGAGGAGACGCCTGAAGGAAAGGGACTGGAGGCGCCCCTCATCTTGCGAGCCCAGCTGCCGGCCTCTCACGGGGGGACTACATGTCCCGGCATGCATTGCTTCCCTTTGAGCTCATGGTGCGCTGCATGTTGGGAAAAGGGGGGGAGGAGGGGGGTCGGTCTCACGCACCCTGAGCGCTTTTTGCAAGCCCGCCTGGTGCACTGGGAGGCTCTGTTTCGCCTTTGCACGCTCAAAGTGGCAGCTTTGGTCCAGCCTCTTGGGGGGGTTGCCACCTCCAGGTTGGGAAACTCCTGGAGATTTGGGATGGAGGAGAGCTTCACAGCTGGCCAGGCTACGCGGCCTCTCCCCGCTTTCCTCACGGAGGAGGCCGTGCTTCCCTGCACGCTCGCAGGGCTGGCCGGAGACAGCGGCGCAACTCCAAGGGGAAACGGTCCACCGCCCCCCCCCTCGGGCGCTGCTGACGCTCTGGTTGGATGAGACTTTGCCTTTGCAGCAAAGAGTTGTCCTGGTGCGCGCCACCACCACCACCCCGGGCATGAAACGGCAGCTGTGGCGTAGCGCGGCCCGGGAAGCGAGGAGGGGGAAAGACCCACCCCACACAAGACAGGCTGAGGGCGGGCGGAAAAGCCAGGGGAGGGCAACGAGGAGGCCCCCGCCCTCTGAGACAACTCTCCTGGCAAGGAGAGGAAGAGGTGCGGGGGAAGGGATCTTTATAACCTCGGGTTGAGGGAAAAGGGGGCGGAGCCTAGGTGGCTCTCAAGGGAAATCTCAATCGTTGTGTTGTTGATGTTTGGCTCTGTTGACTGGTGAGTTTGCTGACCACTGGTCTAAAAGTACAAAGTAGAAAACGTATTCCCTAAATTTAGATTAACTGTTTTGTGTTAATGGAATTGAACAAAGGAGGTTACCATCACTACCCTCGCCAGCCATTTTAAAGGAAGAAGCAAGAATTCATGGCCGAAGTAGGTGTCTCTGTTAGGGTTGCCAGGTCCCCCCTCTCCTCCTGCAGGAGGCTATTCTGTTGATATTGGGAATGTGTGTGCGTTTGCGCCAATGCACGTGTGTCACTTCCGGTTTAGAACTGCAAGTGCCGCCTCGCAAGGGGCCTTATACCTCTTAGTTTGAGTGGTAAAGAGGCCCTTTTGAGTTTGAGTGATATAATGCCCTCGCGAGGCTGCACTTCCGGTTGTAAAGAGGGGTCAATTGCCGGGGGTTTGCCCACCACCAGCGGGCACCTAGCAACCCTAGTCTCTATCTCTCCCCCCACCCTCATACATCTAGTAAGTCTATGGTGACTGTGAGCTACCTTAAGGATGTTCTGGAGATGGCAGATTTCATGCTCCCATTTTCCTCTGTAGCTGTGTCTGTATGAGGGGAGTTAGCTCCTGGTCTTCTTGTCATGTATTGCTGAAATTAATGTTATGTCCCAGGCTCAGTAATCTCTGTTGATAGGTAAGTGAAGGCTGTTCTTTCTCCAGTTCTGCTAGCATAGCATTTCTATTGTATGCCTGTTTCAGTATGCCTGCCACTTAAGAAAAAAGTATTCAGAGTCTGACTTTTGAGTAGTGCTAAAACAAACATGCAAAGCAAAGTTTAAATTTGAATAATACTGCTTGGTATTCAAGTGTGAAGCACGTTTTCATTAAAGTGTGCCAATCTGTATTACCTCCTCTCCTACTGGTAAGTTTTCTTACCTTTGGTTTCTGTGCAGGTTCTTCACATTTGGAATATACTACTGAGCCCTTTTGTCTGAAGGTGAAGAAGTGTCTGTGATTAAGCCCTGTGAACAAAAGAGAAGAAGCAAGCAGGCACCACTGTCTGATACCAGCCCTATTCACATGCTACAGTGAACACATGTAAAATCTTTATATCTGCATCCAGTAATTTTTATGTTATATTCAACACACATACAACTGAATGTGTGATTGATACTGTTTTCAGATACTAGTCCCCAGCTTCACTTGTAAAGTGAACACAGATTGGCTCTTTCTTACAAAGAGCTGTATGCACGTACATGCAGGCTGAATGTGTATTCACTGTAATATGAACAGGGCTTGTATGTAGGGTTAATGAAATAATAAAAGCAAGGTACACCTACCTGAACTAAACAGGATGATTGTTACCCATAGTTCGATTCCAAACTATGGGATTAGCAGTCAATGTCATTTCTAATACAATAATTCAATGTACTAAACTTTCCAAAATCAGGAATAATTTTCCTGGCTTTAAGGTGAGTATTTTCATGCACTGGAAATGTGCTTGTCAGGAGATTTTGGATATTGTATTCCCAATAACTACAACTGGAAAACAACTTCTACCTCTTCCCCCCTCTTTCCCTCAAACCTATATCGAGGGAGGAGGGATGCAAGTGCCAGTAACAGTCAGAGGTTGCCTTATGAGAGGAAAAATAAACAGGAGTCCTGTGGCTCCTTAAAAACATTTTATTTCAGCATAAGCTTTCAAGGACTAGAGTCCCCATCTTCAAACAAAATAAGTGGATCCTCCCCAGAAAGACATTATAAGTAGGAGGTATGAAAAGACAGCAGGGTCAAGGGGTCATGAAATGTAGGAAGTACAAAGTAGAATATAATCTAATACAATCATCATCAATATAGCTACTTCTCCATATGTGAATAATTACATCCAGAGATTGGGCCCATATATTGACAAGATAGATCTTTCTACAGACCTGAAAAAGCCCTAGAGCTGCAGAATAATCTGAAATCTTAAAAGTACATGGTGGAGGGTTAAAAACCACCAAAACAATAGCACCTGTACTTTTAAGAAACAAATGCTTTCAGGGAAGGGAAAGAGGAAATGGTGCGGGAGGAGAAAAGGAGATGCTCCCTGTAAGTCCTTGAGAAGCCTGGGTTTGTCAAATCGAATATAGAAAAATATAAAGTCTGTTCACTAGTAATGCTAAGGTCGTTAACACCAATTATGAGCAGGAGTTGCAGGATTGCCACAATAGTTAACACAGTGAGATAGAAATTCCAAGACCCAATTAGTACAGGGAAAAGAGAAAATCATTTTACATTTTAAAAAACATAATATTAGTCTCTGTATTCAGTGACAGAACTGTTGGCTGCAGGTCATACTGTGTAAAATACAGCTTTCCTTTTGTCTTTAAAAGCTAAATAACAGCTGTGTGGGTCTCTGCTTCAGATCATGTGAGAAGGAAGTGGGGTTAGATGGTTTTGCGTAGTTTTACTATCTGAGACTGCCCCACTACTATTAATGAGTCCTGTAAATGGGGAAAGAGATGTGCCCATCTTTTTCCCATTAGAGTTATTATAATAATAGGGAGGGGGCAGGCAGCAGTTTTACTTAGTAAAATTGTGTAGCAAGGGTTACAAATCTCTCTTCCCTCCCTGCATAGTCCCAATCTGAAACAGAGCCCCACACGGTTTGTAATTGAAGTTTTAAAGATGAGTAGAGACCCTTGATCCCTGTCTTCTCTTACTTATACCCTTAGAATAATCTGTGACAAAAAAAATTAAGCTTACTTGTCCACTGGCCTACTCCCCCCCACCCCGAAAAAATAAACATAGGAACACCTTGCAGACCAAATGAAAAAAAAAAGTGACTAATACATTTGCATGCCTGTTCCCAGACACAGAGAAGCAAAAATGATGGGTTGGGTTTCTCCATTTAAATGAATGGAGAGAGAATGCTGCTTATATGTGATGTGTTCCTTTTATTAAGGAAAGAAAGCTACTGTGGTAGAGTGTTTGCCACAGAATTCAGGGCCAGCTGTCTGGGGGTGGGGGTTGATTTATGTCCTTATAAGTAACATTCCTTTTTGTATTGTGGAGAAGCTGTCTCATGTCATGGTCATAAATTAAATATTTTGTTCAGCTACTGATAATGTTTAAAGCAATACTTAGGCCTGGGATTCCTAAATGTATCTGGACCGTATCTTGTGGGTACATTTTGCGAAAGTGATCCCCAGCATTACTGTTGTGACCCAATTGCCCCATAGAGTCCAATGAAGACAATAGGGAGGAGGTTGGTTTAAAGAAGAACAGCTCTTTATTTGGCCAAGCAGAGAACCGGGTGGGCAGGCCCAATAAACAAAGTGGGAAGCTGCCACCCCAAACAAAGAAGCGGTAGAACTTTTTATACTTCATACAGAAGAAGGCGGATACATTCTTCTTAATGTTACATTAAAGAATCCAGTGACTATGCAGAGTCAGCACAGTGTCTAGCGTCCTGCACAAGCCTATCTGAGTAGCCCTTTACGCTTGCGCAGAAGGGCAGGCGTGTTATCGAGAAGAGAGAGAGAAAGAGAGCCCTTTGTATTCCAGGCCGGAGAAGGGGTGTCCTTATCCTTGATTCAGAGGGGGCTAGCAGGGAAGTACGTGTCAGCGGCATCTTTGCCTAGTGGCGCCAGTGTGTGTGTGTGTTTCTTCGGCACAACATTACCATGCCACCACTGGCAGCATTTGAGCATCTTGACTCACTGAATTAGATTTGCCTAAGAGACACCACTTCTGAAAGTATCTCCCTCATTTGGTTCCTTTATAGATGTTTTATGTTGACTTCCGGGTTCTTTTGCTCATGATAAAAGATTTGAAATAATCTCCAAATCCATAGCTAATGTTTATAAAAGAAGTTCATTGCAGAGAGAGGTAGCAAGGTTTCTGAGCTTATTGAGAACCACCATTTTGTTTTCTGTTCTTCCAAACTGCATTACCCAGAAAAATACCCCCAAAAAATGATTGTTCCTAGAGTTCAGATGGGTCTTTATGAACTGTTGGGAAAAGGTCCAGCTTTTTTCTTCCAGCTTTTTTCTTCTTCAGAAAAGCTTAGAAAGATGCAGCCCATTTCACATTGAGATGAAGTGGATTGGATGCCGGCTTCCGATATCCACATCAAGCTCAGCAAAAGACATATGTTCTTTATAATTCACATCTCCCTGCCCCCACCCTGTATTTATTGTTAACTAATTACTCCAACTTTAATTCAGTAGCTAATGAGCTCCGCTCACTGTGAGGCAGAAAGCATCTTAATGTGCCTCCCAAGCTGGTACATGCAGAGATAAATAAAATGGAACATCACCTTTCCTCTAGAGATTCAGGCAAGTCAGAAATTAAAATCTGCAATATGTTCATACGAGGGTTTAATTGTACTTTAAAATGCTGATGTTTTTAAAAGTTCTAGAGTGATCTGGGACAGATTCAATTTTAAAAAATAAATCACCACAGTAATTCTCTTACCTATAATGTTCAGATGGTGAAATTTTCTTCTGAATCAGCTTTGGCAAGGTGAAAGAAGATGCTTACTGTGTTCTAGAGATGCATTGCTTATTTCCAGGATGTGGTAAATCTCCAGTCTTGGGATAAATTCAGAAGAAATGTTCATCAAGAGAAATTAAACATAATTAGAAATGAATGTGAAAATTCCCTTGATTTTGAAGTAAAGTGCAGTGGTCCCCAACCCTTTCAAATATGACGACCCTCTTTTAATATCAGAAGATTTTGCAGACCACCCACATGATAGTAGCTGTGCGATTAGTATCTGTTGATTGAGTAAATGCATAAAGATAAAAAATCAGAATGACAGTGCTTGCGCATGTGGATTTTCCGACCCCTTACCATAACTCCCACGGGTCTCTGGCTCCAGGTTGGGAACCACTGCCATAGTGATAGCTGTGTGTAGTGACTCTCCTACAAGGAGACCATATCGTTCAAGAAAATCTCCACTGGTTTGTAGCCAACTGCACAGTTAAGAAAATATAAGCTCCCTTTTAAAAGGGAAGAGGGCAGTGATCTGCACTGATTCCCACCCACTTGGCCCCTAGTGGATCCTTGGAACAGTATAGTGGAATTGTCAGCATTTAGGGTTGGGGGTTGGGACGTGGTGGAGAACATGGTGGGGAGTCTCATTGTGAGCATGATGGCATTTCTGGGGGAAACCCAGAAGCGATGATGGTTGTTCTAGGAATTGCTAGATACTGTATATCTTTTACCATAGAGTTTCTGGGGATTTCTAGAGCTACCACTCTCACTGCTGGGTTTTCCTTGGAAGTGTCATCATAACACTCATGATGCTGGTGAGTTTTCTTTTCGTTTTCTTCTACCACTTGGAGTGGTGGCGGACAATGGGAGCTTGGGGCAGAAAATCCCCTGCGTGTGGGGAACTTGACAGCTCTGTATGCATTGGGAGGGGGAAATCAATAGAAATTATTATACCCTCCTAAGAAAGCTTAAGTGCTCTCAAGTCTTTGAAATATCATTGGATATAAGCCTCTTACCTCAACACACAGTTGTCTGTTTGGCTATGGAGTGTATTGGGATAGCTGCAGTAGTTTCTTTCCAGGTGCCAGGGCACAAACCTACTGGAAAGCTCTTCTCCCAGTCCCATATTCATGAAGTCTTTGGGGGTTACTAAAGTGATAAAGGAAAGCATTTTTTATTATTCCAGTTGATTGCCAAAGCTGAAAAGTGATTCCAATCTTAAACCCTGGTTAAAAATGAGCCTTGGATGTCTAGTTTCCTGGAGACTTCTTCAGGCTCTGCATAATAAATGTATGTTAAAGACCTGTGTTGCACGCCAACTAAAATGGTTGTATTTGGGGGTTGGGGAGCATATTATTCTTACTTTGGGTTTTTTTAGGTAAAATTATATTTATCTACCTTTCAAATTATTTATTCATTTTAAAAAATTGTGAGCCCTCTTTTCTCCCTGACAATTATTGATACTCAAGTAAAACCATTGGTTTGTATCTCATCATTTCATTCTGCTAACTCTGGAACTTTCCTCCTGCACAAGTAGGCTTCCGCTGATGCAAGAGGCTCTTCTGCTGATGCAACAATAGACACCAAATACAATCTAAAAAGCTGAGCTAACCAGCAGCAAAAGCTGCATAGACTTATTTGGCCCCTTTCAACTTTAGAAGGAAATGCAAAGGCTCTCTGAAGTAGATCTTAATGAAATGGGGAGTTTCAGATGGAAACAGGTTGTCCTTCAGATAAACTTGGGCCCAGCCTGTGTTTGTATGACATTCTGCAGAATGCCATAGAAACATTTGGTGAAAATTGACCTGAGGTGCCCAATAAGTGTTGCTGTGATGTGGGCAAAATAAAAAGGTGTATGTGCATTGCAAAGGGTACAGTTCTAGCAGATACGCAGTGGGAGTCCATAATGTGTTGTGTGAGGCTGCCTGAAGGATGTGTATTTAAACTACCTTGAGCATTCAAACTGAAAAGGGGAAGAGTAGGTGTGAATGCTTACTGGTGTTTAAAGGACTTGAAGCCATTTAAAGCAAGCACTTTAACTGTTAGTGCGAACAGGCCTCTAGAGTCCTTCAGTTCACGAGTTAGACGTTAGCCTTGAGTGTCTGTCACTTTTCTTTGTAAGCTTCAATTAGCAATGATTTTCATTGTTGCATGCCTGGAGTTGTATTACATTGGTTGCTGGATTTGAGGACTGTTTTGAAGGCTATGGGAAGTTGACAGAGAATACGTTTAGCAAATTTGAATGACATAGTGAATTTAATTATTATAGACAACTGTTGAGTACCATACAGTAGCTGTAAATACTTTTATTATGTATCCTGCAAAGCAATTTAAATAGTGTATTCAGAAGGAGCCCAAACTGTGTCCCAGGAAACAGCCAGCTTGGGGCTTGTTCAACCACTACTTTCCTGAAAGAACAATCATCCTCAGGAACAAGGCTCAGGTTTATGCACAACTGTCTTCCACTTTTTACCACATGTAGAATACAATGTTCAAACTTGGTTGGACTATATTCATCTATATGTAGGGTTGCCAGCTCTGAATTGTGAAATACCTAGAGATTTGGTTGGCGGAGCCTGAGGAGGGGAGGGACTTCAGTGGGGTATAATGCCATGGAGCCCGCCTTCCAAAGCGGCCGTTTTCTCTAGATGAACTGATCTTTGTCTTCTGTAGATCAGATGTAATCCCAGGAAACCTCCAGCCGCCACATGGAGTTTGGAAATGCTAATCTATACATGGCAACAGAGGCTTTGATATCTCCCCAGATGGAAAGAGAGTGTGTGTGAGAGAGAGAGACAGGCTGCAGGCTCAGGAAGATCCCATGAACAGACAAATGCAAGACAATGGTTCACATTCTGCCTTTTTTACACGCTGAGGAGCGTACATGCAAGCCTGCCATTTGCTCCCACTGTTACCGCATTTTATTTCCAGAAGGAATAATCATGTCTGAGCTAGCCCTAGGCCTTTTATTGCTTTTGTGGTGGAAGTATATGCAAGTGCTTGTTTTTGGCCTTGATAATTGCTTTGCTTCCATTCTGCTTAATTCTCTTTCTATACAACCTTGTCTGGGGGAAAAATGCACTTTTGGACTGAGACTCATAAATACCTGTAACTAAATACCTGTGTAAGAGCCCCGTGGCACAGAGTGGTAAGCTGCAGTACTGCAGTCCCGAGCTCTGCTCACGACCTGAGTTCGATCCCAACGGAAGTTGGTTTCAGGTAGCCGGCTCAAGGTTGACTCAGCCTTCCATCCTTCCGAGGTCGGTCAAATGAGTACCCAGCTTGCTGGGGGTAAAGGGAAGATGACTGGGGAAGGCACTGGCAAACCACCCTGCAAACAAAGTCTGCCTAGAAAACGTCGGGGTGTGACATCACCCCATGGGTCAGAAATGACCCAGTGCTTGCACAGGGGACCTTTACCTTTTTATAAATACCTGTAACCTGGGCATCCTGTGATTGCTGTCTAACTGTTTTTCTGTTAGTACTCTTCACACAATTTAATTTTCATGGGAATCATTTTGTATAAATTGTGGCTAGCTTGGAAAAACATGGAAACAGGCCCTTTTGAGAGAACTTCTGAATGGAGATAAATAACACCATCTGATGGTTGCTGTAGAGCAAATTGACAGGAGGGAAATGCCCATATCCTTTCTTTTTAACCCAGCTGCCTAATAATTTTGAAAAAAAATATCAAAGGGGGTATGGCAAAATATCAAAGGGGGTATGTGTACATTCCCCTGATATGTCATCCATCTGTCTATGCAGCTTTATCAAGGAGCTCAGGGTGGCACACGTGGTTTCCTCACCCTTCATTTTGTCCTGTGAAGTAGGTTAGACTGGGAGAGAGTGACTGGGCCAAGGTATCTTAATTTGCTTTCTGGGTGAGTGGAGATTCGAACTCAGGTCTGACACTATGACCATCCCACATGAGCCTGTAGGATTTGGTATGCAAAATGTCACCTTTTCAAACGTTTCTGACCCTTAGCGTTTGCAGAAATCAAGATCAGGTGAAATCTCTGAATTATGCGGTGAAATGGGGGAAATACCAGTTCCAGGGAATACCATAGAGTTTTGTCCAAATCCCAGAGCATTGACATCATGCCAGTGACATGATGCCACTTCTCACGTCATCAGTATGGCACCACTTAAAAAAAATTCCCCCACTGGCTCTCAGTGGGCCAGTGGTCAACAAATGAGACTGGGAGCTCTCTCATTGAAGCAGGAGACATGGGGCGGAAAACACATGGTCGCTTTAGCCTCCTTTATTCCCTGTTTTAGCCAGGATTCAGCCAGGATCAAACGCACATTCAGCGAAACGCATGCTTTCGATTCTGGCTGAATCCTGGCTGAAACGGAATAAAGGAGACTAACGCGACCATGCGTTTTCGCCCTTGGTCTCCCTGGTCTTCGTCCCTGAAGCAGGATACTTTGTCTCCCTACTAAATAGCCTGTTGTAAGGATTTCTATAAAAGATTAAATATGTTGTAAAGAAAATTGCTGAGTCATCGACTTCCAGTGGATAGTTTTTTCTCCTTAGAACACTGATTAAAAGAGCTCTATTTTAAATATATATTTCAGAATATCTCAAGTTTCACACTTGTTTTCTCTCTTAGAAATGATTTTGTAGTGCTTAAAAAGACCCTGTTGGACATCCTACTCAAAGACTGTAGCTAAATCCAGTATTAATTAGACATAATTATAAGCACGGACAATACTGTATACTTTGCACTAAAATTGCTACCATAGTAGCCCAAACTCAGAACTAGGAAAAACGGAATTGTTCAGCATGTATGTTATGCATTAATTAAATTTGCATATTAAATTAAAATTGCTTATTTTGAATAATTTATTATCGCTTATAAAAAACGTGCATCTCGGAAGACTTGGATGGTGGGAGGGAGGTGCTTCAGAAGGAGAGTGTTTCTTCAGCTAGAATTCTACAGGGGATTAGAAAACTTCTGTAGAACTGAGGATGTTTGTGAGTGGTTGTCTCAATCCATCTGAACGTTCTGCTTGTAGTATACCATGGTATAGATTGTGTAGGTTGTGATGGGTTGGTTGATGATTATCATTCCTCACAGCAGGGAATTGGACAGCAGCCTTTTGGGTTCTTTCCAACTCCTATGATTCTGTTATATCCCTTGTGAATCCCTGTTTCTCACCTGGAGATATACAGTGAGGGGGGAAAGTATTTGATCCCCTGCTGAATTTGCCCGTTTGCCCTCTGACGAAGAAATAACCAGTCCATAATTTTAATGGTAGGTTTATTGTAGCTGTGAGAGACAGAATAACAACAGGAAAACCCCCAGAAACCCAGAAGACAAAAGTCAGAGATTGATGTGCATTATAATGAGTGAAATAAGTATTTGATCCCTTTGCAAAAGATGACTTAGTACTTGGTGGCAAAACCCTTGTTGGCAATTACAGAGGTCAGACGTTTCTTGTAGGTGGCCACCAGGTTTGCACACATCTCAGGAGGTATTTTGTCCCACTCCTCTTTGCAGATCCTCTCCAAGTCAGTAAGATTTCGAGGCTGATGTGTAGCTACTCGAACCTCCAGCTCCCTCCACAGATTTTCGATGGGATTAGGGTCTGGAGACTGGCTAGGTCACTCCAGGACCTTAATGTGCTTCTTCTTGAGCCACTCTTTTGTTGCCTTGGCCGTGTGTTTTGGGTCATTGTCATGCTGGAATACCCATCCTCGACCCATTTTCAATGCCCTTGCTGAGGGAAGGAGGTGCTCACCCAAGATTTGACGATACATGGTCCCGTCCATCGCCCCTTCGATGCGGTGAAGGTGTCCTGTCCCCTTAGCAGAAAAACACTTCCAAAGCATAATATGTTCCCCTCCATGTTGGACGGAGGGGATGGTGTTCTTGGGGTCGTAGGCAGCATTCCTCCTCCTCCAAACACGGCGAGTTGAGCTGTTGCCAAAGAGCTCGATTTTGGTCTCGTCTGACGACAACACTTTCACCCAGTTCTCCTCTGGGTCATTCAGATGTGCATTGGCAAACTGCAGACGGGCCTGTACATGTGCTGTCTTGAGCAAGGGGACCTTGCGGGCTCTGCAAGATCTCAGTCCTTCACGGCGTAGTGTGTTACCAACTGTTTTCATGGTGACTATGGTCCCAGCTGCCCTGAGATCATTGACAAGTTCCCCCCATGTAGTTCTGGGCTGCTTCATCACCGTTCTCATGATCATTGCAACTCCACGAGATGAGATCTTGCATGGAGCCCCAGACCGAGGGAGGTTGACAGTTAGGTGATAACATACGGGCCTGCCTAAATCTCCAGGACTGGACCTGGCAACCCGGTATGCAAGCGCACTGACTGCTTTCCAGCCGCGCGCCTGCCCTGAACGCTACTGGGCGGTTGCGGCGCGGCTCATTTGAAACTGACACAGCCGCTCTCGCCAGCCCGGGCAACCAGCCACTAGAAGCCAGATGCAAAGGGCCGTCTCTTGTGAGCCTGAGAAGAGCCATGTTCCTGTAAACCCCTGTTCTAGCAGCAGCCATTTCGCAGAGAGCTGACAGCCACGTACTCAATGCGAGCTGCTCCCCCCCCTCCCAACTTCCTCCGTTGCTCAATGGGTCGTTAGCAGTGATCCTGATATCCAGATGAGTCATCCCTCCTGTCCAGCTGCAGCGACCCCAGGACATTTGCACAGATCGCACCCATTGTTCCTGAATGTAAATCACATCAGCAGAGAAATTCCAGACCATCACGGGTTGTGAAAGCCATTGGCATTAGAATAGATTTCCAAATTCTCACTACCCTGCCCCGGTAGACACAGCTTAATCCCTTTGTCACCTTTTGTCACCTGGGAACCTGGGAGGGGTAAAACCCCTCTTCCCGCCTCCAGAAAATAGTATAACTGGAATGCCCCTGGCCCATTCTAGTCACCTTAGGTCTTTCCTGGCACCTTTGCCGTTACTCTGTTGGTTTGGTTTCGCGAGCCTTACCACGCTCCCTCCCGCCTTGCTGGTCAAGTCTACGGGAACCCCTACCCCCATCTCGGTCTTCCTTTTCAATCTGTTTGTAGCCTGCGTGAGTTGGACAACCCTCATCTAGATACGGTAAATATTGGATCAACGATAACCTGCCACATTGGCAAATGTCCCTGTACTACTCTCTTTAATTTTACTAGTCTCTTGTATGCTTGTACTGCACCATTTGAATGCTTGAATACATAAACACTGTTTAATTTGGAATCCTAGTCTCTGTCTTTATTCAGACGTCTCATTAAACGGATTCTGGTATAGTTGAGTGCGAGACCGCTATAGAAATACATAGTTACCGATTGCTCAGCTAATTTCCCCGTATAAAGGAGCATTTCGGCTAACATAGGGTTAGGGTTAGGATTGTCACCTTCTCACCAAGCTGCTTGGCAATAGTCTTGTAGCCCAGTCCAGCCTTGTGCAGGTCTACAATCTTGTCCCTGACATCCTTGGACAGTTCTTTGGTCTTGGTCATGGTGGCTAGTTTGGAATCTGATGGATTGATTGCTTCTGTTGACAGCAGAACCCTAACCCTAACCTGGCTGGTTGATAGGGGATCAAATACTTATTTCACTCATTATAATGCACATCAATC
This sequence comes from Euleptes europaea, assembly GCF_029931775.1. NCBI lineage: Eukaryota > Metazoa > Chordata > Lepidosauria > Squamata > Sphaerodactylidae > Euleptes > Euleptes europaea. The sequence continues at coordinate 43,709,340 of NC_079316.1, forward strand.
TCTGACTTTTGTCTTCTGGGTTTCTGGGGGTCTTCCTGTTGTTATTCTGTCTCTCACAGCTACAATAAACCTACTATTAAAATTATGGACTGGTCATTTCTTCGTAAGAGGGCAAACGGGCAAATTTAGCAGGGGATCAAATACTTTTTTCCCTCACTGTACGTCCCTCCTATATTTCCTGATGGGGACTAGTTACTGTTTTAAGATCTCCTTGTTTTTTTTCTTCATTTGCAGCTATTTCCTGAATTTGGGCAGTGAAGGACTGTGTAAACTGGTAGCCTTCAGCCTGTTTCTATCTGGGACCTCTGAGAAACCAGAAGGAGGTGGGCCACCTGCTCTTCCTCCCTTCCTGCTTCACAGGAGAAAGTGAGCGGGGTGAGCAGGATGACCTGGCAGTGGCGATGGGACTTGAGGCACTGCTCGGGGCTGCTACTTGCCCTGGCAAGTGTCCTTTGGGGCCCCAGGATCCCCTGTTCTCTGGGGACCTAGGCAATTGCCTAGATTCACCTAATGGATGGGGCCCCCTGGAATAGAACCACTAGACATGCATAGTGTAACATACCTTGGGGACCCTATTTGTGTGGAAAGACAGCATAGAAATGTTTTAAATAAATAAAGTGTACAGCAAATTAACCATGAGGGAAGGTGAACTTCAGTCTGTAATTTGGACACTTGTCTGGAAGGGTTCTCTGCAAACTATTGTGGGAATATAGTAATAAAAGGTATGACAATCACTTCAACTATATTCTGAACATTCCTACTGTCTGAGCAGTGTTTAAAACAGTTGACAGTTTAAAAATATTATTGTCTTTAGCAAAGAAGAGATACTTGGTGATAAGCTTCACAAGTGTACATTGGAGGTCAACACCCAACTTTCTGATATCCAGCTTTTCTTTCCCTGTGAATGTTAGTCATTCTTGGAAAAATTATTGCCTCATGACAAATGAGACAAGGCGTGCAGCGACTTAAAGCAGAAATGGCTCTGCTGGACAGCTGGGGAGTACAGGCTGGCAGGGCCAGGGGAGTGACGTAATATTCCGATGGGGGTTACCGCACTTTGTATTCCCAGCGATGTATTAAGAGTTTTAAAATGTTATAAAAAACATCGCTTTAAAAGGGTTTTTGGATACCACGGCTTATCAGCTAAAGGGGCCAAACAAAGTGCGAACAGTACTTTTTATAACAGTTTCAAACTCTTAATACATCGGTGGGAATACATAGAAAGTGCGAACAGTATTTTTTATAACATTTCCAAACTCTTAATACATTGCTGGGAATACCTGGTGCGGTTACAGCCTGTGTTTGTCTGCATACCACACCAACCCTTGCCTAAGATGGTGATGCATATCAAGAGGGATAAAACGGGAGGAAATAGCAGGATTTTTCTTTTAACCAGAACAAATCTTTGTCAACAGAAATCAACACAGGTTTTGCAGAAACAGAACAAGCACACTGCTAAAGGGTTCTGTGACCTGGAGCTTACCTCATGTGCCATGTAGACATGCCACTGGTATTTGCTTCTCATATTGGCACACAGCCCTTCTTCTGAGGCTTAGAGCAGAACAGTAGGAAGAAGAATCTGTATCTTGCATTGTGAACCAGTTCCATGCAGATCCAAAATCTGAGGCAAGGTCTGTCAGGATCAACTACATGATGGTGTAGGGCTCCTGGCCACAGCGGGTCTTGAACCTGAAGTTGGAACCTGGGCTTCTGTAAGGGATTCATCCTGAACACTATCATGAAGCTCTGGGTAAAGAAGGTGCTACAGGAAAATCAGCAAAGATTCTTAACAGCAGTAGACCAAAGTGGGTCATGAAGCTTCTATCCATCCTTCCACAGTCTCTGAACTGATATATTTTCACAAGCACAGTGATGTTGGTGTGACTGGTGGGAAGTTAGGTTAAAGCTATCAGATGACCAATATGCTTAGAAATTGCTAACTGCCTTTTAAAAAGGAACTATGGCTTTTAGTGCATGAGAACAACCCAAACATGTTTTCTTTGTCTTGCTGACCTGTGGCTGAACAACACTTCGTCTTGCATTAATGTTGTCTCTTCTATTAAGAAGTTGGTTTCCTAAGCTTTGTGTGATCTCTTAGAAATTCTGTTCTGTGCATGGACTTTTTTTCTGGATGTTACAAGCTATGGAGGACTTGGGGATGCTTCTCATGCACCGCTGGCTATTTCCATATGTCTCCACAGCATCTAAAAGTACCTTAATATATGAAAACTACCACCTGATTCAAATGCGGTGGTCAAAATGTTAGGTCGGTGTGCTCTTAAATGAACAAAAAAGGCCTACCTTTTCAGTGAAGCTGTATTTCTTGCCATACCTTTTAACAGCTCTTTTGAGGGGGGGGGGGGAAATGGTTGTCTGATAAAGCTGTCGTTTTGCCCCGTTGCCTGCAATTATGATTTCTTCATTCACTTTCTGCTGCTGAGAGTTGAGTTTCTTTGGCATTATTACCCTTCTAATGACTTTCATTGCTAATTTATTTTTAAGTGCTCCCCAGACGGTAACAGCTTCAAAAGCTCATAGGTGGCTTGGCAGTTGTCAGGGTATTCCCTATAAGGAAGCGCTTAGTAAATGTGCTTGGTTTCACTTCATTTAAAAGACTACTTTGTCTCTTACGCCTTCACAGTAAATTAATATTTCAGCTACAGTTTCTGTAACCTGTTACATGCTAATATCTTTACATTTGAAACACCCAGTATTTAGTATTAATTTGCTAGTAGCCTCTTATGCAACATACAGCAGTTTACCCATTGCAAAACTATGGGTTTTTTGACAAATGGGTTTTTTGACCTCTGCCCCCTTAACTATCTCTAGCCTGTCACTTTTAAAGCTCATCAAAATCACGTAGAGTGTCAGAATCCTGGCAACTTGGAGTCTCTTCTTGGTACTTCATAAAAAAGCTCCTGACTTCATGTGTCTCAAAAAATAACAAATGGTGAAAATTCGCTGGTAAAGACAGAATTAAATATTTATGTAATGTGGGGATTCTGTTAGACATGCGAATATGTCCTGGCCCCAGGCCCTGGAGAATACTGGTCATGACGTCTGCCATATAGTTTGAAATAATGCTAGTTTCCAGCTTTAGAGCAGTCCTAAAAGGGCACATGTTAGCAGAAGGGTCTGTGCTGAAAGTTAGGTATACTGGAATATGTTGGGGAAAAGATGTTGCCTGCCCAGATGCTTCAGCAAGAGACAGGCCCTGTTTACCTGTACTTATCCCTAGTAAATCTCTGACCCTAATTTATGTTTTTTGGGAAAGATATTTGGTTAGATCTCTGTGTGGTGCCTTAGCACTAATATTTGTTTAACTTAATATCATTCTTAGCTGTTTCCTCAAGTGAACAATTGATACAGTTGATGCCATTGTACATATTAATTATCAAGATCGTGTAGCATGTGTGATTTTAGTTATTCATGTTGAAGATTTAAATTAAGAAATTCTGGGTTTTTATCAGCTCAGAGTTTTTCTGAGAACTAAATACTGAGGAGAATTTCGTGGATACCCTTAACTTGATAAGAGGAACAAAAGATTTGGCATTCAGTGTTACTTTTCCTGGCAAACTGTTCATAACAGGGGAAGGGGGTGTTCTTAGCATTACTTGAAAAAAAATGCTTATAGGCAAAATTCCCTACTGTACTTGGCAACAAACTGACTTTTTATTTAATGACCAGCACAGGGCGAGAACCCACCCTCAGCACAGACAGCAGGAAGCATAAAACCCAATATAATGGACCACATGCCCTTTAATTTGATCTATGGAAATGCTAGAGCACTTTCCCACATTCTGTAGAAGGCAGTTGGCAGTCAATATAACTGCGTCATCATAGATCCAAGGGCTACAGCACTATCATTATGAACTCAAAACTGACCCAGCTTCTTTAGTTTATGGAAAGCTAGCACAAGAATCATGTGACAGTACCACTATGCTTAAAGCTGAACCTGGTCTGCAGCACGCTTCTTACCCTGATGGCCGGGCCCCATGTGATGGAGCCACTGAAATACATATACATTTACAGGCTTTTAGTATTACTACCACATGACTATGTAGTTTACGCAATATATTTCACCACACATACAGGCCACTTTAACATTGCAAGATCACTGCTGTTGTAAATTGCCAAGAAAACTGACATTCCTTTTTAACTATTTAAGAATGGATTAAGGTATCATATAACATTGGAAACCGTCATTTATTTTATATTTTTATTTATGTTATTTATAGTACGCCTTTCTCACAGGGACTCAAGGTGAATTGCACACCATGAGTCAGAACCATCAACAAAATGGGACATTCAGTAACCAATGCATTAGGATTTTAGAAGTCTAGAACCAACAGAAAACTGAAGCATAGCTAAAGTATTAACATGACACATTAAGCAGCATAGAGTTTACAAAATAGGGTCCTACTACAATACAGACCACAGTCCCAAGCATTTATCCAGTTTGTGAATCAATTCGTGCTGTCCAACCCTACTAAAGGTAAAGGTCCCCTGTGCAAGCACCGGGTCATTCCTGACCCATGGGGTGATGTCACATCCCGACGTTTACTAGGCAGACTTTGTTTACATGGTGGTTTGCCAGTGCCTTCCCCGGTCATCTTCCCTTTACCCCCAGCAAGCTGGGTACTCATTTTACCTACCTCGGAAGGATGGAAGGCTGAGTCAACCTTGAGCCGGCTACCTGAAACCGACTTCTGTCGGGATCGAACTCAGGTCATGAGCAGAGCTTGGACTGCAGTACTGCAGCTTACCAACCCTACTACCTGCGCAGAAAAGCCCTCTTGAATAATTCACTTTTACATAGTTTATGGAAGGCCAGGAGAGTGGGAGCTTTCCTGACCTCCTCAGACACGCCATTCCACAAGGCCACAACGAAGAAAGCACACAGCAATCCTTAAAATATGGCACTTGGCATCTTTCTGATAATCATAATTGTACTTTCCTGTTGCTGTGAACAGACAGCATCTTAAAGATACTTGGTGCAAGTTACCACTTGCTTTCTTCACCAGAGACAAACATGTGGAATGGGAAATATTTTTAAGAGTGTCAAAATGCTAGCATTTGAAAATGGATTGGTGTGACAATATAAGGCTATAGTAAACCTGATAAAGACACTTTCTCTGATGTAAGCTGCCCAAATAGAAGAGAAGCAAGAGGGGGGCAAATAAATGAAAATTAAAACACGTGCATGACATCTGCAGAAAAAGAAGGCAGATGAGAGAGTGTTGCATTGAGAATACAGTCTTCATTTCCACTGCTTTAAAATTGAAGATGCTGGGGGGAGGGGAATAATATATCATATAATCTTGAAGAGTAAGACTGTCTGATTGTATATCTGTAAAAATATCCAGTTTGTTATGCAGCTGAAAGACGGCTTTTCTAGTGAGGTTAGGTAGCCAAGGTAGAATTATGTGCCAGAAGCTCCAAGTAACCAGATCAAATAACTGTTTTATATAGTTTTGTCATCTTGTTTATTTCCATAAACTGTAGTCTGTTTTGTTATCCAAATAATTATTTTTATCCAGATATCCCAACATCTCATCAAGTTTTTCCCTGAGAGAGTCAGAATTGAGAAATGTTAATAATTGTATTAAGAATTTTGGAGAGGAAAATAGAAACAACCACCTCTGGTTTAAAAAGAAACAATTTAAACCTTTATGCCATGGCTTCAGATCACAGCATTTCTCCTTTTTTTCCATTTTGTCTCTTGAGAATGTCAAAGAGAACAAGTTGGTCAGCTGGAAGAGTTGGCAACATAAAAAATACCAATGTGATTTTGTCCATGGTTGCAGCAGTAGCAGATAATGTATGTTGATGCCCTGATCTGGGAACTGGAGAAGACAAACCCACCTTATTCCCTAAGTACCTGTAAAAGCCATGAGATGGAAGCCAGCCACCACGTGCCCCATATGGCTTCCATCTCATGAGCATTCAGCCACTCTTCTTGTTGCCTAGGCAACTAGAAATGGGTGGCTAAACTCTCTCAAGAAGGAGGAACCTTAGTGAGAGCTCGGGAAGAGGCATGTCTGGCTTGCTGCACTGTTTTTAGAGCGGCTGGGGCAGGGGTAGAGGAGGCAAAGAGGATTATCTCTCCAGCTCCTGGGTGGGCAGGTTTCTACCTCCAAAAATTGACCACCAAAGGTGTCTACCTCAGGTGGCCTTATTGTTGAGCTGGATCAAATCTGTGCTTGTAAAGTGCCATTAAGTCACACCTGACTTATGGCAACCCAGTAAGGTTTTCAAGGCAAGAGACTGACAGAGGTGGTTTGCCACTGCCTTCCTCTGCATAGCAGCCCTGGTATTCCTTGGTGGTCTCCCATCCGAGTACCAGCCAGGATGACCCTGCTTAGCTTCTGAGATCTGATGAGATCAGGCTAGCCTGAGCCATCCAGGTCAGGGTGTTGGATCAAATATCCCGCTATAACATCTTAATGTTTCCTAATGCCTGATAATGGGGATGGGATCTTATGGTGAGCACTAGAAGCTAGAGTGGGCTTTGAATGGGGAAAAGGTTGAATAGTACCAAGATGGTTGGTTGATTAGGTAAACAGAAGTTGCCAAAGAAACTTGGTGCAGGTAGAATATATATGCATGGTGGTGGTATAAAGTGCTGTCAAGTCACCACTGACTCAGGGTGACCCCGTAGGGTTTTCAAGGCAAGAGGCGTTCAGAGGGGGTTTGCTGCTGCCTGCCTCTTACATGCATAAGTACAGTGTATTTGTTACAGTAGACTTGTAATAAAGGTGCTGTTCTGCATAGGTAGTAGTTCTGAGTAAGTCTACTCAGACGTACATTTCATTGAGTTCAGCAGGGTTTATTCCCAGGTAAGTGCGTTTAGACTTGCGGTGTAGTTTACCAAACACATGCATAACACATTATGTAGGCATTAATCTCTGGTAATCCACTTGAATGCCGAAACTTTGATACTGAAATAAATATCCAGGCTAAGCTCTTCATCTCAGCAAATATATTTCTTGTTAGTTCTGTGACAGCCTACATTACACGACTGTGTATACCTCTCTTGGTTTATTATTAAATGATCTTTAGATAAGAAGGTTGTGAAGAATTCACCTGACACCTTGCCCCCCGGTTGCTATAGCAAAGAAATGGTTTGTGAGCTGGGAGCTATTTTGTGCCCTGCCAACTTCTATTAATTTTAAGGAGCTGAGAGTACTTTTATTCTGCTTATATTACATATTTATACTGACTATTTCAGTCTTTGTTACTCAGCTGAAACCTAGTGCCTTACTAGTTTATCCTCATGACATTTCGGGTCATAATATTTGTTCTGTGTGAGATCAAATCAGCTTGTTCTCACATGGAATAGTGAGACTTCATGTGTAAATTTATTTTTCCCTTGAGAAATTTATTATTCCCCCCCACATATATTTCTCCTTTCTGTATTGTTTCTTTAATTCTTTTTAAAATACAAAGTGCTTTGCTGATCCCATTTTAATTTATTCTTATAAAAATCTATGAAAGAACTTAGGGAGACAGACACTTTACATAAGTATGATTAGTGAGCTTTTTGATGTATTTCTTAGAGATTTGAACGGGATCTTGCACATCTAAATCTGAATAACACTAGACCACAATGGAGCAAAACCTGGTTCCAAGGCATCACTTTGCTTTAGTCTTTTTGCTTTAAAGGGCCCACCTATACTCTCCGTTTCTGTCACTTGAAGTTGCTATGCTTTTGCCTCCTGAATTAAATGTGTAGTATCCCACTGGGAACTATTTGCTAAAATGGACCTGATCGCACTAGGGTTTTTTTTTTTTTTTTAACAAATGATAAAAGCAGCTTCTGTAGGATCCAATCTGGATTGGGAAATTTAACCCTTACATCTTCTGTTAGGGTAAACACCAGATCCAAAAGGTGATGTGTACAGAAAACGTGTTGTTACACTTGATTGTATTTTGTTTGTTAAATGTGCCAGTAACTGCCTCCCAGACCACATATATGATAGATTTTTAAGCTTTGTCCTGGGGAATCTTTGGGCTCCTTGTTTATCAAGAGTTCTTCCTTGAGAAGATTCATAGTGGTGAACAGTCATCCCTGAAAGATAATTTACCTGCCATTTCCAATAACCAGAGGAATGCTGAATATGCTTTCATGTTCAGTTTGCATAGACCTGCGGTGTGGCACAGGCCTAGCAAGCATCCTGAGTGTACTCTAAAATGGCAGGAAATTTCTAGAATCTTCAGAAGCCCCGTGGCGCAGTGTTAAGCTGCAGTACTGCAGTCCAAAGCTCTGCTCACGACCTGAGTTCGATCCCGACGGAAGTCGGTTTCAGGTAGCCGGCTCAAGGTTGACTCAGCCTTCCATCCTTCCGAGGTTGGTCAAATGAGTACCCAGGTGGCTGGGGGTAAAGAGAAGATGACTGGGGAAGGCACTGGCAAACCACCCCGTAAACAAAAAGTCAGGATGTGATGTCACCCCATGGGTCAGGAATGACCCGGTGCTTGCACAGGGGACCTTTACCTTTTTTTCAGAAGATGAACGGCCTTTTCTGCCTAATTCCATAGTCTTCACTCTCAGATGAAACAAAGCCTTAGTACAAATAATGCATTCATCCCTTTGTCTTCCCCTATCTAATTTTGTACTGTAAAACTCATCTCTTTCCTATCATACTCTGTAAAGTGCCTTGTATGCCAATGCTATATAAACATTAATTAGGTGGCAATGCATTTGCATGTTTCTTGTGTTTCTTCTCTGTGAACCATGCTTCCTTGTGTTTGATTGTACAATCCATATACTGTCTCCTAAAATAATTGAGCTATTCTTTCTCACTTGAGTCCTCAGTTTTCAACAACTGTCTGATGTAATTTTGTATGCAACAATTTGTAGATATTGGCATGAAGAAGTATTAGTCATGACCTTTCTCCTTTTAGTTAATGCAAGGTATTCAATCCTACAGCAGCGGTTTGAATCTGATCAGAACTGTGCGTCTTCCTTCCTTCCCTCAGTACTGAACTGAGGTGCAGCACTTTATAATGGAATTACTTAGCTCATGTGCCTCAAGTTGTAAACATCATAAGACCATACATAATTTCCCATTAGGTTGTCACATGTGCTTTATCTAACATAAAGATGAGCTATTTGCCTGTTAATACTCACTTTGGAATTGCTTATCTCTGCCCAGCTCCTGCAGTTTAATCCCACTTGCCCTAGACGTTTTAATGAAAGTCAGTTTGGAGTTATTTGTCTGGCAGTTCTAGGCAGAGGAATACAAAGGTGTCTAAATGGTTTACTTTGTCCTGGATCTCTGGGGATTTGCTGGCTTTCAGAAGAGTTCATTCATTCAGCTGTAGTAGAGTTCCTTCAAGCGACTTCAGTAGCCGGGGAAACTGATTCCAAAAGAGAATACAGGGCTGATTTTTGCTGAATAGGCTACATTGACAAGAGCAGGTAGACCAAGACCAGAGAGCTTGTTTGTAACTCTTGGTGCAGACCCGTGGGGATCAGGGAACAGAAGCAAGCAATTCAAGGTATCAGTTTCACCTTTTACAGGAAGTCTTTTTCCCCTTCCATTTAAAACTGATTTGCATCATTAACCTGGCACGGTTTCAGTGGGAAGGTAAGCCCTCTCTGTACAAATAGTTTTATTTCATACTTTTAAATCTGCAAAATCCTACTGTAGTCTGTTGTTACAACGAGTCATGATGGTCGCCAATGCAGTACACCCTCCCACTGACTTCAAGAGTCCACAAAACAATTTCACCAAAGACAAAGTGGAGACCCTTACGCAAAAGCATTCTGGGAGTAGACATTTATTTGAATGAGGTGCTACTTCTTTGGTGATCCTGGTAGCTTCCTCATTTTACTTAGGCCATTTATTCATGGTAATTAGCAGCACGTTCCAGGCTGAATTGCCCCGCATATTTTTTTTGAATTTTACATGCTGAACCATCATTCCGGAAGTGCTCACTTAACCCGATCTTTGGCGTTTGCCCTGAAGAATCCTGCAAAACAACAGCGGTGTGTTAACTATACACATGCTAATGACTCTGCAATCAGGAACAAAGGAGCAGGCGAGTGGTGGGGGTGGAATTTCTCCTTTTGCGTCGGGACCATGAATAGGCATTTTTAAAGTCGCATTTCAAAAAAGAGCTTTGAGTGAGCATTAAAATTGACCATGAATAAATGGCCTTAGTGTAGGAAACCATCTTAACTTGCAGCAAAAAATGATTTGTATTTTTCCAGGCACCCCATTCAGCACAAAGCCCAAGGAGGGCCTCCAGCAAATAATGCATACTTTTTTTGTACAACTTTGTATATCTCAATTTTTTTTCTCATTGATCAATATGTTAAGAAACTTTGAACAAGTTTGTGGGTGTGTGGGTGTTTTGCTTTGTTTTTTTGTCTATAGCTCCATAGTTGGCCTTGGCTTGGCTCAGCTATGTCTGAGGGCTAGGCCTTGGAACCTTGGCTAACTTGCTGTGTCTCAACACAAAACTGCCCTATGAGATTTGTGCAATGAGCACTTGATATCCAGTCCCTGTGTTAATATGTTTAAACAAGTAGGGGCCCATGAAACTTGTAAGAGAAAGGGATACCATCTCCTTCTTGGGGGGAAATCCCCTGGCTGGGTTCTCTTTGGAAGGGATGGTGACCCCCACAGAGAGCCGGGCCAGGCAGTCCCTGGAGCAGTCTGAGGCATCTGCCATGGGAGCAGTGCAGCTTGGGAGCCACTCCCAGCATCATCTGCCATGGTGGGGTGGCTAGGCCTGGTTCTCTGCGGCGGCAGCCATCCCCGGAGCAGCCCAAGGCATCCATGGCGAGCCCAGGAGCCGCTCCCAGTATCTGCTGCCGCAGCAGGGTGACCAGGCCTGGCTCTTTGTGGTGGCAGCAGAAATCCCTGGAGCGGCCCAAGTCATCTGCAACACATCCTGGTAGCCGCTCCCAACATTTGCCACCACTGCCTGCCCTGGCTGCTGACCTCAGCTCGCCGTGGCAGCCACCGCCATTTTGAAAGAGAGTTGTCTGTGCATTCTTTAAAAAAATTCAGGTTTTTCTGCAGACCCAGGGGGTCCTCGGAGTCTGCTGGAAAACCAGTTGGGGTGAGTGTCCCCCCATTTGTGGGTTTAAGTGTCCACAGGCAGGGGGCACAGCTGGGAATTAGATATATAGGTACACATGGGGGCAAAAATTCACTTGCCTTGCTAGTGATTCTCTGCTTTCCTGTTTAGCTTGGTGCTGAGGATGAGCGTAGGAGATCATTCCTGTACTTCATCCAAGCTTTGGGGGCATTCAGGGGTTCTTCAAAGCTCAATGCATCATGAACTAGTAGTCCCTGCTGTCCTACTGAATTTGGAGCTGGAGAATGGAATTGTCCGTGATTTGATGGCGTGCTTTGTAGGAACTCCGTCAGCATGATGTCAGAGATGAGACCCCCATCTCCTTTCTCTGAGCAGGAGGAAAGACATCTTGGCACCTAAAAAGTCTGTCTGGCTACCAAAAATTTGTGGGCTACTGCAGATATGCTAATAATATTAGAATTCCACTTACTTTAATATATTTGTTATTTGTATTTAATTTTGTATTATCTACCTAGAAAACTATGTGTTCTTGACACTTTATTTATTGAGTAATAGTACTTGTTTTACGGATAATACATTAATAAACACAACAGCTAAAAGATATGTGGAGGAAGTCATACGAGGATAATGTGTAACTAGGCCAAGGTTACATGTATACATACACATATACAAACAGTAAAACTATAGCAAAAGTAAGGTTGCCAGACATAGTCCCTTCAGATGTTGCTTTTTTCAGATATCTCAGTTTAGGCATGATCCTTAATTTTGAAACGTTAATCTGGCAAACCATAAGGGAACCTATGTTTTTCATAAAATGACTGCCTCTACTCCACGGCTACTGAAGTGCATATTGCCTGAGTCTGCAGTTTGCTTAGGCTGAGCTGCTAAAAACATCATCTCGTTGGATAATTTTAAGGTCTTAAATGCCTCTCATTTTTATGTTACATGGGCTTAGCTGAAAATTGCATTAGACATAAAACAGAAATATGGCCGTCTGCTGAATCTGTCCTAATCCCACAGGTTACAGTAAATTTGTGCCAGAAGTAGACTGCAATATCTTGGTGTTATGCATGGCTGATCAGGTCTGTCCTTCAAATGCTATTAACTCAGGCTGGTTAATCTATATTCCTGTACATCGAACTGAGCGTGCTGCTGCTGGCTGAAGGATTAGAGTAGAATTAAGTATTTGTTCTCTAATCCTAAATGTTTATAAATCAGTATTAATTACTGTAGAGGGATGCAGACATATTTGGTTTACTATAAAGGGCTTACATCTCAGATTTTTGCCTAATAACTTAGTACTGCAGCCAGCTAATAAATACAACCTAACGTAAAAGCAGCAGACGAAAACTGTTTCCATGCAGTATGATCTGTGCATGCTTTCTTAACTTAATGAGGACTAATTGCAGTCATTATGGAGCGTTATAAATTAAAAGCAATTGAAGGGTTGGGTGCGTTCCACAGAGTTGAAGGTGAATAAGAACCACAAGAGAGCTGTTAGGGAAGAGGAATGGAACAGGAAAGACATATGCAATCCACGTGTCTCTCCACTTCTAAAAGCTGAATTTATGTTTGTGCCCAACCTGCTCAGTCTACTGTGCAGGCTTAGAGAATTCAAGGACATAATTATTTCAGTCACATAGCAGATGAGATGTAGGGAAATCTATGGAAGATGAACACCATTGAAGTACTGCAGTTTGTCACAATACTGCAGATGGCATCAGATGCATTACATTGTCACACAGCCGAGTCTGAAGAAAAAGAATGGGTGGGGGGAGAGATTTTCCTCATTTTTCCCATTGTGTAGAAAAATATCACAGAGGATGCAAGAACCTTGTACAGTCCCAAGTAGAAGGGCTGAGTACATTTAAAAAAAATGCAAATATTTTTTCAAGTATTGATACCCCAACATGTATGTGTGTCATGTCCGATGGCACAGCTAGGCAAGTTTAAAAGATATAGAAGCAGGGAATAATAACGTAAAATTAAATAAGGATTAGTTTTTAATTACATAGCATGAGGCTGTATATTAATGTAGAAAACCATGATTTAAATCTAGTCTTATTGACTAGTGATTTAAATTGTGATTAAATCAAATCCACCCTGAACTGAACACTTTTGGATGTGTACACATTACAAATTCCACTTCATTGTACAATCTTTTGTGATGCTGTGTTAGCAATTGTGATAATTGAAGAGACATGAGAGCCTGAAAATTCTAAGCTTGGGTAGAGATTATTCCTGTTAGCCAAATCTGCTTTTTGTACTGTTTTGTTTATGATACTCTCCAGCAGCTTTCAAAGTTCCATGGTAAAGACGATTGATTGCTTTAGGTGTCTTCAGTGTTCATCAAAAGTCCAAGAAACAGATTTCCTTAATCCTCTGTAACTGAAATTGTACAGAGTTTGTAATGCAGTTATATGATAGTGATGACAAACACCACAAAATGTAATATTTTTCTGACTGGTATATAGAGCACAGGATTCTGAAAACAAATTCGGGACGCATGAATATGTGCCAGTTCGGTTCGCATCATGTTCACTGGTTGCAAACAGGATTGGGTCGATAGGTTGTTTATCTATACATCAGGTTTGATAGGCTGCTTTACTGTGTTCCTTTCCAACCATACTGTTCAATGGGCTTTTTGTGCCTGCATATTCTCACATTGTGATCATCTGTCAAACAAATTCTTTGTATCTCTAACTTTGCTGTGTTTCAGCCTTCCCCAAATTCAGTGCTTTTTTGGGCTGGTTGGGTTAGAATTGAAATCTTCACTCAGCTCAGTTAGAAGTAGTCTACTAATCCACCCCCTATACCCCAGACACTGTGAGGAGGCCCGGTAAAAGTCAGATCTTGCTTGTTTTGAAAGGATCCTCATTAATCCATAGAATTTTACATAAAACAAAACTGCCATCATATTGTAGCTCATATCTAGGTCTGTACTCTGTAGGCAGCACCATGAAAATCATGGATCCACCACAAAAACATAGATACAAGGCATAGATCCTCCTGTATCCTCATGATTTTTACATGGAGATACCCAAAACACATTGGAAGATTGCAGACCACATCCATATCCACACATTACACAATACATTGCACAATAAAAAGCCTGCAAAATCAATGCCTGTGGGATGTTGCAAAGGCTAAGAATGTTATATATGAACATATGTTCATCAGATGATCCAATCAATGAAATCTGACAGTCGCATATCTTAATGACAGATCATCCAGTGGATCATCATAAGCTGCCCTGCAGATTAATTTTCTCGGCAAAATATCCTGGGACTGTAGGTGTTCAAGAGAAACTGAGATGCTAATGCTCTTGCACTTAGTGAAATATTTTCATATGCATGATGGTTCAGTGAGGTGTGCATTAATACTCTTGAAATCATCTATTATTTTTAATTCCTTTCCCCTATCTTTCATCATTGGTTTGCATAAAGTGGGAGGTTTCATTCTTTATACTGTAGATAATAATACATCTTTATGGTCCTCCTTTTCAGCATTTCTAGATAAAAGATTTTGGAAAGGCCTGGATACTGCAGAACATTGTGTATCTCTGCAAGCTTTGGAATGCCCTGTGTCAGTCTTAAAATATTGTCAGATTGTGCAAGTGTGCAGGTAGAAGCATTAGAACTATTACAAAAGCAAATACTTTCCAATACTTCTGGAGTCTAGTAAACAACTAAGAGTGCTATCTGTGCATTACCTTTCAAGTACAGCCACTGGTTAGCAAAGTATATCTTTCTTATATACTTTTCTGAACAAATAATGAATGAAGTACAGGTTTAGATTAATTAGATGGTTGGAGAAAGACCGTTCATACAGAAATGTTGTACTTTCTGAATGCTGTCATTAAATTAGAAAGACTGCAAAGAAAACTCGGCTTCAAAGAGCTGCAGAGGTTGGGATATCAAATGGAACTTTAAAAAAATCAGATGCATGATTAACAAAATAAAATGCTGTTGGGACCATTTCCTGCTTTAGAATTTAAATTTAGTTTCTTTCACAGATTACTTGTGTGTCAGGGCCTACTTACACAAGAAGTTCCTACCAGATTTCTGATTTGGTACCAGTATCTTTTCTGATGGGATACTCCAACACTGATAATAGGAAGCCAGCAGGTGGGCTATGGTGCTCCCATTGATTCTGCAAGTGCTCTCTGATCCTCTGAATTAGAGCCATGTGGGTGAACACAGGCACACGAGAAGTGCGACATAATCTGCAAGAAAGATGCAGCTGTGTTCATGTTCCTGGTATGGCTTTCATTTATTTGATTTATAGGTTGCTCCATTCAATGGGCTTTGCAATCTCATTGTCTTTCTGATGTAGGCTGTGCTTAGAACTGATCCATATAATGATGATTTAGACAGCAAAGTGACTTTCGCCTGTGCATGGAAAATGCTTCGTATGAAATAATCTAACCTCTCCAGCAGTTTTTGCATGTGTTTGTAATTTGGAAAATAGTAGAATGCCTAATTGAAGTAGCCATTCTAAACATCTTACACAGTTTTGAATAAACTCTGCTTTATCACTATTTTTTCTGAATTACAGGTGTTTTTAGATAGCATTTGGCCTTTCCAGGAAGCGTAATATTGATCTGGAATATTCTGATTTATTCTTTTAATGCAGCATTTGCTTTAAAGCAGTACCTTGTACTTGTAATGATTTAATGTTCTGTTTGAATAACTCTCTAGTCATCAGTAAATTTCCACCTACTGAAGATCAGAACAGAAATACAGCAAACTAGTCAATATATTCTGCTGGTTTTCATATAATGGCCAAACTGTGATTTGACTGATGTATAAAATAAGCTTTTGGGTTCATGGGCTCCTTCCTCCCTTCCTGTGCTTTGATTTCCTACCATGATTTCAGGTACATGACAAACCATTGTTTGCCGTTACAGCCAAATCTAGAAAACTACAGTTTATGCAGACCAGTTTCTGCAAGCCAGAACTGGAAACCCACTTCAAATGGTTGCAAAGCTGGAAATCAGTCATGGAATCTGAATATTTAGGGGGAGGAAGGAATGCATGGTCCCAAAGCTCATTTACAACAGCCACTACTTGTGACCTGGCCTAAACTGTGTGCTGCAGAATATGCTAAAAATAAATATGACTGAATCAAAATAAACAAAGGCCTCTCCAAGACAAGACTAAAGACCAAGGGGCACCATCCCTCAAAGTTGAGCTTACTTATGATTTGATTTCAACAGAAGAGTTGAGCTTGTGCTAACTTGGGCTGGGTTGTGCCCCGGATGTCTAACTTTGAATTTGAACTGTTCATATATATTTGGTGGCATGGTAGTACAGCAGGTAAAGCTGTCTTGGTATTGTCTGTATGAATTATAGCTAATATTAAGTTTGTGGAAGGGGGGGAGTAGGTGTTCCTGACTGTATCTCAGCTGTGAGAAAACCTATTCTTCTGTCAACTTACTTCACAGATCTAGTGAGTATGGAAAATCTGGAGGCTAAGCTTAAACAATGTTCACTTCTGGTTTGTTCATTATGTGCCAGAGTCAGTCTGTATCCCCGGTGCTTTTCTTCCAGGGCTCTGTTTCATTGAGAGGTTTTGTCAGTGGAAAAGGTCTCTCTTTTGGGAAGACAGAAGAGGAGAGGAAGGGCTGTTCCACAAGATTTTTCCAGAATGTGTTCATGTAAACTAGTAGAAAACTATCTATAGCTGTCTCTTCACTGATATACTTATAAAAGTATTTGGATTTCCAAAAAACCTTTTGACAAAGTCCCCCACCAAAGACTGCTAAGCTAACTTCATAGTCATGGGATAAGAGGACAAGTCCTCCTATGGATTGAGAGCTGGCTGAAAAATAGGAAGCAGAGAGTAGGAATCAATGGTCAGTTCTCACAATGGCGGGATGTGAGCAGTGGGGTGCCTCAGGGATCTGTGTTGGGACCGGTGCTTTTCAACCTGTTTATCAATGACCTGGAGTTGGGGTTAAACAGTGAAGTAGCTAAGTTTGCAGATGACACCAAATTATTTAGGGTGGTTAAAAAAAAATCGGACTGTGAAGAGCTCCAGAAGGATCTGGAAGAATGGGCATTAAAATGGCAAATGAGATTCAATGTGAGTAAGTGTAAAGTGATGCATATTGGGGCAAAAAATCTCAACTTCACATATACACTGATGGGATTTGTGCTGTCAGCGACAGACCAAGAAAGGGATCTTGGGGTGATAGTGGATAGCTCAATGAAGATGTCAACCCAGTATGCGGCTGCTGTAAAAAAGGCAAATTCCATGCTGGCCATAATTAGACGAGGAATTGAGAATAAAACTGCTGATATCATACTGCCCTTGTACAAATCTATGGTGAGACCACACTTGGAATACTGTGTACAGTTCTGGTCACCACACCTAAAAAAGGATATTACAAAGCTTGAGAAGGTGCAGAAAAGAGCAACCAAAATGATTAGGGGACTAGAGCAACTGTCCTATGGGGAGTAGTTAAGACACTTAGGGCTGTTTAGCTTGGAAAGAAGGCGGCTGAGGGGAGACATGATAGAGGTCTATAAAATTATGCATGGTTTGGAGAAAGTGGAAAGGGAGAAGTTTTTCTCCCATAATACTAGAACACGGGGTCATCTGCTAAAGCTGGAGGGTAAGAGATTCAAAACTGATAAAAGGAAGTATTTTTTCACACAACGCATAGTTAAATTGTGGAACTCCCTGCCCCAGGATGTGGGGTGGGCAGCTGGTGATGGCTGCCAGCTTGGAGGGCTTGAAGAGGGGAGTGGACATATTCATGGAGGAGAGGGGTATTCATGGCTATTAGTTAGAATGGATACTAGTCATGCTGCATACCTATTCTCTCTAGTATCAGAGGAGCATGCCTATAATTTTGGGTGCGGTGGAACACAGGCAGGATGGTGCTGCTGCAGTAATTTTGTTTGTGGCTTCCTAGAGGCACCTGTGTGAACAGACTGATGGACTTGATGGGCCTTGGTCTGATCCAGCAGGGCCTTTCTTATGTTCTTATGTTCTTAAAATCTGTAAGGGCCTTCGATTTTCACACTGTGACAAAATCGGACATACCTTCACTTCTGATTACCATGTGAATTAAGTTATAGTTTATATGCTCAACTGTTTCTGTTAGGTGACTTAGGTCTTTTATGCATGGACGTTCCACTCGCCGTCACCCCTCCAATGACTTCTGGTCTTTGTGATGATTATGCATGCCGTTTCCAACAGTCAGAGGTTGCCTTGCTGTTCCCCTGTATTTCCCCGCATTTTGAAATTTGAGATAAAACTAGTCTCTGAAAACACAGGCAAAACGCAGGGAAACATAGGAGGAATGCGAGGCAACCTCTGACAATCGGAAACGGCATGCATAATCAACACAAAGATCCAAAGTCGTTGGAGGAGTGACAGCAAGTGAAACACCCTTGCATAAAAGACCTTAGAGACAACAGAGCTCTGTACAAAATGGAGGAAGCGCTGAAAAAATGCTGTAGAGCCTCCATTACTGATAAAAAATTACTTTTGAGCGCACGGAGTCCAGATGCCAAAGGTTAAGCTTAGTTTCTCTGTTGTCCTTTCTGAATTGTCTGCTTGTCAAGCGATCTTGGTTACAGAACTCTGCTGCATTCTTTTTCAGAGCAACTTTTGTTACACATTTTACAAGGAAAATGTTAGCTCTGTGATCTAAAAAATGGTAAAGGTTTATAGCTGCCAAACCTGTGCTTGCCATTATAAACGTAATCCATTTCCACCCCACCTTCCCTTCCAGATCTGTTGTGTTCACAAACAAAATTTTTCCTTAGGCTGTTCGAGTATTTGTTGTGATTGTAATACATTTTGATTGTGGGAATGGTTTGAATACAATGCTGCTAATTTCTTGATGCTATTCTTAATCTGTTAGAGAACAACATGTATTGAAATGTAGGATTCATAAAGGGCCATGTGACCCAAAAGGTCTTTACAGATTCATAAAAGGAAGATTGGCATGAACTGTGATTCTTACTGGAACTTTGATTGAGAATAAAATGTTGCTGGAAGCTACTAATTAACAAATGTAAGTCCCATCCTGAACTAGGGACTGTACTGAAAATTGAAATTATGATGTCATTTTACTAGAGGGATGTCAGGATTTTTGGTCCCCTGAGGAGGGCGCATGCCTCAGGGGCAGTTCTTAGCACACTAGAACACCTTCTGTCCTATTGAGGAGTGGCAAGAAAGGGGAGAATGTGAAGATCTGGAGGCTGAGATTTGATGGTGAATAATGTAGGTGGATGGAGGAACGTTGGGTTAGCAGAGGTACAAGTACAGGGAAGCTAGCGTGCTATTCTCTTAGTCTAGTAGTATGAAGATAGAGTTCCTAGTGCAAAATGCTTATTTCATGGTTGACTCTTTCTCAAACTTGAATTTATTTTTTGTGTGTGCTTCAATCTCTTTCCTGCAATAACTTCAGTCTGTAATGAGGTTGGAGATAATCAAAGTGTTGTAGAGATTGTGAAGGAGCTTGGTTGAATTCTATTTCTGCTTCTCAAGTATAAGTCACCTTCAGTTATCAGTGCAATGACTTGGGGGCATAATCATATACAAAAGCTGAAATTTTGCTAAGTGGTGTATAGACAGAGTAATAGCAATTAATCTAGCGAAGGAGAGATAATTAGCTGTAAACTGATCTACATATGACTTTAAACTGATCTACAAATTTCCACACATTAAGTCTATGATAAAGTAATTTTTTCTCTACATCAATTGGCAACCCTAAATTCAGCAGGCCAGCGGGTTATGCTTAGGGTTGCCAACTGCCAGGTAGTAGCAGGAGATCTGCTAATTCAACTGATCTCCAGCCGATAGAGATCAGATCACCTGGAGAAAAATGGCCGCTTTGGCAATTGAACTCTATAGCATTGAAGTCCCTCCCCTCCCCAAACCCCACCCTCTTCAGGCTCCGCCCCCCAAATCTCCCGCCGGTTGAGAAGAGGGACCTGACAACACTATGCTCTACTCCAAGAAGTTAGTTGTGAACAACATTCTTGCCCAGTTCTTGCCCACTCCCATTTTCTCTCCCCTTTCTTTGTCATCTTCCTAGTCTCAAATATTAGATTGTCAGCTCCTTGGGGCAGTGACTTGCCTTCTTGTGCTCTGTAAAGTATCACACGCTCATTGACTGTTCTGTGTAATTGAAAAACCCACCATTTGATTCAGTGGAATGTAAACAAACTCTGCCTAAATTAATGGGTTCCAGTGGGATAGCCATGATAAGTTTGTGTCAACAAAAACAAGAACCATATGGCATCTAAAAGACATGTATTGCAGCATAAGCTTTAGCAGACTCAAGCCTTTTTTGTTTAAGCTAATGTTGTAAGGTAGGCTAACTGCTACCGCTGGACCACTATTTAACTAGAATAGATGTAAAGGAAGATAAATGCCCAATAATTATAATGTTTTCAACTCAAGCTTGGAGTGCTGGGGGGGAGGGGGTAAATAAATTTCAAACAGCCTCCACTTCAGTGATTCAGTATATCTTGATCATACTCCTGTGTATACCATTAGTACATCCAGTCCAAATTTAAAAGAACTCACAATTGACTCTATTATCTCATAGAATCATAGAGTTGGAAGGGACCACCAGGGTCATCTAGTCCAACCCCCTGCACAATGCAGGAAATTCACAACTACCTTTCCTCCACACCTCCAGTGACCCCTGGGGGAACTCTCCTGGATTTGTGCTCTAAATGATTCCAGTACCACTGAAAGTTGGCTTGAACTTCAGCTTTTCCCCAACTACTGCAAAATCGAGCAAAAGTTGCCAACAAAGGCAAGGGAGAACCAGCTGTGATTGAGCTCTGTTTGCAGTGGAAGTCCTGTCTAGAGCTGCACATTCTAGGTTGGGAAATTCCTGGAGATTTGGGAGTAGATCCTGGGGAGAGTTGGGTTTAGGGAAGAGAGGGACCTCAGCTTTGTATATAATGCATAGAGTCCACCCTCCAAAGCAGCCATTCTCTCCAACTGTAGTCTGTAGATCCAACTGTAGTCTGGAAAGCAGTATTAACTCCGAGAGATCTCTGAGCCCTACCTAGAGGTTGGCAACCCTAAGATTCATATCCTAGCAATAAATTTGCTCTGTGCTAGAAGTTTTAGCAGGGCATTCCTTTTAATCACTGACTCTAGGGATACCAGGTCTCCTGGTATAGCGGGAGGCTCAAGGTGCCGGCAGATAAAAATTGGGGTGGGGGGAATGCACACTATGTTGTGCCGGTGCACGTATGTCACTACTGGTTAAAACTGGTAAGGACATGGTGGACACTCTAGCATGGTTAAAACTTCAATCTTTATTAAAAAACAGTCATAAACCAGCGCAGCTCTTCACAATTTACCACTGAAATGGTTACAATTATAGATTTTTTGCAAAATGCTAAAATTTTCACCCTGTTGCTTCTAGTTTTTACCAAAAGTGACATAAGCAAACGGGCACAATGCTTGAGTGCCAGGCCTCGCCCTCATTTCCTCCCACAAGTTGCCAGGTGTGCCTTGCAACCCTACCTGCTTCCCCCTTTCCCTTCTCCTTTTAAACTCTGGCTGAAGGCCACTGAAGCTTTAGGCACAATAAGCAAACTTCAGGCCACAGAGGCAACCTGATACCTGGAATTTTCAAGGCCTGTTTTAACTAACTGAGAAACCTAGGTCTCAATCCTCACTCTGCCATGGAAGCTTTCTGGGTGACCCTGGATCAGTAGGGTTGCCAGCCTCCAGGTAATACTAAAGACCAAACATACACCATGTGAGAGGAAAACAATCACTACACAATAAGAGTCATGGAAAGCTACACGGGGCTATGCCCAATGCCACCGATGATAATAGCACCCCGTGCGGAGTGATCCTGACTGGCGCTCAGTTCTTGATAATTGACATAATTCTCAGTTCTCATATGAGTCTAACTCGTTGAACTGCAAAGCTTGCAGTCGGATCATACGTATTATGTAATCTGAGGAAGTTATTGAAACAAGATGCAACCGAGGGCTTGTCATCATACCCTGCAAAACATACCTTGTGTATTGTGCCACTTTTGGCAAAGCACGAAGAGACATAACAGTTCTCAACATTGCGGTGAAATAGGTTTACAACTTTACTTACCTTTCCCGCAACGAAGTGCATCTTCAAGCAGTTTGCACTCATCTACCACAGTGCAGTGAAATAGGATCACACCTCCATTTACCTTCCCTGCAACGAAGTGCACCTTCAAGTTGTCTTGCACATGTCCATTATCGAGAACTGAGCACCAGTTGGGATCACTCTGGACGGGGCGCTATTATAATCGGCGGTGTTGGGCATAGCCTTGTGTAGCTTGCCATGACTCTTATTGTGTAGTGATTGTTCTCCTCTCACATGGTGTATGTTTGGTCTTTAGTATATAACGTTAGCATGTTTAGTCTTTAGCACATAGTGATAAGATATGATTGGTGCATTATATTCTACATTCTATAAAGGAATTTAGCATATTATTGTGGTCTGTGTTGCTGATACGTTTTCCTTTTTTGTTAGCATATTCCCATCAGTACGCCTTATTTTGCTTAACCTCCAGGTAATTGCTGGAGATCTCCTGCTATTACAACTGATCTCCAGCTGATAAGTGATCAGTTCAACTGGAGAAAATGGCTGCTTTGGCAATTGGACTCTATGGCATTGAAGTCCCTCCCTTCCCCAAACCCCACCCTCCTCAGGCCCCCCAAACCTCCCTCTGGTGGCAAAGAGAGACCTGGCAACCCTATGGATCAGTCACACTCAGTGTAGCCAAGTGGCCACTTACTTTCCCTAAAATAACTGACAGCATCTTCTTGATAAAGGTATCTCTATAAGAGGAGCGTTTCTGCTGGCTGCTTCAAATCTCTCGGATACGTGCCAAACTCTGAAAAATGTTGTAAACCTAGGATTTGGTAGGTTAGTTTAAGCTGGTCAGGGTAAGATATTTTGATGAATGTATGTTGTTAACTTACTGTGATCAGTCCTGAGATTGCAAACTACATTTATGCAACTTTATTTAATGTTTTCCAACCTTAAATTGAATATTTAGTTAATGATTGGTTTATGGATGTGCTGTAAACACTTACCTTCTTTTTACTGCACAATGTCACAGTGCACAGTTATGGCTGCGACGCTGACTCTAAAGGACAGAAATTGCTTGTTTTTGCATTTTCTTGCTTTGGGGGAATTAAATTGTCTTAACCCCAAGCTTCAACCTGCTGTTTAATAGCTGCCATTCCACTCTACAATAGACAAATATGCAAATACAAACAGAATTTTTATAAATGAATGATGTGCGAAACTTGACAGCCAGTGTGTTGTACTGCTTAGAGAGTTGGACTAGAATCTGGGAGACCCAGGTTTGAATCCTCACTCAATTACACTGCTAACTGGGACTTTGATGTTTTAAAAAGATGATAGAAATAAAAATCTGAACAAGCTATGGAACAAATCAAATGTGGTTGCTTGGTCAGGTATTCCCAAGGTCTTTTTCCCCCTCAGAAGCATTTTCCACTGCATGTGGCCTGCAGCTACCTTTTAAAATGAAGAGTATGCAGATCTCAGATGTTTTCTTAGCATGGAAACATGTTGAAACTTAGGAAGATGAACATATGAAACCAAGCTTTAAACAGGATGCTCTTTGGAAACCTACCTTGGATTTAGATAAGTCTCTCTCAAAAGCCTTCCTTTGAAGAATTGCTTTTGTGCTAAAATATTTTGCCTGAAGGCAAAATAATTAATTTGATAGTGCAGGAAGCGGAGAGTTAGCCCTCTCATCTAATGTCATTGTGACTGCTTGGGTGGAAATGAATTATCTTCCGGCTTCACTTCTTGAGAAATGACACCATATACCCTATAGTGCTTGCTGTGTTAGCTGCCCTACAGTAGAGGCATCAAAGGGGTTTATATTTGGAGAGAGCACTCAACCTAAGGACCCAGCTGTATTGACATCAAACAGGAAAGAATAAAGCTCTTTATATTTTCTTATAAAATAAACATTAACACTTGTTTGAGTGGAAAGCTTACTATAATATTGTGTTTACAAGTATTAAGAAATTGTATATTGGATAACCTTATCACACATTCAGGTTCAGGTCCTGTCGAGATCAGAAAAGCGCCACTCTTTTATTCAGGAGGATCATTTTTATAGAGCAAATAGGGTTGTAGTTCATGTCTGTAAAATTGTAGGCACTTTCCATGCTTTGCTCATTATGCTGTTTTTATTGCATTGTTCTCTAATTTACCAATCCAGCTTTGTTGCATTGTTTGTTCTGTGTATTATACTGTTCTATTTTATGCATTATGCTGGTGTCTTTTTTTGTGATTTGTTCTCTAAAATATGTGGTCCTGTTTTATTCCACTGTTGGTCATATGTATTATACTTTCTACTGCAGGGGTCCCAAACCTTTTTGACCCTGTGGGCACCTTTGAACTTCTGAAATAGGGTGGTGGGGTCAGCCCCAAAATGGCTGATGTGGGGGTTGGACCCATCCACTAAATGTCAGGGAGTGACAGTAGCTCTTCAACATTTCAGGCATAAGCTGTGTTTAAAAGGTTGCATTTTAAAATTAACATATGTTCAAAAATATGTTCTTGTATGCACACAAAACAAGTATACATATTGAGCTAGCTACAAAGACCTCATCTGACAGTATCTGTCTTAATTTTACAGGCATCTAACACACTTATCCAGTGTTAGCTCTGACCTGGATGGCCCAGGCTAGCCTGATCTCGTCAGATCTCAGAAGCTAAGCAGGGTCAGCCCTGGTTAGTATTTGGATGGGAGACCACCAAGGAAGTCCAGGGTTGCTATACAGAGGAAGGTACCGGCAAACCCTCTCTGTTAGTCTCTTGCCGTGAAAACCCCAAAAAGGGGTCGCCATAAGTCGGCTGCGACTTGACGGCACTTTACACACACACATTTGTAATAAGAGCTGAGGAGAACACTCTGCACATATGTACAATTAAGAGAGATTCTGGCTAAACGTTTATAGGAGCATAAATGATTTTTGAAACGTAAATAGAATTTGATGTTATTATCAACTTCCACCTGAATTATAAAAATGCATTAAAATTGGGAAGCTCGGTTGACTTCAATAAAAGTTCCAGTTAGGTACATTAAGCATTTTAGCCATGCAACTCAATTGTGTTTTGTCAGAGTCAAGTCCCACTGTGTTTTTAGAATCCACTGTTTGCACTGGTAAAGCACTTTACATAAAGCCATTGTCAACATTATACTATAAACATCAGAAAACCCCACCTGGCCCCAGACGCTTTCCAAAAGCGCTTGGCAGGCACCAGGAAAGGTGTCAGTAGGTGCCATAGCTCACATGGGCTCCACATTGGGGACCCCTAGTCTGCTGCATTGTCTTCAATAGTGTAATCCACCTTGAATTTCTGCAAGAAAGGTGGAATGTATATGTGTGTGTATATGTGTATGAAGTGATTAAGTAAAATGCTCGTGTACAGATGATTAGATAACCTTGCAAGGCCAATTACTTTTATAAGAATTGAAACTTAACTCAGGGTGCTGCTTTCCACATTTAGTAACTAGCTATCATAGTAACTAACAGAGGGACTGAGGCCCTTCAGTCAACTAGGATATTGCTTTACTATAATGACTACAGGAGACTTAATCAACTTTAAGGTTAACAATGAGGAAATTGAAATTGTTCAAGACTTTCTATTCCTTGGCTCCATCATCGACCAAAAGGGAGACTGCAGACAAGAAATCAGAAGGAGATTGAGGCTGAGAATGGCAGTCATGAAGGAGCTGAAAAGATTCTGAAGTGTAAGGATGTGTCACTGGCAACCAAGATCAAGTTAATTCATGCCATAGTATTCCCTATTACTATGTATGGGTGAGAAAGCTGGACAATGAAGAAAGCTGATGGGAAGAAAGTAGATTCCTTTGAAATGTGGTGTTGGAGGAGAGTGATGGATACCCTGGACTGCCAAAAAGACAAATCCGTGGGTTATAGATCAAATGAAGCCTGAACTGACCTAGAAACTAAAATGATTAAACTGAGGCTGTCAATACTTTTGTCACATTATGAGAAGACATGAGTCACTGGAAAAGACAATCATGCTAGGAGACGTTGAAGGCAGCAGGAAAAGAGGAAGACCCAACAAGAGATGGATTGACTCTATGAAGGAAGCCACAGCCCTCAATTTGCAAGACATGAACAAGGCTGTTAAAGATAGGATGTTTTGGAGGACATTAATTCATAGGGTCTCCATGAGTCGGAAGCTACTTGATGGCACTTAACACACACACTAGGGCTGTTGAATTAAAAAAAATTCAGTATAGTTCGGATTCGGCTGAATTCGGCCCGTTTAGATTCAGGATATGCCGAAGTCCGAACTCCCCCGCTTCGGGTCCGTGCAATTCGGCGGGAATTCAAAGTTCGGGGAAAAATTCGGCCGAATAAAGCCATTAAAAACCGTGCCTTTCCGCGGCTCTGGGGGGGCATTTTTGGGGATAGAGGTCCCAAACTTTCAGCGGAGCTTCAAAGGACGATTCTTGAAAGACCCCCCAGATTTTATAAAGATTGGGTCAGGGGGGGCTGAGATATGGGCCCCGAAAGGGGTCCCCCCCACCCTTAATGTGCATGTCTGAGCAGAGCTTGCTGCCCACGCACAAAGCTCCCAGCCCCGACAAACAGCTGAGAAGTTTGCAAAGCATTGCAACACAACTGCAAAGCAACACGACTGCAGAGCAACACAACCTTGTAAGCAACACCTTTGCAACTGTGCAAAGCAACACCTGACACCTGGGAGTTTGCAAACCATGGAAAGGGACAGAGCCAGCTAGCTATGCATAATGAGCAGGAGGGGTGGAATTTCCCCTTTTGCATGGGACTCCAAATGCAAGCATCCAAATAGACCTAACCGCTCTTATGAATGAGGGAAAACCTGAAGACACACAACTGAAATCCCCCCTCAAACCAGGGAGAGAGAGACTCCAGGGGGAACACACACCCCAGGCAGAACCGGCAAAAGCCCCCTTTGGCTTCCCCCCCCCACCCACAGAAACTGCTCCCTCCCCACACACACACAGACTCTGCTCCCCCCACACACACACAGGAGAAAAATTATAGATTAAAGCCCCCAAAGGGGTCTTACTGTGGCTGTCTTCTGTTCCATCAGGAGGGGTGGGAGGAGGACTGGGTAATCAAAGACGATTCCATTTAGGCACGGGACGTTTGCTCTGGAGATGCATACAAGATCGGCTGATCCATTCATCCCAATAGGGAAAAAGGGAAAGGGGAAAGCCCATATCTCGGGACCCCCTGACCCAATGTTTACAAAACTTGGGTGGTCTCTTAAGAAGGCTTGTCTGAAGCTCTGCTCAAAGTTTGGGATCTGCACCCCCAAAAATGCCCCCCCTGCAGCCACGGAGAGAGAAAAGGGGGGAGCCGATATTTCTGCCCCCACTGAACCCATCTTTACAAAACTTGGGTGATATCTTAAGAAGGATTGTCTGAAGCTATGCTGAAAGTTTGGGGGCTTGATCCCCAAAAAAGCGCTCCCTGCAGCCACATAAATGGAAAAGGGGGGAGGGAAAAGGGGGGAGCCCATATCTCGAGACCCCCTGACCCAATGTTTACAAAACATGGGGGGTATCTTAAGAAGGCTCATCTGAAGCTCCACTGAAGGTTTGGGGTCTGTACCCCCAAAAATGTGCCCCCTGCAGCCATGGAAAGAAAAAAGGGGGAGCCCATATCTCGGGACCCCCTGACCCAATGTTTACAAAACTTGGGTGGTCTCTTAAGAAGGCTTGTCTGAATCTCTGCTGAAAGTTTGGGGTCTGTACCCCAAAAAATACGCCCCCTGCAGCCACAGAAATGAGCGAATGTGCACAATCACCACCCCCCCACACACACACACACACACACGAGGATTTCCCTCTCTCTCTCTCTCCCCGGCCGGGCGCACATCAGCTGATTCCTCCAGTACTCAATCCTGACTGATTGGCCAGAAGAAGACCCAGCTTGGCCACCGATTGGCCGGGGGAGGAGAATGCTGCTTACTGATGCCCCGAATTGGCCAGATTTATTCGTGAACTCCCGAACTCGCTGAATTGCCCCCCCTTTTTTCTGCCATTTTTTAGTTCGGTTCGTCCCGAACTAAAACCCACCGAATCAGGGGAAATTCGGCTGTTTTTCAGTTCGGGCCGAACCGAATCAACAGCCCTAACACACACACATACAGCTTTGCAACTGCAAAAAAAAAAAGTAACTAAAGCTACATATTGTGAAAGGTGTACCTGTTGTGTAAAAATATAAAGCCAAATCAAATTTGTAAATTGGTACTAGGAATGCTAGCCTCCAGGTGGGATCTGGGGATCCCCCAGAATTACAGCTCATCTCCAGACTACAGAGATCAGTTCCCCTGGAGAAAATGGATGCTTTGGAGGGTCAACTCTGTGGGATTGTATCCCACTGATGTCACTGTCTTCCCCAGGCTCCAC
The DNA here is from genome assembly GCF_029931775.1 of Euleptes europaea. Taxonomy (NCBI): domain Eukaryota; kingdom Metazoa; phylum Chordata; class Lepidosauria; order Squamata; family Sphaerodactylidae; genus Euleptes; species Euleptes europaea. Next base: position 43,737,859 of record NC_079316.1, read on the forward strand.
CCCCAAATTTCCAGGAGTTTCCCTACCTGAATCTAGCAACTCTAACCCCCATTCCTTGCTGGTGGCCAGGGAGAACCTAGCAACCCTAGCCGGTAGCCAAAATTTTCCACCTAGGGTATATCCTAATAATGTGATCTTTTATACCTGGGCATATTTGCTTTTGTTTTTATGTTAATTCTATGAATGTACAATGGGATTGGGCATATAGCAATAGTGTTCCACCAATTACTTGATTTTTAAAAATAATATTGGGGAGTATGAAATAGTGGGATACAACCTGATGCCCTTATACTTTACATGAAATATGAAGAGGTACAGGTTTGCTCAAAAGATTTTGATCTTTATTTTTTTATAAGATCTGGGAGTGTGTTGCAAGGTGGCCCAAGCCACTGCTGGCTCATCCTTCCTTGGGCAGACAGAGAAGAATAAACTCTTGTATCCTCAGTTGAAATGTCAAAGGTCAGCAAGAGTTCAATATGCTGTTTCCCTGCAGAATACTGTATGGTTATTGGAAAATAATAAGAAATAATGTGTGGGGGGGAGTTGGGAAAGGCCATTTAATCACTGATGCTTAGTCTTGTAATACACAGTTTTCCTCAAGGAGACATCCATTTTTTGCCAAATGGCTCCAGAGGGTCCACCTGAGCAATCTTGCTTGATGCTGCATTAGTTGCACTGATTCATCTTCCATTCATAGTGCTTTCTAAGCTTTCCTTCAGTTTGATATTGGAGGGTGTGCTTAGTTTTCCGCCCAGTTCGTTTAATTTTACCCTTAATTTGACTTGGTCATCACTTTTATGGCAAATGAGAAATTTAGACCCTTCATAATATCCCCCCCCCCCATCTCTTACAATTCTCATGGGTTACATCTAAGCAGAAAGCACCTGGAGCAAATCGCTACTACCTGTTTTCTGAAGAGGAAGCAGAAAATATAGCCCATATATATAATATAGCATCCAATTATTCTGCTCATCTTGGATCCTTTAATGAAAGTTCTCAGCCATTCAGTAATGGGATATATTCCATTATATACAAAAAAAATTGGCTCTTTTATCAGCCATTAGAAGCCAAAGGCTAATCAGGAGCATATAAAATAGAATTCTTCACAGAGCAAGTTCTGATAAATTAAGAGAAGAAAGCTGCAGTTTCCCTTGGGTCTTGTGCAACATTTTTACTGTGTCTTGCTGTTCGTGTTTGGTATCTTCAATACAAGTATGAAAGTTAGTTTAGAGCAGTGGTCCTTAACTAGGGTTGTCGCAGCATGGCACAGCCTGGCAACAGAAGGGAGATGGGAGAGGCAGGGATTTAGAGTAGGGTAGGAAATTGGTTTTATGTCCTAGTTTTTTACTTATGGCTTGGGGGGCATTTAAGGATAATATTGGCTGATAGTGGATTAATGGTTAAGAATAGGGTTGCCATCTTCTCGTTGGCTACCGCTGGCTCAGCTGGGCAACAGGAGGAAATTTCCAGGCTAAATGGGAGGGGAAACAAGTGACATCTCCAGTGCAATGACATCACTTCTAGCACAACCCAGGAGTAACTTCATCATGCCAGGGGGTAACACTCTAGCATTTACCCAACCCTCTATGGTTTAAACATAGACTTTTGAACAAATATCAGAGTATCACCTGATACAATGATGTTACTTCCAGGTCATGCCAGCAGCAAAGTCATTATGCCAGGGACTCCAATTGTATTTCCCCAATTTTGTCCAAAATTTTCCTTCCAGTGCCGAGCTGAGCAGTGGTGGCCAATGAGAGCGGGAAACTGGCAATCCTGTTCTTAACTGTTAATCTACTGTCAGCCGCCAAAGTATGCAACATTATCATTAACTATAAATGATATAAGCTATAAATAAAAGCTATAAATAAAAAGTTGGGACATTCCAGACAACATATCTTTATTTATGATACATACTGTACACAGAGCTCAGGCATACATTCAATGAGATTCTTGCCCGATAGCCATCAGCAGACTCTTTGATTTCAGGTTTAATATTAGCAGAGAACTTAAATGTCAAGGCTGTCTGTCTAAAAATTTCAAATATATCCCACTTATTCTGAATGCCTCTCAAAATGTTCAGCTTACCTGCTCTGGGGGTGCCTATCCCTATATAGACTAATTGGTTACCTTGCTCACAATAAGGGCTGAATCTTCCCTTCTTTTCACCCTAGTGTGTTAGGTAAGAAGGTAGTCTGGAGCTACCTTTCCCATCTAAATCCAGTACAGGATGTATGAGGCTTAGCAGGTAAAACAAAGATGATACAAACTATTTTGATGTTTTTATGAAAAAATTGCTGTATGTACCCCATGGTACATGGTAAAGGTCCCCTGTGTAAGCACCAGGTCATTCCTGACCAATGGGCTGACGTCACATCTCGACATTTACAAGGCAGACTTTGTTTATGGGGTGGTTTGCCAGTGCAAGCTGAGTACTCATTTTACCAACCTCAGAAGGATGGAAGGCTGAGTCAACCTTGAGCCGGCTACCTGAAACCAACTTCCGTCGGGATCGAACTCAGGTGTGAGCAGAGCTTTGACTGCAGTACTGCAGCTTACCACTCTACGCCATGTGGCTCCCTGCCCTCATAAAGTAACACCATATAATAATGATCCTAAATTATTTGTGACCAGTCTTTCTTTTCAAGATAAGTACCAGTGACTTCAGTTTTTAATTGAGCTCAGCTTGCATTCAACAGTATCTCAACCCCAATATTTTTGTCTATTGGTGCATTTTTACCCTGCCATTCCTCAGTCTGGCTTAGTCTGGCAGCATGCATGATCCTGCCATCTTCCATTTGATTCTCTCTTCAGCCCTGTAAAGTATCCTGAGAAAAAGCAACCTGCCCAAGATCAGCCATTGAATAGGGATTTGGTAATCAGGGTCCTTGCAGGCTTGGACCAATATTCTACTTGCTACATCACTGAAGGGCTCATGGCCAGCTCTGCAATAAGGCAAAGTGGAATGATAGCCTCAGGTGGTGAATTGGGGGAAGGGCTAGAGCTTCCAACTCTACCTGTCAGTGCTACTCTGGTTAGAGTTCAGGAAGCCTCAACTGGATAAGTGCAGTTTACTATGCTGTCTTTACAGACATTTGGGCAAAGAAGGGACATGTTGTGGTAGCTGCTCCTGGGGTGGGGACAGTGAGAGATGGAAAGGGGGTGACCACGGGCAGCAGGGAGCACCCTTAGTTGAGCTACCATTGGAAAGGTACACTTGTCTTTCTGCATAAACGGGGGTGGGAGTTGCAACATTCAGATACCCACATACCTAAAACAGTTCTCAGGCTTTTCATAGTTGGGGCACACTTTCTTTTCCAACTTTAAAGAAATTTCCACTCTTCAAGCAAAAGTATTTTCACAAAAGTAAAAATTACCAGCCTATTGCAATGTTTCTCCACAAATAACTGATGTGAGCATGATTGGAAGGAAAGGAATAAAGTCCAGAGCAGTGACTCATTCTGTTGCATCTCTGTATGAGAAGTTGTGGAACTGATCCAGTTAACATCTGATGCCAAATTATCCACTCCTAGTTGAGGCTGATTAGAAGTAGGCAAGACCATTACAGTGGATAATGCAGAGATGAAACAAGCAGCCATCTCAGTGGGTGGGTACTTTGGGCTCATTGGAGCCTTTAATTAAATCTATTTCTTGCAGCACACTAGCAGTTCTTTCATGCAATACTAATGCATCCTTGAGCACATGTTGGGAATCAGTGACCTGTAGAAACTCACCCACCCATGGAGGTTTGGATCATGGCCATATCAAAGAGTCCAAATGTATTCCCCTGTTTCGGCTTGTTCTTTCGCTTTCCTGGAACTGGATCCGATTCTGATGCTGTACCTGCTGATCAATATAAAGCGAGATTCTTAAAACTAATGGATGGGCCAAGGTCAGATGCAAACTTCTTCTCCAGTTTGGCTTTATCTTTTTCATTCCATGTGTGTCCACTCTCATCATGTGTATTTGATGTTTAATATAATTGGGACAAAGCCCTGCTAGAGGTATAAATTCTCACTTTTATTGCTGCTTTTTAGTAGAACGCTAACCTTTTTCTGTCTCTATCCTCTTTTTCTAGCTTTTATGGAAGATTATTGCAAGTCAGGTCACACAGCCATTTTTCTCCCCTCAGCTGCCCCCTGAATAAATCTCTTCCACTTCAAGAGGTTTAATGGTTGCACACAACTTGCGCCTCACCCCTGCTTGCCTGACCCTGTAATCTTGCAGGACTATAGTTCTTACAGCAAATATCAAGTAGCGTTTGCTTATGATGATCCCTGTGCATATGCAGGGAGAGTAATTGCTTAGAATTTCACCTGGCTGATTTCACATCCCATTTAGTCGAAGAGCATTCTCCTTCTGAATAGATTATTTCATGTCTGCTTTCTTCAGTTTCAGCAGAGAGGTCTTTAGGTCTTTACCTTTTAAGTGTCTCTTGTAATATCTTCATAGCATACTTTGGATGGCATACCTCCCAATGTGATGACAGTCTCCCTCCTTTCCTAAGACATGCTTAGCAAGTCAGTATGAACCAATTGCTTCACAATTTCAATTTAAAATGCATATTAGAAATCCATAAACCCAGGAGCACCCATCTGGATTTATATTAGTTGAATTGATATTAGTAAATCATTATTTTCTTCATTCATAGTTAACAAATAAGTAAACCAGATCTTAAACCAAAAGGGTTTCCACTGATTCTCTTGTGTTTTGCCCTTTTCCAAAAATCTCAGGCCCTGTTTCTGTTCCTGCTTGTTCCCAGCTGTGGTTATACTTCCTTTAGACCCTCAGCTCTCATGTAGCACAAATATTGACAACGAGTGAACAAAGGGAGAAATCCTAAGCAGGTCTACCCAATCCCATTTTATTCAGGTGGGTTTATTCTCTGGAAAGTGTCCTAATGTAAGCTCTAGTCCCATGATAATCCCATAAACAGACATCCACAGACAAGCAGTCTAAAGAGAGTTGATTTATTGGAAAATCCACAGGTTAACAGAAGCTAAGAGTCAAATGGACACTAATGAAAACTATAAGCACAGTACAGGGCATATATGGAAGAGCATAGGGCAAATCGGGGTAGATCTGGATGCCATGGCAACCCCCCTCCCAGGAGCTGTCAGGGAGGTAGGATTCTACCGGCATTTCCACAGAGTTCAGTCCAAACACGTTGTTTGCTGGGCTATAGCTGGCCTTGGCCAGCATCTGGAGAAACCACAACATTCCTCTCTCAGGCCATGCCTGACACCTTAGGTTAGTATTGAAAAAATATATATAGTTTTAAGAGAGCCAGTGTGGCTTAGTCAGATTAGGATGTGGAAGACCCAAGTATCGATTCCCCACTATGCCATGGAAACTTGTAGTGTGACCTTGGACCAGTTAGTCTCTCCCTCAGCCTAAGCCAGCATGGTGTAGTGGTTAAGAGCAATGGACTCCAATCTGGAGAACCGGGTTTGAGTCCCCACTCCTCCACATGAGTGGCGGAGGCTAATCTGGTGAACCAGGTTTGTTTCCCACACCTAGACAGGAAGCCTGCTGGGTGACCTTGGGCTAGTCACAGTTCTCTTAGAGTTCTCTCAGCCTCACCTACCTCACAAGGTGTCTGTTGTGGGGAGAGGAAGGAAAAGGCGATTGTGAGCTAGTTTGATTCTCTTTAAAAGTTAGAGAAAATTGGCATTAAAAAACCAACTCTTCTTAAACTACCTCACAGAGTTGCTGTTGCAAGGATAAAAAGAATGATGTAAGCTATTTGGGGTCTCTATTGGGGAGCAAAGCAGGGTATAAATATCTTAAATAAATGTAGCAAGTGGTAATCTTCCCTGTTTTGCATGTAACTTGTTTCCCAAGTGTTTACATTCAGTGTTCTGGCAAGGCATGAGGAGAACCAAGTATTCATATTCAGTCAGAGGAAATGGAGTGGTAAAATTTTCCTTGCTGGTTGGGTTATCAGTTAGCACATCATAGTAAATTGCCACATTCACTAATTTATTCTGCACTGTGGATGTGACCTTTGACCTGCTAGGTTTTGACCCACACACACACACACACACACCCTTTTTCTTCATCAGCCTTTTTTCTCCTAATAGCCTAGGGAAGTTCATGCCATTTCTTAGGTCCAGCATTTTCTGGGACTACAATTCCCTTGAGATGCTTTCCCTCAAATGACCTGAAGTGATAAGCAAAATTTCATCCCAGTTCATGTCTCTCTTTCTCATGGCTACTCAGAATTTCCATGCATCATTTGCATTGCCCATTTGTATCAGCTGAACACATCCATTCTGCTTGAGCTCTCTCCATTTGAGAGTCACCTTCATCTTCACTCACTTTCTGCCAGTGGTAAGGCTGCCCTGCAAATGCTTTTTTACTTAATAACACAGAGAGAATTAATAGTACTGTGTTTTCATAGAGATGGCACAAGACATTGTACTCTACACTTGATAACTACTGCAAATAATAAAAAGGGAATAAAAAAATAAAGAGAGAAGAATCTGAAAACCACAGAAATAGTGTTCACTCAGGGAGTAGCTGTTGGGAAGACCTAGACTTCCTAAAGGACTTCCAACTGGTTTCCTCTAAGGTGTTGCTTACAGCTACATAACTGAAACTACTATGATGGAAATGTGCAGTGTTAGAGGTACAAAGTCCATCTTATGCTGGTGTCCAAAGGAAGGCAGTGAGAATGTTTGCACGTGTGCTCTCAACACGACCACTGCTGCTTCGTGTTTGCGTGAATGGTGGGATTGATTGAATTTTTTTATTTTAAAAAAATTGATGCCAAGCCCTGTGCTTAATTAATAGCTTGAGAGTAGTAACCTCCTGGGGAGGTTTTATAGGATTCCTGCTCTAAATCACAATGTCAAGGTAATGGGAAAAGCTACACTGTGTGAGCTGAATTTGCCCGAGGTTGTTAGTGACCGACAGTTGTTAATACAGTGCCCAATTTTTGGCTTGCAGTGTTATGCTCAAAATTGATTTTGTCCAGTTGCAAATGGACAGTTGCCTACATTGCGTCAACTCCCAGTTGTTCTTGTTATTTGCGCCTTGTGAGTGCAAAATAATTGGCAGGGGAATGTGGCCTCCTTTCATGATTGACACTTGCAGGGTATTGGACATAATTTGCTTCCATATCTATTAAATATGGCTCTAGCTGACATTTAGGAAGAGCAGAAAAGGTGGAGGAAAACAATGGGTAGCATTTCAAATTTCATAGTTTTCCTCCTCCTAATATTGTTCATCTTCAGAAAATTGAGATTTTGACATCATTCTCAATAACATGGTTGAAAGTCCCCCCCCTTCTTTTTCTCTTGATTCCTCTTGTCATGGGAGATCATATTATTAAATTCTCTCCTTTGTCCTGGTGTTAACTGACTGCAGCAGCATTGTGAATGTGCATAGAAACTACTGGAGGAAAACTTGCTTCATTAGTCTTTCAGTGGGAGAGTATTCAGCAGTCAAATAGGCTTGGTGTTGAATCTCACATTGAAAAGCTTTTAAGTTTGCTGCACACGATCGTATGTGTGTGCATGTATTTTTTTTAAAGGCCATTGTCCTTCTGAAACACATCTGAAATCCGAGCAGTTTTTAATCTTTTTGCTGTCTTTCACTAAATGCATAATTCCTTGTCAGAATCCACGGGGCAACTTCAGGATTAAGTCCTACAATCCAAACAATGTTTATGTATCGATTTTGTTACACACTAAGGTTGTGATGGAAGACAGCAGTGTGGGCTCAAGGTTTATTATCTTCCCAATCCAAGAATGGGGCTCAAGGAGGAAGAGAAGCAGAACACCTTTCCTCATCTGCACAGTCTCATTCTGAACACAGCTCCTGGAGTAGGTTTGGGGGGAAATTGCTATTTCTTTGTGCTTAAGGTCATATTAAGCTACCTTATGCAAAGTCATATCACTCGAATGAGTCTCAGTCCTTTTAATAGAAGATGTTGGGGATTTAACCTAGGATGCTGTCCTGTACTCTGCAGGCCAGCCCAGTCAGATTTCCTCTGAAGCAGTGTCCTCAGGGCTACATAGAGAGGCTTGGGAGCATCAGTAGGTGCAGACAGCCAGGAGCAGGAATTGGTGGCAAAGAGCTGCAACGCAGACTTGCATGGACCACTTGGTCTAGCAAGGCAGCTTTCCCAAGCCTCATCTTAAATAGGCTGGGACACAATCAGGCTCAGCTGCCCTGCTGGCAGGCGTTGAACCCCTGCAGCTGTGTTGTGCTTAGATCCTGCGAAGAATTATGGTTCTCGGTCTCTGGGATGGGGTTGTATGCAGCCAATTGAGCACTTTGCCTCCTTTGGGCCACCTTGGCCCTTCTGCTGTCACACAGTGGCAGTGACCCCTGGGGGTCTATGGGCCTGGGTTCATGCCCTGCCCGGCAGAGCCCTGGTGACTATATCAGGGGCTGGTGGCAAGGCCTCTATTGCAGGCTCAGCCAAGATGCCTTCTGGTGCTGCTGGACCATTGCCAGCAGGCGCCGCGGCTATGTTAGGCTCTTTCTGGTTCTGCTGGTCCTAGTCGGGTGGCCTCGGCTCCCTTTGTGTTCCTCTGAGGGCTCCAAATCTGAATTGCTGAGCTGGTCAGTGGGGGTCATGGCAGACCCTTGTGTGTGCAGAACTTGAACTATCAAGGGCTCTTTTCTAATGAAATGTAGTCACTAGAACACGTTGTACTATAGCTTTCTTATCTACATGTGGTATATGTAACTGAGAAAATAAATGTGTATTAAAATTAGATGTAAAATTTGTACGGTTTTGGAAGCTATGGAAAAATTTCAGAGGGAGAGTGTCAGACAAAAATGGAGTCTCGGTGGAAGCTTAAATATACGTAATATTTCCTAAGGAACCTCGTGGCGCAGAGTGTTAAGCTGCAGTACTGCAGTCAAAAGCTCTGCTCACGACCTGAGTTCGATCCCGATGGAAGTTGGTTTCAGGTAGCCGGCTCGGGGTTGACTCAGCCTTCCATCCTTCCGAGGTCGGTGAAATGAGTACCCAGCTTGCTGGGGGTAAAGGGAAGATGACTGGGGAAGGCACTGGAAAACCACCCCGCAAACAAAGTCTGCCTTGGAAACGTTGGGATGTGACGTCACCCCATGGGTCAGGAATGACTCGGTGCTTGCACAGGGGACCTTTACCTTTTTAATATTTCCTAACAATAAGGAAGAAAGGAAAGAGTTGTCTGAGACCCTTTGTTGTATAAAATATTCTTCTCAAGTTTGAAATAGTATTAGAAGAAAGTGGTAAAGAAGCGTAACTGGGTTGGGGGGGGGTATAGATGAATATTTTATGGTAGCTCCTTGAGTGGGGATGAATATGTTTGCAATGCCAAGGCTGGCCAGGCCTGCTATGACCTTTTAACACGTTGCTAATCCAGACCTCTAGCACAGAGTTGGACTTAATGCATATCGCATGTTTCATCTTAAGAATGAGATACAGCTGATCTGCAATGCTAACATGTCCATGTCTATTATGTATGCAGAGAGCAACATGTAGTGCGCTTCCCCCCGCCCCAAGGGTTGCTTTGAATGCTCCAGTGTGTGTTCAGCGGGGTGAAGGAGTGCTGGCAGGCCTTGCAATGTTTTTCTGCAGCTTCTCACAAAACAAGTTATGGTGGGAGTTGGTGGGGGAGTAGGAGAGAAAAAGCACTGCCAAAAAAAGAGCATTGCTGGCATTTAATTTTGTCTTTGCTTGCTAAACTTAATGGCTCAGTTTTATCAGTCAAAGTTTTTTTTTTCTCTCTCTCTCTCATTCTTGTTCTCTCTGTGTGTTTTAAAGGAAGGGAAGAGGAGAGAGCTACCAGCTTTGATCATCTAAATCAGCAGATGAAACAACTGATGCCTTAATGGCAGATTGCAATTTGTACCCCAGTCAATGGGTGAGCCTGTGGAAGAGCACACCCTTTTATTGTTTGCATAGACACCCTCTTCTCCTTCTGCCAAATTTGATGAAAAAATAAACTTAAAGATGGCTTTTGGTTTGTAACCATATGCTTAAAAAAAGATACTTTAAATTTCAGGGTGAAACCACTCTGACTTTCCTTTCAGTGGTAAAAACCCACAGGCATTTTTAGGCTGACTGTGCTTGGTTGTAATCAGTGGCCGTCGTCCACACAGATGCATACACTATCAAACAGTTTTTAAATGTGGGTTGAGGCTGCATTCTCTTGGGACACATGAAGCAGCCTTCTATTCAGTCAGATCATTGTGTCTATCAAGGTCAGTACTGTCTACTCTAACTGACAACTGCTCTCCAGAGTCTCAGATAGAGGTCTTTCACATCACAAACTGCCTGATCCTTTTAACTGGAGATGGTGGGGACTGAACCTGGGAACTTCTGCATGCAAAGCAGATGCTGTATGGTTGAGCCACAGCCCCGCCACCTCCTGAAAAACATTGCAAATGGAATTTGAACCTATTCATTTTTCTAGTCTAAATGATAAAAGTTCTATAAAATGTAGACAGTAGGTTGCCTAGAACTATTTTTCATGCTTATGCGGTACTCTTTTCGGGGTGTATATGAGAGAAAGAAGCATATAGAGATGTAGTTTTGCGTAAACACGCTTAGAACTGTGGTGTTAGACAACACAATTGAAACCAGAATAATTCAGTATAAACCAAAACTTGCTAACAGTACTTTACAGCCTAACTGATCCAATAAAAATGTTTTCCCTCTTGTTTTCATGATTTATTGTTGTGTCAGGTATTGTTGTTTACCTTTTCCCTTTTGGGTCAGTTAAACAAAATGTGTTCAGTGGGAAAGGTCACATCTTTCAATTAGCAGAGATTGAGGTATTAATTTATTTAGGGAATCATGCAACCAATCTTCCCCTCCTCCTTTATAGATCAACTGACATGACCACCATGGAGAAGAGAGATGGGTCTTTTGGGATTTAACTCCTTCATAGATGAATACTGCCATCATACTGAATTTGCTCCAGAGATGCAGAAAAATCCCTGTGGCTTTACAAACATTGTCAGGAGAAGATCATGATGAAGTGGTTTCAGAAAAGTAGTTTTCGACAATCCACACTGGTGTGAACAGATTAGTTCTCATGGGATGTCCAGCCAGAGCAAGCCCTCATATAAACATTGTAGTAGCTCATTAGATGAGTTTATTAGATTTTGTTTGCCTGCACGGTCCATTCTAGAGCAATGGTCTTCACACCATTGATTAGTACTTGCATGTGGCTTGCGGACTTTCACTGGCTGGGTCACAAGCAGGAGCATCATGTTTCCATCCGCTCTTTGCATGAATGTTGAGAGAAGCAGCAGAATGGCGAAAGAGAGAATTCTCTTCTTAGCACAAGCAGGCTTGGAGGCTCTAGCACCTCCTCTTTCTGTCATGTGACTTAGTCACATGATTTCCTGCTGCATGTGCTGTAGGTCTCATGCTGCTGCCAGGGAGTCTTGTATTCTGCCTCTGGAAAGGTTGAAGACCTCTAGTCTAGGAAGCAATTGTCCTGGAATTTCTTTTAGTCATGCTGGGTCACCCTAAAGGTTGAACCTGGAAACAACCACACCCAAACCAGAGACTCCTTAAACAGAAAACAGAATTTGTTTAGCATGCACGGGTCCAAGAACAGAAGGCTCAGGGACCCCTACTGATGTTTACACATTACATTTATAGAAACTGGGGAAAGGTACTTCCTTACAACCTGCAGAGTACACTTTGGGTGGGCTAACATGTGATTGGTTAACTACTGGTCACCTGATAGACCTGTATTGTTGCTACGAGGTAAATGTGACTTGCCTGCTTCAGCTAATGGCGTAATAGCCATTTCCGGACTTAACTTTAATATAATGGTTCTGTACCATGTGATTTTTTGATTGGTTTTAATGAGCGCACAAGAGTCCAGACTTTCCCAAAGTACCCCTGAGGATTGGTTTTGCATTTGAGTTGATAATTCCCATTGATAGATAGTGTTTGTTTCGAGAAAACACAATTGTAAGAAGAATGCCTTTTTGGTTACCATTTTTGGCATTTGTATACATTCAAATGATCTAGCCCCAAAGTCATTAAAATCATTCCCAGTTGGTTTCAGTAGGAATAAACGTGAACTACTATCTATTCATTTTAAATGCTTTACGAAAGGGTTGGGAATACAGTGGGATTGTGTGTACGGCCAAATGTGTGGCAGATTGGAGGGCAATGCCTTTTGCTCCCCACAGACATTAAGATGGACATCCAATCTGCAAGCAAAAAGCTCCAGAAATCATGCTTTAAATAAAGAATTTTGGTTGTGAGCCAGGAAAAGGCACTTGTGTTCTGGCACTGGTGTTTCATATTAAACACTGACAGGCAACATATTGTACTGCAGCCCTTAGAACAGCAGTCGGAGGCTAATCAATGTGCGAGGTGGAGTGGTTTAAAAGGAGGATTAGAAGGGGGGGACGTTTTCCTTGCAGCCTTCCAATGTGGAACATAAACATGGGTCTCTTTTGTAAAATGCTGCCTTGGGAGTTTTAATGTTCATAACCAACAGAATGGATTTGCTGTGCTTGCTCATGCAGTTCCTGGCAATTGTTTAATTCCACTCTTGAGAATTAGACTCCTTTTGTGCGCTGCTTGCCTCAGTTTTGCAAGAAAGTTTGCAATTGATCACACAAGCTTCTTACTACCTTTGTCACTGAATATTTCACCCTCTTTTCCCCTCCTCCTGATCACCAAGAGTTTGCTTCTAGCTATTGGCCTGATGTTTCTCTTCCCTGTGCCTGAGCAATTGGAAATCGTTGCTCTGTGTTACCTAATAGCTGGAGTTTCAAGATTGACAACTGCCAGCAATTTTTAAACCAAAGCAGTCTTCCTCTATGACGGTGATGCTGTGCTGCTATAGAGGGAATCTAGCACATGATCAACCCAGAGAGTGCTAATAATAAAAATACAAGAAATCATTCTGGATTTGTCTACATAAAGGCATGCTGCAATTCTAAAATAGTGAGAAACGTTTTTCATTTTGATCATTTTCATGAGAAGAATTTTGGTTTGTGGACACTTTGAAGGCATGCTGTTGGGACTCTGTGCCTGCACAGAGTGAAATTCAGAGCCTTGTAGAACAAAACTGGGTGGGGGGAGAAGCAGAAGAGAAGGAGGAGGAGGAGGAGGAGGAGGAGTTGGTTTTTATATGCTGACTTTTTCTACCACTTAAGGGAGACTCAAACCGGCTTACAATCACCTTCCCTTCCCTTCCCTACAACAGACACCCTGTGAGGCAGATGAGGCTGAGAGAGTGTGACTAGCCCAAGGTCACCCAGCTAGCTCTGTGTGTAGGAGTGGGGAATCATACCCAGTTCTCCAGATCTGAGTCCACCTCTCCAAACCACTGCTCTTAACCACTTCACCACGCTGGCTCCTACACCATGCTGGAGTGTTGGCATGCATGCCTCAACGGACAGAGGTGAAGACAATGTTCTTTTTGTTTGAGTCTGAGCAAAACCAGGCCTTTGTTTTTACTCCATGGTTTACTCCATGGTTTAGCATTGTAAATTTCATTGAACACAACAACTGTGTTGAATACTGAGATACTGAAATAAAATTTAGTGCCACGTTGGACTTTTGTTAATGGTTAGAGCATGGCCTAAGACTGGGGAAACCCAGATAAAAATCTTTACTTGGCATGAAGCTCACTGGGTGACCTTGGGGGTCAGTTATTCTCGCCCAGCTTTTATACCTTGCAGGGTTGAGAAGATAACATGGAAAGGGGAAAAGTGTGTATATTGCTCTGCACTCCTTGGAGGTAGGGCAGGTTAAAAAAAAGAATAACGATAAGACTTCTGCACCAGTTTTTTCAAAGGGATTAGAAAATGCAAAATTCAATGCACTGTGTATCTCCCTTAAAGATGTATGTATATGTGTGCGCCGTCAAATAACAACTGATTTATGGCGTCCCTGTAGGGTTTTCAAGGATAGAGGTGTTCGAACAGGTGTTTGCCTTTGCTTGGACTGAGAGAGTTCTGAGAGAACTGTGACTGGCCCAAGGTCACCCAGCAGGCTTGGGGAATCAAATCTAGTTTTCCAGATTAGAGTCCACTGCTCTGAACCACTACACAACCCTGGCTTCCTTAAAAGATGGCTGTGTTTTATTCAAGATAGTTGTTTTATGTTCAAAGCCAAACTCCATCCCTGCATCCAGAAGGTTAGCAGCAAAAGATACCACTCAAAAACTGTGCTTTACTAATTTAGCTAAACCTTTGTTTCATATTGGGCTACTTTCAGAGTGGGTTTAGAACAAATTTAACGTAGACAAAAAAAAAAAAAGGCTGCTATAAACCACATGCCCTGACCTGGATAGCTCCAGGCTAGCCTGATCTCATCAGATCTCAGAAGCTAAGCAGGGTTGACCCTGGCTAGAATTTAAATGGGTGACCTCCAAGGACTACCAGGGTTATGACGTGGAGGAAAGCAATGGTCTCTTGCCTTGAAAACCCTATGGGGTCACTGTAAGTCAGCTGTGACTTGACACCATACACACATACACAAACTATGTAATGTTTATTCTTTTCCAAGGCTGACACAGAGGAACAGATGTATAGATTAACAGTTCCCAAACAATTCATCAAGCATATACGAAGAACCTTTAGGGGGGATTCATACTTGATGAACCTGCCACCAGTAATTCCTTTTTTATGTGCACATTGTACCAAATCACACATTCAAAAAGTTGCTTGATAGACATGTATGAAGAGCTATCAGATTCTAACCTGGAGACTCTGCCTAACAATGCAATTCTGAGGACAGTTGTGTGTGTGTGTGTGTAAGTAAAGTGCCTTCAAGTCGCAGCCGACTTATGACGACCCCTTTTGGGGTTTTCATGGCAAGAGACTAACAGAGGTGGTTTGCCAGTGCCTTCCTCTGCACAGCAACCCTGGTATTCCTTGGTGGTCTCCCATCCAAATACTAACCAGGGCTGACCCTGCTTAGCTTCTGAGATCTGACGAGATCAGGCTAGCCTGGGCCATCCAGGTCAGGGCTCTGAGGACAGTTACTCCAGTCTAAGTCCATTTATTTCAGCGGGCTTAGATCAGTGTAACTCTGCATAGGATCTCTGTAAATTTTCCAAGGCAGTGAGAGAGGATGTCGCCATTGTGCCGCACACCCTTTTCCTCAACTGGTGCCTTCGGCTGCCCTTCTCTCCTGCCTGTTGGGAGGTGAAACATTCTTGCTACTGGAGTTGGGAGAAGGCAGGTGAGCAGTGGGGTCAATGGAGAAACTGAGTGGGAGGAGGGTACTTCCTTCTATATTTAAAAACTGTAGGCACAGTCACTGTGTTATGATCTGGCAACACTTAGGCAGACAAGAATTCTCTTACAGTCTTTCACAGTGGCTAACTCTGGGTTTTTATACATACAAAGTATTGAACGGCATAAGCAGCATCTTAATAATATCTGTCTGATTCCTTCCTTTCTTGATCGGGTGGACTTCTAATTCAGGACACCCTTTACAAAAGGATGCATTCCCTGACCATATAAATAGCTTTTGATGTTTTGAAACTTAGATTTACTAACTGTCTTTTTCAGAATATTGTCGAAGGCTTTCACGGTCAGAGTTCATTGGTTCTTGTAGGTTATCCGGGCTGTGTAACCGTGGTCTTGGAATTTTCTTTCCTGACGTTTCGCCAGCAACTGTGGCAGGCATCTTCAGAGTAGTAACACTGAAGGACACTGTCCTTCAGTGTTACTACTCTGAAGATGCCTGCCACAGTTGCTGGCGAAACGTCAGGAAAGAAAATTCCAAGACCACGGTTACACAGCCCGGATAACCTACAAGAACCAATGTCTTTTTCAGCTTTAGGTGACAAAGGATATGAGATCAGTTCCTTGTTGTGGTTCATAACATTATGCAGAAGCATAAACAAATAGGTTTAATTAAGAGTCATCTAGATTTTTCAACCAGGTAAGCTCTACTTCTAACGGCAAACACCTGCTAATGGTCATTAACTCAGAGAACAGACCAGGAGCAATAGATATCAAGAAAACATTTCTTCCTGATTCAAAACCGAACACTCGTTCAGGGTTCAGACATAAAGGCACAATATGGCTTGCTGTCATGTGAAAGAACCGTGGGGGAACTTCAGGCAAGCTCACGCAAACCCTCCTTTTCCTTCCCTTGCACATAGGGAGACTGTTGCTTCCGCTTTTTCAGTGAACAATATTTTGTTGTTGTCAACCAGCAAACAACAGCTGTGCTTCCCTCTCCAGACTATGATTCCAAACAGTGGCATGATCCAGATTTGGAGGCGAAAGTGTACACTGCAATTTTCTGGTTTGCCTTTAAGGCAGAAGTCACTAATTATCTAATTGCATGTAAAGGGAGAGGGAGCAGGCTTTGTGTGAGTGAACCTGAAACTTCCCTCAAGGCTTGTTCATGCAGCAGAAAAACACAGTTTTCTGTCATGTCAGAGCTTTAACATGAAAGCAAAACTCTTTACTGAGCCTTCTCCAAAGGTTAAATGTTTTTGGCGTGTATGTGTGTGTTATGTGCCATCAAGTCACTTCTGAAAGGAAGACAAGACTCACTGGAAAAGACAGTAATGCTAGGAAAAGTTCAAGGCAATAGGAAAAGAGGAAGGCCCAACATGAGATGGATTGACTCAATAAAGGAAGCCACAGCCTTAAGTTTGCAAGACCTGAGCAAGGCTGTCAATGATAGCATATTTTGGAAGTAACGTTATTTGCAAGAACTAGGACTTAGACAGAACCAGTTTACATGATGATGATCACATGACATGAGTGTTGTATTCCACTGAAAATGTTTGCTATATGCACCTGTTGTTTGGAATCATACTGTAAGCTACTCTGCAGATTTCAAGTGTCAAATCAGAAATATTACTTTAAATAATCAAAGGATTTATTAAATGCCCTGCAAACAAAATAGCTGTCCCTGTCTTTTTTTTTAAAACAGCACTGTATTTTCTGCAAGTAACATTCTCTCTGTCCAAAGAATGAACACTTCAAATCAAAAGTGGCAATATGGCTTCTTTCCTCTTCAGCAATGTTGGTATTATCCGATACATTCTGTTTGTTCCTCAACGTTTCCATTCCATCAGCTAATAGGAGGCTTCTGCAGTCAGCATTAGCATTTTTCTTGTAAGGAACTATTGCCCATAAATTTCAGTGGCCACTTGATTTCAGCCGCTGAAATGTCAGAGTCATCCTTATCTTTTGGGGCAAAGTAACCAACTTGGCATGATCCTGCATTAAGATCACTTAATGACTTGGCAGATGTTAATCTTACTGCTTTATGCTACCAGACATATTTCTTCTCTTGTTGCCTCCCCCACCACCCAGTTTTGATTGATGTGTGCTGACCAGTAGCTGCTGAACCACTGAACTCCTTGCCCCTGTTGAGGAGGTCACTGATTAATGGCCTTTTCCTTCAGGCCTGCCAGCTTCCTTATGCGTAAGAGGGTCAAGCCCTCGTCTGACATGGCCGCCTGCAGCTGGTGGCTGTTAGGGAATGGCAGAAGAGATCCTCTGGATGTCTTTGTCCTTGCAAAGGGGGGAGCCGTTTTAGACTGTTGTCGCAAAATAAAACAGAAGTCCAATGGCACCTTAAAAACAAACATTTTTTTCCTGATGTGAGCTTTTGTGAGTCACAGCTCACTTGCCAGCCTCATGTCTCTTGTTGCAGTTGGTCACATTGCTGTGGCTGCAATCCTTTTACATATTCAATCCCGGAATGCCGCCTGAGAGGGCATTTCAATGTTTATGCCACAGTCCTCTATGCTAAGTGAGGCTAATTCATTTTGCACTTCACAGCCTTTCTTAAGCACTTGCTGGTGGATGTGAAGGTTAAGTTGCATTACAAAGGATTGATCTCCCCCCCCCCATATATTTGCCTGAGAGGCATACTAATCACTTGGCGGAGGGCTCTTTTTAAAGTGCACTACTCTTTTCCAGTGAGCACACCTTAATCAAGTGGTTGCATGAATGCGGGAAGTGCCTGCCAGAGAGAGGCTGGCCTTTCAGAGTTGCCCTTTGTTTAATTCCAGTTGTCTGCTTAATTAGACATTGGAGAGTCCAGTTAATTGATTGATGAACAATTAAAGAAGCTTCAAGCTTCTCTCCTGAATAAGATGCGCTCAGCTGCTCTGCCCTGTGCTCTGTCCTTCGGGAATTTCCTCAGCACTTAGCTATTACCTGGCTGAGTCTGTTTTAGTCTGCAGCCTTAGAAACATCCTACACAAACAAATTGGTTGTGTCGCTAAATAAACCCAACATAATGTGTGGTGCTTGTCTGAAGGTGTCAGAATTGGATAAATACAACTGTAAGAAATCCCAGGTCGAAGGAGAAGGACTTTTGTTCCATCACTAGGAGTATTATATATTGCTTGCGAACTAAGAAGGCTGGAAGGAGTTGTCACAAGACTAGTTTAGCCTGCCCTTAATTAATGTTCTTTTGTTTTCAGCCTTAATTAATTTAACCTTGGCTGGAGCAATTCATAGGAGTTAATTATCATCATTGCAGCAATTTAGTTATAAAAATGGGTGTAGCAGTGAAAGCTGCAATAAGAAGTTAAGATCTCCTAGAAACCTGACAAATTTGGGAATGCTGATAACTAAAGAGACTACACTGGGTAGGCCACATTCAGACTGCTGTGGCA
Source organism: Euleptes europaea (assembly GCF_029931775.1). Lineage (NCBI taxonomy): Eukaryota > Metazoa > Chordata > Lepidosauria > Squamata > Sphaerodactylidae > Euleptes > Euleptes europaea. Next base: position 43,756,452 of record NC_079316.1, read on the forward strand.
TTTACATTTTGGTGGGGCACATGAGTGAGCCTCTAGCTCCACTGCATAATGGCTTAGACCAGGGCCCACCAACCTTTTTGAGCTTGTGGGCACATTTGAAATTCTGACATGGCATGGTGGGTGCAGCAACAAAATGGCTGCCACAGGAGGTGGAGCCAGCCACAAAATGATTGCCACAGTTTAACTTCAGTAACACAGTGTAGATCCTTGCGCTGACAGCTGCTGCCAAAGCAACATTTTAAAAAATCTGCACAGCCAATCAAATCTCCAATAGTCAATCAGAAGCTTTGCTGGACAAAAGCCCCACCTGGCCCCACCCACTTCCTAAAAACACTTGGTGGGCATCATGGTGCCCGTGGGCCCCAAGTTGGGAACCCCTGGCTTATACCCTAATTGTATTTTTCATTTGCAGAAAGCACTTCTCCAAGTGATTTTTGCTACTTCCTCACTGCACCTCCCCCACTTATCTCAACACTGTTTCCAGCAACAACATTTTTGGGGAACAGAGAAGGCTACAGCTGGAGGAATAATAGAGTTGGAAGGGACCACCAGGGTCATCTAGTCCAACCCCCTGCACAATGCAAGAAATTCCAAACTGCCTCCCCCACACACATCCCAAGTGACCCATACTCCAGGCCCAGAAGATGGCCAAGGTGCCCTACCTCTCATGACCAGCTTAAGGTCATAGAATCAACATTGCTTACAGATGGCCATCAAGCCTCTTCTTAAAAACCTCCGGGGAAGGAGAGCTTACCACCTCCTGAGGAGGCCTGTTCCATTGAGGAACTGCTCTGTTAGAAAATTCTTCCTAATGTCTAGATGGAAACTCTTTTGATTTAATTTCAACCCGTTGGTTCTGGTCCAACCTTCTGGAGCAACAGAAAACAACTCGGCACCATCCTCTATATGACAGCCCTTCAAATATTTGAAGATGGTCAGTCTTCTCTTCAGGCTAAACATACCCAGCTCCTTCAACCTTTCCTCATAGGATTTGGTCTCCAGACCCCTCACCATCTTTGTTGCCCTCCTCTGGACACGTTCCAGCTTGTCTACATCATTCTTAAATTGCTGTGCCCAAAACTGAACACAATACTCTAGGTGAGGTCTAACCAGAGCAGAGTATAGTGATACCATCACGTGTGATCTGGACACTATACTTCTGTTGATACTGTCCAAGATCGTATTTTCCCTTTTTGGCTTTTGCATCACACTGCTGACTTATGTTCAGTGTTTGGTCTACTAAGACCCCAAGATTCTTTTTGCTCATAGAAAAGCTTATTTCCACAAGCACAGCTTTGCTTACTCTTGATAAGATCTAAGCCACTATTTGTTGCCAGGATGGTGTGTGTCTTGGTATAATTCCTTGGGTGGCCACAAGGAATGTGTTCTAGGCAGGGCTGAAGCATAATTTCTCTTGGTCCAATGCAAACTTGTAACATCCCCCCAACACATGTATTTCCTGCCTGTATGTGTGTACATCTGTTTGTAAGAAGAAACAGCCATTGTGTGTTCACTTTACAAATGAAACTGGGGATAATTACCTGGATAAATGTGGGGTTTAAAACATATGTTCAGTGTACATGCATTGAATGTAACCTGAGAATTACTCAACACACATACAAAGAAAAATCAAATGAATGCTATACATGGATATGCATGTATTCACTGCTAAGTTGTGAGCAAGGCTACTATCACATCCCGCACATAGTCTCATAATGAAAGAAAAAATGCCTATTTTATTTCTGTAGTTTCATAAATAAAACATCGTGGTAATGGATTTGAAGTCCAGACCAGGCTCTCCTGGATCCACAGGTAAAGTGTACCCATTTTACCTTCCTTCCCCCATGCTTGGGCCTGACTCCAGGACGTTTGTGAAGGCCTTCCTGAGAGGAGTCTTTTGTTGTGACCCCATTATATTACAGTATCTCTTTGTAGAAAACTGTGCAATGAGAGAGCATGACTTGTAGTGTGCAACACAAGTGCAAAGAAAACCTGGCAAACCACGGACCAAAGCATGCTTTGAGGATTTGTGGCTGTGTGTGTACATGCGCACAGTGAATGTAGATAGCGACTACCCATTTATGCATTGTCATGGTGTCTGAGAAGTCTGCTTGATGGTTTATCCTTTGAGTAGTACAAACTAATTCTAATAGAAGGTACTGGGTGCTAGTGCCAGTTTGGATTTGCCAAGTGTGCTTCATGCCAAAATTCCTTTCACAGCATTCAACTTTAGGTGCTGAACAGAAAGCAGACCTGCAAGTTGTTTCCTAGCAACTGGTAAGGGTAATAATTATGGGAAGCTGAAAGCACAGTCATTTTTATGCCCCTCTAGCAATGCAGGGAGGGACAAGGAAGCCTAAAGTTTTGCATAGTCTTAGTCCCCACTGGTCATGGCCCACTACAGTTTACTTTGAACATGTGTTTGCTTAAGCCCAGATCTTCCCAGAAATGTCATCTGATAGCTCTGGAACATGCAAAGAATGGAAAACAGCTTCCAGTCTGAGTTTCCAATCTCCTGCAACACTTCTTTCCATTTCTCTATTTTTCCTGCAGCTCTTCTCTCTCTCTCTCTCTCTCTCTCTCTCTCTCTCTCTCTCTCTCTAACATTGACTAATACAAATATAACGACTTCATTTAAAATGTAACTGCATCTGGTCTCTTCCCTTATTCAGAGCCACCAGCCTGGTTTTCTGTGCTAGAAATAATTTTCTGAATAAGAAGAGAGAAAACTTTGCCAGGGAAATGTGCTGGAAGGCACTCTGGGTGGTTTTTATTCCAGATCAATTTATTAACAGCCTGTGGTCAGAATTCACAACAAGAACTGGCAACAGCCAGCAGGCTGTCCTAATGTGACTGTGTTTTCTTTCCCACCTTATTTATGTATTTTTAACTGTAGGTGTTAACCACTGTAATTGAATTGTTTGTGCAGCATTCCAAGAAGACTGATTTCTGCAGTTTCCCCCCCATTTCCATTCAACTCCCTGTGGCTTGTCTGGATTCATTCCTTAGGAGGTCTTCTATCTCCTACAACCATGCTAAGCGAACTGTTTGTTCTCTTTCTCTAACAGAGAAAACACAGGCAACTAGCGATTTTGAATTTTGCCGCTGTTATCTTGAGATCTGTTTGAGCTTAATGTTCCTGCAACCATGTTTGCAGAAGTTTACAAGAGTAGATGAATGACTACTGGACACCAAGATAACTTTTAAAAAATGATGTTGATATATGCAGCCGTTCTGAATACTTATGAGTTCTGTGTTGACCATTTCTTCAGTGCTGCGACAGTTGGTCAGTTTCCTTCTTTGCATGTTGCACTCTGACTCACATGATTTCTGTACAGATGTAATAATGTTGTGTGTCACTGTGATATGACTTTTCCTAGGTCTTATCTTATTGGGCCTGTAGACTTGTTTGAGTAAACCCACAAATCAGTTGTGGAAAGAAGAGTTTTTAAAATGGATAGCCTGTGTTAGCAATGAAAAGGGTTGAATTATGGAAAAATGTAACTTTAAACAGGCCACAGAAATAAATATTCGACATGTAAAAAAATTAAAATGCCAGGCAGAGGGCTTATTCTAATGCACTGTACATGGGACTGCCCTTGAAGGCACTGCAGGAGCTTCAGCTGGTATAGAAAGCTTCAGCTTGATTACTTTTAGGAGCTAGGTGGAGTGAGCATATTAGTCTGAGTGTCACTCCATTGGTGTCAGACTCAGGCGTCTGCCCCTAGTATCCTTCAAGCAAACTCATCCAGACAGGTAGATCTGAAGCAGTAATACTTTATTAGGAACTAAAAGGCAAATAAAAGAACTGACTTCATGCAGGAGGCAGGAGAGGTTAGCAATGGAAACCCAGTACAGGTTACCTGCTTAAAAACATTAGGACTTGAGCATAAGATAAACATTGCTAGGCAACAGCGAGATAAGCAGTTCCCATGAGGAAAGACGAAACACGCCACAGCTATGATAACAGGTACTAACGAAGTATACACAGGAGCTTCCAAACCCTGGGAACCAAGGTCTTGACTTGTGGCCAGAACTCAGCCTGAACTCATGTCAAGAGCTTGTCTGGATCTTGCATTCAGTGAAGAACCTGACAATTGGTTACTGGCTAGTTCCCAAATTCAATTCGGGGTGCTGGTTATTACCTCTAAAGTTCTTCATGGCCTTGGACTAGGGTTGTCAGCACTGGCAACCCCCCGGGAGCTTTTGGGCAGGGTTAGGCATGCAGCATTGCATGATGCCATGTTGTCACTTCCAGTTGCATAACCAGAACCGACAGCAGTTCCCTTAGAGCTTTGGGGGATTGGTAGAGCGTTGCAGTGATGCGTGATGTCAGTTCCGGCTGTGTGACCAGAAGTGACTTCACTGCAATGACACTCCCCCACACACCCCTTTTTCTCCCACTGGAGCACCAGGCAGCAGCGGGAAGCCAGAGAACTTGGAACCCACATGCTTGCAGGATCACCTTGTGACAATCAAAGCCATGTCCAGCCTCCAGGAGGTGCTTACCAACCAGGCACCACTCAGCAGTGAACCAGCCAATCAGGAGAGTGGGGGGGGGAGTGGTGGAAGCGGTCAGTCAAACTGCCAGATAGGGCTGGGTAAAAAGGAAAGTAAAATGAAGTTAGGAAATCAGGACCTGCCTCAAAATTCCTCACACTGAATTAGAAAAGCTTTTCTTTGGAAAAGGGAAAAAAACAAAAACCCATTCTAATGAGTATTAAGCTCTTACAGCCATGCCTGGGGGGGGGGGAAACCTCTTAGGAGGAGGCGTGACCCCACCGCCAGCGTAAGTGCGTGTAGGGAGGCCAGTTCTGCCGGCGGCCGAGCGCCGTGGGACCGTTCCTTGCCCCTCCGCCGGCGCGGCCTCTCCGTGGTGCAAACCACGGCGTAGAGAGGCTGCACCAACACAGGGGGTGTTCCAGGGGCAGGGGGAGGAGCCGCCGGTTAGGCGGCTTCCTATCCCGTTTCGGCCCTGGCTGCCGCCGGCGGGAACGGCGTTGCTGCACCTGCTTTTTTCATTGGGTCTTTTAGCCCCGTTGAAGACAAAAAAAACCTTGAAAAGGCTTTTTTCTTTCCCACAGTGTGCGCGAGTGAGCTTAGGAAGAGGCGCCACTGCGCCTCTTCCCCGCTGACTCTGCACGCCGTCAGCTCAGGAATTGGCAAAAGCCAAGCTTGAAGGCAGCAGTTACTGAATTGTATCTTATCGACTTGTGTTGTACAGTTCTGAGCCCAGTGTTGATGAACCACTAAGCTTTTTACCCCATCTGATTGAATCAAAATAAAGCTTTTTCTTCAGGAATAAACCATGTCTTGACCTACGTTTAACCCCCTAAGCACAATATATCAGGATCAAAGAACCTTCAGGTGCGCTATTTTTTTAAAAAAAATCTGCTCTCTTATTACTCTATTTTTTTCTACAAATACAACACCTTAATGAAACAAAAAGGGGCTCAGAAATTATCCTAGCATCCCGGCTATTGTGAAACTCCTGTCCTCAGAGAAGAAATGTAACACATCTCTCTCAGTATATTTCTCTGTGACAGCTTTGCTTATCTGAGCAAGCCCTTCGAAGGCACCACCCTGCAAACGGGTAAGATCAGTGGCTGTCTGTAACCAGGCTTTCTCTTGGTAGAATAACCGATTTGGTGAGGTCAGGAAGGTTGCCATACTAGTATCATTTGCACAAAACTTTTCAGGAAGGCATTTCTGCTATACTGTAGTTTGAAAGTTTGAAAACGGCTTTATTATAATTCTTCCCCTTTGAAGCAGATTGTCTCAGGCCTCAGAAATGAACTGCAAGAAAATCTGGTGCCAATGAGGAAACTCTTTCTGAGAATTTAGACAAAGGTGTCATCGGAGGTGGGATTTTTGAAAAGGGGATATCACAATCTCTAACACGGCAGTAATACAACAGTGAGCTAGACGCTTCAGAATGCTGCTTTGTTTACCCATGATAAGCTGTTCATAGGCTACATTTGCTTTCTGGGCATGGCTCTTCTTTCTCTTCCTCAGAGCTCTGTTAGAACCCTGAGAGCCCTCAAGGCATCCCTGGCTGTCACGGTGGCAGAGATGGATGTGAATGTGTGATGATAATGATTTCCAATACTGTCCTCATGCTGAGCAGATTTCCTGCTCTCGCCCAATCAATTGCTTTCAGAGAACAGATGCATATTCATCGGCTTAAAATTTCAATAGCCTTTATTTTCTGCACATTACAGACTTTCCTAAACAATGGGTGTCTGGCTAACTTACTGAGATTGTTTTGTTTTTTTTCCTCCAGCTTTCCAGCTTTTAATTATAGTCTGTGAGTACATGATGATAAAAACAAAATTATAGAAGTCATTCTACTAATGAAGTCACACAGAGTTCTTCTTCAAGGGTGCAGAGTATACTTGATAGTTTGATACTGTGTGTGGTTCACAGTGTTGTATAAATTAGCAAACACAAGGGACAGCGATGATTTGTTTTGTTTCATTGATAGTTAGGGGGTTAACTGAGGAATCAAACTGGCTTAATACAAGTGAGCATGTCCTCTTGTCTCTAATAAAATGCATATTTTTATTTTTATTGGAACCAAACAGAGAGTATTTTATTACAGTGGAATAGAAGCCACAGGGCTTCTTTTTACTAGCCTAATAAAAGACAGTGATAGTTAAACTGAGCTGAAAAAAATATTTTAAGTTCCATTGGAAAGCATTGTGAGAAAAACATATTAGGAAAGACTCGAGTTATCATCCTTATCTGTCTATCAGAACTTTCTTATGGAGAGGTTGTAAAGTGACCAAAACGCAATAACGTTTATCTGCATTGTTCTTGGGGAAGCATCCAAAATGCCCAGATGAATTGAATGTGATGAAATTGCCACTAAAAATTCTAATAGCCAAGAATTCAGCATATTTATGTGGGATCCCATCATAATTAGAAAATTTTAGTTTAAAGTGGAGTATACATTAAAAAATAATGTCAGTCTTTTATAGGTGTTACGTTGGACCACACATATGGGGAGAGAGGGGTGGCCGTAAGTCAGTTGTAACTTAACACAACTTAATTTTTATTATGGGAAGAACACACTATACATGATCCTCCCAATACATGCAATCACTATTTTGACTGAAATTATGCTGGCCAATGGCCATAACAATAAATGGAAATGGAAATTTTGACTGAAAAGGGCAATGCATGTATTTTAAACCTCAGTACATGTGTACCATTTCAGTCAAAATGGTGATAACGCATATCAAGAGGCCCACTTCTAGAACATTTTTCCCATATGCATGGTAATATGTAACGACTGAAAAGGGTTTTTAAGTTTGACCATTTAATCAGCAGAGGGTATCATATCAGGGATGTGTTTCTGGATCCAGATGTCACATATTTAATTGAAGTTGACTTGCCCAGGAATATTCTTTAGGGTGACTTGCTTGATGGAAAAAGGCAGTGTACCATTACTTGGCTGGGAATAGAAGAGGAAGAGGCATAATTGGGTGTTCTTCAGAAGCCATTCACTCACAAGTGAGACATTGCCTACTTTCATGAACATGGCTGTGTTTGAACATGATCACAATTTTAGTATCTACTGGGGAAAGCAGCCTTTTACCATTTGAATAAAGATCTCTACTTATAGACTGCTTAATTTCAATGCCAACAATGTTTTTGTTAATTTATTCTTTCTAATATCCATGTTCCTCTCCCCCAAACAAAAGCATAGTGCCTGGGTGACTTTAGGAACATAACGCTCTTCTGTGAACAGGCATGATGTGGGCATTAGTGAAACCAGCATTGTCTCAGCGTCAGAAACATTGCTGAGACATCAAAGATCACCCATAGAAACTGGGTTTGGTTGGAAGATACATGACAGAGCAATCTTTCTGAAGCTTAAGCAAGTATGGATATAGTCATTACCTGAATGGAAGACCTCTTGAACATCTTGTGTTTGCTGCCTTGAGTTCCATGATGGAAGAAAGTTGGCATATAAACGTAATGTGAATTGAGGTAGATTATTACAACCTATCAATGATCATCATACTATCCAGTGTTCTGTGTTGTATGAGCTGGAATATAAATTAGATGCCTTCCACCCTGCTCTTGAAAATGTTAAATTCAATGGAACTTATGTTCAGGCTATCTTTTTGGCCATTATGAAAATCATATTTATTAACATGGGACTCATACAAAACTCCCTGGTGGATTGTGCCCACTGAGTTTTGCAAATCTTCTGTTTCTTGGGTGGCTATTACCATAGCCTAACAGTATTCCAGGAAGGGGGGTGTCAATGTATGCTTCAGTTTGCTGCAGCCATATTGGTTTATTGCTTAATTAAACAATTTAATTAATCTATCCATTAGAAATAAACTTCACAGTTTATACACAGTGGCAAATGTTTTTTATCTGGGTGAACGTTTTAGATTGTTAGAATGTAAAGCTGAACAGTTTCTCCTTGAACAGTGAACAAAGGGAGCGTAATAAACAGCCAATGTGTTATGTTCTCTCAATTAATTAGAGATCTCCAGTGTTTATTGAGGGAGTATATGTTTTTTCCCTTTAGACTGCTTCTTAGCTTTGCAGGCTAAGCACATCCCCAGCAGTTTAATGCTTCTCACATGAAAAAATAATTTGATAATGAACTTTATTGGTTTGGTCAGTTGAGACATTCCAGTGATATCAAGGTTGCAGGAAGCTTAAACAAGCCTTCAGATGCATATTTGACCCTTAATTTACCTCCATGAAATTATCACAGCGCATCTAAAGAGAGCTTTTGATTTTTCCAGGCAGCTTGTTTGAGATGGGTTAGTGTCACTGTTCAATTTTGTGATCCTATTTGTAGAAATGAGGAATGTTTTATTATTATTATGAGAGTGGGTAAGCTGGCCGATTTGTAGAGCAAATGTTAATGGCGCATTTTTGCCCTCTGTTTATAGGCTTTTTCTTGCAAGTGCTAGATCTGATACCATACGTAGCTGTACTTGCTCAGCATATAAATTAGGATTTATAATGCAGTGTAATTTAGCTGTTTCCCCCCAGATGATAGTGGGGTCAGAAGAGATTTTATGAAATGGCTAACAGGTATATTGTATTCTTTTAGTGCTGCTTGGAAATGTAGGGTATTTGTTTTTCATTGTAGTATAATTTCATGAGGAAAGGGGCTCTTTGGTTTCTGGTAGTTTGAAAAAAGACATAAGTTCTATTGACACCACTCTTCCCAATCTTTGTAGTATTCCATTAAATGCTACCATCTGGTGCCTAGAAGGAATATAAAGATTGAGTTGCATGAAAATGCAAATCTTATTTGCACGTTACAACCGTCAAGCAGTTACTGCATACTGTCAAGTCCCTTAAAGTGTGAATCCTTGAATTATGTAGGAGATGCATTTCTGTGTTATAATCCTATATTTTACCAGCTGTTTGCTATTAGGTTGCTGTGCAGTGAATAACCCTGTAAATACACAAAGATTGCTGTAGTAGGCACTGCTACTTTCAGGATATCTACCTTGGCAGAAACAAACTCTGGCGTGCGGTGATGCCGAATACTAGAGCATGGAATGCATATTGGGGCAGCATGGCCAGTATATTCAGGACCTAACTTGTTTCAGTTAACTGATTGTGGTTCTGGTATGAGCAACATGTTGACTAGGGTGGAAAACTGTATTATAAATATACTCTAGTGTTAACAGAAGTATGAAAGTATCTTTCTTCTTGTTCCCCACGAATACCTCCTGCACCTAATGCTGGGTTCTAAAGAGTTTCCCCTCTTATAACTTGTCTTCTACCTAGACTAGACCGCCAAAGAAAATGTAGGGTGGGTCCTGAGGTTCTCCTGGAATTAATCCCTGGACTACAGAGGTCAGTTCTCCTGGAGGAAATAGCAGATTCAAAGGGTGGAGTCTATGGCATCACATTCCTGCTGAGCTCCTTCTCAAGTTCTACCCCCAGATCTCCAGGATTTTCCCAACCTAGAATTGGTAGACCTGCATATGGGTCAGAATGTTGCATAAGTATCTGGCCAAGTAGTTTGGTTATGGAATCTGCAGGCATTATTTTCAGGAATTTTAAAGGCTACAAAGTGACAAGCCACCCACCCCCCACCACCAGTAAAAACATTCCTTATTCTCCTTGGAACTTCCTTGTTTCTTTCTGGTGCTCCAAGGAGAAGCTTGGTGCTGTCCAGTGAAGGATAAATGGCGCTAAAAGGGGCTTGCAAAAGTGTTCTCCATAAATGGCCATATAACTCCTATTGGAACAACTAGTACAATCGTAAGCAGTTACACCCATCTAAACCCATTGACTTCAATAGATTTAGAGGGGTGTAACTCTGTTTAGGATTGCTCTGTCAATTACCCAGAGGTTTCTCTCTCATTTTTTGGCTCCTGTCCTGTCTCAGTGGTGTTTTGCGTTCTAGCGATACAATTCCTACTCAGTTGCAAGTGTGTGTTTTGTGTTTTTGTAATCTACTGGGGTTTGGGTTAGGTTATCTGAATTCTTTAAACTTCATAAATTGTCCTAAATATTTAGGATCGTATTGGATAAAAATGTATAACTTCCCCCCCACACATCTGTGATTCTATATACTTTGTAAACATTCCTTGGAAAAGGACAGGGGTGTCGGCTGTTTTGCATTCTTTGAGCCCCCTTCCTCTGGTGTGTGCATGTGTGTTAATGAGAATTTTACCAAAAGGATTTAAGGATTACTTAAACCTGATTAAAACAAATGGGGGGGGGGAATTAAACACTACACTTTCAGGATACTGTATATTTCAATCACCCAGACCATAATTGAGGCTCATACTTAAAACTGTAACTGCTTTCTATTGATATAACAACAAAGAGGACCTGCTCCTTTTAGTATGGATGCTTTGCCTTCAGGGTACTGTACACTGAAAGGTAGGAACCAAGAGACTTCACGCAGAAATTAGCACTGTGGTCATTATAAACCTCAGATACCATATCCATACATTTGTATCTCTTTACTATAAACCCCAAGCAGGGAACCCACAAAGACTTACGTGGGATATCTTATTCCCCCACGCTATTTCCTCTGTTCCTTCTCTGAAAGCCCTCATAACTATTGCCTCTTTCCTGCTTCCTTCTCTCCTTCCACCGACCAGCCAAGCTGCCTTTATCTGCCCCTCCCCTCAGTTTTCAGCCTTCCTTTCTTCCCTCTTCATGGCAATCCATTCATGGGTAAACTCGGTTACATGGTGCTGTCTGCCAGTCTGAGCTGGGCCCAGGTGCACAATAGATAACCTGAAAAGACTTGTAGAGGGTTCCTAACTTTTCCCTGTATGTCCCTCCCACACCATTATCTCTCCTCCTCCTCCTGGAAGCCCCCATATCCTAACCTTTCCAAGCTTCCCACTCTCTTTCCCACCCACCAAGCAACCTACCTTTTATCTTCCACCTATCTTCAGTTATATTTATTATTTCATTTATACATCTTTCTCCGCAGTGAAAACCCACAGCAGCTTACATCATTATCCTCTGCACCATTTTATCCTAATAATAACCCAGGGAGGAAGGTTAGGCTGAAAGTGTGTGACTTCCCAGGGTCACCTAGCAAGATTCCATGGCAAAGTGGAGACCTGGACTTGGATCTTCCAGATCTTAGTCTGAAACTCTAACCCGGGGGTCCCCAACCCTTTTGAGCCTGCGGGCATATTTGGAATTCTGACAAATAATGGTGGGCACAGTCGGAAAATGGCTGCCACAGGAGCTGTAGCCACCCACAAAATAGCTTCTGCAGCTTACCTATTGTCACATGGTGATTATCCTTGTGCTGGGTGGCGGCAGCTGCCAAAGCAACTTAAAAAAAAAATCTGCACAGCCAATCAAATCTCCAATGGCTTGCTGGGCAAAAGCCACACCTGGTACTGCCCACTTTCTAAAAAACACTTTTTGGACACCAGGAAATGTGTCAATGGGCACCATGGCATGTTGGGGACCACTGCTCTAACCATTATACTACACACAGTGGCTGCTGTTGAACAGTTTCAATAGCCAGGCCAAGGTGAGTTATGTAAGTCAAATGGTAACAAAGCACCTGGTGTTTGCTGCCAGGCCTAGCTCTAAGGAGTCCTCTCTCAAAGGCCAACATAGCCTTGGAAAGGGTCCTACCCCATGCCTTTTGTTGACAAAAACCAATACTTGAACACTTGGCCCACAGAGAGGATATGTTTCTTAAAACTACAAGTGCTGTTGCTATTATTTGTGGAGGTTAACCCCCATGTATTTTTTTTTTTTAAGATTTCAGATTTTCTGCAAACTTGGGGCTTTCTCAGGCTTGTAGAAAAATATGTCTTGGTTGTTCATGGCTTTGATCTCCAAATTTAAACATCACATTTGGCCACATTGAGAATTAGATATATGGACAATCCATATTAAAATTTCACATTTTTACATTGAACTGGAGGCATTGTTAAATGCATCGCATTGTTTGATTAAAACAAAAGCACAATCCATGTAACACCTTTTATTAGGACCAAAACAATGATACATAACAATGTGCAAGTTTTTGAAGACACCAAAAATCTTCAGGCTGGATGTTACAAGAAATATAAAAAGTTTTTGGAAGGGAGAATGTTTCAGTGCATAGTGTTAAGCTCTTGTTTCTGTTATAAACTATGTCATTGGAAAAGTACTTTTAACCATTTCAATACCAGTGCAATTGAATTACGGAAGCCCATGCATATTATTATACTTCATGAATCACACTTACGGCTCAACAAAGAGCATGGTATGATTAGAGGAAAAAGAAGGTAAGATTTTTTTAAAAAAATTAGCAGTCCCATTAGTTCATATTGTTATTCAAAGCAGCTGATTTTCAAAACTTCTGAGCCATAAACATAAGCGAATAGAACTTGGCTGTTCTTGGACTGTTCACATGAAAGTTGGCTACAGGAGTGCAAACGCTACTATAATAAGAGTTCATCTGGTATATTCTCCAGCATCCCTTAGATGAGACACTGTGACCCCTTAGGATTCAACCTGATTTCCCTGGTTTCTTTCTGTTGTTCATGATAAAAATTAGCATCCTACGCTTTTAGCTCACCAGTTGTTAAAAGGTGTGTAATTCTCCTTTCTTGTTACATCATTTATTTTGATAAAAGCTGTAAAGGTACTCTCAGTGTTAGAAGCAGCAGGGCGGATTCTTACAAAACTGGCATGGTTGCGCTAGCACTGATTTACAGTCTAAGTATTCCAAATTTAGCGGACGCTGCTCTTAGACCTCCCATCACCACTAACTCCTAGCAAGTGTCAATCAGTTTTTATTTTACAGTCATTTGACCAAAAATCTCCTGGCAAGTGTATAGCCAGGGCTAGGAAATCAGCACTTCAGCCATGGGTTTACATGCCTCCTTCTCCTCCATCTACCCGTTCTCTTTGCACTAACCAGGGTTATCTTTAAAACAAGATTTTAAAATCAGGATTAGAAGCTGCACTTAGGTCTAAATCTGCATTCAGATGTAGTGATAAACCATGATTTGTTTAAACCATGGTTTGTGCAACAAACTGTATTTACATTACGATGCAATCTTGTGCAATGTTAAAATCAATGGATCTGCACTATTAGAGTACAACAGTAAGCAGAGTTATACCCTTCTAAGTCCTTGAAGTCAATGGGTGTAGAAGGGTATAGCTCTGTTTACGATTGCATTGTTAATCTATTAGATAATAAGTAACAAGCCTGAATTTTGTCTCTTTCTTGTCTCTGTTTCCCACCAAACAGGAAGACTAACATCCATCCTGTACTGTTGACTCTATAGTCAGGTGGGCATGAGGGACAGGTCCCCTCAATAAAATGTGGTTTGTAGAGTCAGATGTCATGACAAACCACAATTAATACAAACTGTGGTTCAATGGTGTACAAACCCTAGAGTGAATCCAGACTGAAATCCTTGTTTGGTACATGCAATTAAACCATAGTTTGTTGGATTACCTGAATTCAAACATTGCACAGCTGAGTGTGAGAGATCCCCCTCTCTGAGTTTGCTTCTCCAAATCAGTTGCTCAGACGTTGATACAGAAACAATCGATTTATTGAAGCCTTCAGGAGATGAGACAGGCACAGGTAGAAAGTTGCAAGTGAGGGGCTATACGGGTTTACAGAATATATTGACTCCAGGGCACTGGGGCACTGGGGTTCACACTTATTGTTATGGGAAGTTACAAGCTTGGCATAATACAAAACATCAGACAGATCCCAGGAAGTCTGGGCGGCTATCACACTTCCAAGGCCGCATCGGCCTGAGGGAGTACTGGCAGGAAGAACAGCGGGGGGGGGGAAGATACATGGGCCATCAGGCCTGGCGCCTGAGACCAGAAGGTGTGAACTGCTTTTACGAGTTCACTGATAACACAGCAGGTGATGGAAAGCAGAGACACAAAGACAGAGACCCTCACATTCTGCCCCCCTTAAGGCCCCCCCCCGGGGTCCCCGAGAGGACGAGGCTTATCGGGATAAGCAAGGTGGAATTCCCGGACTAAGCGAGGAGCCGCCATGTGGGGTGCGGCCACCCATTCGTCATGAGCGGAGCCAAGGTTTTTCCAGCGAACAAAGTAAAACAGTTTCCCTTTCTTCCATTTGGAGTCTAAAACCTTGGATATTTCCAAATGGGTGTCCCCTCCTACTACGGTAGGAATCTCGTGTGCGGGAGGGGGGTGGAACTGGGGGGCTGCCACATAGGGTTTGAGGAGGCTTATATGAAAGACTGGATGGACTCCTTTCAGAGTTTTTGGGAGGTCCAGTTCCACAGTAACCTCGTTGATTACTCTGGTAATGGGGAAAGGTCCCACATAACGGTCGCTCAGTTTTTTGCAGGGGCGAAGAGAGCGGAGGTTTTTGGTGGACAGATAGACTTGCTCCCCCACCTTGAGTTCCCATCCCGGAGACCGGTGTTTGTCTGCTTGTTCCTTGTACTTGCTTTTTGCCCTTTCCAGATTTTTGAGCAACCATGGCCAGGTGGATTTAACCACCTGAATCCACTCCTGAAGGTCAGGGGTAGACTGGAGCTCTGGCGAGACGGGGGCAGAACCGAAAGGGCCGAAATCCGTCCCGTATATAACTTGGAAGGGACTAAAGCCGGTAGAGGAATGAGGCGCATTGTTATACGCATATTCGGCAAATGGCAGCAGGTCGACCCAGTCGTCCTGGTGGAAATTTACATAGCAACGCAAATAACATTCAACCACCGCATTTACTCGTTCTGTTTGACCATCCGTTTGGGGGTGATAGGCGGAAGAAAGGCCCTGCTCTTCCACTCCCATTAACTTTAGGAAGGCCCGCCAGAATTTGGCAACAAACTGGACCCCCCGGTCGGAGAGGACCTTCCTCGGGATCGAGTGTAGCCTGAGGACGTGTGTGATGAACAGTTTAGCTAAGCCCTGGGCTGAAGGAAGGCCTGCACATGGAACGAAGTGAACCTGTTTGGAAAAGAGGTCTGTGATAACCCAAAGAACCGTTTTTCCCCGACTCGGAGGTAGGTCGGTGATAAAATCCATGGCGATGACTTCCCAGGGACGGGAGGGGCTCTCAAGCGGTTTGAGAAGCCCTGGGGGTTTTCCCATCCGTTTCTTGGCTGTGGCGCAGGTGGGGCAGCTGCGCACATACAACTCTACATCAGATCTCATACCGGGCCACCAGAATTGTCTTCGAACCAGGTGAAGCGTTTTTATGAAACCAAAATGACCCGCTAGCCTGGCACCATGTACAAGTCCCAATACTTCCTTGCGAAGAGAGGAGGGGACGTACAGTTTCCCCCCTTGCACCCACCAAGTGTTGGTACGTTCCAGACCAGTGGGGAGGAGATGATGCTCCTCCTCCTGCAAGGAGGCGTCCCGGAGTCGCTGTTGGAAGGCTTCCGGGATGCCTTTGAGTGTAGGGGGGGTCTCCGGTGGTCGGGCTTGGGACCGGGTGGTGACGGCTAAGCTAGGAACTTCCCCTCGCTGCTCGGGAGTGAACAGGGAGTCGATTGGGCGATCGAAATCGTTGCGATACTGGGGAAGTCGTGACAAAGCGTCGGCTAGGGCATTTTCTTTGCCAGGGACATGTCTGAGAGTGAACCGGAACTTAGCGAAAAATTGGGCCCACCGAACCTGTTTGGCATTGAGTTTTCTAGCCCCCTTGAGGGCCTCAAGATTCTTGTGATCGGTACACACTTCGAATGGCAGTTCGGCCCCTTCCAAGAAGTGTCGCCATATGGTAAGGGCATGTTTGACCGCTGCTGCCTCCTTCTCCCAAATGGCCCAGTTGATTTCAGACTGGGAAAACTTCTTGGAGAAGTAGGCGCATGGTCTCAACCGTCCCCCCTCATCCCTCTGCAATAGGGCCCCGCCCATGGCTACATCCGAGGCATCCACTTGCACCACAAAAGGCTTGGTGCAATCTGGGTGAGCCAAAACGGGTTCGGATGAAAAAAGTAGCTTCAAACGTTCAAAAGCTAGCTGGCACTGGGGGGACCATTGCAAACGGGCTGAGGGAAGCGCGGCGCTAGCCCCCTTGTCCTTGGTACGCAACAGGGCAGTGAGGGGAAGCGCAACTTGGGCAAAGTTAGGAATGAAGTTCCGGTAAAAATTGGCAAACCCCAAAAACTGCTGAAGTTGGCGGCGGGTAGTGGGGGGTTCCCAGTCCCGCACTGCCTGGACCTTGGCGGGGTCCATTTCCAACCCTTGGTGGGAGATCACATACCCCAGAAATGTAATGGAGGGTTGGTGGAATTCACATTTGGACACCTTAGCATACAGTTTGTGCTCCCGCAGCCGCTGGAGCACCTCTCGCACTAGGCGCACATGGTCTTCCATGGTTTCAGAGTAAATAAGGATGTCATCGAGAAATACCACCACCCCCCGAAACAGTAAATCATGCAAAACCTCATTAATTAATTGCATAAAGACACTCGGAGCCCCCGAAAGTCCGAACGGCATGACTAGGTACTCAAACATCCCAAAACAACTGGAAAAGGCCGTTTTGGGTTCATCTCCTTCTTTGATGCGAATGCGGTGGTAGGCTTCTACCAAGTCCAGTTTGGTGAAGATTCGGCCCTCCTTTAATTGTGCTAGAAGGTCAGGAATAAGAGGGAGGGGGTAAGCATTAGACTGGGTGACTGCGTTCAGTCTGCGAAAGTCAATACACAGTCTTAAATCTCCCGTCTTTTTCTTTACAAAGAAAGCTGGGGCTGAATAAGGAGCCTTGGAGGGGCGTATGAAACCCCTCGCCAGATTGACATCCAGATAGTCTCGCAACACTGTCTTTTCACTAGGGCTCATGGGGTAAACCTTTCCCTTAGACAGTTTGCCTTCCCCTACAATCTCGATGGCACAGTCCGTTTCTCTGTGGGGAGGCAGTTCGTCGCACTCTCTAACATCAAAAACATCAGTAAATTGCGAGTACTCAGAGGGTAATTGAGGAGAGACTGGGGCGGGGGACCCTACCAGTGCGGCGGCTGGAGTCCTGAGTACCCGTTCCTTGTCATGCAACCCACAGGGGTTTTCGGGGAAGGAAAGCACCCGTTTAACCCAATCAATGGAGGGATTGTGCCCCCTTAACCAGTTCATCCCTAACACCACAGGGGTTACAATAGGGGCGATAGTGAAATACAACCGTTCCCAATGTTCCCCCACGGACATAATCACGGCTGCAGTTCTGTGGGTCACCGGGCCCCGTTTAAAGTCACTCCCGTCCATTTGGGAAAAACGGAGGGGTCCCGGAAGCCGCTTGCGCCGGACACCCAACTTCTTGGCAGTTTCCTCATTTATCATGGTGCGGGCACACCCCGAGTCGACCAACGCGGGGACCTCTAACGGGGGACCCCCTTTGGGTAGGGACAGATGGACACGCACAAATACATTGTCCTCTTGGGCGCTTACCATCGGTGGAGCTCCTTGCACAACGATAGGGACGGTCTGCTGCGGAGCCCCCTCTACAGCAGACCGACGGCGTTTTTTGCCGGCTGTTCCCACTCTTCCTCCTCGCTGGAAGAGGGGGACGGGGTAGTGGCCTCCGGGGAGCCGTCCGAATCAAAGACGGTATTTGTAATCCGGGACCCCGATGGGACCGTAGAGTCGGATGCCCCATCCTGGGGACGTGCGTGGAGAGCGGAGGGTGCGCCGGAGCGCCGGCTCAGTGGTCCACTTCTGCGGCGAGGCTGGCTGTCGGCGGCCGGTTTCGTCGGCTCGGCCTGGGTTTGGCGGGGAGGGGTCGGACGGCCTGAGCGAGAGGGGCATTGCGATGCAAAGTGACCCTTTCCCCCGCAGATCAGGCAGACGCCGGCCTCGAACCGCTTGCGGCGTTCCGCGGCCGAGAGGACCCCGCCACCCCCTTGCCGGAGTTCCCGGCCACGGTCACCCCGGGGCCTGGGGTCTCGCCCAATCCGTTGCTTGGACAAGTTCAGGAGTTGTTTGCGATTCTCGATGTCAGCAGCATGGCGAACCCAACCTTCCACATCCGGGGGGTTCCCTTGCATGAAGGCCCAATGTTGGAGGTCTGGGTTGAGACCCTCCCTGAAACATTGTACCAAGGTAGCCTCACTCCAGTCCAGAATTCGGCTAGCCAGTGACTGGAACTCACTTGCATACTGCGCCACCGACTTAGTCCCTTGGCGCAGTTGCATCAGGGAGGCTTTAGCCCGCTCACCTAGAGTCGGGTCCTCAAAACGGTTTCGGAGTGCTACCATGAACTCGTCCAGGGTTCGCAGCACCGGCGAGCGGAGTTCATACTGCAACACCATCCAGGCAGCCGCCTCCCCTTGCAGTAAGGAAGCCACGTACTGCACCCGGGACTCCTCAGAAACGAAGGTTCGGCCTTGTTCCCGCATAAAAATGTCTACTTGGACCATAAAAAAGGTCAACTGGTCTCCCGACCCGTCATACGTGACTTTCAGGTCCCGACGGGCCGGGGGGGCAGGGGTTGCGGGCGGAACTACTGGCGCCCCGTCTGGGGGAGCACCGGCTGGAGGTTGCAATTTCAGCGCATCTAGGGTCGTGGCCATCTCACCCATTACGCGTTGCATGATCTCCATCTGCTCCTGCATAGCCCGGCGGTCTTCCTGCCACTGTTTTCGTTCTTCCTCCATGAGGGCCTCTTTGCGGGCCGGGTCCCCTTCGAGTCCCGTGCTGGGGAAGGCCAACCGGCGATCCTTCGCCGCAGTCCGCGAGAGCGACCAGCCCTTGGGAGAGTCCAGCCAATAAGTGAGCCCCCGGGGACGTCCGTCCCGATCTTGGTCGGGGGCGCGACCCTTCGGTTTCTTTGGCTTGGCTCCCTCCTCTTTAGGGTCCGGCTTCTCCGGCTCGTCCGGTTCCTTGGGGGCATCGGGGTTAGGGGTGGTGTCCTCGTCGGCTGACATTCTGTCCAAAGCGGTACAGCTGCAGTCCGAGAGGCAAGGACTTGCAACTTAATGTGAGAGATCCCCCTCTCTGAGTTTGCTTCTCCAAATCAGTTGCTCAGACGTTGATACAGAAACAATCGATTTATTGAAGCCTTCAGGAGATGAGACAGGCACAGGTAGAAAGTTGCAAGTGAGGGGCTATACGGGTTTACAGAATATATTGACTCCAGGGCACTGGGGCACTGGGGTTCACACTTATTGTTATGGGAAGTTACAAGCTTGGCATAATACAAAACATCAGACAGATCCCAGGAAGTCTGGGCGGCTATCACACTTCCAAGGCCGCATCGGCCTGAGGGAGTACTGGCAGGAAGAACAGCGGGGGGGGGGGAAGATACATGGGCCATCAGGCCTGGCGCCTGAGACCAGAAGGTGTGAACTGCTTTTACGAGTTCACTGATAACACAGCAGGTGATGGAAAGCAGAGACACAAAGACAGAGACCCTCACACTGAGGTTTGATCACATCATGATAAATCATTTATCATGAATGTTTGAATGCAGCATTAGTAAGTGTGCATTTTTTTGTTTGTTTTTATCAGAAAAAATGCTGTTTCAAATGTTGATTTAAAATTAAAAAGCCAAGGCTTAGTAAGAATTGGGACATACAGGGCAGCTCAGTATGGGGAAGTTTTTCTGAGGGTAGGCACAGGTCAGATGTTTGCAGCTGGATTTCTCATTCAGCTGTGATGCGAAGTACCCATTACAACTGATGAATACATAATAAATCCCCCTTCCTTCCATTTTTATGATAATCTGTCTTTGCTTTCGAATGATGAGCTGGTAGGAACCTATTTTAAAACCTTTAAAAAGATCTAATGTTATTTTGCAATGTTTTCATAAATATTTGACTTTAAATATAGAGTTGAAATCACAATAGTGTTCAATGAATGGAACCTTTGTTTTTAAAGAAGCTCATTAATACTAAAAGGGATGGGGGTCATTATTTTATGGGCTGATAAACTGGAATCAGATCAGCAGCACACACACACCCCTCACCCCTCACACCAAGAGTTCTATTTCAAATATACTTTCCCCCCCTGTGTAACGTGCCTTTCCCCTTAAGTGTGTTCCTTGTTTTATCCCTAATGTTGCAAGGTGTCTGTATACCCTTCTAGTTCGGTATAATTTTGAAAGGGGTATCTGTCTTTCAATGACAGATAAGAGATCCTTTACAAGTGAAGAAGTTGGAAGGGCACTCATAGGTAGGAGATTCCAAAGTGAGCTTTATGTTCCTTAAAAGTATAGAATTAGAAGACTTTTATCTGGTGGTAACTGGAAACAAGACCACCAATAACTTCTCTCTGATTTCTAAGCCTTGTCCCCAGTTTTGATTGGTGACCTGGAACATTTTCCATGTGGTGTTGTTACTGTTTAGATCAGCACAGTAATCCACATGTGGCTTGTTGTTGTTGTTGTTTTAACTGAAAGCTCTCTTAATTCTTTGGGTAGAACATGTATCTGCAGTAAGGTTGCATCCTGTTTATTTGCTACTGAGGCTGCGCAGTTTGGCTGTACAGTTAAACTTAAATGTGCTTTTCCCGTGCGTGCTGTGCAGAATTGACAAAGGAGGGTTTGTTCCAGAATTGGGCCTCATGCAATGCTTTCATTTTGCTTTTAATGTTTCCAAGGGGTATGGATCGGACACTGGCCAATGATTTTCATTGGACAGTGAACAATGCCAACGGATTGCTCTGTATTAAATATTGGAATCCATGCTCTCGTTTTTAACCTACTGCTCAGAAATGGAGCTGACAAGATGAATCTATGGAGTAACAAAGACCTGTTCAGGAAGCTTAAGGCTGGCTGGCTTCACGTAATGCTTATTTCCTGCTTTCAGATATCTCTGGTGTTTTCTAAGGAAGGTACCATATAACATGCGATATTGGTATTGGTGCATTGCATCTAGCATATTAAATGCTAAAGCAGAATGTATCATTAGTGTATTTTGCCTTTGCACAATGGTTGCTATGATCAGGTAGCATGGACGTAGAGATGGAATTCGCTGATCATTGGATCTTCTACCAAGGAATAGTAGATTGCTGGCAGACTGCTGCTTGGTAACAGTTTGTCCTTCAATTATCACAGTTATTTCAACGTTTCTTGGAACCTCTCCAGTTACAATTTTAGCAGAGAAACTGAACAAATACGGTATATGCAATTTTCATATATATTTTTACTTTGCAGTTTGTGCTACTGTTAGCCATAACAGGACTAATAAGGAAAACTAAAATCCACATCTAAACACTGAAAAGCCTGCTTGGTCTTGGCTTCACAGATCTTTTAAACCAGGCAATGCTCAATTTGTTATGAAAGCTGCTGTGCTGGGAATTTGGACAATCAATTTTATCTTTAGCATCCTCACTGTAGCAGGGTGCTAGTGGTCAGCAAGCAACCACACGGCTTTGTAAAAAACAACAGTCTGCAGATGATTTATGTGGATTTCACAGGTTGTCAACCAATTTCCCAGACCATAAAAACTAGAAATTTTATTTTCTTCGAGGTGAAAATCTAAGTGATGAGTTGTGTATCACCACCAAATGCTGCACTAGTGCATTGTAATTATGGATGTGGATTGCCTTCCTGGATTTGACCGAGGAGCCCTCTACTCTAGACCTCTGAGTCCAACAGTGACCTATCCAATATACCTTGGAAGGTAGCCATCCTCTGATATTTGTCTCTAGCATCTGGAAGTTAGAGGTGGGTTCATGGAATTTAATAGTTGGGTGCTAGAGTGTAGGGCTTCTGAGATCTGACAAGATCAGACTAGCCTGGGCTCACAGGGTAGGCCCTGGTCAGTATTTGGAAGGGAGCCAAGCAAGGAATACCAGTGTTGTTACATGGAGGCAGGCAATGGCAAACTACCTCTGAATGCCTCTTGCCTTGAAAACCCCACAGGGTCGCCATAAGTCAGCTGTGACTTGATGGCAAAAAAAAGAAAAGAAAAAAGAGAATGTGGAGTATTTAGTAGGGATAATCAGTTTGCTGATGACTGGCTTGCAGATGTGATTAGATGGCTTTTATACTTAGGTTAAATTTAAATGTTTTTAAAAGCGATATTTCATGAAGAAAAGATTGAGAATGATCCAGTGAACTGAAACTTCTACAGACTTTTAGCTATTGGTGAAAATTCTTTTGCATCTTCTTAAATTCCAGCCATGAAATCAGTTACTTTTCACAGTGTGTTTGGGAAACTCTTGGGTGTCAAAAAATTTAAAAAATCCTGTTGTGTCCGAGAATCTAGGACTAAAGCCTGGGAAACACTGGTTCTCACTTTGCTTTCTTTGGTGCCGTGATTTGAACGTATGGTGGTGGAAAGTTCCATAAAGTCACAGCTGACTTACGGGTGACACCATAGATTTTCAAGGCAAGAGACGAACAGAGTTGGTTAGCCATTGCCTGCCTCTGCATGGTAACCCTGGACTTTCTTGAGGTTTCCCATCCAAGTACTAACCAGAGCTGAGCCTGCTTAGCTTCTGAGATCTGATGAGATCAAGCTAGCCTGGGACCGTCCAAGTTACGCTCAGCAATAGCATTGATTAATGAGGGCATCTCGTCTTCAGTCAAATGCAGAAGTTTGAGTAGATAAAGCCATTTCTCAAGATCTGTTATTAAAAACAGCGTCTGTTGCTTCTTTTCCAGTTGCCCTTCTGTACGTCATACATGTGACTGAAAGTTGCTTCCAATTCTCCAGACACTTTAGTGATTACTGTTACTGGACCAATCTGCTCTCTCAACTTCCATCTCCTCCTTGTGTATCAGAGAGAATATGGTAAAGAAAAACCACCAAACACCATTTGTCAGGAAGAGATTGAAAGCCGCATCATTGTTATAAGAACATGGCATACTGTGATTTGCAGATCACAGATTACTTACTCATCTCTCATCTCTCATGTTACTGTCAGTCCAGGATAAGAGGGCACAACATGAACTGCTGAGATTTGGGCTGAGGTGACAGACTGGTTTGTGTGACTTCAGATGGAAGTCACTTGACCATGCTGTCCTCTTTACAAAAATGTTATCTCGGGGTAGAAACGTGGCATGTTGGCCACAGAGTTAGGCTCGTCTGTGTTTCCCTAATTTGTTGAGTTTTGTATGTGTGTTAAATGTTTTAGAGCTTTCAGTCATGTCAGCTCACTCCTGTGGTCTGAAGTAGTATAACCCAGATTTACCACCTTAGTGAGAACTAGGCCTTAGTGGCTTCTTTGAGGACAGTTATCAAATGGAATCCATACAGTTTAGAAATATCATTGAGCACTGTAGTAAGTACTGAGAGAAAATCACAAGGGGGGAACAGCTTTTTTAGCATTATAGAAAAAAAACTGTGCATGTTAGTTGATACCTTTTTCCCTTTGGTACTCCATTTACCATGCCTCTTCTTCTTTGTACAAGAACAGACTATTTGGGCACATGCATGTTCCATCCACTGAGTAGCTGCCACTTATGGTCAGCCCCATAATGACCAGAAGCATAACTGCAACCCATTGAGCACAATCAAACAGTTTTTTTTACATCCTCAAATAAACTAGTTATAATTGACCAATGTTTATTGTAAGTATTGTAGTTTTGTACTATTGCAGTGGTTTTCAATTTCTGGAAATGAGGTACACCTTCTTGATGGAAGCTAATAAGTTACTTTCTAGAAAAATGAAAAAGGTATCCTGTTATTCACTCATTTTTCACAGCTTTCATAGGGTGGGATCCAAGTTTCCTATTTGGCTAGAATAAATCCAGTTTAATAAACAGTTTGTACTATAATCCTCCGATTATACTCTCTGTTTTCTTCTTTGTCCAGACATAGATTGTAAGTACTTTGGGGCAGGGATTTTCCTCTCTTAGTTATGTAATAATACAGCATGGCACATGTATTAAAACGATGAAAATAATAATAGCAAGTGGTTGACAAAGTGTAAATCTTTTGTTTGTGTTGTTTAATCTGCTTAGGTGAAAGAAAATCAAAGCTTCTTGATGAGGATTTTGGGAAGCCCAAGAATTTGTAAGACCTTTTAAAATGAAATGCTTTCCCTACATCTGTTTTCTTCCCCCCACCCCCAAAAGGACAGAGAAACACCAGAGGTTCAATTAACTGTCACAGTCTTTTAAGATGTTGCTGCCAAATAATGATTGCAGGTAGCAATGACAGACAGCTCCAAATTGTACTTTGTAGGTTTGAATAGAGCTGTTAAATGGTATCTGAAGGACTTTAGCAAGGGCGATTAAAAATGATGATATCTCCAAGTCCCAACAGACTACAAAAATTTTGTGTGTGGGATGGTTAGATGCTGAAACAATTATGTCCTAGAATACAGTGAAGCTATTCTTTATCTGTCTAAAGCCATTGCCTTCTTTTAAACAAGACCTGAAACAAAATTTAATACTTTCAAGAGAACAGATTGTTGCAGCTGTATTGGTGTCTTAAGGCCAAATCTCACTTAAGGGGTCAGATGTATTTGCCACTTGTACACCTTGAGCTTCCTGGTGAACACTATAAAGCATGAAGTGGAGATATGAGCTGGCAAGCATGCGATTAATCATGACTTTGTGATGTGTGTCCAGATCATATTTACAAATGAGCGTCTCTCCTTCATATTTTGTGGGGTTCATCTTGGCAAACACTTAAGCAGTTTCATCAGCTTTGCATTGTGTGACTTGACAGTTGGGTTCAAAACAGAGCAGGTGTTTCTAAAATGCTTAAATTCATAGTAACACAGGAATTATTTGGGGAATATCTACTTTTAGGCCAAAGAAAAATATTACTACAGCTACATAGTCCAGAGGATCTGTAGTCATTCTGGAAGTTTCTTCTGAGTCTATTGCCTTCATTTGATTATATTTTGGCTTGATGTACAAACTTATTTGGTCTCTGTCATTCTTGTGTACTGGAATGAAAGAATGAGTTCTCTTGTGTTGGGCACATATCTGAAAGCTGTGGTGTGTTTGGGTAGAAAAAAAATGTGTATCTGAACTCAGCTGAAAATAAAGTAGGGCTTGGAGATAGTGCCACATTAATCCTAAGCAAAGTTGCACTGTTCTGAGCCCACTGACTTCAGTGTTTAACTTCGACTTCGGTTTAATTCGGTTTAGAAGGGCACTGTATAGCATCTGATTTGAAGGTGGCTGCTGGCTTATTTCCCTTCAGCTGTTCACTTTTAAGGCAGTATACCCACATAATCATTATTTTATCACAAGTGAAATATGGTTTAATCTTCCATCCAAATATTTACAAAAACCACAAAAGGTAGACAAGAACGGACAAGTATGATGTACCAGAAGAAATTATGAAGGCTGTCAAAATACTGTACCTGCATTCCTTGCTATGCTTAGGATACTGTAATAACATCACAAGAGTTCTGTCAAAACATGTAAACTGCTTTCATCACTGAAGAAACCTTCCTCTTACCCACAGGCATCTTCTCATGATTTATTTTAGCTCTTGACGTGAAGCAGTTAAGCCAGAATAAAAGATAAAATTAACCTGATCTTTGTTTTGTAATTAAATCAGATATTCATCAAATAGAGATAGGAGATTTAAATAAAACTATAGAGCTGGTGAAACAAGAACAGACTACTGTTTAAGATGTTAAGTAATTTTTCAATTAATACAAAATAGCTGGGTCCTTATAAGAAAGGTGTGGGAATGATTATAAATTTCTGAATTCCATCTTCAGTAATGAAAAGTATAGGTCAAACTAGAGAATCATTGATCTCCTTCCATCTCTGAAAGCTCAGTTATAGCTGTGTGAGGCTCTGATTTGGCCATCCAGAGAGAGTAGAGGAGGTTTAATACTTCCACCATTGCATGGTTTCAATAATTAAACCCACTTACCTACCCTCATGCTTTCACACTTCAGTTAACCATTTCAATTAACAAAACCATGAGGGGATGGAAAGGATACAGCCTAGTTCCCACTCTGGGAATTTCCTGGAGATTTTGGGAGTGGAATTTAAGGAGGGGAGGGACCTCAGCAAGATTTAATGCCATGGAGTCCAGCCTCCAAAGCAGCCATTTTCTCCAGGTGAACTGATCTCTACAGTCTGGAGATAAGTTGTAATTCTGGAAGAGCTCCAAGTCTCACCTGGAGGTTGGCAATCATAATATAACCTCCCTTTCCTCCTTTTGGCCCAGTCTGAAAAGATACCCCATGCTGGTTTGGTGGAGCTTTTAAAGACTAATAGAGACCCAAGTTTCTAATGCCAGAGGAATGCACTGTGCAATGGAGGTCTGCCTCCACAATGGAAAAGGCTGCTATGCAAGTGGAAATAAGGCTTAGGACCCAAGCCAACGTTGAAGAATTCACTGTTATACAGTTTAACTCTGTATCTAAATATGTTTCTCATGTTGTAGTAATTAGGGTTGCCAGGTCCCCCCTGACCACCAGCAAGGGATGGGGGGTAGGGTTGCCATATCCAGGCTGGGAAACTCCTGGAGATTTGGGGACAGAGCCTAAGGAGGACAGGGGCCTCAGTGGGGTACACCACCATAGAATCCACCCTCCAAAGCATCCATTATCTCCAGGGGAACTGATCTCTGTAGTCTGGAGATCCCCAGGTCCCATCTGGAGGCTAGCACCCCTTGTAGTAACTGTAAGAGGTCCTTTATGACCAAATTATATGTTTACTTTTTTTACTACAATATTTTTGGTCTTTATTCAACTTTTACCTATCTCATACATGGAAAGAACTAAGATATACATGCATAGGATGCAGCAGTCTTTCAAATATTGGGTTCATTTGAAATTTTGCTTTCAAATTCCATTTGCCAAATAGCAGTCTTGTATGCTAAGTTCTAACCAATGCATTTCATGCCATTTTAATTTTAGTAATAAATATGTTTCATTTTAGTAATAAAATAAGATTAGTGTTGATTGAAATGTCAGTATTGCACATGTTTCTATTCACACACACACACCCCAAATTTTCCAGGGGAAAGAGCTTTTGTGTATACGTTGTAGGTAATGGCTTGGAGAACATGCTAGGCAAGAACATCCAAGTTCATGCCACTGCCAGCCAAACCCTGCCTCCAGGAGATGGTGGAGCTGGGAACAGTGCTGTGGGGTGCTGCAGTGAGAAGGGGGAAATCAGCAAAAATTATTCCCCCAGTCTTTTGCTGGCATGAATACCGACCATCAGAGGGAAATGTAGGTTTTTATTTAAGTCTCTGATATTTCCCACGGTCAAAAGTTGTATACATTTTTGCAGCTTTAAAACTGTGTATCTGGAACTGGGTAATAGAAAGCTTTACTACTTGAGATGCAAGTAGGAGGGAGGCTGTGAAAATGAAGTTTCTTCCAGAAGTATAGTTCTTTCAAGTGTATAATACCTCTGTTCATGCTGTAGTGCAGGATATCTGTTCCTCATAAAGTTTTCCAGTAAATGTTTGCTGGCATGGGATGCCAAATTTACTAGGACTTAAATAAATAAATCACGTGAAGTCTGTACAAATTAAGAACTGTCCATGTGACAGGATAGAAAGAGACTTGAGATGGATTTCTTTTTGAATTGTTTCGTGTAATTCTGGCTTCAGAACAGTTCTTGGCAGCTTTCAATGTATCAGTTCTTTGAGGAGCCGCATGCTTTGCGTGAGCCAAGATGTTTGTTTAGACCCTGAGTGGCTTTACTGTGTTGTTCTGTTGGATGTTGGAACTAAAAAAGAAGATTCTTGCAAGCCAGAGTTCTTCAATCAGTGGGGGCAGCTACCTTGATGATGTCCTACAAAATGGTGGTGTGATGTCATTAAGTGGCAATGATGCTCAATTATACTTCCTCTCTTGATTCATAATCCCCCTTTAGAAGCTGAGTCAATGGAACAAAATCAATAAATACACATGTTGCCTTGATCCTTGGTTTCAGGAAGGAAATTAAAAATATCCTTTAAAAAAAAGTCTTTGGAGCATTAGTTTGACTCATAAGGATTTTGTATGTTTATCTGGGTGTGCATCAAAAAACAATATGTATGCTTTTGCGTTTCTAGAACTCTGCATCAAGCTCCATGCTTAGTACAGAAAGGAGGGGTGACAGAGTGCAAAATTAGAAATTGTAATGGAAAGCATCAGCTCCCTGCCTTACCTGAAATTGGGTTTGCGGGGCTGCGTCAGGAGCCAGGGGTCCCGCCGGTTTTCTTCCCTGCCGTGGGGGGGGGGGAGTACGGGCGAGGCCACTACTGGCGCGCCTCTCCCCACCCGGTTCCTTGGAGAAGCGGCTGCTCTGCAAGCCAGCTGTGGGCCAGGAGCTGCTGGCTTTGCTCTGCTCATATGCGGGGTGTGGGGGACATGGTGGAGGCTGGCCACGTGGAGGGCCACACTCCAGGTACCAGCCCCGCCCACCCCATTTGAATGGGCAATCAGGGCCTGGGATAGGGTTGCCAGGTTCCTCTTCACAATCGGCAGGAGGTTTTTAGGGCGTGGCCTGAAGAGGGCGGGGTTTGAGGAGAGGACGGAGTTCTATGCCATAGAGTCCAATTGTCATAATGGCCATTTTCTCCAGGTGAAGAGATCTCTATCGTCTGGGGATCAGCTATAATAGCAGGAGAGCTTCTGCTATTACATGGAGGTTCTTCTCGGCCAGCTGGAATGGGACCTGAGTTTTTCACTCAGGTCTGCCAGCTGGGTATATATTGCTGCCTCGCTCCAGCTCCGGACAGTCCTCTGCTGACTTTGTAATTGTAATGGAAAACAATATGTCCTGGACATTAAACTGGATTACTTTGGATTGTGCCAGATGCAGAATAAGTTTTACAGTTTCACCAAATTGCTGGAACAAAGTAGATAAAAATTGCATGGGGCCAAACTGGAAAAATGAATTTGGGGGCTAAGTTAATGGTAGAAGTTAAGGAACAATGTGGTTTCATTTTTTATAGAAGAAAGTCTGGAACTTGCTGTAAGTGCTAATATTATCAAGAAAGCAGAACATTGGGTTGGGCATGTTTTTCTTTTTCTAGTTCCCTTCTGTACATTCAAATTTATAGAGAGGCTGTGGTTTTCCTACCCTAAAGGACTGATCTGTGTTTGGAGCTTCTCCTACCTTGCTAACGCACTGAGAAGTGGGAGAATGGCAGGTTTTCTGGAGCAGTTTTTTCACCAAATGGCCCCAAAATTTTAGCAATTCAGATCTTCCCTCTCTACTGAAGACTCCCCAAGTTTCAACTGAATTGGATAAAAGGGTCCAATTTTACCTCCCCCTGAAGAAGATAACCCTAGGCATCGTTCTCTCCATTGTTCCCAATGTGTAAAAGGCAGGGAGATGGTGTGTTTTCCATAGCAAATGATTTTTCACCAAATCACAGTAAAATTTCAGCAGATCAAGTCCTCCCTCTTTACTGAAAACCACTCCCACACATATTCACAAGTTTCAACTGAATTGGACAAAGTGATCCAATTTTACAGCTCCTTAAAGATGTTGCCCTCAGCCATTCTTCTCCCCATACGGAAAAAATGATTTGTCGAAGAACTGTTCTTAACTAAATGGCAGCCCTCCCCAAAAAACACAACAAATGAACAACGGTTCAAATAAGAACAGCATATTAATAACAACAAAGGGACTTCCCCTTTGCCCCACCCCAGAAAATACAAATGTGTCCCCTTCATAATTAACCCCCTTGTTCAGGGAAGAAGGAAAAGGTAGCTACTAATAATGATCAAAATAAATCAAATCGGTCTGTAGTCCATGCCAGGGCCAAATGTAGGAATCCAAGGTCCAGTCAGGGGTCTGCATACTCCAAGTAAAGTGTAGGCAAGGGTCTCTAAATTAATGTAAGCCTTTTTAACAGCTAGCATCTCATGTGGAGCAGTTGGAGGGAAATTGCTGGTTAGCGTGATTGGTCAAGGGCAGCTGTGCTAATCTTTCTCATGAATCGGATTGGCTGGGAGACCTGCCTCTCTGTCTCCCCTCACTCCCTTTTGCTGGAAACATGAACAAGCTGCAGGCAGAGAACTGAGAAGAAGCTTCCTGAACGAATTCTGATTTCTTCCCAATAATTAAATGGTGAAAATTATCAGGATTTGGAAAACTAGCAGGAGGGCTTTCACTGTTTTGAATATTGCCTGTTCAATCTGATGGCAGGGAAGTTGAATGACTTTTAGGGTCAGCAATATCTGATTGCACACCCGTAGTAGTGAGACCCCAAATAATCTTTTCCTTTCAATAGTGGGGAATCCTGGGACTTGGTTTTGCTTTGTAATGAGAATTCTGTATGTAAAGTCCATAAAGTGAATTTTTTCTTGGGATTAACATTTTTGAGAAACGTTGTGCCTTCTGTAAAGGAGAATGTAAACCATTAACCAGCCAACTAAATTATAAAGGCCTAAACACTAGGGAATTGTATCCATCATTTTTTAAAACAGTGGGAATTCTGCTGCTGACTTGCATTAGAGCAGGTTCATACCTTAGATCGGGGTCCCCAACAATTTTCAGCCTATGGACACTTTTGGAGTTGTGAGTTCTTTGGAGTCCTGTGGTGAGCGCAGCCACAAAATGGAGCCACAGGAGATGGAGCCACCCAGAAAATGGCTGCTGCAGTTTACCTTCAGTCACACAGTGAAAATCTTTGTGCTGAGTGGCAGCTGCTGCCAAAGAAACATTTTTTAAAATCTGCATAGCTGATCAAATTTCCAGGGGCCAATCAGAACCTTTTCTGGGTGAAAGCCTCACATAGCACTGCCCACTTTCTAAAAATACTTAGTGGGCACCAGAAAAGGTGTTGGCAGGCACCATGGGCAGCACGCTGGGGACCCCTGCCTTAGATGAACAGCAAGTGAAAATTAAAGCAAATGCTTCCCACTGTATTGAAAAGGAATAGGATTTTTAAAAGGCAGCTCCGTTGAAAGGAGATCAGATAAATTCCCGTTTGCTTGCCTCGTCAAATGCAGCTTCAGAAGGTGGTAATTTCAGCATTTCTTTCTGCTTAAGGCAACTGCTGATTAAAGTGGAGTTTTTGTTATTTATAAATATCTTATCGAGACAGATGTAGAATTGCTTGAGGGCAGGGTGGGAAGGGTTTGTAGTGATTTGTAAGGTGGAAACGAATGCTGAAGGTGAAATGTTACATTTAACAGCTTTCCACAGCAGTAAACTGGATTGAAGTTCTTTGTGAGGATAAATTATTAGACTGGTTGAGAAACCATGGACTGTGGCAACAACTTGTAACTTATTCAGCACCATTGATTAGATTGCAGATGCATCAGGAGCTAGAGAGGCTCATCATTAGTTGCGCATAACTTGTAATGTCCATCAGTGATTCCGTGCACACCATTTAGCTAGTGGTAGCCCCTTGCATTCTGTGATGAGTCTGCCACTAAGATGGCTATGAGCCCTGGTGACATGTTCAAAATTATGAGAGAGCTGCTGATCCCATGAGCTGCTTTCTCTGCGTAGCAGATTGTAAATCCCTGTGGCATTTTTGAGCCCTTTTGTCCAGATGGGATTTGAACATTGCAAATGAGGCTTCCAATTACAAGAGATGTTTTAGATCCAGTCTTCTGAAAAGCACTTGAATGACTTAAAGTTCAAACAAAAAAACTGATCAGAAATATGGGGTAGGAATGACAAAGAAGGTCTACGAACTATTATTTGTGGCAGAAATTAATTATTCCTTCTCCCAATCTATATTTCTTTTAATTCCTTGACAGTATTGGTTTTAGGGCTTAGCTTTGGTAGCCATTGGTCCAGCTGGTCCTCATATATCCTCCCACAGAGGACAAAACTAAGTTGTCACTGTTACAGCTGGTGATATGAGAGTGAAATTTGAAGAAATGCTTCCCCAACCTTAACAACATTTCTGTATGTCCATATCTTGTAATAATTCATACTGTACTATTCCTCATTGCTATATATGGGTGTGAAAGATGGACAATGAAGAAAGCTAACAGGAAGAAAGTTGATTCATTTGAAATATGGTGTTGGATGAGTTTTACGGATACCATGTACCTCCAAAAAAGATGAATAAGTAGGTTCTAAATCAAATCAAGGCTAAACTTTCCCAAGAAGTTAAAATGACCAAACTGAGGCTATTGTACTTTGGTCACAATTATGAGAAGACACTGGAAAAGACAGTAAACGTTTAAGACAGCAGGAAAAGAGGACAACCCAACATGAGATGGATTGACTCAATAGCCATGGCCCTTAATTTGCAAGACTTTTAGCAATAGGAATGTTTGGAGGTCATTAATTCAGAGGGTCGCCATAAGGTGGAATCTTCTTGATGACACTTAACACACACGTCTTGTAATGCAATATTACAGAAAAGTATGTATGGAATCCACAGTTGATCTGAGGCATGCTTTGCTCGGGGCCTTTCCTTTTGCCTACTGGGTATGGTGCAGTGGTTTGCTCATTCAGAGAATAGCTTATGCCATTTGTATGGAGGCAGGAAAATATTCAGAATCTGAATCCCTCTCTCTCTCTCTCTCTCTCTCTCTCTCTCTCTCTCTCTCTCTCTCTCTCTCGGTATTTTTGCAGCATATTTGGAAATGTAGAGAATGAGAGAATGTTAGCAAGTGCCATGTAAAACTCAAGTTGACAATAGAAAACAAAATTGGGAGCAGGGGTAAATGCTGAGAAACATGGACAGGAGCACCGTGGTAAGAAATGAGAAGCCATTCTAATGAAGACTGTTACAACAGCTGCTGTAGATCATGTCAGTCCACCAGAGATTAAGAAATCACTCCCCCCCCCCGAATTTTACAGAGCAACAGCAAGGGGGAAACTGAAAAACGAAGCTTTCTGCACATGAAAAGGTATGCATGAGAAATACACATGCCATGATGGAAAGTAGCTTCTGGGCTCTGTTGCACAAAGAGAACATTATACTTTCTGCTATCAAGCATAACCTTGAAGCACAAGCTGTAGAAAATTGCAAAAAGGATACATCAGTTCCTATGGCCCTCTCCTTTATGCTTCTCTGCAGAAACCTAGAAGCATACCAACAGAACCAGTATAGTACGCTTTCTTGCCTCTTTTTCCACTCCTCATTTTGTTTTTCAAACAACGTCATGTGAAAACCACAAGGAATCCTGATATCTTTCCTGTCTTGATCAGTTAATGAAACATAAGCAACATAAATGTTTTGTTTAATTATTTGTTGGGAGTCCAAGGACACTTCAGAAGGCTGGTGCACTGGACCACTGATACAGTGACCTGTGGAAAGACTGCTGTGGCACATGGAGCTTTGCAGCTGTGAGCCAGAAAGGGTGGATGGATTAGCTACTTAGTGCTTTTATCCGGCATGGTCATGAAAATCAACACAACACAAAGTGCAGTACAATGGTCCTTATTTGTATGTACTGGAGCAGCATCAGGATATTTGAGGAAACAGCACTACCATTTTGAAATGGCCACACTGTCCAAGAGCCACTTGGAGAAGAGAGACAGGGGTTTTGTGCAATGCAGATTTTTGAATAACCAAGATTCAGATAAAGGGTTTTTAACTCTTTACGCAAATGAAGTATTTTCTCAAGGCTGTTTCTGACCTTCTTTCCACTACAATGGGAAGACAATGGTGCTTTTGCCATGATTCCTTTGCTGGATATAGGGTCCCGGCAAATGTCCAACTGTGCCAGCTTCTACAGCTGGTCTTGGTGAGTTGGTCAACGACTGTATCTTTATTTTTCTTGTGAGAATTAATCAATGCAACCTGAGTTTGGTTTTACAATTCCTAGAGTTGATTGAACTTCAAAAATAGAAAAGTCAAAAGCATCCAATAATATATAGGCAAGAGGAATGAACTAATTCTTTTAACAATGTAATTCAAGAAAATAGGTGGATTACAAATAAAAATGTCGTTTTTGGTACTAGAATCTCCTTTGCCATGTTTCATCAGAGACTGATTTTAATTTTGCAGCTAAGCTACAAACGTTTTTGAATGCAAGGCCCTTACGTGGAAGCCCTGACTAACTCTGTAACTACATGGTGTTATGAATAGAGACACTGTAATTACTTCCCACATGATTGTACCAAGACCTGATCATGCTACAACTTGATGGTTTGGAGAGTAGATTTTATATGTGGCCTGCTTTTCTTTGTTCATTTGACTTCTGGCACACAGATTTCAATAAGTTGACTGGAGCTGAGCAAACAGCTATGATTAACCACAAAATGACTATACATGCTGTTGGTCAAAGTTATATATAGAATTGCACAGAATCTCAGCACTAATTTTTATGGAGTGGCCAATATGGGTAAAAAGAAATTCCTGGTTATATGTTCAGGCCTCTCCATAAAAAATTGCTAGAGCCCTCTTTATTTTAAGACTCAGCATATTTTCAATATGCTTTTTTCCAAATAGTTGTTTCCAAAAATAACTGTTTCTGAAAATAATGTAATCTTGAGTTGTTAAATATTCTACAGCAGTTTCCAACTGAGCAGAAGCAATACAAGTGTGCTGGCCATTACCAATCCTTTGCCAAGTTCAATCAGTGACTAGTTCTTAAATTTTGCAATAGAATTGATTTTTTAGACATCATATAGTTTGTTTGGTAAACATATAGTTTACTTGGTAAAATGTGGTGGTAGAAGATGGTAATCCTCCAAGTAATAAAGGTGTGCAACCTGCATTTATTTCAGCCAGGTTTCTATTTTTCTCATTAGCAATTCAAGTCAGGTCTTGTTTGTACCCTACAACAGGGTGTGTTTGTGCACCAAACTGGCACAGTCCTTTGGCTTTATCCTTTATGGGGAAACTTAGACTACCTGTCCCTCACTCTTTGAGCCTGCAGAAGTATAAACCATTCGCTAGGCTACTCTTTTTCCAACACAGCTGCCCAGGATATAGTAATTGCCAACAAAAGAGCTTAGGAGAGCTGATTTGTTTGTTTGCAGCACAAATATGGTTGCATTTTTATTGTAAACTACCATGAGCTATTGGAAAGATAGGATTAAAAACACTATTTTAAAAAATAAATAAGGTCCTTGTGGGAGTTTGTGAAAAGGATATGATCTGGAAATACCTTTACAAATAAAAAAAGTTGTTAAATTACTACAGATACATGTTTCTTTTAAATCTCCTGACTTGAGAGTGGGAAAAAGATGTACTAGATGTACTAAATATTACAAAATTTATCTTCATACAATGGGAGAACTGTGTTTTTGTTTTTAATTTGCAATTGTGGACAAAACAGTGGAACGCTTTGTCCCAAATCCATGGTTACTTTTTTCAAAAGTGTTTTGAGAGTAGATACCTTCTAAACAGATGTTTGGATAGAATTTTTTTCCTTCGTTACTTTGAACAAAGGGCCTTTTAACCACGGCTAACTTTTAAGCTAGGCTCACAAGCCGGTCCAGATTCTTCTGTCATATAATTTAGCAAAAGTATTCTGCACAGTATATTGGGGGGACATTTGAGATTTTAGATAGCCCCTTCTCCCCACTTGCAACAGCTTCTGACAGCCAGTGGTGAGTGTAGTTTTATACTACTAACCCCACCCTGAACATAAATTTCCAGATCCTAGATTTTCTCCCCCCCCCCCCCGGCCGTCGCCCCCTGTGCCTTTAAAAAAAGTGACATACATCAAATAGGAATTAAACCAAGCATTAAGAAGTATAAGCAGGAGAGGGCCCTCACTGAATGTATGCCTGGAAACTGGGCATCATATACATAACACTACATATACAAATAAAGTTTTCTTTTCTTTTTTAAAAAATAAATTTTATTTATTTTCTATAAGGGGATACAGAAAGAAAAAAGGAAGAAAACAAAAAGGGTAAATTTGACATTTCATTTGCTAGTTCCATGCCCAAAAAAAATCACTTCTCATCCCACAATAAAATCTCTTTTATAAATTTCAAACACAAATAAAGTTTTCTGATCTACATATGGATGCATGAAGCTGCCTTCTACTGGATCAGATCATTGGTCCGTCTCAGTCAGTATTGTCTACTCAGACTGGCAGTGGCTCTCCAGGGTCTCAGGCAGAGGTCTTTTACATCCCCTGTTGCCTAGTCCTTTTAACTGGAGAAGCAAGGGTTTGAAACGGGTCTTCTGCATGCCAAGCAGAGGCTCTTCCACTGAGCCTCAGCCCCCACAGCAGAGCCTTCATCAATCATGTATCTATGGTCCTTTATGCATGGGTACTTTCACTCATGCTCACCCTTGGAGTTATGCATGAGTTTTCCATCCATTAGGGATGACCTCACGGCCAGCTCTCACAAATTCCGGGTCTTCCCGTTCCTGTTAAATCCTGATTCTTTGATCTCTCCTGAGAACAGCCCTGGTGAAATAGTCCTCATCTCCATGCATAAGACAAAGCATGGGACAGGGGAGATGGGGGGTGGTGTTTTTCTCACAGTAAGCACTACAGTAAATTACAAAGCAGCATTTTCGGGGGGGGGGACTCAGATGCTTCTGGATTTGAGCTTGGTGACTTTGCTGGTGCGTAGCAGCTTTTAAATTCGCAAAACAAAAGTGTGGGTTGAGCGAGTATCAAACCCCAGGTAAAACTCCCATGCATAAACAATCATTGTCTGAGAAGTGGGAGCTTGGGCAGTAACACTGGTATTCCTTAGTGTTCTAGTACCCAAATACTAACCAGGGATGACCCTGCTTAGCTTCCCAGATCTGACAAGATCAGGTCAGCCTGTGCTGTCCAGGTCAGGGATAAAACCTACTTGACAAAAAGTAGCTTTCGGGTACTTGACAAAAAGTAGCTAATGTGGTTTTCCAAGAGACCACTAGGATCCCTGTGT
The DNA here is from genome assembly GCF_029931775.1 of Euleptes europaea. Taxonomy (NCBI): domain Eukaryota; kingdom Metazoa; phylum Chordata; class Lepidosauria; order Squamata; family Sphaerodactylidae; genus Euleptes; species Euleptes europaea. The sequence goes on from NC_079316.1 coordinate 43,793,500, forward strand.
AAAGAGAAGGGTAATGACTTTTCAAATGGCAATGAGAACATCACAGGCCAGTTCCGTGCATGCACTTTCAAAGCAGAGAGCCTGTTAATAGCCAGAGCAGCTCTATATAGGGTTGCTGCATAAGCTTTGGGGAGATATTGCATGACTTTGACTTGTAGGGAGAAGATGGATGCAGTTTAAAAAATTTTACTATACATTTGATGGAACATTTTGCTTTGTTGTCCCAGTACAGTGTGGAATGTCTTCAAATGTATTTTGACATCTGCTGTTGCTGTCCTGCATTGCTTGTCATATGTTACACATGACACGAAGCCTGAACAGTCAGTAGGATATGCTGTGGCTGACAGTTCGATTATCAATGTCAACATCTGACTTTTACAAACATTAATGGGAGTTAGGCACGTGTAGGAGGATCGACTCAGCCCTATGCTAATGAAAGAAGGGAGCAGGAAAATTTAGAGAGCCCTTGTCAGGCAGATCAAACCATCTGCTGACAAATCTTGACCTGTGGGCTGAAATGCTGTGTGTGTGTGTGTGTGTGTGTGTGTGTGTGTGTGTGTCTCTCTCTCTCTCTCTCTCTCTCTCTCTCTCTCTCTCTCTCTCTCTCTCTCTCTCTCTCTCTCTCTCTCTCTCTCACACACACACACACACACACACACACACACACAATTTTTATATGCCCTTTTAGATGCACTGGAGCATTGGGTGTCTAATCAACTATAAAATGATCATCCAGGCATTCAAAAGCATTCACAGATTAATCCTAGTTTAGAATCCAAGTTTGTAGTGTGAACCTCATTTCAGTTTGGACGTCACAACAAAATAACTTTAAAAAACCTAGGTTGTCTTCCCTTTTGGCACAGCAGATGAGGAAGCATTTGAGCCTGAGAATAAATCTGACATGTTTTTATCACAAACAAACCAAAGTTCATTAATGGTATCTGAATGCAGCCATTGTTAGTAAAATATGCCAGTGTTCAGAGAAGGATTGTGCGGTGCCTGATTACCTTTCCCCCTCATGACTATTTTTCAAAATATCTTTATGGTATACCTCTTCCATATTTCACCTACCTCTTTCTTTTCTGTACTGCACCAAAAAAATCCCTAACTATGGGGGTGGGGACAAATTGAAAAAGTGCAATTAAATTATCCCCAAGGGCCATTGACACATTAATTTGAGCACTTCGTATACAAGAAGAATACTTATATAAGTGCTATAATTTATTACTTAATTTATTTTGAGTTAATTAATTTGAGTTTTCTTGGCTCAGAACTTGCCTATCTTTGTTGCAAATTGGATTTTGTGGGCATATTGTTTGAAAAATCCTACTTCTGCATTGTCTGCAGAGTAGGGTTGTGCATATCGATATACCCGAACCGAAAATAAACCCAAAGCTAGCCTTTTTGGCAATATTTGGGTTTTGGGTAGAACTGACAAAAGCCGAATAGGCAATTCCCGACTACCTACCCTACTGTAGAGTATGATGAATCACTAGCACAGGGGTGTAAAACACAAGGCCCAAGGGCCAAATCCGGCCCCTTGAGAGCTCTTATCCAGACCATGAGCCAGCCGAGGCAGCCATCCCCCCCCCCCCGCACTCAATTAGGGCTGGTGATGCATGGCCCAGCCCAACCAAGTGACATTTATGTCATATTCTGCCCTTGTAACAATGGAGTTTTACACCCCTGTACTAGCAGGTGGCACTTGAGTTACACACTGTCTTCTACAGAGCTGCTTGTTACTCTTAGGAACCTCATGATCATAGTTTGATGCATGGTATTTGATTCACTGGGTGGGGTGGGGGTGGCTATCAGATACTATTACCATGGAGCTTAGAATATTACAGAGAGGACAGTTTATTTCATAAGAGCGTAAGATATATCCTACTGGATCCAGCTAGTGGTCAATTTAGTCTGCTAGCCTGTTTAACACATATAAAAATATAAGAAGTGCCCTCTTTTAGCTTCCCATAAAATAATGACTTACTTTGGGGTATCATATCTCAAAATGTGTTTCTGAAGAGGAAAATATGGCCTTATTGCTGAGGAGTTCCTTCCTTATTTTTTCAAGAGCTAAAGGAGAACTTATTTCTCTCTATGAAGATAATTCACAGTGGGTAGCCGTGTTAGTCTGTTTGCAGTAGTCAAAAAGGGCAAGAGTCCAGTAGCACCTTAAAGACTAACAAAAATATTTTCTGGTAGGGTATGAGCTTTCGTGAGCCACAGCTCACTTCTTCAGATACATAGAAATTTTTATAATCACAAGAATGTCCCTGTGGCTAAAAGAGAAATATTGCTACCCCCACGCTAGTACCTGTTATCCTTTCTCTTTAATCCTTTCATTATACCATTCTCAGAATATTTCATTGGAGTCGGCATTGCTGTTTTGCTTAGTCAGCTGTGGCCTGGGAGATGGAAATAGTTGCCCTGCCCCAAGGATAATTGACTGTTAATCATTGTGAGATCCTGGCTGCAATCCCAGCATGAAAGCCGTTACCTATCTAGTAGCTTGCTTGCTTCCAAGCAATGAAGAAATCCCCACCCCCACCCCAATTTTTTCTGTTAAGAATGCACTGTCAGCAAGGAAGAAATGACAAAATAAAGCCAAGTGATCAAGGCAGCGTTCTGAGATTCCAAGGAAGCAAAAACAGAGGCAATTCATAATTTCCTGGCTAACTAATAAATGCTGAGAAATGACAGTGAATGCCACCACCGTGGGGTCAGATCAAACAGTAAAATATGTCTTTGAAAACAATTTTGGTTTATGTTGTGTGAAATCTGAATTGCAAAGAGAAGATATGAAAACTTTGTTCTCCTGTGGAGTTGGCATGCTATTATGCTGAATGCCACAGATATGTCCTTAAATAAATATTAGATTTTCTTAAATGAGATAATGCTGTTTCAGGCTCTTTGAAAAGACAGATTTGTAGGCTGAGATTGTAAAGACAATGACTGGCTTTTGTTAGATGTCCTGAGGATGCTTTGCCTTTTCTTCAGTTTGGTGTCTGATGTTCTGTAATTATTACCAGAGGTAGTTGTTTTGTGGGTGGGAGAGGAGACTTGAAGGCTTCGTGAAATGTATCCTGTAGATTTCAGGGATCCCTTCAATTGCCTTTCTTGACTCATCTGGCTATTAAGAAGTTGATGCCAATAACGTAGGAGCACAATTTGTTTCTAAAAATTATTTATTCCTTCCTCAGTTGTTTGGAAATATCTTGGCCTATAACACCATGGAACCATGACTCATTTAACAGTGTTTCAAACAGGTGGTTGAAAATGGACGTGTTAGTATGTTGTGTCCAAATGAAACAAAACTCCAGTGGCACCTTAAATGAACAACATTTATTTCAAAATAAGCTGTAATGAGACACAGCTTGCTTCTTGACATATGTGAAAGGAAGATCATACTTAGAATTCTAATGGGGAAGATTACAAGGAGAGGAAGAGGAGGAGTTGAAGCACAGAGGTTTGGTGTGAATTCCATCATGAATCTTTCAAGTGTAAAATTTCTGTGTGGGGGGAAAAGCGAGGAGTTGAGGTAGAAAAATAGAATCATAGAGTTGGAAGGGACCTCCAGGATCATCTAGTCCAACTTCCTGCTTAAAAACTTCCAAAGAAAAAGAGCTTGGAGGGCTTTAAGAGGGGAGTGGACATATTCATGAAGGAGAAGGGTATTCATGGCTGTTAGTTAGAATGGATACTAGTCGTGCTGCATACCTATTCTCTCTAATATCAGAAGAGCATGCCTATTATTTTGGGTGCGGTAGAACACAGGCAGGATGGTGCTGCTGCACTCGTCTTGTTAGTGGCTTCCTAGAGGCACCTGGTTGGCCACTGTGTGAACAGACTGCTGGACTTGATGGGCCTTGGTCTGATCCAGCAGGGCCTTTCTTATGTTCTTATGAGTCCCAAAGAATCTTGTTCCACTGAGGAACTTTTCTAACTGATAGGAAGATCTTCCTAATGTTTAGCCGGAAACTCTTTTGATTTGATTTCAACCCATTTGTTCCAGTCTGACATTTTGGGGCAACAGAAAACAACGCTGCACCATCCTCTATATGATAGCCTTTCAAGTACTTGAAGATGATTATCATATCACCTCTCAGTCATTCTCGCTCTAGGTAAGAAGGGCGTCTTCATTCTGGGTTATTTTCCTTATTTGCTAGGGAAGGCAGGATTCAACAAAATTGTAGGCCTTCCGGTTCCCCGGGGGAAATGACCCCCTCCCATCGGAATGCCTCAGTTTTGTTTCCTGCCTTGTCAGGGAAGGAGGTTTCTGGCGGAGCTCCGCCATCTTTTCACAAATTCCTTAGCAATTTAAAGCGGGAAGTATTCCCTTTTTCCCAAAGATTTTTCCCCTCTGTGTTTTTCCTTCCTTACCCTTTGTCTTCGTTTAGTCTGTGTCCGTTCTTTGTCTTCTTGTCGTGGGGTGAAGGGCCCTGAGGGTTAGTTTAGCCTTTTCCCGCCGAAACAAAGTGGCGGCTCCCGGTCAGGACGAATTTATTTCGCCCAAGGATTTAGACCCGGGCCTCCTTACCGCGGCAGCTCCGGACCGCAGGCAGTCCCCGAGCCGAGGGGGATCCACTAAGCCTACCCAGGCCCCCCCCCCCAAGCGAAAGAAAAAATCGGACCCAGCAAAGGAGGCAAAGAAGAAGAGGAAGATCCCAGGCGCGGCTGCTAGCCGGTCGCCTACTGCACCCGCAGCTACCTCCGTGGCTGAGCGGGTGAAATTGGGCGCGGCCGCCGGCAGGATGCCAGGCGCGGCTGCTAGCCGGGCGCCAAGTGTATCGGAGGCTATCGGGTGCTCCGTGGACCCGCCGGGAGCGGCGGGGTCCCTTCTGACTGCCGCGGCTGCTAGCCACGTACTCATTGGCGGCAGCGAGGTTCGCCACACACAGTTGACTTCGCAGCAAGGCTCTGCCTTTGGTAATGTACCAGCGGTCGCGGGGGCTTCAGATAGTGGGGGCTTGTCTGCTTTAAGGGCAGAACTCACGGAGCTCATTAGGAGCGTTTTTGTGGACGGCCTATTAGCGGCCCAAGCGACCCCTACACCTTCTGTTAGAGGCATTGAAGATTGCCAGGATCCCCTAGAGGGACCCAGCACTGCCCATAGACACAAGGATCCTGGGGGCGAGAAGGCTATTAGTAGCCAATCCTCTGGTCACCCCAGGCAAACGGTAGTCGTTCAGCCCCAATCTTCCCCTGATTCCTCTGAGGATGAGAACGGGGAAGATGAGGAAGACTCCCCCCTGGAGGAAGAACCTCCCAAACAGGAGGAGAAGCAGCTCAGGCTCTTTCCTCAGGAGGATTTCCCTTCTCTCTTAATTAAAACTCTAGAGGCCTTGGACCTGTCTGAATCACAGGACCCCCAAGCCTCTGACAAACTCAAAGGATCAAAAGAGTTTTTCCACAGGCATACCAACCCTTCTAGGGTAATTCCAGTTCCTGACTACTTCATGTCATTGATTACTGCAGAATGGGAAAAGCCATTAGCAGGTAAACAAACTCCAGCTATAGCTAAAAAATTCTACGATTTAGCACCTGCCTCGGCTCAATTGCTTCAGCCTCCAGTGGTAGAGGCTCCTGTCTGTGCCTTACATTCTAATGATGTTGTAGCCAGAGATGGCATGGGGTCTATCAGGGATCCTCTTGACAGAAAAGCAGAGGTCTCACTCAAGCGGGCTCATGAAGCATCTGCCCTAGCCATCAGCGCCTCGGTAACATCAGCTCTAGTATCTAGGGCAGCAATAGTCTGGACACGCAAATTACGCCAGCTCATTCCTGAAGGAAATAGAAAAGCCCAGGAGGGGTTGTCCAGGATTTTAAAGGCGGTCACCTTTCTGGCCGACTCCTCTTTAGATACCCTTTCGTTTTCAGCCAGGGCCATTGCCACTCAACTGGTTTCAAGGAGAGCCCTCTGGATCAGACCTTGGCAGGTGGACCATCATTCTAAGGCCGACCTTATGGGGTTCCCTTACCAAGGCAAGAGGCTCTTTGGTGATCAGCTTGACCCTATCTTAGTAGAGACTAGGGACAAGAAGAAGGCGCTTCCCAAGAGCTATAAGCGAGACCAAAAAACCTTCTCTCGTCCTTTTCGCTCCTCCCATACCCTACACAGATTTCGTGGCAAACAACGAAGGGGTTCTTGGAACCCTTTTAGGGGTTCCTTTCAAAGGGGAGGCCGTTACACCAGATCCCAACGTCCCACCCAGCCCTCAGACAGAGCTGGGTATGGACCTCAGCAGTCCAAGCAATGACGCCTCCGTCGGTCCGGTGGGGGGCCGTCTCACCCGCTTTCTGGCGGCATGGAGGTCATCCCAGGCGGATCATTGGGTGTCCTCAATTATCGATCAAGGATACCTGATAGAGTTCCGCGAGACCCCACCTTCAAGGTTCTTGTCCAAAACACAACCATTAGGCAAGGAAAAGTTGATCCGCACTCAAGAAGCAATACGTCATCTGCTAGATATACAGGCCATAGAGCCCGTAGAGTGCTCAGAGCGCTTCTTGGGGGTGTATTCCGTGTTTTTCACGGTTCCAAAGAAAAACGGGGACTGGAGAGCCATCCTGAACCTCAAGTGGGTAAACAAGTTCGTCATCTACAAGAGGTTCAGGATGGAAACCCTAAAATCCATCTCAGAGTCTTTAACTCCTCGAGCCTTCCTGACCTCGGTGGATCTCACCGAGGCGTATCTCCATGTCCCCATCCACCAGAAACACAGGAAGTTCCTTCGCTTCACCTGCCAGGACGAGCATTATCAGTTTCGGGCTCTACCATTCGGCTTAACATCCGCGCCGAGGGTCTTTACCAAGATTCTAGTGACCCTCATGGTGGAGGCCCGCAAACTGGGAGTCCAGGTACACCCGTACCTGGACGACATCCTCATATCCTCTCCCACGCAGGAGCTGAGCCGGATCCACACCAACATCGTACTCAAGATCTTACAGGATCACGGCTTCCTGATCAATTGGACCAAAAGTCAACTGATTCCTTCACAGAGACTGACCCACCTAGGCGTCATCATCGACACTACGACCAGCTCTTTCATCCTCACGACAGAGAAGGTTCAATCCATCTCTTCTCTAGCCAGACAGGCAGCATCAGCTCCATCATTTCGACTCATGAAATTAGCCAAGCTCCAAGGGCACATGATCTCGTGTATCCCGTCTGTGCCATGGGCTCGTTTTCGAGCGAGACCCTTACAATGGTTCCTACGACCGTTTCAAAAGGACATCGCCAAGAAAATGCACAAGTCCCTCAGACTCTCGACCTCTGTCCGAGCGAGCCTAGTCTGGTGGATGATTCCCGACAATCTATCTCGGGGGCTACAGTACATTCATGAAGCTCCCGTACAACTGTTCACGGATGCCAGCCTGACGGGATGGGGGGCGACTCTACACGGTCAACCAGCTCAGGGTCTCTGGGAACCCGATCATCTCAAGAAAAGCATCAACTTTCTAGAGATCACAGCTGTTTGGAGAGCCGTCTTACACTTTGGTCCTGAACTAGTGGGAACGCACCTTCTCATAAGGACGGACAACATAGCCGCCAAGGCTCATTTAAACAAACAGGGGGGATCCAAGTCATCCTCCCTACACAAGCAGGCCTCCAAGATCTTAGAGTGGGCAGAGTCCCACTTGGCTTCGATATCTGCCGAACACATCCAGGGTGTCCAGAACGTTCAGGCCGACTGGCTCAGCAGACAACACCTAGACGAGGCCGAGTACCTGCACCCGGAAGTATTCCACCAAATTACCATCAAATTTGGGACCCCGCAGGTGGATTTATTTGCAACTCCAGCCAACGCCCAGCTCCAGAGGTTCTACTCCAGGTATCATCAAGCCGGGGCGGAGAGAACAGATGTCCTCTTGTCCGCATGGCCGACTGGTCTACTGTACGCGTTTCCACCTCTGCCTCTTATTCCCAGGGTAATCAGACGCATTCGAACTCTACAGGCCACGATACTACTGGTAGCTCCGGACTGGCCAAGACGGCCATGGTATCCGGCATTACAACAGATGTCCATCCAACCTCCCTGGCGACTCCCGTCCAGACACGACCTCTTAACCGAGGGACCGACTTGCCACCCGGACCCCGGGTGGTATCGACTAACCGTGTGGCACTTGAAAGGCGAGACCTCTTAGGCCAAGGGTACAATCCCAGCATTGTCGATACCATCGTGGCTTCTAGGAAACCTGCCACTCAGCGTATATATGGAGCTACTTGGAAAGTTTTCGCCACATGGTGCCACCGTAACGCCACAGATCCCCTGAAACCTAGGGTGGTGGACATTTTAGCCTTTCTTCAAGATAGAAGAAAGCTTGGCTTTAAAGTTTCCACCATGAGACGTCAGCTGGCAGCAATAGCCACCCTAGTCCCTCGAGTGGCAAGGTATCCTTTGTCGAAACACCCTCATATCTGTGCCTTTCTTAGAGGGGTTAAGCTATCTTCTCCGGCGGTGGTTCATAGGTTCCCTTCCTGGAATTTACGCACCGTGTTACAAGCCTTGACTAAATCACCGTTTGAGCCTCTCAGAAAAGTCGACCTCAAGTGGGTCCGCATGAAGGCTCTTTTCCTTACCGCCGTCACCTCGGCCAGAAGGGTATCAGAGCTTGGGGCTCTATCTGTACGGCCGGAGCTATGTGTTTTCCATAAGAACAGGGTAGTTCTTCGGACAGATCCTACCTTTATACCAAAGGTTCATACACGTTTTCACCTTGAACAGGAGATTGTTCTCCCTACCTTTTCCCCTAACCCTTCCAACCAAAGGGAAAGGGAGTGGCATTCTTTGGATGTAAAAAGAGCCCTATGCATATACATCCGAAGAACTCAACAGATTAGGAAATCAGAGCACCTCTTTATTTCTTTAACGGCTCCTAACAAAGGCGGAGCTATGTCCCGGGCGGCTATCAGCAGCAACATAAAGGCCTGCATTTTCCAAGCCTATAAAAACTCCGGAATACGAACTCCGTCCAGCATTACGGCACACTCCGTTAGGAGTGCAGCCACCACTACGGCCTTTAGACCTAGGGTGTCTCTGGAACAAATATGCAATGCCGCTACTTGGTCTTCCTTATCGACCTTTTCTAGACACTACAAGGTGGATACTTTCTCCAAAGATTCCTCTACATTCGGCCTGGGAGTGCTTCAGGCAGTACAGGAGGACTAACTCCCCACCCTAATTCAGATAGCTCTGGTAGGTCCCAGAATGAAGACGCCCTTCTTACCTAGAGCGAGAAAGAGCCTTGGTTCACTTACCGTGAAGGCTTCTTCTGCTCGTAGGTAAGAAGGGCGTCTTCCCCTCCCTAGTTCCTGCCAGAAGCTCACCAAATAAAATAAAATAAAAATCGGGGAGGGTGTCTTGAGTGAAATTGTTCATGTTAACCTTTAAAGGTGTTTTCTCGTTACCAGTTGTTTATTCCTTTTATTACCTTATCCGTCAAAGGGGGAAAATGTTCCTTCAAAATTAAATTCATGATAGTTTTTTAAAAAAGATTAAGTTTGAGCTTTTCAACTACTGAGGCATTCCGATGGGAGGGGGTCATTTCCCCTGGGGAACCGGAAGGCCTACAATTTTGTTGAATCCTGCCTTCCCTAGCAAATAAGGAAAATAACCCAGAATGAAGACGCCCTTCTTACCTACGAGCAGAAGAAGCCTTCACGGTAAGTGAACCAAGGCTCTTTCCCATCTCCAGGCTAAACATACAAAACTCCTTCAACCTTGCCTCATAGGACTGTCTCTAGACCCCTCAACACCTTTGTTGCCTCTGGACACTTTCCAGCTTGTCTACATCCATCTTAAACTGTGGTGCCCCAAACTGAACACAATACTCCAGGTGAGGTCTAACCAGAGCAGAGTATAGTGATACCATCACTTCATGTGATCTGGACACTATACTTCTTTTTATATAGCCCAAAATCACGAGGAGACATTAACTCGCAGGTAAGTACCGAAACAAAACCCTCAGGGCACATAAGCCATGGATTCCAATGTCTGTACACTAGTACACTGAGTATGGGAAACAAGCAGGAGGAATTTATCCTAATGAGCAAATGCCTCCTTAGCTTTTAAAGCATGGCAGGATCAGCTGTTGCAGTTGTAAATGAATATAGTTTACAATGGCTGCCTTATACAGACCCTTGTCCATCAAGGTCAGGCAGCAGCTCTCCAGGGTCTTAGGCATAGGTCTTTCACATCACCTACTGCCAGATCCTTTAACCAGAGATGCTGGTGATTGAACCTGGGATCTTCTGCATGCCAAGCAGAGGCGTTTCCACTGAGCCTCAGCCCCCACCGCAGAGCCTTCATCAATCATGTATCACTGCCTGAGAGGTGGGAGCTTGGGTAGTAACACTTGTTATGAGAATAAGGGCATTTCAGGTATGTCTCTCTTTTCACCTGTGAAATTTCAGACATCCTGCAAAGAATTGCAAGCAAAGTTTGCCTCTCATAACCCATCATTTCACTGTAATAAGAGACAAAGTTATTTGGTTGGGCAGGTAGAATGGCATGACCCATTTTCCTGGTGTGCATCACAACGATGATGATTTCCTTATAACATCTCCCTCTTTCTGCCAGTGCAGGGAAGTATTTAGAGTCTTGGGGGGCAACATGGAGAGTTACTGTCTGTTATTTCTGGGTATGTGGGGGAAGGGTTGGCTCTCCCATTGGTTTCCTCCTGTTGTCAGAAAGTATTCCCAAAGATCTAACCTTAGAACAGTTGCTACTCTGCCCACCTGCTGCCTCCCAGCACTTGTCCATCCTAGGACGGAGCAAAATGAAGGTAGTATAGGCCCTAAGGACACACATCATGAATCTTGAAGCCTGGTATTCCTACTGTGTATCTAGACAGGCATAAGCTATTGCGATCTTGCTGCCAATTATTAAACACTATCTTTCCAGCCAATCTGAAATATCACTGAAAATATTTTCTCCAGCACCATAGTTTACATGGTGATCTACAGAGCGATAGAGAGTCATCAGCTTCAAGAACATGGGCCCCAGGCCCCTAGCATTGAAAGATATATGTTCAGAGGAGCATGTATGGATTCTGATGACAAGCTCCCTGGTTTTACAGCTTTCTAGATCAAGCTGCAAAACAGACAAGACTAGACATGGGCTTCAATAAATGCCTTCTCTCCTGCAATGACATTAAAGGCAGCCATTCTGCAGAAGTGCCAGCAAGATTTTGGCAGTCGCCATATAATTGCATGATATGTGTTGACTGGCTTGTAATTGGATTATTTAGCGCCTGGTTAGACAAGATATATATTTGAGTGTATGATTTTCAGTGAACTGAATTCCTATTAGAAAGTTAAGAGGAGAAGGAAATCAAGGTTTTCTAGATATACAAAACAGGTTTCTGGTTTTCTATCTGATGGGAGTGAATTAATTATCTTTGATACCTGGAAAAAGAAAACCCGTTCCATACTCACACTGTGGCTCATTAGTAAAGCCTTCTTGAATATTAGTATTTACTATAGCAAATTATACAATTGTGTATCTGTTTATTTTCTTTTCAGGAGAACACTTGAGGATATGCCCACAAGGCTACACTTGCTGTACCAGTGAGATGGAGGAGAACTTTGCCAACAAGAGTAGAACGGAATTCGAAGGCATGTTGAAGGAAGCTACTCGCTCAGTGCAAATAAACTTAACATCCCAGTACAAGAGCTTTGATGGTAAGTAAAACAAAGAAGGTATAACCAGGCCCATTTTGGCATAACGGCTGCCCTGTCCTGCAGCTTTCAAGCCAATGTATACATGTTTGTTGTAACTGATTTGCAACATCAGTAGAAGAGATCTAACACTCAACAACACTGAGAAGAAAGTTTAGGTCTAGAACAAGAACCCCCAACCTGTTTGAACCTGTGGGCACTTTTGGAATTTTGCAAACTGGGAGTAGGCACCACAACAAAATGTCTGTGGGGGGTGGGGGGTGGGGTGGAATTGCAAAATGGAAATGTTAGGAGGTTACAAGCCAAGGATTCTCTGGCAGTAAATGTAGCTGTTTCTAAACGGGTAGTTCCTGTACGCACAAAGGTGATGCCTCCTGGGCTCTTCTGAAACATCTATTCCAGTGAAATTGTGAAAGGCCAGGACTGGTTCTTTGTTTTAAAGAAGAAATGCTTTGAGACAGAAACAAGTGGGTATCAGGAGAACACACTGGTGATCACCATAGCGCTCAGAGGAACCCCTGGTCTACAATGTCAAACATCTCCAATTTCTATACAATGTGGTTAAAAACCTGGGTCATGTCCGCACTTGCCATTTGCGGCGCCGACTTCCGCAGGCTTTCCTTGCATGTTCGCACTTCATCTCACCCGAAGGATGCCGGACACGGCTTCAGTGCACAGTTTTTCTGCGGTAAGAGGATCCGCTTATATGGCAAAGTATTAAAATGAAATGTGTTCCTCACGCGGAGCTTTGAAGTGCAAACATGCAACCCCGCTGAAAGTCCACCGCCCCACCCCCATCCTTCCTAATCGCCCACACTCGTTCCCCCCCCTTTTCGGCTTTGCAGTGCTTAGAAGCGAGAGGGTGGGATGGTGGCAAGTCCCACTATCGCTTTCCTCTCGAACTCCCGCCACGCAGCACAATTCTCGGATTTTTTTCCTTTTTTCCCTTTTTTGCTGCCATTTTTTAAACAGCCTTCCCCGCTACCATTGTGGGAAGGCCCACTTTTTTTTTTATTATCCCTGGACCAATCGCTGCCCTTCCTTCGACCTCAGTACAGCGGAGAAAGGTGGCGCAGTGGCAACAGAAACCTTGCAAATTTTATTAAAAAAACGGAGAAATGCGGCACGATGGGAACAGAAATATTATTTCACTTTGGATCCTTTTGTACTCGACACGTATAAATAGCAAGGTAAGTTGCTGGTGCGTTCACGGGCCTGGTTGGGTTTTTAACCACACCATGAGGGTTACCGCACTTTGTATTCCCAGCGATGTATTAAGAGTCTGAAAATGTTATAAAAAACATCGCTTTAAAAGGGTTTTTGGATACCACGTCTTATAAATGGTTGGAAGACGTCTTCACAGCCAAAGGGGCCAAACAAAGTGCGAACAGTATTTTTTATAACGTTTTCAAACTCTTAATACATCAGTGGGAATACATAGAAAGTACGAACAGTATTTTTTATAACATTTTCAAACTATTAATACATCGCTGGGAATATAAGTGTGGTAACCCCCTATGTTTAGCTGGGTTGATTATTCTCCTTTTATTCACAAGGAATTTTGTGCATAATATATGCAGCTAGACCAGCGGCTGACTTTTTGGCAAAACTGAGCTAACTGTGAATCCACATGGAAATGGTTGTCAGAAGAATTGTAGCACAGGAAGGAAGGATTAAATGGACAGCAAAGTAAAACTGAAAACTTCAAGGTTGTTTAACAGTTCTATAGAAATAAGTACAACCTTCAGGAACAACCAAAATTCTTGATTAAACCTGGGACAATTTGAAGAACATGCCGAAATGGGAGCTTTTCAATGGATACTAAGGAGGGACAGTAAGGGGACTCTAGTAACATTATTAAAGCCTAGAAGTTTAAGCAATGAGTGAAATTGCTTATCCAAAGTCTTTTGCACATGTATAAGAAAATGTGTAAGAGGAAAGCAGAATTGTATCCTCCTCCCAAGCAAGCTGGCTTTACATCCACATGTTGGCCACAACTGTAACCAGGTTTTCTGCATGTAGATCCAGTTGGCCCTTTTTGAACACCTCAGAAATTAGGAATATAAAGCTCTGTGTGGCAAGGGATTGCCTCTGGGGTTGGCCATCTGGCTTGTCGTGCAGCTGGCCCAGCCAGATGTAAACATAGTTAACCCATAAGTGATGTGGGCCACTGCCCAGCTCTAGATACCTCCCCTCAATACACTTCCCTTACTACACTACCCCTCCCCAGATACACTCACAACCAGAGTTGTTTCATCACCCAATTGGCCACTTACAGTGCTAGACCAGTGAGAGACACACCAACAAGGGGAAAGGCAGCAGATGTGGTGTGCCTGCCATCATCTACAGTGCTTTTGGCACTACTGCTAGAGCGTCAAGGGGAGCTGTAGAGGTAGTTCTGCTGTAATCCGCCTGTCAGGTACTGTCTAGGCAGCAGGAGAAGAGGTGTGCACCTTATCTCATGCTGTCACTGCCTGCCTCAGATCCATTCAAGACAGGGCAGGATCCTAAGATTAGGAGGTCTGAGCCTCCTGTGTTGGACTTTCTGGCATAGTAGCTGCAAATAAAATTTATTTATTATTACCTGTGTTGGACTCTGTGCATGTTAAATATTGCATCCTACACAAAGTGAGCCTTGTGGCATGGCATAGGGATACGATTCTTCTTTTCCACAAACTATAATCTTTGCGTGTATATGTGCCTAGGTCTAAAATATATTGATCATCTGGATATTTGGAAAGACATACTTCAACAATAAACATGCTTTAGCATGTCTCCCTCCCCACAAATTTCTAATTCATTTAATATCTTGGCATAGGATGGACTTTTTTGCCTGTTTATAATGCAGGGAACCCCAACAACTCCAGTCTCTCGCCACTGAAATAATTACAAACAGGGTTTGTCATGCAATATATTAAATAGAGATTGCCTGATAGCAACATACTGTATACATTTTTGGTTAATGGCTTTTTTCAAGCCATGGTCTTGTGGTCTTCTGGCTGAAGTTGCATGTTTTCTTGATTTCTGGGTGGGTTTTTTCCAGTGGTTTATAAAATATTCCTTTTATTTCTGTAAGATGTATTTCTCTTTACAATTCATCTCAGTCCTGAAGCCACGTCTGTGCTCACTAAAACAAATAAAATATTACTTTATCAAGCCATAATGTACAAATCATTGCTTCTCTCTGGCATGCATAACCTCAATTGAGCCCCTAGGCCAGTGAAGATGTTTCCTGATTCCATCACATTGCTGAGATGTGTGCTTGGTATATGATTTAAGCAAGTCTGATAAAGTTTATGTCATTCATGGGCTGATTTTCTAGGACCAAGATGGACAAAACCGTATTTTACTTATTTTTAGGGTTGCTAGATGTTTTAGAAGCTAAAATGACTAAACTGAGGCTGTCGTATTTTGGTCACGTCATGAGACGACAAGAGTCACTGGAAAAGACCGTCATGATAGGAAAAGTTGAGGGCAGCAGGAAAAGAGGAAGACCCAACAAGAGATGGTTTGGCTCAATAAAGGAAGCCACAGCCTTCAATTTGCAAGATCTGAGCAAGGCTGTCAAAGATAGGACATTTTGGAGGACTTTCATTCATAGGGTCGCCATGAGTCGGAAGCGACTTGACGGCACTTAACACACACAGATGTTTTAGAGAAAAGAAATCTAATAGTAGTAAATGATTTCTTTGGTGTCCGGCTCGAGAAAACTTGGCTATCAGCACAAATATGTGCATGACCTATGGAAATACTCAATGTGGAATGCCAAACTCATTCAGAAATGTCTCATAGTGCAGTTTCCTAGAACTGTGCTGTTCCAGGGTATAGGTGAAAGATCATAGATTCTCAGATTGGAAAAAGACATATAGTCCACGTCCCTGTCCAAAGCTCAAGCAGTTCCTAGAGGTGGTTGTTCAGCCTCTGCTTGAAGGTCTCCAGCAAGCCCACCCCCTACAGGTGGTCCTATTGTCAAGTCACACTTATCATTAGGAATTGTCTCCTAATGTTCAACCAACATCTTCCCTCCTATTAGGATGAGCGTCCAAGTTTACCAGAATAGTAAATATATCCAAAGTTAGACATTTTGGCTTGGCCCAGGTATATCTGAGCAAAAAAATAAAAAACAAAAATAAAAAACATGGAATTCTGAGAATAACAAGAAGTTATCTGCCAGCATTTTGGGAGTGTTTTAATGACTGGGAAGGGATAGCATGCTAGCATCCTCTTAAAGGGACAAGCCCTTCTCCCCCCCCCCCACAGGCCTTTCAGTGTTTTTAATTGGAAAGGGAAGGAATGGGCCGCAGGACTTACCTTGCCAGCCAGGTCTGTGTTGTAGCTGCTGGCCCTTCTCGTGATAGAGCCTGCCTGGGCACCAACAGCTGGCAGGGAATGGCTGCTGGGGCTGCTTGCATTACTGTGAGGCTTGGACTGGTGCCACAGGAATTGCAGCCTTTAGGAGGCTCCAGAGGCCTTCAAAAGGATTCACAATGCTTTGGAGCTTCACAATGGCCTCATAAGACTCCCAAAGGCTTCCAGAGAAGCCTGCAATTCCTGCAGCACTGGCCCAAGCCTTGCAGGAATGTAGGCAGGCCCAACAGCCAATTTCCACCAGCTGTCAGTGGTGAGAAGGGCCAGTGGCTGCAACATAGACCTGGCTGCAAGATATATCCTGCAGCTGCCTCCTTCCCCTTTCAGTTTAAAAAAATAGAAAGGCCAATGCTTGACTATCAGCTGATAGTGAGGCCTTGACCCTTTAAAAGGGTGTCAGCATGCTCTTCCTCCTTCCCCACTCTTGCCTGGGGAGGACGCACTTCACAAAATTCCATTTTAATTGCAGTTAATTTGAATGAGTCTAAGATAGGCCATTGCTGCTTTAAAGGGGCATGTTTTTTGGTTGCTGAAGTTCAGAACCTGAATATTATGCCTGAAAATAATTCTTAACCTGAAAAAACACACACGCACATATGCCCCAAAATTCTGGCACCACTGCAGAAAAACCTGAATCAAAATTAAAGCAATAATTTTTGAAGTGCACACCCCTACCTCCCTTATCTGAAGCTCGTTAGATCTAGTCTTTACTCTCTTCCATGTGACTGACAGTCCTTCAGGAATGTGAAGAGCACATAATCTTGTCTGCCCTCAGTCTTCTCTGCTCCACGAGGCAAAACTTGCCCAATTCTTTCAGCCTTTCCTTGTATGACTTGTTTTCCAAACCTCGACCATTGTTATTGCCCTCTTCTGAACCCATGCCCATTTGTCTGCATCCTCTTTGAAGGGCAGCATTTGGAGGCAGTACTCCATAGAGGGTCTGGCTGGCACCAAGGAGAAGGGAATGGTCATTTCTCATGGACTTCAGTAATACGCTTCTGTTAATGCAGCCTAACATTACATTCACCTTTTTTTGCAGCACCTCACACAACTTATGTTCAGCTTGATCTATTATTTTAACTCTGTCACATATTTCTATATGTAGGAAAATGTAATATAGCACATCTGGGAGATATGTGTGGGCTGAAGGAAGTGAGTACAAAATGACAGTGCTACCTAATTTTTCAAACAGGTGTGGATTGGGGAGGGCATAGTTTCCTGCAGGTTAAAGAAAAAGTTAAGTAATGGAGAGGATCCCACCAAGCTTTCCACATCGCAGTGTGCCCTCCAGTGTGCTACAAATCACATTTATTTAAGTGAAAGTAGCAAGCCACTGCAATTAATTTAAATGAGTCTAAGATAGGCCATTGCTGCTTTAAAGGGGTCATTCTGATGACTACTATTGCATTAAAAGCAGCTAGTAATAAAAAAGAAGAGTCACAGAGAAATGTCATGTATGAAACTAACATGATTTTCCATAACAAGTAGATCTTTTAACTGTTGCTTAAGCGAGGAACCAAAAGCAATTTAACAGCAATTCTTACAATAAGTTAAGGGTTTTAAAGAAGAACAGATTTATTATTGTATCAGCATTTGTGAACTAGAGCCCACTTCATTAGATGCATGAAGTGTATCCTCAGTCCGCAGATACCGGGTACAAAGAATAGCCCAAAGTCTATGAAATGCAAGAAGTCTAATCCATGATATTGCATTTCAGAATTACCAAGCTGTAAGGAAACCTCTGGATCATTGAATGGTTGTGTTTCATGATCTCTTGGCCCCACTATTTACTATTTTCTCTCATCTACCCTCTCTGTGTGTGCATGTGTGTATGCACTGTATAAAATGTATAGGTCCTAGGGATCCATCCTGTTTATGGCACAGTCTCACAACAGCATCTTGCACCACCAGGAAATTCCTTGCCCTGGAGGCAAATTCCACCATGAATGGAATGGGATCTGTAGGATCCAGCCCAGCACAGTCTGCCAACTGAAGGAGTTGAGCTCTAGGCCACAAAAGCTTCTATGACAATAAATTGCTAGGTCTTTAATTTGCCATAAGTCTATTTCTTCTGTTTTGCTGTAACAGACTACCATCCTACAATTATTATATTTTTAAAATCTGACATTTCCAAACCAATTGACAGGCAGAGAAGTAGAAAATACTGCAAGGAATGGATTTGCTTTCTTTAAGGTAATTTCACTTCCTGTCCCTTTCAAAGATTTATTTTTACTGCTTTGTTAAATAGAACTCAGTTTCTACTGAGCAAGGATGGGTATACAAGGAGATAGAATGCATTCAGATATGAGCCTGGTTTTAGCAATCCAACCACAGGTAAGGCAGGATTGTGTTGCGTGCAGTCCTTTCTCTGTCTCTGTCTCTCTCCTTCCTGTGCAATTACTTTATTGTGTGAATATGACATGTATTTTTCAGCTTTGATACATGTGATTGGAAACCCAGATTTTTGAGGGTACGTATTTATGAATACGAAAGCTGGAAAATATGCATTTTCCCACAAAATGGCAATTATCGCATGGAATGCACTGTCCCATTATATGAGTTTGGAAGAGTTGTAATGTAGTTGGTTGCCAAAGCTGTAGTGACCAGTCAGGGTTATGATTGCGTCTTTAGTAACAAGGGTTACTTGTTCTTCCATTCTGGAAGAAGTGACTACTACCCTCTTTATATTTACACACCGAGTAACTTGCCCCAGTGTGGCTTCATTTATCTAATTATGAAAGCAATGAATTAAGACTCTCTCTTGTTGAAAGGAGTTGCTGACATACACGCTGTAGCCTCTGAAACATCCTTTGACTATGTAAACAAACTGGGTAGGAGAGAAACAAATCAGAACATGCCCTATTTAACTGTGGTTGGGTTAATCAGTCCTGTACTGGCTATTAGCTGCAATCCCACTAACAGCAGGCAACAATATATAAATCGTGTTTTATAGCTCTGATACAATGGACACCCTGTAGGTCAAAAAACTTCCAGTCTTGACACAACACAAGGTCCATTGCCATCCTAATGTGGCTGGTGTGCCCAGTTCTGTATCCATGTTTACCACTTACACAACATCAGATAATAATATTTGTTGGTGCTATCCCATATGTTTTGACATTGTGTTGTGGATCTTTTTACATCACCAGCACAGTCCTGCAGAATTTTTCTAATAACAGCATTGTTATAGGAGCCAGCATCAGTTTTCGAGGTGCCAGCCCTGTGCTGCAGTAGGGAAAAAGTATCAAAAACCTTTGCATACCAACTGGTAACTCCAATCCTTTTCCCTGCAGGAATGCATTGAGTTTTCAGTGGGCTCAGAGCTTGACTGATTACATAGGGGTGCCTGTTGTGTGAACTGTCCCTTTGAGATTGCCTCCAAACACACAATGCCAAGCACTTGTATGGTGGCTGCTGCCAGATTGCAACTCCATGCCATTCCAACTATCAGATTATGTGGACTTTTCCCCCCTTGTTGCTTGTTTACAGTTCTATATTTTCCACATTTCTTCACCAATGATCTGAAATAATGTTATTAACTGGCAGCAGTGGTGATGGTTGATATTGGGAGCCCTGTGTACTCTCAGTATTCTCCTATCACTTGTGTTTATTCTTGTGTAGGTTGATGGAGATCCACAGAACCACTGAATTTGATCCCAAAAAATCCGCCTGGTTCAAAAGGATATGAACTCAATAAGGAAAAATAATAACCATGCCCCTTTTAACACAACAGTGACAACCAGCTGTTTACAGAAGAACAATGCACATCAGCATATAGTGACAGGTGTGCCCTCCGCTGGTAGTTGGGCAAAACTTTATTGTCAAAATTGCTATCTGTAGCCAATAACCACTGAATTCTTAACCCTCTGATGTTCAGAAGCATACTCAGAAGTAATGAGACTTACTGTCCATTAGAAAGAACACAACATTAACATCATTCATGATTTATCTGACTATATGGGCCTTTGCCTAAGCACTACCTGTCCTGTATACAGACAGACCCTTGGACAAGCTGGAATATTTGCAGACTGATCAGCAAAAAGAGAATTCTAAGACAAAACAAAAAGCTGTGCACTAATATCTGCCAGCAGTGTCTTCAAACTGCTTTAAACGTTTTGAATGTGACTCATGTCACCACTAGTAGGGCAACCCCCTTTTATTTAGGAAGTCATGTCTTTGGGACTGGTACAGCATGCCATTGTATCCTTCACACTGGTAGCACAGTTGGCAAAAAAGCAATGAATAAGAGAGGAGTGTGTCAATAGGAAGTGACAAAGAGGGGCTGCACATTCAACTGAACAAGGCTGTCCTTATGACATTAATCAAAGCTCCATTGTTAAACCCTAATCTCTCTCCCCACCCCCAGCCAGCCTCCCTCCTCTCTTTCTTTGATTGTAATATTATACTGGTCTCTTCTCTTCCCAAATACTTGGACGGTGTTTGGTTGAAAAGCCTGGTGCAATAGTTGACCTTTTGTTGGGAGCCAGGAATTTGAATTTTCAAAATCATTGGGTCCTTTTAAGAAAATGTTAATATGCAATTTTAAAAAAAAGTTCCTTTATGAATAATTTCCATACTAGACAAAGGCTGACAAATTATTGTATTTGTAAACTGCTTTTGTCAAACATTGTAAACAATTATTTTTAGCAGGCAGCCTACCAAGTGATTCAATGCCATCTTAAAGATTTCTTAGCATCAAATCAGTGAAGCGCTAATTAATAAACCAGGCAAAGTGGGTGGCTTAAACCATAGCAATGACATTTTATTTGGACAGTTATATATTAGTGAGTTCACATTCTGAGGGAGATTATGTTGGAAGTTGTCATGAACTAAAGAGTAACACTTTGATTTATAAAAATTTACTGTTTCGCCATTGTTGTTTCAAATTTCAAGCCCAAACCAGAGCTGCTGTGTAAAAGAAACTCATTTATATTAGCAAACCAATTGAAATATCAAGCACTCTGCAGAAGGATTCAGCACAGCTATTCTAATAGTTTAGACTTGAATTATATGGGAAAGGATAAGTACAAAAATAAGAGTTGGTTTTTATATGCTGACTTTCTCTACCACTTAAGGAAGAATCAAACTGGCTTACAATCGCTTTCCCCTCCCCTCCCCACAAGAGACACCCCATCCTATAATTATGTATGTGTAGGTGTGGGGGAAACCAACCCAGTTGACCAGATTAGAGTCCGCTGCTCATGTGGAGTAGTGGGATATCAAACCCGGTTCTCCAGATTAGAGTCCACCACTCCAAACCACCGCTCTTAACCACTACACCGTGCTGGCATAAACATCTAATGAGTCAGTGTTTTGGTTTGGAGAAGAGATTGCAGAATTTTTGTAATTCTTTTAATCACTGTTTAAAAGAGAAGATAAAGTGCGCACACAATGCTTATCCTGGGCCGCCTTAGATGGTTGTGGGTCTTTAATTGAATCCCCTAAAATAACATTTCCTAGAGGCCAGTCACCTATAGCTTAAGAATGATGCATGCAAATATACACAAGTGCAAACACACAAACAAAAGGACATTATCTGGTCAGTTGCATTGTCCTGACCAAATCAGAGGTAATATATTGCATTGTGTTTAGCACTAATTGGCTAAACTAATGTAAATATACAACTTACAAATGTTCAGGGTGCTCAGCAGCTCTTGCTGTGAGAATGTTTGTAGAGGGAAATGGGGAGGCAAAACTTCAAATCAAGAATTTCATGAAAATCAAAACTCAGTAAAATACAGGGGGAAATGGGCTCTGAAGAAATCATAGTGAGGAACTGCAGTGAGGTCAGGAGGAGCTGTGTGCTATGGGGAGGAAGAGAAGTTGGGAATTCAGCAACTGGTTGGTTAAAGGAAGTATGGCCAAAGACAGTGGTCCTAAAACACAGGAATCTAAGGATATCACTGGTGTTTGAAAGATGGATGGATCTATAGAAGGTAGACGCCAAGAAATAACATAAATACATATGAAGACAGCTTCATATGAAGCTAGGACTATTTGTTAAGAAGGAAACACAGAGACAATTGGAGAGCTGTGGCCTAAACAGCTAAGGGGTCAAGGATGCTAGATGTACAGTGTAGACCTGTTGTGCAGGAAGTAATTTCTGTGAATTATGCCTTCTGTCACTGTGCCTGTCGAATCTTAAGGAGGAACTGGGCATCAGGAAGCAGCCACATAGGATCCAGGCTGAACATAGGTTTAAAATAATTATTGGCATTAGGTTTAGGCTAGCTGAAGGACTGCCTTCTGCTGTAACAACATGCTTATCAGCTAAGATCAACATCTCAGGCCCTGCTATGTATGCTACTAACTTCTGGAGTAAGGTGTGGTTGATTCAGACCGTTTTTCAATGGTGGCACCTAAATTATGGAATGCCCTTCCCACAAAGATTCTTCTAGTGCCTAGTTTCTTTTATGCTCCTGTTTTATTTGTCCAGGCCTTTTTAGTATTGCATTAATGGATGACCTGTTAATGGTCTTTGGTATCTGGGCAGTGTGTTATTGTTTAATTGCTAGTTCTTTAATTGTTTGATTGCTCTTAATTGCTGTGGTATTGTGGTTTTATTATTTTATTGCTGATTTTATTGCTTCTCTGGCTTCTATTCTGGGCATGCTGCAGTTTTAATTTGCTGTTGATATTATTGATTGCTATTTAGCCATTGTTGTGACACTGCTGTTATTTTTGCTCTTTCGTTACTACCACTGGCTTTATGTTCTTAGCTGATTTTAATTTATTCTTTTGTAAGCCATCTATATGGAGAGTTGGAGGATAAATAACAAATGTGATGTCAGCTAAATCCACAGAATAGCCCATGTCAGCCTTCCTCAATATTGCGGGGCCAGCAGAGGATTTGTGTGGGTTCAAAACCAGTTTGTCTGGACTGTAAGTAAACAGCTCTGAAATAGTACAGTCATAGTTGAAGTGAGAAGCATCTTCTTCTAAGGCCAAGTCATGTACTGCACAAAGATAATTCCTGGGTAGGAAAAAGAATTCCATGTACACAGTCTCTTGTGAAATGAGTGATATGCTTATTCTTTTGGCTTTCCAATCCATGCATTGCCATCAGAATGAACACTTGTACACTGCTTAATAAAGGATGCAGACTCTCTTCAGAGATCATCTTCATCAAGAAGCAGCCCATTAGCTTCAACAGTGAAACTCTTGTCAGAGCCATGAAACCCCAGGAGTGAATTACCTCAGTGCCTGCACTCTTGAAAGTTGACTTCAGAATCCGTTCTCTGAAGTCATCTTTCTTTCTTGTGCCATGGCTGTTGTTTTGGGAAGCAGTTGGCGAACCTGACAAACGTAGCATGTTATCCCACAGAGTGGTAAGTCTATGGCTTGCGTAGGAGAAGTAAACAAGGCTCAGAACAAAGGAAGTGCTCCCTTTATTCTTCTCAGAAGCAAGGCAAGAGGCAGCCGTGAGCAGCCCTGCTGTTTTGGGTGTGCGTGTGTGGAAAGAATCCTCCTTCAGAAAACACAAACAACACAAGTGATTTATGACAACCCTGCTGCTGCTTTCAACAGGAATCAAGCTTTGGCAAAGAGACAATTCTTTCTCATACAGTGAGCAGCGGCATCCCTCTCAGTATTTATGGTTTAGCTGAAATGGGGCAAGGTGTCTATCAAAAGCGCATTCCAGAACTTGGGGAGATTAAACCTGACAGATAGCTGCCTCAGGGAAGCGAAGGCTTCTATTCACCTGTAACAGCTTGAGCACCTGGAGGTTTGCTTTCTCCTTAAAGCCCCTTCTCCTCCCATTAAAGCTGCCAGCATCCATTGTAGGCTGCAGGGCACAGTTTCGTGTGTGTGCAGCAGTTTGTTTTAAAGAATGACATGAACACAATTTCTCTCTCTTTCTTTAAAAAAAAAAACTCTGCTGACTGGATGAGAAGATGATGCTTCTGGGTTCACTGGACAAGGAATAACAAAGCCGATAAGAGAGAGCAATAGCTGACATATATCATGATCTGCTGTGCTTAAAATAACTGAAATTTAGGTCAGAAAAGTGTTTCCTTTAGCTCCGTATGCACTAGTATAGCAGATGTTGCCATGTTGTGTCTCAAATGGATCTGCGGTCTTCAGGCAACTGTGGAATTACATCTGTTTTGGAACTTCAAATATAGTGCAAGCTTTACTGTGATATACAGTGGCACACTAAATTAATGAAGTACAGTCAGTTGTTTCAGAGGATAGCATTGGTGGATTTTACTTTAATGTTCTTGGGACTAATGTCTAAATCCCTTTGGAACCTTCTGTTTCAAAGAATATACACACAATCAGCCTAGCTTTGATTATGAATGTGTAATGTTGCCATCAGCTATTGAAGAACACTTTGTTTCCGAGTGTGGTTACAGTTGTGCCAGGTGGCTTAGGATCAACACTGTAAAATATAATAGGAACAGCAAAATTCTTTCTGCATCCTATTTCCAAGAATCTTTTTGCACCGGATCCCAATTACGGTAACTGTTATTAACACCCACATTGCAGTTCCTTTCCTCTTTTCCCATCAGAAACTTAATTCAGTTAAATTTCTTGTTAATGAAAACATTTTTTACCCTTCCCTTCCATCTTATAAAAGTTTTCCAGTGCAGTTTGCATTAAAACAAAATGATGTAAAATGGCAGATAATAGAAAGTTGGTTCTGGTAACTACTCCATTGACACCTGCAATATTGACTTTAAAAAATAGATTAAGGGTGGGTTGGATCCTACCAGTCTTTGGGGGTTACCGCACTTTGTATTCCCAGCGATGTATTAAGAGTTTGAAAACGTTATAAAAAACATCGCTTTAAAGGGGTTTTTAGATACCACGGCTTATAAATGGTTGGAAGACGTCTTCACAGCTAAAGGGGCCAAACAAAGTGCGAACAGTATTTTTTATAACGTTTTCAAACCCTTAAAACATTGCTGGGAATACAAGTGCGGTAACCCCCTTCTGTCTAAAGAGGGAGGAAGTATCCATTTTGACCACTTAGAAGGCTAGAGGCTGCAGTGAGGAGGAGAATCAGACATGATGAAGCAGAAAAGGCAGGCTCCATGCCTGTATTATTAACTACCACAAATGATACATAAATTTTGTTCATTGGAGAAGTATGCTGGGCATGATATTCATCCCCTGAGAGGTGGGCTAGTTTTGTTTCCATTTTACAGAAGTAAAACTAGGGTAGAACGAAATATTTCCCACATGTTCACTGCTTGAGAAACATTAATATAATGAAGGAGAAAAGTTTACAGCTAGCCTTCTACCTGACTTACTAGTTCTCCTTGTTCAGGGAATTTGACATAGGGTAATAATACACACCTGCAATCTGAAGAGATACGGTCAAAGAAGGGCTGTAGCATGTAATATATCAAAATATCTTTTTTGTGTGGCTGTGGCCATGTGGTGGAGATGGGACTTATACTTGGGTCTGAAATCCAATTCCTACTTGCTGTCCATAAGATCACGCTGACCTGGATAGCCCAGGATAGCCCTATCTCATCAGATCTCAGAAGCTAAGCAGGGTCGGCCCTGGTTAGTACTTGGATGGGAGACATCCAAGGAAGTCCAGGGTTGCTACGTAGAGGCAGGCAATAGCAAACCACTTCTGTTAATCTCTTCCCTTGAAAACCTTAAGGGGTTGTCCTAAATCTGCTGCAATTTGATGGCACTTTCCACCACATCCATAGGACCATATTGCATCTGAAGGTTGCTGCAATATTATATTAAAGAAAGTCAGACCATCAGAATGTTTAGAGCCACACAAAAGAATCCAGAGGAGTGGTGTCTTGCAAGGATGTCTGCTTGCTGGTGCAATAACTGATCTGTGTAGGCATACATTCAAAACCTCAGATGACAATGATATATGGGGAGGGTGGGATCTAGTGGAGAACACTGACCAGGTTCCAGCAGTGCCTGAGATAGAATCCAGATTGGTTGCCCCAGTTAATCTAAACTTCACTTTCTCACTAAGGGTACAACAGTCTTGTGTCTCTATCACATCTAGGTTGAGTGTACTTTATTAGGGAGTAGGTCTATATCTGACACACACACACCCCATTATGGGGATGGGAAAGGGAGAGGAATTAGATTTTAGACTGCCTCTCCTTATACCAGATGATGGATACTATAAACCCATGCACTATGCATTTGTTAGGCAGCTAGGCCTGCATGCAATGCAACTTCTGGATCAGGAACAAGAACATCGTTAACCCAGCTTGTTAATACTTATCTTCCTTCAATTAGTTTTCAAATTGCATATTGCTATTATTTTTTAAGGGAAGCAACTTGCCAACAAATCAGAGGTCATAGTACCCCTCAGTCAAGATGAGAAAATATTCATTATGGTTTCTGGATTCAGTGTTGAAAATGCTGGAGTCAACCAGGAGATTGTGATGGCCTCAAAGAGTAGAGTTGTTTCCTTGTAAAATGTAAAGCCTTGTTTTAATGCCCATAAAAATGAACAAATTGTTCCTTGTGGAGTAGAAAATGGCAATAAAGATATTGCTTTGCAGCATGTGGTAAAGTTGCTGTTGAGATTCACTTCTGTAGGGAATGGAGTACTGTTTGGTTAACTTGAACCTCTAAAGTAGCTGTGTCAAATTGTGCTATTCCGTCCTTTGATTCTTTAGCATATGCTGAGATTTATTTTCAAACTGCCTCTCTTTTAAATATTGCCAGCTAACATTAATTTCCAGGCAGCAGTATTTTTAACTCTCTCTGTGCCTCTGTACCTTGCACATCATGATGGTTTGCACAATGCCTTGGGAAAAATCCTTATTTGCTGCAGTTTTGCTTTTGATTGTTATGTCCTTGCCATTTCACTTCTGCTGCCAAAATCTCTTTGTTTGGCATTGAGTCCGTGCAATTCCCATTCCTACATAGACTCCCCATCCTTTCTTTATCTGATGGATCTTCTTTGCCCTTTTTAAAGCTCCTTGCCCCATCCTCTTTCTGCCTTTATTTCCTGTTATGGACACTCTCTTGACCATCCTTCCAAAAATATTTATGTCCTTCACTGGTCCAATGATCTCTTATTCTAAAACAACTCCGCTTATTTTCAGTTACGTGACCCCATATGGGGTCGCGACCCACAGTTTAAGAAGCTTTGCTCTATATGACAGATCTTCAGATACTTGAAGATGGTTATCATATCACCTCTCAGTCATCTCCTCTCCAGGTTAAACGTACCCAGCTCCTTCAATATGTTCCAGATCAGTATTCAAGTATATACTGGGGTCTCTATATGGTAATGTCCTCTTTGAGTTGGTATTAAATTCTCTGAGTAGAGTATAAATGACTATAAATAAGCTTACCAATATTCTTTATATTGCTCTGATTTATTTCCCAGATTTGTTATTTCACTTGGAAAGACCGTGCTGTTGCATTTCATGTTTAGGGTCTGCAAATAAGTGTTTCTTAAATGATGTCCAAATTCCCCTTTCTTTGTTTTGATACTACCCATGACACCCAGTAAGACAGCCATAATCAATTCTGTATGAACTTGTTTTCATATTGTGCCCAACACTGTTTGGCAAGCATTTTGTGGCCTTTAAGTACACAACTATTGTTATCGTCTTGCAAATGAATGTGCACATGGTCATCAGCTGATTACCAGAGGCTCTGTGTTGCATGACTTGCTACTGAGAAATTAAGTTATATAAATACATTTTATGTCCTTGCAATAAGTCCAAAGCTCCATGAAATACAATTTTAAAGAGTCTGGCCCATTCAACACTGAAACAACACAGGAAATACGTTTGACCTTTCTTAAGTGATGGTTGGTAAATGGTGATTTACCAGGCTCAACAGTCATTACTTAACCTGTGGCTTTATTACAGGATCAGTATTCCAAATCAGTATTCAGTGTCCAAAATGAACTTTTGTTTTGGGGAGTTCAGTAGGAGTGCCTTGGTTTGTTTGTGTGTGTTACCTATTCCTGAGTGTGTGTGGGGGGCTGGGTTCCATGGCAGCTGGAGGAGGCATAGTCACACCACCTCCAAAGCAGCTTGCTGCCAGCGCAGCAAGCCAAAAAATAAATTTAAAAAGAGTTTATTTCAAAAAGTCCTGTGAAACTCCCCATAGAGTTCCACAGGGCTGCGCCACGATTTTGCAGGCATATCTCGCCACCTGCAAAATGGCACTTTTTGGGACTGAAAAGTGTTAGGAAGTTGCCTAAAGGCAGCTCCTCCCCTAGGAACGCCCCTAGAATGCTTCTCAGGGCAGCAGCGTGAGCATTCATGCTGGACATACGCAGCTGAGGAGGCAGTGTGGGCACAGGAGGCTGGCGCTGCTGGGCGGCGCCACAGGGCCAACATAAGTTGCCTTGTTGCATCTATAAGATGCATAAGTTGCATCTAAGCCAGTTTGCATGGCACAAGTGACACAGACACTGACGTAGAGATCACGCCAGTTTCTATGCGGCTCCAGGCCCCCCCCCCCTTTAGGAATGGGCTGTTAGTGCTAGAAGATGTCCTGTTAAATAGATATTACATGTTAGGTGATTGATTACCTTTTAATTTTAAATAGAGGATAGTATTACTCAAAATTATACTTGGGTCCTATTCTTGTAGGGTTGCCAAGTCCCCCCTCTCCTCTGGCGGGAGGTTTTTGGGGCAGAGGAGAAGCAAAGATCGTGCACGCAGCTGCACCAACTTGATCACGTCACTTTTGGCTTATACCCAGAAGTGCCGCATCGCAAAGGGCCTTTTACCACTCAAACTGGGAGTCTGAGTGGTAAAAGGCCCGTTGCGATGCGGCGCTTCCGGTGTAAACCGGAAGTGATATGGCATGGTGGGAAGGCGTATGTGAACGCGTTGCCTGCCGATGCTCAGCTGGTCGACGGGCAGCCAGGTGGATTGGCGAACGTTTGCCTGCCACCACCTGGCACTTGGCAACACTATATTCTTGAGTGTGTGTTTCTGAAAGGACTCCCTTTAAAAAGTTTATATTGTCAAAATACAATTGAACTGTAAATTTAATCCTGACATAGCCAAAGAATGCTTGCTCGTAAATAACTATGTAGCATGAAGAATAACATTTATTTTCTGACAAAAGAAAAACAGCATAAAACACTGTCATATTTATTATCACCTAAAATAAAGAAAACAGGTGGTATTATTTTCTGCCCTATGTATAGATAAATCATCTGATTTCCATAGATCCTACTGGCCTTCAAACTTTTAAATATGATATATTAATTTGAAAAGGTGAAAGTAGCCCTTTAAACAGCAGCACTGCTTTAAGGAGGGTTTGAAAAGGTCAAAAGCTTTATGACCAGCACTTGGGTTGTTAAAAATGTGAGACCACGGTTGCATATTAAGGGGAATATAATTTTATATAGCCCAAAAGCACTAGTATGTTGACCAAACTCCTCGTCTTGTGAAGAATTTTTCAGTTAATTTGGATTCACCTGTATGTAAAGTAGTTTGTTCTGGCCTGGACCAATAACTATTTGAACTAGTTTACATATAATACTAAACACGTTACCATACAGGTCTCATGAAACTTCAGTTCATTGCTTCTTCCTAAGAGAAAGGGCAACCACCACTCATTTGCTGCCCCTCCCCTAACTTTGGCTCCTTAACCAAGTACCAGTGGTACCAAATCCGAATGGATTTTCAGATTTTACACTATCCTTTCTGTTGGCTTGCTAAAATGGAAATAATTTGCAAAGGTCTGTCAGCCCAGAGATACAGGTACTGCCTGACTGTGAGTAAACATAAAGAATCTACCTGATTATTTCTGAAACAGATGGTGATATTGCAGTGAGAGAGAGAAAAAGAGGGGGGAAATCTCCAACAACAAAAAAGCATTTAAAGGAATAATGAGTTGCAGCAGTGTGTCAGTAGGCTATATTTCCTTTTCTGAAAGGATGCACTGATGAATTTTCGTTGAAAGGATTAAATAGATTGGAATCTTTGCTGTCATAAAAATGGCTGCCTCCCTCTTGTGTGATATATTTGAAAAGGACAACTGTTCCAAGATAACGGCTGGTATCTGTGCAGGCCACAAAGCACAACATGGATGAAATGTTTCCCTACCGGACCAGCATGATTGGCTGTGGCACATGGACTGAGCGCTATAGTCATTGCCATTGGACCGTTTGATGTTTCCTGTTGTGTTTATGCCAAACAGGCCACAAAGGCGAGATCCAACAGCAGGACATTTGCATCTTTGCAGACCTAAGCAGTATATTTTATTGTATATTAATCTTTACAATAAATCTGTAAATGTAGTGTTTTCTCAGTAAATTAATCCCGTTATAGGAAGTTTTGCCCAGAATGGTAGACTACAGAGTCCTGAAAGTCTAACAATACCCGAGTCTAGAAACAAAGCAAGAATCTCTTCACACGGTGCTGGTTTTCTTCGACTAGAGACATTGCTGGTCTCAAATTAGTGTAGTTCACAAAACACTATTATTATAAAAAGCTTATCTGGACAGCATTTATTTATTGTGCAATCCTGAAGGGGGGCACAGGAACCAGTGTGACCCTTACACCGGCATCTGTGCAAACTAACAAGGACGCTGGCGCAAGGCGATTTACATCGGCCCCAGGTCGGCGTGCAGCAGCGCGAGCCTCCTGTGCCCAAGCTGCCTTCCTGACAGCGTATGTCCAGCGCGAGTGTTCATGCCAGCGCCTGGGGGGCATTCCTGGGGCATTCCCTGGGGAGGAGCTGCATTTAGGCAGCTTCCTAACCCTTTTAGGGCTGGAAAGGAGCCATTTTGCAGGTGTCAAAATACGCCTGCAAACTCTAGAGGGAGTTCCACAGGGTTTTTCTCCAAAATACTTTTTCCTTTATTTTCCGACTTACTGCATTGGCAAGCTGCTCTGGTGGTGGCATGGCTGCATTGTCTCCGCCTGCCACCTATCTGCCTCCCTTCAGGAATGGGCTGCCCATGTGGTGTAGCAGTTATAGTCTGAGACTATGATCTGGGAGATCTGAGTTCAAATCCCTGCTCAGCCCTGAAGACCACTGGATGACCCTGGGCCCCCCTCTCTCAGCCTAATCTGCCTCACAGGGGTGTTTTAGGATAAATTGGGGAAAGAGGAGAATAATAAACACTGACCTGCACTCCTTGGTGGAAGGGCTGGATAAAAAATAGGAAATATCTTCATTTAGAAATTAAGGTAAAATAGTTTTGGTTTCTGTGACACATGTTTTCAACAAAATAGTTATCTAACATTTAATCAAATTCAGCATAGTTTTGAGAAACAACTATTATACAACACTAGCTCATTTGGGTTGGTTATCTTTGGAGAAGGGAACACTGGAGGGTTACTGTGTTTTTGGTTTATTTGCAAATATACAGGTAGATCACAGGTGGAGACACAGAGGCCCTTCTACAGGGCAGCAGATCCATTATGTCACATCAGATCCCCAGGGAGAGTCTGCTTACCTTTCTCCCCTCCCTCTCCCCTCCCTTTGTCCAGCACTGAAAACTGCACTTTCTTTGCATTTATCTGTTGGTTAATTACACTGGTATCCTTCAATTTGGTGGTACCTTTCTTAATCTGTGATATTAATCCTATCTGATCATCAGTTACTGAAGGTTTAAATAGCTTCTAGGTATTCTGAAAAAAATAAACCCTCTTTACTTTACTTTTCAACTTCCTTTTAGATAACACTCTCAATTTTGAGATTTGTGCTAAAGCATAGAGTGATAAATGATAAATAAAGCATTTGTTGTAGATATTTTTATAAAAGCTGTAGCACATATATTGAACAAGGTCAAAGACTTACCCAAGAATAAAAGGCAAAATGAGAATTGGCTGTAAAATGTTTTCAGACAGTTTCACACCACAGATTGGTTAGACATACAGCGCAGTCTCATTTACCTCTACAGTTTGAGTCTATTCAAAATGTTTTGATGATAGTAAGTTTAAAATAAATAGCAATACTTTTATGTTGACTTGAGTTTGTTTTAGAAACATGGAGAAGATTCAAACAACTAACCAATGGGTTGGTATATTGTCAGATGATGAAATTTCTACTGAATTATGAAGCTTCACTGCTACATGCCCAGTTTTCCAAGTGACCTAAATTCTTCAGGTGATCAAATTCCATTAGATATTTGTATATGTTCATTTTTTATGTTAGATAATTTATAGTGCAGTTATTTGCTGCATTATTCCCTTCTAAGCCCACTGAAATAAGTGGGTTTCAGCAGGAATAACTCTGGATAAGATTGCCTTGTTATTATTATAGTCAGAGGTCATAATAATAATACTATAATATAGTGCCATGTATCATAAATATTAAAAGAAGAAGATAATATATAGGATGTGGAATGGTATAATATATCACAATCTTATCAGATCTCCGAAGCTAAGCAGGTTCAGTACTTGGATGAGAGACCACCAACTTTGCAGGAAGACTTTGTAGATGAAGGCAATTGCAAACCACCTCTGCTTAATCACTTGCCTAGAAAACCCTATGGGGGTGTGCAGTTTACACATGTACAAGATAATACATTATATCAAATTATTTCCAGTGTAAAAAAAATACATTATTTTGTATGAAACAACTGTAAGTATCTGCCACTAAATACTGCTAAAATACAGCTAAAACCAGTCCCTACTCTGATACATTTTAAATCCACTAAGCAAGTAAAATTCCCCTTTGGCGGATTAATTTAATCACTTTTGTTGAAGGTAAAAGGCTCATTATAGTAAATAACAGGTAAATCTTTATCCTCTTCCTTAATGTCGATTCAGAACCTTTCTGCATCGGAACAATTAGATTCGAGTCCAGTAGCACCTTAGAGACCAACAAGCTATTCGAGGTATAAGCTTTCAAGAGTCAAAACTCTCATTTATTCTTTTGCGTAATTGGACATAAATCTGACATTAAAGCCACAACACACAAAAACTGGTGGAAGAACATTTTAATCTTCCAGGTCATTCCATTTCTGACCTAAAAGGGGCAGTCCTCAAACAGAGAAACTTCAAGGGGAGATTACAATGCAAAAACCCCTAGGGCTGAATAGGGACACAGGATTCTTATCTCATAAGAACATAAGAAAAGCCATGCCGGATCAGACCAAGGCCCATCAAGTCCAGCAGTCTGTTCACACAGAGGCCAACCAGGTGCCTCTAGGAAGCCCACAAACAAGATGATTGCAGCAGCATTATCCTGCCTATGTTCCAAAGCACCTAATATAATGGGCGCGCCTTTCTGGTACTGTAGAGAGTAGGTACGCATCTCACTACAGATTCTAATTTTCTGCCCCAAGCATTTCCCCTTTGCTCTAATCAATCTGATTACAATATGTACTGTACCTTTGCCTCCTGAGTTCCTTCTTTACAACACCCTCCTATCTTCTGACTGGCATATAAAGACTCCCAGATCTCCATTCCTACTTGTATCTGAGAATGGGAGCTTTGACTTTAGAAAGCTTATACCCTGAAAATTTTGTTAGTCTTTTAAGGTGCTACTGGATTCAAATATTGTAATGGCCTGAAACTTTCCCCATTGGGGAATATCATCAACTTTTCTAGAGCTGCCAGATCAACAACCTGAAGAATCCTTTTTCCTTCGAAGCAGCTAGTGACGTTGTGTACAGTGAGAGACTATAAAAGGCCCAGTATTCTTACAGGTGGATATAAAAAAGGATGCAGCTTCTGAGAGCAGCCATGGGTCCTCAGCCTCAGTCCTTTGGGCCTTCCCCCACTCACACCATCCAGACATCTGAAAGCAAGTCACTTGACTTGCCTGGCTCCATGGATCCCTGGAGTGACTATGGTTCCTGGAGTTTTATCTACCTAGATGCCCCAAGAAGGGTTGGAGGCATAGGTGTGCTAGGTAAGAATTGTGTAGAATAGGTACTCATTGGCCACCAGCACCCTGCTCCAGATGAATTAGTATAATGCTGTATGGCAAGTTTCAAGCAGAAAAGATGAACGGCTTAGTCCTGATGAGGACAAAATTATATCCCGGCAGGTTACAGACATGCATACTTTTACACTCAGCACAAGCAGCAATTAGCAGTGTTTGTTTCTCTGAGTGCTTGCTTGCTGGATTAAACCTGTTAGCCCTTCTCTCTCGGGGCCTATGGGGTGGCTTCTTTGTGTATGCTGTATGTAATTTAATTCAAATCATCATGATCATTGTTACATATCTGATGCTGCTTGTTTCATGAGTGAACACTTCAAGAGAGAACAACATCAATTGGCAGTTCTGATGGCCTGGGTGTTTCCTGTTGGATGTGGCTGGTTTTATTTTTCCTATATTAGAATGGATGGATTGACTCAATAAAGGAAGCCACAGCCTTCAATTTGCAAGATCTGAGCAAGGCTGTCAAAGATAGGACATTTTGGAGGACTTTCATTCATAGGGTCGCCATGAGTCGGAAGCGACTTGACGGCACTTAACACACACACACATATTAGAATGGAGCAGCGTATGATTTGATTACTTTTCCATTGGAACGTAGTGTACAAAGTGCTTTAAAAATCTTTCTTGATTGGTAAGTATTTCTGTGAGGTGACATTAGTGTCAACTGGTGAAACAAGACTACATCCTCCATTGTCTTTTTTTGGGCTTCCATTGTGCACCATATCATTACAGTACTGTCTTCTAAAACATGGCACTCCTGGTATGTACAGAGAAGGGCACCCTTGCCAGTGTCACTATAGCCTTCTGTTACTTAATACTTGGGTATGAAGAAAGCCTCTATGAAGGTCAACAGTCCTCTTGAACCCCTTGCTTTATTTAAAAGTAGAGAGACTTGGATCTGTACACCTGGTTTCATATTCCAGCATATCCATGGACTCCCAGATTAGCTCTGAGACTCTCATTACATCTCAACATGGTTTTCCTGTCTGTAAAATGAAAACTTACCTCAGAGGGTTGAGGTTTGGATAGATAAGTCAAATCACTTTGCAAATTTAAAAGAACAATATTTTAATAACAATTTAGGCATACATTGTGGAAAGTCTGTGACTCCAATCTATGACATTTACTTGGGATTCAACCCTATTGAACACAGGGGGCATATTTACATCACCTGACAGCACACAATTTGGAGAGATTTAAGGGTAGTATCAAAAACTAAATTATAGTAATAACTGATATTATTACTAAATGAGCTTTTAATCTTCCAAGGAAGTTATGGGTGGCTGTCCTATTTGAGTACATGTGACACATGCTGGCATAATCTGGCTGCTCTGGAGGACATCCAGTTTTGTATTTAACCATTGTAGTATACTCTGATGTTCCTGTCAGACACAAGGACATATGTCATTCAGGCAATTTGTACTGTAAAATTACCAAATATCATTATTTACATTTTCTTTTGAGACACTAAATACTAAACCAGCGTGGTGTAGTGGCTAGGAGCAGGTGATTCTAATCTGGAGAACCGGCTTTGATTCCCCACTCCTCCACCTGAAGCCAGCTGAGTAACCTTGGGCTAGTCACAGTTCTCTTAGAGCTCTCTCAGCTCCACATACCTCACAAGGTGTCTGTTGTGGGGAGAGGATGGGAAGGAGATTGTAAACCGGTTTGATTCTCCTTAATAAGGTAGAGAAAGTTGGCATAAAAAACCAACTTCTTCTTCTTCTTCTAATGTTACGGGGGGTTTGCTTGCTCTAGTTTAATTTCTAGATATAGGGTCACTACAAGAATAACTCTAATAGGAACATATCAGGCATTACCCATAGACTGCCTTTCCACATTCCCATTTTCATTGCATTACTGGCATCTACTTTAGATTCTTGACCATTGTAATTGGCAATAAAAAGGCCAGTTATTTTCCTCAATTCAGGGGAAAGTGATTAAAAAAAAGACATTAAGATCAGGCTTTATCTCAGTGGTTCTTAATATTTAGTTCACTACCAACTGCCAAGTACACAACACTGTCATCAAATGACCGCAAGCCACACGTAAAATATTAGGACATTAAGCCAGTACTCTAGATGAGGCAATTTTATTTATATAGGTATATTTTTGATATATGCATGCCGAACATAGATCTTGGGCATGCAACGGTTCTGAATGGCTATCAGCCAAATCTTTAATGTTAGCTCTGATTCCTGTTGCTGAGTGCTATTTTTTTAAAGGATCTGAGGGAAGAACTGCAGGGTCTGGAATTTTATCTTCAGGGCAGAATCAGGTGTATAAAGTAAGTCTCCTCTGCTTGCTATTAGAAGTCATTGCGAGTGTGGAGAAGGAGCTTCCTAAAATCCCAAATGCCCTCCTATTTCCCAAAAGTGCTGAATCCCCCCTACATCTGTAGGTTGCCCTTTTTGGGTCCCCTATAGTCCCTGTTAAAAATCACTGCTTCAGCATCTTTTGAACAAGCCTCATTAAAAAGTCAGCACAATTTAAAGATTGTGCTCACCTTCACATGCTTTTGCATCTCACTGGTGACTTTATAGTTTAATCAATATTAATCTGGATTGGAAGGATAGCTATGATTACTAACTGTGTGCAGGGACAATTATCTCTCATAGACTTCTGTATATAATCATTAGATGCTTCGTATCAAGATTACTGCCTTAACAGTATTTCTGTAATAATGCACTTTTTCTAGATTAGACATAATGGGCATGATCCAGCCAGTTAAGCACTTTTAGGTCCATTGAGTTCAATAATCAGTGAGTTAAGCCTAGCTCTCCAATTTAAATTAATAGTATACAGAAGTGTTTAATTTTTTGCTGAATTGTGCCTTATGTCTCTTCCCAGCCCCTCTTTCTGCCTATCGTGTTGCTGGTTCATCCTTTGTTGGGGGCAGTTATCATGTGAAGACACAAAATAGGGTATCCAATGCTGTCATCACATAGCATGAAAATTACAGCTTTTTCAATAAAGCAAGTTCAATTTAGTTTTAGGGTTTTTTTTAAGTGTTCATGAAACTTTTGACTGAATGTTTTTGGTCTCTGTGTGTGCTCATCCTCTACAAGGAAGAGTTCTGTGAAACTTGAAAATATTATCACTGCTTTGGAAGTTTTTTTTTTTCTTGAGTCCTCATAAAAGCATCATATTGTAGTTCCAATGTGCTCCCCTCCCCAATGGATTGTCTGCAGTTCTCTTTTAGGGAGAATTAAGACTATTCATACAAATTCTGACATTCATCCTATGCAGCTGTCCATAATCCTGACCTTAGGTTCGGTAAGAAGGGACAATCTGGGGAGAATGAGTGCCCTTGTGGGAATGGGGCCCCCCATATAAGTTTTCTATAATACCTGTCACTGCACATGTTCTGTACAAGTGACTGGGACCTTGCATTTGCCAGGTTTCCCAGTTATGCAATTACATGCATGTACATAGGGTCTCATTCATCGCATAGTGAACGTGCCAGTAGGGGCAGCCCTGCTATTCCCAATGTGTGCTTTCTTTCCGTGAGACATAGCTTGTAAACAGCCCTATAATTTAGTTTTTGATACTACCCTTAAATCTCTCCAAATTGCGTGCTGTCAGGTGTCTGTGGTATGAAAAAGGTAAAATACATTTTCAGCTGAGCTAAATTAATATTATCTTGAAATATTTACAATATAGAATAATGTGCTCCCCCGCTATATGTTTTGTGATTTTACTGGCCTTTAAAAGGCATTGTAATTGCTTTTTGTAGAATATGTTTATAAATAATTCTACTGTCATAGACAATATGCTGATTTCTTTTCTTTTAAACCTCTGTTCTGTAATTCTGTGAAATGTGAACAAAAGCTGGCTGGCTCTATTGTGGGAGAGGAATACTACATCAAAAATAACTTCATAAGGTGGTAGATATACTTTTTAATTATTTCCCAAACAACCTATCTATACTTCATTCTGAAAGCCAGGCAGCATTTTGGGGCTTGCTTAATTTCAGTTGCTCCGTTTATTTAATTGACTGGCAATATCCACACTTGGTTGCATTGTTGCCAGTCCCATATTACAGTTGACGTAAAGTTTCATTTTAAAAAAACCAACAACCCTATATTGGGATGTATTTTCAGTCATGTAACCATGTTGAGTTTTCATTAAAAGAAAATTCAGATTTTTATAGTTTTGGCTGCTGCACTTTAAGAATCTGTGTAAATTTATCCAAGTTCTCCTGTAACAGTACAAGAGTGGGCAGTGTTGCAAAAGAAAGTACAGCGGTGGAACAAATTAAATTATTTATTTTCCAGGCCATAGATCTTAATTAAGGCAAGTATACAAGTCAGTAAGATAGATAGATATCTGTATGCACACTAAGCACAGATAATTATAGACCTTTATACATTACAAGTAAAAGCAAATACCGTACAGTCCTGAAGCTTTTAGCATTCTTTAGAAAAGGCAAGCTAGCAGTAACAACTGTATACTCAGAGAGGGGAGGAGAAAATGTAAAGTACATATGAGGACAAGGACATTTTGAAAACTAATAATAAAGTTGCTGCTTATGTGGTAGACTGAAAACTACCATTAACTTTCCAAAAAATCATTGTAAGTTTGAGTTTTTTCCTTGAATCTGGAAGCAATCCAGAAGTATTCGTTGAAACGCAGTTTGAATTATTGCCATCAAACACAGTGGTTTTCCTGACAGACCACAATCCTGAGGTGCCCAGTATGTCAACAAAATGACCCAAAATAACTTTCAGACTTTGGAAGGAGGAGGGGCATATAAACCGCTGATGCCACATAAAGAAGAACTCCATGTTTGTATGCACACTGGACAGCATGGCCTCAGGTAACAAGCTGGAAATGGGAAGGGACCCACATTTTAATGCCAGCAACTATGGCCTACATTTTAGCCCATAGGAGCACAGAAACAAATTTGATCAGGAAGGATTGCAATTTGGAGAGTCAAAAATATTTTAATTCGGTATTTCATTTCCAAAACAAAAGCATCACAGTAACAGTAAAGAACTCACCACTTTTAGGAATAAGCCAGATTCACAGCAAATTATGCTGTGGGTTGATTTGCCCTGGCCCCAACATGATGGTGGTGGAAATTGCCATCAAGTCACAGCTGATTTATGGCGACCACTTAGAGTTTTCAAGGCAAGAGACTTTCGTAGGTGATTTACTATTGACTGCTGCCTCATGGGCTGAGAGAGTTCTGAGAGAATTGTGACTAGCACAGGGTCACTCAGTAGGCTTAATGTGGAGTAGTGGGGAATTGAACCCAATTCTCCAGATTAGAGTCTGCTGCTCTTAACCACACTGTCTCTCCAACGTACATTATATTACATTACTTTAAATGAATTGTGAGGCTCCATTGGCTGCAGAGAAAACAGAGCAGCCAATCAGATGAGGGTAGCCAGCCATTTTGTCCTGCTGCTCCCTCTCACCTTCAGCATTTTTGCTTCCTGGAGACAGCACAGGATTAGCTGGTTGCTATATAGGGCCAAGCAGGGATTCTTTTAGGGTTCCTGGAAATTGGCTGTGCTGGGAGCATCTTTTTCACCTGCTCCCATGCTGTTTTTGTCGGATGGGTTTTTCCCAGTAAATAGGCCTGATTTTTATAACTCATGGGCCACAGCTTGTTGGCAGGAATAGAGCGGGTTGTTCTGGATAGATAGGGTTAATCGACAAGCACCCTGAGACATCCAGAGAGCTGAGGGGAGTGTCCAGAACAGGCCATCACATGCCTTGTGGCTGGGTGTGCTGGGAAGGAGTCCCCCTGGTGCCGAGCAGCATCTTTTGAACTTGGTAGAAGCCTTGCGGTTCATCAGGGGAGAGGGATGAAACTGGACACCTCTTGGCTCATAGGGCTGAGCAGATGGTGATAAGCAAGGCCAACGGTAAGCGCTGGCTGAATTTGAAGCCAGGTTCGATCTATCCAGAAGGCAATCCATGCCAATGCCAAGCACAGTCCACTGTCAAAATCGTCCACTTATTGAAGTAAACAGTGATGTAGATCAGCAACTTACATAAGTTGAATACAGCTGAATAAATAAACTGGTTGAACCCATGCTTGGTGTTTCACATCTTTATCTGGGGGGATCTGGGACAAAGATATATCACCGTGTTACCTGAGTTGCACTTGAGCTTTAAAAAAAAACCTACTAAGGTGATATTGAATGCTATCACCTTCTTTTGAATGATGTTCTCTCTAAGGGTTTCTGTTCCACAGTTAATCTTCAACTATATTTGAAGATTAACTATATATATAGGTAATATTTCTGAAAGTCAGGCTTCTTGTGCTGGAATAGAGAGGGGGGAAAGCTGCACATAATAGAAGCATATTGAAATGTCAAATTTTGGGACTTCAGCATGCAATCCAGGATTTGAAAGGCTGTATTACTTTACTGAACCAGTTGTGGTTTGAGCGTGCATGCAACCTTTTAGTTTTCATGTCACCACTTCTTCAGAAACTTGCTCCCCGGTGGAAGCAAGTATCAGGCACATCTTTTATTGGAACAGGACCTCTCAGTGGGAAGGCAGCTGAAGAATAGGTCTGGGAAAGCTGAAAGCATACAGTCTTCCATTTCTCTTGGATTTCAAAGGTTATTGACCTGTCTGCTCTGAAGATTTCATGTATAAACAAGAAACGTGCAGGATTAAACTGACAGCTTGCCTGGCTTCTGTGCTAAAAAGCAAATTCTATTCGAAGAAAACCCAGATTCTCCATTCAGAACTTTTCCCCCCATTTTGTATAATTTTGCCCTCATTTGTTTTGGGAACCATGCACAACGCTCACTTGTTCCTTATCTGTCAGAAAAATAACACTGTCATATTGTAAGCACTTGCCCTATCGAGAACCACTAGCCACAGCAGGAGATGTAGTTGCCCAAAGAAGTTGGTTTAATGGTAACATAGGCAAACAGAGCACAGAGAACCCAAGACAGCAATGGGGGAAACTGGCATGCACTTGATAATATAAAAGCATTGAAAAAAGCACTCAGCAGTACAGTCTCATGAGATTATTTCGAACACATGACAAACAGCACAGAGGCGCCGCTGCTCCCACGGACATCTGCAAGCTTCAAAGGGAACAGGAATGCAGTTTTGGGGAAACAGTCCTTGAAGGGGAGTCTGTGAGAAAACGAAACTATCTGAGACACAGGCCTGACATTCTGCTCCCCTTAGGGCCCCCTCTCGTTCTGCAAGGGGGACGGTTTATGGGGGTAGGCGGTGTGGAAGGCGCGCACTAAGTGTGGGGCGGAGACATCTCGTGCACGAACCCATTCATCGTAGGCAGGGGGGAAGTGTTTCCAACGAATCAGGTACTGCAGAGAGCCGTGACGCACACGAGAGTCCAGGATCTTTGACACTTCAAAATGCTCCCCCCCCCCCCACCATCACAGGCTGCTCAGGAGGCGGTTCCGGGTGCCAATCTGAGGCGGCAACATGAGGCTTGAGGAGGCTGACATGGAAGACAGGGTGGATACGCCTCAAGGTTTTAGGGAGAGTCAGTTCCACAGTGGGAAAAAACAAACTGAAGAGAGTTACTTTTCAAATTAATGGCTTGTAATGTGTCTAAATAGAGCTAACCAGGGTATTTCCTATAACCTCCTTGGCATAATTGTTAGTTGTTTCTTTTGCCCTCATGCTTCTGGGTTTCAATTTGTTCTGTGTACGGGCAGCAGCCCTTTACTGTAAAACCAGATGGCGTAGACAAATTTCCTGGATTATATCAGAGCTCTATTTGAGAGAGAGAGAGAGAGAGAGAGAGAGAGAGAGAGAGAGAGAGAGAGAGAGAGAGAAAAGCTTTGGGCAAAGGTTCTGTTGCACATATGTTGGGGGAGTGGGATTCTGACACAAGAACACACAAATTGTTACATATGTTAACCAGCTTGTTGAATAAAAGAGAACAAACTTTGTCAAAGTCTGCAAGCCTGTCAAGAATTCCAGGCAAAAAAATTGTCTCCAAGGATAACCATCAGGCAGTATAGCACATAGTGGATGGTCTACTATCCAATGCCCACAAATGTATTAGTGTATGTCCACAGGGATTTTCACATGTGTCTTTCAGCTGTGGGCAAAGTCTCAAAAAGGAAATCTTTATAAACCTTCCTTAAGGGCCAGAATTTTATAACATTAAGATTCCCCAGAGTGTGCTTGTATTTCAAGAAGTGTGACATCTATCAAAACAATGTGTTACAATTATCTGATTAAACCCTTTTAAACCTGTAACTGATTATTTGTGTGGCTGCCTTATAATTTATGCTCTCAGTTCTTCGGAAGCCAACCCATTGTAGTTTGACATTATTATTTTGCAGGTCTTGCTCCTTCTTCCATTCCATTGCCATCACTTGCCCGCTGGAACCTTGCCACACACACTCAGCATCTCACACAAACTTATAACATCTGAGCCGTCAGAAATCTGGGTCCCAGATACTGCGTTGGGTTGCCTCCTGCTTGTGTGCCATCACTTTTACCTGGCTGTATGTACAAAAGCAAAACCAGCCTCAAGACTATGTATCACCTCCGGCAAAATCTGAGGAGGGCCAGTCCTAACAACTGTTTGAGTTGCTCTGGTAATTGTGAGATCATTCTCCAAGCCTTCCGAAATGTTCTGGAATGTTGCTTAATTGCCCTCCCTTATCAATTAAACAAGAATAATAACTTATTCCTCTTAGCTTTTGCTAATGCCTCCTCCTCTGAGAGTCCACATGCTATCTCAGGAGATCATAAATAGATTTTAAAGTACCCCTTAGCTTCTCTTCTGTATCTATACTGTGTTCTTTATTGGAACCTCTTAATCTGCCTTTTTATACATCCTGCTTTTATGGTTTGGGGATTTTTGTACCAGGGTAGGTTGTGAGGACATTAAGTTCTTCTCTCAGTGTAATGACAATGATATGGAATTGCTGAATGGTTGGACAAGGACCAATAAACTAAGCTCAATCCACACACGGACTGAGACACTGTTGATTGCTAATACAGCAAGCCAATGTGGTTGCACTCTACACAAAGGAGCAAGTTCTCATCTTGGAGTACCATCTGTATAAATTCTTGTACCATCTGTAGTACTTAGCACCTTTAACCAGCTTTGGTTATTGTGCCAGCTGTGTATTTCTTGGAAAAGCAGATCTGCTCAGTTATCTGCACTCCGGTCCATCCAGACTGAATCACCGCATTCTCCGCAATTTGCTTAGGAATGTTGTTTAGAAAATTCAGCTTGTTGGTTCAGAACACCACTGAAAGACAGCTAGCTGGTAAAGGTTATGGGGAACATGTTGTCAGTACTGAAGGATCTTCAGTTATGAGTCAGGATGCGCATGTAAAGCACTGTCAAGACACAACTGACGTCTGGCAACCCCAGCAAGGGGCTTTCAAGACAAGTGAGAAACAGGGGTGGCATGCCATTGCCTGCAGAGCCTTCCTTGGTGGTTTCCCATCCAAGTACTGACCTTGCTTTTCTTCCAAGATCTGACAAGATTGGGCTGTACCATGGTGCCTTCCCTCCCGTGAGGCAGGATAGAAATAGTTTATTCTGTTCTGATATGTTTGTATCTCTCCTGTAAGGGCTCTCTTCTTAGAGTATAGGCCATGTGCAGATGTTTTGATGTGTGTGAGTGAAATAGGAACTCTGGAGGGCCTGGTACTTTGACTTGGGAGTTAACAATGAGTCTGACTGCAGCTTCCAAGACCAGTATAGCGGTAGGAGCACAGTGAAACC
This sequence comes from Euleptes europaea, assembly GCF_029931775.1. Taxonomy (NCBI): domain Eukaryota; kingdom Metazoa; phylum Chordata; class Lepidosauria; order Squamata; family Sphaerodactylidae; genus Euleptes; species Euleptes europaea. Next base: position 43,837,068 of record NC_079316.1, read on the forward strand.
AGTTGGGAACAGACCAGAACATTTCCAGATATCTGATTAGAAACAGGACCTTTACTGAAGTGTAACATTGTTGAGAATAGAAGTAAATCCATTGCCCAGTCCTTGGAAATAGTTTGCAGCTATTCAGAAGTCCACTGGCATTGCATAACTAGATGTTTTCCATGTTCTCATTAGCAGACAGAAAGAGGGAAAAGAATTATTAAATTCCTTCTGAAAACTAAACGTTCAGATTGCTTATACATCCACTAATAAATTCAAGATGTTCCTGTTAGTTGGGCTTGGTGTTATTCTGGTTTATGAGTTCCAACCAATGTAACTTACAGTTCTCTAGTGAACATTTCAGAGGTTGCTAAATGTAGGCAGGGAACAATTTTTATATAATTATCTTTTTATTACTTCTCAGAACTCATGTCTGTTTCTCCCCACTGCCCACCCATGTTCTTGGGCGTGGAAACTTTAAGTTTCCTTTTTGAATTACAGCTGTAAATTGTACTCAAATTATACACAATTCTTTGGGAAGACTGCACATCTCAGTTTGTAACTGAAGTTCTATAATCTGTTTTATGAATGGAATATGTTGTACTTTTGTACTGAAGTATCCCTGGCCTAAGTAAAGTTCCAAAGTGTTGTATGTGAAATTCTTGTTGCAAAGAATTTTCCCCATCCAATGGTGGTCTCCTCTAAGACCTCCTTCAGTGTCAACACCCATAGGTTGCAAAGGGATGTTCAGAGAAGGAAATAATACTTGTGCACAAACAAAAACACATTTCCCTCATGCACTGGGGAGACTGGGAGAATTAGACACCAGTCTCTCTGATTATTGTATTGGTTGGTAATACTTCATATTCCAGAAGTTATTATTATTGGCAACAATGTTTTGGTGTAGCAAGTAGATATGTGGAGGTCGTTTATTCTATGGAATAATAACCATATTATGTTATAATTTAAGAACATAAGAAAAGCCATGCTGGATCAGACCCATCAAGTCTTGTATTTTGTTTACACAATGGCCAACCAGCTGCCTTTAGGAAGTCCACAAGCAGGATGGCTACAATAGCATCCTTCCACCTGAGCTCCTCATCAACTGATATAAAGAGGCATACTGTCTTTGGTATTGGAGAGAGTAGATACCCATTATGACTGGTAGCCATCATGACTAGCAGCCATTGATAGCCCTGTCCTCCGTGAATTTGTCCACTCCCCTTTTAAAATTTGTTACAGTTTATGTAAACCAAGTATCTACATCAAGCATCTGGATAAATCTTCTGGCTGAAGGGGCACAGTTGCAGATGTACCACATTTATACATAATGAATGGAAATTTAAACAAATGGTTGTCGGAAGCAGTCAGACAATACAGAAGTCTGCTGATATCTACACAAATATTTATGCTTCTTATTCAGAAATTAATAATAAAAACGCAAATCTATAGATGCTTAAATGTATAAACAATATGTAGTAATCTGGTGGAAAGGGCATCCTTAATACAGACAGGGGCAGGAGTTACAAATCTCCTTCACTTTTAAAATGGTCCTTGGTCTTCCACGGGATATGTCCTCATACAGCACTTCTCCCAGAGAAGCTGAAAAATCATAATCCTGGAAAACATAGTGGGTGGGTTATGTGGAACCAAACAACAAACTTCACCCAGTATGATGAATCATCATGATGCCATAGGGTGTGCAAAGGGCCAGGACAGCAACAGAGTCACTCAACTCACATAAATAAGCTGACGGTCTTTCTGGGTGACTGCCCTGACTCTCAGAGTGTTGTCATTGTAAAGTATGTAAAGTTTGGGTCTGAGCCCATGATATGTGGGTGTGTGTAAAGTGCCATCAAGTCGCAGCCGACTTATGGTGACCCCTTTTGGGGTTTTCATGGCAAGAGACTAACAGAGGTGGTTTGCCAGTGCCTTCCTCTGCACAGCAACCCTGGTATTCCTTGGTGGTCTCCCATCCAAATACTAAGCAGGGCCGACCCTGCTTAGCTTCTGAGATCTGACGAGATCAGGCTAGCCTGGGCCATCCAGGTCAGGGAGTCCATGATATAAATTACTATTATTGGGTGATAATGAGTATTAGAATAATTTAATGTAATCCAGAAATTAGGTGAATGAAAAACTTGAACACACATATGAACACATGATGCTGCCTTATACTGAATCAGACCCTTGGTCCATCAAAGTCAGTATTGTCTACTCAGACCGGCAGAGGCTCTCCGGGGTCTCAGGTGGAGGTCTTTCACATCCCCTACTTGCCTAGTCCCTTTAACTGGAGATGCCAGGGACCTTCTGCATGCTAAACAGATGCTCTACCACTGAGCCATTCGGGTGAGATTTTTAAATCTATGTTTGGATGCAATAGAAATGTAAAGGGGCTGATAAATACTGTCGAAGGATTGATCACGATGAGTAGCTGTGTTCTTCTTCTTGTAGCAGTAGAAAAGAGCAAGAGTCCAGTCACATCTTAAAGACTAAAAAAATTTCAAGCAGGGTATGAGCTTTTGTGAGTCATAGCTCACTTCTTCAGATACCTTCAGATTTGAAGATCTTTTCTACTGTCAAAGGATTGGTTTTAGAATACACTCTGTTCTTCCTCACAGTTTGCAAAGGATTTCCCCCCTGAAGCTTGAAAGAGCATTACATTTATTTATTTTTCTATTTGGTTTTGATTCAGCAGTAAACATTCTCCTTTCTTTAGCTTTTAATCCTTGCTCTGCAACAGCCCCTCCTTTGCATCAGTGCAAGAATGAGCTGAAAACGCATAATTTTGGTAATCATAGTGGGGAGGGGAGGTTAGTGCCACACCTTAGGCCTTGTAAAACCAAACAGCTGTAGCCTGAGCTGCACATTCCAAACATCTGTACTGCAATTTTAGACCTTAAATAACATTGGCTTGTTTTTGTTCGGGGTTTATTTTTTACCCCGAAGGAAGATGACAGAGTGTGCACACATTCCAGAAAATACAGAAACATCTATCATCTTGCACAGTTTTCATTTAACGTTGAAAGTAGAAGGATTTGAGTTAGGAGAGATGTTGACAAATATCTAATACACACTGCTTTTTAGATCCACTGGTAGGTCATTTGCAGTGCAGTCCTAAACAGTTTCACTCTTCTAAGTTCATCGAAGTCAATGGGCTTAGAAAGGTGTAACGCTGTTTAGGATTGCACTGTTAGAAACGGCCTGACTTGTTTCAATAAATTCGTTTCTACCTCCCCTTGCATCTGTTAGAGTCCAGCAGTTCTTGAAACTTGGAAGTTGTTTTTTCTCTGCTGTACTTTTTAGTAGCTACAAAGATGGGCTTAATGTGAACAGAGGCAAATTACAAACTCGTACCATTGTATTGTTGAAGGCAACATACCATTGTGCTCATGGAAGAAATTCTCCCCCAACCACCACCACAAAAAAAAAAAAAAAAATTCTGCAGTTGATATACCATAGATAACTTCAGCCAAACTGACTAATGTACAATCCAGTCCTATTATCCTGCTCAGAGTCTGCCTTGCTTAGATCAGGCAGCACTCAGCAGGGCTGTTGATTGTTCTCTTGCAAGGAACCCACCCATGGCTGGAAAGGAAAGAGAATCAGCCAGTGGGATCCATCTCAGAGAGTAAGAAAATAAGAAAAGACTTATAAGCCAAAGAAGACACTTGGCTTTTATCAAGACTCCCAAATAAGAGCTGTTTGTGGACCCACGGGCCAGCGGCTCCAGGGGAAGGAGGAATACTTTGAGTAAACACACATACACATGCTCTTTGGGTGTAAATGGCCACAGTTTTTATTGATCACAACAGAATGGAGCATTGGCGGAAAAACATGGGGGCGGATCCAAGATATCAAGTCACCACCCTGTAACTTGATACACGTATCGAAAGCATCGATAAACAGCCCACCACCCGTGGGCACAAAAACCGAGTAGCACTTATGAGGCCCCACCAGGACGGACATCTCTGTGTGGAGCAAGTACCACCTGGGATTGGAGTACCCACTGCAGGCCCCTTAGCAGGGCATCGTTGCTGTACTCCATCCCAAGACCCCTTATGGGGATCCCCATAAACGGGAAGGAAAGCACTTCTTCCCTTCTTGGATCAGACCCCATGGAAAAAAACGCCAGAACAAACTGTGACGAAGAAAGTAACAACATAACCAAACACAGGGAGGGTGGGCGGGTGACCTTGCCGTCCCGTTGCCAAGAGGACGGCCGCTGGGCTGCGCTGCCTTAAATAGCGCAGGGAGGGTGACGTCAGGCCCCACCCCCCCTCCCATTGGGAAGGGAAGGGGAGCAACCGCGAGGCAAGCCTGGCCTCGCGAGACGGCGCAGCCCAGCGAGACCAACTCTCCTTCCCCTGTCTCCAGCTCGGTAAGTCCACAAGGGTGGGACCTGCTTATTCAGGTCCCCCTTTTTGTGGACCCACGGGTCAGCGGCTCCAGGGGAAGGAGGAATACTTTGAGTAAACACACATACACATGCTCTTTGGGTGTAAATGGCCACAGTTTTTATTGATCACAACAGAATGGAGCATTGGCGGAAAAACATGGGGGCAGATCCAAGATATCAAGTCACCACCCTGTAACTTGATACATGTATCGAAAGCATCGATAAACAGCCCACCACCCGTGGGCACAAAAACCGGAGTAGCACTTATGAGGCCCCACCAGGACGGACATCTCTGTGTGGAGCAAGTACCACCTGGGATTGGAGTACCCACTGCAGGCCCCTTAGCAGGGCATCGTTGCTGTACTCCATCCCAAGACCCCTTATGGGGGTCCCCATAAACGGGAAGGAAAGCACTTCTTCCCTTCTTGGATCAGACCCCATGGAAAAAACCGCCAAAGAGCAGGGGCTACCGCCCTGCTCCCGCCAACGCTCCTACTGCTGTGACCAACAAAGTAGCGAGCCCCGAACCTCATGCAACCACAGATCATGACCCCACTCGGACAGGTGCACACCATCAGGGCGATACAGCTCCCGCAATCTGAATGATATCTCCTCATGTCGAATCACGATGCCGCCTAGTGACTCAATGAAACGGCCCACTGCACGACACACCTTCTTCCTGGCAAAGTCCACTCTGTCTGGCTCTGTCACGCCGCGCCACACCCGCCGCTCCAACAACGCAGACCAAAACAACTTTGTCCCCGGCCACTCGGCATGTAAGTCCCCAAAGTCCCTTATAATCGAGGAACGCAGATCCAGTCCATTCCGTCCCGGCAGATCGTTCTCCCCCAACTGCACCACTATGGCATCCGGAACGCCAAGACGGGCCACGTTCAATCTCACAGCCGACGAAAAGGAGTCCCAGCGCATCCCCCGGCGGCCGATCCAATGCATGGTCACAAACTCTTGCAGTCCCAGCGCTCCGCCCCATCCTGATGTCTTAGCATAGCAGTCAGCCCAGTGCACAATGCTGTGGCCCAGGATCCACACCACTTTCCGATGCCCTAAAGGAAGGAAAACACAAAGACCATTGCCAGGACAAAATTGCGGGCACGTCACTTACGGATGTACGTGCGAAAAGCGCCAGACTTCCATCGACCGATCGAGCGAATGACCTCAGGTGCCAATCCGCAATCGGCTGCGTAGGATGCTGCACCGATCCGGAAGGAATGCGTACCAAAATCCTTAGGGGGCAGGCCCGCCGACCTGAGACAAGCCCGTAGCACTGCCATGAATTGGTACCTTGTCAGAAATGCGCCATCTGCATGTAATAAAAGGGGGCCGGCGACTGAAGGGCGAACCTTTAGGTAAGACCGTAGTGTGGCCACCGGGCAACACGGCCGATTTTTCACCGCATGGAGCACCACCGTGGCTCCGCGGCCGGACTGGTCGGTCTTAGACCACCTCAGCGTGATGGTAAGGGAAGATTCCTGGACTGTAACATCCCCCATCTCTATGGCACGACCGGAGCCATCCCGGGCTGAGCCCGGGACAATCTCACTGCAGCGAAAAGCCCCGTAAAAAGACAATACAAAGGCCGTGGCGAACAATTTTGCCTCAAATGTTGAGTGACATAATGAAGGGAGGAGTGCCGTCAGTTGGCAGAGGACAGGGAACGTTATGGGGCGCCTGGCATCCGGAGGACGAGGGGAGATCCTATTCCAGCCCCTTATGGCACGCTGTATGGCAAATCCACGGCAGGGATCCTCGTGGCCATATGCTTTACTAAAGAAGGCCACGGCAGCCATATGCAGAGACATCGTCTTGGGAGCCAGGCCCCGTAGCCTCATGCTGGCCAGGTACTGAAGGATCGTGTCCTGAGCCAAGGGCAAGGTGCCATCACCCCCAACACTCAGATCAAAACCCATTACCTTGTTGAAGGCCCCCGAATACGCCCTCAGAGTAGCTGATGAGATGGAATTAAATACTCCCTGCAAAATTATATCCCTCCAAGTGCCCACAGCTCGGCCGGGAACGGGTCCGGGTCGCGGTTCGCCTCCGGGGCCAACGTCCGGAATCTCCCCTCCTGAAAGCGAGATAAGGCATCTGCGACCTCGTTATTAACGCCCGGGATATGCTTGGCAGAAAAGGAGACATTGTGAGTAAGACAGGTTAAAACAAACCTGCGCACCAGGCGCATCACCCGCTCAGAGCGTGAGGACTGACGATTAATCACCCGAACGACGGCCTGATTATCACACCAGAAGAGGACCCTGGAATCAGCCAGGGAAGGACCCCAGATGGTGACAGCCACTAACACCGGGAAAAGTTCTAAAAAGGTGAGGTCTCGTAATATCCCTGAGTCCCCCCAATGCTGAGGCCATCGCTGCACACACCACCGCCCGTTGAAGTAAACGCCAAAACCTGTGCTGCCCACTGCGTCCGAGTGAACCTGCAAAGAAGGACTAACCTCCTGGGGGGACTGCCATAGGGATATTCCATTGTAGTTCGCAAGGAATGACTGCCAAACCTGGTTGTCCGCCTTCATACCCTTGGTCACCCGGATCCGATGGTGTGGGAACTTGACCCCTGCCGTGGCCCTGGCGAGCCTGGCGCAAAATGCCCGGCCCGGACAAACTACCCTACAGGCGAAGTTAAGGTGACCCAAAAGAACCTGTATCTCCCGCAAGGTGCACTTCCTCCTTGCTAGAGCCAAGGAGAGGAGCGCCTGAAGGGCAGCTAATTTTTCCTCCGGCAGGCTGGATGTACCCGCCACCGAATCTAAAAGAATGCCCAAGTACACCAATTTTGTGGCTGGACCCTCCGTCTTCTCGGGAGCCAAAGGAACCCCCAGCTCACCCGTGAGGTCCCTGAAAAGTTCCAGGCTGTCCGCACAGGCCGTACCCCAGCGCGGCCCGGCGAAAAGGAAATCATCCAGGTAATGTGTCACCCGGGAGGAGCCTGCCCGTACCTTAAAGACCCATTCAAGAAACGTGCTGAACGCCTCGAAAGCCGCGCAGGAAACTGAGCAGCCCATAGGCATAGCTTTATCTACGTACCAAGCCCCGTCAAGCTTGAAACCCAGTAGGCAGTGGTCCTGTGGGTGTACTGGAAGCAGCCGGAATGCGGACTTGATGTCGCATTTTGCCATAAGGGCCCCCGGACCACACATCTGAACTATCTGCACGGCACGATCGAATGACGCGTATCGTACCGTGCAGTATTCGGGGGGGATAGCATCGTTCACGGAAGAGCCCCTAGGGTATGATAGATGGTGGATCAACCTATATTCGCCCGGGGCTTTCTTGGGAACAACACCTATGGGGGACACCCTGAGATTGTTAAATGGGGGGGCCGAAAAGGGGCCAGCCACCCTGCCCGCGTCGCACTCTTTCTTTACTTTCGCAGCGACCACGGCCGGTAAATCCCGAGCCGAGCGCAAGTTAGGTGTGTCGAAAGGGGTGCGCGGGCCACAAAAGGGGATCCTAAAGCCCGAGGAAAACCCTTCTAATAAGAACCTTGCCGCCTTCCGAGCGGGGTACAGTGCGAGCCATTTTCGTAAAGGGAGGAGACGAACGGGGGAAGGGCAGAGTGGCAAGAGACCGCCACACCTGGCAGCACTATTTGCCGCCCCCAGAGTTGTCTGCTGTGGCGGTGCCGGTACCGCCCTCCTTCCTGCCAGTACCTTGGAGGGGGCGGGCCCGGCGAAAGGGCTGTGGGGTATTGCGGTCCCAGGGGCAGGAGAGCCTGGGGTGGGGACCGAAGCAAACCTCACAATCGTGACTGTATTTGCAACATGTCCGATTGCACCGTCCCTGATTGAACTCCCAACATACCTTCCTGTTGGAGTCCCCCCTGAAACTAAACCTGGCCGGCCTCCGGCCCTCCGTTCTACCCCTCTTGGGCCCCACAAAACGGATCCACAACTTGTCGTTCACTAGATCCCACCTAGTATGCTGGCTATGTGAAGCTCTCTTCCGAAATGCTTCATCATACTTAAACGCAGCCGCCTCACCAGCTACGTCCACGGCAGTCAGCACGTTGGACATGTTGTTGTTTAAGTGCCAAGCGCGTTCCGGAAAAGCCGCCTCCACTACCCCCCTAAATACTGCGTACCCTGCCACCCAGTTAAGTAATGTGCGCTCCGCACCCTCAGGCTTGCCCCGGCGCTTACTGGGGCGAGGTCCCTCCTGCCCGTCGTCAGATTCCGGCTTCAGTAATGAAAAAACATTTACGTAATAGCCATCTAAAATCCTCTCTCGAACTTTCCTGGCTAGGTGAATGCCGGGGGGGTCTTCTGCATCCAAGTAGGCCGGGAGGGAGCATCCCAAGCTGGACGAGGCGTCAGGGACCCAGCCTGCCGCCGGGGGAGCCTCTTGGGCCAACTTACGCCTCCTAACAACCCACCTGGGGAGCCCTGGAACCCGTGCCCCCGCCACCCAATAACTACCCCCTGTATGGGCGGAGTCATCATCGGAGGAGGACTCACCCGTAGATGATTCATCTGTGGACAGGTCCCTGGCCCGTCGATGTTTGCGCCGTCTTCGCCCTTTCTTCCTCGCGACCTCAGCTGTTCCAACGTCACGTGCCGCCGGTTCATCAGATGAACTAGAGGACAGGTCCTGTTGTCCCGGCCCGGCCCCGATCCCAGGAGCCCCGGTGCTTGTGGTAGGGGCTTCCATTGTTGTGGAAGCCACAGCCCCCTGCAGCCCCCGGGGCCCCGTCCCCCCCGACCACGCCTGGCTTACCCGGCCCAGCAGGAGCCTGCACCCTATTACCCTTGGTGGCAGGCCTAGCCGGGGCATTTTGCACTGCAGACCTCCGAGAGGAACGTGTGGAGGCCCTGGCTGCCACCGGCCCGGCCTTCTTGGACAGGCCTGGCACACCCCCTTATCAGCAGTGGCTTTGCGCTTAGGCATCCCAGCCCGCTTAGGAGGCATGGGAAGTGCAGCAGCCAAAGTTTCAACCAGGAACCATACCTAATGCCTTGCCCCAGGCACCGCTAACAGCTGAATTAAATTCCATCCAACCCCAAGTGGTCGCTGGATTAATCACCCCGCAATCCCAATGTATTAACAAAGGCAGAATAAACTAATGCTGAATTAAAGAAAGTGGAACCAAGTGACCTGTTACTATAGACCCGCACTCAATTTGCCCAACCAGGACCAGCTATTCCCTAGCAAATGCCCTGTGACCAACAAACAATTCGTATACCACCCACAGACAAACCCCAAAATTTGGAAAAAAGAGACAGCAGTGATTTAGTCAATAAGTGGGAGGTGGGGGTGGGGGTGAAGATCACCGGTCATTAACCACCAGAAACCACAAGCAAACACCCAATAAAAACACTCTGATTTGCCCCAACGTTTTTTAAAATGCGGCAGTTCCCAGCAAGCTCGGCGACCGGGATGATAGGGTGTGGGGCCTGGTGCTGTGATGCCCCGCGCCCGCTGCTGCAAGTGCAAAGACGTGAGGGGGGGTAGAAATAGGTGCCGCCTGCCCTGGCTGAGTCAGCTACCCGCTAATATACGACCCCCTGGAAGAGGCGGGGGATAGGGCGTACGGGGCCACCCACCTGAGGCAACAATCGCCCCTAAGGAGGTCTGGAGCCTGAGCTGAGAGGGGGGGGCACCAGCTAATCAGGTCTCCTCTGCCGCCAGGCCGATCCGAAGCCCCCAAGCCAACCGTGGGGGGGGGGGCGTGGGCGGGCGCCAGATGATTGTGCCGCTGCCGCAAGGAGCCCCAAACGGCCCAAGCCAAGCGAGGGCGGGGGGTGAGGCGGGCGCCGGTGAATCGCCCGCTGCTGGCCGGAGGCTCAAAACCCCAAAGCCCCAAGCCAAGCGTGGGGGGGGGGCGTGGGCGGCACAAGCCGAGCGAGGGGTGGGGTGGGGTGGGGCGGGCGCCGGTGAGTTGCGCCGCTGCTGACCGGAGGCTCCAAGCCCCAAGCCAAGCGTGGGGGGGGCGGGTCAGTGCACCGCCACCGCAAGGAGTCCCAAACGGCACAAGCCGAGCGAGGGGTGGGGTGGGGCGGGCGCCGGTTAGTTGCCGCTGCTTACCGGAGGCTCAAAGCCCCAAGGCCCCAAGCCAAGCGTGGGGGGGGCGGGCCCCGGAAAAGTGCATCATCGCCACAAAGCCCCAAATGGCCCCAGCCGAGCAAGGGGGGTTGGGCGGGCGCCGGTGACTTGGAGAGGGTACGGGTGGGCGCCGGATAACCGCGCCGCCGCCTCAAGGAGCTCCAAAATCGGCCCAAGCTGGGCGAGGGGGGGGCGGATCTTAAGGCTGACCGCGCCGCCGCCGCAAGGAGTTCGGAAGCCACAAGCCTCGGGGGGGGGGGTTAAGAGTAATGAAATGAGTCAGCTACTTGCCCACGAGGTCCAAGAGCTCCCTGCTGCACCGTTGCCAAGAGGACGGCCGCTGGGCTGCACTGCCTTAAATAGCGCAGGGGGGGGTGACGTCAGGCCCCACCCCCCCTCGCATTGGGAAGGGAAGGGGAGCAACCGCGAGGCAAGCCTGGCCTCGCGAGACGGCGCAGCCCAGCGAGACCAACTCTCCTTCCCCTGTCTCCAGCCCGGTAAGTCCACAAGGGTGGGACCTGCTTATTCAGGTCCCCCTTTTTTTCACATAACATCTTAAAGACGCAGGTGTTTTCTCATGAATCAAGTGTATATCTAAAGATCTGAGAAAAGACCCCTGTACACAGGCTTCTGAAAATAACTCTGGAGTTGATAGACAACTGCCTTTGCTGTTTGTTATATTAGCATCCATTTTTATTCTTGGGTTTGTGATTTGACAAGGGCTGGGCTGTTTTTGGTCATTTATGCATGTGTATTTGGACTCACGTTCGCCCCCTGTCTGACTCAGTTGTTCCTTAAAGCTCTGCACGATTTTTCTGTCCATTAGAAATGACCTTGCTGCCAGCCCTTGCAGTGTCTGGGTCTTCCCATTCCTCTGTTAACCTGACTCTTCCCTCTCCTCTAAGCTCAACCCGGCTGAAATCTCTGAGCAGAAGGCAAAGCATGGCCCATAGGAAGCTTGCTTTCTCTCATAGCCAGTGACAAAGCAGTGTGTAAACAAGTGGGGCTTGAAATGCTTACTGCTTCCTCAGAGCTCTTTCTGAGCAACATTTAGGCTTTTTAAAACCAAGGCTTGGATTTCTCCCCCCTCCCCTTTTCTTTCAGATTGCTCCTTTTTTTGGTTTTTGTTCTTAAAATGCAGCAGTTGGGGTTTTTTGGGGGGGGTTCTCTCACAGTAAGCACAACAAGTAAGCCAATTACAAAGCAGCATTTAAAGGGTGGAACTTAATTTGAGTTTGGAGGCTGCTGGTGCAGAGATTCCCAGCTGGAAAGTGTGGGTCCAGCCAGCAACGAACCTCAGGTAAAACTCCCATGCATAAATGACCTTTACCATGCAATGTGTGAAGCTCTGCTAAGAGAGGCTTTTACATAGGGTGCTGCACCTTGGGCTGTGTGAAAGGACATCCCTTCACACAAGAGAACTTCCAATAGCCACGTGTACCAGATTTCAGATTCTGAACATGGCAGCTTTAGTCGCTGCCATCTGTTTAGTCATAAAGGGCTCCACAGGAACCATTTAGGGCTGAATCCAAAACGTGTTTACTACCGATTTCCCCTTCCAACTGTGGTCCCAGAAATATAACTCCTAGGGGAAAGCACAGCCATGGGAAAGGGTCAGTTTCAGAAACAGGACCACACACATGTTGATTGCTTTGGGTGAGGTCATTTTTTAATGTTCAAATGGCACAAAGAATATAAATAGTGCTGTTTTTGAGACTTCAGTTATGATTGGTTTTTGAGGTTGACTAACGCTGCCTGCTCATTTCCATGTTCAAAGTGAGTCACACCCTTACTGTCTTTCCTGATCCTTTTCCTGATAAAGAAATCTCTATCACTTTGTTAAGGAACAGAAGCAAATTAGCCACTGTGTGTAGATAAATGCAGGACATGCTATTTTATTGCTTTCTGAGAAGATTAGTGGAACATTCTTCCTGGACTGTAACACCTGAGCAGGCCCCCTTCTGACTATACCGAAGAAAAACCAAAGAGGCTGGGAAAATAGGCAAATTATTCAAGACTTTACATTATAATCGAATAATAATTTAAAATGCAGTAATCAATATGGTTTTGATTTTTTATTTTGACTTTTATTTTAGATTCAGAGAGGCCTACAGACAAAGTATTGAATCATTGGTTGAAATAAATATAAGAAGTCCAGCCTATTGGCCCTTGACTGTTTTAGCAATTTGCCAGGTCACAATGCTGCTCAATAATTGTGAAAATTCAGGCAGAATTCTCCATTCTATATAATTCTTAAGGACACAGAAGGGGCTGTTGGTGTCTAGAGTTCCAGGATCCTTGTCCTCAAGCCCTAGGGTCCCTCTTCACCACCAGTGGGAGGTTTTTGGGGCAGAGCCTGAGGAAGGCGGGGTTTGGGGAAGGGAGAGACTTCAATGCCGTAGAGTCCAATTGCCAAAGCAGCCATTTTCTCCAGGGGAACTGATCTCTATCGGCTGCAGATTACCAGCTAGTACCTGGAGGTTGGCAACTCTATCAAGTTCTGTTCATCTGTCTCTTCCATTTGCTTTTCTCTTGGATTCCCACTTCCTAGCTTGCCCCTTTTCTTTAGACTGAAGGAATGAGATCTTTGCAGCCAATGGGTAAAGATGAGAAAGATTTGTAAAATGAAGATAATTAGCAAATACTTCTCATTAACAGGTATGCTTAAGGAATCGTTTTGAAAAAGGATATTTTAAAGAAAGAATTATCAATAGGGTTTCGTTTTGGGGACATTGATAATACAACAGCAACCTCTTCTTTCTTTGGCTTTAAACTGTGCTGTATTTAGTAGTGCAGGAAGTTACTTAGAGTGGGAAAGAAAAGCAGAATCATTTGTCTTTCAGTGTAAAGGTTTTGGTAATCGTGGAATAAATCGCTTCTAGCTTTTGTAAACTGCTCTTCGTGTGAAAAGCTGTTGCTAGCAAAATATCCTCTCCCTCCTTTAAAATGCATTCCGCAATATCACTCTGTAAAGAGAAATATATTCTCTCTGCGAGCAAAACAATATTGGCAGGATTAGCAGCTGGAGAGAGCAGTTTATGAAATGGATTCCTGAGACTATCCCACCCCAGCTGTATTGACAAGAAATGATGACCTGGGTTTAAACAACACGCCTTTGTTTTCCAAGGATGATCTATAGCTACCACTGAAATAACCCAGTGAAATCATATTGTCTAGCAAAATTCCCTTAGCAACTGATTCAATATTTATGGGAAAAGAGGCCAAATGAGGGAAGCCAAATTTTTGCTGTTGCTGCATCAACTTTCATGTTCGTTACCATGCATTCATTTGGCTTTGGCCTATTTTGTGCATGAGTTGTCATGAAGGCTTTCACCACTCAAGAGTTATTACTTAGCGCAGCTTGTAAAAGAGAAACTTATCCCATTTTCACTTATCAAACCTTCATAGTGCTGAAGCTTGTCTGAGAAGATAAAGAGCTCATATTTGAAAGACAGCAGAAAATAGGCTACTTAGGAGAATAGTGCTTTACACTGGAATTAATGGTCTTGGAATGTCTCCAGCTACAGCCATTTTCTTTATAGGATAAATACCATTCTAGAGCTATAGCATCAGAAACTCATGGTAAAGCTACTATAGTGTTTGAGCCCAGTTAAGTTAAAATTAGAGTTGGGTAACTGATTTTTTTTTTTCCTATTTGGTCTGTTCTTTTTACGTGCTCAAGGAGTTGAGTACCTTGCCTTCTCTGCTGCACACAAAGGTGAAATTCTACTAAGGGACAGTGAAGAGGAGAACTATAAGTAGCACAGAGAGGACTAAAATGACTATAGCTGCTATCATTGCTGATAGTTGCTCCAGCCAACTGGAGGCTGTGTCAACAGGGCCTTATTACCAACCTCATATGGTGAAGCTTCTCCTGGTGATCATGCAAGTTGCCAAGAACTCCATACTTCCATTATTGAAAATTTGAATTTCCCCCACTCAACAACATCCACGTCAATTGCACATGCGAATTGCAAGGTGGGTTTTTTTTTCATCATCTGTAGGCAGTGCAAGTATTTGGGAATCTGTCTTTCGTTGTCTTTAAGGAAGGATGAAATCTAGCTAAAGAGCACATATATCCTGCATGAATGGGTGCAGTAAGTTATCTAGTCTAGTGCCTTTAATACCTGCATGGCAGGCTGAAGTTTAACAGGTGCAGCTTGTAAGCCAACTGACCCCTCCTCCTGCTAAGGAGTTCCATGAAGGCATGGGGGGGCCAAAGACTGCTGCAAGAGCAAGACACTGCTCCCCACAAAATGGATGTCTCTCAGAGAGTTTTGGGATCCATTTTGTGTGTCAAGCCTGGGCAGGAAAGCGGTTGACCACTGAGCTTTTCCCCTGGCCCTAAGGTGTGCCTGACTGGACAATGGGGCTAGCTAATCCCCATTGTGTCACCCTAAGGTGATTTAATCAGCTAAACTGGTACAATTAGCTTTTGTCAATATATTTCTTCAATTCAATTTTTTTATTTACCCATACAATTTGTTATTATTTCTCACTTTTCACTGCCATAGTCCTACCTGAGCCAGCATGGTGTAGCGGTAAGAGTATTGTTCTGTGATCTGGGAGACCCAGGTTCAAATCCCTTTTCTTCCATGGAATCTTGCGGGGTGACCTTGGGCCAGTCTCTTTCAGCCTAACCTACCTCACAGGGTTGTTGTGAGGATAAAATGGGGGAGAGGATAATTATGTTTTAACTCATTTTGGGGCCCTGTTGGGAAGAAAAGTGGATTATAAGTAAATATCAATAGAAGTAAACCTCTGACTTAACCTCTAAAGTATTTATAATAGCTGTTCCCCAATTCTCTTTCCTTCGTATCTTCCAGATCATAGAATACGAAGAGAGACCAGAATGCCATCAAAATCAGCTAAAATTCCGACATCTATATTCTTAAATCCATTCAATTCTGCCTGCTATACCACTCCTCTATATTGTCACATTCAGTTTTAAAGCTGGACTTTTGCACATCTTTGCGCTAGAAAATGATTTTTGTATTGTACTGCAGGTTACTGAAGGGATTTCTATTTATCATTTGCATAAGTCAACTCATTCGTTGCAGAACCTTTGGCTTCTCCTTCAGGTTTCAGCTGTAGATAAAGCCTCCTGGGATGTAGAACTGCTCCCAGCACACGGTGTAAAGAGCTGGCTGCATATTCCTGTGGACTGTTTAGCTTGGAACACTTAGGGCTGTTTAGCTTGGAAAGAAGGCTGCTGACGGGAGACATGATAGAGGTCTATAAAATTATGCATGGTGTGGAGAGAGTGGATAGGGAGAAGTTTTTCTCTCTCTCCCATAATACTAGAATGCGGGGTCATCTGCTGAAACTAGAGGGTGAGAGATTCAAAACAGATAAAAGGAAGTATTTCTTCACACAACACATAGTTAAATTGTGGAACTCCCTGCACGAAATGTGGCGATGGCTGCCAACTTGGAAGGTTTTAAGAGGGGAGTGGGCATGTTCATGGAGGAAAGGGATATTCATGGCTACTAGTTAAAATGGATACTAGTCATGATGCATACCTATTATCTCCAGGATCAGAGGATCATGCCTATTATCTTAGGTGCTGTGGAACACAGGCAGAATGGTGCTGCTGCAGTTGTATTGTTCATGGGCTTCCTAGAGGCACCTGGTTGGCCACTGTGTGAACAGACTGCTGGACTTGATGGGGCCTTGGTCTGATTCAGCAGGGCTTTTCTTATGTTCTTATGACCAGGCAGTGAAGATCTTTCTATGTGCACTGCTTTGTAACTGCCTAAGGATATTGCTCAGGAGACTATCACCTCTCTTGCTTAGTCTTGCATAGCATATATCTGTAGATATATGGTAAGCACAGTAAAATAATAACCTTTTAATTTCTTTATGCAATTCCCCCCAAATAAATAAATAGAGAGCTTGTCATAGAATTGCTGGTAGCATTTATGCATTTTATAAATGCAAGGTGTTCCATTTTGTAGCAAGGACTGACTAGCATGAGAAGCCAAAGAAATAGTTAATACAACATGAATCATTTACCAAAATGAAATTAATCCCATCAAATACATTCTTCATTACTATAACTTGTATCCACCTGTCATTTTTTTCACATACAAAAATAGACTTATTGCCTTTACAACACAGCTGTCCTCAAGGGGCTTGGTGGTAAAGAAATGGTGTATGAGTGTATGAACTGTGCCTTACTAAATAATGCATCCCAATACATGCAAGTAATAGATCATGGTCCATTAAATTATCCTTTCTTTGACCATATGGCTTCTGTTTTTTGTTTACTGCATCCATCTTCCAATTGGACCAGTTCTTCATGGAGAGTTACAGCATGACTCTTGTTTTTCAGTTGAATTTAATGACTATGCATTCAATGAGATTTAATTACTTGTGCAACAACCCATAGCACTGACATGAGTCAATCTTTTTGAGCATTTCACACACACACACACACACACACACACACACACACACAGCATTTTCTCTATGAAGAAAATGAGTTGAAATTGAGGCCAAGCCAGACAAGACACTGGGAATTCTGTGCATGTTCTCCCAGAGTCATTGCTGGTTGAGAAAATGGATAGAGGGGAGTCTTGCACCCTCCTCTTGACCCACAACAGTCCTCGTTCCTAACCAAGGTGCCATGTGCCAGCTATTTTAGGGGTTGCGCTTTAGAGCTCCATACATGGACTCACAGCGTCTTGTCTATTTGGATCTGATGTTAGTATAATGTGCTAAACAAGAACCTGCAGTGAAATGTTGTCCATTTACTTCACTTCTTTATTCTGAATCCAGGTCCATGACATGGATGTCATAATTTTGAAATGTCACAGTTTGTCTTCAGAGGTTCCTGCTAGAATTAGCAGGCTTGGTATGATGGTCTCGACCTTGTAATTCTCTTCTAATTCTTTTTTTGTTCTTGCTCCTGCCCTTGACAAACGCTTGTCCAGAATCTTTTATGGATTTTGTTGCTTTCTTTTACAACAGCATGTACTTCCTGCAAGGAGGGCAGAAATGGAGTGAGTGGCTTTGAAAAGCCTGTAGCACCAAACACTTTAGATTATGTCTGCCTCTTAGTAGCAGAATGTTTTTTACAAAATGTAATTACTAGACCCATCCAAGTAAATGACACAAGAGAATTACAATGCAAAAAAAAATTATATATATTCACAAGTATTGGACTTTCTAAAAGGTGGAGCAAGTTATTAAAGTTGTTAATCTTTCCTGCCTTTCCACAACATTTTCCAGGCACCCATTTAGTTTATTAGATCTAATCCACTTTCTCCTGTACTTGCATATTTTCTTTCCATGACTCATATGCAAATATCTGATAATCTGTCTAGTACAATTTAATGCCCACTGCTTGAGTATTACAGGATGTTTATAATCTAAGTCTTAAATTAATGATGCACGCCCCAACCTATGGCTGGGTGTAGCAGTGGCATTTTTTTAAGACAGAGAAAAAGGAGAGCGTTTGAGAAAAAGTAAGAGGGAGAAAGTTATTCAGTGAAGTTACAAGAGTGTTTTATATTGCAGGTTGGGGTTAAAATTGGGCTCCTGGGTTAAAAGGCAGAACTGATCTTTGATCAGATACAATATTCCTTTGTGCAAATTTATTGCAGCCCTTTTCCCCTCTTTCCTTGTGCCAGATTTCTCCTATTTTTGTTTTTGTTTTTCTTTTGTATATGATTTGCTGCATTTCACTCACACATACTGGTCAGATGAACAAGGCTATAAACAGAGGGTGGGACAAAAGTACTACTCTAATGTTTGCTTTGAATAAAATATTTATTTTTATATAAATTGATAAAAACCAAGTTGGTTGTTTTGATAAGCCGACAAGTTGTTCAGATGGATCTATCGATGGGAGGCTGTCATTCAGGTAGTTTCATTTTTAGAACAAATATTGCCTGATTATAAATCATGATGTAAAACTCAGCAGTCATAAACAGTTGCTTTCACTTTAAACCCAAAAGCCAGTTCAGTAAAAAGAATAGAGAGGTTGAATTGGTTTGTCATGAGGGCATGTTATGGACAGAAATATTGTTAAGGCTGCGATCCTAAGCATATTTCCCTGAGAAACAGAACCCTCTCCATACATTATGGTGTCCAACCCATGGATGATGACACCATTTTACAGCTGAATTCAGGGCATTTAAAAATGCCATGGTGCAGGGGGACCAGGTGCTCTTGATTATCCTCCCCATGCGCCTTTTCAAGTGCCAAAACATTTGATCTGAACTACGGATGCTGTAAAGTCTAGTTGTGCATATGCCCCAATCCGTACAGTTAATAATTATGTGGTGGCTATCATGGAGGCAGGGCCTATGTAAAGGTTTCGTCTCCTGTGGATCCTACAACCGCATGTTTAACATACTGCATAAGCAGTTCACTTCCCAAGACATCATGTGCTGCTTACATGGTATGTTGAACACACACCTGGAGAAATCACATGAGCACAAACCTTCACATGGAACCCAAGCGAAATGGGAGGAACCATGGAGGATAGAGTAGTGACGCCGGTTGAGGTTCATGTAAAGGGTGTCTAATCCCATTATTATCAGTAGGTTTTACTTCTGAATAAATTAAGTGCACAGCCTTAAGATACCGAGAGACAATTATGGGAGAAATGAGGATAACATTGCAAAAAAAAAAAAATTGGGTTCAAAGAAATTAAAAATAGTTTAATAAAAGCAACAAATGATGAGATGTTCTGTGCTACAAATAACTGTGCCACTGGTAGAAAGAGTAGACTGTGTTAATTTGACTCGCGAACAAATTCCAGATTTCCTGCTGGTAGAATTTAAAAATAAATAAATATTGTTCTAGGCATCCTGCCACTACACCATTACTTCTTACGAAATAGATTTTCATTTTCTAGATTGTGAGTCACCATTTTAGGGCCTGATAGGTTAAGGTGATGGAATTCATGTTGTTCATAAAGTTTCTCAGGCCTTTTCACAGATGGAGCGTCTTTTTTGCTCTTTGCTGAGCATCTGCCAGTTGGCACTGCTCTGGGATTATTCATTGCCGTGCATTTGGTAAATCCCTCTCAGCAGGTGTTGGAACTTAGTATAAGCCAAAGGTAGCCAAGGACAGTTTTGTGCTCCCTCACTAGTCTTTTCAACAGTTTTCTGTTGTCCCAGGTCACTTGTTATCACAAGACAAGTTTGAAAATTTAATGAAGTTTTTCAAGAAACACACATAAAATGAACATGCAGTCTGAACTGAAGCCTCTGCATCTTGACACCCAAGCTCATTTGTGCCTTTTCAATGTAAAGAGGATTCTATACATAATCACTGTCTATGCATGGATGTGCACAGACATTAACATGACAGTGGTTCCTTGTGAAATTTGGCACGTATATGAATACTTTGGCACCTTGCAGCTCAGGCTCTCTACATAACTTACTATGGTCCTACTGTCACATGGTTGTTCTTATTCTGCTCCCCCAGTAATATCTTCAACTTGTGCCCATGTTGTTAGCGTTAAAAGGTTACCTGTTAAAAGAACTCTCTTTAGGGTTTCTGGGAAGGTAAATGGGGGGGGGGCATATCTCCTGAGCTCATTGGGTAATAATGAATAATAAAATTATAGTGGGCAAGTGAAATTATATTTCAGAAAGAGAGATTTTAAAAGGCAGTGGTTCCCCACCCCATGGCAACTGAGACATATGTAAAGAGCCTCCGCAGTGGAGAGATGAAAGGATACACTAACAGCCCATTCCTGACCTCAAAGGATGAAAGTCCTCTGGAGGATAAAAAGAGGCTGCGCCAGCAGCCGTCCCACTTGCGCCATCCAGGTGGGCTTAGACACCAGCGGGGGACCTGAATGCTGGTCTGTTGGTGCTGCCACAGCAGCACCATCCAGGGACACCGGCTGGGTCTTCCACCGGCACCCCACCGGTGCAAAGCCCCAAACCGGCGTCTCGGGGCATTCCCGGGGCGTTCCAAGGGGGGTGGAGCTGCCAGTAAGCAGCTTCCTGTCCCCTTTCGGCCTGGTACTCGGACAGGGAGAATAGCACTGCTGCATCAGCTTTTTTGCTGGTTCAGCCTCGCTGTTCTCAGTGGAGCAAAATTCCCCATTTAAAAAATACAAAGCCTCTCCGGCCGCCGAAGGGTCAGGAATGGGCTGTAAGGCAGCCATCTGACTGAGGGGGACAAGAGTCCCTTTCTCCTGTCATGAGTCAGAGTGGTATAGTGGCTACAATGCTTGATTTTGACCAGAGAAAACTGGATATCCCCATGCAGTCATGAGGCTCAGTTGGACCACACACACACACACACTCAGCCTCAACATTACCTCACAAGGTTGCTGAGCGAATAAAAAAAGGGAGACGGGACCCTATGTCAGTTTCTTGGAAGGAAAGGCACAATAAAAATGCAATAGATATATGAAGGAATGAGATTTGGGTGGAATGGCTGAACTACAATTTAACTTCTAGTATTTTATCACTCAGGAGATCAGTGATTGCAACAAGACGTTTTTCAGAGTGGAATGAACATTTGTTTCTGTACCACTGTTCCAAGGCATGTTAATAGGGTATTAAAAGCGCCTACTACATCTCCAGAGTTTATAGCAGGCTTGCATGGAGAATTTCCAAACTGCAATTAGGGTTAAAAGACTACTTTCTGTGTGCCAGCCCTGTGTGTGCTACCTAGAGACTGTAGGGTGTTTTCGAGCTATTTGTGGCTGCTTGTGGCTGCTCGTGTCCTTCAGACCACAGTGAGTCCGAAAACTGTTAAGTTGGCTTCTTTCTTTCTTTCTTTCTTTCTTTCTTTCTTTCTTTCTTTCTTTCTTTCTTTCTTTCTTTCTTTCTTTCTTTCTTTTCCTCTAGCCCTAGTTTTCAATCTGGAGTATTACATCAGTCAGAAAGCATGTGAAGCCCAAACCTCCAACACAAACCAGCTGACTGTGGCATGGCCATATATCTGATTGCTCTTTGATTATGGAGCTGTCATCAGGTTTGGCAGTCTGTGATTTTGCAGATGCAGTTGTAATAACCCTGGGCAACTGTGCTGCTGGTGCCAGCGGTAGCTGAAGGGCTGTTCTGGAGACACAGGGAAGGGCCCACTATCTGATGAGTGTTGACAGATCAGTAAAACAAGTGAATTGTCTGTAAAATGAACACAAACACTGAACAAAATTAGCCTGGCTATGTTCAATAGACTGAGCTAAAATGCTGTGTAAGAGGAAAATGCTTTTACTACTTCTCATGAGCACCAGCATTGCACGATATATAAGTAAAAGGGCCCCTGTGTAAAAATCATCTGTTGTCAGATACTCTCATATACAAATGGTCATTTGAAGAAACTGTTTGCTTGCATTTTTGGTGAATGTTTGGAACAGGATCCACAGAGAGGGCTGCCATTGGAAAATGATGCTCACTTCATTCTTTCAGTTGACGTGCACAGCCTTGTATGCAAAAAAGGAGTCTGTGGTCAAAAGAGTGGATGTCACTTGTTTTTTCTTGTACAAGAAAATTAGCTGATCCACAAAGCGGAAGCCTGCTTCCACATGTGGAAAAGGATTGCTGGATCTCAGCTGAAGTGTCACATTTTAAAACTTTTTGTAAGGACAGTGAAATAGAAATAGATAATGTTTCGAATAAGTGCGTCACAATATGAAAACATTTATGTGGCTCTTAAAGTTCAATGCCATTCTCTCCTTATGTGTCTCCTTTAGAAGAAGAAGAGTTGGTTTTTATATGCCGACTTTCTCTACCACTTAAGGCAGAATCAAACCGGCTTACAATCACCTTCCCTTCCCCTCCCCACAACAGACACCCTGAGACGTAGGTGGGGCTGAGAGAGTGTGACTAGCCTAAGGTCACCCAGCTGGCTTCATGTGGAAGAGTGGGGAAACAAATCTAGTTCACCAGATTAGCCTCCACCGCTCATGTGGAAGAGTGGGGGAATCAAACCCGGTTCTCCAGATCAGAGTCCACCACTCCAAACCACTGCTCTTAACCACTACACCACGCTGGCTCTTGTACAAAACAACGCGCAAGGTTCCTTGTACAAAAAAATTGCACAGATTTTATTTTTCCATCCTGTATCAGACTATTCCAGGAAAGCTGATGCTATGAGGCAGAACAGATTGCTAGAAAAAGGTGGAGATGGTGCTTCAGTTCTGCATTCTATAAGAATTCCGTCCAATTCTGCCTGCCAGTCTCGAGGCTGTTTCATCAGAACTAAAAGTCCCTTGAACTTATTTTTTCCCCTTCCCTAATAAAGCTCCCCTGAGAAAAATGATATTTTACAGTCTGAGAGAACTAATGCAATCTGTCTTTCCATTATGTTTTGTTAGCTTCATTGTTTACATGAACTGGATTGCCAAGGAAACCATAATAATCTTGTTAAAATAAAGATTTAATCTCTCTGTGGTGCTGGGGTCAGTTCAAAAAGTCAGGCTCAGATGTGTTGGTTGTCACAGTTGGAATATATTAGTTTAGCAGTGCTCTCTTTATTGTGAGTGGGTTAGTTCCAGTTCCTTGTAGACAGACCTTGTGGAGTGTGGCGGTGGACTACAGTTGAGGGCAGGTTTAACAGTTGCCTTGGTTTTGGAGAGCTAAAAACACCAAGAAGGACCAGCTGTGCTGGGCAGCTGTAGCCAGTATGCAAAGCTAGATTACAGTGATATGAACAGATGGAGGGTGCTTTGAAGGGCTCTAGGTTAGTACCAAAACAGTTGTTTACAGGAGGGCCACAACCAAAGAAGCAGGGCCATCTGTAGCAATCCAGATGACAGCTGTCTGTCGTAATCTCTTTTACTCCTAAAGAACAGACAAGTGTGGCTGCATTCCTTTGCACGCTCCAAATTAAGGGTAGGATGTTTAATCTTTTTGCCCAGGAATGCAGTAGTCATCTGTCATTTAAATTTATTCTGGTCTTTGCATTTTCCACAAGTGAACAGCAGCACTGTATATCCAAACAAAATATGATAGCTGCCTCCTTTCCCATAATTTTTCTCTTTTGATATCTGTTTTACTTATTTCTCTTGTTCATTCCAAGTAAATTGGATCTCACCGTAGACCAACCATGTTCAGATACGTGTTGGATTTAGAGATTAAGGCATGATTGTCATGCAGTGGGAGCAGATTCCATTGAACCCAGTGGGCAGTACTTCCGAGAAAACATGCACAGCTTTGGTCTGCACTGCTGGCACTTGTGCATGTTTACTTGGAAATAAACCCCCATTGAACACAATCAGAATTACTTTCCTATAAGCATGCAAATGATCAGGCAGCATGCGATGCCAACCACCTTAGGGCAGGGGTCCCCAACCTTTTTGAGCCTGCGGGCACATTTAGAATTCTGACATGGCATGGTGGGTGCAGCCACAAAATGGTGGCCACTGCTTAATTTCAATAACACAGTGCAAGTCTTTGTGCTGAGGTGACAGCTGCTGCCAAAGCAATTTTTAAAAAAAATCTGTACAGCCAGTCAAATCTCCAGTAGCCAATCAGAAACCTTGCTGGACAAAAACCCTACCTGGCCCCACTTCCTAAAAACACTCGGTGGGCACCAGAAGAGGTGTCAGCACGCACCGTGGCGCCCACAGGCACCACACTGAGGATCCCTGACCTAAGGCATAATCCAGTGAGAGCTAAAATTGCTTGGTGGTGGAAAGTGCCGTCAAGTCACACAGATCTATGGTGACCTCATAGGGTTTTCAAGGCAAGAGATGATCAGAGGTGGTTTGTCACTGCCTGCCTCTGCATAGCGACCCTGAACTTCCTTGGTGGTCTCCCATCCAAATACTAACCAGAACTGAGTCTGCTTAGCTTCCAAGATCTGATGAGATCAGGCTAACCTGGTGGAAAGTACCATCAAGTCACACAGACTTATGGTGATCTCATAGGGTTTTCAAGGCAATACTAACAAGAACTGACCCTGCTTAGCTTCCAAGATCTGACGAGATCAGGCTAACCTGGGCCATCCAGGTCAGGGATAAACTTGCTTCCTTACTTAACATATTTATCCCTACTTTAGAATGCCAAAACAGCTTATAATAACAGGAAAAATTACAATGAAAGCACAATTGGGAGAAATACAATTTAAAGGAAACAAACAAGCAAAAATAACCATCTATGTTTTGGGCCAGTTCCAGATCCAATGAGCATGCTCATGCAAAGCCACAGGGCATGACACAGCCACAGGCTAAGTGACAAGGGCCAAAAGCCCCTTGGCTGTTTCCCTTTAGCTCACCCCAAGGGCTCAAGGATTTGGCCACACCCAAGCAACTTTCCTGAATTTCACAAAACCTACTAATATTATGGAATAGTTTAATCTCACACTAATTTGCAAAGTTCCATTATTGTTTCCTCCATTTTCTTTAGTGGAGGAAGGGTGAGTCAGCAGACTAGCGACACTTGAAAAGAGACACTGTCCTTCAGTGTTACTCCTCTGAAGATGCCTGCCACAGCTGCTGGCGAAACGTCAGGAAAGAAAATACCAAGACCACGGTTACACAGCCCGGATAACCTACAAGAACCAATGAACTCCGACCTTGAAAGCCTTCGACAATAACTTGAAAAGAGGCTGGTTAACCTTTTCTCCCTTTTGTAATATATCTGCTCAAAATCATCCTCCCTGAACTGGGGGGAAGGTGGATGTCAGGATTACCCCACTGGAGAGAAAAGCATGCTGTGGAGCACACACAAAAAATGTAGGAGGAGAAAACATAGATCAGCCTCTCCACTTGGCCTTTTCTAGTTCAGATGTAGTCTGTCCTGGCTTCTGTGGATTAAAAAGTGAAGGGGAAAAAATGCATAGGAAAGAATCACAGAATTCCATAAAATGTGTGTTTGAGTTTCAGGCTTATTATACAGTAGTAAGCAATTCTTGTTACAATGGCAAATATTTGTAATAACCTCAGATTGGGCAGTTATAAAGTTTCTAGTATTCAACTGAACACTCATCCTCCTGATCAATTCAAAGCTTGACAGTGCAATACTATGCAAAGATCCTCCATTCTAAGCCCACCTCTATGGCTACAGGCCAAAGCAAATGAATCCAACTAAATTCCCATAGACATCAGTTGGAATCAGTTGTCTATCACTGAGGCTAGTACACAGTTAAAGCTTTTACATCTCATTGATTTCAACTCCAATTCCAAAAATAGTTTTGTTTTTTTCTGGGTTGCACCCCACATTTAGTTGTGTGTTCTTTTAAATTAACATTTAGTTGTGTGTTCTTTTAAATTGTTGGTATGTTTATAGTTCAAACAAAATGTCTGTGCTAATATCCAGAAATTGGCTTTGGCTGTTTTCATTTCAAAGGAGTGTTTTTAGAAAATCAGTGGGAATATTTTTTGAAATTATGAAGTTTATATTATAAACCATATATAAAGTGTATCAGCTGTACTTGGCCAACAAAGCAAATTGCTGTGAGTGACCATGGAATGTATGACTAACCACTTCTTTCTTCTCAGAATGTGGATTATGTGTGGCAAAACGGCTAGGTGAACCCAGACATTATTAATATACTACCATGAATGTAGGTGGGCCTTTACGACAGAAGCCAAAAATGGTTAGTCTCCATCCCAAGGAGTTTACAATCTGAGGTTAGACAATTGGGAGAGAACAGTGGATAAGAAGTGAAAGTGTAACATGTAACAAGTTCAGTTTCATAATCTTATGCTTCCTCATGGTTGGGAAAGAAGATGGTGGGGAGTCAAAGAAGTGCATGATATGAACAACTGCAGTCTATTTATATGTGGGGCTGCCTATTAAAACTGTTCAGAAGCTTCAGTCAATACAGAAATCAGTAGCCAGTCTACTGACTGGGGCAAGTGGTCGTTTATATTATGCCAGTGCTTAGGGACCCTCAGTGGTTATCAGGTTGCTTGTGGCCATGATTTTAAAGGCATAGGATCAGGGTATGTTCTAGGCTGTCTGCTCCCATATGATCCCTCATTAAAACCCTCAAGTGAGCACATCCTTCATGTGCCCCAACTTTCCGCAGTAAGGGAGCATGGCCATGTTGGATAAGGCATAGTAACATCTAAACTTGGCCTCCCCAGCTTTATCCATTAGGCACCCATTTTGTCATTTTCTCAGCACCAGTTTAAAAAGAATTTTTATTGACCCTGGCTTTTGGTGGCACTCAATTTAGTTTGTTGCTTTTCTTCTTTTGCAGATGGACAGCTGGGCTTGTATGCTTCTTAGTTATTTATTTTATTTTAATAAATTCTTGTACTGATGATATATGCTGCCTTGATCTATAATAATGTTATAGCAGTCTTTCCATGCAAAAAAATTAAATGCATTCACAGTTCTTAGATCTTCTCTAAGTTGTGGGGCTGTTAACTTTAAAAAAGGGAACATCAAATAAGTTATGGAGCAAAACTTTGGCAATATATTTAAGTGTATAAGGGGAATAAATCAGGAATAATATACAAGCTTCCAATTCTATAAAGTTGTGGGAAATATTAGTCATCTTCTAGGTAAATTACTTCCAGGAATTCATAATGACCATAGAATTCCCCCATAACAAATCCTTATTGGGGATGCTAACCAAGATTTGACCTCAGCATTTCTCATACTGGGAAGAGCTTGGATTTTTAAAAGAAAAAATGTGGGATTGTTTTCTTTTTATTTAGACAGGATAATATAGAATAAGCTTTTCTCATGTTGTGGGTATTTTAGGTTTATTGTCTATTTGCTCAGCCCAAATTAATTCAACATGTTTCTGAGCCAGGAGAGACAACTTGAGCTCCAGCAGAAGTCAATATCCAATTCGGTAGCAGATTCATTCGGCTCTTTCCCTCTCCTGCTATAATAAAATATATTAAAGTGCAGAAGAAAGAGCCCCCTCAGGGAGAATTTCATCTCTGTCCTCTGGGAGAAAGGCTTGGAAAACCTTGGAGCACACAACCTTGAAGAAACAATGATTACATTATCTCCTGCTGGTGATGGTCTCTCTTCCCATTATACTGAGAGACAGGTTTGAAATATTTTCCACTTACTGGGGTAATTCCATACCATGTCTTGACTTCTATAAGGGAGGTGTAGGAAAGAACAATTCCTCCAACTGCAGTTTCTCACTCAGTTCCTGTTGCTCATAATCTACTCAGCCCTTATTTCAAGTATTTGCACTATCTCATGGTAAAATTAACATGTTAAAGGCACTGATTTACAGTAATGCTTAGGAAACAATGGTAGCAGCATGTATGCAATCCCTCCAACAGAATGGTATTTCCATTTGTGGAAGAGAGGGTAGCGATTTTTGCCAATTCTTCCATCCCCCTGCAGAATCCCCCCTTTGCCTCCTATGCAGTACTTGAGGTTCCACTGACCCCTCCAGGAACACAATTTCATGGGGTCCAGTAGACTGCAGGAAGAGGAGGAAATGGAACATTCCTTCTCTGCAAAGTTCATGGATGGATGGATACACACTGGTATTATATCAGTATGTCACTTTCATGCCAACCAGTAACCTTCAGGGCCTATTTTGGGGGAACTGGAGGGGCATTTGGCCCAGGCCTTGCATTCACTGAGGGCCTCAAATGTAGACTTCTTGTAAATTTTGTCACCCTGTTTTAGCATTTCTTCATTTTTTGATATACCAGGAACCTCAAAAAATGGAAGTGGCCTGGGCCTTTCTCAACCTCTGAGTGGCCATGATAACCTCCCAATATATGATCCATTTTTTAAGAACTGGACATCCAATTTAATCATGAGTATTTTTTCCCAATGGAAAGGTGTTGTGAAAAGTTGGGGTCCTACATCTTCTAAAATGAGAGGAGATGGTGTCTGGTGATTGTGATTGTCAGATAATGAATTAGATACCACATTTATAGGGTTGTTCTAGGACTGCCTTTCAGTATCTTTGTGTGTGTGTGTGTGTGTGTGTGTGTGTGTGTGTGTGTGTGTTTGAGAGAGAGAGGGAGAGAGAATTCCCCTCTCTCTCTTATAGTGTTTGTGAATACTATCACTACTACCTGGCCTTGGTGTGGACAACAGGCCATAATGCTGTTCTGCTGTATTGGCTCAACACTGAGGAAGGGAAAGTAGTAGTGGGTATAGTACATAGAGTACAGTAGATAGAGGGTCTGGTTAGAGCTGGATAATCATAGCAACTAAGACAGACAAAGCCTTCAGGTGGGAGGATGGTGATTTGAAGCTTTGGGTGTGTGCGCTGTCAATTCACAGCTGACTTATGTCAGCCCCATCAGGTTTTCAAGGCAAGAGAGTTCAGAGATGGTTTGCCATTCCCTGCTTTATGCAGCAACAAATTCACTAGGTAGCCTTAAGCAATCCTAATGTCATCCTTTAACCATCCCATCCCACCCCACCCTAAAGTAAGACAATAAAAAACGCTAGCCTCTTTTACACTGAGCACTGTTGAAAGGATTTACTGAAATAATTGTACGAAGTACTTTGAATAATTTAAATGTACCATATAAATGCTAAGTCTTATAGTAATAAAACTGTTTGAGAAGCCTTGCTTCCAGTATTGTATTACAACATATTGTGTATCTTTTCTTTTCCCATTTTTCCAAATAGGTGTGGGAGGTTAGCACTATGTCAAACATACAAGACAACTTTTATTCTGTTGTCTCAGTCTTCAAGGCAGAGATCACATTACAATATTTTACATCTTTCCTACCCTCCCCCCACTTTAACAACAGGTGCAGGGGCTTACAGAACCGTGTCATGAATGTGCACTTCAGTTTTCGTTCAGATCTCTCAGTCTTTACTCTCATTACAATGTATTTCTCATCTTGTCGTCTCTCCCACATACACACATGAGAACAGGGATCAAGCCAGTGCTCAGACTTCAAAGAATGTAAACTTGCATACCAAGTTTCATTGTGATACTTCAATGCTTAAGCAAGATATTGTATTACAGTACATACATTCCAATCATCCCTAGTTTGCAGAGTTGTCTTATTTTCTTGACTTTGTCTAGGGAGACTTTGGGTACCTTTTTTAAAAAGAGTAAAGCAAAGAAATGTCATATTAGAAAGTATGCTGAAAGCTTTATCAGGTATCAAGAATAATTAATTATGCATGCTAGTTCTTAAGACCCTGACCTGGATACCCCCAGGCTAGCCTGATCTTATCGGATCTCAGAAGCTAAGCAGGGTCGCTCCTGCTGAGTATTTGGATGGGTGAGCTCCAAGGAATACTAGGGTCATGACGCGGAGGCAGGTAATGGCAAACCACCTCCAAAGGTCTCTTGCCTTGAAATCCCTAAGGGTTGCCATGAGTCATCTGTGACTTGACACACTTCGTAACACAAAAAGGCTGGACCCCAAAACAATGAAAATTGCTTGTTGTAGGTTTGTTATTTTTTCTTGGTTAGGTTGTAATATTTGTTTATCTTTTGTGGGTGATTTTGCATGCATATCACCCAAACGGATGAGCACATTGGTAATAATAATGTATTACAAATAAGAAAAGCATACTTTATTTATTTATTTATTTATTTATTTAGATATTTATGCCCAGCTATTTTCCCCAATGCCCTGACCTGGATGGCCCAGGCTAGCCTAATCTCGTCACATCTCAGAAGCTAAGCAGGGTCAGCCCTGGTTAGTATTTGGATGGGAGACCACCAAGGAATACCAGGGTTGCTGTGCAGAGGAAGGCACTGGCAAACCACCTCTGTTAGTCTCTTCCCATGAAAACCCCAAAAAGGGGTCGTCATAAGTCAGCTGCGACTTGACGACACTTTACACACACACATTTTCCCCAATGGTGAGTCAAGCAATTTAAATCATTCTGTCCTCCTCTGATTTTATCTTTACAGCAGCAATCCTGCAAGGTAGGTTAGGGTGAGGGTGACTGGGTCAAGTTTACCCAGCAAGCTTCCATGACACAGGAATTAATAATCTGATAGTCTAATCACTACACCACACTATCTGTCTTTTGAAAACATGCTGAATGCAACAGTCTTTTTTCTCTCCTTTTACTTGCAGTGCAATCCTGAACAGTTACACCCTTCTAAGCCCCTTGACTTCAGTGGATGTAGAAAGATGTAAATTACACTGTAAGCAACTTTTTAAAAAGTATGTGTCTGATCATTATGGGCTGTACCACCAGCATCTTCAAGAAAGATGCTTTAACTGTTTCCCGCTGTTGCAGTTCACAAAATTATAGATGAAATACTATGAGATTAGAAAAGTGCAAGCGTCCAGTAGCATCTTAAAGGTATCTGAAGAAGTGAGCTGTGACTCATGAAAGCTCATTCCCTACCAGAAATATTGTTAGTCTTTAAGGTGCTACTGGACTCTTGCTCTTTTCTGCTGCTGTGTGTGTGCAAAGTGCCTTCAAGTCGCAGCCAATATATAGCTACCCCTTTTGGGGTATTCATGGCAAGAGACTAACAGAGGTGGTTTGCCAGTGCCTTCCTCTGCACAGCAACCCTGGTATTCCTTGGTGGTTTCCCATCCAAATACTAACCAGGGCCAACCCTGCTTAGCTTCTGAGATCTGACAAGATCAGGCTAGCCTGGGCCATCCAGATCTCTACTGCTACAGAGAGATTAACATGGCTACCTATCTTGATCTATGAGAACATTAGAAAAACAAAGTACTTAATGGTATAACGGAGTTTAACTTGAGAACGCCATCACTTGCTTCCTTCTTTTCTTCTTAACAAAGCAGTTCAAATTTTCAGAAGGGTTTATTATGGGATAGTGAGGCACAGTGTTTCATTTTAACCTTTCCTTTCCTGCTGCTGCATAATTTGTATCTAGGTTGCAGTTAGGACTTGGAAATATAAAAGCACCCCACTGCTTGGAAATAGGTTTTTTAAGTGTTTATATTGGAACCAGGGTTCATGATGAATAGAGCTATACAGTTAGGGCTTCTGTGCATGGAGAATGCGTGGCTGTACATGGCAGCCCAGTGTCCATGGCTGGGGCCTAAATTGTTCACACAGAGATGTCATTCAAGAGTGTGAGTGCACCACCAAATGCGGGCCTTGGCTTGATTTCTCTTCCTCCACCGTGCCACCTTTTCATCCATGCATTTTGAAAGTGCTTTATCCCCAAGAAAGACTGTCAAAATTTGGATCACTTCTCTTTCGGTGAGCATATAATGGACTTTAAAAGAACAAGCGGTGACATTTTGAATAAAGAAATCTGGGGCATCCTTGTTGAAGTTAGCATCAGATTGCTGTGCACAAAATGAGGTTGTCAGAGCCAGAGTTTGCCCCTGAGGACAACAGCTGATAGATCTTCAGGAAAAAACATTTCAGATGTGTGATCATTGGCTTTGGTGCTGTCACTCCTATGAAGCAATAAAGAGTCAGCTGCTGCATTGGATGTGCAGTGAAGTGTTGCCTCTTCCCAAACAGGTATTGTCGTGCAGATTTATTAGAGACTACAGCAACAGTGGGCTAGTGAGCATTTTATAGTTACAATGCATAGGGTTGCAATATCTTTAAGTCCCAAATCTGGCCAGCAACACTGTCATATGATTCAGCCTGATGTTCTAAATTAGTATGCCTCGCTGGTGTTGATTTCCCACAAGAGCTCTGTCTCCAGAGCCTGGGTTAGTGAAAGATGGGACAGTGGTTAGTTGTCTTATCAGAAGAACCTTGCAAAATTTCCAGGCTACTGTAATATTAGGATAAGCAAATGAACATAAAAAAGAAACAGATTGTCAGCAAACTATGAAGAATCTGCCATCCTAAGCAAAGTTACACCCTTCTAAACCTGCTTTCAGTGGACTTAGAAAAGGGTAACTCTGCTTAGGATATCACTGTAAAGTACTGACTACAATTTATGTGCAACTGTTATACAATTTATGCATAACAGAGGCTAGGTGCTAAATTCATAGTGTTTTTTTTTTTTTAAGAAAAGCAGCTGTGTAAGACTGGTTGATTGGAAAACATGATAGCTTGTGCCTTTGTTCCACAGAAGAACCATATGACCACTGAGTCTGGGACTAACAAGGCCCAGCATTACAGAAAGAACTGCAGCATAGCTTCGTCACACTCCTGGCACGTTATAGATTTCTGGAGAAAAGAGGCTAGAGGCCGCCTTCAGGGTGTTAGGACAAGCTGCCGTACAACTATTTGAATGTAACTGCCTGGCTAATGGGACCAAATGCAGTTTTTTACATTGTGGTTCTCATTGTCTGTTGAAAGGTGGGGCTGGCATTCAGTATGCCTCAAGTCCTCACGCGTCTGGGGCAGTCCGCTCCCTGCTGCCCCTATGGGGCAAGTCCTTGCTACACTGCTGTTCTTAAGGCAACCCTTTGGAGCACCAAATTAACCAATCAGCCTTCACTCAGCTCTGAGTTCTGCCGTGGGTGGGAGTCCCTCCTCACTCACTCACCACGGGGTTCAGTGCCTCTTCCAAACCGCACTGGCAGTTCTGACACTCTAACCACTACACTCACTGGCTAGTGGCAAAATAACATACAATAACATATCTAGACTATGCCTACTTTAGGATTCTGTGTTGACTTCTTTATCAAATTTGAATTTTCAGAACTTTGCAGTAAAATAAGCTTATATATATACCTGACGTTGCAGAAGTTTCTTATTTAAAAATCAATAAAATAAGATTTAAATTCAAAATTTAATTTCAAAAGAGGGAGTTATATGAGGAAAGTAATTTATGAAAATTCACTCATATCTTTGGGGAAGAGCATTTTAAAGTGAAGGCACTCATATCTTTCTCTCCCACTTTAGGCTGAGAAGTTTATTTTTAACTTTGAAATTACAGATTTCTTCAGTGTCTCATCTTCATAAAGCGCTTTTATTCAGGGTAAGAGTATAACAGAGAGGATCTGAAGATATCAGCCTAATATTCTCCATGGAGGCAGCAAATGTATTCTCCAAGAGAAAAGCTAAACTGTAAATCCACTGTGCCATATATTTTTCTAATACATACAGAAAAAAGTAACTTTCTAATTCTGCTGATTTTAAATAGTCTGTAGTGTCTATTTAATCCAAAGGTTTAAAGCCACTGCATCCCCCACAACACAGTGTTCAGAGTTTTTTTCAAGATGGTTTTAATCATCAGCATCTCATAATAAAAATGCTTTTAATCTTTCCAATTAAAATGTCCCCAGTGTGAAAGGAAACATTTCTTAATTACTGGAACAGCTCAGGCAGATGGGCAGCCGGGAATATGTTACATTAGATCGTTTTAGCAACTTCTGTCCACTGAGTACCTTGTTCACAGCAAGTAGCCAATGACTTATATTGCAACGCTGGCTAGTGTTTTTAATAAATTGCAGTGGATCAGCACAGGATTTGAATAAGCATGATGTACACAGTCAGTTCTAGGGCTCCACATCTTAGTGACCTGGGCATGATGCTCACTCTTCGAACTAGCACTCACACAAGCTCAAAGTGGACGGTGCCATTCTTCAGCTACCCCACGGGATGCATAGTTTAGGGCAGATTGGCTGCAGGGCCGGCGTCAACATATGCTGCGGTAGGACAGCTGCTAGGGCCCAGGGCTTCTGGCAGGGCACACTGCCCACCTGCCCTCCCCCTAAACACTTGCTTCCAGGCACTCTGCTATCCATGCTCCCAGCCCTATGCACTGCCCAGCATCGTCAGGGAACAGACACGTGAGGGGTTCAGGCATCTGTGAGTGCAGGTGGTAAGAGAGCTCACGAGGAGGTTGCAGAAGGATGCACAGGCCTGTGGGTCAGCAGGTGGGAAGGGAGGCATGAGAGGGGGGCCTGGTAGGCAGAGCAGAGGAGGGGTCCCTGGGCACTCTTCAGGAAAACATTTTAGACATGTGCTCATTGGCTTTGGTGCTGTCACACCAGGGTCCTGAAAGATTTGGACACAGCTCTGATTGGCTGTTACTAATCTTACAGACCAGGAAAAGCCTTACTGAAGGCATTCCTAGAGAATAATTAGATGAACTTTACCTATGCTTAGCTTACTCTTGTGCAGATTCTTTTCTTGCTTCCAATACAGGTTCTTCTGCAAGACTTTCCCGCCCCCCTTGCCTTCCACATGTTCATTCAGGGCCCCAATTGCTGCCTTGTGGACTAGCTCAGGGAGTCCCAAAGTTCCCTGGAGCATTAAAAAAAAACAGCAATTCAGGGGCTTTTTCATAACTCTCTTTGGGTTGCTTTTAATGTCCGGCTCATGGTTGAAAAATAGATGGCACGCAAGCATTCAAGAGCATATAAGGTGTTTGAAATATCATTGTAATCCCCTATTCCCCCCTTATCCCTTTTTCTTTTATGTTCATTCCTTTCTCTTTTTAAAATAAAACTTATTTTAAAACTTATTACTAAAGAAAAAAGCATGCCAGAAAAAAAAGATATTTTGACAAATAAAACCTTTCAAATAAATACATTTTTTGGCATTTGAAGGTGTAGGCTTTTTGAACTCTCTCCAAGTAGCTAACTGTTGTGTGCACAGGCTCACTAACTATTTCAGGGATTTTCTCCATGAAACCACAGATCTTCGCAGCCCCTACCAAGGTCTGCAGTGTTGTGGGGATAATTGCCTGATCTTCATGGAGACACAGTGCGCATCATGATGTGATAGCCTCCACGTGGAGTGACGGAAAACAATTTCCACCTGATTTCTTTGATATGTAAAGAGGCTTTCTGTTACACCTTGGGAAGCGAAGCTTGAAAACTCCTGGTATTAATAATGATTCTAGCTGTGTTATTGGCACCCTAGGGTAGGGCCTGCAGCATAGAAGGTGCACATAGCAAACAGAAGGTCCCAGGTTCAATTCTTGGCCTATGAGAGCCAGCGTGGTGTAGTGGTTAAGAACGGTGGTTTGGAGCGGTGGAGTCTGATCTGGAGAACCGGGTTTGATTCCCCACTCCTCCACATGAGTTGCAGAGGCTAATCTGGTGAACGGGATTTGTTTCCCCACTCCAACACATGAAGCCAGCTGGGTGACCTTGGGCAAGTCATTCTCTCTCAGCCTTACCTACCTCACAGGGTGTCTGTTGTGGAGAGGGGAAGGGAAGATGATTGTAAGCCGGTTTGATTCTCCCTTAAGTGGCAGAGAAAGTCGGCATATAAAAACCACTCTTCTTCTTCTTCTTCTAGTTAAAGGGATCTCTGCCTTTTCTCTGCCTGAGACCCTGAAGAGCTGCTGTCAACTACAGTACTGAGCTCGGAGGGTCAATGGTCTTGCGGGGAATTCAGCAGCATGATATGTTTATATCCGTATGCAGCTAAATGACTCTGAATACATACAAGCACTGGGCACCTTAACTTTTTTATACCGTATACTGATACTTATGAATAGTTCAGCTTTATGCATTGTTAAAATTATGGTGGCATTGGGATAGTGCTGGCAATTTTCAACATATGGTACAAGCAGACATTTTTATAATACTTTCTGAAACACCCTTGTTGTAGTTCCTCCCCCCACCAAAAAAAAAAAAGTTGGTGGTTTTTTGGTTCTTGTAGGTTATCCGGGCTGTGTGACCGTGGTCTTGGTATTTTCTTTCCTGACGTTTCACCAGCAGCTGTGGCAGGCATCTTCAGAGGAGTAACACTGAAGGACACTGTCCTTCAGTGTTAATCCTCTGAAGATGCCTGCCACAGCTGCTGGCAAAATGTCAGGAAAGGAAATACCAAGACCACGGTCACACAGCCCGGATAACCTACAAGAACCAATGAACTCTGACAGTGAAAGCCTTCGATAATATTTTGGTGGGTTTTGATAGTATAGGAGACAGGAAGCTACAGATAAAACTGTATATGGCTATGGCAAGAGTGTACGATAAGAAAAAATCTTCTTTGCTCACAAATGTTATTCCCCCCCCCCCCCGGGCTGGTTTATCCTGTCATTGTTTCTCCCTGGGGAGAACCCCTATGTCAGAGATAAGCTGTGCACGCACACAAAAATCTGCTTTGCCTCTCTGAAACCCTGGAAGTTAAATAAGGAAGATCTTTAGCAGTCCTATACGACAACATGAAAATGGGTCTTCTGCCCACCTTGAAATCTGAAGCATCTGTGCTGCCACAAATTCAAACCACATCAGGCATATTTTCATATCCTGCTGTCTTACGGTTGTAAAGTCCACATGTAGAGAATGTTTGGTGAGGTTTGCTGCCTGGGAGTGGAGACCAATCAATGAAAGAGAAACATCCGTACATCTGAGTTTTGGTTTGGCTAAGCATTACCTTTTCTGTGAAAATTCCTGTTAGAGTAAATATTTCAGCATCATTAGAAATCCTTTGCCAACAAAGCTTGGGAAGTTCCACAGGTAAGCCTGATTAGCCAGTGAATCCATTCACTTTCAGTCCTCTCCCTCCTCCAGAACCAAACAAGTATGTATTGTCAAAAGTCACCTCCCTTTCCCATAAATCTCTAACAGTAGTCCAGTGGGAACCCTGGAAGTAGCTCAAGCCACCTGTAATTTCAAACAACTCCCCAATAGCGATTATCATACCTTGAGTCACTTATTTGGGTAGCAAATTGTTGTTTTTCAATGCAATAAACCTTCTTTGGTTTAACCTTGGAAATATATTATCTTAATTCTATTTGGCATTATTTATGTGCTTGAGTTTATCTAGCATCATCAATGTGGGTGATATTTTAAAAAGGTAAAGGTCCCCTGTGCAAGCACCAGGTCATTCCTGACCCATGGGGTGACGTCACATCCCGACATTTACTAGGCAGACTTTGTTTACGGGGTGGTTTGCCAGTGCCTTCCCCAGTCATCTTCCCTTTACCCCC
This sequence comes from Euleptes europaea, assembly GCF_029931775.1. NCBI lineage: Eukaryota > Metazoa > Chordata > Lepidosauria > Squamata > Sphaerodactylidae > Euleptes > Euleptes europaea. The sequence continues at coordinate 43,874,151 of NC_079316.1, forward strand.
AGCAAGCTGGGTACTCATTTTACCGACCTCGGAAGGATGGAAGGCTGAGTCAACCTTGAGCCGGCTACTTGAAACCAACTTCCGTCGGGATCAAACTCAGGTCATGAGCAGAGCTCAGACTGCTGTACTGCAGCTTACCACTCTGCACCACGGGTGGTATTTTACAGAGTTCAAAAAGATGCGTCCCTGACCTGAGCAGCTTGCAGTCTAACATTTTGTATAGGGCAGAAAGCACAGGTAAGGAAGGGAGGTGGTGATAAACTAAGGAAGACCATGTGTTCATTTCAGTGACACAAATATATACTTGGTTTCAGTAGGAAATGGGGACTCAGGGGTTATACCGAAGGATCTGAAAGGAGTGAGAGAGGTGGTATTATGTAATTATCTGGGAGGCAGTTCTAGGTGTAAAGGGCAACAAAGTAGAAAGTCAAAGAGTCATTTGCCAAAGCAGCAGAATTCTGGACCGCTGAGTTGAAGTAGCAAAAGTTATGGACAGATATATCAGGATGTGGTTTATTTGCTTACTTACTTCATTTATAGGCTGCCTTTCCCACTGACTCAAGGTGCACTGTGCAATTAAAGATAATGGAGTCTGAGCAGTATTCATACAATCAACAATGAAAAGGGGATTACAAAATTAGTGTAGTAAACTAAACAGTATACATTCAACAATAAAATCCTACATACAATACAATAAAATAAATACAATAGAATGCAATCCTATGTACAATAAAAGTACTATAATATATTCAACAAACAATGAAATAAAATTGGATTAGAGAATTGGGGTAACAATGCAACAATATGATATAAGAAAGAACAAAGCAATGAGAGTAGAGGGACGAGGAGGCAAGACCTCACAGGTCTTCAAAGATGTTGTACACTCTCACAATGATATTTTTAGAAGAGGAAAAAGCTTACAATAACATCACAGGTCTTGCATAGTGTGAACATGCTTGTTCCTAATGTTTTACGCTTTGCAGTTTCTGTACATAAGGGGCTGCTCCATAGCTTTTGCTTCCTCCCCTGGAACATGGTTGTCAGCATGCCACGAATGGAGCTTCTATCCAAAATATGCATAGGAAAATGTTGTTGACAGGTGGCAAAAGTCAGATTGTTGATGACATTGGGTGATCATTGCCATTATTTGGGCTTGCAACATCACTTAGCCAAGTTCTTGGCATCATTCATGTGTACAATGAGGGAAATTCTAGTATTAAAAATGTTTCTATTTAAGAGGAAAGTTAAATCACAAACCAATTCACCCATGCTTCATAAAGCATAGAAATTGTAAACAAAGCTACGGCCACCATTTTCATTCTCCTGATACCTGGCAGCATAGCCCTGCAGTACCCCTCTCAAAGCCATATGGCTTCCTTCCTCAAATGGCTCTCCTTCCTCAAATGCAGGTACATTTCTTCCTCAAATGCATATGGCTCTCCTTCCTCAAATGCAGGTGCATACAACTTAGATGAATACAAAATCATGCTAGGTACTTTCATACCACATACCTCCAAAAATACTCACTCAACCATCTTTCTCAAACCAAAAGAAAATATAAAAGAAATGTTTCTCCTACACAAAACATCAATTGCAAATTTACAGAGCATTCCTGACCTTTAAGGGTGAAAGCCCTTAGGAGGCCAGGGTGGCACTGCGCCGGTGTTGGGGCCCTCCACACTGGAGTCTGGGCTACTTATGCCGGCGTTAATGGCCCAGCGCCAATGTGGAGGTTCGGATGCTGTCTCCAGACGCCGCCACAGCAGCGCTGCCCCAGAACGCCAGTGGGGCCTTCCATCCGCGTCCCACCGGCGTAAAGGCCCACACCGGCATTCCAAGGGGTGTTCCCGTGGTATTCCAGGGGCAGGGCTGCCATTAGGCCGCCTCCTGTCACCTTTCAGCCCCGGATGCCAGCACTGAGCACATGACCACATGAAGCTGCCTTATACTGAATCAGACCCTTGATCCATCAAAGTCAGTATTGTCTACTCAGACCAGCAGCGACTCTCCAGGGTCTCAGGTAGAGGTCTTTCACAACACCTACTTGCCTAGTCCCTTTAACTGGAGATGCCAGGGACTGAACCTGGGACCTTCTGCATGCCAAGCAGATGTTCTACCACTGAGCCACAGCCCCTCCCTGAAAATGCTGTTTCTGCACCTGTTTTTTAGCAGGCACGGCCTCACTATTCTCTGGGGCGAAAAGCCCCATTTAAAATTTTAAAAGCCACAAAAAGGCTTTTTAAATGTTTTCAGCGTGCAGGGAACTGCTTAGGAGGTGCCTCCTCTCCGCCGTCTCCGCACTCCGCCAGCTCAGGAATGCGCTTTTTTTTAACCTTCTGTAATGTGCCATTATATAGCAGATTTTTCTGAGCTTTATCTAGATAGACCCCTAATGATGTAGATTCTGTAAGAGAAATATCAGACGCATGGGATGACTGAATTCTCAGGCATGATAGTGTTGTTTAAAAAATGAGGCTTCACTTATTGAGCTGAGCTTGCTACTTGAAAGCAATTTATATTAACTACTTTAGAGCCAGCGTGGTGTAGTGGTTAAGAGTGGCGGACTCTAATCTGGAGAACCGGGTTTGATTTCCCGCTCCTACACATGTATTATCCTTTCACATGTGAGGCTTATTCAGTGACCTAATTTTTAACACCCTTTTTAATTGATCCCTATTAGACTCTTCTGAGTTAGAAGTAGAAGAAGAAGAGGAAGAGTTGGTTTTTATACCCCACTTTTTCCTCTACCTTTTAAGGAGTCTTAAAGTGGCTCAGGATCACCTTCCTTTCCCCCTCCCCCACAACTAGGGTTGCCAGCCTCCAGGTACTAGCTGGAGATCTCCTGCTATTACAACTGATCTCCAGCAGATAGAGAGCAGTTCACCTGAAGGAAATGGCCGCTTTGGCAATTGGACTCTATGGCATTGAAGTCTCTCCCCTCCCCAAACCCTCCCCTCCTCCTCAGGCTCCGCCCCAAAAACCTCCCGCAGGTTGCAAAGAAGGACCTGGCAACCCTACCCACAACAGGCACTTTGTGAGGTAGGTGAGGCTGAGAGAGTTCTGAGAGAAGTGTGACTAGCCCAAGGTCACCCAGCAGGCTTCATGTGGAGGAGTGAGGAATTGAAATTGGTTCTCCAGATTAAAGTTTGCTGCTCATGTGGAGGAGCAGGGAATCAAACCCAGATTAGAGTCTGCCACTCTTAACCAATACACCACGCTGGGTCTCTTAACCACTAACCAGATTAGAGTTCGCCGCTCTTAACCACTATACCACACTGGGTCTCTTACCCACTAACCATGCTGGCTCTCAAAGGATTTGACAGCTGATTTGAGGATAGGTACACCAATAGCTGTTAGCCATGACAACTGAATGTCCAGAGTCTATAACAGTCCAATCCTCAAGGAGCCAGTGTGACCCCTGTGTAACCCTGTTGACACAAATCCCTACTAGAGGATAAGGGAGGGGTTCTGAATTCAATAAACTGACAGCACTACTTGTGGACAACTGTGAAGTTGCTTACAATAAAATAAAACATTTAATACAACAGCACAACATATAACTTCAAGTAACCAAACAATTACAAACACAAACACAATACACAAAATCTTCAGTGCCTTTCAGGAAGGACACGCTGTACATGGGTAAATAACATCAAGTGCAATAACAAGGAAGGAAAAGTCCACAACTTAAAGTTTAACTGCAGGGTTGTTGCTTCACGAATGCTGCTGCAGATGTTGAAGGCCTTCTTCTCTCTTCCCAGTCTGTAAAGGGAAATGATTAGTCCCCTCAGTTTAACTCTGGCTTCCCTATTCCTAGCCAGCCCAACCGACTCAGGGGTGTCAGTGTCTAAACTATCCCTTAAAATCATTTTATTAACATCACTCTTTCAGGGAATATTCTAGTGTGCCCCTTTCTTTCTAACAGGACCCACACATACCTGTAAAGGGAAATGATTAGTCCCCTCAGTTTAACTCTGGCTTCCCTATTCCTAGCCAGCCCAACCGACTGAGGGGTGTGGCAGTTGCAGTCAGTAACCTACCTAACTGCCCATGCTCAGTGAGCCCCCCCTGGGTCCTAAAGCCCATAATATTGGCAGGGTTACATTCTCCCCTACTAAACCGATGTCGTCCCCGACATCCTTCTGTGTGGTGGGGCTAATTTGTGTACACCACATACATAATCATTAAATCTTGTAGGAATCTGTCTCTGTCGTTGCGGTCTGCGAGGCAAGTTTTCAGGTTCAACTTCCAGAACTGATGTGCCCGTACTTGATGTTTCAACACGTCTATCCTCCATTTCAATCCCTGGAAATTCAACGGACACATCAACCAGCTCATCCCCTTGAGTATACGTTACTGAATCATTGGAATCCAGCAACACTATACTTTCTGCATTTGGCTGCCAATTATCTGGTGAAAAGCTGGAATCTTTTGGTTCAAACTCTATTGCTTCAGGATTCAGTTCAACAACTGGCAGGTCATGATCAGAGTGAGCAACTAGCTGAACTTCTTCCCCCTCCATAGCTGAAATGAACCCACATGGCCGCAACAGATCACGATGCAATGTCCTTTGAGGACCATCACCATCTTCAGGTCTAACTACATAAACTGGGAGGTCTTGTAGCTGTTGAATGATGACATATATTTCCTTTTCCCATCTGTCAGCTAATTTATGTTTTCCTCTTAAATTGAGATTGCGAACCAGAACTCTGTCACCTTCTGAGATATGCGAAATTTTGACTTTTGCATCCCACCTCCTCTTATTAGCTTCCTGGTTCTTTTCAGATTCTCTTCTAGCCAACTCATATGCATGCTTCAGCCTTTTTTTTAGGTCCTTCACATACTGTTGGTGAGTTACTTTAGATTTCCCTTGCAGCTTAATACCAAAGCATAAATCAATTGGTAACAAGGGCTGTCTACCAAACATTAAAAAATAGGGAGACTCTCCAGTTCTATCATTTCGGGTACAGTTATATGCATGAACCAGTGGTTTAACATATTTCCTCCACTTAGCCTTTTCAAAATCTTCTAAAGTTCCCAACATACTTATTAAAGTTCTATTAAATCTTTCCACAGGGTTTCCTCGTGGATGGTAAGGGGTAGTTCTTGATTTCACACCAACGATGTTGCAAAGTTCAGATATTAATTCAGATTCGAAGTTTGCACCTTGATCACTGTGGATCCTCTTTGGAAAACCATAGTGGCAAAGAAAGTTTTCCCACAAAGTAACAGCCACAGTCTTGGCTGTTTGATCTTTTGTTGGATAGGCTTGTGCATACCCTGTAAAACAATCAGTTAGCACCAAAATATTCCGGGTATCTCTGTCATCAGGCTCCAACATCAAAAAGTCTATACATAGAAGTTCCATTGGAGCATAAACCTTTATATTCACCAAAGGTGCTGCTTTCTCTGCTGGAGCTTTCTTTCTGATGCACCTTTCACAGGTCCTGCACTTGCGGTCAACATCAGCTGCCATTTTAGGCCAATAGAACCGGTCTCTGGCTAAGTCCAATGTTCTTTCCATGCCCATGTGTCCTACTTCATCATGGATACCTCGTAATGCTCGACTTCTGTGAGAACGTGGAAGGATTAACTGATCAATGAAATCCTCTTTCCTTTTTGGAGATATCTCTGGATCATCAAGTAGCTGTTGTACCTGCAGCCTCCAAGTATCAAAATCTACTTCACCAGGGAGTCTTAACGAAAGACCAGAAAAGCATTTAAGTTTAAAGGGTGTGTGATAATAAGCAGAAGTACCCTCATTAGTCTTTACTACATGCTCCACTACTACTTGATGAACCCCTTCAGGGATAGTGAAGATGGGTGTAGATTGTGCTTGATGAGCTGGAGTGGTAAATGAATTCTCCCTTGAAAACTGAGTAGGTAAAGTACTAGCTATTGGTTCAGTGGCCAGATTCCCTTCAGGTGATACAGTGTCATTAAAAGGTATTTTTCCTAAGCTGATAGGAAACACGTTCCATTTGCCATTTAATTTAAACTGTTTACATTCAGACCTTATCATTTTAGCTGCACACTTTTTACTGTATTCACACAATGCAATACCTAGTCTTGCACCCTGAATTCTTTTAAATTTGCTTACAGCACCATATTCATTCAAAGCATCCATTAACTCTCCATCAGTAACTTCAGGGTGAATCTCACTCAGCCTAACTGAGTATTCTGGATCAAACAGATCCATTGCCATCACAGAAATATATTTATACAAAATTTTAAAGCAACTTCACTAATTTTATACTTGCAATATCAATATGCCACAAGATGGCGCTGTCCCTGTTCGGGCGCCATTTTTTCCCCCTTTTGTGTAACCCTGTTGACACAAATCCCTACTAGAGGATAAGGGAGGGGTTCTGAATTCAATAAACTGACAGCACTACTTGTGGACAACTGTGAAGTTGCTTACAATAAAATAAAACATTTAATACAACAGCACAACATATAACTTCAAGTAACCAAACAATTACAAACACAAACACAATACACAAAATCTTCAGTGCCTTTCAGGAAGGACACGCTGTACATGGGTAAATAACATCAAGTGCAATAACAAGGAAGGAAAAGTCCACAACTTAAAGTTTAACTGCAGGGTTGTTGCTTCACGAATGCTGCTGCAGATGTTGAAGGCCTTCTTCTCTCTTCCCAGTCTGTAAAGGGAAATGATTAGTCCCCTCAGTTTAACTCTGGCTTCCCTATTCCTAGCCAGCCCAACCGACTCAGGGGTGTCAGTGTCTAAACTATCCCTTAAAATCATTTTATTAACATCACTCTTTCAGGGAATATTCTAGTGTGCCCCTTTCTTTCTAACAGGACCCACACATACCTGTAAAGGGAAATGATTAGTCCCCTCAGTTTAACTCTGGCTTCCCTATTCCTAGCCAGCCCAACCGACTGAGGGGTGTGGCAGTTGCAGTCAGTAACCTACCTAACTGCCCATGCTCAGTGAGCCCCCCCTGGGTCCTAAAGCCCATAATATTGGCAGGGTTACACCTGCACTGGTGTTAGCGCCACTTGTGGTGTGAAAATGCACACTAATGACAGCGCATGGCAATGTACGCCAGTACTGTGGAGCCGTGAGGCAGTGTTTCTCTAGTGCAGGGGTTTGTGCCAGCACCAAAGGGGGTGCCCCTGGGGGTAGGACTGACTTTAGTCAGCTGCCTGAGCCCTTTTGCCCTGGGAACACCCCCCTTTTGCTGGCACAAACCCGTGCCAGTTTTTTTTTTAATGCAATCACACCTCTGCAAGCTGCTCAGGAGGGGATGCAGCTGTTCTATCCCTGGGTGCTCTGCAACCACCCCCCTTCTTCAGGATTGCTCTGCTCGTCTCTGAATCCCACTTGCTGCAGAGGTGGGTGTTTGTGCTGTACTTGTGGACGGTGCTTGTAGAAGCACGTGACTGCTGGAAATTTGGGGAAAGGATATTGCATTTATCCCGCAGGGCTGCTCTTATGTTCTCAGTATAAATAAAAGAATGCCATACAAACATATAAAACAAAACAGATAAAATTGGCAGACGGGGTGGGGGTGGGGAATAAGCCTTACATCTATTTTTGTACTGCCTACTTCATTTCTTATGTTGCAGCATAAAAGCCAGTTTGAGAAGCATGTGGGAAATGATAAGGTGTTGGAATTTGGGATAATAAATACAGACTTCAAATGCGCTTCTAGCTTTTGCGCTGATGCAGTCTCCTCTCCACGGGAGTTGTAAGAACTATATATATGCCTGCCTGTTTCTTTTGCTTTTGTTATTGTTATAGAGGGCACCTCACAGTCTATTTTTCTTCCTCAAATTCTTATAAACCAAAATCCTTGAGATATGATAGCTGTACTGACGGGGAGTGTATTTCACTCATGTCTCTTTCACTGTGGTAGTCTTGGACAAAAATAAATCTTCCTTGGCATCCATCCATTCCTGAAAGATGTGTATTCGTTTGGATCGGAGAAACAGTGATACTGCATTTGATACCTTTCTGTTTGTTTTTTCTTTGTGCATGGTTCTTTTCAAAAACAACCTGAATTTTATATTGTTTTCCAGCTTGATGAGCTCTAGAGAGTTAGGCCGCTCTGACATACAGTCTTAAAATGAACTGACAAATAACTGTTACCAGTTTGCTGTTTTCATTTTACTCTTTCACTACTGGAGAAAAATGTCTACTAAACTGAATTCAGGTTTGGGCCGAGCTGAAACCTGTGTGGTTGGATTACATATTTGCAGTATTTTACATGTTAACAGTGTGGTTTTTTTCTGCTTGGGCTAATGCATAAAGTGTGAAGCACTAAGGATAATTAGTCATTCACAACATATCATATACATAAATATCAAAACTTCCATGTTAAGTAGCATTGCCATATTTACCTGAAAGGAAGAGGTATATATGACGTTGAATGTAAGATGATCCCCCTGGAAAATGATTATACAGGATATAATTTTTTTATTATTACTGAGCATAACTGTAACTTGTATGCAAGTTTAAAATGGCCGCTCTTTTTCTGGATGCACATATGGAAAAAACCAAGGGTCTTGATCCCACCTGATCTCTCTCTATGTGTCAGCTCTCCCAATCCCCCAGCCAAACAATGGTACAGCTCCCCCTTTTCAGACCCCTTCTCACATGGGCTCATAGGGCATTCACCAGTCTGCTTGCCGGGTCCTTGGGCTCAAGCCAGCCAGAACCAGGGCAGCAAACTGAGAGGTGTTAACACATCAAAGAAATTGCATGTTTTTTCCTTTGGGTTGTAAATGACCCTCTCTATCTGATGAAGTATATGTTTCCCCATATGCTGCCAGTCTGTTTGATGCCACCTCCTTCTGTCCATCATTATAACTGTCACAGCATCCCTGCCATCTGCCCCTCCTCCTACAATGGTCCCATTGACTAAAATGAAAGTGACTACTGAACAGACCTGTTTAGGATTGCTCCCTAATTCATTTGTGATGGTATATATACAGTACCCTTATTCCATGTGCAAATCAAAGTTCACAGAATTTTGGCTCAGCGGAAATGTATATCAAATACGTCTAATAACCCAAGCTGTCACATATCTACACAGCTTTCTGCTTACAACTTTTATAATACTGGTTAACTAAATCTGCCCTTATCAATTAAAAATTATTGACATGCAGCATTTAACCACAGCACAGGGGACTATCTGTAGTTTTAAGGCCTCTTGGGTCATACTCGTAGTGCAAACTTTTTAAATAGTCTTTCCCTCTTCCCAAGGTACCTTGAGAAGTGCAGTGCTACAAGGGAAAGCAGTAAGGGTCTCTAATACAGAATTGTTAGTACCTTCAAAAACTACAGTTCTTAGGATCTTTGGGGAAAGGCATGATGGTTAAAATAGTATGACCAATATATATCAGTACTTGTAGATGGAGCCTTAATAAATGATAGTAATATAGAGTTTACTTTTTTATATAAAAGTCTGGAAACTATAAAAACCATCAACTATTAATAGTTTTTTTTCTGAAGATTGTTCCCCATGTTTCTTTATGACTTTTTCTTTTCTGTACAAGTTTGTCCCCTTTTTGCAAAAACAAAAGAATCTTGTTGCATCTTAAAGACTAAAAATGCTGTGTAGCGTAAGCTTTGCTTTCAGTTGTAAAATTACCCAGGAAAAAACTTGCTGTTCTAATACCTATCACAACGTATGTCATACATATGCTAACAGTTTAACCGAGGACAGAAAAACAACAACAACATGACACAGTACTTCTGTGGTGTCAGTATCTCAGGGATGTAGCTACACAAAAAAGGTAGAAAGGTATTTTCATGGACTAGCTTATTCAAAGAGCTGTGCAAGAATTCATACTTGCAAATCTGAGCAAAATCTTATGATCACAGGCTGCTACCCTGTGATCAGGCGTTGAACTTATATAGCTTAGTTCTAAGTTAACTTTGTCTTCATTAGGACATTAAGGCTGAGGCCAGGCATGCACTGTCTTTTAAGTATGTTCAATTAAATCAACTGTAATTGTTTCCAAGTAATTTTGTTTAGAATTGGGTGCCAATCAGATTTGTCCTTAACAAGTTCTCCAGTAGAGAATACAAATGGGGAAAGAGAAATGGCTGATGTGTTATTTAGGATAAGCAAGAGTATTTGATAAACGGAATGTCTGATCCATTTGATAAATTAACTATCATCTGGTGCTTCATACACTTTCACTGCTCATTAAGCCAAAAGATTCAGCTAAAGCATGCAGTAATGGATCAGCATCTGATTTTTCCCCCTGTCAAGGACCCTCCATTACAAAATATGTTGGTAGGAGGCTTAAATACCACAAGGACTCCTTGACATTATGGGGACTGCTGTGCAAACACACACATTTCAAAGCTTTCAAGAGACAAGCCAAAGTGAAAGGAAACAAAATATTAAATCCATTTTTTGGTTTTAAAGAGAGATCCTAGCATACACATTCAGAGACTTCTGGCATCAAAGGAGTTGGACATCCATAGGCCATCATGGAGCTTGTGGGTTCATTTTGGCTGTGGGTTTATATTTGGCATATAAAAACCAACTATTCTGCTGCTGCTGCTTCAGATATCTGGAGGCTGTAGCTCTCTTGAAGACCCTTCTCAGGTTACCCTATTATCTGCCCTTGGACCCAGATGGCTTCTGTCCCCCTTTTTTCTCCTCAGAATCCTCTCTTTCCCCTCAGAACTCTCCTGTGGCTCCCTCTCAGGGACAAAATAACTTTTCCCCAAACTCCAATAGAATGCCAAACTCCAATATTGGGCTTACACTTAATATAACCTACAAATATTCATATTGGGCAGGCTGTGACAAAAATAACACATAGCTAAAAAGAGCACTTTATAATCAACAGGTTCAATAACTGAGAACACCGGAAAATAAATATCACACTCAATACTATTATGTTAAGGACTTACCAGCAAAAACTTGAAAAATGACAGAGACAAAAATATACATGGTGATGACAGCTTCTCAAAACACGGTACACTGGTCTTACTAGAGCTTTGGTGGCGTATTCACTAAAATTCCCAATAGTTTCCACCAGATTTCAGCACTGTGCAGAAGTAGAAACTTGGAGTGCCATTTGCCAGCATCTAGGCTCTAGCCCGGTCACTTGTAAATAAGTGAACACAGTTGAAGCAGCCCACCTCCAGCGCCCCCTGCCACCCCCTTGCTTCTTAGCCCCCCCCATAATCCCACCCCCCAGGGGGCAGTACCGCCCACTTTGGGAACCCCTGCTGAGGAACCATTTGGCTGCTGCTTTGCAGGAACATGTGCCTATCTGGATAAGACACATACAGGCGCATCCATAGAATCATACAGTTGGAAAGAACCACCAGGGTCATCTAGTCCAACCCCCTGCGCCATGCAGGAAATTCTGAACTACCCCCCCCACCCCCGCATACCCCCGGTGACCCATACTTCATGCCCAGAAGATGGCCAAGGTGCCCCCCCTCTCATGACCTGCCTAAGGTCATAGAATCAGCATTGCTGACAGATGGCCACCTAGCCTCTTCTTAAAAACCTCCAGGGAAGGAGAGCTTACCACGTCCCGAGGAAGCCTGTTCCACTGAGGAACTGCTTTAACCATAAATGTTCCCCAACTCAAAGTTACACACAGTTTATTTTTTTATCATTTATAGTCTGCTTTTTTCACTTGTACTCAAGGCAGATTTCCCAGAGTGACTCAATACAATTGACAGGGTGGGGTATTCAGTAAACATAGGATTAGGGTTGTAGAACATGTTGCAGAACTGGCAGCCACATTTTACCACAGTTCTGACAAAATGAAACTCTAATATCCAGCAGGAAGAGAGAGAAATGAAGGTGGGAATTGCAGTTCCCTCAGCTAGTTTGTTTTAAACTTGGCGTAGAGGGCATCCTGCTCTGAATCCTACCTTCTTTCTCTCCTCCTTTCTCTCACAGCAGCATCATAGGAAATGCATATCCTAATCAGGAAAAACTCATTTATTAACATTGGAATTAAATGTGATTAAGTGCCAAACTACACATTGCATGTAAACACACCTATTTAAACCTTTCTTGTACTGAAAGCAGCTTCTTGAGGGAGAGTGAGCAGTGATGAGCAAAGGTGCTTACCCTTTCCAGTGCTTGCAAGATTTTTACTGTACTCCCTCCCAAGTTGCTCCCCAAAGGGTTAATTCACAGCTGTAATTCCTTGGATGGAGTAGGGGAAGGAAGAGGAGGAGGAAACTAGTGGGCAGAGGAAGAATGAAGCCTCTCTCCCCTGTAGCTTTTTCTCAGTTACAAGAAAAAGCCATCAGGCTGAGAAATCAACAGGACTTGTTAGTTTCAAGTACATTTTTATTCATGATTTGTCATCAGCTTTGTCACCACCACCCGTAGTTGCTGTCTTTTTGGCATAAATATATACTTACGTGCTTCATCAAAGTTCTTGAGATATAAAAACAATGTTAGCAGTCAGATACTTGTCCTTCATTTTCTGTCTTCGGTGCAGCCCCACATGTGGGACTGCGCCTGCGTGCAGGCCTGCGGCCGGAAACTTTTATTAGCCTTAACACTCTAAAGGGGGATGCCCCTCCCCTTGGCAGGCGGGCTTGGTCGTCGCGGCGAAACCCCCGCGTGCTCTTGGGTGGGGCATCCCCTCCCTCCTCAGCTCCTTCTTTGCCGCAGCCAAGAACGGAGCTTTTTGCCTTACCTCAGAATCGATTTTCTCTTCATACTACTTTCGACTGTAAGTTTTCTCTACCGGAGCTGCCGCTTAGGTCCGCCTAGCCAGCCCATTACTTTACTTCATTGATCGGAGCAGAAAAACCCGGGGAAGATTCTCTCCGCGCCTCGGTCCCCTCAGCCGCGTGCTGAGGGCCGAGATGGCCCCCAAGACCCCATTCAAGCTCTGTCCCAAGTGTGCCACAAAGATACTGCACTCGGACCAACATGAACTGTGTCTAATTTGCTTGGGTGAGGGGCATAATGTATCAAAATGCTCAATCTGCCAAGGCTTCTCCACCCGGGCTCGCAATGCCCGTGCCAACCGTCTAAACGCAGAGCTCTGTAAAAAGGCCCTGATGGCCCCCTCCCCGTCAGCCTGTTCCAGGACACCCAGAGGAGCGCAGTCTGTACACTCGGCACCGACCCCCCGAATCCGGCTCGGATCTGAGATTGTCGGATCCAACCACCCTTTCGGATCCAACTCATGTCGCGAAGAAACACAAACACAGCTCCAAGACGGCTCCGCTCCAGCTCCAAGACGGCTACGCCGACGCTGAGATCTCCGGATCCGAGAATGCTTCAACCGGGACCTCTCCCGGTACCAAGGACCCCATCGTTCCATTCGGGCTCTCCTCTTCAAGTTTTCTCGGATGTCGAGCTAGACCCTCTAGACGATCCGCTTTCACTCTCGGATCCGAACCCCTCGGTTCTGACCCCTCCGGATCCGAACCCCTCAGATCCGAGGACTCCCCAGCCTGCCACAACCTCCACGGCACAACCTATCATCTTACCGGAGCTAGTAAAGGACTGGATCGAATTCTGTAGATTTCGCCAGCTTACCATCCAGGGAAAACCTCTGGTATTGGAAACACCAAAGCTCCCTTCGCCCTTTACTCCCCTAACTCAAAGGAGCCCGAGGGCAGATTCAGAACCTGAGGACTCTGAGACTCGAGGCTCAGTGGACAGCTCGGAAGGGGTCTCCGAACCATCTCCTGACAAACTAGTAGGGGACATGGAGGCGGTCTCCCCCTCAGAGGACCTGAAACTGAGGACGGAACAAATGATTAGGATGGCAGAGGCCTTAGACATCAATATCTCTACCTCAGACAACAAACCCAAGGATAAGATCCTCAGCCGCCATTACCCTGATTCTCCAGGGATTGCCGCGTTCCCCGTTCTGGAAGGCTACTTAGAGGTTACAAGATCTGTCTGGAGGAAGCCGGCATCTACCCCCCCTTCCTCTAAGAAGATTGAAAACCTATACCGTGTAAATCCTGATTCAGCGGAGTTCCTGATGGTGCACACCCCCCCCCCGTCATCCATAGTCACAGGGGAGATGCAAGCCAGGCAAAGACAGGGGCAGCACTCTACCCCTTCAGATAAAGAGAGCAGACGTTTAGACCAACTGGGCAGAAGAACCTACACTTCGTCAGTGCTGAGCTTCCGTATAGCAAATTATCAACTCTTCCTGTGGGAAAAGGCCGCCCCCCATATTGATTTATTACCTGATGAGTCCAGAGCTGCCCTAAAACTTATTCAAGCGGAGGCCACCCTCTTGTCCAAGCAGGAAATCAATACAGGAAAGCATGCTGCTGAAATTGCTGCTAGGACCATGGCGTCGGCCATCACACTGAGACGCCATTCCTGGTTGCGTACCACTGCTCTCCCGATGGATACGAGGTCCCATATTGAAGATCTCCCATTCGAAGGTGATACATTATTTGCACCTAATCCCACAGAATTCCTAACAAATATCAAAAAGGACCGCCAGACTGCCAGATCCTTGGGCATCACCCCAACTTTCCAACCTCAACGAGACAGGTTGCAACACCATCACCAGAGCTTTGGGTCTTCGTACCATAGGAATCCACACTACCAAAGATTCCAACCATATCCTCCTCAAGGAAAGTTCCAACATCCTAACCAATAGAGCCAATGCAAACACAATTTCAAGCAACGTCCCGCCCCCGGCCCACAGCAAAAGGACCAGAGGCAACCTATCCAAAGGTTCTGACTACCACCACAAGCCAACCATGGAGAATTCCCTTTCCTGGTTAGGTTGGCAAAGTTCACCAAGGCCTGGCATTCTATTTCTTCAGACTCTTGGGTCCTCAAAGTTATTGCTGAAGGCTATTGACTAGAATTTAAAGTTCTACCAGTTTGCTCCCCTGCTAGTTCTGCACGGGACAACCTGTTCCCAGATTTTGCACCCCAGCTAGAACTCCTTCTAAAGGGTGCTGTTCAAAGGGCACCACCACACTGTTCTGGCTTCTTCTCCAGAATATTTATGGTGGACAAGAAGGATGGGGGCTCTAGGCCCATCATTGACCTTAGAATTCTCAATAAATGTTTAATAGTTTCAAAGTTCCGGATGGTCTCCCTGACTTCTGTTATGGAGCTTATCACCCCTAATACCTGGTTTGCAGTGTTAGATCTAAAAGATGCGTATTTTCACATCTCTATACACCCAGACCATAGAAAATTCTTGATGTTTCGATATGGAGCAGAGGTGTTTCACTATACAGTACTCCCATTTGGACTCTCTACAGCCCCTAGAGTCTTTACAGAATGCATGGCCGTGATCATGTCGTTCCTCAGAGACCAGGGATGTAGTATTTACCCTTATCTTGATGACTGGCTGCTTACTGCAGACAGCCCTGATAGACTGTCCACTCACCTCAAACTGATACTGTCGGTATGTGAAAGATTAGGTCTAATGGTCAATCTAAAGAAGTCAAAACTAACTCCCTCCCCACGGGCCCAGTTTATAGGAGCAGTACTGGACTCTAGTAAGGGGAGAGCATTCTTACCACAGGAAAGAATTGCAGCAATAAAACACTACAACACTTCACAAGGTGCAGACACCAACCAGTAGTCTCCATTCAGAGACTTCTAGGCCTCATGGCATCCTCACAGCCATCACACCCTTCGCCAGATTACAAATGAGAAGTCTTCAAAACTGGTTCATTAGAGCATTTGATGTTTCCCGTCATTCCAAAATGCATAGACTCTCGATCCCTAGAAGGGTGCTGAGATCTCTTCAGTGGTGGTTCTCTGTACCCAACCTACTGAAAGGCATGCCCTTTGGCTGCTGGAGTCCTGACTTTACCTTCACAACGGATGCCTCTATGGAGAGTTGGGGAGGCCATTGTGGTGATCAGTCAGTCCAGGGGAGGTGGAACACCAGTGAAACATCCTTGCATATTAACATGCTAGAGTTACGGGCAGTACGTTATGCACTTACCTCCTCTACAGATATCCTGCGAGGCTCCAGAACACTCCTTCAATACTTGCACAGTATTTTACATCAACAAACAGGGGGGCACGGGTTCCATTCCCCTTTGCAAGGACGCACAGAGAGTTTGGCAGGTGGCCCTCTCAAACGACATTCAAATACGAGCCATTCATATAGCAGGAGTGTACAACACCTGGGCGGGCTCCCTCAGCAGGGAGTTCCTCACAAATCACGAATGGGAGCTACAGGACTACTTCCTACAACCAATATTTCAGGAATGGGTTGTCCCTCAAGTCGACCTGTTTGCCACCAGGAGCAACAGGAAGGCGGACAGGTTCTGCTCCATAGCAGGGCACGACCAGACATCCCTAGGAGATGCATTTCAAATCACCTGGTCAGGCGCCCTTTTCTATGCCTTTCTTCTGTACAGTGTTGGGGAAAATTCGATCAGACAACACTTCATGCATTCTGATAGCACCCCGATGGCCACGCCAGATCTGGTTCACAGAACTGGTTCACCTGGCAGGAGGAATTCACAAACCTTTTCCCAGTCACCCTGGACTACTTCGTTGGGGGGACCTAGCCCATCACGATGTAGGCAGGTTACACCTCACAGCCTGGAGAATCCTGCCCAATCGACAGTAGACCTTTCCGCTCCAGTAAGAAAGGTGATACTACAGGCCAGAAGACCTCTACCCGGTATTCGTATGATAGAAAATGGGAGAGGTTTGAGGGATGGTCCAGACCCCAAGGTCTATCCCCGTTTCTATGTCCCCTCTCTAAGGTGTTAGACTACCTCCTAGACTTGACCAAGTCGGGTCTCACGGTGTCTTCGGTACGAGTACACCTGGCTGCAATTTCTGCCTTCCACGACAAGGCTGAAGGATACACTGTGTTTTCGCACCCACTATCCAAACGCTTCCTAAAGGGACTCAATAATTTGTTTCCCCCTGTACCCAGGTTGGCACCCCAGTGGTCTGTATCCCTGGTTCTGGCCAAGCTGATGCTTTCCCCATTTGAACCCTTGGCCCATGCCCACTTGTCAGTGCTGTCTGCAAAGGTGGCATTCCTTATTGCAGTCACATCTACCAGGAGGGTAGGGGAGTTAGCAGCCCTCCGAATTGATGACCCTTTCCTCAGGATATATAATGAGAAAGTGGTGTTACATCCCAGCGTTAAATTCAGACCTAAGGTCATTTCTAGTTTTCATCTGAACCAAGACCTGGTCTTACCAGTTTTTTCCCCACGCCCGGTCTCTCGGGCTGAAAAGACGCTTCACTCTTTAGATCTAAAGAGAGCCATACTGTATTACATTGACAGAACAAAACACTTTAGAAGGTCAAATTCACTTTTTATTTGTTACCAAGGCCCCAAGAAGGGTAAACCAGCCTCATCCCAGTCCATAGCAAGATGGGTAGTTTCTGCTATCAGACTCGCTTATAAGCAACAGGTGTAACTTGTCCTTTAGAAGTCCGAGCCCATTCCACCAGGGTGCAGGGCTCTTCCGCTGCCCTCCACAGAAGAGTCCCGATCGGTGACATCTGCAAGGCTGCGACGTGGGCAAGCGAGAACACGTTTGTCAGGTACTACGCGCTGGATCTGCAGGCCAGAAGGGATGCAGAAGTAAGCAGAGCGGTCCTACAGACATTGTTCTCCTAGATCAACACCTACCTCCTGAAGGGTAAGCTTGCTAAAATCCCACATGTGGGGCTGCACCGAAGACAGAAAATGAAAACAGAGTTGCACTTACCTGTAACTGCGGTTCATTGAGGTCTTCGGTGCAGACACACATCCCTCCCTCCGACCCCGCTGTCAACCTTAAAAAAAAAGAAAAGAAGAAGTAGTCAGAGATTTAAGAATACAGTGGTTTTGATAGAAAGAAGGGCCCTACTGGTACCTTACTCTACACTGTCTTGACTTGTATAGGGCCTACAACCTTACCTGTAATGGGCATGGCTGGCTCTTACAATGTGATTGGCTTGGTTGGCGGCGGGCGAGGAACTGAGGAGGGAGGGGATGCCCCACCCAAGAGCACACGGGGGTTTCGGTGCGAAGACCGAGCCCGCCTGCCAAGGGGAGGGGCATCCCCCTTTAGAGTGTTAAGGCTAATAAAAGTTTCCGGCGGCAGGCCTGCGCGCAGGCACAGTCCCACATGTGTGTCTGCACCGAAGACCTCAATGAACAGCAGTTACAGGTAAGTGCAACTCTGTTTTCTTGACTTATAAAATCCTAGCTGGGGGGAATAATAAACAGTGTTAGACAGAGGGCATTTTCCCAGTGCACAGAAGAAGGCAATTATTAGACCTATGCTTAGAAAATCTTCTTTATCCAAGAGTGAACTCTAAATTTCATTAACTAGAGGCTGCCATCTTTCCCTTAGGCCATTGGCTGGATGCCATGGTCAGGTGGCTGGGGAGGAAACAGAAGCTGAATCTAAACAAGATGGAGCTAATGTTGGCTGGTTGGGAAGGCTGACACTCTGAGGGGAGTGGTTTTGCCAGTGATAGATGTGGTGACTTTGGCATTGGCAGACCAGGTAAAAAGTTTGATAGTTCTTTTGGACCTGGCTTTGTAGATAGAGAAACAGACCGTTGTTGTTCCTAAAAATGCCTTCTTTCATCGGCACCTGGTCCACAAGCTGATTCCTCATCTAAACTCAGCCAGCCTTGTGACACTATGTCACTGTTACTTTGAGGCTGGAGTATTGCAATGAGCTGTACCTGCAGCTGCACTCAAAAAACAACCTGGAAACTACTGTTGGTTCAGAACACGGTACCCCATCTTCTAAAACTTATCCCTGTCATAATATTATGCCAGTTCTGATGCACTGGCACTAGTTGCTTATTTGTTTCTGGGCTCAATTTATGAGGCAAGTTTTAACCTTTCAAGCCTTATATGTCCTGGGATCTACGTATCTGGAGGCCTCTCCCAGTATGAGCTTGTGCTCCATTTATAATCATCATGCCAATTCCTTCTCTCTGCCCCATCTTTTAGAAAGACAAAAACTGTGAGGACCCAGTCCAGGGCTTTCTCATTGACAAATGTCCAGACTGTACCCTCCCTCACTGCCTTTCATAAGCAGTAAAGCAGTCCTGTTTTTGAAAAGTCTCTAATTTAAATTAATTAGTTGCCTGGACTGTTATATTGGTTTGGTTTGCTGGCGTTGTGTAATATTAAGGTCTTTAACTGGCTGTATTTTGTTGCCTTGGACAAAGAAAGGCAGTCTAAAAGTATTTTGATAAATACATAGAATTGTTATGCCAGTTTGTATCAATGACTTATCTAGCTCAGTATTGGCTCAGTCAACAGTGGGCAGACAGATACTTCAGAAACTGGGTATGATGGTAATGTAGATCCATATTGCTCTGGTAGTAGAACATAGACTTATAGTGATACAAATCACCAAGCCTAAATAAAACAGAACTTAAACTAAAGCACACACACACACTCCCAGAAAGGTGGCTTTAATTCAGAAGTGTGTACCTTGATTGAACAAAAGATTGCTGCAGGTGGGTAGTGGGATATGTGTATGCTACTATTTATGGTGTCGTGGCTTCTACATTGAAAAGCTCCCACATTTTACTTTTGAGTTTCACAGTGTTCCTTGAACATCCCTGCTGGAGCTGATAAAAAGAAGAGTGCCTTAAAGCACAGACAGTCTATGAACTGGCAGCAGGAGGAAGAATGCTAACTCAGAGTGGCATTGTAAACTCTGAAAAATTCGTGGTCTTGTGAAGGTTGCTAGAGGGAGGATATGACTCCAGAAATTAACATCTGCATATTTAAAAATGGTCCCTTGGGTTAAGGGAAGTATTTGATTAGGACAAATGCATTACAGTGCTCTTGGAGATCTGGATTTACAGCCCAGAGCACATTCTTTGGTGAGAACTGGAAATTAGTTTTTCCTTCTGCACTTCTAGATTGCTTCTTCTATGACTTCTTTCAATGTAAATAGAATGTAAATAGTTTTAAAGAACATCAGAATTCTTCTCACTGAGGTGATCCTCTTTGCAAACAAGAAAACATTCACTTCTGATGTAGCACAGCAGCTTCAGATAGAAATTACCTCCTCCAGGCCCTTTTTTAAACAGCATTCACAAATATCAGATTCATAAATGTTTCTTTTTAAAATGACATTCTGGTAAATAATTGCATGACATTCCAGATCTCTGGTAGCCTCCTGTTTGCGAAAAATGGATAATAATGTTGACCTGTACTATCTGGTTGTTGTAGGATTAGTGAAGTAATGTGCATGAAGCACTTTGAACACGTGAAATGTGCCAAATAATTGAAGGCAGCTATCCTAGCTGATTTGTCCTCACCACAAGCAGGGATTTCAGCACTGTTCCCTGATATTCACACATACAATTCACAGCAGCGTCCTTATTTATTGACATGCCCTTGCTCCAGCTTTCATGTGTTGTTTGGGTTTTGGAATCGGGCCTTCTCTACTAGGGATGTGGCCCTGAAAACGTTGGTATTTTTCAGATTTGGATTTTGGGAGTCATAAATGCTGGTTATTTTGCTCCCCCAATACTGTTTCAGCATTGGGATTTGAGGGGGGGAGGTGATTGTTTTCTGGAATTCTGAAATTTGGGGGGGGGTATTATTCTCTATGGAGAATTTTTCCCAGGGTGCTGGAGTGACTGATTTTTCAACTAAATGACAACAAAATTGCAGGGAACCTAGACTGGCGTGTCCACTAACCCCTCCCCCCCCAAGATTCAAGTAGGTGCCCCCAGCCATCCTACTTGTGTCCACTGTTTTCTGTTGAAGGGGGAAGTCAGTGCTTTCGAAAGCCAATGTCGAACCATAGTATCCAAGGCAAACCTACCTAAGAAAGGAACACTGCTTCAATACCAGCAGATCCAATTATAAACCAGAGAATCCAAGCAAAACCAACTTGACAAGCAGTAACAAGATCTTGGAAGAAGACACTGACACAGACACACTGTAAAATTGGAGAAAAACAATTATTGGAGCCTTAAAATTCTGGCCTTGGATATTTCTGTGTACTCTGAATATTTCCAGAATTTTTCAGAACCCACTTACCAGTATCATGAAAAATCCTGATCCCATCCAAAAATCCAATGCCATCCAGACATCCAACTATATCTGAAAAATACTGATACGGTATTTTTGAGGTATACAGACCGGAAATATCTGAGTGCACATCCCTACTCTGTACTGTGCCATCCTCTCCCTGCTTCCAGTGCCACCCCCTCTCTGCTTTCAGTCAAGCAATGTCTCCACTGAGGAAGCATGAATATCGTGGGATAGACCAAGGCCTCTAACCCCTGGTATGAGGTGATAATGTCATCATGATGCATCAGAGCCCAGGATCCCAATCAAAACCCAATTTGGCTCAGTTTCCCAGAGTCTAGATATCCAGGAAGTCAGTACAGTTACTGGAGCTTAGTTTCAGAGTAGATTTGTGTAAGTCCTCCCACTCATAGTTTCAATTTGTACAAATATTTTATAGTGAAATGATATGTACAATAGGTTGGTTCCTCATCAAGTGATGATTTGCGTAGGTGAAACAGCTAGTGTCGCCAACAGTGTGGAGAAAAAAAATGTCCTGTCCCTGTAATAAAGGCTTAATAGGATGTCATTTACCGGGTGATATTACTTACCTCCATTCCATGAAAGTCTTCAGCCAGCCATTTCCACACATTAAGTGAAAAATGGTGGAAGGAACATTAACAATTTGAGATATGCAGATAACACCATATTACTGACAGAAAACAGTGAAGACTTGAAACAACTACTGCTGAAAGTTAAAGCAGAAAGTGACAAAGCAGGATTACAGCTGAACATCAAGAAGGCAAAAGTAGTGACTACTGGGGAATCGCACAGCTTTAAGGCTGACAATGAAGAAATTGAGATAGTTGAATATTTTATATTCCTGGGATCCATCATCAACCGAAGGGAGACTACAACCAAGAAATCAGAAGAAGATTGAGACTGGGAAGGGCAGCCATGAAGGAGCTAGAAAAGATTCTGAAGTGTAAGAATGTGTCTCTGGTGACTAAGATCAAGATAATTCATATCATAGTATTCCCCGTTACTATGTACGGGTGTGAAAGTTGGACAGTGAAGAAAGCTGACAGGAAGAAAGTAGATTCCTTTTAAATGTGGTGTTGGAGGAGTGTGTGATGGATACTGTGGACCGCCAAAAAGACAAATCAGTGGGTTCTCGATCAAATCAAGCCTGAACCTGTCCCTGGAAGCTAAACTGACTAAACTGAGGCTAACGTGCTTTAGTAATATTATGAGAAGATAAGAGTCTCTGGAACAGACAATAATGCTAGGAAAAGATGAAGGCAACAGGAAAAGAGGAATGCTCAACATTAGGTGGATTGACTCAGTAAAGGAAACCACTGCCCTCAGTTTGTGAGACCTGAACAAGGTTGTTAACAATAGGTCATTTTGGAGGACGTTACTTCTTAGGGCACTTTAATACAGCCCAAATAATGCACTTTCAATGCACTTTGAAGGTGGATTTTACTGTGTGAACTGTTAAAATCTAATTGCAAATGATCGTTAAGGTGCACTTGAAGTGGATTGAAAGTGCATTATTTGGGCTGTATGAAAATGAGTTGCCATAAGCTGGAAGTGACCTGGTGGCAGTTAACACACACAAAAAGACAGGAGATTTTTTTTCTCCAGGCTGTTGGCAACCCTAGAGCCATCCTTAGTCATACTCTTCAAACAATTTTCTAATCACGTGACATCACCTTAAAACTATATTCACCCCTGGAAGTCATTGTGTATATGTGAATCAACTTCTGGGTATTTCTTGTGTTTGGTTTAATTCTTTTCTCAGTCAATAGACTGAGGGTTTTTAGGGTTTGTATTTTTCCCAAAACAAAATATACTACAACTGCTGACTTTTTTCTTGTTACCATATTTCTCCTGTTCCTCTCACTCCTCATGTTTCTTTCACAGGTAGTTTATTTCCTTCTTTTGCTAACTTGGCCATTAGTCAAATGCACTTCGGGGACTTAATTAAAAGATTCTGTGAGTTCTCTGCACTCTGAGATATTTTTTTTCTGTCAAAACTACCATATGTATTACATTAATGAATATAGGAAATCTGGTAACCTCTAGTAGCAGGTTACTCAGGAGAGTTAGAATATCTTGCAGTAACCAGTCTACTCTTCATAAAGGACTTGTGATGCACTTATGTGTGTGATATATTTTGTTTACACAGAAAAAGGTCTCCGGCTGTACATTTGCATAAACTTACAGATTCTTCAAAGCAGTTGGCTTGGTTGCTTATTAGCCACAGAGTAGCAGGGGAGGGAAAGAAAGACACGCAGAGAGAAAAATGATAGGAAGCCAGCAGTTTACCAAAATATTGGCATCTGCGCTACAGAAAAATTGCTTACAAAACAAGTTGCTTGAGAAGAACCAATTTATACATGAGTGCAGCAGGTCATTTTAAAATGGGGGGACTGCTCCAGTCACATGAAAAACATTGGAAAGGAATATGCAATTTACACTGCACCATTTCCCTTCCACAGGCCATTCTGGGGGTCATTTTCCCGAGCTACATTCTGATACTGAAAGTGATATTGAGGACAAAATCAGCAGATGGGTGGAGGGTTCAGTGACAGACAAAGATGGGCCTGTCACCATCACTTACGGTGTGGCCCTCATTGGGATGAACTAAGCCACTTGCTATCATGCCGGGCAAAAAACAAACACTTCAAAGGTGAAACTTGGGAACCTGTCCACCTCAGCTCTTTATAGTGAACAGTGTAACCCTCCAGTGGACCAAAACCCATTAATTAAGGCTTCTTCCACACAGAGCCCCCCCCAAAGGAGAGCTGCTTATCTCTACATTTAAAGGGAGCTAACACACAATGTCATTCTAATTGAGAGCATGACTCCTGAGCCTCCTGGGTTTTCCCCTATGAGTTAGACTGAAGGAAACTTCCTTTGATCCAGCTCAGAGGAGGAGCTGCAGGGCGGCTGCAAGACAGAGCATCCTTGTGGACACTACTAAAGCCAGTGTGGGCAGGGCGTAGAGCAAATCTCTGCATTCTCTCCCTTTTAGACCTTTAAAGGGCTTTTCTTTTCCAAGCTTAGCTGGAGTATAGAGGAGGGGGAAAGCAGATTGCTGACCCACAAGTGGTTTGTTGTCACATCAGCACTTCTGATAGTGGTAAAGGGCAATGGGTGGGGTAGGAGCAGTGACAGCAGCATAGGGATGGGGTGGGCGGACACCATTCCCATCTATTTCCACACCTACTGCTGCTGCTTCTATATGGGAGGGCCTTTTCCCACCTCCATGAGGAAACAGGCTAAGTCAAGAGTGACTGAACTGAATGTATCTCCCCACCATTCAACACTCTGTCCTTGCTTATGGCAGTTCCTGAGGCTGCAAAGCAAGTGAGGAGCAAAAGCCTCAAAGCACCATAACTTTTTTAATGAGCTTTGTCCCTTGAATTTACTACTTTGAGTTGTGACTCAAGTAGATAACACCTGAAAAAATAATGGTTGGATGAGGTGAAGATTTCCAAGTAGGGGAAATAGTGTCTGTAGAAATTCTGCAGCATCCATGGATCTTCTGGCCATGCTGCCCTGGCTCCAGTAGAGGACAGTCAGATGCTTTAAGAAAATGTTAAGTCGCAAGGCAGCTGAGAAGATTAAATTGGAGTGCTGATAACAGGCAACCAAACTTCTGTTGCATTTCAGAAATGATGGGATCTGCTGGTGGAAGAGATTTGTTGTTTTAATACATGGTTATAAGTACTGTTGTAAGCCACCTACAGTTTGTGAATTATAACTTTCTGAAGTCAATACCATAACTATTGGATGTTGATGTTATGCGTTACCAAAATCTATTAACTCCTAGCAGTTTTACTTGATGATATGCCACATACATTTTAAGATTTAACAATATAGTTGTTAATTCCTCAGTGGAACATTCTTCCTTGGAACTTGATGGGCTCCTCCTTCTTTGGAGGTCTCTAAGCAGAGGCTAGATGGCCATCTGTCAGCAATGCTGATACTGTGATGGAGTAGGGGTCACTGGGGGTATGGAGGGAGAAGTTGTGAATTTCCTGCATTATGCAAGGATGACTAGATGAACCTGGAGGTCCCTTCCAGCTCTGTGAGTCTATGAATACAATATCTTACATATTTGCTGTTCTACCCCATTTTCTAATAGGTAAACTAGAATACATTCCTTTCATTCCACTTGTGTTCTGTTTAAAAGTGTTGGCTTGGATCCAAGCTAACTTTGCCACGGGTGCAAGGATTTCTGCTTGCAGAGCATGTTTCCCCCCTCCCACAGCAGCCTGAAATCCTGTGCCTAGGGGACAGAGTACAGCCAGGAACAGGATTTTGGGAGGCTTCGGGGGCTACCACAGTATGGTAGAAGTAGGGAAAATTGCACTCCACAAACAGAAATATTTATGCCCATGGAAATGCTAGTCTAGATCCAAGCCATCATATTGATGGTGAGGCAGCTGGGCCTTCCTGGGCCGATTGAGATGGCCTCCTGTATAAATGCATTGTTTAAAAGGGGAAGCACTACCTCTTATTTAGGATTAAATGTCTGATTGAAAGGAGGCTTAGCTCAAAGCAGACTGTGTAGGCCAAAAGGTAGTGAAAAAACAACAACCAGAGCTGATGTTAAATAATGAGTATTAAAATAATAAACCATCACTATCCCATCTAGGTACATCACTATTGCAAAACCGAACTTGCATGAAGATTTCTGGATTGTTGTGAATTTAATCTGGGGTTTGGGGTTGTAGAATGATACATCATACAACCAAGTACCAAAGATAGAATAGGTCTCCTCTGTTTGACTGTCTCGGTCTCTCTTATTTGCAGGGGTGGGTGGGGCACATAGAACTCTGGTAAATTTTTGAAGTCACTTTTCGTTAATACTGAATGTCTTACACTAAGACATTCTAACAGCATTTTGTTCGACTTTTAATCACTTGCTATCCCCGTCCTTAATGTTAATTACGCCTACGAGTTTTGAAAGGAAATATTCCTTGGCCTAAATGTCAACCACACTGTGGCAGAATGCTTTGAAAGAACATAAAATTTTCTCTCGGTTGCTAATTATGAACTGAGGAATGATGTAGCAATTCAGTGTCTGCTATACAGTTTCTCTTGAAGGCAAATGTTTTGTAAGATGTCAAGCACTTTTTCATGTCTTTTTAAAACTGTGAGGCGGTATTAAGAGCCACTTGGGCTTTTTTCCCTCCTGCGTGTGTGAATTTTGGTGTATTCTCCTAAATGGGATTGTTAGCTTATGCACACAACTCCTTGTCAGAAGCAATGGCACGGAAAAGAAGCTTTTAGCATGTTTTAATCCTGTCAGTCTTTTGTCATACTGATTTACACAGTGATTTGCATACATTATCCTGAGGAATTAAACAGTCAGAGAAAGTGCAATTACAGTTAAATTTCACTGGTGTCTTTTTCCCCCGCCTTGCAGATTTCACATGGATAAATGCATCTATCAGTTTCTGCCAAAGGTGAATCTAGGGCTGGTTTCCATGTGTATACTAACCAAGAGAAAACATGGCATTGCGTCTAGCAGGCTTCCAGGAACGTCGTAGAAATGATATGTCTTCACTAGTTATTAATAGTGGGAAGTGCAAAGATAATTTGAGGCACTACCTTGGAACACTATTTATTTATATCTGTATACTTTTTGGAGGTTTTTGATTCTCCCCCTGATTAACTCCCCCTATTTTTTTTCTGTTTGCAGGCTATTTCCAAGATTTGTTAAACAAGTCAGAGAAGTCCCTTTATGACACGTTTCCTGGTATGTATGGAGACCTTTACAACCAGAACGTAAAGGTTTTCAAAGACTTGTATAGTGATCTCCGGCGTTACTACCGAGGTGCCAACATCAACCTAGAAGAGGCCCTCAATGAGTTTTGGATTCACCTACTAGAGAGGCTTTTCAAACTGATGAATCCTCAGTATCACCTGACTGATGACTACGTGGAATGTATGGTGAAGCACTCTGAGCAGCATAAGCCCTTTGGAGAGGTACCGAGGGACCTGAAGCTGAAGGCAACGAGAGCCTTCATTGCTGTCCGCTCTTTTGTGCAGGGGCTTGGTGTGGGCAATGACGTTGTCAAAAAGGTGTCTCAGGTACGTCGTTAGCAAGAATCCCTCTGTAGTCACCTTTCCTGAAATGTTTTTTTAAGTGTCTGTTTTCTCTCGATCGGTATAGATGGTAATTTTTTAATATCTTTCCTGTAAGACAGTCAAGCCTATTGATGATGGTCCTCTTCAAGTTTGTATAAGGTTCAGCTGCCACTAGCAGGAAGTTATAACAGTATAACAACAGTGACCCATCAGATGCTTCTGGACTGTCCTAGGAAGGCAGAATAAACATGTATTTTTTTAAAAAACAAAATGGCTAATTTCCCTAGAATTATCAAATATCTTGGTCACCCTCATAAAATCATTATTTGTCTAAGGGCCCATTGTAGTCCTACCTTATCGTAGTCCTACCTTTAATGGCATGGGAGCAGCTGCAACATGGCTTCTTTCCCCAACGCTTCATGTCAGAAGTCTATCATGTGTGAGAAGCTGGTATCAGCACCCTTTTCCCTGTCAAAGTCACCCTCACATAAAGTCTGGTAAGGTGCCATGTGATAATGTTGTAGTGTAGGTTCCAGCGTAGTGTAGCGGTTATGAGCAGCGGACTCTAATCTGGAGAACCAAGTTTGATTCCCCTACTCCTCCACATGAAGCCTGCTGGGTGACCTTGGGCTAGTCATGGTTCTCTCAGCCCCACATACCACACAAGGTGGCTGCTGTGAGGGGAGGAAGGGATTGTGATTGTAAGCCGCTTTGAGACTCCTTAAGGTAGAGAAAAGTGGGGTATAAAAACCAACTCTTCTTCTTCCTCTTACGTGGCCCTTAGTCTTCTGATGTTTTAGAGTGACATGGAAAGGAACTACATCACAGTATCTTCCACATCGCTGGCTGTGATGTTGGAAAGGTCTCCAAAACAACTTGGTACTCATGCTGGGGCAGGAAATTAATCTCATACACTTTCTGTCTTTCTGAATGCAGAAACATGCACACAATTATATGTACACACAAACATACTTTGGGAGTGGTGCATATTGTAATTCAGAGGATATGCTTCCTTTGGCTTATTGTACTATGAAAAGTTATATTAGTTCTCAGCTTAAATGTGCTGTATTTTTGTAAGGTTATTCTTCAGGGCATAGGTGTAAGGGGTGGCTTGAAAGAAAAGAGGGAGGAAGACCCATATCACTTACCAGTGTTGTATCACGATTCACCAGCCTTGACAAAGACTTAGAGTGTGACTAAAATGCAAAAGCATGAATTGTATTAGCAATTGATCTAATCAGACATAAGGGTTAGGAGATGGGAGTGATCCTTTGATGCTCTTAAGTTCAAACTCAAAAAAGAGATATATTCATATGTTAACAGTGGCAAAATCTTTCATTTATTAATGTGGTATTATAAAATCATTCAAAAGCACCAAAGCCTTGATATATCTCATTAGAATCATGCTCTTGTGCCCTTTCAAGAAGCTTTAAGGAAAAAAAGAAGATAAAGAAGAGCAGGAAAATGGCATAATTGAAATGAAAGCCTAGTAAAACCTTTTTCATCTTTTTTTGTGGTGCAGTTTGTATTTGATCCTCATTTGCATTTTCACTTTAGCCTTGTTGTGCTGGGCCTGAATAAATGAGTTTGACTTTAATCAGGCTTTCTTTCTTTCTTTCATCCTTCCCCCTTGTCTCCAGTTTTTGAGGAGAGAGTAGTACCACAGGATGAGTTTTGGGGAATTTAATATTGTGGGCAGTCCATCGTTCCATCAGTTCCTTACAGGTGTAGGGAATTCACGTATCTGCAAAGGGTGGTCCATTCATTTCAAGAGATGCAAAAGGACCATGTTTGCTCATATGGGTCTGTTATGTATCTAAGTGCCGTCAACTCACAACTGCCTTACGGCAATCCCAGCAAGGGGCTTTCCAGGCAAGTGAGAAGTAGAGGTGGTTTGCCATTTCCTTCTTTGATGATCTCCCATCCAAGTAGTGACCTTGCTTAGCTTCTGAGATCTGACAATACTGGGCTATATCATGCCGCCTTCCCTCCCATGGGTCTGTTACTTCTCTTGAAATGTATGGAATCATCAAAATGCATATCAGGATCTGATATGTTCATGTACCCTTGTGTTGAAGACGCTGGCTATATTACCCTAATAGACTCTCTGTCTTCTAATTATTTGCCTCTAGCCATCACTTAAAAGTGTGCTCGCAGCTGTCTGGAGGTAAAGCACAGAGTTCTCTTAAGGTAGCACAAATAAGAAGTAAAACATAGTGAGCCAGAGTTGAAAATCTAGGATTAGTGTGCTCCATGTGTCTTGTTAGTAAGAACTACTGTTCATATTCTCCTAATGTTTATTTGATACCTAAGCCTAGTAAATGAGTTTGCATTTTCACCTGTGTGTGTATTTGCAATCACAAACAAGTACCTGTCAACCTGAAGTGTCCCTCCTTGTGACAGCTATGATAGTTTCCTCCCCATAGGTTTTAGTACAAACACAAGGAGAGATGTTGTGCTACTCATAACAGGGCCTCTGAGGAAGCCAGCAAGTAATTGGCAAGTGAGAATATATCACTGGCCACATGACAAGCAGGATGCAGTAATTTATTTGTTTTTAATGACCTCCTGCCTCCACTTTTTGCCCAGGTCAAATTTATTTCCTTGCCACCAGACCTCATATCACTCTAACATTTCAGCTATCTCCCTTTTCAATTTGTACTTTAGAAGGCTCTGTGTGCTGCAGAAGTTCTTGCAGTGATTGAAAGGCAAGTGTGCAAACCTTGCAGGGAAATGACAGGATGGAAGCTGCTTAAGGAGTACCATACATTAGAACACACCTGGAAACTCAATAGTATCTACAGCCACAAAGTTTTCTCTTCAGAAAAGGCATGAAGAGCTATTTCTCTCAATAGTTGATGAAAACCATCCTCTCATGAGAAACCACTATGTCACATGTTTAACTTAATTAATTGGTTAGTTAAATATTGCTTTATTTAAGAAAAATGGAACTTTTGTCTATTGAGCAGTTTCACTAAGATGAGCCTGAACATCCTGGTACAATGTCTGACAAGGTGTCACCACCTGCTTCTCCTCAAGCCAGCGTGGTGAAGTGGTTAAGATCAGTGCTTTGGAGCGGTGGACTCTGATCTGGAGAACTGGGTTTGATTCCACACTCCTCCACATGAAGCCAGCTGGGTGACCTTGGGCTAGTCACACTCTCTCAGCCTCACCTACCTCACAGGGTGTCTGTTGAGGGGAGGGGAAGGGAAGGTGATTGTAAGCCAGTTTGATTCTTCCTTAAGTGGTAGAGAAAGCCGGCATATAAAAACCAACTCTTCTTCCTCTTCTTCAAGAACACCAGCCTGTGACTGAAATATCATCTCCTTTCTCCTAAACAGACTGTGGTGGGTTTCGTATCATCCACTATCCAGCAAAGTATTCTGTATCATCTTGATTTGTATCACCCTGCCACTTTGGTACAAGAAACTGTGAATGGTTTTGTGCAGCTTCTTTTCTCCCCCCACATTATGATTATTTTTGTCAGACACCCTGTGGTGAGATTCTTAGAGAAGTAGGGCAAGTGGAAGACCCAGCATGCACCGGGGTCCACAGTTTGGCATGTTATTTTAAAATGGTGCACGGTGTTAGTAGAAATGTTCTGGTGGATAATCTTCATGGTTCTTATGCTTATGGTTTTATAGATCTCTCACTAGTTGTCACATTTGTAGTCTTAACTACAAAAGCTTCTAAGTGATGATATGCAGAGCCCAGCACAATCCCTGCTTCATGATTTCCTTTTTCATTTTATCATGAGTCCAACAATTGGTGCTGGGTTTTGAGACTAAGTTGGCTTTCCAGGGATAGAAGGCAATTGTGCAAGAAAATAAAGGATGCAAATGGTTGTCAGTATGTCGGTACATTTAAGACGGTTTGCTACTTATGTAAACATTTAATGTTAATACGGTTGAGTAACATAAGCAAAGGAATGGATTTGTACATACATCCCATTCTTCATGTATATATTGTGTGGATTTATGCTGGCTCTCTAGAACTGCTCACAAGTGCTCAATTAACCATTCTGCCCAGCATTGTTGAGGAACAGCATGCAGGTGGTACATGGCTGCAGTGTTCCTAGTGGCTATAGTGGCAGCACCTGCCTAGTGCAATCAGGTGAAGGGCATGCAGGCAGTGTGGGCGGCTGTGAGCGCAGGTGGTAGGAAGGCTCGTGAGCAGGGGAAAGACTCACAGGCAGATGGTGGGGCCTATGAGTTGGGGTGGAGAGGTGCAATCGGTGGGGCTGGGTGGTAGGCAGAGAGGGGGCCCATTGGAACTGTCTGGCCAGGCACACACACCCCAAACCTGGAACTTGCCCTGGATGTGGCACAGCACCAGTGGTCAAATGGCACACCATGTCAGGATATCCATTTTTCTAAATTCAGTCCTGCCCTTACTGTAGATAAAGTAGAAGGTGAGGAGGGGTCCAGTTTTTAGAGCAATTATAGCATGTGGATAATGGGAACTGAACGCTCTTTTCATCCTCCACTGTAGCCTCTCCTCCCAGTCCCACTTTTTCAGGTGAGCTCACTTCTGATATTAGAGATTGGATGATGAGAACAGAACCTGCATAAGACAAGCTCAGGATGTAATCTGAGGGGAGGATTGGCATTTCTCAGTCTTGCTTCCCAATTGTTTAAAAAAGACTGGCCCATAAGTCCACTGCCTTAACTGGGGCAGGATCTGTTTCCATTATGTCTAATTTGAGCCCAAAGGAGTGGTTTCAGAGATTATGAAATAGTGCAGTGGAAGCACAGGTGTCCTTTGTTGCCTGATCTACTCCAAGCTTACCTGTACAGATCCTATTGAATGAATACATTTTGGATTCTGTGTTTCTCTGTGGTAAAGAGAGTGGCAGGCAATGAATAAGACTCCGTCTTATCTTAGGGTCAGGATAATGTGTACGTAAAGATTTGTTCTAATCCAATAGCATTTAGAAATGGGTGTTTCCATATTGTATGCCCATTAGTCAAACGTACAAGTCAAATACACGTACAATGCAAAAAGGCATTATTGGAGTCATTTGTGAAATTGGGCGTGCAAGGGCTTCTGCTACTGTAGTTCAAAGACCCTCCCGTCTGCCCATTTTCTGTCTGCTTATTTTAAATGGTATAACCTTCACAGTAGAAATAATCTACACATTAAACAGCAAAGGAGGAAAAGAAATCTAGTACAAATTATTGTGCTTAGAAAATATGCATGTGTGGTGCCATTAAATGCCTGTATCAAATTAGATTAATGAAACAGAAATTCCCTGCATCCCCTTGGCCATGGTTCATAGAACTCTCAGTGAGAGTAACTTAGAATCATTTACATAGTACTGGCAAGGAACAAGCACGTCTCTTGTGAAGCTTTGCACCAGCCCAGGGTCCTGTTTAAGCTGGGTTGCTTCCTGTGCAAAGCAGCTACGTTTTCTTAAATGTGCCAGGGAATCCTCCTGAGGCGCATGCTGTAGCCATCCAAATGACACTTACTGACCATGTGAGGAAGTGCTCTGCAAATGCGGCTGTTCTATCTGCTGCTGCTGCTGTTGCAGAGGGCTCTGATCCTGCAAGGCAATGTGTCTCATGATTGCTTGGCCAACTGATCCACAGAACACTGTGGAGCAGCTGCCAGGCACTCCAAACCACCTGGGGAGAGAGGGTGTCCTGGCAAAGGAGTGTGCTAACAGCCCAGTAAGGGCATCCAATGTCCCTGCCCCCCCCATCACGACCATCAGTCCCTGGGAGTCTGGCTCATGTTGCCCCCATATGTCCCCACTAGTGGTCTCTACTGTGGAAGCCAGCATTGTCAGGGTAGTGCCCAGGCTTGTTTAAAGGGAATGAGGGGGGCTGATACCTGGATTCCCACCACTGCTCAACTGCCAGTGCATGGCTGGTTTTTGGGATGAGCCTCCAGAAATGGGGTACCTTTTAGGGGTCTGAAATGAGACACATAAGCCACATAGCATGGACTTAGCTCTCCCCCTTGGCTGTTAGTGCTAAGTGCTCCCTCAGTGGTGCTAAGGGCCCTCTCTGTGCATTCCCCCCTCTGAAGTACAACGCTGTGCAATCTAAGTGTGCATGATAGAGAGACCCTGTGCCATACGCCCTGGTGAATTATTGAGAGTCCTGGCTTGGGTTTATCTAGTGCTTGGGTGGGGGGTGATTGGGAGCAGGAGAGGGGATTTACTTCCCACTGGGAAGGGGGGCGATTGGTCATGGCTGAAGTTGGCATCCTTGTGCACTGTCGGAGCTTGTGAGCAGGGCTGCACCTTTGGGAGGGCACTTTCCTGTTTTCATTGTATGGGTGCCTATGGGCTATCCTGTCGCTTTTGATGGCAGAACATTCCACTGGTTTGGGGGGGGTTCCCAGGCTGGGGGGGCCTTAGGGAGCCAACTAACTCCTGCCATGCTCCTGGTTGCACCCCTTTCCCTGCCAGCGCAGGGGGTTGTACCATTGTTTTTCCGCCTTGCCAGCACCCAACCAAGGTACAGTGCTGCTGGGGCGTTCTGCTGATGCATCTTGGAGATATGCTAGCATAGTGCCTAGTCAGCTTCGTGTGCATTTCCCCCTCCCCCCAGGATTGTGTTGTAAACATCTTGGATTGCAGCTGATTGTGGAGCATGAAAGACACAGAAGTTAGGTGGATGTCTGGGTATTCTTTTGTTTAAATAAAGAATTAACATAGTCATAAGAAGAACCACAGAAGGGTGCTGAGGTTCATATCATAGCTGCACAGTAATGGCTGGTGACAGCCTTATTGAAGTGTCAGTGTTTATAGTAAACAAGGCATTGCCCAGGAGGGGGGTGTCTGTTCTGTTGTATTAGCCTCTGATATCAACTTCCAGATGTATTAAGATAGCATTCTCACCCATCCTGGCTGGGGGACTGTTCAGGCCCTTGTCCTCACATTACTTCCTTGATTTGACTTTGCAGCAAGAATGCTCAGAACTTTGCTACAACTGCAGCTGACATTTGAACTTACTTTGTTCAAAATGCCTGTTTTTTGTTCAGTCAAGCCCCACTTTTGATCACCTCAAAGATTTGCTTATGAGCAGTGTTTTCTGTATCCTGAATGTGGTCAATCACTTCCATGTTAAAAAAAAAAAAAAGCTTTGGTAAGTTCATTTCCGGTTCCTGAGCTTAGGGCGGACCTCTTCAGAAGGAACATACTATTCTAAGAATGCTCACCCAGTATTTTGACCAAAACCCTTAGTTAATTTCATCACAATGTTCCTGATCATGGGTTGGATCCAGACTAAAGTTTCCATAGGAACAAAATTTTCAACTCTTGGATTTTCCTGCAGCAGCCAAGAATGCACCCCGGTCCTGTTCCTGAAATGGTACCTGGGAATCTGCTGTCCCCCAAGAACAGAATTTCAGGAGACATTTTGGGCTACCACAGGAGAGAGGTGGCAAGTAAATCATGTTCCATGGGCAGGAATCCTTGCACCTGCAGAAATGTCTAGCCTGGATTCAAGTGAAGAAAGGAAGGGGGCCGCACCAAAGCAAAACAAAGTCAAGGAAACAGATGATACCGAGAGAAACACATTCTTTAATAATTTTTGCAACCCCTACGCATGTCGTCAGGGGGAATCAGATACTTTTTAGCAAGGTTCCCATGTATGCATTAAAGCAATATGAGTCAACGCATGCATGGGAACGTTACTAAAAGGTATCTGAAAGATTCCCCCTGCTGAAGCTGCACGTGAAATGCATAGGGGTTGCAAAAAACAATTAAAGAATTCGTTTTCCTCTGTACCATTTGTTTCTTTGCCTTCCTTTAGCCGGGATCCAAGGCAATGTTAACAAGCCCACAATAAAAAAATATATTAAGTTTTAATCACTCTCCTTTCAAAGGTTAAATGCAGGTTCAGCACCACAACTTATCATAATTTTTAGAGTATTTAATATTAGAACTTTTGAAATAACTATCATCATAATGGGTTATATATGCACATATGTTGAGGGTGTGTGATTAGGGAGGTCCTATATATTTCAGATGCACCTTTTTCAGGGTGTGCACTATATGAGAGAGAGAACACATGGCCTGGTTTCCTTTTTCTCCAGGAGGGGAAATATCACTGTAAGGTCCCAGTTGAGCCAGTTCAGAATTGGAAGTGGGATGGAGTGGGGGGAAAGAATAAAGATATAAAATATAAGGCGGTAGATAGAAATGCAGGTATCTTGGTCAGGTAGTGAATGTATGTCTTTCATTCAATATTGCTTTTATAGACAACCAAGACAGTAAAGAATTCTTGGGAGCAGATCACACCTCCCTAATCTATACCAGTCCAATTCTATACATCCAGATAAGTTGTGGTGCTGAACCTGCATTTAACCCTTGAGAGGGGAGTGACTAAAACTTTATGTTCCCTTTTATTGTGGGAAATTGCACAGATGCTGAAACTGGGGCCCAAATTATACATGCAGCTACTCTCCAGTTATTCCAGAAGAGGGGGGGCATATATTTTATATTCGAAGAGAGCAACAAGCATCTAGTTGACTTCTTAATTAGAATACCTTGGCACAAAAACAATTAAACATACATTGAAAACACAGCGTATTGCATTTGCCACGAACTATCTTCTATAAGTTACTTATTTATTCCAAAAGGATTATATGTCTATTCCTCATCAGCATTTTCACACAAAAATGTAGACAAGTCTGGACAAGACTTAACCCTAACCCCTCCTTAACATGACCCTTGGAAAGCGCCTCTTTAATTCCCTTCAATTAAAAGGTAAAGACAGATCTCAGGTGTCTGGCGGAGCATTCCTCCGCACCTGCTCAGTAGAAGCATGTAAGAACACATCTCAGTGAGAGGTGCCCAAATACCAAGTTTTATCCCTGCAGCGACTGCTGCTGAGTGATTCCATAAAGAAGAAACTTTATGGGATCTGTGTTTGCATAAAGATTGCATTGTTAATTCTGTTCACTGAGTTGTCAAATGACATTAATAAAGACTTCACAATCCTGGAGATTTGACCTCAAATGAACTGATGTTAATGAAATTCTTGTCTTAATAAAAATGGCATTGACAGGAGTGCAGCCAGGTATTTCAGCAGATGCCGTCACCAGTACAGGATTGATGGTGCTTGATGAAATCAATTGTTGTCATGTACACTCTTGACGCTGCACCAGATTATTTAAAAATTAACAAATTATGTGGTTACCCACTTTGGCTACAGTCCTTTTGCCCTGATGGTCAGCCACCTGGGAATGGCAGACTTTAATCTGATTATTGATCAACTGATCGTTGCACATTATAGTTTTAGAGGGAGCCCTCTCCTTCCACACCCATGTAACTTTTCATCAGTTTTTAATTAGCCGCAGAAATTGGACTTGTCAGCACTTTGAATGAAAACTTCAGCAGCATTTTCAGATCTATTTCAACAGTTCAGAATGGGATGAGAGTACGTTTTGGAAGCAACTTCTTGGATCAAAGCAGAACTTTTATTTCCAGCTGCCACAAATGTGAAAATTGCTGCAAATCATGAGTATGATCTAGCCAAAACTGAGTACTTTAAAGTTCCATTGATTTCAACAGTGAAGTTCTGTGCAGTCGCTTTATTCTACCCAAGGGAGACAGTGAAGTGATTAATGGCTGGATTCTGCCTCATATTGTGTTCAGAAGGTTCAGGAATTACAGTTTCCTGTGCGAGTGTGTACCTGTTATAGGAGATATCTGTTTCATCTTTATAAGTAGTTTAAAGCAGACTTCTTTGGGGCATGATATTTCCTAGATCAGGAACATAATCCAAATCAGAGTTGGAGAACAAAGTCAAGACTAAAAAAAATGTGCAAGTGCATAGAACATCACTAGTGGGTAGACGGAGGGACAGTTGCATTAATCAGCTAATGTCTGGGGTTTCCTAACCCCTCCCTAATAGGATCCTCCTACACCAATGTGTAATGGAAGAAAGGTCTCTCAAGCACAGTACTATTGAAGTAATAGGTTTGGATGAGGTATCAGTCACCAGTTTTCACACCTCAAAATCTGCAATATATTCTCACTTCAATATTAATGAAAAATGTGGAGATAATTTTATGCAGTAGTCTTATCATTTTCATAATTAAGAGCAGCATTAAGTGATGCTGAGATAAAATGTGTATGTGTATAGACACACTCATCTATGTTATAACACAGCACTAATCCTGCCTTGATAACACTAACAGCGCAATCCTGGGGGGTGGGTAGTTGCGGTATGGCTGAGGACAGTGTAGCTACACCGCCTCCTGAACAGTTAGCTGTGCGCAGCCAGCAAGCCAATCAGGAAAATTCCTTTAACACCCATGAAACTGCTGTACGCAGTTCCACAGGCTGCACCTCCATTTTTGCTGGCGTAAGATTGCCCCAGCAAAAGGGGGCATTCCCGAGACAAAAGGGCTCAGGCTTGCGCCAGTGAGCAGCTCCACCTGCTTTGGCACTGGCGCAAGCCACTGCACCAGAGGTACACTGCTGCCGCGGCTGCCCTAACACTCATGTGTGATGCTGCTTTGGTGCTCCCTGGCGCCCGCATGAGTAGCTCGACGCCGGTGTAAGTGCTCATTTGGACGACGCAAGTGGTGTTTATGCTGGTGCCAGGGTCCCTTAGGATTGCACTGTAATCCACCTTGAGCCAAGAGGCGAGGCAGGGTATAAATTAATAAATATCCCAGTAGTTCCTGTTCATTTGAGAATTCTATTTGAAGTTTGCCACATCTTTTCACTACCATTGTCCAATCAATTGGCTTAGCTACCTACAAAGTAATACGTGTATAAGTGGCTGGTAGGAAAAAATATCCAGTGTTTGTATCCATACAAAAGCTATGAGCTCACCATAGATACAAAAGTTATTGGCCAGGGCAATACTATTTGTTTGGTTTGTTTTCCAATCATAGTGTCAATACTGTGAATGAATCGCTTCTCTGGATCACCATGTGTGAATGTATTATAAGATGAATAATATTTCCCCATCAGACTTCTAGTGTTCATGGGTTGGTAAAATATCATGTTTGGAACACACACTCTTTATTTCCAGGAAATTCTGGTTCAGAGCCATGTTCATTTAAGATTGTTTGTTAAAAGCAGAAAAACCTGGCCTTTCTAGCACCTTTACACATAACGTATTTTATTTTAAGAGCAGGAGCTTTCATTTTCAGAATTATAGTTCACTTTGTGAAACATCTGGAGGGAGGAAGCATCTGTTGAAGTGGACTGTAACCTATGAAAGCTCAAGACCTAAAAATAAAATAAGTAACATCTTTAAGGTGCTACAAAGACAGTCTTTTTTTTTTAATATTTCCTTAGGAATCGCTCTCAGGAGTGAGACTGTGACTGGAAAATGTCAACATGCAGAATGTTAACATGGCAGTTTTAAGAAACCAAGCACTTCAAAACTGACCATAAATAAGCACTTGACAGGCGCGAGAGAAAAGAACAGCGCAGGAATCCTGTCATACAAACTAAAATGAGGCAAGTGGTTTCCTGCTACCAGCTTTATTATACACACAGTGCTATTCTCCATTAATAGAGAGAGATTGTTTAGGATTGTGTGTATGTCATACATATTTCAGTGCTCAAACTCTATCCCCCCAAGTCTGGAGTCATTTTTTTCCTGGCTTCTTGCAGCCAGCTGGGTGAGTCAGAGGCAGAATTATAGTACTGCCTTCAGCAGAGTTTCATTCTTCTAAGCCTGTTGAGTTCAGATTCTGCCTCCTGTCTGGCTAACTGAAAAGAGCCGGGTTTGTGACGCGGATCGAGTTGCTGTGGTCCTTTGGCAAGAGCCAATTGCTCTCTGCTGCAAGCTGTTGGAAGCAATTGAACATAGGGGTGCTCAGCTCTCTTGGGCTTAGGGCCCCCGTGTCTTGTCACCGCCTGAGCTGGTTGGGTGGGTTCATTTCGTTAGAAAATGTATACGTCACTTTTCCAGAGACCGGCTCAGTGCTGCTCATAAAACAGAAAACAATAGAATGAAACCATAAAAACAACAACATAAGACTTTCCAATACTAAAACATGCTGGGGTTGCAAACAAATGTCTACAAAGAGGTTAGGCCACGCCCACTCCCTTATGAACCCACCTGACCACAATGGTCATCTTTGGAGGCCCGGCTTCGGGTGCTACCGCCTTCTGAGGTTAGGCAGGTGGCAACCTGGGGAGGGCCTTCTCAGTTGTGGCACCAAACCTCTGGAGCTCTCTCTCCAGGGAGAGTCGCACGTCCCCTTCTGTTGCCATCTTCTGCCAATGGGTGAAGGGGTTTTTTTTTGTTTGTTTGTTTCGTTTGGCACTCCCTCAGTAATCCCTCCTTCCTGACCAATGTTTAATGGCTGTTTTTATGTCTTCGTACACATTTTAACTCTGTTCTTAATTAGTTTGAATGACTGTGTGAGGGGGTTGATTTTAGTCGTTTTAAAATGGGATTTTATCATGTTTTAGATTGTTAGTCACCTTGATGGCCCTTGTGAGGGCAGAAAGGCGTAAATAAAATCAGTAAAATCACAGACCTCAGACCAGAAGCGTTCAGCTTAAACAAACAAACAAACCTCTCTGTTAAAAAGCCTGGATAAAAAGAAAGGTTTGGCACCTAATGTAGAGTAACTGAAGTGCCAAGTGAGCCTCGAGGGCATGGGGCCACCACAGAAAAAGCCCTGTCTTCTGGTTGCAATTTGCCTCACCTCAGGCCACAGAGAACAGGGCTTAGAAGAGGATTTGAACGGCAAGCTGGACAGTATGAGAGGAGATGGTCTGGCCTCAAGCCCTTAGGGGCCTTAAAGGTTAGAATTGAGCCTGGAAACAGATGAGTAGCCAATCTTTCAGTACAGTGAGTGATATGATCCTAGTATCCAGCCCCCAACAATAGCCTGGCTGCCACATTTCAGACCAATGGAACTTCCTGAACACTTTTTTTAAAGGCAGCCCTGCATAAAGTACTGAATATGATCAGAGGACTGATCACTGTGGCCAGATTATGCTTTTTGAGGAATAGCTGAAGCTGAAAAAATGCACTGAGTGCCACAGAGGAAACCAGAGCCTTGAGGGCAGGCCGACTCCTCAGTCCCCAAGCAGCCTTGTCATTGACCAGCAGCACCTCAGTCATGTCCGGATTGAGCTTCAGTTTGTTGGCCCTCATCCCCATCACCTTCTCCACATTCAGGGCTTCCACAGGTCCACCCGGCTCAGCTATTAAGGAGAAATAGAGCTGGGTTCCACTTGTATTTTGGTTGCGCTGCCCTTCAAATCCCCAGGCGATCTCTTCCCAGCAGTTTCTTGTAGACGTTGAACTGATACAATGACGTTCCTTTTAATGGGCCCTTTGTGTTCAGTGGCCTCATACCACGGGAAGTTCCAGTGCTCATCTTGTGCTTGTCATATGCAGTTAAAGGCCTCTTTGAATAAGAACAAAGAACAAAAAATTACCCGTGGTCTCCCCCCCCCCCTCCATTAGGACAAACTGGGTACGGTGCCAATGCACGGCGACCAGCTAGCTGCAGAGAAAGCCTCTCCTAATGCTTTATAAACGATATTTGTCAACCGAACAGTCTGCCTCTGCCAGGCTTTCCGCCTTTTAAAGCATTAATATTCTAGTTTGTCACCCTCCCTTGACATTATAGTAATGTTTAGTCAGGCCCTGGGAGTTAAATGAAAATCTTGCATGTTAAATAACACTTTTAATGGGCCTCGCTGTTTTCAGTATAATAATGAAACGGATGGGATTTGGGGTGTGTTGTTTTGTTTGGTTGATTGGTTTTTGTTCTTGAAAGCTAACATCTTTTCCTTGCCTGGGTATCGTTTGACAGGACTAAAGCGCCACCCCGTGATAACTAAAGGGTACTGATGTCTTCTAGGTGGAACTGAATCCCACACATTAGATTCTTCCTCCCCAATCCAACTAGGGGCAGGAATGAGCTTCTGTGTATATATCCCAAGCTGGATGGTAACTAAGTGCTTCACTAAATGCTGTCCCAACTACAGTCCAGCAGCCAAGATAGTGCACACTGAGTCTGTTTCCAGTGCTAATGTCCTGGTAATTGTCCATTCATGAGAAAGAGTGGAGAGCTAGATTCAGACCCCTGCGCCGCCTGGCCTGTCAAATAGCCCATTGCTGGGATTTTAGCTTTTGAAAAAATGGCACCACTGCTGTACCCATGTTTTGTAGGATTAGGACATTGGGTTGGATTCAGCAATGCATGGGTGGACAGGAAAATGTACAGTTCCATTTATGCAAGCCATTGTGTAACACTTGCAGCAACATGTTGTACTTTAATGTAGTTTTTAACAAAGTAACAATATTATTTTGGATCAGCTACACTTTCTCAATGGAATGTACGACAGATGGGTTGCATGGTTCTGTTTTAATTTGCTTTGGAAATTGTATCAGAAGAAATACCTTGTGTTACGACTTGTGCTTGTGGAAGAGATACTGGAGATACAATCCCTTTCACTTAATGTAAGCATGGAGTTATTTCATGTTTCCACTTACACAAAGACTGTTGAACATATAAAGATGCTTTATACTGAATCAGACCATTGGTCCATCAATGTCTACTTAGACTGGCAGTGGCTGATTTTTACTGGAGTTGCCGAGGACTGAACCTGGGAACTTCTGCATGCCAAACAGATGTTCCACCTCTGAGCCATGGTTCCTCCCCACATGAAAATCTTCCATGAGATCCAGCTCAATATTTGTAGTTGTATAGTAAAAATTGTTTTCTTTGATTAAGTGTTCATATTTTAGAAGGTGAATGTCTTTGGCATTAGGGAATCTTCAGTTCTGAGAGTATCAGTTTTTAAATGGGGTTTAATTTGTGCCATCTGTTTTTAATGTGGTCACTCTCCCTCTTCTACTACCAGAGCCTGACTGAAGGAGTGACTGTTTCACCCAGTTCTCCATCACTGCAGTCCCCCATGTTAGCTTTTTTTTGTGGAGGGGTCCTCTGACCCCGGCAAAACTTTATCACAGGTCACAAAGTGCTGATGTGAGGAAGGGGAAGGAGAGGTAGAGAAGATTTTCTTATAGTATCTAGCCCTCCGTTTATCTCTTACCTCCCATAATCAATATATCTAATTCTCAGTGTGGCAAAATCTGTGGATACTTAAATCTGGAGAATGGAACCATGAACAGACAAGGAATATCTTTCTACAAAGCAAAACCCCCAGGTTTTCCCAAAATCTGAAACCTAAAAAAATACATTGGATGGTTAAAAAAAACCCCAAAAGC
This sequence comes from Euleptes europaea, assembly GCF_029931775.1. Taxonomy (NCBI): domain Eukaryota; kingdom Metazoa; phylum Chordata; class Lepidosauria; order Squamata; family Sphaerodactylidae; genus Euleptes; species Euleptes europaea. Next base: position 43,916,378 of record NC_079316.1, read on the forward strand.
ATAGACGCAGAAGTAGTTGGGAAGGAGAAAAATAAGTAAAGAAAGGTAAGAATAAAAGGGTTGCCAAGAGAAGAAAAAGCAGAAATAGTGTAGTGAAAGGGATATAGGGGAAAGTGAGGTGCAGGTTCCCCAGTGTGCAACTGGGACCGGTCTGGCAAGTAACACTACACAGAATTTTCCCATGGAGTGGCTGCCAGGGGAGGCAAGGAGGGAAAGCTGAAGACGGGGGCAGATAAAGGTAAACTGGCTGGTGGGTAGGAGGAGAAAAGGAAAAGGGGAAAGGCTGTGGGTGCTTTCAAGGAAAGGAAAGAGGAAATTGTGTAGGAGGAGAAAATTATATCCCCCCTCCCCGGCAAGTCCTTGTGGGTAATCTGCTTGTTTTACCTGGTAAAGCAAATGAGTAAATATCTTAAGGCTGAAAAGATCTCAACTTATTCTCAAGCTAAATGTGTAAGAAGCACAATTTGCTGTTGTGGAGTCAGGTGTGATATGCAAAGTACCTAATGAGCCATTTTTGGTAAGTAGAACTAGTGCCACAGGATGAACAATGCCAGGTTAAAGTACCTAATGCTTCTGAAGTTCTAGGCTGAATGCCACGCCCCTCTTCATTGTTGTTGCAGTTGAGACTCAGTTCATGAAGTCTGAAATCAAAGTCCAGTGATTTGAAGTTGGAGTCCAACATTTCCAGTCAGATTGCAGATAAAGTTCACTTTATCTGTGGAATTTTGCAGTATGGTTGTAATGTTGTACATCTAGTTTGAACTTATTATTTATAATCGGTTATAATGACTCCATGTATATTTCTGTGTCTCTTGGCATATACAATACAAGTATGCACATTTCTGCAACCAGTGTGCTAGTTGTATTCTTCATTGTATTTAGTGTGCTGGTTACTTTTCATGGTCCTCTTTTTATGTTACATCACACATTTTTAAATTGCTGAAGCAAAAATATATCTGTTCTTGTAGGCTATCCGGGCTGTGTGACCGTAGTCTTGGTATTTTCTGTTTTTAAAGGTCCCTCTGAGCCCGTATTGCACTCGAGCCATTATGAAGCTGGTGTACTGTTCACACTGCCGGGGCATGTCAAATGTCAAGTCATGCAACAGCTACTGCCGCAACGTCTTGAAGGGCTGTCTGGCCAACCAAGCAGACCTGGACCCAGAATGGAGGAATCTGATAGGTAAGAGCTGCAGACAACCTGAGAGAAGGGCTTCTTATCTTCTGTGCTTTTGCACATAACACCTGATTCTCCTTTCAATCAACAGAGAAGAGTCTGGAGAGCAGACATAGCACTATAACAGCAATTAGTGAATGTACTAAAGATCTCTCTGCACTAAGATCTAAACACAATCAACATTTGCGTTTTTTGAAGTGGTACTCAGTCTTTTGGAAAATTCACCCTCCAGTGTTCTTCAGCAGCTTTCGAAAATGTTATGATGCTCCTGGAAAAAAGTAATCATTAAATGCTTTTGTGCCCCCTACTGCTTTAGATTCTGGCACTCTCCAAGTACACCTGCATCCTAGCTACCCGTGTTCTTGGATTGGGTGCTGTGAAGACTACACTAGGAATGGCCCTGGAAAAATCCTTCTCTTCTGAGAGATGTCTGGGCCAGCATTGAGCATTATGTTGTGCAGAATGCATAGCCTTCAGTGATCCCTCAGCTGCACCTGTTCGGAAAGAGAGGAGAGGGAGCACCGCCCTAGTTAAGACTTTGGCATATGTAGCCTTGGTGAGAGAAGGTGGGCGGTCCATTGGAAAAACATTTGAAAATTCAAAGCAGATCCTTGTTTGGGTTAAATGTTAGCTTTCCAAGTGAAGCCTCTGAATTAAATTAGGTACAATTCAGTAGCAGCGCTTCCTTTTTCTCCCAAGAATTCTGAGGGTTTTTTGCATTCAAACAAAAGAGCAGAGCAGAATTAAGAGTCATCAGCAAAATAAACAGGAAGATTGCTGGGCTTACTAAAGAAAGAAAGATTAATCTAGTTTTGCTAATTTTCTGTAATTACCTTGTCAGTCTCATGGCAACAGGCACTGTTGTAAAGGCTGTGCAGCTGAAATTACTGTAGTCTCTATTTAAAGATTTCTTTGCTTTGTGGCTTCTTAAAAACAAGTTCCTATTCTTCTTTCTTTTGTAGAGAGGTTTACAAAAGTTTTCTGCTGGCAAAAATCCCCAAAACATATTTGATATGTTTATTCCATTTTGTGATTGTTGGCACAGTAGCATGATGATGTAGAGTCTGTCTTCTGATCCTTGGACATCTGAGGCTGGCATGTCCATGAATGTGCAGGAGACCTTATTTTATGAAAACATTTATGGGGGAATATACCAAGCTATATATTTAGAATCTGACCCTGGCTAGTATTTGGATGGGAGACCTCCAAGGAATACCAGAGTTGTGGTACGGAGGCAGGCAATGGCAAACCACCTCCCAACGTCTCTTGCTTTGAAAACCCTACAGGGTCGCCGTAAATCAGCTGTGACTTGACGGCAAAAAATTTTTTATTGAGAATAGGAATTGTCTGTATAGCAACCATAGAAAAGGAATAATTTTTAAAGAAGTATTTCCCTGCTGTATGTGCTGGGCTGTGATCAGAAGAACAAGGAGAGGATATGTCTGCTTAAAATATTGTCGAAGGCTTTCACGGTCAGAGTTCATTGGTTCTTGTAGGTTATCCGGGCTGTGTAACCGTGGTCTTGGTATTTTCTTTCCTGATGTTTCGCCAGCAGCTGTGGCAGGCATCTTCAGAGGAGTAACACTGAAGGACAGTGTCTCTCAGTGTCAAGTGTGTAGGAAGAGTTATATATAGTCAGAAAGGGGTTGGGTTTGAACTGAATCATTGTCCTGCAAAAAGTATCAAAGGTAATGTGCTAATCATTGTCTTGTAAGTATCAAGATAATGTGCTAATGAGGGTGTGGTATGTTAATATGGAACCATTGTATCCTGAAGTGATCTGTTAATGTGTGAAATCCAAAGCTAATCTGCATGGCTATTGTTGACTGTAGTCTTTGTTAGTCTGGAGGTTTTCAGAACAGGAAGCCAAGCCTTATTCATTCTTAAACTCTCTTCTGTTAAAGTTGTGCTGATGTTTATGAATTTCAATGGCTTCTCTGTGCAATCTGACAAAATAGTTGGTAGAATTGTCCAGTCTTTCAGTGTCTTGGAATAAGACCCTGTGTCCTGTTTGTGTCAGTCCATGTTCAGCCACTGCTGATTTCTCAGGTTGGCCAAGTCTTCAGTATCTTTCATGTTCTTTTATCCTTGTTTGTATGCTGCGTTTTGTTGTCCCGATGTAAACTTGTCTACAGCTGCAAGGTATACAATATACTCCTGCAGAAGTGAGGGGGTCTCTTTTGTCTTTTGCTGATCATAGCATCTGTTGTATTTTCTTGGTGGGTTTAAACACTGTTTGTAGGTTATGTTTTTTCAAAAGTTTCTCCATCCTATCAGTGACTCCTTTAAAGGAGTCCTAATTGGGAGATACGTTGGGTATATAGGAAGTAAATAATGAAAATGGAAAGTCTAATGTCTAGTCTAGCTTTATATGCTGGCTGTTGATACACAGCGTATTCTCAAACAGGCTGTTGGTTGTTCCCCTAGATTCATTGCTGTTGGTTGCTGAGCGCTTTGATGGATCATCTAATGTAGAAACAGTCATCGGTACAATTCACACCAAGATTGCGGAAGCCATTTCTAACATGCAGGAGAACAGAGAATCTATAACAGCCAAGGTAAAAATGAGGTTTTTGCAGCTGCAAGTATAATTCATCTGTGTCCATTTCAGCAGTGCCCTCTTTTCTCTCGTCCTTGCAAGGCAAAGCAACAATGTGGATGTCCAGTAATTCCTGTTGGTAAGGACTAGGAAGCATTCATCCCTGGTTACCTCTGTCTTGAATACTGGAGAGGTAAAAATGGTTTAGTATGTTACCCGAAGAGAACTTCTTACTAGACTTGTCTTCTTTAGTTGTAAGCATTTGTTGGAACCCTTCTCCCTTCTATCACAGGACCAGATTCAACAGCTCCTGAGGGTTTGATCTGACCCTCCCTCATCCCACTCAACCTCAGTAGATTTCCACAACTGCAGTTTTTAGTAGAATATGATTCATTAGATCTGCATGGGGGGAATTAGCTCCATCATCATTCTTGGAATTGTGTAACTCACTCTCTGACAGAGTCTCAACAAGAGAATAATTTGTTTTCCAAAAAGCCCACTGCTTTTCCCATGACTCCTAAGAATTGTAATTAACAGAGTCTGGTGGAGAATGAATTGGGAACTGACTGGCAAGTAGATCAGTCATTGATAGGCCAGCAGGGAGAGGGAGGGAAAGAGTTCAGCAGCGCAGCCACAAAATACAATGTTAAAACAGCGCAGAAATAGAGCCATCAGTTCAGGGAGACACACAAAGAGAGAGCACAAAGGGATGAATAAATCTATACCTCCCAGAAGGTATATTTCATTGTTCTTGCATGTTTTTATATCCCTGGAAGAATTGCTTTGTAATAACCACAGTAATAAACTATAAATGGGCAAGCTGCTGTGATGAAGCTGGATCCATTTGTCTCCCCATAAAACAGATTTCAGTCTATTTTGTGTACAACTATTAACCATCTTTGGCTATCAAGGGAAGAAACTATCTGTGTTGCTGTGCAAGTTGCTGATATGAACCAAGGTGCACTATAGGTGACATATGCATTAGAGACAAACAGAATTTCTCTCCCATTTTCTTGTTGTAACCGTAGTAGGAGGTGCATCTGCTTTTGTGAGGGTAACCCCAATCCATATTCTTTGGCACACTGGCCCATATCCATCCATTCAATTAAGAAAACTTACATGCCTTCCTTAACTTGGCATTGGATTGTCGGTGTATACAAATTATGTGTGTGTAGAAATCAGTGTGAAGTTAGGAAGAATATAATTAATGGGAAAATACCCATTAATACCCAGCTTGCATCACAGATCAGTGCAAAACTTAGTGGAGAAACTTGTTGAATCACCTGCAGAAATATTTGGTTGTGTTTTCACTTTTCTAGGTCTTTCAAGGTTGTGGAAACCCCAAACTCAACACAAAGCCTTCCAATGTTGAAGATAAGAAGAGGCGGGTAAAATCCATGAGCGAAGATAAAGCGTCAGTGCTAGGTTTGGAAAAACTGGTGAGTACGGCATTTGGATTTTCATACTGTTTTAGAGAAGTCTGGGAATAACCCATGTTGTCTGTTGCTTTGGAATACTTGTTGGGTTTACTGAGGACATTCATGGCTGTTTTAAGAACCAACTATATAGGATTCTTGTTCCATTGAAGGACTGTTTTGTTCCAGATGGTGTTAATGGTTTGGAAATACAGCTGTTGTATGAGGTGGAATGTGAGGTGCTATTCATTGCCCCTTACACACTGGCATTCATATATTGGGTCATGAAGCACCTTTAATATACCCATGTCTCTTTTGGTCAAGATCATCTAACAGCCTGCAGTGATCATGCACCATGATCAGCACATGAGTTGGAAGTGTCTAGTTGATTCCCCTGAAAACTCTTTAAACATTGCCTTTTTTTCCTTCCAGGAAGGGATGAGAGCCATCTCTCAATGCCAGCAATATATGACAGTTATTTATTAAGATAATTTCTATCCTAACCCTCAGCCCAAAGGCTGGAGCAGCTTGCATCACAGATCAGTGCAAAACACAATACAATCATATCACTAAAACATACTCCAAACATAAGTAACAACAATAACATCCTCAGAAACCACAATTTAAAAAAATCTAAGGCAGTATTAAAAGTAAAAGCATAGCATCAGAACCAAATGTAAAGAAAAAAACTAAAAATGATAAACCATCAGTGCACTAAAATGCTAAACACATTAAATAGCAGAAGGTTAGGTAATTTAAGTAAATGCAAGGTAATTAAGCAACAGTATACAAAAACAGCAACATAAACAACAAAGAATGAATCAGTTATTCAGCACAAAGTCTGGGTGAACAGGTAGTCTGCACCTGATACTGGAAGGTTACCAAGGTAACACTTGCAAGTTCTGCTGTTGTCGTAGGCCAGAGTTGTCATCAGTTGTCTTCTTTAATGGTGGAAAGTGCCATCAAGTCACAGCCAACTTATGGTGATCCCATAAGTGGTTTGCCATTGCCTGCCTCTGTATAGCAACCCTGGACTTCTTTGGTGGTCTCCCATCCAAGTACTAAACCTGGCCAACTCTGCTGAACTTCTGACAAGATCTGACAAGATTAGGCTAACTGAGTCATCCAGCTACCTGCTCACCTGCCTTTCTTCTCCCAGTTTAGTGACAAGCTCTTCAGCGTTCCTGGTCTAGGCATCTTGATGCTGTTTGTGTCCTCCTCCTTCTGCCTTTATTTTTCATCAGAGGAGTTTCATAAATTTGGTGTTGATATCTTTTCTGTATCAGACAATAAATCTGGCAAAGTGGTCTTTAAATATTGTCAGGTACATGCATGAATGACAATAGATGGCTTTTTAGTGGAATGAAAAATGCCTTACATTTGAACATTCAAGCATTCAGAATTTAAATGCATCAGTGAGCTCTGATTCTCCTCCGTCCGGCAGGTTTCTGATGTGAAAGGGAAACTGAAGGATGTAAGGGACTTCTGGGTTTCTCTCCCTGTCACACTTTGCAACGATAAAATATCTGGTTCTGTGAATGAGGACAAGTGCTGGAATGGAATGACCAGGAGCAGGTAAGGATGAAGAAGGGAGTCACAACATGAAGGTAACCTGTTTACATTGCTAAGTATTCTCATGTCCCAGTTTTATGAAGCTTTGGAACTGGTAAAGGTAAATTCCATTGTGGAGGTGGGTGGGAGAGAACAGGCAGTCAGGGAGAGTAAACACATTAAAGTCCCTGGAATTTTCTCTTCTTCCTTGCTTAGAAAGGAAGCCCCTTCATTCTTCATTCTACCCCCATTCCTCATTCTGCCCCCCACCCCGGTTAATTTATTTGGAAAATTTCCAGAGAAATGCTCTTATCTATGGACAAAACCAAAGGACCTAGTTTTGTACTTCTTAGCTCCAGTTCAGACCTTATACTGAATCATGGTTTTCAGGGGAGGTTGCAGGATGTGGTACTCTACCCACACATGTCAATTCTCTCCTGCCCACACACATGTCAGTTCTCTCCTGCTTACACATGTAAACACCCTCCTTTTTACCATGATACAGCATTATAGTTCATCCTTGCCAGGTCTTTGTGAAGGTGCTCCTAAATTTCAACTGTGAACCAGGATGAGAAAGTTCATACCCACAGTTGGTAACAGGACTAACACCAAACCATTATGGGGCTGGAGGTGGAATTCATGCACAGTCCCTAAACCGTGATATCAATGTTTCACAACAGATGTAATGCCCACACCTGCCCAATGTCTTAATGGTTGGGGTTTTTTTATATTTTTGTATGTTTTTATGTCTGGTTTTAATGATAGTTTGACTGGTTTTAATGGTTTTTAAGCTGCTTTTTTATTATGTATGTTTTAATTTGTTAGCAACCTTGTGACCCTTATGAAGGCAAAAAGGCAGAATATAATTTTTAATAAATAAATAATACAATCTTGTTTTGCCAGGGACTGAAAGTGCAAATAAGCCAACATTGTAATGTTTTGCCCAGAACACGGTTGAAGATACAAGTAATGTTAGTGAGCTGAAAGGGTTCCTATATTGTTTACAGGCAGTATGTTAAACAGATTACAATATTTGAGATTCCTGTCTGATATCTTCCTGCAGATATCTTCCGGATGTGATGGGTGATGGACTAGCCAATCAGATCAATAACCCAGAGGTGGAAGTAGACATTACAAAACCAGATATGACCATCCGCCAGCAAATCATGCAGTTAAAGATCATGACAAATCGCCTGCGCAATGCCTACAAAGGAAATGATGTGGATTTCCAGGATACAAGTAAGTGTGCCACAAGGAGGGGACATCAGTCTGGTACTACAAAGGTGACATATGTTATTGGACAGTCAGAAGTCAGAGGTCTCCAGAACTCTGTGCAATATCAGGGGGTTCATTCTAATGATTTCTTCTGCTATCCTGTGTTTATATTAAAAATAGCCGTTTTATCCTGAGGCAGTTGCAAGTAGGGAGAGCCAGCGTGGTGTAGTGGTTAAGAGCGATGGTTTGGAGCGGTGGAGTCTGATTTGGAGAACCAGGTTTGATTCCCCAATTCTCCACATGAGCGGCAGAAGCTAATCTGGTGAACTGGATTTGTTTCCCCACTCCTACACACGAAGCCAGCTGGGTGACCTTGGGCAAGTCATTCTCTCTCAGCCTCACCTACCTCACAGGGTGTCTGTTGTGGGGAGGGGAAGGGAAGGTGATTGTAAGCCGGTTTGATTCTTCCTTAAGTGGCAGAGAAAGTCAGCATATAAAAACCAACTCTTCTTCTTCTAGGCTATAAAACTGTTGTCCCTGTCTGCTATCTTTTAAGCTCTATCACTCTAGAACAAGGCACTGTCAAGATGTTCAGAGAGCTTGTGTAGTGGGCCAGAATCTTGTCATTTGTAACCCTGCATCTTTAAAGCACGAACCTACTTTGTCTGTCTCATAATACAGGGAACACCAAGTGTCTATCCAGTTTCTAAGTCCTTAGGAATTTGCTAGTAATATCATCTACCTCCTCCCATTTTATCATACTGGATAATTTCTCATGCATTGTTTGTTTTCCTCTGACTGTACATCTGTGGCAGGGACTGCTGGCTTAGGGGGGATGCTGTCTCTCTGCCTGTTCATCCATGCTAGCTGATGCAGGGCTTCCTGCACGAGTCTTACCTCACAGAGTGTTGTAGGGCTATGAAAGAGCTCTGATGGAGTCTTTGGTGCTATTTGACCTGCTGGTTGTTGCAATAGGTATTTGTATCGGTACTGACACTGAAAGCATTTTAACCCCCTGTGTTCCACCACACCCAAAATAATAGGCATGCTCCTCTGATACTAGAGAGAATAGGTATGCAGCATGACTAGTATCCATTCTAACTAATAGCCATGAATAAAACATACTAAGCATTGTCATTAAAACTGAATGGTATAGATTCTGACAGCACAGAATGCTATGAAGTTATCTGCCTTAGAAGAAGTCTTGGTTTTTATATGCTGACTTTCTCTACCATTTAAGGGAGAATCAAACCGGCTTACAATCTCCTTCATTTCCCCTCCCCACAACAGACACCCAGTGAGGTTAGGTGGGGCTGAGAGCTCTGATACATGGAAGCACATGCCTTTGAGCATGATGGAGTGTTAAATGGTGTCAGTGACTGTGTGTTTATAAGTTAACCATAATGTTCCTTCCTCTGTTGTTCTTTGGTGAGCCTCTCTTTTCGAGACTGCCAAGTTGTACAAGCTCCAGTATGAGATGTCCAAATTGCTGTGTTGAGAATGCGGTTTGAGTTGCTGTGTGCTGTGCTTGGCCCACCTTGGTTATGCCATCACTGAACCTGGTTTCAGCAACGTTCAGGTGGTCTGATAAATATGGAGGACGTGGGTAGCAAGGTGTAGGGTGATGTAATCATATGATGGCTCCTCAGTGTCCCAAACTTTGCTTTAATCCATTCAATATGCTAACCGATTCTTGTGCATTAGCTTTTTGCTGGCTTTATGGTGCGGGCTGTTGTTACGGTGTTGACACTTGTTACAGCACAAGCAGAACCACCTGCTTACTTGAACTTTCTCTTGCACAGGTGACGACATCAGCGGCTCTGGAAGTGGCGATGGCTGCCTTGACGATGCCTGTGTCAAAAAACAGTCCAAGAGCTCTAGCACCCGGCAACCAGAGACGCATCCTATGCCTAAGCTGTCAGGACAAGGCATCGGTGGAAACAGCAGCATAGTTTTGCCTTCCTTCTTTCTTTTATTACTTTCTCTGGCTGCTGTTGCGACACAGTACTTGCGGCGGTAACTCATTTCTGCAGCCATGAAAGACACTGTGGTGGTTGAGGTCTTAATTTTGCCAAAAATGTGGACTATATTTAATTCATCTTGGCAAAACAAGGGAGATAAAGGTTCTTGATTGTTTGTGATAACCTGGCAGTGCTAGAACTGGTCTTTTTCTTTTGGTCTTTTTTGAATGCTGGGCCCTTCTTTCTGTACCTCATTTTTAAAATGTCATTAATTTGCCACAGAGAGGCACCTGGGGGCCTACAACAGACCTTGGCATAAAGATTTAATGGGGGGAAAGAACAAATGACCCTCCAGTCAACACCATTTTTATTGACTGCAATAAAATACCGCAAGTATCTAGTCTTATTTAATGGTAGCCATGAGCGTGCTAAGTCGGTTTAGAACAATACACCTTTTTAATTTAAAGAATTTCAAAGTGCTGTGATAGGGGGTCAGTTCATAATTTTCCATTATGCAAGTGGCAAATGGTCCTTCCTTTCCCTTGATGTAGGAGTACCTATTCAGTATGTCAGTGTAAGCCTGATTATTAAAGGGTTTCATTATCCTGGAATTTGCAACAAAAATCCTTTAATTCACAAATATTTGTGTGTGTTAAAAATGGGTATTCAAAGCCAATTACTATTTCTCCTACATAGAAGCGATTGGAAGTGAAATTTAGTTTTTGCATGTTCCTGGGAAAATAGCAGTCAAACTGATAAAATGCAATACATAATAGTAATATGCAACATTACGATAAAAAATATGCACAGGGAGGCTTTAGTCTGGAAAGCTTTGCTTCCAGTTGGAGGATATAAACCTTCCTGTTATTATCAATTATAACAGTCAACGTTTACCAAAGTGATAATGCAAAGAAACTGTTTTGTGAGGGTTTGTGTATTATTACTTGTTCCATTTGCAAGTCCTCAAGGCAACTCATTGACTGGACCAGGAAACAGTAAAAATGCTGGATGCATTCAGACAATAAACTGTGGTTTGTTTAAACCAAAGTTTGTTGCACAAACCCTGGGTAGTCTACTAGATCTTCATAACGGACCAGTTTGTTTCTAAATCCCAGTTAGTTTTGCTATTTGCCTCCTTTCTGACCTCTAAGCAGAATCCCCAGATACTATCCCAAGCCCCTTGCATTGCCAGGCTGCTGGCAAAGCCTCATTGCATATACAGCCCACTTACTTTTTTGGTCAACTGCAATAAATGGGAGGGATATTTGGAGAGAACCTTATGTCAGGCTGAGTCTCCTCTTCTTCCTCCTCCTTCCCTTCCTTAGCTAGGGACCATCCCCTCCCCTTCCCCTTTTCTGTGTAGGTGCTTCCTGGAATTCCTGAATTTTAAAATTCTGAAACAAAATCTTTCTACAGCCTTCCCATATGCCTTTCTCTCATAGTCCACCTCCACCTTACCCCTTTTCAACCAGCCACTGCAGTGTTTCCCCGCCTAAACTGCTGTTTCGAACAAAGTCGATTTTTACAGCCTTCCCCCTTTCTCTTTTGTTATTTCACTGCTTTTACATTCCCCCAAAAAGAGGCTGAAGTCTTTGAAGCACATTCCTGTTTGCTGAGTCGTGGCTAGCAGAGGGAGAGCATAGAGGGAAGTAGAAGGAAAGAGTGAAGAGCAGTGCTTAGAATACCATTTATACCTAAGTGCAGCTGGATCAGCAAGGTTTTCTTCTGGTATGTGCTTTATCCTCTGTGTGTGGGTGGCTGAGGGGTGGTACTATTGAACAAACTGAAATTTCTGCATTCCGACAACACCACAAACCAAAATTAATACAAGCCACAGTTAACATGGCATATACAAACCATGGTTTGGAAACCACAGCTTGGGCAGCCTGCATTCAGACATCACAATAAGCCAAAGTTAATCAAACCACTGTTGATAAACTGGTTTATCATGACATCTGAATGCATCCACTTTCAGATAGCCCTAGAGGTTTGCTTGAATGCAACATCAGATTCTTAAAGAATTGCAGTTCTTTATTCTGCCCCATGTTCCAACAGCCGTGTAAAAGTCAATGGGCTTAGAATAGTGTAACTGTTCAGGATTGAACTGCAAACCAAGCAAACACTTCCCAATTGGTATAAATCCTATGCTCTTTCACCATTGTTTAGTACCACCTCACCAGTTTTCTTATTTTTCTTTCTGATTGTTGTTACATATTTGCCAGGGATGTTAATATTCAGGAGGCTGAGGGGGTGGAGTGGTGGAAGACTGACCACAGGCGTGTCTGACTACCCATTTACACAGTCATGTACGCATACATCTTTGTTGGATATCTATGCTTCCACTCTAGCATATCAAGGCAATTCTACTGAACAACTGAATGATAAGGAACTTTTGGCATAAGCGTTGCTATTAATTCATTGTTGCGTATCATGATTTTAAATTTTCTTTTATTTTGTGGAGGCATATTTTTTTCTTTTAAAAATTTATACTTTGCACAATGCTGAAACATTTCTGTTCAGTATTTTGCATCAAAGACAACTGTGTGTCCTAATAAGAGAGTTTTAAAAGGCAGAACTACTGAAGCTGGCATCAATTGTAACACAAATAAAGTATTTCTAGCATCGCATTATTAGCAGTGAATGCAAGAAAATTAATTCCATTGAGTTATCATTCTTGTTATTTGTTTTTATATAATGCTGGGAGAAATTTCTTTCCTAATCGCCCCAATCAGTATTTGAGGCTGCCAATCATATTGATATTGTATTTTGAAAATTCGAACAGAATCTGGTGCCAGCATGAATTCTTTGTTCCAAAACACACCTGCTTTTTGCACACATTATTTTCAACGCCTTGTGAGTTGAACAATACCCCATCCGCTTCCATTATTGATCTTGCCAATCTTCTGCGTTAATTTTTGTTTTCAATTATGCCATTCTTAAAATAATTCCAAATACAAATGAGGCATGGAAATCAAATATCCTGCCTCCATTTAACGCAAGTTTTCAAATCCCAGAGCAAGTGGAGTGCTACATTCAAACAGTGTTGTGCATGTAGCCTTCTGATGGCAAAAATGCTGATATATAAACTTGGCAGACAATTTCTCCTGCACAATGAAGGAGAAAATGAAACTGCATATGGACATTTCCCCCCACTCCCCATGTAAAAAAAAATATTTGCCAATCTGCTGGGAAGCTGTAAACTTACAGTCAGGGTCCTGTGATTCAACCTAGACTTGATTGTGGGTCTTCCCCAATCACATCTAAAGCAAAGAGTGGCAGGGTTCAATTTTTAGAGCCATGGAAGGATGGAAACAAGGGACTATGGAGCCCTCCCATTTTCATGGCTTAACGTCTCCATAGCCTCCTCTGGATACTTTTTTTCCAGCGAGCATCTCTTCTGGTACTAGCATCCAGCAAAAGAAAGTGGCATTGGGGAGAGGACATGGAAAAATACCCCATGGGGAGTTAAGAACCTTGTATCTATGGGCCATTTGCTCTAATAATTGAGGGACACACACACACACACATCCTCTGCTCTCCTTATGTGATTTATAGAATGAAGACTGCCACGATCAAAACATTGTTGGATCACAAGTCTCTTGATAAGTACTGTGTCTCATGATCACAGGATCTGAGTTGTTTGAGAGTTTATTTTAAAGTTTATTTTTCTTATCAAAAGGCTGTGCTCTTTTTTGATGTTTAAAAGCACTTTGCTGTAAGGGTACTGGTGGATTTAACAATCGAGGAAAGACACTGAGCACCGATATCCCTTGAAAAACTGTCAGCCAGAAACCAGTCATGGACATACAAGCTTTTTGTGCGTGCGTGTGCCATAATGTCTATTTCAGCAGAGGGTGGGTCAGTACAGGCTTTACAAGCACTGATATTTATCCTTTACAAATGACAAACAACCTGTTATTTTCTGGTGGGCTTGTTAGGGAGTTCAAGTACAACTATATCCAGAGTACACCTTGGCTTTAAAAAATGCAGTTCTCTCTGCAAAGTTAAGATTTATTTCACTTATTGGCATACTTGGCCATTTATATATTTCTTTTGGTTACCAAGGTACTTGTAACTATCTTGCACTGTTGGACTATGTTCTTTGAATCCTTGTATAAATAAAAAAGGCCGGAGACTTAAATCTATATGAATGCCACTTGCAACAAAATGCTATTTTATTTCTTATGCTTTTATTGTTTCAACAGCAATGTGTGCCAGAGGAACACCATAAATATTGAAGCACACACCAGCTTGCACTATGTAATGCCTAATTATATGCCACAGGCAAAGTTGTGATGATGACTGTATAAGTACTGGCCACTCTGCCAAGGAACTGTGTTGGTAGGAAGCAAGCAGAAGGGGATTGTTCCATCACTTCTCACTTTAAAAGAAATGGATTTAGGATCGGAGTTGGAGTATACTAAAGTCCACTGTCATGATTCCAAGAATCACAAGAGCAGCAGAATGCCGTGCACACATTTCTGCAGTGTTGTGTAAAACAGCAGGCTAAAATAAATGTTTGTGTGCTGCTGTTATTTCACAATGAGGATTGTATTCAAAGGGACTGGGGTGCCAAGATCAAGCAACAGAGATCCATGTCTATAAACAGGTTTTTCTACACACAAATTTACAGCCAGGGGCACAATAGGCTGCTACTGCAGAAAAGAACCAGCATCTGGCTTTTGCATCCAGCACCACTATTATATAAGACCCTTGTATTATGTACACATTAATCTCAGAAAAAGCAAATAAGAGTACATTTTCTTTAAGAAGTATTTATTGGTTTAAACAGCTCTTTAAAAGATTGCTATGCATATACTATACAACCTTTGCACACAGATAATAGTGAATTATATAGTCTCCTCAATAATCATAAAAATAACTAGAATGAATGGTTCAATCCATTACCCAGTTCAGTACAAGTATGTGGAGTTAAGTAGACTTGGTCTGAATTTTGTCGATGCTATGACAATAACTGAAGTCATAACAATAATTAAGAACATGAGCTGAATATTGTACTAAAAGCCAAATATTTTACATGGAAATGTACTTCTATAAAACAACAACGAAATAATATCTGTTCTATTTGTTTATTATTAAAATAGGGAATTAAAATAAATTTACAACACAACATCTAAAATCATAATACACACGAACAGCACATTCCTAAGGGGGGGATGTATCTCTGCGGTGGCCAGGAGGAGCACAGCCACAACACCTCCTAAGAGGTTTCCTGGCTGCCACATAGGGAAAGAAATGTTGGAGGAGGGGTAAAAAAACAAAATAATGTCCAAAAGTCCCCACAGGAGAAAGCAGGGCTACGCCACCTAAAAAGGTGGCGTGGCCACGCTGCTGCGGGAGGGGGTGTTCACAGGGCAAAAGGGGCTAGGAAGCTGCCTAAAGGCAGCTCCACCGCCAGGAACATCTTCCAGTTCACCGGCGGGAGACTGCACTGGTGAGGGAGGTCAGTGTAGCTCTGTGGCACCCAGGGGCCAGCAGAAATGCCCCCCATGCCAGCATAAGTGCTCATTATCATGGGATAAATGGGCACTTACGCTGGCACGGGGGTCACATCAGCTCCTAAGCTAATTCACCACCCCTTAAGGAATGCACCCAAAACCACATAAACATATCATGTACAATATGGCAATACTGCAACCACAATAAAATAAATTGGTAATTTCAAATACCCAAGTTTCTACTGGAATGTAGCCCAGTAACTCTGCTTGGGCTTCTTTTCTCAAGACATACAAACCCAAAGGCCTGTTAAATGCCCCAAAACTACAGCAACAGGACCTGTAACTGCCAGGTCACTACTGCATAGCTGTTGAGATGTCTCACTATCCATCAGTCCATATTTCGAAAATAATGGTTGCTGATAGGACTACCAAATGTTTGATAATTAAACTTCTGTTAAGACCAATCCTGTACTTTTCTGTTTAACTAAAACAGAGAATTTGGGTCACAGAGTCCTCTGTTTCAGTCCATCAAATCCATACTCTACATCTTTCAGTAAAGACTTTGATCCTTAAATCAGATGGGTTTAAGGACTAAGAAGGGCATGTCTTAAGAGTTTACTGGACCAGCTCTGTTTGTTTTCCTATTAAATCAACAGTGGGAAAGAGTCCCCCCTAATATGCTCCTCCTCCTACCTCTTGAATGCAAAATTGCTAGATCTTGTGCAAGTCCTAGATCCCCTTGCAGGTGTATTTTCCTGTGGAAGGGAGCATATATACAGAAAGGGTATTTCCTTGACCTTCCACTGAAAATTGTAGTGTTATGCAAAATATACCATTGCCACCCCCTACACAGAATGCCTCTTTACAGGTAGATATATTAGGCCAGAGGTTGTGGCACTGAAAGGAAACAGACAAGGCTGCTTCTAATTGCACAATGTCAACCACCAAATTCGAGGCTAAAATCTTTTGAACTATTTATATACTTCATGTTAAAGAGTTTGGTTTCATACTTGTCCAATGAAGTTGAGTTTCGGTAGATCACTTCTACATCTGTGAATTAAATCACCTGGTATCAGTCACTTTTAAAATACATCAAGTAGCTTTTTACTACTACTGATACAAGAATGCAAGCGGTCTACAAAGTCACATTTTCTATTCCCCACTTTTCATCTTCCTTATATAGCATCATTCACATCAAAATTACAGCTGAAGAATACCAAAGTAAAAATGCTGCCATTTAATTGTAACTATAGTTCCCAGTGTAAGGGAGATCCGCCTGGTCACTGGTTTCCCCAGTAACATTAATTAGCTTGTCTTCTTTTGTTTTCTTTTTCAATTTATCTTGTTGATGTTTATCTCGTCCACCTTTGACTTCTTTTCCCAGTTTTAACTTTTCAACGGCAGTTTTGAATTTTGACCGGACCTTTCGCCTTGCTGTGGGAGAAAAACAAAACAAAACAAAATAGGCCTTTGTTACATGGGACTATCATAAAGTTATTAGCTATATTTCTTCAGTGTAGTGAATTATGGAGGGTGCTTATTTAAAAAAGATTGTCCATTTGTACAAAGAACTCCAGAAATCTCTTAGACAAGAATTCTTAATGAGCACATTCTCTTATGACAATTGGACCAGCCATTGATCACTGGTGGCCCAGAACACATCGAGCAAGCCCAAATCCTTCGCACTTCTTTCAACAAAGAGGTAAGGACTTCACTCACCACTCCAATGTACCTAACACTATTATGTCTTTAAAAAACACACACATTATTATTGGCTTGAAGTCTCTGATATGGGAAGTGTTGCATCCATTCCTCCTCCTTTTGATTGGTCCAAGCTCCTCTCCCTTCCTGAACCCCTCAAAAGTCTCCAGAAAATAATGGATGCTTGTCAGTCATCAGGTATGAACAAAGCCCTACGCTGACCCATGGGCTTGTGACAAAATCATCTGTACATAATATGCTGTTCATAAAGTTTACTTTGTTTGGCTAAAATTGTGGTTTTAATTTCTCGTGTAACTATATTATCTTTCTTCCCCTTTACCCTACATCCTTAACAAAACTCTCAACAAACTGGAGTGGAATGCTCTTAGACTGCTCAAATGACAAAGCAGTGTCGTTCACTGGCAATTCCAGAGCAGCAATTCCAATGGGATAACCCCCTCCATCCAAACCATTTTAAACACTGGATGTTTGCTTTCTCTTTACTTACAGCCTGATTCTTACTCATAATGGCCTTTAGGGGGGACATCCTACAGAAGTACTGGTATAATTCTCATTGCATGGAAACATCTAACTCCAAATCTGCAATGCTCCCTAGTGTACATCTCCTAAGAAACTGCATTGCCTACTCCTGTCACAACGGTTTGTGTCTCCACCCATCCATGGCATTACCACCAATGTTGTTAGCAGACCATACTATCACACACAAGTTCATAGATTAGAGAAACATGTAATCTACCAAACCTAAAGCTTTCAAATGACTTCCCATTATTTTCCAACTGCCTGTTAATACCAATTAATCTAATCTATTTTAATAATTGTGAGCAAAGAAATGGATTGGGAGTAATTCTGTTTTAATGAATAAGACAATAAGAGAATATCTTTTTATATAAATGGCTGTAAAGAAAGAAATATGCTGAGCAACCTAACTGAAAGGGGAGATTATGGATGGGAGAAGAAACATAGTAATGATACATCACTGGCAGAATCAATTACCTCTGTACACCACTACTTCCTGCCTAGGAGAGTAGTCTTCAGCCTTTCCAAACTCAAGACTTACATTTGACTCCAAGAGGCAGCATGGGACCTACCAAGCTGCAAGAATATGACTTCATGGTCACATGAAAAGAGGAGGAGCCACAGTTATGGTCTTACTAGTGCGGTGGGGAGCTCCAAAGCATATACATGTGTATAGCACTTATGGGAGGTGGTGGATATGACTGAGTGGACAGGAGTTTTCACACAAGCACATAACACTGAAGAACAGAGTGGTATGATTGGGGGTGGCCAAGCTGGGCCAAGGTAGAAGGCAATGCTTGGGTAGGTCTCTTAATTTTATTGTACTTAAATTGAATCATTTCCACCACTGAGTGACCTCACCTTTCCAACCCACTGCTCCTTTAGCATGTGTACATGGAGAAGTTGGAGGCATAATGCCCCTGATCTCTATCCATGCACACTAGCAAGCAAGTCCTTCCTAAAGCAAGAAAAAAATGGTAGCTCTACAGGTTCTTGTAACTCACACAATGGCGATCAACAACCTCTTCCCCCAAGGGTAAACAACCTGTGGGTTAGAATAATAGAATCATAGAGTTGGAAGGGACCACCAGGGTCATCAAGTCCAACCCCCTGCACAATGCAGGAAATTCACAACTACCACCCCCCCACACACACACACACCCCTAGTGACCAGAAGATGGCCAAGATGCCCTCCCTCTCATGATCTGCCTAAGGTCACAGAATCAGCATTGCTGACAGATGGCCATCTAACCTCTTCTTAAAAACCTCCAGGGAAGGAGAGCTTACCACCTCCTGAGGAAGCCTGTTCCACTGAGGAACCACTCTGTTAGAAAATTCTTTCTAATGTCTAGACGGAAACTCTTCTGATTTAATTTCAACCCGTTGGTTTTGGTCCGGCCTTCTTGGGCAACAGAAAACAACTCAGCACCATCCTCTATATGACAACCCCTCAAATACTAGAACATGGTTATCATATCCCCTCTCAGTCTTATCCTCTTCAGGTTAAACATATCCAGCTCCTTCTACCTTTCCTCATAGGACTTGGTCTCCAGACCCCTCAACACCTTTGTTGCCCTCCTCTGGACACGTTCCAGCTTGTCTACATCTTTCTTAAATTGTGGTGCCCAAAACTGAACACAGTACTCTAGGTGAGGTCTAACCAGAGTGGAGTAAAGCGATACCATCACTTCGCGTGATCTGGACTTGTTGATGCAGCCCAAGACCGCATTTGCATTTTAGGTACCGCATCACTCATGTTCATTGTTTGGTCTACTAAGACCCCAAGATCCTTTTCACACACACTACTGCTCAGACAAGTCTCCCCCATCCTATAATTATGCATTTGATTTTTCCTACCTAATGCAGAACTTTACATTTATCTTTGTTGAAGTGCATTTTATTAGTTCTAGCCCACTTCTCCTGCCTGTCAAGATCATCCTGCATCCTGGCTCTGTCTTCTACCGTATTTGCTACCCCTCCCAATTTAGTATCATCTGCAAATTTAATAAGCATCCCCTCTATTCCTTCATCCAAATCATCTATAAAGATGTTGAACAACACAGGGCCCAGCACAGATCCCTGAGGAACTCCACTAGTCACTTCTCTCCAAGTGGATGAGGAACCATTAACTAGCACTCTTTGGGTAAGATCTGGCAACTAGTTGCAGATCCACCTAACAATAATAGGATCTAAACCACATTTTCCCAATTTGTCAACTAGAATACTATGTGGAACCTTCTCAAAAGCCTTACTGAAATCTAGATAAACGATGTCTACAGCATTCCCCTGATCCATCAAGGTAGTAACTTTCTCAAAAAAGGAGATAAGATTAGTCTGACATGACTTGTTGAAGACCACTGGCCTAAATAACTCACATATTTAGTAGTAGCCCTCATTTCCCTGATTAGTGGGGATCACCCATGTGATCAGGCCTGGAAGGCCACTGTTTGCCCTCAGTGATGTCAGCACATAGTCACATCTAAAACGGGATACAAATCACTGATATTTCATGATGTCCCCTAGGTGATCCCTGATTTACTGGCAGTGTAGAGAAAGAAGCCCTAAAGAGAAAATGGTGCAAAAACTGGTGGCCAATCATGAACAAGCATGAAAAATGACAAACTTTCTCACTGGTAGAGTTTGCTGTACTGTTCTTCATGCCCCAAAGACAGAGTGATCAAATCTTCAACATAGTCCCACTAGAAATATGTACATCACATATTTTCCTCAAGCTTAATATCTCTTGCATGTTTTATGCCAGCTAGCGGGTTCCCGCCTCCCTCTTCTGTCTTTAAAACACATTAACATTTCTTTGCTTAGCCAGTTTCTAATCCATAGAAGAGCTGTGTGATTTTGCTTTGTTTTCACTGTTTAAACCATAGCCCTCTTCAAATTATTACTCCTCCGTTTACAATATACGAGCATAAGCATCAACAAAAGTATCAACATTTAAAAGCAACCAATAAAAACCAGGATCTTAGCAGCAGCCTTGAAACCAATCATAAGACTACGAAGCAGTACGGCAATTCTAACAACAAAGATAAGAAAAATCCAGCAGCATCATATTGGTACCATTACTGAACAACATGAAGAACTAGAAAGCAAAGTTCACCTAGTGAAAACTGACTTACCTTCTGTATGCTCAATCACTTCCTCCAATTCTGATTCTGGTTCAGACTCACACTCAGACGAATCATCTTTTGCAGCAGTAAAACAAGGTGCAAAGACATTTCAGAATGTTCAAAGGAAGAAAATATTGTGACTGCCTCAAAAGGAACTGTTTCTTCTGTGGCTATGTGAAAGCAGTAGCTTCTATACAGTATTAATCATAAATTCAATTTATTGCAATCTTGCCAATAACAAAGTACTCTGATCCTGTTACATACATTTTATACAGACACATGCTTCTATTTTAGTAATCATTTTAAAACATATTACACAGTAATTAGTAATATTACTAATTACACAGTAAAATGACATAGTTTTAAACCTTCAGCATGTTTGTAGCTGGTCTTTACACAGACGCAGTTCTACGAGACCATGTTCATGTGAACAATTAACTTCATGTTAATGTTTGGAATATACCGCAATTCCAGCTGCGTTGTCCTTGAGAGAAAGTTTTAAAAAATGAAGGCAGGGCAAATATAGACGCTCCCTCTTTAAAGAGGAATGTGCCATCTCTATTCCAGAACAATTTGTTCATGGAAATGTTTGTTCTCACCACCACCCTCTAAGAGGCAAGGCCAATGAGTATACTTCAGTAATACCTCATGGCTCTCCAAACAAGCTTCTCCTTGATGAGAAAAGTGGGGGATGTGCTCTTACACGATGATAAGGCACATACTGTTAATTATCTAAAACTAGTCAATAATTTCTGTATGAGCATAGCCTCGCATTTCTACAACAACGATCACTGGAAACTCAACAAATGAATAGTTGACTGTTGAAAGCTACCAATCAATTTTCCATTCATCTTCATTTAAACCAAATCTCATATGATATTTTCAGCTGTTCACATGATGTTTGGAGAGGATATAGATTGTTGTTGCTGTTTTGTCTTTCTTGCTCTTCAACAGAAGCAGTGCAGATGTAGTTGAACAGATCTCTATTAAATCCTGCTCAACACTCCAGGGCTTTGTTCTGATGGAGATCTCAACAACCTGTGTAGTTCAGTGAAGGAATGCTGTTCATAAACTTGGGTTCAAATACCTGCTCCGCCATGGAATCACAGACTGTTTTTTGGCAAGGCACTGACTCTCAATCCCCATTCCACAGCTGTATAACACCAATAATAATGTTGTTGGGACATCTCCTCCAGAATGACGCTCCCCTTCCCCCTACATTCTCACCATAAGCACTGAGAACAAAAGATGGGTCAGTGAATACTTCTGTAGAACAGATGATAAAAGATGCTTATTTGCTGGCTGGCTTTCTCAACTAGTCTGGCATGTGTAGCCTTCCACCTGTAGGTTTTAAACACAGCTAAATTTGAGGATTATAAGCGACCAACATGGTTTTCAGACTGAAGCAAGTTTGTTACTCTTGGCGCAGTTCTTTTTCATCAAAGTATCTCTCAGCAAACTAGCATATTTAGCATTAATTTCTCATAAGTAAAGGAATCCATCTTCCAATATATTAAACTGAAACCTTTACCAGTATCATCTGTGGCACGCAATAAGCCAGCTTCTTCATGGTCTTTGCTTTTCCAGTATACTTGTTGGCAGTACAACTAAATAAGAAAACTCTCGCAGCTCTGTATTTCAGTATCTGAGGGACTGGGAAAGCCTTGTGCTTGATTGCTCTACCCAAGCGATGAGATTTCTATGCCAGGTTCTCCATAGGCAAGCGATGAGATTTCTATGCCAGGTTCTCTTCTTTGTATCATCATTCCTCAATCATAGTTTAAGGACTTCGTAAGTCTTTTTTCATCACATGGACAAACACATTAGCTTCCAAATGAAATTCCAGAAGAACTGAATATCCCCTTCTAGAAAACACTATGTCAGGTCCACTTCACAGATTGCACAATCTTCACTTTTTCTGTATGCATAGAATGAATGTACCCCATTTATGTATCTTCCAAGGTTTTCATTCATTTGAATGAGGCTTCTGATCTAATTTCAACAGAACCAAATATCAATTACCAAGATCCCATAGATGTTACAATAATCTCCTAGGCTTGTAAAGACTGTATGTTTATTACCTATAGAATATATTTATATTTATGAGCCCAGCCTTGGCTGGGGAGGGAAGGGTAGAAGATTGACTAAATAAACAAATAGCCGAAATCCTCTTCCGATATCATTAACTTGGATCTGGTTTATCTTAAAGAGCCTGGCCTTTGCAATGATGACATTCTCTTATCGGTCTGCTAGCTGACCTTAAAGGCTAGCTTTTCCAGAAATCCTAACCTTGACTCTTATGCCTTACAGGGGCCAATGGAAAGAGCTCACATTCTGCAAACACTGCTCTCTGTCTACAATGTACAGGGATAATTCCCAAAATCTAATATCCTCTTGTCCCACTCCCACCTACTTTTCATTTGAAACGTACCGTATCTGGGGGAGGGGGAGATTAAATCCAAATATCAAGTAAATTTCATGCAATTTCCATCATTTGTCTCAGTCACATAATGAGAGCAAATACTAGATCGGTTATTTTGCAGTGGACACACTGTACATGACTGAGTTTCAACAAACTTGCACCTGAGTTTCAAATGAAATCAACAAGGTGTTTGTTTTTTACAGAATCTAGACTATACAGAAGAGATGTAGGGCTGATAATGTTAAAAAAATTCTGAACGAAGCTCAAGGTGGCACAATATGACACACTTACGTTCGACTTACGTGTACTGTCTGTTGCCAAGAGTCTGCAGAATCAGTGAAAACCTTGTACAGCCCATGATTTTGGAATAAATGCACAGTTATGCCTTGATTTTGCAAATCAGAGCCCGAATGCTGATACACAATGGGGTTCTTACAAACAACACAGCACCCACATGGGAGCTGCCCAAAGCATGTGTGTGGTAGCATTCCATGTTGAAACTGTAACATTTGTAAACAAGTTACCGTACCACTAGAGGTCATGACATCAAGTGACCCACTAGGAGCTGCCAGCTGGCGAGTCACACTTAATATGACTAATTTAGGAAAGGAGCCGTGGCTCAGTAGCAGAGCACCTGTGTCGCATGCAGAAGGTCCTAGGTTCAATTCCCCACATCTACAGTTAAAAGGATCAGATACTAAGCAAATGTGAAAGACGTCTACCTGTGAGGCCCTGGAGAACCATTGTCAGTCACAGAAGACAATGACCTCGGAAGATCCACATTCTCACTATGTGTAAGGCACTTACATGTGTCTCAGGAGTTTTATGTGTTCACCCAGCACAGTAACTTGCTTACCAGTGTTATAGTTTCCACACAACTATTTTTGGCAGCCTGAATGTTTGAATCAATTAGATGTCAAATACATAACAACTGTACACAAAAATATCATGAAATAAACACATACAGATTTAGACCATGATTCAACAGTTACAATAAGCACCTCAGGCTTCCCTAGTTGCCTGTACGTTTTCACAGAAGACAAATAAAACTCCAGTACTTCCTGGGCTTAGTATTGCACCCATTGTGTCTAAAAGTATATGACTGTTCCATTCCAATCCACTTAGATAAGCAATGCAGTTGATTTTTGTACAAAAAACATTAGTTGTGTTGGGATTATTCATGCCTTGCAACATTTCAGCTTGTTGTTTTTTTCATTTCAAGAGTCAATTACATTTACAGGAGAAATGGAAGTGGAGTCCACAGCTCATTCCCCTCAATATCTTCCTCAGTAATGTTAATATTTGCAGTCTCACAAGACTCCGGATAACACAACATATTGTAGGTATGTTAGGTAAATCCACTGGTGAGGTTCTGACCATTTTCTTGCGGTAAAACCTGCATTTTCTTTCTGTTGACAAATTAAGCATATCACAAGACTTTTCAAGAGGGACATGACGCATCCGAGTCAATGAAGTAGGAAAAAGTCATGAAGACTAAAAGCCAAAGTTAATAAAAAGATCATTTTTCTTCCAAAAAATCAGATGTAGAATGTATCCAGCACAAATCTATTGCTAATCTACCACACTTTGATTCATTTTTCTTAACAAGATTTAACAGAGGATGCTGCCGTTACCAAATTATTAGACTGTTAAATAAACAGATGCTGCCTCAAAGTAGAGGAGTAAGTCAAAGTTGGTATAGGAGAAACTAACCTTTGCATCACTGCTAGTAACACCTTCAGCCAACCAATATTGTTGCAATAAACTCCCAGCCATACACCTTGGCTTTGCATCCCACCATGGAACAAACTGTACCTGATAGAATACACTCTCGTTTATGACGCTCATTCCACGATTTCACTTTGCAAGACTTGCTGCAGGTATAGCACTCATAACAGCGTGTGCAAGGTGTGAGGTTCACCCCTACAGATCGCCCACATTGATTGCAATATTTAAAGAAAGAACTGCAATAGAGAAATGTTTTTTAAAAAAAGGTCAGTGAATTATTTTACACATTAACTTTCTGGAATGAACATAGCACACAATCAGGGAGGGAGGTGGGGATTCTTAGACGGGAATGAGGTACAGATGCCTCTATGCGAAAACCAGAGGCCTGTAAAACAAGATTGAGGCATTGGAGCACTTGATGATAAATGACAATTTATTTATAGCGGGCATTTCAGAAACCTGGTGGAACAGGGAAAATCAGTGGGATATAGTTGTTCTTGGACATAAACTCTACACTCAGGACAGAGAGGGACACGTTGGGGGCAGTTTTGCTCTGTGTATCAGAGGGCATAGAGTCAAATAAGGTAGAAAACATTAGGCAGCTTCAGGGGAATATCTTGTCCTCTGTGCCCTGTTTGTTGGTCCTCCAAGGCAACGGGGTTGATCGCTATGTGAAATAGGATCCTGGACTAGATGGACTATTCGTCTGATTCAGCAGGGCTATTCATGTTCTTAGTCATGTGGCTTTGTAAGAAGGGGAAAGCAGAATGGGCCATACATCAGCATGCTCAATACTGACAGTTCTTGCAGCAATGATGACATCATGGAGAGACAGGCCACAGAAAGATACTTTAAATACTTCCCTTTTAGGACCAAACTAGACATGAAGGGGGCAGCTCTAATACTATGCAGGAAAAAGGTAAGATCAAGCCAACTGTGATTAGAAAGGCAAGGGAATTTTGGCCTCTGAGACAACAAAATTAAACAAAAAAAGTTGATTAAATGGGGTGGGGACACTAACTCTGCAAGACAAGGCTGCCCTATAGCTAGCTAGAGACTGTATGCTACCACAGACAAGATGCATTTAGTTACACTGATCTTACCATGCTGCATCAGTTTCTTGCAGCGCTCCTCCCGATCCTACTTTCTTTTTTGCCGCTGTTGCACATGAAAGGGAAATTAATTAATTAAAATTAAATTAAAAATGGATTTACATACATGTGAGAACTATTGCAGGGCTTTCGAATGGCTTGTTCAGTGTGGCCTTCTGACGGTTCCACAAAAAGTTTTCCTTGTGTCTCTCTGCACTGCTGGCAGAATCATCCAGTCTTTTAAATCCCAAGGAGAGGTCAGCCAAACCTTCCAAGTCTGAAGCTGAAGCCAGATGTTAAGAAGACTTATGGCTGCCATCAAAGGCTGCGGTAGCCTCACATCTCCTCTCCCTCTTCCCTGTAACATCTAGTAAACTAAAACACATGGCCTGATGTCGCATTGCAAGTTTCCCCACCCCCTGCAAATGGAAACTAACAAAGGCAGGGGAACTCTCCCAGTGCAATGGTTTATTTTAGGTTAGACATTTATCCCCCAATGGGGACCCAAAAGCATCTTACCTCGTTCTTACCTCTTCCCTTTTATCCTCACAACACTCCTGTGAGGTAAATGAGGCTGTGAGAGAGTGACTGGCCTGAGGTCACCAAGCAAGCTTCCATGGCAGAGGGAGGATTCAAACCTGGGCATCCCGGATCCTATTCTGATACTCGTCAACTCTCCCCCCTGCCAGCTCACATTTTGATGTCGCATCTCACATTTTTTGTTGACTAGGACCACTTTTTAAAGCCATCCTAACTGATGGGGAAGCATTTCTTACCAGGCGCTCTATTCTCACTGCAGTGTGTGCCAATTTCATCAAGCACTGGGTAATATTTGTGCTCACCAAGTTTGAGTCTTCGAAGTTCTTCCCTCTCCCACTGTTTTTCTTTTGCGGCAACACATTCACGAAGCCGCTCACTAAGGAACTCCAGCAACCTCTTACGATTATTGAAGAGCTCTCGCTCTGGCGGTGACAGAGCATGGAATGGAGTGCGTGTCAGTTTCTTGTCCTGCAATATACAACGCCACAGAGCAGACACATAATATCACTAGCAGCAGAGATCAGGCCTGAAAATGCTGCAGGAAAACAAATGTAAAACTTGTAAAGATTAGCACTGAAAATACCATACAGAATGCTCACTGCCATCTCTTTGTGACAAGAAACAGAATCCATTTCAGGTGTTTAGCTTTCTTAGAAGAGGAACTTTTTTACAAACCGATGCCTGATCTATCCCCACTCAGTTGTGTGTGTGGAAGAGAACTCTCTGCTGCCCATGCCCTTTCTTTCTCTCCCACTTGGGCAGAGCAGGACACACGCAATGACACATGTAGGAGACAGGTTTTGCACTAAGCTTATTGCCTTTAATATGGTGATCAACTCTACAGGGTCTTTTACATTGATTACAAGTGTGGTCAGTAGATGCATAGTTATGAAATGTATACATTAAAAACTGACAGTATGTTTTGACGGATGGAATTACCCCATTTCCATGAATCGATCTGACCTGTTAGGGACCAAGGGTTACTCCAATGGGCCTTTTGACGGTGCCTCGCATCTGTCCACTTCTGCTTTGCCCTTGATGGTGCAACCAAGCTGTGCCGTGCATAGTTGTGGTCGAGCAGTACTGATGAACACAGTACTGTATTCTAGACCAGGGCCAGCCATCTGGTGACCTGTGAGCCAAAGGACTTTCATCTTGTCCCCAGGAAGTGCTGTATCCAGTACCAAAATTCAATCCAAGTATAACAAAAATGCTGACTTTAGAAAAAGAAAGGATTGGATACAGCCACCTTCTTCATTCAATCTTGCCCAATTCCCCTCCTTACTACAGCCTTTTTGGGTGGTGAAAGGAATACTTCTTTAATTTGTTATCAGCAAAAAAGCTTGTTGGATCCAACTCAAAATTGTTTTCAAACTTCTTGAAGGAATGAATCCACACATTAGTGTTACATCTCTCTTTCTGATATATGTGTAAAGCACCAGCTACCAGCAAGTACAAATGCTGCAGAACTGCTAACTGGTGCTGATTTTTAAAAATAAAACCTGATCACCTTTGATACTGGCAGGCTGCGCAGGGAAACATCTGATTCCTGGAGAACACAACAGCCATTTTTTAAAAGCAAACCAGAAACTTGCCATTTCTGCAATATTCTTTAGCTGAAAAAACCCCTACCATATGATCTGCGAGAAAATTCAGAATATCTGAGACCCCCTTCTCCATGATGATGTTATTGTACAAACATTGCCAGCATTTCTAAGTATTTTTCTTTCTTTCTGCAAATATAAAAATCGCTCTCATTGTTCTGTAAGATACTACAGGCATGCTAACCTGAATATGCAGTGCCCTGCCTAAACCATATTTTGCGTACCAGTTCCAAAAACAGCTCATGAAAGATGCACAGATAATGGCTGAGATCCAAAAATATATGTGAATGTAGGAGGGAAATGCTTGGGCAGCTTGAGTCTTACCCCCTTGTTTTCCTTGCAGTCATTCCCATCAACACTGGCCTGTGAGAACAGTGTTTTATTCTCCCACCGGTGAGAAGAGCTGCAAAGAAAACAAGCCATTCTTCCTCCGTGCAGGCATGCCCATCTTTGGGTCCTGGTAACTGATGGTCATTCTTAAAGTAACCACCTATAGCCAATGAAAGCAGCCTCGTAAGAAACTTGTGACTCCTGACGTCAAACCCTTCTCTCTTTCTCTTTGATTTAACGTTTTGTAAAATCTTTGTTCAACTGAACGGTCAGTAGACACATGAATCAGAGAGCTCAGGAAAATGAGAACAGATGCTACAGCCATGAAGAACATCTGTAGCATCTAGCACCTTTGTTAATTACTGGAATGGTTTTCAAGCAATTTTAAAGAGGGTTTGAATTTCTAGGTGTTGAAGAAATACCTGGTAGAACTTGAAATATGCGTAGTCCACTACTGTTCCCACTGCAGTTTTAGCGCCATCCCCAATGGTAATGGGCATCAGCATGTCCGCACCTCCAGCTATTAACATATTAATCTGGTGAGACAAAAGAAACAAAAATAGACAAATGCAGGACACAAAAGAATCATGGGGCTGCTTTCATGAACTCAGCACACAGTGAACCTTGCCATCTTCCCCCCTCCCACTTCCAATCTCCTTCTCTCTCTTAGTGTACACTATATATTACCTGTATTTCTCTCTCTTTCTTCTCCATAGCTTCCAGCGCTGCTTCCTACATCTCAGAGCCAAATCAGACATGAAGGTGGAAAACCAGGAAACAGATCTTCCCAGCATCATGTCTGGTTTTGCCATCAATTAACTCTACTTTTCCTGTTTCCCTGCCCACCGTCTCCCCGCACCCCTGTCTCTGCCATCCCCATTCTCTCAGTTATCCCCTCAGTTTGATTTAAAAAAACTTACACTCTGCTTTCAATATAAGCAGCTTTTAATAACTTATAAAACCAGTACAATAAAATGCACAAAACATCAATACTAGTAGAGCATTTATTGCAACTCGGCCCTAATAGGAACTATAGAAATGTATTTTCCCCACCCCCAAAATTGAATATCATAGTCAACCAGACTACCTTCCATTGAAGCCGTAACTCTCAAAATCAGCAGGAAAATGTCCGCTGGAATAAAACCACTTACACTTTACAAAGTCTGCGGAATGTAACTAGCAAATGCACCTTATACATCTCCTACAATACTCTGCTCCACAGGGTAGGGGCTACCACCAAGAAGCCAATGCCCTCACTGAGGCGAAATCAACCTCCCCAAGAGAAGGCAACATCCAACAGTAGTTGAGCTGAGCAGAGCCAACAGTCTTTTATTGTTACATTGTGTAGCATTTTTGCTGTCTTCATCCTCTTTTGCCCCCTTTCCTCACCCACAGGTAGGGAGGGGACCTTGCCTCTGTGACAGAGCACATATTTCACATGCAGAAAGTCCCAGGTTAGATTCCAGTCATCTCCAGTTACAAGATTTCAAGTAGCACGTGTTGGGAAAGACGTTTTTCTGCCTGAGCCACTACCAATCAGGGTAGACAATGTAGAGCTAGATGGACCAGTAATTTGATCCGGGATAAGGCACCTTCCTGTGTTCATATCTGGAAAGCCAGGATCAGATCATTTACCGCTTTTCTTACCAAAGCCATCTTATTTTGCAATGTCCTGTTCCGGTCGTATGCAGGGTTAACAACAGCACACAGGGCACTTCCAACAGCTTGGCCTAATGGGAGATTTGGGTCGGCTCCCGCAGCCAAAAGCTCAGCCACCGCCTGTGTAAATGAAAAGGTAAAACTCATGAATGTAAATATTTTTGTGTTAGAAAAGCTGGTCACTAAATGTTAAATCTCTCCTTAAAATCTCTGCTTGTGCAAGTGCGATCAAGAGAAAAGCAGAGCGAAGCGCACTGGATCTTCAGCTCTCCCCCATCCCACCATGGCCACCATCTTCTTCTTGCGTAGGCAGCAAAACGCCATTCCTCCACTGCCACTGAAGCAAAAGAGAAGGGGCAGAGGAAGACTATCACTGGCTTCATCCATCTATTACTGCAGCAAAGGCAATAGCATCAGAACTCAGCTCAGCCCCAATGTGGTTATCTCTAAGGTGGCAAGAATGGGCTGTAGGGAACATTCCAGCCTCCCTTCCCTGCTCTGAGGCAGCATCAGGCTCCAACGGAAAAATCCTCTTTTGTGGAACATTTGCTGTACCAGGCCTATTGTTTTGCTCTGAATGAAGGACAACCTAGTCCTGATTTTTTAAAAAGTACATTCTTCCCTCAGAGCAACTCAAGCTGGTGTTGCATCAAGGATGAAAAGCTCTAATGAAATGAACAAGAATACTCTCCTCTCACCACGGTTTTGGCCTTTCTTCCCTCCTACCACTCAACCCAAAGCAGAACACACCAAGACACCAGAAGGATGGGGGATAGGCCTCTTCTTGTGTAATATCAATCACTAGCAGTTAACAGGCAGCTTTAACAACAATCTGTTTCTCCACCAATTCTATCCCAAGCGGACATCCAGCATGATGAGTGGTGCGAGTGTTCAATTATGATCTGGACAGCCAGACTCAAGTCCCCACTCTGCCATGAAGCTAGCTGATTGATTCTGGGCCAGTCACTCACTGCCTAACCTACCTGGCAGGGTTGGTACAAGGATAAACGGGACAAAGAGAGAATGATGCATGTCATCCTCCGTTTTTCTTGAAGGAAAGGCAGGGTTTAAAAGTACTAACTAAATATGTGCCAAGTTGTAACTATATTTTCTGTACAGGGTGAAAATACTAAGCTACCATCTTCTGTCACTGGCCTCTCCTCACTCTACTCTCATCAGTTTTTTAACACTGAAATGTGCAAACAAGATGTTTGCAAACTGTAGGATATGGGAGAAGGTACAGGGGTGGATCCAGCACAACAATTGAGCAGGCGCAAGAATTTTCACCCACAGAGCATGACATTCTTAGCTTTCCCTTCCTGCAGCAGCTCAAAATGCTTCCCAAATCCTGTTCCTAGGGGCTCCCTCTTCCCCAAGAGTAGAAGGGGGCATTTTGGGCTGCTGTGTGAGAGGGAAGCTGAGAAAGTCATGTTCTGCAGGAAGAACTCCGTCTGCCTGTGGAGACAGTGCGCTGCATTCAATCCATTATTAATCTAAGTTTTGTACTGCATTTGCTGTAGTGCTGTACTGCATTTCCTGGGTTTATATCTGGGAGTCCAGCAAGATTCCAAAGGTGCATTAAAGTAATTAGTTATGTAATGATGCGCACATTTTTGTCTCTTTTTCTGAGCTTCAGAAAACCTTAGTATGGATGATATAAATATGGCACTGAAGGTCAAACTCTTCCCCATTCAACTCTGCATTTTATTTAAACTGGGATGCATGCATGTACAAGTCGGCACCCTGCCCACCCCAAACTATGGATCTCTGGCATGGTAACCATGCATACGTAGTGGCTGAGGTCCATATTTAAGTGAAAGGCAGGTTATTTCTTCTGTCCCAGTTTGATCACACTTAAAACAGGCCACTATACACAGAGACACCACTGATGGAAGAACTTGCAACTGGTTACTGTAAGAGTTGGATTCATCCATATGGGATAGTAATATTCAAAATAATATTTAAAAGGAAGCCCAAACCTATTTGTAAGAAGTTATATATACTTAGGTATGGGGGAAGCAATGCTCACCAGATCATTTCCATTAGCAATGGCCAGCGAAAGAGGGGAATGGCCACTCCAGAGGAAATTTGGATTTGCACTGTGATTTAAAAGAAGACGAACAACATCACTTGCGTTCTGAAAGGAAAACATAAAATAAAATCAAGAAAAAGCACATTTATCAAAATGATGGGATTAAATATTTGTTTTGAGTAAGTTAGACATTTAAAATAAAATATGTTACAATAAAAAATGAAGACATTTCTTAATCTGAAGCTATAAAACAAAGGTAATGTTGAATAGGCACTCACCCCTATGCCCTTCAGCCAAAACAGTTCAAATTGACTTGGTAGAAACTAAACACCGAATGCAACCCCTCAGGTACAGCATTAACTCATAAAATACACATATTTAGTGCAAGCCTAAGCATAGTTAAAACCATTTAAGTCCATTGAAGCCAATCGGCTCAGAAGGGTATATCTCTGTTTAGGATTGAACCGATTATTCGTATATTACAAAGGGAACAGGAATGTGGCAAAACAAAAAGGCAATTTTTATACTGGGAATAGGGTTGTAGATGTAATTGTCTGAGGATATTTTAAAGCAGCATGGATTTCCTTACTCTGTTGCAGTTAAGGGGGGAACCTGAGCACAGAAGACCTCTGAACATTTCCGCACAGAAAGGGTTCTGGATCATGGTGACGGGATCGGGGAAAGAACCCAAATGTACCTGTTCTATAACAACAGAAGAGAGCATGTTAAGGTGACCTTTTGTGAAGTTTTTGGCTTAATCGTTTAGATTTCACCCCTTAACTGAAACTAAACCGTAGGTTTTCCTTTTACCTTTGCCTTCAGATCCCCACTCCGGTCTGTTGCGAAATTTAGATATCACTGCTGTGGGGCAAGGATCTGTCTTTTTTTGTTTTATTTATGTTGGATACTCTGTAAAGCAACATCATGCATCAACGGCAGTACTTAAAAAATGATAACCAAAAGAGAGACTTGTGTGATGCTTTCTGGAGAGCTCATCTCAATCAAGAAACAAAAAGCACCTCGGCTATAATCTCTGGAGTTTCATGCAGTGGCTAATAAAACAAAGAACGCTTTTAGGCAATCATTTTGGCCTAGTACCCTTCCCCACAGAAACCCTGAGAACACAGAACTGACCACACATAAAGTAGTAACATTTATTGGCATTAAATATTGATATAGCATTTCAAACAAATGGCTGGTAAATATTGTCAGAATAATGAATAGGACAACAGCCAGGAACCAAAGAACCACACGCCTAGCTCCACATGTCCAAGAGGGCTTTGGTCTTGAGTTTCTCAAACAGCTGCACTTCATGCCATATAGAAAACCACTTTTGAAACTGAGGGGACTTTAAAAAACAGCTTGTGGCATAGCATGAAGTCAAAAATTCTATTGGGTTTTTCCGAGACCCTCAGGCACACCTGTAGCAACCCTTTGGATCCTAACCCATACTAAATGTTTTTGTGAGAATTTTCCTCATTAGATGAAAAGATTTTTTTAATGCAACATGCAAGAAGGCAGCAGATTTTCTACAGAAGTGCCTTGAGGAAATTTTGCATTGAAAGGGGGAGTGTGGGCAGAATAGCAAACCAAAGATTGTGAGTGGTTGGAGCTATCACTGGCACAGAAGTTTCAAAAGAAGCTAGAAAGGAAATAGAAGAATATGCATCAAACTAAGAAACCAAAAAAGGCAACTGCAGTCAAACTTATCTTCCAAGAGCTTGTCCCAAATTTCAGTCTGAAAACAAAAATTTCACTCTGAAAAGAATTGTACATGGCACATGAATATTTTTAGGCAATGGCACTGAAAGCAGAAACTGCAGTACAGGCTGAGTTTTCTATTATGACTTGAAAATTCAACAGCAGCAGCAAAATGATGCTTAAAAAAAGAACTACATTGATGTAAATAAAGACCTACTGCAATTACAGATACTTAATTATGTATGAGCGAATAAGAGAGATAAAGTTAAGT
Source organism: Euleptes europaea (assembly GCF_029931775.1). Taxonomy (NCBI): domain Eukaryota; kingdom Metazoa; phylum Chordata; class Lepidosauria; order Squamata; family Sphaerodactylidae; genus Euleptes; species Euleptes europaea. Next base: position 43,950,432 of record NC_079316.1, read on the forward strand.
TATTGACTTTTTATTTATGTAACTGAAGGCAGCAATAAAAAAACCGCAAGGTAAGAAATATATGTCAATGAAGTAATCAACTCCAGAATGAAAGAGTATTGGTCGCAACTCATTATGGTCCATCAAATAGGACTTTTTCCAATTCTGCTAATTTACACAAGACCAATCACCAAAAGTATTTGACAAAAAAGTTGTGTAATGAGAAATCTGTAAATGCTTTCAACATGATGCTCAATTTCCCCATCTTTTAGACCATTTTAACAAAGTAATCACCAACCAACACTTCTCATAGCTCTTCTCTCTCCTTTCCTCCCATCCCACAGTTGATCTTAAGTTATGTTAAGAAAAAGAGTTGGTTTTTATACACTCATTTTCTCTACCTTTAAGGAGTCTCAAAGCGGCTTACGATCACCTTCCTTTCCCCTCCTCCCAATAAACACCTTGTGAGGAAGGTGGGGCTGAGAGAGTTCTAAGAGAACTTTGACTAGCCCAAGGTCACCTAGCAGGCTTCATGTGGAGGAGTGGGGAATCATATCCAGTTCTCCAGATTAGAGTCCACTGGTCTTAACCACTGCACCACACTGGCACACCTTTGCACAGCAAAATTACATTGCTGATCAGGAAATAAGTTCACACAGGACTTGCTGCTTCAGAATTCAAATAGTAGTCCTTTATTATAGGGAACTATATACTAGATAGGGAAGAGCAGAGATAACATTCTAAACTATCAACCTTTGCTAAGGTAGATCACGATGAGGAGCCGTGTTAGTCTATCAATAGCAGTAGAAAATAGCAAGAGTCCATGAGCACCTCAAAGACTAACAAAATTTCTGGCATAGTATGAGCTTTTGTGAGCCACAACTTTTGGTGGCCGATGCATTCATCATGTTTTCTTTTGGAGTCAATTGCAGTCTGAGGTCTAAAAAAAGAGGTTTTAACTAAAGCTGTAGAATATACCTCCAATGGAATAACAAAGGGCTTATCTCTATTCTCTGATCCAAGACTGGGACAGATGGTTTAACTCTGGTGTATAACTTAGCAATATAGAAGATTGGCTGAGGAGGTCAATACTTGAAGGCTGGAGATGACTGCAAGGACCTTGACCATGCTATATGCTGTTAACCCAAACTTAAGAGCAGCTTCACAAGTTACAAAAAGCAGCAGCAAGTTATGAGTTGTTCCACGCTTCCTATTAAAGACAATGAATAGGACAAACCATGTCCATCCATCCCTGACCCCTCCACAAACACATCACGTAAGAAGGCATTTGTGTAAACTGCCCTTAACCATCAGGCACGCTCACAGTCAAATGGACTACTGTTTGGCTCAAGCATTAAATTATCCTCCATTTCTATAGCTTTTTAAAAAAAAGTTTGCTGTTTCTTCTGTCAGCTGTGCTAGCGGCTGTCTGCTTCCCCCAAATCACAGGCCAGCATGGTTTCCCTTGCTGTTAGTGGGTTTAGATTAGATTTACTGCAATCATAAAAAGAATATTGCCTTTTCATCTAATGAAACGCTACGGACCTCTACTGGCCAAGGCTTCACATAGCTCCAAATTGTTGCCTTGCCAGAAGACTCCCTCCTAGCTCTGATTCAGCACCAATGGCATAATATACAATCCCAATATTATGAGCGGGAGAAACAGCCTTGCAGTGAGGAGGAAGAATAGCTACATCCATGTTCATTTTTTTTGTTATTTTTTTGTTTGTTTTTGGAGGAGGACAGACTAGGGAGAGACGTGCCCTTCAGTGCAGGAAACAGCACTCAAATGATCCAATCAACAATTTTAAAAGCAACAGGCCCACAAAATAATGAGCCTTGCTGTTTGCCACCTTTTAATTTTTAGAGTTACGTGAGCATTTCAACATTTCAGGGTTATGCCACGGGACTAACTATCTTCTTTAAAAATGTATGTAACAATTATAAAACATTTGTGACTTTACACCCTGGTTAGTATTTAGATGGGCAACTTCCAAGGAATACCAGGGTTGGGATGCAGAGGCAGGCAATGGCAAACCACCTCTGAATGTCTCTTACCTTGAAAACCCCACCGGGGGTCGCCATAAGTCAGCTGTGACTTGACGGCATTACACGCACATGCACTTGTACATAGATGAACACCTAAAGCAGCTTTACACCAAATCAGACCATTGCTCTATAGAGGTCAGTGTTGTCTACTTTAACTGGCAGCTGCTCTCCAAGGCTCCAAGCAGAGATCTCCTCTTATCACCTACTACCTTTCAGTGTGATGCCAGGGATCAGACCTAGGGACTTCTACATACAAAGCAGACGCTCTACCACTGAGCCAGAGGCTCTTCCCACTTGTGACACACACACAAGATTCATAACCATGGCAGATGGTGAGCAAGTAACAGAGAAAATGAAATTTTCTCCAGTAATGAGTCACTGAGAGAAGGCAGCATGGCATAGCTAAATCCCATCAGATCTCGGAAACTAAGCAGGGTCAGTACTTGGAAGGCAGACCGCCAAGGAAGGCTCTGCAGGGGAAGGCACCGGCAAACCACCTCGGCTTCTCACCTGCCTTGAAAGCCCCTTGCTGGGGTCGCCATAAGTCAGCTGCGACTTGATGGCACTTTCACAAACACACGCAATGAGTCATTGCAGTTTGAGTGATGGAAAAATACAGTATTGCATACCCATTATCCTTAAAAAAAAGACTTCTGAAGCCCTTGCAGTAGGATGGCAAAAAATGCAACTGACTGGTCATCAAGAAAAATCTTATCAATGCAGATGAGTAAAATAAAAACACAAGCTTTGTATTAAAATTCTAAACAGCATCTGACTGCACCCCTGGCAGTTTGGCAAGCAACATTTTCACTGTACCTGAAAGTGTAAGAGGAGGAGTGCTGGATCCGACCAAAGATCCATCTAGTCCATCTTGTTTCCCACAGTGACTGATCGGTCACTACAGGCAAGAGGATGATGGACCAACCTTGCAGATGCCCGAGAAAGCTAACAGACAGGGCAAGAAGGCAATAATCTGCCTCCAATATTGCCCCCTTCAAGCAACTGGTGTTCAGTGTCACACTGTCTATGAACATTAAGTTGCCATTAATTCATTTTGGTTAACAGATGTTGACAGACCTAGCCTCCTTGAAGTTGCCTAATCCACTTTTAAAACCACTAACACAAATGGGCACTGCCCCATCTTGTGGCAGCAAATTCCATAAATTAATAAAGCATTGTGTGAAGAAGTATTTGCTTTATACCTTTCTTGAATATAACTGGACTGTCAGCTCTTGAGCCAATTGTCAAATCTAAATGCAGGACGCTTCAGGATATTTAACAAAGGTATCCATCTGCCTGTTGACCCAATTGCTCCTACACTAAAAGAATGCCCCCTCTAGTCCACGGCTTCCTTACAGCAATCAATGAAAAAACAGAACAAGATCTGGAGCAGTATTTGGGCTGCAGCCAGTCCTGGTGCCTCCGCCATTGCCCAGGAAAATTTGAAAACCAGGAGGGAAGGTTGTACAGAGAGGTTTCTTTACTGGCAAACTTACCTTTAAGTGGTGCTGCTTGTTTCCACGTGCCCCTGATGTTCTACTGGACTTGTTAAATTAATCAATCCCATTTCTAATTGCCTGGCTTAGGAGTCTTCCTAAATTTTCTGGCCAGATGTTCTACTTTGTGTTTACTGGCCAGAAGGGGTCAATCTTCTCCAGGCACCTTGCTGGCTTTCTCTGCTTGCCTGATGGGGTGGCCCTCCTGTCCCATCTTGCAACACCGTTTCTTCATTCCATTTCCACACCAGAACCACACAGATGTCTCCATTTCCATGATGGCCCGCAGGTATAGCATCATTTTCCACTGGTAACACCATTTTAAGCTACGGCAGGCTGTGGCTTTGGAAGTGCAAGACTGGGCGGTGGGCATCTCTGGGCCCAGAGATCCAAAACCTTTGCTGGCTTACACAGGGGATCCTACTCTACGTTAACCATCTTGGAAACATTTATATCATTGTTTATTACTAATATCATTTATTATATGACTGTGTTATACAGATGCATTTATGGACATTTGTCATTAGGACATGCACAAGCCCAGCATCAAAACAAGAGGAGAGATTCTCAAGGGAAGAGCCCTCCCCCTCTATAGACCCTTCTGCGCACTGGTACCTTCCCAGAGGGAAACTCTAAGACTGCCACCCAGGAAGAGGTCCCTTCCATGGACACAGAAGAATTGGGGGACCAACTGCCCTCTAACTGGTCTAGTTAGTTTCCAGATCTGCTGTAATCGCACGCATACAATCAGAAAAAGAAACAAGCACAAGGCTGGACTAGAGATTCGGTGCTCATCTGACAGCACCAGGCATCCCATTTCACAGCCTTGCCTGAGAAGAGGCTGTTTTGCTTTAAGTCCTGCCAGGACTAAGACCCCACTAGGCACCATAAAAGATGGGGTGGTCTGGCAAGCTACAAAAGTTGCTGCCGGTTACTGCTGCAACACTCCTATGGAACAGCCCCTATTATCTAGTTCCTGCACTGCCTGAATAGCTCCCCTGTTACGATGCACCACAAGTCATCCTTGCCCAGCTTGCCAGCACTGCTGGACAGCTCCCTTGCTAGTTTGGTGGCCTGGCTGACTGCACCCAAACAGCAGGACATTTGCATCAAGTCCTTCATCAAAGCATAACATAACAGCCGGGGATATTACTACTCTAGATTTGAGTTTTGAAATGTGAGGATTTGCTATTTCTTGTGCCCTCTCTCAACAGTCAGAAGAGCAACTCACTCGAAGTGCAAGCCCAGAAAGGACGAGGGACGAGGTTGCCATGGCGCTGTCGTGGTGCCTCCAATGGGGGGGGTGTTTTAAAAAAAACGAAAATGGGGGGAAAGGCCCCATAGCAAACAGCGATATTGCACTACCAAAAAGGTGGTGCGGCAATGTGTTAGAGGGCGTTCCCAGGCCAAAAGGGCTTCCGGAACACTGGCACAGGGACTTGCACTGGGAGAACACCGGCAGAAGGCTGCGCTGGTGACCGGGGGCCGTGCTGCTGCAGCTGCCCAATGTAAGTGACCCTACACCGGCGTCTGTGCCAGTTTGCATGGCACAAGTGGCATGGACGCCGGCGTAGGGGTCACGCCGCCTCCTAAGACCATTTAGCACCCCATTCAGCAATGCACTGTCAGTGTATGCTAGTGGTGGGGCACTGCTGCCTGGTTTCACCATCTTAAACACACCTGGAAGACTGGACTGAACCAATCGTGTCAATATTGTTCAATTCCAGGGCTGCAAATGGTTTAGGGCAGAGGTCGGCAAACTCATTAGTCAACAGAGCCAAATATCAACAGTACGACGATTGAGATTTCTTTTGAGCGCCAAAATTCTTAAACTATATAGGTAGGTATACTGTTTATTAACTTAATAAACTTTAATTAAAGTTTTAAGTCTTAATTAAACTATAGGTACACTGAATAAAACTTGATATCATACTTAATAATGATCTTATTTATTGATAACTGATATTCTACCCACGCAAGCTTCGAAAGTCACCAAACTGCAGGTAAAACTTTCCCCCTCTGCAAATAAAAAGGTATGCTGTGTGTAGCCCAGAGGCCTCTGAAGCCCTTTTTCCATTTCTGTTCAGTCCAGCGAGGCTCAGAGACAACCCCACCCAAATGTCAAACATTGAGACAACCAATTGCATACCATGGCCCAAGCTAGATGTCAATACATGAGTCAGCCTCCTACTGAGTGTAAACATTCCCCAGCGCCCCACTGCTAGTACACTTATTATCCCGTGTATACCGATCCACACGAGCTCTCCTCTGCAGGAAAAGCCTGGATAATAACAGAATAGATATATATGGAAAACCCCTTCCTGCAAAGGGCCTGCCTTCGACCCAGCCCGCCCCTCCCCAGCCATGTCACCCCACCGCAAAAGAGGAGGCGAGGAAGAAAATGCATTTGCCAGTGCGCTGACATGCAAGGGGGCTTTTGCAAAATGCAAGCATCAACGCACACCCTGCAGGGTCGACCCCTCCAGCAAGAAAAGATCCCTGGCCAATGACTCATGCAAAAAAAAAAAATACACCACCCCAGGCAAGGAAAAAAGCCTCCATTGCGCGTGCAGCTCCTCACCTGCCAACCGCACGTGTGCGTAAAAAGGGTGTCCTGGAACGGCGGCCGCCCCCCCGCCCTGGTACGGCCGCACCTACCTGGCAGCAGACCCACGAAGGGACGGGGCGCGGAGGCAAGGAGCGGAGCCGACGGGGAAAGGACGCCGGCGCTCCAGGAGGCAAGGCGCGCCCCCCCAACCCCTCAGGCACGGACGTCTCCAGAAGAGGGACGCTCCCCAGGAAACCTGATGGAGCTGCGGAGGCCCTGCACCCCGGGAGGGGCGAGGCCGCCAGGAGCTGCCCAGCGCCGGAGAGGTCGTCCCCGACCGGGGCACAGGGGGGCAGGACGGCACCGGCCCAGGATGGCTGGCGGGGGAGGGGGAGAGACAGGGAGGCCCCGCTCCACCGAGGCAGCGGCTCTGGGACGGGACTGCGCCTCTGCTGAGGGCCCCCGCACCATACAGCTGATCAGCGGGCAAGCGCGACCGGGGCAAGGGCGTGGCCCATGGCCTCAGTGGACGGGGAAAGGGAGGGGTGGAGCAAACCCCGAGGGCCCTTTATGGGCTTGGGAGGTGGACCCAGGAGGGGAACGGGGGAAATAAAAAGGCGGGGAGAAGCAGAGGCCAGGGAGGAGAGTTCTGACAGCAGCGTCCCAATCTCTGTGAGGGAACAGAGGGCAAGCTGGCTGCTACCGACAGTTCAGGACAGTTCAGACTCCCCATCGGACTGGTCTGAGGCCGAGGAAGCTCTCCTCGACCGTCCCCCAGTGGAGCGCGAGGGGCTGATACTGACATCCGCCAAGGCCGCGCCCCACAAAGGGACTCCAGGAGCAACCCTGGAGAAGGTGAAAGGAGGCGGCGGACGCCACTGAGCCTGCGTCGCCCGGGCTGCAGCTTGTCCCCGCCCCTTTGTCAGCTGCCGGCCCTCCCGTTGGCTGTAGTTCGCAGGAGCGCCAGCCGCTTTGGGAAAGGAGGCTGGGAAAACTACAAGGGCCAGCATGCCAAGCACCGAGGGCGGCCTGGCATTGGCCAATCCGTGGCAGAGCCGCACTCAAAGAGCCAAAGAGCCGCATGCGGCTCGCGAGCTGCAGTTTGCCAGCCGCTGGTTTAGGGGAAAGAAAGAGTTAACGGACAGACTAAAACAATGTCTTGCACCTCCTTTTCCACTCAGGGGGCTTCACTCACCCATTAGATTTAAGCAAACTGTTTCATTTTCTTTCATATGTAGCTATCTGAAACATTACAGGAACTGCACACAATAATATCTTTGTTTACGTTATTTTAAAAATGTCTAAGAAAACTACACGTCTAATAAAAATGCAATAAAAATATTTATCCAGCCTGGCAATCTGGCATTCTTGGTCAAGAATTCAGATCCCTGCACAGGACACCTGTGTCCGGTAGAAATCAAAAAGACTGCTGGTATGTCAGTGCTGTTGGCACATTTGGCTGTATATCCTGAGCTTTTGATTTAATGTAGCAGCCTGGATGCCAGTTCCCAGATGATTGAAAATCCTCAAACAACTGGGCCCTAAGGCTTTGAGATCAGACTGTCAATATTAGCCAAGCAGAGGATGTTTCTCATTGAAAACCAATATACAATTCCCACTTTTAAAACGCGATTTTCTTACCAAGATAACATCTGAAAGACTGGGAGGGGGTAAAGATCATAAATGCCAGCAAAATACTTCAACTTGATGGAAAAGAGGGTTCTTACAGTTACCGCTCACCTTGTGACTGTCGTCCCTCTCGCAGGCAATATGAAGGGGTGTCCTCCCACCTTCCTCTGGGATAGTGGGACATTCAGTGTAATAGCCTTTGGGTGGTCCACTTTCATTATATAGTTTCATCATTGATGACGCTACAAGAGGCTCATCCTACAGGGAGACGTGAGAAAGGAAATCACAAGTTCAGATGGCTGCAAGGACCTCAAGAAGTCACAGTCTGTTCCCCATTATGGAATCAGGAATTACCCACCCGGAACGATACCTTAAAAGGTAAACGTAGTCCCCTGTGCAAGCACCGGGTCATTACTGACCCATGGGGTCACATCCCGACGTTTACTAGGCAGACTGTGTGTACGGGGTGGTTTGCCAGTGCCTTCCCCAGTCGTCTACACTTTACCCCCAGCAAGCTGGGTACTCATTTTACCGACCTCGGAAGGATGGAAGGCTGAGTCAACCTTGAGCCGGCTACCTGAAACCGAGTTCCGTTGGGATTGAACTCAGGTCGTGAGCAGAGCTTTTGACTGCAACACTGCAGCTTACCACTCTGTGCAATGGGGCTCTCTGAACGATCCCTTAGAGGTGTTTATTTCCTCTTCAGATCCCCTCAGTAATTCACACTGTACAAGTTGTCTAACAGCAAAGTTAAAAGTGCTGTTGCTGTTCAGGGCTACATGTATTCTCTGTGTAAACTGTGCAGTATATATTGACAGTCTTACTTTGAATCAGACTCGTGGTTCATGAAATCTAGTACTGTCTACTCAGACTGGCAGCAGCTCTCTAGGTCTTGGACAGAGGTCTACCTGGGAGATATTAACTGGAGATGCTCGTGGTCAGGCCCACAGTCTCCCGGCCTGCATAGCAACTAAGCAAGAAAAGTGGACAAACTGAAAGTCAGATAGACTAGCAATGCCATCCTAACCTGACTTACCCCCTTCTATGTCCATTTAAGTCAATGTTCTTAGAGGGGCATAGCTCTGCTTAGAATGGCACTGTTATCATGGAACTTTATACATATACACAGAAGTCAGGAACTGAGTGAACCAAATTATATTTGTTGTGATCCCATTTTTTTTCCAGAAGAAGTTACACGGTCACTAGTAGAATTACTGTGTTACAGTGCAACTGTTTTACATACCTCTTTGCAAAACAAAAAACAAAAAAACACCACAAAGCCCTTGTTCAGTTCTGCTCCTATAAATCTAGACGGCAGTGCTGGGGTAAGACAAACATACCTTATTGAGGTCAGCCTGGTCTTGTATATATATGTCCGCTGCATCTTCTGCCCTAACATCAGGGTCTGCTACCGAATGAAGAAGCAATTCTGTTATTTTAACCCCTTCTTCATCAAGTAGGGCAGCAGCAATATGAAGAGGAGCTACACCACGAAGCTGAAAAATAAAGGCTATATTTACCCCCAAATCAATCACACAAACATTTCAGTACATCCTCCTAGCTTAGTATCTTGTGGCATTGAGCCACCCCTGCTTAAAATGAAGTATATAAACCATATCAGCTAAGATTAACTGCGCGATCTTAAGGGGGATTGGTTAAGAAGCACATGGGGACAGCACAGCTGCCCTGCCTCCTGAGAAGCTTCCCGGCCAGCAAAAGGAAGGCAAAAAAAAATCTTAACAAAACCCTGCGAAACTCCTCCACAGGGGGCTACCCCTGCCTTTTTGCAGTCATAACTCAGCACTAGTTAAAGGGGGCATTCCCTGGCTGAAAGAGCGTTGGAAGCTGACTAAAGTCAACTCTGCCCCCGGGAACGCCCCCTTTGATGCTAGTGGAAGCCCTTGCACTGGGAAAACGCTGCCGGTGAGGCTGCGCGGCACCCATAGCTCACACTGCCGTGCTGTTCCCCGGAGCAGGCATAAGTGGCCCTGTGCCGGCATTAGTGCCAGATTAACCAGGGCAAGTGGCAAGCAAGACAGGTTAGCACTACTGAACGGGCTGCAACTATCATTGCCACAAGTGCCACTGCACAGCAAAGGGTGGGATAAAAGATAGTATATGCTCATCCACAAGTCACCTAAAAGACATTGCGATCAGCACAAAGATTGCTGACTTGAAGCAAAAGTATCAGTTGCAAAGGGGACGAAGCACACAACACGAATAGATGCCCTTCACGACATCAACCACTTTGTGTGCAGATATGGTAGGATGTATTTTAAATTCAGAGTATAAATCTAAACAAACCAAGTAGTCTTTAAAAGCCATTCTGGTAAAAAAAAAAAAAACCCAGAAATGTCATGATTTCAGCTTTGGTCTGATAATATTCCTAAAGACCTAATTTTAGGGAGGGAAGTATTTTAATAGTCAACTGAACAGGTCAATTCATTAATTTCCTCTTGAAATACCAAAGCTGAATCTGAAAGCCAACATTTCAATAGATGAGGTCTGCACAAGCTATGATCTAACAGGCTAAATATAAAATTATCCCGCCAAGGGCTCAACTAATCTCCTGGTTTGGCTTCCCACCTTAGACTCTAAAAACACGGATTGTCAAGCGTATGTCAAGCCACCATCCTTGATGCCAGCTTGAACTAGATTGTAAAATTAACACAAGAGCTTTGATGCCTGATAACTCACTGTCACATTCTACTGCTTTGGACTGATGCTGATTAAGCCAAAAGGTTATCCCTTACTCTGGTTGGAAGTCTTGTATCTGTCCTTGCTCCAGCTTCTAAAAGTAGCTTCACTACTTTTACATCTGCAGATTTCACAGCAAAGAAAAGGACATGCATAGGCATGCAGCTTATATTGGGATCTGCACCTCTCTTTAGGAGCAGTTTGATGGTAGCCAGTCTTCTTTTGTGCCTAAAATTAGCAGAAGAAATGAGTTCTATGTTAAAATCTCTTGTAACATTATTTTTAAAATCAGCATTTCTAACCCTAGAGTGACACATGATGATACAAACAAAAGATTCTAACTTTCATGAGTAATGCTAACCCTGGAGGATAAAGCTGGACTACGTTCAAAAAGCAATCCTACGCAGAGATGTTTTTTTGGGTTTTTTTTTGCCAATAAGTCACATCTGACTTATGGCGACCCCTGGTGGGGTTTTCAAGGCAAGAGATATTCAGAGGTGGTTTGCCATTGCCTGCCTCCGCATCATTTCTCTGTTATTCCTTGGATGTTTCCCATCCAAATACTTGCCAGGGTCGACCCTGCTTAGCTTCTGAGATCTCATGAGATCAGGCTAGCCCGGGCTATCCAGATCTGCATTCTGCACAGTGTAAGAACTGGAGAAGGGAGACTGCAAACAAAAGACATGGGAAATAATTTTCTGGATGTGATTGGACAGGACAAAGGCCTGAAATTCACAATGATCGCAAAAGCCTCTTGGCAGATTTCAAAACTTAGAATAACTGCTACACTTCTGTATGACACATCACACAAAAGAAACTGCAAGAATGTAATTGCTGTAATCTGCCTCATCCAACCTTCCACTGCCAAAAAAAACCCTGATTTGTATTTGGCTGCAACATTTCAAATGCTAATAATCTCAATAGCTACACTGCATACCTACCTTCTCTGCAGCTAGACACCTACATATACCACCTGTCTGTGTTTTTGAAGACTGGAAGTATGCTTTGGCTATTCTTTACCCCACAGCAATATTTTTTTATTATTTGTTTTCCAGAGGAGGAGGAAAGCAGACAGCCTAGGCAGGAGCCAAATTAGCCTACAGGAGACCAGTAATATCATTAGCCCTTTCCCATGCTGGGTACTCCTGGCCACCCTCCATGTGTCACACAGCAGGTATTCATTGTGCAGCCCTGGCTCACTCCTTCGTATTCTTCTGTAACCACTTACTCTGTTATGGATCTCGCCATCCTTCTCAGTGTGCCTTCATGCTGTATTTCCCCAACATCAGGGGTGTAGGGTATGTTCAACATCTGTTGGCTGAGAACAGCTGCACCGCGCTGCAACATGTCTGCAGAAACACTCATCTTAAAGTTGTAAACACCATAATGGGTCTCAGTGCTGCTTGTGGTCCTCTTTTCTCCAGCTTGAGACTCCCTATCTTCTGATGACTTAGCCGCGGACTCTGCACCAGATTCTGTCTTGTCGGCAGAGACTCCTCTAGTGGATTCACGGGCAGAACTCGAGAACACCCCATGTTCTGCAGAGTCCGTAGAAAGTTGAAAAGCCTCTGACTGTGCCCCTGAACCTGTTTGTTCTGGTTCCTACATAAGGAAAAACACAGGGTACAACTACTTCAAAGAAAGGAACAACTCTGCACCGACACAAGAGACTACATCATTATTATCAATTTGAATTTTAATACATATGTATTCAGAAAAGGCAGCAAAAGTCGAAAAGCTACATTACTTAAGAATTTTATTCAAGATTGTTTTTATTCAACAATCTGTTTATATGCCCCTTCAGCAGAGAAGAGACAGCTACTTGTAAGTAAGAAAAGAAACTATCTAGTAGTCATAACTGACAAGGGTTACGCCTTACCTTTTATACGAAATTCAACATATTTGCACCAATGCATCCAGCATAAGGGTGAGCAATGCATGTATCTGCAGGAATTGTTTAATTTCAACATCATTAAAATTCCCTCCGCATTGGTTTATGAAAAAACCAAAGGAAAGTGACATATGGAGCTTGTGGGGGAGGGGAGTCCATTAGTGTAAAGAAATGGGAGAAATTCTGGGGTCCTAGGGGAAAGGACAGGAAACACTGGGGAAAAATGCAGAAGTCTTGCCCAGACTGCTCTAAATTCTGAACCATCAGCAAACTCTGCCTGTACATATTCAAGATTTTCATTACAACTAGAAAGACATGAAACAAACTGTTTTAAAACCACAAAGGGATACTTAGGTAAAATCCAATTTTTACAAATGTGTAAATTTGATGCCTATTTCTGTCACCCCACTTATATAAGAAGCATGTTACAAAATAAACCTGACCTGCATCAGCTTCACACATGGTGGTGTTAGGAGCAAGGACTGGGGAAGAGGAAGTCAGCCACAAACTATGCTTGCCTTCCAGACATTTTATGAGCCACTGCCACTGCCCACATATCTCAAACCCACAAATCTCTTTGGCACAAATTGCTATTCATGATAATTTAACATGTCGGATTCCACCCTAGCATCACAGAAATTGAAACCTAGAATATACACCTCACGGCCTATATCTGAATTGTTCTGCTTTTTTATGCACTGCACTTTGCCCAAGACTGGTTTTTAGCTCCCCTTTCCTATTTTGAAATGTGTTTTCTTTTAACAGCCACAACCGTTAATCCAAATGATGTGACAGTTGTGCTCTGTTTTGTGTTCAACACTTCGCTTAACTACACAACCAGGGGGTAATTCATTCAACTCCAAGACAGCCCTGGGATGCCAAACAAAGCAGCTGTCCCACTGTTACGATGTCTGGTACTCAATCAGCTTTGAGTGAGTAGCAAAATCATTCAAGTAAATAATGCAAAACTGAAGCAACTTGTTTAAAAATCGAGTATGCTGTTCACGCGATTATATTTCAGAATTATGGATTTATGAAAGACTGACCTCTCTTCTAGAAAAATTCCTTTCAGCAATATTGGGTTGAAATGATTCTGTGGGGAAATAACGAACAACGCACATAGATAGAGCTGATAATCCTTCATCACTGCATTTATTCACATCAGCCCCATTATCGAGAAGAAGATTGATGATGTCATCATGGTAATTCAACTGCCAAAGGAACAAAGATTGAGTTGTTTTCATACAGGAGTAATCTCTTTTTCTGAAACCTAATATTTTTCAAACCTTAATTTGAGAAAAAGAGTTTCAGGTGGTGGGTCTCCCTTTACCGGCAGAAATATATTCTACCCCTGGGGGGGGGGCACTGGGATTAACTAGGGGTGCTAAGAGACAAGGGAGAGGAAGGGCGTGCTGAAGGTAGGCCCCTTCAACTGTGTTGTTCACTTATGTGACCAGGCCACAGCCTAGAGCAAAACACCTTCCTCACTTCATCTTTGAAGTTTCACTGCTCTTATAGCTTTCAACATTATTTCCTTTGGCCATGCTTGTTTACGATTCTGAGTTGTCACAACTCACAAGATAGCCAATGGCACTCCAAGTTTCTGCCTCTGCATAGTGCTGAAATCTGGTGGAACCAATCAGAATTTTTTAGTAAATACACCACCAGAGCTCTACTTGGACCAGTATACCTCTTTGACATTGTTGTGGAGTTTTTTTTGAAGATACAAATACTCGGCTCAGCAATGCCCTCAATGAGATCAAGTGTGATATTACTTATTTATCAGAACTATTTGCAAAGTTCAATGGAATGAATTTGCAGTTGCAAAGGAATTAGGTCAATCTTATTAAGGTCAAATCTGTCATCTCTACGTTTATTTCAAAGTTAACGCTATTCGAAAGTAATACAGGTCGTTATGAGATATACCAATTTCCAAGCCTGAGCTAGAAGAGAAAAGTGGTGTACATGATGATCTGAAAGTTTTTGTGACCATTTGGATATGCTGAATGAAGACATATCTGAGTAATTTGAGGATCTTCTTCTGATGGAAATTCAGATTAGGCGATAAATCCATTTTCAGATACTGATTAAGTTGGGGTAGTGGAGGAGGAACTAACTGAGATACAAAATGACATTGAGCTGAAGCCAAAGTTAACTAATCATACCAAGAGTTTTGGTTACAGAAGGAAATTTTTGATTGCTATCCTGCATTATAGACAGTGGTTAAGAAGCTTCTTGTTGCATTTCTGACATCATAGTTGGAGGAATGTGGTTTTAGTGTGGTTAACCAACTTCTCTCCAAGCAAAGAAATCGACTCCATATTACTGAACATGGTGATTTAAGACTCCTGCTGAGTGACTTTATACCAGACATTGGGAAACTAGTTATCACTTCATCAAGCCCATCCATCGCATTAAAAATTTACTGAGCAGTGAAGTAGTTACTAAATATGCTATCTAAGATTCTTGCTAAAAGACTATCAGACTTTGAAAAGCTGGTATCACTGCATGAAGTTCATCAATTATGTTGAATAAATTAAACAGTTTTAATTGGATTTTGAATAAATGTGCAATTAATTGTTACTGCCTTGAATTTTATTATTATCTACCTTATTGGGTTGTGCAAACTGTTAGGGTAGGGTAGAAGGCACTTGGGATGAGTTTATGGAACCAAGGGGGCAGTGTCCCGAAACGTTTGGGAACAACTGCTCTTACACAGATTAAGATTTCATGTTACTAACTTCCTGCCCTTGTTCACACCTGCTGTTGTGAAGTTTATCATCGATTTTTTCACAGCTACTCTATTAACAAAGAGGCAGATTGTCACAGTAGGAAAGAGAAAATTAAATTAAACCCATTTTTCCTTGAGGCAGCATAATATATGTAGTAAGATTTGGAGTCTTACAGCAGCAGCAGCAAGAGCTGTGTAGCCATGTACATCGGCTACGTCTGGGTGCGCCAGGCTGTCCTTCATGATCGCATACACTCTGTGATAGACTCCTTCTGCTGACTTCTCAATCAGCTGTTCAGATGCTAATTCTTTGGGTCCTTTGGGTCCAAAACCAATCCGACGGCCTTCCAGAATGAAATTAACATCCCAGTCAATATCTGCCTGACAGTGCCTAGAAGGGAATAACAACAACATAGAACAGTAAGACGATTCAAGTACATAATCTCCATGGTTCTAACTTCCTGAAAATGTTCTCTCAGCCTTGCCTTTCTTCAGCTACAAGGATGCATAGTTCTCCCTTTCTTCATCCACATATGTGGATAATTCTCACTTGGTCATATATATTTTAACTAATAAATAAACCGGTGTCTAGGACACACCAGTTCAGACTAGAAGCAGGAACTTACATGAGAACAGCCCTGCTGGATCAGACCAGTCATCCATCTAGTCCAGCATCCCATTCCAACACACAAGGCACAAGGGCCATGGCCTCCCCCAATGCTGCCTCCTAGAACAGATATTCAGAGGTCCATTGATGGGCCTCTCCTCTATGTATCTTTCCAATCCCCTTCAAAATCTATCTATGCTCACAGCTATGACTACATCCACAATTTAATTACTCATTGAGTAAAGAATTGTTTCTATTTGTCCTCAATGTATTGCCCATCAACTTCATTGCCCCACCTCTCAGTTCTAGAATTATGGAGCAGGAGAAAAATTTCTCTCATTCCGCTTTCTCTACCACATGCATAATTTTATGAATCTTTACTGTGACCCTCCCCCCCCTCCGGTCATATTTTTTCTAAACTAAAAAGTTCCTGACCCTACAGCCTTTCCTCAGAGGGCCAGGGCTCCAACCCCTAATCATCTTGGCTACCATCTTGTGCACTTTTTCCAGCTCCTCAATATCCTGTTTGACACAAAGCAAGCAAAACTGTACGCATTTATTCCAAATGAGGCTGTACCATAGCTCCATACAAGGGCATTACATTGCTGTTGCACCCCAGGTTGACATTTTCATCAGCGATATTTAAAGTTAGGATTTTTTTTGTTCCAATGGCATCACATTACAATTACGTACACTGAAGTGTAAGGCGATGCACACTGGAATAAAAAATCCTAGACTTCCATACAAAAAACCCCATCCACATAGCTAGATGACAGGACAAAGCAGCCTTCTTGTTGAGGTACTAGTTTACTTTGTGGATTTTGTTCTTTTCTTAACGTTTAGTCATAAGCCCTGCAGCCTTAGTGACACAAAGTCCTGCATCATCTCAGTGAAAACTCATCCTGTATCACTCCCTTCTTCTAGCAGTTCAAAGACAATGGCTCTTTGGCAGTGGAATGAAAGAAGGCCCAGCCATTCAAAGACAAAAAGACCACAGGCTTCCATTTACATCTCCACATATCCTTCTCTCGATACCCCTTCCAATCTCCCCAAGTTAAATGGGAGAGGGAGTTGGCCAAAGATTTCTCTCCAAAAGTAATCAGCTCCAATACTTACCAATAATTTTTTTCAGAAGTCTGTCTATGAATGCATGACAAACAGAACCACCACTGGTGGGATTAATGGGAAAAACAAAACCAGTGATAGGGCATGAACTCTTTGGTGCAAGTTAGATCAATGTTGTGTAAATATGGAGTATTCTGATAATTCAGCAGCAGCTGAAAGAACAGATGGGCACATGGAAAGGTGTAAGATTTTTAAAAAACCATAACAGTTAACACTCCATAACATTGCATTTTTATGCAGCCACCTAAAAAGATCAGATTTCCCCTATCATCCACTCCATCCCACCTACCAAAGCTTACCTATATTTATAGATGTGTTTCTGTATTCTGACCATTAAAGGGGTTATATTGGTAATTGGCCACAGTTTTTCATAAGGCAACCGTTTATTTCTCTTAAAATAATAGGAATCCAACTCTTTCCTGAAGGTGCGAGTAAGAGGAAGATGATCTGCATCAACTGAATATATATACATTTTTTCCGGCAATGTGTAGGTGTCGTCATTTAAGAGAAGACGTTTGTAGCTGTAGAAAAATGGATCCTCCTCATTCAGGTTCCACACCGTACTGTTCTCTTCTGAAATATATTGTTTATTGTCCTCAGCCTCCAAGTAGACATTGAGTTCTGGGAAGTCCAGAAGAGAAAAATGCCCACGAATTTCAGTACACAATTTAATTATATGATTTCGATGCCATAAGCCAAGATCTTGACTATCATCTGGATAGCTTTCAATCCCTGGACCAAATCGCTCATCAGCCTTGTAAAGCCCCTTTGGAAGAAGAAGGAAAAGATATAAAATAACAGTTTTAAGTTTTAATGCATTCAGATTGCCAGAACACATCACTGTAATCATATTACATCACATTAGAGGTTCCAATATAGGCAAAACAAAGAGTTAATTAAATTAACCATAGTTGGTATGATCATCCAAACGCAGGCCACTCCACCAACTATGGTTAGCTAGGAACAGTCAAACCAGGACCTCAAACCATGGTTTGAAGTTGGTTTATTGACTGCAGTTAGCCTTAACTACAGCATCAGGTAAACAAGCTTAATTGTGGCTTGTCCCCAAGTGCCACCTTCACCACAGTGCAGACCAGGATACCAGTCTCTCAGTCTTACTGTAATTCTTTCTGTCCAGTCTGTACTGGGGCAAAAGATTCAGTATACACCCAGAAGTCATAACCTGGGATCCACTATTTTCATACACATTTTCTCTATACTGTTCAGATGGTAATTCACCAACTCAAGATGTATATCCAATGTTGTTCTTGGCACTGAACAAAAAAATACACCAACTGACTGAAATGTATTACATTTTCAGGTTTAAATAAGCAAGTCTGCACTAATTCTGCACAGTTGAGACAAAAATGGATTCTGCAATTATTTGTTAAACTGGCTCGCTATAACATCATTACCCAGTTTCTGTCTAATCACCTGATATATTCTTCCATCTTTAAATTCCATGGTCCCATAGCCTTCTTTATGACTAAGATAAAATGATCCGGTGAATTTGGAGCCATCAGGCCAAATGTAAATACCATTGCCGTGACGATGGTCTTTATAAAATTGGCCCACGTATCTCTGTAACAGAGGAGAAAGAAAAAATTACGTCAATACTAAGATATAAATGCACAAGCCACCACTGTTCCTCAACACGATGGAAAACAGAACATGAATGCACTGTATTGCATGACAAGGTGTTCATTTCGGCACCTGGAAGAAAGTAATATATAGTAAAAGGTACACATCAGTAACAGAGTTGCTGCACTGAAACAACATTTCAAACAGTCATAAAAAGCCTGTGATGCAGTCTCCTGTGACTCGATCACTTCAAAATACAGATGTAGTACTCCATGACTAAATAAATGCTTAACCTTATAAAAATCTTCCTGCATGCAGATAGTAACTCAGAGAGAAAGGATCTAGTTTTCCACATGTGAGCATGATGTACATTCAAAGATGCAAAGATGCAGGCTATTTGAACAGAGAAACCTAAAGAGATATACTACCAGTCCTATGTAAGCTTATTCAAAAGTAAGCTGCATTGAGTTCAGTGAAACGTATTTCCAAATATGTGTACACATTACCATAGCCTTAGATTATATATGAAAATTCAAAGCACCATGCATGATGTTCTGTCCCCACATCCTTCCTTTCAATAACCTCTCCATAGTCCCGGAAAACCCATCCTCCAAAGGTCTGAGAGCTTCAGAAGCCAGAAGCTAGGGCTCAGGCAACGCTGGCAAGGGCAGCCGGCCATTGAGGCACGCCAGGAGGCAACAGGAATGGGGCTAGGAGACTTTGGGGAGAGCTCAGAAGCTGGATGAAAAGGTTTCAGGGGCTGGCAGTGGCCTTGGGCTAGAGTTTGGCTGTAGACAGACCAAGGATGCTCTAATAAACCAAGCAGCAGAAGGATGGAATAGGTGAAGTACGATGGCATTTCCAACTGGCTACAGATATCTTTTGTGCCTCTCTCCCCAAAAAATTTATGGAAAGAAATAAAGACAGGGTTTAACACATATTTTCAAAAAGAGACTGAACATAGTACCATTCATTTGCAAGTCAGGAAGGCTTATTCCACTTGACTACATCCAGGGGAAATGACTGCTCAGAAATATATTGAATATTACAACATTTAATAAAAACTGAATATACAGAGGATAAAGTTCAAACAAAGCTAGTAACCCAGCTCAATCCAGGATTTGCAGCCTTGGAAAATTTCATTAATATTAGATTTATTACTGAGAATTACTTCCGTTGCAATCAGAAAAAGCAGGCAGAAAGCATTCACTTGCTATTAGAAAGATTTATTGAATTCTGATGTTCTTTTCTAGTAAACATGATTAAGTATAATCAATGAAGTTGGAGCAATCTACTTGACAAAAGGAAGAAACAAAAAAAGACAGTTATACCAAACCGGAACTATGTGCAGTTCAATAAATGTATGACTATAATTTATGGCCAAAACAAATATTTCTACCAGGTGAGAAAAATCTTCGCAACCCAAATCACTAGGGATAATCCAAAGACAGAACAGATTTTTACAACACGACAACCTTCTGGCTGATTCCCCACATGCAAAAGAGTGCTTGCAAGAATGGGGGTAGGGGAGCAACACCAGGAATTCACATATCACATACACATCTGACAGCAACTCAACACTTGTAGGGTGAACCAAATTCAGGCACCCCTTCCTCTTCTCCTCCACACATTTCTCACCAAAGTGACAGCGGTCTCAGAGCAATAAGCATAGTTCTGCACAGAAAAGGGGGAGATCTCAGGTATGGTGGTATACCGGTGGCAGTAATGGCCAGGGTGTAGCTTTTAGCAGCTTCAGCTGGTGAACCTTCCTGGGCAGAAAAGATCTTGCCACTGGAGTGCATGACCTGGTAACATCTAAATTAATTACTGCAATGTACTCTTTGTGGGGCTGCTCTTGAAGACTATCCAGAAGCTACAGTTGATACAGAATGCTGTAGCCAGAGTGCTGACTGGAGTGAGTTTTAGGGACCATATCACTCCAGTCTTGTTCTGTCTACACTGGCTTCCAATTTGCTTCCAGGCAAATTCCAAGTGCTGGTATTGACCTTTGAAGACCTACACAGCCTGTCATCAACATACCTTAAGGATGGCCTTCACCCATATGAACCTATCCACTCACTCTGGTCATCCTTGGAGGCCCTGGTTCGGTTGTCCTGAGGAAGGCCCCGAGGAAGGGCCTTCTCCATTGTGGCACCAAAACTTGGAACTCCCTCCCCATGGAGATTCATCTTTCTCACTCTATGAGTGTCTTTCACCAGCAGGTGAAGACCTTTTTGTTTCATCAGGGAAACCCCCAGTAATGGTTAATGGCCCTCCTTCTAGTGTTGTTTATTTGTAATTGAATTATTTTATAATTTTAATTGTATTTGAATGTTCTTTATGCTCTCCCCTTTGTGGTTCCTAAATGGGTGAAAAGGTTGCATTAAAATGTTTTAAATAAACAAATAAATAAATAATTGTGTCAACTTCAAACTGAAATTAATGACATTTCTTCCAATAGTGCAGCTGTGAACAGTATTTCATAGTTAATGACTAACTGATTGCAGTCCACAGCAATTTCCAATAACACCACAGTAAAGTTAAACCAATAAACCTTTTGCATTTGGTTTTTCAATATGACCTCACATTTAATTCATATACAATGGATAGACTCTTGGGATTTTTGGAATACTGTTCTCTTCCATGGAGCAGAAGCCATACGACAAATTTGGCCTGTGGAGTTTTAAACAACTTTGTACAGAGATTTCATAAGTGACAAATTACCAGGATTTTCTTATTTGCAATTTATTATTATTATTATCACAATTATTATCATTATTATTAGCAATAGTACTGTTTGTTGTGCAGGAACACATAGTGTGCACAAATTTATAAATCAATTTACCTCGCCACTGTCCCACACAAATTCTCCATATCCAAGTTTTAGATCAAATCCAAATTCTCCTTTATAGACTGAACCATCAGGCCACTCTTGAACGCCTGTTGTAAGTTCAATCCTGTTATTGTTGAAGTCTGCTTCATCAAATATATCTTGCCATCCACCACTCTCCTCCCCATCATCTTCTGACTCTTCTTCTTCATCAGCCTCATAATCTCGAGTAGACACTGGCTCATTATCAGTTTCACTTTCTTCTATTTCCTCTTCTGTTTGTAAGATGCCATTTTCTGGTTCATCTTTCAACACTCTGAAATCATAATTAAGAAGGAGCCTCAATTTTACTTTAACAAACTAAAAGTCCATTCCTGAGCCGAAAGGACAAAAGTTCTTAGGAGGCCAGGAAGGGGTTGCGCCTGGTCCGGGCCCCCTGCTCCAGCGCCCGTGCCATTTATGGCGCCCAGGGTGATGCACGCCATGCTCCCAGCGCTGTTGCAGCAGCACTGCCCAGGGACGCTGGCATAACCTTGTGCTGGCATCCAGACGGCGCACCTTTGTGCGCTGGCATCCAGACAGTGCACCTCTGTGCACCATCCTCCCCCAGGTGTTCCTGGGCCGGTCCAGGGGAGGAGCTGTATTTAGGTGGTCTCCTAAGCCCTTTCAGCCCAGGAACGCCCCCTTTGCCCTTACTTGCACTCAGCCACCTTTTGAGGTGGCGTAGCCCCGTGGAACCCTATGGAGAAGTTCCACAGGGCTTGCAAGTAAGGTCAAGGTTTCGGCTTCAGTGGAGACGGGGAACCTTCTTTGGAGGCAGCACGGCTGCGCTGCCTCCAGTCACCAGTGCAGCCCCTGCCCTCAGGAATGGGCTGTAAGATTATCTAACACTGCAATCCTAAACACACAAAGCCCCACATAAATCTCTGCTAATCCAAAAGGCAGGTTTATTTATTTGTGTTAAAGCATGCTTATCACACCTCGTCTTAAAAGCTCAAGATAGCTAACAAAAATCAACAGCAAAAACCCTTTTCAGACTTTCTTCGTGGCTCAAGGCAACTTATTTTTTTGCCCTCAAGTCACAGCTTAGGGCATTTCTTGGAGGTCTCCCATCCAAATACTAGCCAGGGACAGGGCTGAGAGTGTGTCACTGGCCCAAGGTCACCCAGCAAACTTGCATGGCGTGAGTGGGGATTTGAACCTAGTCTGACACCTTAACCACTACACCACGATGGCTCTGCAAGGCAACTTATACCTATATTAGTTACTTGGTAACATACATGGTTACGTCCTGATTTATCATCCAAGCTATTCACGCACATATTTTAAAAAAACCTACAGAATCACTCAAAACACACACTTCATACTTCTACGCATACAACTATTCACATAGAGTATAGGTTGGATCCTGGGTACCCACCCTGTGTCCAGCCTAACGGTCACACCTGACTTTCAGCTTCTCAATTTCCATGCACACAGTGCCTAATTCAAACTGTTGCCGTGGCAAGTGTGGAGAAGGGTCTTCAGCCCCCCACTCCCACCATTTTCTCTACCTATAGTAGCCCCAGCAACGCATTATGGATGCAGTAGTGACAGGTGTTTCTCCAACAGACCAATAATGCTCCACCAAGATCATTTCAGATTAGGAAAATTGGTGTGGGGGGGGGGTCACCATGCACGCTACAGTCGTAATCCGAATCGGGAATTGAGAAGAACATCCACGTCAAGTGTGACTGTTACACCTAGGACACAGGCTGGGGGGACTTCGGGTTCAATCTGTGTACTCGATAACGTGTGAAATCTGCATCCGACTTCTGTACCCAGATCAGTTCCAATGTGGCCGTCGTTGACGCGATCTCAAGTGCATCATAAGAACATAAGAAAGGACCTGCTGGATCAGACCAAGGCCCATCAAGTCCAGCAGTCTGTTCACACAGTGGCCAACCAGGTGCCTCTAGGAAGCCACAAACAAGACGACTGCAGCAGCACCACCATCCTGCCTGTGCTCCACCGCACCCAAAATAATAGGCATGCTCCTCTGATACTAGAGAGAATAGGTATGCAGCATAGGTTCACACGACCCCAATGTGCATGCATACACATACCCCACCCAGAAGCGCTTCTGGGGCACTTCAAGGCTTCCGCTACAGGACTCCAAATTGCCCACTCGGCAACCCTATGAAGAACTAGGGTTGCCAACCTCCAGGAACTCGATGGAGATCTCCTGCTATTACAACTGATCTCCACCAGATAGAGATCAGTTCAGCTGGAGGAAAAGGCCGCTTTGGCCATTGGACTCTATGGCACTGAAGTCCCTCCCCTCCCCAAACCTCGCCCTCCTCAGGCCCCGCCCACAAAACCTCCCGCCGGTGGCGAAGAGGGACCCTATGAAGAACTCGTCGTCATGGAAACCCCCGCTGGCCCCGGGAGTGAATACCCACCCCGGAGCCGCCATGGCGGTCTGGAAACCCTCCGTCCGGGCCCGGAAGGAAGAGAAAGGCTCAGCCCGCGGCCTTCGCCACTGGCCCGCGGCCGCAGTTGGGCGTGCGGAGGGAGGGACGTCACAAAGGACCGGAGCGCGGCTGGCCCTCGACGGGAAGCCAAATTGCAGCGGGCAAGGTCGCGCGCGCTCGCCCCGCCCACTGCCGCTTGGGCTGAGCCGCGTCGCCGTTTCTATAGAAACCGAGAGGGAGTCTCGTGAGGCGCCTCCTTTTGTCCCGCGCGGGCAAAGTTTGCCTAGAGCGCCGGCTCTGTCCTGCGGGAGCTCCCAGACTGTTTTTCTGATAATTATTCTTCCATCAACGGATGTTTTAAATACAGAGAAGAATGGGCCCCTTTACACCTGCCCTACCTTCCTTCCTTGTTTTAATGCCTCGCTCTCCTCCCCTTCCCCCCCTCCGCTAAAGTCACGCTTGAAATACATCGCTTCTGGTTGCGAAATGAAAACAAAAATCCGTTGGCGCCTTGGAGGCTAACAGAAATTATTAGGGGCCCTTTCACACAGCCCACGTAATGCACTTTCCAGCCCACTTTCAGTGCATCAACGATCGTTGGCAAGTGGGTTTTGCCAGTTCGCACAGTAAAATCCACCTTCAAAGTGCATTGAGAGTGCATTATTTGGGCTGTGCGAAAGTGCCCTTACACAACAAACGACTAACAAAAATTACACAAACTTTCCTGAGTGAGAGCTCACTTCGTCAGCTGCATGATGTGTCCATTCATTAGGCGGACGTACTTATACATTGATATTTATAGTTCTACTTGTGGTCGTTTAAAATAATGGCATAAATTGGCATGGGGCTTTACAGTGTACAAGAAAACAAGTCCCTGGCCCTGAGGAACTTGCAATCTAGAATTTAGCATAAAGAAAGGGATAAAGGTGGAAGTGGGCGTAGCAGAAATGTATTGCCCGATCTTGAATTTGGTTTCCCGGCTGAGGCCAAGCTCAAAGCAGCTAACATTCTAAAAACAGTTTAACAATCTTACATATAGCTACATCGTACCATAAAAATCCTGGCGCCTTCACATACACAAGCCCTAACGCTGTGCAGAAATACTACATCCTTAAGCAAACAAATAACAGTACAATAACACAACAGCACAACATCCAGGCAGAGAAAAACAGGGGTGGGAGGGGGAGGCCAGATAGATGGAATACCAATGGAAAACCATCTCTGCCCTCAACCATATGCCTGGTGGAGCAGCTCAGTTTTGCAGGCCCGGTAGAACTGTTTTAAGGACCTGAATCTCGCTAGCCATGGTGTTCCACCACCAGGCCGGGGCCAGAGCCGAAAAGCTGAAGACAGCCAAGATGGTTTGGGGGCCAGGGATCACCGGCAGATGTTCCCCAGCTGAGCGAAGCACTCTTTAGGGGGGTATACCAGGAGAGGCGGTCCCACAGGTACAATGGCCCCAGACCGTTAAGGGCTTTAAAGGTCAATACGAAACCCTTAAACCTGATCTGGAGTCAGGGCAGCTGGCAGAGCACTGATTGGATTTGTATTCTGTAAGGGGTCCTCATGAGGACCCTCGCTGCGGCATTCAGTATGGTATACAGTCACGTGTGGCTATCATTTGGGGGGAAAGGTTTCAAAATATTCAAACACCTCTTTCTGAAAGATGCATTTGTAGTGTAAAGACCACCCAATTGATATGGCCTCCTTGTACAACTCTAGAAATGTGAACTTTCAAGGAACGATGCCTACATTTGCCGTCACTTTAACAGCGCTCTTTATTATTCTCTGGAAGCTGTGAGCTCCCTTGTTGGGTAATTTCAATGTTTTACACATATAAATCAAATATTTTTAAAAGTAGTAATTTACACCACCAAGCCTGCCCCCTTCCTCTCTAATCTAACATTCTGTGAATAATGTTGTTATTAGCATTATAAAATGGGAACCCTTGAGGAATAGCAGGAGGGGGAAACAATTATATATGTTTTCAGGGTCCTGAGCATGCTAATTTCCCCCACCCCCCAAAAAAACTTTTAAAATTAGGGTCGCCTACTCTGGGGTTTAGGGAGGGGAGGAACCTCAACGGGATATAATGCCATAGATTCTACACTCCAAAGCAGCCATTTTCTCTAGGTGAAGTGATCTCTGTCCTCTGGAAATCAGTTGTAATTCCAGGAGATCTCCATGCCGCACCTGGAGATTGGCAACCCTACTTTTAACTGCTCTCAGCATTTCATGTTCCTGGAGCATCTTCAGTCTTTATAGTGCTCAGGTTGCGGGGGTGGTGGTGGTGTCCCTATTTTCTTTTTGGTTAATTTACAAACTCGCATTTTTCGGCATACCTTAGGAGCCCTGCGTTATGTAGCGACCCTGAGGTGTGTTGGACAAGCCACTTTACTCTTAGGTTTTCTGGTAAACTGGGAGCCTTTGATAATGGGGAGGGACTGTTTGGAAAGTCCCAATGCCCAAATCTCTCCCTACAGGAGTCAGGAATTGGGCAGGCTAGTCTTCCTTTCCCCATCTTTTTTTCCTCCTGAATGTCTCAACATTCTGTGCTTTCTGAAGCATATTCAGTCTCCACTGGGCCATTTTCGCAACGTTTTCTGCTTGTTCTTTTCCTTAATTTACAAAGTTGTATTTTTCTACATGTTGAGGGAGTTCTTCAAGTATGGAGATGTCAAGATTACAAGTCTGTCAGATAGTTTGACAGGTGCAGGATAGATCAGTGAGATCTAAGGATGATGTAATCAGCCTGGAAAGTACCTGGGGAGCTAGAGAAAGCTGGCCTGATCCAGTTAGAGCCAGGTGGCTGATGCAATGCAGTAGCAATGCCAGGATAATTGGATATCTACTGTGATTGGTGGCTGCGTCCACCAGGTGTATATAATGAAGTGAAACCGCAGTTCTATGCGGGATGTTATGAGCGGAGAGTGTGAAAGGAGTATCTGTATATATTTCTGCACTGTACAAATAAACTACACTTTTCTATGTGGCCGTGGACATTCTGATGGGTATCCTGGACAAGACTGCTAATCCGCTTGGCTTCCGCGTCAGGAGAGACTGATACTTTGTGGGTGGCCTAATTTTGCTGCTTTAGTGATCATAACTGGGGCCAGTCACTTTACTATTAGGAGTGATTTTTATGTTATTTCACTTTCATACATGAATAGCATCTCAGGATACGATAGTACAATATGATGTGGCAGCATTTGCTAGGCTTCTTAAAGTCCTGCACTATGAGAAAGACTTAATCTTTTTTTAAAAAAAAATAGGTCAGGGTTGTAGGAAGCATCCTAATGTCTTTTAGAAACAAGACAAAAAGATCTGAGTACCATTTTTAACACATCACCAATTATAGACAAAGTTTTGACAACATTGACTATAGACAATCCTGTACTAACCTGTGTTTATTGGATCGTGGTTTCAACTACCTCTCAGCCTTATGTCTGTCTCTCTGTGTGATATGAGAGAGAATGCGAGAGTTGAAAGAGTCCACAAAAATGACCTCACAATGGCATTTAGAACTGTAGTTTACACTGTCAGTTTTGTCTCCACGGTCCTATGTTCTCCCATTTCAGTCTTTCAGAAGCGTGGCTAT
Organism: Euleptes europaea; assembly: GCF_029931775.1. Lineage (NCBI taxonomy): Eukaryota > Metazoa > Chordata > Lepidosauria > Squamata > Sphaerodactylidae > Euleptes > Euleptes europaea. The sequence continues at coordinate 43,977,646 of NC_079316.1, forward strand.
GTTACTCAGGAAAAAAGTGGCACATTACAGATTAACTAATATATTGTAGCAGTCTTTCATCAGATACATGAAGTTCTTTTAGAAAGTGATTAGAGATTCATGGAGAATAGGTCCACCAATGGCTACTAGCTATAGAGACTAAAGGGAACCTCCACATTCACAGGTACTAATCCTCTGAATACCAGTGCTAGGAGCCACATCTCTTGACTTCTATGCCATGCTTGTTGGCCCTCCAGTGCAACTGGTTTGCTGCTGCTATGTGAGACAGAACACTGGACTTAGGGTTGCCAGATCCGGGTTGGGAAATACCTGGAGATTTTGCGGGTGGAGCCTGAGGAGGGCAGGGTTTGGGGAGAGGAGGGAATTCAATGGGGTATAATGCCATAAGGAGAGGAACTTCAGTGGGGTATAATGCCATACAGTCCACCTTCCAAAACAGCTATTTTCTCCAGGTGAACTGATCTCTTATCGCCTGGGGATCAGCTGTAATTCCAGGAGAGGCGGGCAATCCTTGCTGGTCTAGATGGACCACTGGTCTGCTCCTGCAGGGCTATTCTTATATGCTGTGTTATCTTCAGATGGCTGATTATAGGACTATATAAGACATTTGCCATTAAAACTGTGAACATTCAATTCCATATATAATCAGGATGTCTTCTATCAGCATGACATTTACTATGGAGAATTTCTTGATGAAGAGTGCAATCTGGCTAAATTTCAGCTGGAAATGGACGGAAATGGCTACATTTTAAAACCTGGACACAAAACTTTTTAAAATGAGTATTTCCCACTTTTTTAAAATGGGGGAGCAGTTTAAAATTATCTATCTGAAGGTATGGATGTTACATAAAATTAAAATGAATAACTGAACTATGCCTTTCATTTTTGAAAACCTGTTTTGTACTTAAGATGTCTTTCAGTTCTATATTGAGATAGAACTACCAGTCTAAGAGGCCCCTTATTATTATTAGTATAACTTAGCACAACCCCAGCCATTTTGCAGGAAAGACTTCTAAAAGTCTTATTCAACAAAGTCAACATTCAACAAAGAGACAGAATTTTTCCAATGAGGAAGCTGCTACTAGAGTGCACAGTGGATGTAAGTAAGTGACTGGAATATTCTTAGGCACACTTACCTGAGTAAGCCCCATAGAATACAGCTGGATTTCCTTCTGAGTAAACCTGTTTAGTATTGCACAGTAAGGCTGCAATCTTTTCGACACTTATTTTGCTGTAGTGAAGCTAGGAACGCCTCAGGTAAGATTCTTGGGAAAGTGGAAGTTGTGTAGAGTGTTTGTTTGGGGAGAAAAGTATATTGGCTTGCATAGAGGGACCTAGGAAGGGATCTATGAACTTTTTAGCAATGACTTCACAATGGCATATGACATTGCAGTTTACAGAGTCAGTTTGTTTCTATGGTCATAGGTTCTCCCATCTGAGAGCCAGCGTGGTGTAGTGGTTAAGAGCGGTGGTTTGGAGCGGTGGATTCTGATCTGGAGAACTGGGTTTGATTCCTCACTCCTCCACATGAGCGGCGGAGGCTAATCTGGTGAACTGGATTTGTTCCCCCACTCCTACACATGAAGCCAGATGGGTGACCTTGGGAAAGTTACAGTTCTATTAAGAGCTCTCTCAGCCCCACCTACCTCACAGGGTGTCTGTTGTGGGGAGGGGAAGGGAAGGTGATTGTAAGCCGGTTTGATTCTCCCTTAAGTGGTAGAGAAAGTCGGCATATAAAAACCAACTCTTCTTCTTCTTTCAAAAGTGTAGCTTGCAAATAACTGCAGATAACCTTGGGCCTTAACCTATGGTAGCAGGCCCATTTTTTAGCACTGTAGACTAACCTCACACAGGTAGTAAACTTGCATATGAGCATGTTTCTAATACATTACAAATGTATGGCAAAGATTTGTATTAAAAATATAATATCCAGTTAATTCATCTTGCCAGCATCTATAAAATTATATATTTACAGTATAACAGTAAAACTCTGAGCCAGGAACTGGTAAGAAGGAATTAATTTAATGACCAGATACAAGGTCTTGTGATTTAGGAAGGACTGCATTAATGTTATATGCTTTCCCACAAATAAGAATTGGCAGATGTACAATGAATTTTACAAGTAACCAGATCAACATTGAAGCACCAGGAACACAGGTTGAAGATGGATGCAGTTCCACGAAGGATGGAACTGTCAGAGCCCCCACATCTGTGTTTAAAGCACATACACACATGCACAAACAGAGCCCACAAATACTGTCCTCTAACAGATGCACTTGGTATTTCAGGAATATGGGGACAGATATACCCTGAAATGCATATACCTCCTGATTAGGCTCATCAGAACTTTGGGATAAAGGAAGGAGCAGGCCACCTTTAGAAACTCTTTCTGGAATAGTAGATCCCTTGAAGTCATCAGGCTACAGAAACAGTGTTTGTTCTTCCTTCCGATAGAGCATCTTGAGCTGTAACAGGAAAAGGCCTCACTTGTGTGAGGGCAAGTGCATCTGCTATCCTTGTTATCACTAAGTCTGCAAGGTGGGAGACAGTGAAGGAAATCTTATCTCACTGGGTGTGAAAGTAGCTTACATCTTTCTCCATGTATTTCACAGCTCTAGCTTCTCCTGCAGAGATTCAAAATACTTTCGGATTGTACATTACATTGTGCAAAAAAAAAATTACTCCTACAATGTGCATTCACTTGTTCTATAAAAAGTAGAAAACTAGACCATCATCCCTAATGGCCACTGCCACCTGGTGACAATCACAAGTTGTGTTATTCTGTGTATTCTTTTCCTGATGAAGCAGGTATGATGAGCCAGAAACTCAACTAAGCAGTCTAAGTAGACAGGTATTTTGATCACAGGAAATAAGCTAAATGTGAAGCAAATCCATCCAGGTACGGTCTGCATGGTAGATTTTTTAAACTCCATGTTTTCATCTCTGATCAGTCACCATTTTCTTGGTTTTTGGCAGAATGTTTGACATGGCAGAAACCCGCTGTCTGTCCGTAATCTCAAACATCTGAAACTGAATAAAAAAATGTAGGTGTTCAATGGCATGACACATCTTGCACTTTACCACTGCAGCTGGACAAAAGATTAAATGTTCTAAACAAATCCACAGACAGTATAACTAAGGGGGATTACCTTTATCTGCATGCATTCCTGGTTACTTGTATTTATTTCTGATGATGAAATGTCAATAGAAGAAAAGGTTTCCTGTTTTGGCAGGCAATAGATGTTTCTCAAGATGGCTGATTATGCGCAAGATGTTTAAACATATTGCCTATTATTTTCCCTTCAAAACATATCAGTGTCCTTATGGACTTACTGGCCTCTCCTCACCTATCCTGTGGCTTGTTGAGCTCTGCTAGGACCCATTCTTTCTCTTTTACACATGTGCATGCTACAGCAACAGAGCTACATAATTAGTCACTTACAGTTCTACCACACTCCTTTCAGTAGTCCCCTGCTCTTCAGGCCCCAGTGGGTTTCTGCTCTCTTGCTCATGACCTCAAACCTGGCCCCAGGATCACTGAATTCCTCACCTGTGTCACCTAAAATCACTTGCCTACTGCCTTGCCTTTCGTTAGAATTTGTTTTAATGACTGCCTAGAATCTGTTTTATTACTGTTTTAATCTCCTTATTGCTACTTTTATTTATATTTTAGATAATTTTATTTAACATTGTTCTTTTGTATTTTGAATTTATAAGCACCTTGAGCATTTTTATGGAAAGTGCCCCCTATAAATATGCTAAGTAAATACATTTGGATTCAAGCCTCCATCCAACTACCAATCACTGCACTAAGAAGCAGAAGTGTGTGCTACCATGATACTACTGTGAATGGAACTCCACCTTCATCTGCCACTATAACAAAATCAATTCTCCTGACTAGGAAGTCAAGGTCACTTAGTAAGTTGATCTTACTTCCATTTTACATGGCCATGACCTCAAGGCTGATGTGATCACAACTGAAACCTCATTTCAACTCATTCATACCCAAAATGAATGAGACAGAAAGAAATCTATGATTAGGTCTCCCACTTTAAAAAACACATAGTTAAAAGCAGGTTCAGGGGGGAGGATTTACCCTTTCCACTCACACCATTGTACATAAATTGCCTCCCAGAAACTAACTGCCTGTCTTGTGGGCAAAAAGCAGTTAGGCACAAAGCACATGCCTATATGTTTTCCCCTGCATGGCAAACCGCAGTTGGTGGGGGGCATGATTTAGACTGGGAAAATGACACAGGTGAGGCAAGGGTTAAACCACCCTTCTCCCAGTACCATGGCCCCAAATTGGATTATCCATCTCTCTGCTACTTTTAACTTTGACAAAATGAGATCCAATCAGAGTTCTCCCTTCTGTCTCATCTAGTCTTGCTATCACTTCAGTTGTAGTCTGCTATGAGACATGTTGTCTCCTTCATGTCATCTAGATAAACAATGATTTATGGGACCCTTCTACTTCTTGGCAGCATCTTGATGCTTGCTGATAGCAAGCACATTCAGGAAGATAGGCCTTTGGAGGACTATATGAGGCTTCCAAGAATTCTGCATCCTGGCATTATTCTCAGGACAAGGAAGAGAAGTCAGGAAAAAGTTATGTGGCCCCTTTGATTGATAGTCTCTGTAATCTGATGACCAATCTACGTAGCCATTTTTGTACTGGGTTGCCCTGAGTAAGATTTCCCCTCAGCATTCAGTTTATAAAATTGTCTTGTGAACATATCTCTTCCCTCTGCAACACAAGGTAAAATTGCTAGTTATTGTCTCCTGAAAACATGGTGATTTTTACCTCCTGGAGCACCTAATAACAGAGGAGAAAGTCAGCTCCTCATTATCCTTTTACCTCAACAGTGGGTCTGTGGCTCCAACATGTTACACTGCATCCAGGTATAACAAAGTGGCCTTGAGAGGGAAAATTTTGTGCCAGAGAATGTGCAGGATGCTTAATCCTTCTCTTGCAGTCCATTTCCCATTGACCCACCACCACAGGATTCCAGGTCAATTTTGCAAGGTAGACATGGATCCAGAACATGGCAAGGATAAAAGCAACTGAGGGAAAATTTCAGGTGAGAAATGTTTGGCAGGGGAAAGGATTCATCCCATCCCCTACTCCTCCTTTGGTATGATGTGCTCACTCCTAAATGCAATGGAAGATTTTAGGACTTCTCTACATATGGCTGCATGGTAATGTATGTGCGTGTTGTGTTGTCAAGTCACTTATGTCTTATGGCAACCCTAAGAACTAATGACCTCCAAAACATCCTATCGTTTGCCCTTGTCCCCCCTGAATGTCAGGACTGAGACATTATAGGGGCATCAAAAGTGAATTTCAGAAATATAAGAAAATTAATTTCCTACTGCTTCTGGAGAAAAGCACAGCCATTGTGTTTAACTGTAGCCTTGGGGAAAGGTAGCAAGCTGAGGCATGGAAAGGCTGTTAGTTTCAATCTAACTTCTAATTGTGTATGCTTTTCATTAACTCCCATGTATCAATTAGACACACAGTTAACTCTTCCCAGTAGCCTGGGGGACTGTTTCAATTACTTATCTTAAAAGAAAGCTCAGCCAAGTTCATTAAGACAATTATGTTTTCATTACGTAACTCATAAAGCTTCATCAGGGAGGTGTGTCCATTTTTCAAAACAGTTGCTTAATATTTTTAATAATCTCTCTTCAATGTGAAATTTAGATTATGTAAGACTCAGACATTTAGTCTGTTGAAACACTAGGAGGTGTAGTTACAGTGTAGTTACCTACCTGTGAATTCATGTTGATTTAATATCATATGATGTCATGTAAAATGACTTCCATGTACTTATTTTCATGAAAGGCAGTTTACCTATGAGCAGATTATAAAAAAACCCCTACAAACCAGTTGTTAATGGGTCATAGTGACAGGCCTCTCCTACGAACTGAGGGGATCTACCCAGTCTCCTATAATCTTTGGGGATCTAGGTTGGTTTAAACTATACACCTTCCCCTTACCAGGTGTTCTAAAGGTAGCAAGTGTATAGGCTTTGAGTTTGCAACCCTGAGGTAAGTTTTGTGCTGTACAAAGATATTATGGAGATCACTGAGGCGGGATTACTATATAAACAACAAAGAATATTTATCTACAGGGTTGGTTTCAAGGAACAGATCAGCAGCACAGGTCTCCTGGTAGACAAAGGAGAAACCTGGCTGTGGTACATAAATTTAAACTAGTTATGGCTTCAGAGAGTAGTTAGAATTTTCTTTAATGCTTTGAGACACAAACAGGCTTTTTCTGACTAGCCACTAGGCTGGATGCTCTCTCATACAAAGGATTCCTCCCACACCAGCCTGCCCTTTTCCAAAAGTCAGACTAAATGGTGCAAGATCTGCTCTTTACCAAAGACAAACCCAACAATCGGGTACTATATTCTTTCCCAGAGATTAAGCTCAACCACTCTGCCACACTACCAGGCAGAGCTACCCTTCACTCTGGGGGTTACAGCACTTGTATTCCCAGCAATGTATTAAGAGTTTGAAAATGTTATAAAAAATACTGTTCGCACTTTCTATGTATTCCCACCAATGCATTAAGAGTTTGAAAAGTTATAAAAAAATACTGTTTGCACTTTGTTTGGCCCCTTTAGCTGTGAAGACGTCTTCCAATCATTCCTTACCCAACCATTCCTTCCAAGCCACCTTACCCAACGCCCGGGTGGAGTGGACCCCCCAGTGTCAAGCCGCCTTCGATAGTCTTAAGCAGCTTTTTACATCCAAACCTGTTTTGCAGCACCCAGACTGCAATCAACCATTCGTAGTGCACGTAGACACTTCCAACGTAGTGATGGGGAGTGCGCTCCTGCAGCGGGGGGAGGATGGGCACTTGCATCCGTGCGCTTATTTTTCTAAAAAATTCACTCAATCCGAACTCAATTGGGCCGTTTGGGAAAAGGAAGCCGCCGGGGTAAGGCATGCCCTAACAGTGTGGAGGCAGTTTTTAGAGGGTTCCAAGGTGCCTTTTGAAGTGTGGTCCGATCACAAAAACCTAGTGGCCCTAACGGGGGTTCGCAAGCTCTCCGCGAAGCACGTGCGCTGGGCGGACTTCTTTGCCCGATTTCGATTCGTCCTAAAATATGTACCAGGGAAGCAAAACCTTCTGGCTGACACTTTATCCAGACTTCCCCAATATCCCACCAAGGTTGATCGGCCCACAGAGTCGCTCTTCACCCCTGCCCAACGAGGTCTATTGCCGACCTTAGCCGTACAAACCCGTTCTCAGACCCGATCCCCACCGCCGCCGCTTTCGGTGGGAGGGGAAGCCCCACACCCGGATGAGCCGGCACCGCCACCCGCCTCGCTTCCTCCTTCCCCTGAGCGACTGACAGCCACGGTTCCCGAGGTGCGGGGACCTGAGCGCACCATTCAGTCACTCCCTGCACCTGTGTCGTCTCCGTCCCCGGTCCAGCTGCCCGCCGGCACAACACCAGAGGGGGTGGAAGGACTGACTGATTCCTTTAAGGAGACTCTTCTTCGCAGTTATCAAGCGGAACTTTCCTCGCAGGCCCTTCCAGCTACTCTAATTAAACGCAGGAAATTTTGGTACAAAGATTCTAAATTGTATATTCCGGAAGTGTTGCGGGGGGAGGTTTTGGGCTTGGTTCATGGCGCCAAGACTGCAGGACATTTCGGATTTCTCAAGACATTGCATTTGCTATGGAGACAGTTTTGGTGGGCGGGCATGCGGTCAGATGTGGACACCTTCATCCGCAGCTGCCCCATATGTGCAGCAGCCAAACGATCTCAGGGCAAACCGCCGGGACTTTTGCAACCGTTAGAGACTCCCTCAAAACCGTGGGAAGTGATTGCAATGGACTTCATGAAAGACCTACCCCCTAGTGGGGGAAAGACAGTTCTTTGGGTGATTACTGATCTGTTTTCAAAACAGGTACATCTTGTACCCTGCGCAGGTATCCCTTCTGCCCCGAAATTGGCCCGCCTCTTTGTGTCACATGTCTTCCATCTCCATTCCTTTCCACGCAAGATAGTGACGGACAGGGTTCAAATTTCATGGCCAAATTTTGGAAAGCTTTTCTCAAATTGGTCGGAGTAGAACAAGGACTGTCTAGTGCCTTCCATCCCCAAACGGATGGTCAAACTGAACGGGTGAATGCAGTGTTGGAATGCTATTTACACTGTTATGTTAATTACCATCAAGATGATTGGGTAGACCTGTTGCTTTTTGCTGAATATGCTTATAATAATGCGGTTCACCAATCCACAGCGTTCAGCCCTTTCCAGGTTGTCCATGGTAAAGAGTTTGGCCCCGCTGGTCATGTTGATGTTTCTGAGGAGGAGGGGGGAGCTGACGTGGCCGGATGGGTGCGTTCCATTCAAACAACCTGGCCATGGCTGGTTAAATATCTGGAGCGAGCCAAATGAAAGTACAAGGCTCAGGCTGACAAACATCGCTCCCCCGGTAAGGAATGCAAGGTGGGGGATCTCGTCTATCTGTCCACCAAGAACCTACGATCCACCCGCCCATGCGATAAACTCAGTGCCAAGTACGTGGGTCCATTCTCCATTTCCCGGATTGTTAATCCAGTGACTGTAGAACTCTCCTTGCCCAAGTCTCTACGGAGAATTCATCCTGTGTTCCATGTAAGTCTTTTAAAACCGTACATTCCTTCCCAAAAATGGCATCCTGAGCCACAACCCAAAGTGCCTGAAATGGTGGTGGGGGGAGGAATATTTTGAAGTAGCTAAATTACTGGATTCTCGCATTCGCTACGGTACCCTTCAATACCTGGTCTGCTGGAAACATTTTAGTCCTGCCCAGGATGAATGGGTGCGCACCTTTGATGTCTCCGCGCCCAGCTTGGTACAAGAATTCCATGCCGCCTACCCTCACAAACCCACGCTGGGAGGGTGAAGGGGGGTCTTTAGGGGGGCAGAATGTCAGGAGCAGGCCATGAGGATGGTATGTGGTAGTATTGTTGTGCTGCTTCCAGGTGCTGTTGTGCTATTCTGTTTAAAGCCAGTCTAAGCCCCTTGTCTTCATAGATTCCCATACTGTGGGAATCACCGAGTGCTCCTTCCTGCCTGTTGGAGTGGGGGGGGGGTTGCCTGGGTAACCGGTTATCTCCTTTTGCTCTCCCATATATGCTATGTGCCTTGCCTTTGATCCTTACTAGTGTCCTTTTGAATATGGCTTCTGAAACCTGTCGATTCTAATCAATAAAACTGCTTTCGTGGATTTGCTGTCTGATGAAATCTGTTTATGGGTTTGCCGCAGGACTAGAGCTTACAGCTGTGGTATCCAAAAACCCTTTTAAAGCGAAGTGTTTTATAACCTTTTCAAACTCTTAATACATCGCTGGGAATACAAAGTGCGGTAACCCCTTCTGTCTACTCTTTTGCTGAGCCAGGCCTGAGCTGTCACTGCTCTGTCCCCGAGGCAGAACTGAACTCAACTCCCTCCTCCTGTGCTTCCCTCCAACATTCCATCCCCCTTCTCAAAGGTGATTGGATGCTGGAGCAGCACTCCTATAGGCTCAGCTGAGTGGCTCTTTTTCCCTTCAAGGGCATCCTGTCCATCACAGTCATCTGAATCAATGGTTACACTTGGAAGACGGTCATAGATAAGTTCCAAGATCTCGTTAATAGTCAAAAAGTGAGGAACTAGATTCAGATCCAGTAGTATCTTAGAGCAGAAAGCTGATGAATAGAGCTTTGACTCTCGAAAGTTCACACCTCGAAAATCTTATTGGTCTCTAAGGTGCTACTGGGCTTAAATTTAGCTCATCTACTGTAGACCAACATGGCTACCCATTGATACAGGCAAGAATTTAGTATTTGAATGCCACCGTATAAACTTCAAACCCTGTATTTATGAATAAATTACCTTATTAAGCAGCATATCAAAGAAGGCGGTGTCCCAGTAGGCTTTATCTTCAGCTGGGAGGTGAAGTAAGGCTTTGAGACCATTATCTGTTTGGTGGTGTGTTGTGTGTTCTGTTCTAGCAAAATGGAACCTCAGGAAAAGCTCAGGGTTCATAGCAAAGCTCTCCACCCTGGGATACAATGAACTCAGGTCAGCACCTTCTACTTGGAACAGATTTTGTTCAGGATACAGGAAATGTGGGAGATTGTTGGTCACTAAACAGCAAAGCAAAATCACCAGAAGACGATACACTGACCCTTCCAGGTTCATCCAGTCTTCGGGGGAAGAGAAAAAGTGAGTGGCCCAGAGCAACACCATCTAGGAGGAAAAATAAACAGTTGATAAAGCCAATGCAGAAGAAAGCTTCAAATCTATCTTTAGAATGTTTAACAAGGTCTAGTATTTCTCATTCAGGAGCAGAATCTTTGTTAGTGCATGAACAATGCATGCAAGAGAGGTAGAGGAGACTGATTGGGTATGTTATGTACTATCTGGGGAGCACTGCTGTTGCCTCCACCCTGACAGCCCTTTTGTCCATCCTTCCTGGATATAATCTGCTTTTGTCACCTTTCTGGGAAGCCCATCCCCCCTTAATACAGTCACAGCCATAGATTCTCATCCTGAACTCATCCTGAATTCCTGGACCATCCTTCTTTGATATTCTTTTGTGATGGCTCCTATAACTATCACTGCTCTGCCAGCCAAAACTGTGCAGTCTCATCCTTTCCACCTGCTCAGAGGTGCCAACTCCGCTTTTCTTTCACTGGAACTTTGGGATATTTACTTGCCACACAGGAGGCTGCATATCCAGAAAATTGCCAGCCCTAAATTAATTGTCTAATGAAGTGGGCCTTTCGACCTGTTGGTTTGGTCCTTGGTTCATTTGAAGTTTACCACTGTATTAATATTTCCTAGGCAGTTCTGATAAGAGAATCAAGATACAAACGATACAAGTGACAAGTTTATATTAAACGAAGCTGCTCGTGCATTAAAGGCAAATAAGGAAAGCTTTGTTAATTTCAAGCCAATTAAGAGTAGAACTTGCAAACAAAGCAGCACAAACAAAAAACAAGACATACATCTAAAACGTGTTCATCTAGAAATTGGCATTCTTCCCAGAATGTTGCAGCCAGCTAGAATTACAAGGTGTAACAACTACAGAAGTAAAAAGCCTGTAAGCTTAATGGCATACACCCAGATTCTGCGAAACATGTTCGGCTCCTCCATGTTATCGCCCTTGGAGAGATGACAGATGAAGATTGTTTAAAAAACAGTAACACAAACCAGCCAATCACATAGCATCTCTGGAAGATAGCATGTTGAGACTTGCCAATGTAAAAATAGTGTGAAGTTGAAACAATACTAGAAAAAATAGTCCAAAATAGCCATACAGATAGTCCAAGGAATACAATGCTGGTGCTTCAAAACTGCTGTCTTCAACTGTGGAGTCAGCTTCTCTGAGAAATTTGAAGCCCTCGAATACACCAACCTGCCTGTCTTCTCTAATCAGAACATAGGTGTCTTTGTCCCTCCACCTTTGTCTTTTTCTATTCAGGCAATTATGCCCCTATTTTCTGCTCAAGGGCACCCAAGGTGGTTTACAATAAAAATAGATACAAACTAAAGAAACAGAAATAATCTTTTAAGAATAATATTAAAATCAGCAAACATGACAAAACCAGTAAAGCTCAAATGCAGCGGACTGGCAGTGCAATCCTATACAAATTTAGTAAATTACTTTAGACTGGAAAAACCTATACAAAGACTGCTGTGTAAAAAAAAATTGCATTAAAATGAATAATAAAAAGCAGCACTGTGAAATAAATAACACAACTGTTAGAAGCCTTCTGAAATCTCTAAAATGCACTAAGAGTGTTCTCTAGATCACTGAAGAACCTTCCTCTTTTCTTTACAGGGCATTTTGCTTCTTGAATTTCATGTCTTCATATTCTTATAGTATACTGAATGGTTTCTTGACTCACCTTTTTCATTTATTAACTTTCGGGAGATTAAAAAAAAACTTTTCATTTTTTCCTGCAAATCTAGTGCTTTCTCCAGGTTTGAAGAAAGATATACCTCCACCCTGGGTGGCTCTGTTGTTGTACACGTTTTTTTGATCCACATGAGGAGACACAAATGGTTGTTAGCTATATGGGTGCATTAGACAGCTAATATGATATTTATGCTCCTCAACAGTCTATTCATATGAGTCACTGTACTGGCAGCTGGCTATAGATTGGACGTCCTGGTCCTGTCCTCTTACACTGCTTCTATGTATGTTAATTATAAGGCACGAGTGTGGTGTCCAAGGTGCTTCTCTAGCTCTGCAGGAGACAGGTCAGAGGCAAAGAGAGATAAAGGATCCTTATGCAATAATTTGTGGGCTATTTGCAAATTAAAGTGTAGGCTGCAACAGCAGAACTCTGACCAAATGTTCCTTAATGGTAGGAATGGGTTTTTTTTTTTTTAAGCAGCAGATGGGTCAGAGTTGGTTGCCTCATCCATACATCTTAAGTATATATGGCACTGTTTGGTACATCACAAGATCACAGAAGATAAGCAGTGCAGAAAAACCTACCTTTAAGTGGTGAAACATAAGCCCTTTGTTCTTGCCTTCATCTCTCCAGTATTCATGGTTAACTTGGTCAAGGAGACGGAGACTGTCCAAGCAGTAACCCTTGAGGGTGCTCATAATCTGAAGGAGTTTCAGGGTGGGACGATTGGTAGAATATCTAACAAGAGATATATGTCACTAGAAGTGAAAGTCATTTGCTTTCAATTCATTTCGGTGCAGTATTTAATTTTGCACTCATGGAATACAGTTCAGTTTACAGGGTCAACCACATGACATTAAAATAAGAAACAAAGAATAGTATGAAACAATAAAATAATATCATCTTATATTCTAATAGCGAAGTTGGCCAAATTTTAAGCAACCACAGATTCCAGGCTTGGTTCTGCCAGTAAAAGGTAGACGGAGGGCCCTTTCCAGGCCTATTTTGGCCTTTGAGGGAGGGCACCTTGGGGCCAGGATTGACTAGGGTTGCCAGCACTGGGTTGGGAAATTCCTGGAGATTTTGTGGTGAAGTCTGAGGAAGGCAAGGTTTGGGGAAGTAAGAGGCCTCAGAAGGGTATAATGCCACCCTCCAAAGCAGCCATTTTATCCAGGGGGACAGATCTCTGTCGTCTGGAGTTCAGTTGTAACTCTGGGAGATCTCCAGGTCCTACCTGTAGGTTGGCAACCCAAGGCCTGGCAGCAACCTCTGAGTGACTTGATAGCACTTGACATGCATGACTCAACTAGGCTTGGCTGCTTGCTACTATTCAACAGCATCCACCCTATGAAAGCCAGTGTGGTGTAGCAGTTTCAGAGCAGGGTTTGGGAGACCCATGTTCAAATCCTCATCTTGCTGTGGAAGCTCACTGGATGATTTTGAACCAGTCACATACTTTAAATTTAGCCTAACCTACCTTGTGGGGAGAAAAAGGAGGAAAGAAAAGCAGGTAAGCTGCTTTGGCCCCCTCTGCGGAGAAAGACTATAGTTTTCCAAGGCAGTGGCTGCAGAGGGGAGGAAATGGAAAACTTAAGAAAGAGGGGCAGATAAAGGTAAGTTGGCTGCTGAATGGGAAGGAGACAGAGTTACCAAAACCAGGTTAGGAAATTCCTAGAGATTTGAGGAGTGGAGCCTGGGGATGGTGGGGTTTAAGGAGGGGAGGAACCTCAGAAGAATATAATGCCATAGACTCTACCCTCCAAAGCAGCCATTTCCTCCAGGGGAATGGGTTTTGTCAACCTCCAGGTGAGGGCTGGAGATCACCCAGAATTACAACTGATCTCTAAATGACAGAGATTAATTCACCTAGAAAAAATGGCTGCTTTAGAGGGTGGAGTCTATAGCATTATACCCTACTGAGGTTGCTTCCTGCCCCAAACCTCACACTCCCAAGGCTCCACCCCTAAATCTCCAGGAATTTCCCAACCTGGAGCTGGCAACCATAAGGGCGACTGGTCTCTGTAGTTAGGAGATCCATTGTGATTCCAAGAGACCCACTGCCTCTGCTGCTGCTGTGTTGGGGGGAAAGCAGGTGGGGAGGGCAAGCAGGGACAGCATTATCATAGTGAAGACCAATGTACCCGGTTGATCTATTTATATTGAAATATGCAAAACCTTGGTTTTATGTGTCTGCTGACATCATCTGTGTGTCATAGCATTGTCGAGACTACACTACAATACAATATTTAAATCCTCCATGGGTAGTAAAGATGAAGAACACCAAGATCTTCAAAGGGCAGTTCAAAATATCTCCAGTGGCTGATAAGAACCAGAAGATCTTATACTTCCTTCTCCCTTTTTCTGCTGCTCATGCTCTGTGAAAACAGGGACTCATGTTCTGGGAATGATGTCTCAAGCGTGGGTCATTCTTTTGGGCTTAAATAGTACGGTTTCCCTGCAACTCTCCATCCTGTATAATCACCAGAACCTGGCTTTCAGTTCTACACCTTTCCACACCAAAGGAATGTACATCTTGTACATTCCTGTGAGCAAAACACTGTAATTAAGAATTTAAAATAGCATCTGGTTCATTTTTATAAAATGTTCATAACCTACTCCTTGATTCCCACCCTTCAGAGATTTTATGAAGAGATACTCATGTCTGAACAAGCCACCTAGGAAAGTCATGGAGATGTAACAGAATTCTACACAGTGGAACACAGAGGGCAAGACCCATTTTTAAATCAAATGTGCATTATAACCAGTGTTGGGCTTTTTTGTTCTTTTTATAAGCATGAGAAATGCAAACATGGATTTTATTTCACTGCTAAAAATGGCCTAGCTGTGAATTAGCCCAGAAGATGATGTTCACATGCAATGCAAAATCCGTATTTTAGCATTTCTGTAAATATGACCGATCATTTTCTTAGGCTAAGCTGGGAGGTGGACCAAAAATAGATTTCCCTCACTCTGGAGCTGATTAAAATGTTAAATAAACCTTTGGCAGAATATGGAGTGCTGAGCACATTGTTTAATGTTTGTGTGGCATTTTGCTTTCATTGTCTTTCCATTTTATTTATCATAGAAACTAGAATACTTTAGAGTTACATCAAAAGAAGGAGATTGGTGAAATCCACTGAATTTCTGTTATCACTTAAAAAGAAATATACTCACAGTCCTCATGCCTGCCTCAGGTATAAAAAAAAACCAGTTTGTGCCACAGTATATATGTGGCTAGTGTGCAGGTTTTTGGGAAGTCTACCCTCCAGCCTTCTCTGCACATGATTAGGAAATTCCCATTCTGAGGCCTGGTGAACCTGAGGGTGCAATAGGGTTGCCAAGGTCCCTCTTTGCCACTGGCGGTAGGTTTTTGGGGTGGAGCCTGAGGAGGACGGGGTTTAGGGAGGGGAGGGAATTCAATGCCATGGCCTCCAATGGCCAAAGCAGCCATTTTCTCCAGGTGAACTGATCTCTATCAGCTGGAGATCAGTTGTAATAGTGGGAGATCTCCAGTCACCACCTGGAGGTTGGCAACCCTACCCTGCAAGACTACAGAAGATTGGCTACGGGGTCTGGCAAGGGGGAGTATCACAAAGGCTCTCTGAAATATATACCCTTTGCCCCAGGACAATTTATATTGAACAATACAGTATCACGTTTACCTCCAGTGATAGTAACTGGCAGGGATGTAGTCAGCCTCCTGAGTGACTTTCCACATGCTGCCCTCTGGAAAACCTCTGTCTCTCCCATTGTTGTTGAACTTCAGAGCATTCTGTTTTCTCCTCACTACAGGGACAATGTTGAAGCAGATCATTTTCCAGCCACTGGATATCAGCAATGGAAGTTGCATGTCATCTTCTTTTAGCCTCTCTGCGCTGAGTTCACCTGGAGAAGGGCAAGACAATGGACTAGGACGCCAACCTTCAGATGGAGCCTGAAGATCTCCCAGAATTACTGCTTATTTCCTACAGAGATCAGCTCCCCCAGAGAAAATGGCTGCTTTGCTTTGGAGGGTGGACTTTATGGCATTACATCCCACTGAGGTTCCTCCCCTTCCCAATCCCTGCCCTCTTCAGGCTCCATTCCCACATCTCCAGGAATTTCCCAACCCAGAGTTGGCAACTCTATGAACACGGTCAATAGAACATAGCTGTAGATTTGCCCACCATCCTTTTCCTTTGGTTGCGGCTCTGTTCTACCAGGTCAGGCATCATAATTCTCTCTGGGAGATAGCACAGATATCAGAAATGGCAGAAAGGAATCAATATAAACCCCCAATAAAAATGCAAGATTTGTATAATATGCCTGGGGAAAAATAGCATATGGGTTTCTGATGCAATTTGCAATATGCTCCTGATGCAATCCAACAAGTTTCTTGTAAAAATGTCTTATTGAAATCAATGAGATAAGTTAATTGTGTCTGAGGATGCAATCCTAAATACACTTACTCAAGAATAAATATGTTTAGGGTTCCACTGTACACTCCTTTTTATTGCTGTCACTGGGATTTAGAATCATAGAATCACAGAATTATAGAGTTGGAAGGGACCACCAGGGTCATCTAGTCCAACCCCCTGCACAATGCAGGACATTCACAACTACCTCCCCCACACCCACACACACCCAGTGACCAGAAGATGGCCAAGATGCCTTCCCTCTCATCATCTGCCTAAGGTTACAGAATCAGCATTGCTGACAATTGGCCATCTAAATGTGACTAACGTTTGCTGGATTGTGCTCCCTATCAAGACAGGAAGCTTGTATATAATTCTTGTAGGCTGGCCACAAAATATTGTCCCTTCTGTATTAAACCAACGGAAAATTCTGCTGATTAGTATGCTCCAAACCTCATTACCAAAGTCATCATTCCTAACACACCAAATGGCTGATTTCCTTCTCAATTTGTGCTTTCCCAACCCTCTTTCACATTTTCTACATATGCCTTTCCATCATGCTACCCAAACCACAGTTTGCACTTCTGAAGTAGTTGCTTCCTTGTTATCATGATCTTTTAGCCATTTGATACCCCCAGCCAAGATTCTTTCTTGGTATTGTTGCATATTCCACACCGGGGGCAGAATGAGCCATCAAAATGCCCCAGGAACAACCTGAGCCAAGCAGCACAAACAGGGAACTACCAGGCAGAGGTACAGGAGAAGGCAAGAGGTAAGCTTTTGTCTGCTGCAACCGACTAAATTAGCACCAGCAACACCGTTCAGTCATGATAGGAAAAGTTGAGGGCAGCAGGAAAAGAGGAAGACCCAACAAGAAATGGATTGACTGAAGCCACAGCCTTCAATTTGCAAGATCTGAGCAAGGCTGTCAAAGATAGGACATTTTGGAGGACTTTCATTCATAGGGTCGCCATGAGTCGGAAGCGACTTGACGGCACTTAACACACACACACACACAACACTGTTCAGCCTCAGCTTGTCTGGCTCCTGCCCACCAGCAGTCCCCCAGGGGAGCATTCCATGGGGAAGGCTCGTGGTAAGCTAAAGGCCCAAGCCACTGCTGTCCAGCATTTTCCTTTTGCTGAATACTGCATTTCAAAGTATTCTTCGTATCCATACAAAAAGCAGTGGATAAAGGTCCCATTCTGAAAAATGGGCCTGCAGGAAGGGTTCATAAGAAACTAAGAGCCAAACTGTGTGTGAGCCCAATTCCCCACCAGTTCTTAAAAGAAAATAGCTGTTGTATACAACGCTGATTTGGATTGGGACTAAAGTGCAGAGGAGAAAAGGAAGTAAATCCCCCCCTCTATGCAATCTTGCTGATCAAACAATCCCCTACCTATTGAGGTAAGAAGACCTGGTAGGAGAAAAAGGTACAAGAACCCTTTGTCTTTGCTAGTCATTTTCCCCTTATGGGGCTGATAACAGGTGATGGCAGGGCAGTTGGTTTGAATCAGCAAACCTGCATGGAGGGAGGACTAAGCCCCCTCTCCCCTCATACCACAGCCCTGACCTCAACGGAGCCCTTGCACAGCCTCTATTCCCCCTTTTAAAAACCCAGGAATATCCAGTTACAGATCACCCATCATCTTTCATTGGTGCGGTAGGAGCAACAGGAAGAAAGGCTGGGAACGAGTTTGGACTTTGACTTGTTTGTGAGCATTCATTTGGTCAGCGATGCCTGTTGGTTCTTTTCCTGCATCATCCATTTTACAGGTTGCTGCTTTTTTATTCTATTCATCTTCTTCGGAGAGCTCAGAGCAGAACATGGGGTCAGGTCTGTGCCAGGGAAAGAATGGAACTGAGAACACATTTTGTAGTCAGCCCAGAAAACTCCGTTGGTAGCCCTGTCTCAAACCACAGCCCCTATAATCTTCTAGCAGATACATCTGAATGTATTGCTTTTATTACCACACAACCGCCAAAATCGTTCAGTGCTGAGATAGAATCCTAGTATCAAGTTATAATAAATATCGCAATACTCAAGACTCCCCTTCCACACTGTCAAATCTGACTCAAGGGATCATCACTGTGATTCAACCGTTCAATGATTTCCCGGGATTCCTTCCCAGTTTGCCAGATACCAGGACTGAATTGCAATGAGGCAACAGAGGGTGTAGCATCAGCAAGGAAGGCATGGAAAACCAGCAAGGGTATAATGGGGGGGGTGTCTTTGCCTCAAAGCAAGCAGAATTCTTGTTCAAAGCTTTCCCTTCATATAAAAAGGCTTACCAGCCAGTCAAGACTAGCATAACAACAGCAGTCTTTATTTCCAAGCAGAGGAGATGGAGCAAAGGCCACTAAGGAACAATATATTGTGAGTTTGGCCAGGGAGATCATTGGGCTTAAACAGATGTAACTCTGCTTAGAATTGCACCATTTAACATTGTGGATATCTAGCCAGTATGAAGGTGTACAACAAAAAAATAATTTCATTTTCTTTTTAAAATGTGATTAGGTTTGGTTCAAATAGTTTCATTCCTTGTAGTTATTCAATTTGTTTTGGTTTCAGTGGGAATCACGTTTCTTGCTGTAATTCTCCCCCCCCCTTCCAATTGGGACAGAATTTTTGAGGATTATACCTAGGGTTACCAACCTCCCGATAGCACATGGAGTTCTCCTGCTATTACAATTGATCTCCAGGCAACCAAGATCAGTTCCCATGGAGAAAATGGCTGCTTTGGAGGGTGGACTCTATGGCATTATACCCTGCTGAGGTCCCTCCCTTCCTCAAACCCCACCCCAAAAATTTCCAGGTAATTCCCAACTCAGAGCTGGCAACCCTAATTATATCTCTTCCCATCCACAGGATCCTGCCTGCCAAATTTCAATTAGATAGAAAAAAGTGTCCCTGTCTGATGGCTTAGAAATCAGTCTGCCTTAAGCTCATGGGGTAACTTTGGGCCATTCACACTCTCTTAGCTTAACCTGTCTCACAGGGCCATCAAGAAGTGCAGAGAACCACGTACACTGCCCTGGGTTCTTTGCAAGAATGGTAGGCCTTTTAAAAAAGGAATATATAATAGTATTCAAAACAACACCCTTCACTGCTTGAGGAAATAATACCTAAATAGTCTGGAGAGAGTTTGCAGGTGGGAAGGGAAGAATTTGAAGTTTAGAGAAGGAACTGACAACCCCACCCCATGTAAATATAGAATTGCCTCCTTTAATGTCTGTTCCAAGTCTACATTTTTCAGACAAGATGTGTTGACAAGCTGCCAAATACTTGTTGACAACAAGTGTCTCCTGAAGCTCTAATCCGTACCAGCCTTATCCTCTGCTACAACCATTGAGGCGAACCTGTTGCAATAGTTAGCAGTGCAGTTTGATATACTCCCTTTATGGGAATATGGTGCAAATTTTACAACATATGTTATACTATTGCCAGGATAACACAGAAACTCAGAAATGGAACAGAGGAAGGCATTTTACGTATAATCTGAACTGCTCAATGCAATTCTAGTTATGGACAATCCATGCCCTTCCTTGTAGTAGCAAGGAAGAGGAATAGTAATGCTAAAGAGGGAACACAAAAATGTAAGAGCAAAACCCCCAAATGTACAAAGGTTTCAGTTCCATAAGTGCCACGTTATTTTACAATACTTTGATGGCGACTTTCTGTTTTTTCAGCTTGTCATCATTTTGAGAAACAGCTTCGTTCCATTCTCTCAATATTGAAGTTAGCCAAAAACAATCTGGCCCATCAGCTCTACCATGCTTCCATGGTGTATGATATATAAGAATGCTGTGGCCAGGATTACCATACATTGCCTTTGCTTTTTTGGACAATGAATCAGATGGTCATTTACAGGTGATTTACTGGAGCATCCATCCAGAGAGTGATCTAAGTCTTCAAAACGTGTAGAATCTTTTCAGTGGACTCACATAGTTTCCAGACCTTTAATTTGATATTGACCACGCACACCTTTCATTGACCACGCACACCTTTCTTCACATTATATAAATGGAACTATTTCAGTGACGACCTGTTCTTGCACATAATCAATTTATGGGTGCACAATAAATCAGCACTGGTTTCTCATTTGTTCTGCACAGCCCTCAAGGCTTCCCTCGGGTTGTACTTCTGTTGTAGTACAACGTTTTGTTCTTAGCAAAATAAAATGCTTCATCCAAATAGTGCAGTCTTGATATAATACAAACTTGTGATTGTGTGAATATCACAGGGAGGGTTTTTTTGTGTATGATGTAATTAGTTATGAGATACACAACTCTTCAACCTAATGCTTGCATAATTTTAAAAAATTAAAATCGGGGGGGGGGGAACTGGGTGCAGTAGAAGCACTCCAGAAGATCTCCAAGCGACAGAGATCACACATTTTATTTTTTAATAAACACTCCTATAAAAGAGATCACCCTTCTTGCACTGTAATAGACAGCTAGACATTAACAATAACGATAATAATACTAAATATTATTAGCAGCAGCAGGAACATGGCTGTCCTCCTCAGCCCATTTATTACAGCTGAATGTTACTCCACTGTTGTAATCCTACTGAACAAAGGCTAAGGCGCAGTTAGCGGATATTTTGACTGCACAGAGAACAGCCCCACCCAGTCCTACAGTTATCCTCTTTTATGAGTATTACCATTATGCAACCAATGTATTTATATTAAATGCCATACCCTGCCTTAGTATATACAATTCAATTCAGGTGTGTTTGTCCAAATATGTTTCCAGCACAAACACATACATACAGTTCAGTCAAACAACATCCAGCTAAACGCTCTTTTTAAGGAGTGGTTGCAAAGCCTTCAATGTGAGTGATCCTCTATATCAGACCTTTTTCTATATTAGTTGCCAATTCTTCCTCCAATCCCTCTTCTCTCTTCCTCTCTCTCTCTCCCCCTCCCTTACACACACCTTCTCTGTTTTCCTCTTCGATTACCTGGCTTGATGAGGAACTGATGTTTGCAATAAACAATGGCAGCCACAATCAGGTCTTTCAGCAGTCGGAAGATCTTGCCTGGTACAATGTGCCCACTGGATTCAGTGCTGCCTACCATACTGAACACATCTTCTCTGGTCCACTTTTCCAGCCGATTTCCTTCCTTCGGTACTGCCAAGTAGCAAGAGCCTGGCATCTGGTAGCTTCCGTGAGTAACTTTTTCAGAGTCACTCTGTTCACCTGAACACTCCTGTATGAGGAGAGCATCAGCATCAATGCACAAAGGAACCTCCATAGTTACTTCGTCTTCAGTGGCACGGAGCGCAAATTCTAAGGCTTCCAGATTTCTTGAATAATCAACTAGGAACCTAGGGTCCATGGCATTGACTCTCTCCAGTACAACGAGCAGAATGTTCTCTGCCTTTTGGAAACATTCCACTCTCCGGCCTTCACGAGAGAGAATCACTTGAAGATAGCTCTGCCACTGAGGAACCTTTGCAGCCATGGCTAAAGGGTGGCAGAGAAGAAAGCCCTTCTGAAAGATCCTTTGTGCTGTATAGAATGACTTTGAAGCAGACAACACATTGATGCAGCTGTATACACACAGATATGCCTGCAAATGGGAGGGGAATGGTAAGGCAAAGCAAGTTGGAACAGGGAGGAGCAGCGTGTAGAGTGAAATTCCATTGAAGCATTAACAGATGTAATGTTTTCCTGTAACATACTTGATAGAGTGCCAAGCTATTTTAAAACAGTCATTGTCAAACTGGTATGTTCAGGTAAACCAACTGAGACATCTGGCTGCCTCACTACCTATTCTGGTACCATAAAACCATTCAACCCAGCAAACTTGAAAAACTGGGCTAACAGGTATAAGTCCACATGGTTCACTGTGATTAAAGTGAGGCTAACCCATGCCAGGTGAAGAAGTATTCTATGAGCACGTGTGGTTCAAACTTGCAAAGATTTTTAGCTTGCCACAACTGATAATTTACACCTTTGGCAATATTAACTCATTCAAAACCAGTGGAGTGAAATACCTTCTGTGAGTCCAATGGGAAGCATATGACCTATTTCACTAGTGAATCTAATAGTTAATGCCACTGGAGGCATACATTCATTGCCATTAAAGGTAAAGGTAGTCCCCGGACAAGCACCGGATCATTATTGACCCATGGGGTGACGTCACATCCCGACGTTTACTAGGCAGACTATGTTTCCAGGGTGGTTTGCCATTGCTTTCCCCAGTTGTCTACACTTTACCCCCAGCAAGCTGGGTACTCATTTTACTGACCTCGGAAGGATGGAAGGCTGAGTCAACCTCGAGCCGGCTACCTGAAACCAATTTCCGTCAGGATTGAACTCAGGTCGTGAGCAGAGCTTGGACTGCAGTACTGCAGCTTACCACTCTGCGCCACGGGGCACTGCCATTACCTTGTGGTAAAGTGTGCTGTTTTGTGTCAGGGCACTCACATATTATGATGGAATGCTTTTGGTTTTCTGTGTCTGACATGTAGATATAAAATTCACATTGGCCAGAATTAAATGTCTCTCTTCTGTTTTCTGTCCTAAATTAACAACACTACATTCGCACTGAAGTATGCCATTTCTCAAACATGCATAAGATGGATGATGAATGAGGGCAGCACACAACACATTAAAAAGCAAATCTTGTGGTTTGTTCCCATTTTTAAGCCTTTATTTTGTTTCATGGCTTTTATTATGTAATTGTTCTTTTGTTATTGGTTGTTCTTAGACACATTCTGTCTTAGTGTATATTCTGTGACGTTTTTGGGGCTCTCAACAATTCCATTCATTGCATCATACCACAGATCTCAATGGGATGACAGGAGCCTTCTAAATGAAGAGGAATTGGGCTGTACACAGACATTACAGCTAATGTTTCAGGTGTTCTGCCAGCTTAGGCTGTCTCTGCATCTGTAAGGATTAACAGCCTTGTGAGGAACTGCCTTTCTGACCTCATGACATAGTGCCAAAAAGAGTACAGATAATCCAGGCATCAGCGCATTGGTATTTGAAGGTTTTGTTGTCTTCACCTCAACTATCCTCTAAACCAGCAGTCTTCAACCCATGAGTCAGGACCTCTGGTGGTTTCTGAGCCCTGAAGCCCATTGCCTGTGCACATGTGTACAGAGCAAGGTGTCCCGGATGACTCTGGTCAAGGCCTCTAGCCAAGTTTTAGTGTGTACTTAAGAAGCCTTGCAGTGCAGTCCTAAACAGAAGTAAACCCTTGTAAGTCTGTTGAAGTTAATGGGCTTTAGGTCAAACTATACACTACAACTTTCATGCTCACAGCCATAGTCCTGCTGCTAGTTCCCAGTGGGAACTCCATTTAAAAGCACCATGGGGTCCTGACTCAGATCAGGATTGTGGCATGAAGGAAGGGCTCCTGCTTCTCCTGTGTACCATTTCCCCAAGCCAAACAGCGTGGAGGAAAGGCAGGAGCCTCTCCTTCCCCTGCGCCTCAGTCCTCATCCAAATTGGGTACCTGTAGAGCTTTTCCACTGGGAACTTGCAGTAGTAATATGGCTGTTAGTTCTCATGGCAGGTTTAAACTTCACTTAGGATTGCACTCCTAGGCATCTACCGGTAGTTAGCTTTTCTATGTGTGTGTTAAGTGCCGTCAAGTTGCTTCCGACTCATGGCGACTCCAAAATGTCCTATCTTTGACAGCCTTGCTCAGATCTTGCAAATTGAAGGCTGTGGCTTCCTTTATTGAGTCAATCCATCTCTTGTTGGGTCTTCCTCTTTTCCTGCTGTCCTCAACTTTTCCTAGCATGACTGTCTTTTCCAGTGACTCTTGTCATCTCATGACGTGACCAAAATATGACAGCCTAAGTTTAGTCATCTTAGCTTCTAGGGTCAGTTCAGGCTTGATTTGATCTATAACCCACTGATTTTCTATATCAGACCCTATATTAGATGGAGGCACTAGTCTCTTCCCCATGCATGTATGATTACGTTTTGGTACATATGGTTATCTGTCGGCCCCCAACCAATGCATTCCATCTTTGAAATATATCTTCTGTTTTTAGTGAGACATTCTTGCCCTTCTCAGAAGCTTCTCTAACCTGAGGCCTGCCCAACACATATCCACTGATGTGGATAACACTGTTTCTAATCTACTGGAAGAGACAGAGATCAGGTCCCTTTGGCAATTGGACTCTATGGCATTGAAGTCCCACCCCTCCCCAAACCCCACCCTCCTCAGGCTCTGCCCCCAAAATCTCCCACCAGTGATGAAGAGGGACTTGGCAACCCTATAGATCTGTCTAGTATAACTGGTGTGCATTCCCATGAAGTCACATTTTTTTAAAAAAAAGATAAAGCATAAGTTGTGTGTAGCATATATGTAAGTATCAGATTTTTTGTCCGTTTGTTCAAATATTTTTATGGATTATACTAAATCTGTTGGGAAGAGAAGACTGAGACATGGACAGAAAATGTGCATGCAGAGACTTGAGAGAGGTTGTACCTAAATTTTTTGTGTAAATGCTGAAGTAAAATATGTTGGTGGGCAGGATGAGTTCAAACAGAAGAAGAATGTGACTATCTGCAAAGTAACAAGAGTGCAATCAGGAATGGTGAATAATTCCATGGTAACATTGTTAGTAACATTGTTGAGAGGTTTAATTATTAATATAGCCAAAGCTACAGTTTTAAATTCCAGCCAGAACCATCTTACTTCATTGTAGCAAAAATCAACAAATAGCCTTGTGGAACTTTAAAAGGGTAAACCAAATTCACCCATTCCACTCACAATTACTTTAAAGCTCCTTTTGCATTATTGATCATTCTAGATGGGTAACCATTGGTAGTCCATAGCTAATAAGACAAGTGGCACTATAAAGACTTGTAGGTATTCTTGTATGAAAAACAGAAAAGCAGTTTTCAGTTCATATGCACCATGGTTTTTTTAATCAACTGATGGTCATGCAAGACAGTTGATTCACAACCACATTTCATTCTTCCTACACGTACAATGCAGTGTAATGAATTTATTGTGGCAAAGGTTTTTGTATCTAGAGTCCATTCACCAGATGCATGTGCCAAAGGAGGCTCTAGCTCACAAGCCCTATGCTTCAACAAATGTGTCTGTATTTTGCCATCCCATAGAACTCTTTCTAGTTTTTTTCTGGAATCCTATCTGTGTTGTAGCTATCAAAGTCCAGGATGCCAGTAACATCAACAGGCAGCTTTCATATGTGTCATTTAAGCTTTTGAATTACCATGTACATCATTCAAATTTATTTATGTTATTCATAGTCCACCTTTCTTACTTGGATTCCTGATGGATTACATAGAGTAAGTCAATACAATTAACAGGATGGGACAGTTAATAAACATTGCAATTGGATTTGGATTGTAGAAATCTGGAACCAACCAGTAATATGAAAACAGAACTAAAGCAAAGCATAAATGTTAACATGATGTGTTAGAACAATGCAAAATTTACATAGCAGGATCCTACTTGCCCTGACATGGATAGCCCAAGCTAGCCAAATCTTGTCAGATCTCAGAAGCTTAGCAGGGTCAGCCCTGCTTAGTATTTGTATGGGAGACTTCCAAGGACGTCCATGGTCATGATACAGAGGCAGGCAATGGCAAAGCATCTCCGAATGACTGCCCTGAAAACCCCACTACGGGGTCATCATAAGTCAACTACGATTTGACAGCACTTTCCACCACCACCGGGACCTACTTACAGCAACAGGTAATGTGAGCTATATAGAACACTATGGACCACAGTCCCTTTAAAACTAAGTAACTTTCTGAACCATTTTGTTACAGTACAGTCATGTTGCAATGGGATTGGGCCCAGGCTGGGGAGGGTGGACCCAAGACCCCCAGGAGTCCAATAAAAGGGAGGGGAACAGGAATGGGCTGAGCACGCAGAGTAAGAGACACAGTAAGCCAGTCTGGGGAAGGAAGAAGATCAGAGTGCTGGAACCCCCTCTCCTTCCCATTCTGAGGCCAATGGGAAAGCCGCCCTCCCCCCAGCTAAGACGGCAGAGAGCAGGGGACCTGGATTGTGGAAAGGGGAGGCTCACAATTTGAAGCAGGAAACAAAGAAAGGGGAAGGCATGCACATGTAAGGAATAATCATAAGAACATAAGAAAAGCCATGTTGGATCAGACCAAGGTCCATCAAGTCTAGCAGTCTGTTCCCGCAGTGGGCAACTAGGGGTCTCTAGGAAGCCCACAAACAAGACAACTGCAGCAGCATTGTCCTGTCTGTGTTCCAAAGCACCTCATAGAATAGGCATGCTCTTCTGATCCTGGAGAGAATAGCTATGCATCATGACTAGTATCTATTTTTACTAGTAGCCATGAATACCCCTCTCCTCCATGAACACGTCCACTCCCCTCTTAAAGCCTTCCAAGTTAGCAACCATCACTACATCCTGGGGCAGGGAGTTCCACAATTTAATTATGTGTTGTGTGAAGAAATACTTTCTTTTATCTGTTTTATCATATATGGGGTTTAAGACATTTATGACACTAGTAGTGCCCTCCTAAACAGAGTTACATCTTACTAAACCTAGTGGCTTAGAATGGCACAACTCTTCTTAGGATGGCACTGTCCGGTTGCAATCCCATTCCCCTTTCCTTTGGAGTAAGTTTCATTTGTACCCAGTGTGACTTACTCCAAGTAAACACACACAGGATTCAGCTGTGATGATGTACTTAAGAAAGAAAGAAAAAGATCTTCAAACCAGGAAAAATATTTCTTGATGTTTATTATTTAGGCAGAAGCCTAATAAGGAAGATATATTTCTCACCCATACTCTTTACATAATGTTTAGAAATTAGTTAATCAGATATTGAAGGCACTGTGGCATTCCAACACTTCCCCTGCCTGTACGGTGGAAAGAAATGGCAAAGGCTCTTGCAGCTAAACACACATTCCTTTCACGCCTTTTAAATATTTTACATATTGCTGAATGCTCAGCATTGACTAGCCGGTCCTCCCGGTGCTGAGAGGCTGAAGTGGCTGGATGAAAAATATTCTATGAAGTGACTTGGCAAACCTGCACTGGATGGTACCCCTCATAAGAAGGAACGTTTAAAGGCAAGGTTCATGCTGCTTCAGTAAGAAACCAATTAATAGTCTGTTTTTGTTGTTGCTCTCTGCCCCTCCTCAAGCTTATTTCTGTGATATAGATATCACACATACACAAAATATAGTGTGTTATGGTTAAGGTTTTTTTTCTTAAGTCTTCATTTTAAATGGAGAGTATTGCCAATATGTTGGGGAGGGGAAGGTTATACAGTGGCTTGCAAATGTATATATGAAGGCAGTTTAGAGATTAATTGGAGGTAAACCAATAGGGCATAGTCCCGAGTAAGCATGTGTTAGCTTGTAGTCTTGCTTCTTGGCAAGTATTTTTAGGATTGCGGCCTGTAGGATCATGTGTCATTAATGGGCAGAACATTAATGCTATCACACACACTGCGGGATTTATTATTACCACCGTGTGGTCGACAAAATCCATCTTCCTACAAAAAAAAGTGTACATATATATCTAGGGTTGCCAGGTCCCTCTTTGCCACCAGTGGGAGGTTTTTGGGGCGGAGCCCGAGGAGAGAGGGGCTTGGGGAGGGGAGGGACTTCAATGCCATAGAGTCCGATTGCCAAAGCGGCCATTTTCTCCAGGTGAATTGATCTCTGTCGGGTGGAGATCTGTTGTAATAGCAGGAGATCTCCAGCTAGTACCTGGCGGTTGGCAACCCTATATATATCATATATATATAACAGTGAAGGATAGGAGGGACCCTGGGGCTACCTGGACTCTTTGGCCATTTATGCATGGGAGGTTTTGTAGGGTCGCCAGGTCCCTCCTTGTCATCCGTGGGAGGTTTTTGGGGAGGAGCCTAAGGAGGGCGGGGTTTGAGAGGGGAGGGACTTCAATGCCATAGAGCCCTATTGCTAAAACAGCCATTTTCTCCAGGCAAACTGATCTCTATCAATTGGAGATCAGTTGTAATAGCAGGAGATCTTCTGCCACCACCTGGAGGTCGAGGAACTCAGTACAGGAGCGAAGTGTGTAGCTTGTGTGTCGTAGCTTTGTAGTGTATACAGTGTGCATAGCTGTATTGTTACGTCCTTTTGGTAGCTTATAAAGTTTTTTGCACTTCGTAGACACTTCGCTCCTGTACTGAGTTCCTCGTCCTCCCGATATTAGTACAGTGGTGTCTATTTCTCCCCCACCACCTGGAGGTTGGCAACCCCGAGGCCAAACCCCCCCCCCCCCCGCCATGCACGGCGACGTTAACGGGGAGAGCGATTCTCCCGCTTCCTCCTCGGCTAGGCCCGGCGAAACAGTTTGGCTTGCCTGGTCTCCACGGCAACGCCGGGGCCGCCTCCAAGTCGCGTCCCCGTCGTCCTAGGCAACCACCGCCGGGCCCGCGTCCCCGTCGCCTAGGCAACCACCGCCGGGCCCCGCCACGCGCCGCCTTTCCCACTCTAGAAGGCGGCGGCGGGGGAGCTGCGCAGCTTCGACCCTGCAGGCCTGGCGCCTCTTTGCCCCCGGAGGGTCGTCTCAGGGCCGCAGACCCAAGCCTGCCACCTGGCCGCGCACTGACGAGAGAGGCTCGGCTGACGCTGGGCCTGTCCCGGTTTGCCTTCCCCCGGGTTTTCAGCGATGAGCGAGGGGAGTGAGGACAAGCCGGGACTCGGGCTGGAGGCCGCAATCCAGGTCAGTCAGCAGCGGCGGCGATCGTCCGCGTGCAGACACCCTCCAGCAGTCCAAGCACTTTGAGTTCAGTGGAGCAGCTCTGCCGAGTAGGTGGCCGTGCGTGAGTAGCTTTGTGAGCCTTTGCCCGGGCCAGAGCAAGGGATGAAATCGCCCCACCTCGATATTCTGTGCTGCAGGACACGGGTGTAGGGCGACTCTCTGTACAAATGTTTAAATGCACAGCTCATAACGCCCATCCCCTTCCCTGCCTTAGCTGTCGATTCGATCTCCGGGATGCAAGAGAAAGATGCAATGGGCTACTCCAGGGAGGTTACTGTTATAATTGGCGACAGGAAGCGATCCTTGCAAAACTGTGCTGAGCCCAGCTGACTAACTGGTTCTCAGCGAGGGCATGCAGTCGAGCCCTGGATAGCAAGCTCCGTGTATTCCCCCCCACCTTTTCTTCCCGTGGGAAAGTCTCTTCAGTTTGGGAGAAAGGTGCTATAGCCAGAGGCCCCGATATCCCCATTTCAAAGTAACTTCCCTATTGTAATTCTGCTCTGATCTCAAGGTGCGATTTCACCGGAATCCTCTCTCTCTTGATGTTTAAGAGACCTCTGACGTTTTGCATTGCAAAGCCTTTACGTGTAAACATTTCTAGTGTGTGCATCCTATAAAACTGTTCTCTAAAAGCATTTTCTTCATTCTAACCTTAAGTTACATAGACTACTGAATTCGTTTATTTTCTGAATAAAGCTTTCAAACTGTCTGCAAACGCCTGGAGTGGAGTTTATTCCTGAAAGGCAACGGAGTCCTAGAGTCTGACACTGGTCGTTTTCTCTTCTTCCCCTTTGCAATCTTGGAAGAGCGGGTGTCAGTTTCGTATAAGCATTCTGCTCTAAGCATAGTATCCTTTATTCGGGGAAATTGTCAAGAGATGGCCCGTTAAAACCCATACTTGAAACCTTTTTGTATCCATCGGTATTTGTGGTCTCCATGAGGGGCTCAAAATTCTGTGAAGGCATGCAGACTTCTGAGTAGTAGTGACTAGCGGTTTGGTTATACGAGGTTAGAAGTTGCTTTCTGGGGTTGTTGGCATTTTAGGTGACGCTAGAGGGCAGTAAAGTTTCGGAAATGGGTGTTAGGGACAAAAGCGGTTTCATGAAGGTGACCAAACAGGAAAACAGATTTTTCTCCCTTGTTCTAAACATGTTATTTAAAAGTCCTGCGAAGTTTAATGGCGCTTACTCCCAAATCAGAGTGCATAGGAGTGCAACTTTAGGATTGGATTGCCCACACTGTAGGCCTCTCAGGTCAAGCTGAATTCCAACACGGGAACACACAGAGATGTGGAGTGGAAGTTTTTCCAGTGTGTTTTTCCATTTCTAAAGATTCATTGTTTCGTAAAATTAAAATTGATAGTACGTTATTAAGCAAGTTTGGTAGTTTCAAAATTGTAAATAACAAGCGGGGGAACTGCAAGGTCTTCTGGGGGCATCTCATTTTTTCCTCCCCCACTGTGCCCTCTTTCCCTTCTGTTAAAGCCCCTATAGCCTCTCTCCCTTTCCTGCTTCCTTTTTTCTTTCCAACCCACCAGTCCACGTACATTTGTCACATATCCTGTCTTCAGTTTTCCGTCCTTCCCTCCCCCTGGTAGCTTCTCCCTGAGAAAACTCTGCGTAGTTCCAGCCACTGAGTTGGACTGCACCCAGGTTTGCAGTGGGCACACTGCAAGGATATCTCATTTTCCTCTATATCCTGCTTCCTACACCATTCCCCTCCTTCTGGCAACTCCCATATCTTCACTTTTATCTGCTTCCTTCTCTCCTTTCCACCCACCAATCTACCTTTTATCTGCCCCATCTAGATGCACATAGAGCTGTGTATGTCTGTTTATATGGTGCTCAGGGGACTGTGATTGGATGCTCTGGGGGTGACTGGCTCCAAGGGAAGACTGTGATTGGCTGTTCATTTAGATGGCATCCTAAGCTGCCTTGGCACTTGGGGTGGGGAGGGAGGTGTGTGGGGCACTTTGTGTTTCTCCTTGCATGAGTCTCTGTGGACTACACAAGGATTTTGCTGGCATAAGGTTATGTTGGCAATGGGTGTGGATCTGTACCTTGGGTGCTTGGGAAGATGACTACATCCTGCTTTGCCTGTACCATGCCACCCCCCAGCACTGCCCAGATCTATGCTGATGTAGCAGTTATGATGCCAAAAAGCTCGCGCTCCTATATAATATCAACAATGAAATCAACATAGATGGCCAAACGGTTCCAAACTACTACAAGTAAATACAAATAGAAACAGGACAACCATCATCTCTCCTCAAGGCTGGGCATATTATCTCAGATGTGTGGAAACTGACACTTGATATACTTATGCCAGGCACTTCTTTTTGTGTTTACCTTCCCTATAATTTTATTTTTAAAACATTTTGCTCCACTCCTCCCCCCCCCCACACTTTGGAGGCTGAAGGCAGTTAATAGAATGAATACAGGTACGATTCAACCAACACAGTTGACAGTCACGAAAGTATACAACAATAAAAGCCAGTTCATCAATAAAACTGTTTGCTGCCATTCACTACCATCAAATACCCTCCTAAACAATCCCCCCCCACATAATTTCCTGAAGGACATGAAGGAACGTGCCTTCCTTACATTTTCTGGCAGGACATTCCATAGGAGGAGAGGGGCTGTGGCTCAGTGGTAGAGCATCTGCTTGACATGCAGAAGGTCCCAGGTTCAATCCCCAGCATCTCCAGTTAAAGGGACTAGGCAAGTAGGTGATGTGAAAGACCTCTGCCTGAGACCCTGGAGAGCCACGGCCGGTCTGAGTAGACAGTGCTGACTTTGATGGACCAAGGGTCTGATTCAGTATAAGGCAGCTTCATGTGTATTCATGTGACTGTGACCACTACTGTAAACAGCCATGATTAGGAAGTGATTGATTCCACAGTTGTACGGGAGGGGACAGAGAGAAAGAACTACTGACATTATTGGCATTGCTGTGCAAATTCTTATGGAGAAGACAGTCCTAGGTTATATAGGGCTTTAATAGTAGGAACTGACACCTTCAACTGAACCTAGAAACAAATAGGGCAACCCCTGAAAAGAATTCAAAATAGATGTCATGTAAACAAAGCAGCTAGCTCCTAATAATAAACTAACACACTCTCGATCAGTTGAAGTTTCTGAGTTGCCTTCAAGCCCCACATAGAATGTGTTATAGTAGTCTAGCCTTGAGGTTACAGTAGCATAAATCAGCATGGCTAGGTCTGCTGAAACTAAGAGTAGGAAAATAGTTGGGGTAAATCATCTTGTTTTCATCTCTTCAGTATTTAGTTAGACATTGTTACCACCTGTTTTTCCCAGCAGTAAAGCTGGCCCAAGAGAACCATCAAAACTATTCACAGAGTTTGTCAAAAGATAGTGTTGCACAGTTCCCTTCAAAAGATCAGCCTTACCAACCAGCATCACCACCATCTTGTCTGAATTCATCTTTAGCTTGCTGGCCCGCTATGGGATTTGCAGCATGCTGGAATGTTTGGGGTTTATCTTAACTACAGTCCTGAGTTGCATGGCTTTTTACGTTACTTCGTACCCTATGATCTTGTTACTAATGTCCTTGTGTTTACCAAACCCGTGAACTACTTTGTCATATGATTGTGATCTTGGGTAGTTCAAAACAAGAAAGCTAAAAACAAAAAAAAAAGTTGCAATTTCATTCATGCAGCCTTGCACATACAAACAGTTTAGATGTAATGTGGGGCTCTTGGGTGTACGTAATGACACTGTGAGAAAGTTGCCCAACCATTAACAATATATTTTGGGTGAAGATACCTTCTTAGTGATCTTAAAAACTTTCATAGGCAATAAATAGGAAATCGGATGCTATTCAGAGAAAATCAGAAATAGGACCTGAGGTGAGTTGCACAACACATCAGTCTCTTGTATTGTTTTGAGTGAGAGATCATTCTCTTCCTCACCACGTAAAAGGGAGTGCAGATAGGCTTTGAAGACTAAAATTACATCTATGCTGTAAAATGCAGGAAGGTTAAATTGTAAATCATCCTTCCGCATGAACATCAATCAGTTCGGAAACCAAGTTCAAGTGCATTAAGAACTGAATTTCTTTTTTTTTTCACTCCTGCACACTAATGTGCCATGTCTCCGAAGTCTTCCTCACAACCAAAACAATAAAAACCAATAAGACAAACAAAAAAACAAACCATACCAATAAAAACAAGCCTGGGCATAAGAGCAAACAAACGAACACAGCAGTCTAAAATGAGATTGATTAAACAATCCTCAAGCTAAGAGATGGCCAGAAAACAGCCCAAAAAAGATGGCACCCCTTTCATTGGTCTTTTTAAATTCCATCGCAGGCCTTTGTTCCCTGCAGCCAAAACTACCTGAAGTCTATAGAGGGCAGTCTTGCTGCGTTGTCGTTCACACAGCTTTAGTTCTGTCAGCAGAGCGACAACTGCTTTTTCCTTTGTCATTCTGCATACCATTATAGCAGCACAATGTGTCTTTCGTTTTCTGCCTCTTGCTCTAAAAGCCTGAGAGCAACAGTGAAAAGCATCAAATCCCTAGCAGCACAAGCAAGAGGAGGTCAAAGCCAAACAAATTAGACACCTGTGCAAGTTTTACAACTAGATGTGGACACCCCACCCACCACAATAAGTTTAAAAGCAAACTTCATCATACCTTACAAGATACGATTGAGTTTTTAAATCATACAAGCCAAAATCTCAAGGACAAAACCAGTTATGAAGACCATAATCCAGCAGGAGATGTGGGGGGTATCTAATGTTTTATACCGAATGTCTCATGCATGACTGCAGAAGTGTAGGAATGTGCTCAGTGTATTGAATTCCTGGTTTTTGGGGAGCAAGTTCATCCCAAGGGGCCAAGGAAGCTGAGTTGGTGAAGCTAAATAAAGCAGAGGTATTTATTTTACTCCAGGCATTTATCTACTACACTTTCCCAAAAAAAATTCTTACGTTGGTTTTCAATAAACCCACAGAATAGAATGAAACCTGAAATGTATTAAAACAAGATGGAACTATAAAACCAGGAAAACAACTTGGAAAGCATAAAAGGAATAAAACAGCACAGAAGCACCAAAACAGCGTAAAAAGTCTAAACTAGCATTAAACAGCATAAAACGCATTGAATATAAAGGAACGTCAAACACAGTCAAAACAGCAAATGTGAGTCAGCATAAACCAAAATAGATTTTTAAAGCCCACGAATAAACATTAAATAAGCAAGTGACAAAAGACACTAAAAACAAAATTTACACATTTCTCAGAGAATAGTAAAGTGATTATTTGGCAACAGATGTATTATGTATGAGTGGGTGATGCATGAGACTGGAGATGGAGTTCCAACACAAC
Organism: Euleptes europaea; assembly: GCF_029931775.1. Taxonomy (NCBI): domain Eukaryota; kingdom Metazoa; phylum Chordata; class Lepidosauria; order Squamata; family Sphaerodactylidae; genus Euleptes; species Euleptes europaea. Next base: position 44,012,032 of record NC_079316.1, read on the forward strand.
CGCTTTATTAACAACCTAGAAGTGACTGGAACTCTGAATGGAACTCTGCTGAACCCGCACAACACCCTGGCTTATATGCCAATCCCAACCACCCGGAACCACGCTCCCAAGTCCATGATTGGCCGGTTGTAGTCCATTATCCAATGGGAACCCAGGAGTAACCCAAGTCTGTGATTGGGCGGCAGCAGCCCATTGTCCAATCAGAAACGCAGGCGAAGGAGACTGGAGAGAATAGCAAGCTCAACAGGAACCTTGCTTCCCCTGCATACATAACAAGGTGATTAACAGGCTCGATGCCAAGAGAACAGTGGCCAATCACACTGTGGCCAATCAGCCTTCTCTGACATTATGGAGAATGGGGGTCTTGGGTCAAAACCATGTCAGGCAGGAGGAAATGCACTATGAACCTGTTCAGGAGCAGTTTATTCTCACATTGTACATTCCAGGGTTAAGCCCTAGCATTAAAAACATGCTTGCCTGAGTCGTGATGAGTCCCTGACACAAACCCCTGTTATTTGACCCTCCCACAATTTTTACTGAACTGTGTACATGCAAGCAGTATTTTTAAAGAGATTGATGACCAAAGTTGGGAAACCTGGATCTCCTTCTCAGTAGGCCATGTTTTTCTTATTGGTGGTACTACTTTGAAGTGATGCTAGGAATCCAAATCATAGGCAGGAACAACATACATAAGGTCCAGGGGATACCAAGAGAGACAGTGGGAATGGGAACCCTTGCAAGGAGGATGTGAATTAAGGTTCCCCCCTTAAAGGGGAGCTTACCTTTTGCTGACCTCGGGCCAGAGGAACGGAATTGGCAGAGGGGAAGTCGGAACCGGCAGCAGAGGTAAGAGGAAGGGCAGCAGGTCAGCTGGCAGGCAGGGAAGGGGCGCTGCCGCATGCTTTGCCGCATGCCGGGGTACTGGACCCTCCCGGCCAATCAGACCCTCTTATGGGGCTGCACAGGCCAATGGGGAGTCGGCCCGGGCCAGAAGTAGGCGGGTCATGCCCAGGTGCTCCGGAGGGGAGGCTTCCACTCTGGTCCACCTTAGAAGAATAAAAGGAGAGCTACGCGCTCATTCAGGTAGTCCGTCCCTGGGTTTTGTCCCAACCCTCCCTCCCTATGTAGAATAGATATAGATATAGGATATTTTCATTCGTCACAACTTGGGCGGTGTAGCTTGGGGACTGAGGCAGTTTATTGGGGGAAGTGGCTTGCATGCCCCTTTCTTCCATCATAGGGGACCCCAATAAGGGGTTTTGGGAACTGCTGTAGAAGGAGAGGCCCTGAGGGAAGGGCAGGTAGCCTCTTCCCAAGTGGCGGGGGTATACCCAGTGGCTCACGTCCGGGTTACCACCCTGTAACCGCCATCCCAGGTTGCCTACAGCGGGACCGCTGTGGGCTGTCGGGTACATATCGCCGCATTGGGGTCAGCCCTCGTACCTGTCTCAGTTCCCATGCAGAGCCAAAGGCTATTACGGCTGATGCCAATTGAGTTGTGGCCGCAAAAAATTCCAACTAAAATTCTGATTCCATATCAAACTGTTGTTAAGTATGTTAATGTTGAATTAATATTGTTAAATAAAATTGTGAAAATTGTTAAAACCGATGTCGTCTGAAGTTCCTCCAAATTGGGCCCTGGGTTGGCAATTCCTGATTTGTTTTGCTTGTTTAAAGGTTGACTGCACCCTACTTTTGTGTACTCTGAAGCTTACAGAACAACTTATGACTAATTCTTCCTTTCTGTGTGTGTGTGAAGTGCCGTCAAGTCGCTTCCGACTCATGGCGACCCTATGAATGAAAGTCCTCCAAAATGTCCTATCTTCCTTTCTACTCCTCCTGAATTTCCTGTTTCAGTGTTAGAGCTCCATGGTTTTTAAATGGCAGATTACTTTAAGACAGTATTGTGGACTCTTCTATATCAGGGTGGTCTAGAATTTTCTTTGTGATGCTAGTTTTTTAGATAACTTTTGAGGAAATGTCTTAAATTTGAAAATGTGGGCAAATTATTCCTAAGCCACAGATTTGTTTTTCATTCAGTTAACACTCCCTGATTTCACATGGCTTTGCATGAAAAAAGCCAAATGGTATCTAATTTGCACCCAAAGATACCAAATATAGCAGCTCTGCTCTGTTGAAGGCCTGCTTTGCGATTGGCTTTAGAACTTACTATTTGGTTCAGTCAAAAATGGTACCATGTACTAGTGACAACTGTATTGTGTGTGTGTGTGTGTGTGTGTGTTAAGTGCCATCAAGTCGCTTCTGACTCATGGCGACCCTATGAATGAAAGTCCTCCAAAATGTCCTGTCTTTGACAGCCTTGCTCAGATCTTGCAAACTGAAGGCTGTGGCTTCCTTTATTGAGTCAATCCATCTCTTGTTGGGTCTTCCTATTTTCCTGCTGCTCTCAACTTTTCCTAGCATGACTGTCTTTTCCAGTGACTCTTGTCTTCTCATAATGTGACCAAAATACGATAGCCTCAGTTTAGTAATTTTAGCTTCTAGGGTCAGTTCAGGCTTGACTTGATCTATAACCCACTGATTTGTTTATTTGGCAGTCCACGGAATCCGTAACACTCTCCTCCAACACCACATTTCAAAGGAATCTATTTTCTTCCTATCAGCTTTCTTCACTGTCCAGTTTTCATAACTGTATTATGCATAACTATATATGAGCCTTATCCTATGCAGCTGTGTAACCCCATACATTTCAGTGAGCTTAAGTGCACCTTTACAATTATTCTGACAGTTTCATATTTAGGTGAGACCCAAATCCTCTAGAAATCATTGTTGGACCGTAATTAGCACAGGCTAAGCAGGTCTTCCAATCAGGCTGTGATTTCTGGCTGTGTTTCAGAAACTGGAGGATACAGTGCTGCATCCCAGAGCTAGCAAGGACGACAACGCGTTGACTGTGAGAAGCGAAGGAGAAAGAGCTGCTCCCACAACTGTCCCAGCCAGGATTCGACAGATCATCACACAGAACTTGTCTGAACCATCATCCCAAGGTACCGTTTCATTGCAGTCTTGGCCCATCTACACTGGCTTCCATTTTGTTTCCAGGCCCAAACTCAAGGTGCTGGAATTGACCTTTAAAGCCCTATTCAACTTGGGGCCAGCATACCTTAAGGACTGCCTTCTCTTATACACACCTATCTGTCCACTCTGGTTATTTTACAAAGCCCTACTTCAGGTTGTCTCATCTTCTTAGATTAGGCAGGCAGGTAGCAACCCTGGGGGGGGAGGATGTCCCCCCCCCATTTTCCCAGGTTTTTTTCTGGGCCTTCGCATTTCTCCTCTTACAGCTATGGTTGCCAACTGCCAGGTAGTAGCAGGAGATCTCCTGCTAATTCAACTGATCTCCAGCCAATAGAGATCAGATCACCTGGAGAAAAATGGCCGCTTTGGCAATTGAACTCTATGGCATTGAAGTCCCTCCCCTCCCCAAACCCCGCCCTCTTCAGGCTCTTCCCCCAAAATCTCCCGCCGGTTTAGAAGAGGGACCTGGCAACCCTACTTACAGCATTTCAGAGGAACCTGAAAACTTTGTTTAAGTCAGCCTTTTAAGATGACCCTCCCCAGCCCAGCTCTTGTCCTGTTGTTGCTGCTGTTATGTTTTAATTGTTATGTAGTAGTTTTTTTGTGTGTGTTTTTTAAAGAAACACTACAGCAACAGTGCATTTATTGTTTTTTTTCCCAGTATGCTCCTTTGTAAAGCTTAAAATGTTGTTAGCAAATAAATGAATGAATAAGTGATACTCAAGAAGAGAACAAGAGATTCTTGTACTAAAGTCATACTCACAGAAAACAAGAGATGTGCCTTCATTGTATGTATGAGTATCAGCACGGTTAAACAACCTGCCAAACCAACACTCATGATATCTAGATCAGAGTTAGAAAATGATCCCAGGCCTTTTGCCCCACAGTTCCTATTTAGGAGGTTATTTTTTTTCTCCCTTGTAATATGGAGCTGGGCTATCATGGCACCTGTGATTAAGAGGTCCTCTCTGGGCAGCTTCCCATACAACTTTAAAAACTCATGAGTATGCTGGACATAATTTGAGCCAGAGCTTTGTCCACTAATCTGTTTTATCATTAGGAACATATGGAGTGAGATAATATAACATTTGCACAGATATCTCTTGCTGAAGAATAATCTCTTGCCCCTATGCTAGCAAGCACTTTTCCCAAACACTAGTATTTCCATTTTACAGGATGGTTCAAAGGCCTTTTCCCTTTGAAAAAGGGCAGGGCTCTGCTTCTCCAGATTAAAACACTAAAAGTTTTAATTAAAAAAATGCTTTACTAACAACACAAATAAAGAACATCCCTCTTTCCAAAAGGAACTCTGTCATAGGTCCCCAGCTGAGTATACACAGCTCAGGCTCACCTTTCAGCTTCTGGTCTGGTTTCTTGCACTTCCTTCACTGTTTCCTTTCAGAGGGATGTGGTTCTCAGTGGGGCTCAAGGCCTGGTGTGAGATGTTGATGTAGTTGCACTGACCAAAGTGCTATTAAGTTGAGCATTCATGCCAATGGAAAGTTGACCTCAAAGTCCAAAACAATCACTTTTGATTTCAGAAGGGGGGACTTTGCAAAAAATGAGGTGACTAGTCAGAAGGGAGAATTAAGAGATTCAAATCCCTCCAGGATGCCTGGAAACTATTTAAGACTACATTAATTGAAGCTCAGATAGAAAGTATACCCGAAGTCAGGAAGGATATCACTAAGTCTAAAAAGATGCCTGCATAGTTAACAACCCAAGTCAAGGAAGTCATAAAAAGCAAAAAGACTTATTTTAAAAAGGGGAAGGTTTGCTTAAATGAGGAGCACAGAAAGGAACACAGATTCTTGCAAAACAAATGTAAGTTGACAATAAAGCAAACAAAAAAAGAATTTGAAAATGTTCTTAAAAAAGTAAAATAAGCAATTCGTATTCTTCAGATATATCAGGAGCAGGAAACTTGCTAGAAAGGCAATTAGGCCCTTGGATGACGAAGGAATGAAGTAATTACTTAAGGAAGATGAGGAAATGGCAGAGAAACTGAATAATTCTTTGCCTCTGTTTTCACCATGGAAAATATGGTGAAATTGCTCCCCCCTCAAGCCACAGTTTTCGGGAAGGGTGTCTGAACAACTGGGTCAAATTGTGGTGATGACAGATGAAGTTCTAGGACTACTAGGCAAGCTGGAAATGAATAAACCTCCAGGCCTCGATGGCATACATGTGAGGGGACTTAAGAAACTATATGAAATTGTCCATCTACTAACCAATATGTTACTTATTGCTAAAATCACCCTCCGTGCCTGAACATTGGAGAGTGGCAAATGTCATACAAATTTTTACAAAGGGGTCCAAAGAATTACAGGCCAGGTAGCTAAACATTTGTTCCAAGTGAATTAGTAGAAATGGTAATTAGAATTATTACGCTTATAGAAGAGCTAAGAGAAAATCAGCATAGTTTCTGCAAAGGATGTTCTGGTACACGTGGACTTCCCAAAGGCTGTTGACAGGGTACCTCACGGGGTCCTATTATGGATTAAAAATTGGTTAAACATCATGCAGCTGAGAGTAGGGATAAATGGACAGCTCTCACAATGAGGGGAAGTGAATAGCGGCATCCCACAAGGATCAGTATTGGGACCAGTGCTATTGAATTTGTTTATACATGTTTTGAATTGGCAATGAGAAGTGTAGTGTCCAGATTTGTGGATGATACCCAGTTATTTAGGATGATAAAAACCAAGTTGAATTGTAAAGAGCTAGAGTAGGATCTCTGTAAATTGGGTGAGTGGGTAACAAAAATGCAAATGAAGTTCAGTGTTGGCAAACATAAGGTGAGGCACACTGGAATAAAAATCCTAACTTTAAATATACATTGATAGGTTTTGAGACCAAGTTGAGACCAAGATTAAAAGAAATATTGGTGTTGTGGGAAATGGTGTACAGAAGCAGTGAAACAGGCTACCTCCATGATGGAGGATATTAGGAAAGGGACTGAGAATAAAACAGCCAATCTTGTACAGACCAATAGCACACCTACATTTGGAATACCTTGTACAGCAGGGGTCCCCAACATGGTGCTCATGGGCACCGTGACCCCCACCAATACCTTTCCTGGCACACACCAAATGCTTTCAGAAATTGGGTGGGGCTAGGTGGGCCCTTTTCCCAGCAGGGCTTCTGATTGGCTGTGCAGATGTAAAAATATCTTGTTAAACAGAGCTTCTGCCTGAAATCTGGAAGGGTCATTATTAGAGTTATATATAACCTTGATCCCTGACATTTTGTGATTGGCCCCACCTCCTGTGGCAGCCATTTTGTGATTGTGCCCACTACTAGGGCTGTAAACCTCCAGGTACTAGCTGGAGATCTCCTGCTATTACAATTAATCTCCAGCCGATAGAGATCAGTTCACCTGGAGAAAATGGCTGCCTTTGGCAACTGGACTCTATGGCATTGAAGTCCCTCCCCTCCCCAAACCCCACCCTTCTCAGGCTCCACCCCAAAAACCTCCCGCTGATTGTGAAGAGGGACCTGGCAACCCTACCCACTACCCTTTGTCAGAATTTCAAAGGTGCCCACAGGTACAAAAAGGTTGGGGACCCCTGCAGTTTCATCATTATATCTCCTCCCGCCCTGCAAATGCAGATCTAGAAAAAAATACACAAGAGAGCAACCAATGTGGTTAAGGGGTTGGAGCACCTTTCTTATGGGGAAAGGCTCAAGTGCCTGGGACAATTCAGTTTAAATAAAAGACAACTAAGGGAGAAGTGATAAAGGTTTACAGAACGGTGCATGGGGTGGAGAAAGTGAATAAAGAAAACTTTTTCTCTCTCTCCCATGATACTAGGACTCCGGGGTGCCCAATGAAGTTGGGGTCCAATAGGTTCAGGACAGACAGAATGAAATACTTATTTACCCAGCGAATAGTTAAATTGTGGAATTCACTACCAGTGGACATAATGCTGGCCATGAGTACAGATGGCTTTAAAAGGGGATCAGACAGTGTCATGGAGGATATGGTGAGTAAAGGGAGCCTCCATGTTCATTGACAGTATACCTCTGAAACCCACTGCTAGGAGGCAGCATGAGGGGCAGGCCTTGGCTGCAGGGCCCTGCAGGGTGACTGGTTTGCTGCTGTGTGAAGCAGAGTGCTGGACTAGATGGATCATTGGTCTGATTTAACAGGGTTCTTATGATTTTATATGCCTGAGGAGATCAAGAAGGCCCCTACATTTCTATCATTTTGCAGCATATACAAAAACAGAAAGGTTCAGGAGGGCATTTTTATAAAGGGATTAGAACTGTAGCATAATGGAACAAATCAGGAGGTTGCTTTTGTTAGGGACAGGACTTCAGTCTATTGCAGTGTTTACTGTACATGTTACCTTCCTTTTACTGTATTGTCTTATACCTTTGCAACCCACTTATTGCATTGTGATATGTCATGCCTTAGACAGGTTTTTGTTCGCATTGTTCTCAAATTCTTTAATCCTAGTCCTACTGAATTGGCGGTTTTTATTGAATTTTTTTTATATTTTATAATCTGCCTTGAGTCCCACTGAAAGATAAAGCGCTTTCTTGTCACATGGGTATGTACCAAATGAGTAGAATCTATGTTTCCTACAAGCTGATGCATTGCTGCTGTCATGCCCAGAATCTAGTTCAGTCAAATATCCTATTAGCTGAGACCATTTTTGTGCAACCCTGGAAGCTGTTTGAAGGGCAGAGTTCCTCTGCACATGTACAAACTTGCTTCTCCTTCACTGAGAGCCAACGTGGTGTAGAGGTTAAGAACAGTGGTTTGGAGCGGTGAACTCTGATCTGGAGAACCAGGTTTGATTTCCCACTCCTCCACATGAGTGGTGGAGGCTAATCTGGTTAACTGGATTTGTTTCCCCATTCCTACACATGAAGCCAGCTGGGTGACCTTGGGCTAGTCACAGTCTCTCAGCCCCACCTACCTCACAGGGTGCTTGTGGGGAGGGGAAGGGAAAGTGATTGTAAGCTGGTTTGATTCTCCCTTAAGTGGTAGAGAAAGTTGGCATATAAAAACCAACCCTTCTTCTCCTCCTCCTTCACTAGTGAGTTACTGTAGTGGCAAGTACTTGCTTTTAGTCATGCTAGAGCAGTCATGTCCAAAGTCCAGCCCGGGGGCCAATTGTGGCCCCTGGGCCGGTTTAATACGGCCCCCCAGCCTGTTTTGCAGAGAGAGAAAAGGGGGCGTGTGGGGGCTGCGCCTGTGCTTTGCATCCCCGACCAAAGGGGCGACGCTTGGGCGGAGGGTCGCCTTGATTGGCTGTCTCAGCCCCACCCCCCGGAATGAAGGCCAGTGAGTCTGAAACCCTAGAGAGGCCACTTCCTTCTTACCCAGAGCCCGTGCGTGGGGATGCAGCCTTTGTTGTTCTGACACATGGAAAAGCAGCAGCAGCTCCTCCCGAGTGGGTCAAGAGGGATCCTGAGGATGGGTTGGGGGGGACTCGAGGGTGGGAAAGGTGGCGGAGAAAGGGAAATGCAAGGGAGGTCAGAGGCTGGCCCCAATCCGGGAGAGGAAAGACACCCCCACACACACACACACACAAACACCGAAAAGCCTGGGAGTGGGGGGGCTGCTCCGTCTGGCTCTCCTTTTTCCTCCTTCCTCTGCAGAAGGCTGGGGTGGGGGGGAGATGCAGCCCCTTCCCTGCATTGCGGAGGCCTCGCGAGGGATCCAGATTTGCAGGGTGGGTGGGAGGGAGGAGGGGAGAGACTGGATGGGTCTTGAGTGGGGGGATTGTGAGTCAAGGAAAGGCAGGGGGAGAGGGGGCTGGATTTGGGGGCAGGAAGTGTTTGGAATCAGACCCCCCCCCCAAGCAGGTTCTCTCCAAGGCAAGTGGCTGCTTCAAAAGAAGGGATGGGGTGGGGGAAATAAATGACTCCTGGCATGTATCATGTTTGGAAACGAGGCGCGTTCAGACGGGGCCGAGTCTACAGAGGACACCCGTGTTCATTCCAGAGGTCAAAGCCCTGAGCAGAGAGCAAAGAGGTCAGAAGGAAAGAAGAGAAGGGTTGGTTTTTATATGCCCACTTTCTCTACCACTTAAGGGTGGCTTACAATCGCCCTCCCCTTCCCCTCCCCACAACAGATACCCTGTGAGGTAGGTAAGGCTAAGAGAGCTGTGACTAGCCCAAGGTCACCCAGCTGGCTTCGTGTGTAGGAGCGGGAGAAACAAATCCAGCTCACCAGATTAGCCTCCACCGCTCATGTGGAGGAGTGGGCGAATCAGACCCGGTTCTCCAGATCAGACTCCACCGCTCCAAACCACCGCTCTTAACCACTACACCACGCTGGCTCTCATGGGGAGAAAAACTCCACATTCCTCCCTGCATGGGAGATGTCAGAGTGTTTGAATCTTGGACTCCATGAGAATGAAAACCAGTTTATTTCCTGGCTCAGATGAGGGGAGGACAGAATACCCCCAGCATGGTTGAAGGGAGAGAGTCGACAGTCCCAGAGAGGCACATGAGCTGGGGGTGGGGAGGAAGAGTTCCTGCTCCCTCCCTACAGAAGGAAGGTTGGAGATTTAGAAGCTGGGGGGGGCGTCCAGTGAGCTTAAAGGGGTTTTGGGGAAAGGAAGGAATGTAGCCATGGTTTTTGTGGTGCAGTCTGTGGTTATGGGCATAATAAGTATGCCGTTTGTAATAAACTTTGCATAAAATAGTTAATTTGCATTTCATTAATTTAATTAAGAATGTCAAGCAAAATGGTCGGCCCTCGTGCATGTTCGCTTCATCAAATCTGGCTCTCTTTGAAAAGGTTTGGCACCCCTGTTATAGAGCATTGGCACACCCATTCTATCCATTTCAAGTATTGATGTTTTGGAGTCACATTCAGTGGTATTTAAACCTGATAGAACAGAAGGATAATCCACGTGTCTGGTTTGTACATAGGACCAGTCAGTAGTAAATTTGGGTTGGTTCACATAGCTAACTTACCCTTTTTCACTGTTCTCAGGTTTGTGGGAGACAACCTTTCCAGTGAACATGCAGGAAGAAAACCGACTGCTGCAGAAGGAGCTCTCGCGCCTTGAAGACCTGTTGGCTCAAACCCGTGCAGAGAAAGATGAGCTGGCTAGCAAATACCAGGCAATTAATGAGAGGGTAAGATCAGGGTTAGAAATCCATCTAAAATATTAACTAAATCAAAAGATTACGATAGCAGCTTACATCAAAGTCATGTAAAGGGAAGAATTTCATTTATATCACCCCTGCTGTTGGTCTGGTGCTCTTATGTGGCTTATGACTAAAGCAAGAAAAACCTGCCCTGGAAGGCCTCTGGTATCACTGTAATTTTGCAAACTGGGGTGGCTATAACATCCTGTGAGGAAAGGAAGCGATCCTAAGCAGGAAGAGTTCTTAGGACTGCAGCCAAAGGCATATTGGGGGGAGCAAGGATCAAGGAAGACTAGAAGGAGCTCAATGGGTTGTTAATGAACTGTTTGGCCTTGTTTGGTAGAAATAGGTATTTTTTAGTAACAGAAAACAAAGAAATGCTATTCAGGCAAAATGATCCCTGCTACTTCTACTAGCAGGGGATAAAACAATTTATGAAGAAGCTCAGAAATCAAATGGTTAGAGTAGCTGCATTTTAAACCTCAGCAGCTTTCTGTCGTTGTGATACAGCACTGACCTTTTGAAGGCGAATTGCAAGGAATCACATTCTGATATACAAATGTTGGGAGATTATGGTGTGCAGACATAGCCCATTGATAACTCCTCCGGCGTGCTCAAGCAGAGAGGGTGTTTAGCTCCTATTTTCACACACTGCTACTTTCTGGAGCCTGCAGATGCAGCTGGTCATGGTGTTTATCTCCGCTGCTTTCTTCCTCGGGAGGAACTTGCTTGGTTCGCTGCCTGGAGAGTACAAGGATGCAGCACATTCTTGGCCCAACACAGATTCCCATCCAGAGAAGCATAAATAATTACAAGTCCAAACAATCTCTCACTCCAGTCCTCATGACAGGCACGAAGTTCCAGGCCTGACTCAGCACCAAGCCCTCCCGAAAGCCATTCCAATAGGCCTGGGACGGGTGCCCTGATCCCAGCTGCTTATGTTAGTGTGGTGTTGCTGCTGAATGGAATGCGTGCTGAATGGGAATGCAGAAGCAGAATGAATGGGAGACTTCTTGGTTTCATGTTTAAAATCGGATTTCTTTTTATCTGTTGTTGGATGTCTCTGGTGTGAGTAGGGACAGGCCCTTTTCCTGCCCTGCCCTGAAACAGCCCCAAGGGTGCTGTTTGCACCATTGGAAAACCTCTGTGTGCCCCATAGGGACATGGAGAGTCCCCAACAAGGCAAAGAGTGCCCCCCAAGGGCTGTCATTTCAGGGAAATGGTGTGGGGGAGAGGCGTGCTGTGGGTCCTGATCCTGCACATCTGAGAACCCAGCGGCAAACTCACAAAAGCATGTCTGATTGCAAGTCCTTGTGGGTGAACCCAAAGACTTACTAACATGTAGTTGGGCCCTCTGAGCGTGGATTTGAGCCAAGGTCTCCCAGATCCTAGTCTGACATTCTAAACATTACGCCATGTAGCAGAAGCAGTCCTGAACAGGTTTACTCAGAAGTGGGGCTTATTCCCAGGAAAGTATTTTTAGGATTGCAGCTTGCCTCTCTGTACTGGTAGAGAAAATTTGAGTTGTGTATATTTTAATATATTGCATTTAATTATGCTATTCCTTATGCAAGTTTCTGTGGTTGCATATGTTGCAGTGTCTAGGCACTGTTTGTAACTCATATTTCTTATTGTTACAAGCAAAGTTTGTAGCCCTTGTAACTGCTGTTGCATTACTAGTTGTGATGCATACCTATTCTCTCCAGGATCAGAGGAGCATAATAGGTTCTGTGGAACACAGGCAGGATGGTGCTGCTGCAGTTGTCTTGTTTGTGGTTTCCTAGAGGCACCTGGTTGGCCACTGTGTGAACAGACTGCTGGACTTTATGGACCCTGGCTTTATGGATCCAGCATGGCTTTTCTTATGTTCTTATGAAAATAAGCTGGCAGTGTCAGTAGAAGGCCCATACTCAGCAGTGCTAGTTTTCCTTCTCTTAAGACTTTTACTTATGTTATGTCGAGTGTACAAACCTATTCTTTATAACTTGTCCATAACTCTCCTACCCTTCCTGCCAAATCTGTACAATTCGAACAAACTGTTATGTGTCATATTCTTCTGTGGATTTCAGGGAAGGCTGCATAACAAATCTGAAAGAAAGGGAGAAAGAAAAAAAATCAAATCTAGTTCATATAAAATAAGCATCAATGGAGCATGCATGTAGATTTTGAGTGTTTGAGATTTTGCATACCCATTTCAAAGCCTTGCGCGTGGAAGATCTGGAAGAAAAAAATTGACTGAAAGTTTATGGACAGATGTCAGCTATTTGGGGAGCTTTGAAGTTCCTTGGAGATCATTTTGTTCACTTGCATGGTTGTATCGTGCTATGTTGGACTTGCCTTGTATTTCAGGAGCTGGCCCTTGGGCTCATGGTTCTTGCTTTACCATTTGAATAGGGGAGGGTCTTTGCTTTTGTAGCTGGAACAAGCACTGCAAGGAGAGGAGGAAGGAAGCACACTTTTTCTGCAGATGAGGCAGCAGTTCAAAGAGGATGAGAAGGCGTACAACCACAAGCTGCAGGCCTACCAGGACGGGCAGCAGCGCCAGGCTCAGCTAGTGCAGAAGATGCAGAACAAGGTGGGTGGTGGCACCTTGGCCATGTTTCTTGGGCAGGAAAATAGTGAGGTTTCTTCAGGATGACCCTGAACAGGAGGTCCTCAAGAGGATTCAGGAGGACTGAACAGTGGAACTTTGTACAGAAGTTCTCTGACATTTAACAGTCTTGTTTTATGGCCAGGCTGGCGCCTCAAAGTCTGGGGGCTCCAATTGTATCTGGGGTGCATAGCATGATGTCCATGCAAATTAGCTTCCAAACTGAGGAAAAAGGCTTAAATGCAAGAAAAATAAGGCACCGAAAACATTTATTTTGGTGGAAAACGACATCCTGTGAACAGTCCTTTGTTGTGGTCATCAAAAATCTGTTTTTAAGAGATGGTCATGGTGCGGGAAAACAAAGCATCTATGCGGGGCAACGTTCAGTTTGACAGCAGGTTTCCAGGGGGGAGGGTGATACCAGAGCCAGCCAAAGTCTTGATCATGGGGGCTGTCTGAAGGAGATTGCTCATCCATGCAGGTGAGGCTATTCCTTCGGAAGCCTGGTGGTAGCAGCAGTTGAAGCTGGCACTTTTCATTTGGAGGGTAAATCCCTCCAGACAGGACTTGGTGAGCCCTGTCTTTTAAAAAAAAAAACTTATGCTTGATACAAATTAATCCACTGAATGTTTGGTCAGACCATATTGGCTCTGATTACATGACCCCGATCTCAAAAGGGCCCCAACTATGGGGCCCTAACAAAACCAGTCAAAAAAAGATAGAAAAATTGGAGAAAGCACAGAGATGTGCCTCTGAGCAAAGGCGAATAGCTGAACCTGAAAAAGCTGAATACGTATTCGGCTTTTTTGGGAATTGCCTATTCAGCTTTGGGAAGATCCCCAGGTTTTGGTGTTCGGTAAACCCGAAGCCCGAAAATTACCAAAACGTCTAATTTCAGGTTTATTTTCGGTTCAGGTTTATTGATAAGCACAACCCTACTTTTGTATTGTTTTCAGGATCTGTTAAGCTGCCTGGCAAGCAGTGTTAGATACTTGCTAATGAAAAATCCCTCCCATCTACATCTCTCCAAAGCTCCTGGAGGGACTAGGAAGACTTTGAGTTGTTTAAAGGGACCAGTAGCTCTGATGTTAAGAAGAACATATTGTATTCTTTTTAAAGCTTCTAGAGATCCCTTCCATCTTCAGGTCTCTCATCTGATGTTTCTCATTCCCCACCACATTGGCAGTCACAGTTTATCTTGGGTTCTGCTTAATCAGCCAAGATTGGAAGCCAAGGCACAGGAAAATCACAGTCACCAGTGCTAGTACCAGGACTGCATCAGGGGCATTTCTTCATGACAATTACTTTAATATTGTCATTTCATTCTCCCACCCCCTTGCAGATGTTTTTCTCAGGCTTATATTCTCAATGGATGCTGCTGGGAAGACAGCTTTACTTTCCTCAACTATCATTCTCCCCAAACACTTCTAACAATTGGTGTTTTTATACGGCCCATCCCAAAGACTCCAGTTTATCTGCTACACAGACTTCCCTTCTCTCTGGCTTCTGGAATAATCATGGATTTAAACTTATGATCGCTTCTGCTCTCCAGTAGTTCTGGCTGTAGACTTGGCCTAGCATGCCACAAATTAAAATGTCAGTTGTTCATCCATCTTTAACAAGGCGGATTCAGGCAAGGAGAACATGATTAGTTAGTGACTCCAGTGCACGAAGCTGATCTCAACTAACTGAAGAGAACCAGGGTGTTCCAGAACAGCCACTTGTTGGCATCACTTTGCATAAGGAAAAGTGGCAAAGAGGTTTACTGCGGTATATAACCACTGTAGTATATCACCAGAACAAGACCATATTGAGAAAATAGAGGAGCTGTGTGTGGGGACAGGAAGTGAGGGATTGCACACGGAACATACTAAATTAATCTGTGTCCTCAAATTAGAGAACGGCACTTCCTGATTTCTTCTTGTCTTTATACCTATGAATTCTATATTTTTTAGAGCCAAAGTATTAGGATTAGGGAACATTTCTAGGAGATTGTTTATTCAATGTAGGTACCAGTTCCAACCTTGGCGAAGTGTTTCTGGAAAATCTTTGAGTTTTCAGACAAGTGGGCTAGAACATTTAAAGTTATGTAATGTGGAGTTTGCATAGAATGGGGTGGGCATTAGGATATTGATTGGTAGCATGAATATGATGGGTATCACCATAGTGTGACTCTAGATGTGGAAGAACATTTCCAGTTCTGTTCATCTGACTACCATCCCTGGTCTATTTTTATTGCACAATGACCATCCACATCCCATCCAATATCTTGGTAGTAGTCCAAGGAGGCTTTTGGCTTCTCTTTAGCATTGATTGAAAACCCATTCAGTGGAAGAGCATTTGCTTGGCATGCAGAAGGTCCCAGGTTCAATCCCCGGCATCTCCAGTTAAAGGGACTAGGCAAGGAGGTGATGTGAAAGACCTCTGCCTGAGACCCCGGAGAGCCGCTGCCAGTCTGCATAGACAATGCTGACTTTGATGGACCAAAGGTCTGATTCAGTATAAGGCAGTTTCATATGTTATTATGTACTGTTGGCCTAGATTTCGGTTCTTGGGAGGACTAAATATCAGAATTAATCTGGGTTGCAATCACCTGAACTACTTCTTTCTTGCTTTCTCTTTCAATTCTCTCTGCCTGAATCTTTTGTCCTTTCTGCTTCTTGGTATAGATGCTGCAATACAAGAAAAGATGTGGGGAGCTGGAGCAGCAACTGCTGGAGAAAACCTCTGAGTGCGAGCATCAGAAACAGATGGTCTGTGTGGCTTTTTTCATGCTGCAAATAATGATGATGAAGCATGTGGCAGTTTGACTCTTAACATCATGGGCAATTTGTATATCACTATCCCATCATGCCACACACATTTAATTGGAGCACGAGCTTGGCAGACAGCCTAGCCTAATGGCATATCTGGTACAAACACTCCTTTGTATAGTTCATATCATTTAAAGGCTTCCCCAGGTTTTTGGGATGTCCAGTGTTTTACTAATACATGGGTCACATAGCTAGCCAGTCAGGCACTTTATTTTATGAAAGCGTTATTGAGCACAGAGCCTTTTTCACAGCAGGGTACAAACTATCTCTGAAAGATAAATAAAGCACTTGAGTACAATTTACAGACTGTGTGAGGTCTAGAGATAGGATTGTAGTTCCTGGAGGGAAGCCTGTACAGGAGTATAATATACATGTTAACCCCAAGCACATTACTGTAGTGGTCATCTGAAGGCATTTACCATAGCTGTTTAATTCCATATCCATAATGGATCACACACAGTGCTTACCTGAAAACAAACAGGTTTACTATTCAGTACCACTATTAATCTACCCGTGCTGTTCAAGCTAGTGACTGAAACTATAGGGTCTCAGTGAAGGGCATCGAGATCAAAGGGGCCAGAGTGGGACTCTGGGAAGAAGCATCATATCATGTGGTGGCAGGATTGACAATACTCTTATATATTTAAAGGTTGAAGCCCAGAAAAACCAAGTTAATGTTCATGTCTGGGTCATTGCAGTCCCCTGGTAACTGACTCAGGGTGGTTGTTTGCATATCCCAGGACTTACTTGCTGAAATTTTGGGGAACCAGAAACTTTGCCATGGCTCCAGGTCACCACCCACCAAATCTTTGCCCTTTTCCCTGTATGAGGCAATCAACTAGCCTGCCTCTTATCAAGTTCTACCCCCTTGTGAATGGTGTTCTCATATTTGAAGGTGGGTTCCACCTTCCAATTGTGCACCATCATCTTCCCAGTTGCTGACCGTTCCTCTTCCTGAGCACCTACATATTGTGTCAGTTCAGTGTGGATAATCTCATAGAAGACCAGGGCATTATATCCCAACAGTATGGGGTAAGGCAAGTATTCCAGTCTTGAAAGGTCAGTCTCTTATGCGAGCCTGTCGGCTGTTATTTGACTGTCAATTGCACTCCCTGCCATTCTTATACATGAATCCAGGGATATGCTACCGGTAGCTTGAGGGTGCTTACCATCTTAGTCTGCAGAGCTCCAGATGCTTCGTTATCCACTCCCTTTCTAGAGGGTGTGTAAAGACCTGCTGCCTGGGACTGGGAAGAGAGAGGCTTCTCACCATTTTAGATAGCAGAGTTCCAGCTCCACTTCCTTCCTAGAAGTGGTATTGAGACTGCCTGCACTGTGAAAAGAGGCTGTTCACCATCTCATCCTGTAGAGTTTTAGTTACTCTAGTTTCCACCCCTTTCTTTTGAGTTGATTCAAAGATCTGTTGCTTGGGATTCAGAAAGGTGAGGACATGAAATCAGGCACCAGACTATCTGTAAACTGTCACGAGGCAGTTTTCCATCTGAGCTTCTCAATTCACCTTTGCTGTTGCTGGAGAAATGGGAGAAAACAGGTGACCAATGGATGGCCATGGAGGGAGTTCTGAGAGCACCCATGCCCTCTTAACTTCCTGCTTCCAGCCCCCGTGCTTATTTTTGTAGAGATTTGTGGAGCATGAGAGCAAGGGCTTGGTATTTTATTCAGGTTTCTGGAGGTGGCTGAATCATTGAGGGTAGAGGGTTGCCACTCTTTCATTGGTTCTGGGCAGAGTGAGATATGCTAATAGGGGGATGTGCCAGTTAAGACAAAGTCATACCCAACAAGTAGTGACTGTTTCTTCTTCTGGACTCTCTCTCAACCTTCTGCTGCCAGATATTCAGGTGCTGCTGCTGAACTTAAAGAAACATGAGGGAAAACATATTATCATACCATTTCAGTGATGGAGATGTAAATTAAGGTGTTGTTGTTTTTTTACTTCTTGGCCACTATTGCATTGCAGGTAGCCATCCAGCTGAGCTGCTCTGAGAGGCTTCTGAATGTCATCCAAATATGTTATTTCCTTGGGAGATTCAGCAGCTCATTATGGCCAGCTTGTGAGGCCTTTTGCAGATAAAATAGCTTGCTCTGCAGCTGTGACAGTCAAATCTCAGGATGCTTCTAAGGTCCAGCCCCTATCGGTTTGGTTACATTTTGGTGGATGCCTTTCTGTTAGTGCAGCTCAAGGATATTGGCAAGCTTCTTGGAGAGGTGTGGCCTACCCCTTCCTCACTCCATCTTTGCCCTTCATCATTTATAACAAAACGTTATGAGTATCTCCAGGTGGATCCTGGAGGTGATCAATGCCTCCTGGAAAGAGAAAATGGTGCCTAAAGAAGGTGGTAGTTCAGGCTGTATTGAAAAAGGTCTCTTTAGATCCCAAGGATCAAAATAATTTTCAGCCAGTTGTTGACTTTCACCAGGAATGGGAGAGGGGAAGTGCATTTTTGATGGACTGTTTTGTAGTTCTTGATTATATAAACCATTGTACCCTTCTGGATCATTTGGCTAGGATGGGAATTGAGGATACCATTTTCCAGTGGTTTGAGTCTTACATGACTCCTTGTTTACAGTAAATGCAGCTGAGTTAGTTTTGTTCAACACCAGTGTTATTGTGGCATGGTGTTCCCCAATGTTCGTTTTTTTTTCCTGCCATGCTGCTTAATATCTGCATGAAACTACAGGGACAAGTCATGCAGAGTTAGGTGGATAAATTGGTTTCTGGAATTCGTGAGACCTGTAGATATGCAGTAATATGGGAAATGTAACAGTCATGAAAAGAAGCACAGGGCCCTGCAGAATGGCTACCTCTTCTGTATCTATTAGAAGCCCTGCTCAGAGCCCTTCATGTATCTAAAGCCTTAGCAGGTATTGTCCTTACGTTGCCTAGTTTTTCTGTGAGCTTGGAGGGTTTGAAACTTTAAAAAAGCTGAGGATTTCTAGATTCTGAGAAAATGGTAATCTATTAAAGAGGTTGTGTTCTTTTTAGTGTATTAACGGTCATGTCTATTTCTGAACTTCCTGCCAATAAATCAGTCTGTCCCTTAATCAGTACTGTTCTACAATTTGTCTTCTTTCCTCATCCTTAGCTCCAAACACGTTTAGACTCAACAGAGTTGCGTTTACGTCGTTTTGAGCATGACCACAGTACAGAGTTGGAGAGTGCCCTCATCCACTTGGAGGAGGAGCAGCAGAGGTGAGGTTAACAGTTTGCTGAGGGTGATTAATGTCCAAGGTAGAATGTATGGGGAAGGCATTTCTTTAGGTTCTGAAGGCTGAGGTCATAAGCAACTTTAAAGGGCAAGACAAGCTCCTTCAGTTGGACCTGGATACCAAATAGGTAGTTGTTTCAGGACTGAGTTGTACAGTCTTTGCAGCCTGTATCAATTAGAAAGCTGCCCGCTGTATTTTATACAAACAGTTGGTTTTGAACTTTTTTCAAGGGCAATTCCCATCTAGATTCATTCCATTTAACAAAAGCTCTATAAAGGGTGGAGGGTCGGTCAGGGTCACAGCATGAGTTATAATAAATGACTCAACGTTTTAGATCATGTTATAGTATAGATTATCAAGGTGTGAATCATTCAGGTGAAATCCCAGTAATCAAAAAGAGGGTGCAGCTGGAGTGCCAGACACATTGAAAAAGGTGCTTCTGTTACCTGAGGATCTGAGAACAAATCACTGCCATGGTACATTCTAGACAGAGGTGTTCCATCTACTCTGTGGTTTGTGTGATTAAGACTCAGAGAAGATCAAATCTAGAAAATACAGGAGTGATTTGGGGCAGTAGAAATATTAACTTGGCAGGTATAATCAAGTAATGTTCTTGTGCTGACTGTATTCATGAATAAATGGTTTGATAGTGATGGAACTAAACCTGGTTTGTTTTAGGGCTCATGCAGTCCCTCCTCTCCTTAAGTGCGGAGGCAAGATTAAAGACTTCCAAATTTCAGAAGGCTTTAATATAGTCTCTCTTTGTTATTTTGCCCAAATAGGGCCAAATTAACAAATTTCAGTTTGTTTCTTACTAACAAATTAGGGGAAACTGCCAATTTGTTAAAGCATCCAATTCAGACATCACAAAAAAAATTCTTTAGATTGAGAAATTCCTAAACCAGGAAGTCTTCTTTCTTGGCTCTGCATGTGAGAGCAGAGGTGGGGAGTGGGTGCGCCATCCTGAAAATAAACCAGACTCTGTCTTGTCGCAAACTCAGTTTGCTCATGATGTCTGAATGCAGTCACTGATATAAAGTATGAATGTTGTACTAGCAATTGTGGCTCATGCAGAGCCTTAATGCGGTGGGAGCCTGGACTTTAGAACAAGGATTTGGAATGAATCACGCAGGCAGAAGCCCCCAGCACTGTGCCCATTATGTCAGTAGTGCTGGCCAGATCAATGAAGTGCCCACTGAGAATGACCTCAGAACCTTGGATCTATTTTGTTCCATAAACAACCTTTTTGGAGAAGATTGTACCTATTTGGCAGTGTTGGTGGGTTGAGGAGGTAGTATATGCCAAGGGGTTGAGTTCCTTTTCCAAATGTCCCCTGTAGGAGAGAATGTTCTATCTGTGTAATAACTGAAATGTCTTGCTGAATGAGCATGGAGACATGCAGGAATTCAAGAATATAATAGAACTCTACTACCCTGTGCTGGTCAGGAAGGAAAATATTGTCTGTAGTTTGCTTTTATCATAGGAGTACCAACCTTTCCCAGATGAATACTCTACTGCGGGAACAGCTGGATCAGATGAAGTCTTCAAATCAGAGACTGGCAGGAGAGCTTAAGAAGGCAGCTATGGATGTGCAAATGCTGAAGAGTGAAATGGGACAGAAAGAATCCCAGTTGCACAAGGGCAGGGAGGTAAATCCTATTAACTTCATAACTACCTTGCAAGATCATGCTTTGAGAGTCATACACTTCATTCTCCAGCTGCCACAGAGTATCCCATGGGACAAGGCAAAAGGGGGTTGACCTTGATTTCAGACAGCATGAAAAGTGACCCATTGATAGGATCAGAACACCAGGACCAGAGAATTCCATGAATATCAGCTCCATCATTTCCCCTTTCCCTGGATCTGTTCCAAATGGATCCTTTTGAAAAAAAATCCTTTAGATCCTAGCTGGTAGAAAGTTGTAACTCTCTACCATACCCCCCTTCCCTCTGCTGGTACAATTGGAAAAAGAGACAAGAGAGAAATTTATTTGGTTCTCTCTCAGTCTTCCTGGTGAATCTGATACCAGCAGAAATTGTGTAGGACTTCTTTTCCATGTTTCTGTATCCAGGGATACAAACAGGGAGGCAATTTCTAGCTGGTGTCAGAATTAAATATTAAATTGCTGTTTTTCCAAATTCACAGTGCAATCCTGAGTAGTGAGGGGGGCAGTTGGGACGGGCCTGGGCATAGCACAAGCGCCGCCTCCTGAAAATTTAAAAAACCCCAAGCACTGAGAAACTGCTCCATTGAGTTACATGGGGCTAGGGCTGTTGAAAAAAAAATTCGGTAAAATTCGGATTCGGCAAAATTCAGCCCGTTTTTATTCAGGAAATGCCGAAGTCCGAACTCCCCCGCTTCAGGTCCGTGCAATTCGGCATGAGGTCCGGAGTTCGGGGGGAAATTCGGCCGAATACAGCCATTAAAATCACAACCGCACCTTTCCGCGGCTCCGGGGGGCATTTTTGGGGGTAGAGGTCCCAAACTTTCAGCGTAGCTTCAAAGGACCCTTCTTGCAATAACCCCCAAGTTTTGTAAAGATTGGATCAGCGGGGGCTGAGATATGGGCCCCGAAAGGGGTCCCCCTCCTTAATGTGCATTTGCAATTAGCAGAGCTTGCCGCCCACTCAAAGCTCCCAGCCCCAACAAACAGCTGAGCTGCGGGGAGCAAGGGCGGGGCAGGTACGAAGAAGTTTGCAAACCATGAAAAGCAACACAACCATGCAAACCATCACGTTTGCAACCATGCAAAGCAACACCTGACGCCTGGGAGTTTGCAAACCATGGAAAGGGACAGAAGAAGTTTGCAAACCATGCAAAGCAACACAACCATGCAAAGCAACACGTTTGCAACCATGCAAAGCAACACCTGACACCTGGGAGTTTGCAAATCATGGAAAGGGACAGAGGCATGCTAGCTAAGCATCAGGAGCAGGACGGGGTGGAATTTCCCCTTTTGCATCGGACTCGGGACCAGGCAAATGCATTCCTTAAGTCACAATTTGAAAACAATTTTTGAGCAAGCATCAAAATAGACCTAACCGATCTTATGAATGAGGGAAAACCTGAGGACACACAACTGAAGCCCCCACCCCTCAAACCAGGGAGAGAGAAACTCGAGGGGGCACACACACTCCAGGCAGAACGGGCGAAAGCCCCCTTTGGCTTCCCCCCCACCCACAGAAACTGCTCCCTCCCCACACACACACAGACTCTGCTTCCCCCCCACACACACACACAGGAGAAAAATTATAGATTAAAGCCCCAAAAGGGGTCTTACTGTGGATGTCTTCTGTTCCATCAGGAGGGACTGGGAGGACTGAATAATCCAATATGATTCCATTTAAGCACGGGAGGTTTTGCTTTGGATTTGCCGCTCTCGAGATGCACACAGGATTGGCTGATCCCATTCATCCCAATAGGGAAAAGGGGGGACCCCATATCTCGGGACCCCCTGACCCAATGTTTACAAAACTTGGGGGGTCTCGCAAGAAGGGTCCTTTGAAGCTCCGCTGAAAGTTTGGGGTCTCTACCCAAAAAAATGCGCCCCCTGCAGCCACGGAAAGGAGCGAATGTGTGCTTTAAATTGAATAAAAATGCACATTAAGGGGAGGACCCCTTTCGGGCCCCATATCTCGGGACCTCCTGACCCAATGTTTACAAAAATTGGGGGGTCTTGCAAGAAGGGTCCTTTGAAGCTCCGCTGAAAGTTTGGGGACTCTACCCCCAAAAATGCGCCCCCTGCAGCCACGGAAAGGAGCGAATGTGCACAAGCACACACACCCCACGGGGATTTCTCTCTCACACACAAACAAATACTCTCTCTTTTCCTGGGCCGCGCAGCAGCTAGGCTCATGCACTCAATCGCTCAAACTGATTGGCCAGAAGAAGACCCAGCTTGGCCACCGATTGGCTGCAGGAAAATGCTGCTTACTAACTGACGGTTATGCTGCTGCGCCAAACTCCGAATTTGCCGAATTTATTCGCCAAACACCCCGAATTCGCTGAATTCGGTTCCCCGTTTTCCCGCCTTTTTTGTGTTCGGTTCCATCCGAACTAAAAACCGCCGAATCGGGAAATTCAGCTGTTTTTTGGTTTCAGGACGAACCGAATCGACAGCCCTACATGGGGCTACACCTCCCTTTTTGCAGGTGCAAGTTCGCGTCTGCAAAAGGAGGCGTTCCCTGGGCGAAAGGGCTGAGGGAGCTGACTAAAGTAATCCCTGAACCCAGAAACATCCCCTTTTTTGTTGTCAGGAACCTTGCACTGCCACAATTAATTTTCTGGAAAATTGTTAGCATAAGTCCTATAGTTTGAAATTATTTTCACTACAAATCCAATTAAGAAGAGTTGGTTTTTATACCCTGATTTTCTCTACCTTTAAGGAGTCTCAGACTGGCTTACAGTTGCCTTCCCTTCCTTTCCCCACAACAAACACCTTGTGAAGTAGGTGGGGTTGGGAGAGTTCTGAGAGAACTATGACTAGCCCAACGTCACCCAACAGGCTTAATGTGAAGGAGTGGGGAATCAAACCCAGTTCTCCAGATTAGAGTCCACCGCTCTTAAACACTACAACACGATAGCTGGTGATTGTTTTTATTTTGAACAGTTTATCCCAGATCACAGGTTACTATTTAGAAAATGTAGGGTGTACATAGATTAACTCTAAGAAACATTATTGTAGAATCACTGAATTCAGGGTTACTGTCCTAAACAATGTGGGTTTGTTTCTGTGTGTATAGAATTCAGGGCGTATAATTGCCCAATTGTTCAGTACCTGTGGTCTGTCGGACTTATTCCATGTTTTCAGCATTTTATCCAAAGGAAATTTTATTTATTTATTTATATACTGTCTTGTAGCCATAAACCCCTTCTGTATGTCTGTTGAGTTAAAAAAAAGATGGGAAGGCTTACCATCAAGGAAATCATTATATTGAATATTCTTCTCTTATGTCAGTCCTCTGTTATCATTGTCCTCATGTGTTTTCCTCTCAGTTGTATCAATAGCTATGAGCCTGTCCATAGGACCAACGTCGTTTTCTCATGTCTGAAATTGCCTGGCATTATCATATGTACTATTAGATGAAGGCCAACACCGTTCTTGGCCATCAAAGTAAGAGAATCTTCCAACACTCATGTTTAAACTCTTCATCCAGTTTGACCTCGATCGTGCTGTTTCAAAGATAACTATTCTTAATCCTCATAATGTGTGTGTGTGTTAAGTGCCGTCAAGTCGCTTCCGACTCATGGCGACCTTATGAATGAAAGTCCTCCAAAATGTCCTATCTTTGACAGCCTTGCTCAGATCTTGCAAATTGAAGGCTGTGGCTTCCTTTATTGAGTCAATCCATCTCTTGTAGGGTCTTCCTCTTTTCCTGCTGCCCTCAACTTTTCCTATCATGACGGTCTTTTCCAGTGATTCTTGTCGTCTCATGACGTGACCAAAATACGATAGTCTCAGTTTAGTCATTTTAGCTACTAGGGTCAGTTCAGGCTTGATTTGATCTATAACCCACTGATTTGTTTTTTTGGCAGTCCACGGAATCCGTAACACTCTCCTCCAACACCACATTTCAAAGGAATCTATTTTCTTCCTATCAGCTTTCTTCACTGTCCAGCTTTCACACCCATACATAGTAATAGGGAATATGATGGCATGAATTAATCTAGTCTTGGTGGCCAGAGTCACATCCTTACACTTCAAAATCTTTTCTAGCTCCTTCATGGCTGCCCTTCCCAGTCTCAATCTCCTTCTAATTTCTTGGCTGCAGTCTCCCTTTTGGTTGATGGTGGAGCCAAGGAATAGCATAATAGCATGCTTGTAAATGCTTGCTGTAAACAAGCTGTGCACCAAATATATAATCTTGGCCTTCAGCTATCACTTGTTGGTTAAAGTTGAAGAGAAAGCTTTACATCTGTCCATTGTTCTTTGGCTCTGTATTCAGTTGGCACTGAGTCACCATCGGTGCAATCCTATGCAGAGTTATTCTAGTCTTAAGTCTGATGATTTTTTAAAAGTAGCACTGCATAGGAGTGCACTGTACGTTTGAAGTTTTAGCCAATTTATTTATTTGTTCGTCACCTTTCCACCCCTATGGGTTCTGTCTCTGCAACTTTTTTTCTATAATATGTGCACATATTCACAAAAACACCATTTTTTTTGGCTTCAAGCTGATTTCTAGATAATTTCACCCTGAACATTATCTATCTTCATTTGGAAGTCATTTCTAGCTTACAGAACATTCTGGTTTCACTTTGGTTTTTGACATTCTTTGTAATACTTTAACTCAGGTAGATGTACCTCTATCATCAACATAGTATAGTAGAGGGACCGTAGAAAATGGGTTCAAATCTCCATTTGGTCATCAAAACTTCCTACAAGAGGACCTTGGGCCAATGATTTTATGTTAGCGTAACCAATCTTAGGAGCCCCGTGGCACAGAGTGGTAAGCTGCAGTACTGCAGTCCAAGCTCTGCTCACGACCTGAGTCTGATCCCGACGGAAGTTGGTTTCAGGTAGCCGGCTCAAGGTTGACTCAGCCTTCCAACCTTCCAAGGTCAGTAAAATGAGTACCCAGCTTGCTGGGGGTAAAGGGAAGATGACTGGGGAAGGCACTGGCAAACCACCCCGTAAACAAAGTCTGCCTAGTAAACGTCGGGATGTGATGCCACCCCATGGGTCAGGAATGACCTGGTGCTTGCACAGGGAACCTTTACCTTTTTAACCAAACTTACATGGTTGTTGTGATGATAAAATGAGGTAACCCTGTGTACACTACCCTGAGATCCTTGGAGGAAAGGTGGGATACCAATGTTAATAATAATAATAATAATGTAATTTTTGCCACTGCTGTAGTATTTCCAGCCACTACTAACCTGCTGCAGTAGTGCCTCAGTTATCATTAAATGTTGTATTACACTTCCACAGACCTTGAGACCACCAAGGTATTACTGGAACTCTACAAGTCATTGTGAATGACTCCTCTATGAGAAGAAGCCTAGATCCAGTGAGAAATTTTGAAACCCTCTGCTCTAAACTGCAACATTGTTTTTATTTATTTATTTATTGTGCTGCATAAGAATAATCCATACGTACGGATTTACAAGCACTGAGACATGCTCATTTACGGAGCAAAATTAGCTCATTCTGAATCCTGGCCAAGCTCTGAGCTCAGAATTTTATTTGCTCAGCCAGAGTTGATGCCAGCCTCACTACAGTGTTGGAAGGGAATACATTTCCTTGAGTCCCTGGTTTGTATTTTAACTGTGCGCTTTTGTTGTGTGTGCTTGGGGATGGTGCAATACCACTGCCTGGTTGGAAAGTGCAGTGTATTGGAAAGTGAAGGTTAGTTTATATGTTATTTATTCATTTTAAAATGTTCCATTTTACAAAAAAAAATCATTACAGTTTACAGAACAAAAAATGCTGTAAAACTAGTTCAGTTATATGAGAATAGGGTTTTCTGTAATCTTTCTGCTTCCCTGTGCCAGTGGCACCAGCTCTAGATTTCTGAGGGCTTTACATAATGTCCTGTCGCTCATGCAGGAGACTTTGGAAGATGCTTTAGAACAGGAGCCCTGTGGCGCAGAGTGGTAAGCTGCAGCACTGCAGTCAAAGCTCTGCTCACGACCTGAGTTCGATCCCAACGGAAGTTGGTTTCAAGTGGCCGGCTCAAGGTTGACTCAGCCTTCCATCCTTCCGAGGTCGGTAAAATGAGGACCCAGCTTGCTGGGGGTAAAGGGAAGATGACTGGGGAAGGCACTGGCAAACCACTCCGTAAACAAAGTCTGCCTAGGAAACGTCGGGATGTGACGTCACCCCATGGGTCAGGAATGACCTGGTGCTTGCACAGAGGACCGTTACCTTACCTTTTTAGAACAGTAGTTATTACAAAAGCAAGAGATTTCTTTCTGCAGCTTCTCTTCAACCAAGTTATGAAGTGTTGGAACTGCGCTGTGCCAGTCATGCTCTTGCCATTGTTCTTCCCAGAGTTATGGCTCGTATTTAAGCAGTGAACACAGTGGGATCCTTTTGCTATGGCGGCAAGCTGTGACACTTCGTGGCAACTTTGCAGAGCTCCGCACCACTGTGGAGAGGTAGGTGCAGCATAAAGGCAATCTTGCTACCAAAGGAGTCCGGATCGCTCAGCAGACAATTACCAAGGAGAGAAATACACTCAAGATCTAACCATTCTTCCTCTGCCAGGCCTTGTTTTTTCAGAATCATTCAGTCCCATCAGCTCCAAAACTACAGTGGGGGCTAGTTGCTGAAATCCCCGTGGCCTCCAAGAATGTTAGTTTCAATAACCATGTGGTTTAAATAACATTATTTATTTTTATTTAGTATTCTTTTGGCCTATCTTTCTTCCAAGGAACTAGGGTGGCATACTCCTCCATTTTGTTTCTTGAAACAACCCTTTGGCATGAGTTAGACCGGTCCCCGGTCACTCAGTAAGTTTCATGGCAATCAGGCATTTGAAGAACCCGAGTCTTGAAGAGCCCATGCCTGGCCAACGTCTTGATGAACCCAAGTCTTGAAGAACCCACG
The DNA here is from genome assembly GCF_029931775.1 of Euleptes europaea. Classification (NCBI taxonomy): domain Eukaryota; kingdom Metazoa; phylum Chordata; class Lepidosauria; order Squamata; family Sphaerodactylidae; genus Euleptes; species Euleptes europaea. Next base: position 44,039,367 of record NC_079316.1, read on the forward strand.
CCTGGCCAAAGTTCTGACTGCTGAACTACACCATAGAAAATATAAAGGGAACTCAGATGACAAGGATTTTTACATCACTGTGATTCAGATAATACGCCGAAAATAATAAAACCCCACATGTAGGGATGGCACTTTTCATATTTTGACTCCTAAATTGCAAGCAGACATGAGGGAAAGGACACTCTGGTCTCTGCCACCAGCCAGAGGCCCAAAGCTGCTGCGTAGTTTTTTGTTTTGGGGTGGACTGGAATCCGTATTGAATTTTATTGTTAGTAAGCATCCCTAAGAACCAATTGCTCATTGAGTACACTTATTTAAAATCAATAAATATGAATATCTGAAAAATGCAAGCACAATTTTGGGCAAAACAGTAAAGAATTTAAAGGGGAAAAGAGCAAAGTTTTTTTTTTAAGTATGGTATACCTGATCTTTTACTCTTTTCGTACACATACATACATATACACAGCTAGAAACCCTAATGCGCAGTCCTAGTGATGGCTGACATCCTAGTCATATGGCAGCATAGTGGATACCAGCATGTTAGGCTTGGAGACATGAGATCATTATGTGTGTAGACTCTGATTTAAAAAAACAACAGCAACTTTTAACCCTTTTTTTACCAGAGGTCTTGCTGAAACAGGAATTGACATGGCAAGAGTGGCCCGCCGCCTCCAGACAGCCTGTCTCAATTTGGATTCTAACTTGCGTCTCTCTGAGAGCAGCTCAGCTTGTTTGCTGGAGAAGCAGCTTCGGGACAAAGTCCGGGAGATGATGCAGCTGCAGAGTCTCTGGGATGGAGAAAAAGCTGACCTAAATTCCAGGTGAGAAGAGAGCTAGTGAGTCTCTGGTCTCCAGAACGTTAGAAAGTTTAAAGGACATACAGACCGACTCCTTCCTTGTTCTGTTGCTATAGAGAAGCAGCCCTCAGTCTATTTCAGCGGATTCTAGGCAATAATGAATATTGTGGTGGGGCAAACAAATAAAACAAAAGGCCCTTTCAAAGAAGGAGATCATTGTTAGTAGTTTGAACACTTATCCCACTGGTATTTGCGGTCTACAGGTTTTGCAGGTTTTTGTGTTATTTCAGCATCCTGTTTGACTAGAGGCAACACTGGGATGAAAGAAATATATGTGTGTGCCATAGGAAGTCAAGCCACTTTCGCCTCCCTTACAGATTGTTTTTCTTTAGCCTTAAGATTTCAACATTATGTGTGAATTGGCAATTTCTGTGTCCTTTAACAAACCTATTTCTTTCCAGAAAATGGACATCCTTGGGTTACTTATTCTCCCTGGTGATCAATTATCCTGTGTCTGGTTGTGTGTTCCAGGATTACAGAACTAACTGCTTTAGGAGATAAACTTAAAGAACAGACCACAAAGAAAGAGAAGACCATCTGTGCCCTAAAAATGGACATTCAGAAATTGGTACACATATCCACAAAACCCCTCTTTCTGTTGCTGTCATATGACACAAAAACCCTTGCCAACACACATGTTCTCACAAAGAGGCACAAACTTTTGTTCATACTGCCACACACACTTACCCTCTCATACTTTCTTTGATCTTTCCCCCATGTCCATTTCTGAGAGACTGCTTATTTTTGAACACTAGGAGGCCAGTAAGGTTGGAGACCTAGAGGAGGTGCAGGACCTAAAGGACGAAATTGACTCTTTGCAGCGTACCTTGAGCAGCATCACACAGGTTTGTGCAATTTCGTCCTGTGCCCATCCCATCAAAGGAGAAGGGAATTACAGAAGGTCCATTTACCTGAAGGTCCAATTACAGTACAACTATGACTCACTACATGTTGTTTGATGATAGAAATCTAAATAATAATTGTTAATAAAGGATGGGACACAGTTCACCAGGAAGTTATGAGTTTCCTCTAAGGCCCTTTCCTGGGTACCCCTATCTTCAGAGTTTAGGTGGGTGGCTACAGCAGAAACAGTCTTGTCTGCAGTAGAACACCAGTTTTGGAACTTCCTCCTTGGCAAGATTGTTTGGCGCCATCATTACTATCCAAGTTTGGCGCCATCATTACTATCCAATCCTGTTCACAGAAGCTTTTCCTATTAATTTTTATATCTTCTACTGCTGCTAATTTTTGAAATTTCATATTTTCATATTTATATTTATTGATGTTTTAATTTTTTTATTTTTTTCAGTTTTTAACCCGCCTTCAATCCCCGGGCAAAGGGCCAGGCTCAGGGCAGCTAACATCATCAGTATCCAATACAATAAAAACAGTGCTCAGTACAATAAAAACCCACAATATACATAGATCGATAAAGTAAACAATTTAAAACAAAATATTGTCGAAGGCTTTCACGGTCAGAGTTCATTGGTTCTTGTAGATTATCTGGGCTGTATGACCGTGGTCTTGGTATTTTCTTTCCTGACGTTTCGCCAGCAGCTGTGGCAGGCATCTTCAGAGGAGTAACACTGAAGGGCAGTGTCTCTCAGTGTCAAGTGTGTAGGAAGAGTAATATATAGTCAGAAAGGGGTTAGGTTTGAGCTGAGTCATTGTCCTGCAAAAAGTATCAAAGGTAATGTGCTAATCATTGTCCTGTAAGTATCAAGATAATGTGCTAATGAGGGTGTGGTATGTTAATATGGAACCATTGTATCCTGAAATGATCTGTTAACATGTGGAATTCAAAGCTAATCCACATGGCTATTGTGGACTGTAGTCTTTGTTAGTCTGGAGGTTTTCAGGACAGGAAGCCAAGCCTTATTCATTCTTAAACTCTCTTCTTTTCTGTTAAAGTTGTGCTGATGTTTATTAATTTCAATGGCTTCTCTGTGCAATCTGACGAAATAGTTGGTAGAATTGTCCAGTATTTCAGTGTCTAGGAATAAGACCCTGTGTCCTGTTTGGGTCAGTCCATGTTCAGCCACTGCTGATTTCTTAGGTTGGCCAAGTCTGCAGTATCTTTCTTGTTCTTTTATCCTTGTTTGTATGCTGCGCTGTGTGGTCCCAATGTAAACTTGTCCACAACTGCAAGGTATGCGATATACTTCTGCAGAGGTGAGGGGGTCTCTTTTGTCTTTTGCTGATCATAGCACCTAGAAAATACAACAGATGCTACGATCAGCTAAAGACAAAAGAGTCCCCCTCACCTCTGCAGGAGTATATCGTATACCTTGCAGTTGTGGACAAGTTTACATTCGGGACCACACAACGCAGCCTTTGGCAACAGAAAGACAGCTCAGTTAAATTTGGGATCCAAACAGCTGTTGTCTTGAGTGTAAAGCACAGGACCCCTCCCCTCCCCAGTACTGATCTGAGATTTCAACTGGGCTCATAGGTGTCAATCAAGATGTAAACATATGAAACAAGCAACCAATGACCTAAATACAGCTTTAAGGGACAAGTTTTTTTTGTTGCTATTTCATTGCAACAGTAGAAAGCTACAGTAGTTGTGTGAGAATACTGAAAAATATGATACCAATATTACCAGATTATATTACTTTGTGCTGACCTTGTTTGCAACTGTAAAATAAATCACTTTTATTAGGGATGGCACCATTTCTGTTCTCAGTAAAGCCATGTGAAATTGGCGTCTGAACTAACAAGATATTAGAATCTCAGTTTCAAGTTTGGCATTTTGAAGCTTTGCTGAATGTGGCTGCCTAGCACACCAGCTTGTGTGGGATTCACTTCCTCTTTTCTCTCATCGTAGTTGGCGCTGGCTGAATCTAAGAACACAGGACTCACCTCCTTGGAAACTGCAAAAACTACAGCGGAGGAGGAGATCCTGTGGCGTACCTCCCCTCTGCGCTCCAGCTCTCCCCATCGTCGGTGGACATCGCCATCTCGGACACGTTCTCCCTGTCCAAACATGGCATTGCAGTCAGTTCAGGCCGTTATCCAGAAATCACAGCAGCGTGAACAGGTTGGCTTGATTGTAATGTACGCTGCATTTAACTATAACATGGTAATATTAAAATATAATCATCATGAAAATGTTGCCAAAAAGTTATTTAAAAATATTTGTACAATTGTACACTTCCTAGTTTTAAAAATAGACTGTATAGTGTTACGAGTTTGGATGTCCTGATTATGGTTAATGTTCTGTGACTATAGTTTTATGTGATGATTCTTGCTGATAATTTGGTGACTTGGTGACAATTTGACAAAATACAGTTTGGGAACAGCTTATAGCTTTGTCTTTGGAGATGGAGAAAATTGAGTTGACTGAAGGTGCAAATGGTGTTGGGCTCTCTCTGGGAATCTGACGCTGTTAGCAGATGTGCTGTATGCTGTTGGAGTGTCTACTTGCTTCCATTGTACTCTGCTTGCATTAGACAGATGTTGCAAAGACACCATACATCTCCAGGGCTTTTTCATCTAAAGGAAACCAAACCTTGTCACATTGCCTTTGGGCTTCTTACCGCTTGGAAAAGCGAGGAATGCCTAACAATAAGTAACAGTTAATATCTATAATTTTATTACTGTCATTTTTACATGTGAATGCTCATAATTCCAGATTAAGTTTGTGAATGCCTCAAAATATACATATCTATAGCTAGATCCATAAAAAATTGGGTCTAGTGAACTATGACAATCACATTGAGAAGGCTGTTATCATTTACCAATATAATTCTTCGTTTTCAGACATTCACCAAAAATTCACATGTGAATGTCATCACTTGCCAAATGTCTGTAACATATATATGTTACACATGTATTCCCTGTAACATATGTATGTAATTTACAGTACAGTCCTAAACAGTTACACCCTTTTAAAACCAATTACTTCAATGGACAGAAGGGTGTAACTGTTTAAAATAAATGTGATGTGACTGCTGGCAGATCCACAACTTCAGTTACAGGTGTGGCTGAGTACTTCAGATGGTAGAAGAGAGATGCAATGGAAATGGCAGAAGAGAGATGCTGAACCCCTCTTTCAATTGCCCCCTATAACTCATCTCTCAAAACCATCAAGCTATGACAAAAAATGATGGGGGAAGGCTTGTAGAGGGGAAAGTGGCAGGTAAAGGAGCAGTTCCTCCCCACTGCTTCTCTGGTTAAAGTCTCCCTTTCCCAGCACCCTGATCCATAACTGTTCTTCATAAGCCATGCTTGAAGACAAGGGATAACCACCATCACGTCTTAAGTCTTCCCATAGTCAGAGTACTCCTTTTTTCCTTTGTAGTCAGTTCTCAAAGTCACTAAAATAACAAGACCTTGCCTAAATTGCCCTGCCATCTTACCAACATCTCTTATCTCCCTTCTTGTGGTCAAAAAGGGCAAGAGTCCAGTAGCACCTTAAAGACTAACAAAAATATTTTCTGGTAGGGTATGAGCTTTCGTGAGCCACAGTGAGCTGTGGCTCACGAAAGCTCACACCCTACCAGAAAATATTTTTGTTAGTCTTTAAGGTGCTACTGGACTCTTGCCCTTTTTGACTACTGCAAACAGACTAACACGGCTACCCACTGTGAATTATCTCCCTTCTTGTGGTTAGGAGAAAGACGGGTGTATAAATATTATAAATAAATAAATGACTATTTAACTCTCAACTGGCTCCCCCTCTTATTCACCACAAAATCCCAACCCCCTCCATTTCACTGTTGATATAAATTGTAATCTATCTATGTGCAGGGTCTGTACCTCCGTTTTCTGCACAGTACCTTGCACACTGATTTATCTATACTAATATTAAATAATAAAAGAAGCTATTTCTTTAACATTGCATATTTTGTCACTAGCACAATACACGTCATTATGGGTAAGGAAAGACTGTGGATTGCAGAGAACCTTGTTGGAGGGGATGGAAATACATCCAGGCTTCTCTAAAAGGCACCCTTAATGGCAGGGCACTGATTCAATGGCAGGGCACTACAGCATGGTGTAGTGGTTAAGAGCAGTGGTTTGGAGCAGTGGAGTCTGATCTGGAGAACCGGGTTTGATTCCCCACTCCTCCACAAGAACGGCGGAGGCTAATCTGGTGAACTGGATTTGTCTCCCCACTCCTACATACGAGGCCAGCTGGGTGACCTTGGGCTAGTCACACTCTCTCAGCCCCAAGTACCTCACAGGGTGTCTGTTGTGGGGAGGGGGAGGGAAGGTGATTGTAAGCTAGTTTGATTCTTCCTTCAGTGGTACAGAAAGTCGGCATATAAAAACCAACTCTTCTTCTTCAATTTCTGTGACAGGTATGTGCAGGCTTTCCCCCCTCATCACCATTTTCCAGGTGATAGGGCAGTTGCTGCCATGACTTCTTGCACTGGCTCTTGCAGTGTGCTAATCTTTTAGATGGCAGAAAGACAGACAGGCACACCTCACCGATAGAGCACCATAGCTAAACCCTGAAAACCGTGGGAAGGGCCACTGTTCCGTGGTAGAGTGTTTGTTTTGCATACAGAAGGTCCCAGGTTCAATCCCCAATATCTCCAGTTAGAAGATATTCTCTGCCTGAGAACCTGGAGAGCCATTGTCAATAGACAGTACTGACCTTGATAGGCCAATGGTCTAACTCAGTATAAGGTATCTTCATGCGTTCATCTGACCTAGTTTTTAAATAGATGTATATTTGCTACCTCTTTCATTTACCCTTGGATTTATCCCAAACATGTATTTTGATATTTATCTTTTAAAATCTAGCTTCCTTTGCTGTGAGGCTCTCATGGTGGATGGAAGTGTTGATCATAGCACTTGGTCCATCTGTTAAATGGGGTGCCTGATCCCCTGTGTATATTATGTTATATGACATGGAAGGAGCCTCATTTGATGATCCCTCTTTATGAACAGGAGTTGCATGTGCAGCTGGAGTCTTGCCGGGATGCACTGGGATCTGTCAAGAAGCAGCTTTCTGACTGCCAGCAGGAAACGCAGGCAGCAAAACAGCAGCTGCAGGAACAGAGAGAGGAATGTGGAGAGCTGACTGGGGCCTTGGAAGATCGCAGGCAGGAACTGCAGCGCTGGAAAGCCTCTGTGGAAAATCTGGGAAGGTGAAAGCAGACAGGGGAAAAGGGAAGTTTAAGATCTGTCCGTATTCTCAGGTGATGGCCATAACTCCGCTTCCTGGCAGTTGTGACTTTTGAGTCTGTATTCCTGAAAGGAAGCTGTCACTCTCTACTATATATCTGTGGTGGCAAAATCTCCTTGTGGTACACTATCCATATTCAGCTGATATATATAATAAATATAATTTATTATATTTTTATCCAGCCCTTCCTGACTAAAGCTGGGCTCAGGGCGGCTAACAGCATAGAAGTATTACAATTAAAATCATAAATATATAAGAACATAAGAAAGGCCCTGCTGGATCAGACCAAGGCCCATCAAGTCCAGCAGTCTGTTCACACAGTGGCCAACCAGGTGCCTCTAGGAAGCCACTAACAAGACGAGTGCAGCAGCACCATCCTGCCTGTTTTCCACTGCACCCAAAATAATAGGCATGCTCCTCTAGAGAGAATAGGTATGCAGCATGACTAGTATCCATTCTAACTAACAGCCATGAATACCCCTCTCCTCCATGAATATGTCCACTCCCCTCTTAAAGCCCTCCAAGCTGGCAGCCATCACCACATCCTGGGGCAGGGAATTCCACAATTTAACTATGCGTTGTGTGAAAAAATACTTCCTTTTATTTTTTTTGAATATCTCACCCTCCAGCTTTAGCAGATGACCCCATGTTCTAGTATTATGGGAGAGGGAGAAAAACTTCTCCCTGTCCACTCTTTCCAAACCATGCATAATTTTATAGACCTCTATCATGTCTCCTCTCAGCCGCCTTCTTTCCAAGCTAAACAGCCCTAAGCGTCTTAACCGCTCCCCATAGGACAGTTGCTCTAGTCCCCTAATCATTTTGGTTGCTCTTTTCTGCACCTTCTCAAGCTCTGTAATATCCTTTTTTAGGTGTGGTGACCAGAACTGTACACAGTATTCCAAGTGTGGTCTCACCATAGATTTGTACAAGGGCAGTATGATATCAGCAGTTTTATTCTCAATTCCTCGTCTAATTATGGCCAGCATAGAATTTGCCTTTTTTACAGCAGCTGCACACTGGGTTGACATCTTCATTGAGCTATCCTCTATCACCCCAAAATCCCTTTCTTGGTCTGTTGCTGCCAGCACAAATCCCATCAGTGTATATGTGAAGTTGGGATTTTTTGTCCCAATATGCATCACTTTACACTTACATTGAATCTCATTTGCCATTTTAATGCCCATTCTTCCAGTATGCAGAGATCCTTCTGGAGCTCTTCACAGTCCAATTTTGTTTTGTAATTAAAATTTTGTAATTAAAATATTAAATATTAATAACATTAATGGTGCCCTGATCATGACTCTCAGATGATGTTGTCTTTTCCAGGTTCAGAGAAACCATGCATACCCAGCATGAGGAGGCACAAGATGTTGATGGATGGGCATACAATAGGGTTAGGGGAAAAACAAGTAGAGAGAAGAGAAAAGGGGAAAGGGAAGGAGGATGGGAGGAGAAAGGAAAGAAAGGGCAAAGAAAAGGGGAAGGGAGGCCGGCTAAGAGAACCGTTGCGGTCCTCAACCGTACGTCTGGAGGAACATCTGTCTTGCTGGCCCTGTGGAACTGTTCGAGGTCCCGCAGGGCCCTGGTCTCATTTGGCAGAAGTTCCACTAGACTGGGGCCAAGGTCATGATTTTGGTGCTCCTCCTTCATGTGCTCCCTTAGGAGCCCCGTGGCACAGAGTGGTAAGCTGCAGTACTGCAGTCCAAGCTCTGCTCACGACCTGAGTTCGATCCCAACAGAAGTTGGTTTTAGGTAGCCGGCGCAAGGTTGACTCAGCCTTCCATCCTTCCGAGATCGGTAAAATGAGTACCCAGCTTGCTGGGGGTAAAGGGGAGATGACTGGGGAAGGCACTGGCAAACCTCCCCATAAACAAAGTCTGCCTAGGAAACATTGGGATGTGATGTCACCCCATGGGTCAGGAATGACCCGGTGCTTGCACAGGGGACCTTTACCTTTTTTTAACCCTCGTGCCAGTAAAGTTCACCACATATAATCCTCTCAATATGTGTTTGCCATTTAGTGTGAGTAGGGCCAATGTGCATATTTTCCTGCTTCAGTACATGTGATTGGAAACCAGATTTTTTAGAACATGTATTTGTGTGTACTGAAGTGTTGTCCTATTTACAAAAAATGGAAAATGTATTTATTGAGTGGATCATGCATAATATGTTTTCCAGGTACGTGAAGAAGAACATAAAAATCATAATGAATGAAGGTGGCAGGATTTGGCAGTGTCAAATGGGTGGGGGGAAACTACAGCACAACTCTTTTCCTTAATTATACTTATTTATTTATTAAAAAGTTATGCCACCTCTCCAGCGAAATGACTTACAAAATGAAAGCAAAACATTAAGTGATATTAATTAAAATCCACAATTTAAAAACCCAGCCACAGCATTTAAAAATTAGCCCATAAAAACATAGACCACTTAAAATAATGGTTTCCAGCCTAAAAAGACACTAAATTGGTGTTAAGAACGGTTGAGAGTTGAAGAATTTTTTTACCCCACTTTTTCTCTACGATAAGGAGTTTTAAAGCAGTTTACAATCACCTTCCCTTCCGCCCCACAATAGGCTGCTTGTGAGGAAGGTGGGGCTGAAAGAGCTCTGAGAGAACTGTGACTAGTCCAAGGTCACCTAGCAGATTTCATGGGGAGGAGCGGGGATTCTCAGACCTGGTTCTACAGATGCGAGTCCGATGCTGTTAACCACTACGCCATGCTCACTCTTATAAGATTGATTCCTTAATTAAAAGCCTGGATAAACAGAAATGTTCTAGTCTGGTGCCTAAAAGTGAGCAATATAGATGCCAGGTGATCCTCACTGGCTTTGGAAATAAAATGCATCAGCATTTTTTGTTGCCAAAGGATGCTGAATGCCTCTGCAAACTAGTCCCAACCGTATTGCAGTGGTATTGTTTATTTTGGACACATGTAGAATCATCTGTGCAATTAATTTATCCTAGGAAGGTTGTAAATCAGGCATGGCACAACATCCAATAACATTTTTGTGTGTGGGTGGGTTTTGCTCATGATGAAGAGTGATTGGTCACCATATTTGAGGCTGGGAAGGAACTTTTTTTACTGGTTTAAATTGATTAGAAAATATTAAGGTTGTTTTGCCTTGTACTGTGTGTTTTTTTGGGGGGGGGCTTATTTCTTTTTGTTTGAATAATCCGAAGGTACTTACGCTGCAGATACCCTTCTGGGAGTTTGATTTCTTCTGTCGGGGCACACTTGGGTCTGAGTTGCGTACAGTGATCCTGCCTTTGGGGTGGCTTGACTGGATGGCTTCTTAGCTCTTCCTTCTATGATTCCATCTCATGTTGTCAAAACAGGTTTTGTGCTGTCTGTCCAAGGCAGGGGTCTGCAAACTGCGGCTTCCGAGCCGCATGCAGCTCTTTGGCCCGTTGAGTGCGGCTCTCTGAACTTGGTTCGGAGCCCCTGCTCTCGCGCCCGCTCGCGCCGGCAGCCGGGCTGCGGAGCCGGCGCGCCTGAGAGAGAGAGAGAGCAAGCGAGCGCGAGAGAGCAGGCGAGCGGGCGCGCTGTCTCTCCCCCCCCCCACACCGTGGAGAATGGCCAGGTCCCCCTTTCCCTTGCCCTCAATGGTTGGGAGGCTAAAGCCTCCCCTCCTCTCTAGCCGCGCAATTGCTGGGCGGTCTACCAATAGGCTTTTATGGCGGTAGACCAGGCTTCCAGACGAGGACTCTAGATGGGGAGGGGGAAATGGCAGGGACTTACAATTTAATTTTTACCGATAAATAAGATCACTATTAAGTATGATATCAAGTTTTATTCAGTGTACCTATAGTTTAATTAAGACTTAAAACTTTAATTAAAGTTTATTAAGTTAATAAACAGTGTACCTGCCTATATAGTTTAAGAAATTTGGCTCTCAAAAGAAATCTCAATCGTTGTACTGTTGATATTTGGCTCTTTTGACTAATGAGTTTGCCGACCCCTGGTCCAAGGGCTTTCCTGCCTTTGATATGAATACCAAGTTCATTTTTTTAAAAACCAGCTCTGATGAATAGGGCATTAATATTGGCAACTTAAAAACAAGCCAGATCAGTATACTCACTTTTTGACAGCAAACATTCACCAGCTGCTTAATTATGCCTTGTTCAGATTAAAAAATATTCTACCTGCTATGAAAGTGGAGCAAGCCTTGGGCTCATGTACGTATCCCATTGCTCTCCTTGTGTAAAATGTCACAGACAAATCATAGGAGCATTGACTTCATCTCTACCCGGCCTGCCCCTATGATGAACCCTCTATCTGTACCTTTCTTTCCACTTGTAGAAGGACAGCAGGTTCACAGAGATCCCAAACACAGGTAAACCCATTATGTTGTACCAATTTGTATGTTACTTTCAACCCATGGAAAGCTGAGTGAAAGCAGGGTGTGTGCATGAACCTGACGCTTCCTCCTTAGAAAGCTCCTCCCACCCCAAACAAGGCCATAGGTTTGCTGGTATGCTGTTGAAAAGGATTCTTCTTAAGTTTGTTTGGTCAGCTAGCTGGAGTCCTTTCGTTTCGCTCCAAGCCCTTCTCACACCAGACTTCCTCACATCCTGCTAGTATTCTTAAAGGTCATACTCAGGCTCCACTCCCTTCTTTCTCTCTTCCCAGATAATTAATACTGGAAAGATTGGGGGCTGGACTACTCATTCCTCCAAGACATCGTGAAAGCCCAACTACCCCTTCCCCTTTGCAAAACAGGACCAGGAGGGTTCCGTTTTCAGTAGAGAAGGTGCCTAACCTTATTTATTTATTTATTGAATTATTTATATCCAGCTTTTCCCCCAGTGGGGACACAAAGTGGCTTGCAACATGAAGGAGACAATAAAAGAAGCAAACAAGAAAGGCGGCAGAAGGGCTTCTGAATACAGAACAGGCCTTTCTCTCCCCTGTCTTCATAGCACGTCTTCCTCCCAGCTCTAGGCTATGGCCTTTCAGGCCAAGAGCCTTTTTTCCTCACTCTCACTGCTTTTTCCCTTCTGCTCTCCCTCACACTTACAGGTGTTACTCCCCTGCCCCAGGATCCCAGACCACTGATTCCTTTGCAAAGCAAGGGGTGAAAAAATGGTTAAGAACCACCTGGTGCTTCCTCATTGGAAGCCAAGCCCTCCTGATCTCTTTTACAAAGCAGAAGCCAAGTTTTAAAGTGGAGGCAAAACAGATAGTTCTGTCCTTAGATAAGCCAGGGCCAGGCCTTTTCCCAAGGGCTGTGATATCTTCACTCCGGTTGCTCATAATTTTCTCATCCTTTCAGGGAGAAGCAGGCCTTGGAGTTAACGGTGGAAAGCCTGACTCAACAGCTTGACTCCTCCCACCTGGAGGTGGAGCGTCTGAAGATTATGAATGGAGATCTGCAGAGACAGCAGAAACTCCTGCAAGAGCAGAAGGAAGATGTTATCAAAGAAAGGGAGAGAACAAGGAAGGAGCTCGAGCGGGGGTGAGGTGTTGCATCTGTCCCCATAGCACTGTGATGCACAAGGCAGTCATGCTCTCTATATCATGCTGGTGATGGATGGCACAGTGATACTCTCTTGATGCTCAAGGAGACAGTCTGACAGGCTTCAGTGAATGTGAAATATCCACACACAGTGGCCAGCCAGACATGTTGTACAAGGCAGAAATAACTAATGCACTGTTGGTTCTTTCCTGTGTGCCTGATGGAAAATTGGCATGTTAAGGGCAGACCAGCACCTTAGTTCGTAGTAAATCCAAAATCCAGCAGCCAGGAGCCCCTGGTTTTCCCAATAAAGCATGCAAACTGAATTTGTATCCAATCAAATGCATTTGAACATTGCCCACAAAATTTGTGTAGCAGACAGTGACTAACATGTTAGAAGAAGTGAGCTGTGGCTCACGAAAGCTCACACCCTACCAGAAAATATTTTTGTTAGTCTTTAAGGTGCTACTGGACTCTTAACATATTAAATTAATTGCAAAAAAAAAAAAAACAGAGAGAGAAAGAAAGAGGGAAGAACAGCTGTCAAGTGAGAGGTAAGGTAAGGTAACGATCCCCTGTGCAAGCACCGGGTCATTCCTGACCCATGGGGTGACGTCACATCCCAACGTTTCCTAGGCAGACTTTGTTTATGGGGTGGTTTGCCAGTGTCTTCCCCGTCATTTTCCCTTTACCCCCAGCAAGTTGGGTACTCATTTTACCGACCTCAGAAGGATGGAAGGCTGAGTCAACCTTGAGCCGGCTACCTGAAACCAACTTCCATTGGGATCGAACTCAGGTCGTGAGCAGAGCTTGGACTGCAGTACTGCAGCTTACCACTCTGCACCACAGGGCTCAATTCCTTCCTCAAGTGAGAGGAAGGAATAGGATATTGAAGGGCAGTTGGCAGAGGCAGGGGAGCTGCCCTCCAGTGCAAGAGCAAAGAAGCCAGGAGATTTGTTGGAAGACCCAGGCACTTTAGCAGCAGGTATTGCTCAATTTGGCCCTTAGAACAGTGTGACACTGTTTAGGATGGCACTGTTATCCTCCCTGCCCGACTGCAGTAGCTTTCAGAATAGCAAATGGGTTCACTTTGCTTTGTTATCTACTCCAGATTTCTGAAAAGTGGTCTTAAAATTAGGTCTGGTCCCATTTTGTAAACTAAAAGTGCTATGAGCATGTAAGTTAGTTGTAATAGTAAACAAAAAAACAAAAAAATGGACCGGAGCTACATTAATTTGTTTGTTTTGTTTTATTATATTTTTACCCCACCCTTTCCCGTCATAAGCCAAGCACAGGGAAGCTAACAACATGAATAAATAAACTTTTTGAATATTAATAGTCATATAAAACTCTATGAAAATATAATCACAAAAAATTAAGACTAACAACAGTGGCCTGATCATGACTCTCTCAGCTGCTGCCTTCCATTTCAGCTCTAGAGAGAAACCATGCAAATTAATTTGTTATCAAAAGAAGCAGCGAACACTGTCTAAATCAAAAATGTGCTAAATGTAAATTGCCCTGGTTAAATAAGGCGTAAGGCGCTGCTAGACTGGATCTTCTTCCTCAGGCAAAGGTCCCTGGAACAGCTTGAAGAAAAGATGTCAACCCTGAAGAAAGAGCTGGTGACCATCAAGGAGTCTTTGAATCAGGCCGTGTTGGAGAAGGATGTGCTAGAGAGTGCTAAGGAAGGTCTGAGTGGAGCCCTTTCCAAAGTAAGGATGGTAATGGGAGCGATTCTCTTGCCAAAAGGCTCTGCACTCCTTTTGGTTGTCCTTACTATAGGTGGTTGGTTCAGAACCAATCTCACACCTGTCCCCAGCACTACAGCATCCATTTGCTTGAACTGGGAGGCAACAGGCGGTCTTATTTACTAGAGTTTTGAATGGAATGTAGGTTGCAGTGTATTTTATTAAACATTATTAGGTTTTATTAAGTTGTGGAGGAATTCAGGGTTTTATTGTTGTTTGATGTTTCAGTTATGTATTGTAATCCACCTTAAGCCATAGGGAAAGGGTAGATATAAATGTTCTAATTGATAAATAAAATGTATACAATAACTTTTTTCATGGTAAATTAATCTCTGTAGGATGTTTGAAGTTAGAAATGAATTACATCTGACACACTGTTGCTTGGTCTGACTAATAACATTACTTACCCGTGCTAGTGACCGATCATAATATCATGTTCCAATCAATTGGAAAAAAAAATGGTGAAAGCCTTAAGAAATAAGTGCAGAAATTGGAAGAGATCAAAGCTAAGGGGTTATAAAAGGCTGAAATTGGACCTGTGGCAGGTGGAGGAAGGCAAGCATCCTAGGCAGAGACATATAGTGGAGGGCAGGAGAGAGATACTGTGGTTTATTTTGCATTCCTAGATAAATGGAATCAGATGGGAGTGAGGATAGCACTCCTGGGAGCACCCATTTATTCCACAACTCTAATTGTTACATTACAATGGCTCTCTTTTAGAAATCCCGACATGAAGCCATATATACATCCCCTGATCATAACTGGGAAAGCAATTTTGCCTGTAATAGCACAAGATAAGTCACAGAGAAAGTGAAATTATTGGTGAGGAAGTAAGGACTGTGACTAGATCTCCAATACTGGCTTAGGCTAGGCTTAGACCACAGGTTTTTTTTATTATTATTATTAACTCAGTTCTAGACTTGCAGGGCCCCAGAGAAGCTGATTGCTGTGTAAATACTTTGAGCGGGGGACTCCTCAGCAGAAGACTTTAACAGCTTGCTTTCCTGCAAAACCATGCCAGACTGAATGGCAGAGTGCCCTTCTCCTCTAGAAAACATCACTGGATGCTTGCTTTCCATGTGGGTCCCCCCTGTTTGGGGGGCGGGATCAAGGAGAGAGTGTAAGATCCTGATAGTCAGCACTGAGCATCCATTTCCATTCTGGCTGTAAACTGAGAGACGTAGCCAGAAAGTCAGAGTAACAGTGTCTGAGACAGCTTGACACTCTAGAACTCACTGAATTATTTCCCAACAGCTTTCAGCCCTGATGTATAAATATCAGAAGGGGAAAAGAAGCCATGGGTGAGGTACCACCACTTGCTATAACATCATCAGGGTTTGATATTTCCAGCCAGTAAACTGTGTGCTAAGTTAATCTCTTTTCTTGGAAATAACATGCCCACCGAGGCCATGATCCAATAGGGTGTTTGGGAAGGTCCTGAATGAGTAAGTATTTTGGTAAGACATTCCTCTGAAAACTGCACAAGCAGTCATATTGGCTCTGCTGAAGTGAGTAGCAGATCTCTTTGCCACCCACACTTTGGCCAGGCTGAAAATGCCAAGAAACTATATTTTCCTCACAGAATATTGCCTGATACATAATGGATTTATCTTTTTTTAAAATGGAGTTTTTTATATTTGCATATTATGTTCACATTTGCTGACATGAATGCTCTCTTCCCTTCCTTGCTTCTAATTAAATATGGGGAGTGACCTGGGGTTGAGTTGAGTGCAATGAGAAAATAACTTTGTAAGTTTGTTTTTTAAACCTATTATTTAAATCCGAGCCTTGGGTAGTTCATAAGTGCAAGGCAATTGTAGGGCTGTTATTTATTTGTTTGTTTGTTTAAAAATTCTTACCTCATCTTTCCACTATAAAAACTCTCAAAGTGGCTAGCAAAGCCAACAAAACAATGTCAAATACCCCCCAAAAAATGAAATATACAAAAAGAAAACAAATAAATATAGTACAGAAACCAATAGTACAGAGCTTTAAAAGCTGCCAGAACCAATAAAAAATATGTGTTGTTAAAACCTCAGGCCAACAGAATGGATTTGGCTAAGTGGAGCATAAAAGGGTATAGGGTTTTTTAAAACAGTTTCAAAACCCCCATGGCCATCTGAAAAACCTATGTGCGAAGTTTTGATCCCTCTACTTCAGTGTGGACATGTTACCCTTTTTCCCTCCTCAGGTTGAAGCCACCAATTCTGAGCTTCAGCTCTCCATCCACAAGATGAAATCAGAGGATGCTGAACTAAGAGACTCACTGGCCAAGATGGGAGCTCTGAATGAAGGGTTGGCTCAGGACAAAGTCGACCTCAACCGCATAATCCTGCAGGTAGCAAGACACTGGGATAACTTGCTAGGCTAGAGCTTAATGTATGCAGCCCAAAAATATATGCACTCTTGTAGGCTGAGATGAACCAATCATCAGGCATGATGAAATAGCCGCCTCAACCACTGGATTTCAGGCACCTTGAAATGTTACAGAGTAGGAGATGCAGGCCTGACACAAGGGTACAATCCCCTTAGAGGTTTATAACAGCATATTGCAGAGAAGTTGATACAGCTGATGTTGTGTGCAACTGCCATTTTAAATTGTTCCCAGAAGGCAATATGTTGCTAGTACTAACTAACCCTGAATTATTGCTGAAATGTTCTCTCTGTGTAACGTTCTCCCTCATCACAGAATGACCAGAAATGAAAACTAAATGCTGTTCTCTTGAGTCCTAGTCTAGTGTTTTAATCTTCTCTAGAGCCATGATAGCCATGCATTGCAAGCATATGCCCTGGATTCTGGGTTTCCTGCCAGTCGCTGAGTGTCCACTGCTGAGAGCAAACAGAGCTCTCATCAGTAGTTTCGCTGGCTGCCAAATCACACATTTTCCTTGAGCCTCTTTACACCCGTGATGTGCCAGAAAGCTTTCAGCCTCACGAGCACCGTCCCTGCAAGGCTCGTAACTGCCAAGAGCTTGTAACTTGCAGTGAGGCCTGAAATGGGGGGGACTCGCAACGCTCACACACTCCACAGCTTATGCCAACAGCATTTATAACTTCCGGAAGGCTTCAAGCTTGGCCTTGCTGCCTAATGGAATCCTGTAACCTGCCTGCATAGTACATGGGAAAATTCACTCAGGCCCTGCTGACATAGCCTTCAGGACTGGGTTCTCAATGAAGCACCTGCCAGGTGATGAAATGCAAGTTTGCGGGGGGCACTCTTCTGCAACCTCTGTTTTATACAGGCAAGGAAAATAAGCCAAAGGAACCGTGAAACCCAGAATTACACGACATCTCAGTCATGGGCGAGTTTGGATTTTAGAAACTGAGATGGTGCAAGGGGGTCGATCTATAAACCACCTATCTATAAACCTCCACTGGAGATCAGTATTTGGCCAAACCGGGTACTTTATTGTGGCAGAGACAGACAGAATGAAAACCAGAATGAAAATGAGGGGGGAAATCAGAGACCTCTCTTGCATGGCTAGTGCATTTTTGCACACAAGTTTTAAACTGTCTAAATCATGTTTTTAGTGTGAATGCAAAGCCTGCATTGTCGAGAATGCACATTTGAACAACAAATGCCTCTCTTCCATTTTCCATTCTGTGCTATCAACTGTGCAGTTTAATAGAGAGAGAGAGAGAGGCATAAAGGCCATTTAAATCTCATACATGGAAGCTCTGTGCCACTGGGTGCTCATCAGTGACCCGCCAACCGTCCCCTTTGAGTGGCAGAACTCCAGGGTTTGTCTGTCTTCCATATTCCTGTATGGTCCTACCCTTCTAGACCAGATGCTGCCTTCTTGCTTTGTAGCTTGAAGAGGAGAAGAGCAGACTGCTGAGCAGGAAGCGGGAACTGGAACAAGAGCAAGGTGGTTGGCGTGACCAGCTGGCCCACCTGGAGCAGGAGCTGCTGTGCACAAGGGCAGAGAAGCAAGGTCTAGAGCACAGCTGCCAGGCCTCAGAAGAGAAGCAGGAGAGGCTGGATGAGGAGGTGGCCTTGTTGCGCAGGGAGAGAATCCAGCTGCAGGACCAAATAATGCAGGTAGGAGAAAGACATCAGAAGAAGGCACAAGGCTTCTTTTTATCATGGAATACAGTAAGGATATTGGTGAGAACAAAATAATTGGTTTGGATCCTGTGTCCTTCTGTTTTTGCACTCTGCCTCCATCTGTATGCCTCTGGAAGTTGATGTTAGACAAATAAAATCCCACATGCTGCAACCAGGAAAAACTGTGATTTGGAATGAAATATGCAAACTTGATTTTGCTTTCTTCCTAGTTGGGAAAAAATGTGAGAAGAGGGTGTGCATAACTAAACTTGGAATAATTTTTCCAAAATTTTGCTTAGGTCTTGGCAGAGCAGGTTTGGCCTCATTTACAGCGCAATCCTATGTAGAGTTACACCCTCCTAAACCCACTGAGTTCAGTGACTTAGAAGGGTGTAACTCTGTTTAAGACTGCACTCTTAAACTTGGGATAAGGTGAATAAGTACTATGGGCCATGGGGAACACTTTGACAAGGAACTTTCAAGTTATAAGGAACCATAGAAAGCACAACTCAGATTCTGTTTGGTTTCCAGATCTTTAGCGGAAACTGTTCCAAGTGTTTTGGGGGAGTTTTCTGTTACCATGAAGGCTAGAAACTTTATTTTTTTAAAAATTAGATTTCTGGAAAAGATACCTAAAACTATATTAGCGGACCAACAGTGCCATCCTAAGCAGCGTTATACCCTTCTCAGCACACTGAAGTCAATTAGCTTAGAAGGGTACATAGGATGGTGCTGCTACACTAGCCATTGTCAATGTAAATTTGCTGAACAGAATAGGACTAAAAGCTCACATCTGGGAGGGTTATGGTGTTAAAGATACTTGATGTCTTAGGAATGCAACTAGGAAATGCTGACGCCACTGCACGAAGTTCAGTATAGCCAGTATGTGCAGAGCACCGTTATATACAACAGGATTTAATCTATATAATAATATTATGTAACATCTCTCTCATACTGATTGGCTATTTGTGACTTTTGGTGCTGGAAACAAAGTTTGGACTCCTGTTTCTTTATCAAGGGTATTGACTTATCCCAAGCCTCCTCTTGGCCCCAGAAAGATATGGGTCACACAACTGAGTCATCTAGTCCAGTATGGTCTACTGCAGGGATCCCCAACCTTGTTTGGCCTGTGGGCACCTTGGAATTCTGATAAAGTGTGGTGGGCCCAGCCACAAAATGGCTGCTGGTGCTGTTAAGTTGATGTTGACTGATCTCTTAATTGTAATAAATGTTGAATGAATGAAAAAAATGGCTACTGCAGGAGGAGGAGCCAGCCAAAAAATAGCTGGCACAGCTTACCTTCAGTCATACCATGAAGATCTTTGTGTTATGGTGGCAGCTGCTACCAAAGCAACATTATAAAAATCTGTACAGCCAATCAAATCTCCAATGGCCAATAGCCCTACCTGGCCCCACCTGCTTTCTAAAAACACTTGGTGGACACCAGGAAAGGTGTCGGTGGGCACCATGGTGTCCACAGGCACCATGTTGGGGACCTCTGGTCTACTGTGATTGACAGAACCTCTTCAGCTTTTCAGGCAACCTTTTCCAGTCTGTCTACCTGAGATCATTTTAAGCTGGATACCCAGAGCCTTTACACGCAACGTGTTTGTCTTATCATTGAGCTCTCCCCATGTATTTTGCACCAGTGATACACTCCCCTTGTTTGGGCTTTGTTTGTTGATTGTATAGAGATACCCCTTTACTTTAATCAGCACTGAGTTGGAGGCATAGTTCACCCACATCTGTGCTTTCAACGTGGTGGTTTTACAGGGCTTTGCAGCCAGGCTCACAATCGGGATCTTTGGTGCCTGCCCTTGTCTCTCTCCTCACTGTTTTTCTCTGCTTTGTACCAGCTGAGCAGCCAGAAGCAAAGTCTAAGTGAGCAACTGGCACACAGCCACCGAGAGATGGAGGTGCAAGCCAACTCCTTGCTCAGCGCTCTACAGGAAAAGGAAAAGATGGCTAAAGAGAAGGCGCAACTGGCTGTGGAGCTCACTGCACTAGAGAGACACAGGAAACTGCTAACAGAAGAGGCTGATACTCTCAGGTACTCTTCACCTCCTAGGAAGAAGGTGCTTGGAGTCCCAAGTGGTCCCCTGCAGATTGGACTGGGAATTAAATTGAGGGTATTGTCTTTTGAATGTGAGGATGGGAGAAGATGTAATCTTTACTGGACATGCCTTTCCTCTTACCTGCTTTAATGCAAGAGCCTATAGATAAGTGACAAAACTAGAAAGATTAGGAGGGTTCAGAAAAAGAAAGAAAGGCAAGGTTCTTGTAAGGGTTGTTTGATCCTTGTGCAGCCACTCCGTTTTTTTTTAAACTGAAAGGCCCCACCATTTTAATTTTTACTTGTTGGTTTCTAACCTGTAACACAGCACAGAAGCTCCCTTGGCCTTTAGTTCCTTGTGCTGTTGCCGTTTTTAATAGCTGCTTGGGACATATTACATGAGAGTAATTCCGTCTTCCAGAGTTTCAGTAGGTCTTTCATTGAACTCCAGTTCTAAAGGGATCTATCATTTGGGGCATGTACAGTGAGAGCGAAACAAAAATGGAGCCACATGGTATACCATGTCCTCTAGCAGGCCCCTCTGAATAAGCACTGTGTAGGATGTGGTGAAAGTGCTATGCAGTTCACAGGCAGCTCAGTCTAGAGGCTGCATTCAGACATCACATACCAGAGTTTGTTCATGATTAACATGTATCTGGTTAACTGTCAGGTTGGTGCACTTCCTCTCTTTTCCCCTTTAGGGTGACAACAAGACTGAAGATAGAACTTTTCAGCAAACTCCAGTTTGTTGTAATGTCTAAATCTGATTTGAGATTTCTTTCTTCCCCAGTCACCAGGATTCTTAACTGCAGTTTAATCCTGGTTAAGAATCCCAGTTATTGGGAAATGAACAAAACTCCAGCTTGTTAAAGAGCCAGCGTTTAGATACCACAACAAACTGACTTTAGTTGAAGACTTCAGTCTTCTTTCTCCAGTGCAGCACTTGAGAAGTGAGAGAGGAAAGAGTGCGGGAGCTCAGCAAATAGCCAGGTTTGTGCATGTCATGAAGGTGCTAATTTGTTCATGACATGTGAATTGAGCCAATGTCTTGGTTTTTGTGTCTTCATTTCAACCAAAGATTGTTTTTCTTTCTCCTCTTTTGGCCTGTCCCCTTGGCAAGTTCCTCTACTTGTATTTTGCTACTTTTGAACTAGATCAGAAGCATGGAAAAATTAGCCAAGAGGGTACCTTCAGAGATGTACCTTTCCTGACAAGCTCATTGCACAATTCCTGTTCTACAAAGTCCCCGGGCCTGTGTTAGACTTGCAGTCACTACCAATCCATACTGGGGCTGGGGAGGAACAGGCAGGGACTTAGTGTGTAATGGGCTCACCAGGGAAATTAGTCCCTATTCAAAACCACATCTAAAACCAAGGAAATTAAAATTTAATTAACTAACCTGGATTATTTGCTGATGTGCTTTAGAGTGGAGAAGGAATCCCTGGAAACCAGCCTTTTTGAGACACAAGAGCTGGTAGCTCAGTTGGAAGCCCGCAAAGAACAGCTAGAAGGAGAGAAACAAGGGGTTGAGCGTACCAAGCAGACTCTCCAAGGTATAGTACGTACAGGGCTGAGTCCAATTAAGAATTTTCATAGGCTTGACTTTTGCACTGAATTGCTATGTTGCATGGGAAGAGAGGCTTCCACCCAAATCCTGACTAAACAATTTAGAATAAGGTACATCATGAGTGCCAGGCTGTAACCAAAACCAAAGGTGCACAATAAAGTGCAAGAAATCAGCCTTTCTGCATAGCCATCAATTAACTTAGAAACACAGTACAAGTACATTTAAAACTGCTTGTTTGTTTTTCAGACTTCAGAAACTTGATATGCTTGCATCTCTCTCTCTCTCTCTCTCTCTCTCTCTCTCTCTCTCTCTCTCTCTCTCTCTCTCTGTCTCTCTCTCTCTCTCTCTGTCTCTCTCTGTCTCTCTCTGTCTCTCTGTCTCTCTCTCTGTCTCTCTGTCTCTCTGTCTCTCTGTCTCTCTGTCTCTCTGGAAGATGGATGGGATAAAAACGTGACAGACTAGAGATTTATTTATTATTTAATTATGTATATCCTGCTTTTATCGCAAAGGGACCCAAAGCATACAGCCATACAAAAACACATGCAATGTAAATAAACCAATACACAAAGGAAATAGCCACAGACATTTCCAGTCTTGAGCCAGTTCTGAGTTCCATGGCTGGCTCATTTGAAGGCATAGGCTATGAACTGCTCCCCTCCCCTCCCCCCCCCTTCAGCTGATCTTCTGCTCAGTTCTAGGCTTCAACCCTCAGGCTTAGAGCCAAAGGACATGCGCCGTTCGACTTCTGCCTCTGGGCACACTCAGGCCTTAAATGCGCATGTGCAGGGAAGATAACAAACTTAGGAGATGTTACTTAGCTGCTGCTAACTAGCCAGAACTGCCCCAGTTCCTCCCCTGCCAGAAGGTGGTATAGTATTCTGTAGCCCTCATTCCACATGGCTTTTGTACAAGCAGATCCCATCACCCCCACTATAGCCCTTTTCAGTGGTCAAAGGGGACCACTCCTTTCTTTTCCATCAACCGAACAGCTGGTTGGATCCAAACCCATGTTTTAAAATCTTCTTCTGCTTCCATTATTTAAAGATGACAGTTGTGAAACTGAAACATCAATAGTCATGTTGGAATCACTCCTTCCCTGTATTGAACTTGGTATTACTAAGACTGTTTTGCCATCACATGTATTAAAGAGTGTGCAGAGATATGTCTTGTTTTCTTTCGCAGTGGAGTTGGAGAAAGCTCGGCATGAGCTTGAGCTCCAGGAAACCATACTGAAAAGAGAGACAGAGATGTTGAGACACCAGCTAACTCAGGTGGAACAAGAGTGCCAGCTGGTCATAAAGAACCAGAAGATGAGTTTTGAAAAGGATCTTGGGTGCCTCAGAAAAGAGAAGGTACGAGCTGCAGGCCTTCAACCCTATGCAGACAATGATGCTAGAACAATACATAGTGGCAGTTAAATGATATCTAGATAAAAGGCATAATGTCCACTAACCAAATAAAAAATTCACCTATGAAGACAAACTTGCTTTATCATTTCAAAATCCCAAACAATAATTGAACTTTGAGATCTTTCAGCCTGAAACTTCTTTCACATATGTGTCATGTGCTCTGAATAACTCCTGAAGGATAGTGTTCTGAATATGAGGACAGTGAAATAATTCTGGCTCTCTGAAAGGCAGTAGCATCTAATGTGACGCATTGACAGTTTGCAATGGGGACAGTGATGAACACACAGCTACCATTGATGGTAACTTTGGTTTCCAGTGATCTGAGAAAAATTAAATCAACAGGACGCATCGCACAGATTTGACATAGATTTGTTGATCTGCCTTTGCCTACCATTCTCTAGATGTCTGGCAGATGCTAACCTGAAACCAGCCACCATCAGTTCTGGAGGGGAAATTATATAACTATGTATCTTTCTCATGTGAGAACATATTTCCTAAAAACTGGTTGATATGAAACCATTTATACCCAGGAGCCAATCCAGATACAAAATGCACAGACTTTGCTTCAGCTACAAAGAGCACCGATAGATATTCCCTTAAAATACACATTAATATGGGTTTGGTTCTATCCTACTATAATTTTGTAAATTCCATTTTACAGATTTTACAAATTGTATTATCAGCCAGAGGAGCTTCTGGCTGTGACAGCTTACATAAAATCTTGTAGTGTATTGCCCTTCCTAGCTTTCTATACTATGAAGTGCTATATAAATGTGGTTTATTATTTATTTATGTTATTACACTTTTACCCTGCTCTCCCTGGCCCAAAGGTTCCATTTCATGTCCCATTTCCATTTGGCTCTTGCCAGTGGACAGCTCGGTTCAAGTTTTCCTCTTGATGTACCTTTGAGGTTACAGTAAAGGTACCTGTTGCTTGATTACCTTCTGCATGATCTACACTCTTCATGATATCTAACAATATAGTAGTAGTTGTAGCAATAATTAATAATAGCCCTATGTGGTATGGTAGCCAGAGTGTTAGACCGGGGAGGCCTGGGTTCAGATCCATGTTTATCTATGAAGTTCACTGGGCAATCTAGGGTGGGTCACCTCTCTCAGCCTAAACTACCTCACAGGGTTGCTTGACCCCATGCATGCTACCCTCAGGAACTCAGAGGATGAGTGGAGTAAAATATAATATTTAAAGATACTTAGCATTTGTGAAGTACATATTTTGTGTGTTATAAAGATGTGGTCTGCACACAAAGATGCCCTTGTCACTTTATATATATATGTGTGTGTTTAATGCTTAGAAGTTGGGTTTACAAATACAGAATTTATAGTGCAAACTGGACAGTTTAAATGTTTGCCGCTTCTCTTCATCATGGCTTCTCCATGGTACACTGTAGCTCTTCTCAGCGAAATACAAGAGTCAGAAATTCAGTCAGGGAGATCTTGCTTATGTGTTCTACCAGCGTACTTGGTAATATCCTTTTGTTCTGTCCCCAGGAGACCCTGCGTCAAGCATTGAGTGAGGAAAAGGATGAGATTGTGCATCATCTTCAGCAGGAGAAGGAAGAACTAGTGTCTAATAATGAAGCCGAGAAGAGGCAGCTCATGGAGGAAATCCTTACTTTGCAGCAGAACCAGGAAGAAAGCCTTCTCCTGTTAGAAAATGAAAAACAGAAGGTAAGGAGAGAGGCATGAAAGGACATTAGCAGGAAGGAAGCTTCCCACTTTACTGCCATTTCCTCCCAGGATGTTTGTGGGGGGTTTTCACAGTGGGGATCTATGACTTGTGACCCACCAATCAAAGTGCAACCCACCACCCATGTATGGTAGCCCAGCTGGGACTCTTGCCTTTGCTGCCCACCTCATCCTGAACAAACTGGCCCAATTGTGTGGATCCAGCAGGTCACATCATATGGTTGCTAGGCTGCATTCAGTTGGTGGTTCACAAACTATGTAGGCCTGCTTTAATGAGGTCGCTGAAATTCATAACTACCTGCTTCAGATTACAAACTTGCCTAGTTCATGATGCTTGGATGTATCATGAATCAAACAGCATTCTCCTGAGAAGTTTTTTCCCTACAGCTCAGAATGGAAAACAAGGCTCTACACAAGTCAAGAATGTACTTTCAGTTTAAGCTTACATTTTGTCCAAGCCCTGGAAAGACAATACACAACTCTGACAGAGCTAAACAATTCGGTTTTGGGTGCGGTGGAACACAGGCAGGATGGTGCTGCTGCACTCGTCTTGTTTGTGGCTTCCTAAAGGCACCTGGTTGTCCACTGTGTGAACAGACTGCTGGACTTGATTATGTTAAGTGCATAATCAAAGCAAAGGCCCGAAGTAGTTAGCGGGGTGACCACAGCAATGCATAAATGGCCTATATTTACATACATAACAAAGGCACTGCTGGATCAGTTTATTTCAGTTTATTTCAGTACAAGATCAGTTTGACAGAGCTAAACAAATATCAGCTTTAGTGGTTTTTGAGGTGCCAGCTAGGGCTGTCAAAAAAAAAAAAATTCGGTACAGTTCGGATTCGGCCGAATTTGACCCTTGTGGGTTCGGTACGTGCCGAAGTCCGAACTCCCCCGCTTCGGATCCCCGGTAATTCGGGGGGATCCGGAGTTCGGGGGAAAATTCGGCCCCAGCGCGCCTTCAGAGGGATTCCCTGAAGGCGCACGGGGGCCCTTTAAACTGATCTGAGCCTCCCAGCTGGGAGGCGCAGATCAGTTTAAAGGGCAGCCCGCCCCCCTTCAGCGGGCTCCGCTGGAGAGGCTCGGGCTGCCCTTTAAACTGACCTGAGCCTCCCAGCTGGGAGGCTCAGATCAGTTTAAAGGGCCCCCGCGCGCCTTCCCCGCTGGGAGGCGCAGGTCAGTTTAAAGGGCAGCCCGCGCCTCTCCAGCGGAGCCCGCTGAAGGGGGGCAGGCTGCCCTTTAAACTGATCTGCGCCACCCAGCTGGGAGGCGCAGGTCAGTTTAAAGGGCAGCCCACGCCTCTCCAGCGGAGCCCGCTGAAAGGTGCGGGCTGCCCTTTAAACTGACCTGCGCCTCCCAGCTGGGAGGCTCAGATCAGTTTAAAGGGCAGCCCGAGCCTCTCCAGCAGAGCCCGCTGAAGGGGGGCGGGCTGCCCTTTAAACTGACCTGCGCCACCCAGCTGGGAGGCACAGGTCAGTTTAAAGGGCAGCCCGCGCCTCTCCAGCGGAGCCCGCTGAAAGGTGCGGGCTGCCCTTTAAACTGATCTGTGCCTCCCGGCCGGGAGGCACAGGTCAGTTTAAAGGGCAGCCCGCGCCTCTCCAGCGGAGCCCGCTGAAGGGGGGCGGGCTGCCCTTTAAACTGACCTGCGCCTCCCAGCTGGGAGGCTCAGATCAGTTTAAAGGGCAGCCCGTGCCTTTCAGCGGGCTCCCCTGAAGGGGGGCCGAATTTGCCGAATTTATTCGCGAACTTCCGAACTCACTGAATTCGGCCCCCCCGGTTGCCCGCCAGTTTTGAGTTCGGATCCGTCCGAACAGAAAATCACCGAATCAGGGGAAATTCGGTTGATTTTCAGTTCGGACCGAACCGAATTGACAGCCCTAGTGCCAGCCAGGTAACACGAATCCAGAAAACGTGGGCAAAATGCTCAGAAACACATAGGGAGAGCAAGGCGACCTCTGACAGTCGGAAAATGCAAGCATAATCAAAGCAAAGCCCTGAAATAGACGGTGGGGAGACTGCGAGGAAAAAGCGATGCATAAATGGCCCCTGTCTCTAGGACGTTTTCCTCTTATATGTGGGTTTCCCCTTTCACTATCTCCAGGCTTTGTCCCAGAAGGAAGTAGAGAAGAATCTTCTTTTGGAAAAGCTGAGTGATGCTCAGCGGGAACTCACAGTCGCCAGGGCAGAAATTGACCGGGTGACACTGGAAGCTCGGAATCGACATGAACAGGATAAGGTGAATATAATTCTTAATTATATTTTCACATTCGGGACAGGAGTGCAATGGCAGAATAGCCAAAAGAACTGGGGAGTCCAGGCCTGCTCAGTTGAAACTAGACAAAACCTTATTCTCATATTCATTGCAAGAGTAGGAAAGGAGGAAAGGTTTTTTTATCTCCTTCCATTGCACCACGCTTAGAGAACTTCCTGGTCTCAGTCCTTGAGGACTTTTAGAAAACTGGTGAAACCTTTTTTTTTTTTGTTCTGCCAGGCGTATGAAGTGGGTGTTAATTCTTGCCACTTAATTGTACTATCGGTTTTATGCTGTGTTTCTTGACTATTGCATGATGTGTTTGTTTTGCCTGGAAATGTGAATGGTTATAGCCTGCCTTGAGTGCTTCCTTTAGAAAGGAAGTTAGAACATAGATTTTAAAATAAACACTTGTTGCCGTTCTGAGAAACACTCAGAGGCTTATTAGAGCTCAGTGCTAATTTGATCCATCTTTCATTTTCTGAAAGTAAGATGAGTATTTACTGATCTTGAAACGGTAACCCAGTATTGACAGTTGTTCAGCCTTCTTCCTACTGCTAACGGCTTTCTTTTGGTAAATTTATGGGATCCATTTTTAGTTCACAATAAACACTGCTTTTTAAATGTATGCCGTCTTTAAGGTTTTTCCTCATCTGAAATCTGAAAATGTTTCATACTTGTGTGCAGAGGTGCAGAATGCTACCATTTGTCTAATGAATTCCTTTGGTGAATGTGCTTTGCTCATTCTGATGCCTAGTACTGTTATTAGAGCTGGAAAGGTTTATTTTCTCAAGCCAGATTTGCCAGTGACCCATTATGCTGAAGGGGTTGTGTATAATGTATGGGTTAGCTCACTTGATCTGTGCTTTGCACAGGTGCCTTTCCTGGGATTTTCTTGCTCTCTGCCTGTGATGGCATCCTGTGTTCAGGATGTGAGCATTGGTTGGGGACTGAGAGGTTGGTAGATGGATGGCCCTTCTATATAATAGCAGAGAGCCAGCATGGCACAAGGGTTACAATGTTGAACTATCTGGATTCACATTCCCACTCACTCATGATGCTCACTAGATGATCTGGGGTCGGACATTCTCTCTTGCTCTCTCTCTGTCTCCTTACATCACAGGGTTGTTTTGAGGAGCCAATGAAGGGAAAGCAGAATCATCTAAGTGACACTTAGCTCTTTGGAAGAAGGGTGGGATAGAAATGTGATAGATAGATCACAATGGCTGAATGATATTTTTAGTTCTTTCCAATACAATAATTCTTTTGCCTGCACCAGGAAAAGAAGGGAGAGACAATTGATGCCTCCCACTAGCAGAAATGTAGAAGAAGAAGAAGAAGAAGAAGAGTTTTTATATGCTGACTTTCACTTAAGGGAGAATCAAACCAGCTTACAATCACCTTCCCCTCCCCACAACAGACACCCTGTGAGGTAGGTGAGCCTGAGAGAGAATGACTTGCCAAAGTTCACCCAGCTGGCTTTGTGTGTAGGAGTGGGGAAACAAATCCAGTTCACCAGATTAGCCTCCGCCACTCATGTGGAGGAGTGAGGAATCAAACCAGGTTCTCCAGATCAGACTCCACCGCTCCAAACCACCGCTCTTAACCACTACACCACGCTGGCTCCCTGTAGGTTCCAAGTCTATGTATTCTTTTCGAGGTTATAGGAAAATGGTAACTTGATAGTTTAGAATTATTTCTTTTTCTTAAGGATGTTGTTCTCCTTTTTGCCCCCATTTTCATATTCATTTCACTTCATTTATAAGATTTCTACCCTGTCCATTCCCAACTGAAGTCGGGCTCGGGGCAGCTTTCAACCAGAAAGTAACAATATATACCGTAAACAGTAACACAACACTGTGATACAATAATTTATGCTTAAAACCTATTTGAAAGCCTAAAAATTTGATTGTATAGTACAGTTTTTTTCTTTTGACTTAATAAACAAACATCTCTCTTCAAAACAAACAGAAAAAAGAACTGCTGCCCCAAACGTTTCTGTGAAATAACCCAAGGAAAACAACTGGTACCGACAAATCATATTGTACCAGTCTACATATTGAAGTGTGTGACACACTCTAAAAGAAGAAGCTGATCAGTGACTGGAGTGGGGAGGGGGTCTGGAGGATGTATTGTGTGTAAGAACACACTGCTGGTCATGGGCTTGCTTGATTCAGGCTTATGTTAACTCTCTCCACTAGTTGCTTCCCAAAATGTACCATAAACATTCTCTCTCTGTGTGTGTAAATAGTCCATTATGGGATTGTTTGGTTCTGCCTTTAAATACGAAACACATTGGCAGTATCAGCTGGGGCCCTATCGTATCTCGAGAGAGATCAGTTCACAGGCACACAAGGCAGAGCCTCTTAAGACAAACCAAACAAACAGCACAACAAGGGTGAGAAATCCCCACCAGAACAAATCTGAAAAGCATTTCAGCTGGAAAGCCTGACTGGGAACCAAAGGGAAGCCAGCTTTAAATCAAATAATTCCTCCAAAGGACTGTAAACAAGAAACCCCACCCCAAATCCTTAGAACGGCAGAATGACAGAAATGAATGTGACTTGCTATCAAGGGTATTTGCTGGCAATCGCTAGCAGATGAAAGCCGTCGTAGCCTGCTAAGTCTAAAAGCCGTTAGCCCCTCTGCCTTTTTTTTTGCTCAGGAGAACAGCTCGATCGACACGGATGACTGTGATCCATCAAAACAGAGAGACCGGTACAGTGTGCCATTTTCTGTAAGGTCATACATGACAGGGAGGACTCTTCCAGGCTGGGACTGAGCAGGGCGAGGCAGCGAATCCAAGCCAGGCGCTTCTCCCCAGGGCCAGGGAAATGTTGCAATTCATCGCTGGAAGCTGCATGGCTGTGTGCCATGGATGGTCTGGTCTCTCTCTCCCCCCCCCCCTTGGAGAAGCTTGTGTGTGGCTTGAAGTGCTGTGAGCAAGTTCCTGGCATCAGAAGAAAAGGTCTTGCCCAAGAGCTTCTCATTTCCTGGAGTTCCCCCTCCCTAAATCCCCAAAGGAGCTCCCTTCAGCCTAGATGGCAAAACAGAGCCTCACAAGTTCAGCAACGAAGCATTCGTCCCCCCTGTTTCACTCTGGGAACGCAAGTCCCTAACAATGATTTTCCTAGGAGCTGAGTGATTCCCCCCCAAATTTCCAGTTTTCCATTATAATTGTTGCTAGACTTCTTCCCTGTCACCTGTACCTCATTTTTATAAAGGAGCTAACTACCACACTTTGATTGGAAGCCTTCTGAAATCCCCCATACAAGGTGGACCCAAAGGGAAACCCGTTTTAAAAAGAAATTGCTTCCCTCGTGTACAATAATGTGACTGCATCATAATCCATGGGGCTGTATCCTCACCTAATCTAAATCATAATAGCAAAGCATTTTATAGCATCTTATTTCTGCTGTGTTCATGTTTCCACAATGTGCCCAAATGCATCTTGTTGCAGATGTACAAAACAAAAATAAAAGGTTGTAATGGTTAGATACTCAGACTTGGGGATGTCTGAGCTCCAGGGAGAACTAGCTACCAAATTCACTTCTTATGCCTTTAAGAGCTGTATGATGCACAAGAATTCTCCAGATGAAATTTTTCCCAGCATGCAGATGCAATAATGGGGAAAAGTTTTGCCAGGTGAGTATTTTTGTATCACACAGTTTTTAAATATTCAGGAACCTGACCTTGTGTCCCCCTTTCTTTTCAGTGGGGACCCAAAGTGGCTTACCTCACTGCTACAACCCTGTGAGGTAGGTTTAGGCTGAGAGAGTATGACTGGTCCAGGGTCACCCAGCAAGCTTCCATGACACAAGTGGCGATACAAACCTGAGTCCCTACTAGTCTGACACTCTTAACCACTACAACACACTGGCTCTCTTAGTTGGCAGCCTCGCAGGCTCTGACCAAGGATAATCCTCTGATACACTGCCTTTTTGGGGAGCAATCATACACAAAGTAGTGGTTTGACTGGATTTTGTATTTCGAACCAGAAGGTCAGAGGCTGTACCTGCCTCCCCTATGCCCAGGACTTAATATTAGCTTTGGGAGGAGAGGGCAATTTAGGGCCAAACTACATGTTTGGGTTTTTAAACAGTTGGGTCTAGGTTTTCTGTACCAAACTCAGGTTTCCCACAGCAGCTGCAGGGAATAGCTTTTTACAAAATGAAGGAGAACCCAAATAGGCTTGGAATGCCACTGCGGTGGCGGGAAGAGCTCCTGCTTGCCCCCCCCCCCAGCCATTTTCCCATGGAGAAATAATGCTGAAGGAGTTCTTTCCCCTTTCTTGCTGCTCCACATGCACAGAATACTTCCACATGGAACATCACAAACAAGGAAATAACACACACACACACGCTGTTTCAGTATGGAAAAATGGCTTGCGGGGGAAGCTTCCTCCTCCCACAGTATGGGAAGAAAGGGTTAAGGTACCTAGCGCTACATTCCAGGTCCTGTTAGCATTTTGAGAAACTAATCAACAAAACACAGGCAAACCTTCTCATAGATCTCCCACATCACATTTAGTTTGGCCTTTAATTCTACAAATAATAACCCCTCCATATTCTACCATAAACAGTAATTTATTTAACTATAGATACCATCAACTGTATAATAGAATCAAATGGTTATTTGCAATACATACTTTGCATTATTTGAAAACATCCAACTACCTATAGTCCAAAGGAACTCTGTATAGATGATAAATGGCACAAGTTAACCTAAAACTAAACTTCTCTAAGGGAGAAATCCTAAACTGATCTTATCAAAAGTAAGTCCCTAATAATATACCCTAATGAGGTCATGGCTCAATTGGAATTGGAACTTCCAGATACCCAAAGGCCATACCAAGTAACTTTGACTCTAATGCATGTGATGCTCATGCTGTCTTGTACACATTATAGAGCTTTAGAAATGGCTTAGCTGAAGAGTCTAGTGTGGGCTATGTCCTGTGGGCAGATTTGGGCCAAACATTTTGAAAGCTGCTGCTTTGATAGCACTAGGGGGCACTCAGTATCCACTAGTGAATCCCGTACCTAGTCTGAAGAGCAGTTCTGCTATGAGAATGTATATGAAAATATGAAAGAAAACGTTAGATGTAAACCAACCCCAGCACTATTCAAGACAGCACTATGAGAATTCAGATGGCCAAGGCAGGAGAGCAATGGGTTAACTGTGGTATTAGACATTTGAAGATCACAAGCTGGTCAGTTCTCATCTGGGGGAGTATTTTATTTGCTTGGAACTCCTTATGTCAAAATAATGAATAGGATTTTGTTGAAAATTTGAGGTAGTAAAGGATATAGAATGGTAAAGTGAGGGGTAAGGTGCAGCTGAAGCTGTAGAAAAACTACCTCAAATACCCTAATGTAACAGTTACTAATATATGTGTGTGTGTGTAAAGTGCCGTCAAGTCGCAGCCGACTTATGGCGACCCCTTATGGGGTTTTCAAGGCAAGAGACTAACAGAGGTGGTTTGCCAGTGCCTTCCTCTGTATAGCAACCCTGGACTTCCTTGGTGGTCTCCCATCCAAATACTAACCAGGGCTCACCCTGCTTAGCTTCTGAGATCAGGCTAGCCTGGGCCATCCAGGTCAGGGCGCTTATAGCCTGGAGGAAAGTCAGATCTCGGAGTAATTACCCAGAGCTTGGGTAATTAACGCACACCCTGATTCTTAGCTGTTTTATAGCAGCAATGCTTTCTGGGACATCTAGATACCCTCTCAGGAATAGCTGAGCATCTCTTCTGATACACCTAATGCTTGTTCCTGTATGGGACTACTGCTGTGAACCAGCTAACAGGTAGCATTTGCATGACCTTACCAGAATTTGATTGGAGTACAGGCACTGGAGACAGAAAGAGGTGTGACGGGTTAATTAGCAAGCAGGTTCCAAGTGCTTAGATATTTCCAGATTCTGCCTTGTTCAAAATGGTTTTTGTGTATATTGTAGGCATTACCATTAGTTCCTTGCAGAGATTTGAACCAGAGGTTAGCTGAAATGAGGATCAGGTCTTACAGAAAAACCATATACATTATGTGACTCAAACACCGGAGGTGCATGATGTTCCTGCAGAGGCAACTTTCTTTGACATCCATGCATGCTCAGCATACAATCTATCAGGAGTCCAGTTCAAAACTTCTGTGATGTCGGCAGCTCAGACAGAGAGGAGCCTTGTGGTACCTTAAAGGATTTTATTTATATTTATTTGTTAGACAAATCTGGTTGTGTGCCATCCCATAAAGCTCAGTTTATTTCTTGTCATCAAGTTGCAACAGCAAAATAATATTTTGTTAAAAAAAAAAATCTGTCTCCTAGTGGTATTTCCCAACTTCCATGGATTTTTTTGGCTCCATTTTACTGTGTCTTCACTCTCTTTTTTGCCAAGTGGGTCATTTCCCATAAAGGAGACCCATGATCCAATCAATAGTTGGATGACTAATTTGCATGTCACCATTCTGTTGGTTTGAATGAGCCTGTGGCCCTGGGGAGACAGCACACAAGCCATGGGTTATAACATGCTCGGTGTTTTTGGATTCTTAAGAGCGTAAGAAGAGCCCTACTGGATTAGACCAGCGGTCCATCTAGTCCAGCATCCTGTTTCACACAGTGGCCAACCAGTTCCTCTGGAGGGCCAACAACAGGCCATAGAGGCTGAGGCCTTCTCCTGATGCTTTCTCCTGGCACTAGTATTCAGAGGTTTACAGCCTCTGAACATGGATGTTCCGTTCAGTCTCCAACGGATACACCTATCCTTCATCTGTCTAATCCTCTTTTAAAGCTGTCTATGCTTAGGAAGCCACAGCCTTCAATTTGCAAGATCTGAGCAAGGCTGTCAAAGATAGGTCATTTTGGAGGACTTTCATTCATAGGGTCGCCATGAGTGGGAAGTGACTTGACGGCACTTAACACACACACACATGCTTGTGATCATCTTATTTCTCCCTCCATGACCTACTCCATGTTACACCACCTTAAATTCATAAAAGGAATTCTGCTCATTAATGCTCTGAATGTTTATTGCCTCCTTTGTTTTCTCTTCAGTCTGATGATTGGAGGGGGAGCCTGTTTTGCATACAGAGAGCTGACTATGGAAAATTGCTCGTTCTTTAAAGAGGGGTTAAGAGCAGTTCACACAATCCTAGAGTTTATGTTAACACTGACAGAATCCTGTATATTTTCATTCTGGGATCAAATTATGCTCATGGCCTACACAGTGAAACCCAAAGCAACTGCTGGAGTCCTAATTGTGTCCTGGGAGTTACTGCATTAAGACAGGGTGGCCTGGATGATCTAATAGGTCATTTTCCATCTTGGCATGTTGTGATTCTATAAAATGTAGTTCCACTTGTAGGATCATTGACTGCTTTTTACAGAGAAGGGAAAAAATAAATGAAGCTGATATTAAATCTATGGAAAGCATCCTATACTGCCTTGTAACTTTTTAATGATAAAGGTTATTGGCAGGCCTTTTAAGTCTATAGTGAGCAATTCAAGATCACACCAGTTCCATTCTTGCTTCTGGGAAAGAACCAATGGTCTGTACTAATGATGGGTGGTAGGTAATTTGGTAATGGGACTAAAAATTCATCCAGGCTCAAGGAAATGAACAGCTTATCTTTCTTGTTACAGTATGGATGTCAGGTGGCCACAACATTGCTCTCTCGAGTTGACTACTAAGCCATAAGGGATGGGGGATGGGGGGCTGCTTGTGTATGTCTCCTGTTACACCCATTTACACAATCTTATTCCTCTCTCCACTGCATCTTCTTTACTGAACCAATGCTATTCTCATCTATTCCCTGCTCCAGGTAGGGTTGCCAACTCCAGTTTAGGAAATTCCTGGATATTTGGGGATGGAGTGTGGAGAGGGCAAGATTTGGGGAGGGACCTCATTGGGGTATAATGCCATAGAGTCCACTCTCCAAATCAACCACTTTGTGCACGGGAACTGATTTCTGTAGTCTGGAGATCAGTTATAATTCCATGAGATCTCCTGATCCCACATGGAGGTTAGCAACGCTAGCTCCAAAGTTGCTACCATGCTCTGCCATGCTGTTTGTGGGTAGCATTGCTCCAGCACCATCTGTGGTCTTATTGAAACTGTGCTATGACTGGAGGTACTGCCACTGAGGCTGAGCTCTCAAAGCTGACTCCTGAGACAAATGTTGCTCTGGGTAAAGGGTTGTCTGGTCAGTCAGTTAAGATCTTGGTGTAAGGCTGTGCTGGTTGGTCAGTTAAGAACGTAAGAAAAGTGCAAGGACTAAGTGAATTCTTGGGAGTAACTCTTGAAGGACCTTCCTTGGTCAGAAGGAGTTTACTGCTGTGTCAACACCAGCAGATGGAAGACATAAGAGGAGCTGTGACATAAGAGGATCTTGCTTATCCTAAGAAGACTACATGGACTGAAGCACAGGTGGCATCTAGTACGGGTGACCCAAGCATTGCATCTAAGTGGGGCTTTTGATACTCACAGGCAGGAACATGAGGCTGACTTGCTGGCACACACACCTTTTCTGGTCACAGTGTGTGGTGAGAAGGAGCTTCATACATTTCCACTCCCATGGAGTCGTCATTGGCTCTGTTGCAAAATCACATTGCTTACACATGGCTACATGTAATTTTCACAATGGAGCTAATAGCAGTTCCCTGGTGCAATTTGAGAAAGTGAAAATGTTGCAGGGTGAGAAGGCTGAAGCCACGTCCTCCCATGTGCCATGGCTTGGAGCAGAAAACGCCAACATGCATCTGGAAGGCAGAAAACCCTTCTTGACATCCCCCCTCCCAAAAGTCCTCTTGTCATCCACTATTACACATAAGGACTTGGTAACATGCAATGCAGCTGCTTCATTGTTATCATAAAAGGGTATCTGTCTTGTCCCCTGGCCAGCAGATTTCAAATTGTGCTGCTATAGAATTGAGCTCTGCATGTAAAGGTTTATGTGTGGAGGAAGGGGAAAATGTTCCAAGTGTCAAAGAAGCTATAGTTTGATGAGTCCTCACACTTCAGATTTTTATGGAACACAAAGGACAAGGCAGCTCATGCCACATCTCTTCTGGCATCTTACTTTTATGCAGAACACAGTTGCTGGCATCACTGATGATCTGCGGACCTTCCAGGGACAGTTTGAAGATGCAGTGGCTGCCCATCAAAAAGAGCTCAAGCGCTTGAATGATCACATAAAAGAGCTGGCAAGAGAAAAGGAGCTCATGGGGAGGGAGGTATGTATGACCCATTGGCTCTGCTCTTTCTTGCCTGGACTGGTTCTAGTTCCTGTGGCCTGAAAATCCCATTGTCAACAGTGAGATATTCAACCCAACTCATGCCTTTCTTGGAACCTGTTAATAAGATGCTTTGTAGTTGGAAGCATGCATCCTTTTCCAAGGCAGGCACTCTTCAACAGAATAGAGAGTAGATAAGAAATCTGAGGTCTTCTGTTCTTATAAAAGCCAATAATGCTAAAGGATTGCAGGCAGAATGAGGTCAGATGGAATACGTTAGCAGTTGGACGCATGGACAAATGAAACTGCCTTACACTGAGTCACACTGTTGGTCTATCAAGATCTACCATGATTGGCAGCAGCTGACCAGGGTCTCAGGAAGAGGTCTTTCACATCATCTATTGTCTGATCCTATAGTCTGATCCTATTAACTGGAGATGCCAGGGAATTGAACCTGGGACCTTCTGCGTGCAACCCAT
The DNA here is from genome assembly GCF_029931775.1 of Euleptes europaea. NCBI lineage: Eukaryota > Metazoa > Chordata > Lepidosauria > Squamata > Sphaerodactylidae > Euleptes > Euleptes europaea. Next base: position 44,076,314 of record NC_079316.1, read on the forward strand.
ATGCTCTACCACTGAGCTGTAGACCCTCCACGGGTTGTATGTTAGAGATAGATGATAGCTCTTTCGGACTCAGACTGTAAGATGGAAACAGATTTGCCAGTGGTGTACATGTTCATACCACTCTCCTCTCTAGACAATTAGTTTTGTAGTTTTTTGTAGCGCTTCAGAAATGTGCAGTAGAGGAACAAAGGAAATGAGTGTGTGTATACAACACAGAGCACATCATATTGTTTCTGACTCTCTGAAAAATTATCATCTGTATATAGCCCAGAGTTACACTGATAATAGTGGCCTAATACAAAGCTTTGCTAGCCAATGTATCCCTCTGTGGGTTTGCTTCAGACTTACTGGCAGTGCTCCCATCCAATCAGTGCCTTATATTTCCAAAGCGGCCTGCAAATAGCTAAACTGGAATGAGGGATGGCTGTCCATCCTGCCATGTCTCCTCTTTTAGTGATCCATCTCTACATGGTAACTCTTGGGGTGGGGGGAAAAACTGCAGCTCTGAAATACATACCCAGGTGGTAACCCTCACCCACTGCCAGAAGCTTCCAGGGCTCTGGTTCTCTGCAAACACAGAAACAGCAGAACAAGAGAATGACCCCAGCCTAAAAAGACTGGGGTGGGGTGAGGGGGAAATAGAAAATTAAAGGACATAAAAGAGGAAGAGAGAGTAATTTAACATGACAGGCTGTTTATTTTGGCAAAAAATTGCCTCCTTTCAACAGATTTCAAAGTACAGTCCCAGGAGGGACCACACAAGCAAGCCGAAGAAGGGTGTTCCAGAGGGTAGGGTGGGCAAAAGGAATGGAGATGGGGCGAAGGGGGTGCATATATTAGAGGATGGGTACGGAATGGGCAGAGAAAGACTAGCTCATCATGGGAAGGGAGTGTGGAGACAACAGCAGATGAGAGAGAGAGAGAGAGAGAGAGAGGAGTGGGAGAGGACAGTTGTGGGACTAATATAACAAGCTGAGGGCAAAGAAACACAGAGCAAAATCCTCACCGGCGCCAGCATTGACCTACTTATCGCCATGGGAACCATAACATTTTCACAGCCTTTTAACTTGAGGAAGTAAGGCTCGTTGAGCAGCCCTGCCTTCCCAAACGTGCAAGCACGCTCACAGACCTTCATGTAAATGCTCTACAACACGTTCACGTTCAAACAAGACACATCTTCCACTCTTTTGCTCTCTTCTGTTCCTCACACACACAAATAAATACATCCCCCCCTCTTGGACAAACAAGCAGTGGTGCAGAACGTACACATATTCCCCCCCATACACACAAGCTTGGATGCCTGTGAACACCGGACACATGTTGTTCTTCTGCAGAAAGCGTTGCATGCATTTGCAGGCGCTCCCATGCGTGCTGGCACATCTGTATACTTCAAATACTTCAATGGAGAGTCACATATTTTTTCCTCTCTCACACACACGCACATACACTGTAATATCTTCTTTCTCTCCCACCCTGAAATACCCTTTTCCATGTGTCCAGGACTCAGCTGGAGACTTGGCTGCCCAGGCGTGATTTCAAAAGAGGCTGTTTATAAAAAGTTCTAGTCAAGAAATAATTATAATAATCACATTAAGAGCTTTGCTGCAGTGTTCCTGTAAATGAGGGAAGCTGCCCTTACTGGGGGAGAGGGACAGGAAGGAGTGTGAGCGTGTGTGAGAGAGAGGGGGGGTGTTTGTGAGCAGTGTTTTCTTTTGAATCCCACCCCCTGTTAACCTTCTCCCCCCCCTTATCCTGGGGAATAAAAACAGTTTATTTTATGATGGATCGTCCCTCTCTTTGGTCGCTGACCTTTCTTAGTGAATTTCTGCTGAGCTCAGCAGAAAGTGCTGAGTGCATTTGTGGATCCCATATGTGGGTGGGGGCTGGGAGAGAAGGGGGCTCACCCTAATCCTTCTCAAAAACAGAACAACAATAACACAGAGCCGGGTGGAATGAACCAGGCCAACAGGGAGGATCTGGACAATGTTAGAGCTTTTCTAAGTAAAGAGTTAGTAGGAAAGAAAACAGGGAAGGAAGAAAAGAAACGGTGATTTGGGGTTCATATAGAATTTGCCCACCCATATCCTGACCTCTTTCTGTAACAGATCCGGCAGCGCACAAAAACTGTACAGTGGACTTTGATTATTTTAAAGAAGTGAAATAAAAAAAACCTTGAACCCTATTTTCTTCTGCATATAAGACACAGCAATAACACTGTATAAACTCAGGAAATAGCTGTATTATCCTCAGGAGTCCTCTGTGCAGTCTCTGGAATATAGTACACTGTACTGGGATGCAGGCTTTTTGGGCTTGGCTGGCATTGACCAAGGCATGTGTTCTGCACTATGTCTGTGGGCAAATTGCTGCCTATCTCTGGGGCTTCCATCTACATTCAAACTTGATACTTTGAGGGATCTGACCATCTACTCTTTCAACAGCTATCATTTCTCCCACCCTGTGGTTGCTAAGGGAAATATTCTAGTCTACCCCGAACTTCAAATTAGCTAAAAATTGGTTTCCATTGTTCACAGTACCCCTTCAGTCATTTACAATCTTGTGTGCTAGGAGAGCGCACTATGCTTGATTCTCTCAATACATATATTCACCATTTTGTGTAATGAAGATAATACATGTATTTTCCAGTTTTTGTAAATGCAGTCAGAAACCCGCAGTTTTGAGGATACACACTCATACGTACCAAAGTTAGAAGATACATGCATTGCCCTAGTCACACTAAATGGCGAATGTGTGAACTGGAGAATTACGTTGACAAAAAATTGCTCCCCATTAATCAGGCTGCACAGTTAAAAAAAAAAGAAAAAAAATGTTTTTAGGGTCTGAAATCCTGAGTCTTAATTAGGTCAAATTGGCTTAGTTATGAGTGCTGCACATTAAAAGTTCCAGACTCAGAAGAGTGTGTATTTTTTTCTTGTAAAAGGCAGAACAGTTGAGGGCACAACTGCGGTTGGCAGATGATACCCATACAGGAGTTCGTAAGGAAGTTGCTGAACTTCACTGCAGGTTGCAGGAGACTGAAGAAGTCCGTGATCATCTACAGAACGAGCTGCTGGAAATCCAAAGGGCCCTGGCAGATGAGAGCAGGGAAAAGGAAGCACTACAAAAGTCCAACTCTGAACTCAGAGCAGCCATCAAGAAAGCAGAGAATGAGAGGCTCAGGTAGGTAGATGGGGAATTAGGACAGGCTGGTAGGGAAAAGCTCATGCATGTGACTGCCATAAACACTTCCACTACACCATGCTTTGAGAGATGCCTACAATAATAACAGCAAATGCATCCGCTTTAGTTTGCAGAGATCCAAGGATGAGAAGGAGCAGAAGATTGCCATCCTGGAGGAAGCAAAAGCAGCAATCGAGAGAGAGTCGGGAGAGCTCCGAGCAAATCTGCGGGAAGTGGAGAAGTCTCTCATGGATGCCCGAAGGGAACTTCAGGAGCTGCGCAGACAGGTCTGTGCATCCCACATCTTTTGGTAGTGTGAGGATGTAATAGTTTCAGCTAAAATTCTGTATGAGCAGAGGATGCCTGAGATAACTAGATACGGGGTTCAGTCATGGAAGTCAGCAGCAGCTGATGCCTCTATGGTGCCTGAGCAGCATTAACTGTGACAGAAGCAGCATCACCATTCCAAATATCATGGCTGCTTCTTTGATGTATCCCCGAAAACCTTTTTTGATAATGCTCTGGATCCTTGATCCTCCATGATAAATCCTGACTTCAACATCTAAGCATGTCCTCTGTCCTTGATTGTGTATCTATATACAATAATTCTGTAATTATTATAATTCTCTGTGTGAGGCTTCCTCAGATCTGGTGCCCTCAATAAATTATAGCATGCAAATATAGCATGCTTATTTATATTTCCAGTGAATGTGTAGAGACCAAATCTCACTGCAGGTTTTTGTTTTGTTTTTTGCTTATCAAAGGATAAGGAGGTAGTCCAATCAATAATAGGATGATTTTTTTTTTTGATGAGACAAACCCAGCAAATACCTGTTCTAGCTGTTGCACTGTTTTTGCAGAAGAAAAGATTGCATATGTGGGTTGGGCTCTAAGCACGGAGTAGTGTGCTGGAGTATGTCTTGTTCCCATCGTTTTGCAGATGAAGACCCTGGCGAGTGAGAACAGCAAGCAAGCCCAAGAAGTCCTTGAGCTGCAGCATCGATTGCTGCAAGAAGAGCAGCAAGAACAGCAGAGCAGCAAAGAGGCCCTGGAACTGAAGCAGAAGATAAGTGACCTGGAGACTGGCCGTGAATCTGCTCACAAGGAGGTAATGTTGGGGAAGAAGAACAGGGTGATCTGGGAGAACTGGGAAGGCAATAGAGACAAGTTTGAAGGAATTTGTGTTCATGAAGAAGCAGAGGAGGTATTTGTGCGGTTCAGATGACAACAAGAGAAATAGTCATCTAACATTTATGTGGTAGCAACAGTGTGCTGGGTGCCATATGTACACAGCAGGCACCTTTGTTCATGGAGGACATACAGGAGCTAGGGGTGAGCACCCCCCCCCCAATGGTATTTTTCAAATTTAGGTATATTAGACCCAAACATTTTCAGTATTTCTTTAAAAAAGAAATGGGGAGTCTTTGCGGCGCTCAGGGGGCTGTTTTTTAAGATAGTGGCACCAAATTTGCAGAATGGCTGCTGGTGACTCTCCTTACAAGAACCCCTAGGTTTTGTGAAGCTTGGGTCAGGGAGTCCAATTTTATTGGCCCCTAAATGGATGAAAAATGGGAACCAATAAAATTGGACCCCCTGGCCCAATCTTTACCAAACTCAGGGGTTCTTGTAAGAAGAGTCACCAGCAGCTATGCTGCAAATTTGGTGCCTCTACCTTAAAAACAGGGCCCTCAGAGCCCTGCAATGATTCCTCATAGGCTTCAATTTAAAATGCCTCCATTGAAGCCTTTGGAAAATCCAACAAAGCTGAAAAAAGCTGATTTTTTCTGCTTTTGGGATTCAGATTTTTCGGCTGTTGTTAAAGGGAGCCAATTTTTTTACGACTGAAAATGCCAAAAAGGTATTTTTCAGCTGTTTTTTTCCGTTCGGCAAAGCTGAATGCACACCCCTAGTAGGAGTATATATGCTCACTTAAATGGCTGCATGTGTGGGTCATGTTTATGTAGATAGCAGAGCATGAATATTTGAGACGTTTAGGGCTGAGCAGAGAAAGTATATACTTACAATACATGCTAAGCAGAGTGACACCCTTCTAAGCCCACTGACTTTGGTGGACTGTGGGTCTTTGTTCATGCAGTTTATTTTTTGCCTGGTTAGCCACTATGTGAACAGACTGCTGGACTTGATGGGCCTTCATCTGATCCAGCATGTCTTTTCTTATGTTCTTATGACTTAGAAGAGTATTACTGTACTTTGGATTGCACTGTTAGGTTCTGAACATGTAGGCATGTCCTCACAGATGCCTGGCTGAGCAACAGGGATAGGTGGATGGGTATAAATAACTGAATTAACACAAGTATGGGTGGGGCTGGCTGTGCATGTACATGTACTGATGTGGTGTGAATTCCCGCTATCCGTTCCCCTGGGCCATAGCCTGCAGAACTTGTTGTCTTTCAGCTGTTGAGTTTGCAGAAAAGGTTGTCTGCCACAGAGGCAGGGGCTCGACGCCGAGAGCAGGATCTCACACAGAGCCTTGCAGAGAGCCACAGCAGAGAGAAGAAGCTGAAGGAGGACCTCCATCGCCTGGAGATGAAGCTGCAGGAGTCTAACAGGACAGGCGAGGACCTCCAGATGCGCCTCAGTACCTGCGAGGGACGTACCCATGGCTTAGACATAGAGCTAGCCAAAGCTGAGGCAGCAAAGAGGGAGGTTGAGCTGAAGCTGGTGGCACTGCACTCAACTCTGCGCCGCACACTTGGGCTGGGAAGTCGGAGTCCATCACCACAACGACCCAGCTCCCCGGTCAAAGGTCAGAACACTCCTCCCTAAGACACTTTCCATATGGTGGTGGGCTAAGCTTCAGCAAAGGAAAAAGAGAATGAAAAGTCATCATCCTTGAATTCTAAAATGGAAATGTGCCCCATTGATAGGACATTAGTGAATATTTGTAATGGGGAGCAAAGTGACCTCTGGGGACCAAGAGAGAGGAAGGAGATGAGAAGTGTTTCAGAAGTTAAAGTAGGTTGCTGCTACTTAAGTAAGTGGTGAGAAAGTTGGCTGTGGTGAAGCATACCTCAGTAGTGGAACTCTTGCTTTGTATTCAGAAGATTCCAGGGTCATTCCCTGTTTTTTTTTTCAGTTCAAGGATCCAGTAGCAAGACTGCAGAAGGCCACTGCCTCTGGAAAGTTGCTGCCAGATAACATGGACAGTACTGATCTAGTGGGATCTCTGGTCTAGTGGGATCTTCATGTGTCCACTGCTGTCCTCAGCATTCCATTTTCTGTATATGTGGAGTGCTGTAGACAGCCAAATCCTGGCTGAAGCTGCCTTGCGCATGACCAGTGCATTAAAGCCCTAACACTAAAATCCAGTTAATTCTCCCAGTTTGGCTTCTGAGACTTCACCAGCCACTGTCCACATATGTTCAGCACTATCGTTGTATCTCAAGGTCTAGAAAGTTAAGGCAAAGATTCTCAGAATAATGGATTCTCATGCTTTGGCACTAAATCCATTGCTTATATAGTATAGTGACAGAATCCCTATAGTATCACTGTCCTGCCGCTATTATGCATTCATTTGGGCCCTAGTTTGGGCTTAAAAGATGGAGATGATGTATTTTCACAGGAACCAGTGGTCGACAAACACCTGCCTCCCACACTGGATCTCCTGAGAGGAGCCGCTCACGTTCCCCATTTAAGCAGTCATCTCCTCTCAGAGGTGAGCATAGCACGAGTGAAATTGACCCAGAAGTAGTCCGAGATGCTTTGAAGGGCTTCCTTCAGGATCTGCGAGACACTCAGAGAGAGAGGGTGAGTAACAAAACTTCCTTTGGCTCTTTCCATTGTTTATTCTTGTTGGCAGAGTAATTAAAACTGCAAAGGTGCACAACCTGATTCATGTGTAGATAAAGCTTTATTCATGAACTAACATACTTGATAGTGAAGAGGGGAGACAGAGATAGTGTTCTAACTACATCACTAGCTGAGAGAGAGAGACTAAGTGTGGAACTTCCAAGAAGAAGGCGGATATTACCCTAAGACTAGCAATCTGGAGACAGACAAAGAATGACACTTAACACTTAACTGTCCTTAGGCCTATTGATTTTTAAAGAACTTAGGGCACAATTAGACGTATCGTGGTATATCGCTGATTGTCCCTCCCAACATTTTATTGAAAGGCTGTTGCAATCAGACATAGTTTGGATTGAGGCCACAACACTGGGACATGGTAGCATTACCTCTTTCACTTTGGGTCACTTTCCTGATAGAGCTCATCATGGGTGTCCCCCACCCCACATTGCTATTAGCCTTGGTACAGCAAAGAAACAGGGTGGCTTCAGAAATTCATTTACTTACAACAAAGTCTGTTCTGTCCTTCTCCTCACACGTGCAAGCACATGCGAGGCTTGTGTTTCCAGGCACTTCATTTAAGATAACATGCCATGCTGCTTTTTCAGTGCCATGTTAGCTTTAAGGGTGTTACCACAAACTATCAGAATTTCTGGATGAGTGCTTGGATGCCTGGGGAGTTCTATGTGTACAAAATCTATCTAATCTTCTCTTGATTTTATTCAGTGGCATGTAAGTGGTTATAGGGAATAGGTTGGTCCTGCCATGATGGATCCCAAAGGCAATGCACCAGTAAATTCCACCCTCAGGAAAAGGGATTCATTTTATGCCACATAGAGCAGAATCTTGGCAAAATTAAAGAAATAATTAGCATATATATTATCATTTTGCAAGTTTTGAAATATGTGACACTGAATGTAATGTACAGGCTTCTAAAAGACAGTTGTACTTAAAAGCACGTTTGTCTGGGTGTAAGTGGGTGCAGAAGATTAGATCTGGATCTGGAAGATTTACATTTATGCCCTGTCTCAGTTTGTACACATTATGAGAGTTTGGGCAAACATTCTCTTCTCAGCCTCATAGTTATCGTTAAAAAAAGGTACATTTCTCCCCGTGTACAAAAAAAGATAAAAATTATATAGAACTCCATTTTGGAAAGATTGCAATGGAAATGATCAACAATATAACTGGATGATGAATATTAACTGTAACTTTTGTAGATTGTTCCCAGTCTCTTCTTATGGCCCGCTCTCCATGCTGCCAGTATTTTGATCTAAAGGTCCCAAGCTTTGTCGAAGGCTTTCACGGTCAGAGTTCATTGGTTCTTGTAGGTTATCCGGGCTGTGTAACCGTGGTCTTGGAATTTTCTTTCCTGACGTTTCGCCAGCAACTGTGGCAGGCATCTTCAGAGTAGTAACACTGAAGGACAGTGTCTCTCAGTGTCAAGGGTGTAGGAAGAGTAATATATAGTCAGAAAGGGGTTGGGTTTGAGCTGAGTATTGTCCTGCAAAAGTATTGTCCTATAAGTAACAAGATAATGTGCTAATGAGGGTATGGTATGTTAATATGGAACCATTGTATCCTGAAGTGATCTGTTAATGTGTGTAATCCAAAGCTAATCTGTATGGCTATTGTTGAATGTTGTCTTTGTCTGGAGGTTTTTCAGGGCAGGAAGCCAAGCCTTATTCATTCTTAAACTCTCCTCTTTTCTGTTAAAGTTGTGCTGATGTTTATGAATTTCAATGGCTTCTCTGTGTAATCTGACAAAATAGTTGGTAGAATTGTCCAGTCTTTCAGTGTCTTGGAATAAGACCCTGTGTCCTGTTTGTGTCAGTCCATGTTCAGCCACTGCTGATTTCTCCGGTTGGCCAGACTTGGCCAACCGGAGAAATCAGCAGTGGCTGAACATGGACTGACACAAACAGGACACAGGGTCTTATTCCAAGACACTGAAAGACTGGACAATTCTACCAACTATTTTGTCAGATTACACAGAGAAGCCATTGAAATTCATAAACATCAGCACAACTTTAACAGAAAAGAGGAGAGTTTAAGAATGAATAAGGCTTGGCTTCCTGCCCTGAAAAACCTCCAGACAAAGACAACATTCAACAATAGCCATACAGATTAGTTTTGGATTACACACATTAACAATCACTTCAGGATACAATGGTTCCATATTAACATACCATACCCTCATTAGCACATTATCTTGATACTTATAGGACAATACTTTTGCAGGACAATACTCAGCTCAAACCCAACCCCTTTCTGACTATATATTACTCTTCCTACACCCTTGACACTGAGAGACACTGTCCTTCAGTGTTACTACTCTGAAGATGCCTGCCACAGTTGCTGGCGAAACGTCAGGAAAGAAAATTCCAAGACCACGGTTACACAGCCCGGATAACCTACAAGAACCAAAGTCCCAAGCTTTCTTCCCCAATCCTCATCTGACAAAAAAAGAGGGGAGGGGAAGAAAAAATCCAAATTTCTGAAAAATCCAAATCTGCTCCCAGTGACGGGCAATCCCCATCGCCACTCCTTCAGTACGCCGGTCTACCGGCCCCCCCCTGAAGTCACTGCCATCCATTTGGGCAAACTGAACCGGCGCCAGTAAAGGCACGGCTTTCACTTTAAGAGCTTTAAAGTGCTTTTTGCAATATGACCAAAGTATGCAAATTAAGTAAATATGTGCAAAGATATCAGATTTATGACAAGCACCGAATTATTTGTTAGCGCAGACCTTTAGACTTTGTGAATGCATAATATTCTCCAGGAATTCATCTATGCTTCTCTTAGTATAAGCCAAGAGAAGGGTACCAAGCAGGACTCAGCACAAAACCTCTAATATGCTGAGGCTCTTTCTGGGATCCAGTTCATGTACCGGGCACTGTGGCCCATCAGGCTATCCTAGTTCCGCTCTGCTGGGTCACATGAGCCAACCCAGCTCAGCTTGACCCCAAATTGACTCCCAAGACATATGTTTAGCAACATCCAAGGGCAGTTCAGCCTTTCTCTGTCATGTGCTATTTATTGCTCAAAAGCATGCCTCTTATAAAAATGCATAAATATTTATACTGTACCAGAATAATTTAAAAAACATGGGCTGTCATAATAATTGTAGCACCAGATCATCCAACGGCCTTTCTGACAAATGGAGAAATCAGTTAATTCCTTCTGGGTTGTATAAAATCTAAGACATTCCTTCCTTCTCTGCCTTGTTGATTGTTAGCTTGCAATAACCAAAACTGCTACAGTCAATAGCATCATTGGGTTAACATGTTTGTAACTCCATCAGAGATAAGTCTCACTGAGTGCAATGGACCTTACTTCCAAGTAAATGTGCACAGGTATTGCAGACTTTGGAGTCCCCACTAGTGAGAAAAGTAGGATATAAATTAAAAAATAAAACTGAAAGGAAGGGAGGAAAATGCTTTGGCAGTGTCTTTTAAATTGTTAGATAGAGGTCTCAAGGAAAAACTTAATTGATAAAATGAAAGGGCTCAGGTTAAAGTTTGCCATTAAGCGTTATTTTCTGCTCTAGAAAACTGCATACCAGTCCCAGTCCCATTCCTAGATGTTATATGGATTGGTTGGCTTCTTTGTTGAATGGCAAACATTCTGCACATTCTGAAAGGCATTTTTCCTTATTCACATGTTCAAAGACAGTCTCCTGGCATTTGATATGGGTTCAGAGGCAGCGTAAACCACCAATTCAGTGAAATCTAGTAATAGGCTGTTCAGTGAGTAGGAATGTCAATTACCACACTTGCTGAAGAATACTGTCTGCCACTGAATTAGTGGTGTATTTCTTCTCTTAAGAACAGAATTAAAATAGTAATATTTTATAAATATTGCTGAAAATGTATTTTCCATTTCTACCTCGATAAGCAGTTCAGTGGTGGATTTTCAGTCTAAACTACCAAAACTGGCTTTGTCAGATGGGGGGGGGGGATTGGGTTAAATTTTACATAACCTCCCTGTACATTAAGATAATCATATAAGGCCTTGCTCAGAGGTTGTTTATTTTCTGAGTCTAGATACCTAGAGACAACGGACAGGGCCTCCTTGGTGGTGGCATCCCTGTATGGATTCCTGATGGAGAAATCCATAAGGAAAGCTCTCATTTAAAAAAAAGAATTTGGTAGATACTTGGGCACACAGACTGCTTTTTATTATCTATCAGCTGTTGAAAACGGAGATCATTTTAATGCTGTTTTTAAAGTAATGTTATACTTGGGAAGGGAGTATATATCAGTTTTAAAATAATGGGCTTTGTTATTGTTAGGTTTCTGTTTGACAATGTTGTAAATTGTCCTGAGCCATGTGACAGGCTAGAAATTGGTATATATATGCGCCTTACTTACTCCTGATTGTCTTTCTCTATCCTCCTTGTTCACAAGCTATGGATACTAAGAATAGGATTATCTCTCTCTCTCCCAGGATGACCTGAGGATTCAGGTGATGAATATGAGCCGTCAGATAAATGAAATGGAGTCTGACCGTGACCAGACAAAGAATCGTATTTTGCAGCTTCAGAAATTCTTAGCAGACTCTGAAGAAGGCACGTTCTAATATTCTCCCTTAGTTCATCCCTTTCTCCACCTCTTTGGAGATCAGGATTCCTTGTGAATGTGGCATTCTTGCTTGCTGGCCAGGGAGGAGTTTATAGCAATGGTCTCTACGTTGTATGTAAGGACACCCCAACTTGGTTTTAAGTGAAAAGCAGCTAACAGAGGCTGTCAACTTGAGCACAGGAACAGCAGGTTCAGAAAAGGGATGCTTAACTCTTCCATGTTTATCTGTTCAAAATCACTATCTCCCAATCTACTTTTCCACCAGTGGATCTCCTGGGGGAGAGGAACAGCTTTGGAAGGGCCATTTGAGTTGGAATAACTGCTAGAAGAAAAGGGTAAACATACCCATTCCTGTTCCTGCTGCTTCTTGGCTCAATATGGCAGCACTTCAAGGCTTCATTAAAATAAAGGCTAGGATTTCCTTACCTGCAAGTGCAGGCAATAAGTGCTTTGCCCTTGTGATGATTAATAATATGTGGTATTGGTCCATCTTACTTTGAGAATAATATCACTGAAATAATATCACTAAAATGTGTATGAAAGGACAAGGAATGGGGAAAACAGATCCATGCAGTGTAAACTTGATTCTTTAGATTCAGGCCTGGCAAGGACAAAGTAAACACACAAGGATAAATACTGGAACCTAGACTGTTCCTTTCGTCAATAGTCATGGCCACCAACTATCTCTTGGTAGTTAACTAAGCTGTTTGGGGACCTGGAGAGTAAACTCATTTGGATTAGAAATGAGAAACCCAAAGTGTCAGACTAGGATCTGGGAGACCCAGGTTTGAATCACTGGTCTACCATGAATGTTTACTGGTTCCTTTAATTTTTTTAATATATACACTGCCTCAAGGGCTTCTTATTGAAAAGTGCAGTAGGATTTTTAAAATACATATTGCAGCTGTGTGCTTATCTGATGCTAGGAGAGTGTTTTTAGGTACTGGACAAATTTCAGAAGCAGTCCAATCCCTTACAATCTGAGATAAAAGGGCAGGATGACTTGACACACTCCTATCCACAAAGAGCCCAGAGAAAGGGATATAGTCTTAAATTACCTGCAAGTTCTATCAGAGTCACTTCTAAGAAGGAGATGAAGTGTGGGGGTCAGGCCTGGAGAGACAGGATACTGAGTTTTCTCATAGGAGTATTGGTTGAAATTAGTTTCACAGACTTATAGTAAAGCAAGTTACAATGTGTGTATAAAGTGCCTTTAAATCACAGCTGACTTATGGCAACACAGTAGGTTTTCAAGGCAAGGGACTAACTGAGCTGGCTTGCCATTGCCTGCCTCTGCCTAGTGGCCCTGGTATTCCTTGGAGGTTTCCCATCCAAATACTAAGCAGGGCAGACCCTTCTGAGATCTGACGAGATCAAGCTAGCCTAGACCATCTAGGTCAGGATAAGTTACAATGGATGTTCTTAAAACCTTTAAAGAAAATCTTAAATGGGTAGGGAGTTCTAAACTAAGGAGAAGCAATTTCTGGTGAAATCAAAGCCTTAATCAGAACAATTTTACATTATCATCCTAAGCACAGTTACACCATTTTAAGTCCATTGACGTTAATGGGTTATAATGGTGTAACTTAGTCACATAAAATAGAAATCTAATTACCTTTATATATGAGAAGGGCTGAGAGGCCGGAAGAATATAGACTGGGTATTTTCCCCATTCCAAGTGCTGCCTGGCATTCCTTCCTATAATACCTCTTTAAGTGGGACTTTATCTGTGAGCTAAACCTGTCATTACCGGAACATGGATTCAGGTTGGAAGAAGATAAAGCAATGCCACTATTAAGAAAAGTGCATGAATAAATCCTTCTTCTACACAAAACCCGATTTGTAATGAATTTATTTCCTTTTTAAAAAAACGAAAAACAGACTTTTATTTCACCTTCAGGCAAACGGGGAACAGATGGGCGTCTGAGTAGCGCACAGGCAGCACTGATGCTACAAGAGGAGTCAATTCGGGCGGCAGAGAGGGAGCGGCAGGCATGTGCAGAGCAGGCGGTCACCTTAGAGCGCAACTTGAAAATTTGTCAGGCAAAAAACAGGGATCTGCAGGTGAGCGTAAGCTTTTTTCGAGGAGCCACCTAAGAGCATGTCAGCAGATTACTTCTAAAGAACTTTTGTCATTATGAATAATGTTGGGTATCTTTTTTTAAGGATAGTGGATCCGTTTTCCATTTTTTGGAGAAATCAGTAAAATTAATCTAACTTGTTTTAATATACACAGAATACACATTCTGGTTCATGAAACATATACTGTATAATACCAGAGAAATCTCAGTGAAAGAATTAGTGCTTTTATTTTAGGAGGGCTTTTGCCCAACATTTTAAAAGGCTGGGGAATTTTTTAAGCTAATTGTTACCTTGAGCTGTTTTACTACACTGGGCTAACATGAATTGTTAAGTGATAATGGCACTGGATGACATTTTGCCCAGTCTCCACCAGAATAATAATCTTTTCCATTTCTCTCCCTGATGCTACCAGGAGGTTGTGGTATGGTAAGTTTCCATGTGAATGCTTTCAGTAATTCGCATTGTGATTTTGGCAGTGTGGTGAGAGGTGATGTCTGATGGTGCATGAGATAGGCGTCAAAGTAGAGGCCATTTTGGATTTTCTAACTTGCCCAAGTCATGGAATGATAAATTAATGGGCACAGACATGCTGCTCACCAACTTCTATTTCAACACTCATGCTATGTGCAGAAATATATTTTTGCAGTAATGGCAGCACGTGGCATTCCAGGTTACCATTTCACTACTGTTTCCCAGCACTCTGATTAGGATTCATGACTGTAGGTTGGATTGGCCTGTACAGTCTGGTTGTGTGACAGCCACGGTTCCCTGTTGGACAGGGTTTGTGACACCACTATTGACAAGGACCATATTGCCCTGACCCTAGGTTGTACAGTTCAGCATTTGGGGTGGTTATTATTATCATTATCATTAGTGCATTCTTGATTTAATCTCCAAGTGCTGATCCAAATGGCAGCTTCCCATACTTCTTGCAGAGGAGAATAGCTGAAGTATCCCCCAATTCAGGTGCCCCTCCTGAGATCAGAAGCACTGATCTCTTCCTTTCAGGGGGGAGCCAGTGTGGTGTAGTGCTTAAGAGTGTTGGACTAAGATTTGGAAGACCCAGGTTCAGATCCCACTCGTGCCATGAAAGCTCACTGGGTTACCTTGAGCCAGTCACAATGTCTCAACCTAACCTACTGCACACAGTTGTTGTGAGAATAAAATGGAGGCGAGGAGAATGATGTAAACCACTTTGGGTTCCCACTGGGGAGAAAGGCAGGGTATAAAGGAATTAAACAAACTAACAAAGTGCTACCTGTAAGATCTCTGTTACAAAATTATGGTTGTGTTTAATGTCTCTACCCTTCTTTCACTTCACCCATCTCTGAATCGTCATAGGTAAGTTCATGGGCGCTCACACAACTTGTGTCAGACGCAAGAGCAATTCCAAGTGTTCTTCCTTGATCTGGGATGTATGTAATATGGCTCCAGCAGCATCTACGCTTCTTCTCATTTTCCCTTGTCCTTCTTAAGTATGAGAAATATACAAGCGCAACGTGCAGTCCTGAAGTTCTATTTCTGTTTAGGAAAAAGTCAGCAAGTTGAAAGCCAAGGAGGCCAAGCTTGAGACAGAAAAATGGAAGTTAAAGGAAGTCCTGGAAGCAGCAGAAAGCAGGGCCACAAAGCTGGAGTTGAGCCGCAGAGCTGTGGAAGGAGAGCTACAGCGTGCCCACCTCAGTCTGACGGAACGGGATGCAGAGATCCAGTCCCTGCAGGAGCAGATCCAGGTGCTTCACTGTCAGCTTGGAGACAGGGAGAGCAAATCCGCACTTCTGCAACAGGAGCTGGACCGCCTGACTCACTCACTGGCCAGGACAGAGAGCACTGAAGGCCACCTCAAGGGCAGGGTGCAGAGCTTATCCCAAGCACTGTCTGATGCTTCTGCTGGCTCCTTCTCCCTGCAAGAGAACATCTCCCAACTGCAGAAGGCCTTGACTGCAGCTGAGCAAGACCGTCGGCTGCTCCAGGTAGTAGATCCCAAATGTCCTAAATGTCCGGACACTGCCTGTTCAAAGATGTGCTCCTGAGCCAGACGATATATGTGCTATGATATAAATAGTGTTGAACAGACCACCACCACACCACGCCATAATATTTTGCATTGAATCCATCACCAGTACCATTTCCAGTACTTACCAGATCCCCAGTTCTGACAGAACTCAACAGTGTTTTAAGAATCGAGTGCTTTTTCTGCCCTCTCTTCCTCTTTCTTGGGAGAGGGATGTGTTAAGTCATCCTGCTCTTTCATCTTAGGGCACTTTCACAAATGCTGAATAATGCACTTTCAATCCACTTTCAATGCACTTTAACAATCGTTTGCAAGTGGATTTTGCCATTTCACACAGTAAAATCCAGCTGCAAAGTGCATTGAAAGTGGATTGAAAGAGCATTATTCGGCATGTGTGAAAGTGCCCTTAGATTGTAAGGGACTGGACCACTTCTGAATTTTGTCAAGTACTATAATTCACAAACGGGGGTGGGGGGACCCTAAAACTCTTGCAAATGAAAATGGAGGCACTGGTAGATACATTGCACAGTTTACGTGCAGTGAATATCACTGAACAAGAGTCTGTGTGGTGTAGCGGTTAGACTAAAACTATGGAGATCTGTGTTCAGCCCCCCCCCCTCCACACACACACACACACACACAGCACTTTAGCCTGGGCCTCTGATTCTCCCTCAGCCTAACCTACCTCAGGATTGTTATGAAGACTAAATGGAGGAGGAGGGAGCTGTGCATGTTGCCTGAGCTCCATGAAAGCAGGGCAGGATAATGTGATAGATAAGACATTGTTTTACATTGTGTGTATTCTCGTGTGTGCTGTATCTTAGGGTAATATGGTACCATGCACGTGTGACTCTCTGACCAGAAG
The DNA here is from genome assembly GCF_029931775.1 of Euleptes europaea. Lineage (NCBI taxonomy): Eukaryota > Metazoa > Chordata > Lepidosauria > Squamata > Sphaerodactylidae > Euleptes > Euleptes europaea. Next base: position 44,092,839 of record NC_079316.1, read on the forward strand.
AGGCTGTGCCAGTGTAAGTTAGGATACCGCCAAATCTCATCCCCATGTGGAAGACACCCTGGTCAGCAAACAGTCTCTTTTGGAACTCCTTTCACTAAGTAGAATCTTGCCCGGTTTCCTGTCCTAGAAAATTCTAAAACTCAGATTCCTTCCCCAGTTTGGCCATGTCATCACCATACGCTGAGCCATTAATTAGCAGCACTCAGGCCTGCAAATAGTTCCATCTTGGACCATTGTCTGTATAAAGGGAGGGCCACAGTTGCAGTGTGGGTTCTCTCTCTCTCCACTGGGCTGAACTGGAAACATGCTGTAGAACGCCATACTGAGTTGCTATGTAGATGCCTTTGTCTAGTGAACACTGTTTTTAAAAGGCTGTTTCTGCATCTGCACAGCAAGGATGATCTCTTTCACCTTAATTGCCATTGTGAATGCAGAGGCATGCGCAGTGGCAATGGAGGCTCCTCACAGGAATTTTTGGTGCGCATTCCCCCATCATTGGCCATTTTTCTTTCCTCCCCCCCCCCCCACTAGACTACTGAAAGGCTTTTGGACAGATGTGAACAAAAAGTCCCCCAAAAGCTCACCAGTGGCACGGCTGGGGAAATGATGGCTGTGAGGGGCTGATAGAAGTAAAATGTCACCGGTGTGGCCAGGACCTTTGAAAATGTGCAGCTTCCCATCCAGATGGCATAACAATGCATTTGGACTGCATTCTACCCAACAAGATTGGAAAAAAGCAGGTCTAGGAAAGACCATACCAAGGCTGGAGAAAGGCCGAATGAAACATGATTAGACAACAACATCATGTGGATGCTCCAAAATAAGGGGGAGGCTCCAGTTTTGTAGCTGAAGCAGAACCTCCATGAGGAGTCGTCCCCTGTCTACTGAATCAAGTGGTTTTGGATTGTTTTGTTTCACTGGCTTTCTTCTGTTTGCCAGGACCGCTTGGATTCCATGAGACAAGCCTTGTCAGATAGCAAGAGGCAGAACCATAACTTAACAGAAACAGTACACTTGCTACAAGATCAACTGGGTGAGGTGGAGCAGCGGTGCAGAGGCCTGGAGGGGCAGATAGAACATCTCCAGGAGGTAAGGAGTGATGGGGCAGACGGGCAATGCAAGAAGCAACGTCCTCGTGGCTGCAGTTCTCTTGTATGAACCTCAAACCTGAATAAGACTCCAACTTAAACTTGGGGGAGAACATTTTTGTCACTAGATGAAGGCAAATTGTTTTTCTTCCAATTTGCTGTGTCAGCTATGATTATGTGCTATGGTTTGAACAGATGGATGTTAATAGTATACCTGCATGCTGTTTCTGCAGCGTAGGCAAAGGATCTCCTCTCTCCCAATGCCAAACTCTACTCCTCCATTAGAATTCTGCAAGTTGTTTTCAAGGCTGCAGTTGTCACCGTTCATTGGATTTGAATTGTAAGCAGGTTTGGGAGCCTTTCTAGATGGGAGAAGCTGAGTGCAGATATAGTAAATATATAAATACATATGCCTTTATAATAGATACGTTAATGCAAGTGATATGCAATACATACATATTGCATATGCAATATGTAAGGCACAGATCTTCCACATCGCTATCAATAACTTCATGAAGGAAGCAGAGATTAAAGGGGAATCATACGGAAGCACAAAGCTTTAGTCTCTTTCTGAAAGTGCTTCTGTGTGTTCAAGTAACTTTTGATTTGTGGCCCCATCCCATGACTTCCCAGTATGTGCATGATTTCTTGCATATGTAGAATGCAATCCAAATAATGCATTCAGAGCTCTCTTTTAAAATAAAATCTCATTCCTCACATATACAGAGTTTTCATGTATGTCCCTGGGCTACCTGCTTTCCTCTCCCGTTCAGAGAAGCAACTAACATATAGCTCCAAGGCACTGGTTCAAGTTCGTAGAAATAATTTGTCACACATGTGTTTGGTATCAGCAGGGGCACTCTTGGATCAGCCTAATTAGCTCGAGTGATGGGGGAGTAAAATCCAAAACATGTGGCAGATCCTTCTAAACTTAATGCAGAATTCTTCAAGCTGACCTTCATGCCTTGCACGTATACCCCTCCAAACATTTATACATGTAAAAAAGGGTCCAGATCTTTAGTAAGCTCTTGTCCCATTCTCCTACTCTCGGCAAACTTGGACACTTTTTATGCCTGTTTAGTTTTTGTTGCTTCCAACCAGATTGATATGATTGAAACATATAGGTAGCTGCTTCCAGAAGTGAACCCAAGAGCATGGGAACAATGAGAAATCTGGGACTCTGGATATCCAACTCCTGTAGTGCTGACTCCTGAGCAAATAAAGATTCTAAGTTGCTGTTTGTTATATCACAAGGGTGTGTGATCGAAGCTAAACCTAAGGCTGGAGTGTCAAACATTCCTCAGCTCTGTCTCCACTGATTGGTATTATTGGAACACCACTTTTCTGTGCTGCAGTTGTCTCTGCTCAAAACATGGAAAAACTCTTCCAGCCTCCACATCAGAATTCAAGGGTATCAGAACTCCCTTCTCCTTAACCTGCAATTAGGATTTAGACTACAGAGTACCTACTAAGGTACTTAGGTCTTCTTATTTTTAGCAGCTGTGCTCTGTTAGCAATTTCTGATTGGTTGGCCAAGCTTACACATAGGAAACTATACTCTCCTAAAGCTGGGTATCTTGTAGCCCTCGATGGTGCAGATGGTCCGATCATGAGTTAAACAGAGGTGGCTGTCTCAAGCTATTGAGGGTGCTCGCAGTTTAGAAGGGTCATGTAGATTTTATGCTTGGACACCAAAACATACAGTGATTTCCAAATTTTCAAATAAGTGCTCCTACCAATGGCACTTTCCTTTATTCAAGTCTTATTTTCATCATAGTTCTACTCACTGAAACCTGATAGTCATCCCCATTTCCCTCAGCTCCATATGTAGCATTGTCCAAGAATAGCTGAGAGCCTGGTTCCTGTTGTGCTTTGATAGTACTTTCAACAAGCATGACCGTATCTTCATTTACTTAAATTGGAAGCCAGTGAGCTTCAGCAGAATAGAGAGTTAGCCTTGGATCCTGCAGACATGGCCGTAAGTCCTGTTTCAATAGTGCTGTGGGGCCTTGAGCAAGTTTAGCCCAAGTCATCTGTGAAATACAATGGCCGTTTCCACGCTAATTATTTGTAACATTTAATGAAACGTTTAATCTTTTTTTGTGCATGCACCATTTCCCCTCCATTTGGTATTGGATACGTTTTCCAACCGTTTAATCTCCATGTTTTCGACAAACACTTCTACAGTGATGTTTCCCTTTACTCTGTTTCCAAGACAACTTCCCCAAGGTGCAGTCAAGTTTGGGAAGCCATTCATTTCTCCGCCCCTCCATTGTCCACACCCATTTTGTTGCCCATTTCCTTTCCATTCCCCCTTCTTCCTCCCTTCCCTGTCTGCCAACCATTTCCCTACTTTTATTTTTTTTAGTATAATGTATTTCAACTAGAGAAGGAACATGGGAGCATTGGACAAACATCCCCCCATTGATTTAGCTGCTTACTCCATTTCGTAGGAGACATAACCCATGAAAGGGGTGTGATGTATCATTCTCTGATACAGTTCGAGCACCAAACAATCCCAAGGACAGGATTCCCCTCTCCCTCCCGTTCCCCCTGCTCTTTAATTTTTAAAATTAATTGTTGTTTGACTAATGCAGGAACACTGGAGTGTTGGGCTAACCTCTCCCCACACACACACGCTGATTATCTTATTTCGTGTACATGCATCTCATTGCTCATTACATTTTCGCCGCTGGAAAGTCTTCCCCCATCAGATTGTGAAGGGGAGCATGGCCATGATTTCTTCTGTGATGTTATTCCTGCACAAAACAATCCTATGGCCAGGTTTTTCACACCACACTCCTCCAGGGGGGGGGGGGGAAATACATCGTTGTTTTTCAGGAAAATGCGGACAGGTTAAAAACATACTCCGGTAGAACAAATACAACGGCGAAAGAGGCAACATGCAAACAAAAATTTTGAATACGTAGCTGAACCTCACAAACAAGGATAATTTGCTATAAGTGAATGGTGCAGAAACAACCAATGTTCCAAATTTGTGCTTTTGGCTTTCATTATTAACCATGGTTAGTTTCAACTTTATTCTACTGATCTACTGCCTGTGAGAATAAACTGCTGTGAGCAGAGCAAAGTTTTTTTTTTGCCACTTTGCAGCTTTGTCTCTGTACCAAAGGGGTGGTGCTATTGAACAGGTTGGGAGTTACTGAGATTCTTGTGTTCAGATGTAACAATTAACCAGATTTACTACGAATTGGGGTTTAAAATCTAGGATGTAACTCTGTAAAGTTGACTCTTCCTACCATCATTCAGTTGCCACACTAAGCAACATTTAATTAAACCACGGTTTAGCATGACATCTGAATGCAGCCTTATCTCCAAAACCATTTTTCCTTCTTGGACTGAACAATACAAAAGCAAATCAGTTGTGGGGGATGAATAGTGAGATGATCTTGTATTGAAAAGAATGTCTTCTTTTTAAAAACAGTATATTTGTTCAAAATTTTTGAACATTTGTAAAGGCCTTGAATGTTAGAAAAAGCCTATATATAATAAATAAAATTCCATAAAAGCACAATGGGTGTACCTGTAGCCGTACTTTATACTTTAATAAAATATGACAAATTTCCCATCTCTCACATGTACCCATTACTGTTGCTTTTCTTTCTTTCTTTCTTTCTTTCTTTCTTTCTTTCTTTCTTTCTTTCTTTCTTTCTTTCTGTCTGTCTGTCTGTCTGTCTGTCTGTCTGTCTGTCTCTTTTTTTAGATTTTGATCTAGCATTCTGAGATAGAGTTCTGCTTATCTGAGTCTTGCAAATATTTTATTTGTCCTATGTTAACCTTGGCAAGGTTCTTTGTGCACAATCTATATTAAAATGATGTGTCAGCTGGTGTGGACGTGCCATCGCTAGCAGATGTGGGCCTCATTAGGAAGGGTTAAAAATGTTCTTGCCCCTCAAGGAGTGGTAGGAAGGGTCAAGCTTGGCATCTGCTAGAACTTATTTGTTATCCATCTTAATGGATTTCTCTAGCTAGAAAACGAGGAGGGTGACAAATGTGATATTTTCCTGTTATGCTAAAACAGCATTGCAAGCTTTATCTCTGCAAGCATAAAACAGCCTTGTGTACAGTGCCCCTGAATTCCCCCATGAACAACCCCTTTCCCTGGGCTGAAGGAAGGGGAGAAGCTAGTTAATGAGTTCCAGAAGATCAGCTGTAAATGGCCAGGGAGGGTAATTCATATCAAGCTCATAAAACTCTTTATTGATGTCTCCAGAGGGGAAATCCGGATGTGGCCGTTTATTTATTCTGGATTTTGCCTCTCTCTCTCTTCTCCTTTTAACATTTTCTTTTAGCATTTCGCATGGAGTTTTAAAGGGACAGAATACTCCACAAGCCTGACTGAATTTTAGAGTCTTTCTCTCTGGAAAACAAAATGCTACTAATCCCCATCCTTAATTCTTTTCTCTTCCTCCACTCTCCAGCGTGGTGTAGTGGTTAAAAACCAGCATGGTGTAGTGGTTAAGAACGGTGGTTTGCAGCAGTGGAGTCTGATCTGGAAAACTGGGTTTGATTCCCCACTCCTCCACATGAGCAGCAGAGGCTAATCTGGTGAACTGGATTTGTTTCCCCACTCCTACGCACGAAGCCAGCTGGGTGTCCTTGGGCTAGTCACACTCTCTCCGCCCCACCTACCTCACAGGGTGTCTGTTGTGGGGAGGGGAAAGGTGATTGTAAGCTGGTTTGTTTCTTCCTTAAGTGGTAGAGAAAGTCGGCATATAAAAACCAACTCTTCTTCTTCTTCTTCTACTCCTCTTCCCTCCTAATTTGTGGTCCTCATCCCTCAAAGCAACCTGGGCCTAGGTTTGCCATGCTCCAGATGGGGCCTGGAGATCTTCTGGAATTAGAACAGATCTTCAGTCAACAGAAATCAGTTCCCCTGGAAAAAAATGGCTGCTTTGGTAGATGGACTATATGACTTCATACCCAGCTGAGGCCCCTCCCCAAACCCCTCCCTCCCTAGGCTCCAACCCCACATTTCCAGGAATTTCTCAGCCCAGGGTTGTCTGCCCTACCCGGGCCCCAGACTGGCTTGCCCTTTTTGAATCTCAGTTCTGTATGCGGATAACTGGACAGATGAAGAAATGCAGTGGAGTGGGGCCAGAAAGACCAGGGTTTGCAATACATACCTTGACACTGACTCTTTTCAAGAAAGGGAGCCCTCATTCTAATCTTCTGGTGGCAAGTTTAAGGCCAGTTCATACACCACCATAGAAGAAGGCAAAGAAGTATGAGTGGCACATGGCTGCCCCTTGCCCATATTTCCACTGTAGAGTGAAAATGAAATTTTCATGAGGCTTCTGCAAGGTCTGTTGCTTGAGTGGCTTTATAAAGGATTAAGCAGATTCATGAAGGATAGGTCTATCTGTAGCTATGCATATTCAGAAACCGTAGCTACCTAGTATGCTGGGGACAAGCAACAGGAGATGACTGTCTCCATCTTGTTCTTATGAATTTTCCAGAGGCATATAGCTAGCTATGAAGGGAGACAGCTGCTAGGCTATCCAGTGTGTTGTAGCAACCAGTGGTGCCCTAGGCTCAAATACCTGCTCAGCCATGAAACTCTCTCTCTCTCTCTCTCTCTCTCTCTCTCTCTCTCTCTCTCTCTCTCTCTCTCTCTCTCTCTCTCTCTCTCTCTCTCTCTCTCTCAGGAAGATGGATGGGATAAAAACGTGACAGACTAGAGATTTATTTATTATTTAATTATGTATATCCTGCTTTTATCGCAAAGGGACCCAAAGCAACTTACAGCCATACAAAAACACATGCAATATAAATAAACCAATAAACAAAGGAAATAGCCACAGACATTTCCAGTCTTGAGCCAGTTCTGAGTTCCATGGCTGGCTCATTTGAAGGCATAGGCTATGAACTGCAGGCTGAAAGCCAAAGAGCCCTTTGGTTTTTGCCCTCCGGCTGATGCCCAAGGGCTCGAGCATCTGACCATGCCTAGCCCTTACACCTGAAGATGTAGAGGAGACAAAAACAGCTGAGATGATATGTAGCTGGCAAGATGTTCTTTAACAACAGTTCCCGTCCCTGTCTTCTGATCCTGCGTGAGTGGGGGAGGTGTCCTTGAAGAACCATAGAGAAGAGGATGTAAGCTTGAAAACAACCCCCTCCCCCCGTACATTTGATTCACCTTAACAAAACAAGGAGTTCATATTGTATGATAGTGAGCTGTTTCCATGCGTTCTAGTAGCCTGCTTTTCCAAGGAACCATTGAAATGTTAGCCACAAAACGAAAAGCCATAAAGTCCTAGGTTTCTGTGCAATTCTAATGCCAGTGTTTGGAAAGCTGGTTATGGTCACAGCCCAAATATTTCGGATTCAGGACAGACAAACAAGGTTGTGAGATTTAGTTCTCAGGTTAATCAGCCAGTATTGTACCAGCAAAAGAGACACGCTTACCAATAAGCCAGTGGTTATAGGAACTCGACAGGAGCCCTTTCTCACTCACACACCTCTAGCATTCATGTCATGGCACATGTCATTTCTGTGCTGCCCTTCACTGCTCATTCACTCATCTGATATCTTCCCTGTTCCTTCAACAAAACGTCTCTTGCATTAAACTTGTCCTCAGATATCCATTTCCTTGTCTCTCTGTGTTCTATGGGACTCACACCCAGGCAAGTGTGCCCAGAATTGCTGCTGGATGGAATTCTTTGTTGTTCCTGCTTGCAGTTGCTCTTTCCCATCTCTCTTTGGCCTGTAATGTCCATGGATTGGCTCTCAACCAAAGCCATGCTTGATTTTTTTATTGCCTTTCATGGAAAGGTTCTTTTCCATATCTTCACATAAATGTGATCTTATTAGCCTCTTCCTCCAGAATCACATTTGATGTTCATTTAATTCTCCCTTCTAGTCATCCTCTTTTTCTGGCTACTCCTACCACATTTTCCTGGGAAGTCATTCTTCCCAGACCATAATTAGCTTTATCTGGAAGTGCCTGCCCAGTAATCTTGACTCCAAATTTGCGGTGTTGGAGGGAGTAGATGGCAGAGCCAAGTGTGTCTTCTAAGTGCATTAGAGACAAGTTCACATGCATTGCATATTAGAGACTAAATTGGAAAAAAAATAGGGAAAAGTAAATAACGTTTGATTGTACTGTGCTTGTCTATAGGCTGTGGAGTTAACTCCTTGTCTGCTGGACTGTGTTTGCTGGTATGAAACCAAGACTTGTCTGCTATTTCTAATGAATACCAGAACGGTATACTGACATTTCCCCAGTAATTTAAAGATGTTGTGCCTTTGGTAATTGCAAAATCATTTTTTTATTCTAAACGTTTACTGGAAGACCTGACAGGCATTTGCAAAAAAAAAAAAAAAATGTGGAGGGTAATTCAAAAATGTGTTGGGTAATGAGCGATCCTGATGTCTTCTACAGGTTGAGCATGAGAAGTTCAGAAAGGAAGATGAAACCTTTAGGTTGAGTCAGATGAGAGGGCAACTGGACCGGTCCCTGAGCAGCCTACAACAAGAAATGGAGGACACGCTGAGGCAGAATGAACACTTGCAGGTCTGCTGGTCTCCCTAAATCACTTTGGAGGGTTACAGGGTGGTGCCCCATAAAGGATCCCCCCAAGGTAGATAGAGGCTGTGACCCACACCTGTGGCAAGGGTGGATCCCAGCCAAGGCCTCCTAATCTCTGACACCCTTCAAATTCATCCTTAGATCTGACAGCTTCCCAATTACCTTTGCCATCATATACAGTCATGTTAGGACAAAATCTACACTTATGAACCTCAACTCATTTCTATCATGCATGCCATCTGGAATAGAAAGATGTAGACTCTCATCCTTAGCATCATTAGTATTCTTAAAGCCACTGTCACAGTCCTGTTGCGCGGAAAAAAAGTTTTAGCCTAAAACTGTGTACAAGGCAAGGGTGCTTTGAAGCTACCTGGTGGATGGTATGTACTGTATATTATGTGGAATAAAAGGACAGAACGGTGATTTTTGATGGGGGTCATAATGACCTCTGTAGGAGCAATCTATAAATGTTGAGTGACATTCAGAACTTTTGAGGGCAAATGGGGAGGGCATTTTGGAATGTTGGCAGCCCCTTCTCCCCAAATGGCTTCTGATAGCCAGCAGACAAGAGTTGTTTTATATGGCTAACCCCATATATAGGATGTGGATTGGAAATGCAGTGCTGGGGAAGTTGGGTTTCATTCTTTACCCCTTCCCAGTGTTTCTCTAATACAAAACACTTTTAGTCCTTGTAGGGAAAAACAGACACACAGTGTGGGTGCCTGTCTTTTTTCCCTACCAGAAATAAAAGCAGCCTCTGCAAGGGCATTTTCTATCAAAGAAATATCAGGCTCAAGGTGGCTGTTTCTTAAGGCCAAATGACACTTCCATGGATCACCACCTTTGTGTAGTTTGATGCTGTCACTGGAGAACACAAGTTGCAATACTGTCAGTCATCTGTTCAAGGATCTGCAGAAAGCATACAAAAATTAGAAGGTAGATTACCATGCAGATACAAAAAAAATTGCATCAGAAGGGAAAGGAAAGTGTTGGTCATTGGTGACTCTCTGCTGAGGGGTATGGAGCATCATATGTCCAGGCCTCACCCCCTAGCCTGAGAGGCGTGGTGCTTGCCAGGAGCAAAGATTAAAGATATTGCAGACCATCCCCAAACTGATCAAACCCAGAGATCATTACCCATTTGTGATGGTCCATGTGGGAATGAACGACACAGCCAAGAACATCATTACACGCATTAAGGCTGACTATGAAGTTTTCAGGAGGCAGGTGAAGGGAACTGGGGGCACCGGTGGTGTTTTCTTCAATCCTTCCCTTCAAAGAAAGAGGAGTGTGACAAGAACAGAAGATAATAGAGATGAACCACTGGCTACATTGTTGACAGGAGAGATTTGGATTCTGGGATCATGGGCTAGGTTTTCTGGAAGATGGCTTACTAGCACATGATGGACTTCACTTACCGAGGAAGTAGAGGAAGAATGTGTTTGGCAGAAATCTGGAGATATTCATCAGGAGGGCTTTAAACTGACACCACAAGGGAAGGAGATGACCAACATGGAGATTTCAATGAAGGAGAGCAAATAGCAGAGGCCCACCTGGGAGGGCCAGGACAAATGAAGCTGAAGGTGCGATGCTTCAGGTGCCTAGGTACCAATGCCCAAAGCTTGGGCAATAAGAAGAGCTTGAGCTTCTAATGCAGACAGAGGGATATGATTTAGTAGGCATTACAGAGACTTGTTTCATCTTCGTTTCATTCTATAGAGCCAGCATGGTATAGTGGTTAAGAACGGCTGACTCAAATCTGGACAATCGGGTTTGATTCCCCACTTCTCCACATGAAGCCTGCTGGGTGACCTTGGGCCAGTCACAGTTCTCTCAGCCCACCTCTGAACATCTCTTGCCTTGAAAACCCTACAGGGTTGCCATAAGTCAGCTGTGACTTGACCACACACACGGGATGGTGGGATGATTTCCATAACTGGAATGTAGTAGTGGATTGATATGAGTTGTTCAAGAAAAACCAAAAGGGTTTAAGAGGAGGCAGAGTGGTGCTATATGTGAGGAGAGGGTTTGTTGTCAAGAAAAACTGGAAGAGGCAAGTGACAGCCCAGTGGAAAGTATCTGGGTGAGGATAAGGGAAGGAAGGACAAACAGTATTGTGGTTGGAGTCTGCTGCAGACTGCCTGACCAGAGTGAGGAGGTGGATGCTGCCCACCTTGAGCAGCTTGACAGTGTATCCAAGCAACACAACCTTGTAGTTATGGGTGAGTTCAGCTTTCCTGTTGTGTGCTGGGAGACAAACTGCTAAGTGTTCTGTCACACAAATTTCTAACCTGCCTGACCAACAACTTCCTTTTTCAAATGGTGGAGGAAGCTATGATGGGCTCGGACATACTGGAACTAATATTAATCAACAGGCAAGAGCTGGTAGATGGAGTGAAGGTGGTGGGGACCTTAGGGGGAAATGTCCTCCTAGAATACTTTTTGCTGTGGGTGGTTAAGGAAGTTCATTGCCAGATGTGTATGTTAGATTTTAGTAGGGCAGACTTTAATGAACTCAGAGGCATGATGAGAGTTATGGGCAAGAGAGCTGCAAGGGAAAGGAGCAAGTGAAAGGTTGGCCCTCCTTAAAAAAAGAGCTCTTACAAGCTGAAGCCATCATTATTCCAACAAGAAGAAAACATGGTAGAGGATCCAAGAAGCCAATGTGGATGAACAGAGAACTCCATAATGAGCTAAGGAAGAAAAAATAAATGTGCAGAAAATGGATTGAAGGACATACCTCTAAAGAAGAGTATCTGCAGGTTGCTAGGCACTGTAGGTTAGTCATCAGAGACACCAAAGCTCAGAGTGCACTGAAGCTGGCTAGGGAGTCTCGCTACAACAAGAAAAGCTTCTTCAGGTATGTGAGGAGCAAATACAAAGTAAAAGATTCAATAGGCCCACTGTTGGGTGAAAATGGAGAAATGGAGGATAGAGAGAAAGCAGAACGGCTCAAAGCCTATTTTGCCCCAGTTTTTCCCCCGAAGAAGAGAACAGGCTCATCTAGAGATAGTAGTAGGCAAGCGGTCTGGGCTGCTGGTTGACATGGACAGAGAGGTTGTCGAGAGGCACCTGGCTGTACTGGATGAGTACAAATCCCTTGGGCCAGATAGTGTGCACCCAAGAGTGCTCAAAGAACTTTCTAGAGAGCTTGCAGAGCCTTTGTCCATCATCATCAAGCCTTCTTGGAGGATAGGAGAAGTGCCATATGACTGTAGGAGGGCAAATGTTATCCCAATCTTCAAAGAAGGGAGGAAAGATGACCCAGGAAAGTACAGGCCAGTCAGTCTGGCCTCTGTCCTAGGGAAGATGTTGGAGCAGATTTTAAATGGGTCAATCTGCGAGCATCTGAAGGACAATTGGGTGATCTGGGGAAGTCAGCATGGATTTGTCCCCTGCAGTTTCTGCCAGACCAACCTTGTTTCCTTCTTTGATCAAGTGACAGGCTTACTGGATTGTGGGAATGCTGTTGATGTTGTTTACCTGAATTTCAGTAAATCTTTTGACAGGGTTCCCCTTAATGTTCTGATGAGTAAACAGAGAACTGCAGACTGGACTCTAGGGTAGTTAGGTGGATAGGGAACTGTTTGGAGAACTGAACCCAAACAGTAGTTGTCAATGGCATTTCATCTGACTGGAGGGAGGTGTCCAGTGGGGTACCACAAGGCTCAGTTCTGGGCCCAGTACTTTTCATTATATTTATGAGTGATCTGGAAGAGGGGTGGAGGGACTACTCATTAAGTTTGCAGAGGACACCAAATTGGGAGGAGAATCAAACACTCTGGAAGATAGATAGAATTCAATGAGGTCTGAACACACTGGACAGATGCGAACAAGATGCAATTCAACAAGGATAAGTGCAGCATTCTACATCTGTGTAACAAAAATGAGAAGCATGCATACTGGATGGGGGATACACTTCTGGATAGTAGTGTGTGTGAACAAGATCTTGGGGTATGGGTGGATTGTAAGCAAATTATGAGCAGTCAGTGTGATGCAGTGGCAAAAAAGGCTAATGCAATGCTGGGGTGTATCAATAGAGGCATGGCATCCAAATTGCAAGATGTCATAGTCTGGTTGAAAACCGCATTGGTCAGGCCACACCTGGAGTACTCTGTGCAGTACTGGAGGCCTCACTTCAAAAAGGATGTGGACACAATGGAGCTGGTGCAGAAGACAGCAACGAGGATGATCAGGGATCTGGAGACCAAGCCCTATGAGTAAAGGCTAAGGGACTTGGGAAAGTTCAGTGTGGAAAAGAGGAGGTTGGGGACGGGGAGGGACATGATTGCTCTAAGTATTTGAAGGGCTGTCACTTAAAGGAGGGATGGGAGCTGTTCCTGTTGGCAGCAGAGGAAAGGACTCACAATAACGAGTTTAAATTATGGGTAGAAAGGTACCAGCTGGATATTAGGGGAATTTTTTTACAGTAACAGCAGTTTAGCAGTGGAATTGGCTGCCTGGGGAGGTGGTGTGCTCCCTCTCACTGGCAGTCTTCAAGCAGTGACTGGACAAAAACGGTCAGGGATGCTTTAGACTGATCCTTCACTGACCATGGGGCCTGTATCACTCTTCCAACTTGATGATTCTATGATGCCATCATCCACATTTGCACATGATGGAGAAAAGAAATGTTATAGTATTGCAGTTACCTGATACTCAGTACAAAGCAGATCTCAGAGCTCCTGGGGATTCAGTTACAGCCAAAAGTATTCAGGCTACCAGAATCACAACTTGGTAGAGCTGGGTTGTGTTCTCATTCTAGGCCCAGATTGGAGAGCTGGAACAATCGCATGGCCAGCGACTGATGGAGCTTTCATCCAGGCATCAGCTGGACATGGAGCTGGAAACAGAGAGGCTACGCAGTGCTCAACTCCAAGCTGAACGTCTGCTTGAGTCCCGGGAGAGAAACCACCGGCAGAAGGTGAAAGCCCTGGAGGAGCAGGTACAGCACAGGAATGGTCTGGATGGTCCTTTGCAAATCCCACAGTGATGCCCAAGTTTGCTGGCTATTGTGCAGTTTAATTTCCAATATCAAGTCGTGGTGGTTATTAACCTTACATGGAATGTGGGGTTTTAGGACAAAAACTGGGGCATAAGTGGGGGTGAGCTCCTCTGCTTTCTAGTACTGGCCACAACTGGAAACAGACTACTGGAGTAAATTATTTGTGACATAATCCCTTGTGTGTGTGCCTGTGTTGTATTCTTCCAGGTGCGTACCTTGAAAGATCAGCTGGACCAAGAAGTGAGGAGAAGACAAGCCTACATGAGCCAGATGCTACATACAGTCGAATGATTCAAAACGTTGACATCGTGCTCTGGTCTTGCGTAACTATCCTCAGAACCAGCTTTCAGCAGGATATTTGTTGCTCAGGCACTGGGCTCATCAATCTCCTTCATTAGGGCACTCAGCTGAATAATAGAGGAACACACCCTGTACACTTGGAAGGAGTGACAAGACAAAAAAAATAATAATTGGCAGCATACAGCCAAGAGGAAACCCTGCTGTGGGGGCAGCTGTTCTCTCTAAGATGCTTGAAACCCAGGGCACTGATGCTTAACTAATTAATTTAGGACATTTAACAAGGAGGGGATTCTCTGTTGTTTGGGTTTCTGTGTAGTGTATCCCCGTATGATCTCCACAGGGCTATGAATGCAAGTTGTACAAATTAAAACAATCTGTGGGCCAGATAGGAGCAACTATTATTGAAATACCTCTGCATTTCCATCACTCATCAGGTTCCTTTATTTCTCTGTCCGGGTTTGGAGAGCTTCTGCCGAGTAACCTCTGATGCATCAATACAACATATCATGTAATATCCTAACCTTGTTAATCTGATGGTTTTTTATAGTAGCTATCTGGTCATAACCGCACAGCCCCACTGTTTCATAGATTTCAGTGAACAAGCTGTTCTGAAAACAGGACATGGCAGGTAATTTCCACTGGCATCAAAATTGCACTGTGCGCTATAAAGAGAATTGGGGAAGCACAGTGTGACCACACCCCTGGGAGGGATCAAATCCTTTGCTGTGTCTATGGACTTCAAGCCATTTTCATGGTGGCAGGTGGCTGAGCTTAGCTCAAAGCCAAATCATCTTATGACTTGCTGGCCCCAAGACATATCAGAGTGTTAACATTCAACATTCCACCCACTCCGCCGGCTGACAGGCTCCAAGGAAATCCCTTTAGGAGTCAAACTTTGGTTTCCTTGGTGACAACAGGGAACCATATTGGAGTTGCTGTGAACATCACCTGTTAGTATTGTTCCACATTTTTCCCCCATGAATGTTTGTTTTTCCTGAAGTGCACTGCAAATTATTGAAATAAAGAACATTTCTTAAAGATATTGAGAGAAAAAAACCAATTTCTGTTGTTTTTAATATGAATGCGGCGCATTTCCCTAGTAATTCGCTTAGTATTTGGTACGTAGCCCTGAATCCTGTACCGCGATGCACTGCAAGATACCTTCCCTTCTTGGGTAAACACAGGATAAAGATGCACAACCAGAAAGTGGCCCCGTATAGTATAAATCAGATGGTTTTACTCTACAAATCTTAAATCTGCTTAAAGGTGAAGGTGACTTAACTTTGTTAACAGGTACTGTCTTGGGGGGACTCTAAGCAGAAAATCAGTGGTACTGCTTCAGACACATTCTCAATGATACTCTGTAATGGCTCTTAACCGCTTACTTTCACACTTTAATAATCATGGTTCCCAGTTGAGGAACCTGGAGAAGTGTAATTCTGTAAAGGGAGCTAATATTTGCTAAAGGACTCATTGCTGTCATAAAACTAAATTTCTGGACTTATTTGGAGAAAGCTGTGATGGTTTGAAACTGCTTCCGGATGGCTTACACTTGTACGTGTATGTTCTCACATCAAGATGGAACACATTTGGTAGGCAGTGATGTTTAGCAGCCATTTGGGTCAGTGGCTGTAGCTGCTGAACCTGCTGTGCCTTAGAGTGCTTTCACACATGCTGAATAATGCAGTTTCAATGCACTTTAACGATTGTTTGCAAGTGCCGTTTCCCACAGTAAAATCCAGCTGCAAAGTGCATTGAAAGTGGATTGAAACTGTATTATTTGGAATGTGTAAAAGTGCCCTTCAGTGTGGTTCCATGGCTTGTTTGAGATATATAGAGCCACTATAAGTGGTGTCAGACAATACTTCCACTGATGTTGGTTGTAAATGCCGCAGTATACACCAGAAAGATGATTGGCTCTGCTCTTCAAACTGGTGTAAAATAAGGATCCATTAAATTGGGTTCACGCCATCTCAAACTGCTCAGGCTCTGCACAGAAGCAGTAGCAGATTTTTTTAACCTTGTAATGCCTAGAAGAACATTAAGCGCTAGATAGGAAGGGGGATGTCTCACCAGTATTATTATTATTATTATGTATTAGGAGAAGTGGGCTACAGCCCAGTTTCCAACATCAGGTATTGAGCTGTGTGTAGGCAGAGACCTGGGAATCCCAGCAATTGTCTATGCATTGCTGGCATAGTTCAGCTTCAGTGAAGGAAACTTTCCATGGGGGAATTTAGCTAATCTGCTGCTGTTCCTTCTGAGCCCTGCTGTTCTTTTCTGCTCAGTTTCAGTTCTTACATAGGAATCTGTTCCTTGGCTTCCTTTCAGCATTGAAACAGACCTTACAGTAATTATTATGGCTGATATTTCTATTGCCTTTTTATTGAATACAAGCAGAATTTCAAAGCATGTTCCCAGCGGGGAAATAGTTTTATCTTCTAAACTAGACCTTGCAGCTACCAACAATCCATGAGGACTCCTTCTGTTGCAAATATTTAATAATTGTGAGGGTTTTAAGAAAAAGAATGCAAAGGGATTAAAGTATGTTGGCTTTGTCACGCCACTTCTCACCCCATTGTACTGTAAGTTTTGCAGAAGACTTGATAGGCCAGGCTAGTAGCACTGAAACAGACAAGACTAGAGCCCTTGCATGGGGATCCTACCCACAATGCATAGACCTTAGTGCCATTGGAAATAAATGGGCACAGCCCAGCAAAAGTTAATTGCAACTAAGGGTGTCATCCTAAGCATGTTTACATGGGAGCAAATTTCACACAAATAATGGGACTGCTTTTTAGCCAATATGTATAAGAAAGAACTTGCTGTGCATCCCACTGAAAGCAATGGAATGGGAGACACCCCGATCCTGTGCATGCTTATTCAAAAGACAGTCCCACTGATTTCAGTGAGGCCTACTTCTGAGTTATGGTACTGCAGCTTTATTTGTGATATACGTTGCTTGGGTCATGCCAAATATATTAATAACTGGGCCAGTTCACAGGAACATATTGACAGCCTGAGAATTGTGAATTGGGAGAGAACACGCAGAGTTGAGCAAAACTTGAATTTGCAGCCCAATCCAATTATATTAGCTTTCAGATGTTTTATGAGCGAAATATGCCCCTCTTTCCCCAGTGTCTTCTAAACTGGGCTCTGGCATAGAAAAGTATTTTAAGAATATACAACATGCCGCAGCCAGCACACAACTGCTTTACCAGTGGCTGAACTCTTCATAGATCCACACTGCCCTCCTTCACAACTGCTAGCTCAATCCCCAGTTGCTGTATATTAGCACAATACATGGCATCAATGAAATTGATCTCATTATATCCACTAAGAATCTTTCCCTAAATAGGGTAACTAATTTAGATAAGTAGAAAAAGAGGGCCCAGGCAGCCTAAGCATGGTTTTCAAAAACCAGCAGTGGGAAAAGAAACAGAAGGGAAACAGGCAGCAAAGAAACACACTAAAGAATGAACAGTACAATCCTAAACAGAGTTACACCCTTTTAAGTCCAGTGATGGGTGTAACTGTATTTAGGATTGTGCTGTAAAAGATTAGAGATTAGTTAGATCTGTGGAAGTAAAGCATGTTCTTAAGGGCTCATTCTCTGTGTGTGTGTGTGTGTGTGTGTGTGTGTGTGTGTGTTTGCTGTCAAGTCACAGCTGATGTACTGCAATCCCATAGGGTTTCCAAGGCAAGAGACCTTCAGAGGTGGTTTTCCATTGCCTGCCTCTGCATCACACCCTTGGTATTCTCTGGAGGTCTCCCAACCAAATACTTGCCAGGTCACCCAGCAAGTTTCCATGGCTCACTGTACATAAGGCTTATTTTCATGTAACTTTTTCAGTTATTTTTTACCTTCATTTTTTTAATCAAAGTAGACTGGACATTAGATAATAGTCTATATTTCCAAACATTTATCCAGGTCAAGCTGGGCTTGTGTAGACGGGAGAACTTTCCTTGATTTTAATGTTCACACATTTGAAAAATAGAATCATAGAGTTGGAAGGTACCACCTGGGTCATCTAGTCCAACCCCCTGCTCAATGCAGGAAATTCCGAACTACATCCATGAAGTCTGCTCTAATTCAGGATCGATCAGATTGAGACATCCATGACTGGTTCTTCACAGCAGTTTTTCAAAGGCAACTGCAGCTAGGTGGGGTTCCAATTCTGATCAGGGCCATGGCATTGGTAGGAAAGGGGTTTAACCCTTCCAACCCTCCATGGGTTTGCTAACTCAAACCCACCCCATTCCCATTTGCTTTTGTTTGCTTTCTTGCGTGTTTTAACATGGATACCTCACACTTCTAATGGCTCAGAGCAACTTACAGAAAGGGCCATTTATCTAAACAATGTTTCATCATCTATAAAAACTCCAGTCCTCAGAACTGGAAAGAGCGTGGAATCAACCTGAGCGTAAGATTACAACCACCATCAGCCCCCCCCCCCCAAATTCAACCAAAGGCTCTCTTAAGGAGGATTTATTTGCAGAACTGGTAGGGAAGGAGCCTTCCTTGTCCTTTCTGGGGGCGCATTCCTCAAGATGGCAGCAGCAATAGCTCTTGAATGAGCTGTTGCCAAACAAGCCAGCTACAATTGAAGTTCTGTCAAGAGGAACTGTTTAGCTCACTGGAGGTAGTGTACAAGCTGATGTGAAGAGGGTTTGTTTTTTTTTAATTTTCTGTACTATATTAGCCTTTTGAAGGAAAAACAGACAATCTAAGCCAGGGTCTCTGTATTTTTTTCTTCTAAGGGGCTAATAACAGCATAGGAAAGGGAGTCGGTTTCACTAAGGGTTGAATCCCTTCTTTCCCATGTGCTTTGGCCACTATCCAGACTGAGGCCCTGTAGAGCTGCACTTCAAAAAAAAAAAAGCATAGGGAAGATCTGATCACAGATCTCCTAGCATCTTGTCTTTTTTGATCCTCAGGGAGAGGCAAACAGCAAAATTTGGGGCCCAAGTGAAAATGTTCCAAAGCTGGAAGAATGAAGGAACAAACAGATGGTACCAGAGCTGTATACCAGGAATACATATGCATAGGAAATGGGATGACTTCACAGTTGACTATTTGAGCTCCCACTTTCCCTGGGGGATAAACCCACAAAAGAGAATGTCAGGATTTGCTTTTCAATGTTGACTTCAACAACACCATATGTTTGAAAGTGATTATGTTGCTTCAGTTAACAAGATTCCAAATTACTAATGAGAAAAATTTTGTTTGTTAAGTGTAACCACAACAAAAGTTCTCTGATGTATTTGTGGAAATGCTTTTCTCACCTCCTGGAGAGATTCATGATTATTGCTCCCCACTTCCTTCAGCAGTGAAAAATCCACTTGCTTACAAATACATAGAGTATGGTGGAAGTAAACATAACAAGAAACATAACAATTGTTTTATACCAGATTCCCAGAAAGCAACTGTGTGAATTTCTATAACCTTAAAGATGCTTCCAGACAGCCTAGTGAAATGCAGCTGTCTGTCCAACTCTCCATTTCCAGTTTCCAAACTGCAAATTGTCTACTTTTCTGCTACTTATGCCTATGGAGCCCTGGCCTTGATGGCCCAGGCTAACCCAATCTCATCGGATCTCGGAAGCTAAGCAGGGTTGGCCCTTGTTAACACTTGCAAGGGAGACCACTAAGGAAGTCATAAGACCATAACAAAGGCCATGCTGGATCAGACCACAGTCCATCAAGTCCAACAGTTCACACAGTGGCCAACCAGGTGCCTCTAGGAAGCCCACAAACAAGTGCAGCTGCATTGTCCTGCCTGTGTTCCAAAGTCCAGGGTTATTCTACAGAGGAAGGCAATGGCAAACCATCTCTGTTTCTATCTTGCTCAGAAAGCCCTATGGGATCGCTGTAAGCCAGCTATGACTCGATGGCACTTTCCACCACCATGCATACAATGGTCTCCCATTCTGAAACATCCCTAGTAATTTATCCTCATTGAGGAAACATCACCTAACGATCCCTAGCTATTAGCAAGTATAACTGAACACAATTGTCTTCCAATGCAAACTGGCTTAAAAGATCTGTGCTTTTCAGGGTTCTCAAGAAAAGTCAACTGATGAACCATGTTTTTGTTTGTCCTGAGTCTGTGGAGAAAGACTCAAGTTCCATTGTTTGGCAAAGGATCTTTGAATATTTTTCTGTGATGGCCACATGAAAGTCCTAATTAAATTGCCGTTAAGCAAAATGATCCTTTGCTGCAATCTACTGACTAGTCTCATGGGCATCACTGCATGACCATCTCCATCTTCGTATGTTCCTGTGTCAAGCCTAAAATGTGTCCCCTACACTTGAAGAACCGGAACTCAAATCCCAGGGTCTTTGTTGTATTCATGGCTCTCAGTCTGGCACAATAAATCTTTAAGGGGGAAAAGATGGAAGGCTTTTCAAGGTATGAGATGATCAGAAGTGGTTTACCATCACCTTCTTCTGCTCAGTAATAACCAGGGTTAGCTGAAGAGTCACTGTTGTTGGTGGTGATAGATCCTCTGCCAGTGTCACATTTCACTATTGCTCGGCCCAGTAGCTACCCTTCAAGGATTCCCATGCCCTCACCACCACTGGAACTGTCTGTTTTCTTCTGCTGATGTGGCCGTTGATTCCTAAAGGGGGTGGATGCATCTTAGTTTTTTGTCTCAGCTGAGGCCATTCCACTTTGAGTGGCTCTGCTAGGAGTTTAGGCTCTTGATGGTGTCTGAACACCTTATGGTATTGTTCTCTACTTCACTGACACACACAAACCCCCTCACCACGTTAAGGCATGCGTCCAAGAGGGGAGGAAGGTGTGAGGTGCTCTGAAAGTTCAAACAAAGGAGTCTTGACTGATGTACTCTTGGAGAATTCAGGCAGTTGGACACTTCATCTTGTAAGTACGTAAGGGAGGAGTTTTCTGCCTTGATCAAGAGACCCTGCTTTCCCCCATACCTGAGGCAACTGACAGCCAAGGGATCTTGGGGTACAAACTACATGGATCTTAGTGAGGGCTGGTGCCATGCAACACATGGTTCTCAAACTTTCTAGCAGCTGTACAAAAGGTCCCTCTTCTACTTCCTGCCATTCCTGAACTGATCCATAGTTGTGGGGAGACTGGTTTGGAGAAGACATGCTTGAGGGTCTACCTTCTCCGTGGTTATATCTCCCCAGCTCTCTCCCTCTCTCGCTCTCTCGCTCTTCAAGTCTTGAATGGAAGCTACTTGTTTCTTTTTATCCCAGTGTCCCTGTGGGCAAGAGCTGATACCTGAGTGGTGCTCTTCACTGCCAAAATTCACAGGTGCATTCACATGTGTACCCTTCAATCCCTTCTAACTGGGGGGCAGTCTGGGACAAGTTGTTCTTTGAAAGCAATATTTTCCAGAAACCCTGGGTGTCCCTCTTATTGGTAGGGACCCCTCCAGCCCTGCCCCCCCTTTATTGCTTGGTGCATTTGTACAAGGGCACTTATTTATGTGTACAAAAGGTCCCTCTTCTACTTCCTGCCATTCCTGAACTGATCCATAGTTGTGGGGAGACTGGTTTGGAGAAGACATGCTTGACGGTCTACCTTCTCCGTGGTTATATCTCCCCAGCTCTCTCCCTCTCTCACTCTCTCGCTCTTCAAGTCTTGAATGGAAGCTACTTGTTTCTTTTTATCCCAGTGTCCCTGTGGGCAAGAGCTGATACCTGAGTGGTGCTCTTCATTGCCAAAATTCACAGGTGCATTCACATGTGTACTTCAATCCCTTCTAACTGGGGGGCAGTCTGGGACAAGTTGTTCTTTGAAAGCAATATTTTCCAGAAACCCTGGGTGTCCCTCTTATTGGTAGGGACCCCTCCAGCCCTGCCCCCCCTTTATTGCTTGGTGCATTTGTACAAGGGCACTTATTTATGTATTTATTTCATTTATACCCCGCCTTTCTCCCCAATGGGAACCCAAAGTTATTTACAGAATTCTCTTCTCCATTTTTATCCTCACAACAATCCTGTGAAGTAGTTTCAGAGGGTAGCTGTGTTGGTCTGCAGTAGAAGAGTTAGATTTGAGTCCAGTAGCACCTTAGAGACAAACAAGAGTTTCAGGGTGTAAGTTTTCGAGAGTCAAAGCTCCCTTCGTCAGACGCTGTGAGGTAGTAGAAAAGAGCAAGAGTCCAGTAGCACCTTAAAGACTAACAAAATTTCTGGCAGGGAATGAGCTTTTGTGAGCCACAGCTCACTTCTTCAGACAGATGTGAGGTAGGTTAGGCTGAGAGTGTGTGACTGGCCCAAAGTCACCCAACAAGCTTCCATGGCAGAGTAGGGATTTGAAACAGGTTATTCCACATCCTAATCTGACACTGGAACCACTATACCACACTGGCTGTCCTTAACTAATCAGGGAAATTATTATTTGTAGAATAATCTTGTTTTGTGTCTTTATTTGTAGATGAGATTTCTCAGAGGTGTGCACATAAGTGTTTGTAGGTAGGGTTGCCAGGTCCCTCTTCGCCACCTGCAGGAGGTTTTTGGGGCAGAGACTGAGGAGGTTGGGGTTTGGGGAGGAGAGGGACTTCAATGCCATATAAAGTCCAATTGCCAAAGTGGCAACTTTCTCCAGGTGAACAGATCGGCTGGAGATCTGTTGTAATAGCAGGAGATCTCCAGCTATGACCTGGAGGTTGTTCCTTTTTTGTAGGATATGGCTGTAAAATCAAAAAGAAAATTAAAAGGATTTGTGACACATATAGATCATTGATTTAATTAGGTACTTATGAATAAATTCTTTTATGGCATCATAAATCTGACATTGTTATTTCAAATGAGTTGTTTATCTTCTGTTCAGGTCATATTTAAAAATCACTAAGCAGAAGGAGTGCATTTTGCAGAAAATCACTACTCTGTTTGAGGTCTCAATTGAACATGTATTTAAATTTATTTGTATTATAATGGACGGTGTCAGGGGGCTTTCGTAGCTCTATGAGGGAGCTTTGTGCTGACTTTGCAAAGATAATTTGAGCCTGCCTGATAAAGAGATTTCTTTATGATAAATGTAGATTTTTTTGTCCGAGCTGAGACAAAGGGCTATTTGAGCATGACATGTAACTTAAACCGTCACACTGTCTAAAAGAATTTCCTAGTCATATTTTTAGCTCCTTGAGAAATAAAAAAAATGGCCTATAAGTTTTTTTTTTAATAAAAAAGAAACAAAATTCCAGTACAATGTTTGCTGTACAACTGGCAATAGGAGTCAGCCATTGGGGGGAGGGGATTTGAATTGGAGCAGTGGGGCTGGGGCAGACTGTGGGTTAACTCTTTCCTCCATGCTGTTTCACCTATAAATATAGCCCCCTGGAGCTGCTATTAGTTGCACAGTGTGGTATAGTGGTTATTAGAGCCAGTGTGGTGCTATTAGAGCCAGCTTGGTGTAGTGGTTAAGAGCGGTGGTTAGAAGGGGTGGACTCTAATCTGGAGAACCGGGTTTGATTCCCCACTCCTCCACATGAGCAGCAGGCTCTAATCTGGTGAACCGGGTTGGTTTCCCCACTCCTACACATGAAGCCAGGTGGGTGATCTCAGGCTAGTCACAGTTCTCTTAGAGCTCTTTCAGCCCCACCTACCTCACAGGGTGTCTGTTTTGGGGAGGGGGAGGGAGGGTGATTGTAAGCCGGTTTGATTCTTCCTTAAGTGGTAGAGAAAGTCGGAATATAAAAACCAACTCTTCTTCTTCATAAGGGAGAAAAGTTGCATTCAGAGATCATGACAAACTACAGTTAAATACCAGTTGTGCACAAGCAAAAATCTTAGTGTGCTCAGGTGTGCCCTTTGTTCCTCCCACTTCTTCTTGTTCATGCAGTTCATGCAAAGGTTGATCAAGGTCCTATTTGCCATAACCTGTGAATGCAGGTCCTTTGCTTAATTCCACACAAACTCAGATTTTAAACTAGGATTACACTAACAGCCCATTCCTCACTTTCGAGGGCAGAAGTCCTCAGGAGGCCAGGAAGGGGCTGCGTCAGTGTTGGGGTCCCCCGCAGCAGTGCCACCCATGGACGCTAACTGAGCCTTCCGCTGGCATCTGACCAGCATAAAGGCCCGTGCGGGCATCCCAGGGGTGTATGCTGGCATCTTGGGGGCATTCCCAGGCTTTTTTAAGGCTTTCGGCAGCTGGGAAATGGGTTAGGAGGCACCGTGACGGCGCCTTGTCCACGCCGTCCATGGCCACTGACAGCTCAGGAATGAGCTGTAAAGTTTGCAGTCCCAGTTTGTGTGGACTAAACAAATGCCAAATCATCAAAGTACTTGCATTTGGGCATCAAAGTAAATTGTAGTTTGATCAAACCAGGAAGTTTTGCACCAAACTCCATACACAACCGAAGAAGGTGGGAGGTACGGAAGGAGCTTGCTGTGCTTATGCATGGTTAGAATATTATTGCAAATTCTTGTGATGTCTCAATGCAGCCATAGTCAGGTATTTTTACTTACTGGGGTTCACAGGAGGTTGGGGGGTGTCTAGTGGGAAAACAGTATGGGGGAGGGTTAAATCCCCCATCACAGTGCCATGTCCTGATTCCAATCCCAGCTGGTTTTTAACATTAAAAAAATAACTGGGAGGTCTAATCACGGATCAAAGTGAAACATATAATTAAGATGAATGTAAGTAGAACTTCTTCTGGCAGGATCTCGGATATTGAAATTGGAAGTAGGATTCCTGGCAGCAAAAATATTAAGAATGTCCTTGGAGAACTATGCTAACTTTTCATTTTGTTTCATTTGTATGCTGTTCTCCTTCTCGAGGTATATACAGGATTCCCCATTGGTCTGCCTATCCAGCTACTCCTGCTAGCTGATGAATTCATCTTTGTAAGCTAGAAATATGAAGATATGCAGTGGGTAAGGCTTGCCTAAACCTGAGGAAATCCCAGAATTCCCAGTCTACACTGTAGACTTAAATTGGTTTAACAACCATTCCTGCCTAGGGATCCTTACAAACTCAAGTTCTATGATTGGGGCTGGAAATCTCTAATGGAGAATTCTCAGCATCCTTAGCAAACAGCAGTTCCTGAGATTTCTTGAAGGAACCATTGTAGTGGTAGCTGTTACTTCACCAACTTCAACCATCAGTGAACTCCATTTGCCTGAATTTACTTTAATATTTGACAGAGGCAGCCCATTCCAAAGGAGGAGGTAGATCTGCAGAGCCAACTGAAGTTGAATCGATCAAAGATAGTGGTTCTGTGGCTGGGCCAGGGAGGACCAGGGCAGGGCATCCCAACTCCCTACTCTGGACGGTGTCCAGTTGCTACCATCTTCTTTGGTTAGGAGTCTTGGCATGACCTTGGATGTCTCACTCACTTTGGAGATCTATCAGTAATGTTGCCAAGGTAGCCTTTTTTCATCTTCATCAAGCCTGGCAACTTTTGCCTTACTTGTCCCGCCCTGACCTAGCCACAATAATCCATGCAACGGTAACCTCCAGACTTAATTACTGTAACTTGCTCTATGCAGGGCTACCCTTAAGGCAGCTCTGGAAGTTGCAGCTGGTCCAGAATGCAGCTGCTCGGGACCTCATGAGGACCCTCTGGAGAGCATGTATACAACCTGTGCTCTGGCAACTGCACTGGCTCCCAATTTTCCGGATAAGGTTCAAGGTATTGGCACTTACCTTTAAAGCCCTAAACGGTCTGGGGCCTTTGTATCTGCAAGACACCATCTCCAATATTCTCCCCAGAGAGCCCTGCGTTCATCTGCTGGCAATGTACTGGTAGTCCCTGGCCTGAAGGCCATCTGGCTGTCTTCAACTAGGGCCAGAGCTTTTTCAGCTGTGGCCCTGGCCTGGTGGAACTCTCTGTCGAGGGAGACCCGGGCCATTTAAGATCTGGCCCAGTTCCATTGGGCCTGCAAGACTGAGATGTTCCACCAGGCTTACAGTTGAGGACAGCAACAGTTTATATGGCTAACATTGTATGCTGGCCTGGATCATGGGACCCCCCCCTCTTTTGTTTGCCAATGAGTCCGTCCACCTATCAGCCCTCCTGGTTATCACCTGGACTGCTACTAGCCATTGTACTCTCTGGTTTTCTGTAGAGTCATCATTGATTTAATCTGGGATGCTGATTTTAATGCTCCATCTTTGTATGATTTAGATGTAATATACTGAGCTTATCTATTGTGGTTGTAATGGTTTTTATTGTTGTTATCATATTCGTTGTAGTGAGCCACTCTGAGCCCTGAAGACAAGGGGAGGGAGGGAAATAAATTTAAACAATAAATAAATAAATATGAAATAAATAAATTATGTTGCTATGTGTGGGCAAAGGTGCTTTAAATAATCATAGATATTCATGGATATTTCAGAATTTTCTCTAGAGCTAAGCCAAGGTCTGTTCTTTAGAAGAAATGGGAAGACAATTCCGAGGAAGAGGCTCTGTTCAGACATACAACAAACCATAGTTTGCCATTACATGAACAAGCCATTGGGCTCTTGTGTTCCCCCTCCACCTCCCTTCATGTGCAGACTGAAGATTTCTGCATTCCAAATTTGTCCAATTTGGTGAAATGACAAACTATGGCTTGTTCTCTTGCCAATAAATCAGGATTCCAAACCCAATTCATATTAATTACTCTGTGACTATTTTCTAATTATTAAGTTTAATTTGCAAGATTTGCAGACAGGACATCTAAATTAGGCATCTGTCTATATAACATTGGTAATTAACAATTAATCAACTAACATCCAGGCCTTGACCTGGATAGCCCAGGCTACCCTGATCACATCAGATCTCAAAAGCTAAGCAGGTTAGTAATTGGATAGGAGACCACCAAGGAATGCCAGGGTTGTTGTGCAGAGGAAGGCAGCGGCAAACCACCTGTTAGTCTCTTGCCTTGAAAACTGATTGATTCATAGGGCCAGTTTTCCACAACTCATGATAATTCTAGTGGTTACATGATGGTTTGGTTGGGTGCAAAATGCCAGCTCACCCTGGACCAGACCCAGAATACATAAAGGATGATAGGAAAGCATTTGGATGGTAAAGATGAACAATCTCTGCATCTACCTAACCTACAAGATATACAAATATAAAGAATACTAGAGGACTAACTGTGTTGGTAACCCAAGACTCAAATTCAGTCCATGTATAACTGCCTATGGCCCAGGGAAATGGTCATAAAAACTTAGGCAACATTGTAGTTATGGGTGACTTCAACTTCCCTGATATGTGCTGGGAGACACTCTCTGCTAAACGTCCAGAGTCATGCAACTTCCTGACCTGCCTGGCAGACAATTTCCTTTTTCAAATGGAGGAGGAAGCTATGGGGGACTCAGCCATACTCGAAAATATTAACCAACAGGCAAGAGTAGATGGAGTGAAGGTGGTGGGGACCTTAAGGGGAAGTGGCCATGTCCTCCTAGAATTCTTTTTGCAGTGGCGGACCAAGGAAGTTCATAGTCAGATATGTTCGTTAGATTTTAGTAGGGCAGGCTTTAATGAACTGAGAGGCATGATGAGAGTCATTCCATGGGCAAGAATGCTGGAAGGGAAAGGAGCAAGTGAAGAGTGGGCACTCCTAAAACAAGAGCTCTTGGAAGCTCAAGCCATCACTATTCCAACAAGATGGAATCATACAATTCAACAAAAATACTTCCTTGGTCCTCCACTGCTAAAGGAATTCTACATGTTACCCAGAGTTCTACATCTGGGTAACAAAAATGAGAAGCATGCATACTGGATGGAGGAGACACTTCTGGGAAGCAGTGTGTGTGTGAACAAGATCTTAAGTTGCGGGTGGACTATGAGCAGTCGGTGTGATGCAATGACAAAAAAAGGCTAATGCAATCTTGGAGTGTATCAACAGAGGCATGGCATTCAAATTACAAGATGTCAGAGTCCGCATTGGTTGTGCCACACCTGGAGTACTGTGTGCAGTTCTGGAGGCCTCACTTCAAATAGGATGTGGACACAATGGAGCAGGTGTAGAAGACAGCAACAAGGATGATCGGGGCCTGGAGACAAAGTCCTACGAGGAAAGGCTGAGGGACTTGGGAATGTTCAGTATGAAGAAGAAGAGGTTGAGTGGGGACATGATTGCTCTTTTTAAGTATTTGAAGGGTGTCACTTGGAGGAGGGCAGGGAGCTGTTCCTGTTGGCAGCAGAGGATAGGACTCACAATAATGGGTTTAAATTACGGGCAGAAAGATACTGGTTGGATATTAGGAAAATGTTTTTACAGTAATAGTAGTTCAGCAGTAGAATCAGATGCCTAGGGAGGTGGTGAGTTCCCCCTCATTGGCAGTCTTCAAGCAGCAGCTGGATGAACGCTTGTAAGGGATGCTTTAGGCCCGTGTTGGTGAACCTATGGCACGCGTGCCGGAGTTGGCACGCGGAGCCCTCTCTGTGGGCACCCGAGGGTCTGCCTTGGAGTGGCTCGCTGCGGTTGCGTGAGAGGGCCAGGCGCACGGCAGCAACGTCCGCCCCCTCCTGAGCCTCCTGTCCTGCACTTCCGGGGCTCCCCGGGCGGCCTCCCTCTCTCTCAGCTGTTTGTCGGCTCTCCCCGCCCCGCCTTCTTTGCTGGCGTCTGCCCGCCGCTCCGGCTCAGCCCCGCCCACTTCCCTCTCCGCTGGGCGAGGCTGGGGCCGAGCTGGTTGCCGCGGCTCCCGGCAGCAGCGCCTCCCGCACCCTGCCACCTCGAGATGGCGCCGGGCCTCGCATGGTATTACTATCAGCTGGTAAAAAATGTTTATTCTGTCCAAGGCTCAGTATCAGTCCTGCATATGAATTCCAACTCTCTAGCATTGTGCTGAAGTCTTACTAAGGAACTTAGTAACACACTTATCCCTCTCCCCCCCCCCAAAAAAAGGTTTGCTTTTCCAAATGCATGTGGTAAAAGTGTGCAAAGGTGTGTGCAAAGCATATAAAGCTCTGTTACTGTTTTTCTTTTAAGACAAAAGATATTAATGTATGAGTGTTTTTTTCTAAACTAAAACCTCAGTATTCAGGTTAAATTGCCGTGTTGGCACTTTGCGATAAATAAGTGGGTTTTGGGTTGCAGTTTGGGCACTCGGTCTCTAAAAGGTTCGCCATCACTGCTTTAGGCTGATCCTGCACTGAGCAGGGGGTTGGACTAGATGGCCTGTATGGCCCCTTCCAACTCTATTATTCTATTCCACATGTTTTTATCCACTTTTCAGGGATGGAGCCCCCTTATCTGGGGCTTTTGTTTCTGATATAGCAAAGGAGAACACACAAATAGGCCTCCCTCATCCATGCAATGTGCCTCAATCAGCTTGTTGAACAAATTTCTACTGAATGTCCCCTGGAATAAAATTCATTTACCCTGCCAATTATATGACCCACCCAGCAGAACATAACAGACCTGCCAAGCTTGAAGTCAGAGAAAGGTCCAGGCAGGGTACTTTCATTTAGGTGTGTCACCACCGACTCAATCACTTTGCTTAAAAGGTGGAGGTTCAAAACAGGCCTATGAATGGCCAGATCATCTTTGGCCAATCACAGTTTCTTCAGAAAAGGCCTGACCACAGCTTCCTTTAAACTGAAGCGAGTTTCCCTCTACTGAAGGGGAATTCCCAGTATTCCACTCTAGTTCCTCCTGCTGAAAATGGTTTAACCAGCCATGAGGTATAAGGGTCTGGGGCTCAGTGGCAGAGCATCTGCTTGGCATGCAGAAGGTCCCAGGTTCGATCCCTGGCATCTCCAGTCAAAGGGACTAGGCAAGTAGGTGATGTGAAAGACCTCTGCCTGAGACCCTGGAGAGTTGCTGCCAGTCTGAGTAGACAATACTGACTTTGATGGACCGAGGGTCTGATTCAGTATAAGGCGTGTTCATGTGTTCATGTGTCCTCATATCCCCAAACACCCTATCTACCACAGTCAGGGAGATCAAACCCAAACGATCCCTAGGGACCAAACCAGATGCCATACCTCTGACACTGACCTTTGCGCCCCACTCTTTGCAGAGTTCCTTTCACTCAGCTAAAGCCTGCCCACATAGGGGGCAGGATAGGGGCTAAGGGCAACCCCTAATTTAAGCGCTCTGCCCGCTCTATAGCAACCGTCCACAACTGGAAGAAGCCAATAGCTGTTACTGCACTAGGTATTCCCAGCGATGTATTAAGATTTGAAAATGTTATAAAAACATCGCTTTAAAAGGGTTTTTGGATGCCACGGCTAAAAATGGTTGGAAGACGTCTTCACAGCTAAAGGGGCCAAACAAAGTGCAGAACAGTAGTTTTTACAACAGTTGCAAACTCTTAATACATCGGTGGGAATACATAGAAAGTGCGAACAGTATTTTTTTACAACATTTTCAAACTCTTAATACATCGCTGGGAATACCTAGCGCGGTATCAGCTTCTGTCGCGAAAGGCCGCTATAGCACCACTGCACAGCGTACAACGGTGCGTGGCTTGCAGTTCCTTCCATGTTGGGCGAAAATGCGCGGTCGCTTTTGCCTCCTTCCTTCCCTGTTTCAGCCAGGATTCAGCCAGGATCGAATTTCGATCCTGGCTGAATCCTGGCTGAAACAGGGAAGGAAGGAGGCAAAAGCGACCGCGCGTTTTCGCCCGCTGTTTCCAGCCCAGTCCTCCGCTCGGCGCTGATTCGTGAGACCGCAGGGTAGACTTCCCCTGACTATGGAAGATCCACTGATTTAGCAATTTGCAAAAATCTCTTTTCCTTTCTGTAAAATGTATTGCAATGTATTAGAACAGCCAGGGAATAGCTTGTTGCTGGGCAGAATATCTCTGTGTGTGCCTGTGTGCTAAGGAATTGGGGCAAGAGCCATGGAGGGTTACAGCAAACCATAACAAGAACTGGGTGAAACTGTTCCTATACTGCCGCCTCCATGTCTGGAGGGCTATCAGCTTTACCCTGGATGTTGATGGGTTGTCATATCTTGAATGTGGATAAATTCAGAGATTTTTACTCAGTAGAGCGCTCTGGGCAGCAGCTGCTCCGAATAAATGACTGTTTCCTTGCAAACAACGGTCTTGGGCCTCCTCCTCTACGAGCCGTTTTACCACATCATTACGGCCTCCTTCGGAAGGAAAGCCCAGCGAGCCCCCTCCCGGGGACGTTCCCCGTGGCCCACGTGCACCCCCAGCCGGACCCAGCGCCGCCTTAGCGCTTGGGCCATCTATTCATGGAAGGTTTTGCATTGGATTTGCCACTCTTTAGAGCAGTGGTTCCCAACCTTTTTTTGACCAGGGACCACTAGGACTTTTTTGTTCGGTGCAGGGACCCCAAGGTTCAAAATAAAAATTCAAGAATTTGAAAATAAACTTTAATCATAACTGGTGTGTGTGTTGTGTGTTAAGTGCCGTCAAGTCGCTTCCGACTCATGGCGACCCTATGAATGAAAGTCCTCCAAAATGTCCTATCTTTGACAGCCTTGCTCAGATCTTGCAAATTGAAGGCTGTAGCTTCCTTTATTGAGTCAATCATAACTGTTAGTTAAACATTAAACTTAGAATAGTATTTGAATATATATTTTTATAATAGAGAACTTTTAATTGAAAATAGTAATTTATTATGGGTTTATAACTTTGTTTCGCGGACCTTAATTTAGTTCTCCGCGGACCCCTGGTTGGGAACCAGTGCTTTAGATGCACTTTCCCCCCATTCACATTCTCAAAACTCAACAATAAGCCGCCATGCAGAGTTTTGAGACTTCAGATGGGGAAAATGTGCATCTATAGAGCGGCAAATCCAATGCAAAACCTTCCACGAATAGATGGCCTCGGAGAGCGGGCCGCTCCTCCTAAGCCCGCCCCGCCCCCCGCCTCCGCGGCCGCCTCCTCCTCCTCCAGGGCCCGTCCTCATTGGCTGAGCGGGACATGAATATGCAAATCCTGCCCCGCGGGGCGAGGTTTGCGGCGTGCGCGAGGCGCCGCCCCCTCCCTCCTTGCCTCGCTGCTGCCCGGGGCTCGGCGTGCGCGCGGGTCCCTCTGCCGCCCTCTCCGCCGGCAGCAGCAGCAGCAGCAGCAGCCGCAGCCGCCTCCTCCTCCTCTTGCTCCTGCTGCGGCCGGCGTGGTGCTGCCGCGTCCCTTTGGGTGCTAAGGCTCGTGCGCCGGCAGAGGCGATGCGGGGCCTGTGGGGCTGGGTGGCGCTGCTGGCGCTGGGCAGCTGGCTGCGGCCGCGGGCGAAGGGCGCCGTGCCCCTGGCCGACTTCTACCCCTTCGGGCCGGCGCGGGGCGACGCCGCCACCCCGCAGCAGGACGACGGGGGCTCGGGGCTGCGGCCCGTCGCCGTCAAGTTCCCCTTCTTCGGCGCGGCGCACCCGGCGCTCTACGTGAGTAGCTGGCCCCGCGCGGGCTGTGGGCATCCTGGAGAGGGCTTCGCGCGGGGTCGTTACTCTGTCCGCCTTTTGCTGCTGCTTTGCAGGGCCGGCTTTTGGAGAGGGGGTACCCTTTTGCGTAGCAGGCGAAGGGGAGACTTCTTTGACCTCCCGGGCTTGCCTGAATTGCTGCCGCGGCGCGGCGCCGGTCAACCTGGCTGGACCGGGCCAGATGGTACTTCCTCCATATGACTGGAAAGGGAACGCTTCGCGTTAAACACTTTTCAGCGGGCATGGAATCACAGAGTGGGAAGGGACCACCAGGGTCATCTAGTCCAACCCCCTGCACGATGCAGGAAATTCCAAACTACCTCCGGCACCCCCGGTGACCCCTACTTCATGCCCAGAAGATGGCCAAGGTGCCCACCCTCTCATGATCTGCCTA
Source organism: Euleptes europaea (assembly GCF_029931775.1). Taxonomy (NCBI): domain Eukaryota; kingdom Metazoa; phylum Chordata; class Lepidosauria; order Squamata; family Sphaerodactylidae; genus Euleptes; species Euleptes europaea. The sequence continues at coordinate 44,125,490 of NC_079316.1, forward strand.
AGGTACTTTCACGCACGCCAAATAATGCACTTCCAATCCACTTTCAGTACACTCTTAACGATCGTTTGCAAGTGGATTTTGCCAGTTCCCACTGTAAAATCCAGTTTCAAAGTGCATTGAAAGTGCATTAGACGGCATGTGTGAAAGTGTGAGATCCTGAGCCTGTTCCCTCAGAAGTGAATCCCACCAGTTCAGTGGGTATATTTAGAATTGCATCCCTAGGAGTGTCTGAACTGGCCCAAAGGCATTGTAGACCTTATTGGCTATAGTATAGCTTCGGCTATAGTATAGCTTTGGCATTGCACATAGTTGGCCTAACTGGAGGCTGGGGAATTAGTTCTGTCCCTTTGGCTCATAACAAATCTTGGGTCCTATGTGGTTCACACTGGTAGCTAATGCTGATGAATCAAGGAGTTCATTGCAGCTGAAGCAGAGAGAACTGGTTTGTTTGCAAACACAGTTACACAAGGATGCATGTCCACGCACAGATTTCTCAGTGTTCCTCTGCTGAAGGAGTGTTTGTCTTCAACCCTTGAACATTATGCAGAGACCCCGGCTGTGGGGTTATACAGGGCATTTAATACAATGAGGAAGCATGAGAGTGCTGTTTTCTAGCCAGTTGAGTATCCCAGCCAGCTACAGTCACCAAAAGAGTCAGTGATCAGTCTCCAGATGATTCTACAGAACCACAAGATAGGCTTTAAAAACAAGATCTGGAAAGACAATATGTTTACCAGCTGTTTTATGGTCCTTTCAAACATGTTGACATATTTTTTTTCCCCTGCAGTCATGGAAAACCTTCTTCTTCCCCCCTCCATAGCAGATTCTAATGAGCAAGTATATCACTTAACGGCCTTGGAAACCACAGAGTCCACAGACCAGAAGTCGTGAAACCAAAATACATTTTTATTAGCCTATGCACGTCTGAATTATCAAACTTTCTTGTTTATATCTAAATGTCTGGGCCTACTATGAATATAATGTCAGAAGCTTGAGCACTACAAATATGGAATAGTATTTTCTTGTTTTCCTTCAGATCATTTAGTATGGTTGGAAAGAAGCCAATGAGATAAATGGCCTGTGATCTAATCCTGGTGTTAATAATAATAAAACATTTTATTTAAAAAATGTATAGTGATTTTGACTGTTCAGAATGTTTCATACACAACAATGCTGTACGGTAGGTCAGTTTCATTATCCCCATATTGCAGGGCATAGGCTGCAAGAGAATGGCTTGTCTGATAAATTCCCGGCAAAGGAGAGAGTTGAAACAGGAACCCTTTTAAAATTCATATCTGTCTTGTAGCCATTATGTTGCATATGTTACAGTAAAGATTTGTTCTCAAGCTTCCGTGTTCTGGGCATCCATTGATTCTTGGTCTTTAAAACCAACGATTCTTGTCATGCCAAATACTGGTATTGGTCACTGTGATCTGATTAGTAGCACTGACAAACTGCAGGAACCCCCTTCTCCACTCCTGGTCATAATCTCTGTGCCCTCCCAAACTAGAAATGGATTACTTTATAGCTAGCTGCCTTTTGCTTACATTTTTTTTGCTTGTGTTCTTATTTTTTTAAATCACTTCCAAAGCCATCTGGATTTACTTGGGGACAGTCAAACAGTCTAATTCAATTTAAGGCATCAAAGCGGTAACAGGATGTTGAGAATCAGTGTGTCTTTGCTATATTAGGCAATTATGTTCTGTGGCCTAGGCGGTAAGTGGCCTAAAAGTCCTGGGTTCAAGGACAGTTCTCTCCTTGCTCAGGTTCTCCCAACTTTTTTACTATTAAGATCTGTGGGGTGATCTGGCTATAGGAGCTGGGTATTCAAATGGTACTGTGGCGAGTGTCATAATTTATAAACAGGATGGTAGCTTTAAGATTGAGCGAAATTCTCAATGAGAACGTCATACACATTTTGGAAGGGTAAGTGTAAAAACTACATGGTTAAAAAAAAGTCTCCTTACCTGCCATGATAGAAGACAGGAAATTGCTTACAAGATGACAAAAAAAATTTCATTTCCTGGACAGAGCAGTGTATTTTGAAGTTGCCTCTAGAGAGTTTTCTACAACAATACAGTGAAATAGCTTTAAGATATGTCTTTTTTCTGTAAATGGGTCTGCAAAAGGAGTCTTATGATTAGCCAAAAACATCACCTCTTAGGTAGATGGTAATTAATCACAATGGTGTAAGCTCATGCCAAGCATATTTCCTAGATGGATATTGCTTCCATGTGGTCAGTTGTGGACACCATTCCATGTAACAATCTCACGGGTCTGTTTTGTTAAAAGGATACACCCCAGGAAACAGACCCTCCTGCAAAGTGTACGTGGAGCAAAAGTGACACAAACACTGATTGTATCTGATGGTGTGCATGCATTATCTATCATGGAAATGATATCCATATGAGTAGTTCATCTTTTGTGAGCTACCATTAGATTTTCACTTGTGTCTTGGATAGCTGAGAACCTGTGCTTTTTTGAACTTTGTTGTAGTTGAAATTTAGCAGGCAGTATACTTAGAGACGAGTACATATTTGTACTCACGGCTCTATTGCAAATCCCTCCCTTGAATCTTTGGTTGCCCACTGGACAGTACAGTTTACCTACAGGCTGGCAGTCAGTTTATGAACATGGTATTTTGAAGACTTCTGCTTGAAGACTGGATACAATTGGAAACTCTTTGTTAACTTCCTCTTCTCTCACATCAGGTTTCATTTGCTGGACACAGGGAGTACCTTTGATGTCATGGGAATGCTTGTAATATCAGTTCAGATATGGTTAATGCACCCGAGCATGGTGCACAGAGCCCAGTGAAGCCATTATTTTGTTCCTGGGATCTCTGCTTCTCCACTCCCCATACTATAGCTGTTAATGTTATGAAGCAACCGCAAGAAATGGTTGAAATATACCCATATAGAATAGTTTGCCTAAGATGTCAAAAAGAGAATGCAATATTCAGTGTATGTGTGTGCAAAGTGCCATCAAGTTGCAGACAACTTATGGCAACCAAGTAGGGTTTTGAAGGCAATAACAGGGGTGGTTTGCCATTGCCTTCTTATGCATAACAACCCTGGTATTCCCATCCAAATACCCTGCTTAGCTTCTGAGATCTGATGAGATCAGGCTAGCCTGGGCCATCCAGGTCAGGGCAATATTCACTATTGCAATCTGGAATTCACACAGTGAACAAGATATCACAATGCTACATAGCCAATCAGATTTGGCCTTGTGCCAGTGTCACTGATGGCAAATGGAGTGAAAACAATGCTTCCTAAAGAGGTAAATATTTCCAAAATTGTTGTGGAGTTGTGGGGGTTGTTTGTTTGTTGCTGCTGTGAAAAGGTTCACAAAAACCAATCAGTACTTCTGTCTCAGCTCAAGAGTTTGCAGAAAGCACAGTAAGTCACATTGAGTGACTCTGCACTGGATACTTTGTCTCTTCTGAACATAATTCATAGGATTGTTGTGAGGAGATAAAATGGGATAACCCCCTACATGTTACCCCCAGCTCCTTGGAGGAAGGGTGGAATATGAATACAGTAAACAGGCATGTCCCTATCTCATCACTGTCCATGGGGGAGGTAATAAATGTTTATTCTGACAGACATCTGGAGATACTTAAGGTGAACAGCTGTCTGAAAAGGGGGGAATCTTATTGTTCTTTTATAGACCCTACACAGGAATCAAGAATTGAGATTAGCTCACCAGAGCCAAATTAGGGCAGTGGATTTCTTTTTTTTTAATCCCTCTGATTTTGTTTTTTTGCCTGTTGTGCCTTACAAACAATGGTGATTACATTAAACAATGGATGCAGGGAGAGAAAAGGTCAAGCCAGGACAAATTATCTGCAGGGGGGAAAACCAGAGGCATTGGTGGATATAATATGTGGGGATTCCATGGAAATGTGCCTTTGGCTTGCTGTGAGAGTACAAAAATGGGTTCCGTGCTAGAAAAAAGATGCGTATGTGGATAGAGTATTGGATTATTCATTAAATCCAAATTGTGTGTCTGTTGGGGGGGGGGCTCATTAGTCACACAAGGCTACACTGCAAGTATATAATTAAGCAACTTGGCTGCATTTGATTTGCACATTTGACTATAATTAATGAACAACTCGGCATTGGTAGAACTTCCTCTGGAATATGATGCTCAGTTCCTGAGCTCTGATGTGTGGAAAGCCAATGACAAATTGGAGAGAATGTGAAGAAGGGCAATGAGAGTGAATCTTCCAAGACAGCATGAAGGAAGACAAAACCGCTGTACTCCCCTCACAGAACAGAGAGATTAAAGCTATGTATTTATTTATTTAATCATACTTGTATCCTGCTGTCCCCTGCCAGGCAGGGCTGAGGACAGCTTACATCATAAAAAAGGATTAATGGATGACTGAGGGGTGGGTTGAATTAGATTGACAATAAATATTAAAATGTCAGAAAAGAGAAAAGGGAATGATGGTTTATTGAAAGGCCAAGGGATACAAAAGCCTTTATACAATGGCAGGTTGTGATTAAACCTTAGATAGACCGTAATTAGTTCAACATTGGGAAAAGTTGCTTTTGGAATCTTCTTACTTTATGATAACTTGTTTAAAAAAGTCGGCCAAGCATCTGCTGGATCACATTTATATCACACTCTTACTACTACAGAATCTCAAAGTGGCATAGGTGAGGTTTTCATTTTATCACTGAAGTGTCCTTTGGTTAAGACAACCAGAGCCATACGGAGAGGTGAGTGGGAATCCGAGCCTGCACTTCCCACAACTGAGCCTGGTGCTGTAGGTCTTACAGTGAGCTAATTCTCTTGTGGTACCATTGGCTGATCTAAGGGAGCTTTACCTCAGTTCCACGAAGGCCTAGATTTCACAGTCAGTAGATGTGCTGGTAAACCTGAGCCAAACTGGATGTTCACTTTTTAGAGTTGAGTCCAGGTTCCTTGCAGCTACGCAGCAGCTGCGGGGAATAGTTATTAATTTATTTTTATTTTATTTATTAAAACATTTATATCCTGCCTTTGTTCTTGGAATATAAAGCGGAGCCCTTTGGGGCATGGAATGCCACCGCCAAAGGAGGAAGGGGTTCCTGCCTCCCCACCCCAGCCATTTTCCATCCTGAAACAGCATTGGGGGGAGTTATTACCCTTTTTTTGCTGCCTTACAGGCACAGAATACTCTGTGCCTGTGGAGCAACGGAAATGGGAAATAACTCCTCCCCCAGTGCTGTATTGATGCAGAAAAGGCTGAGGGGGGAGCAGGAGCTCTTCCTCCTCCCACAGCAGCGTTTGTAGCCCAGGTGGGCTCTGCTTTATTCTCTAATAGCCACCCCCTGCATTTTTCCTTTTCTTGTTTTTGCTTCTGCCTGATAAGCCCCTCTGATTTGCAGAAAGCTGCTGGAGTGGGTGCTAGGATGGAAACAGAATTTCCAGGCAGCTAGAATTTCACTCTAGCCTTCAGAAGTCCAGTTTTCCCCCCTCTCTGTTTAAATGAGAAGGGGAACAAACTAAGGGTTTACTGAACCATGAAGGCACTTGTTTTCACTAAGAAGTGAAGCCTGTTCGTTTTTATTTCTTAATGTATGCAAGAGCATGGCAGTTCTTCAGAAGAAAGGTACTGCTTTGAAATAGGCCAATATAATATACAATTAAAACCAATTGGGTATTTCTGTTTAGTGGAAAACAGCACTGAAAATACTTTGCTGGTGCCATAGAAAAAGGGACAAACTCTTAGGCCAAGTTCTTAGGGAAAGTAACAGAGCCCGTATGAAACAATTGTATTATCCCACCAGAGACACATAGCAGCAACAAAGTGCTGGGAAATGCCTACCCTTCTCATAAAGCTTGATCCATGCCTGGGGCTGTCCCTCGGTCATCTTACTGCTACCTCTAGTTGCTGTTTCCAGCCTCTGCTCCCCTCTGTGTCTTTTGATAACATTCTGAAAGGGTGTTCACGTTTAAAATGGCTTCCTCTCACCTGCATCTTTAGGTATTCTCTCCCCTCTGGCAGTTTTGACCATAAGGATCGTCTGTACTGCAATCCTTCCCTCTTTCCATGCAGCTGGTTCACACAACCTGTGGGAATGTGTAGTGACTTATCTTTTTTCTGACCCGAAGAACTGTGCCCCATTGAATCCTAGTTTGTTTCTTCACTGTACCTATTTCTTGTGATCCTAGTTGTACAGGCAAAATAAGCATATTGTTGAAAATACCATAATACTGGGCTCAGATATTCAAAGATCTGTGTGACAATGGGTTGCTTGTGCTCAGCTTCCCATATTCAGAGATACATTTGATTCATATGTGGTACAAAGCATCTGTGTCCTTAAAACCCTGGTTTTCTCATGTGAAGCCTAATTTGTGCTTGTTTACTTAAAAGTAAATTTAGGATTGCCTGCTAGAATTGCAGCCTCAAAGTATTGAGAACTAGGCTCCAAGGCTTTGCTTTTGTGATATATCCTCCAGAATGCAAAACATATAGGAAACATTGAATAGCAAAAATTAGAATACAGCCAAAGTCCTAGCAGTTCCTAGGCTTGTGTTAGGCCTGAAATAATCACCTACCTACCAAATTTAAAATAGCCTTAGTCCAGTTCGTACAGAATGCACATCGCAGTTGCCGTTGTGGGCTAAAAGAAATATGCATTTCACACCCATTCAGCAGTCCCTTCATTTATTACCAATCAGTTACTAGGTTCAATTCAAGAAACTAGTTATCACCTATCAAGTCCTTAATGGCCTTGGACTAGGGTCGCCAGCCTCCAGGTGGGGCCTGGAGATGTCCCAGAATTCCAACTCCAGATTACAGAGATCAGTTCCCCTGGAAAAAATGGCTGCAGTGAAGAACAGGCTCTATGGCTTTACATCCCAATGAGAAGAAGAGGAGTTGGTTTTTATATGCTGACTTTCTCCACCATTTAAGGAAGAATCAAACTGGCTTACAGACCCCTTCTCCTCCCTGCAACAGACACCCTGTGAGGTAGGTGGGGCTGAGAGAGCTCTGTGACTAGCCCATGGTCACCCAGCAGGCTTCATGTGTAGGAGTGGGGAAACCAACCCAGTTCACCAGATTAGCCTCCGCCGCTCAAGTGGAGGAGTGGGGAATCAAACCCAGTTCTCCAGATCAGACTCCACCGCTCCAAACTACTGCTGTTAACCACTACACCACGCTGGCTCCCGCCTGTCCCCAAACTTTGGCCTCCCCAGGCTCCACCCACAAGTCTCCAGGAATTTCTGCACCCAGAATTGGCAACCCTACCTTGGACCCACATACTTGCAGAATTTCCCAACCCCGAGTTGGCAACTATACTACTTCTGGTAAAACACAGAAGTGAAGTCACTAGACAATCTAGAATTTTCAAAAACTCTATGCCAGTATAATCCCCAATTCACTTACACACACACACACACACACACACACACACACACACACACCAATTTCCTCCTGCTGACATTTAAGTTGGTGGTAGGGACATTAAAGTTTTTCCAGGAGACTTGGCAAGCCTAGCAACTGTCCATACATGTATATTTTCTGTTGTGAGTCCCACCTTGTGGAATGGCCCGCCTGAGCAGGTCAGGAGGCCTCTCACATTTCTGTTTGTCCACAAAATGTCCAAAACAGGAGGACATGTTCAGGAGGGCATTTTCATAAAGGGATTACCACTGTAGCGTAATGGAACAGTTCAGTAGGGTGCTTTTATAGAGAATAGGATTGTCGTCTACCACACCATTTTCTTTTATTAGTCTTCTACCTTTATAATCCACTTTCTGCATTGTATACGGCATATCTTGCCTTAGACAGTTTGTTCACATTATTTTCTAGCTCTGTAATCCTAGTCCTATTGCACTGTTCATTTGATGCCTTATGCCGTTTGATTCTATTTTAAAAAATATTTTGTAACCCTTCTTCACTCTCAGCAAGCAAGGCAGGCTATAAATAAAGTAAATAAACAATGCTGTGATGTCATTGGTGCATCAAGTTTAGTATTTTCTGTTGGGACTGGTAGTGCCTTTTCTAGATTCTCCATAGAGGGCTTTCCTCCCTTCATGAGAGGGGCCATGGCTCAGTGGTAGAGCATCTGCTTGGCATGCAGAAGGTCCCAGGTTCGATCCCTGTCATCTCCAGTTAAAGGGACTAGGCAAGTCCTAGTCCCTTTAACTGGAGTTAAAGTCTCTACCTGAGACCCCGGAGAGCCGCTGCTGGACTGAGTAGTCAACACTGACTTTGATGGACCAAGGGTCCGATTCAGTATAAGGCAGCTTCATGTGTTCATGATGGCAAGGACTGAGCCTTGACATAGCTGGAGATTATATGCTCCATCATTGAGCTGTAGTCCTTCCCCAAGGTTGGCTCTTCAAACATGATTTGACTGTCATAAACAATATGGCATCACAAAGAACACTCAGGGTGAGAAAACAACCTCATTAAAAATGCCTTGTGTAAAACTATTTCCCCCCCCCCCAAAAAAATAGCTTATTTTAAAAGTCTGTGTGTTTTCTGGTTGTCTTCTCCTCAGTACTATATTTTTCTTCTAAAATAGAAAATGAAAGGAACAAAAATTATTTTCTAATAAAGTTGAAATACTGTCCACAATGAACTCTAAAAATCAAGAAGGCCTTGCAAACTTAGGTATTCCCACACATGCACATGTACACACATTTCTGGAACCTTTGAAGGTAGAGTTGCCAACCTCCAGGTAGTAGCTGGAGATCTGCTATTACAACTGATCTCCAGCCGATAGAAATCGGTTAACCTGGAGAAAATAGCAGCTTTTGCAATTGGACTCTATGGCATTGAAGTCCCTCCCCAAACCCCACCCTCTTCAGGCTCTGCCCCCAAAACCTCCCACCGGTGGTGAAGAAGGACCTGGCAACCCTATTTGAAGGTGATGAAAACATATTCATAAAAGTTTGCTAATCTTAAATCATATCTTGCCTACATCATGTTAGATTGTTGAATCGATGTATTTCGTTACATACTGTAAGGGTATGCCATTTGCCCAGGGGAAGAAGCTTCCTTACCCTGACTGGTGGTTGCTTCAGAACACTGCTGCAGCAGCATGGGCTTATAAACAATTGCTCGATGAGCTATGTGGAAGCACCAAAATAAGGCTGGCTGATGAGAGAGACCTGGAAGTGGGCATCTCAGTGGCTGAGCTGCTGCCTAACCTCTTACAAGATGATGGTTTCTTGTGAGAGGCTGAACATTGAGAGAGAGCACATGCAGTGTGCTGCACAATCTTTAAAAAGGGCCAGGCAATTGCCAGTGAAGCAGAGGATGGCTGTCTGATCCAAGCTGCAAAGGATTGGGATCAGAGGGAGAAAGAGGCACTGGATTGTATGCATACCCTCTTGTATCCTTATCTGAGGCCATTGTTGGGGCCACCTGATGGCAGGAAGGATGTGGGGCCCAGACTGTGGTGGGGCTTCAATTTATATCCCCCCTATTTTATTTATTTTCTTTATACCCTGCCTTTTCCCCCAATAGCCCAGATTTTCCTGAGCTCATCAGAGTTTGGGAGCTAAGCAGGGCTGCCCACAGTCAGTACTTCAATGGGAGACCACCAAGGAAGACCAGAGTTGCTGTGCAGAGGAAGGCAATGGCTAGCCCCCCTCTGCTTATCTCTTGCCCTGAACACCCTACGGATGGGTGTGCGACTTGATGGTACATTGTTCGTTCATTTTCTCCCCAATGGGACCCAAAGGGGTTGACATCATTCTTTTCTCCTCGATTTAATCTTTACAACCGTCCTGTAGGGTAGACTATGCTTGAGAGTATGTGACTGTCGCAAGGTCACTCAGCAAGTTTCTGTTAACAGAGTGGTGATTCGAACCTGCGTCTCCCAGATCCTAGTCCAACACTCTAAACACTACACCACACTTGTAAAATACAAATACACATATTTAAACATATTTTATCAGTACATGTGAAGAAGATGGATATAAATGCGGCGGGGGGGGATAGTATGTCATGTCCCAGGGCCCCCAAATCTTAGTTGTGCCACTAGCCTCGCAGGGGTCAAGCAAGCAGGCATGATCCTCCCCCCCCCCATGTCATCTTTTTAAAAGTATCTCTGATAGAACTTGCTGGTAAATTAAGACTGCCTGTTTTTCTGTGCCCTCTGTCTCGGGAGAAGGGTGTGTCAAATCATCCTGTCCTTTTACTTCAGATTGTAAGGGACTGGACAACTTCTGAATTTTGTCCAGTAACAAAAAATACTCTCCAAGTATCAAATAAGCACATAGTGATAATATATATTTTAAAAACCCTTCTACATCACTTTTCAGTAAGAAGCCCTTGAGGCAGTTTACATATAGTACAATCCACAACATAATAAAGCAAAATGAATAATAATGTTACTCTGAGAACACGTTCTGTTTTGCAAAGGGATATAAAATTGTATCCAACAAACCCCACAACATGTTCTGTTAAAGAAAGCAAAGCAAAAATACACTGATGGCAAATCCCTGAAATCAGCTGTATACTAGCCTTTTTTTAATTACTGCCGTTACTAAAGAAGGGTTTTGCATGGCCTCAGTGGTGCTAGGTGGAAGGAGAACCGCACCGCACCCTGTCCTTTGCCCTGATACTCTTGCCAGCTCTGGTGGAGTCTATACTTGAACTTTAAAATTTGAAAATGCTCAAGTTTATCCACCCATTCACTTCTCTGATCTTATTTCTTTGCTTTTCCAATGTAATCCTTCCCTTTGTTACCCTCATGTATTGATGTCAAATTTGGGGTGTAGTTCTGCAGCTTTAATAGTATTATGTAATAATTTTATAATCCACCTGAGATCCTACCCAACATATGGTTTTGGTGAACATACATGAGTTGCATTCTGTTTTCCTTTCATTGCTCCTTGTCAGTGAGTATTATGTTTTTATATCAATAAAAATCACACATCCCACATGTGTACTTTAGTCTTTCCCCTGCCCCCGTCCAGACCACACTGGCTCAGCTCCAATTTGTGTGGAATGGCTGTAAAAAGGCTCCTGTCCTTTGTAACGGAGCCAGACTTTTAGTGGGTTGCCTTTGGCAGTGCTGTAAACGGCAGTACCAAGTGCAAGGCAAAGATGAGTCAGGCTGAGAAGCTCAGCAAGATACGTTTTCTTGGTGCAATGCACTTTCACAAAGTATGAAATGGGCTGCCAAAGAGAGGTTAGGAGCCCTGAAATCCTACCTGGAAAATTGTCCCTTGTTCCCTAGACTCAGGCTATGCAGTTGGCTCATTCTCTGACAGGGTCTTATTCCTAGTGCAGCCAATTTATGGTGACCTCATAGGGATTTCAAGGCAAGAGACATTCAGAGGTGGTTTGCCATTGGCTGCCTCTGCATAGCAACCCTGGGCTTCCTTGGTGGTCTCCCATCCAAGTACAAACCAGGGCTTCCAAGATCTGATGAGATCAGGCTAGCTACACATGCTTAATTAGCACACAACACCTGCCTGAGGCTGCAAGTCTCTGGCATGTCACAGAACACACGTAGCTGATTTGTACAGATGGCAGCCCAGTTTATATGAGATGATGTGTGAGTATGAAATGGGCAAACTGTTTAGAAGTGTGTGGTGGCATAACATGTCAGGCTCAACCTGCCTTGCCTTTTGTGGCTGATAGCACGTAACTGGGCTGGGTTTGTCAAGAGGGCCCAGAACACACTTTTCTGTGAGAGGATGTAGTCCTGAACACTGTTAAAAAAGCAATTGTGAGACCTCTCATGAGGAAGACATCCCAGGACCCAAATGACCTAAATAATTACTGCTGAATGGCCAGCATGTCATTTCTGGGCAAGGTGTTCAGCTAGCTGATGGCTACACAAGCTTCAGGTTTTTTTGTTTGTTTTTTTGTTTGTTTGTTTTTGGAGGAGGCTGTTTATCTAAACCCATTTCAGTCTTGATTCAGGCCTGGGTTGGGATGGATATGGCTTTGGTTACTCTGACTTGCCATCTTTGATGGGAGAGTAATGGGGAATGCATCCCTCTTTATTCTCCAGGACCTCTGGGCACCACGCTTCAGTGGTTCTGCTCTTCCTGGTACCAGAAGATGGTGCTGGGCTCAGCCCCATGGCAAGTATAGTGTGGAATCTCCTGTGCTGTTTAACATCTCCATGAAACCATTGAGAGATCACCTGGGGATCTGAAATGAGGTGCCACCAATTTTAAAAAAATGGTTTTAAACTTATTTTTAATTGCAACCCCCAAACAGAAAAGAAATAAAAATATATAACAACAATGATGGCAAGTGTACACAAATACATCTATAAAAGTTTTCTGAGTATCTAAAAATATGGAGATGCTTATTTTTCCCTAAGAGCTGACTTGGGTGGAAGTCCTGAACAGTTCCCTGGAGAAAGTAATGAAATGGGTGGGATAAACTGAATCTAGTGCAGACAAGATGTAGGTGCTGTTGGTAACTGGCAAAGCCACTTGAAGACTGAGGAGTCACCTTGTCCTGGAAGAGATGGTTGCATTCTCCCAAAAGAGCATGTATGTATTTGGGAGTACTGCTGGATCCTGTTGTGCAGGTGGAGGTTCAGGATTCCTCATGGCACACAGATCCTTTTATAGCAGCTAAAGCAGTTCCTTGAAAAGTGTGATCTGCCCACAGTGCTCTGTGCTCTGATCACCTTCAGTTAGATGACTGTAATGTGCTTTATGCTTAGGCTGCCTTTGAGTGCTGGCTGGAAACCTTAATTGGTCCAAAATCCGGCAGACAGGCTGTTACAGGGTGTGTATTGCCCCATGCAGAAAGATCTGCATGGGCTGCTTGTTTGTTTCTAAGCACAATTCAGAGTGCCGTATCCTAGCTTTAAAGCCCGAAAGGCGTAGTATGGCCTCTTCCCAAACTGTCCATTCTGCCCGTTAAGATCCCAGTCCTTTTCCTAAGAACTGCTCTTACTGCATAGGTGGGTCCCGTGGCAACCAGAGACAGGTTTCTGTGTTCCAGTGGTAGTTCCGTTCCTTCCACTTGATGTTCTCTGGGCACCTACTTTATTGTCATTTTGGAGGCAGACCTAAACATTTCTATCCACCAGACCTTTTTTTTAGTTGTCTTTATTATCTTTTTCAAGCGTAAGGCTGTTTTTATGGCTTATGTTTTTTCTTGTTTTAATATTGATAGTTTGTTTTAATGGCCTTATTGTATTGTTTTTATGTTGTGAGCTGCCTCAAGCAGGTCTTTGGAAGAGGGGGCATATACATTTTTTAAATAACGGCACATTTTAAATAAGGCCTGTCAGATGCCTTCTGGCATTCTTCAGTCCTTTCTTGTCTATCTGGAATTCTGCATGAGCACAGAGAATCACAGAATGTTTTAATGGGTGCAGAGTTCAGGGGAAAATTGCTGATTTAAAGCTATATAGGCTTATCCTGTGTGGCGTTCGAGTAGATTCATTTCAGCTGGTTATAACTTTTGGGAGATGACACAGCATTTCTTTAATGAAAAGGAAATGAAGTACAAGGAATGGAGTCCAAGGAATATGGTTTAATTATTTTTTGCAGAAGCTCAATATGTCCAGCGCTTTTGGTCTTGCAGCCTCCTTCCACTAAGCTATATTGTAAAATTTAAATTACCTGTAGGCCTTGTATCTCATAATAACACTTTGAGATACTTCTAATCAAGTTGTGTTGTGCTAAATATTTATTTTTAGGGCATTGTCATACATAATATTAATAGTGACTTTTTAGAACTTTAATTTATGTGTGTGTACTTGTGAATGCTATTAAATGCAGGATGGGAAGTAGGAGAAATATTCAGATAAAATTCTAGCCAAATTATGTCTTAAATTTTCTCTTCTTGAAAAAAATAGTTACAGACATTAAGATTACCTCTGATTTTTTACTACGTGAAAGAGCCCCAGGGATCTCTTGCACTTTGCCTGACAAACTAAAATTCCAAACTAATCTTGATTTGAAAACATGGCTTTACAGGGAAGAGGGCTTGTTGTTTGGATCCAGCGACAAACCATTGCTTGCTATGAATGAAAGGCTGTCCCAGGTCTTAATGACAAACTGTGGCTTGTCATAGCATCTTACTTTCTAGGTACATTGGAAATGTATTCTGCTCCTTTTGCAGAGTGGCTCTAGGAAAACTGGGAGAGTGAAGACCATTATCAGGGAAGCAAAGATTTTTGCAATACACATTATACTTTATATAATAGAGTTAAATACAATTTTAATCCACGTGATAGGAATTTAAACATAAGTAAAAGCTATGGGAGCAAAAGGGATAGGGAGATTTTTGATGGGTATGATCATTGATTACTCCTTCTTGGTGTGTCATTCCTGTCCTTTTAGTTTCTCAAGTTTGCAGCACTAAATGTTAGCACTTGGTATTTAGGATCTCTCATAGGATCAGTTGGATGGCACATGCCCAAATGCTGAGCAGCTATTTATCCTGCCTTGGAGGGTCTTGTGACATCATGCTACACTCTTGTAGTATGCATGTCGTTCTAGGCACTATGGGGTAGAACTCCATGGGAAAATGGCAAAGATAAATTTGTCCCCTTCTTAACCTAAGCTTGCATAAATAAATCTGTGCTTCCCTCCAGCCTCTAGCTAGTTATCTAGGACAGGGGTCCCCAATGTGGTGCCTGTGGCCGCTATGGCATCCGTCAAAACCTTTCATGGCGCCCATCAAGTGATTTTAAAAAGTGGGGGGGGCATGTGGGGCTCTTGCTCCACATGGCTTCTGATTGTCTGTCCAGATTAAATTAACATTGATTCAGCTGCAGCTGCCACCACAGCATTGGTTTTATTCTCTGTCACTCCTCTTTCCCAGTGTATTTTTAAAATTACCCCTCTTCTCCCCTGCACTTGGGCTTCCTATGTGTGGTTGGCTTCCTGTGGCAGCTGTGTTATAGTTGCACCCACCGCCCTGCATTAGAATTCCAGTGGTGCCCGTAGGCTCAAAAAGGTTGGGGACATTCTTACATGTCTAGGATGAGCAGCAATACCACAGAAGTATGAGATAGTGAATAATCCATCTCTCACTGCTACAGGAGATGAATGTATTGCTCCCATTTTCACAGGTACTAACAACAGAAGGCTTAAGCTTCAGTTTCCATTGGTGTGTGATTTCATAGCTGACCCCAGCATTTTGCATTTAATATGTTCTCCTTAGCAATGTTTTATTTGGCAACAATTGCATGAGGGATAACTCGAGGGATGTAGGATGTACTAAAAATGAAATAGTTTGAGGCATGGGTCCTTTAGGAGGAGAGGGGTGAAACTTTAAAGGAGGTTTTACCTCATTAGCATACTGAACTCTGGTTTCCACTGTTGGCTGCAAGAGGGAGTCGTTCTGGGAAAGGCCTACTGAACTAAAATGCTCTTTCCCCAGACGTTTCAGAACTGAATGTGCTTGTCAATTTTGCCTAGTTTTCAGCCATATAGAACAGATAATTACAGCTGTGATAGTGCTCTGTGGCAAAGAATGCAGAGGATTGTCAATCCCACTCCCAAACCCGACTACTTATGTCTAGAGTTACCAGTTGCACTTTGGGAAATGCCTGGAGATTTGGGGATGGAACCTGGAGAGGGTGAAGTTTGGACATACAATGCTGTAGAGTCCACACTTCAAAGCAGCTGTTTTCTCCAGGGGAGCTGATCTCTGTAGTCTGGAGATCAGTTGTAATTCCAGGAGATCTCCAGGTCCCACCTGGAGGTTAGCAATCCTACTTATACTCTGTGGTAACGGTGCTTAGCGTGCTCTGAGAACTAAAAATGAAATCCCATCAAAGCATGTCAGGTGTCCCTGAGTTGCGCCCTTGATATGAACTGAGCATCAGACGAGTTCTGCTTGTTGAATCCTTCAGACTGGCAGGAAAAGACTGGTCTTAAACACAGTCCTAAAAGTAATGGAAGCCTCCTTGTTCTGTGTTTTCAAAGGTCAAGGCAAGCCATTCTACTTGGCAATATTCACCAACCTCAAAGACCTGTTTGCAGTGTTATGCTGCAGTATTTGAGCTCTATTTGAGATTTTTGACATGTTTGGCATTAGCAACCATGGGGTTGTTGAGGGTTGAGAGATCGTCAATAGCTCAAACTTACTGGTCAACATTGAGTTCAATATTTGGTGTTCAGTTGTTGTAAGAGAAGGTCAGTATATTCTTATGAAGGGGCCGTTTAAGTTTACAAGGTGATCCTATATTGCCAACAGCTTGAGCTATTCAAGCAATTTTATTTTATTTTGTGTATGTGTTTTTGTTTTTCTTAAATGTCAGCCATTAGAAAAGGCACCACATGTTTCCCAGCACATTAAAATGATGTTTACTCTTTGTTTCCCTTGTCTCTCCCCCACCCCATGAGTATTTAATAGGATGCAGGGTTCAACCAGAAGATTGTGCTGTTCTTTGCACTACTAGATGAAGTTTGGGAATGTTCTATTTTTATCTTTAAAGACATTGGCTGGGATGTGACAAGGGCTCATCTGGAATAAGTAAAGAAGTATGTTCAATTGTGGAGCTGTGACTTTTCCAGATAAAGAGAGGGGGCCCATAGTACCATAAGAGCCATTAATTTTGCTAAAATTAATTGTTTTTTGAATGAGGTATGTGGGTGGTGTGACGTCAGCTTTGGCACGTGTGTGTTTACTTTGTTGGATCTCTAGGGGCTTGGGAGCATTTTCCCCCTCTGTGTTGTTTCTGGGTTTAATTTAGATTTTTTCCTAATTGTTCTGGTTTCATATGTTGTGTTTATCGTTTTCCTGGTTACTTTCTTTTTATAGATTATGAAAGCAGTTTCTGCATGAATGCATCATCCATGACACATGTAATCAGCAAGTGGCTCTCTGACAAATAACAACAATTAACAATGGGGCATTCCCTGAGCTAGCCTTTGAGCCTCTTCCCTGATATGACTTCCTGGAATATCTGAGAAATATGAATAGCAGGATCTGTTCATTTCCAGTTTGTATACACGTGGAATACATGTGTATTTAATTTGAATGTGCGTTTTCAAACAATCTGGATGCAGCAACTTTCAAAAATAATTCTTATGAATAAGAAGCCACATCTTAAGCCTTTTAAAAAATGTAGATTTGGTGTATGGCCAGCTGTAGTAAAAGAGATATGTCAAAAGCACCCACTGAGCATCTCCAGATGAGCACCAGTGTACAGCACTGGTACTATGTACCAGCCCAGAACATTCACACTGCTGGCTCAGTGGGGAATGTAGATTCCATTCCCCAAAAAAAGGTATGTGGTGGTGGTGGAAAGTGCTGTCAAGTTGCAACCAATTTATGATGACCCTTTGGGTTTTCAAGGCAAGAGATGTTCAGAGGTGCTTTGCCATTGCCTGCCTCGGCATGGCTACCCTGGACTTCCTTAGCAGTCTCCCATCCAAGTACTAACCATAGCCAACCCTGCTTAGCTTCTGAGATCTGATGAGATCAAGCTAGCCTGGGCCATCCATGTCCAGGCAAATAAAGGTATACACTACCTAAATGCGAAACCATCAAAAGGACACATCTAGTATCAAATACCCGCCCTGAGCCCGGTTCTCTGGGGATGAGGGCAGGTTATAAATTTGAAAAATAAATTTAAAATAAAATAAATAAATATCCTGGGAAATAGAGATTAATGGTCTGATTGAAAAAGGGTGCACTCTATGCTTGTACTCTAAGATCAAGATTAACACCCAGGTGTGCTCAAAATGGTAGAGGTACCAATGAAGGATGATAGGGAGAGCTGTGAAGAATGGAGAGGTTCCTTTGATTTTGGTGTCACTTCAGCATTATGATTTTATTTAATGCGGTGCTCTCTATAGTTCTCTGTTTGTATAACATATGGAAGGGGGGATTTTTGCACAGTTTTGCTGATGAGAAATATGTCAGAATGCTGAGAATCCATAGGTAGTGTAGTGTCCCTCTGTTGACAAATGAATATGAAATCCTTCATAATTTTAGACAGGGAACAAGGCTTGCAAGGACATCTGTACTTGTAATGTGCAAAGCAACCATCATGCTCTTTCTTAATGGTGGCATCTGAATTCCCTCTGGGGAAAAAAGAGTATATGAACGATGACTATTGCAGAATAAAGAGCTAGTCTGATTAGTCTCTCTGTTTCCTTGAAAATAAGTATTGTTGAAACCAGTGGTACTTACTTTTATGTTATGTGCTTAGGTTTGCAGTGGCTGTTGGTTGTGACCTTCTGTTTGTTCTCTGGATGTGCTCCCGGCATCTAAATAACCTAGGCTGCTTTGAAAATCCCAACTAGCTTTAGGCAGCTCTTTCTGAAAATCTTGGCCTCTGCTTCATCCCATATTGCTTTAATAATAGGAAGAATGTTCCCATGTGGACATTAAAAGGTTACTAAGAATTTATGAAACAGTAATCTTATTCCCCTTAGTCATGGCAATAACTCAACATGTGTTTACACAGAAGGGGTTGCCTCATACAAAATGCTGACCTGAGGGGTTCCTATACCAAATTCTTCAGCAAAATATTTGGGTAAGCTGTAGCCCTGTTGTCCAGAATACAGTTTTTAAAATAAAAAAAAAAAACAGGCTGGGAGTAACAATGTACTGTAACATGAAAAGCTTCTTGTACTTATGGCCAGTGTCAGAAGGAATAAATATGGATCCATTTGGATAGGATTCTCAAAAATGTCAGGAGGAGACCCAGGCAGCGTGAACTTTCTAACTCTGAGGTAATTTGGAATCCCCGTTTTTGCATAGTTTCAGAAGTATATAGAGCAGAACCTCTGTTATCCAGTCAGAAGGAGTTATCTGAATTCACGGCCTGTTCATTTAACCTTCTGAACTTGTGGAAACTGTGGTCTTCAGTCGTCACAGGCTGCAGCTACTCTTGAGCTCTAAAAGTTGTGTGAATAGATCGATTGCTCTATGTGTCCTTTCCATATAACCTTGCCTCAGAATAACCCAGCATAAATCAAATTTGTTTATTCAGCCTTCTGACAGATATTTCAGATGTAGGCCATTTGGCATAGTGTACAGCTTTGCCCTCTGCTCTCTTCTTGACTGTTTCCTCAGCGCAAAGATCCTGCTTTTTACTTGGGACACTTCATCTGCATAGGGCTGGCATTCTATCTGGTTTTTTTTTTTTTTAATGATTAGTTGGCTGGTAAGCCATTCAAAACTTTAATTTATTAAGGGAAGTCCCCACCCAAGAATAATGATAATTACAAAAACGACAGGACTCTAGAGTCCAGTCGTTCCCATCAGCTTTACTGAGCACCATGCCAGAGCATATGAAGGCCCCTTCTCCCCACAGCAAATGCAATGGACTTGGAGGTGGTCCTGTTTCCTTTGTTTTTCATGTTCTATGTTGGGTCTTTGCATATAAAAATTCTGGCACCTAAGACCGAGAGTCTCTTGGCATCTGCAGAGAGTGCCCCTGTGAAGCAAATGGTTTCTAGCCTGTGTGGAGAATATGGTATCCTTGTACCTGCCCCTCAGTTTGCCTGTTGAGGATAATAGCAGCCCCACAGTCACCATGTCTCCTGAAAAGGAGTCTGAGTTAAGATGGCAGGCAGTCATTTTGACTGAGTGGGAGAAGTTTGGGTTCTGTTTTAGGTTGGCTTGTCCATACAGCACCTGAGAGATTAAAATGCTTGCATTCTGCCTCACTAAATATACTCTGCAAAATGGTGCTAGTCTTCCATGGGCTCTTTAAAGGGCGGAGCCACATGCAACAGCATCATGTGTTCATGTATGTGCACTACACTACAAATATGACCACCACTTTTGTAGCCACATGTAGAATTCTGGCTAATGGCCAGTGTCAGAAGGAATAAATAATGGGTTAATGGGCTAATGGGCTAATGGGTAATCCTGGACCTGTTTTGTTGTGATGACTTTGTGTCTGTCATATCATGCTTTCTTCTGAACCCTTTGCTTCTATGCAGAGATGGCAGCAGTCAAGCAGATGCTCAGAAGGAGAAGCTAGACCCATGTGAGAAAGGAGGACAGATGTTCTTGGGAGAGGATTGTAGGACGGAAGTGTCCCAAATGAGGAGTGTTCTGCATATTTATTTAAATATATAGTTTCCACTAAAAAGAAAACCCTACCCAGTGGTTAACAAAATGCATTTATAACAATATGAACCCATAAAATAAAAATTGATTTCAATTAAAATACAAAGCAGCAAACACCCTCATAAAATCATGTTATTTTCCTTTTTTCAAAGGTGTGTTTGAAAAGAAAAGGCATTCTTATACTTGCTTTTTAGAGAAAAGAAGGGAGGAATATTCTGACACCTGGTTCCCTGTTACCACCCATTTCCTCTAATTTCCAATAGAGTCCTTGTCTGTTCTGGGTTGAAATCATCTACTGTTGATGATTTCTGCTCTCACACAAAGGCAGAGCGTAAGGAATCCTTCCAGTATCCTGGTCCTAGACCGTTGTTCTCTTTAAAATTCAACACCAGCACTTTGAACTGTGTCTGGAAGCCAGTACATTTCTATAACGTATTCAGTGTGCTGGTCCCATTTAAAAACCAGGGTGCTACTTTCTGAACCAGCTGTGGATGCTTTCCAAAAGAAGCTGCACATAAGCACATAGCAGCAGTGTGGTATGGAAACTGCCAAGGCATGAATGAATGGTGGCAAATGTAAAGCTGGTTCACAAACTAGAGCTAATGAAAGGCACTCCTGGATGCCACCTGAGATTTGGAAGCAGAGTTGGACCCAGGAGCAATTCCAGTTTGTGAAACTTATCTTTAAATGGGACTGCAGAACAGGCCAATTGCTAAATGCCAAAATCAGTTGAATTACCCACCATCAACATCCTGGTCTTGTCTGGATTGAGTTTTAGTTTCTTAGCTCTCAGTTAGTCCATTGTGGACCCAAAACACCTGCTCAGAAAGTCAACCACTTCACATAGATTACATAAAACAGAGAAGTAGAACTAGCTATAATCAGCATATTGATGATGCCTCACCTCAAATTCCCAAACGTTCTGCCTCAGAGACAGATAGGATGGATCTTTGTGGCGCCCGTCTGTGATAACTGCCATGGAAGCAGTAATTTTCCCAGCACTGCATTATGGAACCTTCCTCGCCAGGAAGCAATAGAACCATTACATTGTGCTGCCTCTGATTCACTGCTTGAATAGGTAGTGCAAAAACAAACAAACAAAAAACCATTCTTGAAAGTATCAAACCCCCAAGAGATCAGGGTAATTGACAGAATATGTCTGTCTCTCATGTACCAAGGTGTGTATCATGGCAGTCAAGCCAGTTTTGCATGCAAACATAGGTTGGAAGCTAGAATGGAATGATTCCAGATTACAGACATAACCCTAGAGCATCTGGAACTAGATTACCACTACGTGCTTGAGTACTTTTCCCCAAAAGAAAGACTGGGCATGAGTAGATCTGCTTCTAGGAAAAGGGTTCTCCCCTTTCTGGAGAAGGAAGAATCATCTACTCTTGTAAATGAGTATTCACTACATCCTACATCCATTCAAGCAGGCCCCTCTCTGGACAAGGGATTTTGATAGATTCATGGAGGATAGGTACATCAATGGCTATTAACCAGGGAGACTAAAGGAAACCTCTAGGAGGCAACGGCAGGGGATGGCCTGTTTGGTGGCTGTCCAGAGCAACTGGTTGGCCACAGTGTGAAACAGGATGGTGGACCAGATGTACCACTGGTCTGATCCAGAAGGTTCTTATGACAGATGTTGTTAGCCATGGTAAGCAAGAATCAAGCTGGGAAGTGGTAGGCCACAGTATTCTTCTAAGCACTCTAACTTGAGCTACAAACCTTGGAACTCATCCAAACAGTGGTTATGAAATAGAGCTGAGGGACCAATCAAAAACTGAACTACATGCAATGTGGCATCCAAGTTCAAGTGGATGCAAGTGGTTTTGTCTTCAGAGTACTTTGCATACAAGACACAGTGGAGCAGTGATGATTCTTTCAGAATACTTTGGGCTCTGAATAAGCCCCTCACTGCTTGGATGTGCTTCTCTGTGAATGCAGCTGAGGTGGGGAGGCAAGATTTTTTCATTACAAACTCCACAGCTGTCTGGGCCCTTAAACGGCCTCCATCCCATGTTCATTCGGATCCATCTGACACCTGAATCCACTTGTGTTCTAGCTGTTGTCCCTGTTATTCCATTCACCTAATCTTACCGTAGCAGACCAGTTTCATGTAGGAGAGCATGTACAGGAATTGTTTATCAACTGTGTAAGTCATTGCCATATTAGCATCTCAGAACGTCAGAGCCTAATTAGGGTCTCAGAACGACAGCCAACCACATCAACAAGAAATGTTGCTTTCACATTTGCTTTGGCTCTTAGATTGCAAAATGTTGAGATGCATAGCTGGTATGGGTAGTAATTGTGTTTGAGTGAAGAAACCAGGCGGCATTAGGGCGTTGTGGGGTCATTTAAACAGATTATTGATATATGAAATAATGAAGACTCAAAGCCTTTGCTTTCCTTGTAAATGGATCTCATTCCCTCAGCTGCATTCCTGCCCATTGTTCAACCTCCACCCTTATACCTACCATGAAGTCTATCTAATATGAACCTTAAAAACAAGATGAGTTCATTGGCTGTTTGATTAAGTTCCCATTGTATGATTTCCAGATACTGTACTGGGTTGAAAATGTTGTTCTAAATCTGTTGAATTAATGTTTATGTACATTGCCAGAGGTAACACTGGCCCATGCAAATTCCATAGTTATTTTCAGCAAAATGCCCCCCCCCGTGTGTGTGTGTGTGTGAAGTGCCGTTAAGTCATTTCCAATTTATGACAATCCTATGAATTAATGGCCTCCAAAATGTCCTATCATTATCAGCTTCCTCAGCTCTTGCAAACTGAGAGCTGTGGCTTCCTTGATTGAGTCAATCCATCTCATGATGGTCTTCCTCTTTTCCTGCTGCCTTCAATTTTTCCTAGCATTATTGTCTTTATTCTTCTTACAATCTATTCTATGACCTGTAGTATAGATTTCTGTAAGCATGCCACATTATATTGCAGGTAGAGCACACTGCAAACAAACATTCAGTTTGTGTTTCCATATATTTGTACACTCAAAGTGAACAACAAATAGAATTAGGAAATAGTGAATTTGCAAAAACAGTACAATGTGAGAATGCTTTAGGCATCTTTTTCAAACTCACCCCCCCCCCCGTAACTTAGAATTTATTAGTGTTGGTAGCCTTTGGTTGTACCTTTCTAGGATTTATCAAAACTGTAACAAGCTGGTCCACAGCTGAATGTCTCTGAGCAAACTAAGTAAGACTTTTTGCTGGAGCAACGCTAGAAAAAAAGTGCTTGGAGCAGCAGAGAATGGGGCAGCAAGATTGGAGGAAGGGCCATCTCCCCTCATCCATACACTCCTTTAGAAATTGATATTAGCTCTCCCCTCCCCTTTATATGTGAGTGCAGCAGAACTCTTGTTGCATCTAGTTTGGCCCTTAGTACCTCTTGTATTTGCAAGTATATTTAATGGTCATAGACTATTCTTAACACTAGAACAGAAATGTGATGGTGGAACAGGCCCTTATTATGTCTGCTTGTATTTCAGCTGCGGTCTTCCAAGGCAGAACGCATGCAAGCCCAGTTTCCCCCTAGCTATGGTGCCTAGGTTAATCTGGCTTTAATCTGCTTTACATCAGCAGAGGCACTGGACCCTACCTTCACTTTGCTCTGCTCAGCTGCACAATGATGCTGTGATTCTCAGGCTCTGCTGAGATTCCAAGCCCATGACCAGCCAGTTGTGGGCACACACAAGGCATTATTTGAGCTCTCAGTTTGCTCACCAGGGTGAAACAACCCTTCCCCCCACCCCGATGTCACACCTGCATCTCAGACCACATTCCATCCACAAACAAGAGCTAGGCTTCTTTCCCCCAGCAGAATTTTCCTGCTGCTTTCTGTTCAGCCCACAGTTCAGAAGGTTTGTGGTTTCTTCTAATTCCAGAAAAATGAGTGATCTTTGTGTGCTCATGAACCACGCGGGAGTCACCGAGTCAGAGGGGCTTCCTGGGGGGCAAGGGACTAAGTTGAACTGGGCTTCCTTGTGAACTGCTCCCTTTGGTAGCAAGCAGGACACTGCTGTTGGCATGACAGACATGAGGTTCACTAACTATCTCACTGATGCTATGAAAAAGAATGCCATGGTAGAAAGAATGCAGTTGACAAAAGCTTTGCTTTACATCCTACAGAAACTCTACAGAGTTTACTTTAGTTTACTCCTTTTCTAAGGAATGTCATTGCCAGCCTTGGAGCCTGTTGTTGTTTGACCAAAAGAATGAACTACATACACCACAATATTCTTAAAAAACTAAAATATTAACTAAGCCAGCAGTGTGTAAGATGCTACAAAAGTAAATCCAAACTAGCAACAAGTTTGGCTGTGTTTGATGATATGGTTGGAAGGGATAAGGAAGTAACCCAGTCCAACCCCTGTCCAGAGCCCTATATCTATTAGCAACCCCCTCCCAGTGGCCCTGGTATCATCTTGGAAAATTGAGAATCTTTAACTACTGTAGAGCTATAAGACATAGAATAAAACAGGGGAGATCACTTGAATCCTCGCAAAATCCCACCAGTGCCTGATACTAGTGAATCCTGGTATTGTTCCAGAACCTGAAGTTAATATGACTATCCTATCCTAAGGACCATTAGGGGAAGGGAAGTGAATGGCCAGCAAGCACCTTGCATTCCTTCCTTAATCCTGTTCATGGTGTCAGTACTGCTTTCTCTTTAACATATTGGGGGAAAGTGCCTTCCAAGCTACTTCAGGGCAACGTCCTAGAAAAGCCATTCTGAAAAACTGTTCTCTAGCACTGATGGTATGCAGCCTGGCAGTGAAGGCTCAGATGAAAGGAAGATCACATGCAACTCAGGTCCCTCCCTGAAATGCATTTTGAAGCTCATGCAGCCTCAATTTGCCTCAGGGCTGTATAAGGAAGGCTGTATGGTGAAATCAGGCAATCAGCTTTGCTATTTGAAGCTAGTTTTCCTCACTGAGAATTTTAAAATTGAAAAGACATATCTGCTTAAGTCCTTACTTGCAGAGTTGTAAGAGGATGGGTTGGGGGCATAAGGCATTGTAATTCAACTGGGGTCCTTGCAAATACAAGCAACTCTCCCTTTGTTCTTGTGTGTGCATAATTAACAGCAACGCTTACCCATAATTCTGAAGGTAATAATTGTCCAAAGAATGGTGATGCCGGAGGTTCCTGACATCAAGCTAATGTCCTTGGTTATTTTGTGGAATGGGACTAGAAGGACATTAGGAGGAGGAAGAGGAAGAAGAGGAGTTGGTTTTTATATGCTGACTTTCTTTACCACTTAAGGAAGAATCAACCCAGCTTACAATCACCTTCTGTCCCCCTCCCCACAACAGACACCCTGTGATGTAGGTGGAGCTGAGAGAGTGTAACTAGCCCAGGGTCACCCAGCTGGCTTCATGTGTAGGAGTGGGGAAACAAATCCAGTTCACCAGATTAGCCTCCGCCGCTCATGTGGAGGAGTGGGGAGTCAAACCCGGGTCTCCAGATCAGAGTCCACTGCTCCAAACCACTGCTCTTAACCACTACACCACACTGTAGTCTAGTGTGTGATTAAGATCAACAACAGTAAGTGAATGGGATGATATTCTATAGAGCAGAAAGGAATGAAAGTGTGCGTTTCCCTTCAGAAGGAGGGAGGAAGTTTGGCTTATGCTCCAGCATGTACATCGCAGCAACCATCCAGGATCAGAAAGGGAGCAAAATACCTTCTCCTCCTACTGGTACCTTCAGAATGAACCCTTTGCCTATTGAAAACAAGAAAGTGAATGCTAAGTTCTACTGCCTTCTGAGGCGAGAGTGACCCAAATGAACTGCACCTTGTTTGTTTAAATCGCTGTGGCTGCTGCAGTTTTCTCAGCTGTTCCTCCTTCCTTTGGCCCATCTCCGGCAGGAGAACAGGGCATGGCTTGTTCTGCTTTCCTTCCCAGACCCCTGGTCTATGGCTCACTAGCCCTCAGATACAGCAAACAAGTGGCAGGGGAAGAGAGAGTGGGAAGGGGGATGGCTGAAGGGGAAAGGCCGTTCCTTGGCTATTTTTTGGCAACTGGTTTTTCATCTGCAGGAATTGGCACTTCGGAGAGTGGCGTGTCTGCACTTCAAAGGCCAGGAAAGGGAATGCATGTTTTATTTTTAAAATATCATTCTAAAATAAGTATCTGACCTGTGTTGTGGGGCATGTCCCTGAAATTTCCTGTGGTCTGCCAGCTCTTTAAATATCAGTGGAGGGCCTATAAGAGAACAGCCCTCGGATACAGTAGTTTTCTATCACCTTGTGTAAAAAGTAGACTTCAAGGAAATTTGATTTTAATCCATCCCCTGATGGTTGACCTTGTTTTTCACTGTTCTTCTGTCTAGGTAAACAACAATGGAATAATCTCCTTTCTGAGGGAGGTGTCCCAATTTACACCAGTGGCTTTCCCCATCTCAAATGATCGGCGAGTGGTTGCAGCTTTCTGGGCTGATGTAGATAATCGGCGTGCAGGAGAAGTATATTACCGGGAAACCAGGGACCAAACCATCTTGGAGAAAGCCACTAAGGACATCTGGCAATATTTCCCAGAATTCCCAGAGTTCTCTGCCCAATGGGTATTTATAGCCACTTGGTACCAGGTCACCTTTTTTGGAGGAAATTCACTTTCTCCGGTAAGTGGATTGGAGTTTGATGCTACTAAGAAGGTTATTTTAGGTAGTACATACCTACCTGCCCTGACCTGGATGGCCCAGGCTAGCCTGATCTCGTCAGATCTCAGAAGCTAAGCAGGGTCAGCCCTGGTTAGTATTTGGATGGGAGACCACCAAGGAATACCAGGGTTGCTGTGCAGAGGAAGGCACTGGCAAACCACCTCTGTTAGTCTTTTGCTATGAAAACCCCAAAAAGGGTCGCCATAAGTCGGCTGCGACTTGACGGCACTTTATATTATATATATATATATACTTACCTACCTACCTACACAAACACACACACACAGACATATAAAGTCTGGTATGCCAACATCCTTGCTGAAAACCACTCTGATACTAAAACTATAACTCAGACTTCCTTCCTTTTGACTGCTGTGCTCTACAATTAGTAGGAGCTGGGTTCTGAATGGCAGAAAGAAGCCTTCAGCTAGCTAGACCTTCTGATTCAAGCATTCACAACAAATTTTCACTGATAACTAGTGCTGCAGTTCTTTCTGACACCCTCTTTTTTGTGTGTGCCTTTTTTTAAAAGGTAAATACTTTCCAGATAGTCCTCATCACTGATGGGATGTTGTCCTTCACGATCTTCAACTATGAGTCAGTCACCTGGACCACTGGCATGCATGCCAGCAGCGGGGGAAATTCAGCAGGCCTGGGAGGCATTGCAGCCCAGGTAGACTCCATGGTCACACCTTTAAAGCAAGTCTTCTTTCTAATACACAGTCACATTCTTCCAGACAGTAGTGTTGTTTTATTTTTATTTTTAATAATTATTTCTTATTAGGATCATGAAACAACAAATTGATTCTCTCCCAACCCTCTGCATCGGTAATAATGATCTATATTCTCTTGCTTATCAATACTAAGACCATATAGGGGGCTTTGTTATAGTGAAACAACAGCTCTTTACATTTGCCCATTTATCCTTTACTTCCTAGCCTCAGATTTTTAAGAGCCACCTTGCAAGTAGTAGTAGCAAGTATAGCTTTCCTTTGGTATTCTCATTTCATCCTTGTGTGCAAATTTACCACTCATTGATCTATGCATGGCTGGCTGCCGGCTCTCAATCTAAGAGTCTCCAGTAAGTAGGAAATTGCAGGTGTAAAGGAAATAGACATAGTTTTAACCCCAGAAATTTAAAAGTTCAGACTTTTATTACTGTAAACAGAACAGTAACCACATGCCTTGGATACTGTACAGTGCTTCAGGAACACCCTGACCCAGCCCCAGCCAGGGAGGGAGGGAGAGAGAGGAAGTTGAAAAGTTTTCACCAGGCAGTGGCTTGTGACCAAGATTGCAAGAACGTGCTGCTGTAATGCGCAGTGAGATGGAGTGGCTCGGCACGAGCACCTCGCAGCTCAGCATGGCAAAGGCTGCTGCTTGGCTTGCACTAGCTGAGCTCCTCTCGTTTTCGTGGAAAGGAGTGAAAGAGTCCAAGAGTCTCTTGGATTCACCCTGTGCAGATGAATGGGGATGAAAATAGGCTCAGTGTTCTGTGTGCTTTCCAGCAAGTGAGTCATGGATATGTGGGGATTGCTGAGGCTTTATTACGCCAAGAGCCATTTGGGAGAAGGGTTGCAATAAGTAGACCATCTGATCTCCCTTTCCTCCCCCTTCTTCCCCTTTATCTTTTAATGCTGACAGTTCAGCATGTGTGATAGCCAAGATCTTTACTCATAACTGACATACAAAACAGTGTGGGATGCTATTTAGGATCCTGGGGTTTTGGGGGTGTTTTTAATCTGTGTGACTGCAGAAGCTGAAATCAGGGCCCTGTTGCCGTGGGTGCCGTAGAGAGAGAATGCTTACTTCCAACCAGCCTTGCAAATAGACCTACAAAAGATATTTGTCCACAAGAACAGTGGCTAACCTGCCCGGCCTGCATCACTGGAAGGAAAGGAAGATACAACTTTGGTAAAACTTCTCTGCCTGGCTGCATGGAGACAATTCTCTTCAGCAGCGACCAGACAAGGGACTATTTACAAGGCTGCCCTCAAAGAAACTGCGTTCTGAATGAAAAACATCTGGAGCCTCGATGGAATCTGTCTAGGCAGAACATCCAGAAGGGCAAAGAAGAAATGCTGTGGTCTCTGTCTACAAATGTCTACCCACTTTACTGATCGAACTTGCTGTAGTGCTAGGTGCAGCACTCAATATCCAATCCAAAAGGATAAATTTCAGATGGAAAGTGGTTATAAAATTAGCCTGTGTAGGGAAACCTGATGCTTCCCTTCCTTATGTTCTTGCAGTCCGTTCCTCTGCAGGGCGCTGGGGCACGGTGGAAGAGAGAAGCCCCTTGTCTTTTCCCACAGCTGGCCTGCTTTCCCCAGTGAGAGGTTTCACTCTCTGCCCTTGTCTTCCTAGGCAGGTTTCAATGCCGGTGATGGAAAACGGTATTTTAACATCCCCGGATCCCGCACTGATGACATTGTCGACGTGGAGATGACGACAAATGTGGGTATCCCCGGGCGCTGGGTGTTCAGAATCGATGATGCCCAGGTGCAAGTGGGGGGCTGCAACAACACAAGTAAGAGGACAGCAGTTAGGTTTATTTAACCAAGTCAATTCTTCCAGCCCTTCTATTTGTTCTGCGAGAATTCCAGTGCCGATGAAAGGCAGCAGCTATGGAGTTCATGTGTGCAAAGGGAGGGGGGGGAACTAAGCACTCCCCCCCAGTTATGTAAACAATGAAACGATATGGCCAACAAGATGCGTGACGCACTGATTCAGAGTCCATGTGCACGTTACAAATCATGGGAATGTTATTCTGTTATTGGATGAAACTTGGAGAGTATATCTTTGGCTGGGGAATGGTGATTTTTTTTTCTGTCAGTGACAATTAAGGTTTCTATAGTTATTCTCGAGGGTGAAACAAAATAGAACAATGGAGTGTTTTGAGAAAAATGGGACATAAGGCCAGGCTGAAAAAACACAAGTGAGCCCTTAGAGCCTTCGTATAACCAATGAAATCTTTAATTGATTGATCAGTGGCAGCCAAGTTTAATTAGTGAGGGTACATTTTAATTGGTGGCACTGAGTTAAAGGCATACTTTATATTTAGGCTATTTTAGTTTAGGTATGTTACTGTAATTATTGTAATAAGAGATAGAAAAGAAAATGAAAAGATGGCCTTTTGGGGGGGACATATGAAGGGGTAGGTTTATTTAATTAAACTGGAAGTTATTTCTTAAATGTTTCAAAAATGCCCCTACATTGAGGCTTTTTATAATCTGCAAATTTAAATTAATGTAATGAATTAATTATTCTGTCTAAAAGATTATGATTCCGTTAACCCTTAATCATTTAATAGCCCCTATTTAAAATGCATTCTCCCCAAAGCAGTTTAGCTTACTTTACAGCAAGGTAAAGTTTTGAAATGGCACATTTTGAAGGCTCATTTAAAACATTCATATGCCTTTGGTGGCTCAGGCCAGTGTTGTGGAGGGGAGACTGAACTCCCCCAAGATTTCACCGTTTGGCCTTCCCTTGTGTTTTGAGGTCAGCAGTGATCCTGACCTCCCTCCCTTTCTCTTCTCAAGCTGTCAAGCCCCAGAACCCCCTTCCACAGTCTGGTCAACTGCAGGTACGGGGAGGCTTGAGGCTTTTGCCTTTCTTGAAACTTGTATACAAGGGCTTGGATCCAGTGGTAACTTCCAACTAATGAAAGCACTTCCATCATCGGAACAGAACTTCCCACTCCCTGAAATGCTGCTTCTAAGGGATGGAGGACCCTGAGGATCAGCATGAAGGGCAATTGTGGATCCACAGTGGGAGGGGGTAACTGGTAAAAGCCCCCCACCCACCCCCCTCTTTCCACTGGTAGAAAATTACTGCTGGATCTAGCCTAAGGATCTGGAATTGCCAAGAAAAACAAAACTTCATATTCAGAGGCAGTAATTCTCTGAAGCCCAGTGCTGGGAGGCAACATCAGGGGAGAGCCTTGGCCTCTGTGCCCTGTTTATTGGCTCTACAGGACAACTGTTTGTCCACTGTGTGAAACAGGATGCTGGACTACATAAACCATTGGTCTGATCCAGCAGGGCTCATGGTCTTCAGTTTAAACTCATTTTTTGCCCTGTTTTCTACTAGATATTTGTAGTTGGGATGTGGGTTTTAGAATTGGTGGAAACTGGTCTTCTCCATTCTCATGTTACTTTCTGAAAGTTGCGCCTGTATTTTGCAGGTATGTTATATATTGCTATAAGAATGGTGAAATTCTCAGTAAACTTGCTTGAAACAGGTAGCAAGAGAAAGCACAAATGGACTGCCTGATTTAACCTGAAAGATACTGGTATTTTCTTATTCCTAAAATGCAATTAGCAGATGCAAAGGTATTTTGACACATTTTGGCTTTATGAAAAATCTGTGGAATTCTATTAGTGGTGATTCTGCCTGCACCTGCCTGTTGTAACTGCAGAAGGAAGATGCTTATGTCCTGTTAGGATGTTGCCATTTCAAAATCTATTTGATAGGGTTCACTTTGGTGAAGGATTAACGAATGTTTATTACATGTGGAATGGTTTGTCTCAAACTGACCATAGGTGCAAGGTGTCTACTTTCTACTTGTGAATATCTACTTTTCATCATCTGCAAGTACTTGAAAACAAGAATGCAAGCTTTTACTTTTACAAACAGCTCCTTAGCCTGAGATCCTCTCTTTTCTGGTTCTGTGGCCATATGCCTCTCTGTATCTCTGTCCCCCGCTATTAATTTAAAATATGTATATATTGCTTTCCTGGAAGCACTTAAAGTGTATGAGGGTTTTTTACCCCTAAAATTGGGAATTTCACTGCCTTGTTGCTTCTAAGGTGGCTCAGCTACTTGAGTCATTGGGAATCCCATGAACAGAGTTCCCAGTGTTATTTAAATAACTCATGCAGGGACCAGATTCAGTCTGGGAGGTTAAGCCTGTGCATCAATATATGTATGTTTGCCACAAAAGGGCAAATAGCAACTCCCTGGGGCTGTTCCAAGTTAGGAAAACATGCTGGGGGGGGCACTTGACTCCATTGTATAGTCCTAGTCTGAAGCAGCTCTCCCCATGCGTGATTTTTCAGTCACTGGGAACTTTATGATGAAATTCCCAGCATATCGAGTAGTCGAGTCCTAAAGACTGTTTTGATTGTTTTGTCATCATCCTTGAAGACTTTAAACCTCTAGAATAATTTTATTTTGTCAAAAACATAATTGTGTGGGATTTTGGTGGCCTTTATCCTGATGCTAAACCTTGATTCTTGTGGTTTGTCTTAAAAAATTTATAACATAATCAAAGATAAAGAGCACACCCACACAAAATGGGGTGAGCCGCCGAATATAAAACTGGCTGAAACTGTTGTGTTTATGAATGTCTTTCAGAAACTCAGGACTTCAAAGCAGAGAAGGCCATTCTTATTAAAATTCCACTTGATGAGAGAAAGTTGTTTTAAAAGAATATTAGTTTAGGGATTAAAAATTAATAATTTTGATCCTCAGCAATTCAGGGCAAGTCATTGGGTGATCTTAAGCCTTGTTTCTGCTTGCAAAGTGCTCTGCTGTGGAGAGCGTTCATCTGACAGTTGGCACTTCCACTCACAGAAGACCAATGTCATTCAATTAGTCAAAAGTGCCTGGGGATTAGGCTTGCCAGGTCCCTCTTCTCCACTGGCGGGAGGTTTTTTGGGCGGAGCCTGAGGAGGACAGGGTTTGGGGAGGGGAGGGACTTCATTGCCATAGAGGCCAATGGCCAAAGCGGCCATTTTCTCCAGGTGACCTGATCTCTATCAGCTGGAGATCAGTTGTAATAGCAGGAGATTTCCAGCTAGTACCTGGAGGTTTGCAACCCTGCTGGGGATAGATGAACATGGTCCGTTGCAGAGAACCATCTTTTCAATGGATGAAGAACGGCACAAGCAGAAATGAGGTTTAGAATCCAAGCAATTGTTACAAGCAGCTGAAAGCCAACAAGAAAGGGAAAGAGAAATTTTCTTTATGTAATTAAAAATAATTATTATTTTATTCATTATTAAACTTCAGCCCATCTTAAATGTAGATGGCCTAAGTTGAGATGAATCATTTAAAATAAATGCAGCACTTCCATTCATGAGGACAGTTAATGTTTTAGCTACAGAGCAAATGGGAGCCATGATAATTGGTTCTGTCCATTATTATTGTTGCTGCAACATATTCTAGTCATGTCAACTTTTGATGAATTGTGAACTCCCTTGTTCTTGCAGCTTCTGTGTGTCTGACACTCCGCCCTTGTCAGAATGGAGGAAAGTGTATTGAGGACTGCATCACAGGGAACCCCTCCTATTCCTGCTCTTGTCTGGCTGGTTTCACTGGAAAGCAATGCCATATTGGTGAGCCTTGCTCATAGTTTTGTGGAGGGGGGGCATACCATAACACAGTAGTAAAGCACCTGCCTTGGATCCAGAAAATCTCAGGTTCAATCCCTGACCTCTCCAGTTAAAAGGGAAAGACTACTGCCTGATACCCTGGAGAACCCTGCCGTTCAGAATTAATAGTATTGGGACAAGAGAACCTGTGGTCTGACTCAGTATTTTTTTTTTAAGTAGGCGCTATGCTTTGGTTTTAACTAGCTTACTCTTCCTGCTTTCAAGTGGCTTTTTTAGCCTCATGAAACTGACTTTTTGACTGCTTTGCAGTTTTGGAGATATGGTCTCTTTATTAACCAGGCCTGCTAGTGGCTCCTGGGCTGTTCCGCAGATGGGCCCAGAGCAGCCCCTGGGCTCTGCAGCTACCATGGACGGGCCTGCCAGCGTACCCCAGGTCTGCCACCGCAGCTGGGCCAGCGGGGTTGGAGGCAGGTGCTCTGTGCCTGTTCAGGCAGCCAGAGGATGGAGGCAGCCATGACAGTTTATTATGTTGAGGGGGATTTTTTTAAAACCATTTTTTTGTGTGTTTTTAGTTTTCAGATTTTTCTGCAAACTAGGGGAGCACCCTATGTTTGATGAAACACCTGTTTGGGGTAATTGTGCCCCCTATCTGCGGATTTAAGTATGTGCACACAGGGGGCACAGTTGGGAATTAGATATATAGATATAATTTACTGACTTTGTGGTATTACTGTTTGTTTGTTTTGTGTGTGCATTTAACCCTTTGGGTTTCACCCTTTTTTTGGGATTGGGGGGAAAGGTATTTTGCCCCTGAGAAAGAGGCGTAGCTGAGTTCTGAGAAAAAGGAGAGTCCTGAGGAAAAGGGACGGTTCTAAGGAGGCATCCAAACTGTAGCCATTGAAATGGGAATTACCCAAATCAACCTATGGAAAAAAATTAAAGGAAGATTATTTGTCTTTCCAATTTTTTTCTAGATGTGGATGAGTGCGCTTCTAACCCATGTCAGAACAAAGCCTCCTGTATTGACGGCATCAACAGCTTCAGGTGTTTGTGCCCACCAGGATTCAAAGGGGCCTCATGTGAAATTGGTGAGCAACATTGTGTAATGGCAAGTATAAGGAAATCAGATTTATGAGTAGGACTAGGTGGGCAAAGCAGTTATAAGCATATACCTGCCACAGGGCCTGTTTGTTACAGACTTTTGGGACATGACAGGGGTGATGTGTGTGAACTGCACAGACCACAGCCAGTATTTTCTGCACAAACCCTATTTGTTTGTTGTGGTGGTTATTGCCTTGTTTGTGTGTGCAGTGCTGTACAGACTACAAGAAGACTCTGCCCCCAAATAGCTTACAGTATAACATTTTAGATAGGAAGATAACAAAGTGAGGAGAAGAAAGAAGAAGTAGGGATAAATAGAAATAAAGTGTATATAACTGAAATGAACATAAATTCTGGCTTAATTTCTAAAGAGAATGAGGACTAAGCGGGTTGTACCAAAGGAATCGCAGAAAAGATGAATACTGAGGAGAAACTGGAAGGAAGTGAGAAAGGTATCACCATGCAGGTATTCTGGGAGCCAGTTTACAAAATTTATATCCCACCTTTCAGCCGAGTCAGGGCTACGAAGGTAGCTAACAAAAACAGAACATTATAAAAACAGATTAGCAAACCAAGTTGTATCTAAAACCAAAATACATGTGTAAAAACACAGAAACAACAGTTAAAACCGAGAGAGGAAGGAGGCGTCACTGAGGGAACTCCAGATAAAAACGTCTTCACTAACTGGCAGAAGACAGTGATATAAGGAGACACATTAATATTCCTGGGGATGGAGTTGGTTATCTTGGTGCCATGACTGAGAAGGCTTTCTCTCAGGTTGCCACCCATTTAAGGGGCATTCAAGGCAGAGCCTCAGAAGATGACTGTACAGTTGGGTGGGTTTGTATGAGAATAGGCAG
The DNA here is from genome assembly GCF_029931775.1 of Euleptes europaea. Taxonomy (NCBI): domain Eukaryota; kingdom Metazoa; phylum Chordata; class Lepidosauria; order Squamata; family Sphaerodactylidae; genus Euleptes; species Euleptes europaea. The sequence goes on from NC_079316.1 coordinate 44,160,451, forward strand.
TCCTCCAAGTATGACCTTGGACCAGTCACCGTTTTTTCAGAACTGTCTCCGCTCACGCGGAGGAAGGAACTGCCAAACCACTTCTGAACGTTCTCTTGCCTTGATAACCGGGGTCACCATAAATCAGCTATGACTTGACGGCACTTTCTACCACAAAGTATGCTGGATACAAACTGTATAGGGCTTTATGGTCAATGCCAGCACTCTGAATTGTCCCAGAAACAAATTGGGAGCCAGTGTAGCTGAACCTAGACTGAAGTGATATGGTCCCCATGACACACTCTAAACATCCTAGCTGCAGCATTCTGTACCAAGTAAAGTTTCTGTAATCTTTTCAAAGTCAGCCATGCATAGAGCACATTGTGTGTGTGACGTGCTATCAAGTGGCAGCCAACTTATGGCGACACATAGGGCAAGAGACATTCAGAGGTGGTTCGCCATTGCCTGCCTCTGCATGGGCTGAGAGAGTTCTGAGAGAACTGTGACTGGCCCAGGATCACTCTGCAGGCTTTTGTGCAGGAGTGGGGAATCGAACCCAGTTCTCTAGATTAGAGTCCTGCTGCTCTTAACCACGCTGGCTCTATAGAACCCTATAGAGCGCATTGCAGTGATCTAATCTAGATGTGACTAGGGCATACACCACAGTGACCAGGTGTTTTCTGCCCAGGAAAGGCCACTCAGGCTGACCAATTGAAGCTCATATAAGGCACTCCTGCTTACAACCACCACCCACTAATCCAGCAGTAGACCTGAGTCCAGGAGCATCCCCAATTCACAGGCCTGCTCCTTCTGGGGGAGTGCAATGCCATGTAGAACCAGAGACATCTTAACTCCTGGATCAGCCCTTCCACAAACCAGTAGCGCTCCCAACTTATCAGGATTATGCTTCAGTTTATTAGCCTGCATACTCCCCAAAACTGCCTCAAGGTATCATCCACGTATTAATGACAACCTAGCCCAAATTTACAGATAACCTCACCCAGCAGTTTCATGTAGATATTAAAGAGCATGGGGGGCAAGATGGACCCTATAAACCAGATGCTAAGGGGCTGAGCATCAGTCTCCCAGCACCATCTTCTGAAACCTACCTTTCTGGTTGAACTGAAACCACCGCAAAATGGTGTCTCCCATTCCCAACCCCAAAAGGCAGTCCAGAAGGATACTGGGGTCATTGGTGTTGAAAGCCAATGAGAAGTCCAGGAGAATCATTAGAGTCACAGTCCCTCTGTCTGTCGCCCAGTACAGGTCATCCACCAGGGTCACCAGGGCTGTTTCAGTCCCATAATACATGATAGATTTTTTAAAAGAATCAACAAACAGAGCTGAAACCAGATTGGAAAGGAGCCAAACAATCTGCTTCATCCAGAAATCCTTGAAGTTGTCCTGTTCATATACAATGCAGGTTATTTTAAGAGATGTCTAATATAACCAGTTTTTTAAATGTGAAGTTTAATAATATTTTGTTGACTTTTAAAATCTATCATGTATTTTATTTACATTGCTGATGAAGATGTAGTCTGGGTTGGTTTGTAGTTAAAGGTCAAGGGAAGGTGGCTGTCTTGTAGTTCTCTTCTGAGATATTCTGGATCAGAAAATTTTACATCCCACAGATTTCAAAGCTGTGTGTCCTTTGCCTTTGATATCTTAGCATCAAAGTGAGGGCAGCAGCAGCCTCCTGCTGTCAGGAGTGACCCTTGCAGTGGCTTCCAGGCCAGAGCTCATTCACAAGTGTTGCTTAACCAGGTCCTGAGACAGGATATCTTGCTGTGAAAAATATGGGTTTCATTCTGTAACTGTGCCTTATACAATATTTCCCAGAAAAAGGGAATATTCCTAGATTATATAAAGATGCTGTGGATGAGAATAAGATTGGATAGAGGAGAGAATTGGAATAGACCCAACGTTGCAGGTGCAGGATTTTTAGACGTGTCTGGTATGGTTACCTGGTATAAACCAAACAGTAGACCTGAACAACTGCCTAGACAGTATCTCCAAATGGAGTGTTTTGGTTAAGGTATCCCACCTGTTGATAGTTATATTACCATATAAGATACTTCATAGTGTGCTTGTGTACACTGGATGGCAGTGAGGGAATAATAAGCATAAATAACCTGGAGCCAATACAAGGGATCTTCATGTCTATTTACAGCCATCAGCATAATTACCATACTATGACAGTTTTTTAGTGTAAGTCGCTTTGAACCATGAGGAAAGACAGGGTATAAATGTTTTCGTAAATAAATAAAGCACCAATATTAGATGCATTTGGTTTCCAAAAAGCAGTTGCCTTTTTCTACTATTGCAAGAATATTCGCTTGCAAATCGATAAAGCAAACAGGTCCTGCTGAACTCCATCTGGCTTTTTGTAGCGTCATTTTGTGTTGTACACTGAAGCTGCAGAGAGTTGCAATGGAAGCCTGTCTCCTCCAAAAGACAGGTGGACAGGTGGACCTAGAAAAACCATAGCATCCTCTGACTTTCTTCTTCCACATTCCACACGACTTCTCATTGTTCACCTGTGATGGTTTTGGACAAGACATACCACTGAAGAGTTGTGCATGCCTGAAGACTGAAAAGGGGAGAAACAAAACAGTCTGTGTGGCACATACATTCAGCAGCTGTGGTATAAATCTCATGCATGCATATTTATCTTTCTACCAGTGGAACTGCAAATTCCTTGTCTTAATTTAGTGTTTGTTTAATTTGCTGAAACGTCACAGAGGAATCTCCATGTGAAGCCAAAGAATGCCTGAATGGTGGAGAATGCCAAGCAGAAAACAGAACAGCTGTGTGCCTGTGCCAGCCAGGCTACACTGGAGAAGATTGTGAGGCAGGTGAGCTAACAAAAGGAGCACCAGTTCCTTGGGGGGGGGGGGGCTCTTCGGTCAGGGATGGAAAAGGAAGATTTGGGAAGGGCCATTTATTCATGGTCAATTTTGATGCTCACTCAGAGCTCTTTTTAAAAATGCGACTTTAATTATGCCTATTCACTGTCCCACCGCAAAAGGAGAAATTCCACCCCCACCACTCGCCTGCTCTGTTGTTCCTGATTGCAGAGTCATTAGCATGTGTATAGCTAACATGCCACTGTTGTTTTGCATGATTCTTTGAGGAGGATTCTTCGAGGCAAATGCCAAAGATCACGTTAAGTGAGCTCTTTAGTAATGCAAAGCAAGTATGCGCCAGCTTCGCAGTCACTTCTGAAATAACGATTCAGCATGTAAAATTCAAAAAAAAATGTGGTGCCATTCAGCCTGGAACGCGCTGCTAATTACCATGAATAAATGGCCAAGGTGTTCCAACAAATTCTGGTATCCATCTTCTCACAGAATGCAGGACTCAAGTGTCCAGGGCCTCAATCTGGTGGTTCCAGTGTATGTCTATTGTTCTCCTTCCTTGTTCTTTTATGAGTAGGGGAATGCTCAGTGATGCAATGTGGGAATTGAAGGTTTGCAATTCCAAGTTTGGATTTTGTTATAAAGGGGGACCCTTAAAATCTACATACACAGAGACCAAGAGTAGTTTGTGCCCAAGGCTAAATCTACAGCTGATTTTCTTACTTGACCCATCTTGGTGTTGTGTTTTTGTTTTTTTCCTTCCACAGAAATAAATGAATGCGAGTCCAACCCATGTCTGAATGGTGGGCAATGTATGGACCTGGTGGACAATTACACCTGTGTGTGTGTGGCGCCATTCACAGGACAACGCTGTGAAACAGGTGCCCTGATTTCATAACTGTGTGGCAGCAGTCTCCTCCCCACAATGCCAGACTCTCTCAGTGGCGGAAGTCTTCACTCTTTCTCCGCTCTGACGCTCCTGTCAGGTTTTCTACTTAAGCCCAGCCCCATACTTTTTCTGTTTAGTTGCTCGGCTGCGTTGGGCTGTACTGAGGCTCCCTACTCTTCTCCGCTCTAGATCCTTCAGCCTGTGAGGGCAGGAACTGCAGGAACCGGCAGACGTGCAACTACATCCGCCCAGGGCGCTACATCTGCACATGCTCTCCAGGCTACTATGGGAACAACTGTCAGTTTGGTGAGCAGGACCATTCTGCATGCACCATCATCACCAAAAAATGGGGGGGGGGGAGATAAGTAAAGGATGACCTGTGTGTCATCCAGGCAAATTGGCTTCTCCTTTACCAATTGGGATTGTTATCTAGCCCTTTGCTGCCAGCGGGGACAGGGATGGTAGAGAAGGAGAGGTAATTTTCTACCAGTGTGTTCAGTCTAAGGAAAATTTTGCCTCCATATCACTAAAAAGGCCTAGTCATCATGCTAGAACATTAATAATACTCTTTCCACTTGAGTAATTGGGGAAGTTATTCTATGTGTGTGTCTAAGATGCTGTGTTGTATTGAGCTGTTGTTGCTGTCAGTAGAAGCCCTTTTAAGATTTGCATGGTGAGAGGAAGATTCTTGATATTGGACCTTATTTGGTGCTTCAAAAAGAACTGGAAATATCACTGAATGTGGCTGGTGTGTTGCCTTAACTGTCTGAATTCTCTTGGACTAGAAGACCCAGTACTCTGTTGATGGCAGAAGTCCTGTATAAACCACACTTGTTGTGGAAAAAAACCTGTCTGCCCTTATCCCCAATAATAGGCATCCTTCAATACAAGGCTGTAACTGCCATAAGAAAGCCTTTGGGGTACTCAGAGATAAATTCCAACCAAATCACTCCAGCCAAATGTTTGTTCAATCTGTTCTTAAACAACTTCAACGTTGTCTACTCCAAAACACCCTAGTAAACTTCTAGTTAGAAAATTCTTCTTAGGGCCTCAGTTTGCACCCTCTATCTTGTCCACAATAGACATGGAGAACAAATAAATCCCGCTCCTTCGTAAGGCTAACTTTTCATGAATTGGAGGGTGTTAATGACCACCCTCACGGTCTTTCTTTCTCTATACTACACAAACCTTGCTGTTTCCTTATGTCAGTAATCATTCACAAATGTTTTGTAGGTGGGCCCAGAATGCCCAGTGCATGTATCTCCAATCCATGCCAGAATGAGGGCACTTGTCTTGAAACCAGTCAAGGCTACGTGTGTGAATGTCTTGAGGGATATTCAGGTCCTGATTGCAGGGACAGTAAGTATTGGAATTTCAAGATCAAACTACACATAGTGCTCTGTCACATTAATGTCTTCTCCCAAGGATTTCTAAAATTACTGTTAGGGAAAGCTACTGCAAGGAAGTTGTAATTAGGATGGGAAATTTTTTTGAGTGGATGATAATTATTTCTTTTCACGAGGGGTTCTGCTTCTTCGGAAAATCACCCCATTGAGATGCTTTCTGCCCCATGGAGAGAATGTACAGGTTTATTACCTCCTTCCCCCAGAAGGAGCCCCGTGGCGCAGAGTGGTAAGCTGCAGTACTGCAGTCCAAACTCTGCTCACGACTGTGAGTTCAATCCCAACGGAAGTTGAAATCAGGTAGCCGGCTCAAGGTTGACTCAGCCTTCCATCCTTCCGAGGTTGGTAAAATGAGTACCCAGCTTGCTGGGGGTAAAGGGAAGACGACTGGGGAAGGCACTGGCAAACCACCCCGTAAAACAAAAGTCTGCCTAGTAAATGTTGGGATGTGACGTCACCCCATGGGTCAGGAATGACCCGGTGCTTGCACCTTTACCTTCCCCCCCCCCCAGAAAGAGAGTAGCTCAGAGGGGTGAAGTTACAGCACACAAATTATAATTCTTCTGTTCCAGAATGTGGTTTCCTGTAGTTTCTCTGGGTTTAAGAAACAAAAATGAGGGGAAATGTTCATAGAGGATCATGACTCTTAAATATAAATCATATGGCCATTTGCCCTACTATTGTTATTGTCCCAAGCCATGACTCTTTTGCCTTCTCCTATGACACCAGCCCCGCTAGGGCTTCCACCACCTCAAGGATTCAGTGCATTTACTCAGGTGAAGAACCAGCCCTGTGCACAAGGCAAAGTGTCTGGAGTCTTCTACTTATGTTAAATCATTCCCAAAACTAAGTGAGGGGAGTTCTGCTATTTTTGCAACACCAAAATGGATGTGCAAATTGTCCCCTCAGTATGAGCACAATTCAAAATCAGGCTGAGGTTCCCAGTGTGTTGGTTTGCCAACCCCTCCTTTGGAAATTCTGTCCCTCCTCATACTATACAAGGAATGGAGGTGTGCTGACTGCCCACCTCTGCCTTCCATAACTTTTCTGCTTGCCACAATAGTAGACCCAGCCTGGCCTAGTGGTGCTTGTTGTTATGGAAGGATTCCTGTGCCAGAGTTCTCCCACAATACAGTTTTCTCCATTCTCTCACTGCATCTCATGTTCTTCCCACTTTCAGTCAGGCTTTTTGCAGCCTGCCATTTGGATGCAGATGCCCCATGCTAGGAAACACTGGCACAGGTCGTTCTGCAGAAGGAAAGGGGGAATGGGTTGAGTGTGGGGTACTTATTTTAAAAGAAGCAGCATTGCTCATTAGAGCTGAACAGAGCACTGATATGACCACAAGGGAGCCTTTGATAGGTGGAGTTCGATGACTCCAGTGGGGAGCAGCAGCTGGTTTGTAATTTTCAGTCTCCTGGGTGTTAATTAAGGTAAATATCTGAGGTCATGAGAAAGGGAGTAAAGGTTCTGTCAGCACAAAGCTTGTAGCCAAACCTAATCCAGGTCCCTCCCCAAAGCAAGCCTGAACAACGTGGAGTTGGTTAATGGCGGGGGGGGGGGGCTCATGAAGGCCTCAAGAGCTCAGCTTTTGCTGGCACAGATGAGCCTAATTAGTCTCTCTTTCTCACTGGCTTTTTTGCAGAGCTTTCGGAGGACTGCGAATGTCGGAATGGGGGAAGGTGCCTAGATGGAAACAGTACTATATGCCAGTGCCCGCTAGGATATTTTGGTCTTCTCTGTGAACTGGGTAGGAATAAAGCTGTCTTGATTTTTGTTTTACATTTTTCATTATGTTCTTGTGATTTTCCTTTTTAAAAAAAAAATGATAGGCTGTATAAGGAGTAATTCAGGAGATTCTAGAGGTATTATTATAGCTGATATTGACAGGTTTACCTTCTGAATATTGATTTCTAAAGAAATATAATCTTTCTACCCAACCTTGGGTACCCAGCTTCTGTTTTCAGGTTGGGTTTTATTCTCCTCTTTTTTCTTCCACTACTGTACTTGTGATATGCCATGTTGTTTCTGAAATTAAAAAGATGTTTGGAAACTTGATGCAAACACTGCTTGAGTGGCAACTGCCTTCAGATGCATGCATAAGCTGTTTTTGCCTGTGCTTTCCTTAATGTAGGGTCCACACCAAATCTCCAAAAACCTTTTAAAAAATTGTTAAAACATGTTTTTAAAAGTGTGCAGAGTTTGACACATGCAGTTTCTCCAGAACATTCTTGAGTATCTCTAAACAGGTATTTGGACTAGACTCAGGACTAGCTTAAAGGTGCCACTAGACTACTGTTTGATTTTGCTGCAAGAGACTAAAACAGCTGCCACACTGCAATTATTCTGAGCATATATTTAGTACAGGCACCTATAGATTGGGGCCGATAGCAAAACGGTGCATGGACAGAGCATAACCCTCCTGAGTAGAGAAACCTACAGGAGGAGGGTCACTAGAGTGGTGTCCAGGTGAAAAAGAGAACTTGAGAGGTCAGGGGGAAGCCAAGCAGGTTGGCCGGGAGCTGGCTAAACTGGTCAAGATTCATGGACTGATTGACTCCCATGTAATTCCTGTCTCTTGGCCTGTTGGTGAACTTACATGTGTTCATGCTGATCCTGCCACTGGCTGAAAATAGCTTTGCCTTAAAACGATTGCTAATGCTTTCACATGATGGATGCAAGCCAAGGAGCATGGGGGAGGGGGTTATACAAAATCATTGCTGTTTTTACACAACTGGTACCCATCATGGAGAAATCTAAGATAAGAGGCTTTTGCCTGCCAACACCACAAATAATTATGCCCTTTTTGGTTTGAATTATAATCTGTACTGTGAAAACGCATAATGTTGAATCAAAGAGCATGTGCTTCAATAGAGTTCCTGGACTGGAACTCCTCAAAAGGACATTGCACAAAGTGTGACTTTCTATTGATACGAATGATGTAACATGGAGGAGACAGAACAGGCACAGCCTTTAAATAATGGCCTCCAACTCTTCATGAGTGATAAAAGAACCCTTAATAGCTGTATGATAGAGAGGGGTAAGGCTTATGCTGTTTCTTCCATCGTCTGCAGCACTGTAATTCTTTCTAAACATCTCTCCCTACCTGCTACACAATTACTGAAGGCACTGGGAGTCAGGCCAGCACTGCAGATCCCCAGTGGTCTCAAGCTAGTTTTGAGATACGTTACACAACAGGGCCAATCTACATAGCAAACACCACACAAACATTCATGGGGTGCCACCATGCAGAAGTACCTTTTACCAGCCTCCAGGAACAATTTTTGAACTGGGCTTGAGAGGTAATGCTTTCATTGTTCAAAGTGCTTTACATACAGGATCTGGTTGTTATCTTAAGAACAGCCTTGTAAGGTAAACCTAGCCACTACTATTGTTCATATATTGCAGACAGGGAGAGCTGAAGCTGAGAGGGAAACAGGTGCTTTCTTTTCCTAGCTACTACAGTATACCAGCTCTCAGCTAAACTGAACAGATCATGAGAGGGAGGGCAGGAAGAGTTGTGTCAGTGTGTCATGGCCCTTTCTTACCTGCCCAAGGTAATGCTGATTGCCACTTTGGGGTCAGGAAGAAATTTTCCTCCGGGCCAGACTGGCCAGGGATCCTGGAGGGTTTTGTTGCCATCTTTGGGGCATGGAGTCACTGGGGTGTGGGGGGAGGTACTTGTGAATTTCCAGCATTGTGCAGGGGGTTGGACTAGATGACCCTGGTGGTCCTTTCCAATTGTATGATTATATGAACAGTTGTAGGCTTCAAACTGTGAACAAAGTGATTAACTCTGTAAACAAAATACTGCAGTGACTGAAGCAGGAGAAGGTGAAAAACAGGAGACAGAATATGTGTTCCAACAAGAATTTGTAGCATGAACCCATGGTACTACTTTCTCTTGCCCATGAATCTTGTGCCATTATATCTTGTGCAAGTGTCTGCTAGGGACTAGTCCTTCTAACCTAACATTGCTTGTGTATTTAAAGAGCCAGCATGGTGTAGTGGTTAAGAGCAGCAGAATCTAATCTTGAGAACCAGTTTTGATTCCCCACTCCTCCACATGAAGCCTGCTGGGTGACCTTGGACCAGTCACCATTCTCTCAGAACTCTCTCAGCCCCACCTACCTCATAAGGTGCCTGTTGTGGGAGAGGGGACAATTATAAGCAGCTGTGAGACTCCTTAGGGTAGAGAAAAGCAGGGTATAAAAACCTTCTTCTAAAGCACACCTGTATCGCATTGAGTTTTGTGATGAGGAATTACATTTTTTTCCCTTCACAGAAGTGACTGCTACACCTTGCAGTATGAACACCCAGTGCCCAGATGGAGGTTATTGCATGGAGTATGGAGGCAGTTACCGGTGTGTATGCCATACAGATTATGGCACTAACCACAGTAAGTAGGACAGTTCATCTGGAGATATAGTGTTTTGCTGTCAGTGCGAGAATCCAAGTAGTGGGAGGGTGCCCTGTACTACATACAGACTGTTACTGATCCAGAACCTCTTCAGATTAGCAGAGTCTAGATCAGGGGTGTCAAACTCATTTGTTACGAGGGCCGAATATGACATAAATGTCACTTGGTCAGGCCAGGCCATGCCTCACCAGCCCAGATTGGGAGCGGGGTGGTGGATGGCTGCCTTGGCTGGTGACCAAGCAGCAGGCTCACCAACCCAGATTGGGAGGGGTGGTGGCTGCCTTGGCTGGCTCGCGGGCCAGATAAGAGCTCTCAAGGAGCCTGATCCAGCCCTTGGGCCGTATATTTGACACCCCTGGTCTAGATGGAATCTTATTTTTGTGCTCTGAAAAGAGTGTATCGGTGAAGCATTAAGGGAAATGAAATACAAACCTGGGAAGAGTGGTACAGTTGATGGAATAGTAGGTTTGAATGTGAGGGTGGTACGAGTCCCTTATGCATTCTATTTTGCTATTTACGCTTTGCATGCTTTGCATGCAAATTGGTTCTGAGAGACATAAGTAAATCACTGTGTCCCCAGTAAGGAGATTAGTAAATCTCTTGATGCACAGAAGTGCTGTAGCAATGATTTTATCTGTAATAAAGTTAATTATGTAGGCTCAATGTATCAGTGACTAACAACCTACCTTGTAAATCTTGTAGCTGCACATAAGAACATAAGAGCCCTGCTGGGTCAGACTAGTGTTCCATCCAGTCCAGCATCCTGTTTCATACATTGACTAAGCAGATAGATACCCCTGGAAAGCCTAGAAGAAGGACATGTTGCCCCCTACAATTGATTTGTAGAGAGATACTCCCTCTGAATGTGGAGTTTTCATTTAGTTGTCATGGCTGATAGATCCACTGGTGGCTATCTTTCATGAATGTCCCTTTTAGAGCCATCCAAGCTGATGGTCATCACTATATCTTGCAGCAGTGACTTCCATATGTTAGTTGTGCATTAATTAATAAGTGTTAATTAAGCATGGTCCCATTTAGACTTAATTGATGGGCTATAGTGGACACTATCAAGATTTAAATAACGTTTCCCAAGAGATTAAATAATAAGGGCTGGAAGACCTCTGGGCTTCTCAATGTGTCTTTTTCCCATGTCATTTAATTGAGCTCCTTTCCATGGGGCAGGTGGGGTTTTCATTTAGCATCAGCCCATGTGAGGCCATGTCTGCTTTTGCAGCTGTGCCACCGTCTCCCTGTGACTCAGAGCCTTGCCTGAATGGTGGATCATGTGAAGCTCAGGATGACTCCTATACCTGTGAATGTACCCGAGGGTTCATCGGCAGACATTGTGAGAAAGGTACTCCTAAGATCTTGGTGGACGAGCAGAAGTTACAATACAGATCGTTCTGTGAAGCTATAAACAAGAAAAATTGGTATTTCTTTCCCAGAGGAGGGAGAGAGAAATATCTGCAGGCAATATCCCTCCTCCACCTTCCTTTTATATTCCATGAATGAATAAGGGCCAAAATACATAATATGTGTGACATGAGTTTGGACAGCTGCTGATTGTTACACATAGGATCATTGTAAGTCACTTATTTCCTTGGGCTCCCGAGGAAGGGGTAAACAGCCCCCCCCACAGCCATTTCTACTGGTGGAAATGGTTTTTCCCCTTCACCGTTTTCACCAGTGGAAATAGCTGTGGGGGTGGAGCTGTTTATCCCTTCCCCAGGAGCCCAAGGAAGTAATTTCTAAGCAGTATTGGCTTAGAAAAAGAGTGAAATCAGAGTAAGATTAGCATTTTAACCAGTCATAAAAAGATTTGTCCAATTGATTGGTCAAATATTGTTCCAAGAACCTTTAGCTAATTACAAAACAAACTAATTAACCAATGTTGTGAAACAATTAAATTACATTTTTAAAGACGCAATAGACAATTATAACTTTTAACAATATTATGTAAGATTTCCATAAATAGGGGTGATTCACTGAACAGTTCCTTTTGGCATTTATTCCAGAACACCAGGGTCAGCCTATAGTTTCAAAGCTGTTTTTTGAATAAAATTGAAGCAGCAATATAGCAAAGTAGATGCAACCAAAGTTAATTTTTAAGGGCAGTTGTGCTAAGAATGGGCAGCAAGCTCATATCTCCAGTTTGGAAATACCTGCCGTTGTAACAGGTAGCCAGATGGGGAAGTCTGCCATGCTTGGTTTGCCACTGTTTGCTGAAAGGCTAACACACACACACACACAAAAAAGTTGCCAACCAACACAGTAACGTTTGTATTTTGACAAATAAGGTTGGATCTAGTACAAGAACCATGCAAGGTCTGCATGGATCCCTGAGCTTCCCAGCTTTCACTTCCCCCAGCACCAGTAGTTTCTGGTCCTGGGTAGATTATTGCTGGGGTCAGGAGGCTACAGTGGGGAGGGAGGTCGGGCATCTGTTGCTACGGTATAAAAGATCTCTTTAAATGGGCCTACAATCACTACTGATACTTTTCTGTTCCCAGCAAGGCCAAAGCTGTGCAGTTCTGGGCCCTGTCGCAATGGAGGGACATGTAAGGAATCGGATGGTGAATACCACTGCACTTGTCCCTACCGCTTCACGGGAAAGCACTGCGAGATAGGTACCTCCACTGCATGTATGGCAGCCATTGTTGTAGATGAGCAAAATCCATGGATCACCTTGAGACCTTTTCCAATGTAACCTGCTTCTCCCTTCTCTTACAGGAAAACCCGATCCCTGTGCTTCTGGCCCTTGTCACAATGGGGGCACATGCTTCCACTATATTGGCAAGTATAAATGTGACTGCCTCCCAGGATATTCAGGACGACACTGCGAAATAGGTATGGAAACTGAGGGATCTTTGTCTGGCATTTATTTTATTGAAACAGTAGCTGTGAACCAAAAAGCTTGGTCTGTAGTTCCCTGGGCACTGGTGACAAGTCTTATGGTTTTCTCCTGACTCTGCCTGTTCATTAAGTAGTAGGCACAGGTTCTTAGGTTTCCATTTTAGGCAACTATTTGTAGGAGTTTTTATTGCCTATTCTTCAGAAAGCATGGTTTTAAAAATGATTTTTTATTGGATGTTTGAGAGAATTGCAAGTTCCTATTCACATTGGTTCTTGTAGGTTATCTGGGCTGTGTGACCATGGTCTTGGTATTTTCTTTCCTGACGTTTTGCCAGCATCTGTGGCAGGCATCTTCAGAGGAGTAACACTGAAGGACAGTGTCTCTGAAGACAGTGTCTTCAGTGTTACCACTCTGAAGATGCCTGCCACAGCTGCTGGCGAAACGTCAGGAAAGAAAATACCAAGACCACGGTCACACAGCCCGGATAACCTACAAGAACCAACTCTGACCGTGAAAGCCTTCGACAATATTCCTATTCACAATTTACCACATCCTAAACCAACCCCCATAATGGAAGGAGTAAGAGAAAGGTGACTCTGATGTCTCTTACTTTTGAGCTGATCTCTGTAGAGCAAATATGATGCAGTGGTTGGGCTTCTTGTCTAGGTCCTGAGAAACCCCCCTGAGTCATCTATCTCATTGGGGGGCCTTTGGCCAGTCAGTCCCTTTGAGACTTCCCAGGGTTGTTCTGAGGAAAAAATAAATATGTATTCTGTACTCCTTGAAGGAAAGGCAGGATAGGAAAAAGTTTTAGTAAGAACTCACCTATTATATTAAACCTACTCCACTGATGTTAACTTGCTCAGCTCATCTGGCTGTTGTTTAATAACTAAGTTGGACTATATATGTGAGGACAGCATTGTAGAACAAGACAATGTATTACAGCCAGTCCCTGTACTATATCCAGCTGGGGGTCAGCAACCATGTAAGAAGTTGTTAAATATATGACTGGTATAAAAAGTGCCACATTTATTCTTTGGTTCATTTTCTCCCTAAAGGAGGTTAAAGTTTTGCAACACCAGAATATGTGCATTAAGTCACTGATGAATCTAGGGATTATCAGTTATCTAAATTCTTATTTAGAAATGTGAGTTTGGATTGCAGTAAATTCTGTTTTTTGTTTGTTTTGCTGAATTGAACAAAATCTAAGATTGAGAGTTGAAGTTTTGGAGGCTTTCTACTGCAGAGGTTAAAGAAAGCCTTATGGAAGGCATGATATAACATTAGATGCTGAATTTATTCTGGGCACCAACCAGAAATACTAGTTGGAGGAGTAGGTTCAACAACCGCTGGATACTCTGAGCATAGCTGCTCTTAGTGCTAAGTGACCTACATTAACTTGCAGTGGATTGCATTACTAGGACTAGAAGTCACTTATGTTAAGTAGTGACAGGCACACTTCCTTCGGTTCCATTTGGAATTACCTCAGTATTTCCAAGCATCTCAGCAAGCATTTGGAAAGTTTGTTTTTTCTGCCTGTTTTCTGTGAATCTCTCCCAGCGTATAATGTTGACACATGCAAGATTATGGTACCGCACCCATACATATTATTATTGAATTGCCCCCTGGAAATTGGAGTTTGGTTTCACCTGCCCCGTATCCTCCGCACAACATCAGCTACAGCACAGAATACTTGGAAATTCAAACCCTACTCCTAGCACATACCTAGGAACAAAAGAGAGTTTCAGTTCTGGATGGGAGACCACATAAAACATTCGCAAACGCACACACACACCCGGTCAAGAATTTACCACTAGCCTGTCTGATTAGGTGATTAGGTGATTAGGGATTAACAAGAATTTAAGAACCTTCTGTTTCACACAGCGGCCAACCAGTTACTCTGAAGGGCATATAGGCTGAAGCCTTCCCCTGGCATTGGCTTTCAGAGGTTTTCTGATTCTGAATGTGGAGGCTAGTAGCCATTGACAGAATTCTCTTCCATGAGATAATGGAAGTATGTGTGTGTAACTACAGAATGGCTTGCTTTGTAGGTCATCTAGTTCAGTTTCACAGTGACCAATGAGAGTAAGGGGTGACCCTACAGGACTGATGTGCATGCATCTACAAAGCAGCTGGCTTTTGGTATCTGCTCTGCTGAACGTGGACTACACAGATGCAAAATATCATTTAACCTTCTGAGTCAGAACCTTTGAGGGGAACTGATGCTTGTTAGGAGCAGTGGACTCTAATCTGGAGAACAGAGTTTGATTCCTCCACATGAGCAGCAAAATCTAATCTGGTGAACCAGGTTGGTTTCCCCACTCCTACACATGAAGCCAGATGGGTGACCTTGGGCTAGTCACAGCTCTCTCAGAGCTATCTCAGCCCCAACCACCTCACAGGGTGTCTGTTGTGGGGAGGGGAAGGTGATTGTAAGCGGTTTGATTCTTCCTTAAGTGGTAGAGAAAGTCGGCATATAAAAACCAACTCTTCTTCTTCTTCAATTCAAATGATGCTAAATTAATGCAGCCAAGATTTACAAGGTAGACCAATTTTTGTATTGATCCAGGTAATTATGAATTTTGGGACCATTCTTAGCATTAAGCTCCTATGGTCTTACAGCTGTTACTGGGTTGACTTCTCTCTTGCAGCCCCTTCTCCTTGCCTCTTGAATCCATGTGAACATGGTGCCACTTGTAAGGATCTTGGCAACAACTATGTCTGCTCATGCCCAGCTGGTTACACAGGAAGACACTGTCAGTCAGGTAAAGAATGCAGAAAGTTGTAACTATCAGAGCATTCCCCTGTCACCGGGAAAAAAGGAACTGGTTCACTATGAGATTTCCCTGAAGGGGGCAATACCCATATTTTTCTGAAACAAAACTGTTCAAGAACATTTCCCCTGTACCAAAGTGAAACTGCTTTTATGGGATACATGCTTCCATTCTTGCTAGTGACTTCATCAGTACAACCCTCTAGTTGCCTAAATGATATTCACTATGCAGCACATAAACTGTGTAATAAATTAATTTATAATCTTTCTCCTTCCCTTTGTCTCATTTTTTTCCCTTCTAGAAATAGACTGTGGTATCCCCAATGAGATAAAGCATGCTCGAGTGGCATTTAACTCTACTAAGATGGGATCTCTGGCAGAGTACCAGTGCAATTTGGGCTATATGCTGAGTCCCCACAACAACCCCAGGGTTTGCAAAGTACATGGCGCCTGGAGTGACCCTCCAGAGTGTAATGGTAATTGGACTTATGACTGTGTTTATGAGAGATCATGATGGGTAGCAGTGTTAATCTGTCAATAGCTGTAGAAAGGGGCAAGAGTCCAGTAGCACCTTAAAAACTAACAAAGTTTCTGGCAGGATATGAGCTTACGTGAGTCACAGTTCACAGTCACAGTATCTGAAGAAGTGAGCTGTGATTCATGAAAGCTCATAACCTGCCAGAAATTTTGTTAGTCTTTAAGGTGCTACTGGACTCTTGCTCTTTTCTACTGCTATGAGTGGGAGGGAGAGAATGAATGTGTGCGTATTGAAAGATAAGAATGTTTTTAATTATCTGAACTGTAACTGCTTCAATCAATCATCTTTGCTGACTTTAAGAATTCAGCAGAACTATGGAGTCTATACAACCAAAATCCTTTGGGAAGGACTGAGTAGAAGCAGCCCTTCTTTTGCTTTTTAAAATTAATTTTAAGGTTTCTGGGATGTATGCCACACAGGATTGACAGATGATTAGTAGTGGAGGAGGAAGAGAAGGGAGAACATAAACTGGCATTCTTGGCTTTGGGGTAGGGTTGCCAACCTCCAGGTACTAGCTGGAGATCTCCTATTACAACTGATCTCCAGCCAATAAAGATAAGATCACCTGGAGAAAATGGCCTCTTTGGCAATTGGACTCTATGGCATTGAAGTCCCTCCCCAAACCCTGCCCCCCTCAGGCTCCACCCCAGAAACCTCCCGCTGGTAGCAAAGAGGGGCCTGGCAACCCTACTCTGGGGGAACCATGCAAACTTGCAGCCTGGTCCCAAGTTAACTGAATGTTTTACCCTGGGAAATCCATGTGTTGACACACAGCCTTTAAGTGGTCATTAGGAGAGGGGATAGTCTTCATTTGTTTAGATCTCAACTTCCCTTGTGAGATTAAAGCCTTTTGAGCCCACCTTCTGCTCATATGTATCATAGTGGTATGGGGGTACAGAGCAGGCTTGTTATAAACAAGGGGGGAAAACCTGTTCTGGGTGTGTTTGGTTATTAAAATACTAACAGCCAGGGCTGTGTATTCTGTCCTGGAAACTATAGTCTTTTTAGAGCTCGAGAAAATTATTCTGTGAATTGCTTTTGCAAACAATTAAAAACAGGACTATTATAAGCAAGGTAATGCTGACATATGGGTGGAGTTAATCTGCCATGCTGTGAAAAAGAAGCAAACCCCCCTGACAGGTATGAGACTAATGGGCAACTTATTGGCGTCTAACTAGTGGTACCTAACATATGTTTGGCTTAACATTGACATTTCTGGCCCTTAACAATATTTCCATGGTTATCTCTGCCCTCCATATCTCCAGTTAAATGGTGTTCCTGCTTGAACTGAATTTTGTATCTGTGTCAGTTTTCTGCAGATTTCTTCCATTGCCATGCTGTGGTTCTAAGGGTTTATTTCTAAAATGCACCAATTCTTATGTGCGGGCTTTTAATGTATACCTTTGTACATAAGGACTTTTGAGAGGAAAATAGCTTTTTTAAAGGGGAGGGATTTCCTCAAACCCTCCATTCTAGCTAAATGATAGGTGCCCTTCTACCATCTCTTGTAGAAATTGATGAATGCAGATTGCAGCCGTGCCTGAATGGGGGCTTATGTAAAGATCGAATTGCTGCTTTCCTGTGTTTATGCAAAGCTGGCTACACAGGACACCACTGTGAGTTGGGTAAGAGAATGTGGAAATACGTTTGCCAGAGCGTCTCATCATGACGATGTTACTAACATAGGCCATCAGTGTTAACAATATGTTTTGCAGTGAATAACCAAACAGAAAAATCCCTGTTTTAAGGAGTTTACAATGTAAACTTTGACCTGGGGTATGTGTGTGCGGGTAGCAGAACAATGAAAGAGGAAACAGAGATGCAAGGGGAGAATATGAGCATGTGCAGTCATATAAACTTTTCCAGTTACACATACATAGGCCTTGTTTCAGTTGGGGATGGGGCCTGGGGAGGGGAGTTCTGACGTGGATACAGTATAGAATGTGGGGAGATTATATACCGGTAGGCCTCTTTGTAGACTTTGTAGACTTTCCCAGCTTGCCTGGCATTGGCCCCCATTGCTATTCAAGAAAGGACCAAGAAAACGTCAGTGAGGGGCCTTCCTAGTTTTATGGTGGTTGCTTAACTAAGCTGTCTGCAAAACAGGGTTAACTGAAAAGCATCGTGGTTTCGTTAAACCAGCTGAAGCACAAGGAAGCGTTCTCATGGTAAGCTGTCCTCCATCCTGGTGGTGAAGACAGAGATTCTAATCTGAGAGCTCCCTTGAGTTGGGAATGAAAGAATGAGAAAATAGTGGGAAGGGCAAAAGAAAAAGTGACACTGATATAAACGACTATGAGAAATTTAATAATTGTAATTGGATTAATATTTAGCTAAAGGCCTTTGGAGGGAGTTGGATCCTGTCCACATCAGGATGAGAATTTTGAGCAGGTTTCTGTAATTGCAAAAGAAAAAAAATAGTCTGAGCAAGTTACGTCTTATCTCTGGAACCCCAATGATATGGGAACCAAAGTTTTTAACTTTTTAAAAAAATGCCAGGCATTTGTAATACGTAGTATTCATTGTACTTAAAAAGCGAAGGACGTTTCTACCCCACCTGTTCAGTTTGGAATTGCCATGAATCATTCACATAGTTCTAAAGGACATTCTTGGCACCCCACTGTCCTCCTGACCAGATTTTTTAAACATAAAATGCAATTGCAGCACCAGGTTGATCAGCATGGACAATCACTATGCTAAGGTTTCTCAGGGCCCCTTTAAATTTTTCTTCTTCTGTCAGACACAGAGGCATTAGATTTGTAAGTTAAAAAGGGGGAAATATAATGTGATCAAAGTTCCTCGTAAAAGCGGCATTCCAAAAGGGCATGAGCTATTTACTTTGCTTCTAGCAAAACCACTGTCATTTTTTTTATTTTTGTGATTGTTATACTGCTATCATGAAAATACAATAAAAAAAATGAGCAGTAGCTTCACCCGCAAAGTGAAAAGTAAATCTTCCTCCTTCTCCAGAACCCGCCCCCAAGAACTTATCGTTAACAACTAATATATGAATGCTGTAGCCAGCCTCTCTACAACAAAGGAACAAAAGGAAAATTGCAGTGTCAAGTGGAACCTCTTGCTGAATGGAAATTATTTTTTCTGAGTAAAGATAGAGGGTGTCCTTTGGATACTCGCTCTCTCTTACAGCTTCAGACACTTAAGTTTTTAAATTATTATTATTTCAGAATGAGAATTGGAGAGGACATGCTTTAACTTGTTGCCTCTGTACAGTTGCATTGATATTGTATAATAAAAAGGGTGCTGCTGGGTGGCTCATTTAAAGATCAACGTCCAGTGTACACAAAAGCAAAAAATGGTCACATTTAGTGACAGTGGATCGACTTGGATCCAGACGGATGTTTCCACAAGGACTTCTGCCCACAGAGTGTGGTTTTTCCTGTTCCCACAGCAACTCAAAACGCACCCTTAAAATCCTGTTTCTCAGGGTCCCCTCTTCCCCAGGGACAGGGTTTGGTGGGACATTTTGTGCTGCTGCAGGAGGAAGGAGGCAAGAAAACCATGTTTTGTGGGCATCTGCAGATTTATTGTCTGGATTCAGCCCAAAATCTGACCAACATGCCCAAGTCACTTTCAAACGATGCAATGCTCGTGTCAACTCTTTACACTTGCAAGTCTGGTGAAAATATTGAAAAAAAGAAAATAGTTTATTTTTTAATGATTTCAATGGCTTGATAACATTACCTTGTTTCTCTGTAGAAGGCCTCTGTGAGCAGGAGGGGAAATTGGCAATGGCTGGCGCTGGATAATCAGTAATCTCTTTCATGAGAGTGTTTTCTTTAAACTCTCTGAACAGAGCAACAGGGAAGGACTGCATAACTTGCCATTGTATTTTCACACAGAAAAAAAGCCCTTTTCTCAGATAAAAGAAATAAAGAAAAACAAACCCTTCATACAATTGACATAGAAAACCTTGTGTTCTGAAAGAAATTGAAAGAACTGCTTATTAAAGAATAAAGTAACATAGACTCAAGGTAGTGCCTTTCTCTGTTAAAAGTAGCAAATTAGTTAACTGAAAGGAAACTTTTTAGAGTACATACATAAGTAGATGGGTTGGATGCAGACTAATGATTCCACATGTTTCTGCTCATGGAGTGTGATTTTCCCCACTTCCTCCTCCCTTGGTAGTCCAAAATACTTCCTCAAAATCTTGTTCCTGGAGAACCTCTCCCTCCCCCTTCTCCAAGAACAGGATTTTTTGTGGGGGAGGCAGGAAAACCATTCGCTGTGAGTGAAAATCCTTGCACCCGTGGAGATGACTAGCCTGGATCCAACTCAATGGTTGTTACTAATGTCTACAGTACTTTTTATTCTAAAAATACAAATTCTCATTTATCCTCATAACAGTTTTGTGAGGATACGCTTTTATTTAACAACTTATAAATCTATATGCTGCTCCAGAGGCCTGCTGAAGATGGTGAACAAATAAAAACACTATTGGAACAAGTTGATAAGAGTGTGAAAAAGAACTAACCACACCAGCAATGACTAAATTAATCTGCTGCTGGTTCCTCCTTTTCATTGTGACATTGTGTTTATAAAGTAATTATAGCCTTTCCCCCCTCTCTTTCTCCATTCACACAGAGATTGATGAGTGTCTGTCAGACCCATGCAAGAACAGTGGAACCTGTAAAGATCTGCCAGGATCATTTATCTGTCATTGTCCTGAAGGCTTCATTGGAACCCAGTGTGAAATGGGTAAAAAGGGGGATTGATAAACACCCTTATTGAAATTTTCAGTACTATTTCAACTGGAATCTCCCAGATATCCTTAAGAGTTTCCATTGTCCTTTTAGCTTCTAGATATATAAACAGGAAATACATGCATAATTCTTTCCAGACAAAATTATGCAAATTAATGTATCTTCAAAATCGCTTGACTCACAGGATGTATGTAAGTTGTGGGATATGAATTTACAAGTTGGGAGCCCATGAGGATTTGTGGAGGGACACACAATCATTCTTTACCCCTGCAACCACAGATAGCGGTGGTGGTGGTGGTAGTGGGAGGCAGATCTGGGAGGTTAAACTACCTTTCCTCATGCTGTCTCAGTAGTTCTACACAGTGCCATTCTAAGCCCATTGACTTCAAGGGACTTAGGTTATAACTCTGCTTAGGATGGATGGCACTGATGGGGCTGTAGATTGAGGGTGGGGTTGTTGTGACTAGCTCCACAAGGTTAGAACTCTGCTTAGGATGGATGGCACTGACGAGGCTGTAGATTGAGGGTGGGGTTGTTGTGACTAGCTCCACAGTAGCCTTGAACCTGAACACCACAGAATGGAGAAGGACATTCTCTGACTTCATCGCCATGCTTCCTGGGAGAACTCCTGATTCAATTGCATATTATTAACTGCAGAACAACTGAAAAGGGTGGGGGAGAAGAAACTCAACCTGGGAGTCAAAGGAAACCGAAGAGGTTGAGCTAGATGTGTGGCGACCCCTTTTGGGGTTTTCATGGCAAGAGACTAACAGAGGTGGTTTGCCAGTGCCTTCCTCTGCATAGCAACCCTGGACTTCCTTGGTGGTCTCCCATCCAAATACTAACCAGGGCTGACCCTGCTTAGCTTCTGAGATCTGACGAGATCAGGCTAGCCTGGGCCATCCAGGTCAGGGGTTGAGCTAGATACTACATAAAATATAAACAAATAAATCTGTTTTTATTATATTGTGCACCAATATGTATAAAAAACACTGGGCCTACAATGAAGGCTACCTAAAAAGCATGAACAAATATTAACAACACATACTCAGTTGATGTCAATACATAAAATGACCAAACTTAGACCAAATGCATTTCGGCCTTATATAGGCCTTCCTCAGTGGTCATACATAAAACAATTTTATAATACACATCCTGACATCTATATACACGTTATACAAGGTAAAAGATATATAAAAGCCTTTTGTTTTGTGTGGCTTTATGTAGAAATATTTAGTCCATGTGTGTTAAAAAATGGTTGCCAGCTCACACCTTGTATATGATATCAAGCTTCTCGGGATGTGTATAACATCAACAAACATGAAAGAAAAAGATTACTGTCTTCTGTCCTTTCAGTGCAAGAAGATTCTTTAATAATCTTGTTTTCATCACTGCAGGAGTTCTGTAGTAGAATTTACTGTGTTGAATTTTTCTAAAAGTGGTTTCTGTGAGAGGGTTTTGTGCACGTGCAGCTTTTATCATGAGCATTTCTTGTCTCCTGTTTTGTGTTTTCCCCAAAAAATATTTGTGGGTATATTACCAGAGTATGTAGCAACACATCTACTTTGTCTAGTTGGTCCTGGTGAATGGGACCGTAAGGTTTGCCATTAGAAGAAATTATTCTGAAGCAATTTGGAAATTGCAGTGACCTGGAATAATGAGCTCTGCTGTTAGACCTTCTTGGAGAAAAAAGGAGGGGACAGAAGGGTGTCTATGAACAGGCTATAAATTCTTTAACAGGGTTAGAATTTCCAGTCCACTGATAAATGCAGCTTTACAGCTACAGAAGATTAGTCTTCATCATGGTCTCAGCCCAGCCCTTTGGCACATTTCAGTGTTGCTTTCAATTTATTTTTTAACTCATGTTAACTGTCTGCTTAAAGATGCTCATGCCTGTAACCTCTGAAAGTTCATTTATTTGACAGCCCAATGACATGTTGTTCGAAATAGCCAAGGCTGAATCTCCCAACACTTTCTCCTATCGCAACAGAACTATTTGTGTCTATTTATCAAAATTTATTATTGAAATATTTCTATATCACCTTGAATTGTGCTACTTTCTATCTTGAATCTCATCCAGATTTCATGTTTCCTGGGGAAAGAAATGACTGGTTTGGTAGTCCGGGGGAGGTTTTCACTGGGAGATTATTCACTGCACTACAGCAGGCATCTTTGCCAGGGGTATTCTACAAGATGCAGTCATCCTCTTAATTCCATGTGACACCACCTACAGATATCTGAGTGAGTCTATTTGTGCCCTTCAGAAGTGGACGCCTGTGAATCAAACCCTTGTCAGAATGGAGGAGAATGTGAAAATTACAGTGGTTCCTACCTGTGTGTCTGCCCAGAGGGCTTCTTTGGCTACCATTGTGAAATAGGTAAGCCTAAAACAGAAAATAATTGCTACCTGTGTCAGTTCCTAAAAATGGTAGATGCAAAACAGGAGATCTAATGCTTTTTTTAAAAAACGAAGAAATAACTTCTTATTTTCTTTAAAATTTCTCATTGGCATTTTTGCTTCCAGACAAACTTGATGCTGAAAATAAACAAGCATTTTCGTGGAGGTGTTTGAGCCACCTCTAACAAACTTTCATGCCTTCTTAGGGAAGCCTGCATTGCTTTTAACAGCTGCTATTCTGAATTGTTAATTTTGACTCTCCTCCCCAGCTAGTGATCCTTGTTTCTCCAACCCATGTGGGAGCAGAGGCTACTGTCTTCCCAGCAACAGATCTCATAACTGCACCTGCAAAGTGGGCTACACTGGCAAGAACTGTGAGAAAGGTAAACAGACCCAAAAGCCATTCCCATCATTGTTTGGGACAGTGTTGTTGTTAACCATGTTGATCTAAGGATGTGGTAGATTCCAAATAAGCAATGCAGTTATTTTTATTTTATTGACCTTGAATGGGATAGGCAACTCCTTGACGATGTGTTCGCAACGTTCAGGCTGTCATTGCTGGATATACTTTCCCCATCCACCATACTCATGAGCCATAGATGAACACTTGAAGCCGCCTTATACTGAATCAGACCCTCAGTCCATCAAAGTCAGTATAGTTTACTCAGACCGGCAACGGCTTTCCAGGTTCTCAGGCAGGGGTCTTTCACATCACCTACCTGCCTAGTCCCTTTAACTGGAGATGCCAGGGATTGAACCTGGGACCTTCTGCAGGCCAAGCAGATGCTCTGCCACTGAGCCACAGCCCCTCCACACACTCTAAGTGGATATCCATATTCACAGAAATCCAAACTGTGATCATTCCTTCTTTTTAAAAAATGGAGAAATATCACATGGTTCAGCATGCTTCTGTGCATTATGTTATGACTTTGATACACAAGAACATGGCCATCTGTTGCTTCATCATGGCAAGAGAATCTTTAGCCTGGATAAGCATCTGATCTGGCCTTGAGAAGCACTAACTGACCCACAGAGTTCTATTTTTTTAATATTTTTTAAATTGAAAAGAAGGAATAATATCTGCTAGATATTTGTAACATATGATATTTAACATTTTGTGGCCTTGAACTTGCACTGAACTGAACCTTACCTGCTTCTTCTCTTAAGAATGTTTTAATGGTGGGATAAGCAAACTGTGTTCCTCAAAGTTTAATTATGTCCATTCTGTTTGTTTTACCTGACACCTGGAAGAGCTGCTGCCACCAACGTCACTAAAAGTGGAAAGGGTGGAGGAGTCTGGGCTGTCAATCTCTTGGCGCCCTCCCAAGGACCAAACCGCCAAGCATATGATTGATGGCTACGCCGTGACGTACGTATCCTTCGACGGCTCTTATCGCAGGACTGATTATGTGGACCGAAGTCGTGCTGCCCACCAATTGCGGGCACTAGCCTCCGGCAAAGTCTACAATATTTCTGTCTTTTCAGTCAAACGCAACTTGAACAACAAGAATGATATCAGCAAGCCTGTCATGCTCGTCACTCGTACTAGTGAGTAGCTCCTTCAAGGAAACAGAGTTGTGGGTACAGAAATGCTTGGCTGAAGCAACAAGGGCTATATTAACAGGAGTCTTTCCAGGCACATAGAATGTTCCTCGCGTTAATAGAAAACAATGGAATACCAAGTTATGGCAGGAACGTCCTCCAGGCCTACCCAGGGTCATTACTGTCGCATAGGGAAAAAAACAGTTTTATATGCATATCTCAAGGACATTGGCCTGCAACCAATGAGCAATGGGTGAGGTAATATAGGAACAAAAAACAGCCACTAAGGAAAACGACTACATAAATATCATCTTGCTTTCCTTATACTGTTTCTCTTGTAGCAACCAATTATAAGAGTCAGTGTTTGTTGTAAAGAATTTGTAAGTGGAAACTGTAGTAGCCACGGCACATACAATAGTCACTCAAGTTTTTGTAAAAGAAAATCTTGCCTCTTTATATTTATTAATTTGTTGGGTGTTTTGCCCAGAGGAGAGTTAAGTACAAAGGTTCTGACTGGAAGTTGTTGTAATCAGTGTATAAATCTACTCCTTAAGGCATTTCTGGGTGGATGTCTGTCTTTTCATGTGTCATGTTAACCACATGGGGTTTGTGCTAGTTTATAGGTTGGATGCTTCTAGTCCAAACTGCTGGCTAGAAACAAGCAGGACTAATGGAATGGCACAGGCCAAACCAGACTAGGATACCAGACTTCCATGGCATCCTTTTGATTAGGTACTTCCCTACAGGTTTAGTGCTGCAGCAGTTAATTGACTGTGGGGAAAGCTGTCTTAATGGAGCTTTCTTACACCGTCAAGGAATCATCTGTTAACACTATTTTAAGCATAGCACAGGTTGGCTTATTTCCACTGGCACAAGGGCACTTCAGCTGTGGGAGGATGGGGGTAGACCAAACTGTCCTCTGCCACTGCAACCTAATTCTTTGGGTCCCATGAACCCCGGGGGCACTGTTTCAGGTGCATACAGGGGTTACAGTGAGGGGGAGGCAGGAAACTTCCAGTCCACAGGTTAGCCTGCTTGTAGATCATAGGGACTAACTTCATGCTTCGTGGGAACATAATGAGTTGTATCCTATCAGTCCTCTTAGCTAACTGCAGAGCCTTCAGCTCGAGGAAGAGGCTCTTCCCTAATCTGAGTGGAACCGTAGCATACAGTCCCTTGCTGTCTCCTGTCAAGAACTAGTTCCATCTTGTGTTGGGTTTATAACAATCTCCTTTTCTCTGGCATTGTGATGAGACTGCACAGAGGTAGTAAATAGTCATAAGAAGCATGGTCTAGTGTCTCCTGACAGTTTTCATTGGAAGCTGGGATTTTTCTTTGGTTTCTATGAACTGTGATCACATTCTGCCTACTAATCTTCTCTCTGTGATTTTACATCAAGTAGGTGACTATTTTAGCCTTGTTTTTAAAATTGTTGGACTGTGCTGAATGGAGAAGTAAGAATTGCTTTGTTAAATTTGTGTGGTTCATCCTTGACCAGGTTTGCTAAAAAAGTGGGCCTGACAGCTATCATTCAGTATCTTATGGGAGATTCTGACTGTACAATAAAATGCTCCCCAGGAGCAGAAAGATCTGGTGAGGTTACAAAACTCCACGTACGGTACTCCTCAGAAGGGAAGGAGCCATCTGTTGTGCTACTCCTGTCAAAAGCCCAGACTGACATTTTTCTTCTGTAGGAAGCAACTGAGATGGGATGGAGGCCTCCAGGAGGGAAGTGCTTGCCCAAGAGGATAACGTGTGTGTATCACTGTCAAGTGGAGTGAGTCATAACCACCTCCTGTGTTTCCCCTCTCTCATCCTGTCAGGGCCTCGCTCGGTGGAGGGATTTGAGATTGCCAATATGACTGCCACAACCATTACTGTGCAATGGGCTCTCCACAGGCTCAAACATTCCACAGTGAACAGGGTGCGTTTGTCCATACGTCAGCCAGAGGATGCGGAGGACCATGCTGCAGAATTAAACAATACTGTGACTAAATACACATTCTGGTGAGTAAGAGGCAAGAGCTTCCTGGGGATGAGGGAAGGGGAGGCAGTGATAAATATGCATATGACAAAGTAGGTCCAGTTGCAACCTGTTGCTTAGATGGTTAGCTGTGTTCTGGGGGGCAAAGCAGCAGAAGAGAACAGCTGAAGTTTTGAGCTTCTGGGCCACAGAGTTCTCCTCCCCGCACTCCCTTGTGTTCTTCCTTTAGAGATTACAGCAGAAAACTTTAAAAATATGTTTTGCTTGATATGAAGTTGCCCCCAAAGACAAACTCCAGACATCCTCAATAGAGGACTGGTGCTCCAAAGGACAAGCTGAGCCAGTGAAACAGGCAGGAAACAATTTCAGGAAGCTCTAGATTGTTACCTATGTCAAAAAAAAATCGGCTTTCTAATGGGTCTCCACCAATGCCTGTTAAAAACAACTCTGTTCACAGTAGAGATTTTTTCACATTTCTTTCTGCGTAGACAGTTTTAGGTGAGTCTCTGACTCAGCAGCCATTAAAAAGGAATACCTTGTCCTTTCCTCCAAAATCATAGCATGTAATTATTATCGGGATTTGCCCAGCATATCTAATCCTCTTTGCAACAGGGACCTTCAGCCAGGGCAGAAGTATATTATCCACGTGTGGACCTTGAGTGGCCTCAGTCCTGAAGACCATCCGGCTGAGAGCTTTACTGCAACACCCCTCTACGTATGGACTCGTGAGTTTGACAGAAAATTCTCCCACCTACTTCCCCATCTTTATAGCCTATAAACCCAATGTAAGAGCATCTTCTTACCTGTTATGGTGCCTGTCAATGATGGCACTTAAAAGAGAAAGCCAAGGTCAACCGGAAATGCTGAAGGGAGGCTCCTGTGTTAGTGCTGAGCACAAGAAGATGCCCCATGATGTCATACAATGCAGACATTTTAAGGCCTAACATGCTGTTTTTCAGAATAGTATTAGATATATGTCATAGGAAAAAATGGCTGGGGAATGAAAAAATGTAGATCACTCATTAAAAGCTCAGGAGACTAAAACTATAGCCATCCAGCACTTGAAAGCTGACAAAGTAAATGTCAGCTAAGTATCTCTGGGGGAGACTGTACCACAACTGGGGCACCACCATCTAAAAAGCCCTCTCTCCAGTCACTACTCATTGAACCTCTGAAGGTGGAGGCAATTATAGTCATGCCTCGGATGCAGATCTTGTGCAAACAAGCTGATATGGAAGGAGATGTTCTTATAGATACCCCATAGTATCGGTTCTTGTAGGTTATCTGGGCTGTGTGACCGTGGTCTTGGTATTTTCTTTCCTGACGTTTCGCCAGCTGCTGTGGCAGGCATCTTCAGAGGAGTAACACTGAAGGACAGTGTCTCTCAGTGTCAAGTGTGTTGGAAGAGTAATATATATAGTCAGAGAGGGGGTTAGGTTTGAGCTGAGTCATTGTCCTGCAAAAGTATCAAAGGTAATGTGCTAATCATTGTCCTGTAAGTATCAAGATAATGTGCTAATGAGGGTGTTGTATGTTAATGTGGAACCGTTGTATCCTGATCTGTTAACATGTGGAATCCAAAGCTAATCTGCATGGCTATTGTGGACTGTAGTCTTTGTTAGTCTGGAGTTTTTCAGGACAGGAAGCCAAGCCTTATTCATTCTTAAACTCTCTTCTTTTCTGTTAAAGTTGTGCTGATGTTTATGAATCTCAGACTAACAAAGACTACAGTCCACGATAGCCATGCAGACTAGCTTTGGATTCCACAGGAAAGGCAGGTCCTGCCCTGAGTGGGGATGAAATACTTCCCCGAGTGCCTAGCCTGGCAACCTTACTTTTTATCACATCATCAGATCAGGCTGAGCTGATTTAAAACCACTATCAGATCTGACCTGTCCAGACATTACTGGACCTCAAGAATTCTACCCAGAGTGAGAACAGGAGCGGCTGTCAGGCTCAAACTCTCCCTTCATTGTTCCTCCTTTAAACTCCTTGCTTGAAGTAGTTAAAAACTGACCAAAGAAACACCATTTTCAAATAATGGAATTTCCCAGCAGGCTTATTATCTACTGTTTGCATAGCAAAAATGACAGTAGTTTTGCCCTAAGATGAATTCCACGCTGAATTTCCTCCTTCTCCTTGAACAGGACCTCTTCCTCCAAGGAACCTGACTGCATCTAGAATCACGGCCACCTCTGTCCATATGACCTGGGAACAGCCTCTGGTTGGCTCAGGGGAAGGATATATCATCAATGAAACCACCAGTCAGAGCGTGAAGAGTCGCTATGTGCCCAATGGAAAGCTGACCTCCTATACCGTGCGTGACCTGAAACCAGGGCAAAGATATCGTTTATCTGTGACGGCTGTTCAGAACACAGATCAAGGTCAAGTGACTAGTGAACCTGCCCATCTCTACATTACAGCCTGTAAGTGCAGACTCCGTTCTCCATGTTTATCGCTACTTGCAAGCCCTCTGTTTCCTTTGCAGCTTGAGAGAGTGTGGAGAAGGGCACTTGCCTTGGATTAAGAACATAAGAAACATGCTGGATCAGACCAAGGTCCAACAAGTCCAGCAGTTTGTTCACACAGTGGCCAACCAGGTGCCTCTAGGAAGCCCACAAACAAGACAACTGCAGCAGCACCATCTTGCCTGTGTTCCACAGCACCTAAGATAATAGGCATGCTCCTCTGATCCTGGAGAGAATAGCATCATGACTAGTATCCATTTTGACTGGTAGCCATGGATAGCCCATCCCCTCTCAAAGCCGTCCAAGTTGGCAGCCATCACTACCCCCTGGGGCAGGGAGTTCCACAATTAAACTATGCATTGTGTGAAGAAATACTTTTATCTGTTTTGAATCTCTCACCCTCCAGATTCAGCAGATGACCCCACATTCTAGTAATATGAGGGAGAAAAGCTTCTCCCTGTCCAATCTCTCCATACCATGCATAATTTTATAGACCTCTATCATGTCTCCCCTCAGCCGCCTTCTTTCCAAGCTAAACAGCCCTAAGTGTTTTAACCACTCCTCATAGGGCAGTTGCTCTCATTCCCTGATCATTTTGTTTGCTCTTTTCTGCACCTTTTCAAGCTCTTCATGCAAGGGCCAGACTTCTGCTTCTTACATGATTTCTTGATAATTTTTTTCCTTCTGGATGACTTATTTCCATATGGCTCAATTTATCATTCTGGTCTACAGTGCAGAAGGATGGAACTTCAGAAAGGCGCTGGAGCCAGACAGGACATCCTCGAGTGCTTAGAAATCGAGTCCCCCCAGCACACTTGCCAGATCTGCGCCTACTTGCAGATCACAACACCCCAGAAGAACCTTCACAAGCACCTAGGTAAAGAATTGGGTCATCGGGAGCTCAGTTATCAAGCAAAATAAACATGGGTTGGTTCATAAGATGCATCAATTCCATGGACGGTGTTTTGTGAGTAGTTAAGTTCTAGTCTTTTTTTGTGCATGAAGGTTTACAGAGCTGGTGGATGGCAGAGGACGGATCACCACTAAATTCGGCAGCTCACCGAGTAGACCTGTCACTGTGAGAACACGTAGGTACCCTCCATCTTCTCTTCTTCCTTTATTGCACAAGTATTTCACAAGTCCTTGTACTTAAAAGTATTGCTGAATTATTCTTCTAGAACCTGATGCTCCAAAGAAAGTGGAAGAAAATGTGGAAGAAAATGTGGAAGAATCCACCAATCAAGCCAGCCTGGCACTGCAGCTATCAGAGACCGAGAGCAGCAAAAAAGAAAGTAAGTCTGAAGCGGTGCAATACCAGACCCTGTCTTTAGTTTTCAAAACCACATCAACAGTCACATTATGGGGGCCCGGCTGCAAAGGGTGAGGGAGCTCCCGCAGCATTACAAGTAGGGTAGAACTTAATCAGGAACTACTTTTGTCACATACCTTTATTTGCATCTCATATATACCAAGTGGTATATAAAGCATAGCTGAGTTCAGTCTTGCATAGCCTACTTTAGAAAACAAACTAGAATCCCTGAGGTCCATTGACAAGTCACATTTACAAAGCAAAAGTGCACCCTCCAGTTTGCTTAGAAATTACAGCATAACTAAATAATTATTAGGTGTTTCTAAGTGTGTAGTTTTGCTTAAGAACTTGCCTTGCTGGATGTTATGACAGTGGTTAGAATTTAGACTCTTGCAGAGCTTTATGCCAGGGAGATAAAAATAGCTTTCACTAGAAATCTGAAAGGTAACCGAATCAGCTATAGCTATATATATAACTCTTTCATCTTTTCATCAGTTATTCTTTCTCACACATGCATTGAATTATGAAACCCACAAACAACATAGGTTAAGATGCAGAATTTTTCAATTTCAATACCTTCATTGGCATACTATCAAGCTGTCGAAGATCAGAATTTTAAAAAAGGAGTCCAGTAGCATCTGAAAGACTAATGAAACTTATTCCAGCATAGCTTTTATGAGACAGAGCTGACTTCATCTGTTGTGTCTACTTCAGAGACCTTCAACTCATGAAAGCGTATGCTGGAATAAACGTTATTAGTCTTTACATTGCCATTGGACTGTTGTTCTATTTGCTTCTACAGATTAACATGAATGCCCATCTGGAATTAGGATGAGATCAGTCCACCTAGTCCAGCATTTTTTGCTAGGGTATCACCAATCAGCAGTTATTAGATAGTTACTGGAAGTTGTAGTTTTCATAGATTAATGAAAGATGGATTTCACTCATCTGTCTCTAGTTTGACTGATGTTTTATCCCTTTCTTATCCATTCACCTCAGTTTTCCAGTCTCCGCCTTGCTCCATACTCCTGATGATTTTATGGAATCGGCTTCCCCAGTTGTCCTTAGGACTCTGCACTAGTTTGCAGTACTGAAACCCTTAAATGTAGGACTTTAAGCCAGTAGAAAGGCAAGCTGTTCTGTATATGGCTGGCTCAGGAAGGGAAAGGAAGCAAAGTACCTTGAGATTCTCTCCCCAGATTTGAGAAGCTAGGCTAGTCCCAGAACTGTCTGACCCGTCTTCAGATAATGGCGACTTAACTCTCAAGAACTGATCACTGGTGTTGATGTTGATGGGGTCGGTAGCCCAGAGTTACAAACCTAAGAAATTGACAGGACTCCTCTGTTTGTGGGAGTGTAGGGAGAGAAGGACCGGTTTACCTTGTATTTTAAAAATTCTCAAGTAGGCTTACAACGATAAAATCTTTACAAAACCATTAAAATAGATAGTAGTCATTAAAATTTTATTAACATGAGGGACAGATTTAAATTTTAAAAAGCTTTCCTGAATAAAACATTTTCAGTGGATGCTGGAACACCTCAAGAGAAAGAAATGTGTGCAGTACGAGAGTGAGTGAGTGAGTGGGGCAGCTGCTGAAAAAGCCTTATGCAGGTTCCCACTGAGATTTTTCTGATGGGGGTTCCTACAATAAGGTGTCCTCAGCTGACCTCAGAGTGTGAGCCAGTATGGACAGGCTGAGGTGGCCCGCCAGGTACCATGGGCCACTGGGCACAGAGACATTCTGTCAGCCAATGTATTTGGCACAAGATGCAACCTGTCTTCATAACAATACGTTTTCAGGTGTTAAGGCAATTTAAAAAAGGATTTGCTGCTTATGGCATGTACGCTTATTCCATTTTCATTTACATATTAATTAAAATGTTTATATCCTGCCTTTCCTTATAGCTCAGGTTTGCTTACAGGTCAGTTAAAACATTACAATTTAAAACAATTTTATAAAACCTCTAATAACCCTGCCCAAAAGATGCTTTTAGTTTGTAGTGTTAAGAGCCGCCAAGTCGCTTCCGACTCATGGCGACCCTATGAACCAATGTCCTCCAAAATGACCTATCGTTAACAGCCTTCCTCAGGTCTTACAAACTTTATAGAGTCAATCCATCTCATATTGGAACTTCCTCTTTTCCTGCTGCCTTCAACTTTTCCTAGCATTACTGTAGTTTATACCCCATTAAAAGGGCTGGAAAATAAAACTGGCTTGCAGTCCCTCCTGAAGATTTCTGACGGTGCTCCCCTCACCTTCTTCTGAAGTCTGTTCCACAAAGTGGGAGCTACCGTGGGAAACAGGCTCTGGTTGCTGCCAGGCAGTCCTGCCTAAGTCAAGGAACAGCAAGTAGGCGGCAGTCTGAAGATCCTAATTGGAACACCAGGACATCTGGAAGGAGATGGTCCTTTATGTGGGTGTGTTCTGGGCTGTAAAGGGCTTTAAATGTCATAACCCACACCTTGAATTGGACTCAGATACAAACTGGCATCCAACATAGTTGTTTTAAGTTGTTTAAAGATATAGTTGTAGTTGTTCTGAATCTTTTTTGTCTCTGGCAAACAGATTTTGGTATTTGACTATAGGCGGCAGTGAGAGAAACCACTTTCAGCAATTAAATATTATTGTCTGCCCCCACCTGTCTACCAGATAGGCAAATCTGTATTGATTAGCTCTGTATACAGTTGCGCAGAGTGAATTAATGATCACAGCACAATCACTTGCAGGATGCATTGGTGCCGTAATACATGATTACCAACTGACAAGCCTCATCTCACCCATATTTGACATGGCAATGAGCTGTTAACAGCCGATTTCCTATTTTCAGATCTCACAGGCTCAGCTCCTGCACACAGACCTAAACACTGGTTACAGTGGTGAAAAAGGACTGACCTTAGCATGAGCGTGATGCACCTACTTTAAAGTCCAAATGTTGCCCTCCACTCCTCCCTAGAGGAACAGAGGAACTGTCTTGTTGTGTTGGGGGCGTGTTGTGTAAGGCCCAGAATATCTCATCCCCATCCTTTGCATCTACAGGTGACAAGCAGAACTGTTCCATAAACTTCTGCAAGAACGGGGGGACCTGTGTCACCGGCTCAGGGTCCTACCACTGTGATTGTAATCCTGGATACAAAGGCAGACACTGTGAATTAGGTAAGTTAAGGAGTTTGTACTTAGCGGAATCCTCCCAGGTGCCCCATCTTTGCAGTACTAGAGCAAACAGTTTGAGAGAAACCACACTACAACCCAAACAGAGAACAGACTAGGTCCGAACATCTTTAAAAGTTGAAGGTCTGACAATAGAATTCAGCAGCTGCTCCAGCAGTACATGATGGAAATTGCAGAGACTGATGCAATTGCCCTCCACAATTTAAGTTAGGGAGTCCAGGTCTCTGCCCCCAACTGAGCTAGATGTGAATATACTCCAGATCAGGGCTTCTTAAACTTTTTCCACTTGCGACCCCTTTTCGCTTGAAAATATTTTATATACCCCGGGTTTATAGGTATATAAAATAGGTATACAGAAACCTTTTACTGTTGCCAAATTTTTCGCGACCCCCACATTCAGTTACACAACCCCATATGAGGTCGCGACCCACAGCTTAAGAAGCTTTGCTCTAGATGGCACACAGAAATTATACAGGCTGAGTTCTCCCTGTCCCTAAGAAAGACTCTTTTTGGCCACAGGTTACATTTGTCACAGAGATGTTTCAGGTTATTAGAACCAACATAACTATTACTGCAGCTCACTGCTGTATAGAAAGGCTGATGTGAGTGATCTGGTTGTCTAAGCATTATAATGCTGAAAGAGCAGAGTCATACCAAGATTGCTCCCTTCCCTTCTATGAACAGGAATATTGCTATTACCTACTAATAGAGAAGGGACTATGTGGTCTTCAGTGTTATGTGGCTTGTGCAAGGAAACTACCCATGTGAGCAGTGAGTTCCCTGTGCACCAACTACACATTCCATAAAAACACATGTAATAAAAGAGGCTGGGAAGGGGACTTGAAACAGACAAAAAAGGGGAGAAAGAGGTGTCAAACTCTTTCCCGGCCTACCACTTTTCTGCAGTGAATTATTCCCTCACATACCCCACTCCCAACACATATTTGGAACCCCATTACAAGGACCAGCCATTTAGAAAGAGAGATTTGGGAAGAAGTGGCAGCGAGGGTTCAGCACATACAGAACTGCTGCTTCTGCGCTCCAAATACCCTTATTGCATGTAGATCAGAGACAGGTAGGGACATCACAACAGCCCTGGAACAAGCTGAGGCCATGGCTGTGATGACAGGGAGTGGAGTGGCCCACAGGGAAATTTCCCAGTAAGTACACGCCTGCTCTGTGTGTGTTAAGTGCCGCTTCTGACTCATGGAGACCCTATGAATCAATGTCCTCCAAAATGTCCTATCTTTGAAAGCCTCGCTCCCTGGTCTAGATGCCTGTAAAGTGTAGTTCTGCCCTAAGAGTAACTAGCAGAGCACATAGGAATTGTAAAGCAAGTGTTACCGTTAAAGGTGGGGGTGCACGATGCAGTGATAACAAGGCACAAGGTAATGGGGAAAAAAACATGGAGATTTGCAGTGCAGCTGCTTTGGCTACAGTGCACCTCCAGGCTAGTCCTGCTTTATAGCAAACAGCTGTGGCGTAAATCTCGGATCTGTACAAAAGCTGCCTTTAATGATGCAGCCTCTCAGCCACTGGTTTTCAGTTACAATACCATGGAGATAAACAATGACTTGAACTACTGCAGAACTTATCAAGTGGAATAGCCGCATGGTTCTGCAAAAAGAGTGACTGTGAGAACTAATCGGACACCTGCATGACGGGGGGAAAGCAATTATAAGATTTGCTTTCTCTGCTGTGTGCCAGTGGGCAGAGGCACAACAGGAAAATAAAGTCTGAAGCTGTCCCTGTTGCATGTGCTCGGATAGTGAATTAATTCAGCTGCTGTTACTGTACATAATGGAAAAAGCAGACATAACACATTGCACTTAAGGGTGTGTTTTTTTTACTAGTGACAGTAGTCCAAGGCACCTGAAGTTCAGCTGATGACTGTGAAAAGTTGGCTGCACTAGCGTGTCTCATAGTCATTGCCCATTAGGTCCCTACCTATCAAAATACCTAAGCATTGGTTTTGTAACAGTGAATTGAGGCATGACGTTTTACTGCCGGAGAAGGAATAGCATATCTATTCACTGCAACGATCCAGTACAACCACCCCCATTTGGGCTGAATGTACTCTTGCCTTCTAGGTTGTAGGTTCAAGATGCCTCAACTTCTCCCCCGCTCACCCATTTTAAATTCATTGTGTCCGGTGTATCCTTTGTGTTTAGATAACAAGACTATTAATAAAAACAAAATGAAGTCAAAAGGCCTATCAGCATTAACTACAGCTTTTGACACTAAAACATATCTTGTCCCTACTTTCCCAATTTCTCTGTTCAGCCTGCAAGAAGGTGCCTCACTCTTGTACTCGGCTGTATTCAGAAACCAAGTCCATTCCAGTCTGGGAAGGAGGTGTCTGCCATTATTTGTAAGTACCATCTTACTATGATTACTCTTATCTTTCTTCCATCTATAGAATTCAAGAGCAAGATACAGCTCTGCTTGATTGTTCCCATCAATAGCCTAAGAACCTAGTCTAAGAATGGGAGGGGATGTGGCCGATTAGTATAGAGCATCTGCTTGGTATGCAGAAGGTCCCTTCAATCCCCAGCATCCCCAGTTTAAAGGATCAGCTGGTAGGTATGTGAAAGACCTCTGCCTGGATGACGGCTGCCAGTGAGAGTACAGGATGCTGAACCTTGGTAGACCAATTGTCTGATTCAGAAACAAGCACCTTCATGTGTTCAGCCTGTGCATCTCTGCATCTATTTTCCAAACATTGAAACAAATTGATCATGTATGTAAATAAGAAACATGAACCTCAAGTGGCAACTTTTGGACATTGAGGCTATGTGGTGCAACAAAATTATCGTTTGTTTTACCTCATAACATGCACGTTTGAAACCTGCATTAACCTGGGAAGAAATACAGATTGAGTATCCCTTATCCAGACTGCTTGGAACCAGAAGTGATCCGTATTTCGGATTTTTCTGTATATTGGAATATTTCGGAATTTTTGCATATACATAATGAGATATCTTGGAGATAGGACCCAGATTCATTTATGTTTTTATACACTTTATACACATAGCCTGAATGTAATTTTAAACAATATTTTTATAATTCTGGGTACATTGAACCATCAGAGAAAGCAAAGGTGTAACTATCTTACCAGAATACCCGTATCAGCTGTTAAACAAGAGCAACAGCAAACAAACTAACAATGGCAGGCTTTCAGTCTCCACCTACGATGCAGTGTACACTGTATTTTATTTTTTTAGGTGAGAGGAAACATTGAAAGCAGGCAGCATGGATCTGCCTGCACGCCACCTCAAAGGGTCCGGTTTTCGGATCAGTCCGGATATGGGATGTTCGGATAAGGGATACTCTACCTTGTATATCCTGGCATGTACAAAAATGACAGTTTCAGGAGGACTATTCCAAATCAGACCGCCCCCATCACAGTGCCTCACATCATATCCCCCCCATCATAAATACAGGTGTGAAACTAATACTAATTCACTTGGAACTGTATCCTAATGAAGTTTGATATGATTTTAGGATGGTTTCTCTCAGTCACTTCACATAAAAGGCCCATTGTGTGCCACACAAGGGTGCCTGGTTGAAACATTTCCTTTTGTGTGTCTCTCACATCCTCTTAAAATATAGACCAAACTACTATGTAGCCCTGCCCCCTCCTCCCAATCTTGGGTAGAGATGGGTGTGTCTAAAGGGCAAAATGCATGGTCGCTTTAGCCTCCTTTATTCCGTTTCAGCCAGGATTCAGCCAGGATCAAACGCACATTCGGTGAAAACCCATGCGTTTGATCCTGGCTGAAACAGGGAATAAAGGAGGCTAAAGTGACCATGCGTTTTCGCCCTAAGTTACCCTTAGTCAAATTGCCTTTTTGGCTGCTCCCAGCCCTATATTTTGGAACCGACGTTATTGGATTCCGACGTTATTGGTTTGCATGTGTCTTCAGAGCCCTTTGCAATGCCTGCATTCTCTGACATGCTGTTTGCTGTCGCGACAGATACAAACGGGTCTACAAAGTCCACCAGGATGTCTGCTACAAGGAGAGCTGTGAGAGTACTCCAAACAAAGCTGTCAGCAGGTACGAAGATGTAAAGAAGCTTCAGTGGCTTTATGCCAAAACACAGCCATGAGAGAAAGCCAAAGGAATTTAGTGCCCAGCTTATGATTTCTCACAGTAACGACAGTTCAGGACAACCCTTCCAAGATCGAGTTTAACTCTTGGAGAGTTTAAGCAGCTTGGGAACTTAAACTTTTCACCGTGTAAAGATTATTTATTATTATTTACTTCATTTATACACCTCAGGCTTTCTTCCCTCCTCCATGTTATCCTCACAACAAGGCTGTGGGGTAGGCATGTTTGACTGGCCCAAGGTCACCCAGCAAGCTTCCATGGCAAAGTGGGAATTTGAACCTGGGTCTCGAGCATCCTAGTCTGACACTCTAACCACTACACTACACTGGCTCCGTGCTGCTCCTTTTGAGTTCTGCAAGACATTGGGAGAGTTTAATAGTATTCAGAACGATGAGGTTTCTTGGAATTAACGATTTTTTCAGTGATATGCCAAACAAAAGAATGCTAGAAAGTTTCATATATTCTCATTATTTCAGAAAACAAAGTAACAGACACTGAAGAAACCATATAGTAAGTATATTCTCTCTCTGCAGAGAGGTAAGTGGGATTGGGACCATACTAACCAGTATACTTAATAAAGTTCTTGCTGTGAAGAAGCTGCCTGTAGGGGGGGTATCTTGGATGGTGGTGGTCACTGGGGTTGTGCGGGGAGGTAGTTGTGAATTTTCTGCATTGTGTAGGGGGTTGGACTAGATGACCCTGGTGGTCCCTTCCAACTCTGATTCTATGAGTGCAAGAGACTGTATTCCCTGTATGAGGACATTTTAAAATTGCGGTAGCAACATTGCTTAGCTATATGATAAAAGTACATAAATTGGATTAGCAGAACAGAAAACCAGACTGTAGACAGATATTTTGCATTTCTAATATCAGAAGAGTCAGACAGGAAGACTACAAGAGCATTCTTAGACAAAATTCTAGACATATTCACTAGTTTTTTTTACACACAGTCGACTGTTCTAACATTACAAATGTCTTCTCTCTGATTGATTCAGTACCCATTTTTTTAAAGGAAGAACAGGGAAATCCATATGTAGCCCTTAGGGTATTTTGACACTGCTTCTGGAAAACACTTTCCCTTTGTTTTGATCATTAACAGACAGTTTCCCTGCCCTCCACCTCCTCCTCTTCTACTGATAAGACCCCCACCCCTCACCCAAGCTACACTAGCAGAATTGGTCTGCAGGAATCTGCTCAGCTGAGGTTGTTCAGTATCAACATCCCTTTTTATACAGCCGTGGCGCAGAGTGGTAAGCTGCAGACAAAAGCTCTGCTCACGAGTAGCCGGCTCAAGGTTGACTCAGCCTTTCATCCTTCCAAGGTTGGTAAAATGAGTACCCAGCTTGCTGGGGGTAGATGACTGGGGAAGGCACTGGCAAACCACCCCGTAAACATAGTCTGCCTAGTAAACGTCAGGATGTGACGTTACCCCATGGGTCAGGAATGACCCAGTGCTTGCACAGGGGGACTACCTTTACCTTTTATTACAACTTAAACTACATAGGCAAATGCAGAATAAAACTACTTGCTGACTCCTTTAATCAAAATGAATAGTAATGAACTTGTCAATGTATTTGTGATGTGTTTGTGTACAACTCAGTGTTACATCTTGCCTTTTTTTCCTTTTACAGGATCCAAAACCATCAGTATTTCTGCTCACTGGATGCCAAAAAAGGGGAGACTTCTCCTGCCAGAGCTATGGCCCTTTCCTCCTTTGTCCGATTCAGGAGGTGTTAAACTAATAGCCATATCCCCTGTCTCTGGCAGGATTATAAAAACGTTCTTGCCATTTCAGATGCCTTTTCTTCATAGCATCTGAATTCTTCTACAGATGAGTGACATGTTAGAAAAGTCTCTCATTACTTTTATGGGCCGCTTGAAGCAAAGGTAGTGCTGAGCCTCTCAATCATTCACTGGTGGTGGATATAACTGATTACAAGAGGCAGTCTTAGGAGAGAAACTAGTTGTGAACTATGTGAAGTTCTGAGCTCCGAACCAAACGAGAATCTTAATGCCATAAAATGATGTTCAAAGCATACTACAAGTGTGAAACATTTACAGACAAAATGGCTTTAAAAACTATCTAGGGCTCCCCTCCCTGTGTGCCCCCCCCCCACAAGCAGGGTTCACAGTGTTATTTTTCACTATCATTAAGAACTGGGTTTTTAAAAATTGGGAACAGTTCCCTCCAGTGCCTGTTTCAGCCAAACTATTGGCATTTCAAATAATAGATTTGTGATGCCACCTGAGAAAAGGTAATTTTACAGCAACATATTTACTTCGTTCAGTATTTCCCCTGCTTACTTGGAGCAAGTGTTTTATGTTTGCTGCAATACATAAGCATAGTCAGCCATGCAAGGGGGCGAGTTTTTTTTTTTTAAGCTTTTGGGAGTTTGTATGACTAATTAAATATAAGATTGTGTTAATTCACATATATTGTATATTTTATAAATTAATAAAAACCAGATAGTTAGTTTTAAACTATTATTCAATACACAGCATTAGAAAGCATCTTTTAACAGGTCATTTGGTTTTTTTAAAAAAAGAAGCAGCAGCCCAATAAGATGTATTAATTTTTGTAAGCAGAGTCCTTTTCCCTGGAACTCTAAATCCTGGCAGCCTAAGAGTTGTAAATATAGTTTCTTCAGTAAAGAAGATCATGCTGCAAGTGAAATGCTAGTCTCAGCAGGAATAGCAGCACAAAATAAAGTAATCCTATAATTCCTACTATTAAAAAGATAAAGGTCCCCTGTGCAAGCACCGGGTCATTCCTGACCCATGGGGTGACGTCACATCCTGGCATTTACTAGGCAGACTTTGTTTACGGGGTGGTTTGCCAGTGCCTTCCCCAGTCATCTTCCCTTTACCCCCAGCAAGCTGGGTACTCATTTTACTGACCTCAGAAGGCTGAGTTAACCTTGAGCTGACTACCTGATACCAACTTCCGTTGGGATCGAACTCAGGTCGTGAGCAGAGCTTGGACTGCAGTACTGCAGCTTACCACTCTGCGCCACAGGGCTCTTAAATTCCTACTATTAAAGGCCATCAAAATGCTTGGGCCTGTTCCTGTGTGCTAATTATAGTCATTACAGGTACAATTGAGAGTGGGACTCGACAACTGTTGGGCCCACATTTCCCATGTGGCATACTATTTCTCACTGTAATCAGTCTAAACCTCAGAGGTACTTGCAAAAAAACAAGAGGTAAACACAGTGCTGAAGAAAAGGATGGACTAGATGCAGGGACTCTGTCTATTGCTACTTAACGGCATTTAACAGAACACTGTCATTGGGCCTTTTAGATTTGGATTTCTCAGGTTGGGGGTGCAGCTTCTTAAAAAGCTAGAAAAGGGAGTAAGTGGCTCATCACTTAAGGTGGATAAGGGGTATACCACAGATATGACAGCAGAGAACCATGGGTTTCATTATACTGCTCAAACCAAGGACTTTTTAAAATCTACTTCTGGCATTTAAAATGCTGATTTCTCCAAGGAGTCATTTGTTTTCTAAGGCTTTGTTGTCAATAAGAAGAGAAGCGAGTATCAGAAAAATGTAGTGTAGACCACCCATTACACATGCAACTTCTACACTACAAAGGTGGAAGTGTAGTGGTAACATCACAGTAAAAATGTTTTTCTAAGCACAGTGAGCTTTTTGAAAGCAGCTGCAACTGACTGAGGCAGTGAGAAGTTTTAATAAGGTATGTCACACAGTGACACTGGTTTTTCCCTAGCCGCAGTCTAAGATAGAACAGAGTCTATATCAAGCCAGTATTCTATAGCCAGATTGAAGCATACATAATGCAGCAATAAACTTAAAATGTTTTATTCTGTCAAAGTTGTTTTTGATTTTAAATAAATTGTATTTTAATCTAAAACGCAGTCTGGTTTCTCTACAAACAAGGAAAGACTTCAGGAGTTAACTATAAAAATCCTTTTCTACGCAGT
Source organism: Euleptes europaea (assembly GCF_029931775.1). NCBI lineage: Eukaryota > Metazoa > Chordata > Lepidosauria > Squamata > Sphaerodactylidae > Euleptes > Euleptes europaea. The sequence goes on from NC_079316.1 coordinate 44,201,815, forward strand.
ACCTCACAAAAATATTTAACATCTGCTTCCGAGCACACACTACACATCTTCCTTTCCTTGGGAGCCCAACTCAGAACTCACACTTGTTGGTTCAATAAACTGCACACCATCTCTGACTCTTAAGGGGAAAAGACATCATGATGCTGGCTATGGAGAAACAGGGGTTGTAGCATTTAAAAAAACCAATGGGGGGGGGGCGCTACCCAGTTCATGAAGGGAGGTGAGGGGGAAAGAACGGCCTATGGGGCAATCCAAAACAGAAGGAGAAGCTTTCCATTATATAGCAACTACCATTTTTACCATTTTTTTAAATTGCATCCAAAACAAGTTAGATTTTTAATTTCAACTCATTCTGTATCTGACTCTTCATCACTCCCCATGTCTGAAAGCTCACCTTTCAGTATCCCGTCCTCATTCCACTTTGGTTCTGAAACTACACTGTGACAATATGGCTGCAATTATTTCTTCAAGAGAAATGCTTGGGAAGGTAGGTGGGGTAGAAAGGGAGCTCAGTCCTGCTTTCCCAGGCTTTCCCCACCTTATAAATTGTAGTAGGGTTTTGTAAAGTAAATTCTAGTTTTCAAAAAGCGAATGAGCGGTCCCATTTCCAGTTCACCCTGTGGTGGCCTAAATGTGTGGATTCAAAGGGAAAGAATCAAAGCACTTACTAATCAAAAGGTTCAAAGCTCTTTGTTTCATTATTTTTATACAGCCACAAGTTGACCAGAGTCTGCTATTAACTCCAAATTCCCACTGAAACTAACACTGACCTCCCACTCATTGCATAAACCCTGATGACCAATCGTTATATGCTAGCTACCATCATAAACCCTATGCCCATTCCCAGGAGAGAAAAAAAAGAGACATGAATAAATTGCATCCAAAACAAAAGTTAGATTTTTAATTTCAACTCATTCTGTATCTGACTCTTCATCACTCCCCATGTCTGAAAGCTCACCTTTCAGTGTCCCGTCCTTATTCCACTTTGGTTCTTTTTCACGGGCCAGCAGTTTCTTAAAAATCTCATACTCCTCAATTGAAGAACAGGCTATTTTGGTCACAAAGTCAGTTTCAGAAGCTCTGATTAGGGTTTTCAGTTTGGGGTTCACAATCTGGGTCTGTCCTTTCTTATCAGGTGTTTGATAGAGTCCCAAACGCTCCAAGAAGATGTGCCGATTCTTGATCTCAGCCAGCGATGTTTGAAAGAAACCAGAGTTCACTATTTCTCTGTGTCTAATTCCCATCCTGAAATAGGCAAACTAAAGAGAAGGGTAGGGATTTTTAATATATAATACTTTTAGTAGATGCAAGCAATTCTTATTGCAGCTATTGTTAATATTCTGTGCTGACACCACAATCCTATACAAAGTTAGACATATGGGCATCTAGTGCAGGACTGGACAGTGGCCAGAGTATTGCCCCTAAGAAGGGACAGAGATGTTTTGAGTTCTGTTTCAAGCCTTTACCTAGCACAACAACTTGAGGCCAAGTCAAACAGGTTTCTAGTTCACATCTCAATACAAGGACTACCGGATGTAGGATTTTTCTTCCTAAAACTGCAAAAGCATTTTAAGTCCTCAAAGGAGAAGTGACAACCACAGTAGTCATCAGTCAACCAGAGAAATGAGTTACTTCAAAAACTTCAGAGATGTATCATACTACAGAAACAGTTAACCAGCCCCATTAGTGGCAGGTAGAGAGCTCTGAAAACATTTCACGGAAAGACAAAAACAGTGTGAAGGGTTGTTAATATCTAAACACCAACAGCATAAGCTACAGGGGGGAAAAACTATTAAATCACAGCTTGTATTATAATAAATTCAAAGAAAATGCTATGATAGAGGAAGCCCAATTACCTGAATCCAGATTAGAAGTTCTTGCAAGATGACAACAAGCACATGGATTTGTATGAAAAGCCAAGTTTATTTTCACTACTATATGCAATGTATCAGTATTTGGGAAAAGAACAAAAACGTTGTAAAAGCAAAATCTAGTCCTAAAAAGATAGAAATTGTTTAGCAACTCCCTGTTAAAACACACTTAACCTGCACATGACACGAGTGTGTGATATACTGGAATTTTAGGATTTGGAGTCATCAGCACAGTAAAGCCCACTTATTTATTTTGGGGCTGTGGATTAAACTATATGGAAATATATTTATCTGTGTTAGAAAGAAGTCAATCTTAAAACAAAATGCAAGCTAACAATACCTAATCAAGACCTACCTGGAATTTGTATTCCAGATCATCCAGGTCTTCTAGGAGGACATTTGGGCATGTTTGTATAATTTTAGATACTTGCTGAACAGTGAAGAGACATTTTTCCATGAGAAGATCCTTTACGGCCTCAATTCGGTTTTGGGGCAAGGTGAAGATGCTTGGACAGTGAATCACCATGTGATTCAGACTACCTGTCAAAATAAAAGAAACAGTAATACAGAGACATGCCTACATCAGCTGCTACTACCTAGGATAAATAAAAGGAACAACTGGAGCAATCTGCTTCTCAACTCAGGCAATGCCCCTGATTTAGAAGTCCATTAAAAACCTACACAACCCATAAGCATTGTAGGAATATCTACTTTGTTCCAAATTAGTAACTTATGTTCCTAATAGTTCCAGGTGGGCAGCCTTGTTAGTCTGTAGTAGAACAAAATTTCAAGTCCAGTAGCACCTTAAAATACCAACTTTTTGTGGCAGTTCTACACAGAAGCTTCAAGGGGCTATTACATGAGACTGCTGAACTAGAATTCATTACCAAGTTCAGAACAAAGCCCCCCCCCCCCCCCCGCGGGCTGAACAGGAACATGGGATTCTTATCTCATTACAGATACTACCGTAGTTTTCTGCATTTCCCACCTCTGTGTATCTCCTTGCTCTGATGAGGCAGATTATGTTTTGCATTGCACCTCGGCATCCTGACTCCAACTAGTCCTTCTTTGTAACATCTACACCTTTTGACCTGAATATGAGGACTTATGGATCTTCATTCTCATTTGTATCTGATGAAGTGAGCTTTGATTCACAAAAGCCTGGAAAACTTTCTTGGTGTTTATGGTGCGACTGGATTCCAATTTTATTTTCCACATTTGAAGTTTGAGATCCCCAGAAACATTGCCCATTTCAAGCAATTGATTGATGCACTTCCTTTTGAAAAAAATACTTAGGAGTAAGCAAGCACTTTAGACTGTCATTTCATATAATACATCTGCCCTGTTTTGTATGCTTTTTTCCTCCTATTTTTGCACGCTCATGCATGTATATGTACTACAAATACACAAAAATCCATGCAGGAACAATGGTAGTATTGGGGAATACATCAAGGGCAATAATACAGATGTAGCTCTCTGGCAGCAAAATTAAAAGAAGAACTTTTTCTCTGTTGGCATGAAGGAGAAAAAAATAGTCTTGAATGAAGGAAACACTAATTTACAAAGTTCCTCTTTATACAGTACAGATTGGGAAGACTAAAAGAATACACTTGAAAGGCAAAGAAAATCTGAAGATTCTCCATCCACTTATGATATCAGTCAGCTGTCCTTAAAATCTGTAACTTATTTCAGTTATTTTAATAATTACCTAAATCTTTCTCTTTGGATTTCATTTCCAGTCACTGGGAGTCCCTGACCTGGATGGCCAAGGCTAGTCCGATTTCATCAGATCTCGGACGCTAAGCAGGGTCAGCCCTGGTTAGTATTTAGATGGGAGACCACCAAGGAATACCAGGGTTGCTATGCAGAGGAAGGCAATGGCAAACCAAATGAATATCCCTTGCCTTGAAAACCCCATCAGGGCTCGCCATAAATCGGCTATGACTTGACGGCACTTTACACACATGCAACAGGGAGGCAAACAGAATGTAAAATTATCTATTCTAAAAGATTACAGGCTAGATCACCAAAGCTGGGTCCAACCTCCCTCTGAAAGACCACCGACATGTATGTACTGTTATGCCTTTGAAAATGTTTCATATACATAAGTTTCTAGCAAACCTAAAAAGCGTCTATGCTTCCTTTCATCTCATGCATAATTTTGTATCTCTCCTTAGCACCAGGCTTATTTCAGAGAGCACCCACAGAAAAGAACTAAAGATAATGCTTAAGAGTCCAAGCAAATTAGCTCCCCAAAATCACAATGTGGCTCCTGGAACATGAGACATATTCCTAGACAAGGTCAGCACTTTAGTGCTTTTCAATACCTTCCTTAAAGTTGAATTTTCTCAGAAGATCTGCACGGTCCTTTAGGCGCTTTGGTGACATCCTCAACAGTTCAGTACTCTTCTGTAGGGCGTTCAGTATGGAATCAGTGCTTAAACCCAAGAGGAGGAGTTCTGAAACTACAGCCAACCTAGCCTGAGAAGGTAGCTTGGGCTGCACACTGAACAACTCCTTTATTTGAGCCTGATTGAACCCCATGTCCAAGAATGAATCAACCACTTTCCCCAACTTCAGGTGGCTAGAATTAGCCAGTCTCTGCTGCTCTGCAGCAGAAGAGGGGAGAGTCTCCAGTGGTTGAGGACCATCACTACCATCTGGGTTGGAGCTAGCAAGGTGCAAGCTGATTTCATTTTGTCCAGAACTGGTCCCAACGAATTTGAATCCGAGGTGTCGAAGAGAGTAAGGAAAGACAACAGGTGATGAATTCAAAGAAGATAACTGGATACTGTGATAGGCAAATGAAGCAAAGCTGTGCCTCTGTAAGACCTACAAAGATAGACAACAGAATTAATCTTATTGCTAATAACTGCTTTTACAGAGAGCTCAGACATAAGAATTACCACACTAAAAAGTCCTCATAAAAGCAACAGTGCAATCCTGAGAAGAGTTATACCCTTCTAAGCCCACTGACTTCAGTGGAATTAGAAGGGTATACTTTTGTTTAGGTTTACACTGTGAATTGTTCTCCCTGTCCCACACAACCATTTTACCATTCATTTCAAGTCCTCAAACTGATGGTATAGTTGGGTCGGTTACCCATTTCCTGTTTGCACTATAAAGATGTCAACCAAAGTAGGACACTATTGGGGTTCATAGCGTGCAGGTAAAGTGTTATGCTACGAAAGCTATGTTGCTAAAGTATGAGAATACATTAAAATGTTAAAGAACAGATAAAAAGGTGGGTGAGAGAAAAATCCGATATATCTCAGATTTATTTTAATCTTACAAACCACAATGAGATACACAACTGGTTCCATGTCTATACTATCAGCTATCAGAGTACTCTGACACGAACATTTCTGTATCACATTACATTTTTGCTGTTATTCTGAAAACAATTTACATAAAGGGCAGACTGAAATCTTAGTTTGTCTAGTGCAGTGGTTGGCGAGCCGCATACGCCTTTGGGCCCTTGAGTGCGGCTCTGGAAAGCGCCCTCCTCCTCCTCCCCCCTTTCCCTCCCCTCACAGCGCGGCCGGGTTTTGCACGCAGTGCTCAAGGGCCAGCGGTGCCAAGGTGGGCGGCGGCAGCCAATCAGCGGGCAGGATTTTTTACGCTGGTTTTGGCTGGTGGAGGAGGCCGAGGCGCTGAGGACAGGCGGACGGGCAGATGGCACGCCGGCCGGGGAGGGAAGGAAGGAAGGAGCCCAGGCGGCGGCAAGGAGGAGGAGGAGGTCGGGGCCCGGGGGGGAAGCCATGTTTGATTCATGCACATTTTCCCCATCCAGATTCTCAAAACTCTGCATGGGGGGTTATTGGCCATTTATGAATGGGAGGTTTTGCCTTGGATTTGCCACTCAGATGCACATTTTCCCCATCCAGATTCTCAAAACTCAACAATAAGCCCCCCTGCAGAGTTTTGAGAATGCAGATGGGGAAAATGTGCATCTAGAGAGCGGCAAATCCAAGGCAAAACCTCCCGTGCATGAATGGTTGTTAAAAGGCGTTTTGGCTCTCAAAAGAAATCTCAATCGTTGTACTGTTGATATTTGGCTCTGTTGACTAATGAGTTTGCCGACCACTGGTCTAGAGCAGTAGCGGTGTTAAGTCAGTTGCAGCAAAATCAAACAGAAGTCCAATGGAAAGTCCTATACACTTGAGTTTCCTCACTAACTATAGGTGTCAATAGTTCAGAATTATCCTCCTTAATGTTTATTAATTCTGCTTGTGTTTCACACATCATGTTACACCTTCCTTGATTAGATCTGATTTTACATCTCTCCTACTCTGACCCATCTATCCTCACCCACTCGGAATGGATTTAATTATCTTTGGTTATTGTTACAAACTGGCTTCTCTTTGTAACACCTCCCCACTCCCACATTTTCTCATGTTAAATGTAAACTTATGAATCAATGCATCTGAAGAAGCGAGTTCTGAATCATGAAAGCTTATACTGGAATCAATCTTGCTAGTCCTTTAAGCGCTATGAGACTCCTATTTGTCTGATAACATTAAAAGTTGCAGCTTCAAAGCAGTGCTTCCATGCCATGCAGTATTATCTCCTAGAACCTCCTCAAAGCACTGTGGAGATTAAATACACCTGTTCAAACCTGAAGTATAGTGAATCCAGGGAGAATCCAGAGGCCTACTAGGAGGCCAAAACTTTGGGAATGGACCAGACTTGCGAGGGGGAGGGCTGCAGTAGAGATGCCAACTCCAGCTTGGGAAATTCCTGGAGATTTAGGAGCAGAGACCAGGGAGGGGTGGAGTAGGGGGAGGGGAGGGAGCTCAGCAGGGATGTGATGCCATAGCGTCCATCCTCCAAAGTCACCTTCTTCTCCAGAGGAACTGATCTCTAGTCTGGAGATCAGTTGTAACTCTAGAACTCTAGCATCCACCTGGGGAATAGCAACCTTAGGCTGCAGAGCCAACTGAAGACAAAGTAAGTGCCTTGTTGGCCAACAGGTGAAGGTGAGAGCTGCTGTGCCCCTCCCTACAGGCCATGCCAGGGTCCCCCTCACACGCAGGGGCCGACTGGCCATTCACCAGGATTGACGGACTGCAACCCAGAGCTGCCCCCACCTCCATGAGGAGACAAAGACTATTACAATGCCTGGCATTGCTTCACTGGCCTGGGCATGGCGTGGAGAGAAGGAGAATGGATCCAGCTTCACTCAATGGACATGGTGGCCGCCCAAATTGGCCTTCAAGGAGGAACACAGCCACAGCGGCACCCAGTTTCGCCCTGCAGGAGTTCCAAACTTTCTCCCAATTTATGTTTATGAGCACAAATCAAAGCCATGTTAAAACTGCAAACGCAGAGCTAGAACATAGTAGGTATCGCAGATGAAACGATATTTTTAAAAAGCCGTGTAATTATTTTGTGGGAGCCACACAATTCTGAATAAAATGCAGAAGACAGGAGACCGCGGAATCCAATCAGGTTGCCAACCTCCAGGTGGTATGAAATTCAAAATATGGCACAAGACAAATATTTCCCAAACAGGAAAATAACAATGCAATTGAAGACTGAATTCAAGACTGAAGACTTGAGAAAGTTTATACGAAATGGAATTATACCGGATTTCCATTGTACCACGTCATGTTTCCGTTGCCATGTGATGCAATATCTATGAACTCAATTTACAACGTATTTGATATGAACTGAGCCTTTGTGCCAGTATATTCTTATATTTTGTGTTTATTTTGGGATCAATTTTGACCCACTGTTACATATTTGTTGCTCCAGAAGTGTATTTGTATCTTATTTGTTCTCAATACATTCTTCTAATAGCAAGAATTGCATTGTTATTTTCCTATTTTGGAAACATTTGTCTTGTGCCATATTTTGAATTTCATACTCCTGTAAGCACTTGCAAGCCGTTCATTTGATTACAACCTCCGGGTGGCGGCTGGAGATCTCCTGCGGTTACAACTCACCTCCAGCCGACAGAGATCAGTTCGCCTGGAGAAAATGGCCGCCTTGGCCATTGGACTCTATGGCACTGACGTCCCTCCCCAAACCCCGCCCTCCTCAGGCTCCGCCCCAAAAGCATCCAGGTATTTCCCAACCCGGAGCTGGCACCCTAGCAGAGCTATTTCACAGAGGGTTGCCGTGTTAGTCTGTCTGCAGTAGCAGAAAAGGGCAAGAGGCCAGTTGCACCTTCAAGACGAACAAAAATATTTTCTGGTAGGGTAGGAGCTTTTCGTGAGCTGTGGCTCACGAAAGCTCCTACCCTACCAGAAAATATTTTTGTTAGTCTTGAAGGTGCAACTGGCCTCTTGCCCTTTTCTACTACTGCAGACAGACTAACAGAGCTGTGGCTCACGAAAGCTCATACCCTGCCAGAAAATATTTCTGTTAGTCTTGAAGGTGCTACTGGACTCTTGCCCTTTTCTACTACTATCAGAGCTATGTTCAACTGCTTTTGCAAAGCAGCAATCTCGGCAACAAACGCCGCTGCTGGCGGGCTCTACCAACGACGGAGCTCAAAATATGACGGGACCAGGCCGCTCCTCCCTTTCGCTTGGGCTGCCTCCCCACGGCTCTTTGCCCCAGCGTCTTCCCGTTCCTTTCTCCTTCCCACCCTCCTGGGTAAGTTTATCATCGACTGAACCCGCAGCGAACAGACCTACCTGCCCGCAGAGCCGCCCAAGCTCCAAACCGCGCATGCCGCCGGCTTCCCTGTCTGCGAGAGACTACGGAAGGGGAAGGTGCTTGCCCGAACACTCTCCCTCCGGAAACGGAAGCTGAAAGGAACGTTCCTAGAGTCGGTTCGGAGGCATTGGAACGGGCGCGGCGCGCTCGTGCAATTGGAGGGAGGCGGTTCTTGACGCAGGAATGGAGGCTTGTGCATTTATTCGTTCTTCGAGCCCAAAGGCATCATACGCTCAGACTCCCAATGAAATATTTAACGTGCATGCATAAAAGTCTATAACAGACATACATGTTGACACTTGCAACGTAGCCTGCTATTCAAGCCTACTCGCCGAGAAGCTTGGATTTGGCCTTTGCCCTAGGTTTCCAACAAATGCGTGTTTGGTGGCAAACGGGTTTGCTGCTGCGAAGCGTGCAAGTTTTAGAAGTTCCTTCGCATTTTACTCCAGTTTGGCAGAAGGGATGGTTAGAACCTCTCCGAGCTAAGTTTTCTGCTTCCAAGGAGTTATGTTTTATGGACTAGCCTTCTGGTGGCAAAAGGAAATCGCTGCAATGGGGAACTGGGGTAAGAAAAATAATACTCTGACTTTGCTGTTCACGTGGGTGTCCCCATGGCTTTGCCGGGACCTTTCCCAAAATTTTACAACAAAGCAGGTTTGGGGAAAGATGGTAAAAAGCCAGGGCTTGCATTTAAACACCATGTTGAACTAGAACTCTGCTTCTCAATAGCATCCAAGCTGAGACAAACAGTTCATGTGTACGTGACCTCAGTCAATTTTTACTTACCAGTCAAAGAAAGCTCTTATTTTACATTAACAGCATAAATAATGATCAGCATTAGTCTTTTAAACAAAAAATCAAAGGCTTGTTTTCTTAGCTGGGAGAATCATCAACAAACAATGCATTGTTTGTGAAAGGTGTTGTGCCTACGTTACCCCAGGTAGGTCTAATTAAGGATAATGCACTGGAGATCAGGAATTACTTTTACAGCTTATGCTATTTAATGGTATACCAATTTAACAGTACAAGCCAGAATCAGGTTTCTCCAGCTGAGACCAAGAGAAAGAATCACACTCCAGTTCATTGATCAACCTTTATATACTTCCAGCCATTGTCTTCAATAAAGATACATTTATATTTTTCCCATGGTGTCATTCTTGGCTACTGAAATCAACTTTGGCAGCGAGCAATTCTCTAATTGCGCCTGCGTTAGGTCCACACAGCGAGTTCCTTTGCAGGGAACAGCTACTTGTTGCGGTTAAAGGAATGTGTGCATGCTTATGCAGACTAAGTGAATGGAAAGGAAGATGAAGAGAGGAAGGGGGGTGGTTCTTGACACACGTTTATCTACATGGGTGTCACATCTAAAAGGATTCCTGCACCTGTTTATGTACACAGGGGCAGTTTTATAGTGCCACAGGTAAAAGCCCTTTATTGAGGGCACTTCAAAGGAACAGAGCATAATCCCAGAAAAGCTGCTGCTGTGTCTGCTGATTTTCAAGGAAATCCATCATGACTTTGATTATAATATTTCTTGTCTGTATTCATAGAAAGAATTCACTCCTGGCATCAACTTCCCTTATAGCCTGGGCCTGAACAAGACACTCTGTTGACCTCCCTGAGATTTTCTGTCCTGATTACAGATAAGACTAACCAAAACATTAAAGCTTTGTTGTCTTCTTGCCAGAGAGGGACAATGAATAGGAATGACAAAGGGTTAGTGCTGGTTTTTGGAAAACAGGACACAGAGGTGGCACTGCTGGTGCTGAAAACAGGAGCCTGAAGCAGTCACTCAGGTTGGCACACTTTGCACCTCAGTCACAGCACGCTGGCAAGCCTGCCAGTGAAATAAATCATGTCGCATACAAATCTACCCAAAATACATGCACAGACACAAATACTAAGATACAAAAATTTATTCTGTTAACTTTAGAAGTGACAGAACACAATTAAGATGGCAGTCACAGCAATCAAAATATACTTAATATGCTAAATGTTCTCCCATGTTTCAAAATATGGCCTACAGTAAAATTCAAGACAGGAGGCTTGCACAACCAATTCGTTTAAAAGTATCTTGACACATTTCATGTGGAATCCATTTTAGAATTATGTAGGAGCAAGGCTTCCATTAGTAAAGGTAGACATGACCCCTAAGAACAAGCATTAAGATAGATAAATGTACACCTTGGGGGCAGAACATATTAGATTGTCTTGGAGATGCCTACCCATGAGTGCAGCATAGGACTAAGAAGTGTTATGAAATTTCTCTCCTGTACTGAATAATTGGTGGTTTTCTTCAAGACAACATAAAGACACTACAGAACTGGAAATGTGATCCAGAGAAGCAACTTCTAAATTGGTGTTTAATAAAAAGTTAAAATGCTTGTTCTGTAAAGAGTTAATGTGAAAGATGGTTTTATTACAAAGCTCATATTTGCTGAATTAGAGCCAAATGTGTCAAGCAACTCTATTCAGACAGTGCATGTACAAGGTCATCCAGATATAGTAAAAATACCAAAAATGCTCATATGTTGTGCTATAGTACAGTTCATTTAAAAAAAACAGTGTTACTGATCCCAAAAGTCTTAAAAAGCAAACTGTAAGATGAAGTTTGACAATGCTTTTGTGCTTTATATAAAAATGCTCATGAAAACCAGCATTTCACAAATTATTCCTAGGATCTATATAACATGTTTAGTTTTTTTTGAAAGGGTGGGGGGTGGAAAGGATGTTTTAGATAACGAGTGTTCTGAGGCCTGCTTCTTTCAACAGAAGCAGGACCTTAACAAATAAATCATAGGAATTTCTGACCAGAGTTCTTTGCTATGTTTAAATACAGCAAACTAAAACAGAGAAGCTGTCTTGTCTTCTCTTCATCTGCAGAAAACGTTTGTCCTCACACTCTGATCTATGAGCTACAAAATTTCACCTCCAACATGATGAGCAAAGTTCTCAGAAGCAGAAGTATCCAAAAACCTCGAGCATGGGAACCGTCTAGGTTTTAGCTGAATCCTCTAATTGGTTTTGAGTGGTAAATAAGCCCTGAGTGGTAGGATGAGGAAGTTAGAATCACCCCAGAAACACTTTGCAGGAAAAGGCCTGAAGCAAGCCGACAGACCACTTACATGCTGCTAATTCACATTATCAGGTATTTCAGACAGGATGCATACCCAACAAACATCTGTTCCAAGGAGAAGCAACTGCAGATGTCTAGCCTCTTTTAAAAAAACCACACTTGCAACACTTAGCAGTAGAGGTGGAATGGCTTCAAGTAAAAAATCAGTCCCATTGGTGCAACTTTGGGCAACATGGGATTTTGTCCTGCTCATTAACCACAAGCATTCACGCAGAATAAGCAGCTTACTGGTGATTCATCATATGGTAGTGAGATCATGGTTGTCCATCTCATCCCCAGGCCCGCCCTACTCCCATGCACGAGTGCTTCATACCATAGTGTCTGTGCACAAAACACCCCCCAACAAGAGTACGTTCAAATTGCTCGGGCAATGGGCAGATTTGTGCAACATAAACTGAGCCAGCACACATTGGCACTTTCATATATAAGCACTGTGCTAATGAGATGCCCAGGGGTGCACAGCCAATAGGCTCAGAGGTGGGATAGACACTCACAGCAGGCAGGGTGAATGGCTACAATCCCAGCCACTCACCATAAGAACCGTATATGTGTTGTCTTGGTATTTTTTTAAGCTCTCAAGGAAGATGAAGGAGATGTTCTTCAGCAAATGGTAAATGTCCAGAGTACAGATTTCAGTAGTTCTGACAGTGAAAAGAAGTTGATGGCTCTTGCTCAGTAGCACCGGTAGTTCTGTCTTGCTGGGGTTCCACCAGCCTATGGACACTGGCATCGTCATCTAAGCTCTGCTCACTTCCCAAGCTTGGAACTGTCCAGGCGCTGCGACTGCCACCCATGGGATGAATTTTGAAGCGGATGCCTTCTGAGAAATTAAAAAAAACAAACAAGGAAAGACCAAACACACACCAAAAAGCCACAGGAACGGTGCAGCAACCATTGTGTACTTAGTTTACAAGATACAGTTCAGGCTCAACCTTTTACTATTCTACAGATCCTGTTCAAAACAAGCAAACTATCCCACCCATTTGCTGTCCAAGCCAACATACCAGCTCTTTTGAATGGGAATCCATTTCCCTGTGACGTTTCTAAATAAGCACTGCCTACAAGAAATCCAAGTAGCAGCTTTGAGAGCCCTGTGTCATACCTGGCTTGGCTGAACCATATACTTCTTCCCAGGTGTAATTAGCCAGGTTCACAGGTTGAGTTACCCAAGTATCCTTCATTACCATTTCCAGAGTTGTGCGGCCCTCTGGAAAAGGATGCAAGAGTCCAGAGAGGAGATTCATCAGGTCTGAGGAACAAAGAGAAAAAAGATCAGTAACTTGTACATCCATCTTCAGCTTGCCTTTCAATTATCTTAGGTTATACATTAGTTGTGCTTAGATTAGCAAAGAAAATCTAAATTCAGCATGCACTGTACTGCAATTTTTAACAGTGTTCAACAGCTTTCCCCTCCACTTTGATTTTCCCTTATCAAGGCAGTCCATTTGACTATGAAAATGTTTGAGGGAAAGTACCAACCTTTAAGCACCATGTGGTAAATTACACATTGTAGATAATGCAAAATGGGCTCATGCATTTGAAGGGATTGTCTGGATTACCTACTTCAGAAACAAAATCTTTCACAGCTATTTTGTTTTAAGGCTGAAGCATTCACTATTTAACCACATGATTCACAAGAATATCCCAAGATCTAGTGAACACACAGTTACCCGAATCGATATACACATGAAGGTCCTGTAATGTGCAAAGGTGTCCCCTTGCTAGCATGGAGCAAATGTGTATTTTGGACATTTTAAAATATATTTAAAATCTCAAATCTGTGTATGCCAAGGTCCAGATTAATACCAATACTCGAAAGAACAAGGGGGAATAAGCTTCTTAAACAGAAAAAGGTTTTATTGTAATTAACAGAAAAGGGACCAAATTAAATTAAGCAACGTTGTAGAGTAAAATGGAGGTTTTCTCCTCCAGGGAGAGAATAATATGATAAACCTCAGGCTGCACACACTTCACACAAAGATCCCAAGACTTGTGGGATATTCTGCTCAAAAGGTTTCATTTTTATTTTCACTGCCTCCTCTCCCTCCTCACACTTAGCTCATTGTGCAGGTCTATTTCACTCCAAACAATCTCCTATTCATTGGGCTTCTTGAAATTTAGCACTTAAGAGATAAGGGGTTGATTCTGTGTACACAGATTTGCAAAGGAACAACAGGATTAAGGTCTTTTTCTCAACTATGTTTATTTTACAACATTTTTGCTGTGAAGAGGCATGTTATCTCTGAACACAAATTTAGTTTTGAGAACTGCAAAACCAAGCATCAGTGACAATATCTTCTAGATAGAAAAATTGCCCAAAATTCTTACAGAAACCTCTGGAAGAGCATGACATCATGAATGTATTAATGGAATTCATTTCCCCCCAAATTTAAACATTGCAAGAATATACAGCCTCATATTACATAATTAAAAACTAATTCTTATTTCATGATGGAGAACGGAGCCTTGTTTACTCACCGTGACGGCTCCTTCTGTTCTGGGTTGAAGGGCATCTTGACAAACGCGGGTTTTACCATCACGTGCCCAGGGAGGCAGGACTAAATAAATTTTTTCACTCATTTCCTGTCTCCCTGGGCGGGAAAGCCAGTTTTCGTACTCGCCGAGCTGAGGAGACAGGTAAGTGCATACCAACCACAAGTAACATTAAGCACTTAAACAAACTTGTATGATTATGAACTCCTGCGTAACGAAAGGAACAAACATAGAAACATAAACAGTAAACTTTCACATGAAATGGAATACCAAGCAAGACAGCGGACATAGGGAGAGATCTGTCATGTCAAAAACCAGAAATAGTCCCCAAACGACTAATTCACCAGAATAATGGTCAACAGTAGGTCTTGGAATGACTGGGCGGGCAAGATGCCCTTCAACCCAGAACAGAAGGAGCCGTCACGGTGAGTAAACAAGGCTCCGTTCTCAGTTCTGGGTGCAAGGGCATCTTGACAAACGCGGGATATCCAAGAGCTATAACGCCGGGTGGGGTTCAAGAAGTATCCAAGACCTGCTGTAGCACCCTCCTGCCAAAGGCCGCATCAGCTGAGGCAACGGAGTCGATTTTGTAATGTTTAATGAATGTAGAGGCCGTTGACCAGGTGGCCGCTCTACAAATTTCATCTAGGGATGCTTGCCTACTAAAGGCAGCAGACGTGGAAGCGCTGCGCACAGAATGAGCGGTGATTCCAGCTGGAGGTAGAATTTTGGAAGCCTTGTAGGCTTCTGAAATGCATTGCCTGACTACTGTACTGATCGCAGCATTGGACATTTTCCCCCCTTTAGAAGGGTTGACTAAAGAAACGAAAAGTGCATCAGATTTTCTGATGGAGGCAGTACGATTAATGTAGACCTTCAGAACTCTTCTGAGATCAAGATGATGCCACTCCCTTTCTTTAGGATGTGAAGGATGTGGGCAAAATGAGGGAAGATGTAATTCCTGTGAGCGGTGGAAGAGTGAATTTACTTTAGGAATGAAGGCAGGATCCGGTCTAAGGACCACTTTGTCTCTGTGAAAAACGCAGAGGCCTTCCCTCATGGAGAGAGCCCTCAGTTCAGAGACCCTACGGGCTGATGTCACTGCGACAAGAAAGATGGCCTTCATTCTCAACCACCTTAGAGGTATTTCCTTGATAGGTTCGAAAGGAGGACGGGTAAGGGCGTTGAGCACTACATTGAGGCGCCAGGTGGGAAATCTATGGATCACAGGAGGACAAGTTTGAGTCACCCCTTTCAAAAAGGTTATGATGTGCTGATGTCTTGATAGAGGAGCATCAGCAGATGGTGACAAGACGGTGGATAATGCTGCCACCTGTCTGCGAAGGGTCGCGGCCTTGAGACCCATAGCCAATCCTTCATGAAGGAAATCTAGGATGACTGGTATGCCCGGGGAAAGTGGATCAAATTTTTTACGTCTGCACCACAGAACAAAGGCCTTCCACGAAGTATTATAAATCCTCCTGGTGGAGGGTCGTCTAGCCTCTAACATGGTGTCCACAACCTCAGAGGAATAACCCTCTCTTAGGAGGGACTGCCGCTCAATTTCCACGCGGTTAAGCGCAGCCATTGAGGGTCTGGGTGAAAAAGGGGACCCTGATGTAGCAGATCCGGGGATACCGGAAGTTCCCATGGAGGCTGAATGGATAATTCTCGTAGGCTCGGGAACCAAGGTCTCCTTGGCCAAAAGGGAGCAACGAGAATGACCGTGGCTCCTTCCCTTCTTATCCTTCTTATGACCCTCGGAAGAATGGGAAAGGGAGGAAACGAAAAGAGAGTTTCCTTGGGCCAGGGGGAGATGAGGGCGTCCATGTTCTCTGCCTCTGGATGAAAATACCGAGTCAGGAATCTGGGGAGGAGATGATTGCTCCCCGAGGCAAAGAGGTCCACTGAGGGATGACCGAACCTCTGAATGATCTGAAGGAACACTGACCTGTTGAGGGACCATTCTCCCTCGTCCAGGACTTGCCGACTCAGCCAATCGGCTTGGGAGTTGAGGATCCCTGACACGTGTTCGGCTGTCAGGGATAACAGGTTCGATTCGGCCCAGGAAAGAATGAGCACTGCTTCCTGGTGTAGTCTGGAAGACCTCGAACCCCCCTGTTTGTTGATGTAAGCTTTGGCTGATGTGTTGTCCGTTCGGACTAAGACATGCCTTAGATGTATGATATGTTTGAAGTGTTTCAGTGCGAGCCGGATTGCTCGGAGTTCCAGCAGATTTATGTGTAATTTTCTCTCGCTCATGGACCAAGTCCCCTGAGTTCTGAGATTTTGGCAAGTGGCTCCCCACCCTTCCAGACTTGCGTCCGTGTAAATTTGTATCTGATTTTCTATCACAAAATGTATGCCCCTGTTCAAATGGGAGGTCCTGCACCACCAGAGAAGTGATTGCCTGAACGGCCAGGGGAGGGGAATGGATTTGTCCCTGCTCCGAATGATGAAGTCCTGATGGGGTAGCAGGAGATTCTGAAGAGGTCTGAAGTGAAACCTGGCCCATGGTACCGAGCTGAGACAGGCTACCATTTTTCCCAATAACTTGGCCAGGTTCATTATCCGGCCATGACTGTATCTGATCGTGGTCTGGACCATTGACTGGATCTTGACCACCTTGTCTTGAGGTAGAATCACCAAGTTCTTGTGGGTGTCCAAGATGACGCCCAGGTGTTCCAGTCTTTGAGACGGGACCAGGTGACTTTTCTCTGTATTTATGAGGAATCCGTGGTAAGAGAGAACCTGGATTACTCTGGACGTGTGGGTCACGGCTTGATCTCTGGAAGGTGAGCAAATTAGAAGATCGTCTAGATATGGAAATAGGGTAATCCCTTCCAGACGGAGTAGCGCCACCAGCGTCACCAGGATCTTGGTGAATACGCGGGGGGCGGAGGAGAGCCCGAATGGGAGGGCCCTGAACTGATAGTGAGCGTTTGAGTAGCAGAACCTGAGATATTTTCTGTGGGTCTGGTGAATTGGTATATGTAAGTAGGCCTCCTTCAGATCTAAAGAGGTCATGAAGTGGCCTATCTGGAGGGCTTCCAGGATGGATTGGACTGTTTCCATTCGGAACTTCCTGTACCTGACCCTCCTGTTTAGATGTTTGAGGTCTAAGATAGCCCTCCAGTCCCCATTTTTCTTGGGGACTGTAAAGAAAATCGAATAGACCCCTTTGCCCTGATCCGGGAATGGGACAGGTTCTATAGCTTGAATGCTTAGGAGGTGGGAGATAGCCTCCAGGGTTCTCTGGTGTTTCTGCTTTTGTAGGGACCTTGGGGAATGTACAAATTTCTCGATTGGGATACGTGTGAATTCTATCAGGTACCCTGTGGACAATACCTGAGAGACCCAGGCATCCGTGTAGGATGGGTCCCACCTGGTGTGAAAGTGAAGGAGTCTGCCCCCTACCTCCATAAGACTGGCGTCACTGCTTGGAATTCTTGGAGAGTTTGTCTCCCCTGCTGCCGGAGAATTGTTGATGTCCTTGGAAGGGACGAAAATTCCTGGAGCCTCCTCTGCGAAAGGAAGACCTGTTGCCACCGTTCCAGGAACCCCTGCGGTTGTCCGGTCTATAAGGAGCCAATGTGTGAGAGGATCTAAAGTTTGGAAAGGAGGATGAAGGTTTCCCATCCTTCTTAAAGGACTTTGGGAGGACCTTCTTCTTATCTTTATTCTCGACTAGAATTTTATCCAGCCTGTCCCCAAATAGCTTCCCCCCCACAAAGGGATAGGACATGGTTAGAGTCTTGGTCTTCACTTCATTTTGCCAAGGACGAACCCACAAGGCTCTCCTAATTGCGATGTTGGAGGAGACAGCCCTGGCTGCGAATGACATAGCGTCAAGAGACGCGTCTGCCATGAAGGCCGAAGCCTTCAGAAGCCTGGTGAGGCCCTCTGATAATTTACGATTGTCACCAGTATACAATTGGATTATCTTTCTAAGCCACACAATAGATGCCCTAGCCATGATAGAAGTAGCCGCGGAGGCCTGAATTGCCAGCGTGGAGGCTTCATGCACCTTTTTGGACAGGGTCTCTGTTTTCCTGTCTAAAGGATCTCTTATATTCCCCATCCCATCCTCAGAAGGAAGATCAGGGGAGTGAAGGGCCGCAACTGGGGCGTCAATAATAGGGAGCTGGAACAGATTCATAGCTTGGGGAACCATAGTATAAAGTTTCTTGATATTAGCTGAGAATTGCCTGTTGGCCAGGGGTTTGTCAAATTCGGCCTGCACCTGGTTCTCAAAGAACTCAGGGAAGGGAATCTCCCAAACGCGAGGTTTAGTGCTAGGAAAAAATTCCTTGGTGCCCTTCTTTCTTGATTTTGGTTTGGGATCTGTAGTAGGATCGGGGTCCTCATTGAGGTCTAATGCTACCAGTGCCTTGTTCAACAGGCCCTGAAAGTCCTCTGCCAAGAAGAGGCGAGGGTGTTGTTCTTCTAGCAGGATGGGATTATCCTCATCGGAGTCTACTTCTCCATCCTCTTTGCTTTCTGGGTCAGATACTACTGAAACCAGATCTTCCATAGGCTGTAGGGGCTGTTGGCCGGATTGAGACTTTAGGGCTGCCTTAGTGCGCCAACGTGATGGCTGCCCTGTCGGATTGCCCTGGGCCTGAAGAATGGGATCAGAAATAACATTGGAAGGGCCCGGTTCACCCGCCTGAATAAGTGGGGCAATGGACTGACTCAGGGCATTCATCATCTGGGCTTGTCTATCCAGTACACCATTAAATAAGGCTAACATTTCCCTTCTAGAAATAGGAGCATCGTGCTCCGATTGGAGTACATTACCCCCCTGCGATCCGAGTGGATTTCCTTCCCATGGTGAGCTCCTGAGGCCTCGGGAACACCTGGGGCCTCCTCTGGAAACTCGGCCTCATCGGCGCCATTTTGAGGCGGCTCGTCCGAGCGCGCCTTCTTTGGAGCCGTCGGTCCTCCCGTTCCGCGCGCGGTGGAACCGCCGTTCCGGCCGCCGGGCGCCTCCTTGCGCCTCCGCCCTGTCGATGCGACGAGGGCTAGGTCATGGTCCTCCTCGGACAGGAGGTCCGAGTCGGAGTCCCTCCTGCCGTCCGCCATCTTGCCCAGCCGAGCGAAGTGGGGGGGGGCGAGAATTGAGGGAGCGGGCAAAGACACGGAGAGGGAGGGAGGATTGCGTTCGCAATCGGGAGCAACACCGGGGAAGGACGAACAACGGAGGATAGGATCGAAGACGGAGGGCAGAACGTACAGGGAAACACAGAAAGAAATTTTCTAACGCAAGCGGAGTTCTCTGACCAAGCTGCCACCCTAAACGAGGCAGGACGGAAACTGGCTTTCCCGCCCAGGGAGACAGGAAATGAGTGAAAAAATTTATTTAGTCCTGCCTCCCTGGGCACGTGATGGTAAAACCCGCGTTTGTCAAGATGCCCTTCCACCCAGAACTGAGAAGAGTTGGTTTTTATACCCCGCTTTTTGCTACCTCAAGGAGTCTCAAAGGGGCTTACAATCACAATCCCTTCCTCTCCCCACAACAGGCACATTGTGAGGTAGGTGGGGCTGAGAGAGTTCAGAGAGAACTATAACTGGCCCAAGGTCGGCCAGCAGGCTTCATGTGGAGGAACTGGGAATCAAACCCAGTTCTCCAGATTAGAGTCCGCCGATCTTAACCACTACACCACGCTGGCTGAATAATCTTTGGACAATAGTGTATCTTAAACAGAAAACTATCTTTAAATAGATTTTTCCACAAAAAACATATTTTTAAAAAAAATCCAATTTAAATTTTAAAAATTGATTTTTATCCACCCTGTATGGGGCAGAAAAGTCCAAACCAGAGAATAATTTTAAGAGTTTCAGAAAACTGTTTTATAGCCTCATCATAATTGGAGAGGCCAGGATTTGTGTCATAGCTGCTTCAGAGCAAAGTAAATAAGTACCAGGATTGCCAAACAGATTCCCTTCTGACAGATCTGCAAGAGAAGGCCTCAGACAGTCACAACCTACCTTTCTGCCTCATATATTCAGGCTCATCTAGAGATCTGAGATGAGAGGGGAAAAGAACCTGGAGGACATGTTTCCACTTCTGGATGCTCAAGAGGGGCTCATGTCAACATTTATTGGCAGTCACAGAGCCACAGATCCTTTACCACCAACTAGAAGGCCAGACAAGATGCAACAAGAAGAAAAACTGGATATATGTTTATTTAGACAGTCCAGATGGGGTGTGAGCTCCCAATGGGCTCATCTTATAAAGAGGCCTAGAAATCCAGCTGCAGGCCTATTTCTTCTCTCTTCTGTTTTCTAATTCCTTGAATACATTTGTGAAATGCGTACCTGCAGACACACTGAAGGGAGGTTGTAAGATGGCCTCCATGGTTTCTTCCAGCTCACAAAAAGGATTTTCTCCAAAGATTAATGTATAAAGTGTGATTCCAAGTGACCACATCTCCAGTTCTGGTCCTCGATACCTACAGTAGAATACGTAGTTCAAGAGGCAAGCCTATAACTATATTTGCAAGGAAGTCAAGCAAAACGGGAACACAGATCAAAATGAAGTCACATTTAAAAACACACACCCCAAATTAGGATTTGTGCTTAATAAGAGATTCCTCCTTCTCATGACTCAACAACGCTAGCTTTGGTGGCTTCCCCCACCCTTCTGAAGCTTCGGACACAGTAGGAGGATCAAAAACAGTGTTGGGGGAGTGGTGTGTGCTGACATGTCTGCCAACAGTCAGGGAGAACTCTGGAATAGTAGTAAGAACTCAAAAAAGTAGTAAGAAAGGTGAAACCCCTCTGACTGATCACTAAGGAAACACTGTCTTTGCCCCCTTTTAACTACTAGGGATCCTACAAGCCCTGCCCTCAGCTGAATCCATGACTGTTGGAAAGGTGTAAAGAGTTTTACATTAAAAATTATACATACGGATTGCCTGACAGCACTTCTGGAGAGCAGTACTCAATCGTCCCACAAAATGTATAGAACAGCTTGTCTGGTTCTAGGTAGGCAGCCGAGCCAAAGTCTACCAGCTTAATCGTGAAATCTTCAGCAATGATGATGTTCTCGTCCTTGATATCCCTGTGAAGGATACTCGTGCATCGTAGATAGCCCACTGCAGACACCAGCTGACACACAGACAGGACCAAGGATCAGAACGTGCACCACTACAGACAATATATGTAGTTTCTAATTATAACCTGAAAATACATTACTATTCCTGGCTTTCGGCCCTGAAATGGCATTTATTTGTTTAAGGAAGGAAGGTGTATAGCATCTCTGAAGCACTACTTCTACAGTCACTTGGCAAAATACAAAGAAATATGTACCGTCCTAAATCCCACTGTGATAAGTGGGATTTCGGCAAGTCTGACTTTCTGTGGATAACAGTCACTGTTATGCCACTCTGTCAGGAAGTTTACTAGTTCACCTCTCTTGCTAGAGTCTTTTCATTAAGTTTAAAATTCATATCCAGAGAATTCTATGGTGGAAACGAAACATTTGCTATTAGGTATAACACAAAAAGGCTAACACAATTTTAGATGTTATTAGAAGACCTAGGTTTATCCAAGATATAGGAAGAAATAATATCACAGTATTTGGTTTTGGCTACTAGCATGTCCAAAGACAAAAGACAGTGAGTGTTGAACTGTCTTCTCAGTTTACGTAGGACTATCAAATATATCTTCCTTATTGTAACTACTGTCATTTTATATTATTTATCCATTTGTTTTTTTAATGAAAGTAAAGCCAATGCTTCCAAGATTTCCTGTGCTAGGCTCTGTTTGCAGGTAGACCACATGGTGGAGATTAGGCTCCTAGGAGCATGCAGTTCTTTCTAGCCTGACCCAGCCAGGTGTCCATGCCTATAAAAACCTTAGTAGCATTGCCAATTACTAATGAGAATGCCTTTATACATACCATTAAAAAGTTAACAAAATCTAAAAATAAGGCATTCAAATACACACTTCCTATAATGAATGGTGCAAGATCTTAAAAAGTCAGACTAGGCACAACATTTATAGTGCAATCCTATGCAAAGTTACTCCAGTTTAAGCCCACTGAAATTAATGGGCTTGAGCAGAGTAACTCTCTTTAGGATTGTACTGTTAGTTTGGTAACTTGAAGCTCTTTTGTTCAAGCTATTTCAAAATGGTGTTGGCTGCATGCCCCATTGGAACAAAGGGCTAGTCAGTAAGAAAAACTAAAGCCCTGCTTGCCATAAGCACACCCATACCTTCCTGGAATTCTCCTCACAGTTTGTTTTCTAAAACAGCAGCTCTCTGAGGTCTGTGGATCCTTAAGGAGTGTGACAATACTCTGGGGTTGGGGAGGTCCTGAGGAATGCCTTTAGGATGGTGCAGCCCATCCCTGCCACAGTAGACAAAAGCAGGACATGCCAATCTCCAGCTTGCAGCATGTCATTCCTTTATTTCCAGAAGCTGCCCTTACTCACTGCGTGGGATATCCCACCAGTGGTAGAGAAGTGACAGCCAGGGGAGGAAAGCCAGAAACCTTCAGGAGGGAAAGCCCCACCCCTGGATTTTTAAAGGAAAAATAGGAACATTTGGAAAGCACTGAAAAATGCTGCCACTTCTTCCCAGCATGATTCATTCTACAATAGTCATAATTAAATTGAGCACATGACTCCAGAAACACCTGATTCCTTAAAAAAAAAAAAAGTATTAATCTTGAATATTCATAGGTAATCCATCTGTACCACATAGACGTAGAGGAAAATGGGGGTTTTGCCCACAGCTTGATGTGCAAAGCTTTTGTTTGAATACCATTTAAAAAAAATGTGTGGGAGATCTTGAACACGAATCTCCCATATAACATGTTTAGGGTCCCAGAAAGAAGGGAAGGGCAGCCATGAAGGAGCTAGAAAAGATTCTTAAGTGTAAGGATGTGTCACTGGCTACCAAGATCAGGTTAATTCATGCCATCGTATTCCCTATTACTATGTATGGGTGTGAGAGCTGGACAATGAAGAAAGCTGATAGGAAGAAAGTAGGTTCTTTTGAAATGTGGTGTTGGAGGAGAGAGTTACGAATACCCTGGACCGCCAAAAAAACAAATCAGTGGGTTTTAGATCAAATCAAGCCTGAACTGACCCTAGAAGCTAAAATGACTAAACTGAGGCTGTCGTACTTTGGACATATTATGAGAAGACAAGAGTCACTGGAAAAGACAATCATGCTAGGAAAAGTTGAAGGCAGCAGGAAAAGAGGAAGACCCAAAAAGAGATGGATTGACTCTATAAAGGAAGCCACAGCCCTCAATTTGCAAGAGCTGAGCAAGGCTGTTAAGGATAGGACACTTTGGAGGACATTGATTCATAGGGTCGCCATGAGTCGGAAACGACTTGACGGCACTTAACACACACAGGGTCCCAGGTGTAAGAAAGAAGCTATCATAACAGCCGGGCTGGCTCAAAGGGCATGCTGGCCTTGAGAGGTTCACGCCCTAGGGAATTACAGCTGGGATGGTATTGGGAACAGCTGAAACTAATGAGGCCCATGATGTGAAAGAGGGAGGGTTTTTCCACAGAAGAGGGATGCTTTCTGGGCTACAGGAACTGGCAGTAAGACCATACGCAATCAGTTTTGTTTTGTGAGTAGTTAGCACGGTCAACTTTAGCTTGTTGCCAAAGGAAGGGGTAAGGCAGTTTCTAGCTCAGGCAGTTCTGAACTGAATAACTGTGCCTCAAAGATACTTGTGTCCCTAGCTGGCAACAAATTTTTAATAGGGGCCATATTTTTGACTATGCAAGTAATGGAGGCCAATACTGTTGGCCTCGCCCGCTAACTTATACTCATACAAGCCAAGACGTAGGTCCTTAAGCCATTTCTTCCAGTGTGGAGAGAACAGGGAATTAACAGAGCACTTCCCTTTGGAATCTTTGCTGCCCAGTGGTAATTTCTGGAGTCTTGGGCACAGGAGGGAACAGGTTAAGTACTTAAGGTACAATTCACCCAAGCCTTACTTGCTGTTCACAAGATGGGAGTGGGGGGTGGAATCAAGACTCCTTTGCTTGCAGTCACCTTGGATGAGCCACATACTTGTATGTGTGTGCACACTGGGGGTGGGGGGAGTTGTCACCAGATTAGGGATTATACTGGGGACCGGAATGAAAGCATTTTGGGAGTCATATTTGATCCAAAGTTGCCAACTAGGTTACCCAGACTTATTTTTGTCCTAATTCTTTCATGCTATCCATAGAGTAAAATTGTCTTTGAAATTAGTAAAATGCTTTTAAAGAAAAAAACATTTCATAGGACAGTTTTTTGGCGCCCCCCCCCCAAAATTTCCATCAAAAAAATGGGGGGGGGAGTCTGCAGGGAAAAGTCGTCCCTCTCCTCACCACATTTTCATTTGGTTTCCCCCCCCCTGAACTTTCACATCTCTATTGCTGAATCAAATCAAATCAAGATGAGCACTCTTTGCAAGAACTCCAGCAACAACCAGATTCTGGGTGGCTCATTAGCCAGTGGGCCACTGGTGGACCATGGTATACCTTCTGCCCACCCCTAACCACATTTGGTACGTGTGGAAAAACAGTCATTCATTTCAGGAGGCAAAAATGTCTATTATAATGAGGCTGTTTACCTCCATTAAAAATGGTACTTTGGAAAAAAATATCTGAAGTACTTTTTATATGATAAACTTTGGTGATAAAAAGTAAAATTGTTAGAATTCACTAGGTAACCTCTCCCAGGCTCTCAAGTGAGAGAACATCAATATATGACTCTCAACATGGTGGAATCTGTAAATACTTAAGACTGGAACCATGAACAGATAAAGACAGCTCTTTCTAAAAATCCGAGGTAAGCCCCAGGTTTCTAGAAAAATCTGAAATATAAAAACAAATACATTGAGGGGTTAACCCTCCCCCCCCCAATAATGGAAGCAGAGCCAGTACCCTTAAGAAAGGAGATCCTAGTGGCTATTGTGGAAGTTGCTAAGCAACCACAACAGTATTGCCACTGTCCAAGCTTTGGTTTCAGTCAGTAAAAGGGAGGGGGAAGGGCAGGGCCTTTTCCAGGGCTGTTTTGGCCTTTAAAGGAAGACTCATCAGGATTGGCAGCAAGCACTCTCCAACTTGCTACCGTCCAACTTGCTGACTCACCCTGGCCCAGTTGTTGGGGAGAAAGATGCGGTATAAATGAAGTAACTAAATAATAAATATAGCTGAAGATGGGATGCAGATAAAAGGTAGGTTGGTTGGTGGTGGGTAGGAGAGAAGGAAGCAGTGAAATATGAGGATATGGGGGCTGCCAGGAGGACGGAAAGAGGAAATATATGAGGAAGGGGATACTGGATCCCCACCATCCAACTGGGCCTGGCCCAATGGCTGGCATTGTGTGACTGGGCCAGTTTTCCTGGGTAGCGGCTGCCAGGAAGAGGGAAAGCTGAAGAGGCGGGGTAGATAAAAGTATCTTGATTGGTGGGGTGGGAAGGAGAGACAGACACAGGAAAAGGGAAGAGTTTATGGGGACTTTCAGGAAAGGGAAACAGCATATAGTATAGTGGGGGATGGAATGAGATGACACCCCACAGGTCCTGACAAATGCCCCATTTGTATTTTATTTTATCAGCCAACTTTTCCTTCCAATATTATCAACTAACCCATTGCATGATCGTTTCTTTGCAGATTTCACTTTGGTCAGGTCTTACCTGTCTGAATATGTAACTTGCCAAAGGTTCATCCATATTGGGCTGGTTATCAATGAAAGTGAAGAGATCCAGACCTGGCCCGTGCTTCTCCATCACTAGCTGGAAGAACTGCTGGTTCTCAAATACATCTAGCACCTGACGAAAAAAACCATGATTCTCAAAAAAGTTTTTTCACAAAAATTATATATCACGGCTTCAAAAAGAAATGTCCATCCTCTTAACCTAGTCCTACATTTTAATAGAACTACTATAGTTTGTCCACAAGATCCTTAGGGATTGTTGTATCAGCAAGATAGTTCAACAGGACACATTAAGAAGTGGACTTTATTGCTGACAAATGCCTATAGTAGATCAATGGCAAAGACTGAGTCTTCCCATTATACTTCTATTATCTAACATTAAATTAATTAAGCTACATCTTAATAGCTGTGCATTTGCATGCTGAATGAACTATACCTTAATAATACTGGGGTGCTGCAGCTTTACCAGGATCATAATTTCTTGAGTTACTCTCCCCAACTCAGGATCATCTACCCAGCAGTTATCTAACACTTTCTCCTTCCAAATGAACTTCACAACAACCTGGGAATCAGACAAAGGGATACAAATCCAAAGAAGAAAACAAAGGTGGGGAGAAGGAAGGAAACAGTGCCATCTTAAACAGGGTTATACTCTTCTAAGTCCATTGACTTCAATGGATTTAGAAGGACATAACTGCTGATTGCACTGTAAGCAACATATTTCTTTTAAGAACACTTACTGACATTAAAATCTGAGCGGCTGGATTTCAAAATGCATATTTGACAGTCCAACTATGTCCATGTGTGTTTTTGTTATAAAAAATGGTTTTATGTTATGTCTTATGCTGCTGTTTTAATGTAATTATGATTTTATGCAGTTTTGAAGGCGTTTTAATCATGCTTTAATTGCTATTAATATTTATCGTGAGCTGCTTTGAAACTTGTGCTATATATGCTGTATGTTTCATAAAATAAACCAGAAAATGCTGTGAAAAAGGTCAACTAGTGCTTTATGTTAATATATTTTGAAGAACTCTGCAAAAAGTACACAATACAAAAATCATTGCCAGGTAACTTACTTTGACAAAATCATCTATTCCATGCATATACCTATCTGAACTGATATAAATAAAGCCAAGGATTCTGGATAACTACAACTATAATAGTTAAGATGTGAGTCCTTACAGACCAACAAGATTTTCAGGGTAAAAGCTTTCAAGAGTTAACACTCCCTTCATCAGATACAATGAAAAATCTGAAAATACTTTAATTAAACAAATAAAGGGACTATCAATTGATGATTCTGTTCACCAGAGAACAAGTTTTGCTCTTTCACCTCCTTGTGATCCTTTTTGCATCTGGCTGACCAGACAAAGCCAAAAGCTCCTCTGCCGATGAGACCAAGCGTGTCGTATTTCTTTCCATACTTTCCCTCACAAGCCTTCAGCCTTTCTAACTCTTCAGTTCTTCGTGAATTCTCAAACAAGGGTGTTGTTTTGATCAACTGCAGCAGAAAGGAACAGTCAGAAACACACTACAAACTCTGTGTGAGATTACAATACATTTATAATCTAAAGAACCAGAGGCGCATTGAAAATTAAGTTACGGAAAGGTGGATGCCACTGGCCCCATTTATATACTCTGTGGTTTTGGTCTGAACTTGGATCCAATAGAGCATTTCCGCAGACAATGTCTCCCCATGGAGTGTGACCTTCCCACCTCTCCTCTCCTGCTATAGCTCAAAATGCTCCCCAAAACACTGCTCCTGGAAAATGAGAAGTCTGAGGGAGCATTTTGGGCTACAGTGGAAGGGGGAAGTCATGCTCCACAGGAGGAAATTGTTCTGACAGTGGAAAAGCTATTTGGGATACAAGCTTAAGCCTCATGTTCTAATTCATTCCAGATTGTGCAACCTCTCTCCACCAAAAAAAACCCCTGCAACATTGGTTGCACTCTTATTTGCTCATAAACCTTGGCCTGAACAGGTAGAAGTCCAGGAAATACCCCAGTATACTTACTTCTACTAAGCTGAGTGCAGACACATCAGCTAAGGTCTGGGAAGAACTAGCCAAACTGGAAAGAAGCATCTGTGTCTTGGCTGCTGCTTGTTTCTGGCTCTGGAAATGGTCTCTCATAACCCAAATACAGAAAAGAGCAGAAGGGTCCTGCAGTTCCACACGCTTGACTTCAAAGATTATAGCTGCAAAATATAAAGCCCATCAAGAAAGCACTCTGATACCCACACAACGGTAGTATTAGGATTGGACAAGGGCCAGGGAAATTTCACACCTTATTCCCAGGATGAAATTCTGAAATCCACATACACAGTTCCCTGGATAGGATTTTAATATCAAAGCTGATAAGTTTTATTTGGTCAAGTTCTAAACATAATCAACAGGGGTTTAATTACTAACAAATGAAACAAATGACTATTGGAAGAAAGGCCAATAACACTGGCATTGTATAGCTGGAACACCACTACACAGAAGGCTGGAGCAAATGGCTTCCTTTCCTAATCCTAAATTCAGACTGTTTTCTCTTTGCTACTATTTTTCATTCCAATTCTGGGTAGAAGATTCTTGTCTGAGCTGATTCTTATCTTTTTCAAGACCTTTATTGGCATACAATACAATAAATGATCCATACAAATGATGAATAGCTATAGGGAAATAAGGAATATTGGACACCATCAATCATTAACCTTATCCAATCTGTTTTTGATTACTGAACTTAAAAAAACAGCTACTTTTTCAGTTATTTCGGTTGACAAGTCATTAAGAAGACAATAAACTTTCAGGGCCTCTGACTTTCCTGACATATTAGTTAAAATAGGATCAAGTAGATTGTAACAAATAACATCAAACTGAGGACAATAAAGAAGGATATGGGAAACCGACTCAATTGAATTTGAGTTGCAGGGACATAGCCTCGCCGAATGTCTGGTTTGGTTATATCTTCCAAAGGTAACAGCTGACGGGACAGCATTGCACCTAGCAAGTGCAAACGCTCTACGCATTTGCAGGGCATCTAGGGCAGACAAATAAGGAGCCAGTCGACCGGTAGTTAGGGGAATTTCAAAACTCAAAGGGGAGCAAAAATTTTTGGCAAGGCTATCAAGGGTTTGTAATTCAATGTCCAGAATTCTACGTTTAACCATTTGATATGCACTTAAGAAGGGAAGTGTAAACAGAGAATCAATGGAAAGACCCATTAGATTTTACCCATTATACTAATTTACCAATTAGAGATGTTGAATTCAGACAGCATATGATGTAAAAAGCTCCTGGGATCGGCTTGGAAGTGTATCCGCAGCCAATACTTGATTGACATAAGCCAGGCTCTTGTTTCTACCATGGCAAGGCCAGTTTCTAAGCATAGGGCTGCATAAGGGACACAACATGGGAAACTCATGATTTTTCAAACAAACTTGGATTGTACCCTTTCAACACAAATATCAAAGGCATCAATCCATACTGGAATGGCATAGAATAATTGTGGAATTACTTTGGCCATAAAAACTTTCAACGCAGTTGGAACAAATTGATTACCCCTGCTGAAAAAAAGCGTGAGATAGCCAGTGCACTAGTGGTGGCAATATTAACTGCTGATTTACGATGACGTGACCAAGACATATTATAGGCAAAATAGAGGCCTAGGTATTTGAATTGCTTTACCTGCTCTATTTCTTTTCCCGCAAATATCCATTTTTGGATTTTGCAGGACTTGGCAAATACTAGTATTTTGGATTTCTCATAATTCAGTTGTAGTTTATTAGTAGAGAAATAATTTAGGCATCTATTCATCAAATGTCTGAGGCACACCCTTGTGCGAGAAAGTAATGCTGCATCATCCGCGTAAAGTGGATACATGGGTGGTGCCAGGTTTAGGGGAATGACAGTCTTCTAATGCTAAGAAAAGAGCTAAATCGTTAAGAAAGAGATTAAATAAAAAAGGGGCAAGAATACATCCTTGCTTGACTCCTTTGGTAAAGGGGATTTTAGGTGTTATTTCTCCTGAGATTGGACATTTGATTTGGCAGATAGTAAAAGAGTATAGTGAGACAATTTAAATAACCTCTTGTCCATACCCAACTGACGCAGTTTTGCCCACAATAGTTCTCTGTCAATTGAGTCAAATGCACCTTTGAGATCAAGAAAGGCTGTGTAAAGTTTAATTTCCCAGATTTAGTATACTTTTCAGCCAAGTGCGCTAAGGTAAGATTCTTATCTTTCTGCAGGTTTCATGTATTTTTTTTTCAATCATAGGTGGGTAAGAATGCGTTCATTTAAAAGCATTATAGGGAGAGAACTAACCATTGCTTTGAACTTACCAAGTCGGGAACCATCTCTATGGTAGCAGTTACCAGTATAGCTGCCTTCCAAAACATCACATTTCAAAGTATTTGTTGGGGACTGCACAGCTTCAAGTTTTACAGGTGTTGATGTTACCTGTTCCATGCTCTGCTGCTTTAATAGCGTGAATTCTTCTTGGGAACAAACATCATTCAGTGAAGGTCTTTCCACCTGATCCCCCACGCTTGTGGCAGCCTTTTCAACCTCTGAAGTACAGCATCTAAGTATATCCTTGTTAGACTGCACTGGATGCTTGGAAGAGATTAAGCTCTTCCAACAGTTTGATGGAGAACCACCACTCATAAGGAACTGTATCTGATCATGAGCAAATGATTCTTCTGCTTGGTCCGGGGACAGGCTGAAGTTTTCCTCTTTAACCGAGCATGTCTTCTTTGGTTCTGTGGAAGCAGAGGAGTCTGAATTCACCTGTACATGACTCCTCAGTGCCAGTTCTGTCAGGCCACAGCACACTGCAGCTACATCATCACCCACACTGTTGCCAACTGCACTTGCCAATGAAGAGACACCATCAACGCCTTGTGTTGCTGCAGGAACAAAATGGCTATTGGTCCTATCATTAGGCAGAAAGGCTGTATTTTCTATGGCAATATTTCCAAAGTCTGGACTTTGTGTGTGTGGCAGGTCATCTGTTTCTCCCAGGTTTCGTTCAGGACTTGATACAGTTCTACGCATCACCTCATCCAGTGCGGGAGCCCGAAATGACGTGTGCACAGTGTCACAAGGCAGACTGACCTCAGGTCCTAAATCTCCATCATCTAACCGATGTCCAACAGTCTGACTACACATGGCAGACTTCTCTCCTCTCTTGTTCACCACATGAAACTCTGTAGTGCTACTAGAACTATGTGTATCCAAAATATCATCATTTTCTTCCTGAACTAGGTGAGGAGCACTGCTGACACGATTGCTATCTAGTTCTTTAGATTTCTCTTGATTTAATACGTGCGGTTCTGAATACAACTGTTTTGCAAGATGTAGTTCAGCCTGCTGTGCAACATTAGGCCCTACATATTTTGTCTTAGTGAATCCATCAACATGTGGACTCTCAGAAGGAAATACTTCACCACAGGCAGGCGTATCACTGATAGGCGTGTAGTCTGTTCTGTGAAAGAAAACATTTAATAGCTATGTTGCTTCCCCCCTGTTTTGTTACCAACACCCCTGTTTTGTTACCAAGACCTATCACATTCTTTAAGCCCAGGAGATGAGGATTTTCTTCACTTTCCAACTTTCTCTTGAAGGAAACATGCGAAAACCCAAACAATGGCTCTTTTAGAAGGCTTATCAAAACATTTTTATTCTGTCAAGCCTTCATGCCTTACTGTGTTACAACAGTATGTCTGAAAGTCCAACTGTTTTAGCAATGCAAAAATATATCATTTATAACTAAGTTAGCATATAACATTGTATTATGAATTGCAAAAGTATAAATGCTTTAGTTTTCTACAAGCAAAATTGTAAGCATACCATGTGTGAGAGTGCGTGTGTGTGTGTGTGTGAGAGAGAGAGAGAGAGAGAGAGACCTAAAACACTTTCTAACTTTGACCTGCATGTACAACCTACCCATCCAGTGGTCTGGAGGCCTCTGGGGGAGACGACATAACAGAAGACAAGCTAGCCACGCTTTCCTTCGTCGCACAGGGCCCCTCGCCATCACTTCTTGATAATTCCTGCTGCTGTTCTTCCCTGGGTAACAAAGCCACATCTCCAGCAATCAACAGGCTGGTGCCTGAGACAAAGAAAACAGCAGTCAGCCATGCACTAAAACAATCTAAGGGATACCTCACATGTTAAAATGTTAAAGGATACATGGTTTCCTACGCCACTTTTAATGTGGGAGCTTAAAATATTACAGTTTGGCAAATACACAAGTTCTATAACCTTTATCTGCTTAATCTGCCACGAATGAAGCAGGCCTAATACAATCATCACAGTTAGCTGAAATTATGGTTCTCAAGTCTGATGCAGGCCTCTCTAAGATGTGGGCAACCGTTAAAAGAAGCACAAGCTCCTCTGCAAGAATATTATTCAGACTGGGACATAAGATGAAAGTTCCACAGCTTGTATGGGTATATAGGACAAAACCCTCCCTTATGCTCTCAGCCTTTTTTAACCAACTGAGCAACACATCGTTGCTTTGCGTCTATTAACTATGGGAAACTCAACTAACATTTTAAGTGAGACTAGTAGGGTTATTTTTAGACAGATTGGTGAAGGAGCTGCACATCCAGAGAATGCACTCAGATGAACTCTTGTACCATATGACTCAAAAACCAAAGGACCAATACATGCGGAACTTGTTTGTTTTATATATTTACAGCAACTCAAGAGACTGACAAAAAACGTACATCTCTTAAGTTCTACATTTTGCCTTAAACACTGTGATGCTAATGGGGAACAGTTCCTGATATCAAAGTTCACCAGTTGACAAGGAAAGCTAAGTTTCAGATACACATTCTTTCATCAAGTGAAAAGCATTTCGCGTGGTGTAACAGTTTTAAGATTACACCCTGTTTGTTTGTTTTTTGCAGTTAGGTATGCCAGAGAAAAGTGAAAGCAATAGAAACAAAGCTTCCATCAAAGGAGAGGATGTGTAATGACATGTAATTTCCAAGTCAACAGCATTCTACATGTAAACCAATCAGAAGACATCTTTTTTATGCTCTACCCATTCCAAAGTAAAAGTACCTTCAGTTTCCACTGTGCTACAGGCATCCACCTGGGTTCCACTAAATTCACCAGAGCTCACATTTTCTGCATCTGCACCATCTTCAAGAGATGGCAATGGCAAAGAAGACTCATCAACTCTGTCCATGTACTTATAAAAACCCGGAATCAGGAATGTGATGTTCTAGAATACAAAAAACAACATTACAAAAACCCATCCCCTTCTTTTTGCAATGTGGTGATACAACACCAATACGACCTGTGATGGAGTAGAAACAGCAACTGAATTGCTTTTTTCAAAAAGGTGTGCGTATTGGACTTTGTTCAATATGTAGAAATGCATCACCGTTGTAAAACGCAGTTGGCTTATGAAAGCTCCAAAGTGAGCTTCTCCTATCCTCTGGCAGAAGGAAGCTAAATATTTCTGGCAACCTAATTAAATTTAAGCTAATTCCTAGCCAAGATGCCCAGCCTCTTGATCAGCTGCCCCCCTCCTTAGCACTCAGATGAGGAATGGACATTCGTTCTAAAACTTATGATACATTAAGCCTAAAAAATAACTCCTCTTTATTTCACAGAGGTATTGCCCAAGAGAAAGAAATAAAATTTTACCTTTCCCAGCAATTCTCTTTTTTCATAGCCAAACAGCATTAAAGAAAATGCATTGTTGATTCCATTAATTGTACCATCTGCCTGAACTGTTATCAGGCCGCTGATAGTGGTAAACACCCAGACAGTAGCAGAGAAAGAACACTCCATGGAGAAGGCTGTTGTGTGGTCTTCTGCATTTTCAGATTCAAGTACTGGCACAGGGTCATCTAGTACCGAAGTAGCCTTTTCAGGAGGAAAGTTCACCTTCAGCTTCAGGCTTAGAGGAAACGTCGTACCCTCCCTTGCTCTGCCCACAGACCTCTGAATCTTGAAATTCTGAAAGAAGCAGTTCTCAGTCACATGACACATTACAACTCTGTGCTCACTCAGATGAGATACAGTCACATTGACAGCACAATCAGCACAATCAGAATTCAGACTAAATTGCTCAGGATGGTTACTAAGACCCACGTCAGAGCAATGTAGCAGTAAGCCCATATGGTGTCCAGCCAATGCTACATGCATATAAACCCAACACAAATGGGGCTGCACCAGAATACCAGCCACACCCTGCCCCCAGTGTAATGTTGCATTGGCAAAAATACTGAAGGATGTAGACTTGGGAGCGAAAAACACTCTCCCCACACTCTTCAGTGCCTACAACAGCCATGACCCAACTTAGGATACCAACTATATCTACGAACAGTTACAGCTCTCTAAGCACCATATAAACCCAGTTAGGGCATCCATATCTTAAATGATAGATTTCACAGCATGGGGCCCTATCTCTCTAGCCTCACGAGATGCACCGAACACATGGCAGGAGCTTTGGTGATGAACACTCTAGAGCACTGGTTCCCAACAGGTGGTCCACGGACCACCAGGGGTCCGCGAGAACGAAACCAGGGGTCTGCGAAACAAAGTTATAAAGTAAACCCATAATAAAATAATATTTAGGCGGGTGCGCGCGGATTGTGTGATCCCTCATGCTGAGCGAGCGTGTGAAGGAAGGAAGGGAGCAGAGGGGATCCGGGCGCTGCCGGTGCGCGTTGCGTGAGCGCCAAAAGACAGCGGCGGAGTCCGACGCCCGGTTGGCGGGTCGGCGGCGAGCAGCATGCGGGTGGCGGCGGCGCCACGGGCGCACATGGTGAGTGGCTTCTGGGCGCCCGGGGGCTCTGGTGAGAGACCCGCCGCCTGTTGAGCGGGACAGGGGGCGAAGGGGGAGGGCGGCTGTCCCATCAGAGCAAAAATGCACCCCTAGGTCCTACCCCAGCTCCTGGGCTCCTTTCGGTGGGAGGCACTGTGAGTGCGTCGGTCTCCCGGGGCAGGAGCGCCGCCTCTCTTCTCCTCCTCCTCCTGGGAGCCTTTCTCTGCTCCTCTGTTTTGAACTGTTGCATGGTAGGGCATGAATATCTCCCCCCCCCCCCGTAGGGATTTGTACTTGGGAATCGTGTTTATGGCAGACAATAAGAAAATATTTTTTATTTTTTTTAATCAAAGGGCGGCGTTGGTTGCAGCCGCTCATAAAACAAAACAGTACATTAAAAGGTTGTGAAAACCCTTTTTTCCAGCTGTGTGGTAAAAGGTGTTAATGTTGTAAAAACCTGGTATGCGGTGAAGAGGATTCAAACAAGAGGCATCAAGTGTCCAAAAAATCTTGCAGCTTAAAAAGAAGAAATGCATTTCCATATTAATGAAAGTAGCCCCGTGTAGCTCTGTACGTGTAGCTCTGAGCAACAGTATTAGCCCCAGAATTGCCCAGCTTATAAAAAGGATGCAAGCTCAAAAATCACATTGATTTTCAATTAAAAGTTCTCTATTATAACAAATATATTCAAATAGTATTCTAAGTTTAATGTTTAACTAACAGTTATGATTAAAGTTTATTTTTCAAATTCTCTGAATTTTTATTTTGAACCTTGGGGTCCCTGCACTGAACAAAAAAGTCCTAGTGGTCCCTGGTCAAAAAAAGGTTGGGAACCACTGCTCCAGAGAAAAGGCACATAGACACTAAATTGGTTCCCCAACTCCAACTGGGGATGCAGAAACAATGTGCCCCATACAGGTAAGCAAGGGAGGGGCATCCCTTGATTGAAACTCTGCCTGCTGCAAATGACTCCCCCGGCAATGCATACTAACTCCCCCCCCCACAATTCTTCTTCCTCTCAACAGTTGCTAGCAGTGTCTCCTACACAGGAAACCCGGAGAAGGTACATACCGTGCAAAAGTGTGCCCCTCTGGAGATATGCTGACCGAACATCATTGTGACATCAGTGTGATAATATCATGCCAGTATAACCCCTAATTCAGTATAACCTCACATGCCCTGACCTGGGCGGCCCAGGCTGGCCTGATCTTGTCAGATCTCAGAAGCTAAGCAGGTTTGGCCCTGGTTAGTACTTGCATGGGAGACAACCAAGGAAAACGGGGGTTGCAACAGAGAGACAGCAATGGCAAACCACCTCTGAACATCTCTTGCCTTGAAAACCCTACCGAGTTGCCATAGGTCAGCTGCCACTTGACAGCACTTTCCACCACCACATAAATCCACGTGCAAGTCATTGGAAATAATGGACTATTGCTTAATGCTAGGACAGGCATTGGAGCTACAGGGGAGGGCAGTAGAGAGTTAATATAAAGACAGATAGGATGCTCCCTGGCTTTTCCTTTTATGTAAAGAACCTCTATTTCTTTTCTAAAGTAATAACCCTGAGTGTGAACTTATTCCTCAAGCAGCCAAACTTTAGAATTCCGCTGTGCATAGACCCAACTCTTCTTTCACAAGTGGGCGAACATGGACCGCCATCCGCTCCAACCACTGCAAGCACTCGCCAAATACTCATGACATATTTTACCTTGCAAGACCAGAATCTCATGTTTGAGCCCATTTGCTATTTATTGTTACTGATACCCCTCATTATTTTCCTTATCTCATTTCTGGCTCTTTCTAGGCAGCTCTCTGACATGGAGAGAGGCCAGGATGGACCCAAGTCACAGGCACTGCCACCCATCTCCTGAGTATACAAAATGGCAAACAGCTGCAGTGATCAATGTGCATCTAACTGCTCTGTTGTGGAGTTGCCAACTCTTTTTCTAACCTGGCTCATGCAGTCTTGCAAGATACTTACCAGAGAGTTGTTTGACCAGCACAATTACAGCTATCATGGAAAGGCAGCTATAGGAACAGCTCTACCTGCAATGCTGCTGTCAATACAGTTTCAAAGGCACAGGAGCCTTCAGAGAAGACCACCCCATTCATCTGGCTTGTATTCCATTCTTGATGATGTTCAATAAATGTTTGGAATGTTTCACATCTGTGCCAGTTGTAATGGGGTATGGTAAACAGTAAAATACGCCTGACCTCTGCTTGTTACCAGTCTCAGAGCCTTCAGCATGAGGTTCACACTGAGAGAGGGCTGCATGGGTCTATGCGCTGGTATCTGGGGCTTAGGAAACTTCCAGTAAATAGAGTTAATTGTCAATGTCCATGCAATCAGTTAGCTGCCATTTGATTGCAGGTTTCAAATTATTATCACAAAGCTAGAGTCACTCACAAGAGTCAGCCTACACAAAGTTAGCACTTATATACCATTAAAAACAACAAATGGATGAGCAATTCACCGCATGGTACCTTAGGGATTTTCTTGCCAGGAGGAGGAATTTGTATAGAAGGAATCAGATCTGTGATGTAATGACCAATCACATCTTCCGGTGATGAGTAGCCATGGAGATGAGCAAAAAGGGAGTCACATGAAGTTATCTCTCCCTTAAATGGGAGATTCACAAATTAGTTTCTTGTTGTAATTGCAGATTACTGCATTTCACAATATCAGTTTGACAAGATAAAATGGCTGAAATACACACAAAGGAACAACAGCAATCCTGATAACTAATTCAGCAGATGAGGCATAATGAAATGCCACTATGACAGGCATGACTTCCACACAGATCTCTCATTCCCCACCCAACACCCAGCTGATCCTCATATATAATTATCTTTCATAAGCGTGAGTGGAGACCTCATTAAACTTTGCAACCACTTCAACAAAAGCTCCATAACTAACTTGTAATGACTGCAACAGTGTGGCAAACTCCTATGGTGTAAAATAATTTATTTCAAACAATGCCAGTGCTTCAGAGTACTTACAGAACGATATTATTCAAGTAAAATGGCTCATATAAAATCCACTAAGCATTTGTTTGGCATGTATGTTTTGCCATTGAAGTTAGCTAGCATGATCCTTCATGTGTGCAAAGGACCAAACAGGTTTCAAGAAACCTTGGTTCACTCATATGAATTTGTCACTTAATTGCTCAAATTACACGAACATTCAACTATAACAATTAACTGAATACTCACTTTGCTTGTGAAGCAAACAAAGGCAGCAAGCCTTTCAACTGGCTCCAGAACAACCACACAGTACCGACTGCCATCAGTTTTTATTCTTCCCATCCATACAGAGACTGGGATCTTTTCGTTGCTACATGAAATAACATCTACCTATTGATAAAACACACTATTAACTTTCTGCCTGGCAGAGCTGAGAACTGAATCTGTGCAATGACTGACTTTCAGTGCCAATTTCTGTATGTGTTTTCATTTGTGAAACTTTATAGCGTGGAAAGCAGAGTCCCGTTCAGACATATGTATTGGTAATTCCCTGTGGAGTTTGCACCACTTGTCAATTAAAGTTGTGCAGAACTATTCCAGGGCTAATCTCAGGGATAAACTCAGCCACTTGAGTGTTACGAAATTCCACATATATATACTGAGAACTCAAAGAGCCATAGGTGACTATCACATACAGAACTCCCAGGAAGACCACAAACCAAATATAACAAATAATATTTTACGCTTGTATGGCACCTTTTGAGCTTTAAAAGTACTTTGCATATATTAACTCACTAATTGTTAAAACAGCCCTGTAAAATAAACCCCAGGCGTTTTTATTCCTATAACACAGGCAAGGAGCAGAGCTCAAGGGAATAGTGGCTTGCCTAAGGCTATTTTAGTGTGTCTGTGGCAAAGATTAAATCTGACCTCACTCAGGCTTTTAGCCATTACAAGGCACATGGTATCACGCAGGACTGCACCAGAAGAATTTTGGAAGCTCCCTAGAAATAAAATCCTCACAAAGAGTTCACCTCCTAGATCCCTAGGTAAGTACATCAAAGCAAAAAAAGTTCACTATTCGTTCCCAATTAAGGCAGTCAACTTTTCAACCGGCTACTGTAGCTGCACTGCGCCTTGAATAAAATTAATCTGCAGCATTTAGCATTCCTATGCTGTAAAAAAGTTTCAACTGACAAGCCACAGTTCAAGCTGCTGCTATATGTTTTGCAGTCCAAACCCTTTTTTCCTTTGGTCCAGCACTTTTTTATTATTTAAAATATCTTTTACAGAAAAGAAAATCCTATATATAATACAATTTGGAAAGGAAAATTCAATAGTACATGAAATATTAAAAACTAATTATCAGATTCAATGTCCTGAATACAAGGCAACCATACGGTGTCTAATTCATTTATACATTTACCTTTCAGTAAATAATTTAATTAGAAAATATGTTTCCTTAATTTTTTGAGTCCATTCCCAGATGTCTGGAGATGCTTCCTTTTTTTAGCATCTAGCATAGAGAATTCCAGCTATAGTAATCATGTGCAGTATATGACCTGGTGTCCAACTTTTTTTTCTAATCAGTTGGCAATCTTAAATCCTGGAAAGGAATCCCTAAGGAACTAAAA
Organism: Euleptes europaea; assembly: GCF_029931775.1. Lineage (NCBI taxonomy): Eukaryota > Metazoa > Chordata > Lepidosauria > Squamata > Sphaerodactylidae > Euleptes > Euleptes europaea. The sequence goes on from NC_079316.1 coordinate 44,241,039, forward strand.
TCTTGCTTCAGATAACCAAGGAATGCCAAGAATTAAAAACATCATGCCTACACTGTACTATTGAAAAGATAGAAGGAGCTGGCAATTTCACTCTAGGCGTGATCAATATACAGTCAAACTAGTCTTGTAAAATATATGAAAAGTTTCCATTTATCTTGACCACTGTTCCTGTTTCCTTAGGAAGGCCAGCTTCATTCCTTAAGAGCAAAAACCTCAGACAGACCCTAAGACTACTTTAACACACAGTTAACAGAAATCCAGTGGCACCTTAACAAGTAATGAAGTTTATTCCTGCATATTTTTGTAAGTCAGTCCTCACTTCATCAGGTGCATATGGAATGCAAAAGTAGTTTATAGAGACATTTATAACTAAAATAATATTGGGGGGGGGAGGTTAACTGTAACAGAGACAGACTAGCTATAAATTATACAGGTGAGTCCCTATGTAAGAGAATGGAATGGATGTGGCTGTCACACATAGTGAACGATGAGAAAGGTCACAGATTCCAGCATGGAGAGCAGCTACAAAAAGACAGAAGATGGGCAGAAGGGGATAAACCACGCCCAGCAGTCAGAATGAAAATGCACGTAGTTCATTAACCACAGCTTGAAATTCGTTCTACCCCCAAATTTATCAACTAGTTTTCCAGTTGTAACTAAAAGTTCAATATCCTATTCATGTATATACCTGCTATGTCTTTGGCTAGAGCCACTAAATATAATATCTTTAGTATATGTGTTACATGTTTAAAGAAACAGTCATGCTAGACTCCTAAAAAGCAGGACATTCTAAAATATTTCCACACTGGAGCAAGAACACCTTTAAATTGATATAACTAGGATTCCCGTAACAGCTCCTTCACTTATTTTGTGGCTATTCACCACTGGTATTAACAGCATTATAAAATGCAGGACACTTATACAGAAATGGTAGCATGCATATATCTAACAAAAACAGTTATTCCAATATTTCACAAACCACAGTTCCAGGAACTGCTGCTACATGTCCTTGAGCATCAACACATTCTTCATTCAGTGCCTCCACTATATCCCAGTTGGATTTTGAAATCAACTGAGATAATTTCTTGCCGATCAGGTCCTGGCTACTGTAACCAAGAAGCTTGCAGGCTTTGTCATTAGCAACTAGAATCTAAAAGAGAGCAAGAAGGGGGGGGGGTCAAATTTATCTTCCTCTGCTTCTAGAAGGCAACACAAATGCATGGCATTTTCCATTCTGTAACTAACATCAGACATACAGAGAAAGCTAGCAGTACCAAGTTCCACTGATTTCAGTGGGCTATCAGTTTTTAAATCTATACCAAAATCCAGCATTTTTAATGGTTTATAAGCATTGGCAAACCACCCCATACATAGTCCACCTAGTAAATGTCGGGATGTGACGTCACCCCATGGGTCAGGAATGACCCAGTGCTTGCATAGGGGGCTACCTTCACATTCCTATGCAAGTTTACTCAACAGAATGATCCGCTGAGGATTGTCCCCAAGGTATGTGACCAGGTAATTTTTGTTTTACAATTTTCCCTTTGATAGATGTACTGTTCTCTTTTCAACCTTGCTCCAGCAATTTCTTATAAAACTAAAAAACCAGCACTGCATTAACAAAGAATGTTAGCTTGGTTTGTAAATATGCCTTCAAGCTAAAACACTAACAAAGCCAAAAAAACCAACCCAGTACAATATTATGGTTCTCAAATCTAAGCAGGAATCTCTGCTTAAAATTAAGAGCAATTACTTAACTGGTTCTTAACAATAAGAGTGGCATACCAAACAGTTATTATGGAACTACAGCCAGCCCCCTTTTGGTCTTGTTTCCAGACACAGCCAGCTGCAGCTGTTCCCAGTGAAAGGAGGGCTTTTTTTAGCATCCATCACTAACAACGCGATACTGCAGAATACAGCAATTCCAGGTTAGATTTTTCAAGATGGATTTAGAGGTAGGCTGTTTCTCAGAAGTAAAGTGGATATAGGTTACACTCCAGTGAGCTCACCCCATGGTTTGGGGAAATGTTTTCATATATTGGCACATGGAAGGGATTCTTAAACTGCAGGTCTCTAGGCCTTGTTTTCTGGTAGGGTGGCAGTAAGGGCAATGCGTGTTTGGAGGTGTGAGGGCACTATAATTGGATGCTGCAAGGACATTTGGTTAGGGGAAGATTGTTCTATGTAATATTTTGAGAAGCACATTCTGACCGTCTGCAGGAAGCGTGATCAACCGTGGTGGCAACATTGTGTGAGAACTTCCAGTTGGTGAGTGATGAGTGGCGTCTTCTGCATTTTTGGTACTTCTGTTTATAGAATATCTACTATTTATCTTGTGAGGCTATGCCTTATTACAACTGTTACATTTTACATTATCATTTTTTAACACCTGCATATGAGTGCAAGGAGGAGTCATAATTGCAGCACTCTGGATAAATTGATGACTGCCTCTCCTATGTCCTTTCATATCAGATCCTTATGCCAGTCTTGCTGCAACCACACAGCAGCAACTGGGCTACTTTTTATCCTGGTACATGAGTAGAACTTCTGGCTTCATCAGTGTAAGTTGGAGAGTAGTACTCCTGCAGTGGTGCAAAACCATTTAATTAACATACTGTCCAATTTAGCTGTTCCTTGACATTAGACAGGTTCACAGTCTAGCAGCCTGACACTTCTGAGAAAGCCTAACTGAGAGGTCCCTTTTTCCAGTGGATTTATCTACCAGTTGCTATGTGTGTGTGTTAAGTGCCATCAAGTTGCTTCCGACTCATGCGACCCTATGAATCAATGTCCTCCAAAACGTCCTATCCTTAACAGCTCAGATCTTGCAAATTGAGGGCCGTGGCTTCCTTTAGAGTCAAACCATCTCTTGTTGGGTCTTCCTCTTTTCCTACTGCCTTCAACTTTTCCTAACATGATTGTCTTTTCCAGTGACTCTTGACTTCTCATAATGTGACCAAAGTATGACAGCCTCAGTTTAGTCATTTTAGCTTCTAGGGTCAGTTCAGGCTTGATTTGATCTATAACCCACTGATTTGTTTTTTTGGCAGTCCACAGTATCCGTAACACTCTCCTCCAACACCACATTTCAAAGGAATCTACTTTCTTCCTATCAGTTTTTTTCATTGTCCAGCTTTTACACCCACACATAGTAATAGGGAATACTATGGCATGAATTAACCTGATCTTGGTTGCCAGTGACACATCCTCACACTTAAGAATCTTTTCTAGCTCCTTCATGGCTGCCCTTCCCAGTCTCAATCTCCTTCTGATTTCTTGGCTGCAGTCTCCCTTTTGGTTGATGATAGAGCCAAGGAATAGAAAGTCTTGAACAATTTCAGTTTCCTCATTGTCAACCTTAAAGTTGAGTAATTCTTGTTGTTAGAATTGTTAGTGCTCAAGACAGTAGTCATAAGAGCAGAGAGAGAGAGAAAGGATAGGGGTATAGAGGCCCCCCAATAGTAAATCTGATTGAACTCTGTGAAATTTACTTCCAAGTAAATATGTCAATCACCTTGTAAAGGCAATTGCTTTCAGAAGCCTGAATCACACAGCTGAAAAGCTGAAATACTGACTTGTCATTTCCCTTAGCTGCTCTCACTGCCTGAAGGCATTTGGCATGGTACAACACTCTGCATCTGAGCTTTTTCATATCCTGAACAGAACACTTGATATGATTCTAAAAGATGACTAAAAGTACTACACTACCATCAATTTTGGCATCTATGACCTTCCAACATACACACTTTACACACACTTAGCATATGTTGAATGTTTTAATAATAGCTTGTGAAAGGCTAGCTAGTACCTCTGTTGTTCTGACGTCCACAGTGAAGATGGCTTTGTTTGGGTTACGTACAGAAGCTGGCAGGGACTGGGTAGATTCTCCCAGAACCAAGGCATTTAAGAGGGAACAAGAAGAGTTGCTGCAGACTGAACAGGAAAGAGAAGCAGATTCCAAGTGAGTCCAAGAGTCATGAAGTTTGCTAGTACAGATGTTCCTGGCAGCTAATGAAGTTAAACAGTAGGAATTCCATCCATTTTCTAAAAAGAAACAAAAATAAAGTTCAATAAACACTCAAATGTCTCCATATTATAGGAAAGATTCAAGATAATCAGCAACAAAAACAAACACCAAAATAGTTTAAAAGGTCACCAAGCAGTAACGGCAAAATATCAAAAACCCAGTTAGCATATAACAAGAGATGAAAAGCAAGCCTAAATACAGTCCCAATTCAAAGATAATCATGATTTGTTCTTGTCCCGTTTTCAAAAAACTCCCTCTGTAGCTGCTTTTCCTGTCAAAGGGTTTTCAAAAAGCTGTTTTAATGTCTGTTACATAGCAAAAAGCTGAAGAAAGTAAAACTACTTTTTAAACAAATATTTTATACATCTCAACTCAACCTGCCAAGTATTCACCAGATAAGGATGCTTTATTCCTGCAGAGTCTGGAAAGACCGCTCCTTCCTTTCCTGTTTGTCCAAGGAAAAGATCTGCTCAGCTCTTCACAAATCCCAGGAAGGCTCCTGCCTACCGGAGAGCCCAAAAGTATCTCCCTGGGAGATCCACATTCCCGAGTTCCTGTACTCATGCCTTTAACGGAGCGCTTTCCTTACGAAAACACGGCCTCTATAATGGAAACAGAAGCAGCAAGTCAAATCTAGGAAATAACACGTAAGGGCATAATGAAACCAAAAGATAGCAGTAGTAGAAAAGAGCAAGAGTCCAGTAGCACCTTGAAGACTACCAAAAATATTTTCTGGCAGGGTATGAGCTTTCGTGAGCCACAGCTGTGGCTCACGAAAGCTCCTACCCTGCCAGAAAATATTTTTGGTAGTCTTTAAGGTGCTACTGGACTCTTGCTCTTTTCTACTACTGCAGACAGACTAACAGAGCTGTGGCTCACGAAAGCTCATACCCTGCCAGAAAATATTTTTGTTAGTCTTGAAGGTGCTACCGGACTCTTGCCCTTTTCTACTACTGCAGACAGACTAAGAGAGCTGTGGCTCATGAAAGCTCATACCCTGCCAAAAATTATTTTGGGTAGTCTTTTAAGGTGCTACTGGACTCTTGCCTTTTTCTACTACTGCAGACGGTGCTACTGGACTCTTGCTCTTTTCTACTACTGCAGACAGACTAACAGAGCTGTGGTTCACGAAAGCTCATACCCTGCCAGAAAATATTTCTGTTAGTCTTTAAGGTGCTACTGGACTCTTGCCCTTTTCTACTACTGCAGACGGACTAACACGGCTACCCACAGAAAATATTTTTGTTAGTCTTTAAGGTGCTACTGGACTCTTGCTCTTTTCTACTACTGCAGACAGACTAACACGGCTACCCACTGCAAAAGATAGCAGTAATGAGGAGGAAACCTGGCATCAAACAAAGGGGGGGGGTGCCATGAGCCCTCTGAGGTGGCAAAGGGAGGCTGGGGGATGTATGATGTGGATGATATCCAGAGGAAAGAGGGAGCGCTCTGCACAGGTACACCCTAAGTCCCCGAGAGAACTGGTCCTGCAATCCGTCCCGTCCCCCCCCCCCCCGTCGCTTTTCTTGCTCACCTAAACCTTCCTGCTCCCCCTCGACATCAAGCCCAAACTGCCCATCCGCAAATCTGCAGCGAGTAGGCGGGGAACTAGCAGACGCCGGCAGCCAACGAGACGCGAAGGAATTTGTAACCGACTACCGGACGAGCCAATGGACGCCCAGGAGCGAAGCCCCCCTAACGCTCGGAAACGTAAAACAAAAACCCGCGCAAACGGTTGCTAAGGACGCGCCAATCCCCTTCGACGCTGGAGCGAGGAGATCCATTCGCCTCTGGAATTCCCTCTCCAGAGGCTTTATCTGTAATAGAAATATTAAAGAACCCCCCCCACTCTCTCTTTTGTCCCTTTCATCTACATCCTCACGGCTGCTTCTTTAGAAACCTTTACAATTTGGAGATTAGGTATCTGTCTGCCCCACAGTCAACGCTAAATTATAGTGCTACCCAACGTGAATTGGCCCGTTTTCCTTGCGCATGTTGGGGGAGGAAAGGAGGAGTGGTCTTCAGTCTTTCTTTACAAGCAGAAGTGTTTGAGGCAAAGCCTGAAGCTACAATTTTACGCTTGCGTACTGAGAAGAAAGTCCTGTGGAATTCAGTAGAACTTATTTCTGAAAAGCAAGCATAGGGCTGCTGCAATGCTGTTACACATTTACCTGGAATGTGTAACATTCCAATGTGTAACATTGTACAATGATTCAGCTCAAACCCAACCCCTTTCTGACTATATATTACTCTTCCTACACACTTGACACTGAGAGACACTGTCCTTCAGTGTTACTCCTCTGAAGATGCCGGCCACAGCTGCTGGCGAAACGTCAGGAAAGAAAATACCAAGACCACGGTTACACAGCCCGGATAACCTACAAGAACCAATTTACGTGGAAGTATGACTTATGAAGCTCAGTGGCACTTGCATCTGAATAACTATATATTGGAAAGGACTTTAAGGCTGCAAGCATCCTGTGTGAGCTTGCTTAGAAGCAAGTCCCACTGAGTGCAGCAGGACATACTCGTGATAAAACTTGCATAATGTCTGGCTATAAAGACTGTCCACCTACACAGCATCAGATCTTTTGAATGAGCTGGGGTAATATTTCTCAAGAGCGCCTGAGATACCCTACGCCAGATCAGGCAGTACTGGATCAGATGGACTGGTGGTCTGATTCAGGCAACATCATCTTTTGTTGGCAATGGCTGTTTTCATAAAGAGGTTTTTTTCTCTGCCTTTGCTTCAAAAGTAGAGTGTTTTTCTTTCTTTTTTCTTCTTCTTTCTTTTTTGAGCATCTACACAATATCAGTAACTAATCATCCACTTTCCAGGCTTTTCCCACTCTCTCAGATCTGGTTTGGTACGATCTTTCTGGATAAGAGGGTATAAATTTTGAAAGGCCCTGTCCACACTGGCAGCATTTCCCTTCTATCAGCATCTCACAGCCACTGTTTTCCCTGCTGCACCTCCTGAGCATTTCTCAATCTAGCAAAGAGTTCTGAATCTGATTGCATTTTTTAGTTCTTGAAATGTAGGAATTTCTTGCAGAAGGTAAGCCCCACTTTTAGTAGCATGTTTCAGCTGCGAGCATTGCTGAGCTTTTAAATAATGCTAACACATATTTGACAATTTTACTCAATGTGTGTGTGTGTGTGTTAAGTGTCAAGTAACTCCCTATTAATTAATGTCCTCCAAAACGTCCTATTGTTAACAGCCTTGCTCATGTCTTGCAGACTGAGGGCCGTAGCTTCCATACAGTCAATCCATCTCATGTTGGGTCTTCCTCTTTTCCAGCTGCCTTCAACTTTTCCTAGCATTGTCTTTTCCAGTGACTCTTGTCATCTCATAATGTGGCCAAAGTACAATAGCCTCAGTTTAGTTATTTTACAAAAAGAAGATAAAGGTAGCCCTCTGTGCAAGCACCAGGTCATTGCTGACCCATGGGGTGATGCCACATCACAACATTTACTAGGCAGACTATGTTTATGAGGTGGTTTGCCATTGCCCTCCCCAGTTGTCTACACTTTACTCATTTTACCAACCTTGGAAGGATAGAAGGCTAAGTCAACCTTGAGCCGACTACCTGAAACCAACTTCCGTCGGGATTGAACTCAGGTTGTGAGCAGAGCTTTGACTGCAGTACTGCAGCTTACCACTCTGTACCACTCTGCAGCTTAACACTCTGTGTTTGGGATGCTTATATGATCACACAGTGACTCTGCCGCTCTTGCATTGCGTCTTACCACAGCATTAACATCGTTTCACCAATCATTGGGAACTGTAAATATCTTGGTCTCTTTCGCTTTAATGTCTCAAAATGCCTTTGTGTATATGCTTCCAAACGCTGTAAATATCAATGTAAATAATAGTGATAAGAATAAGAGTTATCTATTGTGATATTATATTGTATTGTCATTTATTGTGAGCCTTGTGCTGTTCGTTTCCTAAACTCCAGGTTCTAGCTGGAAACCTCCTGCTATTACAACTGATCTTCAGTCAATAGAGATCAGTTCACTTGGAGAAAATGGCCACTTTGGCCATTGGACTCTATGGCATTGAAGTCCTTCCCCTCCCCATTCCCCATCCTTTTCAGGCTCTGCCCCAAAAACCTCCCGCAAAGAGGGAACTGGCAACCCTAACCACGGGGCTCCTAAGTTTTTATATTTAGATATATTTCAGTCAACTGACATACTGGAGAACTGTCTTCTAATTTTCATAAGCCTCTTGCACCCTATACAAATTTATTAGACAGCAAGTCCCAACTCCTGAAATCTCATTTTTACCAAGAAGTAAGCGAGTATATATTTCAATACATTTGCTAGTATTTGAAGTGCCAAAGCTCCTTTGTTTGTTTCTAGTTATGAGTAAAGGCTAAAGTCCTTACAAAAATGTAATTTGTTTCAGAAGCACCAATTTTTAATTTACTGTGAACTTGTGCACACTGTATTTCTATTAATATGAACACTGCAATCATAAACATACTTAACTGAGAAGCCAAGCCATGGTATTTATTTCTACGTTTAATTGATTTTGATTAATTAGACTAACCAATTAAAAGATTTTGTCAATTAAAGGATGCACATTATTTATTTGGTAGCAGATTTTTAAAATGTGTGTGCGCGCGCATGCATACACACATGCTTATAAAAACAATTGGTGGCAGGCACTATTGTAAAAGAAACCTATTCTTTCCTTCACAGGAGAGAATGCCTCTTCTAAGATAGTCCATTCTCTGAAATGAGTGTGCAGCATGAGAATGAAAAGGTTAGGATTAGGTTTTGTGGTAGCAATAATTAGAAAATTTGGCCATCAAAGTACAAAAATCTAAAGGCTGAAAAATGAGGACTTGGCTCCTAGATCGGAAGAAAGTTTGTCAAGACCTGGCATGGGTGGCTTTAAAGTGATATTAGGCAGATTAACAAAGAATAGATCCATCAACAGCAATTAGCCATGATAACTAAATGGAGCTTCCATGTTCAGGGGCGGTATACCAGTGACAGTTGGTGAACGGAAGCAATAGTGGAGAGCATTTGGTCTCTGCCTGTCGGCTTTCCAAGGCAACTCAATGCCATAACAAACTAGAAACTGGAGCAAATGGGCCATTGTTCTGATCAAGTAGTATAAAAGATGTAGTTAAAAAGATGTTCTAGAGTATGATAGAAAAGTCACAAGCCTAGTACTTTTAAAATGGAGTGAAGGAAATGTTGAGCTATAATATGGGTAGACTGAACTTGGTAGAAAAAGGTTTTGTTTTTGTTTTTAAGAAGAGACAATACTATATCTGATGCCTGCCTTGACCTTACAGGTAAAAGAACTGTGTTTGTTCAGTGAGGGATAAGGAAAGATCCTTTGCATATGCTCACAGGTCCTCTTTACGATGTTATTTTAATCTACCAAGCCCTTGCACTCCAAACTGGCTTGCCACTCTCCTAAACCAACCTGTGATATGATGGGCTGCCCTGCACTGTTCTCATTTGCCAGCCTGCAACAATCATGATGTCAGTTACCTCCCATTTCTTCCTGATTTTTTTCTTTTTGCACTTTGTAGCGCAGCACAAATTTTTATATTTAACCTTTGTAATATTTTTTCCATTTTACAATGGAATACAGCTTTATAGAATTTTTACAATCTTTGGGTACATAGCTGTACATAGGTGTCTGACACCTAGGAACAAAAAGCATAATGCTTTACATTATAATATTTACACAGAGACCACCCACCAGACCCACGTATCAGTTCCAAGAACAGAACACAGCATCTTTCCTCAAAAGCAGCCCACGGATTGGTGAATGACCAGGGTGGGGGATCGGCTCTCTGACTTCCTAATTCTTTTCCCTTTTTTAGTCTCGCACATTCCTGTATTAGAAGCATTTGGCTTTTACCTTCCAATTCAGGCTCGGCAATATGCCTCTGGCAATTCCTACACTCTGCCTGGCTTCTTTTATATTTTATATAAGTAGGAAATTGAGACTGGGAAGTGCAGCCATGAAGGAGCTAGAAAATATTTTGAAGTGTAAGGATGTGTCACTGGCCACCAAGACTAGATTAATTCATGCCATCATATTCCCTAGTACTATGTATGGGTGGGAAAGCTGGGCAGTGAAGAAAGCTGATAGGAAGAAAATAGATTCCTTTGAAATGTGGTGTTGGAGGAGAGTGTTACGGATTCCGTGGACTGCCAAAATTACAAATCAGTGGGTTATAGATCAAATCAGGCCTGAACTGACCCTAGAAGCTAAAATGACTAAACTGAGGCTATCGTATTTTGGTCACGTCATGAGACGACAAGAGTCACTGGAAAAGACAGTCATGCTAGGAAAAGTTGAGGGCAGCAGGAAAAGAGGAAGACCCAACAAGAGATGGATTGACGCAATAAAGGAAGCCACAGCCTTTAATTTGCAGGATCTGAGCAGGGCTGTCAAAGATAGGACATTTTGGAGGACTTTCATTCATAGGGTCGCCATGAGTCGGAAGCCACTTGACGGCACTTAACACACACACACACACACAATGTTTCCCTGGCTGGGTGCTCGCCAACGTCTCTCAGGAGGACTTCATTTCCCAAGAGGCCGCGGGGCTGAGCGCAGCCGCAAGAACTCCCCGGAGAGTCTCTGCGGCGAAGCTCAGCCTATGATTGGCTGGGGGGGTAGTCCCGATCGACTAATTCATTGGCTGCCCTAACCATTGCGTCCGATGCCGGAAGGGGGAGAAGGAGCAAAGCATTATGGCGACGACTGGATCGGAGAGTGGGGAGGGAGCGCAAGAGATGATGGAGGGTGAGAGGCCCGATCCGACGCGGCGCGGGAGGCGTCCGGATTTGGGATTGAGGCGGGCTATGATTGACTTGTGGGGCTCACCCTTTCAGAGGTTGGGGCCAAGGAGATGTGGAGCCTGTCGCGATATGGAAAGGGGGCGCTGTAGCGGGGGACTTGGCTGTGTTGGCGGGCAATTTGTGGGGTGCTGAGTCTAGGGGGAGGAAGTCCTGCACGTTTTATGGGAGGCTGGGGCGATGGGGGAAGTTGGGGCGAGGCTGCTGAAGGGGGTGAAGAATCCCCTTTAACTCCCTGTACCACCCCAAATAGATGCTCGCCTTATTTTCCCTCCTGGAATCTCTCCCTTTTTTTTTAAAGGACGGTTTAGCGCTGCGGTGTTGGATGTCTGTTATGTTCTTAGCCCGATACATCAAAATTAATTTTAAAATCCATTATGTTTTGTGTGTGCGGTAGTATGAAATAAAGGGCAGTCGTTTTAAATTAGCCTTTTGGAACAAGAGGTTTCTGACAGCATTGTCTTTCAGCAATTCAAGTGGTATAATTGAATGGCCACAGGGTTCCTTGATGCTAATAGCGAATGGTCTGCTATATTTATTCAGAAGTACCACATACTTAATAGGATTACAGCATTGTGTTTCTAGAGGCTTATTAAAATCACACCCCTGTTCATTTTCCTCAGAATCCTAGCACACGCTTCTCTGATTGCTCCCTTGTGCCCCATCTTTGCTTCCTAGGTTTACCTTGCAAAGAGAGCAATGAGTTGCTTGTATCAGTTGGCAGTGTAATATTGACTGGAATTGATCTTTTTTTAACATGAATGCCCTGGTGTGGTGACTGAAAAAAAGAGTTTGTACAAGCCCAGTCTTGACTCTTCTATGCTCACAAGTTGGGGAGGGGCTATGGCTCAGTGGTCGAGCATCTGCTTGGCATGCCAAAAGTCTCAGGTTCAATCCCTGGCATCTCCAGTTAAAAGGACTAGGCAAGTAGGTGATTTGAAAGACCGTTTCCTGAGACCCTGGAGAGCCGCTGCCAGTCTGAGTAGACAAAGTTCCCGATCAAAGACTGCTAAGCAAACCTCATAGTCATGGAATAAGAGGACAAGTCCTCTTATGGATTGAGAGCTGGCTGAAAAATAGGAAGCAGAGAGTAGGAATAAATGGTCAGTTCTCATAATAGCGGGATGTGAGCAGTGGGGTGCCTCAGGGATCTGTGTTGAGACCAGTGCTTTTCAACCTGTTCATCAATGACCTGGAGTTGGGGTTAAACAGTGAAGTAGCCAAGTTTGCAGATGACACCAAATTATTTAGAGTGGTTAAAACAAAATTGGACTGTGAAGAGCTCCAGAAGGATCTACATACTGGAAGAATGGGCATTAAAATGGCAAATGAGATTCCATGTGAGCAAGTGTAAAGTGATGCATATTGGGGCAAAAAATCCCAACTTCACATATACACTGATGGGATCTGATGGGATCTGTGCTGGCAGCGACAGACAAAGAAAGGATCTTGGGGTGGTAGTGGATAGCTCAATGAAGATGTCAACCCAATGTGCGGCTGCTGTAAAAAAGGCAAATTCTATGCTGGCCATAATTAGACGAGGAATAGAAATAAAACTGCTGATATCATACTGCCCTTGTACAAATCTATGGTGAGACCACACTTGGAATACTGTGTACAGTTCTGGTCACCACACCTAAAAAAGGATATTAAAAAAGCAACCAAAATGATTAGGGGGCTAGAGCAACTGTCCTATGGGGAGCGGTTAGGACGCTTAGGGCTGTTTAGCTTGGAAAGAAGGCGGCTAAGGGGAGACATGATAGAGGTCTATAAAATTATGCATGGTTTGGAGAGAGTGGTCAGGGAGAAGTTTTTCGCCCTCTCCCATAATACTAGAACACGGGGTCATCTGCTAAAGTTGGAGGGCGAGAGATTCAAAACAGATAAAAGGAAGTATTTTTTCACACAACGCATAGTTAAATTGTGGAACTCCCTGCCCCAGGATGTGGTGATGGCTGCCAGCTTGGAGGGCTTTAAGAGGGGAGTGGACATATTCATGGAGGAGAGGGGTATTCCTGGCTATTAGTTAGAATGGATACTAGTCATGCTGCATACCTGTTCTCTCTAATATCAGAGGAGCATGCCTATAATTTTGGGTATGGTGGTACACAGGCAGGATGGTGCTGCTGCAGTTGTCTTGTTTGAGGCTTCCTAGAGGCACCTGGTTGGCCACTGTGTGAACAGACTGCTGGACTTGATGGGCCTTGGTCTGATCCAGCAGGGCCTTTCTTATGTTCTTATGTTCAATACTGACTTTGATGGACTAAGGGTATGATTCAGTATAAGGCAGCTTCATGTGTTCTTTCTGGATACTAATGAAGATGTGCTGAATTCATTAATATGTGAGAATGATTGTTAATGAATTATGAAAATGTTCTGACTTTCGATCCAAAAGGCCAGCAATATCCTGGTGGTATATAGAGGACTAACTGTACATTGGGCATAGAATCCCTGCTGCTGACCCCCTAGAGAGATGTGGCAAAGAGTGACCATGACAAGCAGTGTGTTCTGTAATCTCTTGCAGGACCCCAGTAGGAGCAGAAGGGCATTATAGCTGTGGCCAATAGTACCTTATGCTAGCTTAATCGGGTATGTGAGTGTGTGTGTAAAGTGCCGTCAAGTCGCAGCTGACTTATGGCGACCCCTTTTGGGGTTTTCATGGCAAGAGACTAACAGAGGTGGTTTGCCAGTGCCTTCCTCTGCACAGCAACCCTGGTATTCCTTGGTGGTCTCCCATCCAAATACTAACCAGGACTGACCCTGCTTAGCTTCTGAGATTTGATGAGATCAGGCTAGCCTGGGGTATAGCATTTAAAAGAATTAAAAGAATATTTCAGGACAGCCTTATCCAGCATGAACTTGGGTCTACTTCAGAGGCCCTTTGCAATGCCCTTGTTCAAATGTAAAGTACGACATGTGAGTACAAGGAATATGGCTTCCTCTATAGTGGCGCCAAGATTGTGGAAGGAGATATACTGTGTCTCCTTATTGATGGTTTTCTGGTTAAAACGTTTTTTTAAAAAATTCCTTCAGAGAACCTTTGATGCGTGAGTGCTAATGATACTTTATTGGGAATCTATTTTATCTGACAGATGTTCTGCACTCTTGAGTTTTTTGTTTTCCTTATTTTATGTCAGTGTTACTTTGTGGTAATCCTGTTCCTTGACAAATATTTAACTTTTCTGTCCTCTCCCCCCCCCCCCCCCGCTAATTCAGTTGACAGACGGATTGAATCTGAAGAGTCAGGAGATGATGAAGGGAAGAAACAAACACTTTGCATCGTAACAGACCTCAGTCAACAGAGTTTAAGGGATGAGCAGAATGGAGAGAATTCAATAGGTAAGATATTGTTCAGAGAGAGAGTTTTCACATGTTGCATAAGATCAAACTGATATACACTTGAACAGGACAGGGAAAGAAGGAACCTTGCATTTGTGGATTGTTTGTGGATCGTCTCAGTTATGGGCCATGTCTGTGGAGTTTGCTTATTGGGGAGATCCACAAAAAACTCATCTGTCTAAAAGCTTTAGGAAGCCATTGTTTTGTGCAGTCAGACTTTATGGTGTGCTTTCATGCTGCAGTATTTTTTGTCCATGTAAAAAAAAGGAGGGGTCCAATTTTTGTATATTGGGTTTGTGATGACTGACTGCCTTGACCAGGATAGCCCAGTCTCAGAAGCTAAGAAGGTTCAGCCCTGGTTAGTACTTGGATGGGAGACCACCAAGGAAGTTCAGGGTTGCTATGCACAGGGAAGCTATCGCAAACCACATCTGAACATCTCCTGCCTTGAAAACTCTGTGGGGTCACCGTCAGTCGGCTGTGACTTGTTGGCAAATAAATAAATAGAAATTATTGACTACATTGCTTTTAAACTCCAGCTAGTACTGTATGCTGTGTCTGGGATATATTATATAGAGCTGTATGCATTTTTAAATAAAAAATTGTTTTCAACTGCTACCATTTAGCTTTTCTTACAGGTTGATTTTTGAGTTCTTATTTCACACATTGGCTTTGTATAACACCAACATTAATCTCTTAGTAATACAAGGTGGCAGCTAACAGCTCTATGTGTGTGTAAAGTGCCTTCAAGTTGCAGCCATCTTATGGTGACCCCTTTTGGGATTTTCATGGCAAGAGACTAACAGAGGTGGTTTTCCAATGCCTTCCTCTGCACAGCAACCCTGGTACTCCTTCGTGGTCTCCCATCCAAATACTAACCAGGGCTGACCCTGCTTAGCTTCTGAGATCTGACAAGATCAGGCTAGCCTGGGCCATCCAGGACAGGGCAACAGTTGTATACCTAGTACATAATGTGCTTTGTTGAAAAGAACTGAACACAGAGGAACTGTAATTGGTGGAAGCTAAATTCAAGTTTATGATCTCTAGTGGCCCTTTTAAAGAAGTTTCCCTACTGGCTACAGTGGTACATGTTCGAGCATGTATGTCTCAGAAGTACACAGTGTTCAACCGTTTTGGTGTTGTGTGAACAGTGATATCCTTTTTTTAACATGATTTATATGATATAAAATATCATTTGTCATAAAATGTATACTGTACTTGTGATATCTGTACCATTTAATGTGTCATGATAATTCTTATGCTGTGCTTCAGTCCTTTCTGGTGGTTCCAGACTTCTAAAATTCAAAATGTCCCATTTTGTTGATTGTACTGATTCACCATGTGTAATCCTCCTTGAGTCCCTGTGAGAAAGGCAGACTAAAAATAACAAATAACATAAATAAGTAACAAAATGTGGTTACGGTTAATGTTAAAGAATTGCTTTGTCTTCTGCTCACTATAAAGAAATTCTCTGAAGACTTATATTGGCAAACAGATTTTAGAGTTAGGTTACTGGCTACTTGATTGTCCCAGGAGGAAACAAGGATTCACATCCTTCTGGGATCAATATATTGAAGGGGCAAGAAGAGGATGTAGATAAAGGAGCCTCTTGGGCATGAAGTGGCATCCGCTTTGTATGCAGAGATGGCCTGCTGCTTTGTGAATGGGAGTGTGACATAATGCATATAACACCTGTAGATAATGCCATAAAATGCTGTTAATTGGATGTTGACTGGGTGTGATTGAAGTGTGTGTAGTTCAGTGACTTTGAATGGAAGAACCACCGTCACCTGGGCCTTGAGAAGGAGTAGAAAAGAATGCTGCTAGAGTGCTGATTGCGGAAGATGATAGTTGCTGATGATGGGGGGTCTCTTTGCCAGGGGCTGACTGCTGGCCCCGCCCTCTGCTGGTTGAGCCTCAAACTGTAAGGCTCCTCCTCACCAGAAGTAGCCCACAGTAAGCTGGGCTTTGTGAAGGATCAGGAAAGAGTGCTGCTGGAGTAACTTTGGTCAGGCTTGTAAGATACAGCACTCAGTACTTCTGGAACTCAGGAATCAATTCCAGGCCCTTGCACTAGAGACAGAGACTGCACTGCAGGAGGAAGAACTACAAGGACAAGAAATACAGTCTGAGGAGTGCATGGGCATACAAAAAAATGGCAGTGGAAGTAAAATGAAAGTGTTGGTCATCAGCGACTCTCTGCTTAGGGGCATGGAATGTCATTGCTTTACCCCCTAGCCTGAGAGTGGTGTTGCTTGCCAGGGGCAAATATTAAAGATATTACAGACCGGATGCCAGAACTGATCAAACCTACAGATCAGTACCAATTTGTAATAGTCCATGTGGGAACCAACAACATGGCCGTGAACACTGTCACAAGCATTAAGGTGGACTATAAAGTTCTTGGGAGGAAGCGAAGGAGAATGGTGGCACAGGTGGTGGTCTCTTCTATCCTTCCTGTCAAAGGAAGAGGAATGTGATTGGAGCACAAGATAATGGAGGTGGACCACTGGCTCCTTTGGTGGTGCTGGCAGAGGTGATTTGGATTTTGGGACCATGGGCTAGGTTTTCAGGAAGATGGCCTACTAGCACATGATGGACTTCACCTATTAAAGTCGAGGAAGAATGTGTTTGGCAGAACCTGGAGAGATTCATCAGAAGAGCTTTAAACTTATACCACAAGGGAAGGAGACTACCAACATGGGGATTACAATGAAGAATAGCAGAGGCCCACCTGGGAGGGCCAGGACAAATGGAGCTGAAGGTGTGGGGCTTCAGGTGTCTATGTAGCTTGGCAAAGCATCAGCAGTAAGAAGGAGGAGCTTCTAATGCAGACAGAGAATATGATTTAGTAGACAGAGACGTGGTGGGATGATTCCCATGAATGGAATGTAGTAGGGGATGGATACAAGATGTCCAAAATCCCCAAAAGGGTCAGAAAGGAGGTGGAGTGGCACTGTACTTGAGAGGATTTGCTAGTCAGGAAATACTGGAGGAGGCAGGTAATGGCCCAGTGGAAAGTATCTGGATGAGGATAAGGGAAGGACAAATGATGTTGTGACTGGAGTCTGATACAGATCTCCTGACCAGGGTGAGGAAGTGGATGCTGCCCTCTTTGAGCAGCTTGACAGAGTATCTGGGCAACGTGTTATGGGTGACTTCAAGTCCCCTGATGTGTACTGGGAAACTCTGCTAAGTGTCCACAGTCACTCCATTTCCTGACCTGCCTGGCTGACAACTTCCTTTTTCAAATGGTGGAGGAAGCTACGAGGGGCTCAGCCATTCTCAACTTAATATTAACCTGCAGGCAAGAGCTGGTAGATGGGGTGAAGGTGAGGACCCTAGGGGGAAATGACCATGTTGTCCTAGAATTTATTTTGCAGTGGAGGACCAAGGAAGTTCAGTCAGACTTGTATGTTAGATTTTAGTAGGGC
This sequence comes from Euleptes europaea, assembly GCF_029931775.1. Lineage (NCBI taxonomy): Eukaryota > Metazoa > Chordata > Lepidosauria > Squamata > Sphaerodactylidae > Euleptes > Euleptes europaea. Next base: position 44,258,676 of record NC_079316.1, read on the forward strand.
AGACTGTAATGAACTAAGAGGCATGATGAGAGTAGTTGTCAATGGCATTTTCATCTAATTTGAGAGAAGTGTCCAGTGTGGTGCCATAAGGCTTGGTTCTGGGCCCAGTACTTTTCAATATTTTTGTAAATGATCTGGATGAGAGGTGAAGGGACTACTTTTTACTTTAAAGATGATACCAAATTGGGAGGAGTAGATAGAATTCAATGAGATCTGAATGCACTACTCTTTGTGTACAATTCTCCAGCCAGTTCCCTGTCCATCTAAATATCCTGGAGTCTAGTTTGCAGTGCTCCACCTTACCTATCAGAACACCATGGGGAACCCTGTCAAAAGCTGTACTGAAATCAAGGTAAACAGTGTCAAAGGCGTTCCCACCATCCAGTAAGCTTGTCACTCAATCAAAGAAGGAAACAAGGTTGGTCTGGCAGGATCTGTTAGGAACAAATCCGTGCTGGCTTCCCTGGATCACCAAGTTGTCCTTCAGATGACCCCTTTACTTATTTATTAGTCATTCTTATATCCCACCCTCCCCAGCAAATCTCCAATGTCTTCCCTGGGATAGAGGTCAGATTGACTGTCCTGTAGTTTCCTCAGTCATTCCTCCTCCTATTTTTGAAGATTGGGATAACATTCACACTCCTCTGGGCTTGTGGCACATTTCCGTCCTCCAAGAGGTCTTGATGGTGATGGACAATAGCTCTGCGAGGTCTCTAGAAAGTTCTTTGAGCACTCTCAGGTGCATACTGTCTGGCCCAGGGGATTTGTACACATCCAGTGCAGCCAGTTGCCTCCCAACAACTTCACCATCCATGTCAACCAGCAACCTGGACATTATAGCTTGCCTAGATGAACCCGTTCTATTTTTCAGAGAAAAAACTGAGGCAAAATAGTCATTGAACCTTTCTGCTTTTTCTCTGTCCGAGTTTCTCCATTTTCACCCAGCAGCGGTCCTATCGCCTCTTTTGTCTTGTGTTTGCTTGCCACATATCTGAAGAATCTTTTCCTGTTGTAGTGAGCCTCCCTGGCCAGCTGCAGCTCATTCTGAGCTTTGGCCTCTCTAATGGCTGACCTACAGTGCCTAGCAACCCACAGATACTCTTCTTTAGAGTTATGTCCTTACTTCCATTTCTTGAACATTTGCTCTTTCTTTCTTAGCTCATCATGGTGTTCTCTGTTCATCCACATTGGAGTTTTTGATCCCCTACCATGTTTCTGTCTTTTTGGAATAGTGATGGCTTGACCTTGCAAGAACTCTTGCTTTAGGAGAACCCACCCTTCACTTGCTCCTTTCTCCTCTAGTATTCTTGCCCATGGAATTACTCTCATCATGCCATTGAATTCATTAAAGTCTCCCCTACTAAAGTCTAATATTGATGTCTGGCTATGAACTTTCTAGAACCCCCTCCCCCCCCCACACACACACACACAGCTAAAGGAATTCTAGGAGGATGTGGTCACTTCCCTCTAAGGTCCCCACCACCTTCATTTCATCTGCCAACTCTTGCCTATTGGTTAATATTATGTTGAGTGTAGCTGAACCACTCATAGCTTCCTCCACCATTTGTAAAAAAAGTTGCATGCCTCTGGATGCTTAGCAGAGTTTGTCTCCCAGCACACATCAGGAAAGTTGAAGTCACCCATAACTACAAGGTCATGTTGCTTGGATACACTGTCAAACTACTCAAGGAGAGCAGCATCCACCTCAGCCTGGTCAGGCGGTCTGTAGGAGACTCCAACTGCAATACTTGTTTGTCCTTCCTTCCCTTATCTTCACCCAGATACTTTCCATTGGGCTGTCATCCGCCTCCTCCAGTATTTCCTGAGAAGCAAACCCTCTCCTCACATACAGCGCCCCTCCGTCTCCTCTTCAGCCCTTTTCAACCCTTTCAGTTTTTCTTTACCAGTTCATATCCATCCATTACTACATTCCAGTCATAGGAATCATCCCACCAAGTTTAGTAGGCATTACAGAAACATCATATCCCTCTGTCTTCATTAGAAGCTCTAGCTCTTGCTTCTTATTGCCCAAGCTTTGAGCATTGGTACATAGGCACCTGAAGCATTGTACCTTCAGCTCCATTTGATCAGTTCTGAGCTCCAATAGCACTGCGTGCTGCCTTGCGCAACTATTTTGAGTTCATGCTGTAGCACTCAGTGAAGGCTCATTCGGAAAATCAGTATTCCCTAATATTTTAAACCACCTTCCATTTTATTACCAGTTGCAATCGCCCAAGCCCTATGGAATGCACAGTTAATCCGATATCTCAAATGGTTAAAAACACACTGTCCTAAGAGAATCAAAATGGTTTTTTTCATAGCATTCAAGTTGGTATAATTCATGGATGTTCTTGCACTGTTCTAGACCTTCCAATAATTATTTCTAGATACAACTATAAAATATTTGCTGGAAAGGGGGACTATTTTATGTGGCTGTTTATGTTTCACCATGCATGAGTATTCTTGCAGTGGCCTGACATGAAAACCAGTAATGGAACGATCCTTGTTTTTTTATAAAACTGGTTTGACTATGTAAGGAAACCTAGTATTGTTAAAAATCTCAAGAGACTTAAGTGACTGGCTCCACTGTATGTCACAGGGTAAATCTATTCCTCCTGACAGGTGTTTCAGAATGTTGGTCCTTAGAATCTCTGTGGGGGCACATATTAGCCATATGGCAGACATACTTATGTAAATGGGCTATGTTTAGGACCACCGTGTGAGATGCTAACCTCAGCTTACATTCTGGGTGACTTTGCCCCACCTTTCTTTTCCTTCTCCCCTGTGTCCTCCTTTCGGCATTTTTGAAGACTTCTTTATCCACTGCCTCATCTCCACCTTTGCCCCTAGGATCTTCCCTCTAGTCCTATCCAGCTGTAATCCGTCTGAGCTCAGATGTGATGAGGTGTAAGCAGAGGGTGGAAATGTGTATGGTAATGGGACCTGGAGATGCTGGAGTCCTTCCATAATGAACAAAGTTGTTCTTTCTTTGCCACAAAAGATAGAGAACCAGACCCTAAGTCCATTACTTCAAATAGCCCTCTTACCCACATTAATTCCTAGACCTAAGTCTGTTAAGCAAGGTAGCCTTTACCCCTTTCCTGAGTAAGAGGTGGATTCATTGTTAGTCATGCAGGCTTTTCTGAAATGAGGGTGGGGATTTAGTGTAATGGCAACTGATTTAGTGTAGGGGGAAAAACCCCACTGATGGCTTCCCCTACTGAAAGTAGGACGGTCTGCTCCCTTTTGCAGTTGCCTGGAAGAAGGGATATTTGGAAGGCTTTCTGCCCAGTGAAAGGCCACTGGTTCCCCCAAATGGTCTGTTGCCTTACCATATGTCTGTTTTCCTGAGATACCTCTCTTAACCATGATAGCAAAACAGGTCAAAGGGAGAAGATGGATAGACAGATTTAATAGTTAGTGGCATATTGTGAGAGAGAAGGGTTGGTTTGTTTTTTACACTTGCCATCATGGCACTATACAGAGCAGGGTTAAGCAAGAAGAGGTGAGTCCCTTCCTCAAGAATCTTATATATTTGTGTGAAAAACAATAGGGAGAAGGAAGAGTAACAACAGAGGAAGGCAAGCAAATGCAGTTGTAGGTACTTCGGCTTCTCTTTGGTTGTGGTTGAGGATTAAGGAGTGAAGTCAAAGGGTTTGTAAGAAAGAATCTGAAGGAAGAGAGAAGAGTCACCATTCAGGCATTCTGGAAGGGAATTTAAGCTATCAGGTACAGCAAGGGGAGGGGGTGAGTGGGGCCATTAAGAAGGCAGTAAAGTTACTCGAGAAGACAAACAGTGAATTGTTCAATGGGTTACTGCAAATGCTGCATACTAGGGTAGTTAGGCACTTCTATATGTTGCTCAGTGGTGTGCCAAGTGGAAAGCAAGTATGAATTATTCAGCACAAAACTCCGAGGCCTACCCCCTCGCTCGCACTACACAGGGAGAGAAAATTGCAGTGAGATTGCAAGGATTTTTATTTCAGAGCAGCCTCTTCCAGCTGCCAAGTAATCCAAAGCCCCTGGTTGATTCTAATGAAAATGTGAAACCTAGCACAACAGCTTGCAAACATATTTAGTTAACTTTTCATTCAGGAAAATCTGGATCTTGTTTTTCAGGTGGCTGGACAAACAATTCCGTATTTTGTTCTCCAGATAAGCCTCAAATCAAATCACACCTTTATTTGTCATTAAAAAAGTACATAATGAGGTTAAAAGGAGATTTATAAACTTTTGACGAAGATCTTCCTAAAACATTAGATAAGCCTCATGATTATTAAAAAAATTTTTTGCAAATACTGTCTTGTTCTACCCAAAGGAAACAGACAGTTTCTTCTTTACCATGGATTACTAATAAAATGGCAGAGATAGAAGAACAAGCTTTCTGATAACAATATTTGTAGTGTTAACAATTAGTTACTTTTGGTTTAGATGTAGACTAAATTAGCAATTTCTATGAATTCTCCCTTCCTTCTGCAGCCACCACCACCCCCGGTCATTCCTCAGGATCCCTGTGGGGCACCATTTTGTAGATCTCAGTAGGCTGCAGTGGGAGGCAGGAGGCTGGAAAGTTCCATGCTGCCATTAGGAAATTTAGTCTGGATCCAAACTTTTGTCAGGCTGCCTCTCTTGGCCATTGACCTGACACCAGTTCTTTTAGCGTGCTGTTGTGAACTGCAGTGTGTACATTTGCATGTTTTCCTGCTTCTGTGTATCATTATGGCCATCTCTTTGAGGTTTCCATTAGTTTAAGAAGGCTAAAGTGAGGTTTGCATCAGTATACATAAGTGCAACAATGTCAGAACAAATTCTTTTGCTCTTAAGGCATGCCTTCTTCTTTGGGAGAGTTTTCTACAGATTGGCTTCCAGTTGATGTGCAGCATGAGCTGACGCTGAGTGTTCTTACTGTGTTGCAGCTGAAGCAGAGACGCCGGTGGACATGGAGACAATTAACCTGGACCCAGAAGCTGAGGTAATGCAGATTTCATTTAAGTTGTAACAGCATATGGGTAGGGGTAACCCACAACTCTCAGGAATGGTTTTTGACAGTCCTGGGAAAGTATTAATTTCCTGAAAGTTATGGAATTCCTTATTCGGAGGAATGGTTTTTCAATATGAAGCAGTTGTGTTATGAGGGGGAAATGTTTTGCAAGAAGAGCTGGGTCACAACAGTACCAAAACTGGAGCAGATATCTTCAAAGGTAAAAAAGACTTCTGGTGGTTGGTGCAGACCTCTTTTGACTCGCTGAGTCATTGGTCCATGTGTCATTTTACAGGAGAGTCTGAAGAAGATTTATGTAGCATGTTGGTAGGAGCATCTCAGTCCTAAAAGCTGCACATAAGAACTGTTTTCCTTTACAAATTTGCAGAGCTGTTTGATGGTGTTTGAACACTTTCCCCACTGCCATTTCTCCAAGGTAGAACCAGGCATGGCTTTTCAAATAGGACACTTTTGAATAGTAGCATTTAAGTAGCATAGCCACACTAAGAACAAAGCTTACAATGTGTCTGGATTAATAACACAGAATTAATGCTGTATATACATGAGCCTTACGTTTGTTGGTGAAAATATTTATTTGGACTAAGTCGTCAAAGGCCATGGGAATCGCTTGATAAGGCTGCATTGGCTCCACCTATATCCACTTCATAAATCACCAGGAGCCGATGGGCTATTCCAAGCCACAGAAAGTCCATCAAAATCTGAACAAAAATATGCCAACAAATATGGAAAACAAAACAATGGCCCACATAATGGAAAAGTTCAATCTACATTACAGTTCTGAAAAAAAAGATGTCAAAGACTGCAGCAACTAGCAGTAAAATTGGTGGAAGGGACATTAACAATTTGAGATGTGCAGATAATACCACATTACTGGCAAAAAATAGTGAACACTTGAAACAACTCCTGATGAAGGTTAAAGCAAACAGTGCCAAAGTAGGACTACAGCTGAACATCAGGAACACAAAAGTAATGACTACAGAGGAAATGCACAACTTTAATTTTGTTGATGATGAAAGTTAAATTGTTCAAGATTTTCTATTCTGTGTCTCCATCATCAATCAAAACAGAGACTGCAACCAAGAAATCAGAAAAAGATTGAGTCTGGGAAGGGCAGCCATAAAGAAGCTAGAAAAGATTTTTAAGTGTAAGGATGTATTCATCATCATTCTTCAGTGCAGTCCGGCCGCTGGAGGATTTTTCCAGTATTTTCTTTTAGTTTAGCAACATCCCAGGGGAGCCCCTCCCCCCGGAATGCACCAGCAACTGTTTCCTGCCTAACGGTCACATGCTCAAAAATCCCGGCAGCAAAACCATCTTCCTCAGTTGAGCAATACCATACTTCAAAATTTCTGGCTGCAATTGATCAGCCTTCAGGGCCTCCTTTGGAGGCTTCCATTCCATCAAGTCTGAGTGCAGAACCAACCCGACGTTGGTCACAATTGCAAGAACATGCATCTACTTGTTCTGCATCTGAGCCTCCACCTAAAAAGATGAAAGCTAAAACAAAGCACAGAGACAAGCACAGGTTAGTTCTGAGATCGGTTCTGATCACCCTGACATTGGTTCCAGTAGTTCCTTCTTCTGAGATCCTGGAGCAAGGCTGGAGGAGTTAGCTCCACCACACACTCCCTCCTTCCATTTGTCTTCACCAGCCCCATCTATGTCTGAGGGGGAATTGGACCCAGAGTGCATGCCATCACCTGTGCCTAAACCAAGACTGTCGGTTCTGTGGCAATACCTGGCACCTCCTCAATAATGGCAGCCTTATCTTTATTACTTCCCATCTCCTCTACCCCAGGAAGGGGGGATTGTCCAACATATTTGGAGTCAAGGCACTGCAACTAAGCAAGGAGGATGGGCAGCTTGTCAATTGTGGCAGTTCTTCAGTTTTTAAAGGATTAGGCCTAGTATGAGTTAACAGTGTTACCCTTTGGTTTGGCCACAGCATCCAGGGTGTTTACTAAGTGTGTGACTGTAGTAATTGCTCACCTCAGATCCAAGGGTTGCTGCATACATCCATAGCTAATGATTGGTTATAGTAGCACCTTATTCATATGTAAAGGTTATTATAGCAGTGTGTAAAGGATTAGGCCTAGTTATCAATTATAAGAAGTCGATTCTGTTACCATCAAAACAGATAACTTCCATTGGAGCCTTTTTGGATGTTCGTGGTTTCCTCCCAATAGATGTCATGTATAAAGGGTTTAATGGTCCAGTTGACAAGGAATAGGTTTCAATTGGTTATATTTTTTTCAGAGGCTGCTAGGGTTCATGGCGTCCACAACAGCCACGGTCCCTTTTGCTTGGTTAAATATGCAGCCCCTGCAGAATTGGTTCTTGAGAAAGTTCTTGCCTTCGGTGCATTCGCAGAATACGTCTTCCTGTGCCTAGACAGATCATCTGTCAACTTGCCTGGTGGTTGGATGAAGGAAACCTTTTTAAAGGGGTTCCATTTGGGATCAGGTGTCCCCAGGTTAGTGTCACTACTGATGCTTCTTCAGAAGCCTGGGGCGCTCACTGTGGTCATCCACTCAAGATGTTTGGGCAGCAAGGGGAAAGAAGTTGCATAATAATGTTTTGGAGTTGCACACAGCTAGATATGCCCTTATCTCCTTTGCAGCCTTGACACAAGGGAAATTGGAACAAGTGCAAAACAACAATACCACTGCTAGAAAGACACTGCATCTTTGAACACTTTGCAAAGAAGTCATGGACATTTGGCAGTCTGCAAACTCGCAAGGGATGTGCCTACAGGCAATTCACATTGCGAGCTCAGACAATTCAAGAGTGGATGTTTTGAGCAGGCTAGGATGTTCAGAACTCGAATGGTTCCTGGGGGAACAACATCTAACCCTCATTTTTGCCCGTTGGGGTATGCCAGATGTGAATTTGTTTGCTACAGCATGTAATGCAAAGGCTGCAGTTTTCTTCTCCAGGACTGGGAGCGACCACTGTTCCATCAGAGATACTGTTCCATCGGAGATACTTTTCAATTCCGGTTGGTGGGTAGCCTTTTCTAAACGTTTCCCCCATCCCACTAATTAGCAGGGCCCTAGCCAAGATAGAGTCAAAGACGATGTGGTGCATTCTAATAACACCTTTTTGGCCAAGGCAGTCTTGGTTCCAATATCCTTCTGGCAGTGAATCCAGTAACATAGGATCTTGGGGCGAGTGGCTGTTACAGTGAATGTGCATTGGCCATCTATCAGGCGTTCTTATGCAAGTAAATGGGTACGTTTTTCCACTTGGGCTACGTCTAAGGGTATAGATGTGGTTACCTGCCCTCTCTTGTTAGTCTTTGAATATCTGTCCATGTTAAAAGATGCAAACCTGTCAGTATCATCATTTAGCAGCTATATCTGCATCCCATGATCTGATTGAAGGTAAAACACTGTTATCACATCAGAATTCTAAGAAATTTGTAAAAGGTTTATTTAATTTATTTCTCCCAGTAGCCCACATAGATCCACAGTGGTCTCTTTCTGTGATTCTGCCACAGCTCATGTTACCATCATTTGAGCCTTTAGATTCAGGCAGTTTAAATCTACTGTCCATGAAGATGGTGTCCTTAGTAGCTATCACATCAGCTAGAAGAGTGGGAGAATTGGCTGCTTTATGAGCCAATTCACATTTATTAAGCTTCGTGATGAGAAGGTAGTCTTATGCCCCAGTTTAGAGTTTCTCTCAAAAGTAGTATCCTGTTTTCATTTGGCACAGGACATAGTACTACCTGTGAAGCACTATGCTATAGACAGAAATGCAAGAAAAGATACGTCAGTGGGCAAGGCAGTTCTGCATTTGTTGTTTCAATGAGAGCTTCACCCCCGCCTCCCTGGTGAGTAGCTCATTAATCTCCCAATGTGGAACTGAACAGAAGAACAATAATGAAAACAGTGTTACACTTATCTGTAGCTGTTGTTCATTGAGTTGTCTTCTGTGCAGGCACATATTCCCTCCCTCCTGCCCTGCTGTGAGCTCTCGTTTTATCGATTATATGACATGGAGGTGTTATTTGTGTTATGCTCACGGTGGCTCAGGAGAACTGAAGTAAGGGGGAGCCTCCCCCTCAGAGCATGCGACTCTTAGGCGGGAAAACGGTCACTGGCGCGCTACCAGGTGGAGGGGCTCCTCTGGGATATTGCTAAAAGGAAATGCTAGAAAAATCCTCCGGCAGCCAGCCTGCACAAGTGCAGTCCCAATGTGTGCCTGCACAGAAGACAACTCGATGAACAGCAGTTATAGGTAAGTGCAACACTTTTGCTGGTGACCCAGAGCAAGATAATTCATACCATAGTATTCCCCATTACTATGTATGGGTATGAAAGTTGGACAATGAAAAAAGCTGATAGAAAGAAAGTTGTTTCATTTGAAACGTGGTGTTGAAGGAGAGTTTTACAGATACCATGGACTGCTAAAAAAACAAATAAGTGGTTTCTAGATCAAATCTTGAACTCTCTAGAAGCTAAAATGACTAAACTGAGAATATCGTACTTTGGTCACATTATTAGAAAACAAGAATCACTGGAAAAGACAATAACGCTAGGAAAAGTTGAAGGCAGCAGGAAAAGAGGAAGACCCAATATGAGATGGAATGATTCAACCAAGGAAGCTATGGCCCTGAGTTTGCAAGACATGAGCAAGGCTGTTAACAATAGGACATTTAGGAGGTCATTAATTCATAGGGTTGCCATTGGTCAGAAACAACTTGATGGCACCACACACACAGCCCCGATGTACAATGAATTTGCGTGTGTGGGCTGGGCGTATGCACACACATCCACTTCTATAGGCGCATCTAAATTAGTAGTTCAAGTATTTTCCCCTTGCTGCATGTTAGTCTTTATAAATCCTAATTCCAAATGCAGAACTAAAGTACTCACATAAAGATTGGGGTGGGGGTTTACGCTGTTCCTGTCCCCTTTTATTTATGGATTAGATTATGTGCTCCTGCATGATGAATGGGTGGAGGGGAACTCTTTGCTCAGCCTGCATAGAAGGGACTTTTCACCTGTCTTCTAGGACTCTAGAGCTTGTTCATTTCTTTTTGTGGGAAGAAGTATGGGTCCTGTAAAGCAAATGAACTAAGAGTGCTGATTGGTTTCTCGTACCGGATAATTTGGGAATGCCTTTTACCTCTGGGCTTTCTTATTATCTCGATGATAAAGGCTGGCCATTCTTCGTAATAATTACAACTATAAAATGTGGGGTGGAGTTTTGAGCACACTGTGATTTACATGCTGTAAACTGCAGTCTGTCTTCAAGGTTGACATAGAAGTAATCCTTAAATGAATCTGTGTGAGCACTAAGGTGGTTTATGGTTGTTTTCTTGCAGGATGTTGACCTGAATCATGTCCGAATTGGGAAGATTGAGGGTTTTGAGGTGCTCAAGAAAGTGAAGGTGAGGCTACTCAGAAAATGTCAGCCTTGTCCTTTCACCCTCTACAGGTGAGCGGGATAACACCGCCACCGTTGCATGAGAGAGGGAGAGTGCACAACACAGTGCTTCGTTATATGTCCTCAGCTAGGGAAATGGCATAGAGTGCTATTGGTACTGCATGTATATTAGAGAGGGCAGGGGGAGCAGGAGTAACATTCTGCTGTGTCTTCCCAGCTAGGAAATAAGTAGTGTTCTATGGCTGAAGTCCCTTTCCTGGCCCTGAGCTTTCCCTGTTTGGGAACACATGATTGAGCACTCTGGCTGCTGCAGGTGCTCTCTTCTGTCAGGGAAGGGGAGAAACCCACCAAGCGATAACAGATTAGGAGGGGAAACAGAAGTAATATCTGTAACTGGCTCAGGGGGAGCAACTACACCCTGACATGTGTCTTTTCAAAGCTACTAAACATGATGGTATGACTCGTATGTCATTATTTTCTCCTTTGTTTATCTCTTCTCCACATGCTAGACTCTCTGTCTCCGTCAGAACCTGATTAAGTGCATTGAGAACCTGGAACAGTTGCAAAGTCTCCGAGAACTGGATCTCTATGACAATCAGATTCGGAAGATTGAGAACTTGGAAGCCCTAACGGGTCTTGAGTGAGTACTTGGACAAAAAGTGAAGAAGCCACTTGAGCTGTCTAAGACAATACATCCAGCTTTCTTTCCACTGTGGTTGCCAGAGATAACTCATCAATCACCTGTCAGAATGACAAGCATTACTACAACATGGATGTATTTGATCATAAAACCTTGGTCATGAAATGGTCCTACTACAGCTATATGCAAGATAACACTGTATGCAAAATAATGGGCTCAGTTTAGTTATGACAGTTATCCATGCTGTATGCTAACCATAGTTTACAACAAACTAGAGTTTGGCATGATATCTGAGTTGAACTGACAGCGTAATTGAAGTCTTTCTCTCCTGGCCCAGAGATTTCCCAGCTGCTGATTTCCCCAGCTGGGAACATACAGCAGAGAAGAGTAAGTTGATTATTATTATTAATTCTGTTTACACATGGGAAACAAGGAATGAAAGTTAGTGAAACAAAAGGACTTCGACCAGCTCCATGCAAATATCACTGGTCGAAGTCTGTGCACTAACCATAGTTAGGACAAACTGGTTTGGCATGATGGGTTGGATCCAGACTAAATTTTCAGATGGCAGAATTGAACTTTCTTGCCTCCTCCCTCCCACTGCAGCTTACTGATGTCCACCAAACACTACTTCTGGGGGAATAGGAAACCCTGAGGAATGATATGAAGGGGTCTGTAATGGGGAGAGAGAGTTGGTGGAAATTACCAATTTAGTTTGGACCCTACCCAATATCTAAATACAGCTGATATGTATACTTATTGGTTTACTATCTTACTGTCTTTGCTTCCCATCTGGAAATGAGATTAATAACTATTTATTTAATGCAATTGCTAGAGCTTCATCTATTTAGATATTTTGTACCTACTGTGACCTGCAGTAGTAGCTGATGCAGAATGAGAATGTCCTAAATCAGAGGTTCTCCTCCTCCTGTTAACGTCTGTCCTGTCATTCAAGATCCTCCTCACAAGTCCTGCTCTCTGTGCCCCAATATGCAGAGGTGAGGCAGGTGATGACCAGAGATGGATCTCTTCCAGTGGAGGGGCCTAGATGCCAGGCCGAAACATTTCTTTTTACCCATGATTTTAATTAAGGGGTTGATCTTTTCAGTTGCTTTTACAGTCTGCTCCAAGCCCAAGAACTGTTTATAGACTCATTTTATGGTGCTAAACATTTTGTGCTGGGTTTTTAATTGTTTATTGATTTGTTTTTATTTTATGCTGTTAAGTTTTATGATTTTATCATATTATTTTGCAAGCCATTTCAACCAGTTTCTCCTGGGAGGTGGCATATAACATTTTTAAAAACATAAATACTTGTTCCAGTCCACTCTCATTGAATTCACTGGGCCTAGACTGGAGTAACACTGCATGGGATGGCACTGCCAGGGTAGAGCTTAGCCATGCTTTCCTGGCTATCTCTGCTGCTCCGTCTTCTCTCCAAGGGTTCTTAAGGTTCCATTGGCACCCGGGCACCCGTTTTATTGGAATAATGCTATCGGTTGAATGTCTTTTAGTTCTGAGAAGCTTTTATGCTATGCATGTTGTCAGAGAACTGCCTGAATCATAAGCTGAAAACCATTTCCTCGCTCTTGTACTTTAGCTGGAGTATGATGAGAAAATGGTGCAAGTTGGTTTTAAATTTTCGGGCGGGGGGGAGCTTAATATGTCTCATGTGGCCCTTCCCTCACGCTCATTTCATATCCCACTTCTTTATATCATCTCTTTCTCTCTTGAGACTTCTTGAACTGAGGTGCAGTCTGTTTTTCTGCCTTCCTCAGTATCAGCAAACTACACTGCCACCAGGATCACTCTAGATTCTCGTTTGTTTAAAAAAAAACCACTTGGTAACAAAGACAAACTAAAGTGAGTGTTACCCTTAAAACATTAATCTTAGGTGAAGAGCTGAGAGGATACAATAGTTATAAACTAATATTAATAAAAATAAACTCTATTTTAAGAATCTTAGAGTTCAGAATATTCAATCGCTTCTCTTAGCCTCCAGTCCAATACAAGAAAAATATAAATCATAGGAAAATTTACAGAAGACACAACAATAAACTTAATCTTTTCAGTAATATCTACCTTTCTGAACAACCTCACTTTATGTATCCCTGTTTATTATTTATTTATTTTATTGCATTTCTATACTGCCCTCCCCACTGGGCTCATGGCAGCTCACAAGAATACTACATATGATAAAAAACAAAATAAAAACATTAAAACTATGGTTAAAACAGCCCAATACAATTCTAATAAATAAGGGCAAAGATGCCCAATGGTGCCAAAAAAGAATATCCGAGCAAGCAGATGGACAAAACCCCAAGAGAGCCAGCATTAAATGAACGACGGTTTCTCTGGGGGACATACCAAGAGAGGCGGTCCTGTAGATGTCTAGCCTACACCTTCTTATGATGATCTTTCCCCCCAAAAAAGATCCCTGCCCTGTCCTTCCCTTTCCTGTCCTCAGCCTGTCCAATATATATCCCCTCTCAGTCACGTCCTCTTGTCCAGTCAGAACACTTTACTCCCTGCGCACACACTCTCTCTCTCTCATTCAGTCACTCACTCAGTCACTCTGCATCACTCCACTTCTTACACACACATTTTCCCCTTCGCAGCCAGCCTCCTTGCCTTTTAAGCTGCCTGTCAAGAACTATGTACATTGTTCACAACATTTTAGGGCATTATTTTCAGATCTTATATGCATTACGTGACTGGGCCCTTCTTGGATTTCTCTTAGTAAAGAGAGTGCGGCAGCTTTCCTGGTGTCCAGTGGGCCATCAGAGGATTTTAGTGTACTACTGCACACTACTTCTATGTATGTTATGGTGGTCGTGTATTTAGGGTTAGGTTCAAATTCCCCTCAAGCTGCAAAACTCATTGAGTGACCATGAGCCTGTCACTTTCTCAGCCTATCCTAACAAAAGCAGTGAGGGTAAAATGGGGACCAACCCTGTGTGTGGCACCTTCAGTTCCCTGGAGGAAGTATACAAATGTGTTGTTGTCTAAGACCACTGAGGTATTTTCTTTGCTTCCTGTTAGGATCCTGGATATTTCATTTAATATTCTACGGAACATTGAAGGGCTAGATCAGCTCACTCAGTTAAAGAAACTCTTCCTGGTCAACAATAAAATCAGCAAAATTGAGAACCTAAGCAATCTACAGCAGTTACAGTTGTTGGAGCTGGGATCTAATCGAATCAGAGTAGGTATTTCTTTCTCCACAACATTTGGTAAGAGTCTTTCCTAGGTGCAATTGGTAAACAGCTCGTGTCAAACAAAAAAGGGAGGAATGCTAACCTTCAGTTACAGATCAGTTGCTGTGAGTAAAATGATGACTCAGCGACTGCCAAAGAAACCCCGACAGAGCTGTTATCCATATAGCTTTCAAATTCTATCTTCTGCTACCTATCTTCTTTCTGCTAAGATATATAATGCCCCTTTCTGAGTAGTTTAAGAAAAGCACTTAACAGGGAAGAAGGAAATACATAATAGTGTTGACTTAATTATGATTCAGTTCTCTCAAGCAAGCACACTGAAGGGACACCTTCATTACAAAATAGGACACAGATTTGAAAAGTAGTGTAAGAAAAAACCTTTTAACTTTGCAGAGGCAGAACAAAGGTAGATTGCAGAGCCGGGGTGGTGGTAAGGGAGGAGACAGCAAGGTAATGAAAAGTAAGATAATCTGATAGGAAATGTGTGATTCTGAGTGCAATTAGATAACTCATTAAATTAGATACAACTCAGGATGACTGGTCTAAAATGGAAACTTTACAAAATAAGTAAGGTGAATTAAAGAAAAATCAAAGCAGAGATGTCCTTATACTCCAAAGAAACCCAGACTCAGTCTAGCTATTCGATAGGTGGCATGCATCCCCTGCTTTTCAGCCTTTGTATATCTGCTTGGGAGAATTTCTGTTAAGGAATAGCTAATTTCCCCCTCTAATCTACAGTGTTGGCCACGTCTCCACCCTCAGAACCTCCCAATCAGCTGTTCTGCCCAGTGGTATCATCTCATTGTTCCATGTGGATTTCCAGAATGTTAATTATTAACAAGACACGTTCTGTTAATGGGTTCGGCATGCTACTGCCTCTAATGAACAGACCTAATGGTTCTTTTTAGAGAATTTCATTACACAAACTCTCTGGAAAGCCATAAATATCAAGGATTCAGACTGAAATTTGAAACTCACTTTCCTTGAGCACTTCTATAGCTTAACTGCAGGGGCAGTCAATGATTCTAAGACCCTGGGCAAAACTTATGGATGGAGCCCCAGAAACACTGAGGTGGTGGGCAGGAGGTCAGTTAGCTATAGGGTGGGGGGGATTGCCCTGCAGTTGATTGCCCTCCCCCCATGCTGCCTGAGTCTCAGGATCAGCTGAAGGGGAGTTGGGGAACCCCCACCACCCTACAGCCAATCACCCTCCTGCAAACCTGAATCTTCAGCAGTGCAGGAGATCAGCAGTGATTCCACATAGCAAGAGGCTTCAGAATAGCAGCTGAGGCAGCTGGCTTTAGGGTGGTGGGGGCTGTCAGCCCAGAGGGATCTTGGGGAGCCCCTATCGCGGGGCCTAGGACAGCAGTCCTAGATGCCCTATGACTAAGACCACCCCTTCTTAAGTGCATGCTGTGTTCATTCAACTTTCGTTGTCGATCCAGAGTGGGGACTGCCAGAATACCCCCATGAACACATTGGTCCCACCTCAGCATCATAGTACCTGAATGGGTTAGGCAGTGTGGGTTTCTTGGCAGTGTTTCAGTGTTTCTCTACTGGTTCTGTAAGTTGATGACATGTTTGTTTAAGTAACATTACTTGCTATGGTCATTTTTTCAGGCAATTCAGAATATTGATACGTTGACTAACCTGGACAGCCTCTTTCTGGGAAAGAACAAAATCACCAAACTCCAGAACCTGGATGCATTAACAAACTTGACAGTGCTCAGCATACAGGTACTGCGCCTGGACTTCCCAATGTGTTTTTCATAGGGATGTCATTTGACACATCTGAATTTTCCTGTTATAAAAACTTTACAAAACGTGCTTTTAATATTTTGAATTTAGGGGTGCAAATATTCTGGTACCTGTTTTTTGAACTGAGAATGTAGGCAGTAGGCATCTGGTGTGCGTTTCTCTTTTTTTAACATGGGTGGGGAACCTTTTTCATGCCAAGGGCCATAATCCATATTTATAACATCATTCAGGGGCCATACCAGTCGTAGATATCCCGGGGGGGGGGGAAGAGGCTAGGATTGCCAGGTCTCCACCCACCACCTGGAGAAACTATGCAGAGAAGGAAGGGGAAGGAGGGAAAGAAGGAAGGAGAGGAAGGAAGAAAAGAGAGGGAGAGAAAGAAAGGGGTTCCCAGCTTCCCCCCCACACACACAAACACGCAGGCACGCCCCTGGCTGCGCAAGCTGCCGGTAGCCATCAGGGAGACCCCTCTGCTGCTTCTCCTGCCTTTGTGCGCTCGCTCACACACACGCACACAAGCCAGCCAGCCCCCAGCCGCGCAAGTAGCCGGGAGCGATCAAGGAGAAGCCTCTGCGGCTTCCCCCGCCTTCGCGCGCGCACACACGCAAGCCAGTTCGCCAGCCCCCAACCGCTTGAGCGGCCGGGAGCGATCAGAGAGAAGCCTCTGCGGCTTCCCCCTGCTTCGTCACCCGTGCACACACAAAGACACACACAGAGAGACACAAGCCAGCCAGCCCGCCCCCAGCCGCACGAGTGGCTGGGAGCGATGGGGGGGAAACCTCCGTGGCTTCCCTCGCCTTTGCGCAAGCGCACACACACACACAAGCCAGCCAGCCCCCAGCCGCGTGAGCAGCCAGGAGCAATCAGAGAGAAGCCTCTGTGGCTTCCCCCTGCTTCGTGCACACACACAAGCAAGCCAGCCAGCCCCCAGCCATGCGAGCAGCCAGGAACGATGGGGGAGAAGCCTCCGCGGCTTCCCTGCCTTTGTGCACGTGAGCACACACACAAACAAGCAAGCCAGCCGCATGAGCAGCCGGGAGCGGTCAGAGAGAAGCCTCCGCGCCTTCCCCCTGCTTTGCACGCACACCCACACACAAGCCAGCCAGCCAGCCCCCAGCTGCACGGGTGGCCGGGAGCGATGGGGGAGAAACCTCCGCGGCTTCCCCTACCTTTGCACGTGCACGCACACACACATACTTTACCTGTTGGCCTCGGGAGAGTGAGGGGAAGGGTGCGTAGGAGCCCACTCAGCCAGTGGAGGGTGCAGCGCGGCCATCGGCAGGGCAATGAGAGCGGGGGAAAGCGGCAGGAGATTTGGGTGTCCCCAACAACTTGAAAACACGCCACCGCCAGGGCACAGGCCGGGGAGAGCGGCAGGAGATTCGGGTGCCCCAACAACTTTCTCTCCAGGAACAGGAAGCAGGGAGACTTGGAAACGCCCCCACAGTCACCCAATCAGCTTTTAGTTTTGTTAGCATGCTCTCCTGCCTCCCTGCAAAGCCCGTAGCGCCGGGAGAAAGTCATGGCTAGCAATAGCTAGCATGGCTAGGTGGGCCATGCAACTCCAGGCCTCGGCAGGCGGGCCGGGGGCCAGATAAAATGGTCTCGCGGGCCGGATGCGGCCCGCTGGCCAGAGGTTCCCCACTCCTGCTTTAACAACAGGAGAAGAATTATTCCAACAGCTTGCTAAATGAATAGGTGTCACCTCTCTGTGCTACACTAGAGAATATCAAGTGAACTAGGATCGGGCCATTTCTCTCTAGAGTACAAGAATCATACACAGCATGTCTCGTTTCAATAGAATATTAAGACAGGAAGGATAACTTCCATATCCTCTTTTGCTACTTCACAGTGTAGAAAGTCCTCCATGAAACTCACCAGGGAAGACCTGTTGCAGTTTAACTTGGTGCCACATCTCATACTGCTTTTGAAAGACATGGGTGCACTTCCAGTGATTTTTGTGCAAATTCTTTGTGGCTTGTTTTAGCACGGTCTTACGAACAGCAACTACTCAGGAATCTGACTCCCGACTTATGTAGACCTTGTGTGAGCGTGCTGCACAAAAATCCCCTGCACATTAAATGTTTTCAACTATGTGCATTTACTGAGGTATACCGTAACTGTGAAAAGACTGTGTGAAAAGTAGACCAAAACCCAAAAACCTCCTGGGCTTGGATGTCTTTCTGGGTAGGCTGAGTAGTGATCTGTTCATTTCTTAACAATGAATTCTGATTCTAACACTTTTAACAGAATTTTATGACCTCTCTAGAGCAATCGGTTGACCAAGATTGAAGGACTGCAGAATCTGGGGAACCTGCGGGAGCTGTACCTCAGTCATAATGGCATAGAAGTCATTGAAGGACTGGAAAACAATGTGAGCCTGCTACTTGTTTTTATTTAACGACGCAGCACTGCTAGCTCTTGATAATTATCTAAATAGAGAGCTTCATGCTAGAGATTGTTTGGCATGTCTAATAAAGCAGAACATAAACCCACTAATATTTTTTCCTGGGTAATAAATGTCTTGAGTTCCTTATAAATGTGTAGTTTAAAATTGAAAGGTATTATCCATTTTGGGGTTAGGAATGAAGCCAGTTGTACGTTGTTTGCTGAAATTGTAGATCATACTGTGTAGAGGAAGTCACTAAAAGTCTAACTGCAAACAGTCTAAAGTGAAAGCATGGGATTGGGTCAAAAGGTGCAATCTATAACGCAAGTCTGGTTTTAGGAGAGGCTGAAAACTGGAAGGCAGTATATGCTAATGTCTTAAAATGAAGAAGGTTTTTTTGTTTCTGTGGTGGCCCCTCGCCTTCCGAACATGCTCCCCTTTGAAGCTCACCTGACACCTGCTTTGCTGTCCTTCAGGTGCCAAAACATTTCTTTCTACGTAGGTTTAACTGAGAGGTTCCATCTTTTTTAAAGCTACTAGAAGGAGACTCTTCTGAGGATGCTACTATGAATATAATTTTAGGCTGCTCAATGTTGTTTTGTTTTATTTATTTAAAACATTTAATGCTGCATTTCCACCCAATTTGGGCTGTCAAGGTGGCCAACAGTTTAAAAAAAAATTAAAAACCACTTTGAACATACATGTGTGTGTATATATATATATAACAATTAAAAATGCAAGGAAGGATGGTCAATAAGGGAATGCCAAATGAAGCAAAATGGTTTTCACCTGCTAGCAGAAGATAACAATAGGCAATAACAATGCTGTTTTTGTATTACTGGCTAGTTTAAATAGGGGTAATTCTTTTTTAAAAAAAATATTGTCTTGTTTTACTTCATGAGCTGTCTTTTTTTATATAATTTTTATTGCATTTTTATAATGAAACATACAAAAAAAACGAAAATAAAAAAACATAAGATACATAAAATCAAAGAAAAAGTTCATGAGCTGTCTTGACCAGATCTCTGGAGAGGCAACATATGCATTTTCTAAACAAATAATCAAATAGCCCTGGTTCTTCATTGTTCTCTCTTACTGGAGATGAGGCTTTTAACCTCAGATGAATAGATGATACCATACTGCAGAAATCCCATTATATTAGTATTCTGAGAGGTTAGTTGTGCTTTCTTGGGCAGTGATGGTAGTAGTGCCACACCACACTAGAGATTAGGCATGTAGCGTCTCACTTTAGTAATCCACTCCTAATTGTATTGCAGGCTAATTTCACTGCTAACCAGTTCCAAATAGATTATTTTGCCTGTATTCCAGTGCCAGTAAGTTTACATACTGGGGCCCTGGTCTGTGCTGTATGTATGGCTGCTGAATTCTGGATATTTTGCCATGGGGAATGTCCCTTATAATCCAAGGTCACACAGTAGGGAAGAAACCAAAACTCAGGCTGAAGTTTTCTGTGTACTTGTTTTAGAATAAGCTTACAATGCTGGACATTGCAGCCAACAGGATCAAAAAGATTGAAAATATCACCCATCTAACGGAACTCCAGGAATTTTGGGTAAGTCTGAAATAGGGAGAGGGAAAGAGAAGTTATAGCCTCTACCTGCAAATTAGCATTTAGAAAATGATTCATTAAACTAGCGCATCTGTGAATGTTCCCAAACTTCTTCCGAAATTTGTTATAGCAGAATTTTAAATTCAAGCTTTCCTTCCAAGTGGTCAGAAGTCAGAGATCCAGAAGAACTAATACATTCCTCAAACAAGAGCTCAGGAAAATTATACAGGATCCATCTGTACCCAATAGTTTTTTGTACAACTGACTTCCATTCATAAATTGCACAGGAGATCCAAAGAATGCAATGTAACAGCATGTCAAGTACAGATCGGCCTTTAGAAATAATATTGGTATGTTAACTATAAAGAAACCTGTAGTGCTACATTTTTAGGTGTTTTCTTTTGTAACTCATTATCTGTTAAGCCTCTTTGTTCTGTTTCTCTTCATCTTATAGAAATCGTTATTTGCTCATATACTCTTCCCCACCCCCACCACACAAACTGGCCCCACATCTTACCCAACCATTCCTGTTCTGTGTATCCCAATACTACCATGCTTGTACTTTGTTTCTTTTTCTCTTCCTGCACTTCAGAGTTCTCTTGGTTATCCTTCCCCTTCTCTACCCAACAGTGATCGCTATCCTCTGAGTTACAATCTTTCAGACCCCCCATTTCTTCTGTTCAGCCTCTTTGTATTCTCTCCCTGCCCCTTCTATTTATGCCTTAAATTGGAATCTCAGACCCAGGTGGATTATATAGCATGGCAGGCTGGTTGCAACAGGCTAGTAGAGTCCGGTGTATGCTTCAGTTCAGCAAGAGGGAGGAGCAAAGCATAGCGTTTCCCAAGCAAAGCGTTTCCCAAGCAAAGCGTTTCCCAATCCACACCCCTACTTTTGATGGGTTTTGGCCAGGCCTTCCATCCTTATAGCATGCTTGCTGCATGTCAGATGCTGAGACATGGGTTCTTTCTCCTCCTGGCCAGTCCAGGCTGTCCCCTGTTTCATCAGTAACACAGGAAATAATTGGACGGGAGTGGCTCTACCCACAGACAGCATTTTGTAAGAATTGTTCAGATGTTCTCTCAAAGCGACAGGACACAGTTGCAAAGAATGGGTCTTTTGAATTTCCTGACAGGGAGCAGGTACAGTCACTCTGCAGATGTTACCACTTTCACATATAAGCATAAGTAAATGGTCTTTATCGAAAGCAAAGGACAGTCCAAAGCTCTCTGGGTCAACCTTGAACAGCAATCTTTGGTGTGCGATGGCCTCTGCTTCATCTGACTCCTATTTCTGTATTCCTTTGTCCCTTCTCTTTCCTACATACAAATTAAACCTACATTATTTCTCCAAGGGTTGTTTCTTTGGTTTTCAACATGGATAAGTGTATTTTCTGCTTTGTTGCTTCCGGTGTTATGAGATCCTGGCAAATACGAGGGATTGTATCCAGAATTGTATCTATCAAAAGTGCATAGAGTCTTTCCACTTTCCTCTCTGTTCCTGCAGCCTCCTCTGACTCCTGGAAAGAGCTTTCTTGGGGTTGTGGAATCTGTGTGGAGGAACAGCTGTGTGGTTCAGGAGAGTGCTGCACTGAGGGATGAAATCGTCCCCTCCTCTCTTCCATGAGTGGAGCTCTGCTGACAGAAGATGGGGCAGTTTCATTCCCTTCCTCCTTATTGCAGTGCCGCCCCCTGCACAGTGGTTCGTGTATGTGGGTCCCGTGACCCTACGAATAATCTTTCCAGGGCTTGGAAGAGGCTGCAGGAACGGAGAGGAATGCCGGGCACTTCTGCACACTACCAATACACTGTTGGATATAAGCCCTTTGAAGAGAGCTTCATTTCTACTGGCTCCTACCTAGCATGAGAAGATTACCTTTGAAGAGTGAATATACTCTAATTCTTCAGTAAAAAGATCACGCAGACAGCCCCATTTTCATAGCTGAGGGATGGAGGGTGCAGACAGGGTTCATTTTACAAGCTGGCTTGCCCTTGAATTTATGCAGATACTAGAAAACAGAACAGCGGGTTTACCCTCTGTCATTCCACTTTGCTTTGCAACGGGATGAGTTTTAGGCAAGAGTGTAAAATCACATTTCTACAGCCTGGCAGAGGCAGATAATGGATGTTGTGCCTAACAAAAATTGCTGTGAGCTTGACTTTTGTGTGTGTTCCCTAGATGAACGACAACCTCATTGAGAGTTGGAGCGACTTGGATGAATTGAAAGGAGCCAAGAATTTGGAAACTGTCTACCTAGAGAGAAACCCCCTGCAGAAAGATCCACAATACCGACGCAAAATCATGCTGGCCCTTCCGTCCGTCCGGCAGATTGACGCCACCTTTGTCCGCTTCTGAACCTTCTCCAGCCCCCTTTTCCCTCCTTTCCTCCCAAAGTGTCACAGCTGGGACTTTTATCTGCACTGCACCCTCTGTCTTCAGTCCACTGACACTTAAAGAGCAAATGGCCAACAAAGAGCACTGAAATCAGACCTTGCATCTAATGCACACTCTGTTGTTGTTTTTGAATATTATTATTAAACCTTAACGTGTGAGATTTCCTGGTTGTGACAGTGTCTCTTCCTGATGGGCAGCAGCAAGTTTGTCTTCTGATGAGCATCATCTTCTGTCTGAAAAGCAATAGGTATCTCTTAAGGATCACAAATTCACTGGTCCCCTAAGCCCTTCTTGCTCATAGGCAGTAGCAATAAACTGTTCAGAATAGCAGCAGAGTTCTTCTAAGCACTGAAATAAAGCAAATGTTAGCTTTATCAGAGAGAAGAGCAATCTTTTATTCTGTCTCCTTCCTTAAGCAAAGTATCAGTCAGTGCCTGTCTAATGATAGTAAAAGCAATTAGTTGTAAACGAGTGGATTGCTTAGTTTAGCAGCTTTCACCAGGCTCCACTTGTCTGTTCAAGAGCTAGGCTATTGCTTACATCTGTCAATATTTGCACTGAAAAGGATAGTTATTCATATCCTTGTTCTTCTCTTTGCACAGTCACGCCTTTGTTCATTACGCTTCCATTTACCATTCCAGCCATCTGATCTGTAACCTGGATTCCTGTGGAAAGCTGTCAGGCAGGTTGGAGTTGCCAGTGCCCATCGTTATGAACACACTGTGCCTCTCAAGTAGATTTAGGACTGTAGCATAAATGCTGTAAAACTCAGTAAAGCAAGCTATACTCTCAGCATGTGAATTTCACCTTGTGGTTGTGGATTCAAGACTGAGAGGAATCTTACTAAGAATTAAGTTGTGACTAATTTTGCCCATTGTTATGGGTAGAGAAGGGTGGTCAGGTTATTTTATCTCCTTAGTAACTGAAAGCTTTGAGCTCCCCGATACCAGATAGACACAGAAGATGCAGATGAGAAGATCCAATATAGATATTTGAGGCTTTTTCAGGGAGGCAGCTGGGCATGGCTCTTGAATGTGTGAGCAGTTAAGAGGTGAATTGTCCCATATTTTTTTTAAAGACAATCCTAGAAGGGGTGGCAAATAGTCAAAAATTATCCTACAACAATCCTGACAGGGCCCACAGCTGATGGAGCCTCATGTATTGTTTTTTTCATATATTTTAGTCTTTTTCTAAATCTAAGGAATTGAAGGCAATCTACAATGAAATTAATGAACAAACAGGCATTTGAACCCAGGTCTCTTCAGTCCAAGCCCAACGTACTGTAGCCGCTACACCACACATGCGTTCCTGGAGACAGCAGAGAATGCCAATACTTTTTTCAGGAAAAATTGTTAAGCTGAGTGGCCATTTATGGTGCTGTAGTTTGTGCTATAGCAACTTAGGGTAAAGAGACTTTATTTTTGACATCCTGGCATCTGTGAAATTTCAATATTTATTGATTAACATGTCAGGGTGGGAAGAATTTGTGACTCCAACTCTGGCAGAGCCAAGAGCTCAGTGTTACTCTTTTGCATCCTGCTCTCAGTGTATAGTACTTAGGCCTGAGAAAACGAGATGAAATGTGATATTTAGGTCAAAGGTGTGTTGATGACTACTTTCAAATATGAAAAATGGAAGTCGGTGGATCAATTCACAGTCCACTAAGGATTTATGTACAGAAACGTAGATTTGGGTTAGATATTAGGGAAAGAGTCCTAACTAGAAATGCTAAACAGCTAGGATCTGAACCTAAATGTTACTGGTCTTCACTTAGAGCCAGTGTGGTGTAGTGGTTAAGAGCGGTGGTTTGGAGCGGTGGAGTCTGATCTGGAGAACCGGGTTTGATTCCCCACTCCTCTACATGAGTGGCGGAGAACCGGGTTTGATTCGCCACTCCTCTACACGAGTGACGGAGGCTAATCTGGTGAACTGGATTTGTTTCCCCACTTCTACACTCGAAGCCAGCTGGGTGAACTTGGGCTCGTCTCAGCTCTCTCAGCCTCACCCACCTCACAAGGTATCTGTTGTGGGGAGGGGAAGGGAAGGTGATTGTAAGCCGGTTTGAGTCTCCTTTAAGTGGTAGAGAAAGTCGGCATATAAAAACCAACTCTTCTTCTTCTAAGTTCTTGATGAGCTTGGAGGAATGCATCAACCTCACCTATACTTTTCCTTCTGTGTTTTCCTCTGGGAAGTAAATAAAGCAGGCATTCTGTGCAGTTCTGTGGTGCTTCTCTAATTATAAGTCATTGCTGATAACCTTTCACTTTCAGTAGGAAAGCCACCTGTTTCAGGTTTCTTGGCTGCTTGTGGAAGGTGAGCGCTGAACTTGCTTTGTCGGTTTCAGTGTAATCTCAATACCATTCTTTCCCTCACCCTTCTATTATGATCTCATAAATGAGATCATCAGAATTCTTGAGCCATCAGCAGAAGGTGGAGTAGATGGCTGCCTGCGTAGCTAAGGTGCCACGTGTAACTTGGAAGAAACTTTTTTAAATGTGTAGCCTTGCTGTAGGTTTTCTGGCTAGCCTTGCTAAAGTCCTTAGTGAGGGGGGGTTTGTCCCAAATTTCCTCTTTAGAATGCAGGATATGATTGATATTTCTCAAGCAGGCACATTGAGAGCAATGCATAAGTGTTTAGCAGATGCTCCAAAGTTACAGTAAGGAGGGCTATGTGAGTACATAACTGATTAGACTTCCAGAGTCTTAGGCCCCTCTCCTAGAAGCTCATTTATGTGGATGTAAGGACCACAGAACTTCT
The DNA here is from genome assembly GCF_029931775.1 of Euleptes europaea. Lineage (NCBI taxonomy): Eukaryota > Metazoa > Chordata > Lepidosauria > Squamata > Sphaerodactylidae > Euleptes > Euleptes europaea. Next base: position 44,283,797 of record NC_079316.1, read on the forward strand.
TAAATGTATAAAGGATTGCAGTCCTGTGCACTTCTCCAATAAAAGATAATGGGTAATATTTCAAAAGGCTGCATAAAATTATCCTGTGGTGATGGCAATTAGATAGAGCATCCTCAGTTCTGATCACAGGTTTTGCAGAATTTGGCCTTTATCAGATAATTCTGTGGTGGGTTGGGCTAATGTAACTTTTTGGCAGTTTATAAAAAATCCTTTGTACCTGAAGCCTACTACCAGCTCCAACATCCTTTTCACACAGCCAATGTTAAAAGTTTCCACACCAAGTAACACAGCCTCTGCTCCATGTTTTCCTCAGTATTCTGGTGGCAGATTTTGGAAGCCTTGGCTTTATGAAGTGGTGTTCTGTTTACTTGCCAGAGTGGTCCCTTAAGAGGATAATAAATGTCTCCAGACTTGCGGATCTTGACCAACAATTCATGTATGTTGTCTGGCTATGTAATGGATGGTGATTTTGCATTCGCTATGAGATGATGGTAAAATAGTAAGATTAGATTATGTGTTTCAAAAACAGATACTGCTTATAGTTCCTAACCTGTTAAGGCCACAATCTTGTCTATGCTTACATGGGAATAAGTCTAGTAGAACTAATGGACAGACCTCTTGAGTAAACCTGCATAGAAACAGCCTTGAGACCACATGCCTGGCATATGGCCTGACGATAAGGACATTGCTGACCAAAAGGACATGTTAGCTTTGAGGTATTCCCCCCACCAAGATAGCCACAGTAAGGTCACCTGCTGTCTGAAAGTAGTCAAGTTTGAGCTTTACACCACACTACCTTGCATCTCTGTGTCAACAATGGGGTGTATTATTTTTCTTTGCAAGGGGTAAGTAGTGGTCTGTTGCCTGTTTATTCCTCACAGTTATGGCATAGTTGGAATTTTGTTGCTGTGTTCTGTGAAAGTGACTATATTACATTTGCCTTTTGTTCTTCATTTCTGCTTTCATTATATCTGATGTTTTAAAACTTGGAAAATATCATTCACCTCCCCTTCTCAAACACATTTGTTCAAATGTGCAATTCCCAATATTTTAATAGATAATTAATAATTGATATAATAATGAATCGGTGTGGTGTCGTGGTTGGACTAGGATATGGGAGACAGATCCTTACTCTGCTTGCTGGGTGACTTTGGGCCAGTTCTGTGCACTCAGCCTAGCCTACCTCACAGGGCTGTTAGGGTAAAGTGTGTCCCCACTGGGGGGGGGGGAGGAGTGATCTGCTTGAAGAAGAGAGTGAGTTTTTTTGTAAGTTTCTTCTCCACCCTCTGTGTGGCCCAAGCGGAAAATAAATCGAGAACTATATGGGTGTTCCTCTTTTTCCAAATATATTTTTCCCCTATACTTTGCCTTAAGGAATGCTTTGCTGAAATGTGGCTGCTTGCGTTTTTGCAGGATCTGTAAATCCACGCCCTCATATCAAATAAAGGCAAGGTCTGCTAAACGTTAGTAAAGCTGTTAGGAAACCTGCCTCCGGCTTTAGATTCCTCCACCTTATGCATACACCCAGGTATTTATCAAAGCAGGAACGAGGCAGAGCTGGTGATGAATAGCATCAGAGAGGAGCAACACCTGTTTGCTGCTTGGGAAAGGGAAAGCAGACTGGGGGGGGGCGAGGAGACAAAGGAGGACAGCAGTGCCGTTAAGCATCCTTCGTATTTCCTTGGAATCTCACAGGGATCAGTGCAATGGAGCGATCTTCTACTAGCCACTCAACCGAGAGAAGGAAGACGTGGATTCAATAACCCCATCACTAACATCAGGTACGTTTCAGGAGGCATTTCTAATCTGTACTGTGTATAAACTGGAATGGAACACTGCAAAGGAATGTGAACAGAGCTGTTTGGGCATCATATTACATTATATGTTCCTGAGCTTCCAGTGTCTTTCCCCCACCCCCTTTTGATTTGCCCTTCCATCTCACACCCAGTCTTGTTCTTGTCTGAAGATGGAAATGTGCAGGCACCCTAAAGTTTCATTTCTTATGCTTCTACATTTGGCATTATAGAACGGGACCTATTATAGAACGGGACCTAAAGGACTCTTCTATTGTAAAGTAGGCCCACCCATCAGCACCTTGTCATCTGGGCCTCTGTGTGCCACAAGCAGAGAGTGGAGTAGAAAGTTCTAGAAGAGTGGTAGTAAATTCCAGAAGGCATCCTGGGTTGTTCTTACAGTACAAAAGAAAGAAAGAAAATCATGTAGCACTTTAAGGACTGTATACTGTAATAAATCTAAAGTGGCACAACTGTTTTTTGTTTGTGCAGTGCTGAAGTTGCAGATAATTTGAGCATTATCTCTCCCCTAAAAAAGAAACTTCTATTGAACTCCATCACAACCTGTGGAAGATGGCACAGAACTACATATACTAAATTAATAATGATTTGGGTGCCAGAGGGCGGGGGAAGAAATCTTTCCAGAACATACAGAGATCAGAATCCGGAATTTGTGACCAAAACCAGCCCACTGCATCTTCCCACAAGACTAAGTTCACTCAGTGGTCTGGTTATGAACCAACAACCCACTTTTATACATGTGTACCATATAGGGGCACCATACAGGGCCATATAGGGGGTAGGGTTGCCAGATCCAGGTTGGGAAACTCCTGGAGGTTTGGAGATGGAGCCTGAGGAGAACAGGGACCTCAGTGGGATTCAGTGCCATAGAATTCACCCTCCAAAGCATACATTTTCTCCAGGGGAAGTGATCTGTGTAGTCTGGAGATCAACTTAATCCTGGGGGACCCCAGGTTCCACCTGGAGGCTGGCCTCCCTAGTACCATAGATGTGGTGGTGGTACTTTTTGTTTGGTTCTTTTGTTTTAACAGCTGCAATCCTAGCCCTACTTAGTCCTGGGGACCAGATCTGGTCAAGGTCAGAAAGAAAAGGAAAAGACCCACTACAAAAACAGATCTTGTTTGCAGTGCTCTGTATCATAAACTCCGGGCCTGTCTAAATGTATATTTGTTTTATATAGCTCAAAATTTTGTCAAAGAATCTAGGGAACTGCCAGTCAGCAATGTACTGAGAATACTGGTAAAAGACCTCAAAATCACTGATGTTGCTTAAGGAACTACAATTCCCAGGATTCTCAGGGAAGATAAATTACTTTAAACAGTGCAGTCTGCAGCCTGGATATGCTTCTGTCTCTAGTTGCCTCAGTCTATGAAGCCTGAAAGGAAATAAACCCTTCCATCTTCACGTAGCTCAGGTCAGTTGTGAAGGGGTAAAAGCTGATGTGGGATTCCATAGTCAGGAAACCTGGTTTAGAATATGCAACCTCTTTAGGAAAGTCTTCTCTATGGTATACATTTTCATTCCTGATTATTTCCCTGCTTTCAGGGATATTCAGAATATAACTAACAAGATGAGGGCATAAAGAATTGCCGGGGGTGATTTAGGACCCCCACCCTTCAAAATCTCCCTTCCCTGGGTTCTCTAAAACATCTGATACTTCTACAGATTGGTGTGGTTTCCCCCCCACCCCCACCCCGTTTTAACTGACCACTGAGCTGGTGTCCAAGCCCCATCCCTTTTAGATCATACTTAGTGTTGATCAGGATTTTTAAAAGTTTTATTTCTTCATGGTTAACTTACGGTGTCATATGTTTTTTTGCATGCCTGTGTTCCCCCAAATAAGTAGAGATCCCCTACTTTGTCTGTGGGCAGCCTGATTTTTCTATCTTTGTCATAGTAACTGGACCCAGTCAATTTCTTATTAGATGTAACGATAAACTGGGGGCATATGAAGAAACACCAAGGGGTGGACAATTTGGAAACACCCCTCAACTCCCAAATCTCCTCCTCCTAGGATTCAATAAGCTTTCATCCAGTTTACTATTGGATAATGATGAATTGGGGACCTGTGAATAATTAGTGGGGGGAGGGAACCGTCCCCACCCAATTAACTGACAATCAGCTGTTTGGGCAGATGATCATTTATGCCTCTGGCAATACTTGAAAGCTTTACTAATAAGCAAATTGGCAATCATTGACTGATGAAGCTTGCTGCGTAAACGGATGAAATTAAATCCAGAATCTCTGTCTGATTGATTGATCTTGATTCTTATTGGTGATCCCATTATGATTGTTACCTGTGATTTACCAGCTATTGGAACACTGACTTGCAGCTGAATTAGATTGTTTAAGAAGAAAATTGTATGTTAAGAAAGACCTGGATTCCTGAACTTTATCCTGAACTTTTGTTAGTTGTACAATTTGTGTATTTTGGAGCTAGATCAGCTGTATTTTTGTTGTCATTTACTTGGTATTATTGTATACAATTTGTGTAAATAAGATTAATTTTTGTTACATAGCCAGCATGCTGTAATTGTCATTTGGATGATCTCATTACAGCATAGGTTTACCTTTGAGGTAGTCAACTATTTGCAGCATTCATACTCACCCCATATGTGCTTCTTTTTTACAATTTTGTCTCCCCCCCCCCCCCGCCGTTTTATATGGCTTTTGATTCTTCTGTATGAAATACTGCCTGTTTTATCATTTTGCAGCTGTATTTTCCCTCAGACTCAAAAATAGCCTGTGGTTCAATTGGACCCATAACCAGAAATTCTGTATTGAGGAATTATCACACTATAGGGGGATGAGATTGCCTTAAAATTCAGTGCATGGGGCCTGGCAATGCTACACTGAACAGTACTATTACTAGTAGTACTTCTACACATCATTAAGTATTTATCACATGGTGTCTGTGTGCCATCACAATCGGGTAGTTTTGAAGAAATGGACTGCTTAGCAGACTAAAAAAATAAGAAAATGAACTGTGTGCTAAATGTAAAATGTAGTTGAGCTATTAGTGCTGGATAGGGCTTCCTATTCTCCCACTAATTAGGGTTGCCAGCCTCCAGGTGGGGGCTGGCAATCTCCCAGAATTAAAACTGATCCTCCAGAGAAAAGGGCTGCTTTGAAGGGTGGACTCTATTGCATTATATCCTGTCAGGGTTCCTCTCACTACCCTCCCTGGGCTCCATCCCCAAATCAAAAGGGTTTCCCAACCTGGAGCAGTGGCAACCTTACAAACTAGTAGGCATGATAGAAGTGTGAGAAGAAACCATATATATGTAATCTGGCATCCTAGCAATTTGCTTATAATCATAATATGGTTGATTTCATTAGTGTACCTATAGCCTTTTCTCAAGAGATAATATAGGGCATAAGACTGTGGGTAGGGGCTAAGCTTCAAAACAGTGCTAAGAAAGTTGAGAAGTGAAGACACAACAATTAATCAGTGTTTTCATGTTGCTGGTTTTTTTTGTGGCTGTGTCTTTAAACAGGCTTACAATAAAAAGTGTCTTTTATAGCAGAATGGCAAGTCAGCAATCTTTTACGTAAACGGACGATTTTTTGTTTCTAATTTCACTCTCCCATCAACACAGAAATGATGGGCCAATAAACCATTACCTTATTAGCTCCCTTCCCCCAGTTTACTTCAGGTTAAACTAGTCTGTACTGCTTATCCACCATTATCTAGCCCCACAGCTGTTAAACCAACCACCAAATTTAGGAAACTGCTTTATGGCTGTAATCTGCTTTCATCTCTGCTATTTCTGAATCAAGACTCTGGATCTGAATTTCAAAGTAAAATGTGTAAAAGAGCTAGGAGCATGAAGCTGTATGTGTTCTTTTTTTTAAAAAAAACCTAGAATAAACCATATGCTTTATGCATGAAAATGTAGTCTGACAAGATTTTGCCACCACCACACTTGCAGGATTGGATTTGCATCGGTGTACTTCATGAGAGCCACTTCTGCAAAAAACTATACAACGAAGCTATAATGTGAAACAATGTACCTTAAATATGAGATATTTGTTGTCTGAGGTTCTTCACTTTCCCCTGTATCCCTGTCCCCACATTATTTCCTTTCTTCCTCATCCTGGCAGACCCATATCCTCTCCCCTTTCCCTGTTTCCTTCTCTCTCTTTCTCACCTACCCATCAACCTACCTTTTATCTGCCTCCCATCTTCAGCTATAATTATTATTTATTCACTTCATTTATACCCTTTTTTTCTCCACAATGGAGACCCAAAGCTCCTTACATCATTTCCCTCTTTTCCATTTTCTTTACAGCAATCCTGTGAGGTAAGTTAGGCTGAGAGTATGGGACTGCCCCGAGATCACCCAGTTAATTTCCACAGCTGAGCGGGGATTCAAACCTGGGTGTCCCAGATCCTAGTCTGACACTCTAACCACTATACTACACTGGCTTTTGTGCAGTGGCTGCTGTTGAACAGTAACAAGTAGCCAAGCCTGGGTGAGTCATGGAAGTGGTGTGGTTGCTGTCAGGCTTGGCCCTAATGAGTCCTCCTGCAAAGGCCAAACAGTCCTGGGAAGGGGCCTGCCCCCTCCCCTTGCCTTTTACTGATAGAAACCAGGGCTTGAATGTTGGCAATACTGTTGTGGTTGCCTAGCAACAGCCACTGAGGGCATTTGTTTCTTAAAGCTACAGGCACTGCTTGTATTATTTGTGGGGAAGGCTGGTAACCTACCAATTTATTTTTTTAGATTTCAGATTCTTCTGCAATATTGAAGCTTTTTTCAGATTTGTAAAAAGATCTTTCTGGTCTGTTCATAGCTCCAGTCTCTAGATTTAAGTATCTACAGATTTGACCATGTTCAGGCTTTGGTATATTGATGATGCCTGCTATTTCTTTGGACTGATGGCTGCTAGTATGCTTGCGCTTGCACCGCAAATACTGATAGTGCTGTCCTTTGTGGTTTGCAGGTTACAGGTGTGCTGGTTCACTGTGCATGTCTTTTGTAAACGTTTTATAATCACTAAGGAAAGCTGATGGAAAGGCCCTTATTATTCTGCCTTGGGTAAACCAGTCCATTGACTGGCTCTCATTGGTGGGGCATTGGTGAATGGATTGGCATTTATAGAATCATAGAATCATAGAGTTGGAAGGTACCACCAGGGTCATCTAGTCCAACCCCCTGCACAATGCAGAAAATTAACAACTACCTCCCCCCACATCCCCAGTGACCCCAACCCTCCCCCCACCATGCAGGATCCCACAATCAAAGCACTCCCGACAGATGGCCATCTAGCCTCTGCTTAAAGACCTCCAAAGACGGGGACTCCACCACCCTCCGAGGCAGCACATTCCACCGTCGAACAGCCCTCACCGTCAGAGAGTTCTTCCTAATGTTTAGGTGGAATCGCTTTTCTATTAGTTTAAATCCATTACTCCGTGTCCTAGTCTCTGGAGCAACAGAGAACAAGCTACTTCCCTCATCAACATGACATCCCTTCAAATATTTAAACATGGCTATCATGTCTCCCCTCGACCTTCTCTTCTCCAAACTAAACAAACTCAACTCCCTAAGTCTCTCCTCATAGGGCATGGATTCCAGACCTTTGACCATTCTGGTCGCCCTCCTCTGGACACACTCCAAATTGTCAACATCCTTCTTAAATTGTGGAACCCAAAACTGGACACAGTATTCCAAGTGAGGTCTGACCAATGCAGAATACAGTGGTAGTATTACTTCCCTTGATCTAGACAGGGCCATACATCAGGGCCATTTCAGATCTGTGATTGCTTGATTTGCAGTATTTGTATTTATTAACAGTTGTGTCTCTGTAACTCATAGGCTTTTATATAAAACAAAATTATACAAAAAATACAGAATTTGGAATAACATAGAATAATATATAAAACCAACCCCCAGACTAAATACTCCCACAGTCTCTACAATTAAAATACATTAACAAATAATAAAGCTATAAATAGATCTGCATTGTACTCTAGGGTTGCCAGCCTCCAGGTAGTAGATGGAGATCTGCTATTACAACTGATCTCCAGCTGATAGAGATCAGTTCACCTGGAGAAAATGGCCACTTCGGCAATTGGACTGTATGGCATTGAAGTCCCTCCCCAAACCCCTCCTTCCTCGGGCTCTGCCCCAAAAAGCTGCCGCCGGTGGCGAAGAGGGACCTGGCAACCCTATTGTACACCCTAGTGAAAAATATACCATATGAATCATTTAAAATCGTACTATGAGGGTAAAAGGCATGGATAAGAAAAGCACCATCAGATAAATTAGCAGTAGACTTAGCTAGCTTCTGAGGCTTTTTTTGTTTTCCTTGCTTAGCTGACTCTTGTTTACTGAGCCAACATCTGAGGCTTTTAGAGGCCAGAGGTGGAGTGCAGAAGTTTCACTGGTACTGTTTCTCCCATTGCTATGTGGTTAGAATAGAGAAAACAGCACCTATTGAATGATGCCTTACTTCAGAATTCATAAAACAAGCTGCCAGATTCCATACTGGAGGCCTTTTTTTTCAGCGGAGGGTACTGTTATGGTCAGAAGGGTGCTTTTCTGTGGTCAGTGTGATCAGCTGTTAGTAGTGGCCTGTCACTTATTAAGTTCATGTGCCTAATGGCTAATTAAAATAAATGCTGGCTATGTTAGCACTGACTTGCCCAAACACTCAGGTGTGGCATTTTCCCCCCACACTCATATTGCTCCTGGAATTTGAACAAACAACGCGTGATTCAAGTATGTTCATGTTGAGATTTGGGTTCCAGTAAGTACAAATAAGGGTTAAAGTAATGTGTGAAAAATCCTTCTGACTGGGCTCTTAACCTACCTTGCTGTATTTGAAAGTCAAATCCATATTTAGCTCAATAGTTTGCCTAGCAATTACCCTAAAGGAAATTTCAGTCCTGAATGTCAGCAAGCTGTTTCAGTACTTCTGGTGCGGTGGTGACTTTTCTGCCAACAAGTACGCTGGACCATTTCCTCCTTGCTCACTTACCCAAATCACATTCATGCTAGCTGAAGCTTTAACAAGGTGGGTTGGGTGTCTTGGTTTAATGTGAAAATAAAGGTTGGTTACATGTGACTTGAGAAAGCTGTGTGCTCCCCCCCCCCACACACACTTTCCTTGCAGAGCAGATGTCAGGCCCGAGCAGTGAACACCTACTTTTAGTACGCTGTTCACTCTTCCTGTATGAATTTCCAGAAATATTTGCTGCTGCTTTAAGTAGCAGGACTGGTTAGACAAGGAGAAAATTGCTGGCAGGAATGTTATTTGACTAGGATCAAAAAACATCCTATCCCACGTCCACTGAACGGGAGATGGTAGAGTTTCCTTGCTGCACACAACCTGGGATCGCTCAGTGCTGGAAATTCAATTGCTGATTGGTAATTCTTCCTAGGCAGCCAAGAAGAGTTCTGCTTGTCAATGGCATGAAGAATAAAGATGCAGCGAAGAAAGATCAAAGAAGATGGCAACTTGATCCCTGAGGAGCAAAATGCAAATGAGAACAATTATGGGAGCCTAAGCACAATAAACTCTATTGAGATCTCTCAGGTAAGCAAATAGTTGTTCTTCTGAAGTTTTTTTCTCCTTTAGGTACTGATATAGGAGTAGCTCCCAGTGACACAAAGAAATTCTCTAGATCCCGTGCTTATTAGCATCCCTGGCAAGTAAGTGATCTTAACATTGAGGGTTGGTGGGGGTTGTATGGTTATTACTACCAAGGCAAGGATCATCTAGAACTTAATTTGCCCCAGAAAATTGATTCCGCCTATTTCAGAAATGGAACCCATCCCTGCAGCAAAAGTGGATAGCCCTGCACCTTCCCATACTTCTGCAGTGATCTATGGCTGAGCTTCCTGGCTCCTAACCCAAGGCAAGGCCCCAGTAGCCAATAAAAGCTTGACAAAATGTAAAGCTGGTGTGGAATAATGGCTGAGCTCTGATCCATGAGTTTGCTGTCTTCACCCCTTCAGGAAGTTAGCTGAAATGTCTTGTTTCACATACTGGAGTAGGCAAGGTGGCACCTCCAGAACCATTTGCTGACCCAAGGTCACCCAGTAAGTTTTCATACCAGAATGGGTATTTGAACCTGGGTCCAAGTCCAACACTCTAACCATTATACCACACAGGCTCCACACTAGTAATGGATCTTTGTTAAGCACAACGTCCTTTGTGAAAAATCGTTCTTAGCTGTAGAAGTTTGAGTACTGCTCTGGGCAGATAGCATCGGTCACTGCTTGAATTCTGGTGAGAACAAGGCAAAATGACCAACAGATCTCATGTCCTTTTGTTAATATTCTTGTAGTGAGAAATCTGAACCCATCTCCCTTTTCATTCATACTATTAACGTTTTGCTTTCAGCTGAATACACAAAAATCGCTGGGCCATTCTGTACACAGCACTCAAAACTTCTTCAGTGACGGGAGTACCAGGATAGGTAAGGACCCTTCAGCATTACAAGTACAAGCTGGGTAATGATTTCTGAGATTAGCCGGTGTTTTATTTTGAAAGAATACCGATTTAAGTGATGGAATACTTGCCGTCTTCACATTTCCATCATTCCTTTTCACTGACTCTACCATTCAGAATCTCTGCTAACTACAGAGTCGTCCACTGGTACAAAATGCCATTTGTTGGTAGAGCAAAGCTCCTTGCACTTGCTCCATCTCTATGTGTATTCAAATATTTTAACAGCACTTTACTAACAAACAGTGCCAGTATGCAGAACCACAGGGTTTGGAAACTCTCCTGCCCAGAAATTTCCACTCCTGATTGACAGAAGGTGCTTATTCAGTACTTGTGGCCACACTTGATGTTACAAGAGAAATGCAGGCTTTCCAATATCATATTTCTCCCTACCCTCATGTGGGGATTGAGAAGAGTGCAGTTGCAGGGGACCGTGGGCAGGAGCATGCGCTTAACTGTTCCCCACCTAATGATTCTTTCATGCAAATAACCCCCTGTGCAAGTTGTTTTCTTTTTTTTTCTTTTTTCATAAATTTTTTTATTATTTTAAAAATATTTTACTGTCTGGTACTTTTCAACAACACATTCATTTCATAAATCATACAATAAAAAACTTTAACAGCGTCATCAAAAAGCATATTCATCTATTAATGAAAAGATATTCAAATAAGAGACTTCCCCCTCACCTTCCTCCATCTTGCTATAAATTTATCTATTCTTTTGCAAAGAAGTTCTAATCCAGAAAGATACATCAAACTTGATTACTAAGTTAATTCTAAATTATTCAATTCATTTACAATTAGTACGTGTTTATTATTGATTTCATATATAGTAACAGATTTTATTTCAAAACCGTTCTTAAGATAAAAGGATTAGATCAGTAAATACAAAAATCCCTAATCATCATTTAAATCCCTCTTTATCCCTCTGTTTCTCTCTATCACCCATAAACTGCATGTTTCCTTTTAGTTTTGTTCTTGCTGTGAATTTTTGTTTTTCCAACACTTCTGTTATTTTTGATGTTCTGTCTTTTTTGTCCAGATTATTGCATAATCCAAACCTTGTTCACTTATATGAATCAGGTCAGCCAATGATTTTATGATAGTTATTCTGGTACATCCCATTGCTTCTGGAAAATTGCGAAGACGTACGTTCGATTGTCTTAATTTTAACTGCATAATAGCCAGTAGGTCCATAACATTTTCTTGTTGGAAATGTATAGCTTGAATTTGATTACCTTGAAGTATCTGTTTATTTTTAGTATCTTTCTGTTCTTCAATTGCCTTTTTAATTGAAGTATCCATTTTTCCCATATCAGTTTTCATTTTAGATATTTGAGATTTCATATTTGTAATTTCACTTGCCAAAATGTCAAATTTCTGACTAGTCTGGTTGGTAGTTTGAGTTAGACTAGTCAATATGTTGGTTAACTGAGCCAGACGTTGAGATTGTTGCTCACATTGTTTAGTAAAGGCATCCATGTGTTTTGTTAACATTTCCTGTATTTTCTCGTCGGCCTTTCCCATGTTTATTTCTGAAAATAGTTCTGACAATTCACCAATACCAAGAAGTGCTGTTTTAAATATGTTGGCAGGGTCCAAAACCTTGTAGTGGTTCTATTCATCAATTATACAGATCCCGGGATTAAATGGCTGCAAATTCTTATCTCCACTGTAAAACAATTAGTGTTGTTGTAAAGGGCCATCAAGTTTTATTGACACTCTGCTCGATTGTAAAAGAAAGGGGTGGGCTGGGCATTATTTAAATTGCGGACCTTCGGCTGTCTTGTTTTCCAGTAGTAGGAATATGTTGCCTGTTACACAATAAAGACACACTTCAAGCCCTGCGATTTGATTTCTTGTATGATCTTTCCCTTTCAATCTCGATGGTTTTCTATGATGAATCGGAAAGACGTCATCTCCAGAGGAATTTAGCCCATTCGCTCCCACCCCTTTTAACACCTCGGCTTCTAATTGGTAGCTAGAGTGTCTGTCAACCGTCCCGTTTGTTATGCCAAAGTGGAGATCGAGTAGATAAGGCTCCTGCCATTCAACTATACTCTTTTTAAACAAACAAAGTCACTTATATTCTGGACAGAGAGATGCAGATTGCATTGATGATTATTACAATCTTCCAGAGCTTCAATTTCAAGGTAAAGACAAAAGAATTCTTGCAACTTACTCAGATGTTGGATGATAAGGTTACGGTGATGATAATTTTCTTAGATGGTGATTGAAGGGGAAGGACTGAACCTTGATTACCCATGAAATGTTCCGGCGATGACTTTCCCTCTTGCCCTCGGGACTGGCATCAAAACTTCCGAGGGGCTTAAAAGCCTCCCTCGGAGAGTTCTGGAGGTCAAACTGCATAAGTGGCTGCAGTGAATTCCTGCTTCCCAAGTCCACTGTTTAGGACCGGGTTGAGGTGCTGTTTAGCACCCCAATTTGAACATTCCTTAGATTTTTCCTGGAGAGTCCAGGAAACATGGCGCTCAGCCCAGCTGCCCCAGCAGGAAGTCTGCAAGTTGTTTTCAAAGGTTCCTCCCCGTCAGGTCTTCTATCCAGAAGTGAACTTGGCTTGGGCTCAAATGGACACGAGGGCATTTGCAGATGAATCGTTGGGTATGGGAGCAGCAGGTTAAGCAACCCTTCCACCCACAGATCCTGCACTGCCCATCAGTCCTCCTAGGAAGTGACCCGCCCCTTCCTCTGGGGCCATGCATCTCCCCGTCTTTGGAGGTCTTTAAGCAGAGGCTAGATGGTCATCTGTCGGGAGTGCTTTGATTGTAGGATCTTGCATGGTGGGGGGGAGGGTTGGGGTCACTGGGGAGGTAGTTGTTAATTTCCTGCATTGTGCAGGGTTGGACCCTGGTGGTCCCTTCCAACTCTATTGTGAGGGTTCCTGACCTCTCTGTGCAAACTCCATAAAATCACTTGGTCAGACAGTCATGCAGAAACAAGAAACTTTAATTGGAAGCTTCAGATGATACAGGCCGCACACTGGTAAAGTTGCAAGTGAATACCGATTCACAAAGACAGAATTATAACCCCTACAGGGAAGCAGATGTCAAACGTATGTTATGGGAATCTACGGGATAATTGTGCATGGTACAAAACATCAAAGAACTCAGAGCTTGTTAGTACTATCTACCCACCAAGGCCACAGTGGTGGAAGGGAGTCAGTGAGAGCAAGGGAGGGACGTGGGAAGAGGGAAGAGACATTCCAACCTGGGGCCCGTCAGACACTGCGCCTGAACCAAGGAAAGTCAAGAGGCCTGGACTGCTTTTACGAGCCCGGGGGGGGGGGAACATACAAGGCAAAGGCCTACCCAAGGCAAGGCATACAGACCCTCACATCTATGATTCTATGATTCCTTTGGCCCTAAGTCTTCAATTGAAACTGTCAGTGCATTTCTAAGGGTTTTCCAAGCATGGGCATTAGAATCTTGCTCTGTGTTGGGTTTTTACATGAAACTGGAGATCTAGAGTTGATGAGACACAACTTTCTGTGACTGAATCTCCTGCTCCCTGAATTCAGAGGAGCAGGGGGAGGGGAATCAGAAAGGCGTATCAGATCACAGGTTCACTGGCCCTAGCCCTCAACCATCTTGATTTTGATTTGTAATGCATCTTTGGAGCTGAGACCTGGTGACCCTGGTTTCCTTTTTTACCTTGTCCTGTGCAAAGAATATGTTTTGCTGAACATTTTATGTGCTTTATGGGTGGACAACAGGACCAACAGGGTGATAGGAAGTGCAGGGAGGCTTTAGTCTTCGCTGCCTCTCCTATAGCATCTCATTGTCTTGTCCATCCCACACTGTTCTTATTCTTACAATCTAGGTTTCCTTGTTGATTGATCGTCTTTGCTTGCTGATGTCAACAGCTGGTACTTTAATGGTGTGTTCTCTATGTCTGTTTTGTCTCAGATTTTGTCCTTGCATGGGAATCAGATCATCAGGATCTAGAGGAGCAAACTGGAGAGCATGAGACTCAGACTCATAAGCGAGGGAAATCAGTTGACATGCAGAGAGTGTGGCGGCAAAGTTTTCTGAATAAACTCCAGAAGGCAGGGTTGCGAATGGAAACGGTAATCAAGCTCTCTGTTCCGAATGTTTCTTCTGCTTTTAATTGGTCTTATTGGTGCCAACATTCTTGGGGGGGAGGGGGATTCAGGAGTCATCTTTATGAAGCCACGATGTACGTGCTTTCCTCTTTCTTGAATTTTTAACAAAGTCTCCTGCTCTTGAAATGTGGACATTCTTGGAGACTTGCAAAGTTGACTATGAAGGCATCACTGAGTGGATCTAGCTGTCACCACGGAGGTAACGTGTGGTGGTGAGCATATGAGACATATGCAAGAGTGAGTCTGCTGTCTGCCAAGCCTGTCCTGCAAATGCTGTCCAAACTTGTTCCCACCCCACCCCACACAGAGGATAATTTTTTAATCTCGGGATCTAGATGGGGGAAAATAGGTTAGAAACAGCCAGGAAGCATTTGCAGGGGGGGAATTTAAACCCGTTGCCACTGATTCTCTCATGCAAAGGCTCCTGAATTAGGATTACATGGAAGCCACAGGGTTGGCAGTCCTATGTTTATACTGTAATTTGAGCATCCACCCTAAGCTCTCCAACAGTTATCCAGTACCATCAAATTCAGCTTCAGTTAACTCTGTATCATAATATCCTTTCAAAATCCATCTTCACCTTTGCTAATATGATGGACAAGTTGTGTTATTTTTTTTTGGGGGGGGGAGTGTTCTGTGTCTTACAGGTCCTGTGAATAACATTGCAGATATAAACACACCTTACTTCTTACCCTGACTTTTCTATCTAATTTTTAATTGTCTGCTTTGTTTCTTAAAGACTTTTGTGTAACTTGAAACTTTTCTAGTAAAGCCAATCCATAACTTTTAACTGTCTGCTTCAGCTTGCTTCTTCATCTCCATAGTGAAAAAACTGCAGTGGCTTAGATGGTTATCAGTCTGGTTTGTCCACACAAAGATATTGCCTGAGACCCAACCTCTGTGCTGTGGAAAGATGCGGGGTGCAGCTGACTTGCATCTCCATGATAATGTTTCTTCATCTCCCCTCCCAGAGCAGCCAGTGTCAAGCACATGGAAAAGCACTGACAGCGCATGATGACTTAACTTCGTTTTTGTCATGCATTGCCGGCAGCCCTGCATCTCCCTAAAAATTTGTATTTTGGGGGCTGATTACACTTTTATGGGATTAAACCCAGGATGTTAATGTGGAACGGAGGGAGGAAGTGCCAAGAATACATTGCTCTGTTTTAGGTGTCAGGCCAAAATGTTTCTGTTCACCCAGGTTCTTATTAAGTTGTTCACCTTTAACACGATAGTAGAGTGCTTTTGTCTGAAAGTTGTCATTTTAAGCTGCTCAGTGGTCTGTGTTGTGGTCTACATTTTTTAATTAATATATTTTAATGTTTAATTTTTATTATGTTTTATTTTGCAAGCTACCACAGGCAGGTTCTCTGGAAAGGCAGCATAAACATTTTCTAAGGAAATAAATACTTTCAGCCCAGTATACCTACCTGATGCCAATTAAAACTTAAAGGGACCAGCAACAGCACCATTCTGCAGAGGAGCTGCCAGGGGGCCCAGCATGACCCTGACAAGACATCTGCCCCCAGCCATACAAGGTTATTGAGTGCCTTGGAAAAAGAGTATTCTCCTCCAGAGATCACTGCGCTTTTACAAGGAGATGTGCAGCAAAGGAATTTAAATGCAGTTAGTTCAAGCTTTCCTCCTTCTTTTCCAGTATGTAGCTCAGAATCCAAAGAAGCTGGTATACTTTGTACTGCTGAATGCCCCCTGGAGTGTGCTTTGTTATTATGCTGAGGATCTCCGACTGAGGGTTCCTCTGCAGGTGAGAGTGTTGGGACAAACTTTGCTTTCTGTTTTTGGTTTCACTTGGTATTCTGGTTTATACAAACTGAGGGTGATATGAAGATTCTCCTGTACTTTTCCCCCAGGCAGTACCCAACCAGGCAGTACTTAACTGGTCGCACAGACTTCTGATAAAACTGGGTGTCCCTAATATTCTCTTCGATGAGGTTCCTGACCTGCCCTTGGATTACTACACCTGCCATTTTAAGGCAAACAAATTACCATGGTAAGGTTCTTCTCCCTTTCTTTCTTGGTCTACCCTTGTCTCAAATTAAAATAGATTCACTCAAACCCCTTTATATTATTATAATATAATATAAATATTAGGGACACTTTGGGCATATTTACACTGCAGGCCTTGATTTAAGTCATTCTCTCTTCCAGGGTAATCCTGATAATGGTGGTTCTTGAGGGAGGATGCTAAAGATCTTGAACATAGAATTCACAGCACTTCTCCAAACTACAATCTCCAGGATGTGTTTGGGGAAAGCCATAACAGTTGCTGTTGTAAAATAAATATGTAGTGTGTGTAGATGGGACTTCGGGAATACTAGTTCATAATGTTCATACCTGTGTGAGATCACTGTATGACTTAGAAGGGAGTGCAAGATTATTGCCTCAAGTCTCATACTCAGGTCTCAGAGAGGGGTTAAAAAGCATCCAGCTTTCCTTTTCCTCCTCCCCTGCTCAGTTTGTAAGCACTTAGCTGAATTTCAGAGCAATGAGGCTTGGCTTATGTATATATGGATGAGAGTGAAAAGCGCCATAAAAAGAGTTGGAGGATTTTCCCAGGGTGTGATTTTGAGAACATTTTTGTTTATGATAACAGCACATTTCCCTTAGCATTTTGATAGTTTAAGCTGTATAGACTTCTGACATCATCTACTGTTAACATTGTTCTTCTGAATCAAGAACTACTACTATGATATTAAGGCAGTGAATTTCATTTGATAAAGTAAATTAGACCTAGGTTTAATTATTGTACCAGCAGCTATCACTCAGCCCAAAATTACATTTCTCTTGACACTGTACTAGTATCACATGCAAGATTAGTTCATGGTCTCCAATCTGCACCACAAATTGTTGGAATTCACTGAGGGGATCTTGTAATATTTGTTTCTGCCTTTAAGAATGGGTTGTAGAGTCTCCCTAATACTCATAGTAGGTAGATAGATAAGAATATATGTGGCCATGGAGAAGCAGTCCTGGAAGCATCCACTTCTCCCTCACAAACTCTGAGTTTCAAGTCTAGTAGGTTCTCAGTCAAGTTTTTTCCCTCCTGCAGGTTTCTTGGGAGTAATCACCATGGGACCTTCTTCAGCAGCACGCAACGTCACAGAATAGTAAGTTCCAAGCCAAGGGTGGGAGGAATGCTGGGGAACACAGCCCAGAAAGTAATATGTAGTGGGAGTCTAAGGACATGTCTTACTTGGCTTGGTGTCAAGCTTTTCTGTCCTGTTGGCACTTAAGAAAAAGGCAAACATAGAAGATCACAGAAGTTAGATCCGTGTAAAAGAAGGATTAATTTTAATAGTGTCCTTCATCCGGGCTCTGCATGTTCCATGAAGTTCCCTAATTCATTCTTAGAATATTTAGTACTTTTAGCAAAATGCATCTGGGGCTGGGATGTAAAGAGGGAGTCCGGTAGGAGGGCATAGAGACTTGGAGCCATTTTTCTTTGAATATTATTACCTTTAGTGGTTTTAGCTCCTTAGTGAATGCTTGTTGGCATGTATAACTTTTCCTCAGTGAAGGGTTAAAAAGTGGAGACTTTCAACAACAAAAAAGAGCCTGAAGGGAAATTGTTTTTAAAGCCCCCTTTTATTCCTGCACTGATCTTTCCCTTTAAATCACAGCCCCAGTGGCTGCACTTTGGTTTTCTTTTAAAAGTAGGGTTGCCAACCTCCAGGTGGTGGCTGGTGATCTCTTGCTATTACAACTGCTCTCCAGCTGATAGAGATCAGTTCAGCTGGAGAAAACGGCTGCTTTGGCAATTGGACTCTATGGCACTGAAGTCCCTCCCCAAACCTTTCCCTCCTCAAGCTCCACCCCCATTATTTCCTGCCAGTGGCGAAGAGGGACCTGGTAACCCTATTAAAAAGTCATAAAAATCATGAAATTATGCATAATGTAATCTGTGCCCAAAGAATTACAACAGTAGGATGCTGTGGCAGACTTTCCTTAAAGTTCATACTAGGAATAATGCAGGGAAGGTGGTGGTTGATCACTCTAGAAACAAAAGCACAATCCTGTTTGTCCTTTCTGTGCTTTCTATCAGCTGTATGAGATTCTGGCCACCTCATCGTACGGCGATCCAAAGGAAGGGTATGTTGGAGTGGAAAGACTGCTGAATGAAGGAGTCTTCACAGCTGCGTTCCCACTGCATGATGTAAGCTGGGAAGCAGGTTCTTCCTATTCTACTTTTACTCACATGGATGGGGTACCTTAGCCAGAGTAACATCAAAGTAGGAGCAAAGAGATTTCAACATTTGAACAAGATGCCACCAAAAATTCCACACTCCCCAATCCCCCCACTCCTGAAAATGGATCCATATATCTTATTATGTATGCAGGGAACAAGAGCCACCTTAGTAATGTTGAATCCCTAGAGTGGAGGTAATTGGGTACAGTCATTTGTAACTGGATGTTGTGTGGGTAAGCTAATCCAATTGCAAGTGATTGCCATAGCTGAAGAAGTGATTGCTATAGCACAGTATCCAAACATGCGTGGATACAGTCCATATTTCATTACAGCCTGTACAAAAACATGTTGATAGTTTTCTTAGTAATGAGATCATAAATTAGATCATTCCAGCAAGAAAACAACGATTTCTATCAAAAGATTTAACAGCTCCTGTTCCTGACCTGTTGAGAATATAAAGTTGGACTTCTCTCCCAACTTGTATAATGTGACTTGTCACTGAATAGGCCTCTCTGTAGTAGCACTAGAACTTTCCAGGGAGGCATAAAGTTATCTCAGTGTGGTTTTTGTAGGCCTCTGTATTAGACAAGGAAGCCCAGAGCTGACACTTAATTCCAATCAGTGCAATGTGGCATAAAGTTCTCTCAGTGTGGTTTTTGTAGGCCTCTATATTAGACAAGGAAGCCCAGAGCTGACACTTCATTCCAATCAGTGCAATGTGGCCAGCAAATCTCGATCTGTGTTGATTGTTGGTGCCAAGAACTCATAGGCAATGCTCTTTTAAATAAGCTTTTGCTTTCCTGGAGTCCCTCTCTTCATAGCCTTAAAATACCAGGCATATTTGGCCTGAATTCCTCTCCTAACTTCTCTGCCCTTGGAACAAGGGAAAGGTTTTCAGGGCTCATTGCACTTTCAAAATGTTGTGTTTCATTTTGGGAGCTAAGCGACTATTTGATTTATACATGGTACATAACTATAACTTTGATGTGGTACCAATTAAGAGCCCCAGTTTACAGCTGTTGACCACTTTAAAAGTGTGCAGAGATATTTTACTGGATTTATGTAAGCAGATTCCCTTCTTTTCAGTCATCTGGCTCTCTATTTGATGCAGAAAGAAGAAAAACAATAGATTCCAAACCTTTATTGGTGAGAGAATTTTTTTTTTTTTGCCATCAAGTCACAGCTGACTTTTGGCATCCCTGTAGGGTTTTCAAGGCAAGAGATGTTCAGCGATGGTTTGCCATTGCCTGGCTCCACCTCACGCCCTTGGTATTCCTTGTAGATATCACATCCAAATACTTGTCTGGGTCGAGGCTGAGAGTGTGTAATCCGGCACTTTAACCACTACACCACACTGGCTCTCATGGTGAGAGAATACACATATAATTCAAGGATAGATAATCCATTTCATCATTATGGAAGGACATATTTAATTATATACATTGAATCTGGGTCAGAATGTTATGTATGATCAACTTTGAAATTCTGTACAAAGGCTTTTGGTATAAAAAATAATTCTTATGTTTTAAGATGAAATACAACATTAAAAGTCATACTTGATGTAAATAATATTTCATGCCCTCCCAAAAGGGTCCTTTCAAGATGCCCTCAGAAAAGCTACCCCCCAGTGAAATGAATCAGAGGCAGATTCTTTTCCATTATTGGGCTCAGTGGAGTAAGTGGAAGAAATACCAGCCTCTGGATCACATTCGCAGGTACTTTGGGGAGAAGATTGCCCTCTACTTTGCCTGGCTTGGTGAGTACAAGGCCCCCTTGCCTTCATCCCCCTGCATCTTGCTTTAGTGCTGGATTAAACTCTGTATGAGCACCGTGGTGCTCTGCTGCATCTGACTACTGCTGCCTTATTTGAAAGTGGGTTTGTAGAAAGATCTGTCTTGTCTGTCCATGGCCCCAGTCTCTGGTTTTAAATATCCACAGATTGGGCCATGTTAAGAATTAGATATACTGATGAGGAAAGGAGGGGAAGTTTGGAGTGAGGAGGTTGCATTAGGAGGTTATACATTAAAAGCAGGGTTGGCTATCTTGTGAGAACATGGAGTGTCAGAAGTAGTTCTCAGCTGTAGGTACTGGGTTATGAAGAGGCATAAACTGCTGGCCAAAAGTGCTAATATGTGGCTTGGATCTTTGTCAGTAGGAATGTTAATGCAATAGACATACTGTGTCACAAGGCATCTTTATCAGAAAAAGTCCTGGTTAAAGATATGAAAGCCCAGTAAGCCTGGATCTCTCTGAGGCTCTTATTGTTTTCCACTGAACAGGATGAGATCAGGTTGGTGCGGGGTCCAATCCTGCCACTTTTCTGCCTGCACTAAGTCTTTGTTGTGGAGATGGCCTGAAACTACATTTCTGATTTGCATGCACCTGGCAGGGAAATCTTGGTCCCAGAGCTAAGGTGGAGAGGGAAAGAGAGGCCAACAAACATTGGGGCTTCATGGCAACACCATGCACCTCAAGAGCATTTTCCACCGAGTAACAGGTGTTATGGCTTGTCACAGAAACTCATATTATTTTGTGCCATACCCTTTCCCCTCCCTTATTTTGTACCCTAAAAACCCAATAAAAATAACAATAATAAAAAAGAGCATTTCCCACCATCACCATTCAGCTAACGGTTGTGTGAATTCCTGGTGGTTGTAATATGTTGAGTATGACTGCAAGGTTTAAAGTTCTTCGCTGTACCTGAAGGTGTGGATCCCTTTCAGATCATGTGTTCTGAAATGGCATTTTGGAAATGGGGGCGATTCCTTCTGCTGTTTCAGTATTGCCTTTGCTTCTGCTCTTTTAGGCTTCTACACTGGATGGCTGTTTCCAGCAGCTATAGTGGGGACACTGGTCTTTGTAATTGGCATCTTTATGATGTTTGATGACATACCTGTGTAAGTATTGACTTTTTTTTACCCTGTCTTTCACATCACTGTGCTCAAGAGCTACAGGAAAGTCATAGTACCTGTTTTCACATGGATATTGCAACAGATGCTCTTGAGCAGAGTGATGCTTCGAAATGTCCCATCAAGCAAAATGAAATACTTGACTCATCAGATTTCGGCTTCTAGTGAAACTTCATTCCTATGATACAGATCCAGTGTGGTACAGTGGCTAAGAGTGGTGGTTTGGTGGACTCTAATCTGGAGAACCAGCTTTGATTCCCCACTCCTCCACATGAGTGGCCGACTCTAATCTGGTGAACCGAATTGGTTTCCCCACTCCAACACATGAAGCCAGCAGGGTGACCTTGGGCTCGTCACAGCTCTCCTAGAGCGCTCTCAGCTCCACCTACCTCATTGGGTGTCTATTGTGGGGAGGGGAAGGGAAGGTGATTGTAAGCCTGTTTGATTCTTCCTTAAATGGTAGAGAAACTCAGCATATAAAAACCAACTCTTCTTGTTCTACAGAGATGAAATCTGTAACAGCGGTGGTAAATACCAGATGTGCCCACTTTGTAAATCCTGTCCATACTGGAACCTCTCCACAATTTGCCCAATGGTTAAGGTACTGTTCATAGCTCTGATTAAAGTACAATTTAAAATATGGTGAGAAATTGTATCTTTAAGCCATAGTAATGCTAGATTATGCTGCCAAGATGTACCCAGTGTGAATTGTCTGACAGAAAACAATCCCTTTGAGAGGTTACCACGATCCTTTCAAGGCTTAGCTGCTCTGCTTCACAAGCTCTTCACAAGAACCCACCCTACATCAAAGAAATTGCCACAGAGGGGAAGATTCCTAAACTCTCCTATCCACATCTTCATTGAGGGCTAGTGTATGTGTTTGTGGCCACCATTTGAAGACTGGCTTCAGTTTTTCCATAGTGTTCGGACAGTTTTTTCTTTGCTACCATTTATGAGTGTGAGAGAAAGAGAACACATGAGAAGGTGTCAAACAAAAGTCTACCTGGAAAATTATATGTGTGGAGGGAGAATTATCCCTCTTTGTTCCAGCACTGCTGTTTTTAAATTTAAAAAAAAAATCATGTCTAGGTGAGCTCAGGTGTATGACTTAGGTACAGGATCTAAAGATTCCAGTGGTTGCTTCTTTAGTATTTACCACATCCTAACCAATGGAAGGAGAGCCAGTGTGGTGTAGTGGTTAAGAGCAGCGGACTCTAATCTGGGGAGCCAGGGTCGATTCTCCACTCCTCCACATGGTGCCTGCTGGATGACCTTGGGCCAGTCACAGTTCTCTCAGAGCTCTCTCAGCCCAGCAGGGGCAGGCAATGGCAAACCACCTCTGAATGTCTCTTGCCTTGAAAACCCTATGACAGGAATGGTAAACGTCCGGCCCGGGGGGCAGAAACGGCCCGCGAGGACATTTTCAGTGGCCCTCGTGAGCTCCAGGGCCCTGCCATAGAAGCATGGCGCAGCAAGGCGGCTTCAGGAACCGTTTCGGGGAGGGCCCTGGAGCTCCCGGGGGCCACTGAAAATGTTAATCAGGGAGTGGAGGGAGAAAGACGCGTCCCCCAAGGCTGCCCCTACAGCCTCAGCCTGCAGGGACGCCGCAGCACACTTAAAGAACCCCTCTCACCGCCTCAGCTGTTGAGTGGCAAGAGGGGTTTTTGAAGTGTGCCGCAGCGTTCCAGCACGCTGCGGCAGCGCGCGCAACTGGGCTTCAACCTTCCCTCCTCCTCGCCCCGCCCCGCCCCCAGAGTCGCCTCATCGGCTCCGGTGCGGATGCTCCGCCGCCGGGAGCGGCTGCCTTCTTCTTCTCCCCCCCCCCTCTCGCCGCCTGTCAGCTGTTGAGCGGCTGGGGGGAAGAAGAAGGCAGCCGCTCCCGGCGGCGGAGCATCCGCACGGGAGCCGATGAGGCGACTCTGGGGGCGGGGCGGGGCGGAGGGAAGGTTGAAGCCCAGTTGCGCGGGGTTGTGTGCGCTGCCGGGTGTGTGTGTGTGGGTGGGGGGAGGCTTTTCTCTCTTTTCTAACTCTTTTTCGGTCACTATCTCCTTTCTCTCCATCTCTTTCTCCCTCTTTTTCTCTCCTTTGTCTGTCTCCCTCCGTCCTTTTCTTTTTCTCTGTCCTTTTCTTTCTCCCCCCTCCATCTTTCTTTCTTTCTTTCTTTCTTTCTTTCTTTCTTTCTTTCTTTCTTTCTTTCTTTCTTTCTTTCTTTCTCTCTCTCTCTTTCTTTCTCTCTCTCTCTTCTTTCTTTCTTTTTCTTTCTCTTCTTTCTCTCTCCTTTTTTTCTTTCTTTTTCTTTCTTTCTTTCCTTCTTTCTTTCTTTCTTTCCTTCTTTCTTCCTTTCCTTCTTTCTCGTTTCTCTCTTTCTTTCTCTCTCTCTCCTCCCCCCCACTATCCAGGGCAAGCAACTAGGGGAATATTTTCTCCTGCACTAGAAAGAGGGCATGTAGTGATATTTAAAACTAGAAAAGCATTTGCTCATGACAAGTAACAATATGAATTATTTGGAGCAGAGGAAGGTTCCTGCATTGTGATTGTATGATTTTTTGATCTTTAGGGGGAGATTGTGTGATTTTTAATATTTAGGGGAGGGTTCTATATCGCCTATAAGTGTTAAACCCATACTGTTCTTGAGGACATTCTAAGTCCACAGCGTGGGTTGTAGAGCTTGGGTTGTATTATTTTTCTGTACAATTTGCATTTCCTTGGCCCAAGAGATTCTGTTCTTCAATATTCATTGTTTCTTAGAAGTATGTTTTGTAACATGTTCCAAAATCTATCATGTCTGTAATTCTTCCTTTAATAATATTCATGTACAAGGTGGTGGTTGTTGTTGTTTTTGCCATCAAGTCACAGCTCACTTATGGCAACTCCATGGGGTTTTGTTCAGAGGTGGTTTGTCTTTGCCTGCTTCTGCATCATGATCCTGGCATTCCTCGGTGGTCGCCCTTCCAATTACTGGCCAGGGCCAGCTCTGGTTAGCTTCTGAGATTCAATGAGATTGGGCTAGCCTGGGCCATCCAGGTCAGGACACAAGTTCTACTAAGGCCAAAAAGAAATATCAATTATATATTACCTTAACTGGGCTGTTTGAAGATTATTAAACAATGTTATACAGAATAGACAATTATTTTGGTGTCTTCTGTAATTTGATTTTAATGCATTTTACAACAAACCCTGTGTATCACTCTTAGCACCAAACAATGTGTTACATCAGCAAGCCCATGTTTTCCTAGGGTTCAGCAACCCTCTGACCATTAATCCACTTGATACTTTAAATAATACCCCCATTCCACACTTTATTTATGACTGGGAAAGACCCAGATTTACAGGCACAGATGTACTGCCATTATATATACTTTGGCTCACCGCCCCATTGAACCTGCTCAATACATTTGACATACTATTGTCTTCAGTTCTTTTCTGGCTTTTCAGGCAGGTCGCCTCTTTGACCATGGTGGAACTGTCTTCTTCAGTATCTTCATGTCTTTGTGGGCAGTCACATTCCTTGAGTACTGGAAGCGAATGAATGCCACCCTGACATACCGCTGGGATTGTTCGGATTTTGAAGATATTGAGGTACTGGTCTTGGGGAGGGGTAAATGTAGCTAAAGCCTCACACTGAAATACTGTAAACCTCAGATTGTCTTTGTTGTAGGAACGACCACGGCCCCAGTTCACTGCCATGGCTCCCATGACAACTAAAAATCCAATTACTGGAGAGGAAGAACCATATTTCCCCAGGCAGAATCGTTTCAAAAGAATCATTGCAGGATCGATGGTCATCATCGTGATGGTGAGGGAGCTGCTGTTCGTGGGGAGGGGGAGAGGGAGGTCAAACAGAGCTGAGTGACAGGTAAAACCCTTTTATCTGCACTTTTTTCTTTACTAAAACCTTCTTTCAGACGAGAACTTGAATATTTAACTTTGGGTCAGAACGGCGAGTGGCCCCTGCAGTGCAAGCAGAACTACTGGGGCTTGGTACCTCTTCCTCCTGGGTGCCACTAGCCCTCCAGGGAAAGTTCGACCATCAGGAACTTTCCAGCAACTTAGATTGCCTGTCTGCCTCAGTTTACTTTTTTTAAAAGACCAAACTACACATTCAGGCTTTTATCAAGTTGGCTATGGGTTTCCTGCCCTATGAACCTTGCAGCAGAGATGAGGGAAACCATTCTCTGAAAGCCACAGTAAACTTCTGCCATGGGCTTTAATTTAAGTCTTTTTTTAAATAATTTTTTATTATTTTTATAATAAAACATAAACAACAACAAAAAAGAAAAAAAAAGAAAAAAATACACGTTAATAATAAAAAAAACCAAAAACAGAAAAATACATGTTCAGCGCACGATACAATACTTGTTCAGCATACTAATACAATGTTCAGTTCTCTAAATTCCATCGTGCCCTGAATCCAAATCCCACCCCCCCACCACAGTGCCCTTCACCATTGGACTTCCGATGGAGTGTTATGGCATTACCAAATAAAATATCTATAATTATATCATATTAAAATCTTATCATACTATAGTTCGTTAACTATACTTTTAAAATCCGTTTTTGCCACTTTATCCCACTATGCGGTAGCCTTTAACCATGTAAATTTAAATTCCTCCATATCTTTACCGTGTAAAGAAGCTGTAATTTTGGCCATCCGCATATACATCCATAATTTTTCTCACCACTCTTTAATTGAAGGTTTATTTGTTTGCTTCCATTTTTTTGCAATTATAATTCTTGCTGCTGCAAAACTATATTGACATATGACTCTGTCACCTTTATCTAAATCTTTTTTTGAAATACCCAATAAGCAAAAGGCGGGATCTCTCTTAATTACTGATTTAATCAAATTATTAGTTTCATTCAAAACTAATCTCCAAAACCTCCTTATTTTTTTACAAAACCACCAAACATGCATAAATGTACCAATTTCCCCACCACATTTCCAACATAAAGCTTCATCTTCTTTCTTCATTTTACTTAATAATACTGGGGTTATATGCCATCTATAAAACATTTTATACAAGTTCTCTCTTATTTCATTTGAAATGGTAAACTTAAATTCCTTTTTCCATAAATTCTCCCATATTTCCAGATCTGTATTATAACCTAAATCTCTCATCCATTTCAACATCACCGGCTTAATCCTTTCCTGTTCTAGATTTATTTCTATAAGTAATTTATATACCCTCCCTATCAATCCTTTATTACCCTTTGAAAGTATAATCTCAAATTCCGATTTAGTTTGATTAAAACCCAACTTATTATCTTTGTTAAAAACATCTCTTAATTTATAATACATGAACCAATCTTTAATCTGAAGTTCTTCTTTTAATTTCAATACCCATATACCATCTTTATATTCTATCATTTCTCTATAATTGTTACCATCCAAATTTAAATGTATACCCCTTCTCAAGAATGCTTCTACAGGATTAATCCAACCGGGAGTTTTGCTCTCAAAAACATCCTTGTATTTATTCCATATTTTTAATAGATTTTTCCTAATAATATGAGAGTTAAATTCTTTATTTACTTTCTCTTTTTCATACCACAAGTAAGCATGCCACCCAAATCTCAATTTAAATCCTTCTAATTCTAATAATTTCTGGTTCTCTAAGAGAATCCAGGTGAAACATGCTGCTTGATAGTACAACTTCAAATCTGGTAGACCAAATCCTCCCGTTTCCTTCAGTTCAATTAAATTATTATATGCATTCCTGTGTCTTTCTTTACCCCAGAGAAATCTCATAATATCTTTTTTCCAAACGTCAAATATCTGTACACCCTTAACTATTGGAAGGTTTTGAAACAAGAAAAGCATTATCATCATTTTAACTACCGAAATTCTTCCCCACAATGATAGTGGCAATTTTTCCCAACTTATCAAGTCCTTTTTTATCTGTTGCCATTGGTTCACATAATTATCTTGAAATAAATTAAGGTTATTATTTGATATCCATATACCTAAATATTTAACTTTATTTTCAATATTAAACCCCGTCTTTTTTATTAATATTTGTTGTTGTGAAAGAGTCATATTCTTAGTTAAAATCTTGGTTTTAGTTTTATTAATTTTAAAACCTGAAAGCTTTCCATAACCTCCAAAATTTTATTCCATCTGTCAACTTGTTCAATCGGATCAGTCAAAAAACAAACTAAATCATCCGCATATGCTTTAAGTTTATAATGATTTTTACCTATACGTACACCAACTACATCATCATTTGTTTTAAAATTATACAGTAAAAGTTCTAATACTAAAATAAACAGTAAAGGGGAAAGAGGACATCCCTGTCTCGTTCCCCTTTGTATTTCAATATTTGGTGATAGTGACCCATTTATAATCAAGTTGGCAGTTTGTTGTGTATATATTCCTTTTATAGCTGTTTTAAAATTCACACCAAAATCCATAAAATCTAACATCTTAGACATAAACTGCCAATTGACATCATCAAAAGCTTTTTCAGCATCCAAGAATATCAAAGCTATTGGCGTTGTATCTTGTTCTACATATTCTAAAAGATCAATTACCACCCTCACGTTCTGACTCATCAACCTTCCAGGTAAAAAACCAGCTTGATCTTCATGTATTACTTGATTTAATACTCTTTTTAATCTAGTGGCTAATATTGCTACAAATAATTTATAATCAGCATTTAACAATGAAATTGGCCTAAACTTTTTAACTTCCAATATATCAGAATTTACCTTTGGTATTAATGTTATATTTGCTTGTTTCCAAGTTTGAGGAATAGTTCCTTCTTTCAATGCTAAGTTCATTACTTCCAATAAATAAGGAGTTAACTGATCTTTAAATGTTTTATAATAAGATACATTAAATCCATCTGGGCCGGGAGATTTGTTTAATTTACTTTTTTTTATTGCTTCTTCCAACTCCTCTTTAGTTATTAAAGAGTCCAAAAATTCTTTGTTTTCCTGTGTTATTTTCCCCCAGTCCCCTTTAACAAGATACTTATCCATTTCTACCTCTGAGACAGCATTTTTCCTATACAAATTTGTATAAAATTCTACAAATGTTTCTAAAATCTCCTCTTTTTTTCTTGTAATCTTACCATTCTTTTTAATTTGAGTAATTGGTATTTTCTTTTCCTTCTGCTTAAGTTGCCAAGCTAACATTTTACCCGGCTTATTTGCATGTTCAAAAAATCTTTGTTTATTATACATAAGTTTACTTTCAATTTCTTCTGCAATTAAAAATTCATATTGTTGTTGCCAATTTCTAATCTTAACCTGCTGTTCCTGCTTAGCTGCTTTATCTTGCAGCCTACTTAAATATCTTTCACCTTGTCTTATTTCATCTAGTATGTGTTTTCTCTTTTTCTCCCTTTCCCTATGCCACCTTGTATTTTGTTGGATTAACAATCCTCTAAATACTGCCTTTCCAGCATCCCAGACTATATCTTCACGGGTACCCTTATCCATATTTTCTTTAAAATAATTCTGTATATCCATCTTCAATTTAATGACCATTTTAGTATTTTTTAAAAGAAAATCATTAATTCTCCAGGGTTTGTATCCTCTGTCTCCCATTTGGATTTTAACTGAAACCGCATTATGGTCAGACAGAACCCTAGGTAAAATCTCTGAATCTTCTGATTTCTCTATTAGGCCCTTCGATAACCACAACATATCTATCCTGGAATATGTAATGTGTCTTTGGGGAAAAAAAGTATATCCTTTCTTATTACCATGTGCCAATCTCCAGACATCAAACATATTCCATTGATCGGTAAGAACATCAAAAACCCCTGGCAATTTTCCTTCATTAGTTGCTTTCTTCTTTTTTCCAGATCTGTCTATCTTAGGTACGTTAACACCATTAAAATCCCCCATCCATATCATTTTTTCTGTGGCATATTCAGCTAATAATATTGCAAGTTTATCATAAAAAACTTTTTGGTTTATGTTAGGCGCATATATTCCCACAAGCATTAACTTCTGAAAGCCACATGTTATTTCAACTAACAAAACTCTTTCCTCTGTATCTTGGAAGACTACTTTTGGTTCCAATGAACTAGGTATATACATTGCTATTCCATTAATTTTTCTACTATTATTACATGCCGTGAAAAGTGTACCCAACCGTGAATGCTCCAACCTAAATATATCCTTTGGGAGTATATGAGTTTCCTGTAAACAAATAATATTAGCATTACTTTTATGTAGCTGGTGAAATATTTTCCTCCTTTTATTAGGAGAGTTCAATCCGTTGATGTTCCAAGATAAAACCTGTAACATATCAAAAATCAGTTAGATCCGATACTCTTCCATACACAACGTAAACAACCATTTTTCTTATTGCCCCCCTTCCCCCCATTCTTTAGTCTTCAGCTTCATCAATTGGAGAGTCCTCTGGAGAGTCTGTTGGCAAATCTCCCCCTCCAGATGCTTCAGATGCCTTTTCTTCTTCCGTAGATTCTCTGATTGGAACTTGCTTAGTTGGTTTAGTAAGTTTCGCCAATTCTGCATCATATCTTCTTAAGAACTGCTCGGCCTTGTCCACTTCTGTATACTTGAACCTTTTTGTTTTAAAAGTGAAGGAGATACCCTGAGGGTATTCCCATCGATATTGGATTCCATTGAGCCTTAAACATTGAACAATCTCCATAAAATCTTTCCTTTACCTCAGCAATCTTGCCGGTATTTCCTTCATCAATCTCAAAGGTTCACCTTCTACTTTTAATGGTGTCTTGTAGTGATTATTAAGTATCAAGTCCCGGTGACTCCTCGAAAATAATTGAAGCAGGCAATCTCTAGGTACTTTATTTCTGGTTGCATATTCAGAATTCATTCTATAAGCTGTCACAATCATCCCTGTAGTAACTTCTTCAGATTCTTGTAAAAAGTCTGCCAAGAGAACTGCCAGATATCCACGTAAATCCCGATTTTCAACTTTTTCTTTCAAACCACGTATGCGTAACGAGGATTCCTTTATCTTAAGCTCTATCATCGCCATCTGGTCTTGTTGTTTCTCGTCTCTGTCAGATGAGGATGCAATAGCCATCTCAAGGGTGTCCACCTTCTT
This sequence comes from Euleptes europaea, assembly GCF_029931775.1. Lineage (NCBI taxonomy): Eukaryota > Metazoa > Chordata > Lepidosauria > Squamata > Sphaerodactylidae > Euleptes > Euleptes europaea. The sequence goes on from NC_079316.1 coordinate 44,314,352, forward strand.
CTTGGTTTCTTTCATTTCCTGTGTGTTTTTCTTTAACTTGGTTTCAACCCTATCTTGCCTGATAGTCAGAGATGAGATTGTATCTTGCAAAGTAGCTATTGCAGCAGAATTTTGGGATGTAGTAGCTGTATTCTAGGATAACTCCTGTTTCATTTCAGCAACATCTTGATGAGTCTTAGTTAAAAGTTCAAATACACAAGTCAGTGTTACTTCAGGCTTTGCTTTTGGAGTCATCTTGGTAGCAACAGATGTAGGTGCACCTGGAGAAATTGTCTGTTTGGTTACAATTTGAGTCACAGAAGGCCTTCTCTGAGGGAGTGGTCCCACCAGCTTTGTATCTTTAAGAATATCCTTGGAGTGTTTCTCTTTTTCTCCCATTTGCAAACTGTATAAGCTGAAGACAGAACAGCTAGTAATTGTAATCCAAAGAGGGGAAAAAAGGGAGGTGGGGGGGGGCAGAACTTTTCTTTTAAATCATTACACAAAAGTTATTTCAGATGTAAGAATCCAGTTCAGAGAAAGCAATCACTATGACATCTTAAATGTTTTTATTCCATGTCACTTGATTGTTCTCCAACTCCTGTCTTTTATTTCCAAGTTCTTGCTTAGTAAGAAACTTTTTGTAGTGCGTCACACAGCTGGCAAAAAGCCAAAAGTCACAAAACAAAGCGTAACGAAGCTATAGATGGTTCTAAACTGAGTCTTTTATAAACAATACTGCCACACACCCCAAGTTGCTATTTTAATTAAGAAAAAAAAATTATTCGTTCCAAATTTAATATAAATTGGATCCCACCTCGCTTTCTTCTTGCTGTGCCTTTAAGATGGCGCCGGCTATGCAGCGGAATCCCGTCTGAGCGACCGCCGCCGATTTCATAGCGGCTCTCACTCCGCTGACAGGTCCGCCACTGGCACCCGATTCTGCTTCCCCTCTTACTCCGAGGGGAGCCGCTTGCCGGATCTTTAAGGGGCGAAATAATCGCCCCGCGGCAGCGAGGCAGCAAGAGCGCGGCTCCGCGCTTGTGGCGGGGGGGGCCGTCCGACCCGGAAGTGAGGCTTTAATTTAAGTCTTAACAGCTGAGCAATTCTACTTGATGCCCCTGAACTGCTGTGGTTAAAAGTGGCAATTGAGGTGGGATGAGTAGAGTACACTCAGCTTTTTGTGCCGTTTCTTGTGGAAAGCCGTACAGGAGCACTGGGAGAGATGAAGACAAGATATGTTACCTGTTCCTGCTTCTCTGACCCTTGACTTGTCAACACTGTTGTCCTGGTTAAAAAGAGAACTTGGAAACAGGAGAAAAGCAAAGTCATAATTTCCATGACTGCTGTACCTTCTGCTAAGACAAACTGTTGATCCTCCAATGAGTTCTTCATCCCAGCTATGAGTAGTAAAGTCCCCTTGGAGCAACTAGCATAGCCACAGCTACATTTGTGTGGGGCTGACTTCTCCTACTGAATCAAGAGACAAACTTTGGAGAGCTTCAGTAAATGGAATTTGCTCTCTATTTGGTGTCTAGAATCCCCCAAATCTGATTATCTATGGACTCATGGTGCTGATATGTGGCTGTGGCATCCTGCGTTATGGAAGTGCAATGGCTGAATTTTTTTCTGAACCATTTCAGGTCTAATCTAACAGTGATCACTTTTTTGCTTTCCTATAATGACTTTGCAAATAACCCTGCAGCTGGATCTGTCGCATGATGGATTTAATTACCTCTGTAATTTGTGTAAACATGTAAAGTGGTTTTCCCTAAAAGCATGGTAATAAGAATCCAGCATAAATCCACTTAGTCAGTGTCAGTGCTTAGAGTGCCAGATTTGCTGATATTGCTGATTGGGTGACTGTGAGCCAGTCACCCACACTCATCCTCACCTACCTCCACATGGTTGTTGTAAGGAGGAGGGAGGAATCATTTGTGTTGCTTTGAGCTCCATGGAGGAAGGGCAGAATAAAAATGTGATGGTTTGTCTTATGGTGGGAACTTCTCAGTTGTGTGAATTTCTTGATTCAGGAAGAGCTCAGTGGGGCTGATTTGTGGTGTGGTAGTTGGTGTTGCTTAGTCACTATGACACTGACCTGGGAAGTTCCTGGTTCCAATCTTACCTCAGCTACAAACCCTTAGGCAAAGCTATCTCTTTATCTTAGTTCTCCAAATGTAGTATGGAAAAAGTGTTTTCCTAACTGAGGACCAAACAAGATGTTAAACACACACATGTGCAACATTATCTAATGACCACCTTTAAGCAATCAACCAACCACAGAAGATTCCAGAGGGGCAGTCTGGTCACTTCTCCGGTACTGAACTCGACTCTCCTTCCACTCTGGGCCTCTACACACATTTTTAGTCCACATTGCTGTTCCTTACTGAACCACTTCTTGGATTGCAGTTGCCCCTCTGGGAGCATCTTTTTCTTTGGGGGTTCTGTCACATGTAATATCTACTCTGGCCTTCATGGGGCTGTTCTAAAGATTAACAAGGTAATTAATGTATAGCTCTTTGAACACTCTAAAGCACTATATGAAGTTTTAACGATTGGTTTTCTTACCACTAATTCTGACCAATCATGCCTGCAGATTGCTGTAGTGGTGATGTTCCTGATTTCCATCATCCTTTACCGGGCTATCATTGCCGTGGTTGTGTCCAGGTCCGGAAACTTCCTCGTCGTGGCTTCAGTAAGTCCTCTGTGTGACTGTTTTTCCACTCTCTTTTTTGTCCCTTGTAGTTGGATATTACAGTGTCTCCTGTTACTTTCTTCAGGCCTCTCGTATTGCCAGCATCACGGGCTCAGTGGTGAATCTAATCTTCATCCTCATCCTTTCGAGAATTTATCTTGCCCTGGCACGCTTTCTTACCAAGTGGGGTAAGTGGACTGGGTTATGGAGTTGCTTCTCTCCCTGCACGTCTTGCTTTTTTACTTTTTAAAAAAGCAACAACAACAACAAAATCGTGGTTTATTTTTAAGCTCAAAACAGCTCCAGGAAGGGCAGGGTCAAACTAGAAACTCTGAGAGAAGTTTGTATCTGTTATCAGCATTCTGAGTACCCTTTCCTCAGGGGGGACCATATTTTTGTATATGTCTGTACACACATTGTCTGTCTTCACCCTAAATTCCCATATGCTCATCAGCAGAGGTCTTCTTCATAGGCCATGTGCTGCCATCCTTCTTTTCATAAGGTGCGGCAAACTTTCACAAGAAGTAAAGGCTCAAGTGAACATATGGAGAAGATGCCTTACACTGAATCAGACCATGGTTCTATCAGCATCAGTATTGTCTACCCAGGCTGGCAGTGGCTCCCCAGGGTCTCAGGCAGGGGTCTTTCACATCACCTGGTACTTAATCCTTTTAACTGGAGAAGCCTCCTTGGTTGTGACACCCCAAGTGTGGAATGCTGTTCATATTTTACAGTTAGTTGATTTTATGGTTTGATAGTTTCCTCCCCCCTCCCTGCTGGACAGTTTTAGATGATATGTTTGTTTTAAAAAATGTTATCTGTTTCCTTTTTATGAATTACTGTGCTTCCATGCTGGTATTTTAAGTTTCATAGCACCCCTTTGTTTCCTTCCACAGAAATGCATCGCACTCAAACCATGTATGAAGATGCTTTTACCTTTAAGGTGTTTGTCTTTGAGTTTGTCAATTTCTACTCTTCTCCCATCTACATTGCATTCTTTAAGGGCAGGTAAGTTGTTTGGAATCCTTAAAGGGGAGGCAGTTTTTCTCTGTGGTCCAAGGAGGAGCTTGAAAGGTTGTCTCATACCACTGAAGCTTGGTCCAAGCACACCTTAGTGTTTTCAGGTAACACTTGGCCCAGCCTAGGACGCAGAGGAACTGAAAACCCTTTGATGGTATATGATTGAATACAGCATATATGAGGCTGATACAATTTCTCAACATATAAACTGTTTTATTCCACTCCCACATGGAAATGGTCAAGTTAGACTGTCATGGAAGTTTGTTTTAAACTTGGCAGGTGAAAAGGCAAGAGGTATGAATGAGGGAAACTGTATAACTATATATAATAGTTTGTCACAACACTGTTTTACAGATAGGTGTTTTTAACTGTTGACACAGATCAGATTGCTGTTACTACTTAGAGAAATAGGCACAAACTTAGCTGACACAAAATTGCTAAAATCTGTGGAGGCAGGAATATACACATAGGTTCTAATTTTCCATCCTTAACACTTGATAGAGATCACCCCCTCTTTCCTAGGAGCTATTTCCTTCTGGAGAGGACTATCAGTTCCACTTCCCTTTTTCAGGATCCTCCCAGATCCTTCACTCTCTTCTCTGCCCCACCCACTCTCCTTCCTAACCAACACTCTCAACAGACCTCTCTCAGGTAAACAGTAGAATTTTTCCTGAACTTGCTGTTACTCAGTGATTTCAGACAGATATAATGCATCTGCAGTTAGTTGTCCATCACACCCTCATGTAAGGGGAAGGCCTTTATTGGTTTCTGTGCAGGTGTGGGTTGGACTCCACCCAATGCGTTCAGTGGAAATTAATAGTTTGCTTCAAACTTCAAGATTTTGTCAGGATTGCAAACTGAGCAGCTATTCTGCATGCCATTAGTTGATATTGGAGAAGATAGGAAAATATGGATGGAGTCCTGTTGCCATCTACTGGCCAGAAACAATGTCAGCTCTGAGTGGGGGGCAGTAGGAAAAGCCAAATGGATTCAGAGGCTGTGTGTGCCAAATACTTAGGAATACTGGACAGCACAAAGCCCTGGCTGCCGGTGGCCAGCTGTTTGGCATAGCTGGTGGGGTTCAGTCTCCAACCAAAATTGTTTCCAGGCACAGTTCAAAGTGCTGGTTCTTATATTGACAGCCTAATTGGCTTGAGGCTGGGCTACTAGCTTGAGGATTGTTTTATGGATATTTTAGGCTGCTGAATGTGTGTGTCCTGTTTTTGTGCCCCTGGCTTGTTTGAGTACTGATAATTCTTATGCTGCTGTTTTTATGATTTTATCACTTTTATTGACAACATTTTGTTTGACTAAAATTTATAAATAAATATCGGGTACTGTACTGAGGCCTAGCTAAATGGTACAGACCAGTGCATATGATAAAATCCTGAAGGTGCAGACTTCCTGTAGAGCGTTTAGTCCGAGTGCCATTGTTTCCTGGGGGCTCCCAGGAGACACCAAGAGTCGTTTTGATTTGGAGTGCAAAAAGCACTCCAACTCGGTCCTAAATAGTGGATCGGGAAGCAGGAAATTCCCCTGCAGCCTTCAAGAGCGGTTTGGACTCCCATGTTCTCTGAGAGAGCTTTTATTAAGCCTCTCGTAGATTTGGAAGTTGTCCCCGCCGGCACATAGGGGCTACCATTGCCACGGACGACTCTTTGGATTATAGGCTTTGACCTCCTCTATACATTAACATCAAATAATCTATGAAAAGAACAAGAAGCCTCACCTTTGGAAGTCAGAGTGAGTAAAAAGACACTTTTTGCCTTTATCTTGATTGAGAAGACCTGAATGACGATAAAAACACCTACGAAAACCGGCAACTCCCTGCCCAGCGTAACGAGACTTTTAAAATAAACAAATGCCATTAAATGAACTGACTAAGACCTTATCAACTTGATCAGTGAGTAGACGCAATAAAAGGGACTTTTGAATGACTTTACAACTGCCAATTAAATGCTTTGAGGGGAGGGAGGGAGACGAAAACCTTCCCCCCCCCCACTTCCGGCTCTCTTTGATTCAATGTCCAGCCACATCGCCTCTTAAGACCGGAAGATAATAAGAAGGGCTTTGTTACCATCGAAAAGACAGGGCAGATTGGAAGACTTGAAGTGAATCTCCCCGGTGTAACCATCAAATCGTTCCTACCACTTAACCACCGAGAGGAGATGACGCAGGGTCTATGATACTGCAGTTTCCTGTCTACTTTTTCTTTATCTGTGCTGCTTTGAAGCATAATTGAGGATATCTTGAAAATTACAAAGCCTGCTTCTATATAAGAATACAAGCAGATATGTCAAACAAGAGGATGGAAGAGATGTTACTCAAACAAATGGACATGTTTGCAGTGCAACAAGATTTAGTCTTTGAAAAACAACAAGCGCTCTCACATCAAGTATTTCAACTAGCTGAGGTGATGAATACCCTATTTAAATCAATTAATGGAAAACTGGACACAATTATTGAGGAGATCCACGATATGAAGACCCAAGATATGACAACAATTATGTCAATGGAAAAAAAAGATTCTACTAAGGAGATGACGATTGAATGCTATGTGGAAATGGTGATAAAATGGAAAAAATTACAATGAATTAGAACAATTTATTTTTAAAGAGGTAGCTGCAAGTGACCAGCTGGCAATGAGAGAGAGCAACATGAGAGAACTCAATACCTCTACAATCTACTTGTCTGAGTTACTGCTGACAGGAGGAACATTATTATCCCAAGAAAACACTTCCTGGCAGCCAGCGATGGAGGGAGACATGACGAAGGATTTTACCAAGAAGCTGCTGGAAATTTTAACAAGAAGCCAATGGATACAATCACTGGGATCTTCTTTTACATTTTCAGAGGCCAGAATTGCAGCTACTATATTGAAAAACGGGGGGTGGGGATTGGGAAATAAAGAAGGACTGGCAGATCCCCTCCCAAAACAAGATAATGGCTAAAATGATGCTTATTTTTGGGGTGTAAGAGAGCCACGGTGGATTTACTTTGATAAATTTCAAATGGGAAAATTTGTTTATGTATTGATCTAATCCCTTTATTATAGAATAATAGAATGTTATATAGAGACAATGATGATAATATTATAACTAGGTAGGACTTGAAATTGCTTATAGAAGTAGTATAGATAGCTTAAAGCAAGTCTGTATGAGAGAAAATAAGGATTAGAAATTAATTTGAAATGCAAAAGTGTTAACCAGTAGAATTAGTGACTGAAGAAGATGCGGGGAAGTCACATATAGTAGATAGCATTGAATATTATAGATAACATATTCTCAGTAATAGCAATGAACTTTTTTTGTTACAAGCAGTTACAACTGAATATATTGTTGAGATATGTTTATTTTTGTTGAATTGTAGAAAATAATAAAATTAAAAATAAAATAAAATCCTGAAGGTGCTGGGGGGAGGGAAGAAAAAGCTGCTTTAGGAGAGGGGTGTTTTGAAGAAGAAAAGTCCTGCGGGGGAGAGGCTACTTAACTCTTTCCCTTCCTGCTGCTGCTTTGTTTGTGTCTCTTAGACTTTCCCTTCCATGGACTTTCAGATATGTGTTTCCAAAGGTACACAAATATTATGGAACGCCACAGGGTTGGTAGAGGTTATTTGAATCAGAAAAGCAGTGGGCAGACAAAGGTTAAGCATTCCCCAGATCTATTGGGATTCTTACTAAGATTTGTATGTAACATGTAGTTAGGCTTAGAGAGAGTGAAGATAAACTTTGCACTGAGATGTGTATCAGACTCCTGTCGGTGTGCTCCTGGGGAGTGACTGAAATGCCCATATGATTGTTTCTGTGTATGTTGCCTCACAATGAAATGTGGGTGTCAGACCGTTAGAAACAACGTCCTGGGCCCGTTCAAGAGGAGGAACAAATGCAGTCTCTCCTGCTTGATACAGAAAGATAAGTCAAAGACCTGTAGGGGAAATTTTAGACCATTTTGGGTCAGGTGCAATATTTACAAACCCTGTTCGAGAAGCTGTATTAAAATCAAGAGTGACTGTCCATAGTGCTAACATCCTAGATTTTTTTTTACTGGCTTCCTTTTTTTCGGCATGTCAATGCTGCAATCACAAGGGCTGTGGGAATCTCACATCTCAAGGAACTAGGGACATTTGAAGAAAAGAGACATATGTTTTGGGATTTGTTCCACTAATAAAATGGTAAAAAGACAGGTTCCCAGTTACTGCACTAGGCTCTAATTTTTTCACCCATTGAACTTTAGAAATGGGTTGTGTTGGATTTGGTGATGCCTTTTATCAAAGGCTGATCCATGCTGCTGATCTTTAGCAAGTTGGGATCAAAATCTTTACCATACAGTTTTCCTACCCCCATTACACTCTGTGCAATTATGCAAATATAAGATAATGCTGAGAAATAATGTATGAAAATGTAGGAGTAATAATACAGCACTTGCTGGAGATTGAAGAGAGGGGGAAGAGTGTCCGCAGGATGGAACTGATGAATCCTAGGCAGTAGCACAGTTGCTGTCTGCAAGAGGACACGGCATGTGATTTTTGTATCCTGGTATCACCCAAGTAGAAAACTAGATCCTCATCTTATTACCAAGCCAAAAGTTATGAAATATCATTGCATCAAACAGAAATTATAGTCCTTTGGGTAATTCTGTTTTATGGCAAGGATATAGTAAATTGCATTTTTGTCTCTGCCAGCTTTTCCTTTTCCTATGGTTTCTCAGTATTCCTGGGTAAGAGTGTATAAGCTAGAAGCCTTGATTGGCTTGTCTTTTTCTCCCTCACCTCCAGGTTTGTAGGCTATCCAGGACACTACAACAAATTGCTTGGCATCCGCAATGAGGATGTAAGTATCTCACAAGAGACAAGGACATGGTATGGGGATCTCACAGCTCCTAAGAAACTCTTGTTAAGAAAATTGGATAAGCCATTCCAAAGTCAGGTGAAGAAGGAAGCTTTGTTAGCTTCAAGCCCATGGGAGTGGGATAACTCACCACAATATCTTCTAGCCATTCCATGTTCCTAGCCAGATTCTACCCTGCTTGGTTCAGTGTTCTCCTATGATGGCAGTCTCTGAGGCTGGTGTAGTTTCTCAAAGAAGGATTATAGTATGAAGCAGAACTTTTACTATCTAACCATATATATATTTGATGTTTACTTGATGAAATAAATTATTTAGATGTTATAATTAGTTGGTGACCTACAGCCATGTACTTTGTAATTTGCCATGAGACCTAATGAGACCTAGGTACACTGTGATTAGTGTACTGAGAAAATAGGGAACTGAGATCTCTCAAATAGTAAGCCAGGTGATCTGTCAGGACTGTACCATTTCACATTCACTTTAATAAATATTATGGGAATTCACATGTATTAATCATTACCTGCACATAGGAAACCAGACATCATGAAGAAGGGTTCTAGCCTAGTCTTCTCCCTGAAAGCTATATATGTAGGAAACCATCTATCCATCCAGGTATATAAAGAAGTATTCTATTACGTGAGCCTTCATTTGGTACAGTCAGAGATCTCATCAATGAGATGCAAGTTTAGAGCCTCATCTTCTGTTTGGAAGAACCCACTGTAGACCATCCTTTGCTTGACCCTCCATCTCAGACAGGACAACATGATGCTCGGGTCCTGGCTTGAAGTACTTCTTAGTGAATGTCTGCCAGGTGCTCTGCTTTCTTGTTCTAAAGCTTCTTCCTGTTTGTCCAGTGTGGACCAGGTGGCTGCCTCATTGAACTTGCCCAGGAGCTGCTGGTCATCATGGTGGGAAAGCAAATAATTAACAATGTGCAGGAGATCCTCATCCCGTGAGTACAATCTTGTGATTTTGTGCTTTGCTTGAGTCATGTAAACCTGGGATGGGCACTCAGACTTTAACTGATTACCTGTAGTGTATTTTAAGGCTGATTTGCAAAGTGGTTGTGTTTATGCAAGGGCATGTGGCTGTCCTTGGTCATGTGGACAAATGCACTGTGAGAGCACTATCTATCACTATCACACTTTTTAAAAAAGTTCCTCCAGCAAGGTGGTGGCAGTGTGTATGGTTCTCCCCTTCCATTTTATCTTTACAACAGTCCTATGAGGTAGGTTAGATTGAGAGGGAGTGTTTGTCCTAAGGTCACCCAGAGAGTTTCATGGCTCAGTGGGGTCTTCCCAGTCCTGGGCTGACACCGTATTACACTGACTCCCTAATATTAGCAATGCTAATATTTAGTGGGTCTAAAATGTCTAGTTGATTAGATTCTGTGCACTCTTTGGCGTAGAGCCTTCATACATAGCTTTTTTCCAGGGATAGCTGTATCTTGCTTGCTTGTCCTCTCCCACCAGGTTTCTGAAATGTACACTATAGCTAATGGAACTCCAGCTTTCCTATTTTAGTCTGGAGGCTTCTAGCATTTGCAGATGAACACCTGACCCCCTTCAAGAGCCTACCTCCAACCTAAATTCAAGAGCTGAGCTCCCTGAGGAGTCAGTGTAGGAACTCTTCCCCATTCACCTGAATCTTGATTGTCTTCCCGAGGACTAGCTTGCCTTGCCCTATGAGTACAGTGACCAGTTCTATACAAGGGGTCACTACACCAGCTCTTTAGGTGCGCATCTGTCTATGGGCAGCTGGTGGACCCTAGACAGAGGAGAGTCCGGTCTGGCTAAAACCACCAGCTGGGAAGCAGCTCTCACAGGTTTGTACAAAACTTACCATGCAGTTGCACAAGGTGTTGGAGATCTGGGGACAGATAAATTTTTGTCTTGTGGTGGATGAAGCAAAGTGGACACTAAGCTGGCATTCCTTGTGTAGTCTATTAATTGAGAAAGAAGGAAACCTTGATCTTCTAGTAACTGTGTCCCTCTCTTCTCCCTAGGAAGGTGAAAACTTGGTGGCATAGGCGGAGTCTTCTATCAAAAAACAGGTGGAGCAAGGAGGATCCGGAAGGACTCATGAATCCACTCTGGGAGAGGGATTATGAACTGCTGCCCTATGAGGGGCTCTTTGCTGAATACCTAGAAATGGGTATGAGTCATCTGGGAGAGCAAAAGATAGATAATGAAGATAATTGTGGACTGTTCACTGGTAACATCTAATTGGTGCATTGCAGCAGTCAAAAAAGCAGGGTGATCTTTAAATGTTTCAGTATTATTATGTTAGGGCTGATATGAAATGCTGCAGGCCCCTGTGTGAACTCTTCATCTTTGCCTGCAAAAGTGAAAAGCAATATTTAATTGCCATTCTTACCAGCACCCCATCCCAAACAATGGGGGTTACCGCACTTGTATTCCCACCGATGTATTAAGAGTTTGAAAACGTTACAAAAAATACTGTTCGCACTTTGTTTGGCCCCTTTAGCTGTGAAGACGTCTTCCAACCATTTATAAGCCATGGTATCCAAAAACCCTTTTAAAGCAGTGTTTCTTATAACATTTTCAAACTCTTAATACATCGCTGGGAATACAAAGTGCGGTAACCCCCAATAACTGAATATTAAGACCTGATTTATGAACACCATGGTCAGCCACTTGGGAGAAAAGGAAGAAATTAACTAGGCTGTAACCCAAATGATCAAAAGGAACACTGCAGAGAGAAGTGAAACCTTTGCTGAACCGGTCCTGAAATATGTAGTAAGATCTTGCCTGTGGGTATGGACAAAGCTTTATTTCTAGAAGCTATACTGAAATCAAATAAATAAACAAACTGGTGTGTGGAAACCTTGTTTCAATTCCACTTCCAGCTGATTGTGGAAGAGTGATCCTTCAGCAGCGCAGATCAATCCTCAGGTGGATAGCTTTTAAGAAAAAACACAGGTGATCCACTCAAAGATCTCCTGCTGTCCTATCTAGCTAGTCTTTTAGATTGCATGAGATATAATGCAATCAGCCTTATCAAGGTCAAAATAGTGTGATTATGGACCATTTCCTGTCTTGGTTGTAAAGTTCTAAGGTGAGACCATCCTTATTTTGTTGGAGGGCACGTCTCTGTCCTCGCCTTCCTCCTCTGCCATGGGAGTTCACATTTCTTTCTTCTTTCTCCTGTAGTGCTGCAGTTTGGCTTCATCACCATCTTTGTGGCTGCCTGCCCACTGGCACCTCTCTTTGCCTTACTCAACAACTGGGTGGAAATACGCTTGGATGCCCAGAAGTTTGTCTGTGAATATCGGCGGCCAGTTGTAGAGCGGGCCCAAGGCATTGGCATCTGGTTCAATATCCTGGAGGTCATCACGCACCTGGCAGTTATCAGCAATGTGAGTGGCACTGGGGTGGAAGGAATACCTTCAGAGCAGAGTCTCACAATGAATGTAGTTTGGGGAGATCTTGACTAGAACAATTGCCCTGTCATTATTGTTTGCCCTGGGAATGCTTGTGACTTGACTGTATGTTTGCTGCTTTCTTTCTCCAAGGCAAATGAGAATTTAATTATGGATCTCAATGGCAGATCTTTCTACTGTCTGGAAAAGCATGACTCTCTTCTGAGGGGCAGTGATCCATTCATGAACAAGTTTATCCATTAAATGCATAAAAGACCAGTCATACAAGCAGCTTACTTGCATGAACACGAAGTCCTCTTCTCCTTCCCTGCCCCCAATCAAGCCATGGCCAATGTATGGAGACCCTATAAGGGCAAGAGATGTTCAGAGGAAGCTTGCCATTGCCTGCCTCTGTGTAGACCCTGGAATTCCTTAGTGGTCTTCCATCCAAATACTGACCAGAGCTGACCCTTCTTAGCTTCTGAGATCTGACTAGATCAGGCTAACCAGGACTATCTAGGTCAGGGCTCCTTCCTTACAGGTTCTTAATTAGTAGTTATAATGAAAAGCCAGTTCTGAGTTTGATTATTTTACCATGATCTAGTGTAAAGAAAAAAACTGCAGAAAGAAGTGAGCTTAAGGATCAAACTACACATTAACAATTGTCTCTGGGTCAGCTATGGGAATTTTCTATCAGAAGCTGTTTTGAGAGTTCCCTGCTGGGAATGCAGCTCTGAGACACAAGGTCCTGATTCAGATCAGAACCCACGGTAAGAGGGAGCTGTAGCCCTCCCCCCATGTCATTTTCCCAATTTGAAATCACCCAGGAGAGCTGCTATGTGTCTCATTGGGGGCTATACATGGAGTCCCATCTCAATGCCTTCTTTTAAATTTTGAGCCAAAGTAAACAGATTGCCATTGGTAAGACCGTTGGGCGAGGGATAAACTTTGCATCCCCACAAAGGTCACCAGGGCCAGGATACAGTTTTTGTTTCAACTTAGTATTAGAATTATTGCTGGATCTTGAAACTCTTGGTGATGCTCTCATTGAGGTTTGCAGAAATATAATTAACACATGTATACTTCATCAAGAGTTGGAATAAGACAGTAAGTCTTTTGTGCACATCTCTTATCAACTGGAACAGAAAGTAGTGCTGGGAGAGTGAGATGCTGTTTTGCTCGTCCTATTTCAGGCGTTCCTGATTGCTTTCACTTGTGACTTCCTCCCTCGGCTGTATTACCAGTACACCCGTGCCAGCAGTTTACAGGGTTATGTTGATTTCACCTTGGCCTTTGCCCCTAAATCCTTTGTTCTGGAGAACAATGCTACATGCAGGTAGGATCGCCTGCTTTTCTGTATTAGGTCTATTGGCTGATAGCTTCCACTGCTTCAAAAATTGCTGAAAGGATAATAGGGTCTCAAAAATGGCTTTTAGGAAATAATTATCCTATTTGGAGTACAATTTTTTTTGTAAGATCAGATGGTACGAGAATGTGGGTGGTTGATCTTTAAGGGAGGATCTTGGCTTGTAATATTTGGAAAGGTACTTCTCAACTTTTTTTGTAGAGAGGGGGATAATGAATTCATTTATCTTAATGGAAAGTACATCTGGTGTGGTGGCTAATCCTCATTTGCAAAATGCTTCATACTGTTTAGATTCACCAATGAGTTTAAACCAAATACAGTTAAGATGTGCAATCCCATGTAAGCTTATTTGGAAATAAATTATACTGTATTCAATGAGGCTTACTTTCAGCAAAGTGTGCATAGCACTGCAGCCGTGGAGCGAACTCTCTGGCTAGTTCTTGCCTTATTCATAACTAAGTACATAGGAGCTATTACATCAATCTGGTAGTCAGGGTTTAATTCCATTTTTCATTGTTGACGTCTTTGTTAGTTCACTACTGGTTTATAAAGAACGCATTAAGAGAAGCAATAAAATTTTTTGGAAGCGTTGATTTTTTGCTGACCAGTGGGTGGCTACTTGATCATACCTTGGCGTTTAAAACTCTTATCTTCACAGATACCGTGCATATAGAGAACAGAGTGGCAGGTATTCATTAGTTTATTGGAATCTACTGGCGATCCGTCTTGGTTTCATAATTGTATTTGAGGTATGCTTCTTTCCATAGATGCCTATTACCATCTGTACAGCCATTGCAAAACTTCCCATGTTGGAGGGTTGTTTGGAATGTTCAGGGGCAAGCATTTTGAGCATGAATAGGACCCTTAGGAACCTCAAAGCAATTCTTGAAAGACATGCTCAAGAATTTTCTTTGAAAGCTTATCTTTGAGACAGGTCTCAGTCTGTGAAACCATCAGCTGCAGCTTTAGTGTCATTTTTTGTTTGAAAATTGACCTCCTTAATATTAGTGGTATTGTCAATTAGCTCTGGCAGTGAGGAAGGGAAAGGAAGATTTGTGCCCTTATTCTGGATTAACTTTGCTTGACAGTGGGCACTGTTGCTAAGATGAAAGGTATTTTTTACAGAGCAATCTGATTTGAGTATGTGACATCACGGGAGAACAACCCCTCTCCCCAAATGCCCAAGCTGCATCTGATGAGGGTTGAGAAAAAACATCTTGGACTGTCACTCATAGTGCCAGAAAGTGGGTGCTGGTGGGGAACCATTAAGGGAGGACCTGAAGGTGGGTTGAGGGAGATTTTGCCCCATGCTGTAATAAAGTGGCAGGTTGACAAAATTAATTTTGGAAGGGAGAATATCTGCCTCTTTAGGTGAACCGTACTGTTATTGCTGCAGGAATACTGAAAGCCTGTTCATTAAAAACACAGCTAGGGATACCATGTAGTGCTGCCGTACTATTTATTTTAAAGGTTTGACCAAGCTGCTGCTTATTCTCCACTATTTTAAGGGTCAGTAAGGTGCTCACTTAGCATAGATGTATCTGGCTGAATCTCCTTGTTAAGACTCAGGCTGATAGTTTGGGCCTTGTAATAATCCAGTACATTAGCTAGGTTTGTGCACAATCACATACAGCCTGCATTTAACAAAAAAATTAGTGTTGGCTATTAAGAAAAAACTCCCCCTTACCCACCCAGAAGAAATAGTATTCATATAGCCTGACACTTCATCCCCTGTGGTCTGAGTTGTTCAGTGCTGGATTGCAGTATGACATACCCTGCAGCATCTTTGTCTCAACCACTGCATATAAAGATGCCCATTCTCAAACTATTAGCAAGGTTGTCCTGAGGTATATGGGACTTCTATATGCTCTAGAAAATGAAGTATGGTAACAGTCTCAGTGTCTCTGTGCCTGAGAAAAGGCCGCCTGCGTTGATATACAAGATGCAACAGGCATTCCTTGTCTCCACTGAATTCTTATATACTTTGTGTATACTAGAAGTGTGCATTTGGATATTTCCAATCCAAAAGCGCGCCCACAATTCCATTTGGTTTTCAATCAGAAATACCCCAAACAGGTACTGTTTCAGATGAGAATTTATACCCGCCTTTCTCCCCAATGGGGACTCCAAAACAGGTTACATCATTCTCTCCGGCTTATAGGACTTGCGTGCTGTAGCTTAGATAAAACTTTCCCACATTTCTTTCTTCTAGCATGTAGTTTTCTTCATTGCACGCCTTATAGACATGATGGTGCCAGATATCCCAGAAACAGTGGCAATAAAGGTGAAGCGAGAACAGTATCTAGCAAAGCAAGCTCTAGCTGAGAACAAGGTAATTTTCACTGCTCACAAATTCATGGTTTTTGCTACATTTTTTTCTGGGGGAAATGCTTCCTTGTATAGAACCAGATGTATAAAGGTTTAGTAGCAACTGAAGATGTGGGGCTCATTCAGGATGCAGTCTTCATTGCCCTCCTAATGCTTCAGTTGAGTTTAGCACAGCAGCTTTCACTTGTAGGTTGTATGTATGAAACTAAGCCCTACATGTGTCTTAACAGCCTGAATGTCCTTATAGCCATCCTGAGCATAGATTTCAGGTATGCACAAAGGGGTTATGATTATGTAGAGTGTTAGTGGATGGACAATATGGGGCAAGAGAAAAGAAGCACTTAAAAGGTGATTTTAAAAATCCCTAATTAGCTAGAAGCTGCTACCCTCCTGTGTTGCCTTATATCACCTTATGGGATATTGTAACATTAATACACCATTAATTCTTGAATAGATTCTAGGATTTTTTAGCAATAGAAACCCAACCATTAACTCATCAGTGTATCAATTAACTGCTTTAATAGGGGAAGGTAAACTTGCTGGAGCTGCAAGTTACGGGCACATCTTAAAACAATAGTTTTGTTGAGTTAAAGGCACTAAAAATGTCCATTTTCTGTTTACTAACTACACTGCATGTTGTCTCATCTCACATGCATTTTTGAAGTTTCAGCATTGTGAAAAATTAAGTTTACTTGGCTAAAAGGACAGCGATGATCAACTAAATTTTGAATTGTTTACAGCCCTAATAGATCCGAAGCTGCAGGTATCTAACCTTTGTCATACAGTTATACCCTGTTAATGTCATTGGAGGTTCATTCCTGTCCCATTTTTTTGGAAGTATGCATAGAGAAGTAGCTCTAAGCGGAAAAAAATTGAAGACGCTATACCCCAACATCAGTGAACAGTGACCCCAAAAATGAAAACAAAAATGCATCCAGGGTGCTAAACTCAAGTAGTCTGTTGATTTTTGCCTTCTGGAGTGCTGTTACCCCAGCCCCTCAAAAGCATCCTTGAGTACACTGCCCCATGAGTTTCCCCCGCAGAAAACCCTGATCCAGGCAAGCATTTAAGTGGTCCAGTTACAGCCACTCCTACAAAACATTTATCTCACCAGTAATGTTGCCATTGGCTTGTATAAAAATGTCTTGTCCCTTTAACAGAGGCTTAATGGGATGTTATTTTGTAATCAATGGTATTTGCCTCCATGACATAAAAACCTTCAGCTGCCCATTTCCACACATTAAACCTCTACTAAACAGACAGACCATTTTTCTCCAGGTCTCTTGGCAACCTTACCGCACAGATGTTTCCTTGGGGTAGCAAAGATACCCCAGATATGTTAGCGATTATTTCAGCTTCGTGTGAAAGTATGGTTTCAGGTTCTGGATATTTGGGGAGGATGTTTCAATGCCCCAAATATGTTGGAATTTGGCTTGGAATATACTTCGGAATACAAGTTACCCATTGTCTGAGCATGTACTGTTAAAGTATGAATGCCTTAACTAGCCCTTCTCTTCTTTGAGACAGGCTCTTGTTGAGGCAATAGAACCGACCTCCATGGCACAGCAGCAGGGCCCATAGTGGGAAGGTTGAAGTCCCAGAGAGAGAGAGAGAGAGAATGCTGAAATCTGTTTGGTCCTGGCCAAGACACCAAACATCTGGAGGAGGAAGCTTCATCAAAGGAAAACCAGAGGCTGTTGTCACAGCTCATGCAAGTGTAGCAGTTTTTGGAGTGATACCAGCTCCAACTGCTGTCTCTCAAGTGCTTGAAACCTTTTAACGGCCTCAGGAATTTTGCCTGCCCACTTATCACTGCAGCTGGGTAAAGTATTAATGCAGTAACATTACAAATGTGGACTGATTGATGAATCCCAACAGCTCGGGTTTTGGCTTTGCTGTTGCTGCACCAGGGATGAGCCGCCAGTTGCCTTCCTCACAGGAGCCTGAACAAAGATTGTTACAGAAATCACTGTCTGTAAAGGATTGAATTTTAGGAGTGAGGATTGACAAGTACTGTTCTCCGCTCTCGTTTACTACTGAGGGAGGGCTAAAGTGTAATACTTGGGATTAGGTGACAGGATCAATAAAGCAACTTCTCATAGGTGAAAGAGGAGTCTGCAAACTGCGCTCCAGGACACATTGCGCAATACGAGGATAAAGAACTGCTTCCTTCACTCTCAGCCTATGCTGGAGCTGAGCCAAGGAATTAGGCTGCGGCCGGGCTGATTATCAGCTTGACTGGCACGTGCGCAGTCATCTTTGCATCCCATAGCCAGCTTAATCCAAGTGTCTAACTGCCCCTGATGGAATTAAGAGCTTTTAATTCCTCTACCCAAAAAAGCCTGATCTGCCCTTCTCTCCTACTGATGCAATACATGACTGCAATAATTACCTTCTATTTCTCTACATGTATAAGCACCACGCTAAAATCCCAGAGACTTTGATCTTAATCATGCTTGAATGGTATTCCTGATCACTGGACAGAAACTGCCATGCAATATAAATAGCAAATAAATAAATAAATAAATAAATGCAAGTTTAAAAGAACTCCATTGGCAAGTCAGAAACCTAGAGTGATTTGTTTTTAAAGGAAGTTGATATAAGGAAAATAAAAAAACAAATAGTCAAAGCTGTTTCAGGTTTTATTTTTTTTTTAGAATTTATAAAATTCCAGTGTCATCCATACTCATGAGCCTTTATACATGTTTTGCATATAATCTCCAAATTCCAAAGTTAAGGCCAAGGGATCATTGCCATGGAAACATAATATGGAAGACATTAAGAGGGCATGGAGCACAACTCCGCAGAGCATCTGCTGCAGACTAAGGGGAGGTGGACGGGTGGGAAGTACTGGGCACAACAGTTTGAACAGACGGCAGGGGGTGGGGGCCATGCTCAATAGCAGTTCAAGGCTGTGCGAGTGACATGGGACATTCAGACAACCAGGTACCACTGGCAAGACATTAACACACTACTACCCTGTTTCAGTCTCCTGCTCAGAGGGTGAGAGGGGCTTGTCCTGCTCTTCTCTAAAGTGGAACTTACTACAGAGAAGTGATCTCTCCCCTTTCACTTGGGCTTGCTTAAAAAGCAAGATTGCTTTTTACCTTCTTAATGGGAAAGCGGTCTGGGAAGACAAGAGCTTTGCAGACATTTATAGCCAGTACGTGGTACAGGAATAAAGCAACCCTGGGGCGAGGGTCCTCACTCATGGCTCAGAGAAGCTCCTGGCAAGGGAGGGGGTGGGTGGGGATGTGGTGGGCAGAGCTGACAGAGGAGCGGGAGCTGCCCTCCCCCAGCATCTTCTGCAGAAAAGAGAGATATACCTTGTAACAGCTGGAAGAGCAGCTTCAAATACAAGCAGCCGTGTATCCATTTATGGCAGCAGCTTAGGATACAGGAACTACAGGTGTGCGAGACAGAACACATACTGTCAAACTTTCGCTGAATGTGGGTATTCTTGTCCTCCCCTAAAAGAGAGGCTTCGTTTTTTTAAGACTGAACCACATTCAGCTTCCCTTCAAGTTAAAGAGAGTGCTGTTCCTTCCCTGCCTCCATCCAAAGCCCAACCTTTGTCACAAGACTACAGGTCAAATTCAGTGGCAGCAATTAAGACTGTTCTTGTAGAAGGGAAAACCTAGTTGCCATGTAGCCTAATGGAAGCCCCACACAAAACATTCCTCCGCTCATAGAGGAACAACAGTCATGATACAAGGAAGCAAGAGGGGGGCTGTCTGAAGAAGCAGGCCACTGTCATACTGGCTTGAGGTAGAAAGAAGGCAATAGTAAAAAGCAAAAAGGACACACCCTAACCCCCCGGGGTACTTAAATGCCATCACTATGTCAAGCCTGGAAAGGGGGCAATGCACCCTTTTTTCAACACTGCACGATCACCCACCAGCTTCTGTGGCATGTTACCATGGCACTTTTGGCTGAACCAAATTCTGTTAGACCCAATAATACTGTCAGTTTTCTGGCTCCATTAAGCCATAGTACTGCTGGAACGGAAGAACGGGAAAAGCGATGGGGGAAATACTGGTGATGAGTTGCAAAATTGATACTCATACCAAGAGGGGAGAGTTTTGGTACAGTTGGCATGGCAGAGAAGCAACGCTTGTGCTGCTTCTTTGGTTCCTCCAACTCCAGGATGTGCTTCTTTCATCCATCCAGGCCAGCCAATTTCAACTCTTGTTCAATAGCAGTGTTAGACGGGTGTGGGTTTGGGAGGGGGGTTTTTTTGGCAGTTGAAAGGGTAAGTTGATTGCACTCTACAAAGGTAAGGCCTTGGAGAAACAGGACAAGGAGGGAAAAGAACAAATGTTTTGGCTTTGTAGAAAATCAAGGAAATGCATTTCCTGAGGTGAGACAGGAAGTAGATTCCTAGCCACAGTAAGGAGATCTCCTAATGGAGGCTAGAGTGCTTCATAAGATGTACCTGGGAGGTTGGGTTGTTATACCGTGGCCAACATGAAAGTGAGAGGCTGAAATTCCAAAGAAAAAGTGTCTGCATTTAGGTTGGGATTAACATGGGTCCCCCCCCCCCCAAGACGATGAGTACAGAAAAAGTCAAACTGAAGCATGATTAGGCTTAAACACAGAAACAGAGAATCTCAAAAGGGGTAGCACTCTAGTTTCATTAAGAGACCCAACCCCCCCATGGGCAATTTGTACTAGATCCAGCCACTAGGTCAGAATTCAGAAAGGGCACCTTGAGGCAGGTGGCTGGACAAGTTATTTCCAAGTCATTACCGCTTGGGACCCCAAGGGAGGGTCTTGGGGGCCACCTGAGCTCCAAAGCTAGGGAAATCTTCAGAACTGGTCATGTCAGGAGCCTGCAGGCACAAACAAAAAGCCATAATTGGTATAAGCGCAAGACTTGTAATACACAGCATACCACTAACCTGTATAAAGAGTGAAACAGTCAACAATAGCAATGGCAAACTGTCAGGGTAATAGCTATCTTATCATGGTGCTAACACGAACAGAGATTTATGGATTATAACTACTGCTTGGTATTAACAAAAGCAATATTGCGACAACCTTTAAAAAGAAATGTTACCCCAAAAGTAAACAATCAGCTGTCAGCAGAAAACTATATCACTTATGTGAAAGGTGAATAACTTTTAAAGGCAGAAACAGGATTAGAATCCACAGTTCTCCAGCAGTGCAAGCGATGGGTGAGCTCCCCTTAGCAAACAACTCTGGCTATTCTGAGCCCCGTCCCGAGCCCCCATAGCGCTCCCCATGAGTGTTTAGACCCTGCCTCCATTGTACAGCCATTTGGTGGCAGCACAGGACAAGAGACAAGAAGGTTCTCCCTACTTCCACATTCTTCCTCCTCTTCCCCCTACCAGTGCCTTGGATCCATGGTGTCTGTACACAATGATACATTTCAGCATGTTGGAGACTTTTATCTGATGTACCTAACTAAGGCATTTGGAGGAGGAAAAACAGGCGGAATCTTCCTTTGGCTGGCCAGCCAATCTGTCCACCACCCGCTGCATGACTCTGCAGCAGCACTAGGAAGTTAGAGAGTACATTCTTTCCAAAGTTAGAGGAGAATCTGTGGGCTGTAATGCTTGCCTTGCATGTTGGTGGAACTTGTCCTAAGCCAAAGGTGTATAAACTTAAGAGATCATCTTTAAGTAGTACTTAACCAAAGGCAACCTGACGGGGCCCACATGATTCTACACCATGCAGGAAACTCACCAGCCTCCATAATTAACAATGCCTGGTGTTCCTAACTGGAAGGAGGAAAGGAGAAGAAACACACACAGGCAAAGCATACCACCTCGTGAAAAAAGCAAGGCATGTTCACCAACAGAGTTATGGAAAAGCTTCTTAAGAGTCAAAGGGAGAGAAACCCTAGTAGAGTTGTTCCAAAAGGTGTAGTGCAGATAAGGGTAGCCATGGCAACATGAGATACAGCCTATGCAACAAGTATTTTCTGTGACCCCCACATCACCCTGCCTTAGCTGGACAGTATGCTGAGTGCTCAGAGAGGAAGGACCACCAAGTTCATAAATGAAGGATTCTTACAGCATCCACAGAATAGCCTCAGCTACTATGATAGTATACTAAATAACAAGGGAGGGGATAGCACTGACCTTCTCAGTGTTGCCTGCTGTCCAAGGGGCATCTCTGACCACAAATCCCTTTGATGTAGCCTTCGCTTCTTCATGAGAAGAGGGTTTCATGTAGACTTGCATCGCCTCATTGTCTACAACATCAGCCAGCTGCAACATCACAAATACACACAAGACTAGCTGGGTTAGATATGCTTATTTCACCACAATCAAACTTTGGCTGTTTCACACTCTTAAAGACACCCCCCTACTATCAGGGGAGGGGTGATAGCTCAGTGGTAGAACACCTGCCTGGCATGCAGAAGGTCCCAGGTCCAATCCTGGAGAGCCAGTAGTTAAAACTGTTGGACTAGTATCTGAGAGAACCAGGTTCGAATCCCCACTTGTGCCTTAGAAACTTGCTGGGTGACCGTGGGCCAGCCACACTCAGCCTAACCTACTTCACAGGGTTGCTGTGAGGATAAAATGTAGGAGAGGAGAAGGATGTAAACCGCTTTGGGTCCCCATTGGGGGGAGAAAGGTGGGGCATAAATGAATTAAATAAATAAGAAGAAGAAGAGTTGGTGTTTTTATATGCCGACTTTCTCTACCACTTAAGGGAGACTCAAACCGGCTTACAATCATCTTCCTTTCCCCTCCCCACAACAGACACCCTGTGAGGTAGGTGGGGCTGAGAGAGCTCTAAGAGAACTGTGACTAGCCCAAGGTCACCCAGCTGGCTTCGTGTGTAGGAGAGGGGAAACAAATCCAGTTCATCAGATTAGCTTCCACCACTCATGTGGAGGAGTGGGGAAACAAACCCAGTTCTCCAGATCAGACTCCACCACTCCAAGCTACTGCTCTTAACCACTACACCACGCTGGCACTAAACCCCCAGTATCTCCAGTTAAAAGGACCAAGTAGTGTGAAGACATCTAACTGAGACCCTGGAGAGCTGTTGCCAATCAGAGTAGACAATTCAGTACAAGGCAGATTCACATGTTCATGAATGATGTTTTGTTGAGAATGCTCAAGCAGCACATCCAATGAAGTACATGGTAAGGAGTTTAAACCCCCAGGGATTAGTGAAAGTTTAATACAACTTTCCACCAAACTTAGTACTCACATATTCCTCTTCCAGGTTCAAGATGTGATCAATCGCTTCCTCTACGTTGTCAGGAAGTCCAGTCACAGTCACACAGTTGGGGTCAGCAGCTCCACTCTGAGGGAAACGGATATCCACCTGGAAAGCCAAAGAGGATTTAAGATGTGCTGCTGAAGAGGAGAGCAAATAAAACCATGGGAAATAGAACAAACTGCACAGTGGTGGAGATGGATACTAATAGTTTAATTTGTTTGGGTTTTCCATATGAAAAGGGAAGTAACATTCATTCTTGCAGGTGTCAAGGTCAACAAATTGACTCTCCTCATTTACTGTGCAGTGTTTGAACAGGAGCCCTGTTCTTCGGAGGGTGATGAAGATATGAATATTACTTAGTTTTGCTGTACTGAGCCATCAGAATTTGTCTGTCCTGCTCTGAAGTGGTTCTAGCCCCATCTGCAGTTACTTCTGAAAGCAAGGGAGGAAGGGATAAAGGAAAGCATGTTTCTCCTCTTCCTAGTATCTCAGCTGTGTCAGTCATTTATGGTCTTGATGTTCTTTGTACCTTCAAAACCAGTGCAATGATTTGTTGCATGATGTCATTTGATACCAGAACACACACATACTGCCTGCTGCTAAGGACGTGGACCTATCTAGCTCTTCTATTTCCCAGACACCAGTTACACTGTCCTTACCTTGAATTCATCCATGATCTTGCGAATGGCTTTACCACGTGCACCAATAATTCTGGCATGAACACGATGGTCCAGAGTGATGTCTTCCGAGACCATCTGCTCCAGTTCACCAACTATCTTCATGATGGCATCTCTGGCAGCCTCAGCATTCCTCTCATAGCCAGTGATGGTGATCTGATCCTGGGCCTTAGGGGGGGAAGTTACGATAGTTAACGTCAGGCCCCACAAGCAAGGGAGTCTCTGGCAAGGGAGGGCCAGCTGGCTGACAATGCTTCCAGAGAGCGAGAATTGGAACAGCAGACAGAGAGAATGTCCCCCTCCAGCCTTAATTGCCCAGGTTCCTCACCTGGGATTCATCATCCTTGTCTGGAAATTGTATGGTCACATCATGCTCTGTGCGGATTTGGGTGATCACAGCACCTTTTCGGCCGATGATCTTAGGGTGGTATTTGGGGTCCACAGCAACTGTCAACTTAAAGTTCCTCAAGGCCTAAAGCAACCAAATAGGGAAACATTTCAACATTAGCACAACTTCTGTCTGACAAAGAATATCACATTTAGTCACCCAAGAGGGAAGATCTAGGACAACAGTGAAAGCACCTTCTACCACCTGGCAAGATGAGGATTTGTCTGCAATCAAGGGCTCAACAGCCAGGCCTTCAACCAATACCTATGTTTCTTTGCTTCTGTTCTCTGCTCTGTGAGTTCCAATTAGTGCAAGGAGATAGCCATAGCTTAATACCAATTCTTATACTTTTCCAAGAGAATTCTTGCATTATTATTTTGTCTTGACTTTTGATGTCTGGGGATCTCAAGTTGCGCAGAGAAAAGTCTACTTAAGTCTGCAATGACATCACACACTCTTAAGAATGAAGTTGTCTACAGACCAGGACTTAGAACCATGCCTTCAAATAACCTTTCCCTCTTTTTTTTTTTTTTAAAGTATCAGACAGTTCTCCATATCTCAAAATCTGCATTGTGAATACTGGCTGGTCCTAACCGAAAGTGTTATTTTACTAATCCCAAAGGATCTCTTGCCTCTCCTGATTTCTCCCATACAATGTTTGAGGACAGTCTTACATCAGTCTTCTGAATTTGTCAGCCATGTTAATCTGCTGCAGTTAAAATTAAGTTTTCTGGCACCTTAAAGTCTCACATCTCAGTATAAGCTTTTGTGAGTCAGACCCTATTTCTGTGGGGTCCAACTCATGAAAGCTTATGCTGAAATAAAATTAAATCAGACTTTTAAGTGTCACAAGACATCACCCTTCCAGTTTCCTGAAAGCCACATGAATAAGGCACGAATCCCTAAGATTTTAGTTCATCGCCATATGAAGCTAGGGGATAAACTGCTAGTTCTCTTGGCCCGTGTCTACAAGATGTTCCAAATCACAGAGACCCCCCATTTTCACACTATTTCAGCAGCACAGATACTCACACACACACACACACAAGCTACACGCAAGCTAGTCTAAGCAAATGACTGCCCAAGTCTCAAGGCTGTGCTCCAGAAATGCTGTTCTGGTCAATAATGCAGCCTTTCAGCCTAAACTTGTACTAGGGAGTAATTTGATGTTCTGCCAACAGAGGCAGTTCCAAGCCAACAGTAATGCAGCAGGAATTTTTTACTTGTCCAGATTACACAAAACTCTCCAGTATCAGGCCCTAAAACACTGCAGAAGTTACTCATCCTGCTTAAAGCTGTTATCAGGATCTCTCCATATACACAACATCCTCAAATCAACATGATCTGCAGCTCTTGAATTTTGTTCTTCCAGTAAGGCAAGGCAAGCTGGTTGGCAAGCCACAGCAGTCCCAGCGTAGCGTACCCGATCTTCTTGCTCTGCTTGAAGCTCCTTCACTCTCTCCAGTAGTCTGGCCTTGGCACGGTCAAGGTTAAAAGCAAGCCCACTTATAGAGATGATATCGGACTGAAGCTCTGGAGCAGGAACTTGGATATTTACCTAAAAACAAGAGGCAAGCTGTCATTACCTTAAGGAGCCTTTACAGCCATCTACAACCCTGTCATCAAGGAGTAGGATCTTCCAAGTGCTTAAGAATCAATTAACATCACTGCTACTTTCAGGCTGCCTGCTCTAATCATCAGAAAACATGAAGGGCTGCAGAGAAGAACACATTATGTGATGTCACTGCATAGGCCAGATAGCAAAGTGACATTCTTTCTCCGGCTCTCAAATAATTCACACTTAAGCAACAGCATACACCGCAGGACTGGATTGTCCTTTAAGATCAACCAACCAGTTCCCCCCAAAGCTTAGGGAGAGGAGGCAGCTGAGAAGCAACTCACCTCAAATTCATCCATCATTTTCCGGATCCCAACACCCTTCTGACCAATGATAAAACGATGAAGGTCAAAGGGCACTTCTACTTCAATGGTAACAGGAACCAGAGCCTGAAAAAAGGATACTAGGATCTTAAGCAGGTTCTCTGAAGAGGTAGCAAAGGATTTTTCTGAATTACTTAATAGTTTCAACAAGGCTAAATTCCTAGAGTAAGCCACAATTAATATATCTTTATGATCATATATACTTGGATCACCTTTAATAGCATCCAGTAAGCAAAATTAGCAAACATCACCTTTCAGGACATGCAGATACTCCACCCCTCCCTAGTTCTATGCATACTCAGTATCAAACTCACTCACCTGCAGGGCCTCTTTGGCCGCCTCACATTTCTCTCGACGGCCAGAGATGATGATGGTGTCACATTTCTTTGGCGAGCCAGGATCAGCTTCTTTGGACTCTTTCCCTTCATTGCTTTCTTTACCATTCTCCTGCACTGCTAACTCTGCGGTAGGAGCTGCAATCACAGAAGATAGAAACAATTAGCCTTAAACTCTCAGCTACTATCTAAACTTTCCATGTTCACAGTAGTACAGAATGCGGATTGTTCGGCCTTTAAAATCCCAGCAGAGTCTGGAAAGGGAGCATTTTAAAAGCCTCTCATTTAAGTGCCATTAGTCATCATCTCATTAGAAATGCACTGGATGCCCAAGTCATCCCAAAGACCCAAGTCAAAGCCCAAGGCCATTCGATTACAAGCAACATTTTTTAGTAAACATAATACCGGCAATCTATAAAAAGTTATTCATTAGTCAATTTTCACTGTATGGTGGGACAGCATTACTTGATGAAGAAAGAAGACATTGAGGTTTATTTATTTATAATCTGACTTCATTGAGACTCAAGGATGATTACAAAAAAAAACAAAAAAACAACATTCAGACCACATGAGACATCTTGTAAACAATGCAATAGAACTAGGATTACAGAATTAGAAAACAATGCAAATAAAACATTAAGGCATGACATACCATAACACACTACGTGAGTTACAAAAAGTAGAAGACAACATAGTAATAGCAAAGTGATATATATATAAGCATTGCAATAGACTCCAATCCTATCATCATATAAAAACATTCTGCTGAGTTGTTCCATTACATGGCAACTGTAAATCCCTTTATAAAAATGTACTCCTGAACATTTCTGTTTTGCACTTTCTGCAAAATAAGTGTGTGGGTTTTTTTTTTGACCTTCTCAGGCAGGCCATTCTACAAGGGAGTCAAAACAGAGTCCATGTATAGGAGCTAGGGCGGCCAACCATTGGCTGGCAATTCCTAGAAGCACTGCAGTGGGTGGGGGGACTTGAGATGTGACATCATGACCGTCTAGGAATTTTCACATCTCTATGGTTTTGCCATAGGGATTTTTAAAATTCCTAGTGTAATGACATCACTTCCTGTTCCAAAACAGGAAGTGACATCCAGGTGTCGATTGGCACCCTGTTGTCCATGCCACTTGACTGAGCAAGGACAGGGGACAGGAAACATTGCTGGGAGGCCCCCTGCAAAAGCTGCATGAGTGGCAACCCTAGTTGGATCTGTTGCTGATCTAACTCATTTGCTAGGTGACATACCCTCAGAAGGCTTTACTCAGATGTGCAAAGCTCACACAGCACCTCTTCATTTCTCTTTACTGTTCTGGAAGTCAATTAACCAACTCTAAGTCATCCTTAAGGCAAATCTGTAGTGGTTCAAGGTCATGTTGAGCCAATCCCTCGGGAGCATATATGGGCTTTTATTTTTACATGGTCAATTCCTAAGGAAATCAGATTGCTAGAAAACGTTCAAGAAATAGTAGCTTATATCCTACCACTTTCTTTGCTCAGCTCTGTCAATCTTGTAGGCTTCCAACAGCTGAAGCATCCTCCCTCTGATGCAAGAAGCTCCTTTTTCAGCAGAAGCCTCTTCCGTTAGAGGAAGGCTGCTTGGACCAGAGGAAGGCCTTCCAAGCTGGTTGAGCAAAGTGGCAGGATGAAAGCAGTCTGCCTATAAAATCGTGGCAAACATAATTTTGTTCCCCCAAAAGGGCATTTGTTCTCACTAGCAGACTATCAGGGCTTCATACCTGTGTTCTCCTCCCGGTCTGGGAATTTGATCTGAACACCATAGTCACGGGTGATCTGCTGGATCCTGGAACCTTTGGGGCCCATAATAGAGCGGTGATACTTCTGAAGAATGGTACATTCTATTGTCACCTGAGCTTCCTGCAAGTAGGAGAGAAGAATTTACAAGATAAAATTGTAATGACATTTTGCAACACACAAGGATCTCACTAATACACCCAGTGTGGTCTAGGGATCAGAGTGTCCAACTAGGATCTAGGAAACCCAGATGTAAATCTCCACTCTGCCATTAAAGCTTGCTGGGTGACCTTGAACCAGTCACACATTCTCAGGTTGTTGTGAAGATAAAATGGAGAAGAGGGGAATGACACAAGCTGATTAGGTCCCTGCTGGGAAGAAAGGCAAAGTATGAAAGTACCATAAAATGAGTATCTGAAATGGGCCAGGTGAATCTGTTGGACCTAGTTGTTTATTCTCAAAAGTGTGCATTGTTTCTAATAGGAGCAAGGCATGGCTCAGTGATTAGGAGCGCATGTTTCACAAAGCAGAAGATCTTAGGTTTCCTCCTTGCCATCTCCAGTTGAATAAAGTCAGGTGGAAGACACCGGGAAAGACCTCTCTCTGTCCTAGATGCCAGAGGGCTATTGACTGTCAAAAGAGACAATATTGACCTAGACAGGTCAACTAAGTTTAAGGCAGCTTCATGGGTTCTAGTCATAGTGCAAACATCTGTATAGACACAAACCCTCTCCTGCTTCCATTCGTGCTTTAAAAACAATTTTGAAATTTACCTGAAATACTAAAACAATCATTTTGTCAGACAGCAAGCTAAAAGGTACACATTTTTCAAAGCCACTGTCACCAAACTAACAGTAAGCATCGAACACCCACAAGACAAGTCAGAGGCTTAATTCCTTTGGAAAGAGAGCTCTCCAATATACCTTAAAAATCTGAGGAGTTTCACTGTAAGACTATGAACGGAAATTAAAGTGAGCATCCCTTCCCTTCTCTGTCAATTCATTACTGAAGGGTATGGAATTAAGGGCAGATCATCCCTTTAATTCAAGCATTTTTTTAAAAAAGCGAAGCTGTAATCTACTCAGAAATAGAAAACACATTTTCCCACAAAGACGTGCCAGAGTTATCCAAAGTTAATCCAATAGGACAGGACCTTATATATGGTGGTCACACAATTCCAACGAAAACTATTCTAATTACAGCCAAATGAAGTTCAGAACCATATAGACTAACTCGGTGGGCTTGTTGTCCAGCTGTCTGAACCTGTATCATCGCACACAACCTAGTGTGGGCATCAGCCTTCTAGACTAGAAAACACTGACCAGGGGTCCATATAAAAGAGAGACACTCACCAAGTCATCAATGATCTCCTGGATGCGTTTCTTCGCTGCTTCTACACAGTCCTTTGCTCCTTTAAGGGTGACCTTATCACTCTGCGTGCCAGGACGGGGAAAGCTCACCATCACACCCCCATACTCCTCCGCAATGGTCCGTAGTACCTGCCCTTTCCGGATGACAAAATGCCGGTGATGCTTAGGGTCCACGGTCATGGAATCTTCGACTACGTTGTCCTGCAAATACACGAGGTCCAACAGTGAGTAGCAAATTTTATCCAAGACATTTATATCCAAGTTTTAAAATAAACAAATGCCTTCCTCACCAAGTTCTTGATGAGCACCTCCAGCTCCTTCTGAGCGTCCTTGACCGCTTCCTCCGTTCCCATAATAGTTATCAGCTCCTGGTCTTTGTCCTCTGAAGTAGGGAAGATGATGCGAGCTCCTGTGTGGTCGCGCACCTTGCGAATGTTGCCACCTCCTTTGCCAATCAGGAACTTGTGATACTCTGGCTTGGCGCGCAAGTCTACAGTAAAGCTTTTGGTTTGCTACGGGGAAAGAATAATCGAAAGTCAATATATAAAATTCTTTGGCATTTCTCTAAATTCTGTTTGGTGTAATGACGACAAAAGGCTACCATGCACTTTACCCTTCGGCAAGTGCCTGCTTGCTAAACCTAATCATGGAAGACAAAATACATCATTCTAAAGCTTCATTTTTGAATCTTCGTGCCCAGAGACTATTCAGTGTAGGAATAGGGAAGGCAAAAACCCATACTTGAGACTGCACATTGTGAACAAAATTCTATTCCAGGAAAAGTAAGAAGAAAATGACCCTACCGATCATGTCAATAACACTGGTTTGCCTGCATCTAATCAGCAAAATACCCACTGCTTCCGCTAGTGACAGAAAAGGCTCCATAGCAAGTTCTCCAAATATTTGCAGCATTGCTCACACCAGGAAGGATCTGTGTCCTAAATAAATTTGCAAAAAATATTTTTTCTTCTAAATGTTAACTCAATTAACTACGGGTTTTTGTTAAAAATGCATCCACCTCCGGTAAGTGTTCTGGAAGCCTGTGAGGCAACAGTTTGTTGATACCCACCCACCAGAATTTTCTCAGCCTCCCGGAGTTTTGAGTAGGCCAATTCCTCCCCCCCCCCTCCATTTATCAGACACACGGCTGCTCTTAACAGCCTGTCCCTTCCAGAGCATTTTCAGTCCTCCTTGTGCTAGTTTGACGATCTCCTTGCCTTTTATTAATTTACAAAGTTGTGTTTTTCAATCTACTTGGGGAGTCAAGATGTCCTTATCTTGTCCAAGAGTGGCCCCATCATGTAGCTTGTGTCATCCACAAAGGAGTCAGCTACCTTTAAACATCATGAACAGAAGATGGGAGAGTCCCCCCCCCCCACATGTGTATACCTTGAGTTCCTTTGGAAGAACAGCAAGATTCAAATTAATAAATATGAACTCTTAAAATTTGCAGTAAATAAACAGCAGAGAAAGGCAAACAGAACTACAGCTTTCAGCTCCTGTACTACACATCTTGATCGGCTCCACAAAGAGGCTAGACTGACACAAGATAGGAGGGTGACAGAAAGGCCAGCTATTTAGCCAAAGGGACCACTTGCTCTCAAGTAACCCAATAGGGCCAGACTCACAGCCATTAAACCCAGCCTTGTCAGAGCCACCAGGCCTATAAAATGTAGGACGTGTCTGTTCTTTAAAAAGACCAAAACCTAAAAATAAAAACTACATATGAAGAGTGTTTATTTGGGTAGTAAACAGAGAGTCTGTTCTAACTAGGGATGAAGTTTAAGCTTGTCAAGCGCCAAGAAGTTATTCTGAAGGGACCAATAGATGTCCAAATTCCAGACAAGCTGCATATTCTCCCAGACACAGGCAAGACTCTGAGGAAGAAACCAGCATGTTGAAGCTGCCCCCCCCCTATGCTTAAATATAGGCTGTGCACACGTAACCAAGCAACAATCCCACTGATAGGGGAAAACCACCAACACCACACCAAAATGCCCTAGAGCAGTGGTTGCCAACCTTTTTTCACTTGCATACACCTTGGCAGCCTATTTCCATAAATCGTACCATTTATATTACCAAAATGTTTGTAATTGATATAGCTAGTTATTTCAGATGCCTTTTCCCACCATTATTCAATTTTTTTCACATACCCCTAAATTTCCTGGTTCGTACATGTACTCCAGGTTGGGAACCACTGCCCTAGAGGATAATTCTTTAGCAGTACACTTGACAACAAAGACTTATTAGCCAATCTAACATTAACAGAAATGTGTAACAAACTGAGGAAGGAACAACAGTTTGATGGAAAACTAGTGTTTTGTAGATTTAATCTCAACTTGTCCAATTAAAAGGAGTAGCAACTCTTTTCGAGGCCCTTGAGTGTTGATGCTGATCAAGAACAACTGCAGTTGGTTAGACGGCTTATTGGTTTTTAACCCAACATAACAGGGAGCCTCATAATCCGAGTGGTAACCTCAGCCACCCAAAGGTAGCTTAGATTCAAATCTTGCTCAGTCTCCATCTGCTATGTTATATTAGCTGCCAAATCTAACCATCCTGGAATAAGAGAAATACGCAGGGCTCAATATCCATTAGTTACATCTGGACCTTCACATAATTTCAGTGATAAATATTCAGATCTACAATGGGAGGGGTGTGATAACCTTATAGCACCCCTCCATGATCAAAACATACCACCAACTTTGTCTGCACTAGGAAAACAAATGCAACTTTTCATTCAGTTTAGATATCGATACCCCACTTTTCTCCCCAATGGGGACCCAAAGCAGTTTACAATTGTTCCTCCTCCGTTATTTTATCAACACCACAATTCTGTGAAGTACTTTAGGCTGAGTGTGACTGGACCAAGGTCACCTAGTGAGCTTCCACTACAGAGTGAAGACTCAAACCCAGGTTTCCCAGACTGTAGTTCATTACTCTAACCCACTGGTTCCCAACCAGGGGTCCACGAGAACTAAATTAAGGTCTGCAAAACAAAGTTATAAACCTATAATAAATTAATATTTTCAATTAAAAGTTCTCTATTATAAAAATATATATTCAAATATTATTCTAAGTTTAATGTTTAACTAACAGTTATGATTAAAGTTTATTTTCAAATTCTCGGAATTTTTATTTTGAACCTTGGGGTCCCTGCACCAAACAAAAAAGTCCTAGTGGTCCCTGGTCAAAAAAAGGTTGGGAACCACTGCTCTAACCACTGTACAATGTTGCTGGCTCTGTAACTCTACTGCATCCCGGACATAGAGTTAAAAGTGCAGTACACTGGTGTTAGCCATGGTACCCCTACTCTTTACACTCCAATAGAAAAGCTGTGCTTTGGCCGCACATCCAAAACTACTCAAAGATCATTGCTGAGGGAACTGGCCACCCAACGTCAACTTTTTCCCCTCATTCACAGTTCTCACCTTCTCCTCTGCCAATTGAAGTAGCTGTTTCTTGGCCTTCTCGACATCCTGGGCAGGACCCCTGATGGTGACAGTATCACTCCCCGAGCCTTCCGTGGGAAAGTGGATGTGAACCCCACCGCACTCCTCCATAATGGAGCGGATGAAACGACCTTTGGCACCGATTAGTGAATTGTGCAGCTTGGAAGGGATAGAGACCTCCATCTCAGCAATGTTAGCCTAGGAAAAAGGATTAGAAATCTCTTTCTTCTTCCCATGTGATGAAACAGTAAGAAAGGAACAGGATCTAACTCTGCAGATACTGGGCTTTTACTACTAGGAAGATCCCTATTAACTCTCATTTAAAGCAAATCTAGGACACAGGCCAAGAAGAAGCTGAACGTGTCAGCAAATGACAGTCACCAACTGAAATCAGGCAGCAGTATTCCCATAGAAGTGCACTTATTCGCCTCAAAAATAATTCTAGAAGGAAAATTCATCCACATTAAAAGGAACAGTAGTAATTATTTCAGAAACAGTCTGGTAATGGAAAACAGGAAAACAAAAAGGATTAAAATCCTGCCCATCTTAGATATAGCTGATCCCCTGTGTACTGCATCTCGAGAACCCCATTTGGGTCATCCATTCTCAAACTGTTTGTTAAACAGCTGGGTGGAGGGAAAGAAAATGAATCACTGAAGGGCAATGGCCCAACAGCACATCTTACACATATCTACTTGCACTCCCTGAAACATCAATTATCATATGGATTATCCACAAGACAGAATTGGCTGCCAGTTTAAGAGAACTCCCCCTTCTTCTGCATGCTGATCGTGGGACAGCAAGTAGGATTTGGCAATTCCTTTTCCTTCATTTAGCTCAGTGTTCATTCCACATATTTACTTTCAAGATCAGCCACTTGTGTCTAAGCTCAGTGTTGCTAAGGTGTCTTTAAAGTCATGGTTTATGAAATGAAACAACATTTCATTAAATCTATTCCAGCAAGTCACGGCTCTAAGATAGCTTTAACTGTTACATTTTGAAACAGCTTTTGGGGAGGCGGGGGGGAGAGAGGTGACCGGTCCAATACAAAATTTCTTCCCACTGGAGAGTTGTTGGAGAGAACAGGCCTGAACAATCTTTTCAAAGTAGCACACTATTTGCTGCTTTTAAGCAATCATGATTAAAACAGATGATGCTGAAGAACTGGGATTTTAATCTTGGGATTGGGGCGGAGGGTGGGATAGGAAGGTAAGAGAAGAAGTATTTTGTGTATTCCTGTTTCAATATTATGGGCATTAGCTGGCAATTTATTTGGAAACTTTAGGGAGGAGTGGAAAGCATATAAAGTGGGGAAGGGGAGCCAAGCTAATAGACACTTCCAAAAAGAATCATAGTTCCTTTCAAGGAAACTGAGAAAGTCTATGTCCAATTCTTCTTTAATTTAATTAGGAACATTAAGTAATACTGGGTTCTACCTGGAACACCTTAAAACCAACTCAGAAGGGTAATTCATCTTACCAAGTCTTTTTGGATGGATAGGATCCGGTTGCGAGCAGCTTCACAGTTGGCTCTTTTTCCCGTGATGATAATGGTCTCTGAATTGCTGTTCTCTGCTGGGAGATCAATCTTAGTGTTGCATTCCTCACGGATCTACAGAAAGAGTGGGGGCAGGGAAAGGTTAAGAGAAACTAACAGACTGGCTTCCAGCACAAACAGGCAGATCTTACCAGTGAAGGAGAACTTTGGTTTGATCCACATGACACAGTTTACCATGTTTCTGGCTAGTGATATGATGTGTGGAACGAATACTTGCCAGGAGTGCTGATTATTGCAAACTAGGATACCTGCTGTGTGGTGTCAAGTATTATCCCTCCCCAAAAAAAAAAAATCCTTCCATTGCAATGTGTTTCCCCCACCTCCCCTTCTCCCAGATTTTTAAAGGTTCCATATCCCATGAGTCACTGCTGACTATTTAAAGGAAGTCACAGATGTAATTATTTTGAAGGAGAACTGTAGACTCTTAGAGACAGCTAGATAGTCTCCTGGGACCATAATGCAAAAATTCTAATTGTCACAGACCAAAAAGATTACATGAAATCACTGTGGAATTCTTGAGGTGGCAAACTAAGAACTCAACATGCTGAATGTATAGGGTAATCTTTCTAAATGAACGTTGTGTGAAAACAGAAAACTCTTGAGGAAACAACAAAGTTCTACCTTTTTGATATTTGCGCCGCCTTTCCCAATGATATTCTTGTGGAATTGTTTGAAGATGGGAACAGAAATAGAATAGCTGTTTTCAACCTTACACCGAAAGAAATAAAGAAAGGTGTAAACAAACTGTAGTTATCAATAAGCGTAAATTCATCTGTGTCTTGTTTCACACATGGCCAGCAATATGCAATACCAACCACAGACTGTGTACTTCCAGCCAACTACACAAGTTTTCTGTAGGTGACTGAGAAGTGAAATTATTCTTTATGTTCAATTGGGTACACAGGGCAGGCAGAAGACTGGCATTTTCTCCCTGTGACAAGCCATGTTTTTGCATCCTAAAAAGGTAAAGGTAAAGGTCCCCTGTGCAAGCACCGGGTCATTCCTGACCCATGGGGAGACGTCACATCCCGACGTTTTCTAGGCAGACTTTGTTTGCGGGGTGGTTTGCCAGTGCCTTCCCCAGTCATCTTCCCTTTACCCCCAGCAAGCTGGGTACTCATTTGACCGACCTCGGAAGGATGGAAGGCTGAGTCGACCTTGAGCCGGCTACCTGAAACCGACTTCCGTCGGGATCGAACTCAAGTCGTGAGCAGAGCTTTTGACTGCAGTACTGCAGCTTAACACTCTGCGCCACGGGGCTCCTTTTTGCATCCTACTTTGAGGAATTTTCCTTGTGACGAGAAGTAAAAGTTGAGGCTGAAGTTGTTCATCCCTCAAATAATTCCCCTCTATGCTTTGTGAGTCCCAGTATTAAGAAAAAAATATATTGTGGAATAGTAAGCCAATTCAGGTTAGAACAGAGGCACACAAAAACTACCAGGAACAGCAGCTGAACAACAACATTGAAAAAATACACAGAAAGTGCATTACTAAAAAGGCTTACTAAAGAATCCTACTCAATGGGGCTTACTCCCAAGAAAGAGTTCTTAGGACTGCACTGTAAGTGACTAAGGACAATCAGCGA
The DNA here is from genome assembly GCF_029931775.1 of Euleptes europaea. Taxonomy (NCBI): domain Eukaryota; kingdom Metazoa; phylum Chordata; class Lepidosauria; order Squamata; family Sphaerodactylidae; genus Euleptes; species Euleptes europaea. The sequence continues at coordinate 44,350,240 of NC_079316.1, forward strand.
TGTGGGCAACTGATAAGAACAATATAATGGAAATCAAGGAATAGAACTAGCAGGACTTGCTTTTGAAGTCGGGGGGGGGGGGAACAGACTTCACCATTTACAGCTTCAGACTCTACACTAGTTGCTTTTTGGAGGCCTGGATATAACAGAGAAAGAACTCCCAACAAGTGATGCAACAGCAAGTTACCTTGAACACTTAAAACAGTACCAATTGCTTAACTAATTAAAAACAAAGTTATTTACAGTCCTAATGCAACCTAAGACCAAACCCGAAGGGGGGTGGAAGCATGAAGTGTCTCCTACCAAATCTGCCACCATCTTCTGCATGTACTTTGAGCATTTTTCCACTTCGTTCTTGGGTCCCCTAAGCTGGACAATATCACTCTTATGTGATGGATCTGGGAAGTTGATGATAACCTGCAAGAAGTGGTCAAGACAAAGTCACGTAGAAATGGTCAAGACAAAGTCAAGTGGCAGACCATCATTTCTATAATACAAAATACAGAGTCTGCTCGCCCACCCAACCCTCTCTCTTTAATCCAAGGGAAGATCCTGTATTTGTTATACAACACCTACATAAATGTTGGAGTTAATGAGCACTCTGAATACTGGGACACACACACACACATTAAAAGTTGCTTAAGATCCCCCTTGCGTCTCTGCCTAAAACAGCATATTTAAAATGCAACCACCAGAGGGCATTTCTGTGCTACTGCAGCATATCAGGCAGAAAGCCTTCCTTAGTTTCAGTCCAGCCTCTGAAGAAACAGACATCAGGAATGCATAGAAGAGGAAGCCCCACATGGCCAAAGTAAGTTTGTTCCTGAAACCGCTCTGGCCTAATCTCAAAAAGTAGAAGAATCTTGGGACAACCGAAGATACAAAACAGAAAGGATCAGCAGAAGCAGGGTACAGCTGCAACTGGAGCAAAGAGGGAATAAAACAGAAAAAAGGAGGTGAATTCTGCATTATAGGAGGCTAGGCACTTGAGAGACAGTTTCAAGGGGTTCCTGTGGAAGCACAAACAAGGCAATTCTTCAACAGCACAAACAAACATGCAAGCATTTACTAAAGGCAAATTAAAAATCAGCTGACAGAATGAACAAATGGTTGCCATTATTTGTCCCAGTTTTGTTGTAGCGTTACAAATCTCACTGCAATGTCCTGAACTGAGACTCTTTGAAAACCATTTTCAAGGCAGTAGTACCAAAGATCTTTCCTTTTGCTTTTAACACTAGTAGTGGTTATACTGTTTTTACATTGTAATGGCCTATGGCCATATACAATAAATTTGACTTGACCACTAGCAATGACTGCCTGTCTGAAGGTAAAAGGAAAGCACCAATCCAGATTGCTGCTATTTTAGGAACTGAAACACAGAAAATAAAAGAGAACAAAATCCTGACAACTTGTGGGGAAGGGGAGAAGCTTCCCCCCCACAATGCTTCAGAGTCATCAATGCTGAGTGGTGCTCACCTTAACACTGACCTAGATAGAAGCACCTAATAAATATAAAGAGCATAACCCCCTATTTTTAAATAGTTACCTCTGGGAATTTGTCTCGAGTATCCCGAATCCGTTCACCCTTCTGCCCAATGATAGTTCTATGGAATTTTTGATCAATGATCAGATCCTTAGTGCGTTCATTTTCCTGAGGGGGAAAAATCAAATGGTTCTTATGGTGATACAGGTTGAAATGCATGGAAGCTTTTTATTCAGTCTCATACTGTGGGAAGTGATTTGCCTGTCAGTTGACCCTGCACGGTTTGCCAACCTTCAAATAACATCCTTTTCGTTTGTCATCTGTCAGAAGCAAAAGAATAGCCCCTTAGTCTGTGTGGGGCAAAGTGGTCAGAAAGGCTTGCTAATGGAGGTTAAACCTTCCCGTCCTGGACAGAGTTTTGCCCTCCTTGGCTCACCATACGTGATGCAAGTTCCAGCAGCTCTCTCTTGGCCTCTTGAACTCCCTGAGGGTCTCCTTCAATTCGGATTAGGTTGCTCTTCTCATTGTCTGGAGGGATTCGCACAGACACTTTGTACTGATCCTTAATCCTGTTGACTGTAATTGGGAAGATTCTACTCAGAACACTCATCTGATGTCTTGTATAAATCAAAACCTCAGAATTTCAGAGTAAGCAGCTTTCTCTCCTCTGAGGATCAGCTTAGGCTCAAAGTGACACTGACCTATTCATGGAGGACAAGCCAGTAGAGTGAAAAGTAGAAGCTCATTTTTCTCATGTAACATGAAGTTAAAAAATAAAGAAAACCAGTAAGACACACGTACCCACGTCAGAGCTGTATTGCCCCACACCCAGCATTCTCAATAATTAGCCACTCTAGTTAGGAACAAGTTGTTCCTCCATTAAGAAATCACTTTAATCAAAAACTAGATTTCGAAGCCTGCACCAATGATAACAGTTGACATTTTAGCCATCTCAGCTCCAAGTTGGAAACTGAGAGACAGAACACAAACATGAATACAAGAGTAGGCATCTAACTCACTGTTGGCTCCACTCTTTCCAATAAGGTGCCTGTGAAACTTGTGGTCAATGCTGATTTCTGCATAATCCATTCGGTTGATCTAAAAAGAGGTGTCTACAGTTAGTCAAAATCAGGAGTAACAGCATATTCTTCCAACCTGGGGGGGGGGCTGTGGGAGAGGGAGGGAAATAGCAATATATGACTTGACACCCCAGATAGCCACCATTACATCCAGATGTCCAGTCCAATAAGGCAGCTACATAATTCAGGTTTGGATTTGTGGGGGGATAGCTTGGGACAGTAGCAGTTGCATCAGTGCCTTACCAAAACATATTCCAACACAATCCTTTATTAAGTTTTCTATGACGTGGCCTTTTGTCCCTAGGGCAGAACATATAGCCAAACTAAATCTTACTGAAGACAGTGGACTTGTCCCTGCTATTAAATATAACCTACATGGTTGTCCTACTGGTCCAACAGCTTGAGTAATGCTTTGCAGTATACAGCTATACTGCATTTTCAGCTTACTCCCTTACGTTTGAGAGAATGGTACACAATTAGAGGCCAAAGATTGCCAACTCACCAGATCTTTGACCATGCTCTCAATCTGTTCTTGAGCCATGTTGACATCCTCTGTGGGTCCCTCCAGGGTTATTTTATCCTCGCCTTCAGTGAACTCTATATGAACCTTTCAATAAGGAGACAATACAGCATCAGCATGAAGTTACGAATGAGGAATCAGTGAACAGCATTGGGTTTTGATGCATCGCTTAGGTTTATATTCTTTAAAAACAGCTGTTGGAAGCAGACAGAAACAGGGTCTAATTCTCAAATGAAAATGCATGAAAGTCAGATGCTTAGAGCATCTTTGAAAGATGGCCAGTTTGAGATATGAAGTGGTGACTGAAGTATTTAACTGCTCATTTCCACAGTCTTGTTACCAATTTATCCACACCCTGTCTCTCACTCCAACTCTGACTTCGTGAGATTTCTTGGAATCTTTGACCTTGCATATCAGAATTCCCTGTAGGTATAAGAAGCTATATGCTATTCCTCAAAAAAGGCTCAATTATTTTTGCTGGGAGGGGGCTGGGGGAGGGGAACAAGATGGTGCTCTCTGGCCCTGATCACGCAGAAAGATGGCATAAAAACATAGTAAATAAATAATATCTATTTGCCTTGGCTTCTCTGTAGCAGCTACAATAATTACATATCAACAGTAAGTTCCACGAGAGATGGCATTTTAAAAACAACAACCCATACCTTTGGCATCTGTTGGGTAATTTTGGCCAAGTTTTGCCCTTTCTTTCCAATGATGAAACGATGAAGCCAAGAGGGGGCAGAGACAGAGGAGACTGTGAAACTGTTGGCCTGGGGGAGGAAAAGGGGGAAGACATTGTTAGTATGAACAGCTATGAGTTCCCTGAGCAAAATACCCTGCCCCAAATCAAACACATACTAACCATCCCAGTTCCCAGCTCTATCCAACATCACTGTTGCCACATTCTCAAGCCAGTTGCCAAACAAGAAATCGCAGCCTTCAGCACTTCTGATATTATTCAACAATTATGTACTTTGAAGGTACAATAGCAAAATAAAAGGCACCACATCACTGCCTCTGATGAGCTATCTCACATGAAGCCTATAGAGGTTCAGGGGTACCTCTGGCAGCACATAACAGCTTATTGTTCAGTACATTTAAAAGAAAAGCCCTAACAAGACTGAACTGCATCCCAATTTACCTTGGCATAGACCTCAGTCAGCGCCTGCCCAAGCTTTTCAGGTTCGCCGCGCAGTATCACAGTCTCCGAGCTGCTGTCAGTGGGTGGGATTTCGACCGAGACTCCAGTTTTTTCCAAGATCTCCTGCAGGGAGTTCCCTTTGGGGCCGATGACATACTTGTGCTGGGACTTCTTCACCTCCACAGCAATAGTGGTAGTCTTCTTTTTCTGTACAGGGGAAAGAACTTGAACATCAGTCATGGGGGCGGGGGGAGAAGAAACAGCAACTGGGTGTAGGGGCAGAAATCAAGTAACATAAGAAAGGCCATCCTGGATCAGACCAACGTCCATCAAGTCCAGCAGTCTGTTCACACAATGGCCAACGAGGTGCCTCTAGGAAGCCCACAAGCAAGATGACTGCAGCAGCATTATCACCAGAAAGGTAGTCATCATCTTCTTGCCAAGATAGGCAAAGGTTATGAAGAAGAAAATTTGTGCTGAAATGGATAAGTCTAGCAAAAAGGAAAAAGCACAGTGGCCAAGAAATAAGGTATAATGTCAATATACTGTAAAGTCATGAACATATACACATACAAAAATGCACAACCTACATAAAAATGCACAACCTACATAATTGATTCTGCTTAGGACTTGCTGCGCCAATATACAAGTCCTAAACAGAATCAATTGTCATAAATAGACGTGCTGTATAGCACACAGAAAGGACAATGCAATGAATAGGTAATATGCAAGTCTTAAAGCAATAATAGTGATGCACAAAACAGGAACAGGCAGGCACACATAGGTCGGTTATGAATGGTCGGTGTAGCCTCCTTCATTCCGTTTCAGCCAGGATCAAGTTTTTGAAAATGCACGTTACCTCATTCCTTTTTGGCTCAACCCTGTTTCAACCCATTCCTCTTCTTTTCCCATTCCTCTTCTTGCCCGAGTCAAACGGTCTTTCCTAGCACATACCAGATTCAGAGAGCGAGCATACACTTTCCTCGCGTTGAGCTTCCTCCCCACCCCCACTTTCCAAACCCCTCTTCTTTTCTATTTGCTGATAGCAATACAGGGACAGCAGCAAAGATTGGCTTCTCTCACAGCCAATCAAGAAGAAGTGTGTAAAGAGGCAGGGATTCAATTGCTTCCTGCTTCCTGGGAGCTCTTTCTGGGAGAAAGGCTTTTTTAAAACAAGGCTTGGATTTCGCCCCCCCTTCTTTCAAATGGCTCAGTTTTTTGTTCTTAAAATGCTTTTTTATGCGGCAGTTGGGTCTGGGGGAAGGAAATGTTCTCTCACGAGGTAAGCCAATCACAGACCAGCAATTAAAGGGGTGGGACTTGATTTGAGCTTGGGAGACTGCTTTTCTGTATTCATGCCTCCAATTTGCGCAGTTTATTCCCTGATCATTCAAGCCAATGCATAGTTTTCCCCAACCCAGGTTGCTTTGATCCTGGCTGAAACGGGGAATAAAGAAGGGTAAAGTGAGCATGCATAATCGGCCATAGGAAACTTTTGTCCCATGTACACTGCAAACACAAAGGTGAAGAACAAGAAGAGAACTGCAGGCAAAAGCATTAAAAGCAGCAAGATCATCTCAGTTTTTTGGAATACCACCACCCCACGGTTTGGCCGCTTATACTTATTAAGTGACAACTCCTCGTCTTTCTAGAGCCTTCTGTTTAGCTAGACAATGCTAACTCCTCTATGGTTATGCAAGGCAGAATTTTGAATATACCGTACCCAGACAGGACCTGTCCTTGCTCTTCTGGCTCTATTGATTCATTAGCTCATGTCCTTTTGGAATGCCGCTTTTATGAGGAACTTCGATCAAGTTATATCTCTCCCCGTTAACATATAAATCTAATACCTCTGTGTCTGACATAATGCCTTTTTTATTAAGTGACAGGAACCCCAAGGCTACATTGTCAAAGGCAAGATTTATTTCAGTCCTCATATTCCCCAAACATTAGATTTAAAATCATGCTGCTCAAGATGAATGGAACAAGGAGCTTCTAAGGGATAAAGGAAAGGCTACAAATGTGAGGACACTTTCTTTCCCAAATCATTTCTGCAGCCAGGAAGAGAAAGCTGGGCAGAGAACTCTGATCACTACAAAAGCAGGAAGAAGAATGGGGCTCTGGAAGTCGCCCTTGTGCATGCACAGCTCCCGATGCGGGACTAAGAACCATACCTTCTCCTCATAGATCTTCTTCACACGAGCCACTGCTTGGGCCAGCTGCTCCTTCTCTCCAGTGAAGACTATCTCTGTCCTGTTGACGCTGGGAGGGGGGATGTTGATGCGCGTCCCTGTCTCCTGCATGATTTCGCTCACCAGCTTGTTGAAAGGGCCAGCAATGAAAGGATGGTACACCTTCTCCACCTCAAGCCTCTCTACTGCACGTTTATCCTGAGGAAATCAGGTTTAGTTACTTACGCAGTGTTGTCTGAGATGGCATTAAAAAAAAAAAAACACTTGCTAGAAACCATTACCAAAGAATGCCCAATCTCAAATTCCTGTACTCCTCAGCATGACACGCCTGACAACGATGACATTCATAACTCTACTCCTCCCGCATACCAAAATTTGGAAACTTTATTATTGTTCCATGGCCCCAAAAACTCAATCCCCCATGGCATCTTTTACAAACCAGACTAGGCTGTGTCTGGATGAGCGTGGCTGTTAGAAATGTTCAGGAGAGTGGAGAAAAGACCTTGAAGGGAAGGAGAACAAAGAGTCTAGGAGCACAAGGAAACAAAGTTGGTGGGTGGAGCATGCATGTGCACATGGAGGAGAAAGACACTGCATTCAGATTTTGCAGCTGCATCCATGGTTATGCTTAACAGTCAAAGGGAATCAATCTGAAAATGGAACAGGCAGTTAGGTTTGGTAAGGGCAATATGGATAGAACAGGAACTGCCTTATTTGGAGTCTGAAAAGGCCATTGTAGTTATCATGGAAAGCCAACACAAAAAAACCACTCTCTCTCTTCAATAACTTAAGGTAAGAGGTTAAGGAGCAACCTCTCAATACCTGAGAACATGACTCCAGACCAACACATTTTCCAGAAACTCTCCAGCTGAATAACAGACCCACGTTGCTGTGGGAAACAGAGTTGTTACAGCATCTGTGATACCTGAGTAGCTATCAATATGTGAAGTAGACCAACGTTTAATCTGAAAGCCATATGAAACAGTCAGATGCTGCCTGTGTATATGGGCTGCAGCTTGAATGTGATGAAGATACCAACACAGTGTTACCTGCATGGTCATATTTCCTTATTAAAATTGCTCACAAAGCTGCAAAATCTGAGGAGCATTACTCCAGCCTTCAGTGCTCTGTAAAGATCATGCTTGACACACAAAGACAAACTGAGCCACCTTACAATAGGGGCTGGCTGAAATCATTTTTCTCAGAGGCCATTAAGGCGAACACAGTTTTACCTGTTCAGCAGAGATCAGCACGATCTCGTGACGAGCCTTCTCAATCCCTTCTTTGGTGCCGGTGATCTTGATCTGGTTGCTGAGGTCATCCGGGCGGGGGATCTGGATCTTAGTGGCAGTTTTGAGCTCCAGGTCCTGCAACTTCTCTCCGTTTTTGCCAATGACAAAACGGTGATGCTCCTTGGGAATAGGCACTGTTGCCGAAGCCTACAGCAGAGATAGAAGTATTAAGGTGGAAGTACAAGTCAATTCCACACTGTAAATGCATCCCCCTCTGCTTAGAAGTTGGGCTGACCTATTCAATACAGGCCAAAGAATTTCAGTGGCGGCCGCTTCCCCTATCAAAAATGGTGCAGCATTAAAAAAACTGCAGCTACCAGCGTTCACAATTATATCCAACTATGAGAGATCGAAGACCTATTTCGTATGGTATATGTGGTCCAGTTCACAGATTAAAAATGTATACCCCACCTTTCTACAATTTTATTTATTTACTTCATTTAATACCCCACCTTTCTCCCACTGGAAACCCAAAACGGCTTGCATAGTTCTACTTTCCTTTATCCTCATAACAAGTATTTAAGGATCACCCAAGGTCACCCAGCAAGCTTCCCTGGCAGAGGGGGGATTTGAACCTTGGTCTCCCAGATCCTAGCCCAACACTAACTGCTATACCACACTGACTCTCTCAAAGCACTTACAGTAAAGTAGGATTATAAAAAAACCAGACCATACAAAAAAGATCAAGACATTATCCAGTGGCAATGCTAAGCCCAACTATCAAACTATATTCAGCAGATTCAAATTGCAAAAAAATTCTAAAATCACTTACAATTACAGAATTAGAGAAATGCATATTTGATTGTTGCCCCTTGTGGAAAAAAAACTCCATGGTTGATTCTCATACGTGTATACCATCTATCCAGTTTTAAGAGATTCAGCCCAACCTTCTCTCTGATATACTATTTTTCTACATTCAGGGAGGTTTGGATGGAGGGGAAAGGAAGAACATTCAAATTCTTATGCACTGTGAAATGACAATTCAGAACAAGCCCTGATCAAGCACCAATCAAATCCTTTGCATTATAGGGCTTTGATTTCTTTCCTGTCATCCAATAAAAGCTCTATGAGCAGAGAATAGTTATTACTGTTCATTTGTTACCCAATAGACAAAAGAAGTAAAAATATTTTGCAACTGCTAGGATTTTTGGGGGGGAGGGGGTCCTTATCAGCAAGTAATGATGTGACTACCACATAAGAATATAAATCAGAACAGGCTGACAAACATGGTGAGATATAGATCACGATGGGTAGTCGTGTCTGTCTGTAGCAGCAGAAAAGAGCAAGAGTCCAGAAGCACTTTAAAGACTAACAAAATTTCTGGCAGGGTATGAGCTTTTGTGAGTCACAGCTTCAGATACCAAATGAAGAAGTATCTGAAGAAGGGAGCTGTGACTCACAAAAGTTCATACCCTGCCAGAAATTTTGTTAGTCTTTAAGGTGCTACTGGACTCTTGTTTTTTTCTACTGCTAGACAGACAGACTAACACGGCAATCCATCATGCTCTATCTCCATGGTGAAATACAGAGTCTGCTAAGGTTAATATATAAAAGGAACTCTGAGATTTTTGTGCAATGGTGTCAATCTTCCCTAAAGAACAAGAGCAAACTTGGTCGGAGTAAAGTAAGCACAAAAAACCTACCACACATGATTACTGAAGAGCGGGCATTTAATATGGCCAGTACAAAAGTGCTTAAAAGACTTGGAGCGGTCAACAGATAAGTATAAGAGGGAAGAGATTTCAGAGGAGGAATACCAAAAAGCTGAAATGAACAAATGTGGAATGCTCTAAAAGTAGAGCTTCAATGGTCAATTAATTTTACGTGATTTCTCACCAGAGCAAATGATGCAAGGAAACCTAATTCCTGGATGGTATTCGGAGTAATATCGACAGCCAAAAAGTTTCTCATGGACAGTCTTAAACCAGGTAGACCTAAAACAATCTTCTCTTAAGCATGCCAAACAACCCTTAGTGCTTGAGTATCACCTAACAACTTTGACTTCTAATACGTTCTTAAGAGAAGCCACGATAGGGGCTATCCCATCACAAACTTGATCAACTGATAAAAGCTCTAAAATGAATTAGGCAACCAGCTTTGCTCACTGTCAACAGTGTACTTAAAAGCTCCTTTTCCCGTCACAGAACCATCTATTTACCTGACCCATACTTTCTTTCAAAACTTACACACACGTGCAAGAGAATATTTGGTTATGCACACATCTTAGCCACTGGGTTTTACACTTCCTTGTTTTAGCAGATGTGTGTTGGTATTAAGCTAGCCAATAAAAGCCACATCTCTTTAATGTTTCTTGGACTTGTATTCATGATCAAATACAGGTTGGCATAGCCAAATTTGTCATTTTCCTGGGCCACAACCCCTGGCCTATTGTATGGTATCTTTGTTAAGGCTGTTTAAATGAGAAGGTGGTCAAGTCAGAATTAAGCTATCCATCTGGATTTCCCAGAACATTCTCTTCTGTAACTTATACTTTGTAATCAACTTTCTAGTTATGACTCAGATGCGAGAGCCGCACTGGAACTTAGTCTGCCTACTAGAACAAGCATTGTTCCACATTAGACAATCTACACAAGATTGAAGTAAGGAAACTTTCATAGGCTGCAATCTGAGGGTAAGAATGTTAATGCAGTTAGACTGGGAGAATGTGGCAAAATAACTACATTTAAGATTCTGGCATCTTATATTGCACTTGAGAAATAGTTCAAGAATCATGGATCAGGATAAATGAGAAACAGTGTTAAATGTTCAGAGACTTGCAACTTTTTGCCTCTGGATCTAAATTTAAGAGCAGACACACTGAAACAGACAAAATATTCAGCTAGTATAACATCCTCCTTCCAAAAGTTGTCAGCTTTTAAGAAGACCGCAGACAGGGCAAGAAAGAAAGAGCCCCCAGCCTACAACCTGATGCCCCCTTCACCCTGGCATTCAAGAGGCACGCTACCTCTGAAGTAGAGGTTCCATTTAGCGGCTATGGCCCATAGTTGTTAAGAGACTTTTCCTGAATCTATTTGACACTCTCTGTTAAAGCTATCTTGTGACAGTGAATTCCAAAACTTAATTATGTACTATGTGAAGAGCTTTGTTAGATTCAGGGGGAAAATGCAAGGTTGAAAAAAGAAAAGTGAAATTCTACCTAATTTCCCACTCCTTTCATAATTTTACAGAACTGCCCACCCCACCACCTTTTTGTTTTTCTAAACTAAAGACAGACACACAAGCTTTGTCTTTCCTTCAGAGAGGATACTACTGCCCCTTGATCACTTTGGTTCTTCTTCCTTGTTGAGATGGAGCAACCAGAACCGTACACAATATTGCAATGTAACACTGATGTGTCATTTTTATTTAGCTAACCTCATGACCCCAAGTTCTCGTTTCCAGGTCAGGCATAATCAAAGTTGAAAATGAACCCACCGGGTCATCTAGCACTTGCCTTTGCCTTGCCACTGATACCCAACAATTGTTTCTGGGGGGAAAATGCAAAGAAAAGAGAACCCACGATTTATTAACGTCTATTCCTTTCCTGAACTGCTCTTAAGTGGTTTCTCGTTGCTTTTTAATCAAGGCTTGACTAGTCTAAATCTTGCAAGGATCAAAAGTCAAAGCAGGAGTGTACTCAAAGAATGGAAATAGTGGGCTGTATCAGCTGTTACACAAACAGCTGTGCAAGAATCAATGCAAGAGACACCAACGCTCCCATCATTCCCTCCCACTATTTTCCAATGTTAAGCTTTTCAGGCTCTTTAAATAAGTTTTTATCTCCTAACCAAACCACATTGAATCTATCACGTATGGACATCATTAGGTTCACGGAACAATGGATCCTTGCGCTTCTGGAAGGATATTACATGCCACAGATCAGCAGCTAGCTAAGCATGTAGGGATGTTTAAAGTGGTGAAATGTAACTAGCTCTTGAACTTTATTCTCAAAGACTGGCTTCCCTCCAGCTTGCCCACTGCACAGTTAAAATGCAGTCCAAGGGTGGTGTACAGCGCCATCCTAAGCAGAGTTAAGAAGGATTTGACTTCTGTTTAAGACTGCACTGTCAGTCAACTAAAAGCTACTTTTGGCTTTAAATACATCTGTACCTTAACACTGTAGGCGGGAAAGAGGAAAACTGAGGCCCACTTGCCTGTGTTTGAAGCCGAGCAACTATCTCCTTCCGCGCCTTCATCACTGCTTCCAGCTTGCCAGAGACCATGATTGAGAGTCCCTGATCCTTTGCAAGAGACAGCTCCAGGTGAGCCCCCGTTCTCTGCATGATGTCCAAGCAGATTTTAGCCTGTTCCCCTTCTCCAAACTGGTTCATGTCTTTGTATTTCCTCTCTTCCAGTGGCACATGGAACACCTGATCAAGAAAAGAGTAGTTTGTTCAAATAACATGTATAACATTGCTGTCCTTCACTGGTGCAGCTGACACCACCCCACTATAATGAAGACACCTAAGTACCAAACCGAGCATCAAACTCCAGGTACAACATTGACAGGATGAATAATGGAGCATTTGGATTTTATCACAAAATGGGATTAATTTTGCAGATTAAACACTATTTTTAGAGGCCAACAACTCTATTACCAGAGTTACAAGATATGGTCATATTACTAGAGGGTTAATACTGTAGAAGCTTATTTCAGGACTGTAGGGTTAACAACTCCATAGGGCCAGCAGATGAGAATTCCTGGCTCTACACCCACAGAATTCTCTGAAACTGCAAGGTCAGGCATCTGCTGACCTCCTCCAAGACAAAGCCCTCTAGGCTAGCCCTGTTCATTCTTGCTTACAGTACTTTCTGCCTCACAACAGCATGCTCAAGGATTACTGAAAAACATCTGCCTTCTCAGCTTATACTGAAGGAGTTTCTTTTAAAGTGTCTGATATTTTTCTGCCCTTTGTTTGAAACACATAAGAGGGGAGTACCCCTTTGCACTGACCTGAGTTATGACAGAAGCCTTGATTGGTCGGATTTTGCTCCAGGCACCAGCAGGTTCCTGGGCTGGCTCCAAGCACACTGCTTTCTCAGGAAGAGGGGGGAAGGCATCCTTGTAAGTTGGAGGGTCATTTTCTTCTTCGGCATTTAAAGCTGCAACTAGAGTGTAGCAAGCAAGGAAACAAAGAAGGTTTTCATGTACAGACCCCCCCTCCCTGCTGAATTTTTTAAAAGCAAACTGATTTGGTGGTAGAAAACACAGTCTACAAACTACTTCACCTAAACACAGATCCACTACAGTAACTGTACCAAATTAAGCTGTTGAGTCAACAATGGCCATTTCTATCTATCAAGAGATATGGAAAGCTGCAAATGCTGTAGAAATCTGGTTTATCCCGTTCTGAGTAATCTACACCTATGTAGTTAATTCTGAATATGGCCCCAGAATGTGGATCAAAAAATCCACACAATAAGGCCATGCACAGAGAAGAGGGTTCCCCCGCCCCCGGGAAAACTAGGAGGGACCCCCATGTTTCCAGAAAAATCTCAACACTTTAAAACAGTAAAAGGGGATTTAAAATTCCCTGCAGTTAAAAGAAATCAAGGTCTCATCTTATCATCACAAAATCTTAACTGCCATCTTTAGTGTTGCTTAGCAACTCTCAGGATGCATTAGAGCAGGAGGACTACAAGGAGACAAGACAACAGTTGACGGAGCTGGGTGCTGAGCTCCAATGCTATTTAGGCTGGGAGGGAGCCCAGGTGTCAGCCAAGAAGGGGTGCTGCTGCTTCTCACTTTCCTTCCCCAACCACTGTGCATGACCGAAGGCAAGCAAGTAGCAGTTGTCACAAGGAGGTGGTGGCAACAGCAGTATTGCTTTCTCCTTCCTTCTCCACTTGCTGCCCCAGTCTCTGTCAGGGAGAAATGGCAAGCAAGTAGGGGCAGACCTGAGGTGGAGGCTTCCTCCCCACCCTGTGAAATCCTTGCAGTTCCATGCCAATTAGCCATGAAAAAATGTCACGTGATCAGTTCAAGCACCTTTAATGTCATAACGGCCTCATCTGAAAGTTAATTCTAAAACTATGTATTGACATTGGCTATTGTGCAGCAGACCACTAACTGCCCGCTGAAGTGGCAAGTTATTTTCCTATTGGGAAAGACTAGCAGCTATCATACTAATCAATGATCCTTGCTTATTTTGTTAATATTTTCTTAGGGAGGTTAAGGGCACCTCCATATTTACTTCCAATGTGACCAATATACTTTGGAAAAGGCAATAAGTGCCTTTTCTATTCTCTCCAGAATCAGAGGAGAATGCCTATTATATTAGGTGCTTTGGAACACAGGCAGGAGAATGCTGCTGCAGCTGTCTTGTTTGAGGGCTTCTTAGAGGCACCTGGTTGGTCACTGTGTGAACGATCTGCTGGACTTGGTCTGATCCAGCATGGCCTTTCTTATGTTCTTAAGTGGCCAACTAACATGGTTGGACCAAAGATACTCTTCTACTAGTGTAATGACAGTTGTGCTGTTGTGTGAGTGTGTGTGTGAGTGTGAAAGACGGGGGGGGATTTTTGCTGAGTCCCTCCTACCCACAGTAGATACCCATTTTGCTCCCTTTGCTATTCACAGGCATTTCCTGACAGCTAGGAAGAAATTTTCAGGGTGCTGCTGCAGGAAGTAAGAAAGTCCTGTTCCACAAGCTTTGCTTCACTGGAAGTACTTTATATCCAACTGGTTAACACAGTTTCAATCCTACATCCATTTAGAATCATATAACAACGAAGATTCCCTTGGATCAATTACCTTACCACCCCACCATCCTTACTGAACTCAGTTTACTATTACCTGCCCATAACTTTTGATCCCATTACCTATGATATTGTTCTGTGGCAAGATAATGGTTTTTATTCTCTTTATACTTGAACAGAACAGCTGGATGAATTGGGCAGAATATTTAAACAATTTCAACACTTAAGCAGTTAGGGCTGCTGCCTGAACAACATGCCTTGTTTAACCCCAGCTACACTGAGAGGGCCAGAGAATATTTCCTCAACATTTAGGTGACAGTGCATGGCAGTGTGATAAGGCTGCAGCTATCATGCAGATAGTTTAGCCCAACCCCTTCTGGGACCTTCTACAAAATGATTGGCCCCACATTATCCTGTATGATCTACGTTATACAGTATGCCACATGGAATGGGAGAGCAAGGTGCCCCACAGTAGAGAGAGCTGCAAGCAACAGTTTGGCAAAACTAGCAGAGACCATTTGCTGAACCACCAGCAGAGACCATTTGCTGAACCACCAGCTTGTATTCTTAACATCTTCTGCCTTTGTATTTTATTAACCCCAGCTATGCAAACAAATCAATCGAGCACTGACTGACAGAATATGACTTTAGCTCCCAGGTTAGCTGTGAGAAGTGGTCAGAGCCAAGCAGTCTTCAAGTGCTGAGATGTAGTAATTAGGAGTGACAGCTGTCTTCTACAATCTTACCTTTCACCTGCTGCTGAGCAAGCCCGCTGCGATGTTCAGCAAAACTTTCCTGGGTCAAAACTGCCACAGAGCTCATGGTCGACTTCCCACCCACACACAATCCGGGTATGCCACTGGTAGTCGGAAAGAAGAGACACTGATAACTACTAAGACAGAATGTGCGCATGAGGGAAGTATTGTGTTTTGTGTGTGTGCTTTTGTAAGATAGATAGGAAAAATTAGATTATAAAGTTCAGTGCCACAATTACTCTGGTAATTCAGTGCCTGGCAAAAGCAGTAATTGTCCCTGGTTGGACAGGCAAGTGGTAGCGCAACCCCCAGGCCACAACAGCCACAACAGGGCTACAGTGAGCATCACAGTACTCTTCTGAGGCAGCGTTTCAACCACAGCTGCACTGCTTTGCCTCCAGGAGAAACAAAATGCCACTGCCTCCCCCTCTAATAGTCTTGAAGAACGTGACAGCCATGAAAGCATTTGCAATAGCTTCTATACAGATAGCTAATGCTAGTTCTTTTAGCTTTCTAAATTATGAAGCAGTAGGGATGTTATCTAGGAAAGGTGTTGTCTATAACAGCCTCTCTTTGCTGTTATGGATGCAGCTCTGCTCCAGACCACACACAGCCAAGGTAGGAAATTATTCCATGTAGTGTGGCACAGAGGACAATCTCTGGTTTGTAAAGTCCACACACACATGCACTGAATCTTCAGTGTGAACCCGGCCCTATGCACATAGGGAGTTATATGCATAAAAATGCTATCTGCATTCAAGTTTTGTATATGGAGGTAGAGAATGCCTGAACCAGAGGATCATTCCAACAGCTACAACTTACTTTCCCAGTCCACTGTATTAACACCAACCCTCATAGAACACTGGTTGTAGAAAAGCCTCTTGACTTACATATCTGGGTGTTATCCTAACACAAAGATATAGCCTCTGGCAGGGGCTGTTTCATGAAAATCAATGACAGCAACACTGACATATTAAAACAATATTTTGTGTTGAGAACTCTCATAAAACGCCATATTACATTAGACAATGATTCACCTAGTCCTAGACCATTAGCCAGTCCAAACAGCTAATCACAGATATGTCAAAGTACAGCTGTCCAGTTTCTTGTGAACAGAAAAATTTGCTTCTGACCACAGAAAATAAAGGATCCCTGGAGGGAAGGCCAAATCCAAAGCCATCATGGTTAACAGACCTGCTTTCCAACACTTATTTCAATCAGATTACACAAAGATAGCTTTGCAACATCCTATTGGCACAGGCTGATTGCGTGTTGTGTGGAAGGTACTTATTTTATAACCTGCTGCCTGATAATTATAAGAACTGGGTGGCGCCCAGCTAAATTATGAGCACGGATATGTAAGCCACTTTCGCTACATCATTACGTACCTCTTTCATGTTCACTCTTGTCTTCTTTCAGAGTTAATTCTGATTTCAAGAATCCATATACAATTTGCCCCCAATCTCTAAAGTTACCTCCTGTTTTCCCCCCTACTTTGTTATTGCTTCATAGACAGGTTATTCAGGCATAGAACTACCATGAAGAGGCATGTTTGCTGTGCTTGCTGTCCTCGCCAGAATAATAATTTACAGCTTTAAAATAGTCTTAGGCAGAGTCTCTAGCCAGGCTTGTAGTTACAGACATTTCAGTATAAACGCTAAGGTGTTCATTTTCACTCTCCTTTTGAAAGCTACAATCCCTGATCTGTGGTGTCTGCATTCAGTACAGTAGTAAAAGCAATATCTTAGACAATAACATTTTTTGCTGCAACATTCAAGCTATTTTATATCTAAACAGAAATTACAGCAAAGTAAAGCAGTTCTCAAACTGTGGCAACTCAGAGACACCCATTTTGATTTTAAAATTTCATGGACCCCCCAAGCTCTGCCCTCCTCCTAAAATGCACTGGAGAGTCCACTTTTCAAAGCTACACCTACCCTCAAGGAGGTCTCCATCTTCAGACCAATATGGTATGACCCACATCAGCTACACTTTAAAAGTTGAAGGGCCTACAAGATGAGGTCTTAGAGTAGCAGATTCTAGAGGGCCACAGCTCAAAAGGCCCTGGGACCAAGTCTTAATCAGTCTCATTCCAGGACTGAAAGGGACTTTGCAATGAGAGAGCAAGAAACTTGCTAATTCGTTAGTAAATTCTAGCTAGAGGTCAGCTGAACATTGGTGGGAAGGGGCCTGGAAAAACTTCAGGAGTTGTTCTTAGAAATAGAAAAAGATATCCAACTGAAAACATCCATTGGCTATTATGATCTATAGACAAAGAGCGCCATATTTCTATCTCTAGGGTGAAATCTTTTGCACTAGAAAACAGAGTGAACACTAGCTCTGTTTTATCTGAAGTAACTACAATCTATGTACGACAATGGTTTTTCCTTGGCACTGTTCAGCCAGAGTTACTAGGACCGAACTGCTGGGTTCTGACAACTACTTGGCAACGTTTTCTAACTAGTGCACTGAGGTGATCTGGATGCTAGGTGACTGCCAGGGGTAGCTCTCAGCTCCCACCCTTCAAATGAGGGGAAGCAGATTCCATCCTCTTCTCCTGAGGCAGGAGAGTCCCTGCCCATTCCTAAAAAGCTGAGAGGGCTCTGTTTTCACATCAGCCAGGTTAGTTTGTGAGAGGAGCTCACCTGCTCCTCGGTCTTTGACAAAGAATCGCAAATCCATCAAGGGTACCCTCACAGAGCTCTGGGTTCTGATGCCCCAGTTTGAGAAACACTAGCATAGCAGATATAATCATGAAATCTAACATACAAACGGTCTAGGATCAAAAGCCCAACACGCACACACACAAAACTTTTAACTTACCAGCTAAATGGTCAGTAGCCAGAAAGTCCGTCCAGTGAACTGCCTGTTTGTCAGCCTGCCAGCTTCTGCTTTTTAGGAGAGAGAGATTTGGGGGAAAGTTAGTCAGTTCTAAGGGAAAGCTCTAAGTTCCATTGTATATAGTATGATTTTACTGTATTCCACAGAAAAAGCTGAGCCAGAATACCAAGTTTAAGTTATTATTCATAAATTTATGTTACTTGGTTTATATCCCACACCTTTCCTGGCAGAAGCCAGCCTCAGGACGGCTTACAACCAAAACAGTAATGAATAGAAAAGGTATAACCATTCCATGAGTCTAATAACATTTATAAATATCTAAATAAAAATTTCTAATCAACTTTGCATAAAAAGGCGTCCAACTTTCTCCCCTCCTGTAAGTCTTGTTGTTACACAGGTCGTTTTAAAAGGAGCCATAACACTGCTGGGTAGCGTTGATTCAAGGGGGAGATGACAATAGGGAGGTTTCAGAGAGGAAGGGTTGGGGCAAAAACAGAATGACGAAGAGAAATAAAAAAGAAAAGAGGGGGGGCCGGCAAGTGTGGAAGCCATTTTAGCCCTCGACCATAGGCCTGGCAGAACATGTACAGGCCCTGAGGAACTGAGCCAGGTACTGCAGGGCCCAGGTCTCACTGGACAGAGAGTTCCACCAGGCCGGGGCCAAAAAAGCTCTCATCCTAGTTTAGGACAGCTGGACAGTTTCGGGGCCAGGGACTACCAGGAGGTTGTTTCCATTCAAATGTAGCACTCTCTGTGGGGGTATATTGGGAGAGGCGGTCCAGTAGATACAAGGGTCCCAGACCGTTAAGGGCTCTGAAAGTAAGTACCAAAACCTTGAATCTGATCTGGTACACAACCTGGAGCCAGCACAGCTGGCGGAGCACTGGCTGAATACGTGCCCTGCAAGGGGTCCCTGTAAGGACCCGCACTGCCACATTCTGGACCAGATCGCATTTCCGGAACAACCTCAAGTGAAGCCCTGCGTAGAGCCAGTTACAGTAGTCTAATCTGGAGGTGATCGCTTCATGGATCAAAGTGGCTAGGTCAGATCAGGACAGGTAGGGGATTAACTGCCAGACCTGATGACGATGGAAGAATGCCATTCCTGGTAGCATTTGTGACTTGGGCATCCAAATGTTCAATTTACAAAGCAGTTGAAAATATAAGCCAGTAGACATTAATAGAAAATAACACACAGCCGTAAAAGTCATAATTCAACCCAATTCCAGCAATTCCAGCTGAAAGGCTTGAAATTTTTTTGTTTTTGTTTAATTAAGGTATTTCCAAATGGGTCAATAATGCAGATCTGGTAAGCCTACTTAGAGAGGAAATTCTACAAACAGGGATGAGGAACCATGAAAAATGCACTGAATGGGTATGCGAATGGGTTCGATTTTTCACTGGAGCAACTTAAACTGTTAAAGAGACAATCCTCTGTTTAGTTGCACAGGATTGCTTGCTCAGTATCGCTACCTAACAATCCAATATCTTTAGACTGTACTTAAATTTTGGTTAAGAATGATTGCTATTCATATAATATTCTATTGACACAGGATAATATACAATTAATGTATTTGATCAGAGGTTATATCAGTGTTGCTTAACATTCTGATTTGTTCAGAAGCAATCTTTCACTGTACTAATGCTACATATATTAACTCCACTCTGTTATGAAGTTCTATTGCAATAAGGTAAAGCAACAGTTGCATTAGATTTCCTTTGCTTGTTGTTTGCTTGGCTGCTCTACTATTCTTTTGCACAAAACTATGCTAAATAGTACTTGGTTGAGTAACGGTAGATAAAGAACAGATGTAAGATATGAATTCGAAATATCAAGACTGTAGTAAGATATGAATTCGAAATATCAAGACTGTAAAAGCATCTCCCATCTGTGCAATGCATAGGAGAAACTAACCAACTTTTTAAAAAAACCTCCCAATAAAACTGACATCAGTCAGAAGATAGGAATGTAATGGAGCCTGGGTGAAACAGGCACTTCCTTACAATCAGAGGCCAAATGCACAAAGCTTTGTGAAGTCAGTCCCTGGCAATTCTAGCCTCAGACAGACACACATACGAACAATACATGGCTTGTATGCGTGCTTGCCATCTTGAAAATTCTATATGCTTCTGTATGAGAAAAGAGTTCCCATCCTAACAGACTTCTTCTTTCTTTCTTTTTGCAGAACACAAATAGGTAGCTAGCCTATGGATTCAAGTAATGTTTCTCCATACATTCCTGCTGAATTTCAGTGGGAGTCAGGTGTAACTGCAAGCACCTGTGTCACTGGGGAAAACTGCTCAAACCAGCTTACGCACAGCAGCAGCAACAAGACAGTGTCTAAACAGTCCTTATGGGTAGGGCCACCATAGGCTTTCAATATTGCAGGACAGCACTTGTCCCAAGAAAAAGCAACTTGAAAGATGGTATTGCTTCATCTTTTAAACTAAATATGAAACCAACAATGCTTTCACCCACACAGCATGTGCTAAGTACTCCAGAAGAAGAGGAAGGAGAGTTGGTTTTTATACCCTGATTTTACTATCACCTTCCCTTCCCTTCCCCACAACAGGCAGCTTGTGAGGTCGGTGGAGCTGAGAGAGCATGGAGAGAACTGTGAGTAGCCCAAGGTCACCCAGCAGGCTTCATGTGGAGGAGTGGGGAAACCAAACCCAGTTCTCCAGATTAGAGTCTACCACTCTTAACCACTACACCACGCTGCACAAGGTTAGGAACCTAAAAGGTATCATTCTGCAGACATGACTGAGTAAACAGGAGGAAGAAGATGAAGACTTAATCCAAACCCACAAATCCTGTTTTTTTACATCACATGCACTATGCAGAGGGGCAACAGTCCTCGGGGGGACATGGATCATTGTACATGGATGTGTTTATGACATACGGCTGGGACTGCTATTGGCAATAAAAATGATAGGACTTTAACGTTAAACGGAGAAGATATAAACCATCACAACAACTGGTTTACCATATACCAACTTGGGGTAAGCTGTATTGTTCCCACCAGGACCAAGCCAAATCAGAAAGAGTTCAGACTTGCACTCTGTGACAGTCAACATTGAATCCTCATGCCACCATTTTTTGGAGATTGCCTCAAACAAGAGGCATTGGCAGGAAATCACTGCAAGGTCTACACAGTTACTGAATAAAGTACTATGCTTCTACTGGCACATATGGCCAGTGCTCACACCGAAACAGCATATAATCTGAACATTTTAAGTCTGTAATGAGGTGGGCAACAGTCAGAGAAGCAACAGCTCACTGTTAACACTTTTCCTACTCCATTTCATCCAATTTAAAAAAAAAAAGTTTAAGGGAAGAGATATTGGCACTGTGGGCTGGACAGTGATAACAGAAAATGGCAAATACTAATAAGCGTGCAGTGCTTTTCTTACTATTACAGTCGCAGTATACTGACATATGACAGAACTCAAAAGTTCCACCATACCTGATCTAGAGCCCCACTAAAGAACTGCAGATTCTCTGGCCCCAAATTAGCCATCTTTTATTGCAGGTGGGTACAAGTTTATATTGGCTGTGTTTCACTCCACCAAGGCTGAGCTCCCGTCAAGAAGTGCTGTAACTCGAATTTATGCCTGCCTGAAAGGAATGCACCCTTGCGGCACAGCTGCTGGTTTCATTGCGCCTACAGAGGCCGCACAGATTTTCTTGGCAGTCAACATCAGAGACTTAGGACAATGTTATTTATGAAGAAAAAAAGAAAGGTGTTACTGCTTCATCATTGGCACAGGGAAACCAGAGGGCCAAGAGTTCATGCCAAATCAGAAGCGGAAACTGCTTGCAAACCAGCAAGGAGCAGCTAGTTTACTAGCAATGATATATTAAAAACGCTTATTAGGCAAGGATCTTACAAGCTTAACAATGTTCAAAATGAACCCGCTCATTTACAAAGCTTTTCTTATTACAGAATTATATGAGACAAAACACCAACACTTAGGAGGTGACACACGTGAAGAATGAGAAAGTGGCAAAGGGGTGGAATGGGGACAGGGGAGGACAGACACTGTAACGAAGCAGGAGAAACACTGTGAGTCAATCCGGGTCATGCATCATGCTTCCCATACTTCTCTCCCTCGGGTTTAAGTGACTGGACTCTAAGGTAATGTTCATTGCTCCTCCTCACTTACCACTATTAAATCCTCTTTTACTACAGCACAGTGTGAAATGAAGCTGGAAGTTGAAGCATGAAAAACTCAAACCCCACGACAAAGAAAGTTCTTAACCTATGGGCCCTGACCCAAAAAGTGGGTCCCAGGCATTTTATTTATTTGAGCTTACTCTGTATTTTTTTCAAGTGGGACACCATACCAAAATGGTGAGAACCACTGATGTAGACAGCAGTTTGGATCCCAACTAGGATTTCCGTGGACACAAGGAGGGGGTGATAACCCCCCCTGCAACAGCCCAAAACATGCCACGAAATTCGGCTCCTGGGGGAGAGGGGAATTCCAGGAATAGCTTGGAAGGGGGGAATCAGAGGTTTCCCATGGAAGTGGAGAATCGGCAAAAAAACAAAAAACCCTCCCTGTGCTCACAGAAGGTTTAGGTGTGGTCCAAGCCAACATTCAACATTGTAAGCAAATCGAAATTAGCAAAGTAAACACACACTAAATAGCAGCATGGCCCTATGCATCATAGAGCAGGTTAGAGTAGATAACCCCCCTGCCCCTATGCCAAATAGCAGCATGCCAAACCATTTTA
This sequence comes from Euleptes europaea, assembly GCF_029931775.1. Classification (NCBI taxonomy): domain Eukaryota; kingdom Metazoa; phylum Chordata; class Lepidosauria; order Squamata; family Sphaerodactylidae; genus Euleptes; species Euleptes europaea. Next base: position 44,372,983 of record NC_079316.1, read on the forward strand.
TTGTGTCAAGGAATCTGTGGCAAGCCCCTAAAGCACAGCGGGTAGCACTGCTAGGGTTCAGGGTGCTCCTAGTATGACTTGGCAAATATAATCCTTGCCTCTTCTTCTCCTCTTTTGTTTGATGGTTTGATAGTACACCATCTTCACAGAGAGACAATGCAGGTTTTTTGGTACATGGGTCAAAAATGTTCCCTACCCCAGGGTAGATAATCAGCAGCATGTTCACCACAAGCGCTAACAGGAAAAGAAACATTTGCAACAAAAAAACAAGGGATACTCCCTTGATGAACTGAACAGTGGGGAGGGGAGAGAAGCTGTAAAAGTATTGGGTCAACACTTCTCCTGACATACCACAGGGAGGAAAAACAAGAGTAGAAATATAAGTTACCTGTGATGTAGCCAGGAAATGAATAGCTGCATCAAGGGAGGGCATTCCTACTCAAAGGTTTCTCGGAAATCTGAAATCTAACAGTGGTGACCAGGGGAACAAATGCATACAAGAACTTGATTGTGATCTTCTCCACAGGATTCTGTGTAATGCACAACACTTTGCAGAAAAGATACAGCTAACAGGGAAGCAGATCAAGGAACAGCAACTATAATACTGGACACTATTTATTTACAGAATGTATATCCCACCTCTCTCCCCTTACAAAGGCCGCTAAGGTGGCTAACAATTTAAAACATATATGATAAAACACATTATAAAACCATTAAAATAAACCCTCCCAAACATACCTCATTAAAACAACTTTAGAAAGAGTTAAAAAACAGAGCTAAAATACATATAAAACAGGTAAAATGCTTACAAAACATGAAGCATTGTTTAGGAAGGAGGGATCATTGATCGAATGGCAAGATGAAACCCATTGGCTTCACCCACTGGCAGAAGATGGCAACAGTAGGAGACTGTTGAATCTCCCATGGGGGAGAGTTCCAGAACTTTGGGGCCATCATCAAGAAGGCCCTCTCCCAGGTTGCTACCTGCCTAACCTCAGTCAGTGGGGGCACCCAAAGCAGGGCTTCTAAAGAAGACTTGTAAAGGTCAGGCAGGTTCATAAGGGATTAGGAGGTGCTTCAGGTCTGCTGTTCCCAAACCATATAGGGCTTTGATGGTCAAAACCAGCACCTTGAATTGTGCCTGGAAACACACTGGAAGCCAGTATAGGTTGGCCAAGACTGAAGTGATATGGTCCCTACAACCTATGATGGCAGCAAATTGATTGTCAGCAGGGTGAAGATGAAGAATTAGAAACACAAGATACAAAAAAAGGAGAAACAAATGCCCCCTGTATATTTATTTTAAAATTTCTATGCCACCTTTCCATCCAAATAGGGTCCCCAAGGCAATGATACAGAGGCAGTTGTTCGAACTGGAGAAACAGCTCTTTCAGAGGTTTACACAATAAAACTGCAGTCTCAAATACTGCACCATGTTGCTGAAGCCAGAAAAAACGCAGCAAGTTTTGTGGAGAAAAGTACTGCACTTTGGGCTACATCACATTATTGAGAGTTTTGGGGCTACAACCCCCCCCCCCATTCATTCTAAGAGCTTCTCTGTTGGTGCAAGGCCAGGAAACAGGGCAGTGGTTAATTGTTTTCAAACACCCCCATCCCATTGATGGCTCTCTCAAAGTATTTAAAGCTTGGTTATACAAAGGTCTCTAGCCAGCAGAGAACAAAGGGCCATCTCACACCCTGGCAAGAACGTGATGCCTAGCAGGAGACAGAGACTTGGAGATGGCAAAAGCTATATGGTATCTCTTTCTGGGAAGGACAGGAAGACTGATTCACAGTGGGTTGGGCAGAGAGAGTTAATAGACTCCCTGGATCCAAGTGGAATGTAGTCAATTTTTATGGGTTCTTTTGCAAGGTCCATTGCAGTTGAGTCCATCTGGATGGCCGCCATTACCACATGAAGCTAACAAAGGGCAGGCATCCCAGACAAAAGCTCAATGTAAGTTCTGTTACTTTAATAGGAAAGAGACTATCCTAGAATAACAACTGTCAGGGTATGCTAGAGCAGGAACAGAGGAATGCATGTATGCACCTTTACATTGTAACTTTGCTTGATACATTGCTGTGCAAAGTATGTGTGTGGACATGTTCTTTTAAATAAATGTCTTACTATTTTGAAAGCTGAAAATTTGTTCTTTATAACTATAACATGCCTCACTAGAATGCATTACTAGAAATATGCCAGGGAGAGGGAGGCAGGTGGTCAATAGATCATTAGATCCCCATGAGTCCAAAAGTATGGTAAGCTATCCCTGAGAAAGCTTGCCACAGCAAAAACAAGAGACAGCACAGGCCCTAGGCAGAGCCTGTTAACAGACGCATGGATGAAGTGCTAGCCCTCTTAGTGGGAAATATTCTAACTGGCCAGCTGGTGGCAGCATATATACCCACAGAGAAGGAAGGAACCTCTCTAGGCATTGGGCGGGCTCAGGAGAGTAGTGCACTGCTGGGTAGACACCTAGGACAGCCATTGAGTGTCTTGACATCTTGGAGGACCCAAAGCGGAACAGAGCTCATGGGTCAGCGTGGTGTTCTGCAACAAGTTTCATCAGGCACTGGGTAAGGTGAAGCAAAGTAGAAGAAGTTGACGATCGGGAGGGCCTGAGAGGTAAAAAGCAAAATTCTAGAAAAGCAGAAGACACAGCATTTAATAGTGGGCCAATTCTGATGGCTATTCACACTTAATATGTATATAAAGCAACAGGCAGCTGATAGAGCTCCATGAAGTAGATCAATTGTGCATGGCTATTGCAATTTTTAAAAGATTAACATCTCCATTCTCGGTCCTTGATCCTCAAATACCACACTCAGAGTCTACCTTCATGATGGGAACAGGCTGCCCCACTAAAGAACTACCAATGAATGAAAATTAATGGCAAATTTTCTCTATTGTGCTTCAGGGGTAGGGCTATCTGTGGTATGGGCCAAGGTGAAGGTATTTATGCAATAATTTCTATTAAAGGTGTGCACCAACTTCTAAGTAATTATGCCACAAACAGTACCCACTGAAAGGAAAGTTCTATGTATCGCAGAGGTCTCTCACAAACCCTGCCTTTGGGGTTCCAACAGTCTGAACCGGTAGGTAAGAGTTTTGTACCCCCTAATCCACCTGTCACCACTGAAATCCTACATGCCATTTCTGAATAAGATGAAAGTGACTCAGGTCCTTAGTTCTGGACATACAAAAACATCAACACTCTTAAGGTCCAAACAGTACCACTGTCATTCTCAAGGATGGAAGGCAATGGCATACAGTATTGGCAAAACAATTCCCTCAGTCCTGTGAATAAGAAAATTAGTCTTTGGAATGAAGGTTGTGTTGGTGCTGAGGACCATTTTTTCCTAGTGGAAAATACCCAGATCTTTGTTTATGTAAAGAACATTCAACTCTGAAAATCTACAGGCTGACATAAAGCCAACAACGAAAGCCATCTTAAATGTCAGGACCCTAAGTGGTTTAACCCTCATCTTAAAAAGTCCTGATAAAGCCAAGTTTAAATCCCATGTGGATAACCTATGAATTGTAAGGGAGTTCAAAAGATTACACATTAAGGAACTGTTTTAACATGTGAATGTTGGGGAAAACTTCTACCCCGTTTCACTCCAAGAATGGTTGGAATACCTACCTGAACCCCCCACCCCGAATTTCAAAGTGTGGTACTTTCTCAAGGCCAGACTGCAAGAAATCCAGAAACTCTTCCACTTGTAACTTACTTGCTCCTAATGACAGGATGCAAAAACTAGAAATTATTACATACTGTTAAGATGATGCCTTTCAAGGGACAGTAAGTGTTAAAATAGTTTCTTGTGCATAACCTAGCTTCTGCAATTGAAGCTGCAGCATTATCAACTGCAGCCAACCTAGTCAGGGAACCATCAGAAAGCCCTCATTGTGGTCACAAAAGTCCAAGAAAAAAAAAGCCTAAATAACATCGGGGGAGGGGGGAATCGATGGAACCAAAACCCAAGAAAACCTTAACTACAGTCTTTGAACAGCAACGACCTCAGCCTAGCACAAGGCAAAGACAATAAGATTTTTTTTCAAGTACAATGCAATGTATGCATATTAGAAGCATAATTAGAAGCCCCTGGGCAAGTGGTTGAACAAGCATAGAAACAAGAGAAACCCCATAAAAACATGGGTGGATCCAGGATATCCTCCTTTTTCTTAAATAGTAAGGAGCTTCATAGTAAGTCCAGTATTCCGTTCTCATTTGAGGAGAGGATGATATCCTGCTATGCTTGGGATATTACAAGCCCACTTCCAGGAGAGAAAGACACCAACAGCCAGCTACTCAGGGAAGAGATTAGACTACTTGTTTAAAGACCCACTGGCCAAAGACCATGTCAGCACAGTCCATTGTTAGCGTCTAATAAATATAAATAGAGGCCCACACTGCTACTTTATAAATGTGTTAGTATCATGACCAAAACATTAGTACTGAAGAGTGGAGACTAGAAAAACACACAAGGAAATCTAGCAACCTAAGAGCTCTATGAGGAAAAGCAATCAGAGTTTTCTAAGACATGCACTCTTGAAGAGGAAAAAAAGAACTAAAGCAGGCAGGGCAACACCCTCTTCCCTATTCCCTTCCTCCAGGGATTACGAGAGATGGGAGTACCCAAGCATAGCAGGATGTCTTCCGCTCCTCAGATGAAAACATTTACCGTAATCTTAAATGTACCTAAGCATGGCCAAAAACCCAAAGCATGCAGGATGGAATGATATAAATCTACATGAAATAACCTTTAAAGAAAGATTTAATTACTAGATAAATTGATTTAAATCATTCTTAGAAATACAGTATTTCTAAAAATTCTGAGGTCACAGGGAAAACATTTCCCCAGAAACAGAAAAATATTAAGGAAAAATATATACAGTACTTTCTTGTCAAACCCAAACTTCTTTTAATGCTGTAACAGAATAAATCAAGCTAGTATATACAATAGTGCTATTTGGCATATTTATGGAAGTGTAAATATATTTTCAGATACAAGCCCCACACAAATGATTGCAAGAATACTATTTCACAATTTCAGTGGCACTTGTATAACAGAATATCTTGGTTTCATTCACGGCAGATAAGAACAAAAACATAATATGCACATGACCTTCCAATTATGTGAATAAAAAAGAGGCTCCCAGAGTCACATGATACAGGTGATAAATACCTATATCCTACTGCTGTTACACTAACTTTTATCTTTCCCGTGCTTTCATCTTGCCTCAGCATCATTCTGAGTCCCCCAAAGGCACTGCGGGGAGTTGGGGGACCCCTCACAGAGAAAGCACATGGGTAGGTAAGGGGGGCAATGACGAGGGAAAACCGGAAAGATTGTCCTTCTTTCCTCTTCCGTCTCTGCAAGGGTATTAGGATACAAGAGTGGACAAAAGACTGCCTGTGTGCAGAAAGGAATAGGAGGCAATAGTTTTGAGTATTCTGTGCTGGAGACCCTCAAGTCTACCTTGCACTAGATTTACCATTCTCTTAAGGTGAACCACCAACACAAAAACAAAGAGGAATCAGTGGCCACAGTGTCAGAGAGTCTGCATGGTGTAGTGGTTAGAGTGCTAGACTACGATCCGGAAGAACCAGGTTCAAATCCCCACTGCTATAGAAGTTCACTCAGGGACCTAGAACATGTCGCTCTCTCTCTCAACGTAATCTACCTAATAGGGTTGCTATGAAAATAAAATTGAAGGAGAGAATGATGTTGGTAAGTTGCTTCGGGTCTCCACTGGGGAGGAAAGCATAAATAAATATGAGAGACCTGGGTTCAAATCCCTGCTTGCCATGTAACATATTGGGCAACTTTAGACCAATCACTCTCTCAGCCTCTCCAACCTCACAGGATTGTTGAGAAGATAAAATTAAGAGGCAGAAGCATTACATATGTCACCCGGTGCTTCTTGGAGTAAGGGCTGGATAGATTCAGGTGGGTGCACACACACAAACGTTGAATGACTGTAGCACCAAGAGCCCTCATAAAGGAAGCTGGAAGCAACAATTTTTTTGCATGTCTGGCCCCATATAAGTGGGGAAAAACAGCTAATATGAAACCTGTATAATCTCAAACTCTTAATGGGGAACTGAATAAGGCAAAGTATTTAACACGCTTTTCAACATACCCTCTAGCAACCAATAGACTCCTGTTCTTTCCAAAAAATTGTGTGCTGAAAAATAAAATAAGCATGCACACATGCATGTCTAGCCATGATTTGAATTTTCAGTAAGATCAGCGTTTTCAGAGAGCAAAAGCGAATCATGTGCCATTTTAATCTATTTCAGTTTAAACGGTTTGCAGTTCTATTAATAGAAGCCATTATATATAATTAAAAGTCCTGCAAAAGGGTCTGAAACTGTACACATGAACACCTCAATGTCCTGCTGATTAGCACAAGGTCAAACACAATGAGCATTTCCATTCCCTCACTCTCTACACTCACTATTGTAACTGTTGCTGCCTTCCTTTCACATACAACTGATATAGTTTCTTACAATCCTAACTCTGACAGAGCTTTCATCTGTCCTCTGGAATAACTTCCGCTGCAGGGTAAGCTTCAAAATACTCTCACTACCATTTCTTTGCAGAAATTTGAAAAATGTACTACACAGTTCTTTAAGATGGTCAGAGGAAAAATTCCCAAAACACTTCAGAGACAATAAGTTACATATGAAAATGAAACTTTGATTGTGAACTCCTCCAGACAGGACCTGCCTTTATTTTGCTTATGATAATCTCTAATGTGCCATGTTGCATCAATGGCCAACAATAAAGACAGACGTAAAAGCAGATAACAGCTTTGCCACATGACGAAATGGAGCCTCTCATACAATCATCTCTGGTATAAGCTCCTGAACCAGTAGATATATGGGTAAAACTAAGGTTTGGACAGAACTACTTCGGATTACAAGTAAAAAGGGCTCAAAATAGAATATTCTTAAAAACATTTTTAAAAATAGGGGAGGGGGATGTTCAGGATTCTTTTCCCTGTATGGAGACGCATTTAGGGATGAAATAGATGTGACCGCCACAAGGATGCCATCACCATTTTAAAATGATTTGTAAATGGTGCAAGAACATGGCATACTGCTCTTGCTCCCCCTCCCAAGCCTTTCAAATGCCAAAACAGCTGTGGGGGTGGGGGGTGAGCAGCCGTTTCAGCACTTGATATGGTGTGGGGGAACCACAGAAGAGCCCCTCAGCCAGCTGCACTGTAGGCCCAATCCTCACACCATTTTAAAATCACTTTAAAATGGTGACTGCATCCTTGTGGCCTAATCTGACCCTCAGTCAAACCCATGATCTGTAATGGTAGCATCCAGGCATAACTCAACAGTCTTGTCTGTCACCATCTTACCAATTTACCTGTAATTAAAACAGCCTATTTCCCTTCCAAAAATGTTATTTCCTTTATGAAGTACCTAATTTCTGAACCGCATCCACCTGCTCACTTTGAAAACATTGAATACCTACGTCGCCATTGCATATATCAAACTTTATTAAGCAATAGGCTCCAGGGCGGTTCAAACAAGTCACTTCCCCTGCCTTTTCCTCACAAACTCACTTTTTTCCTGAGCTCCAACTAAGCAAAGTGGTGATGGGAAAACCAAAGCATCAGAAGAGGATTCAGAGGTTCTTTGAGATTTGTGGGCTGGGGAGGAACAATAGGTTTGCCTAAGGTTAGTAAAAGAACCTCTCAGGTAGCTTTTAGGAAGCAGAGCACAGAGAAGCAAAGGTAAGTTATGTCCGGCCACTGAAAGCCACCAGGGTTAAATCCAGCCCCTAATGCAAGCTGGCCCTTCAGCTGTCAATTCCATGGCTAGAAGGATACATATAGGTAGCACTGAGACTTGCGTGGCCTACCTCTATTCCAGACATCCCTCCAGTAAAACTAGTAGCAACACAGGGCTTAGGGGCTGGCGGCAGCAGGGGGGGGGGGATGACAAGAAACAGTAACTAAGGTAGTGTGCTACATGAGGATTTTATTTTGCATGTGGCTCTTCTGAATAGAAACTTTAGCCTTCCACGACGATACCAACATGTATATCTTTAGGGTTTTTTAAACAACCACAACTAAAGTCAAGCAAAAGATTTGATTAATAAGGTTTTTACAAGCCTTAGCTGTTCATACTAGGATTTGGACTTGCTAAAGCTATTTTCTGAAATCTTTACTGATTTGTTTTCAATATCCACCAAGGAAGTTGTGTCACAGAATATGTTCTTTTGTGCAATCTCATAGGCCTTCCAATTCCACCTATCAGGTTTCATCTTAGAGTCCAGCCTTCTAATACTTTCTATGCTGATAGGGTGATTGAGCCCAACAGCAGGGCAAGGCAATACCATCACATCAACAGTGAAGTAACTGATCTTGGAGAATGTGCCCATCTCTGTTCTAGAAAGCCACTGCTCTCTTTTCTCTGCAAACTGTCACTTCTCTTTGAATCTAGCCAGTGCTGATACTCCAAAACTTATTATCTGCAACACTTTTTACTTTGCTATGCACTTCAGTCAGCCCTCCAAGTAGCCCCAGATGGCTATATACCAACTCAGAACCTCTGCAGATAATGCTTAAGTAGGCATAGGATCAGGCTTTGTTCCATGAACTTAACACAGTTGCCCTGTCTGCCCTTTCCCCAGGTTTGACTTTTCAACTTTGGTAAACAATGCTCAAAATACCCTACGTACACACCACTAGTATTTCACTTCTCACATGAACACATACCATAAAGGAGGAAACTTACAACAGGTGCAGTAAAGGCAGAAGTTTCCTTTAACCGAAAAACAAGACCAAAAGAAAAACACACACCCACTTAAATATTAGCAAGAAGCTTTTGGTCATTTGGGCAACCAATCCCAGAAGAATGGTCAGCCATTTGAACAAGTTTCCCTGCAAGAACCTCCTTATCTTAAATCAAATTGTTTTAAAAAGGCTGCAATGTTGTTTATGAACAAGGCTCTCTAACTAGTACCGGTTTCAATACCGAAAATGGGAAATGTATTCACACACCTGGTGGGCACCTCTTGTCTAGAATTTCTGAGTAGAGGTTCATAAAAAAAAAAAAAAAGAGGAGAAATTTCCTGTTGGAATTTCGTCCTTTCACAATGCTCTTTATAGCGAGGAAGAAAAACTTTCCTGCAGTAATAAGAAACTGGTGATTGCTCAACTCTGGAAAGCTTATAAGCCTTTAAAAAATAGATGAATGGATATAACCAACTTCTATGATGCTTATGATGGATGTGCTTGTGCAAAAAAAGAACCCATTCGTACATTAAATAAATTATTACAGGACTATACACTGCCAAAATGCTCTTCAAGTGTACACCATTCTGCAAAATATATGAGTGAAAATATACAATTTGTTCTCAATAATGACAACATAAACACAGATATGGAATGAGCCATCAGGTGAGAACGGAGTGTGGGAATGATGATTGTTCGGTGTTGACAAATTGTAAAAAAAGATTTTAAGTACTTAAATGCAAGCATTAACTAAATTCTGGTCATTTTGTCGTTGTCCCCTCAAAGTCAATTTAAAAATGAGTACATATTCATATCTAGGAGAGTGCAGGAACATTTCCCAACCATTCTGTAATTTAGAAAAACACACACACTCTTCAGAAGTATCCTGCAGAGTATCAGTGTCAGCAGAGAGCAGAGTGTAATTTTCACAAATGCCACCTCAGCATTGCCTGTACCAGCGACCATTCACAGCTTTAGAAGGGGAGGGGAAAGGAGAGCCTTAAAGGGATAGTAGCCTTCCAAAATAGGTTAAGAACTGGAAAACGCTCTGGATACTTAAAAGTGCTATTAAAGATGTTAAGATGAAAGCTATCTTTTGCTTTGCCTTCAGCAGCCACAAGCCTAACCCCTTAAATAAGGCATGTTTCACATTAGCTTGTTATTAACTTGACATTTTTTTGACTAGAAAATAAGTTGTCTGCCAGTATCAGCTGAGTCCAGAGTAGTTTCCTGAACTACAGTTCTCTGTTGAAAGACTTTCTACCTTCACTCAATCCATTCCTTCCAAATTGTGCACCATCGACACAAGGTACTCAGTTCCCAAGTCAGCATAATTTGTCAATTCAAGCATACTAGATTTGGGCTGGGCAAAAACAGCAAGATTGCACTTGTAAAAGTGTAACTTAATATGAGAGTCCTGACCTGGATAGCCCAAGTTAGTCTGATCTCCTCAGATCTCAGAAGCTAAGCAGGGTCGATCCTGGCAAGTATTTGGATGGGAAACCTCCAAGGAATACCAAGGTCATGACACAGAGGCATGCAACAGCAAACCACCTCTGAACATCTCTTGCCTTGAAAACCCCACCAGCGGTTGCCATAAGTCAGATGTGACTTGACAACTACACACACACACACACACACATATATATGAGAAAACAGAAAAGATACAGCCACTGGACAAAACAAAAGCAACACTCAGCACACACATTTGTAGTGGAACAGTACAGAATGAATAGAGTTGGGTTCCACCACTGAATTCTACATGTGCCACAGACCAAGATAATTATATTTTTCCATCTACTGCTTTGTTCTTGAATGGCAACATTTAGAATCATTCTGAATAGCAACAGAAACACTTTAATCTGTACAGTTAGTACATCTTGAGTTTTACACATACAAGAATGGTAACGCCGATATCCACACACTTCAAGTATCCGCACACATACACACACATATATTCACCACTAATCTGAAGACACCCAGAACTGAATAGCCTAAGAAGATAGGTGACCATTACTAATCTAATCTGTATGTAAAATCAGGATTAGATAGCTCTATATTAAGAATTTAAACTTGCTAAAAATGGTTAAGCTTTAAAAGGGGGAAATGGTTCTGACACACAGCTAAATTATAGCTTTACAAGTCTCAAAAATCTCAGAATACTAGACTGTAAACATTTTGCAAGACTGCTCCAGCACAGGCCACAAGCCAAAACACCCAACATGTTATTTCATAAGATCATCACCAAAGTCTTCTTGCAAAGGCCTTCTAATGGATTCCATATCTGCAACCAAAGCACTGGTTCCACCACCACCTTATACATTTATCACAAAAAGCTATAATGAAATCCACACAACTTCTTGCCCCTAAATCAAATCCAGTGATATTAAAAAGCGAGACCTACCAATTCTGCAAAAGCTCAAACACACCTTCAACTCTGTGATTAGGCCACTGACAGCCCAAAAGAAAAAAACAGCCTAGATCTTTGTACAGCCACGAACGCATGCAAGACTTTGCAAGAGCAAGTTAAAGACTTCCCTCCACTTACCCATAGCTCTTTCAGGATGCCACACACACCCTTGCTAGACTACACCCACCCAAAAACTTCAAGCACAGCAAGGCCTCTATGACAGACATTAACACCATGCTGCACACAACCCAATTTGGAGTGATAAGACTGGCTCTTTGGTTCTTGTAGGTTATCCGGGCTGTGTGACCGTGGTCTTGGTATTTTTCGTTCGTAGCACCCGTGCCATAAAATTCAAGAAAACCTCACTTTTTTTGGTGGTGGGGAAGCATATGCTACTGGTATCTTTGACATCAGCTTTGCCCGCAATTATTTTGGTAGTCTGTTGATACACCAGTAGTGCCACGGTCACACAGCCCGGATAACCTACAAGAACCAATGAACTCTGACCGTGAAAGCCTTCGACAAGACTGGCTCTGTTAAGTCAACCACCCTCATTTTCACACAACTGAAAAGGAGCTGTTGTAACTTCCCTCCCTGCTTTCCTTGGGCCTTGCTTTTATTCATGGCCATATCACTGTTTCCACAAGTGCTGAGAAACAAGGCCAACAAGGCCGGCCCTACCTTAACAGAACTCCCAACCACCCAGCGAACCACAGTCTCACTGGGAAGCCACTGGTGTATCAACAGACTACCAAAACAACTGCGGGCAAAGCTGATGTCGAAGAGACCAGTAGCATATGCTTCCCCACCACCACAAAAAAGTGAATTCACAGTGGGTAGCCGTGTTAGTCTGTCTGCAGTAGTAGAAAAGGGCACGAGTCCAGTAGCACCTCAAAGACTAACAAGAATATTTTCTGGTAGGGTATGAGCTTGCGTGAGCCACAGCTCTGTTAGTCTGTCTGCAGTAGTAGAAAAGGGCAAGAGTCCAGTAGCACCTCAAAGACGAACAAGAATATTTTCTGGTAGGGTATGAGCTTTCGTGAGCCACAGCTGTTAGTCTGTCTGCAGTAGCAGAAAAGGACAAGAGTCCAGTAGCACCTTAAAGACTAACAAGAATATTTTCTGGTAGGGTATGAGCTTTTGTGAGCCACAGCTCTGTTAGTCTGCCTGCAGTAGTAGTAAAGGGCAAGAGTCCAGTAGCACCTTAAAGACTAACAAAAATATTTCCTGGTAGGGTATGAGCTTTCGTGAGCCACGCTACTACAGAAAAAGTGAGGTTTTCTTGAATTTTATGGCACGGGTGCTACGAACGATTCAAAATCCCTGGCTGCAGAAGCACAGCTTGCAATAACCTCTGCCCGTGCAAAACTTCAGAACAGTCGGCAGCGCGCAGCAAGTTGTCCTTCTCATTGCAGGGCCTGTTCGCGCGGGATGCCAATGGGTGCCAGGCTCCGCCCGAGATTAGCGATGGCGTCCTGAGCTTCCGACAACGTCACCGCTGTCCCCATTGTCCTCGCCCCAGAGGTCTCCGCTGGAGTCGTCGTCGCGGCCCCCCACCCGCTTTACCTCCCCCCCTTGCAATACCCACACCAGCCACAGGAGCGCTGCTCCGAACTCCGGGGAGGGGGCGGAGCGCAGGCGGGGGGGGAGCTCCCTTCCCCCCCCCCCCAGCCTCCTCTCCAGGTTCCTCGGCGTCAAAAGTCCCAAACGCACCCGGGCCGGAGGGAACTTCTCTTCCTCCCTCCGCCGCTAGTTGGACGGGGGGAGGGGGAGGAAAAACCCGGCCAGGAAAGTTGGTGCAAAGTTTTGCAGCTTGGCCGGGAGGGGGAGGAGGATCCGGCTGGTGCGCGCCTGTGACACGTAGCCCGATCGGTCCCCCGCCCCCTCTCCTCTCTCTCTCTCCCCCCCCCATGGCGGAGTCCAGAAGCCAAGCGTGCGCTCCGCTCGGATCAGGCCTCCGGTCCAAAGGAAAGGAGGCGGACAGGCGGAGGAAGGGGAAAGCGGCTGGGCGGGAGAAGGCATGGCGGGACACCGGCTCGGGCGCCTTCTCGCCGCCTCCACGTCGGCAACCAGCTCGCTCCCCACCCCACCCCCCAGAACCGCGACAGGGCTTGGCAGCCCTCCCTGCAGTGTCTCCCCCCCCCCCCCGTCATCACGCGTGGCGGTCGCCTCTCGGACTCCCCCCGGCCCGCTCGACCGCCCCAGATGCGGCACTCACTCCGGCCCGCGCCTGCTTAGCCCGCTCTGCTGGAAAAGCCCCGAAGCGCTCCCGGGAAAAGCTGCGAGGCACCTTCCCGTCTGCTATATGGGGGCGAGGCCGCCAATCCCAAGCTCACACGTCAGAAGAGCCGGGCCCCTTCCTTTCCCTTCCCGGGAAGGCCACGCCCACCTCGCCAGCAAGCGCGAGGCTGCGAGGAGCGCTTCGTGACGTTCCGCCTCCTGAGCCCCGCTGGCCCGGCCCGCGCGCCTCCGGCCCGGCCTACGAGCTGGAGCTGGGGCTGCGGCGGACCCCCCCCCGCTCTGCCCCCCACGAAGCAGGCAGGGGCTTCCAGAGAGGCCCCCTTCCCTCTACCGAAAAGGACCACATCCTAGGCACGTTTACTTTGACCCTAAACCCTCAATAAAGAGCTTGACTCAATGAAGGAAGCCACAGCCTTCAATTTGCAAGATCTGAGCAAGGCTGTCAAAGACAGGACATTTTGGAGGACTTTCATTCATAGGGTCGCCGTGAGTCGGAAGCGACTTGACGGCGCTTAACACACAACAAACCCTAATACAATCCTATGCACGCTTTCTTGGGAATAGGCTCCGTTCCTCTCGGGCCGAGTAAAACAGGATAGGAGCAGGCTGCCCCACTGCTAGGGGAACACAGCCGGTTGAGTTCACTGGGACTTACTTTGGAGTAAGCCTACTTCGTGATCTCACGGTAAGAATCGCCTGTGGGCCCACGTGCGTGCATTTTAACAGTATTCGGAGGTGCTCTCTAGAGTAAAATCCCGAATCACTGGGATGCCTTCTCCGCATAACCCAATCACGTCAAGGGGCAGGAGAAACAAAAATATAGATACACGTAGGTAATTAAGCCTATGCTGACTTTACAATACACTGATTTATGGCTTTGTGGCAATCGGTCTGTGTTGGAACACACTGAGGTATGTTTGAACCAGCTGTCTCTCCTCTCTAGTTCTGCTCAAGCAAACCTTCTTCAGTCAGCAATCAAGTAAAGAAAATAAAGTAACCGAAGAACTACATAACCACTGCATCTGCCAACAGTTCTTCTGATATCCTTCAAAGTATCTGGGGACTGTGACTGCTCCACTACATTATCTTTTCTCCAAGCTAAACCTACCCACCAAGTTCTTCAGCATTTCCCCCCTCCAATTTACCTTTCAGGGCCTTCATTTTCTCTGTGCATTTATTCCCTAAATATGACAACTACCTACTTGAACTGTGAATAGTAGCAAATAGGGCCAGGCACAACATACTATTACTCCTATTCAACAGGTTAATGATGTTGCTATGGATACTGCTTTAAATGGCTTGGGCCTTGTGTGATGTTGCACCACATTGTTGTCTTGATTTCAGTTTACCATCCACTTTCTCTGACATAGGGAGCTTTGACTCTCAAAAGCTTATACCTCAAAAACCTTGTAGGTCTCTAGGATGCTACTGGACTTGAATCTAGTTGTTTAACACGTAAATCTTTCTCATTAAAACTACTGCACTATCCTATTACTCCTTCCTTACGTTGGTTCTTTCCTACATGTAACACTATATGAAGCACAACAATAAAATTCCCTTCTGTTGCTATCTACCCAGCTCTACAATTTATCTTCCTGTTCTCAGACCCTCCAGATGTTATATCAGCTGCAAATTTGGAATGTGCGCTGTCTATTCTTTCTATCCAAATCATTAAGATACTAGAAAGTCCAGCTTTGTTGGGGAGGGCAGGATATAAGCGTAATAAAGCAAATAAGTCAACAGGTGGAGCACCAACCCTTATAGAACACTGCTGGCTACCCTCTTCCCAATTTGATGTTGATCATTTACTACAAACTTAATGAACTATCTGGCCATCTTTTAATAGTTTTAATTTGTTTTGGGGTGTTTTTTTTAAACTGGACAATAACATTCTTGGGGAATATTTTGGAGAACTAGGACAGCAATTACAAGCACATCATACTAAAACTACATACCACAATTCACTGGAACTTGTTTGGGAGTAAACATGCTTTGAATCACATTTGCAAGAAGTTTGCCATTGATATTTAATAGTTAAAAATGTGAAAGGCCATTCTTTCTATATTGACAGTACTGAACTGGGGCATGGCAGGGAACATACTACCACTGACGCATTGCACTAAACTAACTTTAGTTGATCTCTCCCCCCCCTTTTTTGTAAAGAGATACCTCATCCACCACCACCCCTTTTTGAAGTTCCAAGCATATTTTGGGGGGACTGAGTGGAAGTGGGTACACAAAACACATTATTGAGAGGGGTCTTCAACAATTGCTGGCCTATTCCTCATTTCTGCTCCCAACAGAACCAGCTTGGAACTAGTGTTGTCCACGTGACATGAGAAGCAGCACCAAGGAAGCATTCACTTGGCCACGTCATCACTGTTTATAGGAACTGCCTTTGCCATTTTGACTGAATGCTAAAAACCAGAGCAAGACCACATTTACTCTTCCATACAGATTCTACCTCAAGAAGCAACCAGTACTTCGAGCTCTCCTTCCAAAAGGTGAGTTAAAGCTTTCCTCAGTGTAGAGACACGTGGGTTCATTATTGTACATGTGCTTGCATTCAACTTCCAGACTGCCATGTCACGGACTTTCCTTGGAATAGCTACAACATCCTATGGGGAAGACCATATCACCACAATGCTGTACAGTTATACATTCAAATATTTTTCAGTATTACAGAGAAGTTATGGAAGTATTTGCCAATTTTCAAATTACAACATGAGATGTACCTGAATATGCCACCAAGTCCATGCTGGAGAGAAAATACCTGGAAGGACCTAATTGTATCTTATTGTTTGAGCTCTTAAAACAGAAATTTCTGGATGCATGAAACCATCACAGCATGTTTGCAAACAGTTTTCACAGGGGGAAGATAACCTGTCATAACATGTGCCTGTTTAGCACATCACGATCTAACACATTCTGTGGGAGGAAAATGAAAAGAAACTTCAGGGGAAGCAAAAGGTCTGTCTTTACCTGCCTATCTGTTCTTTGGTTGCAACAGCTTCACTAAAACTGACTTGCCATAATTCACTCCTGTTTTCTCCTCATAAGACATGTTGTTCATGGTCTGCTCTTACTATTATCAGATGTTCAGGATAATCGCATCACTTGTGAATATTTGTGTGCATCTTTTGTGGGAGCAACAGCAGGACTTAAAATGATCATGCCAGAGATGGCAGAAAGGAAGACAGACAGACAGTGCAGTAACAAAAAACCAAACTTCACAATGAGAAATTTAAGGGACGGTAAATGGACCAGCTAGCAATGACAAGGAGCCTATTTAAATCAAGGTTGTTTGGGTTTTCTTAAATATGGCCAATCTAAAGAATATAAATGAACAGTAAATAGCCTGGAGAAAATAGCCCATAACAACTGCATTTGTTAACTGTCATTATAAAACCTGAAAGTTAAAATGTCAGTTTCTGGTGTTCAAGGCCTATTGTTAACTCAGTTATCTGAGAAGGATGCCCCTCCCAATACTTTTCTCAAAACACACATTGATAAAAAGTGTCCTAATATACCCTAACACTTAACACATTGAATCAGAGGTTATTGGGGAACTGGTCTTGTAAGGTACATTAACATTCAGAAAATAACTATTACCACTTACACCAGTTACTTTTATCCGGTTTCTTGCCCTTAACATCTTGTTGCAGTGATTACAGCACACTTGAGATCAACAAAGACAGCAAAAAAAAATTCTTTACAAACGTGAGGTATGCAAACAGATCAAAACCAAAGAGAAAGATGTTCTCTTCAAACTGTAAATCATTTTATTCCCAGCAGACTGTCTACATGCAGGACATGTACCACTCCAGAGCTCCTGCCTTTAGGTTATCCTTCCTTGTCAAACTTGTTCGTGATCAACTCTAAGAGTTTAGATTGGGAAGTGTTAACCAAACCCATCTGAAAGAGGATGTGCATACATTTTGAACTGTCCAAAATGCCATTCACAGTGCCCATTAATATAATGCTACCATTGTCTAGTCCAGTGGTTCCCAAACTTTTCAGGCCACCACCCCCTTGGTTCCACAAACTCAACCCCAGCACCCCCTATCCTATCAAAACCATTATTCAAAATAGGGGTTTGCATGACGCACTAAGGATGATAAGAACAATAAAATTTCAAAACAGTAACAATTAATTGCACATCTATTCAAAATCAAATTTAAACTTTTTAGTTGAAATGTATTCAACAAAACTGATGAACTTGATCCAGTGGTACCAGCTCTTCAAAGTCTGGAAAAAAAATTCTGATAGTTTCCACCAAATTTGCCAGCATGGTGCCATAGCTTGATCTATTGTAAATTAGTAAACAACACAGTTGAAGGGGCCCACCTCTAGCGCCCCCCTGCTGCCCCCTTGCTCCAGGGGGCGGTACTGTCCACTTTGGGAACTCTAGACTCTAGTCCATGGAGTGACGATAGCCCATATTTTCCTGAACAATCCAATGTTTTATACTTCCAGAAATTCACCATACAGCTCTCAAAATGTGTATTCTTAGTCATCTGATGAACAGGACATCAGTAGTACACATATCTCCCCTGCAGAACTCACTTGTGCTGCAAGAAACAGCAGGAATCTTTTCTGAGCAGCAGAAGGGATATATTGGCGGCGATCAAAAATAATTGCATGCTAGGAAGCCAAGCTAATTTTTGTGGATCTTGACTAAGTTTTATGGCTCTTTCACTAGTAAGATGCATTCCTATGAAAATTTACTTATGTTTATGCCCCACTGACCTCAGGTAGAGCTTACCTTCTCCATCTAGGCTGAGACTTATGACTCCTGGATGATTTGAAAATTTCCAGAGAAATACAGGTTTCACCCATAATATGTCCCAGATTGCCAGATGTGACATATGTTTACTGTATCTGGCTCTGAATTCTTGTACTGGCAGAGATTTTTAGCTAACACCAAACTTAGTCCAGGGAAAGAAAGTAATACTCCAACTGGGGGAGGTAAGAATAGCTTCACTAACAGTGCATTCCTAAGGAGAGTTACTCCAGTCTAAACCTACTGAAATGAATGGGCTCAGACTGGAGTAACTCTCCTTAGGAATGCACTGTAACTGGTGACATAAACTACTAGAAGATCTAGCCTGGCCTGAAATAATGGCTTTCTCATGAATAATCTATTTGTACTTGACAAGTTGTAGAGATATTTTAATAGAGTCATTCTTTCATTTGATGCACAGTATTATCAACACAGTGATTGGCATTGCTCACAAGCAGCAGAAAGCACTGAGGACTAGAATAAGTATCTAAGCAAAAATGTCTGATGTATTTTGACCTCAGAAAGATAACAACACACATGATTTCAATTATCTGGTTAGAAAGAACACAATTATTCAAAACCATTCTTGGTTATAAAGCAGACCACACTAAATAAAAGTAAAAAAAGCACTATCAAATACTCATCGATTACATTTCAGATAAATCTATGACATATGTTTATTAACAAGCTATACCAAGTCAAATGTTTAACTCCCAATTTGGTGTGCATTTGACTGTGGAACAGCAAGATCCTTCTATCAAAGATTAAACCAATTTAGGACTAGAACAAGCTCTTTATCCGGGGAAATGATAGTAAGAGACATCACAGAAAGCTTTTTGCAGGAGCTTCTTTTGAAATTTCTTCTGATGAAGAACTTATTCTAGATCAAAATGCATTGAGATCTATTCTTCCCTCCCCTCCACCTCTCAGGCAATGGACTGAGCAGGGGCTCAGTCACCAAGTATGGGAAGATCCTTTTAGAGCAATCCACAATTCACTTGAGATGTCACTATAATTAATAAGTTCTTAGATACTTAGCTGTTCCCCATGGTTCTAAATACTTTGAGGAAGTTAAACAGCACTTGTCTAATTACAGAATATTGATAGTTCTCACTATTAATTCATGGGGAGAAAGTCTGCTTATTCCTACTCTGTGCTTCCTTTTCTTTAGCCAGTTATCTTGTAACTTTTTAATCTACGACTGCAAAATGTAAACATAGCCTCATTTAGTAATTAAGTCTTCAATAAATAGCTGGAACATTCAAGATACGAACTATAACATGCGGCACATTGGGAAGAAAAAACACTGTGGGAACACGCCAATAGCAACATAGTCAATAATTTTAACAGAGCATGAAATACCCCAGTGATGCTATTTATTTATTTACATTATTAATAGTCTACCTTTCTCACTGGGAATCAAGCTGGATTACATATGATAAATCAATACAATCAACAGTGGAACATCCAAAGCAAATATTACATGGTAAGAGCCTGCTTACAGAAACAGATAGTGCCTACAGCAAGATATAGTGTGGTATGGTCCACAGTCCCCAACACTCCTCCCCAGGCTTTTCTCTGAGCTACATCGTTACAGTGCAGCTCTGATACCCGAGCAAATAGCTCTCTTGAACAATTCAGCTTTGCATAGTTTGCAGAAAGACACAAGGATAGAGCCCTCCTTGGCTTGGGGTTTGAAGAACCCTTTGCTCGTTTATCCACTGTATGTCCTGTTTGCTTCCAGACAAAATTTAAAGCAGTGGTACTTGACTAAAAAGCCCAAAGCAGCTTGGGACGAGTATCTGAAGAACTGCCTCCTCCTGAGCCACCCTCTTTACCAGTTAAGATCTTCTCAGGCCCAGCTCTGTTCCCTCATCCACAGATATGAAGCAGGTAGCAACCAGAAACAAGGCTTTTCTGGTAATAGCCCTCCCCCCACTTATGGAATGCACACCCTCTTTATAGCCTTCCTGCTAGCACCTACTCTTTGGACATACAGGTGCCAAGTCAAAACAGTTCTATTTGCTTTTAACTGATTTTTCACCACGCCTTTAGTGGGTCATTTTAACATGTTACTACAGATTTTATGGCTTCTGGTATTCTACATTCCCTGCCTTATCTAGCTAAAATGGTATTGACTCTGCAATTATGCTCTATGCAACTGAGTCCCTATAAAGGTTTATTGTTATTTACTGGTTTGCTGCCAGCCTAAATTGTTATTGTTAACACGATGTTTTAATATCTGTTATTGTTCCTTTTGTTGCTATTGCTCAGAGCTACCTGAAACAGCACTGCTGAAGAGGTGGCATAGATGTTGTAAGTAAATACATTCCATGGCCAGGTTACAGAAGGTTCGTGCGCCTTTAACTGCTGTGCAGAAGACGGGATTTTGGAATTTAGAGCTTGGCATTTAACGGTGAGAAAAGACACATTTGCTGGCATTCCCGCTTCTGTGCGTCTGTCTAGATCATACGGAGAAATATTACCCCCAAATGCCCCAATTTATTTGAAATTGACATAGTCAAGGGTGCATTTATGGGGGAGGGGAGAGATTTTGTGTGAGGAATCTAACCAGGGGCACTACAAAGGGAACAGCATCCGGTATATCGCGCTAACACCTCTCATTCCCACCATCTCTATGGTACGAAAGAACGCAGGGAAGCCACGTGTTCCGTGAAAGCCAATTGAAACTGAAGACACCATAGAGTTACTAATAACGGTTAGCACAGAGCTCCGCCGATCACAGCCCCCATCCCGTTAATTCCTTCTGGCTACATTAAAAGCTAAACCAAAATGATTATCATTCGGTGTGTTATTCTAGCAGGCCGCTCTTTGCGTTTTGTCCCGATGGTGCGAGACGCAGGATCTTACCTCGTATGGGCTCACAACACAGCTATGCCAAATACGAGAGACTTGCCGCCATCTTGGTAAAGGAAAGGGTCCGTACGTGACCCGCCAAAATAGCGATGGAAACTCCTCCCCACCACCACCATTGCCCTGTCGTGTCACTATGACAACCCAGAGGGGTGGTTGCGCACGCGCCTTTGTTCACAGCCGCCTTTATGCTTTTTTTTTTTTTGTCGTATGCAAAGGTTTAGACTAAAGACTTATTTGTTTATTCATGACGCAAGTTGTGTGGGCGGGTCAACAGAGCAGAGGCCGCGCCGATGATCGCAAGTACGCATGCGCGGCGGAATTCTGCGAGGCGGTTGGGCGGGTTCGAAGGCTGCTGCGGCGGTTTTGCTGTGGGAATCTGAGGCGGCTATCAGGTGAGGCGTTGCCTCTGAGGCGATGATGGTTATGCTTATTTGCCGTGTATCTGTGGATATGCTCGGAGCACCTGTTTCTTTGCCCGCTCCCTCCTTGTTGCTTACTCTTGTCTGCCCCGCCGTTGTTCCCCATGCCCCTTTGGTCGTCAGAACCCGGGATACTAAGGGGGAATATGAAAAAGGGGAGCGAGGAGGAGTGGACCGAATCTGGCCCGGGCAGATCCAGAGGGTGACGGGGATGGGCCAGATAGAAAGTAGCTAAGGCAGCAGAGTCGAGAGAGGTTGCGGCTCATTGGCTGCGAACTTTTATCTCTTAAAAATGTCCCCCCCCCTTTTTTTACAGAACGTTTTAAAACTCGGCAGTGTCCCCGACGGGCGCCCGGGTCAGCGTTTTGAGGTAAAAGTGCTACATTTGGGGTTTCAACAAAATGGTTGGTGGGGGAAACGGTTAAGAAGCTGGTCTTTCCGATACGAAGGCGTGGAGGGGCATTCCGTCAGCCTCCCCGCTAGGCGAGACCGTTTTCAAGCGCTCATCACTTGGCTTCTCCTCGACGCAGCGGCCTGGTGCGGGCAACGTGAAGAAAAAAATAGCCTTCCTGGGAAGCATCGAACAGCTGTATTCGCGCTATACTGTGACAGAGTTCCGGTTGGGAACGAGTCTGTACGTCGGGAGAAGGGGCGTGGCATCCTGGGACTTTTGGGAGGGTGCGCGCGTGCGGAGGATGCGCAGTCCCAGGGCGGGGAGGGGGAGCCTCGATGTCATCCTTTCAATAAGCTCGTCTTGTGCGGTTAGCAAATTGGGCGTTCGCGTGGCTATAAACGCGAGGTTGTTGTCCATCTCCTGCTGCAGCGCGTGTACGGGAAAATTATTTGTAGCGGTTATTCTGCTGCAGCGATATCCAGTGGCTTTTTTGACTACCGTTCCCCAAAGGCACCCGCCCCATGTTCCAGGAAAGCGGGCGCTTTCCTTAGGAACTGAGATGTGGTCGTCATTACTGTGGGGCCAAGATAGAACCGATACTTTTGTTTTTAAAACGCATCACAATTTGCAGAGATGCAGGAGTTTCCTGTACGAGGCTGGGTTGACATAAGTAGCTGAGGTGGTGGAATGGGATTTTACCCCTGTTGATCGCTAACCCATGAAATAAAGCTCCTTGCAGAAGAGTGTCAGGCTGTGGTTGGGGAGACCTGGGTTTGAGTCCTCACTCTGCTGTGGAACCTTGATAGGTGGCTTTGGGCCAGTCACACACTCTCAGCCTAATGTACTTCACAGTGTGGTTAGGTTAAAGTGAAAGTGTGGGAAACAGTAGTCTACATTGTGAGAAAGGTAAGGTATAAATGAAGTATATAATTTAGCATGGGCGGAGTTTTGAACTCCCTCACCTCCTGCAGAACTAGAGTAAAACTTAAAAAGGAAACTTTTATCATAGAGAAGCCTTTATTTTTTAGCATCAAGCATAATGAAGATTTTGAAGTGTTCAAAAGCTTGTGCACTGTTTTATATCATAATTCTGACTTGCAAGCTCTTCCCTTCACTTCAGATACATGGCCGGTTAAGGTTCAACAGTAGTGGTTGTTACATGCTCAGAGGTAGTCCAGTAATTAAAGATATAGCTTATATGTAATTGTGTGTGCTTGAGATGGTGCACAGGGCATACAGCAGTCATGTGGCCGTTTCTGTACAGGGGGATTGTGAATGTAGCTCTCCATGATCCATGAGATCACAGGCACATTGTAATTAATCAAACTCCCTCCCCTACTTACTGTGCTGTTCTGAAAGCCCTACCATTTCTTAAAGCTTTCCGCCCCTTCATGTTCTGAAGGCTGACCTATCTTCCCCCTGCCTTGCCTCAGTCACTGGAGTAAATTGCCCACAACTTTTTTTTCTCCTCATTTTTCTAAAGCTACCTCTATCCCTTACGTTACTTTGTGATAGAAAAGTACACGTTGAGAAATGCTGTGGACAAGTAAGCTATTCAAAATGGACTGTTCATTTTTTTTTATTTGCAAGACTGTTTTAAGATTGCAAACCTAGATTATTCTTTATATCCCCTGAATTCTAGTTTCCTGTTTTTCCTTGTAATTTTTTCAACTGCAAACCTTCCAGGGAAAATAATTCTGATATAACATGCCAGTGTTAACTGTTGTTAAGCTCCACCATAAGGAAAAAATTACAATTTTTTATTCTTGATTAACACTTATATGCTGAATTCTCAATGCCTTTCAAAAATTCTAGAATGCAGAAAAATGCATTGTTCTCATTTGTGGGGTATTCTTATTTAGTGATGCAAAAATAAGACTGTTAAGTGTATGAACTTTTTCAGAACATGTATTTACATGTAGACAATTTAGATTTCAGGAATTTCAAAACAAAATTGCAGGTATTTTTTTCTAAACTAGGTTTAAATTTTCAGTTGTGCATTGAGGTTTTCAGAGTCTCCGGATCATTATAGCAGTTTGCTATAAATAGGTTCTTAGAGTAAGCTTAGAAACATACTTCAGTTAATTAAGTTACCAACAGTTGTACAAAAACCAAATTTGGGGGGAGTGAGGACAGGTAGGGTTTACATAGAAGAGTGGTGAGTGCCTCACCTCTAATTTCTAGTCCAAAGTGGTCCTCCATCATTAAATGAGATTAGATCATGTCCAAATGAAATTATTTATGTTGTATGATGTTTCTACCTCAAATGTCATGTACTTTGACAGTATTTACCTAAGTTCAAAGAGTGAAGTAAATTTCATAGATAAGGGGATCACCTTCATCTGAGCTCCATATCTCTGCCTGATCCTTTGCTGGCTATTGTGCAATACAGCAGATAATTAATGATACCTCAGTACCACGTTTCACTTGCTCATCCAGCAGCCTTGCTTTGTTTCAAGTCCCCAACACTTACATTGCTCCCACAAAGAGTATTTATGTATAAGAGGCCTGGTGAGAAGAAGAGTATTTAGGACAAAAATACATATTTCATTGTCCAAGGGGTAATTTGCCTAGTATGGTGTGTGTCTTATATTGTGGAATCTGCTGTCGTTGGTAATATACTGAATATATTTTTCTTTACAGATTGAGCCACTGTAGAGATGTCCAAGGTAAGGAATGCCACTGCTGATACCTGTTAAATGGTTTGTCTCTTTTCTGCTATAAAGGATATAGCAGGGGTACTATGCCAGTGGTGGCGAACCGATGGCACGCGTGCCAGAGGGGGCACTCAGAGTCCTCTCTGTGGGCACGTGCGCCGTCGCCCCAGCACAGAGTTCGCCTAAGTTCAGCGCTGCGCGGAGGGGACAGCTCGCCTCGGGCACCAGCTGCTGGAGCGAGGGAAGGAAGGGCGCTGCTGCTGCGCTCCGAAGGTGCGATGCAGAGAAGCCAGCACAGGAGCACAGCGCGGCCGTCTCCAGGCTGGACGCGGCACCTTCTCCTTCCCGGCCCAGAGTTGGAAGAGCGGCTTCTCGTTCTCCCAATCAGCGGCTCCTGGGGGCCGACGAAGCCGGGACTGTGAGCGGAGGACAGGGTGCCTATTGTTCCTCCCGGCACCGGCTGCGGGGTTTGGGACGTTTTTGGGGGGAGGCCAATCCGGGCGCATTCAGCGGGACCTGTTGTTGCGGCTCCTCTCGTGGGCAGAGTAGGGGAGCCTAGTCTCTTCCAAGGAGACTTGGGGGGGGGGCGAGGGATGAAAACTGGCAAACTACCCACTGCTTTCTCAATCACCCCCGGCGTTTAGTGCCTAGTGGTGCAGCGAACGCGAATTGTTTTTTCTAAACAAAACCTCCGTATTCAGGTTAAATTGCCGTGTTGGCACTTCGCGATGAATAAGTGGGTTTTGGGTTGCAGTTTGGGCACTCGGCCTATAAAAGGTTCGCCATCACTGTACTATGCTAAAGGTAAAGGTCCCCTGTGCAAGCACCGGGTCATTCTTGACCCATGGGGTGACGTCACATCCCGACGTTTCCAAGGCAGACTTTGTTTACGGGCTGGTTTGCCAGTGCCTTCCCCAGTCATCTTCCCTTTACCCCCAGCGAGCTGGGTCCTCATTTTACCGACCTTGGAAGGATGGAAGGCTGAGTCAACCTTGAGCCGGCTACCTGAAACCGACTTCCGTCGGGATCGAACTCAGGTCGTGAGCAGAGCTTTTGACTGCAGTGCTGCAGCTTAACACTCTGTGCCACGGGGTTAATGCAACTATTTTAGAGTCTTTGAGCTGTATTAATATGAACAGATGCAGAAACATCTGTTTTGAAATACCTAGCATGGTGTGGTGGTTTAGGTGTTGAACTAGAATCTGGGAAACCTAGATTAGAATCCCCATTCTGCCATGGAAACTTGCTGGGTGACCTTGGGCCAGTCACACACACTCAGCCTCGACCCTGGCAAGTATTTGGATTAGAGACCTCCAAGGAGTACCAGGTTCATGCCGTGGAGGCAGGCAATGACAAACAACCTCTGAACGTCTCTTGCTTTAAAAACCCTACAGGGTTGCCATAAGTCAGCTGTGACTTGAATGCAAAAAAATCATGATAGTGACATACACAATCATTTAAAACAGTTGATTTCTTTACGTTTTAATCAAATATTTATATGAGTAAGCAAAAATAATGTTTCTTCTCTCGCCTGCTTGTTTTCTCCATGTGTCTGCATCTGCTTTATACTGCTAAAGCTTGACATGGGTTAGGGCAGGCAGCAGTTTTTTTATAGTACATTAGTACAATCAGTACAGTCTTCTCCCATTGTAAGAAAAAGACTAATGAATATTCAGTGTTATTGTTTTGTTTTTTATGATTTTGTTCTATACAGTCTTCATATTTTTTAACTGAAACCATTCCAAAGACATTTCTTTCATTGAACATGCCATGTTAGATTATTTTTAGTGAGTTATTGATTGATCGCATAAGAAGTGCCAGCTTCAAAACTGTAAAGAAAGACAGGCTCTGTACATGGTAGAGTTGGGGGGGGAGCTCAGGCAAGTAGAGCAGGGGGCGGGTACAAAGTAACCGTTACTTATAATGCTGTTTTTTGGGGGAGGGTGACAGAATCTGTTAACAATTCAGGGTTGCCACTTTCTGGAAAGTGAAGGAAATGGAAATTGGCCAGGGAAATAGATAATATGCATGAAGAAACTGGTCTGTTAATGTCAGGTTTATGATGCTGTCCTGAGTTCTGGAGGACTTGAATCTATTGTAATTGATAGGAGTATGTTGCAGTTGGTCAGGCATCCTCATACACGATATGCAGAATACTTAGAGGTTAAATGCCATATTCAACAAGAAGAATCAATGTAAAAAAGTAACTTGAGGGAGAAATTCAACACTACATTCAACACTAATTCAAATTGCTAAAAAAAAGACTAAGAAACCAAAATGAAAGAAGAAACAATTGATCAGAAACTAAGGAAACAAAACAAAAAAAGACCTGTAGAAGTGATAACAATATACAGCTATGTAATATTTTTTTAAAGGATATTTGACTCTAATTTCTAACTTGATTTTTAATTGCAGTTTCACAACTTAGTTTCATATTGTGGCTTCATTTAAGCCTTTTTAAAAGAATATTCATTTAAATTTGTTTTATATGATTAGTGTAGTTTTAAAACAAGAACAAAAATGTTCTGTCATTTGTTAACGTTTAGAGATCACACGTATTGAAGTTCCATCTTCCTGTAATTTTTAATGCATTTTTAAAACGGATGTATTCAGTTAACAATAAATGTTAAAGAAGATAGTGTTGAAGCTCTTAACAAATGTGTAGTTTTAAACCGTTTAATAACCCCCTTATTTAATATAGTGGAACCTATGCATTTTTAACTTGGGACTATTTTAATGGTGCTCAGGGAAATTGACAAAAATTGGTCAGAGAAAGTCAGGGAAATGGAAAATAGAATTTTAGTGACAACTTAGCAATCTAATTTAAACAAATATAATCTTCTGTTTCTTTTTAGCAACAGCCTGCTCAGTTTCCCAATCCAGAAACACCTGGTTATGTTGGATTTGCAAACCTTCCCAACCAGGTTCATCGGAAATCTGTGAAAAAAGGCTTTGAGTTCACCCTTATGGTGGTTGGTAAGAATAGTTTTTATAATTTTTAAGTAGCCTTTCAGGCAAATGGATCATCATTTTTTTGAAGATGTCTTAAACATTGGCTTAGATCCTAACTTTATATTCTGCTGGTGAAAGGAACCTAGCAGAAAAGGACTTAGGATGTTTTGCTGATTGCTGTTCTCACTGCAGACCCCACTTTGCCCCCAAACTGTTGCTAGGTGTTTATCAACTAGAGGATGCAGTGGCGAGGCTCAGTCCTATAGTTCATGGTTTACATTCATACATCACCAGTTTCTTCCAAACAAACATGTTCTTATTCTCTTCTCAGTATTCACAATTCAATTTCTACCCCTTGATCCCTCTGATATCAGGTCTGGCTAAGAAGCCTGTTAGAAACAATGAGGAATCATTGTCAGTCAGAGCAAAATATCCTGGCCTGGATAGACCTGTGGTCTGTTTCTACATAAGGACACTTCATGTGCATTATAAACCGCAGGAAGAGATTAACCTCAAAACCTAGTTGTGCCCTGAAAGCATATTGAATTTTTTGTGTGAAATCTGGGCAGTAGAATTTTTACTGGCAGAAACCATAGTAGCGTTTACAAGCTCTATCCCCCTAATGTGTCATGATCTAAACATTCCCTCAGCTTAAGGCGCTTTTGCCCACTGTATAATTACATGGTAAAATTTCAAAGGAACTACTCTAGGGTTTGCTGCCATGTAGCCTAGGTGCTGCTGCAACATATATCCCTATCTAATAATCTGTCTTCTGTATATAATTTTATATAATTTTAACTGGTACAAGCTGGTGGTGGGACCTGAATAATTGAGCTCTTGTCTGGAGATGCATCATTTAGTAGTGTGATGTTTAGTGATATGGGTTTTCCATAAAACATTGAATTTGAAAATTATCCAGTGCCCAAAATAGAGCTTGAGCAAGTTTTACTTGTTTACTTTGACTTCTCTTTAGTAAACAGAATTTTTTTAGGTTTAGTAAACAACATTTTAAAGGTTCCCTATGTTAATGTTATGTACTATTAGTAATAAATACCTGAAGTAAAATATTTGATTAAGGGGACTTTTGGTCTGATCTTGAGGGGCTCTTTTTGTGTTCTTTACCAATTACAAAAACTAGCAACAGTGTACACGAGTACAATTCAATTTGGTACAAGAACTGACAACTCAAAGTATAGTTGTGTATACAAATTCTGAAAAGGCTAACTATTTAATTTGTGCTTATGAACTTATTTTCACATTGATTCATAGGTGAATCTGGACTGGGAAAATCTACTCTGATTAACAGCCTGTTCTTAACAGATCTCTATCCAGAAAGGATAATCCCAGGAGCAGCTGGTAAATGTGAATTATTTTTTTATTCTGTCCTAAGGTTCCATATAGGTCTTAAGAAAAGCTAACATACCTTATAGGGTATGAACAAAAGCTCAGGGGCCTTTTATTCACAGTTGCTTCATTTGCATTCCCTATGTTTTAATCACTGTCCCTTGCTTCATTGGCACAAAAGCAGTGTGTGTGGATCCCAGGCATACATTCCACTTGCAGAGAGCCTTTTATCTGGCAGAAGGAGCCTTCCCCGATGCAAGAGGCTCTTCCAGTGACAGAAGAGCCTCTCACATCAGGTGAAGGCTGCTGTTGCCAGAGGCTAGCATCTCCACTAGCTGAATGGATCGATGAGCTCCAACTCTCATCGATTTTAGCACTCCTTTATGTATTTAAACACTTTTCACAGGTGCTATACTATCTAGGCTATATACTTTTAGTTGAGTCATCTTTAAACCTTGATTGATATTTTTTTAGAATCTTCTCCTTTGGTCCATTGTAAATCTTGATAATTCCCCAAAGTGTAGGTCAGAACATAATGTAGAATTCCTGGTAAGAACTGGCAGCTGCTATAAAGTGTGGAACATCTATTTCTTCCTGTACCACAATCATGCCTTGTATCAGGGGTCCCTAACCTTTTTGAGCCTGTGGGCACATTTGGAGTTCTGACACGGGATGGTGGATGCATCCCCAAAATTGCTGCCATAAGAAGCAGAGCAAACCACAAAATATCAGGGAGTTAATTCATGCATACCTCTAACAGCAACTCTTCAAAATTTCAGTCAGCAGCTCTGTTTAACAAGATGCCATTTAAAATATCTTCTTGCACACACACAGAGCTTACCTTCAGTCATGCAGTGAAGATCCTTATGTTGGGATGGCAACTTCTGCTGAAGCAATTTAAACAAAATCTGCACAACCAATGAGAAAATGTGCTGGGTAAAAGCCCTACCTGGCTGCACTTTTTAAAAGTACTCAGCAAGCATCAGGAAAGACGTTAGTGGGCACCATGGTGCCAATGGGCACCATGTCGGGGACCCCTGCCTTGTATCTTTTTGCCCTCTCCCCTGTCGTTTGCACCTCAGCTCTCTTGCTTTAATCACCTGTACTTATTCTACAGAAGAATTCTCTGTTGCCCATGTTGTACTCTATGGCTTGGATCTTGTGTTGCCATTACATTGGCACAGCAGCAGCTCATCTGATGGAACAGCTTTTCCATCTGCAGAGGGGTGGAGGGTTATTTTCTGAAGTTTCCCCCTTCCTGCTGCAGAGTCCCTACACATGCACCCTCTCCCCCACCCACTCCCGGCTCCTTCAGTTCCATCAACCCAAGAGAGCACAGCATCAGACGGCAAAACACTCAGCAGTGAGAGGTGGAAATTTGCCTTTTGTGGTATGATGCTGCTTAGGTTCCAAACCTAGGAGCCAGATTATGTAGGTTGCTGTTAAGGTGCTGCTGTGCTTTGTAATTCCATGCTGCAGCTAATAAGTGAAATAATATTAGCACCTCATAATTGGTTTGCATTGTATCTGTATTTTGTTCAGACTTGGTGATTGCTGTATTTCTGATTTTACTTCAAGTTTCACTTTGAATCATCTCCTGAGATCAGTTTTTGTTGTCTTTCAGAGAAAATTGAAAGGACTGTACAGATTGAAGCTTCAACTGTAGAAATTGAAGAAAGGGGGGTAAAGCTCCGGCTGACTGTTGTGGACACACCAGGATATGGCGATGCTATCAATTGTCGAGACTGGTATGTATGTAATGTATTTGTTAACTTACCTATATTTCTGAAGATAGGGCCAAACCAGATGTGATACTAGGGTCTTCAGTGCATTTCTTTTTACATGTAGGAGGCCCCAATTTGGATTGGCATCATAGTTCACAGAGATGTTGTTAACCCTCGGGTTGCTTCCCTAAGCTCAGTTATCCCCACAGAATCGCTGTTTGGGGGGAAAGGTAGAAGTTGCCTCTCTGACAATTGTATGTTACCCCAATGGAGCAAATATTGGCTCTGAGGAAGTGTTTGAGGTTGAGAAAAAGTTAACCTCCCTTCCAACTGTGCCATAGTCCTGATCTGAATTGATTTTATTTACCATAGAATAATGTGCCAGAGATCCAGTCACCTTGTTTTGACCTTTAGTATTGTGAGTTAATTTCAGGAATTTAAAGTTTTGGCTTCTGTCACCTGAATGCAATACTTAGTATAAATAATGGGTTGGGTACAAAGGTGTATTTGCAATTGCTCACTTCCTTTGTCTAAAACTGAGGTTCTCCTGCACCAAGCTAATGCAGCTGATGATCTGCAGGCAAAACATTGTGCCAGAAAGGAGAGAGCATTTGGCCTTCTATTGTCTGTCACTGCTTACAAATCACCCTTCAAGGAATAGTGGGAATGTAGAAGAGGAAAGTGAGAATTGCTCAGGACATAGTAAGATGCTCACAAAGTTAAAGAATTTTCTAGAATTTTTTTGTGCCATTGCGGAAGGCTTGGACAAATTCTCATGTCACATGGGGCAGGCTGTTTGGCTACTTCACATACTGCTTTTTGGCTGGTTGGCGGTGCTACCCCAAATAAAGTGAGAATGAATACACTTATGCCTATTGTGGATGAAGAAAAGAAGAGGCATTAAAAATAAGCAAAATAGAAGAAAATTTCTAACTACTACAGATGTACAATTCAGAAAATATTCTGCTGGAGCCATCAGCAGAGTGAAGAACATTCGTAGTTTCAATGCAGACTTTTATGATCAGCATGATTTTTGTCCTGGTGGCCCATTGAGGTCAGGCAGGAATTTCCCGTATGAGAGCTTTGTTACTTTAATAAGCTGAGGTTGGGCAAGTAGTGCTCCTTTCATTCTTGTATTGTCTCTAGTTGAAAAAATTTACAAGGTATTGAATAGGAAGGATACTGTGAAATGGTTTTCTTCATGATCAGGGAGGCAAACGTATACATGTGTTGTGAAGCCTAACCCCTTAAAGTAAAAGTTGCTTGTATACAAGGTTCCCCTGAGGTGAGCCAGTATTGTGTAGTGGTTAGAGTATTGGACTGTGCTTAAGGAGACCCACATTCAAATCAGTTACTCAACAGGAAACTGACCGGGTGACTTTGGATCACTCTCTTGTTCTAACCCACATTACAGGATTGTCGATAAACTGGAGAAGCAGAGAATCGTGTGCACTGCCCAGAGCTCTTTGGAGATGATGTGGGATAAAATGTTGTTGGGATTTGTTCTATGTTTTGTTTTTCCTTTCATCCCAATAGATATACTGTTTTGTGAGGCTTGCATATATGGAGTTTTGCGGCAATTTCCTACCAGCTTAGCTTGGCTAGTGATACTGGCAGTTTTTCAGTTTGTCTGTCTCCCATCCTTATGATAAGACTGTTCTTGAATGTTTGGTTAATCTGGAGCTGTCTGACTTCACTCTTCCTTAACATGTTAATCTTTAAAATTCATTTGTGATGCCTTTCCTTAAGGCAGAAAGCCAACTTAATAATTTTCTTGGCCCTTTAAGCACAACAATTCCACTAACTTGAATCAATGGGTCGCATGCTGCTCTCCGCAAAAGTGAAGTTATATGTATATATTGATCTGAGAATTTCATTGAAGGTCACTATGATCACTATGATAAGCACAGTGGTTCTAATAGTTACAGGACTGGAATATTTTCTTAAGTTGTTGTTCACATATACTTCTTTGTAGTGGCTTTTACATATGTTTTCAGGTGTTTTAACTAGCCAGGAGTGTAATTCTTTTTGAGCTCTTTCTTTGTTTATTCTTTAAACCTAACCATGTATTTCATAAAACAAATATTTAAATTAGCATAATTGTTCATACTTGATTTACAGTTTTAAGACTATAATTTCCTATATTGATGAGCAATTTGAACGCTATCTTCATGATGAGAGTGGTTTGAACAGACGGCATATTGTAGATAACAGAGTTCACTGCTGTTTCTATTTCATTTCACCGTTTGGACATGGGTAAGTATTATGGATTTGTGGTGAAAGCATTTGTTTAATGATCTGATGTTTGCACTGAACAATATTCTCAAATAAATATTGGAATTTTTAAAATATGGATAGCAATAAAGTTAAAACTGACTTTAAAAGCATAGAAATTAAGAATTTTATTTGAAAATTCTTGTTTGAGAATGTGTTGTCTATTTATTTTGTTGAATGATTTGGGAATTTCTGGATACTATAATTACTTAACATTTATTTTTAGTCTCAAGCCCTTGGATGTTGAGTTCATGAAAGCCATACACAACAAAGTGAATATTGTACCTGTAATTGCAAAAGCTGATACTCTTACTCTGAAGGAGCGGGAGAGGCTGAAGAAAAGGGTGAGTGTTTCATATATTTATGGAAGCATTTGAGGCATTTTTTGTTAGTTTAGTACAGCCAAAAAGAGAGAGAATCGAAGTAATACTGATTTATGTGGACATAGGAATTTAATAATCTGGTATGAAATATAGCTTACTGCACACCTTCACCTGCCCTCTTTTTTCTTACCTTAAAAAATGGACATATGTATTGATTATGGTTGGGATCCAAACAGTCCTGTACACAAGTATAAAATACTTCTTTTCTTTCTAACTTTAGCCCTTTGCCATTACCTGTCTCAATTTAAGGTTTTGAGTATCCCATACAAAGCTCTTGGTCCCTCATGTCCGTGGGACCGCCTCTTCCCCTATACTTCCCCAGTGCTCCACCATGACAGCTTCACTCATTGAACGAGGGCCTCCTACAGGTGCCACCTTACAAATGGGCAAAATCAATAACTTATAGATGTGCATTCTCTGTTGTGCCCCCCTCATCTTATGGAATATCCTGCCTGATGAGGTCAGAAAGGCTCATACCTTCCTGCCTTTCCACAAACTATTCAATACTGTATTATTCAAGAGGACTTTTTTACACGGGTAATTTTGGCTTTACTGTAATGAAATGTTTCAGAAACATGCTTTGGTAAAAGGATAGGGACTGTTGACTGCACTAACATGTATAGTACATACTGTCTGATGCCCTAAATATGATCCCACAATGTAATTTCTGTATTGTTAACATGTTATCTTAATGCTTCTGCTACAAAGCTCCTCTTTCAGATTGCTGCAATACAAATCCTATTGCATTGCTTATGAGATGCATTGCTTATGGGGCTGTCTTGTCCTGCTGATTGTATTTGACCTACAATGGGTAATCCCCCTCGAGTCTCAGTGAAAAAGGCGGACTATAAATAACATAAGTAAATAAAAATATTCAAATCCCAATTCAATTGAGGGAACAATCTTTTAGGGGACTCGAGCAGATGTGGTTTTGGATACAAGGCATCTGAGGCAGTTGCCCATATGGTGGAGGTGCCTGGCCAACCAAGCCCCAAAGCTGCCCACGCAGCATGGGATGAAGGGCCTGGCCAGCCAGCTCTTTCTTCCTTCCTCCTTGGCAGGGGCATGTGCGCGCACACGTGCGCGCGCACACACACACACGTGTACATGATTTTGGGGTTCCATCCTTGAGTTCTGCCTGGAGCCTCAAAATCACTAAGACCTCTCCTGGATACAAGGGAATGCAGTGCAAAATGGGGTTGGAAAAATCTTATTGCATATGCATCCATTTAGAATCCAGATCAATTTTCCTGTGTATTTTCTTTCAGATTCTGGATGAAATTGAAGAACATAGCATCAAGATTTATCACTTGCCAGATGCAGAATCCGATGAAGATGAAGACTTTAAAGAACAGACTAGACATCTGAAGGTAAAAACTGTTTACAGGGTAACTATCATTTATGGAGATCATAGCATGAATTGTTGGTAGGCTCCAAGGCAACCACTTTCAGTTTTATGGATACAAGCAGAATGCACTATAATTTTTACTAGCAGTCACCTTCTTCTTATCCTCCAATCTAGGGTGGGCTGCTTAGAATGCATAACTAGAGTGCTGCATCAACTGCTGTAATTCTGTTTGCTTTCATACCCACTTCAAAGTGTTGATGATTACATTTAAATTCCTTATATGACCTAGGGCCCTAATAGTTATTTCCTGGTATACTCCCATGCACCAGCTGTTTTCTCCAGATAGCCTTCTCCCTATTGTACCCTCCTTTAGCTACATGATAACAGTTTTTTTTAATTCTGTGCACTTTTAATTTTGTCCATTTTTTAAAACTTGTTAATCGGACTGATGTTTTCTATCCTTGCATCCTGTTGTTCAATTGTTCGCTTCCTTGAGGATGAAATGGAAAGGCAGGATATAAATGTTTTAAATAAATGTTTATTTTTTTATTATAAGCCATTTTAAGAGTTTACTGAAAATCAGCATTTAAGTTTTTTAACTTTATGTAGTCATTATACCAGACAGTTCCCAAGTGTTTCTTCATAGTTTAAATTAAATATTTTAAATCTGAGTTCCATCATTATTATGTTTAAGTGGTTTAAGATCATTTTTGTAAGCTCCCATCTCAAAAAAGATAAGTTTCTTTTGTAAATATTTAAAATGGTGATGAATGATACAGAGCGTCATGCTACTTCAGAAAAATACTTTTTAATTAAAAAATACCTTTTTTAAATCCTCAATTTCAGGCCAGCATTCCATTTTGTGTAGTGGGATCCAATCAACTTATTGAAGCTAAAGGTAAAAAAGTCAGAGGTCGTCTCTATCCATGGGGAGTTGTTGAAGTGGAGAACCCAGAGCACAATGACTTCCTGAAATTAAGAACCATGCTAATGTAAGCATATTGCCCTTATCTCAAAAACTTAATTGTTCATCCAATCTTCTTTCTTAGAGAAAACAAATAGACCCACAATTTCTCAACATTATAAAATTAAGATCACATAAAATAAAACTTGTTCATTACCCGTTAAAAAGTAGAACAGCATCATGAATGAATTATATAAAAGATTTTCTGTACTTAAGAATGTTAGAATAAGCATAAATGAACTAAACTGTATAAATTTACTTTGCTTTTGCTTTCAGTTTATAACTTATTTGCAATGACTTTGTAGGGCTGAAAACAAGGAAAGAATAGAGGAAGGAGGTATGAAAGTAGAGTGGGTGGCTGAAAAACTGTTTGTGAACAGAAAGTGATTAGCTGTGTGCATTATGTGTCACACACCAAGTCCTGGAAACGCCTTTTTCCCTTTGGGCATTTTGAGTTTTGTCTGGATATTCTTGATACTTTCCCATGATTTTTCTGTATGATTTCAGCGCTCAGCATAGTTCCATCATTCTTCTAAGGCTGCTATTCTCTGTTCCTACAAGGGATCAAATCTGAGCCTCTATGTTTGTTCTTCATTCCCCTCTGTCATCTCCTCTTTTTTTTGTTTGAGAGTAAGTGATGAAATAAATTGACCAAAATAGGAACACTTGTTCCAGTGTATGTTCACAGATTTTCTACACAAGTAAATTTGGCCTCTGGCTGCCTGTCATGGTTCTGTGTATTAAAGGTAGTTATAACTGAAGCACTAGAGGAAAATATATATTGTAGAAACAATATAATGATGTGACAAGCTAGCAAAAGTCTGAAAGGAGAACAACATATGTAATCTGTTATTTTGGCATAATGACATTAGTCCTCTAATAATGAATATGTGATGTTGCTATGTTATTCCAGCACCCACATGCAAGATCTCCAGGAAGTAACTCAAGACCTTCACTATGAAAACTTCCGTTCTGAAAGACTTAAGAAAGGTGGCAGGTTGGTACCTCATATTTGGAGCTATAGTTCTGTTTAGTTAATCTGACCCTTTCCATGTGTTGACCTCTGATTTGGTATACATGTTGATGCTGGATGACCATATACATATTCCCCCCCTCAATAAAAAATCCCAAGTAGCTCATTTTGTTAGCTTTTCAGGTATTGAGCTCAGAATAGGCTAGCTGAATAGGGGAGGAAGGGGCCTTGAAAAATTTTTTTCCTAGCTGTTGATATAAAGGCCAGCATCACACAACACTTGCATGTCTGATATTGAAACTGCTATAGGCTGCTTTTGTCTTTGGATACTGAGTGACATCTTTATGTTGAATTCCCTTGCATTGAAAAATATCATGGAAAATATTATGAAAGCCAATGTTATGCCTGAAGTAACTATGATGATTGTATTAGAACTCTGCCTTCTTGATGCCAGTCTTCTAATCTGAGTTTCTAGGACTGAGCCATTGGATCCTGGCAACCACTTTGCGCAGTTTCTTGTTTGGCTTTGAGGTGATCTAGAAAGTTAGGTGACTCTGAGCAGCAGCAACTTCTACCCTTTGAAAGGGGAGACCTAATTCTGTCCCATTCCTAGAAACATGAATGGGCTCTGCTTTTACATTAATTGGCTAGGCATGATAGGGCCCTTCACCTGTCCTTACAAAGAACTCATTGACCCCTGGAGGACCTTTGCAGAACCCCAGGTGTCTCTGAACCCCAAATGTTCACCATAAGTCTTGTATTTCATAACTCTGCTTTGTTTCTTCGCAGCTGTCTTTGTTTTAAAAATATTAATAGTAATAAATACACTTACATTGCCGGTGCAAAGAAGTGTTCAGCTAAATGTTGCTCATATATGCATAATGTGTAGGAACAAGGGTTGGGGTTCATGCAGAACTGTGAGGAAATCCTATTTGTTCCTACACTTCCCATCTTGTTCTAGTTGCTCCTGCCATCCATTATGTCTCTGCTCACTCCCTTGCTGCCCATGCTGTTTCCTCCTTGCCAGTCATCAAACCTCCTAATCTTTTTTTCCCCTCCTCCCCTTGCCTGATCACCAGCATCTTTCCTTTGTCAAGTGCCTTTTTTGGTTGCTACGGGAACTCAAAATTCCATCCATATTTTTCTCTGTAACATTTAGGGGGGTACTCTTTTTATATTTTCTGCAGGGACATGTCCCTTAGCCCTTTCTGCCCTTCTCATCTATATTTTTTATTTGTCTTGGGGGGCATACTTGACTATAAGAGTTTAAAAGCCATTTGTGTATTATAGCTTTTACTTTCCCCGTTTTCCCCACTTTATGTAGGAAGGTAGAAGATGAGGAAGTGAACAAAGACCAAATCTTGCTGGAAAAGGAAGCCGAAGTAAGGATATTGTTTTTCAGCTTAAAATATATTAACAGTCTCAGTATTGATGCAGTTTTTTAGTTTCACAATGTTCTTAAATGGAAGCACAGTCATTAGTTGCTTGGATCTAAGACCTGTAAACCTCATAGCACCAGTATACAACCTGCCTGGATTCCTGGCCTACGGACATTAAATAGGCTGGTGACAGGTGGTGGGAGCCTTCCTTTGTCCCATTTCAGCACTGAAGTTGGTAAACACCCTAGATTTGGGGCTTATTGGTGCCAACAATGCAGTTAACGTTGAAGCTCATCCTATGATTATTTATTTCACAGTGCAGGCCTAAGCAGAATTACCCCCTTACATCCACGGGCTTAGAAGGGTGTTCTGTTTAGGTTTGCACCACCGTTGCTAAAATGGGGCAAACAAAGGCTCTCAGAGTACATAAAAGTGTTTTTAGGGAAGCTTGTTGAGTGGTTTGCCATTGCCTGACTTTACATCACGACCATGGTGTTCCTTGGAGGTTTCCCATCCAAATACTAGCCAGGGCCAACCCTGATTAGCTTCCAAGATCTGAGGAGATCAGACTAGCCTGGGGCTATCCAGGTCAGGATGACTTCTGAAATACTGACCAGGAATTATTTATTTTAGGCACATATTTATTTTAGGCACAACAATACATATCTTCATAATAAATGCTAGTTGCACAAAAGGGAGGTAAAACAGAGGGACCTGGGGCACTGTCATCTGGTCATTAGAAAGTAGATGTGAAAAAAAACAGCTAAGTGATCTCATTTGGAACAAAAGAGGCTGAAATCTGTAATCATAAATTGTTACCATCTTAGCTGAAGAGTTTCAATTCTGATGCCTGATGTTTAAAACTCAGCTTATTTCTAAAGTGGAAGCAGTCAAGCCACAACATAACCATTCAACAAGCTTCCCTAAAAACACTTTTATGGACTCTGAGAGCCTTTGTTTGGGTCTTGAAAACCCAACAAGGCTGCCATAAGTCAGCTGTGACTTGACAGCAAAAAAATTTTTTCAGACGTATGTAAATGGAGAACTTAGTCATTGTTAAATATGTATTCGGTGAATCTTAACAATCTATCTTGTATTTTTGCCTTAGCACTCCAAAGCCGAACTGTGTTTTGCCTAACTAGCTTTTTTACTAAATGCAATATACTACTTGTAATTATAGCTGCAACCTTTTAATCAGTATGTTATATTAACGAAAGCTGCAATCCTGTAAATACTATGAACCAGTCTCATTGATCTCAGTGGGACTTGCTTCTGGGTAAACATGCTTTCGATTACAGTGTAAGGCTTTGTTGATTCAACAGTGGGGTATGTTATCAGTAGGCTACATTAAGGAAGCATTATTTTTGAGAGGCTGTTTTGATCCTAGTATATTAGTGTAATAGGAAATGTGGGGAAAGAAAGCTGTGTTTATACTGTCCTACTGTCCATAATAACCATGTTAGCCACTATTAGCTTGTAACTCTACAGAAGAGCCATACTTTCAAAAGAAAGGAGGGATAAATAGGCTTTTTTATTTTCCTAGCTCCGCCGAATGCATGAGATGATTGCAAGGATGCAGGCTCAGATGCAAATGCATAGACAAGGAGGTGAAGGAGACACTGGAATGCTCCATGGGCACAAAGTCTAAATGATTTGGTAAGTTTACTTTTGCTAACCTTATAGAAAACTAGCATGTGTAAAAATATTGCTAGGCAAGTTAAGCAGTACTGCAAATATAGGAGCACTTGTTTAATGCTAATTTTGACTTCT
Source organism: Euleptes europaea (assembly GCF_029931775.1). Taxonomy (NCBI): domain Eukaryota; kingdom Metazoa; phylum Chordata; class Lepidosauria; order Squamata; family Sphaerodactylidae; genus Euleptes; species Euleptes europaea. Next base: position 44,412,639 of record NC_079316.1, read on the forward strand.
TGATCAATTGAGTTGTTAGTATACATGCTCACGAGTACACAAGTGCGTGACACCCTAAAAGGAGGGTTGTAGGTAAAAGAAAACACAGGTTTGCCAGGTGATGGGCAGGTGAACCATTGCAACTCTGAGTTCTGCATTAACAAGTTGCATCCTAAATCAGTGTACTGAAACATCACTGAAGCAGGAGCTGTGGCTGAACACAGGAAAGTTTGGTTGTGAGGCATAGAGAGAAAGAGAAATGGCACAAAGAGTAATCTGAAGGAAACTTTGCCCACATTGCAGGGGAGGGAGAGGGTATTCAGAACCCCACAACCAGCCCATCTTGCCGATCAAGAAGAAGCAAATTTCTGCTTCTGGCTGGGAAACAAAATTGCCTTGAAAGATTAGGAAGTAGCTCAGATGTTCATGAAGCAATTGAAAATGGGAGGGGTTGGATTTGTTGTGTTTTTCTTGGTTTTATTTTCCTGTCAATACAATAAAAGGCAACCTGGACACCAGCAGATCTTGTTTGTTAAAACCATTCATCCAGCAGGTATAAAGTGAGAGAGATGGGGGAGGGGGAATCTCCTGGATTAGAATTTGTGTACTAGTACTGAAACTCTTAAATGGCATCATATGGTTACTTTACTTTTATGCCGCAGTTTCAAAGACAAAGTATTATGTACAGGGAGATTCCAAATGGTAATTATGTATAAGATGGTGCTTGTAGAAGAAGCCATGTTTAGGGGAGGGTGGAATATAAATGTTATTGTTATTCTGTTTGTTTTGGCAGATATCTTTGTTAATCGGAGCCTCTTGAGATGCCATGATGTTTTCTCTGGAGAGAAATGCCTGTTACTCTGCAGTGACTTAGGAGCTCCCTTTTGTATTTGATGTGCAAATACATAGTGGTCATTTCTTAATGCCTACTTTATAAACAATTTAGATTTGGTCAATATTTTAATTCTATACTGTAATGTGACCATTTTAATCACTACTCTTTTATTGAGCTGAATTTATTACAATGATATATATCAATATTTAGATTTTTTCTAAAGCAACCAAATATTCATCTAATGGCATGGATTATTACCACTATTAATGATTGGGTTTTTGTTTGTTTTTGCACTGAAAAATCAACTGACTTTGACCACAATCCCAAAGTCCAAAATAGTTGTGTGGTTTGGACTTCCTGCATAGCCTTTCCTGACATTTGACAGGGCTTAATACACAAGTCAAAACAAGCCCTCTTTTAAATCACAATCTCCCAGGTAGCCAAAGCTATTGTTTGTTCACATGACATCAGTGCTGAGAAATTTTGTTAAGGAAAACTATGAAGGAAGTCTGAATGTACTTGGGGTCTTTGGGATGGAGACTTTTGCACATAGGCTATTAAACAGGGCAAGTAACAAAAGGTAATTGCTCAGTACCATTTTTTTCTTATATCTAGTAACATATAGCACTGTGTGCCTGTGTAACACTCTGAGCTGCTCTGCCTTTCTAAGGCTTTTATTTCATCAAGTAACTACCAAGCATGTCCTTTTGTAGGGTTAATAAAGAAAAATCAGTATTAAGTATTAAAAGCATTCTATCGCATCTTCAGAGACATATTTTCTGTAGTCTTCAAACAATTGCTTTAAAAAACATACAAGTGGAACCAAAACTTCTTTCAGGTATGTGGAGGCCAAATATTCCTGTAATCAGGAAAATGGATCCTGATCTAAGTTGCTCTCCTTACCACTCAGCCCCAAATTGTCCATATGTGAGCAGTTGCACTGAACTTTTCTGTGAAATTATTTTGCAAAGGCAGCTTGAACTGCAACATACGCAAGTCTTCTGACTTAAGAAACGTGAATAACACTTTGAAAATCTCTAGGATGTATGTTTTGCATAAGTTCTCTTGGTCAGTGCTGTATATTTATTGTTTCAGCTGATCTGATATGTTTTGTGTCCTTATACTGTATTTGGACCAAAAAAGATGGTTCTGGAAAAAAGAAAAATCAACTCTGTGGCTCTACTGATATCAACAAATTAAATTAATATTCATACAGAGTAAACTAAAGGCTCATCAGTTTCAGCAAGCAGCAGTAATTTCCATTCTTGAGGGACAGCAGAGAAAGTTTCTGTTTGAAGTTTTTTGCTTCCTTTGAAAACTGTACATATATATAATTGTATATGTCTATATTATATGCTGTGAAAAACTTTTAATCCATTTCCCTCTATTTTAAGAGAAAGATAAACACCTCAAGATTACAATAATTGCTTGCCCTTTAAGCCGGACTCAGTTTTCTTGGCTTTCTGTAGTTGAAACAACAGTTTGGGGCTGAGTTTTGTTTAATTGCTGTTGCATTAAATTTAAAACTTGTGGTATGCAATAGAGCTGCAAGGGAGGAAAATTGCCTACTGTGTCTTCCTTTTCTGAATCTTCACCTTTTTTATTGCCCTGTTACTTGACAAACTGTCAGTTCAACCACTGCTACTGCAGAATTTGTTACTGCTAAAACAACGGATGCATATGTGCCAAAAGGCTGAAAACTGATGTTAATCTAATCCTGACACCAACTTCTCTCACTACATGTATTCTTTTTAAATATAGCCTAATCTTGCATGTAGTCCTATAACTTTTATCTTAGTCTCTAAATCATTGCTGTTCCTGGATCTAGAACTGCTGTAACTGACCGTGATTAGCAAAAAAGGAAACAAAATGTCTTAATAGCCTTATTTTAAAAGAAAAATTCAAAATACATAAAATTCATGAAGAAGATATGCAAAGTATGGGGTGGAGTGGGGTTTTTTTGCAATTTTTTAGTAGAAACACTAAAACTTGGTTGTGTTTAAATCTTTCAGCAAAGAAATTTGCTCGCATAAATAAGTCAGAAAGTTTTAGTATCTTTTCTTCAGCCTTCTTCCCTCCACAAAAGTAAAAACTGAAATCTTTTCTTTGTGGGATGATCATACAGCATCGGTTGCTGAAGCAATCTTAGAGTTAATTCCTGCAGGAAGAGAGGGAGTTGGCAGAAATCCTCCCCCTCCCGAATACCCCTTACATGCCCAAAGGGAAAGCTCAAGTGAGAGGAGATTACTGCTGATTTCCTCTTGTGGAAGCAACATCCCCCCCCCACACACACACACATAGCCACATCTCCTGGTACTCCTCTGACCCTCAGGAGTGGCTTTTGGGGGATGCAGAGGCCAAACTGCAAAGAGAAAAAAAGAGGCAAAGAGCTTTTGTACAAACTTGCTCCATTCATAGTGAACAGAGCTAATTTGCAGAAGGCTTGGATCCAGTCCTTTCTGGGTTTATCTATAAGGTGGTTGCTATAATAAACAATACAGCACTGAAATAATATTTTACCAGTATTATAAAAATGTGAACATTTAATGTGTGCCAAATAACTGGTACAACCCTGTACACAATATATCTTGTTTTCTTGTAACCATCATGGAAACTGCTACGTCTGTGAAGCGCTTGGAATTAATTCTGTTGCCTGCATGTGTGTTTTGGTTGCTGTGACTAGAACTGTATTACATCTGGTCTACCTGTGGAATTGTACTTTGAAGTGTCTTGGCATGTTTTGATAGCACAGAACTATCAAAACTGTTACTTTTAATTAGTTGCTAAACTGTTACAAATTACATTTTTAGGATTTTTCCCAATGATTAATTTTGAACATTCTTCAACCAGGTGTAACATACGTTCCATGAGACTTACCAACTCTGTGCCTAGCATCGTTCTTTGACCTGTCTGTATCTCTTTCTAATATTTAGCTTTGAAAGAGCATACAGAAATCATTCTTTCTAGAGCATCCGCGCCTGTTTTGAGAAACAGATAAATTGGCATCAAAAAGTTATCTGACCTTTTTTTAGGATTGTCATGCATCTACAAAGCTTTTTCAGGACACTTTTCTTTTAATAGAAATACCAGTTATAATTTTATTAGTATGTTAACACTTGTATTTTTTAATATTTCAATACTCAAAGGGCTAATTTTTGTATAAATATTAACACATCTTTGGTTTTCTGTACTCTGACATTAGCCAAGACTATTAATAAAAATAATGTAATGTTTGTTTGCTTGGTCTTTTGTGTAAATTAACTATTCACAGGTGCCAGTAGGAAAGATATTTTAAATTGTGAATCTGCTTTGTGAGTCTGCTTTGAAGATGGCTTCTGCAACTATCCTCTTGACAATGGGGGTTATAACAACTCCTGCGTGACACTTACAACATTTATATTAGCCCACCGTCTCTAGACAAACAGCCCTATTCTCTAAAATGCTGGTGTATTTATCAGGGCTGGTGAGATTGCATTTGGTCCAGCACATAAAGTGCTGACATACATCACTTGCTGGGGAAACTGCACCCAACCATTTCAACTCTGTTAGGCAGTTGAAGAGGGAGACCAATTTTTCAGGTGCCAATGATAAAATTGATGACTTTCCAAAGATCTTGCTTCTGCCTTGGGGTTGGGGCATCAGCAATATACAAATAGAATGTGTCAGTCAGGTTTAAAAGGAGAATTTCTTGACTTGGGTTTATTCCTCCAAGAAAGAAGAGTTGGTTTTGATATGCTGACTTTCTCTACCACTTAAGGCAGAATCAAGCTGGCTTACAACTCATCATATGTGAAGAAGGTGGGTGGTGGTGCAGAAATTGACACCCATGGGTGATACTCAAGTGAAATGGATGCTGGAATTAAACTTAATGTGATACCATGCAATTGGGGGTCATTTCCACTAGAGGGCAGCATATCACATTTCTTTAGATTTGGTTTGCAACGTGTCCTTTTACAGAAAACTTGCTTTCCTGTTATTGGATGGGCTTCAATATAATCAGAGCTACAGGCATTAACAGCTGTTTTTGGACTGGGCCCTCCAAGTGGGTTGTTTGGGGTTGTTGGGTTTTTTTTAACATTGTTTTCTTAGTTTCATTTGCTGAAAGCTAGTTCTTTAGACAATAACAACTTGTCTATACAAGCAGACTGATAAAACGAGAAAGAAAAGTGGTAGAGCAAGTATGTGTGTGAGCATGTTACCAAAATATGTTCAATACAGTGTAACTGAACACTGATCTTTTTACTGAAAGAACAAGTTTAAATTGCAGACTTGTGTATAACCACTCAAGATTTATGATTAAAACAAATAGTATTTGCATACTAATTTGATCAAAAATAAAACAGCAATAATGCTCCCTAATATTTTTAAATTGTAAAGAGGGTTAATTCTAGGGTGGTTTTAAATGACTAGTGTGTTTTAATGGCTCCATCATAGGATTCATTCAGTACTTGGAAACAGGTTCTTAAATAGAAATACATGCATATCACAAAGGAAATGCATATGTTTAAGTAGTAAACTATCCCCTTCAAAATGCATACCTGGAGACTGTGAAAGGATTATGCCCCCACACCCAAGGATGTTGGGGGGGGACATGCCACAAGCTGTCGATACACAAGGGGTGCCTGCTCTGGAGAAGCTGCATTGTCGTCCCACCCAAACTTCACACGAGGGTCCAGGAGGCGCTGCATGCCAGTCACCCGGGCATCATCCGAATGAAGGCACTAGCACGAAGCTACGTCTGGTGGCCAGGCATCGACGCCGCAGTGGAAGAGTGGGTGAGCCGTTGCCAGCCGTTCTTAGTCATTGTGGACTCCTACTCCAAATGGCTAGAAGTCGTTGCCGTGGCATCCATGACTTCACGTGTCGTCATCCGGGAGCTGCGCTGGCTCTTCGCAACCCACGGCTTGCCGGACACAGTGGTCTCTGACAATGGGGCCCAGTTTACGTCTTCTGAGTTCCAGGACTTCATGGCAAAAAACTTGATCCGCCATGTGACCTCGGCGCCTTTTCACCCCTCCACCAACAGCCAAGCAGAGCGAATGGTCCAAACGACCAAAGACGCGTTGCAGCGTATCGTCCATGGGGACTGCTGACGCAGCACATCACCCCCCATTCCGCAACGGGCAGAAGCCCCACAGAATTCTTAATGGGTCGCCGGCCAAAAACTCTGCTCGACCACCTGCACCCTGACCTTGCGCCGGAGAAGCCCTGCAAGCTCTGCACCACTGCCCTGAGAGCTGTAGAACAGGAAGACCTGGTCTACCCCCAGAACTATGGCGCGGGCCCAGCCTGGATCCCAGCCACGGTCCAGGAAGCAACAGGCCCAGTCTCCTACAGGGTTGCCACTCCGGACGGGCGAGACTTGCGGCGGCACATCGATCAACTGCGCCACCGCCCAGCAGACTTGCCTGACCACATCGCCACTCCAGAGCCTCTTCAGATCCCCAGAGCCTCAGAACAAGCGCTAGCCAAGACTACGGAGCCCGCGCAACCCGCGAATCCGCCGCTGGCCAGCGAGACCGCCCTGCCCAGAGACGGAATGGAGGAAGACCCTGCCACCGCGAGCAATGACGGCCCAGCACCCGCTGATCGAGCGGCAACCGTGGTTCCAGCGCAACGCCGTTCCCAGCGCACACGATCGCGGCCAAGTCACCTCAAGGACTTTGTGTGTTCATGCGTTGTTCGGACTTAGGGGGGAGGGGTGTTATGTATGTAGATATTAGGCCGGTAAGCAGGGGAAAACCTAGGAGCTTGAGTCCCCGACGAAGGCTCCTAAACCTGCACGCGCCATTGGCCCTAAGCCAGCACGCACCATTGGCGACCCCGGGGTTGTTCCCCCCATCACGGATCAGGGGGAAGTGGCTGCGGGCGGCAAGGGGAGCATATAAGCAGGGCCGGCTCACTGTATTCTCTAGTTCTGTTCTTCAATAAACGCGTTGTTGTTGGAACTCCGTCTCGACCTCGTGTGTCCTCCCCACGTGGACTTAACACCGTGGATCCTGCAATCAAAGGAGAGCTCCTGCAGGCGCCAACCCTGCTACTTCTTCTCTGCATCCCTATGACATATTTCCACAGACACAGAAGAGATCTCATTTTTTTATGCCACGAAGGGCAGAGATTCTGCTAGAGAATGTTGCCATTAATCCTGACTCCAAGCATACATTCGACTTGGAGAACCTGCCCTGGATATACAGCTGAAGGAGCCGAAATATAAAACTCAGCCATAAAAGCTGTAGCTTTAAGCACCACCGCAAACCTCCTGCATGCAGGCTGAGCTGTTGTGCAAAAAGTGCAGTTTCTGTTCCTGGCCAGTCATCAAGGACAGGGAGGTGCTTTGGAATGATGGAGGAGGGGAAGCAGCCACAACAAATAGGGCAGCTGTGCACTTTGGACCTTCGAAACTGCTAAATTGGGCATTTGGTTGCAAGTAACATGAAGTTCAGTTGATTTTGATTATACTGTTTGAGCTTGGAAAATTACATTGGTTCATGTGGGCCGGAGGCCTCAGGGCAGACTCTAAACAGCTCAAATGACAGGGTGTTACCACTTGTCAGGAATTCTCCCTTTCTCTAATGCTGGTGGTCATCTCTTCTCTGTAAGTAGGGTTGCCAACTTCGGATTAGGAACAGAGATCACCTGGAGAAAATGGCCACTTTGGCAACTGGACTCTATGGCATTAAAGCCCCTCCCCAAACCCCACCCTCCTCTGGCTCTGCCCCAAAAACCTCCCTCCAGTGGCAAAGAGGGACCTGGCAATTCTACCTATCTTTAAGAGTGGTTGTGGGTCCTTTTCCCACCAAGGCAAACCACGTCTGAAAATAAAGCTTTGGAAAGGATTTTTTTTTTTCATGAGTTAGGTCAGACTGGTTTGTCACTGCCCTTTGTAAAAGGTTTAGCCTGGGTTCAGGCAACTTCTGCTCCACTAAACCAAAAGCAGTCCATTTGCTATGTAGTGTGGCTGCACATTTTTTGGCTGCCTAATGGGGGAAAGGGTTTCCAACCTCCAAGTGGGCCCTGCTGATCTCCCAGAATTACAGCTGATCTCCAGACTACCGAGGTCAGTTCCTGGAGTAAAGGGTTGCTTTGGAGGGTAGACTCTAGGGCATTATACCCTACTGAGGCTCCTCTCCTCCCCAAAGCCAGCCCTTCCCAGGTTCCACCCCGCCCCCATATTCTCCAGGAATTTCCCAGCCAGGAGCTGGCAACCCATGGCTTGGTGAGGTATAAGTTACGCAGGGCAGCCTGTATTAGTGGCCTCAGCAATTGAGAAGGCTGTTATTACACTTCTTGCTGTTATCATCCCAAAAGCACAAAGCAAAAAAAAAACTAAAACCCACCTCCAAACCCGGCCAGGAGATTCTAGGTACCAATTATCTAAGGGAGAGTGAGGTTTAAGGAAACGCTTGGTTGGCACTAGAATTTCTATCTGGACATAGAAAAATATGGAGAGCAGTTAAAAATAACTGCTGGGAGTGCCCAAGTACTTGTTAATCATCCCATCGCTATTGCATTAATTGACCATGATATTGAAAACCAGGAGCAGGCTTTACTTCTTAGCAGTTGGGTAGAATACAGCCCACATATTTTCATTTATAAGTAAAAGGTCTGGATTTTGTTTGTTCTGTTTGTTCTTTTAACTTGAAAACTATATTAGCATAGAAGGAAATATCCTATCCCTGCCAGCCCTCAAACTTCAGCTGTGCACAAACTCCACAACTGAAGCAGAAACAGGATTCCAAACAAAGTGATGTTCTTCTATAACTTTGTTAACTGTCTACCCCCCCCCTTTATTTTTGTACAGCTTCGCACATTCATAAGGGAACTAGAGCAGTACACTCCTAAGATTATGCATTGGCATGCTTTAGCTTTTCAGTGCTTGCTGGCTTGACCAACAATGAAAATGAAAAGGACACTGTATGAACTCAATTAATTTGAATAATAAATTCATTTTGTGTTGGACAGTACAGCTAAAGCAAAATTAGTCTGACAGCATCTTTGAGATGTCTAATTGGTGTCTGATTGGTTTCCGTTTGAATTTAATTTTTTTTGATGTACACATGTCTTCCTCCATTTCTGTATATCAACCATGTGAATAATGTGCTCATGAATGAAAGCATGTCTTTCCAGACAAGACTGGCAGCCCTGTTTGGACTGTCCACATGCTTACTTTATTTGGTTCACAATTTTTGACCCTCCCATGAAAAATAGCTAGTCATTTGCAACAGGATGAATATTCCATACATTCTCATTATAAGCAATTTTTGCCCTTTATCAGCCAAATGAATCAGTGGTCTGTTATGCATGGGTACTTTCACTCACATTCGCCCCTGGACTGTCTCGGTTGTTCCTTGGAGTTATGCATGAGTTTTCCATCCATTAGAGATGACCTCACGCCCAGCCCCTGCAAATCCCGGGTCTTTGCATTCCTGTTATAACCCAATTCTTCGATCTCCCCTGAGATCAGCCTAGGTGAAATCACCATGCATAAGCCAAAGAGTGGGACAGGGGAGCTGGGTGTGTGTGATGTTTTTCTCTCAGTAAGCACTACAGCCAATTACAAAGCAGTGTTTCAAGGGGCAGGGACTCAAATGCTTTCTGCTTTTTCTCTCCCACTTGGAGTTCTATTTTCTGAGCAGACTGTCACATAAAAATAGGTTTTAAAATGATGCTTGGGTTTCTCTCCCCCCCCCACTTTCCTTTTAAAGAGCTCTGTTGGTTTTTAAAACAGCACTTGGGTTTCAGCCAGGGAAGAGGGGAACTTGATGTTTTTCTCAAAGTAAGCACTACTGCCAATTACAAAGTGGTGTTTCAAGGGGCGGGGAATCAAATGCTTCCTGATTTGAGCGTGGTGACTTTGCTGGTGCATAACAATTTCAATACCTTTATTGGCATACCATCAAGCAGTCAATCAAATAAAACCAACCCTCTAAACATCATTTAACCTCCGCCTCTTAACTGCTGGTGCATAACAATTTTTGGATTTGCAACATAAAAGTGTGGGTTGAGCGAGCTTTGAACCCCAGGTAAAACTCCCATGCATAAATGACGTGTGTAACCTACAATCAAAGCACCAGAAGTTAATTTCCTCCAAGCCACTTTCACCAAGAAACTGTAATTCTGAATCCTCATCCCCATGTCAAATCAGACCTACATATATGGAAAAATACTTGCTCACTTTGCCTCTCCCCTCCCCCCGTCTCCCTTCTGTCAACAGGTAGATTGTAAGCAACGGATCTGTGTTTCTGCTTCTGTGGCTCTGTAAAACATCATCTACTTTTCACAAAGGGTGACTTAATTCTAACAATTTTTTTCCTTCTCCAGAACTTTTTAAAATCTATGCCATTTTGAGAGAATGCTGGGGTAAATGAACAGTTTTCTCGTAGCATGTCAGAAATATTTCTCTTTATTGGCTTCTGTAAATTGTGTTTTTAACAATTCTTCTTCCTTAAGTAACAGGCAGGGTGAGTTTTAGTTTAGCACCAAACAGAAAGTATGTTAGTGATAAGTTCATATTATGTTGTTTATGATCATTTAAGTGTTATATTTTTATTGTTGCTTTTGTGTGTGTGTTTTGCCATCAAGTCACAGTTGACTTACGGTGACCCTGTAGGGTTTTCAAAGCAAGAGAATTTCGGAGGTGGTTTGCCATTGCTCATCTCCACATCACAACCCTGGTATTCCTTGGAGGTCTCCCATCTAAATATTAGCCAGGGCTGAGAGTGTATGAGTGGCCCAAGGTCACCCAGCAAGCTTCCCTGGCGTCACTGGGGATTTGAACCTAGCTTTCCCAGGTCCTAGTCTGACACCTTAACCACTACACCACACTGATAGTATTAAATGTTAATCGAAACAGGCTGCTTCCGGATAGGGCTGCAAAAAATGCACCCTCTGCCACAGCACCACCATCAAGGGACATGAGCAGGTGGGTATCAGTGCAATTCTAAGCAAAGTTATACCCTTCTCAGCCAATTTTTCAATAGAGTTATAATCTAAGTGGGTTGCATGTTTGCCACTGGCATCTACTGGATATTGTTTGTGATGAGCAACTTTTCATTTGTGTTTGTATGAAGGGTTTTTGTATAAAGGGTTTTTAAGACAAGTGAGAAGCAGAGGTGGTTTGCCATTGCCTTCCTCGGCAAAGTCTTGCTTGGTGGTCTCCTATCCAAGTACTGACCCTGCTTAGCATCTGAGATCTGGTGAAATCAGGCTATATTTTACCATTCCATACCCCCAACTTTTCATTTAGGTTTTAACAATTAATTAAAAAAAATATTTGGAAGCTGTGCACTCTACAACTCTGTAGTCCCTATGATGGAGAGCACACCAAGCTTAAAGAGAAAGGTGCACATGTGGGATGGACAGTTGGAAGGCTGTATTGTTACCTGTTGTTTGTGGACAGATTATTGTTACTGAAAAGTCACTGATGGGACCATTGCGCATAGCTGCTAAGTGCACTTGTAGCATGTTTCCAGTGGCTGTGTGCAAAGGCCCTAAGTTAATGTAATTGAATGGGAGAGGAGTTGTTGCTAGTTACATCAGAAACTTACAGTGCAATCCTAGACAGAGTTACACCCTTCCAAACCCCATTGACTTAAATGGACTCTCACACGTGTAATTTTGTTTAGGATGACACTGTATATTACATATGTATTCATCAAACTCACACGACTGCATTCCACATAATAATTGCAATAGCAATGAATGGTTTGTCGGGAAAGTCGTTCTGCATTTCCCAGGTACAAAAAGATGGTGCAGTTGAGTGGTGAGAAAACAATAGTTTCAGAACAAAAGCACTGGCCTGTACCCAACTGTATTCTAAAAAATTCATGGCATTTTTTCTTTCTTTCTGGCATTTCTGCAATTTCCCCCTCTCTCAGTGCAGACCCCTATAATCCTGTTCCTGAGAATCTGCTGACCCCCAGGAATAAAATGTTGTTCACTGGTCTTCAGCAGTAGGGGCAATTGGTGGAAGTTATAGCCCCCTTAAGAAAAATCCAAAACAAAACCCCTGTAATACTTTTTGTTAAGACCAACCAAAATGACACAAAACACTGTGCTAGCTTTTGAGCTCTTAGGACCTCTTCATCAGGTTGACAACAAAATAAATAAAGGTATTTGGGGGTGGGGATGATCTTTCAGGCTCTGATCGTAAAGCTTCTGGTCTGCATATTAATATATTGGCATAAATTCTACTACAACAGGCTGGAAAGTTCTCCTACTGAGGCTCCAGCGTCTTGATTTGTGGGTTATTTCCTTCCATCATCGGGTAGGCAGGACCAATTCTTTTAACTTCCTGTCTCCCCCTGGTGGGAAATAGCCTGCAAAACCTCAGTTCCGTCCTGCCTCAGAAGGGTACGCAGGTCGTAAGCACAGCTCTGTGCTTGCTCAGCTTAAGTTAGCCTTTCAGGTTTTCTACTGTAGCTCCTTATCCATTTGTGTTTTTTGTCTGTTTGTAATATCCTACTGTTTGGGTGTTCCCTCCCTCCCTCATTGCCGTTCCTCGTTTCCCTTGTGAGATTGAGTGAACAGGAGCCCCGGTGTTAATCCCGGAGATTCCTATGGCAAACGCCTCAGAGGAGAGGGAGGATGGCCTCCTTTCAGTCTCGGACTACCAGCTGGTCCAGCCTACTCCGAAGAAGTCTGAGACGCCCACTCCCAATGCCCACAATGTTGGTGCCTTAGGGGGTAGGGATTTGGAAGGCTCAGCGCAGAGTGCGGATGATGCGCCTAAAAAAAAAAAAGGGCGCGAAAAGCCGCGGCGGCTCTTAAAAAGTCGCAACGAGCTTACATGGCGTAAAAAAGAGAAAGCGCTGTCACAGAGCGGGGGGCATGTCGAGAGCCGGGAAAAAGGATCCCGCCTACTCGCTGCATGCCGACGGCACAGAAGGCGCAACCCCCACGGTTTTCCTGACGGCGACTCTGGACTTCCATCTGGAATCGGTAATGTTCAGCCACTGGTCCCGGGGGCAGGTGGCCATTTTCCCTCCTCCTTCCCGGCGGGCGGCCATTTTCCCTCCTCCTTCCTGATGACAGGAGTACAGGCTTCTACTGCCTTTCCAAAGGGGGGCGCCCATTTTCCCGCCTTTTATTTGCCAGTGCCAGCACAACCCCCACCATTTCCTTCAATGACGGGGGGGCAATTCTCTCCCTCTGCTCCTAGGGCTGCTGCCCCAGTGCTTACCAGGGAGGAGGCAGATGAGTGGATTAATATAGCCTTGCAAAGACAGTGGCAGGCTTTTCATGCACACTTAATGGAATTCCCCCTCAGGGACCGGTTGAGTCAGCAACTTCCTCGTCTACCAGATCCCATTCCGTTGAGAGTGGGCAGGTTACAGGCCCTGGGGGAGGTCCTTCTACCAGTTCACAATGGCCTACCAAGGCAGCACTAAAACAATCTACTGATCTTAATATTGCTGGCACTAGCTCCCACACTTCCTCCCTCAATACTGATGAGTTTGACTCCGTGGACGAGTCAGCCCCTGTGGAGGAGTCACAGAGCCGCCTATTCAGTGGGGAGGATTATCAGGCCCTCCTGACAAAGGCTATATTAGCTTTGGACCTGAATGAAGAGGCCTCCTCTACAGAGGACTCTAATTCTAAACTGAAACAGGAAGTGCCTGAATGCTTTCCTAGAAAGCAGCCGTGTCATAATTCAGTACCATTCCCAGAGTTTTTTCTCAGAGCCATTCAAGAGGAGTGGACCAGTCCTGCGTCCAATAAGCAGACGCCTCAGTCCATCAAAACACTATACACCCTCGCTCCTTTTGAAAGTACCTCTTGTGGATGCACCAGTGGTGGATTTGCAGTCCCCTGGCCTTGCGCCTGAGGACGGCATGGGATCCCTGAGGGATCAATTGGATCGAAAGGCTGAGTCTTTAAGCAGAAGGGCCCACGAGAATGCAGCATTAGCTATACAGGCCAATGCTACTACATCAATATTTGCAAGAGCCTCCTTCCTTTGGGTAAAGAAGCTCATCCAGTTGATTCCTTCAGAACATCATAGAATAGTGGGAGGATTAGAAAGGGTCCAGGACGCCATCACCTTAATAGCTGATGCCTCTCTGGACTCCATGTCCTTTACAGCACGATCCATGGCATCGGTAACCTCCATAAGAAGGGCACTGTAGCTCAGAGCCTGGCCAGCGGAATTTAAGGCAAAAACAAACTTAATGGCCTACCCCATTCAGGAAGGGCGCCTGTTTAGAGAGAAATTAGATAAAATATTAGTGGAGACGAAGGATAAAAAGCAGGCCTTGCCAAAACAATTTAAAAAGGAACCACGAGTCCCTGGTTTCCAATCCTTTCGTGCCCCACGAGCAACAAACAGGTATCGTTCTGACTTCAGAAGGGGATTGTGGAACGCTTCACGACCCTTCCGTAGGGGGGGAAGTTCACCAGACCTCAGAACCAACCGCCCCGGTCGGACAGAGGTGACAAATTCCCAAAGAATAATCCCCAGTGACTCCCATCTGTCTCCAGTGGGGGCAGATTTTCTTTTCTTCAGTGCCAGGTGGACCACCTCACAACCAGACCACTGGGTCTCTCAGATCATATTCAGGGGTTACCTCCTGGAATTCACATCTCTAAAAAGGGATCACTTCTTAAGATCTCCCATGCCACACAGGGCAGAGAAACATTCCAGAACATTAAAGGCCATTCAACATCTATTGTCTATTAGGGCCATAGAACAGGTCCCTGCCCTCGAAAGGGGCCTCCATATTTTTTACAGTCCCCAAAAAGAACGGGAACTGGCGAGCCATCCTTAACTTACAATATTTAATCAGGCGGATGGCTCGAAGGCACTTTGTATGGAAACGGTGAAGTCAGTAGTGGATTCACTGCTCCCAGACACCTTTATGATGGCAGTGGACCTGACAGAGGCGTACCTACACATACCTATACACCCTTCCCACAGACGCTTCCTCAGGTTCACCTATGGACAAGACCATTTTCAATTTCGGGCCCTCCCCTTTGGGTTGACATCCAAAACCCTAGTGACAATCATTGCCACTCTCAGACAGGAGGGCGTCCAGGTACACCCGTACTTGGGCGATATCCTGATCTGTGTTCAATCAGAACACCAGTCCATACATCACACAGCAAGGGTGGTTCACGTTCTTCAGGAACATGGATTCTTATTCAATTTTCAAAAGAGCTCTCTCATACTCTCTCAGTCAATGTTACACCTGGGGGTCAGAATAGATTCCTCTCTCAATGCCCTATCACTGCCCCAGGAACGCGTTCAGAAACTAATCAATGTCTTTTCATCCTTAGCCAGAACAAGGAAAGCCGGGGTCATGTCCCTAGCGAAGTTGCTGGGATTAATGATGGCCTGTATAGCGGTCGTTCCCTGGGCCAGATTCCACTCCAGGCCTCTGCAGTGGCTGATTTGACCGTACCAGAGGGACAACGCAAAGAAGAGGAACAGATCCATTTCCCTATCCTCAGAGACTCGGAGGAGTCTTCGATGATGGACTGATCGAAGGAACCTGGTCAGGCACACCTTCTATATACATGGGGAGCCCACACAAGTGATCACAGACACCAGTCTGGAGGGTTGGGGAGCCACCTTGGCCACCAACTCTACCCAGGGACGATGGTCCACAGAGGAGACATCGTTACATATCAATGTCCTGGAACTGAGGCCGGTACGGCTTGCCCTCCGAGCCTTCGCCCCACTCCTCAGGGGGTTGCATGTCCTGATAAGAACGGACAATATAGTAACCAAGGCTTACATAAAGGGGGGGGGGGTCCCGATCCTCTGCTCTGCATCGGGAAGTGGTGCAGATTTTTACCTGGGCCCAGTCAAACCTTCAGTTGATTCGGCCAGAACATATCAAGGGAGCTCTGAATGTGCAGGCGGACCATCTAAGCCGCCAGTCGGCAGATGAAGGAGAATGGTACTTAGACCATGCGGCCTTCTCTCAGATTACAACCGTCTTCGGAGCTCCCTTAGTAGACTTGTTCGCCTCCGCAGAAAATTGCAGAGTAGAAAGGGTTTTCTCGAAGGGTTTTACCACCCGGCAGCAGAGGGCATAGACGCCCTTCTGAGTCCTTGGCCCCGGGGACTTCTGTACGCTTTCCCCCCCGCTGTCCATTCTTCCCAAGGTTCTAAGGAAGACTGGGCCAAAGTCATCTTGGTGGCCCCCTGCTGGCCACACTGGCCTTGGTTCGCGGCTCTTCGTCAGATGTCATGCCAGGAATCCTTGGGCTATTCCAACCCATTGGGGAACATTGCGCCAGGGCCGCTGGTGCATTCAGATCCTCACTGGTTCTCCTTGACCACTTGGCGCTTGAACGGCAATCTCGCCTAGTTAGGGGCTACTCAAAGGAGGTATTGATCACCATCTTAGTGGCTTGCAGACCCTCCACTTGACTCATATACAATGCGTCGTGGAAAGCATTTGTCCGATGGGCCAGATTGAAGAAGGTAGACCCACTCCGTCCGGGCATTCAGAGGGTACTGATTTTTTCTTTACAGGAAGGTCTACAGCTTAATCTCTTAGCCTCAACCTTAAGGAGACAGATAGCAGCGATGGCCACAGTTATTCCAGAACTGGATAGGGTACCTATTTCCAGGCACCAGCACGTCATCTCCTTTTTTAAAGGGTGTCTCTCAGACTCAACCACCGATTATACACCGTTTTCCCTCATGGAACCTCAATTTGGTCCTTAGAGCCCTCTCAAAGGCTTCCTTCGAGCCCATATGTACCATAGACATGAAGTTCCTTCAGATGACTGTCCTTTTCCAGATTACAATCACGTCTGCGCGACGGGTTTCCGAAATCAGAGCTCTGTCCATTCGTGAAGGTTTATGTACCTTCTATAAGGACAAAGTGGTTCTGATACCAGACCCTACCTTTACTCGAAAGATAAGTTCTCCCTTTCACAGGTTGCAGGAAATCAACCTACCTTCCTTTTGTCCTAAGCCATCAGGATCAAAGGAACAGGCCTGGCTTACCTTAGATTTACGTAGGGCTCTACATATATACATAGACAGAACCGCTGACATCTGTCAGACTGATTATATGTTTATTGGTATCAGCAATCCCAGTAAGGGCAAAAGGATGTCGGCAGCATCTATTAGTCATACCCTTAGACTCTGCATCATACAGGCATATAAGGCCTAGGGAGTTATAGCGCCACAGGGAATAACTGCTCACTCCCTGCGTAGCGCGGCCTCATCAGCGGCCTTCGATAGACAGGCCCCGGTTGAAGAAATTTGCAAAGCCGCTACCAGGGCATCTATTTCTACCTTCGTTAAACATTATAGGGTTAACACGTGGGCATCAGCTCAAGCGGCCTTTGGCCGTAGAGTTCTTCAGCACGTGGTGGAATAGGGTGCTCTACCCACCCAGTTGGGAGCTCTTGGAGGTCCCACAAATCAAGACGCTGGAGCCTCAGTAGGAGAACGGAGCATTGTTTGCTCACCGTGAATGCTCCTTCTCTCCTGAGGCGAAGGCGTCTTGCCCACCCGGCACAGGTTAGAATTCTTAGTTAAGGCGGAAACGTTTAGGTCAAGGTTCTGGAAAAATTTTCGAGTTAGGTTCCTGAGATGACCGTTTTCAACCAGTTCAGTCCTCCTTGGTCTTATTACTGTGGTTGTTGTCGTCAATTATGTTTACATGTTTTTTATCAAGGAGCTTCATTCCTGTTGATAGCTAGGCAAGACTGTAACTGAGGTTTTGCAGGCTATTTCCCACCAGGGGGAGACAGGAAGTTAAAAGAATTGGTCCTGCCTACCCGATGATGGAAGGAAATAACCCACAAATCAAGACGCCTTCGCCTCAGGAGAGAAGGAGCATTCACGGTGAGCAAACAATGCTCCGTTTACAATAATAATTTTAAAATTTAAAAAAACCAATAAAAACACAACATTAACTCTGAAACATCTGCAGGAACAATTTCCAAAGGAATGCCTGCCTAAATAATTCTGCCATAGTCTTCAAAAAGCAGCAATGAAGGGGCTTTTCTGACATTGTCTAAGAAGCCATTCCAGCAAGTGTGAGTCATCAGTGAAATGGCTGGAGTGGAAAGCAGGCAAGCAACAATCCAACTTGCCTGCAAGATGGAATAACAAGTAAGCCTTGTTCAGCTGAGAAAAGATGATGCAGGCACATCTCAGTAGAGGCAGTTCTGTGGGTATACGGGTCCCAGACCTTGAATAACTTCATTGATAATACGCTTGACTGGAACTTCGATGGTAACCGCTAACCAACACAGGTGTAAAATTATTGTCATGTTTTGGCTCTAGGGTTGCCAGGTCCCTCTTCGCCACTGGTGGGAGGTTTTTGGGGCAGAGCATGAGGAAGGCGGGGTTTGGGGAGCGACTTCAATGCCATAGAGTCCAATTCCCAAAGCGGCCATTTTCTCCAGGTGAACTGATCTCTATTGGCTGGAGATAAGTCGCAATAGCAATCTCCAACTTGTGCCTGGAGGTTGGCAACCCTATCTGCCTGACAGTACACAACTGAAGCTTCTGAATTGTCCTTAAGGATCTAAGGTTACTGTGTCATGGATCAATGTGACTAGGCCAGCTGAGTCCAGGTAGGAAGCCAATTTTTGTGCCACATGAAGCTGGGATTTTTTTTGCAGCTGGGCGTACCTGCATCCTGAACAGAATGCCAGGTACATTTGAATAGTGATGCTGGGTGTGGTTAGCACCGGGTGGGGCTGGCCCCAGATTGCACCTGTGGCCTTCTGGAAAATCTGAAGAGGGCTTTTGTGGGCGGTCCTGTCTCTCAATCCTGCATTAGTACAAAAAGATGTCCAGGTGGGCGGCTCAGCTCGCTCCCGGAGCCATTTTAACTTCCCAGTCTGCCCCTGGCGACACACGCCACGCCAGATCAAAACTCTTCCTCAGTGTCGATTGTGAAAAGGCGCGCGCATCCTGGAAGGTGGGGTGAGGGTACCGCTGCACAAGTCAAACCCCGAACCCCGCGCCCAACGGTTCTCAGCCCACCCGCGGCCTGGCTGCCACCTCGCCCCGCGCGCGTCTGTCTGTGGTGAGCAGACCCCGCCCACCTGCTGACTCGGGGCTCGTGGAAGACCGCGGCTGAAGCTCCGCCCCGAGAAGTCGGCGGCGCCCAATGAGAGCCGCGTGTGTAGCCGGAGGGCGCGTGATGGCGGTGGCCTCCCGAGGCGGGCAGGGGGGAAAAGCCGAGAGTGCTCGGGCGAGGGAGTGGGCGCGCGGCTGAGTTGGCCCGCGCAGTGCCTCGCAGCGGCAACCGTCGTTCAACCGTCGTTGAACGTGCCTGTCTGAGGTAACAGCGTGACTGAGGAGGGAGGGTGGTGGTGGCGGCGGCTCCGCGCCCGGGAGCCGTGCAAGTCGAGACTGCCGCTCCTTTTCCCTCTGAGCTGGGGGCCTACAAGCGCAGCCCCTTCGGGTCCTGCTGAGGGCAGCCGCCACCCGCTCGGTGGCTTCGTCGGGCCGGGGGCCCAACCCAGATCCGTGGGCGCGGCCGGGTGCGGGCTGTGAAGCTGCGAAAACGACCCTTTGCCCGGGACGGTAACGTGGCCGTTTCCTTCAATCGCAGCCCTTCCCTTGGGGCACGGCCGGGCCGCGCGAGCGCCGCCGCATTCCCTCCTGTGTCTTCGAGGCGCTGGAGGGGTTTGGGGGCGGATCTTGACCGAGAGTCTCGGCTGCAGAAACCTTGCAATTGTCTCTTATCGTCAAGAGTTGGTTGCGTGGCGTAAAGGTTTGTAGCTGTATATTAGGGATATTTGTGTCCTTTATTGAACTGCTGGGTCGGAGCCTTTCATGACCTTATTGAAACGGTTGAAATTAAAGTCTTAAAAAGTGTTGCTTGTTCTCGATTGCGGTTTTTAACAAGCTTGGTTGATTTGATGCAAAGACGTCAGTTTCTCCAAGAAGTTGATTTTAAAGGGTATACTTCAGTTTTCTTCCGCAAGGCTTCCAGAGACTTTAAAAACCGTACTTTACGGGTCGTCAGAACTAGACCACTGTGTACACAGACCATTGTTTCTGGTGACTTAATCCATCTAACTAGTTTTTTAAAAGTCTTTTTATGACATTTGGTTGTACTGAGAGCTAAACAATGCTCTACTTGATTGATCTTTTTGGAGTTCTTATATGCTCAATTATAGCCCAAAGGGTTCAGAGTTGCAATATGAAACTTGTGACCACCTAAGAAAATAGACATGATAGTAGGTGCAGCCTCATGTGTTGTGCCTACCAGGGCATACCGACAGAAGGGTACACGTGCTTATAGTTGTGTGTGATGAACGTACACACGGATTTTGCTCTCTTTGCTGTAGAGGAATTACTTCTATATAGGAAATGTGTGAAACATCACAAAAAGATTATCCTGATGGAATCTTCTCCCATAGCTGATATCATGCTGTAGAGGTAAACGCTACAGTGGGTAGGGTTGCCAGTTCTGGGTTAGGAAATATCTGAACATTTTGGGGATGGAGCTTGAGGAGGGTGGGGTTTGGGGAGGGGAGGGACTGCAATGGGATGTGATGCCATACAGTCCACCTTTCAAAACGGCTGTTTTCTCCAGGTGAACTGATCTCAGTGGCCTGGAGATCAGTTGTAATAGCTGGAAACCTCCAGCCACCACCTGCAGGTTGGTAACCCTAACAGTGGGGAAAGGTGTTGCAAAAAATAAATGCCATGTATCATATGGAAGTGCCATTTTTTCAGTCATTGTTGTCCAGCTTTTTAAGTTTACGAAGTTATTAACAAAATAAAATCCATGCATGCCACAATCTATTGAGAACTAATGCATTGGCTTAACAAGGAAAGGGTCACTATGATGTACTGGTTGTCAGGCAAGCGCTGAGGACTCCCAGATTTAAAACTTCACTTGTCCATGAAGCTCATTGAATGACCTTTGGCTAGTCATTCTCTCAGCCTAACCTACCTCACAGGGTTGTTGTGAGGATAAAATGGAGGTGGGCAGAACCATGTATTCTGCCCTGACTTCATTGGAAGAAGAGTGTAATAGAAATGTGAGAGACAGAAGGTGTCAGTAGCAGAATAAAAGAATTTCAGTCAGCATGTGCTCATACTCAAAGGAAAATGCTTTCCATAGATTCTGAAATGAGCCAACCAGCATGACCAAATGGGCTTCTAGGGGAAGGTAGTTACAAGTGTTAGAGTGATTGCTGAAAAGACCCTACTCCTGATCTACCAATGACAGTATTTTGAAGCACAGGAGTTCACTTTTATTCACCCCTCTCAAAGGCTAGATGCATTGGCATGTGGGGGTTATTTCCTGTTTCCAGACCCCCCATGTACAGCACATTGCAATAGAATGGTCTCCTTCGTTCTTGCAGCAGATTTCATTAATTCTTCTTACAATTCTAGGTTTCTTCTGGCATCTCAGGTGACAAGTGCAATTTCTGGGCTATGAAGAAATTTTTATCCTGCCCTTCTTCCAAGGAGCTGAGGGCAGTGCTCTTTCATTTTATCTTCAGAGCCACTATGTGTTGTAGGTCAGGCTAAGAGAGTGTGACTGGCCCATTGTCAGCCACTGAAGTCACTGACAGAAGGGTTTGCACTATAACGCTGAAATCCTATGCACACTTAAGAGTGATCCCTGATGAACCCAGTGGGACTTAACTGTTGAGTAAGCTGTAAGAAATATCTATTTCCTTTTGCCTCATTTGTGGTGAGATATTGAATGTACTATGGAGAAGTAGCTATATATTGCAGACTCTACTGATGTAATTTTGGATTTTCATCTTGCCCTATCCCATAGGCTGTGATTGGATTCTAACACTTATTAATGACAGAAGCCTTTTACAACCAACAATTAGTTATTTATACTGTATATTAAAATATTATTTCTAATCTAGCTGTGCTTGTTCTTTGTTGCGTGTGATTTGTGACCCTGGATGGGGTTTCGTGTATCAGCAGATGCAATCCTTATGTTCAACACTTCGATGACATGGTCTACAAGAGTTATATTTGCTTTGCTGAAGTCAGGTGGCCTACAAGTACAGAATTTACATGCATTTGTTACAGTTTGTTTATGGTAGTTTATTTACTTAGAAGACATTAAATCTGTTTTAGTTAATGATTTGGAATCTTGTTCTGCCTTTTTCCAGAAGGCATAAGGGCAGGTGGCAGTTAATTATGTTTACGCAAGCTGCATTCAGATGTCACAAACTAACTGAAGTTTATATGTGATGTGAGCCTGTATTCCTCAAGCTTGTGCATTTCCTCCCTCTTTCCCTTGCATGCGAAGCCAAGTTCTGGTCTTTAATCTAAAAGCAATTTGTTATGATGGCCAAACTTGGTCGCTTTAGCAAATAGCATTTTTTTTCTTGTCTGCAAACTGAGATTCTATTCATTCATACTTTGCAACAAAGTGTGGGTAGACTGAAGACTTCCTAAACGAGGAAGTCCTCAAGTGTGTGACATGAGGGGAAGGAGTGCATAAGCCTGAGGGTGTTGGCTCATGTATGCCACTCATTATGGTTTGTATGTGTGTGTTTAAAGTGCCATCAAGTCGCAGCTGACTTATGGCAACCCTGTAGGGCAGGGGTGTCAAATTCAATTGTTTTGAGGGCTGGATATAACATAAATGTCACTTGGTCGGGCTGGGCCATTCATCACCAGTCCAGATAGAGAGTTGGGGGCGGGTAGCTGGCTCGCTCTCAAGGGGCTGGATCCGGCCCATGGACCTTATGTTTGACACCCTTGCTGTAGTGTTTTCAAGACAAGAGACATTCAGAGGTGGTTTGCCATTGCATAGCAGCCCTGGTATTCCTTGATGTCTTCCATTTAATTACTAACCAAGCACAGCCTTGTTTAGCTTCTGACATCTGAGGAAATGAGGATAGTCTGGGCCATCCATGTCAGGGTTATGGTTTGTCTATTACATCTAAATGAAGCTTTCCTTCCAATATGTTTATTTGAAAAAAGTTCTAAAGCCCCTTTTCCATTCCTAGCTACATTTACCTTGTCTGGATAAATAGATCTTGTATTTTTTTCTGACAGTAGTCTTTTATTATTAATATTTATTTATTAAATCATTTATATGCTGCCTTTCCTCTTGGTTCAAGGCAACTTGGAATGTAAGGATTTCTGGAAGAAGGGAACAGGGAAACACCAACTGAGAATTCCTTTTTAGTATAAATGTCCTTGCAGTTCAGATGTGGTGGGCAACAACCAGAAGCCATTTTCAGATTAATGTAGAGATTATGAAAGGACAAAACAGAAGTTCCATTTATACAATTCTTTTTTTATTTCTTATGCTATATTTATCATGTTATATTATGCCCTATAAATATTATACCTTTTTGAAAGTGGTGTTCCTGACTTGACTGCTACAGCAAAGGTAGTGTCAAGTTTTGGTCTTCAGATTAAGTTGATGGATCTGTGAAGTATGTGGCAAACTTGTCAGCGTGGTCAGAGTATGTATGTGACTCTATATAGGTAGTCTGGAAGGCCTGTCACCATACAAAACAATTTAACAGGGTGCTGGCTGTTTGCAGTGCTACTGGCATTGATTGGCTTAAATCCAGGAAGTGGGGATTAGTGGAGTATTATGTAGGAGGTTCAGCACTATTCATGACTTGCCATATTGACACGCTTTTAGTGACTTGTTAAAATAGTAACCTACAGCAGAATGTGATGCACTGTAAAAGTATGTGTTTCAATTTTGAATTAGATGTGCTGACTTAGGGTTGTTGTACAGTTTCATTAATAAAATTAAACACTGTAGAAAATTTATTAAACATTTGATCCCATCTTTCCCTCATTAATTCTTGCAGATGTCTGCTTTCTAGACATTCCTTCTGCGATGCATACCGACCTGTTGCTTGAACCTTGAGTCTGCTCCCCCTTTCAATCCAGGAACAAACTGGAGGGCTGAAGAGCTCTTGTGTTCAAATAAACTCAATAAAGCTCTCTTTTTTTTTTCTCCGCTCAGAAAGTGGTAGGGGGAAGGAAAGTCAGAAACCCAAGACTCTTGCTTTCTGGGGGGATATTTCAATCATGAAATTAGTACAATACAATGATTGAGAGATCTCACTCCATGTGTTGCTTTATGCAATCTGTTTTGTATCAGTCCTGGCTCCCTGAAAACTGATGCAGGGAAAATTGGTGAGAATCAGGCTGGGTTTTGAGCTGAACATGCGTGTCAACTCTCAATCTTCCAGAGAGAGAGATTTCATTGCATCTTTCTGTACCCCCACCCCAAACATCCTATGGGGCCAAACTAGGATTTGAACTGGGCCCTGAACAGGCATACCACTTTTCCTTTTTGTATCTCAATGGTTAGAAGAGATGTTGTGTTACAAACCATCTTAACAAACTAACTGCTGAATTAGTGTTTCAAACAAAAATTACGCTCTACTCATCCTGTGAGTGAACAGGGTCATAGCACTGCTTTGTTAATGACTAGAAGAATATTTCCAAGTACTAGGCATCGGCATTAGACTTTTAGACAAACACATTGTATGCTCATTTTTGAAATATACAATCTTTTAAAGCACTTCCAAAGTAATTATAGAATTCTCTATTTCTTTTATCTCAGTTTTGGATATTACTTGATGGTGGAACATGGGAGAAATAGAAGGCACATACAGAGTATTGCAGACTCCAGGTTCTCGTTTGGGAGTTCAGAAAAACACTGGAGTAAGCACACTGGAGCCAGGACAAAACTTCTCCACAGCCATATCTTCAATGCCTGCTAAAAGTCATGATCGGTCTGTACAGCTCAAGATAAAGCTTTTGGATAACACAGTGGAGGTATTTGATATTGAGGTAAGGAAAACACTTATGCTGCAGTCGGTAAAGTTTTAGATATATTTTTATTTAAAATATTTATAAGTCTGCATCTCTCTTGGGCAACTTGGAGCCCAAGGTGGCCATGAGATTAAAAGCTATATATGTCACAAAAGTTTAAAATATCAGAATATTAAAACTGCCAGCAGAAACCTTATCAGTAATATGCATAAGAGACTCCTGCCCATAAACATCAAGAGGCTGCATAAGTTTCCCTCAAGTTATGTCTTATAGCCCTTGCAAATTTGCAGGGGAGATGGGACTTCCCTAATTTATTCTGGAAGGCTGTTCCATAGGATTGCTACAGAGACAGCAGGCAGAAATGAAACACATCTTTACGGGGCTTGGAATAACCTACAGATGCTGCTGAACAAATTTGCTGCATGGGTTCATATTGGGAGAGATGGTCCTTCAGGTATGTGTGTCACTTTAAAGGTAACACTTTAAAGGTTAGCACCAGCCCTTTGAACTGAGCTTGGAAACCAGCAGGTAGCCACCGCAAAGACTGCAAAATAGGTGTGATATGATCCCTGCAGCCCACCCATGTAAAAAGCAGGCTGCTGCATTTTGCTTTAATTGCATTTTCAGAAACATATTCAGTGTCAGCCTCTGACGAGGACGCTACAGTAGTAAAGCCTTGTGGTTACAGTAGTAAAGCCTTGTGGTTTTTATACTTATAATGTTTAATCCCTCCCTTTTTTTCCCTGTACCCCTTCAATTATATAAATAAAATTTATATATATAAAAAAAAGCCTTGTGGTTACTGTTGTATGGATTAGACATAGCCCCATTGACAGTCTCCAAATAAGGGGAAGCTTGCAGACCAAATATAGTTTATAAAAAGCCCTTTTGGTCAGTGCAGACACCTGTATATTTACTAGTACTGTAAAAAAAACATAGGTCATTGGTTCTTGTAGGTTATCCGGGCTGTGTAACCGTGGTCTTGGAATTTTCTTTCCTGACGTTTCGCCAGCAACTGTGGCAGGCATCTTCAGAGTAGTAACACTGAAGGACAGTGTCTCTCAGTGTCAAGGGTGTAGGAAGAGTAATATATAGTCAGAGAGGGGTTGGGTTTGAGCTGAGTATTGTCCTGCAAAAGTATTGTCCTGTAAGTATCAAGATAATGTGCTAATGAGGGTATGGTATGTTAATATGGAACCATTGTATCCTGAAGTGATCTGTTAATGTGTGTAATCCAAAACTAATCTGTATGGCTATTGTTGAATGTTGTCTTTGTCTGGAGGTTTTTCAGGGCAGGAAGCCAAGCCTTATTCATTCTTAAACTCTCCTCTTTTCTGTTAAAGTTGTGCTGATGTTTATGAATTTCAATGGCTTCTCTGTGCAATCTGACAAAATAGTTGGTAGAATTGTCCAGTCTTTCAGTGTCTTGGAATAAGACCCTGTGTCCTGTTTGTGTCAGTCCATGTTCAGCCACTGCTGATTTCTCAGGTTGGCCAAGTCTGCAGTATCTTTCATGTTCTTTTATCCTTGTTTGTATGCTGCACATTATCTTGATACTTACAGGACAATACTTTTGCAGGACAATACTCAGCTCAAACCCAACCCCTCTCTGACTATATATTACTCTTCCTACACCCTTGACACTGAGAGACACTGTCCTTCAGTGTTACTACTCTGAAGATGCCTGCCACAGTTGCTGGCAAAACGTCAGGAAAGAAAATTCCAAGACCACGGTTACACAGCCCGGATAACCTACAAGAACCAATGAACTCTGACCGTGAAAGCCTTCGACAAAACATAGGTCAGTTTTCTGATGTTTGTAGGCAACATTTTTCTTCAGAAATTTAGGGTGACTCTCCATTGCAAATGGATGTACATTTCCTTTTGTTGCAAACTTGTGTGAGATTCTTCTGTATATCCTACCTAAGCAGCACCTACGTAAAGTTACTAAAGATAGAAGATCTAGCATAACTTCAGGTTTGGTTTTGCAACGAAGTATAGATTTTTATCTTGAATATGTGACTCTTTATAAACATGTTTTCCCACAATGAGAGCTTCTCAGATGTGTCATTCAATGTAGGCAGTTTGGGTTAGATACTATACTAAAGAACACCTCTGCTATTTGATGCAGATCAGTAACTTTAAAGATGTTATGTGATTGAGAAAGAGAGAAAAAAACACCTCTTCTTGTGTTCTGTGTGAATTTCCCCCCTTCCCCCATCTCTTCACTATTTGGCTTTGTGTTTAACATGTCACTGTTACTAACCCAGTTAGAAACAAACAGGTTATCTACATAAAATGCTTTCAGAAGGTGAATTTAATCGGTCTACATTAATCTAACTACATCAATCTACATTACTCAATCTACATTAATCTATCTACATTATTGACAAGACTAGTAGAAGCAGAGGAGAACAAAGAATTTTCTAGAGGTGGCTACTTGAGATCATGTACAAGCTGATATGCCATCAGCTATTCAGGTGCTTCAACTATATACCACATACTCCACCCCTCACAAATGACATAGGAAAAACATTATTACCTCTTGAAAAATTACTGGATATTAGAGTGGTCTGTGGTTATTTTTTCTAATTACTAGGGTTTGTTTAATAACTGCATTGCATTTCAGTTAAATTTGCTCATCTGTTCAGTATGTGAAATTAAAATTCACGGTTAACATTTCTGGGCAGGCTGCATTATTCAGATAAAATTGCTTTGTGTATTTCTTTCATTTTGGAGACTGTTATCCCCATTTGGTTAAATTTAGGGTGCAGTATTCAGATCTTATTGTTACATCAGCATGGTTTGTATGCAACTTCGATAGACCTGATTTGCAAATATGTATGCTTTGTTGTTGTCGTCTTATGTTGGTTTTTACTGTCTGTTTCACTTGAAGTCTTATCTGTATATGCTTGACCATGACTCACCACATTCTGAGGTAAAAAAAGCAGGAACTGATTTTGAACCTTAGAAGGTTCTTTATTGAGCCATTCAGGAAGTAATCTAGAAGTTTTTGCACTAGCCTGTGATTTCCTGTGGGTTATTCAGAAAAACTCAGCTGCTGACTGGAGGGAGATGGAAAAGATAAATACATAAGTGTACAGTTATCATGGAGACTTGCTGCTTGAAAGGCAGCTGGGACAGAGAAGATTGAAAATAATTTCATCAGCTGCAAAGTTACTACTTTGAGAGCCTGTGCTGCAAAGTTACTACTTAACAACATCAGTATACTGAATATAGTAATTTTCTGGTCAGCATTTGACAAAAGGCCAGCATTTCTTACTGCTCCCAAAGAAGGAAACAGGCTAAATTCAAGTTTTTAAAAATATTCTGATTCTTCTTTTGCTCATTCTTCCATCAGGCATTGGTTTTATCATGAAGGCTTTTTTGTATTTTGTGAAAATATTAACAGCCTTAAATATGCAGGATGTGGAAGGATAGGCTGATTTAAATCCCATTAAACCCTATACTACAAGAGTCTAAATGCTGTCAGCATAGTCAGTGTCTTGTTGCCTGAGTAGGGGAAAATAGACAAAATTCCAGAGACAATCAGTGCCAGATGTTTGTCATGACTCTGAGTACTCTAAATATGGCCAGTGAGCTTATTTTTGTCTTCCCTTAGAAGAGAGTTAGTAATTCATGGCTGTGGATATTACAGGCTCTTTTAAAGAAAGCAATTTAGGCTTTCCATTCTCTCTGTTATTTGGTCTGCTATACTGTTTAACCTATTATTTTGTTAATGGCTTTACTTTGCTTTGAAATTGCTTTTGAGAGAAACCATTTTACCTCCCATGCTTTACTAGCTCCACACCTCTGTAGCCACGCAGCTGCTCCCCCCCACCCAGTACAACAAAAGTGAACTTTAGATTTACCCCTAAACAGAATTCTTTGGAATGAGTAGCAAGCTCGGGATTCAGGGATGTCCAATATGGAGCACCAACCAAATGCCTCTGGGGAGCCCAGCACCTATCACTTCAGAAGCCGAACAATGATTTGAAACTCGAATACCATTCAAAAAAAATTGGGGGTATTTTTTAAATTTTTAACTTTATTTTTAAAAAACTGAATAAAACAAGAGTCTAGAACAGAATTTGTGCTTGTATATTTTGTTGTTGAAGTATTTAGCAAACTAACTATATTCTAGACAGAAAAACATTCCATTTTACAAACTTTTTGGACTTTTGGCCGTGTAAAAGACAGGTGTTTTTTTTACTCAGACGAATACACTCTGACAGCTTCTCCAGCCACTCCTCCTCCTTTGGGATTATATTTTCCTTCCAATTTTGGGCAAGTATTGACCTTGCTGATGTTACTGCATTAAGCACAAATTCATGAACTTCTTTCAGAAGAAAATCCAAGCGATTCAACAAGAAAACCTTCGGGGATAATGGTAACTCTTTATACCTTGTGAGATAACCATAGCAATCATACACCAGAATTCCACTGCTCTGCTGTATTCCCACCATAAATGTATAAAATTTGCATTAGCTGTTCCACATATTCAGCAATCCCCATTGTGTGTGTGTAAAGTGCCGTCAAGTTGCAACCGACTTATGGCAACCCCTTATGGACTTTTCAAGGCAAGAGACGAACAGAAGTGGTTTGCCAGTGCCTTCCTCTGCATATCAGCCCTGGTATTCCTTGGTGGTCCCCCATCCCAATATTAACCAGGGCTGACCCTGCTTAGCTTCTGAGATCTGACGAAATCAGGCTGTACCATGCTGCCTTCCCTCTCAATCCCTATTAGCCCCTTGATAAAGTTTTGCCAATTTAGAGGTGACATTCAAATTTGTCACTTCAGCTAACTGAAGCAATAGGCTGCTACAATGAAGTCATCAATCTGAGTCTGTTGTCAACTTGCTAGATGTACTTAAGCAATCCTTGCAGCCTAGAGACAAGATTAGCCTACCTTACAGTGTTGTTGTAAGGATTATAGCAAGACAATGCATGTGAAGATCTCTGCTGGCTCAGACTTTTAATCCACATCTAGTCTATTCTGTTAAACGCAGTGGCCAGCCAGATGCCTCCAGGAGACCCATAGACAGGATGCAAATATGGTAGCTGTCCAGTATTCTTCCTCTGCCAGCATCAACTGATATTCAGAGGTCAGTTTCCTCTGAACATGAAAGTTCCATTTAGCCAACATGGCTGATAATATTTGATGGACATATTCTTGAATTTGCCTTTTAAAAAGTAATTGACGGCCCTTGTAAGGACAGAAAGGTGGGATATAAATTTTGTAAATAAAAATAAAATTTAACATACCAATACTATTAATACAGCTCTATACAGTGATTCTGAAAATGTTCGAGGCATTCCACATCTCAGGCACTGGAGTTTTTAAAAGCATTTCAGCACCTTTTAAAAAAATCTTTAACTTTTCATGCCTTGGATAGGAGAAGGAAGAAGATCTGGAAGGAGGAACGGGAAAGTAGCAAATGAGCATCTCTTAATTTGTGGTCATCAAAGTTCTTTTAAGAGTTTAGGGTTGCTTTTTAAAGGCAGAAAGTAGGTTACATTCATACTCAAGTGGGTGTAAGGAAGGCAAATTCTAGAGCAGGTCTGACTGTGTATTTTTAAATTCTGGGATATAACTGTCCCCTAAAAACAGTTGCTGCAAGCCCCAGGATGGAGTTGCTCACATTGCTTTTAAGCCATAATCACGCTCCACAAAGAGCTCCATTTGGCGATGTTGCTTCAGGTTAGAAAAAAGTCCCAAAGCTACACTTGTGTGTATCTGTGCTCCACTATACTCCAGTCTTTCTCACCCCAACCCAGTATTGCTCCTTCCCCATCAGTTCCTCCTGCTGTGCCTTTGTGACACATCGTATGAGCTTAAAATGACATGATGTACAATAGTCTGGGTCTTGCTGTCCCACTTTCTATCAATCCAAGTAGAAACATGGTAGGAAAACTTTGATAAAGCTTTAAAGCATGCAAGATAGTTTGTATTTTTCTCTGCTGAAATCTTGAACTTCCCAATTTGTGAAAAGCAAACTTACCTTTTTATAGGTGGGTGCTCTTTTTATAAGTTGATTGTGGAGCTGCCTGAATAGTAGTCCCTTTGTTGCTAAATATACTGTGCAACTATATGTTTCTGTTATTGTACTAAAATAGAATCCCACTCGCTATGCCTACTGTGTTTCGTGAGCATCAGTAGGATTATTTTGTCCTTTCTATTATTTTTAATATTTTATCCTCCTGTTTAGTCTGCCAGGGGCCTTTACAGTGTCTTAGAATAGAACTGTAAAGCAAGAGTAAAATGACATGACATTGTGACAGTGGGAGAGACTTTGGTAGAAACTAGTTTTATGTGCTGGAGAAGAATGTGATTTATGAACAGAATTAAAATGCAAAACTGATAATTTGGTTTCAGCATGTCATCTAAAATAATAATTCATATATGGATCCTATAGACTTCTTTAAACTTGTAGAAAAATTCAAGTAGTGCTTATATTTAACAAATGTGTTTGACAGTAGTTTAGAATTAATTTTTATAATCTCGTTGAGTTTTTCATAGGCGTTATAACATTCTGGAATTTCTTTGGGTGTTTGAAATTTTTTATACACAGTTACGATGTGAGAGTTTTGAGAACAATTTAAAAACTGAGGTAATAGAGCATGTTGTATAATTCTCTGGGAGTCTCTAGAATAGCCTGGGAGACCAAAATGGCTGTTGTGAATACATTTGCATGCTTATCCAGCCATCCTGTGGGGATATGTTTTTTTTTTTTTAATATAAATTTTATTGGGTTTTATGATAGAAATTTTCCATTGCATTAAACAACATCTATAACAATATCAAATTTCAATTCTAACCTAAAGTTGTTATAATTCCATATCATATAATAAAAAAGAGAAAAGAAAAAAGAAAAAAAGAAATGGAAAATTTTTTGACTTCCCCTTCACCTCTATCTGCCTCTTAATAAAAAGTTCATCCCGTCATAGGTAATCTAATCTTAATAAAATATCAATACCATATATAAAAAACCATAATCTGTTAGTAAATATAATTATGCTTATTCAATATAAAAAAAATCAAAAATAATCCTCTGGATCAGATTAGAAAATATTCTTCCATTCTTCCCAATTTTAACTCATATTCACAATAATGCATCCACGCCCCCCATTCCCCCAAAAACCGAACGTCATTTTCTTCATTTAGAATAGCTGTGAGTTTTGCCATTTCTGCCACTTCAAACATTTTAACAATCCAGTCTTTTTTCTCGGGAGTTTCTAGCCCTTTCCATTTCGCTGCATAAAGCAGTCTCGCAGCTGTTGTGGCATAAATCAAAAAAGTTCTTTGTGTTGCTAAGTCGTCTGGAATCATACTCAATAACATCATTTCTGGTGTTTTGGGTATATTCTTTTGTAGTATTAATCTCAATTCATTATAGATCATGTCCCAGAAGTCTTTGGCTTTGTCACAGGTCCACCACATGTGATAAAAGGAACCAATTTCTTTGTTACATTTCCAACAAGTAGGGGACATCGTTTTATAAATCTTTGCAATTTTCTTGGGTGTTAGATACCATCTATACATCATTTTATAAATGTTTTCTCGCACTGACTGTGCTTTTATTCCTTTTAAATCTTTAGACCATAATCTTTCCCATTTATTTAAAACAATATCATGTCCCACATTTTGAGCCCAATCGATCATAGTTGGTTTAATCGTGTCCTGCTCACAGTATATTGTTAAAAGGAGATTATACATTTTAGAAATCAGCTTTGTATTATTGTCTAGTAGAATCCTTTGAAAAGGAGATTTTTCTTTAGAGAAACCTTTTTTTGCATCTTGTACAAAAACTGATTTGATTTGGTAATATTGAAGCCATTGTAAATCATCCTTAAGAAGTTGAAAGTCTTTTAGTGAGCATTTCTTTCCTTCCCAATTAATTAGATCTTGATAAGTAATAAATTTGTCTGGTCTAAGTGGGCGCAAAGTTAGCATTTCTTGGGGCGATATCCACATCGGTGTTTCTGGTTCCAAAATGTGTTTATATCTCATCCAGATACGAAGTAGAGAGGACCTGATTATATGATTACGAAATGTTGCTTGTAATTTAATTTTATCATACCACAAATAACCATGCCATCCACTTAAGTTATTATAACCTTCCAAGTCTAACAAACGTACATTTGACAAATTCATCCAGTCTTTTAGCCATACTAAAGCTACCGCTTCAGCATAGAGTTGAAAATTAGGCAGTGCTAAACCTCCTCTAGTTTTTAGATCCACCAAGTATTTATAAGCAGTCCTTGGTTTTTTTCCTTGCCAGATGAAGTTTGAAATGTCTTTCCTCCAAGTTTCAAAATATTTAGTTTGTGATATTATTGGTAAATTTTGGAATAAGAAGAGCATCCTCGGTAAGACATTCATTTGGATCGTTGAGATACGTCCCATTAATGACAATTTTTTGTTTGACCATATAATCATATCAGTTTTAATCTTACCCCATAACTTGAGGTAGTTGTTGGTTAACAGATCTTTATTCTTTGCAGTAATCCAAATTCCCAGGTATTTAACTTTGTTAGCTTTCTCCCAGCCAGTATATGATATAAATTCCTGTTGTTGTATTTCCGATAAATTTTTAAATATTATCTTTGTTTTTTCTTGATTCACTTTAAAGCCTGATACTTTTCCAAAATCATCCAAAGTCTCCTGAAGTATATTCATTGACTGTGTTGGGTTTTCCAAAATTAGCAGTAGGTCATCCGCGAATGCTCTCAACTTAAATTCATGTTTTTTAATTCTTAGCCCGCGGATGTCCTCCATACTTCTTAGTTTCACACATAGCGGTTCCAACACCAACAAAAATAAAAGTGGAGACAAGGGACATCCCTGTCTAGTCCCTTTCGTGATTTGGCAGTTATCTGACATTGATTCATTAACCAAAATTTTAGCTTGTTGGGAGGTATAAATAGCCGATATACCTTTCTGAAAACGATCTCCAAAGTTCAATTTATCCAAAATCCGTTTCATGAAGTTCCAAGAGACCATATCAAAGGCTTTTTCTGCATCCAAAAATACAAAAGCCGCAGTTTGTTGAATATTCTGGTCATAATATTCCAGTGAATCTAGTAAAATTCTTACATTGTCTTTTATTTGCCTTCCTGGTATAAAACCTGCTTGGTCCTCATGTATAAGATCCTTAATAAATTGCTTTATCCTACATGCCAAAACCGAAGCAAAAATTTTGTAATCCACATTTAAGAGCGATATAGGTCTGTAATTAGATGTTTTTTCTGGATCTCTTCCTTCTTTGGGTATCAGTGATATAAATGCGTGTGACCAAGTCTCCGGGGATGTTCCCTCGTCCAAAATTGCATTGTAAAGTGAACCAAAAAATCCAACCAAATTGTCACTAAATGTTCTATAAAATAGTGCAGTAATTCCATCTGGTCCAGGTGTTTTATCCGTTTTTTGTCTCAGTATTGCTTCTTGTATTTCTTCCCTTGTTACTGGAGCTTCAATACATTCTCTCTGGGTCATTGACAAAGCTTTCATCTGTATTGAGTTTAGAAATTTATCTATTTTCTGTTTTGGAGTATTTTCTTTCTGATATAACTTAGAGTAAAATGAAACAAATTCTTTCTGAATTTCTGAAGTTGAATAGACTGGTCCTTTAGCAGTTTGGATTTTTGTTATAATCTTCTTTTGAAATGAGTCCTTCAGTTGTGTTGCTAAAAATTTTCCTGGTTTATTTGCATATTCGAAATACTTTTGTTTAGCAAGTTTCAGATTTTTATTCATTTCCTCCATTATTACCAAATTTAATTGGTGTTTAGATGCAGAAATCTGTATTTGAATTTCTCTTCTCTCCTCTTCCTGTGTTACCATTACCAATTTCTGCTCCAATTTTTGTAAATTCCAAAGTATGTTGTTTGTAAATTGCATTTGAGTCTTCTTCCAGGCCGAGTGTTTCTGTATCATAAAACCTCTCAGAACAGCTTTGAATGCGTCCCAAACTGTATTTAAAGAAGTTTCCCCATTAAGGTTAATTTCAAAAAAGTCTTTCATTAAAACCTGTAATTCCTTTTGTATCTTGTTGTCCTTTAACAGTTTATCGTTCATTCGCCATCTAAATGCTTGTTTATTGTTCCAATCAAAGGTAACAGGATTGTGATCAGAAAAAGTTCTAGGTAAAATATGAATTTTACGTAGTTGCGTGAAAATTGATTTACTGGCCCATATCATATCGATTCTGGAGTGTGAATCATGTCTTGCTGAATAAAAGGTGTATTCTTTAGCTGTTGTATTCATTGTTCTCCAAATGTCTTGTAATTCTAATTCTGAAGCCATGGCAAAGAAAGTTTTAGGCAAGCATCCATCATTGATATCTTTTGCTTTTGATTTTTTGTCCAGGGATGGGAGAATAATTCCATTGAAGTCGCCCATCAATAAAATTTGGTCTTTTGCGTACTGGGCTATCAGGTCATGTAATTTTTCATAGAAGGATTTTTTCCCTTCATTGGGTGCATAGATTCCAACCACTATTGTCCTTTGTCCCAATATTTTAGTTCTGATAATTACAATTCTTCCTTCATTGTCTTTATATACTAGTTCTGGACAGAGACTGGGGTGGGCATAGATTACCACTCCCTTTGTTTTAGTTTTAGCAGAAGCAATAAATGCTTGTCCAAGCACCTGTTTCTCCAAGTATTTTTTA
The DNA here is from genome assembly GCF_029931775.1 of Euleptes europaea. Classification (NCBI taxonomy): domain Eukaryota; kingdom Metazoa; phylum Chordata; class Lepidosauria; order Squamata; family Sphaerodactylidae; genus Euleptes; species Euleptes europaea. Next base: position 44,447,851 of record NC_079316.1, read on the forward strand.
TGCTTTGAAGCTATATGGGTTTCTTGTAGGCAAATTAGGGAGTATTTATATTTCTGTAGATATTTGAAGATTCTGGCCCTTTTAGTTTTCTCATTCAGTCCATTTACATTCCAAGAAATTGCTTTTGCCATAATGTAGTGTTTTTTAGCAAAATAAAAAGTCTATAGTTTGGTACCACCTTCTGCACCCTGCATCCTGTGGGGATATGTTAACTTGCTTTGGGTTCAAGAACAAAGTTGTGTATGTGGGCAGTGAACTGTGATTCTCCTCTGTGAAAAGCCTGGAATAGTAAAATCAATTGTAAAATGTCATTATTGGTATGATATTATAGTTATGGAGCAAAGGATTGGAATTCAGAGAGCGACATCAGGCTCACCCCAAAATGTGGAACTTAACTTTATCTTCTGTATGGCTGAACTCTTAAGTCATAGGCTGCTGTTTCTGAAATTATTCTCTGTTGAAGACAGCCATGGGATGGTGCTGCTGAGAAAAGGAGCCATGCATTCTCCTTGGACATATGAAAATAGTTGTGTGGTTCTCTGTATCATTGCCAATATCTAATTTGGGTACAGCCTTATAAACACTTTGTAGACTTTAGCTGTGAGCCAGAGAACTTGCAGGAACAGCAGAAGGATGTACATATCTCTGGAAAGGGATACATTTTGTGTATTTGCTTCTGGTGAGCAGAGGGTAATGAATTGGTACCCGCCAAACACTTCTGCTGAAGAAATGTTTTCTGTCAGTACAGTGAGACTTTCTCATTCTCCTCCTCCATACAGCCCCAAATGCCCCCCTAATGCTGCTGCTGGGGTAGAGGGACTCCTAGGAACAGAATAAGAAGAGAGTTGAAGGTCTGCAGTTGGAGGGGAGAATTGGTAAAGATTGCTCATCCAGCCCCTTTCATTGGTGAAAATCCACCACAGGATCCACCCCAGTGCTTAAGGTTGTGAATGTACTATTGAGTACAGGCTTTACCTTGTGCATTCTCTCAGATCAAAATTCTGTGCCAAGAGAAGCTAAATTCTTACAGCATGAAGCTGCATGTTAATGTTGCATGACTTATTCTGCAAACCATGGGCAGGGCTTAATTTGAGACATAGCTCTCCTGGGATCAGCCGCACCCTACTTTTGGTTGTCCTGGAACGAATTTGCATTGCTGACCAATTCTGACCCAGCAAGCATATTTGCGAAATAAAACAGTCCACTAGCACCTTAGACTAGCACAATTTATTTCCGCATAGGTTTTTGTGCTTCAGAGCTCACTTCATCAGATGTATGAAGTGTTTATATAAATGAGCTGACCTACTGGAGATACAACAGAAAGGTGGCCAGCAGGGCAGGGAGATAATCACTTCACTCAGTTGGTGAGGGCCACTCCCAAGGCAAGTAGGATTAACATAAAATCTAGTACAGGATGAAACAAGATAAACTGATACTTTAGGTGGTTACAGAGTTACAGCTGATCTAATTAACATATGTAAAAAGTGGAATATGCAGTTAAGCGAGGAATCCCAGTTCTTTGTTAAGACCTGGGTGGGGGAATAGTCTTGAGTTTATTGTGTGTGTTATGTGCCATCAAGTCGCTTCCACCTTTAACAGCCTTGCTTAGGTCTTGCAAAATGAAAGGCATCCTTTATTAAGTTAATCAGTCTCATGTTGTACCTTCCTCTTTTCCTACTGCCTTCAGCTTTTCTTAGCATTATTGTTTTTCCCAACGAGTCTTGTTTTATCATGATGCGACCAAAGTATGATAGCCTCAGTTTAGTCATTTTAGAATTTACTAATGAATTCTAGTTCATCAATTTCATGTTGGATCCAACTACCTACGGTTTTTTTTTGGGGGGGGGTGAGAACAGTGACTCTTAGATCAGCAACAGAATATCATAGATTAGAAGCTGCTACAGTGGTAGTTCAGTTTTTAAAGTGCTTTAAAAAACTTTGGGATAGTTAAGGAAACAAGGCTGACCAAAATAATCTCACCAGGTGCCTAAGTGTGCTATGTAGGCTCAAGCCCTATATAGGGCTGAATTTTATTTTGGATTCTTCTACACCTGCTTAAAATTTCTAAGCACTTGGAATCTTACTAGCCCTATTTAGTACTATTAAGTTAGATCCTGTTGATGAATTAAGTGCTGGTTTGAGGTAATTTGTCGCTTAACATTTAAATATTTCAATCGTGGAAGTGATTGAACTAAAGTGAACTGAATAAGAACATTTTCAGTCAGAAAATTACAAATTGTTTTACTCAGGGAATCCTGACACGGTTTGCAGCTTATCTGGCTATTGCCGTAATAATAAAATCATTCATACTCGGGGAATGACAAAAACAGAAGAAACAGGGTTGCTTTAATAGCGAGGTGAGATGTAACACTGGCAGACGGGCTATAATGACTGAGAAATATCAATCAAACTTCAGGGAATGCCTATTAACATAGCAGTCATTCAAGTTTATGCCTCCACTACAGATGCTGATGAGGAAGAAATTGGAAGCTTTTATGCAAGTGTCCAGGAAGAAATTGATGACACACCTAAACAAGATGTAGTAATAATCATAGGTGACTGGAAAGCAAAAGTAGGGAACAAAGAATCAAATATTGTTGGCAAATTTGGGCTAGGAGCACAAAATGAAGTAGGAGAGTGACTCATAGTTTTGTGAAGACAACAGTTTGTTCATTGCAAACACATTTCAGACAACCAAATAGACGATTGTATATGAGGACATTACTGAACGGCCAATATAGAAATCAAATAGATTACATAATTGGAAGCAGATGATGAAGAAACTCTATTATCTGGCAAAGCCCCACCACTAGCTTCTGAGGCCTTTTCCTCTTCAGTAGGTTCTTTGGCAGGAGGCTGTTTAGCTGGTTTAAAGAGCTCTGAATCATATCTTCTTAGGAATTGTTCAGCCTTGCTGGTATGTGTAATTTTAAATCTTTTAGCCTTGAAGAGAAAAGAGATGCCTTGAGGAAATTCCCATCTGAATTGAATCCCGTTGAGTCTCAATCATTCTACAATCTCTGAAAAATGTTTTCTTTTTCCAAGCAATCTTCCTGGAATTTCCTTCATCAATCTCAGAGGGGTACCCTCTATTCTAAGTGGGAGTTTATAGTGGGTGCTGAGAATAAGGTCACGATGGCTCCTGGAAAAAAGCTGCACTAGACAGTCTCTTGGTACTTTGTTTTTGGTTGCAAAAGAAGAGTTAATCCTGTAGGCCATTATAATCATCCCTTCAACAACTTCCTCTTCTTGCAAAAAATCTGCCAAAAGTACTTTTAGATATCCTTTTAAGTCTTTTCCTTCTATTTTCTCCTTCAAACCACGAATATGAATAGAATTTTCCTTAATCTTGAGTTCAATCATTGCCATTTGGCCATCTCTTTTTTCATCTTTCTCCTGGGATGCTTCCAATGACATTTCCAAAGTGTCCACCCTCTTTTTAATATCCTTATTCTGTTCATTTTTTAAAAGCTTGGTCTCCACTTTATTCTGACGCACAGTCAAGGACGTAATTGAGTCTTGTAAAGCTGTTATTGCAGCTGTGTTTTGTGAGATGGTCATTGAATTTTGAGAGATGGCAGCAGTGTTTTGACTCAGTTCCTGCTTCATTTCTGTAACCTCCTGGTATGTTTTAGTTAAGAGTTCATGCAAAGAATTGAGAGTCACTTCTGGCTTTGGTTTAGGAGTCATCCTTGCTGCAACAGGTATTCCTGAAGAGGGTGAATTGGCTGGTGTTATTATGTTAGAGGCAGAAGCTCTGCATTGCTGAGGGATTTGCTATACCTGGAGCTGTTTTGAGTCTTTGAGGAATTCCCTGGAATGCGTCTCCTTTTTCTCTCCCATTGATCCTAGGAGGTTGAATAGAAACAAATTTGTAATCCACGGGGGGGGGGGGGTAAAGTTTCTTGCTTAGCCCATTAATTTGGGAATATTAGTAGCGATTAAAAAAAAATCAGTTGAAAAACTGACCTTAGAGAGAATTCTCACATTAACTTCATTACTGTTAATATTTCATGCCAGTAGTTTTTCCGTCTTAGGTTTTAAACTGATGTTTCAGCCGCTGACAGAAAACTTTTTCAAACTGCGTCACAGATGGTAGAAGGCTAGCAAAAAGCCAAGTTTCGTTTCAAAGTTGCGTAATGAAGTTATAGTCAATTTGAGAGCTGTCTTCTATAAAGATAAAACTGTCATACACCTCAGTTTTGGCTTTAGTAAAAGTATAATCAAATAAAAGTGAAACTTGCTGTTTTTACAATCGGAGTCTTTCCACTGCGTTTCCCGGCTGCCGCTTTGAAGATGGCGCCCGCTCCATGGCTAAGTCCGTCAGAGCGACCACCGCCAATTTCTCGGCGGCTAGCACTACAATGACGAGCCACCTGCCCGCGACCGATTGAGCATCTCTTAGACCGAGGAGTGCCGCTTGCCAGATGGTAGGGGGCGAGTTTCTAGGCCCCGGACAGCTTCCAGCCGGAGTGCAAAGCTTCACACTTCCAGTGATGGATCCGTTCCATTGTTTTTTCTTATCAAAAAATAATAATAATTTATTAAAAAGAAAGAAAGAAACTCTATTATCTCTGCTAAAACTAGACAAGGAGCCAAATGTGGTACAGACCATGAATTGTTAATATTGAAAATTAAATAAAGCTGAAGAAAAACACCAAAATATTCATAGTGCCAAAATACAATCTAAGCAACCTTCCTGAATAATTTAAAGACCATGTGAAGAACAGTAATGTAAGTTCAAGTGAACTGTAATGTAAGTTCAAGTAAATGTAAACCAGAACAACTATGGGTGGATTCTAGAGATATTATCAAGGAAGAGTGTGCAAAGACTATTCTTGTAGCCAAATGAAATGAAAAGTCTTGATGGATGACCGAGGAAACTCTTAAAATTGCTGAAGATAGATGAGAAGCAAAAGTAAAAGGCAACAGAAATAAAAGTCTAAATGTAGTGTTCCAGTACTTGCACATAGAGACAAAGAGAGCTATTATGATAACCTGTTAAAGAAATAGAAGGGAACAACAACAAATGAAGAACAAGAATCTGTTCCACAAGATCCAAGAAATCAATTAATTTACATTCCAATTCCAAAAACGGAGACGTCAAAGACTGCAGCAATTATCAGACCATCGCATTAATTTCTCACACAAGTAAAGTATTGCTCAAAATCTTACAACAGATTGCTACCATATATGGAATGAGAAATGCCTGATGTTCAAGCTAGACTTGGAAGAACGCTAGAAATCATATTGCACATTTACGTTGGTTACTGGAGCATACGAGCAAATTTCAGAAAAAAATCAGCTTGTGTTTCATAGATTACAGCAAAGCTTTTTACTGTGTGAGTCTTGAAAAGCTGGTTTTAAAGGAGATGGGTGTGCCACAGCATTTGATTGTTTTGATGTGCAACCTGTACTCTGGACAAGAGACTACTGTTACGACAGAATATGGAGAAACGCAGTGGTTTCCAATTGGCAAATGTGTCAGACAAGGGTATATTTTATCTCCCTGTCTCTTCAATCTACTCGCAGAACATATCATAAGGAAAACTGGATTAGATTTAGATTAAGGTGGAGTGATAATTGTGGGGAGGAACATTAACAATTTGAGATATGCCGATGATACCACATTACTGGCAGAAAATAGCAAAGATTGAAATGAACTGGTGCAAGTTAAAGCAGGAAGTGCCAAAGCAGGACTACAGCTGAACATCAAGAAGACAAGAGTAATGACTACTGGGGAATTACTTTAAGGTTGTCAACTTTAAGGTTGACAATGAGGAAATTGAAATTATTCAAGACTTTCTATTCCTTGGCTCCATCATCATCCAAAAGGGAGACTGCAACCAAGAAATCAGAAGGCGATTGTGACTGGGAAGGGCAGCCATGAAGGAGCTAAAAAAGTAGATTCCTTTGAAATGTGGAGTTGGATGAGAGTTTTATGGATACTACGTACCACCAAAAAGACAAATAAGTGGGTTCTAGATCAAATCAACTGAACTGTCCCTAGATGCTAAAATGACTAAACGGAGGCTGTCGTACTTTAGTCACATTATGAGAAGGCAAGACTCACTGGAAAAGACAATAATGCTAGTAAAAGTGGAAGGCAGCTGGAAAAGAAGACCCACCCTGAGATGTATTGACTATAAAAAAAGCCACGGCCCTCAGTTTTACAAGACCTGAGCAAGATTGTTAATAATAGGACGTTTTGGAGGACATTAATTCATAGGGTTGCCATGAGTTGAAAGCGACATGACGGCACTTAACACAAGCCCACATACAGAGACATAGGAGTTAGCCCCTTCAAATAAAGTGGCTGATTAAAAATTGAAACTTGAAATGAGTGTTGATTCTTTTTGTATTTGGCTTGTAGTTTTTGAGCCTTTAGAAGTTACCGGTATTTGCTATCAACCCTGTAAAACAGTAGCTTAGAAAAATGACCAAACATCAGGTACAACTTCTCCGCAACCCTGTAAGCTCTAAGGGAGTAGCTACCTCAGCTTTTGATTTGGTGGGAATCATGGTATTATGTTCCATGAGAAGAGAATTTGCCTAGAATGAATTAGTATATAAATATGTTTTGAAGTATAGGTAAGTAGTTTGACTGAACATTATGGTGGTATAGTTAACTAAGAAAAGGAATAACTGAAGTTAACCCAGATCTTATGTTCTTCAAAGTCTGAGTTGAGTATTCTGTTAATATTGCATTCTTATTTCCTAACACTAGAACTGCATTCCTGTAGAATTAAAGCAATAATGCTAACAGCTGTAGAGAGATTGGGTCACTGCTCAAGAATGCAAACTGTTCGGAAAGCATGAAGGTGTTGTTAGTAAGTCTTTAAAAGCTTTATATGTGTAGTAAACTAGAAGTGGGATATTGTATATGAAAGTGATTATGTTTCTAGAAAAGTAAGTTACATGTTGTTCCATTACTAATGCCTGAACCACTGTAAAATCTCTTCAGATGGTATGCAACTGTAATGCAATAGAAGCTATTGCTTGCCTCTGAAAGGCAGAAAAATGGCTCCAGATGGCAGAAATGTAGGATCAAGGAGTCTTTTGCTGTTGGTGCATAGCATTAGGTTACATTGAGCACAAAGCTAAGAGAATTGCCCTTTCTTGAACCCTGTGGCCCTCTGAACTTGCACCGAAAGTTTCCAGTCATACCTGATGGCATTGGCTTTTTAGCCAGTGGAACCGAGGATAGAAAAACTTGTCAATTATAGGAAGTGGGCAAATGGAAGGAATAAATGACCTTACTCTTCGTAGGAGACCTAGAACGTATATCCTAGTTGGCAATATGAAAATTTTCCTTGTGTGTGCGCTCCTACTCCTTCAGATGTGCTTTTTGGGACTGGTCAAGTTAGGCAATCTTCAGAAACTGGTCAAGAACAGTTTTTTCTGCAACAGGGTGGAGTATAACATTATGCAAAGCATACGTACATAGCAGCTATATGCTGCTGGTGGAAAGGAAGTTGGCAGGAGAGAGTTTTGGAACAAATTGGTTGGATCCAAAGGATTACTTGTTCTGTTATCTTTCCATCTCTTCCTTACTGCTACAGCCTGTTGTCTTCTCCTGCTGGTGGGCGAGAGGCTGAGTTGGGAGCTCTCAAGAACAGCATGGGGTTTACATTTGGAGGGTGGGATTGGTGAAAATGGTGGAAGAAGACTTTGGATCTAGTTCTGTGTTTTTGTGATTTGGGAAACCAAAGATTTAACCAGGGCAGAGAAGTAGTAAGGGGTTTTGATTGACATAGATTTGAATAAACGTCCTCGTGTTTTTAATTGCTTAAGATTTTTTATGTTATCTACAAGTTGAAAACTAATGCTTTTATATCTGTTTGGCAGTGTGGCATATTGAAGGTATAAATACCATTGTTGATAAACAATATTTCTCATTAATAAATATGATTTTGCTCTGTCACCCAATTGATGTAGAAAACACAATTTCAAACATTTTTTAAATGTTGCCCTAGAAAATCCTTATTCTAGTCGCTCTGGGCAGCTTCAAGTTAAAAGCATGTCCTGGCCCGTGAACGCACTAGCAACTTACCTCGCTATTTATACGTGCCGAGTACACAAGCATCCAAAATGAAATAAAATTTCTGTTCCCACTGCGCCGCCTTTCTCCGCTTTTTTTGATAAAATCCACATGATTTCTGTTTCCACCGTGCCGCCTTTGTGACGCTTAAAGGGCTAAAGACCTTTCTGGCGGACAGAGCGGTCTATCAGCAGCTGTTAGCCCTGACAGCAAAGCATGGAACCTCCAGGCTCGGGAGCAGTAAACCTTTGCGGGCTGCCTCCCTGATCCTTCCGGAGACGCGGAAAGGAACGTGGTGCCAGAGGATGCGATCTGGCAAAGCCCTCACCGAGGCACCTTTACTCAGAAGCAAGCCCCACTGTGCGCAACAAAGGGTGGTGGGGAAAGGAAGGAAGGGGACTGGCCGGCTGGGGGGAACTGCAGCGGGGCGCGCCCGATCCCAGCCTAGGCGCCTTTACTCGCGAGGAAGCCCCAGCCAGGAGCACCTCCTTCCCTCCCCCGTTTGCACGCCTGCGATCCCTTCCCCCCCCCACCGGCCCTCAACGTCCGGCCCCTTCCTAGTTCAGCTCCACATCCTTCTCCCGCCAGCCTCTTTCTCCCCAGTCGCCAAAACGGTCCCTCCTCCTCCAGCCCCCCCAAACCCCCCTCCTTGCAAGACGTTCCTGCAACGACCTGTTGCATGTTCGCACTTCAAAGCTCCGTGTGAGGAAAATGTTTCATTTTAATAATTCGCCGTATAAGTGGATCCTCTTAACGTGGAGAAATTCTGCTGTGAAGACGTCTCCGAAATCCTTCGGTTGAGATGAAGTGCGAACATGCAAGGAAACCCCGCATAAATCGGAGCGGCAAACGTGCAGTGCGGACATGGCCCCTCATTTTACTTTAAAGTAGAATCTGTGTAACGTTGGGTGTAGTATTGTAATGATCCTGTAACTCTCCCACCACTGTTACGCTAACATATAAATACTTGGCAACATCTTATTGGGAAATGAACCAGAAAGAAAAATTTCTTTTGAAATATTTGTGACCTTTAAAGAATCTTACATAGGCATTCTGCATTGTCATCAAGATTGTAACCCTATAGTACAACATGAGAATTTCTTTTGTGTAGCTTGGACTGAAGCGTATGGGATGTTAAATTGGGAATGTAAAATGCATTTCTCAATTTTGTGAAAGGGCAGGAGCCCTTTTTTTCTTGGCATGGTTTTTTCTTGGCATATGAAGTGGAAATTTAAAAATGCAACAAACAACTGGAGGAGCTAAATGAATTTGCTAAAGGGAAAATTTCCTCTCTACTGTTAAGAATCCCAGAGATCAATTTTCCTGGCATATATTTAACTCCAGATCTCATAACATTCATTTTATCTTCAATGTTTGCCAGTATTCCTTTAATGTTATGCCTACTTCTTTGAGAAGAAAACAGTGTATTCTAAGTGAATAAATACCTAGTTAAATATGACCACATTTTTGCATGCATTTTTATGAGTTTGTTGGATAAACTTTTACTTCTAATAGTTTAGATTTCTAAAAGAACTAGTAGTTTAGATTTCTAAAATATTTCTAAATGCTACAGAAACAAATTGTATCTAGAAGCTGTTCCCAGAAAGTCCTTAAATATAAAATTTCTTGGTTATTTATATTTTAAGGCAATAGTTCCTCTTTAAACTCTGAGACCATGAAAACTGCAAGTTTGTAAATTTGGTTCAAACAACCATAGTAATTACCTGTTAATGATTGCTGCTTACTTAATCTGACAAAGTTTTGATCAGCCAAATGCTTTTGTGTTGCTTGATTTATTGCTATGTGATAGAATTCTATCTAGTGAACAAAGGGACATTTGGGCTTTCTGGTTCATAGGAAAGCATAGAAAACAGTCTGGGAATAACAGGAGTTACTAATGTGACTTGTAATGACTGGAAGCTAAAACGAATACAATTTTATCCATTCAGTAGGCTGCAGGTTGTATATCAAACTTTAGTTATGCTCTGTATCCAGGAGTGGACGCCCCACTCCTTGATATACCTGGGGACAAGTGGAAGACCGGCTGACCTGGATATGCCCATGGTCTTGGTCCTAGCATGCCTCTGGACCTGACAGCTGGGACAGTTCTGACAGGGGCATCTGGAAGCCTTACAATGGCCAGGGCAGATTGTGTGATCCACTGGTTTCAGCTGCAGTGGACAGCAGAGTGGGTGGCAGTGCCTCTGAGTGGCTATCCACTCCAGTGAATGCAGTGGCCTCTGTAGGCCTCAGCTGGCCACCAGGCCCAGTGATGGGCGGATGGGGAAAGGGGTGGAAACAGCCAGGCCACCCTCCAACCCAGGATGAGGTCCCAGAAGCCCTTGTCTCCCACGGCCCTTGCTCCATGCTCACTCTGTGTCTCTTGCTGTGCTTCCCTGCTTCCCCTGCTCACTTTTTTCACACACCCCAGGATCCTCTTGCCTGCCCTGTCACCACTCATACTTCTCTGCTGCTGGTTCCAGCTTATGGATTTTACTTACCCTTGCCAGATCTGTTGTCCTTCCATCCTTTCACTGTGAACCTGGGGTTTTCCTTGGATTTCCATAAACTTTTATCATAACCCTTTGTGCTCCATACCTTGTGGATTTTGTGGTCTGCATGGTCTCATACTTCACTATTAGATATCTGAATTGAATACAATGGTGCCCTTCTGGTCATGGAAGATTACTGTATGAGCAGAAGGGCACCAGTTGGATCTGATCCAGTCTGTTGGTTATATTGTATTCCGAACATCCTTTTGAACCCAGATTTTTATGCTTTATACCAGAATTTTAAAAAATCATGGAAGATTACTGTATGAGCGGAAGGGCGCCAGTTGGATCTGATCCAGTCTGTTGGTTATATTGTATTCTGAACATCCTTTTGAACCCAGATTTTTATGCTTTATACCAGAATTAAAAAAAATCTTATTCATATTCTTTAGAAATCTGAATGTTTAACTTCTTTATGATTTATATCCATTTGGGATGAAAACCTTGAGGTTTTGAGGTGATAAATGCTACTGAGAGATTTTCTAATATTTTTTAAAATGTTTGTCACATACCCATCTTCTATAAAATATCCACCTTCAAGAGGTAAGTTTACCAGGATGAGTTTCCCTTCCTCTGGGAAGGCTGTCTTTGGTTTTTTTGCACATTTTTGCAATCAAGTGATAGCTGACTTATGGCGACCCTGCAAGGTTTTCGAGGCAAGAGACGTTCTGACACTAACCACTACACCACACTTTCTTTCTTAATAACCATTAAAAATCTGAACCAAATGCTTTTGTTAAGCACTCAGCAGTTCTTCAAAAGGGTCTGTATAGTTTTATCTGATTCTTGACCTGTTTCAGAGCAAAGCTTTAGATGGGGGAGGGGGGACTGGAAAAGAGGTGACTGACCCTGTATCTCATTAAACTCATAGTTGTAAGAGACAACTGGCTCTTATGCTTGCCTGATGTTTGATTTATTGTGACTTTGAAATAGGATAAGTTGCAAGACCTGTTATTACAGATTCCCTTAAAACAGGCTGTTTGCTTTTTGGAATGCAAGCCACATATAAGTAGGAAGTGGTATAAAGGTGTATCTTTCATGCATTTTGTCCTTGGGTTTGTGTAGCCTTAACTGGCATAAATGGTTTGTTTTAACATATTTTTTGTAAGATGAATATTTGAAACTATTGCTTTTCACTGCTTAATACCCACTTGTTTTTATTTCTCAGTCAAAATGTCTTGGCCAGAAGCTGCTGACAGAGGTTTATAAACATTTAAATTTGGTTGAATCGGACTACTTTGGAATTGAGTTTCAGAACATGCAGTCATATTGGGTATGTAACTTAAATTTGGAAGGCTTTAAATAGATTTCCTTTTCAGCAGTGTGCTTTTTAAGGGAAGAGCATTGGTAGTTGTACTGCAGTGAAGGTTACATTAAAGTTTTATCTTAAAGTGGGATAAGGATGCTGTATTTCAGGCAAGCATTGCTGCGCCATTGTGGTTTAGCTGTAGTTCTGTCAAACTGAAGACCTTTTTCCTGAAATAGCTACTTACCGTAGCTGCTTCTATGTGTGGAGCAAGCATGACACAGTTTGCATGTACATGGTGCACCCTCCTGTCCTCCCTTCGTTATGATGCAATTTCATAGTTCTTGACGGTACCATCACAAAGAGAAGAGTATTTAAAATATAATGCATCATGCCATTTGAATATTATTTCTTGAGTGGACTTTGTAAATGTGCATTTAGTTCCACAAGGTGACACTGGTATTTTTCTTTTTTTCTTAAAATTAAAACCTTGTCCTACAAGAAATAGAAGCATGAAGTAGAGCAAACAAAAAGGTTTATGAATCACATGGCTGGGATCAAGAAAATAAATGACAAAATTTAGCTTTTTGAGCAGAAACTTTCACTGTGTAATTAAGAAAAGTTTTTTAACTTAAGTTTAAAAAGGAAGTAAGAAGTATTTATGCTTGCTGAGGGAAATGATAAAATAAACATCATAAGTAGGAGCATCTAGATGGGTTCAGTGCTCATATTGTACATTTCTAAAAATGTTACATTCACATGTTGCTGACATTGCAACTCTATTATCATCTTCCCGTGTTAGTTCTTGCCCCAACACCAGTCTGTGCAAAATATAATTTTTACAGAATGGGGGAAACTTCTAAATTTTGCAATCAGGATACATTATAGAGATAAATAAATTATCAGAAATGTGTTTTTGAAGTATTTAAATGGTATAGAACTTTAATATTTGAAAACTGGGTTCTTGACTTTAAACCCAAAAGCATAATTCCTAGTCTTACTGCAATTATTCCGTGCCTTATACCAAAGATTTATGCGAGTGACTGGTTGCAGGCGTTCCCAGTGGCCGAATGAAAAAAGTGTCTGACGTTTTTCCTGAAGTTTTCATCAATACATGTATTGCTGTTGAAATTCCCTAGATCTTAGCCATCCTGGACAGATTTCATTCAGTCTCCCCTTTAAAGCTCCAGAGAGAGATTCTGGAAACGTCTTTGTGCAATGGGGCCTACTGTTCAAGCATCCTTATAGTTTGATTTATTTCCTAAGACAGTTACAGCAGAGCTCATTCTGGATCTATTTGCTTATTTATTTACCTCATTTATACCCACCCTTACTTCCCATTGGGGACCCAAAGCAGTTTACATTGTTTTAATCTCCCCCATTTTATCCTTACAAGAACCTTGTGAGGTAGGTTAGGCTGAGAGTGTGTGACTGGGGCAAGGTCACCCAAGCAACCTTTCATGGCAAGAGTGTGGATTTGAACCTTGGTCTCCCAGATTGTGGTCTGACATTGTTACCACTACATCACACTGGAACTAAATCTGTTGCTGCTGTTTCTTCCCTCTTTGGTTTAACAAAATCATTTCCCCTTCTTTATACAGTTGTTTTCAATAGAGTTCTTTTCAATATGTGTTTGCAAAAGCAATTTATCTTTTGTTGAAGGCTTAATGTAAAAAATAATACATGCCGTAAGTATTTGTGGTACTGATGTTGGGGGTATGAGGGGTTTTACATAAAGCTGCTTAAAACCTATTTTCATATTTGGTGTTCTGTATTTCGGTGTTTACCTAATTATTTCCTGTTTTTCTCATTCAGATTTGGCTTGAGCCTATGAAACCCACCATTAAACAAATTCGAAGTAAGGATATATTTTCCCCCCCCACAAATATATGTATCTTCAAAATCAGAGTGAAGATAGGGCATGCAGCGCTGCTATTCTTACCAGGGATTGTTTCCAGATACTTAAAGATAACCCACCAAGCATACAGGCTCCTCGTGGACAGCAGTTTAATCAGTTAGATGGGATATCTCTCATAAAGAAAGCAGAAGACAAGACGAAAGCCATTTTAAAACAGCTTAACAAACAAAATTCCCACTGTGGAACAGTGAATCCCAGTCCAAAAATGCCAACCAGAAGGAAATTGTGATTGATAGTATCAAAAGCCACCAAGGAGAATTAACATGGTTGCACTCCCAGTATGTAACGAGAACTTCTTACTTTACCAGAGTACCTCTGCATAAGTAAGGTTGTCTCTCCCCACACTGTTGAACCTTAGCTAGCTCTTGGGTGTCTGGAGTGAGAGGAATGGCTTCCCTCTCTGTCTTCCCGCTGATTCCTCAGCGTAGTACACAGCAGGTTGGGTGAGAGAATGAGGCTATCAAGGTAACTGGGGGAGGATCAGATGGTTGTGGAGAAAGGGCAGTAAAACCACCATCTCTCCATTGTGGCTGGCTTGCTCTTTTCTTACGTGGTTGCTTTGGTGGTTTTACTTGCTCTCCTCTTGGCTGTAGCCCAGGAGCTGATATGGGAGCACAAGAGGCTGGAGGGAATGGGGCTGCTGGAAAGGCTCTCTGCTGCCATCCCTGGAATGAGGACCCCAGCTCAGGGAACTTACCTATCCTCTATCAACAGCTATTTTAAGGTGGGAACCACCTGCCAACCACAAGCCCTACCAGGCAGTGACCTTACTTTCCTGCTACATGGTGCAGGTGCCACATTGAGGAATAGCCGTAGGTAGCTCCTAAACCATTAAGTTTTGCCAATCTAATGTTTTTGGGTTTTTTTTTCAAATAATGCTATTCATATTTTTTGGGACTGTGGTGAAATACTATTTAATTCAGTATTGTAAGGTATCACTTCTTTTTAGTGGGTGGGTAACAGAGCTGCCTTCTCATTTGGATGTATTGTTTGTGTTATAAGGGATTAATTCTGTGAAATGCTTGAAGCCCTCAACTTCAGATGACTAAAATGAGAGTTGTAGATAGTTGCAACCGAAAAAATCTGTGTGGGTTGTTTTGCTTTCTCTGTCAGATTTCTGTGGTCTGATAACATCCACTCCAGATGGAAACAATTCATATCAGATCAACAGATATTGGCGCTAGTTAATGCTAGATCTCACAAGCCAATGTTTTCCCCTTGTGCTTCAGAATTTCTTTTGCAAGATCGTGTTAGCAAAGAGCATTTTTAAGAGACTTGCAGTTCAGTCCTAGGTATACTTTCCAGGGAGCAATCCCCATTGAATAAATTGGATTCAGTAGACCTAAAAAGTTCAAAGTGATTTCCAAATATAAAAATTCCATATACAGTAAATAAAACCACACTGCTAAGAAAGCAATGTAAAACCAATATTCAGCCATCTATTGGAATGAGGGGGGAGATGTGTGAAAAGGAGAGACAAATCTACCCAAATTGTTCATATATCTATGAGAAGAGATTAATCTAGCCAAGTTGCTCACAACAAAAATCACTTTCTGATTGTGTGACTGCTTGAATTTGAAGAACGTGCTTAGGAATATAATGTAAGAAGTAGCCATTTGGAGAATGTTAGAAGGACTAAAAATTCAGGGGTAATTTGAAATGTACTGCAGGCTTTTATCATGTTCGGATTAATTATTGGTTTGTATGGGAATAGTGTTTTGTTCCAGTTAAGCATAGTATTTGCTCGTTATAAGTTGCTCTGCTATTTCAGGGGAATTGCTTTATTTCATTGCAAACTTGTACAGATAAGATATTCATGGAAGGCCCATATTTAAAAAAAAAAAGATTGATTGAAGAACACTAAAACTATTCCAATTCTGGTATTCATTAGAAGCACAATAAGCAATTGTTGCAATCAATTCCCAGCATCTCTTAATCTAATGTGTTATGGCTTTTGAGGCAATTCATTTTTAATGCTAAACTTTGATATCCTATAAAAAGAGTTCTCTTGTTCAGATTTTTTTTCCAATTTTTTTTTAGAAAGCTTGAGAAACCTGCCTTTCATTTAAAGCCTCTCTGCAGAGGTGATAAGCCTTTTTAAGTTTAGAAATGTCTGCTTATTGTATGTGTGTCCATGCTTGTTTGGGTTATCCTTTCAGTAGAAAAAAAAATGCACATCTCCATTATGGTACATATCCAGCATCCTGTCCTTCCACAACCCCCAAGTGCAGAATTTTGCATCATCTTGTTGAAATTGTGGGTGGTGACTAATCTGATCCTAAGAACTAGGTTAGGTACCTCCATCTTGGATACTTCTAGGCCTACATAGGAATGGTTGGTTTCTTATATAATAGAGCACAAACATGATTGTTGCTGCTGGGATAGATCAGATTTTATCAGTTTATTCACACAACCGATAGATAGCACAGTGGAAAAGCTCTGTCACTCATCATTCTAGAATTTTGGTGACTTTTGATGTTTCTTGTGCATTGGTGCTATTTTCACTTAAAGGTCTGGCTCTTCTCCAAAGTAGAAGCCAGTCAGTTTGCTATTGGGTATGAAGTACCTTGGAATGCTGCATTTGGGTTGTTCTGCTCACTTGATAAGTGACTGGAATACAAGCACAGAGACTTCCAACACTTTGTATAGAGGTCTCCCAAGCTGTGAACGCCTCATGGAGGATTCTTAGGAAGGGCTGTAGGTCACTAAAGCTATCCGGTGACAACACAGACACTTAACACAGCCTTGCTTGAGAATTAACAGTTTCAATTCTGCTGCTCTGCCTATAGTACTACTTGCTGTTTATAATATGGAAGTGTATATAAATGTAATAGAATTTGTTTTCCTGTAGGGCCAAAGAATGCAATGATGCGTCTAGCTGTAAAATTCTTTCCTCCTGATCCTGGTCAGTTGCAAGAAGAATATACCAGGTAAAGTAGCTCTCTCTATTAACTTCTTTATTTACAGTTTCACTAAGAGATGAGAAATGTTAATGAAGTAGCTTTAATGCAAAATGGTCTGGAAGATTTGGAGTGCGGTCCTGAAAACACTTTCCTGGCAGTAATCCCCCACTGAGTAAACTTCAGCAATATTCTGAGTAGACCTGTTTAGGATTGTGCTGTTAAGTGGATGACATTAAACTGATTTGGATTTCAATTTTTTTTTGGGCCTAGAATAAACTTGACACCCTTTTATCTATTCCAAGCTGAGAGCAATGCTGGGTACAGAAAGAATATAAAATTATGCATGGTATGGAGAGAGTGGACAGGGAGAAGCTTTCTCCCTCTCTCATAATACTAGAACGTAGGGTCATCTGCTGAAGCTGGAGGGTGAGAGTCAAAACAGATAAAAGGAAGTATTTCTTCACACAACACATAGTTGAATTATGGAACTCCCTGCCCCAGGATGTGGTGATGGCTGCCAACTTGGAAGGCTTTAAGAGGGGACATGTTCATGGAGGATAGGGCTATCCATGGCTACTAGTCAAAATGAATACTAGTCATGATGCATACCCATTCTCTTGTATCAGAGGGGCATGCTTATTAGGTGCTCTGGAACACAGGCAGGGTGCTGCTGAAGTTGTGTTGTTTGTGGGCTTCCTAGAGGCACCTAGTTGGCCACTGTTTGAACATACTGCTGGACTTGATGGGCCTTGGTCTGATCCAGCATGGCTTTCCTTATGTTCTTATGTTCTAATCTATATCAAGAAAATAGTCAGAAATTCCATTTCACGCCTGCCATTCACATTTACATACTGTTAACATTTACATACTAATGCTTGTCTGAATTCACTCTCCTCTACTTAAAGGCAGATGGATTCACATTCTAGCTGTATCTAAAGAAGTGAGTTGTGGCTCACGAAAGCTCATACCCTGCCAGAAAATATTTTTGTTAGTCTTTAAGGTGCTTCTGGACTCTTGCTCTTTTCTACTACTGCACGGCTACCCACTGTGAATGAGCTGTTAGTTCATTATTGAAAATATTTACACCATACCTCTTCATATGAATTTATATGAAGCAGCTGACAACCATACATAAGATCATCAGCAACAATAAATTCAAATTCCAGATAAAAACAACTGAAAGCACCTGATTGAAAAAATTGGTAAAATAGCATAAATAGCGTAATATCTTAGAAAATAACACATAAATAATGAAGAAAAAAAGTCGAATAAAAGCAGGATAATGGCTGATAAAATTCCACAAGGGAGTAGGGTTTGAAAATAAGGGAAAGCAAAAACCTTTTTGACTGATGCCTGAAAGCTTGTAAATATAATGCTAAGCAAGCTTCAATGAGGCAGGGAGTTTTGGAGTCTGGGCAACACCACAGAGAAGGCTCTGCCGCTGGCGCTCACCCTCACAGTCCTATTAGTGCTGCTGGGAGAGGTGCAACACAGATTAGAAAGCCCCAGCAGGAGACACCATGCCTAGACTGCCTGTCGCCAGGAGGGAAGGCTTTAATTCGGGTTCACTTCCAGCGGCTGGCTTGCCACAGTGGGTTTTCCCGAAATGAGTGTCCCCTTCAAGTGTCATGACAAGTTCTAGGGGAAGGGGGTAGTTTAGTGGGTTTATAAAATTGTTTTATTGTCTGTATTATATTTATGTGGATTTGAGGGATTAGGAGAGAGGGTGGCACCACTGTGTAGTCAGGTGCAGGCAGAAAGATAATGTGATGGCTAGGCTGCTAGCAGATGCAAGTTATACGGACCATAAATCACCAGTCTTCACTGGTTGTAAGTCCACTTCCGGCAACGGCAGTTTATTCTTAATAAAGCTTTTTATGGTCTGTGTCTAGATTATCCAAAAGTGTATCTCATTCCTGTAGAGCCTGTCTGCAGGTTTAAGATCAAAGGTCCTGAGCTGTGTGCTCCTATTTTCTAATTGGGGTGCTCCACCTCTTTTCCCGGAAGCGGGGAGGGCAGGCTCACAGAGGACAAAAACTTCTTACAAAGCCCAGCTGATATGGGTGCTGTTGTACCAAGTAGCCAGTGATGGGTCCCTCTTAAGACTTTCCAACCCTAGTGTGCTCCAAGTTGTGTAGTTTTATTAAAGTAAGTTTTCCCCTAAGCATTTCTTTTAACAAGATAGCTTTCCCCCCTCCTTCCATGAAAGGGTGTAACCCAGTCATAGGGTTGGGTGAATGTGTTATGTCCTGGGTACAAAAAACTATGGTAGCAGCAAGAGCCACAGCCTTGCTTACATTGAGTCATGTTGACATCACAGTGTGGGAACCCTGCCCACACTGAATAAAGTATCTCCTTAATCACGCTTGATGCAAAGCCTGCCAGTGATAGTGATTGGGCAGTTATGTAAGACCTAGTGTGGTTAAAGCTTGCCTATGAATGAAAGGAGCTGTGGCTGATGATGCCTTTTGTCTTTATTGGGAACTGGCCTTGCAGTGGTGTGGCAGTAGGAAGCAGCAGCTGTGGGGAAGGGGCACTACATCCATATCAGCAGGGGTCATGTGGTAGCATACTGATGTGAGACCAGGATATGTCGGAGTGCAGCTGCTTCCTGGCCAGCTAAGTCCTATATGGGTTGTAGCTTGCCATCTAGTCTTGGCCTTAACTAGTATCTGGCAGGAAGGAGGCACCCAGAGTGAATGGCTTGCCACAGCTTAACTGAAAAAAACATTGTACTTGTGATTTTTTTCTTCTTCCTCTTTTAGGTATCTGTTTGCACTGCAGATCAAGAGAGACCTGGTAGAGGAACGCCTTGCATGCAATGACAACACAGCAGCACTCCTCATTTCTCACCTTCTACAGTGTTAGTATCTAACATCTCTTTGAGAGGGAATTGTCTCCACTTTCATGCTTCATAAACATCAAGAAATAAACACTGAAATTAGATTGGTGTGCTTCACTGAAATGCAGAGGCTGCCAGAATGTTGGCTTGTTTGGCATCCCTTTCTTTAGTTAACCATATATGTAGAAACATGGTTCTCGTATAGCTTAATGATTAAGAAGCTGTCCTTAAGTAAGCCCTTATAGGCCTCAGTCAGTTTTGCAATATGGGGATTTGCAATATGGGGATAATACTAGCTGTCCTGTAAGGATAACTATCAAGGATTACTGTGATGTCTTTGAAGAGCTTTAAGCATTGAAAGTGCTATACAAATACTAAGTATTGCTAGTGTTTTGTTTTTTATCATCCTGGGAGGCAGATGAAAGCATTGTCCATAGGTGTTTTATTTTTGCATTTGGTGGAGATTAATAAGTTTGGAGCTGTGTTAGACTTTCCCCTTTTCCCACTCCCTGCTGCCCAGTCAGCAGAGTTGATCCTTGATAGTTATCCTCTTCTAGTGAATGAACTTTTACCAATAGACTCCCAGGCACTGGACCAGAAGTTATAATCTGGCAAGATCAGACTTGCCCCCCTTATCCTAGTAGACAGATTATTCGAAAGCAGCACTTGCAGGTTTTCTGGCAAACTATCAAGATATTTTGACATGCAAGTGAGATCCTTGACAGGATGTACACATAAACCAGCAGCTGCAACGTTGGGAATCTTTCTCCCCAGATCTAAACATATTTACTTAGTATTTGGAAGTCTTTCAGTGGGAAGTGTTTCCAAGTGATGTCGTTTAGAGTCATAGCCTTGTGACAAGAGTCATTTGAGTTGTAAAAACTCTATGGCAAAAGAACTTGTGGGCAAGTGTCTTTGGAGGTTTGTAGGATTCTTTTCTTTCTCTCATCCTTCTCTTCCTTGAAGGAGCTCAAGGTAATATACATCAACTTGTGAGGTAAGATTTGATTGAGATATGTTGATTGACCCAAGGCCACTTACTTAGTTGGCTTTATGGATTTGAATGCATGTGTCCTGGTCCAAATCTAGTGCTTACTCCCCTATTCTGTACTGGCTGCTTCTGAAACTTGATTGGTTGTTAATGTGACTTAGAAGCAAGAAAGAGAAAAAAGTATTGCTATGAATGCAGTTGTAGGGAGGAAGCTAGAGAAAATTGAATATTTGGCCATCTTTCTTTCTCTCTCTCTCTCTCTCTCTCTCTCTCTCTCTCTCTCTCTCTCTCTCTCTCTCTCTCTCTCTCTCTCTCAGTTCAATTTGTATGAAAAATCCAATTTTTGATCTTTCACAAATTTTAAGAATTTTAATAACTTTAAACCACTGTCTACACATGATGTTTACTGAAGGGGTACAATCTTGAAAGTCTGTTGGACTAAAAATACTTTAACTTTCTTAGATTACAATATTATAGCCACAAATTTAAATCAAGGGGATTTATCATGCATAATAAAAAGCTTGCCATGAAGATGAGAAATAAATTTATAGCAGCACCCATATACCTTGATAGTTCTAAATATTCGCAATTTCTGGTGAGATCTCTTTCCTCATATCCAATTGTTGGGTGCAGTTCGCCCTTCTAAGAAAATAAAAACATCAAAATCTTGAAGTACAGGAAAAGAAAGAAGTACAGTATGTAAAATACTCATTAATACTGGCCTTCAGCAAAAAAGGTTTGGTTTGAAAACAGCAAGTGTGTCCCCGAGTTACTGATCATTCATGCTGCATGGGGTAATCTTCAGAAGTTCAAGAGCTGTAAAACATGCACATGCTTGCTTGTTCTCTTTCTGCTATTGCTTCGCATTATAAAATGCTAAGATTGTACTTACTGCATCAAGACTAGTTGGATATTAGTCAAAAATAAAAAAAAATTCTAGTCATAATACAACAGAATTTCAAGACTAAAGACTTGGTGACTCTCTCATCCATAATGAATGCTTATGTGTGCAAAAAGCCAAGAACAGAAGTTCCACAATGCAAATCCATATTAACAAAGTCAGACCTTGACCTCAGTCCCGGTCTTTTGGCAGACGAGAGAAAGTGGCCTGCTCTTGCTTGCATACATCTGTAGCAGTAAAATGATGGGATGAACTGGCCAGACCAGGGGTCGGCAAACTCATGAGTCAAAAGAGCCAAATATCAACAGTACAACGATTGAGATTTCTTTTGAGAGCCAAATTTCTTAAACTTAAACTATATAGGTAGGTACACTGTTTATTAACTTAATAAACTTTAATTACAGTTTTAAGTCTTAATTAAACTATAGGTACACTGAATAAAACGTGATATCATACTTAATAGTGATCTTATTTATTGATAAAAATTAAATTGTAAGACCCTGCCATTTCCCCCTCCCCGTCCGGAGTCCTCGTCTGGAGGCCTGGTCTACCGCCATAAAAGCCTATTGGTAGACCTGGCCTCCGGCTGAGTCCCATTGGGAGGCCAGGTCTACCCATTGGCTTTCTTGGCAGTAGACCTGGCCTCCGGAAGCCCATAGAAGCCAATTGGTAGACCTGGCCTCTGAAGGGGGACTTTTTCCCCCTCCTCGGAGTCCAGGTCTACCGCCAAGAAAGCCAGTGGGTAGACATGGCCTCCCAATGGGACTCAGCCGGAGGCCAGGTCTACCAAAGGAAGCCCGCCCCGCCCAACAGCTGATAGTTGGGGGGGGCCAGGAACCGCTGAGCCACCCGCCCCGCAATCGCGCAGCTAGAGGGGAGGGGAGGCTTTAGCCTCCCAACCATTGAGGGCAAGGGAAAGGGGGACCCGGCCATTCTCCACAGCGGTGCGGGGGTGGGGGGAGACAGCGTGCCTGCTCTCTCGCTCTCAGGTGCACCGGCTCCGCAGCCCCGCTGCCGGTACAAGCGGCCGCAAGAGCAGGGGCTCCAAACTAAGTTCGGAGAGCCGCACTCAACGGGCCAAAGAGCGCATGCGGTTCGGGAGCCGCAGTTTGCAGACCCCTGGGCCAGACCAATAAAGCCTCTCTGATCTAATCTTCTAAAATTCAGTCCCAATATCCCTGTATTCACCCCTCATGGGTCCCCTCCTGTTTACCATTGCCTTTCCTTATGCAAATACTTTGTTTCTGAGATTTTAATAATAACATTATAATAAGCTTTTATTTATACCTGCCCTCCCTTGGCCAGGCCGGGCTCTGGGCAACTACCAACACAATCAAACCATACAGGTTTGAGGTTTGACTTTGCTTCATTTGGCTTCCCTAAGTGATCCTTCCTTCCCAATGTTTTAATTGTTGTTTTTATGTCTTTGTATGTATTTTTATTCTGGTTTTAATGATGTATTGTTCTTGTTGGTTCATTTAAACAGTTTAAAACATATATTGATCCAGAATTCAACCTGTAGCCATACATACTTGGTGGTGAGTTCTGTGGCATTTACTTCTAAGTAAGCATGCATAAGATCAGGCTGCAATTCTGTGCAAGTCTATTCCTGATTTAACACACCTATAAGTTTTTGATCTGTAAAGATGGCATCATATTTCCCCTTTTCCATTGAAATTCAGTGGGACTTACATCTGAATAAATATGCAGGATCAGGCTGAGAGAATGTTTCCTAACTCTGCAGAACTCTTCTTCCCCTTTCACAACCAGTGCAGCTGTGGGCCTTCCATCTGGCAAGGGGAGAAGAATGGTTATTGTGATGGTAAAAAATGGAGGAAGGGAGATCTGTGTACATTGCCCTGAAGGACAAAACGTGGGATAAAGATGTACTAGATAGATAGAGCTCCTCCCTCACACAAGAGGCCAGTTGGGCAAGAACGTTATGCAAGCCACAGATAGAGGAGAACAGACTTGGCTTGGAACTTTGTTCCCTCCTTTTGCCATGCCACTTAAGTCTGCAGCGGACAGTGAAAGTGGTGGCCTCACAAGACTAATGAAGGGGCAGGGTTGGGCAAGCAAAATTAGGCACCATGCTAACTTCTCCATTCACTTCACTTCACCAATCCTCTCTGTATTTATTTTATTTATTATACAACATTTATATTCCGCCTTTTCTGCCCTCACAAGGATCACAAAAACAGCTAACAAATTCAGAAATTTTTAATGTTTTAAACTGTTTAAATGAACCAACAAGAACAATACATCATTAAAACCAGAATTAAAATACATACAAAGACATAAAAACAACAATTAAAACATTGGGAAGGAAGGATCACTTAGGGAAGCCAAATGAAGCAAAGTCTTCACCTGCTGGTGGAAGATGGCAACAGGACAGGAGAGACGATTCTCCCTGGGGAGAGCATTCCGAACTTTTGATGCCACATTTGAGAAGGCCCTCTTCTGGGTTGTCACTCACCTATTCACAGAAGTTGTGGGCTTTCAAAGCTGACCCACTGAAGATGACCATAGTGGTTGGATGGGTTCATAAGAGAGTAGGCGGTCCCTTAGGTATGTAAGTTCCAAACCATTTAGGGCTTTAGAAGTCAACACCACTACCTTGCATTGCGCCCAGAAACAAATTGGGAGCCAGTGTAGATGGGTCAAGACTGGAGTGATATAGTCCCTAAAACCCATTCCAGTCAACTTCCTGGCAGCAGCATTCTGCACCAATTGAAGTTTCCAACACTTTGCAAAGGCAGTCCTATGTCGATCACATTCCGGTAATCTAATCTAGACATAGACTAGTGGCATTGTTTTAAGAAAAGGTTGCAGTGTTAGATTTTTGCATGTATTCTTTCTTTAGCTCCACAGCCAACCATGAGCAGCAGCTACCTGTAGAAAGAGGGTACTGTGCTAGAGCCAGTGGGTGCTGCAGGAGAGGAAAATGGTGTACCATGGTGGGAGACAAGATGTTTCTGAGTGAGATGAGAGCTAAGAAGTATGTTGGTCTGCAAGCCACACTTTGCCTAATGAAGAGCTTCATGTTGGCTCTCCTGCCTCAGTTTGACTGTCCGTGGAACATAGGCTCAGGTTAGAAAGGAAACCTGAGACTCTCCAACAGAGTATTCTTCATATGCCCTAGAAAGCCTGTCTTTAAATTCAATAATCTAATGGGAAATAAGCCTTTTAAACATTGGCAATTTATCTCCACATTAGATCCAGTGGGTTCAGCATTAGCATTAAACATTTCACTTGAAATCCCTGGCTTGTGTATTCCTTTCGTTAAACTGTTAGGTCAAATCTAAACACAACCCATTTAAATGGGCATTAAAAAGTATTCCTTTGCCGCTCTCTCCCCAGCATCTGCACACTTAGCATTCTGTTAGCCACACTTAGCCATTATACTTCCAGTGTTAACTTGCCAGCACAGAGCCTCTCTAGGTCACAGGTCCCTGACATAATAATGCCCCATAGACTGGTGAGGCAACTGGGTTTAAATGAAATGTTGGACACATGGAATGTAGTTTGAATTAAGTGTTTTGAGTGTTTAAATCGGGTCCTAAATGCTGGCAATCTATGGAGTGGAATCTGGCATAGCAATGGTGAAGCTGTTTGAACATTTTCAGAGTTACCAGCAGATTGTGTTGGAAGACAGGCACACATTTGGAGATGCATACAAACAAGAGTCATACTGGAATACTTATACCTTCAACATAAAGCTAAAAAAAAAAAATCTTGTCAGGAAGGAAGTTCTATTTTCTTGAAGTGTGAAAATTCTGCAAGATTGCAATTTAATTCTGCAGTTTAATGTCTTCAAGGCCAGTAAGTAAAGACTTGTAGATGAGATATTGAAGGGCTATGGAAATAATTGTAGTAATGAAGTAGGTGTTTTTTCTGGGTAGGGTTGTATATGTAACTTTAAATATGTGTATAAAAGCAAGGTGGCATGGTCAAACCTGATTGCATCAGATCTCAGAAGCTAAGGAAGGTTGTTACTTGGAAGGAAGACCACCAAGGAAGACTCTGCAGAGGAAGGCAGTGGCAAACCACCTCTGCTTCTCATTAGCATTGAAAGCCCCTAGCTGGGGTCGCCATAAGTCACCTGCAACTTGACATCACTATAGTTTACACACGCGTAGAACTTTAAAAATTTGTTCTTGTATCACAGCGGAGATTGGAGATTTTGATGAAACGGGGGACCAAGAACACCTTAAAAACAATCTGTACTTTCAAAATCAGGAAAGACTACAAGGAAAAATACTTGAATTTCACAGGAGGCACATGTAAGTATGAACTGACATTGAATAGCATTACTTTTTTGCTAAATTAGCCATGTTTAAATACTGGGAGCAGGATTGAGTTTAGCAGGTAAGTTTAGAGAGAGAGGAGAGTTCTAAGAGTATATTAAAGCATAGCTATTTTTACACTGTTTTCCCCTCTAGAATTGTATACATTCAGTAGTGATATATATCACAAACATCACACTTTCTTTTCTTACTTTTTAAAAATTGAGAATGAATATTTGTGGACTTCCATAATTGTTGCACCATATTTAAGTGATTTTTTAAAAAGATTTTTTTAAATGTGATCTCAACAAAAATTGAGATTGGTGTTACAGATTGGGGGGGTCTTGTGTTAGAGAAGACAAAGGGCTGTGGACAAAACAAAAGCCAGTGAAACTGTGTTTACTGAGTGGTATGAAATGGTTAATTAAAAAAGGTCTTGGTCAGAGTGCAGAGCTTAATGGAAATGTCAATTCCCTATATGGTGAAAGTGAATAAGATAAATTCCATGGTAGGGTTTATTAGGAATGGGTCTGAAAATACAGCTGTCAGTGTTGTAATTACTTATATAAATCTGGTGCCACCTTATTTGGAACCTTGTGTACAGTGCTGATTACACCATCACCAAACTGCAGAAAAGCACAAGCAAGGGGGTGGAGTAGCTTTCCCATGAGGAAAAACTAAAACATGTAGGGATTTTTAGTTTAGAAGAAAGATAACTGGTGGGAAGGGAATGATAGAAGTTCATAAAATCATGAGTGATATGGAGAACATGGATAATGATTTTATTCTTCCTCATCTAATGAAATTGAGATCCGGGGCAGACAGAAGAGTTCTGCTTCACACATGCATAATTAACTTGTGGAACTTGCTTCTACTGGCTTAAATGGTTTTAAATAGGGATTAGTAAAATTAATGGAGGGTAGAGGTTGTTGCTAAATGGAACTTTCAGGGTCACAGGCAGTGTGCCACTGAATACCAGTTGCTGGGGGGATGAACAGGGTTGGATTCAGTTATCTGTCAGGGGGAGTTGCTTGTGGTTGCAGGTCTTCCTCCTACTTTCCCCACCCGCCAGCGGTCTCTCCTGAGCCCAGAATAGTTGATTCTTGGAGTGATGGGATCTGTGTGGAATTAATAGCCACATAGGTTGGGGGGCTGCGTTGAGGAGGGGAAAGGGAATGCAAGTGCCCTTCCTGCCTCTTCTATCAGCAGGAGCACAGAGTTACTTTATCCCCTTTCCCCTCCTCATTGCAATGCACTGATCTGCATGGCTATTGATATCTATACCTGCATGGATCAGCTTTCCCAGGATCAGAAGGGGAAAGAGGGAAGATCTGCAATACTTCTGAAAATAGCTTGCTAGATTCAGCCCACAATGTGGAAATGCTCTTCCCTTCATGCAGTGCTTCCCTGAAACCTCTGACTGGATACTGCTCAAAAGAGGCTGCTGAACTAGATTAATCATTGCTGAGATTCAGCATGATGCTTTTGACATTCTTAAAGAGGAAAGTGTGTGAGGTCATGATTCTGGGCTTTCTCTACATGCTATGGAATGATCTTCCTAGTGCGAGTCATTGAGCTCCTTACTTCTGATTTATTTCATTATTGGGTAATGCCATTTTTTGAAAGCCCTGCCTACAGGCTTAAAAAATGGCAGTGGCTAGTGCCGTTACAGGGCCCCACTGGATTTTTCATATTAAGCCAGAGTTTGGAGGGGCCATGGCTCAGTGGTAGAGCATCTGCTTGGCATGCAGAAGGTCCCAGGTTCAATCCCTGGCATCTCCATTTAAAGGGATTGGGCAAGTAGATGATGTGAAAGATCCCTGCCTGAGAACCTGGAGAGCCGCTACCAGTCTGAGTAAACTATACTGACTTTGATGGACTGAGGGTCTGATTCAGTATAAGGCGGCTTCATGTGTTCATCTATGGCTCATGAGTATGGTGGATGGGGAAAGGATATCCAGCAATGACAGCCTGAACGTTGTGAACACATCGTTAAGGAGTTGCTTATCCCAGTACTGACTTTGATGGACCAAGGGTCTGATTCAGTATAAGACAGCTTCATGTGTTCATATACAGCTTGCTCTAAATTCCAGCTTGTTTCTGGGCTTGGGTGCTGGTTTTGACCTTTAAAGTTCTAGATGGCTCAGTTCTAGAGTACCTGAAGGACCTTGTGTATCCTTACCAGCTAGTTTAAGATATGAAACCAGCCCAAGGTCTCTTTTTCTAAAAAACCTGAGCTTAAGAAACCTGTGGATGGGGGGGGGGGGAATTTCCGCTGCTGCCCTGTAACCATGGGACTCCCTGTTTTCCACAAAAGCCTTTTGGATGTGTTTTAAGACCTGTCTTGTTCCAGATGGTGTTTGAGTTGGATCATTGAGTTAAATAGTGCTTCAGGGAGTATGCAAGTTGATTTCAGGTAACATTGGTGATAGTTCTGCCTGGTTTTTTAATTGTTTGTCTTGTGTGTGTGTAAAGTGCCGTCAAGTCGCAGCTGACTTATGGGGACCCCTTATGGGGTTTTCAAGGCAAGAGATTAACAGAGGTGGTTTGCCAGGGCCTTCCTCTGCATAGCAACCCTGGTCTTCCTTGGTGATCTCCCATCCAAATACTAACCAGGGCTGACCCTGCTTAGCTTCTGAGATCTGACGAGATCAGGCTATCCTGCTTTAATGGGTTTTTTTTATTTAGGCTGTTATAAGGAGCCTTGGGAACTTTTTAGCCAAAATGCAGTTTATAAATAAAGTTTTAATAATAATAAAAATCATTATTAAAATCAAAGCCTATTGCATATACAAAATATTTATTACATGCTGTGTTAATTTGACTCTCATTCTTGAGAGAATATTGCAGTAAAGTTCCAAAGTCCATTATCTCTGCAGGGCTAGAGTGTGGGATTTTTAAAAAAGTGAACCTCACATATTGCACTGAACAGGTCTGTAGAGTGCCAACATATAAATGTATTGAATGAATGAATAAATAAATTGAAATCTATTACAGGAGCACACTTGTTGAGAAAATGTTTTAAACTGACAGTCTGCTGGTATGAGGATGGATAAGCAGATTTATCTTCTTAATGGATAACAAAATTAGCCCAGATTGCTGTCAGGCCATTCTGTGCGGATTAGTCAGTGACAAACATCTAAAGATAAATTACTGTGAGGTTGCTTTGTGCTTGTAAATGTTTGCTTGCACAGGATGGATCACTCAACAGCATTGACGATTTTTCCGTCTACAAAAATGCCCCTACAAAGAAAGATTAATTGAAAATTCTGCGTTGTTCTTAGGCAAACATTTAATATTTCTACTCTAGCACCAAGAATTTATTTGTAATGTTTTTATGTTTAGGGTAGTGGGGTAGGCCACAAACCAATTTTTGTCCAACCTTTTCTTTGTGGAGTTTAGGGCAGCATTCATGGGTCCCCTCTCTCAGTTTAGAGTTCTGTGCAACAGACTGAGGATTAATGACTGGTCAAAGGTCATTCAGTCACCTTAATGACTGAGTAAGGATTTAAACCCAGATCTAACACTTGAAACACTATAAAACACTATTTCATAGTCTCTGGACAGTCCCACATGTGGGGCTCTGCACCTGCACAGGGCCAACTCCAGGTATGGTAAAGCTCTTGACCCTTCCCTCAGAAAGACATTACGTGCTATCTGAATATGCCCAAAAGAGCAGGCTAAATGCCTTCAGTTGGTTGTGTTCACTGGAAGAAAGTGTTGATAGCCACCAGTTACGGCCAGCCTATGGAGTTCAGGTCCTTTACTGAAAAAAACTCTTAACAGCCGGTGTAGTGCA
Organism: Euleptes europaea; assembly: GCF_029931775.1. Lineage (NCBI taxonomy): Eukaryota > Metazoa > Chordata > Lepidosauria > Squamata > Sphaerodactylidae > Euleptes > Euleptes europaea. The sequence goes on from NC_079316.1 coordinate 44,477,330, forward strand.
ATGGTTAGAATGTTGGACTGGGATCTGGGAGACCCAGGTTCAAATTCCTGCTCTGCCATAGAAGCTTGGTGGGTGACCTTAGGCCTGTCATACACTCTAAGCCTAACCTATCTCCCAAGGCTGCTGTGAGGATAAAATGGAGGAGTGGAGAATGATGTAAGCCACTTTGGGCCCCCTTTGGGAAGAAAGGTGGGGTATAAATGAAGTAAATTAATAAATAGTCTGATCTGTCTAATAATGTCACTGCAGACTAACATCCATGGATGAATCTTTGTGCCCCGCACAGCAGTAGTCCAGTTCCCACCACTAACATCTGTGCAAGGCCTGCTTCCAAGTTCCTAAGCCATCTTCAAAAATTTCTCCTTAGCAAGCTAAAGATATCTTTTAAATATACCACTGTTACATGTGCTACCACTGTTCCTTTACAGAAATTTAAGAATAAATACCATACTGTGGGATGTATCCAGTTCTTCTTCTTTGTTGTTGTTTTTTACTTAGTTCCACCCAATTCCCCTCCTTCAGTCTCTGTACCACAATGGCTTTTGTCTGTGATGGTCCCAGGATGCTAAGCATAGCCATTTGGTCAAAGGGATCCCTCCTTCCTTTTTCTCCAGCTGAAAAGCTGGTTGGATCCAGCAGTGTGTCTAGTATGTCACCACTCTGCTGCAGCTAGAGACTATCTACTTTGACTCTAACTGTGGTTCCATCCAAACCAACACCTCTCAAACTGATGACAGGCTGGAACAAATACCAGCCCTTTCAAGAGCATCTTGCCCAGATCATAGCATTGGTTCAGATATTCAGGTGGTGTTTTGGGGAAGGTAAGAGAGGATACTTTTGCAGGTATTCTCATGGCTGGTACCAGGATTGTAGGGCTTGTATATCAGATTGGGAATTTAGTCACTGGAAGATTGCCCACTCTACTCACCTCAAAGTACTGCCTTGCTGACACAGTTTGTCACTGAAAGAGTTGTAAACCTTAGTAATCCCAATTACAATACATCTTCTTTATTACATTTTGCTTTCTCACTTTCCTGGTAAGGGGTCCTTGCTGCTTTTCTAGGTCTCCCATCCTCATAACACAATAGTTGTTTTGGCTGTGAGACTGCCCTCCTTCCCCACTCTTCCAAGAAGTCAGGCAAGCTTACATCAGTCTCAACCATTGCCTATGGTTTATTCAGCTGCTACAGAACCAATGTTACCACCACTACAATGCTGGTATTTCCTAATTCATCTTCCAGAATATCCATTGGTTCCTGTATATTACAACATTTGGCATTACTGTTATAGCCCCTCACTGTCTTCTATACCCACAGTTCCTTCATTTCTTAATCTCTTCCTTATAGTTCAGTATGTTGAACTGTTATGCCCCCAGTACTAGCTTCTCCACAAAAGACAACTTTCTTGTCAAGATTAGTTACTCCTATTATATATTGGAGTACTATGAATGTGGTTTTAATCTCTGTTGGTAGCAGTCCCTCTTTTGAGCTAGAGTCTCAAATGCAACCCGACATCAGTTAAAGACACATCTTCCCCTTGTCTTGCTTTTATGTGGGATTGGGCCAAGGGAATCCTGCTGGTGATGATTGTCTTCTTGAGCAGGGAAAAGTTGAGACATACATCTTTGCCAGCTGTGCTAGATTCAGCAGGTAAAATACAAGATCCTTGGAGACAGCAAACTCCTTGGAGATAAGAGATACCCCCTCAGATACCTCTGGTCAGAAGTTGTATGAGGTTAAAAGTATAGTCCAAACATGTTGAACTTCCTCATAGTAGGTATATGATTTCTGTCATTCTAGTTACTGATACCATGGGGTTGGAAACCATTTAGCCAGAATACAGGTTGAAATTTTTGAATAATTGCAGAAAAGTAGTCTTTTGGGGTCGCAGAAAGCAGCATCTACGATCAGTGGGCTTTGTTACAATTTCTAAGAGTTTGGACAGCTGTTTCTAATAGCGTGTACAGAAGAATGTTCCCCTAAGAATCCATAAAGCTTCTTTGCAAACATAGGCTTGCAATCTGAGAGTGATTCATCCAGTGAATTTCATGTTGTTTAAAGGGGCTAGGAGCTGAATATAGTATATGCCGACTTTCTCTTCCACTTAAGGAAGAATCAAACCGGCTTACAATCGCCTTCCCTTCCCCACAACAGACACCCTGTGAGGTAGGCGGAGCTGAGAGAGCTCTAAGAGAGCTGTGACTTGCCCAAGGTCACCCAGCTGGCTTCATGTGGAGGAGTGAGGAAACCAACCCGTTTCACCAGATTAGAGTCCGCTGCTCATGTGGAGGAGTAGGGAATCAAACCTAGTTCTCCAGATCAGACTCCACTGCTCCAAACCACCACTCTTAAACACTACAGCACGCTGGCTCTCTAGTGTATAGATATTCATAGACTATTTTCCAAGGAATTTTCCTTGGATTGTAAGCTCCTTAGGTCATGTTGTCATGTACTCTGTGAAGTGCAGTGTGTATTGATGATGCTATATAATTATGTAGGACTCTGCAACTTTGCTGTATGGTTGAGAGTAGGGAAAAACATTTCAGCACATAGTAAAGAACATGTAGGCAAATTGCTGTGCCCATTTTCTGTGGTTACTCCCCTGTACTATATATGCCTTGAGAGTGGCTGTGAAGTCAATTTTGGCTTGTCTGTCATCATTACATTCCAAATGACTTAAGAGGAATTGTTCACTTTCCCAAAGTTGTGAAGCATACAGGATTTACTTTTAAAATTATTAAATGAAGTATGTAACATCCAAATACCAATGGACAATCAACTTTCAACCTTATGATGGCTTCATGATAGTTTTCCTTGTGTTTGCATTGTTTTTATGCAGGATTGTTAGTTTTCCCTTTTTGTTCTCATACAGTTAACTTGAACAACCATGCAATTTAGTGACCTCTTTAATGGCATAATTTTCTTGACTTAGTTGGAAACTCTTATTTTCAGCTTTTGATAAAATTAATAGCCTCTTTATCTTTCTTTTTTTTTTTATAAACACTGTAGGGGCCAAACTCCTGCAGAATCTGATTTCCAGGTGCTTGAAATAGCTCGGAAGCTGGAGATGTACGGCATAAGATTTCATCTGGCATCTGACCGTGAGGGGACAAAAATTTACTTGGCTGTTTCACACACAGGTGTGCTAGTATTCCAGGTAGGCAAACGCAACCTTAATATGAAGTATTTTTAGTAATGTTGGAAAATGTGTTGTTTCCAGAAGTAGAAATAACCATTTTCTGTCTTGTGTGGTAAAAAATACAATTTTCTTGCTAGAATTAACCATTTCTTTGCTAGTGCAGTAACAATTAGTCCTGAATGAGCAGTATTTCCTCTTGGCTACCATAACCATATTTCTAGGCCAGAGAGAGAGACCAGTGGGAAACTGTCACAGATAGAAGCTTGGAGGGTAGTTGTGCTTTCTGGATTTGGAGAAAGAGTACGTATGGGCATGATTATAGTTTCTGTTGGCCCTTTGATGCTGGGAGTAAAGCATGGGGGCATGTCATGGTTGCCATCGTACCTGTGAAGAGTTATGTAGAGCAATTACATAATCACTTCCCAGCATTCAAGGCTAAGGACAGATGTACCTGAAACAGATGAGCTCCTGAGATGAAGGACAATTCGCAGCTGTCTTTCTCAGTGTTAAATGGCTAATATCTACATAATGCTGTAGTTGTTCCTTCACTCCATAGAAAAGAGGCTGAGAAAGGGATCATACCTCATAGCATTGGGAGTGTTGTCTCACCATTTTGGCATAGCAACATCATATTTATCTCTTTTCAGATAAAATCAAATTAAAGTCTAGGATTTAACAGAATTCTCAGTACTTGGAGATGCTTCTTGCCTTCTTTAGATGAACAAAGGCAAGTGGGATTTATAAGTATTCCCTTAGATAGGTTCTTTAAAGGCCTTGTTATTTAGATGATAAAATCCAATCAAAGGATAAAGTTTAAGTAGAAAATAAGTTTGACAGTGTAAGGCTGTTACTTCTTTGAATTTAATACTCCTTATTCTCCTCAACTTTGCCATATTATGTTTAATAGGGTAATACAAAAATCAATACTTTCAACTGGTCCAAAGTTCGAAAAATAAGCTTTAAAAGAAAACGATTCCTTATCAAGCTGCATCCAGAAGTGCATGTAAGTACTGCCATGGCAATGTTTGAAACTTGTTTAACATAAGCTGATATAACATATGTGTATAAGAATTTTATAACTTTACACCTTGCAATAAATGTAATTATTTTGTTATAATGTTTAGTTTGTAGCTCAACCTTTGAAGCTCTCTCTACATATTTGGTTGAGTTATTACTGTGAACGTTTCCATGTGAATAAATCCTGCATTTTAACTGTATTATTTTCAGTGTTTGTAATTGAGTTCATATAAGTAGCTGTGGAAAGAATTGTAGCTCAATATTTAAACAGTCTGATTGAAATAGTGATAATCTGATCTAAAATCTGTCAGCAACAGTTGCAAATACTAGCTGCTTTATGTCTGCAGAACAGTAACATACTGCATATTTCTACATGCGTATGTTTGGTGCAAGTCAGGCTTGTACATAGCCATTTACCTGAGTGGCTGTGAAAGGTAAGAAGCACCTCCAGACAACTAAATAGGGAGCTTTTGTAAATTGGAAGTGGGTTTTTTCTTCTACACCATAAACAACTAGTATAGGCATGCATGGACAGGTGTGCTAGTAAAAACTACTCTGTCAGTAACTTGTGTGAATTCACTTGTAAGGATAGCATTGCTTTCACTCCTCTGGTATTCTGCTCATGTATTGATTTCTGTGTAAATTTTGTCAGCATTAAATTTTACATTAATATCTCCAGGTATATATCCAAACTAGTAAGGATTATTCTATAGCTGGACTTCAGCAAAATTCAGTGTAAAACGTTCAGTTCTCTTTCTTGCTGCAAAATTCCTGAATGCTGTACAGTAAATTTTCAGGGTCTGCATGGAACTATAATAACTCTATTTAGTTTTGAGTGCCATTTGTGCTTTCAATTTTAGGGTCCCTATCAGGATACTTTGGAGTTTCTTTTGGGCAGTAGGGATGAGTGCAAGAACTTCTGGAAAATCTGTGTGGAATACCACACTTTCTTCAGGTTATTTGATCAGCCAAAACCAAAGGCAAAAGCAGTCTTCTTCAGCAGAGGATCATCTTTCAGATACAGGTATGATATGACCAAGCTCATTTTGATCTGGAAAAAATGAATCCAAAAGAAAAACTTTTCAAGTAATTCCTTTTAACTTAAAGATTTAAGATTTTATTTCTTGAGTAAAAGAATTATTTACTCAAAGCCCAGAATATTATGTACTGCCTCTCCTGGTGCACCCCCTGAAGGACATTACATTCCACTAATAATAACTTGTTGGTGGTCCCCAGCCCCAATAGTGTGCAGCTGGCCTTTTTCAGCCCTGGCTCCAGTCTGGTGGAATGCTCTCCCTAGTGACATCAGGGCCCTGTTGGACCTGAAAGAGCTCTGCAGGGCCTGTAAAACAGAGCTATTCCATCAGGCCTACAACTGAAGGCAGCCACAGGTGGTTATCAATGCTGGCCTCCCTATCCCCCCTTTTCTTGTATAATGGGTGTATTTTATAGAGGGGTGGTCTGCCTGCTTGGCTATGACATTTATTATGCTACAGCAGGTGCTACAGTAATTTGTGTTGCATCTGTTTTTAATAATTTGTGAATCTGCAATTAATTGTTTTAGATGTTTTAAGTGGTATTTATATATATATTTTGTGATTTCATTGTCGTTACCCGCCCTGAACCTGGTTTTGGCTGGAGAGGGTGGGCTAGAAATATAATAAATAATAGTAATAATGTACTACCTGTGAAGATTGGTTATAATGTTTATACTTATTGCTTTGCAGTGGGCGTACACAGAAACAGTTGGTGGATTATGTTAAAGAAAGTGGGTTGAAAAAAATTCCCTATGAAAGGTAACTCTTCTATTAACTAGCACTCTTTGTAGATGTAGACAAGACCAAAAAATCTGATATGGTCCAGTTTTAGCTTAAAGATGTGTTCTTTTGAATGGATCTCAGCTTCATGATCAGCAGATTGCATAGGGTTTCCAGACCTTGAGCATGTTGGTCATTTGATTAAATGTTAAAACAACATTGTGAAAAAAATAAAAGTAAAGCTGAGCCTGTTCTGTTTTTACCTTTTTAAGTATTCATTGTGCCTAGATACATATTCAGTTTATTTGTATGTTTCCTGTCTTGATCAGCTTTCCTCTTCTGCATACAATTCTGATTTGTAATCATAATAAGATTTTAATAGACACAGCAAGCAATCCTAAACGTGTATACTCACGTCTGTTCAATAGGGCTTAATCCCAAGAAAGTGCTTCAGGTAATTGCTGATTGTATGATAAAGTTCAAAGGCTTACCTACTTACTATTATTTATCTTTAGAATCTATAAATACTTGCAACTGACCTCTGAAGAGGATTAGGCATGTTATCAAAGATTTTAGGTTGGTTGGTTGAAATGTGATGAAGCATAAAGAATTATTTTTCACGTATTCTCAGCATAATCTCTGTTTACAGGAGGCAGAGCAAAACTAGAATGTCTGCTCACACCTTGAATCCTGATGCACCCAAACAGGTTGGTCTTGTAACAAACCTTTTAAACACCATGATTAGAAAGGTTATGGAAGTTTAACTGAAGTTTGGTTCTGAAATATGAAAAGAGCTATTTCCTTCTTTTAACAATGTATTGTTATTGATTGTTGCACATGTTAATTTTTATCCTTCTGGTACTAATAAATGAGTGTTTACAATACAATTTGAAATAACTTATAGGCTTCTTTTAGATGCCATGGACAAATCCCAATTTGTTCATGATGTGAATAAAGGGGGTGGGTCGCCCCACTGTTGTGGTGGTTTGGGCATTGAGATGGATCCATCTGGGGGAAAGCCATGCCTGTGCGCCCGTCTCCCCCGTTTAGGGACCCCCTTAAGGGGTCTTGGGAGTGGAGCCCATTCAGTGGTACACCCAGCTTGGGGGCTGTCAGCTGGCTCTCATACAGTGGCAGATGTCTCTTGTTTGATTTACTGTTAGCCTATAAAATACCACAGAGAGGAAGATATTCTTTTAATTAACAAATAAGAGAACTTAAAGTGGTTATACCGTCCAACTCATTGTTTTATGTTAAGGTTTTAAAAAAGACTTCACACCTTATCCACTAATGTGAGTTACCAACGGATACAGCAGGGGTTTCCAACCTTTCTGACCCTGCAGGCCCCTTTGGAATTCTGACACAGGGTGGTAGGCGCAACCACAAAATGGCCACCACAGGAGGCAGAGCCAAGCACAAAATGTCAGGGAGTGAGGTTACATATAACTCTAATAATAACTCTTCAGCATTTCAGGCAAGCACTCTGTTTAACAGGATGCTTTTTTAAAAAAAATTATTGCATGCAAACAGCTTGCCTTCAGTCATGGAGTGAAGATCCACGTAGCGTCAGCTGCTCCCAAAGCAACACTTCAAAAAAATCTGCACAGCCAATCAGAAGCCCTGCTGGGCAAAAGCCCCATCTAGACCTACCCACTTTCTGAAAACACATGTCGGGAAAGGTGCCAGTAGGCACCATGGCACCCACAGGCATCACATTGGGGTGATACAGGATAAGAAATTCAAATCAGTTTTTAAAAAGCAGTTGTAAGATGGCCTTGGATGAATTGAATACTGACCTTTGAAAATGTGTGGTAAAGTTGACAGTTCTGTTATCCAGAGTTTCCTACTATGTGTGAATCCAGTACCCACTGCAATTACCACATGTTGTATTTTAATGAACTGTAATAATGTATTTTGACTGCCTTAACTGGACTGTAATTCTGGACTTCCAGAATTAAACTATTTAAATGGTAAAATGGAATAGAAGTGAGAATATACAATGTTTTTGCCTGCAGATATTATTTTAATTAATCTAAGGGAAAAGGTCAAAGGGGGGTTATTCTGTGTGCTTGGGAATGGATGGTATGACCAGATTTGGTGGTAGACTACTTGCCTACTTACCTAATTGATTCCAAGTAGTCTTAACCATTTGAATGGTCACTTAGGGGCATTTGCTTGAAGAGAAATCTGGTAGTTGCCATAATACGTTTAACATGCCACTGTCTTCACCCCATCCCCCACCCCAAATACCAGTCTTAATCATGTGTTGTAGTAGTGCTATCTAGTGGTGGGGATTAATCTCAGTATACTCACTGCTGGATTATACTAGGCATCTTAGTAAAATTTTAATTTTGTGTTTTGCAAAATGTATGTTATGGTCTTCTGAATAAAATATCTCAATTTACTCTCTTAATACAAATTTGATTGTTCAAGCACACATGTTTAGATGTGTGATAGAATAGTTTATTTAATAACAATATCTTTTCTTCTTTCAGAGTGTCTCTTTTACAGAAGGATTAAGAGCCCCTGTGCCTAATGCATGTACATATGCCTCCTTCCATTTGGATAATATGTTATCCACAAATACTGCAAGTGTGCCCACTTTCACAGAGAGCAACCCTTTCTTTTTGGAACCCAGAATATCAAATACAAGGAGCTCAACAGGAGAAGGAAACAGTGGACCATCAGAAGAAACTGGGAAGAAAGTGGCACAGCAACCTGGATCACCAGTACTCCAGACATTCCAAGGTGTTGGATTTTGTAATATTGCAGGAAACTGCAGCCCCATGTGTCCTGGAGTTGAGAGTGGCTATGATTTAGATGTAGCAGTAGAGAAGTGTGGCAAAGCAAATATGGTTAATTGTAAAAATGACAATGATGAGGATGACATTACCATGGGTGTGTCCATAGCTGCTAGAGAGCATCAGCCCCAAGGTAGGGATGTCCCATTTGTGAAACTGGTTAGCTCCCATCTGCATGTTTCAGAGGAGTTCATTGATGATGATCCAGCAGAAATTTCCTTTTTTGCTGGAGGGTCTGAAGCATTTTCTTATTTGTATGATGGTTTAGAGTTACAGGAATCAGGTCTCTCTCAGGCTCTCTCTAGACATCTCTCAGGCTCGCCTGCTTTAACTAAAGAAAATCTTCAACAAAATATGGCATCTCCTCAGTCAAGTCCTGACAGGTATTCTATAGAAGCAGTGGATATGAACATGGAAGATGAGTTTGAATTTGAAGGAGAAAGTGATTTCAATGGGAATGAGCGGCCGTCAGATACCTCAGAATTATTTGAAGTTAAAGCTCAGGCAAGCAGAATGCAGAGTCTTCTGAGTCCTTCTGAAACTAGTTCGCTAATAAACAACCGTTCCGAAAGTAGCTCTCTCAACAATTTGGCATTAAATGGTACATCTTTTTTGCACAGTTACAGCTCAGCTAATCATTCTGAAGCTAGTTCAATGGTGAACTTTCCAGCATATTCGGTTCGCTCTGAATCCAGCTCAGCTTTTCAGTTCACTGATATTATTGACCAACTAGAACAACTGAGCTATCCACCTACCACTACAGAAGATTCTAGCAGTACTGATGACTCATGGGATTCTGAAACTGCAGCCCCATTAGACATAAACCTCTTTTTTAGCAATCCCTTTGCTCTAGCTACTGGAGAGAATTTCAGCCTTGATTTTCATAATAATCTGAAGAATCTTGCCCAAGAAGACAAGTCAGAAAAAACACATACAAGTCATTAAGATTTTGGTTAATGTGGCACATTCATTTATACTGTCTAAATCAGGATTTAAAACAGAGGCAGAATGTAGATAGTTTCTGACCTAATTTGTTCCAACGGCTGGATTTCAAACTTACACACTCTAGCTACATTCCTCCACCCCCCCAAAAAAAGTATCATTGATAAGTTTTGTTCGTTGGAAGACATCCCATGATATATATAATCCACTATATCTTTGTTAACGTGTGCTGTATTATAAACTTGTTAGCCTCTCAGGGTAGCTAGCACATCTGTGATAAAGGGCAATATACTATAGCTCTTTTGCATCAGGCTTTGTTGAATTCTGTCTGACATAGGGAAGAGTTGTCACTGAAATATTTCCAGCCTGTGCAAAACAAACAAACAAAAAACTTTGCTGCATGCCTCCCAAGGATCAAAATGGAGGTGACATTTGAGAGAGCATGTAAGGGTACCACTGTGAATTCTGTGGTAGTGGTAAACTTTTTGAGAAATGTGAGAAGGCACTTGGCTTGTTACTATGCTTTTCTCAGAGGCTTTATTGTGCTTTTATGAGTCACGCAACAGAATAAAGCCTGCAGCTTAATTGGATCAAAATATGAAAAGCTTGCTTAGAGTTAGGAGGAATACTGGAGGAAAATGCTGCAGCTTTTTCTTTGAAATGCTGCTTTCAAGGAAGTGACCTTATGAATGTTAGAAGAATGTGAATGAGCAAAAGTCCCCAGTTGGAAAGCAGTCTGTAACATGACTCATATTTAAGGTGGTATGGAAGACTATGTTATGTTGGTACAGCATTAGCAAATTCGTTTTTCTGCTTTCCTGGTAAGTGTGCGAGAATAGATTCTAAGTAGCAAAACATGAATGAAAAACCTTGTGCAACAAATAAACTGAAATGCTGGTGGGTGTGTATTTTGGGGGGGAAATCCTGCATTGAAAATTCATTTGGCTTATCTGTCTTTTTGGTCTACTATCTTAACTGCTTGTATAAAGCAGAAGATGGTCAGTTTTCCTTTAACATGAGCAAGATGTTGCTAGTTTGGTATACCCTGTGATCACTTCATATTTATTCTATATTTCCTGCTGTATGACATCATAGTTTAAAAACCATTTTCTAAGTCTTTGGACCTAAACTTCTGTTACATTAATCTGCTCAGTGGCTTGGTTCTCATCTAGAATTTCTATGTGTGTGTGGATGACTTTTGCCAATTCCCCCCCCCCCTTCCCTATGGGTCTTCTGGGCTGCTATGGGATGGGGTATAGGCTAAGATCATCCTTCCCCTTGTGTGTGCAGAAATTCCAGACAGGTTCTAAGCCAATGTATAGCTCAAGGTAATGTAAGGATTATTTTTGGACTACCTGTTAATTTAGTTTGCATTCTGCTTTCTTTGAGCCGTTCCACAGATGTGATTGGCTTTGGCTAGCAGTTTGTACGATAGCTGTAATTACTGAAGATTCTTGAATATGTCTCCTGTTTAGATAGGTTTCATGTTAAGGTAGTGGTACCTTAAATAATGTAATACATACCACAGAGGACAAGATTTGGATGTTGTATTAAAACAGAAAGAATCCAAATTAGATGGCTCTTTTGGTGGAGGAAGAGTCAGTGAAGTTGGAAGGACTCCATATGTTTGAGGAAGTCTTCAAATGTTGCTGAGTAGAATGGTAGGATACATGCCATTGTTCAAAATCTGCTAACTCTACACATGTAGTTCATACAGATAGCTTCTGTGGCTAAATAATATTTAGAGATCATTTGGCGTGTTTTCTCACAAGCAAGGCACGAGCATGCCAATTCACTTCAAAATATTTGGTGTAAAAGAAGTGTTTGGTAAACTTAAATTGTTAACTTTTCCTGCTGAGAAGGCTGGTAGATTAGAACCACTGCCATCTTTCCATTTAGGGCCATTGCATCAATATCTTAAGACCTGCCTAACTTTAAATATATGAGTTCTCAAATTCAAATTTAGGATACAATTTTCAGAAGGGCCTAAAAATACTGATGTCCACTAACTTTCACAAAGGCTTTTCAAAGGGTCATTTGGGATTATAGCTGTTGTTTCTTAAAACCCCCAGCAAATACTTCTTTTTTTAAAAAAAAATACCTATTTTTAAAGCAATCCATTTGTAAGATCTTTTCTTTATTATAAACTTTAAAATTTAAGTGCCTTTTAAAACAAAAAAATACATTTTTATTGTTAACATATCAAATTAACTACATCCAATAAGAAATAGATCTCATATTTTAGATATGTGAACCTGTTAGTTAGTAAAACTTGATTAAAAATATATATGTTTGCCTCATCTTAACTGTGAAGCAAAATTTGGACTGACACAGCTGAAAGGAAATGCATTTGATAATGTTACTTACTCCCTGGTGGTTCTTAAGAATTTGAGATGTGGATGGCAGAGTGGACAATAAAATGTTGGCTTGGGATGCTGTTAAGAAGCAAAAGGTTTGGACTTTCTCTCTGGAGCTCAGGAAGGCCATGCCTTTATATAATCATATAGAAAAATCTGTTTACACAAGAGGCCAAGAGGTGTCTTTTCCCTTCCAGGGGCCATAGCTTACCCCCTTTCTTAGAAAGCTGTAGTCCAGCATTTGTTCTTTCTCAATCCAGATAGGCTATAGAAGCCATTATTTGTTAATCCTAATAGATAGTGCAATAGTCTGAATTCTACCAAGTTTTTAAATTTTGGGCTTTGCTGCCTACTTAACACTAGCAAAGATATAATTGCTGGTAGCAAATTACTTTTGTCTGAAAAGCTTGGCATTCCAGTGTTCTGTTTTAGCATTGTTCATGTGAATAGCTAAGTATAGTAACCGTGACTAATGATAGCTTCTCTGTCAGGGAGAGTGGGTGAAAGAGATGAATGATATTTACATAATGGCTACTTATTTTTCATAGTTGCAACAATATCTATGTAAATATATTGAGCTTCATTGTACATTGACAAAGTTTTTGATTGCACTTTATGGTACAGGGGGAGATAGTATGAAATATCTAGCTGATTTTAATAAAGATATACCCCAGCAATCTATATTTTAACCCATCTAAAATCATAAGAAATCATTCAGATCTAAGAGTGTAGTTGCTGGAGGTAAGGGGAAGGATGAAGTATAGGTGAGTGTTCTGTACTTAGCAATCATACACAAGCTTTGCAGAACTGGCTACATGTAATCTGAGGGTATAACCTTTATAGAATTTAAAATATCACTTGTTAAAGTAATCTGATTGTGTTATTAATCACGTTTATATTTTATCATTTGCCTTAAATAAGGAGATCTTGCATTCAGGTTCACTTTTAAAGGATGTTAATTAACCTTTAAATTACAATAAAGTTCCTGTCACACATATTTTATATAGGTGGTATGTGCATATTAAGCCCTTAGAAGGGCATTAGCTAAATTACCTGTTGGTAATTCATTCCCATTATTGTCATTTTGCAAATTTTAAGGTTTCAGACTTTTAAAGCGTAGGTTATAATGCTAATTCCCATGTTACTCCCTCTTTAACATAATCCCCAAATGCTGCAAATAATTTATTCAGTGTGCATAATGTGATTTTTTTATAGTTCTTTGCTTATCTTAAACTGTAGATTAAGTTGATCACTTTTATTTGTGGAATATTAGAGGATTCATCCACTTAATGAAAAACATTCCCTACATTTTCAATGTGGTTCATTGATAATTCAAACAGATGTAGTGGATATCTTAATTTACATTTTGTAAATTTGCCATATTGATTGTGTAATCATAGCTTCAGTTATGTTGGGCACATCTCCAAAAATATGGATTCTCTGTATTCATGTACTGCAGAAGATTACCTTCAGATCTTATTGGACATATACTTTCCAAGTTAGTCCTGATGACTTGTGCCTTGGTATTGGCTGGTGCTGATATATTCAGCTGATATATTATCAAAACTGGTGCTGATATATTCAGGAAATAACCACATATCTAGAAGCTGGAATTTCTCATGCATCTTTTTGATCATAAATCGTTTTAATACATTAAATGTTACAATTAGTTGTTTTATATATTTTTGTTTTCTGTTGAAATTATTGATATCTTCACATTTGTACTAATTTTGAGTATTAAAGTTGTTTATACAATAAAACGAGGAAGTATTTGATATGAACAAAAATATATGCGCTTAGCTTTTATTTTTCTTGTTTGTAGACAACCCCTCCATCACTGCTATTGGTTCTGTTAGGCTGCTTTTTCATGATTAGCTGTTTAACAATTAGAGGAGTAGCTGTTTTTATTCCAACCACTTAAGTTGTCATAGAATATAACTGAGAATTTTTTAACCAGTTTTCTCTTTGACTGCTCTTTAAGGAAAAAAACAGCTATGGTCATGATCTTTTCAGGTTAAGCATTCTGTTATTACTGTGCATATACACAAGTAAAAACCTAGTTGACTTTATTCATGCAGATACAGGTTAGGTCAAAGGTCTGCAACCTGTAGCTCTAGAGTCAAATGTGGTTCAGTATGAAACCAAATATGGTTCCTTAAAAAAGAAAATTAAATCTTCAAGTTCAGGTATACTGGAGGGGTAGTGGGATGCTAAAGCACCAGTAAGTGAAAGGAGTGGCAGGCAAAGGGCTTTGGGCAGCCCATTCCTGAAAGGGGGTGGAGCCACATAGGAACCGGCGTGACCACTACGCTGGCATACATGCCACTTGCACAGGGCAACTCACACTGGCCCCGGCGCACCACGCAGCAGTGTGAGCCTCTTGCACCCGCACCTGACACCTCCCTGGTGGTGTATGTCCGGCACAAATGGTTGCGCTGGCATCCTGGGAGGCATACCTGGGAAGTTCCTGGGGGAAGACCTGCCTTTAGGCAGTTTCCTAATTCCGTTTCAGCCTCAAAATGCGCCATTTTGTAGGCATTGGGGTATGCTTGCAAAGGAGTTTTTGGCTAAAAATAATTTTAAATTCATTTTTGGACTTGCTGCGCTGACAGAAGGTGCACGTGACTGTGCTGCCATCTAACCCCACCCCCTTTCAGGAGTGGGCTGTTAGAGATGCTTTACAGAAAAGGAAATCATGGAGGTGAACCCATTGGAAACCCTTGCACAGATTTATGCCAGTACACTAAAACTGTCACACAAGGCACTCCTGTGTATATTTATGCGCTTACTGTGAGATGTCATGTGTGCCACTTCCTAATAAAGGACTCACAACCAACAGTTTTTGAGCTGCAGAAACTGTGGATTATTAACATATCAGTAATGTTAAATTATATAAATCAGTTATACAAATGGGCTTTTTTAGATGGGATCTTTATTGATATCGTTCTCTTAAGTTTGACATAGTTTAGCTCTTTAATTGTGTAACAGGTTGCTGACCCCTGGATTAGATGATAGGTCACAAAAAAGTTAAATAGTCAAGTGAACTTGGTTACACCAATAAGGATTACTGGATTTCAATGTTTTTATAATATTATATGAAGTTACTCTTTTTTGTTTTTCCGTTATTACAGCTTTGTTTTTGTTTGTATTTTAAAAGATTTTGTTTGCTTTGTAAGATGCACTCAGTTCAGTCTGTTTGTTTCTAGTAAAACCCTGGAATTGGAAATATGGACCCAGCGATGTAACTTTTAGCTCATCAGATTAGGGCTGGTGAGACTCCAGGTCCCCATCAGCCATGAAGTCCACTGTGTGATCTTGGGCCAGTTACTAGCTCTTTCAGCCTTAGCCCACCTTGCAGGAATATTGGGAGGATAAAATGAATGAGGCAAGAACTGTGTATGTCTTCCTGAGCACCTTAGAAGAAGAGCAGGATAAAAATGCAATTAATATAGATACATCAAAAATATTAATAAATAATTCATTTTTTAAAATAAATACATCAAAAACATTTTTGAAACTTTTGGTCATACCTGTTTTTTTTGTTTTGTTTTGTTTTTGGCTTTGCAATTCAGACCATAATACTGAAACATAGGGCATAATTTTCGGGGTTGGATCCTATGGGTTTGTTCCACTAACCTTCCTCCAGCCCAAGGTTCCTTCACTTAACACAAGAGTTCTTCCACTAGCAGAACAAATCCATAGGATCAGCGAAGAAAATGTCTTGCTTTTTTAATTGATTCTGCCTAATCTGTGTTACAGTATTACAAATATTTTAGTGTTGGTTGCTAGTTTACATGTGGTGCTGAATTATGACAAACACAGTAATGTTTTAAGAACCAGACTATAAGCAGGATAGATGGTTGGATCGAAAAGTGTTATTCCATGAGAAGGATTTTGAATCCAACCCAGTGTATTTCACACTGCAGGCTAGAGAACTACCAAGCTTTCTAAAAGAGAACTCTGTTCTTGAAGCTTGAATAATTTTATATGATGTATCATACTTAAGCTTTTTTTTAGATTGAATTAAAATAAATGAAGGTGTGCAAGGAAAAAGTACAAACAAGCAGGAGGAATTACTGCTTTCTCTGGAATGCTACCTTTATAAGTAAAAGAAGTTATACTTTCATGTGGAAATATACAGGTAAGTGTAAAGATGTCTTAAAATTACTATGACTCAACTGAAATGGGAGTAGTACCTCCCCCCCCCCCCCAGCTAAAAACTGCCTTCCCTCTTTGGGTGTCATTGGCCTTTTCAGTGTGATTTTGTGTGTGTGTGTTTTATTTGTTTTTTAATGTAGAAATAGTCCAAAGAGAAGATTTCTAGACACAAATACAGGCATCTTAAACCCCCCCCCCCTTATTCAGGCTGTAGCAGCAGCACTCCCCTGTGGCCTCAATTACCTGCTATCTTATTACCTTTTTATTTTGAAATCTGAATCAGGTTTGTTTGTCCTCAATGACATTACCAACCAGACAAATCTGGCTACATGATGACATATTACTGTGGAGGCTAATTTTTATAATAAAATAACAGTAAAACAATGGCTTGGATTTAGGCTAGCGTTTCCACAGGCACAAGGATTTCCACCCATGGAGTGAATTTTGAGGGAGAGATGTGGAAATTGTATTGCGTGGGTGGCAATGCTTTCATCAGGGGACACAGTAGTTTGGATTCAAGCAATCAGTTGATCTTGGAAAAAACAAATGAATGGTCATGAAAAAGCTAAGCCTTTGGAGTCTTTCATGTAATGAATATCCAATGAATGGATATCCAGTGAATGAATATCTAAACATTATCTTCACATTTCCATAATTAGCAGATTTTTCAAAAATAAAAAGTGCATACTGTTTACATAAATATGCAGTATAAGAGACACGTGAACAAAGTGTTCGCTGTTGATTGGGTTTGTGGTTGACTGAAACACTGCAAAGTGTTTGCAGGGGTTGATTGGGTTGTTAAAACAGCCTTTGAACAAGTTGAGCCAAGTGGACCATTGTAGTGTTGGCAGGGTTGCAAGGGAAACAGCAACAATGCCAATGGGTGACTTGATTTTGTTTGCTCCTGGTCATTAGTAGCCTACTGAGAATTTTCCATGTAAGTTGAAGGGCCTGTCAACCTTTGGTACCTAGTAAAGTTCTCTATTTGAGGCCATTGAATGTTTTTTAACATTCTGGGTCCTGGTAGCCACCTGGGTCCTGGTAGCGCAATAATAATCATACATCATAAAACTCCATCCTACATTAACATGTACTCGCCAGCAAAAATGTTTTAAATGGCAGGTCAGTTGATAAAGAAACAATCTAGTTATTTGGACATAGTTTTTCCCCAAGTGTTAATTATGTTCAAGAACTGTAATCAGGTTCTTAACCCATTTAATAGAATTCGCTATCCATATATATTGAATTAAATAGATTTTTTTCTTATTTTTTATTTCAATGAAACATTCAGGAAACTGTAGAATAACAGTGTGAATTGTCATATGCAGTTGTCCATTTTATCTTTCAGTAAAAACTCTGTCACCAAATATCCATACTTACTAATATGGCTGACTCTTTTGGTGTTGAAGAGTGTAGTTTGTCCTATCTGGTTAAATGACATTTTTAAAAGGAACAGTATATTGACTCACTTGGTTGAAGCTCTGTGATTAAATAACTTAATGTACTTTCTGGTGATACAATTACACATACTTAATACCTATTATATCCATATTATCAAGAACATTCTCTGTTTTAGGGTACACAGGGAACTGAAAGACATATAGGTGTTTCCCACATGGGAACAGGCTTCTGTAGATTTCCTGTTGCTGCTGCGGCTGCTAATACAGTACAGCGGTAACAGGGCCTTCACACAGCAGGGTTTTTGTTTTTTTTAATTGGTGACTTAATAGTAGTATAGTGATATACCATTACACTAAAATATGCATCAGGTTTTTTGAGTTCCCAGCTTTCATTTAAAAAGAAAAATAAGCCACTAGCCTATTTTGTTGCAGAAACACACTTTTTTCATATATATCTATAAGGAAAGGAATTAGAGACTTACTTTTTGTTTTAAATGAAAGCTGAGAATTTACGGTGTAATCATGGGGGGGTGCAAAAGCACTTAGGAGGCAGTGTGACCCCGGCGCCTGCATAAATGCCACTTGCACTGGCAAAAGGGGCATTTACACCAGTGCTGGACCACTTACACCGGCACCGGGGAGTGACGCAGCAGTGCCACGCATGGGTGTTGGCGCAGCTGTGGCAGCAGCGCACCTCCAGTGCAGGGGCTCGTGCTGGCACAAATTTATGCCAGCAAAAATGATGGCACAGCCCGTGGAACTGTGTGCAGCAGTTTCATGGGGGTTGGGGGAGCATTCCTTTTCGGCTTGCTGGCCACGGCACAACAAGGTGTTCAGGAGGCAGCTCAGCTGTGCTGTGGCTGTGCTGTCCTTGGCCACAGTGCAACTACCCCCCCCCCTTAGGACTGTGCTGTTAGAGAACCTGATGGCTGTTGTGGTATAATGGTATATCGCTATAATGCTATTAAATCACCAATTTAAAAAGTGGGGGGAAACCTTGCAGTGTGGAGAGGAAATGGCTCCTACAGGTGCTGTGTGGGCAGGACCATGCAAATCTGAACTTTTCCACCATGTGGCAGCCACCCAGGCTTTGCTGTGATCTTGCCCAATGCTTTGAAGTAAAGCAAGTTTGAGAATGATAGGAACAAAGCCAGGGAAACCATGGGAGAACACACAAATGCACCACGATGCCGTGGGGAAGCAGGAAAAAAGTGCACTTCCCAACAGCATTGAACTTAGAGCAAATACCTGTGCAGAAATGCCCACAGTTATCCCTTTATAATGTAAAATTGCCTTCAAAAGCGTTTTGCAGTCTTGATGTCCTCTACTTTAAGGACCTTTTTCTGTATGCTTTTGATATAATAGCTTTTGATACTGTGGCACCATACTGAAGAGCTGTGTTCTTTGAATATGAATGCACTGAACTGGCTCTTGAAGTTCTGTCATTACAGGTAAGTAGATATGTCCCTTAATATTTTTATGCACACTACGTTATTTCCGTTCCCGAAAGTGTGTTGACACGTACCACTTAAGTGAGAAACTCAGAAGAATGTGAGATTACTGTTTCAATATTTTTGCTAAAGAATGTAAGCACAAAGCCTGGGTTTTTCACTTCCTCTCAACTTTGGGGTATCTATGTGATCATTAGAATTACGCAGTTCACTTGTGTGTCAAAGTTTTTTGCTATCACTGATTCCCTTTTTGGTGTTATGTTTTTCTTATTCCTTGTATAGCGATCATAGAGAAGGAGCATGAGATAAGCTATGAATTTCCTTTCATGATAAAGACCAGGCACTCTGGTAGCAAGAGGCTGTGATATTTACATGAAGCGAATGTAGTTCTAGAAATAGGCAGTAAGTTCTGGATTAGTTTTTACAGTAAGGTTGCAGGTGATGTGGGAGGAAATCTTGACTGTAATGTTCTTGTGTGTGCACACCTTAGGGTGCAATAATGTTAGACCTAATCATTTTAGACCCTTTAAATTAAGAGGATAAATTTAAATTATAGGGTAAATCCTGGCATTCGACTTAGCTAAGCATGGGCCCTTCTTTTAGAGGAAGGGGCTCGATGCTTACTTGAGCAGAGCCTGTTACCTCTTTTTTGTAAGCTCCTCAAACTTTAAAACTTGAGATTTCTTACAACCCTTGGTACCATATTAAAGTTTTGGTTGAACTTTTTCTATGTGTAGGTTAAGCTTTACAGTTGAAATTTGAGTTTTGTTGTGACTGATAGATGGGCTTCTTAGAAAATGTACTGTTTTAAGTTATTGAATCCAAATGCCTGTGTTCAGTCACGTGAACAATGATGATTGGTGTCTACATAGTTCTTAAAGTGATCTCAAAGCCTATTACATAATATAGTCATCCTTTGTAAAGTTACATAAAAGTAGGCCACTAATGTCTTACAGATGGGTGCTGAAGCTGAGAGAGAGTGCCTTGCATAAAGACATGAAGTTAAGTTCATGGTTGAACTAGGTTGGAATCAAGAGACTTATGACTCAATATTATACCAGTATTTGGTAAGGTTCTATAGTTATGATTCAGGCAAAATTTTGGTACCCATTAAGAAACTGAAAAGATGCCCAAAATAGCAGATTTCTGAATCAATGCTACTCTGTCTCCTTCTTTCTCATGCACACACACATGTGATGAAAAGCTGGAGTTCATGGACTCAGGTTGGTTAAGGTCACAATGACTTCCTGTTGCAATCACTTTAGAAGATGTGAGCTAGTACTGATTTATCCATTGAATGGTTTTAGAAAATTGAGTGCTATATATGAACTGGAGTATCAGAAATATGCACTGTTCTAAAATAACATGGTTTTGCATTGTGTGTGTGTGTAAAGTGCTGTCAAGTCGCAGCCGGCTTATGGCGACCCCTTTTGGGGTTTTCATGGCAACAGACTAACAGAGGTGGTTTGCCAGTGCCTTCCTCTGCACAGCAACCCTGGTATTCCTTGGTGATCTCCCATCCCAATACTAACCAGGGCTGACCCTGCTTAGCTTCTGAGATCTGACGAGATCAGGCTAGCCTGCATTAGGATTCAAAAAAAGATCTTGAAAAGGATGGCTGCATCTACACAGCAACTATTCTCCATGTAGCTCTCATTTC
The DNA here is from genome assembly GCF_029931775.1 of Euleptes europaea. Classification (NCBI taxonomy): domain Eukaryota; kingdom Metazoa; phylum Chordata; class Lepidosauria; order Squamata; family Sphaerodactylidae; genus Euleptes; species Euleptes europaea. The sequence continues at coordinate 44,498,011 of NC_079316.1, forward strand.
TACTATGAATGCAGAGGCATCTACAGTGGCAACAGAGAACCCATACAACAGTTTTTCCTGTACTTTCCTTACCTCAGCCCCCCATGGCACCCTCCCCCACACACACACACACACACTAGGGATTTTTTCAGGGTATTTCTAAATCAATAGTTGCTATAGCATTATAATGACCTGCTGCAACGATCAACTAGTTTCCTCTGAATTTCTACCTTTCATTTTTTTTAAAGTATCTAGCCCTTTTTGTTGCAGACATTCCCTTCTCCCTTATAATACTGCAATGAAGAAAGTTAGAAACGTCTTTTAAAAATGAAAGTTGGGAATTCTGGGAGTCTCCTTTAAGTGGTAGAGAAAGTCGGCATATAAAAACCAACTCTTCTTCTACCTTCCTGTCCACATGGTGTGCAAATATAGTTTGCTCTCTTTCCAAAGTGATTTATCAAGCCATGTTTGACAGAGAACACTGCAAAGCAGGGGGAAACCCAGAGAGTAGACAGGAGATTAGGGTGCATGTGCCTCCCCACCCCACCCCCGCCGGCTACAGTTTGGATGCCAAACTGGAGCAAAAGCTCCACATGGAAACATTCTGTGCTAAAAGTGTGAAACAGGTATTAAGTTGCCACAAGCACACACACACACAACCCAAGAAAACTGAAAATCTCACAACCGATTGGTGCTCTGGTAGAATCATATCTTTGCAAAACTCCTGATTTGTGTTAAAAATGGGCGAAATGGAAAATAGATTCCTCCTCAAAATAGTGTGTTAAAATGTTTCATGTAAGGCAGACGTCTTAAGTTATTCTGCAGGAAGTTGTTCATATCTGCAACTTGGTTTTGTTTTTTTTTTTGGTTTTTTTTTGGTATTAGGCCATGTGTGGGTTCGGAATGCTTGTTCTTGCTGTTTTTTGTTTCTTTTTCTGAGAAGCTATCACATTTCTTTTTGAAAGAAGAGATTGTACATATACAGTAAACAGCTACATAGCCTTCTGTTTTCAGAAGGAACTAGTGATTGCGGGAGCATCATTTTATGGAATCACAACAGAGGGACATTAAGGGGACTTGTCTAATCTTTTAAAATCATTCGTCATTTTAAAAATTGAGTCTTTGTCTAATGTCCATGTTTCCGTTCTATATAGGGCAGAATTTTCACAATGAACGGCTTGTGCTAAGCTCTGCATCCTTTTCAGATATCTTTATCTTCATACTGTTCTCTGAACTTAAGTAGGTTCAGAGTTGGCCCTGTGGTGAAATGTCATCATAGTGTCTAGCTGCATATTCACTAATGGCAACCCTGAAGGGTGCAAAGTATTGTTTGAAGTCAAAACCTGCTTTGCTGCATCTTTTAATGTATTTCTACAAATTGCCAGTTCATCAGTTTTCCCCCTCTGAGTCTAATGAAAAATGATGAAAGCAAGCCATTTGAAGAGTTTATGCTTGTACATACACAGATCAACATTTGAAGACACCAGTATGAAAAATTAAAAATATTATAAAGACACATTTTCTAAACACCCTTGTAACCTGAATTAACGTAAGAAAGCGAGGCTGTTAATTTGTGGTACTGATAAAAATTTCCTTTGGAGAGAAGCATTAACTTAGAACTACCAAGTATTTTAATGAGGAAATGCTTATAGAGGTTTAACTCTTATCAGAATAGACTTGGTTCTTCGTTACTTCTTACTTGTTAACAGGTGCATTTGTAAAATGACTTATTAAAGCTATATGACATATAAATAATGTTCATAACAAAAAGTGCCATAGATGCATAGTGACATGAAATTCTGACTTTGAAGTGCAATCCCCTCTCTCTGTGAAAGCACAGGAGCTTGATTTAGAAGCAAAGGAAATGCAATTTTCACATGCTCTGGGGATCTTTGCTCTTCAGACAGAAAAAAGAGTCGCAGCAAACTGTGAAATAGGATGGAAGTCTGAGAACCAGACACTGGTTTCTTAAGCTTCCATTACACCTTCGTATCTGTGGCTTTTAGTCGAGACTCCAAACACACATTTCATTTGTCCCCCTCTGTCTAGAAAGGGATATCAGTCCTTTGAAAACTACAGAGGTGGTTTCCTCATTAAGTTCCATCATCTTACATCAGTTTCTGTTTCTCCTTGGGCATGTGGTATCTTACAGTAGCTCACTGATGTTGAGAAGAAACATTTTAATCTAGACAAGTGTTGCTCTTGTTGATTTGAATGAACTATCATAACAATTTCAATTTTTGTTAAATCCATGGCATTTCCACAATTGTTTGAAAGATGAGAATGGGGCTAAAAGAAGTTGGTATCCACCCGCCTTAACTCCATTGATCCATTTGCACTGGTTTCCAGTTTCCTTCTGGACCCATTCAAGTTGCTAATTGACCTTTGAAGCCCCGTATGGCCTGGAATCTGCCTACCTTAAGTACTACATACTTCTATATGAACCTACACAATCAGGAGTTGTGCTTCAAGTGCCCCCATAATCTGAGGCTAGACTGGTGGTAACCAAGAGAGGGGACTTCTTGGTACCAAAACTCTGGAATTCACTCCCCAGGGAGATTCATCTGTTCCCCTCTATCATTGTCATCCGCCTGCAGGTGAAGACTCTTTCATCTGGCATTTTCTGATTGACCCTGTTTCTTGTTTGTTTTACTTGCATTTTACTTGCATCTTTTTAACTGCTGCCTTGAGGGCCTTAACTGGGCAGAGAGGTGGGATACAAATGTTTTTACTTACTTAAATAAAAAGAGAAAGAGTGCAGCATCCTAACTTGGTATACCTGGTGTTGTTTTTTTTAAACAACAACAGAACCTCAGTAAAGGGTCGATGAGTACTACAGTTTTCAGCAGCAAAGCATCTTTTGCTAATGTACATGCTGGAGGGGGAGATTCTCCAACCACAATGTTTCCCATGGCCACACAAAGAAAATACAACCTTGCCTTTCAAATTCCAGACAGCATCTCCATGGTGCGTTGTTCCTAGTCATGAGGAGAAATTAATTCTCTATTAAAAAGGAAAATATAGACCATTGCAATAGCAGTTGCACAAGTGGTATTCATTTTACAAACATTGATTCCGTTTCTTTGTATTAAACTTGTACATTAAAGCAAGGTTTCCATAAACTCCTTTCCTTGCAAGGAACAAATGCCAATAAATTCTTGCGCTGTGGAATTTACTAAGAAGTTGGAACGAGGAAAAACTGCATGAGCTGAAACACTACGTAGCAGTTTGGCCGAAGGATGTTAATAGTTAACTGGCCAGTTAACTTCATCCCTGATGTTCTGAATCTCTTCCAGGTGACTAAGTGTAACAGTGTTTAGCTTCCCAAGTTAGTCAGTGTGAACACATGCACTTCAGCTTCCTCTCCCTTTCGTATTGCCTCCCCATTTTCATCCTGCCTTCATGAATTTTAAAAAAGTGTTGTAAATAGGCTGCTTGCAAGAATAAATGTTGGACCGAGCACAAAGGTTAATGCTGTTTTGCAGAGACTACATAGAATGGAATTTGGAGTGGGAGTGGCCATAGATCTGTGGGAGCATTTTGCGTTGTCACTGCAGAGAGTGTTGGTCTCTGCAAACTGCTTTACCATGGAAATGAATGAGATGTACTTTGGGAGGGGGGAGGAATTCAAGAACCTTCTAAAGTGCAGGTATTCTGTTTGGAAATGGACAATGAGATTTAACAGCCTGTGTGGAGGCTTGTGGCCATCTGGTCCAGTGTGCAAGCGACGCTGTGCTGCTGATTCCCTGCTTGCACAAGGCATTCTAGCCCTGTTCACAAGTTATAGTAAACACATGTACAATCTGTGTACCTTGTACGCTTGATTTTTCTTTATATACACCTTGAGTAATTTTCATGTTACATTCAACACATGTACAGCTGAATGTGTGATTTAAACTCCACATGTACCCAGGTTCTGGTCCCCAGTTTTATTTGTAAAGTGATTAGACAATTTTATCAAGTATTCTTAGAATGGCAATGCCGCAATAAAAATCTGTTCTGTTCTTTGTAAAGTGAATGTGCATTGGTCCTTTCTCACACAAAAAAAGGTATGCACGTATGTGCAAAGTGTATATGCATTCACTGTGACATGTGAGCATGGCTCCTGTAATTTCTGTTCCCCATATATGAACCAGAACACACTCTGCCTGCAAAAGCAGGGCTCCAGGAATTAGTTGCTCAACTTGTTAAAGGTGAGAGACCTTCTGTCATTCTATTTGTATCTGACAAAGTGAGCTTTGACACTCAAAAGCTTATATTGTGCGGGGAAATTGGTCTCTAGGGACTTGAGTTTTGTTCTCCTATCAATAGAATGGCTCTTGTTTGTTTAACTTTGTAATTGTTTTTGCTTGTTACAGAGGGTAGGTTAGGAGAACTGGAACATTTCTCTTAGCTTGGAAACTATAATAATGCTAAAACATTGTCTGTCAGTTTCCCCACCTCCTGCTGAGAGATGCTTGCTACATGACAATTATCTGGTTTCTGTGGCCCATCCAGACACACCCTGAACACTACTTGACAGATGAGAGAACTTTCTCCGCCCGATTAATGATGCAGTGTGATTTCAAGGCAAAGAAAAAATTGTATGTAGGGTGGATGGTTGAGCACAAAATTCTTTTAAACACTTTTAGAGTTGGGAAGGGAAAGCATTCTGTGGTCTCTGATTTTTGAGCATATTTCCTCTTCCTGAAGTCAGCTGTTCTCTGAATTCGAAAAACTTTCCCATTCATGTCTTCCTACTTTATATTCAAGAGTATTCTAACCTATATCTTCTGAAAAGGGATAAGACAAATGATAAAACTTTAACTACCAAAGCATTATGTTGAGGTCCTGATGCATTTCCATGTGGTACAGGGATTTTGCGGGGTAATTTCTACACCTTTCATTTGTTCAAAAATCGTTAACTCCTTTCTTGTTTTTGAGATCCAGTAAAACATAGCTCTTTGTGAGGACTACTTTCTTTGCAAGTGCACATGTGGATTTGCTATATAGCTGCAGTAATACTAAAAGTGAATCTTTCTCTTTCCCACCCTTCCTTTTTAATGTGATACTTAGGCCCTCAGCTTTCACCTTTCACAACAAAAAACCCAATAACCTTGAACCCTCCATTTCATGTGAATATGAACACAGCTGGCCAAGGCTCATCTCCTCTTCTGAGCCCTGTTCTGAGTGATGCTGGTGGCCCCAGGGCAGAGGAGGAGGAGGAAGCAAGACACAAGGTAAGGCAGGAAGAAGGAGGAGATTGTTGACCCTGCTCATGATGTGATCTTCAGTTTCTGTGCTGAATGTATGTGCGAAGTGCCGTCAAGTGGCAGCCAACTTATGGTGACCCCATAGGGTTTTCAAGGCAACAGATTCGGAAGTGGTTTGCCATTGTCTGCCTCTGCATGGGCTGAGAGTGTTCTGAGAGAACTGTGACTGGCTCAAAGTCACCCAGTAGGCATTGTGTGGAAGAGTAGGGAATCGAATCCAGTTCTCCAGATTAGAGTCCCGCCACTCTTAACCACTATACCACGCTGGCTCTCTTCTGTGCTGAATCCACCCCTCCTTACCATTGTTCCGCCCCGCCTTACCACAGTTGGGCAAGGAGGTTTCATTATAATTCATACTTATAATGAAACCTTCTTATGGCCCTGCTGTAAAGGATGCTCTCTTAAGACTGCTTCACACAGCATTGCTACATGGCTTTGTCAAATCTGTATTTGTAGTAAAATAAATGCACAGTATTTCCCCCCAAAAAGATTTTATTGTAAGTATGGGGTATAGAAAGGAAAAAAGGGAAGGGTAAAAGCAATCTTTCTGCAATAGACGGGCATTCTTATTGGTCAATAGTATATTCAGTAACATTTTAGAGCTAATTATATTGCCTAGTTTCTTACATTATATCTATGTGTTGGCTGATATATAGGTGTAAAACAGCTGCCTAAATGCACAGTATTTTGTAAGTAGCTTATACTGCTAAAAAGAGCAGGTCCTCTTTGTTCTGCCAGTTTCCGTTCTGGTCAGGTATTTATTAAAGGTCTTCATTTTTCTGGAAGACATCTGTGTTCCTATCTTAAGGGGAACAGGTGCAACTACTAAAACATCAGATATAATGTTTTATTTGCTTTAATGTTATATTAAAGCAAACATAAGAAGCCTTAGCCTTTTGTTATAACCCTCGGGTACTGGACTTGCAGGTCTGAAGATACACTCTGCATCCCTTTCCAAGAACCGCTTCTCATCTTTTCACAGCACCTTTCTTGAGGGGGTTGGTGGGGAATTGTCTCTTTAATCCAGGAAGTTCAGCTCAAGCCTTGGGCAAGTTTTACCCATTCGGAAACCCTGATGAATGGTGAAACCATATAGAACAAAACACAGAGTCCTGAAATGATACAGCAAAGCAAAAGGTGAATTACCCTTCCAACTAAGAGTCTCTCTCTCCCCCCACCCCCCCCACCCCGGCATCACCTCAACATTTCAAGTACACCTGGGGAAAGTTTTCAGTTCTGTTTGTTGCACTTGTCAAAACAGAGGAATATTTAGGACTGACTTTTTTGTGATTGTTCCGCAACCGTAAGAAACTATAATTGGTTTGTGTGTGTATTGATAATCTTACAGTAAGATGCATAGCTGTGGTCTAGTGCTTTATCTGAGGTTATATCATACATTTAAAAAGCCACTTTGTGGCTTCCAGTTCTCTTGCTTCTGTTTCCGTCGTGCTAAATGCGGCCAAGAAACGGAAATTATCTAGGCAGTATAAGCCTGTGCAGATTCACGCTGATTTGAGCAGTGTGCGTCTGCATAGGCTTACACTGCCTAGGGAATCTTGTCAGAGAAACAGTTACTGTGTAAAGATATCGCATCATTCATTCCTGAGGCCTTTCCCTCTCTTGTGCTCACACAGTAGAGGGAAGGTGGAAGGCTGGGTTCATAGAATCATAGAATTGGAAGAGACCACCAGGTTCATCTAGTCCAACCCTCTGCACAATGCAGGAAATTCACAACTATCTCCTCCCCACACCCCCAGTGACCTCTACTCCATGCCCAGAAGATGGCCAAGATGCCCTCCCTCTCATGATCTGCCTAAAGTCATAGAATCAGCATTGCTGACTGATGGCCATCTAGCCTCTGCTTAAAAACCTCCAGGGAAGGAGCGCTTACCACCTCCCGAGAAAGCCTGTTCCACTGAGGATCCGCTCTAACTGTTAGAAAATTCTTCCTCAAAAGAAACTCTTTTGTTTTAATTTCAGCCCGTTGGTTCTGGTCCAACCTTCTGGGGCAACAGAAAACAACTCGGCACCATCCTCTATATGACAGCCAAGGTGTTGCACCTGGCCACTTAGGTGGATAAGGAAGCCTACATGCAGTGGTCAACAAATGGTGATTGGATGCAATCCAGCCCACATGATTCCTATTAGCATAGCATAGTATGAGTAAGAATGTAATTCTCCTCAGTCTTGAGATATGGATAGGAGTGTGCGTTCCTATCTGCTGTTTAGGACAACTAGGAACATTTATTACTGTGTCTGTTAACTTGATCAAGACAGACACCATTGTTGTGACCCACCAGCCCTAGAGCATGACCAAGATATGGTTGGTTTCATTGTTTGCTTATTTAAAATGTTTATTTGCCACCTTTGTAACTTTACAGGAATTCAAGGCAGCTTACAGTATAATTGGCAATAAAACAAAATAAAATACATAAAACCACTAATTTAAAATCAGTAGCTTAAAACTGGCAGTAGACAGAATAACTAAAATTAGTCGAATGCCATCTTGGTTTAATGAAACTCATTATCATTGCTCAGGTTCAGGGTATAGATTCTCAAAAGAATATATACGGTTTGCATATTTCAAAGGACCTTTAAAAATAGGAACCTTTAAAACAATTCACAGCAGAAGGACATGATTTCAGCTGTCTACTGTGTTGCTCCATCTAGATGTTTTAAGGAGACTTACCAAGTTCATGGTTAATAAGAAACATTTCTGCTTCATTTATTTGGGATTTGCTTGTTTCTTTCAGCGATATCCAGTGGACAAAGCATATTTCATTGCAAAAGAAATCCTTGCTACCGAACGAACTTATTTAAAAGACCTTGAAGTCCTGACGGTAGTAAGTAATTTAACCATTTTATGTCCTCTTTTTTTCCTTTGAAGGGAGTTGTTTTCAATATTGTATGAAGCTGTGTTAGAATCAGCTGTTTTTTTCTCTGTGATCTGCTGCGGGTTCCATGCAAGGAGGGGATCCTGTCTGCAGTGCAACCTGTGTTCTGTCACTGTTTGCATTCCTAGTTTTTTTCCCTCCTCAGTGTAATCTAATTCTTTAAAGAGATGCCAGGTTGGATCCAACAACTCCCTTCCACTAAGGGAGGTGTCTTGCTCCAATGGAGGAGAAAGGAGTCTTGCTGCAACAAAGAAGGTACCTCACAGCAAAAGGGAGCTCTAAGGTCCAACCCACTAAGCTTGATCTCTATTGGCATGAGCCAGCTCTCACATCCTTTCATGACTATTGTTCTCTTCCTCTGTCTTGTAGCCTCTTGTTTGTTTTTGGTGAATTTGTGCTGGTGTGTCCGTGCACCTATTTATCTAGAAAAGTCATCACTTCCGGATTTATTTATACCCTGCCCAATGGAGACAAGGCTTGCCATTTGCCTGCTGGGAGCAGGAAATCTCCCACCCCTGTTGCCTGCTGCCACTCCAGCAGCTAGCAGGAGAAAAATGTAAATAAATTGGAAAAATAGCTGTCAGAGCATGACGGCATTATGTCACTTTCAGGAAAACCCCAGAAGTGATGTCACACCTCTGTAGGAATCACTGGAAAATCTATGTTAAAACAACAGAGTTTCTGGCAGTTCCTAGAGAGATGTGATATCACTTCCTTGTTTTCCTTGGAAGTGACATAATGCCATCATACTGACAGGGCTCCCCTAGAGTCCCCCCTAATGGTGACACAACGTGGCTTACAACAGATACTTCAGCTACTACAATATCACAGCCAGACATATTTAGTGTGATCAGACGTCACAACATTGCACCAATAGTGAAACAGCTGGGCCCAGTTTAAGGTTCTGGCTTTGGCCTAGGGTTGCCAGGTTCTTCTTTGCCACCAGCAGGAGGTGTTTGGGGTGGAGCCTGAGGAGGGCGGGGCTTGGGGAGGGGAAGGACTTCAATGCCATAGAGTCCAATTGCCAAATTAGCTGTTTTCTCCAGGTGAACTGACCTCTATCTGCTGGAGATCAGTTGTAATAGCAGGAAATCTCCAGCTAGTTCCTGGAGGTTGGCAACCCTACTTTGGCCAGTCAGGCTTGGGCCCAGTCTATTTCAGAGAGCATCTATTCCTATATAGACCAGAGTTGCCAGGCATGGCAACTGGTGGGAGATGGGAGGAGGGAAAAGGGGGCATCAGGCAATGGCATGATATCATTTCTGGGTTTTCCCCTGAAATGATATCACGCAGTTGCCCAATGAACATTTAAATTTCTCCCTCCCTACCATCCATGCCAGCAATCAACAGGAGCTGGGGAGTGAGGGATCCCCCATCCTTGGTGGGAACTTGGCTGCCCTAACTTGACTCCAGATACACTGGAGTCATCTGTGGAGGCCCTGTTCAAAGCTCTGTTTTGCAAGGATATCCAGTTGGTCTCCACATGCAGCGAGGTTTCTCCCAGAACTTTGAAATTTTCTGTCCTGAGAAATTCATTTGGCTCTTTGAAGGCATTTCATTAAGGAGTGATTTTTAAAAAAAATTCTCTATGACTTTTAATTGACTACTAGAATGTTCTTAATATCAGTCGCTGATGGATTTTTTACATATATCATCTGACTATTAGAATTAATCTCTTCAATATTTGCATACTGAATTTTGTGGTTTTAATATTGTTTTAATGGGTTTATTATTATCAAACTATGAGATTCTGGACTTTTAAATCTGTTGTACACTGTTTTGTTAAAGTTTTGTTATCATGGACCCCAATTTTGAAAAAGCAGGTAACAAATTTAGTAAATTTAAAAAAATAGACATGATGCCTGCGTGATCCCTATTCAAGGCTCTTCCCTCTAATGGGGGTTCGATACTTGCTGAGGTTTATTTTAAAAATTATAAAAGTGTATTTTTTCTTACAACTTCAATATGTAAATGACCGAAGGTTTCTGGTCAGTAGTGATAGTTGCAGCAGAAACATCTCATGATCCAAATTCCCCACTCTTGCGTCTAACTGGTTTTGTTCATGTTGATATTTGAATAGTTGCTGCAACAGAATTAATAAACTGCCATATTTCAGCAGTATTTTCGTATTTTGAGAACCCTGATTGTTCCCTTTTTCAGAGATTTTGTGAGTGGGAGTGTAATGCATGTACAGCTGCATTAAACTTAGCTGTGTTTTGGAATATGTTTGCAGAAAGGTCTCATTTAAAGAATATGCCTAGTGGCAAAGAATCGGCTTCATATTTTTGAAATGTCCTTGTATGTTTTGCTGAGTTCTTCAGTTTTTCTCACCTTCCAGATTCTCAAAAAAGGGAGTCAAACACCTGTTTCTGCTCTTTCTCTCTTTTGCAGTGGTTCCGCAGTATAGTCGTCAAGGAGAATGCCATGCCTGAAGGCCTTATGACCTTATTCTTCTCTAACATAGACCCTATTTATGAGTTTCACAGAGGTTTTCTAAAAGAGCTGGAGCAGCGGCTAGCACTTTGGTAAGCATTAACAGCACTGTGCAGGTAAATATTGGAATTCTTGGAATTCCTTGGTACCTGATGAAGTCCCTTTCTCTGATACCGGACATATTTACTTATATTAGTGGCATGTTTGCCAAATGCTTTTTTCATGAAGTCAGCCCCATAAGCTCCTACTAGAGTTGATCTGGGGCCCAACTTTGAGATGCAGTAGTTCTAAAAGTTCCAGTGAGAATGTAAGAGCTCTGTTTGCAGGGCAAGCTTCACCTGGAAGTGAACAAGGAGGAGTATGAAATCAAGAAGACAGTGGTGTGTTTTCCTGAAGTTACAGTTTTAATCTGATGATTGGTCCCTAGAGCATATTTGTGGCAACTTATTGATTTGTACATTCTTCAACAAAACAATTTTTCTGAGATCAACTTACTTGAGCCAGCGTGGTATAGTGGTTAAGAGCAGTGGACTCTAATCTGGTGAAATGGGTTGGTTTCTCCACTCCTACACATGAAGCCTGCTGGGTGACCTTGGGCTAGTCACAGCTCTCTCTGAACTCTCTCAGTCCCACCTACTTCACAAGGCATCTGTTGTGGGGAGAGGAAAGTTCTTACATTAATAGAACAGATTTATAGGATCCAACCCTTTGGGTTTTGGGAAACTCTTCATAATTTATTTCATTTGCCACTATTAAAGAAACATTTTTAACTGAGCAGAGCAAAGGCTCAGAACTAAATCATAGCCATAATATTTTGTTCTGATTACAGGGAAGGCCGCTCAAATGCTCCCATAAAAGGAGATTATCAACGGATTGGTGATTTAATGCTTAAAAATATGCATATGCTGAAGGTATGGAAATACAAACAACACTCAACAATGCATTTCCCCCCTTCCATTCTACACGTCTTCTCATTGTGTGTGTGTGTGTGTGTGTGTGTGTGCCATCAAGTCACAGCCAACTTATGGCGACCCCTGTGCATAGCAACCCTGGTATTCCTTGGTGGTCTCCCATCCAAATATTAACCAGGGCTGACCCTGCTTAGCTTCTGAGATCTGACGAGATCGGGCTGTACCATGCTGCCTTCCCGCCTGTTTTCTCATTAGGGGTCTGTAATTCTTCTTTTAGTAACTTTTTAAAAATTTGTTAAACTGTGTAATTGTAAGGATGGTGTGTTTCTATGTAGACCACAAAAGGCCAACAATTTCTTTCTGAAAAATTTCACACAAGTGTTTCTAATATAATCACAGAATGTTGCCATTTGATACCAACTGAACAGGTGCTTTGGCCAACCTTGCCCACCCAGAATCAAGAGTTGTCCCAAAGTTAGATGTAATCCAGTCAAAGGGCAAAAACTAAACTGAAGAATTTTTCTATAAGCCCAACAGCCTGTGTTGGCATTGATTCTAGTTGACCAATCAAATTCATATCCAATGATGTAACTTGATCAGTCACCAGTGTTGCTGCCAGGTGACCCAACCAATCAGGTCAGTTGCCCTGAGACCATATACTCTGCAGCTGTATAGGGTCCAATTAAACAAGCACCTTCCCCTGATTCATAAATCTTTGTGCTACAAGATGGAAGATAACCTCCCATCTCCATATTTCATTCTTTGAAACAACAGCCAGCTTGACAATGGTTTTTATTAGGCCTCAGCCTGAACCATTGTTTGAATTGACAAGAGACTGCTTAAAGGCACCATTTTCTTGACGGATATCACCAAACTTCAGACATTCATTGTAATAAAAATGTCCTGCAGCCCAGTATATGTACCGTATATACTCGCGTATAAGCCGCGTTTTTCAGCCCAAAAAAAGGGCTGAACAAACCCAACCCGGCTTATACGCAGGTCAATACGGTAGGGGGGAGGGAGGGGGAACTTGCCGCCGCTGCCGCTGGCCCACGCGCCTTCCCTGCGGCCTAGGAGCGGCCAGCGGGGCCTTCCTGCGCGCAGGCAGGGCCCCGCCGCCACCCCCGCCGCCGGCCCGCGTGCCTTCCCTACAGCCTGGGAGCAGCCAGCGGGGCCTTCCTGCACGCAGGCAGGGCACCGCCCCCGCCGCCAGCCTGCGCGCCTTCTCTGCGGCCTGGGAGCGGCCAGCAGGGCCTTCCTGCGCGCAGGCAGGGCCCCGCCGCCACAGTCACCCCCAGCTGATCAGCGGGCCTCGTCCTCCTGCCTCTCCCGGTGAGTAGGGGGTTCAGGGGCTCTTCCCCCTCCCCCCCTAGGGTGGCGCTGGGGTTGGGGTGGGTCTGGAGGGCCCGGGAGGGGGTGGCGCTGGGGTCGGGGTGGGTCTGGAGGGCCCGAGCGGGAGGGGGCCCCGGGGCAGGGGCGTTGTATAAGCCGACCCTCAGCTTATACGCGGGTGCCTAATTTTTCCCCATTTTGGGGGTGAAATTAGGCACCTTGGCTTATACGCGGGTCGGCTTATACACGAGTATATATGGTAAATGATGCATTTCTCTTACCAAACAGCAAGGGCATTTCTTAACATATTCATCAGTTTTGCAGAGAATATTGAGACACCATCAGCAGTTTCATCTCACTGGTAGAACCAAGAATGTTTGACAAGTGTTCTTGTGCATCTGCTAATGCCTTCTTCTTTTATATTCTTCAGGAGCTTACCGTCTATTTACAGAAACATGACGAGGTCCTGACAGAGCTAGAGAAAGCAACTAAATACATAAAGAAACTGGAGATGGTTTATAAGGAATTTGAACTCCAGAAGGTTTGCTATTTGCCACTCAATACTTTCCTGCTTAAACCCATCCAGAGGTTAATGCACTACAAGCTGATCCTGGGGAGACTTTGTAAGCACTACGCGATAGATCACCGGGACTACGCTGACTGCAGGAGTGAGTGATCGATCAGGCAAAATCTTGAAAGCCTCTAGTTAGCATTTTCTGTGCTCTTTTTACACTGATATTTTCATACTGGGCTGGATCTTAGGGATACATGAGCAGAAGAGGCTTGCTATGCTGGATCGTTCCTTTCTTCCTTTTCCTATAACAGCCCCCTGCAACCACAGAGAAGGTGGGGTTGCCAACTTCCAGGTAGAACCTGGAATTACAACTGATCTCCACACTACAGACAGCAATTCCCCTAGAGGAAGTGGCAGCTTCAGAGGGTAGACTGTATAGTATTGTCTCCTCTGAAAGCCCTCCCAAGCACCATCCCCTCAGTCTCCAGGAATTTCCCAAGCTAGAGTTGGTAAACCTAGGAGAAGGCATTGTCAGGGGCCATAGGACTTCTAGGACAAAAAGTTGCAAGGGTGTGGGGAGGGCTGCAGTGAGGAAGGGGAAACTGGCAACATTGATTGGTCAACTATTTTAAAAGTAAAGTTAACGTGTATTTTCAGTTATGCCAGTGAGCCTTTTTATTCTTGTTCTTTGTTCATCTCTTGCTCAGAAGTTAGATATAGTGTGTGTCTTTAACTGAAAGGTTGATGACTCAAGATTATCCAACATACAGGAAAACCACGATTCTCACTAGCTGCTTCAACTGGCAAAATTGGTAGACGCAGTGCATTTGGAAATAGCATTTCCAAGAGGAAGTGTATTTGGAAATAGCATTTAGTGGAGAAAGTTCAAAACAGCAAGACCTCAATTGGCACAAAAGCAAGGTGGGACGATTTTATCTAACAGGAGGCTTTTGGTCTGTTGAGTTCGGTGACTCCCCTTCCCCACCCAGGCAATGACTTTTCAGGGTTGCAGAAGGTTGCTGTAAAAATGAAAAAGTAGGGAAAGCTCTACCACTGTGTGTGACTTGGGATCACACAGCCATGGGATCCAACCCTTTGAATTTAACTTGCTGAATAAATAGCATTACTTCAGAATTAGTTCATTTGACTTCATTTTTCTTAGTTTTCCAGTATTTCGTAATACACAATAAGAGACCAAAATTAATTGGACAGGTCTTCCTATCACTTCTTAGGCTGCTGAAGTCATTTCTTGAGTGCCTTTGTACTGTGACTAATATCCTGAACTATTGTCCATAGTCCCTGAAGAGCGGCATCTGTTCATATCTTTCATCTTGACATTGCTGCCTTCTGTGAACAGTGCAACATTCACCTTAGGACTGATTCACACATTCATGTGGATCAAGTCATGTCCCATCACTTAACTGAAAGTGTGAACTGCTGGACTGAGAAGCATTATGCCTGATATTATTTATTGTAATTTTATCCTACCCTCCTTTGAAACAGTTGAAGGCAGCATAAGTTGTCCTGGTTCCACATCTCTACCCTTACTCCCTTCAGTCCTAGATGGAGTAAAATAGTGTGTGGTAAAAGTGCTATGGCAATTAAGAAAGCCGGAACTGAATAAATGTAAAGGAGTGTCAACTTCAAAACTTTGTGTAGTGTTCACTGTGCTGCAGTCTATTGTCCCTCATCCATGGGGGTGAAATTAGCCATTTTGAGAATCTCTTATAGTCACGACCAGAACTAAGAAGAGTTTAAAAATGTGGGTGCCAAAGTCTCAAAAGCCAGAAGAGTGATGTGGAGGATTTAAAATCAACACAAAACAGGTGTAGCGCACTTTCTCCCTGAATGCCAATATTCTCTTCTTCCTTCCATACTCTCTGCTGTCTCTCTAAACCTTACTTTCTTCTTCTCTATAATATAAATCACTGTTTTTTTGAGAACCTGCTTCACAAGATACAATAATTTATTTATGTGCAAATGTGCTTTTTTTGCATAGCTTACTTTGAGCAAAACTGCTAAGGTACTTCGGCATAGAGCATAAACGGCTTCTCACGTCTCTCACTAGGGAAGCCCTAAAAAGTGGGCAGCCCCTTGAGTATTTCAGAAGCATCTAGAGAAGGTTTAAAAATATACTTGATCGGGTTTGTTCTGGTTGCCTTTCTGTTTACCAGTCACTTCTAGGCTTCCAAAAGCTGTCTTGTTTCCTCTCAAAATATGCTCATGTAGCTTTCCATTTCTCCTGCAGATGGAAAAACTAGGTTTTGCATGTTGCTTTTGGTGGGAGCCTGTTCCACATGTGACTAGTGACTTTTGCGTGTTAAAAGGCCCTGTACAACAGATTGTGTTTTCAAGGCAGTGTAGATTTCAGTTCTTCAGGAAAATCTGTGCCAAATAAGCAACCACAAAACTGGCAAAAGATGTTTAATTTCTGAATATGTCTGCCCTACTGGCTTGCGGTATTGAAACTTTCCTGCTTTTTTTAGTCTGTAAAATGCTTATTTTGAGCTTAGTTGGTGTCTTGGTATATGGCTGCTCATGTTCAATGTGATTTAATAACAGTAATTTGCTAAAAAACATCCCCTCCAGAAATGGGGGATTATGTTGAGAGCTCTTGGCACAAACTAACTGAATATATAAACTTTCGGGCTAGGATCCAAAGAGCCACCAGGCACTTCCAAGGGTTTGGCTGTGCTCTATGGGATTTGTGTGTTTGCCTTTTTGAACAGCAAATCTCTATGCATAACAAAAACTACATTTAAAGTTTCATAATACCATTGTGTACAAAAGAGGAGTATCAAACCCTGCTAGAATATACTGCACTGGTTGTGTGATTCTTTGGTCTCCAGCCTCAGTTTTTACTTTTGTAGCCATCTTTTTGTTTTCTTCTTGCTTTTTTTGTTTGCACATTCCTGTCCGTCCACTTACGTTATTCTACCTGCCATGACATGTGTAGTGGTACTACACCAGACTTTGTAACAGCTACTGGGAACCTGAACTACTCCTCTGCTTGACCTTTTGTGCCTGCATCGTGCTGCTGCTTCCCACTGTGTCCTGTCGGGTTATTTTGGCTTACCAGCCACATTTGCTGAGTAGCACCATGGAGGCCATTCTCATAGCTGCCTCTTTCCTTTTTAGGAAGAAGTGAAGCAGTGGGCATACCTTTTCCATAGTGCATGTACAGCTTTTCCATTTCCGTTCGGCCATCGTTAAATCTAGGATAGAGAATGAGCCGTGTGTACAGATTTCCTGATACTGCCTTGTTTAACACAGGGCAATGGGAGGCACTTAGCTGTCTCACTGTTGCCAGAGGCTGCTAGTGTGCCTATGGAGAATCCTGATCACCTGGGGGCAGTTGCTAAATTACATGGCTGGTTTATGTTTACAATAGCATATTGTTACACTGCAATTGCAAATACCTCCTCCCCATTTGCTCTGTAATCTCTCATAAATAAGGTTATATAGTACTTGTTTAACTTTCAATTGTTCTTCCTTGCAAAGCACATTGCAAATTGTTATATGGTGTATAATTATTTAAAACAAGAACTATGGGATTATAAATAATCCATTCTCAAAGATAACAGTATTAGGCTTTCAACACAGTGTTAGTTACCTAGACATTCCTTTTGTGTGTACAGATTGTAATTACTGCAGTGTGAAGGGAGAACCAGGAAAAATCACCCTCCCCTTCCTCTTTGTCAGTGGCATGGAAGAAATTCACTTGATACAAGGACATGCCAACCAGGTTCCCCCACCTCACAGCAATCCCCTGGTCTGCATGACTGTCCGTGAGTCTCACAACCTCACAAGCATCAACATTTTAGAGGTTTGGGGGGGGGGCACTGAGAGAAGAGACAGGACAGGAAAAAGACATATCCAGCATGTCCTCAAGCACGTATTCCATAAGATCCAAGCCAATGTAATGAAAAAACCATGTAATATCTCAAAGTTCAATGATGCTTCTCATGTTTCTGATTCTAGTGCAGAGATAATACCTGGATTTTTTTAACGTGATGTTTTAACAAATGGAAAACTAGCAGGACAAATACTAACAAAGTTTCACCCTTCTAAGCCCATTGGCTTCAGTGGCTTTAGAAAGTTGTAAATTTGTTTAGGATTGCACTATGAGACCTTTACTTTTCCCCTCCTGCTGCTCTGATCTGTTAGTTTTGGATTTTGTGATTCTTTTCTGCAGATGCACTGAAGGAGATCACAGAAATGACATCACAGCTTCAAAACAGCCTCATTCGCTTGGAGAATTTCCAGAAGCTAACAGAGTTACAACATGACTTGCTCGGCATTGATAACCTTGTAGCTGCTGGCAGAGTAAGCAGCTTTTTGGGCTTAGCTTTAAGCCCTGTTGCTTGAAAGAACTTCTCTGAACTTGTCTTCTAATTGCTCATAACATACTCTTGGATGATCACTTTGTTGCAGCATTTCAAACCGAGGTCTGGGGAATTGTGGCCCTCTAGTATCAGCTACCTTCTTGAGACCTGACTTCTAGGGCCATGTGCAGATAAGACAGTCTCTTTGAAAATGCTTTTAAGGAGTAGGTGACGTAGGTCTCACTGTATTGCTTTGAGGATGGAGGGCTCGATGGGGCTTACACAGCTGGCCACACACTTTGAAGAGCAGCTGTCCAATGCACCACAGGAGGAGGGGAGGGGTTGGAGGTCCCTGAATAATGAAAGCTTAAGATAATGAAAGCTTGAGAACTGCTTTATAAGATTTGTTGACAAAGGTCAAGCTACTCTTTCCCTAAAGTATATCGTCAGCATTGTAACTTGCATACCCTCCCATTCTGAATTAACACTTGTATGTACTTACCGGGGCCAAACTAGACAAGATGGGTGTCCCTGAGTTTGCCTTTGTTTGCCTGTAAAAAAAACACCATGGGGGATAGGCAGGATCCCCTCCTCCCCCTGTGTTGCAGTGGTCCTGACCATAACCAGATCCCTGCAGTGCAGTTTAAAGGAGCTCCCAGGTGGGAACTCGCTATTTATAATGGTGGTGCATCCCCAGGAGAAACTCGGGGTCGCCCATCTCAGTAGTTTGGCCCTAAGAAGGTCTTAAGAGAAGGCTGTCAAGGGTCCCAAACACTGTTTCAGAGCTCCCTATCTTGTAACCCAACATGGGGTGTTTCAGTCCACAGATGAGACAAAGGCTAGCAAGCGTGGTGTAGTGGTTAAGAGCGGTAGTTTGGAGCAGTGGAGTCTGATCTGGAGAACCGGGTTTGTTTCCCCGTTCCTCCACATGAAGCCAGCTGGGTGACCTTGGGCAAGTCACATTCTCTCAGCCTCACCTACCTCACAGGGTATCTGTTGAGGAGAAGGGAAGGGAAGGTGATTGTAAGCTGGTTTGAGTCTCCCTTAAGTGGTACAGTCAGCATATAAAAACCAACTCTTCTTTCTCTTGGTGGCTGCCCTGCTATGCAGTCTGTCTTCATGTACTTACTGCAAGGATGTTGCAAGAGAAACAAACTGGTGTTTTGCACAGCCCTAGTTGAGCTGTACTACTAAGTCACAGCCTGGACTTTGAACCCCATTGAGAAAAAAAATGTGCATGAGCAGTTCAACTTAACTTTAGACCCTGAATACATCAAGTGTGTATTCTCATGATACACATATACTTATGTGTATCATGTAAACTCCAGTGACCTTATTAGTAAGGTCCCTTTGGTCAGTCTTCATTCCAGCCCTAAGACAAAGTGAAAAATGTTCAGTGGGTGGGTGTAGCAAAGGATTAATTATCTTTTAAAATTCTGATTAGGTCTTGGCAATTGGTAACACACTGCTGTTGTTTACAGCTTTGTAGTTTCTGATGACCGTGGTCAGTCATAGCAAGGATAAAACGCATTCTGTTGCCAGGCTGCTAAAACCCCAGCTGTTCTTCCGGTGCAGCAGCCTTTTTAGCTTAGCACCAATTTAAGAATAATTGCGTATGCAGACTCCTTCACCTTTACATCAAGACATTTCTTTAAAAATAGAGATTGCTGTATTTCGTAGAAGATTAAGAGTAGTTAAAACTTGATTCACTTTTTGTGTTATTTTTCCACAGGAATTTATCCGGGAAGGCTGCTTATACAAGCTCACCAAAAAGGGTTTACAGCAGCGGATGTTCTTTCTGGTGAGTGGTGTCTGTGCTCAAGGCTGTGACTCTCAGTAATGTTTGCAGAATTTAACCTGTTGCAGTAGTGTGAGGGTTGATGTCACTCAAGGCAAGTTCCCTGCACATTCTGCTCTATTGAAGAGGGCAAGCTCTTTCTTGAACCCTTGCTATGGTTTTATCACCAAAATATAAATAAACTTTAACTATATTGTTCACATGGCCAATTCGGCCCTGAACCAATGTCACACTGAGAACCAAAATATAAATAAGCCTTTGTATGCAGTATGGACGATTGTATGGTCATGGGCGCTGACTACTCCCAAGCCCAGATTGTGTGCTTCTTTGTAGATCCAGGGGATATCATGCTACAGTTAGCAACTACTTTGTGTGTTTTACAGGATATGCGCTTTTTTTAAAATCAATTTTTGGTGGTGTTTGAGTTGTTGTCCAAGCAGGTTTCCACATGGGGATAGGTTTGTGTGGTTTCCCCATTGCTGCTGCAGGTGACAATTCATTGCAGTGGCCATTGTGCTTCCACATGGCAGATTTCCCAGAGTTTCCCTGCCCCAATTCCCTGGCAGCTTCCATCTCTTCTCCCCTGACCAGTGGGACTTTTTCAAAAAAATTTAAAGATCAGCAGTTGAATCCTTTAACAAGGATTAACCTGTTCCTGAGAATCTTAGCTTCTTCCCTGATAACTAACTTTGTTAAAGCACCTGTTTTTGGGTGTCACAACTAATTGCAGTTAATTGAAGACTTGGCTTTCAATCTTGGTGTATCGTGCAGAGTCAAGGGAGGATGTGAGCCTTGCTATTAACCAGGTTCATACCTGTCATGAACAAACTTGTTTCTTTGATGTTTTTTATTGAGCTGGAGGTGGAGTTACAAATGCCTAAAGATAAGGCACAGTTTAATTTGACAAATGTATTTTGACGAGTTTTTCTATTCCTTTTCTTTTCAGTTTTCAGATATGTTGCTGTATACAAGCAAAGGAGTGACTGGCACCAATCAGTTCAAAATTCATGGGCATCTCCCTCTACATGGGATGCTAGTAAGTGGTTCTTTCCCAGCAGCTAAGC
This sequence comes from Euleptes europaea, assembly GCF_029931775.1. Taxonomy (NCBI): domain Eukaryota; kingdom Metazoa; phylum Chordata; class Lepidosauria; order Squamata; family Sphaerodactylidae; genus Euleptes; species Euleptes europaea. The sequence goes on from NC_079316.1 coordinate 44,518,513, forward strand.
ATTAACATAGTAAAGGCAGGCCATTGTACGTTGGCCTGGGCTTCCTTTTCATACTGATGCTAGTCGTTTTGGAGCTTTTTCTCAGATGTGCATACACACGTGAGTTACGGAAGAGTAGAAGAGCAAGTGCAGTTCGCTTTCTAATATTGGGGTTGTTGGGAAAATGAACTGTTGCTATATTGCTGTTTCTGAGACTACGTATGGTGCAAACAATTTCCTGGGAGTAAGCCCCACTGAGTAAAATGGGACTTACTTCTGAGCAGACCTGTTTAGGCGTGCTCCCTTAGATCTGCTAACTGATTGCATCTTGCTGCTTAATGGAAATCTTTTTTTTTTGTCTTTGATTTTTAGCTAATAGTGCTGGATCCTCCGGTAAGTAATAGAGAAACTGCTTACCAGCCTCAAAAGTGGCGACGTAACTGTGGCTAATAGTCTTTCTAGTAGGGAAAAAAATAGTTGCCAAGTAGCCGGTATTTCTGGCCTAGCAGACTTGCAGATTTGTTGCAGTTGTCGTTTATTTTTATGTTGGTTTACATCATAAATTTGAGTCAATGTTAACTGGGTCATGAGGCAAATGTCTTTCATTGCAGGTGGAAGAGAGTGAAAACGAATGGTCTGTCCCTCATTGCTTCACAATCTATTCAGCTCAGAAAACTATAGTTGTGGCAGCAAGGTAAACATTACAGTTAACAGAGCAAATGTCCTGGGAAGGGGCGGTTTAAAATAGGTCTTTTATAGTGCAGTCCTGTGCTGAGTTATTCCAGCCTAGACCCACTGAAATCTCTACAGCTTGCTCTTCTAATCACACTGAATTCCTTGTGCATGTGTATATGTGTGCCACCCCCTCCCTCACTGAGCAACGGAGAGTGGAAGATTATCTGACTGAAGTAATAAATAGCAGCCAGGTGAGGTAAAGCCTCTTCTTCCCACACTCTGCTGGGAGATACTCTCCAAGCCATGCTCAGGAGGCTGCATCCTGGCTGTTGAAATATGTCAGCATATTAGCGAACTGCTGCTTTCCATCCTGTGACTTTGTAAACTTGAATTTGTACGGCATACAAAATGGTTGAGTAGCAATTTCAGCTGCAAATCTTGCCTTTGAGTGGAAATTTATAAAACATAAAGGCCTTGCCCTGACTATTGGCTGAGCAGTAACCCACGCATAGCAGTTGAGCGCCACCTGTCCCATCTGCTTATTTTTTCCCCTAGCACTCGTCTAGAAATGGGAAAGTGGATGGAAGATCTCAACATGGCAATTGAAATGGCCAAGAAATCCAGTGAGAAAGCGGAGATGTCTCTGGACAACTCCACCTGCAACCGTTCCAACAGTGAGTAGTATCGTGTCACTTGCAGTTTGTGAATCCCTGATAGATGTGCAGTCTGCATGCTTCCTTAGGACAGAAATAGCATAGATCGCATATAGCGTACACAAACCTTTTGGCAAGAGGAACCATATCTTCCCTAGTGCTCCAGGCTTGGCAAATATTAAAACTCCAGCTGGGAAAGCAATGATACTAATCCATTTTGCATCATTTTTCCTTTTCCCGCTTCTTAAATTGGAAAGTATCAACCCCTTTAAACCTCAGTTTTTAGGTGTGACTAGATGTGTATATATCGTGCATTCTCCTGACTGGCTCCTCTTATCTGGGTTTTCCCTCCATGGCCACTGAGCCACCTTGTGGCAGTCCTCTGTCCAGTTTTCTCCCGTGAGCACTGCATCCCCTCCCTTGCAACAAATTAAGGCCTCTCTGGGGTGGTTCCAAAACAAACCCTGAGCTACATTTTTTGCATAACAACTGAGAGAGGCCAACTCTGGAGAGTTTTGAATTATTATCATGGAGGCCAGCATACATGACAATGACCCTTTCTGTTGAGAGGGAGGTGCCAACATATTTGAGGGATCCATGTCGCTAGGGCTATCCATGTAAAAACAATCTGTTAAATTCTTGCTACCTTCTCCTCCCTCAGGATCCTCTGATGAGGTTTCTCTAGAACAGGAGTCCGAAGAGGACATACATTCTTCTCGTAGCTCCCTGGACAGGCAGAGCCACCATCGTGCCAACACTACCATGCATGTCTGTTGGTACCGCAACACCAGTGTCTCCATGACTGATCACAGTGTGGCCGTCGAGGTACCCAGCAGCAGAGCACGCACCACTCTTTCACATACCACAGTCTTGTCTTGGTTGCTGGTTTCTCTGCACTTATATGTCTGGGGTACCCTTCCCCATTGCCTTCAGTAATTTCAGTGGCCACGTGAGAGAGCGCAAGTGAATGTGTGTGTACATGTGGTCATTGCATGTTCTTTCTTTGTTTTCAGTAAATGGGTGCTTTGAGGAAAAAAAGATTAAAAAAGGAAAAACCAATCTCTCTCACCTGAATCCCCAGATTTTCCTCCCAGGTCCTGTCTCTCTTTTCATAACTTGTTCTTCCATCCTATGGTGTTGGAGTGTCAAAGCCCAGATACACATGACACCCTGCTCTTTTGTAGTATCCCAGAACCAGGTTGGTAGAAAGAGGTGATCTGTGCCTCAAGACAGCCTTGACACACTGTGTGCTCTGGCACTTGAGACCTTGTTGTGTCTTGACAGCATCTAGGTTTGATCTCTAGACAGTGCTGGGATAAATGGGAGAAGCAATTCAAGGCGGGCAGGACAGTGACATCTGTGTCTTCATTTTTTGTGCCTTGAACTGTTCATTAGGTTCCTCTAAGTAGGAATGTGAAAAGGTATCTGCTGTTAAAGCTGTTTCAAGCATCATTTCTATAAAATTGCATTTTCTGACTTGCCTGATTCCTGAAAGAGCAGAAGTGCTTAAAAAACAAACAAACCGGATTTAAGAAAACATCTCAGTTGCTGGTTTCTCTGAATTGTTTATATGTATGGGAAATAAACTCAATCACCTAGACATCTGTAGCTGCTGCCTTTTCACACCAATAAGCAAATGGAGAAAAATAGCTTTCACATGGGAATCTAAGTTTGCAATCTCACCCACTGACACTTTCTTCTTCTAAAGAGTCCCTTTTCTTTCTTTGGTGAATTTTATTAATCTTCCTTTTTCCCCAAAGCACCATGACCCTTATACTGGTCTTAAGCCTTGAATGATGAATCTCATGGCATCTTTGCATCTCATCCTTCTTTAAAGCACCATTTGCTTTCTTCATATATTTTTAAGACTTTTTATGTAATACCTTAGCTTGTTCTAAATCTTTCTCTTTTTCTCTCTCTGTCCTCTGCCCTCTCTCTGCTTAGTTTTCTGCTCTGTTGCTGTCTCACCAGAGCTTCCTCCTCGCTATTTGCTGGGCCAGACTCAGCGGCCCAACACGATCACCCATGTTTGCTGGTACCGGAACCAGAGCCTATCCTTGTCTGACTATCTGTGCATGATTCAGGTAAAACTGCTTCTACCATTCTCATTACTGACAGGAAAGGTGGGTAGTCTGCACAGATCTTATCTGTGCCATTTCTGCTACAGCTATTAAAACACTGGGATAGTGTGAATGATATTGAGGATCTGGGAAGTCCTGAAGTCTATTTCCTGAAATCTGCCCAATTAATCCCTATGGTTTATCATATGCAAACCTGACATCCTAATCCCTTATCGTTTAGATTTGATTACATTGAATATTCCCCCCGCAGTGGGGCTTACCTTGTTTAACTCTGGTTGGTATCGCTGCTGTGTACTCTGCAGAGCCCCGCCTCTTCCTCATGCTTATACTTTGTGCTTTTCTTTCTTTCAACTGTCTTGTCTCATTAACCAAACTAAGAGTGTGTGTGTGAGTTGCTTAAGGATGTTGCTGGAACTTGGAGGCAAACTGAAAACAAAGGGACAGCTGCCAGTCTACCTGAGTTAACATTTAAAGTAGTGCTACAGATAATTAGAAAAGCATGGCTGGTAATCTGTAGGAGCCTAATTACATGGGGAAATGGGCACGGATGTGTGTGTGTGACTAGAGTAAAAGTAGATGGTTAGAGGATTGCACAAATAACCGGCTTGCCCAGCAGATGACTTTTTCTCAGTGATAACATTCAATACAACTCTTGATGCAGTGGAAGTAGTGAAACATCTTAACAGATGTGGCTGGAAAAGGGTAGTCATGCTATGGTGGGTGGGATTGTATACCTGCTTCTCTGTCTCCCCCCATCCTCGCCCGTCTTTACTTTTAAAATGTGGATGAATGTGAACTCTGTAGCTAAGAGAAATGGAGTATGCCATCTCAGAAAAGTAAATTAAAATGGGGTTGGGGGGGCTGCTGTGTTGGTTTCTGTTTTTTTAAAAGGCTAGATGAGTATTCCAGACTTGTGTTTTCATAGTGCTGAGCACAAAGCCACCAAATAATTTTGGGGGGAAATGGGTCAAAATATGCAGTTACTGGGGAGGAGGTTGTTTTGCTACTCATTACTTGCAATATAGGAAATACTCGGAAGGTGCCTGTGACACAGCCACATTAGCAGTTGCTGTGGTGTTTGGAAGAATTCAGCATTTGCTTGCAGGTTATAAAATACTGCACTTTGAGTTCTGGGAAAACAGTATGTGAGTTGTTGCACAAACTATTTTATCATGCAGAAAATACTTGTAACTTCAGACCCCGTATGGTGTTGCCCACCTTCTAAATCCTTTTTTAAACTTGCAGTGCCAGTACCATATGTTGTTCTGTTCGGAGGTATAATCTCATATTTTTTTACCCCTTTATTCGTAGAACCAATTATCAGGATACCTACTGAGGAAATTCAAAAACAGTAATGGCTGGCAAAAGCTTTGGGTTGTATTTACAAACTTCTGCCTTTTCTTCTACAAAACTCACCAGGTGAGATGGATTTAGCATTGCTTCAGGACTGATTTAGACGTGCATAGAAATGCCTCAGTGTGTCCTGTGTGTATGTTCTGATTCTGACCGTACTTTACATAGTCTTTTCCACCACGAGGGCAGAATAGAAACAGCAGGTGAAATTTTCACCTCCCCTTAAGTTTTCTCTCCACAGCCAGGCCACCACAACCTAATAATGAACACAGCACTAACAGCAAGTTTTCTGTCATTTGGGGTTTGTGAACAAGCTGTTTTTTAATGGCACCTGGTTAGGGAAAATAGCAGATAATAAATGGTGCCAGTCTAGATAAGAAATATGGCTTTCCACATAGTGTTAATTAGGGTCTCTCACTAGCATCAATAGAACTAGTTTGTTCTTTCTGACTGGTAGTCACATGAAAGCTGACAAAGTAAGACGCTAACAGTGTGGCTTTTCCCCCAGGATGATTACCCGCTGGCCAGTTTACCACTGCTTGGTTATACAGTTGGCACCCCAGTGGAAGCAGATGGCATTCAGAAGGATTATGTCTTCAAGCTGCAGTTCAAGTCTCATGTGTATTTCTTCAGGGCTGAGAGCAAGTATACCTTTGAAAGGTAACTGGCCATTTTCTCACCGCTATACTTTTTCTAAATGATTTGGTTGTTCTGAGAGGAGTTGTTAGGATTGCTTTTGCTCACTGTCCCGGTAGCCAAGGAGGAAACCTCTGGGATTCAGAGAGAAAGTGTCCTGTTTAGTTTTCATTCTTGCAGTCTGAAAATATATATTTTTAAACAGCTCCTACATTCATTGTTGAGAGCTGGAACACAGGGGAGGAATTAAAAAGTGACCCTTGATACTTCTACCTTGTTCTGCTGTTCCCCTTCAAGCTGATCGAGTGAGACACAGACCGGGCAGCGGAAGGGGGGGGGAATAGCGCTCTTCTTAGCTGCCGTCCTCCCAACTATAGCAGGCAACCTACTAGTAAAAACTGAGCCCAAACTATCAGATGATTACCTGGATGCTGTAGTTTGCTGTAATGGCGGGTTTTAAGAATTGGTAAGTGTGCTGAGTCTTACAGAAAGGGTCATGACAGGGAAATGAGAAGTGTTCATATGGCTACTGGAAACCAACTGTGGCAGATTAAAAGAATATTGCCCTTGAGTGCTTATGTTCTGCCCTCTCTTTCTAGGTGGATGGAAGTAATAAAGAGAGCCACAAGTTCTCCTGGGAGATCTAGTCTGTGTATCCCAAAGGATGAAAAGGAAAAAACCACAAATTGATAAGAGCAGAGCTGGGTCTCTGTTGATGGTTAATAGCTTGCAGCACAGAAGAAAGAAGGCAGGGGTTTGAGTTTGGCAGTAGTTTAAAAAAAAGAACCTGTTACCTGCAGTGGCAAAGTCAGCCACCTGATGGAGATTGATGAATTGTCTGTAGTGCAGAAAGCAACCATGTTTAATGGCACTGCAAAGAATGTGGTGATGGTGCCATCTATTGAACAAAGGGCAGCTGCTGCATTTCAAAGTGGCATACCTCTTTTCTTTTTTAAAACTTACACAGGTAGCAGCTGTTGGTGTTTCCTGCCAGCATCTGTCTGATCTTCCATTCTCTGGCTTTCTGGTGGTTTTCAAACACTCTTCTTAATGCTCAGCAATAACTGTGTGATTTGCTACTCCAGCCTACACGCCACACATGCCTCAAATATTGCCGTCTTGGGTTCACATTAATTTGGGAGTTCAGCTCACTGTAGAAAACTTGGAGCATTTCAAGAAAGAATCAGGTAGCAACTTGACCTTTCTTTTCCCAAAGCAAGAAAATATTTTTCTTTTTGTCTGGGTAGGGAAGTGGGGAGAAAGAGGGTTTTAGAGTTAGTAGACATGTTTTCTGAGTCCATAAATCATTCTGATGCTTGGGCTTCATAAATATGTTCACAGCTTGGATTTTTGCAAAATGCAGCTGTTCTGGTCACATAGCTTATACATGGTTTTAAATGAACATGAAACCTGTCTTGTCTAAAGGGCTCTTCATACTGTTTCCATTGCATGTAATGTGCTCTTGGACAGGAATAGAAAACAGTCCACTGATTTGAAAATAGACAACTTTCATCAATAGCTATATGTCATTGTGTACATTGAAAGCAATATGATGGTGCTTTAACTGAAGACTAAGGTGGAAAATAATAAATTATATTTTGGAGTCTGAGAAAACGATGCACAATGTGGGAAAAATTCAGGTGCTAGTTGTGAAACTAAACCAAAAGTTGGTTACAGATAGGTCAAGCTTAGGTAGGGGCAAAGGGAAGATTTCATACTATTGTAACATTTTTACTGAAATTCGCAATGTGCTAAATACTTGTCCTTACTGTAATGGCCATTACTCTCTACATAAGTTATGTATTTTTATTTATTAGTAGCTGTTTTTTGAAAATAAACTATTGTAGATTTAACTGTGCTGCACTAGTAATTTGTCATCTAGCCAAATCTGCCTGGCTGAGAATACAAAAACTGCCAAAAAGTATCTCCTACCTCAGAAGGACCCCCCGTGCTTGCTGCAGACTGACGTGTAGTTTACTTAACTCCCAAAATTCTGATAAGTAATACTTTTCTTATTCATCTCAGGCACCTGAGGTGATCAGGTCCATTGGCTATCTATCTTAATAACAATCATTACTCTTTGGAAAGATGCATATGTAAAAACCTGCAGTACGTAACACAGATGAAAAAACCAGGGCAAGTAGTAGTCTTACAACCAAGAGTTTTCAAAAACTCTTCACTTCCTCCCCTCCTGCAGTAGCTCTAACCTTGGTTCAGTGCTTCCAACACAAAGAAGTGGACGGCTAGCTCTTACTTGACAATTTATTGGAAGTGGCAGATCTCTGTCCCACTGCTCATGTGAAAAACTAAGACACTGACCCCCTGGAGACAGTGAGAGTTTAACCAGCAATACTTGTGTGAGCTAATGCAAAGTACCATTTATGAATAGCACAAAGTAGCAGCTTCACAGGCCAGGCAGGTACCTGCGTATCTACAACAGTCCTTCTGCTTTGCAACACACCTGGAAGATAACGGTCAACAAAAATGGATGGGTGTATGGATGGGTGTACAAATTCCATCTTCACATTCTTACCCGCGTTCTCTGCTTGGCTACCTATAAGCAAGACTGAGCTGTGGCTCTTCAGATACTATTTTTGTATGATGTACAAATACCAAGAATAGAGCACTTGCGTTCATTTTCCTCCAACAGTACATGGAAGGGCTTACAGACCGTCCAGACACAAGTATGGGATGAAAAATGCCAACGCCTTTCTCAGCAGAAGACATCCATTGCAGTCCATGATTAAACAGCCTTACATAGAGAGGAAGCTACATTGCAAAATGACCACTTCCAACTTGTGCTGCTGCTCTTAAATTGCTACCTTAATACTAAAGAGGAAGAACTATTTTGCGTCTGTTCAAATGCATAAGGCAGACCGGACGGTGCCTAAACCAGACCAAGAGATAATGCCCATTAACAGCTTGGACACTTTATGTTGTGAACAACTCCAAGAAGAGTGAATAGTTGAGGAAAAAAGCAAGGTGGTGTTTGGGAAATATCAGCTGGGATTATTTCCCATCTGTTGGCACCAAATACTTCAGTTTAACTGAAACGCTTGTCAGGTTTCACAAATAGCATCTAGAAGAGTTTGGATAGACCCCCCATCCTTCTTCTAAGCCACAGGAGTAAAGTGTTGAGCATCACTCCTCCTTTACAAGTGCATAATGTCCGCTTCAACTACTCTGCCACAGAGAGAGAGTGTAGCCAAGATACCTAGTTTTCACACTCAAGTGGCAGCAAGAGGCTTTGCTACAACAGGATCACCTTTTCCCCAAGCTACAGACCCAGAAACAAGGGCCAGTGTAAAGTACAGTAGCAGTCAGCCAGACCTACCTCACAAAGGGGCAAGCAGACAGGAGGAGGCAGCAGCCTTCACCCAACTCAGGAACTGCCAGGGAGATTTCTTCTTGCTCTGTTAGTTGAAAAGGAAATTTAAGAAGAGCTTCTCTTGAGCAGCACCAACATGAATGCCAATAAAGGTGGCCATGAACTTGGCCTCCGGCCAGCACCACAAGCTGCTACAGACCTCCCTTTTGGAATGCCTTAGGTCTAAGAATCTCCATTTTTTCCAGCAGTCAGGATTTTTCTTTTAAACAAGGTCTGACCTGAGAGAAATTTGATATAATTAACCTTCATAAAGTACACTGTAGAAACTACCCCTCTAGGGTTCTGCAAGGAAGTCATGTGATACACGTGTGTTGCCAAATCCCGTTGTGGATGGTCATGAAATACACAGATGAAGGCTCTGAAATGTTTGAGAATCCATAGCACAATGTTAACATCCAACAGCAGATGGTGGTGGATTCAAGATGTAGTTGTTATGGGGTTGGGGAACATCACCCCTCCTTCAGTGATTTACAGGCTCATCAGCGGGCAGAAGTCAGGTGGTTCCTGCTGTGTGAGAACCTGGCAGGAGGGAGGACAAAGGAGACTTAGCAACAACAATGTAGACTTGGCTTCTAATGCACCACCAAAATAAATCTGGCCACGCTAACAGCCCTCAGAACTTTTACCTTTGTACACGGTCCACCATGTGTGCAATTAGTTTGTCAGAGATCCCTGGACAAGACTCCTCAGCTAAGCTAAAGGCATTCTCCAGTTCTTCCATGGCTCCTACATTGCCTCCAGTCTGCTTGTGCTTGTCTTTGAGCTGCCAAGAAGTTAAAGTCAGTATATTTGGAAGAGGAGAAAGTCTCATTAAGCAGAAGAACCACACAATTATTACCAACCTCCTTTTCATGGGCAGCATAGTTAGAAAAAAGTTTAACTTTAACCTACAACATGCACCTCAACATGCACCTCAGAACATGAACAAATCAAACAGAACCCAAGGCTGCAATCCTAAACATAGGTATTCGAAAGCAAGCCCCACTGGAATCAGTGGGACTTGATTCCACAGAAGTGGATTTGGATATAAGTTTCACAGAATTAACTTCTGAACAGCCTTGACTGTTGGCTACGCCTAGAGTGAATCTAGCCTGTTATCATCTCTAATATACCTACTTGTTTGCTTCAATTGAAAACTTGCCCTATTGCTCAGATACTGTTTTTCCTGTGCTGACCAATGTTACTTCTCGGTGCCTCCTATGGAGCAACAGTTTCTTTTTCAATCAGTTAATTCACCAGTTTTTCTGTTAAATCAGAGATATGCCATCTCTAAGATACCTTAATAGCCAAGGGATCCTAGCCTAAAGAGGCACACAACATGGTTGATGTGGTTTGCTTCAGAAGTGTCCACAAGGAAGGTAAATCCTCCCTCCCGAACTGGAGACTGAAAAGATCAGCCTACTTCCTGTCTCCAGGGATTGTAGGTAGGGGAGAACTCTAATATTCCAAAACATCCTGTATCTCAAGTAAAAGGAACCTTTACAATAAATCCAATGTTCCATTCTATATTTATCCACATAGTGAATAATTTGCATGGTTTTCAGCCCTAATTTGCATTTTTTTTAAATCTGCCATTCTTCCATGGTTAAAGCTATTACCTCTTATGGTGTCACCTCACTTGCCCTTCAATGCCTTCCATTGATAATTCCTAACACAACCCCACATTCTCAGTTACTCATCTAAACCTTTCACTTGTTACAAGTATATTAAAGACAATAAACTTTCTCCCTTCTCACCTCCCCAAAGACAGGGCGAACGAGAGTAGAGAGGCACTGCGACCTTGGCTGCCGCTTGATGGGCTCAGGAGGCTACAATGGGGGGAGAAAAAGAGGGTTACCGGTGAAAGTTACCCTGTGCTGTCTATTTAACCTGTTATTTTAATGAAAATATGTTGATTCGAAAAGCAACATTTGGCCACATTCTCAATGCAGAAAGAGGGGAAGGGAAGAAAGTGGGGAAATAGCAGTTCAGAAATGTCCCTCTTTCTGCTGCAAACTTGATAGCTACCTTGAGGTTCAGCAAAGAAACTAAAGCAAATGCACAGTACTGGCTGGAGTAGCAACCTATATGCCAGGAGCATAATACTATACTAGTTTCCGATAACAGTTACAACAGCATAACTAGAACTTTGGCTAAGATACTATTTAACCATGGAAGTCCTCTAAGGTAACAGGAAACCCAAGTACAATAAGTACAGTGACCAAACACCAAAGCAAGCCATGCTCTGTTGCGGTAACATCAGGACAATCGGAAGAATGATACCATTTCAGTATATTCCCCCCCCCCCCGACCTCCCACCACTGCCTTGGTTCCTTGCTCCTCAGATGCAGTGGATACCAAACTGACCTTCTGGGATCCGTGATGCGGCATCCCCTTGTGCAGCTTGTTCAAGGAACTGGGGCGAATAGTTGGTGGGAAAGTCCATATGGGTCCTTGATCTCTCTCATCTGCATCTCCATCACTAGAAATTTAAAAATACAGTGTGCTCACATCCACAACTGCCTTGGATAAAGAAAGACGCATGCAGAACTGAGATTCTGTGAGCAGACCACCTTGGACTTTCACTCCCATCTCTGCTCCTCAATGAGCCAGATAGCAATCAGGTCTACCTCAAAATACCTTCTTGGGTTTACGTGTTTCTCACACCTAGCTTAATTCTTTCAGTATGCAGCATTTGGTATATTTTATTACTCCCAGAAGATTTGTTTTTGCCTCTGGTATTTTAATTTTTCTGAGAATAAGGTTTCTTCCTTCCCCCCTTTGTGTCTGAATATGTGCTGCTACGCTTATGCATTTAGCTTTAAAGGCATCCCACACTATTGGCAAGGCCACATATTTTTAACAGTGCAATCCTAAAAAGAGTTACTTCAGCCTAAGCCAATCCATTTCAATGGGCTTAGACTAGAGTAACTCTGCATGGGATTGTGCTGTAAAATTTTCATTGAAGTATTGCTGTATGTCAGTTGGAAGAGTCTTTGATTTCCAGTCTGGTCCTAATCCATCTGGTTCCTTGGTATCTACCAAACATGAAATTAGTGCATGATCTGTCCATAGTTTAAATCCAGAATAACAAGTGTACTTTCTTGTGGGTGTCAGTTTCTCCACATATAAAACGGATCATGTTGCTTCACAAGTTTCTGGTAATGAGGTATTTCTGAGATTTCCCTGTTTTTAAAGGAGGTGGAGGATCTATCATATTTAGAGTCTCCAGCTACATTACCCCCTCTCAGGAGAGCCTCTCCCTCTTTAAAGTTCTCAACTTTTTTCAGAGCATAGACTAAAAATTCCAACTACCCAGAATTAAGAGTATATAATATCCCCATGGTTGCCTTAGTATTTGTCCAGTTACCTTTGATAGTTATCTGTCTCTCAAGTCTGCCAAATGGTCTTGAATTTCTAAGGGATACCTTCTAGTTAGGAGAATTACCACCCCTCTTGCAATAGATGAATCCGCTGCACATTGTCTATCAAATCTGGGTGACTTCAAAATAGAAAGATTATTATGCTTCTGATGTGTTCCCTCTAGCAGGAGCATATCTGGATATTCTGTAAAATTCTGCGCTAATAGACTGAACACTGACTTGTACAAATTAGCCAAAATCCTGCTGACACTAATAATGGGGAAAAGACAAAAGAATTTTGATGGGCTCTGAACCTTCCGTTTAACTGTTTAATCTTGCTTTCCTGGCCCTTGTATCTAAAAATTTCTAGGTCTTGTGGTTTGTGAACAAAGATAGCAGGTGTTCTGTTCTCCATTTTGGATTCAGTGTTTACATGAGACCATTATGAATTAATGTATTTAAAAGATTTGCAGTACAAGTGCTGCATCCTAGACAGGAAAATCCATTCACAAGCTCCCGAACTAACATGAATATATATCAAGTATAAAGTTTCCTAACCCAAGACTCAGGTGCTCTTCTGCCATACAGAGGTGTTTTCTACTTTCTCAGAAAGGCTGTTTTATATTTTGTACTAGGACACAAGACAGGTGAAATTAAATCCAAAGATATTATTTTGTTTGGGCGGCATGCCTATTATATAACTCAGTTAAAATTCCTGCACACAAATGTTTGTGCAAGAGCTTGCATAACATTGCAACAGCTGTTTGCCTTTCACTCACAGAGCTTTGACTCCAACTTAGTGCCGCTGAAATAAGGATTTAAGCATTTAAAGGATCCCTTAATCAGGATGCAACTTTCATCTGAAGGAAGACTGTCCTCTTGGTTAGCAGTAAATTGTTGGAGGGGAGAGAAGAGGAAGGGCAGTGGCAGCATTTCCAAAGCAACAGAAATACACACATGTCAGAGTCATCAGAACTGGAATCCTCGCCATGCCCTTCAGACTTCCAGCGTTTGTACCGGTCAATGAGCTCCATGAGAAATGATGTTTTCTTGGTGTAACGTGTGATGAATTTGTGCTTTAGTAACTCTTTTGCAGTGGGCCTCTGTGCAATGACAAGGGAGAGTGCAATATTATTTACTTACAACATATATGCCCCACCTTTCTGCCCTCATTAGGGCCACCAAGATAGTCTCCCTGGGGAGAGTGTTCCAGAGTGCCACCACTAAGAAGGCCCTCTCCTGGGTTGCCATCCACCTAGTTAATCTCAGAAGGTGGAAGTACCTGAAGCAGAGACTCAGGAAATCATGGCAGTTGTCAGGTAGGTCCATAAAGGATTAGGCGGCCCTTCAGGTATGCTGGCCCAAAACCATACCAGGTTTTTAAAGGTCAACACCAGCCCCTTCAGTTGTGTCCAGAAACAGATAGCCCAAGACTGGAGAGACAGGATTCCTACAGCTCACTGAAGTCAACATCCTGGTTGCAGCATTCTGCACCAACTGAAGTTTCCAAACACTTTTCAAAGGCAGCTCCATGGAGAGCACACTGCAGTAAACCTAATCTAAAAGTAACCAGGGCTTACACTACAGTGGCCAAATATTTTCTGCCCAGGAAAGGCCGCAGCTGGTTAACCAGTCAAAGTTGGTAAAAGCTGCCACCTGCTTATGCAGCAGCAGGCCTGGGTCCAAGAGCAGCCCCCATACTCTGTTCCTTCAAGGGGAACACAACCCCCTCCAGAATAGGTGGCACCTTAAATCCCAGGTAAGACCTTCCGTGCATCAGTAGCTCTGCTGTCTTGTCAAAATTACCAGAAGCCAAACAAACATAAAAAAACAAAACAGCCACCACGGTGGCTTTCCAAAGCATCAACATCATTATCTTCTCATTCGAAGGTGCCCCACCCTTTCCTGCTGGTTTATCTCATCAAGAAAACCATTCAGGTTTCCTGGCAGTCAGGAGATCAATGCTCAGGTTGTGCTTACAAGGAGCAGTAGGAACAGTACTTACAAATCGAGGGTCTTTATTAAGGCAGGCTTCCACAAATTCCTTAAAGGGCTTACTATGGTGACCCTCCAGTGTTGGAGGGTTGTTTTTGGGGATCAGGAAAAGAACTCGCATAGGATGCAGATCAGAATTTGGAGGCTCTCCCTTTGCCAGTTCAATAGCAGTAATTCCAAGGGACCAAATGTCTGCCTGGAAGAAAAGTGGGGCAGGGGGGAGAAGAAGACTCAGAATGTTCCACTGTAAACTGGCCTATCAAGATCAACTCTAGATATTTCAAATGACGCTTAAATGTTTTAAATATTATAGTGTTTGGATGTTCGCTGACTTGAGGACCCTATTTGGATGGGAAAGGCAGCATATGGAAATGTTTTAAATACAATTAATAAATAAACTGCATAGATACAAGCTTTGATAACAACTGGCAAGTAAAGGAGGATTTACAGAGAAACCTATTCACTGATCTGTCTGAAATACCACTTCTGTGCGTGTGAGAAAAACGTGCTTATGATACAACTAAAATGACAGGCTTTATTAGAATTCGTATCTGGTTCCTGTATTCCTATTAGGAAGCAAGACAATCAGAACAGTCTATACTTGCTTCCTTTGTATCATCCTGTTACATCTCAGCCTCAGGTTCCTGCCAAGTCTCTGCCTTTCCATTTAGAATGCCATTCCAATCTCACACATTTTCTCCAGGGGTTTCCAAGTAAAGGTTTACCTGGAACAGTTACCCAGAAACTGTAAAGGAGCTTCAAAGTTCGCTTTTTCAATTCCCCCCCACTTTTGAACTACAGAGGACAACTTCATGAGAATCCCTGGTGCTGCCTCCTGATATTTGAATGGCTCGATGCCCAGTGAGGCTCTCCACAAAGGCAGAACGGAATCTGTTTATAGGGCAATTTTTTTTAGTCATCCATCATTAGTCAGCAAAAGCCATTTGTTGCACAGGCAAAATGATGCAGCAAATCAGGATCTGACACTGTCAGCTGGTCAGGAGGCAGATTTGGACTTATGTAGCCTCTAGCTTTAGATTCTGCCACGTGGCAAAAAGTCAAACAAAAGTAATTACCTGTGCAGGAAATTTGGCTGCATTATGGACCTAGCATACGGCAAGAAATTTGGCTACATTATGGACTTTTCTCCTGCGAAGGATAGCGCTGTACGACATTGACATTTTGTTTACCATTGATATATAATGTTATTATATGTATTATAGGACTATAGTCATAGGTGTTAGAGTGTGTAGGTTAGATTTGTATTGTTTAATATATTGTTATAGATTGGATTGGTCTATTGTGCTGTCTTTTTGATTTCATGTGGCAAAAAGTGGCACAGCAGAGCCTCTCTCTGCTCAAAGTCACAGCTCTGGTCAGGAAAACACATTCAAGCTCGATGGAACCTTATTTGCCATCTGTGGAAGCGAAAGAAGTGGCCTATCTTCCTGCAGTGACTACCACCAAGCAACATGGCAATGCATGTTCATAAACAGATTAACAGCATTGTTAATAAGCAGGTAAGCAGGGCTAGTTCAACCTATTTTTGTTATCCCAAGCAAGATATGGCTGTCACCTCCTCCCGCATCATGTCCGGTCAGAAGCAAGCCGAGCCCTAGCAGAACATTGATGCCTTCCTTGTTCTGCCACTTGGGTGGCAAAACAGCCCTATATGCCAGTCACAGCAAACTAGACTACTTTGCTTTCACAGTGCACAAACACATCATAGTTGTGAATCACAAGGAGTAATGGAGGATTAGGAAGACTTATGTAGAAGTTATTGGCAAGCGCATCCTTGTAAGAATTCAGAAGAATTAGCTATCTAAAAACTGAAAGATCTATCTAGAACACCAAAGCTTGCCTCAGAGGTAGTTAGGGTTTCACTTTAATCAGTTCTTTTTATAAACACCCCTGTATTGTTGTAAAATATGACTGTAGTGGGGAAAGCATGCTGTCCAACCTCTGACCTGCTGGTGTGGGCAGAGGAAAGTAGATGGAAAATACATTCTCACACTCTAAGCAACGTTGTTTTTGTGTTGAACAATCTACAAAGTTGAGGGTTATGCCTGAGTGGGGAAAAAACCACACTGACAAAAAATAAAATAGTTTGTTCATCCATTCTAAGACAGTCTCTTATGTGATATAACAGGATGTGCATCCTGAACGATGAATTGACGGGTGAGTAATCTTCCCTCTGCTCCACTCACCTTGAAGTCATAGGCCGACTGCTTGATGACTTCAGGTGCCATCCAAAATGGGGTCCCGACAAAGGTGTTTCTCTTGATCTGCGTGTCTGTTAGCTGGCCAGCCACACCAAAGTCGGCCAGTTTCACATCCCCTTGCTCTGAAAGCAGCACGTTGGCAGCTGTTCATACAAAAAAGGGGGGCACCTGAATCAAAAGGGAAGGCGCAATGCTCTCAGCCCCCCCCCCAAAAAAGAAATGATGCTTTTCCAAAGCCCAAGTAAACAGTTCTGTTTTAATCTCCATCTTGGCAAAGGGGAAGCCAAGAACAGTGCTTTAAATAATTACACAAATAAAATCTGAATGCAGTCTGAAAGCTGGCTCAAACTTCTATTCTGCTTTCTAGTCCAATCCCTCATGTCTCCACAAGTAGGGCAACAGGGTTATGTTCTTGCCCTGTCTGAACTACTAAGCCTTCTTTAACCTTACCTTATGGCTCTATTTTCAATCTGCCCTCTGGCTTCATTGCTTTTTTTTTTTTTAATGAAAGCATAGAGGGCAGCAACCTTGCTGTGAAGCTACTTCTTTTTTAATGTCTCTCATCAGAAGAACTAAATTGAATGCAGACTACAAAATCTTGTACATAGACGTACTGCATACATTTCAGTCAAAATGGGAATACTTCTCCACTAAGAACAGTCACTTGTGATGATTAAATGACTGGCTTCAGTAGAACTACACTAGCATAAGAGGATCAGGAATTGTGACAAGTACTCCAGTGGATATTCAACAGCTTTGAGCCATCAGGAAAAAAGCTCCAACACCCTACAATTTCACAATGAAAGCAGACAAGAGTAAAAGGCAAGCAGAGTCTGGAATTCCTGCAAAATGATAAAAATCTTAAGATCTGGCAAGTGAAAGCCAAACATCCTTGGGCCTCCACCCACATAGCAGACACTGTTCTCTTCAAAGCTTTTCTTCACAATTATAAAGCTTGTTGTTGTTTTTTATGGAGAAGAGCTTCAAAGTACTTTGTTAGATGCAAAGATTTGTGCCAGATCTCACTCTTTTAGTTAATGCAAAATCACAGAATGGAATTTATGGACTAGATTTCTTTTCTATCAGCAAAAAACAATCACTGTTTCACTGGCCACAAAAGAGAACTCCCATGAAGGTTGTATTTTGCAAGCCAGACCTTTGATATCTCGGTGGATTTTCCTCTCAGAGTGAAGGTAGTCTAAACCCTTTAGAATCTCTCGTAGGATAGTGGCAATGTAGGTCTCCTCCAAGGGGCCAGGCTTAAGCTGCAGAGAGGAAAAAAATGGGAGAGTAGGTGGGTAAAGAGATCTAGGGGATATTTGGCAGAGTTACTCCAGTCTGTGTGTGGCAAAATCAATTGGCTCAGAGTAACTGCATAGGGTTCCCCAACTAGATTCCCCACACACATACCCATACATAACTAAAAGTTTTAACTTGGTGTCTGGAACTGTCATTAACTGGGAAGCTGGAAGAATGCAACAGGAACCAGCTAGGAAGGTAATGCATACACATACAAACTGGAGTAGCAGAGCCCCGCAGCTCCAGTTACTGATTATACTCAGAGATATTCATTTGCACAAGCCACTTGCTCACATATATTGTTGAAAGATATGGGGAGTCAAGAGGGCATGGTAATTCGGTATGAGGACTTCAGATTGTGTTGCTTGGAGCTGAGACTGAATTCATGCAAACTGAAGGTTCCAGAGCTGAATAATGAAGGTACTTACAAGATCCAGTGCTGAGCCACCCCCCAAGTACTCCATGATTATCCACAGCTTGGTGCCCTATGAATTAGACAGAAAGATGTCTGAGCACAATGAGAGTCATTTCAAGATTAAATTGATGCCAAGTACAACTGGGCCACATGAGCCTTGTATCTCTGTACCTGGTACATTTCCTGAATAGGTGAATGAAACCAGGTGGGAGAAGAGGAACAGAAGCCTCATGAGCCACTTTTCTGATGATACTCTGTATTGCTTCTTAGAGCTACGTGAACAGAACAACATGGTGCAGTTCTTTCAGACTGCCAGTAGAGAAAATATGTTTGGATGCTCCTCCATATAGATAGTTTCAGAGGGTAGCTGTGTTGGTCTGCAGTAGAACAGTGAAATTTGAGTTCTATAGCACCTTAGAGAGCAACAAGAGTTTCAGGGTATAAGCTTTCGAGAGTCCAATCTCTCTTCATGTCTGAAGAAGGGAGCTTCGACTCTCAAAAGCTCATAGCCTGGAAATCTTGTTGGTCTCCAACATGCTACTGGACTCAAATCTAACTACCTCCATATAAACTCCCCTGCCTACAGAGCCCCAGCGTTTCATTTATAAAGGTTCAAACTTTCTCCATTGCACTGCTATTATTTTTTCCCCATGTGGAAGATCATTCAAACACAATTCTCCATTTAAATTCTGAAGCAGCCCAGCAAGAGCTGCCTCACATGATTCTGCTGACCATGTAGCCTCAGTTCTTATTGAGGACCATCAAAGAAGACTAAAGTAGGACTTTATTAGGGAAACTGAAGACTTGCCCCTAAAACAGACTTTCTGTGCTCAGACCACCGGGTGACATTGTACAGTTTGTGTTCTGTTCCTTTTTCCCCAGACATGTTTTTTCTTGCAGTCAATAGGCAAAAGTCACACAGCCACACACAAGGCCAAAACCTGAACACATTTCCTCATTTCAGTGCATAAACTGCAACACCACTTGTTCATTCATAACCTGTGCCACAAGCACTGCAGTCCAGGCTGCCTCTGGTAGCTTCAGTTACCTTCAGGTAGGACCCATAGTAACGGGTAATGTAGGGGCTATCACACTGGCTGAGTACAGTTATCTCCTGCTGGATGTCTTCAATCTCATCCTCTGCTTCCTCCAGGTCAATTATCTTGATAGCTACTACTTCCTTAGTACGGTTATCAATTCCTTTGTACACCTCCCCAAAGGAGCCTTTACCGATTCTCTCCAACTTGGTGAACAGTTCCTCCGGATCAACCCGAGAGTGCTGAGTCAGAAAGAAATGGGAGAGAGTAGAGAGAAGCAAACATTCAACAAAATCATGAGCACTAAATAGTACAATAGAACTTTCCCCACTGCAGGCTTATCTACTGTTAAATTCAGCTAAAGCATTCTCTAATACAGGGATCAGTTCTTATTCCACAGCACAATCCTCAATATGTTCCACCAGAAAGAACTCTTATTCAGAGAAGCACTCAAATTACTTCCCATTTTATTCTCTGTTTATACAGCAGGGATTCCTTGGCATTGGTACCAGTACTGGAAGATGGTTTTACATCTTCAAATAGTCTCTAAATTCCAGGCTTTTGAGTGCAAAACTACCTCTACTAGGGATGGTACACTTCTGTAAAAAAACACATTATATAGTGGTAAATTTGTGATGCCATCAGTATCAGAATACCAGGACATACATGATTGACCAAAACCTGGTAGATTCCACTGTGATACCAAGGAAGCAGCAGAGATCTAGCAGTTTTCTTCACACAAGCAAGAATGCCTCCTGTGCCAACATGGCACAATGATACCATGTATGCCCAGAGAACCCTACTGAGTTCTTGAAGCCCCAAAGGCCACTCAAACACAGAAAGTTTAGTGTTTCAGGATCTCAATACAGATTCAGATCTGAGTAGCATAAATTAGGTGGTCATTTAGCTGGAAAATCCAAGCCCACTGTTGGAGAACCTAACTGCCCATATCTAGATGGTGTGGCATAGGGGTTAAAAATGAGTTGTACGCCAAGAAGCCCCCGGTTTGAGCTTCACTTTAGTATCACATTCAAGAAGGTGATCTTTGCTAATCCCGAACCACTTGGTTCCCATCTGCAATATGAAGATAATTCTTGTTGTTGTAAGGATTCATAAGAACACGTGAGGCGCTTCAAAAAGCTATATAAATGCCAAGCATTGTTTTTATTTACATTGAAAAAGGGTGTTTATTGAATGAAGATTCTGGAAAGTAGGGCCCACCTTTTAAAGCGGTTAACTACATTTATGAACAGAGCTGCGTGTAACTGGAGATTCTGCTGAATTCGGCTTTCTGGGGTTCTTTGTGCTTTCATGACCAGAGGCTGCAAGAGGGCTTGAAATGTGGGTTCGTGTCCTTCATGAAGTCTCAGAGCTCTTGAGCACTGAGGGGAAGAAGCAAGGCACTGGACAAAACCTCCAGTAGTCGCAGGATGAGGTTTCAGTGCTCCTTGCCAACTGCATATGGCTAAGAGGAGCAGAATTACATTGATCAAATTGGCTTTTTGAACACTTTATAAAGGTAATAGAAGTGATTGGTGCTAAAAAACAAATTATACATATCCCTGCTTACAAGTTCTCCACACAAGAGGTATATATGCTGCTTTGAGAAATTATGGTACTGGCTCGCCTACAAATGTCTCATCACCTGAGAACACACCTGCTTTAACTTCCGAGATTTTTAATCTGAAGCAAAGGCAGCTGTATTTCAACATGATCACATGGCTCCACCGCCTCTTATCTTTAATAATTAAACTGATAAGATGCCACTAAGAAGCATTTGGACAAGGTACAAGAGGGAAAAACAACCTCTCCTACAACAATGGAAGCATAAGCTCCCACAACGGCAGGCCTTGCACGGTTTCCACACCACTCTGATAGGGTTCTCCATCCCTGGACAGAAGAGGACAACTGAACAGCTCTGGTATCCACAGCAACACCCAAACAGTGCAGGCCTATGAACAAATATATGCTGGGTTTTACAAGAAGAGGAAATGTGACTGAGCAAGGGAAGGTATAAGAGGTGAACACAGAAGCTCAGTAGACTCAAGGGGAGCAAGCAAAGCAACATATATCCTGGAGAAGGCCATAGAAAGAGAGCTACAGAGTAACGGAGCCTGGCCAAACAACTGATATTCTCTTAGAGGAAACTTTAAAATACTAAACAAGGACAAACAATTCTCGGGATTAGTATGAACTTGCAGCCCTCCACCACACTCCTCTTTACAATACCACTTGTCATAAATACAAGCTGAACACACATGAGGCTGCTTTACACTGAATCAGACCATCAGTCCATTAAGGTCAGTATTGTTCACCCAGACTAGCAGTGGCTCTCCCAGGTCTCAAGCAAAGGTCTTTCACATCATTTACTGCCTAGCCTTTTTAACTGGAGATGCCAAAGATTGAACCCAGGACCGTCTGCATGCAAAGCAGAGACTCTTCCACTGAGCTACAGCCACTTGCCATGAAAGAAAAATGTCTATTTTATTTATGAGCTGACATAAACAGGTTACACAAAGCACTTGGGCCTGTTATCAAGTCACCGGTCTATCTAGCTTGACAGCCAGAATGGTCAGTCCCAGACGAGAACCTGGGACAACTGGATTCAAATCCCTGCTTTGCCATGGAAACTCACCAGGTGACCTTGAGCCCCTCACAAAGTTTCAACTTACCCTGTATCATAGAGTTTTTGTTGTTGTAAGGATAAAGTGTAGGAGGAGAGAATGATGCAAAAGGGATATAAAGAGGGATATAAATAAATAAATTGAATTGAAACAATTATCTCAGGATTATCAGATTTGACTGATACCAGCTTTCCACGTTCTCAGGCAGAGAGAGTCCGCTCCCAGTTACCCAAAATCTTTTAACTGGAGATAGGAGGGATCTTTTGCATGAAAAGCTAGCGCTCTACCTCTTGAATCACAGCCCCTCCCCAAAGATTTTAGTTTGCTCATCTAAGGACAGAAACAAGAGCTTGCAAAAATACTAAGTTTTGGACATGTTCTTAATGGCCCCATCTCACATAACACTGCCCAACTGACTTTTCTCATAGGTGTTACCTGGCATTTCTTCCTTGATAATATACACTCCCCTCCATTCCCTACCATGAACAATAAGGTGTCAAAAGGAGAAAGCATTCTATGGACTTGTTTAAAAGTGAAAATGTTTCTCACAGAGTCCTCAGCCTTAAAAGCAAGCAAATGCCATATTTTACTAGTCAGCTCCACCCTTGGGACCATAAAATACCTGAGTCGAGAGCAATGTACAAGACTTCCAGGACAGTCACGTATCGTTTATTGTTTGCCAGGAACCCAACCCATCCTTCACTTTGTGAATAATTACCCACTCCTCCACCTCTTCTGGGATGACACAGTGTTGTTACTCCAGCTGACTGTGCAACTCAATTAAAATGGTGGAGCAGGTGCCCAGGCTACAGAGGAAACCGTTGTTCATTTTTACAGAGAAGCACTAGCACTTCAGCTGGCTGACTCAGGAGGGAATGTAAAACAGAAGGTATGGGTGAATGAAACTTACTATACAAAGCACAAAAGAAACCTACAAAAACCCCTGCCACAGTGGGGTTATATGGGCTCGAGTGGCATTTTATCTCTCCTAAAAGTAGACAAGTCCTAGGGAGGGTCTCAGAGAAATGGTAAGAATCATGCAAACGTCCACTACTGCATAAAATATTTTTTCTAATAGGAGCTCGAATAAATATGACCACTTATGTTGCTCTCCGATTTTTTATTATTAGAAGTATCGGAGGTAGGAAAAGATGGATTAATACAACTACTGCAAAGATGGCTGTGGGAACAGACTAGAATAACTACCTCTCTGGAATTTATAACTGGAATTACTGTCAGGTTGGCTAAAGCCAAAGTGTAAGAATTATTATTTTAAGGAGAGGGAGGGGGACTATTCCAACATAATTAAGTCACACCCAAGTTACCACATACTGAAATAAAACTAATACCTGGCCACTGTCAACTAGAGAGTTTGACACCACTGTGGAATGTAACTAGGGCAGACAAGTGATCTCTTAGACTTCTTTTGTGCTACATATTACTTAGCTCAAAAGGGTTTTCTGCACTGAGAAAACTCTGTGCTAAATTCTGCTCCAGGGCCACCTGAATTCTGCAAGGCCACCAAATTTACATATTTACATGCAGCTGCTTATCTGCATATTTTTTACAGTGTTAGGGAGAAAAAGAAATCCTACTCCTTTCTTCCTGAGATTTTAAAAGGCAGCACCTACACTCTTCCAGAGGTAATTTGTTCAGATCCTGAGAACTGTTTATTGAGTATGATATAGGTCCCAGCTCAAAAGCCATAAGTACCAAAAACATGATGAAAGTGAAACATTTAGGTGGAGAGGCCATGTTAGCCTGTGGAACCAAAAACAAAAGGAAAGCTGTGGCATCTAACAAATGTATTGTAGCATAAACTTTTGGGGGTTTAGACCCACTCCATCAGATACATGAATTCATGAAAGTTACATGAAAGACATTCCAAAACACACACACCCTGATACTGAATTTTGTGCCCAATAATAAATTCCGCCCTTAGACCCAACCACATAGTACACACAGTTCTGGCCACAGCTGTCTTTAATATACTGGAACCGGCCTCCTACATACTCCCTCCTTATCCTTCTGAAGAAAACTTCCAAAGAGAAAAGGGAAGCAAACACATCTTTACAACCCTTAGTTTGTTATCAGGAAACAACATATGATGGCTAAGGTAAGAAAAGTACTCAGACACTACTTTGCTTGTGTTCTCATGCACTAAAGAATCGTGTTCTTCAGTTGTATCTAAGTTGATTCAGAAATCCCCCTCCCCCATTTCTCACTTACCTGATTGGCAAATTCCCTCAGGTGAGCCATGGCCAAAGTTTGGCACAACACCCATACACTGTGAAGCTGAATCTTTCCAGTCTTCTCACACAACAATGAAAATGTGCTGTGTCATTTATGGATCATCAAACTATGGGGGGGGGGGAAATCAAAACATTAATGGTACACCACTATTATTGTAAAGTTCTTGCAAAGCAACCCAACTACATCATACATGCGAATTTCAAAAGCCAACCTTAATGCCTATTAGGAAAAAGGGTTCAGTCGAATGAATCCTGGACAGCACACGAAAGACGATGCCGAGATTTGACCCTTTAGCATCCATGTGCCACTCACAAAGAACAGCAATCAGTTAGCTTGTTGCTGGCACAGCAGAGAAAAATTCATCAACCGGGAGTGAAGCTCATGCAACATAGGACAGGGGCTGAGAACCAAGCTCGGTATGAGCCAATCCTTAAGCCTCTAAAACGCAAAATAAACCCCTACCCTTTTTAGATACCTGCAGTCGGCAATATGACCCCCCCCTCCCGTCTATCTCCATCCGGAAAGACCGTCTGCAAAGCATGACACAGGTTGTACTTCACAAAGCACTCCCGCCGGGAAGGGCAGGGCAGATGGGACCACAGGGTCCAACCTGAAGGAAGCATCGTTCCTACCACTTTAGGAAGGACCTTGCAAACAGAGGGGACCTCAACCCGGAGCAAGCCGGGTTTGTTTGTTTGTTTTCCAGGTTGCAGACCGTAGCCCGACTTCGGCGCGCGCTCAATACTGTGCAAGAGCGGCCAGGTCGCTGCTCCTGCCTCCAGACACCACAGCTCCACCCGGCCCTCAGACACCTGCCATGGCAACGGTTGCCCCCAGCAGCCTTTCTCCCCAGCCCCCCTCAAGCCCTGCTCCGGCTTTCTTCGCCCCTCACCTGCAGCCCCAGGGCTCGTCCCGCCCAGCGGCCCCATCCGCGCGCCGCGCGCCCGAGCCGAGGACGCCGAACTCGGCAACAGTCACTGGAGGAGAGGCGAGCGCGAACGGCCATGCGCGCGAAACCGCCTTGCCGCCTAGCCTTTCGGGAACGATAGTTCTTGAAGAGCGAGTCCCGCGACAAGCAAACGGGTGGTACAGACTACAATGACCAGAATGCAGCACGAGAAGGCGGGGTGAATCGCTGGGAAAGCGAGCGGTCCTGGGAGAGGTAGTTTGTAAGGCTTTGTTCCTAGCGGGGCCCAAGAGGACATCAAACCTATGAAGATAATTCACAGTGGGTAGCCGTGTTAGTCTGTCTGCAGTAGCAGAAAAGGGCAAGAGTCCAGTAGCAGCTTAAAGACTAGCAAAAATATTTTCTCAGTGGGTAGCCGTGTTAGTCTGTCTGCAGTAGTAGAAAAGGGCAAGAGTCCAGTAGCAGCTTAAAGACTAACCTAGAAAAGAGCAAGAGTCCAGTAGCACCTTAAAGACTAACAAAAATATTTTCTGTGGGTAGCCGTGAAAGTCTGTCTGCAGTAGCAGAAAAGGGCAAGAGTCCAGTAGCACCTTAAAGACTAACAAAAATATTTTCTCAGTGGGTAGCCGTGTTAGTCTGTCTGCAGTAGTAGAAAAGAGCAAGAGTCCAGTAGCACCTTAAAGACTAACCTAGTCTTTAAGGTACTACTGGACTCTCGCTCTTTTCTACTAAAAATATTTTCTGGTAGGGTATGAGCTTTCGTGAGCCACGAAAGCTCATACCCTACCAGAAAATATTTTTGTTAGTCTTTAAGGTGCTACTGGACTCTTGCCCTTTTCTAATAAAACCTATGGTTCCCCACAGGCTTTTTAGTAGTTGCGTTGAGTAATGTAGTTTTTGCCTAACTAACCAAAAAGAAAATATCCCGCGATCTCTTCTGATGAATAGCTATGCTTTAGAGAGGACGGTTGTTGTTTCTTTCTTGCCACCTCTCTAGTTAATTGCCTAGACTGGAGGAAACAGCTGCGATGCAACTCAACAGTTTACA
Organism: Euleptes europaea; assembly: GCF_029931775.1. Lineage (NCBI taxonomy): Eukaryota > Metazoa > Chordata > Lepidosauria > Squamata > Sphaerodactylidae > Euleptes > Euleptes europaea. The sequence goes on from NC_079316.1 coordinate 44,544,419, forward strand.
GATGCAAGTAGAGGCACTCCCGTGCATTAGAGGGTGGGGCTGTTGTAAAAACCGAGTAGCCAAGTGGTGTCACCTGGTGGTGGTCAAGGGAAGGGTCCCGTGCGATCCAGATGCACCATAATAAAAACAACAACAACCCAGGAACAAATGGTTCCAGGCCATAAAAGCAGCAGGGCAAATCAAACACATATAATACCCATATAAATGCATTTATATCAGTTTATATCTATCTACATCAGTTAGAGGACAGTGGCCCCATTTTAGAGATGAGGAATACTGAATCAATAGAAGAAAATAGAGTCAGGGCTGCACGTACCCTCATGAATAGGGTCGCCAGCTCCCGGTTGGGAATTACCTGCAGATTCTGGGGGTGGAGTCTGAGGACAGCGGGGTTTGGAGAGGGGAGGGACTTCAATGTCATAGAGTCCAACGGCTACAGTGGCCATTTTCTCCAGGGGAACTGATTTCTATCGCCTGGAGATCAGTTGTAATAGTGAGAGATCTCCAGCCACCACTTGGATGTTGGCAACCCCACTCGTAAATCCTCTAGTTTTACCCCGTTTCATCAATAAAGGACTTGCCCAACATCTTTCAGTCCACCCATAGCACAGTATTACTAAGAAAATATATTTTAAAAGTACCTCCAAGCACATACAGAGTGCTTTTCCTTCGCCACTGAGCAACTGCAAACCCCTCCCTGTCCCCATACTCTTAGAATTAAGAACATTTACAAAGTGGTGGCATATGTCCCACACAGATCAGCACCTATTTAACCAGTAAGTCTAACAAACTGCAAAAAGTTTAGTGGTCTGTAGTCCTATTCCTCAATTTCCCTCCATGTTTCAGTAACAACTGATAAAGGAGATGCAATTCTCACATTAATGTTGGACTATATATAGGAGACTGAGTGACAACTCTCCAGTATGACATTTTACTGGCCACTAACCTCAGACCCCACAGAGGAATCTGGCTTCTGTGATCTCTTTGTGCTGAGAGAAAGTAAGTAGCAATACAATAGGACTAGGATTACAGAAATTAGGAAACAATGCAAATAGAATATTGTCTAAAACATAACATACCATAAACAATGCACAACATGGACTACAGTATAAAGATGCAAGACAGTTTCACTTAACAGTTCACTTAACAGTTTCACTTAACAGTTCAAAAATGTTCAGAGGGGGGAACAATCAGCAAATTCATTTAAAATAAGATATTTATGCTAGTTTTCAACAAAAAGGAACTTACTTCTGAGAAGACCCACTAACTAAACCTTTGGAAGCAGCTACACAGGTCCTGGGCCAGTGTTTCAAGGCTGTATTAGTGTTGCCAGATCCCTCTTCGCTACCGGTGGGAGGTTTTTGGGGCGGAGCCTGAGGAGGGCGGGGTTTGGGAAGGGGAAAGACTTCAATGCCATAGAGTCCAATGACCAAAGTGGCCGTTTTCTCCAGGTGAATTGATCATCGACTGGAGATCAGTTGTAATAGCAGATCTCCAGCTAGTACCTGGAGGTTGGCAACCCTAGGCTGTATAATCCAGTTTTGCAACAACTGCACAGAGTACCTATTTAGATTTGTGAAGTGGGTCCACACAGGCCTACCAGAGTGGGTGCTGGAGAACCTTCATTGCTGTATTTAGGAAGGCCTGCAAGACATTTCTATTTCAGAGGCATTTGGTGGAGGGTAAACTGCTTAGGTAGATTTGGCTGTGGTTTCAATCTGTGTGTTTGTTTTTAATCTTGGTGGATGTTTTCAATCTTTGTTTTTAATTTGCATTGGCTTTGAATATTGCTTTTAACCTTGTGCATTGGTTTTTATTTTGTTAATGGACTTGTGTTGATATGTTCTTGCAGCTTGTTGCCACATTGTTACCTGTCATGAGACTATGGAGACAAGGTGGAATATAAATGTTTAAAATAAACAACACGATCCTGGCTGAAGAGCTAGTATAAAGTAGCTTTAGAACTCAGATATATGCATTAGAGTAAAGGAATGAATCTGGTGATCCCTCCACCGAAACTTGAATTTACTTTTGTGCCAGTCCTGTACCTAAAAGATACACTGAACTGTCTATGGGCATGCCTACTATCTCTGAAAATCCTTCTCTTGGGTCCTGCTGCTGATGGAAGAATTTCTGTTAGCTAAGCATGAATTTCTCACCTCCCCTTTCTGCTACACCCTCAAATGCTCCCCTCCTGCTTCTGGGGAGAGTCAGAGGTCTGTGGTGGAAGGGGGGAATTGGTGGAAATCTCCCCCCCCTTTCCACCCACAGGATTTAACACCTTCTTTCACTGCCATATTTCCTTTCCAATAAAGTATACAGTGTCATTTTTCATAGTCACCTCAAGATGGCAGACAACTGGCATTTATTGACAAATATCTTTTTTATTATTTTCATTGTGTTATTTTGAGTGCATATGATCAAAAGAATATCCAGTGAATTCAGTGGGACTTACTTACTAGTAAGAGTGCATGGAACGAGTGCCAGATAGTTTAGTTTAGCACACTGTACACGGTCAGTATAGACTCTTCCATTAACGAGTACAAGGATCTAGAATTAACGTTTGTTTGTTTTTTAATTCCACTGTAAATCACCAAAGAACATCACACTATGGACTATGTAGCCCTATCCTGGGTCAGGCAACCACCTATGGTCATCATCCTCTATTTATGAAGCATATTTCCCTAAAGCAGTGCGAAAACAGGATTGCTGGCAGGCCTGAAGCATAATGTCCCGTCCCTTTAATAGGTTCTTTGTTATTTTTAAAAATCCTTTTGTGTGTCTCATTTCAATGCCTGTCCAATTTTTAGACCACTTTAAGACTTGCTCCCTTTTTAGCGCCTCCCTGAATTCTACTCATTCCTATTCAAAGTCTCCCCTCCTTAATTATATAGTTAGAAAAATCTCTCTCTCTCTCTCTTTTTTGTTACAACAAAAACAAAAAATTTAACCCTTGTGCTTCAGGAAAGACGAGTGAAACAAATGTTATATTCTCACATGCTGTAACAATGCAGATATTTTGTACATGGGAAGCTGTGGGTTGCCAGCCGGGCTTGGCAAAAAATGTCCTGCTTCTTTGATAGAGAATTAATCTGTGGAAATAGGCAAGGGAATCTTTGAATGGCACAGAGGGAAATAACATTGCCTGGTGAAAAATATCCCATGATTCCTTTATTAAACAGGCAGGACATTTTTCACCCAGCCAGTTGACACCTACCCTGACCTGGATAGCCCAGGCTAGCCGATCTCATCAGATCTCAGAAGCTTAGTAGGGTCAGTCCTGGCAAGTATTTGAATGGGAGGCCTCCATGGAATACCAGGGTCATGATGCGGAGGCAGGTAATGGCAGATCACCTCTGAACATCTCTCTTGCTTTGAAAACCCCACCAGGGATTGCCATAAATCAGATGTGACTTGATTCCCACCCCCCACTCCAAATTGGCAACCCTGTTTTCCCCCATATGAGCCCCTCAGGACTTTACTGAAAACCTGGTCTAGGTTCCTTTCTTTGCAGTACAGTCCTAAAAACTCTTTCCTGGGTTTAAGCCTCAGTAAACCTGTTTAGGATTGCTCTCTTAGGAAGGTAAATTTGTCCGCTGAAGAAGCTAGGGCAGGGCCTTTTCAGGTGACTCTAGAGTTGTGGAATGCTCAGGAATCTGTATAAATTATTTCCTGGGCTCCTTTTACAGACAAGTGAAAATGTTTGTACTGTTGGGTGTTTGAGGATTAGCGTGATTCTCCCTCTCTTTTGTAATATGAAAAAAATTGTATTTATTAATTTAGTTGTATTGTTTTTCTGTTTTATATGGATTGGGGTGGGTGGTGGGTTGTATTTTTTAATTGTTGTCAGCCTTGTGTGAACATTCTTCTGTTGAAATGCAGCTCATCAATATGTAAATTAAATTAAATTAACGTACAAAAGGATGATTTCCCTCCATTCATGAAAACACACAAATGCCAGCCTTCACACACACATCCATCATGCTTAGGGTTGCCAGGAGGTTTTTGGGGCAGAGCCTGAGGAGGGCAGGATTTGGGGAGGGGAGGGACTTCAATGCCATAGAGTCCAATTGCCAAAGCGGCCATTTTATCCAGGTGAACAGATTTTATCGGCTGGAGATCAGTTGTAATAGCAGAAGATCCCAGCTAGTACCTGGAGGTTGGCAACCCTAATCATGCTGCACCTAATCATGAACGCCCCCTTTAGTGCCAGCATGTGCCCTTGCGCCGGAGAAATGCTGCCGCAATGGTTGTGATGGTGCCCATGCCTCATGCTGCTGCACAGCTCCCAAGCACCAACATAAGTGGCCTTGCAGCAGCGTAAATGCTCATTTGGATGGTGCAAGTGGCATTTACGCCACCACAGGGGGTCACATCGCTCCCAAACCTTTTTCGCCCCTCCTTCAGGATTGTCCTGTAAGTTTTGCCTCTTAAGCCCTCTGTGTCCCTGTTATGTATGTATATAGTTAGGCGATATGCAGGGGGAACAGGAGCTTGAGTCCTGGACGAAGGATCCTAAGTCCTGCATGCGCCATTGGTCCAAACTGGCACGCGCCATTGATAACCCGGGGTTGTTTTCCCCCTATCACGGATCAGGGGGGAGTGGCTGCGGGCGGCCAAGGGAGCATATAAGCAGGGCCGTTTGCACTATGTTCTCCAGTTCTGTTCCTGTACTCCAATAAAGCGGTTGCTGTTTGAACTCCGTCTCTGACCTCGTGTGTCCTCCCCACGCGGACTTAACAGTCCCCACCTTCAAATGTGAGGCAGGTGGTGACTGGAGACAGGGCATTTTCTGTGGTGGCACCTTGCCTTTAGAAAGCCCTACCTTTGAATCTTGCCGGGCGCCCCCTTTGCTCTCTTTTAGACACTAGATTAAAACACATCTTTTTACTCGGGCTTTTAATTATGGATTTTATCTTATCAGCGCTTCAGGGTCTGCTTCTATTTTATGGATAGTTTGTATGCTGTTGATGTTTAATGGCTAGTGTTTTTAGTTGCAAACTCCTTGAGCAGGACTCTGAAGAGGCAGCACAGAAATATTCTAAATAAATAGATTTGCTGAGAAGTGCTTTAGCTGATACTTCTTAGCACTGGTTCTTTACCACAGTGGTTCTGATGGTCACCTTGCACCAAAGCTGTGGAAACAGCAAATATAATTGAGAAGGTGTCCAGAATTGCTTCAGGTATGTTTGCCTTTTCTTACCTCCAGGTGGCAGTATTCTCTTGCCACCACAATTCCAAAACCTTTTGCTTGCAATTCATTTAGTGCCTGCTGTTCTCATACTGATCATCCACAAATCAAAGAGTTCAGAGTATAAGTTTTATTTATGTATTTATTTATTTTATTGGATTTTTAACTCGCCCTTTCCAGACCAAGGTCGGGCTCAGGGTGGCTTACATCTCAGCGCTATAACATTCTGTAACATTTTAAGCGCTATAACATTCCATAACAGTCAATAAAATACAAATACGATATCATAACAATAAAATTCCCTTAAAACCTGTTATTTAACTTCATAATTTAGCAGACTAAGACATAGAAATCCAGTGGTACCATAAATTAGTACTGGTACATTGTAGCCAGGTGGAAAAGACGGAAGCGGGCAGATAGAAAGATGGAGCTGGGAGGGCAGCCTTAATGAACCGTCGCTGTCCTCAGCCATAGGTCTGGTGGAACATCTCTGTTTTATAGGCTCTGCAGAATTGGGCTAAGTCCTGCAGGGCCCTGGTCTCATTCGGCACTAACCATTGAAAATAAATCCATGACAAATGGGCAGAAAATAAGACAAATAACAGTGTCTAGAACCTGTTCAATTTAAATCCAAATAAATACAGGTTACTTTGATATAGATCACCAACTGGCATGAAATGTCCTGTATGTTTAATAGAGACTTAATCGGGTGTTGTTTACAAAGTGATGTTACTTGACTTCATGTCATTAAAAGCTTCAGCTATAAGCCTTTAGTTAAAGGGACAGGACATTTTTCTCCAGGCCAGTTGACAACCCTGCTTTGATGACACCTTGGAGTTTCTCATTCCCTTGGAAGAAAGGACAGTGGAGGCAGGGATTCTAACAGTATAATCTTAAGAACACGTTCCTGTTCAATTTGAAGTAGACTGCTTAGTATCACTCTTTCTGCTATTAAGATTCAAAGGAAGGCTCTCCAGTGGTGGCAGAGAAAGAGACATCTAAATATGAACTGTTTTAACTGGCGTTCAGGTTTTATATTTATTTATTTATTATTTCCATTTGCTACCCCACTCTTCCCGGCCAAAGCCAGGCTTGGAGCGGCACCTCTCCCTGATCTTCTCCTGTAATGTATGCAGCTGGGAAGTGGGCATCATGTTGAGCCTGGAGTTTCCCCAGGCTCCTTCACCTGCGTGTTCTATTGGACAATGGACTTCAGCCGCCCAATCACAGGCATGGGGGCGTGACCCCGGGTGGCTGGGTTGGCATATAAGTCGGGTTTGTTATACAGTTCACCAGTTCAGTTCTAGCTCGCTCAATAAAGCAGTTTTTGTTGGAACTCCGTCTCCGGTCTTGTGTATCGCCCACGCATATATTACATCTCCCTTTGGCTGGTATGGTCAGCTCCAGGATTCAAATCCCAGGATTTGGGGCTGGCAGGAGCCAACTGGGGCAAGAACTCTAGACAGATGTTTCTTCTCTGGAAGCTGGTCAGACCCAAACCAAATGGGTCGCGATCCCCCAATATGTAGTGCGGTCCTAAGTAGAGTTAAGACAGTTGACTTCAATGGACTTTAAAAGGTGCAATTTGGCTTATGACTGCAGTGTAAGTCTCAGAAAGCAGCTGTGAGGAGGCACCGTATGGATTGGGCCAAAAATGCTGGAGAAGGGGGAGTTTCCCCTGTGCTATTTACCCGTGCCAAACTTCACTTCTGTGCCCTGAACGGAGAGGCACCCCTGCCTCTCTTCTTCCCTCTCAGGGCTAAAAGAAGGGCAAAGAGTTTCCCGAGGGCTGGTGGGTGGTAGAAAAGTTCATTCTTCTTCTGCAGTGCTGTAACCTGATCCATTTTGGACCCCCTTGCGGTTGCTTTTTGGGGCTTAACTACATGTTGGGGGATACAATTACAGATTTGATTGTATTTTGGCCCTCAGTTTCAAAGCAGGTTGTTGAAACTGGAGGAGGATATTGAAGACTCCTGATGAGATCTCCCACCTCTTACATTTCTATAATTAGCAGCTGAATGTGGCCGTAATTAGGATTGGGACCATGGCATTGGGGCTCTCCTTTCTTGCATTATTTTCCCCATGCTCCCCATGCTATTTACCCCATCTGGGAAAGCAGCATTTGTTGTTAAACTACTTCTCCCATAGCTCTGTTCCAGATCCAAATCCCCCTTGCTGTTACTGTTTATAGTAAATTAAAGAGTTTGAAAATTCTATGTCTTCTCTAGCTGTATTAAACTCTGGAGAGACCATGAGGCTACCTTAGAAACTGACCAGTTTAGAATCTCACCCACAACACCACCTACCCTGCCTCCTTCTTACCAGGGAGAAATGAGAAATCACAAATGATCTCCACAATAACCATCTGCACCCCCCTCCCAGCCTTTGGCTTTAGCAGTTTCCTAAGATTGGCTTATTGTCATTTCCCCAGTCTGTCAAGGATCATTTTGCCCATGTGTATATGTTAATTTCTTTTCCGCTTTCAGTTCCATAGATGAACTACGATTTAATAGTACAATTGACAGACAAGTTGTTGTTTTTTAAAAGAGAGTGAATTGGATCAAAAAAGGAAACAGCTGCCGGAAACTGATTCACTGAAGGATCCACTGGTGGATGAGAGAAATAGTTCAGTCCAATAAGAGTGACTTTGACTTTTGCTTTTGTAAAGATAGTGAGGATCTCGCTGTGTGGGGACCGGGCATTGCAGAGTTGTAATGAGGATATAAGGATGGCTATATTAAGTGCAGTGCAAAGCCACAAACTATAATTCTGTTTTTACATATTTTGGAAAAGTAATCCTGGGCTGTTAATGCACTAGGTATTCCCAGCGATGTATTAAGAGTTTGAAAATGTTATTAAAAACATCGCTTTAAAAGGGTTTTTGGATGCTACGGCTAAAAAATGGTTGGAAGATGTCTTCACAGCTAAAGGGGCCAAACAAAGTGAGAACAGTATTTTTTATAACGTTTTCAAACTCTTAATACATCGCTGGGAATACCTAGTGCGGTAACAGCCATACTCAACAGACCTTTATGTGGAAGCAACCATGCAGAGTTATTTGAAACCAAGAATAAAAGGCAGGATTTGAAACGTGACTAGAAAGGGATACTCTTTACTAGAAACTCCTAGGCCAAACTCCATGTCTGGGTAATGGAGAAAGGAGGTGAGAGGATTTTCTTTTCTCCAGCGATCAGTTCTGTGAATCTCATGGCCTGTGCTAGAGCATTAAAAAAAACCCTTTATGTTCAGGTATATTGGAAGGGTAGATGGGATACTGGAATAACCAGTATGTGAAGGGAATGGCATGCAAATGTTTTTATGGGACTAGAGGGCTGACCTGGATAGCCCAGGTTAGCCTGATCTCGTCAGATCTCAGAAGCTAAGCAGGGTCGGCCCTGGTCTGTATTTGGATGGGAGACCTCCAAGGAATACCATGGTCATGATGCAGAGGCAGGCAATGGCAAACTACCTCTGAATGTCTCGTCTTGAAAACCTCACCAGGGGTTGCCGTAAGTCAGATGTCACTTGATGGCAAAAAAGAAGAAGAGGGCTTTACAAAAAACAACAAAAAACAGAGGTGAACAACTACTAATAATCCAAGTGCAAACCGCCTGTAGATTTATGCCAGTGTGTTAAAACAATGGCACAGGGTGCTCCTGTCTGTATTTATTTACTTATTGTGAAATCTCATGGTGTGTCACTTCCCAATAAAGGACACATAACAACTAGTGTTTGGGCTGTGGAAATTATATGGATTATTAATAAACATGTCAGTTATCAGTGATATGAAGTGGTATAGCTTTAGTTATGCAAAAATGGCCTTTCTTATATCGGTTCTTTGTTGATTTCTTGCTCCCAAATTTTATGTAGTTTGGCTCTTTGTAAAAGGTTGCAGATCCCTGCCCTAGGCACAACGTGTGCTACAACAGAGATCAGTTTTATAGTCTAGTTGTGAAGAAGTTTATTTTTCCTTTGTGTGATCCCTTCAGTGAGACGGGTTATGCAATAAGCCCCCAGTGTTTACTTTTCAATTTAACAGCATAATCATTTGTTCAGTTGTTTGTCAGCCTGTCTCAACCGAAGTCCCAAGCTCTGGTTTGCAGTGATGCGCAGCTGTGCAATGACCTTTAGAAAATGCCCCCAGGGCACTTGTGGGCAGCATCTACCCATGTAGGAGAATTAAAATTGTAATTACTTGACTCCAGTTAGCTAAGAAGCCCAGCATATCTAGTAACAAATGCTTCTTCCTCACTTCTCCCTGAGGCTACAGCCCCCATACAGACAGGGGAAGTGAATCTGAAGCTGTTCGCTGATTATATTTCTGCATACATAAAGGTGTATAAGGAAATTATTTTCAGTAAGATTTCTTCAGTTATCACACTAGTGAAAAGCACCCCCGCAGCCCAACTGATGCACATTTATTTAAAATGTTTTGTCTTTCCTTTAACCAGTTGAATATGTTACATAAGATTAAAAACACACAGTTAATCCAATATTTAAAAGTTTAAAACCAACCTCGAGTCAAAATACACTATGCCATAGCAGTAACAACCCAGCAACCGTTTTATGTTCTATAGAACAGCCTAAATACAAAGGTCTTAACCAAACATGGCAAAATCACAGGTGAACCAGACTTATAGGCCTCTTCAGACAACATTCAATTACCGATATTCAACTGGCAGCCCCAAAGTGACAAAATATTTTCATAAAAAGGGGGGATTATTTGAGGTGGGGGAAATGCATACTTGAATTAAATCCTCAACATAGCAGAAATCATAATCGCCAATGCCATGCCTCAGTTGAAATATCTAGAACTGGCAACCATGCAGATCAATCAAATTACATGATTACTTTCCTCACACACTCCCTCCCCAAGGATTTTCTAGGGCTTTGTAAAAAATACTCAGCCTCTCCCTTCTTTTACACCAGTCTGCTTTAAGTTCTTGGGGGAAGAACAAAACAAGAATGTAACAAATTAACTCACCAGATTGCCCTGTGCCTTTAAAAGGTAGTGGGAGACAATGCCCTGAGGAAAAGCTGAATCATTCCATCTTGTCACATTCTTGGGAATCCTGGAGGCTTTGTTCTTGTTTAAGGCTGGAACTATGTGGGTGGCCACCCTTCACTTTCCCCTTAGGCTCTGAATTAAAGCATGTTATACAACAGGATCATCCTTGGTGTTGTATTCAGAGAGGTGCTTTCGGTATAAACCATACCATTATTAAGTAGTATCTTTATTACGGCCCTTCTTTTTTGTGTGTTGGGGGTCCCCTGTATACCATGTGAGCAAGAAGGTTGTGGTCCTGTCCCCTACCTGTAGAATTCAGAATATTTTATTGCAGTAAGACAGCAGGAGCAAGCCTGTCAAATCACTTCAAATTTAGGGTTGCCAACGTCCAGGTAATAGCAGAAGATCTCCTGCTGTTACAACTGATCTCCTTCCAATAGAGATCAGTTCACCTGGAGAAAATGGCCACTTTGGCGATTGGACTCTATGGCATTTAAGTCCCTCCCCTCCCTCCTCAGGCTCCGCCACAAAAATCTCCCACTGATGGCAAAGAGGGAGATGGCAGCCCTAACTCCAGTGGATGATGATGCCATCTGCCCCATTTTCTGCTCCCTGATTTCATTTCCATGAATAAACGGGACACTGCTTAAAGGTAAAGGTCCCCTGTGTAAGCACCGGATCATTCTTGATCCATGGGGTGATGTCATATCCCAACATTTTCTAGGCAGACTTTGTTTACGTGGTTTTTGCCAGTGCCTTCCCCAGTCATTTTCCCTTTACCCCCAGCAAGCAGTTTACCATCGCACAATTTCAGTAGGAATTCAGAAGCGTCAAGTGGTCTTTGCTTCTGTAATCCCTGCTCAGATTGAGTTACATGGAAGCTATATGCAAATGTTATTCTTTGACAGCAGTGAGATGACTCTAATGCAGCTTTTCCATTGAACTAGGATGGTGCTTCTAAAAAACCCATTTTCGGGTGAGTGATTTTGGTCCCACATCAGATGTAACCATTCCTCTGCTTTGTTAGACGTTTCTTTGTCTGGCGCAGTGTCACTGTGCAGTGGTGAGGGAAGACCGTGCAGCTCATGCTGTTCCAAATTCTGCCACAATTAGCACACCAATTCAGAAATTAGGGCTGTTACAGTACACACCTTTCGGCCATCAACGGCACTGCCAGGGTGGCCCAAGAGAAGCAGAGTCACTTAAAGTGAAGTGAGTACTATTTCTCCGTCTTTGCATTTTGTCTCAGGTTTCCCTCCCTGTGCCATTTGCACACGGATATTTCTTCCCTATGTTTTTTCTACCCAGTGCTCTTTCCCCACTGCTAATTTAAAATTTTAATTTATACCCTGCTTTTCACTCCAGTGGGGAACCAAAGTGGCTTATTTTATTTTTATTTATTTACGAAATTTACATCATTCTCCCCTCCTCCATTTTATCCTCACAGCAACCCTATGGTGTAGGTTAGGCTGAGAGGCACTAACTGGCCCCAAAACACCAAACCACTACTTAAACCAATACTTCCAATCTTAATTTATGGCAAGCCAGCAGAAGCCTGTGTAGAAAGGTGACTGTTGGAAGATTGCTGAAGTTGAGCTGCAACAAGCAACTTGATGGCAAGGCTTTTGTATTTTGACTCCTCTTGCTTCTTTCTAGCCTTACATCATCCTCATATCTAATTCAGGACTGAGCCATACAATGTGGATCAAAAAGCTGCAGTTTGGGGCCAAGAACAGATTGCGGGGGGGGGGGGGGTTCTACTAGCCTGAGAGAAGTCCCATTTTTGCATAAAACTATGAAATGCCAAAAGGGGGTGGGGTTAGAACCATCATAGATACAATGTCTGCTTCTTTAAGAAAAGTGTGCCACTGAGATCTCAAAGGCTCTGCTGTGAGATTTCTGTGACCATTTAGGGGGGCGCTAGGCAACCTTCAAGCAACATTGCTATGGATTCCATGCCTCAGTTATAGTCAGCACAGGGGAGGGAAGGTAACCAGGCGAAAGTTGGCAATCAGTGGGAGGGTTGGGACATTTGTGTGACTGAGGTGTCACAGATGTTCCAGCAATTGCTAGAGCTACCCATGGTCACTTCTGGGCTGTGCACAGAGAACACTGGTGGGATTCATTATTTTTTTTCTCCTGCCACTGCTTGGAGTGGCGGCAGACAACAGCAGCAATCAGGGAGAGGCTATTTGCCATAGTGGGAGGCCTGGTAAACCTAGGAGGGAAAGAGAGGGAGAGACAAACAAAAAATTGTAAAAGATAGGAGGAAGGGAAGGGTGAGCTGAATTTAGGTTGCCAAATCTGGTTTGGGAAATTCCTGGAGACTTGCAGATGGTGCCTGAGGATGGTGAAGTTTGGGAAAGGGGATGTGATGTCATAGAGCCTGCCCTATCAAGCTGCCTTTTCATCCAGGGAAACTGATCTCTGTAGTCTGGAGATTAGTTGTAATTGTGGGAGAACTCCAAGCCCCACCTTGAGGTTGGTAATCTTAGCTGGAGGGGGAGGAGCAAAAAAGATAAGAGGGGAGAGCTGGTGGGGAACAGAAACAGGTGGGTGGATTAGAAAAGGGAAGCAGAGAAAGGTAGGTAATTAAATGAGTGGGAGAGGGGAGGCAAAGAAGAAAAACACAAGATAGAGGAGGGAATGGGGAAATTAGACCCCCCACCTTGCGAGCCCCCATTTGTTCCTTTGTATTCTGTATCATGTGAAAGAAACTGATTAATGTTTAAAAACATCTGCCCCATCAAGGGACATGTATTGAAACAAAGCTCCTCAACTCTTTCACATTTCAGTTCATGCAAACCTTCCAATGTTTGAAGTCCATAAAGTTTAAAATGAAATTCAGAATCAGATTTTTCAGACAGCTTATTCTTTTATACAATTTCCTAATTTTGGATGGGTGTGGATCTCTTATACTATTTTCGTCTTCAGGATGTTTTACAAGCATGTCTTTATTTAAACATTGTGTGTGTGTGTGTTGTTATATATCAAATAACCAAAGGAGGAAGCCCTAGTTCAACCAAACATTCTTGTTATGGCTAAAGACACACACACACACACACACTGACATCTACCCTATTCTCCCTTTTTTCACTGGTTTTGTCTAGTTTATAAGGTGTTCTCTTGTTCTGTAAAACGATACTTTGTACAACCAATAAATAGTATTTTAAATAGCAAACCATAAATAGGCATTCTTTTTTTGCTCTACAAACCACTGATGGAGTGGAGCTTACGGCCATCAAATCCAGCATGGCATTTTCTGATAAAGAGTTTCTCATGCATATCTTATTAGTCCACATGGTGTGTAAGGGCCAACGAGGACAAGATGTCATCCCATCTGACATTTCCTTACTGGCTAGCTCTAAATCAGTCTGTCCTCCCCTTCCCATTCAGAATGTGAAGATACCCCACAGAGAATTGTCTTGGTCTACATTATAGCGAGGAAGAATTTGTGATCTACAAAAGGAGTAAAATTGTTCCTGGATGGTTGATTGATAAATTTTAAAGTTTACATTCTCTTAAAGTTGCGATGGGTGGGGAGCAAAGATTTGACACTGGTGGTTCAGAATTTGTCTTTTCCTGGGATGTGGGATGCCATTAATTTCAAGCACTGGGAAATACTTGTTCAAAAGTTCGCCTTCAGTTTCAGCTTCGATTTCCAAGCCTTCACAGATGTTTCATGCTACTTACGGAAATGACATGATATAAAATCTGCCAAAGTTCCTTTGCTTCTTATTTTCTTGTGCCCTTTATTCATTTTAAAGAATTGTACAACCCGATGTATCTGTAAAGATTAGCACGGACAACGTTTTTGAAGTCTCATTTCGTTCACAAGATTCCTGTTAGGTAGGCCAGCATTATTCCCACCAGGGGAAAGACATAGTGGTTACTTAGTAAAAGGGAAAGCTATCAGTGCCAAAGACTCTTGAAATCTGCTTCCTTTACCTGAAAATCTCTGACTCTTTGCCCCAGATATATGGGGGCTCAGCAGCCAGTTGACAGCGCCGAGGGACGTCACTTTGCATATGCTCAGAAATACTATTGGCGATCTATGCAATTAATTATTCAGAGTGTATTTCAACAACATCTTGGTTTTTGCCTGAGCCAGCTGCAAGCCCTTTGTTCAACAGCAATTGTACGTTACACCATTTCCACCTAGCTGAGAGGTGGATAGAGTTACTATTTTTAAAATGGCCAGGAGAGCACTGCAGTACAAAAGGAAGGGGATGCTTATGGTTCATACCATTTAGTAATAAGGCTAATCAAAGGTTCATAAAATGGTGGGGGGTATTACTGTGGCTGCAGCTGACCACTTCTGACAAATCACTGTCGGAGTGTTGTTATGTTAAAGTTGTACAGTGCGGGATGTGCAGCCGTCAGATTTTTTTAAAGGTACAAAATGTGAACTTGCGGGTGTGGGAGTTTATGCTGCTTGTATGTCAGAAAGGATATCCAGTAGGCACCCATTACAGTTCCCTTGGCAGCATCCCACAGAACAAACGCAGCTACAATTGCCACACTGTGTGGAAGCAGGATTGCACTTTCCAGCGCACTGGCAGGGGAGCATGGAAAGCCCACCAGCGTCCAAAAGGCAATTTATGAAGCAGCGGGGAGGGATTGATCTTGCAGCTCTGGCAATGGGTGGGTGGCTAGTGCTGCTGCTGGAATGGGATGTGTGAAGATGGCTACCTGAATACCTTCACAGGTCTGAACAGGATGGCTGAAGAAATTGCCGCACAGAGGTGGCTGTGGGGATGCAGGGCAGGTGTGTGTGTGTGTGTAAAAAGTGCCGTCAAGTCGCAGCCGACTTATGGCGACCCCTTTTTGGGGTTTTCATGGCAAGAGACTAATAGAGGTGGTTTGCCAGCGCCTTCCTCTGCACAGCAACCCTGGACTTCCTTGGCGGTCTCCCATCCAAATACTAACCAGGGCCGACCCTGCTCAGCTTCTATTTGTCAAGCACATTTTAGCTCATTTTTTTCATCCCATGGGCTTCCCAAGGCAGATTAAGACAAAACAACAACACAATAAAATCCACATGCTGAAGAATACCAAATCTAAAAACGGCAGGAACATAAAAGCCAGCATGTCAGAACAGATTAAAACCAGTTTAATGTCACCAGTGTCACAACACTCCTTGCCCCAAGTGCCAAGAATCCTTTGCACTGGGACGCGATTGTCTCCATTGTATAAATTAGGAACTTTGTGAAAAACTGGGAACTTTATTAAAACTGGGAATACGGATATATCAGCTCGGCAAAACACAAAAATGTTCAGCCTCTCCGTGCAGCTCCGCGGCGCGTCCTTAAGAGTCTTTCCCACTAGAGTGAACTCCGCCTCCCGGTTAATTCACCTTCCTTACAAGGCTGCAGCCTGGAGCTTCCCTCCCTCGCAAAAGGAGCAGCGCTAGATCTGACAGCCGGAAAGCGCTGGGTAGACGGCAAGGAGAGCGGCACAGGCTCCTTAGCCATGCAGCCTCCAGAGCGGAGGATGGGAACTGAGAGCCCTTGCAGTCTTTCTGCAGCGTAGGCCCAGGAGAAAGGGCAGAGGGGGGAAAGAAACGATCAGATAACTGGGGGTGGAAATGCATTGGAAAGGTAAATGGAAATTTGCTGATTTGTTGCTCTGGAATACGTTTAGGACAGGCTAGAAAAGATGACAGCCTGCCGCTCCCAGTGCCCTGTCGCCAATGTGGGTCCCTCTTATTGTTTCTGCTCCTGCTGAAATCAAGTTCAAGCGACTGGGACTTGAATAATGTTTCTGCTCCCCATTGCAGGCACCCGTTTCTTTGTATGTCTGGGTTCATCATTTCTTGAAGTAATACACTCATGGTTGCGGTTCTTGTCCTGTAGAGATTGGAAAGGTTCCCCACCCCCACCCCCAGAATTAGAATGAACTAGAAAATAAGCTTTTAAAAATGATGGATGTCTTGTACATGTGATATATTTTTCTGCAGAGGCATTGGGTAAGTTCCTCTTTGAGCTGCCTCAATATGAGGACATGTGGCATTAGACTTCAGTTCATCCTGTCCAGTGTTGTCTGTGGCTGCTTTCCCGGATGTCAGGCAAAGGGCGCTTTCGTGTCTTTTAACTGGGAATATTAAGGGTTGAACCTTAGGAATTTGTGCATACAAAGTGTATGCTCCGTCATTGAGCTTGGTCACTCTTGTCTTCTAGTTATGCATCAGGATCATTGATCTATTGTAAAGTTTATTCTTTGAGGACTTTCGGGGATTTACAAAATCATGCCTTGGTGCTAGGAGAACGGGCATAGCTGAAACAGTGCCTTGCAGTCCTATGTTACTGCGACTGTAAAAAAATTACAATCCTAAACCAAGTTGTACCCTTACAAATCTATGGGTTTAGAAAGGCATATCTGTGGCTAGGGTCATACTGCAATTAAGACAGTTTTGCTCTGGCTCTGTCTTCTTATTTTAGATGGAGATTACGGATTAAATATTAATTTTGCACCTCACGAAAAAGCAGAATGATGGCTGGCTTGATATCTCCTAGTCTAATAAGAAGCCATGCAGACAGCATATTTTTATTCTTGTCTCCACAAAAATGTGTTTGTGCAAGCCTTATTCTGTATCGGCAAACCTGTAGCTTTTTACAGGGGTCACAGTAAACGCAGAACTTTTGTTTTTAGGTTGTTTGTTGTTTTCTTCTTTTTTTGCGAGGGGTAGTAAATCTGTTTCTGGCATGAATTAATGTTAACTCTGCTGAGATCAACAGAATGTGTGAAGTGGTTTAGGCTGGATACTAATTTGTTTCCTCTTTAATGCATAGATTTCTCAATATTTGTGTCAACTAGGTAGTTCAAAAGAATATTTTTTGCAAAGGCTGTAGCGTTAACAGGATCACCGTGAATCATTCTCCTGAGAAAGAGCTGTAGATTTCTCTTGAGGCACCCCACCGGCGAATTCCTCATGACGGCTCCACCCTGCATATTTGGGACTAGCTGATGAAGATGGAGGTGCTGCGCCGCTCTTCTGTCTTTGCTGCAGAGGTGATGGACGTGTTTGATCGGTCTCCCACTGACAAGGAGCTTGTATCTCAGGCCAAGGTGCTCTGCAGAGACTACATTCACTCCAGGCTGATTCGGGCTGGAATTGGCTGGAACAAGCCTGAATACAGCGCACCTGCTCCTGGTGGCAAGTTATCAGAGGTGTCGAACATTCTCCTGAGATTAGGTAAGTGCAGAAACAGTGTCCCTCTTAGTGTGGTCATTTGGATTCCAAGAGCCTCTGGGTGGATCAGGGGAAATGTGCAGTGAGGAGTTTGGAAAGAAATGGAAAAGTGCTGCGATATCTTAGTGATGTCTGTTAGAGCATCCAAGGGAGCAGGACTTGGTCGTTATCCTCTGGAACTGCTCAGCTGGTAAAGTCACATGTCTTTACAATATTGAGGGCTTAGAGCCTTTAGGAAGTTCAGAACAGGGTATGCTCAACTGAGGCTTTGGGAATTCCCAGTTGCCCGTGTGCTTAAGAAGAGAGCTTGAGTTCGCTATTTTAGATATTAAAGTAAGTAGAAGTTGACTAGAGACAGGTGCTATTATTTTTTAGCACAAGGTGGTCTGATATCCTGTGATGTCTGCACTCTTTGCAGTCCAGTATCATCATGCACAGATTTGCAAGTTTTCCTTATTGTGCAGATATTGGCAAAAAATGGTTTAACCACGTGCACCACAGTAGCACATACACCACAGTCTTCAATGCTATGAAAAATGTTCTTTGCTTCCAGCCCAGACGCATTTACAATATGGTTCTCTTGGACTGGGATGCTGTCTTTCACTCCCTAGGCTGACCGTAATAGATTAAAAGATTTTGAAAAACAGAGAAAGTTGAGTGTTACACCTATTTTCCTAACAGTGAATGTTGATTTCCAGTGTCCATTGACTATAGCTGAGAGTGAGGAGTTGAGATCTTGAATTGGGGAGCTGCCGGTAGTAAACATTTGGGGGCTGCATTTCAAGAACAAAATACTAGTAACAGTCTGCTATAATACTAGTAACAGTCTGCTATAATTTGCCTTGAGTTCGCAAAATTAATCTGTTTTGCCTAGCAGCCTTGGCTATCTTTCTCTTGCTTGGGCTTTGCTGCCATTAGTGACTCCCTCTTTGTCACTTTCTGTCAATTGCATTTAAGTATTAACAGTCGTATGGCTTCAAGAAATGTAGGAATTTGTCCTCTTAGTGCTGCTATTTCCTCTTTTCTGCAGCCACAAACAGTATAACGCCATGTGCTTATGGCATTTAGTTATAGAACTGAAACGGTTACATTTAGTTCCTCTGCATGCTTAGTTTTTGCATGTTGAGCCTGCAGAGAGGAACAATCCAGTGCCCTGGGGTTTATGCAACTTTCTACCCATCTCAACTAGCACTTATATATAAAAAAGGTGTATCCTAAGTGCTTCTCAGTCCCTGCTCATATATTTACATGCTGAGTCAGACCTCTGGTCTGTCAAGCTCAGTACTTTTGACTCTGACTGGCAGCAACTCTTAAGGGTCTCAGATGGGACCTGCTACCTGACAGCCTTTCACTGGAGATGGGGCTTGAACCTGGGACTTCCTATAGGCAAAGCATGTGCTCTTCAGCTGAGTGTCAGCCTCTCCTTTCATCGAAAGGAAGAGAGCTGAATGTAAGAAACGAACCTTTTAAAATCAAATGAGAATCTTATAACTCCTCCCCCTCCTGCAGTGGCATACCCATCTTGGATTGTACATTGTTGTCTACAAAAATGAGATTGAAGGGATCAAGGCCTTCCTTCCCTGCTGAGTGGAGGGCCAGAGTTCTCTGGTGGTGCTGCTAGCACGTTTTAGTTCTTTCTTGAAACAATCATCTTTCTGCCAGTTGTGTCCTGATCTTGCCATTGTCTGCTCCATCTCTCATCTCCACTCTGGGCTCTCTTCCTGCTGTTCCTCCCCTTTCTTTGTTTTTGTTTTACTCCTCCACTTCAACTCCCTTTCTGTTTCTTTCCTCCCCTCTTTCCTGGCCAGGAGTGAGGACAGGGTGTGTGACTTGCATTCCTTTGACATGTGGGCGGTGAATATTTCAAAGGGCTAGAAAGTGCTGGAACATATCTGAAGGTGCCCCCTTGATGACTGTCCTGGCGATTACGTTGTGATTAGGATTTGGCTGATAGGTACAATAACTTGGCGTTCTGTCTAAGCAATGCTGCTTGAAACTGGAACATTCATAGAAGCCTTGAGGGAAATGCTACTTCAGTGTAAAACTACTTCCTCCCCACACAGAGACCTTGTTTCCCTTCTCTCAAAAGCAGTCTGATATGGCTTCAGAAGCCATGCTGTATTTCTGTTGTTTCCCAGCTATGTGTCAGGAATATGAAGCCCCTAGTTTCTGCAGCCCCTACAAACTGGTGTAACAAGTTAAACTTGCTTTAGCCTCATTTAGAATAGCTGGGGAACTCCTTGTGTGGATGGCATGCCCCTGTCCTTGCCCTGCCAAGATTATTTCAGCAGGCCTAGCGTGGAATTTAGATTTCCAGATATCTTGGTTATCATTCAACAGGAAGGAAATCTCATGGATCCATTCCAGTGTTAAATTATTGGCATAAACTTAATACAGGCTGTTTAAGTTTCAAAGCTTAACTTGTCTTCATTGAGCCTGTAGGCCAAACTTCACATAACACTGAAGTTCCATGATCACAACTTCTGGTTTGTAATTTGGCTCTAGAATTTGTAATTTGGCTCCAGGGAGCAAATTTGGGTTGAGGCCACAATGCTGGAAGAGGTTTTTGTTTTGTTTCTTAACTCACCCCATTGTGCTGTTTTTCCCAGCTGAAAATACTTACTTCCTGCTTTGCGTTAAAATCTAGCAGGAGAAAAAGAATGGCACAGTATTACTGAGTTTTTTAAAAAGCCTAGAATAGGCATTTCTGATTGGGGAAAATGTTAAAAGCTCCTTCCCCAGCTCAGCAGGCTCAGTCCCCTGGTTGTTTTTAAAGTCTGAATGAAATGTTGGGAGTTTGAATGACGGATCGCCAGCATCATGTGTTGTTTGACCCTCTAACCTACAAATGTCCCAGTGTCAGCTACTAAGATGAGAGGATGCAAGGAAAGAGTTCAATAAATCTTGAGACGAATACCCCATTGTTTTGAAAACTTTATCCTGATGGTCCAGGGTGGAGGACCCATGACAAGGGGAGCCTATTAATCTTGAGATAACTTCATGTGATTAGCACTCAGAAAGGACCATGGTAAAAATCTTAACAGTTGTAAAAAAAAACTTGGAAAATCACTTGGGCTTTATGTCATAACTGGGGCTGATTACATGCCTGCTAATAAATAAGCACTGTGGGAATCTTTTCTTCAAGCAGAGTAACCAATTTACGATGCTAATCTACAGCCTGTAGTGCTTCCTTTAGAAAATTAACACTATCCTCCATCCTTTTTTGCCACCAAATGTGTTTTACCCATTAGGAAGCACTTATCTTCTGTCCCCTCTCCTTTTCTGCTTTGTCTTAGAAGGAATCCCATGTTCCCAGTGCAAGGAACTCTCCACCCCCACCCCTGTGTGCAACGTTCTCTCTTATCAGCCCTTTGCATGTATACACCACATTTCCTTTCTGTTTTATCAGATCACATGAAACAATTCAACCATTCAGAGGGTCAAGTGTTTTCCTTGCAGGTGTCTCCAAACTTCGGGTGTTTCATCTTGCTTAATGTTAGGCTTAATTGAGTCTGCCAGATGGTTGCATAACTGATGAATAATGGTTATGTTTTGAAGTCCCTAGAATGCTGGTTTTCAAGTCCCATCTGTATGTTGCTAATGGCTACACTGTGAAAACCAGTGGGAATACTGTCGTCTCATGAGATGATAGACGAATAGCTTTATTTTGGAGCAATGGCAGGATTGGAAGATGTCGTAACCATGTTCCCTGAAGGACTGAGTGGCTCTTACC
Source organism: Euleptes europaea (assembly GCF_029931775.1). NCBI lineage: Eukaryota > Metazoa > Chordata > Lepidosauria > Squamata > Sphaerodactylidae > Euleptes > Euleptes europaea. Next base: position 44,565,543 of record NC_079316.1, read on the forward strand.
CACAAGATCAGTCAAACAGAACATAATCATATTTTACATTTTATGCTATAATCCTGTAAGTCCCTTTGCAGTGACAATAGCACAATACTTTGTCCACATGTACTAGATTAGCCTGCCTCCATATAATAAGTGGGGGATGGGGGATGGCCATGCTGCTTCTTGCCTGTTCAGCTCATCTGGATTAGAGGTCTGCAGCCTATGGTTCTAGAGCCAGATATGGCTCAGGACACAACCAAATATGGCTCTTTGAAAAAGAAAATGAAATTTTAAGGTATATTTGAAGAATAGGTGGAATGCTAGAATAGCATATGAAGGAAATGGCAGGCAAAGATTTTTATAGGATGGCCCAGACTAGCCTAATCTCATCAGATCTCGGAAGTTAAGCCGGGTCAGCCCTGGTTAGTATTTGGATGGGAGACTCTATCCTGGATCTTTGCATAGACCTCCACTTCTATGTGGGCCCCCCTATCTTTTCACTTTCTACAGTGCTGCTTTCACTCGGATGTCCCTCTTCTGGACTGGTAAATATCACCTTAACCCTCACTCTAGAATCCCACCCTCCTCCCTGTTATTTTCTTAGCTCGCGTGAATCATGTGTGTGTTTTTGCTGTGTTCTTAAAAACTATTTTTACAATAAAATAAAACTCAATTTTATTCAAAAGCCATTCATTTACTAAGAGTTTTCTAAAAGGGACTTTTATCTGTGTATGCTGGCAAAAGATCCTGGTTACCCAACCTCTCGCAAAGCTTAAGTCTCCATTGCTAATTCCCCCAACCAAAGCGGAGACACTCTAATTCGGGTAACAAGACCACCAAGGAAGTCTAGGGTCATTATGCAGAGGCAAGCATGGCAAACCAGCTCTGAATGTCTCTTGCCTTGAAAACCCTAAGGGTCGCCATAAGTCAGCTTCAACTTGACAGCACTTTCCACCACCAGAGGGATTCTTGGAGATGCCTTATACTTTACAGAAAGCAAAATGACAGAGGGGAACTATTGCCAGTAATCCAAGTACAAACCATGTGAGGTTTATGGCAATGCACTAAAGCAATTTCGTAGGGTGTTCCCCTGTATATTTGTTACTTATTGGGAGATCTTGTTTGCTGCTTTCTGATAAAGGTTTTGCAACAACCAGTGTTTGAAGTTGTATAGCTTTAGTTATGCAAACTGGGCTATTTTATACTGGTTCTTTGTTGATCTTGTGCTCTGAATTTTGACGTAATTTGGCTTTTTAATGGCAAAATATTGCAAATTACTCGTCTGGAGAGAAGGAAGGTCAAGCACTGGTGGAGTACAGGGGCACACTCCGATCTGATCATTTTCACAGTATTCACAAACTAGCAAAGCACTGCTAAATCGTCTTACTGACCTTAGCCACAGATGCCTACAAAGCTAATGTGGTTTAATTGTTCTGTCAGACTAGGGCTGCGGAGACCCAGGTTCAAATCACAAATCAGCTATGATGCTCATTGGATGTCCTCAGGCCAGTCACTCTTCTTCAGCCCAGCCTTCCCATAAGATTGTTGTGAGGATAAAATGAAAGAAGAGAGAATCACTTATGTCATCCTGAGGTCCTTGGAGGAAGAGTGGGATAAATAAGGTGTGGGTCACCTTCTGTGCTGCCGTTATATAGTAGGGAAGTTGCACAGCTTCCAGGGAGTCAGAAAAGAGATTTGAGTTGCTTGTTAAGTGATCAAGTCCATAAAAACACCCAGCAAATGGTTATGACATATGTTGAGCCTCATTCCACACAACTTGACAATAGCAATCAATGTGCTTTCTGGGAGAAGTATGGCACATTCCTCAGTATTATGGTTTGAGAATGAGGGGAAATGCTGTGTTCCTGAACAGAAGGAAAGTACACACTCATTTATTGCAAAATTATTACCTTTGTATATAATATATTCCTGAGACTGCAGCTGAGATGAATACTGAATTCACATTTAAAGTGCCTTTCAGCCCTTATTCTCTGTTGCGCATGTGTGAAAAGCAGAAAGGCAGCTTTATGTTCATGTGCCCCTGGGGAACAGTGGGCAGTTTTACATGTGCTTTTATCAGATTTCTGAATCAAAATTGGTGTACAATCTCCATTCATTCTTTTTGCATTTTACGATGCATGTGTAATTTCAGCTGTAAGACAGGGGAGGAGATGTCTAGTACGGTCACAGAGGACCCATTTTTGCCATCTCCCCTCCCAACTTTGTATTTTGAAAGCCGGTAAGTGGTCAGAGGCCTTAATCTACAAGAAGACAGTCGGATGTGTTCCCAAAGTGTGCTTCTTTCACAGGGCTGGCCCAACCACTAGGCAAACATAGGCTTGAAGTGCCTCCTCTTTCCCATGCACCTTTCTTCTGGAGGCTGCGGGGAAGCCACTGCCTGCTTGCCATCCTTTCTTTCCTTTGCTCCTCCTAGCCCTGCCCAAGTGCAAGCTGTCTCCTCTGCTGCTGCTGCTTCACTGCCACCACCCAATAGCCCTGCTGGGAGAATGGCACAGGGCAGGGCTGGATCTTCCAGTGGCCGCTGTGTCTGCAGCCAGTGGGGGGGGGGAAAGCAATGTAAGGGCTCTGTGATGTAAGGGCTCTGGTGGTAACAGCAGCACCCAGACCATTACTGCGTCACCTCAGGCCCCACAAGAGATTGAGGAGGTGGTGGGTGGAGGAGGAGCACCATGTCTCTCAGAGATGAGTAGCCACAACCCACCACCCTCTCCTCCTACGTCTTTCAGCCCTCCTTATCCCCTTTGCCAGCAATGCCAAGTGGCAGCACCTCTGCCATCACCTCAGGAGGAGCTGCCTTCTGATAGGGCTCCCAGCTGTCTGCAAACCCTGGGAGCAATTGAAGGTGGGAACTTGTTCTAGGATTAACAAAAACTCTGTGGTAAAACTATAGAGGTTTTTTTGGTGATTCCTAGAGCATCTGTGACGGCTGTTTTAACTGGAAGTGCTGGCAGCATGCCCCAGTCCCCCTCCCATATTTTCCTGCTGGCACTTCAGGCACCAGAGGGTAACACAACAGGTTGCCAGGAGGTCTACTGCTAAAGGGATTTGATGGTACTGTTGAGAAGAGTGATAAAAAGTTAAGAGTGTTTGCATTCATGCACAGTCACGCTAAATGCCTGCCTTGCCTGCCCTAGGTAGGCAGTAGCGGCAAGAGTAGCTGCTGTTTACTTCAGCAGGCCTGCCCAGTGAGAATGGTTTGTACTGCACTGGCTCCTTCTGGTACCCGGCCACCCTCTGTGGTAGCATGCTTCCCTGTGGCAACAGAGCAAGGCAGCGGGGCTTGAATCTCTGCACTTCCCCCCACCTCCTCTAGGAGTGCTGAGCAGGGCCAAGGAGGACCCAACACTACCAGCAGAGACCTTGTATGCTACCTGGAAAGTGATGGAAGGAAGTTAGAATATAAAAGTAAGTAATAAATCCCCTGATGCAGCAGGCATGCATCCCCACCTGCCTCTTAAAGCTGCTCCAGGTCCACCGTCCATCCCGACACTGGTTCTTGCATATTGACCAGAGCTGCAGAGGGCCGCACAAGTCCCTTCACCTCAGTAGAGGGGTTTCCCCTGCTGATTCCCAACAGCCATACTGTAGCGGTGGCTTGAAGGGAAGCTTGGTGTCAACTGGCTTCTAGAGTCTCCATATCTGTTGACTCTGGTCTTCTGTAGCTGCCCTGATGGAACTTGGAGGGGTTTTGAAGAGCTTATTTACCGGTACTTTAAATTTACACTGTTCATTTGAATGCCCAGTAAGTAAAAAGCTTATCCTAGACATCTCACTTTCTTCTCGGTTGAATGAAGCGGGGGGTTGGGGGGGTTGCTGCCATAGTTCTCCTAGGACACCCAAAAACCTTGCAAACGTTTGTGAAGCCTCCTCCTCCCAGTTTCATTTATGTCAGACTTGTACCTGATTATTATCTCATTATAAAGACATGTATGTGGTCACTTTCTGGCTACTCGCCTACCCTGATTTTCAAATCATGAACAAGGAACTGATGTTGAATGTGGTTTGCTGGCTTGCTCTCCTTTCCCATACTTCTGTGGGAAAAAGAGGATCAAGAAAAATGCTGAGCACAGTTGTAGCCTGGAGCATGAAAATCCCTTAGTCTGCTAGGCCAATGAGGAACTTGAGAATTCAAGAGATCTCCAGACTTTAATATCTTCCCATATTAATGTGAAATAGCTGATGACAGGCTTAGTCTGTCTCATTAATGTTTCACAGCTTTAGGCGGGCTGTATGCTTCCATCATGTTCCAACCCATGAAATTACTTTTTTGGTTAGATACAAACTTGACAGGGTGTTGAAAAAGGGTGTACACCCTGAAAGCTATGAGACACTCAGTTCTCCCATATCCTGTATGGAAAACAGTTTCCCCCCAGTGATCTCCGAGTCAATGAAACAACATTGTTGTGAAGATAGTTGGAAATCTCAGGAGCCAAATTTGAGCAGAAACTCTTTCTATACATATATTTTTTAAAAATTTACACAACATATTTCTCAGCAGTTCTGGCTGTCCCTTTGTTCCATGTTTGCCTTCCTGCTGGGTGCATGGTCTGAGAAGATGACAGGTGCTCACCGTTGTCCCCTTGACCCATCCTGCGCAGCCCTGCTTGGGGCAGCAAAATGCCTTGAACCAACCCTGATAACTGAACATCAACCATCACATAGCTGTCAGTCTTCCTGCAAGAGCTGGAATGTTTTCTTCTCACTTTGGATGAATATTGCTGATGTGGTACTCTACCCAGTAAATGGCTTGAACAAAAAGTGAGAAAAAGCATGACTCCTATTCCATTTTGGAGTATTTATGAGAGGTAAATGCAGTCCAGCAAGTTATTTGTTCTAGGAAAGTTCCTTGTTCTGGAGCTGATTCATTGCTAACAATGCAAGTAAGCCTGTATTCTCACCAAAGGTGGCCATGTGATAACCATGGCCAGCAGTCTGGGCACTGAATTCTAACATTGGGGCAGTATTCCCATCTGCTTGCTTAATAATAAGGCCCAAGCTACTTATGTGACATAACAAAGCTTGTATAAACCTTGACTCATTACTCGTTTATTGTTGAGAGAAGCAATTTGGTAATGTTCTCATCAAAGAATATGTTATCTAATGTGGACTTGGTTGCTGTACGCCTCGTCGTCTGCTGTTGCTGTTAAATCCATTAGTTTATTATAATGTCGCGGTGTGTGACTCACAGATTGTGCAAATATTTCCATATGCCATGAAATGAGTATAAAGTAAATAATGTAAGATTTCTCCCAGCGAGAAACTGGTTCATTTTGGTAACTTAAACCATTAATGGAACATTGATGCTCATTGCTTGCAAAGATTGAAGTGGAGCCTGATTCTATTTTAGCAGTCTTGTACAGTGGTCAGAATTATACATTGCTCTTGCTGCAATTAACATAAAATCACAAACAACATGTGAACATTTCCTGTCTTTAATTATCATTGTACCTTTCAGCATCAGTCTTTTTTCTGTGTAGTGGCAATGTCATGTATTCCTCTTAGTGGCAATGTCATGTATTCATCTTAATACATTTGCCACCTTCACAAAACAAACACTGCCTCTTGAAATTCAGACATCCCTTGAGGAATTGAGGCTTAAGAACTCTGCATGTCTGCTTCCGTCTGTTGATGCCTCAGCTAACACCTCAGTTGCGCATGCATTTCTTTCTACAGTAAGCACGTGCTGCCAAGTCGCTGGCTCCTTCTGATTAATGATGCACCCCTCATTGTACAACATCTCAAAGCCCACCCTTTGGGGTCAAGTTCACAGTTTTGTCTTCCCATAAATGTTCTTCAAACAATAAGCTAAGTGGTCCATGGCAGGATATATTGGAAGAAGCGGGTTGTTCAAGAAGTGGCAGTTGGAAGAAGTGGCAGTCTGTGTATGACTTAGTTCATATTGCTAGGCTGTGTTGAAGCAGAGGAAAAAAATTTAAGTATTGAGAGACCACAGAAGAGTACATCTTGTTACAGGATTGCAATAGAAATTTGAGCCAGTCAGATGGAATTTGCATCCATACTAGTTGAAGCTGTGTAAGGATTGAGTGGGATTTTTAGTCAAATGTTGTTGAGTTTCAGCTCTATAATTACTTGTAACTTCTCTTACCATTCTACTGGACTAGAGGCAGGAACTCCTGCTTTTTCTGTTCTTGTTGGGAATGTTTGCACATCCATAAGAGAGTTTGCCTCTTAGCTGCAAAAGGAGACGGCATGTTAGGAGGGGTAGTTAATACCCTGGAGGATAGGGTCAGAGTTCAGAATGACCTTGATAGACTGGAGAGCTGGGCCATAAGTAATAAAATGGATTTCAATTGGGAGAAGTGTAAGGTACTTCACCTAGGCAGAAACAACATAAGGCACAGGTACAGGATGGGAAAGAGTTGGCTTGGCAACAGTACATGTGAAAGAGATCTGGGAGTCTTAGAGGACCACAAACTGAACATGAGTCAACAGTGTGACATGGTGACTACGAAGGCCAATGCAATTCTGGGCTGCATCAATAGGAGTATTGTGTCTAGATCAAGGGAAGTAATACTACCACTGTATTCTGCATTGGTCAGACCTCACTTGGAATACTGTGTCCAGTTTTGGGCTCCACAATTTAAGAAGGATGTTGACAAATTGCAGCGTGTCCAGAGGAGGGCGATCAGAATGGTCAAAGGTCTGGAATCCATGCCCTATGAGGAGAGACTTAGGGAGTTGAGTTTGTTTAGTTTGGAGAAGAGAAGGTCGAGGGGAGACATGATAGCCATGTTTAAATATTTGAAGGGATGTCATGTTGATGAGGGAAGTAGCTTGTTCTCTGTTGCTCCAGAGACTAGGACACGGAGTAATGGATTTAAACTAAGAGAAAAGCGATTCCACCTAAACATTAGGAAGAACTTCCTGACGGTGAGGGCTGTTCCATGGTGGAATGCGCTGCCTCAGAGGGTGGTGGAGTCCCCGTCTTTGGAGCTCTTTAAGCAGAGGCTGGATGGCCATCTGTTGGGAGTGCTTTGATTGTGGGATCCTGCATGGTGGGTGGAGGGTTGGGGTCACTGGGGATATGGTGGGGGAGGTAGTTGTTAATTTCCTGCATTGTGCAGGGGGTTGGACTAGATGACCCTGGTGGTCCCTTCCAACTCTATGATTCTATGTGTGGATAGAAAGTATGTGACAAACAGTAGAGAGGCTGTGAAGGCCAAACTGGATAAAACCAGAGAATACATAAGAACTGCTATAGAGATGCTGGTATGGACATCTTTTTGCACAAATAGATTCATGCAGAGGAGGGTGGTGCTAATGAAATTTCGGTTTCATGTGCCCGAATTCCTCTCCCCCACACCCAGCAAAATCATGCACTTCATTAAAGAGGTAACACTGTTTTCTACTACTGATTCAATCACAGTATTATATTGTCCCAGTTAAGGACATTGCCCTGTCCTTTCCTTTTTACTGTTTAGAGCCTCTTCATTTAAAAAAGGAGGATGAATTTACACCAGTGCATCCATATAACCTCTTTACCTGGACACACTGTTTACTGTGTCTGCTAGCAGAAGCTACCAACCTGTCTAATTTACCATCCCCAGCCGCTGGCTATTTTGTTATCTTCATGCCTGTACGAAGATGGACCTGCATTTTAAAAAATGTAAGTCTAGGCTGGGGGCAAGTTTTAACAGGCCTCAGGAACTGCACACATCTCCATTTGCCACTCTGTTGTCCTAGACTGTGCATCAAGGCACCTTTCTCCTCGGCAAGCTGTGATTGCGGAAGTGAACCTGGCTGGGAGGGGAAAAATGGGGGGAGGGGTCTGCATGAAGAAAAGCTGCAGGTGCCATCGTGTTCCTCTGGCTCTTTGCATTGTACCCCTATGGCGTGTGTTACATATGAATAGGGCAGGGTTTTTTGTTTAAATTAAAGATCTGCCACATAGCTGAGGCCATAGGTTGGCCTACGTTGGGTGTGATCTTGTCAGAGCTGTCTCTTCCCCTTCTCCTACCCAACCCAGTATATTGCATTAAAATTATTGAAAAGCGCCAGGGAGCTCACTGCATAAATTCAGCCTATAATTCCTGAAGGGGAATGCATCTGTGCATAAGAAATGCATGAAGATTATTCTGCTAAATTTTATTTATTTACGTTATTTTTAATCCACCTTTCTCACTTGGACTCAAGGCGGATTACACAGAGGGAGTCAACACAAAAGGATCGGACATGCAATAAACAATGCAGTAGGATTAGGGTTGTAGAACCAACCGGAAGTCTAAAAATAGAACTGAAGCAAAACATAAACATTAGCATGACACTTTAAATGGAGCATCATTCCATAGAAGGATCCTAGTTTCTGCAAACTATATACAGTAGTATAGACCAAAGCTTCTTAAACTGTGGGTTGCGACCCCATATGGGGTCGTGTAACTAAATGTGGGGGTCACAAAAATTGATTTATTATCAGTAAATGTCTGATTTGTATACCTATTTTATATACCTATATACCCGGGGTTGGGCGAAAAGCGGTCGCGAGTGGAAAACGTTTAAGAAGCCCTGGTATAGACCACAGTCCCTTATAACTTTTCTAAGTAACTTTGTGAATTATTTAATACAGTGCAAGTCTATTCCCTATGTAGAGAAGCCCTCTTGAATAACTCAGTTTTGCACAGTTTGCGGAAAGCCAGGAGAGTGAGAGCCTTCCTGACCTCCTCAGGCAGGCCGTTCCACAAGGTGGGGGCCACAACAGAGAAGGCACATGTACAGGCAGTTGTTGTTTTTGCCCATTTGCAGCAAATGGAATAAAAAAGGAATGTTGGTAGCCTAATCCCAGTTCATATATGCTACTTAAAATCCTTTTTTTCTTCTGCTATTGGTGTATACTTGTGTAAAAAATACAGCCTGCTGACAGCACAATGAGCCATGCAGTAGGAGTAGGATTACAAAATTTCTGGAATTAGAACTCTGGACAGGAGAAGCGGAATATAGATATGGACCATGGGAAACAGGGAGTTAACTTTTTCCATCCTGTTTACTGTTTGATTATTGAAATGCTTTAAGCCCCTGTAGTAGGGGAAATGATGGGAACAATATGGATACTTGCCTTTTCTCCCATACTGGGGCTTAAAGTAGCCTGGGGGGGGGGGCACTTCTGATCATGGAAATGGTTCCTCTCATTCCTTGACACTGATTCATATGTGGGTCTTCCTATGACTCTTTCTTAGGAACAAATTACATGTCCAGAGTTCCAGTCAAACAATGCCAATATTGCATGTAGTTTGGTCCTTAGGCTAGAACAGTTCATGTTGTGTGTTCAGTCATTTGCTTGTTTCCTTCAGCAACATGGCGAGAACTGCACCTCCACACATAATTATTATTTTTAAATTAATACAATAGGAGCAATATACAACTATACGCACACACACACACACACACACACACACATATAACATTCACAACATATGTAAAATCTAGCAAGAACTGGGTTTCAAAATTAGAGAATGCACTTTAAAAACTGGACCAGGATTGCAAAACTGAAGAGCCATGCAATAAAATGGTATAAGCTATAAAATGAGCAAGACAGTGATAACTGCCTAAAGCTTCTGTAAAGTTACAGAAGTGAGGGAACATGTTTTCCCTTTCCAATTCTTGATTTATTTAATGAAAACACATGCTCACATATAGATTCTCACAATGGCTTACACAAAGTTTGAATGAAAAACATGAAAATTGAAAACTGTAACTCCAGACATAAATTTTGTGGTTGTTCCTGACCCAAGCAATGAGGCTGAATGTAAATCTGAGGCCTCTTCCCTTCCAGTGCATAGGGAGCTTTTCTGTTGGATACACATCGAACACCATTAAAACTGTCTTTTCCTCAGAGACTCTTGGTTAGGAGTGATGCACACAGCCATTTTCAGCTCATTTTCAATAGGGTGCATTAACCCAGACTGCTATTTCTTTGCCACTCTTCTGAAACTGAATGATGAAGGAGGTGGCGGGTTGTAGTGTGAAGACATCCTGACTCAGTCAGAGGCCTGGCTCACCTGCTGATGTCAACCCGAGTTCGCTGCACCTCACTGAACATGAGCTCTAAATTGTGTGTGTGCAAAGTGCTGTCAAGGCATGTTGATGGGATTGCGTTGGGCTCCAGAAGAAGTGTTTAGTTCCTAGAAGGCCTGGAGAAACTTTGCTGCTCTTGGAATGCTATTGTATGTGGTGCCACGCTCCAGTACTGTGGTCTTTGTCTGGAGGAATTCCCTCCCTAGTTGGTCAGTATTGTACACAGTGAAGCATGGCATTAGTGATTTGAAACTCATATGCCGTCTGGCTTGTTTTGTTTTTTAGGTGATGAGCTGGAGTACATTAGGCCCAACCTTTATCGGAACGTTGCACGGCAGCTAAACATCTCCCTGCACTCAGAAACTGTGGTGACGGATGCCTTCCTGGCAGTGGCAACTCAGATCTTTTCTTCAGGTGTTGTACTGCAATCCAGGGTGGGGGAGGGGAAGGACAAAGCAAGATGTGTAAGCACAGGCATGTTTTGGGACAGCCTGCAGGGTGGGGCCCGTTTGGCAAAGGATCCTGGCTGGAAGCAGTTGGCAATGGAGACCTCACTAATGATTTAATACAAACCCGTGTACGTTTTTCTTCTCTTCCGCTTCACCAGGTGATACGCCAGTCCCTCTCTCTTTCTCTTCTCACAGAAGGGGGAATTCATTTCAAGCTTTGGCTCACTATCTACCTCAGCAGTTATTCCCTTCAGCATTATTCAGAAATATCTAGTTTCTTCTTTTCCCTGACGGCTGAGATTGAACGCATTCCTTGCTAACTAGCTGGCATTCTGCATTCACTCTCAGGTGCCTGCTTCTTCTACCATGACAGGCAGAGTAAAAACCAAAATCTGCGATTTCTTTGTGATCAAGGGATGTTATTTCAACCTTGATACATTTGGGCTGGGGTGTATGTACTTGTATCTGACCAGTATATTGATTAGCTTGGTTTCCTTACACTCTGTTTCCCCCAGCCCCATACTGGCACTGCAGACTAGACTTGCTTCCAAAACAAACAAAAACCGAAAACCTCTTTAAGCCAGAATTAATAGCAAATCTAAGTAGGTAAGGTGATTTTTTAAAAATCTGTCCAGTTTTCATTTGTGAAAGACACTGAAATTCACCTACCTGCTTGTCAAAGATGCTAAATTCCTCATTCTTGTGTAAAGAAAGGATGGCACAAAGAGGCAGACGGAAGTTTGTGTCTGTTCATTCCCTGCTTATTCCCCAATGGGAATCCAAAGCAGCTTACAACATTGTTCTCCCCTTCTTCATTTTAACATCACAGCGACAACCCTGTGAGGTAGGTTAGGCTGAGAGAGAGGAACAGGCCCAGTGAGCTTCCATGGCAGAGTGGGGGGTGGGTGGGATATTAAAACCGGAGTCTTCTAGATCTGACACTCAAACCACTACAACATGTTTGTGTATAATGGCCATGGGGTAGGAAACCACTTTAGCACAATGTTGCAGATGATACGTTGCTTCTGGACAAAGATAAGCTGTCACTGAAAGGCTCCTTCAGCAAAGAGTTTGGAAATTACCAGCAAAGGCGCCACACAGCTGATATTTGCAAAACAGTTCAGTTTAGAGCAGAGCAGCTGTTCTTACATAACTTTGCTCATTTGTTGACTTTATAAATTGTCAGCACAGGGTACAGGGATTTTCTAGGACTGACACTGGATTTCTAAGAGTTGATCAGCTCCCTGTTTTACTTCTGCGAGCTGTTACTTGAGACCCCATTGCACACAAGTATAATGCTGATAGGATAATATTTCAGAGGGAAATGTGGAAACAGAGAAACACTTTCAGCGTATTACCTTCCCAAAATAGGTGTAAGGGGGGAAAACGTCAGATAACACACTTACTTTAGCGTCTGACAGTATGCACCTCCTCACAAGATGATATATGATTTACACATTACAGAATATACAAGCTGGGTTCAGGGTCCCCACCCTGTGTAATAGTCAGATATGAGTTACAGGTTTTCCTTAGTTCTCACACATGGTATATGGTCAAGGATGTGACTGTAGTGTGAACAGAGTAGAAGCTCTAGTCTTCCTTCCTGTGCCATTTTACCAACCTGAAATGGTCCTAGGAGTGCACTGTTTGGTTCATTGAGAAAACTCACGTGTGTTGACTAGCCACCCCTAGGACTTCTCAACTGGCCCTAACTCAGGATTCCTTGTATTTTGGCTAGAAACAATGCAACTACAGTGGGAAACAGATAAATAATTCTCTTTAGGCATGTAGCATGGAAACTGGTACATCTGGTGATGGGACCAATGGCATCTGCCGTGTTTAAATTTAAGTCTCCTGGGATTGCAGTGTAGATCGACTAGGGAGGACGAATATGGTGGTGGTGCATCAGGTATGCACCAGTGTGTGTGTGTGTGCTGTCAAGTTGCAGCTAACTTATGGTGACCCCATAGGGTTTTCAAGGTAAGAGACGGGTGAAAACGCATGGTCGCTTTTGCCTCTTTTATTCCCTGTTTCAGCCAGGATTCAGCCAGGATTGAACGCATGTGTTTTTGCCAAACGTGCATTCGATCCTGGCTGAATTCTGGCTGATACAGGAAATAAAGGAGGATAAAGCGACCATGTGTTTTCGCCCATTCAGAGGTGGTTTGCCATTGCCTGCCTCTGCATGGGCTGAGAGTGTTCTAAGAGAACTGTGTCTGGCCCAAGGTCACCCAGCAGGCTTCATGTGGAGGAGTCGAGAATTGAACCCAGTTCTCCAGATTAGAGTCTGCTGCTCTTAGCCACTGCACCACGCTGGCTCCTTTGCTACAGAGGGCCTTAAAAAGGGCCAGTGCAAACAACACTGTATTCTGCAAGTGGAGGCACAAGGAGTACAGTCCTGTGGCTTCTGGGTATAGGTGAAGCTCTGTGTATGCAGAAGCTTTCTAGTTTTCTTCCTGAAGCTGGTGAAGGCTTAACATATACAGTGGAGAATCTCTGTTTTCTTTTGTAGAAGATAACAGGAAATCACCTGGGTCTTTGAAATGTGCCCCTTAACTTAATTGAATAGTGAACTCAGGCAATCATCCTTCAGCTGGTAGGCAGTGAATTCTAAAATGGCTGTCATGTGTGGAAGCATCCCTTCTGCAAGCCTTCCCTTCCACTTTTTTCCTTTGGCCAAATGCACCCTCCCCATTTGCTAAGCTGGCAGAAGAATATTCCAGGAGTCTTCTCATCTTCTGGCAGTTCAGAAGACGAGAGTCAGCATGGTGTAGTGGTTAAGAGTGAATGGTTTGGAGTGGTGGACTCTGATCTGGAAGACCGGGTTTGATTCCCCACTCCTCCACATGAGCAGCGGAGGCTAATCTGGTGAACTGGGATTGTTTCCCCACTCCTACACACGAAGCCAGCTGGGTGACCTTGGACAAGTCACTCTCTCTCGGTCCCACCTACCTCACAGGATGTCTGTTGTGGGGAGGAGAAGGGAAGGTGATTGTAAGCCAGTTTGATTCTTCCTTAAGTGATAGAGAAAGTTGGCATATAAAAACCAACTCTTCTTATCCACTGAATGTGTTGCAAACGGACATGAAAGTCGTTTTTGTTTTTCTCAGACTAACATTCTGATTCAGGGTTATTTTCCATCCCCTCCTATGCAACTCATGCGCTCCTCAAGATGGCATCAGTGATTCAAATGATCCATTTTAGGCTGTTAAGAAGTTCGAGAGAGTGAATATGATTCATCTGAAGAGACACTTTGGCTTTTGTGACAGGATCCAAGCAAATAGTTAGAAGGCCCAAATCAGCATCCTGTTAAAGCTAGTAGAATGAAGGTTGGCTTGTGCCTCAGCCAGACATTCCACTCTTTGAAAATCAAGGCCAGAATCAGCAATGGAAAACAAAGCAGATGGAGGCAGTGGTTCAAGAATGGATCTTTAATGTTAAAAGTTCTCTACTAATAGAATGTTTGATTTTATGTGTGTGTGTGTGGGGGTGTTATTCCAAAAATAGTTGCAGAGGTAAACTTGGAGAGGGACATGCTAACTGCTGCTACAGTGCTATGATGCATTTGTACTCTGGTACAATGCTGGGTACAAAATACACACCAGCTGTGCCTCCCCTGTGAAGTGCTCCGGCATGTTTTTTTTTTTTTTTTGCTGTTTGAAAGACGCATAAAATCCATGCAAGCATCAGAAACCCAATTCTTTCCTCTTTGTTGTTATGTGTATTTTAAAGGGACAAGTATCTAAAACTGTGCCTATTTCACATCTGATATCCTTTGCATTCTATGGCAGTTCCAGACCTCTCTTGTGAATCTCCCATTCACTCACCTTCCATTTGGCAACGTCAGCTGGCCATGGAGCCATGTCCAAAGTCTAGCTCGGCAGCTTTGCTTTTTCTCTCTCTTTTCTTTCCTCACAGCTGCCCGATGAGGTAGCAAAGGCTGAAGGATAATGACTAACCCAAAGACATTAATGGAATGTCATGGTGGAGAGAGGATTTGAACCTGGGACTGCCCAGTCATAGCTAGTGGGAGGGAGAACTGTTTTTCCTATGGTTCTTTTATCCAAAATTCCTCCTGCCCATTCCCCATGCATGCACACATAGGTCTCCCTTAACAAACTGTAATATGCTTTAAAGAGAGTTAATTCAGGAGCAGTAAATGAAAAGATATATTTCTTTGTCACTTTCAGTGCCTCTTAGATGTGTGGATTTGGACTCTGAAACCACTTGTGACTACAAAGCTAGGGGTGGTGGCCGTTCTTTCCTGTCTTTGTATTGCAGATCTTGAATATTGGGCTTGATCACAAGTTCTTGATTCAAGTCTGTGGGTGCCACCTGCTCATTGGAGCCCATGAACATTAGGCAAAGGGTTCTCTTGATTTCTGTTTTGTTTGAACAGTCTTGGAGCTGTTAGAAGAGGGTTTTCGTGGGTGAAAAAAACACATACAAAATACGAAGGGGCCCTACCTCCCAGGTCCTAATTAACAATATCTGGTTGCTTCTCTTCTCAGTAGAAGACCTTTATTACAGTAATTAATCAGCATGTACTAAAACACTCGGAAAAGCATAAAGGAAGCATCCAAGCATATGACCTAAAGTGGCCTGGAATGCAGTGCTTTAAAGAGGTCACTTTTGGGGTGCTTTCCCACTAGGGATGCCAGCATCTAAGTAGGACCTGGGGATCCCCTGGAATTACAGCTTATCTCCAGGCTACAGAGATCAGTTCCCCTGGAGAAAATGGATAATTAGGAGGGTGGACTCTGTGGCATTGTGCCTGTCCTCCCCAGGCTCCATCCCCAAATCTCTGGGAGTTTCCCAGCCTGGATCTGGCAACTCTACCCCCACTATCCCTCCAGTGGCCAGGGTGGGGGGACCTGGCAACCCTATGTCCCATTGTGCCCAGGGGCCAGTTAGATGAGGATGTTTCCTGTCCTAGGCCAAGGGAAAATGAGTGTTGTCCTGAATGTCTGTCCTTCATTGGTGGCTGCTTGAGGAGGCGTCTCCTTCCTTCCACCCCCGGTCCCTTGCCAAGTGCAGATTTTGCCAGGTAATACTGGACTTAGCAAGCATGCCCTGTTCAGATGTCCTAAATAGGTGGAATAAACATAAGTGGGTGGGAAGCAGGTTGCAGTAGCAAGCCCTGCCCTGACTTCCATGCAGTCTTTGGAATGCACGTATAGAGCCTGCATGTGTACAAGTGCATGCTCTGCACAACTAGGAATCCTAAGCAGGGTTCTTGGTTGCATGGAGATGTGCATTCAAGTTACTTGCCCTGCACACACTCCAAAGAATGCGTGTAGTTGAGGGTAGAGTTTGCTGCTGCGATTCCTGCTTCCCCAACACACATTCGTTCTGTCATCCTAGAACATCTAGAAAGGTTTTTTTAACACGGTCTCCCTCTCAGCTTATTCCTATTCCTATATGAGAGCCAGTGTGGTGTAGTGGTTAGTGTCGGTCTAGGATCTGGGCGACACAGGTTCAAATCTCCACTCTGCCATGGATGCTTGCTAGGTGACCTTGGGCCAGTCACACGCTTTCATCTTTACAGGGTCGTTGTGTGGATAAAATGGAGGTGGGGAAAACAATGCAAGCTGCTTTGGATCTCCACTGAAGAGACAAAGGTGGGGTATAAATGTAAACAAATATGTGAGCAGACAGTATGGAAGGCCAGCATGTGCTGCGTCTGCATGATGTTGCTTCTGCTTTCCCATCTTGCCTCTCCTGCTGAAATGTGACTCTGAATATTGTTTTGGGGACAGAGAGTTGTGTACTTTGATCATGAAGTGGGGTAGATTTATTTATACCAGCAAGCAAAGTGTGGTTTTGTGAGCTTGGAGACTGACCAGACGCTTTCTCCCACATGGCTTCCTGGAGCTTTTCCAGGGGCCGGGAGGCCGATGCAGGGGGCTCCTCTCCAGCGAATTTTCATTTGTTCTCCCTCCTCTGAGATGCACAGTATTTACATACCTCCGCTCCACAGCTGGCTTCCATTTGGCTGCTCTTAAAAAAAAAAATCAACAGAGACAGCTTTTTTGCATTGCTTGCCAGCTGTGAAATAGAGATCTGTTTTTAAAGCAGCACCAGTGGACTGCTGTGCGGGGGTGGAGCCCTTGCTGGTGTCTCTCCAGACGGATTCCTTGTTTGCATGCATTTATGAGCAGGACAGATACATCAAGATACAGAAGCCAGGGTGGTTCAGGAGTGTCCTTGTAAAGGAGCAGCTTGCTTTTGCGAAGCCGGGAATAGGAATGGGTGGTGTTTTCATTAGATGCAGATTGCTGCTTGTTGCATGTGGGTGGGCAAGGGGGAGGTAAAAGAACAAGCAGTCTGTCTCGGCACCATCTGTAAGCTCCCACGCTCTAGTCAGACATCGCCTTACGTCTCGTGCTACAGATGTTAGAAGGTGGAGGTGGTGGGAGGGATGGCCACAGTGAGGCAGAGGGCGAATGGGCGGAGCAGTCGATGCCTCCTATGCAAACAAACCAAAGTCAGTGATGGGAAGCAAATGCTTAGGAGAGGAAATCAGTTCAAGAGGGCTAGAGGTAGCCAGGGGAGAGAAGGCAGATTTCTTGCCAGATCTCGGAAGCTAAGCAGGGTTGATACTTGGATGGGAGACCACCAAGGAAGACTCTGCAGAGGAAGGCAATGGCAAACCACCTCTGCTGAATCACTTGCCTTGAAAGCCCCTTGCTGGGGTCGCCATCAGTTGGTTGCCACTTGACGGCACTTATGCATGTATGTAGAAGTAGCCAGTATGGTGTGGTGGGTACAATGTGAGACTAGGATCTGGGAGGTCACCACTTTGAAACATCCTCCCAAGGGAAGTTTGGCTGGCATCTCTGCTACTATTATTTAGGTACCAGATGATGATGGTTTTGTTCTCTTGTTGGAGTCAGGTTCTGTGAGTTCATTCCGCTAATGGAAAATGGTCCTATGATGCGAGGAACCTTGTACTAGCAGAACAGGCATTTTCCACTGGAGGAAGGTTCCATCGTTCATAGAATGGATTCGTAAGATCCAGCCTATGGGGTTTGCTTGTCTGTTTGTCGCTGATGTGTAATTGTTAAATCCTTGTTTAGTTGGATGATTTTTTGTTTTTGATCTTTTATTATTTTCTGATAACAGTCCAGTCATATCTTGCCTCCCCCCGCTCCAAAAGAAAAAGAAAATGCCACTGTGGTGAACTACAATAGAATGAAATGATTCATTAAATATAAAACACAACATAAAATGCTAACAGCAGATAAGGAATGTAAATAACAGCATATAAATGGAAGCGCAAACAGCAGCGGATATACATTACATGAAAAGGTCACTCAGATTTCATAGTAGCAATAAAAATTCTTCATATGGTAAAAGCCAAGGAATAAGTAATCCAAAGCAGGAACAGGAATGGGATAAATGACACAGACTAATTAACCAAATGCCAACTAAAGGAAAAATAGTTTAACCTGGCATTTAAGACGATGCCAGGTGAATCTCTTTGGAGAGAGAGAAGCTATTCCACAGTTGTAGTGCCACCACAGAAAATGCCCTCCTGTTACTCACTGCCCACCTCAGTTTAGTTGGTGGAGGCACCTGGAGTGGGGCCTCTGAGGACCAGCAGAACAGCGTGGAAGCAGACTGTCCTTTAAGATACCCTGGTTGCAGCCCATTAAGGGTTTCCAAGGTCAAGGCCAGCACCTCGTACAACAACTGGAGGTGTTTCAGAACAGACATTATATGCACGGTGTAGGTATGCATCTGTTGACACTTGACCTGCAGCGTTTTGGACCAACTGCTGTTTCCAAGAGGCCTTCAAAAGGCAGCCCCATGTAAAGTGTGTTGTAGTAATATTCAAACCTTGATATAACCAGAGCATAATGGTTCCTGGCAAAAGATGCTTCAAGCCACAGATGCTACTTGAAACACCAAAGACGTGTATTAGGACCTGCCAGCCAAAATAGTGTGCAAGCTTTTGATTCCTCACAATACTTCATTTGGGATAACTATTCAATATCCAAAGGAAAGGGGGTGTTACTTGAGCATCCAGGACAAGATTCCTGATGATAGCAGCCAACCAATGGGAACTTAGTCTGGAGAAGGACCACATTCACCAAGGATTGAATTATACTTAGACTCTATTTTAAAATTTCTTTTATTTCTTTATCTATTTTTACAAACTATACTATGCCAATAAAGGTATTTGAATTTGAGCATCCAGGACTGGATTAAAAACACCCCCCAAGCTGCAGGACCTGATCCTTTTTAGGGAATGTGTGCACAGCAGGCAATAAGTCACTTCCCTGCTTGGAAGAACTAGAGTTAGCTGATGTGAACGTTATCGATGAGAAAATAAGTAGAAATAATTTAAACAAACCAGTAGAAGCCTGGCAGGCAGGTTCTTCTATGCCTCTTTACAAAACATTGTGTTCCTCTATTTTGTGAAATTTAAATCAAAGTGTTGGCGCATGAATCACTTTTATAAAATGGCAGGAAAGACTTGGCAATTATGGGTGTCGCAGTCCAACAGGAGAATTGCCCACTAATCAGAGCGCTGCAGTGTAATTATCACAGCAGCTCCTTGTGCGGCAAGAACCCAGCAAGGAACTCCACTTCCTTCTTGTGACGTCAGTGTCTGAATGTCAGCCCAGTTTCCTCCATCTTCCATCCAAAGTGTGCTGCTGGCTAAAATGGTCTCTTCCTTTTATTTCTGAGTTGCAGCTCACATTTCCCCCCAAAGTATCTTTTTAAGATATCGGCGTCAGCCACTTCATTAATCCTTAAATTTAGACCCAGGAACTTGGATACTATCTGCAGCATGGAGAGTTTTTAAACACCACGTTACTGGAGACTTGTTTTGCTCAGTCTTGACAGCAGTAGCTTTGTGCCCCAGTCTTAGAGAGTTTCTCTGCTTTGTTGTTAGAGTGGAGATGCAACGTGCCGCGAAGGGGAGCTGCTTTGGGCACTGGCTCCATTGTCTGGTTTCCAGCAAGGTCTTGAGCTGTCCATCTGCAGTGGGAGGCCCGACAGCTGACTAGTTCTGAATTAAACACACTTACCATTAGTTGTAGCAGGAAGATACCGCTTTGTTAGTCTTCCATGTGCCATAATTAAATGGCCTTCTACAGAATCAGACCATCGGTCCATCTGTCTCAATACTGCCTGCTCCTACAGGCAGCAACTCTCCAGGGTCTCAGGAAATAATGGCCTTTCCCCAATACCTACTATTAAAGATCCTTTTCAAAACTAGAGATGCCAGAAATTGAACCTGGGACCTTCTGCATGCAAGACGTGTGCTCCAGCACTGAGCTGCAGCCCCAGCCCCTGATGGTTAATGAGTTCTGAATTTTATCCCACAGGCGCTCCATAAGTCACTCACCATTGTTTGTCAGGTAGCCGTAAGTCAGTCTAGCTGGAAGTAATTAACTTACTTATCTATTAAACAGTAAAAATATATATACACATGAACACTGGAGACAGTAGTCTAGCTTCACAACATACTTTCCCCCCTCTAAGTTCATAACGGCCGTGTGGAAAAGTCTTTGTTTTCTCCTTTCAGGCATCACGTGGGGTAAAGTGGTGTCGCTCTATGCTGTGGCAGCGGGGCTGGCTGTGGACTGCGTTAGACACGCCCAGCCAGCCATGGTCCACACCATTGTAGACTGCTTGGGGGAGTTTGTACGCAAGACCTTGGTGACGTGGCTCAAGAGGAGAGGAGGCTGGGTAAGTGGCGCTGAATGTGACAGCCTTGCTTACAGTGTGTGGAAAAGTTATTGGCAGGAATGTAACTACTAGCAGGCAAGCACTAGATAAATTTCTCTTCGTGGAGCTTTGCTAGTCAGTCTTCCAATCCATCTCTGACCTGCGGTGACCCTGCTTATACTTTCCTCTGCACAGTCCTATTGCTTTGTGCCTGACCTGACTATATTTGCCATCAAGCTTCCAGCACAGTGCCACTAACCTAATTTGCTCATGACCTGCTAGCACATTTTCTATGAACGCAATCCTAATGCCTTAAAAGCACACACTCTCTGTGTGTATATATAATATGCACACAGAGCATGAGCTGAGCATGTGCTTCAGAATTCAGCTGCTCATGGGCCTAATGTGCTTTAGTTTGGGGGAATATTTCCTTGGGTTAGTATCAATTAAACCTATGTGAAAGCTGTGGAGTAACAACAGAAAAAAATAACTCAAAATTAATATTTAAATATTAAAAGATTGAAACACCATGTTATTGCCAGATATGCCCCTCTTCTAGCATTTCCTGTGACCCTTCTTTTCAGCTTCATCAGCATCTGAGGCAGGAGTCATTCCTGTTGTCTGTCAGTTCCACTCACAGTGGAAACACCTAAGAGTCTTCAGGCCACTGGATCATCTTCTCCATCATCTGTGCTGGGTGGCTCTGATTCCACTCATTTATCATCCAGAGGCTCATGGCTGGACCAATCAGGATCCTCTCAGGGGTTATGGCTATCTTGCTCTTCCTGCCTTTAATTCATATGCCACTTGCCTGTTCGATTATGTCTCTGTTGGGCACCTATGACAGAGTGAGGAACATTTTCCAGCAGGCTGGAACTGCAGATTACCAGGGAATTGACAAAAACATATTATGGACTGGATGCTGCCCATAGGAATGCCAGGTGACCACCCCTGCTTTGAAAGATTACTTCTCTGTATTAATATAAAGCTCAGAAGAATTAAATGTAACTGCCATGGTGGTTAACTGCAAAGATACACATCTCTTAGCTGTGTACCAACATTGGCTTGCATCCAGTGTTTCTGTGGACAGAAGGATTTCTACCCATGGAGTGTGTCTTTCTTGCCTCCCCCTCCTACTGCAGCCCTAAATCCTTCCACTCACAGAAACAAATTTGCTAGATATTTGCAAAACAAACACAGACTTGCTGGCAGCCTGTGGTTTTGTAGTTCTCAGCCATATAATGCTACTGGTCATACTGGTTAAGGACTGGCAGGTTGCAATTTGGCATAAACTAGGCCCTCTAAAGATTCCCAGCTACCCAGAACATGGGGGAAATACAACGTGGTGGTTTTAAGGAAAAACCTCATTGGAGACTGCTAGCCAGAATTCTTGTGGAACCACATCAGAAACCAGTCTGTACAATGTTCTAGGTGGGGAAAGTGCATAGAAAGTGGGAAGCACACATGTCTGATGCTCTGTTTTTCCCCACTCCTTCTAGACTGACATTACAAAGTGTGTGGTGAATACCGATCCTAACCTTCGTACCCATTGGCTTGTGGCTGCCCTCTGTAGCTTTGGTCACTTCCTGAAGGCCATCTTCTTTGTGCTCTTGCCAGAAAGATGACATCCAATTGCAAAGTGACGACCATCTCCTTGGGGACCCAGGCAGCATAGAGAAAGGGAAGGAATGAGATGGGAAGGGGTGTGTGTAAGAAAATATACATTCCTTTCCCAGCTGCCTACATGCAAATACTTTCTTCAGCAATGGGAAAAATTTCTCTGAGTCATTTCTTGCAATGCCCTTTGCACTATGACTGGCGAAGATCTTGTTCACAAGGGCAGGAGACCAGTATGCTTGCAGCTCAGTTATTTCCTTCCTCCCCACCCATACCATGTCACGTTTACACACAAGAAAAGCGAAGAATCCTAGCCGAAGCTGCCAACAAGACGACCGTGCCCCTTTAACTGTAAAATGGCAACTGTTCAAAGATTTCTTTTCTTTCAGGTGGCTTGTAGATCCTCCAACCTTCTCTAAACACTGCATACTTGAAGCTGGGCGGGGTGGTCTTCTGAGGTTAGAGTCCTCACAGCTATACAGCTCCCAAGGGTGAACCACACAGGGATCTTGTAACATGAATAGCAAACTGTCCACTACATCCTTACATGAGGGCTTTGGATTGTGGTGATAAACAAGGAATACTTTAAAATGCTAATGGAATAACAGAACCCTGAGATGTTAGCCTGCAGAAACTGTTAAAAGGCTCAGAGAAGTACTCTCTCTCCCCCTCCCCCAGCTTGACTCCCTGTGAGTTGCCTTTGAGGGGGAAATAAGTGGCATAATTGTCTTGTATCCACTGCCATGTATTTATCATGTACAATGTGCAGCTGTTTGTTTTGTGGTAAACAATAAATGCTAACTGAGCATTCAGTAGTGTGAAATGCATGCGTATTTAAGTAATGCAACATTATAGGGAAAACTCTTTTCTAGCATCAGCCTTAACTACCAGCAGTCCTGAATTTTGCCCTATGCTTAGCACCCTTACTTGGATTCTTTTTGTCAAGAAGTTAAAGCTATGTGAAAACTATACACTATAGTATATGAATAGTTTATTAGTCAACATTAGTGATAGAAAACAGAAAGACTGTTCTTCGGCATCTAAGTCAGTTTGATCCCTCAGTCAAGCTGAAGACATACAGTGTTAGGGAATGATAGACCCATGGGAGAAAGGGAAGCTTGCTATTTGGCTAGCAGCAGCTGAATAAGGTATAGAGTTTGTTCTCCTCTACTCATAGGTGCTTTAGGCCTGGGCAATATCTCTCTGCAATTGGGAACCTTCCTTCTCGTACTTCCATTTTTTTTTTGTACTGTAAGCTGCTTTGGATATCCATTGGGGGGAAAGAAGGATACAAGTGATTAATAAATCTGGTTGTCCTCCCCCACCCCTATGATTTGCCATGTTTCTAAGAGCTCAGCAAGAAGATAGGAACAGGGATTATCTTTAGGGCATGTACCCACACCAATACAGATTTTATCCTACCTTGATTACTGAGAGATCCAAAGCTTTAGTGTGCTGGAACTTGCAATTTAAGTTTAGTCTCTATGTATGATGGGATGAAAGCCTGAATTCCATAGGCAAAAAGAACTTTAAATGTTGGCTGAAAGCATCATTTTAAATCTTCCCAACCTCTCAAGCTGCAGTCTAATAAACGTGTGCAACTCTACAGGAAAAGATGGGGGAACAGCTTAAGTATGTAGGGGGAATTTTACTCAACTGGTGTTAGTCTAGCTCAGAAGAAATAAAGATGAATTCTTATTGGCAAGGTCTCATTAGTGGGGTCGTAGTCAATTTGCAAGGCTAAGATCAGAAATCTGGGGCCAAACTTCACAGGAAATCTTCGAATGGCTATCATATCATTTGTATTTATTTTAATGGAGTGTAGGAGAGGGCCTTCAACTGTGACCAGAGCAGTGAGGCTGGGGGACAACCCCCCCCCCCCACACACACATACCACTTTCCCATTCTAAATAGTTTCCTTAAGCTGCTGCTATCCCAACATGGGGGAAATGGCAAGCAATATCTATCTGGAAAGCAGCATGGATGCAAAAAATAGTTAAAACACCCCTGCTACTAGCATGACTCCACTGATCACATTCAGCATCTCTCTGCATTATATTAAGAACAAAAATGTTAGGAATCCTAATCAATCACTGATGGACTGTGTCATTTAGCTCTGATTTTGCAGTCCAAAGGAAATTCTGAAGAGAACCCATGCTGACTCAGAGTTGCGTTTTGGGTTTTTTGTTTTTGTTTTGTACTGAAAAATGGGGGGGGGGAGGAGAATCCATATACATGGAATGTCAATTGCAGTTGTATATGCTGCTTCTTCTGCCTTATTTAACATTCCTAATCATGTCATTTTCAGGGCCAAACTACACACGACATTGAGCGGTGTGTAATTTCCCGCTTCCTTAAAACAGGCAATTTAACAACAACATCCTCATAGGAAAAGGGAGGAAAAGTCACTGATACCCCTCACACACGCTGACTTGGAAAAGACGCAGAAAACTACTATGTGTGGGGACAGGGTTATGTGTAGTTAGCCCTCAAAGGTAAACTACTGATGTTTCCACACTGCAGAAGGGGAAACTGAAAGACACGCACAACAGGCCTCTTAGTAAGGGCCATAGATAAACAGGGCCTGGAACCCAGAGCCAAGTTAAGCACTCTTCACTTGATCATCCACATGTGGCTCAATGCTGCTTAAGCTGACATGATCACTACGAAGCGCAGTATGAGTCTGCTCTGCAGGGCAAGGGAGGGGAAAGACTAACTCCCATTCTCCCTTTGAAATGGGTACTGACTGGACCCAATGACCAAATAATAATAATAAATAAATAATAATAATAGCAAAACCCCAAACCAACCACTTTGTTTTATTTTCTCCTGGGCTAACAGAAATTTAAAAAAACACAGTATGGCATTGGCTGCTTCCCAACTCAGAGTTCAAGTGTGCTTTATGAGATACACCGATGTTTCCTGTTCACTGATGTTTCCTGTTTCTCAAAAGTGACAGCAGTAATTATTTATTGTTGCTAACAA
Source organism: Euleptes europaea (assembly GCF_029931775.1). Lineage (NCBI taxonomy): Eukaryota > Metazoa > Chordata > Lepidosauria > Squamata > Sphaerodactylidae > Euleptes > Euleptes europaea. Next base: position 44,590,304 of record NC_079316.1, read on the forward strand.
TTTCATGTGTAGGAATTAATCACAATTTATGGGACAGGGTGAAGGGTTGAGAATGAATTCAAGCACCCGCAGGACTCTCATTTCCTCTTTTTAAAATGCTAGACATTGCTAATGGGGATTACGGCAATACAGAGTCTGAACTCCCCACATCAATCTCCTGTTTTAGTGGGAGCTTCTCTGTTCTGCTAGATGAAAGGCACACGCCTTATCCACATAGGCATAGCAGAGGGACCAACCCAGCCCCACAAAAATACTCAGCTCACTAGTCCATTATGAGGAACAGGACATCTGAATGTCTCCACTAGCCCAGTCTTTCACTTTTCATCAGAGGGCTAGAGGGGGATAGGGGAGGTACACAAAGCCATCCTTTCCTCGCAAGATTCTGAAATTTTCTGAAACAATTGAGTGCCCATGGGACAAAAAATGGGAAGGGGGAGGACTCAATTACATCCTCTAAGTAGAAGCGTTGCACATTTGTGGCAAACAGTCAAGGCTTTCCTTCTGCTAAGTAAGGCACCTTCTCACATTGCCTGAAGACTCCTCCTCACTGGAGGAAGACTTTGGAAGGAAGTCCTTGGATCCAGCCTATCACTTTATGCTCTGACATCTCCAATAGGTTTTCGATTTTAACATCATCAGGATAATTAAAGTATAAATGCAATGGATGTCTCATTTATTCTTGGACTTATGAAGCTGCCTTATACCAAGACAGACCATTGATCCATCTAGCTTAGCATAGTAGCCCCACTAGCAACAGCTGAGCCACAGCCCCCCCCACTTCTTACAGATAGTCATCAAACTTAACAGGAAATCTAAAGAAATTCCCTGTGACTCTTCCCAGTTTTACTTATACTTGTTTGTTCTCTTGTGGCCAGCTCATCAGAGCCTATCTAGGAAAAAGGGCAGTTCACATCAGAGCCTATCTAGGGAAAAGGGCAGTTCACAAACTCCAATTGGTATGTCGGCTAATACTGACTGTTATGATTATGGTCCGCTTGAAACTCATTCCGCATAGTCGGCCTATGCACTTTCAGAAGTTCCGCAGTGGCAGAGTAAGCAAGGGTTACATTGATGGCAATACCACAGACATTCATCCTATATCCTGGCATATCATTCAGTGTACAAATCAACCCTCAGAAAATACTTATATCAATAAAGCAGCTCAAGAGTTACAAAAAGGATGCAATAGGGAAGAAGGGGTATGTCGTGGACCAATCATGTTTATCAGCTACTGTACTATACAAAATCTAGTGCACATTGGATAGCTGAACACTTTCAGGTGAGGCAACATGAAGACTGTACAAGTAATTCACTGAAACACAAGGCAGTCCAAGTATGAAAAAATATCCCAACATCAGTTTATAAGTCTTACTAGGATCCATGGCACTTGATAATTCTGATTTTAAAGAGACACCCAAAATAATCTAACATGCTTTCTTTCATTTCAAGCATTTTGTTGCATAGAATTTAGTAAATGCTACTGCAGTAAAAAAACCAAAAACAAAAAAACAGCAGCTATTAGAAGTAAACAGTTTTCTAAACATACAGGGAATCACCTGTGTCTGCCTAGCTAAACCAGAGCTCCTTGATTCATTTAATTTCAGTTTTCGCTTCCATTGTTTTGTGTTTTCTCCTCTTTGGGATTTCTGAGGTGGGGTTTAAAACCTCATTTTAAACCTCAATCCAATAATCTAAATAGGAGGAAGTACAGAACAATTAAGGGGAAATTGAAAGGAAAGTAATCAAGGAGCTCTGGTGCTGAATTTGCACCACTGCATATTTGATACTAGATGCCAGAACTGGGGGTGGGGGTAGGGAGAAGAGGTGGAGACCTTAAATTGGGATTGTGAACTAATTCAGTATTATGCAGCATCGAAACCTCTTCCCTCCCACAGAAGACAAGCAGAAGGAATTAGTGGGGTATGGAGAATGACTATTTTCTCAAAAAAAAAAAAAAAAAAACATCCTTGAGGGGGAAAAAAGGGGGAGCCCACTTATGGAAGGGATAGGAAAATGGCCAAGAAGAGGGACATCTCAAGGATGTCAAAATACTGTGTAAATAAATCATTTGGTATTTGAAGGTTCTAGTGATCTTCCTCACTTGGGACAGTATCTTTGTTCGCGTGCCACATTTAAACTACAGTAGACCATTCATTTCTCCCCTCTACTGTTGCCTGTCACATACCTATGTCAACCTCAAGTTACCACAAAAACCATGGATGAAGAAGCTGAATGATAATCCCTATTCCACAGAAATTTGATTCTACAGCAATGGGCCTGATCCTGAAACACTGCAGAAGACTTAATATGACCAAAGGAGCTAAGGTCTGTTTATGTGAAGCTAACAGGATAAGACCCACATCTACAATTATTAACAGGTTCTAGTTCTAAACTACTTGATCAGAGAAATCCATGGCCATTCCCTGTGCATGACCACCTTGTATATAAACCGTTAATATCCCTAAAAGGAAACTCCAAAATATGAAGTCAATCATCATTCTCTATACTTCATAAGGATGAATTTTGAAAGTTTAACAAATATCAAATACAGAGACATTTCTAACATGTCATTCAAAGCCACACCCTTAAAAATAAAGGTCTTTTTTATTGGCTTTACTTTTTTTAAAACTACTATTACAGAAACCTCAGAGTGAATTCCTTCAGTAGCCGCAGTCTGTGGTCTCTCCCCCAACCTGCTGCCAGGTGAGAATTGGGTCACAAAGATGAAAAGTCACTGTTCTGCTTCCAAGCCGCCTCCTTTCCCTGTAAGCAGTTCGCCTTGGCCTCAATGCTTCTGCAGCAAAACAACTCTCCTTTGTTTTAAGGTGTCACTTTCTTATAGGTAACATGGAGGTGCTGAGTCATTGGCTGTGTAGTGGTTGCCATGGAGACAGTCTGTTCTAGTTTCCCATCGGAATTGAGCCTGAATTTTCTAGTAATCTAAGGAAAAAATACAAAATGTTTTTTTTATTTGATTTATTTGATTCTGTTCATAATTCAAGAAGAAACAATAGCAAACCAGACCAAAGTGCATGGAATGAATAAACTTTATAGCTCATTGTCCACCCTTACAAAATTCCCTAGAAACTATATTATTACCAGTTGTAATCTTCCTTCCTCTCAATAATACAGAATTTTGTTATGAGGGAATCTGAAGACGAACTCACCCCATAAATAAGTAAGCAATAATTGACTCAAAAACTAACACAAGCTCTTTCAAACTACTTTAGCTCTCGGTGCATCCATGGATCCTGCTTTGAAGAGTCGGCCAACTCAAGTATGCAACTTGAAAAACAGAGCTGACCTAAGAACAGAATTGGAAATGGGAAGACTGGGTTCCAAACAATAAATGAAAATGCAAACACACACAGACAAATATTTGGGACATCTCTACTCAGCATTGTGCCTCATTTGAAAGCCACTCCTGCTTCTAATTTGTCAAGCCAGATTTACTCTAAGCAACAGACTCTGAAGTCAGGGAGTTACAATAGGAGAAAAATGGGACACAGCATTAGATCCAAGTTCTCTTTAACTGAAGAATAGGGTCCAAATAGCAGTGTTAGCATCTGAAATGCACAGGGTCTTACAAGGGAGGGCTTGTGATCACACTGCAAGCCAGTTTCGTCTGCTTTTCTCGGCACAGAGCCCATGAGCTGCTCTGTAAGGCCCTTCCACTTATTTCAGTAAATGATTTTTGCACATTATCCAAGATTTTGTGTATGTTAGTCGGTGCCCTTTGCCCCCTTTGCCATAGTTACCATCGTTTTTAAAGAAGAGTGGAAATGAAATATCCGGGAGTGAGGCACCCAGCCCAAGAAACACAGCCAAAGGTTATTTCACTGAGTGCGACTGTTCAAAAGAACGGCAGAGAAGCACTTGATATGCTAACATTCAAACAGAAAAGTTTTGTAACTCTAAAGCTTTCTAATGAACTAGTTATTCTGAACATACAGCGAGGCAATAAACACGTGAATGTAAATTCCACTTACATACAGAGGAAGGGATCCATGGAATTAAACATTTCACCCTTTTAAAACAAATGGCTGAAAAACGCCATTTTAAAAGCTATTTACTTTGCAATTCCTATGCTGAGTTACTGCAGCCTAAGCCCACTGATTACATTACAACCCAGAAAAAGTAGGTGTAAGGCAGATAGTAAATGTTCAACTGTTTTGTGGCTGCACAGCCAAGTCACCAGCCAGAATTAGAAGGATCTGTTGGGAATCCCACCACCCAGCAAAACATCAGCAAGGGGAAGATATTTCCTTTTTTGTTTTCTTTTTTAATGTACATATTTTAAGTAATTGTGTAAGCTGCTCTGAGCCCTTGGACCAGTTATTTTTCCCCCTTTTCTTTTATTGCCGTCAAGTCACTTCTGACTTATGGTGACCCCTGGTGAGGTTTTCAAGGCAAGGGATGTTCAGAGGTGGTTTGCCATTGCCTGCCTCCGTGTCAGGATCTTGGTGTTCCTTGGAGGTCTCCCATCCAAATACTAGCCAGGGCCAGGGGGACCAGTTAACTACAGTAGTTCTAATGTTAATACTGAGTTAAGATTAGAAAAGCATAAATCTTGCTTTTATTAATGATTCAGCAGGATCTTAGTATAACAAACCTTTAATATAATGATATTCATTATGGATTTCAGATTTTTCCGGAAACACATTTTCACGATCAGCTAAAAAAGTCTGACTGTGCTATTATTGTGGGGTTGTCTGTGGGGGTGGGGACTGAGTTACTAGCAGTTAATCACTTCCTAATTTGAATTTATATTGCAAAAGCTTTTATAGAACAGGAAGAATTTTGTAAGACTATATCTGCATAGTCTAATATCTAGACTGTGAGAGTCTCTCTGTGCCCTAAACTTTATTTACTTACTACATTTTTATCTTGCCCTTGCTCCAAGGAGCTCAGGGCAGTGTACACTGGTCTCCACTCCTCTATTTTATCCTCACAACAACCCTGTGAGGTAGGTTGAGGTGAGACGATATGGTTGACCCAAAGTCACCCAGCAAACAGAACAGGACTTTGGATAAACGGGAGAACTGTTACTTCAAGAAGAATTAAAAGCTATTTTTTTAAACTACAGGAGCACATATTTCTTGTCATCTATGAATCTATCAACCAAGCATCTATATTCAGATTATTCCTTAAAGATGCATAAACCCACAAGTTTTTCTCAACATAAGGGGCTGGAACAAGGGGAGGCAAAGTCCCTCCATGAAATGCAAATTTCAGGCTCATGCAGTGTCTATTTACTTCAGGGCTATACAAGAAGGTAGGAGATGTTTAACCCCTCTACCTCTACTTAGTTTTTCTATTCAAGTCCAGTTCTGCCAGCTGCTAAATTACTAGGATCGACATTCTGGCGAAGCAACATTAAAGAAATTTTGTTCTTGTAGGTAATCCGGGCTGTGTGACCGTGGTCTTGGTATTTTCTTTCCTGACGTTTCGCCAGCAGCTGTGGCAGGCATCTTCAGAGGAGTAACACTGAAGGACAGTGTCTCTCAGTGTCAAGTGTGTAGGAAGAGTAATGAATTTGTAGTTAGGGAAGAAGAGTCCAGTACTGCATGCTACATGTTTCCGAACAGGAGGTGGCTCTTTTTCTTTAAGGAAGGAGAAGTTACAGGGCCAAACCAGCAGCCTCCTTCAGCAGATTTGTCCTCCAAAGGCTGTTACTGTTGAATTAACTACTCAAACTTGCTTATGAAGTTTAAATTAGTTACTGGTAGTTGTACACTTGCTCCAAAAGCAGTTATTATCTCGTTTTCTACATTTGGAGGCCTCATAACGCTGCAGCATCTTTCAGCATCTTTGCAGATGATGCTGATGCTTGGGAAACCCAAACTGTTGGTTCTGGCCTTCAAAATTCTAATAGTTGCTGTGCACATAGGTATCAGCTGTGTGTGAGAGACCACCCTGACCCTTATTCTTTCTGCATGGTCCACCACTAGTTATACAGCTATGTGACTATCCTTTCTCCTTTGCCTCTCTCTTCTTTGGGTTATAAGCCATCTCAGCTTCTGTGTAGTGTTTAGCATACTTCAGAAATAACAGTAGTAAGGAAACCTCAATGTCTTTTCTCTCCTCACAATCTACACAGCCTTACAAGTCTCTGCTGTATGTCCACACATGTTAAAACCATTGTCCACCACCGTTGGTATTGTTTGTGGGTTTTTTCCCACCAAGTGACTGATGAGCAAAACTACAGCAGCACAAAAATGCAGAAGAACAGAGCTCCTCTTCGAAGTCTGCAGAAATTGCCTTTCTGTGTTCATGCTGACGAATGAGGAAATTTTTTGTCTTCCTTCTTATCAATGGAATGTATTTGCTGTGCTAAACTCACCAACTACAAAGAGAACAAAGGCTGCCTGGTGATGAAGAACAAAGCTTTAGAATATGAGCTATCAATTGGCAAACTGTGGATAAACCGAAAAGGAAAGGAACAGTCTTGGGGAGAGATGAATACTTGATAAATATGAGAGAATGTTTTCCTTACACAAGTAGAATTATATGCAATTACAACACAATTGGTAACATGTCTGGGTTCATACCTCTCAAGGGAATTAAGTCAAATGAACCGGTGAATTTTAAGGATACAAATTCAATAGGATCATACCAGGTGAAACAATGCCGTCTTCTTCCAGCTTAGAATTAAAGGGGGCAATTACAGGGCTTGTGATGACTAATGCTAACAACACTTAACATTGAAATAGTTTTCAAGTGCTCAAAGCACATACATTATTTTAGTAATCCTTATGACAGCTTTGTAAGGTAGATAATCCTTAGTTACTTTATTGGCTGGATAAGCTCTACAAGTATAAGAGAACACACCTCCAGATAAGTAAAAGCCAAAATAAACTTCACAAAAGTAATGAATAGGCACAGGGATGAAAGAACAAAAAGGCTCTCAATGGATATGATCAATGCTTCCATAAGCAGTCATTTAATGATGGAGCTGAACCAGCAAGTGAAACAGCATTTCTGGAAGCCATCAGGAATTAAGCATCTTTCAAAAACACGTATAGCCATTCTATTTACGCCCAATTCAATCAGCAAGACTTGTTGTTCCTTCTAGGAAGAAAAGAGACACATCCAAGTGTCCCACTTTCATTTCTGACCCCATAGATCAGTGATACTCAGTGGCTCAAAAGCCCCTTGTGTCTCTCTGGTTCACCACCAGTGGCTCTTCTGAGCCATGTTCCCCAATGTGGCCCCCGCCAGGAAAGAGGGCAAAGACCCTTGCTTGTTGGGACCTGTGGTTGGCAGGTGGTCCCCACCTTGAAACAACTGTAACCCTCCCTGAGCTGCAGGCCTCGTGCATGAATCGAAGGGCCCGCCCTCTCTAACGACCCCCACTCTTCTCTGCAGCTTCTGTGCTCTCATCCCAGCACTTGGGCACCTGCCAGGAAGGCAGCAAGCTGGCCACAGAGAAGAGCGAATACAACCACCACTGCGGCCATCCAAAAAAAGAGCAAGCTGGCCAGTGCTATGGTAATGGGTTTATTCCCCTGTTGACACACCCACCTTGCTCTCCTCCAGGAGCCTCAGCAATCTCACTCTCTCAGCCAACCTGCTGGTCCTCAAGATGAGGAGTGAGAAGGCAGAGAGGGAAACCCTTCACCTCACTCCAGATACACAGGAGTTGCCTAAAGTTCAGCAGTGGTGGGGAGGGACCACTGTACATGCTCAGAAGTAGTCGAGTAGTTAATATGATTATCGTTATAAAATAATATAAGCCATCACTATTAATATTAAATGTATGTGTTTGGTGGGATAGCACATGGGGCACACAGTAGTCATGTGGGTCTTCTGGTTGGTAGTAATTGCTGATGTGTCTGAGTACCACTATCATAGAGGGAATGGTGATTCTTCAACTTTCCTCAGCAAAAAAGGCTGCATTGCAACCGTCTCAATTTCAACAGCACATGCCATAATGGAGCAATCTCATATCCTAACACTGACAACTGATCAGCTATTCCTCAGCTCAGTAGTTCTCAGACTGTGTGGAAAGGCCCCATTGATGGGCATGGAACACCCAGAAGGAGGGATCCATAAAGTTTCAAAGAAGGAGAGTACCCTGAGGCAGATGAAGTCTTCTTCTCACAAGTCAGAACATTTATGGGATAAATGTCCCCTAGAAGAAGAGTTACTCATATGTGCTTTGTGGGAGTGATGGCTCTCCTACCCATTCCATCATCCTTATGTGATTTTGCTTTCTTTTGATGAGTGTATTGTTTCAGGGAAAGTTGAAGATGTTCTGATATTTTCTGCTAATGACATAGGGTCCCAATCCCACAGCAGGCTGTAAGGATGTCTGCACACTCTGTTGTGGAACAGATTGCTGGGTTGGGAGCCTCAGGTCCAAGGGAGGACGGGAAGGAAAAACAGATCTGGAAAAAGGCTCCACCCCCATACAGGAGGGAGGGAGAAATGGGCCGCCTGCTTGTTCAGCAGGATGAACACCACCTCTCCCTCTCCATGGGGTGGCCCAGCCCCAGGTTTGTGTGTGTGTGTGTGGGGGGGGGGGGAAATCAGTCCACCAGGGAAAGCCCTGGTGACCATAATGGCCAGTCACTCCTTGTTAAAGGCAAGTTTAGAAGGTGGCCACAGACTTTAAAATCCCAAGGAAGCATGGCCTTAAGGTCTACATGTTCCATCTCCCCCCAAGTCCTTCCTGAGTCTGTGCAATCAAATATGTATTGCAAATACTGTCCTGGAAATGTAACCCCAGTCATGTGCGGTCCAAAGAGAGTGGGTTTAAGACTTCCCATCATGCTGTTTTTTCCTGACTTGAAATAGCCTCAGGGGAAACTTATGTGTACCTCATCAGCACATTTGGAGCCCCAAGGGGAAAATACTGACCTTTTCTGCTCTGGACATTTCCAGTTAAGAAAACAGCAGGGGTGGATAGGCAGGTGGGCACTGCAGCTAAAATCAAGTTCCCAGCACAGAACTTGAAAAACATGTTTGATCGCACTGACCCAGGGAAAAATGTAATTTTCTTAGCTAAACATTACATTTACTACATGGTTTTATCCTGCCCTTTCTTCAAAGAACACAAGGGCCTCCCCTACATTTTATCTCCCCAGCTAGGTCGAGAGAGAGACTGACTGGTCCAAGGTCCACTGGCTCTGTTCTGTATACTTTGACTGGCAGCAGCTCTCCGGGGTCTTAGCCACTGTTGAGAAAGACCATTCTCAACCCGAAACCCTGAAATTGGGGAAGCCAGGGAATTAACATGGAACTTTCTGCACTCAAAGCATGTGCTCTGTCACTAAGTTAGAGCCCCTTCACAAAGATGCCTCCTCTCTGGTGATGTCAGAAATTCCAAAGGATTTCCAAAAGAGTAAAGGAGTGAAGACCCCACATCATCGTAAAATAATGATTTTGTACTACAAAAAGGGAAGATGACTGGGGAAGGAACTGGCAAACCACCCCGTAAACAAAGTCTGCCTAGGAAACGTCAAGATGTGACGTCACCCCATGGGTGAGGAATGACCCGGTGCTTGCACAGGGGACCTTTACCTTTTTTTTTTTTTTTACTACAAAATAACAATTTCTTACTACAGGTACAGCTTACATGTCAACCTTCATTTCTGTTTTGTTATTGGCAGTAAAGGACTTAAACTTCTCTTTGATGTCTTTCTTCTAAATACCAAATTTCAGGAGAATTAACAGGACACAAAATAATTTTACGAAGCATTTGATGCTTTGAAAACATCAAAATAAAATTAATTAGCATTACATAAACATATAAAAATCCACAAGTTCAGAACAATGGACCCCCCAGGGCTGAATAGGGACACAGGATTCTTATCTCACCTTCTGACTGTGCTAAAAAGGCTCAGAGATCTCCATTCCTACTCATGTCTGACTAAGGGAGCTTTGACTCTTGAAAGCTTATACCCTGAAACTCTTGTTGGTCTCTAAAGTGCTACTGACTCGAATCTAAATACAAAAATGTCCTAGTTTATACCACGTTCTGCTGTCATCACCACAATGCACCATGAAGAACTCTAAAAGGAATTGGATTAATGAGCATTTCCAGGGCACTTTTATGAGACCACTCAAAAAACAAAACAACCATCTTCTAGAATATTACAAGCTTGGGGCACCATTTCAGATTTTCAGACCAAACATAGTGTGTTTTATTATTATACCTGGTAGATAGTTCCAGTACACAATCAAATGTAAGAACCAGTGGATTTTCCAGAACCTTAGGCCCTCGTCAGGAATAATCACACAGGGGCTTAGACAGTTGAGATCATGCCTGTAAGTTGCACTATAATATTTCAGGAAATTCCACAGTTATTTGTTAAATAAACGAGGCAAATCTTCATGTAGGTTATGGGATGCTAAATAAGCATTCGGTATAGTTTCCAACCAGTTATACCACTGGTATACTCACTTGCTCTACATAGGGCTTCTTGGCAAACGAGATCCTTGCTATAGAATGCGAAGCTATAGAAAGCTCCTGCCCATTCACCTCTCCTTCCTCCACCTCTACCAAACCTGCATCAAGAAGAGAAGTTGTTAATACTAACATAGCTCATAAAAATGAACACCATGGTTGGGTGTAAATCTTAGAAATAAATACATAAACTGGAATGCTATATATACACTTATGCACATGCTGTTGGTCTATAAGAGCCAAGGCTGTGTGGTCTGAGGTACAGCAGTAAAGTACTTTCCTACAAACCAGATTTACAACTGAAGTAATAACTGCTAACGTGAGCAGGTTAGTACCTGTGTTCTGAGCACTGACAAAGGCCACCTTGTTAGTGTCTGGTTTGATGCGGATGAATCCACATTCTCGATGCATTGGCTTCCTGGTGTCTGGATGGAAGCTGTTGAATCTATTAAGATACAAAATATTAGGGTACAAGGTGCCACAACCCCCCTGAAGATTAGCATGCCTCTATAACAAGTACTCCATAGGAGTAGAATGAGTCCTTTCAGCAACACTGATAGAAAAGGAATAAAAATCAGTTTTCCAGTGTGGTACATTGGTTAGAGTCGCAGACTAGGATCTGGGAGACCCTGGTTCAAATCCCCACTCCGCCATGAAAACTTGCTGGGCAACCTTGGATCAGTCACCCACCCGTAGCCTTGACGCGGGAACCAGCGGATTAACCAGGTTGTCCTGGAAAACACCACCAGAACTCCTTGCTACTAGAAAAGCAGTGGTTGTTTATTTTACAGTGCACAGGTATAATACAAACGCCTCTTACACTCTTCCACTCATAGCATCCCGACACATAAGCTTCCATTCTATACAGCTTTATACAATATGCCATCTCAGGCAATCAATCACAGTAGATGCTAAGTCGTTCACCTGTTGCTAGTACATTGCATCAGCCATCTGGCCCAAACCGGTTATGGCCAGATCCCTCAGGCTATCCAGGGACTTTCCAGACTTATGACATCATTACAGATCTACTTGATCTCAGTGCAACCTGTCAAACTAATCTGACAGCTTTGCATCTCTGACAAGCCTTACCTACCTCACAAGGTTGTTGTGAGGATAAAATAGAAGTGATAATGATGTAAGCCACTTTGGGTTCCCATTGATCAGAAAGGTGGGGTTAAAAGTAAATAATAAATAAATCTCAGGTATCCCAAGCCCTTTTAAGCACAGACATTTACAGGAATATTATTGCCATATATTACTGGCTCAAGTTGTCTGGAAACAGATAGGTCCTTGGAAAGACTGCTCTATTTCTGGATATTTGGACCCCACATCATATTTTTACCTATCCTATTTGTCATTCTTGCCGTGGGTATATTTTTCTTACCATTTGGCAAATTGTGTTTCTCCCATCAGGAACCCCAAGTAGTAGCAGAACCTACAGGAGATGCATGGCCATGCTTTTCTTCTCTGACACAAATGCCCTGCCTTCATAAGTTTTCTTTACTGTTCAGATTCTTGACTTTGTATGTTGAGCTGGCTCTACGCAGTTGATCCAAATGTCTTCTGGGCAGAAAACCATGTCTCCTTCCCTAAGCCTCTGACCCTCTCAGCCCATTTATCATGTTATCGGATAGCTTTTCCAACAAGGCATCTCTTAAAAGTTATGCAGAGGCAGGGTTGTTGCCAATTTGTGGCCTAAGTAGTTTGATGAGTCTTCCATTTACACAATTCGCTGATCAGATAATACCTTAAAAGCTGACTCCCTTCTCAAAGCTAGCTTATACGAGTACAACGTTTTTCTTATTAGTACAAAAGTTTGTCTTTTAGCCAGGCAGCTCAGCAAAATGTTATGCAGCTAGGACAGCCATGTGGTAAAATGCCATTGAGTTTCACACAGGAGTGAACATTTTAATAGGCTACAGATTAGTTTTAGCATGGTGCAAATCTGGCACATAATTATGAATAAAAACACCACTAATAACAGATCTCCGACAAATTAAAAATATAGTTTCACAAGTGGGGACCCGCAAGAAATTTGTGGGAGTGGCTATCCCATTCCGTCCACCTTTGCTTCCTTCCCTCTCCCCCTACTTTGCAGTCTCTCACTTTCTCCCTCTTGCCACCTTTTCTGACTCTTTACTCCATGCCTATCACTTTCTCTCTCTTTCTACCCATCACTCTCTCTTTCTGCCCCCCAATCACCCTCCCACCCACCCATCTGCTTCCCCCCCACCCCCGGCCACAGCAGCAGTAGCTCCCCTGAAATCACTACAGAGATCTGTTCACCCTTAGGTGAACAGCTGCAGGTTGGGAAATTCCTGGAGATTTGGGGGTAGAACTTTGGGAGAGTGAAGTTTGGGGAGGGAAGCAACCTCAGTAGGGTATAATGCCATTGACTCCACCCTCCAAAGCAACCATTTTCTCCAGGAGAACTGATTTCTGTCATCTGGAGATCAGTTGTAATTCTGGCTGATCTCTAGCCCTCACCTGGAGGCTGGCACCCTAGTTCCCTTGGAGGAAATGGCTACTTTGGAGGATGAAATCTATGGCATTGTACTCTTCTGAGATCCTTCCCCTCCTCAAATCCAACCCTCCCCAGGCTCCACCCCTCAAATCTCCAGGAATTTCCCAACCTGCAGTTGGCAACCCTACCTTCTTCCCACCCAACAGGCAACCTACCTTTATATGCCCAATGTCTCCAGTCTTCCGTTTCCATCCCCCGCCCCCCCGCAGCCTCTACCTTGGAAAGCTACAGTGTTTCTCCACACTAGGGACCAAAGCAGCAACTTCTATTACTATTCACTTACTTCAACTGCTTGGGAGCATCTGATTGTCCTGCACAAGAATTAGGGACTGTATCATGCTTGCACATTTATATTTTTATAGATCTTCAAATGCTTAGGGATCTACCTACATTGCTAATGAAAACAACTACATCAATCAAAGCCACAGTTGTTCTGTGGATGCTTAGCCATTTTTGAAAAAGAAGTCACCTAGTTAAGGAGGGGGTTTTTTTCCTGAAATTTCATATTTATTGTAAAGATTATTGTATTTTTATTCATTTTTTCCCTTTTTTGCATAATCTTTGACACCCAGGTAGAAAAGACGGTTAAGAAATCTAAAATCTGCCTAGAGTTTCAATGAGGAAGACATACTACATATGAAAAAAAAATTAATACATTGAATAAAACAGATTCCTCAAACAATCTGATCTTAACAGGTACACACTACAAAAGTGTAATTAAAATATTTTTAAGGCATACACTTCCAAGTGAGCTCCAAAATAAGTAAGGAAATAAACTCACGAGAAATTCAGCACAGGCTGCCCCACATGAGAGATCTGAACTTCTTCGAGGTATTGAAAAGGCTTCATTGTAGGGAAGGTCCCATCTCCAGGCGGGTCTGACAGCCAGGTACCCAGCATCCAGGACAGAGGCTCAATCACAGGGTTCAACTGTGGGGTTTCTGTGGGGGAAAAATAATAGGATTGAAAAACTGACAAATCTTTGAGAGCAAAAGTAACTAGATTTACCACATCATAGTCAGCCATTAGGGCCAAGCAATTTATTTGTGTTGGCTTTTCTGGGCTGGAGCTAACTGTGGCTGCTCCAACACCTTGCATTTTAACTGGATATTACGTAATTAGCTCTCTTGTACATAGGCTTTTAATGTACTGTAACCCCCTTAAACCCTTAGCGTAAGGTAGGTTAAAAATTTAAGCTAATTGAAATTCCAAGATCACAAATAGAAGGAACACAAGAGAACAATTTTACCAGACAGCTATGTGTTGGCTATTTCATTATGCCCCGAGCAACGATGAATTTGACTGATGCAGCTGGTAAGTACCAGAGCTCAATTTCTAGTAGTATTGAAATAAATAAGCACCACATGTAGGGCATCAAAATCAGAAAATGACTAGGAATGAACTGACCAGGCACTGGCCTTTATTCTTATGAACTTCATTCTTAGGTGTCTGAGCCATAAAAGATCTGACCCCATTTAAAGAAAACCAATGAAGTCAATAAAGGGCACACAAAAAATATATCGCAAAGTTCCTTTAGCACTTTGTGTTTAGCCAAGAGAGATTAAGGCTGGGCTTGATGATAATTTTCAAATATGAAAAATGTTAGACAACCCCCCCCCCTTATTGTTCTCTATTGCTACAGACAGGAGATAACGTGCTTGAATTACAAGCAGACAAATTTAAATAAAGTTTTTTTTAATCTTGAAATAAGTTGTCCAGTAGAACCAAAGGGAACTACAGTCACACTTGGAAGACCTGATAAAGCATGCTAAACCCTGTCTCCACTCAAGGGACTGATCCATAATGCTGAAGTCTTCTACAACATTATGATTCCCTACTGAGGGGTCAAAAAGAAGACTCAGCTTCTTTAAAAACCTCCTGTTTGCTGTTTGAAGTATAATTCCAGGATAGTCACAGCTATTAAGAGAGTTGGTACAGTCCCCAGTATACATCTCACATGAGCTTGTTAACCAGTATACATCTCACATGAGCTTGTTAACCAGTATACCTCTCACATGAGCTTGTTAACTCACATGGCTTGCTAACTGGCTTTAGGCAACCCACTCTTGAACTCACTCCTACTACTACCGCAACCATTTGTAATAGGAGGGTAAATACCACTCAAGTGTACAAATATCTCAAGTGTACAAACAGTGCTATTATTTAATCACAAATTACTATTTCTGTGAGGCTAGTAAAACACACACAATGAAGTCTTATATCTTTCCTTGGAGAACACATACACGTCACCCAGTTTATAAGAGGAAGAAAAATCTATTTATTGCTACCATCTAGTGGATTAAAATTAACATTACAATTCAAAATAAACTTCCTTGTGAGGATGCAGTACAGGTCCACATTGGATACACACATGAAGCTGCCTTATACTGAATCAGACCATTGGTCCATCAAGGTCAATATTGTCTACTCAAGATGGCAGCAGCTCTCCAAGGCCTCAGGCAAAGGTCTTTCCCATCGCCTACTACCTGATCCTTAACTGGAGAGGAAGGGTATAGCACCTGGGACTTTCTACATGCCAAACAGATGCTCTACCACTGAGCAACGGCCCCTCCCATGCCCTCTTTTAGTGCCAGTGTTCTCTAGAATGTTATCATGAAATTAAACATTGATTTTATTCCCCTTACACAAAAACCCACTCCTACAAGCCTTCCAATCTGCGTTAATATTATGTTTGCCGTCAAGTCTCAGCCGACTTATGGTGACCCCATAGGGTTTTCAATGCAAGAAACCAACAAGGGTTGTTTGCCATCCCCTGCCTCTGAGTAGCAACCCTGGACTTCCTTGGTGGTCTCTCATCCAAGTACAGGGCTGACCCTACTTAGCTTGCAAAATCTGATGACATCAAGCTAGCCTGGGCTATCCAGGTCAGGGCCTAATCTGTATTACACCAACAATTAAAAAAAAAGAAAGATGCCTTTTCAGCTGAGCCCAATGACAAGCTAATTCCATGGTCTCTTAATTTTTTGTGAATGTATCATCATGCCAATCACAACCATAGGCGCAATTTGAAAGGTGACACTGGACTGCAAAAGAAATTGGTATTCTTTCTGCTGGATCTGTATTAAGAGTTAACTAGTCCTGAACCTGTTGATTCAAAGTTAAAATCATGACTCAATCGTTAGTCTGACCATGTAAAGATGAATGATATTGTAACTTTTATCCAGCGCTTCTGTGCCCAACGGAACAAGAATGCAAGGTATGAATACCTAGTCAGCAATCAAACACCTTGTCTGTGCAGGCTGAAAATCCCAGGGCATTTCAGCCTCATCTCCTTGCTCACCTTTTCATATTGTTATCCATTCTGTGCAACTCAAAACTTCACATATTTCATCACAAATACTGCTAACACACTGCCCATTTGTAGATTCCCATAAAACATATCAATTTACTAATCATACACTTTTTATTCTAGTAGGCCAACCTGGCTAACTGGTTGTTATCCTGCAGTTGTTATCCTTCATTGCTACCCTTCTTTTATAAACACTAGTTTTTTCTCGCCTTAACTAGACTGCTGTCCTTAGATTCCCCTCCCAAAGTGTAAACATACACTGATCTGGTTCAAAGTAAGAACTCTGCAAATGTGAAACCTGAACCTCACCTTCACATTTCCCAAAGGGAGTTCTTGCATAACTTGAAATGCTCAAAGGCTTTCTTCACCTGTCATGATCCCTCGTTCCCCTCACCACAAGTAGAGGTTAACAACTGAATAGGAAGAGCATGGAAAAGTCTGCTTTGGTTGACAACTTCTACCCAAGAGGAGGAAGTGCACAGTTCTGAGGTTTCTTATTACAGGCACAGTTCCAGGGTTCAATGAGTGAACACCTCAAAAACAGACATCAGTACAAGCTGTGGAACACATGCACAGTGCCTCCTACTGAAACAAATCTCTCTTTCTAGACTGATACTGAGAACAGCACCCTGCAAAATCATACAAAAGACACAGAAGAACAAATGAAATGGAGTCCACATCTCCACTTTCAGAAAGTACTTTGATAAAAATGTTAATTGCTTCATACTTTACCTGTATTTATTTCATTGCTTGCCATATCTCACAAGACTGTTTTTAGCTTCTTCACTCTAGGTTACTAATCTTTCCCTAGTATCTGGGAAACGCTCTGCAGTCATCTGCCAAAAAGGCAAGACAGGAAACAATCTTGCAATTCAGTATAAAGGTTACCCTACTGAATGCTGGGATTTGTAGTTTATTTATAGTGAACAGTGAGAAAGTGGTGTCATATATTGTTATTACATTTGTAATTCTTACTGGTGCCTACAACAAAGATAAACTTTCAGCTTTAGATCCCATTATTATAAGACCCAGAATCCAAGAGAGAGGCAAAGAACAAGAGAGTTAAGTCAAACTAGCAAACCTGTATGAGATTCATTTTTCTGTATACTTCACCAGTGAAATCTGGCAAGTCTTAACTCATACCTTTGCAGGCTCCAGGGAGATTTGCATACCGTATATACCCATGTATAAGCCGACCCGCGTATAAGCCAAGGTGCCTAATTTCTCCCCAAAAATGGGGGAAAATTAGGCACCCGCGTATAAGCCGAGGGTCGGCTTATAACCCCTCCCCCCCCCGCAGGCTTACCTGACGGGCTCCCGGTGAAGGCGATGGTGGCGGCGGTGGGCCCCCCGCAGGAGGCTTCCAGGGCGGGGGGAGCCAGGCACGCCCGGCAGCAGGCTTCCCCCGTCCCTTCCAGGGCGGGGGGAGCCAGGCGTGCTCGGCGGCGGCGGCCGCGCAGCCTAGAGCGGCCGCAGCAGGCTTCCCCCAGCCCTTCCAGGGCGGGGGGAGCCAGGCGCGCCCGGTGGTGGCGGCCGCGCGGCCTAGAGCGGCCGCAGCAGGCTTCCCCCCGCCCTGGAAGGGCAGGGGGAGCCAGGCGCGCCCGGCGGTGGCGGCCGCAGCAGGCTTCCCCCGTCCCTTCCAGGGCGGGAGGAGCCAGGCACGCCCAGTGGTGGCGGCCGCGCGGCCTAGAGCGGCCGCGGGGGGAGCTAGGCGCGCTCGGCGGCGGCAGCCGCGCGGCCTTGGAGCAGCCGTAGCAGGCTTCCCCCAGCCCTTCCAGGGCGGGGGGAGCCAGGCGCGCCCAGCGGCGGCGGCCGCACGGCCTAGAGCGGCCGCAGCAGGCTTCCCCCAGCCCTTCCAGGGCGGGGGGAGCCAGGTGCGCCCGGTGGCGGCGGCCGCGCGACCTTGGAGCAGCTGCAGGAGGCCCTCACAGGGTCCTCCTGGCCAGGGGAAGCCGCATGGGCCCAGCAGCGGCGGCGATGGCGGCGGTGGTAAGTTGCCCCCTCCCTCCTCCCTCCTCCCCCACCGTATTGACCCGCGTATAAGCTGAGGCCAGCTTTTTCAGCCCTTTTTTTGGGCTGAAAAACTCGGCTTATACGCGAGTATATACGGTATATACATTTTCAAATAAATAAGTATACTAGGAATAATATTTTACACTGACAAACTGCTATCCATAAACCATGAAGAATACATTACTACTTAAATCACATAAATTAATAGAGTTTAGAATTAACATCTAGCTTTTCTTCCTATTACTAACAACTCTCCACGTTACTTCTGTTTCTATGGTCAGTCAAATTTACCCTACAAACAAAGCTGGTACTCTGCCAGAAAACAGTTAAGTGTCCAAATCACAACTGTTTCATTTATGTTTCTATCATTCTTATGAGAAAAAATTAATCAGCACAAGAAGCCACTGTGCACATGCAGAAATATGTATTCCACTCCATTGTACAGAACAAAGAGAGAGCTATAGCTCATTGTAGTCTCTATCCAAAGATAAAAGGCCTACAGTATATACTCGCGATTAAGCCGTTTTTCAGCCCAAAAAAAGGGCTCAAAAAGCCGAACTCGGCTTATATGCGGGTCAATACGGTAGAGGCGGGAGGGAGGAGGGAGGGGGGAACTTACCGCCGCCACATTTTCCCGGCCGGGAGCGGCCTCCAGAGGCCCCCTGCAGCCGCAGGGAGGCTGCGCTGCCGCCCCCGCCGGGCCGCACCACTTCCCGCCGCCAGGAGCGGCCTGGGGGGGCCTCCTGCAGCTGCAGGAAGGCCGCCCCCGCCAGATCTGCCGCTTCCCGCCGCCAGGAGCCAGAAGGTAAGCCTGCGGGGGGGGGAGGGGTTATAAGCTGACCCTTGGCCTTATACGCAGGTGCCTAATTTTTCCCCATTTTTGGAAAGAAATTAGGCACCTCGGCTTATACGCGGGTCGGCTTATACACGGGTATATACGGTAATCATTACAGCACCCCTGCTGATTAATAAATTTTGTATATGAATTTTTAACATCTTCAGCATGACGCAGCCAGGTTACTGGGTTAAACCTATGTCTTTTCCCCCCTTTCCCAGTAAAAATAAATTGTTCCCACTGACTTCTATGAAAAGAAGAAAAATACAAACTGAGGTTGGACAAAGGCTGTCCAAAGCCCTTGCATTTGGGGGTCATCAGATTCTGGGGGAGAGAGAAAGCTCACCTCCACCTCAGCTATGTCCCGCCATACAGGCTCTTTACTTTTGTCCACAGAAATCAGCAGGGCCTGTCCTAAGCAGCAGGAAAACTCGGTCCCCACTCCAGACACCAATGATCCCAATTTGGAGAGCGAGTTTTGCTCCCATTTAAATAGTAGAAATGAATGTAGTCTTTTCACATAAGTCAATGAAAATTATTTACTTTAGCTGGAAAGAGGGGCATGTGCTTTAAGTGTCCTATTAAAATCAACCGAAATTTACTAATCTTAACATGGCTGGCAGGTAAATAAATACTACCTAAAATACTGTACTTCGTATTGTGCTATCACTTATGCATTGGCAAGTAAAAATGTCAAAGAGTTGACAAAGTGTGTGTGGCTGAAGCATTTGGGGACTAAAGCTTCTACCAATCAGCAAGCTGCTATGGTACCTTTTCCAGTTCCTACAACCTACCTAGCCCATTCTCAGAGCTCTGGAGAATGGTTTCCACAGAGATCCACAAAACACATTAGCAAACTGTGCCAATCAACTTCCTAGAAATCTAAGAAAGCATCTTTCTCTGAACCCCTCCAGAAGAGCTGTCCCCACCTCTGGAAGGCAGCCAGGGTTCTTCACAATCATTGGGACAGGTCACCATACTTCAGATGCTACTGATTGGGTTGCTCCTTCTTCTCACTCACACATTCCTGACTTTTCCTTATTGATGTAGAGGCTAGAAGGCCATCTGTCAGCAATGCAGATTCTGTAAACTTAGGCAGATTAGGGAGAACAGGAAGGTTTGCATCAGTGCTTGGCCTCGTGGCCCCTCCTTGCATGCCCAGGGTAGTGCTACTTTAGGGTCAGAAAACAATTTTCCTCCAGGCCAGATTGGCTATCATGGAGGGTTTTTTTTGCCATCTTCTGGGCATGGAGTAGGGGTCACTGGTGTGTGTGTGCGGGAGGTAGTTGTGAATTTCCTGCATTGTGCAGGGGGTTGGACTAGATGACCCTGGTGGTCCCTTCCACCTCTATGATTCTGTGATCTATTTCAATATTTTCCCTATCTATTCTTCCTATTCTTTCTGATCACTTGTGTTGCAAGTGTAGAAGTGTTTCCCGTTCTGTAACCCTTTTCAAGTGCTCCGGTGGTTGTATGCATGAATATGCTTTCACTGCTGACTCTGCACTATAGCTGCAAGGTCTGCTCCCTTTACCCCAGAAATAGCCATCTGCCTAGGGCCCAAGGGACAAACGTTACAGTAAATAATATTTTGGGATTTTATAGCTTTTCACCTGTACATCAAATGGTGACTGTATTTAAACATGACAATTACTAAACAACGTATATACACTGTAGACATAAGGCGGATGGAGAATCACCCTGCAGTATATAAATAAGAGATACATAGTGGGTAAACATAACCTTTAGGCAACTTCCAGGCAAGATGAAACCTAACATACTTATAGCTTATTACTGCCAGCAAGCAACTGGAAAAAATCCATAACTCTGGAAATGTTCATTCCCAGAACAGCAGTTCTCCTTCCCCCTGTTGTTAGCGCACTGGCACGTGACATATATATGGGGGAGAATGCCAATAACATTCAATATGAATTGGGCCTATACGCTCCACCAGATAAAATGTTCACACACAGGGAAGTAACAGGTAAACAGCCTTGAAAGTCTGTTTTGAGAAATATGTTATATTTAACTAGATAGGATTTGTTTTGATAGCAATTGTCCCCCAGCTGGGGGTTTGTGCACAAAATACTGACCACAGTCCTGAGACAGCAGGTTATTCAGGAATGGGAAATTGATCCTCTTCAGTTCATCTAGCTTTTCCTTCAGCTTTCTAACTTGGCTGTCAGAGCGGCTGATCTTCTGCCTCAACAGTTTCAGCTCCCCGTTCTTCTTCTCCACCTGCTCTCTTAAGCAGCACACTTGGCTTTTGCTATGCCTCGAGGAAAAGCAGTAAGAGTGGAGAGAGTCAATGAGCTTGCAGGCTCCTGAAGCAGACATGATGACCTCATTGATTGACATGGGATTGGCATCGGTGTCTCCCTTCGGACCGACGACCGCTTCTGTTGCAGGCTTGGGAGTCAGATCTTCAGGAGATGCAGGCAGGCTTTGGGAAGGCTTTTGGGGAACAACAGTAAGAGAGGAAGTAGACGAGGTCTCTATTAAACTTCCATCCTGCTCCGCCATGTTACTACTACAGCTAGGTTCAACATTTCTTCTCAACCGTTTCCTTTCCAGTTGCTCCTTTGGGAAAGACGACTTCTCTCTCGTGTGCTTGGAGAAAAAGCTGTAAGAGTGAAGGGAGCCAATAAATTTGCAAGCCCCAGACACAGGAGGTGTGAAATCGTCTTCTGATACACCACTTCGGTCTATTTTCAGATTCCCAGGATGGATCACCATTTCAGAACAGTTCTCTACAGAAGGCTTCTCTGGCTTATTCTGGGCCACTTTTGTGACTAGGTTATCGGCTAGCATCCTTCTAAGGGAGCCTTCAAGCTGGACCTGGAAATTCTCTCCCTGCTCAGACAGTGACCCAATTTCAGCTTGAAGAGTCACTTGCTCCATTTCTTGAGTCCCATCCATTATTGAGTCTCGGTCAGAAGATAAGATCCCCTCCATTACCTCACAGTTTCCTTCCTTTGGTTGACTGCCATCTCTGTATAGAGCCTGGCTTGCTACTTTCCTCCTCCTCTTGACATAATCCCTGCCATCCCCCCTTTTCTCTGAAAGCTGGAAAACGGTTGGCACAGCTGTGGGTTTGAGCAGCCGGTGCTGGTCTTCTAGCCGTTTTGAAAAGCTGTCTTTAGTGAAGTGCTCACTGCATAGAAAGGAATACTTGGTGGGAATCCAGTTATCCCTCTGAACTGCTTTTAACCATTGGATCAGTCGCTTCGAGTCCTTTAATGGAAACCTACAAAACAGTGTACAAAACAAAGAGGTATTATGCATGCTTCTTATAGAACATTTTTTTGCCATCAAGTTGCAGCTGACTTATGGTGACCCTGTAGTGGGGTTTTCAAGGCAAGAGATGTTCAGAGGTGGATTGCCATTGCCTGCCTCCACATAGTAGCCTTGGTATTCCTTGGTGGTCTCCTATCCAAATACTAACCAGGGCTGACTGTGCTTAGCTTTTGAGATGTGATTGAACTAGCCTGGGCTATCCAGGTCAGGGCTCTATAACATGTAACATTTAGGAATTAAGGCTTATCTAAAGCCTCTAAAAGATGACAGGTCAGATATCACAGATCAGCTAATGGTTGTGCTTTCCTCCAGCACAAGGAGCCTTCTCCTGATGTAAGAAGCCAAGGCACTTGGGAAGGCTCCTCACACTAGAGCAAAGTACCACTGCTAGCAGAATAGATCTGCAGGATCCATTTTCCTGAGTACAGAAACATAGTGTTTGTTACATTTTTGGTCATAAAAATGTCACAGGGATGGTAGATTTTTTTTTAGCATTGTGCTTTCTTTCTTATTACTGCATTTTAAATAAATATGATAGTCACTAGCAAAATAACACATACAACCCAATTAACACGTTTAAATCAGAAGTCCTTCTAAACCTCCAATCCGAGGATTTCAAAGGGTCTCCATAAGTCTACTTTTGTGTAGTCAGCCTGCAGGACAATGGTAAATTGACCTCTCCAGGCAGACATCCATGGTGAAATTACCACCACAATAGTCTGAGCCATTTCTTGCTGTATTTCAGACTGTGAGCTTATCCATAGCAAGGCAGATCTTAAGGTAAGAGAGCTCCGCAACAGGCCACTCTGCAGCTAATTTGTGCAACTAAGAAACACTTGCAGTTCTCTGTAGGGTGAGAATAAGCCACTGAAGGCCATATTTAACATCCTGCAGAATCTCTGGTCCCAGGAATCCCCCTTCCATTAGACAAGATGATTGCTTTCTCCTGAGCTGACGAAGTCCTCTTTAATCCTCATCCTTTCACCTTTGGCATGAACAGCAAAACACAGGCTCCATCAGAGTTCTCTCTTTATGCACCTCTGCAGCTCACTCCTAGGTGTACGTCAGATTTAGCTGAATGAATGTGAGATGCTGACATGCATAAGGGAGCACCCTAATGCTGTTCATGCTGGAGTCTAGAGGTTCAGGTGTTGCCTTAGTTCAGGTGTTATGAGTCTATGGGTAGAAAAAACAGTGCTGGCCATTCAGCCTTCCCTCACTTTAAAATATGCCCCTCGTTAAAAACTAGTTGTAGACTATGGCTGTAGATTTAAGAGAAAATAGTATGAATGGGAAAATCTTTTTTCTGACTCCACTGTTTTGAAGAATCAACTACAATCAAATTTACTAACAGGTTTTATGAAACACATTCTCTCAGACCGTGAAGAGAGAGCACAAGGATGTTATAAAACATCCTGAATTCCTCTGTCGGTGGGAAGGGACTTCCCGATAAAGGCTTATCAGGCGTCAGGTGCTCTGATTCTGTGAGCTGTTATCTGACCCCGACAAGCAACTGTTCCAGTTTCCTGCACTGATTACCAATAGTCCAAATGCAAACTGCAGACCAGCAAGATTCTGGCATGCAGAAAGCCAAAATATTTGACTGTGGCTATACTAGCCTGTTGATCTTCCATGACATGCCTTTTCATTTATTTTTGATTTAGTGCTACAGTGTTAATTCAGTGGTAAAGAAAGAGTCTGAATACAAATTCAGTAAAGTTTATAACAATGTATTCCTTTGGCTCAACTGAGATAACATGTCAAACCATGGTTAAGGTTGCCCAATTATTGTCATGTTATAAATAACAAAACCATGGTTTACTACCAGTGACTGAACAATGGAACATTTGGTCATAGAAACAACTAGAAGAGTACTAACCCTGGACTTGGTTGGGCTCAAGGCTGGGTGGGGAGTGCACAGATTGGAAACTCACTCTCAAATGAGACTCACATGTTCTGATCCCATTCCCCAGGGCAGGAATGTATTGCTACATCCCGAAGCAGGAACATGGCAAGACATTGGGAGGAGTACATAACATGGGTCCATCAGGGAGGGGGCCACATGTTGTGCACCCATGTTCTAATGGGCAAATGTACTGCAAAGTACCAAATGTTACACTAATTTAAAAAAAAATTCCAAGGGGATCCAGGAAATTACAGGCCTGTTAGCCCAATGTTCATAAAGCAAACTAGGTAATTCCCTAACAGTCCATTCCAGGTAAATTAGTAGAAAATTATTAAAGAAAGGACTATTAAGCATACTGAGGAACAAAATGCAGTGAGGGGAAAATCAACATGACTTCGGCAAAGGGAAGTTCTGCCTCACCAACCACTGGAGTTCCTAGAGAGTTAAGAATGTGGATAAGGGTGATGCAGTAGACATTATATAACTGGACTTCCAAAAGGCTTCTGACAAGGTCCTTTACCAAAGACTCATGCGGAAACTTAGCAGCTGTGGGATAAGAGGAAAGGTCCTCTTATGAATTAAAAATTGGTTAAATGTCAAAAAGCAGAGTCTAAGGGACAGTTCTGGCAGTGGCGGAAAGCAAGCAGTGGGGTCCTACAGGAATCTGTATTGGAACTAGTACTATTTAATTTGTTCATAAAGAATCTGGAAATGGAGATTGAGGAGCATAGTGGCCAAATTTGCAGATGAAAACAATTCAGGATGTTGAAATCAAAAGTGGATTGCAAAAAGCTCCAAGAGGATCTCTCCAAAATGGGTGACTGGGCAACAATGTGGAAAATAAAGTTCAGTGTAGTTAAGTGCAAGGTGACACATACAGGAATAGAATATATACTGATACATATATATTGAACTGTTTAGTGACAGAGGAACAGAGATATTGGGATTATAGTGGACAGCTCAATGAAAATTTCAACTCGGTATGTAACAATGAAAAAGGCAAACTTCATGCTCGGGATTAGTAGGAAAGGGACAGAAAATAAAATGGCCAGTATTGTAATGCATTTATATAGATTTATGATGTGGCCTCAATTGGAATATTGAGCGCAGTTCTGTCACTCTGTCTCAAAAAGGATATTGCAGAAACAGAAGAATGCAGAAGAGGGCAACCAAGATGATCAAGCCGTTGGAGTCCTTTCCTATGAGGAAAGGCTAAACTGTCTTCAGCTTTTCAGTTTAGAAGCGAAGTAGGGACATAATAGAGGCTTATAAAATTATGCATGGGACAGGAAAAGTGTAAAGGGAGGACTTTTTCTCCCCCCATAGTACTAGAACTCAGGGGAGCCCAATGAATTTGATGGGCAATAGATTCAGGATAGACAGAAGGAAGTACTTCATTCAATGAGTAATCAACAGTGCAACAGAATCACACTTTTCTAAGCCTACTGACTGCAATGAACTTTGAAAGGTATAACTCTCTTTAGGACTACGCTGTAAATTGTGGAATTAGTGATAGTCAATGGCTACTAGATATGATGATTCAAGGGAACTGGGCAACCAGTCATTTTGTTTGGTGATTCTTATCTGACAGAAGATATTCAAATCTAATTTTGCAGAATGCCGGACTAAAGGAACCTGCTCAGATCTAGCAAGGCAATTTTTATGTTCTTAATTTAAAGGTTTCACAAATTTATAGCATATTTACAGCACAATCCTATACAGAGCTACTCCAATCTAAGACAGTTGAAACCAACAAACTTAGACTGGATAACTCTGCATAGGCTGTACATACTTTCACTGTTCAGCTGCGTTCACTTTCAAATGGGAGAGGTGTGTTTGTGGGTTTTTTGTTTCAGACAGGAAACAACGCTGCTACTATCTATAAGGGTGCATAATATTTAGCCAAAATAACAACAGTATCAAAAATATTACAAAACTGCACCTTGAAATAGACACAAGACATTTATTTGAGTCCTTTTGCATGCCAACCAGAAACGTAAAAAACATGCATGTCTAAACTGAACATAATGTCTAATTTCTGAGAACAGTTTTAATGTGAAATACACATAGATTACATATATTAACTTTACATTAAAATAACTGTTATCCCATTGGGTTTTGATCATCTGAGGTGCGTCTTTTTTCAGTTTAAAAATAAGCTTTGATACAGTTGTTACAATGGGTGAGATAAACTCAACCGATCTACTCATCGTAAATCGTTTTCAAGAGAAACTGTAGCATTATAACAGTCTGGAGAAGTATGTGAGAAAGTAGGTTTAAAAAGTACGCTTTTAATTCATAATCTTCACAGTCTAGAAGGCATGGGAAGTCTCTAATTTGTCATAAAGGTGGGCCTGTCGTTTTTCCAGGGTGGCCTACAGAGAGGGCTAGTTCTTCCCCCTGCCTTTAGAGCAGTGGTTCCCAACCTTTTTTTGACCAGGGACCACAAGGACTTTTTTGTTCGGTGCAGGGACCCCAAGGTTCAAAATAAAAATTCCGAGAATTTGAAAATAAACTTTAATCATAACTGTTAGTTAAACATTAAGCTTAGAATAATATTTGTATTTTGTATTATTTTACTTATTGTTTTGTTTGTTTTATGTATATATATATATATATATATATATATATATATATATATATATATTTGTTGTTTGTTATAAAATTCAATAAAAAATTAAAGGAAAACTGGCAAGGGTGCGACGCCTCTCAGTTCAACTGCTACACCCCCTCCTATTGCGCCTTCCCGGAAAAAAACAACACCCATCAAGCTGCAGCTAGGCAAGACACTGCTCCATCAAGCCAAGCAGGGAAAGGTTTGCTGCACCCTCGTTGCCTGCACAAGCATTGCTGCCATGAGGTGCTGCGGATCCCCTCTTCCCAAACCTTCAGGCAGACAACCTTCAAACAGCCCCATGCTGACACACCTGGGAGGGGGCAGAGAGGAGAGGTCACAACACAGCGCAGTCCCGTTTGAGCCAAGGCTCAGCTCTGGAGCCTGCTGTCAGGCTAGGCCTCAGCCACCCGCCGACAGGTGGCAATCACGGGAGAAGCATGTGCAGAGTGCCTCGCCTCCTTTCCCCCTGACTAATCCCAAAGCAAGGGGATGGGAGTTGCAGCCAACTTCGCTCATCCCTCTCTCCCTGCACCCAAGCTAGGCAGGCAGAAAGCCTGTGCATGTGTGAGGGGAGGGGATCGCCCCCTTTGGTCGACGGGGTGCTCCTCCATTCTTCCCGGCTCCGGGAGCTGGAGGTGGGGTGAGGCCAGGAGTTGGGCAAAGGGGGCCGCAGAGGCGAGGGTGGCAGGGCCGTGAGGCGTTGTGGCCAAGGGGGCGGGGGAAGGGCCCGCCCGAGGCGGTCTTGGTAGAGATGGGAAGGGCTCCGTCGGCCTACCGGCTGCGATGGGTCCTTCCCCCTCCCTCCGGTTACCTGTGGAAGGAGACGGCCGCTCGGCCCCGGGAAGCTTTGCCCTGCCGGTTGGAGCAATTCAGCGCCGCGCAGCAGATCACCATCTCCGGAGGCCGCGCAGGCGGCCCTGCCTCCGCCTCCCTCCTACCCACCCCCTCGTCAGCCGTACGGCAAGATGGCGGGGCCAGCAAGGCTCTCCTACAGCTGCTCCCACACCGCCGTAACGAGCTACTTCCGTACGGAAGAACGCTGTCATGTCAATAGCCCCGCCCCCTTCGGGTGTCATCGCGTCACAGCAGCAGTTGGGAGCCTTGACCTCCCCTCTTCTCTCTTCTGTGTACCTCAATGATTAATCGGAGAAACCAAAGACAGGCAAAGACGGCAATCTCGCTTCACGGCCTGTGTTGCTCGCTCTGACAGACACTGCCACGTTAACGGCAAGAGGCCTGGCTTCGGCGCTCCGTACAACAAGATGGCGGCGCCCGTATGCTGCCTCGTTTCAATACCCTGCTGTTGCTCTTTTCAGAGAGATCGGAAGGATGAACTCAAGACACACAGAAAGTTCTTCCTGCTTCAGAGGCATGCGAAATCGGATATCAACCGCTTCATAGAGCCATCTTATCCGTACAGCAAAATGGCCTCTCCCTGTTCGTAAGAGGAAGCCGGTGCAGTGCAGAAAAGCTTGTGGGCCTCTTTGAGGTGGCCTATCGCCACTCGAATGAGCGGCGATAAGCCCTGCGATTGGGCGAGACCGGAACTGTCGGAGCCAGTGGGCTAGGGCGCGTCCCTGTGGTGGTCTGGGTCTGCGAGGAGACTGTAGTGGCTGCTCCCGAAGACTGAGTGGGGGCGGAATGGACGCGGGTGAGCTTGGGGGTGTCTTGGCGGACGAGAAGGGGCAGGCGGATGGGGGCAGGAGGGGGGGCTGTCTCTGTGGTTTGGGGCTTAGGGCAATGGGTGTGCGAAGGGAAGGAGGGCCGGTTTGTTTTTCTGGAGGCGCTTGAACTGGGAGAGGGCTCGTCAGAAGTCTCTGGGGCTGGCGGAGAGGGCCGTTCTGTGTGTGGGGGAGCGAGGCTGCCGTGGGTCAGTTCCGGGGGTGGGGGTGGGGGTCAGACGTGCTGCCTTATAAAGGTGAAAGCTGTGGCGGGAGCCGGGCAAATGTATCTGGCCTCTCACTCTCCTTTTATTAATACAGACGAACGCCTTGGGTTTTAATTCTGTACTCGCTGGCCAAGCCAGCGTGTTCGTGTCGTCGTGGCAAAGCAGCCAACGGGCTTGGAGACCAAAGTCTCACCACCTGGGGCCTTGTCTTGATAAAACTTTATCCCTAGCGAATTTCAGTAAGTTGATAAAAAAAACGCAAGAATGTGGGGACGTTCCAGCGAGACTCGAATGCTTGTCTGATATGGTTAATTCGTGTTAAGTAGTTTCAGTGGATTGTGTGTAGGAGCATATATAAGAGAGGAGGTTGGCTAACATGATGTGATATCAATATTTTGCCTGTCAGAGTGCTGCTGATGGTGTGGAAACGTCTCCACAGGAATGACAAGCAATCCAATAGGGCATGGGATGACTTTGTCATTCCCAGTTCACTCCCTGGTTTTCTTGGCAGGTTTACGTATGTATATATAGTACTTGCTAGAACAGGTGTTGGCTCATATATATATATATATATATATATATATATATATATATATATATATATATATATATATATATATATATATATATAAGAGACAACTATGAAATAAGTATGTACTTATAAATAACTCTTGGAGTGTACTACAGTGTAATAAGTCTATGACAGACTGAGCTGCTATTGCAAGGCCCAAATGGATCACTAATACTTGATGCAGCACAACTTTCCTTTTGTTTTCATGTAGATTATTAACTTCGGCATGATGCTCACAAGCAGTTCTGAATTGTGTCTGATCATTCACACTGATTCTTCTTGTAGAAGAAGCTTTCTCTGGTTTCAGGCCTTAATTATTGGTCCTTTATTGCACTGTGTTGCCTTTCCTTCAAGGTGTTTGTTCTCAGTAGTTTCTCTACCTCACGAAGCAGAATAGGCTGAAATGTCTGGTGAGGTTTACAGATGAGTGGACAGATGCTGGGTTTATTACATTCAAAACTCTGGCTATATGGATTTCTTTTTAGAATTCTTGCTTTTTGATCATTACGTACCCTTTTACTCATCTAAATGGGTATCTTTCTGCCTCCAAATAATTCTTCTGCTATTTGGATTTCATTTCAGTCATGTTTTGCAACACTTACATGTTGGGGCACATCTTCATACACAGTTATTAACCTACAGTTTAGTCTGAGAAATGGTGTTATGATGCCACTCTGTTTTAACATGGGTTACAAAAGATCAGTTGCCTATGAAGTTGCTGTTGAAGCAGTTAAGTCATGGTTCAGTAATTGGGGATGAGTCATAAATGCTGGCTTTATTGAAGCACTGAGTGCCATATATTGCTCTGATCTTGACAAATACTACCTTTGTTTATAAAAAAAAACAAGGCTTTCATGTTGTTGAGTCTCTACTCTGTCCATTTTAGGTGTGAAAGTTACAGGACAGGTAGAACAAGGGTGTATGGGTTTTCTCATGTTGGCTTGGTGGTTGATAGCCAGGGTCTAGAATTAAGTACTGTTTTTAAGAGAATGATGGTAGTTTGTCATTATGATGATTTTTAATCCTTATTGTCCTATTCCATGGATAGTACTGGCTGTGCTAGGGTGTGTAATACAAATATTTTCTGCTTCCGTCAGTGAAAATAATAGTGTTTTGAGTTACATGACTGAATTGCTACTACTGTATATTTACCACCAAGTATGTGCCACTGAGTCTTATATTTTGTGGAGACACTTTCTCAGAGTTCTTTTTTTTCTTATTTATTAATTAAAATAGTTATACCCCACCTTTCCCCCATGGCACAAGGCAGCTTACAGATTTAAAACA
The DNA here is from genome assembly GCF_029931775.1 of Euleptes europaea. NCBI lineage: Eukaryota > Metazoa > Chordata > Lepidosauria > Squamata > Sphaerodactylidae > Euleptes > Euleptes europaea. The sequence continues at coordinate 44,620,963 of NC_079316.1, forward strand.
TGCAAAATAGAATAAAAACCTAAATAAGCCTCTTTAAAATGCCTGCAGTGTACACACCATTCAAAGCTTTCACAAATAAAATGGCCTTAAGCATCTCCTAAAATTGCTGGAAGTGGTGTTCCCATCACCTTTTCAGGGAGTCCATACATTATGGTAAGAGCTATGATTTTAAAAAAAATATATCTCAGGCTATGGTCAATTCCAGAGGTTGTACCTCATGACTTGCCATGGTTATTTGGCATGCCTTACTCTCAGTTTCAAAGTGATCTGGGTGCTTCAGAATACCCTTTTACTTGATTATGAACTTGCTTTGTGATGTGGGTGAGGAAAACATTGGCTACACTTTTATGTATTTAGGTCAGTGGTACTTTATATCATACAAAGTACAAAACAGACAGTTTTCATAGTTCTCTACAGAGAGTGAGGAATGGGCAGTGTAAGAAGATCACCAAGATAGTCAGCAGAGTAGCATGACTGGAACTGATTATTATTTCTGGAGACAGGGTTTCCTTGCAGTGTGCATGTCTTGAACCCCAAAGGAAGTCTCGTGACTTACCCTTACTAAATGCTGTATATAAAGTATCTGCTTGATGTAAGTTTTCATCTTAAATGTTCTACCTTTTAATGCTTTTTAAAAATTCCAACCAACCATGAAGGGTAAAAATATAGCATTTTCAATAGTAATAGAAAGTACATTTTTAGAAGATATTAGATGCATCAGAATGCTCGTGATTGGTTGCAATCTCATAATCTCATGCCATCCAAGGACATAAGCAAAATAAAATAAGGCCTGTTTTCAACCCTAGAATGCAACATGGGACCCACTTTTAATTTTTACTTTACATACCGGTCTTTTTTTCTCACTTTCTCTCCCCCCGATCTCATGTTTATCATTTCTTTAAAAGGCTGAAACAAAAAATGCTATGAGTGATTTTGGTGTAATCTGCTTTAGGTCATGTGATAACTCAATTGAGCATCAGGACTGACCAGTTAAAGGGTTCCAGTAGAATACATACAGTCACACTAGTTGCCTCCAGTAAACAGCTGAATTCTAGTGACATGGGTGGAGGGGTTCTTTGACTTGGCATGCAATGAATGGAAGATTTGGTTGGGCATGGAGTGATATGTGAGTGATGCTATTCGTAACTCGGTAGCTAGTCATTTATGATGAGGCAAGCTCACTCTAGAGTTATCCGCAGATGCAGGGAAATAAGGAGCAGAGCATGGAATGATGAGCCGTTAAGTCTGCTAGACCAGAATTCTGATTTCCTGCTTGGGGAACTGACGAATGCAGTAGGAAGGTTGAAGGGACAGAGATTCTAGATATCTAAAGAACAAATGGAACAAGAAGAGGCCAATGCTTAAGCGGGCCTCCATTCTATGTAATCAAGAAAAAGAAGATAGAAGGACTGGAGTGTGGTGTAAACCTGAAAGCACTAGTTGAGAAGACCTCTCACTCCTTGTCTTCATCTTGCTGGCCCTCATTCTCACAGCTGCTTAGATGTAGCCCAGAAACTAGATGTGAGTAGGCGTGAGTATGTGAATTGCAATTCACTTGTTCGTGGTGCACCTAAAGCGCAATGTTGACTGAAACCTCTGCTGAAAACTTGAAGAAAGTGGTGCTTTCTGTAGGAAATCTGTTCATGCTGACTCTTGATTTGAGGGGAAAAAAGAGGTGGAACCATCTGATGATTAAAGAGGCTGAATGATGGTTTTAAACGAAACCAAAAGTTTGTGCCCAAAATAAGTGATAAGGATTAAGGGCACTGGTTTGGATCCGGCATAACATTTATCCATTTTCAAGGATTGCCATCTGCAGAGTGCAACTTCTCTGCCTTCCCCTTCATGCTGCCAGCCAAAATGCCCCCAACATGCTGTTCTTGGGTGTCCTTTGTCCCCCAGAAATAGCTTGGGGGTGGAGTTGCTGTGAGAGGGGGTAACTAGCTGCTAGCTGATGTAAGCTTTCACTCATACATGTGAAAGCCTATACATTTTTTTCCTTTGGTGTGAAAAAGATTGAGTTCAAGCCTGTGTTATACTTGATCGGCTGATTTTTCTTTTCTGCTGAAGGCTGATGCTGACAAAAGAGTTTTGGCCACGCGTTTTTAGTACTGATGGTGCATTTATGACTCTTGCATCACCATAATTTTCTAAAGCAAACAACCTTGCAACATTTGTATTTTACATGGGACAGAAACCCTAAACGGAGCCTGTGACTTATACTATGTATGTTTTATTTTTGAACAGCTACTCTAACGTATGATACTCTCAGGTTTGAGTATGAAGACTTCCCAGAGACCAAAGAGCCTGTTTGGATACTGGGGAGAAAATATAGTGTATTAACAGGTATTTTGCCAATATATGAACTTCAGCTGATTTTCTTGAACATTAACCTTGTTATCCCACCTCTTCTCTTTGTGGACTTTTGGCAAGGGGGGTATATGAGTGCATGTGTAGTCTTGAGTTTTGCCCTTGATATTTTGCCCCTGTCTTTCCTCTTTCTCAACCTAACAATTTCCATGTGCTCCAACAGAATATTAGAAACGGTTGTCATTCTTCAGCTATGATGCCTATATGTGTTAAGTGCCGTCAAGTCACTTCTGACTCATGGCGACCCTATGAATCAATGTCCTCCAAAATGCCCTATTGTTAACAGCCTTGCTCAGGTCTTGCAAACTGAAGGCTGTGGTAGGATGCCCTTATTTTCCATTTACCTTTATAATGTCCATGCAATGGTTAATTTTTTTTCTTCTTGCCAGCCATGTCTTGATTTTCTTGTTGTGCAGTCTTGTTGTCAAATGTGGGATTTTGTTTTCAGGTTCTTTAAGCTGTTCTTTTACTATTCATTTTGTTTGACGTTTACTGTTCTAACTTTAGAATGCTGTTCCTTTTCTTGGAAGTTTTATACTGTTGCTAGTGGTTTATGGCGGCATTCAGATGTCCAATTTAACCACAGTTAAACAGAAATGTGCACAAGCTACCTGACTTGTTCAGCGCTTGTGTACATGCCTGGCTCCTCCCTCTGTGCCTCTTCTCTCAACGCATGATGAACAAATGGTGGTTTAATTCAGCTAACTCCTGGTACCCATGATGTACAAGTGCAGGTGCTTGGCTTAACTAGATTTATTCCCCCCCTCCCCTTGTGTCAGTGTTCCAAAACAGGATTTAATCCTGGCATAGGATCCCAGTTAGTGAAAGGAAAACTACTTCTAGTTAATTTGTTGACCTGCACTCACCTGTCTGGTTAGTTTTATATCACCATCCCTTCATCAAGCCCTGCATGAGAAAGGGGTGGGGAGAGAAGGGTAGCCAGAGGTATACACAAGCCCAGCACAAGCTGGATTTATTCACATTTTTATTAAATAAGACATCTGAATGCTGCCTATATTTTGTATTTGTTGTAAGCCATCCAATCTTTTAAACGGTGAAGATAAAAATCTTTTTGACTATATGATTGTTTTGGTTTGTTCGTACCATACTCTTTTTCTAGTCTACAGTTCAGATACTTGATATGTATATAAGACAAAGGGAGCTTTGACTCTCTAAAGCTTGTATCCCGAAAATCTTGTTGATCATTAAGGTGCTACTGGGCTAGAATCTAGGTCTAGATATGTATAGTTATTGTGGGATACCTTCTAGTCCTAATGGCTTGACATTAACTTAGTGTCAGCATCACTGAGTCTGCTTATGTTTAACTCAGCATAGTGACATTTGCTGGAAGTATACTGACATGCCTTATTTTTTTATTTTTGTAGAGAAAGAAGAGATCTTGTTAGATGTGACTTCTCGTCTTTGGTTCACATACAGAAAAAACTTTCCTGCCATTGGTAAGAAAAGTTAATTTCCTAGGTTATGCTGAAAATGAGGTTGTTTCTTAGTGACTGGTTTCCTCACAGCCTAGTGAAACCAATGACTATCTTATGCTGGATAGTGCCATCAGAATCTGGTACACCCACTTTTTTCATTTCAGGTACAAATCACTTGTTTAACTATCTAGGTTCCAGAGAGTGAGTAAACATCTCGGGTCTCTTGCTGACATCTGATTATATTCCCAGGAAGGAAAGGGAATATCCTCCCATTTTGTAAGAAACACTAAAAAAATACAGAAATTACAGACCACAAGATAAACTTGACCTCTGTGTACCCTTTGGAAGCTTATTTCTATATTATTCATTGTGAAAATGTACATTCTACCTCTTCAGAGGCCTGCTTGAGGCAGCTCACAGGATTAAAAAAATCAGTACAATAAAATAAAGTAACAGCATACCAATATTAACTCAAGCTATAAAATGGCCTTCAGACTAGAGGCAGACCATAAAAACAGCTAAAAATATTTAACCCTTCATTTAAAAGCATAGGTAAAGATAAATGTTTTGGGTTAGTGCCTAAAGGACAATAAAGCAGACACCAGGAAAGCCTCATGGGGAGGTCAACCAAAGGTTGCCATCACCAACTGTCTCTGGTTCACCCACTTCACTTCTGCAGATTGGGCCTCAGAGAGCAGGGCTTGGGTGGGCTGGTGTCCTGATCCACCACCCCCTCCCCTAGGGTTGCCAGGTCCTTCTTTGCACCTGGCAGCAGGTTTTTGGGGTGGAGCCTAAGGGGGGCGTGGTTTGGGGAGGGACTTCAGTGCTATAGAGTCCAATTGCCAAAGCGGACACTTTCTCCAGGTGAACTGATCTCTATTGGCTGGAGATCAGTTGTAATAGCAGGAGATCTCCAGCTAGTACCTGGTGGTTGACAACCCTCCTCTCCCATCTGTGCATACCTAGGAGGCTGTGTGTGTGAGAGAGTGAGAGAGAGAGAGGACTTGAACTCACTAGCCCCTTCTTTCCTATCTTTTGGGTAGAATTCTGCCACCACTCAAACCTATCTACCCTTTCCTTCTTCCAGCCCACTTTCTTAGTTTCTCTCATTTGTTCCAGGTGTTTTCTGAGACATAACATTTTGGCTTTTGCCTTCAAATTTATTGCTGTGGTTAGATGTCAGAATAGGCACTAGGAGCTACGGTGGTCGTTTCAGGAAAGGTGAGGTTAGCACCAATTCTTAGATAAGTGACATCTACTGTATAACAGTGGAGGGAAAGTTTACATTTAAATATTTGTACAAGTGTATGTTTTGCTGGCCCACTTAAGGCTGGGAAGGTTTCAGACCCCATATCTATCTCATTTCTAGTGACTCAGGATGGGTGGGCTCTCTGCTGGAAATACTTCCGAGTCTGAAAGACTGCAGTCAGCTGAACTGAATGTCTGCCAACAGGTTGCTCAAGCTTTTTTGGGTTTAACGCATGGCCAATTTGTCTCACCTTTGTGCCTTAAAAGTAGCGAATTCTCATGGTCTAAACGCATGACCATCCGAGGGCAGCGCATCGGACCCACCTTAGGCGCGATTTAAGCAAAAAAAAACTGGGTTAAGCAATCCCTGGTTTCTAGCGATCTTTTCGGTGCTAAACCGCTACTTTTTTTTATTTCGCTACATTACCGGAACGCCGGCGTGCGTGTAATCACATGACTAGCCCACTACTAACCTCCTTTTGTTCAAGCTCCCAGCCCCGACAAACAGCTGAGCTGCGGGTGAGCAAGGGCGGGGCGGGTGTGAGCCGCGCTGCTGGCTAGGAAGGGAAGTGACGTGACGGGGAAGGAGAGCTCCTTTTATGGACTTCCCGGGGGAGGGCAGAGGGTGGAAGGGGCGGAGCTTCTCTGGCCTGAAGAGTAGCCAGGGAGGAAGCAGGCTGTGACCCAGGCTGGCTGAGCATAGAGCCACCCGGGTAGCCTCCAAGGGAGAGGAAAGCTCAGACTCTCCCTCAGACTGGTCTGAGGCTGAAGAGGCGCCTCAAGCCCCGACCCTCTCCAGGCCAGACAGACCCCCCGCGACCAGCCCTGTGGGGGGGGGGTGCTTCACACCATCACGATGGTATACCGGAACGCTGGTGTCCCAAGGAAAAAAAGGGGGAGAATCGGCCTTTGATTGGATAACCCCTCAGCCAATCCTTGGGCAATGACACGGCGGTCACTCCACTACTATCCCACATTATATGGGTGGCTCAAACGCACAGGGAGCCTCCAGCAGCTACTTGCTTCTGACTTATAGTGGGCTGGACTAGCGTCATGCGTTTGGCTATCCTGTCTCGGAATAAAATATTGTGAGATAAGGGAGGAGCGAACCAAGAACATTCTGCCCATGTGTTAATCCCCTTTGTTGTGATTGCTGAACTGTGGGTTCCAAGAAGGATACATAGATCCATTGTTTCCCCAACTTGTGACACATGGAATGCTTGTGATCTGCAATAGTTATTTATGTAGAAAAGGTTTTTTGCTTTCCTCTGTTTTTTCTTTCTGCCTCCAGTCTATTAATCTGGAGAATAGACAGCAGTAATGAGATGGGGACGAGCAAAGAGCTAACAATGCCAAAGTCTGGTTTCTAGGTACTCCTTCTCATATTCAGGAATATCATAACCTTATTTACCTTGAGGCACACTTACTATAGGTTGATATCTTTATTTTCTTTCTGGCTGCAGGGGGAACAGGCCCTACATCTGACACTGGTTGGGGCTGCATGCTAAGGTGCGGCCAGATGATCTTTGCTCAGGCCTTGGTCTGCAGACATTTAGGCAGAGGTAAGTCAAATACAAATAATAATGATGTGGAGGGGATATGGGCTTGTATCCAGCCTAAAATTGTCACGGGTGCAAGAAGGGGGTGGAATTTTTGCCAATTCCACCCCTCCCACTGCAGCCCAAAATGCCCCCCCCCCATAATGCTGCTCCTGGGGGACAGGGGAACCCCAGGAATGCCTTGGGGAAATTGGAGGTACTAGGTGGGTTCCAAGCCTCTACGCTATAGTGTGTAAAGATACTATAATGTCCTTTAAAATTATTTTGGCTATCTGTTAATTGAACTGATTGATAAATTAGACCTACCAAAAAATATTCCAGCTGTCCTTTGGTAACACCCCTTTTTTCCAAAACATATATTCAGGCTTGAATTGGATAAAGGTGCAATTCTCAAGGGCTGTATTAACCACTAGAATTACTTTTATCTTTGTATCCACTTACTTATTTCTTACATTATGTATTATTGTTATGGTTAAGCTCAAGACCTTTGGTCAAAGGAGCTAGTAAATAAATGGAATGGAAGCTTATTTCTTACAGTGCAAGGTGTGTTTTGAGCCTGGGAGAACAGAATTGAAATTTGGGGTTGGGCTGTGGTTCAATTGGAGATCATCTGCTTTGCATGTGGAAGGTCCCAGCTTCAGTCCTGACATCTCCTGTTAAAAGGGTCATGTAGTAGGTGATGAGAAAGATGTCTGCCATTCAGAGTAGACAGTATTGATCTTGATAGATCAGTGGTCTGACTCATTATCAGGCAGCTTCATGCATATATGTATATGAAATTATGTTATTGATAGTGACATGATGAGAATGTAGGTAAGCATTACAGTAAATTAAGGTAAGGTAGTTCAATTAATCTTCCCATGTTTTCTTATTAGACAGATAGGACTGGAAGAGAAGACCGTAGGGTTTTTTTTTTTTAAGTATATGTACTTATACTTTACCCTGACCTGGATAGCCCAGGCTAGCCCAATTTCACCAGAGCTTGGAAGCTAAACAGGTCACCCCGATCAGTATTTGGATGGGAGACCACCAAGAAATACCAGGGTTGCTATGCAGATGCAGGCAATGGCAAACTACTTCTGAACATCTCTTGCATTTCAAAGCCTATTGGGTCACCATAGGTCAGCTGCAACTTGACAGCAAAAAACAAACTTTTATTTCTTGCTTAGTTTGGGATTATACTCTTGATTACTCTACTTCCTTCATATTATATAAATATAGAACAGTAAAATTATCCCACACTTGATCACTACTTCAAATAGTGATATTAAATATTTTGTTTTCACAAAACCCCAAAATTATCTCCTATTTATGAGCCCACAGAGAAAATAAATAACTGACAAAGTTGGGAATATTGATTAAAACATCATATTTTGTGTCTCAGATTGGAGGTGGATGAAAGGGAAGAAGCAAACAGATAACTATTACAATGTTCTTAATGCTTTCATCGACAAAAAAGACAGCTACTATTCAATCCACCAAATAGGTAAGATGGTCACCTGCATCAAGTTCCTTCAAGTGTGTCTCTTGAATATTGCCATGTTAGCAGGTGGTGGTTTCTTTTGTTAATTGCATCCTACTTATAACACATAATTCCTATGTGGTAAGAATGAAGACTGTTAGGGTGGTAAGCTGGTACATATGTACATCTGTCACTGTTGTAAATTAACAAAACAGTATGTGTTGTTTAAAAAGAGGCTGATATATAGAAAGAGAACAGAAAACATGTCGACTCAGATTTCATGTTTTATTAAACAGTAATGTACCAACAGGCTGTTTTAGAATAAAATTCTACAGTGATATTTTACCCAACTGTATTTTTCGGTTTTATTTATAGCCCTTGTGGACAACAATAGAGTCCATGAAGTTAGTCAAGGGCTAGCAATTTTATTCTGTAGAGCAGAATACTTGCAATAAACTCCATCTTCAATATTCATTTTGTTGTAACAGTAAAAATAAGCATGTCTACCTTGCAGAATGTCATGTGAAGCACAATGTAAACTTTTCTTAATCCTCTCCTCCTTAAGCACTGTTCATTTGGTTTTACAGAATTGATGGAGAGTGCACACAGAACTAGTAGGGGTATTTATGAAGTTCAGAATGAGCTTTAAGTGAAGTTATGGATTTATTAGGATATGTCTTTTGTTATAGCCCAGATGGGAGTTGGAGAAGGAAAATCCATAGGCCAATGGTATGGACCAAACACAGTTGCACAAGTACTCAAGTAAGTGCTTAATACTTTCTGGCTTTTTTTCCCCTAGCCCATAAAACTGCTAGTAGCCACTCATGCAAAGCAAATGAAAAGGTTGTCTTTTCTCCATCGTTGCAGTTTTCCTCTGGTCACGAGAGATCAGATCTGTCTGCACAGCTTCCCTATCTTCCTTTCTAATGAGATTCCCCATCCTCCTTCTTAATGAGATGAACTCCAAAAAGTGAAACTGATTCATACATTTTAGGCCTTCTTGGATACCATCTCTTGTTTGGGATGTTAGAGATGTAAAGGTTCTCAGGCATCTGCAATAAGGATGGTGCTATGTAGGATAAACCTAGGTTTAGATGATCAGATTACTGGGTATGACCTTGAAATCTATCTATACTATCTTAATTTAATCTGATATAAAGTCAGATTGCTCAGCTTGTCTAGAACTAGGGGATGAAGTGTATGAGGGTCCTCTTTTTTGTGAACAGGTACTGAGTAGCTGACTGTTGAATGATTAATGTGATGGTGCAATGCTACATGCATTCTATATTGAGCTTCCTGTAGATCAACATAGAATTATTTTGCAGCAGGGCAGCTTGTTGTCCTCAGAACTGGCAAATAACAGTGCCAGTTCGTTAGTTTAGGAATATCCTTATTCTGCAAGCAGTGTCTAAACATCTTCAGTCTTCCAGAGGAGAAACCAGAATAATAATTTGTAATCCTGGTAGTGCAGTCCCAAGGAAACTGTCCAGTGAGTAAGTACCATGGAGTAGATTTGAGTATGATTTTGAGTAGACCTGTTTGGGATTGCACTGTCAATTCATCAGTATTCTGTTGAGCATTTCAGTTTATGAAAATTTTAGGCTGGAGAACCAGTCCTTGTTTGGGTTCTGACCAGTGCCGGATTTACGTATAAGCTAAACAAGCTATAGCTTAGGGCCCCACTCTCTTGGGCCCCCCCAAAAAATTTAAAGGAAAAAAAACCTGGATGTACATTTCCAAAATATAAGATAAAAAACAAATAAAATAAAACCTACATACAGCTACAGTGATTTGTTATGTGCAAATGGCTTTAGATACCTATTAGGTCCATAGATACCTATTAGGTCCATATAGCATATATTCAACACAAAAAACAGTGACAATTTGTTGTTGACAAAGGACAGCTGGACATATAAAGAGCCCCATTACCTTCAATAGCTTAGGGCCTTATCAAACCTAAATCCGGCCCTGGTTCTGACCTCTTTGCAGACATGGGTTTGATCCAGACTAAATTGGCAATTTCCAACAATTTCCCCTTTTGCTGCAAACCCCCTCATCACTCCTCAGAGTTCCCTGTCCCCCAAGAACACCATTTCTTAGAAGCCAGTGGGCTACCATGGGAAAGGCAATTTTCTGCCATTGGAAAACTTAGTGTGGATCCAACCCATTGCGTACACATGCTACTTGCTTAAAAGGAAATGAGTCTTTGCTTGCATTTGCTATCTGTACTCTGCAGCTAGATTCTTGGCAATGTGATCATAGCCATGCAGCTTTCTAACACTGCAGTCCTAAAGCGAGTTTTACCCTTCTAAGCCTGTTGAATTCTGCATAGGATTATACTGTAGATCTTACCAGTTTTAAATCTGTAGTGTAGTTGCAGCTGTGCCTTTCCATAGTGCTTTTGCTTCTAATTTTCCTCTGTCCCTCTCCTGTAGAAAACTTGCCACTTTTGATACATGGAGCTCCTTGGCAGTGCACATAGCCATGGATAACACTGTTGTAATGGAGGAGATTAGTAAGTAGCCCTATGTTGCTGTAGGAGTTTGTTCTGCGTCTGCTGAAAAAAAATTAACAATGCAAAACTGAAAATTGTATATTTTTCTGGAAGATACTTTAGAACCCAACTTGCCAAGTAGACCAAATGAGTACAATTGGCTTTCATGTCTCAAGACATAAAATTATGATTCCAACAGCTGAAGACCAGTAGCCTAGTTTTATTGTTTTTATTCGATCAATCATAGTTGTGGTGAAATCTGGATAAAACAAAATGTTTATGTCATAATGGTAATAATTGCATAATGGTCTGTGGGTTTTGTCTTCTTGGATATGGTATAGTCTACCCTTTCTGGCTTGAATTCTTCCTGTCTTCCTCTTATTCCTAGTTGAGATTTATTGACTGATAGTATTCAATACCTGTAAATCAAAAGAGTAAAGAAAGAAAACAAAAGAAAAAAGTCTGTGGGCTAGATCTGGCAAAAGGATCATGCATGAACTGCAGATCTTCCTGGCTTCCCCTTTTCCAAGCAATCCTTTCTGAACCCAGGAAAGTTGATTCCCAGGGCTGTGGATCCTACATGGAGTAATAGCCATGCAGATGGGGAGGGGGAAGGGGATGAAATTGCTCCCTCCTTCATCCACCATCAGACCTTTGCTCACAGAAGAGGCAGGAGGGAGCTATTTCACCCTCTTTTCCCTTCTCTACTGCAGCCTCCCGAACCACATGGCTATTACTCCACATGGATCCTGTGACCCCAGGAAGCTGAGGGAAGCCAAGAAGATCAGCATTCATTGGCACCTTCCACTGATGGATCATGTCTGACCCAACAGTAAAAATAAGCACGTCTTCCTTGCAGAATGCCATGTGACGTAACCTTAGAGTGAAGCACAATGTAAACTTTTCTTAATCCTCTCCTCCTTAAGCACTGTTCATTTGGTTTTACAGAATAGATGGAGAGTGCACAGAATTAGTAGGAGAATTTATGAAGTTTTGTGTCATCCAAGTCTCCACTAGTATATGACTTATGTATGCAGGTGTGCACTTTGAAACATTTATTGTACACCCACAGCATCTGCTCACCCATAATGACTTGTGGCCTTCCTTTGCTTGTTCAGATGAGATTTGTCTTTGTTAGCTTGAGTGTATGCACCCAAATCTGAACAACTGGGTTAACCTACTTAATGTTTTTTGTCTGCATTATTTTAAGATGCTGGTACTGTTATATTGAAACATCATTCTAGTGGAGTGTGTACATAGGGAAGAAAAAAAAAGGACAAATATGTGTGTGAAGGAATCAGTGTGTAGCAATGATTTCAAATCTCTTGCTCACTGATTTGTTATGTGTCCTAACTAGTGATCCAGTTAAGGGGTTTCAGCAGAATAGAAATGGGTGCTGTGTTTGTCCCAACAGTAGCATGCGTATTAGTATTATAGGTTATTTTGAAAACATCTGTACAACAAAATCAAGATTGTAGTCCAAAGGGGTCCTTTCATGTACATGCTTCAATATTTTGGTTGTAGACTTTCAAAAAACCCTCTGAAGTTTGCTAGAAACTGTTGGCATATAGGGGGATTTGTACAACGGGGCATGCTGGAAACTTCAAGACCCATTTTTTTTGAGCTCTCTGGATGGTTATTTAAGTCAAGAAGTGCCTGAATTTTTTGCTGAGACAGTTTCTGCTGTTGTCTTGGTAGGGAGGTTGTGCCGGTTCAACTATCCATGTCATGGGGCTTCGGCATTTCCCACTGCAGAATTGGATTTGCTGTCCAATGGGTATCCAGATGGAGCAGAGAGTACAGACAGGCTATTGCTCTGGAAACCTTTAGTACTGCTGATACCTCTTCGTCTTGGGCTCACAGACATTAATGAAGCCTATATTGAAACACTGAAGGTAGGAGGCTTGCTTCTATTCAAGTAATCTAGCTGCCTTAGCGGCCAAAATTATCTGGCGTTGTTTCCTAATGTATGCCTTTGTTATGAATGAATGAATTCATACATGGTTTATGCTTGCTTCACTGCTATTAATTATGTTTTTAGTAGTTTAGTTCCTAGAGGAAGGCAATGGTAAACCATCTCTGTTAGTCTCTTGCCTTGAAAACCATACTGGATTGCCATGAGTCAGCTGTGATTTGACAGCACTTTACACACACACGCACAGTCTAGTTCAGGAGTGTCGAACTCATTTGAGTGGAGGGCCGGATTGAACATCGATGTCTCTTGGTCGGGCTGAAGATGGGTGGCCTCTGTGGTGGGGGGGGAGTCCCCATTGGGAAGCTTCCCCTGTCACGGAGGCCAGGTCTACCCATTGGGAGGCTCAGTCGGGAGGCCAGGTCTACTGTCATGCAAACCAATGGGTAGACCTGGTTTCTGGATGGAGATGGGTTTTTCCCCCGCACAGAGGCCCGGTCTACCCATTGGTTTGCATGGCAGTAGACCTGGCCTCCTGACTGAGACCCCCCCCCCCCCCGCAGAGACCAGGTCTACCCATTGGTTTCTATGTGCATAGAAACCAATGAGTAGACCTGGCCTGCATGGGGGGGGGGGGAGAAGAAAGCAGCAGCCTGACTGTGCCCGGGAGAGGGGGTGGTGGCGGGGAAAGCGAGCCTGGCCCTCTCTGGGGCCAGGATCACACGGGAGAGGGGGCAGCGGTGGGGAAAGCGAGCCTGGCCCTCTCTGGGGCCAGGATCGCATGGGAGAGGGGGGCAGCGGGGAAAGCGAGACTGGCCCTCTCCTGGGCCAGGATCGCTTGGGAGGGGGGTCGGTGGGGTGGGGAGGCTTGGCTGCGAGTCGGTGAGCAGCCCTCCGGAGGCTGGATTCGCCCCCGGGCCGCCACTTTGACACCCCTGGTCTAGTTCATGGTCCACTAGCTGGTGAAATGTATCTGAAATAGGGCTGTTGAAAAAAAAAATCGGTAAAATTCTGATTCGGCAAAATTCGGCCCGTTTTTATTTGGGAAATGCCGAAGTCTGAACTCCCCCGCTTCTGGTCCGTGCAATTCAGCATGAGATCTGGAGTTTGGGGAAAAATTCGGCCGAATAAAGCCATTAAAAACACAATCGCTCCTTTCCACGGCTCCGAGGGGGCATTTTTGGGGGTAGAGGTCCCAAATTTTCAGCATAGCTTGAGGGGACCCTTCTTGCAAGAATCCCCAAGTTTTGTAAAGATTGGGTCAGGGAGGGCTGAGATATGGGCCCCGAAGGGGTCCCCCCTCCTTAATGTGCATCTCTGACAATGGGGGTTTGCAATTAGCAGAGCTTGCCGCCCACTCCCAAGCTCCCAGCCCCGACAAACAGCTGAGCTGGGGGGAGCAAGGGTGGGGCAGGTGCGAAGAAGTTTGCAAACCATGCAAAGCAACATGTTTGCAGCCATGCAAACCATGCAAAGCAACATGTTTGAAACCATGCAAAGCAACATGTTTGCAACCATGTAAAGCAACACCTGACACCTGGGAGTTTGCAAACCATGGAAAGGGACAGAGGCAGCTAGCTATGCATAAGGAGTAGGAGGGGGTAGAATTTCCCCTTTTGCATCGGACTCAGGACCAGGCAAATGCATTCTTTAAGTCACAATTTGAAAACCAGTTTTGAGCAAACATCAAAATAGACCTAACCAAACTTATGAATGAGGGAAAACCTGAGGACACACAACTGAACCCCCCCCTCAAACCAGAGAGAGAGAGACTCAGGGATCACCCCCCCCCCCGCAGAACAGGCGAAAGCCCCCTTTGGCTTCCCCCCCACTCACAGAAACTTCTCCCTCCCCACACACACACAGACTCTGCTTCCCCCCCACACACACACCCAGGAGAAAAATTATAGAGAAAAGCCCCAAAATGGGTCTTACTGTGGATGTCTTCTGTTCCATCATCTTCGCACCTGCCCCGCCCTTGCTCCCCGCAGCTCAGCTGTTTGTTGGGGCTGGCAGCTTTGGGCGTGGGCAGCAAGCTCTGCTAATTACAAACCCCCATTGTCAGAGATGCACATTAAGGATGGGGAAGAAGACCCAGCTTGGCAACCGATAGGCCGCAGGAGAATGCTGCTTATTAACTGATGGTTATGCTGCTGCGCCGAACCCCAAATTTGCCGAATTTATTCGCCAAACACCCCAAACTCGCTGAATTTGGCTCCCCATTTTCCCGCCTTTTTTGAGTTCAGTTCCATCCGAACTAAAAACCGCCGAATCGGGAAATTCGGCTGTTTTTCGGTTCGGGACGAACCGAAAGCCCTAATCTGAAATGCATTAATTTACTTCACTGATACCTTGTCTTTCTCACCAATGGGGACCCAAAGTGGGTTACATTGGTCTCCTCTCCTGCATTTTATGCTCTGAATAAATCTGTGAGGTAGGTTAAGCTGAGTGTGTATGACTAGGCCAAGGTCACCCAGCAAGCTTCTATGGCACTGTGAGGATTTGAACTAGGGTCCAGCATTCTAACAGCTACACCACATTGGCCAAACAGGTGAAACTTTATGGCAGTCCAAACCAGCATTTGAAATATCAAGGGCAATCCTTGTTAATTATGTCTAACATAACCACTGCTGAACATAAATTTACTTTCCATGGTGGGGTGCAGGGAAGATTCCTGCTCCCAGCATTGACTGCTGCTGTAAGGGGTGGGAGGGGTGTGCTGCCTCCAGCGTTGCCCAGAGGCAGTGATTGAGACTCTGGGGTTGGCTCTTGCAGCATTGTATAGGTGACCCAAAAGTGTTGCTGCCCTGGCACTTGATGCCCTCTTATAAGAGTACCCCACAGACGTCCTTCAGGGGTGGGAGCAGGAAACCTCACTGTGCTCTGCAAACTGCTGGTGTGTAAATTTTTAAGCTACTCTTGAGTCACCTTTCTCCAGAGTTCTCAGAGTACTTTTAACCATGCTCTTTCTCAAAACTGCACTTCAGTGGCTGTCTGTGTGGAAGGTTTTTTTGTATTGAAATTGGCTATTCTGTTGCCTGTTGCTGAATGGATAGTGTGTCTATCTGTGTGTTTCTATTCTTGTATTGCTTTTTCCATTTTGGATGGGTGTTCATTTCTGCCGATTACTATACAATTCATTGTGTGACCAATGTTTTCCAGCACTGTTTTATGATGCCTCAGTCCCTAGGAGTCATTGGAGGAAAACCTAACAGTGCTCATTATTTCATTGGATATGTAGGTGAGTGTGTCAGTTGAATGTTAAGTCTTAAAGGGTGGGAATTCCATTGTATCCCTACTGAGGGAATAGCATTATATTGTGGGTATATACTGTCGCATCTTACAGCATAACTCACCACTTTAAAAAAAGATCTTATCAAAGAACAAACCTCGGTGTATCATCTTGACTTAGTCACAAGCTCTCAGAATAGGCATAGTGAGAAATAATATTGATTGACCTCTTGCGCAAACTGTGTTTCCTTTTTTCTGCTATCTCGCCCAGTCATCATCTGTCTGCAGTAGCACGGTGTAGGCATTATCTTTTCTCTTCCCATATGCAGTCTACTATTGTGTTCCCGTTATAACTTATCCTTGGCTATTTTGTCTAGATGAAGAACTAATCTACCTTGACCCACACACTACTCAGCCTGCTGTGGAGCCAACTGACAGTTGCCACATCTTTGATGAGAGTTTCCACTGCCAACATCCCCCCTGCAGAATGAGCATTGCGGAGCTCGATCCTTCTATTGCAGTGGTGAGAGGGTCTCTGTTGTTGCCTGAGTGCTCTTATCTGGAACAATCTTCCAGCCGATTCCTCTTCCCTGCAAGGTTACTGCAGCAGTGGTGTTCTTTTCTCTCCCCACCCCCTGGTCTTTGCACTCGCCCTGTCTGTTTGCCGGGGCTTTAAGGGAAGAGGGGGAGAGATTTTGAGGTTTTACATTTTATTTTTAGTTTTAACCGGGGGGGTATTTTTTATCTATTACAGTAAGCTGCTTTGAACCATTTGGAAAAGTGGGATATACATGTTTTAATAAATAAAAATATGTATGATAAGATATTCCAGTACAAATATTTTACTTTATCAATAAAGCACATAGGAAATACTCACTTTCTATTTAAAACTTGAACCACTGTCACTTCCATGTTATTAACCTTATCATTCCATGACATTACGAGCAACGCGTCTTTCCATGAATGTATTAGTCCTTGTATCTTCTTTATTTGTAATTCTATTCTGATATGTCAAATAAGGGGAGGGAAGGTGGCATGGTATAGCCTGATCTTGTCAGATTTCAGAAACTAAACAGGGTCAGGATTTGGAAGGGAGACCACCAAGGAAGACTCTGCTGAGGAAGGCAATGGCAAACCACCTCTCTTTCTTGAAGGGTCTTGAAAGCCCCTTATTGGGGTCGCCATAAGTTGGCTGCAACTTGTCAGCACTTTACACACACACAAGACGAGAGCGATTTTCCATACTCTCATAATCCAGTCCATAGCTCATAATATGGGGAGACGGGACACAGAGGATTTCCAAACAAAATGTTGCATGTTGTCTTGTATTCCCAATTCCCAAGTGTGTTTTCTTTGTGTTTGTGTGGGGGTTTCCGCACTTTGTATTCCCAGCGATGTATTAAGAGTTTGAAAATGTTGTAAAAAACATCGCTTTAAAAGGGTTTTTGGATACCACGGCTTATAAATGGTTGGAAGACGTCTTCACAGCTAAAGGGGCCAAACGAAGTGGTGAACAGTATTTTTATAACGTTTTCAAACTCTTAATACATCGCTGGGAATATAAATGCGGTAACCCCCTGAGTTAAGCCAATAAAAGCGATCTCTTTCCTTTTTACAGGGCTTCTTCTGCAACACAGAGGAAGACTTTAATGATTGGTGCCAACAAATCAAAAAGGTCTGTATGTAGCAAGTCTGTTGTGAAAACAGGACAGGACTCATCTGGGTGTCTTACAGTGTGTAAAAATGATCCTGCATTGATAGATCCCACTGGTGGAGCAGGGCAGAATGTAGCAGCTCTTATCAGTCTTTTCCACTGGGATTCTGAGCCTGCTATGCTCAGAGCTTCATGTAACATGTGCTCTGAATGTAAAATGAAGGTGTATGAAGCCATGAGAGAACCACGCTTTAAGTTTTGCCTTGAAATCTAGCAGGTTGGTTGGTTGGTCTTGAGAAGTTAGCTTCATGTTCATTTTGGAAGACTGCAAAGCAAGGAACAGAAATAAGGGCACTTATGTCACTCAGACCATTCTGAGCTGCACTGAAGCTGATGTGTAGCAGAGGGGAGGATATTGAGTTTAGAGAAGCATCAGAGCAGTTTTCTGCAGCTACTGCCTCAGTCAGTTCTTGTCCATTGCTGAGAAATGGTCATGGGCTGGGACACAATAGTGGCCTAATCATCATCAAATAAAGTATATCCACCACAACCTATCTGTAGTACATGGGAGATCAGGTAAGACTAGTGAGCCTACAAAGGCCTGAGTTGGGCAGGGTCAGTAGTCAATTGCCGTTCTGCCTTAAGTATTACGGGAGAATTAAGTGCATTCAAATAATTGGGTGCTGGTCTTTTAAAAAAGAATTACACTTATGAAATATAGTGTTGCTTAGATATGATATAAGTAGTATGTTAGTGTTTGTTCTTACACACTGTTCTTTAGGATATCCATGAACACCTTTTGGTTTCACACATTTGCATTTTTATGATGTTAGTTATCTAGCACTTTAACAAATTCAGTAAAATGTCATCACAGTAACAAGGGCTGAAATGGTCCATTCATTTTACAGGGCACATTAGCTAATTTTGGGATAATCGTGTTCACTATGAAAGCTACAATTCTACTTCCTCAGTCTTTCAAAGTAGATGGGGTTGGGGGGAGGATGCAAAAAAGTCCCAAACCCCTCAAATTAAAATCTTATTTGACTTCAGTGATGCAAATGACCGTTTCAGTTTTCCCAACTAGGAGAGTTAAAAAAACAACCAACCTGAGAGAGCAGTTGGTTAGCTGCTTAGTCATATGATTCACTCAAGTTCTGTGAGGTAGGTTTGTGTGTACTCTGTTGCTTAATTAAACAAATGTGCAGGATTTTTCTTTCTCTTTATAGTTCTTTCATTCCGCTAGTCCTGGGGAAGGGCAATCTCTTCAAGGGGCTGAAGGCTGGCCTTCTGATTGCTACAAATCTCATTTAGCAACTTGTCCAGTTTCTGAGATTTTTTCTGGGCACATTTTTTTAAACATTTCTCAATCATAATGACTAGAAACTTGAGGTGGAGAGGGGAGATGCATTTTGCATCTGGTATCCTCCATCTCAAAGAGTTGGGTGGATGTATTATTTTAAGGGCCAAACTGCAATCAGATTTCCTTTAATGCAGCCATGGAGGGCCATTAATTAAACTGAGACAACTGGGTAGGGGGAAACCTTTCACCATGCCATGTACTTGATCTAAACTCTAAAACAGAAGTAAAGATCCCACCTTGTTTGGCCCTGAAATGATCTGTACTGACAATTGAAGTCGTGACCTTAACAGTGAAGATATGGTCTTGTTCAGCAGCAACCCCTCAAATGTTATCAGATGATATACTTTAAGAAATGGTTGGTAAACATTATTTTCTCCCAACAGTTGTCATTGATCAGGGGAGCCCTGCCAATGTTTGAACTGGTAGAACATCAACCTTCACACTTCTCTAGCCCTGATGTTTTGAATCTCACTCCAGGTAAAATTTAGCTGTAGGGCTTTTAAAAGAGCTGACTAAGGATTATTTTGAGGCCTTTGGCTTTCATGTTGATCCAAACATGTAATTGTTTTGATAGCTTTAGCTTCTTCTTACAATCAGAATATATAAAGACTGAATCTAACATTGATTCTGGATGTTACCTTGAAGAGGTTAGTAGATATTTAAAAGCCCACTGAGGTTACTGTCATAACTTCAGTTTCTTTTGTGGTGAGCCGTCAGAAGCAAGCCTCGCTAGGCAATGGCATTCCGATTTCCTGGAACATAGGGTGGGGTGCTGCATTCACAGATGTGTTCACAGATATCATGTCAGAATCACATGTGGCACCTGAGCCACTGAGTGAGAATCACTGATTTAGGTAACGCATGACTAAAGGGGGTGATCACAACTTCTGCAGACATAAAGCTGTCTATAAAAGCATCTTTCTTCCCAGAAATTCTGTGGTTTCCTTTCTAATACTCTCCCTTCAACATCCATTAATGCTGCACTTAATTTTCCAGAGAAAGCAGTTTTTCCTTGAGAGCTGAAGCAAATTTGCCCTACTTGAAATCATGTTATACTTCTCTATGAATTGTGATGTTGATGTTTAATGTGGATAATTTTGTAGAAGACAGTGTTTGATGGCAAAAAATGAAACAAGCCCATGATAAGTATCTGTCCTTCAATAATATTGAGTGACTTTTATAGTAACTAATCCAGCAAACTTCCCCTTGAATAAGTAAATTACTGAAACAATTTAGGGCTGAATCCCATGGGTCAGTTCCACTGGCTGTGAAGCTTTCCCTTGGTGTAAGGAACATTCCTCTGCTGCAGAAGGCTATTAACAGTAGGACCTCTTACACCAGCAGGAGGCTTCTTGTATCACTGTTAGGGGATCAGACCCATGGGATCCAGCCCCTAATGTTGATTTCGGATTTAGAATCTAAAATCTGAGTGACGTTTAAATTCAAATTTGAACCCAAATTGAGAAATGTGACAAATGTCAGACGTGTAGTTCTAATTTCCACAGTTGTGTCTACTCAGTCTTCCATTGTCGACCAATTTCCTTAATCTTTTTCTAAAATCTTGATCCTAGAATCATGACATATTTTGCTTAAGAGGCTACATCTTAGTGTTTCCCCAACAATTTATAGGACCCCTTTTTAAAATGTATCTTAGGTTTGTTCACCTCTGATGAACAGAACTCTAACCTTCAAGTCCTGTTTCACCTTAAGTCGCTGTATCTTTTAGATTAGAAGGAACACTTATCAGAAAAGCCTCTGTAAGCAAGCAACAGCTGAATGTGTCTGTTTACACATACATCTGTTCCTGTGCTATTTGGGTAAGGGTACAAGTATAATAAAGTTTGTTTTGGCCTTCTAAATCGATTAATGAAGGAAGGGCAAACAGACTCCCGTATCACTGCTGGAGGCACTACATTTGGCCATTAATTCTAACTTCCTTCCAAATGCTTTATCAAAGGAAAAACTAAAATTTTGTGTAGCATGGATCATTTTCCACTTCAAGAAATTAATTATTTAGGGGAGTAACAGCTTTTTTAGCTTAATACAGCATTTTTATATGTCATCATTCTCCAGAATCTTACATAGTAAATATCTGTAGGTATAATGAAATCTGAAATAGGTCACCTGTCTGACCATACTTGCAGGGTTTCTCCCCTCCTTCTTGAGCAAGATTGTTTTGTGTCTGCTCTTGAAACAATGGATGAAAACACATGGTCGCTTTAGCCTTCTTTATTCTGTTTCAGCCAGGATCAAATTTTTCTGAATGCATGTTTTCACCCAACGTGCGTTTGATCCTGGCTGAAACAGGGAATAAAGGAGGCTAAAGCGACCATGCGTTTTCGCCCTCAGTTCAGTGAGTTTCATCTCTTAACACTATCCACTTGTTGATATATTCCCAGGCCCAAATTGGTGATATTTTTTTTTTTTTTTGCTTTGCAGACTCATCTGATGCAGACAGACTGGAAAGATTCTTTGATTCAGAGGATGAAGACTTTGAAATCTTATCTCTTTAAAAAAAATACCAACCATAATAAGCTAACTCTGCCAATTTGTGTTGTGGGGGGAGGGAAGCTCCTTGGAGAGCCTAGGGCTTACCAGCTTTCATAGGTGCTTGTTGACATCCCTGCCTCCCATCCACCCCCAGCATTCTGTGCAGCCTTGGAGCAGAGTTAATTTTCTGCAGTGGGATCAAGAAACGGGTCATCATTAAGGCCTTAATAGCTTTAGTTAGGCTTTCTCAGTGCAAGAGTACCTGCAGGAAATGGATGCAGCGTTTCCTAGGAGCTGAAGATTATTTTTATGCTAGCAGGCCTGAAGGCCCAACAAGAGTAATATTAAAAGCCCTTCTAAGGTGCTTGATTCTTGCAAGTTATCTCTATTATTAGGGAAATTTTACCCTATTTAGTTCTGTCTTTTTGTAGTTTGGTGTGGAAACCAGCATAAAATAATGCCAGATACCTGTCAGATTGCTGTCCCCCTAGTCCTACAGAACAAGTTCTTCATCAGTTGTGGGCCTTTCATACCTGATGGAATATACTACATGTTGCTACTCATGCTTGTTTATCTACCCTATCGTGCTTCCATGCAGACATACTCCTACTTCTGTGTTCTGAAACTGAGAACTATTCAATCTGTGGAGCTTGGGCAAGTGCTTGCTCAGTGAATCAGGCCATTCACAGCAACTCCAGAAGGATGAACTGGCACATTAGCAAGGGTTGTGGCTTTGTTAAACATAGCCAGTATTTGTTGGGTATTTTTCTATTCCATATTAAAAATATGGTGGCTGCTATTTAATAAAATGTGATGGTGGAAGCATCCATCGCACCACTTGAACTGAAAGATCCTCGGCTTCCTCCTTCGATTCCATTTTCTTGTTTTTAGATTCTGATCATGAAATCTGGAAGGCTGTACATGAATAAAAAACAAGTTGTCCTTTGATGACAAAACAATTATTTTAAACACCTGGTTTGGTTAGAGCCACAGACAGGTCCCCTGACTTTCTCAAAACGTTACACAAAGTTAACCTTTTAGTTTTGTGGTGATCTTTTGCTTGTTATCCAGATTTACGTTGTGATTCTCAACATGAGGTTTAAACACAGGGCTGCAGATTTGCCTGTCTGCCTTCTCAAAAAAGAAGCACTTGGTCAATTCTGGCGTGTTAGGAAGGTTAACTTAATCAACACCAACCTAGGATGGAAACTTGGGTTTTGTACTCTTAAACAGTTGCAGGGCTCTGCTGTTTAGCAAGAGATGCAGGGCATGGCTGGATAGGAACTACCACTACACCAAGTGTTAGCTCCATCTGTGGATGCTGCAGGTGGCAAATATGTTTACAAAGCATTATTTCCTGCATTTATGTATAGCACTATCAGCCTAAAGGTGGTAGTAACCATCTATAAATACAGGACTGCATACAGGTGTAATTGGTTTGGCTGCCTTCTAGGCTACCAGAAAGCAGAGGTCTGAACCATGATGCTTATGTCATTATGTTATAACTTGCTGTCTTTCTCTTGCTGGTTTTCCTCTCCTCTTGATCATAGGTTTTTGGAGGGAGGGGAGGCAGAGGAAGTGGGGCTGTGCTCCATTCATCAACTGCTTTCAATTTATACCTGAATAAAACAGGTTAAAAAAAACCTCCAGTGTTCTGGTATTTATGTCTACACTGACACAACAGACTAACTGGAAAGTTAATCAGAACTAAATTCAGTATTACTGCATTCTTGCGTTAAAATGAAAAAGCAATAGCCATTCAGAATTTCTTGCCTCTGAGAAAGCCGGCATAGCATTTAAATCCTTGATATTTTTGTTTATATAATCAATGGGGTTTCAGGTTTTTTTGCAGATGAGATCTACTGTACAACTGCTAAACTAGGCTCCCTTCTATATTACAGTTAAATATATGGAAAACAAATTCAATGTGAGTAGGAAAATGCTCACAAAATCTGGCATTGCTCTATTTAGTTGGCTTTGAAAACCAAATATCTATATAAGATCAGATAAAAGGGAGCTTAAAAAAGAGTATTCATATAAGGTTCTCATCCATTCAGGAATCTATGATATTTAAAAATGCAAATATATCAGCTCAAAGTACGCTACAATTTTGAAAACGCACAAAAAAGTCCAAGAGGATGCCATCATGGTTAAACACAGTCAAGAAAGTTACAAAAGGCAAGACCACTGCCTTCACAAATGGAAAAGTGCATAACTGCTAGCAATAAAATGTAAATTAAGTCAAGGAAGAGAAACATCTAAGGATATAGTAATTAATATTCAAATATCTCAGAAATAGGAAGCCAGGTAGAAGCAGTAGAACTCATTTTGAAGTACTGAAAAAACATCGGGAAACCACAAGCAAACAATTTTGTGTCCTCCTTCACTGTAGTAAGCAGATCCATGTCATATCAGCCCCTCTTACCAGATTATTGGATGGTAGCCACCATACTATTTTTTTTAAATCAAAAGGTATGCTAGTAAGCACAGAAAGTCACATGAAGATATTGTTTTATGTTCAGCACAGTGAATTTTTTTTTTCATATCCAGAATGCCAGATCAAGTTGATTAGAAAATAGGGCACAGGGCAGCCTAAAGAAAGTATTTGATCACGATACGTAATTAGCTTGCAGAATTCAACCAAAAGATGTAGCAATGGCTCTAAAAATCAGTAGACAAATCATGGAAGACAAGTCTATGCTGTGAGACGAATACAACCAACAATTATGTTACACAACATCAAAAGGCTGTCACACAAGGACCCTGCTTGTGAAGCGCCTGCAGTAGTTACCTGGCGTCTGTTGCAGACAGACTGGTGAGCTAAAATGGCATTGATCTACTGCAGCACGGCAATTCTTAGGTTCATACATATGTATATGGAGTTGGCACAAGACTTCAACCCTTTATACATTATTTTTTCCTAAGCTGTCCGTATCTTCTTTTAACCTCAGGGCTTCATCACACATGACCCCCCCCCTTTTTGGCCATCAAATTGCAGCCAACTTAGGCAACCCTTGGGGTTTTCGCGGTAAGAGAAGTTCAGAGGTGGTCTGTCATCGCCTGCCTTTGTGTAGCAACCCTGGACTTCCTTGGTGGTCTCCCATCCAAATACTAACCAGGGCCGACCCTGCTTAGCTTCCAGGATCTGATGAAATCAGGCTATCCAGGTCAGGAAGACTTTCCTATAAAGATAATTTTCATATAAGAAACATCATACATTGCAGATCAAATTCTTGAAGCATTTAGAGAATACTATGCCTCTTTATATACATCTTAGAATGTATCAGATGAGAAATTAAATAGTTGTTTTTTCAACATATTAAGTTTCCTGTTGTTATTCAAGAATATAGAGTACCTACATACCATGTGCTGGTAAAGGTTGCATATATATTTTGCTCTCTGCTCATGGGTTGAGCAGCAGATGCATCTACATTCCACAGGCAGGAAAAAGTGGCCCTAAGTCAGCTCCATATGACTGGAAACTCTGATTTAGCAATCACTGAAGTGGACATTTTCCACAGTATTTTAAGCTATCCTTTCAAATACATAGTGTCTTTAGAAGATATCCATGTGACTAAAAGACATTTATTGGTACATCTCTTGCCCCTTACCAACAAAATAATGTAAACATTTATATAAATTATGGGTGTAGAAAACAGTAGCCACTGTCTATTGAAGCATAAGTCTCTATAAACTAGTAATACAGTCTTGGTCCAGTGTTCATGCAACTGCTCCAGTTAAAGCCCCTCCAAAATAGCTTCCAAGATAAGATCAGAGTTTCTTTTACCAAACAGGTGGAAGTTAGATTAAAAAATCAGGATTCTAACAAATCATACTGGCCTGTAGAAGCAACTACAGACATAAACATGGTGGGTAAAGTTGAAGAGCGGAGGTATTAGCTACATGAGGATTGACCCACGAAGATGAAGTGGCAGAACAGTTCTATTTCCACAATTCTCCTATGGGTGTGTGTTGAGCCTCCTGCATGGCCTCCTCCGCAAAGGATTTAATTTCGTCATGTAAATCTTCTATGTTCTTCGAAGCATCAATCACCTATGTCCAAAATAAAAACATGAAAATGTAACAGTCTTCAAGCATTGCTCAACTAAGGAGGAAATGTCAGTGGAAGAATTTCTGAAGGAGATATCTACTGCATGGTATATTCAATAGCCTATTATACTTCTATTAC
Source organism: Euleptes europaea (assembly GCF_029931775.1). Taxonomy (NCBI): domain Eukaryota; kingdom Metazoa; phylum Chordata; class Lepidosauria; order Squamata; family Sphaerodactylidae; genus Euleptes; species Euleptes europaea. The sequence continues at coordinate 44,646,368 of NC_079316.1, forward strand.
ATCAATGCAAAGATTGAACATTTCCCCACTTGCATATAGTTGCTGAAAAATTCTAGACTATTAATAAATTATAAATTAATAAATTAAAGACTTAAAATTATTACTGCAAATGTTGATGCCTGATTGATTAAGCTAATGTTGTTACTTTCTGATTTTTAATGTCTTTTTAAACTGTTTACCACTTTGAGGACACTAATTGAGCAGAAAGGTGGGATAAAAATGTTTTTTAAAACCTCAAAAATAAACGGTGGAAAGGTGGACTACACATGGCTTAGGTTTACCTATACTGGTTTTGCAATTTTCTACTTTCCTTCCATTCCTCACCCCCTCCCAGATGGGGGAGCAGCACAGCTTCATTCTACATCAGCCACCTCACACTGCCACAAAAGTGCAGCGCTACAACTCCCAGCCCAGAGAAATGCAGGGCTACAGCACCTGACACACAGCTCAATTACCCTTCTAGTGTGAAAGAGCCAATACCCTGTTAAGGACATAAGACAGTTAACTATGAGCACATCCAATAGAGCACTATACACCTCTGGATTGGTAAATAGTTTTCGTTCACACACTTTTAGAATTTAATTTGCCTATGGTGGCTTTGTCCATCATTTGTTTTACAAGAGAGAGATATTATACCCACAGCTGCCATTCTATACCATTGGTCCACATGACTGGTACCCATGTACTCTAATTTTCTGATCAGAACACCCAAGGGAAGAATATGCACATAGAAGCCTCTGCAGATGGCATTACGCACAGTGAAATCAATGCATGTAAAGGGGGGAGCAGACACATGCGCCTTGACCTCCTACATACAATCACTAGAATGAGCACTAAGTCTATGCATGTACAAAGTGTGCACATGTGGGCCCCATCTCCACATTCGAGAAAGAAGTGTTCCCATAAGAGCCAGCGTGGTGTAGTGGTTAAGAGCAGTGGACTCTAATCTGGAGAAGCGGGTTGGTTTCCCCACTCCTCCACATGAAACCTGCTGGGTGACCTTGGGCTAGTCACAGTTCTCTCAGAACTCTCTCAGCCCCACCTACCTTACAAGGTGTCTATTGGAGGGGGGCGGGGAAGAGAAGGTGATTGTAAGCCACTTTAAGATCCTTAAAGGTAGAGAATAAATGGGGTATAAAAACCAACTCTTCTTCATGGGGAGAAAGTTATGTTTGTACACTTTGTAACAATTATTAGACTGTGCTTACAAGCCATAAATCACAGGTAGGCAGGGGGTGGAATCAGCATGTTTGTGCACAACCCCCACTTTAATTTCAAAGTATGTAGTGTTTGCAGAAGGCTGGAAACTAATATCTACTATAGCTCAAGCTGCATTTTTTAACTCAGGAAGAAGAAAAAGCCAAAGGCAGCCACCCATTCAGTGTGACGAGGCTATGGGCAATCATCCTGCGAATATTCTGCAGCACTTATAATTTCCTTTTCTGAACTGAATTTTAAACAGTGTTTATTGATTACTTTTCCATTCACTAAAGCGGATTTATACTGTTTTGTCCCAACTTATTTTGTTATGCCAAATTACACTGTCTTGGAGCTGGCTGACAGTTTGGCAATTTCTTCATCTCAGTCATGGAAAGATAATTCCATACATCATAATTAGATTCCCCCCACCAAGACTGTAAATATTTTAATTTCCTAGAAGAATAATTTTGGCTTGGAAATGTCACATGCTCTCTGAATCTTTCCCTTACTTTCCAGTTTAAAGTCTTATCTTTCATCAGATGATAGTAGCTCTGTAGAACTTTCTCCTGAAAAGATCTGTCCTCATATCGTTCATTTCCAAAGTCTCCACGTTTGGCTGCTTCAGATGTGCACAGCTGAAGAAAGAGAATCAAGTCTGGCTTTGGTAGCCCTGTATCAGGTTGCTTACACCATTCCAAGGAGAAGTTCTGAGAAAGAAAAATGAGAGATGTAGGAAAATAAGAAAATGAAGCTAATGTGATATAAAACAAAGGCTCCAATCCTAAGAACACTTTCCTAGGAATAGCAGCCCATTCCTGAGCTTTTGGTGGCCAGGGATGGCGTGACCGAGGCGCTGCCGCGGCACCTCCTAAGCCATTCCTCAGCCACCTCATTGAGAACAGCGATGCTGTGGCTGCAAAAAAGCAGTCGCAGCAACGCCATTCTCCCTGCCGGTGTGCTGGGCTGAAAGGGGACAGGAATCTGCCTACTGACAGCTCTGCCCCCCCCGCCCCCCGCACGCCCCAGGAACGCCTCCCAGATGGAAGGCCCAGCTGGCGTCCCTGGGTGGTGCTGCCATGGCAGTGCTGGGAGACCGGCATCCGGGCCTCCCTGCAAGCGTTGAGGCCACTCACCACGGTGTAAGTAGCACTGGTATGGGGGGCAGGGCTAACGCTGGCGCAGCCCCTTTTTGGCCTCCTGAGGACTTTTGTCCTTGGAGGTCAGGAATGGGCTGTAGGTCTCATTGAGTAGACCTCCTTAGAACTGCTCCTGCACATAGACTTCTTAAAACCCAGTGGAAGCTAAGCATCTTACCTGTAAGCAGAACTGTAGGCCAAAACATTATAAATGATACAATTAAAAAGTCATTACAGTTATCAAAAATAATCTTGGCTGGATTCACAACTATGGTATCATGGTATACCTTGCCTTCAAAACAATCTTAAAACAGCAAACCTGATGCAATGGGGAAATAAACTAATATTTATTAACGTGCAGAGTTTATCTCCCTTCATTTGTGCATTTTGTTTCCACCCATTGCTTTATATGGGAACACATGGACACAAAAATAAAGAAATGTGGATGCCACCAACACATCTAGATTGGGCCTAACATTGTAATGTTAATATACACATTTGAAAAGATGGGTATAAACCTACAGAGCAGAGGTTCCCAAACGTTTTGAGTCGCTTTTCCGGAGAGAAATTCGTCACGGAGCACTAATTTTCACCTAGCACCTATATACTAAATCTAATGACAATAGTATTTTTCTTTCCAAACTCTTCACGGAGCACTAGGAGATGTTTCACAGAGCACCAAGTGCTCCACAGAGCACCGTTTGAGAACCTCTTGCTATAGAGCATATCTGATGAAGCAGCATACAGGGTGTGCAGAAACTTTCTAAACAAGAGGCAGCATGTGCAGTGGATGGAGTGTTTGGACCTGGATTAAGTTAAAAATATGTCTAATGCCACCCAGTAAACTGTGTGGATTAAAAATTCTTTAAACACCACCCAAGCCAATGTAGTGAAAAATCCATGCAACAGGTACATGCCAATCTGATGACTTTTGACTATTACTTTTAATTCTGACACCTACCTCCTTAGCACTTGTGAAGGCCACCCCAGAAAAAGCATATCTGTCCACTACCAGAGTGATACCTTGATTTAGCTTCTGTTTAATTAATGGCCTGAAAGAAAAAGAGAGAGCCCTATGAGAGAAAAGCCAAAATGTATAAGGTTGAAACAAAGCAAACAGTTACTCGTTTTCTCTAAGATGTCATTCTCTTACAGTTCTTATTTAAGAATTAAGGAAAGCAAACAGTATAACTTTTGATCAAATCTCAGACATTCAAATTAAAATTTGCTAGGCAAAGACTAAAACTATGCCAGTCTCCAAGCCATCTATTTACTTTGGAACAACATTACAGCTTCAAGCTCAACACATGTAATTAAAATACCCATTAATATATTTTCATGGTATTTGGTGGCCAAACCCTTCAACTCCACATTAAGACAATCAATGGACCATAAATGGGGAAAATACGGGAAGCACAAATTCCCCTTCTTATCAAAATAACTGGCAGCTCCCCCACAAAAACACAGGTTAGAAGCTTATATATTACCTATGAATCAAGAAACTATATGTATTCTAGACTTATGTAATGACTGTATCGGGACTGTAGGGGGAAACTGTGGGAATGTAATTTAGACATTCTGGGTTCTAAAAAATTTTTTGGTGTAGTATGTGCAAATTTCTTCTATGTTAAGATGGGCTAATATTTTTTCAATGCAACCTAACTTGAAAGCAAGCCAAATCGCAACTGGAAATAGATCCACAGCTATTGACAGACTTATCCTTGCTCCAAGAAAGACTGACACAACAATGAATATTTGATATTTGTAGAATACAGGAAAATACAAAATTCCTATAACTGAGACCCCTGAATTCATAATTATTCCAACCCCCAAAAGTAAATGTTTAATGCTAATGGCCTAAAACTGGATACTCTAGTTAACAAGAGTCCTCTTTACACTTGCTCCCAGCGATTAGCAGAAAATAGCAGATGCACTGTGTGGTCCTCCAAGTTGTTTTTCATTTCCAAGTAGGAACTTATTAGCCGTCCAATTTCTGTTGTCCTTTCTGCAATAAAAGAAGAAAAGAATATACTAAGACAAACCTCTACAAATCCTGTTGTCTTTTCAAAATGCACACAATTGAAATAACAGCCGTAACAGAAAAGTTGTGTGTGTGTGTTAAATGCCGTCAAGTTGCTTCCAACTCATGGCGACCCTATGAATCAACGTCCTCCAAAATGTCCTATCGTTAACAGCCTTGCTAAAGCACCCTTAAATCTTACTAAAGGGTAGCAATTTCAGCCTATTCTTCACTCCCACTGTGGATGCCCACTTTGCCTTCTTATGGTATTCCTAAACTCTACTGACCCACAGGAACAGCAGAGATCTTGAAGGATATTGTGCGTCCCACCTTTGATGGGGTTCAGCTGCCACTTGCTGACTCCATTAAGAACCTAAGGGCCATACTGGATGCAACATTACTGCTGGAGAAGCAAGTTAACACATCTGCAAAATTCACAGTGGGGAGCCGTGTTAGTCTGTCTGCAGTAGTAGAAAAGGGCAAGAGTCCAGTAGCACCTTAAAGACTAACAAAAATATTTTCTGGTAGGGTATGAGCTTTCGTGAGCCACAGCTCACTTCTTCAGATACAGCTAGAATTAAAGACAGATGGATTCACATTCTAGCTGTATCTGAAGAAGTGAGCTGTGGCTCACGAAAGCTCATACCCTACCAGAAAATATTTTTGTTAGTCTTTAAAGTGCTACTGGACTCTTGCCCTTTTCTACATCTGCAAAAAACTCTTCCAACTTGGTTTAGCCCAGAAGATGCCCCCTACCTTGACTTAGCTGATCTAGCCACCTGGATATCACCATGCTGACATCAACACTAGACTACTGTAATGCACTCTGTATAGGTCACCTCAAAGTCAACTTGGAGACTCCAGTTGGAGCAGAATGCTGCAGCTCGGCAGAGCATGCATATTACTCCTGTCTTACAATCAATCCATTTGCTGCCCATGAGTTACCAGGTTCAATTCAGGGTATTGGCTATCACATACAAAGCCTTTTATGGCTTTGGACCCTCATATTTGTGGCACTCCCTCTCCACCCCCATGCTCCACCATGTCAGTTTTGTTAATCTGAGCAAGGTCTTCTGCAGTGCCAAACTGCAAACGGCAAGATCAACAACTGCCCGTACACATGCATTCTCTGTTGTAGCCCCCCCTTATGGAATAAAGTCAAGAAGGCTCCCACTCTTCTGTGGTTCTGCAATCTTTGCAAAATGGAATAATTCTGAAAGCTTTACATATACAATGTTAAACAGCATATTATTAACTGGGGTTATTACTTGCTGCACTTGCAATTTCATACCATGGTTTCAAAGGAATACAAAGGAATGAAGGGGGAGGTGAACCCACATAGAAGACAACCCAAATGTTCACATATCTATCCAAATTCCCAGTGTGAAGTTAAGGGAAGCATAAGGCTCCAGGTTTTAGCTTACTGTGACACAACTAAGCCCAAAGCTGTTCAAAACCTAGTAGCGAAAACACATTAGAGGGGACATCTTTCCTCTTCCTTATCAAGATTCCTCTATTCACAACTGCACGATAAGCAGAAAAGCGGTAGGAGGTGAAACTTGTCCTCCCGCCCCCCCCGGAAGGCTGCACATGTTGACTGTCAGCCTGCAACTGCCATGCCGCTTGGAAAGGTAGCTACTTCTATACCACAATCCCGATGCAGAAAAGGAAGAGGCATGTTCCCGTTCTGCAGCCGCCCCGGCACCCCACACGTACCCGGGAACCTGAGAAGCTCGGCCTGGTGCCCCCCTGCCCGCAGAGCCTCCACCAGCCTCCGGCTCTGCGTGCTTTTGCCGGCTCGGTCCACTCCCTCCAGCACGATCAGCGCCCCTCGTCTGCCGGCCATGACGCTCTTCAGTCGCCGCCCGAGAAACCACAAAGCGGGAAATCAACCGAGGCGACTTCCCGCGCTGGGACGCGGCCGTAGAAAACGGTCCTCCCGGCAGCTAGAGCGGTCACGGTGTTACCATGGTGACCAAAGCGTCGACGCCGCCGCTCGAAGCACACAGGCCGCCCCTGGGTGGATCGCTGGAAACGGAGGGAGGGGCGGCCGTTTCCTTCCTGCGCAATAGAGGAGGGAAACATTAGGTTGGTGCGGCGAAGGTGGACAAAATTATCGCCTTGTGCTGGCCAATGGCCGTAACAATAAATGTAATGTAATGTCTCGCCTTTCTGCTTGAAGCAAGGTGCCGGGAACGAGAAAAAAAACCAAAATAAAAATGCGAGATCCCAAAGTTGCCTGTTTGACTGCTGCATCGACTGTAGCTTTTTGCTAATCACATAGGAATCAGTCCTTATCTTCATTTTGACCTAAGCATATTTTGCTCAGGACGGCAACCTAGTAAAGTGTTGTCAAAGGCTTTCACGGTCAGAGTTCATTGGTTCTTGTAGGTTATCCGGGCTGTGTGACCGTGGTCTTGGTATTTTCTTTCCTGACGTTTCGCCAGCAGCTGTGGCCGGCATCTTCAGAGGAGTAACACTGAAGGACAGTGTCTCTCAGTGTCAAGTGTGTAGGAAGAGTAATATATAGTCAGAAAGGGGTTGGGTTTGAGCTGAATCATTGTCCTGCAAAAAGTAGGACAATGATTTTGCAGGACAATGATTAGTCACTTTTTTGCAGCATCTTTGAGAGCATTAGTATTGTAGTGGAATTTTATGCAGGTTTACTCAGCATAACACCCTATATAATTCCCATTTATATGTGCCCAAGATTGGACTGCTAATGTGCCATCAGCTTTTGTGAACCAGAGATCAAAAGAGGCACAGAAGAACAAATATGTGTATCTTGGTTAGACTGCTTTTAAAAATGCGATTTATCAGGGCCAAATAATATGGACCTTTGGAGGTTATGTAAAAAAAAGCAAACCTTAACCGCGTGGAATCGAGGCGTGGGGGCAGAGACTCCGGCAGATAGAGTCGTCTCCCGGGAAAAACAACGGAGGGAGTGGATTTTGAGAAGAAAAAGGCCCGAGGAAATAGTGAAGCCGCCTCTTACGCTGACAGCCTCCCGAGACTGCTTTCCATTCAGTCAACAACACACGGGGGAAACTGTCACAGGCACTCGCCCCGCAACACCCACGTGTTCGAGGACACGTAACTTGGAGCCGAGCGCCAGGCGCATCCCTTCCAGAGGAAGGCAAAGGCGTCTTGACCCCGTTGTGGTCCCCAGTGGGCCACGCCCCCTCATTGACATACGACCGCCGCTCAGCCAATCGACGGCGGCACCTCATGACTATGGAATGAGAGTCGCCCGGCCATTGCGAAGCCGCCCGGGTGACAGCACCGAGCGCGGGCCGAAGGGTGGGCGTTGGCTGGCTGGCGCGGGATGGCGGCGGCCGCCTTGTACTTGGAGCACTACCTCGACAGTGAGTGAGCGCGGCGCTTTTGGGGAGGGCGCGTTGGCCGGCCGGGGGGGGGGGCGCGCCAGCCGCTGCATTTGCGTCAGAGACCCGGTGGGGGGCCGCGAGCGAGGTTTCGTGCTGCGTCACTATTACGCGAAGGGACGGGTCGCAGCGCCGCGGGCGGGCGGGCGAGGCTGCAGCTACCGCCCTCGGCCACCAGGGGCCGCTTCGGGCCTACTGCCCGTCGTCCCCCCCGCCCTGGCCAATGGTCAACAGAGCAGCTTCCCGGGACCTTGACCCAGGGTTTCCAACGGAGGGTTGCCAGCTCTCTTCTGGCACAGTTCCTACTCCTTTTAACAGGTGTGTGACCTGTAGACAGTCGGGGGGCGGGGCTGAGGAGAGAGAACTTCTGCAGGGGGGGAAAGGGTAATTTCAGTATTTTCTCCTGTTCAATCACGTGTCTTGCAACAACTTGAACTCTCCAGACTGCATCAGAGGGGTTCCTCCTAAATCTGCCATTCCCTGTCTGATAAAAATAAGCAGACTCTCACCACTTGCAGGATATTAGAAAGTGCAGACTGGAAAGTTCCAGATGCAAAAGTATTCAAGTAGCCAGAAAAAGATCCTTGCAGTGGCATCCTAAGCAGACTTACACCTTTCTAATCTCCTCAACTTCAGTGGCATTAAAAGGTGTAACTCTGCTTAAGGTGGCACTGCTAGCCTTTCCATATGCTGGGCTATCAGGAAGGTACAGCCTCGTGCTCCCTCATGGCCTGTTTCAGACTCACAAGAGTCTTGTACTTTTCAGACAGAGAATCTTTAAGAGGGGCACTAAGGTTGGTGGTGGACCACCTGACCATATCTTCTTCCCAGTTTTTGGTCCCAGCACAGAGCCAGGGGTATTAGCTAACTCAGAAAACCATATGCAATGTAAAGAGCAAGCAGCTGGCAATGGCTGACATGGCAGCTTGGAAGGGCTTATATATTTTTGTTAGCTGTAGTTGGCTTATCAGCTAGCTATTTTGTATTGACTGCAGGTGCTCTGATTTTGCATTTCAGGCATCGAAAACCTCCCCTGTGAGCTCCAGAGGAACTTCCAACTTATGCGTGAACTGGATCAGAGAACGGAAGGTGTGTTCAAATGTTCTGGGTCACAAATCGAATCTGTAATGCTGTGCTGTACTCACATTAAGAGTTGCATGGAGCTGAGTGAATGGGCATTACTCAGTTTGCTTATCAAATCAAAAGTGAGAAGCAGCCAATAGCAGGGGTTCCTCACCTGCTGGGCCAATCATTCCCATGCAGTTTAAGGATGACAGGGTACAAGTCTAACGGAGGAGTGTTTTCAGCTTGAGTTGTCTGACAGTGTTTAGCATGACAGTATGACTTCATTCTGGCTCAGCTTTTGAGTCAGACACATTATGCTACAGATACCAGATGTGGATTTGCAAGTAGGCATGGGTTTCTGCCCAACAATATTAATTTTATGATATTACTGAACAGCCAAAATTGTGGTCTTCAATCCCATGCAAGGGTTTTGTGTGCTTGCAAAGAGATCACTGCTGGTGAGTTGAGGAGCTCAGATGATACGGTAAGTTTTTAGAAGCACATTAAAATACAACACAGAACAGTAACAATAAACTAGCAATAAACCACTGGTGTAGTGGTTAGGATGTTGGAGTAGGATTTGGGAGATGCAGGTTTGAATCCCCATTTCCATTGAAGCTTGCTGGGTAATCTTGGGCCCACTGTATACTCATTGCAACCTACCTCACAGGTAGGTTGTTGTGAGCATGAAATGGGGAGGGGTAATTATGTCTGCTACCCTGAGCTCCATAGAGGAAATGTGGGATAAAAATGGATAATTAAAATATATAATTCAAATGAGCATTCAAATAATTGGGCGGGGAGGAGGGAAGTGAAATTGATTTACTACAATAAGAGTCAGTCAAAATTAGAGACTCAGAAGAGGAAAAGAAAAAATATCAATAGAACAGTCAACAAAAAGCTTGAGTAAAGCAAAGCATTTTTAGTAGGCAATGGAAACTCAGATGATTTGGTACTAAGTAGATGGTTGCCAGGTGGGAGTTCCAGAGTCAAGCAGCAACAACAGAAAAGGTCTGCCCACCTTGACTCAGGAAGTGGAGGCACACACAACTGGTCCTTTGTAAATGCTTTTAATTTATGGTCAGGTTTATATAGGAGCACTGCCTGACCTTTCTTTATAAAAACAACTGCATGGATTTCTTGTTTTCTTAAGGAGGTATGTACCTCGTCTGTGTCAAATCTGCATTTGTAACTTTTATTCTGATGCTGACAGAACATGATTTGCACAGTCTCTTTAGTTTACTAAATGAGCAGGTTTTTATACAGTTAGCGTTAAAAAAGCATATTTCCATGTATCAGCTATGCAAATGTAAATTTGTGGTTTAAAATCTCTGTGGAGAGATATTTCTTTCATGGATTCCTAAAGTATGTTCCTTTTGTAAACCATGTCACCTGATGCTAAATGAGTTTACTCAGAGATGTCTGATAGAATTCAGTGGGATTTACTCCTTAGTCTATGTGGCTGGAATTGCAGCCTCCCTTTCTTACACATACCATTTCCTTTTGCCCTTCAGACAAAAAGGCAGAAATTGACACTCTTGCAGCCCAGTACATTTCTACAGTGAGGAGTCTGACCTCAGAGCAGCGGGTGGAAATTCTGCAGAAGATACAGAACGCATACACAAAGTGTAAAGAATACAGCGATGACAAAGTGCAACTGGCAATGCAGACCTACGAGATGGTAAGATTAGACAGATGGAATATCTGTGCTGTGCAACGAATAAGCCAGCCTCTGTGGGTTTATTTTTTCTCATGTCTACTCTTATGGCTTGTATCACAAACTGGAGTCTTTTTAGATATCTAGTAGCTGTAGGCTGAAAAGGGAATGGCTGTTCTATTATGCCAGTTTATACTATACATTCTTTATTTTCCCGCAAAACCCTTCTGGATTGGACTGGATTTGAGCTCTGTTCAAGGATGTGGTCTTTCTGTGCTTGATTTTTTACCATCTGAAAGTGACAGGGCGAAAACAGATGTTAAAAGTAGAATGTCGAGTATTGCCAACCAACTGGATTTGCTGGCTGCACATTCATCAGAATTCTCTCTGCAGTTGCATTTTCTAAAACAAGCTTATGACTGTTATGTTGGGGATGTTAGTACATTGTTGGGAGGCAGTTCTGCTTTGCTGGGAGTTAGTGAATCTCACTGCTTTGAGATTCCAGATGATGGGAGTCTTATTTCTTGAAGGCTGATGCAATTAAACTACCTATTTTTATGTGCCTGTACATATGTGGGGAGTGCAATGTGTGCTTACCAAGTTGATGAAAGTTGCAATCGGGAGAGGCATGCACAAGGCAGTACAATGTAGCAAAGTTACATCATTATAAGGCCATAGAGTTAGCAGAGTTGCACTCTTCTTAGACATGCAGTGATACAGACCTTACTGGTTGTAGAGAAAAGTGTGAAGCTGGCTCCCTACTCTTCTCTCCCTCCAGTAGAAACTGCCTGCAAGTGACATATTTGTACTGCCATAGAATCTCTGGACAGTCAGCTAGCAGCTAAGGCTAAAATCCCTCTCCTACCAGCTTATGGCTAGTATAGGCAAGTTGGCAGGCATATACTCAGTGATTAATACAGGAGAAAGTGTCTAGAGAGTGTGAATTATATAGCAATTCACTTAAGCTGTGAAGCTCATGTCTGCCAGAAGTTGTTTTTTGAGGATTTTATGCAGCTAGTGATTTCTCTGTAATGCAGGTAGACAAGCACATTCGCCGCCTGGATGCTGACTTGGCACGATTTGAAGCTGATTTGAAGGATAAGCTGGAAGGCAGTGATTTTGAAATCCCTGGAATGCAAAATCTGAAAAGTGAGTACATTGTGACCAGTATGGTGTCATTCTGAGTAATCCCTTCTGACCTGAAATATTTTTTATGATGCATGTTTTCTGAGTTGATACCCTGCCTTTCTTTTCTAGTGAGATTTTTTCCTAATGCATTACAGAATGGTTCTACTATAGAAAGCATACTGGGACTCACAGCAGGGAGTAAAGGAAAAAAACAAGGGAAGTTGGACTGAAACAGGCCATATTTTTTATTACTTTTAGCATCCATAACTTTCACATAAAGTGGGTGGTGCCCTATGCACACAACATATGTGGGAACAGCCTGCTGGCCTTGCCCCCCTGTTCATGACCGAGGGTGATGACCATGCCCCCTCCTGTGTCTACACATTCCTTGCACATGGGCACAAGGACTACATGCATATAAGCTGCATGTGCACAAGGGATATGTCTGCCCTGTGATCAAGAACATTAAAAAGCAGCACTCTTGCCTGCGATGGAGCATATCTGCATTCACCTTGTATGTATGTAGGTAGGTAGAGTGAGCTCACTTGGTTGCAAGTGTGGGTGGGGGATAAGCTTTGTACCCCCCGTGCCCATTCTGTTCTCATATACATCATTGGTACAGGGGTAAAGTGGCATTGGAGATTGAGGGGAAGCGTACATTAGAAGTGGGGTCCATTTTACTGACTTCTTTGTTCAATAAAGTCTGGAAACGGACATGTAAAAATACCATTAAGTGTCTTGTTTTAATCATTAGTGGTGTTTCAAAACAGCAGTGGTATAAAAACACTGAGGTTTTTTCCCCCTTACCATATGGTTAACCAGAAATACTTGTCTTTCAGAGGGGCGAACTCAGAAAGATAAAAAAAGTTCCCGGGGTCGAGGCCGACGAACATCTGAGGAAGATGCTCCAATAAAAAAGAAACCAAAACGAAGGTACAGCTCAGTGTCTGGAATCTAGAGTCTGCTTAAGAGCTGTCTCAGTGATTTCATCAGCATGTACATGAAAGTTTATTGGCTGCCATTAAATAAGAGCCCAAACATTTGTTATCTGTGGAAATACAGTTTAAATTACTGTTAGCGTAAAGCATGTTTTAAGTGCTAGCCAAGCCAATGTGACCCTTTGGAGGGCTTTCCTAGGAGTACAGCTTTAATTCTCAGAGTAGTCCTCTTTCAATCGTGTTACATGCCTTGCTTTTTCCTAGCCATAGCTATCATATGTATTTGCCATTGCTTTTATTTATTACTTAAAGTGTTTATATTGACAGTGCAATGTTGGTATTGGTGTTCGCTTTAATGAATTTCTTATCTGAGATACTTATTGCATTTTACTAACGCTGATCATTTCTCTTGCTCCACCTCTGCTGAGAATATCAATTCCATACCACTTCCTGATAAACAGGATGTGTTCTTGAAAGTCTGAGTCAGGAGCCTCATTTTATTATTTTGTTTCTAAATGGCACCTTGAATAGAATTGTCTCTTTTCACATTCCATTGAGTTTTTGTTGGTTTGTGTTCCTCTGAGATTTGCCTTCCTTGGTAGCAGCCAGATCATCCATTTCTGCTCTTCAAACTATACATGAACCCATAAGGAGTTCTAGTTTAGGTAGGGAATGTACTGTTTGAAACTACTAAGAAACACTGGGATTTACTCAGTATTCATTTGTATTGATTCCACTGCAGATCTGAATTAGCTGAAACTATCCTCACTGTTCATCCTTCGGATGTCCTGGACATGCCAGTGGATCCCAATGAGCCCACGTATTGCTTGTGCCACCAAGTATCCTACGGAGAAATGATTGGCTGTGACAACCCAGATGTAAGTTTTGAAATCTCAGAAGTATATATTGGGCTGGGCACGCAGCCTCTCTCCATCCCCAGTCAAACATCATTCCAAAGTATTTCCCTCATTAAAAAAAATTGTCTGCTTTTACTTAAGACCCAGATCCTGGCTGGTGCTGTACATCTAAGGCAGAATCATATGGTGAGAAAGATGTACCAAACATTTCAGGTTTGCTCCACCTGTCGGATGTGCCATAGAAATAAAGTAAAACAAGGGCCTATTTGTGCTGCCATTTCAGTTCATGGCCTTCAGATGCCACCTATTCAGATTGCCTCTGGCATTTTTCCTTCTGTGCCCTGACGGAGTCATGTACAACATTTTTATTCCACGGTGGAGACAAGCGCAGCAGTGTTGGGCTGTAGTCAAGATCCAATGCAAGACTCACAGAATCCAAAGCTTAGTCCAAGGTTCTTCAGGAGGCTGGAGCTGGAACATAGGCTCGGGTTGTATATTGTAGAAGTAGGATTGCAGCATGTGTGTCTTCCAGAATTTGTAATTTTATTCAGCCAGAACTTGTGTCATGGAAAAAGGGGCAACACAATACCTGTGAGAGGGAAAAGGCGTAGGGAATGATGGGGAAGAGTGCAAAGCAGCTCCATCCAAATAACCGGTAGAAGCTCCTCCTGACTTATCCAGGTCCCCAAACATTAAAAAAAAAAACCTACCTTGCCATTTGGAAGCACTTATTTACCACAAATAGTATGCAATCTTTAACTGAATTTTAATGTAGAAGTTAACTTTGATAAGGAACTGTCTCCCATATCTTTTTTCCTGGACAGCATTGGGTTTCCATTTCAGTCAGGGATGATGGGGAAGGGAAAAGTCCACGAAGGTGGTGAGTTCTGCCTGAAGGTGACAGTCTCTGTCTAGTGTGTAGGAATTCTGTCCGCTAACTACAAGTTACATGGCAGCTCTGAGTAATGAGAACCTGGTGGTCCCTACCCTGTTGGAAAATAGAGGGGATGATTTACATTGGAGAAAGGGTCTTGGAAGCTGTGGTGGAAGGGAATGCTCAACCTTCCTTTTGCTTTTTACCCTTTCTCCTGGGGAGGGACCGTGCTCAGTGGTAGAGCACCTGCTTGGCATGCAGAAGGTCCCAGGTTCAATGCCCTGCATCTCTAGTTAAAGGGACTAGGCAGGTAGGTGATGTGAAAGACCCCTGCCTGAGACCCTGGAGAGCCACTGCCGGTCTGAGTAGACAATACTGACTTTGATGGACCTTGATGGTCTGATTCAGTATAAGGCAGCTTCATGTGTTCGTGTGTGTTCAACCCATCAGTGCTCCACGCCTATTTTTACCTTGTAAACACAGGTCCAGACTGCTGTAGTGGTCACAGTGGAGAGATGTTTGGGTGAAGCTTTGGAGGAAAAATGGCTAGCATGAGAAAGATTAAGCATTCCCTTCCATCCCTTTTCCAATGCAGTTAATCACTTCTGAGGTTGTTATAGGGAGAAGGGCATGTCAATTTCCATTACATGTTACCGCAGTGTACCATGTCATTTGCCCATTAAAGTAACAAGCAGCTGTGCACCAGCCATATTGTTAATACGTCTGATAAGAAAAGTTAATGCTGTGAAGCTTCATGTGCAATCTGACAAAACGGGATCAAGTCCACAAAAGCTTATGCTATGATAAATGTGCTAGTCTTTAAGACGTCTGTTATTTAAGTTCAATATGAAAAATAGTCATATTTTTTCTGTCTTTCCTTCATACTTAGTGTCCAATTGAATGGTTTCATTTTGCTTGTGTGGATCTCACCACAAAACCCAAAGGAAAATGGTAGGTATCATAAACATTTAAACTTTACTCTTGCTTTTCTGAATGTTTTTTTTTTTACAGATATGGTGAAAATTCAATACTGTTGTCCTAGCATTTTGATTCAGGATTTTGTTGTTGTTGTTATTGCAAGGTTTTAATCCACACTTCGAATTTCTTAAACGCTGTACTACCAGATCAATACATTTTAGAGGTGAAGGAGAACAACTAATATGCAATAGAAACTGATTTCAAAGAAAGAAACAGAAGAATTAAAGCATAGCAAAGGGTTCATGTATAATGTGTAATGGGAGGATGAAACCTTAAGGTCAAAATTGTAAATGATCTGTGATCCCCCTTTATAGGCCTGAAAAAAACACCTTCAGAATTTACTCAGCAGGCTGAGAACACCATATTTTGGAGTTGGCTGTTATGCAGACCCTGGCCACAATCCAGTCTGTTAAAAGAACTTTTACACGTCATTGACAGTTCCTTAATTTTAAAAAGATGAAAATTATTGTCCATTGTTGGTATATGTATATGGGGGATACACACACAAGCACTTTACAATTAGAAAAACTCAAAGAGCAAAAGTTCCCAGTTTGTAAGAAATAACATGTGTTATGAAGGAGAAATGGAAGGCATCATTTAGTTCTTCCCAAATGGGAAATACTTTCAAGGCATTATATTCTAGTCGGATCTAAACATTGTCCTTTTGCTGTCCTTAGGTATTGTCCTCGCTGTGTTCAGGAGAAGAAAAAGAAATAGAAACAATAGGAATTACAATCTGAAAGAGAAAGAAGTTTAATATATTCCTACGTGTTGCAATATTTTATTTTATTTTTACTGACCTATCTTCTTGTTTGATTTATTATTTAACTGTTCAGTGGCCAGATGTTGTTTTGAATAAATGGAGCTGTGCTAAGGAGGAAACAAAGATTTGGAGAAAACTCACTGAAGTGATATGTTTTCTGCTCTGATTATGCTTCCATAGCAGTGCAACCAATGTAATGAAGTACTAGGAGTAGCCCTGCACTGGAATTTCTGCACATACACTGAAATCTGTGAAATTGGCTATGGAGTAGCAGGTGAAGAAAATAAATACTGTTGTTGAAGCATAGTCATTCTGCTCAATATTCATGAAGGATTTTAAAACTAACTGCACCTTTCTAAAACCTTATAGCTGCTGACAAAGAGATATATTACTTTGCTGTTTTAGTTCGCAGTTTTGCTTCTTCAGAGGAAAACTGCAAATCTCCCCATCTCCAAAAAAAGAGTAATCTATATTGGTTAAATATTGTTCGATGAATAAATTTCAGGAGGTTTATACGTGTTCTCATCGTTTCTGATTTGTACCTTTGGGCTTTATACTGTTCCCCCTGAAACCATATAAGGTAAATAAGAAATGTTTAATAAAGGCAAGATGTACCAGAAGTGAACCTGACATAAGTATAATCTGATTTATTCATGAAACAATAATAAAATTTAATTTTCATTGATAAAATAGCTGTTGAAGATAATTGGGAGGATCAGCTTTAAGTAAACAGTTTTGAGAAAGGAAAGATTCCTGTTACTACATAGTAACACTATGTAGTACTATCTGGCATCTTGTGAAATTTCTGTGCTATGAGCTTGCTGAGATGCTCTGCAGTATAAAAGTAAAACTTGGTATCCAAGTATCTTAGGTTGGAGACAGACAATCATTTTTTTCAGATAGTTGTAAGTGAGATGTTAGAGCCACCATTGCCCAAGGTGTGTACACTCAAACCACTATGATCTCTGGTCAAACAATATGTGCAGGTTTTTATAGTGTTTCAAAAACCCTACTCATTCTATTTGGCCTGAGACAATAGCAGGGCAAAAGATATGACTGTGGATAACGGTGGCTTTTGTCAGTGTACCTTTAACTATCTTAAAATGCACCAGCCTTTAGAAAGAGAGAGAAAAATAATCTTTCTGTACTTGTGGCTAATTGTATCGTGAGATGCACATAGCTTTTGGTATATAGCTACAGCAACCAAAATATAGCAGTCCTCTGGAGAGAGACAGCTATGCTAGCTATCATAGTAGGGTAGAGCTGGTTAGGAATCCCCTTATACCTCTGTAACAGTGGTTTATGTTCCTAGTGAACAACTGAACACATCAGTGTTTGCTCATGGAAAACGAAGAGAAGAATGAATTCTGTAGTCAACAACTCAAGCTTTAAAATAAGAAAAACTGTTGCTAAAAGAAGGTGGTTTGCATTTTGTTATGACAGAATGAACAGTCTGTTCTTCACATTACACTTTTACATCCAGCTTTTTAGCAAAGAATGTAATTCAATTAAAGTTTTGTTTGTATCACTTAGGTTTTCTGTGGCTGCATTTTTGTTCACGTTTTCAGATTGCATTGCTGTCATAAGGTGTAGGGTGGGAAAATATCCTTTAGTTTTCAGAGTAAATATTTACATAAATATGTTGTAATTCTGAAATAGTTATCCTCTTAATACCATGTGCATACACATGGAACAGAGCATTACACCCTCTCAATCATCACTTTCCGATAAGGGAGATTTCCCTTTATACATATTCTGGTGAGCATGTTAATTTAACATGAGTGTGTTTACTGCTGCTTACTTTGTGAAAGTAGGCCTCCACTAAATGCATAAATCTACTGGCCACATATTGTGGTCTTCCAGGTAGACAACAAAAAGAGGTTTATTGAACACACAGTGGGCTGTCATAGATGGTTGTATTTGGCTTGGTGGCTCTCTATATGGGTCTACTGAAAGTTTTAGTTGTGGGATTGCTTTTAAAAAAGTAAATCTTTTTGTGAGGCCTCACACTATCAATAGTTAACCAATGAGTAATGTTTCTGGCCTTTAACCTGCTAGGCAAGATGACATTAGTTTCTAATTTAGCAACAATGACTTTCAAAATCTATTTCCCCTTCCAATTATGCTGTCTTAATTAACAGGAATAGTGCTGTCGGTTGACACATCCCCATGATGTGTTTCTTGATAAGCAATTAATACTGCTATATAACTAGAGGAGAAAACTAGACTGTTACTTTACCATAAGCTAAAAATAATGTCATGCATCAGAACTGAGGAATTAAATAGGTTTTTTCCACCTTTTGGAGGCTACAAAATAGTAATGAAGATTTTTCTAAACTTGCATCCCAGTTTCTAGAAAAACATTTCAGAATAATACTACAGTATTATATTGAGCAATACAAGTAAATAGCACCACCTCTGAGCTATTTCATCAACCAGGGGTTCATGTTATTTTTCAGGGTTTTTAAGTTCTTATTGATTTATCAACAGTCCTGTTGATTCTAACATATGGAGAATACATTCTCCTGAATTTTGAATGTATGTTGTTTAATAGCTTGTTAAGATTTGGAATAAAGGAAACAATTGAGGACAGTATGTTAATTTACATATTTTATGAAAGTCTGCCCCATTATTCATAGTTCTACACAGGCTATATTTCCTTGCTAAGGAATTAAAATTATGTTTCCTTTTACATGGAAGAGACTATTAGAGATCTTTTTATTACAAAATGTGAGAATGTATATCTGTATTTTTGATCATGGTATAGATATAATAGGTATATTGTTATAAATAAAGTATTTTTGGAAACAAACATCTGATTTTCATTTTTAACTTTCTGAGATTGACCATTACTTTTGTGCTTAGTGTTCTAATGCTTCCACCCAAAGTTATTTACATGAATTTTGAGTTTATAATTCAGTCATGCTAAAAGTTTTCACCAGCTGCGTTGCCAACTTTCCTGAGTGAACATGGAACGGTAAGCATAGCACAGAATCCTGGATCATTTGAAATGTCAAGCTAATCTCAAAAGCACATTTGAGAAGATTTGTAGCCATGAGAGGAACCAATAAAGAATATTTTTGATATAATTTTAAACCCCGAAAGATTTATAACAGAAATATAGTTACAGCTACCATTTGTGGTGAACTACCAAACCTTAGCAAACTGCCACAATCTGACAAGGATAATGCAATGGATTAATTCTTTGGAATTTATTAAACAGCATTTTGCCTAATACGTTAGGTGTACATTAACATGTTTTAAGGGCCAGCTTAGACAAAATACAGGAAGATCTTTGATTGGCTCTCGCCATGGGTGTCTGGTCCCCTAGTCCGTTCAGATCTGCGGCACTGCCAAAAGGGTGTCATTAATGGAAATCCCTTTCCAGAAACTAGTATTTTCCCTTTATGGAGAAACATACAAATATATATTTACAATACAAAAGTTGAGAGCAGGAAAAACAAAAACATGAATCACATAGGTACAACAGTGCAGGACCTGTGGGTGGCTGCAGTTTCTTGTTGAGTGTACACCAGTGTTCTCTGTGTAGTGTGTGAATGCAGTGATTCTAAGCAAAACATGACTGGGGGAAGAGACTTGACTGGTCTGGCCCGGTTAAGCAGAAGACCTGCTGAACTGGGCCAGGCCAAGGGTCCGTTCAGCCGAGTTCATCCAGCAACAGTGGACATCCCACCTACTTACTACTAGAAGTTCAGAAGCAGGGCAGGAAAGTGACACAACACTCCCTTGCTGATGATGGTTTCTCCGGCTGTGGCCTTAAGGCTGTGGCCTTAACGCTTTCCGACCTTCTCAAACAAGAGACATGCCGCCCACTGAGCCATACAATTGCCGGTTTGTAGGGTAAATAGTTTCCTTCCTTTTATCCCTTAGAAGCTCCTTGATCCATTGATCTTGAGCAGCATATATCTAGTGTTGGAGGGATATAAGGACTGAAACAAATATTGCCACTGACAATGTAGCCTTGGGGTCCCTATCGCTTAGTAAAAAAAGGCCTTATGTCAGTCACAGAGGCATTGGATTTGTATATTAAAAGGGGGGAAATATAGTGCGATCGAAGATCCTCGTAAAAGCGGCCTTCCAAAAGGGCATGGGCTAATGAGTCAATAGAGCCAGAAGAGCAAGGGCAGATCCTGTCTGAGTATGGTATATTCAGAATTCTGCCCTGCATTACCATAGAAGGGTTAGCATTCAATCTAGCCAAGCAAAAAGCTCTACAGAGACGAGGAGTTGTCCGATAATATGTCTAGGCAGGCAGACCACGTGGAGGGGGTATTCCGAAGAACTGGGATGAACAGACGCGACGAGCACGGAAAGTAGTGCTGTTATAATCGGTTAATAGTTTCAGCCGCAGAATCCACGCTGTGTGGTGCGACCCCACCCCCACCCCCACCCCCCCAGGAGAAGTTGGGAAAGAAGTTTCTCCGTCCTTGGAGAACTGCCGCCAGTCAGAATACGCAAATGCAGCGCTAGTTTAGGGGAAAGAAAGCGGCTTCTAACACAACACCTCCCCCTCTTTCTGCCTGCCCCCCCCCCCGAGCCCACTGTCACACGCATGCGTCGCTTTTTGTTGACAATCCCACAATGCCTCTCTGACCTGTCTGGTCTGGAGAGGACGAAAAGGAGGAGGATCGCGATCGAGCGGCGGATTTCTCGGATCAGGAGCAGAAGAAAATGCACGAATTGTCTGCGGCTTAGTCCGAGGTCAGTGCGGCGGCGTCCGGGGCTTCGCATTTCCCAGCCCGGCGTCAAATGTCAGCTCTACTCTATTCTCCATTGGGGAGGGGCCGTGGCTCAGTGGCAGAGCATGTGCTTGGCATGCAGAAGGTCCCAGGTTCAATCCCTGGCATCTCCAGTTAAAGGGACTAGGCAAGTAGGTGATGTGAAAGACCTCCTCAGCCTGAGACCCTGAAGAGCCGCTGCCGGTCTGAGTAGACAATACTGACTTTGATGGACCCAGGGTCTGATTCAGTAGAAGGCAGCTTTGTGTGTGTGGCCATTTATTCATGGAAGGTTTTGCATTGGATTTGCCACTCTTGAGATGCACTTTTTCCCCATCCATATTCTCAAAACTCAACAATAAGCCGCCATGCAGAGTTTTGAGAATTCAGATGGGGAAAATGTGCATCTATAGAGTGGCAAATCCAATGCAAATAAATGGCCTATGTGTGTGTTTGCTGTTCCGTCAAACCCGATGAGTACCTGGCTTCGTCCCACCTCTCACTCCGGCACCGATCCATTCACGTGCGGTCCTCGGTGTGTGTGTGTTAAGTGCCGTCAAGTCGCTTCCGACTACGGGCCATTTATTCATGGAAGGTTTTGCCTTGGATTTGCCACTCTTTAGATGCACTTTTCCCCCATTCATATTCTTAAACTCAACAATAAGCCCCCAGGCAGAGTTTTGAGAATTCGGATGGGGGAAATGTGCATCCATAGAGTGGCAAATCCAAGGCAAAACCTTCCATGAATAAATGGCCCATGGCGACCCTTTGAATGAAAGTCCTCCAAAAGGTCCTGTCTTTGACAGCCTTGCTCAGATCCTGCAAACTGAAGGCTGTGGCTTCCTTGATTGAGTCCATCCATCGGCGTGCACTCAAAAGGAAGTCCCTTTAATCCCAGTTAAGCATATGGAATTGTAGCCTAGATTTCTCTCCGGAAGTGCTTAGGTGCGCCCAGGTAACGCCTCGATCTTCACTGACTTGCAAGCACTGCCTCCGAGATGCACGCGACCCGGGCAAAAATAAAAGTGACGACGATCACGCGTCTCAGTTCTCGTATAAAATGTAAAGTGGTGGCTCGGGCAGCCGCAGATTGCATCAAGGCCATGCGGGGAAGGAGGGGCAGCTGTTCAATTTACGCTTGGTTTCGCCTAATCAAAACTGGCTCCGTTGTTTGCATTTTAAGGAAGATAAGCGTGCATCAAACACAAGGATATTTCCCCCTTTAAAATCTAATAACGAAGTGGGGAGACCAAACTGCAAGGACGTTTCTTGTTGGGCTGAATTGCCCTTTTGTCTGTCCTGTACATAGCAGATACATTGAACCAAGGGTCAATCGAGAAGGGAGCCTTCGGTTCAAATTCTCAGTTGTGTAATGTTTTTCCTTGTGGGTTTTTGTTTCGTTTTGCTTTTTGAAATCCTAAGTAGTTGGAAACGCCAGTCTCATTTGGAAGCTTGAGCAAGAAGGGGAGATACAGTTTATCTCTTTAATTGCACACTTTTTCTGAGAAACACCCCTGCCTGAGCTGCTTTTTGAACAATGGCCGAAAAGATATGTGCCCCTGTGTTTTCCCCTTGTATGATCCACACATTCACATGGTTTGTCTCAGTTGTGGGTTGCACTTTGTGCTGTTTATGTTTATAAAACCATATTACATTGAATATATGCACACAGATAGCTATGTGCTTTCCTACTATGATATGGGAAAGGCTGATATGGTGTAGGAAGAACAGAATGAAGGGCTTTCTGGACCCCTGTCCAGACTATGAGGGAAAGGTAGTAACTCTTTAAGGAGACTAGGACATCATTCTTATGGTGCCTGATGAAGATGGCTGAGGCCCTCAAAAGCTTATGCTTCAAGAAATATGTTAAGCTTGAGCATACCACAAGGAGCCTTTGTGGTTTTGCCACCACAGACTAACACTCTGCTTCATGCAAAGAACCCCAAGGAGTTGGGATGCCCCTGATCCTGAGAAATGTTCTGTTTGTGGTATGTTCAGGGATATGTGTAAAAATAAAGCTGCTGTTGATTTAAATGTGTTTCATCTACATTTATAATGTTCAACTTATTGCTTGTTAGCTGGGCTTTATATCTGTTGCACTTTATTGCTGTGTGGTTGCTGGTTTTTTGTTAAAAAAAGATAATTTTATGTGAGTAATTTTATTTCATTGGACCACTTGGGAGCCTTTTTGCGCTGAGATTTATAAATATATATAAATGCCCCAAATATCTCTATGCCTTTAGCTTTCCTAGGTATCATTAAAAAAGTTTATTCAGTCATTTGTTGTGAGATTCTGAAGCCATCCTACATGCATTAAGGAATACTTTTACCTCTGCTACTACGAAGTCATTGGAAAGAAAAATCTGGATTTGAGTACTTTTTGGAGGAAAAGAATTACACTGTTTGTTTATCTTACTTCTGAACTGCAGGGGAACCATGGCTGCTTCCATCCTTGTTCGACGCTGCCAGGTTTGGCACTGTTGGACCCCATCAAAGCTGCAGGCTGGATGCATGAGAAAAGCTTTGAGTATACAGACGGGCTCTGCAGCCATGTATCAACTTAAGAAGCAAGAAGCACAAGCGTTGAAGAGACAACTCCCATCTGGCATCAGTCACATGCCCCAAAGAGCCCTGCATTCCACCCTTCTTTGCTTCCAGGAAGTGATGCTGACCAGTGAACGTTATGAGGTGCAGAGGCTCCCCTTTGCCCATGTTTCCGATAGAGATTTGTCATTCTTTGAGCGCCTTATGCCTGGCAGAGTCATCACTGATGCAGATGAGTTGAAACCCTTCAATGTGGACTGGCTGAAGACTGTGAGAGGTAGGTTGTGTTGCAGTTTAACTTGAATAATGCTAGCTAGTTACAGGTCCTTCTTGAATGGCGTTCTGCAGGCCTTTAAAATGTATTTCAGTGATAAAGTAACATTTTTCTATCATATGTTTACTCCACCTTAACCTCAAAGGAGCTCAGGATAATGGACATATTCTCTCTTCTTCCATTTTATCTCAACAGCCTTGTGGGGTAGGTTAAGATGAAAGAGTATGTCTGGCCACAGCTCACCCAATGAAGTTGATAGGACAGACAAAAATACTTCTTTACTCAGTGAGGAGTTAAAGTGGAATTCACTGCCACTGGACAGTATGATGACCATGAGTGTGAACAGTGTTAAAAAGCATTGGATGGATTCATGGCTGCTAGCCATGACAATTTAAGGGAACGTCTATATTTAGAGGTAGTAAACCTCTGCTCTGAATACCAGTGCCAGGAGGCAACATCTGGAGAAGGCCTTGGCCTCTATGCCCTGTTTGTTGGCTGCTGTATGGAACAGGATGTGGGACTAGATGGTCCACTGATCTGATCCAGCAGGGCTCCTTTTATATCACCCAGTGTATTCCTTGCAGAGTACGGATTTGAACCTTGGTTTCCCGTTCATAGTTCTACACTCTAGTCACTCTGCTACACTGGCTTCTACCTGTATACAATGTCTTAGACTGCCTAATGCTAGCTGAGTCAGAAACAGTGTGATTGGCTTTTTGGTGGGGGGGTGACTTGAGTGGAAGGCATGGTATAGGCCAACCACATGAACCTCTTCAAATATATATAAATCACATTTTGTTTATGTTACAGGCTGTAGTAAAGTGTTGCTGAAGCCACGGACAACAGAGGAAGTATCTGAGGTTCTCAGGTAATTTAAGCTGCAGTTAAATGAATGTAAGCAAGATATAGGTAAGACTTCTGTAACCATTGTTCAGGAGCACTTACCTTAAGTCATGCGATTAAATCCTACAGTTCCTTCTTCTCTGATGCTCTTTGGGAGGAAGAAGAGCAGGCAAATGGCTTCTGTGTACATAAAATGCACAGTGCAGGAGTTAGAGTAATTAACCCTCTTTAAAGACGAGTCCTTACTTTCTTCAGTTGTGCTCTGTTAAGAATAGTACAGGTGCTAAAGAGTGTTAAGGAGTTACGCTGCATTTTGTAATGTGGAATGACTGTCTAACTGAAATGGCCTTGAGTCTTTAATTCTGAATGAATCAAGGTCATGTAAAATGGATTTGAAAGGAAAGAAGGTTCCTAATGTGCACACATTGTGTCTCTGAAACTAAGTTATTTCTCAGTTCTTCATTCCTGCAGATTTTGTGATAGACTCATATAGGGGATGACCGTAGGGTTGCTCCTATGTAGGAACATAGATGAACCTGTGTGCTTTTTTGTTTGGCCATTTGTACAGTCAGAAAAGGGAAATCTTAAATAGCTTTAAAAAGACCCCAGATAGTAGCTAGATAGATCGTTTGATTAAAAAACCAAATGATCCTTTGAGGAAGTCCTTTGAGGAAACTTAAAATATACTCTGCCATAAAAATACTTCTTGCAAATATTTGACCTCTCAGTTCTAGTCAATGGCTAGGATTCAGGTTGTCTCAGGTATCTCAGGGACAGTTCACACATGCAGGCTGTGCTTCATGTATGTAGGCATGTGACCACATGCAAAGCAATGTGAACTAGACAGTAGGTTGAGATATCTGGAATTGCTTCTGCAATTGCAGCTACCTTTCTTCTATCATGGCAACCATGGGAATCATTGTGGCTGTCTAGATGTACCAACTAGTTTACACTAATGCTTCTCTATGCAGCTGCATACTCTCCCAAATAATTTTGTTGCAAAAAAGGATTTGCATGTATGAATGGGCTCCCAGTCCTGCTGCAAAGTCACAGTATTATATAATCTCCTCATGACATATTGGTATGAGGTGTCTTAACTTACTATTTGAAAAACACTTAACTAATATGATAGTTAAGTATTTTTAAAAGTTCATAAAGTAAATGCAGTGGAAGCCACCAATCTACGGGGATTACCGCACTTTGTATTCCCACCGATGTATTAAGAGTTTGAAAATGTTGTAAAAACATAGCTTTAAAAGGGTTTTTGGATACCACGGCTTATAAATGGTTGGAAGATGTCTTCACAGCTAAAGGGGCCAAACAAAGTGCGAACAGTATTTTTTATAACGTTTTCAAACTCTTAATACATCAGTGGGAATACACAGAAAGTGCAAACAGTATTTTTTATAACATTTTCAAACTCTTCATACATCCCTGGGAATACAAGTGCCGTAACCCCCTACAATTGCCATTAGGTCTTGTATTGTTTTGAGGTTCACAAGAACCATATATTCAAAGGCATCTTTGCCCTTAGGAACAAGACCCCCATGGGCAAAATGTGTTCCTTTTCAGGTACTGCAATGAGAGGAACTTGGCTGTGAACCCTCAGGGGGGTAACACTGGCCTCGTTGGGGGCAGCGTCCCTGTCTTTGATGAGATCATTCTCTCCACAGCTCTTATGAACCAGGTCATCAGCTTCAACAGTATTTCCGGTAAATATATTTTTTTAGGGAAAATGGCTCATCTGGTTACCCTTTAAAGTTTACCATCCTCTGAAAAGTTCCTTTTTGGAAGGATAAGATGGAAGTTTGCAGAACCTGGAAGTCCTGGCAAAACTGATTCCCCCCCCCTCTTCCCAACAAAAACAAAAAAGGGGGGTTCAAAGTGCACATTATCTTGCTGCAATCCTTACAACAGACCAAAAAAGGCCAGTTGAAAATGGGGAACTGAGGCTGAGAGAGACAGATTTGCCTAAGGCCACTAACACTGCATCCTAAGTGGGAGAGCAAGACTGAAGTTCAGTAGCACCTTAAAGGCCAACTAGATTTCCCAGGATATAAGCTTTAGAGAGTCAAAGCTCCCCTCATCTGCTTTGACTCTCGAAAGCTTATCCTGGAAATCTTGTTGGTCTTTAAGATGCTACTGGACTAAAATCTACCCACCTGAAACTATCCTAAGTTGACTTTAATGGCCTTAGAAGGGTATAACTCTATTTAGGATTGTGTAGTTAGTGAGTTTGTGGTACAGTCAAGATTTGAACCTCCCAAATCACATCTCATTTTCTTGCTTTTTAGGAACCTTATGCCAGTTCCTATTAGCAACAGATGTCAAGCCTAAAATACAGGAAAGAGAGAGGGAGGATTCTATCTACTCAAAAATGGTAGTTGAACACTTCCCAGTCACAAAGAGCAAGACCACAATAGCTATTGTCCTGCAAGAAATGCTGGAAATCTCTAATGCTGGAGATGTTGCTGCCAGTAAATGAGAAGTGGACAGTCATGCAAATGAAAGCTGAATATGCCAAATAAGAAAGCCACTCAGGTTCTTGAAAGTGTTACTGAGGCAAAGGGAGATAAATGGTTTCTGTGTTGTCAAGCAGCTCATCTTCCCCTCAAAGAAGGAAAATGACAGAGCCCTACATCCTAAGTATGTTACTTTGGGTGGGGTACTGCACTATCAAAAATGTACATTTGCATCACTTCTCAGGGACTAATAACTTGTTCTAACAGGAGATCCATGATCACCTAAAGTTTGGAGAAGGAATACTAGCACATTTATTTTCTCGGCTTTGGAGCAAATAGAAGCTTGAGGGAATGATTTAGATTAAGAAAACAGTTCATGGGGAAAGGGCCTGTAGCCCTTGTGCTGCTTCTCTGATAAAATTAGTATTGCCCCTCCCCCATTAGTTAAGATAAAATCAGGCAATCAACCATATATAAAGTGTAATTTGGCCTTCTGAGTGTAACTTGATGCTTGCTTTTCAGGGATCTTGGTTTGCCAGGCTGGCTGCATTTTAGAAAACCTCAACCAGTACCTGGAGCAGCAGGACTACATTATGCCTCTTGATTTAGCAGCAAAGGGCAGTTGCCATATTGGTGGCAATGTGGCAACAAATGCTGGTGGCTTGCGACTCCTGAGGTATGGCTCCCTCCGAGGGACAGTCCTGGGTTTAGAAGCGGTAAGATGGATGTCTAAAAGCTGCTCCCTGTGTTCTGTCTGATTCCTGTCTGTCTGTGTTCACTGCCATTGTAGGTTTACCTTTATCTTACTCACTGAATCATAATCTCCTCCTATTCAGGTATGATTTTGCTGAGATTTTAAAATATACCTTGCCTGTTTTGCTTACAGAGACCAAGCTTCTGTTAGAATTCTGAATTTGAAATGGATTGCATAAACGTATTGTAGCCTGTTTGTTCTATTTTAAGTAAACCTATGAAAAATCTATTTAAACGTGTCGCCTTCCAGGTGCTGGCTGATGGCTCCATTCTAAACTGTTTGGCATCTCTGCGGAAGGACAATACTGGCTATGACTTGAAGCAACTTTTCATTGGATCAGAGGGGACCTTGGGGATTGTTACGGCTGTGTCAATCCTCTGTCCACGGAAACCCAAAGCTGTGAATCTGGCATTTCTTGGTAAGAACATATCTCTCAGTTCTCTTCCAGGTGTTCTGTTTGTAACTGCTTGTGATAACACAGCTCTTTGGACGGTGTATAAGAAGACTGTACTTGGATGCAACAGTATTTGAAGTAAAATAGTAATTCTGTGTGCATAGGAACTCTAATCTAATTTTCCAATGGTTGTAATTCCTAACCTTGCTGTTACTGGTGTATCACAGTATTTTTGGAATTAAACACGTGCTTCTTAAGAAATGTACTGTGAAGAGAGAATTCACTGGTTAGCTAGAAGTGGCCAAACACAACCTGCCATTTTCTTTTTCTCCCTTAAGTGGGGCTTTGGGCTCTAGATATATCTGCTTGAGTGGCCTCTTTTCAGAACTACTTTAGATCATGATTCAGTAGCTATAACAGTAGGTTTCATTACTTCACCACAGTTTTTTATTCTATTCTTCTGTCTTCCTTTTATAATTTGTTGCCTTTGCAAAGGTTGTCCAAGTTTTTCTCAGGTACTGAGAACCTTCACTACCTGCAAGGGGATGCTGGGAGAGATCCTGTCTGCATATGAGTTCATGGACAATGAGTGCATGAAGCTGGTTAGAAGACATCTCAAACTGGTCAACCCAGTGGCAGGTACTAAGCAGACATGCGCAAAACCTATTGAAGGAATTCCATCACCAATGCCATTTGGCCAAGCGGTAGATTTCCATAAAACTAATGTCTGAATTGAAATTTACCAGCTGGCTAATCAGTTACCTGATATAAACTAGGTCCTGGATGCATTTTGTCTCATGGTCACACTGTGTTTTGGGTTTTTTTAATTACACAAATACCTGTATACATTCTTCCCTTGGGGAAGTTCTGTATCCTGGGTTTGGTATAAAATTTATCTGTCATTTACATCAGTATTTTATACATTCTGTTATACTGAAGGAACAAGGGAAAGGATTGGTAGACTTAAGAGCAACTAGTGAATCTTGGCATTGGCATAAAAGGTGATTATGGGATTGGTAAGAACACAAATGCTGTTCAGGCACAAAAAGGGTTAAAATATTGCATGAATGCAGATCTCATGATTATACATAATGCCTGTTGAGGTACGTATTATACAACTGAAAGGTTCCTGGCCCTAGATGAACGTGTGATGAATTTGCTCCAGCATGGTAAATTTCAATATGGCTGCCACAACTTTCAGTGTTGGTTTCAGATTTATTGATCCAAATGCCATTATTTGTTAATTTTGGCATTACCAGCTGGGGAAGTTCACCAGGACACTGAGACAAGTTATACCACTAATCTGTTTACTGCTGTTGCTGAGTTCAAAAATCTCCTTCAGAGAATTTCTTTTAAAAAAAGAAAAGATTACATTTAGCTCAGTGATGTGACTTAGTACATAGCCTTCCCTCCCTTTGATCTGGCCCACTTAAATTCATTTAAGAAAATTTAACATTTTAGATAATCATTACTTTCCCAGCTTCTGCCTGGTGCAATGGAAATAATTCAAATGAATTTTAATCTATGCTGATCTATGTGTGATACAAGAAATTATAGCCAGTCACTTGTACCCATATTATACACATTTTAAAATTAATGTTTTCGAGTACCATGCACAATACAAAGATTTATACTAAAAGCCTTGAATGATTGCCTTCTCCCCCCATACAACAAACCTGTCTTCCTGCTCAGATCATCTTTTGATGGTTTCCAGAAGTCAGGTGGGTGAGGGCCAGGTAGGGACAATGCCTTTTTTGTAGTGATGCTAAGACTCTGGAACTGCCTCTCCCCAAAAGTTCCCCTGGCGCCAGATTTGCTGTGCCAGACACAAACCATTTTTATTCTCCCAAGCATTTAAGATGAGCTCTTGATGTGTTCTGTTCTGCCCGTTACCATTTTTATTTCTACTGTTGATTTTTAATCTGGCTGCTACTGGGGCATGGTTTCAGTCTTATATATATATATTTCCTCTTGCTCCTTTTATGCTACTGATTTTATGGCATTTTACATATTTTATTGATCTGTGTAAGTTGCCTTGAGAGTATTTTATCAAGGGGGGCGGAAATATGTATTTTGAATCATCATCATGATGTATTTCTGCTGAATGTGATCCACTAATTCTGCTCTCACATTTCCAGAAAGCCCATTTTATGTCTTAATTGAGACCTCAGGTTCTAATTCTGCCCATGATGAAGAAAAACTGAGCAACTTCCTGGATCACGTCATGACCTCTAATTTGGTGGCAGACGGAACTTTGGCCTCAGAAGATAAAAAAATAAAGGTAATATCACTGCCCCCGTGATGTACGCTGCTTAGTGCTCTGTTCTGAATCTGGACTGATAGAAGAAGAAGAGGAGTTGGTTTTTATAGGCCAATTTTCTCTACCTTTTAAGGAGAATCAAACTGGCTTACCATCTCCTTCCCTTCCTTTCCCCACAACAGACACCTTGTGAGGTAGGTGAGGCTGAGAGAGCTCAAAGAGAACTGTGACTAGCCCAAGGTCACCCAGCTGGCTTCATGTGGAGGAGTGGAGAATCAAACCTGGTTCA
This sequence comes from Euleptes europaea, assembly GCF_029931775.1. Classification (NCBI taxonomy): domain Eukaryota; kingdom Metazoa; phylum Chordata; class Lepidosauria; order Squamata; family Sphaerodactylidae; genus Euleptes; species Euleptes europaea. The sequence continues at coordinate 44,676,926 of NC_079316.1, forward strand.
CCAGAGTCCACCACTCTTAACCACTACACCACACTGACTGTTCATCTATTTCCCCACTGGTATAAAATTGCTAGATATTCAAAGGAAAAAGCTGTAGCTTCTTTGTTTTTTTCTGTTTTTAATACTGCTCATGTTTCTGTTCAGTATTTTGGCAGCCCCCTGTCTCATATTATTAATTAGAAGGCTAATTAAAAAAACTATAAATGAAGGTTTGGCTTCAGTATTAAGCAGCTGGGTGCCTGACAGGTTTCCAAAGGGGATATCCCAGGGGAAAATGTATGTTTGCTTCAGCTGCGTGTTCAGATCTCATGTCAAATTGGGTTTTGGAGCTCATAAGTTTTCAGAGAGCAATCTGAAACTTCTGGGAGCACATCTCTTTTTTAAAAACAAGAATTAGTGTGGTGTAGTGGTGGTGCAAGAACCAGGGAAAGCTGCCAAGCCATGAAGCACCTTAGAGAAAGCATGGTAGAACAGACCCATGGCGCAGAGTGGTAAGCTGCAGTACTGCAGTCCAAACTCTGCTCACAACCTAGTTTGATCTCTATGAAAGTTGGTTTCAGGTAGCCGGCTCAAGGTTGACTCAGCTTTCTATCCTTCCGAAGTCGGTAAAATGAGTACCCAGCTTGCTGGGGGTAAAGTGTAGACAACTGGGGAAGGCAATGGAAAACCACCCTGTAAACATAGTCTGCCTAGTAAACGTCAGGGTGTGACATCACCCCATGGGTCAGTAATGACCTGGTGCTTGCACAGGGGACTACCTTTACTTTTTAGAACAGAACAGACATAGGGTTTGAGGCAGAAATCAAGTGAATATAAAAGGCATGCATAGTAATCTCTTTGGCTCCTAGCATGTGTTGGAAGCTACATGTATTTAAAAGATTTGCATTAGGCAAGACCTTTTGTGTCTGATAGTGATTGGTGTGTAACCTGTAGCAGCAGAACTGAGACAAATGTGAGGTTACAATGCTGGTATTTAAAAGTGTTGCATGTGGTGAAATTGCATTTACTTTCTCTGCCCTACACAATAGAAATAAGATCCTCTCATAAAGCAAGGCAGGAATTCTGCATTTTAAAAGCTAGATGTTGATGCAAGTTAAGATAGGACTGAAAATTGTTTGGTGATCTTTGTGGGGCTAGAAGAGCAAGTATGCTTCAAGAGAGAGGAGCTGACACTTGCAAGATTGTTTCCACCAGTGCTGAATTACCTTTTGGTTAATGATTTAATTCCAAGCAGGTTCACAATACCTTGAAGATCAGTGAGTGCTTTTGACTGCCCACCTATATCAAAGCAGCATGACAGGCTAGTCTAGTAGCATTCAGGCAGCAGGCCACTTTTCTGTAGCCATTCATGGGGAATGAAAATCAGATCCATTTTGATTCCATCTAATTTATGGCTTTGGTTAATAACAGATGCTGTGGGCTTTACGGGAGCGGATCACAGAGGCCCTAACATGTGATGGATATGTTTACAAATATGACATTTCGCTTCCTGTGGAGAAAATTTATGACCTTGTGACTGATATGAGGGCACGGCTGGGTGGAAGTGCCAGGACTGTTGTGGGCTACGGACATCTTGGTGAGTTGAAGAGCTTGCTTAAAAACATGATTGTTTCAAATTTAGGGGAGCATAGTGGCTGAGAGATTGACCTTGGTTCAGCTCTTGTTTCTCACCTCAGGGCCAAACTAGACATGATCTTCATGATCCAGGGCCAGCTGTTTTCTTTGAGCTTCTTGGAGAAAGTGTAGGCTAAAAATGAGATAGAAAGTGTACCTCACTTATGTGTATCCTCTTCCCTTCTGCATTGTAACTTGTGCTCATAACCTTTAAGTACTTAAGGAGTAGTCTGCAATAGTGCTGGAATTCCTGGTTTTAACTGGAAAGCAGGTGAGATTCTTGAGGACTGAAGAAAGCTAGTCTACCCCTTGGAAATATGGAGCGGAAATATGAAGCACTGTTGCATAGCACAGGCAGCTTATGTTTCTCTTTTGAAACCATCCAATTCCCAGCTCTGGTTTGCTTTGGCAGGAGATGGAAACTTACACCTGAACATCACAGCAGAGTCTTACAGCCATTCACTGCTGGAAGCCATTGAACCCTATGTGTACGAATGGACATCCCAGTATCGTGGAAGTATCAGTGCGGAACATGGGCTGGGCTTCAAGAAGAAGCATTACATACACTACAGTAAGCCACAGAAGGCTGTCCTTCTCATGCAGCAGTTCAAGGCCATGCTGGACCCCAAAGGCATTCTAAACCCTTACAAGACGTTACCAGTCAAGTCTGAATGACGCTGCCTGCAGGGGAAGAATCTGTAATCTTTTGGCGGATGTTTTCTAGTACTGCGTTAGTCCCTGGCCATGAACAAAGTGTGAAGCCACAAACTGAACCAGAGGTTTGCATTTCTTTTGCCCGAGTCAAGGAATTGCTGCACTACCAATCTTGCCTGCCAGGTCGTAAGTTCTGGACAGACTGGGAAGCATGTCACTTCAGCCATTTGGTTTTCAAGGTTTGACATTTCTCCCTATTGTCAGGGTTTTGCTGTGATACATGCACCTGTAAGAGTGCTGTGGACTCCATAGGATGATCCCAAGGGCTGAAGAGGGAGCATTTAGAGGAGAAAGTCCCAGATATTTGCACATTGTTGCAGATCAAGTATAGTGTTATCATACAGCCCATGCTGATTTCAGCAGGGGTACCATCCCGTGACACTCCCCAAAGAGCCCCCCAAAATGTAACCTCTTTAACCTTAAAAGGGCCAGGTTAGTGGTCACAGAATTGTGCATGCCCCATTCAAAACTTGAGCAATACTTACATCACTTTTACTGAAAGATGGGGGGAACAATGGGTACAGGACTGGAAGTTTCAAACAAAACAGTGTGAATAAAAATTATATTAAACAGTCCCAAAGTCAGTGTGAAAAGAGAAAGAAGTCTCTTTAGTCTCTGGGTCCTGGGATTCTCTTTAGTCTCTGGGATTCGCAAACTGCAGACAGGTTGCGTTCTCACAGTCACTGAGAAGCCACTTTTCCTCACAATCACAGAAGTCCCAGTGACACTCAGGATCGAAGGTTCACGCCAGAAGATGGCCACTCTCCTGCCTGCTGCCTTTCTCTATGTCCGCAGGCTTTTCTCCCCAGGAACCACTCTTTTAGAAATTCTCCACTCCCTCCGGATGAAAATGCCTCAGCTTCTTATCTCTCTGCTTCTCCCTCTTAAAAATTCATCCCCTTCTTTCTCCTGTGCTGTTGCCAGGCGCCCACTCACCCAGCCTCTCTCTGTAGGAATCGCCTCCCTCTAAAGGACAGTGTTTCCAGACCTGGGCCCACTATGCAGGTGAAAAACATGCCATAGACTTTTTAATAATAAGCAGATTTTTACAAGGCTTACAATAGCTTCTCTTCTCCCCAGCTATCTAAAATAAAAAATGGCAGCAAGTCTGCACAGGGTCCTAGAAGAAAGGTGGTCATTCTGTGCATTGAATTATAAACGAGCGATGAATGTTTCACTTCTTCAGGGAAAAATAAAATGTGTAATGCAAGCAGTAATACTGTGTTTTTGCTTTTGTGTCTTCTAAGTTTCAGTACCGCCTGCTTTGGTAGATTCCTTGCCCCCCCTTTTTTTACATATCCTTAAATAATGTCTTGCCTAAGCACAGACTAAGCTGTATACATCATGGCATGATGACTCATATGTTAAAACTGACTGGTGCTTATTTCCTATGAAGTGAATGAGTGGTGGTGGTGAATTAAAAGCACAGCGTGAGTGAGGGAGGGAGGGTTGCTGAACTTTCCCCTGAATCCTTCCAAGCAGATTTTCACCGATTGGAGAGGGGATGCAGCTCTAGAGCACATGCAGAAGGTCCCAGTTTCAATCTGAGCCCTCTCCAGACAGAGGATACCAGGTAGTGGGAAAGATCCTCTTCTCTCGACTGAGGAGAGCTGCTATCAGAGTAGTAGATAGTACCAGGCTAGATGGACCAAGGATCTGACCACCACATTCCCTACACAGTCCCTACTGCATAAGGCTTATAAGACTGGAAGCAACCCATACTGTGAGAAAAATGGTGGGAGAGAAGTGGTTCCATGGGGGAAAGTGCAGGCAGAGTAAAGGTGCACAAAATGTTTTGCCTACCTGCCTGCATTGTACCTTGTGGATTGTGTCTCTATTTCATGCCTTTTCAAGCTCATAGTTTTTAGGTGTTGAATCCCATGAGCTGGTACTGACAACGGTGGAGCCTTGCTCTGCTCCTGTCTTTCACCTTCCACAGAAAGAAGTCATAGGTAAAAAGTTAAAGGTCCCCTGTGCAAGCACCGGGTCATTCCTGACCCATGGGGTGACGTCACATCCCAACGTTTACTAGGCAGACTATGTTTACAGGGTGGTTTGCCAGTGCCTTCCCCAGTCATCTTCCCTTTACCCCTCATTTTACCGACCTCGGAAGGATGGAAGGCTGAGTCAACCTTGAGCCGACTACCTGAAACCAACTTCCGTCAGGATCGAACTCAGGTCAAGCGGAGCTTTTGACTGCAGTACTGCACCTTACCACTCTGCACCATGGGGCTCTTGAAAGAAGTCATAGTAGCTGGCAATTCTTCAGTGCTCTTATTTCAGTTTGACAATATCATTAAACATTTTTTGGGGACTTAAGGTTTGTTAGACAAGGGCTGGGCCTCATGAGCCCCCTTGTGGTAGCAGGTACCAGCTTTTTCAGCCTATGGCAAAACAGTTGGGTGCATGTAGCTGTTTCCCCACCCTCACTGCATTCCCTCTTGGATCAACTTTTGACATATTCGGTAGGTGGGGAGGGTTAAAAGCAGCAGTGCACATTTTGAGCAGGACAAGGTAGAGTGTGCTCCTGGCTAATTAGGTCTTGCTGTATAGGCAAGAGATGCCCATGATGCTCATGAACCATGTTCCATTCAACAGTTACCAAGGAAATGAAGAATACTATTGGAGATAATGAGGGAAGGCAGCATGGTATAGCCCAATCTTGTAAGATCTCGGAAACTAAGCAGGGTCAGCCCTGGTTAGTATTTGGATGGGAGACCACCAAGAAATACCAGGGTTGCTATCCAGAGGAAGGCACTGGCAAACCACCTCTGTTAGTCTCTTGCCTTGAAAACCCCATAAGGGGTCACCATAAGTTGGCTGCGACTTGACAGCACTATACACACACATTGGAGATAATAGTCTTGTGGCACCTTAAAGACTAACCAATGATTGTGACATAAGCTTTCTTTATGTGCCCTGACCTGGCTGAGAACCAATGTGGTGTAGTGTTCAGTTCAGGTACCTTTATTGGCATAACAACGTTTGGCAGAATACAATAAAACACATAGAAAGCTATTGTCGGGCAGAACGAATTGCAATCATACCAACAAGAAAGTTAGCCACGGTTTCTATAGTGTAGTGGTTAAGACCAGTGGACTCTAATCTGGAGAACGGGGCTCGATTCCCCGCTCCTCCACATGAAGCCTGCTGGGTGACCTTGGGCCAGTCACAGTTCTCTCAGAACTCGCTCAGCCCACGGAGGTAGGCAATGGCAAACCACCTTGGAATGTCTAATCTTGAAAATCCTATTGGGTCAGCATAAGTCAGCTGTAACTTGACAGCACTTTCCACCACCACCAAGCTTTCTTCAGCCAGCTTCTTCTTTGTCGGATGTTACTGGGGGTCTGGCTCACAAATGTTTATGCCACAGCAAATGGTTAGTCTTTAAGGTGTCACAAGACTCTTTGTTGCTTTGGTTTCAGCATACTAACATAGCTATCCCTCTGGAAATGATCGCTGCCTGAGAAAGGTATTTCATTTTCCCAGGCGCAGAATACAGCTCATTGCTCACAAAAAATGTCCTTGGAACAGAAGTGTTTCATCAATGGGACACATGTAGATGGTAGGCTACAGATAAACAAGCGCACTTTATAAAAAGATAAATTATGGTGAAAGACTCAGAATGGTGGTGGTGGGGACTCAGAAGTCTAGTGGCTCCTTAAAGGCTAACATTCGTTCTAGCATGAGCTTTCCTAAGCCAGAGCTCACTTCTTACAACAGTAGATCCTGACTTCTGCCACTCGGGGGTGCTGTGACTATAGTTTGCAAAACCCTTTTTTGAGGGTTTTCCCTGTGCATTGTTGAGATAGCACTAACAATTGCAAATAACGTCGTAGGCATTATAAAAGTCAGATTAGGTGCTGATAAGAAAATATTTACCGATTTGATTATTACTGCAATAGAGTCTTTGACATATTGTTGCTTTATATGCATTGTGCCAGTGTTTAGGAACTTATTCCAGTATTTAACATTCAGTGCAGAAGCTGGTCTGATTTTGTTGGGAATGGACAAATTCTGATACTGCTGCTGACCATTATGTGTGTGTGTGTGTGTGTGTGTAAAGTGCCATCAAGTCGCAGCCAACTTATGGCGACCCCTTTTTGGGGGTTTCATGGCAAGAGACTAACAGGTGGTTTGCCAGTGCCTTCCTCTGCACAGCAACCCTGGTCTTCCTTGGTGGTCTTCCATCCAAATACTAACCAAGGCCGACCCTGCTTAGCTTCTGAGATCTGATGAGATCAGGCTAGCCTGGGACATCCAGGTCAGGGCTCTGACCGTTATATAGATGGCTATTTGCATGCATTTGCATTTGCTTAAAACACAAAACGAGCTCCAAAAAGTAGAATATATGATAATAGGCAATGTTAAATGAATTTGGAATACAGAATAGTTGTTAGTGATGAAGAACAGAAGAAGAGCCCTGCTGGATCAGACCAGTGGCCCATCTAGTCCAGCTTCCTGTTTCACACAGTGGTCAACCAGTTTCTGTGGAGGGCCCACAACAGGACATAGAGGCTGAGGCCTTCCCCTGATGTTGCATCCCGGCACTGGCATTTAGAGCTTTACTGCTTCTGAATGTGGAGGTTCCCTTTAGTCGCCATGGCTAGTTGCCGCTGATAGACTCTGTCCTCCATGAATCTAATGCCCTTTTACAGCTGTCTATGCCTGTGGTTATCAGCTTCTTCTAACTAGTCCCTGCCACCAGGGTTTCCATGGCAACAGGGTCTCCCCTGATTGTCTCACCTAGGCAACAGGGTGGAACTCTGTGATGCACAGGGCCAGGGTCAAACATAGCCAGCTCTTCCCCTAAAAATCTCTGGGTGTAAAGAATGCATATGAATATCATAGGTATGGGTTGACTGCTTGAAATAGTCTGGGCTGAAGGATGTACAGTGGTGATAGTAATGAAAACATTAAATTTGTGTCCATGCATTTGTGAACCGGCACAGGCACAGGCACACACATTCCTGTAGAAGTAGGAAGTGGCCAGGATACAGGGAAACAGTGCTACGGTTCAGGGGCGTCCCTTGTTTTTTTTAGAATTTTCATCCGGCAAACCTACTTCCACATTATTCTTAAATTAGAAGCTCACATTTCAAATTGATGGTTTAATTCACATTCTGTTCTGGGATCATTAATAACTCTAGAAAAGCTCTTATGTGCTTATTACATGTACAGTTGAATGAAGGTGTGGAATGTGAATTGCGCCGCATGGAATTCTACATTATTATTCAGATTCTGTCATGAAAGTACGAGGGTCTCTGGATTTGTAGTGTGAAACTTCAACTTCATGCTGCCAAATGTAGGATTTCAAGCCACAGGGGAGCACTTGAAGGGGAAAGAGGGGTTTTGAAAAGGACCTGTAGGTAGGAAGGTAGGGAAAATATGTAGGAAAACATGCAGCACGATTAAAACTAAAACTAGGGAAGAGATAGACCTGTTTTTTCTCTCTCCTTTATATCGTCTAAACGTTTTTTCTGTGGGTTAGCTGGCTTTCTGTGGTGGGGCTACTACAGACCTTCTGGAAGCTTCAGCTCTCTTTTATGCTGCTTATGAGGTTATGCTGTTCTCTGCTCAGAAAAACACCTTCTCCTCAAAAATCTCTTTCCTTTTACTCAGTCACCCTTTTTTTACAACTCCCTCTCACTTTCAAAAACCCTTTTCCTGGCAAAATCGACCAGGGAGCCAAACTCATAGAGGGTGCCATGGATTAGTTTTTCACTAACTGGATCAAGAATCATAGGGTTATATATCGTCACAGAATCTGGCTTCCACCCACCCTGTTGACCAGGTGAGCCATTCAGGGAGGACTCTTTTGCCATGGAAACCCTGGTGGCAGTTGTGGTGATGCTGTTTTGGTTCTTGGCAGAGGTAACCCAAAATACAATTATGAAGAAAGAGAGAGTAATTGTAAACACAAACAAGTAACTTTATTGTATATAAACGAAAATGAATAAAATATAAAGAACCTACACTAGGTATCTGAAAACTGATTCCCGAAGCAATCACACATGCACACGCATACTCCAGCAATAGGGTGCACTTTATAAAAGGGAAAAGGGGGGAAACTGAGAAGTTTTGGGGAAGGGACATACAACCTTAAAACCAGGGCTTGAGGCCTGGGGAGGTCTGGGGGGTAGATGTAGCAGAGATCCAAGGAGCAGCGTTAGGAGCCAGCAAAGAAGGAGAAATCGCCTGTGGAATGCAGCAGGGGTTCTCAGCAGGAAACCAGAGTTGTGACCAGCAGAGATCTGGACCGGAGATAGGGTTGCCAACCTCCAGGAACTAGCTGGAGATTTCCTGCTATTACAACTGATCTCCAGCCGATAGAGATCAGTTCCCCTGGAGAAAATGGCCGCTTTGGCAATTGGACTCTATGGCATTGAAGTCCCTCCCCTCCTCAAATCCCACCCTCCTCAGGCTCCACTCCAAAAACCTCCCATCAGTGGTGATGAGGGACCTGGCAACCCTAACCGGAGATCTGAAGAACAATTTGCTGGGTTTGGGGGTCCTTCTTTTACGGACAGAAGATCCCTAGACTAGATGGGGGTTTGACCATGCCAATTTTGGATTTAAAAAGTTTAAATCTCACTGACTGGTTTAAAGTTAACTGCTGTCAAACTTCTGCAGGAAAAAATCCTTGATTGGGCTATTATGAGCCATATCTGCATGATATGCAGTTATTATGAGACATATCTGCATAGGCACAAAGAGTCTAGGTGAAGCAATGTGATTACCAAACTTTAATTAGGTTAAAGTGAGCTAGATCTGCATGGATGCAAAAGTCTGGATGAGGCAACATAACTCCTGAAACAGGATGGAGAGCAAATTAATGACTTGAATGCCCTTCTTGATTGAGTAAAAAAAGGAAGAAGATGAACCAGAAATTGGTTAATGAACCAGCAATATCATTGGGCTGGGCAGAAACTTCTGGGGTATGTAGGCTTACCAGGTTCCTCCTCTCCTCTGGCAGGAGGTTTTTGGGGTGGAGGTAAGGTGAGATCGCACACGTGCGCGGCTGCACGGCTGTGATCACGGCACTTCTGGTTTACTCCCAGTTTGAGTTGTAAAAGACCCCTTGCAATGTATTTACATCCGGAAGTGCTGCATCGCAAGGGGCCTTTTACACTCAAACTGGGAGTTTGAGTGGTAAACAGCCCCTTGCGATGTGGTGCTTCCGATTGTAAAATGGAAGTGACGCAGCACCACGGGCAGGCGCATGTGCACGTGTTGCCCAGCAACCCTCAGCTGGTTGGCGGGCAGCCTGGTGGATTGGTGGGGGTTTGCCCGTCACCACCTGGCACTTGGCAACCCTAGGGGTATGTCAAGATATTGGATGATGTCTCCAGTGCTGAAAAGCCTTTTGTTATTGAGGATGATATGCTGCTGAGATGGGGGAGATTACACTTGTTCTGCTTTCCTTGCAGCAACACCCTTCCTCTCCATTTCTGGAAATCTCCAGTGTCATGGCTCCACCCTGGTGCCTTTATGAGACTCACCAAGTTTCAGGACACCTGGAATGTAGGCTGTAAAAGGGGGTGACTAAGTCCAAAATAAGAGGGAAACCCTACTATCTAAGAAGTCTTGGCTGGAGGAGGGGGGTCCTCACAGGGAGTTATGACTTGGGTAAAATGGCAATGGCCTGCAAGAGGTGTTGTTTTGTCACATTTCTGTACAAGACATATATGTTTGGGTTTCAAGCTTCTGATGAAGTGAGTTCCAGCCCTCTAGAGTTTGTTCTTCAGTGAATCTGTTAGTCCTTAAAATGCCCCAAGACTTCTTTTTGTTCTCCCCACGGAGTGGCAAAAAATTTCCCCCTCTAGTCTATGGGATCTGTGAAATGTCCCTAAGCAATATTTACAGAGAATAGATTTTGAAAAGTATAATTTGAAACTGCATACATGCACATATAAAAGAATAGCAACACAATAGTTTCCTTTCTGTGTGTGATCTTTGGTGGCCTCCAAAGGCAACAAATGAAAATGCAGGAAGAAATACAAAGCTAAGAAAAAGGAGGCGGAGTTGAATCATACAGAAGAAACTGATGATGAAGAGTACCTGAACAGAAAAAAGGAAGACATGTGCTCTGGTAGCAGAAAAGTTTGAGTATAAGATCATGAGGGAGCTGCAGAAATTGTTGAACAGTATCTCTACAGGTTTCCAACACAATGAACTTTTAAATTCTTGTTAAGTGTCGTCCCTAAAGATGACAACGTTTATGAACGGAGATCTTTTATCCTTGGTTCCCCGGGTTCTGTATAAGAAAATGCCCCCTCCCCCAGATATTGTGTTTCCATCTGGTCATCCATTTCTTAAATTCTTTTCACACTACATTTATTTCACTGATGTACTGATCTGTTATTTTTAGTATTTCATGCCATTCCAAATAGACATCATATTTCCTGATTTGTGTCAGCCATTGCATAATGAATTATTATTAACCTTTGGGAAAAAATGCGTTTCAAAATCCTGAACTGACGGCAAAGTCTCTTCTTTAAACTTAACATGAATAATTTCCCTTCCTGAAGCCCACCTTATAACTTCCTGTTATAAGTGTGATTCAAAGTGTGATTCAAAGCCAAGGCTCATGAGCATGGAACTTTGAATCACAAAATTGTGATTGGATGAAATTGTAATTTTCTGAAGAAGCAGAAATCCAGCGAAACAAGGCATAACCGGTTGCTTGTCATAATATCATTGCATTAGCCTGCATATATTCACTACGGTGGATACTGAGTATGGATTGCTAAACGGCTGTGCAAAAGAGGAATCCTATTGGTCAGCTTGTCAGCTGACTTTTAGAAGACATATTGCAAGACGACACTGTGCAGCAAGACATCTGTAATTTCTCTTTGAGGACTTGGATTGCAGGACATTGTGGACATTTATCTATTTTGTCTATGGTGGTTTAGTATTGATAATCGTGTTATGAAAACTTTGTAAACTGGTATTTAAAGAGATACTAAGCATGGGAAAAATATAAAAATAACAAAAGAATTGGAAGTGGCTGCATGTTGGGATATTTTTCCAAAATAAGGCAACTACAAAGCTTTTGAATCCAATTGGAAAATAAGCAAGTTGTCCGTTTGACTGTCAGCTGTGAATAAAAAATCGTATATGTCACAACAAAATAATGAAATATACTTGATCCCTACCATTATACATTAAGTGCTTACCTAGAATTAATGCGTCTATATGGAATTCAGAAGCGCATATTGTTTCATGTAAGTGGTAAGGAGAAAGAGAAGGCGGGGTTTGTTTATAGAGATTGAGTCCCATCGGTCAAGGGACTGGTGAGCGAGAGCGAAAAGAGAAACTGCTGTGCGACTCTTAAAGGTGCAACAGTCTGCTAGATTATCATAAATCATAAAAAGCAAGCGAGATCAAACTCATTGTTCAGGCCATTTGGTATGAGAGTTTGAAAAGCATAAATCAAGCGAGACTCCTGTTGGAGTAAAATTTTCTTCGCATCCTGAATATGAAATGGTTTCGTTTTGAACTGCCAAAGGACAAAAAAAATATATCAGTGTCTGAATGATGTAAATTAATATAATGTTGCACCAATGGCGCCTCAAGATTCCGAGAGCGTATGTTCACCGATCCTAAGGCGGACTCAATGCCGCCATTTTCTTCAACGACGTTATTTCTGGCACAGGTGTTTCCTGTTATTGTAACTACCTGGCAGTTGGCAACCCTAGTAACTGCCCTATACGGAGTGGTTAAAATGCTTAGGGCTGTTTAGCTTGAAAAGAAGGCGGCTGAGGGGAGACATGATAGAGGTCTATAAAATTATGTATAGAATGGAGAGAGTGGACAGGGAGAAGCTTTTCTCCCTCTCTCATAATACTAGAACGTGGGGTCATCTGCTGAAGCTGGAGGGTGAAAGATACCAAAGAGATAAAAGGAAGTATTTTTTCACACAGCGCATAGTTAAATTGTGGAACTCCCTGCCCCAGGATGTGGTGATGGCTGCCAACTTGGAAGGCTGCCAACTTGTTCATGGAGGAGAGAGGTATTCTTGGCTACTAGTAAAAATGGATACTGTAATGCCCAGATATAAGGGCTGGTATAAAATACTATGTACTCATATGCACACACGTGGAAGCTTTGGGGAAGTTGGCATCCGGGAGCCATGAACCAACAAATCATGCTCTCTGTGCTTGGTACGGCCTTTCACCAGTAGAGCTCTGAATTACCTTCATCCTTAGGAATGTGTTTTCTACTTCCAAGATCACAAGACCTAAAACTTGCTTAGAGACGGCTTTGGGCAATATCTATGGCTATGCTAATTAGAGTGAAGTAGACAATGTGCATTGGTGCTTTTGTGTATCAATCTGCTTGTCAGCAGCCATGGGCCTGCCCCATGCGAATGCATAAATGATCATAAGCTTCCTTTGTTTCTGGGGTGAGTAACTCTGCATCTTATTTGTGGGTTATTTCACCCCCAGGTCTGTGTTTAGCTAAATAAAGAACTGTTGCTCTTTTTAACCTCCTCCTAGTTGTCTTCATTGGACTCTATAAGACAACCAGGGCACTTCAATACTAGTCATGATGCATACCTATTCTCTCCAGGATCAGAGGAGCATGCCTATCATATTAGGTGCTGTGGAACACAGGCAGGACAATGCTGCTGCACTCGTCTTGTTTGTGGGCTTCTAGAGGCACCCGTATGGCCACTGTGTGAACAGACTGCTGGACTTAATGGACCTTGGTCTGATCCAGCAGGGCCTTTCTTATGTTCTTATGTATTTCCCCCTAACCCTTTCTCTCTCAGTGCCTTAAACTATAGATATTTTTACTGATATCAGATATTCTATTTTTTACTGTATGCGATGTATTGTTATTTATGTTTATTATTTAAAACTGTGTAAACCTATAACTGAATAAAAATTAAAATAGAAAAAGGAGGCAAAGTCAAACCAGTTACAAAACAAAGACAAGTTGCAAACTGTGCAAGGTTTAGACTTCTCTGTTTCACCTCCAGTCCAGCAGCTGAGCAGCCTTGCGATAAAAGGGGCTATATTTCTTCTCATAAACTCTGAAGCACCCTCATACCAAGTTTATTAAATGGGTGTTGTGCCTAGCCTCATATATCATGGAAGGATAACTGACAAAACTGCACTGCAAGAGAACTGCTTCCTAAGGCATTTAGGCCACGAGATTCCTATTAAAAGATGCATCTTGAAGTTTTTTTTTTTAAAGACAAATAACCCCTTGTCCAGCTTTGCAAATTTATCAACCAAACATTGTTTAACTCCGTTCTGAGTAAGCAGTATTCTAATGTATTTATCTTCTTATATGACACCTAGCCGTTCCCTTCGTTCACGCCTTAGACCAGACACCTTGATGGACTGCTAAGAGGCATCCAGAACAACAGCCGTGTGTTGTGCTTGCTATCAAAGAACTCCAGTCTCAGTGTAGAAGTACCAGAAGCAGCATGAAAGGCAGGTAAGGAAGTAATAGCTGCCATAATTAACTTTGCAGAAAGCTTTGGCGAATGGGGCAGTGTATTTGCACCAGTTATTTGTGTATTTAGGCTTCTGTTGTTGGTCTGTTTTGAAATATGGGTTTAATTCAAGGTGTTTTCCCTGCCACAGACCCTGTATCAGTAAGTTGAAAAGACTCATCTGAGGTTGTAAAAATGGATTTTGTGGCTTTCCAGAATTCTCACCATGTCACATGAATCTCTGGGATCAGAGATTAATATGGAGAATGTATTTTGCCCAGAAGTCTGTACATTTTTGCTGGTATTCTGTGCCTATCTATTCACAGCATGTCATTGTAACTTTGCCAAGGGTTATTCAGAATGCATGTTTCATTGCATATTAATATCATGCCTATGTCCATTTACTCAGAAGTGAGCCTTGTAGATTCCATTTATTTCTACTTCACACATTGCAGAAGTACAGAGGTTGGGTCTGGGGTCCTCACCCTATGTAACAGTCAAATGCAAGTTGTGGGTTCTCTCAGTTTCTGTGAGCTGGGTGTCTGATTCAGATCAGGACCGGGTCGCTCTTGGTGAAGGGGCTTCAACCTTCCCCCTGCACTGCCCTGTTTTCCTGACTTGAAACAGTCCTGGAGTAGTGCTATTTGACCCACGGGGAAACCCACTTGTAAACCAATGAACATGTGAGTTCCCCAACAGGCCAAACAGCACCCCTTGGACCATGTTAGGGCAGGGAAATGGCATGGGAGGAAGGCGGAAGCTCCTTCTTCAGGCATGACAAGATCCTGATCCAAATTTGGCACCCCCATGTGAACCCCAACTAATTTCTGACTGTTACACAGAGTGGGGACCGCAGACTAGGGTTGCCAACCTCCAGGTACTAGCTGGAGATCTCCTGCTATTACAACTGATCTCCAGCCAATAGGGGTCAGTTCAACTGGAGAAAATGGCCACTTTGGCAATTGGACTCTATGGCATTGAAACCCCTCCCCAAACCCTGCCCTCCTCAGGCTCTGCCCCTAAAACCTCCCGACAATGTGGAGAGGGACCTGGCAACCCTACCCCAGACCCAACCTAACTCACAAACTCAGATCCAGCCTCAAACTTAAATCAGAGCCCTTCATAGTGGGCAGGTTTGCTGTAGCCCTTGAATGTGTCCCATTTGGGAAAAACTCCGTTAGAAGGTACAGATAAGGTCTTTTATGCATGGTTGTTTCACTTGCCGTCAACCCCTCCGACGACTTTGGGTTTTTGTGTTGATTATGCATGCCATTTCCGGCCGTCAGAGGTCGCCTCGCTCCCCTCCCTGCGTTTCCCCCGCATTTTCAGGGACCTGTTTTATCTTGAATTTGAAAATATGGGCAAAATGCAGGGAAATGTTGGAGGGGTGACGGCAAATGAAACAGCCATGCATAAAAGACCTAAGTCTGCTGCTTAAAACTGAGATCACCCTATGATCCTCACACAGCAAATTTTCAGGAGTTAACAGGTCTGCTATTTAGGGAAGGCTCCATTTGAAGCACTTTACCTCTATATTACTGTCAGTCTTAATTCAGTACTAGAAGCACCTTGAGCCAAATTACACAGTATATACGAGATCCATGGCTAAATCTCCCAACGCTTTTATTTTGCTTAAAAGAAGCTACAGGGAACTCCAAATATGATCAAAGTAGAGGCAGTGTGGGAAGGGGTGTTTAATCCAATAAAAAAAAACCTAGAGGCCTCTGGGGGACACAACACAAGTATCTGTATAGTATAATCCTTTGCAATCACATGTATCAGGAACCTACCAATTGCATGGAGCAGGAGCACATGCTACTTGTGATCCTTCCAATATTGACAGTCACCAAGCTGTGTGAACAGGGCAACAGGCATCATTCCTATGCAGCAGTAGGAGATGTTGGTCTTCATGCCCTGCTTATAGACCTTCTGGGGGCTACTGAGTAAAACAGACTAGATGGATCACTGATCTCATCCAGCACAACTGCTCCTCTGTTCTTGTAGATAAGCTGCCTCTATGATTTTATTTAAACAGGGAACACACATGCTTTAAAAAGGGGAAGAACACAGCAAAGACTTATATTCTTGATAGACTGATGGACAGACAAAAGGAGCATGGAGACAAACAAATGTATTGAATGTCAATACTCCTGAATAAATAGCAATGTCCATATCTTCATTTCTAGGCAGCAAAAACCTGATATTCATGCCCTTGCTATAATTTCTCCAAGGCTGACTGCAAGACAAACAGTAATTGCTTTTCCAATTGCTAGAAAACACCTTGGCAGTCAGGAGTGGATACTGCATACACAACCACAACATCAGTAAGGATGTAAATAAGTTTATTTCCAGAGGATTCTTTTTCCGACAATCTGTGGCAAGTGGAACTGAAATTGGGGGTCTACACTGTACTAGAAAAAAATCCAGCAATTCCCTTCCCTATTTGGAAGGTCCTACCTACTATATTACTTCTCCTTCTTGTTGCAGAACATATGTGGGAACATTTCTGCTTCATTGCTTCCTATTTGTACTCTATAGCCAGGTATTACTGAACAGACCCTTAATCATTTCCTTTGGGTGGGGAAGACTTTAAAAGATCTGATTGTCCTTTTGCAGCAAAAAGAGATTGTTCCATTATTTTCTCTTCTTTCTCTTGATCATAATTGTGCTATTAGGATTATAAAAAAGGAAAAAGACATTAATGGGCAAGTCACTGTTGTTGCAAAGGGAAAGGTTACCATTAATGCTTCCTACTCTCCAGGTCAAGAAAAGGTTGTTTCAGGAGTACTGTCGCATGAGGAAGGAACATAAACCATTCATTATCCATCCAGGAGGAGCAGATCATCAACAGAGCCATGTGCAATAAGTACTGGGGGGAAAATCTAGGGTGGCTTTTTGAACTCACTGGGCTCCCAACAATGTGGAGAAATGTTTCTTCAGTGGTACATGGTACAACTCAGGTGAGCATCCTGAGGCATCAGTTTGGAAGATGAAGACCAGAAGCCTGGGGCCTCTGTGCCTTCATAGACCAGGGACAGGAACCCCTTGAGGTGTGCCACTGTCCTTGACCCATTGACCTCATGGCTAAGGGGATTGGACATGGCGCACCTCCCTTGAGCACTAAAGATGGCTTGTCAAGGAGGAGCATGAGCCATACCCATGTGACAACTCAGGGCTTGGAGCCAGGGTGGCCTCACCTGTAAGATCAGGGATGCACAAAACAGAGGAGGCCTGACTCCTCTGCATCCCACCAATTGGCCCACACAGCAATTAGCTCTGGGGTTTTGGCCTGTGTGTGCTGCAGATCCCTCTTGAGCAATGAAAATAAAGTTGGCCCTTTGATTATCCCAGCTTATGGAGCTGGCTCTCCTTATTCCACATCCACGGACAAAAGGATTTCACCAACTGTTTTAGCTAGAAGCAAGTTAACTTGTATTTTAGCCTTCAAGGAGTCACAAAACTCTTTGTTGTTTTACCCTATGCGAGTTAATGTTGTGAAAAAAGCATAAAGGAGGCATATGCTTTGGCTAGTTTTTCCTGTCTCTGAATGTCACAGGGCTGGAATCTGTGTGTAGTTGATATGAAAGAGCACACATCAGTAATAGGAAGGGAATGTTTGGAGAACATATCACACAGATGTTACCAAAATATGGCTTGGTAAGAACAGGTGCAATCCATACCACATCAGTGTTGTCAAATTTGAGATCTTTACTGGCAGGCAGATCTCTGGAAGCTGTGTACTAGCTGATTTTACATGAGGGAAGAAGGGGGGGCGCAAATATTCAGTACTTTGTTTCCCACCTCAGGAGTGTAATGGTTTAAACCAGGATTGTCAAACTCATTTGTTACAAGGGGCGGATATGATATAAATGTCACTTGGCCTGGCCATGCCTCGCCAGCCCAGATCAGGAGCAGAGACCAAAAGAATTAGTAGTAGTCCAAACAGCTTTAATCTAAGAAGAAACTACAATAGGTTTGTGCAAGCACTCTCAACTAACTGAACTGCCTACTTGAACATATGACCCTAGGGAAGGCCTTCTCATTAACACACTAGACTAATATCAGGAAATATATTGAAATTAAAGGTTCTACCACAACACCCTTCCTTGCCTAGCCCTGTGGCTCTGATCTGAATTGTCTCCTGTGGCTACTTTTTAGGGTCAAAAATATATAAGGAGATGGTCATCACTTTTGATATAACATACACTTTACATTATCATAATTCCTACCATCTATCAGCTCCCATTAGAGAAGGCCTTCCCCAGATTTGTTTCTGTTCCCAGATGGAATGGTTAATTGACTGGATTGGCTTGTTTTTGTTTGGATGGGGTAAAGGACAGGAGGAATACTTTGATGCAGATCCACTGGAGGGCTTCCACAGATGGACAAGTTCTGCCCACACAATATTACTTCCTCATACCTCCTTCCTGCTGCAGCCCTAAATGCCCACCAAATACTTTTCCTGGGGACAGGGGACTCACAGGAATAGCATTTTGGGGAGCATTTGGGGCTGCAGCTGGAGAGGGGGACAAGAAAGTCACATTCCATGGGCAGAATGCTTCCATCCACAGAAATGCTCTGGTAAATCCAAGCTCTTGGCTGGTCTCCATTTTCCATACATTGATCTGCTGCGTAGTAATGGGTTTAGAAGGGTGTAACAATGCATAGGATTACACTGATTAATCTTAGTGCTTTTGTTTTCCTTGTCTGCAGATGAAGCTCTATTGATTTTCTCAGGCTCCATCCTTTCCATTTTGTTGCAAACTTACCTAGGGTTGCCACCTCCAGCTTTGAAAATTCCTGGAGATTGGGGGGGGGGAGCTTGGGTATGCTGAGGTTTGGAGAGGGGAGGGAGCTCAGTGTGCTGGTGATACCATAGATTCTGCCTTCTTAATCTGCCATTTCTTCCAGGGAAGCTGATCTCTGTAGTCTGGAAAATCAGTTGTAATTCTAGAAGAACTCTTGGCTCCACCTGGAGGTTGGCGACTTTAAAGCCAGAATGTCAACGTCTGTTGAATTTTTAATATAACCCCAGGCATATATGTGTCACAGATGAGTTTATAATAATTTCCTTTCTCCCTTGGAACTATTTTTCTGTGCGGGGAGGGCAGCGGGAAATCATAGAATTATAGAATTCTACTGGAGAAGCAAGCTACATCCCCAGGATTCTTTGGGGAAAACAATTGCCTTTAATCAATTAACTGGCATAAAATCTACGTAAGTTTGTAACATAGACATGTCCTAACATTTGCAAATGTATGATTGCACTAGAAAATACTGACGAAATCTTGGTTCTTTTGCAGGTTTTTTCAATGTTTTTGGTGTCTTTCTTTTTGGCTGGGATTAATTTTCCTAGCAGGGTTCCTTCAGCTGGATGAAAAGATTATCAAGTAGGTCTATTTTCTTTAATAGCTACAGTAGAAAGCACAACTGATCCTGTGGGAGTTAATCTGTTTTAAGACCTTTAATATTCTTAGTAGGCTGGCCAAGATTTATATTAACTTAGGGGTGGAGGTAGGTTTAAAGGAAACTTTTAACATACTGTAGAGGTGTCAATTATGATAGCAACTTCCACTGCCCACCGCTGCTGCCCTGTCAGCCAATTAGAGAAAAATGAATTTTAAAATTGCTATTGGCTCAATGGCTTTATGCCACTTCTGGGGAAAATCCAGAAGTGACATGTGCCCCTCTAGGAATCACCAGAAACTCTATGGGTTTACCATCAAATTTCTAGGAATTCCTAGAGAGGCATGACATCACTGCTGGGTCCCCCCTGGTAGTGATGTAATGCCATTGCACTGATGGCGCCCCTGTGTCCCTGCCCCCTTAGACTCCCACTGCTGGCTGGCAACCCTATAACATAGTCACATATTTTCATTTATAGCATTATTAATAATTTTTTGGATCCAGGGATGCCTTATTCTGGAGGTATCTCACAAACCCTTCTTCAAAGCATCTGTGACCACACCATCCCTTCAAGAGTCATTCATTACCTACAAATTCCCGTTGACCAGCCTGACCTAGTTAGATACTATTAGCCCCAATGAGCTTGGGCTGGACCTAGAAGGGGAAGGGTGTACACTTTTACGTAGTTTATCCTCCATACTCTGATTACATGGAGTTTGCTGGTTTGATCAAGCTCCAGTTCACTTTGCCATCCAAGTGAACTGGAGTTTGTTAATTCCATATAACACAGGATTGTAAACCTCAATTTAATTCCAAATTAGAACCTTAGCTTGTGTAAACAAATTCCAGTTATTAATGTGCATGTATTTAAACATCATGGTGAATTGGAGCTTGATCATGCTGGGAATTTTGCATCAAATTATTTGCACTAGAGGAGGAAAGGAATGAGAAGTACACAGGAGCACAGCAACGAAGTCTTTTATGCATGGCTGTTTCCCTCGCCATCAGCCCTCCAGCGACTGTCAGAAGTTGCCTCGCTCTCCCCCTGCGTTTCCCCACGTTTTGCCCATGTTTTCAAATTTTAGATAAAACAGGTCTCTGAAAATGTGGGGAAACACGGGGAGAGCGAGGTAACCTCTGATAGTCAGAAACAACATGCATAATCAACACAAAGATCCGAAGTCGTCGGAGGGCTGACGGCGAGGGAAACAGCCATGCATTGTTTTGGATGTTAAAACAATTTGGAAGAAAAAACCTTATGTTTCCTTAGAAACAGCAAGTATTGGGCATAATGCCTTTAGCTACCTTGTCCACAGTAGCGGGAATCCAATTTAAATCTGTTGGGTTCATTGGTATGGGGTTCCATAGATCGACTGGACATTGTTCTGATGGAGCAATACTGATTTGTATCATCCAGGGATGCAAATCTCTTTGAGGTTACACAAAGGCAGCTCATATTAAAGGCTGTCCATCATATCTACAAAGAAGTGCAAAAGAGAAGGGAGACAAATATAGTAGTGACAAGTGGTGGGATCGGTAGTTTTTGAAATAAGATTAAATTGAACCATCTTCTCCATCTTTGTTCAATTTTATATTGATGCAGGCAGTGGCCTACTTTTACCCAGAACATCATACCCTGTCTACCCACCACGAATGTCATGTTCCTCAAGACACACAAAACTGCTAGCAGCACAGTCCTGAATATCCTTTTCCGCTTCTCAGAGAAACACAGACTCACTGTGGCCCTTGCAAGAGGCTCTGGTGTCCATCTGGGCTATCCTAGCCTCTTCAAAGCAGATTTTGTTGAGGAGTTCAAAACTATTGGCCAAAACTTCAGCATCATGTGCAACCACTTGAGATTTAATTTGACAGAGGTAAGAAAACAGAAGAAACCCTACATAATTGCTATTGTTTAGAACAGAGCTTCTCTGAACTGTGGGTCAGAATCAAAAAATGGGTTTAAATTCTCTATCAGGTGTTCACAAGGCTAGAAGGAATGAGGCAGCTCATGGTAAACTTAAGAGGAGATGCTGAGAGGCTTGATGGGAAATTTGGGTTTGCCTCTGCATAATGTGTGAAATGACCCTGAAATCCTGCCTGTGGCTTGGTAATGCTATATATTTATAAATTCTAAACATGGAAAATATAATATAGGTTTGTTTAGTGTTAACCAATGTGATATTTCTGCTCTTTATACTTTTCTCCAAATTGTGCAGTTAGACATTGTTCAGCCTGCATAAACCATCGATCCTCGCACTAGTTAGCCTTCCATGAAAATATAGCAGTCTCAGCGAATGACAGTGGACATCATGCTTAGTTGTGACTATGTTCATGAGGAAATTTTTGCCTGTATTGTGTATTTGTCCATTTCTGCCCACTTTCACCAGTGGGTATCACTAAACACACTTTGGCCATTTATGCTTGGTTATTAGTCTCACAATCCCCATGGGACTGCTTCAGGCTTCTTTTGAGCTATTCATGATATTTTCGATCTTCAGAAGTCACTCCGCGGCCGCCCTGCACTTGTCCCGCTGTTTCAGGAAACTGTTTTATTACTAATTTAAATTTTGCCTCCTGTGAATAGTGTGAATTTTTTCTGCCATATTTAGTTTAACAATAAAACAATAAATCTATACATAAAAATGAAGACGAGCAGCTGAGGGAAAGACACAACATTCCTTCCCCTCCCACATTCAGGCAATTAACCACTAAAATACCAGAATGGGGGGGATGGAGCACTGGGTTTTCCCCTTGGCTGCTCTTGTCTTCATTTCTATTTATAGTCATTGTTTTATCGCTAAAATAAATATGGCAGACAAAAAAATGAACAGGCTTGTGTCCTGGGTGTGATTTTCTGCTTTGTTTGTTAAAATGCTACTGGGCTCAATTTAAAAAGAATCTCTGAGATCAGGAGTGAACACAGCTGGGCAGATTACCCCCCCACACACACACACACACATCCTCTTAATGCGAGTGATTACCAATGGGCAGATGCTATGGAAATGAACCTGCCAGTGTTTTTCTGTTCTTGTAACCCCTGCATTGAGCTAGCCTGAAACAAATTGGTTGGGAGGTTTTTCCCGCCCAGAACTGTCTCTGTTTGGGCTGTAAAATGACCACGCGGTTGATAACAAATGCAAGAATCCTGCTGCAGGGCTGGTGACATATTTCAAAGAATACACTACAGCCAATTACAAAGCAGCGTTGTCAAGGGAGGGACTCAGAAGCTCCGTATTTCGCTGGGGATTAATAATGGAGTGCAAGGTACTCCTGGAAGATCTTTGGGGCAAAAAGCCCCCATGAATACAGTTTTGAAAATTCAGATCAAAAAAATGTGCATATGCTGAGTGGCAAATTTCCCCTTCCTAAATGGCCTTTCATTCTTCATTTTAGTACAAGTTTCTTATGGCATATCAACTCTACTTCTGATCCTTCACAAAATGTCTGGCCCTACATGGAGGTGACAAAAATGTGCCAAGAGAAATGAAAAGCAAGGAAGAAAACAATAAAATCTAAATAGCTAACTTAAAATACTTAAAAAGGCCTTTTGGTCTTCAGACCCAGATGTTGCCTGACCAGATTGAAACACCGAGTCCAGGTAAATTTTTAAAAGTGCCAAGTCCAAGAACAGGTATTCTGGCCATGCAAAGCCCAACCCAGATAAAAGGATGACCCAAAGGTTAGGTATCCAGAAGAGGGTGACCAAAAGGTACAAACTAGAACAGAGGATCTTGCTTTATGCCACACTGCCAGCAGTTGTCCTCATTCTGGTTGACTAATCAGGTATGTTGCCAAGACAATTACCATGTACTCCTGAAGCCTGTATGTGCTCAAAGTCAAGCAACTCACCCTCCCACCCACGGGTTCCTTGCCCTAATGAGATAAAATCTGAGGGCAAAACTCCCTCCTGGTTGCTGGCCTTGAAGCTCCTAGGCCCTATGATCTCATCTGCACCTGTGTCTGACTCCATCCCATTCCTTATCTCTCTTGAAACTGCAAGTCGTTAAGTTCCCAGAGAGATGTCTTCTATAATTTTACTGGGCCCAAAGCCTAAACCAAAGTTTTGAAAGTTAAAAAAAAAAAAAAAAAAACACCTAAAGAAAGGCCAGTTTCTTGACATTGAAGAAATTGTGATTACTTTCCCAATATGTTGCTAAGATTTGCAAGAAGCAAATTTTATTTTAAAGCAAAGCTGGAACTCTCTGCTCATCCTTCACTAGAAGTGATGCTCACTCTCATCTGTCTTTTATTAAACAGGTAAAGAAAGTAATGCCAAATGATACCTTCTATTTTTCTATCCTGAGGAACCCAATTTTATTGCTGGAATCCTCCTACGTTTACTACAAAAAAAGTTCACCAGCATTTAGAAACTCCAGAAATGTGAATGAATTTCTGTCATCTCCTTGGTCCTACTACAATCTAACTGCAAAGATTTATAACATTTATGCCAGGAACAACATGTGGTTTGACTTTGGCTATGACAACAATGCAGAGTATGATAATTACTATGTCCAGTCCACCATAAAGAACATTGAGCAAATTTTCCATCTGATACTGATTGCTGATTACTTTGATGAGTCCATGATTCTTCTGAAGAATACTTTGTGTTGGGATCTGGATGATGTGGTCTATTTTAAGCTGAACACCAGGAGCCTAGACAGTGTTCAGACCTTGACTCCGGAGAATAAGGAAAAGGTGAAAGAGTGGTGTGCATTCGATTGGGAACTTTACAAACATTTCAACAATACCTTTTGGATTAAGATTCACAAGATGATGAGTCCAGCATCTTTGTACCAGGAAGTGAAACTGCTGCAGAAGAGGCAGAAGGAACTGATGGAAACATGCCTCTCGGAGGAAACAGCAATTGATAAAAGCAAAATTAAAGACAAAAAAATGAAGCCCTATCAATCAGGGCTTGCCAGCATCTTGGGCTATAATCTCAAACAAGATTTAGACAATGTGACACTAAAAATCTGCCAAAGGATGATCATGCCTGAGATCCAATACACGTCATACCTGTACAATCAACAGTTTCCACAGAAGAAAGGAAAATCGACAGACTGATTTCCCTGTTCAGCTGATATATTTTCTAATAAGAACCATATAGGATGCTGAGGAAGAGCTTCTATATGAATGCAAGGGTTTGTTTCCCTTTTGCTAGGGTAGTTCAACAGCACTCCAGAACAGATTCAAAAACTGTCTCCCCAAACACAGAACATACTTCATTCATGTGACCAGGAGCATGAAAGTGGATGTTTAGGTAGATCCTCAGTGAATATATTATATGCTGGCATAGACTGAAGAAACCCATCAATCAAGTATCAAAACAAGTCTCAGTGGCAGAAGACACCCTGGTCCTTCACTGCTGCTATGCTGTGTGTGTGTGTTAAGTGCCGTCAAGTCGCTTCCGACTCATGGCGACCCTATGAATGAAAGTCCTCTAAAATGTCCTATCTTTGACAGCCTTGCTCAGATCTTGCAAATTGAAGGTGTGGCTTCCTTTATTGAGTCAATTCATCTCTTGTTGGGTCTTCCTCTTTTCCTGCTGCCCTCAACTTTTCCTAGCATGACTGTCTTTTCCAGTGACTCTTGTCGTCTCATGACGTGACCAAAATATGATAGCCTCAGTTTAGTTATTTTAGCTTCTAGGGTCAGTTCAGGCTTGATTTGATCTATAACCCACTGATTTGTTTTTTTTGGCAGTCCACGGAATCCGTAACACTCTCCTCCAACACCACATTTCAAAGGAATCTATTTTCTTTCTATCAGC
Source organism: Euleptes europaea (assembly GCF_029931775.1). NCBI lineage: Eukaryota > Metazoa > Chordata > Lepidosauria > Squamata > Sphaerodactylidae > Euleptes > Euleptes europaea. The sequence goes on from NC_079316.1 coordinate 44,701,879, forward strand.
TTTCTTCACTGTCCAGCTTTCACACCCATACATAGTAATAGGGAATACGATGGCATGAATTAATCTAGTCTTGGTGGCCAGTGACACATCCTTACACTTCAAAATATTTTCTAGCTCCTTCATGGCTGCCCTTCCCAGTCTCAATCTCCTTCTAATTTCTTGGCTGCAGTCTCCCTTTTGGTTGATGGTGGAGCCAAGGAACAGAACGTCTTCAACAACTTCAATTTCCTCATTGTCAACCTTAAAGTTGTGTAATTCTCCTGTAGTCATTACTTTTGTTTTCTTGATGTTCAGCTGCAGTCCTGCTTTGGCACTTTCTCTTTTAACTTTCAGCAGTAGTCGTTTCAAATCTTCACTATTTTCTGCCAATAATGTAGTGTCATCAGCGTATCTCAAATTATTAATGTTCCTCCCTCCAATTTTCACTCCACCTTCATCTAAATCTAATCCAGTTTTCCTAATTATATGTTCTGCATATAGACTGAAGAGATAGGGAGATAAAATACATCCTTATCTGACACCTTTGCCAATTGGAAGCCATTCTGTTTCTCCATATTCTGTTCTAACTGTGGCCTCTTGTCCAGAGCCAAAACGATCAGATGTAGTGGCACACCCATTTCCTTTAAAACCAGCCATAGCTTTTCATGATCCACACAGTCAAAAGCTTTGCTGTAATCTATGAAACCCAAGCTTATTTTCTTCTGAAATTCTCTCGTATGCTCCAGTAACCAGCGTATATTTGCAATATATAGTGCCTCTTCCTTTTCTGAAACCAGCTTGAACATCAGGCATTTCTCGTTCCATATATGGTAACAGCCTTTGCTGTAAGATTTTGAGCATCACTTTACTTGCATCAGAAATTAATGTGATGGTCCGATAGTTGCTGCAATCTTTGATGTCTCCTTTCTTGGGAATTGGAATGTAAATGGATCGTTTCCAGTCTGTGGGCCATTGTTTTGTTTTTCATATCTGTTGGCATATTCTTGTCAAGATTTTGATGGACTCTATTTCTGTGGCTTGGAATAGCTCTATTGATATCCCATCTGCTCCTGGTGATTTGTTTCTCCCGATTGCTCTCAATGCAGCTTTCACTTCACTTTCTAAAACTGTAGGTTCTTCTTCAAAAGATTCTTCTTGAAAAGAATCTTTTATCCTTTCATCTCTTCTGTATAGTTCTTCAGTATATTGTTCCCACCTTTTCTTTATTTTGTCCTGTTCAGTTAATGTATTTCCATGCTGATCTTTCAGCATGCCTAACAGTGCTTTAAATTTCCCTTTGATTTCTTGGATCTTGTGGAACAGATCTCTTGTTCTTCCTTTTTTGTTGTTCTCTTCTATTTCTTTACACTGGTTATTATAATAGGTCTCTTTGCCTCTACGTGCGAGTCGCTGGAACGTTGCACTTAGACTTTTGATTCTATTTCTTTCAACTTCTACTTTAGCTTCGTCTATCTCTGGCAATTGTAAGAGTTTCCTCAGTCATCCATCGAGGTTTTTCTTTTCTTTTGGCTACAGGAATAGTCTTTGCACATTCTTCCTTAATAATATCTCTAGTTTCCATCCATAGATAATATCTCTAGTTTCCATCAGGTTTACATTCACTTGAACTCAGTAATGCAAATCTGTTCCTTACATGGTCTTTAAACTCTTCCGGAATATTGCTTAGATTGTATTTTGGTGCTATGAATGTTTTGGTGTTTTTCTTAAGCTTTATCTTGATTTTCAATATTAACAATTCATGATCTGTACCGCAGTCGGCTCCTGGTCTTGCTTTGGCTGAGAGAATAGAGCTTCTCCATCTTCTGCTTCCAATTATATAATCTATTTGATTTCCATGTATGTAATCGTCTATTTGGTTGCCTGAAACATGTGTTTGCAATGAACAGATTGTTGTCTTCACAGAATTCTACGAGGCATTCTCCTGCTTCATTCCGTGCTCCTATCCCAAATCTGCCAACAACATTTGCATCTGCTTTGTTTCCTACTTTTGCGTTCCAATCACCTTTGATTATCAGCATGTCTTGTTTAGGTGTGTGATCAATTTCTTCCTGAACACTGGCATAAAAACTCTCAATTTCTTCCTCATCAGCATCTGTAGTTGGGGCATAAACTTGAATGATGCTTATGTTGATAGGCTTTCCCTGAAGTCTGATTGATATTATTCGGTCAGACTTTGCATTATAGCTCCTGACTGCCTTTGCTACATCTTGCCTCACTATTAAAGCAACTCCGTTTCTTCTCTTTTTGTCATTCCCTGAATAAAACACTTTGTAATTTTCTGATTGAAAATGTCCTAATCCAGTCCACTTTAATTCACTTACTCCCAGGACTGAAATGTCCATACGTTCCATTTCTTGTTTAACAATTTCAAGCTTACCCTGATTCATGCTTCTCACATTCCATGTTCCTATTATATGCGTCGAACAGCTTCGGACTTTCCTTTTGCATCTATTCATGTCAACCACTGAATGTCCTTTCGGCTTTAGTCCAATTGCATCTGCTATGCTACTACCTAAAAAATGTTGTTCAAACACATTGACCTGTACCAGTAGTCCTTTTCAAATGTTCATTTTTGCTACACCAGCCACATATATTGGGAGCTTGCGCTACTCACAACTTTCTTCCCAATTTATGAGGTCACCATTTTGTGTGAATAGGACAAAACGCATACCTTTGGTACACATGCCTTTGGTGCACAAGAATGTAACACTGGATTTTTGAGGGTACACTTTTGTGCATACTGAAGCTGTACACACAAGGTAAAAAACATACATTGTCCTATTAACACAAACAGGTGACTGTGTCAGATGGATGGTAGGCAGTATGCGCTCTGCACTTCTGTTACACATGGTTTTTGTGCCAAAAATGCCTCTGTAAAAAATCACTTGCCCTCTAAATGCATAAATAGTAAACTGGATCATACTCACAGTTGTCATGGTTCTATCTCATGAATGTCACTGTGTGCAGACAAGAGCTGAAGGCTCGCCACAGGCGCATGCTTCCTGCAGCCAGTCCCTCAGAATCTAAGTGAATGCAAAAGGCATGATGTGCCAGTGCCACTTGAAGTCTGCTGAGTCATTGTGCAGCTGGCCATGTCCTGGCAATAATGTGCTCTGAATGTCCAAGCAGGGCACTCTGTCTTGCAAGCCTAGACCTGTCCAGGGATGGAGGAAAGCTGCAGAGGTCTTCCTGCAGAACATATCTAAGGGGTTGCCTGCACCTTGCCCTCCCCTCCAGCTACAAGCCGAGGGTTTGCAGGGAGGAAAAAGGAAAGGAGCCGATTAGCGATATCTACTCAGGCTTACTGGGTCATCTAGAGATGGCCAGAGTATAAAAATATAACTGGCTCCTCCCTGCCAATCTCTTGATCCTAACACGGACAGATAAAGAGGCTCTGATAGGACTTAAGGTCCCTTCCTGCATGGGCTACTGGCATGTGTATGGAAGGATGTGACTGTACTTACCATACCCCCATATATAAAAGCTGGTTTGGACCCTGCATTCAAAGTGGGAAAGGAGGCTTCCACAGCGAATGCTAGTGGCATCTAGAGGCTGTTTGTGAGAGTTACTGTGTCCATATCATTTCTTTTTCCACCTGTACATTTGTAAATAAAGTGTATTTTCACAGAGACACCCAGACTTTTCATTGGGTTCTCCACCAAAGAAACCGATGTATGGCAACCACAGTCCCCCCCAATATATTCCTAGATGGGTACTTTAATCTGTGTTAGTGATTGTGAGGCTGCAGTGTTGAGCATATGGCATAAATGATCACAGATTGGGCTTCTAGGAGACCAAGGTTCGAATCCCTGAGATAGAAATAAATGCAAATGCAAGCATAAGAAATTATGACATTAACAATGGCTTTGGTTCAGGAAAAGAGGCAGCTGCATAGCAGCATACTTTCCTTGGAGGCAATAGGGTGCATTACAGAACCAAAGTAAGCCCTTCCTTTAATGGTACAGCTCCTAGCCAATAGCCTGTGAGCTAACCACAATGAACTACTAGGCAGAATTTTTAAATGATTTTATTTTATATAATTAATTTAATCATATATATATATATTCTTTAAATTATCTTCGTGTCTCTTAAATTCTAATAAACCCAAAATAAATTTCTGGAATTGTGATAGCTGGATCACAACCACGCAGCAGAAATTGTAGCTTATTAGCTACAGGCATATCTATATCAGGAATTAATGGATTGTGTTCAGCTGTGTTCTTAAGCGCTTATGTCTTCTACAATAAAATAAGACATGCTTCATGGTTTCGATAGAACCAGTTCCACATCCACATAAACGCTCGGAGTAGGGCTTTTTAGAATAGGGCTCACTCAAAACAGCTGTGGGTAGGTAGTACATTGAATCTGGCTAATGGGAAAGCTGTACGCAGCCCACCTACAATTGAAAACTTCGTAGTTGGAGCTACAACCTGTCAGTACCAAGACTGGAACACACTGGCTTTACAAAAGGTTCATCTACATTACCTCAGCCCTGATCTGGATGGCCCAGGCTAGCCTGATCTTGTCAGATCTCAGAAGCTAAGCAGGGTCAGCCCTGGTTAGTATTTGGATGGGAGACCACCAAGGAAGTCCAGGGTTGCTGTGCAGAGGAAGGCACGGGCAAACCACCTCTGTTAGTCACTTGCCATGAAAACCCCAAAAAAGGGGTCGCCATAAGTCGGCTGCGACTTGACGGCACTTCACACACACACACATTACCTCATGCATACGTACTCTCCTTTCTTGCTGACAAATGTACGTTATATTCTAAGGGGAAATTGTTTACTGCTTTTATGGATCTTAAAGTGGTCTTTGATAACATCTCCTGCATGAGGCTTTGAAATAAACAAAGGCCAAAAATGTGCCATCAAAACTTTCTTGATTTTAGTCCCAGGTGGGCCAGAGGCTTATCTCTTGGTCTCTGGCTGACTGGGTAGTGAAAGGGACTGGTGGCAGGCTATCAAGTGAGGGGTGAGGAGTCACACTTCAGCGACACTCACGACAACAACCTTCTGATAATTTAATCTAAATGAGATGGAAAACAAAGATGTTACAGCCTATAGCAGTGGTGGCGAACCTATGGCACGCGTGCCAGAGGGGGCACTCATAGCCCTCTCTGTGGGCACGTGCGCCGTCACCCCAGCACAGAGTTCGCCTGAGTTCGTTACTAGAAAGCCAGAGGGACGCGGGGCCGGGCTGCTCCTCTCCCCCTCTCCACGCGTGCCTGAGGGCATTTCTCACATCACCCGCCCCTCTGCCCAGCAGCCCAATGGGAGCGCTTCCTCCCTCCCCTGTCACATGCGGCAGGGCAGCTCACATGCGGCATGAGGGTGCGGCGCAGATGGCAGCCTGTTGAGTCTGTGGCGAAGGTGATTCCCCTGGTGGGGCTGAAGAGGAGCTAGGTTGGAGGGGAGCATAGCTCACAGCGTGGCATAGCTGGAGGGGAGGGGAGCGCTTGGGCCACAGCGCGGGCTTTGCGGCGCCTCCAACCTTTCAGTGAAATCCCCTACTAAAAGAGGAACCCACTTACCCAGCATGTAATTAACCTGTGGAACACCTTGCCACAGGATGTGGTGATGGCATCTAGCCTAGATGCCTTTAAGAGGGGATAACCTCAGTATTCAGGTTAAATTGCCGTGTTGGCACTTTGCAATAAATAAGTGGGTTTGGGGTTGCAGTTTGGGCACTCGGTCTCTAAAAGGTTTGCCATCACTGGCCTATAGCCTGTGTTTCCCATTGAAATCCATGGGAATGATGAATGCAAAAGAAATATGAATAAATACATGGAAAAATAAATGACATTTTTGAAACAAAAAAAATTAATTACACACCCCTATACATCACATGCTGCAGATACACTTGGCGTGAACTGAACACCTTTGTATCCAAAGCAACAGGCTCGACTTTACGGATAAGTTTAATTCTACTTCTTTTTGCCTCCTTTTGATCCAGGTTCTAGCAGGGCCATGATCTCGCTCTGTAAATGCCAGCACAATATTATTCAGGTTGCACTTGGATTTCTGCTCCATTGGTTCTTGAATCTGACTGAAAGCAGGCCAGCTGGGAGTTTCCCAGTTATTCAAAACTCTGGCAGTGTAGTGAATGCTGTGTTGTCAAACAGCAATCACCCCCCTCCCCTTCTGCACCATGACCACGAGTTTGGCAACCGTGCTGGCCAAAATCTGATCCTGAAAACTGGCCCAAAGGAAGATTCCAGCAGAAACTGAGCTATACTGATTAAAAGCAGACATGTGGCTCTATGGGAGATATGCTATTCTGGAACCCAGTCTAGATATTAGGGTTGCCAGGTCCCTCTTTGCCACCAGCGGGAGGTTTTGGGGAGGAGCCTGAGGAGGGAGGGGTTTGGGGAGGGGAGGGATTTCAGTGCCATAGAGTCCAATTGCCAAAGCTCAGTGGCTGTTTTTCCCTTCAGGGGCAGGACAGCCTCCTGTCTATCACAGGGATAATGATAATAACAATGACCGGTCTAATAGGACTAATTCAACAAGGTAATGTGTATGAAATGCATATGTGTTTGGGGGGGTATAAGAAAGTAAGCCTAGGAAGCAGGCCTGTAGCTATTAAATTGTCGCTAACTATAGTGAACTTTACACATAGCCACGTGTTCAACTATAAACCTGCTTATACTGCTGAACCTTGTTTGCCATTCCTATCAGAACATAGTTAATGATGAACAGATCACTCTGATTTCTAAGTTCATGAGTAAACAAGCCGAAAAGTCCCAAAGTCTCGGTGATAAAGGAAATAGCAGCTGCCAACGATCATTTTCAGCACATTTTGCAACGTTTCTGCTTAAATGAATACTTGTTTGTATCTAACTATAAAACCTTATCATTCCTGTTTATTCCAAGAGAGACCCTTGCGTCCTGGAATTTTTTTAGGCTTGCCGGATCACCCTAAAAGTTGAGCCTGGAAACAACCACGCCCAAACCAGAGACTCCTTAAACAGAAAACAGACTTTATTTAACATGCACAGCTCCAAGAGCAAAAGGCTCAAGGACCTCTACTGGAGTTTACACATTGTATTTATAGAAACTGGAAAAAGGTACTTTATTACAACCTGCAACGTACACTTTTAGCGGGCTGACATATGATTGGTTAACTCCTGGTGGCCTGATAGGCCTGTGCTGCTGCTATGAAGCGTACACAACTTGCCTGCTTCAGCTAGTAGGGTAACAGCCATTTCTGGACTTTTCTTTAACAATTCCCTCTTTTGTTCCTAAAGGCATAACCATTTAAGGAACACTCTTACACCCATAAAAGTCTAATAGCTGTGTCTTTTTTACAACCATCTTTCTATTACAAAATCCATGTTACAAAACAAGTAGAAAAACATCTTTATAATATTATCCAAATCTCTAAATTATTAAATCGCCACAATCTTTTTTTGAGAGGGATGATCAATATAAAAGCTCAGTTTGATAGGTGCATGGTCTGCATAGTCCATCTGCCCTAATTTAATAGTTGCCTTCCTTGATAGAATACACTGTGGTGAAAAAATATAATCTATTCTCAAATACACTGAGTATCTATGAGAAAAGGAAGAATAGTTTCTCCCATCTGGGGATAGAAATCTAAAACTGTCCACTGTCTTTTTCTTTTGGAGCCAATCTTTATGAACTCGTGGAACAGCCTTATGTGCCAAATTGCTATTACAGGTGTCCGTCCGAGGGTCTAAAACTGCATTAAAGTCTCCCACTAGCAGAAGGTTGCCTGTAATCCAAACCTCTGTCTCTTCTAGCATTTGCTGGTCAAACACATTCTGTTTATCATTCAGTGCATATATACAACTCAATGTAAACATCCATTCATAAAGCTGAGCCGTCAAAAATATATCTCCCCTCTGGATCTTTTTTTAACTTCTACCAAGGTTAATGGCAATTTCTTATTAATAGCTTTTAAACCTTTAGTTTTATTTTCGCAGCATCATGAAAAATTAATCCTTGATGTACTTCCCCCAAATAATGTTCATGCTTTTTCTTTATATGGGTCTCTTGGAGACAGATAATATCTGCTTTTTCTTTTTGTAATAACCTGATAGTTCTTTTTCACTTAATCTTATCATTAAGACCATTAATATTAACCGATAGTAACGTGATATTATACATGTTTATTATTCCAAAACTGCAAACAAGAAACAACGAGCAGAAAAGCACCTATCCCTAAAGAGGGCAGCCTTAGTTCTGGACTTCTTTACTCTGTAGCCCCTCTGCGCAGCTCTGTCCTAAATTCCCTTATTCTCGAAGTATCCTTATATGGATTGCAAGTACCTGATACAAAATCTCTTTGTTGTTCAGTCTCGGTTCTGGCCTCACCACCTTCCTTCTCTAAAAACTTAGAAAAATCTTTTGTACCTTTAACAGAATGTATAGTGAATTTTTTTTTACCATACCTAATCTGTAACCCAAATGGGAAGACCCATTTATAATTTTATCCTTAGTTGGTTGTTTTGTCAAGAATTGAAGTCTTTTCCTTTTCTTCAAAGTTTTAGGCGAAATATCTTGGAAAACCTCAATAGCCACCCCATCTATCTTAAGAGAGGGAGTATATTTGAAAACTCTCCAAAACTTTAAACTATACGCGGAAGCATCGGCTTTGGTATGGCTAAAGGATTGGATACAATTAAAGAGTACACGCTTACTGGATTTAGAAGGTTTTGATAATAGATTTGGGTGGCATGGTTATTTATGGTATGATAAATTAAGAAATCATACGGCTTTTCAACATCATATTGTAAAATCTTCTTTAATAAAAACTTGGCTAAGATATAAGCATCTATTAGAAACCAAAACACCTCTATGGATCTCCACACAAGAAATGTTAACATTACGACCACTGAGACCATCTCAATTTGTAACTTATCAAGACCTTTTGGTATGAGAAGGTAATAAATGTGCCCTAAAAGATCAAGAAGAGCTTAAAGAACATCTAACTTGGTTTCAATATCATCAGATAAAGTCTGTATATATACAGGATATGAAAACAGGTTTTGTTAAAGATAAAACAATCTACAACAAGTGTTATTAGATAATAACAATCATTTAATTTCAAAGATGTACAAGATCAAATTAAACCAACGATGATAACTTGGGCACAGACATTGGGTCATAATATCCCTTTGAATAGATGGGAAAGACTTTGGTCACGGTATATGAAATGTATACTATCACAATATTTAAGACAGAATATGTATAAAATGATTTATAGATGGTATTTGACACCAAAAAAGTTAGCCAAAATGAATACAACAATGTCACCAAACTGTTGGAAATGTCAAAAAGAAGTTGGCTCCTTTCATCATATATGGTGGCTTTGTGAAAAAGCCAAGAACTTTTGGGACATGATCTCCAATGAATTGAGACTGATTATGCAACAGAATATCCCTAAAATGCCAGAAATGATGTTATTATTATGCCGGAAACAATATTAACTCAGAGATCTTTTTTGATATATGCCACTACATCTGCAAGATTGGTTTATGCAGCAAAATGGAAACTTTCAGAGATACGGGACAAGATGGACTGGATAAATAAAATGTTGGAACTAGCAGAAATGGCTAAACTTACGGCATTAGTAAATCAAAAGGAGAATACAGAATTTGTGGGAGAATGGGAGGCATGGAGAATATATTGTCAAAATGAATTTAAATTGGTAAGTATTGAAGGTTATGTTTTGTTCTAATTCATTTGATTAAGATAGAAATATTATTAAGATTAATGATTTAGATTTTAAGAATTGTAATCCAATTTATATACGAAGTATTGTATTGAATTAGAAATTAAATGCAAAGGTGACAATAAAGTTATCAAAAAGATAGAGGAGGAGAGAGGGGAAGTCAATGTAAATATATGAATTAATTAGTTATATAGAATAGATAAATATTGTTTATATCATATAATTATCTTAATGAATGATGGAAACTACTGTAATATAAAAAACAATAAAAAAATGTTATATAAAAAAAAGAAAACTCTCCGAATTTCATCCCGCTGGTAGACCTCATTAAATTTGACTAAAATACCTCTTGGCAACTTAATATTCGCAGCAAATCTACTGTTTACTCTATAGATAGAATCTACTTTAACTACCTCCTTGTATTCTGAACCTAGACAACCAGTGAAAAATCCTTCCATAAACAGTTTGGGATTAGCTCCTTCAGTACTTTCTTTTATCCCACGTACCCGCAGATTACACCTTCTTTGGCAATTATCAAGCTTTTCCACATTGCTAAACAGTTCCTACTGTCATCATCTTGGCTCACAAAATCTTTTTCTAGCATTCTAAAGTCATCATCCAATTTCTCCATTTTATCCACCAATTCTTTATTTTGCTCTTTGACTTCCACAATTTCCTGAATTGTAGCACTAATCTTATTCTCAATTTGTTGTAATCTGTTTCTTTAAATTTATGATCCAATCTCCTCTATACTTCATCCACCTTCTTTGTTAAATCGTTTTTCAGCTCTTTCAAAGCTTTATTGAATTTGCCATATTCTAATTGAAGCACTTTTTGGAAACCTTCCATTGCTGGCATTGGGGTATCAGATCTTGAATAACTGTTTTCCCCTCTATGTCAAGTGTTCATACCCTCTCTCTTGTAATGTCTTACATCACCATATATAACCTTTCTAGATTTCTAACTGGCATCTTACGTTTCTTCTATAAATTTCTCTCTCTGAAACCATCCTCAAAAGAAATACCCCACCTCAGATAGATTAAACTATTATACTGTTATTGCCTAAATTTTTCACATTCCCAGCATATAATTACACATCCCTAATCACATTATAGACCTTTTGTAAACCATATATATGCTATCTTGAACTTATTCGAGCATTGCACTTTTCCCTGGGAAAAGGGGGACAGGGAGAGAAAGATTCACAAACATTCATACAACCAAGAGGAGAAACTAAGCTCCCTTGTCAACGTCTGGTATAAGAACACATCTGGAGATAAAATATCCACTGATTTAAACCAGACACCCACTCCTATTAAGCTTTATAACATCAACCAATCTCAATAATATATAGTTTTGTCTTTTTCCAAAGATAGCAACCACTCATACTTTTAAGAGTCAGTCAAATGTCTTTCTAATATCTTTCAGCTGATAGAGAAAAGTCTCCTTCACTTTCTCATTTCTCCAGTGTAAAATCCAATGCCAATTTTTGTCACTCCCAACGTTTCTGTAAACTATAAGCCAAGACTGAAAGCTGAGACTGAAAGCTAGTAAAGCCTTAGTTGGAACAAAGGCTGGAGGGGGGGGAGCAAAGTCAGTGCCAAACTCAAAAGGTGGCCCCAACCACCTATGCAAAACTAGAGGAACAACAAAGAGGAGGAAACAACCATCCCCCATCAGAGAAGATAAAAACAATGACACGACAATGAAACCTAAGCCCTCAAGGAAAGTTGCTAATTAAATCCACCCAGATAGAGGCACTGGTGGAAAAAAAGTTGAGTTCCCCATTGGGTCTTCATTGAATGAGGGTAAATAGAGGTGGTCCACCACTCGAATGTAAGGCCACCACCGTTGTTGAGCTTCGTGCTCTGGAGCCTCTCATCTTCAACTTTCACACCCCCTCCAACTATCAGCAGGGGAGTTGAGCTGGCATAGTCTTCTAACTGTGCTGTACGTAGATGGGCTCCGTCCAGAGTGGCATTAATCAAAGCATGAGCAGCCAGTGTTGTCGGTAAGCACTCCTCCTCTCCCCAAATAGAAGAAGAAGAAGAGTTGGTTTTTATATGTCGACTTTCTCTACCACTTAAGGAAGACTCAAACCGGCTTACAATCACCTTCCCGTTCCCTACCCACAACAGACACACTGTGAGCCTGGCAACTATTTCTTCTGAAACACCCACACTTCGAAAGAGGCCAAAGGTCGTCCAAGGGGAGATTCTGCTCCTTATAGCCTACCCACACCGCTGCTTCTCTCAGCATCTTTTTGCCCTCACTCACACCAACACCATCTTCGGGGGTGATATGTTCTAATTATCCCACAGCTAATAGTTGTGTCTTTAGGTTAGCAGGAATGACTTCTGAGTTAGACCGGGTGACAACAAACATTTGTTGAGCCATTTCACGCTTTGGTTTTATAACAGGTAGAAATTGTATTAAGGAACTACAGCATTACATACAACAACAACATAATGTAGGATTACAACAACCAAGGTTATAATAATCAACCAAGTTTTTAATCATTGCAAAGAGGGTAACCAGCTCCATAAAGAATCCCACCAGGACAGGGAAGTATCTTTCCTCAGAGAGTCTATTTTGGCAATGTAATTAGCATGGCTCTCTATCTCCGCTGAATTGTCCAGGATATTAAACAGAACAAGATGTCATCGGTTCTTGTAGGCTATCCGGGCTGTGTGACCGTGGTCTTGGTATTTTCTTTCCTGACGTTTCACCAGCAGCTGTGGAGGGCATCTTCATCTACTCCTCTGAAGATGCCTGCCACAGCTGCTGGCGAAACGTCAGGAAAGAAAATACCAAGACCACGGTCACACAGCCCGGATAGCCAAGAACCGATGAACTCTGACCGTGAAAGCCTTCGACAATATTTAGAACAAGATGTACCTACAAGGGTGCATGTACCTCCCTGGGCAGCTGTTAATATATCTATGGCCATATGATTTTGAAGCACAGTTTGTCTCATGGCTTTTAGCTCTTTAGCTGTAGACAGAAAGGCAGTTGCAGTCTCATTACCCTGGATTTCCATAGCCTGTAATCTGCGTAGAGCAGCACCAACTCGTGCTGTGCCATACATTGGGAGTATGGTACCAACTAGTCTTTACCCGTCATTTGTTGGGGAATTCCAACCCAGCAGGAGACAAAGGCTCACCGGCTAGGTGTAGATCCAATCTGGACACAGAGATGATCGTTATAGAGTTTTATTGTATACCAGTATACAAGGAGAGAGGCAGTCTCACCTGGACGTCAGACAGAAATCTCTCTCTCTGAATAAACAGGATGACAGCTTTTTATAGTTAAATACCAACAAGTTAGCAACTAAGCATAATTGTTTTTTAAAATGCTGATAGTTGCTGGCAGTTACTTTCCTTCTGGCACAGACTCTGAGATCTCTGTCTGTTTGCTTATGGGCTTTGACGTCAGCATGACCCATTTCACCACAAACTATATTTAAGAGGAAATGGCAAACATAGTTAAGCAGAGCAAGCACAACTTTAGCAGAAGACATGATTCTGTATAAAGTTTACTATGTGGGTCTGTATAAAGTTTAACTAAGGGTGGAAGCAACACTATGGCTATACTTTGGTTGACAAAGGCCTACTGTTTAGGCCTTCTTCATTGTTCATTCATCCCACACAGTAAGAAGAGTTTGGGTTTTTTATACCCTGATTTTCTCTACCTTTAAGGAGTCTCAAATAGGCTTACAATCACCTTCCCTTCCTCTCCCCACAACAGACACCTTGTGAGGTAGGTGGGGCTGAGAGAGTTCTGAGAGAACTTTGACTAGCCCAAGGTCACCCAGCAGGCTTCATGTGGAGGAGTGGGAAAACAAACCTGATTCACCAGATTAGAGTCTGCTACTCCTGTGGAGGAGTGGGGAATCAAACCCAGTTCTCCAGATTAGAGTACACCGCTCTTAACCACCACACCATGCTGGCTCTCCTGCACTATCCTTGTGGCATCTGCCAAATCATGATAGTTTTGAACTTCACTTTGTGGAAGATCTTTGGATATGGAAATATCCATGTAACAGGAACATACCATACCAGTAGTAAATGGTTTTCAAATGGGAAAACAGCCTTGTTTGGTCTTTTCTTTGTATGTGGTCATAGGGCATATAAATGTTGTAAAATTTTGCCAAGTATGTGGATAAGACATAGCATAATAGCCTGAAAACAGTAAGGGGAAAAAAATGCATTTTCTGACATCTCACCGTAGCTGAAATTGGAGACTGATATTGGTTTACATCTGGAGGATGCATACCACCAAGATCCTATTGAGGCATAGAAATTTGAAAAATGCCTCTTGTGTTGTTCCCCAGTTTCCATCCAGGTTTTATTCATGATGGATATAGAAGACCAGCAGTTTTATTGGCATGATAACAAGGTCACCCAGTGTCGGCGAGGGCGTCCAGTCGAGCCCCGGATAAGTAGGCTCCATGTCTCCTTCCCACCCCCCACCCCCCCACCCCCGTTCTCATTCCTTTGCTCGCCAGGCATTAGCTTTTCAATAGAGATCCTCTGTGAGATCTCTGGCGCCACGGAACAATGCCTGGGAGCCCAAGAGATCGCCCAGTCGTTTACTTGTCAATTTCAGCAATCGCCGGCAAACACTTCCCTGTTGTCACCTTGTATCCTTTCATATTCTAAACAACTCTGCTGCTCCTCACCCTTTCATGTCCTACCAGTGATGTAATCAATTGTTTTATATGTTCCCTATGAAGATGACCAATATTCCCCCAACCTGTATTCTGACCTTAAGTTTGTATAGATGTACTGACCCGTTTGCTTTCTTAATAAAACTTTAAAACTCTCCACAACGGCTGGAGTGGAGTTTAATATTGCTGAAATGCAATGAGGAGCTGAACTCTGACAGTAGGTCCCGTTTGCCTAGATAACAAACTAGCAGAGCAGAGGAAGCTGGCAGTGTTTTCAGAATGTTGCACATTGAGGAATGTTAGTGTATGTGCTTTATGCAAACTAAGTAAAGAAGGAAAGCAAGAGAAGACAGAGTGGGGGAGGCTCTTGACACGCATTTATCTACATGGGTGTCACGTCGAAAAGGAGGAAACCTGCACCTGTTTATGTACACAGGGGCAGTCTATAATGCCATAGGTAAAATACCTTTATTTGGGGCACTTCACAATCAGACTCAAATGGAGTCTGTGCTGGCAGTTGTCCGCTAGGGATGGATCCCCATCATGCTGCTCAGAGCATGCCTCTGGCCAAATTGTCCTGGGATTTCTTTTAGGCATGCCGGGTCACCCTAAAGGTTGAAGCTGGAAACAACCACACCCAAACCAGAGACCCCTTAAAACAGAAAACAGAATTTATTTAATGTGCACAGGTCCACAAACAGAAGGCTCAAGGACCCATACTGCAGTTTACACATTGCATTTATAGAAACTGAAAAAATATACTTTGTTACAATGTGCAACTTACACTTTTGGCAGGCTAGCATATGATTGGTTTAACTCCTGGTGGTCTGATAGGCCTGTGCTGTTGTTATGAGGCGTACATGACTCGCCTACTTCATCTAATAGCTTAACGGCCATCTCTGGACTTAACTTTAACACTGGTATGACCTTCCATTGGGATAGACTCCTTGTGTATTGATGCACAATAAAATCTTCAGCGACAATGTCTGTGTGCGCTTAGTCTGTTCCTAGCCGGTGAGCCCCATCTCCTGCTGGGTCAGAATTCCCCAACCCTTAGAACACTGAAAGTGTTATATAAACACAATTTTTTTTTTATTCATAACAAGGAGGAAGTGCATAAGTTTTATGAATTGTTATGTACCCTTATATGTCAATTGCCTCAATTCCAAGAGCAAAGAAGAATAAATATTTTCTGTCCCTCTAAATTTCCTTTGTCATTTCACACATTACATAACAGCAAACCTGGGTTTGCCACCAAGTGCACACTTAGCAAAGAGCAGCAGCCTGTTCCAACTCCCTGGCCAGCGTGCCTCTTTGATGCACACATTTACAAAGCGTTGCATTCATCCTTTCAGAATTTAGGCCGGAACTGCGTAATATAATGTGCAAAGCAGTCTTGAGCTACTCTGAGCTTGTAGCTCAGCAGAAGAGCACAAGCTTTGCCTCCTAAGGTCCCCAACACCTTCCATTAAAGAATATCAGTGAGAAGTACTGGAAAAGGTGTCTTCCTAAGATCCGAGAGAACTGCTGATATTATAGACCAGGAGCAGGTAGCCTTCAGCATTGGTGCAGCTTGCCCGGCCCATTTTGTTCAGCACCCAGGACCAGGACAGTTCTCTGCCCAAGCAACCAAGGCCAGCCCCTGAGGTACTGGCAGTGCAACACAGAAGATGGCTATGGGCATGGCTTATGCCTGTACTTCCCGGACCTATGCAGCCTCCCATCAGGTCCTTTGGGGTTCTGGTAGTGCTGCTGGTGCTCAGCTGTCTCCCAGTCTATGTTGCCAAATACAACCCTCATTGCTTGGCCTCTTCATTTTGCTTGTTGGCACACCAGCATATTCACAGGCAGACATGGCTTTTTTTTTTTTTTTTTTTTTAGCAGCATTCAGCCCAAAATGGTTATCTATGCCGGTACAAGACAGTGCTATGTTGTACATACAGTACAATAGATGATATGTTGTTAAATCACTGCACACATTTCAAATCGCCAGAGGGAATACTCAATATGCAGCCATTGGTTGGATCTAGCGGAAGTGTTTGTGGAAGGAGTTGCCAGTGGACCCTTCTTTTGACTCTCATCCCAGACTTTTGAGTCTGGCCTCTTTCCATTTGCTCCTGGGCACAGAGTCCAGAGGAATTTCTGCAATAGAAAAAAGCCTTAGTGAGAGGAGAGCTCTTGCTGCTTAGGCAGAGCTGGTGCTTCACTAGGAGTTCAGTTTTGTTTATGAACCTGTGTAGCTAAAGAGGTTCTGAATGTATCTCAGTATGCGTGCCCCCATGACAGATCTCTGCAGACTGTGCTCTCCCAGCTAGTTAAAAAAAAATAAAAAGGAAAATGATGGCCGTGGGTACCTGCACATGGACATTGCTGACAGTGTCCTCACTGTGTTCAGATAATGAGGCCTTTGTTCTCCTTTTGCTGATTGAGCTGCTGGCTCAGGGCTTTCCCCCCCCCTCCAATCATGGAACATGTAGAGAGCCCAGTGGGTCAGAGGTAGAGGGAAGGGGAGGGGGCTTGAGAACTGGATCATGACACACGAAAGAAGAGAAGGAAGCAGCTGAGACTGCATCCACCAGGAATGCCTCATTTTTAAATGGATATAAGGGTTCGGATGGACAAAGATCCACATCAGTAACTATCAGTGGTTTTGAGAACCAAAGAGGAAGGAAAGAGCAGCCAGAAAGGAGGAACAGGTTGGTAGTTTTATTATTTCTTTACTCCTGAAGTCTCCATCAATGTCTTGATCTCTTTTTCTTTATTCCCATTTACCGTGCTTTCTCCATTCCCAACAACCAAATGTTCCCTCTATTTTTTTCTCTGAGAAAGACATGAGAAGTGATTGTGTGGAGTGGCTCTGCCCCCTCCCTTTGCCACTCAACACTCAGTTCAACTAGCACATTCGTTACTGCTGTTGTTGCAATATGGAATGCAGTTGTACCCCCGCTATGTAACTAGTCATGAGTGAAACAACTCCTGCCCTCCATCACTCTGAGCTATATTTTCAACCCAACCAAGACTTTAAAAAATGCTTTCTCCTAGCATAAATTAAAGCATCTGTCTGTCTGTCTGTCTATACTAATTTGGAAGCAAGACTACCGCCAACCATCCTCCCCAACGCTCTGCCGTTTTGTGAATATTTTATTGAGTATTTAAAAATTCTTTGGAGTCTGTGTGCTTTTCCTTCAGCCTCTCTCCTTCAACTGGAGCAGGCTTTGTCCCTACAGCAGGGCTATTTCTCTCCCCCCCCCCAAAATGTATTGCATGTAAATGGGACATTGCACATCATTCAAATGAAAACTTCAGGGTACCATGCAAAGGTTGAAAATGCACCTAGGACACACCTGGCTGGATGTCATGGAAAGGACCTTAAAATTGTCTGCATATTTATTAAAATATTTGTATTGCACCACATCAAAGGGCCTTGAAACAGTTTACTTCAGAATGTACCACCACACACACAAAACAAACAAAAGCAAAGCACAAAGGCAATACAGGAAAACTACAGCCACAATATCAACCCGAATAGCCAAGGGTAACATCAATTAGCCTCCATCAAAGGCCCTCCTAAATAGAACTGTTGTATATTGTCCCAAAAGCTTGCCAAGGCCCTTACCTATTTGGCCCAGGTTAGCCTGATCTTTTTTTTTGTCAAAGATAGGACATTTTGGAGGACTTTCATTTATAGGGTCGCCATGAGTCGGAAGCGACTTGACGGCACTTAACACACACACACACACAGCCTGATCTTGTCAGATCTCAGAAACTAAGCAGGGTCAGCCCTGATTAGTACTTGGATGGGAGACCACCAAGGAATACCAAGGTTGCCATGCAGAGAAAAGCAGTGGCAAACCACCTCTGTTAGTCTCTTGCCTTGAAAACCCTACTGGGTTGCCATGAATTGGCTGCAACTTGACTGCACTTTACACACACAAAGCTTGCCAGAAAGGGAGCTTTCCTGGTCCAAAGGGACATCACCATAATAGTGATGAGGCAATCTTAATTGTCTTGGGAGGGGGAACAGAGAGAAGGAACTCCTGAGAAGATCACAGTTGCAACACGGGCTACTCTCAGGAGGGACCATCCTTTAAATGAGCCAGAGCATTGGACTAGGATCTGGGAGAGCCAGCTTTCATAGAATCATAGAGTTGGAAGGGGCCATACAGGCCATCTAGTTTGAATCCTCACTCCATCCTGGAAGTTTGCTAGGTGGCCTTGGGCCAGTCACTCAATCCCAGCCTAACCTACATCACAAGATTGTTATGAGGACTCCTTTTTTAAAAAAATAATTTTTATTATTTTTCTATACATTTCTATAATTGCTAACAATTATACAAAAAAACATTCTATTGTTATTGAAAGTATATCCAATATGAAAAGAAAAAGAAAAAAGAAGAATAAAGAAAGACTTCCCCAACATCTTCCTCCATCCATAATAAACCTATGTACTCTTTAGTATAGGTAATTCTAATCCTAATATTTTTAATTTTATTCATTAAACTAAATCACATGCAATTATAAAGATAAAGCATTGAATATATTCATTAAAAATTTTAATTAATACTAACATAAAATTTGTTTTAATAAATCTCATTAATAGTGGATAGATTAGAATAATAGGTAACATTTAATACCTCCTTTAAAAGTCAATTTCTCTGTAAACCCTCCATGTCTCCCAATCACCCATAACTGCAAATCACCTTTCTAGAATATTAGTATAAGAAATTATTCCATTTTCCCCAAAGCTAAACCTTTTGACCAGATCCTTTTTGTTCCAGAAAAACTAAACTCTTTTAACCGGTCCCTTTGTCCAGAATTTCCAGCGTCTTCCACTTTTCCTCTTTAACACCAAACATCGAGCAGCATCCTTGGAGATTGTTGGTAAAGTTCCCTCTGCAGACATTGCGTTCTCATAGTAAATCTGCATCGCAATTTCTTCCATCCCAAAGTCGCAGAAAGAAATCCCAGTGATTCCAGCCTTTCCACCCTTCAAGTCCTCCAAGCTGACATTAAAGAGTTCTACAGGCAGATTGTAAAGACTAAAATCAAAGTCTCTCACATTTAGATCCATTGTAGCCAGGTAATCCATTGCCATTTCTTCTTGAAGGTATACAGCTTCTGGTTGTTGATCATGGCTTTCCAGTTCCTTTATAGGGTTTTTCTGTTCTTCAGCCGTCTTCTCAGTTGGAAAATCCACTGCTCCCACATCTGGCTTAATTGTAGTAGCTTGGTTCTTTACGTCTTTAAGTTCGTTTAAGATGATGTCCAATTTTTGGTTGATAGATTGATATTGAAAGCTTATCATAGCAATTAGATGATCAAGCTGATTAATCACACATTCCATGGTTGCTGCTTTTTGAGAATTCTGTTAAAACTCAGTTGGTAAAGTCCAGACAAATACACTGAAAAGGAAAAAGAAAATTTGTAGATAGTTTGGCAGGGTTCTTGTATTGTGGGTAGTACTTTAGAATTAAAATACCATCTAGCTGAAGACACTCTAGCACGGAGATGTTGCAGGAAACATAGTGTGCACAGGGAATTTCAAAGTCGCAGACCTTCCGTTACCTCCTCTTGATATCCAGGAACTTGGGAGATATTTGCCAGTTGCACAAGAGAGACACACTTCCGGCCCTACGATCGATGATGCTACGATGGTATTAAACACCTTAAGGAACAACAAGTTTACTGTCTTCCGGTTCTCCAAGACAAGAAACTTCCAGGGAAAATGTGGCTGGAGGACCTACTTAAGTCGGAAAGAAGTCAGCTCTAGGGTGTGTGGGAGGGTATCTCCTCCTCCCTCCCCTTTCTGTGTCACGGTATCTAATTGGTAGTTGTAGCGTCTTTCAAAAGATCCTGCTTGTTGTGTCTACCCACCAATCAAATTGATAAGGTTCCTGCCGGTTTATCAGATATTTTCTTGTTTTCAAAGAATCATTTATACATTAGGTGGGGAGACGTGGATTTAATAGATTTTTTTACAATCCTTCAGAGCTTCCAAATCCAGGTAAAATGAAAGAGATCTTGTAACTTACTCAGATTTTAGAAGAGTAGGTATTCTTGCTTCCATGTAGTCGCTTAGATGGTAACAGATAGAGGAGATCTGAGCCTATTTCAAGAAGACGTTCACGGCGATGTATTTCCCCTATGCCAGCGAGACCATGCCCAATGTTCCCGAGAGACTTCTTCCTCTCAGAAAAAATGGGGGTCAAACCACTCTTCGCGACTGCAGGGTGTTCCTGCTTCCCAGTCCACTATTTAGGAACCTGGGGAGGGTGCTGGGTGCACCCTGAATTTGAACGTTTCTTGGGTCCCCCGGGAGCTCCAGAGGAATGTGGTGCTCAGATCAGCGTCTCTACCGGAAGTGGGATTGTTATGAGGACTCCTCTATTAGCCGTCCTAAAGGGGGGAAAGATGTGTCCTTTCAAAATCTGTCTTTTCCCCTTTAACAGCTATGGAATTCTGATTCAGATTAGGACAAACTGAGTGGGAATTGAAGGGTTGAATCCTTTCTTCTCTTTCTACACTGCCCTAGTCCAATTAGTGGCTACAGCCTTCAGGGCCCATTGAGAGGACTTGGCCAGAGTTGTTAAGGGGGGTTAATATTTCCTTGTCATGTGAGACAGAATGATGATCGCAAGCTCAGTATAACAGGATAGTTAGAGTTCAGTAACTCCTTAGAGATCAACAAGAGTTCCAGGGTGTAAGCTTTCAAGAGTTGATGCTCCTGTTGTCAAACAGATTCTCATCAGACTGCAGACCAACACAGCTACCCAACTAGTTGTTTATGCTAGTGTTGTGCCAGAATCAGCAGTATGTTGGTGCAGCAGTTCTTAACAGCGGGCTGCTAATGCCCCACTAAGCCTGCCTGGTGCTTGCCTGTTTGCTACAAATCCCTTTTGATCTATATAAATATATGCTCCTATGGTTGGTTAGTTAGTTAGTTTTTTGAGAGATTGCCCACAGTGAAGTAAAGATTTTTGTATGTTGATTCAGGCATGAGACTAGAGGATATGACTGTGCTCTTTCCATGTTTCTGGAACGACTGATACTTGTAAGACTAAGTTCAACAAATTGATTAGGGGGGTTATAGGACATGCATTTGGCATTTGGAAAGTGACTGGGTAACCATCCCTGCTTAAGGCTTTATGATTTTTCAGTTTATTTATGGTATCGAAATAATTTCCTAATCCATTAATTGGGCATATTCAGGTGTCAGAGTTCCTGTAAAGTTTTGTCTTAGAACGTTTTCTATATCTTCACGGACTAGCTTGTCTGAGATATATTATGTAGCAAAGGCTTGATCAGCAGAATTAGATGTATGTGTCCCGACTCCCAGACTTATGTTTTAATGAGATTTCTGTGATTCAGCTATATTTCTTGACAACCTTCTGGCTCTCTTTCTATCCACTTTGCCCTTTTTTTTAAATAATATTCAAAACTTTTGGAGTCTTTGCCTCTTCTGGAGACTTTCCAAATTTCTTGAACTCAATTTCCAAATTTTAAATTTTGCTCACTGTTCCCAGTTGCTCTACCTCCCTTGCCGATGCTATGCTCATATTTTGCCCCCAGAGTTGTGGGCTTAAACTGGCCTGCTGCTGAAAATTCTGTTGCAGATCCCTGCTCCTGCTCACAAAATTTCAGCTCCCTGAAGGAAATATTCAAGTTTCCTTCAAATATTCAAGTTTCCTTCAAACATTCAACCATCTTCAAGTACTTGAAGGGCTGTCATATAGAGGATGGTGCTGAGTTGTTTTCTATTGCTCCAGAAGGTCAGACCAGAACCAGTGGGTTGAAATTAAATCAAAAGAGTTTCCAGCTAGACATTAGGAAGAATTTTCTAACAGAGCAGTTCCTCAGTGGAACAGGCTTCCTCGGGAGGTGGTAAGCTCTCCTTCCCTGGAGGTTTTTAAGAAGAGGCTAGATGGCCATCTTTCAGCAATGCTGATTCTATGACCTTAGGCAGATCATGAGAGGGAGGGCATCTTGGCCATCTTCTGGGCATGGAGTACGGGGGTGTGGGGGGAGGTAGCCATGAATTTCCTGCATTGTGCAGGGGGTTGGACTAGATGACCCTGGTGGTCCTTTCCAACTCTATGAATCTATGATTCTTTAACCCACGGAGACAACAGTGTGGCTTTCCCCTGACATTTTCTTTCCCTGCTGCAGTTGCCATGGGCTCTCGCCATTTCCCTGCCCGGACGGTCCTCTTTGAAAGGGAGACCAGCGGAGTAACTTATCGAGTGCCGGCGTTACTCTACATCCCTTGTGTTGCTAAGCTGTTGGCTTTTGCGGAAGAGAGACTGAGTGTTGATGATGCTCATGCCAACCTGCTGGTGCTGAGAAGAGGCACCTTCTACAAGAACTACGTGGAAGTAAGTTGGTTTTGCTAAAGCAATGGGGTGAGGCTGCTGGAAAGAGAAAGGAAGGAAGCGATTCTCAACCGCACATCAGTTTCTGCCCCACTGTTTTCTCATTCTTTAGTTGTTTATTTATTTTTTAGAATATATCTATACCACCTCTTCAGAATCCTGTTTTTGGCAGCTTACAGATAAAAACCACAGTATAAAAACAAGCCATTAAAAAGCACACCACTCTTCATAAGCAGCATAAAATTATCCATAAAGCACAGCAGACCATTAAAAAACTGATCATTAATTAAAAACAAAGCCCCTTGGCGCAGAGTGGTAAGCTGCAGTACTGCAGTCCAAGCTCTGCTCACGACCTGAGTTCGATCCCGACGGAAGTTGGTTTCAGGTAGTTGGCTCAAGGTTGACTCAGCGTTCCATCCTTCCAAGGTCGGTAAAATGAGTACCCAGCTTGCTGGGGGTAAAGGGAAGATGACTGGGGAAGGCACTGGCAAACCACCCCGTAAACATAGTCTGCCTAGTCAACGTCGGGATGTGACGTCACCCCATGGGTCAGGAATGACCTGGTGCTTGCACAGGGGACTACCTTTACCTTTTAATTTAAAAGCCAGGGTAAAAAAAGATGTGTTTTGGCCTAGCCCCTAAAAAAATAAAGTAAGCACCAGGCAAGCTTCAATTGGGAGGACCTTCCAAAGACAAGGGGCCACCATAGAAAATGCCCTGTTCCTAGTCACCACTCATCTCACCTCTAAAGTCGGGGACACAGAGAGTGGGGCTTCAGAGGTAGATCTTTACTGGTGGGCTGGTTGCTGAAGACAACATTCCTGGAGCACCGGGTGTTGTGAAGCCTTTAGTTTGGACTGCACCTGTGTAGCACCTCTGATTGCTATGAAATTGCTTTGTGCAGATGGCACTGCAGAAAAGAAAGTGTATTGTCTTTCTACTTGCCCTATGCAGAGTCTGCAATGAATCCTTCTTGCCTGGACTCAAAAATTAGGCCATTAAATGGCATGTAATAATTTTTGGACAGATTCACAGAGTTGGTACTGTGCGTATCAGAGGATAGCTGACGTGTGAAACAGCAGCCATAAACCCAACACCATACAGTTCTAGTGAGTATCAATGGAGATAGTTTACATCTGCAATTGCTAACCATGAATCAATATAATCAAGGGATTAGATATCTAGTGATATACACACGTGAACCAGCTGTTAGCAGTCCATGTGTGCTTTTAAGGATACGAGGATACAGCCCCGCTCATTATCCCATTCTTTAACCTCCCTTTCCACTTCAACATAGCTACTGTTCTGTAGTGGCTGCGAGGCTGAGCTGTGAACCAGGAAGTCCCTGCTTCAGATTCACACCTTTGCCATGAACTTAGGCAAGCCACTATTCTCTCATCCTCAGTCCCCCTTTCATAATGTGAAAATAATAACAATGACCTCTCCTACAGTGGTGCTGTTGTAAGCTCTAGTTATCTAGTCAAAGCCTTGCTCTCTCTCATATCTTTACTCACAGAGCAGATTGTTTTACAGCAGGAACACTGTTAGTGGATTTGCTCGTGTTCAGGAAAATAAGTCACAAAATGAAGTGACTTTGGGTGTGTGGGTTTGGTGTCCCTCCCCACACTACTCAGACAATAGCATATGCGAAGGGCCATTTTTTGTTTTATGAGTGTCACTGAAAAGTATGTGTACCTCTTGACATCTACTTCTGCACACCATGAATAACCAGTTGCCATATTAATGGCCATTTTCCCTCAGATGAGGCAAGAGACCTTGATTATCTTGTGGCTTTCCCTCTTGCTTTGGGTTCATCCCTCGATCATACAGAATTAAGAAGTTATTATTCTAAAATAAATGATTGTGTAAAAAACAAAACCACCCCCAAAACAGAAAACTGAGTCAGAATATGAATGAGCTCCTCTAAACTCTTTCTTCGTCTTTCTTTACCAGTGGGAAGATATGCGGGCCCTTGAAACTGCGACTCTGGTCCACCATCGGTCCATGAACCCTTGCCCCATCTATGATGAGCTCACCGGTGTGGTTTTCCTGTTTTTCATTGCTGTGCTGGGCAGGACACCTGAAGCTTTTCAGATCATCACAGGCCAAAATGCTGCACGCCTCTGCTATGTGTCTAGTTCAGACCAGGGCATCAGCTGGAGCCACGTGACCGACCTTACCCAACAAGTGATTGGCAGGACCATTGAAGGTAGGAGATGGAGAAGTAGGGTTGCCAGGTCCCTCCTCACCACTGGTGGGAGGTTTTTGGGGCAGAGCCTGAGGAGGGCGGGGTTTGGGGAGGGGAGAGACGTCAATGCCATAGAGTCCAATTGCCAAAGCGGCCAGTTCTCCAGGTGAACTGATCTCTATTGGCTGGAGATCAGTTGTAATAGCAGGAGATCTCCAGCTAGTACCTGGAGGTTGGCAACCCTATGTAGAAGCTAATGTAGGGTGTGGGAAGAGCAGGGAGCCCTCAAACAGGAGATTCATCCTGACACAACTGTTTTCCTTTTGATACAGATTGGGCCACTTTTGCACTAGGTCCTGGGCATGGCATTCAGCTCAAGTCAGGCCGTTTACTGCTGCCCGCCTACGCTTACCATATTGACTGCAAAGAATGCTTTGGGAAACTCTGCAAAACAACTCCACATGCTTTCACCTTCTACAGTGATGACCATGGGCAGAGCTGGGACTTTGGTGAATTCATCCCAAACCTGCAGACTGTCGAGTGTCAGATGGTGTCTGTGGACGAGGAGGACGGGAGCAATGTGTTGTACTGTAATGCCCGGAGTCCCCTGGGCTTCCGGGTGCAGGCACTTAGTGTGGATGACGGAGCAGCGTTTCAACCAGGGCAGCTGGTGCAAAGGCTTGTGGAGCCCCCTCATGGTTGTCACGGCAGCATCATTGGGTTCCAAGCTCCTCTTTACTACCTGCGTCACAACTTCCACATGGTTCAGAGAGAAACAAGGTCTGTTGAAAGCTCAGACTACTTGCCACAGCCTAGTACAGAGAAAAGAAACCAACTTCCTCCTCCTGCTGTTCCTTGGCCTTCTCTCTGCAGCCAATCTCTGTGCTACCAGCAGGAAAACCTTACGTCATCCAGAACTTCTAGTGGCCATCACAGCTGTTTTCCTGATCTCATGTCCTCAGATAACGCACATACAGAACACAAGCAACACAATACAGGAACTATTTCCATATCAGATTTTAATTTCCAAATCCCAACTTGGGTGCTCTATTCCCATCCAACAAGCTCTAGATCCCGAGTTAACCTGGGGATTTACCTCAGCACATTTCCCAGGGAAGCTGACACTTGGACTGAGCCCTGGGTTATTTATGAGGGCCCCAGTGCCTACTCAGACCTGGCTTACATCGAACTGCCCTACTCAGAGTTTTCAATAACTGGGATCCCAGCCATAGCCTTTGCCTGCCTATATGAGAATGGGGTGCGGTCCCCCTATGAGCAAATCTCCTTCAGCATGTTCACGCTGCATGAAGTTCTTCAGAACATCCCTCTGACAACTTCTTCCTCAGGCCTGAAGCAGCCATCAGGTGGCAAGAAGAGTTGGTGGAGGACCTGTGTCATCTCTTAAAGCTCAAGACTGTGAAAACATTTTCACTAAAAAGTCACAGCAGATGAGAATAAGAGGCAAAATGAAATTGTTGCTGTATTGATAATAGCAGATTTAAAAATAGGTTGTGGCAACATTACTGAAAAGATATGTACTTTTACTTTGCAGCTTTCATAATCTACACACAACTCTCAGGGGTGGTTTATAGTTCATGGCCTCACTGAATATCCTCCAGCAAAAGGAATCAAACTTGTGCACGCCCAACTGGGCTCAGCTGAATCCATGATCAAGTTGAAGAAGTACTGCATGAACTGTAGAACATGCCAGACACCATTTCATGTGATTACAGAGATTTAATCAATTACAGCACTTTGCTTAGGAGTCCCCATGATTGCATTTATAGAGTAATACGAGTAGAGTCATCAGAAGAGTTGAACGTCCACATTAAGTTCCCTGTACTCCTGCCCGGATTTTATTCTTGGATCTTTACTCAGGAAGTCAAATAGAGAACAGAAACTCCTGGTTTTCCCCCCAAGATATCCAAAACTATTAGGAGCCAGTTCAGTCTCCATTTCAAATACACTGAAATTGCTACATTCATTTCAAAGAACATACCTGTAAGGAAGAAGCTATTGAAACAGCTGGGCTGGCACAAGAAGCAATCTGGCCTTGAGAGTTTCAAGCCCTGGGGAACCACAGCTGGGATAGTTTTGGGAACAGGTGACACTAATAAGGAGGCAGGAAGCCAAAATCGGCCATTAAGTGAAAAAGGGAGGTTGCTTGGGGGAGGAGAGGCTATTTTCGGGTTCTTGGGCTTTTGCTATGGGGACTGGCAGTAAGAACGAATGGGACCAGCTCTGCTTTGTAAGTAGCTTAGCTATTTAGTCACTTTAAGCTTTGTTATTTTTCCTCTTTAATTGCCTGTGATGGTGTGAGAGTTCACTTTTCTTTCGCTCTCTCTGAAACCAATAAACTTTGTTGTATTATTATTTAAGCAAAGGTGTGAGGCTAGTCTGTGTGTGGCTCTCCCCTGCCCAGAAACAAACTTCAAGGCTGGAGTAGTAAAGCCTGAGTATCGGGAAACTACTGGCCCAAAATAAAATAGGGCCAGGTCTCTCTCTCTTGCTTGTCGAGTTGAGGGGAGACATGGTGGCAGCGGACTGGGCTGGGAGTTGAGCCATGGCAGGTTGGGTCCTGCATTGATGCTTAACAGGCAATAAAATGAGGATAGACTAGCTGTTACAGTTATGGATATAGAACAGCGATGTCCGTGGATTTTCCTGAGCCAAATGTATACAATATGGATCCAGTACTATCCTCTGTGAACCCGAGATAATTTTTCCAGGAGGAAGGATCCCTTCAAGTGCGTTCCCTTGAAGATTTATGGGACCCTTGCCTGACCTGAAAGGAATGTAAGGACATGGCCGATTCCTTGAGAAAGAGAGCAATGCATGTGCAGGCAGACTAATTCTTGGCAATTGGAATTACAAAACGGAAATGAGGGACATTTGGGAGGATCTTCGTTTCTCCAGTTGCAAGCTCAGGCTCAGGAACAATAGTTAGTCTCTGCAATAAACCCTTTTGGAGACCCCCAGGGGGCCGTACAACCACAAGTTGATGCTGCAATATGTACATCAGGTCAGCCGGCTCCGGTCGCACCAGCTCAGCCAGTGGACCCAGTACATCAGCTGTGCGCTCTGATGACTCAGCTTCTGGGGGAGAATGGACAGCAAATGAATTTGATGCAAAACCATCTAATACAAAATCAAGATGATAGATGGACAAGAGTAAAATTTCCCCAGCTGAGACCTGGTGATGACGTAGCATCTTTCTTTGCTCTGTTTGAGGCTACATCCCAAGACTACAATTTTCCAGATGCTGAATAAGGGGGGCCTTGCGAAGGTGCTTGCATGGGGAGGTCATGGAACTGTTAGCACAGCTGACACCCCAGCAAGCAAGGGACTATTAGTATTTTCAGTATCTGCTCTCCAGCAGTTTGGTCTTTCATCTGAGCAACTCTGGCAACGATTTCGCACTGCAGCGCTTATGCCAAAGGGATCTTGCTGTCCAAGGGCTATTGGGCTGAGAACTGAATATATAATTTTTTATATATATAAAATATATATAAAATATAATATATATAAAATATATAATATAGTTTTCCTAAGAATTTGAAACACTGGGCGAAAACGCATGGGCGCTTTAGCCTCCTTTATTCCCTGTTTCAGCCAGGATTCAGCCAGGATTGAACGCACGTTCCGCGAAACGCATGCGTTCGATCCTGGCTGAATCCTGGCTGAAACAGGGAATAAAGGAGGCTAAAGCGACTGTGTGTTTTCACCCATTGCTAGCTTGAGCCTGCCACCTACTGGCTTATGCCTGATCGTTGCATCTAGTAGAGAACCCCTAGTGAAAATGAGGACATGAGTGGGATCATAAGGAATCAAGGGGTTTGTGACCATGTTATAATCAAAGTGATGTTATCACTTGTATTAATCATGTCATTAATTCTTAACTGACCCTTATTACAGAATTTCAGCATCAAGAACAGGGATAAGATTATATAGTATATTTCTACAGTTCTTTTAAAAAAGTCAGGAAAGTATACTTGCCGCTCCTATGTTTTTCCCTTCAGCAGTATCTCCCCCCTCCCCGCCCCAAATAACATATTTCTGAAAGTGAAGAAAGGACTGGTTGAAAGATTTTTGGAGGCCTATCCCTGACTTCACCAAAAATATGGAACAGTTTTTACTCACTATATGGGCAGAATTCCCAAAAGAGAACTCAAAAAACTGCAGATTGTAATCATAACACCCTAGTAACATTCTAAGGGAAATGATTGACTTCAGGCTCAGTTAGGAAATAACCATAACATATTTTGAAGCTTACTTTTTAAAGTGGGCATCATTAAAGCCCAAAACTTTTTGGCGCAGAGGTTTTTGTAGCCACTGAAGTAGCACAACACCTCAAGGATCCCTTAGGAGAGTTTTTGGCAAGGAGCAGGTTGAAATTAGCCCCCTTATGAGGAAGGGTAAACGAATGCAACATCAGAACCAGCTCTATTCACTGTGGACTGCATACGAGAACCTTCTTTGGTACCCCTACCTTCTGAGGCGAAATGGGCAGTGACAAGCATACAGCCATGCCTGTGGAACTCTCTCCTCCTTGAGGTTCACCTGGTAACTTTTGAATGCTAGCTTTTAGTTGATTTTTGTTTTGTTTTGAATTACCCCCCCACACACACACACACACCATTCCTTCCTCTCCTGATATGCTTTCCTCTAGGCTATTTACATTTTCCTTGTGTTGGTTTCAGTCAACTGCTGTTATTTATTTATTTTCAGCTTTAAAAAAAAGATTTGATTTTCATTTTAAGATTCATGGGCCCCTATATTTGAACTTCTATGTTTTAATAATTTAGTGTTGGTTTTAATATATTTTGCAATGTGTTATGATATGTGTTTTGTAAGCTACTTTGAACTTGAAGGGAACAAACAGGATCAAACCAGATAAATAAGATTACCTCATTCCAGCCATAGCTATGCATTGCCTAGGACCCACGTAAAGGGGGGGATCCTTTTTGGAAAGGAAGGCAACCTACTGCAGCCCCAGTGCTACTGGCCTTTCCTCTGCTGCCGTCATTATTTTTTAAAACACAGTGAATCTGACAGGTACCCAACCACCAGGGCAGCAGTAACTCTGCAGAACCCTGCTGCAACTTACAAACTTTGTCAGTTTCTCTGGGTGGTGATGAGGCAGACTTGTGTCATTTCAACCATTTTTTTAAAAAATAAAAAAATATTATAGTGTGCTACAATGCTGATGGGCACACAAGGTGACATTACTAGTATTACGTATTTCTTGCAGATGCTTTATCCTTTTTTAACTCATAAGGATCCATTGGGGTGACTTACAAAGCAGCATAAAAACATTAACAGTAAGCAATGTCGGTGGGGGGGAGGGAAACCCTAGTTTCTCTGGACTTGCTGTGAATTCTGATCTGGAGAACCAGGTTTGATTCCCCACTCCTCCACGTGAGTGGTGGAGGCTAATCTGGTGAACTGGATTTGTTTCCCCCAGCTGGGTGGGCTTGGGCTCGTCACACCTACTTCACAGGGTGTCTGTTGTGGGGTGGGGAAGGAAAAGTGATTGTAAGCTGGTTTGATTCTTCCTTAAGTGGTAGAGAAAGTTGGCATATAAAAAACAACTCTTCTATTTCTACAATTGGCGGGGGGGGGAGATCTTTGTCAGTCACCAGTGCCTTTAAAAAAATAGTACTGGCAGGGATGAGCTGTACTGGAAATCAGAGAGGGATGGAAAGGTGGAATTATTATACACAACCAACAACATTACCAGTGGCTGTGCCTCTTTCCACATAAGATGATAGAACTACAGTCAGTGCAAGCCTGACAGGAGGATTATGTTGTAATTGGCATTGAAGTTCTTAAATTTGTAAGAAATAAGCACTTGAGGAAAATGGGGTAAGAATGGGGGAAACACAGGAATGGGAATTAATGGGCTGGGGATTAATGTTGTCTGGATTCTCAGGAATAAATGAGTGACTGAATGGTATCAATATCAGAAAAAACAGGTTATCTGAATTATTCACTGAAATTCCTTTCTTTTAGAAAAATAAGTAACTTTATTTGATATTTTGGCACATGAATGTTCAACAGTTTAAATTCATCATCCCTGCTTTCACAGTGGACTTCAACAACAACACAGAATCATAGATTCATAGAAACACAGAGGTGGAAGGGACCTCCAGGTTCATCTAGTCCAACCCCCTGCACAATGCAGGAAATTCACAATCACAACTACCTCCCCCCACACCCTCAGTGACCCCCTACTCCATGCCTAGAAGATGGCCAAGATGCCCTCCCTCTCATGATCTGCCTAAGTTCACAGAATCAGCATTGCTGTCAGATGGCCATCTAGCCTCTGCTTAAAAACCTCCAAAGAAGGAGAGCCCACCACCTCCCGAGGAAGCCAGTTCTACTGAGGAACTGCTCTGTCAGGAAGTTCTTCCTAATGTTTAGCTGAAAATTCTTGATTAAATGTCAACCCGTTGAAATTCTGATCTGAACTTCGGCATCATCAACAACAAAAATAATGATTTGAGGAAGTGACCACTTTCTGACACGCCTGGGAAAATCATAGAGGAAGAAGCATAGCACATGCCCATCACAATTACAGCCTCTCTTTTTGAGAGGAAAAAACAACCAAGGTGCAACAGCAAGTTTCCTGTCCTTCAACTTCAGGAAATGTGTCTGAAAATATTGTAACAGGGGGGGTGGTTGTCAGTATTAATGTTTTGAGGTAGCAGCAAAGCTTCATTAGGGCACTGACAAATACATTGTCTTGGTTGCTACCTGGCAACCATCAGCATGTGTACAGGTGATGTAAATACATGAGTGTACAGATTTGCATTGGGGGGGCATGTCTTTGCATTAATGCAGTTATGCTACAAACCATCATTTTGTGTATAAATATCCTAGGAATTATTCAAGAGATGATCTGCTTGGCTCTTTCAATGGAGAAGATCATGCTGTTCCCATGTCTTGTTTCATCACTGTTTCTATCTTCCTTACCATACTGGACTGCCTCTGACAATAGAAGAGAATTAAGGAGGACAAGTCCCTTTCCTGGAGTCTATCAGCATAACTCAAGCATCTCCCACATGAATGAAAGAAGTGTTGCCCCTCTTCAAGCCTGGCCATCCTTTTTACTGATAAAGTTCTCTGTGTTTCTGGTTTCTCTGGGTCTGAAGAATGCAACTCTCATCCTCCCTCTAATGTGCCAAAGTTGCCCAGGGTCTTCTTTCCACTTGCAAAACCATGGTATGGGCTTGTCCATAAGTGGCACGAACTCAAACGAGTTGGCCTTCGAACTGTAGGGGGTTACGTGAAAGGAAGATTGCCGCAAAGTCAGAGAGACTTATACAATTGGGACCTGGTGCTAAATCCTCCTGTCCATGTCTCCTGTAGCAGAGGTACTTTGTGCCTTGATGTCACCTAGCAAGAATGTTGGGGGTTAACAATAATAGGTGCCCTTTTAGCACAAGAATTAAGGGTGTGTGGAAGAATTTCAGGGTGCTTAAATAAATAAATAAATACACATTGGAACATTGTTAATTTTAAAAGCAGTGAATTGTATCCTACTACTTTGGAGAGGCTCCTTATACTATAGGAAGATTCTGTGCTTAGTTGATCAGAATGGTAGGGTTCAACTCATCATTAATTAAGAATCCCATCCCCTGCATAGCTCAATGCCACAGTGAGAGATATCTTGGTGGCAGCAGTTAGCTGCCAGTGGCTGACTTATAGGTTCCTGAGGAAGATAACGTCATATTTTCCACTGAAGGGTGAGTGAAGGCTGATTACTTCCTGGAAAGCACCACTTCTTCACAGACCACACAAGAACCACATAGGAATCAAACCTGTAACAACAAAAGCGACTGTTGACACACACAGATCACTCTTTATAGGCTGACATATAGAGAGATGTAGAAAACAGTGTTTGCCATTTTCAGCCCAAAGAACGGGAAATACAAAAATAGGTAAAATCATATTTTTGATATTGTACCAACTTAGGTCTGAGTAGGTAAGCCTTTGAGTTTCATAGTACTCTTCATCAGAGTTTGACTGTCAAAGACTTCTGTGAAACTCAAGAGCTTGCACACTCCTGCACCAACATAAATTGTTCTAACAAAATGATATTATGCAATGAATTACTTTCTCTCTCTTGCATAGAAATATATAGGGTAGAGATGTTAATAGAGAAGAAGAGACATGCTAAGCTATCATTGTTTTCCAAACCAGCAGAGGGTGTTGATTTAATAATATCAGCAGTGGGAGCTAGAATAATTTTGCACAGTGCTAATTCTCCTTACCCCAATTCAATGCCAAAGACATGCACACAGATGCTTTTCATACCCATTTAACTGCATGATATCCTTACTGCTGAAATGAGCATCACAATCTTGCCCTTTTCACAATTCTAAACTATAGTTCACATGAGTGGCAGGAGCCTGACAATCTTTAAAATACAACTTTTTCTATTTGATTTTTTCTTGCTTTCTCTATGAAAGTGGTTCGTATTAAACCTTTCCAGGTCATCTCAGCATGCAATGGTCCTTCATCATATTCTTTCCTATCCTGGACCACCCCCACCCCCATCCAGCATTAAATTACTCAAGACAAAGTCTGTTTTGAGTATTCTGTCAGATTCTTCCTTAATATGATGATAAAGGAAGAAGGCATTTTTGCAACCAGGTTATAATTAGAACTACCACTTGCTTCAGTACACTCTTGATGGATCATGGATGGAGAAAGGAGAACATGCATCTAACAGATTTAGAGGACAAGCACAAGAAAAGTGGAAGACAGGAAATGCTTCTGAAACTGTTACCTATTTTTTGTCACAAAAGCCACAGATACATCCAAAAAACCCATTGATGATCTGAAGAGCAGCCAGGACCATCTCAACCATGTTGATGATTAGGAGAGCAAAGAAGAAATAAACATTCCAGGCTACCACATTGCGGGGCTCGATGCAAACAGAGTTCCAAAGAGAAGGATCGTACAAGTAATTCTGAGTCCTTAAAGAAATAGACTTTGAATGAGAAAGCTATAAAGGGAAAATATCAAAAAGGATGGATAAGGGAAGCCTGTTCACAAGGGAGATGTTCCTTGTGCGTGCATTTAAAACATTAATGGTTGTTGAATTTTCTGGGGAGGTGGACATAAAGTGCTATCTACTGCTTTACTGCTTTTGTTATTACAGTATAATATCAGATATGGCCTTCCCTGGTTGCATTGTAAAGATCATGATGGATGATTGGAACTTCAGTGGGCAGCATACCTCAGAATTTCACTTGCTGGGCAGCAACAACAGGGGGATGCTTTGGCCTCTGTACTTATAGGCCCTCTGGGACATTTTGTTGGCCATTGTGGGAAAAGGGGATAATAGGCTAGATCTAGCTAGGGCAGACTGAGCTGAACAGCCCTTCAGGGCCTGCTAGGTTCAGACCTGATCCATAGTGGTGACAGATGCAAGTTTACTAGGGTTTTTGGGGTGGGAGCTTGAGGAGGGAAGGGTTTGTGGAGGGGAGGGACTTCAATGCCATAGAGTTCAATTGCCAAAGCGGCCACTTAATTTTTAATTTTTCCCCCATTAAATTTTTATTGAAAATTTTAACAAACAAACATACAAAGAAGCAACATCCATTCACATACATTCTTGTACATAGAAAGTAAATTGTCTTTCAGGGAGTTCATTTTCAAATAATTACAAAAATCTTGCAAATCACTGATTTAATCTAAATTCTCGTTAAATCCATTAGCTACATTGCCACTGCTTTTCAAGCTATCTTCCCAGGCAATACTAGAACTTAATTCTTAATACCTTTCAAACTATCTATCAAGCAATACTATTTCCAAATACTTAATACAATTCTTCTCATGTGCTTTGCTTATTTGCTCTAAATTAAACTAACACATAAAAAGAATATTTCCACTACCTTAATCTTATTGATATTTTATGTTTACTATAATACTTCTCCCTTCTTCAGAAAACTCTACTTTTCACTTTATATAATTGAAATACACTGCCCATTTCTTCTGAAATTCTTCCATTGTTCTGCCTTTCACCAGATTGGATAATTTTGCCATCACCAAAGTGGCCATTTTCTTGAGGTAAACTGATCCCTATTGGCTGGAGATCAGTTGTAATAGCAGGGGATCACCACCTAGAACCTGGAGGTTGGCAACTCTAAAGTTTACCCATCATCACCACCTCCTGTGCCACTTCTGCTTGCATTTGAACCAAGTGGCCCTGAGCATGGGATGAGGTGACAGGTGAACCCACACCATCATGGCAGCCCCTGGCAGGGTTTGAACAGCAGGTAAGGTGATCCCCTTGGCAGCAACTTGCCAGGAACCTTCCCAGTAAGTTGAAGGGGCAAACTTCTCCTGAATGCAGCAGTGCTCTTGTATCTTATTGATTCATTTAAACAATGGGGTCCCAAAGCAGCTTAACAATAAAAAAAACCTAGTGTGAACAAACAGGCTCATGCCACAGGCCTGTTCCTCTGGGCCAGCTCAGGCTTTAACGTTTGCCATCTTGGGGGTCCTTGCTTTTTGGATTATATGAAGACACCATTCACAAATCCTTCCTACTGCTATGGAAGATTATTCTAATGTTTCATAACTGAAGTCAAAGTGACTGCTCTTCGAATTTCCATTTGGGCTCTGTTATAAGCTGGACCATGAATTCTGAGTCTCCTTACCTGCTGTTCAAGTCTGGAGTATCCATTATGAGGAATGGGTAATCCCATTGCTGAATCTTCTTTTGATTGTAGGTGGAATTATAGAGACAGAGTGGTCCCTCTGTCACACCTACACCGGACAAAATAAAGCAAGCAGCTGATCCCAGCAAAGCCAGTGCTGACAATATAATGGAGAGAAACATCTGTGGGGAAAAGAGGCACAGAAATTATTCCCAATCATGTGAGACCTCTTCACCTGTATCATTCATCCTCAAGTCTCTAGAGCAATGTGATCACGGACTGGCACATACAGCGATTATGACACAGCGACTGGTCAGGGGGACCATTTGGAAGAAAAGAGAACTGTGTTTGCATACATAGTCCAACCCTACTCCCCTTTAAGTCTCTCCTGTGGAAAGGTTTCCACAATTTTTTGAGTTGAGCATCTACTGAACTTGATCCAAAAATGTGATAAAGTATCCCACAATTCAAAGGAAACCATAACCATGCATAACTGGAATTCTGTGCCTTCAATTGAAAGGCAATACTGTTTTGTCAAAAAGATTTCTGCTTCCACTTTAAGCGTTTCTGGGTATTATTACAGCTATGATTTTTACCAAACAAAATCTGTATTCCCGCCCTGTCTATGACTGAGAAAGCTGTACTTTGCCTCTTTGTGCCTTTTATGGGAACAGTAAAAATCCTTTGTCCTCAAGCTCTTCCAGTCATTACATAGCAGACTCAGGTTTGGTTCTTGCCTAGCCTGGAGAAATTGTCTAGTACACTTGAATCTGATATCCTTGTTACAAGGGCTGACATTTCCATTGGCCATAGTAGAGGCACTGTTATAGTTCATGTTGGGTATTAAGTGGCGAGCTTTTGTTGCATGTCAGACAGTCAAGGGTTAATGTTAATTAGCAAGTGGTCAGCACAGTATCCATTGCAGACGTGTTTGCTTGTCATGTATACACAAGCAATCTGCATGTTTACTGCTTTCCTTTTTTTAGAAGTGAAAGCAGTACCCAGTTTGAGTTTCCATGCCAGCCTAGATGGATGGAGAGGCAATCTTGTCCTTTAAGAATGCCTACTCAAGAGTAAGCTTAGCACCTGCCAGAGGCTTCTGGCAAGGATAGGTAACTTAGCTATGTAGAAAGGATTGTTTTATCTTCCAGTGAACCCTACCCTTGAGTTTAATCTAGTAAAGATTGTTTTTTAAACCAAGACAGATGTCTTGTGTCTTCTGTGCGTGTGTGTGACTGATCTTAATGACAATAAGCCATGATCAACGATCTCATCCCTCAGATTGGTAGCAGTATTAATTAATAAATCAGTTCCAGAACTTATCAGTTCATGGTCTGCTTGTCAGCTTTGTTCTTTGCACCTAGACCAGGGAATTAAAAAGAGCTATGGTTATCAATACATGTTGTTCTTAGTTTGCTTATTTCCTTTGAAGTTCAAGCAAAATATATGTACAGCTTTTCCCCTGAGTGATCTATCAGTTGCCAGACACTTTTGCCTGCTTTAGAAATGGTGAATTCTGCAGAGGTTTTTTGGTTGTCTGTTTTGCTGTAGTATAAAGATCGATTGATTGAGTTCTGAATGGCACAGAGTTCTGAGATCATACACAAATCAATCAGTTCAGTCTGCTATTAAAACTGGAACCTTTTCATCAATAGAATGAGCCACAGTCTTACACTTTGACAAGTTCCAGAGTTGTGGACACTGCTCCATCTCCATCCAACAGCTGTGATGTGAATGGCAGCAGGGAGGACCTGTAAAAGAGAAGAGATTCAGAATTAATGGCCATATTCTCCAGAAATCATGGTTAGCTCCTGAAGGGCCCCTCTGTCTTGCAGGGGGCACATCATTTCCCCCTGTATCACCCTTCCTACCCTATTTCTTCTTTCCTTCCTCTTGGCAGCTCCCTCATCATCTCTGCTTTTACTATTTCCTTCTCTTCTTCCAATCCTCCATGCCACCCTAGTCGTCTCCTTTATTTAATATTTATTTAATTCATTTATACTCTGCCTTTCTCCCCAATGCGGACCCAAGGCAGCTTATATCATTCTCCCCTCCTCCATTTTCTCTTCACAACAACCTTATAAGGTATGTTATGCAGAGAGTGAGTGAGAATGGCTCAAGATCACTCATATATAGCAGAACAGGAATTCAAATCTGGGTTTTCAAAATCTTAGTCTTTTACTCTTAGCACTACACCCCACTGGCTTTCATGTGGTGGCTGCTGTTGAATATTAATGAGCTGCCAGGTGGCTGTGGCTGGGCGAGTCAAGCAATTTGTGTGGTAGGGGGTCACCTGGTGGTTGCTGCCAGGTATGGCCCCAATGAGCCCTCCCCTCAGGGCAGGAGAGAGGGGAGCAAATCTGGACTGGAAGGCCAAAATAGCCCTGGAAAAGGCCCTTTCCACAACCTTTTATGGACTGTAACCAAGGCTTGAAGGCTGGTAATATTGTTATGCTTGCCCAGCAACCCCCACAGTAGATACTGAGATCTCAATGATCTCTCAACCCCCAATGTGTCATTTATGCCCAGATTTTTCTGCAAAACTGGGGTTTTTCTTTGGTTTATAGAAAAATCTGGCTTGTCTATTCATAATACCAGTCTCTGGATTTAAGTATCCACAGATGGGTACATGTTGAGAATTACATATATTGACAATATGTAACTGCATTTCATTATCATATTTTTAATTCTGTTGGTTTTATTGTTCGTTATTGTTAATATTTTTGTTTTCTTATCTGCCTTGGGGTCTTTTTGTCTGAAAGGTGGTTTAAAAAAGCACGAAATCACCACCACCACCACCATAGCACAAACAAAAAATAACTGCACATTTGTGGTACTTTCCCCAGATTCTGCATTGTAACTGCAGTGCAAAACATTTTGCAAGTATTCTGTCCCCTTGACGAAGAGTTGGCAATATAATTACTGATGAGCAACAAAACTAATTTCTCTCCACCCATTCCAATCACATGCCGTTGTTCAAAAATGGCACGCAGAACTTATGTTACGTGTACACCCAGCAGGGTAATTTAAACAGATGACTTCCCACCCCGTTTGTCAAAAAGAGTAAGTGTGGATGTTTTAGAAATTGTAATGCTGGCGATATATTGCACAATAGCTAAAATGCGGTTGGAGTATACTTTGCGTAATAGTGTGGGAAGATTTTAAGAGTGTTTATCCACACTGCATAATTACGTTGGCTTTCTACTAGTTTAATGTTCATGTCGGTGCTGATAGAAAACCCGAGTTCCCCTCACAAAACTACTGTTCCAAGGATTCCCTGAGGAGAAGGAATGGCTGTTAAGCAGCCCCTTTTAAGCATGTAAGGCAGGGGTGTCAAACTCATTTGTTACAAGGGCTGGACATGCCATAAATGTTACTTGGCCCAAATTCAAACCCCTCTCAGCAATGATGTTCATCAGATGACCTTGAACCAATCACTCACTCACACACATATTCTTTCTCCCTGTCTAACCTACCTCATAGAGTTGTTGGATAAATACTTGACAAGGACAGGTCAACTTACCAGCAGTCCCCCTCCCCACACTCCTGGTACTATGATAGCATTTTTAGTGATGCGGCCGATTGTTAGGTACTGCCATTCCCAGCTGGGGAAGAGTAGGAAAATATTGGCAACAATGGAGAGCAGACCCAAGGTAAGGAGGCACGGGCCTAAAATTCGACTGCACGTCCTCACACACATCACCAGCAGAGAGCCCTGCAAAACTGAATGAAGAAAGGAAAGAAGTGTTATTGTGTTCTTCATGTGGCTTCAATCCAATCTCACTTGGGCGAATCTCACAAGAGAAACAATAGTTTGGATCCATCAGAGTGTTTCCACAGACAGAAGGGTTTCCTTCCGCAGAGCACAGCTTTCTTACCTCCTCGCTCCCAACTCTGCAACCTCAAATACCCCTTCCAAAATTCTGTATTTTAAAGGCCATTTCAGGCTGAGGTAGGAGGGGAGAACTGAGAAAGTTATGTCCCACACATGAAAACCTTTCCATCTGCAGAAACATTCTGATGGATCCAAACCACTGATTCATCCCACATGGGCTGTACCCCTTCAGCCTCAATAGGGCTAGCTGCACTTCCACCAAGAATCCATAACCTCTTTCTATTCAAATACTTCCAACTAGACTTTTCCTGAAACCTCATAAAAGAGATTTGCTATTCCTTGTTATTTTTCCTCCTGCCAGAAGAAAGACTTGGATAATGCATAATGCTCAGTCATCCATTCCTTGCAAAGCTCGATAACACCGTGGTTCTTTAAAACAAGAGCTCCAAAAACCTGTGATGTCCATTGCAATCCAGTATGACTTATTTTCTCCTATAATTATATAATTTACTCAACTATTTGCAACTTCTCATCAGCTACTGAGTGGCACAGTAATTGTAGAAGGTGTCAAGTGGCATTTGAGTTTAGTAGTAGTAGAATTTATTTGTATGTGGCCATAGACCTTCACAAAACATCATCCACAGAGTAGCACAATGTTAAAAAAAAAAGAGAGATGTACAAGAAAATAAAATCTAGTAGAATAAACATTGATATCAACCACCAAAAACAACATCATTTGTGGGATTCTGTTCTAGAACTAACTACCTTAGCTCTTATTTTTCTTGCTGCCAGAGCAAACAATGATGTTCTATGAGAAATATACTTGTTGGAGTCAGACAGCAAGAATATGATTTTCTCCTTTTCTGAGTGGAGGTTTGTACCCACTAGTAGCCCATCAAGAAACTTAATCCTGGGCTGTGCACAGAGTAGACAATGAACTAAATAATGGGGTAAATCCTCCTGCACGCTGGTATTGCAGATACACAAGCATTGTTCCTTGGGGATTTGTTTGTACTGCCCGACTAAAACAGCCATTGGCATATTTTCAAAGCGTAGAGCAGAAAACGCTGCTCTAAGGCATTTGAGTTTAGGAACATCTCATAGTCTACGGTACTGCACCACCAAGGAGATATGTCTCATTTGAGGAAACCCCCCCCCTGCATATTTGGGTTTAAACAGTAACATGACTTGTGCACATGAATTATACTGAGGCAGACCCTTGCAGTGCAATCCTAACTAGAGTTTACCCTTCTCAGTCCTTTGACAGTGGGCAAAGAAGGGTGTAACCCTGTTTAGGACCGTGCTATCAAGGTCAGTTTTGTCTGAGAGGCACTGACTTTCCAGGGTCTCAGGCAGAGGTCTTTCACAAGACCTGCTGCCTGATCCTTTTAACAGGAGAAGCTGGGGATTGAACCTGGGGCTTCCTGCATAGAAAACAAATAATCAACCACTGACTCAGGGGCCCACACTTACAAAACAGCTACGACATTTGTTGGCAACATGCCTTAAATGCAGGCAACATCCTAACTTCCAGAACTGATCTTCTTGCAATATTTATCTCCCTACAGAGGAAAGCCAGAGTCCTTTTGGAGTATCTTCTTTTTCCAGATCAAATGATGCATTAAGCTGCTATTGGCCATTGCTAGAGGTGTCCTGAAGGTTAGTTTTGAGCTATCACTTGCAATCCATCAAAAACATTCCAAGTTTTAGAATAAAGGACCTGCCTAGACAATGTTTTTTTTTCTTTAACACTGTACATGCGTCAATAACTGAAGACCCTGTCTCTACATAATTGTTAAAACACAGCAGGGCAATTTGCAGGTACACCCTTGGATATTCCTGTGCTGGAATTATTCTTCAATGGAAAGCCATTCTTCACCATTTTCCACTTACCTTTGAGAGATGGAATACAGTGATGGAGATGAAAGGAGCCTGTGGTACCATCTAGGACGAGGCCAGGGCCAGTTGTGTTGACATTCTCCAACCTATAAAGATGACAGTAGGCAAGGCTGCAAAGGTTAATGACTATTTATAATTTTTGGGCTGCAGCAGCACACTTGCTTTCTCCCTAAATGGTCACATTTACTGACCATCCTGTGTTACATATTAATCACATGTCCCGTCTCTCTGACTGGCAATTTCAGCAACTCAGTTTGAGGGGAAGAAAATAGTGCACAAGGAAATGAGTAAACTGCTTCCATGAGGAACTGGGTTTAGGGGGGTGGTTATATTCAGAGGAAGGTTGCAACATACCACATGCTCAAAATAAACCCTACTGCTGATTTGAGGGGACTGAGCATCCACGCTAGTCTGTTGGTGCAAGAAACCGGACTCTTGTGCTCCCTTAAAGACTAACAGCTTCATCGCAGAATAAGCTTTCATGGGCCAGCGCCTTCTTCATCAGCTGTAAGAAATGAAACCTCAATCGGCAAATCATAGTAGGATTGCAAACATCAAGGTGGTGCCTGGAGATCTCCTGGAATTACAACTGATCTCCAGGCTACAGAGATCAGTTCCCCTGAAGAAAATGGCTGCTTTGGAGGGTGCAGTCTATGGCATTATATCACACTGAGGTCCCTCCCCTCCCCCAAATCCTGCCCTCTTTTGGTGCCATCCCCCCAAATTTCCAGGAAATTCCCAACCCACAGCTGGCAACATGAGATCACAGAGGGGAAGAAATTGTGTACAATGGAATTAACAGGTCATGAAATGCACATTTTAATCTCATGATCCACAACTTTCTCTCTCGGTCTCTCTCTGTGTTAATATAGCCATCTGCTGACTCATGCATCTGATGAACCGAACTCTTACATACAAATAAATCCATTAGTCTTTAAGATGCCATACATCTCCTTTTTGTTTTTATAGTACCTTTAAGACTAACATCTTCCTTAATGAAGTGCTCTCTATTTCAGAGACTCCATCAATTACATCTGATTTTCTTTAAGGGTGAGATTGTACAAAATGGGGGGCTGCAACTGGGAGGGGAGACTAGTGGGAAGTAGGAGAGGAGGACCCATATGTTTTCCTCAGAATGGGGGGGGGGAATAAACGCAGATCAGAATGGTGATTGCCCCTGGGAAACCAGTTCTAGGAAAAAGGGTTTGAAACCTTTCTTCCTCCCCTTCACTGCCTTCCCCCTTCAAATCCCAGCCTAGGCAGCTGTATTTTATAAAAAAGTAAATATATCCTATAAAAATAATCAAATAACTACATGTAATGTTTCATCTGCCTTTTGCTGTTTTTTTGCTAATGGCACTAATGCTTCTGTAGGCATCGCAGACAAAGATTTATCATTTTCTCGCCCATGAGATCCTACCTGCAACAGGTATATAGTGCCATCACTGAACTGGACGTGCAGAGATCAGGTGAGGATGCAGCTGGCAGACCCACTGTTCTGCTCCTTTGCCCACACTGTGATAATGATGTGTCAGTCAGTTCTACTTTCCCTAACTCTAACCACTACACCACACTGGCTTTCATGGGGTGGCAGCTGTTGACCAGTAGCAAGTAGCTGGGCCAAGGTAAGGCATACAAGTCAGATAGTATCAAGTTGCCCTGTGGTTGTAGGTGGGCCTGGGCCCAATGAGTCCTCCCTCAAGGCCAAAGCAGTCCTGGAAAAGGCACTGCCAGCTCTCCTTGGATTTTACTGACAGAAACCAAGGCTTAAAGGGTGGCAATACTGTGTGGTTGCCTAGCAATGGCCACTGAAAGAATTTGTTTCATGAAGCTACAGGTGCTGCTTCTTTTTGGGGGGTTAACCCAGTTAAGATTTCAGATTTTTCTGCAAACCTGGGGTGTTTTTCAGGTTCCTAGAAAGATCATTCTTGCCTGTTCGTGGCTCCAGTCTCTGGATTTAAGTATCCACCAATTTAGCCATGGTGAGCAGTAAACATACTGACAAATGGGGGACCTGCAAGGACTTGCAGGGGGCATCTCATTTACCCTCCCTCAATATTTCCTCTTTCCCTTCTCTGAAAGCCCTCATAGCCTCTCCTTTCCCTGCTTCATTCTCTCCTTCCCACCCACCAGCTAACCTACCTTTATCTGCTTCACATTTTCAGCTTTCCCTCTGCCCTCCCGCTGACAGCTAGAAAAACTCTAGCCAAGTTGATTCAGATTTATTATTAATACGGCAAAGCCATTAAAATATTCATATCAGTTACAAGATAGAGTTAAAAAGATACAATATCTAAAACTATGGGATATATAATTCTTAGATAAATTAAACAAATTACTATTATCTAAAAACCTCAAATTAATATAACATTTTCCATTTTAGGTTAGATTGCCAAGACCCTGCTTTGTCTGACAGATCTTGTATACTGTGGCACAGAATTTAGCTACTCGTTTAATTGTCTGGGCTGACCCTTCCCAAAGGAGATTTCTCAACCTCCCTTCCGCAGAGTTGTCCTTTGTTAGATTAAGGAGAGGGGAAATTAGCTTAAACCGTACTTCCTCATAGAAAGAGCACCTGAAGAAAGCGGGTGCAATAGACTGAACTTCACCGGGCTTACAGGGACACCCCCATTCAGATCTTGGCAATCTCTTAAATTTACCTTCTAGAATCGCTAAAGGTAGGGCAGAACTTCTAGCTAACGAAAAAGCTCTTCTTTGTTTGTATGTTTCTTTCCAGGCATGAAAGGTATTCTGCTGGCACTAACACATATCTATTGCTGATTGGGGCCAAAAACGCCGGAGAGTTTGCAAGCTCGATTTTAGCCAAGCTGTATGGTGCCATCTTCCAGGCTAAGTTATGTGGTGCTAGCTGTCAGGCCCAGGCATGCTGTGGGGTACCTGCACGAACTTTTGAGAGGCACCTCACTTTCCCCTGTATCCCCTTCCACACACTATTTTCTTGCTTCCCTCCTAGCAGCTCTCATATGCTTTCTCCATTCCATGCTTCTTTCTTTCCTTCCCACCAACCAACCTATCTTTTAACTGCCCCACTATACTTATTATTTATTTACTTTATTTATACTCTACCTTTCTCCATAACGGGGACCAAAAGCAGCTTACATCATTCTCCATTTTATCTTCACAACTGTCATGACCCCCACTGAGCTGGCCCTGGACTCTGACTCCAAGGAGCCAAGAGACATGGGCCTGGAGAAGAGCAGGAAGCTTTGCAAGACCCCTGTGGGGCTGATGTCCCTGGCCCATCTGCTCCAGAACTGGCCCCTGAGGAACCTGCAAATGGAGCTCCTCTGCTGGACCTCTGTTCCTGCAGGTCCTGGGGCAGCTAAACACCAAACCAGG
The DNA here is from genome assembly GCF_029931775.1 of Euleptes europaea. Classification (NCBI taxonomy): domain Eukaryota; kingdom Metazoa; phylum Chordata; class Lepidosauria; order Squamata; family Sphaerodactylidae; genus Euleptes; species Euleptes europaea. The sequence goes on from NC_079316.1 coordinate 44,746,568, forward strand.
ATTTGGCCCCAAGCCCACCAGAATCCACCTTCACCAAGCAGGAGTGATGGAGTCAGAGGGGTCATGCCGAGATAGCCCTGCGGAGATGCAGTGCCAGGCTGGCAGCTCATGCTCAACCTCCTGGGCCAGATCATAGTGTATGTAATCCTTTGCAGGGTTCTGACCCCAATTAGGCCTGGCTGGGTGACACCCAAATGCTGCTTTCAGAGCCTATTTAAGCCTATGTGTCAGCCTGTGTTCCTGTTCTAGCTCCTTGCCTCCAGCCAGCCCCACTTTCTTGCCTCCAACTCTTTTTTTGATGCTCAAGCCTTGCTTAACCAAGCCTGAGGGCATTACCACTTAAGGCCTGACTGCCCTGCTTGCAAAATGCAGGACAATAACAACCCTGAGGGAAGTTAGACTGTGAGTGGTTGACTGGTCCAAGGGCACCCATGAGCTTGCACAGCAGAGTGGGGATTTGAATGTGGGTCTCCAGACCCTCATTTGAACCTCTAGCCCCTACACCACGTTGGCTATCATGGAGCGGCTCCTGTTGAACAGTAGTAAGCACCCATGCCTGGATTAATCATAGAAGTTGAATGGTAGCAACACATGGTTGCTGCTGGCCCTGACCCCAATAAGTTCTCCTTCAAAGGTCAAAACAGCTCTGGAAAGGGCCCTGCCCCTCTGCCTGTCTTTTACTGTCAGAAACCAAGACTTGAATGCTGGCAATACTGCTGACATTGCCCAGCTACTGCCACTTTGCTTCTTAAAGGTACAGGTAGCTTCTATTATTTTAGGGGTTTTAACCCCACCCCCACCATGTATTTTGTTTGTTTTAGGTTTCAGATTTTTCTGCAAACCTGGGTTTCCCCTCAGTTTTGTAGAAAGCTCTGTCTTGGCTTTTCATGGCCCGTCTCCAGATTTCAGTGTCAACAGATATGGCCATATTGAAAATTAATTTATTAATATTTTATCTAAAGCTTTTGATCTATATGCAAACCATTCTTGGAGCAAATTGACCTACATAAGACAGGTGCTCCCACCAAGAAAAATCCCCACTGTTTCATAGTGTGATTTTCATACCGTAAGAAAAGGTTTGATGGATTTTTGGCATCAGTGGCAACATTTTGCAACTCAGTTACACTTCATAGTTGCAAGTCAACCAAAACTTGGATCAGCTGTTTTCATGGAAACAAACCTAACCCTGTGCTCTAAGCACAGGTTACCCTCTGAAGTAAATTTCTTTTGAGGGAAAGCTTGTACTTACACTTCTATCTTTCAGGCACTTTATATGGCACTGCATTCTAGTGCTAACAAATAACATGTCACGTGCATATATTATCATGATGAGCTAGCTCAAAATTATAAAACCACCCATGCAATCTGTAATCACGAAGGAGCAATCAGAGAAGTTCTTAGATAATGAGATTGCCTTAATCAGTGTCAGAGAAATAGATGCCAAATAAGAACGTAAGGAACTCCCTGCTGGATCAGAAGTTAAGCCCACCTGTTTAGTCAGACTTATCAGAAGCCCACCAGCAGGGCAGGAAGACAAATACACTCCCTCCTGCTGCCCCTCCCCGAAACATCTATATTCAGATGCACACTCCCTTTGGAGTCCGAGATTACTAGAAAACATCTCTAGATCAAATCAAGCCTGAACTCTTCCTAGAAACTAAAATGACTAAACTGAGGCTATCATACTTTAGTCACTTTCTGAGAAGACAAGAGTCACTGGAAAAGACAATGATGCTAGGAAAAGTTGAAGGCAGCAGGAAAAGAGGAAGACCTAAGTCACGCAACATGAGATGGATCGAGTTTGAAAGACTTGAGCAAGGCTGTTAATGATAGGATGTTTTGGAGGTCATTAATTCAGAGTTGCCATGAAATGGAAGCGGTTCGCATTATTTTTAGCACAGATGGTCAGCTGCTAGTGGGGCAAACGTAGACCTCATTTGTGTTTTTCTTACCCCAGTAGCCAACCAATTTTCAACCAAGGCATGATAAAAACATTTCTTAAAGTTCTACTGATAATTTGATACCAACAGTTCTGAGATATGTGTCTGTGTGCCATCAAGACACAGCTGGCTTATGGTGACCCCCCAGGATTTTCAAGGCAGGAGACATTCAGAGGTGGTTTGCCATTGCCTGCCTCTGCATGGGCTGAGAAGAGTTCTAAGAGAACCGTGACTGGCCCAAGGTCACCCAGCAGGCTTCATGTGGAGGAGAGGGGAATCAAACCCGGTTCTCCAGATTAGAGTTCACCACTCTTAATGCTGACTCTCTTTGAGATACATTCCAAGCCTTATTGTTACATCTCTCTTCGGGGTTTGTATGTAATGTCCTGGCTTCAGTCTTGCTTTTAATTGGTTTTATGATGTGATTGGGCAGAAAGACAGAATATACATTTTGTAAATAAATTATAATAATGATTATATCACAACAAATCATTTTTACTTAAAACACAAAATGACAATCCATATGGGCTGACATAAGCAAAATACAGGTCCCGCTTCTAGACCACTGCATGGAAGGTGGCTCTTAAAAACACAAAGGTCTACCATCTTTTACCATGAAACATTCATGCCTGTCCATCAGTACCCCATATCAGTACCCATCTCAAATCTTGCAAACCTTCAAGTTTTCTGCTTTAAAAAAAAATGTTGCAAGAGTTGCACAAGACTTGGTGCATCCAGAGACGATGATCACGTCTCCCTTGAATTAGCATTTATTTTTCCCACGCTCTTCCCCGTCACGATGACTCTTTAAAAATTGTACTAGGGAAATTGCAAACTGTAGAAGGTATGGTCATGGGAAACAGAGCCCAGGAACTTTTAACTTTTGAACCGGGATGAATTACTAAGACAAGCAAAGGCTCCACCCCTGGATCATATATAACAGTATGATATGCCATTGTCACAGGTTTTTGAAGGGTGGTAAACTGAAAAGGGAACTGCTACCCATCTTTTACCAGATGCTGCTAGGGAATGGTTTTGTTAAGCTCCTGGGCTCTGTAATTTTGTCTCCACAGAAAACTTCTCCCTTTGTGTCTCAGGAGAGTTCCAAAATCAACAGGTTACAAGTTAGTGAAAAGGTCTGCTTTATTTTCAGGCTCAAAATATTACAATAGGAAGGACATTTACACATATTTATAAAAATGTAGTAGTTGTATGTATAGAGGTTGCCTTGAATTTGGTCCTTCCCATCACAGCAAGCTGAAATCTTCTCTTCCCCCACCTACCTTACAATTCTTATAATTACAAAGGAAATTAACTTCTATAGAAAATGTAGCAAGTCAGTTTTGTACAGCTCCAGCTACAAAGCTTTATCCATTTAAGAAGGCAATACAACTTTAAAATCAACTTAATGCCCTAAAAGGCACCATATTCTTGATTACAGTAACATCCAAATCACATGTTCCCAGTTTATGGTAGATAACATCTGTCTCCTCCAGTTTCAGAGGTTGCCTTGTTACCTCTGCAGTTTTGAATCTTTTTGAGTGTTTCTTTTGCTAGCAGACTTGTCATCATTCTTCATAATTTGCCATACTATGTTGCACCAAGGGCTCCTCCCAATATCTACCTTTCAGGAATCATTTGTCTTGTGGGGCTACAATGACCAGTTGCAGGAACAAGGAGGAAGTTAAGAGTGCTCATAGTCCCAGCCATAAGCTTAAAAAATGGCAAAACAAATCTAAACAGAAATTAGAAAAATAAGGGCCCCCACATGATCTACATGAAAACGTAACTAAGACTGCTTCTTCAGAAACAGTGGCACAGAGAAAACTATTCTAGTTAACATAGAGGGGATGATTTTAAGTCTCCAAGCTGCTGAGGACAATCCCAAACAAGTCATGAATGTACAGCATTTCTCCAGAAGACACTGAGTTTGACCACCGATTGCTTCCTGCTTCCGCAATTTTTTAAAAAAATCCTGATTTCTTTACACAGTCTGCTGTATGGAATAAGCATAGTAGGACTTTCTCAGACCTGCCTCTCTAATAAGCATCATAACCCATCTGGAAGTACTGATCATTCTAATCATTCTACTCACTTAAGTACCTTCGAAGACCTCGTATGAAGTAAAATGACAAACTGCGTCCACACACATACACACTGAAACAGCTATCTCGACCTGTAACTAATGAAAGGGACATTTAATTGACCCATTCCAAAGCAGCTGGTCATTTTGAATACAAAAAATTCTGAGGACAGCACTCAATTATTTTGCTGGAGTAAATAGACAAGTTCTGAAAGAACCAACAAATTATCTTTTCATAGATGAATGTTGTAGTCTGATTAGCATTACTAAAATAGCAGCCTCAGCATCTCCTCTTCAGCATTAAATCTTCTAGACCGCCCAAGCCAGCATGAAGCAGTTGGAAATATGCTAGCAAGACCAATGAAACAACATGTTGTCAAGACTGAAGGCGTTCAAGATTATTAGTTTATACAGATACAGTTTTAACTGCCTTGAGGACAAATGGCATCAAAGAATTATACTGAATTACCCTCATTTTGTGGTATTAATATAGCAGTAACAGAAAATGCCATCTATACTCATTTGTGCTATGGCAGCAAAGCCTTTGACACCAATTTGCCGAGCTGATGTAATAGCATGGAATGTTCACAAAAATTACAAATGCTGAAGGAAAGGGAACAAAGATGTCAGAATGCTTGCTTGCAGTCCAGTTGTTGATTGCGATGGGGAGCAAAAGTTACCGGTTGGGTTGACACCTCACACAGAAGCAGATTTGTGGGGAAGGAAATGACTAGATAGAGATGCCCAAAGGTAAAGAAGAAGGGGCAGAGTGTCCAAAGAGAGACAATGGACAAAGAGATGAGAACCTAACTAAAGAGTAGGAGGCAGCTTGAGGAAAAGGATTGAGGTGGCAACAACTGAGGTAAGGGATAGAGACGTGAATGAATATATTGATAAATAAAATTTTAGTTCCTTGATAGAAGTCTAGTTTAGTTTTAATCAAGATATACACCTTTATAATTTAGTTTGTTTAGCTATGCAATTCAAAACGTTTTCTGGCATCAGTTTTCAAGAAATGAAGCATCAACATATTCATTTGTCTCCATCAGCAAACTGATCTGGACTCCACATATTGCCAGTTGTGTCGTTTAATATAAACTCAGCTCTGGCTTTTTAAATTTGAGCCCATTCATCACTAGAACTGCAGGTCACACAGAGTAACCCCTCAGCTGTAAAAGTCACCTTACATTTGTTACTGGTGTCTGTAAAGGAATAGAAGGAAAGGGTTCCATTCCGCAATGAAAGACAAGCATTGCTCAGACAGATGGAAAAAATGTGTGGTGAGAACATGTCCGGGTCCTACTGTGGCTTGCTGTGTTTTGGGGTTAAGCATCGCCAAACCCAAGTGACCCACATCACACCTATGATGATTGATGTGTTCCTGGCAGATTAGAAAAGAGTATGATGAGCAGCTGCTGGGGCAGCTGGAGTTCAGAATCACAGGTGTGAACAGTCCAAAACCTCCTTACTGTTTTTATGATGCTAGTATGTTAATTAGAGTATTTTAAAGTGAACCAAACAAAATATAATACATTGCTTTCTCTAAGAACCTGGCACCTATACAAATACACTAAGACTCATTGTTGACAGAATTCCAGTCCAGAACTGTAAATCAAAACAGTTGAACTTATGACAGAACAGGTTTAATGTTTTACATTCAGAGTCAATATCTTGTCATATTCCATTGTTGGTAAATTCTAGGTAGAAAATGAGAAGCCATCCCTAATTTCCACAATTTTAATGGCTCTTAGATGAACAGGAAGGGTTAGATGATGGAGGTTAGGTTGCACTAGATCTACTCACTACATTACCTTCCTTTAAAGCAAGTAACTCCATCCATAACAAAAAGAGGTGAATACATACAATCAATCCAGACAGCTGTTCAAATGTTGGTGATTCTATGTCCTTCCTGGAACTGTGCTTGCTATGACTCTCAAAGTGCTATGGATTTGCAACTCTGCACATTTTCTTCACATGTGGGCAAGACTTGGGGCCTCTTTAACAACCATCTGGACACACGCTTGTTCCTTGAAAAGCCTGTGTGTCATAGCTCCCAACACATGGAAAACAGATAGAATGCATCCACTAACTACTTGCAGGACTCAGCTTTCAGCACAGATCAGCGTCCCAGGAAAAAGCCATGCTTGCCATGCTGAAAACCACATCCCGCACTGCTTTTGTGAAGTCACCACATGCTTAAGATGGTGGTGTAAAGAAGCCCTTAATGGCTAGTCACTTGACCTCTTGAAAAATAAAATATATTAAAGAAAATAGATTTTGTTTTTCTGAGGGGACAGTGAAACCTTTCTTGCTCTGGCTGCTCAGTTGTCCCCAGCATGCTGGACGTATGGACAGCCCTGACTATTCTGAAATGGCCACGAGCCACTGATGCAGACATACCTTCCCCCAGCACCAAAGCCAAGTCAACCTTATCCTGCTGCTTTTATATGACGGACTAGTCAATAGTAGCATAAAGGAGGGAGGGAGAAAAGTTGGCAAATGACTGCCTGATTTCAGCTCCGCAGTCTCATGAAGCCAACTGCATACTTGGGGAATAGTACTGTAGACGACATGATGGGAAGGCTGGAAGAGCTAATTCCTTTCCTGCACAAAGACAGTCTCTTGAGGACAAAGACCAGCCTCTTGTAATGTAATGTCATAGTCCAGATGGGAAAGTTTTCTTCGTGGAAAGTTGGTGAGGAGTTCAAAACGTTCATTGGGGTATCCTTTTGACTGTACATGTTTGATGAGAGCCTGCAAAGAGAGCAAAAAAGAGTCTTCATCAAAGAGTATCAGAATTAAAAAAACACAAAAAAACACAGTGGACTAGGGAATGGCAACCGGTACACTGCTGAAGAAGCTTGTTAGCTGTTGAAAACCTGACAGGTTGTCATGGATACATCTGCACAGAAGGGGATAAATGAACACCTGCAGTTCACACGTACTAGTGATTTCTCACCTGTTCCTGTCCACTTACACCATGAACAGGCAGAATTCTGGGACTCGCATGGAACATGCAAGAGGTACAGCAAGTGTCATGCTTTCTAACCATGTGATGGTAAAACAGAGTCTTAAATTCACAGTTTTTGAACTAAGCTGAAAGAGTGAGGGCAAAGACAGTGAATTAAGACTATGCAGCATATTCCTATGAATGTACCCACAAAAATTAGACTTTAGAGGAATGCAATCAATTTGTTTAATTCTTGTACTCCTCACTGTTTCAGATATTTTAGTGTTTTTGCTAAGATGTTTCCAAATTCTTCCCTCTAGATAAAGAGTGCTGCTGTTGAGGGATGCTAAAGCAAGGTCTCTCAGCATTCCAATATTGCGGAACTGCACAGGTCTGCTGACAGCAATATGGTATATAAGAAGCAAAAATTCAGCTTCTAGTACGAAGATTTGAATTTTGTCTGGAAAGGAACAGGATGCAAAATTACCCAGTGAATCTGAGCGAAGTTTTCTAGTAAACATGGACATATTTTAGAAGTAAACAAGTCAACTCTCAATCAAAATCTTAACAGTTAAAGAGGAAGCCAAAAAACCACCAGTTACATGTAAAGAATTTTGAAAAAAAGACAGACAGCATCAATCCTTGAAACCAACTAGGCTCGTCAATGACATTAAGATGGAAGCAGCAATGGCACTCCCACTCCATCATTTCCACTTACCAGAAGCTTAGCTTGTTCAGGCAGTGAAATCTGTTCCCTCTTTCCATCTGGATACCTTAGCATTAGTTGTGCCTTTGGTCCTAGAGAAAGAAAGTTACAAACAAAACAGAACGCCTTAATATAGCATTCACTATAATAAAAAAAGAAAAGGCAACACGCAGAAGCACAGAGCCAGAAATCATATTCTACCGGTGACATCTCTAAATCTTTGTTTTTCCTTTGCAGCACTGAAAGCTAGTTGTCCTATGTTTTCATTACCATTATGTACCACCACAGGAGAAACCCTGTAATAGAGGAATTCAGTATTCTACCCAAATGTTAGTCTTCTAACAAATGTCTCTCGTGTTCTATGTTATTCCAATGTCATTAAAACAGCATATTTTTTCCTGTTCCTTCACTAGGTCCCCCTTCTCTAACGATTGTTCCATCTCTTCTAAACTTCCTGAATAGTTCCTTATTTAGATGTTTTATAATACTGTGCTTTCTGATCATCCCCCTTTCCCCCAATTTTTTTGTTCAAAATTGTGCTGCACCAATTATCTGCACAGCACTTTGGACACACTGCTTCTTGGGCTCTCCACATCTTATATGACATTTGAATTAAGGCTTCATACATCTAAAGCCTTAAATAGTCTGGTTCTCTGCACACACCATCTCTGAACTACTATATTCCACCACCCTCTCTTCCTGATAGGCCTCTAATATTTCACTTTTTATTTAGGAGTTGGTGTAGTGTAATAGCTTACACAATGAGATGCAATCTACAAGGCTGCAAGTTCAAGATCTGTCTTGACTACTAACTCACATGATGTAAGGCTCTGGTTAGACCTCACCTAGTGTATTGTGTTCCATTTTTGGCACCACAATTTCAGAAAGATGTAGACAAGCTGGAACGCATCCAGAGGAGAGCAACCAAGATGGTGAGGGGTCTGGAGACCAAGTCCTATGAGGAAAGGTTGAAGGAGCTGGGTATGTTTAGCCTGAAGAGGAGAAGACTGAGAGGGGACATGATAACCATCTTCAAGTACTTGAAGGGCTGTCATATAGAGGAGGGTACCGAGTTGTTTTCTGTTGCCCTAGAAGGTCGGACCAAAACCAATGGGTTGAAATTAAATCAAAAGAGTTTCCATCTAGACATTAGGAAGAAATTTCTAACAGTTAGAGCGGTTCCTCAGTGGAACAGGCTTTCTCGGGAGGTGGTAAGTGCTCCTTCCCTGGAGGCTTTTAAGCAGAGACTAGATGGCCATCTGTCAGTAATGCTGATTCTATGAACTTAGGCAGTTCATGAGAGGGAGGGCACCTTGGCCATCTTCTGGGCATGGAGTAGGGGTCACTGGGTGTGTGTAGGGGAGGTAGTTGTGAAATTCCTGCATTGGGCAGGGGATTGGACTAGATGACCCTGGTGGTCCCTTCTAACTCTATGATTCTATGAACCCACTCTCCTTCAACCTCCATTCCCCTCCCCACCTGCAATAAGAGGATAATAATCGCCTTCCTTATAGGGCTGTTTAATGAGCATGCAAAGTGCTTTTCCTACCAATATCCATGATTTCTCTTTTGTTACTTTAAGAGGCTCTTTACCACATGTCTTCTTTTTTAGGATTTTTAAGCAGTAGAAGTTCCAGCTATCTTTTGTAATGTATAGTTTACAATATGCTAAGGGGATTCTAAGAGGATGTACTTTTAAACTACAAAACATTTTGCTGCCCTTACTGCCCTTCCCCTGCTGTTTTTATTTTATTTTAACATTTGTCTGCCTGGACACGGTCCTGTAATGCATCTAGCTGATCTCTGACTCTACAACTCATTCATCTCCAGTCTACCTTCTGGTAAACCCTTTGTCTAAAACAGGATTCAAACAGGACCAAAGCTCTGGTGTCAGACTTACAGAAAACACAACCAGATTTATGACATTATGAGTCTGGACAACTTCAAAGCTTTAGGGAAACAGTGTAGATTTAAAATGCCAAGCTTACCATTCATGCTCAGCTCCTTCACTGTAGCTTCTGGCTTCACTGCCGCTTCTTCTAGCACTGCTGAATCTATGTAAGACAGTCCTCGATGGTTTGTTACCATCTCAGGTTCAGTCCTTGCTGTAGGCTCAGGAGGAGTTTTTCTGATCTCCTCTTTCCTACACACCAAGTCCTTGTGTGGAGACTTCCTGGACTTGGCAGTGTTGTCTGGTTCATCATCGTCAGAGCCACAAACTGAAATAAACTCCTCACTTCCAGAGAAAAGCTCAGACTCAGACTCCTCATCAGATCTGCTGTCCTGCTTGACTTGGGTGGACTCGAAATGTGTCTCCTGTAGAGAGGCTCTGATGGCAGCTTCTAGCTGGCTGTCTTCACTTGCATCAATGAGGCTCTCCTACTCAATGTGACCATAAAGCAAATGGGGAGAGAAAAGTATCAGCCGATTATTTCAACCAGTACACAAAAAGAAAAAAAAAGTTACAAAACCTGAGGTTATCAAATGTTTTGCTTCCAATGTAATTTAACCTTTGGATATTAACCTGGATAACCTCAACATCCTGTAATGTACAGATTCTACATCAACTGACAATACCAACATAAATGCATTAATACAGCTCTCCCAAAAAACCTTCTACTTACAGAACGAGTGCGTTTCTGGGGAGGGCTGGTGGAATGTCCATCCAGTTGTCCGTGCTCTCCCAGGAAGCCAGTCACTTGGTCCAAAAAGGAAGTTACGTCTAACTGGCGCCACTCCACTAGCTTCTGCCCTGTTGAAAACAGCAATGAGAAACCCTGCTTCAGTAACAGGAGTCTCTAATTATCATCAATGTAGCAAAGAGAAAGAAGCAAACACAAAGCATCACACCTTCCATAAATGAAAGGAAGAAAAGAGACAAGACTTACCTTTCTTGAGAGTCTTTGGACTCACTCCAAGCACTGGGGGAGGAATGGGGGTCACGTACAAGGCTTTGGAGAAGGGAGGATATATAACACAAGTTCCCTCTGCTGTTCCCCTCTCCTTGAATGCTTACAGAGGCATTGAGGAAAGGGAAGCAGTAAGACTCGCTTCTTGCCTTCTTCGAAGTTCTGTTATGCAGTTAAAGCCTCAATACCACTAAATGCTGTGTGAGACTGCACAGGCAGCAGGCAAAGGAAAAGAAGTAGAGCTTGGATGTATCTGCACAGGAGATGAGTCATTGGCTGTATCAACAACCAAAGTATGATCTCATGTGGACGTCTTAACATAAGGCAGAGAGCACTGGCCTTGTCAAGCAACAGGGATGCTCTCCCGTCCTGTGAGACATGGGACTTTGGATGGGGATGGGGGAGCAGACAGGAGGCATGTGAGGATTTCTATGCCCCATTTAAGAGGCTTGGAGCTTGCCAGCTAAAAGGATTCCTCATCATTGCTCTGCAGAATGCTAGGATTTTACCCCCATGAAGGAGAAGGATGAATGAGTAATGTCCTTCCCTCAGATGGAGGCCATAACTGGAGCTTTAGGGGTTGTTCAGGACCCCCCTGCTCCACACCTGCATGAGCTGAAATAAGACTCTGCCCTTGCAAGTCCTTTGAGCGCACCACAGAATTCAGAGGGTAGAGATGTGTTATTTCATTTTGCATGGACTTCTGTAAAAGGCAAAAGAGTATCTTGCGCCAATTAAGTTATCTGCAGCAGAAGTGCTCATCTTTGTTCTGGAAGTCCTCTAACATGCACAGAGTGCATGGGGGAGGTCAGAGGGGATCAAATATAATACCTTGCTAGGAAACAAAAACAAAAGTTGTGGACCCCAGTGCACACACATTTCCTTCTTACACAGCTTACTCTCATTCTGCAGGAGACTAAGTTTACATCGCCTGTGTCATTTTAAGGTGACCTTCTCACAGGTGTTGTTTTTAAAAGTCAGAATATACCTGCAAGGTGATATAGCTGTCGCAAACAGCAGAAAACGAAGAAATATTTATCTCCTTCCTAATTCCAATTACCGAATAGCAATCTAATGGATTTACAAACACTCCCATCCTTTTTAATATTTTCTTAGCTGATCTAGCTCAATTGTTAGAACCAACTGACGGTCACCCTCCTAAATTAGGGGGCCTTCCAGTCCCTCTTCTTCTCTATGCGGATGATACCGTTGTCTTATCTTTCAGCAAAGTGGGTCTTCAAAGGTATTTGGACTCCTTTAACAATTACTGTCAATTGAACCATCTTTCTATAAACTATCTCAAATCAAAAGTTCTTGTATTTTCTAAGAAATGGACTTCTTATAGATGGCAAATTGGGAATACCAATATTGAGCAAGTCAGAAGCTATAAATACTTGGGTGTGTTATTTAACTATAACCTCAGTTGGTCGGTGCACAGAAGTAAAACCATAAAATCAGCAAAGATTTCTTTGACATAACTTAGACAATTTTATTTTAACAAAGGAAACCAGTATATTCTGGCGGCAATTAGAATTTTTAATCTTAAAATACTACCCCAAGTACTTTTTAGCATTCCCATATGGCTTTCCTCTTTTAATCTAGAAGTAGAAAACCTTCAGGAATCCTTTCTTAGACAGACTATGGGAATCCCTAAATGCGTGACTTATTCTACGATCTGTCTTGAAACAGGTCAAAGTCTGGTCGAAACTAAAGACTGGACCTTAGCGATTAGATACTGGGTCAAGCTTTGGTTCAGTGATGTACCTGGTTCCCTACTAAGCAAAGTAAAAAATGAATTACACAACTCGTCCTGGGATGCATTAATCAGACATAGAATAAACCCAAATCGGAATCTCCCTTGACAACCTATCCTTGGCAGAAGAAACCTATATATTCAAATATATTAAGCAGAGATTCACAGATATTGAATTCCAAAGGTTCCTACCACCTCAACCATGTATCTGTTCACCTGCCATGCTCGGTTTAACTAACCGTATAGGTAAAATGGCTAACTATCTTTCTTCCTTGGATGATCCCACAACGTAGAGCTTTTTATTAGCTAGAGTAAACGCTTTCCCATCTAAGATGCTTTCCGGCAGATATTCCCAAATCCCAAGGAATGAACGTTTATGCTTGTGTAATCTTAATTCAATCAATACTATTGATCACATAATTTTAGATTTGTATGAATGTACCCGCGAAAACTATTTTCTGCTTTATTAGCTACCAAAAGATCTTTGAACAACAAACTGAAATGTCAATTTCTCTTGAATGACTCGATCCCTGAAGTAACTGCGATGGTAGCTCAATTTCTTGCTGAGGTGCTAAAGATTAAAACTGTTTTTAACCAGTATATTTTGTAAATAATAATTTATAGGGATTATTACTAATCCCTAATTTAAAGGGTGCTTTACCTATATCCTGCTTCGATCATTGGCTAAAGTATGTAATTATGCCAATAAAGGTATGTGTATGTGATTTACAAACAAGCAAAAGTGAACCTTAAGAATTGCCCTGCTAGATCAGACTCACAGCCCATCTAAACCAGCGTTCAATGATCATTCAGTCAGTCACCTCTGGAAAATTCCTGAGCAGGGCATCACAGCAGCAACCCTTATTTGTGCCTAGTTCTTGGTATGCAACAGTACACTGCCCATAAATATAGAGACTCCCTTTAGTTATACTAAAAAGAGAAAGGATGTTGATGAACCACAAGCAAGGAACTCACTGAAAGAAAGCATAGCTAAGGATACAGGTACTTTTCTAATTTACCTACAGATATTTCCCAAGTGATTGCTTGCCCTCTTACCTGTCCTAGGATCCAGGATAGAGACATAAGGGAAGTCTGACAGTTTGTAGAACTGTATATATCTTTGTCCTTCCTCACTGTCATGATATACCTACAGATTAGCAAAAACAAAAAAAATAATACTTGAGAAGAGTCCAGCATTAAAGGGACTTTGACTTTTTGTATTATACTTGACTAGCAGTGAAATCCTACGCAGTTACACCCTTCTAAGTCAACCGAAATCAACTGGCTGGGAAGGATGTAACTCTGCTCAGGATTGCACTGGAAGAGTCACAGCGTTGTTTTACGTAGTCATCTCCACTTCCCCTTATTCCTACAAGTATTACTGGGTGGTATTTCACCTTTCTTCAGAGTACTGACTTGATGGCTAATCTTTCAACCACTCAGGTAAAAAGCATTCCTACCTGCCAAAAAATGAAGTGTTCCCGGATAATATTTTTCACAGCCTCATTGCTCCAAACATCACGATTGAGACACTGACAGGCAAAATCCTGAACGTTCTGTATGTTAATCATGAGCCACTTGTTCTGCATCTGACCACACTCCTTGGCCTGGAGACAAAGAGAACACAAGGAACATCCATCAAAAACGAAAGTCTAGCAGGAACAATGCCAGCAACGATGGCTTCTACTTATTACGCCAGGCTTCACTACAACCTCTTCACACTGGAAGGTACAGTCAGAACTAGAAAAAGTTCATTTGCAAACAAGCCTGACAAGCAGTATGCAGGGTTAGAGGACTCTGCAGATCTTCTTGTCATAATAGGGATCACACTTTGGTAATCCCAGACTGGTGGGTGTTAACATGCCTAGCATCAGGGTGGGGGAGAAAGCTTCTTTTTTAAAAGTAGGGGGGACACTCTGAGTAATACATTTAGTTTTAAGAAGAACATGGAATGAATCAAATTGATCTGGCTGCAAGACACACCAGCTGATTCAAGAGCAAAGTTGTGGTGAATTCTTCCTCTGTAAATAAGGTCAGCATTATTGATAAACTTGTATTTTCTTGTTCTGCTATTCAATCTCTCTTATTTTCTTCACCCTATATTTTGATGTTATTGGAAAATCAAGAGTCATTTTCTGATGACCATTCAGACTGCAAGTGGGGGAAGTGGGAGGGTTTGAAGTTGCAGGAAGAGATCTTACTGGTTTGAGTCACAAAGCTGGCATTGCCTGATTGGTTGGTTGCAAGTTAATGTAGGAGATTGATCAAGAATGTAATTCTGATCGCTGAATTGTCATACCTGTTGAAAAAAAGAGTGCTATATCAAAAATTCGTAAGCTCATATTTCCTGAATAAATAGGAAAGAGTGAACGGACTTTCTTAAAAGCAACTTTGCTTATGAGTTTGCACTTATGGAATATTCCTGCAGGTTCTGCTCCTTGGGGGGAAAGTTTCACTTTTTAAAGTGAAGCATCTAATCTGCTGGTTGCTGAATGAGCAACTAAACTGAACAGCACTCACCTCTATTAGAAAAGAGTAATATTAAAAACAGCTAACCGTTTAATAGAATTTAATTAACACACAATTCTTTTTTGAACATATTGTATCAAGTGTTCAATTTTAAATGCTTGATACACTTAAAATTCCAATCCTGTATTTTTTGTTTTGCTGTGAGTGAAAGAAGTCCTTGGTGTGTGTGGCTGGGCCACACAGAAGAGCGTATACCAATGAAGACTGAACTGGGATTCTGGCTACAATTCACCCTGGTTTACTTTTCCTCCAGGAAAAAAAAACTGTTAGAGGATAGCATCCTCCTAAATCAAATTCAATGTCTGTGGAATTTTTATTCCAAGAGGATATCATTTGGTATTAAGGCGTATTCATTCGAGCAGAACTCTAGGGGGTTGATCAAAAAAAGTTGTTTCTGTGCTGAAATTCTGTTACTGAGTCATAATATTTCTTAGCCCTGCAGTTTCACCAGTGTTGGGTGGGTTTTACAACCATTTTAAGTTTAGTATTACATGTGAAAACGTAGTAGCAAAACTAACAATATGCAAAAGATGTTGCAATGCAAAATATCGTTAATGTACAATGAAAGCAAAACATCAAATTTCTTTGGTGAAAGGTTGTAGAAAAAGAGATATCTTGGGCTAATTTGCTGTAGCTGCTTTGACTAAAATTTGACCCTGTGCTTCCATTGTTGTAGTATTAACAGTGCAATCCTAAAGAGATGAAATGAATGGGCTTAGAGTAACTCTCTTTAGGATTGTATTGTAAATTATGTACCAGTCCAACTACAAGTTATAGGACCAAGGTATATTTACTCTAAATTCCAAAAATGGCTAATTCACAAATTATGCAGTTATCTTTGCAGTCTGAACACATCGTTCATAAATGTAAACTGAGTTTTGTCTTTGCACCACACAGATTCCTTAGTTGTAGCCGTTAAATGTATATTACCAACAATGGCATGTATTCAACCACATCATTCTATGACTGAAGGGCATATAAGTTTTTTTAAGGGGGACAGAAATCTCCAGCTGCAATTCCACTGAGACCCTTGAAATTTTGTTCCTGGAGGTGAGTGAACTCTCAGGAACATTAGAGGCAAAGTGGGGATCTGCAGTGTTGTGGGTGTGTTGGGGGGAATTGGCAGAAATTGCTGCTCTCTTAAGAAAATGTAAGTACCTTTATATCTTCAGAACTGTATGGTTGGATACAGGCCTACAAACTTACTATAAATTTAAGCAGCAGTTGGGTTTTGCCTTTCAGAAATTAAAAAGCAACTTCTGTCAGAAAAAACCAACTGCTATTAAAAATTGCTCCTGATTTTTTTTTCCAGCTGGACTTGCGGGTTCTGATGTAGCTTTTTCTAAAGGGTACCTAACAAGGAACAGATCAAGGGTTCATCTTGTTTTTTTCATACAGGCATTTAGTTTAGTGTCAGTGCAACCTGCTCAGCACCTGGAAAACACGGGTCTTTAGCATCCCCAATCCTCAGCACATTTACTTGAAAGTGAACGGTTCAAAATTGCAGCTTTAAAATCCTCATGATATTTTAAAAGAACTCTGAGTCTCTGTGTCTATTGCTAACACATTACTGACCCATCAAAAAGTTATTTTCCCCATCATAATACTGCCAAAATGTTGCCAATTTTTTGTTACAGATTTAGCTTCAGAAGTATTGACTCCATATTAACTCAAATCATCAGCTCCAAAGAAGACATTAAAAAAATTACAGGATATGCTTCTACTTTCCATTAAGGCTCTACAGTTTAATCAAGGGTTGTTCTCTGCTGTAGGTACATAAAAAGGGCAAAAGGAAATTTTTTTTATGAAGCATTGGAAGAAGAGTCAGCATAGAGAGTAGTACTTTCTATAACCCTTTGCAGTGTACAGTTTATCTTTCCATTTTAAGCTGATAACAATTAACTTAGTTTAAAGCCACTCACTCAATGAGTTCATGGCTGAGCAGATTGTAACTTTGCTCTCTCAATAAAACATGCTCTACCAACTGAGCACACTGCTGTAAATTAAAAAAAAACCTACTGTTTTCTTTCTGTTTAACTGGTACATTACTAATCTTTTCTGGATTTGGAGCAAGGAAGACCAAGGGCAAGCACCTTTATAAAAAGGCCATTCAGTTCAACACAGAAACAGGATTTACTCACTATATTTCCCCTGAACCTCTACACCAGGGGTCCTCAAACATTTTAAACAGGGGGCCAGTTCACTGTCCCTCAAACACTGTTGGGGGCCGGCCGCCGCCCCCCCGCCCAAACGGGAAGGCAGCCAGGTGCCCAGGCAAAGAAAAGTTAACTTGCGGCAGGAGGACGTGCCGACCCTCCCCCAGGTGCCTCTCCATGGCCGACACTCCCTCCTTCGCTGGGCTGAGAGACCCCCCCACCGCCGCCGCGTGCCCTCCTTTCCCGCCTCCTGGAGCGGGAGGCGGGCTGGGCTGGCCCCCTGCTTGGCAAAGAGCGCCTGGGGGGAAGGGGGAAGGGCGCAGGAGGCCGGCTGGAGACGGGGGCCTCTCAGCCCTCCCCTCCCTGGAGGCGCTGCCACCCAAGCCCCCCGCGCGGGGGCCCCGGCGCCCGCTCGCCTCACTCGGCTTGCAGGCAGACAGGGATGTTCTTCTTCCAGCCCGGCATGGCTCCTTCAGGGCTGTGGCGGCTGCTGCGGCAGGAGGAGCAGCAGCGGCGAGGGGCACATTGAAGTCCAAGGTGGCGCCTCCCGTCCCCCGAGCCACGCGTGCGCCTGGGGAAAGGGCGGCGGCTCTTCAGGGCAGCAGCGGTGGGGAAGGCGCAGAGGCGGCGGCGGCTCCCGGGTCGGCACAGGTGTCGCCGCTCTGCTGCTGCCACCGACGCTTTATATGGCGAACGGCCGCCTTAGTTTGGGGAAGGGACGGGCATGGCGGCGGCTCCGGAGGGAGGAGAGGGCCGGGTTCAGGACCCTGACAGGCCAGATCCAGCCCGCAGGCCGTAGTTTGAGGACCCCTGCTCTACACTATCTAAGATTACCAGATAATTTGAACCCATTTTTTCAAACATTTACATAACTGAATTGCCTGAATGTTATTGAATTGCTTGCAGTTGCACTCAACTAAGACAACAATGGTGACTGAAGGATTAAGTATTGGGAATCTACTTCTCGATGGATGTATTCTTCAGGTTAACCTTCAAATCAGGTTAACCTTCAAATCAAAGCTGAGCATCTAACATACTTTTAGTTAATTACAACATTGTTGGAATTATACAATAAATGAGCATAAGCTGTACAGGCCAAACTATGAACAATAACCTCACATGACTTTACTGGTCTTAAAACTCCAAGTACAACAGCCTCTCAGAATTTGTTCATACATTCCAAAATGTGGGAAAACCCAACCATGTCTTACAGGAGCAATGTGAAGTCAGAGGATGGAATTTCCATAAGAACGCAGCTCCTCTTGTGTGGTTTGTAAAAAAAAAAAAGGAACTCACTCTTAAATGACCCAGAGAGATTAAATGGTGACTTTTTAATGTGCCTTTGAAACAGCACTGGGAAGTTTAAACAGAGGCAGGATTATATGTTTATTTGAATGACAACCTAGGAGGGAGAATCCATGTTATCTTTACTTTAGAGCAAAACCATGCATACAAATATTTTGCTATAACAGAAAAGCCACACAGAAATGCAGGAACTAAATAGTTAACTGGAAGCAACTAAAAGAAGTTATAAAAGCAGTGAGTCCACTAATCAAGCAGGTCTCTGGAGAGGCAGCATATACATTTTCAAAATCAGTAAATATGTGAAAGGTAGAGGCAGACCATTCAGAACAGAGGCCATGAATTTTTTTTAAAACCCCTGCCAATATATGGAGAGGTGTACTGAAAGAGATTTGGGAAGAAAATATGGACTTTTTTGGCCAACATTTACATGTGAAAACAATGATCAAGTTTCCATGTATGCAGTCTCACATGCAAAAATTAATGAAGATGGGGCAGAGGCCATCTTACACTATGGAACAAACAGGAGCTTCTAGACAAGTAGTGCTCTATGTCTAGGAACGCTCCAAGAGCACAAGGGCATGTGAAATACCATGGCAAGCTAGGAAAATAACATTTGAGCTTAACCAGGGATTGGACAGATCCACAGGGCATAGGTCCATCAATGGCTACTAGCCATAGTGAGTAAGGGAACTTCCATATCCAGAGGCATCAAATCTTTGCACATGAGTGGTAGGAGGCAACATCAGGGGAAAGCCTTGGCTACTATGTCCTGATTGTTCCCCTTCACCCCCCTCCCCCGGACAACTGGTTGGCCAATTTATGAAACAAGATGCCGGAAGAAATACACCAGTAGTCTGATCCATCAGAGCTCTCTTATGTTACACTAGTTTCAATGATATACCAAAATGGAATGAAATATATATATGTGTGTGTGTTTGCATATATTAACTCTTGAAAAGACTGACCATACCAGACTGACATCTTTTCCCTTAAGGCCATATTGGTAAGGGTTTAGATCTCACCTAGGATTTCTATATGCCCAAGAAGGGGATAGTATCTGCTGACGCCGCTGCCCCCACCAACCAAACACACCCCACAAAATGCTGCTCCCAAGGGTTAGGGGACCCCCAGGAGTAGCTTGGGGATATCAGAGGTCTGCTGTGGGATGGGTGAATTGGCAGAAATCAATGTCCCCTCCCAACTTGTGCCTGCAGAAATTCTAGGTAGGATCCAAGCGAAAGTTCTTTGGAACTCATGAGGCAAAACACAGTCATTTATCCCTTGACCATTCTACATGTTCAAGTACAGAAATTCTTGAATTTACACACAAGTATAGCATACATTTATGCTAAGAAATATACAACAGTAATGGAAATATCTTTTACAGATCTCTCCATGGGTCTACTATCTTGTTTTAAAAATCCATTTATATATTTTTTTAGAACAGATACTTAATTTCTGCCCAATCTGAAACAGTACAGTGAAGTAACCAGAAATTCTCTTTTGTCTAAGGAATCACTTATTTTGAAGTTAATTAGGTTGAAAAGTCAACGATATATAGGACAGCTGTATACTGAGCCAGGCCTCTGACCAATTTAGCAGTTTTGCAAGGTTTCAGACTGTCTTCCTCGTACTCAAGGTTATTTTTGAGTCAATGAATCAATCTCGGCCACTAAATTACACCCCTCCTCTACCTTGACCAAAACTTGAAATGCTCAGAGTAAGTGCTTGTTAAAAGTAATTTTCCATTCCAGAAAGAGAAGCATGCTGTTTATGTACCTGCCTTTCAATTCAACTAGGATGTTTTAATGCAATTCATCCTTGCATCCTATCATATATCTTTCACTGACACCTATTAATGGTGAACAAAAAGAAAAAAAGGCCAGAGGAACACTAATAGAACTGTACCTCCTCAAAATTAGAAGTCAGTTGCTAAAGAGGATTAGTCCTCTGTGTTAAAGTAAAATATAAATACCACCAGCTGCCACCATGCAGAAGTAAACTCTGTATTAACTTCCTAAGTTACCAAAATACTCCCTATGCTGGAGCCACCACACAAGTAACTGTGCTGAAAGTTAGCAACCTACTGTTTCAAAGCTTCCTTTATGCATCAGATCTATTGGAGGCCTGAAGAGGTCTGCAAGGGTTGTGAGTTTCTTGTCTATTGCTCCTCCATTCCTCAATTCCTGTTCCTGCCGAACTGTAGAGCCCCAGAAGGAAAAACGTAAGTTAGACAAAACATTCAAAACAATGTTCAGCTTTCATGGCTACTTATAAATAAAACGTATTTGTTAAACATGTTCAAGTCTGCTTTTTTAAACATATAAACTTGAGAAAGGGAGGGGGGAAACAAAGGAAAATACAAGACCTTGTCTTAAATTCAGCAACAGGCAGCCAAAATAAGGGATAAGGCCTTTTCAGCACCACGCTGGCTCTACTCCAGCAAACTACGGTTTCTGCTTTCCCTTCAAATCAGGATACCAAAAACATGGCTTGCTGTCTGATGGCTCAGATGTAACTGCAAACTAAAATTTGCCAATGAACATGGAAATAACTATTTGGTCATACATGCTGGCTGGAAAGAGTGCATGGGGCCTAAGATATGCTTGGCCCATGGGTTGCCCCTATGACTAACCTACACCAAAGTGTTGGTGCTTGATTGTTACTGAGTTTTGTATTGAAGATTCCTTCCTAGATCTTACCCTATCTGTTCTCTTGCCATAACCCGAAACCACTTTTTGAACTCTGGAGGAGCTGAAAGAGCAGTTTAAAAGTTCTGTGAGGGCATCTTCTGATAAAACAAAAAAACAATTCAGGCATCTGCCTTTGGACTGTAGCCTACAACTTTTAACTTATCAGGTACAGAAGAGAATGTTGCCCTGACTGACAGAGCTTCTCTGAAACACAGCTTTCCTGGATCATTAAGATGGAAAAAAGAACACTGTTGCTATGATTCACTTCTAGTCTGTTTTATGGATATCACTCCAGACTGTTCACAGTACCATCCTAAACAGAGTCACACCCTTCTAAGCTCATCGACTTCAGCGGACTCAGAAAGGTGTAACTCTGCATAGAACACTGTTACTATTGTTTTTAAAATGGTAATTTTATGCTGTTTGTTTTGATGATTTAGTTATATTGTTTTGATTTTGTGAGCCCTTTGAAAGGCAGCAGATACATTTTCCAAATAAATAAACAAACTTGTAGGGCAAAGGAACCAATTTATGAAATTATTTTGCGACTTCTGACACTGACATTACGATGACACTTTGGCAGACTCAAGTACTATTAAAATGGTTACTAATTTTGTAATTTGGTCTCATGTAATATATGAGGTGAAGACTTAATCACAAAGCATTTTATGGACATAATTTGTGAGCTATTTTATCTTTAAAAAGATACAGTTTTTGTAGCTTTTAACCTCTGCAGTAGGCCTAACATCGCGGCAATGGTTAGATTTATCATGATTAAATTTCCCGGGAAAGTAGGAAAAAAATGTGCTTTCATATGTACAAGATTTGAGTGAATGGTAATTTTTAAAGACCCAATTTTTATTCCAGTTTAGTACATTTACAGCAAAACACATTTCATTCTTTACATGGAAAAAGTTAACATCAGTCAAGATACTGCTACACAAGATCTGACAGAAGCTGACAGTCTATACTGTTACACACAGACGGAAATCTTTAAATAAATTTGTAAATATGAAACCGCCTTCAAAATTATCATGCAAGGTCCTTCATTAAGCCTGGTTTGAATACTAGAGAAATTGGGGTACACTTTCCACCGATTTAACACGCTTATATGCATGAGACACTCAGTGAATTGTTTATCTTCATTGCAAATACAGTTAAGAATTGTATTTGTTGTGCACTGAACTAAACCAAAGTATTCTAGAAGGTCAAACACTTCTCCTTTTAATAAAATTTTCAATACTGAAAAGGCTGAAACAGCACTTTTGAGAGATGGAGAAGAGGATGTTTATTTGAAACTAAAAGCCAGACACAAGGTTTCATGTGCCATAGCTGATAAACAGTAACAGCTGAAACAGTAACAGTTATGTAAGACCTCAGCCCTCAAACTGTCTTCGAAAAGTTCTCTTCCAAGTGGGCTGATCAACAGTAAGCTTGATAATTGGTATTAACTGACCCCTGGTATCTGCAGTGTTAACTCAGGGAATGCTGAAAACCTAACAGAAGATTAAAAGTCCAAAAGCACAATATCCATAGATGACAACAATATGAAAATATAAATTTTCTAATGAAAAAATACTATTTTTATTCATATTGTCTTACAAAAGGAACACTTTCATTTCCTTGTGGTAGTAAAGGAGGAGAGAGAACGAAAAACGAAAACCCTGGGGAGACAACTTATAGCTTTTTAAAATCCATGTTTGCAAACTCCTTCAGAACACAAGTAATGGCATTTAGAAGAAGAGTTGGCTTTTATACCCCAATCTTCTCTCCCTTTTAAGGAGACAATTGGTTTCCCTTCCTCTCCCCACAACAGGCACCTTGTGAGATAGGTGAGGCTGAGAGAGTTTGGAGATAACTGTGACTAGCCCAAGGTCACCCAGCAGGTTTCATGTGAAGGAGTGGGGAATCGAACCCGATTCTCCGGTTTAGAGTCTGCCACTCAAGCTGGGTACCTAATACTAAGGGGGCTGTAAATTATTGCTTGGTTTACCAGCCAGCAGTCACTACAAGCCTCTATCCTCCACTCAAGTCAGTGTGTGTGTGTCTCTTTATGATGTAGCTTTGCAGGAGGCAGAAGCAAGAAAATGAAACAAACCCTCTTTTCCCCACGCTTGACAAGTCTTTTTGCATGTACAGAAATGTTAGGAGAGGGACAGGGCCTTATTTCAACTTATAAGATGCTTCAGAGAAGGCAAGAAATACCACAAGGCTTTTTTGCCACTTACCCAAGGCCTATGGAAGTGCTGGAAAAGATGCAGACAAGAGGGATTTGGGCCACTTCTTGCCCTCTCTGAAAAGCCTGCCCTTTCCGTCATGTGTGACGGCTAGAGAACTTGGAGGGAGAAGGGGCTACATCATGTTTGGTTTTCCAGGGAACTTTGGCAAAGACATGCAAGTCTCTTCCACCGCTTCCACTTTCTGCAAAAGCCAGTGCAAGAGAGACACCTGTTCCAGGGGAAGGGGGTGTTACCACTGGTGATGAGACTTGTAGAGAACTGAATTAATAAATTATATTGCAAATCACAGTCACCTGCTGAAATTAGCTGGATCTCAAATTCCAGTCTCATGTAACAAAAACAACTTATTTAAATAATTGCAACTAAACAGCAAGAAACTCGGCTGGCTCCCCAGATAATATATGCAGTTTCCTTCTACTGACACCAGGGACTTTCTTAATTTAAATTACAGTCCACTCCTCCTCTGCAAAGTGATGCTATGTATATAGTAATTGGCTATTCTGTTTGTGGCTACATCATGCAACTGTCTAGCAGATTACACAACACAGTCAGTATTAGGAAATCTAAAAGCTGCAAATTGTCCACTCTGGGTACAACCAATAACTGAAGCCATAGTATATGAAAATATACCATAATGATCCACAGATACCTACTGGTTTCCGTCTGGAAATCTCGAAAACCATCAAATATTGAACGAGCAGGTCTGCGCCTTTTCGGAGCTGAACAAAAATAGAAGTACACATTAGCCATAAAAAAATCAGTATAATTGCAATTTAGATCTATAATTTTAAAAAGCTGAAGCCTCAGGACATCTTTTCAACTCAAGGGTGACAGGATCATCCTAGAATAGCCATAATCCAGTATGTCAGGGATCTCCACCATGGCGCTCACAAAAACCTTTCCTGGCAGCTGCCAAGTGATTCTGGAAAGTGGGCAGGACCAGGTGGGGCTTTTGCTAAGCAGAGCTTCTGATTGGCTGTGCAGATTTTTTTTAAGAGTTGCTTTGGCAAAAACTGCCACCACAACACAAGAATCTTCACTGTGTGGCTAAAGGTGTATGAAGGAAAATATTTTTAAACAAAAAGTTCATTTAAAAAGTCATCATGTTAAACACAGCGTCTGCCTGAAATACCGAAGAGTTACCATTAGTTATACATGACCTCATTCCCTGACATTTCGTGATTGGCTCCTCCTCTTGTGGCAGAATTGCAAAGGTACCCGTAGGCTCAAGGAGGTTGCAGACCCCTGCCGTATGTGCACACAAATGCTCATCAGTATATGATTTCTGTTTCTAGTCCTCAGATCATGTTTGATTATGTTGACACAAATACTGTCTGCTCTACTCAAACCACACCTACCAAGGCAGGCAGACCAGGGGTGAGGGAGCCTTCAAGCACAAAGCTAGCTCAACTTTTAACTAACTCTTTCAAGAGATATCATGCTGTTTTCTCTATATGAATTATAAAAGTGCCTTGACATTAACACTTTGACACTGGAGTAGCCACCAGCATGCAGATAAAACACACACAATGGGTCCATCAAGGCAAATCCCCCAGGTTTACAAAAAAAACTGAATGTTTTTTTTTAAGGGGGGAACTGAATAAAGTCAGTAGTGTGCAAAAAGTTCACACCCCCAGATGGCAACCAAGTTCACCTTGGTGCTGAGGCAACCCTGACCAGGCTAGCCCAGGCTAGCCCGATTTCATCAGATCTCTGAAGCTAAGCAGGGACAGCCCTGGTTAGTATTTAGATGGGAGACCACCAAGGAATACTAGGGTTGCGATGCAGAGGCAGGCAATGACTAATCACCTCTGAATGGATCTTGCCTTGAAAACCCCATGGGGTTGACATAAGTCAGCTATGAATTGACAGCAAAAAAACAACAACCTAAATCCATTTTGCTGAGCCCCAGAGCAAGGGTGGAGAAAGTGGAGGCTGGTGGGGTGGGGAGTAACTTCATGTACCTCCACCAGCCAGGGACCAGATCTCTTGTCATTTTATGAGAAACTGAAAAGTAGCATAAAGTGTTTTAATTCTTAAAATATAGCTTCTAATCACAAACCCTAAGTGGGCTTTGGAATATATATTCCAGTAGCAGCTGCCCTTTGTTGAAGAGTTGACTATGAGATAGAACATTTTACCAGGATTCAGTGGGTGGTCCTGTACAGATCACTACTCTTCTGCCTCAGTTCTCTACCTAAAAAAATGTGAATTGTATATACTTTACAAGTACGTGAAATATATTCCCTGGAATGCCATTAAAATACTGAAAGGTTGGACTTCTACACATAATTTCAACTCCAGGGAATATGACTACAGCATGTGTGGATAATGGCAGTCTAGATCAGGAGATGGTCTAGAAACATTTTTCTTTAGTCACACCTGGAGGGGAAACCATTAAAATGAAATACACTTACCACCAAATAAGGGTTCAGGTTCTACCAGTATTTCCTGCTTTTGAGGAATGGGGGCTCTCACTTCATCTCTGTAAGATTAAACACACACAGCTGCTTGAATGTATCTGCATTTGTTAACTGTATACCAAAGATGACAGACAAGGGCTGTGTCCACTAAACCTATTCCTAAGATCTACAACCAAGTTTAGTCTATACAGTATGTTAAGTATGTAACTATGTGGAAAAAAGTTTTAATTGTACTGTAAGGAGATATTCATTCCCAGTAGTTAAAGTACGGATGTTATTACATACAAAAAACATTCCATACAAACAATAAACTATAAAGAATATAAAGGCTGACAGCAGTATTTTATTTGCTCTTGATTCAGACACTGTTTGGAGTGGGACAATAGAACAGACTGGCTCTTAAGCAGAATAAAAAATTATGAGTTGAATTCTACTCTTCGCACTTCCTGTACTACAGATATGCTTCTCAGGACTTGCTCAAAATTCAAAAAGGCTCTTAGATGTCATCTTATCTCACTAGCATTCTGCATATTTAAAATTGGTTGAAAGATGCAGAAACACTGGCATGCTCTATCCAAGGCTCTTCACCACGCCTCCTCTGCAGGCTCAACCAGTTAGGCAGGCTCTAAAGACATCATTTCTGCAGTCCATTTTGGATCCAAGGCAACTGGCACAGACACACAGGGCACACACCTTCTCCTGTACCACTGCTGAATGTCTGGAAAGTGCAGCACTTCCTAAGCCTCTCTGGCCATTGCCAGGTTGCACAGAAGGATTGAGAAGCAGCGTCTCTGAAGCCCACTTTGGAGCTGAAGTGGGTGGCAGCAGCACAGGTGTTTGTGTGCAGAGGGAGGTACATGTTCTGCCTTGCTGTTGCAATGGTGCAAGCATCAACAGCAGTGTTATTTAACCCTTTACTTTCATCTTAACAGCTGTTAAAACCTCTAATAAGGCGAAAATGTTTTAAATTGACAGCAAATGCAGCACTGTAAGAATTGCACTTTTATCTTCTTTACTTCCTTGTAATATGCAAAATAGCTATTGGATGGAAGCAGTTTAGTAAGAGAAAAGAACTTTATAGTTCAATATTTTGATACCAGTACTTTACACATTTTAAAGCTATTTCTCAAAGATAACAGCTTAGGTAGTCACACAGTTACATACTCTGTGTGTGGCCGGAGGTTTGAGACACTTGCTGAACTAGTGCTGGGTTCATCTGCTATCCCTCCACCGTCGAGGAACATAGTGACAGCCATTTCTAGATTACTGCTGCATGCTTCAAGCATATGCTTGCCTACACTTTCACTGGCACCTGCAATTCAAAGAAAAAGAAAATCAGTTCCTAAATCAAACAGAAGAAATTTTTTGCTTAAATGTAATAATACTATTGCCTTGCATTAAAAGTGTGCTTTGCATTTGATACATTGGGGGGGGGGGAAACAGCTGTTTCAGCCTGCACATAATACTGAAATAAGTTTTCCTTCCCTCCTCTGTATTGCAATGAGAAATATGAAAGTCGGAACATGTATTGTAGAAATCCTGTCAATGACAAGAAGCATTCCAGTATCCCTCATTCTCTCACTGCCACCTGAAATGCCCATAGTAGTATGAAACTATGACCAAGCATTTATGTATCCACTCACCAGGTTGAAGGCAGTACCAAAGCGCAGCATGACAAGCGACATCCCATCCCTTCTCCCCAAACCTCTGACCAGAAAAGAGAGAATCCCTTTCATGTCATGTCACTTTTTTGAGTAGGTAAAGCTGTTTCTACCTGCTCAAAAGCGCAGTGTGCCATATCTTTCTCTTTCCCTTCCTTCCTGCTCCAAAGCCTTTATTTGTGCTACATATATTGGGAGAGAGGAAGGATAAGTGGTGACCACAAATAAGGGCTTCCCTGTTATGAACCCTTTCCTGTTGACCCTTATATGTAGAGTGACACCAGAACAAACATAATACCTTCTTTATGCACACATGGCATTACTACTTTCTTCACAAAAACTCATACCATGCAGAATAATAAGTACTGGGACATGCACTCCTATCTACTTACCAGCACTTTGCTTCAACCCCATGCACTTCAGGCAACAATGGAAGTGTATGTGGCACCTCTTATAAATAAGATGCCACGTAACTGATGTACAAGGATGAGAAGGCACATAAATTCATGTTCCACATGAAGCTGCTTTATAGCAAGTCAGACCACTAGTCTATCAAGGTCCGTATTACCCACTATGAGTGGCAGCAAGTCCCCATGGTCTCAGGTAGAGGTAATTCATGTAACTTACTACCTGAGCCTTTTTTAAGTGGACATGCTGGGAAATCAAACCTGGGACCTTTTGCATACAAAGCAGATTCTCCACCACTGAGCCACAGACCCTTCCATACTGATACTTAAACATGTTTCAGAAGACTCTCCATGAATAATCAATTAAATCTACACCTCACAATGTCCCATTGATTTAACAGGATTTGCTTCCAAGTAACTACGCTTACATTTGCAGTTAAATTGGCTAGTTTGGATTGTCGCATGCCCCTGAGGTACCTGGGCTGTGATGCTAAACTTGTACTCCAGTTAAGAACGTAAATTAAAAATTGATCCAACCAAACTATGTAAATAGAATACTTTATTTTTATTTTGAAAAACCCAATGACACAGTGGTCTAGGAAAACATGAATCACACTATTACCACCTCCTAATTCCACCCTTGTTTTGAAGCCACTGCAGCCAAACATTTTGCCACAGCCAGAGATATCAGTAGTGGCTAGCAAAAAACCCAGCGGAGTGGAAGAAGCATGAGAAGCAAACATTGGCTGAATCCAGGAATCTCTCAAAGGGGCCACCAGCATGCAGTCAAAGAAGATATGAGCAAGCCATTGTTTCATCTGCACCAGATTCACAATAAACTACACCTTGGAATCAACCCAGCAAAACTGCAGAGGGGAAAGCATTTAACCTAGCCAAAAGAAAAGCACCCTGATATTTAGGGATGGTCAACTGATAAAAATAAGATGGTAGTGTAGGAGGCACAATACCAAAACAAAAAGTAACGTACAGCAAACTCTACAAGTCCTAGCAAGTACTGCCTGAAGATTTAAGGCAGGGGTGTCAAACTCATTTGTTACGAGGGCTGGATATGGCATAAATGTCACTTGGTGGGGGCTGAGCCATGCCTCACCAGCCCAAATTGCGAGTGGAGGGGATGGCTGCCTTGGGGGCCGTATAAGAGTTCTCAAGGGGCTAGACACGACCCACGGGTCTTATGTTTGGCACCCCTTAACTAAGGCCTCCAGTGCTTAGAGGCACTGGAGAAAAATCAGGAAAAAAAGAAAAATCAGAAGCTTCTCTAGAAAACAGAACCTTCAGGTAAAGATGGAAAGCCAGTTTCCAAACCTGGCATTCCACTGATCCAAGACTCAAACATGTTCTATAATGAGGTTAAGTATACATGGTGACATTTAAAAGCCCATCATTCTTGAAATGTGTCATCACAAAAATACATCTAAATATGCAGCCGGGCAAAGCAGACACAAAGGAAAAAGGAAGTGGGGGGTGATATAGACTTGAGGTTATATAGAAGAGAAGATAGATAAGTAGGGCAGGCAGAAATAACACTTTCTGAAGAAGCATCATCATATCATGCACCAGGAATTACATGTAGACCTTTAAATCCCTTTCTGTGAAATTGAATTGACTTAACAAAGGATCTACTTGTAGAAATAATATTGGAAAATTTCAAAAGATTATTTTAAATTAAAGGAATTCATTGAAATTTTGAGAAACCCTTCTTAAAATTAGATCTAAACACATTAATATAAAATGCACATATGAACATTGGATTTGAAACTATTTTCTTTGGTCTTCTAGAAATTTTTTGTAGTCATATATGCTTTCCAAATAAGCCCTTCAGAACTAACAAACTGGTAACTAGTAGTGCCAGAATGATTAATAATTATATAATATACTTTATTATATGTATTTTATCCCCAATGAGATGTATGCTAACTCCATAATATTAAAAGAATTTTGCGGAAGTTCAGCCAATACAACATCAGTAATATCAGTTTACTTCCCCAGCAGGAGACAGATGCCTTGTTTGGATAAAGGGAAAAGTTCAATAACATTATGATCCCTTAGGAATTCTATTTATCTAACACTATTTTTCAAGGGAATACTGGCCTCCTGAGGGTGCAGTTGCTTCAGCATTAAGAATTGAAACAGCCCAGACCAATTAAAAACAAGGTGATTTAATATTATGCAATATTTTTAGTTGTGTATTTCTCCTTTCGCTTTCCTATTTTTAGCTCTTGCCTCTTGCAAAAAGGAGTTTAGATCACTCTGTTATGACATTTGTCTATTTTCAGACAGAAATTAGTTGGTTGTCATAGAAGGGGCTTCTACAATCCAAGTACAACAGGTTCTGATATTTGTTGCACAGCATCAACTTCAGTTGTGCATTCAGCCAAACAAACTTTAAGTCGGAGCTGGAAAAGGTAGAGAAAAGGTCAATAAAAATTATCAGGGCACTGGAGCATCTTTCCCACAAGAAAAAGCTTAAAATGTTGTGGCTTTCTAGAACAGGAAAAAATAAGACTGTTAATCTGTGAGTCAACAGATTTTATAGTTATGTACAGTATGAAAAGAGCTGAGAAAAAATTCTCTCAAAGTCATTCAAGATAATCCAATGAAATCAACTGGTAAAACTGACTGGTAGTAGGTTCAGGAAATGACAAAAGGTAATGCTTCTCACTGGAATGCATAATTAATGCATTACATTTATTACCACAAGATGGGGTGATAGCCACTAAGCTTAGTTACAGTTCATGCATTACCAGGAAGAAGACATTCCTCCACATTCAGAATCCATCTCATATCAGTACATCTGGATGTCTCAGGTGCATGAGATGCCTTATTCATGTGGTTATTTCACATCCCAGCACTAGTAGCCATAGGTCTACACTTTATTGATGGAACAGTGTCCAACCAGAAGTAGTCTTTTTTTTGGCAGTTACCATGCTGCACTGATAATGTACGAATTAGGCCTTATTATTCATTGAGGCAGGGCCTAACCATTATCATCTGACCTCTGCATATGCACACAACACAGACCACACCAAGGTAACATGCTTGCAATTTAAACCAGGTCCCCAATTCAGGATTACCTTCTGCTTCTCAAAACAGCACCTAGGGTTGCCAACAGCCTAGATATTTCAGGATCACGGAGATTCGTTTCCCTGGCGAAAATGGCTGCCCTGGAGGGTGGGCTGTATGGCATCACACCCTGCTGATGTCTCTCCCCTCCCCAAACTACATCATCCCCAGGCTCCACCCCCAAAATCTCCAGGAATTTCCTAACCCAGAGATGGCAACCCTAAGCACAGCCCACACTGACGGCTTTTCAGACTTTTTAAAAGTGAAGCGCTGATCTAGATGTTAGTAATTTCTAGATGTTAGTAATTTCTAGATGTTAGTAATTTCTAGATGTTAGTCATTTCAAAGGTTAACCTCTGCTTCGTTTCCACTGCAAAATGCAAAAACAAGGACGGTTATGGGAGGGTTTTTTTTGTTTGTTTTTTCTTACGCAGGGTTCAGGGAAGGCAAATGGCTGGGATGTCTCTAGTGACCGTTCTCCTACATCACAATGCCAGAGGCAACAATGAAGGCCCTTCTGGAGATTCTCACACTGCAGACCCCGTAGCTCGTTCCCCACCCCATTCTTCCCCCTTCTCCACAAAGGAATTTCCCCTGAGCTCCTCCCCTTGACCAGGTATCCAGCAGTCGCTGCCTTGGACCCCATTCCTCCTACGTCGGCTCCCTCTACAGCACCTCCTTTTCCGAGCACCCCCCGGACCCACTTCCCCCCACCCGCCTCCGCTGTTCTCCTTGTCTGTCTCCCGCCAACTCCCTCGCAGATCTTCCCGGTCTCCCACCAGCTTTACATCCCACCCCGCGGCTGAGGCAGCCTCAAGTCCCCTGGACCTCCGGGCTTTATTCCGGCCTTTCGCACGCCTCACCCGTGATGGCGGTGAATTGCTGGATTAACCCCTTCAGCGCCGAGGAGGCGGCGGAGCCCCCGGGCGCCGCCATCTTGCCGCCGCTACCACCGGACGACAACACCCGCCACCTGCCGGCCCCAGTGCGCAGGCGCAGAGCCGCCGCGCCCCGGCTTCCTTTCGCTCGCCTTCAATTTCGATGTCAAGCTTTATTGAGAGCCGGCGTGACAGGAGCAGAGGAAGGGACGTCTGTCCCGACTGAGGCCCTCTAGAGGCGGGTGGAGCTTTTACCTGAAAACGTGGACTGCCGAAAGCCGCCAAGGGAACGAGACATGGCAAAGGACAGGAATGAGCCTGTGGATATTGTGTATTTGGATTTCCAAAAAGCTTTTGACAAAGCCCCCCACCAAAGACTGCTAAGCAAACTTCACGGTCACGGGATAAGAGGACAAATCCTCCTATGGATTGAAAGCTGGCTGAAAAATAGGAAGCAGAGTAGGAATCAATGGTCAGTTCTCCCAATGGCGGGATGTGAGCAGTGGGGTGCCTCAGGGATCTGTGTTGGGACCGGAGCTTTTCAACCTGTTCATCAATGACCTGGAGTTGGGGTTAAACAGTGTAGCCGAGTTTGCAGATGACACCAAATTATTTAGGGTGGTTAAAACAAAATCGGACCGTGACGAGCTCCAGAAGGATCTCTGCGTACTGGAAGAATGGGCATTAAAATGGCAAATGAGATTCAATGTAAGTGTAAAGTGATGCATATGGGGGCAAAAAATCCCAACTTCACATATACACTGGTGGGATCTGTGCTGGCAGCGACAGACCAAGAAAGGGATCTTGGGGTGGTAGTGGATAGCTCAGTGAAGATGTCAACCCAGTGTGCAGCTGCTGTAAAAAAGGCAAATTCCATGCTGGTCATAATTAGACGAGGAATAGAAAATAAAACTGCTGATATCATACTGCCCTTGTACAAATCTATGGTGAGACCACACTTGGAATACTGTGTACAGTTCTGGTCACACCTAAAAAAGGATATTACAGAGCTTGAGAAGGTGCAGAAAAGAGCAACCAAAATGATTAGGGGACTAGAGCAACTGTCCTATGGGGAGCGGTTAAGACGCTTAGGGCTGTTTAGCTTGGAAAGAAGGTGGCTGAGGGGAGACATGATAGAGGTCTATAAAATGATGCATGGTTTGGAGAGAGTGGACAGGGAGAAGTTTTTCTCCCTCTCCCATAATACTAGAACACGGGGTCATCTGCTAAAGCTGGAGGGCGATTCAAAACAGATAAAAGGAAGTATTTTTTCACACACGCATAAATTGTAGAACTCCCTGTCCCAGGATGTGGTGATGGCTGCCAGCTTGGAGGGCTTTAAGAGGGGAGTGGACATATTCATGGAGGAGAGGGGTATTCATGGCTATTAGTTAGAATGGATACTAGTCACGCTGCATACCTATTCTCTCTAGTATCAGAGGAGGATGCCTGTTATTTTGGGTGCGGTGGAACACAGGCAGGATGGTGCTGCTGCAGTCGTCTTGTTTGTGGCTTCCTAGAGGCACCTGGTTGGCCACTGTGTGAACAGACTGCTGGACTTGATGGGCCTTGGTCTGATCCAGCAGGGCCTTCCTTATGTTCTTAAGGAGCCTTGGGAACGAAAGGAAGCGGTTCTCCTGCTCCATAGCTCCACTCATCAGGGGCGGTTCACCTTACCATTATGAGACTGAAAGACATGTTAAAGGGTGGTGCTTCCCCTTCATAGTGGGGAAGAACACAGCAGAGATCTCGGCCTGGCTCTGTATGACCGTATGCAGTTGTATTTCTTTGAAACATCGCGTGAAGCCCATCAATCAAACGCAGGATATAAAAAAAGGGACCATCACCGAATGGGCATATCTAGAGCATCCACTGACAACACCGTGTTGGAAACGGAACACCAACATGGTTGAGGCTTCCGAAGTTAAGAGAGGCCTCTGCTCCTGGTGGACTACAAAAAGACTGAGGGGTGGCCGTTGCTGTACTATGCCAAAGCAAAATAAGCAAGTCCAGTGTCATCTTGAAGACGAACATTTATCCCAGTATGAGCTTTGGTGAGACAGCACTGTCTCACAAAAGTGCATATTGGAATTTTCCCTGCCGCCAGTTGTTTTGCCCGGTTGCAAAAGGGCAGTGAGGTTCAGTCAATCTAAGGAATGGTGCAATCTTTTCCTTTCATTCCACTTTAAACAGTGCTTCCTCTACCCAAGCAAATTACGTTTGAAGTGCTGCTTTCTGACTAGAGGTATTGTATCTCTCAACAGACACATATTCCTAATTTATTTAAATGCTGAAAAAAGCATTTGTTGCATGTCTGCCTTTCTCATAATATGAAAGGTACAAAGACTTGGCACACACTCAACTTCATTTACATGCAAAGGCTAAATCATTCTGGTAGCTTGAGTGTATTCCACCCACGTTAGCAAAATTAAAATCCCACAATTTTTGACACAACCTATGGCCACTTGTGAGTTGGCAATAGCTAAATATTGAAGTGTCACAAATTAGTCCTTGTAAGTAAGGTAGGTTTTGTTTACCATCAAAATATCACATAGGAAATTGTCAGACTGCTAGATCTAAAAGAAATAGGCATCTCTGTACAAATCTTTAAAATGTCTTATTCTAGCCCTTTAGTAGTTGAGATGGAATAAATCTGCAAACCCAGGTAAACAGAAAATTGTAAACGGGATTTTGAAGCATTATAGAGGTACTGAGGGTAACCACTTAACTTCTAGTATTCTCTGGGATACTGAGAGATTATGTCAGATGTTCGTAATGGCTGGAGAATAGAAATTCAAATGCTTTAGTTAAAGTTGCTGCAGCTTTACACAAACACAGTAGTGCCTGCCAAGCTGTGTAGATAACTTTATAGACCCTTCTTGGTAATCAATAATGGGTACATAAAATTATAGTAATTATAGAGCAGTTTCTAGTCAAAAATAGCAGCAAAATTTATCTCCTACTAAACACCCTTGAAGTGGTGTTATGCCCATTATAAGAGCCAGCATAGTGTAGTGGTTAGTACTGGACGAGAACCTGAGAATTCCAGGTTTGAATCCCCATTCTGCCATGGAAGCTTGCTGCCTTTAGGTCAGTCAGTCTCTCTCTGCCCTGAGACACAAAGGAAAGGCATGGTGTAAGTATTTTAAATAAACCTACCTCACAGGGTTGTTGTCAGGATACAATGAGGGAGAGAAGCTGTAACCTACTTTAGGTCATCTTTGGGGAGAAAAACAGCATATAATAAATGTTTTGTTGAAGGAAGTTTGAAGGAGGCCAACAAACATCGCTCCAGTGCTTACAACCCTTGACCTTATTACAGAACAGTTCTGACATTTCCTTGTAGCAGTCACTTCTCAAGTATGATGGGCACACTTTTTAAGGAGAGCTAGAAGAGTAGCTGGTGGTTATTTCTTATTACTCTTTCAACAACATATAGACAACCTTGTCTCGGGTAAGTGTGCACCACAAAACCAGTACAATTTGAAGTAATTAACGTCTTGACTTACACAGACTAAATGAAAATGTGCACTTGGGCATGCAGCATGTTCTCACGCTGACAACAGTATGGTTTAAATATATCTCCATTTATGTTTACCTGCATTAAACAATTAGAAGGAACTCAACATGAATCTGAGATAACTCTCATCCATAAGCATTTTCCAGCACTAGAACTGGCAGGTCTTCCTTCAAGTACAAATCTGTGCAAGCCTTAAACCCTCAACCACCAGACATTACCACTGCCGCATAAAAAAATTAATTATATAGTACACGCTGCAACATGCTCAAGTATTTCATGGGTATATTAAAAGGATTATTAGGTCAGCAAAATTTGTAAAAATAGATTTTAAGCAATGCAGATCATCAGCCTGAAAATATGGTCTTAGGACATTTTCTCCCAAATAATTCACAAGTGTAGATGCAAGATTCTGTTCTCGTAAGGGAATGCCAGAAGAACAGTCTACATATAAAATGTCTTTAATCACTCTGGTTCTCCTCCTTTGGAGACATCCTGGAGTTAATAACATTTTGTTCCATTGATTTCAGTGAGCCAACGACTTTCAAACCAAGAATACCTTCATTGGCTTGTGGACTACTCAGTGGAATACTCAGGACAATTATATATCTCACTGGTAGTAGATTAAGTGTGTTTTAATAGCTATAGTTTATGTCACTGCTGGTATTTACAAGTTTGTCCCATTAGGGACTCTTTAGTCTGTTGCAGAGCTGACTAGACCCTTCTGTACTGGAAAAACAACTAGAACAGGAAGAAAAAAGATGGAAGAGAAAGTAAAGCATGGGCTTTAAAGAGGGCAGAACAATAAAACCTTGTAATCCTGCTTTGTGGGGTTTCCTTATCAGCATCAAGCTACAAAAATAAGGTTTTAAAAATTGCTGGACCATTAATAACAGTTCCAGAGTTGATACTGCTAAAACAGAATTCCAAGAAAATGGGTTTAACAATCAACAAATTGGTAGAATAACATGGTAAAATGTGTTTGCCTTTCTGAAGGAAAACAAATAATAAAAACAGGGACAGTAGCAACTGATCTTAAGAGTTTTTTCTCTATCAGTGTTAAATATCTGGGCACTTGCTTATCAAGGAAATGGGACCTCCACAGGAGGTCTCAATGTAATCCCCCTTAAATTTTATGTTCTAAGTGCAGGAAAGAGATATCAGCAAAAAGAAGTTGGTCTACAGGATTCAGATTACATACCACTGACATATTATATGCATTGTTCAATGTGCAAAGCTTGTGCTATACATCTTTCTAGAATGGAATTTTTAGTCCTGGTCTGTGTAAAAGGACTGGCGCATCATTAGGGAAGGTGTGAATGATATTAACTTACTAAACTGGCTGTCAGAATGAAGCTGGGAACTAATCAGCAAGAACAATAGGTGCATGGCAAGAAGAGAATCAGAAGTTGCTTTGGCAATTTATTCTAAGACAAAACAGCACTACCATGAAGTAATACATATCCTGGTCTCCTGTCATTCCAAATCACCTGTTACCATGCTTGTTAGTTAAAGTACACTGATAACACAAAAGGCAGGAAAAGACAACAGGCATAAAAACCAGATATTGTCAGCTCCCATCTAATGAGTGTTAGTTCTGAAAGTGCTTCACAAATAACTGCTTAATCCAGTTAGCTTTTAAACAGAGAATCCATTCCCACCAATGCCAGAGTCTTCATATGTCTTCTACTTTGTAGCAGACCTCTTAAACATCTGAAGGATAGTTTTTTGCTTGTTTGACAACAATTCTACCTCCTTAGAGTCTGAACTGTTGAGTACAGAGTTCAAAACATTTCCTTTTATACCTGGTGGCTTTGGCTGGCGTTTATTAGAAGGCTTACTATTCTCGTTTCGGGAGCTTCTGCGATGCTTGCGTTGATCTGCTTCAGTCTTCTTGCTTGGAGGCTGTGTGTTCTGCAACAGCTTGCAAGAAACTGGAGATGCGTGTTCTGACTGAGATGTTTTGGGGCGCAAATGGTACTCATCCGGAGAGCCTTTTTTGCGATTCAGAATCTTCTCTTCTTTGTCCATTTCCTTCTGAAGCTTCAGAGCCAGAAGTTTGTCCTGCTGTTCTTGCTTAAACCTTTCATAACATTTCTGCTCCAAACTCATCTGCTGTTGTATCTCATTCATCTCTTCTTTGTCCTCAGAAGTTTGAGATAAAGTTTTTCTCCTTTTATCCTTCAAGTGTGAATTGACTGCTGCTTCAGGGGATGATTCTTGAGATTTTCTCTTGGCTAAAGAGATTTCAATCAGAGATCTGCTGGGGTTTATATTTCCAACCGGGCTGTTTTCCATCACTAAGTTGCAGTTTGTATGACAGCTGTTCTGCTGGTTACCAGACATCACAGAAATTAGTGTTTTCTTCAGTGTGCCAACTTTTGCATCTTTTGCCAAGTCCATATTTCCTACAAACTTGTCATTTTCAAAGTCGGAAACAGCTGCCTCTCTCTTTGAAAAAGGACCCACTTGCTCAGAGTTATCCCTGCGTGCAACAGTGGAAAGTGTACCAGCAAGTTCATTTCCCTGGCAAGTGGAAAGGCATGTCAGGTCCAAGCTGAGGGTGGTAGTTTCATCTTTAGTACATATATTTAATTGTGGCAATAATGGCTCTAAAAAAGAATCCTTGGTCTCTGTCTCCATAGCCAATATTTGTGGAGTCAGTGTGGGCATCTCATCTTCTTTCTCTTCTCCACATATAAAACTGTTTTTAGTACTGCTGCTTTCCTGAAAAGTTAGATACAGTATAAATTATTCTTCCCTATCAGATTCTCTGTGCACTCATTTTTTAAAGATATGAAATAAG
Organism: Euleptes europaea; assembly: GCF_029931775.1. Classification (NCBI taxonomy): domain Eukaryota; kingdom Metazoa; phylum Chordata; class Lepidosauria; order Squamata; family Sphaerodactylidae; genus Euleptes; species Euleptes europaea. Next base: position 44,784,608 of record NC_079316.1, read on the forward strand.
AACTGGAATTCCTGTTGGTGTATGGACTATGGAGGTATGTGGGAAATTAACTAGGCAGATATTCACAACAACTTGGAATTCAAAATTAAAATGCAGTTTTTGAAATAATAACAGGCATTACATGCACGCATGCTACATAAAAATGACAATACTAAACTACTAATATCATATAAACTACTACTATCATATACACTACAAATGGCGTCCACAGGCACCACATTGGGGACCTCTGTGATATAGGAATCCAGATTATAGATTACCCCAGAAAAGGAACCATTGCTTTCTTCCTCTAATTTGTTGGAGAGTGTCACTGGAGGTAAAGAACTACAGGATTTTGGAGACAAATACCTGAAAAAGAAAAAAAAGAACAAGCATATTTATTTTTACACAGTCTGTGATATACATGTGGCCAACAGCGTAACTTTTAACTTGGTATCTTGTTGCTAAGCACAGTAAAAGTCTTTCATGATGGTGGTGGGGCAAGCCTCCCACATAGAGTCAAGAGGAATTGATTTCTCAGCTATCAAGGTAACTACTAATATCCAGCAGCTTGATCATTACGTTGTTTTGACTATGTTTACTAAGTCAGAACAAGGAAACAGTATTTCATTTTTTAACTCCAGGCTACAGTGTAGGTTTAAAATGAGAAAACTCATTAACTGCTATGTAAGGTATGATACACTAATTTGTAAAACATCAGCACAATACCATCAAAGTAAAATCAAATCACAAAGCTTCTACACAAACTTTTTCTCTCTCCATACAGTACACACGGTGAACTGGTGCACCATCAAATCCTGGGACAGATCATTGGCTTTGATTTACCTTTTAATGTCCCCAGAACAACCTGATTTGCTCTTCGATGATTTGCAAGAATTCAAGGGAGATGGGCCAGGTGATAGAGTGCTAAGTGTATGCTTCTCACTAGAGCTGTTCTATAATGATAAAAGGGAAAACAGAAAAGATGTCTTTATACCGTTGATTACATATTCCATTAAGTCCTGTAATGCCAATCAAACAAGAAAACAATAGTCTAACCTAGACGTGACCATCACATGGATCACTGTGGCAAGGTTGTCCCAAGATAGGTAGGGGATTAACTGCCAGGCCTGGCGCCGATGGAAAAACAGCAACCTGGCAGTTTGTGTGGCCTGGGCCTCCGAGGATAAGGAGGCATCCAAGGTCACTCCCAAACCCTTGACAGAGACAGCTGGTTCCAGCTGAACCCCATCAAGAATGGGAAGATAAAAATTCCCATCCAGATCTCGCCAGCCTCGCCACAGGACCTCCATCTTCAATGGGTTCAATTTCAGGCAGATCTGTTTTAACCACTTCGCCACAGTCTCCAGACACCTGGCCAGATTTTCCGGAGAAGAGTCCGGCCACCCACCCATCAACAGATATAGTTGGGTGTCATCTGCATATTGATGACACCCAAGCCTGAAACGCTGGACCAACTGGGTGAGGGGATGCATGTAGATGTTAAGAAGTATTGGGGAGAGTTTCGTCCCTTGCAGGACTCCACACACCAAGGGATGGCACATGGACAGCTTCTTCCCAGTTGCTACCCTCTGTCCCTGGAGAAATGAAGACAGCCATTGAAGGGCTGTTCCACGTACTCCAATGCCGATGAGGCGGTTGGCCAATAACTCATGGTCGACCGTGTCAAACGCTGCTGTGAGATTGAGTAAATCCAGCAGTGCTGACCTGCCTCAATCCAGTCACCTTCAGAGATAGTCTGTGATAATGACCAGCATGGTCTCCATCCCATGGCTGGGCTGGAAGCCGGATTGAAATGGATCCAGACCTGATGCTTCCTCCAAAAACACCTGCAGCTGCTCTGCCACCACTCTCTCAACTACCTTGCCCAGAAACAATAAATTTGAGACTGGTTGGTAGTTGACTGGATCAAGTGGATCCAATGATTTTTGTTTTTTAAAGAGTGGCTTCACCATTGCCTCCTCGAACATTCCCAGGAAGACCCCCAAAGTCAGGGACAGATTTATAATGTCTCCCAGGGAAGCTCATATCCTTCCTGCGCTGGCTTTAACCAAGACGGGCACGGATCAAGGAGACTTGTGGTTGGCTTCACAGCTAACAGTATCCTGTTAGTGTGCCAGTGGTTATCTATTGTTTTGTTCTAGATTATTTATATCTTTTAATTATTTTATTTTTTTGTTTTATTGCAGTGCTACACGTATTTTTTGTGTTGCCCCTAGTACTTTTTAAATAAGAGAGCAGTATAAATCAATTCATTCAGCAGTATTAAACGTGGCAGTGTTTCAAGTCTTTAAATACTGCTTTGAAGAAAACCCAAAAACAAATGCCTGCTTCTCATGTGATTCATAACAAAACATTGTTCTCTCACAGGCTAACATACCTCACAGGGCTGTTGTGAAGGTAAAATGGAGAAGGGAAGAATTACGTTCATCATCTTGAACACTCAAGTAATAGTGTTCATGAGTTAAGCCTACTAGGTAAAATGGGGGAAGGAGACACTATGAAGTTAGTGGACCACAATTTAAATGCTAATTTTGAAGATGTACCAAGTATTTTATATACTGCATAAATATTGCTTCAAGATCTTAAATGTAACATTGAAAAGGTACCCATGTATTAGTTATCAAGTACATTTCTCCTTTTAAGATTCAGAGCAGCTTTTAGGGAAATTAAATTGGGGATACAGCTATTTCAAGTTGCCAACATCTAGTTCAAGGAACTATTTAACTCTGACTTGGATCAAACTTACCAAGTTCAAACTCAGTTCCCGGGCCAATCTTTCATCTAGTAATAATTGTTCTTCCATCTGTTTTTTCATTTCTTCTGCTAGCCTCTGCTGCTCTTCTTCTTCTGCTAATAGCTTTCGAATATACTCTTCACTTGCTTTACTCTCCTCTTGTTCATGAGCCCGTCGCTCTTCCTCCACCTGAAGCAGAAATGGGCCATGATTTATTTTTAGCCCTCTCTTACTCAGTTTAGAAATTATAATTACAACTAAAAAAATGAAGGGTCTACAACATTTTGCCTTAGCTGGTGACCCATTATTTGTAGTTGCAAATGATCCTTTTATCCCCCAAATCTAGTGCCACCTCTAGTTTTTTGTGGGCCCATTAGAACAAACTACCAGTAGACCCCCTTCAGCTTTCTAGAGTTACCTTAGTAATCTCAGCTTCATACTCCTGTCTCAATTCTCCAGGCTTACTTAAGCAACGTACTGGCTGAGGAACGCATACTACAGTAGATGGGGAAAAAACAGAACATTAATAAGTTGCATTATTTTTATACAAAATACATCAAACTTGCTTTTTTGACATTGCAGTTTAATCCAATTGGACAGGCTGAATATCTATGTAGTTAACCTCTTAAACACCTCCCTAGCAACATTTAAATGGTCCTCCAATACTAATACTCAAAGGAAAATGAGTTTCCAATTTTCCAATCTTCAGGAATTTATCCAGTAGTAGATTAAAATCTAAAGAACAGTGCTACTTGGTTTCCCACAACTAGAGACCTTAAAAGTTGTCCCCTTTTTTCCTTTTTTGAGGGGGTGTTCAGCCCATTCAGATACATTTCTTTGAAACTGAAGAGTGTTTCAAAAGTAGTTTGTGATGCAGGGTGTTGTGCACAAAAAAGCTGCCATATAAGCTTTTAGCTGTGTGAGAGATAAAACAGATTGTTTAAAGTGGGAAACAAACAACAAAGGGTGTACAGCTTTCTAGCCCTCGCCAAAACACTATTCCAATTTTGAATATTACATTCCGATAAAAGGATTAAAAAAGTGAAAACCGCGAGCCACAGAATAAATTGGAAGAATTCTGATTATGCTGATGTTACCCGTCCTGAGTCTGGCTTTGGCTCGGTTAGAGGGCAGGATATAAATAAAAAACCAAAGAAAGAAATAAACCACTAAAACCTATTTGTTTTTAGTGAAGAATTTATCTGATCCTCAGGACAGACATTTTGCCATTGTCCAATTCCATTGATTTGAATAATAGGAGGTAATAAATATAGTCTCACACAGCAAAAAAGGTTTTGAATAGCATAATGGGTTTTTGGGGAGGAGATCATCACATCTAGCTTTCTAAGCAATGTTAAAGATGTTCAAGATAAGGTAAAAATTCTGGGATACAGTTCAGCCCTAAGATTTTAGTGCCTGCTCTTTCTCTTTCTGTGATTATACACCTTTTCACCTCCAAATAGCTATTTGCCATTCCCATTTCTAAAATGAAAGCCCTCTTTTTCTTACAATGTAACAGTGACAAATTATTGTGCCATGTTCTTCATGATTTTTTTTTTGATACTGTCAGGAAAAAATGCATTTACCTGACATCCACAAATGAGTATATTCACAAAAGTTTTACTAGCTTGCCTAACCACAATCATTGTGTGATTGCTTTGAAAATGACGACAATCCACTTCCAGCTTACAAGGGTTTATCTGCTTGGTCACCTGGGTAAAAGGTTTCATTATTGCTATTCCCAGATCATCATCTAAATTCTAAGCATGAAGTACATATATGTGGCATGGTATAATTTTACTTACCATCCTCTTCTTCTTCTTGGTCCTGACCATTAAGTCTACGTTTGCATTCTTCTGGGAAAAACTTCTGAATCGTTTCCCATAATTTCAAATTAATAAGAGTGTTCTTACGGACATTATGACGTGCCCAAGAAGAAACTCGGCGACGGCAGAAAGGGCAGCACAAACTGGCCTTCTCGACTGTAAGCTGGAAACAGGGTTTGCAGAGAGTGTGCTGGCATGGCAATGTTACAGGTTCCAGAAAAATTTCCATGCAAATATTGCAAAGACAATCAGACAAGGAAAGAGGAGTCTCCAATTCCTTTGACATCTTGGATCCAGGAAAGAACACTGGCTAGTGCATCATCAGCATCTGCAAGTAGGACACATTACATTCTCTGAACCATAAAAAGACAACACAAAACAAGTATCTCTGTTCAAAGATTATGGGATTAGCTATTTGGCTCCCATTTCTCAACTAATGTCAAAATCCTCCCCAATCTTTCACCTCCCGTTTCTCACATGTATCTTACTTGATGTGTAAGCCACATCACCACTGCATGGAGCTGCCTCAGCCACTGTAAGATAAATTTCTTATCCATTAGTATATTCTCTTCATTTTATTGTATGTTATCCAATATCAACCTACAGTATAAGAATTCAGGTTAGTACTGTATGGTTTCTGCAGTGTGCCTAGAAAAGTATAACTCTGTTTAGGACTGAACTGTTAGTTCATCCTTAGACACACCTGATGGTCAGTTACACTCAACATCCAACATAATTATTTTAATGCACTAGCCAGAAGTTATTTTTGATGGGAAAATTCTAACTCAGCTACTCTGCTTCAGTTTAAGGTTGTTTAGGGGCTGGACGTTATGTCTAGGTGCAGCTACATTTTATTGCTGCTTTTAACTGCAAATGCAGGATAAAGATATTAAATAGGTAAATCACAACATGTATAACAATAAGCTAGGCTGTGTGCTAGAGCAAAGGTTCCATTCTACTATCACTCAATCCTCCCAGAAGCCCTTGCTTTCAAGGTTAGACAATCTCTTCCTGTTAAGAAGGGTGAATTAAGATTTATAAACTGTGCTATTGGCTCCTATATTTTCTCAATGGAAGTAGCTGAAGTGGGCTGGAGCACTTCTTCCTAGTTCAAAGGTACATGATGGGAGCCTCTAGAGACACGCCTGCACCTCCCAATCCCTATTTCGAAGACAGCCCAACATTAGCATTATACACCATTACTTCGTGTTTCACATAGCACAGAATCTAATTTTAATTGAGAAAAATATTTTGAGGCCCTTGATCGTTCCATTTTTCATTTTTAAAAAATTGCACCTACGCAGATTTTAAAAAGCAGCTTGTCAGTTAAACCATAAAGCCAACGTACGTTACAGAAGATCTACAGATGTAGCACACTGCTACATGGGGGCTGGAACAGAACACAAAACACGAATATTTTTTAAATTTTCCAGGTGGCAGAAGAAACATTTGAAGACCTTATTGTACCGAATTGAACGTTTCTTAGTGAATTACATTTTCATCGTACTATTCCGTTACCATCTCACCCAAACAGATACAAATCATGAATATTTTAAACCAGGAAGTAGCGAATTATTTTCCGGAGGTGCTCTGAATGGGGCTAAATTATCTCCGTAACGAATTCATATGCATCCAATCGCGTCCCATTTCCAGATTTGGGCTTGTTTCAATACAATCTTTCTTTTCTTTTTTGCTCGAGGTTTGCGTGTAGTTGGAAGTTTAGGGGGAAAGCTGTACTCGCGCTCGATTTCTTACTCACATACCATTTCATCCCAGGGTAGAGAAATAAAGCCAGTCCAGTCCACCTACTCTTCGTTTTGTTTCCTTTCAACGCATGCCTCGCAAAAAAAAGAAAAGAAAGGAAAAGCCGCGAATTCTCGCCTGCCCCACCGGCGACGACGGCGAAAGGTAAGCGGCCTCCCGCCGCCGAGCAAGGACTGCGGCGCCTTCCTTCCAGAGGCTGGACTCGACGCGGAGAAAAGGGGCAAGGCGGTGCTACTCCATCGGGCGGCCTGAGGGAAACCTCCCGCGAAGGCCCTGCACAACAGGCCCACCGCTCAAGGAACCCCGCGACAACGCGGCGCCTTGTTGCCAAACGCAGGCCCCTCCCCCCCCTCCCCCCTCGCGGCCAGGAAAGGCGCGCGCGCGCCAAACCGTCTCTTGCCCGCCCTTCCAGAACTCGGCGGAGAACGAGATTCAGCCAATCGCGCAGCGGCGCAGTGGTCAGCCTCGCCCCTTCCGCCCGTATGGTCCCGCCACTCTTTAAAAGTGCGGGGAAAAGGTACTCAAACGATGGAAGTAGTTTTGGCTTTCTAGAAGAAGTTTCAACTTGTTGCAAAATAAACAAACAAACATTATTTATATATAAATATATCTAATAATATTTAAAATATTTAATAATATGTATTTAATAATATTAAATATTATTTATATATATATATATATATATATATATATATATATATATATATATATATATATATATATATATATATATATATATATAATTGTTTTGCAACAAGTTGAAACTTCTAGAAAGCCAAACTACTTCCATCGTATTATATATATATGTGTGTGTGTGTGTGTATATGTATGTATATATGTGTATATGTATATATCCTTGTATTGAAATAAGTTGTTATATATATATATATATATATATAATATATATAAAAAAACATCTTATGGCCTCTCCAAAATATATATATATATTTCAATACAAGGAATATATATAAATATATATATTCCTTAGGCTATTTGTGTGTGTGTATACACACATTAATTTCATGGCAGAAACTAGAAAGCAAGGAAGCCAATGTGTCTCTCTTGAGGGAAGGCATTCCATAATGTGGGTATTATTCTATTTCCTCTCCCATCTCTTTACAGTGAAACATGGTTGCAACGCCTCCTCAAATGTGTGAACAGGAGGAAACAAGAGAGCAGGAACTCCCTGGTGTACATATTGCCCAACCATTCAAGGCTTCAAAACATGAGAACTTGATCAGTTGGAAAGACTGTTTTGTGTAATACAAAATCATGATGTTAAGACAGGAAAGTTACCCACAAAGGTTTTTAGATTTGGTACTTCAACTTACCAATATATTTTTGTTTAAAATTTCTTTATATCACTTTCACAAAAAAAAGAAAAACAATAAAACTCAAATAATCAGGAACATTTTATCTAACCAATAAAACTCCACCTGAAAAATGTTGGTAAAAAACAAAAATCTTACATGCAGCACCCAAAGGTAAGGAATCATGCAACGTTCTATCCATCTTTTCGGTAAAGTTTCCAGAGGATTAAGAGCAGCCACTGAAAAAGCCCTTCACCTTTCTCCCTTCACCTTTACTTGACAAAGTGAAAAAATCACCTAGAGTTTTCTGACCAGATCTTAATTGGCATGTGGACTCATATGGACAGAGATATGGGATTCTTGGCTGTAAAAGATTACAGTTAGCACCTTAAATTGAACCCAAAAGTTTAGTCATAAAAACTAAACTGATAATGGCTGTATACTAGAGTTGCCAGCAGGTTGGGAAATACCTGTAGATTTGGGAGGAGGAGCCTGAAGAGGGTGGGGTTTAGGGATGGGAGGGACTTCAATGGGGTATAATGTCATAGAGTCCACCTTCCAAAGCAGCCACTTTCTCAAGGTGAAGTGTCGCCTGGATATCAGTTGTAATAGCGGGAGTTCTCCAGCCACCACCTTGAGGTTGGCAGCCCTACTGTACATCCATCTGCTGGGGGGGAAAGGGTTGGAAAAGGTGTTATGTGTGGAATAGGATAATAGTGTTGGAAATAAAAAGATTTATTTCTTTAAACAGATTTAAGTTCTGAATAAAAAGAAACCCAACCTCAGGATTGAAAGCAAGAGATTTTTAATTATTTTTGCGGCAAATAATTTCTTGTGACTGATTAATATGTTAAAATTAAATCAATTAAAATCTTACACATCCCACAATAGTATCTAGCATTTATGTAGCACTTATTAGAGCATTCAAAGCATTTCATGTACATTAGCTTCATGATCTGTACAACAACTCTGTAAGATAGGCTTGTACTATACCCCTCAAAATACAGACAGGGTGGATGGTGAGAGGTACTCCTGCAGAAGGCAAACTAGTGAATTCACAGCTGAAGCAAAATTTGAACCAAGCTTATAAGTACTTGTAGAGAAGACACTTCATTAAATAAAATATTATTTTTTGGAAAGTGCCTTTTGGTTTTGGAAAACTCCCCAAGCTTTCCCATCCTCCACCATACGGACAGCACTTAGCAGACTGTGCTGAAGGAGCTGGTTCTTCACCACTTTTGTTATAACAGAGCTGATGTCAGTGGAGTAATTTTGTCTTTGATTAACTGGATAGTAGCAAGCATCATAGCTATATAAAGTGAAAAAGGCACAGAGTGCTTTAACATTTCCTTCTTGCAGTCCAAGTCTCTCCAGTACTGACTCCCATGCCGTCCTAATTCTTTGGTTTTTGCCTTTCTTCCTCAGGATAGATGACAGAGTAGGAAGGGCTCCAACCAGATCCGGTAACTTTTCTAGTACTTGAGAATGTAAATAATGAATAGTTTCACAGACATAGCTGTAGAAAAGGTTTGCCTCAACAGAAGTAAATCTGCAAAAAGAGATGGAAATATGATCTATTTCAAAAATAATTAAATTTCAATAAGCCCAGGATTCTAATTCAAATAATGGATGGGAGAATTTTGGGCCTGTACACTTTATAGTCCTAAAGTGTAAGTACCTCTCAGTCAGTGGAACTTAATTCAAATAAAATATTTTAGAACTGGGCTGAAATTACCACAAACATGGTTACTTCAGGCTTGAATTAATTCCTAGATGGAATGAAAGCTTAAAGTAGTCAATATTTATGTCTTCCCATGTTGGAACTTAAAATTAGGACTGTTTTCCTTTCCTTGTTTTCTTCAGAATTCTTTAGCTGAACTGTATGACACCATTGTTTCAGCAACACAAATTAAGTCCTTTCCTTAAAAAGTTATGTTAGAAACTCTTAGTATTCATGTGCTGCAGAGAAGTAGTAGTCATACCACATGGAGGTTACGACCGTTTTTTGTTAACACAAAGGTATAATTAACAACTGCTAGCTATTCCCTGTGATACCATTATAGCAAAGAGAATTGTGGGATCCAAAGAGCCATGAGTGAAGCTGTGTTTGCAGAATGGATCTTTCCCATCTATCTTCTGAAGCCCTCTGTGCCACCTGAAAAGCTGCTCCTAAGGAGCAGGGGACCCTTAAGAGTCAGAGGGGATGCAGTGTGAGGGAGATGCAGTTCAAGTGGGAAATCTATGGATATCACAGACCTGACACCTGAGCAAAAATGCTTTCTGCTTATGCAAGAAATCTTTGGGATCTAGCATATAATTATAAAAAAATCATAGATGTCTCAGTTTATAATTTATATTTCTTACCTGTCCTCAAGCAGTGATGCCCACATTTCATTTTGGTCCTTTTGATTCCCCAGGGTGGTACTTTGAAACTCCAATTTCTCTGATAATTTCTGCATGCTAGAATCTAGCACAATAAACTGGGCCTGAATACACTGTAGTTTATTCTCCACCCTATTCAGATTTAAAAACCAAAGCAGAATCAGGAGTTGCCTATATATTGCTTTATAGTTCTTTCAGCCTGTGGAGGCATCTTACATCCTAAAGTGACTTTAAATGACTCAATGAATGTCACTAGTATACAACTTTGATAGCTGGTTTTGCATCTTAGCATTGGTATGCAGCTGACACCTGGCATGCTCTTGTACTTACTTATGCTATCTTCTATTAATATAGAAGCCATCCTATCTTCCTTAGTACTGTTCCTTTCAGAAAACAAAACTGGAAAACTAGTATGCAATAAAAACAAACTCCTTGCAGTTTGAATCACTGAGTGTTGCTGGAACATTTTTGTGATAGATGTATATATTTTTAAGAGGAACTCAGTAGCACTGATTTTCAATAACATTACAGTAAAGACAGTGAGATGTGTTTGTAGTAATTCACAATAAATATTTGTTTATTTGGCTAAGCAATATAAATGCAAAAGCCAGCATAGTGTATTCGTTAAGAGCGGCCGACACTAATCTGGAGAACCAGGATCGATTCCCCACTTCTCCACATGAAGACTTCTGGGTGACCTTGGGCCAGTCACAGTTCTCCCAGAACTCTCTCAGCCTATGAAGAGGTAGTCAATGGGAAACCACCACCAAACGTCTCTTGCCTTGAAAACCCTATGGGGTCACCATAAGTCACCTGTGACTTGATGGCACTTTCCATCACCAATATAAACGCATGAGTGCCCAAATTTTGCTAATATCCGAAGAGATAAGTCTGTTGCAGTAAAAAGAAGTCTGTGGCAGCATTTCAAAGGCTAACAGGCCTTTTGTGGAACTGGATTTCATGGACTGGAGCACACTTCATCAGATTTTTACCACAGATGGGTATCGAGGGCAAAAATTGCTCAGTAGAACTACAAAGCCATAGAATGCAAGAGGTACACATGGCTTTTGGGCACACTGTTCACAATATTACCTTCTCTCTCTGTATTATCCCGTTTAGAAGAAATGTAGCTGATCCCCATTATACTCATGAAAGTAGCAAAATCAGGCCACCCACCAACAAAGGGTAGGGGCTTTGATGTACTTGAGGTACTCCCCAAATATACAGAAAAATGTGATTTAAAAAAATGCACTGGTCTTTATGTCCACCAAGATATATATAGGAGTAACTGCTTAGCAAGAAATTGCTGTTGTACACTTGTATACATTTAGAAAAATCCCTAATTATGTCACTGCAGGAGACAAACTTGCTACATTTTCTACTTTTGATAGGTATCAACTTGAACAGGACCTATTAAATGGGAACGACTATTTTCTACATATCTATGAAAATTACTATTGTACCTTTTGGTGCCAGACATTTTTTCTTTTGCATTACAGCAAAAAAAAAGTCATAAATGGCAGCACTCAGACCCTTGGGACAACAGAAAAACCATGTTGTAGAGATCAAAACATCAGTGTGTGTACTCTGTGGACCAGTTGGATTTGATCCTAGCAGAGCTAAGTTAAAATACAGACCCTGTAGCGAGTTTGTCACTTTTATCAAGTTATTCGGTCTCAATATGTAAATAACCTCGCAGGACTGCGAGAATGGGACATGCAAGCTGCACACTGCAACTTGAATCCTTAAACATTGTCTTGAAGGCAAGTCAGTGGACATTTATGTCCAAGATACCCATGCCATGCTTAGCATCACACCCCCAAAAAAACAATATAAGTCACAACAACACTGCTGATGGTTTTTAAATTGCACTCCCAAGGTAAAGCAGAAAGGTCAAGCAATGTGAAATCTCATCAGTTAATATTTTCATCCCAGTTATAACCTTTAAAGGCATGCTCATCTGTCTTCAACATTAAACTCCAGGAATAGTTTAATTCTCCACCCACCACCCAGCAAAACAGAACTCTCTGCTGTTCCCATTGTAACCTGTTTAATGTCTTGTTCAGTGCACACAGAGATACAGCTTCTCTGCTCATCTTCATGTAGAGGGGTGTGAAAACATATATTAATTCAGGCTTGTCTCTTTTGCAGTAGACAGTAACCTCATACATAGCAAACCCAATTTGTACTCAAGGTCAGTTTTCACTTAAACCTTTTTATAGCTAGGACATCCAAGTATAGCTTATCACCACGTGCCCACAGGCACATTACTAAACTATAACAGTATCAACTTCTCCAGTTTTTATAATAAGTGAGATAAACTGCTTTCATGCAAAATATGCCAGTGTTAAATTCCTAATAATATGTGTCCAGTTATATCAGCTAATCCTGTGGGACATACAATAGCTTATTACTAACATCTGTCAACATCCCTGTATTGAAATTTGAATGTTGCCAAGCACATTACATCTTTATTCCTACAACTACTTCCTTAGGATGTTCTTATGGTTGGACTTCGTACACAAGTCACAACATCAGTATTAAAAATGTATATAATGTACAATTTCCCCCTTACATTGACACAAATAGTGAGAAAAATCTTTGCTCACACTTACTTTAAACTCCTATTGATAAATGTATGGATTTTTCATATCTAAGCTACATATATATATTTAATACTCTGCTACGAGGACTAGTCAAAGGAAAAAGTATGTCCCAGGAAATAACTGTTAAATAAATACATTCAGATAGTAGACCTAACATAGCCTCATCTATAGTAGCCTCAGAACTATGCAACATTTTGCCTAGAGTTCCAGTACAATTCATAGCTATAATCTTTGAGTACTGTAATTAAAAAAAAAGCTTTAAAACTTTGTGATTCTTTTTCTGTTACACAATTTGATTGCTTTGATTCTTAATTTTCAGCACAATACTGAGGGCAGCTGAAGTGGAAGCACCTGCTTGTTGGTGCAACAGCAGAGCCACTAGTTAATTCCCTAAACGGAATCCACATAGGCTAGGGACCAGACAAATGCTCCCACAATGGGGCTGCATGTGCCACAACCATACCAGCATCCCCAGCAACCGCACATCATACCATCACATCTACATGACATCACATAGAAGTGATGGTGCAGATGTGACCTATGGTCAGAAACCATCCTCATCCAACCTATTTCCATTGGCCACATCCTGCAGGCAGGCTGAGGGGCAGGGGTGCTTGGTTCTACTCTGACATCACTTATGGCTGTTCTGGTGGTCCAGCACTGCATGTTGGCCCAGCTGGAACAGGTGACCATTATGCAGCACCTGGAGAGGTGGATAGCATGCAGCAACTCCCAACAAGATATGGAGCACCACTTTTGCAGCCTACTGGGGCCACAGCAGGCTACCCGATGGGCTTAGACTTCCCAGGGAACACCTGCAACAGCTTTTGGGGCCATGGGCCCACTACTGGAACTCCTGGGGCAGTGCCAGGTGAAGGGCACTGCAGAGGTGGCAGCAGCATGGACACAATGGTGGGGTGTTGTGCTTGAGCAAAGTTTATTGTGGCTGGTTTCATTGTAGTTTATTCATAGTAAAGTTTATTATTGCTACATAGTTGTGCACCACTTTAACTTTGTTATATGGGTGGTTCTTTTGGAAGCAGCCCAGCTTGCCTGAAGGTTGGCTACATGGCTCAGAAATTCCTTGGATGAATACATGGTTGCCTGGGTGGGCCACCCCCAGGCTCTGCTGGGACCAACCTCAGCAGTGGGTGGATCTTGGGATGCTGTCCCCCAGGGGTCTATGGCTGATGGCAGCTGCCTGCAAGTCAAACACTGTGCCACCTGCCTTGGGCACACAGACTGGAAGGGGGACCTGCCAAAGGGAATTGTGAGGCGGTGAACTTACCTTGCTCCATACTGGGATGTCTGTGCCATGACTACTGAGCCAGGGCACTGTTGTTGGGCTGCATGCTGCTACCATGGCAGCTCTGGGTTGGCATACTTGTTGCCCTGTAGGGCCAAACAAACAAGGAATAGAGGCTGAGGCCCTCCCTTGCAGATGTGTCCCAGCACAGGTATTCAGAGGTTTACTATCTCTGTATATAGAAGCTCTCCCTCCAGTAACCATGGTTAGCAGCCACCGATGGACCTGACGAGAAGAACAGCTGGTAAGTGGCTGCCTGAGGGACATTTGAGAGGTATGGTACTTTAGATACATGGGTGCAAGGTTGGAAAAGGCTTTAAAGGTCATAATCATCACCCTGAATTGGACTCTGCAACAAACTGGCATCCAGTACCAGTTTTCAGATGAGTGACTTATATTCCCATTGGCTAGCCCCTGACAATAATTAGGCTGCCACATCCTGAACCAGCTCTAGTTTCTGGGTTGTCTTCAAGGACAGCCCAATATAGATGACATTACAGTAATCCAACTGTAAAATTACAGAAGAATGGATCAGTGTGGCCAAATTGGCTGAGTCTAAGAAAGAAGAGAATTGATAAACAATGCAGTTGATAGAAGGAACCTTTAGCCACTAGGCCAACCTACTCATCGAATAGCAGAGCTGGGTCCTTGAGTACTCCCACAGGTGCTCTACAAATGCTGACTCCACTCCATCCACTGTAAGTGGTTCCAGTCACTCTAAAAAGTAAGCGTTCCTGACCAGCATTACCTCTGTCTTCAGCAAGTTCTGCTTTAGCCAGCTTACTGCAGCCTCAAAGCACCAATTCATTGTCAAGACAGATGCATCTGGAAACCTGGAATTGGTTGTCATCTACAAATTGACTCCCAACCTTGAAGCTCCAGATAATCTCATTCAGTGGCCTCATATTAAATACTGAAGAGCATAGGTGATCGAATAGAAGCCTATGGCACTCCACAGAACAAATCCCTCCCAGTTGATTCTACTTCTTTGGTGGAAACTCTGTCTGATCAGACAGAAAACACTGAAGCCACCAAAAAGCTACTCTCTTAAGGCTCACATTCCAAAACCATGTACTTGTAGGCCAATGACTACAAAACATCAAAAATCAAAATTAAATCAGGGAGGACACACTCTTAAAAAACAAGCAAACCAAGGTCATCAAAAAGACCAGGCCGCTAACAGAAAGTGCAGCAAAGAAAGTCTCTGACAGTTTTCTTTTGTAAGTAGTATACACGTTTTTTAGAAAATAAAATAAAAACACACAACTGTTTAAATTTTCTCAACTTTTCCTTCTAGCTCAGGACCAATCCCCATTTACAAAGCTGAGCATTACTTAATCCTCTTACAACTTTATCATGAAATACAATTATTTCCCACAGTGCCGTCCTAAGAACATGTTCCTGGGAGTAAGCCCCATTGAACAGACTTGAATAAGATTCCAAGTAGACCTGTGTTTGATTATTCCCAGTCTTGCAACTGACACGCTTCATTGCAAGCTCATCCAAAGTAAGCGGATCATACCCAGTTTAACACAAGATTCCCAATTATTGGAACAGTGACTTAACTTTATTATGTACCAAAATAAATACTTTTCTTTTAGCAATATATTTTAGCTGCAGCTGGCTTAATTTATTGGAGGTAATATAGGAGAAGGTGCATCAGAGAAACAGTTTAGTGCAACCTGACAGTCACATCTAAGGTTCAGCAATAGGATAGACAGATATACTGCTAGTCTGATCAGCAACAATTACTTTCCTGGAGCCTTTAATATCCACATAAGAAATCCAGTTCACCTTTTCTCCATGTTCAATGGTCAATTTTGGTGAAATCGGTACACTCTCACTAGTAAACTCTGCATTAACTTTGTCAGCTTTTTTGGTCGAGTTGGGCACTCTGATCTTCCGTCTGTGAATGGTTTTTACTGGACTCTTCTGTTTGCCTAGGTTATTGCTGACATTCCACAGCAACACTTTGCCATCATTTCCTCCTGTCACCAACCAATAAGCTTCAACTTCTGGTAGAAAGCAAACTTGTGACACCCCTAAGGAGTGCCCCTTAAATGCCATCTCTTGTTCAAACTTGGTACCTATGACCCGGAAGATTCTGATTTTGCCATCTTCAGCGCCACAGCCAAAAACATTACCACATGTTGAAACAGACAGGGAATGGACCAGGGGAGGGTTAAAAAGTTGGCCACCTGACTGATCCTCTGTTTCCTCCTCCTGTAAGTTTTTGATCCACAGGGGGCGAGTTTTCTGCAGGTTCCACAGCATAACCTTTGAGAAGAACAATGCAGAATTATTTGATTTACACCCACTGAATATTAATACCAAATTATGTTATGCTTTCGTTACTATCAGCACAAAAATGTGAAGTTGTCTTAGCGTTGCCTCATTCCTTCAATCAGAAATTCAGGCACCTTTTGCAAATGATGCTCATCAGCAAATCATAACTAATAAAAAATAGTCCAATCTTATGCATGGTAATCCACTGCATGGAAATCCCACTGAAGTCAACATATTTATTTATTGGATTTTTATGCTGCCTTTGTCCCCAGCATGACTGACTCTCAAGTATAAGACTTGCAGCTTAAGTAAACTTCCCTGTCAAGCTTTGAAAAGAAAGCCTTAAACAAATTACATAAAGACTTTGTAGAAAAATGCATTAAGAAAGCATCTTTATACTGCAAAACCCTCTTCAAAGCTGAAAGCAATACTTTGAACCAAAAGAAAAAAAACCATGTTTCCATCCCCCACAAGACTTTTTATCAGTTTTCCATCAGAAAAATTGGAAAAACACTGAAAATAAACTCATATCAAGTATTTTCTTTTAGAATGAGTAAAATGCTTCTTAAAGCAAGAGTTTTCATGTTCAAAATGTATAATATGAAAACAGCCAAGGACTTTTAACAGAAAAATTGGGCAATTTGGTGTAGCACTAAAAAGCCCTATGAAACCTTGTCTCTTTCTGGGTGAGAAAAACTCTGTCTTACAAAGTGTACAATTCGAATAGTACAGCGTGAAACCGCATGAAGGCTTCTTAATTTCTGCCAATGGAAAAATTGAGAAGTTTTGGGAAGCACAAGATTTTCAAGATTTTGTTTAGATGCGAATCACTTCAGCAACATTTAACATGCTATGTGCTTACTGATAATACATTATTAGAGTTCAGTTGCTCTGATGCTACCCACCTTCATATCCAGACCACACGAAACAAGACACTGAGGTCTTCGGGGCCGAAACACAGCAGAGGTACAAATATTTGAGTGTCTACTCAGGCAGCGGCTTAACTTCTTGCTTTCCAAGTCAATTATCTTTATGGCTCCAGAATCATCTGCAACAGCTAAAAGACTGTCTGTTTCATTTACTGAAAGATAATTGATCTCCTCCTCATTCACATGAAAACATTCAACTGGCTCCTTGAGACACCTGATATCCAGCACACTAACTGTTTCGCCATGAGAAGTATACAGTCGGCTAGGACAGATAGGAGAGAACACGACACAAGTAACATCATCTGCTTTCTGGAGCCACGTCTGTTCTATTCGACTCCCTTCCTCACTCCAGATGGTCAGTTTTCCTCCTTCTGCTCCTGAAGCCACCAGACCGTCTTTACTCACATTCAAACATAATATTGAAGAGGAGTGTCCATTGCTCCACCTTTCAGCCATAATACTTCAAGAGCTACTGAAACAAAAACACAATAAACACTGAATTAATAAGACATAAGCTGTTCCTGATACAGCTCCAGGAATGCTGCAGGGAGCACATACAATAGTATGTTCATCTTGAGATACTAGTTTACCCATGATACAGTGCACAGTGACTACAAATATAAAAATCATGAACTCCCATTATAGTGGCATATTATAATGATACTTAAGAGAACTATTAGAGGGGATTTCTCTTGCAATTACTAAATAATTCTCTGTCATACATTACTGACTACATGGGTGCTAATCGCTCCAGTTCACTAAAATCACACTGTCTTAATTTGATACTATTTATTTATTTAATACATTTTTATCCTGGCCTTCTCAAAGGAGCTCAGAGTAGCATATACAGTTCTCTCCTCAACCATTTTATCCTCACAAAAACCCTGTTAAGTAGATTGGGTGAAGAGAGTGACAAGCCTAAGATCAGGCAACTGAACTTCACGGCAGAGTGGGAACTGGAACAGACTAGACACGGATTAACAGGGACTAGCAAAGCATTAACACTCGGGGTTAGGAAACCACTGGTGAAAGGGATTGCGTGCACGGGCCAGGCGGAGGATTAGGAGGCAGAGGACGTCAGAGCAAATGGGAACTCCTTGAGAATTCGAAGACGGCCGTTAAAACTACTTACGCCTAAAACGAGTCCGTGGATCGGGAAACTCAGCCACAGCGAAAGGCTAAACGTATTTACTCAAACGTAAATCAGTAAGACTCGCTCAAAACGTAACTGCAGTGCTCGTCACGAGGCCAAACAATCCCACGGCCTGGAAAGCCAAAAAAGAAACTCGAGAATCAACACTCCAGAAGCCTCTCCATAGAAAGCCTCCTTTTCCGGCGAAGAAAATTAACGTCATCCGAAAAAAACCCCTCCCTCTTCGCTCCATGCATGAACAGGTGCACTTAGGCGCATGTATTGAGAGACGAAGAACAACTGACAGCTGTGCCCTCACGCAATATGGCTGCTTCGCCTTCAGGGCCTAGTTCCGCTATCAAAAGAACCGGAAGGAAAGGACAATGGCTCCGAACAAGCGTGGGGCGTCCTTACCGTAGGAACCTCGCCTCTTCTCGTTGTTGCCCCAGCTACGAAGGGAAGGCGAGAGGAAGCGCGCTCCCCCACATCCGGCTAGGCTGAATCCCACGGACGACAGCGCTCGCTTCCGCCCGCTCTTGCCGGCAAAGAAGGGCAGGCGCCAGGGCGCGCGGCGCCGCCCTCCCCCTCTAGCTGACGGCACCGCCCGGCTCGTTGGTTGGCTGATGGGCTGGCGCCGCCTTCCGCCTTCGCCAGGGCCGGGGCGGCCAGTTTGGAAAGGGTGCGCGCGCACGGACGCGCGGCGCGGGGTCGGTGGCCGCCCGAGGCGATGGCGGCTGCCGGCGGCGGGACGCCGGGTTTGGCGGCGGCGGGGGCGGCCGGCGCGGGGGGCTGGCGCCTGCCCGGCCGGGTGCTGGAGTTCGTCTTCGCCTACCTGGACTTGCGCGAGCTGCGCAGCTGCGCGCTGGTGTGCAAGCTGTGGCACCGCGTCCTGCACGGCGACGAGAACAGCGAGGTGTGGCGCAGCCTGGCCGCCCGCAGCCTGGCCGAGGAAGCGCTGCGCACCGACATCCTCTGCAACGTGCCCACCTACAAGGGCAAGGTCAGGCCGGCGGGACGGGCCCCTCTTCTCACGCTCGCCGTGCCCCTCCTCTCTAGATTTGGGGGGGGGGGCGGACGCCTCCTTACATCCTGCGCGTGCAGAGCAAGGGCTTAACTTGTGCAGGGGCTGTTTGAAAGTCTTGTGCGCTGTTAGCCCTTTGGTTTAAATCTAGAGGGCTAAAACCATTCAGTGGGTAATTCACAGTGGGTGGCCGTGTTAGTCTGTCTGCAGTAGTAGAAAAGGACAAGAGTCCAGTAGCACCTTAAAGACTAACAAGAATATTTTCTGGCAGGGTACGAGCTTTCGTGAGCCACAGCTCTGTTAGTCTGTCTGCAATAGTAGAAAAGGGCAAGAGTCCAGTAGCACCTTAAAGACTACCAAAAATATTTTCTGGCAGGGTACGAGCTTTCGTGAGCCACAGCTCTGTTAGTCTGTCTGCAGTAGTAGAAAAGGGCAAGAGTCCAGTAGCACCTTAAAGACTACCAAAAATATTTTCTGGCAGGGTACGAGCTTTCGTGAACTACAGCTCTGTTAGTCTGTCTGCTGTAGTAGAAAAGGACAAGAGTCCAGTAGCACCTTAAAGACTAACAAGAATATTTTCTGGCAGGGTACGAGCTTTCGTGAGCCACAGCTCTGTTAGTCTGTCTGCAATAGTAGAAAAGGGCAAGAGTCCAGTAGCATCTTAAAGACTACCAAAAATATTTTCTGGCAGGGTACGAGCTTTCGTGAGCCACAGCTCTGTTAGTCTGTCTGCAATAGTAGAAAAGGGCAAGAGTCCAGTAGCACCTTAAAGACTACCAAAAATATTTTCTGGCAGGGTACGAGCTTTCGTGAGCCACAGCTCTGTTAGTCTGTCTGCAGTAGTAGAAAAGGGCAAGAGTCCAGTAGCACCTTAAAGACTACCAAAAATATTTTCTGGCAGGGTACGAGCTTTCGTGAACTACAGCTCTGTTAGTCTGTCTGCTGTAGTAGAAAAGGACAAGAGTCCAGTAGCACCTTAAAGACTAACAAGAATATTTTCTGGCAGGGTACGAGCTTTCGTGAGCCACAGCTCTGTTAGTCTGTCTGCAATAGTAGAAAAGGGCAAGAGTCCAGTAGCACCTTAAAGACTACCAAAAATATTTTCTGGCAGGGTACGAGCTTTCGTGAGCCACAGCTCTGTTAGTCTGTCTGCAATAGTAGAAAAGGGCAAGAGTCCAGTAGCACCTTAAAGACTACCAAAAATATTTTCTGGCAGGGTACGAGCTTTCGTGAGCTACAGCTCTGTTAGTCTGTCTGCTGTAGTAGAAAAGGACAAGAGTCCAGTAGCACCTTAAAAACTAACAAGAATATTTTCTGGCAGGGTACGAGCTTTCGTGAGCCACAGCTCTGTTAGTCTGTCTGCAATAGTAGAAAAGGGCAAGAGTCCAGTAGCACCTTAAAGACTACCAAAAATATTTTCTGGCAGGGTACGAGCTTTCGTGAGCCACAGCTCTGTTAGTCTGTCTGCAATAGTAGAAAAGGGCAAGAGTCCAGTAGCACCTTAAAGACTACCAAAAATATTTTCTGGCAGGGTACGAGCTTTCGTGAGCTACAGCTCTGTTAGTCTGTCTGCTGTAGTAGAAAAGGACAAGAGTCCAGTAGCACCTTAAAGACTAACAAGAATATTTTCTGGCAGGGTACGAGCTTTCGTGAGCCACAGCTCTGTTAGTCTGTCTGCAATATTAGAAAAGGGCAAGAGTCCAGTAGCACCTTAAAGACTACCAAAAATATTTTCTGGCAGGGTATGAGCTTTCGTGAGCCACAGCTCTGTTAGTCTGTCTGCAGTAGTAGAAAAGGGCAAGGGTCCAGTAGCACCTTAAAGACTACCAAAAATATTTTCTGGTAGGGTATGAGCTTTCGTGAGCCACAGCTCTGTTAGTCTGTCTGCAGTAGTAGAAAAGGGCAAGGGTCCAGTAGCACCTTAAAGACTACCAAAAATATTTTCTGGTAGGGTATGAGCTTTCGTGAGCCACAAAGCTCATACCCTACCAGAAAATATTTTTGGTAGTCTTTAAGGTGCTACTGGACTCTTGCCCTTTTCTACTATCATTCAGTGGGTGTGAGGGAGGTGTTAAGTGGTGGAGCATCTGCTCGGAATGCAGAAGGTCCCACGTTCAATCCCGGGCATCTCCCATAAGGACCAGGTAGTTGGTGATGTGAAGGCCCTCTGTCTGAGACCCTGGAGAGCCGCTGCCGGTCTGAGTAGACAACGGTGACTTTGACGGGCCAAGGGTCCGATTCATATAAGGCAGCTTCATGTGTCCGTGTGTTCTTCACAGGTTTGAAGGCACTGATTATGTTTTATTACTTGTTCCAAGGGAAAAGTTCTGGCATTGGAAATAGACTCTAGGGAATGCTTCAAATGAAACACTGCCTGCATCTCTTCCTTGGTTAGCCCATGCGCTCATGAAACAAACATTCAGTGGCACCTTAGAGAGTAACATTTATTTCATAAAGAGCTTTCGTGAAGTGAGCTCACAAAAGCTGTTTATGAAATAAAGGTTGCTGGTCTTTAAGGTGCCGCTGAATATTTGTTTTATTTTGCTATGACATACTAACACAGCTACCCTTTTGCAAACACTGTGCAGTCATACCTGCAGTGTGGAAATAGTCTCTGGATGTGGTACCCTCAGTTCACCTTCTGGTTGTGGCTCCAAATGTTTTATGTTTTGGGGATTGTGATGTTAAGATCAGGTACTCAGCCGATCTATTATCGTAACAAAGTTTAATTGATTGGTTAAGCTCAGGTGGATGTACTGTTAACTGAATCACTATCTTGGATAGATTATCTTCTTAGTGGTAGCCTGCCAAATTACAAGCATCCCACAAAACTATGTGATTTAAATGTGTTTGTGAAGGTGTTTGCATCTGTTAGACTATACATGGCAACATATGCATAATGCAGACACCAGATAAACTGTTTTCACTAGTGGTAAACATTTGAACAATTTTTGTAACTGCACTGTTGTATTGAAATTTGTTTTTCAAATTTGTTTCTTAATCTGAGTTCTTTGCATATTAAATTTTTTTATATCTTTGTTCCTGGAGTCTCTTGGCTTTAGCTCTTTTATTATGGGGTACTTGTTATTACTGGCACACACAAAAATTGCTCAATTAGGTTAGGAGCTGAGCAGATATAAACATTGAAGATTAAAAGAATAAGACTATAAACTTATGTTTTTATAGCAGGGAGTGAATTTAAATGCTTGCATCCTCCTAGCCCGACAATTTCCATCCCAAACCTTTCTCTCTTTTTAAAAACATCTCTCTTTTAGGTGCGTGCCTTTCAGCATGCTTTCAGCACCAATGATTGTTCTAGGAATGTCTACATTAAGAAGAATGGATTTACTTTGCACAGGAATCCCATTGCTCAGAGTACAGACGGAGCAAGGACCAAGATTGGCTTCAGTGAAGGCCGGCATGCCTGGGAAGTCTGGTGGGAAGGTCCTCTTGGCACAGTGGCAGTAATTGGAATTGCTACAAAAAGAGCCCCCATGCAGTGTCAAGGCTATGTGGCGCTCCTGGGCAGTGATGATCAGAGCTGGGGCTGGAATTTGGTGGACAATAACTTGTTACATAACGGAGAAGTCAATGGCAGCTTTCCCCAATGTAACAATGCTCCAAAGTATCAAGTGAGTGAAACTTGGTGTAGTCTTAAATCTCTGTAGGGCATATAGTCTTCAAGAATTTATCCCTTGTGTATTGTAATCATTTTATTTTAATCTGATTTTTTCACAAAAGGAAGAAAACATTGGTAATGAAAAGCATAACTGGAAACTTGTCATAAGATAATTATCCAGTAGACAGGTCTTTCTTCTTTTATGGCACCCATTTTTGAGGTTGCACCTGCCTGATAAATAAGGTTCATCAAGCTCTTTTGTTGCAGCAGCAGTAATAAAATTACCTGCTATTGGGCACGCCTCTCCAATCTTCTATGTCAGAAAAAGCTGGGTGCACACATGCCACTATACATTATGTACAGTAAAATGCAGTTATATGCCTGATGCTCAGAGGCTGCTCCAAATTAAATAATAAATTGCCAATATAAAACAAGCTGTTAAAATAAGCCGAGAGATATAAAAACAGCATAAAACTGTCCATTAAAAGAGACTTCAGACCAGAAGCAGACTGAAACTTCTGGGAACATGAAACCCCTAAATAACAGCCTGGGTGAAAAGAAATGTTTTGGCCTGGCACCTAAAAGATAATAAACTGGGTGCCAGGTGAGCTTTAAGAGGGAGGGCATTCCAAAGGCTAGATGCCACCACAGAAAAAGCCCTGATTCTAATTTTCACTGCTCTTTCCTCTGAAGACAGGGGCATAGAAAGCAGCACTTGGGAGGCAGATTTTAAAGTTATTGTGTGTTTATTATATATACACAACATTGTCAGACAATCTTTCCTTCCCAAAAACCCACTGCTTTCTCTATCCCTAAACCGAGGGAAGGGAAAGAAAGAAAAAAAGCCATTAAATAAAACACTAGGGGAGTGAACTTTATCCAAATATTCCCCTGCATTAATACAAACACTTTCAGATAATGATCACCGGGTAAGATACGGTTAAATTATTTCAGAGTATTAGGCATATGGGTTACTTTGTTTACCATTTTGGTTGCTATCAAACTTGCCAAAGTGTTACTGTGAATATGAAAGTTATTTCTTAATTCTTTGGAAATACGGGTTCTTTCATCATTGTCCTGTATGGCATCATGATAACAATACATTGGTGGTTGTCCAGTCAAGGCAATATAGATCCTCCTGCCTGGCAATTTGATGACTGAATCTTAGAATCAGATTTCTTCTAGGTACTTAGTTGTGTGTTGTACTGTTAATGTCTCATATCTTTGTCTTGTCCTTTGTCTCCGCCCACCCCCCACCCCCACCAATCTTTTCTCTTTTTCAGATAGGTGAAAGAATTCGTGTCATCTTAGACATGGAAGATAAGACACTCGCTTTTGAGCGAGGCTATGAGTTCCTAGGAGTTGCATTCCGGGGACTGCCAAAGACTTGTCTGTATCCAGCAGTGTCTGCTGTGTATGGTAACACTGAGGTGACGTTAGTTTATTTGGGGAAACCTTTAGACGGATGACCTTTTTTTTTTTTTACTGGGACATGAAGATCAAAATAATAATGGGGAGAAACCTGCATGTAGGTTAAAAGGAAAGCATAGGCAACATCCGTGGATGCTTCAGAGAAACATCCTTGAAAACCCAAGACGCTTGATTTGGAAGACCTGTTGTACTGCAGAGATTGCTTTGTTTCCTTTTTTTCTGCCGGACCAGAAAAATCCTCAGGGTTTGCAGTTGGTTGAATGGGCAGTTAACTACTTGCATGATGCATAAGATTTTGTTGCAGAAGTGGCAATGTGGAATCCTATACATATTCAAGGCAATGTCAAATAGAAAGGGTTGAGGAAGTTATCTGAGACTTGTAGGTAGTGTGTTTTGTGAAAAAGGCTCCCTTTTAAAATCCTTCCCACTTGTCAGCCAGTGTTTTTACCAAAGGTAAATGAAACTGGATGGGTGTATTTAATGTATTTTAAATGTACTGAGAAGCATGGTCTCTGGATTGCACTTCTCCAGAGCAAAACATTGTGCAGCTATATTGAATATATTTTAAGGACTGTATGTACAGAATATGTTAAAATTTAGAACAAAACAATGTTGGTTTTGCTTTAACTTGGATGTAACTTTTTAAAATGGAAAAACCACTACATGTCAATAGTCAGTTATGGTCTTCGGGATGGACAATATGTATACAAGTGCACTTCTTTTGTTTTGCTATAGAGTATCTCTCGTGGAAAAAGAAGTTATGTATGCTTATTGTAAAATGACTGCGATTAAATAACCAGAATAGTGTTTGTATGGGGAGGGGATTTCATTTCTGATATGAATGTTTTTGCTTTGCTGAAGTTGGATTGAGTTTTGCAAATGACAATGAGGGTTTATTTTCATCTTCTGAAATAAATGACATAACGTTGCAAACTGTGAGCATTCTCCACCAAATACTGATGTTTGTCATCTTCAGAATTGTAGGGTGGAAATGCAGAAGCAGTGTTTGGTGGATTGTGCCTTTCTAAAAGCGTGCTGTAGTACCCATAACCTTTCATTGTGGCCTGTAAACAAACTTGCTTTCTTGAAGTGGATATCAAGCCTTGCTTATTAAAGTAATTATTTTGAAAATTAGGTTTTAAAGTATTATAAAAATAGTGTTTAAAATTTCCTACAAATGTGGTTTTAAAATATTGAAAAGTTAAATACTTTGAATCTTAACTGCAAACCAGATATCTTTCATGACTCAGATGCAAGTTCTGACCATCTGTGGTCAAGACTAGCAAAGTTGTTTGGCTGTAATTTACTGTGGACTCAAGAAGTCCCCCCCCCCACCAAACAAATGACTGTCAGCAAGTGATACACAAGATGGTGGCATAATTGCCCAAGACAATCCCCTCCTCATTCCCAATGTTTTATAGCTCTGCCTTTCTCTGAAAGAATACAACATTCATGCATAAACTGCAAAGTTTTAATGTTTTAACTTTGTAAGTCCTCAGTCCAACCCTTGGTACTAAACATTATTTGCCATACTTTATAGGGCTATTTATTTTAAGTATAAGTGATAAAACATTTTGAGAGGAAACAAGACATTGTTTACATACTTTGTTATATTATCTGAGTCAAACATTCTTGCAGATATCAAAGGATTGGCTAGGTGTGCAGAGGAGGATTATTTCTCTTGGATATGAATTCTTGTTTTAACCAGGGAAAATATTACATACAGCTGGCTGGGTTCTGTGAGTGCTGCTGAATGCCTAAGTGTGTAATTTTAATAATAAACTCGTAGCCTACAGGAAAAGATTATATTGCTGCATGAAAAGTTTAAAACTGTAATTCATAACCTGATAATGCCACTAAACCCCAACATAGTAGCTCTGGTGGTCATGCTGTGATATTTCTGGCAAATCTAGTTCAGTTGCTTTGCACTTAAGCCCTAATGTCCTAATGTCCTGCCATCTTAATATATCTGGCTGTTTCCAAGGTGCTGCTTCTGCTACAGACTCAGAGGATGGTCATGCTAAGTGCTTGGTTTTGGACTGCAAATCACCTGTCTAGCAGTGGCCTGGGAGTGGCGGTAGCATCAAGTGCTAGGCAGAAAGAGGTTGCTTAAAATATGAAGGGCAAAAAAGAGGGTTCAAGAGAAGAAATGATCTTATGTAGTAAGAGCTTTATGTTTGCATGCTCTCAACAGTTTAGGCTTTACTCTTTCCACACCTTCTGCTCTCTCTCTGTTCAGGCACAGCATCATCCCATGCTTGGAGCGGGGGTGGTGGTACATGTGTTGTTGTTTTATGTTTAGTATGTCACTTTTTAACAAACAAGTTCATACTTGATCTGTTTCTAAAATGTAAAACTTAGCAAATAAAAATGTCTCTCAGCACATGGTACTTAAAAAACAACAACCCTGAATGCAGTGGTTAAGGTGTTCAGCTTTTTCCGTTTAAAAACAATCTTGGGAACATAGTATATAGTCAGTGCTACAAAATATAGCACTACAACAAGATCCTGTGGCATGAACTAAAATAAAAGGAAAACAGCTTCTGTTTGATTAATATGATCTGCCAGTGTGTACTTGAATAGCTTGCCCTGTGTGCTTATTTATACATTCCAAGTAAAGACAGCTAGTCCTAAGAACTGTGCCAGGGAATTCTTCTTGGTTAGATTTTACTTCCATTTGTATAGGATACCTTGCTACCTTTTCCTATACACTTTGCATAGCATTCCGTTTTTGCCACTTGCTCCATAATTCCTTGGGGTGCAGGGGACTGCTTATGTATATACATCTCTTAAATTATTACCTGAAAATCAATTGCAAGCTGTAGAAAATACTGAAATAAATTGTTAAAATATGGAAATATAAACACGTGGTATTGTTTTTGTAGTTAAATGTGTGAATGGAGTGTGTGGTGGAAATATTAATCCTAAGGGCCAATCAACACCCAGCCTGGAATCGTAGTTTACCCACTAGTAGAAAGCTTTGGACTTGAATACTTTATAATGAGAATTTGGGTGCTGGCCCTGGCTTTCATTTTAGATGATGTATCTGTTTGAGGAAGATGCATGAGGTCAAGACTCACTGCTGACTCTTTTGCCTAGGCTGAATGTGAACAGGCTCTGCTTCTGGTTTTGTCATGTAAATCACAGTGCAATGGTACAACAACAGAAATGAAGATGTAATAATATACCACTAGGTTTCTTGGGGATTGGGGCTTCTCTTCCATTGTTTTAAGGCATTAAGACTTTGCAGCCAGTGTTTCCTTCTTCTCTTGCTCTCCCCTCTCCAGCCTACTACAACTAATTGTGCTTGGGTTTTATTCCCCTGCAGGCTGTGGAGCGAATGAAGAGACGAGAAGGGGAACAAGTCAGAAGGTGTAAAGGCTGTATGGTCTCCTTCTACCTTGGGACACTTAAGATTGCTGTTCTATGAACACATGGGAGTAGTACTGACTCAGTGGGAATTATTTCCATCTAAATATGCATGGGACTTGGCTGCACAAGAACTACCAGGGTCTCTGGTCAAAAACGCCATTTATTGTTCTGTCCTACATTTATAAGTGATACTACTTACCAGGATTCATTTCTTACAGTAACAAGCAGAAGCATATATGTTACATTATGCCGAGCATTAAAACACTTTGAAGCTTTGCCTTTCAATAAAAAGGAACCTAAAATGGCCCACGTGTTGGTGGATGTGGCAGCTGGGAAACTGCTAAAGTAGTTCATGCAGCCCCTTTCTCTAGTTGAATAAAAGAGGGGTACAGTGGCACCTTAGACACTGAACAGAATATTATTCCAGCAAAAGCTTTTTCTGAGTCAGAGTTTATTTTATCATACTCATGAAGATGAATTCTCACAAAGTCGAAGTCTGCCCAATATCATTGAAACCCATTCATCTTAGAAAATTGCCCAGGTAGGTGGGTGGGAAGGAGTGATCCAGGTAAGACAAAATATTGGGTTGCTGAAAAGAATACTGACTACTACACAGTTGTTTACATGAAACTGTGATAATTGTTTGGTGTGAAGAGATAAACACTGGACTGGATCCAAAGGTGCTCTTATGTCAGTGGGAACAGCACTTCCATCGGCAGAGAAGGGTTTTTGCCCGTTCCATCCTCTAACTGTAGAACCTAATCAAATATTTTGTCCCTGGCAAAACCCATTAGTTTGCCAGTTACCTCATGCAGCTTCAGGGCTAATTTTGCTATAAATATTGGCCTTTTCGCCATTAAAATGTGTGTGTGTTTTTCTTGGATCTGACATCCACTCCTTACTTGTGCGTAAGGCCCTTTATTTCTCAGAGATGCTGGTCCGTTTCTCTGCCACTCAGCACTGCTATCATTTGGACTTCGCATTCTTCTGGATAGGTAAATATCACCCTCAGCCCCTCATATCCTTGTGTCCACCCCCTCTTCCCTTTTATTTCTTAGGTTCTTCTGTGTTTCGGATGTGTGATTTATTGCTGTGTGTTTAAAATTATTTTCAATAAAACCCCTTCAAATTATAAACAATGCTTCTTTATTTAAGAGTTTTCTAAGGACGCTTATCCTTGTAAAAGCTGGTACAAAGATCATGTACCCCAAATCTCTCACTAGCTTAGACTCCAAAAACTAATTCATCTAAAAACAGACTTCCTAATTGGGGTAACAATGAAAGAGACAGGACATTTCTCTCCAGGCCTGTTGGCAGCCCTAAACAAAAACTTCATTCTAGATGTTAGGGGTGCTGGTTGACTGCTCTTGGTTAGGATGATGGTCCAGGATAATGGTTATATGAAATTTTTAGTGGAGCTAATGACAGGAGATGTCCTCTTGATTGCCTCGAATATTTCTCCATTTTTTGAAATGTAATATCCAGTGGAGTTTGGAAAGATAAATTCCCTTAAGCATGCTGGGGGTGGGGGAGAGAAATAATATAAAGCAATTTGCCATATAAAATGAAAAAGACAGCTTGGCTTTTGACTGAAGCATCCATGTAATGGCTCTCTGGGAATCTGATTCAAAATAAGGAACTGTGTAGTATTTACTGTAGGACTATTTGCTTTCAGTATGCTTTGCTTTGTAAGTCAGATATTCAAAAGACACCATAACTCTCCAGTGCTTTCTCATTCAATGGAAGTCAGACCTTGTATTGCCAAACTAGAACTTCCTACTTTTTGTGCAAATTGACCAAGTAACAAAAAATATTCATATATATAACTTGGCTGTTCAACAATAACCTATACTCAAAAGAGTTTCTATGTCTGCTAGTAACAGAAATGTGCTGGCAACATCTGTATATGTCAGAATATATATTAATAAATTTGGTGTGCTCTGAGTCGTTGAAAAAAATAATGATTTTCTAACAGCAGGGGACAGCAGTTTACCACCAAGAAGACAAATAAGCCCTAAATATAATGTGAAATAATCCAAACTGCTTATAGATTGCTATGTATAGTGTTAGAATACATACTGATTAAAGGTTTGATAGTACTTAAGCTAATCTGCCAATCTTTTTTCTTTCAGTGAACAATACATTTATTTTACTTTGGGAGAGGACAAAACAGAATAAGAACTAATTCTCTTTACAAGTCAAAATTAATAGTAAGAACAAGGTTATTAGAAAATCAGGGCTTTGAGGTTTGTGTATGCCTTTAGCCCTATTCACAAGTTATAGTGAACACACATACAATCTGTGTGCAACAAACCCTTAACTTAAAAAAAATTGAGTAATTCTCATGTTACATTTAATGTATGTACAGCTGAACAGGTAATAAAGCCTCACATTTATCCAGGTACGGTCCCTGGTTTCAGCTGCAAAGTGAACCTGTTGGCGCCTTCATATAGACAGATGTACACATATACATGCAGAATGTACAAGTATTCACTGTAACGTGAACAGGGCTTCTGTGACAGCCTTTCACTCTACTAATAGGGCACAGCAGTGTAATATTGGAAATTGTCAAAGCGGTTATCAGGAAAAGTAGATTTTTAATCCTGTGTGAAAGGAGCAAATACTTTCCCCCATCTTTGCTTATCAGGCAAGGACCAGAGTGAACCTAATGTTTTAATTCCACGCTTCATCTTGTTTATCTCCATAGTATTTTAACTAATTCTTGGTCTAGGTAAGCAGGCAAATATATTGTTGGTCAAAAATGGCCAATTCTTGAGAGCAGTTTGCTCGGGTGAAGTTGATACTTGCAGGCTCCTAGGCTGCATCCACACAGCAATGATTTCCCATGTTCCTTTCGTTATTGCTGTGGATGCAGAGGCATTCATAGCAGCAACAGAGCAGGCACGCCATAGTTTTCCTCACGCTTTTCTTGCCTCAACTCCCCCCCCCCCCCCAGGCTGCTGTTCTCCGCACCACCCTTGAATCAAATTCCAATTTCCTGTGACATCTGAACTCAGGCACTTGATCAAACTGGAGTTTGTTTCATCCCATGAACTTGTACTCTGAACTGTGGCTTAATTCCAATGTAGAATCCTGGTTGTGGAAGGAAACCAAATCCATGTGGTCTGGCAACTGATTCATGTGTGTGGGGCTTCAAAGAAATGAATGAAAAATTGGTGGGTTGGAATTGTTAGGTCCAGAAACATACAAATGGAATAAGTATAATTATTTTATATTCACCTGCTTATAATGAGCTCTAATGAATACCTTCTTTAAGTTACTTTTTCCTGCCTTTAAGCATCCTGCCATGCTCACAGACATAGTAGCTTAAAGAAGTTATTTTTTCCCAAGGTAAATATGATGATTGTGATCTTGAAACATCTACGATAAGCCAGGGAGAATCTGGTCTGAGCAAGTACAAGAAGTCAGGAAGGATGATGTTCTGAGTTCTTGGGGGTGGGGGACAGTAGCCTTCACTGATTTTTAATTGTACAGTCAGGTTCTCATATCTGCAAGCTATTATCATGAATTAGTTTTATGCAGTCACCACATTAGAGGTGCCATATCATAGAGACGAGCTTTAAATTGGGATTGATTTTATTACTATAAATGTAGAATGTGATTAATTCTGATCTGTTGTAATTTATTATGGTTGTTTGGTGGAAGCCGTGCTGAGTCCGGCTTCACCAGGGGAGGATGAGATATAAATTGAATAAAATAAATAAAAATAAAATATTTGGTGGGTTGAATCAGTGTACCAAGTATGTTAGTGGAACCCCTGGCTAACTGGCAAAGGACGCAATAAAATACAGTTATAAACGTGCTACTTTAAAAAGTTAATTTCTAGCTAGTGTATTTGCATCATGTAATACATGGTTGGCCATCTTGCCCAGAGTGGGTTCTCTGAGGCGTACATGGGTCTGTGGGAGGATTCACTATAGCATTTTCACTTCCGTTAATTTCAGTTCCTAAACTGAACTAACTGGGGGTGGAAGGATGATTTATATGCATTTGGAAAGTCCTCTTTTTGCCTTGCTTACGTCAATAGATTGCCATTGATTTAGAACAGGGAAGGAGATTATCTTATTGTCATAGAAGGATGCATCATATATTAAAATTGGCCTTTTCTTTCTGAAAAAAGTAGTCTTCAAAATATACGTGTACCACTTTTGACTCTATACCTGAATAATGAATGAGCATAATACTGAAGAGGAACTTTTCAAGTTCATATATCTATGTATGAAGGGCTTAGCAGATACGGGCAAAATATGTGTCTGTTCAAGTTATAGCATGGTTATACATTGGTTGGTGCTCATTACCGGCATATAATATTGTGTTGGGTTTCTGCTGTACCTTGGTTCTCGGAATCCCAATGTCATTGTTCAATGTTTCCAAAACTTTATTCCAAACTGATGATAAAGAATATTAATGGAAAAGAAACCTAATTCACCCCTTCCTCCTCCTCCTCCAAGGTTGCAGTCAGTAAGCTTCAACTACTGGCTTCAAAGATTTGCCCTACATTATTTCCTTCCTCCCATTTCCTTTCTTCTCAGCTCCTCGTTTTCAAATGACTTGCATATGCGCAACCTTTGTGTGTGTGTGTGTGCAGCTGCTGAGCTCAAGGTTTGAAGCAGCTTGCAACTCACTCTGTGATCCATGTGACTGCAGTTTCCGTTAGTTAGTTCCTTCCGCAAGTTCTAAATTAATCTGATGCTAAGTGGGAGCAAACAGCCAATTTTGCGTGCGTGTGGTGGAGGGTGACAGATAAACGGCAAGATTGGAAGACAATCGGTGGTACAGAATGAGCCTCCCAGAGCTGAGCACGTTGCTCCAAACGGTAAGTACCAACCCCAGAATTTGGCCCTGTTCTTTGCGTTGAGAGAATTGGCTGATGTTAACTGAAAGGAACAGCCGCTCTTTCAGTCTGAACATGTAAACTGCAAAAGACAACATTTGTGTGGATTTGAATTCACTGAGAATATATATTGGTTCCATGCTGCATGATCCTTGGAGTAAGTGACATAGGATGCTGTAAAATAGAAAGTTGGCCCTGAATGATGCTCAGTTGAGAGACAACACAAGGGTAGTGTTTGTTAACATCAACAGTAGCCCATACTTGTGCTGAAAGATACAATGAATTCACCAGCCACTTCTTGGAATAGTGTTCAAGAGCCAGGTGAGAAGGCAGATAATGGATAAAAATACAGACCTGACCCGTGAGGGCAAAGAAAAAGAGAGGCATAGAACAGAGCAAGAACCCAGGGTAGGCAGCTTTGCTAGCCAGTGCCCGAGGGATCTACTAATTCCTAATCTGGTGGTTCTTTAAACATCACTGTTCATTAATATTTTTTAAAGTTATGGAATACTGCAGGTGTTAGTAAGCACTTCCCCTATCCCAGCTCGTCAACAGTTTTGTAAACAAATCTCATTACAGAATCATTATCTGACAGCTCAACCCAAGAGGCAGACTTGCAGAACAGAGTATGCTCCAGCAGTCACCAAAACTCTACATGATGTGGGAAAGCTGTGATAGGATCTTGTGCCAATTTTGCACTTAGTGAAAATGCAGCTGTTAGGAAGGCTTCCAGTTTGACACAGCATGGTGTAGTGGTTAAGAGCGTTGGATTCTGATCTGGAAAACCAGGTTTGATTCCCCACTCCTCCACATGAGCAGCAGAGGCTAATCTGGTGGACTGGATTTGTTTCTCCACTCCTACACATGAGGCCAGATGGGTGACCTTGGGCTAGTCACACTCTCTCAGCCCCACCCACCTCACAGGGTGTTGTGGGGAAGGGAAGGTGATTGTAAGCCAGTTTGAGTCTCCCTTAAGTGGTAGAGAAAGTTGGCATATAAAAACCAACTCTTCTTCTACTCAGGGAGGGGGTGTCTGATGTCCTAAGTGACCTTAAATATAACTGTAGTGTACCGGTGCCCTGACCTGGATGGCCCAGGCTAGCCTGATCTCGTCAGATCTCAGAAGCTAAGCAGGGTCAGCCCTGGTTAGTATTTGGATGGGAGACCACCAAGGAGTACCAGGGTTGGTGTGCAGAGGAAGGCACTGGCAAACCACTTCTGTTAGTCTCTTGCCATGAACCCCCCCCCCCAAAAAAAGGGGTCACCATAAGTCGGCTGCCACTTGACGGCACTTTACACACACACACACACACACACAGCGTACCGGTAGAGTGCCCTTGGGAAGTAGCATATTCATTGCATTCATGGTAGAGCTTAGTGTAATGTTTGCAGTAGGTGCGAGACCTGGTGCTGGCTTGGTTTACATGGCTTCTTACAAGGCTTTAAAGTTTCTAGTATTATCTATGAGATAATGAACTGTAACCCTCCCCAAAAGAAAGGATGGGACTTTTTGACATTTTTTTTTCTTACTATGTCTCTCTTTGCAGGAGTTCTGCTGTTGAAATGGCGTTAATAGCCTTGAGCATCTTCCTGTGTGTAGTTTTCCTAGATACAGGATGGGGAAGCAAGCCTTCAGCCGATCACAGTCTCTGCAAACTAGTGAGTCTTCTGGAAACCCTAAACATTGTTTCTCATTTACAAAAGTCTTTATTAAAAAATATAGATTCAACATGGCATTTTGAGTAAAATGATAACATATTCATTCCATATAACAATCTGATCAACGTGTCACTAGCTGGCAGGAATCACTACATTGTCCCAAGAATTTAGCATGTTTGGCCATTGCCCTTCTCTGTCCATTTTAGGAACATTAAAGAATATTTTTCCAGAGTTTTCCTATGACCCTTTGGTTTGGTGGCTTTGGAGGGTGGTTGAATTCTAGGTAGTCCAATAGTGCTTCTTCCCACCTCCCCGGAAGCCATTGGACACTTGAAGAATTGGTACACAGTTTCAGCAACAGACAGGACTCTGACATATGTAGAGACTTCCTTGTGCCATAGGCCAAGACAGTTATGGGTTGAATGCTCATCCAGGAGGATTCCCTATTTATCTAAATTGGTTTTAGGGGAGTGACTGCTCCTGTTTAAATTGGTTTTAGGGGAGTGCCTGCACCATCTAAATTCAGTTTGGGAAGAATTGCTGCATCATCTTCCCAATGTGTTGTTTCAGAAGGCAGTCAATTATGTCCCGTTGATTAGCTCTCTTTTACTGGTTCTGTTGGATAGGAGCCTCAGTCCACACAGCATAACTGCATGCAAGGACCTCTGCATACTGGGCTGTGGAACAGCTGTGGAGTTATTGCTATTGGGTCAGGGACTCCAGAAGATGGAATAAGATTTGAAGGTAGCTATGAGTTCAAAGAGCTTCAGAAACAGTGATATAATCATATGAGCTGGCGTGGTGTAAGGGTTAGACTGTCGGAAAAGGATTGGACAGCCCCCGGTCCAAATCCCTACTCTAACACAAAGCGCACAGAGTGATTTTAGGCTCTCTTGGTGTAATCTACCTCGCATGGCTGTTGTGTGAATATGGTGGAAACCATGTAAGCTTTTTGGAAGAGCAGTGGGATAAGTGATGGGTTTCTGGAAGTGGTGTCTCAAACTAATCAAGCAAGCTAAATCCCAAATATTGCAATATTACAGATTTTCCCGTGTGTTGAGGTAATTTCTCTGTGAGTAAGCAAGAAGTACATTACACATAATATTTCCTTACACAGCTGTACATGAGTCATCATCACAAGGTATGTGAAGCTTGTACAGGTAGCTGCTTCACTGTGTGTATGCCAGTTAGGTAGCATGGAAAGCCGGCAGATATACAATCTTCACACACCAAGGGTATACTGTGTAACAGAGTGTTCATTCTACGCCCATATAGTAAAACGGTGGGTGGAGTTCCTCAAAAATTCCTGTAATGCTTTTCCAGTATATATATAAGTCAGGAGCCATTTACCAGAATTTCAAAAGCACACAGACTCAATGTGTGGAGGAATACTGGGATCATGCCTCCTTTTTCATATATCTGTTTGCTGAACAGCTAGATTCTGTATATAAAAGCTCTGTCATCTTGCCCTAAGATCATCTGTACAGAGACTATTAGCGATGCAATAAAATGGGGAGGGGCACATTTTATGGAGAAAATTTCCCCTTGCAATTACTGGGAGAGGGGAAACACATGAAACAGGATGAAAATGTCCTGTCATTCAGAGTGGAAGCATGCAGTATTGCCCTTATTCTGATTTGGCTCTATGACGTAGTAACAGAGCCTAATCTGATTGGCTATATGGGTTTGTGATGCTATCATATTGGCTATATGATTGTTCATTGGCTGGATTATACAGTCATGGAGAGGAATCTTCCTCCTTTAAACAAACAGGATTGTGCCAAAGCAGTTGCCAAAGGGACCAGCAAACAGGCACAAAATAGTGCTAAAACCAGTTAAAGGAGAGAGAAAAGGAATTCCAGGTATATGACAACTGTGGCCAAGCCAGGGCTGTGCTCTCTGAGAGGACCCCCCTCCCTCACACTAGTGCATTCCAGTTCCTTACCTTTCTCATTTTCACAATATCCCGGTCTGGTAGGTCACTGACAGTGCAATCCTATGCAAAGTTACTCCAGTTTAAATCATAGGATTGCACTGTAATGTTCTCATTTTGTACATGTTGCGGCTGAGGGGCAATGCCTTGCCAAAGGGTACCCAGTGGTTTTATTAGCTGTGCACAGATTTGAGCCTAGGTCCTTCAAGGTTTAAGCACTTTATTCCCTCTGCCCAGTACCATTTGCACTGGCTTTAGCAGCCTGTTCCACCTTTTGCTGTTCCACAAATCGATTTGGTTTTTTGCTGCAGGAAAAGAGAAGTGCTGATTGCAATCGGAGGCGGCTGGACTCTGTCCCAGCAGACTTGCCTGCTGGGACAGAGGAACTTCTTTTGGATGCCAACAGTATACAGACTGTAAGGAATGCTTCTTTGGGGCAGTATCTGTTCCTGCAGAGCCTCAGACTATGCGAGAATAGGTTGGAGCTCATTGAACCTGGGGCCTTCCTTGCCAGCAGGACTCTTAGTTTTCTCTTCCTGGCCAACAATGCTCTCTTCATGAACTATTCCATGACAGCAGCTGCTCTGTGGTCTTTGCCTGCCCTGAGAAAGCTGGACCTATCAGGAAACCAACTCACTGAGGAGATGATGGCCACACTGATCCAGCAGTTGTCTTCCTTAGAATCCTTGTTTTTGGCCAGGAATGCTATTATGAGGCTGGATGACTCTCACTTCAAAAACTTGCCCCACCTGCAGAACCTGGATTTGCAGCAGAACTACATCTTTGAGATTGAGATTGGTGCCTTCGAAGGTTTACAAGGGCTGCAGTATCTTAATCTGGCCTACAACTACATGCCTTGCATTGTGGATTTTGACCTGGCCCAACTGCGGGTGCTCAATGTCAGCAACAACCACATCGAATGGTTCCTGGCTGCAGAGAATGATGCCACTTTTGAACTAGAAACACTAGACCTTTCCCACAACCAGCTCCTGTTCTTCCCACTGTTGCCCCGGCTAAATAAACTGCAAAGTCTGCTGCTTACACACAATCGGATGAGCTTTTATGGCAAACTTTTCAATGATTCAGAGAGTACACTGCAACTGCAGTCACTGTATGGCAATTCCACCAATGTCACCACGATCAACCTTTGGGAAGAAATCAGCCATGGTGTCCTCTCTTTCCTGAGTTTTCTGGACATGAGCTGGAATCGGCTCCAGTACCTGCCTGAAAGATTTTTTGAAGGGATGGTTTCCCTCACTCACCTGAAACTCAGTCACAACTGCTTAGAAACATTGCACATCCACGAGGGGGAATTGCTAAACTCCCTCGTCCATTTGGATCTCAGCTACAATCAGCTCTTGGATCTACAGATGAGCTTCAGTCCTGGAGTGACTTTACCTAACCTCAGATGGTTTAATCTAAACAACAACAGACTGCGTGGCTTGCCAGCTGAAATTTTTACCCATGCAACAAAGATCACTACAGTTGACCTCAGTCACAACCCAGTAGAGATTTGTGGAAGCGCTGCGAGTGCTGCAAGTCCCATGTGCGTAGATATCAGAAATGCTGGCTCCTTGAGGAATCTCTACTTGGCTGGTTGTAGCCTCAAAGTGTTGGGCAGCCATGTCTTCAGGGGTGCTTCCTTAGTACAGTTAGATCTTTCTGACAATCCAAGTGCACTACTTGCTGGCCTGGTACCTCTGCAAGATGTGGCGCCTTCCCTGCAGGTGCTCTCTCTCAGGAACACCGGCCTGTCTGCTGCAAGCATAAATGTGGACTTTTCTGCTTTTCAGAAGCTCAGAAACCTGGACCTGTCTGAAAACTCTCTGGCCAGCTTCCCTGGGTCTTTAATAGGCTTGAGACTGAGCAAGCTTGATCTCAGGAGAAATGGCCTCCACTCTCTACCTCAACGTGTCATGCAAAATCAGCTTGGGAAGAGTTTGCGTGTGATCTACCTCAGCCAGAATCCCTATGACTGCTGCAGTCTGGGGTGGTGGGATGCCCTTCGCAGTCCCCACACTGTACACATTGCGGACATGAGTCAAGTCACCTGCAACTACTCCTCCAGGTTAATCAGTGCAGCAAATCTACCAGAAACAGTCCTCCAGAGTTGCAGGTGGCTCACAGCAGATATGGTGTTGCTTTATCTGGTGCTGGCTCTTCCCCCTTGCTTAGCTCTGCTGGTTGCCTTTGCCATCATTTTTTTGACTTTCAGACAACGGATTCTGCAAATGGTGAAGCGCAGGTATAGAACGTCCAGCCCGTATTGACGTGAGGGGTGGGGGGAGAGAAGCGAGTCACTGAGCCTCAGGAATGGGGATGGCCAACACAGAAAGCTACAGTTGCCTGTCCATTGGTGTGATTCTAACCACAACGTGCGGAAATGTTTCGATAGAAGCTGCCTTACTAGCATAATTTTTTTTGCTGTTGGCAGGGGATAGGACAACATGCCTGCAGTCTTGTGCACTGAAAGTACAGTACAAGTGAATATTGTACAATATTTTATAACAGGAAATCCCTTACAGAGAAGACAGGAGTAGGAGCCTTATGCTGAGAATTAATCATGGTGAAGAATGAATAAAGGCAACTCTCAAGGAGATATTGCTTCTTAGGAATTTTTATTATCCAAAAGAAAAATTGTTTCCATTTCTGGCCTTTTTAAGACACTAGCTGAAGGGCTTTGGAGGAAGCTTAATGTTAGAGGGTGTACTGTGGGGCTTCTTGTTTTTTTTCTTCTTACATTCCTGAGTTTATCCATTTTTCTTTACTAATCTTCTAAAGCCATCTAAGCACTCCAGGATATTGTAGGTCAACATTGGTGGGGGAGGAAAGAAAGAAGAGGTACAGGTTGCCACATACATTGCAATAAAGGCAAGAATGGAAACCATGACCTAAATACATGTTACAAAGCACTTGTAACTTCCCCTGTCCTGTTGACAGATGTGCTCTGGGAGTTCTAAGCTTAGAACATAATTCTGAGGTTGGCAGAGGCCGTTGTGAAATGGTTAAGAACAGCAGACTCTAATCTGATGAACCGGGTTTGTTTCCCCACTCTTCCACAGTTCTCTCAGAACTCTCTCAGCCTCACCTACCTCATAAGGTGTTTGTAGTGAGGAGAGGAAGGTAGGTGATTGTAAGCCGCTTTGAGACTCCTTAAAGGTAGAGAAAAAAGGTAAAGGTAAAGGTCCCCTGTGCAAGCACCGGGTCATTCCTGACCCATGGGGTGACATCAAAAACCAACTCTTCTTCTTCCTCTTCTTTTTCTTTGGATCAGAACAATGGAATATACGTAGAGAGGGCTTAAGTGACCCCAATGTACCATCTTCCCAAATTGAAAGGGCTCTGGGAGCTGCTATGTGCCTGTTGGAGAAACTTGCTTGTACTGATGGCCACATGTAATTTTCCCCAATGGGTCAAATTGATTGTGGCATAAACTGTTGTCAAATGCATGAAGTATATCATCAGTTGTCAGGTACATGTAAAAATGGAAAACACTGAAATGCAAAAGGTACAGTCCGGGGGCAACACTACATGTTCCATCTACTACTTGATTGCCACAGGAAACTAGCAGGATGGAAACAGTGAGATCCCCATGCGAACTCAATTTAGAAGTGCCACAAAGGCCCAATTTGGATCAGAACCACGGTGCAATGGAAAGAGCGGCTTTTGGAAGGGGAAAAATAAATTAAACATTGTGGTCAATTTCTGCTGAATTGTAAAAAACTTGGGGGAGCTGAATGAAGAATCTTGCAGGCAGCATACCTGCTTATGTTACATCACAGTTTGTTGGCTGCAATCTTCTCTGTTCAACACATCCATTGCTTCCCCATGTATGAAAATTCCTTCTCCAGTGACTGGCTAATAAAGGCAGAGGAGGCCCAGAATTTTGGACACAAGGTTATATTAAAAAAAACACACACACAGGTCAAAAGTCTAGGATAAAACATTCCTGTTGTAGCCATTCTTATCTCTTAAAGAAACATGCCCTGTAAGGCTAGGCATAGATAGAACAGTCGCTCCAAATTTCTACCATGTTATATAAGTTGTTGGGTGCATATTATGTGGCTTTATTGGCATCCTGATGAGAGATCAATTTCATGCTTCATGGTACTTGATGTGGTGTAAATATTAATTAAACAAAGAGAAGAGAGGTTTAAAAAACCCTTGAGAATAAACAGAATTTGTATAAGGGATGAAGTAGAGGATATATCGCAGGTGAGGCACATGTGCCAGGAGGTAAGCAGCTGGTATTGCACCAGTAAAAATCTTAGGCCATTTCTTATAAGAACCACTGGTGAGGAGGTTGGGCCTAAGTTTTGGTTCACCAAGAAAATCTGTCTTGGGCCTTCCTGTTGAAGGAACTGCCTCCATATGAGTATTTTGTTGAGGAATGTGGTTTCTTTCCCTCCCTTGATCTTTTTGAGGTTTTAATAAGGAACACAAAAGCCATTTTTTGTATTTTAAATATTTACTGTTACTTCTTTAAAATGTATTGTGTGTTAGTAAATACCATACCCTGACCTGGATAACCCAGGCTAGCCCTATCTTGTCAGATCTCAGAAGCTAAGCAGTGTTGGCCCTGGCTAGTATTTGGATGGGCGATGTTCAAGGAATAACAGGGTCATGATGCAGAGGCACGGAATGGCAAACCACCTTATGAGCTGTCTTTTGTACTATGCCTATTAAAGGTTATTGAATTCAATTGCAAACCACCTCTGAACGTCTCTTGCAGGGGTGGGGAACGTCAGGCCCGGGGGCCGTATAAGGCCCTCGAAATCATTTGGTCTGGCCCTTCATGGGTCCTGGTAGATCTCTAGCTCAGAAGGATGCTGCCCTGCCTGGATCTCTTGGGCCCAGCTGGGGACACCAGAGCTCAAAAGCGAGTCGCTCTATGTGGCAGACACTCGGAGCCGTCTCCGGTCGTGCCTCTTGGCTAAATGTTTGACCAAATATAGCAGGCTAATTTTTAAGTTGATAATTTTGTATGGCCCCCAAATGATATTATAAATATCCAAATGGCCCTTGGCAGAAAAAAGGTTCCCCACCCCTGATCTCTTGCCTTGAAAACCCTACTGGGTTGCCATAAGTCAGCTGTAACTTGATAGCATTTTCCACCACCACAAATACCATAAGGTTGTGTTGAGTTTCATGAAAGATCCACAACAACTGTGGCAAATACTCAAGTTTCTCCTTCCTGAGTTGGTACCATTACATCTTATCCTTTTTACCCATTGATTTTGTCTGTTTTAGTTGTAGTTGGTTTATTGGATTTGCCCCCTTAGGTAGCTTTCATGCTAATTTCATCTTTGTCTTGGTTCTCTGCTGTTTTGTTGTTCTTGTTTTTATTTGGCTATAGGCTGAATTCAGGTTATTTTTATGATGGGTAATGCTAAACAGTTACACCCTTCTAAATCCACTGGCACTTTAAATCCCATTTACTTCAATAAAACTCCAGTATAATATGTTTAGGATTAGCTGTGCATTTCAGTTAAGATTGAGCTTTTCTCTTTATTGGTAATTTAAGAAACTGGGAATTACTTTGGCCAGGCACATCGTCTGCCACACTGTCACCAAAAGTTTTCTACTTTGCAACTCCACTGAATCTTTGGTCATTTATGCATGGTCGCTTTAACCTCCTTTATTCCCCGTTTCAGCCAGGATCAAAGTAACCCGGGTTGGGGGAAACTGTATGCATTGGCTGGAATGATCAGGGACAAAACTGTGTGCTGATGGAGGCATGAATACAGAAAAGCAGTCTCCCAAGTTCAAATCAAGTCCCACCCCTTTAAATGCTGCTCTGTAATTGGCTGATTTGCAGTACTCACCCTGAGAAAAGATTTCTTTCCCCCCAGACCTAACTGCCACATTAAAAAAACATTTTAAGAACAAAAAACGGAGCAATCTGGAAAAAAAAGGGGGGGAATCAAAACCTCATTTTAAAAAAGCCTTTCTTTTGCTCAGAAAGAGCTCAGAGGTAGCAGGAAGCACTTGAATCCCTGCCTCTTTACACACTGCTTCGTGATTGGCTGTGAGATAAGCCAATCTTCTGTGCTTCCATTGTTTGGCTATCTGCACGCTGCCTTGAAGAGGGGTTTGGTAAAGGGTGGGGCGAAGCTCAACCTGAGAACAGAGTATGCATGCTCTGTGACTCCGGAATGAGCCAGGATGAACTGTTTAATTCGGGCCAGAAAAGGAATGGGAAAAGCCGGGTTCATTTTGCGTTGAAACAGCATCGAGCTTCCAAGGAATGAGGTAACCTGCATACCGAAAAATTTGATCCTGGCTGAAACAGGGAATAAAGGAGGGTAAAGAGACCGTGCATAAATGACCTTTGTCAATCTTTCATCAGGATTAAACCCTTAGGGTAGGGCTTGTTCAGAATAATGCTTAGTTCACTCTTAGCATTACAAACCTAATAATAAAGAGGAGCAGATAATCCCTTTACTGACATCCTAACACCTATGTTTTAGACATGCTTAATTGGTAGATAGAAAGTACTCTGGAATTTTAAGCAGAGAAGGAATTATGCTGTCTGATCCTAGCCATTATTCAAAAGTCAAATTGAAGCCTTCAGAGTACAAGGAATTTTGGTACATAAATGGTTTGTTTCCTACTAATAATAAGCAATGATTATTGATGTATTGCTCAGGTTTAGTTTCTTTTTCAAGATACGAGAGTTTTAAGATACAACTCTGGGAATAAGCTGTGTTCAAGTCCTTTCAGCAACTGGATGGTTGAAGATCATTAGAAATAAGCCTATACAGAACTGAAATCCTTCAGATCATATGCTGTATTGTAAAGAGGGGTCAATGCAGCTCTGCATTTGAAAAGATCAAATAGGAGGGTCCCATCTGAGAAATGTGAGTTA
Source organism: Euleptes europaea (assembly GCF_029931775.1). Classification (NCBI taxonomy): domain Eukaryota; kingdom Metazoa; phylum Chordata; class Lepidosauria; order Squamata; family Sphaerodactylidae; genus Euleptes; species Euleptes europaea. The sequence goes on from NC_079316.1 coordinate 44,827,644, forward strand.
TTATTTGGTGTTAACACCTCATACAAATTTGCCAGGGATACATACTAGCAGTGAAATGAAAAACAATTCACAAAGAGGTTAAAGACCAAAAGACCAGTTTGTACTTAATAGTGCTTTCCACAATAGAGTTTTCTCCCTGGGACTTAGCGCTTTCATGCCAATAGTAAATTTCCCATGAAGGTAGCTGCTACAGAAGCAAAGCTATGGTTGTATTATAGAAAGCTGCCATAACCCTGCAAACAGCGAGCCTGCTATATGTGGATCATTGCTGACTGCTTGAGGCCTCCCTGTGGTAGAGGTTTTTCAGGCAGGAAAACCACATTCTGAGGAAACCACAGCCCATTTTCTGCAATGTGTGCACACTCTGCGGAAGTGTGCGCGCGGGTAGGCAATTTCAACCCAGGTTCCATTTTGCAATAACCAACATGCAGTACAAGTGAAAGAGAGCAAGACACTTTGTGGTGCTCATGTTTCACAAGCCTTAATTGCTTTGTGAGTTAGCCCAGCCTAAACAGATGTTCTCTTCCAGAACAATGTTGAGGTATGCAATAAAGAAGGTTGTTGCCTGGGCAAGTTCACACACAGTTCAACAATCCCTAAAGTGGTTCTACTTGGCACATGCCTGTGCGACTTATTCCATTTGCGTGAAGAGTAAGCAGTAGACAAATTCTCAAGGGCATAACAGTATCATTTCACATTATTGTGTAGTTGCAGTAACTGGCTTAAAGGCAAGCTTAAAGGCAAGCTCAAAGGATCTGCATTTTCTGCACACTTTATTTGTTTTTCTTAAAAGTGATATCCTACCTTACAGTTAAAAAGAAAGAACTCTCTAGGTAGCTTGGTGGGGTGAAAAGTGCTGTCACGTTGCATCCGACTTATGGCGACCCTGTAGGGTTTTCAAGGCAAGAGACATTCAGAGGTGGTCTGCCATTGCCTGCCTCTGCATAGCAACCCTGGACTTTCTTGGTGGTCTCCCATCCAAATATCAACCACCAATCTAAATTTGGCTAACAGAGCCAAATTCTTACAAAGAGCTGCTTTAAAATTGATCTTAATGCCAAACCTCTTGCACCATTCTATGCTTTGAACCTCCTGATCACCAGTTCCTAACTAGAGTTCTTCTTTCCAGTTCTGCTCCTGTTTAACTCTTCACATCCCTACGCAGTTTTGTATACCACAGATTATATAGTTTTTCAGCAACCTGAACAGTATATAATGCCTAGAAATTGACTTTTGAAAAGTATAGCCTTAGTAAATCAGTAACAGTGTACTTTAAATACTCCAACAGGTACAGCTGACAACTTTCCTTCCAAGGTTTGTGGTTATTGCTGCCCCTAAACTTGTTGAGCGGGTACAAGATGCCCTATTTTTTTCAGATATGCTTAACAGTTTCTTTTAATGCTCTTGAGAGAAGCCAGAAATGACTGTGCCTCCTCTCTCTTATTAGGCAGATGTGCTAGCTTCCTCTGCCCTTTGTAGGAGCAACAAAGATAACTGGTTCTCCTTTTGTTCGGGGAAAGGCAGCTTCAGTTCAGGATGTGGTTATGAGTATGGGCATCTGGTGCTACCCAGCAGAAAAATCAGTAGGGGTTTAGGGAGAAATAGGAATGAACTTTGCATTTTATCTGACGAGAGTACACTAATTGAGAGAACCACATTAGTCACAGTGCAAGCTGTGAAAGAAGCCCTGGGAAAGCAGCCGCATAACCATTTGAAACCATGTGCTTTCTGAGGTGCACATGTTCTCCAGTTATGGCTCATTGTGGTCTGATTAGAAGATTGATCTGTCAAAGTAACTAGTGGGGACAGGCTTTTCGGCAAGGATATTGACCAGTTGTCCTTTAGGTGCCTTGCAACCCTTGGCTTTTATGAGCTCCCACGTGCACTTGAGACTGTGACATCAAGTGACGATACATGGGAAGGTACATCTAGGTGGCTATAGTGTGGGCTGTACAGACTGCCTAACTAGCATCTAGTGGTGAGTGTGGGGGGGTAGTCTGTGTCAAACAATACTTGCCTTTTAGTGAGATGCGGCCAGTATTACCAATTCTGTGCAACAGTCCTCTGCTGTGACTGCAGGAAACAGAAGCAACCCTTACTGAAATGCAAAGTTTGGCAGGTACTGCTTTTATAACCATTGACACAGAGACATATTTTTAAAGCAACATACAAGGCTTTTGGGGTCACAAGCCTACTAGGAAAGATGACAATGATATATTGTATGGCAATGCACTCAACAACTACCATCATTCTGATTTAATGAAGTATGTGTGCATACATACTTTCTGCCCAGCCGCAGTTTGTGGTGGAAATGAAAATGGAAACTTCTTACCACAGAGTCAAGTATGCTGGTGGCCTGAGGCCCATACTTCAGTGACCTGTCTTTCAGGCACAGCTTTACTTTGCACAGACATGCTCTTTACCCAGATAAATTCTTCTATCTGGCTAACCTCAGAGAGCTGCCTCCAGGGCATTTACCTCAAAGGTTCTCAGTGGCTTTTTCCTTCTGCCTCATTTTAGTGCTCTCTCTACCACATTACCTACAACCTGATCCTTTTAATTGGAGATGCCAGGGAATGCTTGGCATGAAGACAGTTCCAAATTCAAGCAGATGTTCTACTATTAAACCACAGGGCTTATCTTGATCAACCACTATTGGATGGATTATTCTGGGGAGAACCTTCCACATGCATAATGCCACCAATGAAAAGGCCGTCAGGACCTCTATGATCAATACAGATACTTTTATTTGGGCCTGGAAATGAACAGGCAGCCAATATAGATGAATATCACAGTTACATGCTCCATCCAAGCTGCATCCATGAGAGGGACCATGGCTGAGTGGTAGAGCGTCTGCTTGGCATGCAAAAATTCCCAGGTTCAGTCCCTGGCATCTCTAGTTAAAAGGATCAGGTAGCTGGTATTGTGAAAGATCTCTACCCTGGCTGCCAGCCTGAGTAGACAATACTGACCTTGATGGAACAATGGTCTGATTCAGTATAAGGAGGCTTCATGTATTCATATGTTCACGTATTCAGTATAAGGAGGCTTCATGTATTCATATGCTTTTAGGCACATTCTGAACTGATTTGAAATTTCTGAACATTCAACAAAGGCAGCTAGATCCATTTAGAGCACATTACAATAATTTGTATTTAACTAAGGCAGGGATAATTGTAGCTAGGCCAGCCTTTTCTAGGATAGGGCACCGGTGGTGCGCTAGCCTCCACTGGCAAAAGTCACTCCTAACCGCAGGCACAATCCTAACAATCAGATTCAGTGGACAATCCAGGAGCACCTCAAACTGTGCACCTGATTCTTAAAGGGGAATGCAATCTCATCCACATGACAGGTGAGCTCCCAGGTCATCTGAAGCACCAACCGACAGAACTGCTAGTTTGTTAGGTTTAAGTTTGATTTTGTCCATATACATCCAGGCCATTTTAGCTTCTGCAGCCTCCTTGGAATTTAGTGAGCAAAATGAGCTGTCATCTGCATATTGATGATATTGCAGCCCAAATATCAGATGATTTTCTTGAGTGGTTTCATGTAAATGTTAAACAAGATGGGGAACAAGATGAATCCCTGGGGTAGGAAATCATATCCCTAGATCCATCTTCTGAACCTTCAGGAAATGAGCTGAGCCACTGGAGTTCAGGACCCCACCCAGTTTGATCCCTGAAAAAAATGTCAGGATACCATGGGTACTATTTTTTAAATCAAAGCTGCATTAAATCAAAGGAGCATCCAGGAGAATCAACCGAATTACATTTGTCCACCCCCCAGCAAAATCCATCCATTTGGATGGCCTAAATAATCAATTTCTCCAGGAAAACCACAAGAAAAATTGCTATTCAAGAGCCTGGAATGTTTTATGCTGGCCTACAGTTAAGCATCTGACCTACCAAGTGGGTAGGATAAGGATCAATTTGAGACAGGTCCGTGATAGAGCCAATAAAGATTTTTAAAGAAGACATTGCTCTTCTGGGTAGGACATACGAACGTGAAGGGGAGAGGCTGTTGCTCGGTGGTAGAGCATCTGCTTGGCATGCAGAAGGTCCCAGGTTCAATCCCCGACATCTCAAGTTAAAGGGACTAGGCAAGTAGGTGATGTGAAAGACCTCTGCCTGAGACCCTGGAGAGCCGCTGCCGGTTAGAGTAGACAGCACTGACTTTGATGAACCAAGGCAGCTTCATATGTCCTCTTCTGATTCCTTTAACACGGCCAAGAGTTTCCAATCATTCAGAGAGATATTGATGACCTCTGCATTCAACTGGGCCAGACTTTCCCCTGGCTGCTCAGGAGGGACACAGGTCAAGCAAGTCCATGTCCTCAGATTGCTCCAGCTAGCAGTCAGTTATCCAAAGAAATATGAAAAGATAGAGCTTGAGGCACATCCACAGTGAGATCCAAACCAGCAGAGTCTAAATTGGAATGGATATAAGAATTTTTTTCTGCAAAATATTAGCATACTGGTCATAGTAAGTTTGCCATCGATACTCCCAACTCCTTCTGAGGACCAATGTACAACAGGCTCCTTATCCACTTGGAACTTTTTCTACAAGAAAACACTGCAGAGATGCAATGTCGATGGTGAGGTAAATTTTTTTCACCACCATGATTCGTGGTAGTAATTTTTTTCATTGCCACAAAGTAGGCTCTAAAATGGACTCTAGTCTGTGGCTGGTCGTATTAATTACAAGTTTCTCCCCATCATTGTGCTAACCATAGTCCAACTAATTTAATCAAGCCCAGTTCTTTAGTAAACCAATGGGCCGTTATGGCTCTTCCAGCATGAAGAGGGTTTCTAAAAGAAATTATGTCAACTATGTGGGCCATCTCCTAATTTCAGAGGGAAATCGAGGCATCTTCAGCACTCGGTTCCCCTGATCCAATAGAAATTAAATAATCTGCCTCATTTTAAGAAAGTTGCAGGCTTCCTCACTCATTATAATGTCTAATAAACAACCCAACAGGACCCACATTTTAGAAACTTTTACAGACTGCTCAGCATGCTGCATCATACTATATCCCTTTACTGAAGTAGGTTAATTCTTTCATGCTTCAAGTTGCCTCTGTGTTCTAGCTGGGTCAACAAATCCTTTGTGAGGTAAAGGGGGAAAGATGGGCATACATGGAAAACTGTATAGATGAATTTTTGATGGTCCGTGGTAACAATACCACCAAATAAAAACATATATTAGGAAAACACAACCAAGAGGCTGCAGTTGTACTTCCCCCAAACATACAGATCAAAATCTGCAGTGCTGAAGACAAGAAAGAACTTCTCAGAAATGTAAAGCAAATTGATAACTGGTTAAGATAATCAGGTATGTGGGAGTAGTTATCATTGAACTCATGATAACTATCATTGAATTCATGATTGAACTTTTTCTGAGTAAATATGTGCAATTTGCAATATAACATTTTAAACCGAACTAAGGCATCACAGAATGGGAGGTCATATTACATTTTTGCGACTACCTTTTGGTGGTAAAATATCGATAAAGATCTAATGACATTTTAGGATTTAGTTTCTGTTGATGGTGTGGTAGTCAATACAGTAAGAATGTGAATGGTCTTCAAAGAGTCATTTTCTTTCACAGGTTAATTACATGTCCTGTCATTTCAAAAATAAATAAATAAACTAAAAACAATCACACGACTTCTAATATTAGACCACTATAGATTGTAGTGTCCAAGCACAGCAATGTAATTTATTCCCAATACATTTCATGCCTGAGAAATTTTAAATGATCATGATACAGAGTGCCTACTAAGTACATAGGTTTACAAGAAACAGATCTACAGATAATAAATCATTGCCCTGTAAACAATAAAACATTGTCCTCTGGAGACAACAGAATAGTTTTAATATTTATATACGTGCATAATCAAAGAAGCAATACTTGAAAATTTATCTACCTTTACCTGTCTTTGACCTCATAAACCTGTGTCCACACACATCCTTTGAGTCGAATTCCCTGACCTCCAATCCTGTCAGTAGTGATGGATGAAACTATTTGCCACCAAAAAGACTGTGGTCATTTATGCATGGCTAGGATGTCATTGGTTTGTTCCTCTCATGTTTCATGCTTTTCTATCCTGAGATTAAAAAAATTGAACTCATGGTGAACACCACCCTGCATCAATCCTGCAAAAGTGGAATAGTAGGGAAGTGGTCATCAATTCTGGCACTGCTTTGTGATTGGCTGGTTAAGGGTTGACCTAACTCCGAGGTTTTTCTTTTTTTGTTTCAACACGCACCAGTGGGCACTCACAATTGCTGCAATTCTTTATTTACTTTTGGGACAAAACTGGGATGGGAAAACCTGGGGAAGTTTTGCAACAGAAGCAGGTTGGACCTGCAGGCGGGAGATGACCATGCGTTACGACAATGGAGATTCGCTACATTCGCAGGAGAATCACAAGAAAAATAGCCATGTGTTATTGACCTGTGAAATATTTGTAGAGTCAAATAATATAGAAACCAAATATTATTAGCTCAAGCTCCTTACAAAACGGTTTCAGCTGAATTGGACAAAGTCCACTGCAATACCTTTGAAATATTTGTTCTAAAAACAGAACCAATCGCTGGTGCTATGCTAAATAATTTTCTGAAAGGTATGTACCATTGAAGTCATTTAAACTAAATATGTTTATGCTGAAGGAATTGGAATCACTCTAATAACATCAACCAGCCACCACATCTTTCTGTAACTAACATAAATGCAGATTTTTTTCAACACAATAAAAGCATATCCTTTGTAAGATATATTGGCAATTATTGTAAACAAAGCTTTCAAGTAAGCAGCACATACAAGTGTAATTTGTCTTCTTAATAGTTACTTCTCAGGCACAAAAAAATCCCATGTGTTAATGAAACCATGAGAAGAATTATTTTCAACACAGCACAACATATCTAAACATTAACATTCTCATGACCATATCAGTGGTTTTCCATAAAACAAAGGATGTATGATTTTGTTGGAACAATAATATATAAATGTAATATTTTGTAGCTGATGTTCTTATTCAACTGAACAAAAGAGAAGCACACAAAAGCCAGACAGCTTAATGGACAAAATATGATTTCCAACAAAGTGAAAGGAACATGTGAAACAATAAATAAGACAACTTTACTTCCATTGTTACATATTTTTAAAAGTTAAAACTGAACAAAGAAGTTTTGTTGAGAGTTTTTATTTTTATTTAAGAGGGTGCATGCCACTGTGACCAACTATCCAATAGTAGGTAAACAGCTATTTGAGGCCGGTCACATCTTTTTCACAATCTCAGAAGACTTTTTTTTCTCACCTTGTGAAACGTGAACAGAAAGACATAAGCTTAGATCTCTCTTGATAGTACAACTGAATGGTAAGTTTAGACAAGTTCTGTTGCTACAATGCAACAGTGCATTTTCAACAGTATATGTAGACAGTCCTTCCTACTGTAACAAGACTCCATGAATCCAAAGAACTTGGTTATAGTTCAAAAATCATCATCTGAATCTGCATCCCAGCCACAGGATTCAAGCTCCTCCTCTTGTGGGAAATCCACTTCTACATTGTAGACAAAATCAGGATCATCTTTCTTTTTTCTGTTCTTTTCAAATAGCTCATCCATTATTTTTTTCCTTTTTGCAAGCTCCTTGTCATCAAGTTGGTTTAGGTTCTCCTCAGGGTCAATCGTTACTTTCAGCTGAATTTGTTTTAGACTCTGAGACAAACTTTGTCCTCCCAAATGCCCTCTGAGCAAACTGTGTAACTTTTGCAACTGTTCCATTGAGACCCCTTCCAAATAAGTCTTGTGTCGAGGGTTATTCTTTAGCTGTTCTGCTGCCCTGCTGCAATCTGCACCAAAGGGAAAGTAAAGCAAGGTAACAAAACAAACAAACAAAAAACCCTCCCAAAACCTTTGGCTGCAGATACATGCCTTGTTATTTGTCTGGTATGTATCTGGCAGAATACTAGGAAGCACTTCTGTTGCTGATGAGTCACAGATGCACAACTGCTAGAAAGGACAATACTTTAGCTTAAAGTTTCAAAATGTAGTTGTTGCTGAAAGTCACTGGGACATGAAACCTTATGTGCTGAAGGTTATATTATATTTTGTCCTACTGTACATTGTGTGGGGAAGTACATTGTGTCTGCCCAATGACAACCCAAAGTGGCTTACATTGTTTTTCTCTCCTCCATTTTATATAACTAAGCAATTATACAACTGAACAGTGCAATACTGGAAGGGCATAACTGTAGCAAGTTTGACTGGCTGTACAAATGACAACAAACAAACAGAAGTAAAAAAGCATACATAAATCAGACAGACAAAATATTAACTTTGCTACAAGGTCCCCCAAGAACAATGGACAAAAGAAACAATACAGAGCATAAGATACCTTCACCACTGCTGCTCACAGCCAAACCTAAAATACTGGGGTACATGTTAGGTTTCTGTCCACATACATTTTGTTATGTTGTATAATGGAATTGTCATGGGCCTAGGGGTAAAGATGAGCAAGATAAGGTATAATTCCACCATTTCTGAACCCCATATGAAGTATAACAGAGTGAATAGAATGGTTTTTAGCTGTATGAAGTAAAACGCAGCTGCCTAGTCTGACTGACCTTGAAGATAACGAGGAAGCATAAAATCCTTCCTTGCTGGGAAAACCTACTGAATGGTAATTTATGTTCAGTGCTGAAATTTATATACTGTGATACAATTACCATCCCTCTTCTGTACAGGGAAATGTTTACCCGTCGTATCTCAGAAATCTTAGATTCTGAATGAGATAAAAGGACGGCACTTGCCCTCTGAAAGTTAGAGAACTTTCCTGGCAAGTTCTTGCAAGGCTTTATGGCACCTAAACAGAAGAGGAGGAAGCATCAAGGAGAAGACGCTGTTTCCAAGGCCGAGGAGGTTGATGAGGAGAAGAGAGTGGCTGAAGAAGGCAAGGTCTTGATCAGTAATGATAAGCTGCAACCTGGGATTGTCTTGACATGGATCACTCTCCATCCCCTCCAAGGGATGTAAAACCAAGACTCAGATCATTGATGCTTGAGTGAATTAAGATTCTGAAGTTCTTCCTCTTAGAATGATTTCTAAGACATTTACAACTCATCTTGTGAGACTGAGAAAGGCTTCTTTTAGAGAAGGTTCATTTCTGATAACCTAGTTAAGGCTGGATATCTGAAATGACTGCTTGCAGACTTCTCCATCTAGGATGGAGGCTCTTAATATTCCTACCAACTTTAGAGTGGGGTTTAAGATTATTGGGTTCTCAGTGTTCCAAATATGGATAGATCCATTTAATTCTAACAAGGATTGATGGAGTCTCACTAAAAGATCTAGTCTGGCTTGGCTTTTTAGTTCTTACAAGCATTAAGATTGTAAAGACTCCTGAACATAGGACTAAAAGATATTACTCTGGGATTGTGTCAGAAAGGTCCTCTAATAAACAGAGGGACTTCTGAACCTCCTCAGAGCAGAAGCCAGAGATGTTCCTGACTAAAAGGAGAATCTCTGTATTCTGTGAGGAAAGCACAGCACATACACAGAGTACAGATTCACTTACAAAACTCTCTAAGATTGGCACAGCCAGAGAGACTTTATAACAGAGTCCTACAAAGAAAGGCCAAGTTAAATAGCTTAAAGCTAACACACAGTATATTAATTGGCTTTCACAGAAGCTTTGCATTGTTGTCTGATTCAGACACAGCTATAGATATTCCTGATCTTAAATCAGAGGCCTTTTCATGGGCTAAGAACACTAAGAGATTTCTATAATTTCATGAACTTGGTCTTGGCATAGACTGGAAATATGCTTTAATATAATAACAACTTTTACATAGAACCATGAAACATAGAACTCTAATCTTTGCATATACCAAAGATATGCTCTGCAATGACATGGAAATACAGGAAAGCTTCACAAATCTCCCTAAGCTTTGCTTTAAGCTGGAGAGGTTTGGAAATGAGTAAACTAAGTAAAGATCTTGTAATACAAAGGGTTTAAATATCTTTAACATAAGATCCTTTCAGAACCTTACATATAGGTAAAGAAGGTGTACAGATGACATGATGAGGTATAGTCTGTATTAAGATGTTATGATATTCTAAATGATTTGAATGAAGATGTTTATAATCAAATCCTTTTCCATAGTATTAACCATATTTTATAAGATTTGATAAGATTTCTGTATTTGATATATTCCTGAATGAAATAATATTACAGGTTTAAGGTTTGAACTCTCATACAGAGAAACATAGAGACTGTTAAAGATTGCTTGCTATGTATACACGTTTAAGACTGATGCTGTCTGACTTTATATAATGTTTTAAGACTTTGTAACCATAATACAAGTATATATTATGTGATATAAAATAAATGTGTTTTTGATATAAAAGAGAGTAAGCCACTGTTTATAAATAATTTGGTGCATTTCACTAAAAAGCTTGCATTAGGTGAGCAATGTGATTCCTGCTTACTGGATAACTGGCTGAATAAGATAACATACCACTTCTCAGGAAGAGGTTCTTTCTAAGAGCCTAGTTATTTCAACAGCACGAACCGCAACAGAATGTAACTTTCAAATCAAGGGCTATGACAAATGTATATTCCCTTGGTGGTGGTGAAAAGTGCTGTCATGTCACAGCCAATTTATGGCAATTCCATAGGTTTTTTTCAAGGCAAGGAATGTTCAGAGGCATTGCCTGCCTCTGTGTTGCAGCCCTGGCCTTCCTTAGTGGTCTCTCATCCAAGCAACCTTGCTTAGCTTCTAAGATCTGACAAGGTCAGGCAAGCCTGAGCCATCCAGGTCATGGCATATTCCCTCAGTTATGGGGAAAAGCCTACTTTTTCAACTGAAATGACAGATGCACATAACGGTGAAACACTTGCTCAGCTGATAATTTTGCTTGCCTCTATCCCATGCTGTTTACCATTTTTTAAGTGCCATATGAACATTTATTCATTTATCTGTGCACTGATCACTTTACTGATAAAAAAGGGAAGTAAAAAAAGGCTAAACTGCTCTGAGAACTTCTGGGAGCAGTTTCTTGGTGCCATCACAGGGGACCAGCCAATCAGAACCATTACCAAACAACTTCTGCAACCTTGCAAAACTGTGATGGATAGAACTGAACCCTAGAAAGGAATAGATATGATAAAGCTGAAGGCAAGGATACTTATGGATTGGCCCATCTCTCTGTACTTTTTAGTATTTATCTTCTCTCTAGAAAAAATTTCAATATGGGAACTGAATGGGTGAAGTAACATTTTTCCAAACATGCAAAACAGTACAGGTGCTGTATGTCATAATGTTTGTTAAATGTTAATTAAGTGTTAATGTGTAGTATCAGTATATACAGTATCTATGGACTATCTATGCTGATAATTCTTTTCCCCCTGTAAACTGGCTACAAATTTAATCTGCTAAACAAACAGCTGTAGCAGCCATGATTACAGATACCCATTTTGAAAAGTTACTGTTTATAAACCAGCAGAATAAACATGCAGTACCTGAGTATTTGGAGAAATTCCGAACAGGCATGATGCGCTTCCGTACATTATTCTTGAGCTGGTCTTCATAGATTAAAATAATAGATGGGGGCTGCAACTGAATGCCACACTTCTTTGCAATGAAAGACATCCCAGTTCCTACTATAGCTTTAGTCCAAAAATATCACTCTCATGTGTAATCATGTAGTAATCTGAAATAAATTTGTTAAAAAGAGCAAAGATAGGGCAAAATTTAAAAGGACGAGGAAATTCCTAATGCTGTATTTAAAAGGCATCATTCAAAAAAGGCTTCAGGGAAAGAATTTTTTTTAATGCCATCTTAATCACAGCTGGCTTCAATGAGGCATGCTTAAATGTTGTGCCAAATTAAAATACCTGAAAAGCAGCTGCTGCAAACTGTAAATGTCAGGCAGTATCTTAACTGTCTTCAACAGGACTAAACAAGTCACAACACAAGTTTTGTTCCATTGGAAGGTTCACATCACACTTAACTAGGGTTGCCAGCTCCGGGTTGGGAAATACCTGGAGATTTTAGGAGTGAGCCTGAAGAGAGCCAGGTTGGGGGAAGGAAGAGACTTCAGTGGGGTATAATTCCATACAGTCCACCTTCCAAAGTGGCCATTTTATCCAGTTCATTTGGAGATCAGTTGCAATCCCAGGAGATCTCGTCACCACCTGGAGGAGGTTGGCAACCCTACACTTAACTGCACACAAAGCTGCTATTGTATCATCTAGACTGGATTTATCTTTCACGCAGCTGTTTACTCCAGAGACTTATCTGCTTTAATTAAGTTTATTTCTGAAGCGAGGTCTTAGAAGTTCAAGAGTTCTTGATCTTGCATTCGATCGTTTACTTATGTCTTGGATTTGCGGGGTGGGGGGAGACCAAAGTCAGAGCTCCGGCCTAGTTATTTGACCGTGTTCGCACGTACAGTAGGCACTACAACAAGTTTATTAAAAAAGCAAAGAAAAAAAAGGCCTGCGATAACAACCCCTGCAGCTTCTTCACGAACGGCTTCGCCGAAAACTCTCTCTTCTTCCTTGGACTCATCAGCATAACGACCTCTCCGCGCCGTCGCCATGTCAGGCCCCTTAGTAATTCCGTCTATTCAAATGCCCGGATGAAAGAAAAAAGAAATTGCGAAGAAATATCAACCTCTTACTTCCCTTGTTTGATACCTTATTAATATAAATTTGCGGTTGCCACAGAAGAGCTCTGTCTTACTGGCAAGGTCTTTCCAAGCAGGCACGCGTAAGACGGCCCCCTAGGAGGGCCTTGGACGTGCGCGGAAAAGGCGGCGCGTGTTTGACGTAAGGTCAAATCCGTCAATATGTGAGAGGCGACGATTGTTACCGCAGCACAGTAGGGCAGGGGCGTCTATTGCCGTGAGGAGACGTCTGAGGTTATCGTTTGGAGCCGCTTCTCTTGGTGGAAAGATGCTCTGACTGTCCTCGCTTTCAGATTAGTTTGCTGTGAGTATTTAGGAGAGAAGGACAATCTTGTCTCTTCCTGTGCGTGGAAAATTAGTTTTTTGGTTCCTGTAGGTTATCCAGGCTGTGTGACCGTGGTCTTGGTATTTTCTTTCCTGACGTTTCGCCAGCAACTGTGGCAGGCATCTTCAGAGGAGTAACACTGAAGGACAAAAATTAGTTTTGTTTAATGAATGCTGTCAGATCGATGATGCGAAAGTGCTTGCACCACGAGAAAGAAACGTCTATTGATTTCAGTGCACCTTGTTTCACTCCAGTTTTTTTTTTAAGGATTGCAAGCCGCCTTTGTTGGGCTCCACACCCTAAATATGTGTAGATTAATCTTGCGCAGATAATGCACAAGGATAATCTTGTGCAGATAATTCACAAGGATGGTGCATAGTTAGAATAATGTAATTACATGCACATATGGCAAATGGCTTGCTGTCACAGAGTGAATTATATCAGAAGTGTATATGTTATATGAGATGCGCACACAAAAGCTGGGAATTTTATAATTAGAGTACCATCAGCACTAGTGTGAGCACCTGTGTGTGACCTTTGATACATAGGCAGAGTGCTGCACGCTGCAACATGCAAGCATGTCTTGTTTTCCTCTAAGGAGGAAAAGAAGTGGGAACAGGCAGGACTACTCTGCAGACCTTCCTGCAATATTTATATGATCTCCATGATGAATGTGAAGTGAACAGACAGGATTCATCTTTCTTTAGTCCCCTCTACAGGATGTCATATCCCTCCAGTGCTTTCTTCCCTGAAAGATATGTTGCTTTCTGATTTTGATGGATTCAAATGGGAGGATATCTCCTATTGTCATATAAGAAGTGTTTAATGCCATCTAACTCCCCTTACCTGGTTGCAATGCACTGACTATTAAGAGTAGAGTATTTGCGTGATTAAATAATACTGAGGATGTGATGTTAGTCTTAATTTTGTCACAAATATGAGATCTTGGAGACATACAAATTAGGGTAATGGCATAAAATGGTTAATTGCAGGGCCAGTTTGAACATAATACTTTCTTTTTTGTATAATGGTCATTTTCATGTTTGAATGTACGTCTGGATCTTGGAAGGCACCAGTCCTAGATTGAGAATTGTGTTTAAAGGAGCTTCTTAACAGGGAAATTTCATTTGCTCTATCATTGAAAAGTTCCACATTTCTCAGTATTCTAGCACAATTTAGAAATGTGGAGACTCCAAGTTAGTACTAAAGCATGCTGACATAATCGTGGGCTGAAGATATGTGGGGGATCAAAACAATTCATAGGATTTGAAAGAGCCAGCGCGGTGTAGTGGTTTGGAGTGGTGGACTCTGATCTGGAGAACTGGGTTTGATTCCCCATTCCTCCACATGAACAGCAGAGGCTAATCTGGTGAACTGGATTTGTTTCCCCACTCCTACACATGAAGCCAGCTGGGTGACCTTGGGCTAATCACAGTTCTCTTAGAGCTCTCTCAGCCCCACCTACCTCACGAGGTGTCTGTTGTGGGGAGAGGAAGGGAAGGAGCTTGTAAGCCAGTTTGATTCCTCCTTAACTGGAAGAGAAAGTTGGCATATAAAAAACAACTCTTCTTCTTCTCTCCTTTTAATGGGAGTAAAACAGTAAAAGGTTGGTCTAAATTGAAAAATTGCAATTTTGACAAAAAGAGCTCTAAACCTTGTGTAAATCGCTGCTAGTCATATCATGTGATTTGGCTTTTTTCTTGCAGTTTTATTTTGAGATGTCTCAGTGGAAAAACCATGTTTCTTTGGTTTGGAATCTTCTCATTTTGGATATGTTCTTTGTTTGCATGCCAGAGCACATATGTAAGTTGAAATCTGTTTTTTTTCTATAGCTACTGAGCAAACTGCATAAAGCACTAATTTGCTAGTGTGCTGAATGTATTGTTGTATGGTGCTGAATTATAGGATAGTGTAACTTTTATTTAATGTGTTTACATTCATTCACTTTATTTATGTGATAATTTTAACTGACCATACTTGCATTGCATATTCAGTTTATTTGCATTACTATAAGTGTTTTATGCTGTAGAGCAGTCCTGATGAAGTCTGTGGTTAGATTCTATGCATAGACTAAAATAGCCTTGGAGACTAAGTACCATAGGTGTGGACACTTACATCCTGCTCTGGCATTCCACACTTTCTTCTGCTGATTTATTTATTTACTCGATTTATGTCCTGCCTTTCTTCCTAGTGGGAATAAAAAATGGCTTACATTGTTTTTCTTTTCTCCATTTTATCCTATGAAGATAGGGTGAGAATGTGTGATTGGCCCTAGGTATTCAGCAAACTTCCATGGAAGAGTGTGGATTCAAACCTATGTCTCCCAGATCCTAGTCTGACAAGTCTAACCAATGTACAACACTGGCTCTCACTGGCTGTGAGATCCTTCTCTCTGGTCAGAGAAGTAAAAAATGCAGTCAGAGCTTTGTTATATTTTCTTCTTCAGGAAGACAGAATGGAGGTTTCTGGATGCTGTTAATCTGTTTTTTCCTCTGTCTCTCTGCAAGAACACAGATAGAAATGCAATGGGTGCTGGAGGGCTCAGTATTCCCTCTGGTTGGAGGCAGAGGAGAGCAGTTAGCAGCTAGGTCTTATTTATTTTCCTCTTGGTTCAATATTTGATATGCAGATTTCAAATTAAAACCAAATAACATTGTTAAAATGTTGGTTTCAAATTAAAGCCAAGTAATTTTTTATAAACTTCACCAACAAAGATGTCTGCTGTTCATACCCATCAAAAGCCCTGGCAAACAAACAAACCACCTGAAGATCTCGAATGAAGGGGTTCCCGTCACCTCTTCACCCATTCCACAGAGAAGGGGCCATGATGGAAAAGGCCAGGCTTTGATGCCAAGCGGGCCACCCTAATTTGGGGAAAAGCCAGAAGGTGTCAGTCTGAAGGATATAATTGAGGAACGTACTGGAGACATTTGGGCTCCAGGCTGTGGAGGACTTTAAATGTCATAATGAGCACTTTAAATTGAACTTTGAAACAAACTGGCAGCCACTGTAACTGTTTCAAAATAAGCAAGATCACCTCATTATTTCTCCCCTAGTGGAGAAAAACATGACAGAACTGTTGTGGCTGCTGGAATTAAATACTTAAATGGTGGTGGGCAGGTTTGGGCAGGTGCCTCTTAGTTACTCTTGCAAGCAGCAAGTGATAAATTGCAAGGCTGGATTTAAAAGTCTGTTGTCTGCCATCACTTCAGGAGGTAATTTCATTTAAACTGATTGCAGTTTATTCTTTAATCTCTTTCATAAAGGACACTGTAGTCACATTTTTAGAAGAATATTCAAACTTTATATGCACTGAAGTAGCCTTTTCTGTTATTACAAAATATGTCAGTATTCATGATAATATTATCAGTATTCATGATAATAAAAGATATTTTGTGCTTTGCTTCATCTTACAGGTGCGCAGAATTCTTGTCCAGAGGTCATGCAATGGCTTTTGAAAGATGGCTTTCACAGGTGGGTTTAGGACAACCAGATATTAGATGGTGCTTCTGTTGTAGTGGCTATTCAAATACCTAAAACTTGGGCACTGTACAGCTATTGTGCATTCTGAACTGGATAGGGACTACTGAGCTTCAGTCCTCTACTAGTAAAGAGAGGACAACAATGCTTTATTGGGTGAATGAGCAGGGATAAAAATAGAACGTAAAATCTTATTTAATAAGTGCATGTTCAGAAATTAGTTAAGTGAGGAGGACTGCAGCCCTAGAATACAAATAGCAGAAGTATAAAATACAATTTCAAACTCTTAACAGTATTATACATGCAGAAGATAAACTGTTCTTTTGAGACTGTTTGCTTGAAATATATGGCATGAATTTATCGTGCATTGAAAGAGCTTTTCTTTTGTCTTTTTTTAATGTTAAGAGATCTCCTGACTAGGGTAAAACTTGGTACAGTTGATGAAGGCACAGGAAACTGCATGGTGGCAATTAAAATTCACCTTCCAAAAGGATTATATGTGGACCCCTATGAACTGACATCTTTAAATAAACACAATATCACTGAGGTATGTCTTTGAGTGGGAGGGAAGTTGGCATGGGATAGCCCGATCTCGTCAGATCTCAGAAGCTAAGCAGAGTCAGTACTTGGAAAGGAAGACCTCCAAAGACTCTGCAAAGGAAGGCAATGGCAGACCTCCTCTTCTTAATCACTTGCCTTGAAAACCCTTTGCAGGGGTTGCCATAAGTCTGCTGCGACTTGACGGCACTTTACACATACATGATTTTGGGTTGATGTTCAGTCAATGGCACATAATTTGGAAAAAAGACACAGAATGGCTTGCAGTGGGTATATTCACAATTATACTTCCAATGGTATGCTATCACTTAGTTCTTGTTGAAAGCAGATAGATTTGTGCCATACCACCGTAAGTAGCCTAAACTGGATTTAATCCAGTGGAAGTGTATGTATTTGATCTTTCCTTGAAGAACATTTTATTTTAAATGTTTAGGTTTTTGAGGCTGAAGTAACCTTAATATCTGAAATATTTCTTATCTTGAGCATTTGTGCTTCATGGAAGTGAAAATCTCCAATGCTTGTTTTTTGTGAAAATATCTTCAATTTTAGGGGACAATGCCCCCAGTTTTGGGGAAATCCACAATTGTTTATTAGGTTTTTATTCATTAAACCTAAATACTCTCTTGTGAGATTTGGTGAAGAAAAATTTATTTCTCTAATTTTTTAATTGAAAATTCAACATGTAAAGAATTGGACTTCTATCAGGTGAAGACAACTGAACAGCAAGGTTTTGAAATCGCAGAGGAGAGTTTTATTGAGCATGGTGGCTCTAGTGTTGTGCTTCTGGGATCATCGTTTTACAGTGCGATCCTAACCAGGTGTACTTGGAATCCTGCTCAGATCTATAGAATAGGGCTTCTTAGGATTGCATTGTTTAATATGCAAATAAAAAGTGGTTGCCTTGAAAACCCCATCAGAGGTTGCAATAACTTAGATGTGGCTTGATGGCAAAAAAAAAAAAGCCATTGAAGATATGAGCTGTGATATCAGAAAGCTGAAATAAGTGACTGCTTTGAGAATTTTGAAAGATCTGCATATCAAATATTTGACCTTTGACGCTTTTGTCAGTTTTCACCTGAATGGTTACTTGCATTGTTAAAGGCACAAATACCAGACTGGAATTAGCCTTGGGGCTTTTCAGTGAGATAGATAAAAGCTGGGGCTAATTGTGCTTCTAATTATGTTTTTGTTCTTTTTGTTCAGGCTTTGGTGACTGTTGATTATGTAGATTTGGAAGTTCCTGAATATTTAGCCACTGAAATTGCTGTTCTCGTTTACATGAAACCTGATCCTGAATGCTATTACTGTTTTAGAGCAATATTACCTTTGCACTGCCGGTATCACCAGCCAGCAGAGGTTGATGGAACAATCTCTGCCATACTGAAGAGGCCAGAAATATTGATTCATTGTCAGAAACGTAAGAAACACTGACCTTCTGCTTTTGGGAATGAGGAAGGGGTAACAACTGGAACAGGAATTAAAAAGAAACCTTATAATTATAAATCGGGGGGGTCTTATATTTTGGTAGAACGCGGAAGAGACCTAAGCAGGTGCATTCTGAATTGAGGAATGTAATGTAGTACTTAAAATCTAAAGTTAAATGATTTCCAGAGTATTCCCAGAGTTTGATTTTTGTGTTTTTCTTCTTTCTCCTAGCCTTCCTACCAGCAGAATGTTTGAAAGAAACCAAAATAGAAACACCATGTTCCCTGAAGAATAAGCATAACTGCCGTTGGGATAGCGTGAGGTTCCAAGCTGTGCGTTAATCCTGAAATATATTTGTATATTAAATCTCCCTAACAATTCTGAATTAATTTATTTCAGTCCTTTGACAATAGATTAGATCTAGACTAAATTGGCAATTTCGACTGCTTCCTACTGCACACATCCCTCATGCTATTCCGCAGGGTCACTCATCCCTCAAGAGCAGCATTTTGTGTAGGTCAGTGGGCTGTAGTGGGATGGGGGAGGCCGGAAAATTCCATTCTGTCTTTGGAAAATCTAGTTTGGATCCAACCCAGAAGAAGTAACTTGGGCTTGGATTGTGTACCTTTGTTCTGGACATTGTGGAGGCAGTCCTCCTCTGCGGTGCTTGCTTTCTCTGGTGTTAGGCATTTCTGTTTGCACAGTTCCTATGTTTTTCTGTAAGCCCAAAGTGCCTAGCATAGAGATGGCAAATGCCACAGTGGAGGACTGCCAATGCAGCACTCAGAGATATGTATGCTTGGGGCAGAAGTATAGGATCCAAGCCCAAGGATACTACTTGTGCACCAGTTAGGCTGCTTCACACTGACTTGTAGCCCAAGTTTATCTATATGGACAACCTGATTTATGGGAGATATTTCTTTTTAAGTATTAAAGGAGATTGATACAAGAAACCTTTTAAAATAGTGCTGATACAGGGAACCTTTTAAAATAGAAAGTGCTGAAACAGATGGATAGGCTGCAATAGTTAGGCTAAAAGCCACTTGAAAAAAAGATAGTGTTCAAATGTGAATTATGTGAAATAAACATGGCAATTACAAGTTTATTTGTATTTTAATTTCCATTTTTCTTTTAGGTAAACCAAGAACTGCAATTGCAGATACCAGTTGGGCTCAAACATCACCTTGCCTTAGTATGCACAGGGACTCTTGTTACCACTATATTATGCTCTGGCCTTATTCTTTTAGCTTTATTCAAGCATGGAGACTTCTTGTTTGTTCAGAGCTCATTGTGAAATGAAACAGCACTTTATTATTTGAATCATCATAGAAAGACTGACTAAACAGACTGACCAAACAAGATGTGGCAAGTGAAGAATAGACTTGTTATGATTGGCACAGCATCATTATTTGGGAGCAGGCTCAGTGCCTTTTACTTGACTACTGGTTTTACACTTGCCTGATTGTATTGGTTCTAACCTGTTTCTCTAGAATTTTATACAAGCTTTTTGAGTAGTCTGATCTGGTTTATCAGACAAGTATAAAACTGTTGTGTACTTCAATTGTGTTAAAGAGAAAGCTGTCTCCTGGGTTGAACCATCTGATAAAGCGAGCTCTGACTCTTAAAAATTTATGCTAGAATAAATTCCATTAATTTCCTAGGTGTCACTGGACTTCTGTTTTATTTTTCTGCTATGGACTAAAATGGCTACTAATTTGAACTAATAAAACCTGACTCCCTGCCCATTACAGGTGTTAATTAGCATAACTAGTGAATGGTCTCTGAATTTTCCCCAATAAGATTTTAATTTTGCATTATTAAAAGCTGAAGATTCTGTTACTATTACATTTCACTCTGTGCTTCCTACATTTATTATTGAACAACTATTTGGTTGTTTTTTTCAAACCGCCTCCTACATAAAATTAATGCAAAGTGAGAATCTACCCTTAGCACCTGAATAAGTGGACCCTAGTCCATGAAATCTCTTGCTGCTTTGTTAGCTATTTGGGGAGATAAGGCAGGTTATAAATCTATTTAAAAAATAAAAGCTTATGCTGGGGGTAAATGTTGGTCTTTAAAATGCCACAAGACTCCTGTTTATTTTTGCTTTATAAGCAGTTTTGCATCATGCAGAATGGGGAGATTTCTTTGAATATCATAAAAATTATCTGATTAATAAAATTAATTTTATTAAATAAATTAATTTTATTAATGTCTAATAGAAGTCAATTACATAGGGAAAACTGAATTCTAAGTGGAAATAATACTTTTGAAGGAAGTTTCAAATGTTCACTTTGTAAACCATATGTTGTATTAATTTGAATCCCAGAGAATGACAAAGCTGATGGAATTATTCCAAGTACTGAAAGAACACTTGGAAAATCATTAGTCTTGAAAATGCAAGGAAACATACAAAGGAAATTGCTTCATTAATGGAAAAACTGAGCAGTGCCAAAGATTACTAATTTTTTTATGCTCAACAAACTTCATGAGTCATTAGGGGGCATTAAGTGGCTGCTAGCATGTAAAAATAAAGTTAATAAAGAAAGATTTGCCTATCTCCCATATTTATGGAGGGAGGGTATAAATATTTATCTAAAGAATAAATAGAGTTGGAAGGGACCACCAGGGTCATCTAGTCCAACTCCCTTCACAATGCAGGAAATTCTGAACTACCTCCCCCCCCACACCCCCAGTGACCCATACTTCATGCCCAGAAGATGGCCAAGGTGCCCTCCCTTTCCTGATCTGCCTAAGGTTATAGAATCAGCATTGCTGACAGATGGCCATCTAGCCTCTTCTTTAAAACCTCCAGGGAAGGAGAGCTTACCACCTCCTGAGGAAGCCTGTTCCACTGAGGAACTACTCTAACTGTCAGAAAAGTCTTCCTAATGTCTAGACGGAAACTCTTGATTTAATTTCAACCCGTTGGTTCTGGTCCAACCTTCTGGAGCAACAGAAAACAACTCGGCACCATCCTCTATGTGACACCTTCAAGTACTTGAAGATGGTTATCATATCCCCTCTCCGCCTTCTCCTCTTCAGGCTAAACATACCCAGCTCCTTCAACCTTTCCTCATAGGACTTGGTCTCCAGATCCCTCACCATCTTTGTTGCCCTCCTCTGGACCTGTTCCAGCTTGTCTAAATTGTGGTGCCCAAGACTGAACACTTACAGGGCCTGTAAGACCGAGCTTTTCTGCCAGGCCTATAGTTGAAGGCAGCCACAGATATTATATCTGCTGACCTCCCTATCCCTCCCCCCTTCTTACAGTTATGTTGGATTGACCTGAAGGGGTGGCCTGCCTGCCTGTCTTGGCCAATTTGATTTAAATTTAGGCGCCATCCTGGGATTTTGTTTGATTTTAATTGGGATTTTATTGTTTTTAGTATTGACTTGATGAATGTTGATGTTTTTTATGCTATTGATGTATATTTTAAATGTTGTTACCAGCCTTGAGCCTGGTTTTGGCTGGGGAGTGCGGGCCACAAATCTAATAAATAACCTGAATTCATACAGAGAGGTTATATCTCAGTTGCACAGCTCTTGTCTCTTTTGGTATTCTGTCTGGGCTTTCATCAAAATTTCATTAAAAACATGTTTTGTGACTTTCTGCACTCCTGGTGGATGATACACTGGCCTTTTGTGCTCCTTGAACAAAGTGCTGAATGACGATAGCTGAGGCAATGCTTTAGTGACTACCTCAGTGTGAAGACTGCTCTGCATCTGCTTGGGGGAAGGGAGCCCTTAAAACAATTGCAGAGGGATTATTTTTGTTGCTCATTATCCTTACATGAACAGCTGTTGCATGTGATGACAGGTCAGCTGTGAACTTCTGTGTGCCTTATCCTTGGCTTCTTTTAATGTAAACTTCAGAAAGCTTTGTATTTTTGCATCTGTACCTACTTATGCATTGAAAGGCAGTCCTTGTCATCATGTCCTCAACCAGTTTCAAGTTAAATATATTACTTGTGGTAAGACTTTATTTAAGGCATTAGATACATATGAGTTTTGAACTGCAAGCCCAAAATAATTAAGTGAATAGATGGGTGACAAAATGAAAGTGGTGCAATTTCATGTGACAAATGAGAAAAATGATCAAATAGTCCAAATGTGAGGGGAAGCAGAGGCTAGTAATAGATTTTTAACAGTGTGGTATAAAAAATCTTTTCTGAATAGTTCGCAAACATGAAGCTTACATATCACTAATAACATATATTATAATTTGTTGGCATTATTTCTACTAGTAGAGATCATTTCAGAATACTAATTATTTTTATAGGGTATCTTCAGATGATTTCTTACACAGAGGTAGTTTCCAGATAGAATTTCATATTTATTGTACTGTCAAAAGTACAGTGCTACTGTTTTCCTCATTGTGAGCACATAAGTATCTCTGTTGGATCCATTTACGGAAAAGTAGCATACAAAGTTGGATTCAGACCAATTTTTCCCACAGTGGAATGGAATTTCCTTGCTTTCATTGCAGCCCACTGATAAAATACTGTTCCTGGGGGATACGGAACCTTGAGGAATAATGTGAAACCTTGGGGACCTTGAGGAATAACGTGAGGGCTGTCTGTAGCAGGAAGGAAGAAACTGCCAACATAGTCTGGATCCAGCCCATATTTTCCTATGTGAAAATCACTTCTGTGCTGGCAAAATATATCGTGTGATCTGTGCCCTCATTGCGTAACAGAATAATGGAGCAATTCATTCAGCTTCTTTAACGTGTACTGCTGAGTTGCAACTTGCTACAGTACTGATTCCAAACAAATGTTTAGATGTAACAGTGAACTATAGTTTGCCACAAACTATAGCTATCTTACTGCAGGGAGGGAAAGAGGATTGTCCCAGTCTGAGGATGTCCCAGGCTCATGTAATAGCAAATCATAGTTACTTGTTAAACCAGAGCCATGCCTCTATGTTCTCTGACGTGGAAGTATACAGTATCTATAAATAACATTTTTATCTTGCCTTTTCCCTGAGGACCTAATGACAGCGTCCACGTTTTTCTACCTCCATTTTATCTTCACAACAAACTAGTGAGGTAGTCTAGGTTGAGAAACAGTGATTAGATACAGCTGCTCTGTTTCAGTTCTTTAAATTGTGTATTGTGAATGCTACTGAAAATTAAAGAAGTTCAAGTGGTAATTGTGGAATATTGGTTTTGTGGAATATTGTTACAGAGTTTACTGGCAGATCTAGGAGGGTTAGTTTTTTTTAAAGGAAAAGCAGCTGTTGTAAGGAACTTGAGGTGATATGAGAGGTCAGAGCTTCAGGGCATGTAAATAGTTTGGGAGTTAAGTGCAAGGATTCCAGCTGTCAAGGACAATATATAGAGCTGCTCCCATTCTTTTTTGCTCCTGTTCCAAGTTCAAGTCTTGTGCAACATCCTCCTTCCCAACAAATCACTATCGCATTAACAAAAGGACCATAGACAGTTGCTAGGGGGTGATGGATTCTGCTAGTACCTGCAAGTCAGAGGCAACAATCTTTTTATTGACAATTTGTGGTTCATTGGATGCCCACTTTTACTTCTCAGCTGGGTTTATGTTAGGGCTGAGGTGAATAAAATGCATTTTTGGAGTGTGAGATTAAGCTATCTGAGACTCAGACTTTGTTATTTTATATTGCACACAAACTATTCTTTCAGAGAGTGCCAGAAATCTCTCAGGAACTTGGGCTCTTTAACATGCATACAGTTGAATGAGCTGTGACCTTAGAAACACTGGTATGAATGAGTGTGTTTTCTTTAACTTGTATAAAACGAGTGACTGAGAAAACAGATTAAACAGAGATGGTGCTATGGATAGGATAAAAGGAAGCATGTGCCCCTCTGGAAAAATCACCCTATCCCTAGGCTGGTTTAGTGTAACTAGAAGCAGTAACTGGTGCCTGGAGCTGGGAATGGCTGCTACAGAAAGAGCAAACAAACTGTTTTGCTTTTTAGCTGGGCATGCAAACTAGAGTTTGTCTCATGGGAATTTTTTGGGCTCCTCCCTCAAATATTTTTCCTATGTAACTATCTATTTGGGCTGTTTACATGCTTTATGGTCATCATTGGAGAAGGGTGTGTGTACTGCTTTCTCTAGATTAGCAATGACTCATGGATAGTGATTCACAGTCAACTGTATTTGGCTTGCAAAGGCCAGTGAATACAGTCTCGTACGCAGTGAAACACACCTAATATGGAACGAGTCATTTGCTCCAGGCCTTTACTTTCTCCACCTTGACTAGCTCAGTAGAGTTCCACAAGAGCTACTAAGTGTATTAGTCAACACGAGACTGCGCTTTCAACACACAAAAACCATATCGCTTCCAGCGAACCGTAATGTTTGCTGAAGTCTTTTCTTGAAGGGTTTTCCTCCTTTTCCTCCGGTTAGTAAATGTGTCAACGCGGTTGCTAAATTAACCGTTGAGTAGTCCTAATAATGACTAAGTTGTAAGAGGTAATGGCTAACGACAGTGCTAATTAGGAAACGAGATAATATACCAGTTCTCAATAAAGCGGTGGGGGCTGACAGAATACCAAAGCACTTACAGCCAGATTTTTTTTAAAGACCGTTCTTCTGGGGAAAAACCTCCCATTGTGATACCTAATAGGAGCAGCACTGCGACGCCGCGCACCCCAATGTGTGAAGTGCCGTCAAGTCGCTTCCAACTCATGGCGACCCTATGAATGAAAGTCTTCCAAAATGTCCTATCTTTGACAGCCTTGCTCAGATCTTGCAAATTGAAGGCTGTGGCTTCCTTTATTGAGTCCATCCATCTCTTGTTGGGTCTTCCTCTTTTCCTGCTGCCCTCAACTTTTCCTAGCATGACTGTCTTTTCCAGTGACTCTTGTCTTCTCATAATGTGACTAAAGTATGACAGCCTCAGTTTAGTCATTTTAGCTTCTAGGGTCAGTTCAGGCTTGATTTGATCTATAACCCACTGATTTGTCTTTTTGGGCCGTCCACGGAATCCGCAACACTCTCCTCCAACACCACATTTCAAAGGAATCTATTTTCTTCCGATCAGCTTTCTTCGCTGTCCAGCGCACCCCAATGCATGCCGGGAACTGTAGTCTTAGCGCCTCCCTCTCTCCCCCCCCCCCGCCCTTTGGCGCCGCTATCTGCACCAGGAGCCGCCTGCCCAGCTCCACCTCTTCCTTTCCCGGGCTGTGGCCACGCGCGGCGGTTCCGCTTCATCCTCAGGCCGCCCGGCGGTGGGTCCTCCTCCCCGCCATTGTAGGAGGCCGCGCCCTGCCCTAAAGTGGTGGCCGGGCCGGGGGGCGAGACGTTGGGCCGGTGCCTGGCGAGCGCGCGGCTTCGAGAGGTGGGTGTGGGAGCCGAGGGGCGTTGAGGGGAAGGGGGGGGGAGTGAGTTGGTCGGGCTCTGCCGAGGCGTCGGGGAGGTCTCGGTTGGCGGCTGCAGGGCCGCTGGAGGGGGAAGGAGGAAGGAGGCTGCTCTTGCTGGTGGCGCCGCGGGCAGGTGGCTCTGAGGAGACGGGGCTTGGACGTGGAGCGCCGCAGCTGGGAGGGAGGGAGGGAGGGAGGGAGGCAAGCGGGGCCGCCTGTCCGCCAGGGGCTTGCTCGGGTCACCCGCAGGGCCGCGCAGGTGGGTGGGTGAGGCGGCGCCTCCAGCCCCTCGGGGCCCTCTCGCCAACGGGCGTGCTGGACGGATGTTTGCTCTGACTCGTTCGGGTAACGGAACTTTCTCCTGTTCGCAAGCGGAACAAGAAATCCTCGCAGTCTTCGAGGGGCACCTCCGTCAGAGCCAGGTTTGGGGGAAGCTTTTTTTTTAAGGAACTGAGATACTCTTAGTAGAAAAGAGCAAGAGTCCGGTAGCACCTTAAAGGCTAACAAAAATATTTTCTGGCAGGGTATGAGCTGGAGAAGTGAGCTGTAGTAGAAAAGAGCAAGAGTCCTGTAGCATCTTAAAGACTAACAAAAATATTTTCTGGCAGGGTATGAGCTTTCGTGAGCCACAGCGTGAGCTGTGGCTCACGAAAGCTCATACCCTGCCAGAAAATATTTTTGTTAGTTTTTAAGGTGCTACTGGACTTTTGCCCTTTTCTACTACTGCAGACAGACTAACAGAGCTGTGGCTCACGAAAGCTCATACCCTGCCAGAAAATATTTTTGTTAGTTTTTAAGGTGCTACTGGACTTTTGCCCTTTTCTACTACTGCAGACAGACTAACAGAGCTGTGGCTCACGAAAGCTCATACCCTGCCAGAAAATATTTTTGTTAGTTTTTAAGGTGCTACTGGACTTTTGCCCTTTTCTACTACTGCAGACAGACTAACAGAGCTGTGGCTCACGAAAGCTCATACCCTGCCAGAAAATATTTTTGTTAGTTTTTAAGGTGCTACTGGACTTTTGCCCTTTTCTACTACTGCAGACAGACTAACAGAGCTGTGGCTCACGAAAGCTCATACCCTGCCAGAAAATATTTCTGTTAGTCTTTAAGGTGCTACTGGACTCTTGCCCTTTTCTGCTACTGCAGACAGACTAACACGGCTACCCACTGTGAGATACTCTTGCCACTGATAACTCTGCGTCCTGGTGTGAATGTTTGTTTGTTTTTCTCATTGATGCCTCATGGTTTTTCCAAAGATCTCAGGGAGGTAGGCTAAGCTGTGTGTGAAGTGGTCCGGGGTCATCTGAGGAGCTTCATGGTCAGGGAGGGTCCCAGTGCAGATCTCCCCAGACCAAAAGCAATTGTTGCTATTACTAGGTATTATATGGTCAGGGTATGGTAGGGAGGGAAATGCTGGTGCGGGTGATAGTCTGACTGTGCCCCATTCCTTAACCTTTTGTTAACTGTATCATGTTGTCAAATGGGGATTTTTCTCTAACCCCAATCGCTTGGGTACCATGAAGATGTTCTGACACCACATTCTGAGCCCATCAGTTTGGTTGCCAGATCTACTCCTGTTCTGTGATAATAGGAAACGTATTGTCTGCATCCTCAGTGGGGAGAAAAATGAATTTTTTACCCCTCCCACTCTTCCATTTTGCTGGGTGCAGTTGAAAATGTTGCCTCCTTCCTCAGGCTCTTGAAAGGGTGAGCAGGTAGCATAACTTTTAGTTCCTCCAGGCAGCCACCTGTATTTGCTATTTTGTGCTGGCCTACTGGAGCTGTTAGTAATTTTCTCCCCCCTCCAGTCTTATAATTTAACACTAATAACATGTTTAACTTTACTGTGCTTGGAGGAGTTCTCATGTTAGAAGCTTTGAAATGAAGTAGGGGATTGAAGACTCCTTGCAAGTATATGTACTTTGATATAGTATACAGTTCTATTTCTTGGGGAGTATTGTATATAGATAGAATGTATTTCTTGACAGTTTATTAATCAGAAGTACTGGACATCTTTGGTTCTTGTAGGTTATCCGGGCTGTGTGACCGTGGTCTTGGTATTTTCTTTCCTGACGTTTCGCCAGCAGCTGTGGCAGGCATCTTCAGAGGAGTAACACTGAAAGACAGTGTCTCTCAGTGTCAAGTGTGTAGGAGGAGTAATATATAGTCAGAAAGGGGTTGGGTTTGAGCTGAGTCATTGTCCTGCAAAAAGTATCAAAGGTAATGTGCTAATCATTGTCCTGTAAGTATCAAGATAATGTGCTAATGAGGGTGTGGTATGTTAATATGGAACCATTGTATCCTGAAGTGATCTGTTAACATGTGGAATCCAAAACTAATCTGCATGGCTACTGTGGACTGTAGTCTTTGTTAGTCTGGAGGTTTTCAGGACAGGAAGCCAAGCCTTATTCATTCTTAAACTCTCTTCTTTTCTGTTAAAGTTGTGCTGATGTTTATGAATTTCAATGGCTTCTCTGTGCAATCTGACAAAATGGTTGGTAGAATTGTCCAGTCTTTCAGTGTCTTGGAATAAGACCCTGTGTCCTGTTTGGGTCAGTCCGTGTTCAGCCACTGCTGATTTCTCAGGTTGGCCAAGTCTGCAGTATCTTTCATGTTCTTTTATCCTTGTTTGTATGCTGCGCTGTGTGGTCCCGATGCAAACTTGTCCACAACTGCAAGGTATACGATATACTCCTGCAGAGGTGAGGGGGTCTCTTTTGTCATCCAAGGTTCCAGTAAAAGACACAATCTCATTGATTAACCAGATTTTTCCGGAAGATATAACAGCCTTATTTCACCATTGTTTGACAACAAGTTATTTTCTATGGGATAAAGAATTTTATGAACAGATTGATGGAGTAGCTATGGGAAGTCCTCTTAGTCCAGTAATAGCAAACCTTTACATGGAATATTTTGAAAAGACAGCATTAGAATCGGCACCTTACAAACCTACAGTCTGGTTCAGGTTCGTAGATGATACATTTACTATTTGGAGCCATGGTGAAGAAAAATTAATGGACTTTATAAACCATCTCAATAATATCCATCCAAACATTCAGTTTACCATGGAAAAGGAAATTGAGGGCAAACTCCCATTTCTTGATACCCTTGTCATCCGTAAAACTTTCAATTAGGTCACAAGGTCTACCGGAAACCAACTCACACAGATCGCTACTTACACAAAAACTCCAACCACCACCCCCGACAGAAAAGAGGAATAATCAAAACATTAGTGGACTGTGCAAGACGGATCTGTGAACCAGTTTCTCAAGGAAGAAATTAATCATCTAAATCACGCACTGCTACCAAACGGCTATTCCAGAAATGAAATCAGAAGGGCCATTAAACCAAACAAAAATCAGAAAACTCAGAAAAAACAGTCTCCCATAGGAAAGGTATTATTGCCATTTATTAAAGGAGTCACTGATAGGATGGAGAAACTTTTGAAAAAACATAACCTACAAACTGTTTAAACCCACCAAGAAAATACAACAGATGCTACGATCAGCACAAGACAAAAGAGACCCCCTCACCTCTGCAGGATTATATCGTATACCTTAAAGTTGTGGACAAGTTTACATCGGGACCACACAACGCAGCATACAAACAAGGATAAAAGAACATGAAAGATACTGCAGACTTGGCCAACCTGAGAAATCAGCAGTGGCTGAACATGGACTGACCCAAACAGGACATAGGGTCTTATTCCAAGACACTGAAAGACAGGACAATTCTACCAACTATTTTGTCAGATTGCACAGAGAAGCCATTGAAATTCATAAACATCAGCACAACTTTAACAGAAAAGAAGAGAGTTTAAGAATGAATAAGGCTTGGCTTCCTGTCCTGAAAACCTCCAGACTAACAAAGACTACAGTCCACAGTAGCCATGCAGATTAGTTTTGGATTCCACATGTTAACAGATCACTTCAGGATACAATGGTTCCATATTAACATACCACACCCTCATTAGCACATTATCTTGATACTTACAGGACAATGATTAGCACATTACCTTTGATACTTTTTGCAGGACAATGACTCAGCTCAAACCCAACCCCTTTCTGACTATATATTACTCTTCCTACTCCTCTGAAGATGCCTGCCACAGCTGCAGGCGAAACGTCAGGAAAGAAAATACCAATACCACGGTCACACAGCCCGGATAACCTACAAGAACCAATGAACTCTGACTGTGAAAGCCTTCAACAATATTCTGGACATCTTGTTTGCATCTAAACCTTCAAGCTGTTTTTTCCTTGTTGAGTTTGTCTGCATGAGCTTTCAGGGAGTGTAAGTTCACAAGAACGGATGCAGTTTAAAATGTATTAAAATCCTTAATTTTCCTAATGGAACCTGTGGTTTAAGGAAAAGAACATGGCATTGAATCTTGGATATTTGTGGGTTGATTATTCAGCTTTGGAGTTAAGTTTTCATTATTGTGTTTAGATGGAAATACTCCTACCTACAAGGTGGTCTGCTGTATTGGTATTGCACAGGTAGGGCCATGATCCAGCCTACACTTCATACAGTTCTGCAGGTGATGGCCAGGAGCGGTTCAGGAAGCTCCCTCTGCACCACTTGGCATGTAGGAAGAATAGCGTAGACAGAAACTGGATTGACTTCTTAGAATGCAGACTCTAAAACAGAATGCTGGTGGTAGGAGCTAGCTGTGAAATGGCACTGCTCTTCTTAGTATTTAAACATGTCTCTATTGGCCTGAAATATATTTTGCAATGAAACAGCTTAGAATTTAATTTAATTTAATTTCAAAGCAGCTTGTTCTTGAAAGGAGATCTAAAAGAAGGGAAAGAACTGGAAAATCTGGTTCTATGGTCTATTCAAGCTGTATAATGTATGTCAACTGTTAAACAGGATTAGATGTTTTGTGATAAGAAATAAATAGCTTTGTCTCTGTGTGAATATTTTTGCAGAGGTGTAAAACTGAAAGCCACAGCTGTTGCATTATTTGCATGGGCTGCCCAGAGGACAAGAGATCAGGTCATAAAAAGATAACTTTGCCACAAATTTTCTAAATAAATATGAAATTTAATGCAAAATGTGTTGTAAATAAGATTGTTTGTTTTTACCTACTATATATATTAGAATCTTAAGGAAAATATTGATTTTTCTGTTCAATTTTGTATTTTATTTAGCGCTGGAAGAATATTGCAGAATTCTCAGAATAGGCATCCAGTTTTGAAAACATATTGTCAAACAGGTGCCATTAACTTCCTGGGTGTTTGGACTCCTAGGAGCATGAAATTATCAAGTTCCATTTTACCACTGAAATATTTCTATCTGTCAGTTTATTCCTCCTACCCTCAAATGAGCTAAGGGCTCAATGTACTTGTTTCTCCCTTCCATTTTATACTCACAACAAACCTGCGAGGTAGGTTAGGCTGAGAAACAGGGAGTTAAAGCCATACTGTAATCTTCATGACAGCTCAAGGGTTTGAACCTGACTGTCCTGTCCTAACACCAACTTCCTCTTTGTATTAGCTCTCTGCTTATATACTGCTGGCTGCTGTATAGCACTAGATCTGAAAACTTGTCCTCTAAAACAGTGGTTCCCAACTTTCTTCTTTTCAATGTCAAAATATCAGGACACCCCCCCACCCGCCATGGTAGTAGTTGTACTGTTAGTATCTGTTAGCTTTCTGCCATTATGGTTTTTTTCAGTTATGAATTTGGAAATGTGTGAATTATTACAAAGACAAATGTAAAGTTCTGCATTTAGGTAGGAAAAATCAAATGCATAATTATAGGATGGGGGAGACTTGTCTGAGCAGTAGTGTGTGTGAAAAGGATCTTGGGGTCTTAGTAGACCGAACACTGAACATGAGTCAGCAGTGTGATTCGGTAGCTAAAAAGGCAAATGCAGTCTTGGGCTGCATCAACAGAAGTATAGTGTCCAGATCATGCGAAGTGATGGTATCGCTTTACTCCGCTCTGGTTAGACCTCAACTAGAGTACTGTGTTCAGTTTTGGGCACCACAATTTAAGAAAGATGTAGACAAGCTGGAACGTGTCCAGAGGAGGGCAACAAAGATGGTGAGGGGTCTGGAGACCAAGTCCTATGAGGAAAGGTTGAAGGAGCTGGGTATGTTTAGCCTGAAGAGAAGACTGAGAGGGGATATGATAACCATGTTCAAGTACTTGAGGGGCTGTCATATAGAGGATGGTGCCGAGTTGTTGTCTGTTGCCCAAGAAGGTTGGACCAGAGCCAACGGGTTGAAATTAAAACAAAAGAGTTTCCAACAGAGCGGTTCCTCAGTGGAACAGGCTTCCTCGGGAGGTGGTAAACTCTCCTTCCCTGGAGGTTTTTAAGAAGAGGTTAGATGGCCATCTGTCAGCAATGCTGATTCTGTGACCTTAGGCAGATGATGAGAGGGAGGGCATCTTGGCCATCTTCTGGTCACTAGGGGTGTGGGGTGGGGAGGTAGTTGTGAATTTCCTGCATTGTGCAGGGGGTTGGACTTGATGGCCCTGGTGGTCCCTTCCAACTCTATGATTCTATTCTATGATTCTATGAAATGCTTTTAATTGTGTGTGTGTGTGTGTGTGCGCGCGAGACATATTTGTTCAGTCAATAGAAGGTATGGTTGCTTATTTATTATACTGAGTCATTTGTTGAGATAGTGCTGTTATTCAGCTTTCAGAAATTGGAAATCTGGTTGAAGGGTAGACAGTAAAGGCAAATAACTTGGCACAGTATAATGAAAGCTTGATATGTTTGTATAGTTTAGAGTCCCCTTTGCCAACACAGCAGTTAGTCTGTACACATGGGAATTCGCTTGGATGAACAATGAGTTTTCAGTTTTTGACAGAACAATTGGTGGATGTTTGATTTTAACCCTGCTTCTCAGTGGTAAGCTGGCTCCCAAAGGGGCTCACAGATATCAGAATCTATCACAAATTATGATTAAAGTGTGATACAAAATGTTCCTTGTGGAGAGAATTCTCAATTATGCCGGTTACAGGCATGATCAAATGACACTTGGCTGCTCCCATTCACCCATGGCCTTAACTATAGTACTTGGATTGGAAGAAGGGGGACCTCATCTCCAGAAATTGCTTTCAGATCT
This sequence comes from Euleptes europaea, assembly GCF_029931775.1. NCBI lineage: Eukaryota > Metazoa > Chordata > Lepidosauria > Squamata > Sphaerodactylidae > Euleptes > Euleptes europaea. Next base: position 44,860,559 of record NC_079316.1, read on the forward strand.
CTGGGCACCTGTGTTGAGATGCAGTTCTTTTCCACAGCTGATAATGGGGTGATTACTAATGTAGCCTGCAAAATTGTCCCGTGGGGTTTTAACAAATAACAAAGTTTATTCCAGCATAGACCCCTCTGGGGGTGACCCCTCCTCCCCTGCACTTACCGGGCTACCTTGGCACCTTCCCAGGCTGGCAGAGAGATGAGAGGGACCAGGAAGTCCAACTGATGAGCCCACAAGGAAGCCACTGGCCAAACAGTGGTTTGTAAAAGAGTTGTAGCCCTTGCCTCCATTCAAGGTGTGGGCATTTCCAGCTATCACCTGAGGTGGGCAGTGGGAGCCAAGATGCCTCCCAAGCTTCTCATGAGCAGTGTTTCTCCTTGCAAATAGGCCAGCTGCCCTGACTGGGCCAGTGCACAACTGGGGGCCTCTGGCTGAGGATGGCCCAATGTTGCCAGCCTAGCCAGTCCAACATAGTATGTGGAGGCATGGCCGCCATGGAGGTGAGCCAGGGAGGAGGCACGGTGTGCGTGCGTGTGCAGAAACCTGCCTATGCTGGATGGATTCTTAAACCCTTTGTAATAACTCAGTAACTCCAAGGGATCCCCAGCACATAGGTTGGGAACCACTAAAAAACTTTTTTCATATCCCTGGACAAAGATTCTACTTGGGGCCCCCGTATGACCCTGATCCAAACAATGTGTTTAAGTTTTTAGTTTTATAGTTATTTATACACACATATGTGTACTCATATAGGACACATCTGAAGAAGTGGGCTGTAGTTCACAAAAACTTCATATTACAGTAAATCTTTAGTGAGTACATCTATAAGAAATCTATTTAAGTTTACACTAGTACTTTTGGCTAGCACAAAAGCAGAGGCAAATTGATTATGTAACAGTGCTGGATGAGAAGTCCTGGGATCATTGGGATTGATTTAACTGACATTTTCTAAAAAGATTATGTAATTGGTCATATAACATGAAACTTAATGTCTACAGTAGCAAAATAGTGTTTACAAAGGATGCAGATGTCCCACCAATACAACAATAACCCACAGCCCGAACAGTGTTTAAAATGTAATTAAATCTAATGTGTGTGTGTGGGGGGGGAGACACAAGGAGTTCTAACTTCTCTTCCACATGTGTAACCGCTAATACAAATTAACATTCCATTACCATGCATGTAAAGGAGGAAGGAAGCATTCTTTAATAGATCGTGGGGAAATATTAACTCCTCCCTGCTTTTGTTCATAATATTAACAAGGGTTTGCTGCCATACTGCCATTAAGTACATTGTAATAATAGTGGGCATACTGCAGCTCAGGAAAACTTGTCCTCCATTACTGACTTGAGGTGCTCCTTTCAAGCTTTCAAGGAAACCTAGGACTCCCAGAAATATGGTTGCAAAACCATGGTTATATGGATAAAGCAGTTTTATTAAAATAACAATGTCCTCATTCAGTGTTTCTCTCTTTGTTGTTGAAATTCTGTGTCTCATTTTTCCTGGTCTTGCTGTTGCTAGCAGATTTATCTATTTATTTTTATAACTTTCTAAATTCGGGTTGATTAAAAAGTTTGTTTTGACTTAAATTCTGTATGTTTTCTTTCAAAATTGGCCGTCTTCCATACTTGTACTGCTTAGGACTACTTTTGTTTAATTTCAAGCAATAGATTTACAGTCTATGAATAAAGCAAAAACTTTAGCAAAGAACCTTATTTCTGTGGGGGCTTTTAATAGGTGTCTGATTATGTGGTAAGGAAAAGTAAACTGCTTTTTTTATACTTGTTGGCAAAATGTGCTGTATTGTTATGCACTTTTCTTTTATATGTCCTAATACTGAATCATTAATTTGAGTATGGTATTATCAGGGTATATAGGTTATTGAAACTTGAATATAGGAAAACTGTTAAATATAGTGTGACTCCTGTGGGAATGTGTGTGTGTGTGTGTATTTGTAGACCATACGGAAGTAAGGCATACTCTTCTGAATGTTATGGGGTTATTTATTGCTATTTGCCTGTATTTATGTCAGTACTGACTTCGGGGTTGGATCCAAGGATAGTCTTCTCCTAAGTGAGTTACTAGGGAAAGTTGATCCTGGATCCCGGCTTAGTTTTTAAATGTAAAGTGCTGCTAGTTCAGGCTAGCCCAATCTCATCAGATCTTGGAAGCTAACCAGGGTCAGCCCTGGTTAGTATTTGGATGGGAGACTGCCAAGGATGTCCAGGGTCACTATGCAGAGGAAGGCAATGGCAAGCCACCTGTGAAGTCGCCTTGAAAACCCTATGAGGTTGCCATAAGTCAGCTGCAACTTGACAGTACTTTCCACTGCCACCAGTGTACCTTACCTGCTTGCGTTATGAGTACCTCATGGGTGTAGAGAAAGAGATAGTTTAATGAATTCTGAAAGGGAGTGATTCCCAGAAACTGAGGCTGGACTGCTTGCTCAGTACACTCATGCTTGCGCCATCTCCTGTAAGAGGTACTGGGCTGTCTGTTGGGGGAAGATGGGGAAAGGAATGCCTGTAGTCATTGGTGAAACCTAAATAACAGCTACCACATAACACTCTGAGCAGCATGGTTTCTGCATAATTTAATTTAAATAAGTTTTACTGTGCATCATAGTTGCAGCTGTAAGAGCATCTAGGCTAGGGGATTCTATATGTTGGGTTATGCGCACAATACTTTAGCATATTAATTTCACACAATAATTCAGTGATCAATAGTTTAGCCACATGCATTTCTTCCAAGCATGGCAGCTGCTGTCTGTTTCAAGGAAAACCACAAAGGCAAGCCGAAACCTGAAACCAGGAAAGATATTTCACAACTAGCTACTGTAGATTTACTTTTGAAATAGCAGCTATTGGACACAAACTGAGACAATGCTAATTTATTTTGCTATGACTGTTTATGCATTCTATTGTTTAAATTTTTCATTAACAATGTAAGATGCTGATCTATGTGTATGAGTCTACATATGAGTCCAGTAACATCTTAGAGACTAACAAAATTGGTGCTACTGGACTTGTAGCTAGCTGTTCTACTGCAGACGAGCATATCTACCCTCTGAAACTAGTTAATTTGTGTCATATCTTTGAATTTGCTTATTTTTGAAAACCTATGTTAGTGCCATACTTTTAGGGAAGTGGTGGTGTTTTTAAAAGAAAATGTCAGCCTTATGCTGTCCAGGGTTGTATTATGGTACCCACCCCCTTTATTTTCTCTTTCAGAAATATTGCTGTTTTTATTTCAAAGTATTTTCCAATGTTGGTGTGAAGTTTGAGTGTATGTTTACCCAACTAATCGTATAGCTCATACTGTTGCTGTAGTAATCAGTAGTGGAAAGTAGGGCTTCTTAGCACAGCTATGGTATATTTTGCCCCTTTCCTGGTGCTCTTGGCAGGTAACAAGCAATATGTGCTTGCTACACTGTTAACACTTACTGACCATGATACATACACAGTAAGCTTAAGAGTTGGAGTTTTAGAGAGGGAGTTATAGAGTCTTGGTGCCACAGTTGTGGTGGTCCTCTCCCAGGTTGCTACTCAATTAGGTAAAAAGTAGTGTTTTGTCAATTAGGTAAAAAGGGCAGTACCTTTCTTAGTGAGCAGCCCTTTAGAGTGAGGAGTAAAAATTAATAATTATTTGCTTATTAATTTATAGGTTTAGTAGAAATTTCTTGTCTTGCTTGTGATGTTTGAGAATTTTGCCTCCACTCTGTTTCCAGAGAATGTGCTGGCTTTTGGGCAGCTGTGAAGTAAGTGTGTGTATGATGCATCATTTCAAAACCACCCTTGGCCCTCTTTTAGATATAGGTAATGCTTTTCCCAGTTTGAAGCAGTCGTATCAAAACATCGGTCATGTTAATGTATACAGGTTAAGTACTAATTATCTAGTGTCTGGAGCCATTGTAACTAGCTCATATTTATCCTTAGTGTTCTAAATATAGTGTCTTTTCAAGCATGAGCAAGAAAATCTGTGGTAGAGATCTAAAGCTAACTTTTGTATTGGTGTAGGCTGCATTCAGACAATGGTTTAGAATCCTGCATTTAAACTGAGGTTCAAAATCCCAGTTTGTTTGAAATAAACACTGATAGTTTGCCAAGGTGCCTGTATTCAGTTTTCATGTGAACTGAAGTTTGGTCAGACTGAAGTTTTGGATCAAGCTCTATGCACAAAGGAAGGAACAAGAAGCATGCACCAACACAGCAACAAGCTGTCCATGATTGGAATTTTGTTGCATTTTGTTGTGGCATCTGAATGCAGCTGTAATGTGCAAAGATGAATTACCCATTCTGAATGACATAAAATGAAGGTAGTTGGAGAACCAGCGTGGTGTTGTGGTTAAGAGCGGTAGACTCTAATCTGGAGAACCGGGTTTGATTCCCCACTCCTCCACATGAGCGGCAGACTCTAATCTGGTGGACTGGGTTGGTTTCCCCACTTCTATGCATGAAGCCGCCCTGACCTGGATGGCCCAGGCTAGCCTGATCTCATCAGATCTCAGAAGCTAAGCTGGGTCAGCCCTGGTTAGTATTTAGATGGGAGACCACCAAGGAATACCAGGGTTGCTGTGCAGAGGAAGACACTGGCAAACCACCTCTGTTAGTCTCTTGCCTTGAAAACCCCATAAGGGGTCGCCATAAGTGGCTGCGACTTAACGGCACTTTGCACGCATACATGAAGCCAGCTGGGTGACCTTGGGCTAGTCCCAGTTCTCTCAGAACTCTCAGCCTCACCTACTTCACAAGGTGTCTGTTGTGGGGAGAGAAAGGGAAGGAGATTGTAAACTGGTTTGATTCTTCTTAAAAGGTAGAGAAAATCAATGTATAAAAACCAACTCTTTTTCTTGTCGGAAGGAAGTTCATGTTAGTTTATCAGTCAAATCATGCATAATTGGTTCATTTGCTTTATACTGGGAATGACTGGAGTACAGGCACTTGATTGAAAGATGGCAGTGGAGGATTGCTAAAAATTCCCTACTGTATTACAGGTGGTTGAGGGTTTGGTTTTAAAGTAGTTGGTTGAATAAAAGCCATGTAAAAAAACCTTTACTGGGACCAACCAAAATAATAAAAGCAGTGTGCAAGCTTTTGAGTCTCTAGACATCTTCAACAGATTCACTGTTTAAAAACATGTGTTTGTGTGTGTGTTTCAGGCCAATGAGGCCTTGTCTTGTAAGCATCTTGTGTAGAATGTTGGACAGATATGCAGATTTAAAGTGCTGCTGGTTTTAGGTTCCCCTCTGGGAAGAACAAAAAATGGAAAGTCTTGTTGAAAACTCAAGAAGAAGCAGTTGATTAGAAAGGCTATCTAGCACCAAACAGGTCCCTGAAAAGGCTGAGAGAGCAGTAGAAAATGTGGTAATCTTTTTAATTATAATGCTGGAGATTATTTGTAGCTGAAACAGGTAAAGAGTCAGTGGGAGCCAAACTGGGTAGTATTAACTCATGTTGGGGGGAGGGGAATGAACCATAAGTGCAGTCTTTTCCCATGGTTTTCCCCTTCCAGTTGACAAATTCAAATATTGTTCAAAATAGGAAGACGTTGCAGGTAGTAATACTGGTCCAAAGTAATAGGGTATTCTGGAAGGTTATTATTTCACTCTTTAGATTTCTGTTAACATCGTAGTTGGTTGGTTGTATAACAAAAGCCACATAGAAATCTCATGAAAGCTGGAGAGTTACCTGTGTCAAAAGTTCTTGTAGTAGACTCATGGATTACATTAACTATCCTGCAAGTCTGGAAATGTTCTTGGTTACATATCACTGTACTATGACTAACTGAGAATGAAAAAAACTAAAACAATGCACAAGTATTTTACTGCAGACACCCTATAATACTAGGTTCTATACATACCTATTAAGTCAGAGTTTCTGCAGCACAGAATATACAGTCTGACTTTCCTTCACTATGCAGAAGCATTCAGAGATGCACAAGGCAACTTGCCCAACAAACACCGGATACTGGAATTAAGCCCAAATCTCCTAAATCCTAATGTATTCACCATGGGCTTCCTCTGGGACAATACTGCTTTACAGATTCTGAACCAATTGCAATAACCATTAGATCATTTGCATTTTAATATATCAAAACATTATCAGCCTAGGTGCCTATAAAAATATTTAATACAAAAGATTTCATTGATACAGACAGCTGGCCATTTTGTTGGCACATCTGGCACTTAGGATATGTTAACATCAAACATCTTTCATTTCAGAGGCAAATTAAAATATTCTAAATTAGTGCTGGAAGAACCAACGTTAGCTGAATGTTCCCTAGTGTGCTATCTCATGTAGGAAATTAATGCTGCTGCTTCTGCTATAGGTGTGAATTCATTTGATCTGGCTTTTGGCTCAGAATTGTTAGCATCCTGTGTGTAAGACTGTTGCACACATTACAGAGATACAAATCAAGTTTACCACTGAGTATACAGCAGAGAGTTGCTGCTAATCATAATCATGTCTGCATGGTAAATATTGCAGAATGTCCTGCTGACCCACGAGTGCTGTTACAGTTTGGGCCCTCCAAGAGGTTGAGACACTCAGCAGCTGTCCTGGTTCTTAATCCAGTGGTTCACCACTCTCCTGAGCACATTGGACTCCCAGAGGGGTTGCTTGTTTCTCTCTGGGTATATATTCTGTTACCAGCTGGGCAATTAAAAGTATTGCTAAGAAGACTGGCACACCATCCATGTTGCCATTTACAGGCTCCGCCAGGTGGTCACATCTGTCACTTTAAGTAGCTTTCACTGGCATGGCTTACAACACTTGCACATGCCCAGGGATCTAGCAGTGCGAACAGTGTTTTTTTATAACATTTTCAAACTCTTAATACATCGCTGGGAAATCTAGCATTTGGCATCACCAGGTTTCTGTTCTCTACTAGGTGTCACATTCCTGCCAATCACTTTGATTGTTCTCTACTAACTACAAGCATTGACATAACCAAGCCTTAAGTACTGGGTGCTTGAAAGAGTCATCAGTGCGATAGAAGTGCTTGCAGCAATTAACTTCTCTCCTGTTTCTTCTCCTTGTGTAGAATTAACTGGTGTGATTTAGCCCAAAGTAATAAAAAACCTACTTTGATATTCCTTTTGTCTTAAACGTATCTTAAGCGGTTCAGCAGAGCACTGCCATTGTCAGTTGCTTCCATTTTAAAATTGAGTCCTGATTCTCTTTTTCATATATGACTCAGTCCTTCACATTTCATATTCAGACCAGTTTTCCAGTTAAGTAATTTTGGAGTGATTCTGTCCTATATTGCTTTAAGTGTAATGGGTATGAATTCCTGAGAGTTAGTTATATTACTTTGATGCAGTAAAAATCACAACGTTTTCTGTCTTGAAGTAATAGACACAAAACATCCCTAAAAGTCCTTGGGTGTGAGCTGGCCACCGTGGGTGCCTTTCAGCACAGACCATGAGGATGCTCCATTGGAGCCAGGAGAGCTCCATGGAGCACCCAGCTGCTGAAACAACCACTTTTATAGTGGGTGTTCTGCCCATGTGGGCTCCCCAGGTTGAGGGAACAGCCATTGCTTCAACAGCCAAAAGAGCCCTCCCGAAGATTCTTCTCCCCCCTTATTGAAGCCTTCCAAAGTACTGCTACCTCCACAGTAGCAACTTTGGAGTAGACACCATTGAAGCAAATTGGCAGTGCTTTTGATTCAGGCATGCTGTCACCCTGTCTGACTTATGCAGGTAGAAAGAATGAGCTCTCCTTCAAAAATATTCATGAACCCTCACCTTGACACTAGCCATCAGGGTCAAGTAATCTGCTTCAGTCTTCGCTACAGCAGCAGCCCTTTGAACAGATGTTCTCCTGCAAAACCTGAACCCATACCTGAACAGACTGAGATGACCTCTGCTAAAAATTAAGAGACACTCTTGTGGCCAGTATCAGCTTGGATGCCATACCATTTTCTGAACGATTGCTCACAGCCAGCATAATGATCTGCTGCAGTTTATGGCTAAAACACCAGAAAGTGAATCACTGGTCCAAAAACAACCTCTCATCTGCCCTTTCAAGAAGAAGAACTTTTTGGAGAGTCAGCCTTAGAAGAGGTCTTAGTCAAAAGAAAGGAGAAAAAGAAAAACCACCTAAAGAGCTCCTCATCTTCCAAAAGAGAGGAAAATTAGTTGCCTGTTGTAACTAACACTTCCAGACTGGGTGCTCCTGTTTGGCTTTTCATTCTCCCCTCAAGTTTTCACCAAGGTGATGATTGGCCTAGTCCCTCACATTAGGATAATGGGAGTGAATTTGTATCCCTGCTTGGACAATCTGTTGTTCAGGTAACGGTCCAAGGCCACAGGGATCGGGGACATGTGTACAGTGCTAGAGATTCTAGCATTCTCAATAAACCACCTAAAGAGCTTGCTGATTCTGTCACATTCCATCCTTCATTTGGACACATATATAGATACATGCATTTGCAAGGTCTCTCTTATGCAGAAGAGAATTTTTAACATCTGACAGAATCCAATCCCCCTCACATGAGCTATTTCTACTGACTTAATGACTCTAGTGCAATTGCTGGGACTCATGATTTCATGTATCAGCATAGTACCATGGGCCAGGCTGCATTCCTGCTTGCTGCAGTGGTTCCTTCTTCATAAGGACAGCATCCTGCACTGCAGCCACACACAAAATTCCCCTCCAAAAGGGGGTATGTACATCCTTTCTTGACTGGGGACGGCACTGGCAAACCACCCCGCAAACAAAGTCTGCCTTGGAAACGTCGGGATGTGACATCACCCCATGGGTCAGCAATGACCCGGTGCTTGCACAGGGGACCTTTACCTTTACATCCTTTCTGTGGTGGACAGTATGGGCAAACCTCATAAAAGGAACAGGCTGATTCCAGCAATTTCCTCCACATCTTAGTGATTGGACAGGAAGGTTCCTGCCCTTCACCAGTCACGACAAGTATCCAGCCCTCTTTCCAACTTCCAAATCTCCCCAAAAGAACATTTTAGATACTCCCCTCCACAAAGCACATAAATACTGTCTTTTCATTCCGATGCCAACAGCCCTTCCCCTCCTCATTCTCGGCAAAAGGGTACAAAGAGTTACTCCTCAGCCCCAATTTTTGTAGATGGTTGGGACTCTTCCAGTTAACTGTCAGCTTTGTGGTTGGCCCCTTCCCTCTTTGCTCCATGGACCTGCTTTGCTGCACTTTCTCCCCCCTTCAGTTTCAAGCTCCTGATACCACTTCATCACAGCAGAAGACAACCTCCCTCCCCCTTCTCTTCGAGATCAGGCTTGTATGTCTTGTTTCTCCCTTTCTGTTTTATTTCCTTATAGCAGGTAGTTTGCTGGGGAAAGTTTTTGGTTTGTTTCACCATTTTATTTTCCTTTCTGTAACCCTCCATTTTGCTATACAATATTGTTCAACTTAATTTGGTGTCTTTTTTGTTAATGAAATAAAACCTTTTTCTGTTTCAGAAGCTCATTTCCCCTCATTCTTTTGAGTGATAGTCTGAATCTGGACCTTGGTATGCCCAGGGTTAAGATCTCAAATACATTTTAAAGTATTGCTTCTTGCTAGCAAGGAGATGCAATTGCACGTTACAGGACCCTCACATGTATGCCAATTTGGGTAGCAGCCTGGACATCAGCCTCTACCTTTACAAAGCACTGTAATCTGAACATTTATAGGTCTGCAGATGCAGCCTTAGGCAGGAGAGTTCTCCAGCAAGTAGTCCCCCAAGTAATTCCTCCAACAGTTTGTAATCTGCCCACCAGGAATTATGCAGCTTTTCAACATCCAATTTTAGGATACCTTCCTCCACTGATGGAGAATTGGACTTACTGTGAAGGTTTCTCCTCACTAATGGAATGGAGGATATCCTTTCTCCTCTGAGGCTCAGGCGTCTTGAGCTGTGGTGTTTTGATTTATTATGGCTTAGGTCCTTGTGGGCTAGTAGAACCCACAAAGTGATATGCATAATGTGATTTTCAGATAGCAGATATATTCATATATGGCTACAAGGATGGTACCTGCTAGCAATGCCCCACTTATATTTCCGTAGGACAAATAAGTCAATTTCTATGCAAACGTAAAGACCGTCTCCATTCAGACCTCACAAACTGGAGTATGTTTGTGGCGGGTATGAAACTGCCAGATTCATATATCAGTGTGGTGTAGTAATTAAGAGTGTTGGACTACTATCTGGGAGATCTGAGTTCGAATCTCCACTCATGCAAGTTCACTGGGTGACCTTGGGCCAGTCAGACTCTCTCAGCCTAACCTACCTCAGAAGATTGTTGGGATCAAATGGAGGAGAGGAGAATGGTGTAAGCCACTTTGGGTCCCTGTTGGGGAGAAAGGCAGGATTCAAATGAAGTAAATAAAATATGCTCTTCCTCTCTCCTACTCGGCTTGTGCAGATTGAAGGGGGAAGTCCTCAACCAACTGTAATTAGTCACTATGCCTGAATACCTTATCTGAGGGATTTGTATCTTTCCCATTAACTTGGATTCTTAACCAGGATTAAACTGTGGTTCAAAATCCTGGTTACTGGTATAGAAACGACCTCAGTTACTGAAAATGCTCACAGTAAGTTCACATCATGACTTATTCTAATTTGCTGTTGGGAAGAGGGAGGGAGTGCCTAAGCCTGGTGATTAACCTGTCATGAACAAGCTGAGATCTGTTCATGAGGTCTAAATAGAACTATAAAAAGTCAGCAATCAGAAGGCAGTGGGGAAATTTTCAGTCTTCCAGATACTGCTCATGCTGATCTGTAAGTCACCATTCTTTTTCAACAATAAAACAACCTTCAAAATGAGATTCAGACATGCAGTTGAACAGCAAACTTGTTTCTGTTCACTTAGGTTCTGATACTTGATGAAGACCATGAATTTCTCTCCTGCTATCAGTGTTAATTTGGGACAATTAAATTATGTTATATATTTATTTTACAAAATCTGTATCTTGCTTTTTTGCCCTCACAAAGGCCGCCAAAGAGGCTAACAATTTGAAACATACAAGATAAAAGTACCTTTTAAAACTATTAAAACCAACCCCTTCAATACACATCATTAGAACAAATTAAAAACTGAGTTAAAATACCGGTACATACAAAAATAAAAACAGCAATGAAAATGTTAGTCAGGAAATAGAGATTGCTGAGGGAATGCCAGATGAACCTACTCTCGGAATCCGCTGCTTTAACCTGCAGGTGCGGCTTTTATCATTTTTGGGTTTTTTAAACCTCCCAATATTATTTTTTCAGATTTCACAGTTTTCTGAAATGTAAAACCTTTTCAGGCTTGTAGAAAGATTTGTCTTGCCTGTTCACATCTCCAGTCACTGGATTTAAGTATCCTTCGATTTGGCCGACTTCGCCAATTTATATTAGTATATAAATTAAATTAGTATATAAATAGTATATATATTAGTATAAATATAAATAGTATATATTAAATTAGTATATAAATGTTTTATATTAGTATATAAATGATATTTATGCAGCTACCTGAGGAGTGCGATGTATTATAATCTCTACTGAGAACTGGCTCAACAGCTGTCTTTGGGGTGCTATATGAATTGATGTTTTTCAAATTTTTGGGACAACATCACTCATAAGTTGTGACAGTATGAGCTGTAGTACTTTCTGTAGTAATCAGTGAGTTTATCTGAAATTATCAGCTGTTTTCGATAAAAGGGATTTTGGAGATTGAATTGACTTCAACCTCTGAACAAGGATTATATCACTTATGTGTTTTGTCCAGTGCACAGCACACCACTGGTTCCCTAACTGGTGCAGCCCCAGCTATCAGCCAGATTGGCATTTCCTATAGGGCCTGTGGGTCCTGACCCAAAAGAAGATTGTGAAGCCTGTGAAAGTGGGTCCCGGGCTTTTACAGTTTTATTGATTTGTGCATGTTCTGGTAAAGTATCTGCTTGCACATATGCTGGTATTCATACCACTGATGAGTATGTCTATCCAAATAATACACTTTCTATTGTTTACTACAGAATTTTTCTACTTTCAACATTTGGTTTTCCCTACATGTCAGATGGCAAAAATTAAGATGCATGTGCTGTTGTACTATAGGGTGCCATTTGCAACTCTTTCTCAAGTGCTGGGGATGCTTGCAGGTTTTTGTATAGAAAATGAAGACATTTATACTTTTAAATTCATAAATATGCCATAAATAAATACATTCCATAAATAGTTACATTTTATGTGTTAACTAAGAGATATAAATGAGACATTTAATGTTAAATCAGTAAAATAAGTTTAGGCTTAATAGAGAAGTATTAAATATATTTTAGTTTTTCACAATATTTCTGTTTTGTTTGTTTTTCCTTGGGGCTTCAACGTTTCTGGAAATTTTACATCTCTAAGTCTCTACCTCACAGGGCTATTAGGATAAAATGAAGATGGGAGAACAGTGCAGGGCTGCCGAGAGTGGGGACTGGGGGGACAAAATCACTGGGGCCCAGATCAGCTAGAGGGCCCCTGAAGCCAGGGTTATGCCCCATTTGGAATGCATCTCAATTTTATTTCTAATGTAGTTCTCCCCTGCTGCTACTAGAGGCACAAGGACGGCAGAGAACAGTAAATGGCAGTAGCTCAGCTTTCTGCACAGTTTACTAAAGGTAAAGGTCCTCTGTGCAAGCACCGGGTCATTCCTGACCCATGGGGTGACGTCACATCCCGATGTTTCCAAGGCAGACTTTGTTTGCAGGGTGGTTTGCCAGTGCCTTCCCCAGTCATCTTCCCTTTACCCCCAGCAAGCTGGGTACTCATTTCACCAACCTCGGAAGGATGGAAGGCTGAGTCAACCTTGAGCCGGCTACCTGAAACCGACTTCTGTTGGGATCGAACTCAGGTCGTGAGCAGAGATTACTGCAAGGAGGCAAACACTTGCATATCCTGCTGAACCCATCAACCAAGCCAGCATTGGAGCATGGCAAGACCAGCCAGCACAGCTCATGGCCACTACAGTCATTGCCAGGCTGTAGCCTCCTAACGTGGTGGTTTCTTTCTTCCTTTTCATATACCCAGTTCCATAGTTTTGCCTGCTAGACCAGTTCTTCCCTGTTAGCGTGTTGTAGAAAATGAAACAATCTTTCCTCTTTTCTTACTTTCTCTTCCTCTTTTCCACACATTCCCCCGTCTTCATTTTTCTCTCTTTCTGATATCCCTTCATTTCTCTTTCCCCCTTCTAATCCTTCTCCCCAATCCCTTCGGCAGTCTTGGTCTCAACTTCTTCTCATCCCTGGATGGCTACTTACAATATACTTAATAACAGTATAGCAGCAAACCCTTGTTAATATTATGAATACAAGCTGGGGGGAGGATTAATATTCTCCTACTGAGGCTCCAGCGTCTTGGATTAGCTGGTTATTTCCTTGCATCATCCGGGTAGGCAGGACTAAGATCTTGAACTTCCTGTCTGCCCGTTGGCGGGAAATAGCCTGCAATATCCCAGTTCCGTCCTGCCTCCTAAGGGTTCGCAGGTCGTAAGCACAGCTCTGTGCTTACTAGGTTGGAGTTTTGCCTTCCAGCCGTGTTCTTCGTCAGCTCCTTGTGTACTCTCCCGTCTTTTGTCCTGTGAGTGTTGCTCCTTGTTGTTCTTTGTGTTTTGTCCGTTGTGTTCAGTGTGTTTTTTGCTGGCTCTTGATCCCCGGGGACTTTCCCGCGGAGATTCAAAATGGCGGACGCAACGATTGAGAGGGAGAATGACCTCCTCTCAGTGACCGATTATCAACTCGGTCTCGTGCAATCCGTCTCTAAGGAGCCGATTACTTCCAATGCCCGCGATTGCGGTGCCTTAGGAAGTGAGGGGCAGGAGCTCCCAGCCCCGGAGGAAGCTACCAAGCCTAAAAAGGCGCGCAAGCCGGCATCGGCTAAAAGAGCAGCTCCGGCCCTTCAAGCGTTCAAGAAACGCAAGCGCGGCCACAAGGTAGCTTCTTCCCCGAGAGCCGGGAAGAAAATCCCTGCCTCCTCGGTCGCAGCTGATCCTGCTCGGGACGCGGATGCCTCAGGATCCTCGTCTGTTCCTCTCATGTCGTCCTGGACGTCGGGAGCGGGTAATGTTCCTTATGCAGGTTGTGCCCCCTTCCATTTGGCGGCGGGCGCCTTTTAACCCCCCCCTTCCCTCCGGGCGGCCATTTTGGATCCTATCCTCCTATGGGCGGCCATTTTTCTCCCGGCCTCGTGGCTGCTAATTTACAGCCGGCAAACCCAGATGCGGGGGGTCCTTTCCCACCTCACTCTAGTGGTAAGTCGCTTACCAGGGAGGAGGCGGATGAATTAATTAATGTTGCCCTCCAAAGACAATGGTTGGCCTTTCAAGCCCACCAAAGCCGCTCTCAGGTCTTGGTAGGGCAGGGTACAGTGGACTCCCCTACCTCTTCATCTAGTAGATCTCATTCTACAGGAAGAGGGATCGGTTCCTCTCAGAACAGGATTCCCTCTACCAACCCTCAGTGGCCTACCAAGGCAGCCTTAAAAACCCAGGTCTTGGTTCAGGATGATGATTCCCAAGCCTCCTCTCATGAATCAGATCAGGAGAAGGAGGAGGGAGAATTCGAAACTGATGACGAGGAGGTCTCCCCTGAGGAACCTCAGGTTCGTCTGTTTAAGGATGAGGATTACCAATCCCTCCTGGCAAAAGCCATTTTGGCTCTAGACCTTTATGAGGAATCTTCTGAGCCTGAGTCTTCTCAACCTAAACTAAAACGAGGTGTTGCTGAATGTTTCCCTCGCCAAACGGTCAGACACAATTTGGTTCCGTTCCCTGAATTTTTTCTTAAGGCAGTGCATGATGAGTGGAGCAATCCATCTGCAAGCAGACAAACTCCTCCATCTATTAAAAAACTTTACGCCCTTGCTCCTCATGCCATGAGCCTTCTAAAGGTTCCACTGGTTGATGCTCCTATAGTGGACTTACAATCCCCGGGTCTTGTGCCTGAGGATGGACTAGGATCCCTCAGGGATCAGCTAGATAGAAAGGCAGAAGCTCTTACCAGAAAAGCCCATGAGAACGCTGCCCTGGCTATCCAGGCCAGCGCAACTACCTCCATATTCGCCAGAGCCGCCTTTCTTTGGGTTAAAAAGATCCTTCAACTAATTCCACCCGATCAGCAGAGAGTAATTGGGGGCTTAGAGAGGGTACAAGCTGCAATTACCCTAATGGCAGACGCTTCCCTAGACACCATGTCTTTTACTGCACGTTCCATGGCGTCCATGACTCAGGTTCGGCGGGCCCTTTGGCTCAGGGCCTGGCCGGCAGACTTTAAAGCGAAGACAAATTTGATGGCCTATCCTATCCAGGAGGGCCGTCTCTTTGGAGACAGATTACAAAAATTTTTAATAGAAACTAAAGATAAGAAACATGTTATGCCAAAACAGTTCAAGAAAGACCCTAGAGTACCAGGGTTTCAATCCTTTCGGTCTTCCAGATCTCAAACCAAACCTCGCTTCGATTTCAGGAGAGGTTCCTGGGGTTCCTCCCGTCCCTTTCGTAGGGGGGGTAGATTCTCCAAAAGTCAGAATCAACAGTCTCGTGCCGAAAGAGGGGATAAATTTCCAAAATCTAATCCCCAGTGACGCCAATCTAATACCAGTGGGGGGGAGGCTTCTGTTCTTCAGTTCCAGGTGGGCAGCCTCGAAGCCAGATCGATGGGTCTCTCAGGTCATATCCTCGGGATACCTTCTGGAATACACCTCCCTCCCGAAGGATCGCTTTATTTGGTCTCCAGTTCCCATCAACACGGAGAAGTTCAACAGAACTGTAAGAGCTATACAGCACCTTCTTTCTATCCAGGCTATAGAACAGGTCCCCACTCTCGAGAGGGGCCTGGGAGTATATTCCTTCTTTTTCACAGTCCCAAAAAAGAACGGGGACTGGAGAGCCATCCTAGATTTAAAATACTTGAACAGACGGATGGCTCGGAAACATTTCCGCATGGAAACGGTAAAATCTATTGTGGAATCCCTACTCCCAGGTACCTTCATGACAGCTGTGGACCTGACCGAGGCCTACCTGCACGTGCCCATTCACTCCTCCCACAGACGCTTCCTGCGGTTCACCTTCGCCCAGAACCATTATCAATTCAGAGCTCTGCCCTTTGGTTTAGGTCCCGCCCCCAGAGTCTTTTCCAAAATTTTAGTTACACTCATTGCCGGGCTCAGACAGGAGAGTATCCAGGTACATCCGTACCTGGACGACATCCTGATCTGTGCATGTTCAGAAGCTCAGTCCAGACAGCACACGGCTAGAGTAATCCAGGTCCTTCAGGATCACGGGTTCCTCATAAATTTTCCCAAAAGTTCTCTATCCCCTTCACAAACAATGACGCATCTGGGAGTTCGTATCGATTCTTCCCGCAATGCAATCTCTCTATCCCAGGAACGCATTCTAAAATTGAAACATGCTGCTCTCTCTGCAGCCAGAGCCAAGAAGGTCAAACTTATGTTCCTAGCCCATCTTCTTGGACTTATGATCTCATGTATAGGGATCGTCCCGTGGGTGCGTTTCCACTCCAGACCCTTGCAATGGCAAATTCGTCCGTATCAGAGGGACATAGCCATAAAGAGAGACAGAACAATCTCTCTCTCCCAGGAAACACGCAGCAGTCTCAGGTGGTGGTCAGATCAGGGGAACCTATCCAAAACCACCCCTTATATTCACAAGGACCCCATTCAGATAGTTACAGATGCCAGTATGCAGGGTTGGGGAGCCACCCTGTTGTCTCACTCAACCCAGAGCAAATGGTCCAAAGGGGAAGCCTCCTTACACATCAATATTCTGGAACTAAGGGCTGTAAAGTTAGCTCTCATGACCTTCGCCCCCCTCATCAGAGGTCAACATGTCTTAATTCGGACCGACAATATTGCCACAAAAGCCTATCTAAACAAACAGGGAGGCTCTCGATCCTCCTCCCTTCATCGGGAGGCAGTTCAAATTTTTTCCTGGGCACAAACAAACGTCAAATCCATTCGGGCGGAGCACATCAGGGGTCTGCTGAACCTTCAAGCGGACAGCCTAAGCAGACAGTTCGCAGACGAAGGGGAATGGTCCTTAGACCAAGCGGCCTTCTCGCAGATTACTGCTATCTTCGGAGAACCTCTGGTAGACTTATTCGCTACCGCAGAAAACTGCAAGGTAAGCAGGTTCTTCACCAGATTCTACCACCCAGCAGCCGAAGGCGTAGACGCCCTTCTAAGTCCGTGGCCTCAGGGCCTGCTCTATGCCTTTCCCCCCCTTCCCATTCTTCCCAAGGTCCTGAGAAAAGTCAGGCAGGAACAAGCCCAGGTTATCCTAATAGCCCCCTTCTGGCCTCGACGTCCTTGGTTTGCCACCCTGCGGCAGATGTCTGCTCAGGAACCATGGCCAATTCCGACTCAATGGGGCACGTTGCGCCAAGGTCCACTGGTACATGCAGACCCCCAGTGGTTCTCTTTGACCGCCTGGCGCTTGAGAGGGGACACCTTTTAGAGAAAGGGTACTCTAAGGATGTGGTTGACACCATAATTGAAGCACGTAAGCCCTCAACAAGGCGCATTTATAACACCTCTTGGAAAGCCTTCGTTCGTTGGGCCAAGCGTAAAAAAGTGGATCCTCTGCATCCAGAGGTTCAACACATTCTCGAATTTTTACAGGAAGGTCTTAGACTCAAGCTCTCTGCTTCCACCCTAAGAAGACAAATAGCGGCCATTTCCACTGTTATCCCTGTGTTAGAGGGTGTTCCCACAGCAAGGCACCAGCACATTCTCGCCTTTTTAAAAGGAGTTAGTCAAACCCAACCTCCTGTTGCTCATAGATTCCCTTCCTGGAGTCTCAATTTAGTACTCAATGCCCTCACCAAGGCCCCGTTTGAACCGTTAAGATCGGTCCATATTAAATTTCTTCGCATGAAGGTTCTGTTTTTAGTTTCCATTACGTCTGCCAGAAGGGTATCAGAAATCAGAGCCCTTTCAATTCGCAAGGGTCTATGCACCTTCCATAAGGATAAGGTGGTCTTAATTCCAGATCCTACCTTCTCTCCTAAGGTAAATTCCCAATTTCATAGGAGACAGGAAATAAACCTCCCGTCCTTTTGCCCTAACCCATCAAATTCTGTAGAACGTTCCTGGCATAAGTTGGATGTGCGTAGGGCTCTTCGCATTTACATAGAAAGAACACAGCAATTCCGTTTATCAGACTTCTTGTTTATTGGAATTAGCAACCCAAGGAAGGGAATGCGTATGTCGGCTTCGGCTGTCAGCAGAACCCTTAGACTTTGCATTGTTCAGGCCTACAAGGCCTCTGGGATCTCTGTTCCTGAAGGTATTACAGCGCACTCTTTACGTAGCGCGGCTACCTCAGCGGCCTTTGACCATCAAGCCCCAGTTGAGGAGATATGCAGGGCCGCTACCTGGTCGTCAGTTTCTACGTTTGTAAAGCACTATAAGATAAACACATGGTCCTCGGCCCAAGCTGCCTTTGGTCGTAGGGTCTTGCAGCATGTAGTGAAATAGAGTGCCTTTCCCACCCATTTGAGAGCTCCTGGAGGTCCCGCTAATCCAAGACGCTGGAGCCTCAGTAGGAGAATGGAGCATTGTTTACTCACCGTGAATGCTCCTTCTCTTCTGAGGCGAAGGCGTCTTGCCCGCCCGGCACAGTTGATTTTTGGTTTTCATCGTTATGTGTGTTGGTCATGTGTTGTTATCAAGGAGCTTCGTTCGTTCCTGTCCGTTGGTAGCTATGCAAGTTTGAACTGAGATATTGCAGGCTATTTCCCGCCAACGGGCAGACAGGAAGTTCAAGATCTTAGTCCTGCCTACCCGGATGATGCAAGGAAATAACCCGCTAATCCAAGACGCCTTCGCCTCAGAAGAGAAGGAGCATTCACGGTGAGTAAACAATGCTCCATTTTCTCATGATCTATCAAACTAGTAAAAGGATGCTTCCCTCACCTTTACATGCATGGTAATGGAATATGAATCTGTCTTAGTGGTTACACATGTGGAACAGAAGTTGGAACTTTCCCCCTAAATTAGATTTAATTATGTACATCTAAACTTTGTTTCAGTTGGGAATGAATATCAAGAGGGGAAAGTGTTAGAGATCAAGGCTTTAGGAAAGGTAGATTACGAAGGATGGATTTGAAGGGAGTTCGTTTCAGCGTGCTATAAATGTCCTGGGCATAATGCTGCCTTTTCCTTGTCTGCAAAACAATTTTTAGTCATACTTATTTTTCAAATATTGTTGACTTATTTGGTCAGCATCAGTTTAGGCAATATTCATTACATCAAAAATAGCCATTCCAATGTGTTCTGTGATGGCGGCACCAAGCTCTGCTGCCCAGTGGTGGAAATCTTTTCTTGGGTTGAATGGAAGTTGCTAGACATGCCTCGGCATAAGTGATTTGAAGATTATAACTTCAGTCTCCTGTATTTTACCTGCTAATTTAGCCAAGTGAAGCACTATTTATATATTGTAAAAACTTCAGTACTCAGTTGTCTTGCAGACAGAAATGAACGTACCAAAACCAGCAAGGGCAGTGAAATTGTTTAGGGCAGGCCTAAAAAGCACTGCAGATCCTAATCAGATACTGCATTGCCACTATGTAGAAGGAAGGAGATACTTTGTATTTTTATGCATTATTATTGCTCCTACATTTTGTACATAATTTTCACTTGGTGTTTTGAAATGGCTTGTTGTAATTCATTTCCTGTTTTTAAGAAGACTATACACACATAAGAGGATTTCCTCTTACATGATGAGCAAGCTTGGTAAAGGACCTTTTGAGTGGTACTTCTATAAAGTAAGGGTTCAGTTTCGTCAAACATTGAGACAAAGGCGAGTGTCCTCTGTAGCTGAAAAAGACAAAACATAAGGTAGCCTGGCTGGCAGTGTGCAGCTATTTGAAATCTGGGTGCAGGCAGTTCAAAAAGAAAAGTGCTTTTTTGCATGAGAGAGGGAAGCATCAAACTTTTAACTTGTATATATGAAACCATAAGAAGAGCCCTGCTCGATCAGACCAGTGGTCTATCTCGTCTTGCATGCAGTTTCATACAGCAGTCAACCAGTTGCCCTGGAGAGCCAACAGTCAGGACATAGAGGCCAAAGCCTTCCTTCTTTAAGAAAAATGAGCAAAGACTGGTTCTGTCTCTCACATCATTAAACAGTGCAGAGCAGTTGCACAGCTCAGAATTGCTTATGTAAAAGGTCAGCTATTTGCTTTGTCCCCTTCTAATTATAGCGCTGGCAGTTTCAGAAATCAAGGATGTGCTGTCACCTGTGCAGACTTTCTTGGTGGGGAAGGTCCAGCCTGTACTTTAAAATGCACAAATATAAATGTTTTTAGTCTAAAGTACGTGACTGCTGTTGTCATAGTAGTATATCAGCTAATTACTTAAACTACAGCATTAATATTAATCCAATGGTAAAGTTTAAAATACTGGCTTCAGTGGCAGTAGCCCAGCCTTTCTAGTGACAACTAGGGAACTTAGTTGAGGGAGGGTGCAGCCTTTTCCCACAGTGCTTGGTTCCAGAATGGACCCTAGGTTAAGAGCTTGGGGTTACCCATGAATCCAACTTTGCTGTTTGAAAAGCAGATTGGGGTAGTAGCCAAGGGTGCTTTCTTTCCTCTGCATCTGGTTCACCAACTCTAACATTTCTTAGATGCAGCTGACCTGGCCAAACTGACCTATACTTTTGTAACCTTGCACTTGGACTACTTTAATGTACTCTATGTTGGACTGCCCATGAGGACATCCCAATTATTGTCAGGGCCTAGTTGTTGGGAACATATCTTTCGTATCTTAAAACAGTTCCATCAATGATCAGTTTGTTTCAGAGTCCAGTCAAAGATGCTAGTTGTGACCTTTAAAGTCCTTATCAGTCTAGGGTCCATATCTTTAACAGTGCATTCCTAAGGAGAGTTAGTCTAATGAATGGGCTTAGACTGGAGTAACTCTCCTTAGGAATGCACTGTAAAGGAGCATCTCCTCCCCTATATCCCCATGCAGCAACTGTGTTCCTTAGGCTGCCACTTGGTGGTTCCTTCACTTACTCTAGCCCAGCTGGTATCAAGCTGAGCTCATAGCTTCTCCTTTGTCATTCTCACTCTATGGCATGGGATCCCTGAGGAGGTAAGGGGAGGGTCTCACGTTTAGAATTTTTTAGGAGGCTCTGCAAGTCCATTATTTCGTCAGGCTTTAAACGGAATATAACTGCAGGTATCTCTTGGGGGGAGAGGGTTTTGTTGGGGATTTAGTCTGTTGTTTTTAAATTGTCATGTTTTTAATTATGATTTGTAAGCTGCCATTTAATTCATTAATACCAGCCAGTATATGTTGTGACCGTAACTGTGTGATACAGTTCTGAAGTTAGGCTTATTTCTATTCCTGTACCAAATACTGCAATTTGATTTTTGCAAATTCAGAATCTGACGGTGTATGACCAAATCTGGTTTCTCTTTAGATTGTATAAATCTTTCCCCTATGATGATGAATCCAAGACGTATTCATCTTATGGATAGGGAACATTTACATAGGCATCATGGAGCTAGAGTTTTTGGGAATTATTAAATTGTTTCTCTCTGAAAAAGTTCTGGTTTGGATGTACTTAACATTACGTGACAGCTGTTTTGAATAAAATGCAAATTGGGTCAGTTTAAAATAATTGGAGAAAGATTCTTAGTTACCGCAGTCTTCTCCTGCTCTGAGCTAAAGTGCCTTTTAAAATGTATTTCAGTATCCCATATCAAATAACTTTTAATCTTGGTTCTGTACAGATTGGGGAGAAATGGGATCAGGGGCATTACGAATGAGATTGCAGGGGGGAAGTGTTCCTTCATTAAAGTGTGGAAAGACAAATGCTAAGTGAATGCTTAGGAGGGATCCAGGACCCCCTCTCCCCAGCATTTTTAGTTTTTTTGGATGGTAAAAGTGGAACAGTTTTAAGAAAATGAACAATCATGTAAATGATTCTGTCGTAAAATGTTTTTAAGGCAACATTTTGAAATATTATTTTAGGTACCTTTTAGGCAATCTAAAGTATTAGGTAATTAGAATTCCAGTATAATTTATAAATCCTCTTTGCTGCTTCAGATTCCTTCATATGCAAGAACTAGACTTTGCACACCAAATCAAGAAACAAGTTAAGAAACAGCTAATGTTGTTTCACTCTTTCTGGTCCATTGAGAAAATAAATTCAGAATGAGGTGCCATTAATCTTTCAGAAACTGATTTGTATTGGAAAAAATAATTGAACTTTAATCCAGTTAAACACTTGTGTTTAAACTTTTCTGTTCTTTGCTTTTAAAACATTAAACTTCGGTAGGTTAACATTCATGTGTATTTTTTAAAAAGTTACAAATACCCTTATATATGACAGCAACATCTGTATCAGTTGAAAGTTGCTGTAGCATTTTGAACATTGTTTCAAATAAATATACTGCCTCACTCAGCTCATAATGTACCCTTTGTCTTATTTAAGGGCCCCAATGTGGCTCCTGTGGGTACCATGGCACCCGCTATCTCCTTTCCAGGAGACCACTGAGAGCTTTTAGAAAATGGTGGGGCAGGTGGGGCTTTTGCCCAGCAGAGCTTCTGGCCATTGGAGGTTTGATTGGCTGTTGCTTTGGCAGCAAGGCTTTGTAAGCCTTGTGGGATAGATCAGGTTCTCGTCCCCAAGAAAAAATGTTAGCATGGAAATCAAGACACTAAATTAAAAGGCATCTCTCTGTCCAGTTACATTTTCTTCACAACACCGTCACTAGGCTGCTGCCTTCCATTTTGAAGTAGGATGAGCAAAATCTGGTAAGTCCATCCAGTGATGTCTGGTAGAATAGTGGAAAGGGAAGGGAAACACATATAATTAAAGCCTGGCACCTAAGTTCTTCATCCTATGTGCTAACTATGTCCTTGAGCTTGTGTAAGTCTGTTTCCCCTAGAAGAATATTTGAGGTGTGAAAAAGAGATTGAATATGGCAGGAGAGTAAACAAGATGTAAGATGGTTTTATTATACAGATGTATTTTTACAGACTGTGTTACTGTTCAATTTCAGAGTGTTGTCTAGCAATTAAGTATCATGTCTGACAACGGAGAACTTGAAGACAAGCCCCCAGCACCACCTGTTCGGATGAGCAGTACTATTTTCAGTTCGGGAGGCAAAGACCCGTTGTGTGCTAATCATAGCTTGAAACCCCTGCCCTCTGTGCCAGAAGAGAAAAAACCTAGGAACAAAATCATCTCTATTTTCTCTGGCACTGAAAAAGGTAAGATGGCTGTGTTTTGTGGCTTCAAGACATGGTTCCTTTTTGCCAGGAAGAGGAGTTACCCAGTGCTTATGATGGCTGTGTCTTTTTTCTTGCATTAAAACTCAACACAGTAGTCTGGGAAGGTGACTTCCTGTGTGGCAAACTCAATGGTGGGCTGGCCGCTTCTGTCTTTGTGTGCTTTCCTCATAGCAGAGGGAGAGGGACAGAAAGAGAGAAATAACAGCCAGCTCCACCATGGTTCCCTCAGCTGGGCAAATGCAGCTGAAATGCTTAGGTATTTGTTTGTTTTTTTGTCTGTCTCAGGAATGGTGGGGGGAGGCGAGAGAGATGGAACTATCTCTGCTGAATATGCCTGGGTGAACAAAGCGGAGCTAGTTCCTACTTTACTACCTGCCTCTCTGTGAGGGAGAGGTTATTCAGAGATTTGGGCTGAATTGCTACCAATATGCAGATGACACTTAGCTCCATCTTGTTCTTCCAGCAAATTCCAGAGAAACCATGGAAACCATGAACAGGTGCCTGGAGGCAATTTTGAGTTGAACGAGGGCTAACAAGATGAAACTTAATCTCAACAAAGTGGAGGTGCTACTAGTGGAAGGAAGGTTTGACCTGGGAATGGGCATATCTCATGCTCTGGATGGAGTTGCACTCCCTCAAAAAATAGGTTCATAGCTTGGGGGTGCTGCTGGACCCAGCCTTGGTGTTTGATAAACAGGTGGCTAGGAGCTCCTTTCACTTGCTTCAGCTGCTTAACCAGCTACTGCCCTTTCTGGGCAGGAAAGATCTTGCCACTGTGGTGCATGCCCTGGTAACATTAGATTAGATTTCTTCAATGGATTCTACACAGGGCTGCCATTGAAGACTGTCCACAAGCTACAGTTGGTACAAAATGCTGCAGTCAGAACGTTGACTGAAACATTCATAGGGACCATATAACTCCTGCCATATTCCGTCTACACTGGCTCCAGTTTGTTTCTGGGACCAACTCAGGGTGCTTGAATTAACCTGTGAAGCCCTACATGGCTTGGGGCCAGCATACCTGAAAGGCTGCCTACTCCCATATGAACTTACCTGACCATTCGAATCATCTTAAGAGGCCTGGCTTCAGGTGCCCTGCCATCTGAAGCTAGATACTGGTAGCCCAAGAAAGGGCCTTCTTGGTCATGACACCGAAACTTGAGAACTCCCTCCAAGGAGACTCGTCTGTCTCCTTCTATCATTGTCTTCCACCAATGGATAAAGACTTTTTTGTTTTGTTTGGCATTCCCTCACTAACTCATATTAGCCCTCTTTCAGGTTTGTGTGTTTTTGTGTTTATTTATTTTGTGTTTATTATGCTTTATTGTTTTAAATATTGTGTGTAGCTGTATTTTATAATATCTCAGATGTTTTAATGTTTTAACGTTCACTGCCCAGGTAATCCTGAATTGGGTGGAAAGGCGGCATAGCATTCTTTTAATTAAATAAACGGTGGATCAGTCTAACCAGTCATTGGACATCCTTTCACGTGGAACCCTGTAGCCCAAGGCCAGACTACATGTTACATTTTTTGTTAGGTTGGTCTGGGTTCTCCAGACCGGTAGTCACAGAGCAGCTGTGGGGAAAGGCATTTTTAGATCCCCAGAAGCCTGATTGGGTTTAGGATGATTTGGGGTGGAGGGGGGACACTCCTGTCTGCGCCCTTCACCATTTTCCTGAGCCCAAAAGGCTTGCCCCCCCCCCCCACTAATTTGCCATCTTTGAAGCTGTCTTCTGGAAGCAGCACTTTGGGACTGTCTTTCCGTCTGTCCGTGAAGGAGGAGATGGACGGTGTAGTTTCCACTCGACAAGTTTCTCTTTTCCAAGTGGGGCTGGAAAGAGAAGTAGCTCCTTACACTGCCTGTGGAATTAAAGGGCAGCTTAGCACAACAGGTCTGTCTCACCTATACATTCTGCCCGAATTGTTAAAGCAAAGTTCTGACATATACTCATGCTAAGACTGGTTCAGTATTTGATTTACAACTTCTAATCGAAGTATCAGATCAGGGGTCCTTGTCAGCTCTGCTGTGAAAGATCCTTTAACTGGAAATGCTGGGGATTGAATCTAGCATGTTGTACCTGAAAAGCAGGTGCTGTGTCAGTGATCTGTGAGGGTCCCTCCAGAAGAGACTAATTGCTCCATAGCAGATGTACAAGCCTTTGCATTACTAAATGTTTCTAAAGTTAACTTTTGGCTAAAATTAGTGTAATTGTGTTACTAGCCTGTTCCATTTGAAGTGTGAGGCGTGTTTTGAGGGTTGGAGGATATGAGAGGGATTTGAGAAAATTAGCTAAATGTTTTGGAGAAAATGACCAAGAAAAAGGAAAAAGTGTTTACCTCTTTACCCTGCTTTATATGTATCATTATCATCTTTAGCTGCCCACCTAATTGTAAGCTTAGACTTGAGCTGAAAAGTACAGGTTTCAAATATACTTGCTTCCAAAACATTATATTTATGTGAGCTGACACGTAGAAACCAGTTTCAGATGGTCACTTTCTGGTTTGAAATAGAAGTATGGAGGCTGATAGTCCAGCTAAATATCAACAGCATTACCTTCTAAGGTACTCTTATATCAGATATGAAGAAATAACTGTTAAAAAAAACACACACAACCGAGAGTAAAAGTAAGTACCTGGAAATCTTTTTTTTTTTTTTTTTTGCTTGTTAGGGAACCCACTAAGTAATCTGTCAAGATTTATCATGTCTAGCCTGTAACTCAGCAGAAGTTTGTTCATTTTGATTAGATTGTTGCATTTTTCTGAGTGCAACATTCAAAATATCCTAGAGTGGTTTTTCAAAAACGTCTTATTTAGATCAGTGTTCTTCATTAAAACATCATGAGTTTTATTGTCCTTTTTTGCAACAGTGCTGTACATGTTTTTTTTCTTTAATCCTGTCAGTTTATCTATATTATTGATATATTTTTGGGAAGTATGTGTCCTGTCTAAGAAAAAAAACACAATTCAGTCTACATTTTGTTCTGTCTTGCTCTGAAAACATGAGTAGTCATAAATCTGTATTAAAAACAGAGGCATTAGAGGCTTTAGCAACAAACTCCAGTTTGAATTGTAGTGCAAATGGCCACATCTTTAGGCTAACTTAAACCTGTGTTTGATTTAAAATCATTATATGTTCTTAAACAAGGGCAACAGGCCATAAAACATTTCTTAAATATTGGATGAAATTAAATGCTCACTGGACTTTCTCATGGAGGTATTGATACTAAGGTGCTTCCATAGCACCTTAGAGATACCCTAATTACTAGAAAAGTAATGGGACACTTTTCCATTTAGATGGATGTCTCATTTGGCACATAATACTCCAGCAAGCAATATAACTCATGAGATGGAATGTTGGTCTGTGGTAGTTCTTTTGTCCCTTACCTTTCTTGAATTAGCCTTAGATTAATTGTGAGTAGCAACCAAGAAATTGTATCTTTACTTCTAGGATGCAAGTTGAATTTACCAGTTACACAAAATGTTTGGACTTCATTAACTTACTCATGGAAGGTATCAAAACTGCCACAATAATTCCTTGTAAGTTATCTGAAATGTGGTATACAAGCCGAGTAGTAGAATGGGAAAAGAGAAAAAGAGCAGGCTCTCTAGGAAACCTGTAGTAAGAAAGAGGGCCCTAAACAAAAGAGGCTTGAGTTAGATAGATGATAAGAATTAAGGCATGGCCAGGATGGTTTTTTTTGTCTGCCGCCTCATGGTGTATCAAAGTTGCAGGAGACCCAGCTGCTTTCTGTATTTTTATATCAAAGTTAAGATCATTTTACAAACATCTGGTTTCTCGATTTGTGAATAAATGAGATGGACATTCAAAAACAAACCTTGAAGTCTGATGAAGGTATTAAAGTGAGTTTTTGAACCTGGGGAGATTTTAATGCACTTGCACTTTGTCTTGTATATGTTGGTCCATGTTAGTTGAATTTTTGTATAATGATACTTATACATGACAGTCGTCGTTTCTGCATTGCATAGTGTCTTTTGTTTTTGTCATATACAGTAGTAGAATGGGACACTTCTGCAGCTATCTCTTTGATGTTTAAATGTTTGTGGATAGCTTTACTCCATTAAAAAGGGACTATGTAACTGTTGCATTGTGCTGAATATTTTGTGAAATATTTTGTTATTCTTGTAGGCAGCAGAAAAAAGGAAAAAGAAAGGCCTGAAATTTCTCCCCCATCAGACTTTGAACATACTATTCATGTTGGCTTTGATGCTGTTACTGGAGAATTCACTGTAAGTATACCACATTTGGCTGTGTTAAGAGTGTGCTTGGCATACTGCTAATATAAGAAAGAATGTTTTCAGATCCCCCTTCCCTTTCTTGTTGCAAGTGTTCGTTCATAGGAGGTTTTCATTTTTCACCTCTGTAACGCTTACTGAACAATAATTTATCCTGTTATTCCTATAGGGTATTAGTAGAAAAATGAAACCCCTGTTTGCAGTTGATTAAATTAAAATTAAAATAGACCCTGTAACAAAATCTAAATTCTCTGGGGTAGAGGTGGAAGATGTCCAATGCTGCTTTCTTCAGTGTACCGATAGAATATACAGCAAGAGGAAACTGATTATTTTGACCTTTTTTTGCATCACTTATTGAAATTTAAGCCAGTGATTGAACTCTTAATCTGTGATTATATATGATCATAAATTCAAGTTTAAATTATTGTAATTTTTTTCCTTTTGTTCTCAGGGAATGCCAGAGCAGTGGGCTCGGCTGCTACAGACCTCAAATATCACCAAGTTAGAACAAAAGAAGAACCCCCAGGCTGTATTAGATGTGTTGAAGTTCTATGACTCTAAAGACACGGCAAAACAGAAGTATCTGAGCTTGTCTGCTACAGGTGAGACTTGAATATACTTGGGTCAAATTCATGGGAAAATTCAGGCTACTTTTGATCAGTGGTAAAACTTCCCTCTAAATGAGACATGTAACATGTAATGAAGTTCTACAAGGTCAGGTATGTGTAGGAAACTGGAAAAGCTGATGATGATGTATATGAACGAGATGTGTGAAAAAGAGTTGGCAAAATTAAAGATTACCCAGATGGAAGCTAAGAAAGTGTCATGGAGATCTATGGCCAAGAGGTAGTACTCTAGTCTTAACCCTGATCCAGAGGACTGGATACCTCCCTATGAGAGAGCTGGATAGTGAGATTGTGTTAGCAGGGGATAGTAATATTGGAAGAAAAGCATAGGGTAGCATAATCATAAATAATTCTATCGCTCGTTTTTATTGTGTTAATTATCCTCCCCTTCTCATTCACCAGATCAGTGATCCATTCGTTCAGCATTGTGTCCAACTCAGTGGCCAATCAGTTACTTTGGAGGGCCAACGGGACATCAGGGGGAATATGCTTCCTCTTGGGACTGGTATTCATTGGTTTACTGCCCCTGAGTGTTGGGGAGGGGGGTTCCCTTTAGTCACCATGGCTAGTAATCACTGATAGATAGACCTTTATGAATTTGTCTAATCCCATTTTAAAGTCATCTGTGACTGTAGCGATCACTACATCCTGTGGCAGCAAATTTCACATTTTAATCACTTGTTGAATAAAGAAGTATTTCCTTTTGTCCGTCCTGAGTCTTCAGTTTCAATGGAAGTTGATACCCTCCTACTCTCTATCTGTGATCCTTTCCCCTTGCAGTTCACTAATATGGAAGGCCCTTCCACACTCTGTTCAGCCTTTTGTCTGTTTTTATACTTTCAACCAAAAAACTCTATGTTAAGCTTGCCAACAGGGCATGTTTTATTTTTGGTCATTGTTCTTAGCAGTTGTAGGCACTTCATAAATATGTTATTAGGTAGAGTCATTGTCATCCTAGATCATGACATTTTACAGAACGACAGGAGCTTACAATCTAAAGTAGTAACAATGGACCTGGGGAGGGCCATTCAAGTTATCACAGGCCATTTATTGAATTGTATACTTTCTTGAGGTACGAGAAAAGGTCTATGTACTGTGATTTGACTTGCAAGAGTGGAGGAACTTTGGGAAGATGTTAAGTAGCCAGATTGGCATATGAAGATTTACCTATTAAAAGAACTGTATGTTGCTTTGCTCTCCCTTGTCCAGATGTTCTTGCAATCAAACTAAATTTAGCTCAGTGTAAGTGTGAGTTGTGTATAGGAATGCTGATATATTTCCTAGGTTTTACTTATTTTCCTAACAGATAAATAGGCAGTGTAAAGATACTGGAAGTGGTGTAAATACACTGCAATTTCTCCCAAACCTAGTATGCTGCTGTTAATAATAGGACTGGGCAATTCTTATCCATGTATAGCGTTGGTGGCAAAGGGGTTATGAAATCCTAAATATCACCTAGATTAACTTGGTGTTCAGAAAGATTATAATAATTTCTGAATTATAGTGTCTGAAGAAGGATGGAAGCAACTTTTCAGTTCTGAAATCATCCTGCATTTCAGTTGAGTTCCTAATCTGCAAATCTCACTCAGCATGTTGTCAAAAAAGCACTGTAATATGGCCCCAGATACAATCATGTAAATTAACACCCAGGGTCCATACTTGTTCTAAATATTGACAAATAAGGAGACAAATATGTTTCCTGGATTTTAAATTCCCACTACATGCTATAAAAATGCTTTACTTTCTAGCATCATTTTTTTAATGCAGAAGCTATATACACTTTATTTGGTTTTGTGTGGAAAAATTAAGACAACATACTATATTATGTAGTAATTTGAGGTAAAAGAAAGCTAGAATATCCATAGCTAACATTTCAATTTAATCCCCCCATCCCCTGGAATAAGAGTCCTCAGGAACACCTGCAGTAAGTGTGCTCTGGTCTCAAAACTTTTCAAATGCATCGATGTTCCTATATTAACAGACAGTTTAAAATAACTTGGTGTGCGTGTTTGACATAATTTCAAAATCTCTCTCTCCTAGACAAAGATGGCTTCCCCTCAGGAGTGCCTGCGGTAAGTGCATTCATTATTCCTTAAGCCTTTTCAAGAGTGCTCTTTTGCTTGATTCAGTCCAATAATATTAGGCTACGGTAGCAGCTTGATAGACAATATCGTTCTATTTCATAAAACATGTAATGCTAAGCATTACATTATAAACCAGCTCACAGCCACATCTTATCTGGTGCCATGCCAGCTCAATAGCACATAGGATTGAGTGGTCAGTTATGATGAGAACATCTTCATACTTATCTGAAGCATACAGCAATTACTTGGAAGCATACAGGATTGTGAGTGGGTCCATTTTACCTGTAGGTAACTATCCTTCTTGGTGTTTTTAAACATTACATGGCTGTGTGTGTGTGGTATTTTACAACACACTGGTAATTTCTCAATTACACACTGGTAATTGACTTGCTTTGTAGTACTCACTTATTTGAGTGAGATCAGTTCTGCTAGGCTCCAGTTTGGCATCATGCAGTACCCCAGTACATGTGATGACCTGCCATGATGGCTCATCAGGGATGTAACCTGGAAAGATGGTGAAGGCCTTTTCTGAATGCAGTATCTGCTTTTGTTGTGTGCTTTGAGTTGCAAGTCACTGGAAGAACTTAATTTACTTAATTATAGTTAAATCATTATTCTTTCTAAGCCACACTTCTAGTATTAGAGGTATCACTGCTTACGTAGTGATCAGGGCTTATAGTTATATCCATACCAAACTGTTCATAAATATTAGGTGTCTAACACAAATTATATGTTTCAGTACTTTAAAAATGCAGACTATTGGACCTGCTTGATTTTTCACAGTGAACATAAACATTAGTCCTGTGTAGATGTTAAGAATATGCACATGGTGGGTAATTGTGATTGCCCCATCCTGTCTTGCCCTTCATTGTGTTCCTACCCTGGTTATCACTTGTGTTGTCCATGGGTTTTATGGTTGCAAAGGGGTCTGCATGCACAGAACTGAGGATGTGCAAGGCCAAAATGTATGCCTCTATTGTGTGTTGAACAGTTTCCATGATTTTGACTTGTGTACACTGGACTCCGCTTCTGTAGACCCTATGCAACCTTGAAATACAACACATTAGAAGTAGTGGAACAGACAACACTGGTGCAAGCTTTCCAAATGTCAGTTTAGGACTTCTAACAACTGGAATGGCATATGGTATTCTGAACTCTTGTAGTGTTCTGGGTCACTATTCTAGCATATATCTCATGGTGAACTTTCTAAGGACTCAATAACAATGCTTTATTTCTTTTATTTTCCTCTTATTAAAAAATTCTTACAGCCCAATGCAAAAGGATCAGAGCCTTCTACAACAACTGAAGAGGAAGAGGATGATGAAGCTGCCCCTCCAATTATTGCTCCACGGCCAGATCATACCAAATCAGTTAGTTATAGTTTTACCATTTATCTTATTGCTCTGTTCATTGTGTAGCTCTCTGCAGACATCCTATAAATTAACAAGCATCTCGTTCACATCTCAGTTTTGCCAGAATTTATTCAGTGACCTTAGGTAACTTCCTTTTCTGTCTCAATCTCCAGATTGTACATAGGCTACTGACCTACCTCATTATGTATTTATGGCATTACTTGGACACTAGGGACAGAGACTATCCTGAACACTTGAATCTAGAGTTTGGAGAACCTGACAATTTGTTAATTTGGAACAAAAAAACTACCAGTGTAGTATTGCACCAAATCATTGTACCTGTGTTGTGCTGTGAAATCTACAAATAGCCACAATAATTTAGGAAAGCTCTTATTATCTTATTCATGGGAAACCTCAGATCTTGATAGGATTCGTAGTACAGCAAGAAACTAAAGGAGCATTTGTAAGGTCAATTGTCTTTTTTAAAAAAACAACAACATCCTAACACTTGCAGAACCGAGACAGTTCCATTTTAGTCAATAGAATCTATTAGTATTTGATACATGTTGACTAAAAAGGATAAGCCCTCTGCCAGAAATCTTAACCATCTAGGGTAGTTTGAAGCTAAAGAGCTAGTTTCAGGCACACCATGGAGTAACAATTATGATCTTTTTTCTACAGATTTACACGAGGTCAGTAATAGATCCCATCCCAGCACCATCTAGTGACTCGGGTGACAATGCTGCAAAATCAGCTGATAAGCAGAGAAAGAAAACTAAAATGTCAGATGAAGAAATCATGGAAAAGCTAAGTAAGTTGAAATTTTAAACAAACCATTAAAATTGAGATAGACCCTGATCAACCTGGAGTTAAATGTTCTAAGAATTCTCTATGATGAACTGGCCTTTCTAGTTATATTTT
This sequence comes from Euleptes europaea, assembly GCF_029931775.1. Classification (NCBI taxonomy): domain Eukaryota; kingdom Metazoa; phylum Chordata; class Lepidosauria; order Squamata; family Sphaerodactylidae; genus Euleptes; species Euleptes europaea. Next base: position 44,893,045 of record NC_079316.1, read on the forward strand.
TTTGCTCCATGATTCCTTCATAGAAATTGTGAGCACTTCTCTTGGTGTGAATGATTTTGGTGAGAATGGTGCCAGATTTAGCCAGGGAAACGCTGTCCACCCTTCTAGTACTTGCCACATCCAAAATACCTTCATGCATACATCAATAAAGTCCATTGTACACAGGCTTATGGACTCAGTATTGGCTTACACCAGATTCCTTGATCAGGATCCCTTTATCTCATATATACTTGAAGATGGTAATTAAGGACCACCCACCATGTTTTATTAAAATATTAGTAAGCTTGGCCAATTACTTCATTATCTGATTTTTTTCTTAGACCCCTACAAAAATATGCAATCTTTCATTTTTCATGTCATTGGTATTTCTTTTAAAATATGGGGAAGGGTTATTGCTGACCATGACAGCCATTTTGTAGTAGTAACCAATACCCTTTTTCAGAATTCCAAAAGTGCCTACAGGCTATCTTCAGATGCTACAATGATATATTTACAGATCATATTGTGATGTAAGATACAAGCAAGTGGAGGTTCTTACAAGAACTGGTGTAGTATATTGGCTAAGAGTGATCCATGAGACTGCTGGTTCAGCTCTTAACACAACAACAAATTCACTGTTCTCCCCGTATTGAAGATGGGGGTCTGAGGCTGAGAGTGGTTTGCCTGCCTGTCAGCCCCAGGCTTCATCTGTAATATGAGGATAATATTAATTTATCATTCAGGGATGTTGCATGGATTACTGTCATAAAATATGTGAAGCTTTTTAAGCACTGCAAGAACTGTGCATTAATAATCCTTAGCTTTTAGAAAGGGTTAGATCAGTGCCTCAGTACTGGAAAAAAAATACAGTGTTGGATAACAGTTATGTATTTCTTTTCCATTAAAGTTGGTAATGCAGCTTCCCAAATCAGTGGCAAATATGTACTGGAGTTAGATAATCTTAGAGGTTTTTTTAACATTGCATATGGAATTTTTTTTTTTTTTTAGGAACTATTGTGAGTATAGGAGATCCCAAGAAAAAATATACCAGATATGAAAAAATAGGGCAGGGGTGAGTATTTCTAAGTAAGATCTGTGTGAACCGACTGTCAAGTGTTAGTTGCAATACTGTTTTCTTTTTCCTCTTGACATTTTTTATCACTGTTTACAAAACAAGAAATACCAGCAATAGATTAGAGAAAGCAGTAGTAACCAGATATGGACAGACTTGTAAATTCTAAAATGATCCCTTTATGAACTATGATATTGACCGCATAACATCATGGAATGAGGGAGAAAATAATGACCAAATTTCTAGGCGCCTTACAAAATAAGTCTGTCCCACAACAGCTAGGCAGAAAGGAAACGGTATTGTGTGTGGCTAAGAAAGATGCAATGAATTTGCCTAACTGTTCAAGCTAGTTGATTTATGCCCATGGTAATCAATTAAATTATTTTGTGAATTGGCATGTTTTAGCTTTTTCCACATGTATGTTACATTGGTCCATGTCTCCTTTTACCTATAATTCAGTGTCTGGTTTTCTGGAGAAAAAATGAAATAAAATGTTAAATGAAATCATCTGGGAAAATCTTTGCCTGTTGAAGAGTGTGTATGTATGTTAAATATCTGAAGTCTTGTACCTTATTCCATTTTTTTTTTAATAGGGCTTCGGGTACCGTTTTCATTGCCATAGATGTGGCAACAGGACAGGAGGTAAGGGTGAAGTACCTTGTAATGAATTTGGATCTTCAGTTTGAATCGACAGACTTGAATGAAGTTTTTTTTACCAGTGACACTTATTTCTGCCATCACTCCCCAGCAGCAAATTTCTCATAGTTGTTAGCAAAAGTAATTACTTCGTTCTGTAGAATCTGGTGATGGTATTCAAAGCATATTTGATCTCATTTGAAGATCAAGTGCATGGAGTGCCTTTTAGTAGTGGATTCGAAAATCACAATTTAAACGCTTAATATTTTTTTGCCTTTGTAAAACTTCACTTTACTTGAGAACTGGGTATATACTTATTTTCTGTACTCCCACTGCCTCTGGTTTTAATATGAGTTGCCTCTTCCCAGATCAAAGTAACTGCTATTAAATCCCCAATCTATTTACCATATCATTCCATATATTAGTAAAGTGGCATGTCTTAATGGAAACATTGACTGCCAGATAGCAAGGAGTCCAAACACAGGTGAACATGTTAGGCTCAGAGAGCCTTCATCCTATAGCATACATTTTCTAAGCTCAATCTACCCTATCCTTCAGGCGGGGCTTGCTTTAGCCAGTGAAAGGATTGTGAAGGAGGGGAGCTAGGAATTTGCTGTTGAGCCGAGAAAGGGGGCAAAGGAATTGCATCTTATCCCCCTTCTTGGTTCCATATGTGAGGCGATGGCTACTATTTAGGAGTCCAGTCGTACAACGAAAACATCACTATCCTATACTCTTGTTTGTAACTGTGCCTTCATAAACTTCATTCTTAATTTACCACTTTCTAAATTGGTCTTTTCTTAGCTATATTTCCCCCCCCCCCAGTGTGGTTATTTTAAAGATTTCAGTAGCACATTCCTGTGTTGGACCTCTCCTAGCAAAACAGCCCTGTTCTGTATTGGCATAGCAAAAGTTCCTAAGACTTCCCCCCCCCCCCATCCTCCTTCCAAAAATCACGACTGAGGGCCTCAGCACAGACTCTACCACTGATTCTACCTGCCAACAACACACCTTATTTCCTCCACACTCCCAGCCAACCCATCAGACTCCTTTCTTCCTACCTCCAGATTTTTAGAACTTGCTGACTTGCTCATTGCTAGAGATGAAGGAAAATCCTTCTGAAAATAAGACAGATCTCCTCAAGAATCTGAATTTAAGCAGAGATTCTCAAATGCTTCAGAATCCATTTTCTGTGGAAAAACCATGAGAGATATAGCTGTCCCTTATTTTAATATTTGGTGTGCTTATCCCATCTTATGCTTGGCTGTCACTTGCTATTTTGTGCCTTGATAGTGCTGGGGATGCAAATAATGTTCTGTTTGAAAAGCTGTGAATGTGCTGCCTTGCTTTCAGCATACCAGAACAATTGCCATCACTATAATATGCTGCAAGCAAAGCTGCTTTTCTGAGACTGGCTCAAAACAGACTTTTTTCTTTTTGCTTCTGGTTTCATCATATGCATGTAAGGATGATGACAGTTGTACTGGTAAGTTGATGTATCTGCACATTACAAACAATTATTGGTTATATCAGGAAAAGCTGTACCGGGAAAGCTACAACTCGCCTTTTATTGTAACCCTTTACATGTCAGTCTTTCAAGAATTTGACAGGCCCCTTTCTTTGTTAACTTTTTCTGTGTTTGTTCCTTTTTCAACGTTTCAGGTTGCTATTAAACAGATCAATCTTCAGAAGCAGCCCAAGAAGGAGTTAATTATCAATGAGATTCTGGTAATGAAGGAATTGAAGAACCCAAACATAGTCAACTTTTTAGACAGGTAACTATGCAATATAGTGTTTAGAAAGTTGGGTTTGAGCATGGGGGGGAAATTCCCGGTCAAATCCTTACTTGGCCACAGAGCCTTGGATAAATCTTTTAAATCTGCTTAACCTATCTAACAGGATTGTTGTGAGAGTAAGGCTGCAAATCTCATGCCTACTTACCTGAGGGTAACCCCGCTAGAATAAAGCAGGACTTCTGAGTGAATGTAAATATGATAGCACTGTAAGACCGATTTGAGATTGGAGGAAGGGGAGGATGTAAATATACCAATAAACTGAAAATCACCCTTTCTCCTAAGGTATATGCAGTATGTTTGCTCTGATATTTCTGTATCATTATACATAATAAATGTAGGTTATACAGGAACCTTTGAATGAGGACAGTGAGACCTGTTTTGCTTTAGTTATTACTGTTGTGGACTTAACAAACATATTTTAAAATGGTGAATCCTCCAGTACCCAATAATTGCCTCTGGTAAGAGATGTGCATATCTTCCTCTTGCAACCATGGATTACTTATTGGAAGACTGAAGCCGTTAAACAATCTAATTTCTTTATATCTAATGTAACTTTTTTTACCCTGCAGACTGTTACCTTAGTATGCTAAAGTTTTAACTTTGTCATTCTGTTTGACTTGTATCTTCAGTTACCTTGTTGGAGATGAACTGTTTGTTGTAATGGAGTACTTGGCTGGTGGGTCTCTCACAGATGTGGTTACAGAGACTTGCATGGATGAGGCACAGATTGCTGCTGTCTGCAGAGAAGTGAGTGATCCCCTGGTGGTGGTTGGAGAAAGGAAAAGCATTGCTTTCTCTATGTTAATGGTGTTTATTTTAGATGCATTTAAATTATTGTGGTAGGAATATATTTACCATTCTGGCTTATGTGTTTTTTTTTTTTTAATTCGGGAATTTGAAATGGTCATTTGGTAGTATCCGTGAGCATGCCAGTCCTATTGGTTGTTGTGACTCAAACTGCAAAATTTAATATACTCTAAATCTTCAAAGAGTTTTGATAGCTGTAAGAGACATCTCAGCAATTAAATGCCTAGGAAAACCTGAGTGCATACCCTGAGTTGGGGCGGGGGGAGATAGGTGGAGTTTTCTGCCAGTTTCTCCTTATTGTGGCTTCCCATACCATATTCCACATTGTTCCTGAGGACCAGTCCCCTCCCCCTGACCCTGAGGAGCAGGTTTTCAGGAATAGTGGAGAGAGACTCCTTCATTTCATAGAATCTTTATGAACTTAATTATGTATAGAAGACCCAGTTATTTCTAGGCAGAAATTAAAGAGTTTATTCTTCTAATTAGTCAGATTTCGCTAAACATTTTTATTAGGTATGTTAGGCTATTTCAGGATTTCGGATAATCTTGGATATCAGTGAAGAGGTCTTTTAATAGTTAGCTTGGGCACCTTGAACATTGTATTGGATATTCAGGGTAGTCATAAATATCTAATAAGCAAATAATCATTTGAGGCTGGCTAAAGATAGCCTGACAATGTAAAGTTTGAATGTATTTTGACAATAATCCAATCCATTCTCCCTATACAGTGTTTGCAGGCACTGGAGTTCCTTCATGCCAATCAGGTGATACACAGAGATATTAAAAGTGATAATGTGCTGTTGGGAATGGATGGATCAGTAAAACTGAGTAAGTGTATAGCAGTTCTCCCTCTCCCATAATACTAGAACTGTGTTGGCGAACCTATGGCACGCGTGCCACTTCCGGCACGCGTAGCCCTCTCTGCCGGCACGTGCGGTTCCTCGAAGCCTCTGGCCTTTCCGGCTCTGCCCCTCTCCAGATGGGTGAGGCTGTAGCCCAGGGGTGGGGAACCTCCGACATCACTGGCGGTGGCCCCCGGACTCTCCCACAGAAGCCGCCGCTGGAGGGAGCGTGCGCGGCCGGCCAGGCGGGTGGGAGAGCGGGGAACAGAAGCCGGGCGCCCACACTCGGAATGGCTGGCGGCTTCTCCGGCGCCCTCTGGGCCTGTACGGGCGGAGGGGCGAGGCTGGCCGGTGGGCGTGAAGGAGGCGCCCTCTGCCCCACTTCGCTCGCCTCTCACCACATCCCCCCCTTGGGGCAGGCAGACCGGGTGGGAGATCCCCTCCGGGCGGGGGGCTTAGGGGCCTGGGCAAGCCAGGCAGGCAGAGAGGGGCGCTGAGCTAGGCTGGGCTCCCTCCCTCCTTCCTTCCGTCTGCGCCAGACGGGCCTCCTTTCCGCAAGAGCTCCACTCTGAAAGGGGTGGGTGGAGGCGGTGGCAGCGAGGCCCAGCCGGGTGGGGGATCCTCCTCCTGCTGCTGCTCACCCCGGCCACATGGGAGGCGGCCGGGGGGGGGGGCAGCCCCGTACACAGGCGAAGGGCGCAGTGGCAGGGCTGGTGGCTGGCGAGCCACGGGGCAGGAAGTCAGGCGGAGGCTCTGGGGCGCCTCCTTCCCCTCCCTCGCTGGTGGTGGGCCCGGCTGGGCAGGGGCAGCTGTCATTGGGCAGGATGCCGAGCCTCCGCAGGAAGGGAAGGGTCTCCCGGCGCCCGTGCGCTGTGGGCTGTTCTGCGTGCGCGCGCCCCTTCTCTGCTGCGGGCTGAGGGAGGAGGGGGGCTTGTGTGTGTGTGTGTGTGTGTGTGAGAGAGAGAGAGAGAGAGAAGCGGGAAGGCTTTCCTGTCTCTGGCCATTCATGCATGGGATGTTTTGCCTTGGATTTGCCGCTCTGTAGATGCACATTTTCCCCATCCAAATTCTCAAAACTCATCAGTAAGTCCCCATGCAGAGTTTTGAGAATCCGGATGGGGAAAATGTGCATCTGGAGAGTGGCAAATCAAAGGCAAAACCTCCCATGCATAAATGGGCTCTTTCTTTCTCTGTCTCCCTCTGTCCTTTTCTTTCGCTACTTTTCTTTCTCTCCCTCGCTCCATTTCTTTCTCCCTTTCTCTTTTTCTTTCTTTCTCTCCCTCCCTTCCTTCCCTTTCCCCCTACCTTCCCTTCTTTCCTTCCTTCTTTCCCTCCAGCGGCCTCTCCGGCTCCCTCTGGGTCTGTGCGGGCGGAGGGACGTGCAGTCCTATTCCACCTTTGAAGTGCCCACAAGCCATCCTCCAAACACCTTTCCATTTGTCTTGATATGTAGAGAGAAAACACTAAGGAACTAGTTGCCAATCTCCAGGTACTAGCTGGAGATCTTCTGCTATTACAAGTGATCGCCAACTAATAGAGATCAGTTCCCCTGGAAAAAATTGCCACTTTGGCAATTGGACTCTATGGCACTGAAGTCCTTCCCCAAACCCCACCCTCCTCAGGCGCCACCCCAAAAATCTCCCACTCATGGCGAAGAGGAACTTGGCAACCCTAGCCTCTCCCTCTGGGCCCCCTCTGGGGGTGGTATTCAGGTTAAATTGCCGCATTGGCACTCGGCGATAAATAAGTGGGTTTTCGGTTGCAGTTTGGGCACTCGGTCTCTAAAAGGTTCACCATCACTGTACTAGAACATGGGGTCATCTGCTGAAGCTGGAGGGTGAGAGATTCAAAACAGATAAAAGGAAGTATTTTTTCACACAACACATAGTTAAATTGTGGAACTCCCTGCCCCAGGATGTGGTGATGGCTGCCAGCTTGGAGGGCTTTAAGAGGGGAGTGGACATATTCATGGAGGAAAGGGGTATTCATGGCTATTAGTTAGAATGGATACTAGTCGTGCTGCATACCTATTCTCTCTAGTATCAGAGGAGCATGCCTATTGTATTGGGTGTGGTGGAAAACAGGCAGGATGGTGCTGCTGCAGTTGTCTTGTTTGTGGGCTTCCTAGAGGCACCTAGTTGGCCATTGTGTGAACAGACTGCTGGACTTGATGGGCCTTGGTCTGATCCAGCAGAGCCTTTCTTATGCTATGTTCTTACTGTATGTAAACTAAAATATTAGTTTCCCTGCCAAGACTGCAATTTATGATTCAACACATCTTGCCCTCTAGAGATGGTTTTGATTTCAGAGAATGTGGCTGAGAATGTTTAAGATAAGAAGAATAAGTTATCTGGGTACCACATGAATGAGTTACCATTCTCTCATATATATAGATATGTGTACACACACACACACACACTTATATCTGCTTAAATATATACTTAGCTTGCTGCATAAAGTGAGACAGTTTGTTAGAATTGCAAACTGTAGACACGTAGTTTTAGACCTGACGGTTTTTCACCCAAATACATGTTCCCTGGGGAGGGTCTGTTCTGTTTTGCAACTCTCTGGGACATTTGAATTTGCATTTGTAAACCAGCAGGTGACAGCCTTGATTGATTAACTCTGAAGTTGGAAACTCTTCAGTTGACCAGAGTCCTCAGTATATCTGAGCTTCCTGCCCCTCCCCCAACTGGATTCAGTGCAAAACTAAAGCATAAGTAAATTAAAACAATATAAACAAGAAAATACCAAATTGAGCACTCTGCTTTCTTTAATCATCAAAGTCATTTCAGCTGCAACCACAGAGTAGTAAAAGGAAGTTAGGTCTGCATAATAAGTGCTGTTAATCTGTCTCTAACTAAATACTACATTTAAGATTCATAGACGATTTAATAAAGTAATGACTTAGAAATATGAAGCTTTAATGGGGGAGAATTAAGTTACAGAACTCATTTTCACTTGTCTGTGTTTTTCATGGTAGGTTAGGCAGGTGTCTTCAAGTTTGATTTCTGAGTTCCTGTTCCACTACATTTTGCTACCACAGAAGAAGAACCCATGCTAGATAATGACTAGGAATGGTTCAGTGACATCCTTTGAGTGACAGGATTGCCTTAAATTATACTAATATGATAGCTCTTCAGTTCATTTCTTGAAAGTATTAGATTACAATCATGCAAGTCCATCTTTGTTACACAGATTTCTAAATAAAAAGTACCAGTTTGTCCTGGAACATGTACAGATGATTAAGATGGCTACTTTCCTTCATGTACTGTCACATGTTTTGTGATGTTCTATATTTCTATTTAAAATTCAATTTATAGGGGACCTCCCCCCATAGCAAACCTATCTAAACAGAATGATTCATTCATAGTTTTATCTTCTGAACAAGCAAGAAGTTGAAGGGAATATATACCATTGTTTTCATAATGAAAATAGCCTGACCAAAACTGGCCAACAGGTTTCTGGTTCTCCTCCATCTGCTGTTTAATCAATTGGTCATATGCACTGAAAACATGAGGAGTTTCATTTTTCTGCCCCTTGGCTATCCATAACCATCTGAAGAACAGCGCTTAAGCTTTCTAAGAATAGTACTGAGGGAATATGTGGGTTTGTATGATTTTTTTCTGGAAATGCAGCTTGGCTAATACCACATAAGATGGCCAAACAGCACTGAAATTATTTTATTTTGACTGTTTTTTTTTTAATTTATCTTTTTGCAGCTGATTTTGGATTCTGTGCTCAGATTACTCCAGAACAGAGCAAACGTAGTACTATGGTTGGGACACCTTACTGGATGGCTCCTGAAGTGGTAACACGGAAGGCCTATGGTCCTAAAGTAGATATCTGGTCCCTGGGCATCATGGCTATTGAAATGGTTGAAGGAGAACCTCCATATCTCAATGAAAACCCTTTGAGGGTAAGTTATTGCTGTGTTGACCAATAGCTTTGCCTTGATGTGCTCTTTTCATAGCAGGTCAGAGTTGCCATGACTCATTAGCAGAGTACATACTTTGCATACGGAAGGTCACAGATTGATTCCTTGTTCTTTCCAGTTAAAGGATCTCAGGTGAAATGCCTTTCTCTGCTGTAGCCCAGTAGCTCATATTGCATTTCTCTGTTAAGTTCTCTGACTCTGGTCATGTGGGTTCTGTGCAACCTGAGGGGACTGCTTGCTCACTGCTACTGATATTCTCCCGTAATGCACTGCATCACAGAACTTTTATGTGGATTCTAGAAAGTGTATTAGTTCATGTAAGACATCTGTTTGAAACATATTTTGAAAGTCATGGACCTAGGTAAAAGGGCCGCAGGTAGATGCTCTTTTCTAATTCTGAGATTAACCTCTGAGGTGTTTCAAGGGTGCTCAGATGCAAATGACCTTTTGGTTTTACAACTTTTATCTCTTTCTTGCAGGCTTTATATTTGATAGCAACTAATGGCACCCCAGAGCTGCAGAACCCAGAGAAACTGTCCCCGATATTCCGTGACTTTCTAAATAGTTGTTTGGAAATGGATGTAGAGAAAAGAGGGTCCGCCAAAGAACTATTACAGGTAAAGGATTAGAATCTTATCTCCGCCCAATGATAACTGTTATAGACAATTACTTTTGGCAGTTCAAGCTACTGTACTTTGAAATGAAGGGAGTGATAAAATCTGTGCATTCATAAGAGATAGAACTGGATATGCAAAGGGAATATCTTTATACCTAGGAAGGCTATTGGTAGGTTAATGCCTAGTGCTACTGCTTGGGAACACTGAGAAGCTGCTGGGGTGCTTGAGTTGTGTAAGAGTCCCCTGGAATTTCTCTCCTTCCATACTCCCTAATGTACCAATTCCTGGAGGAGAAGGGGAAGCAGGCTCATGCACCCATCAGCCATGTAGTGAGCTAGCTGACCACAGGCTTTTTACCTCTATACCCTCTCTTGTAATCTGCCTATTGCAGAGGCCAATACCATATGGAGCCCAGATGCAGGTAAAGAGCTGTTGCTGCTGGACCTGCCTTTGGTTATACAAGGTAGCAACAGCTTCAGTAATTCACTTCCAGGTTCACAGTGTCCTTGTTGCTCCTCTGTATCTTGCATCCATTCAGTGCAACTGGTACTATCTTGCCCCAGTGCAAGAGTTATAATCTCAACCTGTTGGTCCTGTCTCTTCCTACTTCACTGCTTGCTTCTCCAGGAGGGAACAAAAGCAGTAATCGCTTGGATGAAAGGATTCTAGGGTAGGGAGCCAGGGAAGAGTCTTCATCCCCACTTCATAACATCATCCAAGAGCCAGGGAACAAAGGCTTAATTTGAATGCCTTCACTCCCAGTCCCCACCTGTCTCGTATGCTGCAGTGCAACCTGGATAGAGTGAAATATGTATTGTTGTGTATTTAAGAAAGCGTCTGTCTTGAAAATGAAGTGTACCCTGCATTCATTGTTGTTTCTTTTTATTGACAGCACCCTTTCCTGAAACTGGCCAAACCTTTGTCAAGCTTGACGCCACTGATCCTAGCGGCCAAAGAAGCAATGAAGAGTAACCGTTAGCATTGCTGCTGTGGCCTTCATACTTTTTTATTTTTAAAAATCTTCATAATATATAAATCATTTTTGTTAGGGGCTGAAGGTCTGCAGAAGCGGGGAGGGGGAATCTCCAACGTGAAACACACACAAGGAAAAAAATGTGGTGGTGTTGGTGAACTCTTCTTGGATCCCAGAAGAAGATGTGGACTAAATCACTGGCCTTTTTCACCTGTTTTGCAGACAACTCGAGCATGTTTTACTAAGCCTGGGAGTCCTTTTGTTTTGTTTTGTGATGATTTTGCTGTACCAGATCCCACTCGTGGTGCTCGGTTGGGCACTTTCAATACTTGAACCACAGATTCAAGCTTTTAGAGGGAGGCATTACTGTTAATGTGCTAATATTTTTTTTCTTCCCTTTTGTCAGTCAGTCTTTTAAAAAATGGCATGCTCCAAGTTATTGGATTAAAGGAAGATGGCTAGAAATGTGAAAGTACCTCTGACCCCCTTTTTCTGAAGTACAGTTTAGATGAAGCTGTACTGTAGCGTTAACCACCCAGCTACCTAAGAGCCATAATACTTCATTGACTCTGCTTAAAGACAGAAGAATATGGGTAGAGAGGGAAAAAAAAGTCTCAGCGAAGTTGTTGCATGGACTTGTTAACCCAAGGGAAAGATTCCTCTGAATTTTGGAGATGGAATGTGAATGTGGGGAAAAGGAGGAGTGTGTATATGTGTGTGTGTTTAATGCTTAAACTATCCTCTGGGTTTGGGGAAAGAGCCCCAATCCTGTAAACTGTCTTCCACTCCTCCCTTGCCTCTTTAGGCTTGTTGGTAACATTTAAAGGGATGTCTTGAAAGTTTGTGGTTTTATAGCAAAGTGCTGTATCTATGTTCTGACTTGGGCTTTATGCTGGTGCCTTCTGAATTTTTAAATTACCCTTCTTTGTATTAAATACCTTTTGTATATGTTGTACATTTTTCCTCCAAAAGCAAATAATGCACCAACTTTGGAGTTGTCAGGACTTGTATTAGAGCTGTTCAATTTTTTATATATGTATATGCGCCATTTCTACTAACAAAAGATCCAGCAGATTTGCAAAAATGGAAAATCCAAGACTTTTTTGTATAATTCAGCCAACTGAAACTTATGAATACCTAAAGTGCTATTTTGTGGAGACAAAAATTCAAGGTGGTGGTATGTAGCTTAGAATCGGTGTTTGAATTGGCTTGCTGGAGAAACTTGCCTTCTCATGGTGGTCCTTTCCTGAAAGACTTATCAATTGTTATGGCAGAAGATAAAACACAAGATAAAGTGCCTCTTTAAATGAAAGGAAATAATTGGAGCCATAGAAGAACTGAAGTTCCAGTTGAGGCCGCCAGGTGGATCATGAGATCCTCTGGTCACTCGCATCAACCTTTTAAAATCACTATTTTTACGTGCAGCTTATCTTCATTGGAAAATCCCTGAATGGTGATGTGCCAAATGATAACACAGAAAGATTAATTAATTTGGTGGTGTAGCTTTGCCACACTCCCCTAGATAGTATTCTTGGGAGAACATCTTAAAGCTCGGGTTTAAAAGGAATCTTATATGGTCAGTGAAAAGCCTCTTTCTTATCTTTGAACATTTTTAATGAGTATTGTTATAAGAACTTGATTGTGTTAGTTTTAATGCACAGGGTGCTGCAAGAAAGCACGTTAGATCCCAGGTTTGGAGCCATTGCATCCCAGAAGGTTCCATTCCTTCAGAACCTGGAGGGGCTTTGCAGCAGCCCACAAACACTCTGCCTTACGTGTACATTGGAAAGCAACGCCACACTCCCGTCTTTAGGGTTTTTTAAAATCTTGTGAAAAGTATTCCCCTGAAAATGATGTAACAGGGCAGCCCATTTATTTTCAACACATTTGTAATGTTCATCATTTGGTCCAAGGAAGTGTTATGTCCTGGTCTGGGTGATATTTTAGGATGCTGTTCTTCCGCTTGCCATAACTTTGCAGTGTTGATCACCTTACTGTAAAGGTTAGAGTAGTGTTGATCTTAAATTTGTTGTATGTTAATCAAGCCAAGACTCTTAGAAAAAGAAAAGAAAACCTTGCATTTAATTTCAATGTTAGCAATTGGGTCTTTGTCTGTTGCTGGCAATAGATTATGTGGAACCCATGACTCCTGTGGCATAGGTGTGTTGGTATGCTTTTTTAATGGTAGCACTGGTAATCTTTTTTTTTTAAAAAACATAGTTAAGAAAAGTTACTTTTAAACAAGATGGATAGCATTTATTGGCCTTCAAGTTATTTCATAAAACAGTTATTTGAAATTAGCAATCTACTGCATGGCTACCCCCTTTTTCAAATCTTCAAGAAGCCACTAACAATTTGGACTAGCCCAGGAGTCATCGAGGCACATGTGGTGCCCTCTGGGGCCCTCATGGAGTTGAGATCTGTACCCTTATGGGCACTCTGGAGAGTAGCTTGTGGTGTCCTGCTACAGCAGAACCTTCATTTAATCGTTTTGCCACCTGGTGCAAGAAAGGACTAGAGAGAGAAGTAGGAGATATTATGTGACTGAGTGGTTGCCATCAGGAGCCATGGTTCAATCTCACCTGACTAACTTCTTGGCTGCTAACTATGACTTAGCCAGATTTCCAGTTACTAATGGGAAGATGTAGTGACTGATACACACTATCTTTGGGTGCTTATTTTTGATCTGTAATGACATTTATCAGCCTAAATTTAATGTGTGTTGAATGCCTCATCGTGGGGCCAGAGCCTAGTTTAATGCATCACTGGTGGTCCACTGAAGTCTGTGGTGGAAGGTTCACAGCTTCACAATTTAATCTGGGCTAACAAAGTCACCATAATTGAAAATAAACCCCCAAAGGGCTGATGTGGATCAGCTTTTGTGTTTTGGACATATTTTCCGTGGTGAGCTACAATTTGAATGCATGTGAGAAGGACGTCTTGTTCTATGAAAGCAGGTTTACCCCGAATAATCAGCTCCCAGATATTTTTTTCATACCACAGAAATTGAAACAAACCTGGTTTCTGACTACAAACCATGTCCCGGTGAGCGTGCACTGGTTTGGGTAGAGACATTTACCACTTGAACATATACGTTTTTAATTTAAGTGATTACCATTTATGTCCTCCATGGCAATTAGGAGCAAATTAACTCTGCTAATAGAGTTGGAGGGGTTTTTTTTGGTATATGTCTTCATAGCTGGAATTAAGTACACCTTGAAATGGTTTCCTTCTATGAGTTCTTTTTCTCACTTTACCAGATTGGAAATGGAAGTAGATGCAAGCTTTCAATATTTTTTTACTGTCTTCAGATTTTATTGCCTTTTGTTTAATTTAATCCCAATCTGTTATTTAATTGTTACTGCAATATTAACTACTGTATTTGACTATGTTTAATAACTTTGTTCTTTCAGGGCTAGAAATAAACTTTTCTAAAATGATTGACTGTTCCCTCTCCCCCCTCCTTCCCAGTTAATAATAGGAGCAGAGTGCTTTAAAATATTTTTTTGCTTAGGAGCATATGATGGGATGATACAGTTGGGAATGAATTTGAGCCTGAATTATCATTTGTCTTCAAAGTTTCCCTGACAGTGAGAGCCACTGTGATGTTTCCATGCAATTGAACACTACCTTCAAGACAATTCTGTGTCTAAATGAAAAAGAATACCATTAGAGGTTGCCAACAAAAAATTATGGTTGTGGAACTAGTTGACTTACCTTTTTGCTTTATTAGTGTGTTAGTTTTTGGCCAGCTCTAAAGGATCAGATAAGGGTGAGAGTCCTTGCCTTCCTACCAAAATAAGAGGACGACAAATGGCTGCAGGGGGTAGCGCAATGAATCCTGAATCCATTGTTGTGCACAAAGTATGCAACATTGTCAACCAGACTCCTCAACTCACATATTAAAAATTAAAGCATTTACATAAAAAGCTAAGTCATCTTTATATAGGTATATTTATTATATACACATACAGATTTTAGGTATATATTAAGTAAGACCATTCTTCCTGATGGCTATCAGCCAATTCCTTAATATTAGGTTTGATTCTGAATTGTTTGTGCCACCTTTTTAAGGAGCTGGTGAACAAATCTGGGATTTTATCTTCAGGGTGGGGTGAGCAGTATAAAAATAACTCTAGTAGCATTCAGAAGGCATTGCCAGTGTTGGGGGCGGGAGGCGCTGCTTAAAATCCCAAGTCCCATTTGCCTGAAAAGATCTGTATTTCTGCCTGGATGGCCCTGGTTAAGAATCATTGGACTAGCTGTAGCTGAGTTCAGCATTTCTGAAGCCAGCACTTGTTAGCTTCAGCCTCCAATGAGAAATATTTATCTTCCTGCTCTAGGCCATGTTAAGCATTCCAGCTCTTATGCATGTTTTGTTCTAAGACACAGTGCTCATGGAAGAAGCACTGCCAGTAAACCTCTGAAGGCTGTGGACAGCCCAGAGCCCATGTGTACAGTCTCTGATTGCAAGGCTGGACAAATAGCCTTGCAGGCCAAGGGCAAACTCCAGGTCACCAGCTGTCCACTTGTGAATTAGGAAACCTACTTTCTGACAGAGTTGTATAGCAATATATTTGCAATTGCTCCAAAGTTCTGGCTGTATGTATATTCAGCCCAAGTCTAGGAACCTGATGCAAAGAAACTGGAGCTCCAGTCGAAGTGGGTGGCAGAGAGGAAGACAGTATATGGATAGAGGGGAAGCAATGAGAGGCAAGCCCATGTTCTAAAGTACAGGTGGGAATGGGTCCCCAAACGTACCGCCCTTTTTCTCAGTGCTCAAATTTCCTTTTAAGTTAACTGCTTCTGGAGAGTAGTTGCATGTTACATCATGTAAACCTTTTCTGTTTCTGGGTGCAGACCAGTTGTGCTGGAGGAAGTTCCACATGGAACTTCAGTGTCATCACTCGAGTCCTGGCTGAGGCCAGATTCAGTTGTCTCAGCTCACCATTCTCTCGTCACATGTGACTTTCCCATGGTAGCAGTCCAGTGTTTCCACCCTTCCTTCAAAATGAAGCCTCAGATTTTGTTCAGATGAGATCCTACACAACAGCTGGAAGACTAAGTGCCCCCCATTGGAGCCCATTTACATTTTCCCAAGCACATAAGCCTCCAAACTGATTTTTGTTATGGTTTGATCAATGGAAGAAAAAATAATCAATATTTGATTTGAGTGCTTGAATGTACAAGTGGAAGGGTTCAAGAGCAACCCTTAATCCATCCTCTTTGATCAAATAGGAACAGATACTGTGGGATCCTTAGAGTAGCCGCACACTGCATGCAACTTCGTATGAAATTATTGATGCTGGGTTGTGAGGAACAAACATACTGAAAATGTTTGAGAGCCAGCATAAGGGTGGGTTTTTTTAAAAAAAACTGACATTCCTAGCATTTGGAATTTAATGGACACTTCCATATCTTAAGAGAACCACTAACAGCATCTAGGAAAGCTGTTTGTGAGCCCTATCTGTATAAGCATGCCTGAAATTGACCTAGTTTGAGTTCTGTGCACATTTAATGTGATTGCCAGCTGTTGGGTGAAATTTCTCACTTGAAGTGGCGTCTAAATCATCATCTACATCTAAATCAGTTTGAAACCACTACCCATTTCAAACATAGAGGAGTTAGTTTATCTTGACACCCCTAGCATTTGAAAGTTCTTGCAGCAGTCTATCCTGGTCCCTTCCATCCTAGTTTGTGATTGGGAAGAAACAGGATATAAAGATATCTCTTGTCTTCACTGGGGTCCTGGCAATTTATTCCATCAGCTGAAAAACCCTGGAGGAAGAGCAAGTAGAAAGCTGCTTCATGTCCTCAACTGAATTTCACTGGACTTTAAACTTTAGAAATGTCATCCCCAGCTGCAAACTTTATTCTTCCCTTCTCCCTATGCCTAGTTGCCTTTAGGATCAATTTGACATGAAGGTACGTAGAGGGGAAACTGAGTTCCATCTCTATCAAACAAGCAAAAGTTGAAATGAGTCCAACAAATACAACTGAATTTAAACATAAAACAGCTTCTTACATATGCTTGATGACCTATCCAGTAAGCGTGACAGTAAATAGGCAGATCACATAATCCCTATCAGTAAACATTAACTTTGTGGGTCGGAGAAAGGATTTCAACTGCTAAGTGGCCTGTGTTCCTACAGCCATTTGAGGGATTGAAGTATACAATTACTTGCAACCTTTAGTGCTTTCTGAACCCATTTAAGTGGTCTAGTTGAAGGGATTTGAAATGACACAAGGCTGGTGGTAACTCAGGAAAAAGCCAAGATAACATTCTGGCAAGAGCTGATCTGGATGTGATAAGGGAACAATCCTTTGTCCGAGCCAATTCATGGTATTAAATGTGTCAGTTTTCCCAGAGACGGCCACAGCTATTGAGTAGGTGCCAGTCGTTGTGTGCCACGTTTGCTTAAAAATGCATTAATGTTGATGAATAGCAGTCTAATAAGCCTTACCCCCGCCCTTTTCAAGCAACAGGTGTTACCGTATATTGCAGTTCAATTCCTGTTGCCTGACTGCCAGAATGGCTGGTTTGAATGTCTCTGTTGCCTTTTTTCTCTCTGTAGTAGCCCTTTGTGAGGTGACCAGATGGTTCTCCAAAAGAATTTTTCCTCCAAAGGTATACTTATGTCTTGCTAGAGAACTGGCCAGCTCATTCCAGATGTGTGCTTGCTGTCTTGAACTGCAGATGCTGGTGATGATTGGTCCCTGGGGTGGTGGCTTTGGCCTAGATGTGAGCCTGACTCTCCTCTTTGTTATCTTCTTGGTTCATGGAGCCTCATTTGATGGAGCTTCTGCTAATCCTACTCTCTCACTCCAGGAATTTCTAGTGTTGGATTCTTCTTTTGTGGTGACTGTTGCCAAAATTTTGGCCCAGTTCATGGGGATGGGAGCAGCCTGGGCCATTACCAAGCAATATTGGTCATGGGAACTGACAGACTTCCACATGATCCAGAACTTAATAGCCCAAGACTGCAGTTCTTCTCTCAGCACCTCTGTCTCCCAGGGCATCTTTGTGGAAGCCACGTGTTCATTTTTTTTCCAGCTAGTGGTTCTCAGGTTCAAGGCTAGCTATCCCATGTACAGAATCCCTACCACAGCACTTGCTGTTACCATTTTGGCGTATACAGGTATGGAAACTATTATATACGCTTTTTTTTGCTATGATTCCTATGTTTTGATATTTAATTAGCTCATGTTGTGCTAATGTTTTGTATTGATGTTTCTGATTGCCTTGTAAAAATGTGTCATGACTATTTGAGCATCTCGGTCCCATAACATCAGCAATTAAGTAAATTACAATTAATCTTGACCACTTGAGAAATATTGAGATTGAGAAACTAAACTGGAGCGTTCAGTGGAAATTAATGGTGGGATTGCCAATCCATGAAAACCAGAGAAAAAAATTTCCAATTACAACTGGGGTATTTTTGTGGGGAATGGAAGAATCTTAAACTTTCGTTCTTGGACACTGCCACATCTGGAAAACCACTGTGGTTCTGTACCTCTGCCATAGGGGCAGTACAAAAGGTGGGACTGCTGACAGGTTAGTGCTTGATGTTAATATAGATGTAGGCCAGGACTATGGAAGCTGGAAGGCAAGGTCATTGGAGAACTGACTGAAGAGCACTGGAGAAATTATGCCATCATCATTGTATTGGTTCTGATTAGGACCTAAACGGTTTCTGACTAAAGAAGGAGGCAATACCAATGGCCATTCTTTGCTGCTGAGGTTGAATGTGCTAAACAGTGACCACCCCACTCAAGAGTATGACAGTAGATATTTTGTCACCCCTGGTAAAAAATATGCTGCTGCCCTCCCATTTTCCTCTAAAGCATAAGCTCCTGCAGCATCTGGATCTAGGATATCTTTCCATGCCACCCTACACTGACTCTGTGTTTGAATTCTGGTTTCCAGTGTTGATACCAATTATCTCTCTACTCTCAAATCTTCAGCTTTCATAGGGATCATTTCCCATGTTCTCAGTTAGTCCTCCCCATGCCAATTCATGTCCTCTTGCCCAATTATCTAGAATTGACTGGCTCTATAGCAGTGGGGCAGCTACTGTCTTCTTTACAGCTTTGTCTTGGAAGAACAGTGTCTGGCCCCCTTTTCCCCAACCAAACAGGTACCCAAAATAAACTTGGCAGCTGGTAGATGGCAGCCACCAAACTACACCTGCAGGCTAGACAGCTCCCAGATACAGCTCCCTGGCAGAGCTTAAGTTCACAGCCCAGTACTGTAGGCTATGCTCCCAGAACATTCCACTTTGTTGGTTTTAATTGAAACACGACAATGACTCCTGTCTGTTCAATAAACCTTATCCTGGCACATGTTCACGAAAACGAATTTGAGAAGAAAAGAGACTGATTAAGTTGTTTGCTTTTCTCCTCCCACAGCTGCCCCTTTCACAGGAGCCTTTTTCAACCCTGCTCTGGCCTCAGCTGTGACCTTTCCCTGCTCTGGGAATAGGTTACTGGAATACATGCAGGTGTATTGGCTGGGACCCATCACAGGTGAGCCAGCTGCAAAGGCACCAAGAAGGGCAACCACACTTGCAGCTGTGACCTTTCTGGGCTGTAGAATACCATACTTGTGTGGAAGGAACAGGGGGGACTGATAACCATACTCTTCCTAGGTTAATGTGATGAATTATCTCAGAGGTGCAGGGCGTATGTCGATAAATTACAAATCAAATCAAATATGAATCATCCCTGAAGTGGTCACACCTGAAGTGGGTCTTCCTGAAGTGGTTCACACCAGCAGCCCCAACAGCATCTTTCCTTTTTTAGAAAAAGGAGAAAGGTGGAGACAAATGGGGGAGTGGGAGGAAAGAGCAGTCAAAACAAGATGGTGTGGAAGTACTCTCCCCAGCATTCAAAGAGTTTCCAAAAATGTAGAGAATGCACATGTTGAAAGAAACCCCAGAATCCCAGGGAAAGAAGATGAACATTTCTGCTATTTAAAAAAATGCGAAGTATGAATTCCTTCCTAGCCATTCTTTTGCAATGCTCAGGAATAATATTCATATATTTGGCACAGCTGCTCGTAACAAAACAATAATTAGCCAGTACTTAGTGAATGGAACAAGATGGGAGTTCAGTTTCTCAATAAAAACTCCATACAGGCTTCTTTTCTAAGAGGGAGCTATCGACAGACCGCAAATGGCTTTTTTAAAAAAGGAGGCCACTTTGTAGTTTACAGATCTATGTCTGAAGAAATTGTAAACAATCATATTTTTTTAATATCTTAAAATCTTATTGTTTAAAATCTTAAAAGATATTTGGGCTTTGGGAACAACTACCCATTGCCAAAATATATAGTGGGTTTTTCTAGTGGTTGTGGGGCAGCCATTATTGTTAATGTACAAGAGAACTTTAATAACATTATTTGAAAATTGAACGGAGAGTGAGAGGGCTAGGCTGTTCACCCCCCTGCCCCAACCTTCTTTCAAAGAAGTTCTGATGGAACGTCAACATTGTGACTTCTGGTCTCCTTGAACAGTCCTTGCTTATCTTGATTGCAAGCAATGTTGTTTCCAGACTGATTACTAGAACAAAAGCAGACTAAAAAAATGACTTTTTAAATAGAAGTGCGTAAAAAGACTGATTAAAAAGAAATTTCCCCCTTTTTTTAATTCTTAGAGTTTTTGTGGGGGTGGTGGTTGTATCTCTGGTTTATCATAATCTGGGTCAAGGTTGACTATAAAAAGTGCTCCTGTACAAAAGGCTTCTGTCTTCACAAACACTCACCAGTCAGACACTTTCTTTAGATTGTTCTTACAATTAACTGATTGGATTTTGATCAGACTTTCTTTGTAGACAGGTATACATACTAGCCAGAAGAAATAGGATGCATTTATGAGTTAGCATTGCTGAACAGATTCAAGAACAGAATCATCTTCTTCACCAAAGGTACAGAAAGGTGACTGGAATAAAGTACAATGGTAGTAAATCAGTTGTCCGTCTTAACTTTCTTCCAGGGATGTTGATCGCAGTTTTTGTATATCAAGGAAATATCCCGCGACTCTTTCAGAGAAATCTGATCTACAGTCAAAAGAACAAATACAGGACACCCAAGGGAAAAGCATTTCCTGCATCTGGCACTCAGCAGAAACCAGCAAAAACAGAGAAGATCAGCTTTTTAGGATCAACAAAGAGAACAGACTGAAAGAGATTGGCAAGGGTGTCCTTTCAGCCAGCACTTCTTGGCACAATAGCTTAAAAGGGGATGGTTTGGGCATCTATGAGAATTTCTGAGGTCACTAATGAAACTCTGGCTGGAAAGACTAAAAAGGGAGACTTTACCATCTCAGTTTCTTGTGCTGCATAGTGCAGGGCTGGGCTTAGTCCTGTGAAAGCCTTAGGAAATCCTGAAAAAAGGACACTTTAAAAACAACCGTAAGCAGTCATCGGTTCTTGTAGGTTATCCGGGCTGTGTGACCGAGGTCTTGGTATTTTCTTTCCTGACATTTCGCCAGCAGCTGTGGCCGGCATCTTCAGAGGAGTAACACTGAAGGACAGTGTCTCTCAGTGTCAAGTGTGCTGGAAGAAAAATATATAGTCAGAAGGGGGTTGGGTTTGAGCTGAGTCATTGTCCTGCAAAAGTATCAAAGGTAATGTGCTAATCATTGTCCTGTGGTGTTGGAGGAGAGTGTTACGGATTCTGTGGACTGCCAAAAAAACAAATCAGTGGGTTATAGATCAAATCAAGCCTGAACTGACCCTAGAAGCTAAAATGAATAAACTGAGGCTATCGTTTTTTTGGTCACATCATGAGACGACAAGAGTCACTGGAAAAAACAGTCATGCTAGGAAAAGTTGAGGGCAGCAGGAAAAGAGGAAGGCCCAACAAGAGATGGATTGACTCAATAAAGGAAGCAACAGCCTTCAATTTGCAAGATCTGAGCAAGGCTGTCAAAGATAGGACATTTTGGAGGACTTTCATTCATAGGGTCGCCATGAGTCGGAAGCGACTTGACGGCACTTAACACACACACATTGTCCTGTAAGTATCAAGATAATGTGCTAATGAGGGTGTGGTATGTTAATGTGGAAGCATTGTATCCTGAAGTGATCTGTTAATATGTGCAATCCAAAGCTAATCTGCATGGCTATTGTGGACTGTAGTCTTCCTGTCTGTTGGCTTCCTGTCCTGAAAAACTCCAGACTAACAAAGACTACAGTCCACAATAGCCATGCAGATTAGCTTTGGATTCCACATGTTAACAGACCACTTCAGGATACAATGGTTCCACATTAACATACCACACCCTCATCAGCACGTTATCTTGATACTTACAGGACAATGATTAGCACATTACCTTTTATTCTTTTGCAGGACAATGACTCAGCTCAAACCCAACCCCCTTCTGACTATATATATTACTCTTCCAACACACTTGACACTGAGAGACACTGTCCTTCAGTGTTACTCCTCTGAAGATGCCTGCCACAGCTGCTGGCAAAACGTCAGGAAAGAAACTACCAAGACCACGGTCACACAGCTCGGATAACCTACAAGAACTGATGAACTCTGACCGTGAAATAATCATAAGCAGGTCTACTCAGAATCCTACTCGTCTACTCGATGGTGCATACTTCCAGGAAAGCATAGGTAGAATTGCACTGAGTACACCAGAGTGTTTTTTGGGATATGCTTCATACTACAGTATGCTTGTGACATTTTCTGTAGCGCCCTCTATGGACCTCAACCAGATAAAGTTAGTTGCCCGTGCGTTCTGTGGTAATGGCTGTAAGCAATGTGGCAATCTTGACTGGATGTTTTTAATAAAGATTGATGGCTAATAATTCATTTGATTTTCCTGTAAAAAATAGAAATGGGAAAACAGTACTAGTCCTACGTTGCAGTTTTTTCCTTGACGACAGTGCTTTTTATTTTACACTTTCCTCCCTACTTTAAACAGAACAGTCTGTTTTCCCAGCTGCTCACTATAAGTTCTCCTCCTCCCCCCAATTGTAAATATATTGCTCACCTGCCCACTTGACATCCACCCCTGAATATTTAGTTAAATAACTGAACAAGGGCCTCCCTCCTCCTCTCCACTTCAGGTAACCCATTCCTCAGAGCTAGAGTCCCAATGGAAAAGGCCTGGCCTCTGATTGATGCCAGATAGGCCACCCTAAGTGGTGGGACAGCCAACAGATGCCTGCCTGATGATTGTAGTTGGTGCAGAGGAACGTATGGAAGAGGACTGCCCTTCAAATATCTGGGTCTCAAGTTGTAAAGGGCTTTAAAGGTCATAACCAGCACCTTGAATTGAACTTGAAACATGTTATGTTATAGGAATAATCTTGTCTTATTGTTCCCACACAGTTTCATCACAACGTTCTGCCCTTCAAGTCTGCTCCTCTGTGTTGCTGCTGCATTTTAGTAAATAGGAGAAAAAGACACCACTGTACTACTATCAGGAGATTAGGAAATCAGTACAGGGGCGACAAAAATGTACAATAACAATTACTTTAAGTGCAACCAATGTTTATCCTATGGTGTCTAAATACAACTATACATATAAACATACAGTGTTATGTACAAGCATACAAAAATAACAAGCACAACCAAACAAGTCCACATGGATGGTGACACAGACACTAACAAAATTCACAAAAATGCAAGGTCTTTGGCAAGGTGCTGCATTCTTCTATAAGTCATAAGGCTGCCTTAATGATAACTACCCTTTGTGGGAACTAACATGCATCCAGCATTTTGAAATTTAATCTTTAAGATGTGCAATATTAGAGGAATCTATATGAAGGACTGATGAAGAATTCTACCCATAAGAATTTGAAACGGCCGTATCCTCCATCAAGTTACTCCTCTAAAATTGGTATTTCTGCTAGAATTGCACACTTACCTGCATGGGACTTATAGAAGAATGCAGCACCTTGCCAAAGACCTTGCATTTTTGTGAATTTTGTTAGTGTCTGTGTCACCATCCATGTGAACTTGTTTGGTTGTGCTTGTTATTTTTGTATGCTTGTACATAACACTGTATGTTTATATGTATAGTTGTATTTAGACACCATAGGATAAACATTGGTTGCACTTAACAGTAATTATTATTGTACATTTTTGTCGCATTTTAGTAAATGGAATCAACTCTGTGAAATGGCAGACGCTTGGTTCAGGCCTTTTGCAAGCAGCTTGGCATTAGTCAATGATATTTATTGATTTTTAAAACTTTATAATATACCACGTTCTGTTTCTGAAAAATAAAACTACAGTAAAACTATAGTGAAAGACAATAAGCAAACATACCCCTCATTAAACATAGCTCAAGAAATGAGACAGATCAGCTCTCAGTACCTATGGAATACATTCAAGAATGGCCATGGCTTACCTTAAACTGCAATCCTAAAGATACTTTCCTGGGAGTAAGCTCCAATTAATAACATGGGACTTACTTATAAGTAGACCTGGCTAGCCCAGGCTACCTTGATCTCATCAGACCTCAGAAGCTAAGCAGGTTCGACCCTGGCAAGTATTTGGATGGGAGACCCAAAGAATGCCAGGGTTGTGACGTGGAGGCAGGCCACAGCAAACCATCTCTGAACGTCTCTTGCCTTGAAAACCCCACCAGGGGTTGCCATAAGCCAGATGTGACTTGACAGCAAAAAAAAAAAAGAAAAGAAAGAAAGAAAAAAGACCTGCTTAGGATTGTCGAAAGGTCAGCAGAGATGTAATCAGTCCTTCTCAAAACACGCACTACTCTGGAGAGACCTTGAAATCCTCACTTCCGTAAAGTGTGGGGCATTGAACAACATCTCATAACATGGCAACTGTTATATATAAACTAAACTTTAAAAACTTTGGGTAATTAGCCCACAGTACAATGATGCTTGGGTAAGAAGTAGGGTTGCCAATAAGAGTCTGAAGAAAGTATGCCCTTTAAATTAAAAAGAGCAGAATGGAGGTAAAGGACATCACATCAAGCCACTGTTAAAGGACAGGGCATTTTCTCCAGGTAGTTGGCAACCGCTCTAACAATTAACATAATGTCTAGTAATATGTCAGAAGTCATTTTAATATATGGGTGAATATAAATATTGGGGTTAATTAAAGAATTTCAAGATTTTAGACAATATAATCGTTAATTAACTCTTCACATTGTTTATTATTGAGGTATTTTTCCTTTTCTTGGGCATTTTTTTATTTGTAAAGGAGATCCTGACTTGATTCCTTCTATATAATTTGTAGTAATCTCAGCTTTTATTATGGTTTGTTTATGTTGTTATTGTTGTTAACAACAACAATCAATCAATCAATCAGTTGCATAGGGCCAAGTTGGAAATCCCTGGAAATCAATGGGCCTTACAAGTATATACCTGTGGCCATATGCCTATTCTGTTGCAAAAAGGGACCTTGCAGTGACATTGAAAGTGTCCAAAATGGTCACTACACATTAATTTCCCTCATGCAAGCTGGGAAAGGAGTAATCAGGTACAGCATTGCTCCCTCAGGCACCTTGTACATTTGCATGGACTGGCGCATTCATCATTATAATGAGGCTGAGTAGCATTCCAGGTATGCAAGAGACAACCTGCCAGCTTTGTTTCTGTCAGCAACTGCATCCAGTGTAATGCTGATTCTCCTCCACAGAGGAGAGTACATGAAAAATGACACAAATATTGCAAAACCTACTTCATTTGGCAGCTACAACACTCAAACATGGGTAGACAGGAATAGGCTATCTGTACTTTGCATACTGAGACAACCTTTTCTTTCTGTGGTTCTCTCAAAAAAACCTGCTCTGTGTCTCTAAAAAAAACCTGCTGTGTACTTGGCCTTCGTTATTTCTAACTTCTCAGGTGATTTTTTAAAAATATATATATATTTTATAAATATGAACAGAACAGGAAAAAAAATAGAAACCATATCACAGACAATTACCAATACATTAAAGAAAAAGAAGAAAAATACATACGATATAATAAACAATAGTACAAACCAACAATAAACGATATTTGATGATAGCAACAATTATAAGCAGTAAATAGTGATATAATATTTCACATTAAATGTTTATAATAATACATCTTGACATAAATCATAAGATACCGTACACAATACTTAATGAAGATAGATAAAAAGCTAGCAATGGTGATTACTATTATAAATTTCTAAAAAAATACTTCCCAAATAATAAAAATTGTCCATTTTTAGTATCATCTAAACATTATATGTGGTAAGGTAGAATAATTTCAACACAGGTCCTTTTCATAGAGGAAACTTATCTTGTGTAAAGCAGTCCTTCCTATGCATTGGGGAAGACAATCCTGGGACAAACTCCCAAGGTCCCAATCCAATGGGTTTTGGAATATCTTATTAACAAAAGTAAATTAAATCAGCATTTTGAAGCAGAGGTTACAGATAGAAAATATGCTTAGGGCTAGCTAGAGGTAGATATCTTGTTGTTAACTTCCTGAGCTGATGATTACCACCACTTATATATTTTTTTGCTTGTCTCCTCTTCAAGGAGCTCAGGGTGGTATCCTTCCTTCAGTCTATTTTCACAACAATCTTATTTTATTTTACTTAATTTATACCCCACTTTGCCCTGCAATGGGGCTCTGAAGTGGCTTGTAACAATCTCCCCTTCTCCATAATTTGTTTCCCCATTTTGTTCTCACCACAACCCTGGGAGGTAAGTTAGGCTGAACGTCTGTGAATGGGCCAAGGTTACCCAGCAAGCTTCCATGGCACACTGGGGATTTGAACCTGGTTCTCCAGACACTCTAACAACTACCCTATGCTGGTTCTTCTCCATGCTTATGAGGTAGATTAGGCTGAGAGAGGGTGACTGACCCAAGGTCACCTCATAAGATTCATGGCTGAGTAGGAATTTGAACTTCGTTAACAGTGCAACTGCAATAGACAACTGCACCCAGCCTCAACATCTCATCAGTCTCAGCTTAGTAGGTCTGGCTTGCTAGATGAATACAGATAATGTGTTGGCTGTGCAAGTCACACATCCAGGATCATGTAACATACTCTCGCCCACAAAAAATTAAGTAATAAATAAATCCTAGAATTCAAATGGCATGTTAAGATGGGCTTTTTTAGACTTCCAGAAACCCCCTTTCCCTCTGCAGAACTTGATATAGAGGCAGAGCCCAGTTGCTAATACAGTAAATCAGTAACAATCTAACTTGCTACCAATTCTCCCAACATTATATCTGTATGATAGAATAATTTTGGAAAATAGGGAAACTGCACGGGCTATGGTGTTTTGCAGTGGCAGGTAGCTAAGGATGCAGTATGGAGAAACTCCTGAACATGTGGATTTTGAGTCCCATGTGGGTCAGAATATCTTTTACGGGCTTTGGCAATCAGTGAGTGAAAAACGTGCTCTGAATATTGGCATGGTTTCCAGCTGGTCATTTATCCTACCACTTTAGTCCTAATGGTTTCTGGATATGAATCAGAGCCCATTTCTTACTGATTTTTGTCTCAGACTACCCTGCGGTTAGATAGTTTAGGCAAGACAGCTGCATTGCTGTGCTTCAAAACTTTCTTTGGGAACTGCTTCCTGTACAGGAGCCTATTGTACTGAAGTTCAGGCGTCACCATGCGCTGGCACATCTGCCTTGTTGCCTCATCTAGGTTAGGCTTTAAATTGTACCCCATGATTACTGCTTTGCCATACTGCAGTGGTGCCAATGCCTGGTTTTTGATCAGCTGTGGGGCGACACTGCCACTTCCTTGAAGGCAAATCTTTGCCAGCTGCTCCCGCTTCTGCTGCAGCATCCTGACTTCATTTTGCATGCGCTCCCTGCCAATGAGCTGGTCTATTTTTTCCCAGAAGGTCTTATTGAAATGCACATAGATTTCCCAGTCCAGCTTGTTCCAGCTCTTTATCTTCTCTGTGGTGCTTTCTGAAAGGGGGGTCTTGGTGCTGTTGTGTCTGCTGTTGAGAGGAAAGAAGATCATGTCATCCAGGTCCCAGCACAAGGTCTCCTTCAGCAGCACCATTGACTCATCAAAGTACTCTGAGATCAGGAGAAGGTCAAATTCTGCCTCAATGGCTTGCAGCATGAGTTGGATGTGCTTGGCCGAGAAGTTCCCATTGTGATTATACCCAAAATCAAATGCCATTAAGTTTTTGGCATAATGACTGTCTGTAGATGAGGCATTGTAAAAATGGGAAGGCTGGTTGAGAAACTCCTCCAAGTCCCTGGCTTTGGAGAATGCAGATGTCCCTTTATAGTAGGTGTACGAAGATTCCATGAGTTGAACAGGATTGCGGAGGATGGAAAAGTAGAAGGTAGTGTTCAGCATGACTTTGGCAACCTGAGATTGGGAGCAGAGGGGAAATCAAATAAAATTCTCTATGGCATAAATGTTACTAGATTATATAGACAGGAAATGGGAAGGTTCAAACTGTGAGCAGACTTCTTTAAAACTATAGTGGCTCAACTAGGAAAGTATGTTAGGTGTGCCTACAGTACAGTCCTATACAGAGTTACTTCAGTCTGAGCTTCCAGTGGGTTTAGACTGGAGTAATTCTGCATAGGCTTGCACTGTCAGGTAGTGCTTCTTACATTTGCCCTTTGTCCTACAGCTGCATTCTGTCATTTCTGCTTCGTGGTCTCTCCTGCTGTTGGTATGGGGTGCCCCCTAATTTGGTTTGTATCGATTAATTTTATGTAATGTATTTATATACTGTGGTCTCAATAGGATAACAGTTCTGAGGTGGTGGGCAAGGGAAACATCTAAAAACAAAACAAACAATAAAATGCATTAAAATTGAATAAAATAGCAGCACAGAGCTTAACATTTTAAAACTTACACCAAGCGTATTAAAGAGTAGAAAATTAGAGCTGAAAACAGCCTTAAAAACCCAACACTGTACCACCATATATAAAAACAGCACATAACAAGAAAGGAAAAAAGTCTGAGGGCAGATGGGTCAGTTGCAGAGACAACTGCTTGGCATGCAGAAAGTTTCTAGTTCTATCTCTAGCATCTCCAGTTAAAAAAGATCAGGTAATGTGAAAGACCTCAACTTGAGGACCCTGGAGTGTTGCTGCCAGCCTGACTCAGTATGTGTTCATGAGATAATTCATGTGCTTATGAGATAATTTCTGGCCTGGGCCTTCAATTGTCAGACTCATGTAGGAGCATGTGGTACTTTAGATACCCTGGCCACAGACCATTGGGTTTTAATGGCAACTTCCCCCCAAAAAAGAAAGCACTCTGAACTGGAAACAGTGGAAGGCAGTAGAGTGCTTTCAATACTGGGAAGAGGTTTCTCTACTATCTGTACCAGTAGGCAATTAGTACCAATTGAAGTTTCTGAACCAACTTCAAAAGCAGCCCCATGTAGAATGCATTGCAGCTATCTAACTTGAAACCAGAGCATGGAAAATAGTGTCCAAACTGTAGTTTTCAAGGGAGGGCTGCAATTGGTACATCCATTTAGAGACTTTACTGTCTCATGTAACTTAACTGAAAAGAATGTCATTGGTACTTTAGTCCAAATCTCTGTATGGTTTTGAGTAGGTGTTAAAAAGCATAGGGAAGAGGAAGACTTGGAGGACCTCATGATACAAATGCCAAGAAGTGGAACTTTCACTCTTTTTTACCAACTTTGGAACCATTCAGCCAGATAGGGCCAAAACTACCAGGCCGTGGGCACACATGGAGCATCTCAGCCTGCCAACTTAGAGAAACATTATGGCTGATGTTATTGAAAACCACGGAAGGTGCCAAGCTTTCCTGGAGGACACATAGGCCCTAGACCCGTTTCAGTCTGGCTTCTGGCCTGGCCATGGGATGGAGATGGCTCTGGGCACCCTCTGCAGACAGCTGGATCAGGGTGGGTCAGCACTAGTGTTACTTTTAGACCTTACAGAAGTGTTTGATACAGTTGACTATGATTTGTTGACCCACCGCCTTGCCGATATTGGGATATGTGGGACAAGACGTGAATGGCTGCTCTCATTTTTCCAAGATCAGGGACAGAGGGTGGCTCTTGAGGAGGAAGTTTCAACATGACATCCTTTAGTGTGTGGGGTCCCCCAGGGGGCGATTCCCCAGTGCTGTTCAACATCTATATGTGTCCCCTTGCCCAGCAGGTCCAGAGTTTCAGGCTGGGCTGTCATCAGTATGCCGATGACACCCTGCTATACCTGCTGATGGACAGACAGGCCATTTATTCATGGAAGGTTTTGCATTGGATTTGTCACTCTATAGATGCACATTTTCCCCATCTGAATTCTCAAAACTCTGAATGACGGCTTATTGTTGAGTTTTGAGAATATGGATGGGGAAAAAGTGCATCTAAAGAGTGGCAAATCCAATGCAAAACCTTCCATGAATAAATGGCCACAATGCCATCCGAAACACTTTGGCCAGGTGTCTGGAAGCCATGGTCACAAACAAAGCCGGCTGAAGCTAAATTCATTGAAGACGGAGGTCCTGTGGCTGGACCGGGAGGTTCCGGGGTTGGTGCTTCTGCTTCCAACTCTTGACGGGGTGCAAATAACACTTGCACCTACTGGTAAAAGCCTAGGTGTGAAACTGGATGCCTCCTTGTCAATGGAGGCTCAGGTCATAAACGTAGCCAAAGCAGTGTTTTTCCATCTGTGCCAGACTAAGCAGCTGATGCCCTATCTGTTCCATCCTGACCTAGACATAGTGATCTGTGCAACAGTCACCTCCAGGCTAGACTACTGTAACTCACTATATGCAGGGCAGCCATTGAGGCTGCTCCGGAAACTTCAACTGGTCCAGAATGCAGTGGCGAGGGTCCTTATGGGGACTCTTTGAAGAATACCTATCCAACTGGTGCTCTGACAGCTGCACTGGCACCAGATTGAGTACCTGATCAGGTTTAAGGTTCTGGGACCATCGCACCTGTGGGACCGGCTCTTCCAATACACCCCTCAGAGAGCATTATGCTCATCCAGTAACAACCTGCTAGTGGTCCCTGCCCCGACAAGTATCTGGTCTGTCCTCGACTAAGGCCAGAGCCTTTTTGGCTCTGGCTCCGGCCTGGTGGAACTCTCTGTCAAATGAGACCCGGGCCCTGCAAGACCTAGCTCAGTTCCACATTGCCTGTAAGACTGAGTTGTTCTGCCAGGCCTACGGTTGAGGGCAGCAACGGTTCCATCATAACTGGCCTCCCTGTTCCATCCTTTGCTCCATCCTTGCCTACCACGCCTTTCTCTCCTGGCTATGTGGGTACCAGTACTCTTATAAATGGCGCTATATCGACGTCAGGTTACTTTGTAATTTTTAGACTTTATTAGAAGTTTTTATGGTAATTTATTGTGTATTGTGGTGCTATTGTTTTAAATTGTAATATTGTTGATGTTATATTGGATGTGAGCTGCCCTGAGCTCAAACCTGGTCAGGGAGGGGTGGGATAAAATTCTAACAAACAAACAAATAAAGGCTCCAGGAAAATCAACAGGGTTGCATTACTCTCTGTTTTCCTTTCAGGGAAGATCATCCATCAGGATGACCAAGGCAGTCTCTCTTCTAAAACTGAGTCTAAAGTTGGAGGAAAATTAATCTCAGTAACTAGTTTAATAAAAAATAGGGGGTTGATGTCCTTCACCACCCTTTGTTGCTTGATATATGTGGCTAAATTCACCAGAACTTGTAAGACACATATCTTGTATCCGGATGCTTCCTTGCCTACTTTTTCTTCATACTGCTTATACTTCCCTGAATCGTTCCATTTTACAACTACCTCCATACTTTACTACCAATGAATGGAACCTACTATGTGCTAGAAGTTTTGCAGAGAAATAACAGCTCATCTGTGCAACTGGAGAAGATGTCTGTCTCTTACCTCTGGCTTAAAGAACCTCATATGATGACACATAATGTTGAACTGGGAACCATTGCCTGGAGAAAGTTTCTCCACAACAGCGGCTGTGAAGTAATGGGGATAATTCAACTGATGAAGACCATTGATTGGCAAGGCAAAGGTGAGGTTGTGAGTCTCACCGTAGCGGAACAAGATGTTCATGACGGTGCTGCTGGCACTCTTGTGTACTTTCAGGAAAACGATGTGAGTCCTGGGCTTGCATGTTGCACCTTGAGAGAAGTTGGTGATATTTGCTCCAATTGTTATTCCAACCTTTGGAAGAACTGTATTCTCTGGCAGAGGCACCCTGCTGCCCATCTCTGCTGATGACGACACCTCACTTGGGTTTCTGCCTTTTATGTTATTAAAGGCCTGTGAGTTTGTTTTTGTAATACTGGAAGACTTGCTTCTGCTGTGGATGGAAGGTGACGTTTCAGCTGGGTTTTGAAATGGGCCATTCAGACTCGGGGCTTGGTCCTCTGCACTTATCTTTGTTGCAGATTTGTTCACTTTGACCTGGGAAGTTCCAGCTTTTGTTGCAGTAACAAGTTTCCTGCTGGTTGGGATTTTTTGGGTGTAGTGGTTCAGGTCTTTCTGTCTTTTTTTAAAATGTTGGATCTGCACCTCTTCTCTACCTTTCACAGAAGCTTTTTGCCAGAACTCTTCTTCACTTCCAAAACTAGTGTCCAGGAGTTTGTTTTGGTTGAATGCCGTGCTCAGTTTCATGACAAGTCTCTTCTTCTCAGCAGAACTGGGCCTGGGCATCAGCGGTTTCACCACGTTTTGTGAGGTGATGCTGTTCACCATAGGTTTTGAGAAAAGGTGGGAAGAGTTTGGGTCTCTTTGATCCTGGGATGAATTCTCATGTGCTGTGCTTTGCTGGAGGGAAAGCTGCTTCAGTTGGCAATCACAGTTACATTTGCTATGAAAGACAAACAAGGTGGCCTTCAAATATCATTGACAAGCATCTCATGTGTGCCCACCTCCCATGCCCAAATATGTTGCACAATCATTTTTCATTACTTTCCCTCTGCACCTCACTGCCAAATTAGGAACATAAGAACATAAGAAAGGCCATGCCGAATCAGACCAAGGCCCATCAAGCAATCTGTTCATACAGTGGCCAACAAGGTGCCTCTACAAAGCTCACAAGCAAGACGACTGCAGCAACATTATCCTGCCTGTGTTCTAGAGCACCTAATATAATAGGCATGCTCCTCTGATACTGGAGAGAATAGGCATGCATCATGACTAGTATCCATGACTAGTCAAAATGGATACTAGTCATGATGCATACCTATTCTCTCCAGTATCAGAGGAGTATGCCTATTATGTGAGGTGCTTTGGAACACAGGCAGGATAATGCTGCTGCAGTCGTCTTGCTTGTGGACTTGTAGAGGCACCTGGTTGGCCACTGTGTGAACAGACTGCCGGACTTAATGGGCCTTGGTCTACTCCAACATGGCCTTTCTTATATTCTTAACTAGCATTCTCAAATGTGCCAGGGCCATGTGGAGCCACACTCTGGGGCAAACAGGTCCTCCATGGCCTTTTTGGTGCCCAAAAATGGTGCAGAAAGGAAAGCTGGAGACCATCCTCACCCAATGTTATGCTCCTGAGCGGAATTGACCCTGGTGCATTTGGGAATGGTAATTTGCTGATGTAACACTTACCGTCAAGTTGGATTGAAGAACCTTAACTCAACTCATGGAAGATGTATTGTCTAGTTTGCCCCCAAGTTCTAGCATTTTATTTCAAGTTGAACCTGTCTCTTTTGTCAGTTTGTCCACAAATGCTCCCCATTACCTAACAATTCTAAATGTTTCCTTTCAACACTGCTGTTTAATTCAGTATTGACATTCCTAAACTCCATCTGTCTTACTGGCAGTGCATGTGGAACAGGCAGAATTTCTAAAAATGATGTCATGGATTATGGCCTAGCCTAGTAAGCTAAACTTTTCATTTGGGACCACACAACTACATAAGAACATAAGAACATAAGAAAAGCCCTGCTGGATCAGACCAAGGCCCATCAAGTCCAACAGTCTTTTCACACAGTGGCCAACCAGGAGCCTCTAGGAAGCCCCCAAACAGGACAACTGCAGCAGCACCATCCTGCTGTGTTCCACAGCACCTAAGATAATACGCATGCTCCTCTGATCCTGGAGAGAATAGGTATGCATCATGACTAGTATCCATTTTAACTAGTAGCCATGAATAGCTTTCTCCTCCATGAACTTGTCCACTCCCCTCTTAAAGCCTTCCAAGTTGGCAGCCATCACCACATTTTGGGGCAGGGAGTTCCACAATTTAACTATGCGTTGTGTGAAAAAATACTCGTGTGAAAAAAACCTTCCTTTTATCTGTTTTGAATCTCTCACCCTCCAGCTTCAGCAGATGACCCCGCGTTCTACTATTATGGGAGAGGGAGAAAAACGTCTCCCTGTCCACTCTCTCCATACCATGCATAATTTTATAGACCTCTATCATGTCTCCCCTCAGCCGCCTTCTTTCCTCCCTGATCTGCAATTGAAGGACCTACTACTAGCATGTGGATGCATAGCTGAGTCAACAACCTCTCTCTTTTCCCATATTGTTGGAAAGAAAGGCTAATAACAAACACTTCTCTATGACTGAACCACTTACTCAGCCTCTTTGGTGTGAGAGGATATCTATTCATTATCTGCGGAGAAGGGATTGCTTCCCTCTTCCCCAGCCTGATGCCCTCTCAGTTCAAGACTCTCAGCAGTCAGCATACATGTAGGATTTCTCTGAAAGTTTTGACAACATATCTTGTTACCTTTCTCAGCTTCTGCAGGGCTGTTCCATATGAAACTTTTGGCCCAGTTTTGCAACCAAATTGGAGCAGGTTATGGGGGGGGGAGGTGAGTACCCAGCTTGCTGGGGGTAAAGGGAAGATGACTGGGGAAGGCACTGGAAAACCATCCCGTAAACAAAGTCTGCCTAGAAAATGTCGGGATGTGATGTCACCCCATGGGTCAGGAATGACCTGGTGCTTGCACAGGGGACCTTTACCTGTTTGGGTGGTGGTGGACTGTACCCATGACATCATTCCCCAATTGAGCTCCAATTGTCCTTTCCCAACATGCTTTGCTATTTATGTATTTATTTACACTTTTACCCACCCTCCTTGGGCCAAAGGCCAGGCTCAGGCTTTCTGGGATGATAGGAATCAAACCAGGTTTGTGCACCATGTGGATGGGAAGGTATTAATTTCTGAATCTCCCTGCTCAAATCAGCACATTTTCCCCCTTTGTATCCCCTTGCATCTGCCGTTTCCCTTACTACCAGCAGCAGGATTTTTGCTAACTTAAAAAAACGAGATAATCGATACATTGCTATAACCGTAAAGCATAGCATGGTGGGATACCAAGGAAAACATGGAGTATACCCCCACATGGATGCTCCATTGCCACTGTGAATGCTTTTGCTTTCAAAATGGCAATGACCGCACAATGGATAATTGTCCCTGCGAGGAAGGAGCCCATTCCGTAATCTTGGTCTCTGGTGAAATAATTCATTCCCTGACCTTACACGGAACATACATGCACACAATGGCCTGTACAATACACTGGATACCCCCCATTACCTTGCTGGATTTCTACCTACATAGTAAGTTACATAATTAAATCTTTTAAATTTAAAAGCTAAAGTTATAGAGTCAAACTGTGAAGTTTTAATTCAAAAATATATACCTGTCGTAAGAGAAAGAGAGACCGATGTCCCAGCTTCCTCATCTTGCTGGCACTGATGCTCCACTTTCCTGTCTCAATTACTCTAGCCAGATGCTTCATTACTGGGGTACTCTTGAACTGGCAGCTTTATACGTATGTATATATGGATCACAGCATTTATCATCCTGACTTGAATTTACCTGGTGAACTGGAGGTTCTGAACAACTTGAAATGTTATGCAGCATAGGAAGATGAGCAAAAAGGCAATCCAGATTCTGGTCATTTGTCTGCTATGCATAAGCTTCCACTTCCTATAGGAAAAAAAAAAATCAGGCTAACTCAGACTTTTGATTTTGTTAGTATTATATATGAGATACAGTAGTCTATAGAGCTTCAGGTTACAGAACTTAACTGAGATTCCAAGTCTTCTTCCCCCCCCTTCCCTTTAAGTAAAATGTGGCATCTAATCAAGGCAAGCGAACAGCTCCATACACAATCAGGATTCAGAGATTGTTATTCTGGGATAATGATCTGTCTATGGGTTTTCCTGCACTGAGTTGTTGCTGCAGCTCAGCTTCTTGACTGCAGCAGTTATTTTGCACACAGTATCATTTCCAGTTCTCCTGGTTTTTCTGAGTTTTCCCATGTTTTTTTCAGATTACCTTTGTAAATGATCTGAACAAACACACAAGGAGAACTAAAAAACAAACACACCCGAACACAGGAGAGCAATGACTGGCAAATGATACTGTGTGTAAGGGAAGGGGGGGGAAAACAATCCAGTTAAGAAGCCGAGCTGCGGCAAAAACTCAGTGTGGAAAGGTGTTTCCATTAACACAACCAGTTACCACCTTGGGTACTCACAGGACACTGTGTTTTTCTATAGTAGTATGAATGCGTCAATGAAACAATACTATTGTTCAAACACTAATTTTCTGGTGAGAAAATGGTGAGCTCCAGATCTTGCTTAGGGTTGTTGTTTTTCATTCTTCTCACTTTAACTGAATTTACAATTTGAAGACATTCCTTTATATTTAACACTGCTAACTCACTGGTAATTTGTGGACTTGACCTATGATCACAAGATCATATTCTGGAACAAGGCTAATGTTTTAATTTTAGTAAGCGTTTTAATTGCTGTTCGCGTTAAAGTTGCTTTAAGGAATCCCTAATTCTGCTAAGTCATCATCTGTGGACCCAGAAATATTACAGCAACCTTTGATTTACTCATTGAAATTACATAAATCAGAAGTTAAAGTGAGAGTGCAGAGCTAATTAGTAGAGGACAACTCTTGCGCCATAAGTGTGAGTGTACAACATATTGTAAAGTATTTGGGCAAAATCAGAAGCATGGCGGATCAGAATCTACTTTAAAGGTATTTATAAGTAACTATAAAGTAAAACATTAATAAAGCCAGCGGGAGGGCATGGCTGTTATGTTGTTCCATGTGATGGCTGTTATTTCTCCTCTGAGCTAGAATACCACTTGCTTGTTGCTCAACAGGTGCCTTGGTGGCTTAACGTTCTTATCTCACTTAGCTTGCTCGAGTTAATATCATCTAAGCTTGTTCTACGTGAGCCTTGTGCTCATGATTAGTCTGATGGGAGACTGTGCTCAGAATCTTACAGGGTTGCTTGCTTTTGGTGATCCCACCACCCAAATATGACAAATTTCAACCTCCGGTGTAGGGTTGCCAGGTCCCTCTTCGCCACCAGCAGGAGGTTTTTGGGTTGGAGCCTGAGGAGGACGGGGTTTGGGAAGGGGAGGGTCTTCAATGCCATAGATCTCCAGGTGATCTGATCTCTATCAGCAGGAGATCAGTTGTAATAGCAGGAGATCTCCAGCTATTAACTGGAGGTTAGCACAGGAGCGAAACATACAACAACGTGCAAAAGTACAAAATGTATATGCTACAGTAAATACCACAAATTACAGGGTGTCTATACATACATTACACCAACAATAAAAACAAACAGGTGGCTATATACAAAATTATTGGGTACTGGGTCCAATTATATGGAATCACTTTTCTCAAAAATATATCTTTCTTGGTAGATAATAAGCCTCCAAACGTGAGGAATCCAAAGAGAGACTTGACAATGAGAATTTGTCTATACAAATGATTATACAGAGATTCTTGTAAGTATATCTATTTTTATTGGTACTTTTTTGAAAATTGTTTAATGCAAATACGGAATATAA
This sequence comes from Euleptes europaea, assembly GCF_029931775.1. NCBI lineage: Eukaryota > Metazoa > Chordata > Lepidosauria > Squamata > Sphaerodactylidae > Euleptes > Euleptes europaea. The sequence continues at coordinate 44,930,451 of NC_079316.1, forward strand.
CTTTGTATAATATACAGGAAGGACTGATGAAGAGTTGCTCCTTGGAACTCGAAACAATCGTCTCCTCATTGTCAAGTCTCTCTTTGGATTCCTCACGTTTGGAGGCTTATTATCTACCAAGAAAGATATATTTTTGAGAAAAGTGATTCCATATAATTGGACCCAGTACCCAAACAAACCTATTTGTTTTTATTGTTGGTGTAATGTATGTATAGACACCCAGTAATTTGTGGTATTTACTGTAGCATATAAATTTTGTACTTTTGCACGTTGTTGTATGTTTCGCTCCTGTACTAAGTTCCTTATCCTTTGATATCAGTACAGTGGTGCCTTTTTTCCCTCCATTAACTGGAGGTTGGCAACCCATTCCAGTGGCTCTCACATATGAACATCACATGAAGCTGCCTTATACTGAATCAGACCCTTAGTCCATCAAGGTTTGTATTTGACTACTCAGACTGGCAGCAGCTCTCCAGAGTCTCAGGGTTTAAAGCTGGAACCTTCTGCGTGCAAAGCAGAAGTTCCGCTTCTGAGCCACAGGCCCTCTCTGCTTCCACATAACAAGTTAAACTTGGTCTGCTCGGTTATGTTGTGGCCCACAAAATCACTCTGCCTTCAGTTTATGTCTTTTATGGGTACAAATACGAGTCTAAAAGTGTGTAATGCTCATCACCTTCTTCAAAGATGGGGTAGTTGTCAAACATTTTTCATGACAGAGATGCAAAGCACCACAAGTCAACCTGGTATATCTCGTTTGACTTTTCTCTGCTGTACATCATACCAGCATGAAGAAGAATAGTGGATTAACCTGTTACTGCCAAGCTGTGTATTTTTTTTCCTTTTAACAATCTTAATTTCAGCTACATTCTTGCAGTATGGGCTCTCCTAAAATATGATGGGAAATGTATCTTTAGAGCTGTGTTGGTGAAAATATAGTCTAAGGAAGTTCCAACAAGAGGGAGTTGGATGGACAACATACTGGGCCTAGGAATAAAAGAAAACAAGAGAGAAGTGTACAGAATAAGTGTGCAACTCAGGAACAGATTTGGAACAAATGTTTAGAGCTGTTTTAACAAGAAACCAATGGGCTTAGAAGGTTGTAACACTTTGGCTGTAATCCTGATTTAGCCATATAGTCCCCATCCTTTTGTTTAGTCTCCATCCTATACTCTGCCTCCTTTTCTTGAGTTCACGTGGCATTGCAGTGGCATGAGCTAGGGTGGGTAGATGATCTATGAGTAAGATGGGGTAGACTGGATCTGCTGATCTATGAATAGGATAGGGTAGATTTGGCTCTGCCTATTTTAAGTGTTTTTAAGTCAGGAATGACCCGGTGCTTGCACAGGGGACCTTTACCTTTTTTTATTTTAAGTGTTTATTGTATTGCTAATTTAAAAGCCAATAACATGTACACATTAGTAAAAGATGGGGTAGGAGAGGTAGAATTTCCAGTGTTCAGGGGACAGTACACCAGTGCCTTTGACAAGACCTTGATATATGCAAATCTGAATGAGTTTAGGTTACATAACTCAGTTCTTCTTGGTGCAGTTTTTATTTTTCCTTTTTAAAAAAATGCACAAGGTATACACAGCCCTACATGTGTGTTTGTGGCAGCTTAATTATGCAAGGGGCTTCTCAGAGGACAACTACATCGAAGCCCTTCCGTCTAGAAGGATAATGTGGGTTGGCTCATAACCAGAACTGGAATATTAGCAGTCTGTTCTCAGAATTTATGAGGCATTACTGTTCCCTGTTTTAAACAAAGGTTACCTGTGTATGTGCATATTTCACAACTTGGCTTAGGAAAAGACTTGGGAAAGTATCTGACAGAGCAATCCAGTCTTTGAGTGATGCCTGCTGAGCATGATAACCTCACTCCCAAATCTTGGTGTTCTAGTAGAGAATAATTCCATTAAAAATGATGCTGGCATAGTGATACACTTGTTCCAGGACTCTGCCAGAACTGCATTGTTGGGGAGAATGAGGCCTTGGCAGGAGTTCTTTGCTCAGGTAATTCATACACCTAGCGGTGTAATGTAACACTTGCTCAAAACCTGAGCTGAGCTGAATGTTCTGCAGTTAACTTCATCAACTCAGGACTTGGGGGTGGGCTCACAACAGCCTCTCCCCTGCTCATCTTTTTTGGCTCTGTTTACCACCTGTTCATGATCCTGGCAGTCGTGGCAGCCATACACCTTATTGCTGCATGTGCCATCCCCTCTTTTTTCACAATGGCAAAGAAAGGTCAGGAAGCGTTGCCCTCACTTAGGTAGGTTACGCTGACAGAAAGAGTGACTGGCCCAAGGTCACTCAGCAGGCTTCCATAATAGGGATTTGAACCTGGGTCTCCCAGATCCTATCCGGATAATCTAACCACTGTATCACCCTGACTTATTACATAGGTCGATTACGCATGGCTGTTTTCGCATTTATTTGTCCCTGCCCTATCTCGCCCCTTCGAACAGGGACAAACAAATGAAGAAGGGGCAGCAGCCGCCCCACGGAGACGCGCCTCTTTCTCCCCCACTCCCGTGCCCTCCTCCGCCTCTCTCCAGCACCAGCTGGCGTTTCAGCCCACCTCACAGCCTGCAGCCTGCTCCCCAGAACCCCATAGTCTGAAAGGTGAAGTTGGCTCCTTCCAGTGCCAACACCGCACACTTCCAGCCGACGTTTCAACGCTTCAACTCTCAGACTGTGGGGCTCCAGGCAGCAGGCTGTGAGGTGGGCTGAAACGCCAGCTGGTGCTGGGGAGAAGCAGAGGAGGGCGAGGGAACAGGGGAGAGGGGGAGAGAGAGGCACCGGGGGTGGGGGGAAGGAGCCGCCATTGCTGCTTTCGGGGCTGGCCAGTCTCCCGGCGGGGAGTTGACCTGGACGCCGAAAACACACCGGCGAACTCCTGGAAGTGTTGCGTACTCCCCAATAAAAGTCGCAATAAGCCAGGACCTGGATAACCCGGAAATGTAGCGATAGGAGGTGGGTTGAGCGCGCGCATGGGAGAAGGACGTGTGTTTCGACTTCACAGATTCGCTACATTCCTGGGAGAACACAGAGACAAAACAGCCATGCGTAATTGAACAGTCATCTCTGATTATTTACATGGCAGCATCATGATGAAATCAAATTAGAGTGAGGGCGATGCTCCCTTGCTCTGTCCTTGTGTCAAGCAACAAAACGAGGAAAGATAAAACTAAATTCCCAAGAGTGATGAAACTGGGATACCATTTCAGCTTTACCTAAATTAATCTCCTTGCAGGCAATGGAGATCCCCCAATGACTGCACCCATCTCCTACCTCTCCACATACACAGCCACAATGGATACTAGGGTATCTGTTACATGATTTTGACTACCGTAACTGGATGACAGTCCTGTGTGAGAATATCAACACAGAGTGATGCAGAAGAGCCCAGGGTGAGCCCTGAGTTCTGTGCTGGCACATGATCCAGGAAGAATCTGCCAATTTCCTGGCTTATAATGAAAACCACTTTGACATTTTAATTATTGCACTAGGTGCTAGTGAAAACAAGTTTATTGTGGGGTAGTCAGGTAACGTCAAGACATACACCAGAGATTCTACTCAACTGAGAGGGCTCAGAGATTACAGTCTGGATTGAACACTGTATAGAACGTACATTGCAAGGTCCACTTTGCTTACAACAATTAGACTTTTCTGCATTTTTTAAGTTTTGGAAGTGCTGAGATCCCGTGCACAGCAGATGAATCAGTCCTTCCTGTGGTAGTTTCATGGCAGGCGTAACCACATTCCTCCATTGCAACAGAGCTAAATATTAAGTACACTTGTTTCAACAACAACCAATGGTTTGACCTGGATGGCTCATATATTCACTTAACTTTATATAACTAAGTAAGTAATTTATGGAGACAAGTTGTAGGGAAGGCGATCTGCAGAAATTATGAAAAGCAGTGATGAAATCTCCCACAGTGTAGTATCTCTACTAATATATATGTTAATATATACACACATATGTGTGTGTATGGAGAACTACATCCTTATGTACTGGGGGCCCATGAGAAATTACACTAGGGAGAATAATACATGATTGGGAAAACCACATTGTCCTATTAAAATAAGCTCTCCAGAGCTTAAGTGGGCCAATTTCTTACTCCCTTTCCCTTTAACTGACTTTAACTGCCTTCAGTATTCGATGTCTCCTGAGTACACTCAGCCTTCCTCAGACCATTTTGAGAGTGTTGTTTTCATTTTGGTTAGTTTGACAAAGTCATATGTTTTCTGCACCTGGGGCCAACCGAGGTATGTAGGAATTCTTATTCTGTCCATAGGTGGCCTGGTTTTGCTGATTTTATGATTAGAACAAACAACCCACTTAAATCATGAAACACTGTTTTTTTCTATTCCAGTAGCAGGCTGCCTTCAGCTTTGTGTGGTCTTTACAAGAATCCCTGTGGTCTACCAACGTGTTTCCAATTTACAAAGCAAGATACAAGGTTAAGCAATCCTAAGGATGCATTCTTGCTTTAGAACATAAAACATGCTTTGCTAGTTTAGACCAAATTCAGTATTTTGCTAAGAATCCCAGCAACCAGCAGGCAGGAAGTCATCTGGTAGAAATTAGCCATATCATTCACTGGTGGACCACAATCTATCTTCTTTACAGAACAGATGGGCAAGATTCTAGGACAAGGAGCATGCCCTGGGACTCCTGCTTTATTTGCTGCTACCAATTAGCACAGCTATCCATCTGGAAGGAACATATACTGTGTATGTTTAAAACATATCAGGAAAAATGGGTCTATGACATCCACCATGCCATTTCTGCCCTCATTTCTAACCAACCTTAGATTCACCTATAATTTCCCCTTGAACTAGTGAGAAATCTGAAATACTCCTACCTTTTCCTCAATCCACAAACATGTAAACTGTACTTGCAGCTCAGCTCAGCATTCCTGCATACCAGCTATCAGCAGCACAAGGATATTTTTACTACAGGCACTTGAAAGGATTTTTCCAGATGGTTTGTAAAACAATAAAATTAGAAAGTTGAGACACTTACTTCATCCAGTATCTTTTGAGTTTGTACATGGTTTGGTTTTTGAAGCAAGGCAAAGGGACTTAATCCAGTGAGATCAGCCCAGGTTGCTCGGAGATAGGAAAAAAAGTGTAAAGCAAATATCTTTTGCCTTCCTTAGAAAACCTTATCTGAATAATCCCGCCTACCTGGTCTGTCAGACTATGTATGTAGAGTAGGTATTTCTGACCATGTGCTGGACTTTCCTTAAATTGGCAATATCAATGAACTGCTTGGAATTTGCCAAAACATTGATGAAATAGCACTAATAGGCAACAACAGTTTTGTTGGCTGACTTGGGGCTGAAAACATTATAGGCAAACCAGTAAATGTCCCATATGGAAAGGAATGCCCAACCCCTCCTCTCCAACTGCCCTGCTTGGTGTTTGACCGCCGGCGCCCAGGGCACTACATTTTTCTTTTAAAAGACCAGTTGCTCTCTTGTACTAATTTAGTGTCATACTGTGGGGAGGGGAAGATGGCGGAATCAGAAATAGAAAATGCGAACTTGTGAATCCATAGACGTGAGTTTCTATTTACGCTAAACCGACCACTCCTTAGTGTTCTTGAGGCATATAACAGTCCAGGCTAAGTGTTCTCTGGCTGCAAGTATTTAAAGCCTGGGGCACAAGTTGTAGAGCAATAGCTTAAGGCATAGGGTTGCCAGCTCCGGGTTGGGAAATACCTGGAGATTTTTGGGGCGGAGTCTGAGGAGGACAGGGTTTGGGGAGGGGAGGGACTTCAATGCCATAGAGACCAATTGCCAAAGCGGCCATTTTCTCCAGGTGAACTGACCTCTATTGGCTGGAGATCAGTGGTAATAGCAGGAGATCTCCAACCAGTACCTGGAGGCTGGCACCCCTATTAAGGCAAGGGTCCTCAATGAGTTGTCTGTAGGCACCACATGGCACCCACCAACACTTTTTTTGGCACCCACAATGGGTTTTACGAAGCAGATGGGGCCAGGTAGGGCTTTTGCCCAACAAGGCTTCTGAATGCCTATTTGAGATTTCATTGGCTGTGCAGATTTTTAAAAATGTTGCTTTGGCAGCAGCTGCCACCACAGCACAACAATCTTCACTGTGTGGCTGAAGTAAAGCTATGGCAACCATTTTGAGGCTTGCTCCCCCTCCTGCGACAGCCATTTCGTGGCTGCGCCCACCAGGCTGAGGTGCCCACAGCCTCAGAAAGGTTGGGGAACCCTGGCTTAAGGGCTCTTGGACCTTGGCTCACAATTTTCAGCCTGTGGCCATAGTCTGATGTACTAACCCAGGGGACATCAGTCCAACATATGTCGTGAATTTTTTTTAAAAAATAATGTGTGTTATTGACAACTGTTTAAATTGTACTGTGCTTTTTGTAAGCCACTTTGGGTCCTCACTGGGGAGAAAATAATACCCGCAATAATGGCTATAAATTACGGCCGGAAAGGTAAAACCACAGAGTTTCCAGCGATTCCTAGAGAGGTGTGATGTCACTTTTGGGTTTTCCACAGAAGTTATATGAAGCTTCTAGTAGGCTATAAGGAAATTCCTGATATTTTTCATTTAGGGAATTACACACATACAGATTGAGAGCCAGCATGGCATAGTGGATAGACTGTTGGGCTAAGATCCTGGGAGACCAAGATTCAAATCCCCGCTTCTATCATGGAAGCTTGCTGAGTGACATTGAGTCAGTTACTTTCTCTAAACCACTGGTTCCCAACCAGGGGTCCACGGACCCCCAGGGGTCCGCGAGAACTAAATTAAGGCCCGCGAAACAAAGTTATAAACCCATAATAAATTTATATTTTCAATTAAAAGTTCTCTATTATAAAAATATATATTCAAATATTATTCTAAGTTTAATGTTTAACTAACAGTTATGATTAAAGTTTATTTTCAAATTCTCTGAATTTTTATTTTGAACCTTGGGGTCCCTGCACCGAACAAAAAAGTCCTAGTGGTCCCTGGTCAAAAAAAGGTTGGGAACCACTGCTCTAAACCTAACCTTCCTCACAAGGTAGTTGTTGTGAGAAAACAGAAGAGGGGAGAATTATGTTCTAAACAATTTTAAGTCCCAGTTGGGGACAAAAGCAGGATATAAATAAATTCATACATTTCACTGTGACAACGGAATAGGGTTGTCAGCTCCAGGTAGGGAAATACCTGGAGGTTGGCAACCCTACAACAGAAGGATGCAAGTTCTCTCTTCGCTCATTATGCCAGCAGTACAAAACCACAAATAGACAGAGGCTTGTTGTGTATCTACTTTTTCTCCTTCTTAATATCTGAGTCACCCTCACTTTCTTCTTTTTGTTCCTGTTCCATTGCCTTGTGGTCACAGTAAACATATGCACCTTTCAAACACAGGAGAAACAAGTGCTAGTTTACATAAGGTGGCGTCTCAAAATTTGTGGCTTTGGGCGCAAATCTAATAAGGGAAGTGCTTATTTACCAAGATTCTCAAAGAACTAAGGGTGTGTGTGAGAAAATTCTACACTTTGTTCCACAAAGCTGGCTTGAGAAAAGCAGATACTAATGGAGTTAAATTTTTAAAAATATTACAGGCGATGCTACCATAAGCTGGGTATTATTTTCCTTATTTTTTATTTTATTTTAAAAATTATTGAGTGTAAAATAGTTTTGCACCCTGAATATGACTTATTTTTGTTGTTGCAGTTTAAAGCTTTTAAATGCTATTATCAAATATAATTTGCAAGTAACAAACACTTGTAAAAAGATAATACTTACACAGCTCATAACATGCCTAACATTCGCAGCATCATATATATTAAAATATCAATTTACTAGATACCTTCATGTAATAATGTCTGTATTGCTTATATTAATAAATAAAAATGGTTAACATTGCTTCCTAGTGATTTCTGACTTCAGCTTCAACTTCACCATGTATTTCCCCCTTTTATATCACTGTGGGGCTCACAATCAAACAATTTCTGTTAATTTTTATAGTCTCGCAGTTTGCCAGCCATTAAGTAACCAAGATTTGATATTCAATTGCTTTTTGTTTTTCCATCTTCTTGCAATCAACATCTTGGCTGCAGTTAAGCTTGCCAGGTCCCTCTTCACCACCGGCGGGAGATTTTTGGTGCGGAGCCTGAGGAGGGTGGGGTTTGGGGAGGGACTTCAATGCCATAGAGTTCCATTGCCAAAGTGGCCATTGTCTCCAGGTGAACTGATCTCTATTGGCGGGAGATCAGTTGTAATAGCGGGAGATCTCCAGCTAGTACCTGGAGGTTGGCAGCCCTAGCTGCAGTGATTAAATCTAGTATCACAGATCTATGTTTGGGTGGTACATGATCTGCTGTTAGCCCAAGTAAAATGGGATCTATTGAATATTTGAGACATGCTCGATTTCCTTTAAGATTTATTCGAAAAGTGTTTGAACCACAACCAGTCCCACCACATGTGACTGAAGTTTGTGTTTATCAACCCACACTTTCAGTTTACAAACTTCTTTCATGAAGTTTTACTCAGTTGTAAGGGATTATTTCAGTGTATGCTTAGATCAGAATATGTGTCCTGTATGTAGAACATAAATATAAAATTAATAGTGGTAGTAACATTCCACATAAAGGACACACATTCAGAATTTAGCATACTCAGCAACTATCTTAAACTCATGTAGAATTCATGCTTGGCATTCCATATTCTTTCTGCACCCAGTTGTTCCTCATGTACCCACGTTTGCAAGCGTAACTGGGTGCCTAGAAATCGTAACCTATCATTCTGAATGGTTACATTAATACCTTACTGTGGTGATTGTTCATTCTTCGCTTATATTGTCTGATAGGCTGGAGTGGCAATGAAGAAAGGCTGGCTTTGTGAAAGTAAAGGAGATCAGCTGTGCAGTACTACACTGAGGAGGCCAAAATGTGTTCTACTTTCCCACTTGCTTCCTCAGAAATCCCCTCATTCTTGAGCCATTCACAAGCACACCAAGGTGCCTAAAAACTGTTTTTCCCTTTTTGTTGTCCTAGACAACTGAATGAACGGAACTCTAACAATAGATACTGGTTTGCATTTTACTGACCCATAAACCACCTGGAAGTCCTCACAATTATCTTCTTCAGATGCTGTCAGCTAAACAACATTATTAGTTTGAAGTTACAAGAAAAGGCAGGTGTTTGGTACACTGAATTAGAAGCACTCCATCATTTGACCTTCTGAGTAGTCTCCACTTCTCATGGGTTTTTATTAAGAAAGTGTGAGCTTGCAGGGCTTATAGCCTTTCAGGACTGGGATGCTGTGAAAAGCACACCTCTATGGAAGCAAACTACTATTACACATCTCAGAGGGAAAGCACTGGACAGTTGTGCTAAGATGTGGTACTCTCATGTTCTCAAGTAATCTATGGCTGCATCCACACATCATTGGAAATTGCACTCTCATAGTGTATATAGCAAGCATTTGCATCTGGACTTTGTTGTCCAGAAAGGACAATCCAGTAATGAATGCTTGCAACAGTGCAACAGGAGTGCAAAATCCAACAATATGTGGATGTGATAATAGATGGTACTGCAGAGTTATCATTTCCCATTGTACATACAGGAGGGGGAGGCTTCTGTCCAGGTAGTGGTAGAAAGTGCTATCAAGTTGCAGCTGACTAATGGTGACCCCCGTAGGGTTTTCAAGGCAAGAGGCCAACAGAGGCGGTTTTCTATTGCCTGCCTCTGCATAACCACCCAGGACTTTTGTTGTGGTTTCCCATCCAAGTACTAACCAGGGCTGACCCTGATTAGCTTCTGAGATCTGATGATACCAGGCTAGCCTGGGCTATCCAGGTCATCTATTTCCTATCCGGTCTTTCTAGAGGACTATTAAACTTCCTGTGGCTAGAGGAAGAGAAGCAGGGTACTGACTAGACATTTCTACAGGAGAGCACCTAAAATCCTGCTAGAAGTGTCCTTTGTAAGTATGTATAGATTTCAGTCTTCTAAGAGGAAGGCATCTTCAAGGAAATGTTCTTGGTTATAAGAAGCCACCATTGATCGGTTTGTGCCTTTCTTCCATGCTGCTGCCAGCTTTGGTTTTCTAAAGAGCCTGCTGAAATCTAGAAAAAGAACACTATTGTCCTCCACAACTCAAACATTCTTGTAATATGAATGCCTCAATACATATACAAACATGAGTGTGGGAGGAAAGCAGTCAACATCTACAATGTGTTCAGCATAGAATCAGTTATCTATCCTTGCATAAGCTTCCTAGCCCCTAATTTCTTAAAGGAATCCATAACCTAATCTATAGGACCTGTTAGACAACTTTGAAAAAGTAAACAGCTCACCTTGAAGCCCTGGTTTATTTAACTGTTCTAAATAGTCTGATAAGGCGTCCCAAAAGATTAAATAAATATGTGATAATGGCCAAGTCTCAGAGAAAGAGCAATGAATCTCCTTTTTCCAATGTCAACTTTTTCTTGTGTTTTCACTGGAGATGGAAAAGCTGCTACAATTATATATAGTAGTTGTAGTACCTTTTTCAATCTCCAGTGAAAACACAAGAAAAAATTGATATTGGAAACAGAAGCTTCATTGCTCTTTCACTGAGACTTGGCCATTATCACATGTGTAGAAAAAGCGATATAGGAACAGTTTTCTATTTTCTTTTTGGAATTATACAAAAAAGACTCAGCAGTAGAAGAACAAATAGAGGAGTACATAAAAAGAATATGTATTGAGGCATTCATGTACAAGAGTACATAAAAAGAAAACTATTACGATTTAAGAAATATCACAAACTATAAAGAAAATGAAAAAAGACAAAGCTCCGGACCCAGGTAGCCTGACAGCAATGTATTATAAATGTTTTGAAGAAAATTTGATGTTGCCACTACAAAAAATTATGAATGAAATAGACAAAGAGAAAATATTGCCCTCATCATGGCAGGAAGCTTATATAACATTGATGCACAAAGAAGGCAACGATGCAACGTTACCACAGTCTTATAGACCCATTTCACTACTGAATGTTGATTAAAAACTTTTCACTATGATAATGTCAGAGAGATTAAGGAAATGTATAACAGAATTAATCCACACAGATCAGGCAGGCTTTGTGCCAAAGAGATTTATGAAAGACAATATATGTTTTGTGATTAACGCTATTGTATTTGTGAAAAGGAGAAGAAAGCAGCGTTTATGTTCCTAGATGCAGAAAAAGTGTTTGACAATATAGCTTGGCCTTTTCTAATTGAAAACTCTTGGAAGTTTAAACTGTGGCTCAAAATTCTTGAATTAGATACAGAGTATTCATACAAAACATTATGCAAAGATCTTAATAAATGGAGTGCTGATGGATTTCAAATTAAAAAGGCACACATCAAGGCTGTCCCTTATCTCCTCTTTTATTTATTCTTGTGCTGGAAATGTTGGCTACAAAGATCAGACATGATCCCAGAATTAGAGGACTAAGGGTGGATGGAGAAGAGTTTGAAAAAAGGAAAATTCTTCCAACAACAATTTCAAATCCTCACCTGTCAATGCAACACATAATAGAACACATTGAAAAATTTGGATCTCTTTCTGGTTATAAAATCAACAGAATCAAAAATAATATTGCAGCTGAACAGATAAACTAAGGGCTTTAAAAGGTGAATCCCTGCTGGAACATACAACCATGAGTTAGCTTGGGAAACTCTGTCCTGACACGTAGATTTTTTTTATCATGCGTAATTGTGCTAAACAACAGAGTCCAGAACCTTTACAAAATACACAGTGAGTTGGAAACCACTATACTACTGTTGTGACCCAATTATCTGTAGAGTCCAATGAAGACAATAGGGAGGAGGTTGGGTTAAAGAGACAGTTCTTTTTGTTCTTGTAGGTTATCCGGGCTGTGTAACCGTGGTCTTGGTATTTTCTTTCCTGACGTTTCGCCAGCAGCTGTGGCAGGCATCTTCAGAGGAGTAACACTGAAGGACAGTGTCTCTCAGTGTCAAGTGTGTAGGAAGAGTAATATATAGTCAGAAAGGGGTTGGGTTGAGCTTAGTCTTTGTTAGTCTGGAGGTTTTCAGGACAGGAAGCCAAGCCTTATTCATTCTTAAACTCTCTTCTGTTAAAGTTGTGCTGATGTTTATGAATTTCAATGGCTTCTCTGTGCAATCTGACAAAATAGTTGGTAGAATTGTCCAGTCTTTCAGTGTCTTGGAATAAGACCCTGTGTCCTGTTTGGGTCAGTCCGTGTTCAGCCACTGCTGATTTCTCAGGTTGGCCAAGTCTGCAGTATCTTTCATGTTCTTTTATCCTTGTTTGTACGCTGTGATGTGTGGTCCCGATGCAAACTTGTCCACAACTGCAAGGTATACGATATACTCCTGCAGAGGTGAGGGGGTCTCTTTTGTCATCCAAGGTTCCAGTAAAAGACACAATCTCATTGATTAACCAGATTTTTCCGGAAGATATAACAGCCTTATTTCACCATTGTTTGACAACAAGTTATTTTCTATGGGATAAAGAATTTTATGAACAGATTGATGGAGTAGCTATGGGAAGTCCTCTTAGTCCAGTAATAGCAAACCTTTACATGGAATATTTTGAAAAGACAGCATTAGAATCGGCACCTTACAAACCTACAGTCTGGTTCAGGTTCGTAGATGATACATTTACTATTTGGAGCCATGGTGAAGAAAAATTAATGGACTTTATAAACCATCTCAATAATATCCATCCAAACATTCAGTTTACCATGGAAAAGGAAATTGAGGGCAAACTCCCATTTCTTGATACCCTTGTCATCCGTAAAACTTTCAATTAGGTCACAAGGTCTACCGGAAACCAACTCACACAGATCGCTACTTACACAAAAACTCCAACCACCACCCCCGACAGAAAAGAGGAATAATCAAAACATTAGTGGACTGTGCAAGACGGATCTGTGAACCAGTTTCTCAAGGAAGAAATTAATCATCTAAATCACGCACTGCTACCAAACGGCTATTCCAGAAATGAAATCAGAAGGGCCATTAAACCAAACAAAAATCAGAAAACTCAGAAAAATCAGTCTCCCATAGGAAAGGTGGTATTGCCATTTATTAAAGGAGTCACTGATAGGATGGAGAAACTTTTGAAAAAACATAACCTACAAACTGTTTAAACCCACCAAGAAAATACAACAGATGCTACGATCAGCAAAAGACAAAAGAGACCCCCCCTCACCTCTGCAGGATTATATCGTATACCTTGCAGTTGTGGACAAGTTTACATCGGGACCACACAACGCAGCATACAAACAAGGATAAAAGAACATGAAAGATACTGCAGACTTGGCCAACCTGAGAAATCAGCAGTGGCTGAACATGGACTGACCCAAACAGGACATAGGGTCTTATTCCAAGACACTGAAAGACTGGACAATTCTACCAACTATTTTGTCAGATTGCACAGAGAAGCCATTGAAATTCATAAACATCAGCACAACTTTAACAGAAAAGAAGAGAGTTTAAGAATGAATAAGGCTTGGCTTCCTGTCCTGAAAACCTCCAGACTAACAAAGACTACAGTCCACAGTAGCCATGCAGATTAGTTTTGGATTCCACATGTTAACAGATCACTTCAGGATACAATGGTTCCATATTAACATACCACACCCTCATTAGCACATTATCTTGATACTTACAGGACAATGATTAGCACATTACCTTTGATACTTTTTGCAGGACAATGACTCAGCTCAAACCCAACCCCTTTCTGACTATATATTACTCTTCCTACTCCTCTGAAGATGCCTGCCACAGCTGCAGGCGAAACGTCAGGAAAGAAAATACCAATACCACGGTCACACAGCCCGGATAACCTACAAGAACCAATGAACTCTGACTGTGAAAGCCTTCGACAATATTCTGGACATCTTGTTTGCATCTAAACCTTCAAGCTGTTTTTTCCTTGTTGAGTTTGTCTGCATGAGCTTTCAGGGAGTGTAAGTTCACAAGAACGGATGCAGTTTAAAATGTATTAAAATCCTTAATTTTCCTAATGGAACCTGTGGTTTAAGGAAAAGAACATGGCACTGAATCTTGGATATTTGTGGGTTGATTATTCAGCTTTGGAGTTAAGTTTTCATTATTGTGTTTAGATGGAAATACTCCTACCTACAAGGTGGTCTGCTGTATTGGTATTGCACAGGTAGGGCCATGATCCAGCCTACACTTCGTACAGTTCTGCAGGTGATGGCCAGGAGCGGTTCAGGAAGCTCCCTCTGCCCCACTTGGCATGTAGGAAGAATAGCGTAGACAGAAACTGGATTGACTTCTTAGAATGCAGACTCTAAAACAGAATGCTGGTGGTAGGAGCTAGCTGTGAAATGGCACTGCTCTTCTTAGTATTTAAACATGTCTCTATTGGCCTGAAATATATTTTGCAATGAAACAGCTTAGAATGTTTTTTTTTAATTTAATTTCAAAGCAGCTTGTTCTTGAAAGGAGATCTAAAAGAATGGAAAGAACTGGAAAATCTGGTTCTATGGTCTATTCAAGCTGTATAATGTATGTCAACTGTTAAACAGGATTAGATGTTTTGTGATAAGAAATAAATAGCTTTGTCTCTGTGTGAATATTTTTGCAGAGGTGTAAAACTGAAAGCCACAGCTGTTGCATTATTTGCATGGGCTGCCCAGAGGACAAGAGATCAGGTCATAAAAAGATAACTTCGCCACAAATTTTCTAAATAAATATGAAATTTAATGCAAAATGTGTTGTAAATAAGATTGTTTGTTTTTACCTACTATATATATTAGTCTTTGTTAGTCTGGAGGTTTTCAGGACAGGAAGCCAAGCCTTATTCATTCTTAAATTCTCTTCTTTTCTGTTAAAGTTGTGCTGATGTTTATGAATTTCAATGGCTTCTCTGTGCAATCTGACAAAATAGTTGGTAGAATTGTCCAGTCTTTCAGTGTCTTGGAATAAGACCCTGTGTCCTGTTTGTGTCAGTCCATGTTCAGCCACTGCTGATTTCTCAGGTTGGCCAAGTCTGCAGTATCTTTCATGTTCTTTTATCCTTGTTTGTATGCTGCGTTTTGTTGTCCCGATGTAAACTTGTCCACAACTGCAAGGTATACGATATACTCCTGAAGAGGTGAGAGGGTCTCTTTTGTCTTTTGCTGATCGTAGCATCTGTTATATTTTCTTGGTGGGTTTAAACACTGTTTGTAGGTTATGTTTTTTCAAAAGTTTCTCCATCCTATCAGTGACTCCTTTAACAGAAAAGAAGAGAGTTTAAGAATGAATAAGGCTTGGCTTCCTGTCCTGAAAACCTCCAGACTAACAAAGACTACAGTCAACAATAGCCATGCAGATTAGCTTTGGATTTCACACATTAACAGATCACGTCAGGATACAATAGTTCCATATTAACATACTACACCCTCATTAGCACATTATCTTGATACTTACAGGACAATGATTAGCACATTACCTTTGATACTTTTTGCAGGACAATGATTCAGCTCAACCCAACCCCTTTCTGACTATATATATTACTCTTCCTACACACTTGACACTGAGAGACACTGTCCTTCAGTGTTACTCCTCTGAAGATGCCTGCCACAGCTGCTGGCGAAACGTTAGGAAAGAAAATACCAAGACCACCGTTACACAGCCCGGATAACCTACAAAAACCAATGAACTCTGACCGTGAAAGCCTTAGACAGTTCTTTTATTTGGTCAAGCAGAGAACCGGGTGGACAGTCCTGAAAAACAGAGCGGGAGGCTGTCACCCTGAACAAAGAAATAACTTTTTATACTTCACACAAAAGAAGGCGGATACATTCTCTTAAAACAGGGGTGGGGAACCTTTTTTTTTTTTTTGCCAAGGGCCATTTGGATATCTTGGACATTATTCGGGGGCCATATAAAATTTATATATATAAAACAAAAAGTAATCAGCAGTGCAAAGTTATGCAGATCTACTCTAAATCCTACTCAAGTCCAGTCAGTGGGGCTTACTCATTGGAAAGTGTCAGCAGGTTTGTCCTGCAGATGTCTAGGATCTTAACCTATTGGCAATCTACCCATTTTGTTCCAGAGAAACTATGAAGTACATTTTGTTTATTGAGAAATTTTACATGCTGCCTGGAACTTGACTTGGATGGCCAGCCTGATCTCATCAGATCTCAAAAGCTAAGCAAGGTCGACCCTGGTTAGTACTTGGATATGAGACCACCAAGGAATACCAGACTCGTTATGCAGAGAAAGGCAATGGCAACCCACCTCTGTTCATTTCTTTCCCAAGCCAGCAATGCCGTGGATTGAACTTAGAAGGGTACAGATTGGGGAGGGGCACAGAGTACACAGAGAGAGATGCTGCATGTTTGGTAGTCCATCCTGCACCTGGGACCTTCTGCATGCCAAACAGATGCTCTACCTCTGAGCCACAACCCCTGCCAAGCAGATGCTCTACCCCTGATCCACAGCCCTTCCCATGCAGATGCTCCCCCCCTGATCCACAGCCCCTGCCAAGGAGATGCTCTCCTCCTGATCCAAAGCACCTCCCAAGCAGATGCTCTCCCCCTGATCCACAGCCCCTGCCAAGGAGATGCTCTCCCTCTGATCCACAGCCCCTGCCAAGGAGATGCTCTCCCCCTGATCCACAGCCCCTTCCAAGCAGATGCTCTCCCCCTGATCCACAGCCCCTCCCAAGCAGATGCTCTCCCCCTGATCCACAGCCCCTGCCAAGGAGATGCTCTCCCCCTGATCCACAGCCCCTCCCATGCAGATGCTCTCCCCCTGATCCACAGCACCTCCCAAGCAGATGCTCTCCCTCTGATCCACAGCCCCTGCCAAGGAGACGCTCTCCCCCTGATCCACAGCACCTCCCAAGCAGATGCTCTCCCTCTGATCCACAGCCCCTGCCAAGGAGATGCCCTCCCCCTGACCCACAGCCCCTGCCAAGACGCTCTACTGAAGCACGCCAGCCAGGAGATCCAGCGGGGAGTGGCTGGCCAGGGGGCCCTCCGGCGGCAGCTCAGGAAGCGCGCGCCAGCCGGGTGTTCAAGCGGGAAGGGGCTTGGCAGGTGGCCCTCCGCAGGTGGGCCGCGGGCCGTTTACGGAGGTTCCCCACCCGTCTTAAAAGTTACTTTAAGAAATCACTGATTGTGCAGAGTCAGCACAGAGTCTAGCATTCTGCGCCAGTGTATCTTAGTAGCCTACCGTGGTTGTATTCAGAAGAGAAAGCCCTTTGTATAATGGGCTAGGGAGTATACATGTCCTTGACTCAAAATGGGGAAGGGAAGGTGGAGGATGCACATTCGGGCGACTTCTTGCCTGATGGCGCCGTTGTGTGTGTGTGTGTGTGTGTGTGTGTGTGTGTGTTTTCTAGGCACAAGACTACTGTGAAGGGCAAAGAGAAACCATGTGGCTGGCTACTTCAACATGTATAGAGTCAGTAAACTGTCAGAGCTCTCCCAAAGGCACTGTGGCATTGCAATAACTAGCAAAAAGTAGAAATGCTGTGCAAAATATGCTAATATTGACAATCCCGTTCAACAGCATCATCACACACTTCTAGCTAGATGATGCCCCTGTCATTAACACATCTGCTAAGGCATTCAAGACATTCTCTTCCTTAACTGACCTTCCTGACACCTGTGTGTGTGTGTATAGTGTCGTCAAGTCACAGCCGACTTATGGCGACCCCTTTTTGGGGTTTTCATGGCAAGAGACGAACAGAGGGGGTTTGCCCGTGCCTTCCTCTGCACAGCAACCCTGGACTTCCTTGGTGGTCTCCCATCCAAATACTAACCAGGGCTGACCTCTGCTTAGCTTCTGAGATCTGACGAGATCAGGCTAGCCTGGGCCATCCAGGTTAGGGCTACAGCCCAGCAAAATGAAACCAGACAGGAAATTTCCAGAATCAGAATGTTTCCTAAAATTTGTGAATGTTGGAAATTACCATGGTCATATTTAACTATAATAAATAAAGGGTGTGGATTTGGTTGGATTATATATTGATTTCTGCATGTGCATTTTTAAAGACTTCAAGGTTTTGGTTTTTTTACATTTACATTGCTTCCCAGATACTGAACATGCTGTGGGAGATGATGGCAACCTGCCTTTCCTGTTGCCCACATTTTTCAAGCACTTGGATCCTGTTTGGTAACTGGGGTGGAAATAAAGTTTGGTTCTTCTTACCTCCCTGGGAAACTCATCAGGTATGTAGAAAAACTGATGTGGTAAATTAGCTGAAAGCGGCGGGGGGTGGGGGACACACCTATAAAACTGGTTTGAAGGGAAGATGCTCCAGAAGGGATAGATTGTTGACAGCAGGTAAGGGCCAACCAAGATGTGATGGCATCCTCATGGCTGCCACAAGGACACTGTGGCCATTTTAAAGTCATCTTCAAATGCTGTGAGCACAGTGGGCTGAGATGCTCTTGTTCTCCCCTCCCCCCACACCTTATCAAGTGCTGAAATGGCTGCACCTCCCCAACCCCCTGGAGCTGTTTTGGTGTTTGAAATGGTGTGGAGGAGGCAAAAGGGCCCTGCTATGGGCCTGATCAAGATCAAGTCCCTCATGGCATTTTAAAATTACTTTAAAATGGTGGTGACGTCTTCCTTGTTTTAGTTACCATCCATTTTTTATGCTGACCACTACACTGTATGACTCCAGGGCTAGGGTTGCCAACCTCAAGGTACTGGTTGGAGATCTCCTGCTATTACAACTGATCTCCAGCCGATAGAGATCAGATCACCTGGAGAAAAATGGCCGCTTTGGCAATTGGACTCTATGGCATTGAAGTCTCTCCCCTCCCCAAACTCTGCCCTCCTCAGGCTCTGCCCCAAAAACCTCCAGCTGGTGGTAAAGAGGGACCTGGAAACCCTATCCACGGCAGGTGGACTTCCCTGCCATTCAGAAACCCTTGGCTGCTACTTCTGTTGTTTCAATTATATACCATTTCCCAAACCTTTTCACTGATTTCTTTTTAATGCATCCAGTTGAGAAGATTATACTTTCTGTTGTTGCACTATCTGTTCTGATACATTTTTAAAAGAAAGGGAAAGTATAGCTGCTCACACGACCCGACAACCCTGTTCTTTCAATATGCTTCATGTGGGCTGGATATCAAGGCAGATGGGGCATGCGTGCATGGAGAATCTGAATGAGTGCCAAGGAGAACTTGCTAGAAGAGTGGAGACAGACATGAAAGGGGAAAACATAGATCAATAGTGCCATCTACTGGACTCAACTGCGGGTTCCTTTTGGTCAAATATTTCTAATGCATTGGTTCTCGTAGGTTATCCGGGCTGTGTAACCGTGGTCTTGGTATTTTCTTTCCTGACGTTTCACCAGCAGCTGTGGCCGGCGAAACGTCAGGAAAGAAAATACCAAGACCACGGTTACACAGCCCGGATAACCTACGAGAACCAATGAACTCTGACCGTGAAAGCCTTCGACAATATTTCTAATGCAAGCGGGACAGAATTGTGTCTCTCTCACACACACACATACAAAGGGCTGACAAACTCTGCACATTGTGTATTAAAGGGGAATTCTTTAGTGCACATAAATCTGAGCTCTCAGTGTTTGCTAATTAAAACCACTATTCAAATCCCTCCCTTATATCCAAAACTGGACTCTGTTGGGTGAGTTACAGCATAATAGAAATAAACAAGGGCACGAAGTCACAACTAAAACCAACACAGCTATCAGCCAATAAGACACCCTACTAGGGTTGCCAACCTCCAGGTGATAGCTGGAGATTTCCCACTATTACAGCTGATATCCAGGTAACAGAGATCAGTTCCTCTGGAGAAAATGCTTCGGAGGGTGAACTGTATGACATTATACTCCACGGAGATACCTCCTTTCCCCAAACCCCGTCCTCCCCAGTCTCGCTCCAAATCTTCTTTTCTGAGTTTGCTTCCTTATTAAGAACCCATGACTGATCACCAAAAGCATAGTCAGCAAAAACTCTCCTTTTTAGCTCAGGGCAGAAGGCCAGCAGGGAGGGGCAAGGGTCTCTCTGGGATGGGAATTCCAGAGCTGTGGCATCACAGTCCTCTCTCTCTCATCCAGCACACTACGCAGAGAAAGACTGATGATCTCTATGGGAGAAGGCAATCCTTGAGATGCTGAGGTCACAGGCAGGGTTGTAAACAATGAAAGAAAGAGCTGTCCTTGTTATTCACTACTCTCTTGGCACATGTGGTTCAGCATCCTAATACTTGTGCTTAGAGACCCTGTGTTCTCACACCTCATTTGGAAACCTTTCAGTGTTCCAGGTTCCAACATGAACTTATGGCATCTCCCTGGACTAGTCCCCTTGTTCCATTACTTTATTTCCCCCCTACACACTGCATTCTATTCCCTCATTAATTTTAGTTTAACTGTAGGAGAATTAAAAAAAAATACATGTAGTCTTGCCATACATTCCCACAATTGTGGGCACAGGCTATGGTATGAGTACTAGATAAAATACATTTCTATTTCTATTGTTCATACTTTTGGTACACTGGGAAAACAGGCCAGGGCCCATTTGGTTTTCAGCTCTGAATCCTATCAGTAGAGAGGCTGTTGTATTAGGTCTGTTAGACAAATACCCAATTAGAGACACTACAGTTGATAAATCAAATCAGTTTGATTTGATTAATCAACTCTGCATACATATGGATATGAACAAAACAATACTTTCGAAGAACAAACAAACTGCATACTGAGTTTTTTTGCTGATGAAGCATCCATATGCTGCTGCTGGCCCTATCTCAGAAGAGGAATCCCTCATACCTCAGAGAGGAATAGGGCTGCCAACCTAAGGTGGCACCTGGAGATTTAGAATTACAACGGATTTCAAGACTACAGAGATGTTCCCCTGGAGAAAATGGCTGCTTTGGAGGGTGGCCTCTATGGCATCATACCTGATTGAGGTTCCTCCCCTCACTAAACTCTGCCTTCCCCAGGAGCCACCTCCAAATATCCAGGAATTTCCCAACCTAGAGTTGGCAACTCTAGGGAGAAGGAGCAGGAGGAATAACTTTTGCTAAGATGGCACCTGGTATCCCAAGTTCAGTAAGTTTTTTAAAATCAAAAATACTTTTAACTTTGAAAAATCTGGTGCATTATCAATTTGGGGGGGCAGTCTTTTCAGTAATGGACTAATTGGCTCCAGGTTTCAGCCCTTAGAGTTCCCTTTGATGATCTGCTAGATGACCGAGGGTCTGGGTCTGGAGGAAGAACCACCTACTGTCAAAATGCTAGGGAGAATGGAAGTGTAGCTTTGAAAGATACCATATCTATCTCTAGCCAGTGCTTTTGGTACATTGACTCATGGCTGGGAGTTAGTACTCCATAAATTGCAAGGAAATTAACTCACATAAAAGAAAGATATGTACTATGATCCTCCAAATTTATTGTGTTACCATTTTAACCTAACTAAAAGTTGTCCTACCGCCTTCTATCTTTAGTTCTCTAGTGTTATTATTTATCTCTCTCATTGCTGTGAAAACCTGATCCTGACAATGATGAGACACAGGTTTGTGACATAAGCAGAGAACAGGAAGATCCAGAGGAAAAGAAGAGTCTGACATGCTGCAGAGTTCTGTAACACAATGAGTTTCACTAAGGTAATGCAGGTGATTCAGTAATGCATGTCAAATGCCATAGTAAAGGCAGATCTCCAGTCATTGATGGCTTCCACACTAACCAGAATTAAAACTCTGACCCCAGATGGCATTAAATGTAGTGCTATATTCCCCATAAAAACTGTCTGTTACAGACCCTGCTATAGGTCTACTTGGAGGTAAGTCCCATTCATTGGATCTTATGCTTTTCCATACAACTATTTAAATGGTTGTCCTTTGTTTTACAGGTGTATCAGCTTCCCTGCTTAATAAATGGCTTCCTGTTTACTTGCAGTAGCTGTAGTATTCCTGAATGGATCCAAAGAGTAAGGTGGTGGTGGTGGTGGTTAAATTAGTGCTTTTCTCTTAGTAGCTGCAGCCAAAGCAATTGCTCATTCACTTTTATTTTATTTTTCATTATCATGTGCGTGTGTGTTAAGTGCCGTCAAGTCGTTTCTGATTCATGGCGACCCTATGAATGAAAGTCCTCCAGAATGTCCTATCTTTGACAGCCTTGCTCAGATCTTGCAAATTGAGGGCTGTGGCTTCCTTTATTGAGTCGGTCCATCTCTTGTTGGGTCTTCCTCTTTTCCTGCTGCCCTCAACTTTTCCTATCATGACGGTCTTTTCCAGTGACTTTTGTCGTCTCATGACCAAAATACGACAGCCTCAGTTTAGTCATTTTAGCTTCTAGGGTCAGTTCAGGCGTGATTTGATCTATAACCCACTGATTTGTTTTTTTGGCAGTCCACGGTATCCGTAACACTCTCCTCCAACACCAACACATTATCATAATTATGTTCAATTACAATCACAAATTTTAAAAAAACCCTGAGTCATTGCTTTGACTTCCCTCCCTCTCTCCAAACCCCGCCCTCCTCAGGTTCCACCCCCAAAACCTCCAGGTATGTCCCAACCTGGAGCTGGCAACCTTAGTTGTGAATCCTGTGCAGGCCGGTACTGCACTGCAATCTCCACCAGAAGCATAGACGTCTCAGTTTCCTGGTTGGGGGTTGGGGCTGAACCTGGTCCAGGCCCATACTTAGTAATCTATATTAAATTATTTCAAATATGCTCCATTTGCGGGCAGCAGCCTCCTTGCAATTTCCTTTTTGAACCAGATCAAAGTTGGTTTATAGTCTAAAGGGGAAAGACTTGGGAAACCCTCTAATAATGCTCCCATAAAAGCACTATGTAATGCAGATAGTCCTATTTGATTCAGAATTTTCCTACATTCCATGTTGTGAAAAATCCTTGTGTGGAAAGAGGCCTAGATCCTGTGTGCCTACATGCTTCCACTACAATGTAAGTCAGAATGGTCAGGAAGTTTTGTATTCCCGAAGATTTGTCCCTTCTTAATCACTAAAAAAAATGGCTTCTGCTTCAGTCTTCATTGCTGGAAGGATTTATGCACTATTTGCTGTTACTAGATTTGGACTCTGGATGGATGAAACAAGGGCTTTTTCCTCCAATAAAACTGTGCTGTATCCTAATGGTGGCTTGCAGACTTCCAGTGACCAAAGCTCAAACTCTGCTGACAATGACAAAGTCCTAAAGTCATTGGTACCGGAGGGATTAGCTGTTAGGTGTCTCACCAACATCTGATTGCATTCACTGGTTTGGCCATCACACAGTGACCCTTCAGATATTGCTTTTGTATGTTGATGATTCACTAGGGAAGAAAAGCTAACAAAGCTCTTCACTGTAGAGGAAACAGAAGACTCAGGCTGCAAGTTTTGTTTTTGTTTTTTTTAAACAAACAAACCCTTTGTAATGGGGCAATGAACAATAGCTGCATGGTACCATTTTTAGAAACTGTTAACAGGATTCAGACACACATGATGCCATATTACCATTGTCATAAGGCAGTGAAAGAGGTCAGATGCAAGTAACATACAAATACTTCTTTGGGCTGAATACTGCAGCACAGAGCAATGTGCTTTTGTGGTGCTTGATCAAGAACTGCTCGAATAGCTGGCCAAGGGTTGGAGCTTTAGCTTCCTCTGAGTAGCTGGTCAGTACTTTAGAGGCAAATAGGATATGGGCTCAAGGCGCATGTAATAGGGAAGCAGTCACTGAGCCTATCTCAGGGGAAATTTAGTGGAGGTAGGAACAGGGACTGGAATGGTGACAGAAGGCCAGGGTTGTAGAAGACATGAAGTAGACTCCAGATGTTTCATAGCTGCTTCTGCACTTAGGGATGAGCACAGAAGAATTCCAGGGAACATCTGGTTTTCAAGTTCTGAACCACTCCATACACAGCATGAGTGTTCCATGTACGGCATCTGTCTGCTTCTCTGAACTGATATGTCCATCACTTGATTATCTGAAGGTGAATCTCATTGTACACGCCTCACTTTGTTGTACAATGAGATGTTTCAGAGACAGCATTTCATAGATTTGAAAACATATCAGTAGAGCACAGCTGGAGGCAAAGAGGCCTTCTTATAGAGCAGCAGCTCTACTCCCACAGTAACATCGAGACTAGACTACTGTAATGCACTGCACACTGGTCTCCCTTCAAAATCAATTCAGAAACTTCAGTTGGTGCAGAATGCCATGGGTCGGCTATTATAAAGAGCTAGATGGAACATGCATATTACACCCATTCAGGAGACACTCCATTGGCTGTCTATCAGTTACTGGGTATTGGCTATTACATACAAAGCCCTTTATGGCCTTGGTCCCTCATATCTGTGGGACCACCACTCCCTCTATGCTCTGCCATGACAGCTTTGTTCATCTGAGCAGGGCCTTCTGTGGGTGCCAGCCTACAAATGGGCAAAATTGGTAGCTGTCCGTACATGTGCTTTCTCTATTGTGGCTCCCCACCTTATAGAATGGCCTGCCTGAGGAAGTCAGGAAGGCTCCCACTCTTCTGGCTTTTCACAAACTATGCAAAACTGGATTACTCTAGTGGGCTTTTCTACACAGGTAATACAAAATGGTTTACCAAGTTACTTGGATAAATTATAAGGACTGTGGTGTACAAGGTACTATGGTTTATGCTACTGTGTACAGCGTACTGTAAGTAGGATCCTAAGGATCCTACTATGTAATTTTTGTACTGGTTAAATGTGTCATGTTAATATTTATGCTTTGTTTTGTGTCTGTCTTTCAAATTTCTGGTTGGTTCCAGACTTCTGGAGTCCTACTCCTATTGCACTGTTTATTGAATGTCCCATTTTGTTGAATGTATTGATTCACTCTGGGTAATCTGTCTATGAGAAAGATGGACTATAAATAATGAAAATAAAATAAACATAAATACTTCATATCCAAGTGTGGTTCCTGCCATATCTGCACTGCTGCCAGTACTTCTGGAGTTCACCTTGGAC
Source organism: Euleptes europaea (assembly GCF_029931775.1). NCBI lineage: Eukaryota > Metazoa > Chordata > Lepidosauria > Squamata > Sphaerodactylidae > Euleptes > Euleptes europaea. Next base: position 44,955,387 of record NC_079316.1, read on the forward strand.
TTGGGCAATGGTGCAGGAGAAGGCAATGCCGGTCTTTGTCAAAATGTGGTGCTCCCGTTACCTTCTTGGCTGGTGAATTGGCCCTGCACTCATCAGATCCTGGGAGACAGAAAGATAGAGAGGGACTCTGCAGGCCTTCCTAGAGCTTCTATCTCAGTGTACACACTGAGTTCACAACAGTAGGTGGTCTAGTTGCAAAACTAGTATTGACAAAATGGTACTCAAGAAAGTTTTTAAAAAAGATTATTGTAACTGATTTTAGAAGATGGAAAAACAAAAAAGGATATATAGATTAAAAGGCTGTTTATCGTACTTAAATGTCAGGCCTGAGTCTTAATATGATGTTCTTGAAGCCTTTAGTATCTAGTGAGGGTGCATGGGAACCTGTCCTTGGCTGCCAATATTCAGAGCATGTTCTGTGACCTTCATACTTCCTGGTCCTTTCTGTACAAGCAGTCAGTCAAATTTTATTTCAATACAATATCAGCTCTATAAGCAGTCAGTCAGTACATATGCATTTGCCAATTTGTTTTAATAAGTTTATACCCACCTTTCTGGTCAACAAGAACAACTAAGGCAGCTAATAGATATAAAACATCCCAACAAAGCACAAACTTCAAACAGTCAATCATGATCAATAAAATGGCCCTAGCACTGCAATCACAAGCAGAATTACCCCCTTTGGAAATCCACCAAACTTAGGGTAGCCAGATCTGGGTTGGGAAATACCTGGAGATTTTTTGGGGCAGAGCCTGAGGAGTTCAATTGTCAAAGAGGCCATTTTCTCCAGGTGAACTGATCTCTATTGGCTGGAGATCAGTTGTAATAATAGGAGATGTCCAACTAGTACCTGGAGGCTGACAACCCTAACTGAAGTTAAGGGGCTTAGAAAGGGGTAACTTGTTTTGGATTGCAATGGTTATTGAGGGCATGAGCAGCTGGGAGACTGGGCTAAGCAGACAGAAAAGCTCAGCAGTTGATGGAAAATTCTCACTGGCAGAAGGCAGCACATGTTTGTTGCGCCCAGTCTGTATGGCTTTCCTCAAGGCTGAACTTCTGTTGCAGGGCAGTCCTTGTACTTTGGGAAATTGAGTACTTTTATCCATTGCTTGTGGTTATGTAAAAAGTCTGGAGCAACCTCTGGGTATTTTTGGTCATGTGACTAGCTAGTACCTGTATGATTTCTATCAAGGCAAATAGCAGCTTTGGGAGGACGGTTGATTGAACATCATGGAAAATGGCTCAAGGAGAAAGGGTTCTGCGCCAATGCCATGGAGTTTCCAGTTGGCATGATAGGAGATATACTGTACAACTCTAAACAGAGTTACACCCTTCTAAGTCCACTGAAATCTATAGGCTATGTTTAGGGTTGCCAACCTCCATGTGGTGGCTAGAGACCTCCCGCTATTACAACTGATCTCCAGGTGACAGAGAACAGTTCCCCTGGAGAAAAGGGCCACTTTGGAAGGTGAACTCTATGGCATTATACCCCATTAAAGTTAGGGTTGCCAGGTCCCCCCTCTCCATTGGCGGGAGGTTTCTGGAATCGGGGCTGGGGCGATCGCATGTGTGTGATCCATGCTCCGGAGCAGCCCAGTGGATTGGCGGGCAACTGCTCGCCCAAAACCATCCACCTGGCAACCCTAATTGAAGTCCCTCCCCTCCCCAAACCCTGCCTTCCTTAGGCTCCACCCCTAAAATCTCCCAACCTGGAGCTGGCAACCCTAGCTATGAAGGGTATAACCCTTTTTAGGATTGTACTGATAATCATGGACCTCCAGTGTTCTGTTTGCTTTGGCCTTCAGATATAATGCAACCAAGTTACAGCTCTCAGCCACAGCTGCTCAAACAGCACGTTAATTTAACCATTTTAAAACAATCTGTTCAAGGTTGTGTGAGTTCAGGTGTTTGCTTTGCAAGATGCCTGATGTTTGCGTGCGGGCCATCAGATTAGAATTTGTACTTTTGCTCCACCATTGTTACATTGCAGTGGGGCCTTTGCAGCCTTCTGAACTGGATACTTTATGAAATTCCATATTCCCGCTATTCATTTAGAGTCATGGAAATCTTTTATTTTGAATTAATCAGCTGCAACTCCCTGAAATATAAACCCTGCATGTAATTCCTGTCAGGAGCTGAGTATTTTGGAAACTAAAATGCTGGCCTTCCTCTCAGGGCATTCTGCCACAGAACTTGAGATGTGTACAAATTACTCCTTTTGCAAAGTTTAACAGAAAAATTTGTAGTATGTTCATGTGGGAATTTTGTTTGAAGAAAATAGTAATATATTAGAAATTGCAGAACCCTACATGGTACTTAGTTTTGTGTGATGAAATACCCAAATACCCCGTTGAATACCTTCAGCTGGAGGAAAAATAACCTGGGAAGGAAGACTAAGGAGCATTCCTCAGTTTGGCTTCCGCAGATTCTTTATGTGGTGCATCAGCTAATCTCTGTACCATTCTGGCCCAATACTGGCACCAGGTACACATGTACACAATCAACCTAGACATAGGTTCACTGTCCATGACCAGGAACTCTGTTTTTTCAGGGTCCTCACTTGTGTCAAGAGATCCATTATCCATTATTAGTTTAGTGTTACCGACTTCCAGACAGGGCCTGGCATTCTCTCAGAATTACAGCTGATCTCCACACTACGAAGATTAATTCCCCTAGAGTAGGGTTGCCAAATTCCAGGTGGTGGCTGGAGATCTCCTGCTATTACAAGTGATCTCCAGCTGATAGAGATGTTCACCTGGAGAAAATGGCCACTTTGGCAATTGGACTCTATGGTATTGAAGTCCCTTCCCTCCCCAAACCCCACCCTCCTCAGGCTCCACCCAAAAAAACTCCCACCAGTGGTGAAGAGGGACCTGGCAACCCTACCCCAGAGGCAGCTTCAGACTCTATCACACCCCCACTGAGGTCTGTCCCCTTCCAGGCACTGACCCCAAATATCCAGAAATTTCCCAAATCAATTTGGTAACTCTAGTATATGCATTTAGGTGCCATGTTTACCAGATGTCAATAGCAAATGATAAGGAAGGCAGAAACTCTTTCTTGACCCCTTCCTGCCAAGTGTCTGTGTATTTTAGTTGATCTGATGTTCCCCCTCTTTGCCTCTCAGCCAGAATAAACAGGGATCAGATCACTCTTACCAAAGGAGACATGGTGCGTGAAAATCATGATTAGGCTGGTTCATGTTTTTTTTAAAAACTAAGGAGCATCCCACCAGCTGCATTGACAATTGAGGAACAGCTGGGGAGGGAAGAGTGGGTGTTAAACCCTTTCCTCCATACCTTTTCTTCAACTGAACCCAACCTCCATCATTTCAGAACTACAGTTGGCTCTGCAAGGGAAAGAAGACTGGTTGTAATTCCTAGAGAACCCCAGGCCTCATACTAGGGTTGCTAGGTCCCTCTTCACAACCGGCAGGAGGTTTCTGGGCAAAGCCTGAGGAGGGAGGGGTTTGGGGAGGGGAGGGACTTCAATGCCATAGAATCCAATTCCCAAAGGCGGCCATTTTCTCCAGGTGAACTGATCTCTATCGGCTGGAGATTAGTTGTAATAGCAAGAGATCTCCTGCTGCTACCTGGAGGTTGGCAACCCTACCTCACATGGACAATGTTAACCCTACTCCAGAACTAGGACAAGAACAAGCTTTGTCACATTGTTTTTCCTTAGATCTGATGAAATGTTATGAGCAAATGTGTACCAGAAAATTCAGCCTTAGGAGGGAATGAAGAGGGAATATACAAGGAGATGATACTGCTTAAACCTTTCCCCACTTCCCCGTTCCAAATTGCAGTCCCAGCTGCTTTTCCCCTTGCAAAAGTAAATTTCATGAAATCTCCAGGAGGCACTGCAAGGCCATTTCATTTCACATCTTTTTTGGTGGAGGGGCAATCTAGGGTTTTACCAGTCTCTTGGATTTAATTGTAATGTTTGAATTATAAACTGCCCTGAGCCGCAAGGAAAGGCAGGGTAGAAATAAATAAAGAACATACATTTGGAACTCCATAGGTGGAAAAGTACCTGGTAATGCCTACTTCATCTTTCCAAATCACCCTCTTAAGCAACCTTTTCCCTGTTCTGCTAACTACACGCTTGGAGCCTTGTGATGTGGCAAGTAAAAGGGGAAGGAGTTGATCTGAAGCCCAGAAGCAGCAGGCAAGGAAAAGGTTAAGCAGCTCTTCCCCTCTGCTACTTCTCCAGTGTAAATTGCCTCCCCCTAACGCAGCTTGTTTCTCTATATAAAAAAGATCTTTGGGCTTTTTACACATGTTTGTCTGCAACATTTAGTTAGATGCTTACTTGGATCTGGGAAGGTTTTCAGGGTTTGAGATTCCCTGGCACAGAGAAACGTCAAAGCTGGCGGGTGTTGGCAAGCTATCAAAGGTTTTCAAGGGAGGTCAGGTCATGAGCTGCAAGCCTTTTCTTTAAGCTACTGGAGGAAGAAATGGCACTCAGAGGTGAAGAACAATCTGCTGAATCATTCCTGCAGGAAGCTGAGAAAGAAGTTGAAGCCTTATTAGTTTCTGCTGAGAGATCTTGAGAGCATCTTTGGGTTTGCTCTCCTCAAAACACCTGTTTGTCATTCTCCTTCTAAGTGAAATTCCAGAGGGAGTCCAAAGTTCCCCGATCACTAGAAAAAGTTAAATGTGAGGCATTAAGCTTTAAATTCAGCATTGTTAAAATGTTTTAATCTTATTGTATAGTTGAATGAATTTTCATGTGTATTGATATGATGTTCGCCGCCCTGAACCAGGCGTTGCTGGGGGAGGGCGGGACATAAAATAAACTTTTTTTGCTTGTTTTTTTTTTTTTAAGTGTGCCTTAGAGTGGAGGTCTAGATACCAAGCCACACCGCACCACAGAGGGAAGAAGAAGACCAGGCTACTGATGCTGCTTGCATCTGCCCCATCTGGGGCTCAGGCAGCTGGCTTCCAGCTTCAGTGGTGGCACCCACCCACCTTTCATGGGGTGATGGCCACCCTTTGCTTGGACCCAGCGAGGGGGGCTGGCAGTGGGGTGCCAGTGATTCTGGGCCCCTTCCCAGACTTGCCTAAGGCCCCAGAATCATTAATACTGCCTGTGCTGACCTGTCCATCTTTCTAGCTCTACAGCCCCCTCTCAAGTACTGATATGCTTGGTCCAAAGACGTTGCACAATCCTTCACTTCAAGTGTTTTTGGTGGTATTTCTTTCATACTTTGCAAAAATCCAGTTTTCCTTTTGTTCAGTCTCCATGGGGCTGGAGCTGAGTACAAAGCAGTTTTGACTGTGACATTCAATTTGAGATTGTATAACTAACTGAAGAGTGGGTACTGTAATGAAGGGCTCCAGCTCACAGCCCTTTCTTAATTCTGACCTGGGTGACTGAAGCAATGTTGATCCTTCATGAGACATTCATCTCTAGTGCAGTTTAAAATTCAACCAAGATTGCTCTCCAAAGTTGTAACCCCGAACAGAGCCAAACATCACCTAATTTGATAACACTGTTTGTTTTATGTAACCATTAGAAACAACCTGGGTTTAGGAGCTCATTTATTGTGGAGAATTTTGAAAAAAATGATGAAAACAGCGAACTGATACTAAAATAGATGCCGAGAACACAGATTAAAATGTACATCATGTTTTATACATCTTAATTAAATCTGGTTAGACTTTATTGAGTGTAAGGATGTGTCCCTGGCAGCCAAGAGCAGAATAATTCATATCATAGTATTTCCCATTAATATATATGGGTGTGAAAGTTGGACAGTGAAGAAAGCTGACAGGAAGGTGTTGATTCATTTGAAATGTGGTGTTGGCGGAGAGTTATAGATACTGTGAACATCCAAAAAGACAAATAAGTCAGCTGCAGCCAAATCAAGCCTGAACTCTCCCTCAGTGCTAAAATGACTAAACTGAGGCTATCGTATATTGTCGAAGGCTTTCACGGTCAGAGTTCATTGGTTCTTGTAGGTTATCCAGGCTGTGTGACCGTGGTCTTGGTATTTTCTTTCCTGACGTTTCGCCAGCAGCTGTGGCCGGCATCTTCAGAGGAGTAACACTGAAGGACAGTGTCTCTCAGTGTCAAGTGTGTAGGAAGAGTAATATATAGTCAGAAAGGGGTTGGGTTTGAGCTGAGTCATTGTCCTGCAAAAAGTATCAAAGGTAATGTGCTAATCATTGTCCTGTAAGTATCAAGATAATATGCTAATGAGGGTGTGGTATGTTAATATGGAACCATTGTATCCTGAAGTGATCGGTTAATGTGTGAAATCCAAAGCTAATCTGCATGGCTATTGTTGACTGTAGTCTTTGTTAGTCTGGAGGTTTTCAGAACAGGAAGCCAAGCCTTATTCATTCTTAAACTCTCTTCTTTTCTGTTAAAGGTGTGCTGATGTTTATGAATTTCAATGGCTTCTCTGTGTAATCTGACAAAATAGTTGGTAGAATTGTCCAGTCATTCAGTGTCTTGGAATAAGACCCTGTGTCCTGTTTGTGTCAGTCCATGTTCAGCCACTGCTGATTTCTCAGGTTGGCCAAGTCTGCAGTATCTTTCATGTTCTTTTATCCTTGTTTTTATGCTGCGTTTTGTTGTCCCGATGTAAACTTGTCCACAACTGCAGGGTATACGATATACTCCTGCAGAGGTGAGGGGGGTCTCTTTTGTCTTTTGCTGATCATAGCATCTGTTGTATTTTCTTGGAAAAGAGAAGAAGAGGAGTTGGTTTTTATATCCTGCTTTTTTCTACCATAAGGAGACTCAAAGTGGCTTACAATCGCCTTCCCTTTCCTCCTCACAACAGGCACATTGTGAGGTAGGTGGGACTGAGAGAGTTCTGAAAGAACAGTGACTAGCCCAAAGTCTCTCAGCAGGCTTCATGTGGAGGAGTGGGGAACCAACCCCGGTTCTCCAGGTTAGAGTCTGTTGCTCTTAACCACTCTACCATGCTGGGTCTCATGAGGAAGACCCAACATGAGATGGACTGACTCAGTCAAGGAAGCCACAGCCCTCAATCAAGGAAGCCAGTCTGCAAGACCAGAGTAAGGCTGTTGATGTTTTGGAGGATATTGATTCATAGGGTCACCATGAGTCAGCTTGATGGCACTTAGCACACACAGCATGTGTTACAGGATCAGTTCAGCTTCCTCAATCAAGGAAGCCAGTTTGCAAGACCAGAGTAAGGCTGTTGACGTTTTGGAGGATATTGATTCATAGGGTCACCATGAGTTGGAGGCAACTTGATGGCACTTAGCACACACACAGCGTGTGTTACAGGATCAGTTCAGCACGCCGAAACCAGATTGCCATTCAGTACTTGGCAAGTTAGACAGAACTAGTCAAACATTTTAAAAGGGATGTATATCATTATTTTGTTGGGCTAGAGGCTTCTAGGGTTCCTTACAGAAGAATAAGACCAGGCACAGCTTTGGGGCAAGAGGCAAATACATTATCATCAGTGGATAACATGCACAAGTATGTTTTTACACCCTTTACACCAAGGTTTACACCAGGGATGTCAAACATATGACCCACAGGCCAGATCTGGCCCCTTGAGAGTTCTTAGCCAGCCCGGGAGCCAGCCATACCCCCGCTCCCGATCTGGGCTAGCGAGCCCGCTGTGAGCTCGCCAGCCAAGGCAGCCACGCCCCATTCCTGAGGTGTCAATGATCAAAGAATGTTAAATAAAAGAAAATACTGTCAGAGCATTATTGTTTTAAGTATGATTGCAGTTTAAGTAAAAAAATAAAGTAAAAATAATATCATTAATTGGCTTTGCCTGTGTCCTCTATAAAGTTTGTATCTCTGGTACCTGGCAATAAATTTTGTACACATGGCCCAGCCCGACCAAGTGACATTTATGTCATATCCAGCCCTTGTAACAAATTTGTTCAGCATCCCTGCTTTATATCCTTCCCTTTCAACTTTAGCAGTATGTGGGCATTTGATATAGATAGGCAGATACCAGTAGCATAAATACCTTAAAACCAGCAGGTCAAGCCCCTGATAGTCTACTGTGCAGGCATTCTCTTGTGGACATTGGATGCTTTGAGTGTGTGAGGCAAGCAGGTGCAGTCACAGTCCTGGGATGTGATAATAGCATCTGCAGGGGGCTACTGGGCTAAAACTCTTTGCTGACTCTGTGCAGCCTACAACGATTCCCACAAGAATTTACAAATGTCTCCCATGGTACAGAACTTCAGCACATGCTGCACACATCAGGACGCCTGCAGCTCCTCCTAAGAGCTTCTTTACTTGTGGATCTACAGGGCTGAACCACGAGACTAAACCAGGCTTCAATCATAAGAACGCTTTCCTCGAGACTAAACCCTATTGAATAAAATGGACTTGCTTCTGAGTGGACCTGCCTAGGCAAGTTTCCTTGTGTGTGCTGTTCTTGGTTCCAAATTCAGCACAAATGAACACAATATGGCTGTGTACTTTAGGGGTCATGCAAACAACCAACTTTTTGTTTGCAATTAAGAGGTCAGTGGTGTAGAGATCCTTTCTCCCTGGCAAGTATGAATTGTTCTTTGTACAATATACACTCACAGAAAGGAACATCCCATGTGTAATGCATTATATTTGATACGTTGTCTGAGGGAAAAAACTGGTTATTTCCTCATTCTTATGTAATGGCTTCAACCACAGCTCAGACCTTATTACCAAGGATTAGATGAGGATGTGGGACACCCTCATATTAGTAACTGGCAAGGTGTTCCACCAGGTCGGGTGGAGCCAGTTACCATTTTTGTCTGCTTGCATGAAGGGATCCTTAATTGTTCTTGATTAAACTGCCATGCGGGGGTAGGGGCATAATGGGAGAGACATTCCTAGACGCATATGGGCCCCAGGCCACAAAAGATTCATAGAGGCAGATATCTTCAAGTCGCTGACTGAGATCTTCAAGCTGGAGCAGCACAGAGTAGTGCTTTTCAAACTTATCTGCCTTCAGGAACTCTTCTCTCATATGCACCAACTGTTGTTATTTATCAAAGATAGTCCCTATTTTCTGGTACTCATCTCTGATAAATCACTGATACTATTTTGTCCTGGGGAGGGGCTAATTTTTTTCATGTGAATAGAGTTGTCATTCTTTAGGATTCAGCTTTCCCAGAGTCTCTAGAAATATACTGTGTTGCTTCTTCATGAAGGTTTTGCTCCAGTTTGGCATGCAACCTGGAGTGGGTTTTTTTTTTAAGAGAATCCACACAATTCTGTCCTCTACTAATCCATTTTCCAAGTTTTCTTGTGCGGTGCTTTGATCTTTTTCAAACCTGGTTTGATACAATTTTTTAAAGAAAGAGTGCAGTCAAAGCATATTTGCATCTTGCATGGATGAACATTTTTAAAGATCCCACTCCATTGGTGCCATTTTCTTTGTTTCAGCACCCCATGGCCACCATTTCCCTCCACACCGCCAGAGGGCTTTCCTGGGCTTTTAAAAAAGAGAGAGTTATATTTAATGTGTTACAGCAATCCACTACCACAATCTAATAGTTCCTCAGAATTTCCAGCTTTTCTTAAAAAAAAAGTCTGTAGCCTTTTTCTTGTTGTGATGATGGCCATTTATGCATGGGAGGTTTTGCCTTGAATTTGCCTGCTCTCTAGATGCACATTTTCCCCATCCGAATACTCAAAACTCAAAAAGAAGCCCCCATGCAGAATTTTGACAATTTGGATGGGGAAAATGTGCATCTAGAGAGTGGCAAATCCAAGGCAAAACCTCCCATGCATAAATGGCCGATATGAAGACTTAGCTTTAAAAAAAAGAAAAAGAAAGCAAGCTTGGAATTCAGAGGCGCTAGTAGATGATGGCAATAGATCTCTATAATGCTATCGCACAATAACAATTACAGATTTAATAAAACCAAGGAAAAGCCCCCCAGTGGCACGGTAATGGACAAATGCAGGGGAAATGGTAGCTGACAAAGGAAAGGGCTAACAAAACATCCATGTGGATGCTCTGTTGCTAGTGCAAATATTTTTGTGTTAGTTGCAGCAGTGACAGAGAAATTGAGACTTCTCAATGTATGGATGCAGCCTTGGAGTGGGGAACCAATATGTACTGTTGCTATTGCACATCCATCTAAGTGCATTCATAGGAATACTGAGTAGGGTTCCCAACAGACCTGGAGCAAAATCTCCTATCCCTTTAATAAATATGTGGAAATGGGCAGCAGAAACTTTTCATGGCATGGACATAAATAACATCACTAGACAAATAACATCCCGTAAAGCCTCTAGGCAGTTAACCACCCTATTTACAGCCCTTACCCCAACTTTCTTTCTTGCAGTTTCACCATACTCCCTAATTTTGTTTTCTCTAAGGAATAAAATTAGAAGCTTGGGAAGAAACACATGATCTTGGCCAAGTCAGTCACTTGTTCGTTTCCCTGGGATATAAAAAGGAGAATTAAGGGGGAGAGCTTTATATGGGAGAAAGGAATGACCACAAATGGACTTTGAACTTCTTTTGATTATAGCAATGTGTTTCTATTGGGCATGCTGGAAGGAAAGCATACGAGTAAGTGATAACTTTTGTGCTTCAGGTGGCCGGGGGAGGAGAGCATGGAAAAGCAGGGAGGATATGTCCGGAGAAAAATCATAGATAGCTGAATGCAGTCAGATCATCTAGTTTTCTGTTGCTTTTTGTAGTTGTCTCTATATGCAGGAGGCTCAGAGTCATGGTGCTACTGAAGTGGGATTTCTGCATTCAGACCACAGCATTCAAACACCAATTATTCCCAACCACAAGCCAGATGCAAACTGTGGTTTAGAATCTTGGTTTAGCGTCCACCAACAAACCAGTTTGTTGGACAGTTTGCATTCAGGCATCATGATAAACTGGAGTGTAATTAAACTATAGTTTATGGCGACATCTGAATACAGCTATAATCAGGGATGAAGAGCCACACATTGGATTAGGAACTGGCAACCTCACAGGAACACTTCAGCCATCACTGCAGCATTGTAAAAGGAGAAAAACAAACGGTATCCAGTGATTGTTTCCCCTTCCCATGCTGCCTCAAGAATTCTGGGTTGGTGTAAATCTTTTAAATAAATAAATAAATAAATACTGAGAGCACAGGGGAATAGTTTTATGTTTTGGTAGTTTTAGCTCAAGTCTCTCTGTGCATAGAAATGCCAACATTTAGTAAAGACCAAGGAATATGGCTATTAACCATACAGATAGCGCAGTCATGATTGTCATCACAATGCTGAAGACTGTTCTATGCTGTCAGGAATGATGAAACTTCTGGGTTGTCCCACACCCCGTCGTCCTTGATTGAAGAATTTTGATTGTCTGTTACGACCTTTCCTCTTGTGCTGGGTAGACCTGTGGGTTTTGATGACTGCAAACATAACCTGAATTCCTGCCATGAAATACCTCTACAGGAACCTGTTTTAAGAACTGCTGTTTCCAAACCAACCACAATAGTTCTGTTTAGCAAGGCTGAAAAGAGAATATTCCTTAAAACATTTCCATGTGCAGCGTGAACCTATGATTACTCAGAAGCAAATGGCATAAGTTTCTTCACTTCTTTACTCTTGTTTGCCTGTGTTCCTTGCAGCCACACAGCACCTGCAGAGAATTGCTTCTTAAAAAAAAAAGGAGAAACCAGATGGAATGGTGCCATGGGGGAGGAAGGGTTCCTGCATCTCCGACCAAGCAGTTTGTACACCCACAAACTGTGGGGGATTTTTCACGGAGCTTTGCAGCGGTTTCACAGCCGGTTTGCGTCGCTGCAAATTTTTGGTTATTCATGGCTGCTCCGATTTTTTTCTGATTGAGCAATAAAAGCCGCGTTATAACCGGGGCAAGTCAAACCCCCTTTGCGCTGTTCTTTCCTGTTGCTGCGCAGTTTTTGGCTCAGAGCTCCATGAAAAAAACTGCCTTTGTTCCTTGGTTTGGAACAATTGTCCCTGCCCATGCCGGCTAATTTCTCCTCCCCCAAGAACGGCGATTGGCTGGGGGAGTTTCGCGCTCAGACAAGAATATCGCCCCTTTGGCTGCCTGCCTGCCTGCCTAGAATCCTGGCACTTCTCTCCCTCCGTCCCCGCACGCCTTCCCTGTCCCTCGCCCGGGATGGGCCTTGGAGCTGGGCCCACACCTCCAAGCCCAGGGGGACGTTGGATGGACGGCTCCAGGGGGAGACCGGCGGGGCCACGCCATGTGCTCCTCGCGTGCTGGGGGTGGTGGTGGTGGCAGCTCAGTCTAGGGCAGCTGGACCCATGGGGGGATGTTCAAGGGAAGGGGCTGTTGGCCCCTCTGCCCCAGAGAGGAGGGGGGATTTTTAAGAAATCGGATGGGAAAAATGTGCATCCTGACAGCGGAAAACCCAAGGCGAAACTCCCTCCCATCACTCTTCTGAAGAGGGGCAGCCATCCTGCTCTTATCTCCCTCCTCTCTCTCGATGCACTGTGGCCGGATCATGGCCGGCGTGCAATCCAGGGGCCTTCTTTCCTCTCCCCCCCCCCGCCATGCACACTGGCTGGATCAGGGCTGGCGCGCAAGCTAGGAGCCCTCCTGTCTCTCTCGATGCAATGTGGCTGGATCATGGCCAGCGCGCAATCCAGGGGCCTTCTTTCCTCTCCCCCCCCCCCGCCATGCACACTGGCGGGATCGGGGCTGGTGCGCAAGCTAGGAGCCTTCCTGTCTCTCACGATGCAATGTGGCCGGATCATGGCCAGCGCACAATCCAGGGGCCTTCTTTCCTCTCCCCCCCATTCCCACTTTCAGCTAAACACTTCTCTGGGCACATGGATTCCCTGCCCCCCCCCCCAATCCTGTCTATCATTAAAGGGCAATGGGTTCCACACCTATAGAAAATAGAGGGAAGCTTTGAGGAAAGCGCTGCCTTTGCCCCCCCCCCCCCCATTTGGAATCTGACTGTTCCAAAAGCAGAACAGAGCGAGGGTGGAAGAAAAATGGAGGAGACCAGAGGGACTGGTGCTTGTTTTTTGCGCTGGGGCTGGTGAACCACCCGAGGTAATCTGCTGGGCGGAGTTGGGGCGGAGCTGGGGGCAGGCATAAACAGTGAGCCTGTTGGAAGGGGAGGCCTCCTGCAAAAGGGACAGACCAAACCGCTGTCAAATACAGCGTGCTTTGTTCCCATGAAAACCAAAACTACAGATAATTGACGGGGATAAATCGCGGCCATGAAAAAAACATTTAAATCATGGTTTTTTTTAGTGCGTGGCAAAACAGAAGCAAAATCCACCGTGAAAAATGCCCCTTAGAGCACTTAAACTGTTGGGTGACCTGACGGTTCTCCTGTGTTTCATCTAGTTAGTTAGTTTACTCATGCAAATTAAACGATTCCTTACTAAAGGTAGGTAAGATCCTCTGAAACTGCGTTTTGTCCACCATTATTCCAACATCAGATTCATTCCTTGAGTTTGTCGCTGGCCTTTAGCCCTGCACAAAGCACAACCCTGTTGATTGTTTCTGCTTATCCAGCCTTGCCGTTTGAAACGCGAACAGGACTAACAAGACAAAGCAACACAAAAACCTTCTTGCAAGCGGAGGACATAGAATTTCATCCTCTCATCATTAATGTTGTCTAAACATCTGAAGCTTTTATTCCCAACATTCCAAAACAACAATTACTGGCAGGGCACAAGGGAAGTTGTACAAAGAGCGGCCCCAGTGATGTGCAGATTGGTGGTTGTACCAAGCATTGTCAAGGCTCTGCCATAACCGGTGAACTGAGAGCATTCATGTTTTCTTGATGTCCTAAAATTAATATTTGTGGCTAGGCAAATTTGAAGGTCTCACCAAGCCACGAGTAAAAAACTAGGACATAAAAATAGGACTCCATAGAAGGCAACTTTATTTATATAAGTATATTTATGATGTATGCATAGGAGACACAGATCTCAGGCATACATTTAGCAAGACTATTGTGCCTGATGGTAACCCTTTAATGTCAGGTTTGATTCTTATGTGCTAGTTTTTTAGGGGTCTAGGGGAGAAATCTGGGATTTTATCCTCAGGATACAGAGACTAGTTCAAAACAACTCTACTCCATGAGTTGTCAGAAGGACTGCCTAAAATCCCAGATGCCCCCAAAGGTTCTGAATTAACCAAATATTTACTTTATTTAATACCCTGCTTTTCTCCTCAGTGGGAACCAAAACCATCTCACAGCATCATTTTACCCTCCTCCATTTTATCCCCGCAACAGCAGCTCTGAAGTAGGTTAGGTTGAGAAAGAGAGAGTGAGACGGATCCAAGGTCACCCTATGAGCTTCCTTGGCAGAGTGGGGATTTGAACCTGTGTTTTCCATATACTAGTCCAAGACTGTAACTGCTAGACAACACTAGCTCTAACCCCCTGGGGGCCATATTGCAATGTCTTTGGCTTAAGCCATTTGGTGGTTTTCATTTTCAAGCAAGGACATTTCACTTGTGCCCTTCAAATGAATGTTCTTGGGAATAATCCGGTTTAGGTCCAGCCTTGTTGTGAACAGAACACAGTCCTAATGCCAAGAAGAGGGACTGCCCCAAGAGAATTTGCTTTTCATTTCTTGCCTTGAACTTCCTTATTATGAAAAATCTCCTATGGCTCTGTTGTCTGTCCATCAATGGTTTGACTTCCTTGTTCCAAATTCTCACTGGCTGCTTGACATTTAGCATACAATCTACAAAAGGAACTTTTGTAGATCTGAAGTAAGCTCATTTGGTAACCTACTCCATCACTTTATAGATGTGAACGAATTCCTACTCACAAGAAGAACTGCCTTTTTCTTCTACGAAGCAAAACTAAGAAGCTTTCACTCTTTGCCAGTGAAAATTCTTATTCAAGACTTTCTCCCAGGGCCTTTATTTCCTTCTACACAATATTAGTTACTAGGGCTATGCTGAAAATTCACAGGCAAGTATTTTCAGCTTGAAAAGAGAGGTTTGGAGGGCCTGAAATATTCTATGAAAGAACTGCATCTAGTGAAGTGAGCTCTGCTGACTCATGAATGTTTATGATCATGCTGCATACATTTTGTTTTTCTCTAAGATGCCACTGGACTCCTGTTTTATTATGTAACTTTTTGTATGGCTTTTGCCCCATTTCAGCAATATCCTCTTATTCTTACTGGCTATATGGCTTAGTTAATTGGGATTATGAAGCCAAATCGCAACTGAGTGCAGTACTTCCTACTCTCACCCTGAATGGACAAAATCTCACCCCCTTATGAAGCCCAATAAATTATTGCCGAAAGGAAGAGGGGCATGTTTTGCCAAGATAATGCTTTTCACCCAATCTGTCCCCTTTGTTTTTGCACTTCATTTTGGACCTCTGAGGAAGCAATCTCCAATTGACATGATAGAGTTATGCTTTTAATAGCGGTCGCACAGGCACAAATTCCAGAAAGGCGTTCCGTCATTGATCTCCATGCTAAAAAAAGTATCCGCTGTTTACTAGGGATAACCCAAATTTTATTTATAACATCCAGTCTGCTGAAGAGTTCTGGTGAACTGGAAAGCTTTCTCACTGTCTGTGTCATTTTGCTTGGTCCTAATAAATGGTATTGTGTGGATTTTGTTCTTGTTTTCAAGTTTTATTTCTTGTATTAATTGTTTTGTTCTTTAATGCATTTACTCATTTTATTCCTTACAGATTGCACCTGTTCTGTTTATTGTGTTATTTTATACTTGCACATTGAATGCTGCATGCCAAATTTCAGGAACACAGAACAATTAAAAGGACAACACATTTCTGTTTCTCACTTTTTATTTCACTATCCTGCTTAAACCATCATTACAACAACAGCCCAAAATTATATTGCTATTTTAGGGCCTTTAAAAAATGGAAATCACTTGTCTAGGGGGGAGAGAGAGTGGTTTAACAACGATGACAGTCCAGTCATTGAAAAGTGGGCTGGAGGGGAGTTGGCACAAAGAAAACCAATAGAAACATTTTACATACTAGGAAAAAAGCAACTCAGAACCGGCTTCCAGAAAAAACATGGGGTAAAAAAATGGTCTCAAAAGAGCTGGAAAAAACCCTGGGGGAAAAACAAAAAAGGGAAAAAAAAGAGTGAAAATTAAAAGCATAAAAAATTATGTGGAAATAAGGGAATAAACCAAATTAGTACAGGGCCAGAGCCAGCAAAATAAAAACCATTTGGAAAAACCCGTGGTCTGGGGTCCACACAGGGAAGGAGCCTGCAGCAAATTCTGTTGCCTTAAAAGGAACAGAGCTGTTAAAAACTGACCTTTTCCCCAACTCTCCTGTTGTATATGAAGCAATGCCCTCTGTCTCATGAAAGCTCATACAGGCATAAATTTAGTCAGTCTTTCAGGTGCCACTGGACTTCCGATAGAGATCACCTGGAGAAAATGGCCACTTTGGCAATTAGACTCTATGGCAATTAAGTCCCTCCACTCCCCAAACCCCACCCTCCTCAGGCTCCACCCTTTGCCACCCGCCTGTGGCAAAGAGGGACCTGGCAACCCTAGCCATAAAGCCAGCCAAGTGGCCCTTTTGCTAGGCAACCCAGCAGGGTTATGAAGGTTATCACAAGCACTGGAGCAGATATCCATTGAGGGATTATTTGTTGAACAGATCAGTTTTACACCAGCCCCTCTCACCTCATTAGCTTGCACGGTGAGGTAAAATAAACACATGATATAACATGGTCCTAAGATATGAAAAGGTGTATCAAACGTAACAGAGCATCCTTTGTCTGCTCATACAAACAATCAGCTCAGCTCTATCAGAGTTGCACTTTTGATCCAAGGAAGTTAGAACCCTGGGAAGAGGCTTCAGTGAAAACAGTGAAAAAATACCAACTAGATGTGTTTTTTCTTTTTTCTTTTGAGTTTTACCTTTTGTCCAATTTGTATGATGCTTCCCTTGCCTTCTAATCCCATGTTCTTATTTTACATTCCCATGTGTTTACCTTCTCTTTAGCACCTGAATAAACATTTTTTGTTTTAGATCATTTTAGCCCAAGTGATGACTTGGGGTTTTCTTCACTCTGCACATGTTCTGAGACTTCCCAGAAAAATAAACTTAGGCAAGAAAGGGCTATTCTTGCCTGGAATTGTGTTTTCTTTTCCCTTCTGTTGGCTGGAGTGAAGGCTCCATATCCACTTCCTGAGTTCTTGAGGAGCAAAATCTAGTTGGCGGTAGCTTATAGGACCCCCTTTTCTTTCCCTCCCCAGGAAACCCAACACCCCCTTTTCCTATAAACCCCTAACTTGGGGGGATAGAGCAACCCTTTTCCAGATGACCATAGAAACTATCACTAAGATAACTATAATCACAAATGCTTTTCTTGAGGTTTTTATTTACATGTAGCTGATTTTCTATGTTGGTTGTGCTTATGACTATCTTCCAAGATGCTGTGGTTTGGATCCTACCAGCTTTTTTTTTGCTAGGGTTGCTAGCCTCCAGGTGGTGGCTAGAGATCTCCCACTATTACAACTGATTTCCAGGTGACAGAGATCAGTTTACCTTGAGAAAGTGGCTGCTTTGGAAGGTGGACTGCGCCCCCACTAAAGTCCCTTCCCTTCCCTCCCTAAACCCTTCCCTCCGCCAAAATCTCCAGGTATTTCCCAATCTGGAGCTGACAATCTTATTTTTTTTGCTGATGCAAGAGGGAGGAAGGGGCCATTTTGACCCTTGACCCAGAGATGTAGTGAGCAAGGTGGATTGTGCCAGCAGAAATGCTGGTAGGATTAACCCAGTCTCTTAAAACAGCAAATGAGATTAAAAGAATGTCTTCTTATACTGTGCTCTTATACCCTAAGATAACTTTCTTGGCTCTTAAAGTGGCATAATACAGAAAAGTGGCATAATACAGCACACATGTGGCTCTCAGGGCTTTCTCCACCTTTGCTCTGATTTACAGAGGGAGAGGGCAGAATGGCTGTAGGCAGAGCTTCTGCCGTCAGACAGAGGGAGGGGGACGGAGCTAAACTCAGGCCCACTTTTCACGGAAGCTTTTGATGCTCTCTTGCCGTGGAGCAAAAAAAAAAAAAACACGATTTAAATTTATTTTTCATGGGTGCGATTTAAATTCATGTTTTTATATCCCCGTCAATCCAGAAGTAGTTTTGGTTTTTCATGGGAACAAAGCAAGCAGTATTCTACAACGGTTTGGTCTGTCCCCTTCTGAAAAGCTCATGGTTTATGCCCGCCCCCAATTCCGCCCCAACTCCGCCCAGCGGATTACCCAGTGCAATTCACCTCTGTGGACACAGCCCCAGCCAAAAAAAGCACCAGTCCCTCCGGTTTCCTTATATAACGTTTCTATTTACCATGCTCCCCGTCCCCCCCCCCCCATACTTGGCCACCACCACCCTTTCCCAGACTTTGACAAACGGTCATCATTGTGCCCCACCCCACCCTGTAGACCTCCGGCCATCCATTGCCAGGAACTTCCATCCAGATAGAGAAGGAAGACCCAGAGCAGATTGGCTGCCCCTCTTCAGAAGGGTGACGGGAGTTTTGGCTTGGATTTGCAGGAGGGAGATCTGTCTTGCCTTGGAGGGAGGCTGTCCCCCGGGCTTGAAACTCTCCCAGCCAATCGCCGTTCATAGGGGAGGAGAAATTAACCAACATGGGCGGGGACAATTGGTCCGAACCCAGGAACGTTTTTCATGGAGTGAAAAAAACGCGTAGCAACCACAGAGAACAGACCAACACAGGTTTGAGAAGACGCGGAGTTGACGCGGTTTTTCTGCTAAAGCTCGAAGCGTTCATGAAAAATCAAAAATTTGAAACAGGCCAAAACAAAGTGCCAAACCTCCGTGAAAAAATGACCTCAGTTTTCCTCCCTTTCTTTAAGCCCTTTAACAGGGGTTTAAAGGGGAAAGGGACAGTTGCCCAGGAAGGGCTGTACATGATGGATCACAGTGGGGGGAGGGGTGGGGAGAACAGCCAAGCAACACAAGGACATAGTGACACGGAGGCCGTCCACTCTTGTCTCCACCATGCTCACTACTTCCACAACCTGAGTGAAATTACTTAACAAAATTATAACAATGCAAATAGCTGTTTCTGGTACCATAAATCAAAGCAATCACCAGTCAAATTTACTGTCTTCAGGTTCCCCCAGTTGCATGAGAGGTGAGGTCCTGATTCCCTTGATGTACCCGGGTGAAGTTTGTTACAAGCATAGCAGTTTTGAGCAGCTTTGCACTTACATAGTAGCTACTTCGTTGTTGCAGTTCATGGCTGCTTTTGTCCAGTCCAAGAACGAAATCATTTAATAGACAAGAGGAATGGAGCATGGTCAGTGGGTAATTAAATTGCCCATCCTGTATATAGGGTTGCCAACCTCCAGGTGATGGCTAGAGATCTCCTGTGATTACAACTGATCTCCAGGCAACAGAGATCAGTTCACCTGGAGAAAATGGCCGCTTTGGAAGATGGACTCTATGGCATTATACCCCATTGAAGTCCCTCCCTTCCCCAAATCCCACCCTTCCTAGGCTCCACTCCCCAAAAATCTCTAGGTATTTCCCAACCTGGAGCTGGCAACTCTACCTGTGTAAAACAAAGAATCACTTGTACTGCATCCCCTGTAGTCAGATGCATCAGTTGAATTATCAACATCAGACAGATAGCATTGCCATCTTTTTGCACATGTGCAATCAACAACACATAGAAACACCTTAGTAGTAACTGTCCACTCAAAAATCTCAAAATTAATTTTATTTTGCTTCTTTTACAATTGAAGTTGATGACAGTGTCAGATGAGTGGCCACGGGGCAACTGCTGCAAATAAGGCATGTAACTGAAGAATAGGGTTGCCAACCTCCAGGTACTAGCTGGAGATCTCCTGCTATTACAACTGCTCTCCAGTCGATAGAGATCAGTTCACCTGGAGAAAATGGCCGCTTTGGCAATTGCACTCTAAGGCTTTGAAGTCCTTCCCCTCCCCAAACCCCGCTCTCTTCAAGCTCCACCCCCAAAATCTCCAGGTATTTCCCAACCCAGAGTTGGGAACCCTACTGAAGAAACAATTCCACATGGAGACAAGAAATCAGTGCTACTGGGCAAATTAAACAGCTTGATGAATAATCTGCTCCCTGATTATCACTGGCCAGCAGATGTGAACCAAACCATCAGGTATTTCAGCATAACCAGTTATAATAACGATGGTTTTAAAAGCTGTTTTTCGACATTATTGGTGATTTGTTTCCCAGGGTTATTTAAAGGTAAAGTGTATTTCTTCAAATGATGTGACTATTAGTAGCATAAAAATTGTGAGGAAAAGAAGGTGGCATCCTAGCAGTTTCAGCAAATAAGCTCTCGTTTAAAGCAGAGAATGCAATGAAGAGAAGGGAGTGAATCAGGCAAAGAGTCTGCTTTGTTTGCCTTTGTTATTTTAAAATTAGGCAATATTCACATGCAAATACTAACTCTGCATCCACCAGAACTTCCCCCTGCTCTGGCTATTTCAGCTCATCATCCAATCATGGAAAAGTAACTCAAGCTGCATTTCATTAACTTGATATCTAAACTCTAGGGCTGCCAGATCCCTCTTCACAACCTGTGAGTGGTTTTTGGGGTGGAACCTAAGGAGGGCAGGATTTGGAGAAGGGAGGGGCTTCAATGCCATAGAGTACAATTGCTAAAGTGGCAATTTTCTCCAGGTGAACTGATCTCTATCAGCTGGAGATCAGTTGTAATAACAGGAGATCTCCAGCTAGTACCTGGCAGTTGGCAACCTTATTCTTCAGTTACATGGCTTTCAGTTACATGGCAGCCCTACTAAAGCCTCTTGCAAGAAAAAGATTTTGTCTTGTTACTGTTTACATTAATTAATAGGATTGCCAGGTCCCTCTTCGCTACTGGTAGGGTTGCCAGATTCGTCTTCACCACCGGCGGGAGATTTTTGGGGCGGAGCCTGAGGAGGGCGGGGTTTGGGGAGGGGAGGGACTTAAATGTCATAGAGTCCAATTGCCAAAGTGGCCATTTTTCTCCAGGTGAACTGATCTCTGGTGGCTGGAGATCAGTTGTAATAGCAGGAGATATCCCGCTAGTACCTGGAGGTGGGCACCCTATTAATTAAAACTAGCTTGAAACTAATATCAGTACTTCTCAGTTTGTCAAAGTTCTCCCCGAATTATAACTGATTGCCAGACTACAGAGATAGGTTCCCCTGAAGAAAATAGCAGTTTTGGAGGGTGGAATCTATGGCATCACACATCCACTGAGCTCCTTCCCCTTCCGCAACACCACCATCCCCAGGCTCTGCCCTAGGGTTGCCAACCTCAGGTACTAGCTGGAGATCTCTTGCTATTACAACTGATCTCCAGCCAATGGAGATCAGTTGACCTGGAGAAAATGTCCACTTGGCAATTGGACTCTATGGCATTGAAGTCCCTCCCCTCCCCAAACCCCATCCTTCTCAGGCTCCACCTCAAAAACCTCCCACCGGTGGTGAAGAGGGACCTGGCAACACTACTCTGCCCCCAAATTTCCAGATACTTCTCAACTCATCTAAGGTTGGCTTGCCAACCTCTTGGTGGGGCCTGGAGTTCTCCCAGCAATACAATTGATCTCCAGATGACAGAGATCAATTCCCATGAACATGGCTGCTTTGGAGGGTGGAGCCATTGGCATGTTGTCCTGGTGCCAGGAGGTGACATCATCAGCTGGCCCCCAAAACTTTGAGTCCCCGGAGGGAGGTGGGGAGGCCCATGTCCAGGTGCTGCAGTTACCTCCCATCCAAGTACTAACCAGAGCTGATCCCACTTAGCTTCTGAGATCTGATGAAATCAGGCTAGCTTGGCTTATTCAGGTTACAGCAAACTATTGCACTTAGGGGTGTAGAAATATGTTTTGATTTTTTAACTTCTCCTTCTCCTGATTTTGACATCAAGTGTTCCTCTCTGGGGAAAGAAATTACACATTACTGGAAACCTGATGTTGCCTGAAAAAACGTAAACTTCCATTTCTTCACAACATTTGCAATAAAATGAACTCATAGTATACAATAATGGTTTGCCTGATTAGTGTAGCCTAAGACTCATAGCTGTTTGAATATGGATTTCAAGTTACATTTGAATAATTTTAAAATGTCACTGTTAGATCACTCTTAGGGCAAATCTATGAGCCTGCTTTTGCATAGTGAAATGAGCATGACTTTGTTTCACAGTGGAGTGTGGCCATCGGCAAAACAGTTCTATGAATGCTTGCCATACACAATCGTATTACATAAGACTTGGTTTTTTTGTTTGCTCTTCAGAGAAAATGGCTTTTGTTAGCAGCTGTTCAGGTGACATTTTCCTTAGCATAAGCATCTGCTTGGTGAAACTTCATTTCCATAATAAATCTAATTGCAATATTAAATTTCTAGGCAAGCTAGCACAGCCATTGCTATTGTATGTGTGGTATGACTGTATGGCAGTTATGGACACCTATTGGTATGGTTGCCAGCTCCAGGTTGGGAAATACCTGGAGATTTTTGGGGTAGAGCCTGAGGAGGGCAGAGTTTGGACAGGGGAGGGACTTCAATGCTATAGAGTCCAATTGCCACTGCGGCCATTTTCTCCAGGTGAACATCTCTATCGGCTGATCAGTTGTAATAGCAGGAGATCTCCAGCCACCACTTGGAGGTTGGCAACCATACCTATTGGCTAGTACCCATGATAATATTGACCACTTCCATGGTCAATAAGGCCCATGCCTTTTTGTGCTTTTAAAATGTTTTACTAGAAATTTTAAAACAGTTTGTAGATCCTGTCAAGCTATTGCTGAAGACCCTGTCCACATCTTACAGTGCTGAGGGCCTAATTAAAACTCAACATTTTTTAATGGTCTGAATATGTGGGGTGAAGAGGAAAGGTTGCTGAGTGGTGGGAAGATCTCATTAGCTCTGTGCATATTCTGTGCCATTGAGACATTTGTCCATCATAACATGAAGCCTACCCAAACACATTGGTGTCGTCCTACCATCTACCAAAACTCTGTGTTCAGCACAGTGCAGGAAATACTGAGTTTAATTTACCTTGGAAGATATATACAGCCTCCTATGCAGTGGTTGATACAAATTTGTGGCTGTGTCCTCACATTGCATCAGAATTCCAAAGGTGCCTGCAGGCTCAAAAAGGTTGGGGACCCCTGGCCTAAATAATAGATTCAAGTAGGGTGGTTCATTGACCCCCTACCCTACCATTCACCTCTACTTCCTTTTCCGCTGCCAATTCTCAGAGCTTTTCTGTGAACTACACCTTTGAGTATGCAATATCCGCTTTACTCAAGCTTTGTGTCAACTCCCAGTTCAACGATAAATCACTTCCGGACATATCTTTGGTAAGTGGGTAATAAGCGTGAGAGGTTAACAAGATGCTGTTATCCAGGTGTGTTTTTTTAAATAAACAATTTATTATGACGAAAAGGACACTGAATATTCAAATGTATATTAACATTAACAGCAAATCGAATATTTAAACTTATATTACTATTAAAATCTATTCCAGCGACATGAACAAGTAGATAAATTTGGATATTGACATTCTACAAACATACCACTCAGTCATCTGGATTTTTAATAGTCTAGCATATTCTAAACTGTTAACTGTAACAATTCCAGTGCAATTGTTCTATTAGTCACAATCACATGCTGTACTCTCTGTTCTTTTGTACGGTAAGTTATGACTCTCAGTCACCTATTTGGGTGGATGATGGTTCTTCCCATTTTAATAGAGCCTTTACATAACCAAGCCTTCCATTGTTGCTGCAAAGGAATGTCTTCCCACAAGTGCCTTATTCATACAGCATGTGATAAACATCTTTTTGCAGCGATCAAGTTGTGGAATGCAACTAATTCACATATTTCTTGGTTTTATTTGATCCGCAGCCCACCCTTTCCCCAATAACTTCAAGAATCGTGGCCTCCATTGCTAGATATACTACAACACACTTAGCCTGACTGAGAAAAAGAAGTCCCCCTCTTCTATATGTCAGTCTGGCATGGCTAACACTGGCCTTTGATGAAACACTCAAAAAAGAATGGCAGCTTTATGTGCCCTGACTGGGTGTCCCAGAACATGGGTGGAAATGAGTCCCAGCAAAAGCCATGTACCTTTTGTCCCAGTATCTTTCTCATCTGCTGCTAATGCGAATAGTCATGAGGAACATTCTAAAAACTATACAGGATGAGCCTCTCCTCAGGCTATATTTCAGTTAGGTTCATGCCAGCCCAATCATGAAGCAATCTTAAGATCTTGCCTTTGAGGCAAATTTTCACTTTCTCCTCAAAGTATGTTGGTTCAAGGCCTTAACATTTCTGGCTTGAATTACTGTGGAAGCATTTCCAAGATGGCACCAGTATTTTGTTGGTTACTTCAGGGTGGGACCACTCTGTCCAAAATGGTGCTGCTGTTGAGCGATTGTATTGGGAAGCTTGTGTTTAACGTGCCAGCTTTGGAGATTCTTCCTTTTTAGTGCTTTAGGAGAAGACCCCAAAAGTGTGAGGGCCCCGAGTAGCACTCTGCCCAAGGAATGAGTATGTAGGAGAAGCGACGGCTAGTCTATGGTGTCTGGATTTAACCTGTTCATCTTGAGTGGCAAAAGGGTTAAAGCTGGTCATGTGGTCTCATGTCTAATGAGGGTAAAAACTCAATGGGGTTCTGTTGTGGAAGAGTCTCTGCAGCTGCTGAGTTTGACAGCTAGCTCTGTTGTGATAAAAGCTAAACCAACAAATACGCAACAGCAATAAGGATCAACAGAGAAAGGGATCAATCAGTGTTGAAGGGTTTTAGAACGTGAAAGTACTGTAGGAGCTAGGAGCGCTTGAGAGCCAGTATGGTGTAGTGGTTAAGAGTGGTGGTTTTGAGCAGTGGACTTTAATCTGGAGAACTGGGTTTGATTCCCTACTCCTTCACATGAGCGGCGGACTCTAATCTGGTGAACCGGGTTGGTTTCCCCACTCCTACACATGAAGCCAGCTGGGTGACCTTGGGCTAGTCACAGCTCTCTTAGAGCTCTCTCAGGCTCACCTACCTTACAGGGTGTCTGTTGTGGAGAGGGGAAGGGAAGGTGATTGTAAGACGGTTTGATTCTTCCTTAAGTGGTAGAGAAAGTCGAGCATATAAAAACCAACTCTTCTTCTTCTTCTTTCTTTCTTTCTTTCTTTCTTTCTTTCTTTCTTTCTTTCTTTCTTTCTTTCTTTCTTTCTTTCTTTCTTTCTTTCTTTCTTTCTTTCTTTCTTTCTTTCCCTCCTTATTTTGGGCTAATTTAAATGGGGGGTGGGGCTTCAGTCCAAGCCTCCAGTTCCAATTTGTCATGGTGGGAGATTGCATCAACTGCTTTTCTTTAAAGGCATGTTCAGTGGGCAGTGCTACAGAAAAAGAGGTTGCACTGACAGGGCTCTTGGTCCTAGAAAACCTCACTATCACTGAGGATGTGCAGGTGACAATAACAGTGGTGCTTTTGTTTTGCTTACATACTTATACTAGGATAGTTTCAGAAGGTAGCCAAGTTGGTCTCTAATAGAACGACTAGATTTGAGTGCAGCAGCACCTTAGAGACCAACAAGATTTTTGGGGATGAGCCTTTGAGAGTCAAAGCTCCCTTCATCAGATATCTGGTATCTGATGAAGGGAGCTTTGACTCTCAAGAGCTCATACCCCAAAAATCTTGTTGGTCTCTAAGGTGCTGCTGGACTTGAATCTAGCTGTTCTTACACCGGTATTCTTATTCCTATTTT
The DNA here is from genome assembly GCF_029931775.1 of Euleptes europaea. Taxonomy (NCBI): domain Eukaryota; kingdom Metazoa; phylum Chordata; class Lepidosauria; order Squamata; family Sphaerodactylidae; genus Euleptes; species Euleptes europaea. The sequence continues at coordinate 44,981,052 of NC_079316.1, forward strand.
GTCAGAATGGAAGGAAACACTTTGACATTATTCTCCTGCAGCCTGAAAGAAACTGGGCTGATTCAAGCACTCATCTGATGAGAAATCTAACATACATAGTGAAAGAGCAGGAGTTCCTCCTCATGAGCGAAGTAATCCTGTCAAATAGGTGCTTATGTGCATAGGATGGGTTCATGCAACAATTCCTATTCCAATATATATATTGGTAAACAGGTCTTATGTGTGTACAGTTGTGCACCATAATGGGTAAACAGGTCTTATGTGCGTACAGTTGTGCATCATAATGTCCACATCCATTATGTCATATCCATAAGGAGGGATTCTCCCTTAGCTGCCCTGCCACCTGAGTGAGTATATGAACTGCACTTTACATTGAAGCAGAAGGTCACTTCAGCCGATCATTCCCATGATTTTAGAGAGGAACATCTGGAACTCAGAACTCTCTTGCTGGCTGTACAAGAGCTTATTTTAACCAGATAAATTTCTGGAGAATTAATATACACAGCACAGAAGAAAAACATATTTTAATAACTTTTAGCCTAAAGATGTAACCTGGCCTGGATAGCCCCAGGCTAGCCTGATCTCATCAGGTCTCAGAAGCTAAGTTGGGTCGGCCCTGGTTAGTACTTGGATGGGGGACCTCCAAGGAACACCAGAGTCATGACGTGGAGGCAGGCAATGACAAACCACCTCTGAATGTCTCTTGCCTTGAAAATAGGGTTGCCAATCTCCAGGTAATAGCTCTTGCTATTACAATTAATCTCCAGCCAATAGAGATCAGTTCACCTGGAGAAAATGGCCACTTTGGTAATTGGACTCTATGGCATTGAAGTCCCTCCCCTCCCCAAACCTCGCCCTCCTCAGGCTCCGCCCCAAAAACCTACCACCATTGGCGAAGAGGGACCTGGCAACCCTACTTGAAAACCCTAGGGGTCACCATAAGTCAGCTGTGACTTAAGCAACACACACACAAAGATGTACATCATTTTGTGTATCTTAACTATATTTGTTGTTTGGTTGCTTGAGACATGGTGGACTTTTGTTGTTGCCAGTACAACTTCCTTGTTGCAGAGGCCTTAGTATAATTCGGCAGGAGTGACGATAGATGTGCAGGTTTAGGTTGCAGAGATCCATAGCAAACAATATGTTAATTTTAACAGAATTGAGTTGTTATTCAAACAGCCTAGATTCAGAGCTAGCTCCAACAGGATTTTCTGCATTTTGTCTTTACAAGGATGGGGTGGGGGTGAAACAATAAATTAGGAAAATTTCCTGCCTGCTTGACTGCATTTCAGGTAAAAAAAAAAAAAAAAGGAAGTTAAATGATGGGGGATTTCCCATTTGAGCCTCACAATCACTTTTTGGCTCTTCTCACTCATGCCAGTTAGCAGAGCTTTGTGAATCTGGAGCCAACATGAAATTCTTCTGGTAAATGGGTTGGCTAGAAGGGAGGGATTGAGCCAGGAGCTATTGGGAAACAAGGAAGGACAAACACAGTTGGGTCATTGCTTCTGCTAACACTGCAGAGTCCACTGTCTATAAAAGGCACAGTTGTTGAGTCAAAAGCTGTTACAGACACTGGGGAGCAGTCTGTGACAGACACCTCTGCAACACCTGTGTGACAGCCCGAGGAGGAAAAGATGAAACTTATATTCCAAGCCACGGTTGGGCTGCTGGGTAAGTGACTTCAGACTTGCAAGTTTGAAGTGGGAAGTCAAAGGAACTTTCAGGACAAGATCAGAGAATAAACTTTTCAAATGGTCGTAGAAAGGCAAATCTGTAAAACAGTCCTATAAATACAGCATTCCTTTTTAAAGACCAAAAGGATCCACTGAATAGCAAACCTTTATAATATGCAAACCTCAAATCCCTTCCGGAGACTTCAGTTGGTTGGGATGTCATTTTAAATAGCTGCCTTTATTGAGAGCTTGACTCGATACCAAAAGTCTGCTGCCCTTCAAGCATGTGCTTGTCGGAGCCCTGATCAAGAAGCCTGAGTTTAAACAAATGCTGACCTTTCAACCCAGGTCTCTTGCTCAGAACTTAAAATTGTACTTAACTATATTCTTAAAGTTGTACTAAACACAGTGAATAGCAAGATATGGGCTGAATGAGTATTTGCTGCAGGCAATTCCAGAGCCCACAAAGGACAACTATGCTGTCGTGCTCTTTAACTAGGGAAAATTGGTGTGGCACATGCATGTTCCCAGCTCTTTGTTTGCCAAAGTAATGCACAGGCAGCATTTGTAAGAAGAATTGGCAGGGAGAGTTGGGTTGGCCAACCCTTGCTGCATCTGTTAATTTTGCCCTGAAAATACACCCGGACAGTTTCCATAGCTGAGATCGAAATGGTTTGCAAACAATCCCCTGCAACCCTCGCCCAGCTTCTGCTTTAGCCCTATGAGAAAAGCATGTTGCTCTAAGCTGAATTGTGCTGCTCTAGCTCTTATTCTATTTAAGTGCTAGGATCCGTGTCTTGGAAACAGTCAACACCAGCAGCATTACTTAGGTACAGAAATACTGAGAAATTTCAGATTAAACCCTTGTATTTGAACAGCTTGCTTTAAACCACTGCTTTCCTTGTAATCTAAGGGCTATTCACATGGCTCATTCAGCCTGTAGAAGATTCAGTTTTTAGATGATGACTGTCAGGCTGAGGAGGATGTATGCATGCTGTTTTGTGCGGCAAGCATAGCTTTTGATACTTGATCACAAAGTCATCCCTACCAGTAGACTTTAGGTTGCACTAACAGCAGTAGAGACGGACCTATCTGTTTTCAAGCCCCACTAAAATGAATTGGATTTGTGCAAGATCACAGTGCTCTTGTTCAGGTCTCATTTCATTGGTGAGCGTTTGTGTGTACTGGACAGCCACCTGGATTTTCTGTTCCAAGCACCCAAATATGTTAGGGTGGCCCTCCTTGTTTATGACTACTGTTTTGGCGCATTTGTGACTGATGGTGCAATCCTAAACAAAGCCCCCCCCCATTCTTAGCCCATTGACTTCAATGGACTGATAGGGTATAACGGTGCATAGGATTGCACTATGAGTGTCAAAAATGAGTACTCTGTTGTGGCCTCTGTGGTCATATAATTGGCTTTGGTTATGGTAAAAGAACTGGAAGTCATCACAGGCTGAAGTCATCACAGACTGAATAAAATCCCCAGTTACCATGATGGGCTGAAAAAGGCAGGAGCGTTGACCCTAAATAGTAAAATATTTTCTGAAATATGAGTTATATGCAATAGTCATGAATACATATAAATGGGGACCCGTATGTGCAAAACCTCATGCCATTCTGTAGTTTTCCAGTGGAAGCACAGAATTTTAGTAGACAAGGTCTAAAGGCACATGATGCTGCAGGCTTGCAGAAGCTCAGTGGGTGTGGGTGTGGGTCTGGCCAGGGTCTGCATGGGAGGCTGCCTGAAGATCCCATGCATGCCATCGTGCAATTTCATGGAAGAAGGATGGGATGGAAGCAGAACAAATTACCCAAAGAGAAAAATATCATCTGACAAGATAACTGGCTCAGTTATCTGCAAATTTTATCTTTGCAGTAGTCATTTTTGTGACCAGAGAGTGCTTTTCTGTTCCACCCAGTTTTGCGATAAATCTTGGTTGGAACCATGCAAAGTAATCCAGCTGTGTAAGAATCTGAGGGACTGAAACTTAAATTCCCAGCAATTTGTCTTAGCATGTATTACTAGATAATGCAGTTGTCTCTCCAACTTCCAGTCTGTTAAGGGCCTTTACAGATGGCCAGTTTTTAGCACAACATTCATACAATTATTACTCATTATCTGCTACACAGTTCTCTCAGTTGCCTTCTTTGGGAAAATGCAGTTCTCCTCTGCAAAAGAATATTCATGGCTGTGATACTGGGGGGGAATGTGGTTGCCAAACACCATGGATGCTTAGTGACTATTCCCTGTGATATCATTTGTGGCAGGAACATAATTTCCCCCCTTTGCATCATTTTCTTGATGCACATTACTCGCTGCCCATGGGGGGGGGGGGAAACGTACAGATAGTCTTTACTTTAAAGCTTGTTTTTTTTTAACAACCTTGCTGGCTGTGAACAATGTGCTTTCAGGCTGTGGCCAGTTAGCATCTGAGTGCTTACCCAGCTCTGTTTACAACAGTAACAACAAAACCACAACAAAATAAGTTGTTAATAATAGTGCAGCCCAGAGCTGTTTTGTTTGTGTTTTAATGAACTGTTTTTTTTTTAATTGTTTTATATATCTCTATTTTAGAATTCTTATCGATGTTTTGATAATTTGTCATCTTGGGGATCCTGAGCTGGGTGGAAAGGTAGCATAATATGGGTTAAATAACTGAACAAGTAAAAATTTCCACAGACCTCATTTGGGGTTAACTTTATGTGGTTTTTTTATTTCAGTCCAAATATTCATACATGGCAGGTTCTAAGAATCATTTAGCTCCAGTGAACCAATAAGGATGGACTGTGACAACTGCAACATGCTATTATTTGTTCAGCTAACAGCACAAAACGGCTGACCAGGCTTTTTGGTCTTGTTGGGCAATGGCATGGATGGGAAGCTTATCCCATTCATGGGGGAGGGGGGTCCCAGGTAGGTGATGCTCTTATTATTTAAGGTCCATGGTATAATATCACTACTCGTGCCTTTATTTTCTCCACAGCATTGTGCCTCGCAACTTGCTCAGTAAGGTGGTGCACAATATCTGACCCCGAGCACACAAAATGTACGGACCTGCAGACCTGCTTGCAAGGGGCCCCATCATCCATGAGCTGTGTCAGGAGGGGCAGTTTCCGTGACTGCATACAAGCCATTGCAGTAAGTGACCAATGGAAACTGAATGGTGGGCCAAGTTTTCTGGATTCAGTGTGCGGGAACATACTTGGGGAAAGCATCTCCAGGCCCCACCTGGAGGTTGGCAACCCAAATCTAGGAGTTATATACTTTCCATGCACACGGGGCCCTGATTTGAACTTGAAGCATGGCATGCTGGGAAATGGTGCTTGAGCCTTCCCCTTGCACTATTTTCTGAAACTGAATCAGCCCTGAGTAGCCACTACTGCTAAACCAGTGCATCAGGTGACAGGAAAATGAATTAAGCAAATAGCATGTATTCATTCATTGCCCTTTCTATTAGATTTATTATTTTCATATATTCATGTTCAGACTCAAATTAACAAATAACAAATGTGGCTTTTCATATGGGCTGTTTCGACATGGATGTTTTGCCCTGCATGTAGGGTGGCCAACCTCCAGATGGTGGCAGAAGATCTCCTGCTATTACAACTGATCTCCAGCCGATAGAGATCAGTTTGCCTGGAGAAAATGGCCGCTTTAGCAATAGGACTCTATGGCATTGAAGTCCCTCCCATCTCAAACCCCGCCCTCCTTAGGCTCCTCCCCAAAAACCTCCAGCCGATGGTGAAGAGGGACCTGGCAACCCTACCTGCATGGCTTCCTTACTGCAGCACTGATTTGGGAAGCACCAACACGATGTCATCCCATATTTCCTCCCAGCTTTTCTACAACCTTTCCCAAACCTGCCTTGATACTATCTTCCTTGAAATATGGCAGTCAAAGCACCTTAGGACACCATGTGGATGAGAAGATGTGCATTATTACAGGTCCCCTACATTGGCTACATTTCCCTTACCTCAGTCCCTGTGGATACCATTTCAATCCCCTTGGAAGGCTTTTCTGGGCTCTTTTTATAAATCAGAATTAAGTAAATTGATATGACATTATAAAAACAAGATTCCGGTTCCCAGCTTTCATTTTGATAAAAAAAAGTAAGTCTCTAGCCCTTTTGGTTACCTACTTATAAAGGAAAAGGTGCAGATTGCATATTCCCTTTATATCTCTGCAATTAAAAGGGTTAGACTTTTTAATGTGAACGGGTAACCAGTACATTGTTGCAACAGATCATTATAGCATTATAATACTACAGTGACTGAGCTATTTCTGACTTTAAAAAAAAAAGTCTGGAAAAAGGTCACCTATGGTGGTAGTGGGGAATAATGGTCACAGAAGGCTGAGTCAATGAAATGTAGGGGAACTTTTGTATCGATACTCTGTTGCTGCTCCAAATGCCTCTGCATTCACAACAGCAGAGAGAGCTACAACAGGTAATCGACAAAGTGTGGAAATACCCTTAATTTTTCATTAGTTTGGAATGAACACACATCCCCAAATATAGTTTTGTTGCTCCATCCTGGCACTGCTAGGAAGCGTTTTTCCATTGGTTACTGGTTCCAGTAGAGACGGGTGGAGGGAGCTGTTTTTCCTAGCCCTTCTTCATGTTGCTTCCATGGCTGAAAAGTGGAGAAGGGATTCCTATATTCTCAGTTTACTATTCTTGTATATTTTCAGAACTCTGAAGCAGATGCGATCACCCTCGATGGTGGCCTTGTTTATGAAGCAGGCTTGGCCCCTTATAATTTGCACCCTGTTGCAGCGGAGGTATATGGAAAAGGTAAATTTGAAGAGGGGCCTCTCTGAGAATTTGTAAAAAAAAAACCCAAACCAGTAATTGGTCAGTATTGCATACTAGTAACTGCTCTCTTCCCCAGTTGTGCTAACTGAGAACGTTTTAACCTGGAGATTGAACTTGGGATCTTGTTAAGCCTTATATGTACAGTAAGATGAGATCCAAGTCTGAATCTAGGACTTAAGGTATGCAATGAGGGGCTGGCTCGACCATGAGGTAAATGGTAGCATCTGCCTCAGGTGGCAGATGGGGGGGGGCACAGCAGTAGGGTTGCCAACTCTGGGTTGGGAAATTCCTGGAGATTTAAAGGTTGAGTCCAGTGAGGGGAGGGACCTTAGCAAGGTATAATGCCAGAGTCTATCCTCCAAAGCAGCCGTTTTCTCCAGGGGAACTGACCTCTGTAGGCTGGAGATTAGTTGTAATTCTGGGAGATCTCCAGATAGGGTTGCCAGCTCTGGGTTGGGAAATACCTGAAGATTTTGGGGGTGAAGCCTGAAGAGGGCAGGGTTTGGGGAGGGGAGGGGCTTCAATGCCATAGAATCTACCTTCCTGTCGCCTGGAGATTAGATGTAATAGCAGATCTCCAGCCACCACCTGGAGATTGGCAACCCTTTCTCCAGACACCAGCCAGAGAATGGCAACCCTATACAGCTGCTGCTTCTCTCCCTACCCTCAATTCCAGAGCAACTAAGCTATCTTGAATCCTCTCCTAACCCCCCTTTAAAAAACCACAGCAATTCATACATACCCTATTTTTTTGGCCGTCAAGTCACAGCTGATGTATGGCAACCCCATAGAGTTTCTAAGCAAGAGACATTCAGAGGCTGTTTGCCATTGCCTGCCTCTACATCCCACTATGGTATTCCTTGGAGATCTCCCATCCAAATACTTGCCTGGGTCAAGGCTGAGAGTGCGTGACTGGCTCAAGGTCACCCAGCAAGTTTTCATGACAGAGTGGGGATTTTGAACCTGGGTTTCCCAGATCCTAGTCTGACACCTTAACCACTGTGCTAGCTTTTACATACCCTGTAGGGCTTTCCAAACCCTCATAAGATTCCTTCCTTTTATATGAGTTCAACCTAGGGTTGCCAACCTCCAGGTGGTCCTAAGGAAATGGGCAACACATAGGCTCACAATATATTCCACAATATTAGTGTAGTGAAATTGTGTTTAATAGAAAGACATTAACCTCGTGTCTGCATATTAGCTAATATGCAGACATGAGGTTAATGTCTTTCTATTAAACACAATTTCGCTACACTTATATTGTGGAATATATTGTGAACCTACGTGCTGGCCATTTCCTTAGGATATGCTATATCTGGCACAGGTTACTGTATTTGTTGCTTAACCTCCAGGTGGTGGCTGGAGATCTCCTGCTATTACAACTGATCTCCAGCCGATAGAGGTCAGTTCAACTGGAGAAAATGGCCACTTTGGCAATTGGATCCTATGGCATTGAAGTCCCCCTGCTCTCCAAACTCCGCCCTCAGGCTCCACCCCAAAAACCTCCCGCCGGTGGCAAAGAGGGACCTGGCAACTCTAGTTCAACCACCATTTTATTTGCCCTATTGGACATATCTAGGGTTGCCAGGTCCCTCTTCGACACCAGTGGGAGGTTTTTGGGGCAGAGCCTGAGGAGGGCAGGGTCTGGGGAGGGGAGGGACATCAATGCCATAGAGTCCAATTGCCACAGCGGCCATTTTCTCCAGGTGAAGTGATCTCTATTAGCTGGAGATCAGTTGTAATAGCAAGAGATCTCCAGCTAGTACCTGAGGTAGGCAACCCTGGACATATCTGACTTGCTGTGCTGATTTTGAAGAGTGCTAGGGGAGAGAGGGTAATGAGGATTAGAATCTCTGGTTCCGTTTCAGAGGGCAGCAACCGGGGCATTTTGAGTAGCCTCAGCAGTGAGAAGCGTTTGCACTGGGTACAAATTAATAGAAATTACTGTAACTAAAACACTGAGGCCCTGTTAGCAGGAAACATTGAACAGCACCTGAAATTGTATTTTGCATTATGAGCAATGAAAACAGGCCTGCGGCTAGAGGAGCATATGGGGGCAATGCCCACTTGGGAATATACTATGCCCCTTACAAAATCCCCAGCCTTCTTTGGGGAGTTATAAGGGGAAATGGGCAAGCAGTAGGGTTACCAACTGCCAGGTAGTAGCAGATCTCCTGCTAATTCAACTGATCTCCAGACGATAGAGATCAGATCACCTGGAGAAAAATGGCCGCTTTGGCAATAGGACTCTATGGCATTGAAGTCCCTTCCCTCCCCAAACCCCGCCCTCTTCAGGCTCCACCCTAAAAATCTCCCGCCGGTGGCAAAGAGGGACCTGGCAATCCTAGCAAGCAGTTTTTGGTCCAGGTTTCCTGGAACAGAATAGAGGTGGGGGATCTGCAAAAAGGCTTAAGCTTAGTTGGTTAACCTTTTACTGACCAATTTCATCTCTACAATCTGATGTAGTTTAGTGTGGCCATTCAAAGTAGGCTTGAGCCACAAGGAGCGATGGGAGAGCCCTTTGCTGCCCCAGCTTTCTAAATTTCTCTCTCTACTTCAGAATGTGCTACCAGTTACTATGCTGTTGCTGTCGTGAAGAAAGGAACAGACTTTTCTTCACTTTGTGACCTCAGAGGAAAGAAATCCTGCCACACTGGCTTTGCCAGATCTGCTGGATGGAATATGCCAATTGGAAGACTGCTGGAAAAAAATTGTATAAATTGGGCTGGAGCAGAAAGTGAGCCTATAGAGAAAGGTAAGAAGTCTGGTGAATATAGCAGTGGATTGTGCAATTTTGAAGAGTAACCAAGTTCATCTGCTGTCACAAAGAAGACAAAAGGTGCTTCAATACCCAGAAATCAACTGGGTTATTTGTGTATGCGTGAGATGCAAGTTTTATACATCGGGTTCAAAAGTGGAATGAGAAAATGATGGGTACAGATTGGTTGGTGCCCTCCTTTTAGTGAAGGGCACATGGCAGGCATTCCCCCGAAGTGGAACATTTGCCACCTGGTATGGCGTAGCATAGCAGCTAAGAGAATGGGATGTGTTATGAGAGGCCTCTGGCTCCAATCTCGCCCTTTATGCAGAGCACCCTTTCTCTGTCTCAGTTCCCCATCTCCAATATGGAGCTAATAATACTGGCCAGCTTCAGTGAAGCAACAGCTTTGCTCATCTGGGCAAAGCCTTCTAAAAGTGCCAACTGTGCAAATGGGTAAGATTGGCAGCTGCCTTTTCAGTGGTGTCTTCCACCTTGTGGAATGGCCTGCCTAAAGAAGTCAGGAAGGCTCCCACTCTTCTGTCACTCTGCAGAATGTGCAAAACTGTAATGTTCAAGAAGGCATTTTTAAAAAGAGATGAGAACTGCAGTAGAATGAACAGCCCAGGAGGGCACCTTTATAATGGAATAATCCACTGCAATAATTATTGTTGGTATCATCTGCTTTTACTATGTCTTCAATGTGATCCACTTTCTGTATTATTTATAGTATACCTGGTTTAGATAGTTTGTTGTTCACATTGATCCCTAATTCTGCAATCCTAATCCTTTTGCATTGCTCACTGGTTGTTTTATGCTGTTTGATTGCACAGTTTATATTTCTGTTCTGTAATCCACCTCGAGTCTCAGCGAGAAAGGTAGACTATAAGTAAAGGACTATTGTAAAGATTGCAACAAAACACTGAACCACTTTGAACATTGAAAGCTTTACATAAAAACTCCAGATTATTGTTACACATGGTTCAAATAAAAAGGATAACTCAAATGGCTGCAAAGCACGATCTAAGAAGAATATCTGGATTACTTGCAAATTCATAGAGGCTGCTTAACTTGCATGCCGCTGCCTCCAATGAAACTGCTTATGATCTGATACTTGTACCCTAGCATGTTCTGTAACCTAGAGGATCCTTCTTCTTTACTACATTTGCTTCCTACTCTAAGTGCCAACTCTAAAAATGGGAGATTTGGGTGGCCCAGCCATTCCTAAAAAATAATAATATGAGAGTGCAGTTTAAAAGGGGGGAGTGCAGGTGAGGCCAGTGACTCACCTGTATGTGTTTCCTTTGCAGCGGTAGCCCGGTTTTTCTCTGCCAGCTGTGTCCCTGAGGTTCCCAAAGGGGAGCCAAATCTGTGCCGTTTATGTAAAGACTCACAACAGTGTTCTGCCTCTGACACTTACGCTGGCTATGCTGGAGCTTTAAGGTGAGTAGCAAATGCTTTGGGATTGTTTTTTTTTTTAATACAGCTTTCATAATTTTAGGTACTTTGTAAGTGAAATGAAGTGATGTAAAGATGCCTTTGAACTTAACACTAATGCTATGGCAACGTTTCTCTGGTTTTAGATCCCAACCTGCTTATTCCCACTATTGACATTAAAAGAATGCTGTGCTTTCAATGTTGTGGGGAGTGTGGCCTCATAGGCTTTCCACACAGAGCATGCTGCAGCCACTATTCACCTTTAGAACATGATGCTGTTTGCCTCTTTTCAAAAAGTCTAGCCAGATGCACATTTGCATAGAAGAGAAGGAGCCCATGCATTCTCCTAAGGGTAAACAAAATGTTTCCAACATGTCAGGCCGTTCCTGTGGAACAGTAATAATCTTATTGCACAATCCTAAGCAGTAATATCTTTCTAAACCCATTGACTTCAATAGGCTTTAAAAGACATAATGCTGTTTGAGATTTTAATTTATTTTAATTTATTTATGTAACAGACTTCTACCCCACATTTCTCCTCAAACAAGGTCTGTGTTGCCCTACAAAGGTTAGCAACATCACTACAATTTGTTAAAAAGAATAATCAATCAATCAAATAAACCATAAAATATTTAAAAGAAAATTTTAAAATTGTGAAAATATACAGCAGGAATAAAAACAGCCTCAGACATTTCCAATGATTCTTAAAAGCCTTTCTGATCAGTTGGGTTTTGCAACTTGTTCTCAAAGCCAAGAAGGTCGATGCCTTCCTAACTACCTTCAGGAGGCAGTTCCAGAGTGTAGGGACAGCTCTAGTAATGAGCTGAGAATGGGCAGACAGATCTAACAAGTCTATAGGAAGGAAAAGCTAAAAACCTGTGTTGGGAAGTATGCACAGGTTCATGCAGGTATGAAGGTCCTTGGCTGTAAAGAGCCTTAAAAGTAGGAACTAGCACCTTCATTTGTACCTAGAAACAAACATGCAGCTAATGGAAGGTTTTCAGAATGCACAAAGTGACTTGCTCTTTTTAATAAATGTGCTACATTTTGAATCAATGGTAGCTTCCAAGTTGTTTTCAATGGCAGCCCCGTGAAGAGCACATGATAATAATCTAGTCTTGAAATTATTATACTATGATCAGTATGTCCTGATTAGCTGAATCCAGAAGGGAGGATTACAGCTGCGCTTTATGTAATTGAAAAAAGAAATTGGCCACATGGTTTCCAACAGAAGGGTTGGATCCAACATAACTGCCAAGAGTTTAACTGACTCTGTCAAAGAAAGACTTGCCCCATCCAAAATAGACAGCATAGTTCCCACCAACATATCAGCCTAACCAACAAGCATCACCTCCATCTTGTCTGGAATGGATTCAGCTTGTTATCCCTTAGCCACTTGGCTAAGGCTTCTAGGCCGTGGCCTAGGACAGAGACAGCAACTTCTAGAGGCTTATTGAAAGAGCTGTATAAATAGGTGTCATCAGCATATTGATGACCATCTCCTTCAGAGTTTAAATTATTTCAGTCAAAGGCCTTGCATACATGTTCAATAACACAAGCTGTAGTAAGGAACCCTGCAGAATAAATCCCAAGCAACAGATTTATAGTCTGCAATGATAACCTTCTAAGCTTGGTCTAGTAGCAACGATTTTTACCATCTGAATGCCGTTCCTCTAATCCCTGCTCTGTTTTTCCGCACACTGTAATAATACCAACTGGTCATCTGTGCTGAAGGCAGTCAAAAGACCAAATAAAATCAAAAGGGAAGCATCTTTTTATCCATCTCTAAATGGGGTTTGTCTTCCAGAGCAACTGAAGCTGTCTCCATCCCATAGCCGGAACTGAAGCCATATTGAAAAGAGATGAAGGCAAATGTATCACCCAGGAAATCCTGGAGTTACTGTGCCGCCAGTCACTCAGGCACTTTTCCCAGAAAGGGAGATTAGAAACCAGTCTGTCAAGATTAGAAACCAGTTGGTCAAGAGCATAGTGCCGGTATGGGCGGTGATGTTGCTGGTCACAAGCAGTATTCAGTAGGAGTCTGTAACACTTGCTGAACCACATATTGTGCTTCAGTCACATATGAAGCTTCATATGTGATTGAATCAAGCTATTAACGTAAGAAGAATCCTGCTGGATCAGATTGTTGGCCCATCTAGCTTAGCATCCTTTTGGCACACAGCAGTCAACCAGTTGCCCTGGAGGGCCAAACAGACAGGGCATAGAGGTCCAGGACTTCTTCTGCTGCTGCCTCTCAGTACTAGTATTCAGGTTTTACATCCTTTGAGTTCCCTTCCCTTTGGAAGAGGGACTAATCTAGCTCAGTATTATTATCTCCCTTGACTGACAGCAGCTCTTCAGGGTCTCAGGCAGCCCAAGAGATTCCCCAGGTGAACTGTGACTTTGATAGCACCCACAATCAACATACATACAGTAACCTCATGAAACATTAGCTGGCTCATTCCAAGGGCTGCAATCCTAAACATGCTTACCTGGGAGCAAATCCCATTGAACACAGCGGGAATTACTTCTGAGTAGGCATGGTAGGTTTGGCTCCCCCTCTATTCTGCATCCTGGACCCCTGGGGCTGCCTGTGTTCCTGTAACTATTTTGCTGCCACCTGCAGCTTTGGTTCCCTAGCCTAGATTTGCCTAGTGGATGGATCAGCCCTGTAGGCAATGAAAGGTGTTTCCTAGTACTTCCTATTTGGCTGAACCTGGGACTTTGTATATGCAATGTCTTGAGCTCTACTACTTATTTATAGCCCCTTCCTGTCTAGCGGCCATGTATGAGAGTGTATGTATGTGCACACATGCACAATGGAGAGGGTGTATTCTAATACCCATACAACAGAAGTGCAATCTTAGCAGTTGTGCAAAACATAAACAAATGTTTATGTAAATTTATTGCTCAAAAGGGAGGTGAGTGCAAGGCCCTTGATTTTCCTGGTGAGGTTAGGCTACTACTTCAGAAAGTATTTTAAGACTTAAATCTTTTATGATTTCTTTTAACATTCCATTCTAAAAGGGGACAAATACCACACTCTGATTAATATGTGGCAAGCAACTGGTCAGCCATTTCTAAATGGTAGTATAAAGTTCTACCAATGGGCTGTGGCAAGATTATTTTTCATGTGTTAGTTTTGATCTCTGTATTGAAACACTGAAACATCTTGAATCTCTGCTTCCCCTTTAAATAAGTCACTGACCCCCCCCTTCAGAGATGTTTTTCCTGAATGTCCTAGCCTCACTCATTCCTCAACATTTCCACTACTAATTTGCCAGCCCTTGATGACTTTTGTGTTCATCTGTGTCTTTCACATGCAATAGAATTTGCAAGTCCTCTGGGCAGAGCTAAGCCCATATCAATTCTTTGATCTATACAGTACTGGCACTGAGCAATATTAAAAAGTAACAATTGACTGAATGCATTGGGCATGGTTGTTATATTTCTTTCTTCACCCCTTATTCTAGATGTCTGACAGATGGAGTTGGAGACGTGGCCTTTGTGAAACACACAACTGCACTAAGTAAGGATTTAGGATATGTCAAGCTTAGCAGATGGAAGACCCTACGTTTGAGTCAATATGTGCTTTCAAAAACATGAGAAAAGTCACCTTATGCGGAGCTTTGTGCTTTTGCACAATGACCTTGGTGCATGGTAACCATAACTGATGAGATTGGGCCATAGTATACCATTTTATATCCCTACAGAATCCACTATAGCAGCATAAATAGCTCAGGTTAGCCCAATCTCATCAGAGCTCAGAAGCTAAGCAGGGTCAGCTATGGTGAGTACTTGGATGGAAGACCACCAAGGAAGTCCAGGATTGCTACGCAGAGGTAGGCAATGTCAAATCACCTCTGCTCAATGTCATACCACCTCTGCTCATCTCTTGCCTTGAAAACCCCAGGGTGGGGTTGCCATAAATTGGTTGCAACTGATTGGTTGCAACTTTATCTTTATTTTCATTTATGCATAAAGTAAAAGCCAGTATTCTAACCTACTATGTTACAGATAGAGCTCATGCAAGGCGCCCTATTTTAAATGTGAAAGGTGAGCCATTTGCTAGGAAAAAGTGAAGGCAGTAGGAAAAGAGGAAGACCTCACATAAAATGGATTGACTCAAATAAGGAAGCCGCGGCCTTCAGTTTGCTAGACCTGAGTAAGGCTATCAACGACAGAAGGTTTTGGAAATCATTAATTTATTAAGTCACCATAAGTCAGAAGCAACTTGACAGCATCTAACACACACAGGGCATTTTATATTATTTCCTGATCCAACCACATTCCTTCTGTACACTCTCAGATGAATCATGTTCTCAGTGTCTGTGTGCAACATTTTTTTTAAAAGCTAAACAAGAATCCTAATCCTCCCTTTTTCTCTCTCTGGATGTCTTCCATTTAAAAAGCCTAAGAACAGGCACTGTATCCTCTGGTAATTTAGGGCAGTGCTGTGTGTATGTAACTGCTCATCTGAAGGAGATAACAATCTTTGTCATCAGGGATAGATTGTAAGTACAGCCATGAGGGCCAATTATATGTGACAGTGGATTTTCACCTACATAGTTTTTAGCTTGCTCTAAGTCATGGTTGTCAGTGTCTTAGCTTTGTTCTTTAGAGGTTCCCAGTGAAGCCAGACTTTCCAGATCTCCATCTCACTCTCACTCCCTGTTCCCTGTAGGCCTCCCTGAAGAAGAAAGGAACAAATATGAGCTGCTTTGTGACAGTGACACTAGAAAGCCGCTGGAACAGTATGAGTCATGCAACTGGGCTAGAGTTCCTGCTCATGCTGTCGTGGCACGGAGTGTTGATGGTCATACTGATGAAATCTGGAACCTGCTCTCCATATTACAGGTATTTCCCCCCAGTTTTATTAACTAGAGATAAAGGATTCAACTCCAAAATGTACAGATTAAAAATGGGGAAATTAATGATGTCCATTGCCAGCAAATATAAATATATATCTGTTTATATTTAAAAAGGGATATACTGCACAAGTCAAATATAATTACTGATTCAACTAGTGTTAGAAAAACAATTATAAAAAGAAGCAATTTTCTTTTTTCCCTTTTTTCTAATTAAGGTACCTTAGTCCAGTTTTGCAAATTAGTTTCTCTGTGACCATGTAGAGTCCAGCTGAAGTAACCTCTTCATTTCCAATGTCATGTCTAGTTGATGACTGATGATCAAAAGCTGATGATGTAATGGCAACAATAAAACAAGGCAGTGGCAATAGCAGCAATTAAATCATATTAAAATAACAGTGTGTGTAGAACAATCAATAAGAATCGTGCTTAGAAGAATAAACAGCAGCAGACAAAAAATTTTCTTTGAAAATGTCAGCACATTAAATAATAAAACGGCAAGCCAATAAACTCTACAAAAATCAGTTTAAAGCCTGGGCTAATCAATCTTAACTAGTGAAGATAACTTAATAAGTTTGATCACAGCTGGATACCTATAAGGAAAGCTTTCCGTAAGTGAGGGGCCCTCAAAGGGAAAGGTCTGTGTCTCATGGCTATTCAGGATAGGATCTACATTTATTTTGAAGGGGAGCAAAACTACAAAGTGACGCCCCCCATATATTACATAATATTTTCTTTATATATACGTATATAATCAATTTATATAATATACATAAATCATCAACAACTCTTTTAAATGATAGGATAAATTGTGTTGACCTCTATGACCTGTTAATGAACAATTACACTTTTACATCTTATCAATCTATTATCTATGAATAATTACACTTTTGACACCTGCCAGAGTGGATAACTTCCTTAGAACATGGAGATGTTTAAAGAGCGATTTGTGAAGTTTTGATCTTGTTCTGCCTAATTTGAATCATATTTTCCCCTTCATGTTAATTGTTTGGACTGTCATTCTCATTTGCAGTATCTCTCCCTTTGCCCTGGAGCAGGGGTCTGCAAACTGTGGCTCCCGAGCCGCATGCGGCTCTTTGGCCCGTTGAGTGCGGCTCTCCGAACTTGGTTCGGAGCCCCTGCTCTCGCGCCTGCTCTCGCCGGCAGCTGGGCTGCGGAGCCGGTGCACCTGAGAGAGAGAGAGAGAGAGAGAGAGAGAGAGAGAGAGAGAGAGAGAGCAGGCAAGTGGGCTCGCTGTCTTCCCCCCCCCCCAACAGGTCTACCAATTGGCTTCTATGGGCCTCCGGAAGCCAGGTCTACTGCCAAGAAAGCCAATGGGTAGACCTGGCCTCCCAATGGGACTCTGCCGGAGGCCAGGTCTACCAATAGGCTTTTATGGCGGTAGACCAGGCCTCCAGACGAGGACTCCAGACGGGGAGGGGGAAATGGCAGGGACTTACAATTTAATTTTCATCAATAAATAAGATCACTATTAAGTATGATATCAAGTTTTATTCAGTGTACCTATAGTTTAATTAAGACTTAAAACTTTAATTAAAGTTTATTAAGTTAATAAACAGTGTACCTACCTATATAGTTTAAGTTTAAGAAATTTGGCTCTCAAAAGAAATCTCAATCGTTGTACTGTTGATATTTGGCTCTTTTGACTAATGAGTTTGCCAACCCCTGCCCTGGAGATTATTGTAGCTTAAACTACCTAATGGGAACCACTTAAGGGATGGGGGAGAGAATTACTACATAAAGGGAGGCTCCATTTGATGTATTCCAGCAGAGATCTTCTGCCTTCGGAAAACCAAGCATGACCCTTTAGATAAGCTCAGGATTTTCTTTAACAGGTGCATGGGATTTTCGTATTTATTTTACTAAACAAACTAGTGTTTATATTGCCATTTTCATGTGGAGCACATTTAAGAATGGCAAGGAAAAGAGAGTTTTTATAAGGGAGGGGGACATCTTTGAGGAGAAATTATATGTAAAAATATCTTTTTATTAAAAATAGAACACCTACAAGGCTTTGTAGAACCCCTTTAGTTGTCATAATGATTAGCATTTGGGTCTCCAATTATCATGTGTCTAATCAATTTGGAATTGCCATTAAAAACCGAGGAGTGATAAAATCCTTTCTTGTTCCAGCCAGATTTATATCAATTTCAATGGCATTTACTGTTCTTGGGACCTGGAAGATTGAGGGGGAGGGGAAGAGAGTCTTTCTCCAGGGAATGCTGTTCACACTGAGGTTTAGAATTAATCTGATCCCTGTAATAAAACAATTAGGGGAAGGATTCTGTGCCTATTTCTGAAATGTGCTGGAAATGTAGGTTTCCCCCCTTCTCTTTTGCCTAAGTACCCACAGGCTGATAAAAATGCTTCCGTCTTCCTTCCTCCACCATCATGTCTTCCAACTGGCACACTTCAATTATTTTTTTTACAGAAAAGGAGTCATGGGGCAAGTAGACTTGCAGAGATATGCGTCTTGCCTCCTTCTCAAAACCTGCCTGGTTTCAGATCTCTCCCTTCCCACTTTTTTGGGGGGTGACCGCCTGGCAGGGGCCATGTAACCTCTCAAGCAGGCAGCCCCAACCAGCTCCACTTCTTTGCGCTCTCAAAGCAGCAATCCATGCAACCACTCCTTCGTTGCAAAGGAAAGCTCATTGGCTGCAGACTCCAGAGCCACAGGAGAGTGGGAGGTGGACTGCACCATGGGTGACAGCAGGAAGGGGGCATTTTCTCTATGTTGAATGAAATTTGTAGGCTAGAGCAGTTTCCCAAACTTTTTGAGCCATGAAACACTTTTCAGGAGAGAAATTTGTGAACAGAGCACTAATTTTCACCTGTGTGTGTGTTAAGTGCTGTCAAGTCGCTTCCGACTCATGGCGACCCTATGAATCATTGTCCTCCAAAATGTCCTATCTTTAACAGCCTTGCTCAGATCTTGCAAATTGAGGGCTGTGGCTTCCTTTATTGAGTCCATCCATCTCTTATTGGGTCTTCCTCTTTTCCTGCTGACCTCAACTTTTCCTAGCATTTCTGTCTTTTCTAGGTACTCTTGTCTTCTCATAATGTGACCAAAATACAATAGCCAAGCAGGAAAGAAAATACCAAGACCACGGTCACACAGCCCGGATAACCTACAAGAACCAATGAACTCTGACCGTGAAAGCCTTCAACAATTCAATAGCCTCAGTTTAGTCATTTTAGCTTCTAGGGTCAGTCCAAGCTTGATTTGATCTATAACCTACTGATTTGTTTTTTTGGCAGCCCACAGTATCTGTAACACTCTCATCCAACACCACATTTCAAAGGAATCTATTTTCTTCCTATCAGCTTTCTTCAATGTCCAGCTTTCGCACCCATGCATAGTAATAGGGAATACGATGGCATGAATTAACTTAATCTTGGAGGCCAGTGACACATCCTTACACTTCAGAATCTTTTCTAGCTCCTTCATGGCTGCCCTTCCCAGTCTCAATCTCTTTCTGATTTCTTGGCTGCAGTCTCCCTTTTGGTTGATGATGGAGCCAAGGAATAGAAAGTCTTCAACTATTTCAATTTCCTCATTGTCAACCTTAAAGTTGTGTAATTCTCCTGTAGTCATTACTTTTGTCTTCTTGATGTTCAGCTGTAGTCCTGCTTTGGCACTTTCTCTTTTAACTTTCAACAGTAGTCATTTCAAGTCTTTGCTATTTTTTGCCCTGACCTGGATGGCCCAGGCTAGCCTGATCTTGTCAGATCTCAGAAGCTAAGCAGGGTCAGCCCTGGTTAGTATTTGGATGGGAGACCACCAAGGAAGTCCAGGGTTGCTATACAGAGGAAGGCACTGGCAAACCACCTCTGTTAGTCTCTTGCCTTGAAAACCCCATAAGGGGTCGCCATAAGTCGGCTGCGACTTGACGGCACCACACACACACACACACATACACAATGTAGTATCATTGGCATATCTCAAATTGTTAATGTTCCTCCCTCCAATTTTAACTCCACCTTCATCTGTCTAATCCAGCTTTCCTAATTATATGTTCTTCATACAGATCGAAGAGATAGGGAAATAAAATACTTCCTTGTCTAACACCTTTGCCAATTAGAATCCATTCTGTTTCTCCATATTCTGTTCTAACTGTGGCCTCTTGTCCAGAGTACAGGTTGTGCATCAAAAAATCAGTTGTAGTGGCACACCCATTTTCTTTAAGACCAGCCATAGCTTTTCGTGATCCACACAGTCAAAAGCTTTGCTGTAATCTATGAAACACAAGCTGATTTTCTTCTGCAATTCTTTTGTATGCTCCAGAAACCAATTTTCACCTAGCACCTATATACTAAACTGAATGACAGTAGTATTTCTCTTTCCAATCTCTTCATGGGGCACTAGGAGATGTTTTGCAGAGCATCAAGTGCTCCTTGGTGCACAGTTTGGGAACCTCTGGGCTAGAGGATGCTTACTCCCAAGTGATCACAGATCAAGCCTTAGATGTGTTTACTGCTCCTAGTCCTGTTGCATTGTTCATTCGAAATTGATTCTAAAACTCTAAAAAAGGATTTGCAGTTTAAAGCACACTTGCTGGAAGTGAGCTTTGTGGAACTCGATAGGAGTTGTGCCCAAACAAAGGTTGAATGAACAGAAAACCGAAGCACATCTGAGTGGATTTTTGCGCGTGAGCAGAGGACACATAAAATCCAAGGAGCTCACAAGGAGGAGGGGATCCTGGTGATTATGTTTTGGGTGGTGGCGAAGTATAACCTGGGCAGCTCTCTGCCTTCTCCAGCGTCTAGCAAGTTGCTCAATTGGAAAGAGTCTGGGGGAAGGAAGGGAGCACTGATGAGGAGTGGGCATTCTGTGCAGGGCAGGAGAGACAGCTCTACCTCCCCATCTGTGTGCCACTGGGGGGGGGGGCAGCTGCCTCCTCTTTGCCCCCTCTAGATCCAGCCCTGTGGCTATTTAGCTTCTATTGGACAATGGCAGCACAAGGAGTTGGGCTTTCAAAGATGATCTTAGCAATCAGGCAAATTTTAAACCCAGCAGGCTGTCCTTTACATGAACTAGACCATGTATGGTTTTAAGATAATGCCCAGTGCTTTGAACTATGCCCAGAATCATAATAGCAACCAATGAAGATCTTGCAAATAGTGTACCCTATAGCTTGTGCTGGCTAGCAATCTTCCTGGCTTGTTTTGGAGCAATAGAAGCTTCTGAACTCTTTAAAAAGGCAGCTGCATTTAGAACATCTTGTTGTAGTCTAACTTGCATATGATCAGAGCAGATCTGGGCACAAAGCAACTAAAGCAGGCAAAGGCACACCATGCCAAAGGGAAGATTTGATCCTTCATTTGTAGACACAAATTTAGCAGTATTTCAAATCTTGTGAGTTAGTCTTGCAAGTTTTGGTGGTCATATACTGCGCTATGAAGGAGGGTCAGTGTGAGGATACGAGTGAGCAAGCATGATGATGGCATGACAACAGAGCCAATAGGAGAGCCAACAGTGCCAGTTGAGCAACAGAGCCAATTGAGCAAAAGGAATTCCCATGTAGAAGTAGCACAAATGTGAAGGTTGCTGGAAACTCTGTGACCTCTGATTTACATCTTTGTGGGTTGGGCAAGTGCATAGCCAATTGTGTTGACAGGATTGGAGTAGGAAGAGGTCTGCGCACCAGAAGTGTGAGGAAGAGGCAGGGCACAAACTGCTTTGCCCTCCCTCGTTGTCCCTTCTCTATTAACCAAATTCCATGTCTGATCTCCACATTCCCCCCTTATATTTGCTATCTCTTCACTAAATCATGTTTCTCCTATCCTAGGAACGGTATCCCAAGGGTACGACAGGACAGTGTCAATTTTTTGGCTCATCTCATGGGAAAGACTTCCTAATTAAGGACTCTGCTGAGAAACTTATCCGTGTTCCTGCGAAGCTAGATACTCAACTCTATCTGGGCCCCCAGTATTATGCCGCTGTTCAGAATATCAGAAAAGGTAATCGGTGAATTTGCTATAATGGATAATGAAGCTAGGTGTGGAAACCTTGAACCAGTTTCTGGAGCCAGTTTTGGGATGGAGAGCTAATAAACTGGAGTGTAATCACAACACGACGGGGTGCTACTGTTGGGTGGAAGGACTGGCCTGGGTACCGAGGTGTCTCCTGGATGGGGTTGTACTCCACCCAAAGAGGCAGGTTCACAGCTTAGGGGTGCTGCTGGACCTGTTCCTCCTATAGGATAAACCTGTAGCAGCGATAGCCAGGAGCACCCTTTTGTCGGCTTTGGCTGGTGAGCCAGCTGTAACCTTGCCTGAGTAAAAAAGATCTTGCCACTATGGTGCATGCTCTGGTAACATGTAGATTAGATTGCTGCAGTTCACTCTATATGGAGCTGCTCTTGAAGAATGTCTGGAAAGGAGGGACAAAAATGTTTATAATAAAACAGGTAATGAGCATGAGAGAAGAAGGAATTCAAAATAATGAAACAAATCTTTCAGTCAACAATGCAACATATTCTTTTGACCACTCTCCAGAAGCTATACAGAGCCAAAAATTGCAAAACCGTACTGACTTTTTCTGTTTGAGCTGTGTAGATGTAATTGTGTGATAGATCCCGTTTGCTACGGTTCATTACTTTTTAAAGGGCAATCTGAGTACTCTGATGTTTGGGGTTACTTTGGAGGAACACTCAACTCGTTTTAATCTACCTCAAAATATTTATTAGCCAATAGGTGCATGTCATAAACAACCACATTCTGTACAGTACACGAAATAGCAGTGCTACCTGAGGTGACATGTTATGTGTTGGAGATTTTGAACACATATAACCGACTGAGTCAGCCTATTGGTCAGAGTAGCATTGTCTAACCTCCCTAGGATCTCAGGCACAGGTCTTTCATGTAACCATAAAGGCTGCCATGAGAGGCACTTACAAAATAGTCAGAGGCTCCAAACCAAGCATCCCCCTGTTATTGGGGCAGCTATTACTGAATGTGCACTCCTTGCAGGCCCAAAGGTGATTCCTTCTGGGGTCTTCTGGAGCACCTTCTGTTCCTGTTTGATGGAGGAGAGCCAGAATTGGCTGCTTGCGTTGGGAAGAGATGCTTTGGGAAAGAAGGGGCTTCCAAGAAAAATATCTGCGGGCACAACATTGGAAATTACTTGGGGGGGGGGCTGTCAAAGTTACAGCTGAATTATGATGACCTCTGGTGGGGTTTATAAGAGAAGAGACATTCAGAGGTGGTTTGCCATTGCCTGCCTTGGTGTAGCAACCCTAGAATTCCTTAGTGGTCTTCAATCGAAATAATGACCAAGGTTGACCCTGCTTCGCTTCCGAGATCTTATGAAATCAGGCTAGCCTGGACTATCCAGGTCAGGGTTGGAGATGACTGGCATAGGCTTTTCAATTGAACATAACCAGGAACTGAATTTTGGACCTTCTACATACAAAGTGCATGCTCTGCCACTGAACCACAGTTTCTTCCCAGCAGTAAAGTAGTCTGTCTTGGGCACTAGGCGAATAAATTTCCTCACAATGTAAGTGCTACCTTGAGGGAAGACATTTAAAATAAGCAGAAATGTATTGTGCTATGAACTGATATTCTGGAAAGATTCCCTAAAGCTAAAGCAGAATGAAGTAAAATCTTCCCTAAATTGGGGATTCTCCCACTCAGCCTGCCTGAGTTTATTATTCATAATTATTATAGGTTTAAATAGCTCTATTCATTCTCCTTGTGACTATTAAGGAGCCGGTCCACACAGTCACTATGAAATCAGAAGCCTCCCTCTGCTTGCAGTTGGTTTGTGGCTCAGCAGGAAAGCTGAACTCCTGGTTTACTGAAGCTTTTCCTTTCTGGTCCTGCAGACAGATCTACACCTGATACATCAAACAAGGTCCGGTGGGCCACCATAGGCAGAGATGAGAAGACAAAGTGTGATACCTGGAGTGCAGTGAGTGGAGGTGCTATCGAGTGTGCTGTGGCTGACAGTCCAGAAGATGCCATTGTCAAGATTCTAGTAAGGGCTAAAAGTTGCATTCTCCCTTTCCACTGAAAGTAGTGACTGACTGAGGCCATGTCCATCCCACAGCTTTCTTTGTTTGTATTCTGGTGTGGTTTGATCACAGTGTTTTATCTGTATCTCACTGTGTGCTCCTTCTATTCCTTTATACCTCAAACACTCAGGAATCCATGTTTGTGTTTATTCAAAATATTCATACCTTGTCTTTCAACTATAACTTCCAAAACATCTTAAAACTAAACTAAAAACCCATCTAGAAGAACAAAGCACCATATAATTTTTTTTAAAGCAAAATAAACCAACCAAGAAAATTGAAACCAGGTCTAGAGTTATATATTAAAAACCATCAGAGACCACTGAGAGCCTTTAATAACCTGGAAACCTCTTTATGTGGCACATGAAAGTCATTAATGTCAGCACTCAAGCTGTAGAAAAAACAAGAGGATATGCTACCACTGCAAACTCCATGGCCCACAGACCTCACTTGTGAAGATGCCGTCACTCAGAAACCAGAATTTTAAGTGGTAATGTTTCAATTGCCCAGAATTACAAGATTCGAACTATAATAGTTGTTATACACCACCAAGGAATGTTTCACACAAAATTTCTTCCACTTATTGGTAACTGCTGATTATTTCTCGGGCTTATACTGGCCTAATGACATGGCTGGCAAAGTAAAACATTTCTTCAGCTGTGCAATTCACATGCCTCACCCTACGCAGCTTACAGAACTTACCTTTCCAGGTGGCTAGGACCTTGCTGCCCTAGCAAACAGAGTTATCAGGAAATGTTTATTTAGATGATAGGATCATTCATTATGGGATTCAGGGCATAGTACGCCAATGGCTGCATTCCTTCCTACTGGATCGGGGACAAAGGGTGGTGCTCAGGGAGGAGGTTTCACAGCGGCACCCTTTGGTGTGATCCTCTCCCTGATGTTATTTAACATCTATATGCACCCCCTTGCCCAAATTGTCCGAAGTTTCGGGCTAGGTTGTCATCAGTATGCTGATGACCCCCAGCTTTACCTACCTTTCTCATTTACTTATATGAGAAAGAGCTGCTTGAAGCTGAATCCAGCGAAGACGGAGGTTCTATGGCTCGGTCAGGGCGGTTTGGGGACAGGGTGCTGGCTCCTGGCACTTGATGGTGTACAATCAACACCTGTGCCTGCTGTCAAGAGTCTGAGTGTGATCCTTGATGCCTCCTCATCTATGGAGGCTCAGGTCACTGCCATGATCAAGTCGGCATTCTTCCATCTCCACCGAGCCTGGCAGCTGGTCCCTTACCTCTTCTGCCCAGATGTAGCCACAGTTATCCCTGTCACCTCTAGGTGACAGTCACCTCTAGGCTGGATTACTGTAACTTGCTCTACATAGGGCTGCCCATGAGACTGACCTGAAGGCTCCAGCTGGTATAGAGTGCAGCAGTGAGGCTTCTCACTGGGGCCTCACCCAGAGATCATATACAGCCAGTGCTCTGACAGCTGCAGGTTTAAGGTGCTGATTTTGACCTTTAAGGACTTACACACTCTGGGACCCTCGTATCTTTGGGACCGTCTCTCTTGGTATACCCCCCAAAGAGCATTATGCTCTGTTGACAATAGCTTGTTGGTGGTCCCCAGACCTAGGAGTGTGCAGCTGTCCTCAACTAGGGCCAGGGCCTTTTCAGCTCTGGCCTGGTGGAATGCTTTGCCTAGTAACATCAGGGCCCTGCAGGACCCGAAAGAGTTCCACAGGTCCTGTAAGAGAGAGATATTCCACCAGGCCTATAACTGAGGATAGCCTCAGGCGAGATCAATACTGGCCTCCCTACTCCCCATCCCCTTTTATCTTACAACTGACATTACTGGGGGTGGATAGCCAACCCGGTTTGATCTGGTTTGTCTTGGGTTTGGCATCTTTTGCTGCAGTAGGCACTATATATATGGCGACCATCTTTTAAAGTAATTTAGGAATGGTTTTATATGTTTTGTTATATTTGTAAATTTTTAATGTTGTTATCTGTCCTGAGCCTGGCCTGGCCAGGGGAGGGCGGGTTAGAAGTACAAACAAGCAAATAATTCCAGAGACTGGAAAAATGAAGGAAATAAATATTTCCAGGCAAACCCTCCCAACTACAGCTCTGAAACATTAGGTTCCTGTTAAGGATTAATGTGATGTGATATAGAATCAAGTTTCAGTCCATGCAGAAATTCTTGTGTGAAAGCCCCACTGTAATCTTACCAGGTCATATTAATTTAAACTGGAAAGCTTCCTGTGGGTTGTGCCAGTGCTGTGGTTTTAATCGTTATCTAAGGTTCTTTCTTTGAAATAGATCTCAACCTAAACTTTTTTTTTCATTGCAGAAAGATGAAGCTGATGCTGTGAGTTTAGATGGAGGCCTCATCTATATTGCAGGAGAATGTGGCTTGGTGCCAGTGGTATCAGAAATCACCAGTGACAGTAAGTACAAACTGTGGCAGCTTCGCATGCACACTGGGGGAATCAACCCGTGAATGGTGGACATTCAACCATTGGCTTTAAACATCAGATTTAAGCAAGCTTGGAGCTCCATGTCATAGGAAATTTTATATACTTTATATTTTCAAAGGACTGGTGCCCCAAAAAGGGCAATCTTGTGCAGCTACTTCTGTCGAAAGCTATTGGCGTAGATTGGAGTAACTCTGCATAGTATTGTCCTGAGATTCAATCAGTTATCCTGCAGCTAAAATGCTTTAGGCATCTTCTGCATACCATGGCCTGCACACAAGTGGATTGACCAACCTCAGTTCAGTTCTGGATCTTTTCAGCTGTAGCACCTGTTATAGTATGATCTGCCTGTGTACAGAGCCCCTTCTTCATTTGCATGCGATAGATAGTATAAGGCAGTTTTATTTCAGAGAGTATTTGGTAGATAGTTTTTTCCCCTGTGGTTGTTGAATTGGATTTCTGTGCTCTGTGATGAGAATTTGTGGTTGGGTTTTTTTAGATTGGTTATTCTACTATAGATCAGTTGTACTGGTATTTTGCGTAAGCCACTTTTATTTTTAAAAGTAAAGTGGAGTATAATTATTTTAAATTAATAAACAATCTGCCAGGTATTTGCTGCCTCTTGTTTTATTATATGTCCTCAAAAAAACAGCCTGATTTTGTTCCTCAGGTCTGTGACCAGGGAGGCTTTACTCCCATTGCAATGACCACTTGTGAAAACTGGGAACATTAAAATGGGTGTGTGTGTCTTTCTTATTTGTGTATTTTCCTTTTTTCCTTATCATTTATTATAACAGGGGTGGGGAACCTTTTTCCTGCCAAGGGCCATTCGCACATTTATAACATCTTTTGGGGGCCATACCAGGTGTAGATCTCCCGGTGGGGGGGAGAGGCTAGGGTTGTCAGGTCTCCAGCCACCACCTGGAGTTGGCAACCCCAGGGGAGGCCACCCAGAGAAGGCCTGCAGGGTGACCCCCTCCCCCCTCCCAGGTGGGAGGGCAGCCAGCGGTGGGCCCCAGAAAACGAGGCGCCAGGGGGGCGCAGCCCACAGTCGATTGGCAAGGGAGGAAGGGAGGAAGGAAAACAGAGAAAGAGGAAAAGGGAGGGAGGGAGAAAGAGAGAGAAAGGGAGAAAGATGGAGAGAGGGGGAGAAAGAAAGAAAAGGACAGAGGGAAAGAAAAAAAAAGGAGGGAGACAAAGAAAGAGACAGAAAAAGAGGGAGGAAGAGAGGGAGAGAAAGGAGAAAGAGTGACAGAAAAAGAGGAAGAGAGAAAAGCCTCCCCCCCACACACACACACCCGCGCATGCCGGCCTGCGCAACTGGGCCCCAGCCACCCCACCTCCCCTGCCCACACACACAGACCCGGCGGCGCACAGAGCACCAAGAAACCGGGCCCCAGTCTTCGTGCACTCCCCCCCAGAGTCCATAAAAGCCCTCCCCAAGCCCAATTGGTTCTGCATGCATGCTCTGCCGCTGGGAGCCGCCAGCCTCTCCCCCCCCCCCCGCTGCTCAACAGTCGACAGGCAGTGAGAGGGGCTTACAATGTGCCGCAGCGTTCCTGCACGCCGCAGCTGTAGGGGGCAGCCTTGGGGGAAGAGTCCCTCCCCCTCCCCTCTCACCGACCAACAACCAACAGTCAGTGAGAGGAGGTCCAAAGGGCTCTACAAGGGCGCTGTAAGCCGTGGCCCCAGGAACACCCTCGGGGAGGGCCACCCTGCGCCCCGCCTCCGCAGCAGGGTTCCCGGAGCTCCCGAGGGCCACAAAAAATGTCCTCGGGGGCCGCATACAGCCCCCGGGCCTGAGGTTCCCCACCCCTGTATTATAACATAATAAATTAAGGAAATATAGTAAATTAACAGAAAAGAAATATTTGAAATAACACTCCACTGAAATATTTGTATTCTACTTAATTACATCAATTGAGCCACTTTTTTTGGGGGGGGGAGTTTGCCAAACTCTGCTCGTTTGAGATATATTCTTCCTTCTTTTTAAGAATGTCAGTTTAGTTACTAAAAAGGCTTCTTTACATTTCATAATCCATTCTTCCATTAATGGAATATTACCTGACTTCCAATATCTCATGAAGGTAATTCTAGCTGCTGTTATCATATGAAAGATCATATTTGGAAATTCTTTTGGAAATGTGGGCATATAGCTTAAGAAGATAACCTCAAAGGAACAAAGAAAATCCATATCTAATCAACTTTTCATAATGTCTACAACCAATAACCTGTATTTTTTGGGCTTGTCTGCACATCCATACCGACGTGTCATATAATTTTTAAATAAATGTTTGCTATTTTGTGTGGTGTCAAGAGCCATTGATATATGACTTTTACTATCAAAATTTGAGAGAAATAGAAAAGGGTAAACTATGTGTAAAAGTAAATTTCCATTTCCTTTAGAATTTCATATGTCACATCTTTTCTCCATTTAGGCATTAATTAAAAGGAGTACTACGTTGGAATTTCAGGAAATTAATCAATTAAATAATGGCAATATAAAACGGCTTGATTTCTTGCAACAAGTAAATGTAGAAGTTTAGGAATAAGGAAATTAATATTTGAAGAAATATGTCAAGCACTTGAAGAACTGTTTTCTAAAATTTGTGAAATTCTACGTAATGAGGGTAGCAACTCAAAACAGCCATTTCAATCTAAATGGGGTCTTTCTTATTCTCATTACAGTGGACATAGGAGCATGCCATACTGAAGGAAAACAGATCCAAGGTAAGTAATTATGTGGCACACAAGCATAGAAGATAGCATTAAATGTTTAAACTGCTTGAGAATCGAAAATATGGTGTACCCGTTTTACTATTTTGGTGGGGAGGGAAATGAGACGAATACTATTCTTTCAAAGATAGAGCTCAGGGGCTTAATCCATTAACAAAGTGCTCATTGAACATGATTTAGAAGCTTGCATTTAGTTTACTTTTCATTTGAGATATTTTGTTGTCTCTCTCTCTTTTGGTGAAGGCTCCTATGTATCTGTAGCTGTTGTCAAGAAAAGTAATCGTGACATCACATGGAAGACCCTGCAAGGAAAGAAGTCCTGCCATACCGGCCGGGGTAGAACTGCTGGTTGGAACATACCCATGGGCTTGATTATTAATGAAACTGGAATTACTGATGTTGGTGGGTAACCTTATATTTACTTATTAGCTAAATTTCTATCCCATCTTTCTTCCCAGGAGCTCCAGGCAGCATACATACCTCTTTTCTTAATCTCATAACATCACTGTGAGTTTAGTTAGGGTAAAGATCAAAGAAAAGCCCAAAGTCACCTAAAAAATTGAAGCCAGTTTTCCCTGGTTTAAGTACAGCACTCTGACCATTACACCACACTGGTTCTCTTATATGTAGCATTCTCCTCTGTGTCCTTGCATCATTAAAAACTCAAGGGGAAAGTTAAGCACATCCTTCTCTGAGTAGTAAGAAATTTGTAGCAACACTATTAGTGTGGCTTCCCCTTGGACAAGAAAGCACTGGAGCCTTGCGGTGTTTTGCTATATTTGCTTTCTTTACAAAGATACATGTAGGTGGAGACAAAGAAGCAATCCTGCAGGGCGGCAGATTGGCTGCTTCACATCACATGCCCAATCCTGCACTTTCAGAGGCTTCAGCCAATTCACAGCAGGCTCTGTTAACTCAAACTGTCTGTTTCTTCATGCGAGCACACAAAACCTTCCCCTTCCCAAGATTGGGAAGGGTCACCATCTCCAGGCTCTCATGGATACATATGTAACAGAGCTGTGGTAGGAATTGGCACTCACTGAGAAAATTATTAGCCAACTATTCTGAGTCAAGGAATGTCCCCTACCATCTGCAGGACAGAGAATCCAATAAAGTTCATGTGCATCAACGCAGAATGCTTATCTATTGCTATGGTTTCTGGTGGCACATAAAGACAAATCTGTAGGCAATTCTGTAGGAATTCTGTAGCATATCAGCTGCCTTTAAGAAGCTCTATACTGCTACCTTAAATTCTCTGTTCCAAGTAGATTAGTTAGAAAGTTGTGAAGTCTGGGCTGAATATTGTACATTCTAGTATTGGGAATTAGCCAGTCCCCTTGGCCACCTATGTAGCCAAGAGGAAGAAGGTTCTTTTTCCACTAGGGATTTCAAAAGCAATGAGCACACTAATGGTAGGAGGAAAACAGTTGTATTCTTTACAAATTGCAAACATAAACAGAGAATAATAGAAAGTTATACCCACACTCCTTTCAGCTGCTAGAACCCCAACGATAGCAGTGGGTGGACCCCTGGATTTGACCAAAGTGCTTAGCACCATTCCATGGCTTGGACTGAACTGAAGTTTTAAGGGGGGAAATAGCCCCCCATAACTTACAGACAATAACATGTGTGTGTGATATTCTAATGCCTGGCCTTGGGGAGGGAGTTCACTCCAAGCTCAAGAGATAACTGGTGTGAGGCAGTGGATGCCTCCCTACATCCCAATGCCAGGCGTCCAACTGCCTTCACTCCCGAAAGTGCATCAGCTGAAGAAAAAGTATAGTTCTTAGAGAAGCTCAGCACCAGGAACCCCTTCCAGTTTGATGCTGTCACCGGGCAATCTATGCCACAGAAGGAGAAACTTGTGGTTCACCACTATCTCCTCGATATCACATCATCTCCCACAGTAGGCCGCTACACCACCTGAAATAGTTGAGTGCAGTTATAGGCCTCTTACCCCTGCCTCTTGGAGATCACTAGGGTTG
The DNA here is from genome assembly GCF_029931775.1 of Euleptes europaea. NCBI lineage: Eukaryota > Metazoa > Chordata > Lepidosauria > Squamata > Sphaerodactylidae > Euleptes > Euleptes europaea. The sequence continues at coordinate 45,011,808 of NC_079316.1, forward strand.
TCCACTCTGGGTTTGGAGATTCCTGGAGATTTGGGGGCAGAGACTGAGGAGGGAGCTCAGCAGGGATTTGATGACATAGAGTCTGTCCTATGAAGCTGCCATTTTCTCCAGAGTAACTGATTTATGAAGTCTGGAAATCAGTTGTAATTCTAGGAGATCTCCAGGCTGCCACTGGAACCTGGCAATTCTGGAGACTGCTAGGGTTGCCAGGTGCCTCTTCTCCTCTGGGGGGAGGCTGTGGTTGGAAAGCGTGCGCACGCGCCAATGCGCACATGCATGTTTGCTTGCTGACCCCCAGGTGGTTGGCGGGCAGAGGGGTAAATTGCCGGGGGGTTGCCTGCCACCAGCGGGCACCTGGCAACCCTAGAAACTGCTGATGTATTGACAATGGCCCCACAGCTTGTGTTGGCAAACCATTGCAAAGAGGCACTTGCCAACAGGGGTTGGTTCAAAAAGAGGATTCTGGGTTCCATATATTCCCAAAGTTTTTTTTAGTTTCTAATTATCTAATCTCATTGCACATATGATTTTAGGTAAACTTACAGGAATGGAATCGGAGAAAATTCAAGATTTCTGTTCTCTATTCCCATGTTAGATCACTTCTTCAGTGAAGGCTGTGCACCTGGGTCACCTGAGGACTCTCCCCTCTGCAGACTATGTGTGGGCAGCGGCAGCACCCCCCCTGCGCACAAGTGTGCACTTAACAGCAATGAGTTGTACTATGGCTATAGTGGTGCTTTTCGGTACGTAGCTTTGGTATTCAAATCAAACTTTTCTTTGGGAGGTGACAGAGGGTGACAATTTTTCCACCCTACGCAGAAAACTCATACCATTTCCCACCCCCCATATTACATTTTGGTCTCCTTCCCAACCACAGCTCTGTATATTACATTACAGATCTACCATATCACACCAGGACTATGTACTTTTGCCCCTTGCCCCACTCCATCCACCATGAAAAAATCCATGCAATCTAGACCAAGTACCACCAGTACAGAGCAGGTAGAGTGCAGAAAAAATACCCTCATAGCAAATAGCTCCAAATGATGAATGCAAGTAAGCTAATCAGCAACTCCTTTTCCTCAAGTTGCCAAACATTCTGATCTGAGAGAAAAATTGTTCTTCATCCACAAATGCAACAAAATGAATATAAATCTAACAATGAAGAAGAGTTGGTTTTTATATGCCGACTTTCTCTACCACTTAAGGGAGACTCAAATCAGCTTAGAATCACCTTCCCTTCCCCTCCCCACAACAAACACCCTGTGAGGTAGGTGGGGCTGAGAGAATGTAACTTGCCCAAGGTTACCCAGCTGGCTTCATGTGTAGGAGTGGGGAAACATCCAGTTCACCAGATTAAGCCTCCGCCGCTCATGTGGAGGAGTGGGGAATCAAACCTGAGTCTCCAGATCAGACTCCACCGTTCTTAACCACCGCTCTTAACCACTACACCACAATGAGCCTGAGCAAATCCATCAATTGCATCTTCCTAAGAGAAATTTTATCCAAGCCACTCAAGAGAATATTTTTAGTATCCCCAGAGTTACGAAACCCATGCAGGACACAAGCATCAATAGAAAGTAAATTAAGAGAGCATTAGTTAATTTTGAAAGCGATTATACCAGGGCTGAATTCTGCCTGGCAGTCTTTCCCCCCTTATCTCAGGTGTTTGTGTGGAAGTCTGGTTGCAATTGCTCAGTAGAGACTCTACACAGTTCAGAGGAATCTAATAATGATAATACCATCAACACACTTGCCAAGGCAAAACTTTGGCACTGAAAACAGATTCCCATTTCTGATGAGTCCCATTTCAAATGGAGCCAAGATTTTCATCTCTCCTCCCCTTAAAGTATCACCTCCAAGATATTTCTCTAGGCCAGGGGTGGGGAACCTTTTTCCTGCCAAGGGCCATTTGCACATTTATGACATCATTCAGGGGCTATACCAGGTGTAGATCTCCCGGTGTGTGTGGGGGAGAGGCTAGGGTTGCCAGGTCTCCAGCCACTACCTGGAGGTTGGCAACGCCAGGGGAGGCCACACAGAGACGGCCTGCAGGGCACCCGCGTTCCCCCCTCCCAGGTGGGAGGGCAGCCAGCGGTGGGCCCAAGCAAACGAGGCACCAGGGGGCGCACCCCACAGTTGATCGGCAAGGGAGGAAGGGAAGAAGGAAAACAGAGAAATAGGAAAAGGGAGGAAGGGAGGGAGAGAGAGAAAGGGAGAAAGAAATGGAGAGAGTGGGAGAAAGAAAGAAAATGATGGAGGGAAAGAAAAGGACAAAGAAAGACAAAGAAAGAGACAGAAAAAGAGGGAGAGAAAGGAGAGTGACAGAAAAAGAGGAAGAGAGAAAAGCCTTCCTCCCCACACACACACTCGCCGGCCCCGGGCGGCCAGGCCCCAGCCTCCCCGCCCCCCCCCCCCCCATGGCAGCGTACGGAACCCCGGGCAACCAGGCCCCAGTCTCCATAACCTCTCCCCCCAGAGTCCACAAAAGCCGCCCCCCCCGAAGCCCAGTCGGATCCCGCATGCATGCTCTGCCACCGGGAGCCGCCTGCCTCTTCCCCCCCCCTCGCTGCTCAACAGCCGACAGGCAGCGAGAGGGGCTTACAATGTAAGGGGCAGCCTTGGGGGAAGCATCCCTCCCCTCTCCTCTCGCCGACCAAAAGCTGACAGTCGGCGAGAGGAGGTCCAAAGGGCGTCGCAGCACCCCTGTAAGCCGCAGCCCCAGGAACACCCTCTGGGAGGACCGCCCTGCACCCCGCCTCCGCGGCAGGGCCCCGGAGCTCCCAAGGGCCACAAAAAATGTCCTCGGGGGCCACATACGGCCCCCGGGCCTGAGGTTCCCCATCCCTGCTCTAGGCTATACAAATGACTAGCTCCAAAGGTGTCCCTCAGCTCTGTGTAAATTTCACATCAGTTTCAACATAGTTGGAAATCCTCCAAGGACTAGAAGGAATTTACAATCACAGGGAAGGTGGGAGTTTATGAGTACCTCATAATGTGTTCTTTTGTTCTCCTTTCTAGGTGTTTGGTAGAGAGCCCAGGGGCAGATGTATGCTTTGTTAAACATACCACAGTCATGGAGAACACAGAGGGTATGTCGTTTCACAAACAGGGCTCTGAATAGTCTTTAAAAGTCATTGCAGTGTTAGCCTATACCTACATACAATCACCAACCCTCATCAACCAATTAGGGCCATAACTAGGGTGGGGCCAGTAGACAAGAGTAGTCAGAAGAGACCAGAGGAAGCTGGAAGACCATTTGGCCTGGGCCTCAAGCTCAAAAGCCCCCCCACCCAACTTTAAACATTAAATTTAATGTTGTTGCATTTGATAAGTTTTGCAACTTGTTTCTTACGTTCATCATATGTTGTCATTTTTTTACTATGGTAAGGGGCCTGAAAAGATGGAAATGGCCTGGGTCACTCTGTACTCCTGAGAGGGCCTTCCAGTGAATGTACTACCCCACGTGGAGCACTTATTTGTCCCACCCAAAAGTCTTTTGAAAAACAAGCTTTTAGTTTTCATTTAAAGAATAAGGTTTTGGTTTTAGAACTGGAAAGTTTGGGTTTTTAAAGTCTGCTGTGCCATGATTCTCCCTGGTTGAGGTGATTTTTTCAATACAGCTGTTGCCCTTATGCTTAAATGATATTGGGGCAAGGGGAAAACCTTTAGCTACCATGACTATAAATGTGGCATGGTACTTAAAGAATGAGGAATAATGTAAGGAACTTATTATGAATTTTAAATAATTATTCTTTTCCATTTTATGACATTAACAATTCACACAATCTAAAACACACATTGACATGGTAGGAGAGGATTATAGAAGCTGTGAAGAAATCCAATTCTCAATTCATCTACAACTATACCCTGAGAATATACAACCACAGCTAAAAAAGAAGGCTGGTTTCTGTTCTCTCTCTGTTCTTTCTCTCTCTATCTCTCTGCATGTGCCTACTGCCACACGTCCTGTTATCAACATCTAGTTTAGGGCTATCAGAGATGAAAATCAATCTCAACAATTTTTGCATTTTTTCTAATTTATCCTGTTACAGATAAAACATATAAAAGAATTGTGATCCAAATGTAAGCAGAGCTGAAACACATAAATCAACAGTTTTATAACAGATAGATGCTGAAGCAGGCAGTGGCTAGTAGAGTAACTGGGTGAGGACTGACAAAAAGAACAAGAAGTCTATCCTTAAGTGCACCAAAGTTTAACCCTATGCTTGTATTTATGGAAGTTCCATTTGCTTGTCATGAGCCATTTTTCTAAATTATGAATTTTCTTGCATTCTGCCCCTGGAGAAGTGGTTAGGTGACTTCTACCAGAGGGTCAGATTCAGAGATGGTATTTTTCAGATCTGGAAATTATGGAGGCCATAGTTATTGGTATTCCAGATTATTCAGGTCTCCAGTATTGCTTCAATATTCAGATTTGTTTTTTTCCCTTCGGAATCCTGAAATTATTTGGGTCTGCTTTTCCCTATGGGGAATCTTTCTGGGACTGGCTAGCTATTTTCCAAGCACCAAAATTGCAGCAGAGCTGATGCTGCCTGTCCACTAAAGAACTCCAAGTTTTAAGAAAATTGGACCAAGGTGTCCTATTCTATGGGGCCCTGAACATGCTTCTCCTGCCATTCTCCATTGTTTCCTATGGAGAAAAAAATATCATGCTTTTTCTAGGGTAAAGAATGGCCAAACACACAAAAGCAAGCAATCACTGGCTAGGTCTCCCAATGCAAACAGAACCAACAAGCTCAACAGAACCAACATCAAAACATAGAACCCCCCGCAGAACCACAGGTGAATGTGGCAAACCTAGCACATCCACTGTCAAAGCAAATGAAGCAAGGGAAGGGACACTATTTCAAGCCCAATAGAACCAATGTCAAAAAACAGAAACCAAGCAGAACCCAGGGCCAATTTGGCAGGACAAACTCAACAGAACCAGTGTCAAACCTGAAAATCTCAGAAGAACCAACCTGGCAAGCTCCCCCTAACACATGATCCCATTTGCCTATGAGAGCTGCTTCTCCCCCTCCCCATCCTTTTGTTGCCTGGGGAACCTGCAGAAAGTACCCCCACCCCAATTTTGGCACTTTAAAATGCTGGCCCTGGATATTCCCAAATATTTCTGGGAATATTTGGGATTGGAATGCCCATATTGCTGAAATTCCTGAATACTGATCTGGATCCTGAACATACCAGAAAAATACCAATAAGTTATTTTTTGGATATATATCTCGACTGGATATATCTGAGTTCACAATCTTAGTTAGATTATGGTTTAGTGTACTATCCTCAACCCACCTTCTGTAGCTTTTCAAATAATTTTTAGGAAGAAAATTGTAAAATTAGGATTTGGGATTGTAGTAAAAGGAAGCAGAAGAGAAAGAAAGAACAGAAAACCCATCCAAGGCAGCATGCTTGGGATAACTGGTCCTACAATGGCTAATCAGGGATACAAATTGGCGAACAATGGTACAGGAAACTTTGTCATTCTGAGGTAGCTTTGTTAGGACACTTTTGTAATGCTATGACAGTCCTTTTCTGCAGTCAGCAGAAGTTGTTTGAGCTTCGATGTGTTATTTAATATAGTACTATATTCTTACCCCCAATGGCAATACATTTACTCATAAGCAAATCCCAGTCAGCAGAGGTTCTACAATTTTCCTTTTGTGCCCTGGTTTACAGCCTAATTATTTACTTCCTGGAGCCACTAATATTCTTAAATCAACAGTTAACCCTGGAGGTCCCTTCCAACTCTCTGATTCTCTGATTCCATGATTCTATGAATTATCACATTTCATACCTTAGGAGGGGAAGGGGCTTAACTCTTTTAACTTTGCAGTCAAATTGATTGCTCTTTTTAAAAATTGTAACAGTGCAACAAAAATAATAACAACGAAAATAAAAAATAAATGTGTGTGTATAATTCACAAGTGATTGCATACCTTAGGCATATTGTCATTTAGGCTCGAGCACCTTTTGTACCCATGTTCAGTATCTAACATATCCATTGATTCTAAAAGGTTACTGCCTTTTAAGCATTGATAGCTTGCCCACCACAGTTTAACGGGCTTTCCCTGTTTTAGTGTATAGGTGGTCCAATATCATAATGCATTCTGATGTACAAGATGTAAATAGATACAATATCAGGATAGCTCTTTTCTTTCAATGTTTAACATTGAGTGGGTTCTGATGATATGCTAACAGCCAACCTTCACAGAAAAAAAAATCTGCTAACATGAGTGATCTGGAACAATTTTGTATGTTACAGTGGAGATTGCCAAATAATTGCTCATGACCATATATGACCCTAAAGAATTTCATCTCCCCCCCACCCCGGTAGTCCTACCAAAAATATTTTCAAAGTGTAAATAGTAGATGTTTCATATTTGAAAGTTACCTCTGTTAGAGAATGTTGTGTATAATATCCAAATGTACATATATGCTTTACTTTAATGATACTGTTCATGTGGCCAATTCAGCCCTGAACAGTGTCACACTGAGTGTACATATATGCATGTAATACTGTAGTTGAATCCATACTCTCCTGTAACTGTGAAGCCCATTTGGCTAGATGGTACCCGTTTTATAGTGGAGGTAACATCTCCCAACTGTAGACCTTGTCCACCCAATAGAATGCCCTCTCTGGTCTAGAAAATGCATCTCATTTATACACATCCAATAGGTGGAAACATCTGCAAGTTCTGTGGACATACAGATCAAACCTTTCTTCTTGTCATAAGCCTCCTCTTCTTGTAAATGCCTCATTTCCAGGAAACAACCAAGCTGACTGGGCACATAATCTGAAGAGGGACGACTTTGAGCTGCTGTGCCGTAATGGTGAACGTCGGCCAGTTTCTGATTTCTGCAATTGCAGTTTGGGTGGAGCTCCCCCTCATGGAGTAGTAACACGTTCTGACAAAGCAGACCAAGTCCGCCGTGTGTTGGCTAACCAAGAGGTGAGATTGCAGATGGGGACTGACGGCTCATTCTAAACTACAGCAAATCAAGCAGGAGGTCCCAGAGTTCCCCCAAGGAAAACATGACTTCTTCTTTTGCATGAGTAACACATGAGACCAAGTGAGAAGCAGTTGAGTCATTTGAAAAGGGGAACAATGAAAAGAGTACTTCCATAACAAAGGAGTTGAATGTGATTGTTTGCTGTTTACATAGTGCAAATGTAACTTCAGCATGGTAGCTAACTGAATCCTGATTTAATTTTATTATTGTAGGCTCTCTATGGAGTCAACGGATCAGAGCAGAATATATTTCAGATGTTCCAGTCTGATAATTCCATGAAAAAAGATATCCTGTTCAAGGAGGGAACCCGCTATCTTGGAAAAGTCAAAAAGGGAACAACCTACGAAGAGTTTCTGAGCTTTGACTATGTGGCTGCTATTAGGTCAATCAACAAGATCTCACCTTCAGGTACCAATCTATCATCCTTATATGAATTGTCAGGAAGCTTCATGTGCATGAATTATACTGCAAATTATGGAGTAGAGGCGATTCTGCCTATCACAATGCCCAGGGGGTATAAAGGAAACCATCTGCTTCCTTGTTACTTCATCTTTCTTTAAATATCTTATGTGATGGGCAGAAGATTCATATTATCAGGGGCTGTTAAGTGATGTTTTTGTGTGTGAGTGATGGTTTAACAACTCCATAAATTGGTTTCTGGCAATCAGTCCACAAAAATGTTTGCCCTACCACATTTTAGATCATTTTTGCAAAGTGGGATTACCAAGGAAGTGGTAGATTGTGATCCTGGCCTGTTTTTTGGAGCCTTTCCATGACCACTCATTCTGCAGCTCCACTGAAAAATACTGAGAGCATTAAATGTGCTGCCTCCCTTCCTCCACCACAATAATAACCCTCTTTCAAACACAGGTGTGCCAAATCTTTTTTTTTTTAAGTGCAAACGTCATGTTTATTTCTTTTTTTTAATACAAAATTTCCCCTTTTCCCCCCCTTTCCCCCCCCCCATGGACCAATCCATAATATCATATTTTCATATTTTCAGCCATGAGCATAGCCTTTTTAATTTTAGTAGTCTCTTCGTTGGCTTCTCCTCTTTTCACCCAATTAATGTATGGATTCCACTTAGTCCTCAGTTCCATTTCTTCTGTTTCTCCCATCATCTGTTGTTTTAAGTATCCCAATACATCTGTTTGCACATATTCAAACACATAATTATTCCACCTGTCCATAGTCCACTTTGTTTTATCTTTCCATCCAAAAGCTATAACTGCATGAGCCGCTAATATCATCGCTTTAAACATCTCTTGTTCACTCTTTTCTACCTTCTCACAACCCATTATTCCCATAAACATCAGGTCTACAGTTACTTGAAGTCTAATCTTAAACAATTCTCTAATTTTACTAAGTATTTTGTTCCAAAATTCTATTACCCTTGGGCACTCCCACCGCAAATGTGAGAACCACCCCTCTTTTGCACACAGGTGTGCCAAATGCCTATTTTCTCTCCATTCAATTCTTGGGTGCCCTTTTGGGTTCTTCAAAGAGAAAGCAAACAAAATCCAATTGGCACAGTGACTCTTGTTAACAGAATTTGCATTATGAAAAGCATTTAAACTAAGGAACTACAAGGAAACACATTGATTAATGAAGAGCCACAGAATGGTAATAATGGTTTTTACTGGCCCAGTATAGATGAGTGGCTCTTAAATCATTCCCACAGAACTTGGAATATAAGTATTTAATTCCCCCCCCCCCTAATTTGAAGAAGTTTGGGATGTTGTATAATTAAACCATCTGGCTATAGAAACACTGTCCCCACCATTGTCATACACAACTCACACTTGGCCTCTGTCCTGATCTAGGCCATTGAGGGTCATCTGGTTGGCTGCTGTAGACAATAGGATACCAGTGTAGATGCTGTTGTGTTTCTTAACTCAAATTATTCTGAATGAGGTTAGAGTTGCCACTGTTCAAAAAAGCCTTCATAACCATGGGGCAACAATTTCTAGGGCATACACTTGTCTTAAAGAACATGCACAGCTGATATATGCATTTATTTACTTTGGTCTTCTGATGCTAAACTTTTTTTGTTGCTGTTCTTCTATTTCAGCCCTTGTTGAAGCCTGCACCTTCCATCACCGTGGCTGCAGCTCCTCATAATGAAAACAAAACAAAACACACCAACAACTGAGAAGCTTCATTCCTTTCACTGTGAACTTGGGGATCTGTCCAGCACTCTTTTTTCCCGTTAACATTGCAAAAGAAAAAAAAATGTTCAGGCTTCTGGCTTTATAACTCCATGGTGTTGTAGTGAAAAATAAATAACATTAACTCTCACCATTTAATTATTTCTGTTTGCTATAATTAATGATTCATTTAGTATTGCCTTCTTGCAGTAGCATTTTGCATACATTCCAATATTAACAAAACAGAAAATGATCACCAAGACCCAAAGAACTGAAGGAAATGGAGTTTTTCTTAAGAATGATCCTGAGTCTGATTAAGGACTAAACAAAGTGAGTGTATTCAGAAATCACAAATTTGGTAAACGACTGAGAGACAGGCTTATTTCTATCTAGGGTCCATAACTAACAGGGTAACATGCGGCCTGTTACTCCTCTCTTTCACTGTAACAAGAAGGAAGAGGAGGGGTGCATTATAGGAACGAACAAGAACACAGGAAGAGAAGGGAGAAGGATCACAATCTTTCTATCTATCCAACTCTCACACTTGCTGCCCCCTGCTGATCTTCCTTTCTTTAATCAATCTTTGTGCACTAGACATTGTATTTCCAACACCCCTTCTCAAGGTCTAGCATACAAAGTCTACAAGATTAAGGTTCTGGCATAGACCTTTAAACTTGTCTTTTGGGAGAGGCTTTGTAAGTATATCTGCAATCATTTTCTCTGTGCAGCAATATTTCAACTCAACAAGCCCTCCCTCTTGCATATTTCTTATTATGTCTTCCCATGTGGAAGGCTCCGATACAGTCTCTGTTCTAGCCAAATAGGAAAGTCTGTTTGGTGGAATCCCTTTGGTTGTTCTGCCTGCCTGCTGATGCTTGACTCTTCGGCTTCTGTAGCCCCTTCTGACTCTGTGGCCCCTTCTGGCTCTTCATTTGTGTCAGGATCGTGGTCCATAATGTAGAATTTTGTTGTTTGTAGGTGCTGTTCTTCATCTTCCTTTGGCAGTGCTTGGTCACTCACATCTTCTTTCTTTCTTTCATCAACTTAAACAGCATGGCAAATTTTTATTGTTTCAGTCTTTGGATTGAGGACCCTCTACTTCCTTGTGCATATCCCACAATAATTCCTTCTTCTGCTCTCAGATCCATCTTGGACCTCTTTTCTTTAGGAACATAGCTGTAGGCTTTTGATCCAAAAACCTTAATGTGATTGACATTGGGTTTGTATCCAAACCATAGCTCAAAAGGAGTACTGCTTGCACCTTTGGTAGGCAGTCTGTTTTGCAAATAGGTAGCAGTATTTATTGCTTCTCCCCAAAATTTCTCAGGTAATCTTGCTTCAAAAAGCATGAATCTGCTCATTTCAGTGAGAGAGCGATTCTTTCTCTCTGCCACTGCGTTCATCTCTGGGGTGAAAGGCACTGTGACTTGATGCTGGATCCCCTGCTCAGACATGTAGTTCTTCATTTTATGTCCTACGTATTCACCTCCATTGTCAGTGCGTAGTACTAGTGGTTTTCTCTGGTATCTATTACTAACCAGTGCCACATACATTTTAAACTTTTCAAACATTTGACTTTTCTCTCTGATCAAGTAAGTCATGGTATACTTGGAGTATTCATCAATGAAGGTGAAAATATATCTGTTGCCACTAGGTGTCGCAATTTTCATTGGGCCACATAAGTCACTATGAACCAAGTCCAGTGGTTTTCTTGCTTCATTTTTCTCAGTTCTTTTGCCCTTGAAACTTGGTCGTGTTGCCTTGTTTTTAATGCAGCATACACGTTTTTCTTCAAAAGCACATTTTGTAAATTTAATCCCTTTTGTTAAGTCATTGCTTTGCAGCTGGTTTATTGCATTTGCATCACGATGACCAAAACGTCGGTGCCAAATTCATGAACAATCTCTCTGCTTGCAACTTTCCTTTGCATTGGCAAAGCTTGCTACTTGCTCGCATGTTTCCAGAACATACAGTCCATCTTTTTTTTTAGCTATTGCAATTATTTCTTTGTCCTTTTCAATAACACATTCTTTTCCAAAAGACACATTCATGCCTTTTTCAGTAAGAACACTCACATAAATCAGGTTAAAGGCTGGCACATAAAAACACTTTGTTATTAGGATTTCTTGAATTTCTTCATTTGGAAGTTTGCATCTTAAAATCCCTGACCCAACACCTGCTATTTCTACAGTCCTGCCATCAGCAACATGCAGTAGCTCCCTTTTTTCTTCCTTTAATATTTCAAAGAAGTTTTTGTTTCCTGTCATGTGTGCAGTATATGCAGAATCTATATGCCATACTTGATTACTGGATTCTTTCTCTACCAGCACAAAACATTTCTTTGGAGGTTTTGATTTCTCATATGAGAAATTCCCCTTTTCTTCTTCTTTCTTGGAGAAATTATTTCCTTGTTTAAAGAAAGGACAATTTATTTTAATACGTCCACGCTTCCAACACTGATGGCATATGATTTCAGTTTTCTTTTTTAATTTTACAGCACTCATTGCTGTAAATTTACAGCACTCACAATCTTTCAGTTCACACCCCCTGTCTGAGTTCTTAAACTCCTTGTATCTATTATACTCTTCCAGCATACTTATTGCTTGATTCAAGGTTAAGTCTTTCTTAGTTTCAACTTGGTTTATAAAATTTTCATACTCTGGGCGCAGACTTAACAACAGTATTATCAAATCCTCATCAAGAAAGTCTTTTCCAGCTGAGCGGAGCTGCTGCACTAAATTCAGAAAATTTTTCAGATGTGCACGCAAGCTGATCATTTCTCATTCTGATGGAGAATAACTTTCTTTGCAAAAACATTCTACTTTTCAGAGAGGTATCTGTATAAAGTTTCTGAACTTCTTCCCAGATTTCTTTAGCTTTATCAAAATGAATCACCCTCAAAATGTCCCTGTCTTCCAAACCTTTGAACAGGACTCCTTTTGCTTTGTCATTATGCTCGTCCCACATGCGTTGCTTTTCTACCTCGGCATCTGGTCTTGGATCCTTTATCGCACTCCAGTTTCCCAGCTCCATGAGGTGAGTCTGCATATGGGCTTTCCAAATTAAGTAGTTCTGTTCATTCAGTCTTTCTATCACAGCAGCATGCTGATTATTGTAGGCGGCTATCTTGCCTCTCATGAGCCCTTTCTTTTACTCAGAGATCAATCCACAACCATCCTCTGCTACCATGAAGGAAATTGAGTTTTTCTTAAGAATGATCCTGAGTCTGATTAAGGACTAAACAAAGTGAGTGTATTCAGAAATCACAAACTTGGTAAACGACTGAGAGACAGGCTTATTTCTATCTAGGGTCCATAACTAACAGGGTAACATGCGGCCTGTTACTCCTCTCTTTCACTGTAACAAGAAGGAAGAGGAGGGGTGCATTATAGGAACAAACAAGAACACAGGAAGAGAAGGGAGAAGGATCACAACCTTTCTATCTATCCAACTCTCACACTTGCTGCCCCCTGCTGATCTTCCTTTCTTTAATCAATCTTTGTGCACTAGACATTGTATTTCCAAAAAGAACTACTTCAGATCTTGGGTATGCCTAGTGCAACTTTTGACTCTTCTCCCCAATGGGGATCCAGAACAGCTTATGTAATTCTCCTCTCCTCCATTTTATCCTCACAAACAACCCTGTGATGCAGGTTAGGCTGAGAGTATGTGACTGGCCCAAGGTCACCCAGCAAACTTCCATGGAATTCGAACCTGGTTCTTTCAGATCCCAGTCCAGCACTAACCACTACACGAAACTGGCTATTTGGGGCTGGTGCCTGGTGATTGTGGAGTTTGCGGAGGGGCAGGGAAGAAGAAGGAGAAGGAGAAGAAAAGTTGGTTTTTATACCCCGCTTTTCTCTACCAGGTCCTAGTCTGACACTCTAACCACCATGTTGGCTTACTATACCCTCACCAGAATTATATTAAAACCATTAATACACTGAAGGCACAGAGTATGAAGTTCTACAAGGAATAGAACTGTCTCTGGGTTCAATATACTAAGTTTGCAGATCACAAATATTTTAAATAAATTAATATTTCAGATGCCACACAACTTTTTAAGTAGAGCTAATGGCAGAGATAATGCACCTGATTCAGAAATAGTGCTGAATTTAAGGCCTAACTTACACATGCAGCAGAATAAGGTGGTAAAATGGATGGTACTACTTCAGATTGTAGGTGGACTTTTGAATTGTTCCTTATATAAAATATTTCTGTGCATAAGACTAGCATAGAAGGCTGACTTCGAACTCTTCTTCCTAAGGTATTAGCTTTCTACTTTGCTGGGCTTATTCTTTACATGGAGAAACCTTTGAAAATCGGCACCATCTTCTATGTCTACTCAGGATTCCAACAGTTTATTTGTTACTACATTTAGAATAATGGAGTTGGAAGGGGCCATATAGGCCATCTAGTCCAACCCTCTGCTCAATGGAGGATCAGCCTACAGCATCCCTGACAAGTGTTCGTCCAGCTGCTGCTTGAAGTCTGCCAGTAAAGGGGAGCTCAACACCGCCCTAGGAAGCCAATTCCACCGCTGAACAACTCTTACTGTAATTTCCCCCCCCTAATGTCCAGCTATTTCCTTTCCACCCGTAATTTATACACATTATTGCAAATCCTATCCTCTGCTGCGGACAGGAACAGCTCCCTCTAAGTGACAGTCTCCTCTAAGTGACAGCCTTTCACATACTTAAAGAGAGCAGCCATGTCCCCCCTCAACCTCCTCTTTTCCAGACTGAACATTCCCAAGTTCCTCATCCTTTCCTTGTAGGGCTGATCATCCTCATCGCTCTCCTCTGCACCTGCTCCATTCTGTCCACGCCCTTTTCGAAGTGAGGCCTCCAGAACTGCACACGGTTCTCCAGGTGCAGCCTGAGCAATGCGGTGTACAGTAGGACTATGACATCTTGCGGTTTGGATGTTATGCCCTTGTTGATACACCCCAAAACTGCATTCGCCATTTTTGCCGCTGCATCACAGTGACTGCTCATATTCAGCGTATAGTCCACCCGTATCCCAAGATCTTGTTCACACACACACTGCTATCCAGAAGTGTATCTCCCATCAAGTATGCATGCTTCTCATCTTTGTTATCCAGTTGTAGAACTCTGCGTGTATCCTTGTTGAATTGATGGAAGGTGCTTTGGGTACCCATTATAGAAAAGGTGTGGCATAAATGAAATAAATAAATATGGGTAAAAATCTGCTAGGCAGATAAAAAAGGTAGGTTTGTTGATGGGTGATAAGGACAGAAGGCAGTAGGGAAAGTTGTGGATATGGTGGCTGACAGGAAGAGGGAAAGAGGAAATTTGCAGATCACTGCAAATGGTGAATACTCGGTGGCACGGGTCTACTACCTTACAGTGGGGGGAAAAAGCCCTCCACATTTAATGACTATAACGATGGCATGGTGGTAGTCAAAACATGCTGGACATTTTATCATGTGATTAAGTGGGATTACTTTGTTTCATTGGGTACACCCCAAGACCTAGGTTAGCTCAATCACATCAGATCTTGGCTGCTAAGCAGGGTCAGCCCTAGTTAGTATATGGATGGGAGACCACTGAGGAAGTCCATGTGCACTATGCAGAGGCAGGCAATGGCAAACCACCTTGGTCCTCCCCAAGGGTGTTCCTGGGGCCACAGCTTACAGCGCACTGTGGGGCTCTTTGGACTGTCAGCTGTTGAGCAGCGAGAGGGGGGGGAAGAGGCTGGCTGCTCCCAACGGCAGAGCATGCATGCGGGAGCCGATCAGGCTTCGGGGGGGCCTTTTGTGGACTCTGGGGGGGAGGGCATGGAGACTGGGGTCCAGTCGTGCGGGGCTCCGTGCGCTGCCGTGTGTGTGTGTGTGGGGGAGGCTGGGGCCCAATCACGCGGGGCCAGCGAACGCGGGTGTGTGTGTGTGTGAGGGGGGAAGGCACTTTCTAAGTCCATTTTGCCATGGTTCTGCCTCTGTGGCTAGGCTTTGGCTGTTAAGGACCATCTGAGCTGGTACAGAACAGTTACTGTCTGATGGAGTAAGTCTCTCTGAAATTAGAGGGAGTTCCTTCTAAGTGAACATGTGTGTTAGGGCTGCTAATCTTCCTATTTCTGCCTGCTTCTCCCCCCTCACCCCCAATTGTCCAAATATAGCTCCTGAAATACTTCAGTCCTGCATATGCCAGTGAGGGTTTCTCCACAGGTCACAATGAGGCAAGCAACTGCAATTGTCCACAATGCTACGTGTCATCACACATCATAATAGTGCACACTGGAAAAGCTCATGATTTCTGAGTACAGCTTAGTGTCCTTCAGGCACTCAGAGAGAGCTGCATCTCCTCTCTCTTTCTCTTAAAGGCAATCTCTTTAGGATTGCCCATGTGCTCACTTTCTGTTTTTTTTTCCATTTCTTCCACGATCCTTTTCAATACATTCATCCTCTTGTCATCATATCCCATTATGGTAAATATAACATCCTATGGTAAGTATAAGATATCTTCTTGCCTATTATTTAACAGGATACAAACAGGTACACTGTACCAGTTAGTAAACTTTCAATTCTTCTAGTGTCCACCTGTGTTCATGGTGTGAAAATTCTCCTTGCCTGAATTAGTTTTTAAAACCCCTCGATGCATCCATTTTGCAAAATGTTAGTGAACTGCTTTGTGTCTTTTCATGCCTGTTTTGCACCACCATGTACTGTTTTTCCACATGGTTGTAATGTCTCCTGGTTCTTAAATTATCTTCAGAGGGGGGTTATCATCAAAGGATTATCTACTAATAGTTAACATTCACCGAGAAACATCAGGTGACATTCTCAGTCATCAACATAACAAAGGAATGGACACTCAGAATAACTGAGGTTGTAGGAAAAATAGCTACTTCTAAACTTCATTTCCATGAACATCAGGTGTCAGTACTTCTGACAGTTTGCCAGACACATTTTGGTACCCAATGTAAAAATTAATTTGAATAAGCAAAATTTCAACCAAACCAGCAAACCTGTACAAATCTTCTGCATCCCTATTTGTCTATTATTGAATGGATCACCAGTCCTCCACTGATCCCCCCCCCCAAACACACACCATTGGACCTATAAACCACCTCTGTTTATAGAAGAAGATGATCAATTACATCCTTGGATTATCCAAGAAGACATTTGGTAAATAGCTTTCATTTGTATAGGTTAAATATGGTCCATATCTCTTTCTGTTCATTCCTTTAAAGCCTCCCTATCATTCTACTTGGCAGTTACAACTTCGTTTTTTTCATCTTAGGTTCAAGAACCATAAGGCAGCAATAAGACAGTGTAAGAATCGTGGATGTTATGACAAAGGTCTATTTGTTTTACAAGTATTCTTATGATGGATCAATACTTTTCTGACACCTTTAAAGTTGGGGAGTCTCTAAGACTGTCACAAGGATCTTTTGTCCCTTTCAGGTCCACATTCTGGCAATAGCTTTGGAGGCTCTTGGGATTTAGACTGGTATTTAGATGTGTTTTGACCCCCTTGTAAGTATGCTACACTTTTCTTATTCCATTATGGTGGTGCCTTGTCAAAGCCATTTCCACTGGCAATGGCATAGTCCTGCTGCCTTTCTTAACCTACTCATTCATCTTTTCAAAGCCATGCACCATTCCAAGATCAAAGTCATACTGAAGATCCAGAGGGAAAACAGGGATGGAGGGAGCAGAAGACCCGGATTTGGCAACTACAGTCCAGTACAATACACATGCCGCAAGAAGGATAGCTGTAGCTATGGACAGGACCAAACCCCTTGTTGAGAGCTCTAGACAAAGCAAATCTTGTCCCCCATTGTCACTCTGTGGCATTGTCAGTCAGAGACGTCACATAACCACCGTCATTCTTGGCCTTCCCATTTGACACTGATGGATCTCTGCCTTTTTCAGGTCTGTGTCTGGGGTCAGCAACCCCGCACTCACCTTGAGAGCTGGAACAGGCCCTGGGCCACTCCTGCCAAGCAGTCCAATGGGAGTATTGGCAGCAGGGCTGGCAACAAATGAGACTCAGCCAGCCTGCTGCGGAGCCAGGAAAGTCCAGGGAGGCCAGGTGAGGCAGTGATGATGGAGCAGCTGATGAGAAAAACAAGGCCGGTCTTGGTGCGGCAGCAGACAGGCCTAGTGCTGTGTGAACGTACAAAATTCTTCTGCATCTGTATTTGTCTATTGTTGAATGGATCCCTAATCCTCCACTGATCCCCCCCACAGTTGGACCTATACACCTTCTCCTATGTTTATAGAAGATGATATCAATTACAGCCTTGGATTATCCAAGAAGTCGTTTGGTAAATAAGTTTCATTCATATAGGATGAATATGGTCCATATCTCTTTCTATTTATTCCTCCAGTTCCTCTCTATCATTTTACTTGGCAGTTACATCTTTAGTCCCCCCCCGCCCATATTAAGACAGCAATGAAAGGGTTTGGTTGCATTATTACAAGTTTTCTTATAATGGATCAATACCATTCTGACTCTTTAAAGTCTCTAAAATGTCACAAGGATCTCTTGTCCCTTTTAGGTCCACATTCTGACAATAGCTTTGGAGAACTGAGTCAGCTGGGCTGGGAGAAGAAGCACGGGTCAGAGCTGCTGGCAAGGAAGACATTTGGTCAGTTCTGCAAGTTTCAGGTTAGATCAGCATACCAAGAAAATCCTAGGGTGAAGGAATCCACTTGGAAGGTGATGATGAATGCTCAAGGCCCATTTCCACTCACCTGCAGGAATGCTCCATGTTTGTTTTCCTCCCTGAGGACAACATGGACTTCACTTGTCAAAAGTATAAGACTATTGGGCTCTTAGAAGATATGGAGCCTGAAGGAATGGACTGCTACCCTTCATGAGATCAAGGAAGGGGAGGATTTGATTAACAGAAGCCATGAGGCTCTGCAAAGAGGTAGGGAGGCTGGTCAAAGAGACAGCAGAGTGGTTGACTGCCCTAATGAACCTTCTCTGAGTGCTACAACATGGACCTGAAAGCGTTGAGTGAGACGGCACTTAGTGTCGTTGGAACTCGGGAATTGATTCCAGGCCCTTGCAGTGGTGACAGAGACGGAAACACTGGCAGAGGAAGAACCACAAGGACCAGAAAGACAGAGTGAGGAGGGCATGGGCATATGAAGAAATGGCACTGGAGGGGAAAGGAGAGTGTTGGTTTCTGCTGAGGGGTATGGAGTACCATGTATTGAGGCCTGACCCCTAGCCTAAAAGGTGTGTTGTTTACTAGAGGCAAAGATTAAAGATATTGCAGACCAGATGCCAAAACTGATCAAACTTACAGATCATTACCCATTTGTGATGTCCATGTGGGAACGAATGACATGGCGTGAACACCATCACAAGCATCAAGGCTGACCATGAAGTTCTCGTGAGGAAACTGAAGGGAATGGGAGCATAGGTGGTGTTCTCTTTGATCCCTCCTGTCAAAGGAAGAGGAATGTGATGGGAACAGAAGAGGTGAACCTCTGGCTGCGTTGGTGGTGCCGGCAGGAGTGATTTGGATTCTGGGACCATGGGCTAGTTTTTCTGGAAGATGGCCTACGAGCAATAGCATGAAATGGACTTCACCTGTCAAGGTCGGGGAAGAATGTATTTGGCAGAAATCTGTGGAGATTAATCAGGAAAGCTTTAAATTGACATCACAAGGGGAAGGAGACAACCAACATAGGGATTTCAATGAAGGAGAGCAAACAGCAGAGGCCCACCTGGAAGGGCCTGATCAAATGGAGCCGAAAGTGCAGGGCTTCAGGTGCCTATGTACCAAAGCCAAAGCTTGGGCAGTAAAGAAGGAAAAACTTGAGCTGCTAATGCAGCAGGTTTTACAGAGACTTGGTGGGATGATTCCCTTGACTGCAATGTAGTAGAGGATGGGTATGAGTTGTTCAAGAAAAATATGAAAAGGTCGAAGAGGAGGTGGAATGGCTCTGTATGTGAGGAGAAGATTTGCTTGTCAGGAAATACTGGAGGAGGCAAGTGACAGCCCAGTGGAAATCATCTGGGCAAGGATAAGGGAAGGAAGGCCAAACAATATTGTGGTTGGAGTCTGCTATGGACCTCCTGACCAGACTGAGGAGATGGCTGCTGCCTTCCTTGAGCTGCTTTACAGTATATCCAAACAACATGACCTTGTAAGCCTGCTGCCGGGTGCTCAACTGGATAGGTGGCAGCTGGGCACACCACAGAGACTGTCAGCCTCTTTGAGGCCAGGAGGCATGGAAACAGTGGAAAAGTGTGGCAGCCCCACGGAGACCATGTTACAGTAGTCAACATGGAGGTTGTAGGAGCATGGACCAGCATGGCTAGGTTGGTACCCTCTAAACAAGGAACCCGTTTACAAGCCAGATGTAAAGGAAAGAAGGCATTCTTTCTGACTAGCCTCGGTCTTCCCTTCTGTGGGTCCTGACCTTAGTGACTCTGTGGTCTGGCCTCAGTGGGTTCTGCTGTGTCATTTCCAATCTTCTGGTTACCTGGTAGAATTCAGACTCCTCTGTCCTGCCTGACCCACCATGTGCCTGCATGTCTGATGACTGGAGATGCTCAAACACTGGCCAGTTCAGCTCACTCCTTATTTGCCTATGATCAGGCAGCCAATTAATCAACGGGCTCTTTGGCTGTTCACAGCCTGTTCATGGATATTTGCAGGAAGATGCTGCCAGTAGTCATCAGCTGGGGGTTAGCTTCTCAGCTCCTACCTGGGAAATTTTGTTCTATACCAAGCAAAAAAAAATGTAGGAGGGGAGAAACTGGAGCTGACCCCCAGCTGATCCACTAGAAGTTGGGTTCTTCTGATCTTCCATCCTGGAAACTTTGCTTCTTCCCAAGCTTGCTGCAATACAGCAGAGGGGGTTGATGTTTCTCCTCTCCCTTTTGTAATGCAAACGTTAAAAGCATTGCTTCTGTCCTGGTCCAGTTTGGCAGAGAGGGAAGAGAAACAAGCTCTTTCTCTCTCTTTTTTGCAATGCAGAGATCCAAAGAATTGCTTCTGACCCTGCCCAGCTTAGAAAGGAGGGAAGAGCTCCCTTTTGCAACTTCACCATGTAGCTATTTTTCTTATCAGCAGATAAGAACCCCCACTCCTAACAGATACCCTGATCAGCTGTGAGTCAGCTTCTGACACAAAAGCAATTACAAACTGAGCATTCAGCAGCTGTTCAAGTTGCTTGTTGTAATTCAAAAATATCTCTGATCAGTTCACAGTCTGATTGTGTTGAACAAGTTAATTCCACCTGTTGAACAGGTTCACAGAGAAGTTCACGACATCCTGACTGACAACTGCTTGACTGGGGTAAGTAACAGGCCTTGCAGCAGACCTTCACCTTGCTGGGATTTCCCTGCTGTTCATGCTTTTGCTCCAGCCAACATTAAAGTGCATGTGGCCAAGAAGAGAGGACATGTGCCACTGAAGGTATGAGCATTATGTATTCTCTGTCCATCCTCTTTAATTCTCATGCAACACAGGAAGTCTCATAGTCTCATTCTTCTTGTCAGATCCAAAATGCAGAAGAGGACAAGGGAGTTGTGGAGGGATATTAGATTTCAGGATCCCCTTGACATGACAAGAACCAGTGGTGGTAAATATCATTACAATTCCCTCTGAAGAGCCAGGTGCATTCCATGTGAAGGTATGAAATGGCATGCCCACATTATGGAAGAGCAGCAAGTGTGGTGGAGGTGATCAGGGATGGGAGGCTGTCCTTGCAGCCACACCCCAGTTTCCCGGTCATTTTTCCTTTGCTATATCTTAAAGACAAAAGTCCTGGGAGCCCTACGAGTTATGCTTGGAATGAGCACGATATAGGGTGGAGGCTCCCCTGGGTTGTCAGCTCTGGGTTGGGAAATTCATGGCGATTTTGGGGTTGGAGCCTTAGGGCGAAGTTTGGGGAGAGACTTCAATGGAGTATAATGCCATATAGTCCACCTTCCAAAACAACCATTTTCTCCAGGAGAACTGATCTCTGTTGCCAGGAGATCAGTTGTAATAGTGGGAAATTTCCAGCCATCACCTGGAGATTGCCAACCCTAAGGCTACCCCAAATGCAAAGGTATCCCATTGGCCACACAGAGCAAAATATCTGTGCACAACCACCACCATCCCCGATCTCACATTAGTCCTTTTCCTTTTATGTGCAGGTTCCAATTCAAGGCAAGAATGGGGAGAGTGCCAATAGAGGACAATGGAAAACGACACCTATCCTGACTCAACAACAGGCCTCTTGTTTGCACACACACAGTTTGCCCTTGGCATCCAGTTTTCTGTATAGAAAGCACGGAGAAGCATTCAGACATGATTTACTCTTTCTGTGAAAACTAGGAATACCTGACAAATAGGGATGCTACAGAAGATTGTGGTCGCACTGTTTTGGTTTGAAAATCCTAGTTTCTGCTGTGGATTTTCCCCACTTGGGACAAAGCTTCAGCCATCTTTCTTCCTGACCCTTGGTAATCACCCAGGTGCATCTATTTGAATGTTGTTAGAACAAATAAAATGTGTTGGGTGGAGCCAGGCCCATCCAGAACACCCAAAAGGCAGGAATTATATATAAAAAAGTGATCAGGAATGTATACACTTGATCATCTTTACCCACAAGGCATAGTCTCTCTTGACTAGATTGCATCCAGTCAAGCTGAAAGAATGCCCCACCCACCATTTAACCAGACAGTGCAGGCTTAGCTGGTTGCCTGAATTGGAGCCGAGAAGGAATTTTTCCTTGTTGAACCCCCAATTGGCAATGAGGGGAAACTGGGTTTTTGCCTTCTCTGCACTGCCTTCATCATGCGTTGCTGCCTCTGGGCCTGCAGCTCACGTTGAGTTAAATTGTGGGGGACATAAGGCTGGCCCCTCTAAAAAACACCATATTCAATAAAGTCATGACCATTGTTTAAACATATATATTGTTGTCTTGTTCTCTTTTTTGGTCAGAGGCAAGTTTTTCAGTGCTTAGGTTTCCATTGGGGCGAAGGCCTAACTCACCAGGAACAGAACTGGGTTGAAATGTCTTGAGGGGGTAGAATGGGCTGTACCACTACAGACGGTGTGTGGGGATTGTCATTTATTAATGCGGCCTGGGTATTGAAAAAAATCCGTTTAAATAGATATCTGCCACATGAAGAAGAAAGCTTCTGTCCCAGCCATCTTTGTTCTGTACTAATTTTCTGTGTGAAGGGATTTTGGATACATAAGGGACCATTCAACAGTGGGATTTCCACCTGAAATACCACAGACTGTTCTTCCACCTCCAAATTTTAGAATGTCCTTACACACCATCTTCTGTTACACACAGAGATCTGTTGAAATCAATGAAACAGTCTTCTTTGAGACAATAATCCTAACATGGTGGAAATGTCCTCAAGTCACAGCTGACTTATGGAGGCCCCACAGGGTTTTCAAGGCAGAGATGAACAGAGACTGTTTGTCATTGTCTACCTTTGCATAGCAACCCTGAACTTCCTTGGTAGTCTCCCATTCAAGTACCAACCAGGCTGACCCCGCTTAGCTTCTGAGGTCTGATGAGTAGGGTTGCCAGGTCCATTTTCACCATTGGCAGGAGGTTTTTGGGGCAGATCCTGAGGAGGGCAGGGTTTGGGGAAGGGAGGGACTCCAATGCCATAGAGTCCAATTGCCAAAGCAGCCATTTTCTCCAGGTGAACTGATCTCTATTGGCTGGAGATCAGTTGTAATAGCAGGAGACCTTCTGCTATTACCTGGAGGTTGGCAACCCTACTGATGAGATTGGGATAGCTGGACCATCCAGGCCCAGGGCAACATAGTTACTTGGAAACAAGTTCCTCTGGATAGGGTGGGATGTACTTCTAAACATGTGTAGAACCTACTTTTTGCTTCTGCTTACTAACGGTCATGGTTTTAAACCAAAGCCTACTGAAAGAAACAGAATTTCCCCCACTAACTCACTACTGGGAAAATCTCAGTATTCTCTGCGACTTGAAGCTTAATGGGACTTTGACCCTATGTAGTTAATAGTAATCTCTTGACAATGTTATCATTGCCATCATTAATAGCACTTGATTACATAGGATAAAGACTACTGCATCTGGTTATAATTAGTTATCTAATTAACTAATATAATATTATTTTATGGTTGATTATTAGCGTAGACCACATGTTGAGAGGTCTTGTTGCTGAGGTCAGGCTGAAATGGTCCCTAACGATTACAGGTTTGATCCAGCCTACTTTTTTGCTCAGCCAATCCCCCTACTTACTACAGAACCTGTCCCACATGGCTTTTGTAGATGGAGGTGTCCCATGATTAGTACAGCCAACCTCCAGATAGTGGCTGGAGATCTGTGATTACAACTGATCTTCAGCTGAGAGAGATCATTTGCCTGGAGAAAATGGCCACTTTGGCAATTGGACTCTATGACATTGAAGTCCCTCCCCCCCCAAACCCTGCCCTCCTCAGGCTCCACCCACAAAATTTCCAGGTTCAACGCCCCGGTCTAGTCATTCAAACTGCTCCTTTCCAACTCACACAGAACTTCACTATTCCGTTTTCGCTTGTAGATCAGGACTAGGGTACTTTATCAGGTTCCTGCAGAAGACAGGTGGGCTAAAACATCTATTCATTAACAAGGAGATACACGGATAGGAGCAGGGCCGGATTTAGGTTTGATGAGGCCCTAAGCTATTGAAGGTAATGGGGCCCTTTATATATCCAGCTGTCCTTTGTCAACAACAAATTGTCGCTGTTTTTTGTGTTGAATATATGCGATATGGTAATTTATGGATCTAATAGGTATCTAAAGCCATTTGCACATAATAAAATATGTATTTTATCAAAGTAATTGTTGAACTGAAATACAGTTAGGGCCCATTACTTACATCATAGGAGCCTACACAACACAAAACACTGTTGCTGTACGTAGGTTTAATTTTATTTGTTTTTTAGCTTATATTTTGGAAATGTACATCCAGTTTTTTTTTCCCTTTAAATTTTTGGGGGAGGCCCAAGAGAGTGGGGCTCTAAGCTATAGCTTGTTGACCTTATACCTAAATCCGGCACTGGATAGGAGCAGCTGGTTTCAGAACTACTAGGCAGGGACTCCCACGAGACTGAACCCACTCACACCAACGGGCGCGCGCGTGAGCGGACCGCTCCACTGTCGTAGACGTCGCCAACGGACCACAAGAACGAACACTACAGCTCCCATGAAGCCCCCGTCAGAAGACTGCAAATCCCAGCAGCCACTGCGCACAATTGGCACGCAGACCGGAAGGGGCGACTCCCGCAAAGGACACGTCTCCCGCCGCGTCGCGCGTCGCAGCGGGCTGCCGGAAGCGATGGAAGCCGCCGAAGTGACAGCCGCGCGAGAAGCGGCGCCTCCTCCGCTGGACGCGCCGCTGCTCGTGGCGGACTTGGTGCCGCTGTCGGTGCTGGTGGCGCTGGTCGTCGTGGCCCTCAGTCTGCGTGAGTCTCGGCGCTGCCTGGCGCGTCGGGCTTCGTCAGGCCGGAGGGGGGAGGGGGGAGTCGCGGCTGACGGGAGAGCCCTGAGCGGTCTCTTTAGCAGCGGCGTGACAGGTAGGCAGGCAGGCATCCTGCAGGTGCGGCTTCTCCCATCGCCTTCGTGCTAAGGGAAAAGAGCCGCCTGTTTGGTAGCTGACTATCTCGCTCTGCTAGCCAAGGCGCAGAGTCGCTTCTGGCCAGAAGGCAGGAATCTGCTTCCCTCGTTTTGCTCCCTATTCAGAGTATATGTGTGTGTGTGTGTGTTAAGTGCCGTCAAGTGGCTTCTGATTCATGGCGACCCTATGAATGAAAGACCTCCAAAATGTCCTGTCTTTGACAGCCTTGCTCACATCTTGCAAATTGAAGGCTGTGGCTTCTTTTATTGAGTCCATCCATCCCTTGTTGGGTCTTCCTCTTTTCCTGCTGCCCTCAACTTTTCCTAGCATGACTGTCTTTTCCAGTGACTCTTGTCATCTCATGACGTGACCAAAATATGATAGCCTCAGTTTAGTCATTTTAGCTTCTAGGGTCAGTTCAGGTTTGATTTGATGTAGAACCCACTGATTTGTCTTTTTGGGCAGTCCACGGAATCCGCAACACTCTCCTCCAACACCACATTTCAAAGGAATCTACTTTCTTCCTATCAGCTTTCTTCAATGTCCAGCTTTCGCACCCATACATAGTAATAGGGAATACGATGGCATGAATTAGTCTAGTCTTGGTGGCCAGTGACACATCCTTATAATTCAAAATATTTTCTTTTTTATTTTTCATTATCATGTGCGTGTGTGTTAAGTGCCGTCAAGTCGCTTCTGACTCATGGCGACCCTATGAATGAAAGTCCTCCAGAATGTCCTATCTTTGACAGCCTTGCTCAGATCTTGCAAATTGAAGGCCGTGGCTTCCTTGATTGAGTCCGTCCATCTCTTGTTGGGTCTTCCTCTTTTCCTGCTGCCCTCAGCTTTTCCTAGCATGACTGTCTTTTCCAGTGACTCTTGTCGTCTCATGTTTATACGCCCCCATTAGTCCTTCAGAGAACAAAAGGGGTAGTCATTGGTGGATCAGGATAGTGGTTCACTTAGTCCAGCACCTTCTGTCCAACAGCCAGATCACAAGCAGGATCTGTAGATCACAACCCTCGCCTGCTGGCTGCTCCCCTGCATCTGACAACCACAGGCATGCCCCATGATACTTTTCCTTCCCATCCCTTCACCTGAGCTATCCAGCCTTTGTGTGGATGCTCCACGCTCCTGTTCTTAGCCTTCTGGCAGCTGTGAGCTTTCTCCTCCTCCCACACCTGTACCCTTCCTGATCTTGTTTGCCCCCCACCACCACCTTCTTTCTCTCCCCATCTCCCTTTTCCACCTGTTCTTGCCCTTGCTGCCCCCTCACACCTGCTGTCAAGTGCTATTTGGGATTGTTATAAGAACCCAAAAATTGCACCTTTGGTTCCCCTCCCCATGTCTGTGTGTGTGTAGACCCAGCTGTTATGGTATGTAGAGGAGTTTACCCTCGCCCACCATTTGATAAGACCTTTTTTATTTTCTTGCAATGCTAAGATTTCCCCAGGATTGCAGAAATATATGTCTTAATCTCTGTGCCCCCCACTCCATGTAAATCAGTATTATTATAGAGCAGATGGGCTGAGAGACTGAGTGACTTGTATAAGGCTAGCTCAGAAGTACATTGCAGAGACCAGCTGTCTATCCACTTTTCATTTGGTCCAAACAAGAAATCAGGAAACACTGAATTTGTGTGAGGTTTCATCGTAACAAAACATACACTTTTTTGTTGCATATTACTCCGCTCTCTCTAGCTAGGCATGAGGTTTAACGATAAGGAAGGCACTTATAAGGTGAATACAAATAAATAGTTATCAAGAAAGTAGAAAGAAGCAAGCTGTACTAGAAATATTAATAGTATTTGTGTTAATTTTTGTGTGTGTTTGTTGCTGTTTTGTTAGCTGCCCTGCATGTGTTGGAGATAAGGCAATTTATAAATAGGTTGAATAAATAAAGGCTAAATAAATAAATAAATGCTTGAACTGACCTTAGAAGCTAAAATGACTAAACTGAGGCTATCGTATTTTGGTCACATCATGAGACGACAAGAGTCACTGGAAAAGACAATAATGCCAGGAAAAGTTGAGGGCAGTTGCCAGGAAAAGTTGAGGGCAGCAGGAAAAGAGGAAGACCCAACAAGAGATGGATGGACTCAATAAAGGAAGCCACAGCCCTCAATTTGCAAGATCCGAGCAAGGCTGTCAAAGATAGGACATTTTGGAGGACATTTTGGAGGACATAGGGTTGCCATGAGTCGGAAGAGACTTGACGGCACTTCACACACACAAATAAATGCTCTGGAAAGTTAACTTTTGGGATCAAGATGTATGTACTGGGGAGATGTGCCAAAAAAGTTAAGTTCTACTTGAAGTAGATTTAGCTGTGGCCATAATTAGAGATTGTGTATATAAAACAACTTTTTTTCTGTGTGGCAAAATATGAGTTGTCTTGGGTGTGAGCAAAAAACAGGCTCTTAGCTTTTTAATCTCTTTTACTGTAGTGATTTTGAAATTTATCCAGACCAGGAAGAGCAGTCGGAGAGCGGTACTTCTAGTGGGCCTCTGTGACTCAGGCAAAACACTTATGTTTGTTAGGGTATGTAAGTTATTTTCTCAATATTGAATCTTTTAGGCTGTTTTCCAGCTCAGTATTTTGTCGTTTCCTTCACTTTTTGTTAGAAAACTGTTTATATTAATTCCATCTTGTTTGTAAAGCACTCTGAGATAAAGTATGAACATACCTTATCCACTAACTTTGTGCTGTATTTTAAAATGTTGTTGTTGTTTATGCAAGTGAATATCTACGTTTAAATAGAAGTTTAGTTTACTCAGTTGTTAAAAATAATCAGCTTAAATGTAGCTGTACAATGGGCAGCTTAGATTAAATGTAGATATGACATGTATTTGCAAATATGTTGGTGAAAGAAGTGTTCTAGCTACTTAGGCTGCCTGTGGTTTGTTCCTTTGTAGTTCAGTTTTTGTTAAATGCTTACATTAAATTCAGTGGCAAATATTTGAAATCAAAATGCCTTTAACTTTTTTGCTGGGGTTTAGATTGTTAATAATTCTGGAACATTTCATTTCTCTGTTTTTTAAATTTTAATAGCTGTCAACAGCCAACTTCCAAAATACACAGACTTCCATAACAGATAATTCTGCCTTATACAAAGTTAAGAATGACAAGGTAAGTAAGCTTAATGTTTTGTTGTCTGTAATATTCTTCTCTCTTCCTAGGCCAGGGGTGGGGAACCTTTTCCTGCCAAGGGCCATTTGCACATTTATAACATCTTTTGGGGGCCATATCAGGTGTAGATCTCCCGGTGTGGGGGGGAAGGCTAGGGTTGCCAGGTCTCCAGCCACCACCTGGAGGTTGGCAACCCCAGGGGAGGCCACACAGAGAAGGCCTGCAGGGTGCCCCCACTCCCCCCGCAAGTGGTGGGCCCCAGCAAATGAGGCACCAGGGGGGCGCAGCCTGCAGTTGATCAGCAAGGGAGGAAGGGAGGAAGGAAAACAGAGAAAAAGGAAAAGGGAGGGAGGGAGAAAGAGAGAGAAAGGGAGAAAGAAATGGAGAGAGGGGGAGAAAGAAAGAAAAAGACAGAGGAAAAGAAAGTAAAGGACAGAGGGAGACAAAGAAAGAGACAGAAAAAGAGGGAGAAAGAGAGGGAGAGAAAGGAGAAAGAGTGACAGAAAAAGAGGAAGAGAGGAAAGCCTCCCCCCCACACACACACCTGCGCATGCCGGCCCACGTGACTGGGCCCCAGCCTCCCCACCTCCCCCGCCCACACACACACACACACACACACGATGGCGCAGGGAGCCCCGAGCAACCGGGCCCAGTCTCCATCCCCTCCCCCCCAGAGTCCATAAAAGCCCCCCCCAAAGCCCGATCGGCTCCCGCATGCAAGCTCTGCCGCCAGGAGCTGCCGGCCTCCCCTCTCCCTGTTGCTCAACAGCCAACAGGCAGCGAGAGGGGCTTACAATGTGCTGCTGTGTTCCTGCACGCCGCGGCTGTAGGGGGCAGCCTTTGGGAAGCATCCCTCCCCTCTTGCTGACCAACAACCGACAGTCGGGGAGAGGAGGTCCAAAGGGTGCTACAGCGCCCCTGTAAGCCGTGGCCCCAGGAACACCCTCAAGGAGGGCCGCCCTGTGCCCCGCCTTTGCGGCAGGGTTCCCGGAAATGCCAAGGGCCACAAAAAATGTCCATGCGGCCCCCGGGCCTGAGGTTCCCCATCCCTGTCCTAGGCTGTAATGAACAATTGGCATCTGTAACCGTTTAGAGAAGGATATGTCACTTATCCAAAGACAAACATACCTCAGTCCATCTTACTTTTCATTCCTTGAGGCAAAGCTTAAATTGTCAAAGAAGCATATTTCTCTCTAATATTAATTGCCTGTGTGCTCATATTTCTTTTGAATTATGTACACAGATCTTTCAAAAGCAGTTATTCTGATAATTGTTTGATCACTATCCGTTAAAAATTATATTCAACATTTATGAAAGTGATGTGACAGCACATACTAATTTTTCTATAAATGCACATAAATTAATTGGGAGGCTTACATAAAGCACAAAATAAATGGATGACTCATGTTTTCTCTGTAAACTTGTATTCGTGGTAGAGACCAATAATTAGGTTGGTTTATACTTGAGGAGCCCCGTGGCACAGAGTGGTAAGCTGCAGTTCTATAGTCCAAGCTCTGCTCATGACCTGAGTTCTATCCCAGTGGAAGTTGGTTTCAGGTAGCTGGCTCAAGGTTGACTCAGCCTTCCATCCTTCCGAGGTTGGTAAAATGAGTACCCAGCTTGCTGGGGGTAAAGGGAAGATGACTGGGGAAGGCACTGGCAAACCACCCTGTAAAAACAGAGTCTGCCTAGTAAACGTCGGGATGTGATGTCACCCCATAGGTCAGGAATGACCCGGTGCTTGCACAGGGGATCTTTATGTTTTT
This sequence comes from Euleptes europaea, assembly GCF_029931775.1. NCBI lineage: Eukaryota > Metazoa > Chordata > Lepidosauria > Squamata > Sphaerodactylidae > Euleptes > Euleptes europaea. The sequence continues at coordinate 45,041,461 of NC_079316.1, forward strand.
TATACTTGTCTGTAGCCTCCACATGAATGCCTCAGGAGCGCACAGAGTCCTGCTGATGAGTTGGTACCTTAATTTGGAGTGGGGGTTATATATGTTGGAGGGGTTTATATATGTTGCTTTTGCAGTTTGTGGTGAGCCCTTACAATTGTTCAACGAGCAGTGGCTGTGTATACAACATGTATACAGTTATGGAAGCACCAGTTCATATAAATGGCACATCTGTGTGAATGGAGCCTGTCGCTGGTCCCATATGCAATCGAAGTGCTCATTTAGAGGCTACTGGCAAGTGTGAACCAATCTTATACTGTTGCATCTCAAGAGACTGGCTGTTTGTGGTTTAATTATGGAGAAATATGCCTCTAGTGATGAGATTGCTAGGTATTAACAGTTAATCTCTATTTTTTGCAAGGCTGTAGCTTTTCTGATAGATGTGCTGTGCTAAACTAAAAGCAACTGCATCATGAGTTTAATGTTTGAAATGCTGTGAAAAGTCATCACTTTGCAACTGGATGTTCATTTCTCTGTTTCAGTGCTGATTTCTGTTTGTTCAGATAAATATTGTTTAGGTATTGTCATGTTTGTTCTGAGAGATTCATATCCTAGTAGTCTGTCGCATGCTATAACTGCTTCTACAAAGCTGGTAACTAGTCTTTTCAATATGTGTACATCTGTTGGATAAAGCAGTACAGTTGATTGGGATGTACAGTCTAGTAACTCCAAGAGTGGTTATGTCAGCATTTTCAAAAAAAATTATTTAAAAGATTTCCATGCTGTCTTTCCTCCCAAATATGGTTCCCCAGGTGGCCAACATCCAAACATTTAAGACATTAAAACTGCATTTAAAACATTTATGTGGTGGAAAGTGTCATCAAGTTACAGCTGTTTGCCATTGCCTTCCTCCCTGTGGGCTGAGAGAGTTCTGATAGAACTGTGACTGGCTCGAGGTCACCCAGCAGGCTTCATGTGGAGGAGTGGGGATTCTCAAACCCGGTTCTCCAGATTAGAGTCCGGCACTCTTAACCACTACACCATGCTGGCGCTCTAAAATATTTATACAGTTCAGTAAAAAACATGTAAACATATAAATACAACACAACTAGGGAGGAGGGTCCATAAAAGTTACTGGAGGAACACCAAATGAAACAAAAAAAATCATCAACTGCTGGTGGAAGACAACATAGGGAGACGGACAAATGTGCCAGAGTTTTGGCGCCATGATTGAGAAGGCCCTTTCTTGGGTTGCCACCAATCTAGCTTCAGTTGGCAGGAGCACCTGAAGCAGGGCCATTGAAGATGGTTGGAGTGGATGGAGATCTGCTGGAAGTGTAAGAAAGATCTGAGTGTCATCTGCATATTGGTGGCAGCTCATCCAAAATCTCCCGATGATCGTTCCTGGTTGTACTGTTGGTCCCAAATTATCTTGTTTATTACCAAATAATTATTCTAATTAAAAGGTGGGGGGCCTGACTGCTTCCAGGCCTGTGGTGGATTACTATTCCCTAATAAATTTGTGCCATCTACTTCTTAATTAGTGTGTTGGCTGAATCTTAATGTTAATTGTTTTATTTATATTGTATTCTATATTGTTTTATTAGTTTTATGTATCGAGTATTGCTGTTAGTCGCCCTGATCCCGACTTCGGCCAGGGATTGAGGGCAGGTTAAAAATCTAAATAAATAAATAAATTATTGGTCTTTTGAGATCTGTCATACGGTACACAAAATTAAATGAGTCCACTTATAACAACTTATCACCTTCCCTATGTCTATAATGTAGATATAAAATAGTGCTGTCTGTGTTTGGAACAAACAAAAATTGAATCTTTTTGAAAGAGTTAGCATCATTTATCAGCTTAATAGGTTACAGGTGCCAATTGAGGCCTTTAGTACAAAACAGCCACGGCTGTCTGTTAAATGTTTATCAGAATGTTACTGCTTCTTCTACAGAACTCAAGCGTGACTTTAATTGACCTTCCAGGACACGAGAGCTTGCGGCTTCAGTTCTTGGACAGGTTCAAGGCTGCAGCTAGGTAATTACCGGACAGATGGTTGTTTTGGGGGCTTTTCCCCTTTCATACTGTAACCAGCATGATCTTGGATGATGAAGCTGAAGAGGCGGGTCATATCTAGGTATCACATGAATATAAGGCATCTTCCAGACTTGCTTTAAACTGTTGGATGGGGGAAGAAAGGCAGCAGGGTGTGCTTCTTTGCAAGAGCTTCTTTGAAGAGGGTTAAGGATAGATGGAGGAAATTGGGGAGGGCCAGAAGCCACTTCAGAAACCTGACTATAAAAGAGCAGGCCTGTGCAACACGCAGACAGTATTGCCATTCCTTTTCTGGGAAATTCCAAATAACCATTGTTCATGTTCTATCCCTCATTTTGGTGGGAACACTTAAGACCTTCCTGAGACCATTCAAAGTGGGGATTGAGATGGGAGAATACCTGTATAGCTGGGGTCCAGAGGCACATATGGAATTGGCAGTTTTTCCAGCATCAGCCACACTACACAGTTCACCTGTCTGAGACCACTTAAGTTGTATCAGCTGCTTGGAAAATGAAAGTGTGTGCTGCTGGACTCAATATGTAAGTGAAAAAAATAAGCTGGTTCATTGGGCAGAAATGGTAAAAATAGTGGCTTACACTAGGAAGAAAAAGGGGCATCTGAGAAGGGGGTCCAGAGAGGCCTGTGATGGTGTAGAGAGAGGAGAATGCAATGGGCTATATTCCACCGATCATCTGCTAATTCAATCAGGCCCTTGTAGCACTGAGGAATGTGGAACTGTCTGTGTGGTGGCTTTGGTCGGGAACCTCCTGTAAAGTTGAAATTCATTCTCTTAAGGCAACAAAGTACAGCTGCCATTTTTGCTGATCCCAAAGACCTTCAGTACAAATAGTGTGACAGTAAAATACAACAGTCATGAAATAATCTATTAAACATGCTAAAGCAGAATCCTCACGTGGAGCAGCATTAAAACTCTTAACATGACATGAACATGTCCTACCTTAGTCCTCTTAATATGACATGAACACATCAGACTTGAGTGACTGCTGGGCTACTGTGATAAACACTCTTCATGCAAAGTCAGTTTTTCACTTGGATCTGAGGCTGCCTGCTAGTAGTCTGTGCTATTTGCCATTTGCTGTTTTGTTTTTTGCAGGGCGGTTGTGTTTGTGGTGGATAGCATAACATTCCAGCGGGAGATGAAGGATGTGGCAGAATTCCTGTACCAGGTCCTGACTGACAGTGTGGTGCTGAAAAATGCTCCTCCCCTGCTAATAGCTTGCAACAAGCAAGGTAATGGATAGGGTAGAATCTCACCATTTGCAGATTCTTGACTCACAATTTCATTTACGTGGTCCGAACACATAATTCAGTCTCTTGTCAGTTTTTATTCCCACCATGCCATCATCATAATGGTTACATTTTGTGGGGAATGTGGTTGTTTTGCCACTGGGAAGCAGCAGACTCCCTGCATCCCAATAATCACAGTTTTTGCCTTTCATGGTGATCCTAGGAATGGATCCCTGCAAACAGTGAGAATCTACTTCCATCCCTTGGAAACAAAATAATGGTCTTTTGTAGGTTGGTTGTAGATTCTTAGAATGTGCCATGTTCCTCTAACCTCTCTTGCCTGGAGACTCTATGTACGTCCCATCCAAATTGATCAATAATCTATCCAGGCTTCAACAAAGCAAGAGATGGTAGAAAACCATAGCAAGAACAGTCTGGCTACAAAATATGTAAAATGGGCCTTATTTAGCATCTAATAGCCTGATTTCTTGGCTTCATCTGTCAAATTTTGCCATTGCAGCTGAAGCACAGTCCTACATGTGAGGAGTAGGGTAAAGCCCACATGCTGTAAGAAATGGTTGGTGCAAATTTTGTACAGTGAACCATATAAATACACAAGATTCTTTGCAAGCAAAAATGAGAAGGCTCTCTTCCCAAATTTCAGAGCAGTACAGAGGCCTTTGCACGTTACCTCCGTGACATGAAAGTAAGCACTATCATGAGAATGTCTGTAAGCAGCTGCTTTTTTCAGCACTTGGGTTATACAGCTGGATTAGAGTGCTTGCCTGTTTGTATTGATCCTTTGGCCTTAGTCTGTGTGCCCCAGAAACGGAGCTCTGAAATATGACACCAGGCCTAATGAATGTGGCCTGTGATTTCTGTTTAGCCTGGGAACATGAATGGATTCAGAGAATTATGTGGAGGTTATGTGTGCTGTCATCCATTCTCTTGCCTGGCCCTTTGGCCTTGTTTACAAGGATAAAAATAGTTTTATTCTCTTCCTTGGAGCCTTCACTAGTCTCTCTGCCAGTTTCCTTTTATAAAGATGCCCAATATGTCTTTGAACAAACAGCAGTGTAAGTAGGAGTACCCTGCCTCAGAAAATACAAGAAATTGTAGACGTCTCTGAAAATTTCAGTGCCAAAATAAGCCACAGATGTTGCATTCTTTGTTTTACATACTGTATAGTTAATATGAACATATTTTCTTCCTTCCTTAGATGTCACAATGGCAAAATCCTCCAAACTTATACAGCAGCAGCTGGAAAAAGAACTGTAAGTTAAAGCAGCTGGCTTGTCATTTGTGTTCCTTTTTCAGTGTCGTAGAGTTGGAAGAGGCCTTATAGGCCACGCAGTCCATACCCCTGGTTAATCGGGAGATGACAAAGATAATGCTACTCCGACAAATGCCCGATTAACCTCTGTTCAAAGACCTTCAGTGAGGGAGAGCCCACCATACCCCTAGGTAATTGATTCTATCATGCAACTGCTGTTGCCATTAAGGTGTTTCTCCTAAGGTTCAACTATATGGTGAGCTTTAATCCACATCTGTTGTCTCTGCCCTGTTATTTTTATACTTCCCTGTTCATTGGAATTGGATGGTAGAAAGAGAAGAAAGGATGAGTTCGTTTTTTTGCCATGAGAAATACTACGGGCAATAGTGTATTGCCTAGTGGCAATTTCCTGGCCTGTTGCATGTAGTGATGAAAAGGATTATATGAATGTCATTACAGAAGTCAGTTTAATCAAATTAGTTTATGTTTTAATACTTTGAAAATATTACAGTGATTAAGACTAAATTTGGTTACTGTGAGGTCAAAAATACAATTTCAAGTTAATGATTTTTCGTTGGGGTAACAGATTCATTACTGCTGATTTCCTTTAGTGTCCAGCAGGTGGCAGTAATATAACTAGCGTTCAGCATGTAGAAATCTGTAGAATGCAAGCTGCAGAACTCTCAGGTGATATGGATCTAGCAATTTTCAAATCACATTCTTAGAGCTATATTTTGACTTTCAAAAGAGTAGACTTTGAGTACTGACTGGTGAAAGCAGAAGCTTAGATCAATGTGCCCCCTATTGTAACAACCTTGATGCATTACCTCCCTCCTTGCAAAACCACTAATTGTCCTGCAGATACCAAATTTTACAAACCCATATAAGTTACTACATTTATTTATTTGTTCCATTTATACTCAACATTTCTTCCATTATGGAACTCAAGGGTGCTTATGTAGAATTCTGCAGGAATCTCCCATCCAGGTAGTAACCAGACCTAGACCTGCTTAGTTCAGCCAAGTTGCTTAATCATGCACTCCAAACATACCTGGGCCTTACTTTTAAGAGCATAACATTATGCATATGTAATATTGCATGAATACAAATAATTTTTATTACAGATCTCTAGTTTATGTACACATATTAAGCATCTTCACCTGTACTGAAGAAAAACAGCAGGAGGTGCTATAACGCATTCTCACAAGGGGTTTCAGCTTCAAAAGCTGGCTTGTATGACGTTCACAGAATACTTCCTTGCCTTCACTGGAATTGCACATTTACATTTTTAAGTTATATTAGGGCACAGGCAGAGGATAAAGGATGGGCATTGTCATGATTGATTATATGGCCATTTTTTGAAAAAAAGTTGGTTCTGGATTGGCTACTTTTGATCACTGATCTGCGTAAGTGTTGGCCATGACTCTGTGAGCTAGAATGGTAACCCTTCTCCTGAACTGGGGCCCTCTATATAATCAGTTGAGCATGGATCTGTCTAAAAGTGATGTGGATTGTATGCTGAAGTGCTAAAAGTGCAAGTCTCAAACAGGTATGCATGTAATTTATTCTCTCTTTCCCAACAGCAATACCTTACGGGTGACCCGCTCAGCTGCTCCCAGCACACTGGATAGCATAAATTCTGGATCTGCCTCTCAGCTTGGGAAGAAGGGCAAAGAATTTGACTTCTCCCAGCTACCCATGAGAGTGGACTTTATAGAGTGTAGTGCCAGAGGAAGCAAGGGAGAGGAGGGTAGTGCTGACATTGAGGGCTTAGAAAAATGGATAGCCAAAATTGCTTGAGCGTAGGGAAGCATCAAAGGCAGCCACTAGAACAAGTGTGGATTTTGAATAGTATGTGAAATCTAACACAGGAAGGATGGGTCCTAGCAACAGCCTATGTGAGCTGGTGGGAGCCACTGGAAATACAATAATGGCAAGGTTCTGCTATACTTTGGAATGCTTTAATGCTTGGTGGTGTTCTGTCTCCATTATACTGAAGAATCCTCCCAAAGATACACCATGAGCTGCAGTCCCTTTTCTCCTTCCCTTTCCGTCACCATTTTTTGTACTACGTCTTATCTAGATAGGCTTTACAAGAGGATTCAACATTGGATGAAAGTTATATGAGAGTTATTTCTAAGCATTATTTCAGAACTGGAATTTCTTCCTCCTTGCTTGCTTCCAATTGGTAACCTCATCTGAGATGCACCTGGTAAATACCCCCTTGCTCATGAGCATCCGTGAAAGCCACGGGTTGCCAGATATTCAGACATCTCAGTAGAGGTTGACACTGTGTGCTATGCTTAGCATTGCATTTTCCTCCTGCTATGTTTGTGGTCTGATACTTCTGTGAGCTGCTCTTGAATAACTGCTCTGGAGAGTGAGGAAATCCAAGTTTTTGAATATGTTTTGGGTTCTGTTTCCAAGCCCTTTTCCCAGTTGGAGAGGATGAAAGGTATGATATATTATGTATTGCTGAATTGATATTATAGTATTTGAAATGTGCTTCTGGCAAACTTCCATATTAATTGGCTGATACGTCCATGGTTGAGGACCCTGCTCGTTTTTGATAAGAACTAATGCAACAGTGGTAATGTTATGTGGCTGTACTCTGTTCTGTCTGTTTTCACTTCTTGGTGGATGTGGCCTTAACTTAATATTCTGAGGAGAGAATTGTCTGTGCCCAGGTTCCTGAAGGTGTTTCTGCTGTAAGAATTTGTGTTGTACTCTTAGAAAAGACTAATGTTGGACTGTGTAGCCAAGCTTGGCCACCAAGCCAGTGTCTTCAGGTGACATTCATATATTTTGCAACAAATGCCTTACCAACAGGAAGACTTTGCTTGCAATTGCTGTAATATGTCACAAGAACTACTTGGGTCTTCATATAGTATGGAATAGATGTTTGCTGCATGTCCCAGCAGTGAACATTTAATGTTTGGGAGTTGAGCAAGTGCAAACATTTGGTAAACACATGCCTGCAAGCCTCACCCAGCTGTTGCTCCTGGATTCTTGTTTTCTCTGTCTACAGATGCTCATCTCCCGTTCAAGCATTAGTGCCCACTGCCTATTCCAGCAGAGATGCATTCATGCATTCTTTTTCATATTGGGTGAAACATACCCAAAGTTTTATCTGCACAGTATAATCAGTGTGTGTTGAAGTTAGTTCTGGGCTGCTCTCATTTGTGGATTGGTTGAGAATTACTTTATATCTCTGAGCAGCTCCTGCTTTGGATTGTGGTTTACCTCATTAGCTTCTTTGTCATGTCCGTACCATGGAAGCAAGACATGAAGGCTCAGACCAAGAAGAATATGCATCTCATGATGCCCATGGGCCAAGATACAGGAAGCTTTGTATGTACTGCATTCACAAATTCACAGATGTAAGTGTCTGACCTGATAAATGATTCTTTGAAAATATCTGTGAATAAAGCCATTTGACTAACTTGTTTTTTGGTTTTTCTCTAATGCTCTTCTGATATCCCTTCTCACTATGAATATTATTTGCTTCCAATCAAGGTGAGGTGGTGATTTTTTATACAGTTGTGAGCCAGTGAAAGAATCTTACAATCAGTGCTTCAAGGTATTTGTATGCCTGAAATATACTTGGAACTTGGAATAGCACACTTGCAATCTGGTTTTAAACTCATTAGAAAATCTCACTGATTATGTGTAACATAAGCCAAGGAAGTGGCTGTCAGAAAAAGGTACAGTTAACTCTCATGGCTCTTGTTTAGCACTAGATCCAATTCATATCAGTCCAGTTCTCTGTTGTAGCCATGAGCCCGTTGCTTAAGTACTGACTTGGCCATATATTCTCTGTCTGCTGTAGTGGAACTTTCTGGCCTCCTCTACCTCCTGATGTTAACTCATTCTTCTTTTCCATTATATACATGCCAGTGTTTCTGCTGGTTGGAATTATGTCAGTAGTATAAAGTATTTGGGGACACAATGTGGCCAAAGCCATTTGAGCTTCTCTCTCGATCTTGTTTTAAATCCAAAGACAAAAGGGTTGTGCCCAGAACATTCCCAGAAGTAATCGGAGCTATAAAAACACATTAATGCCATTGACCTTAATAATGGAGACAGGCTTTGGGAAGTTGTGGGGTTATATTCTGGTAACAAGCAGTCTACATTGTTCATAGATCCTAAGTACTTTATTTGTTCGAGGCAAAAAAGGTTTACAGATATTTGTCTTTTTAAAAATTGGGGTGGTTTGCTGCTCTGTTAAAGAAGGAGGAACTGTTCCCAAAACGTTTACATTTGAATCTTGCATCAGCTGAGAAGAGGTAAGTGTTAGGCTCATATAGAATGGATATTACTAGGGTTATGGTCAAACTGATCTTGTTGCCATTGCCACATAACAAAATCTACACTGACTCTGTACTCTGACCATGCCCTTGAAAAACTGCATTGATTGCGACACTAGGAGGTACGAGTGTGGTAGAGAGGGCAATTTGGGCACAGCTGGAACACCAGCCTGAGTAGTCTTCCCCTTTTATAAGGTTATGGACCTCCAGGGTCCTTGGTGGCCTAGGAAGTGGGCTGCCTGTTCGTGGGATAGCAATACCAATTGTACCATAGGAGAATGTTGAGATTAGCTTTGTTTTTACTAAATGGGTGTTGCTGTGCTGAGAACATCCATGGCTTGCATACTGCAGCTTGCAGTAACTTGTAAAGGTAGAGGTTTGCTGGTAAACTTGATAATCTGTACACGTTTCCATGCATAAGGTGTAGCTGCTAAGGGCAGTTCAGTTTCTACCATGTTTTCATTGAGAATCAATGGCTGGGTCTGAAATTCCCCATCTTCCTTTCATGGAAGAGAAAAAATTGAAAAATGGCGGTTCTGTTGAGGTTAGCTGTTGTTCCTTGTATCCTATCCGCAATGAACTGGTAAATATTGACCCTTGCTCATAGGTTTGTAAATGGCTGCTTTTCCTAGAATCATAGAGTTGGAAGGGTCCACCAGGGTCATCTAGTCCAACCCCCTGCACCATGCAGGAAATTCACAACTACCTCCCCCCACACACCCCCAGTGATCAGAAGGTGGCCAAGATGCCTTCCCTCTCATCATCTGCCTAAGGTCATAGAATCAGCATTGCTGACAGATGGCCATCTAACATCTTAAAAACCTCCAGGGAAGGAGCGCTTACCACCTCCCGAGGAAGCCTGTCCCACTGAGGAACCGCTCTAACGGTTAGAAAATTCTTCCTAGACAGAAACTCTTTTGATTTAATTTCAACCCATTGGTTCTGGTTCGACCTTCTGGGGCAACAGGAAACAACTCAGCACCATCCTCCTGTGGGGGAGACTAATTTTTAAGACAGTTAATACATAGCCAAGTGACAATTCATTCCTTTGGGCAAAAGTCATTATCATAGAATTGTATAAAAAGCACCTGGAAAGATTTGGTCAAGTACAAATGTTGCTATGCAGGTATGATGAGGCAGCTGAGGGCCAAGCTAATTTTGAATGCCGGCAGTTGTTGAAACTGGGTAGCTTCACGCTATGACTTTCGTACTCAGCTGCAGGATTCCTTTTCTGCATTCTGCTACAAGTGAAATTGAAACGAGCGCCTCAATATAATCCACCCCACAGGTAAGATTCTGCTACTTATTAATTTGGAAGCGAGTTCCCCCCTACATCTTTTGTTCTTTTGTTTTCAGCCTCATTAATTATTTCCTGTTCTCTGCTAGCTGTACGGTGTTCTCATGAATAAATGGTTAACTGTTTGCCCTTGTGGAGGGCACTTAAAAACAGATTATTATTATATAGCAAGCCAAAGTTGTAATTTATTTCATGTTATGATTGTAATACCACAAAGCACAAAATAAAAGTAATACAAAATTAAAATAAAGATCAGTGAATTTGGCTGACTAAAAGCCCATCTCCCCAAGTGGAGGAAGGGGAGCTGATTATTTACAGTTGACCCCTGAATATTGGAATGCCCATTGTCAGAGAGAACAGGAAGTCATTAAGCTGGATGGCGATGGGAGAGATGGAACTTTAAAACAGCAGTAGTCCAGGGAAGTCTTTCTAGCTCTAACAAGGACAGCCTGGTACTGCAATTGCATTTTAAAAAATCATAACAAGCCAGATCTGGAAAAAGGGAAAACAATGCAGAAAATATTGGATTGCACTGTATAGACCTAAGATGTTACTGGTTTGTCCAAAAAATTTGAGAAACAATCATGATAATTCCTGTCTAAATGGCTAGTGTGGAACCCACCTATATTATTTCATTAATTTACAGTCAACTTACATACAATGCCATTATGTCACATACACACACCATTTGTCTGTCCCAGTTCTGTTGTCTAGACATTCTTTGGAAATTTCAGACTCTGGACTTAATTCCCAGGCATGTATTAGCCCTATTTGGATTGGTGCCATGGTATAGCATCATCTCCCCTATCTGAAACAGCTTTAGGGAGCTGCCTTTGTGCTCTGTTGAGGAAACTTGTATATGTACTGTGGGATACATGCAAGTTCTACTCGATATTGGTAAAGAAGGAAAAATATATTTAAAGCTTTCCAAAAGTTGGAACAAGATGTTTAAGGGCAGTTTTTCTGTTGATACCTGAAAATACATTGGGTATAACAGTTATCCCTGATTAATCTCAGGGCCAGAAAAAGAAAATGTAAAGATGATGTATAATTGGTATCTTGCCCCTCACAGATTGGCTCGTATATATCCATTGTGTTCTGGAGTCTGTCTGTGGTGTTCCTGTAGCAAGGCAGACTCATTTGATCGCTTTTGGTCATGCCCTGATGTTGATCAATTGTAGGTGAAAAATTGGTTTAATTTTGGAACTTAACAGGATATAAGCATGCCCTGGATCCAACAATTTGGCTGCTGTTGTTTAAAAGATGTAGTGGACAATACAAATTTGGAAATAATGCCTTGTTTAACTACAGTGGCTAGGCAATGTATAGCCTGTCAATGGAGAACCCTACAGTAAATGAGTGGTTAACCTGCTCTTGGCATTTTGCTAATATGACTAAATTGGCACATAAGATGCAGAAGCTATTAACACTCAAGTCCAGTCAGATTCATAGAAACATGGTCTGTATTGGTTATGTCATGGAATGATGAAGTGAAGGATAATATTAAGCCATTTGTTTATCTTAAGGCATTGTAGAACTCTGTCTTTATATATAGAATAATGTAGCTGTATATGGTATGGTAAGTTAAATTTATATGGACTACTGTATTTTTTTTTTGTTATTGCATTGGAGCTACAATTAAAAAGTAAAAATAATGAAAATTGAGAATAGTGCAAAATAGTATAATGGCTAAGGTGATGTTTAAAAAGTGCAATGTAAAATATGGCCAACAATGCTGAGCGAACTTATGAAGAATTGTAAGTATTTTAAAAACCTGACATACACTATTGTAAAGAGATTTTTCTCATCTTCTGTGGAAGGTTGTGGCTTCTTCCGTATTTGATTCTAATCACTTAGTTGGCTGATCTCTTAATGGATATGGTGATATTGGTGGCAGTCAGAAGAATGAGCTGTTTGAGAGCATGAGGAAATTGTGTTGCTGTAAATCACTGTGACTTATGGCTGAGTTCAATTACAGCAGAAATTCCACGGGTTATTATCCCGGTGGGACTGTGGGGCCCTTATTTCTTCTCTCTAGTATGCAGCTGCTGGTTGTTCTCCTCTCAATCACCAATTAGCTCAGTGGAGAGCCCTCCCTCCCATTTGTGATCTTTGCCGATTGCTCAGAGTGGAGTGGTAGCTGTTCCTTGACATCCCTTCATCCTAGCCATCCATTACTTCTGCCTTCAGGTTCAATCTCTTCAGTTGTTGCAAGTGAGCCAGGGAGAGGTTTCACAACAGTTTCAGTATTTTTCAGTGTTCTCTCTGTGTAACTATTTCTGTAAATGCAGCAGTTTAGACAGCTAAAGGATTGTTGTAACTATCATATTTCTATCCTACCCAGTCTCTGAGTAACTTGGGGCTCCACATTTGTCCCTTCTTCTGTTTTCTCCTCCCATCAACCCTGTTTAAGGCAGATTCAGGCTGAGGGAGAGTAGCAGGCTGTGCGTTATCCGACCAGTTTCATTTGAACTCCCCCTCTAGTTACTACACTGGTTCCCTGACTGTATGACTGAACCGCACAACTCAGATTGTGAGAAGCTGTTTCCTTACACTTTCACCCTCTATGCACTTTCACTTCATTGTGATGTTCTTAAAGGTTTGTAATTTACCTCCAAGTCATTTACTGCAAGAGACGTGCTTGTGAATAAGAGAGTTTATTGTTCAATGGACTAGCATGTTAAGACTTTTATACAGTTCTATGGAAAATTAATGTGGCAGTCTACAGCTTTCACTGAGGAGGTCATAGGTGATGGCCTAAATAATCTGCAGGCACTCAAGGTATGAGTGTGACATTTGGGTACAGAGGAAGGATGAATGAAGTGGAGAAAATGAGAAGGAAATAGCTGATAGACAGTTGCTTGATCAAGGCCTAGATCAGGGATCCCCACCATGGTGACTTTGGGTACCATGGTGCCTGCCAACACCTTTTCTGGTGCCCGCCATGTTTTAAGAAAGTGGGTGGGGCTTTTGGCCAACAAGGCTTCTGATTGGCCATTGGAGATATCATTGGCTGTGCAGATTTTTAAAAGTGTTGCTTTGGCAGCAGCTGCCACAACTCAGGGATCTTCACTGTGTGACTGAAGGTAAGCTGTGGCTGCCACTCTGTGTCGGAATTCCAAAGGTGCCCACAGGTTCAAAAAGGCTGGGGACCCCTGGTCTAGATTAACTATTAGCTAAATGTTCTGGTGTAGTGGTTAAGAGCGGTGGTTTGGAGTGGTGGACTCTGATCTGGAGGACTGGGTTTGATTCCCCACTCCTCCACATGAGCTGCGGACGTTAATCTGGTGAACTTGGTTGGTTTCCCCACTCCTACGCATGAAGCCAGCTGGGTGACCTTGGGTGAGTCACACTCTCTCAGCCCTACCTACCTCACAGGGTGTCTGTTTTGGGGAGGGGAGGGGAAGGGAGGGTGATTGTAAGCCGGTTTGATTCTCCCTTAAGTGGCAGAGAAAGTTGGCATATAACAACCAGCTCTTCTTCTATAGGGGCCCCCTCAAACGGGTTCCCAAGCAGTTTTGTAATAATCTGAGCACATCTGTGTGCGTCTGTTCTTACAGTGCTGTGCTCCTTGAAAATGTTCCTTTAAACTTTCCAGTTGCTGTGAACATAGCTGTTTCCTTACTATATAATTGAAGTGGGTGGCCTTGTTTCTAATTAGCTGCCCACATTGCACTTGGAGCAGAATGGCCATTAAAAGGTATCAGTGTGCTGGGAGGCAGGTTCCCTGCCTCTGTATAACTGCTTCTCTGCGCCTCAGGTTACTGTAAGACAATGAAGGCCCCTGAATATAGAACAAGGTAGCACATAGTACATGTAGCACATAGCACACACAACCTGTACTGGATACATACGACACACCTCACTGTGTGCTGTGCAAAGTGTGACTCCCCCCCCCCCACATGCATCCAGTTTACAATCGTTTCTCTTTGAGTGAAAAGAAGAGCCAAGAATGTGGCTTTCCTTAAGCAGCTTGCTTGTACAAACCTTGTGTATAGTGATGAGAGCAGGCTGTCTCTTGTCTGTTGTGCTTCCGGGCTATTACAATTTTTGTTTTACTATTAATCTCTGTTCTTATCCGGGCTATTACAATTTTTGTTTTACTATTAATCTCTGTTCTTATCCATGTGTCTTCTCTCTTCTGGCCAGCTGGAGAAAAGTGAGCCAAATTGCAATGGATCTGTGATGATAGTACCTAAAAAGGGTTGGGACTGCCATACAATATACATTGCAGTTGCCTTCCTTCCTGCAATGATTCTTGCAAATCTTTGCGGAACAGTTTCTACATAGTTGTTTGTTCCTTTTGTATTTTTTTCCTCCACAACAGCCCCCACAAGTTCTCTTGATACAATATTAACATGAAACAAGTTTAAAGATGTTGAACAGTGACTTTCAGCTCAATGACTTTCAGATTCATGTGATTTCTACCCAATATACGTATTTGGTGGACCATTTCTTCCAAGGCATTCAGATTTCTGCTATATCAGAAGGTCTCCAGCATTCTCCATTCCATGGGGGTCAAAGTGTGCTTCATCTTAGCAATGCTTGGGTTTAGATCTATTTGGTTCTTTGGGAGCGAGACTTTTCTGAAGCACACAGTCCTTTGTGTCTTAGATTACTTATTCTAATGCTTTTTGAGTTCATTGGATAATATGCTGCTCAGGCAGCTCTGGTTTTTCATTGGAAATCACTGTTGTGAGCTGGAGGTTGTGATGAGAAAGTCCTTTGTTTTTCTTGCTTGTCTATTGTCAAATGAATGATACCACTTACCTAGATTTGCTCACTGCTTGTGCATCTTAAGGGGGAAAGCCCCCAGCCCCATTTCTTCTGCTTGGTGGTGGTAATTCAATAACATCCCATGAGATTAAATGTAGAGTTTTGCTGCTTCTGGCTCAGCATCTTATTTCATCCCTCTCCCTTCTGCTTTCTCTTTGTTACCAAATGCAAACTGCCCCAGATCATTTATCTCATATGCCAAATTTGCTTAGCATTGATTTTTCTGCAGTGCAATTTCTATTCATTTGGTTTTACCCTTTGCAGAATGCTTTCTTGTGGTCTCCTGAAGCACTCTAGAGAAGGAAAATTTGATGGACAATTCTTAGTAATCCTTCAAATGAAACCTGCCCCTGGGAGTCTTTGTACCCTAATGGGCTTTGTGCTTTATCATGGTTGCATATGATTTAATTGTGAAACATGTAAAGTCCCTGTCACTTTCATTTTAATCCAAAGAATTATATTTTTCATAGAGAAAGAAGGAAATTTGGGACAATGATGGGTTGGGTGTGTGTGCACTGGATGCCAGTGAAAATATTCAGTTGCTTCCATGATGAATGAGGAAAAAGCACAAGATGGGAGGGTCATGCAAGTTCTTAAAGGATGATGTGAAAGGTGGGTGAAAAGGAAGAAGAAAACAGCAGTGAAGCTGAGCTGGGTCAAGGAGAATGGATGTGGGACAAGAATGAAAGATCCAGACGTTTGATCACTAATTCTGGATGCAAGCTACAGTTAGACGAGCTATACAGTATGTATGATACTTGAACTTCTTTGTGGCTACTAATGAGCAAAAGAAACCTTCAAAATGTGTGATGGTATAATAGTAAGGTGGTGTGTGTGTTTGTTGCTTTACAGTCATGGTGTGCAAGTAGCACACCATGTACCAGTATGCTAGTTGTAGCACTGTGGTAATCACTGTGACATTTCCTAAAACCTGTGCCAAGAGTTTTGCTGGACGACACATGCAAATCTTTATGATGCTATATTGACTGATATGACAGCGAGGTAACACATCAGCTCATAATAGCCATTCCTTCAGTAGTGCTCCCAGAATGTGACTACATGCACTTTCACACACTGAACAACAACATCTGGAGATACATCTCTATGCATTTTTTCTAGTTACACATGAATCTGAGTTTAATTTATTGAAGACATGACAAGTCACACTTTTCCCCAACAATAACAAAAACCTTCTAAACCCACACACTGCAGCAACTGTAATTTTCCACAACTGTTGTTGGTTGCAATTCAAGTCATAACAGTGGGAGAAACCAAGCATCTATATTGTGCGTGGGTGTGTATACATACACCTCCACACAGCGATGTGTGTAAATGTATGTTTTATGTCAATATAAAACATGCATACACATGTATACAAAAATTAAATACATTATCTATCGCATCTTTGTTGCCAAAGTAATCTTCTCTTCTTAGGCAACAGGGCCTTCTTCCTCTCTTTGTCCACTCATGCAAAAGTTATTATCACTCATAATAATGATCAACCACCATGAATAGTACATTCGGCTAAACGTGAGCTGGTCCCAATGGACTATGGTTGAAATGACTAACTGACAATTCTGGTTAAGCTTTGGCCACCATTTTGAGTTGCTTCCTTGAAGGAATCTGCTTCTAACCATAAGCTTAGAGATGAATCCATCTGGACACATTGGAGTAAAGGTTTTTTTTGTTTTTGTTTGGCAAGACAATTTTGAGTGCTTTCTTCAACACAATTTTAAAGGTAAACTGGCAACCATGTTTGGTTGTGATGTTGTGCTGGCAGAGAACAAAGATGATCAGAACCCCATGGGACAACCATACATTTAAAGTGACAGCAATGACATTGGTTTCACTAATACACCCTAGTGTATGTGTGTGGTGGCTTCCGCTAGCTAGTGTGATTGTTTTTTTTCTTTCAAATGGACTCACTTAAGACTGTGACAAGTGAACGTCTTAAAACATGTACCTGCCCTAGCAGTGCTAAAAAGAAATAGCTCCCATAGTATAATAAAATACAGTACGAAACATGATAGCAAGATGTGCATGCACTATAGACCCTGTGAAGCCATTTGGGAGCTATGGAGGTACACTGCCTGTGTCATGTACACAAAGTGTCTCTTGTCATAGCTCTCGGCTACCTCTACATGGCTATATCGTCAGACGTCTTGATTTGCATACCGGCAACTGCAGCACACATTGCTAGCCTGTCCTTGGACTGTGAATTGGATAGTTAGTGTCTCAGTGAACCAATCAGGGACTAGTTTTCCTACAAGGTATGTCTACTGTTTATGCCAAACACTGAAATTAGCCAGCCTGTATAATCTTGGGGTTGTCTCTGTAAGTTTACAAATATACAATTAAAAAAAGTGCCCAAAAAAGATACAAGTCCCTGTAGCTGAGAGCTGTATACACACAATTAAAGTGTCTTGTTTAAAATTCTGAATTGTTTTGGCATTTTTAATAAAGTACAATATATTACAGCCAAACCCAACAAAATAAAATAGAACCAGCTGTTGAATAATGTATTCTGATCCCTGCCACCCCCTCCCTTCCCTGGAGAGACACAGAGAGAAAAGAGATCCTCCCCATTGAATAACTCAAGTTGTAGTATTAGGAAGCTAACCAATAGGAAGCAACACAACAAGCTTGTGGTGTCAAATGGAGCTGACGAATCCTGCGCTTTGCATTAACAAGAGCACCCTCCTTCGCTGGCTGGTGGTTCCTGTGGTTTGTCCAACTTTATGTCAATCACTGAAGAAAAAAAGTTAAGGTAGAAAACCAAAGAGGTAGAAAAGGAGCTTCTAGCATCATGGTGGTGGCTTTTTGATAGGCTAGTCGTTTAAGGACCATATCTCATCCTATGAACTCTGTCTGCTTACATGCCACTTGCTGCATACTTGCAGTTGTTTATGGGGGAATTGGTTTTCATGATCCATCTCACAAATGTTATGCACAAAATAACTTATCAGATGCTTTCTGAGTCCAGATTCCAGAGGGCAAATAATGAAAGTAATATTTTCAAGTTTCCAAGAACTCTTCTACTACTGGTAGCAAATGACAGAGCAGTGGCAGCAGCGGCTTTGGATGCTCCAAATCTCCTATTCAGCCCTAAAGCTCACTGGGGCGCAAATTATTTCTTGCAATAACTCTGAAAGAGAGGTTAGGTGAAGCAAGATGGAGAGAATTGTGAAACCCTTTGCTAGTTAAAAAATGTTGAAGAAATTGCCATAATATAACTAGCCTATATTTATTGTAGATTTATACTACAATAAATCTGTTGCTCTAACAGATTTATTGTAGTATAAACTTCTGTGAGGTACATTTTTGTCAGATGCATTAAGTGGGCCTTGGCTTACAAAGGATTATGCCAAGTCAATTTGTTAGTCTTTAAGGTGCCCTAAGACTTAGCTGCAACAGACCGACATGGACAGAAACAACCTAGATTGGCTATGGCACAGCATGACTAAGCAACTGGGATAGGGTAGGTCAGGAATGTCCCACACGCTCCCCTGTACTCACTAGATTCTGCTGGAGGCAGCAGCATCAGTTGGATGCTCTGCATTTCTCCACTGTTCTCCTTCCGCAGCAATGGGTGGTTTGAGGCAAGCGAGGCTTCCTCAGCCTAGAATTCTCCAAACCACCAACACTTGTTGCTGCCATTCAGGCTTGAATGGGCAAGCAGGAGCAGGGCATGGAGTTATCTGGGCCCATTTGGCATCTCCTTTATCCAAGAGCAGCTGGAGTATATATGTGTGAGAAGAAAAATCCTAGGAAGTGGGGGAGAAAATGTCTGAGAAAGGTAAGGAATGGAGACCCATCTCCTGAGCTACCATCTTCCCTTCTCCTGGGACAACTGGGAAAGCCACTTTAATTTGATCATTATCCACCTTTATTGGAGCAGAAGCTCAAGGGGAAGAAGAGAAATAGACCTGATCATCTTAAGGAAATAATGTGCTGGCTTACCATTTGCTTGGTATCGGCTGGACATACATGTGTGGGCACATGTCTCTTTCTTCACAGCCCTCGTTTTTCCGCTGGACACTGGAATCCTAAATCTCACTGCTTAAGTACATGCAATTGCTTTTGATCACTTTTGCCCCTTGCTCTGTTGTCTTTGCTACTTGAAGTTAGACTGTGTAAGGTCCTGGGAGGGTGAAAGGAAACATTCTTGTTTGCTTAAGGGACTGTGTAAAGGGATAAGTAAATGGATGGTGCTTTATAACTGATGATTGTTAAGAAGACTTGCAGTAAGGCACAAGAGGACTATGATTTAAGTGGCAGAAACAATATTGTGACCACCACTCACTAGTAACCTGCTAAATCTACACCTAGTACCTTGAGCAAACCAGCTATTCTCACCCACCCCAGAGCTGCTTCAGCACCAACAGGCTTGGTTTGGCTCTTGGGTGTGCTGGGACTTCATAGCCAAGTATTAGGTCTCACTTGTTTAACTAGGTGAGGCGGCTGAATAGTATACCCCCACCTATCTCTCCCCCTCTTGCAAACCAATGAGACATTAGCCAAATGTCAATGCAAATGAAGAAGACATGACTGAGCTGCCAATACAGAACCTCTCCCTGCCCTCACTCTGCAGACTGCTAAAAGCAGAGACAAATTTCCCTGTGTGTGCACTAAACCACTTAACAATTCACAGATATTTTTCAAAAGAAAGCAGATCTTTTGAAGTGGCCAGCTGAGTAGATATCTGGCTGCGGAGGAGCCTTATGCAGAGTCAGGCCAATTGTGTTTCTGCTTCACCTGGGCCGTGGCTTTCCAGGGACTCAGGTACTGAAAAATCCTTTGAACTGGAAGCCCCCCCAGGGACTGAACCTGGCATCTTCTGCATGAAAAGCATAAACTTCACCACCGAGCCATAGATCTTCACTTAAAATGCACATTCTGCAAGGGATGTAAAGGCTCATTATGTACAGACCTTCACGCCATCTCAGGTATACAGAAAAGTGTCCCTTGACAGAGGCCAAAGTAGAGAATTTATCCTCCAGAGCAATTCTGTCTGCCTTAACCAGTCACACACAGATCTCCTCCTCCTGGCACAGCCCAGACTGTACTCTCTGCAAGTGCTGCTGACATATGGGATATACACCAAACTCAGCCGAGACTCCCTCAAAGGAGCTGACCTTTCCTAGCAATTAGGCTGGAAGAGCTGCTGTCACTCACAGCGAGACACCCTCTCTCGCTTCCACCACAGTGCGTCGGAGGCAACATGCTGGTTTTTTAGATGATGCTCAGTGATGCTGCTGCTGCAGGTTGCCTCTGGGGCAATCTGGGAGCAATGAACACCAGGCTCAGCAGTTGTGCATTCGTCTCTTGCGTATTAATTCCAGAAGCCAGTTTACACAGTCAACAGAATCAAGTGGTCAAAGATCTGGTCTGTCCTACAGAACCCAGGCCAAAATAAAACACACACATGAAAAATCCTCAATATAGTGAAGAAGCTGGGGGGGTGTTAGTGGGGAAGCTTTACCACTTTCTTCCCCTGCCCCTCATTAACTAACTAAATTGGCCAAGGAGAGGACATAAGAGCAACCCTGCTGAATCAGACTAGTGGTCCATCTAGTCCAGCATCCTGTTTCACACAGCAGCCAACAGAGTATAGGGGCCCATTAAAGTAGAATTGGGACACTAAATTTTGGCTCCTTACATTTTCATCTGGGGTGCCTCATTGTGGCAACCAAAATGGAATAAAAGGGAAGGCTGTGCAGAAATTAAGTAGCAGAAAGAAAAGCACAGGCAGGAGAAGGAAGGAAGATCAAGACTCTGATTTTTGCATGGAGAATTGAACCAATAGAGACTCAAAGGGTTTGACTCTATTAGAAAAATCCTCCTTGCATAGATTTTGGAGGTTTCTTTCCAAAAAGTATTTAAAAAATCATTGTTCATATCTCATTTTAAAGAAACCATCCTAACTCTGGAGCAAAAGTTTGAGAAACTCCAGATAAGACAAGAACCAACTCCAGATAAGTTTGCACTCCCCCCCCCACACAAAATTCAGGCTTAGAATCTACCTATCTAGGAAAGAAAAAAACACCAACATCTGAAGCGTAAACTGTTAGAAAATATCCAAGAGGATGAATTATATAATGTACCCCAAAACATATACAAACTTTTGGTGATGCTAATGGGTACATTTGTCTGTGCCTATATCAAAGTGAGAAAATGGGCAAACACTAAACATAATTTAGAGGCACTAGGAATGGAAACATATTCTAGGAGCCAGGAGGGAATATGGGACACTGTTCTAAATCCGAAGTAAAAATGTTGACTGTCTTCTAAAATAAATTTGGTGTCATCACTTAGCATCAGTTTCCAGAACTCCCTTGACCTTAGAGCCATGCAAGTCGACCGGGAATTCTAACCAAGATAATTTCTAAACCATCGGGAAGAATTGCTATTAAAGCTAGAAGAGACAGTTATATGGATCATCTCTGGCCCTCCCTGCATCACCTCTACAAGGGAATGTCAGGCACTCCCTTTGTAACAATTACTCTCTATTTTCTGCCAGCCACAGAGATGGAAGCGGGGAGTCATTACCGCTATGTTTAATGTGGAAACCATGAACTTTTCTGTAATAAATAACAGTTAATTGGACCATATTCATTAGTATTGCCCTAGGTGGATGCTTTTCTTTTGTGTTCATTCCATAACTGGCAAAGGGGGAATTCTGGGTTCAATCTAATGAGACCATTTATGTCTGCAAGGGAAAAGCTGATGGGTGCTTAGAAATACCCAAGGATGTTATTCCAGCAACTGGCTAAGCAGTAATTTGAGACACAAAGAAAATTAAGAACAGCACATGGCTTATGGAATCCCAGCTTTTTTCAACAAGAGGAAATCAAACAAAGTTAAACAGTTTTTATGAATCAGTGGCTAAGCTTTTCTAGAGAAAACCACTCCCCAAACCAACTCCAACATGCACTTTTGCATGCACTTGCACATATATGTGAGAGTGTGTGCGCACAAGTATCCAGCATAAATTATACCAAATATAGAATATGTTAGGTACTGGACCCCCAGTTCAGCCTAGCTTATGCGACTGGACAATATCACCTGCAACCCCCAAAGGGTAATTGGTACTGTGTCCAGTTATGCCAGGGGAGATCAAGGTCAAATTCACACTCTGCCACCAAACTAACTGGGTGACCTTGGGCTAGTCACTCTCTCAGCTTAATGTACCCCACAGGGTTATTGTGAAGATAAAATGTGGGAAAGAGCTATTTATGTCAATAGCAGGGGCAGGGGCAGGATGCAAAATAAACAAATAAACATCCTACTGCTCGGCTTTAATCTTTTTAAAAAAAAGCAAATTTATAGCCCTTGTAACTGAAGATAGCCTTCATGTTGGGCAGGCTGTATCCAGCACAATCTGAAAAGCTGTGGACATTCACAGGCTTCAGTTTCATTCATGGATCCTTGCCCTGCAAATTATGGCTGCATCCAGATATCACTGGCTATTCCACCATAGTTGTACTATAAAAAGAATTTGCAACTGGATTGGGTTGTACAATCAGGATAATTCAGTTGCAAATTATCCCTATAGCGGAATGATAGCACAATATCCCATGATGTCTGGATGCATCCCATTACTAGCAGAAGCAGAATATGCTATGGATATTTGAGTGTATAAGGGTGCAGAATTCAACTTCCCTTGATGCAGAATTTTGATTTTTTTTAAAAAGACCACCAGTATACATGCCTTTTCCTATTAATATGGACACACTGGTTTATATTTGCCAGGGACTAGCGCATAGCTGTTACTCTGCCTAATTTCCATTTTCACCCATTTCTAGAGATAAAATTAATCAGCTAGGAGGAGATGAAATGCTCTCTGCTCTGACAATTTCCAATGCCAGGGTGGCATGAAAGGATAAACCATGTCACTTCCTGTAGCATTTGACATGTGAATTTTTGATTGCTTTTGAGCCCCTCTCTGAAGATAATGCAGAAGAGAAAGCATTCTGGATGGTGGTGGTTTCACATTCACAGAATAAACCCAACTGAAGCATTAAGCCTTGTTTGTGAAAACACTTTCATCACATCTAAGTGGTAGATTCCTGAATGGAAAGGAATTTATGGAAGAAGCGACTGTTGTTACCAAAGGATACTCCCTTCTTTGCTCTTCTCTTGAACGCTCTCCATTCCTGGCAAAGCTGAAGCAACACGTCGGAAGAGCTAAAGCGATGTTCAAAGTGTTGGATGAAAAAGGCGGACCAGAGGGAAGGGTCAAGAAGCAAAACAATTATGATTAGGACTGCTGAGTTGCATTTCAGTTGCAAAATGTAAGAAGCAATATCAAACTGTTTGGGAAACGGGTTAAACAAGCATCAAGGGACCCAGCCTGTCTGCCCCCAGAAAACAAGAATTGGGGCCATTCATATATGTCTCAAGAGGACAGGAAAGGGTTCACTGGGCCCATGAAAATAACAGTTGCTGGTGCTCAAAGTGGGACTTATGCCAGAGAAGCAACAGTGGCATAGAAATACAGAGTGGCAAAGGACCAATAGATAATTGAGTTCCCACATAAGCACATAGAGAGTAGTACCATCTTCCCTTTCCTCCAGGCTGCAGGATGCTGCATGCTGAGAGTGCGTGCACTGCAAAAATATGTCCTTTTTACTGCTTTGCATCCTAAAGTGATCTGTTTTCTAATACTAAACCTATTTTTTTATCTATTGCATACATTTCTTGCAGATTTTTTACTTCCCTTCTATGCAGTTATACATTCCATCACTAGTGGCCAGATATTTTGGCTTTAAAAAAAATCTGATACTACCAAGCACTGTATCATGATTTTCCTGCATGGTGATAATTTAGTTTGCTATGTACTCATGACAAACCAGACATTACAATTTTCAAATGGCAAGGTACACATAGTTTTCCTTTCCTACATGTAGGGGGGAAATGCATAATGCGGCATCCGAACTGGACCAAACTGTCGGTGAAGTTCTTGCTGAGTCATCTTCACCCAAAAAGAAAGTTTCCTTTCTTACCTGTTTTACATTGTATCCTGTTTTCGCACTTGTCTCAATAAACATTACATTCAGCTCTTTAGCTCTCTGTTCCCCTTCTTCAATTGTTATCTGCCTGGGATAGACACACACAGCAAGGAAAATGGTAACCGTATCATGGCAACTAGGAAAGGGGGTTTATCTGGGAATAGGAAGTAAGTTAAGAGTGGGCGTGTGGTGAGTAACTGTAATAATTCCACCAGGTGAAGTCCTCTGATTTAACAATGCAACAGGGGATCCAACAATGGTCAATAAGACAGGAGCTGTCACCCTAAGGAGCTGTTCCTATGACAACAAGAGGCAACAGAGCTCCTTTGTAGTAAGTGACTTATAGCCATTTTGTATGTTTCTTGTGTTTCAAAGATTTTTAACCTCCCTCTTTTCCAACATAAGTTCCCTGCACTCCATTTAATTATTTTGTTTACCTCTTATCTGCCAGATCTGTTTTGTTGCCCACTAACATAATAATGACATCACTTCCTCTTTCTGTTCTGACATCATCAATCCATTTGGATGTCTGCTGGAAGGAGTTGAGATCTGTGTGAGAGAAGAGAAATAAGGAAGATGGGTTTCAGACAAAGGCCGGTTTTCCAGTAGTTGCAGGTTTGGACTTTTGGACTCAGCTCCCTTGTCTATCACTTACAGAGGTGTAAGGCAGAGCATATTACAGACTTTTGAGTACTCAAAAAAGGTGCTAGGCAACATTTGTATAAGGATGGAGAAGGGAATCAGAAAGTATTGACGGAATAAAAGAACAAAGGTATGTTTGGTGTCTGCTTATTTCTGGGGCCAGGAAGAGGAGGCCAAAACAAAAATGCTAACGGAAGTAGTACATCTTCCCAGAAGGTGATGAGAATGGTCAGGAAAAGAACAGGAGAGAAGGTCAGCTGCAGGTCTAAAAAGGCTCATCGAAACTGAGATATGCATGTCAACCATGCTTTTGGCACATAAGCAAGCTGTCTGCAGTTCAGATCATCCTCTCCACCCCACCCCTCACAAAAGGTAGTAGTTACCACTGGTCTTCTCCACAGAGGCTTTTCTGCATATGCCTTATTAGCAACAGGTTCAACTTGGAATTTAGATCAAACGAATGGAAAGGAGGCATCGGAAAGGAGGCATCGACTCAGCCTTTCTTCTGTGGGATGCTTCTTCCACAGGCACCTCCTTGTATTTTCCCAGGGAAATCTACTATCAATTATTGGAGAGAGGATTTAGTGCAACTATGGCAACCAGAACATGGGCATCAGACCTGCCATGGCAATCCATTCAAAGGAACATTTTTAATGAGGCACTCCATCACCAGTCACCAGCATAGCCCTGACCCCTTTTGTGACTGCCTCAGCTGCCTCTGCTAACCAGGGCCAGCAGAGGGAAGCAGATCTGGGTTTTTTTCTGTCACTTTTTCTTTCCATTTAAATTAATTGCAACAAGGAACATAGTAAGTCAGAGCAAACAGGAAGAAACAGGTACAAGAAAGGGTCAAAGTCCAACTTCAAGGCTGTCAGCTGCAGAAAACTCTTATGATTTGATATCTTTTTACTGGGCAGTTCTTTCAGTGTAAAGACTACTTGGTCTCTCAGAAGAGCGAGTGTAGTATAGGAATTGGGAGACCTGGGTTCAAATCCCTGTTCAGCCATGAAACTCACTGGATAACTTTGGGCAAGTCACTTTCAGCCCAATCTACCTCACAGAGCCATTGCACAAGTACAAAACAGGAGTGGAGAATCATAAACACTGCCCTGAGCTCACTGGAGGAGGGGCGGGATAAAAATGAGTGGAAATTAGTGGCTGGTGGAAATTAGTCAATGGGGTACAGAGGCTAGAAAGTTGGATTTGAGACTGGTAGATTTGCGTTTGAATCCTGCCTCTTGTTGTATGGTCTTGCCAAGGCAATGGTAGGGGGTTTTTTTGGTGGTTTTTTTTGCCTCAGTTTCTCATTAGTAAAATAGCGATGACTAGCCTCATAGGGCTGCCGAGGTGGCAAATTCAAGCACTTTACAAAAACTAAGTATATTATATAACCAACATACTCATAAATATGACGTGAGGCTAAGGAACAGAGAATGTTGGAAGAAAGGTCAAAATTTATCCCTCAAGGATGTGAGGGGCTTACATCGTGGCTTCAGATACTGTTGAGAACCCTCTGTTGGGTGGATCTGCAAAGGACATTTTCCCAGTGCCACTTCAGTGCCAACTCAGAGAAGGTCCTCCTCCAAAGAATCCACACAGCTTGAACTGATCTTACACCAACATCACACCTCTGAACGCAAAGACCTATGCCACTTCTTGCCTCCAGAGTACAACTTAGTTTGTTCCGGTATCTGTCCAGCAAGTCACCACTTGTTAGCCAGGGCTCGGAAATAATTGTTTGCAAAGCGTGCCAATACAATCTAAATGAGCTCAGGTATTACAGGTAGAATGCATGGTAAGATGTGGTCAGGTCCACAGAGGTGGTTTGCCACTGCCTTACTTGGTATTCTTTGGTGGTCTCCCATCCAAATACTAACCAGGGCTGACCCTGCTTAGCTTCTGAGATCTGATGAGATCGGGCTATACGATGCTGCCTTCCCTCCCGTACTATATTATACTCCTGCTATAAACCCCCAGTTATCCGGTTGGCTACTATTGGAAAGACTTCCAGGAACAACCCATACAAATTACTTAGCTGGAGCAGAACAAAGCCCATATAGTCTAGTATTCTTTGGACCTTGTTCTGCCCCAGCAAAGTAGTTCTTAAGAGAGACTCCTGGAGGTCTTTGGACTAGGAAGGAAAACTTGGCTTTTTCACATTCTATTGCAGTGCAAACAAATATTTCAACCACTACTCATAAGAGAAATCACTAACATGTAGGGCTGTCAATTCGGTTCGGCCCGAACTGAAAATCAGCCGAATTTCCCTTGATTCGGCGGTTTTTAGTTCGGGAGGAACCGAACTCAAAACTGGCGGGCAACCGGGGGGGCCGAATTCAGCGAGTTCGCGAGTTCGCGAATAAATTCGGCCAATTCGGGGCCGTCAGTAAGCAGCATAACCTTCAGTAAGCAGCATTCTCCTCCCCCGGCCAATCGGTGGCCAAGCTGGGTCTTCTTCTGGCCAATCAGTCAGGATTGAGTACTGGAGGAATCAGCTGATGTGCGGCCGGCCGGGGAAAGAGAGAGAGAGAGGGAAATCCTCATGTGTGTGTGAGGGGGTGCTTGTGCACATTCGCTCCTTTCTGTGGCTGCAGGGGGCACATTTTTTGGGGTACCGACCCCAAACTTTCAGGGGATATTCAGACAGGTTTTCTTAAGATACCCCCCAAGTTTTGTAAACATTGGGTCAGGGGGTTCCGAGATATGGGCTCCACCCCTTTTTCCTCTCCCCCCTTTTCCATTTTCGTGGCTGCAGGGGGCGCTTTTTTGGGGGTTCAGCCCCCAAACTTTTATCATAGCTTCAGAGAATCCCTCTTAAGAGACCACCCAAGTTTTGTAAAGATGGGTTCAGTGGGGGCTGAAATATCGGCTCCCCCCCTTTTCTCTTTCCGTGGCTGCAGGGGGCGCATTTTTGGGTGTGCCGACCCCAGACTTTCAGCGGAGCTTCAGTCAAGGCTTTTTAAGAGACCACCCAAGTTTTGTAAACATTGGGTCAGGGCCCCCCGAGATATGGGCTTTCCCCTTTTCCCTATTGGGATGAATGGATCACCCTCGAGAGATGCATACATATGGATCTTATATTGGATACAAATGGAATCATATTGGATTACCCAGCCTCCCAGCCCCTCCTGCTGGAACAGAAGACAGCCACAGTAAGACCCCTTTGGGGGCTTTAATCTATAATTTTTCTTTTCTGTGTGTGTGTGTGGGGGAAAGCAGAGTCTGTGTGTGTGTGTGGGGAGGGAGCAGTTTCTGTGGGTGGGTGGGGGGAGCCAAAGGGGGCTTTTGCCGGTTCTGCCTGGGGTGTGTGTTCCCCCTCCAGTCTCTCTCTCCCTGGTTTGAGGGGGGGCTTCATTTTTATTCTTCAGGTTTTTCCTCATTCATAAGATCAGTTAGGTTATTTTGATGCTTGCTCAAAACTGGTTTTCAAATGGTGACTTAAAGAATGCATCTGCCTGGTCCCAAGTCCAATGCAAAAGGAGAAATTCCACCCCCTCCTGCTCATTATGCATAGCTAGCTGCCTCTGTCCCTTTCCATGGTTTGCAAACTCCCAGGTGTCAGGTGTTGCTTTGCACTGTTGCAAAGGTGTTGCATTGCGTGCTTGTGTTGCTTTGCAGTTGTATTGTTTTGCAAAATTCTTCACACCTGCCCCGCCCTTTGCATGTTTGCAAAGGTGTTGCTTTTCAGTTGTGTTGCTTTGCAAAGTTCTTAGCACCTGCCCCGCCCTTGCTCTCATCAGCTGTTTGTCGGGCCGGGAGCTTTGTGTGTGGGTGGCAAGCTCTGCTGAGATACACATTAAGGGTGGGGGGGACCCCTTTCAGGGCCCATATCTCAGCCCCCCCTGACCCAATCTTTACAAAACTCGGGGAGTCTTTCAATATACGTCCTTTGAAGCTCTGCTGAAAGTTTGGGACCTCTAAGCCCAAAAATGCCCCCCCCAGAGCCGCGGAAAGGCGCGGTTGTGTTTTTAATGGCTTTATTCGGCCGAATTTTTTTCCCGAACTTTGAATTCCCGCCGAATTGAACGGATCCGAAGTGGGGGAGTTCGGACTTCAGCACGTACCGAACCCACAAGGGCCAAATTCGGCCGAATCCGAACTGTACCGATTTTTTTTTTTGACAGCCCTACTAACATGTAAGCCCAGTCATTAATTCAAACTATGAAAATGGTTGTTCATCAGGTTGTAAGGAACAACCAATCAACATGAGAGGCTCTAAGGACAGAAGCAGTGTCTTCAAGATAAAAGATGTTACCATGGCATGGAACAGAAAGAGGATGAAGTGCTGCTCTCTTTGATTCTAGCCTTCATATATCATTCTAAAAGACAGCATCCTCTGACTGTGTTTCTTTTTACACCGCACCCTGCAGTGCGCTATACTGTGAACGGTCCATTATGGCCAATCTAGAGCAGCAAAGGGCAGTTGCAACGTGTTCCCCACACTTGTTCTTGCAGACAACCACATGGAAATTTTACTCACTTGTGATGTCATAGACCACCACAGCTACTGTGGAGTCTCGAATGTAACTGGGGATCAAGCTTCGGAATCTCTCCTGGCCTGCTGTGTCCCAGAGCTGCAACCGCACCTGTTGGGTTGGGGGGGCGAGGAGAGGACCAGACAAGATACGCAAGAGAGAAGACACACACAATTAGGAAGAAAAACAGCCCTGGAAGATGGGAAGAAAGGAGAACAAAAGAGACAAAGAACACATGGAGGAAGCATCCGTCATTTATCTGAGAGGTCCTCCTGGGAGAATCCCCACCCCACCCCACCTCGCTATGCTTCTTGCTTCTGGTTACTCAAGGCAACCATGTTCCTTTTCTGCAGAGACAGGTGTTTATAGACTGGAGTGGTACACACAGTTTAAAAAGCTGTTTGACAGCCTTCTGAATAAAAGGTGTGATCCAAGAATAGGAGGCAAAAAGCTATCGCAATACAGTTAAAGAGCAGCTGAGAGGTGTAACTGAATGGTTTTTACCAGGGCAATAGGCCATACCAGTATTGTTCACTGTTGCAAATTCTCTTTCAGTAATGGGGAAAATACAGACACAGGCAGTGTTAAGGTTGCTATCTGCCATTATGTCTCCAAGCAATGCCATACTCCAGCAATGCAGGTTTGAGGCCGTTTTCGCACTAATTATTTGTAATGTTTAATGAAACGTCTTATCTTTTTGTGTCTGCACCATTTCCCCTCCATTTAGTCTTGGAAACGACTTCCAAGCATGTCCGTGGTTTCAACAAATGCTTACCGTATATGACAATGTATTTCCTTACTCTGTTTCAAGTACGAATGTTCCTGGGGTGCGGGAAGTGCAGATAGGGAAAAACATTCTTGGGTACAGCATATAAAATGGCGAAAGTGGCGAAATGCGCACAGAAACTTTGAATTCGTAGCCAAACCTCGCAGATCGAACACGAAGATAATAAGCTGTAAGTGAATGGTGTGGAAACGGCCTGAAAAGTGCAGCCTAGATCTCCTTGTGTTGTCCCAGGTCTGAAGGACCTCCCAGGGAGGGGGGAGAACTGAACCCTCTACTGATGTGGCATGGATTATGTGGGGTGTTGCAGACCCATACCTGGCTCTATTGCACATCTGCCGGTCTAAGTCACATTAACCTTGTGGGGTCTGCAATATGCTTACTCTCAACTGCACAGCCAGCAGGATGATTTTTTGTTGATGCCAAAGGAGGGCTCAAGAGAAGCATCAGCACAGAGTATGGTTTGGTATAAATGTTTCAGACAAAAATACATGTACTTGTTTTAGACAAAAATACTAAGGAGCTTTGCCATAAGCTTGGCTTTATTATTTCCCTAAGCCCCCAATCAAAACACAATAAATTTGGGGTATCGTTTGGAGGGAAGGATAATGGAAATAAGAAGACCCTCTCAAGTTTCTGCCATTGGATCAGAAACAGCCCCTTGGGAAGGGCAAGGAAATATACCAATGCTTTCCCCTCCCTGTGCTCCTACATCACTCAGCCTGTGGCTTTCAATAAGAGCAATTGGAAAGCCCCGGAAACAACCCATTAGGTCTGAGATGGATGTCTGAGAGTGCATTAACACTGCACGAGATAGTTAGCTGCTACTTATTAATGCAGCAGCTGCTGTTTCCCTCTCATTAGAGCTAACTCCCGTCTGCTTTGACATTGGGTTATCCTTGTGCAAAGTTTCCCCAAAATCTATAAATCAAGACATTTTAACAGTGGGCCTCCCCCCCTCCCCCAATCTAGTGTTATTTCCAAGGAGATATGTCAAAACGCAGGCACTTAGAATGGGCTTCCTAGCAGAGGGAATTGCTGCCCATCTTCAAAGAGTCTGCTGGTCCACAGACTTCCACGTTGTAAGACGGACAAAACTGTTCCAGTGGGACTGCATACTCCTGACTTCTAAGGTGTTGAATTGCTTCCTGACATTCTCAACATCCCTTCTGGCATAACCCCTTCCTTTCCCTACCCATTATGGACAACAAGAGAGTTCAGCATGGTTACAAAGATGCATGTCACAAGTAAAATGCCTCCAAAGGGTTCCTGAATAGCTATATTTGTGATATATATCATGGCATTTGGTGCCTTCCGAACCTGAAAACGCAAACCCATTCAGAGGTCATGTGAACACACATTCCACACCTTAGTGGGAGAGAGAACGAGGCCCTTTCCATTGGTCTGCATGGCCCAGCTATTCCCTGACCTTTCCCCCCCTAGAGGAAGACCCATTCCATCAGCTGCTATCCTTTCCATGGGCTGGGCTTACACCAATTTGTATGTATTATTTCTTTGTTAGTTTGAGTTTTTCTTTTGATGAAAAAATGTGGGGTCAATATAACTTAACAATTAACTGCCCCAGTCCATGCCCCCTCATCAATGCAGGCACAAAGGGTGTCCTGAAAACCCCTGGAAAAGGGGACAGCTGGGGCTACATGGTGGAGGTCAGTGCTCATTGGGATTGGCAGACTCCATGGACAAGAATCAAGCTGAGTTAGTATTGTATAGGAACCATTCCTCAATGTGAAGCATTTTGTGCCTTAAAGCGTAAACAGGTATTGATTTGAAATCTGTTCCATTAAATTAGGTTCAGATTTAGCCGGAATCCCAAGAAAAATTAATCCAGAGTTTCAGACCATGGGGCTTGTGGTCAAACTGGTATCAGTTTGACCACAAGCCCCATGGTCTGAAACTCTGATAAACACACACACACACACACAAACACACACACACTCCCCTCCAACCTCCCTTCCTGTGAGGAATTATATATATATTTGATTCACAGGAGGGGATGTTCAACCTCACAAAGAATGAGAGCAGGTCACCTATGAAAAAGCACAGAGGACAAGAAGTGACCAGGTGGAAACCTCCAGGTGGAAAGAGCAGCTTAAAGAATCCTTGCTCGTAAAGATAAGAGACTTCTAAGAGCAAAAGCCTCTGTCAAAACAAGCCCACAAGACGATATGAAAGCACATAAGCAGATTACGCGCTTGCTAGTTTGGGTTGTTCGGAACATGGGGGTTAGCCTGGACAATATCTCCTGCCTTTGCCTGTTACTTCTGTCCCGATACATAGCTTGAAAATGTCAGCTTTTCAGCAGTGCTTGCCACTTACTGTCCGGTCTTCCAAGTACATGGTTTTAGATAAGAAGTCGATTCCAATTGTAGCCTGCAAGAGAGGAAATGGAATAACGGTCAGCAGTCATTCTGGGACACAAATCATTTAGAATTACACACCATGGTTGGGTTTGAAAGAGATACTTTACGTGCACACAAAGACTTTTTAGGCACACCTAGTGGGATTTTGTAAGGTTATTTTTTTCTTGGAACAGCAGCTCCCACCCTTATCAAATAATAAACTGTTGTAGAAAGCCCCTTCAGTTTCAAAAACAGTTGCCATTGCTCGGGGGCAGGTTGCTGATCAATAGTCACAGATTCAAACCCCCCTTGAGATGACAGAACCAGAGGCACATCACTTTAGCTTGTGTCCCACACAAGGTTTGATGAATGGACAACACTCTTGCCAGCTCCCTGATCTACATTTGGATAATTAAGGCTCATTTGTGGCACTGATAAGCATCACAGAGCAAGTTTGACACCTGCACAGCTTTGCCACCATTTCCTTATCCTCATCATGAGCTTCCAGAAAATATCAGTGGGTCTTTGCTAATTCCTAAGTCACAAAAGGTAATGACGTCTGAACATTTTTTTTTTTTTGCACGCTGGTAAAACAGACACTGATATCTAGCCATTCATAGTCCTCCAAGAGTTGACAAAGATTAAAGGAGACCAACCCATGCACTCCAACCAAAGATGAAAACATTAACACATGAAGTTGCCTTAGACTGAGTCAGACCTTTGGTCTATGAGTGTCAGTATTATCTACTCTGACTAGCAGCAGCTCTCCAGGGTCTCAGGCAATGGTCTTTCACAACACATCACCTACTATCTGGTTTTTTAATAAATGAATCCAGGGATTGCACTTAGGACCTTCTGCATCTTGCATGCAAAGCAGATGCACCACGACTGAGCCACAGCCCCTCTCCTTAGTTGCTTTGGGTCTTTTCTCCATTATTTAATAGAACTGTCAAGGACTTGATAGGAAATAATCCAGAAATTCATCGTCATCAGTTGTAAAAGCACTATCATTTAACTACAAGCTAGAGGTAAAGGCTACCATGGCTAAATAGATGATGTCACTAGCATACCATGGAATACTTTGTCATGAAACAACTTGCTGGTAGTCCTCAGCCCGAAAAACATCTGGCTGTCCTCAACCAGGGCCAGGGATTTCGCTGCCCTGGCCCCGGCCTGGTGGAACTCTCTGTCTAGTAAGACCAGGGCCCTGCGGGATCTGATGCAATTCATAGGGCCTGTAAGAATGAAATGTTTTGCCAGGCCTACAGTTGAGGGCCAAAGGTAGGACATTTTGGAGGACTTTCATTCACAGGGTCGCCATGAGTTGGAAGCGACTTGACGGCCCTTAACACACACACACAGTTGAGGGCAGAAATGGTTTCTATCGTAGCTGGCCTCACTTTCCCCTGACCTATCTAATTCCAATCTCTTGTCTTGGTAAGGGATCCCTGACAGCTTTTCCTTTAGGGTGGCTGCTACCAGTGTGTAACTGCAATGGCGCCATCGGGCGTTAGTATTGATTAGAATCAAGAGTTTTAAAGTTTAAATCATTAATGCGTATTTTAATGTGATATATTTGTTTTATGATGATGTAACCCACTCTGAGCCCTGCTTTGGCAGGGATAAAGCAGGAAATAAATCTAAAACATAAATACATACATTCTGGTGTGGCAATCTGGGAGTGCATATGGTAGGCAAGTGCTTGGTTTCCAACAAAAGATGCAGATTCCAGTAGGGTTCGCGGCAGATGTGCTCTGGTATGTCTCATGGTGGCAGAACTAACCACAGTAATTAAAAGAAGCAGCCTCCAGAGCTTGGGCACTGAAACACTTCAGCTCTGGAAGTTTGGATTTCAAGTCACATCTGCTGCTGGGTTTTAGTTGATTAATCAAAGAGTATGTGCTGCAATCGGCTTGGGGCATGCTCTCCAGAGGCAGCTGACCAGTGTTTAAAAACCAAGACAGACTGCTCGGCACAACGAACTGAATTCACCCAAGTGTTTGGGAACAGGAAGCTAAGAGAATATTCATCTTTTGCTGCTAGAACCACAAGGCTACTGTATGCCGCTGTAACCTTGGATATCTGGGGAAACCTCCTCAGTTATGTGAACAGGGTAAAGAAAGATATGGAATCCAAATCTTTGGAGGAAAACCCCCCCTTACATTTAAAGCACCCACAGCAATCTATGTTATATCTTGTAGACACATAGCTCTGTCACTGCCCATCACGTGTCTTATAGGAAATGGCACTTTGACACAGAAGGTTACAGAAGAGAAACAAGGCAGGGTCTCAGCCTCTATAGAGGAAAGCAACAGCTAAAAGTCAAGGTCAGACAGGCCAAAATCATGTTTATTTAGCCTGATCTTCTCTACACTGGAACCAGCAAAAGAGATCTCAAGGTCTGGCTAAGCCTGCAGCATTGCAAGGGGCTTTGTTTGTCTAATTCTGCTTTCCCAGGCTTCCATGGCAACAGTTAGTCGGGTCAGCATGCACACTGGATAGTTGCGCATTCTCCCACCTAAATATTAATGCTCATCTTATTTACAAGTCCCTCTGGCTCTCCATAATAACTGAAGACAAATAATGGAAGTTTGGTGCCTAATGGTCTAGGCTTCAAGCTATAACAAGGACAAGAGAGAAGCGAGACAAGAAATATGATGAGTGAACGAACAGCAGTAAGAAAGCATGTGCAGGCGGCAGAAGAGTCCTCCTTGAAGGAAATTTGGAGCCTTAAGGGGAGAATACTTTTACATCCTTAAACCCTTATTCTATAGCCAGCTCCCAATAACACTTCGACCGCCTGCTCAGGGGAGCTGAAATTTAACAGGGGATCTAGTGCTGAATCTGTATTCTTGAGGATCCCACGTGGAGATTAAAAAAGGCAAGTATCTAAATCTCTTGATCACAGAACAGAAACAAGCTTTAAAAGGTACATGTAGTGCCTAAGGTTGGCAGGCTCGGAAACTACAAAGGCCCACAGCCAAACTTATAGTGGTCCATGGATCACTGAGAGAGGCTGCTTGTCACATATGCTACCCTGTGCCCAAGGCTGTTTGCTGTCCAAGGGCTATTGGGCTGAGAACTGACTATATAACATACTACTACTCATCTTTAATAAACATATAACAATTTTATTAACAAAGAACAGTATTTTTATTGGAAACATTTTAATATTGGAAAAATTATGGCCACAACTAAAATTAATGGCAACAGTGTTATTGACGCATTGGCGAAGCATGGGAAGGCTGGATGGGGGCATCAGCCGTCCCGTTGCGAACTGATGCAGGCATGAAGTCCCAGCGGTCCCGCTGGGAGTAGTAGAGGATAACGGTATGTGGGATACACATGGGCTTGCGCCACTTGGTGTTCCCCCGTCACTCAGGTAGAGGCCAAACCTGCCGCCCCCTATGCGGCAACTCAACTCCTTGGCCTCCCCCAAAACCCCTTATTGGGGTCCCCCAGTTGGAGGAAGGGGCACACAGGCCGCTTCCCCCCATCAAAACCCATCCAGCCCCATGCGTAAACCGCCTTGTGACAAATATAGCATAACATCAACACCTAAAGCCCTTAGGGAGGGAGGGTGGGCCAAAGCCGGAGACAGACTGAGGCAACGGTCGGTAACTGCCGGACATGCGCAGTGGGGGAGGGGGCCGAGCCAAGCCTCCCCTGCCTCGCAACAGCCTCCCGGTCCCGCCCGATTGGTCGGGAGCAATCGGCTCCCTGGCCCAATCAGATGCGCCCCCGTGAAGGGG
The DNA here is from genome assembly GCF_029931775.1 of Euleptes europaea. Lineage (NCBI taxonomy): Eukaryota > Metazoa > Chordata > Lepidosauria > Squamata > Sphaerodactylidae > Euleptes > Euleptes europaea. Next base: position 45,077,433 of record NC_079316.1, read on the forward strand.
GGGGGAAGAGGCGATACTGGGAGAGCGAAGCAACTCTGCCGCTCTCCGCCCCCGCCCCAGACACCAAAGCTGGCTCCAGGTGAGTCTGGAACCTTTGCTTCTCATCATCCTACCACTGCCTCTCCCAACACGCTTTCCCTCCATCATTAGCAAACTCTCCTGAATTGAGAAAACAAACAATCCTAACAGTGCCATCTTAAGCAGAGTTATAACCTTCTGGGTTGCAGTGGGAGGGGGAGCCAGAGAAATCTCACTCCACAGATTAAAATTTATTTTGTCATCAGAGGTTTTGCACATAATCTTGCCCATTCAAGTCCTACACGTCTCACTTTTTTGGCCATCCACCTGCTGCCCTGAATATAAAGCACTGAATACATCTCTTGCAGCTTCAGATATCCAAAGGGCCCCAAACACAGTAGGCTTATAGTCAGTCTCTGTTCATCAGGAATAAGTTTTCAAAATCTGCAGATAATTAGGCAAGGAAAACTTTATGACACACAAGAGCCCAGACTAGTCAGATCTCAGAAGCTAAGCAGGGTCAGCCCTGGATAGTTCTTGGAGGAGAGACCACCAGGTAAGTTCAAGGTTGTGATGCAGAGGAAGGCAATGGAAAACCCCCTCTGAATGTCTCTTGCCTTGAAAACCCTATGGAGTCACCATAGGTCAGCTGTAACTTGATGCCAAAAAATGCAGGTATCTGAGGACAGATAGGAAGTCAGTGTTCTTATGTGCTGTGGTGCTTTTTTGGGATTTATTTGGAAGTAGGGTCACCACCTGGGAAGCTTCAAAATAAAGAAATGATTGTAGTACCACAGAACCATTGCTCCAAATGGGAGGAAAAAGTTCTAGCTTGGCTTTCTCCTTAGTTTTCTATTTGCAGGATAGCTTTTTTGTTTTGGTAGGTAGAAGCATTCAGACTCACAAATCTTTTCCTGCAGTACAAAATTAGACAGCCCAGACACAGGCTTGCCCCATCAGCCTTAACGTGCTACCTCTCAGTTAACACTTTGCCACCTCGGGAGAATGGAAGAATTGAGAGCCAAGATACTGCTTTGACTCTGTGAGGCCCAAGGAGGCCATCGTGGAAATGAGGCAGTTTAACAAGGGAATCAATCTAGTGTGCTCGCACAGGGCCCACTCCTGTGATGCATTTTAAATTGCTTGTCGAAAGGGGAATTTGTTTCCTTCACTAATCTGAAACATTGATTGTGTCAGGTGGTTCTTTAAGCCTAACATGGCAGAGGAAGCGATTGCAGAAAGCCGACTGAAAAACGTTCATTCAGATCATAACCTCTAAGTGCACTACCTCTGGCATGCCTCACGATCCCCGTGGCAGCGGATGGGGGAACATACTCCCTAGTAAGTTCAGTGATGAAAAAGAGTGACTTAAGGAGACAAACTGAGACAGTGTGGCATTGTCTTTCATCTCTCTTCTAAACCTCGAAGGTTGGGTTATCCCCCAAATTACTCTAACTCTGCTCGTTTTCAAGTGAGCAAAGGTGACTTAAATAAAAGTCCCATCAGCAGAAACAGAGACTCTGTTTTCATTACCAACTTGTAACTGTTTATACCAGTTTGTCATCCCCCCCCCCCCACACACACACCAAGAATACTAGGGATTATAATGTGTGGTGAGAGTCTGAGAATTCTCTGTTAGGGATCTATGTCCTCTCCTCTCCCAAGCTACAATTCCATGGGTTGCCTGGGGAGATGAAGTGAATGTGGCCTAAATATTTTGGTATAGAAAACAGGGCTAGTCTAGGACCCTTGGTCCTCCCAAGCTGCTGTAGTCCTTGGACCAAGAAGTATATTTCTACATCCGGACACTGAAAGGGATCCTGGAATCTCAGATTTTGCACAGCTTTATTGGTCGCCCTAAAAATATCACCTTGCATGCAGTTGCTTGAATTGCCTGTGCATCTAGGCCATCCTGGGGTAGCAGAATTGTCACACAAGTGCTTCACAGTACACCAGAGAACTGGTTTTTGAAATGTGTGCTGGTTGACGCAGAGGCAGGCAATGGCAAACCACCTCTGAACGTGTCTTGTCTTGAAAACCCTATGGGGTTGCCATAAATTGGCTGCGACTTGAGGGCACTTTACATACACACACACACTCCTATGCCTAATACTTGAAGATTTTTGTGGTTGTATAGTAAAATGCCAGTTCGAAAAACAGAATATTAGGTACGTGCAAAGCAGTCACACAACTCTTTCTCCTCATGCCCAAATTCAGGCTGTTTGCTCTCTATAGGATAAATAATTTTAGTTTTAAAAATAAAATCTATTGAATGAGCCTGGACTTGTTTCCAAGGTAATCTCTGAATATAGCTGAATTTATGTCCTCACCTAGCGAGGTTCTCAGCACAAAGAAAAACAAACTGTAACAGATGCAAAATTAATACAGTAATGTTTCTTAATGGACCAGTTTTTTGGCAATACATGAACAAATAAGCTTTCAGAATTCATCCACCAGGAAGCCAAAAATATAGGTAGTCATCAGCTATAGAAACAGCAAAGTTTATTCTGGACCAAGGAGTTTAAAGTCATTAGGTAAGAATATCTGTTCATGTAGAGAGGACCTATGCTTATATCTTAGGGCGCTTTCACCTTTTGAATAATGCACTTTCAATCCACTTTCAGTGCAGTTTAAGGCTGTTACCGCACTTGTATTCCCAGCGATGTATTAAGAGTTTGAAAATGTTATAAAAAATACTGTTCGCACTTTGTTTGGCCCCTTTAGCTGTGAAGACGACTTCCAACCATTTATAAGCCGTGGTATCCAAAAACCCTTTTAAAGCGATGTTTTTTACAACATTTTCAAACTCTTAATACATCGCTGAGAATACAAAGTGCGGTAAGCCCCTAAGGATCGCCTGTAAGTGAATTTTGCTATTTCACACAGTAAAATTCAGCGGCAAAGTGCATTGAAAGTGGATTGAAAGTGCATTATTCAGCATATGTGAAAAGGCCCTTATACACTTATAAGGGCTATATATACAGAGATAATCAGTGCATTAAAGTGGACGGTGAGATCTGGCACTATGATCCTGAGCTCTATTCCTCCACTATGTATTGAGTCTTCAAAATTTCAGAGCTTCTGGATATGACTCATCCCCCTGCACATAAACAAAATCAAATCAGGATGTTTCAATTGTTCCTTGCAAACACATCTTAAGGTGGACTGAAAGGATAAAGGCATAATAAAGGCAGAGGAGATGCAGGAACATATTGAGTTTTTGGCGAGGGGAGGGGACTATGCATGATGAGCATGTGTAGAACCCCTGTGTATGGGGACCTCTTGACAAACTTCCAAGCCAATTGCCTAAGATCAGATTGTAGCTAGAGAACCCTTAGAACTGTTCCTATGCATCTGGTGCCAACTTAGTTCACATTCCATCAAAGAGCTATTCAGAGCCAAAATTCTGCAAGCAACATTTATTCTTAAAATTCTCTTTAGCATCTTCTTGGAGATAAACTCTTTTTTTGTGGGCGGGAGGGAAGGGTATAAAGTGAACTGGTAGAAAAAGCACAGGAAAAGTGAGGCTGAGCTGAACTTTGCTGATATTTCATCTCTCTGCGCTCAATATTCATTCTCCATAAGAAAAGAGGCACAGAATCCCCCCCTTTGCAGCCTTGATTACAGCACTGGTATCAAATAAAATTTGAAAATGCAAATATTTTTACATTAGCACGTGACACTCATTCAGAGGAATGCTTCAGAACCAATGAAACTCACCTGGTACGTGTTGTCAAAACTGTCATACATGAACCTTGTGATCAGGGATGTCTTCCCAACTGGAAAAGAAAAAGCAAAGATTAAAATGGAAGCCATGGATGCTGAGGCTATTAACCATCCAGGTCTCCTCATTCAGCTTCAGGGCAGCCATTCTTTGGTGCACTCTCAGTTCACAAGAGACAATGGAGAGGTCTATCAAGGTCTGCTGGCACTGTATACAAACAGAGAATGCGCCCCAGAACAAAGAATGCACAAAGGTTTTACAGCAGATGCACAGGCAGATGGATCCACATCGAAAGCATTTCCAGAGGGGAGGAAGTTTCAGTTTCACTGGCTTGAACATATATATAAACCATCTCTCTAGATACCCACCCATAAGTGCAGCAGGATGGCGCAGGGATCTCAGCTAGAACATCTTTAAACCTCTCATGAGCAATACCACTTTAACGGATGCTTTAAGAACAGCAAGGTTCGCCTCAGGACATAACACGGGAAACCCAGGTTCTCCTGTAACTGCTGGAATACAATTCCAAGAACCATTTCATGCAATGCGGAAACAGCAGGCAGGTTGCAAGTACCTGCAAGGTTCTTACGTGGTATACGTATGCAACAGAGGTTTACAATTGCTTTGGCTCTCACAGTAGCACAAAGAATTAGGGATGTCAGAATATCCACTGGCTCAACTCATGTTCTATTTGCCTGTCACAAAGAGGGAGCCGACTTTTTGATGGACCATTTGTCTAAGGACTCCTTAGCAATGTTACTGCCTGCTGAACTATTTGGATTTGCAGTGATTTCATGGATGCACAATTTTGCAAAAACCTGATGCAAATCTGCTTGGCAGGTATTGAAGTTGTTCTGTGCTGAATCAAACAGAACCGGTGATCAGCTTGTGTCTGAACACCACATTTGAACACAATACATTTGACTGCTGGACACTGTTTGCTGCAAAATTTGCAGCATCCCTGTAAAGCAGTATGATGCTCCAACTATGGGTCATCCCCATAATAAGTGAAGCAAGCCTAACCCGAGTCTCCTGGTTCTTAAGCTTCCCTTGAAAAATCAACTCCTTGTGAAATATGGCAAAGTTAAAACAATTATGCTATTGTATGACAGAAGTCTAGGCAATGAGACAAGCAAGATTAGGGTGCAGTACAATAAGAAACATCAGACCTTTATGAAGTATATAGTAACATGAAAGTGAATGGAAGATGAAAATACAACTTTTGTTCATGATGCCACAAAACTAGATTGACTCGATACTTTTTTTTTGTTTTCCATCTCCCTCTCACAACCAGGTGCTCATTGTAAGCAGTGTCCTGTCCAAGTATCAGCTAAATCCAGATCTGTTCAGAGAAAGATTTTTTATTTATTCCATTTATTGGCCATGTTTCTCATTGACACACAAGGTGAATCACAGCTATAAAAACAATGCAGTAAAGATGGCTATAATACAGTCAATGAACAATGTAATAACATTGAATGACACAGTTAAAGAACAATGGAATACGGGCAGTATTCTATATCCAATAAACAGTTCAGCATAAAGGGGAAGGAAAAGAAAACGGCCTACGATTTAGGTAACTAAAGGTTAGAACCTTAGTAGCTTTTCAGAATGAAATGACAGAAGTGTGGGGCCCTTCCTGATTGACTTCAGATGCCTTTAAAACATTCTCAGGGGACTCAATTTTTTTAGACAAGCTCCTGTTTTACTTCCTATGATAAACTATTGCAGGCATTTGCAAAGCAAATTAACTCAGTAATAATAATGTGCACTAAACTTTGGATCAGCCCTATTTTATAGCTTGCCATTATTTTTGCATAGGGAACGATCTGCAAGAGATGTTTATTGTTGCTACCGTTTACAGCAGTCACACACAAGGACTTGAAATAAGCTGAAAAGATCAGCTCCTTAGTTATGACCTTAAGTGGCTTAAAAGCAGAGAATAGATTTTGGTGTTTAATCCATAGAAAAGACGGAGCTTTTCCCAGCACAGTTCATGGGGGTGGGGTGGGGGCACCAGATATATTATTCTAACAAAGCTACAAAGCTCCAATTCAGCTTGATCCGAGAGCTCCTTCCCTCCAGATTCCATTCATGGAGCCATCAGAAGATGGGCAGGAGCCAGCGTGGTGTAGTGGTTAAGAGCGGTGGTTTGGAGTGGTAGAGTCTGATCTGGAGAACCGGGTTTGATTCCCCACTCCTCCACATGAGCTGCGGAGGCTAATCTGGTGAACTGGGTTGGTTTCCCCACTCCTACACATGAAGCCAGCACCTTGGGCTAGTCACAGTTCTATTAAGAGCTCTCTCAGCCCCACCTACCTCACAGGGTGTCTGCTCTGGGGAGGGGAAGGGAAGGAGATTGTAAGCCGGTTTGATTCTCCCTTAAGTGGTAGAGAAAGTCGGCATATAAAAACCACCACCAACAACACTTCTTCTTCTTCTTCTCTCTCATCATGCCCGTGAGCCAGCCAAGGTAGCAAACCCTCCCCCAGTCCTGAATTGGGCTGGTGATCCCATTGTGGGCTCACCTGTCACCCCTCCAGTCCCAATCTGGGCTGCCGAGTCCACTGCAGGCTTGCCAGCCAAGGCAGCTGCCACCACATCCCCCCATCCCAATCTGGTGAGGCCTGGCTCAGCCTGACCAAGTGACATATATGTCATATCCAGCCCTCTTAACAGTTGAGTTTGACACCCCTGATTTAGATTCTGTGCTAGAAGCCGAGAACTGACGCACTGTACAGATTCCTTTAACAGGATTCCTAAGAGAGAGACCTGCAGTGAGGAAAGCTGAAAATTCGGGAGTAATTATACCCCTTTTTTGTTGTTACAATTTTGTCACTCAGACCATGTATAAAGGGAGATTGTGCTATCCACAGCCCTCCCGATAACGCTCACCTTTTATTTACTAAATTTCTGTTTAAAGTAGTTTGCAATAAAGCAAGTAAATTAAAACTGGCCAGAAACCTGCAATACTAAAAAAAAAAATCAACAAAATCAAACACCATTAGAACCAGTCAGGAAAAGCCCTGTCTAAACAGTGCAGCCTTACTTTGCCAACTGGTTCCCATCCTCCAGGGGGGACCTGAACTTCTCCAGGAATTACAACTAATCTCTTGATGACAGAAACCCGTTCTCCTGGATGAAAGAGTAACTTTGGCAGTTAGATTCTAGGGAATCACATCCTCACTGATCTCCCTCGCCTCCCCAAACTTTGTCCTCTCCAGGCTCCATTCCCGACCTCCAGGAATTTTCCAAGCCGGAGTTGGCAACCCTAATTAAGAGAAGAGGCAGCCCTTAATTCAACAGGATCACAATTCCATGAGGACAGGGCTACCACACAAAACAATCTTGCCTTGGCAGTCACAGATCTCGGCCTCCTTTACGGTGGGAAACGAGAGCAAACCTTGCCCTTCCTCATGACTAGCAGAAGCAGAGCTATGCAAAATAATCACACTTGCATATGCTTAATTAACATGATTTGTACAAGTCACACAATTAAAGATTTCATGTAGCTTTGAGTTATGTTTCAGTACACAGAATCCTGATAATTATCCTCTTGGGAAGAATGGGAGAATACCTGGAAATAACAGACATTAAGAGGGGCAAAGAAATTGGTCACAATCCAGAGGTTACCCAGTTCCTTTCATGAAGTGACAAGTAGTCCATAGGCAATTCACAGTTCACTACCAAAAGTATGATTTGTAACATCATCTCTGAGAATTTAGTCTCCCCACCAAAATGCATGCTTTGGAGAGTGGACTCGATGGCGTTTTACCCCACTGAGGTCCCTCCTCCCCAGGATCCACCCACAAATCTCCAGGAGTTTTCCAACCTGGATCTGCCAACCCAATCCCCCCCAACCCCCGCTGGTGGCCGGGGGACATGGCAACCCTAGGTGCAAGTGATTGGCAGCAGCTAGGAACTGCAGCTCTCTGCCTGTCCTCGCATCATGGGCATTTGTGCGCCTACTTGCCCAGGCATCTTTCTCAACCTGGTTGGTGGGTGGGTGGGTGGGTGGGGGAGGCGGCAAAGTTGTTGCTGCCATAAAGAGTGGTTCAGTGTCTTGCTCAATTCCAGCTGTCAGCAAGGTGCAGACCTCATTGGGGTTGGCCTCCTCCCTTTGAGGTCATCGCTGCTCCTGCACTGGCGCTTGCTCGAGTAAAAGGAAGTATCAGGTGGTATATGTTTGCCTCCCCACTGCAGGAGAAGGTGAGGAGCAACCTGGAGAAGGTGAGGCACAACTGCTGCAATATCATGGCCACACAGCCCTGAGTGAGGACAGAGCAGCTCAGAAATGGCCACAGCCAAACAGTGAAAAGTGACTGGCTGTTGCAGAGCTGTGGCAGTTCAGGAAATGAGCCTACACCAGTGATGGCGAACCTTTTAGAGACCGAGTGCCCAAACTGCAACCAAAACCCCACTTATTTATCGCCGAGTGCCAATGCGGCAATGTAACCTGAATACCACCCCCAGAGGGGGCCCAGAGGGAGAGGCTAGGGTTGCCAAGTTCCTCTTCGCCATGAGTGGGAGGTTTTTGGGGTGGTGCCTGAGGAGGGCGGGGTTTGGGGAAGGACTTCAGTGCCATAGAGTCCAATTGCCAAAGTGGCAATTTTTTCCAGGGGAACTGATCTCTATTGGTTGGAGATCACCTGTAATAGCAGATCTCCAGCTAGTACCTGGAGATTGGCAACTAGTTCCTTAGTGTTTTCTCTCTACATATCAAGACAAATGGAAAGGTGTTTGGAGGATAGCTTGTGGGCACTTCAAAGGTGGAATAGGACTGCACGCCCCTCCGCCCGCACAGACCCAGAGGGTGCCGGAGAAGCCGCTGGAGGGAAAGAAGGAAGGAAAGAAGGGAAGGGAGGGGGAAAGGGAAGGAAGGGAGGGAGAGAAAGAAAGAAAAAGAGAGAGAAAGGGAGAAAGAAATGGAGCAAGGGAGAGAAAGAAAAGGACAGAGGGAGACAGAAAAAGAAAGAGGCCATTTATACATGGGAGGTTTTGCCTTGGATTTGCCACTCGGTGGGGCGCGGCGGCAGGCTTGTGAGAGGCGAGCAGGGTGGGGCAGAGGGCGCCTCCTTCACAGCCACCGACCAGCCATGCCCCTCCGCCCGCACAGGCCCAGAGGGCGCCGGAGAAGCCGCCGGCCATGCCGAGTGTGAGCGCTCAGCTTCTGTTCCCCGCTCTCCCACCCGCCTGGCTGGCCGCGCACGCTCCAGCGGCGGCAATGGCGGCAGCTTCTGTGGGAGAGTCCGGGGGCCACTGCCAATGATGTCGGAGGTTCCCCACCCCTGGGCTACAGCCTCCCCCATCCGGGGTGGGGCAGAGCCGGAAAGGCCAGCGGCTTGGAGGAACCGTGTGTGCCGGCAGAAAGGGCTACGCGTGCCGGAAGTGGCACCCGTGCCATAGGTTCGCCAACACGGGCCTACACAGATGCCTGGCAACATCAACCCCTGACACCAGCCCTATGTGCACAGCTTCAGCTGGATGAAGGAAAAAGGCGCTGTGGGTATTTTACAAGACATATGGTATTTTTGATCTTTCAGGAGATGATGGTATTGAAAGCAAGTAACTCAGGTGAGAAGCCCAAAACAATGTAAAACAAAAAATGTAAAAAAGCAAATGACTTGAAGAGACATATGGGACTTTCTATTCTCGATGCTCCCATATCTCAAGTAATCTCCACAGAAAACCTGATAATGAATACAACAGATTCCCTGATTACACTAACCGCAATAAAAAAGGAAGAATTTAAAGCAAACTTCTCAGTTTAAGACCATCTCCCCTGAGCACACATTTGTTAATTAAGAAACTTTGCAATGCCATTCATCAGAAGCTGTAATTAAGTATGCTAATTCCCTCTGTGTTGTGCCTTCTGAAGAGATGGGATCCGTCATTTGGTTTAATAAGTGCCCTGGTGTTCATCTAGTGCCAGAAAAAGTGTGAGGGTCTTTGGTCAGATTTTCTTCTCCCATAGGCATACAAACCCACCCCCATATTTTGATTCATAGCTATTCTGTGCGAATAAGCTGGGGGCCTGTGAGAAATTGCCAAAAGGGGAACCAATCTGGAAATTGGGGGGACAGTTTGGAAATTTCCCACATTCTCCCTTTTCAGGATTCTCTCAGGGATCCCACCCGCCCACTTCTCCCTCTAATAGTTGTCCTCAACATTCAATTGAAGCAAATTCAGTCCTTAGCAATCTGGGTTTTTTTTTGTTTTTGGGGGGGACATCTTTTTCTTTCTTTCTTTCTTTTTTCCCATCAAGTTGCAACCAACTTATGACAACCATGGAGGGTTATCAAGGCAAGAAGTGGTTTGCCATTGCCTAGCTCTGTAACCGTGTACTTCCTTGGTGGTCTGCTATCCAAATACTAACCAGGACTGACCCTGCTTACCTTCTGAAAGCTGCTGAGATCAGGCTATCCAGGTCAGGACTTGGTTAATTTACCAAGTCAAATTTTTCTGCATACTTTGGGAGTCTCCCAAGTAGGCAGAGAGCTCTTCCTTGCTGGTGGCTGCTTCCAGAACTGGCCTCTTCACCATCAGATATAGTGATGGTCTGGCTTAAAGTCAGGTAGAACAGCACCTAACTTTAAGCCGGACCATCCCAGAAATCAGCAGGAATGATTAGTCTGTGCAAATGGTGGAGACTGTTGATTTTTTAAGAAGGCTAGGGTCATGGTAAATGCAGGAGGTAACCAGTGATTATCCTATGAAGAAGCATGTCTCCGCCCCCTCAAAGCCTATAAAGGCAGCAGGAATTTCAGTGCATGCAGAAAGCAAGCAGGGATGGCCCTACCATTACAAAGGGTGAGGCAGACTGCCTCAAGTGACAGATTTGGGAGTACATCAAAAGGCAGCAAGATTGCTAGTCATTTAATTTATGGTAATATTTTGAATTTTCAGCCCCAGGCACCCAAATGTCTTGAGCCATCTCTGATGAAGAGGGTAATGAATGGCAGCAGACTCCCGAAGGGGTCTCTTATTTCTGCTAACATTAACCAATACCAAATAGATGTCCTACATAACTGTTTTTTTGCAGGCACAAAATCAGTAACTGTATTACCGGAAACAAGAATCTCTAGTTTGTACTTATTTTATTTACAACATTTACTCAAATGTAATTAAGACTAGTTATTTTTTCATATGTATGCCATCAAAAAAAGGGGGGTCGTCTTACATTCAGGGTCGTGTTCCTTTAGAGTAAATCTGGTACTAATCAAAGTATTTATACTCCACCATTGCTTGAGGCAGCATGCCTCTAGAAGCAGTTTGTGGTATCAAGGCAGTATGAGCGGTAGTGAGAAAACAGTGTGCTTCTGCAAGTAGATGAATGCACAGATCTCTGCCAAGATTTGAAATGTAGATATAGCCAGACCATGGGCTATACTTTAAAGAGGAGTGAATTAGGGTTGCCAACTCCAGGTTGGGAAATTCCTGGTGATTTGGAGGTGGGGCCTGGTTTGGGGAGGGGAGCGATCTCAACGGGGTATAATGTAGGGTTGCCAACCTCCAGATGGGACATGGAGATCTCCCGGAATTACAACTGATCTCCAGATGACAGAAATCAGTTCCCCTGGAAGAAATGGCTGCTTTAGAGAGCAGGTTCTCTGGCATTATACCATGCTGAGGTTCCTCTCGTCTTGAAATTTCCATGAATTTCCCAACCCAGAGTAAGCAACCCTAAGGATAATGCCATAGAATCCACTCTCCAAAGCAACCATTTTATCTGTAGTCTGGAGAAATCAGTTGTAATTCTGGGAGCTTGCCAGGTCCCAGCCGGAGAATGGCAACTCTATACCCTTAAACTATTTGCTCATGTAATTATCATCAGAATAGGGCTTGCTTCATACATTCATAGGGTTCCTCGGACTACCACAGAAACATGGAGTAATATAGTATTCTGTCCTTACAATCCAACATATGCATACACAGTGTTTATTAACAAATGAGACTAACTACAAGAAAGAAAAACAAACAAGCTTATCTGTCGGATGTCTTGACTTGTGGCTAGCTCAGCTCCTGACTGCAAGTGAATTACAGGAAAGCTGAAAGCAGTCTCTAAAACTGCCATAAAACAGCACAAGGCAGCAAGACAAAAGTAGTACTACTGCAGTATCAAGTTACCTAGATATCCACAAATGACTGCAGTGCACAGGAAAACATGGAGGAAAAATGGGAGGGGACGATGCAGTGTGGTAGTTAGAGCATTGGTCTAGGACCTGGGAGGTCCCTCCCCACTCTGCTTTGAAGCTTGCTGGGTGACCTTGGGCCAATCATTCTCCCTTAGCCCAACCTATCTCACAGGAGTGAGGATAACATGGACATGGAGAGAATCATGGGCATCACCCTGAGGTTCTTGGGGCTTGGACAGAATAAATAGATAAATACAATGTGGGAAATACATATTCTGGCACCTAAAGCTATGTGAATGATATAGAAGTAAGGCATGCATGAGCTAGCACAGTCTCAGCTAAACAGGGTTGCCAGGTCCCCCCTGGCCACCAGTGGGGAATGGGGGGGGGTAGGGTTGCCAGGCCCTGGAGATTTGGGGGTGGAGCCTAGGGAGGGCAGGGACCTCCATGGGGTACAATGCCACAAAGTCCACCTTCCAAAGCATCCATTTTTTCCCAGGAGATCTCCAGGCACCACCTGGAGATTTGCAACCCTAAACATGAGTGTGTAGCACATTTAGTTTATATTCATTTATTTTATACCCCACTTTTCTCACCAGTGGGGACTCCAAGGAGTTTACAAGACCATTCTCTCCTCCTCTACCATATTTACCTTCACAACAACAATCCTGTGAGTTGGTTAGGCTGAGATAGAGAGTCACTGGCCCAAGATCATCCAGAAAGCTTCCATGGCAGAGTGGGGATTTGAACCTGGGTCTCCCAGATCCTAGTCCAATAGTGACCACTAAACCATGCTGGCAGCATGTAAGAGGCAGATACCTTCAGCACCTGCGAGGAGAGGCACTGCAGGCTCCTTGGACATTCATGCAATGCGCTAGTAATAGCAAAAAGGCCTTTCGTTAGTCTAACACACAACACTCCTTCCCAAATCTATTTAGCTGGATATACTTTTGCCGTGTGCTCACGGTTTTGTATCCATAGCTAAGGCAAAGCCAAGGCAACCACTGCTGGATCTGAGTTAGATGAAAGTCACAGACATCCCTGCAGACAATATTAGCTTTCATTTATTCTACCTTTTTCAAAAACAAAAAACACTTTTGCTTTCTATCCCTTCTGTGCGACCTATGTATGCGCAAACTCACACTGTGATCTGTAGGCACATATGGGTGCAAAAGAATCATGACTTTTGCTAAGGAAGCCACAATGCCACGGCTCCTCATGCATTCTCATTAGTGTTTGCCTATTGTGGAAAAAGATGAACAAAAGCAGCAAACCAAACCATGGATATTTATAGAGCAGCTGGAGCCAGTTCAGCAGAGGACATGGGGCTGGTGCAGAATCCTAATTGGCTGCTGAGATCTACAAGGCCTTGCCTGATGCTGGCTCCCCAGAGATGCTCCAGAAATCCAGAGCTTTGAGAAGTTGCCAAGGACCATCCGCTCTGTTGAAAAACGTGTTGTTGCCTTTTCAGTTGCTGGCAGGTGGCTAGGACAAACAAGAGGGAAACCGAGGAGAGGAAGAGAAGGAAAGATATTTTGATTTGGATTCCGCTTCTCTTCCATTAATCAATAGCAAGGTTTTTCCTATTTAGTGACATCTACATTTAGACAGGCCTTCCATCCTGATTTTGCTTCATCTGTATTCATAAGGGGTAGAATACTCAGACTGTCGCTGTACCAAGCCTTTGATTCACTCACTTTCTAATTGCAACAGGGATCTGCCCAATTGTACTGCTGGATGACTTCATCCTTCCGCTTCCATCTGAAATTCTCCAGTGCATTGGCAGCTTTTTGGGGCTTTGTGCCAGAAGACAAGGAGGTGTCCTCCTAGTGGACTCTGTAATACAGATGCATCCCTATGTACAAACCATAGGATGATACTGCTGTTAGAGTACTAAGGCTGGGTGCAGAGAGCAGTTGAAGAGGCAGTGAAGGGCTTACTTTAGGGCACAGGCAGGTCAAGAAACCCTCTGTCTGCCTGTTGGGTCTCCCACTGCCTGTGCTGAGTCTGCACGGTGCAGGTTGGCCAATGGCCATCTGTACTCAAGGGTCTCTGCCTGAATGGTAGATAAGAAAGGCTGCAACATTTTAATATTGGATTGTCCCTGTAACTTGTGCATCTTGTGTGAGAGCCAGCATGGCATAGTGGTTAAGAGCGGTGAACTCTAATCTGGAGAACCGGATTTGTTTCCCCACTCCTCCACCTGCAGCCTGCTGGGTAACCTTGGGCCAGTTACATTTCTCAGCCCCACCTACCTCACAAGGTGTCTGTTATGGGGAGGGGACGGCAATTGTAAGCCGCTTTGAGACTCCTTAAAGGTAGAGAAAAAGCAGGGTATAAAAACCAACTCTTCATCTTCAACTCCTTCATGGCGAGAAGAGGAATGTGATCATTCAAAGTTAGCAAACTTAAGCAGCATGGTACCAGACTCTTTGAAAACGCTTCAGCTTCCCTTCGCACAGCCTTCCTTAAAGTGCTCTCATCCTTCCCCCTACCTTGTAGTATCCTTTCCAGTTGCTGACAGATTAGCCAGTGTCCTAAGTGAGGCATCCAGCCAAGAATCTTGCAAGCGTACGGCTTTCAGTTGCTGTGACCCTGATGGGGGTACCACAACAGTAATAAACCGCTCTGTCGGAAATGTCTCTTTCATATTCGGGTATCTCAGTTCAATCTCTTATATACAACTGCTCAGTTTGTAAGCCAAGATGCAAAGGGATCATATGGCAAACTGACAACAACAGCCTTCAAGCACTGCAATCGTCCTACCTCAAAGCAAAGTCGCAAAGAAAAGCTCACACTTACGCCTTTCCCCTTCTGGTAGCAAATCCTTGCAGTGATTCAGAAGTTGGGCCTGAAAGGGCTTGGGATTTGGGGGGCAGCTTGCCCAAAAGCACAGAGAGAGCTTTTTTTCCACAGTGTTCAGTAGCCCCACTGCATGCACACACACCCTCAGACAATCTTTGGGTTAGGGTTACAGTTTCAAAAAATGAAAGAGGGCACCATTTCTCTACTAATTGCAGATAACTAGGGCTCAGACATAAGAACTTGCAGCACTCCACCTCTCAAAACTTGTGTGGAAAAGTATTACATTTAACAATTCTTTTGAATTTGGGGAGGGACTGTGGCTCATTTTGTAGAGCATCTCCTTGGCATGCAGAAGGTCCCAGGTTCAATCCCCGGCATCTCCAGTTAACGGGACTAGGCAAGTAGGTGATGTGAAAGACCTCCGCATGAGACCCTGGAGAGCCGCTACCAGTCTGAGTAGACAATACTGACTTTGACGGGCATTGATGGTCTGATCCAGTATGAGGCAGCTTCATGTGCTCATGTGTACAGTGCTAGTGTTGTCTGTCCCTTCAACAGCACAAATTCCTTCTCATAAAAGTGTGCCATGTTCCAAGCAGGGCTGGTGTCAGGTATTTTTGGGGTGGGGGAAGAGGTTCAATGAAACAAACATTTATGCTAGTACACCCACCTGGGCCCCTGTCTACAGATTGGAGGCTACCACTGCTGCAGCTCACATTTCACCTTCCAGCTCCCCCCTCCCCCCACTTGAGGTTCTCTTCTCCAATGGCTGGCAGGGAAGCGATCAAGTGGTAGGTGAGGGTGAAGGATGACCAAGAGCCCAATGTCTCCCTCCTCCATGGGGGTCAGCCATGACGGCAGCAGCTGCTGCTTCTGACTGCTACCCACCAGCCACCACAGCCAGCAGATGGGCAAGAGGAGCTGCAGTGCCACTCAGGAGGGTGAGCAACCAACGGTAGCAAGGGCTGCAACTGTGGTGAGGGCAGCCCAGCTCAGAGGTCTATATTCTAGTTTATGCCCCAGGGAAACCAGTACTGGTAGGCGTGCCATCCTCCATACGGAGCCTGGAGATCCCCTGGAATTACAAGTGATCTTCAGATGACAACAATCAGTTCCCCTGAAGAAAATGGTTACTTTGGAGGGTGGATTCTACAGCATTATACCCTACTGAGGTCCCTCCCCTCTCCAGCCCCTGCCCGCCCCAGGCTCCATCCCCAAATCTCCAGAAATTTCCCAACCCAGAGTTGGCCATTTTAAGTGGCAGGCATTCCTGGGGCTAAGCAGCAGTAGGGGTGGCTTGCTGGGGCATTGTGTAACCATGGGTCGGTCCTCCAGAAGTCAGGAGTGGACCCCCTTCACTGCTCAAGAATACCGACTTCAAAGCCAGCCCGTTTCATGACTCTCTTTTGAAGGCACTGTGAAAGACCCCTGCCTGAGACCCTGGAGAGCCGCTGCCGGTCTGAGTAAACAATACTGACTTTCATGGACCAAGGTTCTGATTCAGTATAAGGCAGCTTCATGTGTTATTTAGAACTAGCCAGAACGTGTATGAAAGTGTCGCATTGTAATATCCCTCACCCCAAGTTGCCCTTTTCTGCCGTCTCAAGTTATTGCCTACCACATACAAGCTTACGAATGCCCAAGTATTCATTTATTTAAACATGCACACAGCTTTTCTCCCTAGTTGGGACTTAAAGCAGCTTAGAATATTGTTCTCCACCACAACCACCCTGTGAGGTAGGTCAGATTGAGTGTTTGTGACGGGCCCAAGGTCACCCAGCAAGCTTTCATGGTAGAAGTAGGGATATCAAACCCAGGTCTTCCAGGATCCTAGTCTGACACTCTATCCATTCCACCATGCTGACTCCAAGTATTCAGCTGTCAGCCAGACTGTCCTGCATAGAACATTTCACCTGTTTAGCTATACGGTATTTATTTATTACCATTACATTATGCATGCATACTATACTAGATGTCTGAAATTAGCTGTTGTTCAGCCATTGTTTGGGGTTCAGTCAGTCCAATATGCTAAAAGTGCTCACAGGCAAATGAAAGTAACTCTCTCTTTCTGTTTTATCAGCCCTCCAGCAAGGAACAACCCAACGAAGACGCTGAGCACAAGATGGAAGTTCACAGGTGCCAGTGCAGCGTTAACATGATTTACAGAAATCAAATAATCAGCGAGGAAGGGCAAGGAGGACATTAAACAGACTGGCTCCCAGAACCAAAGTCTGCATCTTTCCCCTTGCACAGCGGTACACTCTTATCAGACACCTTTAAGCGGGATTAAATATGGAACACCTCTGTGCCTATTGTTCAACAAACTTCCAGTGAAACATGCCTTGGCAGTTAATGTTGGCCACAAGCACACCAATACTGATAACTGCCCTCAAGATTGAGGTTCACAATGTCAAGTCTGAATCCAATGTAGTAGTCAATGATGCCTATATCTTCCTCTGGCATGGAGATTGCACAGGGCAACATTTAAAGATAATTTTGTCATCACAGAAACCCCCCCATTGGAAAGGAATTTGAATACCAACAATGGAACAAGGCCAGATCAGTCTCACTGCAACTGTCAAGCTGATGACCCAGACTCATGGGAGTAGGTCTGTTCTAAATAGTACAGCAAACATGTTCTGATAAATGGCTTTAGAACAGATTACTTTCTCCAGTTCAGCCTAGGGCTGCAGCATGGTCCTTATTTTCAGGTCTACAGCTTCAAATTAATTAAAATGCAGACACAAGCTTTCTAGTGTACCCCATTTTCCAAATATTGGCCAAGCAGCCCCTCCTAAACCCTAACAAGGTCATGTGAATTCTGCAGAAGGTAGCCATAAGGGGCCAGTTGGGGGGGGGGACGGACACAAGGGTACCCTAGTTACATTCCCATGCTATATAGACAGGCCAGAGATCAGAATGCAGAGCAGGATTTCCTTCCATCCATTGAACCCTGGAAGAGATTACTCTACACTGGTGATGGCTTTGGTAACATTTGCCTCCACAGTGCCGTTATAATAGCAGGAGGGAGAACCCGCACAGACATTGCCTGAGAAACTGAGCTATTTCTCTGCAAACATGAAGCAGGCAGGCTATTTGTATTCTAAACCCATGCGCTGCCAGCATCTCGCTCCACATTTCTGAAGGGAAATGCAAACCCTTAGAAGAACAATTTGAAACGTGTCTTGGAAAAATAAATTGAGCTAGTGCAGCTTTCGTTATGTTCTTTTTTAAAAGGCGGGGCTGTGATTTCTGGAGCTCACAGAGAGATCTAACGAAGCAAAATATGGAAAGAAACATAAGGATGTCAGTACAGTAAGTAATATTATTTTGCTCTTAATGGTGCTTCCTCTATTAATCAGCATGGTGGAGATAACACCACAGTCAGGCATTGTTTCTGGGGTTCAAGGTCCAGGTCAACCTATGGTTGCAGCTCCAAGTTGGGAAATACCTGGCGATTTGGGAGGTGGAGCCTGAGGAGGGTGGAGTATGGGGAAGGGAGGTACTTTAATGGGGTACAGTGCCGTAGATTCCACCTTCCAAAGCAGCCATTTTCTCCAGGTGAACTGATCTCTGACCCCTGGAGATCAGTTGTAATAACAGATCTCCAGCCACTCCTGGAGGCTGGCAGCCCTAGGTCAGCCCCACTACCCCTGAAACCATGAACATGCTTCCACCTGCCCTCCTTTGAGGTTCAGTGCACAAAAATCCCCAGCTACATTGAGATGCCAATATATTAATCTCATGGCCCTTAAAAGCTTGGTCCTCATTTCCTTGGGGACTGAGAAAAGCCATAATCCTACAATCTTTTGGGATGGATAAAAGATTAGAATACTGCCTCTTTGAAAAAACAAATGCCAAAATCAGTCTGGTCATCTCAGCCTCCCGTTCACAAATCATTCAGTACTTCATGTCCAATTCTCACTCTTTCTAATAGTGAAATCAATGGTCAGGTATCTATTGATAGGGAGGTGACACAAGACAACAAGGTAGGGATATCGTGTGCATACTTGGGATCACTCCCCAAATGTGTCAGAAAGTATTACACTGTAAAAGGAAGCCCTTCCCCAACACACAAGTGTGCACAAAAATAGCCTGATAAGCACTTGGCATGTTCATTTCCCTCCTGGAACCATAGAACAGTGAGGGCAGTATCATTTATGGAAGTGATAGAAGAAAAAAAGAGAGGGGGATTAGCTTAATTGTGCCCCTAGGACCTGGAGTGGAGATTAGGGTCAGGGGATGTGCCTTTTGAGATATGCATTCCCTGACTCTAATTTAGGGCTGTCAATTCGGTTCGGTCCGAACTGAAAATCAACCGAATTTCCCCTGATTCGGTGATTTTCAGTTCGGACGGATCCGAACTCAACTCTGGCGGGCAACCGGGGGGGCCGAATTCAGCGAGTTCGGGAGTTCGCGAATAAATTCGGCCAATTCGGCCCCCCCTTCAGGGCAGCCCGCTGAAAGGCGCAGGCTGCCCTTTAAACTGATCTGCGCCTCCCAGCTGGGAGGCTCAGATCAGTTTAAAGGGCAGCCCGCCTCCCTTCAGCGGGCTCCGCTGAAGGGGGGCGGGCTGCCCTTTAAACTCATCTGCGCCTCCCGCCTGGGAGGCACAGATGAGTTTAAAGGACAGCCCGCCCCCCTGCAGGGAAGCCCGCTGAAGGGGGGCGGGCTGTCATTTAAACTCATCTGTGCCTCCCGCCCGGGAGGCACAGATGAGTTTAAATGACAGCCCGCCCCCCTGCAGGGAAGCCCGCTGAAGGGGGGCGGGCTGTCATTTAAACTCATCTGTGCCTCCCGCCCGGGAGGCACAGATGAGTTTAAAGGACAGCCCGCCCCCCTTCAGGGAAGCCCGCTGAAGGGGGGCGGGCTGCCCTTTAAACTCATCTGCGCCTGGCGCAGATGAGTTTAAAGGGCAGCTGCGCCTCTCCAGCGGGCTCCGCTGGAGAGGCGCGGCTGTCATTTAAAGTCATCTGCGCCTCCCGCCCGGGAGGCGCAGATGACTTTAAAGGGCAGCCGCGCCAGGGCAGCCGCTCCTCTCCAGCGGGCTCCGCTGGAGAGGCGCGGCTGCCCTTTAAAGTCATCTGCGCCTCCCGCCCGGGAGGCACAGATGAGTTTAAAGGGCAGCTGCGCCTCCCCAGCGGGCTCCGCTGGAGAGGCGCGGCTGTCATTTAAAGTCATCTGCGCCTCCCGCCCGGGAGGCTCAGATGAGTTTAAATGACAGCCTGCGCCTCTCCAGCGGAGCCCGCTGAAGGGGGGCGGGCTGCCCTTTAAACTGACCTGCGCCTCCCAGCTGGGAGGCTCAGATCAGTTTAAAGGGCCCCCGCGCGCCTTCAGGGAATCCCTGAAGGCGCGCTTCGGCCGAATTTTCCCCCGAACTCCGGATCCCCCCGAATTACCGGGGATCCGAAGCGGGGGAGTTCGGACTTCGGACCGTACCGACCCCACAAGGGTCAGATTCGGCCGAATCCGAACTGTACCGAATTTTTTTTTTTTGACAGCCCTACTCTAATTCTCATTCCTACCAGTCCAAGAGAGCCAGCATGGTGTAATGGTTAGGAGCGGTGGTTTGGAGTGGTGGCCTCTGACCTGGAGAACCGGGTTTGATTCCCCTCCTCCTCCACCTGAGCGGCAGAGGCTAATCTGGTGAACTGGATTTGTTTCCCCACTCCTACACATGACGCCAGCTGGGTGACCTTGGGCCAGTCACAGTTCTATTAAGAGCTCTCTCAGCCCCACCTACCTCACAGGGTATCTGTTGTGGGGAGGGGAAGGGAAGGTGATTGTAAGTTAGTTTGATTCTGCCTTAAGCGGTACAGAAAGTCGGCATATAAAAACCAACTCTTCTTCTTCAAGATATTTTACATCTTTAAAGGTTCTGACCATTTTGATGCCAAGAGTATCCAGGCAGGGAGAACGTATTAAGATGAGAAGAAAGGTACCTCTTCTGATTCTAACTAGGCATACACACACAAACACCAAAGACTCTTAAGTTACAATGGGGCAAGAACCCCCGACATAGGGTAGTAGGTAGTAGCAGGAGATCTCCTGCTAATTCAACTGATCTCTAGCCAATAGAGATCAGATCACCTGGAGAAAAATGGCCTCTTTGGCAATTGAACTCTATGGCATTGAAGTCCCTCCCCTCCCCAAACCCTACTCTCTTCAGGCTCTGCCCCCCAAATCTCCCGCCGGTTGCAAAGAGGGACCTGGCAACCCTACCCCGACAGCTGATCATATTCTAGAATGGAAGTGTCTAATTGGTATTCGGGAAAGATGCGCTACGGTCTGTGCTCATTCCTCCGTTTCAAATTCATTGCCTTTCCTATTAAACACAGGGGGCAAAAGATAAAACTCCCCCCTCCCAAAGTGCACACTGGCTGCTCAGGCTGAGACATGCAGCTTCTTGCTCACCCAGCAATCAGGGCACTAGTGTGCTGTGGTTCAGAGCTAGCTGAGTAGGAAGCCACTACAGTTGTAAGAAGAATAAGAAGAGGAAGAAGCAGCCACCAAGTTGTAAGCAACTCATGACAACCACTTCCACGGGGCATTCCAGGCATGAGAGGTGCAGAGGTGGTTTGCCATTGCCTTCCTCCTCGTAGCAACCCCAGTCATCCTTGGGTCTCTAATCCAAGTGCTGACCGTGGCCAACCCTGCTTAGCTCCCAAGTCCTGACGAGCTTACGCCAAACTGAGCTAATCAGGCTGCTATTGTCCTATGAGGGGAGGAGATTTCCTATTTGATTATTCCTCCCATGTGTATGATTCCTAATGAGTGCCCAACTTTCAAAAAGAACAGTAGAATGAGAGAGGACAGTAGAATGGGAATAAGGAAACCAAGTTGGGGCCCCATAAGCAATTGTGTAAGGAGGGCATCATTCCAGAATACTACCCACAAGCCAATTTCCTCTTTTCCCGTTTTGTCTTTTTTTTTAATACTCAGCTGTCCTTAACATTTCATGTCTCCAATGTACATGTACTAATAGTCTTTTTTTTTTAATTTACAAAAGACTATCTTTCTGCATACATGGGAAGTTACATGAATCTGCAGAAACCCTGACCTCGTCTGTGGATAGCTTGGTCTCACTGCCTTACTGATAAAAGCAGAACCAACAACTTCACTAATAGAAAGAACAAGTTGAAGTCCTATGAGAAATTGCAAAGGAACAGACGGCGAGGAACTCTCACCACAAGCACCACTGCTACAAACTCTTACAGACTTGAGTATTTTTCCTCAGTATTCCTTCCATCTGGTTTCCCCCCAATATTCCTTCCACCCACATTTAACGACAATCAACCTTCTTGGGCTCCTGGAACATGGGGTCACTTTCATCAGGCCATTTTAAATTTCTTTATTTTTGTGTTTAATGCACAAAGTACTTTTTTTTTTGCATAGCTTAGGAGTCTTACCCACCAATGTACAAAAATCCCATGTACCAATACCCTAAGCCTCAATACAGAAATGCAGACCTTAAGGCTGCTACATGGCTTCATTACAGCCTGTACTCCCCATTGAGAGGTTGGACTTGGAGCACTGATGAAGGCATTGGCCCTATTAGTAGGCAGCTGAGTTTTGCTGCTCATTGGAGCCAATGACTACAAATCTCACCTCTGCTAGAAATTCTTATCCCGTGTCTCCAGCAGCCTGCTCCCTGACAACTACCACCACTCACTGCCAGACATTAAGCAACCACGTGCACCCTGCCATACTCTGAGGGCTTCACCCTGAGTCTACGTGGTTGAACCATCCACAACAGGACATTGACACACATGCATGGTAATTTCAAGGGGTTGCCAATGTGGCTAGTGTTTCAGTGAACTCTCCGTATGAGAATGTTGATTTCACACAATCACATCTTAGGTTTTTTTGGTTAGGAGGCGTTCCCTGCTAAATCAGCAGGGTAAGTGCTTTGTGACTGTAGAGTTCGATCCAAGGACCATTTCAGTAGTTCCCCATAGAGGGATAAGTTAGGCATGCAGACTCAGCATTTGTTGGAGAGAAAGTGGATCCAGTATCCTGGGGCAAATCCAGAGAGAATCGCTACCTGGAGCTTCCACTGGGAACTGGTGAAGATGCTGAAGTGTGGGTGGGGGGAAGCCCCACCATTTTTATCCATTAGCTAGGCAGCCCAGCCAGATCAATACTAGATCAAAGGTGTCTAGCAGAAGACAGTCCCTGTAATCCATCACGGGGCTCTGAGGCCTCTTCTGCATTATCCGTGCAGCACACAACTGAGGGGGGAGGGGACCTGAGAGGGAAAGAAGGATCGTCGCTTTGGACAAACAGCCGCTTTGTAGTCTTGTCTACAGACAATTGTATGCTCATAATAGGCTCCACATTTCGAACAGAGCATATTGATGTTTCTGCTCATAAATGCAATGCTCTCTGGGGGCTGAAGGGCCACCAACAAAAACAAACACTGCTCATATGAAGCACACAGCCCAATATGACACTAATTTAGAGGTGGATTCACTTGGGTTTTTGCAAAAGGCCTCTAATGTAAAGGTCTGTAAATGTCCAGCCCATGAGAAACAGTTAGAGAGATTTATTATTACAGCATTAGCCAGGAAAGATACAAACCTTGTCAATAAAACCCATTACATGATAAAATAATCTCTTTGTAAAAAATACAGATAAAATTATATCAATTAAAATTAACCTTATTAACATTAGTAACATTTTCTGAGCAGATTTTAATTGCTGCAGAACAATATTTGGCTACCTGTAAGTAACACTGGGAATCTCCCTCCCATAAGAGGAATTTCATTTTCTCTTCCTCCGGACTGGATTCCATTGTGTTAATGAGAGGAAGAATTAGCTTCTGAAGGATTCCCTCATAATAGATACACCTAAATAGAATATGACTTATACTTTCTATTTCACCTGACCTGCAAGGGCATCCCCACTCAGATCATGATAACTTCCTATATTTTCCCTCCAGGATTGCTGAAGGCAAGGCCGACCCTATTGCCAGGGTCAGGGCTCTCCTTTGCTTATTTAGCTCTATAACAGACAGATATTCAGCTGGAGCTAGACGACAGCGAGTTCTTATAGGAGCCAAGTAAGCTGGGGAACTCATGAGCTCTATGTGTCTTTCTGTATCGAAGATCTTTTGTATGAGACCCAGTTAGTAATTTGGGCTTGAGCTTTGTGCTGCCAAAGACTCATGTTCTGGACCCCACCTGTCCTGACAAGCATCTTGACTGGCCCTACTAGGCTGGATCTCACAGATCCGTTCTGCTAGCAACGGCGCTTTCCTCCGCCAAAAGGAGCCTTCCAATGATGCAAGAACCTTCTGTCAGGGGAAGGTTTCTTCTGCTGGAGGACAGCGGCTTCACTAGCAGAACAGATCTATGGGATCCAGCCCCCTATTTGTACAGGGAAATGGTACCAACTCAGCTTCCCTCCCTCTGGTAGTAGCACTACCAATTTAATGTGGAGTTTAAGATGGTTCTTTGGAGGGTAAAAATAATTTCAAAGAATGGATAGTTAAGATTTTGGGGCTACAGTGTACCTTGGACTGAATCTCAGTCCTCTAACAACAGAAAATGACTAAGAATAAGCAGATGTACAAAGGAAGTAGGAACCCAGAGACAGCAGCGGATGACTCCAGATTGCATGTCTAGGATAACTGTGCCAGCGGCACGAGAAGGAAGGCTTCTGATGCAATATTTATGACTGAATAATTCTCGGAATGCGTAGCCTGTCACGTTTTGTCTAAATGCCAACTAGCATTATGATCAGAGATGGACTGACATCCTTCCTCCCTCCCACTGCTGCCCCCCCCAATCAGAGGCCTGAAGTGCTGCAAAGGATCATTGAAGCCAGTTGCTTCCACATTACAAAGTGGTACCACCACCAGCTGCTAGTCAGGATTGCCTAAAAGTAGAGAGGCTTCTTCCAAAGTTAAATGCTGGAAAGACAGACAACACCCACATGGCATATTTCATTCTTTAAATAGAAAAAAGGAAGTGACCTTAATCTATACCCCACGTTTATGGGTGATGGGGACACTATGGTTTTGGATGGCAGATAGAGGACGGACAAATGGACTGACTTAAAAGAACCTGGAAAGAACAAAAGAAAGGAAAGTTGAAACCTTTGTGGTGCCCAGTCAAGATTGCATGATACAGATGAAAGTTCACTAAACTTTTTGACCACCTTTTAATACTCAGATCCACGATGGCTGAAGAGGAGTTTCGGCACGCTCCTCTGGGAAGAGTGACACTTCCAGTCTGCATGCATGATTGCAGGTATGAGATCAGAAAACAATTACTTCAGAGTCAACCCTATGATCATAGTGGTTTGAAAAGACACTGCTGCAATTTCTCAAACTGTTACCTCTATGATCATGCAGCTCAACCTTAAAATATTTGTTTGAAAAGTTTCTATCAGCCATAGGCTTTTAAGGTGGCTTCATAAACACATAACTAGGTGAAAACCACTTGGTAGTACAGCATGAAATAACATGAGCACCAACAATTTTTTAAAGGTCAGCAGCATCAAAAACAGTGTAAATATATCCAGAAAACACATATTTCAAATTCGACAAAGTCTTGGAAGAACAGAAAACTCTTTGCCAAGTACATGAAGCCAAACAAGACTAGGTACCAGGCATGCAGCAGTGGGGAGGCTATTCCAAAGATGGGGAAAGGCCCTGCCTTGGGGAGACACCCACCTCACTCCTGATGATGTAATAACCTAGACCAGAGGCTTTGACGGTTCTGGGTCTCGGGATACAGGCAACTGCTCAGCTTCCTGGGTTTCAAGGCAGCCTAGGTGAGCGCATACCCAGAGGAAGGTTGGGACTGGTTCAGTACAATTCTATGCAAAGTTAACTCCAGCTTATTTCAAGAGTCTTAAACTAGAATAGAACCATAGAATAGAATCATAGAGTTGGAAGGGACCACCAGGGTCATCCAGTCCAACCCCCTGCACAGTGCAGGAATAATTCTGCATAGGATTGCAATGTTGGTTTCCTCCAACCCGAGTTGCATTTAACATATTGTCTAATCAGACCCGCAAAAGGGAAGGGGGAGTGGAGGTAAGGAGAGCCATTGAACAGCAGGAACACTTCGGTAGTTTTTTGTGAAGTGCTCGACACCAGCAAAGCCACCCTCTGTATCCCACCCCACCCCACTGGTGCTCCATCATTAGCATTCAGCATAGCAAAATATAGTTGAAACAGAGAAGACAGGAAACAATCATTAGAGCTGTTGGGGCAGGAGATGATGAGAAAGGATAAGCACTAAATCGTAACCCCACTACTGAGAAAATGGCAGTTTACTGCAGATAACAAAAGAGAGAAGCTAAAAGAGACAATGCACCTGGGAGAAGGAAAGGGTAAAGAAGTGCTGTCGAGCATCCTGATATATAATTAAAAAACGTCGTTCTCCCACAGAGTGGAAAGTACTCTGCCCCTGTCGGCCCTGCAGAATCAGCCATCCTTGGGCAGCTGAAACATACGTCACTCTTAACAGACGTCTCCAAAGAGAAGACACTCCAGGCAGAGAGACGGTCACCCAGTCCAGTGCTGCCAAGGGACGGGCTCCAGATGGTCCCCTTCCCAAGGCAGCACAGAGTCTGGAGAAAGCAGCTGGCACCCATCACTGACGGGGGAGCCACCCCATGCTGCCAGTGACTGCTCTCTTTGCAGAAGGGTGGAGTGAACAACTCACAAGTACAGACTTCACGCATCGCAAACTGGGCTGCTCTCCACATTGTACCAGCTGGCGACGCAGCCTCTTGAGCAGTGCTTCCGCTTCATCACAGCGGGAGAGAGCATCCAATTTGCCTTGTGTTTGCCATTGGCCTTTAAAAAATGTGATCCTGACAGCAGGTGCGCATATACAGAGCACTGCTATTCACAGTTGCCAGGCAACCGATGACAAAGTGAGCAAGCTAGCCGACAGGGTCAGGTGGAGCTTGCAGAACTATAGGTGTCGGGGTGCGGGACACACTATGGATGTGCGGGCACAAGAGCCCAATTAAGGTACAACCTGATCCTATGCATACTACACAGAAGCAAGCCTCAGTAACTTACCCTTACTGGCAGCAAGAAAAGGTTCACACGGAGCCCTCTCCCTATTCCCTCTTGAAACGTTCAGTGAGAATGTTGGGCCAAATTGACTTAAATTGTTGGCCTCCAATGAAGATCCTCTGCATGTTCTAAATAGGTTGGCTTTTCATATTGGTTGGCCGGGAAGTATTTTCTACACCTGCTATAACATTAAATGGTAACATTGGTTTGGATCCCATTGAAAAGATCCCCATATGCGAAGGGGGAGTGATTTTCACTGATCCTTCCCCCTCCCAGGGCAGCCCTCCTACACCCTCTTCATGCTGCTCTGTGGGAAGGGCATAGGGTTGCCAACCTCCAGGTACTGAGGGAGAAAATAGACACCTCTGTACGTATATCAAAAGGATGAGAAAATCAGTACAGGAAAATAGCTGTTAACATTGCCAAATATATTGTAGCTATGCAATTCACATATTGTGAATTGCATAACCTCCAGGTACTAGCTGGAGATCTCCTGCTATTACAACTGATATCCAGCCGATAGAGATCAGTTCACCTGGAGAAAATGGCCCCTTTGGCAATTGGACTCTATGGCATTGAAGTCCCTCCCCTCCCCAAACCCTGTACTCCTCAGGCTCTGCCCCAAAAAATCTCCTGCTGATGGTGAAGAGGGACCTGGCAACCCTAGGAGGGCATCACCATAAAACAGCATTTCAGGGGGCATCTGGAGCTGCAGGGGGGGGGGGGCAGGAAGGGGCATTTCCATGCACAAAAGTTCTTCGACACATGGAAATTAACCCATTGTCTTGATTCATTGTGACTTTTCAAATAAAGCAACTTGGTGGAGAGTGGCAAATAGGGCTGCCAACTCCAGCTTGGGAAATTCTTGGGTAATTATTCATGTACATCATTTATATCCCACCTTTCTCCCCAATGGTGACTTAAGGCGGCTTACATAATTCTCCTCTCCTCCATTTTATACCCCCAACAACCCTGTGAGGTAGGTTAGGCTGAGAGTGTGTGACTGGCCCAGGGCCACCCAGCAAGCTTCCATTGCAGAGTGGGGATTCGATCCTGGTTCTCCCAGACCCTAGTTTAACACTAACCACTACACACACTGGCTGTATGGGGGTGGTGCCTGTGGATGGTAGAGTTTGAGGAGGGGAAGGAAAGGAGCTCAGTGGGGATGTGATGCCATAGAGTTCATTCCCGAGAGCTGCCATTACCTCCAGAGGAGCTGGAGATCAATTGTAATTCTAGGAGAACTCCAGGTCCCACCTGGAGGTTGGTAATCCTAAATGTCACTGACCCACAGATTAGACATAAAAGATGCAATTCACTGCATCAACATAAAATTCCTTAAGGTCAGACCAATAGCCTGGCTTGCCCAATCGAACCACAACCAGAGCAAATATGAGCAATCAGGGTAATAGGCAAAAAGGGTAATAAGTACCACCTTGCCAGATAGATGAAATGTCTACCTAATCCAGCATTTCTTTCCACCTTTGAGAAGCTCAAAAGCAGGGCACAAAGGCAAGAGACCTCCCATCTGCTCTCGGCATCAGGTATACTTCTCCTGAATGTGGATGTTCCATCATGGCTTTTGGAGCTTCTCCCCCCTTCTATGATTTGTTCATTTGGCTTCCTTTCACAGCATTCCAGAAATAATTTTATTCTGTTTTAGGAAATTAGCCCTACTATGTGGTTAAGCTCCTTTTTTGTTTATTTTAGCTCTGATATTAATTTTGTGTGTGTGACTTTAAAGGTTAGGATACTTAATCTTACTGTTTCGGGCACTATATTTGGAGAGGCAGCTGAAAAGCACTTTAGAAATGTGCTAAGGAAATAACCGCACAAACTCTCCCTCCCAGCATTTATATGATGCTTTCAAAAAGCCATCTAAGTCAGGGACCACCTTGCAGCAATGAACCCATTTTAATTAGGAGTTGCATGAAGAAATAGTTCCTGTTTTTGGCTAATCTATTTCCAGGCAATGAAACTGGATGATTCCAAGTTCTACTGTTTTGAAACAGGCTCATAAAAGTAATTCCCATTGAAAATAACTTAACTTTCAACAGGTCCTGTTTATAAGAAAACTAACATGCTAAAGTGCTACGTACAAAAACGCAGTCCACCTTCTAGGGTTGCCAACCTCTGGGTGGGGCCTGGAATCTCCTGGAATTACAGCTGAGCTCCAGACTATGGAGATCAGTTCCCCTACAGAAAATAGCTGCTTTGGAGGGTGAACTCTGTGCCATTACACCCCACTGAGGTCCCTGTCCTTCCTTCCCCACAACCCACCCTCCCCAGGCTCCACCCCCAAATCCCCAGGAATTTCACAACCCAGAGATGGCAACCCTACCTTCCACTGAGTGTAAATTAACAAAGCTGGGGTGCATTTTGTGAATGTCTCCTCTTTCTTGTCATTTATGGCAAGATAAATCACTTGGGACTGATGATGCAAAGTTCTAAATTGTGTTGTCTTTCGCCCACTTCTTTATGGTCTAATTTGCCTTACGGCATGCATGAGGATGTCACTACAAAGAATCTGAAAGATTCGCCCTGACGAAGCTATACACAAAACACGTAGGGGTTGCAAAAATTATTGTAGAATTATTTTCCCTCTGTGCCATTTGTTTCCTTGCCTTCATACTGTTCCTGTGTGCAAAAATTCCTGATAAGGATGCAAACCGTTCAGTATTAATAACTAAAGGTAGAAGTTACAGTGTGAGAGAAGGCCTTTAAATTCATGGCTTGGAATCCCCCCCCCCCCGCAATTTTTACATTTTATTCATAACATCTTCGTAACATCCAGTTCTAGTAAGCTCAAAACCTTGCATGATGTTGGGTGTCAATGCAGCTGGTCCTAATAAAAGTATTACACGGATTGTAGGTTGTTTTTGGATTTTGGACCAGTAGGGCTGCAAACTATTGTTAACCGAAACCCTTTAACTGTCCCATCCTGGGAAACTTCATACAATGTGCTAATACAAGAACTACCTTTCTGGATCAGACTTAGGTCTGCTTAATGCAACAGTGGCCAACTAGATACCTCCAGCAGAGCATGAAGACAATAGCCCTGTGCCTTGTTTGTTCCTAGCATCTGGTACTCAGAGGTATGCTGCCTCTGTACATGGAGGTTCCACTTAGCTGTCACTGATCAGCCTTTCTGATGATTCTGTACGCAGTTTTTCAGTGTTTTTGAAGAAACTCAAAGCACCATTAACAAATCTCAAGTGCCTTTTCTATTCTCATCTTTAGATAATACTTTAGATCATTGTGCCAGCATTCAGGTCAAAGATAACACTATTGTGGCCAGTTTGTTACAGACAGAAAGAAACAGCTGACATCAGCCGTCTTCCCCCTTATCTAGCTTTTATACTGTTATGTCATTACAGATTACAGAACAAGGAAGGGCTTCAGGGCAGCAGGTGTCCACCCAAGAAGCGGATTAAAGGCAGCTATGATGAGATGAGAGACTCTCGATAAAAATGTGCATGTTGCGCCTCTGAGTTATCTGTATAATTATGAATTTGTGCTGCTGCTGCTCCTGTTTAATCTCTACTGCTCCATTTTTCTCGATTTTTTAATTTTATTAGATTTTTGGAATGCTTGTTCTTGATGGCATTTATATAGGATTATTATGGTGGTAAGCAGTACTGAGAGCCTTATGAAGCTAAATGGTAAAATGGAAGTAAATAAAAACAAAATCAGAGTTCATTATGCATGACAATTTATAAACGACATTGCCCAAGTTTGCTTTCTTTTGCATGCTTGCCTTGCCCTATATTTTGAATACAGCAAACTGTACTAGTTAAATGATGTGAGGGTTTACTTTGTGAGAATTCGTTTAGTCATACTTTTACTTATATTAACGATATCCAGCATAAGTAGCAAGAAGGAGGAAGAGGAGGAACATCTCTGTTATTTTCCCTTCCTGTTTCAGGTACCTTATGAAACTTCGGTGTGGCCAGAAGTGTGAGTGCTTGGGCATAAGCTGAAGGGCAAGAGCTAAAGGGCTGTTGGCCCTTTAGCTCTTAGCCAGTGTCTCACAGCCTGCGTCTTTGGACATGCCAGCCAATGAGTTATGCAACAGTCCAGGATTTAGTTGTTTTGTTTGCTGTTTACTGATTTTTATATTTTTCTGTTGTATACTGCTTTAGGTCCCTTCAGGGAGAAAAAACAGGGTACAAATGCGTAAACAAAGATGTGAAATCACTATTTTGTCCTAGCATGGATAACTTTCCTGCTATTTCAACTGAACCTCATTTGCCATTTAATTGTAGGGTGGTCAGCATTGTGCTAGCAAATGCTGGGATACTTTTGGGGCAGTGCCTGGGGAGGGTGCAGTTTTGTCATCATTGAGTGACGCACTAGGAATTTCCCCACTTTGGGGTGATGCTCTAGGAATTTTCCCAGTCTCTAAGGTCTTTACCATAGAGATCGGAGAAATTTTTAGAGCAGCATGGAAGATGCAATGTCACTTTCAAGTGGAAGGGCCATGGACATGACGTCAAGTCCAGGTGATGTTCTAAGAATGCCCCAATCTCTAGGCCTTTACCTTAGAGATTGGGGGGAATTTCTAGAGCATAACCATCAACACCATCCCCTCATTTTTCTCCTATTCAGCAAATTATTGAGGGCAGAAGATTGCCTGCTGCCACTGAGCAAATTATAATCCAGTTCTGTTGCTCAGTCATCCTTTTTTGGAGAGATTCTTCCTCGTCCAGTTTGGATTTCATGCTCATGGCAATTAGGGTGAGTGAGATGCCTAGGGATTGTTGTATTTATTGAAAGCATTTGTTAGCTTACTTTTCTTCGGTAAGCCCAAGAAAGGGACAATCATGCAAATTCAAACAACATATTTAAAACTATCAAATCTGATATACAGAAAGAGGGTTGTCAGTTCTGGCTTTGGAAATTCCTGGAAATTTGGGGGTAGAGTCTAAGGTGAGTGAGATGAGGGGACGGACATCACAGCAGGGTATAATGCCATAAAGTCCGTCCTCCAAAGCAGCCATTTTCTCCAGAGGAACTGATCTCTGTAGTCTGGAGATTAGTTGTAATTCCAGCAGATCTCCAGGCCCCACCTGGAGGTTGGCAACCCTAGAAGCAGCCCAGGCACAAATATGTTCATAAAGTTAACACAAAGACTCCTGGAAGAAGACCAGTTTTTACAGCCCTCCTGAAGGCCAACAAGAGGAGATGTTTACTCCTTCATGAGTAGCTCATTCCAGAGTTGTTGAGAAGCCACGGGGCATCCTTAACAAGCATGGGTCTGTGGAATGGCATTGATGTCCAGGTTCATATTGCCTGATTTTTAACTTATGTGAGAAAGGGACTCGAGCCATATCCCTCTGTCATGCTAACTTTGATTCTCCAAGGTTTACCAGGTCTCACACTTTGGCCCTGAGGAGACTAGTTTTAGGGCTCATTCCCAGGGCAGTCAGTTGAACTCTCAGGGGTATTACCTAGCCACATATAATGGGTTGTCTATGGCCTAACTATACATTTTATTCACCTGGTTCCTCTCTGCTTCCACCACAAGGATGTTTGAGCAAACATGCCTTGCAAGTTTTGTGCTTGGAATTCAACTCCCTGTCCCAATTCAAAAGACCACACTGGTGAACAAGTAGTTCCTTACAACTCAAGTACACAATTTTTTGCCAGCATCCACAGTATTCTATTTTCAGTGCTTTAAGATCAGTTCAAACACCAAAGAGGGCACTGATAGCATTACTAACTCAGACTTGGGAAATTTCTGGAAAGGACAAAGTTTGGGAAGGCAGGCAGGTTGGGGTTTGGAGAGGGGAGGGATTTCAATGTCATACAGACTACCTTCCAAAGCAGCCACTTTCTCCAGGTGAACTGATCTCCGTCATCTGGAGATCAGTTGTAATAGTGGGAGATCTCCAGCCACCACCTGGAGGTTGGCAAGCCTAGCCCTAGCGGAGGAGCCAGGGTAGGGTTGCCAGCTCCGGGTTGGGAAATACCTGGAGATTTTTGGGGTGGAGCCTGAGGAGGGTGGGGTTTGGAGAGGGGAGGGACTTCAATGCTATAGAGTCCAATTGCCAAAGCGGCCACTTTCTCCAGGTGAACTGATCTCTATCGGCTGGAGATCAGCTGTAATAGCAGGAGATCTCCAGCTACTGCCTGGAGGCTGGCAACCCTATCCACCCATTCTAAATTATTTTGAAACACAGGTTTCTTTAAGTTTAAAGGATCACAACTTGGGGGTTGAATTCAGTGATGCATGAACAGAAACCCCATTAGCCCACCTCCACTTGCGAAATCAATAGCACTAGATATCCGGCAACCTGCCAGTCCTGCTTATTACCTGCAGAATATTTTACACAAGCAGAAATGCAAATTGGGAATACAACAAGTTTAATTCAGCACAAGCTGCCAGCACAGTCTCTTTATGCAGAAATCCTCTCCTGGATTCAATCCTATCCCCAAAAACAGAGAGTATAATTTTGGACTGGAAATTTCCTGGTTAAAAAACAACAACAGCGGCAGCTCATGGCCAACAAAAGTTCTAGTGCTACAAAATCCTTCCAACCAACCTACCAGGTCTGCCCACACTGGAGTCCTCCAGCTGCTTTGGTAGATTTTTTTCAAGATCACTATAACAGTTATGCCTCCTGCGGGGGGTGAATGCCTTTTCAGCTAGCCGAACTGTGAAAAGGGGAGGAGGGTTAAAGAAGGGGAGGGGTAATTAGGGAAGTTATTTTTTTTAAGGCAGATATAATAAATCTAAATTTTAAAATTACTGATCAAACGTGTATGTTGAATAAGACTATATCTCAATAAGGTATAATGCCATAGAGTCCACCCGCCAAAGCAGCCATTTTCTCCAAAGGAACTGATCACTGTAGTCACTTCAATTTTTTACTGGAAGTGACCCCATTGCACCAGCGCAATGCCAGCATGCCAGGCCCTGCCCCTAAATTTCTCCCATAGGTTGCTGGCTCAGACCTGGCAAACCTAGCGGGAGGCCTTGGCAGCCCTATCAGATGAGGCATCTAAGCACAATTTTGGGAGAGGTTTCATTAAAATCAACAGCCCTCGTCTACATGTATCCTGAGGCATATTTTTGTGTTAATGTCATACTGAAGTTCCAATTATAGATATCAAAGTTAGATCCGAGGAAATTTCAGAACATGCTAGCCATTGCCAGCAGCTATCTTATGCCAGTTCTTCCTCAGTCCTCCTACAACAGAACAACCTCCATAATGGACAAATATAATTCAGGCTGAATACAACTATATCACAAAAGCAACAGCAGTTGCTTCGGGGGTTTTTTTCCTTCTTCTTCTGGAGGGCAATGCAGGCTTTCTGCCCACTATCTTCACAATACAGTTATCAGGCATACTTGTGTGTGTGTGTGTGTGTGTGTAAAGCGCCATTTCTGTCATGCTTCAGGTAGATTTCATTTCTGTTTAATTGAAACAATTCCTTAGTCTGTCAAAAGTTCATTCATGGCCTTGTTTAAGGACACATTCCATTTTTAAAAAATTGCTGAACTGTTCTTATAGCAGGGTGGTGATGGATTGGTGACATTACATGCACTGGTCAATTAGCACTGCACATAGTCAGCTTCTGCAGCAAATTTGCAGAGTCAATTTTCCCCAAGCTTAAGCCTGGAGAAAAAAAACTGCTTGGCTGTTAAGCAAGGTTCCCAAGCACCCCTACCTCGAGTAAGTATTTGTATGAAGTCTAAGTTACATTCTTCGTGCTTCAGGAAACTAACTTCAATGGAGGTGGATCTAAAGATCTTAACATGAATGAAACCAAAAGAAGCCTTTTAGAACTGGGAAGTCTTCAGAATTATAGACAAATTCTCAAACTACAGGATGAAATAACCAGAAGCTTAATATGTCACACCAGGGTTAAAAGACCAGTGGAATCCAGAATGTGGAGCTAAAAATAAACCTTCACTTTCCTAGAGTTATGCATAGCCGACAAGCACAACAAATTAGCTTGATTGGCAATACTTATTCTGCTCATAAAGCTAGAATTGATCTGTAAACACTGCTATCAGGAGGTGGGAGCAAAATATAATTGAGGAGGCAGGAGTGAGTAGTATAATGGTCAACAGGGATCAATCTTCCCCTAGCAACCTTTCAGCATAGCCAGCCTCTCTCTAGAATGCTCTGACCTGCTGTGGTTATATACTTGTATCCAATGGTACATCATTTTCTGATTATGCAAAGGCTTGGATCCTGTTATTTCCTGGCCATCCTATGGACTCTTCTTCCCAGAAAACTGATAACCCAAACTCCTTGTTTTGTTATCTTTGGCTCCTGGATCCCTGCTAAGCACTCTGCCCTAACCCAGCCAAGAAACAAAGGGTGCATTCCTTATATAGGGAGTGGTTCAGACCCTGGCTTGTCACAGCCCTGTTGAACATCTTCACTTCACTATCTGAGCCCCAATACTGCTGGCAGAACTGATAGATAGGTATACATGAATTTAGCACCTCTCTCAGTATGTTTTGATATTAATTCCTCACTGAACTGCACAGAGATTAAAAAAGGTACCAGGGAGGGAGGGAGGGAGAGAGAGAGAGAGAGAGATAATGGGTGGGAGGAAACAGAAAGCCAAAAACAGTCAGGATGTAGTTTTAACATTCACTTACTGGGGAAAGGGAGCAACAACAGAAGGGAGAGCATTGGTCTCCATGGCTTGCCTGTAGGCCTTCCTGGGACAACTATCTCACCATTGCATGGAAGAGGATGCTGGACTCAACAAAGGGTTGCCAACATCCAGGTGGTGGCTGGAGTTCTCCGAGAATTACAACTGATCTCCAGACGCAGCAACCAGTTCCCCTGGAGGGTGGATTCCATGGCATCACATCCCTGCTGAGCTCCCTTCCCAAACTCCACCCTCCCCAGGCTCTACACCCTAATCTCCAAGAATTTCCAACCCCAGAGTTGTTAACCCTAACTCAACAGGTCATGGGCCCAGTCCAGCACAGATACTCGTCCATCCTTATGAGATAACCCAAGGAATATTCAGCTAAATATTCTGGGCTACTGCAAGGGATTTATGCTGTACAACTGTTTATCATATAAGTTAGAACTGCCTTGCATAAATGAAAGGCCCAGAATAAAGACCACAGTTCCTTGCAAGAACTCAGTTTATAGCAAATTAATTCAAAATTTGGTAAGGAGTTGATAAGTAGGAAATCCACCTGACGGTGACAAGAATATGCCAAAAGCTAGCCTATGCGAGGCTCCCTCTGAAATGCAAAGCAGGAGCATAAAGAGGCCAAAACCATACTCAAAAAGTTATCTTATCATCGCAATTTTAAAGACAGCCTTTTCAGAAGCCAAGGGTTACTCGCCCACAACAAATTTCCTGGTCCATCTATCCATACTCGCAGATCTAAGCTACCAACAATTTAAACAAATTACTGGAGCTTCTGGATATGTCCCAGTGATCTGAGGTGGTATCCAGCATTCTGGCGAGAGACCATGGCAGAGGTCAGTAGAGTGGGGCAGATACCAGTGGAGCCCAGCAGAAAAGCTGCCTAATTACATAAGGTTTAGGCCTTAAAAGAACAACCAAGGGAGAAAGAAAGAAAAATTCAGCCAGGTGTGGACTTTTTCCTTCAGCTAGCTGGCAACCCAATGTTAGTAAACGTGTGGTATTCAAGGGGGGAAAGCCACCCAATTCTCTTCCAGTTTACTAAAAATTCTCTGCCTGTTTCACTGGGGTGATTCTTATTTGTCACAAATGATCAAGTCAGCAGCTATTATGATTTTAATCGCTCCATCCCAAGTTACACTGTAGAGGGCAAGGTCCCAAATATTTATTAACCCCCTGGCTATTCCAGTCTGCATTACTGATATACCTTCACTTGGGAATACATGCTTCTTGAAAGATCTTTTCTGTTAGTCATATACCTGACCCAATAAGATCCATAGACAAGGCTGGGTTCATAACTAAGCATATTCTGTTCAGTAGCAAACACACTAGCAAATGTCGTAGATACCACCGAATAGCAAATTCAGTAGAACCAGCTACCGAGTGAAACACCACTGCAGATTCATTTAGTCTTAGATGCATTCAAATTTATAACAATTATGAAAAACAAAAATCCAATATTCATCACAGATAACAATTCAAATAGAAGATACATTTAGATTACTATTTCAAAGGCTTATTCTTTGGAGTTCCATAAACACCCAGCAGACAGACTCTTTTGGCCACACAGGTGGACAAAATAGTCAGAGGCAAAGAAAAAGGGGAAGAAAAAGACAAAGTTGAATGCTTTGGCCTTTTTATTATTTTGCCCCAGGATACTTTGGTGATGTGCGACACAAGACAGAGGAAGGGAGAGAGATAATCACGGATGGAAAAAATTGACCAGCTGACTGGTAGTTTTTGATCAATACTATAAAAGCAGGGTAATTGTCTGGAACGCAGCTGCCTGTTGGATGCCCGGGCGGGGACAGTCAAGGTCATCTGGCCTCTCTTCCCTCTGACAGAGTTTTCATTCTAAATGTAATTAAAATTCCATGGCTCTGAGTGACACACCACCAAAGGGCAACCCAGGAGGGGAAGTACTTGCTGTCCCTGCAGATGGGCAGGAAATGGTCAGGAGGAGCAGAGAGAGCAGGTAGGCCCAATGGAATCCCTCGCTTGAGGCTTAAGGCACCAAATCCAGATTAATGCATGGCATTCCCCCCTTTGATTGTGGCTTCCTAGAGGCACCTGGTTGGCCACTGTGTGAACAGACTGCTGGTCTTGATGGGCCTTGGTCTGATCCAGCAGGGCCTTTCTTCCGTTCTTGCAGTTGGTGTCATATGCCTCTTTCCTCACCCACATTACTGGGATTGGTAATAGGCGAGCTAGATTTCCACCTCTGCTACCATCACTGGGATGAGAAGTTATTGATCGAGTAACATGTCAAAAAGGGTGTGGGGAGGAACCAAGGGAAGAAAACTTGTAACTTTGCTGTTCTCTGTTCAGGTAAGGGAGGAATATTTTAAACATGAAGTTCCCTTTTTCTCAATTCTCATGGATCAGCCATACATTTGGGAAATAAAACACAAGCGAGTCTTGTGACACCTTAAAAGCTAAGTTTCAGTGTGGCACAAGCTGCCATGGAGTACAACCCCCTTCATTAGATGCCTCAAGTGTGCCACCTATGAAGTAGGCTTTAGCTACAAAAACTTCAGCCATTAAAAAAATCTGTTAATTGTCAAGGTTCCACCAAACTCATTTTTGGTTTTGCTGCAATCTTATAAAATGGCTCCCTCTCTGATATCTGGACATTACTTTTTCCTTCCCTATTGAAGAAAACTTCCACTAACTAGGTGCAGAAAAATATTAAGTGGAGCAAGGACCAGTGTGTGTATGTGCATAAGTCCATGTGCATATGCCATCTAACTAGCATCTTAAGTGGGGTGGCAAAGGACCATGCAGTATCTCTTAATGTGGCTCAGAATGGTAAGAAATATGGCTCTTCAAAAAAGAAAATGAAATCTTTAAATTAAAGTATATGGGAGGGGCAGTGGCGTAGCGTGGGGGGTGCAGGGGGGGCCGGCCGCACCGGGCGCAACATCTGGGGGGGCGCACTCGCAGCTCTCTGCCCCTGCCTGGCTCACTCACTCACTCTCTCTCACTGCAGTGAAGACGTCTTCCAACCATTCATAAGCCGCGGTATCCAAAAAACCCTTTCAAAGCGGTGTTTTTTGTATAACATTTTCAAACTCTCAGCAGGCCTCCAGGGGGCGGGAAAGCCGCGGCCCCGCTCCCCAACTCACGGCAGGGCCGCCTCAGGCATTAATCTCCCTCCCCCTCGCCGCTGAGGCAGGGCCGCACGGCGGAGCCCACAACGTCGGCCTCACCCGGCCCAGCCCACCTTGGGGGTGGGACTCAGCAGCTCCTCCCTGCCGGGCCAGCGGAAGGGGGGGGGGAGTTTCAGAGGAGGCTGGAGGGCGGCGGCCGTCTTGTTTGTGGCGAGCAGAGGCGGCGGGGAAGGAGGGGTGGGGGGCGAAGGCGAGACAAAGCTGAAGGGCGCGGGGCGGCGCTGGGCCCTGAGAGAGGCGCCGGTCCCGCGAGGGCCGTCCCACCGGCCCGGGAGCGCCGCCTGCAACAGGTTCCTGGGCACGCGAGGCCGCCGCACTCCTCCAGGCCTCGGCCGTTGGTCTCCGCCTCGGTCCCGGGTGGTGGGAGCCGGCGCCACCCGCCTCAATGCGGTTCGGGGCGAAGATGATGCCGGTAAGTGGCCTCTGGGTTGCCATAAGTCGGCTGCGACTTGACGGCACTTTACACACACACACACACATTGTTAGAGAAACCACTTGTGGATTAGAATTTGATGCTTAGTGAGAATTGCCTCCTGGACTTTTCTTTTTCAAACTCATCTTCCACTTATTACTAATTGGTGAATTTGAATTGTATACAGTTAATTTAGTTTTGCAGCATGGGCCAATTTACTATACATCTTTGCCTCCTGTGGCCAGGATGTGCACAGAGGTGTATAGCAAGCATCATATCAGTAAACAGTAAATATATGTTTTGGGCATATGAAAATGAATGGGGGGGGGGGTACATGAAGTCCCAAAAGGAAGCCAGTGGCTGCTTTCCACCTAAACAACACAGGAGGAGTATGGCCCAAAGACAAGCAGGCATAAGGTTTGTATTGCATCTTCCAAACACCTCTTAAACACAAATTATTAAGTACAGAGGTATTTGCAAGTCCCACAGCTGCTTGGTATACCGAAGGCCCCAGGTTCAGTCATTTTACTTTAATTACATCAGCACAAACAATACATGTGCTTAGGGGGTAAGGGTTTCTTTAACTAATCTAGTGGAAGAGACTCGAGTGCTAAAATCCACGGGTTAGGGGGCGCAAATTACTTGCCTTGCCCCGGGTGCTGACAACCCACGCTACGCCACTGGGGAGGGGGTGGGATGCTAAAGTGCTCAAGTATGTGAAAGGAATGGCAGACAAAGATTTGTATGGGAGTAAATGGCCCTGACATGGATAGCCCAAGCTAGCCTGATCTCATTAGATTATGGCTGCTATCAGGGTTGGTCATGGTTAGTATTTGGATGGAGACCACCCAGGAAACCCAGGGTTGCTATGCAGAAGCAGGCAATGGCAAACCAAGTCTGAACATCTCTTGCCTTGAAAACACTACAGGGTTGCCATAAGTCAGCTGCAACTTGATGGCATTTTCTACTGCCACCAAAGGGCTTCTTAGAGATATTTTACAAAAGAGAGATGACAGAGGTGAACAGTTGCTTGTAATCTGAATGTGAACCATTTATTTATGCTAGTGCACTAAAACAACTGCATAGGGTGTTCCTGTGTGCATACACACACACACATCTTATTGTGAGATCTCATGTGTGCCACTTCATAATAAAGGACACACATTCACCAGTGTTTTGGCTGCTAATTAATCAACATGTCTGTTATCAGTAATGTTAAGATATATAATTTAATTATGAAAATAGTCATTCTTATAATGGCTCTTTATTGATCTATTCTCTTCTCTAAATTTTGATATAGTTTGGATCTTTAATTGTATAAAAGGTTGCAGATCCCTGACCTAATGTTTCTATCAGCACAGACAGCAAATGAGGAGGCATTTTATCTTTTTTGCTGGTGAAATCCAACTTTGTGGGGAATGGTAAGGTACCCTTAGATAAGAACTAAGGAACAAGATAGCATTGAGTCACTTAAGTGTGTCCCCAAAAATACTGTAAGCTTAGAAGTGGGGTCCCATTCCAAAAGGGCTGAGAACCAGTGACAGTCACTGGGGAGGGAAAATGGCTTCAGTGGGAAAGCATCTGCTTTGCATGCCAAGGCCCAGGTTCAACCCCCAATGTCTCCAGTAGCAGGTGAAGTGAAAGACCTCTGCCTCAGATCCTGGAGAGCTGCTGCCAGTCTGAGTAGACAATACTAACCTTGACAGACCAATGACCTGACTCAGTATACAGTAGCAAAATTTTCAGACTGGTGGTGGGAAAACACCCCAGGGCTTTACATTTCTTGTAGCATATGTTTATGACTCTGGCCTTGGGCCTTAGTTTCACTGGAAAGAGCCATGCCCATCAGGGTTGTGTTTGTCCTGCAAGCATACACCAGCTTCAGAAGCCATTCTTTTTTTTATGGCTTCTAGAGGTCTTTTGGGGACAGCCATCCCCATTAGACAATTTAACACGTAGTGTACGCTACGAGAAGAATATTTTGAAACTTCATCTCTGAAATATGAACTGAAACAGCTCCTGCCAACACCATGGAGAAAAGGAACGTTTGTTTCTGCTGACAGGTATAGTGATGGCAGGAAATGATGGCAGGAAATGATCCAATGAGGCACTGGACACAGAGAACAGAAGGCTGATGGTGCTGAATTGTAAAGAAGCAGCAACAGGTCTTTATTCCTCCATTTCACCCTTATGATCAGCAGCTTTAGAAACTGACCACTGGATGTTTTTGATTTCTTACAAGTCGCAGGCTGAGGATTCAAGCTTACTTAATATTTTTTTACTACGTTTTACTGCAAGTTTACATTTCTGTCAACTGTGGG
Source organism: Euleptes europaea (assembly GCF_029931775.1). NCBI lineage: Eukaryota > Metazoa > Chordata > Lepidosauria > Squamata > Sphaerodactylidae > Euleptes > Euleptes europaea. Next base: position 45,118,689 of record NC_079316.1, read on the forward strand.
CCTGAAAAGTTCAAGCTTAGTTGAAACCATTCCCTCTGGCATGGAAACTGTCCCCCTCTCCAAAATATAGGGACCACCTTGGGGTTAGGCAGCAGTGGTAGAGAGGGAGGCACTCTGCACATGTTTAGAGGCATTTTGTCATGACTTCATACATTCCAGATTCTGATGTGTGGGGAGCAGGAACTTTTTGTTGGGGGATAACTCTTTAAAACCAAATAATCATATGCATGCCAAAAAAAAAAAAAAAAAAGGGAAAAAACACATGCTAGGGATTGAGCACTGAAGGTGTTTCCCTTTCTCTTAGGCCTGCAAACTAGGCTGAACAGATCCATCACCCCTGCAGAAAGGTTTCTGGCAGCAAGCGAAGGCGCCTACTGGACCGGAGGAGAGCGCTGGGGAGTATCTCTGGTTTGTGATTCCCATTGGCTTGCCTTTGCTGAGTTGAGTGGGGAGGAAGGTATCTATCTGGTCGCTAGGTTTTTAATAGGCAGCGGGGGGGGGGGAGGGCTTGGAGACTTGGCCGGCAGTAGGGTGTGTCTTCTCTTCAGTGCCTGGCTCCTGCCTTTATTTGCGCAAACCCATCCCCAAGGCAGACGCCGGCTAAGGGTCCAGAAAACCCATCTACCTCCAGCATCTGCACACTGCCTTGTCAGAAATGGGAGGGGGGACGACGAGCGGAGAGAGATCTCCCCCCCACACACACCCCGCACCTTCAAAGGTTGTGCCCCCCCCCAATCCTCAGACCCCCTAACACAATGGGCACCCTTTCCGAAGAAAGCGGCTACTCCACCCCATCGCCAGCCTCCTGGGCCCCACACCCAGACTTTGATCTTCCCGGTTTCTCCTGGTAACGGGTCTCTCCCGCAACGCTTTGGCTGGAAGCCTTCCCCACACCCACCCAGCCTCCTGGAGCGGGCAGCCGTGCGACCCCGCCGTCCGAGCAGATCCGAGGGCGAAGCGGGAATCTGGGGCGTGGGGGGAGAGCTGCACGCAGAGCCCAGCGACGGGAGAGCTCAGCCGGGCGGGCAGAGGTTGCCGCAATAGAACAGGCAAAAGCCTCCGTCGAGATCACCGGCGATCTTCCTTCCCGGAAAGGGGGAGGGAGGGAGCCCGCTCGATTTCGCAGCCTGGTCAGTTTCCCAGACTGGCCAGCTTCGCAGCCTGGTCAGTTTCACCGCTCGCCCCTCCCCGCCAGCTGGGAAGCGCAGAGGAGGCGGCGACCCCGCCGGCCGAGCCTGCCTGCCGCGACGGGCGAGCCACGGGCAGGGCTTGGCGGGCGCCTGCCGCAGCGAGCCCAGCGGCACCTCTCCCTCTCTCTCCCTGGCGTGCGCGCCCCCTTTGCAGCGGCCACCTTCGGGAGGGGGGGGCGCGCCCGGCGACTCACCGCTTTGCTCCCCCAGGAAGACCAGCTTGAATTTCCTGAGCGGGTTCCCGAAGTCGCCTCCCGTCGACATGGTGCCTGGCTCCGGGCGCGCGGGGAGGCAAGGGGGGCTTCCAAGCGGAGGGGGCTACCGAGGGCGGCCGACGGCTGTCGCCCTCCCTGCCTGCCCGCCCACCCGGCGGCTCTGGCTGTCAGCGGGGCTGTGCAGGGGGAGCCTCCCGAGCGGGGCGCAGCCTGCAGTGGCCGGGCAGGGGCGCGCGTGCGTCCGCGCCGGGCTGCTGGCGCGAGCTCCGATCTGTGCCGGCCACTCCTCGGACCCGCCCGCCTAGCAGAGGCGCATGCGCTCCGGCCCCTGCCCGGCTACCCTGATGTCATGCTGGAGCGGAGAGCGGCCAGCAAACCAATGCGGTGCTGCGGGAGAGGGGTGGGCGGGCGTGCGCGCGCGCGCGCACCCCGGGGGAAGGGGGTCGGGTGGGGCAGAAACGCCGGCGCGGAGCCTCCCCTGCCTGGAAGGCGACCGGAGCTCGGAGCGGTTCCCGCACGCGGCGCTGCTGCTCCTCCACGCCCCGCAGGTGCCGGCTGGAAACACGGGGTGGGGTCGAAGGGGTACCTTGGGTGTGTGTGTTTTTTTTTTTGAACTTTATAATTTTGTAACCGTGAATGTATTAATAAGTATATATGGATACCCTTTTGTATTTTCTTTAATTTTCTTATTATTATTATTGCATTGTTTTGTTTTGTTATAAAAATAAAAACAATTTATATTTATATATAAATTTATATAATATATATAATTTTATATAATATATAAAACAATTTATATTTATATATAAATGTATATATATAAAAGGAAACACGGGGGGGAAGCAGGTGGGAAGGAAGTGGCAAGTCTGGAGAGGGGGAGGGAGGCCGATTTTCTGACTGGTGATCGGGGCCCCCTTTTGCTCCACGTTCGCTGGTCACCACCCCTCTGCTTTGATTGGTACAAATCGCTTAATGATCCTCAAGCACAGCTCTGGAAAGTAGATGCCTTTGAAATGGGGTGTTGGAGGAGAGGGTTACGGATACCGTGGACGGCCCAAAAAAAACCAAATCGGTGGGCTATAGATCAAATCAAGCCTGAACTGACCCTAGAAGCTAAAATGACTAAACTGAGGCTGTCGTATTTGGTCACGTCATGAGACGACAAGAGTCACTGGAAAAGACCGTCATGATAGGAAAAGTTGAGGGCAGCAGGAAAAGAGGAAGACCCAACAAGAGATGGACTGACTCAATAAAGGAAGCCCCGGCCCTCAGTTTGCAAGATCTGAGCAATGCTGTCAAAGATAGGACATTTTGGAGGACTTTCATTCATAGGGTTGCCATGAGTTGGAAGCGACTTGACAGCACTTAACACACACACACACACACACACAGAAGTATCTCAGGGAGGGAAGTCAGCATGGTACAGTCTGGTCTTGCCAGATCTCGGAAGCTAAGCAGGGTTGGTACTTGGATGGGAGACCACCAAGAAAGGCTGTGTAGAGGAAAGCAATGGCAAAACACCTCTGCTTCTCACTTGCCTTGAAAGCCCCTTGCTGGGGTCGCCATAGGTTGCTTGTGACTTGACAACACTTATGTACATATGAATATCTCCCTGCTGGTAAACCTGAGTATCCTACAGTGGTGCAATGTCACTCCCAGGTTTACCCCTCAAATGACATTATGGCATTCATGCAACAGTGATTTTTGTCTTAATTTCCCCCCACTGGCCTACCAAGCAACAGTGGAGGTCAGGGGGCTGCTGGTGGGAGCAACCCTGCCTTCTCTCTGTCCAGAGAAGCAGAGCATGTTTTCTTCTCTCTCATTTTATTTTTTCTTCTGAAATCTAACCTTGCCCATTTCTTAGCTCCTGCATCTCCCATTCTCTGCTGGTCTTCCCTACTGCTAGCTGGTTTTCTCTATAGCCTTCTTACCTGGTCGGGGATTTCCTTCCCTCTTATCCAGATCTTCTTCCCCTTTATCCCTCCACACCTTTTGTTCCCTGTTAGGGCAACCCCTCACCTCTTTCCTCTTGGGTTGGTTTGCTCTGGACTGTCTACATGGGAGGAATACAATTTGGGTTAACAGTAACTTTAACTGGGCATTTAGCTGAAAAGTAACACAACAACACACTAGGATTGGGCAAACATAAATGATTTTATTGGCGTGCTATACATAACTGTTGAGGTACTATTGTAATCGCTTGGTGTCCCGTACTTCTGCCTTGACTTCACCCCTCTCTTTTTGTACCTTGGATAGGGTAATAAAGTTAATGGTGATTAAGTGCTTGCCTCTCTTTCATCTTTTCTTCTCAAGAGTTGTGGTGCCATATTTGGACCCATGTATACAACTAAGTCAAAAGGTCCCTTCTTGCCCCTGTCTCAGGGTTTTCCCATGTAGGACACAGGGACTGATTTGGGTAACACTTCCACCGACCATAAATCTCTAAGGACCAGACAGGACCATGCTGCTCAACCCTCTTGCTCCTTAATGGTCCAAACTCTAGTGCTTGACTGACTCTAGCGATAAGAGTGGCAAAGGCATTCAATGCAATACTGCAAGTGCCTACCAACGCTGCTTTGGCATTGGGACTGATGGTTCCAGCTGGTTTTCTCCACATTGTTTATTTTGCTCCCCTTTCCTTCCTCTCTGATGCCCCATTTCCCTGTTGCTTGGCCTCACCCCAACCCTTCCCCAAGATTCATGGTGCTTTCACAACAATCCTTTGCCTCTTTCTCCTCCTCCTTTCTTCAGCCCTTTATCGGGTCCTGCCTAACAGAAGAAAGCCTGACTCTTTTTACCCTGTCATGTAGCATCTGAGAGCTTTCTTCAAGGATCAGCCGCTCACAGGTAACAAGCAAACATTTCTTTGCTACAGAACAACACAACAGCGTAACAAATTCAGTGTAAAGAAAGAAACAAGAATGAAGAAAAACTGAGAAGAAATGCAAATATTTATAAAACTTAAAGATGCATATAGGAAACTGTAAATCACCAAGGTGAGCCAGTATGGTTGTGGTGGTTAGGGTGTCATACTAGAATCTGAGTGACCCAGGTTCAAATCTTCACTCTGTCACAAAGTTTGCTGGGTTTACTTTGTGCCTCTCTCTTTCTCTGTCTGCCTAACCAAGTTGAAGCCATAACTGGCTCCCATACAAGACGGAAAGTACAGCGATCCACAGGTGGTGGTTTTTTTTTTTGGGGGGGGATTCTTGGCCAGAGACTAGAGGGTTCCTGGCTGCTTCCTGCTCTCCTCATGATGACTATCAATGACAACTGGAAGGTCTTTTATTGTGTGTGCAGCCCCCCCCCATTTAAGTTATAGCCAGACAGCCCTAACTAATATGAATTCATCTGGTGAGCTCAACATGAGTTTGCAAAATCGGCTATCCTTTAGAGGTTTTTTTTTTTTTTTTAATCACCCCAAATGCACATGGAAATGAATTAGCATTTGGAAATGAACTGCCGCCTGGTGCTCAATTTCCTCTGCAATTCTATTTCTATTGTTCTGCGCTAAAAAGCAATAATAATTGAAGGTGCTCAAGAGCAAAGAAACAGCTGGCAAAACTCATAAAGAGTCAAGTAAATGCAAAGAAGGTTAACCAACCTGGTGTGAGTGACAGGTTATAAATGATATAGCTAGGAAGGTTCGTAAGACAACGAACAAGCAGAACTCCACCTTTGGCATGTGAAGGGCAATTACATTTATTGGAGCTTGAAAGGGGTACATTAAAAGAGTCACGGAAGTGTAGTTTAAAGTACTCTATTCTCAGTGGCAGATTAGGAGAGGCTGGCTGGCGACCCATTTTTAGTCACTGAGTGCTCGAACCATTTTTATTTATCTGACAGATGTTAAACAGCTAACATTCCTAATTACTTAACCATTGTAACAGGGCCTAAAATAAAATCCAAACCATTGCTGGTTGCATGACAATGGGGTCAGTTACCTGTCAATAGCAGTGTTGCTGTCACAAAACAATTATACACACACACACACAGCAAAGTGACCAAACTGAGACTATCATACTTCGGTCACATTATGAGAAGACTCACTGTAAAAGAAAATTAATGCTAGGAAAAATTGAAGGCAGCAGGAAAACAGGAAGATTCAACATGAGATGGATTGATTCGATAAAGGAAGTCATGGCCCTCAGTTTGCAAGACCTGAGCAAGGCTGTTTATGATAAAACATTTTGGGGGTAATTAATTCATAAGGGTTACCGTAACTCAGAAGCAACTTGACCGCACTACCCACACACTACATCTATCTTATCATGTATGAGCAGATCTGTGGATATCTAAATCCATGGATCATGCCCACACTGAGTTTTCTTCAAATTTGGGAGACCCCCCCGCCCAGGTTTGCAGAAAAATCTTAGAAATTTAAAAAATTATATTGGAGGGCTTAACCCGCCCCCCCTCCAAAATGTTACCTGTGCATGCGCAGATTACTTACCTGCACATTTAACACAGCAGCTCCCAGGGGCCTTGCTGGCTGCCGGGGGCCTTGCCACTGACAGGGTGGTTGCTGTGGGCCCTGCCGCCAACGCTGTAGTTGAAGAAGTAGTCATGGTATGGAGGGAAGAGGGGGAGAAAGAGAGATGGGGGAATATTGACAGAGAAGGGGAAGGAGAAGAGGGGGTAGATTGTTGGAGAAGGGGAAGAGGAGAAAGAGGGGGTGAGGGATTATTTGAGAAGGGGGGAGAGGGAAGGATGCAAAGGTGGGGGGACGGAGGAGTTGCAGGTCCCCACTTGTATGTATGCATATATAAACCTTCCTCTAAAGACCTCAGGGCAGTTCTTCCTCACAATTCCATAAAATAGAGAATAACTGGTTGAAGGTCACCTTGTATGCCTCATGCCTGAGTGGATTTGAACCCTGGTTTCCTCAATTTTAATCTAACACTCTAACCACTATACCATATTGGTCTCAAGGCTGCGAATCAAACTTTTGTGGCTATAAATCAATTTTAAAACTTGACTTAACTGCAGTCAGAACTGCCTTTTTCTTCTCACAGTAACAGAATAAAACTGTGAAAAGCCTAAATGCCAACCATATATGGATCTATTAACTCTGTAGAGAATCGCCGACTTGAGGCAGAAGCTAATACTTGGCTGCCCTGAATTATAATAGGCTGGCTCTGTTCAGGATGGCATTTTTTGCTTTGGCATCAGCCACACCTTCAAGGAAACAGACCATACTGTGGGATAAAGAGAAGACAAATCTGTACCCTCTGTGCCACTGGCTGGAGCTTCTGGATTAGAAAAGGAAAAGAGAGGACAGGAGAAACTTTGTAAGAGTACACCCGGCACACCACCCTTTCTTGAAAGCTGATTCTTTTGTGAGCTCTCTCCTCCCACCCCATAGGTTTTCAGTAGAAACTCAATAAGGAAGAATAGAATACCCATTACGGTAATCCTTTCAGTATATTAATATGTGCAGGCAGGGCAATTAGACCAGTCTTCTAGGTGGGATTTTCTAACTTATGTAAGGAATGCAACTGTGCCCCCAACCACCACTTCTCCCCCCCTCCCTGCACCCCCCCCCCAGGACAATTTTCTATTTCACTAAAACTCAGAAGATAGTGCTGGCATTCCTCAGAGTGACCCTCTCTTCAGCAATGAGGAAGCAGAAACCACAGGAGTATTTTCTCTCTTATCTCTTGTTGGCCGAAATCCATCTGGAATTCTCTTTCTGTTCATCAATACAGAAAGGCCCCAGCTACCCATCGACACTGGCGGTTTCATCATTTTGAGTTGTCAATCATGCCTCCAATGTATGAAGCATGTCATTCATTCACCAAAGTTCTACGCTCGGCTGAAGCCTAATGGAAACCCACTGCCCAGCAGTAGCAATGAAGTTTGGCGTTTCTCGCTCATGTCTGCAGATAATGTTTAAAAATGTAGAACAGACTTATACCGGAGCGGCACAGAAGATAAAACATGTTCAATACCTAGGGCTGGCCCCACTACAAAATAGAGATGTGTAGTGGCAGATTTTGGACACCAGCAAAAAGACAGCAAGTTGTCAGATTTATATATTTTTAATGTCCCGTGGCGCAGAGTGGTAAAGCTGCAGTACTGCAGTCCAAGCTCTGCTCACGACCTGAGTTCGATCCTGACGGAAGTTGGTTTCAGGTAGCCGGCTCAAGGTTGACTCAGCCTTCCATCCTTCCGAGGTCGGTAGAATGAGTATCCAGCTTGCTGGGGGTAAAGGCAAGATGACTGGGGAAGGCACTGGCAAACCACCCCGTAAACAAAGTCTGCTTAGTAAACGTCAGGATGTGACGTCACCCCATGGGTCAGGAATGACCTGGTGCTTTCACAGGGGACCTTTACCTTTTTAATGTCATTGTGGGGCATTTTTTTAAATTTATCCTTTTCTCAGATGCCAAAAAAAAAATCTTAGGCAAGGTATGCCAGCATTTCAAAGTCAGTCTATTTTTGAACACAAAGACATTTAAATGGTACCACAGCCAATATTTAGATATTGCCGGGTGCCGAGTTGTTTTCTGTTGCTCAAGAAGGTCGGACCAGAACCAACGTGTTGAAATTAAATCAAAAGAGTTTCCATCTAGATATTAGGAAGAATTTTCTAACAGTTAGAGCGGTTCCTCAGTGGAACAGGCTTCCTCGGGAGGTGGTAAGCTCTCCTTCCTTGGAGGTTTTTAAGAAGAGGTTAGATGGACATCTGTCAGCAATGCTGATTCTGTGACCTTAGGCAGATGATGAGAGGGAGGGCATCTTGGCCATCTTCTGGTCACTAGGGGTGTGGAGGGGGGAGGTAGTTGTGAATTTCCTGCATTGTGCAGGGGGTTGGACTTGATGGCCCTGGTGGTCCCTTCCAACTCTATGATTCTAGATATGTGAAATATTTCCATACTGCTTTTCTGTTGCACACTCAAAACGATGTCCATATATTCCAGTGCGGTGTAGTGTTCAGAGTGCCAGGCTAGGATCTCGGAGGCCCGGGTCTGAATGCCCACTCTGCTACAGATGATTCACTTTCTCTTTGCTGCAGTGTCTTCTACTAAGCAATTTTCATTCCAGCAACTACACACAGGGTGGAGGTCAATGATGTTTTAAAAAGGCAACAGTGCCATCTAGAGGCACTTTGATAATAATAAAAATTCAATATACCATACATCAGACAGTCTTTTTAAATGTTTTGTTTCATTCAGCCTTGCTTTTCCAAACCCAAGTGATGGCCAGGTTCATTTTTGTTTTTAGTAAACAAAACAATAAAAAAACAACATATTTTCAATTTCTCTGAAACAATATAAAATCAGGGATACTATCAGCAACACATACATGAAGCATTCTTTATACTTCAGAACAAAACAGTCAATTTTAGAACCAATTCACCCCATGCATACTTTGATTAGCTCCTTTCAAAGCACCCTGGGATCAGCGGTGGTATCACTATAGCAACCGGAAAGCCTGGTGGCAAGGAGAATATTGGCAGTCTGATTCTTTCAAGATCAATAAAACTACGTTGAACAAATTGGAAAAAGTTGCTTTTATTTAAAAATTCAATATTTCAGAACAATAACTTTAAACAGTGAGTAAAGTTTATGTTTACTCTGACCTGTGTAATGGGGGAGTGGGAAGAGGAGGAGGAAAGAAAGAAAGGTGGTATGAAAGTGGAGATGGAGCCGAGAACTGTTGCTGCACCAAATCTTGGCACAATACAACGCAGTCAGTACAGGACTGCTTCCTTCTCACTAAAGGACTTCTAAGAAACTATGTTCTCTTAACTGTAACAGCTTTCATTTGCCATTCCTATCCCTCTAATGTTTTTCAAGAGTCTAGGCTGTCTTACTTTCAACTGCCTGTCTCATCTGCTTATAACAAAAGAAATGTCCACTCTTGACTATAGACTATAACACCACAAGGGCCTTCGCTGGGCATCGCTGTCCAAACCCATGGACAATTTCATTGAGACGTCCCAGACAGAATGGGTTGCACTGGCTCTTTAACACTATCCTTTTGGCCAGGTCTTGGGAGTCCATCTCATAGCTCCATTTACCAGCACCGCAATGTCCATTTCACTGGGCTGCACATAGCAGGAGCTTATGTGCAAGAATGGAAAGTTCAGCTGTGAATATGAAGTTGTTCCCTTAATGTAAAAAGGCCACAAAGGCTGTTAAGTAAATATGGGCAAGGTACAAAACAGTGCTCAAGGCATAAAGTGATGTTCAAGAGGGGTCCTTGTAGTGCAAAGCTATACTAGGCCAGCGGATTTGTTTTGCACATTGTATTCCTTGTTCTTGGTCATCTTCCAGGTGATTAAGCTCAACAGCAGAATACCAAGAAGTTTGTAACCCACCTGGAGACCCAAGTACCTGCCAAGAAAAGAAAAAAAGGATGAAACTCCAATCAAATAAACCTCTAGTTGTATGGACTGGCCCACTTGTTTTGGAATAATATCCAGAAAAAAACTTCTTGGTGATGTAATAGGAATTGCAATGTGATGTAAAAAAGAAATCTTGGGATTGGATTATGGGAACACAGAATTCTGGAAGCCAGCACAGAAGTTCATCAAATATATGCATTCATCGGCCAATGGTTGTGTGACCAAGGATATTCTGGACCTTTCTGTGAACTTCTAGAAGATGGCAATTAACATGGGGAAAAGTCCCTTCTCTAGGGCTAGGAAGGTGCGCTTCCAATATTCACCAAAGGAGGAAGGCGGCTCTTCCCTTGTGCCCCAAGTACCATAAGTGAAGAAAGTTTCTGCCCTGCTGCTGCCATTAAGAACAACCAATTCCCACAACAGATGACCAAACTATGAAAAAAATGTTAATAAAGAATCAGAATCAGGAGTAGGCTTGTGCATATCGGTAAACCCAAGCTGAAAGCACTGTGTGAGTGGAGAAGGGGTGTCACAAAAGACAATGATGGGAGGATGAGTTCTTGAACCCTTTGGAAACCAGAGTTATTTTTTAGAATGAGAGATAGGTTTGGCCGAAGAAACATTTTGCCTTGAGAAAGGACTGCGTAGTGTTCATCAAGTCCCTAACTCCATGTCCTGTGCAAATGTAAGTTCTGCTGGTGTTTGAAAGGACTGTTCACGAAGGGTGTTTGGGGGGGATCTGTTTTTTGGTATTCTGACAAACTCCAAGGTGTAGCCCATAGAAACAATTTCTGGAGCCAATTCAACACTGGTAGTCTGTGAGTGCATTGTAGTGGTAGCACACAGAAATTGTGTTTTTTTTCCTGGAGCAGCAACAAGAGAGTGCAGGCTCAAATCTCAGCTTGTTGCCATATGGGTTTGCACTCTCTGGATATGCTCTTGAATGATGTGCAGCACTTTGGGGTGCATGTGAAAGGAAGGGGACAGTTTGGAAGGCTTCTTTTCCTTTTTTCATTGTGATAGCTTGAAGGACAAGCTTAGATAGTTTAGTCTTCAAGTTGATATCTATGCTCCCAGTTGCATAGGCATAGTTTGCATCTGGCAACCATGGTGGAAGCCACGGATCTAACTTCTAACAAACAGCATCCAAGGAAGCATTAATGAGGATAGGAGAAGTCAAGGAGATCCTCTTTGATGTTTTGGAGGTCATTAATTCATAGGATCAGCATAAGTCGGAAGTGACTTGATGGCAGTTTTACACACACACACACAATGCATACGAAGCATTTTCAAAGTGCTATATAAATTATTATTCTATTGGCAACTCATTGGCTTATGAAGGAAACAGGGCCTTGGAAAGCTGTCACTGCAGCTTGAAGTTAACCAGGCCTTCCCTGCCATCCTCAGACATTAGGTACACTTTGTCACAGAAATAATGGTCAGATTTGATTTTTGTCATGCCTTATAAACAAACTCATTAAAACTGGCTGGAAAGGGAATGAAGGAAGAGGAACGACATCTGGAGGAACCTGGATGTTCCTCATCTCTTTAAGTGGAATAGAGGATTCCCATGGCTTTGACCAAGAACTTTGGAATTCATTCCTAAGAGAACATGGCTTGCCTAAGGCTGATTTATCCTTTCCCCTCTTATCCCCAGAACTCTCCATCCTCCCTTGCACCTGTGGAGGCTACAAATCTCTCTTGGGAAGAGGTTCTGTGCCACTTTGGACTGTGGAAGAAGTTCCAGTGAGCAGAAATGAGAGAAAAATCTGGCCTATGTTTTTCTCACCCTTAGAGATTGACAATACTCCGGGGTTGATTTCTGAGGTTCTAATTATAGGGAATAGGGTTTTTTTTTTCTGGCATCTTGCAAATTTGTCTCTTTTTGACTAAGAAATGGATATCGCATTGTGGATTCCTCTCTCTGTCAGAGAATTCTGTGATGCTGTCTCCTGACACTGAACTGACTGCATCTAGAATGCAATGAAGGCAAGAAGTGATCTAGAAATTTCCAGTGGCTAATCTTGGAGTTCCAAAGGTAATCCAGAGGAATGGCCTCTGTTCACCCTAACTATTCTATTCTCTTCTCCTCTGGGATGGTACAGCCAAGGCAGAGCTTTCATATCGCCACAAATACTATATTGTTCAGGCAAGGTAATTCACTCATTCATCTGAGAGTAACTCAGCAAGGCATATATAGGAATTTTTTTGCTGGCAACCATCCATTTTTACCTCACAAAGAGCTTGTTGCATTCTTCTAGGGGAGAGCAAAGACAGAAGGTCTACTGCAGAAGCCTGGGCCTTGACATAGAGATCTAAAGTGATTTCCTAGAACAACAGCACGGCTTCCTTGGGTGTGGCTCAGGTGAAATTCCTGGGGCCCTAATCGGGTCCTAGATCTGAGTCACCTGGAAGGTCTTCCAGAAGGCTTTCATCAACAAAATGGCAAGCAGCAATCAAAGGATGCCAAAGTGCATCTGTGCACATGGCCTCGGGGGCTTGGATAATTGGGTCTTCCACAAAACATTCCATGGAACAATAATCTAATAGTTCTCAGAATCATGTTTTTCTCTTAGCCTTAAGGCTCAGCATGATGATGCACTTGCATATGTGGGTTAAACGGAGCAGGGATCAGAGCTCTTGGTGGAGCTGGGGAGCAAAATGTATGTCCAGCCAACACCGAGCCATTTCTGACAAACAACCTACATGGATAACTGCAACAAAGCCATGTGACAAGCACAGCTTTCCCCTTAGCTCTTCACTCTTCTAATTTTGCTTCTGTTTTCCACTATCGGAAAGAGGGGTAAGCTTGCTGAATTGCTTCAAGGCTGCTTCAATAAAATTCCCACACAGAGGGCACTGGGGTAAGTCACTGCCTCTTCAGTTAACCTGATTTTCGGGATTGTTTTGCAGATAAAATGGGATAAATGGAAACCTGAGCTCCGTTAAGTCCAAATATGGTAAATAAGAACTGGTTTTTGTGACAGCCCTGAGCCAGTTGGCAGATACATGCCTCACATGAGAAAGCCCAAACCTAAGGAACACACAAAACAAGAGACCCAGCTGAGTACCTGCTGCGCAGGAGGTGGTTGTTATAGTAAGCGCAGGATCCTATCTTGCCATTCTGCTTCCTCCACCAGATGCATGAATAGTCAATGAGTAAGCCAAAGAGGGCAGGAGCTGGCAACCAAGCTTCAGAAGGAGAGAAAGAGAAAAAAAGATGAGAGTGCAGAGATTAGTTATGCACTGCTCACATCTGAACACTGGCTACCCAAAAGACTCTGAGATATGATGCGGAACTTCCTTTTGCCATTAAGATCCCCAGGGAAAACAGTAAGAGCTTAAATCTCAGACAGAGCTATGCTCTGGATTCTGGGTGTGAAGTATTGCATGCATCAGATGCAAAACTGCAGAATGTCACTATAGCACAAAAAGGGCTCTGCTGGATCAGCCCAAAGGTCCATTGAATTCCAGCATCCTGTTTTCCAAAGTGGCCAGCCAGATAATTCCGGGAAACTCAAGCAAAGTATGAAGGCAACAGCCCTCCCCTACTATGTAATTCAGATGTATGCAGTCTCAAAATATGAACGGTTCATTTAATTGTCATGGCTGAAAGATATAATGGACCTCTCCTAAATGAATCCTCTTTTGAAGTCAAAGCTAGCTGCCAACTTAGTATTTTGTGGCAGAGAAGTCCATATGTTACTCATGCACTGTGTGGCAATGTACATTCTCTTTCTGTCCTGAATGTACTACTCATCATGGCTACTTGGTAGCCTCAAGCTCTTCCACTGTGAGAGAAACAGGCTTTTCCATCCATTTCCTTCACTCCATGCATCCTTTTACAAACCTCTATCATGTTTCCTCATATGTCATGTTTTCTAAAATAAGAAGCCCCAGGTCTGCTTTCTCAGCTAATGGGGAAACATTGATTTATATTCAGGTATGGTAATTAGTTTAACTAAGACATTTGCAGTTCACTTAAGACAAAATCCATGCTACAGAATCCTACACATTTTAATTTTAAGAAATTAAAGACAGACAGCAAGATACATGAATGCTGAAGTCAAATTGGTTTCTTTAGGAGACAAGACAACCACCTAAATGTAACTATGGAGAAAGTGCACCTGTCAAATATCATTTAATACTGCAACAAAGAAGGTACACAGCACTGAACCAACTGCTAGGGCCTTTGGCTAGGAAGAGGAGAAGGATAGCTAATGCAAGCTTTTATGTCCCTACAACTCACTCACAAACAATTCATACATGCATTTTCCATCTTAGCTTACATAGACTATGGCTCATAATGTGAAGCTGTGGTTTATGCAGTAGTAACCTTGTGATATCAGAAGATGATGGAGAAGAGCTGGGTTCATCACCTTTGTTCCGTGCCAGTTGGCTCTGTAGCTGGGGAGGGCATGAGGCTGTTGTCTGCACTCATTCAAGTCCTAGGACTAACAGTGGTTAATAAACCGCAGACCGGTTTCAGATCCTAGTTTGACCAGGACCTAACTAGCCGTAGTCAATGGGGTGGGCTTGCATTCAGATTACACTAACCACACTTATATTAATTAGGCCATGGTTTTGCATTACGTCTGAGCACACTATGTAAGGTACACATTTCAGAGTTGCTGGATGCTAGGACAAGAGGTATATCAAGGTCAGGCAGCCACTTACCTAGCAATCGCAACAACAAGAACTGGACTCCAATGGCCAGGGACTTTTCATCACGGCCCACCACTCTGTACAGGATAAAAACACAGCACATCTGACACGCAAAAGTGACTTACTGCTCCAGCTGAAAAATTACAACTAACCACCATGATTACCTTTGGGGATTTGTTACACAAAGGAGTGAGGTTCTAAAGCTCGTATCTGTTTCCTATATTAAAGCCAATAGTGGGCCCATACGAGTAATGGCAAGGCCTTCTCAGTGGTGGCATTCCAGCTGTAAGATGTTACTTTAAATCAAGTAGCTGGTGTCCAACCCTCCATATGTTTAGAAAACGTATGTAGGATTTCATTAAAATTTTTACCAAATTGACAGTTCTAATGATTTTACTCTCTTTTTTAATTAACTTTTTATTTTTTAGCATTTTATGGTTAGAAAGCTGGTGGGACACGTGGGAATAGACAGCTGGCGTATGTCCTAAACAGGAAGAGGACTTTACTGTAGAGGAGCTTTGCAGGGTTAGTTCTTCTGTTACACCAAGTCTACCAGCCCCGAACCCTTCGCTTACCGTAACACCATCATGTACATAGGGTTATGACACAGGCAGGCTACCAGTGCAGCAAATGAGATGAGGAATATAACAGGAAGCAGCCAATGGGCACAACTAATCGGGCAGGATATTATCGTTGCTGAGGACTGTCCAGCTTTTGTGTGGATACAGGAGCAGTTTGTGTACATCTGGTTAAAACATAAGAAAAGAAACTAAAAGTCATCTCAGGGAAATCAGTACTGCCTTTGCAGAATCTTCTGTGGCTCTAACAGGTCCTTGCTCTTCCCCGGGCACGGAGGAGGCATCCTGTGGCTGCCAAAGGCCACAAAGCAGGTTAAGCAGGAGGAGGGAAAGTAATGGAATGTGCGCAATCCCACTGCAGTAGTGCAAGTTCAGACATCAGGAAAGAGGCTCTCTCTTAGATACATTGAATGCAAACCTAAGCTAGTGTCCAGCATTTTCTCTGGGAGACCATGGGAAGCCAGAGAGAAATGCCTCTACGACAGACCTAGAGAAACTGCCTTCACAGTCACAAGAACACATGGACACATGAAACTGCCTTATATTGAATCAGACCATTGGTCAACCAAAGTCAGTACTGTCTACTCAGACTGGCAGTGGCTCTCCAGGGTCTCAGGTGAGGTCTTCCAGATGCTCAATCACTGACCCATGGCCGCTCCCCTAAGTCAGCTGGGTCACTGGGGTCCAGCCACTCCATTATTACGTATTCAGCCTGAGAACCTGGTGAGCTGCTGCTGTTCAGAGTTCTTTCCTGAGATACTTTCATTTTTAAAGCAGGAGATGCCAAGAGTCTCCTGGGATGTTTTGTATGTGAAGGGCATGTTATCTTTCAAAGCCAGGGGCCCTCCCTCACAGTCATCCATTGTTACCAGTAAACAACTGATGCTTCAACAGACCATGCCACAATGGCCAAACAAGCCCATAGCAGACGTCTTCTAAAGCTAAGGTCAAATTATTTCTATTTATATATTTAATACTCTAATTTTCTC
This sequence comes from Euleptes europaea, assembly GCF_029931775.1. NCBI lineage: Eukaryota > Metazoa > Chordata > Lepidosauria > Squamata > Sphaerodactylidae > Euleptes > Euleptes europaea. The sequence continues at coordinate 45,134,679 of NC_079316.1, forward strand.
CCCAGTGGGGACCAAAAGCAGCTTCCGTTATTCACCTCTTCTCCATTTTATCCCTACATTACTTCCCTGTGCAAAAGGTTAGGCTAAGAGTACACGACTGGTCCAAGGTCACTCAGCGAGCTTCAATGACAGAATGGGGAATCGAACCTGGATCTCCTAGATCCTAGTCTGACACACTAACCACTATACCACATTGGCTCTCGAATGGCCATCTGCCAGGTGTTCTCCCAACCTTTCCACAACCTGAGCAGCCTTGCTCCAGAATCGTTCCTCAATCCTGTTTCACTTTACAGTTCATGAAGGCCATTTATGCACAGGAGGTTTTGCCTTGGATTTGCCGCTCTCTAGATGCACATTTTCCCCATCCAGATTATCAAAATTCTGCATGGGGGCTTATTGTTGAGTTTTGAGAATTCGGATGGGGAAAATGTGCATCTAGACTGAGTGGCAAATCCAAGGCAAAACCTCCGGTGCATAAATTGCCAAAGTTAAACCAGTAGCTACTAAAACTTCCACATCCTCTTCCTGGCCCCTGAAGATGCCCTAGGGCTACGTACCGTAACCATGTGTGTAGAAAAATTTGAGATGAAGCCAGTACAACCTGCATGGCAGGGAGAGATGTATTCCACACCATCATCTCCACAGACAGGGTGGAAGATACCAGTGCAGAAGCAGTGTTTGTTGCATGGATTCTGCATCGAGGAACCTGATGTTCTGCCAAAAAATCAGAACACAGACAAAATAAAATGAAGTTAAGCAGGATGAGTGACAGATAGTTTCTTCAACACATTGGGTGATTAACCTCCGTTTTCCAGACTCTGCTGATGTTGGGTTGTTGCCATTCAGAAGCCTGGCCTCCTGTCTACAGCCCTCTGAGGTTCTCAGTGAACTTGGTCTCAGTTATTATTCACATACAGACACAAACACTTTGGATGGGAAACCAGCCATCCAATGTCAAGAAAGAAAAAGAAGAAAATAAAACCTTAATTAAAGCTGGGAGCATTCTAGGTGCAAATTGCAACCTGAGGCTAAGATTACATCTTACTTTGGTAAGATAGTGCTGTTTGCAAGAGCAATGACCTGTCTAAGCCAGTGCTGTCTACCTTGATTTACAAAAGTGGGAACTCTTTTCCCTCCCGAGATCCTTTCCAGTAGAAATTATCAAGGGTTGAACCTGGAAACAATCACCTTGTACAAACACAGCTACGCCTCACTGAAAGATCAGAGGAGGTGTCGGAGAGCTTGTCTAGTCTCTTTTGCATTAAAATAACTAAATTTGTGAATGAATGAGAAGCTGACTGTGTCCCAGCACCAATGTCCTTACATCCCTGAATGGGGGGACCACAGAAGCCAAGTTCAAGATGTTATCTTCATGCTCCCTTAATTAATGGCAACCTATTTTAAATAGATATCAGCATGTCTACAATATCCACTCTGCTGGAGAAAATGCCATCGAAAACAGATTGTAGCTAATGGATTTCACCGTAAGCGTAGCTTTCATTTCATATTCAAAAAGCTGCCATCCTAATTCTGGCTCAGCACTGAGCATTGCAACTGAGAGCATAGCAAGCACCTCTGGCAACTTTTTTCCTGGGACATTACAACATGCAGTGAGACATCAGCATACAGACACCACAACCTACACTACAGTGGGCTGTTGGAAGCCAGGAGAACAACATGACTAGACTTTTTAAAAATCTGTGTAGTACTGGAAAGCAAATACCGTCTGTAGAAGCAGTCCACCTTTCCCCTTATGTATCACAAAAAGAAGAGGACAGAGAGACCCAGAGGTAGTACACGTTGGGGGATGAAAGGGAAGGAGTAAAAAGAAGGGAGAAATTATTCAGAGTGGAATGTTGGTAGGCAGATGTGGATGGGGAAGTCCCCACCCCAGATGTGACAGCAACCCTAAACGCTACAGTTTTCTCCCACACGTGCTGAAAGTAGAACACATTACCTGGGTGGATAAACGTCAGCCACTTTCTTTGTGGAACAGCCCATAAAGAAGAGCGGAAGGCACAAAAACGTGGATACAAGCAGTACAACGGTGGAGAACCGTGGGATGGTTTTCAGGGAGAAGCCAAAATGCTTCATGAGCATGCCTCCAAACAGCATTCCCAGAGCAGCAGCAGGCAGGTTGATGGTTCCTGCAAGAGTTGAAAGAGGCCCTGAGCTGACAAAGAGCAAAATCTCTCAGAGCAACAGAAGGAAGCCAGCCTTGCAACCAGGCACGGAGGAAACCACACACCCTGGTGCTTAGTAAGAGTAACTTTCATAATGTCTTTGTGTTCAAGCAGGATCCGCAGCTGGGGGTCCTGGGCACTGCATCGAAGGCTGCCCACAAGTCACAGAGCGTCTCCTGGGAAGGAATCTGCATGAATCCTGTGGCCTATCTCCAGAGGCAAAGGGATTCACCTGGGGTTGGGGGAGAGAAGGTAGTTACTTCCCCCCAGCCCAGTTTGTCCACATAAAGGCAAGGTGCATATGGGGAGTGGGAAAGGAGTGTTTATAGAGTGTCTTCTAGCCATCAGTGGGGTCCCAAGCCACTGTTGCCATTGGGCAAGAGAAGAGCAGCACTAAGCCATGGTCTCTCCCCTCCCCCATCTGATCTCTCTGGTTTCAAAGGGTGTGGTGCTCTATCAGTGCACAACTGGGCTTAACCCCTTGACACAGCAAAGCCGGTGCGCAAGCTAGGCAATATTTCATAGTGGCTTTAAAAAAGAAAAACCCAATGCATCCCACTTAGAGAGGGGCACCAGACCAGAGACCTCCAAGAGCTGAGCATGTGTGACTGGCCCAGGGTCACCCTGCCAGTTTTCACAACACAGTGGGGATTCTTGCCTGGGTCTCTGACATCTTAGTCCAACACTCTAACCACTAAACCTCCCCAATAATTTTTCAGTGCTTAATGCCTAGTGTGGTTCAGGGACATCCTTTTACCAATGGGACATAACACTGACAAACCCAATGGGATATCTGTTCCAGTCTGCCCTCTCTATGCCCCATCCCCACCCTCATCAGATTCCCAGTCAGAGTGGGATGGGTCACGGGCCACCATCTGCTATAACGGCCAAGACAAACAGCATCCGCCACCCTCCAGGCCATAAAGGGTGCTCTGTTTACAGCTTCTTACAGAGAAAAGATTTGTGCTGCAGGTAAACCAGATTCTGTCAGTCCAGAACCATTAATGTGCACTTACCAATGAGAAAGTTTGCATAGGAGGGGGTGGTCCCATACTGTTTCTCCAGGTATTTGTTGAGAAAGGTAGACAGGCCAGCGATGACCGAGGAGAAGCTGCACTGAGCTATAACCAGCAATAAGAAGTATGGATTGAGAACCAGTGAGAGGATGCCTTGAGGGAACTCTGAAACCCAAGAGAAGAGAATGGGGCAAAAAGGTTAGAGGCAGAGAAAGGGTCTCATCAGCAGTGTATACAAATGATAGCATTCTTTAAATGAAAAAAAGTTCTCTCAGTCATCACAGGATTCTACAAATGATGCTGGTTGCATTAGAAAACCCCATAGGAAGGACTGGAATTCTTCTTGGGCCGGATTTTGAAAGCATGTTAACCTGGCCCTGGTCTCAAAGGTCAACGATGCCATCCTAGATTGACTGTTAACTGTTTAGGGAAGGGATACTTACAACATGTGGAAAAGATATAAAACCTCTTTAAAAAGGTAAGCCAAAATATCTCAAGAACTGATTACAGCAGAGCACAATGGAGATTATAGCAAGAAACTTTCAAGGAGGACATGATGATGGAAACCGTCATTCCCCAGGGTTACTAATATCTGGTAACTCAAAAGATCTCCTGCCTCTAGAACTAAGATCCAGTCTCTAGAAGCTCTGGTTGTCAGAAAAAAAAATCCTACTTTATTGAGCTATGAGTGTCTCTCTCCAGAAGCTTCTCACCTCTCCCTATGCTTAACAGTTCCAGACCCAAAACTCCCAAATATTTCTGGATAAAGCTCAGACTTTGGTGGCTGGGAGGCATTCCACATGTGTAGCACAACCCCTTACTCAGAAAGTTGGAATAAGAATAAATTACTTTTAATAAATTCCAACAAGGATCCTTCTTCGGCCTTTGTTTTTTCAATCTTCTTCTTCAAGGCATCCACTTCAGCTTCTACCTGTGGGGTAAGGAGCAGAGAAAATGATTTGTGTGTGGATAACAAGCCATGATAAACTGTTTACATTTCCAAGGTGAAAGGGGATCCTGGGAACTATGCTACAAACTATAGCATCAGAGCATGTAGGGCAAGCGATGGGATGCAGATTGCAGGGCAAAGGCAGGCCAAGAAAAGGCACAACCAGCTTCTCTTTGGCCTTGCCCAGTTGAGTCCATATGGTAATATCATGGGGTGGCCGAGGGTTCTTCCCCAGCAGGATGAAAGGGGCTGACACAAGAAACAAAGACCGGCACATCTGGGTAAATGAACCTTGCCAGCTGTATGATGACAGTTTGCCTTTTTGAATCATGTTTTGTGTGACTTGGCTTCTGCCAAGGCTGAGGTTTGTATCCCCACTTAACCCAAGGATCATAATTGCACAAATGGAAGCTAAAGCAGAGTTTGTGCCCTTCCCTTTCCCCCATCCCCAGTGAATGAAGTATTTTAAGGTCTGCTATAGACCACCTTTCACAGCACCGATGTCTACTTGGGCCTTTTTTCAAAGAATCGGAATATGCCATTTTATCATCTCAACTGTTACTGCACCAAGCATTTGAAATATTTTGCAAAACGTTTCATTCCCTACTGATTGCACCTTAAACCCCACCCCCCTCGTTTTGTGTTGAAACCATCATGGAAGCGTTTATTCCCCATTTTATCCAAAAAACCCTTTAAGCCAATTTATTTGGTTTCTCCGTTTCAGTGATGTCTTCTCTGGGGGCGCGAACATGCATACAGCGGTTCAGGGATTCCCATTACCAACACCCAATTTTTCCCATCTTCCCCCTCTAGCTCCTTGACTCCTCCCCTTCGGACTCCAGTTTCCTCTTTTCCAGGCAGCCATTTCCTTCCTTCTTCACTTTAAATTCCCCAACCCCCCGGGGAAGCGTTTATAAGCTGCATTCTCTGCTGTCAAATGGCACCCGCAGCATGTTTCTTTCATTCCACTTGTGGCTCATTCTTTAGCCACAGAACAAGCAGGTAAACTTCATTGTCAAAATGACCTGATCCTGGTATACCACTCTCAGCAATGACACAAAGGCCCCAAGACACGGCAAGACATGGAGTTAACTTACAGGCACTTTTTCATCCATGGGAGTTTCTACCCAATGGAAATCCAAAACTAGCTTACAGTACAAGCTGTTGTGCTCAAGCATATTGGAGTCTTACTTCTCTGGGAATTGGGGTTGCCAGCTCCGAGTCGGGAAATACCTGGAGATGTTGGGGGCAGAGCCTTAGGAGGGCGGGGTTTGGGGAGGGGAGGGACTTCAATGCCTTAGAGTCCAATTGCCAAAGCGGCCATTTTCTCCAGATGAACTGATCTCTGTCGGCTGGAAATCCGTTGTAATAGCTGGAAATTGCCAGCCACCACCTGGAGGTTGGCAACCCTACTAGGAATACAGGAAGGCTTTTCCTTCACAGAGATGATGGTAGCTGATGAGCCCCAGTAAACTAGGAAGCTGCTATTTAGAAGAAAAATAACTAGAGGGAGTCCTAGCTCAGGCAGCCTGCAACCTAGGAAGCAGACAGATGGTACAAAACAAGGTCTAACCCAGGACATGCCAGGAGGCAAAAGGAGAGTGAAACAGACTCTCTTCTGTGCAACAAGTGAGGTTTATTAAAGGACCTTTTCCCTTGACAAGGTTTGGCTGCTGTTTCAAATCAGACAAACCCATCTGCTCACTCAGTCACAGTTCAAAAGGCTTAACCCCAAACTAGCTCCTGACACTTACCTTCCCTTTGATCATGTATCGAGGGAAGAAGAAATAGGGAATGGATGAGAGCATCAAGCAACCTGAGGCAATGAGAAGTCCCAACCACCATGCGCCAATCCAACGCTGGTCTCCAGGAGTCAAGTCTATAGTCTCTGGAAGACACAGGGAAGAAAAGATGAAGCCCAATGAATCAACCTCGTGGTCCTGAGATGGTTTGCATGGCGTTTTGTTCCATCTAGATTGGAAGGATGTCCTTGGCTGGTATCACAGATCTCTCTACATTCTCCATGCAATGTCTTCTCTTCACTTCTTATCAGATGAGCAACAGACAACAAAGATTTCCACACATGGAGAAATCCATTTTTCAGGCAGCCAATTCACTTACAAAAAGCACACCCCAGTCTACTCTGGATTTCCTACAAGCCTAAGCACAGCCGGGCTGTGTGTTCTCTTTGCCACACTGGCCTCCAGACCTGGGATGAATCCTATTTGGAAGCTACTGTAGACCTTGATATCTTGCTACTGATAACTCAGCCATATTTAGAACAAGGAAGACCTATACTGAAATGATAGGATTTGGTAGTTGTGATTAGAATGCTTAATCGAGTGACCACATTTCTCAGTTGGAGGCTATGCAGGTTCTCCTAGGTCATTTTGTATTTTTCTATCTGGCATGAAATTACAAGGAAAATATGGTGCTAAACATTATCCCACACTAAACAGAATTATACATAAAATATTGAGCAATACCCTCAAAATATGGAAAATGTTGCATAGCCCTTAGGGCTGATTCAAAAGGGCCAAGAAGATAATTTTCCAGCAGTGGAAAGTTGTTCATGCATGGGAGTTTTACCTGGGGTTCGAAGGTTGCTCGACCCACACTTTTCTGTTGCGAATCTATGCACCAGCAGTCACCAAGCTCAAATCAGGAAGCATTTGAGTTCCCACCCCTTGAAAAGATGCTTTGTAATTGGCTGTAGTGCTTTCTGTGAGAGAAATGTCCATTTCCCCTCCCCCCTGGCAGAAACCAAAATGCCATTTTACAAACCTTTTTGAAAAATGGGGGGGGGGAGAAAGCCAAGCATCATTTTAAAATCCTTTCTTGTGTGAGTCTGCTCAGAAAGAAACCAGGAAGCATTTGAGTCCCTGTCCCTTGAAACGCTGCTTTGTAATTGGCTGTAGTCCTTTCTGTGAGAGAAATATCACCACCACCCCCAACTCCCCTGTCACGTGCATGGAGTGACATGCATGGAGTGACATGCATGGAGATTTCACTTGGGCTGATCTCAGGGGAGATCAAAGAATTGGGTTATTACAGGAACGGGAAAACCAGGGATTTCCTAGGGCTGGGCGTAAGGTCATCTCTAATGAATGGTAAACTCATGCATAACTCTAAGGAACAACCGAGTCAGACCCCAGGTGAACGTGAGTGAAAGTAACCATGCATAAATGACCGAAGTCTACCAGTACTCCCAGAATACAGTACGGGACAAGAAATATGCTGGACCAGACCACTAGGTGGAAGGCAACCTGTCCTAAGAGTTTCTTAAATTGTTTGAAATTAGTTACAAACTATCCTTTTCTCATTGCCTGGTACTAAGACTGGCCCTTTGTTAAAGAACTGCATTTGCCTAGATCTTCTTTTGCTCTGTCTAGTCTCCACCCTGCCTGGGGATGAAAGGGCAAGGGGATGAAGTCAGTGGAAACCAGCAGTGGGGTCAGGGATGAGATCTACTTATGATATTATTTTCCCACCCTGCATTTATTATGTATCTATGTAATAGCGAAGTCTGCCAAATCTGAGGGTACTTAAACCCGTTGACAGGAGCTGTGAACGGGCAAGACAGATCTTTCTACAAACCTCAAAAGGGCCCCAGGTTTGTAAAAAAAGAAGAAGTGATATCTAAGAAAAAAATACATTGGGAGGGTTTAAAAACACCAAAATGATAAAAGAAGCCTATAGCTTTAAGCAACGGATTCCCTCAGTGGCAATCACAGCATTCCAGGCTTCAATTTCTGTCAGTAAAAGGTGCGGACAGGGCCCTTTCCAGGCCTATTTTGGCCTTTGAGGGAGGATACATTGGGGAACAGGGCTGCTGGCTCTAGGTTGGGAAATTCCTGGAGATTTTGTGGTGGAGTCTGAAGAGGGCAGGTTTGGAGAGGCCTCCGCTGGATATAATGCCATAGAGTCCACCCCGCCCCCCAGAACAGCCATTTTCTCCAGGGGGACAGATACCTGCTGTCTGGAGTTCAGTTATAATTCTGGGAGACCTGCAAGCCCCACCTGTAGGTAGGCAAACACAGGCCTGTCAGCAACCACTGAGTTACTTGATACCACCTGACTTGCACGAAACAACTAGGCCTGGCTGCTGGCTCCTGTTCAACAGCAGCCACCCTTTGAAAAACAGTGTGATATAGTGGTTACAGGTTCAGAGCAGGGTCTGCAAGACTCAGGATCGATTTCCCATCTTGCTGTGGAAGCTCACTGGGTGATTTTGGACCAGTCACATACTTTCAGTCTACCTCACAGGGCTGCTGTGAGGATAAAAAAGGAGGAGAAGAGAATAATGTATGCTTTGGTCCCCACTGTGAAGAAAAGTGGGGTAAAGAATAAAGTAAATAAATAATAAATATAACTGAAGATGGGAGGATAGATAAAAGGTAGGTTGGTGAATGACTGGCACCACAAAACTGGGTGCCTGTTTTCCTGAGTAGAGGCTGCCGAGGGGAGGGGAGAGGGAAAGCTTAAGACAAAGGGGCAGATAAAGGAAGGTTGGCTGTTGGATGGGAAGGAGATAGGGTTACCAGCTGCAGGTTAGGAAAAGGGAAGCGTCTATGGGGGCTTTCAGGAAAGGGAAAGAAGAAACAGTGGTGGAGGGGGAAATAACATGCCTCCCACAAATCCTTGTGGGTTCCCTCTTGTTACCAGTAATGACAATAAACCTTTTTACTGGGGAACTAGCTGGCATTCTAGAATGCCTTCAAAATACACGTGGAGAAAAAAAAGGTTTGCAAACACAAGAGAGAACTATTTTATGTCACTGAGCTGGTTCTACTAAGAAGCCAACTGAGGCTGTTGCCAGTTAGAGTAGACTGATAAGGTCCTAATACGGGGGTGGGGTGGGGCGAGGCAATTATGAAGCTGGCAGTAGCACTGGCCACGGACTCACTCCAAGCTTTGGTAGACCACTTGCTGGTGGCAGCTCACACCAGATTTAGGGTTGTTTATTTGAAAATAATTAAGTACAAACTTGCATCTTTGATTACTTTTTTAAATAGTTTTAAAATGAATAAACAAGCAATTTTTAAAAATGAGATGTGCAGGAAAACTTGGCGAGCATCTTGAAGCATCTATTGATGAAGCAAAGTCACCTAAGCCAGCCAGTTATCAGCTGTATGGCCGGGGGGTTGGGGTTGGGGAGGGAACTCCCTTAGTGCTGGGCCGGATTCAATGGAACCCTAGCTGCTGTGTAGCACAGTGTGTGTGTGTGTGTGTGTGTGTGTGTGTGATGTTGGTGGGGCTCTGTACCGCCCAGCACATTTCTGTGTAGGAAATAAATAAGGAGCAAAAAAAAAAAAGTTGTTATATTTGTTTTTTTCCAAAAAAGTTAATAAAATCCAAATTGAGATTCTAAGAACTGCCTCCCTCATTACAGGTACAGTTCAAGAGTTTCTAAAAGAAAAAAATGTGATTTTTCAGCATTCCTTGGGGGGAAAAATACAGACCTGTGTATTTATTGGCCCTCATTTCCATCACTTTGAATTGCCCTCGCTTCCTTTCAGTGACAAGTCTGATGGGCACAAACCCCCTGAGGTTGTGGACTTTGGGGGAGCAGCAACCTTACATCCTGCCTACAGTGCAACAAGCTGCGGGTGCCCTATGGGGCTTCTGTCACTCACAAAAAGCATCATTTTGGCTGTTTAAGCGACCACTGAGTAAACAAAATGATTGCAGAACTCTCATGAGAGGAAAGAGTATTGCAAGACTTTGGGAAGTTCTATAGGGCATGCATGACTCACTGCACTTTTTAAAGAGGGCTGTGGGAGGGGGCAAGGAGGATTAAGATTCTGGGCAGAGCCAGACACAGGGGCATCAGTAGGGGGAGGGGGCATGGCAATGAGTGCCCTCTGGTGGCTAAATGCATTGAGCTGGAACTGTGAGCAGAGTCATCAAACAAACATTGGGAGAGGCAGTCACAGTGGAAAGCTCACATCACGACTAAGAAATGGGCCTCAGGGAGGAAGCGATACATCCTACGAATTGTTTACCAGCATGGGGTAGTGGTTAAGAGCGGTGGTTTGGAGCGGTGGTTTGGAGCGGTGGACTCTGAACTGGAGAAGCGGGTTTGCTTCCCCACTACATGAGCGGCGGAGGCTAATCTGGTAAACCGGGTTGGTTTCCCCACTCCTACACATGAAGCCAGCTGGATGACCTTGGGCTAGTCACAGCTCTCTTAGAGCTCTCTCAGCCCCCCCCCCACCTCACAAGGTGTCTGTTGTGGGGACGGGAAGGGAAGCTGATTGTAAGCTGGTTTGATTTTTCCTAAAGTGGTAGAGAAAGTCGGCATGTAAAAACCAACCCCCCTTCTTCTTCACAATCAGAACCCACTCTCTTTCCCTTAGATTCCTGATGCTTTTTGAATCCAATTAACTAGTGATATGTGCAGGCAGGGTGGTTGGAAACATTAGCTGCTCTCTTCCTGAAAAGAATCTCCCACACCATTGTTCCCAGGCTGGGCAGAGGTTTGCTGGCTGAGAGTCAAGCACAATCTTTGCCACTGATGTTAGTGGAACAACAGTTTTAATGAGGCCGGCTTTTCAGTCCGCACTCCCCAGGGACTCTAGACAAGAGACAGAAAGTCATTCCACTTCTAGTGCGGACATCCTCCAGGCAGGAGGCCTTACTCAGAAGAGGTTTGCATTTCACTAGGGTTAGCATGGAAGGTGTCTCCCCTCATTGTTATGAGGGGGAAGGAATAAACAGCAGCCTCCAGCCTTTTGCTGCTTTGCCCAGACTTCCTGCCCTCCAGGATTAGGAAGCGTGCATGCAAAAAGAGCCCATGCCCTTCCAAAACAATGGCGCAGCTTCCCTGGACATGACTATGCCACTCCACATTGGATGACATCGTCAAGGGGCAACCACAGTTGCCTGTCAACACAGAGAAGGAACCCAAGGTTTTGCTTTCACCTAATCTCAGCACATTTAATTTTCAGTATCTCTCAGTTGTTAAACCTGTAAACCTACATGGCTCCAAAGAAACGCAGAACTCTTCAGCGTTGAAACAATCTAAAAAGAGAAGCCTCTGGCTGCTAGAATAAACAGTGCACCTCTGGACCTGTAACGGAGGGAACTGGCAGAATCAGTGATACGCTCTCAGCCCTTCCTTCTAAGCCCACTGACTTCAACAAACTCAGAAGGGTGTAACTGCTTAGGGCTGCACTATAAAACAATCTTCTAGGCTCAGTCTCTGGATCCAGTTATCTATAGAACAGAAGGCCATGAAATCTGTCTTGCTGCACTAACAACTACTGTGGAAAACTCACTATTTTTATGGATAGCTTATCTTATTTATTTCAATGTTTACATGGCTGCTTTCCCACTGGAAAACACCCTAGAGTGAATAGTTCCACCATCACACATGCTGGCTTTACAAGTTCAGGGTACTTATTAGCAAATGTGATTATGCAGTTTTGTTTTTTTTGAAAAGCAGATTCCCAGTCATTACTGGGGAGCCAGTGTGGTGTAGTGGTGGTTAAAAGCGGTGGTTTGGAGCAGTGGACTCTGATCTGGAGATCCGGGTTTGATTCCTCATTCCTCCACATGAGCAGCGGAGGCTAATCTGGTGAACTGGGTTGGTTCCCCCACTTCTCCACATGAAGCCAGCTGGGTGACCTTGGGCTAGTCACAGCTCTCTTAGAGCTCTCTCAGCCCCACCTACCTCACAGGGTGTCTGTTGTGGGGAGGGAAAGGTGATTGTAAGCCGGCTTGATTCTTCCTTAAGTGGTAGAGAAAGTCGACATGTAAAAACCAACTCTTATTATTATTATTGGGCACTGATTATCCACAACTGTACGTTGTGATCCCCATTCAAAATCATGGGCAATGGTACAGCTCTGAGTCACTGTTGCCCACTGCATGCCCAATTATCTTATTGCTCACTTAAATCACATTATGAAGCTCACAGCAATAATATTTGCTAACCTGCTACTGGCTTTATAGCACTCATCGGCTCAGTGAAGATGTGCTCCTTTTTTTGTTTCAGGTACAGGAAATCAGGGAAAACCACAGGTCATGTTTCCTATCTTCTTCCAGCTTAAGCGGCTTGACCATTGGAAGAAGGCTCCTGAGGGCTTATCTATATGTTACAATGGACACAACTCACAAACATCCCTTCCATCTGGCTATTTCTGCTTGCCAAAACAGTGTGGGAGGGAACTGTAAAGCTCATCCTCCCTCCTCATCCTCACAGTGCTTGAAGCAGCATCAAGCAGCATAGCTTATTGTAAAGGTGAGTCCCCCTATGCATGTATAGCTGGGAGTCATGTCAAGGGACCTCTGACATGACTCGTGTCCATTGTAACATATAGCCCTCACCCTGTAGGAAGGCTTCAAACTTTACTGGTAGGCTACATGCCATTATCTCTGACTGTAACAGTCTGGTTTGCCAGTCACTCAGCAAATACCAAGACTCTGTAACAGGAGCCAGTAGCCAGATAAGTCATTCTATGCATTCTGCCACAACTCTATCAATAAAAATACAGATGCAGATTCTGCATCGCTGTGGGTCAATTTCCAAGTGTCAGACGTATTACATGACTCAGAGTATCGGCTCATGAATGTATGAGACCTTAGGGTAGGGTTGCCCTCTTTGGGTTGGGAAATTCCTGGAGATTTGCGAGTAAAGCCTGGGAAGGACAGGATTTGGTAAGGGGAAGGATCTCAATGGAGTGTAATGCCACACAGTCCACCCTCCAAAGCATCCATTTGCTCCAAGGAAACTGATCTCTGTAGTCTGGAGATAAATTGTAATTCCAGGAGATCTCCAGGCACCACCTGGAAGTTGGCAACCACAGCTTAGAGCCTCCCTAAACTGTAAGGCCTGCATCCTAACTAGGTGGAAAGGCAACATAAAAATAGTTTAAATAAATAATAGATACTCACTCAGGTCAACTCTTCCAGCGTCCACATAGATCTGCAGTGCTGCTGAGCCAAGGAGATATCCAAATGCTGGCCCAAACACTGATATGGCAAATAAGATTGCTGAAAGTGAGAGAGATGGAACGAGTAAATGAATTAACGGATAATCAGGCATGTCAGTTAAGCTGCTTACCACCCAATACAGTCTTTCCGTGCAGAGCATGTTTTAGGACACAGGAGTGGTAAACAGACTTTAAAACAAAAAAGATAATATTCTCTCAGCACTACAATGCTGTACCACTTAAGGTAAAGGTAAAGGTCCCCTGTGCAAGCACCGGGTCATTCCTGACCCATGGGGTGACGTCACATCCCGGTGTTTTCTAGGCAGACTTTGTTTACGGGGTGGTTTGCCAGTGACTTCCCCAGTCATTTTCCCTTTACCCCCAGCAAGCTGGGTACTCATTTTACCGACCTCTGAAGGATGGAAGGCTGAGTCAACCTTGAGCCAGCTACCTGAAACCAACTTCTGTTGGTTTCTAACTCAGGCAGTGAGCAGAGCTTGGACTGAAGTACTGCAGCTTACCACTCTGCGCCACGGGGACCCTCACTTACCACTTACTTAGAACATAAGAAAAGCTATATTGGATCAGACCAAGGCCTATCAAGTCCAGCAGTCTATTCACACAGTGGCCAACCAGGTGCCTCTAGGAAGCCCACAAACAAGACTGCAGCAGCATCCTGCCTGTGTTTCACAGCACCTAATAGGCATACTCCTCTGATACTGGAGAGAATAGGTACACATCATGACTGGTACTCGTTTTGACTAGTAGCCATGGATAGTCCTAGCCTCCATGAACATGTCCATGCCCCTCTTAAAGCCTTCCAAGTTGGCAGCCATCACCATATCCTGGGGAGGGAGTTCCACAATTTAACTATGCTTATGAAAAGAGAGATTGCCATCTGAAAGGACGCCACCAATCTTCTTGAAATTTACCAGTTCTTAATTAACAATGTTCCATCCACCATTTGTCTCAAACTTATGAAAATGCTCAGCACATATATGTATAAGGACACACATTCTGGATTTGGCACAAATGCACACTGAAAACAGAATGCTTATTTGGGATGAACTATGCGCTTAGAAGACAGCCAGCATGGCGTAGTGGTTAAAATGTTGCCTAGGATCTGGGAAACCCAAGTTCAAATCCCTAGTCCGCCATGGAAACTTGCTGGGTGACCTTGGGCCAGTCACAATACTCTCAGCCTTGACCCTGGCAAGTATTTGGATGAGAGACCTCCAAGGAATACCAGGGGCGTGACACAGAGTCAGCCAATGGCAAACCAGCTCTGAACATCCCTTACCTTGAAAACCCTTCGGGGTCGCCATAAGTCAGCTGTGAATTGACAGCACACAAAAGAAGCGCTTGGAGGGACTGAAGGCTAGAAATGGAGGACTCCCAAAACACTTGGGATAACAGATGAAAATTGGCAGAATCACAGAGATGAATTGTCAAAGGGGAAATCCTGGACCTGTAGCATCTGGAAGCTTCAGAATTGTACCTTCTTACCCAAAGCCTTTAAGCATTTGCAGAAGCTACTGACAGAGAGTTCTTAAATGGGGTCTGGAAACGTGTGTGTGTGTAAACTGCCATCAAGTCGCAGCCAACTTATGGTGACCCCTTTTTTGGGTTTTCATGGCAAGAGACTAACAGAGGTGGTTTGCCAGTGCCTTCATCTGCACAGCAACCCTGGTATTTCTTGGTGGTCTCCCATCCAAGTACTAACCAGGGCTGACCCTGCTTAGCTTCTGAGATCTGATGAGATCAGGCTAGCCTGGGCCATCCAGGTCAGGATGGAAACATACTGGAAACATACTTGCTTGCAAAAAGACAAGCTCAGATTTCCTCAGTATCTTACAGGTGCTGCCACATTCTACAGACACCACAGTCTCACAGTACAGTTGAAGTCAATGACCTTAGAAGGGTGTCGCTCTATTTTGGATTGCACTGTTGTTAGTAATTATAGTCATACATATTTTTAGATCCTAATTTTATGAGTACTCTATCCTAACTGGGAACAAACAGTGACAGCAGCAATCCTGAACAAAGTTAAGCTACTTAAATTCATTGAAGGCATTCAAGAGATTGTTTTCAAAGGCGAAAAGGATTATTGCCAAGCAATACCTACAGAAGTGGGGCTAATAGGAAGAAGTAAAAAGATATAACACAGACTAAATCACTCTTAATCTTATGCACTTACATTAAATGTTTAATGTTCAGCATGAGATGCATTTATTTATTTATATATTTATACCCTACTTTTCTCCCCAGTGGGGACACAAAGTGGCTTATAACATCATTCTCCCTTCCCCCATTTTATTCTCACAACCATGATTCTGTGAGGTAGGAGTATACGACTGGTCCAGTGAGCCTCTGTGGCAGAATGGAGATTTGAACCTGGGTCTCCCAACTGCTTGTCTGATTCTCTAACAACTAAATCACAGTGGTTGCCACGTAGATGAAGATGCATGCCACAATATTTCTTGAGGACTATTTGGCTTTGTAGAGTATGGATTCCAAAATCCATAGATTTTTCAGCAGCTCAGACTGGGGATGCTGTATCATCTCTCAGCTCCACAAAAATTAGCAGCACTGACAACAGGTACTTCGTAAGCATCAACTCTGCCAACAAAATTGAACATTCTGGAAAATAAAGGCAACAGAGAGTCTGGAATTTTCAGCAATTAGCACAAAAGTGCTTTGTTCTTACTTATTTTGACTATGGCCACCCAGTCTTTTGTACCAAAAATATGGATTAAGTGTTCCCAGACCAAACTGTACTTGCTATAAAATGGCAGCATTATTTTTACACTGTGGTTGCAACAGAGTATTTTAGAAAATCACAGAACAAGACTGAGCATTTCAGGGAAAAGCACAGTAACTCAGAATGACAACCTGAGGTGTCCACAGGAAAGCTTGTGGAGCGAGAACTCCCACGTGGAATAAAACAGATTCATACTGGCCAAGAGGTTCCAGTCTCAGTTTCCACATTCCGCATCATTAAGAGTTTTGACATTCTGCCTTGCTACCCATAGCTGTTAATTCTATAGAAGTGAAGTAGGGTGAGGATAGTAAAAAGAGGGTCATGATCCAGTTGACTATCTATGCTTACTACTCAATTACCACATTGTTTCAGAGAATGGATGTAGTAATGGAGCATTCAACCTAGACAGCTCCTTGCCCCTTCCTGTGACTTGCAGAAATATTTTGTGCAAAATAAGGAAATTCACCTACATCTGCTTAGTCTACATAACAGAGCATAACTGATTTACTTTTCTATTTTAAGCTCAGTGTACAATCAGACCTGCCTGGGCCCCAATGACTAATATGCTAAAGTATTATTGCTTGTTATTCACTAGCATGCGCAAGCGCTGTAAAATTGAACCCTCTGGTCTCATTTTACCAATCTTTTACAGCCTGCTAATCATTAAATTTACTATGTTTACTACATTGGAAAGAAATGTTATCATGTAATTGGTTTCCTTTTCAATAACTATAGTTTGGAACAACGAACCCTCATTATCAAGATACACTGATAGCCACAATCCTTAATGCCTGCAAGTCTCTATGACCCTTTACCATATCCTGCTCTCAACTTATTTGAGCCACCTTTTGACAATTGCTTGGCATCTAACAAAAAGGCCAACATCAGTTGGAGAACACAAGAGTGGGGGAATAAACCCTCAACTGAACCACTTCGTTCAGGCATAAATATAGCACTTCCTGCCAGGATACTTCTTCCACTTTATTTTAGATTTTCTTATATTTCTGTTTTTGCGCTTTCATGTAGGGAATAGGGTTATAGTTTATTGCACTGTTTTGTTGTATGCGTTATATTGGGTTCTATTTTCTTACACTGTTTTCTGTATGTATCATCTTTTTTGTATTGCATCGATTTTGAATTTTTGTAACCTAGTTGCTGCATTGTTTATGGCATATCTTATACAGTGTTCTTTATCGCATTGTTCGTCCTAATTTTGTGGGCTCGTAGGAGGTCCAAAGGGCCGCAAGCCACAACCTGTGCCCCACCATCACCTGGGAAGGCCAGGGGCACCTGCAAGGCAGGGGAATGAGGCTCACTATGTCCACATCTTCAGCAGCCTGCTCTGGATTGGCGGACTGCATCAGCCCACGCCCAGAAGGCGACGTGGCTCAGCAGGCCTCCCTGGCTGAAGCCAGCCTTGCCAGGATGCAGGCGGGTGGAGCTGGAGGCCCCTATATGGCCTCCTGGGGGCAGGGACTGGGAGGACCTGAGAGGGGTTTCCTGGGTGCTCTCCCTATAAAGCTGGCAGGGAAGCCGAGGCCAAGGAGGAAACACAGGCTACCAGAGTCCTATACTCAGAAGGCACCCTGGCAACCACCGAGCGAGAGGATAGCTCTGACTCTCCCTCAGACTGGTCTGAGGCTGAGGAAGCTCTTCTGGTGTGGGTCAAGGAGGCTATGGAGGGCACCCTGGTGTCTGCAGAGAAGCCCGAGCTTCACAGATCTGATATAGGAAAGCTACTTAGACACCGAGGGATTCTTAAGTGCTCACCTATACCTGAATCAGGCCTGACCTGAGTCATCCAGAATCGTCTGCTTTCGGTGAGAAAGGCGGAGTATAAATATAGGGAGAAAACAAAAAGCAATTGGGATACTAATAGCCAACCTGAGGCTAAAGTCCATAGCAGAGTCATTTGGAATTGTGGTGGAGGAAACATTTTACAGCCTTAGCAACAAATGGAAACATTTTAGATCAGGAACTAGTAGTCTTATAATTTCCAGCTGCCAAATCCAAAAATTTCCACTTACTGAGCAGCCTCAGGCCACCTCCCTTTGCACAGTGGCAGCAGGACATCAGTCAGGCATTAGAGGCCCAAGGGACAGAATGCCAAGAGCTGGTTCTAACTCTGGGACACAGCTGTCACCTTTACCCCTGTGGAATCGGCATGGAATGCTAGCAGCACCTTGTGTTATATGATAAGGATGACTGGAAGAGGCTTGGGCTCCTTGTGCTGGTACAACACTGGGGAAAATCTCAGGCAATGGATTTTAAGACTGGACTTCACACACACACACACACACACACACACCCTCCCCAAAGCCTCCAATAGAGAGTCTACCTGTTAAATTCACAGCCTAGTAACCCATGGCAGAAAGAAGCTAAAAACGTCCTCTCCTCCTCCACCCATAAGAGGCACAAACTTTTCATTCAAACATGAATCAAACTCTGTCCTGACCTGTGAGCAAATCCAGTCACAATTTTAAAACTTGAAGCTGAACTGCTTGATAGTTTACAGAATCCTGTTTCAGTCCATGTTCTCCTCATGGTCCTCATATCTATGTCACAAGGCCTTTTATGATGCTCGGCTGAGCGGTCTTCAACAGAAGGGAGTTCCTTATGGCAATTCTTGCAATTACAGGAGTGCACCCCCTCAGCCACCTCTGTGACTCAAGTAATTACAATGAGAATAATTTTAGGGATTTTGAGGATACCCATGTTAGTCTTGCTGGGTGTTTGGTCCTTTCAATATTACAGTTTATATTACAGAGGACAGTGCTGTGTAGTGGTAGTAGTGTCTGGGTAAGAGTAGGGAGACATGGGTGCAAATCTATATAAAGCTCCCTGGGTGACTTTGGACCTAACTGACAACACCGAATTGATGTGGAGTCAAAACTAACGAGAGAGGTCACGTGACTCGAGACCCGTGGAAGAAGCCAGGACGTTATCAATGGATGGGACTGTCAGATTTGTGCCATTTAGTTAAACTTGCTGTACGTCAGAAATGGGAAGACTTTTGTGCAGTGAGGATCCTCCCCCAAAGCACACGTACAATAAGGTAATGTGAGCCCAAGCCGCAAACAGAAAGGCACTGTCTTACTTAGATTACAGGAAAGCACTTACCTATATACAATGCAGAGTTGTTTGGCTCTGCAAAATCATCCACATAGGAAATCCCAAAAGGCTGAATTGGGACAGTCCCAATTCCTGCCAACAGCTGGCCAACTACCATTATCCCCCACAAAGAGGTTTTTTCTGCCTGGGTATCCACGGTGAAGTTTGTGACTGGGCGTTCACTCTCTCTGAGGCAGATCTCAGTTGTAATGTTGCTGTTATTATCTGGAAGAAAACAAAGCAACAGTTCTGAAAAACAGAGTGCCAACTGATCACGAGCATAACTTTTCATCTCAAAATCTGTCTAAAAATATACAGCTGGGAAAACATCCCATACTACTGTTCTTTGCACATACATTATTCACCCGTGCTGGAAGTATAATGTAGATTTCTCATGATTCACTGTGGAAGCCCCTATACACAGTACGTAAACAGAGCCCAATATGTGAGGTCAGGCTCACTGGCATATCCAGTAAGGATCAGGTAGCAGGTGATGTGGGAGACTTCCATTTGAAACCCTGGAGAGCTGCTGTCCATCTGAATAGAGAATACGGACTTTGGTGGGCCAGTTGTCTCATCTATATAAGGGAGTATAAGTGAGCTTCATATGGGGAAAGTCAGATACCCTACTAGTGTTTTTATGCACCAGGCATTTGGTTTGTCAAATAAACAATAGTGAACATGGGGGCCCCAGAACCTTGTCCTGGATCCGAAGAAGTCCCTATGTATGCTTGAACTGAGTTGAGAGTTGACTTTTTCCTTTCAGTGGCTTTTGTAAAATCATCTTCTGGAGATCAGCAGTTTGTGGCATTAGTAGCTGCACTTACACATTCCAAAACCTCACTAATGAGGTTGACTTAAATGCTCTGAGCTAAATACATCCCTAATGAGCCCTCATTCCTGGAGACTTGCCAGAACCATAAACTTCCTCATTTTAATCAGCAGCTGTCATCGCCCTTTTCTTTCAAGGTATTACTGCAACACTGCTTTTAGGGCCATGTTCAGAAAGGGCTTTGAACCAAAATGCAGCAATGTGTTTGGAACCGAGTCTTCTGCAGCTGGATTGAAGGCGACAAGATCAAAAGCCAGCTGGATGATTATGGAAGGGTTCATAAGGACACTGCTGGGTTGGCCACGGCTCTCATGTGCTTTCACATTATCCATTAGCTTTTATGGTGAACAAGTTGTCCATGGAAGAAACAGTGAAGTCAATCCCAACCTATCAATCAAAGGACTTGCGGTTCCTTTTAGAGTGAACAAAACAATTCTTATTATTGCTGAGAATCCAGTACAAAAATTAAGCCACATGCGACTTCTCTTGCCATGCACATCAATGCTCTTCTTTCTTTGCACATTGTTATGTATTCATTTTCTCAACTGCTAACATTCCCGTCAACTCACAGCACTTAATGAGCAACTCTGTGGCCATGTGGTAGGGTGTGATCAAATTTCAACATGGCAGAAGGAAAAATGCTGACCGAATAATTTAGGGGTTTGTGTTGATATAACAGAGCTTCCCACAAACCATGGCACAGAATCACAAACAGTCATATACATGTTCATTAAGAAACCATTATTACATGAGGTTCGAATGTTATTTCCAAAAAACAGGGGCTCTCCTAACCATCTCGGGGGGTTTTCCTTATAAATTCAATTACCATGGGGGTTATTTTAGAGATGTATTTCATGCCAAAATATGTTTTTGTTAAGTGAAAATGGTTTGGGATTAATGAGATAAAAATACCAAATAAATTAACTTTGCCCTAAAATATATTAAGTGATCCCTTCTGAGAGTTTCTTCCTCCTTACAAAGAAATGATAAGCAAATTTGGGAGAAACATTCGGGGGAAAATACTTTGTGTGATGGGGTTGTGGGGCTGGAGGGCTGGCCTCGGTCATGGCACTGGAAACCCTGTGAGGGTTAAGCCAGTGGGACAGCCTTGGCTTGGCATGAAGGGCACAACACGGGCTGCAGCTGAATGTTAGGATCAGCTGCAGCCCTTAGGATGGTGAGGGAGAGGCTGGAGTAGGATCAAAGAACCACTCCCCTCATTTCCTGGATGATGATGTCTGCTGGGGGAAAACTTAAAGGAGGTTGTGGTAAGAAACTGGGGGGGGGGGGCAGAACCACGCAAGTCAGTGAAGAGAATCAGGGTGTGGCACAATGTCCCTATGGGAGACTGAAGTAGGGAATAAAGTTTGTTGGGAGCTTGCATTAGCATCCTCAGCTGTTCCTGGAGAACAGAGCCCCCCCCCCCCCCGCCAGCTTGCTTTGCACCCCTCTGCTCCCCCTTCCTGTTCTGGGGCAGAACCCCCTCCCACACACACATTTTGGAATTACCTACTACAGGGCACACAGCTGGCATCAAATATACTTTTAGTTAAGGCCTGGTTTAGACAGGCAGCTGAGTGAGGGGGAAGAAATGGCTGGGCCACTTCAGACTGCAGGGGAGGGAGTATATTGTTCAAACTCCCCCTACATTAATAATTCCCTGTAAAAGGTAACCCAGCACTGCATTAGACTAGTCTAGACTCTCCCTGATGTAATCACATTTGTACATTGAGGAGTAGGGAAATGTAGCTCTTCCCACCTACAGTCTGAAGCGGCACACAGCTCATTCTATTGCTTCAGAATTCTTCCACCCCATTCTGCCGCATATGTAGACCAGACCTAAATCTGTCCCGAGATCAAAATCTGGACATATGAACACAGAAAGGTTAAAGGGGACTCCAAAAACAAGAGACAAAACCTAATCACAAGTGTGTGTCGTGAGCAAACTGATATAAATGAAAAATGGAGCAACTGATGAGAAGGCTTTTGTTTTTATAAAGAACTTCAATGCATTTCCTTCAGAGAACTTGTCATTCATTCTTATACGTTATTTATTTAATTCATTTGTACCCAACCATTCTCCCCAATAGGGACCCAAAACCGCTGACGTCATTCTCCTTGCCTCCATTTTATCCTCACAGCAAACCTGTGGGGTAGCTTAGGCTGAGAAAGTGTGACTGGCCCAAGGTCACTAAGGTTGCCAGGTCCCTCTTCGCCACCGGTGGGAGGTTTTTGTGGTGGAGCTTGAGGAGGGTGGGGTTTGGGGAGGGGAGGGGCTTCAATGCCATAGAGTCCAATTGCCAAAGCGGCCATTTTCTCTCGGGGAACTGATCACTATCACCTGGAGGTGGGCAACACTAAAGGTCACCCAGCGAGCTTCTATGGCACGAGTGGGGATTGAAACCTTGGTCTCCCCGATACTAGTCTGGCACTCTTAGCCACTACACTACACTGGCTCTCTATTAATTAGAAATTATCTCCAAAGCCATCCTGTCTGAATTTTTCTAAGAATTTATCACAGGGAACACACCTGTAAAAGTGCCCATCAGGAAGGTATCTAAATCTCAAAACTGAGAAAATTCATCCTGCCTAAAGAAACAGGATTAAGATCCAGTGATGCACAAGGACTAATGATCTTGGCACCTTTTTCTTCCTCCATGCAGTCATCACCAACCCTGGGAATGCTGATTGCTGGGGTTGCAGGACTTACACACAGTAATAGCCACTTACATTGGTGGGCTGCAATTTGCTCCCTCTTCCATCAGCACAACCTTGCTGACAGTAGAGGCAGGTGCAGTGATTTCACTCCCTTCATACCCTCACTGCAGCCCATCAACTGACATGGGTGTTACTCCATGGGGGTTCCACAATCCTGGAAATCAATTTTCCCAGGGCCAGAAATGGCTACCGGGGGAAGGGAAAGCGGGGAACACCTGTGGGAAGTAACTTCCACTGAAAGACTGCTGGGTCCAACCCAGAGACACAGGCCACAGACACAGGCCTTCATTGTTAAAATGTGCACTTTACTTAGGTAGTTATCTAATGTTTCCATTTACTAATTATATCTTCCTCTAAACTTCAGCAGACCTAGACGGACCCTGTTAGCTTTAGTGCCCGAATTATCATTTGGACAAAGGTCATTTCCCTTGCACATCCTTCAACAAACAGCCCATTACAGGCTACAGTGTTCGCATCTAATGGGTGTGACTTTGGACCACTTCCCACGAAAAAACACGTATGAAAATCCACAGCAAAGCTCTATGAACTGGACACTGAACTATGGCTGACTCTCGCTTACAAGAACATGCCTGCAAAATCCACAGGGACTTTCAACTTCAACATGACATTTTCCATATGCTTTCTCTTCACAGGCATACTTCCAGTGTGGTTGCATACAGAAACACAGTACTGCAAAATTAGCTGATTATATGCAAAGATTTTTTGGTGTACCTAGCAGTCTTACTGCAGGAGATGCCTTAGTGTTCCTGGGCCTTCTGATGCCTCTATTCCCTTCCTTTTTAATGGCAAGTGGGAACAATACTTTTCAGTTTACTTCCTGCATGCAGGTGTCCAGATGCATTTCAGATGAATGTGACAGAAGAACTAAGAGTTATTACATGTTCATTTCCTATGATTAGAAGGTACTGAAGGAAGCTATATGTACCTGCCAACCATCTTGGAGCAGTTTCCCCTTTTCACACTATGCTCTTTGAGAAGAACATAGCGACTGACATGCTGAATTTCTCAGCATACCTCTGGCACCACCTCAAGTAACATCAGCTGGTGCCATGAGAAGCAACACTTCCTCCAGCCAGCCTATGAGATTGTTTGTGGGTATAGGTGACATGCTGCTTAATATAAAATGAAAGGAGCAAACCTTTGGAGGCAAGGCTGATTACAAGAAGAGTAGCGCACCTGTCCTTTTTTGTGTTACTGAACTTAGGAAGCAGGGGAAAATGTATGTTTTACAAAGGGGCTACCTTTACCTCTCCATTGCAAACAACCCTTGCTCATTTTTGGTGGGTTGTCTGTTGACATGGGCACTTTGAACAAAGCAATTCAATACAGAACAGCGTCCATTGATACGAGACATGAACCAAAACATGCATTGCCTCAGGTGGCTCTGGCACTAATCCAGTTTGGCACACCCACAACAGGCAAGTCATTGCACAGAGACTGTAGCATGCCTCAGGGGATCTTGGAAGAAAGGACGGCTGAAAGCCAAGTAGTTACACATTCAATTACATTTTTTAAGCTTATTTACCAGGGAGACATCATACCTACCTCACAAAATACTGTGAAAGCCAATCTGTGAAGTCTGCCCAGTGTTTGTGTTTTAGGACAGACCCCCCAAGGACAGGAGGCAGCATGATTTCACAAAGCCCCTGACTTTCTGCACAAGGGCTACGGAAGGGAAGATCTTTGGGAAAATACGTACCGATGAATGTTGCTGAATATTTGTACGGGGGTAAGAGGAAATGTGGAAGAGTCAGAAGGAAGGTTCCTACGCTCATCAGCAGGCCTCCAAAGCCTATTACCCTAGGCCGGTGAACTCGATTCCCAAAGTAGCTGACAAAGATGATGAGGACGATATTGCCAATCTGTGAAAAATGGAGAGCACAGCTGAGAAGGTGGAAACAACCCTGAGACAGGAGAAAGAGCAGTGACTGCATCTGCACCTCTACTTTTAACTTCCTAGTTTTAGTCATTTTCAGCTTATGTATGCCATGGTTGGTGCCATATATATGTATGTGTGTGTGTGTGTGTGTGCGTGCCTGCGCACGTGCGCACACGCACTTTAAGTAGGAAGAACTGTGGTAGGTTCAAGACATTTCCCAAGAGTGAAGTTGCTGCTGAGCCACACATGTGAAATTGACACAGCTGCAAAACTTGTAACTCCTTCTTTGCTGAATGAGGCCATTTTCTACACAGGCCCTCAGTCCCTAGTTCAATGCTCTTGGTAGGCATTCCCCCCCCCCCCACTTTCCCCCCTCCTCCAGCATCATGCGGCATTCGTGCACCTCTGGGGTTTTCCATGGCTCTTATCCAACCTTCCCCAAACCTGCTTTGCTTCAAAGTTTTTGGGAAGATCATAGTAAAGCCTGTATGACTACTGTGAGGGTGGGGATATTTGGATTTTCCAGTCCACATGGCAGCCATTTCCTTCCCATCACCATTGTTTTTTTTTTTTTTTTGTAAAAAAAAATTAGCACCAGAACATTGGTATATCAATATACCGTAATAACAATAAGTGTAGCAGGTTCTCTGAGTTCTCAGCTTTCTTTTTCTTTTTAAAGTCTCCAGCCCCTACCCTTACAGAGATATAAAGAAAAAAAACATGTCTTTGAAAGGGAAGGAACTAGAGACTTATTTTTTTTAATTAAAAAGCTGAGAATTCAGAGAACTTGCTACACCCACTGTTACAATGGTATATCGATATAGCAATAATCTGGTACCATTTTTTTTTAAATTGCAAGAGCCCTGGTGGACCAGGGAAGGGGTGGTGGTGGCCACTTCTGGGATACTGGGGCAGGGAAACCTGACATGTGGAAGCCCTGTTGTTGCTGTGCTTTAATCTGCAGTCACACCAGTCACACCTGCAGGAAACCACTTCCGACTGACAAGACTTGGGATAGCCACAGCAGTAGCAAAAACCAAGAGAAGAGACTGTTTCACTCACGTTGATGAGTACACCATCCTTAAACGAGACAGCTAGGGTTGCCAACCTCCAGGTAGCAGCAGGAGATCTCCTGCTATTACAACTGATCTCCAGCCAATACAGATCAGTTCACCTGGAGAAAATGGCCGCTTTAGCAATTGGACTCTATGGCATTGAAGTCCCTCCCCTCCCCAAACTCTGCCCTCCTCAGGCTCTGCCCCAAAAACCTCCC
This sequence comes from Euleptes europaea, assembly GCF_029931775.1. NCBI lineage: Eukaryota > Metazoa > Chordata > Lepidosauria > Squamata > Sphaerodactylidae > Euleptes > Euleptes europaea. Next base: position 45,160,358 of record NC_079316.1, read on the forward strand.
GCCAGTGGCGAAGAGGGACCTGGCAACCCTAGAGACAGCACTGCAGAGCTGAGGAATGTTAGCTTGGTCCTACATAGGATCCCAATCCTTTTGCTTTATCTCCTTGTTCTATATACTTAGGCCTCTTCAGCATACAGCAGTGTAAACAATTAAGGATGATGAAAACAACGTGAATAGCTTGCAGGGCACTGTGTGCAAAGGGAGAGGGAACTCAAATATAGGCCTGCCTTCTGTGCTAAACCAATAAAACCCCAGCATCCCTCTCCACCCATGAGTTGTTGAAGAAAATGAAATCCCAGCACATAACAGAAGGGCTAAAACGTAAGCATGGCAGCAGGCAGGAAGAGAGAACAAGAGATTAGTAGGATGCTAAGGGAGGCCAGATGCTTGCAAAAACTATGGGCTGGTCTACACATGCTTGTGCGTCTCCAGATCACTCAGCATTTGGTGATTTGCAGCCAAGCGCTTCAACAAATCCGCTGAAAAGGATAATGTCTAAGATGATTTGAAAATTCTATCAGCAATCTTTTTAATGCCTGATCTGATATTTGTTATGTGAAGGCTCAATTTACAAGTTCAAGTCACTGCCTGATGTTGCTATGATCGAGTCAGCCCTCCCCTAGGTGAAACTTATTAATTTAACACGCACTGTAGGTGAGAAAAGACTCCAAGCATGAGATTCAAGAGGTTCTGATTCACCCATCATAGCTGAGGAATATGACACCAACAAGATCACAGCCAGTAAAATGATGCCCAGACCAAAAATCTGGCATAGTAAAATTATATTCCACATATTCCCCTGACCGCATTAGGAAAGACGAATGTTCTTTTACTTTCTAATTTTAGTAAAATGCACTGAAGAATTCATTAACAAAGGGCTAAATCAATATACACTAAAGGGAGATGAGAGATAAGACAATCAGAGACAGCTGACAAAAGCTGGAAGATTATCAAAGTGTGACACATTCCTTTTTACAATAGACCCTCCCCCACTAGGGTTGCCAGCTCCGGGTTGGGAAATACCTGGAGATTTTTGGGATGAAGCTTGAGGAGGGCTGGGAGGGACTTCAGTGCCATAGAGTCCAATGGCCAAAGTGGCCATTTTCTCCAGGTGAACTGATCTCTGTCAGCTGAAGATCAATTGTAATAGCAGGAGATCTCTAGCTAGTACCTAAAGGCTGGAGAACAAAATACAGCACGTAGGCTCACTCATAATCTTAACTGGAAACCTCAATCATATACTCATTCATATCCTTAATGAAACACATTTTACTAGATATACATAATTTCAGGCATTAACAGCATGCCTGCATTTCATAACCCATGACAAAAATAAAAACAAATGAACATGACCAAAAAATTCTATACCATCAAGAAATGGTTTCTATCAGAACTAAATGTGTTTGTTTCATTAAGGATATGTATGAGTATATGATTGAGGTTTCCAGTTAAAATTATAAGTGAGCCTATGTGCTGTATTTTGTTCTCCAGCATTACCTGGGTGTGTCAGCATAGGAGGGAGAGGGGGAGATTTGGGCTGGGTCTGCAGGGTATGTGTGAATGGAGCCCAGCATTCATGCAAACACACAGTGGGTTTTGCTTAAACTACATAAATGAAATAGGGTTGCCAGGTCCCCCCTCTCCACCGGCAGGAGGTTTTTAGGGTGGAGCCTGAGGAAAGTAGGGTTTGGGGAGGGACTTCAATGCCATAGAGTCCAATTGCCAAAACGGCCATTTTCTCCAGGTGAACTGATCTCTATCGGCTGGAGATCAGTTGACTTAGCGGGAGATCTCCTGCTACTACCTAGAGGTTTATAACAAGGAAGTACCAGGCATTAACCAATATAACAATTGCCAAACAATTTATAAGACCAATTCAAAGAATGCAAGGCAATATGTGCAATACAAGCAATGCAGAGCAATACAAGCAATGCAGAAATAATCCTTATAGGAAACAATAATGGAAATCAGAAAAATCACAATGTTAATGTTGTAATAATACAATACTTCTTGCGTCCAAGAGAATAAAGACACTGTAAATATAAAAAGTCTCTTCATGGATACAGACAAACCAGGAAACTCTTCATGAATCTAAAAGCCAGGAAAAATGGGATTCTGGTATTAGTCCCCATTTCGCATCATGCTTCTTCAATTTCTGGCAATTTTTCAATAGTGAGATTCACATTCCTAAGAACATGTGTTCCAGGAATTAGGTGTGTACCCTATGTAACAAAGTGTAGCTAGTGGATGGCGATAGGCTCAGTTTCGCAAACATGCTTATTGTCCATAATAAAAGCAATGTTTTCTTAAAGTGCTAATATGGAGAAATGAAATATTAAAGTTTGGCCTAATTGATTGCTTTGCCATCAAGCCTGAAACTGTTAGGGTTGTTTTCAAAGGCCACTTTCAGAAACAAATAATGGCCCCAAAGAATATGGTTTGCCAATAACTCAGCTTTCATTTCTGCCAAATACACTTTGGGGGGGGGGGATGAAAGCCAATTCAGGATGCTGATTTAAATCAAGTGAGGTTCTGAGCCTACATGTCAATACATTCACAAATCTACTGAACCATAACATTAATAGTCAGCATTGTGCAAGAATACAAACATGAGATTTGAATCCTATTTCTCCCTGGTGTCAGTTAAAAGCCTGGATTTTAGACTCTGTTCAGTAGGAATTATGTGGATCTAGGGTTTTCTTGTATGAGTTAATTCCCTTCTTCATTGTCTCAAAACATCCATATATTGCATGGGATGCCATGGTTAAGCGTAATGTGTGGTTTTCATAAAAGTTACAATTACACTGGCTGGATCCAAAAACGTTGAGGCAAATTTAACATTTTGAGCCACACTAATTGTGCCCAAGTGTCCTTTCTTGTGTATGTAGCGTGGGCTCCCCTGCCTGGTTTTGTGGCTTTTGGAATTGCTCTAATAAATGAGAAAACATTACAATCCCAGAAAGAGTCAGGCAGGGGAGCCCTTATAAAAGTATGAAAAATGCCCTGAAGTACAAACAAAGGACTTAGGGAGGATGGCAAAGATATCTGCTTGTGGGCTGGAAGGGCTACTGCCACAGCAAAATGCACAGAAAAGGCCGCCACGCCACGCAGGTCACCCAAGTGCAAGCAAACATCTTGTTTGTATAAACAGTACTTAGGAAGTTCCTGTGTCCCCTGCTGTGAATATGAATGGAAGGGTATGGTTCAGGTTTTTGCTGGAGCATTTCAGGGCATGAGAGGGTGGCTTTTAAGTACAATTCTGACACATTCATATTTTCCCCAAGATTCAAAATCAGTAAGAAAAGTATGCACTAGGTATGGAACCAGTGCTATGCTAGACAATGCAAAAGCCACATCCTGATGGAAGGCAGATGTGGATGTTGACATATTAACAGCCCTTTTTCATGACTCTCCCAAACATGGCGACTGTTGCTTGTGCTGACAGCAGTCTGTTCGTACGGTGAAACCACAACGTTGATATGAAAGGCAATCAACATGAATGTGGTATTTGCATAAGCATGAAAGAAATCAGCACGCACAGCATTTTGCACAGACTGACATACTGCTTGTAGTAATAGACCCAGTACCATCAACACAAGCAGCAGCTTCTACATTTGCACGAATGATGAAAAATGAATTCTTGATCAGTCTTGCAAATAATGATTCAGAGGGTACTGTATTTTATAGCTCAACTGAAGTGGGGAGATAAATGCTGCCATCCCAAACAGGGTAGTATTATAATGTGATGGTAGATAGGGGAAAGACTGAGCTACCCAACCAGAAAGAAACTGCAGTTCAATTCAATTCAATTTATTAATACAGTCAATCAGACCAGTAAAAATTATACAGAGAAACAGCAGTTTGCTTTCCCTTGCTAGGGTGCTCTAATGGCAAGCGTATCTCCACTCAGCCATGACGCTCACCTACCTCAGGGAGCTGTGGTGGGGTTAAACCAAAGGAGGGAATAACCATATATGCAGCTTCGAGTTCTTTGGATTATGGGTAGGATAAAAATGCCATAGCTAGATCTGCTTGCCAGAGGGAAGTTGTTTATCCTCCAAAGCTGCTAAGTGTATGGCTGAGCTGGGGGAGAAGGTGAGGTGAGAGAGAAGGTTTGCAGTGTTGGGATTCTCTTCATACAAGGCTTATGAGGAAAAGATCCTTTAAAAACTAGGATCAAGTACCTAATACATGGGGTTTTATGATAATGTATGAATTAGACCCAGTTGAGAACTTTTGCTTATCATCATCCTTATAGACATACTGGAGACCTGGCAAAATCAGCAGCCTCAATCCAACATACCTTCTGTGCCAATGTGAGGCCTGTATCACAAAACACCCTAGTTGTGGAGCGAACATACCTCTATAGGCCAGGCTAGAGGAACTCATACAATGAATACTGGATGAATTAATATTGGCCATGACTAAAGCTTCTCTGCAGACATGTTACTTCATGCAGATGAACTGAGGCTCCATCTTCAGGGCACAAGAGGGGCTCAGATGTTACCTACCAACTGTACTTCTCTTCTAAGGATAACTACTTCGTAAACTGGAAGAAATAGGCTCATACACATATGCTATAATATGCCAGAAAAGATACAACATTTGTCCTCTTTTTACTTTCCAGCCCAGTTCCTACTATCCTGGCCTACTGAAAGAAGTATCCATACAAGTGCTCTTTAACAGTATGCAAATTACATAGGTAGCAGAGTAGCCTGCAGGAGCAACCTGGAACTCTGAGTAGGAAATTTGTTTGGCCCAGGAAGTATAACATTGGGGGACTGTATGGTTTAATTTCTGGATTCCCTTTTACCTGTAGACTAAATGAAGGGTGCTATAATTGATAGCACCTTGCACTGTTAAGTTTTCATCAGTGCAGGAGACAGGATATTATTCTAGAACCATAGGCTCTTCTTTCTCTAGGACATTCTTTGAAGAATGTGACAGACAGCAAACTTAAACAGATGGGTCATTGTACTAATGCTGTTACAGCCGCTCTTATGTTCCTAGTTAATGTGAGGGTTTGGCAAATCCTTTTCCTTGCAGAGCTATGCGAGACAACAGTGCTCACCCTGATGGCTAACTGCTGGTTCTGGTCTCCTTTTTGTTTGTGCCAGGACTTGAGCCACATGTTTACTTCAGCCCCATAAGATTTACATTTCTGCCAACGTGTGGCACATGTTCCAAAGCCATGCTCAAAGTACAGCCTGTGCACATGCAGCGGGGACGTTGCTAGTTCAACGCATCTCCTCCGTGTTCTCCCCCTGCAAGACTCCTAGAACTGGATGGCAGCTCTTGCCAGACTCCAGATGCTTTGCCAAATATCAACAAAAATCAAAACTGCAGCTGGTTCTGAGTCCTTAGGGTTTAAACCAAAAGCTGCTCAAACAAGGCCAAAATCTAATTGTAGCCCCAAGTAGCGCAAAACAATACTGCATGGGGTGGGGGGGTGAGGATCTCCCACAGGTGAGTGGGTATGCTTCATTTACAGCAGCTATGGCAGTGGGCGGACAAGATCCCAGATCCAGACCCGTTTATGTCTCACTGAACCCAAACCTGATTCGGGGACTGTAGGAAACAACGTGGGAGGGAAGGTGGCATGGTATAGCCTGATCTTGTCAGATCTCGGAAGCTAAGCAGGGTCGGTACTTCAAAGGGAGACCGCCAAGAAAGAGTTGCCTTGAGAGCCCCTTGCTGGGGTCACCATAAGTTGGCTGCAACTTGATGGCACTTTACACACAAACACACACACAGGAAACAATATGTTTTTTGCTGCTGACAACTGAGTATGGGTGAAATCTGACTTCAGTTGCAACGCTTGGCTTTCAGTGGCCCTCTGTAGTGCAAGTCTGCCCCAGACACTTTTGACTCTTATCTCTATAAGCATCCAAAGCTACTCCTTTTCCCTTGGGTCAGTTCCAAAGGGAAGACCATGAGCTTGGATACAGTGGAGTAAGTGAAGAAGGGATGCAGAGCGGCTGGGAACAACGGATGGAGATCCTCATCCCACTTCAAATCCAGAGAACTGCCCAGGGTATTTGAGCCCCTCAGAATAGGCCTTAAGCTACTGATCTTTTTGATGAAGGAAGGGGGGGGGCTCTGAACCCTTTTAAGAGAAAAAGACTTTAAACTCTGCCTTAGGAAACAGAGAATCTTTGAGGAAAATAAATAATTGGAGCTGGAGGGTCTTCTGAACTCCACGTGGAGCTCAGAGAAGCAAAGCTTGGAGGGCTTTAAGAGGGGAGTGGACATATTCATGGAGGAGAGGGGTATTCATGGCTATTAGTTAGAATGGATACTAGTCATGCTGCTTACCTATTCTCTCTAGTAATAGAGGAACATGCCTATTATTTTGGGTGTGGTGGAACACAGGCAGGATGGTGCTGCTGCAGTCGTCTTGTTTGTGGCTTCCTAGAGGCACCTGGTTGGCCACTGTGTGAACAGACTGCTGGACTTGATGGGCCTTGGTCTGATCCAGCAGGGCCTTTCTTATGTTTAAAGCAAACCTAGAATCTAGCAACAAAACTGTTGCTGTTGGCTGGATTCCCATCCAGAGGGATGACTACATCCCTGAGAAAGAGGGATTTCTCATGGGAAACACTGACAGAAGCTTAATTATGGGGGTATGACTAAAGGTGTTACTATAAGAAATCCTACCAGGCTATGTACAGCTCCAGTCTTAAGTCTTGGATCAGGCAGGGGATGCTGTAATGGTCTGACTCACGCCTCCGTAACAAATTGGGGGGTTGCACCTTCTTGTAATAAAGCACTAATGTGTAACATGGCATTAGACATCATATGCGGCAACACTTCTGAAGGCCTGGCAGAAAGCGCATCTCTATTAAATCCATGGGTGTAGCAGGACTCCATTGTGGGGAGGTACAGAAATGTAGGTTGGGTCTTCTTCTTTCTCAGAGGAACAGTTACAAAGCCAGAGGCCACTGGACCCCACAAGGACTTTCTCACTACCTTCTTCCCTGGGAGGCTCTCCTATCACTTGATGGGGGGAGGTGCTACTCCAAAATAGTATCTGTGCCACCTTTCTTTAAATCTCTCCTTCTAACATACACACATGCAATTGCTAGTCCCCACCAGCAGTCTTTTGTAGGGCAAGCAACAATATAAATAACACTGCACTGTTTTTGAGCCCAAAGACAGCCACCTGCACAATGTGGTAGAAAAACTTGTACAGGGGAGTTGATGGGCCCCTCCTAAATATTGGCAGCAACAGGGAAACAACTTAAGGAACAGAAACAGACAAGCGTTCTACTTTGAATGGCAGTTTCACAGTTACTGAGAGCCCAACTACACATTCCATTAAATGCTCACTTGCTCCCAAACAAGGCTCATTTGTGTTGCGATGTCTCAGTGGTCTGCTTTTCAACTGCAGCAGCCAATGCCACAGGGCAGAGGAACACAGAACATCATGACATGAAGTAAGTTCTACTAGACGTGGTGGGGCAAAGTAAGCTAAACGTGAAGTTGCTGTTTTGGCAAGAGCCACACATTTACATAATACTAGTTTGGCTAACAGTTACTCTCTAGAGTATGCTGCCAAAGCTATCCTGACTCACTGTAACATTGTTCTACTGTTCACAAACAGATTCTCCAGTTGGTGACTGGTGGCAAGACACCATAATAAGCATCTTCTTCCACACCATAAAACTAGCACTTTTCTTTTGTTTTCCCCTAGCCCACCCCATTTTTGGGCTAGAGGGAAAAAACCACTACTTAACCATGGATACCTGGAAGGTTCAAGTCAACACACAATGAGCTCAGAAGTGCCTCCAGCATCCTTCTCATGGACTACGCTCAACATCGTTACCTCATGTAAGCTGGAGAGGAAGCCAGAGGCGAAACTGGAAAGGCCAAAGCGTTTCTCAATGGTCGTCAGGCTGCTCTTGAAGTATGCACTGTAGAGGAGCTGAGACAGCTGTAGCATGCCATGGCAGAACACAAAAACCTGTCAGCGAAATCACACAGAATTAGGCGCATGATCAAATGAAACCCCAGGAATCCCCCATACCCAGCTGCAGCACCCTCCCACTGGCAATACTGAGGTGCACCACAGTTATCAATATTCATATGAATAAAGCTCACATGCAAAAAGATGACGATAGTTTCAGTTGGGTGGCCGTGTTAGACTGCAGTGATTTATGGCAGCCCCGTAAGGATTTCAACGCAAAAGACATTCAGCGGTGGTTTGCCATTGCCTGCCTCCATGTGGGCTAAGAGAGTTCTGACAGAACTGTGACTGGCCCAAGATCACCCAGCAGGCTTCATGTGGAGGAGTGGGGAATTGGACCCAGTTCTCCAGATTAGAGTCTGCTGCTGTTAACCACTGCACCATGCTGCCTTTCCAGGTTGGTTATGCATGGCTGGTTTGTCTTGCGATTCTCCCGAGAATGTCCCGATTCTCTGCGGAGATTATGCATGATGTGCCCCTCCCTCAGGGCTCAGTTTGCTTCTGTTCCACAATTTCCCTGGGTTTTCTAATCCCTGTTTTATCCTGAAAATAAGCTTACTTCTGAGCTTATCTCAAATGTGAGTAGGTGCATAGTTCAGCCACAGGTTGATTTTCCTACATCATGACATGCCCCCATTCTCCGACCCCTCCTCCAGCTCCTGTTTCAGCCAGCCTTCAGCCATCCCATCCGCAATGCCCCAGGAAGCCACATATGAGATGGAGGCAGCCATGGTTGGTTCCTTCTCTGTGCCCCCACACCGCGTTTTTAAATTGTTTTTTCTGCTGATCCAATGGAATACTGATATATCATCATATAATCCAAAATACTATTAAAAATCGCAGAGAGAGCCAGCAAAGGCTAGGATTGTACGTTTGCTCTCCGCTCCCCCCCCCCACATTTGGGTGATGACTTACTTAGCGGGGGGAGCAAGTGCATGATCCTAGGCTCCACTGGTTAGTTCCCCTGGAATTACAGCTCATCTGCAGACTACAGAGATCGGTTCCCCTGGAGAAAATGGATGCTTTGGAGGGAGAACTCTATCGTTTTGTACCCCACTGAGGTCCCTTTCCTCCCCAAGCTCATCCCCAAATCTCCAGGAGTTTCCCAACTTAGATCTGGCAACCCTACCCCTCCATCCCCCACTGGTGGTCAGGGAGGACCTGGCAACCCTGTCTCTGATGTTATTCCATTGGTGGTTCTGAAACTGCAGTAACTGGGGTGTTGGTATGTGTGCTTTCTAGCCCCTTCCTCCTATGACTAAAAAGCTTGAATGTCTGGAAACCAAGAAGGGAGAAGCCTAGCTTCGTGGCTTTGCCTCAGATCTTATTCCACTGGTTCCTTGGGAATCTTTACAGTTTCCAGATGTTGAAAGAAAGGTAGGATATGGACGTAACAAAATAATTATTTACAAAGTCCTCAATATACCTAACTAAAGACAGCAAATAAATCTGGGCTTTTGAAAAGCTTGGCATGTATTCCAGCCTCTAATGAACTTTTGCTAGCCACAACCACCACCCACAGCAGCTTGCAGGTCCCTCTGCAGGAAGTGCCACCTGTACCCCTCACAGCTGATGCTGGCTGGGACATTGTGGACATTTCTCTCCATCTACAAAATAAGCTGCCAGTCAACTTTTGTGACTGTGATGGGTCTTAAAAGGAGTTTGAGCTCCACTGTTAATGGCCAAGCTTGCAACTTTTCTTTCCAGAAATCTTCTGCAAAGAAAACCTACTGTGAACCAGGGTATTTGTGAGATCAGGAATGGAATCTTCTTTAGTAATTGAAAGCGGACTGCTAGTGCTTAGGAAGAAAGAAATGTCTCTCTGGAGAACAGTACGTGCTTTATTAAAGCCCATGTCTTAACCACAGTTTGTGCAGCTGTTTGATGATGATGCCAAGTATCATGATCAGGTGATAGGGCGGGCGTGCGCTGGTTATCAGCTACTGTTGTATCATAGGATAGAGACAGTACAGGTTGGAATATAATCTCATTACATTTGCAATCGTGTAAATGTAACAGGAAACAATTCATTATTCAGTGCAGTACTCAGTTCAGTACAGGGTGTGTTTTCCAAATCAAGAGTCTCTTTTTGGTACCAGCAAGTGCTAGGAAAACATTTTTATCCTCTACAGTTTTTTTTTTAATGTAGTGATATATGTGATCCTCATGTACAATTTAGACCCCCCAAAAAATGTATAATGTCCCAGATATCCAGCACATTCACCTAACATTTATTTTATCCTGCCCTTACTGTTACCCCACCAGGACACCTTAAATATGCCCAGTGAGCCAGAGACAAAATGGAACTTTTCTGGCAACCATCTTTGTTGCACACTCCAGAGCAGACTGGGCAAGTTCAGCCTTGTCTGCCTGCCTCCCCCCCACAGGCTATGCCAGGTGCAACCAAGAGGACAATAAGACAGAAACACACTTTGCTCAGCATATGTTTAGCTTTCTCCTGCAGCTGATAAGAAAACCCCAGTAATCTCATCAATAATGAAACACCATTCAGGGAACCTGGAATCCTTACTCGGCATGGCCAGATGACCAAAAACAAACCCATTAAGTTGCAAAATAGCCAGAAACCAAACCCCTCAGACTCACCCCCTCTTTCCTGAAAAACATTTCCCAAGACATTTCCCCTCATCTAGAAATCTATAGCAGAACTTAACCAAGAAGATCCTAGGCATTGTACCCACATTCTGTCTTTCTCACCCGAACTCCTAAACTAATCAAAAAGCAATCAAGCCTTTGTCCACCGGGAATGTTTGGTTACCAGTGACTTCATACTGCCCCAGGATACGTTTCAGGTATAAATATCTCCCCTCTTGCAAAGTGTGACCGTTTTCTTGGAACCAAAACGTGCGCACCCCTGTACTTGCATGTACAGCCCTTTCGCTTTCCTTAAGAGAAATGCTGGTCGTTTCTTGTTCCACACAGCTGCCTCTCTGGACATCACCCCTCTGATCGGTAAATATACTTTCCCCTGGCAACCACTGTGTCCATCCCCTCCTACCTTTTATTTCCTAGTTCTTGAATGTATTGGGATTTGTGTGTTTTGTTGTGAGTGTGTATACAAATTTGATTATTTGATAAAGGCTTTGTTATTGGGAACTTTTTCCACTGATGTGCTCACCCCCATAAAAATAGGTCTGAAAGATTCCTGATGCCAGCCTCTCGCAAAGCTCTACAAGTCTCCTAGCTAATTTCCCCTAATAAAAGGAGACCTCTCTATTTGGCATAACATTACGTCAAGGAACTCAAGGCAATGTACATGCTCTCCCCATTTTAGCTTCAGAATAACCCTGCCAGGTAGATTAGGTGGAGAGAGATACAGAGCAATCCTAAGGGGGGTAGATAAGTGATGGCCAGGAATAGTGCAGGCATGCCACCTCCTGAGAGGCTTCCTGGCCAGAAAATTTCTTAAATTAATTAAAGGAAAACCCATGAAACTCATCCATTGATGTTTCATGGGGCTACTTGTGTAGCCCCACAGCAGCACAAAGGGGCATTCCCAGGCCAACAGGCATTTGGAAGCTGCCTAATGGCAGCTCTGCCCCTAAAAACACCCTGGGAACACTGATGCCGGCTGAGGAATTAACTTCTGTGAACATGGAAGCATAGGGTTGCCAGGTCCCTCTTCTCAACCGGCAGGAGATTTTGGGGGTGGAGCCTGAAGAGGTCGGGGTTTGGGGAGGGGAGGGACTTCAATGCCATAGAGTTTAATTGCCAAAGCGGCCATTTTTCTCCAGGTGATCTGATCTCTATTGGCTGGAGAGCAGTTGACTTAGTGGGAGATCTCCTGCTACTACCTGGCAGTTGGCAACCCTATGGAAGCACCAGCATGCAAGGCCCGTGCTGCAGTGTCATTCCTGGGGCTGGCGTAAGTTGTCCTACGCCAGCGTCTGTGCCACTTTGCACAGCGCAAGTGGCACAGATGCTGGTGTAGGGGTCATGTCGGCTCCTATGTGGCACCCCCCCCCTTAAGATTGCTCTGTGAGTGGCACAACGTCACCCAGAGTGGGGACTTGTACCTGGATTCCCCTGTTAGTCAGACACTCTAGCCAGCACACTGGTTTATAGCTGTTTCATAGCCATACAGCCAACACGGACCTTGCTGGTACTGAAGGATACTGGCCATGCATCTCAGAGACACAGTTCCAGCTATCCCTTTTATTAGGTTATGTGTGCACTACAAAGGTGATCTCTATAATTGATTTACAGCTGTAGCAGCCAGAAGAAGAAGGGATGATTGGAAGACATGATGAGGGAGCATAACAGACATTTCTAATATTATGCATGGCATGGAGTAAGTGAATAAAGAAGTCTTTTCTTCCTGCTCTCATAAAACTGTGAAATGCCATACATTTCCTTGGGGTGTCCCCAGTGAAATTTATGAGTGGAAAATTCAGGACAGACAAGAGAAGGTACTTCTTCACACAGCGTGTAATTAACTTATGGACCTCACTCTTCCAATATGTGGTAACGGCCGCTAGCTTAGACAGCCTTAAAGGGAGAACAGACCAATTCACAAAGCATAAGTTCTATCAGCATGACAGGACAGTGGAATCTCCAGGTTCAGTATGTCACTATCAGCCGCTGAGAATCAATTATGGAGACCAGTTTTCATTCTCTGCATGCAGACTTCACAAAAGCATCTGGTAGACCTTTGCGCAAAACAGGACATTGAGATAGGTGGACCACTGGTCTTATCCAGCATGGCTCCTTATATAAGGGTGCAGTTAGACCATCCCAGGAAGAAATCTAGCAAGGGAAATATCAGCTTAGCCTTAGCCATAGGCCACAGAATCAATAGTTGCTGGAATAGTTGCTTTCTTCCCTTCAAGAAAGAATACAACCACAACAACCAGTTGCCCTGTGGCAGCAGATGCAAGTGGGGAGACAATCTGGCACCAGTCACTGTCTAATAACCTCCAGAATGGACATGCATAACAACTGCAAGCTGTTGTTAGCATCACTGCCACTGGACCACAGCTGTTTTGGTCATGTTTCATTTCGTTGTGGTTTCCCCCCTTCTCCTGCTATAAAATCTTACATATCATGTAAGCTGCTCAGAGTCTTGCAATACTACACAGACGTGGAATGAATGAACAGTCTTAAGAATTGAACATATTTTTGTTGTGAAAAAGACAGAGGAGAGAAACAAGGATGAGAGCTTCCTAGAGGATGTATGTTGACTAGGCTAAGGAAAGGAAGCGTTCCACATCCTGAGACACAGTAGGCTGTTCACTATTTGATCTATATTTAGCTGGCTCCCACTTTCCCCTGAAGCAGTTTTAACTGTGCCCCCCCAATACACACAACAATCTTGTAATCAGCAAAACCAGGCCACTCACATACAAGGCAAGGCTCTCTACCACTTGATGGTCTCTTCAGGTATGCAGAAATGTACGACATTGCAAATTAATCTAAACAAAAACAAAACCCTTTTTAAAATTGCCTGATGAGGACTGAAAATGCTGCAGGCATTGAGTGTTGAGAGGTAAAAAGTGGGGGGTGGGGAGATAAATCAGCCTGCTCAAGTGTGTATATTTGTGTGTGAGACAGGCAAATGGACATTTAGCTAACATTTTCAGGGAAGCAAAAGTCTGCTGAGTCTGTCATACACACAACTGGAAAGCAAGAATCAGTAGCCCTAACTCAGAAAGTACAGTCTCAGAGATAATACTGCAAGCGCTGCAGGAAAAAGGACAACATCTGGAAGCACACTAAAGGAAATCAAAAAGGAAATCCCAATTGATTTGTTTCTCTTCATCAACAACACGATTGCAAGAGCAGCTGTGATCTGGAAGCTACATACCTCCGCTGTTCCACTGCTTGTGCAAATGGATGACTCGCACAAGTGAACAAAAGAGGCAACATTGCACACCAGCCAACCCAGAAAAAATTAAGAACAAAGAAAAGCTTGCTATAAAACCAGTCGGGTGCACAGCTATTTCATCCTCTTTCACTGTAAGTTAAGTGACTCTCATAGAGCAGGGAGTTGGAGCACCCAAGCCAGATCATGTTTCTCAACTTCAGGCAAACATGAGCAATATTCAGGCATGCCGTGAAAGACACGCAAAAAAATGAGGCATGCATGCACACGCACCTATCACCCGGCATACGCACCTAGGCTTTCTTCAATCACCTTTTCAATCACTCTAATGTTTACCCTTTAAGAATGGATGAATGATCATGCCCGCAGGCTGTTTATACAAGCTGCTTCCCTGTTTTCCAAGCCAAGCTTTACTTTTAAAGTGAGACAGATTACGCAGGCATCTCTCTCTTCACGCCCAGATGCTACATAGTCTTGTACCAACAAGATGTTGTTAGGAAAGCACAGACTTCCATCTCACGTAGACCGGGGGGGGGCAGTCCCACACCTCCATGCTGGGGGGCTCCATGAGAAGGCATACTCTTGTTGGAGGAAAAGGAAGAAGAAAAGGAGTAGGCTCCGGCTGCCACCACTCATACCTAGACTGTTAGGGGCTCAGGCTGCCCACTCTTGGCAACAGCCACTCAGGTCCGTGCTATCTGGAGTTGGGCAGTGAGCTCATTTGTGCCAGCTCCATCCAGGGCTTGGGTAGCCAGCCGCCAGCAATGGCTCCCACCTGCCGTGCAGGGGCCGGGGCCACTCCTAGCTTGATCCTGGTGAGGGGTGGCAGTAACTCTGAGGGCCCATCCTGAACTTTTATCCAGGGCCCCGAGAGAAAGTGGCCTTCTCAACGATTTACTTTCTGATGCCATATTCCAAATATATGCTACTCATCTTACTTTGCCAAATTCATCAGGAGCTGGGAGTGTTTAACACCAGCTGACTGGATTTCTTAATTTTTGACAAGATCTTGTTTTCATCTGTGCTCTGCAATATAGCGTATAGCACACCTGACCTTCTGCTGTCATCCCTTCATAATACTCCCCCTTCTTCTGTTTGCGCTTTCAACCCACTGAGTGTAACCTGTCATATATTTGAGAAAGTGGGTTCATGGAAGCTTATGGCCCAATAAATATGTTCATCTTTACGATGCCACAGTTATCTGTGTGTTTGACTATAGTCTTTGTTATTTAACATGAAATATATTTTTCTTTTGGGCTCCATATTAAAAATCAGTAATACAGATTAGGAAAACCTATTCAGAAGTCATTCTCTGACCCTGTAGTTGCTATGACTGTCAACATGATAGGATGGCTACAAATCATTAAAGATTAACTAATCCATTAAATTAAGTGACAAGGAATATGAGTCCCGGAATAATTTCATGTTGTGGTTCTCAAACTGTGGGTCAGAATCCAAAAGCGTGTTGTGGTTGTCATTTAGGTAAGTCGTTTAGGTAAGTCGTTTAGGTAAGGGAGGAAGAATAGGGTGAGCTGGGAAAACACTCAGGCCATTTATGCATGGTGGTTTCCTCATGGTCACCCGCCGGCCACTTTGGGGCTTTGCTTATGTTTGCATTTTCCAACCATCAGAGGTCACCTCACTCTCTCCACGTGTTTTGCCCATATTTTTGGGATGCTGGCTAAACACAAATCCAGAAAACGTGGGCAAGATGAACGGAAACGCATGGGAAGAGCAAGGCAACCTCTCACGGTCGAAAAATGAAATCATAATCCAAGCAAAGCCCTGAAGTAGTCAGCGGGGTGACCATGAGGAAACAGCCATGAGTGGAAAGTGTTTGTCATAGACAAGGAATAGAGAATAAAACTGCCCTTATACAAATCTGTGGTGAGACCACACTTGGAATACTGTGTACAGTTCTGGTCACCAAACCTAAAAAAAGATATTGCAGAGCTTGAGAAGGTGCAGAAAAGAGCAACCAAATGATGAGGAGACTAGAGCAACTGTCCTATGAGGAGCGTTTAAAACTGCTTATGGCAGTTTAGCTTAGAAAAAAGGGAAGTAACATGACAGAGGTGTATAAAATTATGCATGGTGTGGAGAGAGTAGTCAGGGAGAAGCAGAGTCATCCACTGAAGCTAAAGGGTAAGAGATTCAATACAGACAAAAGGAAGTATTCCTTCACACAGCGCATAGTTAAATTGTAGAACTCCCTGCCCCAGGGTGTGATGATGGCCGCCAACTTGGATAGCTTTAAGAGGGGAGTGGACATGTTCATGGAGGATAGGGCTATCCATGGCTACTAATCAAAATGGATACTAGTCATGATGCATACCTATACTCTCCAGTATCAGAGGAGCATGCCTATTATATTAGGTGTTGTGGAACACAGGCATGATAGTGATGCTGAAGTCATCTTGCTTGTGGACTTCCTAGAAGCACCTGGTTGGCCACTGTGTGCACAGACTGCTGGACTTGATGGACCTTGGTCTGATCCAGTATGGCTTTTTGTACATTTTTATGCTCTATTAGCCACTTCAGTAACATGAAGTGGTGTATAAAGGTTTCCTTTCTACTGTTCAGTGAAAAATTGGGTGGGGTGGGGCCCCCGACCCAGGACACACGTAATGGTACAACTCAGGGTCATCTGCTGAAGCTGGAGGGTGGGAGATTCAAAACTGATAAAAGGAAGTATTTCTTCACACAACGCGTGGTTAAATGGTGGGACTCCCTGCCCCAGGAGGTGGTGATGGCTGCCAACTTGGAGGGCTTTAAGAGGGGAGTGGACCTGTTCATGGAGGAGAGGGCTATCCATGGCTACTAATCAAAACGGATACTAGTCATGATACATGCCTATTCTCTCCAGGATCAGAGGAGCAGGCCTATTATATCAGGTGCTATGGAACGCAGGCAGGACAATGCTGCTGCACTGGTCTTGCTGGTGGGCGTCCTGGAGGTACCTGGTTGGCCACTGTGGGAACAGAGTGCTGGACTTGAAGGGCTTTGGTCTGATCCAGCACGGCCTTTCTTATGTTCTCATGTGTTTACTGCGTCTGTGAATCTAGAGAAAAGTTTGCTCACAATGTTCACATT
Source organism: Euleptes europaea (assembly GCF_029931775.1). Classification (NCBI taxonomy): domain Eukaryota; kingdom Metazoa; phylum Chordata; class Lepidosauria; order Squamata; family Sphaerodactylidae; genus Euleptes; species Euleptes europaea. The sequence continues at coordinate 45,177,256 of NC_079316.1, forward strand.
AAGTGTTTGTCAGTCATTGTCATGATTTAATTTTATGGATACCTTACTTACTTTTTTCCCTCCTCAGAGGCCATGTCTACCCACTGGCTTTCTTGGCGGTAGACCTGGACTCAGAGGAGGGGAAAAAGTCCCCCTTCAGAGGCCAGGTCTACCAATTGGCTTCTATGGGCCTCCGGAGGCCAGGTCTACTGCCAAGAAAGCCAATGGGTAGACCTGGCCTCCCAAAGGAACTCAGCCGGAGGCCAGGTCTACCAATAGGCTTTTATGGCAGTAGACCAGGCCTCCAGACGAGGACTCCGGATGGGGAGGGGGAAATGGCAGGGACTTACAATTTAATTTTTATCAATAAATAAGATCACTATTAAGTATGATATCAAGTTTTATTCAGTGTACCTATAGTTTAATTAAGACTTAAAACTTTAATTAAAGTTTACTAAGTTAATAAATAGTGTACCTACCTATATAGTTTAAGAAATTTGGCTCTCAAAAGAAATCTCAGTCGTTGTACTGTTGATATTTGGCTCTTTTGACTAATGAGTTTGCCGACCCCTGGTGTGGTATAAACAAGTGAGCTCTCCCTATGCATGGGTAGTGAGTATATGAAGCTGCCTTAAGCTAAGTCAGATCACTGGTCTACCTAGGTCAAAATTTTCTGTTCTGACTGGCAATGGCCTTCCAGGGTTCCTGGCAGAAATGGGTCTTTCTCCACCTTGCCATCTGAGATCATTTAATGGAGATGCCAGGGATTGAACCTCTACATGCACATCACATGTTCTGCAACTGTCTTAGACCTTCATGTAGGCCAGTGATCAAACCTGGGACCTTTGCATGCACAGATACCTATGTTCCCTTCTGGGATACTGTTTTGCCCTTATGATTACCTTGAGAAACAGATTTCAGTTCTGTTTAGGCTGTATTAACAGGGAGGGGCAGACCATTTGGCATGAGAACCACTAGGTTTGGGAACCCACGTTTGAGGGTTCCAAGTTGGGCTCAGACCTACATGTGATCCTCTCTTCCATTCTCTTCTTGCACTATTTAACAATTTGTTAAATCTGTTGATTGAAAGATGCTGCAGTGCGGTGGGCTGATGTTCCCAACAAATTGAAGGGCAGACTAGATATGGCCCTTAGCCCATAACGTAGCCCAGGAGTTCCCCACATGGTGCCTGTGGGTATCATGGCACTCACCTTTCCTGACACCCACCAAATATTTTTAGAAAGAGGGTGGGGCCAGGTGAAGCTTTGGCTCAGCAAGGCTTCTGACTGGCCACTGGAGATTTAATTGGCTGTGCAGATTTTTAAAAATGTTGCTCGGACAGCAGCTGCCACCACAGCACAAGGATCTTTACTGTGTGACTGAAGATAAGCTGCAGCAGCCATTTTTGTGTCTGGATCCACCTTATGCAGCAGCCATTTTGTGACTGCGCCCACTACTTTGTATCAGAATTCCAAAGGTGCCCACAGGCTCAAGGCGGCTGGGGAGCCCAATTTAGCCACTTCTATAAGATATTATGACAACAACATATAAAAACTAGAGCACAATTTAGCTTTCAGCATGCCAACTAAATTCTACATATACTTACAGTTAGTATCTGACATTGCCTGTACTCTTTCATCATGTATACCTTCCTTTTTCTCACAGCTTATATAAGATAACACAGTCAGTCAACACTTTTGTTTACCCTTAAACAATTACTAAGACTACACTCAAACATCCATTATGAAATACAGCCTATGATGTATACACTTTCAAAGTATCTTTCCCAAGCTTAGCAGAAATCATAAAGTACAACTGCTGGAACACAGAATCATAGAAAAATAGAGCTGGAAGGGACATCCAGGGACATGTAGTCCAACCCCCTACACAATGCAGGAAATTCATAACTACCCCCCACCACCACCACATTCCCACAACCATGCTCAGAAGATGGCAAAAAACAAAACAAAAAACCCCAACCTCCAGGGTCCCTTGCCAATCTGGCTTGGAGTAAAATTGCTGCCTGACCTCAAAGTGGCAATCAGCATTACCCTGGGCATGTAAGAAAGAGCCACGAGAGCCAATCATTGACCCAACCCTTCCTACCCTCCCTCTCATGATCTGCTTAAGTTCACAGAATCAACTGCTCTAACTGTCAGGAAGTTCGTCCTAATGTTTAGCTGAAAATTCTTTTGATTTAATTTCAACCCGTTGGTTCTGGTTCAACTTTCAGGGGCAAAAGAAAACAACTCCACACCATCCTCTCTATATGATGGCCCTTCAAGTACTTGAAGAGGTTCAACACCAGCCATTAAGGCCAAATTCAAGCATATGGCAACCACCAAATTTATTATCGCTAAAGATTATGGGTCAGGAGTATTGATTTTCAATGGAAGCAGGTTGATCTAGAGTCAGGACACAAAGCCAATTATAGCGCTTCCTTCATCTCTGAAGGAACAGTGCCAGCTTGAGAAAGTCAGTCTACCCACTGCCAAGACTGGTAAACTGGTAAAGAACAGCTGCTTCATGTCTGGGTACAAGTACAGTTAAGCCCAACCATGAACCATTTTGTACTGCCAGCATGGAACAAAGAAGCTGGAGTAAGGAAGAAGAGCCTATCTTGGCAACTTAATGTTACGTTCACAGGCAGCCCTATAGAGCAAGGTTCTTCAACCAAGGTTCTGTGGAGTTGTTGGGTTCTGTTAGCATCCCTTAGTGGTTTTGCAAAACTCCCTACAGCTTCTTAGCTCTGGCTTTCCACTTTCTTCAAGTGATAAGGATTAATTAGTACAAATTGGTTTAAATAAATTACTTGTCACCAGGGACAGGGGAAACAGAATTCCATAGGCTATTGCAACATGCCAGAGTGACTCTTGAGCCTCCCCCTCCCAAAAAACCCCCCCACCACAGCCATGGTTGAAAACCAGTGCCCTAGAGATTTTCTGTGTATGGGTGGGGTAGTATCTAAATCCGTCCACTATTGTTTTTAAAAAATTGAACTTACATGTAAGGTTTTCCCCCCCAATGTACTATCTTGTGAGTCACTGTGCTGTAGCAACTAGTGTTGGACCAGTGTCTGGGAGACCCAGGTTCGAATCCCCAGTCTGCCATGGTAGCTTGCTGGGTGCCCTTAAGCCAGTTGTACACACTCAGGCTAACTTACCCTACAGAGAAATGCATTCATAAATTAAATAAATAATCTTAACCTTTAAAGTATTAAGTAGAAGAGCTTTGACTGATTGCCAAACTGCTGACTCCAAACAACATTCCTTTGAAACATGGGGTTGGAGGAGAGTGTAATGGATACCGTGGACTGCCAAAAAGACAAATATGGGGGTTCTGGGTCAAATCAAGCCTGAACTGCCCCTAGAAGCTAAAATGACTACACTGAGGCTATCATACATTGGTCACATTATGAGAAGACAAGAGTTACTGGAAAAGTCAATAACACTAGGAAAAGTTGAAGGCAGCAGGAATAGAGGAAGACCCAGCATGAGATGGATTGACTCTATAAAGGAAGCCACGGCCCTCAGTTTGCAAGACTGGAGCAAGGATGTTAATGATAGAACGGTTTGGAGGACCCTGATTCATAGTGTCGCCATGAGTTGGAAACGACTTGATGGCACACACACAAACTCTGCTGCTAGCTTGTGCATTTTTAAAAATTTGTCTGGCTCCATTATTTAAAATCAATTGTGCACACTGTACATTACAGTAAGCTTACGAAGCTCTTGTTATTCCTGTTACATTTCTTCAGATCCCCACACACACATCTTCTGTGCAACTGTGGAACTTTTAAACTGCTGCAAGGCTGTATTACAATTGTATAGTGAAGAAGCTGCCTACTTTGGATTATCCTCAACACACCTTTGTGAAAGATGCTAAGTTAAAAGGTACAGACCGATTCAAGGCCACCAGGGAGAAGGGATTTGAACCTCAGTCTTGACAGGATGGATCCAACCAGCTTTTCTGCTTGTGAAAAAAGGATCCCCTTTGACCACCCAAAAGGGCCATGCTGGGGATCATGGGACCTACATAGGCAAAATCCATACACGATGGGGACTGTTGTAAGGAGCCAAACTGGGTTGAGATTTAGTGAAAAGGCTGGCTGGATCTAACCCTATGATCCTAATTAAAGAATCCATCTGCTACATGATATAGCCATACTAATCATTTAGGCAGCATATTTCAAATGTTTGAACAGCTTCATATTAGTAATCTCTACAAACAGTCCTGTAAAATAGGTCACACCTACTACAAGATCCTTTTAACTGGATTGGCCAGGGCTGAACCTGAAACCATTTGCAAGTAATGCATGCACTTTGTCAGTGTTGGATTTCAGCAGCAAAGCTTACTGGGCGACTCTTGAGCAGCTCACCATCTCTCAGGCTAACCTACCTAGCAGGGTCATTGTCAGCATAAAAAGGGTAGAAATCTGCGCAAGATACCCTGAGTCCCTGGTGGGGTGAAGGTGAGATACAAAATAAAACAAACCAATAAATAAATACCTTAAACCTTTTACTGATATGCTAACATCCAATTTAAATTTGCCAAAGGAAAAAAAAAACACCCACACCCAGTCCTTAGAGAGATCATTTTTATGGCCAAAGTATCAAATGCCCAATGGATTGGGGCTTCCCCCTTTGGCAAGTATCTTTGTACTTCCCCCATCTCTGCAGTGGCCAATAACTTGTCTCAGTTATCCAACAATCCACTGGTCTCTGCATCCTTTTCTCTGGCAAGAGAAAGTTCAGAGAAAGTACCTGCAGAGCACCCCACTTCCTGAATCCTGTTGCCACTATTTTCATTTGTTTGCTTCCCAGCGTGTGTGTGCATGTTTTTTTTTTTACGCTAGGGCTTGATCTTTGTACTTTGTGTGCTCTCTCTTACTTTGCAGATAAGTGCCAGGGTGCAATACTGCCTTCCGCTGGGGCTTCAGATCCCTTTTGCTTTTTTTGACCTATACCTTATGCAACCTCTCTTCTCATACCAGCACCTGAGGCCATGCCATTACTCTGAGAGCCGCGCAGCATTACTCTGAGAACCAGCAACACTCCCCTCCCTCATGCTAATCTTATCTACAGTGACCGCTCCTTGGTGAAACTCAGGCACTTAGCTACCCCTCCCTCTATAAAATGGGCTGACCTACTCTTAGATCCCCAAAACAGTCTGGCTAAGCTAGCAGCCACTAATGTTCCCCATGGGAGCGTCCTGCTTTTTGGTTATCAGATTTCCATTTAAAAACTCCACTTGGCACAAATGCACCAGCCAAAACAAAAATCCATAAAGAGTAAAGAACACCTTGTGATACACATGCACATTAAAAAAGTTTCAGAAGCTCAGTATCACCCACTTACTCCAAGGTAACAGATAAGCTAACTTCATCTCCTGTGATCCTGACCTCTCTCTTCTCAATTGTCTTGCTCGCTCTTTGCATCCAGGCACTCAGCAACGAAATTCTCAAAATCACATCTCTCTTATTTGCAAGGACTTATTTTCCTCTGGTCTACCCTTATTCTCAGTGCTTCCAAGATAAATGTCAGCTACATCCTGATTCAATCACAAGTTATTACACCCTGTTTTCTGACCAACATTTCGGCAGCAGCCAAGTAGAAAAGCAGCCAGCAACACTGCCCTACAACAGCCTTTTAACTGTCAAGATTTTGGTTCTAAGGAAAGGCATTTTCAGAACTTGAAGGAATTAGGTTCCCAAGCCCAACTAAAATGTGCACAGTGTGAAGAATGGCATCAGAAACAATTTCCCTATGGTCTTTTATGTATGGGCTGGATTTCCCTGCTTGGACCTGGGTTCATTGCACATTAAAATAACCCGGGTTGGGGGAAACTGTATGTATTGGCTTGAATGATCAGGGATGAAACTATGTGCTAATCGAGCCATGGATACCGAAAAGCAGTCTCTCAAGCTCAAATCAAGTCCCACCCCTTTAAATGCTGCTCTGTAATTGGCTTACCATGAGAGAAGATTTCCTTCCCGAAAAAGCCAACTACTGCATAAAAACGCATTTTAAGAACAAAAAACGGAACAATCTGAAGGGGGGGGGAGAAGAGAAATTCAAGCCTCGTTTTTAAAAAGCCTTTCTTTTGCTCAGAAAGAGCTCCGAGGTAGCAGGAAGCACTGGAATCCCCGCCTCTTTACACACTGCTTCGTGATTGGCTGTGAGAGAAGCCAATCTTCTGTGTTTCCCCCTAATGCAGTATGCATGCTCTGTGACTCTGGAATGAGCCAGGATGAATGGTTTAATTCGGGCCAGAAGAGAAATGGAAAAAGCTAGGTTCGTTTTGCGTCGAAACAGCGTTGAGCTTCCAATGAATGAGATAGAGTGGATACTGAAAAATTTGATCCTGGCTGAAACAGGGAATAAAGGAAGTTAAAGCGACCATGCATAAATGCCCTATACGCAAGCCAGCATGGGTTAGTTGGACTGGGCCTGGGAAGACCTCGGTTCAAATTCCCATTCCCCATGAAATTCACAGGGTGATCTTATGCCAGTCACTCTTACTCAGCCTAACCTATCTCACTGGGTTGTTTTGAAGATAAAATGGAGATGAGAAACCCATGTATGTAGGGCTGCCAACCTCCAGGTACTAGCTGGAGCTCTCCTGCTATTACAACTGATCTCCAGCCAATAGAAATGAATTCACCTGGAGAAACTGGCTGCTTTGGCAACTGGACTCTATGGCATGGCATTGAAGTCCCCTCCCCAAACCCACCCTCCTCAGGCTCCACCCCAAAAGCCTCCCACTGGTGGTGAAGAGGGACCTGGCAACCCTACATGTACGCCACCCTAAGCTCCTTGGAAGATAAGTGGGGGAAAGCTCGAGTAGGCAAGCTATCCCTCACCTTTCTTACACTTGACAGTGCTGAAATCAGAGGGGCTTGCTTTTGTAGTATAAGGACTACGCATTGCAAGTGAAGGGTTAGATCTTGCCATCCTTGAAAATAAATCCACACAAATCAGTTATCTTCAAAACTTTTTAAGAGCCCACTTGTCCAGGTTGAGTCCTTTGTGGCACGTCAAGAACCCACATTTTCTAATGGCCAATGGATCTTACACTCAAGTAAGTGTACATAGGCTTGCAATCTAAATTACAAAATGTATCCATAGTTGCAGTTTTTTTAGGGCCAGAATACTCAACAGTCCTGCTTACAGGCTGCTGCTTTTTTGGATTCTTACTGAGCTAGAGCTGGACTAGCTAGCAATCCCCGCCCCTTCAAACAATCCCTGCTTATTTAAACAGTCTAGTTCAAAATGGGCTTTCCTGGACCTTAGACATTCTTGCATTTAAAGCTGAGAGGCAATTGAGATATACTTTTTCCTGGGCAATTCTGACAGCTTAATTCAGAGGGTTCTTTTCAAGCCCTCGATTATTAATTTCATGGGGGGAGGCCCTCAACATTTCTCTTTTGTTGCCCCTTATCCATAATTCCTAAAACATACAAGCTTGCTACAAGTTGGACAGTAAATATCTAAGCACAAAGGTAGGAGAGGCACTCGGTCCCCCGTCCTCATGACTGTAGCATCAGTAATTGGGGCCACCCCTAACAACAGTCATGCTGAAGTGATTCAGGGATATGAGCAACTCCAGCAGATCAAACAGAAGCAGGAGGTGGGAGAATGCTCAGGGGCCCTCTGCTCTATCTGAAAATACTCTGTTTATTATTTCTGGAGAAACTTTTGAGAAAGGCACTCTGTAAACACAGCATCATAAAACAAATAGAAGTCCCATTATCTTGAGCTGACAGCCCAGAGCTTGGAGTGCATTTCATGAAGGAATGTCTTGTACTGGCACTACAGCAGTGTTTCGCAGCTACCAGTGGTGCTTATGAGAGTTATGCTGTTTGTTTAGTTTCCAACACAGCCAACATGTTCTGTACAGGTAGATTCTTGGGAGTGCTCCAACTCTTGAAAGGTGGCAACTAAACACCTGCACAGAGGGGCACCTGCTGAATCTCAGCTCCAGACATCATTCCACCGGGGGGAATGAGCAGTGTGGTGTAGTGGTTACAGCAGCACTCTAGGATCTGGGAGACCCATTCAAATCCCCACTCTGGCATGGAAGCTCAGTCACTGGGTGACCTTCAGACAATCAGCTTTCACTCAGCCTAACCTAACTCACAGAGTTGTGAGGATAAAATGGAGAAGAGAATGATGCTGTAAGTCACTCTGAGTTCCCCTACTACTAGGAAGAAAATCAGCATATAAATATTTAAATGAATAAATAAACTATTGTTGCCATAAGGAGAGGAAATTTAACCCAAACTGCCATTTCCTTTGGCTTGATGGCAACTGATTGCAGAAGAACCACTTCAATGCATACAATCACTACAAGAATTAAGGCCATGCCAAGATATAGTTATTAACATCATAATCACTATATCTAATAGTCATAGCTGGTCCCCAAATGCAAGTAAAAACAAGCCCCCTTTGTCTATCTACTAGGGGGATTCACCAGGAATGCAGAAGAAAATGACTTTGCGGATTAACCAAAAAAGGGAGCATCATACCCATCCCCAAAAAAGACCCCCAGCACATTTCTGCTGACACTCTTGGCCTTCTTGAAAATGTCTGTAAAGCTTATACTCTTAAGGCTTCTGAGGTGGAGGAAAATATGAGCTCTTCAGCAGGGGCAGGAGGATGTCTGACTTCAACAACAGTGTCTGTTTCTTCTGGATTCCAGGTTTGGTTTTGTCTTCAAAAATATATTTGTTTCAAATGGGGTTATCTGCTTTGGATCCTTGTCAGGAAGAAAACAGGAGAGCCAACGTGGTGCAGTAGTTAAAAGTGGCAGACTTTAATCTGGAGAACTGGGTTTGAGTCCCCACTCCTCCACATGAAGCCTGCTGGGTGACCTTGGGACAGTCACAGTTCTCTCAGAGCTCTCTCAGCGGCAGGCAAAGGCAAACCGCCTCTGAACGTCTGTTGCCCTGAAAATCCTACAGGGTTGCCATAAATCAGCTATGACTTGACCGTGTGCGCTCACACACACAAACGGAAAAAAGAGGACTATAAATATTTTAAATACATAAAGCAAGAGACAAACCTTCATCACTCAAGGCACTGGGAAAAGCCAGGAGCTACAGTATCCATTGATACCTAGGCTTGGACCAAAACATCAGGCACTGGTTGCTAGGCAGCACACGTGGGCTATTTCCATCACAGAACCTTTAAAGAACAGCAGTTAGAGCAAAAGAACCAGGGAAAGGACAGCGCACAAGTCTGTCCCTGCCTCTGTGTCTTCATCAGTCACCACTGCTCATGCTAGTAGTCAGAACCTCTTCTCCCTCTACCTGTATGAAGAAAAGTCTCACTCCCTAAAGACAAGAACTATCTTTCTGTCCTTGGTACTATCTGTCCCAGGTTGCTAGGAAACATTCTTCAGTGGGTGGGGCCAACTGCCTCACTGAACCTATAAAGAGTGACTGCTGGAACAGGAGGTCTTACGACAGTTGATGCCAGTGGCCTCAGATCCTTTATACTACTCACCATTGCCTTAAAAAAATTATATCTATTCCAGATGGGTAGCCATCTGTAGCAGAACAATAAAACAGGAGTCTAATTATAGGATGGGGTAGATCTTGGCAGTAGTGTGTGAGAAAAGGACCTTGGGGTCTTAGTAGACCAAACAATGAACATGAATCACCAGTGTGATGCGGTAGCTAAAAAGGCAAATGCAATCTTGGGCTGTATCAAAAGAAGTAGTGTCCAGATCACACGAAGAGATGGTATCGCTTACTCTGCTCTGGTTAGACCTCACCTAGAGTATTGTGTTCAGTTTTAAGAAGGATGTATACAAGCTAGAACGTGTCCAGAGGAGGGCAACAAAGATGGTAAGGGGTCTGGAGGCCAAGCCCTATGAGGAAAGGTTGAAGGAGCTGGGTATGTTTAGCCTGAAGAGAAGACTGAGAGGGGATATGATAACCATGTTCTAGTACTTGAGGGGCTGTCATATAGAGAATGGTGCCAAGTAGTTTTCTGTTGCCCCAGAAGGTTGGACCAGAACCAACAGGTTAAAATTAAATCAAAAGAGTTTCCGTCTAAACATTAAGAAGAACTAACAGTTAGAGCAGTTCCTCAGTGGAACAGGCTTCCTCAGGAGGTTGTGAGCTCTCCTTCCTTGGAGATTTTTAAGCAGAGGCTAGATGGCCATCTGTCAGCAATGTTGATTCCAATGTTGTGGGTGTGGGGGGAGGTAGTTGTGAATTTCCTGCATTGTGCAGGGGGTTGGACTAGATGACCCTGGCTGTCCCTTCCAACTCTATGATTCTATGATACTTCAAAGATTAATAAAATTTATTCCAGCATAAGATACTGTGAGTCAGAGTTCATCATCAGATGCATTGAAGTGTGAATCTGTTAGGTGTATATTTTATATTCACGGCAGAAAGGGGTGTTTCAAAGAGAGGTTGGTTTAAAACACAATCCAGTAAATAAGCAATCTGTTCACTCAGAGTGGGTGAAGATCACCCTGTAGTGTTGAGAGACTTGCACCTACTATACAAGACACGTTTATTAACACGCAACAAGCTCTGCTCTACATAGTTTATGATGCAGGTTAATAGTTGAGGATATTGTTAGACCTTGTGCGGAACACTGAGTTCCTCTTGTCTTGGGTGAAGGAGCAGCAAAGCGAATATTTTATTTGCTACAGTAAGCAGATGGTGGCAACTACATCTCTTCTATCAAAAAGTTTCCTAAATTATACCTGTTACTCTCTGCAAAGAGCCAACCTAGTGAACAGCCTACATATGAAATTGCAGAATGCAAGAGAGAGAATGGGCCAAGAAAATGGATTTTGTCATGGGTCATTTATGCATGGTCTCTTTAACCTCCTTTATTCCCCGTTTCAGCCAGGATCAAAGTAACTCGGGTTGGGGGAAACTGTATGCATTGGCTAGAATGATCAGGGATGAAACTGTGTGCTAATGGAGGCATGAATACAGAAAAGCAGTTTCCCAAGTTCAAATCAAGTCCCACCCCTTTAAATGCTGCTCTGTAATTGGCTGACTTAGCAGTACTCACCCTGAGAGAAGATTTCCTTCCCCCCAGACCCAACTGCCTCATAAAAAAGCTTTTTAAGAACAAAAAATGGAGCAATCTGAAAGGGGGGGGGAATTCAAGCCTCGTTTTTAAAAAACCTTTCTTTTGCTCAGAAAGAGCTCCGAGGTAGCAGGAAGCCCTTGAATTCCTGCTTCTTTACACACTACTTCATGATTGGCTGTGAGAGAAGCCAATCTTCTGTGCTTCCCCTGTTTGGCTATCTGCATGCTGCCTTGAAGAGGGGTTTGGAAAAGGGTGGGGCAAAGCTCAACCTGAGAACAGAGTATGCATGCTCTGTGACTCCGGAATGAGCCAGGATGAACAGTTTAATTCGGGCCAATGGGAAAAGCCAGGTTCGTTTTGCGTTGAAACAGCATTGAGCTTCCAAAAAATGAGGTAACGGCTGAAACAGGGAATAAAGGAGGGTAAAGCGACCAAGCATAAATGATGATAGAAGAATACAAGGGAAGGGAAATTGGTTCTTAAGAACCAATTTCAAGGCTTTCTTTCTTACAGGTCCTGGAATCATAAGATTTGGAAGGGACCACCAAGGACATCTAGTACAACCCCCTTCACCATGCAGGAAATTTACAACTACCTCTCCCCCCACACTCCCAGCGGCTCCTACCTCCATGCTACTACTCCATGTCCGGGGTTAGCCAAAGCATTTCCAGCCTGCTAAGCGGCATCATGAAATGCCAGGTTTGAATGCTGGCAAACTTTTCCTCATCGTCAGAGGGAAAGTCACTGTCAGACTGTAAACAGCATTCTTACATAATGCCAACAGACAGCATAGCACTTTTACCTCTTTCTCAGCTCTGGAATGGACAAGTGAGAGTCAATGAAAAAACCCTGTCCCTATTGGCCTGCCATTCAAATAAGAATGATCCCATATTTCCTTTTCTACCACTATCAGCCAAAGTTCTCATGAAAAGCCTCGGAAGATCTATGCCTTATCCTCTCTTGTAGATTCAGGGCAGCTTACAGCAATCTCATCAGTATCTGCCTCCATCCCCAAAGGGCACTGCATGTAAGTAAACTGCACCACTCCATTTTCACTCTAGATTACTTCAGTAATCCCAGCATCCGTATCTCCTCGTTCATCTTACAAATGCTTTGCTCTCTCTGGGCCTTTCCATGCACTTTTGGGACTCAGTGGTCTCTTCTTTCAAACAAACAAGAAACAGACTTTTGATTAGAGTTTCTCTCTTGGTCAACTTGTTACACAGTGCCTGGTTACAGGCCCTTTTCTCCACAGTCTTGCCACAGTGACCTGTACGGCCTAGATGATTTTTTAACCAGCTTTCCTCCACAAGACTGCAAGCCTATGCTCACTCACTTGGAGCAAGTCTCATAGATTTAAATGGAATTCTCTCCCAAATACGCATGCTCTGAATAGCAGCCTAAGACCCAGCACCAAGACTGCTCTCTGACTCAGGAAACTCATTAGTCTCTTCTTTCCATCCACTTTCTTCTAATCTTTCTGAACTTCTTTGGTGGCCCATCAAAGGGCCAGAAGAGATGCTCAGATGGTATGCTTATTCTCCCAGCTGCTGAACAGCTGCCTTTCATTTCTTCCAGCCCAAGAAAAAAACCCATCATTACCAGGCTCTATTCTGCAAAGACTGCATCTTTCAGCATTTCAACATTCTTCAATTGGCAAGAGTGTACACCAGGGACTGCTACTTTCTTTGAATGCACAGAACACACACATGCCCAAGAGGCAATGCTGTCACCCACCCTCCAAAAAGCCTCATGCAGTTACAGCAAGCCATCACCATCAGAGGGAGGGGAAGTGAGGCTTTTAGATGTCCCACTGGAAGATTAACAGCAAACCACAAAAATACAATTCCATTCACTGACAGATTAATCACCCCCCAGTTTAGAAAAGAAACTTCATCAGATTCTCATTGATTTACAAAGTAGTATTCCGAGAGTGCAATCCTATGCACACTTACCTGGGGAAAAGCACCACACATTATGGAGCTTGCTTTTGAGGTGACACACAGGAATGCACTAAAACTGTGAATCAGGATGAAAGAACTCAGGTGTATGTAAATAAAGCCCTGTGTTTTGCTGAAGAGAACACCACCTTAGCAACCAACACTATAAATTTGGGTTAGTGCAACATTGTAGGATTTATTTGACATCAGAAGAACCCCCAACTGTAAATACTGTGCTGAAATCAAAGTTACCTATGCAGACAGACTCTATGCTTGCCGACTCAGAAGTAAGCTTCACAGAGTTCAACGGTACTTACTCTCAAGTAAGCATATATAGGACACAGTTGAGGGAGATATACCATTATGAAATCAAGAGCCCTTAAAGTTTAGGGGACTTGGACATAAATCGATATGGTCCCACAGGAATCAACAAGATTAAGGCTGCAATCGCATGGACATTTTCTTGGTTGTAAGCCCCACTGAATAATACAGAACTTACTTCTGAGCAGGCTCGCTTAGGGATTCTCCCTAAACCGGCTCTAAAAATTCACAATCCTTCTAAAATCTGCAAAATACACACACTTGCTCACACAACCGCATCACCATGGAATTCACTGACAGCGCAGATACAGCCCAGAATCGAAGACACTCCCAAATGAGCAAGTTTAACTTAAACCTTAAGACTCAGGGCACTTTCACGCAGCCCAAATAATGCACTTTCAATCCACTTTCAGGGCACCTTAACGATGGTTTGCAAGTGGATTTTGCCAGTTCACACAGTCAAACCCACCTTCAAAGTGCATTGAAAGGGGACTGAAGGTGCATTATTGATTTGGGCGGTGTCAAAGTGCTCTCTTTATTAAAGCACATTTGCTTATTTAAATATAAATGGTCGGTTGAGGTCCTCCTATACCCCCGGAGCCGGCAAGGGTGTGTACCTTTATGTTATAGATCTTGTTCCCGAAGCAGGTGCTGAACCCTGGTCGGCCGCCGCCGATTCTGGGAGCGTTGCCATTTTCGGCCCGAACTCCCATTGTCCGCCCTGAGCTCTCCAGCGATTCCTGCGGAGTCCGAAGCGGGAGCGAACAGGCGGCCTCCGCAGCTCCGCCGCCTGCCCCGGTCAGGTGGCTGCCTGCTTCCCCCGCGCCAGAACGGCAAGCAAGCCAGCCAGGCGTCGGAGCCGGAGCCGGCCCTTTTTATAAGCCGGCTCCAGCTCTCTGAAGCGATGATGAAACTTTGCTTTCTCCTCCCCTCTTGCCTTCAGCGCGTAAAAGCGCGCGCCGGAGAAGCCGCTGCCGCCGCCGCTCGCACGTCGGCTCCCGCCAGCAAGCCTGACCCTTTGCCCTCTAGCTCTCGTCGCGACCCAGAGGACTTTCAGCCGCTCCTGGCTACGCCCCCCCCAGGGAGAACCGGCGAGCCTTTCCCCCAACGACCCGGCCCCAAAGCCGCCAACTCCACTGGGGGACTCTGAGGCGGCTCAGGAGCAGGCGCGAGGCAGCTGGGGCGGCCCGGCCGGCGCGTTCCTCGAGAGAGGCGCCACCTGCCCTGGTGCACCTGGTGCGCCAGGTGCCGGCCTCGAGGGGCTCAAATAACTTTGGGCGGGGCGGTCATTGCCTCGCACGTGTCCCTCACGCGCGCGCCGCTGCGGTCGCTTGGCCTGGCCTGGCCTGGCCGGGCTGCAGGGTTTCTGACCTGGCTGGCTAAGGGTTACGCAAAGGGGTCGAGGACGCTTGCTTTACGCACGCTGCCGCGTCCAGGGCTTTGAAAGTTGCAAAGGTCAACTTGGGGGCCGGCTGGGGAGACCGATTCACGTAGGGGTTGCCAACCTCCAGGTGGTGGGGGAGAAATAGACACCACTGTACTAGTATGGAGGAGATCAGGAAATTAGTACAGGAGCGAAATCAAGCTTAAAGTGCAAAATTATCTTTATATGCGACTGTGTCTAACCTTCTACGTCAGTGTTATAAGTCAACTACAAATTGTATACACCACGCAATTACAACATGAAACAGACATAATCAACCACCTCAAAGGTGAAAGAAAGGGAACAGTTCATATATGTCGTGTCTCAAAGAGTACAAACATCATTCTTCTTACAACATGAAACAGACATATAATCAACAACCTCAAAGGTGAAAGAAAGGGAACAGTTCATATATGTCGTGTTTCAAAGAGTACAAACATCATTCTGCGCTCTTCTCATTGCAGGTAGGTAAGAGAATATCAATATTCAATGAGGAAAAACTTCATGGAGATACCATGGCTGCTTTGGAAAGTGGAGTCTATGCATTTCACCCCACTGAGGTTGGGTTGCCACTTGCCAGGGCCGTCTTCGCCATCGGCGGGAGGTTTTTAGGGCGGGGTCTGGGGAGGGGAGGGACCTCAATGCCATAGAGTCCAATTGCCAAAGCGGCCATTTTCTCCAGGGGAATTGATCTCTATCTGCTGGAGATCAGTTATAATAGCAGGAGATCTCCCGCTAGTACCTGGAGGTTAGCAATCCTACACTGGGGTCTCTCCCCTTCCCCAAACCCCAGGCTCAACCCCCAAAATTTTCTGGAATTTTGCAATCTAGAGCTGGCAACCAGGCTCCTCAGCCCCATTGCTTTGTGCAGCTCCCCAACCCAGAGCGGGGAAAGTAAGCACCTTGTCAATGCCAACGGCCGGGCTATCAATACAGTCAAACATAACGGATGAGGTTTTCCTCCCTGGAAATAGTTGCCTTATGGCCTGTGCAGTGGCCTGCTTTGGCCTCACCCTACCAGCCTCAAGGGGCAGCATGACAGGCAAGCGAGCATGTTGGTTGCTGGACACTGAATGCTCTACTGTAGTGAGGCTGCTTGGCTAAATATTAACTGCTACAACGTGGCTGGGACATGGGCTGCTCCACTGTAGGTCTACACATCAAAACAGATTGGTGATATAGTACTTCAGGTGAGGAGGTGTTCTACCATCAAAAAATCTTCCCTTAGGTCTGCCAACCTCCAGGTACTAGCTTGAGATCTCCTGCTATTACAACTGATCTCCAGCCAATAGAGATCAGTTCACCCGGAGAAAATGGCCGCTTTGACAATTGGACTCTATGGCATTGAAGTCCCTCCCCAAACCCCACCCTCCTCAAGCTCTGCCCCCAAAACCTCCCGCCAGTGGCAAAGAGGGACCTGGCAACCATATTCTCCCTACTAGTAGAAAACTAGCATAGGCTAGTTTCTATTTGCTGGGAAGTCATTTAAAAACAAAACAAAACTTCCACCTAAAATCCACGGTACCTTCTCATTCTGGCAGGTGTGTTCATGTGGACTAAGAATCCTCTTTTGTATGGACTACCTGCAAGTGAGAACTGATTGAAGCTTTTAATGTACTTTTTAATGCACTTAATGCACATGACTTTTAATGTCAACATGTACACATTTCCCTCTAGCCAGCAAAGGGTCTACAGTGATTTCTGAGTTGGTAGACAACTCCAAGCAAGAACACAGGAGGCTTTGGCTGCCAGACCTGGACTGTCTGAACTGTTTTTGAGGAGAGCCTTGTGGGCCAGCAAGGAGTTTATATAAATACTGCTTGTTCTGTTCTAATGATGCAGCCTGTACAAATTTTACAAGATAGGGGGACACTCAATAAATATCTCCCCTACACTCTCTATGTAATGCTGAGCTCTCTATGATCTGTGTTGAGAGAAGTGCCCAGCTGAAAGGGGAGATTTGAAAGACGGAGAGAGAGGTGTGGCTCCCTGTCAAATACTGACTCAAACCTAGCCCTTCAGGCCTGACGCTGTAATCCAGAGTGTGTTTGCTATAAAGGTGACAGAAGAACTCCTGGCCGGGCTTTGGTCTGCTGAGTGTCCACAAAGAAAAGCTGAAAGAGAAACTCATTAAACAAGTCATCAGCCTGTTTGGCCAAAATCCCTAGACTCCCATTTTTTTGTGTTCAAATAGTAGATCCATTGTGTTTGTATTCATTTAGGTTATGGACAGACATGACCAAAGGTGACTTTATGCTGGATGCCTGGAATTCTACAGCGGACTCTGTGTACAAGGCGTGAAATGCAGCCTTAGGTGACTGACATACTTTGTATATATGGTCTTATTGTTAAATGGACAAATAAAAACATTTTCCTGTAAGTTGGTTCTTGAAATATGTGGTCCCACACACTTCTAAAAACTGCCTCTTGATATCACAGTTTATTACAAAAATATACATATTATATATCCTTCACAAGAGAGTTCCTTTCTGTGGATGTGGCGATGAAACATGAAGAGGCTAAAGATGTTTCAGGCCTAATTTAAAATTGAACAGCTACTTTTAAAAAATAGAAAATGGAGTGTGTTAACAAACAGAAGAATATAGACCTGACATAATGGGTGACCTGACATAATCTCCTGACATGTCAACCAAAATTTCTTGGTATCAGAAGAAATGTCTGGGGGGGGGGGGAATCCCAGAGGGAGTGGAGGAATAGGAGAGCGTTTGCTTAACTCTCCTCAAACCATTGTCCCGTTCAAGATCTCTCCCTGCCAGTGTCTTTTCGCCTAAAGATTTTTCCTGTGGTCTCTCTATCCCTTCCCCCATAGAAAACGTTGTGGGGGATTTTGAGAAGAAAATGGCCTGAGGGAAGGGGTTAAGCAGCTCCCACCCTTACTTAGTTCCCAGTCCCACCGTTGATTTTCATTTTAAAAGATAAAAATTGGGAGATTATTTCATATGCCTGTAGCATCTAATTTGGTCCAGAGGCTTAAGAAAAGACATGTAAGGAAAAATTATTTAAATTACTAATTTTCTGAAACTTGCAGCATCATGGATATATGGCCCATCCTTATTCTGATCATTGTTAGGGATAAGCCTAGAACCAGGGTAGGAGGATTCACTTGCTTTTTGATACTTGGTAATTCCATTGAGATTTCAAAATGCTGTGCATACTTGTTATTTCTTTATTAAATTTCTTAACATTTTGAATATTGGTAGACCAGTCTCCGTATCCTTGTCAAGCCCTGTTCAGTCAAATTTATCGAGGAGAAGTGAAGAAGGGGGGCAGCCTTTGATCCCTTCATCCTCAGAATCCACATGTTCATCCCCATGTTAGCTAGTGCAAGCAAACAAGAGGGGAAACGGAGGCAGAGCCTTTAAACAGCAATGCAGCAAAGAGTGCTGGAGTACTAATCCTTTAGCAGGAGATAATCTTAACAACTAGTTGGTGGCAGTCCAAGGTAAATAGATTACACTGGGAGTAAGGAGAAGAGGGGCCTCATTGGCAGAGACCAGGACTGGCACGGAACTTCTAAATTCCATGTGGGCAGAAATGGGGCTTGCAAGACCATTTCCCTACAACATTCATTTGTAGGACTCAAGTAGGGCCTGCTGTGCCCTGACCTGGATGGCCCAGGCTAGCCTGATCTCGTCAGATCTCGGAAGCTAAGCAGGGTCAGCCCTGGTTAATATTTGGATGGTAGACCACCAAGGAATACCAGGGTTGCTGTGCAGAGGAAGGCACTGGCAAACCACCTCTGTTAGTCCCTTGCCATGAAAACCCCAAAAGGGGTCGCCATAAGTCGGCTGCGACTTGACGGCACTTTACACACACACAGGGCCTGCTGTAATGCACAATTAAGAGCACCGGAACTGTACCAGGGAAAGGACCCTTCTGCCCTATCCCATGGTGAGCATGGGAAGAGAGGCTGCAGCCATGCAGGTTGGTAGCACATGTACTATAGCAGCTCACATGCTGGGATTGAAGGGGCCAGATGTGCTTTCAAACAATCTGTTTTATTGCTGTATTATATTAATTAGAAGGTGCTTTAGGAGTTTCCGTTGAAAAGTAGGAAAAACGTTTAGGAAATAAATCTGCATTCAGAGCAGTTTTTTCAAGATACAGGCTGTAAACTGGAAAGTAATATTGAAAATATCCTTGAAAGAAAGAAATAGCAACCTGCTTTCTTTAGGAAAAAGTCTGCATTTAGAGCAGTTTTTTCAAGATACAGGTTTTAAACTGTGGAAAGTAATATTGAAAATTTCCTTGAAAGAGATACATAGCAACCTGCTTTCTTTCAGTCACCTTCCATCTCATTAACAAATCCATATGCCATGAAAAGACGAGTTCACCTTCCAGTTTATTCTAAGAAACACAAACAGCCTGATAACGCATATTTATTGCCTAGTAGAGATGTAAAACACTGTGCAATAATAGGTCTTAACCTATGTTCTGCTGGATTTCCTAAACTACAGCTGCTTCCACAAGGATGAATTGGGCACTGGAGAGAGAACACTGAGACCCTTTATGTATGGCTGTTTCCTTGCGGTCACCCCGCTGATTACTTCAGGGCTTTCCTTTGATTATGATTGCATTTTTCGACCATGAGAGGTCGCCTTGCTCAGCCTGAGACCCTGGAGAGCCACTGCCGGTCTGAGTAGACAATACTGACTTGGATGGACCCAGGGTCTGATTCAGTATAAGGCAGCTTCATGTGTTCCCATGCGTTTCCACGCATCTTGCCCATGTTTTCTGGATTTGTGTTTAGCCAGCATGCAGAAAACGCGGGGGAAACACACGGGGAGAGTAAGGCCACCTCTGACAGTCAGAAAATGCAAGCATAATCAAAGCAAAACCCCAAAGTAGTCAGCGGGGTGACCGTGAGGAAACAGCCATGAATAAATGGCCTCAGAGTGATTTTAAAAAATACCCAGCTGCCAAGTGAGCTGGTTAAAGGTGATCTCTGGTACCAGATAACTTGGAAATGGCAACTATTGAACAAAATGACTTGGCACAAGTGATTTGTTTCAGTAATAGCTAAATTAAATAGTATTCTCATTGTAACCAGGACTGGATATATCCCTTGCAAATGCAGAAAAATTCAAAATATGAAACTAGTTCCAGAATTCAGCTTTACAATAATCTCATTTTTTAAAGCAGCTTTTGCCTTGTGACTGTGAACAATGAGCAATGCCTTAAAGAAACATCAGGAGCCAGAGGAAAGGCTGAAGAAGAGTCTGGTGGCTGGGATTTAGATTCCAAATGTTCAACTATGATTAACTGCAATAATTCTTCAGGTCACAGAATGCAGCCTTCTTTTGTAGAGAATTTGAGTTCCCCTTGGTACAACATTTTGGTTTTCCTTAAATTTTTTTGCTTATATGCACATAGCCCTAGGCATCACCCATCTTTAACCAGAAGCCAGTGATCTTTTCTGAGCTCTTTCAAGCTATCTCAAGCTTTCAGAATAATGGCAGGGTTTCCATAGGCCACAGGTTGTCTCCATGGGGCACCTGAGCTGTCCAATTCTGTTGACAGTGACATTTGTACAGGCCCACTTCAGGGGAGTGTTATTAGATGCACAGAGGTAAGATCCAGCTGGAAGGAGAAATGGCCATCACATCACCACTGTTCTGGAAATACTTGCACAACAGCTTGTGCAAGAACTCATGCTGTGCTCTAATAGTTCCTTGGGAAAGCTTTTGCATACGTAGAAGAGTATTTTGTTATCGTTGCACTTTTCTTGTAGAACACGAGAGGCAGCCTTACTGTCAGTGAAAGACAATTTTTTTTTCATGTGGACAGACACCTCTGGACCCAAGCCATAATTTCTGGACAGTGCTGCAGGGCAGGTGTGGTACTTTGCTCCAAGGAAACTGTACTCACAGCTTCCTGCTATTGTCCAAAGAAAAATCTGGGGAAGCCAGATTTAGCCCCTTTCTTCACAAATCCTACCTCTTCAATGCTGCCTCCTCTAGAGAATCCCATCCTACAGCTTTTACCTTCTTCATTCCCAGGCTGAGCCTTGGCATGTCAGGCTGTGTGGCCTGTGGCTTTAGAACATAGAAAACAAACTGATTTACGGCATCCAGAGGGGAAAAGGGATTACGTTTCATGTTCTTTTTATTACATTTTACAGACAGTGTGTGTATAAGTTACACAGTCAGTCTACCTGGCAGCAAAACAGAAACTTCTTAAGATTCAGCTAATTTACATTTTAGAGGGCTCTGGGGATTTCTAAGATGTTGAACTGAGTTCCCCCCAACAGAGAAAGGTTCTTTGTCTTTCCACAAGCCAAAAACATCAGTACTTCTGCATGTGCTGGTAACACTCTGAACAGAAAGGTAAGGGCTCATAGCAGTTAACAGAGAATGAGATGGAACAAAAATGTTGTCTCTTCTATTTATTAATTTATTTTATTTAGTTATTTATTGCCCCCCTTTTTTACCCCAATGGGGGGAAAGGAGCTTAAAACATTATTCACATCTCCTCCATTTTATCCTTACAACAATCTTATGCCTAGTGAGCTTCCAGGGCAGAGCTGGGATTTTTGAACCTGAGTCTTCTAGATCCTAGTAAGACACTATAACCACTGTGCCACAATGGTTGGCGTGTGGTTCCCTATGACAGGTCCCTCTGTGTGTACTTGGGAAGCAACACAAAGGCCATAGATCTAAATTAATGGAAAGAAGCAAAGCAGTCTGGGGTTCACAGATCAGCTGTACTGGAGGGATCCAACTTATTTCTCATTCTTGGGGGGGGGAATAGTCTATATCACCTGGTTACATGGCGTCAACTGTATCTGAATTAGGGCTCAAACAGATGCTCTGGAATCTTACAGGGCATATTTGTTATACGACTTCATTTGGAGTACTATTGGGAGGTAAGATTTTCAGAATTCTTGAATGGGGAGCTCCGGCTAGAGGGCCATTTGGAAGGAGTTTACTGGTATTGCTTTTGCTCCGCTATGGGGAACTTTTATTTCATTTAAGGTATGTTTGCACTAATGGATTTCCAGCATCTGTCTGAAAAATGTTTGAGGAGCTGGTAGAGCCTGCATCTCATCCTGTGATTAGTCCCTGGTTAGCTTTAAACTTCCTGAGGTAGGGTTGCCAGGTCCCTCTTCGCCACCGACGGGAGATTTTCGGGGCAGAGCCTGAGGAGGGTGGGGTTTGGGGAGGGGAGAGGCTTCAATGCCATAGAGTTCAATTGCCAAAGCGGCCATTTTTCTCCAGGTGATCTGATCTCTATCGGCTGGAGATCAGTTGAATTAGCAGGAGATCTCCTGCTACTACCTGGCAGTTGGCAACCCTATCCTGAGGGTTTTTTCCCTTTCATATAAAAGCACTTTATTAAAGCAGTATAAACCTCCGCACAATTAATTCGAACAGATCTTTGTGCTCGTTGCTTTCCTGGCCGTTGCCTTATCCTTTATTTTTTGAAATTATCGCTGCCTTTTTCCTTGCAAATAGCAAGCTGATTTTGTACAAATGGAATCACCAGAGACACCTTGCTGCTTTGGGTATTTCCTTTTGCTCCCCCCTCCCCCCATCACCTTTTTGGCACGTTGTGCATTGATTGTTAGGAAGTACATAGTTCCATTTGTTTAATTTAGTATTTCAGGAAATAAAATCAAGCCCCACCCCACCCCTGACAAATCCCATAGCTATGGGAAAAGTGCAAAGCACAGCACTAGCACAGGGAGTGATATGCAGAGACTAAGTGGAACATGATAAAGACACGTCGAAGTGTAGAGTTCAGACTGACATTCTCCCAAGGAAATAGCAATGCTCCATTCTTGGTTTTCTTTCAGTTAGCTGCCCATTTGATACAGTTGATACTCAACACTGTACACAGTGATTCTTCACCCAAAGAAAAGATTATCTGACCTGACGCGAACAAGCTGTTAGCAATAAAAATATTGCTGTCAACCACTTGTAGCAGAATCTTACATCAAACCTCTGGCTTTTTACACGCTTTTTGCTTTTTACAGCTTTTAACTGCACTTTTTAACTTTTTATGACT
This sequence comes from Euleptes europaea, assembly GCF_029931775.1. NCBI lineage: Eukaryota > Metazoa > Chordata > Lepidosauria > Squamata > Sphaerodactylidae > Euleptes > Euleptes europaea. Next base: position 45,200,010 of record NC_079316.1, read on the forward strand.
CAGTCGCTACAAAAGATCCATCCCGGATGCCACCTCTGTAGGAAACTACAGCTGTACAGTGGCGCCTCATGTGGAGGGAAATGTTCTTGACACTAAAAGTGTAAATCTAGAGTTGTTGTCTGGACACAAAGCACTAATAGTGGAATGTTTAAGTTCATTTCAGCTTCGGTACCTGAAAGTATTTTTTGTCTTTTAGTGAGGAATCGGTACTTTCTGGTAAATATGAGCAAATGAAGTGAAGTGGTACTTTGCGAAAGGTTCCTTGTGGGTTGCTTCTTTTCTCTGAAATAGGCAAAAGGGCCCGGGGCTGGCAAGTTCTTCGACAGAGCTCCCCAGCAAGTGTTAATGGTAACCAGATCTCAGCTTGCTTTTCCTTTAATTTTTCTTCAAAGGGGGTGGGTGGGGGTGCCTGCGCCTGCGTGCGTTTACGGGCTAAGGCGGCTTTCATCTGCTTTCAATACTTCACACTGGACAACAACGGAGTTCTCTGCCACATTTCAGCCCCTTTTCCTGACCAGATCATCTGGGACGGCTTCTTGGCCTTTGGATACACCATGTGTTCTCACACAGACCCAGGTTACAACAGTGCAAGCCAGCTCTGACAGTGGAAAGAATAATATTTCTTGTACTTGGAGCAAGAAAAGATACTGATGTTTGTTCACTGGGAGGGAACCCTGACCACAACAGGAACCGAATTTTCATAGTATTCCATACTTGCTAAGCAGGGAGGCAACCATCTAGGTTTTGGAAACACATATTCCAAATGCTGTTTTCATTAGTACCGCTTTATTTAATGCACCCTTCCAACCCACTCTCTGCTCAGGACTGGCACAGGGATTCCTGTCTTGATAATCTCTTTGAGCAAGTCCAGCTTTAAATAGCTTTTCAGGTCAAAGAGGCAGCCCGTTGGGGCCACTCAGAAAGCCAGTTGTCATTCAGCAACACCATACAGCAATTCTTGCTTGGGAAAACAAGGCACTGATTTTAAACGTTTTGGCATTTCATCTTATACTTTGGACAACATACAGTGATTTGAACAGTAGGCGCCACATAAAGCCAGATGTATTTTTTAATACTTTACTTGCCACACGTGTGTCCTGCCTTTTCCTCTAAGAGCCGTATAATGTTTCTGCCCCAGTCCCTGACAGGCCACTATCAGAAACTAGGGGCAAAGTTGTTCTGTCTGAGGGAAACTCATTCTCAGTAAGATTTCCTCACAGCTCACACCCAGGTTTCGGGAGCCTTTCCCTCGGCATCTGCCACCACCTCCTGGATTTATTTACAGAAAACTTCATATTACTTGTTCTTTCACTCACTCACACAAATACACACACAATTCATTTGACTACTTGGAATGTGCTTGTTGCACAATCAGTGCCCTTCTGAAGAACGTAAAAGCAGAATTCAGAGCCCCAACGTGCTTCTCTAGCAGTAGCTCTGTGCATTTTCATAGTAAAAAGTGGCAACATAGAAGTGATCCAGTAGGTCATGTAGTTCATATCTGATAACATGCTAAGAAGCCAGAAAAACCAAGCTATGTTTTTCTGCTCATGTCAGTTGAATTGAATGGGAAATGTACGAGTCCCTCCTGTTTCCATTAACTTTGGGATGCATGTGCAGGAGGATTTCCCAGGTTGACGTTATTATTTTCTTTTTTCTCTCTTGTCACAGGAACCACCAGTGGCATGTGGCAGATAACGTGTCCCAAGCAAGCTCATGACAGATTATGAGTCTCGGGCATTTGTGACAGGAAGTCTCTAAAGCAAATATTTGCTGTTTTCTTTGAGTTTTTAAAATAAATATTCTAATGGTTCATTTACTCATACAGTTAGCCATGGGCATCTTGGGTATGTCATTAGATTAAGGCTGCCAGGAAGTTATATCTGTGATGCGGGAGTTTAAAGAGAACCTTTTATTGGTGAGCTGTGAGCACGAGATTAGAGGGAACGCACTTAGAAAACACGAGAAACAGCCAGCCAAGCCGACAACAGAATTACCCATGCCCTCGATTATGTAATCTCATCACAAAATCACACAAGGTTGGAAAAGACCACAAGGGCCATCCAGTCCAACCCCCTGCCATGCAGGATCCCACAATCAAAGTGCTTCCGACAGATGGTCATCCAACCTCTGCTTAAAGACCTCCAAAGACAGGGACTCCACCACCCTCTGAGGCAGTGCATTCCACCGTCGATCAGCCCTCACCGTCAGAAAGTTCTTCCTAATGTTTAGGTGGAATCGCTTTTCTCTTAGTTTAAATCCATTACTCCGTGTCCTAGTCTCTGAAGCAACAGACAACAAGCTAGTTCCCTCATTAATATGGCATCCCTTCAAATATTTAAACATGGCTATCACATCACCCCTTAACCTTCGCTTCTCTAGACTAAACAAACCCAGCTCCTTAAGGCTCTCCTCATAGGGCATAGATTCCAGACCTTTGACCATTCTGGTCGCTCTCCTCTCCTCAAATGACATTGATAGAGTCTGATGAAAACAAACATAGCTGCACCCACAATAACAACCCCACTCATACTGGCTGTTGTGATTGAGTAACATGCCACATACCTTGCAGTTGGCATGCCGACTGAGAGAGAAGAGCAGGCAGCAGTCATCAGCAAGTGATGGAATCTAACAGTGCTGTCCAGCAAAGGGTTATACACTTCTAGGTAAGAAGGGTATAGTATAACTCTTCTGAAGATAGCAGTGTAAATCCCTGATCATATTTTGTATTTAGATTCTGAGTGAAGACCAAACTGGGGACTGTGATGTATTTTTATCCAAAGTTGCATGCTCAACCCAACCTGTGTGGAAGATTTCTGACCTTGCAAACATGTATGTAAATAATTTGTGTGTGTGTGCTATCAAGTCGCATCCTATTTATGACGATCCTATGAGTCTTCCTTGATAATGTCTCTAGTTTCAACCCATAGTTCTTCCTCGTGTTCACTTGAAATTAGTAATGCAAATCTATTTTTTACATGGTCTTTAAACTCTTCAGAGATGTAACTTGTATTTTGGGGCTATGAATATTTTGGTATTTTTTTTCAACTTTATTCAAATTTTTGATATTAACAATTTATGGTCTTTACCACAATCAACTCCTGGTCATGTTTTAGCAGAGAGAATAGATCTTCTCCATCTTCTGCTTCTGATGATGTAGTGTATTTGATTTCTATATTGGCCATCAGGTGATGATGTCCACATATACAGCTCTGTTTGGTTGTCTGAAAAATGTGTTTGCCATGAACAACTTGTCTTCACAGAATGCTATGAGTTGCGTTCCTGCTTCATTTTATGCTCCTAGCCCAAATCTTCTGACAATATTTGATTCTGCTTTGTTTCCTACTTTTGTGTTCCAGTTACCTTTGCTTATCAGCACATCTTGTTTAGGTGTATGATCAGTTTTTCCCCCTGGACACTTGAATAAAAGCTTTCAATTTTTTCCTCTTCAGCATCTGTAGCTGGGGCTTCAACTTGAATTATGGTTATGTTGATAGGCTTTCCATGAAGTCTGATTTATATTATTTGGCCAAACTTTGCATTATAGCCCCTGACTACTTTTGCTATATTTCACCTCACTGTCAGAGCAACTCCATATCTTCTGTGTTTGTCATTTCCCATGGAAAACACTTTGTAATTTTCTAGCTGAAAATGACCTAATCTAGACCTCTTTAATTCACTCGCTCCCAGGATTGCGATGTTTAAACGTTCCATTTCTTGTTTTATGATTTCGAGTTTACTCTGATTCATACTTCTCACATTCCATGTTCTTATTAAATGTGTCCAACAGCTTTGGACTTTCCTTTTGCATCCATTTGTATACAACATTCCATAGGATGGGCCATTGTTTGACACAGTTGAGGGACAAGTGTTCTCACTGGAGCTTTGTGATGAGAGTCAGTCAGCTCAATTAGAGCAAGGGTCAGGCACACGACACCAAGGACAACAGCTGACGGGAAATTACATCGTTTTGAAATCTGTTGAAATCTTCAAGGAGAGTAACTACTTGTTTGTGAAACAGGTGATCTGGCTCAGCCTCCTGCGTTCTTTTTGGATGGTAAAAAACCAAAGACTATCGATCACTTTTGCACTTCAGTTCTTTTCATGAGTAAATATGCCCATTTCCTCCAGCATTTCTTCATAGGTCTTGCATTCCAAACACATCTTATCTTTGTTCTCTGAACCTTCACCAGTTTGTCAATGTCTTCTGTGAACTGTGGTGCCCCAAACTGAATGCTCTGAACTGGCTGAGGCCTGATTAGAGTAGATCAGAAACCAAGTCTTCTGTTCCTTAAAACACCCCTAATTGCCAGAAGAGACTCTGAGAATCTTGAAGATGATACTTGTGGATTTGAGACTGGTGGGACTTGTGCCCCAGAGACCTCTTCAGGCACAGACAGGAATAACAGTGTAGACAAATAATCCCTGCAACTGGCTGGCCTTTGGATCAGCCAGGCCTAAGAAATACTAGAAACACTTCTTCTCCTGGTCAGGCATGCAATATAAATATATTCTGTTTGCTGCACTTTAGTCCTCAGCTTCCAATTGTTTAAGTCACTGATGGTCAGTGACCTCAGGGTCTCTGTGCTGGTGAACAACATTCATAACAAGAACTGAAATATTTTGTCTCAGTTGTCAATAAATTCCTGCACTATGAGGCTTCAGCCTGTCCCTGACACTTTTTAAGGCAACTCAAAATTGTACTTGACATTTCTGCAGTACTATCATATTTGTCACAAAGATTATAGTTTCCAAGCCCTTTCTGCCATCCTCCAGCTGGTGCTGGAATTACAACTGATCTCCAGATTACAGAGATCATTTCTCCTGGAGAACATGGCAGTTTCAGAGGGCAGACTCTATAGTATACCATAAATTCTAGGTGCAATCCCTCTCCAAATTCCCTACTCCACAGACACCGCCTCCAAATCTCCAGGAGTTTCCTCTGCCAGACTTGACAGCCTTTCTAGCTAGACTGGTAACCACTAGGAAGTTTCAAACCACTTTGCCTCCTTTAACTATGATTCCCCGCACCCCGTGTACACTGACTCATGGCGACCCTATGAATCACTGTCCTCCAAAATGTCCTATCTTTAACAGCCTCGCTCAGGTCTTGCAAACTGAGGGCTATGGCTTCCTTTATAGAGTCAATCCATCTCTTGTTGGGTCTTCCTCTTTTCCTGCTTTCAACTTTTCCTAGCATGATTGTCTTTACCAGTGACTCATCTTCTCATAATGTGACCAAAGTATGATAGCCTCAGTTTAGTCATTTTAGCTTCTAAGGTCAGTTCAGGCTTGATTTGATCTATAACCCACTGATTTGTTTTTGTTTTTTTGCAGTCCACAGTATCCGTAACACTCTCCTCCAATACCACATTTCAAAGGAATCTACTTTCTTCCTATCAATTTTCTTCATTGTCCAGCTTTCACACCCATACATAGTAGTAGGAATACGATGGCATGAATTATCTTGATCTTGGTTGCCAGTGACACATCCTTACACTTCAGAATCTTTTCTAGAATCTTTTCCTGTGTACACTGCTTTGCCTTAATTTAATGTCATGCCATGACCTCCAAATATTATTAACAATACTTAAAGGGGGGCAGCTGAATCCATTGGTTTTGAGACCAGTATAGGTTACTTCTACCAGCAAAAGATAGGTAAGCTGGGATAGTTTTCTGCAGTCCTCCCCTCCTGCTGCCACCCATTAAGTTACCAATAATGGTCTTGGGATGGGGGACCATCATGAACAACATGCAGGTGAAGTGGGGGTCTGCAGTTGGAGGGAGTAATCTCAAAATTGCCCTCCTTGCACTGGCAGAAGGCAAATTTTGGATTCAGGATAAAGAGTAGGGAGAGAAAAGACACTCAAAATGATGACTTAATCTGTCCAAAATCCCACAGGAAATCAGTGGACATTGCCACTAAACACATAATTCCCATGTCCACCTTAAATCCTACTCTCTTCTGAGCTTTTAAAGAGATAATATGTGTGCATATATGCTTATCCTAGGAAAATTATATTGTCTCAAGAATAAAATACTATCTTGAAATTTGGAGAAATGTGACTGCACTGAGATACGAATTTCAGAAAACATGTCCAGTTTAACCACAACAAATAAAGAATAACTTGATACTTGCTGATCATTTGGACACAACAGACAAGGTTTTTTTTTAAAAAAACAACAACATTATTTATAGAAGTATACCTAATACTTGGGTTTTTGTGCTTATTACTAAGGGTAAAGGTCAGAATGTCTTGTATGGATAGAACTGATTTGAGATTGAAATAGGAATGTTGGCACAGTTCAGATTACTGATATATTACTTCTGGATTGGAGACAGGCTGTAACCAGCCTTCCTCACTAGGTGGGGCTGCCACATTTCCGGTGGGGCTTGAAATAAATGAATAGAAAATCAGTGATTCCCTGATAGCCAAAAGAAACATGTATAATCCTCTTGTCAAGATCAAGAGTCTGTTTGTATTGTTTTTTCTATGAATCATTAGCACCAGAAATATGGTAGTTGAAGAAGTTATTTCCCCTTCTCTATGTTTATTCATATTCATAACAATTTTTAAGTTGAGAACATTTTACTTTCTTATAATGAACATGTTCCTTAAATTTGTTCATGTGTTAATTTTTTTCTATACTCTGTCTTCCTCCCCAGTGAGGACCCAAAACAGCTTTCATCATTGCCCCCAACAACCCTGTGAGGTAGGCTAGGCTGAGAGTATGTGACCGGCCGAAGGTCACTCAGCAAGCTCCCAAGGCAGAGTGGGAATTCAAACCCTCAAGGTATTCTTTGTCCCTTTTAAGAACCCTGCTTTATTCACAGAAGCTAAAGGGGGGATTTTTAGAAAAAGTTCAGTGTGATAAGCGGAATAGTGTTCTTAAGCCCATGGAAATCTCAGGTGGGCAGAGCAGTACAGAATAGATGGGTAGAACTTGGAGCACTGTTATAATGGGTGCTGTGGGTACCAGCCACCACTGATCTTTTTTTTTTAGCCTGAAATTTTCTGATTCTATAAATAAGCTGTTATTAAATATTAAATGGAAACTGTACTGTCATAAATGGGAAAGACTGCTTTTGGTACACCAAGTAGGGCTGTCAGGTCCCTCTTCATCACTGGTGGGAGGTTTTTGGGGTGGAGTCAGAGGAGGACGGGGTTTGGGGAGGGGAGGGTCTTCAATGCCATAGAGTCCAATTGCCAAAGTGGCCATTTTCTCCAGGTGATCTGATCTCTATTGGCTGGAGATCACTTGTAATAGCAGGAGATCTCCAGATAGTACCTGAAGGTTGAGCAACCCAATACAACACCTCTGTACCTATACCAAGGGTTAGAAAGAAAGTACAGAACAAGGCTACTAGCTGCACTTAACAACAATTATATTGGTAATAACAACCGCTACAAGACAATAGAATTACATAGTACAGTCACAATCACTCCACGGTTGAAGTCTGCAAGTGTAGAAAAATTTCAATATGCAGAAAAAATAAACTGGGAGATGATCATTTCAATTTCTTGAATTCTTCCTCAGTCCCGTTTAATCATCTATGTTCGTTATCATTCAAATAGCTTCAATTTTTCTTGTCAGTTTCATATATATCATAATCCCTTCATGGGATACAAATAGCAACTATATCTTCACGTTAATAATTCCAATAATAGGATATCCAGTTCACACAGTTGCTCAGACAGGTTCACAATTTACCGTTCCCTCACGGGATACAAGCTGTTTCATACATCTGGGCCAGGCCATTTTCCTTGCGCACAACTGCATTTGGGACAGGAAAGCCCCTAAAACATATCAGCTTTGCCCCTAGAAAATACCAAGCAGAATCAGCTGAAGTGTTCTTAGGCATAAGCCCTTTTGAAATGAACAAGCGCTACACTGGGACTAGTAAAAAAGAGACAACATAATTTACTTCTTGATAGCATCCTTATTGTAACACTGTGTTTATATATGTATCTATTGTATTGATCATGCTGCAATATACCAAAAGCAACTCTTATAACTAAGTTTGCTTTCTAACTTTAAAGACCAGCTTTGAATTTTGCCTACTTAAAACTTTCCTAATAAACTGCTGACCTTTCGGAAATATGTGGGATGTGCCAAAGGGTATGTGATTGCAGCCAAAATTGTTCAGTAAATTTTAATAAGAGGCAAAAGACCAATGTTTTATATAAACCTAGGGCAGGAAACTTTTATTCTGCATCTTATGATGATAGGTTTACATGTTCTAGAAAAGAAATCCCTCTCTCCTTTCCCCCTTTTTTCTTTGAACCAAAGAAATTATATCCTGGTCATTCTGTGCCTGGGCCATCCATAAGTTTTCAGTAATACACTTCAGGTGTTTCAGCACTGTTGACTGCTATATGTAGAGTTCCCAGGTTCCTCTTTGCCATCGGTGGGAGGTTTTTGGGGTGGAGCCTGAGGAGGGTGGGGTTTGGGGAGAGGAGGGACTTCAATGCCATAGAGTCCAGTTGCCAAAGCGGCCATTTACTCCAGGTGAATTGATCTCTATCGGCTGGAGATCAGTCGTAATAGCTGGAGATCTCCAGGTAATACCTGGAGGTTGGCAAGCCTAGCTATATGGTAGCCCTTTTACCAGTCTGTCTGGGGCTTGTATTTTAAGAAAGTTTTATCCCACATTTCTCCTCAATGGGGACCTGGAGCAGCTTACAACATTGTTCTCCTCTCCTCCATTTTATTCTCATGACAACAACCCTGTGAGGTAGCTTAGGATGAGAGAGAGAGAGACTTACTCAAGATCACTAAGTGAGCTTCCATGGCAGAGTGCTTGAGTTTGTCTCCACCAACAACACTACAGATTTGTGCAATAACATTTTCTTAGCATATGTAATTATATGTCCTGACCTGGATGTCCCAGACTAGCCTGAGCTCATTAAAATTTGGGAAGCTAAATAGGGTTTTCTAATACAAGTGAGGACTCATTACGGTTGCCAACCTCCAGGTAGTAGCTGGAGATATCCTGCTATTACAACTGATCTCCAGCCAATAGAGATCAGTTCACCTGGAGAAAATGGCTGCTTTGGCAATTGGACTCTATGGCATCGAAGTCCCTCCTCTCCCCAAACCCCACCTCCTCAGGCTCCGCCTCCAAAACCTCCTGCTGGTGGTGAAGAGGGACCTGGCAACCCTAGGACTCGTGGAGCCTATTAATAAATGATAGAATAAAAAGAGATGACAGTCAAGAATATTTTATGTACAATTTTCTTTCTTTCAATCCTTCCTTCCTCTGGATAGTTGAGATTTTTCATCTATTCTACCTCATGTAAGAAGAATTTTTATATACATACCTATATTTTTCAAGATAATGCTCATTAAGCAATGAGCGCCCTCCGAAAGTAGCCTCTCCCTTTTGGCTCAGGTTGATTATATAAGTCTTACAAGGGAACACTGACTCATTGTTTTCACGGGTTGATTTCTAGGGAGAGTTGATTTCACTGGAAAAAAAGGTCACTTGGAGATTTGGAGACTTGGCAAACTTGTGGCACTATTTGTTTCATATGTTTCAGGGTGTTTCATTAAAATTTACTGGGAGTTTCTCCTCTTTACTTTGTAGGAAAGTGGCAGATTTCGTTCATGCTCCTTTCAACTGCTACCACTGTCCTTTGACTTCATGGATCTTGTCTATGGCAGCTTTGTAAATGTTCCTCCCTCCCTCCTATTTCTTTGCTTCCCTCTCCAAATCCAGTCTTGGTACCCCAGCCTCTGCTTGCATTTAGCAAGCTGAGCTGTTGTGTTCCATGGTTTTGCTAGTTATTTAGTACAAACAAGGAGGTACAGAATGACTAACTAAATATCAGTGCAGGGAACAGCAGAGGGCAAACGGTGATTATGTGCTTTACTAGAAGTTGTGCTGTTGCTGAACTTCTTGATCTCTTTATGTGTGTGCTGCTTAAAAGCCTTCTCTGAAATTTTGCCCATAAACTCTTCAGATCAGTGAATCTTTGTCCAGTGCCAAGGAACTAATCAACTAACTGTCCAAACTGCATAATCATTTAGGGTGTATTATCTTCCATAGACTTGAGAGAAGAGCCAACCCACAGACCAAGGCCAGAGCTCAGACATTGTTTAGTCAGGCGGATTCATTTATAACCATGGGGATAACAGCTAACCCCTGACCCCAAAACATAAATAGGAAATACATTTGTATGTATTGTTATCTGGAATTTGGTTAATTTTTTTGATTAGGACTTGAACACATGAAGCTGCCTTATACTGAATCAGACCCTTGGTCCATCTAAGTCAGTATTGTCTAAGACCAGAAGTGGTTCTCCAGGGTCTCAGACAGAGGTCTTTCACATCACCTACTTGCCTGGTCCCTTTGTAACTGGAGATGCTGGGGATTGAACTTGGGACCTTCTGCATATCAAGCAGATGCTCTACCACTGAGCCACAGCCCCTACCCTACTTGTGTGAAAAAATGGTCTATAGAATATAACGCCCAATCTAAGAGAGTGGTTTGGGAAACTGGTTAATAAATCCACTACAAACCAGAGTGGTTTGTTGTAAAATAATAAAAACCATAGGCCCCATCCTCCAAACTCCAAGGAAATTTGTTTCCAGCTGTCTTTTCTACTAAAATGCTAGTCCTGAAAATGAAGTTTTCCCACAGAAGGAGCATGGTGCATTGTACAATTGCAGGTGTTACCTGGTGCTGTACTATTAATTTGTCTGTATAGTCAGAAACATCACAGGAAGGAAGGCACTATGTTATTCTATGTTAGGCATTAGAAATGCAGTCCTAAGCTGAATCACACCCTTCTAAGGCCACTGACTTTTTTTGTATTAGTGCTGAATATGTTGTACTCGTGTTGCCAAACTCCAGGTGAGACCTAGAGATCTCCCAGAATTATAACTGATCTCCACCCTACAGTTTCCCTGGAGAAAACTGCTGCTTTGGAGGTTGGACTCCATGGTACTATACCTCACTGAGGTCCCTCCCCTTCCCAACTTCCACCCTGCCAAGGTTCCACCCCCAAATTTCCAGGAATTCCAAACCCGGAGTTTGTGAACCTATTTTGTATGCTACTCATTTCCTTTCTGAGGAGGAGGAGGAGGAGAAGGAGAAGAAGAAGAGTTGGTTTTTATAGGCCGACTTTCTCTACCACTTAAGGAAGAATTAAACCTGCTTACAATCACTTCCCCTTCCCCTCCTCACAACAGACACCCTGAGAGGTAGGTGAGGCTAAGAGAGCTCGAAGAGAATTGTGACTAGCCCAAGGTCACCCAGCTGGCTTCATGTGGAGGAGTGAGGAACCCAACCCGGTTCACCAGATTAGAGTCCACCACTCCTAACCACCGCTCTTAACCACTACACCACACTGGACATACTCTTGTTTAAAGTATATCCTGCATTTAGAAAACAGGGACTTCCAGCCTTCTTCCTGCAAGCATGGGGTCATGCTTACAACACCTCAATTCTCATACTAAAGATTATTTCTTCAGCCCTTTCCCACCTAACAATTACATGTTGCTGAAGGCTCCACCCCATTTTCTACATGCTGTGCTCTTCAGTAGCCCTCCTTCCACTCATTTGAAAGCCAGAACAATGCTTACATTAATAATATACTAATATTACATAATCACCCTAAAATAGGCTATCCACAGTTCCAACTATTCCACAGCAGCTGCTACGTGTGAAATGGCAAGCCATTTGTGCTCTACATTGTGTCCATGTGCAAATATCTGCATGGATGTGCTCTAGAGAGAATGCAGATGATTTATACTGTAGTCCTAAACAGAGTTGCACCCTTCAAAGCCCACGGACTTCAGTAGATTTAGAAGGGTGTAACTGATTAGGATTGGCACTCTCCAGGAACTTACTCTAGAACAGTTTAATGTCCCCAGCAAGGAAAACCGACAAAATAGGCTTAATTCACAGTGGGTAGCCGTGTTAGTCTGTCTGCAGTAGTAGAAAAGGGCAAGAGTCCAGCAGCACCTTAAAGACTAACAAAAATATTTTCTGGCAGGGTATGAGCTTTCGTGAGCCACAGCTCACTTCTTCAGATACAGCTAGAATGTGAATCTATCTGTTTTTAAGTAGAGGAGAGTGAATTCAGACAAGCATTAGTATGTAAATGTTAACAGTATGTAAATGTGAATAGCAGGTGTGATGGGATTAGGTGTGGTCTGCAGAAGAGCCTGTGATGTCCAGGGGAGAGATGGGTGTGGAGAAATCAGCATTGGTAGTGAGCCATGAATGCAAGGTCTTTATTCAGCCCAGGTAAATGCATTGTCTTTAGTTTGAATATCAACTGTAATTCAGCAGTTTCTCTTTCCAGTCTCCCTTTGAAATTCATTTGTAAGAGAACTGCTACTCTTAAATCTGCAACAGAATGTCCTGGAAGGTTGAAATGTTCTCCCACTGGTTTTTGAATATTGTGGTTTCTGATGTCAGACTTATGTCCATTTAATCTTTGTCTAAGAGACTGACCTGTTTGTCCAATGTAGATTGTGGAAGGGCATTGCTGGCATGTGATGGCATAAATCACATTAGAAGATGAGCAGGAGTATGAACCTGAGATAGTATGGCTGACATTGGTGGGTCCAGAGATGATGTTCCTAGAATCTATATGAGGGCAAAGTTGGCACCTTGGTTTGTTGCAGGCCTTGGTGCCAGAGTCCATGTTCCTGTTAAGTATTTAATCATCATGGGTGAGAAGTTGTTTTAGGTTAGCTGGCTGTCTGTAAGCAAGAAAGGGACGCCCCCCCCCCAGTGCTTCAGCGAGGGAAGTGTCACAATCCAGCATTGGTTGTAGGTCCTTAATAATACATTGGACTGGTTTTAGTTGGGAGCTATAAGTGACAACCAGAGGTGTTCTGTTGTCATTCTCTCTGGGCTTATCTTGTAGTAAGTTGTGCCTGGGTATCATTCTGGCCTTCTCAATCATCTTTCTCACCATATCAGCAGGATATCGTAGCTGCAAAAATGTTTGCTGTAGGTCTCTCAAGTGTCTATCTCTGTCTGAAGGATTGGAGCAGATGCGACTATAGCGTAGGGCTTGGCTATAGACAATGGATTGTCTGATATGGTTGGGGTGGTGGCTGGACGCATGTAGATACGTTTGCCGATTCGTCGGTTTCTGGTACAATGTGGTGCTTGTGTGTCCCCCGTGGATCCGTACTGTGGTGTCTAGGAAGTTGATTTCTTGTTCGGAGTAATTCAGTTAGATTGATGGTGGGGTGGAAGTTGTTGAAAGCCTGGTGAAATCTTTCAAGGGCTTCTTTGCCATGAGTCCAGACAAAGAAAATGTCATCAATGAATCTCAAGTAAAGGAGAGGTGCCAGTGGGTATGAGTTCAGAAAACGTTGTTCTAGATCTACCATGAAAATGTTGGCATATTGTGGAGCCATGTGAGTGCCCATGGCAGTGCCATTGATTTGAAGGTATAAGTCCTTACCAAACTGAAAGTAGTTGTGAGTGAGAACAAACCTGCAGAGTTGTGTAGCCAGATCTGCACTGTTGTTGTCAGGGATGGTATTTCTAATGGCTTGTAGCCCATCGTCATGGGGGATTGTTGGTGTATAGAGACTCCACATCCATGGTGACTAGAATGCTGTTTTCTGGGAGGCGGTTGATGGACTGTAGTTTCCTTAGGAAGTCTGTGGTGTCTCGGACATAGCTGGGGGTATTAATGACGTATGGTCTCAGAAGGGAGTCCATATATCCTGATACTCCTACGGTGATGGTTCCAATGCTCGAAACAATGGGGAATCCAGGGTTCCCAGGTTTATGTATCTTAGGCAGGAGGTAGAAATAGGCTTAGTGTTTTATCAGGAACAAATGCCGCAAAATAGTATTCCGCAAACAGAGACAGTGAGATTGTAGGCATTCAGAGGGTCTTCTACTCACACTGTAACATAGTGCAGTCTTAATAGAGCTGTAACATGAGATTACAGTATATGTATAATTTAGCTACATGTTCTCTGGATTGCAGACTCAGAATCTTGTGTTACCACGCTGCAATCGGGATTCACATAGTAGATCTACTTTGCATTTTCTCAAGCAAAGCCATCTGATTCTCCATCGACACAAGCCAGACCCCCCCCTCCACCCTCAACTGGCGCCAAAAAGACAATAAAGCTACCCTGTCAAATAACATGGGAAAACCCATGACTCAAGTCCCAGCATTATGGTAACCTTTTGGAAATTCTTTCAATGATAGGAGATGCCATTTCCACATTGGCTCTTCCTGTCATTTGACCTCTGGCTTCGTTCCCCCCTTTTCTTTCCCAAGGACAGGCATATATGAAAATATCTGCTTTAAAAGTGCTTGCTTGGCTCTCAACGTGTATCTTGACTGGAAACACTCAGCAGCATCTCCACAACTAGACAGAAACTCACACAGAATAGTAATTGTCTTCCTGTAGCTGCTCCCTCCTCCCTGTTCTTCCAGAGAGCCTTTGTTATCAAGGACAAGCAAAATGTACTCCTTTCAAACAGCACATTGGAAAGGCCTGTGGTAGCTTCCATGATTAGGCTTGCCAACTGCCAGGTAGTAGCAGGAGATCTCCTGCTAATTCAACTGATCTCCAGCCGATAGAGATCAGATCACCTGGAGAAAAATGGCCGCTTTGGCAATTGAACTCTATGGAATTGAAGTCTCTCCCCTCCCCAAACCCCGCCCTCTTCAGGCTCTGCCCCCAAAATCTCCTGCCGGTGGCGAAGAGGGACCTGGCAACCCTATCCATGAAAAAACAGTGCAAGGCACCGATCCTATTCATTTGTGGAAATAACTTTCCACTCAATCAGAAAAGAGCTGGCCAACTCAGCCAGTGTTTATAATAAAGATAATTTAGGGAAAGAAAACCAACCTTGGTATCCAGACTCATTCCCCTTGGACCCCTCATTATAAGGAATGAAGCAAGTCTTCTTTCATTGCCAGAAAATCACAGGGTATAATTCTGCTCTTTTTGGCTTGATTTAAATGTGATGCTGGAAAGGCAAAACTGCAAAAGCTCTGTTCTGTGAGACTTGGCATTCACCCCCCATCTCGTTTAAACTGGGCTGCTACTAGAGATGCCAGCCTCCAGGTGGGACCTGGTGATCCTCAAGAATTACAGCTCATCCCTTGGAGAAAAATGGATGCTTTGGAGGGTAGACTCTATTGCATTGTACCCACTGAAGTCCCTGTCCTCCCCAGGCCCCATCTCCAAATCTCCAGGAGTTTCCCATCTTGGATCTGGCAACCCTAACTCCCCATCTCCTGCCAGTGGCCAGGGGAGATCTGGCAATACTAGATGCTTCCCATGCAATGTGGATGGGACCTTTGTTGAGGATTAAGACCTGTATCAGTGTGGGGCAGACATCTTGTGGTGCCTTTCTTTTTGTGAATATGCCAGCATAAGTTAAAAGGCAGCTCTGGGCTTAAAGATTTACCAAGTTCCTCTCACATTTTGAAAGTTTTCCAAACATGCTAAGCCACAATCTGTCAGAAATTCATTGCAGCATCCATGAGGCCAATCATCTTCCTTCTCTCCCTGTATCCACACTCAACAATTGATATGAATCACCCCTTTATTATTTTCATTTGCCTTCTCTGCTCGGATGATGTTGATTCTTATGCCATCAACTTATAATTGTTAACCATTAGACAAGAGACAACCAACTGCATGGCAGGTATTCACACATACTGTTCGGGCACACCTTGCATCCGATCTGGTTTAAAAATCTGGTGCTCATCTGAGTCAATTGACTGGTTGCAGGTAGAGATGAACAGGGAGATTCTGTCTCTGGGAAGCAGATTGTTGTAAAATCAGTGTGTTGGGGGAGTGATTAGAAATACCACCTCTTCTACAATGTGCAATTTCCCAGGTCTACCCTCTCCTTGCATACTGCAGTCCTGATCAGAATCAGGCTTCCGCACACCTGGAAACTAAGCTCCCAGTGGGGAATGATCCTTGTGAATGACCTGAACCCACCACAAAGACTGTGCCACATGCAGTTAGACCCCTGGTTTACTGCTGCCTCTGCAAAAGAGACTTATTAACAAGAAATATAGAACATTCAAGATGATTAACAGCTAACTATTTATGTGCGGGTATCTGCACAGTGTGTTTGCCTGGGGGGAAACTGCCTTGTAGGAGAAAAAAAATGCATAAATTTCAGGTTTCTGAAAGCTTGAAAGTCACCTGTTTCCCCCCATAAAAACCCTAGACAATACAGCAGTTATAAATGAGAATGCTGAGAATATTAGGGAATACACATCTGAATTTTTGCAGGCAAATTAGGAGGATCTTTTTAGTTTCCTCTCACCCTGAATTCATTTTCATCTCACTATGCATGCACCATGCATGGCAGAAAATGCAAAAATTAAGCAAATAAAAATTAGTTTGAAAGGTATAACAGGGTTTTTTAAAAATATATTTTATATTGTTTTTGCAGAAACTAACTCAGCCACAGTTGATCAAAAATGAATGATGTCTAGCAGTCTCAGTTCCTGAGTTTGGAACAAGTAGGTCTTTACTTTCATGTTTTATACCAGGTGGCCCATCTTAAGCAGCCTGGGGTATCCCCTTTTCTCAAGAAGCCTCGAGTCACTTCCTAGCCTATGTTCACTGGATTTGCTCAATTCATATTTAGATAGGATAAGAGCTGCTGAGAAGCCACTGTCTCCTTCACTGGGACATCCGGTTATCAAACAGGCAGGATTGTCGACATTCTAGGAGAGTGCAGCAAGGGAAAAGTCAACAAAGGACAGACCTTGACTCCTTCATGCTGGCCAACCGCATAACTAGCCAAGAGAGCCAAAGGAGGCATGAGAAAATGGAGTAATTCAGGCATCCGCAGTGATACCTCTGAGCCATTTTTACCATTACTAAACAGACATTCCAGCTCTATTGTTACTGTCTCCACCAAAGGAAAACGTTTTTTTAATGAACGGAGTTGAAAAAGTACAAATAGGTTGGCACCCAGAAACAGCAAAATGGAACATTCCTTGCTTGTCTGCACAGGCACTTCCTAGGCTCCAGAGTGGGAGAAGTGGGAAAGAACGTACAGATGTTGTGATGCTGGAGAACTCAATGCTGGCATGGCTCTTGCTTGCACGTAAATAACACACATCATCCCACCAGCACCACAGGAACCAGATACACAGTACGGCATCACTGCTGTAGACCCTGACCACCAAAAACAACCTGTGCAGACAAGACCCCTCGAAGCACAATGGCAGTTGCTCAAGGCTGCAAATGTACAAGCTTGGAAGCTGTCCCAGTACTTTCAGGGACATAAAATAACAGAAAGGCACAATTTTGTTCATAATTGTTTTTAGCTAATCTGCTTCCACCCACAGTAGCGAAGGTTCGAAAAGGTCACCATCTCTCCTGGGAGCTCGGTGAATTTCTTATTTTCTATACAGGGTGGGGGAAGTATGCTGTACATTATTTCCCCCTCTTTGTTTTGTTGTTTTGAACTCACCAAAGAAAATCCACAAATGTTCTAAAAAAGTAGATGTGCTGGTATCGAAACAGTGAGATATGCAATGCTAGGCTGGAACTTTAAGTGTTTTAGTATTAGAAAGTGAGATTCAGATAGTTGGGAAAGGCAAACAATCTAATTAAAACATCGTACTTCAGTGTGATGTGGGCACCGATGGATGTACACATGCACTCAGTGAACTACCCTGGCATTTACCTTGGATTTTTGGAAGCAATACGAAACGTGGCTTCAATATTTTTTAACAGAAAATAGAAAATTAGAGTAGATGCAGGGGACTATGGCAGAAGAAACTGCACTTCCTGAAATTCTCTCTTTTGTTTGACCGTTAAAGGCTCAAGAATCCTGTCAGGTACTGAATCTGGCAAACCTACCTATTATTTTATTTATTCATGTATTTGTTTTCATTTATAATTCACATTGCTCACTTCCTCAAGGCAGATTATAAGTGTGATAGAGCTATTCAGTCGATCAGCATTCTGGTCACAAAATATGATAAAACAGAGTTTCATTTACCTGTAACTGTTGTTCATCTGGTGGATCTTCTATGCAGTAACACATTGGGACTGTGCAGGCGCAGGCCAGCCACGGATAAAATTTGTCAGCTTCTAGCAAAATCGAAAGTGAGAGTGCTCCCCCTCCCCTCGGGGCATGCAGCCTTCCCGCCCAGCGGTCACATGACCCAGGGGGAGGGAGCACTCTCCCCTCCAGTTCTCCAACCTGCAACCACGGAACCAATAACCACATGATTGCGGAGAGGTCCCACAGCGGGGAAGGAAGGAGGGATGTGTTACTGCATAGAAGATCCACCAGATGAACAACAGTTACAGGTAAGTGAAACTCTGTTTTCATCTGCGTGGCTTCTATGCAGTCCCACATTGGGAGAGTAGCAAGCTCGGTTCCCCGGATGGTGGGTGTGGGACCCATGACGGCAAGACGGCATGTCCCACTACTGCCTCTCTAGAAGAATCCACGTCGACCTCATAGTGCGTCATGATGTCGCCGCTCGACAGATGTCTCGGAGGTCAATTTTAGACGAACAGGTGACGGAGGCAGCATAAGCCCTTGTGGAGTGCACCTTGATCATGTCTGGGCAATCCACATGTGCTCTCTCATAAGACAGTCTAATGG
The DNA here is from genome assembly GCF_029931775.1 of Euleptes europaea. NCBI lineage: Eukaryota > Metazoa > Chordata > Lepidosauria > Squamata > Sphaerodactylidae > Euleptes > Euleptes europaea. Next base: position 45,218,608 of record NC_079316.1, read on the forward strand.
CTGAGGCAATCCACCTGGACAGGGTCTGCTGGGAAGCTCGGTGCCCCCTACGGCGGTCACTACAGCAATAACATATTAATGTTTCCCCTGCAAACAAGGTTCTTTGTAATAGAGCCCCCTCCGTATCGGAAGAAGGGGTCGGCAATGACACAGGTAAGACGAGACCTTGTGTGGGAAAGAAAGCTTGGGTTTCAACACCACTTGATCAGCGTGAAACTTAGTAAAAAGTGAGGAACGGCAAGAGCCGCTAAATCTCTAACACGACTGGCCAAGGTGATTGTGACCAGACAGGCAGTCTCAAGGATAGCAAAGAGAGGCCCCCGGTGGCCAAAGGCTCAAAAGGTGTTTTATGAGTTGGGACAACATGAAGGGAAAGCCCCACTGAGGAACAGGTGGAGATACCCGGGGATAGTGGTTGATTATGTCCTCCTACAAAAAACCTCTGTGAGTCTGGGTGTGAAAAAACACAGAAAGAGAGTCCAACTCAGCGTGAAGGGCCGAACAGTAGTTGAGGGATTGGATAGTCCAGCATCATTAAACATACGAGGTAGTAAAAAATTGATGACAGGAGAGAAGCAGCTCTGGACAAACCATTGTCAGCAGCCCACAGGGAAAAACGTTTCCGCTCGGCCTCAAGAAAAATGTCTCGTGGACAACTAAATGGGGTGCAGCGGCACCTGAGCCACCCCATCTGACCATAGATTACATAGAATTCTCCATGCTGCCAGCTTGATTCTGGAAGGAATGTGAGAAATATCTTGGGGAGGGACAGTACTCCCTTAAGTCAGGGGCATTAGAATCATGAACTGAGATCTCCTGGGCCGAATGGTGCTACCAGGATGCCACTTGTCCTGTCCGCCCAGATCTTGGCCAGAACCTTGCACAGCAAGGGGAAGGGGGGGAAACCCACAAAGTCATTTGGAATACATCCCCCATGGAGCCTGGGCTCACCCCCGCTCTGGAGCACAATTGAGGACATGCTGAATTGTGCTAAGTCACAAGAGAAACATTTGCGGGGTGCCCCAGCTTAGGAAGAGATAACGGAGACAACGTGAGTCTACAGAGAGTCTGTGACAATCGCCAGGATGATAACTTACGAAGTCTACAAGAATGTTACTTGTGCCTGCAATGTGAATGGCAGTGACAGTGGAGCCATGTGTTATGGCCAGTCCGAGACTGCATGGCTTATGCGCATAGCAAATGGATCTTGTGCCACCCTGTTTGTGCTGGGCAATGCTGTCCATTGTGACCTGAACATGTCAATCCTCGAGGACCCTTGCAAGGAACAGAGAGCAAGCCTAATAGAATGAAGCTCAAGAAAGTTAATGTGCAGGGTAGACACTTGAACAGGCCATACACCATGGGCCGTTCAATGAGCTCCCCGTCCTGATAAGGAGTCGTCAGGAACAAATGAGCCTGTGGAACAGGTGTTTGAGAGGCAACACCGGCCAAGAGGACCACCAGTCCAACGAGGCAATCACCGATGTAGGGATCGACAGCTTTTTGTATTAATGGTCAATGTTCGGCTGGAATGCTGTCAGAAAAACTAAGCTTGCAAGGGAAGCATTCGCAAACGAGCAAAGGCAACAACTGCAGTGGAGTCTCAAGTAGTGAATTTTAGGGGTCATTTGGAACCTTTTCTAGAACAGGTTAACTAACTTTCAATGAGCGTATTCCCTGTATTGGAAGATAAGCTCTAGCTGTGGCCAAGTGCAGGTGGGTACCACAAATCTATGGCATTAGAATAGGTCAATGGAGACTTTATAGTTGACCAGGAGGCCCAGATCAATTAGGACGGAGAATAAAACTTCCACCTGACTAGCAAAGGCAAGCTCTGAGTAACCGGCCATTGGCCAGTCATCTAAGTATGGAAATTGACACAGCCCTGCAGGGCCCGGTGTGTAACTCCCAAAGATAAGCACTTCTTGAAGGCGTGAGGTGCCGTAGCACTACCAAGGGCGAACTGCATATCCATAGTGCTTACCTTTGCAAAGAAAATGCAATAGTGTCCGCAGTCTTTGTGGATTGCAATGTGCAATATGCATCACACCAGCCCAACGGCAAACCGCTTCTGCTCATCTGAGAGTGGCAGGACCTTGGGTATTTAACATATGAGCAACATATAAGTTTGTGGATCTCGACAGCGTTGTCAATTCCCCCAGGTCTAGAGAGGGGCGCTCCCCCTGTTTTTGCTAACTAGGTAGAGACGGGAATAATACCCGTAGTCCCAATCCTCGGAGGGGACCTCCCAGACGGCCTCTTTCCCCAGAAGTTCCTGAACCTCCTGTAGGGGTTGGGCAGGAGCCGGCAATGTAGTGCAAACCGGAATAGGTAGGGAAGCAGCGTCTCGAGCTCAACAAAGCATCTATGCTTTACTATCTTGAGAACCCAATTATCATCAGTGATGGACATCATATACTGTAACGACGAGACCATTGGACTGTGAAACGCACTTGAGCATCTAATTACGCCTGCTTAGGTTTGTAGGGCGGTTGAGAGATGGGCTAGGACCTTTCCTGGGTTTGTGTGTTGTGTTAAGTGCCGTCAAGTCGCTTCCGACTCATGGCGACCCTATGAATGAAAGTCCTCCAAAATGTCCTATCTTTGACAGCCTTGCTCAGATCTTGCAAATTGAAGGCTGTGGCTTCCTTTATTGAGTCAATCCATCTCTTGTTGGGTCTTCCTCTTTTCCTGCTGCCCTCTACTTTTCCTAACATGACGGTCTTTTCCAGTGACTCTTGTCGCCTCATGACATGACCAAAATACGACAGCCTCAGTTTAGTCATTTTAGCTTCTAGGGTCAGTTCAGGCTTGATTTGATCTATAACCCACTGATTTGTTTTTTTGGAAGTCCACGGAATCCGTAACACTCTCCTCCAACACCACATTTCAAAGGAATCTATTTTCTTCCTATCAGCTTTCTTCACTGTCCAGCTTTCACACCCATACATAGTAATAGGGAATATGATGGCATGAATTAATCTAGTCTTGGTGGCCAGAGTCACATCCTTACACTTCAAAATATTTTCTAGCTCCTTCATGGCTGTTCTTCCCAGTCTCAATCTCCTTCTAATTTCTTGGCTGCAGTCTCCCTTTTGGTTGATGGTGGAGTCAAGGAATAGAAAGTCTTGAACAATTTCAATTTCCTCATTGTCAACCTTAAAGTTGTGTAATTCTCCTGTAGTCATTACTTTTGTTTTCTTGATGTTCAGCTGTAGTCCTGCTTTGGCACTTTCTCTTTTAACTTTCAGCAATAGTTGTTTCAAATCTTCACTATTTTCTGCCAATAATGTAGTGTCATCAGCATATCTCAAATTATTAATGTTCCTGGGTTTAGGTGCGCCCAAAAGCTTCCTCTCCTACTGGGTGGAAATGAGATTGGAGGGGAAAGGTACCTTGGTACCTGTATAGGCGGGATGGTTGAGACTGGCTGCCAAAGTATCTTGGCTATAAGCTGGCACAGTGGGGGCGATGCCCAAGGACTTAGCGGTTATCCTTCATGAGACGATCAAGAAGGCATCGTTTAATCGCTGAAGAGCGAGGTGCCCTCAAAGGGTGGGTTCCCAATTTGTGACGGAGGTCCCCTCAAGGGCAAGGTCCTAGATACACGACCAAGTGTCATACGGAGGGTTGGACTAGCTAAGTCATGCATGCCTCCGAAGGACTATGGACGAGGCCATGACATTGCTGGAAGGGTCTGCAACGTGACGCGCTGCAATAAACTGCTGTCTGTTGAGGGTCATGTTTATGCTCTGAGCAGTTTAGTCTGACGGGCATTGATCCTCTGGTAGGATACTAATTTGGGATGAATTCCATCCCAGAAGGCATAATAATATCTGGCCATGATTACCATGAAATAGAAATGTGAAGGCCAATGGCACTGGAAGTATAGACTTTCCTGGGTAAGGCATCCAGCCTGCGTCCCTCCCGGTTTAGGGGCAAGGAAAGTGAACACGAACCATATTTGCCTGACAGGGCTTCGACCACCATAGAATTCGGGACAGGCTATTGGTACGGAAATCAGTGTCCTCACGTCGGATCTTGTAAAGATTCTCAACTCTTTTGGTGAAGAAGGAATGAAAGATTGGCTTGGTCCGATTAGAATTGACGACCTCCAAATGCTTGTAATCATTGGAAGGGCCGCAGGACCTGCCTCTGAGGAATGCAATATACCCATGATGGTCGTCATCTGAGACGTCAGGGAGGGAATATATTTTAGAACCTTAGCCAGATGGATCAATTCTACATATAATCTCACATCCCCAGAGGGGATGTGATTTAGTATCCCCTGCAATGTCCCCAGGTGAGGGAGTTTGAGTGGTAAACAGCCCCTTGTGATGAGTTTTATACCTGGAAGTGCCGCATCGCAATGGGCCTTTTACCACTCAAACTCCCACTCTGAGTGGTAAAGTCCCCTTGCGATGCAGCACTTCCGGGTGTAAACCAGAAGTGATGCAGCACTTCGGGCGCGCGTGACCCCCCCCCATGCCAAAAACCTCCCGCCGAAGGAGAAGGGGGACCTGGTAAGCCTAACAGCATTTGAATCTAACAGCAAAGATTCCTAGTAAAACAACATAATGCAGTAGGGCTGGGGTTGAAGAAGTCAAAGAAAAAAAAGAGCTGATTTTGCCGAGTTATGACTCATACGGGACCCTGAGGCTTTTCACGTCATTGATAACAGCTTCACCATTGCTCCTGTTCTCTATGTAGTCATTGACTCATGAAGATCCTTATGTTTGCAGATATTTCCATAAGTAGGCTTGTGCGGTGGCTTGCCCACACTTCTCAGGAAAGTCCCCTGAGCCCCTGGACAGACGTCAGAAGCTAACTGGCTGTCAAACAATGGTGATTGAAACTTGGACCATTATAGACTTGCCATTTGACGATAGGGGAGCAATTCTCTCACTTCCACTAAATGAGAACAGACACATCATAGGAAGCAGAGCTGCTCTGGGTACATGTGTAGGCAAAGGTGGCAGGATGGAAGGCAAAACATGACAACTTTATGGACTTTGTAAAATGGAAAGCATTCCTCCCATTGTCCAGAGAGAATCCAGAAAGAAAAGATTTACATTCTTACCTGAAGCGCGCAGTCAGTCTTCTGTGAAGTATCTCTGGGCCCCAGTTGAGCATAAAACCAATTTGCTCTAGCATTTCCTTCAGTTGCCTTTGTTCAGATTTAATTTTTCAATATGTGGCAAACATAAAACACATGGACCATTCATATGATTGGGCTGCTCTGTTTATGAAATGTGGCTAATGACTTGCTAAGATTAATTATATTAACCTGTAGAAGAACACAATTATTGTAAATGGTCTTAATTCTTTCGAATCTTTCCTTAATCACATCAGTGAAAGATAATGCACACACGTGGACGTGAAACATTTTCATGGGATAAGAGGAGAATGTCAGAGGAAACTGACTGTTCCAGTTTGCTTGCCCTTCGTCAGCCTGCAAGCCCAGGCTCTCAAGGGCTGGCTCCTGCACACTGCTTTATGCAGCCAGAGTTCCATGGCAGCAGGAAGCCCATGCACACATGAAGCCATCAGTCTGTGTGGCCTTCTATGCACAACTGGGGCTCTCCTTGGTCTTCAGGAATGCATTCCTGCTTTCCCTCGGTGCATGTTTGAAGTCAACAAGTGCACAAGTTCCACCCTCACTTTACTAATTGGAGGGGGAGGTAGGGTTGCCAACCTCCAGGTACTATCTGGAGAACTCCTGCTATTACAACTTGATCTCCAGCCGATAGAGATCAGTTCATCTGGAGAAAATGGCAGCTTTGGTCCCTGCCTTCCCCAAAACCCGCCCTCCTCAGGCTCCAGAAACCTCCCGCTGGTGGTGAAAAGGGACTGGGCAACTCTAGTGGGAGGCAATATAAAAACCTGGCATCTTTTGGTTGTGCTCCAGCTTAATAAAGAAAATGGATGGTCAAATACAAAGCGGGGTGGGGAGAACAATACTATGGATCTTCAATGCATATTTGGACTCTCAGGTCAGAAAGTGACTCCACCCCTGCTGTTGCTCCTGCAGACACGGCTAACTACCAAGTTTGCAAATTTGGGTGCCGGGAGGCCCATTTTGAGTTATTGTTTATACAGAAAACCCTCTCCTCGCCCAGCTGCCTGCTCCTGTAGTGCTAAGAGACTATTTTCTGATCCCATTGCCCCCACCGATTTATCATTCGATCTCAGATGGTTACACTTCCTCTGGTCAGTACAATCTACCAATTCAAGCCCCCTCATAAATCTTTAATCTGCGTGTACACTTGTGTGTGCTCTCATCTATGTGCGCACATGCATATCAATTGCACAATGGAAGCAAAGCTCATATAAAGGGTGGAGATGGGCGGGAGGAATGTTTGCTAATTGGGTGACCTCAGCTTATGGTTCAATGAACAAGTAGCATAGGAGCTTTTTCAAGCCTCTCTTCATCCAATGTGTAGAGAGCAAACCAGTCTTTCCAGCAGACCATTGAGAACTGGCATCATATATTCCAGTTCAGTCCATGCTATGCCAGCAATTTCCTGACCAGGAGTTGAGATTCACAAGAGTACTGTATAAGGAGGGTATCAGGTTGCCAACCCAGCAATAATAGGATACATAGAAGAAGAAAAGTTGATTTTTATATGCCGACTTTCCCTATCACTTAAGGAAGAATCAAGCCAGCTTACAATCACCTTCCCTTCCCCTCCCCACAACAGACACCCTGTGAGGTAGGTGAGGCTGAGAGAGTGTGACTAGCCCAAGGTCACCCAGCAGGCTTCATGTGTAGGAGTGGAGAAACCAACCTGGTTCACCAGATTAGCCTCTACCACTCATGTAGAGGAGTGGGGAACCAAACCCAGTTCTCCAGATCAGAGTCCACTGCTCCAAACCACCGCTCTTAACCACTATACCATGCTGGCTGGTGTAGCAGAAGGGGACCGTGGAATTTCTGGTTCAGGTCATGGATCTGACACTGTCAGTCTCCAAACCAAGACAAAAACAATTATATTGGTGGGTTTCTTCCATGTACCTTTCAAATGGCAGTATAAGAGTGCAAATACCTACTTCTGGCAGATCAGACTAGACTAGCTCAAACCTGGCGGCACCTGGCAGGCTGGTCAGGCACAGCAACTAGGCCTGGTCTATTTAATACACAGGCAGCAGCATTAGAGTAGGACTGTGTAACTTCAGGTAAGGTCTATCACATTTTAATGTATCCCATGAGATCTTGTCTGGGCACTGCATTCAGCATTTCAGGACCTTCTTTGGTACTTCTTTCAGAAGTGAGGTTGGTGGTCACAAAGGGGGTAGCTCCTGCTCCTTGTGCAGACCATTAGATCATAAAAGGAAGGCTATCCCAAGCTGCCTTTTTGGTATCCCACCCCACCCACTGTGAATGGGCTCCACTGATGTAGCTGGGGAACTGGTGTGACATTTATTTGAACAGCTCGGTTTACTCCCGGAGGGTATCTTTTCCCCCCTGCATTCCATTGCTCAAAGCAGGTGATGAGCTTCTTCTCTTTTTTTTTTAACTCCTTCTGAACCGGTTTAAAGCCGGAAATGGAGTATGGCATAAAGGAATTAGTATAGTTATGGCAATTTGGAGAGACAATGGGATTTTTAGGAGTCTTTATAACTGAGAATAATCAGCACTGAGACAGGGAGGGGTGTCGGATCTATAAAATCATATCATAATCTGACCTAGAATAGACTAGGCTAAAATACATAGGAGTCCAGCAGCTCATGCTGAAATAAAATGTTAGTCTTTAAGGTGCTATTGAACTTCTGTGTGACTTTGCTACAATGGACTAATATGGCCACTCCTCTTGGAATTGTTAGGCTAAAACAGCACATTTAACATTTGTCTTTTAGGATGAGACTCATGGCCTAACTTTTAGTTTTGTTTGTTGAGAGTTACGGGTTTTTTATTTTTTGGGGGAAATTCCACATCAAAATTAAAGTGTTTGAAAGCACAGGTACATCATGTGTCCATTCAGATCATAAAAAGATGGACATTTCTCAACCTGCCCCCAATTATATGTTGTTTGTGGTGATCAAAATTGTATTTTATCTCACTTACCTTGTCAGGTAGCAGAGACATTGTTTTCAGAGACTCAGAAGCATAGCTGCACATGGGCTGCTCACAGATGACTACTGGACCCCTGGAATGGGGCAAATGGTTTCATGATCTAGCTGTAAACAGTGCAGGCTATTCCTTGTGAATACACATAGATTCAATTCCGCTTGGACAATATTTTCTTTTAAGTTTTGGTTCGCTTTTAACTTTTAGCCAAAAATGCACCATCCCTATAGAAGTAGACCTGCCACCATCCTAGAGACAATGTTTTTAAGAATGTAATTTTGTACAAATTCAAAATCTGGCAACATTTTAGAACTTGACCTTCTGATTTTCACATGTATCTTCAGATTTTGATCTTAAAATTCAACTTTGATGGACACTTTACAAAATTTTACTATTGAGACTCACTTATGTGATTCAAGGTAATAACCACTGTAAGCATAACCTTGTTATTCAATCATTTTATATCTTTAAAACACACACATCTCCTCATTGGTATCTATTATTAGGTAATCCCATGTGAGTAATGGTAAAGAGATGGTCTCCAGCTTTATTGGGGCAGATGGAAAACTAGAAGCAGGCATGCAAGACCCATCTTTAAAAGGCAGCATGACTTTTCTTAGGAAAGCTGAATTAGATTTAGGAAAACTGGATTAGATTTAGATGAAGGTGGAGTGAAAATTGGAGGAACATTAACAATTTGAGATATACTACATTACTGGCAGAAAATAGGAAAGACTTGAAACTACTACAGCTGAAAGTTAAAAGAGAAAGTGCCAAAGCAGGACTAGAGCTGAACATCAAGAACACAAAAGTAATGACTACAGGAGAATTACAGAACTTTAAGGATGATAATGAGGAAATTGAAATTGTTGAAGACTTTCTATTCCTTGGCTCCATCATCAACCAAAAGGGAGAATGCAGCCAAGAAATCAGAAGGAGATTGAGACTGGGAAGGGCAGCCATGAAGGAGCTAGAAAAGATTCTGAAGTATAAGGATGCGTCACTGGCCACCAAGATTAAGTTAATTCATGCCATCGTATTCCCTATTACTATGTATGGGTGTGAAAGCTGGAACTGAAGAAAGCTGATAGGAAGAAAATAGATTCCTTTGAAATGTGGTGTTGGAGGAGAGTGTTACGGATACTGTAGACTGCCAAAAAAACCACAAAAAAACCCCAGTGGGTTATAGATCAAATTAAGCCTGAACTGACCCTAGAAGCTAAAATGACTAAACTGAGGATATCGTATTTTGGTCACATTATGAGAAGACAAGAGTCACTGGAAAAACCAGCCATGCTAGGAAAAGTTGAGGGCAGCAGGAAAAGAGGAAGACCCAACAAGAGATGGATAATAAAGGAAGCCACAGCTCTCAATTTGCAAGATCTGAGCAAGGCTGTCAAAGATAGGACGTTTTGGAGGACTTTGATTCATAGGGTCGCCATGAGTCGGAAGTGACTTGACGACTGCACTTAACACACACACACACATGACTTTTCTTAAGTTAAATCTCTATTTTTATATGGCATTTGAATTTACGTTAAAGATATCCACAAAAAGATCAGTCAGAGAATTCAGAAGAGCTACAGATTTCACCAGAGGATCTTATTTGGCAAGGGAGATCAGATTCCCAAGTTGGCTCTGCACATCCCTTCTGCAGAGCAACCTCACAAGCATCAGATTGGTGTGAAGATGAACCAGCCCTAGTCTGTTGCACCCCTTTTCATTGTGTTTTCCTGCACATGAGGAAATAATCTAAATCGAGATTGGCCTGTCGTATCCCTCTGTTATTCTACTTCACAAGAGTTTATGAAAATTACTGCAAACAGTATTGCACTGACCTGCAGTCTCTTTGTTGCAAAGAAACATATTTGTTAAAGTATCCAGATTCAGGCATCATGACTGTGTTTAAAGAAAAAAATCACCTAAACTTGAAAGTTTCTTGTTTTGACACTGTGCACAAGGGTAGGAGGCTGTGAGCACCTATTTCCAAAGATCTGAGACTCATTCATGTCACAAATTGTGGTTTGTTTGTGACAGCTGAATACAACTTTGCTGTAGTGGCAACTGCAAGCTTTGTGGTTTGTGGTCACATTTTCCTTCCATCATCATCATCTGTTGAGTAAAATTAATAGAAATAAACTTTCAGCATTCTTGGAAACATTGATCTTCTTGAAAGGGTACCACATCACAGTCTTGAGAAATGTCCTTCCCAGAGCTGGACCAGACATTCAAGCCCAGCCATAGAAAAGATCAGCCAGATAAGCATATGCCCACAGTGGCGTACAAGGCCAAAAATTTTTTTTTGCTTCCTGCTTTCCCAAGTGTCTCTGAAAAGAACTGGACATTGGGGGGCGGGGGGCTTTCTTTTCCTCTCCTCGGGGATGGCGCGTTCAGCCTATATGGCATGTTCAGCATTGCTGTTTCCAAGATGACAAGTGACTCTGTTATCTTGACGGGCAAACAAAGGAATATTCAATAAACAAAATGTATGAGTTTTTTTTTGCAGGAGTTATGGCTGTTCCTTGATGAACACACAATAGTGAAACTTGTTCGCTTGATGCTTGCATGTTGTAATCTCCAGAAGGAACAGAGACTACGTAAAGAAACCAAGAGTGATTAAATCCAGGCATTTATGTTGGCCCCAGTATCTGTTGCTGACAGCATATCCAAATCATGTTTGTTTGCTGATGCCAAACTGTGCTTTTGCCCTTCATGTATCAAGGAGTTAAAACTTTCCTGTGCTCCAAATTTGACCTTTGTGCTTTGCCTGCCATAAGCAATCCTTTTACCTAGTTCATCTTATTAGATTTTTATCCTGCCCTTTCCCGATCGAGGTCAGGCTCAGGGTGGCTCGCAGCCATTTCCTTATGATCATGTTTCTTTCTTATGCACATGAAGCCCATCAACTAAACCTAACCACAGTAGTGTTGCCACCATTACCCTGCTGATCTGACGTTGAGCCATTCAGCTTTCCATGTTTCAACATACAATTGACATACACACACAGCTATCACCCTTTGGGAGCCAGAGAAATTCCCTTATATTCATCAGTAATTTACCTCTAGCCACCAACCAGTCTTAAAAACAGTCACATTCATGAGACAGCATGTCCTGCTACTATTACACCTTATTTGGAACTGTTCAGTGTTCTGATATTGTAATAGCTTTGTCATATCTTCACTGGCCTCTCTGCTTTGCTCATCCCCAGCTGGCTGGCAACTAGAAATGCTTCTTGCATTCTTTATTTCTAGCTCCTTCTTTACCTGCCTGGAAGCATCTGCAATTGCTTTCCACCATTAGCATTCTTTACTAGTGCTTCCAGAGATCCAGCTGGAGCAGATATATAACTTTATGCGCCTATGGGCAAGAAGTAGTCTACAAAGTGCATTGTTGCTAATGACATTGTCCTGCGACTGGCCCTGGCCCGGGTCTCGCAGGCCTTTCCACGGGGTTCCCACTCACCTGAATAGGCAGCGAGTCAGCGGGCGGGTGGGGCGTGGACCTGCCAGGGAGCCGAGGCCGGGGTTGTGCGGGCGGTCAGCCCATCGTTCCGGGCGAGCAGACGGTCGGCGCCGAGAGGGATGATGCAGCATCTGACTGCCGGCAGGCGGGTCGATGCGACGCCCCCTCATGAGTCCCTCCTCTTTCCTGCAGGCAAGCAGCCAGAGCCGGGAGTGGATGGAGAGCGCAAGGAGCGACGCTGTGCCGAAGTCCCTGGGTCTCGGGAAGGAGCGTGGCGGGAACCAGCAGGGGGAAACCACACCCGATGGCCAGCTGAGACGCGGCCGGGTGAGGGCTGGGCAGGGGCGGGGCCGAGGACAGAGCCTGGCAACCCGATTGGCTCCTGAGGCAAGGGGAGAAATGAAGCCTTATAGGCTCTGGTGGGGTGGAGCCAGGGGAGGAAGCCCTTAAAATGGCTGATGGGGTGGAGGCCAAGGAGGATAGCCAGGACGGGCTGGTTGTGAGGAGCCCACAATCCTGGCGGACTCAGACGGGGAAGAGTTCTGATTCCCTGGCTGAGTGGTCTGAGGCCGAGGAAACTCCGCTGCCGCAGGGCGGGGCGTCGGAGGGCAACTTAAGAGTAAGGACCGAGGGGCTCACACCCCACATAGTAGTGGAGAATGCAGGCATTAACGGAGGGGCTAGCCTGAAGAAGCCCCTGCCCCAGATTCCCACTCCCCCAGGCTGGCGGGCCGGTAGACCCCTATTGCGACCACCGCAGTTGTTGGCAACCCTCGCATCCCAGACGCAAACCATGGAGCCTGCAAAGGCAGGAGGCGCCAACCCAAGCGAGCTGGAACAGGTGGGGAAATGGCTGTCCAAACAGCAGAGCAGGCTCATGCAGGAGATGATGCATCAGCAGCAGGAAGCACAGATGCGCCTCATTAAGGAGATGTCTCTGCATCAGCAAGAGGCTCAAGCTGCCATGATGCGTGATATGTATAACGCTTTTGAAGCAGGTCGGGGGACGGCAAGCGGAGCCAATTCAGATGGTACTTTCGGGCGGATGCCCCCATTCCCCTGGCCAAATTAGTAGTGGAAGATGACATCGACCACTATCTAGAGGCGTTTGAACGTACAGCCGAAGCTTCCGGTTGGAAAGGTGCACCTTCATCATTGAGCCCCAGTTGACAGGCCCAGCCCAAGCAGCCTTAAGAGCCTTATCAAAGACCGATAGTGCCAATTACAATCAGCTAAAGGCTGCTATCTTGGAGAGGTATGCGATCTCAGAAGAAACCTACCGGCAGCGGTTTCGGAATATGGCATGGAAGAAGGGCGAACCTCCTAGGGCGTCCGTCACAGCTCTGAAGGATGTCGCTTATCGTTGGTTGCAGCCCGTAACCCCGGGAGAACAGGCCATAAGCGATAAAGTGATACTAGAACAGTTGGTTTAGGTAGTACCGCCACAAGCGAAAGACTGGCTAGTGTGTAATAAACCCAAGACACTCGAGGAGACCATGACCCTCCTAGAAAATGTAACCACTCTCGAGACACGTGACGGGCCCAGAGAAGGAAACAAGGCAGAGGCTCGGAACCCGAATAATGTCAATTGGCCCCGAGGAGGGAGAGTTTGACTGGTACCCCAAATTCCGGGTGGGGGGCTCATCAGAGCCCGGGTACCCTTCCCCGGTACCCCTCGACCTGTACCAGGGGTTTCCTTGGAAGGGCCAAAAGCCCTTGCCAAGGACGACCGCGGGACAGGTGAAGCAAAAGGGCGAGGACCGTGTTACACTTGTGGCCAGTGGGGGCACTTCAAATGCAAATGCCCCCTCATGGAATGTGACGTCGGGTGGGAAGAAGCCCTGCAGGTGGGCGCAGCAACGGGAACCCGATCTCATCCCTTACTGGTCACCATCCGTCTCCAGGGCAAACCCGTTCATGCTTTGGTGGATAGTGGGTCGTCGATCTTGATGGTACAAGAACATCTCTTACCTGCCAATTTGCCCATCGTGCGCATCGCAACCATATCCTGCTTCCACCAGCATCAGGAACAATATCCGGTGGTGACAATTGGCATGGAATGGAGGGCTCGTTACTACAGGTGCGAGGTCGCCCGTGTCAAGATGTTGCCATACCCAGTCTTGATCGGAAGAGACTTTTTCCCAGAAGTGCTCCAAGCCCTCAGTGGGCCCCACGGACAGGAGTCTGGAGACAAAGTCCACATGGGAGAGGAAGACGGAGTCGGGGAAGAGCAGGATGTCCCCGCCGCAGGTCCATCCTGAGTAGAAGCAGACGGAAGGGGTACGGAGGTATCCCAGAGAGTCCAAGGTTGGGTAGGAGATCCAGCTTTCCTGCAAGCCCAGAATCAAGCCCCGACGCTCCAAGCATTGAGGAACATGGTGGCCGTGAGGGGCTCATTCAGGATGGGAGAAGGGCGGGGCGTTGGCTGCATATTGCTCTACGTAGTGGTAGCTGGTATAGAGTGGTAAAAGAGGCCGGGAGGGAACGTAGCCAGTTGTTGGTACCCCAAGCGTATCGGGGAGAGATCCTCCGGCTGAGCCATGACCACTCTTGGGCGGGTCACCAAGGCGTCAAGAACACACTCTCTAGGTTGTTAGCCCAGTTCTTCTGGCTGACCATCTCCCGGGACGTGAAAGCATACTGCCGGTCCTGCCCCCAGTGTCAACAGTGGTCCCGACAGGCCCCACCCCGCGCCCCCCTACACCCATTGCCGGTGATACAGACCCCGTGTATAGGTATGGGATTTCATAGGGCCACTAGCCCGCACCTCCCGCGGTTTCCGGTACCTGCTGGACATTGTCGACTACGCCACCAGGTTTCCTGAAGCAATACCCCTGAGGACGATGCAGGCCTCGGGTCTGCTGCGCGCTGCTCAACCTGTTCGCCAGGGTAGGCCTACCCAAGGAGATCCTGACCGACCGCGGAGCCTCCTTTATGGGGGCTGCTACCCGGCAGTTACGTCGGAAACTGGGGATAAGGCAGATCTTTACGTCAGTGGCCCATCCCCAAACCGATGGGTTGGTGGAAAGGTTCAATAGGACCCTAAAGGGGATGTTGAGGAAGTTAGCGGGAGAATGGCCCCAGCAGTGGGATTTGTATCTCGACCTCGTTTTGTTCACCGTCCGAGACTCCCCAGGCGTCAACCGGATTCTCGCCGTTTGAACTATTGTATGGCAGTAACCCCCGGGGGATTTTGGGGGTAGTGGAAGGCCAATGGGTGGGACAGGGATCGCCAGAACCAGGACAAGACGCCCTGGAGTATGTGCGACAGCTGCAAGACCGACTACGTGTCGCCCGAGAGGCAGCTGCACATAATCTGTCAGAAGCACAGCACACTCAGAAGGCCTACTATGACCGGTCCACTAAGACTCACAGCCTGCAATTGGGTAGCCAAGTCCTGGTCCAGAGTAGGGTCTTCGGCCCCGGAGGAGGGATACCCTGGCAGGGACCCTTCGAAGTCACTAAGGTGCTGGGGCCTTGCACTTATGAGGTCCAGTGCGGAGCAAGCCGTCGACAGCAGAAACAAGTCCATCTAAATGACCTCAAAGAATGGGTCCCCCAAGCAGACGGACCCGACTTGTGCGGAGTGGAGGAAGAACCCCTGGAATTGCCTGAAGGGGACATACCTTGGGGCCCTGAAGACGGGCCAGAGAAGCTTCCGCAGATCGATAGTGAACTCTCCTCAGGCCAGAAGGTCCAAGCCAAAGAGCTACTCCATCGTCACGCACAAAGTTTTCCCCTGAAGCCGGGACATACCATGGTTGTCGAGCATGAAGTCCGAACTCCCGCTGGCACGGTCGTGCGGGCTCCCTGGAGACCCATACCTAGGAAGCGATGGCATGCTGTCGAGACGGAGGTCTCAAAGATGTTAGAGATAAGGGTCATCGAACCTTCTCGTAGTGCATGGCGCAGCCCAATAGTGCTTGCGCCCAAACCGGATGGCAGCATACGCTTCTGCATTGATTACCGCAAAGTGAATAAAGCAGCACAGTTCGATGCATACCCCATGCCCCGAGCCAACCTCTTGATTGATCAGTTAGGCTCAGCCCAATATGTGTCCGCTTTAGACCTCACGAAGGCGTATTGGCAAATACCGATGAGGACTTCGCCACCCCCTCCGGGTTATACCAATTCAGGGTAATGCCATTTGGGCTGCATGGAACGGCAACCACTTTCCAACGGTTAGTCGACCGTGTGTTAGCCCAGTGCCATCAGTTCACGATGGCATACATCGAAGATATCGTGATCTTCAGCCCCTCTTGGGAATCCCACTTACGACACTTGGCCACCGTTCTACAGGCGTTGGCAAGGGCCAGGCTAAGTCAACCCGTCTAAAAGCCGCATTGGGTTCCGTGAGCTCCGGTACTTTGGGTATGTCGTGGGCCAAGGGATGCTGACGCCCGTGACGGAAAAAGTGGCCTCCCTCGAGACAATCCCACCCCCACGAACGAAACGGCAGTTACATCGATTTTTGGGCATTGTAGGTTATTATAGCCGATTCATTCCCCACTATGCCAGTTGGGCCGCTCCCCTCACGGATGGTCTCCGAAAGACCCACCCGCACCGGTTGCAATGAACGCTGTCACAGGCCCGAGCTTTTCACGATTTGCGATCAGCCTTGTCGCGAAACACCGTACTGCGGAATCCCAACTTTGACAAGCCTTTCCTAGTCCATACCAATGCCTCTGGATCCGGCTTAGGAGCGGCGTTGATGCAAGTCCGTGATGGGCAGGAACACCCGGTCTTATACCTCAGTTGGAAGCTACAGGATGGAGAAAAAGGCTACACCAGAGTGGAGAAAGAGACCTTGGCCCTCCAGTGGGCCATTGGAGCCCTGCAATATTACCTCACCAACAACCCGTTCATACTGGTCACGGACTATGCGCCCCTGCAATGGCTCGCCTGTATGAAGGATCATAACGCTCGGATTCTGCGGTGGAACATCTCCCATTTGCCATTCCAGTTCATGGTACAGCACTGACTGGGCGCTCAGAACATATTGGCGGACTACCTCTCACGGGCATATGAGGCGGAAGATGGACAACTGCTCACCAGCCCCCCAAGGGGTGTGTGTGTCCTGCGACAGGCTCTGGCCTGGGGCTCGCAGGCCTTTCCACCGGGTTCCCACTCACCTGGACAGGCAGCGAGTCGGTGGGCGGCCAGGGCACGGACCTGCCGGGGAGCCGAGGCCGGGGTTGTGCAGGCAGTCAGCCCGTCGTTCTGGGCGAGCAGACAGTCGACACCGAAAGGGCGGAGGGGGATGATGCAGCGTCTGACCACCGGCCGGCGGGCCGATGCGACGCCCCCTCATGTGTCCCTCCTCTCTCTCCTGCAGGCAAGCAACCAGAGCTGGGAGCGGACGGAGAGCACGAGGAGCGATGCCGCGCCGACGTCCCTGGGTCTCGGGAAGGGGACAGGGAGTGGCGGGAACCAGCAGGGGAAACCACGCCCGATGGCTAGCTGAGATGCGGCCGGGCGAGAGCCGGGCAGGGGCGGGGCCGAGAACGGAGCCTGGCAACCCGATTGGCCCCTGAGGCAAGGGGAGAAACGGAGCCTTATAGGCTCTGGTGGGGTGGAGCCAGGGGAGGAAGCCCTTAAAATGGCTGATGGGGTGGAGGCCGAGGAGGATAGCCAGGACGGGCTGGTTGTGAGGAGCCCACAATCCTGGCGGACTCAGATGGGGAAGAGAGTTCTGATTCCCCGGCTGAGTGGTCTGAGGCCGAGGAAACTCCGCTGCCGCAGAGCGAGGCGTTGGAGGGCAACCTAGGAGAAAGGACCAAGGGGCTCACACCCCACAGACATTAAGAATGGGATTTGTATGCGTGGCCCAGAACGGCATGAGGTTTTAGAGAGTAACTGTAGCATGAGCTGCTCTATTTATTTGAGGGGATAGAAGCTAGTGGACCATCTCTTGAACCATCTGGCTGTTGAATATCTAAGGTTTCAAGCAACGGTTTTGCTCAGTCCTACTTGGTCAATTAGTGAGAGATACCACAGGCTGAATTTGGAACCTTTTGAATGCAAAGCACGTGCTCAACTGCTCCCCGTTTCTAGGAGGAAAAAAGAATCAGAGAAACAGTCTAGAAAATACAGTAAAGATAGGTGACTTTCACTATCTTCAGACTGAGTGGAGAAATGTTATTTTGGGTCTTGATGTAAAAAAAATGTTTAATTTAATCTCCCAGTAAACAAATGTGCCTTGGGAACCATCAAAAGCAGAATGACTTTACTAAGAAATGCAGAGGATCTGGCACAAGACTGGAAAAACAGGCTACAACACTGTGGGGGTGAGTTCCCCTCTCCTGAAAGTCCATCACTAATATAAAATTTCAGAAAGGAGATTTTGCAAAAAGAAAGACGGAAGTACAGGTAAAAGGTTGGATTCCTTCAGGAAGGCAAGATTACTTCTTTAAAAAGTGGAAGACATATCCAAGGCTGGGGCTGCTCCTGACGTTCATGCTGTTTTGAGATTAAAACAGTGCTTCTCAAGGCCCCCAAGTATTTCCCCAGGTGTTTTGGTGCTATTTTTTCTTTTGCAAAGGTTATGTTATACAGCAGTGATTCCCAACATCATAGTTGTGAGACCCTTGGTACCCACCAGTGTGTTTTCTGGCATGCTTTTTCTTCTTTACATTTTTTTGGGAAATATATGCCTCTTTCTTATGCCATAAAGACCTTCTTAGATCTCTGGGTAGTACTGAAGGAAGACTGAGATTGTAGGAAAGCTGAGCCAACAGTTAAAGCACTGTTTTCTGGCAGTACATCTGAAGAACTACATCAACCAGAGGGTGACCAAGGATGATGTTTTATTGCTAACTGGCACACTAAAAATATGGATAGAATTCATCCAGGCATCTTAAGGAACAATTTCAAATATGAAGTAGCTGTTTAAACCAGCAGAAAGGACACCAGACCATCTTGTTGTTGATACAGAGACATGTTCTTCATGTCCAAGTCTGCTACACAATTACCCCATCTTCAGATTCCTTAAGATATAAAATTACCATGGTATGATTTGGGCAGTAACTATCATATTTGAATATTTCTTGTGAATGCACCTCTGGATAGAAAGCTCCAAGATTTATCATATTGATCCAAAGTTAAAATTGTCTTGGCTATGTCATCTCTCGCTGCTTAAGGGGTACAACACACAAATGCTTAGCACACAAAGGCCAAGCCACACCATGGTGATTTGACCACTTTGAAATGGAATATAATTAGGACAAGTCATGGAAGCAAGAAGGACAATAATTATTGTTGGCAAAATTGCTGGGAAGTCAGCATCTCATCACCTGCAGATAGTGAAGCCTCAAGAAGGAAACGACAGCCTCTGTTGACTTTTGAGCAGATCATTTGCTTCAGTGGCAAAGAGAGAAGAAACAAACCTTGTGTATTTTGTTCCTTTGCAAACCCTGTAGAAATTGACAAACGCATGATGATAACGCTGACAGAATACTAGGATGCTGTGCTTTCATCACTTTAATAACGCGCTAACACAGGGATTCTGTCCCTCACACAAGTAAAAAACACTTCCGATCCATGCAGCATATTATGTTAATATTTGCATTGTATTATGACAACTTGCCCGTGCAGCAAGAGATGTGACTAAGGAGGCTGCCTTATCCTCATGTAACTGATCTATTTCCTCAAGATTATAATTTCTGTACAATTTGAGTCTAGGGGAATTGTATAACCTTGTCATTATGTTGTCAATCATCCCAGTGATAGTGGCAGCTGTAGCTACACTAAGCATTCTCCGTTGCTGATATAGCTTTGATGTTGCTTCTGCTTGTGAAATGGTTACATCATTATTACCTTGCTTTGCAAGGGGCAACAGCCCTTGGCCCAGGCATAGCCTGCCAAGTCACTGGGTAAACTGAGTCTCCACCATTACCTTCTTTCTAAGGAGGGAGCCCTGAACAACGTTGTTCCCCATTCATTAGGAATAAACATTGCAACCCATAGAGGGAACTGCTCAGTTATCCTCTTCAAATTTTATTTTCTTGCTGTGTACAATTTATTCATAAAATGTCCCGAGACAGCCCTCACCCCGGGCTGCCTGGGACTCGCCCACCCCGCCAAAGACCCTGAAGCCTTCCCAGGGAAGGATGAAGGATGGAGAACGAGAACCTGGAATGAACACTCCCTTACCGGGGAGGGGGTTCTCTTCTCGCAGGTAGAGGGGCTCAGCCGAGGCCCTGTGTCAGGGATGGCCGGACCAAAGAACCTGCACAAAGCAAGGAAGAGAGGTTGTGAGCTGGGGAGCCCCAGGGGCGACAGAATGAGGAGGCAGGATGGAGGCCAGGAGACGACGAGGGGCGGAGACGCGGGGGCCCATTGCTGCCTGTCAGCTGCAGCTCCGACACCCAGGTGAGAAGTGGACGGGCTCGCCCGGGGCGCAGGCGCGCCGGCGACACTCAGGCGGCTCAGTTGGGTGCGCGGGGTTGTGGAACCGTGGCGTTGGCCCTAATAAGGCCTTGGGGGCGGGGCTAGTGGGACGGGGACGGGAGCCAGACCTATAAAAAGGCCAGTGGAGCGGAGACCGAGGAGGAGTCTGGTCAGAGGTCCTATTGCTGGTAACAACAGCAGAGCAATCCTGGCTGCTTCGGCGGGATAGGGTGATTCGGACTCTCCCTCCGCATGGTCTGAGGCCGAGGAAGCTCCTTTGGCTCGACCCTGCCAGGCTTCAGAGGAGAAGAGGGCAGAGCCTTGGGGAGCTCCAAGCCCTACATAAAATATATACAGCAGGGGAAGGCTTTGGTCTCTATGACCAGTTGGTTGGTCCTCCAGGGCAACTGGTTGGCACTGTGTGATAAAGGATGCTGGGCTTTATGTACCACCAGAATGATCCATCAGGGAGTGTTTTGCATTCTTAAAAGCTATCCAAACTTTGCAGCATTTGATGAAGTATGTAAGAATTCATTAATGTTTTTATCTGAAGAGTAAAATTCTGATAGTTGTTGGCTAAACAAGCGATGGTCACAGATTCCAAGCAGCATCTCTTAGCAGTGCCCATCCAAATAAGGCAATGAAGTAACACTAGTTGGAATTTTAATCCTAGTTTTGACAGGCTAACAACCCCCTCATCATAGGTTGACCGGCTCATACTTTGGCAGCATGCTTATCTACTTAGGCAACCAAAACATTCTACTGCCACCTTCTATTTATTCACAGGTTACCAAGATTGATACACCAAGCCTTACCGCCTGCTCCCAACAGCTTGGACCTATTTTATAATCCACAGACTGAAGCTAAAGTATTTTGGCTATTTAACTAACTTTAACAATGACTCAAGGTTACTCTCACTTGACCCCAACAAGTATTTCTCTTGTGCTCATTCTTCAAATCAGATTGCTTGGATCTCATTTGTCTTTCAGCACCTCTATGGATGTCTCATTAAGACTACAGTAAGCACCTCTATCATGTTCAGGATGTATGAGCCAATCAAAATAACGGGGTGGGGAATCAACAATGAGAGGAGTTTACCTATTACAGGTTGGATTTCTCATTAAAGTTGACTGGATGCCATTGAGAGAATTGCCAGCCATATACTGTGCAATTTTCATGTGCACATAATTCATTTGAATGCAGAATTGCTGTCCTGGAGCAAGAACAAAACAGCTATGGGGAAATTTCTGGCCTGGATGTTTCTAGTATAGTCAACAGAACAATGTACTAAACTATTTTAGTGAGAAGTAGATTTAAAGAAACATGGCTCATGAAATGCCATTTTCTTTTTCAGATATTGTTAGGGACCTCAGCAGAAGCTCACTTTTCTCAGCATTTTAACCACAATCCTTGTTGATGTCATTCAATACTGCTGTAGAATTACATACGCCATACTTTGTGTACATTTAACCTTGCTTCATACTACTGCAATTCCTCAGCAAACATTGCACAATATGCCAGTGAGAATGCTTTCTCCATTCTTGAGGTCTGTGACATAATATATGAAGGGACCAAGATCCTTCTCATGAACTTTAACACTCCAACATCTAAGGTTTTTGGTTTCAGGACTTGTTCTCTGTGTTATCTCATCATTACTGTACATTATATGTGGCTTTGAACATGGCAACTCACCCATACCACTGAACAAGTTTGAGTTGTAAACAGATGCTAGTGTGACTTAATGGCTTGAGTGTTGAATTCAAATTTATGGAACGGGGTTCAAATCCCTATAATGGACTGGCTACTCCCTTATGAACCTACCCAACCACTGCAGTCATATTGTGAAGCCCAGCTTTGGGTGCTCCAGCCTTCTGAGGTTAGGTGGGTAGCCATGGCACCAAAACTCTGGAACTCTCCTCCCAGGGAGACTAATCTGTCTTCTACTACCCTCTTTCGCCAGTAGGTGAAGACTTGTTTTGTTTCATTTGGTGCTCCCTCGGTGATCTTGCTCAACACTGTTACTGTTGTTTTATGTTTTTGTATATTTATTTTAGCTCTGGTTTTAAGGGTTTCTATGATGGGATTTTATTATGTATGTTTTTAATTTGTTAGCTGTCTTAGTGATTCTTGTGAAGGCAGAAAGGTGGGGTATAAATTTTGTAAAAAAATATATATGAAGCTCACAGGGTGACTTTGGACCAGCCACATTCTCTCACTCCAACTTACCTTAGGGGAGTAGAGTGTAAAACAGAAAGCAAAAACCATGTATTCTGTTCTAAGCTCCCTGAAGGAACAGCGGGATTAAAGATGCAATGTGCAGATGCAAAAACCTAACACCAACACATAAAGTGTCTCCAACTGAAATTATGTTGCTTTATAAGTGGAAAACAATACATGGTATTATATTTTAATCACAGCACCCTGCCAACATGGCTCATAAGTGCATCGAAAATAATGATGGCCTCATGCCTACCTTTGTTCCTCGGCCAACAGGTGATGCGCAATGAACAAGCTTGTATCTTCCGCTTGGTTTGGCTGTTTCCCCTCTCCCCATCCCCAACCATTTTGTTTCAGGTTTCTTCAGAACTGCCTGTGCACACATTGGTGGCTGGAATATTATACCCATAGAATAGACTTAGGATAAAGGTTGATACAGGACAAGAAAGTAAAACCATGCATGCGTGACTTGGGGAGGAAGGGGAATAAAAAGCAAATGTGTATTTGATGAAGACAGAACAGAACACAAAGGTTGCTGCTTCTTTTGTATGTACAAAACAGACTTGCATGGATGGTCTTTGGATGGCCTATAGATATCCATATCTAGTAGCAGCTGCAGCTTGGCTATAACACAAAAATATAGTTCCTATCAGTTACAGTTATGTTGCCCTCTGAGTGAGACTACCCTTTTAAACAAGGGGAAGAAAAGTCATTTCAACACTTAACTGAATTTGAATTCCCACCCCATCTTTATATGGTGATGATACCCAAATTAAGATGGTCATATATGCTTGCGTGTTGCTATGCGCTACCTACAACACAGATAAAGAGGTGTCCTGTTGGGATTCCTCTAGAACAATGTTGTTGTTTTTTGTAATTGCTTCTTGTCAATGGCTGATTTGTGATTGCATGTTTCTTTTATTGTTCCGAACATACTGCTGCCAGGGAAAAGTTTCTTGCAAAATGGCTGATAAAATATTCAGCCACTTCAGATACTCATAAATTAAGATTGTTTGAATGGCTTTTGTAAAGCATTTATGGTTGATGTGGCAAAAAATTTCTTTGCTGTTGTTTTTAATTCTTAAATATCTTCTTGGTGTATGGCTTTGGGGCTGTTAAACCTGCATAAAATGAAAGCAAAAGAAAATTTGCAGCTGCACGAATCAGTAATCAGAAACCTAAATCCATAGGCATTACCAAACCTAACTCCATAGGCATTACCAAATCACCATGAGATGACAGGGATAACCCTTCTCTGCAAGATGAGAGTTTTCTTCAGTGAGCAGGAGTGACTTCACAACCAACCCCAGAATCTGAGTTACGGGCCAATTAATATATTCTTACGGATCTACAAGGTAGCACAACACATCACAGTCCACATGAGGGATGAAATTTCTCACATTACCTCTTAATATACAGATTTGTTTTACTCTTCAAATATGTCTTTACAAATATATATTTATATATTTTATTCCTTTTCATAACAATAAAAAATCCTAAACACAAACCAGTACCTTTTAAACAAGAAAAACTGAATTCTACAGTCCATAGTGAAAGATTCCTAATACATGGGCTGCTGTGGCACTTTTACCATTTGGAACATCCTGTCTGCACAATAAGAGGTTCTGTATTATTAATGCTGTGAATGAGGTAAACATGAACCAGTTTTACCTGACTGTTGTCTTAAAGGGTGGATAATGCACCCAAGTTTCCCCCCTAAGATCTGCTATTGAAAAATGGGATTAAAACATAATAAAAGGCCACTCGTGGTTCCAACCATATTGTGCTGTCGTCGCTAAAGAAAGTCAATTGATACTAAAAAAAAGGCTATTCCAGATACACTACAAATCTGAACACCAAAACCAGTCAAATCAATTTAAATATTTGATATGGCAACACTAACATTTTGGGGGTGGGATAAGGAAAAATTATTTGTTGGTTCAGTTTTACACACAAGTACCCCCCATAACTGCCAATTCAAGCACCTCTGAAATTAAGTTTGCATCATCTTTAAGAATGCTAAAATTAATCAAATTCCTGACTATGGTAACTACATTCGAGGAATTCTGGTGGGAATTAAAATGTCTTGCTTTCAACACAAGTGATACGCAGAATAGAATCTAGTCGTACAAAAATGCCAGATTATTTTAAGGCACAGTGATTTTGAAAGAAATTCTTCTGCTAGTGTTGCTGGCTTCATACCTTGGCTTCCTGATTCCTAACCATACTATGTGGACCTTCCACTGAAATCCGTGGAACTTACTTCCACATAATGAGTTTGGGATGGAGGTTTCAGCGGGTATAAACAGATCCGCCCAATGATGCCTTTTTGCTGTTAAGTGAACCCACTGTCCCCTGGTAAATAGTGCAGAGATGGTGTGTGCGGCTGGTGTCAGACGTAGGCTCCCAATGCTGCGTGGAATTCTGTGAGGCACTGCACCAACTGCTGAAATTTGGGTCTCTCCTCCGGATCTAGTGCCCAACAACAAGCCATCACAGCAAATCTGCAAGATAAAGCAAGCAATGGTCAGGAAGCTCGTCACAAGGTCATCCCTCTGCTGCTTCCCTGCAGTGACAGTTCTAAGGTCAACATTTGTGACTAATTCATTCCTGTAGGGTCTGGATCTCCTTCCCTCCTGATACAAATCCAACGCTTCTCAAATTACAGCCACCATTGTTTTACTTGGCTCTTCCTTTATTAGCAAAGAGCAACAACTGATTCAATTACACTGAGTGCATACGTGTAACATGATCCTTCTTAGGTTGCAATGGTTTTAAAGGGTTTCTTTAGTATTCCTCAGCATAAAGAGAAGAATGGGGGGGGGGGGAGAGTCAAACATTTAAGCATGCTTAGGTGTCATGGATAGTACAACCTTTGCCTCTCATTCTTTGTGGTCACAGCCGTCAGTAATAAAGCAGCACAGAATCAATTTGTTTCCCTTGTCTCTGTATCTACCTCTTGTCATGAGGCAAAGAGATATGATCCATCTGCCTACTGAAAGGCCCCACAGTGCATTGTGGGGAAAGCAATCAAATCATAAAGGCTGACATCGGATCCATTCAATACTTCTGCTGACCATACATATCACTGGTTCTTGTAGGTTATCTGGGCTGTGTAACCGTGGTCTTAGTATTTTCTTGACATTTTGCCAGCAGCTGTGGCAGGCATCTTCAGAGGAGTAACACTGAAGGACAGTGTCTCTCAGTGTCAAGTGTGTAGGAAGAGTAATATATAGTCAGAAGGGGGTTGGGTTTGAGCGGAGTCATTGTCCTGCAAAGTATTAAAGGTAATGTGCAAATCATTGTCCTGTAAGTATCAAGATAATGTGCTAATGAGGGTGTGGTATGTTAATGTGGAACCATTGTATCCTGAAGTGATCTGTTAACATGTGGAATCCAAGGCTAATCCGCATGGCTATAGTGGACTGTAGTCTTCGTTAGTCTGGAGGTTTTCAGGACAGGAAGCCAAGCCTTATTCATTCTTAAACTCTCCTCTTTTCTGTTAAAGTTGTGCTGATGTTTATGAATTTCAATGGCTTCTCTGTGCAATCTGACAAAATAGTTGGTAGAATTGTCCAGTCTTTCAATGTCTTGGAATAAGACCGTGTGTCTTGGAATAAGACCACGGTTACACAGCCCAGATAACCTACAAGAACCAATTGACCATGAAAGCCTTCGACAATATACATATCACTATTCCATCTATCCTTCTCCAAAGAATCGGTCAGGAAACACAGAATGGAGAAACCACAGTATATGGAAAGAAGAATTCACTCTGTGGCATGTGGAGTCTATTTTGGGGGAAATATTAATCAAAGAGAGGTTTAACAATATTTAGTTGTAAACCTCTGCTCTCAGACTCACAACATCTCAGTTCAGCCAAAGTTATCATTCCATCTCACATTTTGACTCCAAGCACAGAGAAAAGCTTATAGGAATGTAGTACTATTTTTCAAAACACAATCTGAGTAATTCTTGTTGATTATCTTTATACTACCTCAGTGTAATGGGAAACAGCAGTAGTCTTGTGAAACCAAACAATCTATTTAGTCACCACTTACAGTTCATCAGGACAGTTGATAGGCTGAGCTATTCTGTATCCATCTTTTAGATAGGCAGCCATCTCAAAGGGGTCGATATCAACATACGGAGTTTGTCCTAATGTCATCAGTTCCCACAAGGTCACTCCAAAAGACCACTGGAAAGAATATTCCAAAGAATAACTGGCTGTATTTAGAAGTGTTGTTTCCATTCTCTCCCAGAAATATCAATTATATGCAAATATTTAAAAGGCACACCCTCGCTTTTCATATATTATTCATATAAATATTTTACACACAAATATCTAAATTCTTACAACTGCTGTGGTATAAACAGGACTGTTAGTCCCCTACTACTATGATTACTCTACTATTAGAGTTTACTTCAAATAATGCTGTTTTGTACGCAGGCATTATGATCTCCCAAGCAGCAAATATACATGCTCTCTCTTAATTTGAAGTATTTACATACACACACAGGTGATATTTGTGGAGTACGCATTTTGTAACATTACCAAGTGAGCTTTATGGCAGATTTTTAGCTCAAAAATAAATATGCACTCAAAAAAAGTATCATCTTTATTAAACACGATAATAATTTAGTACAGATAATATTTTGGTGTGAATGAGTTTTCTATTTACCGGTAAGTAAAAGTAGCCACATTTAACACAATTATTTCCTAAAAACAACTAAGTTCTCTCTGAATTAACAAATTCCAGTGAACGATTTTGATACTAATAGTGCTATTAATACTGTCCAAATTAATCTAATCCCATTCAGCATTTCATTAGCACCACTAAATGCATTAGCTTAACAGGAGAACCTCCCACTGTTTCAACCTGAATGTCTAGAGCAGTGGTTCTCAACCTTTTTCGAGTCGCGACCCCCTTTTACAATTGCCAAGTAACCTGTGACCGTCGTCACATTTGCATATATTTGCATAAATTTGCATAAATGACATTTTCAATAGGATAAAGAAAACACATTTGTTTTTTGGCAGTCCAGGGTCTCCATATATATAATTACTTTAAATTTTAAAGTTAAAAACAAACAAGCAAACGGTACTACCACCTGTTACGCAGCGGCTATGACTGTGTGGTGTGGCAACCTTTCCTGGCACGGAGGAAAGAGTGCCTCTGAGCATGCACTGCGTTCCTTGTCCTCCCCTCTCTCCCCAAAAACTCTTCCAAGCAGGCCGGGGCTCTCGCGAGGAAACCCCCTCTCTTGTGACTGGGACACTGCTTGTGCACAGAACTGCAGTTATCCCTCAAAGCGGAGCTCCGTTTAATCACCTCACGAGAGCGAAGGGCCAGGAAAGAGCCGAGGGCCGCTTATCCCGCTCGGACTTTTTGTGCCTTTTTCTCCCCTCCGCCAGTCACCGCTCCTTCTGCGCCTCACCGAACCTGCGCGCTCGAGGGGGAAATCCCGAACTGCGCATGCACCTCGACTCTCTCCCCCTTCGCCTTGCCAGAGCGGAACTGATGACTCCGGGCAGAAAAGCGAACCTACACTACCGACATGCACACTTGGATTCCAGGCTGAAGCTCCCGCCCCGCCCCACCCCCCGAGCGCGGCTAAAAGTAAAAACAACGTGGCTGTAACGGCCTCAAGGGGGACCGCCCTCTTCTCCTCCTAGACCTGAACTGGCCGAGCCAGGGGAGCTTCCTTGGCCTCCCACACATCCTGTCGCATCATCCACCCGGCGCAGGTGCGACCGCGCCCAGGGCTGGCCCGCCCGCCTCTCAGCTGGGCAGCAAGGCTACAGCTGGTGTGCGGTGGCATGCCGCCGCGTCTCTGCAGCCCGGCTCCTTCTGGCTGTCGATCAGCCAGTTCCTCACCTCTCTGCTTGGGGTCTTCCCTGCCCTCGCGGACGGATCAGGGTTACAGGGCGTCTGGGTTAGTCCTGGACAGCCCGGGATGGGGGCTGTCCCAGGACAGTGGCGGCGACCCCCCAGAAAACACTTCGCGACCCCCTTGGGGGTCCCGACCCCTAGGTTGAGAACCACTGGTCTAGAGAGTGCGATCCAAGAAATAGTGACAATGGCATGGGAATTACTAATGACATTAATTTAAAATTGATTTGTTACAATTCGATTTAAACAGAATGTATATAACAGAATGTATATAAGGCAGCTTTAAACCACATCATAGCCTTGATCCACTCTGGTTATGAGGTCTCCTCTGGTAACTACAAAGGCAAAGGAGTATCTTTTCAGCTAGTAAATATATGTAGCCAATTCCTCCTTTCTTCTGGAAGCAGGATACAAAATAACTGGATGCATGGGTTTAAGAAATTGAACAGGTGAAGTAGTTAAAGTTTAAGAAGCTGGAAATGCCTTGACCATTCATCAATACTTTGATCAACTAAAACTAAGACAATGCAAAAAAGGCAGAACGCTCTAGCTTCTACTGACCAGTTCTTGCTTGTACAAATCTGAAGCTTTTAAAAGCTCTGTTAAATTTGGTTTACACTTCTGAAATACAACTTCTAGTTCCATCATTGTCAAGAACTGCTTTGGCAATCACTTTATCATCACAAAGGATACATTTAAAGAGCCCAACTAACAAGAGAACTGCCTTCTGCCTGGATGATGCGCAAGCATGTGTAACTCCTTAAGGTTAGGACGTAAGAGTAGTTGTGACATGTCCCAGGAAATACATGGTGGGAAAAACAGGGACAGGAGCAACATACAGCTTTGGCTGATAACTTACCACATCACTGGCACCTGAAAACTCATTGTTCACCAAGCTTTCAAGAGCCATCCACCGCACTGGCCTGTTTTCATTGTCTCCGAGGCAATGGTAATCCATGGGAAACAGATCTCTGGACAGGGCATTGTCTGTAATCTTTACCTGAAGTGCCTCATCAATGCTGCATATTGAAATAAATACAGACAAGAACTTATAAACGATTTACATACAGGCCAAAAAACGATTTACATACTGGTGTTAAGTCATATGGAGAGAAGGCAGCATTGTATAGCCCCATCTCATCAAATCTCGGAAGCTAAGCAGGGTCGGTACTGGGATAGGAGACCACCAAGGAAGACTGCAAGGTAGCCCAGCCCTCACTGACAAAGAAGTAACCATTAAAGAACAAACACCCCACCTCTGTGCCAAAAAATATTTTCAAGGTGGCTCACCTATGTGGTGGTGGCTAAGCCTGCTTTGGTGGCCCAACTCATTCATCAAGCCAACCCATATGAGCATAGGAGTCTGCATTCTGTTTCTTGGTCACAACAGAGTAGGGTGTAATGTTGGGAACTGGCTTTATCACCGCCATCATCACTCCTAATGGAAAACTCGACTGTCCCTATGCATGTTAGTAGACTCCCCAGGCATGCAGATCAGTGTTTGTAAATATTTGGATGACACTTGCAGTCTTTTAAGCAGAGGCTGGACAAACACTTGTCAGGGATGCTCTAGGCTGATCCTGTATTAAGCAGAGGGTTGTATGGCCTGTATGGCCCCTTCCAACTCTATGGTTCTATGAACCCAGGGAGGCTATAGAAACCCTAAACCGGTGCCTGGAGGCAGCTCTGGAATGGATGCAGGCGAATAAACTGCAGCTTAATCCTGAAAAGATGGTAGTACTACTGGTGGGGAAAAGCTCTGACCTGGGAATTAAAGTGTCCACTGTCATGGATGGGGTTGCACTCTGCCTGCTGTGGTGCATGGCCTGGTTACATCTAGATTAGATTACTGCAATGCGCTCTGCATAGGGCTGCTCTTGCGAAGCATTCAGAAACTTCAACTGGTGCAGAATGCTGCTGCTAGGATGCTGGCTGGAATGACAGCACTGAATGAGGAATGGAATTAAAAGTAGTGGTTGCTTGCCATGAGAGGTGCATTCCCCAGCCTCAATTTCACTTCCTACATACTCTCATACACTATTTATCTCTCCTTCCCTGTGCTGCCCCCCCCCCCAACTTTATGCTACCCTGGTTCAGACTAGGCGAACAGGTTCCAAGCCTGTACGGTCAGTGCAATCGTGTAATAGTACTCGAGAGCTAAAGTTCAGTCCTAGGTGAGTAGGAAGATAACCAATATAGCCCCAGGGCTCAGCAGTATTGAACTACTGTGTCACTGGGGTGGTGGTGGTAGTTTATTTCTTGTTGCCGTTATCAGGCTGCTTGCAGGTCCATCAGCAAAGCAAAGACTATAACTGCAATTTTATGATAATGTGTAAGGGAAATACACATTTTATCTTGTTACCACTTGGTGACTTGAAGCCTATTGATGATGGCCAACATCTGTCTCACCAGCTGATTCTTTGCGCCAACTTAATGGCTGCAGTACGGATACTGCAAGTTATAACATTCTCTGTAAGCATCCCTTTGCCATGCTGCATCTACACCTGTGTAAAATGGGTGTGCCCTGACTTGGATGGCCCAGGCTAGCTCGATTTCATCAGTTCTCCAAAGCTAAGATGGGTAGGCTCTGGTTAGTATTTGGATGGGAGACCGCCAAAGAATTCCAGGGTCGCTATGCAGAGGAAGGCACTGGCAAACCACCTCTGTTAGTCTCTTGCCTTGGAAACCCTACGGGGTCACCATAAGTCAGTTGTGAATCTGAAGCTTTTAAAAGCTCTGTTAAATTTGGTTTACACTTCTGAAATACAAATACTAGTTCCATCATTGTCAAGAACTGCTTTGCAATCACTTTATCGTCACAAAGGATACATTCAAAGAGCTCAACTAACAAGAGAACTGCTTTCTGCCTGGATGATGCGCAAGCATGTGTAACTCCTTAAGGTTAGGACGTAAGAGTAGTTGTGACAGGTCCCAGGAAATACATGGTGGGAAAAACAGGGACAGGCGCAACATACAGCTTTGGCTGATAATACACACACAAGAATGCAGCTACAAGCTTGTGATGGAAGACAGTGGTTTACACACACACACGAAGGGTGCAGCTACAAGCTTGTAATGGAAGATGGTGGTTAGAACACAGAACAAACAGCAGGGTGCTTTACAGTACATCCACTGAATGGACACAGAGTGACTTCAGATGTACTGCAGTACTTACACACAGTTTCTAGCAGCCAGATCTTTGTGAATGACCTCCCTTCTAGCCAAGTAGCTCATTCCGCAGGCAATCTGAATAGCCATATGTACAAGATCTTGTTGTGAAATTGCCTATAGAAAGATGGTAACAATTAAAAATTTGTTTGGCGTATAAACCCATAATTTGGTCAATATTATCTACCTGTCCAAAGTACAAGGTAGTGTTTTTTCCAGTACAATGAAAAGCTGTTGGAGTTTGTGCCAAAACACAAGGTTCTTTGAACACCGGAGCTCCAAATCTCAGTGTGTATTTGCTATTTTAGTGGAGAAGATGAAGAACAAAATTTGTCTCCATTGCCTTTCAAGTGGGAGGAGACTAGAAAAATGTGTTTCTTCAGTACAACTAACTGAATGAAGGACTTGCATTCTTCTGGCAAGGCATAGACAACATGAACTAGGTGCAGAATTCTCTGGATGCTGGACTTTGTCAACTACCAAGCCAATTTTCTAGCTCCCATGCTGGGGACAAAGGCTTGAAAATGTATGGGAAAATATCTGGCAACCTCAAATGCCAAAACAAAGGGTTTGGCTTTAGTCACCCTGCATAGCTCTTTTCCCTTCAATATGACTAAGAGAAAGAATTCAAGTTATTAAAAAATGCACATTTGTTAAATTTTACAGACGTTATATTTCAGCTGTTTCTGATTAACTGGATTTTAGAAGTACTATAATAAGAGCACATAGAGTATGTTCACCTTTATGCCTAGGTTTAAATCTGCCGCAATCTCTTCCAACGTATTTTGACTTCCTGACAGTCCCACGATAGACACATGTTGGCTAGGTTAAATGCCATTCTATCAGGGGAGCTAATGGGTCGTTTAAATAGGGTTCCATACTCTGAATGAGTATGTCAGGGTGGTTCTAGCCAAATAGATATTCTTCAGCATTCTTTATTTAGTTGTGCCCTGCTCAATGAGGCCAGAAACTGACAGATAAAATATTTTATTCGGGATCCTGTCTGGCTAATCTGAGGGTCCTTTTAGCAGGGGTGGATTTTAATATTACATTGGAAGTTGCCAAGTTTCTTTCCCAGTCAATGAAATTTAAAAAATTAATTATTTTATTGGTTATCTAGATATCTATTTATAAACAAATATGAAAATATATGGTTCCTTTCGCTTTAGTTTCAATCTCAGTGTGACACTGTTCAAGGTTGGATTGGCTACATGAGCAGTATCATTAAAGTAAAGCTGTTTCTGATGCAGAATTGCACTGTTCCCAGGCCTACAGCATCCTGTCTAGAAAGAGGTAACATTCCAGTTCAGGGGCACATTAACAAACTATAATGAAATACATTGATATCAGATGACATAAGCTATATTGCGCCGAAAATTCTTTGCGGAGTTTAGAGGATCAATGTCAAAAAAAGAACAGCATCTGCTCTGGGAGAAACAGAAAAGAACACTGACTCTAAAGAGTCTTTAAACACACTCAGACTGAAACTTCCCTACAATATGATACGGTAAATCGGTACTTGGCATAGGTTTTTAACTATCACTTTGTGGTTAGAAAATGTTTCACATGGAAGACAGAGAATTCAATGCTGAAGAATCATCCTCTGGAAGGAAGAGAATGTAGGAGCAAGTTATTTATATAATGCACTTCAAAGATTAGCACCCCAAGTACTGAACACATGGAGTTTTCCACAACACTTTCATGTTTTAGGACAGAAGTTTCCAGAACCCACAAAGGCTTAAAGTGGTGTGTTAACTGTGAAATAGCTTATGAGACTTCAAGTTAAACAAGAGCACACCTATGAGGAACGAGTGAAAGGCACTCACCAAAGCAAATCTATTCCTGCAACCTCCTCCCTACATCACCCCCTTTTGGGCTGTACAGATGATGCAGGCTGGGGGGACACTTGGCCAAAAAAAAAAAATAAAAGAGAGAGAGACGGGGGCCTGCCATGAGATGAAGAGGAGCTTCTAGCTTTTTCACCAGTGTTGACTCCACAAGACTATCTGCTGGTGTGTGGGGGCGGGGGTGAATTTTGCCCACTTCCTCCTCCTTATTGCAGCCGTCTATGTTGCACAACTTCAATCTAAAAAATAGTCCAAACCCCAGCATATTGAATTCAATATTGTTTTAATCACCCTGACCTGGATAGCCTAGGCTAGTCCAATCTTGCCAGACCTCGGAAGCTAAGCAGGGTCAGCCCTGGTTAATAATTGGACGGGAGACCACCCACATACATAGAGGAAGGCAATGGAGAACCACCTCTGAACATCTCTTGCCATGAATGCCCTAAAGGATTGCCATCAGTCAGCTGCGACTTGACAGCAAAAAAAGTTTTAATCATGGCTGCAACCTGCTAGAATACTGCTTTACTGGACAGGTAAGATATTTAGAAAACAGTTTTGCATAGGCTCCAGGTGTAGTCTGCGAAGTGACCGTGTTGAAATGACTCAAGATTAATATGATGACAGTCTTACAAAACTTGATATATAACGTACATACATAATGTATGAAGTAGACAGATCTTTTAAAGTTACCCAACTATTATGAGCAAGATTAACGTTCTTTGGAAGTGATTCAGCCAATGAAACTGTTACATATGCATCCTCCACCCAAGTTTTATTCAAACGTGCAATAAAATGTTGCTCAGTTTTATTTGAGAATTTTTTTTCATTTAAGTGTGGCATCGTTTGGTTTTATACTAATGACTTGCCCAATAACAGAACCCACATTTTGTCATGTGGCTTTTAATATTTTTCTCCTGCATGCATTCTAGAAAACAGAGAGCAAAAAGTCAATTTTCACCCCCTCCCCCTGTGCACACCCACATTCAGTTTCAGTATAACTCTGAAACGCTGTCCTAGCAAGACAGAAAACATTAGGGTAGCTCCCACTGCTTCAATTCTGCCACTGTTACACTATTTTCAGAAGCTTGGATCCCAGATGCCCTTTCCACTCATGTAAGAGGGACGGGCTGGTTTGGGCCTATTTCTTGCCTCAGTATGACCCCATGATGTTCCTGGGGGCTCCACTTACCTATTAAGGTAGAACTTTGGGGGGGGGGGAACCCATTTGACATAGCATAGGTCCACTCATGCTACAGAGGATCCAAATCTAATTCTTCAAATAATACCATGCTTATACTTAATTACTAATGGTAGCACCTTTCCAAAAAACAAGAAGCATATTTCTTTTGCAAAAGGCTTTATAGCATAATAAATTCTTTATAAAGATCCATCCCTTACTAAGTCACTGTATGCTCGACCGTTTAAATACTAAGAGGCAATGGCGAACTATTTGAAATTTGCAACTTCTTACCTGAGGATTGTTTGCTTCTACTAGTTTGCACTGCCGCAAAAACAGCTTGAGGTTCCCCCAGTTCATGTAAGGCAACAGCACCATGGGTTTTTCTCCTTCTTCTATACAAACATGGGTGATAGGAAGCAGATTTCTGAAAGAAGTAATAGTTCTGGTTGGTTGGTTGCTTTGCTTGATAGTCACTCACAACCAATAACCGGTAACCTCACTTTACATACGCTCCCCTCAGATGTGCCCTATACTAGTGACTGGTAAGCAAATTCCCCTCATCCAAACTGCAAATATTTCCTAGATTTTTTACATCTACAGGTCTCTTTTTTTGGTGTGAAAATGGGCTGCGGCTTCAGCGTAATATTAATTAGGACAACTGTTTATTCATTTACTTAGTACATTTTTATCCCGCCCTTCCTTCTAGGAGCTCAGAGCAGCATCCATGGTTGCCCCCCTCTTCAATTCTATTCTCACAAACCTGTTGCATCCCTGCGAGGTAGGTTACGAGAGGGCCTATTCCAAGGTCACCAAGCAAGTTTCATGGATGAATGGGGATTGGGATCTGGGTCTCCCAGATGCTAGTCAGACACTCTCACCGCTATGCCATGTTGTCAATGAATACACAGCCAGTGCATCATGTAAAATTTTTGTTGTTCCATCCTCTCTTCAGTTATGCCTTAAAAAGTTTGTTCTAACCATTTTAAAGTACTCTGCATAATCACCTTGGTTATGCATTCCTCTGGAATGCGATTAGTAGATTTGATCTTTTTGATTCACAATGACTCTTTGAGGAGATTTCGGCTTACTGGTTCAATGTCACCCAGCAAGCTAGGTGATTGAGCAGGGATCAATCCCCCCACCTATGCCCCAAACTGTATCGTACTGCTCTCAAATGTACTATTTGATAGACTTTTTAAAATGCAAGAGAAGTTGATATGATGATTTTTTGTTTTTTTTTAAATGAAAGTCTCTATCCAGGTGTTTAACAAGGCTAGTGTGATGGTGGGGACACTCAGAGGACTGGCAAATGTTTTATGATTCCATTAAAACAAATAATTGAGTAAAAGGTCAGGGGACAAATGCCTTAACTTATTACTTGTTTTCAAGGTAAAGCACACATTAATAACAAAAAGTAATTGCTCAGTATTTTTAATAAAGTACTTACATCTTAAAAGCACAGTATGTTATTTCCCTAGCTCATTCTACAAATATTTACAATGAGGAAAGTGAAAAACCCCATGTGCTCTTTATCCAAGACAGCATGCCACAGAAGTGAAAGGATATCTGAACATTCTCTTCTCCTTACCAACTAGCTGAAAGACCTTACCCATTCTCAGTTAACACTTTACAACAAGATAATATCTACTAATAGTACAGTATTTACTCAAAAGGAAGACAACCTTGAAGGTAAGATGACCCCACAAAAAAAAGTTTGCACAAAAAGATGTGAACATAATTAACTTGTATGTGAATTTAAGACACATACCATTTTTAAATGGCATACCTGGAAAAAACCTAGTCTTGCATTTGAGTAAATACAGTAGCTGCTTAAGATAGTAGGATGGACAGAATTTTCAAGGTTGATTTTGGCTTAATAGAGTCTGCTTCACTTTTGATGGAGGGGCCCGACTTGTTTAGGACAACTGCACCTGTCATTTTATGTCATCATCATCATCATCATCATTCCTTTATTGGCATAAAAACATAATACAAAAAGGGTACAAAAGGAACTGAGATATTAAAAAGTGCCCTTTATGGCATAGTTAAAAGACAGTTACCTCAAATGGCGCTGTTTGTTACTGCCATCTAATTAAGCGTTTGGCGGGCTTTTAAAACAAACTTTAAAAACTGCCACCGTCTCCAATATATGGGCGAACGATTGTTCAATAAATAGGAAACGTTAAAAGAATCGGAGACTTTCTGTCTATTAACCAACAGGGAGCTTAAAAGTTCGTTACGAGATTCTATGTATAAACTACAATAAAATAAGACATGAGCAACTGTTTCAATACAATTGTTGCCACAAGTGCAAAGCCTGTCAGACAGAGGAATTTTCCGAAATCTGCCTTCAAGTAGCACAGATGGCAAAACATTAAATCTGGCCAGAGAAATGGCTCTACAGTGAGAAGGATCACACAGGTGAGATAAGTATGGGATCATTTCATGTAAGACTAATGACTGAAACTTGCATTCTGCGAACTTCTATAATTCTTGGCTAACACTAATACTCAATTCCCCACCCTCCAAATTTGGATGTATGCATGTGAAAAGGCAACAGAGCTCAAAGCTTGATATTCTGCCACTTCTGTGGCCTAAAGAACAAACATCAGAGCAACCCAGTGGAATCAGACCAAAGGAAGCTTACGAGTATGACATGAAGGCAATGTACCACCCCTGCTCCTGCCCTACAGCAACTGCTTTCAGAGGCATGCTGATGCTGAGTACAGACTTACTGTTAATAACCGATAGATCCATCTTTCATGTATTTGTCTAATC
Organism: Euleptes europaea; assembly: GCF_029931775.1. NCBI lineage: Eukaryota > Metazoa > Chordata > Lepidosauria > Squamata > Sphaerodactylidae > Euleptes > Euleptes europaea. The sequence goes on from NC_079316.1 coordinate 45,255,610, forward strand.
CTCTTTGAAAGCTGGAAAAACCAGTAGCTGCCACCACCATACCCTGTGGCAAAGTACTAATTCAGAGAGGCATTTTTACAGAAGAAAACAAAACCTGCTTTCATTAACTGCTGCCCCCCCTTACTCCCAAAATAAATAAAAATGACTTCATTTTCATCTTAAGGACGTAATAGTGCTAACCTGTGATGAAGGCCTCTGAGTTTACAGCTTTCTGTCAACATCATTGTCACTTGAACTTCTGAGGCTTGATCTAAAAAGTCAAATGTTTTTAAAAGCAATTTTGCAACCACAATAGAAAAGCAAATGAATAAATTGATGAACAGGTAAAGTCAATCCTAGGCAAAGCCTTAAGCCTCTAGTATAACACCTTTTACTGGGATTCTCACAGTGACCTACACCTGCCAGTGATTTTAGACACTAGTTTAACCTAACTTCAGCTCAAAACCATTGCGTAACTTCTTCTATGGGCACTCTTGCAGGGAAATTCTCTGGGCCTTGAGTATACTATAAAAGTATTCCCCAAGGCCCACAAGCCTTAGAGCACCACGCCAAGCCCTCACTCTCCCTCCCAGGTCCTTTCTTGCCCATATGCCTGATATGGAGTCCTGGGTTGTGTAGGATATTAAGATGTGCGAGAAACTACATGCCACATCATACTTACTTTTCTTCAGACAACTTTCCCGCACTTCTAAGTTTAAGCACAAGCCAAGAACAAAGGGGAGCTACCAGGCCAATGAACCTTAAGTGGCCAGATTTCTGCTTTTGAGACAAAGATGCTTGGAGTGGGGGATGAGTGGGTTGCTGGATTAAAAAACTGATTTTAAATCTCAGAGCACCATTTAAGCGAAAGAGGATACTGAACACTTTTGTTGAAAAGCTAAGTGAATATTCAATGCAGGTTAAGTGGACTTCGGTTAAGTTACTGAAGCGCAAAACTGAATGTAAAGTAGCAGACAGGGTTAGAATAATAAAATGTATCTAAATTACTATCTAAAATACTATTTGTACACCCTTTTGAGTGCTACATGGGCCTTAACTGAGGGATTCACCACACTTATAGTCATCCCTAGTAAGTTTAAATGATGAAATTGTTTTAAAAGATTACCATGAGAAACACAAAAAGAAAAATCTAGTTCTTGGATCCCACCAAGATTTCCACGGGTGCAAGAAGGGAAACACCCCTATTAGTACAGACTTAGCCTGATGTTGGCAAAGCTTGGAAGGTAATCAGGGCTGGCCATAGTTGGTACTCGGATGGGTGACCACCAAGGAAGACAGAGGAAGACAACAACCAACCACCTATACTCATTTCTTGCCTTGAAAACTCCATGACGTGGAGCAGCTCACGATCCCTTTAAGGAGGGGAGGTGATTTTTGCTGATTCTCCCCTCCCAAGGGAGACCTATAATCCTGCCACCTAAAGGATTCCCATTCCCCAGAAACAGTATTTTGGGGATGTTTTGGGCAGCTGTGGGAGGAAGGAATAGGTGAAAGTAACCCCCGCTGTGCCTGCAGAAATTTACATGGAATACAAGCCTAGATATTATATTGTGAATTTCATTCTCACATGCAGCTCGTTTACAGGGACACATTGTATCTCCAAAACATGCCTACTTAATGGACTAACTCAGCTTTATATACAGGTAATACTTCCAGTTAGATGAACTTGTAATGCCAGTAGTTTTTGGCTAAAAGCTTCCTTTTATAGAGGGCTGACAATAAAAATTCCGCAGCTCTTTCTCTATGCATACAGGTTAGGGCAATAGACCAGTCTTACTCTCCTTTCTACCAGAAAGTTACTCCCATTTGTAATGGGAACATTTTGATGCCTCACCCCTTCCTCTCCTCCCAAGAATTTACCAGGCAAAGAAAGCTGCAGCATTTTTTTGAAGATACTTGAAACTACATCCAATGTATTGTTTATTCTGATTATTGTATTTTTATCCTATCCTTCCTCTTAGGATCTCAAGGTAGCATAAATGGATCCCCTCCCATTTTTTTATCCTCACAACCACCCCGTGGCATAGGTTAGGCTGAGGGTATGTGACCGGTCCAAGGACAGTGAGTGAGACTGATGGCAGAAGGGGACCCGAGCCCAAATCTTCTCAGTGGTAGTCTGACACTCTAACCCCTGTGCCTCTCTGGTTCTCAAAGAATGTGCATGGCAAACTCTATCAACTTTTTTGATTGGATTTTAAAATGCCAATATGCCTCTAATATTGTTGATTTGAATGATCTGGGTTTGTTTTGGTAAGCCTGCTCCCTGTATAACAGAGTTCTCAGCAATGAATTGCTGAACATCGTAAAAATGATTGACCTGTATTCAAGTATATAAGGAAATTCAAATCTTATCTCATAAAACAGTTCCAGCACTTGCATTGTGCTTTCTTATCAATATTATTTCCTTGTTTCTTATAAGTCAACCCGTTCCCTCAGCAAAACACATTATGTAAGCTTAACCCGTACTTAGGGTAGATTATGTAACTCAATCTGTAATGAATTACACTACAACAATTCTTGAGCCTCAACTAAGGCACAACAGACAGTGAAAATTAGTTAAATACTGTTAAAAGCATTATAAACAAGAAGATTCAAAAGAAAAACAGTTCATTCTTACTATGACTGGAGTGTATTTGCAAATTAAAACCTGCAAAAATTGCACACAGTGGACCCAAGGAACAACTGGAGGGTTGTTGTAGCTCCTTGTTGATCAGACCCTGCTCAACCCCTTTCAACATTCTGGAAAGTGGCCCCAGAGACATATCTAAAACTGTTCAGTAATATTAAGTTGATTGGCACTAAAGGAATGCTCTTCTGATGCCACCCAAAACTCAGAGGAGTCTGCGCAGGCTTAAAGAAAAACTCAAATCCTAACCATTAACTGAGTGGCAAAACATGACATGTCCTTTTAATGTGCTGAGGTTTATAGTGTTCCTTTTTAAGGCGTACATGCTCACATGTGCTTTAGGAGCACAGAATTTAAGAGGACCACATCCTCCCATACTGTCCTGCTGGACAATGAGATAATGACTGCAGGCTCTCCACTGAGTCCCTCTTGTGAGTGTAGTGAGCAGAGTTGCCAGGAAAGGCAAACCACTTCCACAGCTGCTTCCCATCTATGAAATGGTCTCCCACTGAAAGTCCATACATCCCCCTCCTAGACCACTTTTTAGCCACAGCAAAAAACTTCTATTTTGTCAAGCACTGACAATTCTGAATTTGCTCTGCAATGACTGCTTTATGCTGATGATTGTGCCCGAGGCAGCTTAAAATAAAAAGCCAAAACAGAATACCATCTACTGAAAATGACGTTGCAGAGAGCCAATTATAAATATTTAAAATAAAGTAAACAAACAATCCATAGATAAGCTTTAGCTACTGCCACTCCTGCCTTTCCTTGACATTCAGACATGTCTCTTTTTCCTACTTCACCTGTACTGTGTAGCTGACCTCCTACTAAAATTATGTGGCGGGACACTGCCCATTGATGGCTGCATTGCACTTATGGCTCACTGGGAATCAGCTGTCTCCCAAAAGTAACACAAACGCACAATCCCTTCAGTCTTTCGAGTCACAGCACTGACTATGTCACAGACTCTGGGAGTAGCTTTTACCAATGTTATTTTTCTCTCAAAAAAGGTCTAACAGCTATGTGGTCTGATTAGGTCAGTTTGCCTAAACAATGACAATCAATCAACCTCACAATGAAAGCCTACCTTTTACTGTTTTGACAAATACTTGTTTTTCTTTACTAGGGTCTTTTTCTTCTACTAGAGTTCCATGGAAAATCCTCCCAAATGTGCCTAAGCATGATGAAGAAAGAAAATGGAGTTGACATACATGTCTATACACTTTTAATAACTCAAGAGATGAAGAGAAACCAAAGGTAGCAACTGCCCTTTCTCTTATGAACCTTCACATCCATGGCTTTCTTGTTGAGAATTTCAATCACACTGCAGCTGATACAATCTCTTTGACAATGTCTAATTTGGAGATGTTCAAAAAGCAGCCTTTTGATATAAACGTTAGAAGGTGATGGAGTTTTAGTAAAGTCCTTTTTGCCAAACATATGTAGAATATCAGTTATACTACCTACACATTCAACTCCAACTATTTACCCAATAGCTTAGTTGAGAGACTGATCAATATTTTTTTTAATGCTAAAGACTGATCACACCAGCAAGAATTGGTCTTGGGAGTACATGGATTTTTTTTTTTTTTTTAGAGAACATGTACAGCATAGCCCTTACAACTATCACTAGCCATCTGAAATCTTTTTGGAGAATTCCAAAAAAGAGGTCAAGAAGCATGAAAAGCACACTGCATGCATATCAAATCACATGAGAAACGTTTTGCGAATACCTTCTTGAAGAACGTCTTTTAGTGTTATTCTCTCTCTGGAGATCGCAATGTCCTTTACTTTCACTTTTGCCTCCATCAAGGTTACACTTTTAAGGTCATTCTTCTCTATCCGTAAAGTAGGATAACCTGAGGAGCCAGCAGACCCAAACAATACCAATATAAATACCAAATGTAAATACCCTTACAAAAAAACCCCAGTTAAATTATTTTGCAGAGATAACACACAACAGTTAAAATTAAATGATATATAACACGGGGGGAAATCCCATGCCACTGGATAGCATGAAACAAATATTTATCGCTTTGGTCATATTGGCAAAACCAATGCAGGGTGCACTGCAGAATGGTTAAAAATCCAACACACACACACCTTGCAATATTTTAACACGTCATTGCCCTCTTCTGGACTCTAAATGATATTGCTATATAGGAAGTGCTTCCCCTGTTTAATGAATACTCTAAAATTATGAGCCACACATTTTTGGAATAATTTTAGTTTCTAGTAAGAAGGGGCTTAAGTCTTTTAAGAAAGGCTTTGCTCATTTATGGAGATTGCAAGAAAGTAAATCCTGTAAGGTAAGAGAGATTCTATTCATTTCAGTAGGCAAAATACGCTGAAGGAAAGTTATGCAAGAGGAAAAAAACATCCCTGTCTCAGTTCATCCTGACATCAAGAGTTCCAATCTTGCTGATGTGAGAATGGCCAGCTGTACTCTTGCATACTAAACATAGTATGGGGGGAGAAGTCTCTTCCCCCATCAATTCTCCCCCTCCATTTGCACTTTCCTGCCTTAGTATTAGGAAAGAAACATGAGTTGGGAACTTCATGTTGCTCTTCTAATATGCAGTTTCTCAGTCTGGTAGCCCAGAGAAACATCAGCCATACAGATGTCAAACTAAATTTTTCACACTGGAACCAGCGGGCCAGTTTCAGTTCGATTTCTTAGAAAGACTCCTTGATTAATAGACACCACTCAGCCCTGCTATTAGATTAATACTTACTAGTAATTGGAGTTGCATTGTTGGGTGTGTCAGCCCTCAGGTACTGTGTTGTCTGAGTGGAAGGCTGAGATAAGCCTTGAGAACTGCTGCTGTCACTAACGCTGTTTAGAAGACATGAAAACAGTGTTTGTAGCTGCTTCTGTAACTGCTTTTCGTTTCCTGCACAAAAACCCAATATTTAACCTGAGCTGGAGGCAGGACACTTTAGCTGTAATGGTACAAAGTGGTATACTGCAGCTATAATAAATCAGCAGAACTAGACTGCCTCCAAAATGTAATCAAAGACTTCAAGTAGTTCTTGTAGGTTATCTGGGCTGTGTGACCATGGTCTTGGTATTTTCTTTCCTGACATTTCGCCAGCAGCTGTGGCAGGCATCTTCAGAGGAGTAACACTGAAGGAAAGTGTCTCTCCAGTGTCTCTTCAGTGTTACTCCTCTGAAGATGCCTGCCACAGCTGCTGGCGAAATGTCAGGAAAGAAAATACCAAGACCACGGTCACACAGCCCGGATAACCTACAAGAATCAATGAACTCTGACCGTGAAAGCCTTTGACAATACTTCAAGTAGTATTCATAAAAAATGCCAGCACACAGTAAAGCTTTTCAATCAAACAATCTGCAGTTGAAACTATTCAACTTTACACAAGATTTAAAGTTGTAAGAAGGAAGAAGAAATATTTAATAAAATCTCAAAGTTCAATTTATAGGCTATTAAAATATTTGTTTTATATTTCAAATCAGAGTGAATAAAAAGGAATACATGTTTCATCAAGTATGTCTGAATGCAGCTGGTGACATGGAAGACTAATCTTGTGTAATTTTGTTGCTGGGGCATGCAGCATTAATCCAACAAAAATTCAAAACACAAAAATTCAAAATACGAATGTGTTTAAGGCCAACCAAAATCACACAATAGTGTGTGAGCTTTTGAGTTCTCCAAAACCTTTTCATCAGGCTGGATGTTGGAAAAAGTCCCCCTTTTGTTTGTATGTTTTAAACAATCAGCCTGATGAAGAGATATTTAAAACATGGGTTGTGGTATTTTGGTTGTTCTGGATACATTTATTATTTTTGTAGTGTTTCCAGTGCCCTGACCCTGGATGGCCCAGGCTAGTCTGACCTCATCAGATTTTGGAAGCCAAGCATGGCCAGACCTGGCTAGTACTTGGATAGGAGCCCACCAAGTCCAGGGTTGCTACACAGAGGCAGGCAATGGCAAACCACTTCTGGATGTCTCTTGTCTTTAAAATCCTATGGGGTTGCCATAGGTTGGGTGCAACTTGATGGTAATTTCCATTGCTAGTGTTACCAGTACATAACAGACACTGGGCTAGGCATAATGGTATTATGGTTTTCCCATCTTCGGAGATGGAAGTGCTCTTGAGAAAGTGCATTATTGTTATTTAAATATTAACACTGATCTTGACTGAATGATACTTATGATGCTAGAGATCCAACATTACCCGTTTCCTACAAAGCTAACCTTCACTTAGGCCTGCAAAACCAAGCTTTCAAATCTTTTAAGTATTTGTATGTTTTAAATTTCTGAAATTTAATATACATCTCAGAAGAATCTCACTATATACTACAGACCAGCAAATAAATCTCATACCATAGACTATACAGAGAGCAAAACATCTAATTCAGCTTTATGCAGTTTAAGGCAGTTTGTTAGGAGCTGCACAGGTGAAGTGCTATCCTAGATTTACTTAAGTGAAAGAGGTAATTTGAAACCAAAGAACAGCAGACTCTTTGATCTTTTCCCATTAAAACTCATGGAATTCTCAGAGATCCCAGAACTATTTTGGGGGATATGTAATCTTGCACCAGATGTCTTCTACCTCCAACACTATATCCTGAATACGCACTTCCCATCTAGTTTTTTGACGCCTCAATTCTTAACCTACAGAAATTTCCAAATAAATCCAGCAAGTTATTTTTATTTGACTCTGCCACCACCAAAGATTGTTAAGAGTGTTATTAAACAATGAACACATTTTAATTATGGCAGAATTTCAATGAGGTGATAGATGCAAAACTCTCGATGGGGAATTCCATCAAACATCAGCCATTACCCGCCATGATGGACTACAGTACATGAATGCTTGAAGCATTAAAGAAAGACTTACATGGCCAAATTATTTATAAGTACCTACTTATGAAAAGAGATCCGGTTTCTACTTAGCATATATTCCTCGCTCAGTATAGTTCCACCTTCAAGGAAACCATTAGGCTATGTAGGCTCCTAACAGGATTGTTAGAGAGGAAAATAGTCACAGAAATGGACAATCCTGGGGAGGGATACCAAGAAGTACCAGATCTCCTTATAAAGAAATGTTAGCTAAGGCCTGTTACCCTGTTATGGCTGCTTCTTCAGTCTTGAGTCAAAATAATCTGTCAATTTAGGTAACTAAAGAAGCATTGTATTACTTGATCTAAGAGCCTTAAGAAAAACAGGATAGGCAAAGGCAACATTTTAAATTCCCAATGTCCATATTGCTACAACTGCCTTGTGAGGCTTATAGCAAAGCCAACAAAACTAATGTAAGAAAATAAAGATCCATGCTTTGTTCTTTACCTGTCTTCCAATTCTATTCTCTTCATACTGTGAAGATGTAAAACTGCTAGTATTATTGCTACCAGGAATATGACTGCACAGCAAACTCCTACACTGATATAAAACACACGAGTAGAAGTGGTGGGAGCTGCATTTACAGGATCAACTGAAATTGAAGTGAAAGTATTACTGCAACAAAATGGAAATAACATTTGCCAGTTTCAATGAATTTCATATACAATTGTGGAAGGAAGGGTTCCCCCACTTTCATCTTATCCTAGTATTATACTTCACTTCTTAATTTAAAACCGTGACAAAGGAAAAAGCTAGTATTAAGGTTTTTCCCAGGATATTCTGAGCCCAATTACTAACAGGGGTGAATCTAGAGACAAAATATACCATAGTATCTAGGCACAAGTTAAACTCAGAAGTTTTTTTCCCTTCCATTTTTCGGCACTAGCAAAAAAGGAGCACCAAGGATTGAAAGAAATGTCTAGAAGTACATCTGGGGGAAAGAAGTCCTGGAAAATGCATCAAGGGGAGTCTGGAGGTAAAAGTTCGGAACAAGATTAATACACATTTGGGGATATGCCAATTCTGAAAATGTTGGCTCCTAAGCTGAAATCTGAGTTCTTGATCTTTTTATTTGAAAAGCATAAAATAATGATTAAAATATATTTATTTTGATTTTCATATATGTCATGCACATACACACTTTTATTTCAAACGTTTGATTGCATAATTTCTTGATCATGTAAATGTAACTTAGAAATCAATCACTAAGGTTACAGCAACTGGATTTAGTGAAGAGAACCTGAAATAAAATATACATAAATCCAGAATGAAAGAGTCCAGGAGCACCTTAAAGACTAATAAAATTTCTGGCAGGGTATCTGCAGAATTTCTCCATGCCTACTACCGCTCTGCATATCATATCTGATCCAATCACGCCTGCTAATGTCATTTACCTGGTTTTGACATTTACATGCTGTCGCCATTGGGTGTGTGTGAATTCACTACTGAAGGATAGATGGACTCACATTCTAGCTGTATCTGAAGAAGTGAGCTGTGACCCATGAAAACTCATACCCTGCCAGAAATTTTGTTAGTCTTTAAGGTGCCACTGGACTCTTGCTCTTTTCTACTGCTACACAGACTAACACAGCTGCCAATTGTGATATAAATCCAGAACGTAACTGTAAAACTTCCAAATACTAATACTGCAAATGGGCACAATCAACAGTTGCTCGTACGTGTGCCTTGTCTGCTTGTGGCCCCCACCTTGTGGTAAGGTTTCCACTCTCCTGGCTTTCCATAAGCGAGGCAAAACTGAATTATTCAAGAGGGCTTTTCTACACAGGCAATAGGGTGGCACTGTACAAAATGCTTCACAAAGTCACTTGGATAAATTATTAGGGATTGTGGTCTACAACGGGTACATAAATACATTTTCTGTGACGTCGCCTACAGCGGGCCTTGACAAATTTTCTTCGGCTCTATGAGCCAGCCCAAACATTTAGGAGCCAGGCTCCTTTTTCATCTTTCAGGTTTTCACATCTTAATGACCAGTGTCTGTGTTGCAACTTAAAACAGAGACTGTAGAAAAGGGCCCATCTGGTTAGGGATAATGCTTTCTTTGTAATAACCGCACCACCACCCCCTTTTTGCCTCTGCCATTATCTATTTCTATTCGTGATCTGGGTCTACTTGGTTGAATTTATGCAGTGCGTGCTTGACAACAAAATGGCCTTTTTCAAACTGATAACACATTTGAGCTGGTACATAGCAGCAAGGTAAACAGGACCTCACTTGGCATAACTGTCCCAATTGTACCTCATGAAGTACATTAACATGATTCAGTTAGTTCATAACGCTAATGCAGACCATCAGGCAGGGCACAAACAAGCTGATCATCTTGATATACTGCTACCATCTGAATGCACATTTTCTTTAGATTTCTTCACCACATATTCTAACAACAGCTTCTTAAACTGATCTGTTCAAGCAAGTATAACACTATTGCTATCTGTTTAGGTTTGTCTTCAGCAGCAACTCTTCGAATCTTATCAGCCTTGCAGAATAAGCACACCAAACCCTTTCACCATGAAATGTGAATGCGCAACCGAGTCCAGGGTGCTTTGCCATAATTTTCCCCCACCCTCTGCTGATCCCATAGACAAGATGCTGAGCAACACTTAATATTTTTCTCTATGCATCACCTTCTTCATCTTCATCACTGTCACCCTCTAAAAAAGCCTGGTCACCCGAATAAGTTTCAAAAATATGTAGCAGTTCTCTGGCATGCACTCTGCTGCATCCTCTACATTTTCACAAATCCTTTTATGGCCTGATGTTGCCATTATGTTATTATGGATTTTTGGGGCTACATGAATTAGAGATGCAGAGTTGGCTCATGTGCTAAGTCTCTGTAGAGCAGAGCAGGATCTCCCCCTTCCTCTCCCACTGCAGCCCCAAATGCCTCCTCTGAAATGGTGCTCTAAGGCCAAGGTCTGATGAGGGAGGCACATTGGCAAATATCACACACACACCCAATCAGTAGAAAATTTCCACAAGATCCAACCCATATATTGCCCAGGACAGAACAACATCAATTAATAGTTACAGTTTCCTGGTTTTCAAGTGTCAGATAGGGCTTCTGACAACTCCGTCTTCAAAAAGATGGTTCCCCCGCAAACAAAATGGAGTTCTCCGTGCACTCCTTCCCCCCCGGTTTTGCATACGAGCTCCGGCTAGAGATTTACAATTGTATTGGGACCCGCCCGTGTAAATCTTCGATCTGATATCGGGTCCCGCGCACAAAGCCGAGAGCTCAGCCATCTCCTCCACTGATTGCTCATGATTGTTTCTGTTTCAGTTTTACTTAAGTCGTTACCGGCAGGAAACGACTACATTGTCTCTTTGTTTCTGTAACCCTATTGTATCAGCCCTATAAATGTATCCCCACTCCCCCTGTCATGTATTCCAACCTTGCGTGTCTCTTACTGAAATCACTGACTTCTGAAATAAATCTTTGAATCGCTGCTCTGCCTGGATTGAAGGTCTATTGCTGAAACGCTGTGAATTTGCTGGAGCCTGACATCAAGTGCCAAATGCTTCACTACTCTTATACTCATACTTTGCTGGAATCAACAGTTTCTCACTGAGGCGGCATTTTGCAAGAAGCTGAAATTAATGGGTCACCAAACTGCTTGATGCTTTTCCTTTAATGTTCTATTATAATAAGCCTTCTTCCTCTATCATTGTGATTCCTTAGCCAACAATTAGAGATTTGGGGCAGAACATTTTTCATTTCTAAATATACATTGTTTCATAAAATAAACAATGAATGGATACCATTGCAAATAAAATATTAAGCAAGCCTGGCAATTTTAAACTCGTAAATGATATCTTTCAGATGATTACTCAAAGGAACTATGTGAAAGAATACACGTTTTAATGATTTGTAAATAAGGAGTGGGAGCTCAAACTACACACTAAAAATCAAAACAAAAAAGTTATGAATTCAGCTGACTGGCTGTGCAAGTCAAATAAAATCCAAAATTAAAATTCTTATGGACAGGTCTCCTTTCTTATGGCAGAAGGGATATTGTAAGCAGGAATCTGAGACAGAACTAGCAAATGATAATACAGAAAGTGGTAATGAAAGGTATTCCAGTGACCTCCACAGAACGGAACCAAATTTTCCTGAAACAGATGAGTGGGCAACCATGCACAGTCCTTTGGGTGCGCTAAAATTAGTTTATCAATTAGTGTGTTTTCAGCACCTTTGTTTTTTCATTATTTCAAGTATTTGTTGCTATTGGGGCATGCAATTAACAATGGATACTTTTAAATGTGTTTAATAGATATGTCCTCAACTAGCAAGTGCTTTGTGGAAGCAGCCATGCCCTGACCCCTTCTGGAGACAGGTGAGATGTCTAGGTCCTTGGCTGGCCCATCCCCACCCTTATGGAGACTAAGGAACAGGGGGAGGAGCTGGGATCTATCTGGACTGGCAGCCCATTGGTGACCTGCCATGATGCTTAGGCAGCCGGTGGCAGGCAGGCTGAGATGCCAAGAACTGTCTTTGCCCCTTTGCCATTTAAACACCGACCTGCCTTACAGCTGAGAGATGGGATATGGAGGGGCTTGAATGCATGACTGCACACCTTACCCAGCATTCCTGAAGAATACCAGGGGGGTTGAGGCAAAAGCATGCCCCCTTTAAACTTTAAAACCCTGCCATTGAAAACCCTAACCATATTACAGCTGACAAGGAGGATGAAGGATAGCTCCTTAACTAAGTGCCCAGTGGCTTGCTCAGCTGTCCTAGGACTGGGGCAATACCATGGCCCCATTTAAAACTTTAAAGCCCCATATCAGCAATTTTAATCCTTGAATTAGTAGGTCAAAACTTTAAAATGCAGCATAGGAACCAATATTTTTGGATTTGGCATACCCAAATTCTGTTAAAGACTGGTCCATGACTTCTACTGCCAAACAACCATTTTTTCCTAGAAACATGACCAGTATAAAAGAAACAGCAAGCAAATTATTACAACCAAATTTACAACCTAAATCAGTTTGAAAGGCCCACAGATTATTTTGTTGTGGCCTTCAACAGCAAGCAAGCTGTCTACTTCTTCCCATCCCCAGTTTACTCTTGATGTGATTTCTATTCACACACAAAAATAGACCAATGTAACATGTGACTGATGCTTTCAGGAATATTACATGAAAAGCACATTTACTTACAAATAGGTTTGCTGCTATTTTTGTCAGATATTGGTGCTTTTACTTCTAGTTCTAGCTCTGAAGACAAGAGGAGAAAACAGGATTTTTAAAATCACTTTTCCTGCAAAAGTGTGAAGTAAACTTTAAAAAATTAAAAAGCAGTATGGGTTATTAAGGTTTCATTGAAAGATGGTCATCTGCTACATAACTATTTTATTCAATTAAAGACTTTTCATTATAGGGTGACAACTGAGAAACAGACAGTCTAATGTTGGTCTACAAAGAAAAAAATAATCAGTGTGGTGCCACTAACTCCAGCCACAACACCATAAATATTCCAGCCTGTAAAGATGTTTTCTAACTTAATTCTGTGCTAACTTCCAAAAACAGCAACTTGTCTAAGCATGGGAAATTATGGAAGAAAACCCCCCTAGTAAGCTGAATTTAAATTTAAGATTTTGAAAGCCCGAAGCAAGGGATGAAAGGCTGAATTCTTTCAGGCATTTATATCATATCCTCCATATTTCATGCAAACACAACCTTTTCCTAATTTGAGGCCTTCCTGAACCTCTCACAAATCACTGACTCCACTCATACCTACAAGGTTATGCCAATAAGGTAAAGAATTGTGAGAAATTCTGCTACACTCAATACAGAAGTGTTCCTTAACCAAATTACAAATGCAGCATATTCAATAAAAACATTACCCTTAACTGCAATAAGATATTTTATTCCATAAACTTGTAATTAGAAATCAAAAGGGGGTTTGCACTTAAAAAACAAAGTCACTAAACACTGCTGGTCAAATTGATCAAAAACAGTGCCTGTGGCATTTTTTCATTTGTCTGAAAACCATAACCTATTTGTAGCCTAATTTATCACAAGGCCTACCATTAATATCATAGTTTTTCCTCATGGTAAATGCAATTAGATTATGCTCCTCTTTTTTAACAAGTTTCATTGGCTTCACACATTGAGAAAGCATATAAAATACTTCCTGGAAGATAACACTCCTACTCCTCTACAACAGTCCAAAGGAAACAGGTTAATTACTACTAAGCTTCATTTTTGTTTTCATTCCTCTTTGTTCAAATACTAATTTGCTGCTATTCCAATGATAGCAGTGACTATGGAACTCTTTCTAATATTCAAGTATAATTTATAATTTGTATTTAGCTTGTATCTTATATCTCTTCAGTTTGTTTCTACACACCTGAAGACCATTTAATTGGCCCCAGCCCCCATACACCTCTGCACTCACCACATATAGGAACCACAATACTTCCATTTCACACTAGAGAACTGCAGCACTTTATCTGACCCTTAGAGGGATGAGGCAACAGAGGATCCCAGCAGAGGGGTGGCTTCCCTGAATGATTTGCAAGCATGCATTACATTTAAGAGGGTGGGTAAAATAAAACTCATTACTTACTTTTGTAACACATTTTCCTCCGTTTGAAGTTTAAAACTGTGATGTTTTTGGAAGCATTTACTGTCATGTTGAGCTGCATAAGTACCGTAACTTCAGAATCTAGCCTGCCAGTGCAAGGGAGTTCCACTCGGAACACTGTAAATAGAAAAGCCATATGTGTTTTTAAAACATGCATTTTTTATCCTCTAGGTACCTTCACAGCAGTATTCCCTTTGCTACAAGTTGTTTATTTTACTTCGTTTCTATCCCACCTTTCTCCCCAATAGGGACCCACAACATCCCCTTCTCCATTTTATCCTCGCAACAACCCTGTGAAGTAGATTACGCTGAGAGTATGTGACTGGACCCTGGGTTACTCAGAAAGTCTCCATGGTAGAGTTGGGATTCAAACCTGGATCTCCCAGATCCTAATCTGATTTAACCACTACACCACACTGACTGGAAAAAAATAAGTAGGATTCTTTGATCACCCTTTGTTATTTCCAGTTCTCCAAGAATTTAGACACATAGCCTTAGACATTTAGACATATTTTAACCATAGCCTTCCTGATAAGCTATAATATGGGTGTGCGTGCAATATGCAATATTAAATTCAAGCATGCTGGAATTTTTTCAATCATTGTAGGGCCTAGTTACGATCACTTAAAAAGAAAATCATTTGTTTTGCACTTGGTGCACATTGCTGCCTTGATGAATACCACAGAAGACTAGTACAAATTGACCACACTGTTCTTTTCAGTAAGAACTGACCACTGGTCTCCTCTGCTCATCCTAGTCTAATCTAGTTGTTCTTCAAGAAGCACCTTTGAGTGCCAGCCTGCTATCATTTTGGTGATGATTACTTTAAAACAAGTCACACTTAAACAATCATTTAGAATTCATTGACGCCATTAGCATGCATATAAATAAAGCACCACAAAGCACTACTTTGCCTTTCCAGTATGAAATCAAGCCAATCATATTATAGGTACTGTTTCACAACAACTAATAATTCAAAAATATAAACAATCAGATATCAGACTGGAACCCAAGATAGCTCAATTCAGCTGAACAACAACAAAAATAACAATATCAAAATATGCATTTTATATGAATGGTCAATTCACTAATTGGCAGCACTGAGAATGGCTACATCCTCCGTGCTGTATGCATTCTGCAATTCCATGAATCATAGAAAAAGTGCTGGATACAGGAAACAGCTTCTAGAGGAAGTGTGGAGACAGTGTCATACAGGTGACCAAAAATGATTTCCAGTGTCAGGACTAGACTGAAAAGCTCCTTGTCTAAGTGAACCAGAATGAAATCATGAAAAAAAAAATCATAAAATTCTGCTGTTACTTCATGCAATATGTTATGTTTTATACTGAATAGCACTAAGTAGTTTCCCTTCTAAGAGCAGGAATCATGGGCCTTTCCTCAAGGTATCTTTGATGAGTGGGAGTTCAGCTTCTACAGCTAGAGTTCAGCTTCTTCCCGTACTAGAAAAGTAATGTTGAAATCTTGGGCCCATGTGGGAGCAGCTCATCTTACAGATCCTCCCCATATCAGTACTTACCCTTCCCAGCAGTGGAGTCAACTTAAGTGTTTCCAAGTGTGAGAAAATATAATTGTTAATGAAACACCACTTACCTGATAGAGTACGAGGTATTTCTCCTTGTAGAGAAATATTTGCCTGCGGCATATCCATAGCTAGCAGGTTATCAACTTGAAACCCCAGTTTATATTCAATCTGTAAAAAATAAGAGACAATAAAACATGTACCACCGTTATTAAGCATATTTATATTTGTTTCTTAATTTAGATGAATTAAGATCCAAAACATGATAAAGATGCAGTTATGTTCCCCAACTAAAATGATTATGGTGTAAATTCAGAGGACCTCATCAAACAATTTTCACACTGACTTTGAAAAAAATATTTATGTACTTCCCAGCCTCGGAATTGGGGTGGGTGGGTGTGGAATCTAGATGAAACCCAACGGTGTGGCTGGCAGAAATATTTTTAAGCAGGGTGGATAAAAATCAATTATTTTTGAATTAAATCGGATGTTTTTAAATAAAATGCTCTTTGAGTAAAAACCTATCTAAAGATAGTTTTCTGTTTAAGATACACTATAGTACAAAGGTTATTCATCATGAAATACAGAATAATTTTAAATTATGTGGCATGAAGCTGTATATTCATGCAATGTTTAAATTTTTGGTAAATGAATTCCATTAATCCATTCACAATGTCATGCTTTTCCAGAGGTTTTTGTAATATTATTTTGGGCAATTTTTCTATCTAGAAGATATTATCAGATGCTTGGTTTTGCTGTTCTCAAAACTGTGACTTTGTGTCTGCAAAGATAATATGCCTCTTCACAGCAAAAATATTATAAAATAAACATACAGAATTGAGAAAAAAAACCTTAATCCCATTGTTCGTTTGCAAATCTATGTATACAGAATCAACCCTTTACCTCTTAAGTGCTAAGTTTAAAGAAGTTCAATGAATAGAAGATTGTTTGGAGTGGAATAGATCTGCACAAGGAGCTAAGCATGAGGAGGGAGGGGCAAGCAGTACACATGAAAGTGAAACCTTTTGAGCAGAATACTTCACAAGTCTTTATGTAGAAAATCATGATTTCAATCTAGTCTTACTGACTAGTAATAGTGATTTAAATCGATTGGATTTAAATCAAATACACCCTGTTTTTAGGATCAGGGTGCCAAACATATCAGATATTTTCGTTTATTCAGAGACGACATTTCCTGTCATTACATTGCATTAAATACGATGATCATTTTAATGTGAGAGAAATCCATGTAAAATGAAGTGATGAAACAACATTCTTCTGCCAACAGAAAATTCTTCCCTATTCACGGGTAGCTATTACCTCGCTATAGCTGGCAAAAGTTTCAATCGAAGTTCCAGGTTCATAATGCAGCGCCTCATTAAACTGAACATAATTGTCGTTGGTCCATGAGGCAGTTTTGTCTATAGCTTTCCTATATTACACAAACTCGGATGTACAATTTTGTGGCTTAGTTTATCCACATTTAACTTTTAAATGTTGATGCTTACCTTTGCCTTAGCATGCCAACTGAAATGGAGGCTGTTTGTCTCACTGGGTACTAAGAGATTGAACGACAAGGCATAGTGATTGATAAGACCATTCCTCACATAGTAGAGTTCTGCATCAATACCTAGAGTGTTTTAAAGGGGGAAAGAAAGAAAACAGAGGTGAAACGCTCAGCTACAGACACAGGAAACTTTGAGCACAACCAAAAAAATGATTATGGTTGGGCTTAGGAGCATTATTTATTTATAAAAGGTATCTGCCACCTCAGACACTTGCTTGAGTAAAGCTAAAACAATACAATGAAATCATAAACACAGCTACATAATTATCAATAATAAAACAAGCCACAAAAATATGCCAGGTGCATAAAAACAGCATAAAACAACATGCAACAGCCTAAAATAATATTCACAAAACAGTTGTCAGGCTAGAGAAAAACAATAAAAACATTTTTAATAAATGAAGCCCCTCAGTAAAAGGCCTGGTAAAAAGGAATGTTTAGACTTGGTATCTCAAGAGTTAGGGAAGGCACCAGATGACCCTCGGGGAGGGGGTCATTTCAAAAACAAGGCGCCACCACTCAAAAACCACTCTCTAGTTGCCACCTGCCTCTTTCTCTGTAGGCAGAACTACAGAGAACAAGGCTTGGGAAGAACTTAACAGGCAGTCTGGACTCTGGATAGTACAGGAAGACATGCTGTTTAAATACCCCAAGCCATTTATAGTTTTAAAGGTAAGAATAAGCACTTTGACTAATGCTCAGACACAGACAGGCAGCCAAGTGCACATCTTTCAGCACATGAGCGATACAATCCCTGTATATAGCCCCTAACAACAGCTTGGCTACCACCACATTTTTGACCAACTGAAGTTTCTGGGACGTTTTCAAAGGCACCTTCATATTAAGTGCATTACAGTATTTAATCCAATCTGGACTTGATCAGAGCATGGATCACTATAGCCACAGTAAAGATGCCTCTGAATTTTGATTCCTGTGTAAAAAGCTCACTTTCAAAATAAGGACAGCCTTAATTTAGTTCCAGTAAAATCACATGTATTAATCAAGCTGGCACTTTAGTCATTCTTGCAAGCACAAGGACTGCTTGCAGGGGGGAAATTAATCTGGCAATTGTGAAGGAGACTACGCTGAACTTGAATGCTTGCTTCCCTTCAACTATGCAAAGTGACATTTGTAACATGATGCCAAAACGTGCACATAAATTTCAGTTGCAGTGATTTTTTAAAAGTACTTCTGACAGTCAGTGGCAACCATGAAGCTGTCCTATGATTATAATTAGTTTGCATGTGTTTGGTCAAACTGAGTACATGTGATACTTGAATGCCATGTTAACACATCAGAAAAGTAAAAAAATGACCACGAGTTGCGGGCAGCTTTCCTGCTACTAATCTTGAGACATCATCTAGCACAATTTTATTTTCTAGAGGAGACAGTTTTTTCAAAGCCCAAATACTTGAGTAATGACATACACATTTTTATTATATCTATTTTTGGTCCCCACTGAGAACTGGGAAGGAGGGAGGGAATTGTTAATATCTAAGCCAGCTGAATAAGTGCACCGCTAAGCATTTGCCCCTCCCTTTCCGCGGGTACTTTAAGGATTTAGCGTGTTCAAAGGCATGCACAGAAGAACAAGAACCAAAGGGGAGTCTTAGCCTGTGACCTTGGGTGCATCATGCTGACAATCAACTTGACACATCTTTGTACCTCATAACTTGCTTGAAGTTTGAGGGAAAGAGGGAGGGGGGAGAGTTATTCTAAATAACTAAACAAATTAATGTGGAAACTGGCTCAGTCATGTGAGTGGTGTGGCCAGTGCCACTATGTTATCCAGAGTGACTGTATCACAGACCTCCAACTGCCCCAAATATAAGGGCTGAGACATCATCATGTCCCAAATCCTAAAAACTCCTTCTGGCACAAGGCAAGACCAAAAGTAAGGGAGATGATGTGTGTTTGTGTGCTGGAAAACTCTCACCCAGCATATGCTCAGGAGCCATATCCATATTTTTTCATTGAAAGTATCACTGATGGGGGGTTAACTTGTAGAAATAGTCCTCATTATCAGCACCCAAGGTGTCCCTTCTACAACTTGCTTATAAAGTCCCTTACCATGTACCACTGCCTCACACCAGAACCCCCTTCCTAGACTTAAAGCCCCTTCTACAGCACGTCCATCCCAACTCATCCCCCTTCCTGTACATGACTGCTTGCCCCCTACACTCCTCTCACATGCCAAAACAACATCCATCCTGCCATCCTAAATATTCCCAACACTTCCACAGACCACCATCAATGTGCCTTCCACACCCCACCTCCTCAGCTGCATGTGAGGGAAAATTATACATTTCACCCACTTCTCTAAGACACCGCCCTCTATTTTCACAGCCAACTTAAAGAGAAGTTAAAAGGAAAAGTGGGAGGTGCTGATACTTGCAGGCAGCAGCAAATATTTGCCCTAGAAAGGACATTTATTTTGTAGCTTGGATCACTTGGTTCCATTTGTGCAGAATGTTGTAGGCATGCCACAGGCAATGTTGTCTTGGTCATGCTTCTCTGTGCCTTATGTTACATATCAAGGAATCATGTGGTTCCTGCAGTTGAGCCCAGCTGGGGATAGCATACGTGAAGTTGCCATACTATTGATTCTAACGGCAGAGCTCTTAGGGATGATTCAAAGTGTTGCAACTTTAGATGTTGTTATAGAGTCTCCTACGGGACTGATTCTTAAACATTATAGCAGGAAACTTCTACAGGGGCAAGAGAAGATCTGAGAAGGATCTCCCACTCCATCACCCTATCTCTTCTTCCTTTGTAGTGGAAATACACAGAGAGAGAGACTGGTATGTCATCCATGCTGGTCTGGAGGGTATAAATATGCATACTTAAGGTTCTCATGATGTTTTAAGAAGAGGCTTTTTTTTTCAAATATGCAGGACTGTACATAATAATGGAGAGCCAAAGGGAATTCTTTTAAATCAACTGTGCCACCACAGAACAAAAAACCGACAGGAGCAGAACCAAAACACCAATCCAAGTATCAGCTTTTCCATTCGTTAAAACTTGTAATGATTCTGTTTTATTATTATTTTCACTGAAGAAAACATCAGAATCCATTAGTTACGACTTATCTTTCCCTTTCTGTACATTAGATTCAAATTCAAATGTATGTATAATATCAAGAGAAGATAGCGGCTGGCTTGCTAGGTACCAAGAAATTTTATGCTGGAACCTATGAATGCAAAATAGCAATTCTAGCCAGTACACACCTTAAAAATATAATACCTGTTCCAAGACTTCAGAAATATTTTGAGCCCTGACCCGGAAAATAGAGAACTAGACTATAACAAGGTGATAAAACTGATATACTAGCTACTTTAAAGTATATTCATTCTATAAAAAGGAAACACTACTGAACAAGTAATGTCAGGCAACAGATTTATAAACATTCAGGAACTCTGTCCTTGTTTGGTAAGTAAATGAAAATACACACTTCAGAACATAAATCACATTAATGGATTACAAATATTCTAAATGCCTCAAATCTGTCCCTATTGTTAGGAAGGCACTGTCTGAAGGAACGGTAATTGTAGGAGAAAAGAACACAGTAAAATAAATGTTATGAACATACAAAAAACAAAGTGAATTTAGAATCTTCAAATAATCTATTGCAGATGAGGCAGGAACTATCGATGCAATTGGTTTAAATAACTTGCATTGCAAATGTACTGAACAAATTTATTTAAAATTCTTTTGACTTGTAGTCCCCATTAAACAAGCTCATATGCAGAAAAAGTAAGGCTTGGAGATCTAGTTTCTCATTACTGAATCTTACTTAACCTAAAGGAAACCACATGACAAGGCTTGCTTTTTTGCTTTATATTTTAAGAGGAAACATTGTTTTGCCCAAGCAAGCCCTAAATCACATTAACATATATCTTTGTGCTCTGCTTCTGGGTATAAACCAAAGAGAATAAATTAAATCAAGCGTAGGACAAAAAGGTAGACTTGCACCATACCATAAAAAGACAAGGTCATTCTTTAAAGATAACACATTCTGAAGCACAGACAAGAGGGAGAGGCAGGAATTCATTGTTCATCATGAAGGATGCTGGGGGGACCCTTGCGTTCATTACAAAACTTGATCATGTCACTCCAGAAGTCCAACAAAACAGGGCTTTTTCAAGGGGTCCTTGAATAAAAGTAGCCTAGCTTTAATGCTATAGAGTTTTACAAAACGGGGAAAAAAGTTCTCAATTAGCATGGGAAAGTGATTTTTGTTTATTTAACAGGGACTTTGTGAATTCAGAACTTCTCTTTGAGAAACACAACAAAATGAAAAGCTGTATTTTGTTTTCCAAGCATTTAATAGATTTCAAAAAATTGTAGGCAACTGTAGTGTTATTTTCATCTTTGTATTTTAAGTAGGCACTTAAGAGTTTCCAATAAATTAAGATCCTTTTTGTGTATCCATATCGTTCTCATTATTGTGGTAGTAATTAGGTTAAATTTTTGAAGTTAGGAATATTATTCCAGAAAAATGTTGCTTAATATTTCTGAAGGGTCTTTTGTGAAGCAGTTTCCATTTATGGGCTATGTCATGGAGATGGGAAGCAAAGTATATGCACATCCTCTCAAAACACATATCTACATCAAGTTTACTATAGAACACACCAGGCATGGAGCTGGGGGAAGGAGTGCCTAGAGCGGGGTGTGTGTGCCATGTGCATGCTGGAGTCAGGTGCTATTGGCCCAAAGGGTGGTCGTTGCTATGCTGCCATGTGCTCGCCTGTCCCCTGGCCTCACACACAACCGCTGTAGGCACAACGAAGAAGGCCAGGCAGCTACACTCTGGGCTGTGGTGCGTGCACCAGCCAGGCCACAGGCGGGCAGCTGCGCCCATACAGCAGTGGCAGCATTCCTCTTCTCCATGCCCGCGCTGGTGTCCCCTCCTTGAACCTGGGGTGCTTGGCCACTCAGCCCCCCCCCCAAAGATCCAGCCCTGGAACATACCTTCCTTTTAATTGGACCCCAACAGGCATGGTACCTAAAGTCTGCAAGCCTAGTGTGATGGGCCACAGCTCACTTCAGTGTGATGGGCTACAGCTCACTTCAGACCACTACACATACTGAACAACTGATGCCCAACATACTCCACAAGGGTGAGTTGTGATCTTTTCTTGTTTCTGTTTCCCACCCTAATCTATACATATTATGACAAGGCAGGAAACTACATTAACAGTACCTCCTCTTCTCTCTCCTATATGGTGCTGTTCTGGCTCAGGGGAATAATTTCCAGGGTTTTCTTCTTTCTTGGAATTTAACACACTCTGTAAAGTAATGCTAACTTCATTGCTTTTTCTTCCACCTGTATACAGTGACTACAACTGGTGGAGCTGCCCATCTTTGCTTTCGTCTGAGCCCCATTAAGGTCAGGTTTCCCCCCTCTTAAAGAATGACCACTAGACATCGATATACAACTCCATTAAAAAGCTACTGCAAAGGCTAGCTTCTAGTTCAGTTTACCCAAACCTATATATACAATTAATGTGTTCAAGGTCTGACATGTGAAAAAGCCACCTTTGGGGTTGTTCAGCAGCAGAAAGGTTGAGAACCTCTGGCCCAGGCTAAGAAACACAACAGATGTAGTCTCATGAATGCTAATTAACATGAAAAACACAAAACCTGAAACCCCAGCATAGCTACATTACCATCAAATAAATGTGAAAGTTCTAATGGACAAGAACAAATGATTATTTTTGCTTCACTAGTCTAACTTTTCCAAGTACAGAATGAATTACAGCTCCTAAAAAAAGTTGAAATTTCTTCTGTTAGTGAGAGTCATGTGTGCGTAAAGTGCCGTCAAGTCGCAGCCAACTTATGGTGACCCCTTTTTTGGGGTTACTGATACACATTTTCAAATTATGATCAAGATGCCTGTTGAAACAAGTCACAAAATATTCTGTTTCATTCAGTTCTGGCAAGGGATGGTGGGTCCAACACAGATCGTGCAGTTGATCAGCACAGTCAGAATTACTGAACCAGGTTTCTATGCTTTTCTTCAGCACCGCTTTCTGCATTTCCTTCAGCACTCAGTCTTTCAAACCTGTAGTGCAGAATGCTACAGTCAAGGCCACCTTACTTTGCATGCAAGGAAACTGGACTGGTACGAATTGCTGCCCTGACGTGGATAGTCTGATCTGATAAGCCCTGCTCAGTATTTGGATGAGAGACCACCAAGGAATACCACGGTCGCTATGCAGAGGAAGGCTATGGCAAACCACCTCTGAACATCTCTTGCCTTGAAAGCTCTATGGGGTCACCATACGTTCGCTGTGACTTGACAGCAAAAGAAAAAAGAAAAGAGAATTGCTACTTCACATTCAGAAGATCCCAATTTAAGTTTTAAGAAAAATGTGCTTTGTTTATTTGCAAAAGGTTCAAGTACAGGGCATAACATAAAAATATCTACTAATTCAAGTCAAAAGAAAAATAGCCTTCTCTTTTAAAAATGTTCTATGCCACTTACTACCAAAGAGACAAGCTACTCTAACAGAAAAACAGATAAGTTGTTGCTGAACTTGAAGCTTTTGTAGTAAAGCCGACAAAAACTGTATTTACATACAGTTCTCCACCAGTCATTGCTTCTTTGGATTACAGTCATAGCCATTCAAATATGTTGACTCCTAACAAAATAGGGCCTTTAAACTATACCTGGGCTTATTGCTAACTAAACAGCTTAGTACTAGATACTGTACACTTGAATGAAACTTAATTTTACATAACACATTTAAAACTGGAATGCCAGAATGTTCCTATGATTCTTCTTTTTCTTTTTGCTATGCATACAAGCTAGAGCCAGCGTGGTGTAGTAAAGAGCAGCAGACTCTAATCTGGAGAACCAGGTTTGAGAATCCCCACTCCTCCACATGAAGCCTGCTAGGTGACCTTGGGCCAATCACAGTTCTCTCAGAACTCTCTCAGCCCGTGCGGAGGCAGACAATGGCAAACCACCTCTAAACATCTCTTGCTTTGAAAGCCCCAGGGTTGCTATAAGCCAGCTGTGACTTGACAGCACTTTCCACCACCATGCAAAAAGTAAAGCCATGCATCTGACATACTCAAGACCATCTGAAGAAGATACCTCTTGCTGGCTGGGCAGATAAGTGCCTGAATATGCCTAGGGCAAAAGACCTGTTGTAATAATATCTTTTGCCTCCAGAGCTGTAGTAAAGGAAAGATTCCACCCATTTCTTCTCACAAAGAAGTCAACAAATGAACCAAAGCATCCCATCTATTTGAATGCAATTCTCCCTCGCTTGAGGGCCACTTCCCCCTGCCCCATTTCCATAGAACAAGCCTGGTATCTGCTTTTTCAACAAGCATCAACGTGAACATACTTAAGACAACAGAACCCAGGAAATAGGGCTTCAAATCATCTCAGTGAACCACAAATACTGATTTTGCCACATCTGTGCATTTATTACAGTGCATTAAAAACTGCGTAAATTCTCAAAAGGGACCCATCCATGCACTGCAGAGGTTGTGCAGACAGTGCCTATACAGTTTTAGCTACTCAGAAGTCAAAGCAACCAGTCAGTTCCAAACAAAACCAATTTTAGTCAAAAACTAATTATATGGCTGCCCACTGGAAGTTTAGCACACCAAATATATTCTCTTCAATCTATATGCAGAACATATAATTAGGAAAACTGGATTAGATTTAGATGAAGGTGGAGTGAAAATTGGAAGGAGGAACATTAATAATTTGAGATATGCCGATGACACTACATTATTGGCACAAAATAGTGAAGATTTGAAATGACTACTGCTAAAGTTAAAAGAGAAAGTGCCAAAGCAGGAATACAGCTGAACATCAAGAAAACAAAAGTAATGACTACAGGAGAATTACACAACTTTAAGGTTGACAATGAAGAAATTGTAATTGTTGAAGACTTTCTATTCCTTGGCTCCACCATCAACCAAAAGGGAGACTGCAGCCAAGAAATCAGAAGGAGATTGAGACTAGGAAGGGCAGCCATGAAGGAGCTAGAAAAGATTTTGAAGTGTAAGGATGTGTCACTGGCCACCAAGACTAGATTAATTCATGCCATCGTATTTCCTATTACTATGTATGGGTGTGAAAGCTGGACAGTGAAGAAAGCTGATAGGAAGAAAACAGATTCCTTTGAAATGTGGTGTTACGGATACCGTGGACTGCCAAAAAAACAAATCAGTGGGTTATAGATCAAATCAAGCCTGAACTGACCCTAGAAGCTAAAATAACTAAACTGCGGCTATCATATTTTGGTCACATCATGAGACGACAAGAGTCACTGGAAAAGACAGTCATGCTAGGAAAAGTTGAGGGCAACAGGAAAAGAGGAAGACCCAACAAGAGATGGATTGACTCAATAAAGGAAGCCAAAGCCCTCAATTTGCAAGATCTGAACAAGGCTGTCAAAGATAGGACATTTTGGAGGACTTTCATTCATAGGGTCGCCATGAGTCGGAAGCGACTTGACGGCACTTAACACACAATACAGGTTGAGTATTTCTTACCCGGACTGCTTGGGACCATATTTTGGATCTTTCTGTATTTTGGAATTTTTGCATATACATGAGATACCTTTGGGATGGGACCCAAGTCTGAACATGAAATTCATTTATGTTTTATATATACTTTATACACATAGGCTGAACATAATTTTAAACAACATTTTAAATAATGTTGTGTACATTGAACCATCAATGGCGCTGCTGAGGGCCTGTGAGTAATGCCTGCATGCTGGTTCAAAACATCCAGTTTTTGGATAGAGATATCCGGATAAGGGATAGTCAACCTGTATATTAATTCACTGCACCCTAAAAAATCTTCAAAAAGTCAAAGTAAGCTGAATCTCAACTAATATGTTATCAGCTTGATCACCCAATTCACCAAAATCATCTTGTGGCATCACCACCACAAAAACAGAGCATGAGAGTAGGCCTCTTCTTAATATGACAGGACCTAACTTGAAATTGGGACTCACTTGAGCAAGGGGAAATGTTAAGTGTGTGAAATGTATTTCATGGTAACCTGGAAACTGCAACTGGTTCAAAATGTGGCAGCCCAGGTATTGTCAGGAGCTAGCAGATAGGGACATATCTCACCCATCTTTAAACTGCTACATTGGCTGCCAGTTTGTTTCCAGGTTCAATTCAAGGCACTAATTATGACCTTTAAAAGAAGTCCTTCACTACCCAGGACAGACAGGACATTCTCTTCCCATATGCCCTTGCATGGCAACTGTGATTGGTTATTCCTTAGTTTAAGGAGGTTCACCTAGCATCGACCAGAGTTATGTACATTTTCAAAAATATTTCTAATCCTATGGAACAGACCCCCTGAGAAGGAGAGGGGAGTGTTCTCTGTGGAAATTTTTAGGAGGCCTTCAAGGCTATTTTATTTGCTAGGGCTTTTAATGGAGTATAAGGCTGCAGCCATTGGAGGTGGTGATATTGAGGGGTTTTTTTTACAGTATCTTATATGTTTTAAATTTGATTTTACCATCCACCTTCAGCAAAGGAGGAAAGACGGGCATAAATTAATAAACCTTCCAAACACACACACAAGGTATTTACCAGAATACAGATAATTTTATTAGCCATCCACACTCATATACCTGTCACAAGACAATTCTGGGGGCAGATCTACCTGTCAGGAAGCAATTCTCCCCCCATGCAGATGAGCTGGCATACTGCAAACTGCACACTTGTGCTAGGTTCAACATTTACCAAATTTTAACACATCCATTAGACTTTCACAGGCTTAAAGCAAAATATTTTCAACAAGCCACACATTCTTCAACATACTACATGTTTCTAGGCAGCAATAGTACTGAGCAACTGATGAACTGGAAACATTAAAAATTACAAAATAAAAAGTACATACAAAACATTTTAATAGACCTGAGCCAAATATAGTACTCCTTAAACATGCTGTGCCTTTAAGTTTTTAGCAGGAAGTAAGGCTCCTGACCTGGATGGTCCAGGCTAGCCTGATCTCGTTACATCTCAGAAGCTAAGCAGGGTTGGCCCTGGTTAGTATTTGGATGGGAGACCACCAAGGAATACCAGGGTTGCTATGCAGAGAAAGGCACTGACAAACCACCTCTGTTAGTCTCTTCCATGAAAACCCCAAAAAGGGGTCGCCATGGGTCGGCTGCGACTTGACCGCACTTTACACACACACACACACGGCTTCTTAGAATACAGTTTTGTCATCTCTACCAGATACCACCATAATTGTATCAACTATCCAGGACTACTCTAAGGAAAACAAGATTATCTCTCAAGATTTTTTGTAACAGGGAGTGCAGCAAGCTTGCAAAAAAAAAAAAAAAGATTAATATACAGGTTCAATAAAATCTTAGTATCAACTTCTCCTTTACCATCTTCTATGCACCAGATTAAGTGGTTTAGGAAAATTATTTCAAAGTGATTTATCAGATATACTGCTTTGTAAGTAAGTGCAGGCTGTGATACAGAAGGGTGAACACTAAAACATTTTCTTCCCCAAATGATATTTTTAATAGTTAAAGCACTTCAAAAGCTAGAGACTTAATGTGCAAAGCTGAAAGAACTGCAGCATGTGCATGGATACTTCTGGACCACATATGCGATTAAAAATTTCATTACCCTTATCAGAGCATTCAACTCTATCACCATTACAGGTGTAAATTACCATGAAGCTACTGTGCCATTCAATTCCAGGTGAACAAACAGCATTAAACAAAAGCAAGTACCCAAGGGAAAGTTAACAGCTTAAGTAAGTAGTACAAATATGAAACAAGAGATAGTAGCTTATATAAAAACATTTCCTGAACAAGCTTGCCCCTATAACCTTTTTTTAGGATCTAGAAAGTCCTGGTTTTCTGAAGTAATGAGATTTGATACCCTGGCAGGAATCAGGTTGAAAAGGTGAAGGGAGAATGTTAGACTCTCAGTGAATGCCACAGACGCAGATATTCACTATCAGTATATTGACAACTTATATAGATACCCCTGTAAAGGTCATATTCTAGACATCTGATTGATCCAGTCTGAATGGGCAATGCTAGGTGTCTGCTTATGTCTATCTATAGCAGGAGCAACATCAACAGATCTACGCACCAATCAACAATTGTAACCACTTGTAACAGCAAGGGCACTGAACACAATAACCACTACTCTGTGATTAAGCTAGTTATTTATGGAGGATACTTTCTGCATCCACACCTGTGAACACTTTCCCACAAGGCACTGAGGTAAACACTACTCCTAATCACTACTCCTAATCTAAAGAGTATCAGATACACACAAACCTATTAAACAGATTTAATATTCATGTCCTGCAAGTGCAAGAACACCATTTGCCTTCTCCTATTGTCCCCCCCCCCAAAAAAAAATTCACATGGACCCTGCATTCTGCCATTTCCATCTTTCTTTCCTTCTGGTGGTGAGCCAGCATGGTGTAGTGGTTAAGAGCGGTGAACTCTAATCTGGAGAACCAGGTTTGATTCCCCACTCCCCACATGCTTTTAGAGTATTAAGGCTAGGTGCAGAGAGCAGCTGGAGAGGAAGTGAAGGAATGACTTGAGGGCACAGGCACGTCAAAAATCCCTCTGTCAGGGCACTGCACCATAGGCTCCCACCGCCTGTGCCCAGTCTGCATGTAGGTCAGCCAATGGCCATCTGTACTCAAGGGTCTGTGCCTGAACAGGTGGTAAGAAAAGTGGCAACATTTTAATACTGGATTGTCCCAGAAACTTGTGCACCTTATGTGAGAGCCAGCGTGATGTAGTGGTTAAGAGCGGCAGACTCTAATCTGGTGAACCGGGTTTGTTTCCCCACTCTTCCACACGAAGGCTGCTGGGTGAACTTTGGGCTACTCACAGTTCTCTCAGAACTCTCTCATCCCCACCTACCTCACAAGGTGCATGTTGTGTGGGGGGAGGGAAGGCGATTCTAAGCTGCTTTGATATTCCTTACAGTAGAGAAACGTAGGGTCTAAACTTCAACTCTTCTTCATCTGGTTCCCAGACTCTTATTTCCAAACCATCCTAGTTCAGATGTGTTTCCAATGTACATATCTAGTCAAGTATGTGTGTGTTAAGTACTATCAACTCGCTTCTGACTTACAGCAACCCTACGAATTAATGCCCTCTCATCATAGGATTTTAGAGGTTGGTCAGAAGTGGTTTATCATTGCCATCTTCTGCGGAAATGAAAGTACACCATGACCTAGGAAACTTACTAAGTTTAAGGTAACATCAGAGCATGCTCTACCGTGTTCTTATGTTCAAAGACAACCACAGCATTTAACTAAATATATCTGAAAGGAGCAATGTTTCATTGTAAAATTTTACTGTATGGATATGGGCTTACACAGAGATATTTACAGTGGTTTAACACACAAGCTCCTGCTAGTAAATTACAACCCCCTAAATTATAATTTCTCTTTGCTGCATGTCCCAGATATCTTTGGGCACAGACCAATAAATAGCCACTCACCTGCTCATCAGGTAAAAAAAAAACTTTTGTAACTGAACAGAGATGGGGTTTTGTTGTTTAAGCAATCAATACACACAAATTGATACAGTATGTATGCGTATATATATATATATACACACACACACACACACACACACACACACACAGAGATGGGCTGGTAAACATTTTTTGAAAGCTAGTACGGTAATTTGTTGCAATATACAAAAGTGTTTAATCATGAACAAAACATATGCTGATATTTAAATTACCTATGCAAATACGTAGTATCTCTTCCTCTGCTATGAGATGAAGCAGCAACTGATGCAGTTTCTGGCACACACTCTTGCAGCAGTTAATAATGTCATTCATAATACTTTACAACCAGCAATTTTAGAAATAGGTAACCACATGGCACTCATTTGTTCTGCTACAACTTTGTGAAAACACAAGCTAATAATCTGTGTCACAGCAAATAAGAATGTAGTTTTTAAATGTGCATTTTATAATCAGATTGCCCAGATCAGAACATTTCCAAATGAAAAACAAATGACATGTTGACCCTTCATTCTAACACAACAATTTTGGTGGTTCAAGCACTGTAAATGTGCAGGCCAAAGCATCTGCATTTTGACACACCTAGGGCAACAAACTAATTGTTTACCTACCTGTAAAAATCCCTCAGCTGTGAATATTAACTAGTATGACTGACTTGTATGAAATGTCATTTGCATGCATTATACAAATCGGATTCGCTTTAAAACCAGCTTCGTTTAAAACGGCTGGCTTTGCAACGCGCGAGGACGAGACTTTTGGCAAAACAAAACCAACTCCTTGAGCACTAAAGCCAGTGTGGTTGAGGTATCAGAAGAAGTGAGCTGTGGCTCACGAAAGCTCATACCCTGCCGGAAAATATTCTTGGTAGTCTTTAAGGCGCTACCGGACTCTTGCTCTTTTCTACTACTGCAGACAGACTAACAGAGCTGTGGCTCACGAAAGCTCATACCCTGCCAGAAAATATTGTTGTTAGTCTTGAAGGTGCTACTGGACTCTTGCCCTTTTCTACCAGTGTGGTTGCGTAGCCTGTCGGACTTGGCTCTGGTGGATTTCTGTGCCCACCTTCGCCTTCAACTTGCCTGGGTGGGCTGAGGCGAACGACTCCACCGGCCTCAGCTTCCTACCCAGAGCAACGACCTTCCCCGGGCGGTTAAGAGGGCAGATCTGGAAAGCGGACCCTCAAGCCCCTTGCCCATTTAAAGAAAGGAAGACGCCTACAAAGGCAAACGCAGCCCCCCCCCCCCCAACCCTCCCAGGTACTAAAACGTTTTCCCACCCGAAACCCAATCCAATGTGCTCCATGCAGGAGGCACCAAAACCAGGCCGTGCAGGACCCGCGGGGCCTGAGACGCTGCACCGACGGCCTTGCCTGGGATCCTCCAGCGGGAGTCCGTGAGCCCCGCCGCCCGAAGGAAGCGCCCCCCTCACAGGCGTCCCGCCACCGCCTGTCTCCCCTCCCCTCCCCTCCCCCCAACACTCACCGATGAGACGCCGCACCTCCTCCTGGCTCATGTAGACGCTCAGGCCGGGCCCGGCGGCGGGAAGGGGAGCCCCAGAGGGCCCCGCGCTCGGCCCCCTCAGGCCTGCGGCGGCCAGCGGCAGGACGGAGAGCAGCGCGAGGAGCAGGCGGCGGCCGTGCCGGGGCAGCCGCGTCCCGGCGGCATCGCGGCTTCCGCTCCCCCGGCCGCCCAGCACCATCGCTCGCTGCCGGCTCCCCCGCTGGGGAGGGGACGCGGCCCTCCCGAGCCCTCGGCGGCCGCTCGTGCTCCGGCCGCGCGCGCTCGGGCCGGGATCATGGAACGGGCCCGCCGCGCGCTCCCTCGCGCGCTCCCGCCCAGAAGCGAGCGAGGCCGAAGCGCGCCGACTGGGACGGGCCCCGCCTCGCCTGGCCTTCCCCCGCGCGTCGGACGTGCGCGCGCATCCGCCCTCCTTGTCCCGCGCTTGCGCAGAGGGGCCCAACGTGAGCTTGCCCCGCTTTGCCGAACGGGACAGATTCCCTCCGTGCTGGGAGACGTCATGTTGCCCCGCCCATTTCACAAGTGGCCCTGTTTGTGGCCTCTTCTCTCCAGTTTTGCGTGGCTGGGAAAGAGCGCGGTCGTCCCGTTTTGCAGCTGGTTCTGAAAATCTTACACAGTTCTTTTACATTGCAATTGTTAAAAGGAAGCGTGATGCTGCTTTTATTTCATTTTCCAGTTCTGGAATCTGCTGTACGAATCAGTGAGAAAATTGGGCTATAAATGAAGCGAGTAAATAAAGAAGCCAACAAGGGCCTTACACAATTCTGAAAAGAGACAGGCAGATGCTGGGAATGACGTTTGGAAGTCTATTTTCTTTTGGTAGACTACTATTAGGCATCTCACTGTGTCTGTTTGAAGACATTACAAAAAGACTGTAACCAAACACTGCAAATTTGCAAGGCATGGTACACCAGGAGATGTGAGTGATAATGCCCCTCCAGAGACCACAGAACGTTTGCAAAAGAATGGGACTTTGTTCCCACTCCATGTGACACAAGCTGGAGTCTCAAGGGAAAACAAGTAACATGGTTGCTGTGTAATATGTCAGTAAGATTTGCCTGAATACAAGAGGCTGCAAGCCTATTGGACAGTAATATTTTTGTTAAAAGGTGAAGGCATAATGATGGTGGGAACAAATGTGTTACATATGGATGCATGGAGAGAATAATTTGGGGGGAACTCTAGGAGAATTTGGAGAAGGCACTGGCGAACCACCCCGTAAACAAAGTCTGCCTAGAAAATGTCGAGATGTGACGTCACCCCATGGGTCAGGAACGACCCGGTGCTTGCACAGGGGACCTTTACCTTTTACCTAGGAGAATTAAAATCATCAGCTGTAGTGAGAGTTGCACAAGTTAATTAAAGTTTGTTCCACAATATACAGTGATGTGTAAGCAGAGTTACAGCTTTCTAAACCCATTGAAAGTCAATGGGCTTAGAAGGGGTGTAATTCTGCTTAGGGTGGTACTATCAGCAATCATAACCCATTCTACTCAAAAATAAGTATTCAATGGGGCTTATACCCAGCAAGGTGCTTTTAGGATTACAGCTTCAGTCTCATATGACATTCTTTGCAAAGTTTACAGTAACAAGAAGAAGAAGAGTTGGTTTTTATACCCTGCTTTTCTCTACCGTAAGGAGTCTCAAAGCAGCTTACAATCGCCTTCCTCCCCCCCCCCCACACAGCCGGCACCTTGTGAGGTAGGTGGGGCTGAGAGAGTTCTGAGAGAACTATGACTGGCCCAAGGACACCCAGAGGCTTCATGTGGAGGAGCAGTGAATCAAACCCACTTCTCCAGATTAGCTCTTAACCACTACCCCACTCTGCCTCAACTTTCGCTTGTTGCATTTACATCTTGTTCTTCCATCATAGAACTTGGCAGTATACATAGGTTGCCAGGAGGTATCCTATCCAAGCATTTGCCCAACCTCAACCTAGTTTCAGGTGGGTAGCCATGTTGGGCTGCAGGAAAAGAGCAAGATTCAAGTTTGGAACACCTTAAAGACCAGCAATATTTCCGTCATCAAATACATGATGTAGGGAGTTTTGTCTCTCAAAAGCTTATACCCTGGAAAGCTTGTTGGTCTTTAAGGTGCTACTGGACTCAAACGTTGCTCTTCAATCACTTCCTACTTAGCTTTAGCAGAGTGGGTAATTCATAATCTGTTCAATGATACCCTGGACCATGATTTTTTGATATGTTCTACTTCTGGGAAGTTTGCAGGGAAAAGACTAATTGATTTCCTTTTCCAAGGTCTGGAAGGAATCCAAAGTGCCTCAACTGTGTCTTCTAAAATTATAAGACAGGGGTCCTCAAACTACGGCCCGGGGGCCGGATCCGGCCCCCGGAGGGCTTTTGTCCGGCCCACGGACCAAGAAAGCCAGTCCCCCCTTGCCCCCCTTCCCAGAGCTTTTCTGGGCTTCCTGGCCGCATGCGCCCAGCCGGAAGCCTCCCTTCCGCCCCAGTTGCCCCCTTCCCTTCTCCCTCTCCAGCCCAAAACCCCCTTTCCTGGGCAAGCGGGGCGTCTTGCCGCCTTGTGCGCCACCCAGTCGCCCCCTTCGCCCTCTCCCTCCCACCCTCCCCGGCCCAAAACCCCGTTTCCTGGGCACACAAGGCGTCTTGCCGCCTCACACGCTACCCAATCGCCCCCTTCACCCTCTCCCTCCCAGGGCCAAAACCCACTTTCCTGGGCCCGGTCGCCCCCTTCTCTTCCGCAGCACACCCCACCAGGAGACTTCACCCATTGCCTAGCTTTGTGGCTGCCTGGGCCTGGCCTCCTCGAGCTCCATGCAGTTGCGCCTGGTCCTTCGGGCCCTCCACGATGCAGCCCAACGTGGCCCTGGCGTTCCTAGTCAGGCAGCGTTCTCTCTCTCCTCCCGGGGCTATCCTTGTTACCTGGAGGTAATTGTAGGGGGCCCCTTGGGGGGGGGGGCTGGGCATACCTCCAGGGAGAAGAAGAAAAAGACTAGTAGCCATTTATGCACAGGAGGTTTTGCCTTGGATTTGCCGCTCTCCAGATGCACATTTTCCCCATCCGAATTCTCAGAACTAAGCTCCCCCCACCCCCGGGCAGAGTTTGGAGAATTCGGATGGGGAAAATGTGCATCTGGAGAGCGGCAAATCCAAGGCAAAACCTCCCGTGCATAAATGGCCTTGGTTTTTATATGCCGACTTTCTCTACCACTAAAGGGAGACTCAAATTGCCTTACAAGCCCCTTCCCATACCCTCCCACAACAGACGCCCTGTGAGGCAGGTGGGGCTGAGAGAGCTCTAACAGAGCTGTAACTTGCCCAAGGTCAGCCAGCTGGCTTTGTGTGTAGGGGTGGGGAAACCAACCAGGTTCACCAGATTAGCCTCCGCTGCTCATGTGGAGGAGTGGGGAATCAACCCAGGTTCTCTAGATCAGAGTCCACCGCTCCAAACCACCGCTCTTAACCACTACATTTGTAAGGCACAGGCACTTGCCGGGGACTCCAGCCTCTTTATTCCCCATTAACTCGCCTCTGTGCGTGCGTGCGGAGAGGGCAAGGGAGGCCGGGGCAGGGGTAAGGCCTTGTCTGCCGAGGGAAGGCCGAGCCCCAGAGCGAAGAGGGAAGGTCCGGGCTCTGGAGGAGGATGCTTTTCAGGAGAGCCCCCTAGCGCCTCCTCCCCCGCACACGCGGGGAATTTATTCATATTTTTTTCAAACTATAGCCCGGCCCCCAACAGTGTTTGAGGGACAGTGCACTGGCCCCCTGTTTAAAAAGTTTGAGGACCCCTGTTATAAGATGACTAGGGTTGCCAACCTCCAGGTACTAGCTGGAGATCTCCTGCTATTACAACTGATCTCCAGCCGATAGAAATCAGCTCACCTGGAGAAAATGGCTGCTGTGGCAATTGGACTCTGTGGCATTGAAGTCCCTCCCCAAACCCCGCCCACCAGTGAAGAGGGACCTGGCAACCCTAAAGATGACCCATATTTCATGATGCAGCATGATGGACTTGTAGAATATGATGGATTTGACTTATTAGAGGTTGTGAAGATTTAAATTGTCTCTGAAGTCTGAAAATTGGTTATGGGGTCAGAGTCATCAGAGAAGCCATCA
Source organism: Euleptes europaea (assembly GCF_029931775.1). Lineage (NCBI taxonomy): Eukaryota > Metazoa > Chordata > Lepidosauria > Squamata > Sphaerodactylidae > Euleptes > Euleptes europaea. The sequence goes on from NC_079316.1 coordinate 45,290,951, forward strand.
AGCAACTTTCCCCATGATTTCTATCTCTGATTCAGACCTCTACTCTTTAACAATTCCAGACTGGAGCTTTATTTTTTTGAATTCAGCTTAGCCCCGAAGGAGGAGGCAGTAAGCCAGGATCAGAAGAATGGGGGAAGAATGAAAACTTAATGGGGCAGGGACTTTGTAAGTTTAAGGGATGGGACTTTGATGACCCAAATTGTTTACTCCTTAACACAAACCTTATTTTATTACTGCTTTATTACATCATGGTGTAGTGGTTAAGAGCGGTGTACTCTAATCTGGAGAACCGGGTTGGTTTCCCCACTCCTGCACATGGTGACCTTGGGATAGTCACAGCTCTCTTAGAGCTCTCTTAGCCTTAACTACCTCACAAGATGCCTGTTGTGGGAAGTGGAAAGGAAGGAGATTGTAAACTGGTTTGATTCTCCTAAAAAGGTAGGGAAAGTTGGCATATAAAAACCAGCTCCTCTTCTAAAACAGTACATATCTTAAATCTCTTTTTAAATTGATACCTTTCCAATTTCTATCTTATCACGCTTACATACTTTTGTATATGTGAAAGGGCATATGTTCTGAGTGAAGTGGAGACTTTCCAAGCAAAAGAGCTCTATGAGGCATTCAGTTCAATGCTAGACTTAAACTTCCTCAAGGGGCATTTTTCACGGTAGGTTTTGCTTCTCTTTTGCCATGGAGCAAACCCCCCCCGATTTAAATTACTTTTTCATGACAGCGTACCTCCCCCCCATCCCAAAGCAGTTTTGATTTTTCACGGGAAGAACTGCACAGTATTCTGCACTGCTTACCTCTGCTCCCTTGTCCTTCCCCTTCCATTCCTCTCGTGACTCACCGCCCCAAATCCGCCCAACCCTGCCCACTTTGCCCATGATGCTGCTTCGCTCCATCTGGCCTCTAGATGTTGCTCCCTCACTGGTGATTTGACAACACTCTCCCGGATGTGCCCGGGCACTGACTCGAAATTGTCTCATCCCCCCCCCCAATTGCCTACTTTGGCATAGTCATTCCGTTAGTATTGCAGTCAGTGGGTGTACGTTTACAGGTGGTTGTATGTTGCTGCCACCCACAACGTCCGCTCCCTCCATTAGGGGTGATTCCAATAGTGCAGCCTTGCCAACCTCTCTCCTCTTGCTGTACAAATTGTAAGCAAAAAGGAAAACAGAAGTGAAGAATGCCTTGTGCCATATGTACATGGACTCTCCGCCTCCCTCAGACTTGCTAAGCCGAGGTCCCCGAGTCCGATTGGTCAGGTACATAGTATGCGCCAGCTCTCTTTCTGCTTGTGGCCATGGATATCCCTCTTCCCATTGAATACTGTTACTCCCCTCTTCCAGGCTGCAAAGTTGGCTACTACCATCAACTCCTTGTGGGTATGGAGTTCTGCGTTTTAACCATGCATTGTCTATGACGATTGTGGTGGAGGGACCGAAGTTATGTGGCCTCCAATGGCTCACTCCCCCAACCCAACTGCCCCTCGCAATGACGCCATCACATGAGACTACACCGTGCGTGCTTGCAAAGTACAGTGCTCCACCCTCCTGCACCGAGAACCCCCTGCGCAAGCGCTCATTGGTAAAAGGGGGGGGGAAGTGAAGCAAATTGGGGGGGAAATCACAACTTCACATAAACACTTATGGGATCTGTGCTTGCAGCGACAGACCAAGAGAGGGATCTTGGGGAGTTAGTGGATAGCTGAATGAAGATGAGAAACCACTGTGCGGCTGCTGTAAAATAGGCAAATTCCAAGCTGGCCATAATTAGACAAGGAATACAGATTGAAACTGCTGATATCATACTGCCATTGTACATATGTATGGTGAGACCACACTTGGAATACTGTGTGCAGTTCTGGTCCCCACACCTAAAAAAGGAGATTACAGAGCTTCAGAAGGTGCAGAAAACAGCTGCCAAAATGATTAGGGGACTACAGCAACTGTCCACGGTGGAGCGTTTAGGACGCTTAGGGCTGTGTAGCTTTGACAGAAGGCGGCTAAAGGGAGATATGACAGAGGTCTGGATAATTGTGTATTGTGTACAGATAGTGGGCAGGGAGAAGTTGTTCTCCCTCTCGCATAATACTAGAACACGGGGTCATCTGCTAAAGCTGGAGACAGAGAGATTATAAACAGATAAAAGGAAATATTTCTTCACACAACGCATAGTTAAATTGTGGAACTCCCTGCCCCAGGATGTGGTGAAGGCTGCCAGCTAGGAGGGGTGGAAGGGGGGAGTGGACATATTCATTGCGGAAAGGGGTCTTCATGGCTGTTAATTAGAATGGATAGTAGTCATGCTGCATACCTACTCTCTCTGGTATCAGAGGAGCATGCCTATTATTTTGGGTACGGTGGAACACAGGCAGGATGGTGCTGCTGCACTCGTCTTGTTTGTGGCTTCCTAGAGGCACCTGTTTGCCCACTGTGTAAACGGACTGCTTGACTTGATGGGCCTTGGTCTGATCCAGCAGGGCCTTTTGTGTGTTCCTATGTTATTATGGTTTTTTTTATATAATTTTGGCAAGCCTGGAGTTATCCACATTTAGAGCAGCCGCACACAGTGTTGAAATCTTCACTGCGGTATCCGCCACCACCAACACAAGATGTGATTGAATGCCCCAATTTGCATTACCTGTGCTATTTTAGAATGCAAGCACACAATTTTCACTGGCTTATCCCTGTCCTTATGCTTACTCCCCCCCCCATGAACTGCTTATGCTGATTCATGGATATTGTATTTCAAAAATTACTTCCCAGAAAAAGATACCTGACTGTAATAGAATGGGAATGTGTACCTATTTTCTGGGGCCTGACCAAACTGAGACCTTACTTGTGTGGACCAAAATTTGAGTTGCAAACTGATAGTGCCCCTCTTTGTTGATTGGATAGGGTGAAGAGCACAAACCAGAATTTTTTTGTGATAGAGTCTTACCTGGCAAGACTTTGATTTCACGATAGTACACATTAAAGGGAGAGACAAAACAGTTACTGACCACCTCTCCCGCCTGTATGTGGATGCTGATGTTAACAGAGGTTTGGATGTAACCTTATTTTGCTTTCTGTCTTTGACTGTCTATTTGTGTATGAATCCATGAATGTAAGTGCAGCTACAACACCAAACCAACTCTCATGTGTTTAAGAGAACTGTTTTATATCCAAATTCAGAGTGTTGTTTGAGTTTCATTGACCATGGTAGATTAGCCCTTTCTTAGGATGAAACTCAGCTCACATCTGTAGTTTAATATTCCCCGAGGGGACAGACATAAACGAAAAACCACCTTGGTTTCCTTTTGCTACAAAAGATTTGGTCAGGCTGTGGCCTAACAGGGATTAATATCAAACCTTTGAGGGCTCCATACAGAAAAAAAGCCCCCTTGCAAACGCACTTTGGTGTAATGTTACTTTGTGTTTGTAGCATGTGGGAATGAGGACGGAAGCTCAGTCAAAGCTGCCTTCCAGGCAACATCCTTTTCCCTAATTGGGGGCCATAAAGACCCATTTGTTTCCCAGGTGACAAATCTGCGGAGGCGCCATCATGACTTGCTTTTGCATTTGCTGCAGATATGGTGTGTAAATAGCAAAGTTGTTGTTCAGATGCTAAAGAATTGAACCCACAGTGAGGTCGGCTTCAGTGGGCTGGCGCAAGGTTGACCCCGCCTTGCATTCTGCACTGTTAGTTAAAATGAGTAACCAATCCCCGCCTGAAACCCGGAGGCTCCCTTCCTCCCAATGTGTGTTATGCCTGGGAGGTTCCGCCTTGGATTTGCCGCTCTCTTGATGCACATTTCCCCCATCCGAATTCTCAAAACCCTGCATGGGGCGCTTACTGTTGAGTTTTGAGAATTTGAATGGGGAAATTGTGCATCTGGAATTGTGCAAACCCAAGGCAAAACCTCCCGTGCATCAATGGCCAAGGAGCCCCAGACTTCCTCCTCCTCCCCCCACCCTGGAAGGGGGAAAACCCCCACCAAGCCTCCTTCTGCGATCCCCCCACTCTTCCTCAACCCGGCGCCCTCCGGCCTGCCTTTCCAGCCCGCCCCTGGGGTTCCTGAGCAGCTGGGCTCCTGGCCGTGGGGAGGGCCCGGCTGGCCGATGACCCGCAGCGGCTCCCTTGCTCAACTCACTCCCAACGCCTAGGCGGAGAAGCCGCCGCCAGGGAGTCCTCTAGCCCTTTTCTGCGCCAGCCCAACCGGAAAGCGGATCCGCTCCGAAAGGACGAGGGCCGCCGCTTTTTGGGGGGATTAAGCCTTCTGTTTCCAGGAACCCCCTTCTCTAGATGCAAACTTTCCCCATCCTAATTTTCAAAACTCAACAATAAGCCCCCCTCTTCCATTCATGGCTGCGAGCTGCAAAACCCCTCCACCAGTGGCCAAGAGGGGGCATGTGACCTGACCGCTGGATGCGATTGGCTCAAATCCGCCAGCAATCAAGCGGGACTTTTGAAACAAAGGAAATAAATGAAAATAGTCACCCAACGCTGACCAATCCCTATGCTGTGTAGCGCGGTCAGAACACTGAGCAAGGAAGCAACACCTGCTGGCCGCTGCACAAATTGCAGCAAAAGGGGCGGTGTTTTCAACCAAACACTAAACTCACCCCAGCCAATTGCCGTTCTTGGGGGAGGGGAAATAGCCGTCATGGGCAGGGGCAAATGAACCGAAGCAAACAATTCTTCATGGGCCTCTGAGCCACAAAACGCGCACCAACAGGAAAGCACGGCTCAAAGGTGGTTTGATTTGCCACGGTTATAATGCGGCTTTTATTGCTCAATCCGAAAAAATTCGGAGCTGCCCTGAATAATCCAAAATTTGCACCGACGCAAATCAGATTTTAAACCGCAGCAAAAATGCTCCCAAATGTAAATATTCATTTTAGAACTGTAGTTTAATTTTGCTTTGGGGAGCTCAATGTATCAAAGTGAGCAACTTAAATTGTACCCTGAAACTAATAAAGAGCTACTGCAACTGCTGGAGCCTCTGTTTATCATTTTTATGTCTCCCAGTCCCCAAAACAAGCCAGGCTGTGTGACTTTCTGCATTCAATGAAGCATGTGTGGTGGTGGTCAGATCTCTGCTTTTCAAAGGTGGTACTGGCATTTCAAATGTAACAGGTAAAAGTCGCTCTAGTTGCATCTTCATGTCGTAGATTTGATCAGTGTGTAAAAATACTGTCTTTCCTAAATCACTTTGATCCCCATTCAACATCATCATTGTCTTGTCTGCCTTCAGAGGTGGGGTGGTAAGGAACACTCTAGTGGCAGGGCTGAGAGTCCCACTGCAGATTTAGCTGATTCCAAGTCCTGGCATAAGGTGGAGATTATCTCATATGGGAGTGTATGGGTTTGATCCATACCCAGTCCAGAGTCTAGAACACATGAACACATGAAGCTGCCTTATACTGAATCAGACCCTTGGTCCATCAAAGTCAGTATTGTCCACTCAGACCGGCAGCGGCTCTCCAGGGTCTCAGGCAGAGGTCTTTCACATCACCTGCTTGCCTAGTCCCTTTAACTGGAGATGCCGGGGATTGAACCTGGGACCTTCTAGATCAATCATGGCATCCAGAGGCCATTTGGAAAATTAATTTATTTGCTTTGAATTAATGATGGATGAGGTGGGTGGTCATTGGTCCAAGTCACCCTGTGAGCTTCCATGGCACAAGTGGGTATTTGAACCCAGGTCTCCCACATACTAGGCCAACAGTCTTAACCACTACACCACTGTGGCTCTCAGTGTGTCTTTGGAATTGCCCAGGGGGGGGGGGCAATGGGCATATTATGCAGGCCTTCTTTAAGTAGAGTTCTTCCTTTTCCTCAATTGCCTCCATACAAAGCCTTTATAATTGCCAGAGGCCCACATCCTCAGGCGATAGCTCAGGCTCCCTTAAGTTGTAGCTCCCCCTACATCACCAGCTCCCCCAGGGAAGAAGTAGTTTCTGGCCAGGTATGAAGTTGATGTACAGGGCACAAAGTCTGCCACCTAGAAGGGGTTTTCAACTACATCCCACTTTTACATCAAGACAGAATTTTGGCTATTGATTCTACAAATAATCTACCACTTAGGAGGTTTTGCATTTTCGTCCAGACCCTCTGAAACCAGGACACATAAGATTTTTCCTCTGAAGACCAAGAAAGACAAAAAAGAGGACAACCATGATCAAGATCTCTCATTCTGTTTTACTTCAGAGTACCTGAAGGGGCAGCTAATTTGATTGGGGATGCAGCCCAGTGCACTGAAGAAGGTGTTTTACCACTTTACTTGTGCACCATTTCCCTGAACAAAACTGTCCCAAGCAGAGATACAACTTTTCTGAATCCACTGAAGTTAATGTTTAGGATTACTGTGTATATCTCGCCATCCCCCCCGACAATGTTTTCAGCATTACAAAAATGCTTTCTTTAAAGCATGAAGCAGTGAGTGTGAGTTGCACATGCAGTAGCAACTCAAAAGATCAAATCTGTGGGGACAGGCTCCTTTACTTAGCATATTGTTACTTCCAGACAATTACACTGTGCTGTTACTGTTTGTGACTGGCTGGTGAAAACCATCACAAATGTTCCCAGGAGTGGCTTGTCACATGAAGTAGCTTCTGGAACATGTGTTGTCAAGGTCTGTTTTAGGACTGGCTGCATACGTTAATCAGGTCTGATGTTCAAGTTGCTGTGGAAAGTGATTTACTAATGCATCAAAACTCCAATTTTGTGTGGATCCTTTTGGTCCTTCTCATCGGAGGCAAACTCTCAAGGTCTCATTTATAAGACTGTGCATTAAAAGACATTAATGCTCAGGAGCCAGAGAGCCTCAGGGAAGGGGTGCTTTTGTTTTCAGTGAGCTAATTTATTCTCCCAAATTTAGCCAAGATGTGGGGCAGAAGAGCTGAAACACATTTTGGATGGTTAACATCTAACAGATCATAGTCAAAGCATTCTAGGAACATTAGCCTAGGAAATTAACTATAGCTATGACTGAATGAAATAAGCAGACACATGTGGGCCGAGCTGGAAAAGAGCAGAGCATCTGCACATTATTACAGCCTGTGGTTGGGAGCCTACATACCATTCTTTTGTTTGCCTTATAAGGGGAGTGGTGTGTGGGGCAACAGTGCTAAGCATGAAATGATTTTTCTCCAGGATTTTACAGTTGGCCGTTGCCTGTGTCCCTATTTCTGTAAGAGTCTGGAATCTTGGCCAGACTTCAGTGTAGTCTGAATATTAATTTACACTACATTTCTGGAAGGTTGTCATGGTAAATATATGACAAAGCCATCTCTTGTCCTGGCTGCAAGCTGAGCATTACATTACCCATGATTCTGTTTTGTATTTAGCAGACTAGAGCATAATTCTATGGAGAAGATAAGACTTCTCTTCCTTTCTCAAAAAACAATGGGGAGGAATCCTGCACCATACTGCCTCCATTTTTGCCACAGATACGCACTCCTTACTTTACCTCCTAAAGTGTGAATGCCTTACCAGAGAGACAGCAGATGTACTAAAATTGTATCTGGTTCATCTTTGTGTTTCCTCTCTTTCATCCACTTTTAGTTATGTAAGAAGAAGAGTTGGTTTTTATATGCCGACTTTCTCTACCACTTAAGGGAGACTCAAACTGGCTTACAATCACCTTCCCCTCCCCTCCCCAAAACAGGCACCCTGTGAGGTAGGTGAGGCTGAAAGAGTGTGACTAGCCCAAGGTCACCCAGCTGGCTTCATGTGTAGGAGTGGGGAAACCTGTGTAAGATTGTTACTTTTCCCTTGGCAGGGCTCCTTTGGCTGCGACATCTGCATAAGCTGCAGAAATTAAGCAGGGACAGCGTTTCTTATTATAAAGAGAGAGATGGAAAAACTGCATCTGCTGTATTTTCAGTTGTCACATGGCACAGCAACCCTTCTAGAAGAAAGGCAGCAAGTTTATCCAGAAGCACAGAACCCACTCAATTTGGCAAGGAGAATGAAGCACATCTCTGCTCTCTCCAAGCTTTCCCACCTACAAGCATGTCTGAATCTGTGGCAACACTTTCTACAGCTGGAGCTTAACCCAAGATGGGTGGGATGAGGAAGGGACCATAGAAAGGTTTAGGTATCAGCTAGGGTTGCCAAACTCTTAAGTTACATATGTTGCTTTATCATCATTACTTTGAATATACTCAGCTTTGAATCACAGACTTTTGTGGCTTGTGTGCTTGTTACAATTACTCTTGCTCAACCTCCAGGTAATAGCAGAAGATCTCCCGCTATTACAACTGATCTCCAGCCGATAGAGATCAGTTCACCTGGAGAAAATGGCTGCTTTGGCAATTGGGCTCTATGGCATTGAAGTTCCTCCCCTCCCTAAACCCCTCCTCAGGCTCCACCCCAAAAACCTCCCGCCAATGGCGAAGAGGGATCTGGCAACCCTAGTATCAGCCTCCTCATGATATTTGTCATGCCATTATGGATAGGTTTGCACAACTGTGGTAGTTAAAATATACACTTGAGAGCTCAAAATATGTATTGTGTATCCAATTAAAAGAAAAAAAACCCTATTGTAAATAAAAATAGCTAGTGACAATTTGCAGAGATCAATTACCCTGGAGAAAATGGCTGCTTTGAAAGGTGGACTCCATGGCATTGTATTAGGGATGCCAACCTCCAGGCAGCACCATAGAGTCCAATTGCCAAAGCGACCATTTTCTCCAGGTGAACTGATCTCTATCGGCTGGAGATCAGTTGTAATAGCAGGAGATCTCCAGCTACTACCTAGAGGTTGGCAACCCTAGTTAGCATAGTTAGGCCTTAGGTGCTTGCTTCTCAAGTAAAAGAACAACTCTCATTTCTCTTTAGATCCAAACAACAGAATTTTTTAAATATATAACACCAACTTGATAACAATAGAAAATTGCAGAACTGAGTATAAGAGACCTGTCCTTGTTCTTATTCCATATATTAATTCAGTCTTACAATCCTCTGAGGCTTTTCTCCCCGCGTTCTCATGGGGAGGGGAATCTCCTCTTCCCTGCACTTCAATGTGTTTCCGTGTGTTTTGTACACGTTTTCTGGATTTGTGTTTAACCAGCATCCAGAAAACGCAGGGGTAATGTGCAGGGAGAGCGAGGCGACCTCAGATGACTGGAAAATGCAAGCATAATCAAAGCAAAGGCCTGAAGTAGTTGGTGGGGCGACCGTTGAAGAAACAGTTATGCCTAAATGGCCCTGGACTTTCCACATCTTTGCGTTAATGCAAAAACGCAGAGCTTTACAACACTGCCACCAACTGTTTTTAATGAAAGAGACAAAAATAGCTGGTGTTGATCCATTAGGATAAAAATCCAAAGGTAACAGTCGGACATGTCTTGTTATCCTCTACTTATTCTGCAACAACTGTTTTGAATTGCTGGAAAGATGTATTTAACACATGAGAAATGGGATAGTATGAATCCACTCGTCCACTCGACATCTCAGCACCAGCGAGGGTCTAATCAGATGATTAGCTTGGAGTTGTGTGCACAGAGCTCCCAACATTTTTAAAAATCACATGCTTTTTTAAAGATCTAATTTCATCAGGGTGAAATATTGATAGCTGGAGACATGAATGGTGTCATGGACCCGAAGCTAGATAAATCAGCAAGATTCAAAGGAAATAAACTACCGAAAATAGTGTTCCAGTATCTACAGGACTGGAATTTGACAAGATGTGTGGCAATTGAAACATCCAAGGAGAAGAGACTATAATTTAAATTTAAAAAGAAAGAAAAAAATTGCATGCTTGTTGCTGCAAAGTGGATTGGAAGGGGACGGAGAGTTTAACAGTGCCATCCTAAAAAGAATTACACCCTTCTAACTCCATCAGATTCAATGGATTTAGACTGGAAAACTCTGTTTAAGATTGTACTATAAATTTCCTCCTTGCATGGTTTCCCCAATCCAAAATGGCCCCATGGATCTGCTATTTGTCCCATTAGGAAAACATACATGTATTGGCATAAGCGTGTAGGGCAGCCAAACACCAATGCATTCACAGGATTATTTGTGGATGTCTAAAAAAGTAATGTGAACCCAGCTTTAGTCAATCCAACATCTTTAAAATCCCTTGGGAAATACAAAGTGTACAATTTACAGAGATTTTGTCTTCTTGGGAAACTATGTCTCAAAACAATTTTCAGTGTAGTCTCTGGAACCCACATAAAGGTAAAGGTCCCCTGTGCAAGCACCGGGTCATTCCTGACTAGGGCTGCCAGGTCCCTCTTTGCCACTGGTGGGAGATTTGGGGGGCAGAGCCTGAGGAGGGCAGGGTTTGGGGAGGGGAGGGACTTCAATGCCATAGAGTCCAATTGCCAAAGCGGCCATTTTCTTCAGGTGAACTGATCTCTATCGGCTGGAGATCATTTGTAAGAGCAGGAGATCTCCAGCCACCACCTGGAGGTTGGCAACCATATTCCTGACCCATGGGGTAACATCACATCCCAACGTTTACTAGGCAGACTTTGTTTACGGGATGGTTTGCCATTGCCTTCCCCAGTCATCTTCCCATTACCCCCAGCAAGCTGGGTACTCATTTTACCGACCTCGGAAGGATGGAAGGCTGAGTCAACCTTGAGCCGGCTACCTGAAACCGACTTCCGTCGGGATCAAACTCAGGTTGTGAGCAGAGCTTGGATTGCAGTACTGCAGTTTACCACTCTGCGTCATGGGGCTCCGGAGGAACATACAGGTGTGCAAATACAAAATTACACTGATTAAAATATGCAAATCTCTCTCAATAGGTGGCATTGTGGGGCAAGAACTGACGCTTGACGGCAGAAGAAAAATGGGGAAAGTACACCTGAAACAAAATGTTGTTGATGATGAAAAGATCAAGGCATGCTGTAGTACCACTAGGTGTCAGTGTTCCCTAAGGTCCTAATTTAACCATCCTGAAATACTACTTCAGGCAAATTCTCGACTCATTATTCATGAAAACACACCTTTCCAACTCTCACAAAACATAAAATAATAATTGAGATTCAGCTGCACTATAAAGTCAATTGTGTTTATTTTGAATTTTTTAAAAAGACATTTTTGTGCTGGCAATATTCTCAGTCACTTTTCTGATAACTCCAAACATGGAATTTGCCATTTTCATAGCTGTCTCATGTGTGTTCATTGAGCTATTCATCACAAATTCAACCTTTCTATCCTGGTTCAGACTTCCCCCCCATTCTGTTGTTTCATGACTGGTGAGGTCCTTCAGGTGTTCTTTGCAGTCTACTTGTGTTTTCCACATTTTGAATGGTTTTTTGGCATCTGCTAACCTGGTCATTTCACTATTCACTTCCCAAATGATTGTTTATTAAATAGTTAAATTGACCTGACCCCGCTGCTTAATTCCCTCTATTGTTAGAGCTCACTTCTACCCACTGCCTTCAGTTACCAAATGCATAAGAGGATCTATGACTGACAAACTTAGTCACGACTTTGTTGTGTGTGTGTGTGTGTGGTGGGGGGGACTTTGTTAAGATGCTTTTGAAAGTCCACATCTACAAGATCAACTCTGTTCACAAGGATGTTCAAGGACGTCCTTCTGCAGAAGTATTCTGATTATTTCTCAGCATGGTAGAATTAATTCTACCTTAAGCAATGTTTTATCAGTGTATCTAGACAAGTGTTAGGCTAAATGGCATATATTCCCCCTGCCTGGCCCACTCCTGGATCATAAAAATTGGCTTTATGTTGGCCACATTCCAATCTTCTGTTAAGGAGGCTGATTTTAGTGACAGATTGCATTTTAAAAACAAGATCAGCAATTTTACATCTGAGTTCTTTAAGAATTTTTGGGCATGTGCCATCCACTCTGGTTGACTTGTTAATCTTTAATTTATCAATTATCCCTAGAACTTCATATCTTGAATCAGTTGTTGAATCAGTTGTTCAGATAAGGTTGCCAGGTCTTTCTTTACCACTGGCGGGAGGTTTTTGGGGCGGAGTCTGAGGAGGGTGGGGTTTGGGGAGGGACTTCAATGCCATAGAGTCCAGTTGCCAAAGTGGCCATTTTCTCCAGGTGAACTGATCTCTATCGGTTGGAGATCAGTTGTAATAGCAGGAGATCTCCAGCTAATACCTGGTGGTTGGCAACCCTATGTTCAGATGTACACATACAAACCCCCAAATCAAAAAATGAGGGTGTCTGTCCAAGATCTTCAGCAGGGAAAGCCAACAAAAAGAATTAACTTCTCTGAAATCTTCTCTTCCCTAATTCCATATTTTCCTTTAATGCTCTTTTTCTCTCCTTGATTATGTAATGATATATTATTATTTTTGAATTGATTTTAGATTTGTATTTAATGCTTATGGTGCTTGCATTACACTTGCAAACTACTGTAGGTACAATGCAGAAAGGTAGGATGGTTAATTGGATTGGATCCTGCCAATCACTTTGTTGTGTGCAAGGAAGGGGCAGTTTTCAGTGATTCTCCCTTTCACAGCACACCTCAGACCCTCCCCATTCATTTTGTTTGTGGGGATCCTGTATCCACCAGAAACACTTGTGTGGTGCTTTTGCCTGCAGCAGGAGGGGGAAGGTGACGAAATCATACACCACTGACAGAAATCCTCCCATCAGTGGAAATTTTGGGGCAGGATCCAAACCATTATAAAAATAAATAAATATAAATAGTGAAGGGGATTAATTTTTCGCACAGTTCGTAATTTATCTTTATGCTGAGATAATTTACAACAATATTCAAGGAAGACAAGATGTATCAATAAGTCTGACGTGGACTAGATCAGGATATACACCGTCACTTGCAAGTGACCTTGGGACGGTCACCAGGAGACAAAAGTGACCAGCAAAATGCTGGTAATGCCGGAAATGCTAATATCTTATGCTAATGCATCCTTCTTCTAAAGAAGGGGTCAGCAACCTTTGACAAATAAGAGCCAAATTACCTCGACATCCAAAGCAAGAGATCAACAAAGAGCCCGTATAAGAAAGTTCATTGGCCTAATTGAAAATACACAATTTAGCATTACTGATAATGGACATGTTGATTAATAATCTACAGCCCAAACACAGGTTATTGTGAATCTTTCATTAGGAAGTGGCACTCATGAGTATTCACAATAAAGAATAAATAAGAACAGGAGCACCCCACACAGTCGTTTAGTGCACTGGCCTAAATGCTCACAGGGTTAATTCTTGGATTACTAGCACATCTCTTATATCCCTTTCTGTAAAGATATATCTAAGAAGTCCTATAAAAAGCCCATACAAATCTTTCCCTCCCATTCTTTTTTTGGTTATTCCACCTACCCGTACAATATACCTTAACTTAAAGATTTCATATTCTTTTTTAGAATCACAGTTGTTTCCATACTGAGCCACATTTGGCTCTAGAGGCATCGGTTCCAGAGCCTGTGCTGAAGCACCCAGAATCAGCCGCTGTCAGAGAAAGACACTTTTGCCAGCTAGAGTGATGATTTGATATAGGAAAGCTGCTTTCTTCTACCCAGCTGGGCCAATCTTCCTCCCATTAATTATTCTTGCTGCTTAGTTTGATTCTGAAGTATGTGACTACATCTGATAGACTGATGGGAGAATTCCAGAGTTTGGATGAAATGTCCTTATGGCTTGGAAGTAAAAAAAAGAGGGGCGGATTTGCTTGTGGAGGCAAGAATTCCAGCAATTCCCTCTTGATGGTGTGTCATAAACATACCATTATTCTGTAGCATTCTCAGCACAATAATACATATATGCTGTCGGATGGCTACAAAGTTTTTTAACGGGGGATCCTCCACACTGGGAATAGGTAACACTAATACATTCTCCTTAAAGGGGATCTTGGCCAGCATTTCTGGGACCAACATCTGAAAGGAATGTGGCCTCTGGCATCAGGACAGGAACTGACATTCCAGTCCCATGTTCAAGAATGTGGACAGAGTGTTCGCTCCAAACTCCTGGCACATGAGTTCATTCACCTTCCCTGCACTATGGTGGGAGATGCAAAGTTAGAGGGAAATATCATTTGAGCAAATGGTGGGTAAGCAATGATGAGGTGGAAAGGATACTTCCAACCTTCAGGCCGAGATGCCTACTTTTATCCAGCTACAGACAAGCATTGGTTACCTGCCAGCTATCCAAATGCTTCCTCCACTTCTGGAGTTCTTAAGCACTTTCCAAGTGTGGGTTACACATGTTGAGACATTGCCTCCCAGCCACCTCTCCTCCGCCTGTTCACCATTGCATAAAATCTCCATTGTGACAGCAGCTATTGCTATGTGCAATGTAATGTTGGGAGGAAAAGCTTGAGGGCAATGGAACTTGTTTGAATGCAAGTCAAGTAATGCCCCTCTGTACTTCCATCAAGCACTCTGGAGAATAACTTGATTGGTGCCACAGGCCTTGGCTTTAGTTCAGATCTTTCCCATTTCAGGACTTCATTCCAGAATACAAGCCCAGGCCATTTGGGGAAACCATCCTGTGAAGAATGTGGGAAAGATTTCATCAGTGGTAGGCAAAGCCACCTCTCAGCCTTGCATTAAATCCTTTCTCGGGTAATTTTCAAATCCCACCTCCATAGCTCATCTCTGTTTCACTGATTTACCTCCTGTAGTAGTAGTTTATCAGCATTACACAGCCAAGTAAAAATGCCAGATAACTTCTCCACCCTTTGAACACACCCCTCGGGAAGCAGGCAAGTATTATTTATGTAATTTGAAAATATTTTGACCCACAACTTGGGCTGTGGCTGCACTGCTGGATATTCCTGTTGAATCTGGTACAATTTTGGTTCACAGCATTGTTTACTGCACATTTGCATTCTTGTTGTCTGTTCTTTCCTGTACACTTGTACATACTGCACATTTCACGGTTGTGAAATATAAACATTGCTTAAGGTCTGTCCAGTATTACATTTCCAGCAGCAGCCAGCCAGAAACTTACAAGCAGCAGGTTGTGCTGAAAGCCATTCTCTGTTGTTTGTCCCTAGCAGCTGGTATTCAAAGATAAACTGCCTCCAAACATTGAGGTTCCATTGAGTTCATGGCAAATAACTTTTAGTAGACATATCTTCCTTGAATTTTGTCTTATGATCACTGCTGACCAACCTATGCCACAGATGCCAGAAGTGACCAAGGCAGCACAGTTTGTTGAGGTTCTGGACAGAAAGACCCATGGGCTTGCCTATCATATGAGGACACAAGTTGTACTCCTAAATGTGTGTGTGTAAAGTGCCGTCAAGTCGCAGCCGACTTATGGCGACCCCTTTTGGGGTTTTCATGGCAAGAGACTAACAGAGGTGGTTTGCCAGTGCTTTCCTCTGCACAGCAACCCTGGTATTCCTTGGTGGTCTCCCATCCAAATACTAACCAGGGCTGACCCTGCTTAGCTTCTGAGATCTGACAAGATCAGCCTAAATACCTCTCTCATATTGTGCTGTTGCCTGATATCTCCTCAGTAGGCTAATACATCAGAGTTGTTGCACAGGTACTGTGATGTACTCTAGAATGGCACTGTCTTCGCTTTGGACCTCTCTCGTGGCTCATTCCCAGAACAGCACATGGCCACTAGCATGGAAAGTGTTTCAGCAAAAGGCAGGTACCTTCTCTAGAGCAACTAGCAGGTGGTTGGTTCAGCTTTTGGATAGAGGGTGGGACAAGAAGGCCTTTATAATTCTGTGATTCTGTGTCTGCTCTTTCTAACCCAAATTGCCACCCCCCAATGCACCCCATCCACTAACTCTTCATTGCAGTGTCTTTAGATAAAATGTATATTTCCTTACCATTGTTCATTCCTACCTCCCACACCACCCCAGAATTTCAGTTCTCTGATATATCTGATGTGATTTACTACTTCTGTCGTAAATGATGGGGAGCTGGATGCATGAGACAAAAACTACATTCACTCCAGAGAAAGGGGATTCCCCACGCTGAGTGTGGCTGAGCCCTGCAAATCAGACAGCAAGTCATTTGGCTGATTCCTGCATTTCCCAGGCTCAGCTGCAGCTGCAGATGACACACCCTATACTTTTCACAGGTTCCTCATTCCTCTCACCTGATTGTCTCCATAAGGCAAAGGTTAGCTCTTTCGACTGAGCTGGGCAGCTGTGTGGTCATGTTTGTTTTATTGTTCTGGCTGCTGGGATAAGGGTCACTAACATGTAGCATTGGCATCCTGATGTCCCTGGTATACAGAGCAAAGATTTGCTCTGTATACCAGGGACATCAGGATGCCAATGCTACATGTTAGTGACCCTTATCCCAGCAGCCAGAACAATAAAACAAACATGACCACACAGCTGCCCAGCTCAGTCGAAAGAGCTAACCTTTGCCTTATGGAGACAATCAGGTGAGAGGAATGAGGAATATATATATAAATTTTACTAAATGGAACAAACAGGAACTTGCAGTACAATACATGAATAGGCTGCCAATTCAGGCATTTCTTAACTGCAGACTTAAAAACTGGTTTAATAGACATTCTCTCCCTGAAGAGACACTGGGGGAAAGCAGAAGCCCCTTGTCCCTGTGCATCATGTTCCTAATCCAAATCAAGCACTGTACACACAAAATTTGAGGAGAACCCATAACTCACGTGTGATTGTTAGAATTACGGGGTAGTCCCAACCTCTGTTGACTGTAACACATGAGCTATTAAATAAGATGTTGTTAGAGCCCTGTGGCGCAGAGTGGTAAGCTGCATTACTGCAGTCCAAGCTCTGCTCACGACCTGAGTTCGATCCCAATGAAAGTCGGTTTCAGGTAGCCGGCTCAAGGTTGACTCAGCCTTCCATCCTTCCGAGGTCGGTAAAATGAGTACCCAGCTTGCTGGGGGTAAAGGGAAGATTACTGGTGAAGGCACTGCCACCGACAAACCACCCCGTCAACAAAGTCTGCCTAGGAAACCTCGGGATGTGACATTACCCCATGGGTCAGCAATGATCCGGTGCTTGCTTTTACCTAGATGCACAGGCCTTTGGATGCTACTCTCTGTTTATAGAACCTACTCATTATGATTAAGAGAAATGACAGAGTCAGTGTTCTCATTTTGCAGAAATACAGATAGACGGGGCCTAAACCCCAACAGACTGAGGAATTGCCAGGGTCATCTTCATCATAACAAGGAATAACCTATTGAGAGATCTTCCAGGAATTGTAAATAGGGCACTCAAGAAGGCAGCGGGTCTTTAATGGACCTCCCCCACATAAAAGTGCTCCCACTTGGCTTATGGAGGTTCTTTTCTTTTCTTTTCTTTTTTGAGGTGGGAGGGAGAAGAGAGCTGTAGCAGGAGAGGAGCTGAAATTAAAAGCCTGCCTGCTATTTTTCCAGCTTATTTCATTTTATCAGAATTTCCTCTCTTGGTTTCTATTTTATTTCCCAGATTCAACATTTTTTGACAGCTGGAAAAAATAATATGTTTCTATTGCCATGGCAATGCACTTCTAAACTTTGGATGGGCTCTAAGGAATGCCAAGAGCTCTAGGCCATCCAGCAACTATTCAAGGAAAAAAATATTAGAGTTTCCAGAAAAGAAAACACTGCTTGGTAAATGGCTGTGGTGTCCATGCTACATGTACGCAGGTGGGTGGTATGCACTGGGCATTCGCACTGCCTCAAAACCACACCACGAAGTACACAGCATTACTTCATACTGGATTTTATGCAAAAGCACAGGAAAGACTGCGCGTTGAGGCAATTAAAATATGGGTGGGTATATATTCCTCAGGATGTGTCACTTTCCACAGTCGGCATCTTAAATTTGTACTTATGTCCCTGACACACAGCACGCCTCCAGGATAATATTACACTTTTTCACCACTCATAGTTTTTAGTACACCCAAAAGGATTGTAATAGAAGCCACACTGACACACAACATGGAAGCTATTGCAGCAAGTGGTGCACCATTTCCACAGCTCAGCCCTTTAAAGACCTCAACATCCAGGGCCTGGAATATCTTAGGGCGCACTGGCTCATGCATGTGCCCCATGCTTTTTCAGTTGGGACTTACAAATGGGGCACCAAAATGAGGGCCAAATTCTCTCCAGAGTAATGATTCTCACGAGAGTTTGGAAAGCCCTTTAGGACATGTCTGGCTTGTCACTAGGGTTGCCAGGTCCCTCTTTGCCATTGGTGGGAGGCTTTTGGGGTGGAGCCTGAGGAGGGTGGGGTTTGGGGAGGGGAGGACTTCAATGCCATAGAGTCCAATTGCCAAATCGACCATTTCAGGTGAACTGATCTCTACTGGCTGGAGATCAGTTATAATAGCAGGAGATCTCCAGCTAATACCTGGAGGTTGGCAACCGTACTTGTCACACTGATATGAAAAAGACTTGGGGGAGCCATAAGTCAAGGACATTACTCTTCTTAGCCCCCTGAGCCACCACAGAGCTTAAGAAAACAGCAGAAGGTAGATCACTGCTGCTGTTAGAGACAATGGCGGCTGGGGTGCGAGGGTGGGAAGACTCTCAGGGATCATACATTACTAATCGGTAAAATAAAGACAAGACTACACATTGTCTTCAACTGTGTTTTTATACCCTGAGTTCATACTCTACAACTATGTGGTTCATGCACAGACTGATCTAGGGTTGCCAGCTCCAGGCTGGGAAACTCCTGGAGATTTGGGGGGTGAAACTGAGGAGGTTGTGTTGGGGGTGGGGAGGGAGCTCAGGCTCAGCATGATATAATGCACAGAGTCTGCCCTTCAAAGCAGCCATTTTTCTCCAGGGAAACTAATCTCTATAATTCCAGGAGATCTCCAGGCCCCACCTTCTGCGAAGGAGCAGAAGTAGTGAGTTAGACTGTCTTCTTAGGACTGAGGAGAACAGGATTCAAATTCCCATTCAGCCATTTATTTATGATGCTGACCATGGGGCTTATCAGACTTGTCATGGGGATAAAACAGAGCAGTGAAGACCTGTGTGTGGCATCCTGAACTCCTTGGAAGAAAGTTATTAAAATGGATATCTAGAAGCATTAATCACTTTTACTTATTAGATAACCCAACAGGTTTGGTATAGTGGGAGCCTTTAAGAAGTAATACTTTAGCATTCGGTAGGGTTACCAGTCTCCAGGTGGTGGCTGGAGATCTTGTAGAAGTGCAACTGGTCTCCAGGTTACAGAGATCAGTTCCCCTGAAGAAAATGGCTGCTCTGAAAGATGGACTCTATGGCATTATAACCAGTGGAAGTCGCTTCCCTCTCCAAACCCTGCCCTCCCCAGGTTCCAGCCCCTAAATCTCCAGGAATTTCCCAATCCAGAGCTGGCAACCCTAACATTTTGTAACAATTTACAAAATGGCACTAGGTATCATCAGTTCACATAATAAACAGTAAAGAGCAGCTGCCAAAGATATTCACGCAACCTCCAGCCACACAACTGTCATAACTGCAATAGATGTACTAGATGTGAAGGAAACCACACTTTCCCGGCAACTAAAGATTGTTTCCAGCAGCAGAAATGGTACCAGACTAAAAGCCGGCTGGATCTAATTGCAGGTAATGAGTAACAACTGTATATTTATTTTGCAATAAAGTTATTGTCGACAACATCCCTGATAAGCTGTTGATAGGCATCACCACTGGGGTCCAGGGATATGACTAAATGGCTACAGTTACAGAACCAAAGCCAGCCGTACTGCCAGAATAATAGAAACAGGGTCAATTCAAGCTGGGACTACTCTCAGGCAATTATACTGAATATTCCAGATGTGATGTGATAAGGACTAACCGTCGGAGGAACAGTGTTTTGTACCACCATCGGCTGTACACGGTCCATATCACATCATGAGACTTGGCAGCTTGCTGATACAAATGTATATGCGGATAATTCTTCTGCTCAAGGTAGAAAATGATGTACGATATTTCCCCACAGAATGGGGCAGGAAAAGGATGACAAAATGGAACCCTCCAGCGGGCTGCAGAGCAGCCACCCTCTACCCTTCACTAGGGCCTTTTATGCATGGTTATTTCCCTCACGGTCACCCCGCTGAAGACTTTGGCTCTTTGTTTTGATTATGCATGCTGTTTCCGACCCTCAGAGGCCGCCTGACTTCCCCCCCCCCACGCGTTTCCCCTCGTTTTGTCCACGTTTTCAAATTCGAGGTAAACCAGGTCCCCTCAAAACGTGGGCGAAATGCAGGGAAATGCAGGGGGAGAGCGAAGCGACTACTGACGGTTGGAAACTGCACGCATCATGAAACCAAAGACCCGAAGTCGTCAGAGGGGTGACGGCGAAGGAAACAGCCATGCATAAAAGACCTAGGACTCCCGACCCAAAAACCCTGAGAGCACCTGAGTGGTTCAGCTGTTTGGGTCACATCACGTCATACGCCCTGGGACTGTTTCACCTCACGAAACAGAGCAAAATGATGTCTAGTAATCCCCAGGCCCAGGTTCCTGCCCTGGCACAAGCAAAACCACAGCACCCTTCTCAGGAGAAAAAACAGACCGGTATGCTTTCAGGAATCTCATGCTATCTGCACATTTGTTTGGGGAACACACCACTGTTTATTAAAAAAACAGATGAGCAGGAATGTGTGCAGGATATGAAATCAGGGCTCCACCTTTAAGGTTAGGTAACCAACTTTCCATTATCAAACCACTCCTGAATTGATGTAACAAGATGTGTGTGTACGGTGACCCTATGAATGAATGGAGAGCCAGCTTGGTGTAGTGGTTAAGGTGTCGGACTAGGTTCAAATCCCCACTCCGCCATGGAAGCTTCCTGGGTGACCTTGGGCCAGCCACACACTTCCAGCCCTGCCCCTGGCTAGTATTTGGATGGGAGACCTCCAGGGAATGCCAGGGGCGTGACGCAGAGGCAGGCAATGGCAAACCACCTCCCAGCGTCTCTTGCCTTGAAAACCCTAAGGGGTCTCCATATGTCAGCTGTGACTTGATGGCACTTTCCACCACCATGAATTAATGGCCTCCAAAACGTCCTATCGTTAACAGCCTTGCTCAGGTCTTGCAACTGAGGCTTGTGGCTTTCTTGATTGAGTCAATCCATTTCATGCTGGGGTTTTTCTCTTTTCCTGCTGCCTTCAACTTTTCCTAGCATAGGGCTTGGTAAAATAGAATTTTATCTGCCACGGGATAGTGCATTAGTCAAGATCTGTTGGAGATTGCATTGTGAATACAAAACTTACTTTGCCTTAAAAAAACACCCCTTCTTGCTTTTATTTTGAAATTCCTCCTCACAAATGGCATTGGCTCCCTGCTTCAGATTTGTCCCAAATTTGAACTTGTCATATTTTAAAAAGGTTGGGTATTTAATCTGAGCTGTCTGTTGTGATAAAATTTTAAAACAAGTTCACTCTGCCCCTGTGGATAGCAGGTAGTTAACTCTTTCTTCCTTTCCTTCCTTCCTTCCTTTTTAAAAACAGATGTGAGCACACACATGCAGGATGTATATGCATTCACTTTAACATGCAAACAGGGCTTGTACATTTGATTTTTTAAAGGCTGAAACACGTCTGGTTTTATATTGGTCATTTGCATTTATTACAGATCATCAACATTGTTGGATATTTAACAATTTTAATTTGAAGCCTATATATTTCAGGCCTAGTGTTTTTAATGTGTGTACATCCAATGCATGTACAGCTCAATGTGTGATTTTAAACTCCAGGTACTGCTCCCAGTTTCATTTGTGAAGTGAACACGTGCAGGCTCGTTCTTACAAACAGATGTATGCAAGTACATGCAGGATGGTTAGTTATGGGTTCACTGTAACCTGTAACATGGCTGCTGAGACACCGTAGTGTATTGGTTGAAGTGCTGAACTAGATGTGAAAATGTGCCTTCCCTCTGTAGCAGCAAGTGGTGAGGAAGCAGCTGGGAACTGTGCCCACCTGCCCCATCCTCTTGTTGCTGGCACCTCCCCTTCCCCCATAGGGTTGCCATCCTCCAGGTACTAGCTGGAGATCTCCTGCTATTACAGCTGATCTCCAGCTGATAGAGATCGGTTCACCTGGAGAAAATGGCCGCTTTGGCAGTTGGACTCTATGGCATTAAGGTCCCTCCCCTCCCCAAACCCTGCCCTCATCAGGCTCCACCCCCCAAATCCTGACCCAGAGCTAGCAACCCTCTCCCTCTACCATGTCAGTGCAAAAGCATGGACACCGTAGCAATCATGCCAGCCCCCTCCCCTGCAGCCCAGCAACCTCCTTTTCTCCTCCCCAGCTGAGGGAAGAATGGGGAGCTTAGCTCGGACATTTTGGAGATGGAGCTTAGCTTAGTTGAGCACCCTCTTGCAGTTCATTCTTGGAGCAGAATCAAAGGAGGTTTTTTCTTGGATCTGGCTCAAAGGGCAAAGCCCTAGAAGGCCCATGAATCATGCTCACAATGAGCAGAATGTCATGTGGAAGCTTCCTTTAAACACAGGGGCACGCTTGTGTGCAATTGGAGGAGAATACCTATGTGGCACAGCCCAAGACTGTTGGAGTAACAGCTCTGAATCTGCACTCTGCTATGGAGGCTTGATAGTAACTTTGGGCCAGTCATTCTTTCTCAGCCTAGCCTTCCTCACAGGGTTGTTATGAGGATAAAACAGGGTAGCAGAGAACCATGTATGCTGCCCTGATAGGGTTGCCAGTTCTGGGTTGGGATATACCTGGAGATTGTGTGTGTGGGGGGGTGGAGTCTGAGGAGGGAGGGGTTTGGAGAGGGGAGGGACTTCAGTGCCATAGAGTCCAATTGCCAAAGCAGCCATTTTCTCCAAGGGAACTGATTTCTATCACCTGGAGATCAGTTGTAATAGCAGGGGATCTCTAGCCACCACCTGGAGGTTGGAAACTCTATACCCTGTGCTCCTTGTACAAATGCAAACAGGCAGATAACTGTGACAAGTTAAGAGACTTGCAGAAATGCCTGCTTTGTGCTTGGAGAATTTGAGTATGCCAATTCAATGCTGCTGTTCTCCACCAACCTAGCAATACTGGGTGGGGGGAGCTGTCACATTGTCTGCCTGGCAGAAAGATGAACTGAATTGCACACATTATGGTAACCCTTTTCTGCCACTGCTTCTGTTTGTATCCTGGAGTACTGAACCAAAAGCTTCTGTGCTTCAGATATGACTTCACTTCCTGGTGGCATTTCCTGTGCTACCTGAGCTTTAGAAATTGGCCTAAAAGCGATTACAATGAATAGCGAGTAAAGATTTGTGCCATTTAGTCACATAACCCTCCCATTCATTGACCCATCTCAGAAGACGAGTGATTCTGGTCCACATTCACCTGCTACTGAGCTGGTCGATATTACACAAAAGGTGTCTAGCCTGAGGTCACAAGAACACATCAGACTCACCTTCCCTGAGTTCTGTTATAGTGAGTCTTGGTTACACAACAAAATTACAAACACGTTGAACTAATGAATCTGCTGAACTTGATGACCCTTCTGTAAGCAATTTCACACCCCTAGTTGGCAACAACTTTTTAACAGAGGTATGCTTTAAGTTGAGCAAGGGCCAAAGGGTCAGTAAGTCCCCCGATTCATCCCCTGCAGCCTTAGGCACAAGCCAAGAGCTGTTTCGTATACTCCTATTATAAGCTGCCTTGATAGGGTTGCCAGCTCTGGGTTGGGAAATACCTGGAGATTTTTGGGGCGGAGCCTGAGGAGGGCGGGGTTTGGGGAGGAAGGGTCTTCAATGCCATAGAGTCCGATTGCCAAAGTGGCCATTTCCTCCAGGTGAACTGATCTCTATCAGCTGGAGGTCAGTTGTAATAGCAGGAGATCTCCAACTAGTACCTGGAGGTTGGCAACCCTATGCCTTGACCTGGATATTCCAGGCTAGCCTGAGCTAGTCACATCTCAGAAGCTAAGCAGAGTCGGCTCTGGTTAGTATTTGGATGGGAGACCACCAAGGAAGTCCAGGGTCACTTCTCAGAGGCAGGCAATGGCAAACCACCTCTGAATGTCTCTTGCCTTGAAAACCTTACAGGATCACCATAAATTAGCTGAGACGGTATGGCAGAGCCCTCTCCTTATTATAATTTATCTCCACTACCCACATTTGTTTTTCACATGTAAATAGGCAGCAAATATACATAAGGGAAGGGATCATGAAACACAGTTGTTGCTGTTCATGGTGGTCTCCTTTTGGGAGGAAGCTCCTCTAATGTATAATAATAGAGTAGATGGGGGGTGTCATGGGACGGTCAACAGGAAGGGTGGGTCCCCATGGCTCAGTGGTGGATCATCTACTTGGCATGCACAAAGTCAGTACAGCTAATCTCCAGTGAAAAGGATCAGGTAATAGGTGTAATATCATTGGGTCCGTACACAAAGTGTACTAGAATGAGGAATGTCTTAGAACAACTTTAATATGAAGAACTACTAAGCATTTTATACAGCAGCCTCTAAGCCTTGTTGTAGAGCTGAGGTCACATGAGCTTAGAGCAAGTCTTCAAATGATCAGCTCCCTAACACTGCTAACATAACAATAGGAGATGTGAAAAATCTCTACCTGACTAGAGAGATGCACTGGCAGTCAGAGTTCTGAACACTGAGCTTCATAGACCAGCCATCTGACTCAGTAAAAGACAACTTCATGTGTGTCCTGGCAGCCACTTTAGCCCTCCTGTTACCTCTCCATACTTATTTTATAACCTTCTTTCTTTCTTTTTCACCTGCCCATAGCCCTTTCTTTTCTTTTTCCTTTTCCCGTACCACTTGCTCCAGCATTCCCTTTTCTGTCCTTTCCAACTGCTTGGCTATCTTCACTGTCTAGAAAGCGGATTTGAATCTACTCTCCTAGAAGTACGGTAACTCTGAAATAATTAAATTCAACCATCAAAACATGAATCCCTCCTTCCTTCCATTTTGTGATATATGTAGCATATATAAGACAACGTTGTAACAAGATGGTGGGAAGTGAAACTCACAACCTTAGCCTTCATGTTCCAGATGTGCACACTGGAACATTAACCAGATGCGTACACTGGGATATCTGCTTCAGGGTTCTTCCCACCAGGAAAAGCCTGCAGCATGAAAATCTCCTTTATTCCCCCTTTCATGTCAGTAGCTGCATACAGGAACTTGGCAAGTCATGACTCCATTATCTTTGTAAGGTATGATACTTTGAGGAACAGCCTGGCTGTTTCTGTGTGACTTCCTACACCATACCATTCAGGATGAGGCTCGGTGTCTGTGGAAATACCCAAGAGCAGGTTCATTTTCCTTCCAGTCAAGGTGAGGCCACATAAGCAGTCTTTGCAGATTGCTCAACAGGCATTCAAGCATTCAAAGTATTCCAACAATTTCCCCAGAGATTAAACAAACAAGGAATAAACTTGGGCCAAGCTTATGCCAGCATCTGCTTTATGAACCGGAGACAAAGTGGCAGAATATTCTGAGAATGTTATCTCCAACCACCTGCAGGTCACACAGTGGGGAAAAGGTGTGGAAGAACTCAAGACAGGATTCTCAGGTCTGGAGACAAGTAGATGGGGAGTGTTCATAACAATATCAGGAAATAAGGGGAGGACCTGCTAGGACTTGCAGGGAATATGTTCCTCCCTCCCCCACCTAATGATTACCAACATCAAGGTGGTGCTGGAGTTCTGGAACTACAGCTGATCTCCAGACTACAGAGATCTATTCCCCTGGAGGAAATGGCAGTTTTGGAGGGCAGACTCCATGGCCGTTAACGCATGGCTAGGATGTCATTGGTTTGTCCCTCTCATGTTTCACAGTTTCTATCCCAAGATAAAAAAACTGAACACATGTGGAAACGCATGGTCGTTTTAGCCTCCTTTATTCCCTGTTTCAGCCAGGATTCAGCCAGAATCGAATGCATGCGTTTCGCCGAACGTGCGTTCGATCCTGACTGAATCCTGGCTGAAACAGGGAATAAAGGAGGCTAAAGTGACCATACGTTTTCGCCCATGGTGAACTCCACCCTGCATCAATCCCGCAAATGATCAAGGAGGAATGTTCCCACGTGCAGCGCCGCGGGATAGTAGCGGAGTAGTCATCATTGTCAGTATACCATCATATCAGCATTAAACTTCCTCAGTTTTAGACCTCCCCTCTCCTCTCGGATCTGTCTTTACTCTCTGCATTGCTAAATAAAAACAGCAAAACAGGTGGGTGCTGGTCCCCCTGGGCAGTGAAAGAGCTCCGATGGCAGGGGGAGAGGCTTCCCACAGACCTTGGAGGAGGGCTGCCTCTTCGTTCTTGGTGAGGAGGGAGCCCTACTCTCGTTCCTTCCCGCATTGTGTACCCCTTTGCAGCAGCGGCTGCTGCAGCAGAGGTGTGTGTGCGTGTGTGAGTGTATAGAGGAGCAATGGCAAAGCTCCCTGCCACACCACTCCACTTCCGTGTTTCTCATTACTGCTCTGTTTTCTCAAAAATGGAAGCACCACCATCCCACCAGTCTGATTCATTGGTAAACCAACATACCATCAATAAAAAATTTCTTTTAATAAAATTAAGAACAAAGGAGCACTCTGGAGATGTACAGGCATTCCAGGCAATGGTGGACATAATATTGTCGAAGGCTTTCATGGTCAGAGTTCATTGGTTCTTGTAGGTTGTCCGGGCTGTGTAACCGTGGTCTTGGTATTTTATTTCCTGACGTTTCACCCGCAGCTGTGGCAGGCATCTTCAGAGGAGTAACACTGAAGGACAGTGTCTGTGTTACTCCTCTGAAGATGCCTGCCACAGCTGCGGGCGAAACGTCAGGTAAGAAAATACCAAGACCACGGTTACACAGCCTGGACAACCTACAAGAACCAATGGTGGACATGTTCTAAAGTTTCCCCAAGAGGGTAATGGAAGGAGTGGGAGGGGAAAGTGGAATGGGGGAGTGTCGGAAGGAAGGGGAGTTGACTCGTGTGCTACAGGAACTAGAAAATACTCGCAATTACTGCGATTCTTTATTTACTTTCAGGACAAAACTGGGATTGGAAAACCAGGGGAAGTCTTGCAATGTAAGTGGGTGGGACCCACAGGTGGCCGACAGCCATGCATTACGACAATGGAGATTCACTACATTCATGGGAGAATCGCAAGACAAAACAACCATGCATTTTCGACCCATGACATCACATCCCTGCTGAGTTCCCTTCCCTCCCCAAACTCTGCCCTCCAAGGGTACTACCCCCAAATCTCTGGGAATTCTCCAAGTCAGAGCTGGTAACCTCACCCCTCCCTTGCCAGCCCCTGGTCCCTACCTTCATGCTGTAGGCCTGATCCCCTCCCTTTTCTCCAGCCCCCCAATTGCTGATTTCCACCTTACCACCTTTCTCCCCTTTCGTTTACCCACTGGATGTTACTTCTCCCCAGCAGTTTTTAAAGACCTCTCTCGTATTTCCATTTCCTGAGTGATGGTGGGAACCAGAGCTGAAGAGAGAGAAGCAACAGGGCCATCCCCTCCATAAGTTTTCAGGGTACTGTGCTGCCAGTTGCTGCAGGAGGTGAAAGGCACTTAAGTAAAGAATTGCACTACCCCCTGCAACAAATGATAGTTTTTTGTGGGGGGTTCGGGGTGGGGGAATCTACATTTGCCAGTGCCTTCTGCTGGCAATTGGTTGGATACAACCTAATAAAGTGTGTAAAATACTTTGCACATTCAAAGAAAGTGCTATGTGAGAAGCACCATCAGTGATTCCACAGTTAGTTTAGCGTTAGTGATTCAGATGAATAGTATTTGACATAGTATGTGCCACACCATGTAGTCACTGTATTAACATACTAAGCTAATAACCTCCCATTAGCAAAAACTTGTTAGCCACTTTATTTTCCAATAAATAGCTCTTGCTACATGAGCCTGAAAGATATGAGTTGTTGCATCAATGAAATATGTATGGAAGGTACTTATGAGAAGCATGTAATTAAGAATTACATTTTTTACAGTTTCCCACATGTGGGTAGCAAAAGTGTGCTTCCCACACACCTCTTGCAATAATTCTACTGATCCCTTCCACCCTAGTGGGTGTTAATACTGACAGCTACTTTTTCTTTGAGAAAGTATTTTATTATTCTAACCTACCCCATGTCTCATAATACTCCCCCCCCCAATGGCTTACAACAACAGAAGCACGCATCGTACATTGCAAAATCAAAACATCTGAAAATCAATTTTTTAAACAGAACCCCTTCTCTTGTAACTGATATCAAGTACATTTTCTTGACAACTAGCTACAGAGTGACAACAAATCCAACTATATTCCTTTGGCTATAACAGGACCAAATACTTGAATGACAAATATATATGGAAGAAGTCTTTCTCATATCCGTGAAAAAAAGGCAAGATCTTCTTCTCCTAACCAGTCTTTCCACCTTGGCACTGACTAATGCTTTCCATCTGTGAGAAATCTATGGTTGTGCCAAAAATGACCCATGCTGCTTCTTTGCTCTGGGCAAAATTAAGTTGACTAATTTTCTAATTGTCAAAAGTATGACTAGAACCTTTTTGTTCTTTGCTTTGTTTTCTTTCTCCCACAGCTGAGGCTGCATGTCTCTGCCCTACTGGAAGAAATCCAACAGAACGATTTCCCTCGTAGTTGCATTTTCCATGCTGGGAAGGGCTTATGGGTTGAATTTCTTACTGTCTTGGGAGGGGCTGTGGCTCAGTGGTAGAGCATCTGCTTGGCATTCAGAAGGTCCCCGGTTCAATCCCCAGCATCTCCAGTTAAAGGAACTAGGCAAGTAGGTGATATGAAAGACCACCACCTGAGACCCTGGAGAGCCACTGCTGGTCTAGGTAGACACTACTGAGTTCGATGGACCAAGGGTCTGATTCAGCATAAGGCAGCTTCACATGTTCATGGAGCTGTTTAAAGGTACAAAGTCTCTAAGGAGACACTAATTGTCTCCTACACAATTAGGAATTGGATGTTTGCAAGATCCAGAGTTCTGTAGTTATGCAAACTGGCCACCTTTTTTTAATGGACCCTGTGTCTTCAACAGCCAACACATAGAAATTAAGCAGGCAAAGCTTTACATTTGAATGCAATGGTAAATGGGAGTAAAGCTTTGCCCCGTCTGCTTAATTTCTGTGAGTCAGGTTATTGTTAAAAGGCCCAGGAGAAGGACTGGTTAAAAAAACAACAACGTGGTAGCCTCAGCATGTGTGTCATATCTGGGTCCAGCAGATTCTTGTAGAATTTTTTAATTGGCCCTGCTACTGTGCCTTTAACCTGTAGAAATGACATAGGTTTCTTGACACATTCTTTCCTTGCTTAATTTCTGTTCCAGGCATGGCACAGGAACAGGGACTTTTAGCAGGGGTGGACTTTTGACATTCAACAATGTTATGTAAGATATTGGCAGACTGATGGCTGCATTCAGAATCCATGGTGGCATCACATTCTTGAAGGTACATTGACTAATGCAGAGTACTCTTGGTTTAAGCAGCCTGTCTGCTACAGTTCCAGTCAGTTCTTCTTTTTTCTTTTTCTTTCCCCCTGTTCTTAGACCAAGGTTTCCAACAATAAAACCATAAAACTTAAATTAAGACCCATCTCTAAAAACGCCTCGCTTCATCTCTTCTCTGCAGCCTCCAGAAAACGAGCAACAAAATAAGTACGCTGGAGGTCATATAAGAGGAACTGAACCTTTTGCTCCAAAGTTGCTCAAGAAGATGTGGACCATTTATTAAAACATGGTATAATCCCGTGTTGGCGAACCTATGGCACGCGTGCCATTTCCGGCACGCGTAGCCCTCTCTGCCGGCACGCAGCTCTCCCTCTCTCTCAGTTGAGCTGCGGTCGGCACGAGAGAGGAGCATAGCGAGGGACCTCCCCACAAACGGCCGGGAGACAGGAGGACGAGCGAGGGGGAGGCGAAGACACGCGCCGCCAAATTCTGAGCGGCCCGCCGGCCAGCTGGGCATCGGACGAGCGCTGGCGGGCGGAAGGCGAAGGGTCGGCCACAGCTCAGCTGTTTGTCGGCGCCGCTTGCCTCTCCAGCTCTGCCCCTGCCCGCCCTCACTCTGCTGCTGTTCCCCACCGGCGCCTCCAGGGCCGGGCTGGGTGAGGGGCCCACACACAGCCAGGCCCAGGGGTAGCTCGAGTTATACTCTGGCAGGGCCGCCAGCAGGATCGCCTCCGTCAGGGCGGCACTGCCGTCGGGGGCCACGGGGCTGGCCGGCGAGGGGCAGCAGGGCAGGGGCCCCGGGAGCAGCACTGGCGGTGCCGTGGACGGGGCGGGCGGGGCGCTCCTCCCCTTGCAGCAGCCGGAGCCTTTCTGCATGGCGGCTGCACTGCGCTCCCTTCAGAGGGGGCGCCCTCTCCGACGCCTCCCTCCGCAGGCCGGGCGCTGTGGAGGCGCCGCCTGCGGGCCAAGGAGCGCGCCAGGCCCCAGGCTGCCAGCGTGCCCCCCCACTCACCCTGCAGCGGCATGGGGAGGGGCGGGGCCATCGCCTGGGCTGGAGCGAGGGCGGGGGTGTTGCCCCGGGGGCCGCACCATCGGCCGCTTGCCTTGCCTGGCCCCCTGGCCCTTGCGATCGGCCCGCGCTCGGCTGAGGTTCAGGCCCTTTCCAGGGCTGGGGAAGCGGCTGGGGGTCTCGGACGGGCAAGCGGCGGCTGCCGCTCTGAAGGAAGGCCTTGGCCACGCCTTCCTGGCTCTGTGGCCGCAGAGCCCGGACAGACTGGGAAGCCGGCGCCGGCCCTGCACCGCAAGGCAAAGCAAGGTTGGGGGGAAGGAGGGAGGGAGACCCCCCCATGAGCGGCGAGCTCGCAGCTGCCGCCACCCCCCCACACCACAGGGTGCTGAGGCTGCTGCCTGCCGGGGCCCAATCCTACTGTGGTTCTCCCGCCCAGGAGAGGCGCAATGCCCAGCCACGGGATGTTCATCTTTGATGGGCGGGGGGGGGGAAATCCTTCCCACCCATGGCTCTGAAAACATCAAATAGCTGGGCGTGGCTGCGTGTCCAGGAGGGGAGGGGCTGTGGCTCAGCGGTAGAGCATCTGCTTGGCATGCTGAAGGCCCCAGGTTCAATCCCTGGCATCTCCAGTTCAAGGGACTGGGCAATTAGGTGATGTGAAAGACCTCTGCCTGAGACCCTGAAGAGCTGCTGCCTGTCTGAGCAGACAATACTGACTTTGATGGACCGAGGGTCTGATTCAGTATAAGGCAGCTACATGTATACAAAACATAGTGGCATTTTAAAAAGTTGTTTGTATCATTGAAAGCTCTGTTATTGTGTTTTTCCTTTAAGGCAAAAGATGTTAATGTATGAGTTGTTTTTACTAAACTAAAACCTCAGTATTCAGGTTAAATTGCCGCATTGGCACTTGGCGATAAATAAGTGGGTTTTGGGTTGCAGTTTGGGCACTCGGTCTCTAAAAGGTTCGCCATCACTGGTATAATCCATTTTAGCCGAAGTTGGTATATGTAAGGACAGTCGGTTCTTCTGTGGAAGTGGTCTTTTCTGGAAAGATCCGTCAGCAAGAGCTGGCAGGAATCTGGTAGCCTCCTTGCAGCTCTTTCCTGGCAAACCTTTGTGGAATTTAAATTTTTATACAACATTTTCCACATGTCTTTCTGCAGTGGGATATTTCCCAAACCACTGACTGTAGAATGACCACAGATGCAGCAGAGGGCAGGGCTTCCCTCCCTGAAGAGATGCATAAGAAGGAGTTTTGGCAGAAGCGGATTGCTCTGCTATTAAAGGCGATGGAGCACTGCCCTTGATGGCACCTGGGAAACCTCAGCAGGCCTTCATTAAACAGTTGCTTCATCTGTGTTAAAACAGCTAAGTCAAAAACCTGAGAAAGGTCCTGTATTTTGGGGAGCTGCACCCAAGAGACGTTTCCAACAGATCTGATTCTCCCCATTGCTATAGTACTTTGCTAAGAAAAGTTATGAGAAGACTAGAGTTACCGGTAACGACAGTCATGCTAGGAAAAGTTGAAAGCAGCAGGAAAAAGAGGAAGACCCAACAAGAGATGGATTGACTCAAGAAAGGAAGCCACAGCCCTCAGTTTGCAAGACCTGAGCAAGGCAGTTAAAGATAGGACATTTTGGAGGACATTGATTCATAGGGTCGCCTTGAGTCGGAAGCGACTTGACTGCACTTAACACACACAAGAAAAGTTGCACTTGGTGAAATTCTCCTTTGCCTGCAGCTCTTAAAGCTATAGGGGCCTTCCCAGGGTCTGGACCTGGCAACTGTGGAGCAAGAGGGTGGAACACTCTCTGGGAACAGCATTCATCACTTCTGACTCATACAGCTTGCAGGGTCTTGCTTATGCTTGCCCTTTGTGCAGGGCTGGGAAGCAACAGAAGCTTCCACAGAGAACAGACGAAGGCTGCCTGCCTGCTGCATCTCTATGAGATCTCCAAAGAGGCCTACCTATGCACACCACAGTTTTCTCACAGTTTTCCTCACCCTCTCTCGGGTATTCCCTGTGCGATCAGACGTTTGTCGTTGTGAGTTCTGTGTTAGGAACTCATTTCCCAGTCACACAACGGCTTCATTTTGATCGGGACTGTGGTGGGTGGGGAAAGAGGGATTAAACATTTCACTTGTGCCATTTTCCAGACCGTAGGCAGAGGTAGGGTTGCTAACCTCCAGGTGGTGGCTGGAGATCTCCCGCAATTACAACTGATCCCCAGGTGAAAGAGATCATTTCCCCCGGAAAAAATGGCTGCTGTGGCCATTGGACTCTATGGTATTAATGTCTCTTCCCTCTCCAAACCATGCCCTCCTCAGGCTCCAAAAATCTCCAGGTAATTCCCAACCCGGAGCTGGCAACCCTAGGTGGAGGCACTCTTTGCTGCACTGGAGAAACCTGCCCGTACTTCATCAATGCATGTGGAGCCCCCAGTGAGGCAAATACTGCCCCTGGCTCTTTTTCAGGTCTTTTCCAGGAAAATGGCATGAGGTGGGGATTAAGCCAACTGTCTCTTTGTGCCACAGCCCCATTCTGAATTAGCCACTGTGTGTAGGGTTGCCAATCTCCAGGTAGTAGCAAGGGATCTCCTGCTATTTCAACTGATCTCCAGCAGATAGAGATCAGTTTTCCTGGAGAAAATGGCTGCTTTGGCAACTGGACTCTATGGCCTTGAAGTCCCTCCCCTCCCCAAACCCCACCCTCCTCAGGCCCCACCCCAAAAACCTCCCACTGGTGGCAAAGAGGGACCTGGCAACCCTAACGGTGTGCCTGGGAATTAAGTTCCTAGCATGGAACTCAGAATACATCGCTAATCAGCTGGGCCAGGGGAAACTAGGAAGTGAGGAAAACATAATGTGTAGTTTGGCCCTGAGGTCCACTATCTGTGCAGTCTAGTTGTGAACTTTTCAAACTGACCATTGTAGTTGTTGTGACTTTAACAGCAGCTCAGTCTGCAGACACTAGCAGGCACTAATGTTTCCCTCAATGCTGACATTTGCTTGTGTAACTCACTGTTGTCTCCTCATATTGGTAGCAGCTAGGCAGAGAAAGATCTTGTCCCGTACCTATGATCTTTTAAGGGGGATGCCAGTGATTGAACGTGGGACCTTCTGCACGCAAACCCTGTACTCAATGACAGGGCCACAGACCTTGAAATAGGGTTGCTAACTCTGGGTTGGAAAATGCCTCGAGATTTAGGCATGGAGCTTGGGAAAGGTAAAGTTTGAGGAGGGAAGATTGCTCAACAGGGATGTGATGTTACAGTTTCTGCCCTCTGACACTACTGGCATTTCCTCCAGAGGAACTGGTATCTGTAGTCTGGAGAACAGCTGTACTTCTGGGAGAACTCCAGAACCTACTTGGAGGTGGCAAACCCTACCTTGAAAAGATGTTTTCAGTTTTCTTTATAAAGCACAGTGGTTGGTGTTTTTAGAGTTACTTGACAGTCTGAATTCACATGCACCAAAGTTGTCATCGAAGCTGTTATCTTCACCCTGTGTGTGAGTTAAATGCCATCAAGTCGCTTCTGACTCATAGCAACCCTATGAATCAATGTCCTCCAAAATGTCCTACCTTTGACTATCTTCATCCTACAATACAATTTTTTTTAATGTCCTGCTTCTTAAGTTTCTGTGTGCTAGGC
Organism: Euleptes europaea; assembly: GCF_029931775.1. Taxonomy (NCBI): domain Eukaryota; kingdom Metazoa; phylum Chordata; class Lepidosauria; order Squamata; family Sphaerodactylidae; genus Euleptes; species Euleptes europaea. Next base: position 45,324,900 of record NC_079316.1, read on the forward strand.
CTTCTTTTGATAGTGTAGGATGATGGGTTAATAAGGTTGCCAGCTCCAGGCTGGAAAATACCTGGAGGTTTTGGGGGAGGAGCCTGAGGAGGGCAGGGTTTGGGGAGGGACTTAGAGTCAATTGCCAAAGTGGAGGTGAACTGATCTCTATCGACTGGAGATCAGTTGTAATAGCAGGAGATCTCCAGCTTGTACCTGGAGGTTGGCAACCCTATGGGTTAAAATATATTAACTATCAGTTGAGAAGTCTCCTTTTGCTTTGACCCTAACTCACTAGGTAGGAGGTCTTCTGCAAGCCTGTTTTTTACAGCCTCAATCTGCAGTTTAACACTGCCCTACATTGCTGGGAAATTGTAGGGATTACTGAAATATTATATGTGATGCCCTTTGAATATTTAAAATGCCTTTTATAAATGCTCATGGTCATTACCAGCAGCCTGGCATGCAAAAAATAAGCAAGTAAAGTTTTCTTCTGGTAGAGAAGAACTGATAGGAAACCTGCTTAGCTGATCTTTAAATTTTAACAACACCTAGAGGGCCTGATACAAGAAGCAAGGGTTCTTTGCAATCCATCTGCCCCACTTCTAAATTCATTCTTGACAGATTTGCATTGTGGTGTGATCGGCCACTGTCTGAGGATGTGGTGATCAGGTGATTGTTTTGTGGTGGATTTAAATACATCTCATTGCATGCAATAATCATTATATGAATTGAACTCAGACCGCTTGCAGAGATCACCCGCTGCTCAGCAGCTCATAGTAAATAATACACCCAGCCCATGTGTTTGTTCTCCTGCTCAGGGAATGCTTATGCATAGCTTTCAAAAGAAGCCTACCATTATTTTTTACTGTACGTTAAGTTTTATCTCATTGGCAGCTTGCATCTGTGAACATTTGCTGCACTGACTGTTTGGAACAGGTTGCTGGATAAAACAGCGTGGCACTGTTCCTCCTCCCAATTAGCGCGAGTGCTTTTGGTGGGAATATTTGTGTGCAATTGTGGTTTTGTGTGGAATTTAAATTCTAGGAATAATTGGGCTTAAGAAATGTTGCTACCTGTTGCAAACCTGAGCTAGAAATTGCACAACAGGCAAAGAGGGACAAACACCTTCCCCTCTTGAAAAAGAGAGATGACTGATTTCAGCGTGACTTGCCCTGCCTTCTTAAGCTTGTAGGCTTGCATGGGGCCTGCTAACATGGCTTGGAGGTGGCTCATATTTGCTTGCTTTGCACACTGTCCAACCAGTTAGACCAGACAGAGCATCTCAGAAATGTTCATCGCCGTCTCCTGTTGGCATAGCAAAGCTAAACTGGGTTGATGGAGCCTCCCCCCTCAAAAAACCAAAACAAAACAGCAGATTCCCTAGCAAAATTTAAGTAGTCACATTGACTCCAATGCATGTTAATGTCAAATTTTCTGAACTGGCAAAGTGGATGACACCTAGGGTTGCCAGGTCCGCCACCGGTGGGAGGTTTTTGGGGCGGAGACTGAGGAGGGTGGGGTTTGGGGAGGGTAGGGACTTCAATGCCATAGAGTCCAATTGCCAAAGCAGCCATATTCTCCAGGTGAACTGATCTCTATCAGCTGGAGATCAGTTGTAATAGCAGGAGATCTCCAGCTGGTACCTGGACGTTGGGAACCCTAATGACACCACAGAAGGCATTTGAAGACTGTTGCTTTAACAGTGTAAGAAGATGACCCAATTCGCACATGCCGTGGAACACTGCTGAGCCTCTCTTCTGCTTTTACTGTGCGTAGGACAGAAATGCAGCTTTAGATGTATGGATATCAGGTTTTTTACTTGCCATGAGGGCAGATTAGGATTGCCAACCTCCAGATGGTGGCAGAAGTAATATTACAACCGATCTCCAGCCAAGATCAGTTCCCCTGGAGAAAATGGCTGCTTTGGCCATTGGACTCTATGGCATTGAAGTCCCTCCCCTCTCAAACCCCGCTAGGCTTACCAGGTCCCTCCTCTGCTCCGGAGGGAGACTTTGGGGCTGTGGGCGCCATTGCGTGTGCGTGTACCGCCTCGCAAGGGGCTTTTTCCTCTTAGTTTGAGTGGCCCTTTACCACTCAAACTAAGAGGAAAAGGCCCCTCGTGACCCTCAGGTGGTTGGCGGGCAGAGGGGCGAATTGCCTGGGGTTTGCCTGCCACCACAGGGCACCTGGCAACCCTAAACCCCGCCCTCCTGAGGCTCCTCCCCAAAAACCTCTCACAGATGGCAAAGAGGGACCTGGCAACCCTAGGGCAGATGGATGTACAATCACATTTCAAACTTCCTGTTTGACTCCACCACCTGAGAACAGATGCATTTCTTTGTGCAATGTATTTTGGTCTGCCTTTTTCCCAGAGTTATACATATTTGTGAATAGCCTTTTCAACAAAACAAAACAAAACAAAACAAAACAAAACAAAACAAAACATTTTAACCTCTTCTCCCCATGCAGAAATATCTGTTTGATTACCGTTTGGTTTCCCATCCAGTTCCTCCTCCTTTTTGTGTGATTTTGTGGACATTTGCCACACCGCTTTTCCTTCATTGCTCCCTCACTCTGATCTCCAGTGGCCTGTAGCCATAAATTTTATGGTGAAAGAGCTTGAGGAGAGATTGGAGGCAGAAAAGTTTCCAGATTTTTTTTTCCCGAGGAAAATTTTCAATTTCTAAACATTGTTTCATAAAATTTATAAAAATGAATAGATGTCAATGCCAATACAATATCTGGGGCAAACAAACTCGACAATTTCACAGTTGTAAAGGTAATTACCTCTAGGAATTTTGTGAGACAGTTCATGCATATTTTGTTGATGGGGGAGATAAAACTACACATACTTAATAATCCAAGTAAAAAATCAAGTTATAAATTCATCCATTTGGCAGTACATGTTATGACAAAACTCCTCTTGTTTTAATAATTTTTGCTTACACACCAACCCTCACTATCTCTGTTGAGACTTATCACTTGTTATGACACTGTTGCCACTAAAAATGAGGGATCCCTTATTTTCTATAAAAGGTCAGAAATATATAGCACTCAAGAGGCTTTTCGAAGTACAACTAAAAATTGTTTTATTTGTCTCTTTTCAAGGGGGGATTTAAAAGTCAAGTTAGCAAAGCTTCATAACGAATGTGGTTTGTAACAGAATTGAGGAACCTGAGATGGTTATGTTTAAGTAATACATTGTAATTCCACATGTATCAACGTGGTTAACATACAAGTGTTTAAACTTTTTTCTACTGAGAGTGATTTCTCTTGTCAGTCACAGGCTTGTTTCTTAAACGTACGCTTCTTTTACACAGCTGTTTTTTAGTTGACAGAGTTAGGAATATGAACACACTTCCCCAGTTTCTCCTTTAAACTCGTCTACGTAGCTATTTTCCATTAATCTTTTAGGGATCAATCTATCAACCTTAGAGCTATTTCCCTAGATAACTGGTTACGTATCCTTCCTGATCCAAAACCCAAAATGTGTTCCTTTTCACTCCAGTGGAGAATCCTCCACCAGACAGCTTGCAGCTCACACAGCTGTCTCGAAGCTCTGTTAACTAGTCTCTCAGTCAACTGACAAATTGTCAGAACTCTCCAACTGCCATTCTCAGAATTCTATTTGAACTACCTGTCTATCAAGTGGTTCTATGACTAGGACATCTCCTTGGAATGCAGCTGCCCATCACACATATCAAATAAAAATCAAAGCTAAAATTCTAATATATGATTGTTTCTTTCATTCTGGAAGGGATATTGCAATCACTAGCCTGATATTGAACTAACAAGTAATGCAAGTGATGCTACTGAGAGTGACATTGAAACTGAGGTGCTTCAGTGACCTCTGTGAAAGTGAGTTAAATTCTATTGAAATAGATGCACATAAGCATAGTCCTCAGATTCTGGCCATTCAGAGAAGGGATTATTGTTGGCACAGATTTATTTAGAGTCACTCAAAGATCTCATTTATCTGCAGTGTGAGGTGGTGTGGGTCATAAAACTGGGTGATAATTATGTCTCCTCAGCTCTTTGGCCTTCTTCAATAAAGAAGTTCTTCTCTGTACTAGTAAGATGTTCTGGAGTTTCAACCTGCCTGACTGTGACTGCTTCTTGATTCCTTTACCCCAGATTTTGGGGGAGATGAGGAAAGGAGATTGACCGTGGGTCTTCATTGATAGTAAAATAGTGTTCTTTCCTTGTTCAGAGGCATACGTCTTTTCACTGCCAAGCTGCAGCAAAGTGGCCTTCAATTAATGATTAAAATCAGGTACTATGTTGAGTGAAAATGGTCATTTGTGAGTCTGCTTCTGCCTCTCTTCCCAGTCCCACCTACTCCTGAGGCAAATTTCCCATTGCAAACACAGGTGGCAACTCAAACATATGCATCTTTCTGTCCAGTGTTCTCATGTGTCACTGTGGACATTAAAGAGGAGAGAAACAAACAAGAGAGGAGCACAGGGCCCAGGAAGAAAAGGTGAGGGGACCAAACAGATAGGAATGAAGTTGGCTAGTAAGGAGATAACTGATTCAGCAGTCTTGCAAATGCCCAGCTGCCATTCCCTTCCCAGGCACTCCTGTGGAAAATGGCTCATATTTGTCTACTGTCTCTAGTAGACAAGTGGACAATGTCTTCTCCCACACTAGCTAGTGTTGCCAACAGGCCTGGAGAAAAATGTTGTCCCTTTGCTAGAGCCTTAATGCATGGAAATTTTCTCATGAAGTGTAGCTGAAGATTTTCATGAGGTGGAGCTACATAATGTCCTCATGCAAGACATGTAATGGGACTCAACTCATGTTTCACAATTTACTGGGACACCTTAAAAAGTGTGTCCCCCCCTCCACTGGCTGCAGAACACAGCATGGCAGCAGAAGAGGTTTCAATCTTCCCTCCCTTCCACCCCATACCATTTTCAATACCAAAAAAAAACTAAGGACCCCCCACCTCCTGCAGTTTTTAAGGTGAGTCCCGATCAGATGCGTAACAAGAACCTAACATAACCGGGAAAATAACCCATTAAGCCACTGTTAAAGAGACATGACATTTGTCTGACCTCGTCAGATCTCAGAAGCTAAGCAGGGTCAACCCTGGTTAGTATGTGGATGCGACACCACCAAGGAAGTCCAGGGCTGCTATGCAGAGGAAGGCAATGGCAGACCACCTCTGTTAGTCTCTTGCCTTGAAAACCCTACTGGGTCGCCATGAGTCGGCTGTGACAGCACTTTACGCACACACAGTCAGCAACCTTAGGTGCATGAGTGTTACCTTTTGGGGGTGGCCCATGCAGACCTTCTATGAGCCTGTCACCTGCCCCTCCTCCACCTTATGTAGTAAGCAGAACTCCAGGTATGCAGCACAGCAGTTGAGGAGGAAAAGTGGGGGTGGGCAGTAGAAGCTGTTCTTCTTCGACAAAGAATTTGAAACAGCAGACATTCTCTTTGGATAATAGCTTGCCAACTCAAAAACTTTCCCAACATTGTTTATTATTCCACTGAAACTAGTCCATTGTCCTGCATGTTTGGAAACACAGGGAAGTGCAGCAGATCCTTCATAGACGTTTGCCTTTAGAGGAGTCAGGGTAGATCCCACAGTTAGAATCTCATTCAGGGCTGCTTCTATGTGTTTCAAAATGATTACATGGAAAATATGGCCTAGGCATTGGCCCTGTGCAGATTGTGTTCCAACACATGTGTAAATGGTTGCATGTTGATGCATACAAGTACAGGGCCGATGCATGTAGTAGTATGCCCATGTTGTGGAGGAAAACATTAATTTTTGCTCAGGAATTTTGTGACATACAAAGCAGCCCTCAGGACTGTGTAGGTAAAAGCAGCAATGCAATGAATGTGGAGAGAGGAGGAGGAGGTCTGTGGTGGCTTTCTTTCCTGTTTCTCAAGGTCGAGGAGGTGGTGGGAAAGAAAGAGTCAGAGAGCCTGACTTTAAAAAACTATACTTTTTTTTTTTTTTTGGCTTTTTAGAATTCTGGGAAGAGAAAAAATAGCCACAGTAATTCCAAGCATGTCAGGATAATAAGAGGCTGTTTACTGTTTATACGGAAGGAATGTCAGGCAGGCAGTATAGTTCAGGCAAGAGGGAGGGGGAATTTGGCAGGCTTGTTCAGACACACAAAATCTTCTTCTGCTTATTCAGGCAAATGGAGAGGACTGGAGGAGCCTGGCGTTGTTCTTTCTGGAAGACACCTCAGCACTACATTCCCTTTGGGAGGGTCATCCCCCTAGGCCCTGACTCACACTTGTCCATCAGATTCAATAGGCAGGACTACCTAAAAGCAAGAGCTGTCATACTCTACTTAGGAAAGACTCCCTCAGGCCTCTTTATAGGGCTCTGTGAGAACCTGATCCCGTGTTCTATTTAGGGTTGCCAACTTCCAGGTGATGGCTGGAGATTTCCTGCTACTGCAACTGAGCTCCAGGCAACAGAGATCAGTTCAGCTGGAGAAAATGGCCACTTCGGAACTCTATGGCATTAGTCAGCATGGTGTAGTGGTTAAGAGCGGTGGTTTGGCGTGGTGGAGTCTCATCTGGAGAACCAGGTTTGATTCCCCATGCCTCCACATGAATGAGGGACTCTAATCTGGTCAACTGGATTTGTTTCCCCACTCCTACACATGAAGCCAGCTGGGTGACCTTGAACTAGTCACACTCTCTCAGCCCCACCTACCTCACAGGGTGTCTGTTGTGGGGAAGGGAAGGGAAGGTGATTGTAAGCCAGCTTGATCCTTCGTTAAGTGGTAGAGAAAGTCAGCATATAAAAACCAACTCTTCTTCTTCTACTACTCCATTGAAGTCCCTCCTTTCTCCAAATCCTGCCCTCTTCAGGCTCCACCCCCAAAATCTCCAGGTATTTCCCAACCTGGAGTTGGTAACTCTAGTTCCGTTGTCAGCACCACGATCTGTTCCCGGCCTGTGCCATCTCTTGCTCCTTTCCCCCTGCAGTCACACACAGTTTCTCCTTTCCCATTTCCTCATGAGCCATAACATTACAATGCCCAAAGTATTTTGCTCACATTTCCTCATACCTCAGGCATCTTTTTTGGCCAATTGTCACTCTGAGTGTGCTGACATTAAAACAACATTCCATGGGTGTGGGGAGGAGGCTGAAATGGGAAGAATGGACATGCAGTCCAGCACTTTCAAACTACATGCGCTGCAAAATATTGTCGAAGGCTTACACGGTCAGAGTTCATTGGTTCTTGTAGGTTATCCGGGCTGTGTGACCGTGGTCTTGGTATTTTACATGCACTGCCTTCTTCTTCTTCTGTCCCCCATTACAGTTGCCAGAATTTGTATTCTGGTACCATCATCTGAGTGCCCTTGAACATGTGCAGAGTGCATTTTCTGCATGAAGGAAACTAGCATTTGATTATTTTTAATGGAACTAAGTATGGTATAGCTCTGAATTTGAGTGGAATACCTTTTTGTTCTGGCAGGAGGTGCTTTTTATAAAAATCAATTATAGAATGCCTCTGAGCATGTATAGTGTAAGCATATTTATTTAAAATAAAGAAATAAAACCTGCATTTTTTTTCATGCTTTACATCTTCCTGATCTGGCATTTGGACAGAACAAAATTTGGGCCAGGTAAAAAAAGGTATAAAAATCCTGGCCATCCAATAACCTTGCTCCTCTCACCCCCATCCATACTGCAGATGGCAAAGTCTGGATGTTCAGCATAGGTGGCCAACTGGCATAACAAAGAGCTGTGCTGTCTGTCTGTAAAAAAGTGCTATCAGTTTAAATACCCTCCTGAATTTAACCCACATACCTAAGATGATAATCATATTAGTACAGAAGACTGGATTTTGACAGGTAAGGTTAGTCATGCAGGAGAGACAAAATTGATACCACCAAAATTCTCTCCTACCTTACTATCTGAGATGCCCTGCCCTGTTCTCCTTTGCATCTGGTCACTTTCCTAAATTTTTAGTCAGTAATTTAGTACCTAGCTGAGACTGGGAAGCTGCCACCTGGAAGCTATACCTAAGGAAACCACCATAGATTTGGTTCTGAGACAGGACTACTCTTGGACTTGAAGTCTCTCAACTTGTGTGCATGGCTGAAACTCAGATTTCATCCTGTTGGAAATCAGGGCACATTCCAATGGCACTTTCCAATGGTTCCAGGGTGTTTGCTACAGGGCCCAGCTGGGAATTCAGGAAGTGTCCCAAGAAAGGCAGAAACTTTTCGTTTGAGGATGAGTCAAAGCTATGAGCAAAGCCGCCTTCGTTTTTCTAAGATAGTTATCTTTTCAGGTCAGGAGAGTACCTTGTTAAAATATATGCTGCAATACAAATCCATTTCTCTGACTCAAACGATATGGGAAACATAGGTGTGTGCCCAACATGTACCCTGTAATACATACATTTTGAAGCACAAGAATGGCCAGCAAACACATGGTGCTGCTTCAGTGTTAAAACTAAGCTGGCCTCAGGCAAGATGATGTGACCATCATTAAGGGCAGCAGAGTAGGAGGCAGACAGATCAGTCCCTAGCAATAAGTTCTTCTACACAAACTCATTTGCAGTAAGGGGTGCAATGCTGCTCAGTTGTCTTTTGCATAATTACCCTTTGTTTCAAGGGGCTTTTGTTGAAAAAATTCCTGTGAATCATTTCTCATGTAAATTATGGGTTACCCCTGCAAATTAAAAAAAAATGGAAAGAAAAAAGTATAAAACATAAAATGATGCACAATTTTAAAACGTAATAACCACTACATCTTGTTCTTAGAGTACAGGATTTGTTCTTCTCAGGCTTGAATTCGAGATGAGATGGTAGAAAACAGCTGTCTTGGGAAAGTATTTTGTTTGGGTTGAAGCAGGGGCAGCCATCTCAGCCTCTGTGCCCTGTTGTTGGCCCTCCAGAGTAACTGATTGGCCCCTGTGTGAGACAGGATGCTGGACTTAGGGTTGCCAACCTCCAGGTGCTTGAGAGAACAAACAGCACCACAGCTCAATTCACTGGAAGCTATTTAGTAATTATAACAAGGGGAAAAAACATCTCAAAGCATACACGCAGGTATGTAGACAGTCCGGAACCTCAAAATACAATATGGATACACAGGTACTGTTAAACGAGAGTAAATCCACATGTGAAGAGTTCCAAGTGGAAACAGGTAGAAGTAAGAAAACAAACTGTTCCACTGCCGGGTGTCCTCCCGAAATTCCAAGGTAAATAAATGAAGGTTGCTTCACCGTATTCCAAATAAACAAAAGATAGTGGATGATGCTTCCAAGATAAATATTCAAGGTAAGTGTTCAAATAAAAATCAAAGTGAAACGATCTCTCCGGATATTAAAATCGTTTCGCAGTCGCTTCTTCAGTCAAAGTCTTTGTATTTTTTCAGGTACAGCGACCTCTGCAATAAATTATACAAACCCCACAATAATCTCTGATAGTACAAGAAATATTCCAACAATATTCATATATCTGAAAAAAAATCTTACCCAAAGGTGACCAGCGACCCATAGGGCTTCTTATTATCTCTGATGGCTGGTACCAAGTCACGCCTGAATCCTCATTATAACTAGAATAGTCTGCCTGCACAGCTGAAACGGATCAAAGCCTTAAAGAAAACTTGTCAAATCGAACTCACTATTGAGTCCTAGAGGTGATAAAGATTTAAATAAATGGATATACCTCATCTCCTGTTGATGTAGAATCTTCATGACGTCTTGATGTTGATGTGGGCGAGGTCTATATTGCCAAAGGGCAAAAAACAGGATGTCATTTTCAGAGTGGCCCTGTTGGATGTAGTGCTCAGTGAGCGGAGCCTCCAGAGTTTTTGAGCGAATCCTCGTTCTGTGCTCGCTGATGCGTATTTTTAATTGGCGAGAGGTGGAGCCTATGTAAATTTTTAAACAGGGACACAAGACCGCGTATATAACATTTTTAGAAAGACAATTAGTGAATTGCTGCAAAGAATATTTAAAATTGAAGCTGGAGGAACTAACTTCCTTAATGGGAAGACTGTACGGGCACATTGCGCATGTGCCGCATTTGTGATGTCCCCGGATATTAACCCTAGGAATGCTCCTGACGCTATCGGTTTGAACCAAAAAATTACGTATAGACTTGGTCTTCCTAAGACCAAAAGTGGGAGGTTTAGAACAGCCTGGAATATTGAACAAGACGTGCCAATGGCGTCGGATAATGCGTTGAATTTCATGTGTAAGATGATTGAATTGTAGGGAGGCAAACACCCCCTTATCTTGCTCATCTAAATGAGAGGAAGATTCCAAGAGTCCCTTTCTGTCCCTGTCTGCCACTCTGTCAAGTGCTGAAGCAAGAACAGAGTCTTCATAACCCCTACATTTTAGCACACAACATAGCTCCCGTGCTGCTGAATGGAAATCTGAAGGGAACGTAGAGTTCCATTTCAGCCTAAGAAGTTGGCTGAATGGTAGATTGCGGCGCAGGTGTAAGGGATGATTCGAGGTGAAATGCAAACCTGCGCCCACGTCAGTGGGTTTGCGATAGGGCTTTACAGCAATGGTATCCTCCAGGGTCCTAAAGACCCACAAATCTAAAAATGCAATGGCTTGTTTATCACATAAGCCAGTGAACTTAAGGTTGGAATTCAACGAATTGAGAGTCCCAGACACGATGTCAAAAGAGTCAGCAGAGTCTAATATACAAACCTCCAGGTGCTAGCTGGAGATCTCCTGGTATTACAACGGATCTCCAGCCGATAGAGATCAGTTCACCTGGAGAAAATGGCCACTTTGGCAATTGGACTCTATAGCATTGAAGTCCCTCCCCAAACCCCGCCCTTCCTAGGCTCCACCCCAAAAACCTCCTGCCAGAGGCGAAGAGGGACCTGGCAACCCTAGGTCCACCCCACTCTCCTGAATATAAAAGAGAATAATTTTATTTATATGTTTCTTTGCTAAAACTTAACAGGACACTTTTAACCAAGCAGTGTACACAGCCAAACCAAGACACAGAAGTTAAAAATAAACATAGCCACAGTAAAATATTTACAGAATGATATTAAATAAAACAAGCTGTTATAGCAACAGCAGTTTAAAAATATGAACTATCAGAATATTAAAAACATTAATTGAGAGGCCAATGTGGATAAGAATATTTTCATATTCTTTTGAGATCTTTGGATAGGAAAAAATTAGGCTAATTTCCTAGGGAAAAAGTATTCCAAAGATCTGGGGACAATACTAGAAAGGCCCTTCCACTGCACATCAAGGCCAAATTGCATAATGGTTTCTGAAGTCAGGTTTCACTCGCTGATCTCAAAGCAATGCAGGATGAGGGGGGGAGCATTTTCATATAGGAGTAGTCACTGTCTATGTTTCTCCATGTGCCATTTTAAAGAGCTTTTAGGGACAAAGCCAGCACCTTGAACTTGGCGCCTTGGAACCTGCAAACGTTAAGAAGGCCTTAAGAGCCTTACTCACAGCTAAGCACCCTACAGGCATCCTATGGGATGCAGACACACGGCCTGAATGATGTGCTTTTCTCTCCTTTTTTGTTTTCAGTCTGATGAACAGTCCTGGAGAACTGGGAACCTTGAGCACTGTTTTGTGTCATTTGGGTTGGTCTTCATAAAAGGTATTGTATTGCACGGCCTTTGTTTCAGGAAGAAAGAGACACGTTTTCTTTCCAGCCAGATTTTTGCTTTACAGACCAATAAAATTATTATCAGAAGTTGGTTTTTCTCTCTCTAAATACCACACAGTTGTGTCTTGACTCCTTGACGGCAGCTAGCATTTTACAACACATGAAGAAAAAAATGACCCAGAGGTCTGGTAGAATTTTTTTTTTACATTTAATAAAGATTGAAACAACAGGGAAGCAGATAAAACATGTCCTCATGGAGAGTCTAGCTGATGGCTCAGACAGAGATGGGGGGTGGGGGTGGGGAAGAAGCCAAGATCAAAAGAGGTAAAAGTTTATCCTTAATTTCTCTTCTTCCATTAGCACATCCTTCCTAACGTATGGGGAAATTTAATGGGCTGTTGTGTAAATCTCTTCTGCATTCTGTTCATACCACTGGCTCCCAAACCATTTGGGAGTTCAAACAATCAATCTGTATAAGAGGCTGAACATTCCAAACCTTATATAAGAGATAATGAACACCCATCTGTAACTCAGCAAGGCTCTCACTGAAACAGAGATTGTGGGGTCATTGTCTTACTGCTCTTCAATGTTTGCCCTCTCACGTACAACACTTGATTACAGAATCAGAGGACTAAAAGGGGCTCAGAGATTTTTAAGCCAGGTCACCCTGCCCTAAGAAAGGATTCTCCAGTCCTTGAAAATGCTGAGGGCTAATATTATTGCTGTTGGGCCTCCACTGATGCCTACAATAGAGACTTCAGGAAAAAGTTTGATTTGTTGGGGTGGGGGGATCAGACCTTCAGAACTGGCACTGAGAATTCTCATGCATGTTGCCAAAATGAAGGTGACATACTTACCCATAGCTGCCTGAGAGTAAATCCCATTCCAAGTAAACAGGCATCGAATCAGGCTGCACACAAAGCTGGATATAGACTCTTAAAATCCCCATCCACTGGAAAACATGCCCAGATCTTTCCTTGTTTTGGAGCTTTTGGGACACATTGGCACTGGATTTCTAAGACTTTGCACTAAGGAAGGGGGAAATAATGGTCATATGTGAAACCTTAGATCGGGATGGGGAACGTCAGGCCTGGGGGCCGTTTAAGGCCCGCGAAATAATTCGGTCTGGCCCTTCGTGCGTCCTGTCAGATATCTAGCTCAGAAGGATCTAAGACTGGCGATCCGCCCCCTCCCTCTATTCAAGGTGGATGTGAGTTTATTTTGCTGAGAAAAGGAACCGTTTTCCCCCCTTGCAGAAGAGTTGTTAGCTATGGAGCTGCTAGAACTGCCCAAGAAACTGTGTTAACCCTTTCCCACCCAGGCCATGGAGAAACGTATTCCCTCTGTACTACAAGAGGGCTGGGGGCAGAAGTGGTGACAATGGAGGGGTTAAATGGGGCAGGGCCAGAATGCAGGGTGGGGGGAGTTCTTAGCCAGTGTGTCCTCATTTCACCCCTGCAGGCGGAGGTAGCAGGAGCAGGCTGTAGAATCCAGCCCTGACCATGCGGAACAGGAGCAACTCTGGCGTGTGGTTGGACGGCTACGCCTGGCTGGTGCAACAGACCATCCTGTGCCAATGGATGGGCGAGTGCGTCACTGGTTGGATGCCTGCCTGCTTGCCTACACGGAGGGGTCATCTGGGGAAGCTGCCCGCTTGGGGCTTGGTCGGCTAATTTTTAAGTTGATAATATTGTATGGCCCGCAAATGATGTTATAAATATTCAAATGGCCCTTGGCAGAAAAAAGGTTCCCCACCCCTGTCTTAGATTCATAAAAAAGCCATTATGCAAGCTGTGTTCCTTTTCTGTTACTCCTGACAGCCATGTGTGACATCTAATACATGGGGAGTGCATAAGGAAAAAGTGGATCCAATTTTGTTGCAACCAGTCCACCACTTGCTTGCCAAGGAACTTACTTATGTCCTGTCTTTCATTGATTATGGAATCCAAGACAATGTCCAAAGGGTTTCCAGGAGGCCTTCCACTGAGACAGTGGCCAGGACCAGACTAGACCTACTTCGGTTCTGCCAGGTAGGAGCATCATTTGCCCATCAGTCATACCCCAGGCAATGGAATGGCCTTCCCCATTTCAGAATTTCCTGGGGGCAATATCTCTAGCAGCACCCTCAGTTGTAATAATAATGACTCGCTGCCTACAGTATGACTGGCTTCTTCCTTGCAGCTGCAGTCCTTAGAAAAGAAGCTCCACTCCACCCTGTAATGCACCCCATGGCCTTAGAAAGCCATCATTTTGGGGCCTCAGTTATGCTTGGAATTCAGTTTAGTCAATGAAGTGAGTGGGCTAGCAAGAATTTCTAAACAATCTGATAGGGTGAAATGAATAGAGAGAGTCTAGTACTCGGCAAGGACCTCTCAGAGTCTTGGTATCAAAGGCATCTCCTGCTGGAAAGTCAACCAAGGCGTCTTGCTCAAGAAAGCTGATTTCCAAAGAACCTGGCACGGCATCTGCTCTGTGTCTATTGATGTGTGTTTGCATGCGGGTGTGGGAGTCAGTGGGTGTGTCCTCTGTCTGTTTAGGAAGCAGGAAAGTTTCTGAATCACCTTTTCTTTCTCCTTCCAGCACACTCTCGATGGGATTCAGCAAAATCCCCACTGAACTCACTGCCCTTTGCCCAAGGAGGATGCTCTCCAGACCCATTTATGTGTTCACTGATGAGGGGAAATGGATCAGAGGAATAAGCAGATGAGGGCAGTGTGGGAAATAAACAGCTCTCTGCTCTCTGAGCATGGGGCATAGGAAGGCAAATTCCTGTCAGCCTTGGAAGCATGCTGGGTCATGCGAGCCGGCACTCCAGACTGAAAGGCCAATGTTACACGTCAGAAAGATGACTGGTTTTCCCTGGTGGATGTGGTAAGAGGCACTCTGCCTTGGCAGCCATAAAAGAGCAGGGTTTAAGCTGAGGGCTTCTGTCAAGCACCAGCTGCAGGAAGCCCATTTTTTCCTCTAAAAGGAACACTTAAAAAAATGGGGGGGGGGACAGGACAACCCCCCCCTGCATGGCATTACTAGAACATTATTTTCAATGTGTCCGGAATGGAAGGAATGCCTTTGGTTTCAATGAAAAGGAATGCCTCCTCCCCCTTCATCCACCTATCCATTATTATTTTATTTTTTTAACTTTTTAAAAAAATCTCTCTTGGCTTCACTGATGAGTTACAACCACAGGAGAAGGGGGTGGCTCTATTTAGGCTTTTCTAAATATGCATTTTAAAAAGGTAACATGGAACAGTGCAATTGCCCTATTACCCTATGTATTGATTTTGGCATTAAGAATAAAGAGGGGTATGGGATTGCGATGGAAAGATTCCCAAATGGAAGGTATGCCTTCATTTTCAGTGAAAAGGAGCACAACCCTTCCTCCGCCTATCCATTAGATTTTTAAATTATATTTTTTATCTCTGTAAATGCCCTGACCTGGATAGCCAAGGCTAGCTTGATCCTGTCAGATCTCAGAAGCTAAGCAGAGCTGACCTGGCAAGTAATTGAATGGGAGACCTCCAAAGAATACCAGAGTCATGATGCGGAGGCAGGCAATGGCAAACCACCTCTGAACATCTCTTGCCAGAGGTCGCCATAAACCAGATATGACTTGACTGCAAAATAAAAATATGTTGTTGCACTGTTGCACTGTTACTCAACTACAGCAAGTTTTGTGTGTTTCCCTAGTGCTGTACTCAGAAAGGCATGGAAATGTATCAAATTTAGGAGAGGTGGATTTGTTCATTAGAGGGTGGGGAGAGTTGTGCTATAATAGGCAGGCAAATACAAGGGGATGAAGGCTTCAAGTTTAGCATTATTCCTGGGCAGCGCTATGTAAATCCGAAAAGATTGGTTTAAAAGGTTTGTGTTAATGAGCAATTCCTCTTCGGCATTACACATGCGTCTGAAATTTTCAAAAAGGGAAAAGTGTGTGGGCAGCGATTCATGACCGAAAAGAGACATCAATGAAGAGAGGGGTGATGGTAACTAGGGCTGTCGATTCGGTTCGTCCTGAACCGAAAAACAGTCGAATTTCCCCTGATACGGCAATTTTCAGTTCGGATGGAACCGAATTTTTTTAAAAAGTGGGAAAACGATGAGCCAAATTCGGCGAGTTCGGGCAATTGCCGAATAAATTTGGCAAATTTGGGGGCTCCGAATCAGCAGCATAACCATCAGTTCGTAAGCAACTAGCAGCATTCTCCCGTGGCCAATCGGTGGCCAAGCTGGGTCTTCTTCTGGCCAATCAGTCGTGGTTGAGTGCATGAGCCCAGCTGCTGCACAGCCCGGGGAGAGAAAGAGAGAGTGTCTGTTTGTGTGAGAGATCCCTGTGTTTGGGGGGGTGCGTGTGCACATTCCGCAGCTCTGGGGTGGCATTTTTGCAGGTAGAGGTCCCACACTTTCAGTGTAGCTTGAGGGGACCCTTCTTGCAAGAACCCCCAAATTTTGTGAAGATTGGGTCAGGGGGTCTCGAATTATGGGGCCCGGAAGGGGTCCCCCCACCCATCTGGCCATTGGAATACAGCCTTTAAAAACACATTCGCCTTGGGCCTACCATTACCCCGGCTCGGGGGTCTGGTTGCCTCGGCAGTTGGGCCATACCATTACCCCGGCCCGGGGGTCTGACTAAAAGGCAATTATTCCCGAGTTATGGGGTTCCCCCCCATCCACCCATTGGAATGAATGGGAGCAGGCAATCCTTAATGTGAATCTAGAGAGCAGCAAATCCAAGGCAAAACCTCCCGTGCATAAATGGCCAGAGAGTATGTGTGTGTGAGTCTGCTAGAATCATATTGGATTACTCCTGAGTCCTGACTCCCAGTCCCTGCTCCTGATGGAAGAGAAGAAGACATCCACAATAAGACCCATTTGGGGGCTTTTCTCTATAATTCTCTGTAATTTTTTTCCTGTGTATGTGGGGGGGGGGAGATTGTGTGTGTGTGTGTGTGTGTGTGAGGGGGAAGCCAAAGGGGGGTGGGTTTACCTGTTCTGCTGGGGGGTGGGCTTGATTGCCTCTGTGTGGGACTGTGCTTTCTACTGTTTTCACCGGTTGCCAACTTTGTGTGTAGTTAACTGTGGGTCAGAGAGTCTTTCTCTGGCTGGTTCCTATTGTTTCCAATGGGCTGTGTAGCCGCTCCTGTTGTTTCAAATGGGCTAGCCTGTCATTCGTTTTAGTACATCCCCTGTAATGTATTTCAGTGGAGTCAATGCAAGTCAACCAACATGCCCCTCTCCCATTATCTTCACTGGGCTGGGCAGCCTCTCCCATTGCTTCCAATGGGCTGACTTGTCATTCGTTTTAGTACATCTCTTTTAATGGCTTTATTCCAATGGGCAGATGGAGGGACCCTTCCGGGCCCCATAACTCGGGGCTCCCTGACCCAATCTTCACAAAACTTGGGGGTTCTTGCAAGAAGGGTCCCCTCAAGCTACACTGAAAGTGTGGGACCTCTATCTCCAAAAATGCCCCCCTGGAGCCGTGGAAAGTCGCGAATGTGTTTGTAATGGCTTTATTGCAATGGGCAGATTGGGGGGGACCCCTTCCGGGCCCCATATCTCGGGGGCCCCTGACCCAATCTTCACAAAACTTGGGGGTTCCTGCAAGAAGGGTCCCCTCAAAGTACACTGAAAGTTTGGGACCTCTACCTCCAAAAATGCCCCCCGGAGCTATGGAAAGCCGCAAATGTGTTTTTAATGGCTTTATTCCAATGGGCGGATGGGGGGACCCCCTTCCGGGCCCCATAACTCGAGGCCCCCTGGCCCAATCTTCACAAAACCTGGGGGTTCTTGCAAGAAGGGTCCCCTCAAGCTACACCAAATGTTTGGGACTTCTACCTTCAAACATGCCCCCCCCCCCGGAGCCACGGAAAGGCATGAATGTGTTTTTAATGGCTTTAAATGGCCGAATGTTTCCCCGAACTCCGAACTTAGTGCCGAATTCCACAGATCTGAATCAGGGGAGTTCAGACTTTGGCATTTCCCGAATCAAAACAGGCAGAATTTTGCCGAATTTGTTATTCAACAGCCCTAATGGTAACCTGGGCTTGGCGTGAATGTGAAAACACGGCTAATGCCAGATTACAGTGCCCTGTGGAATCTCCATTGCAAATGCAAATTGAGAAAATGCCACATTGGCAGCATGATGACGAGGACACTACAACTCCCGAGTTTGGAAGCACCGTCTGCCTACATATCTTAAGCTGTGTGGATGAAATACCAACATTCCTCTGATTATTATTTCTAACAAAGGCCCACATTGGCTTCTTATCTGCCACCATTAGCTGAGTAAGACATGCTTGACTGCAAAGGTCACTCACTCACACCAGTTTCATCCTAATAAATCCTTGCGGCCTGGTAGAGAGTTGAACTGGCTAGGAAACTAGATGGCAAAGGAAAGTAGATATTATCTGACAGCTGGCTCTTTGTCCATTCAGCTATGCCATCTGAACTCACGTGTGCAGTGCAGGTCTCCAGGCAGTCCTATGTGTTCATTGTTGGCAAGTATGAGATTGCGCTTTTGACTCAAGAAATCAAAATCAGAAGAACTGCTTGGCACCAACAACCAAGTAGGACCAATCCCAGCCGTTGGTCATCTGGGTTCAAGGAGGGGTATCTGGACAGACCTCCCCTTCTTCGCATTCCATAGGTGTCAATCATCATCATCATCATCATCATCTATATATCTAATCGCAATGTGTGGCCTCCATCTGCAGATATCTAAATCCATGGATCAAAGCCACACTGACACACAACAGATGTTGGGGGTTTAAATTCCTCCCAAATTTATTTGAAAATAAGTGTTATCTTCACATGCGCAGACAATGCACTTACTGGAAGAGCTGGTGGCAGCCAGACACTGCAGGGAGCCACTCAGGGCCCAGCCCCAGTGGAGATTGGAGAACACTGGGAGCTGCTCCCAGCTTGGCCACAGTGGGAACGGAGGATGGCAGGAGAGGTTCCAGGCCCAGCTGCAGTGATGGTAGTGGATGCCGGGAGCTGATCCAGACCTGGCCGTTGAGTTGCCAGGTCCCTCTTTGCCACCGACGGGAGGTTTTTTGGGGCAGAGCCTGAGGAGGGCGGGGTTTGGGGAGGGGTTCACTTGCCACATAGGGTTCACTTGCCAAAGCAGCCATTTTCTCCAGGTGAACTGATCTCTATTGTCTGGAGATCAGTTGTAATAGCAGGAGATCTCCAGCTAGTACCTGGAGGTTATCTAATGAAATAGACAAAGACCTATGCTGCAACAATGCAAAGCTTAACCGAAAAGCAGCCCGATGAATGAAATAATGTATTGAAAATAACAACAACCTACATTAAATGACTTACTATAGAATACAACTATACATCAAATACTAAGCAGCACACATGTCACTCTAAGCAATATACAAATTCAAAAACTCTCATACAAACACTAAATACAGCAATACATCAAAACAACAGAGGGGAAGAATACAATTATAAACATTGTACAATTATAAACATGGTTCTAATTGTATTCTTCCCCTCTGTTGTTTTGATGTATTGCTGTATTTAGTGTTTGTATGAGAGTTTTTGAATTTGTATATTGCTTAGAGTGACATGTGTGCTGCTTGATGTATAGTTGTATTCTATAGTAAGTAGTTTAATATAGGTTGTTGTTATTTTCAATACATTATTTCATTCATTAGAGCCATTGGGC
The DNA here is from genome assembly GCF_029931775.1 of Euleptes europaea. Lineage (NCBI taxonomy): Eukaryota > Metazoa > Chordata > Lepidosauria > Squamata > Sphaerodactylidae > Euleptes > Euleptes europaea. Next base: position 45,344,158 of record NC_079316.1, read on the forward strand.
TGTTTTTGATTAAGTATCTGGAGGTTGGCTGCTCCAGGCACAGTGGTCAGGGTGGAAAACTCCTGTAGCTGCTCCAGGCTTAGTGATGGGGGGAGAAGGGATTAACCCTCCCCTTGTATATTCTAATAACGAAGTCAGCCAAATCTGTCGATACTTAAACGCGGTTATTGGAACAAGCAAGACAGATCTGTCTACAAACCTGAACAATGCCCTAGGGTTGAGGGGAGAAGAATATAGGGGGAAGTGAGGTCGTCCCCCCCATGTGCTTGAGGGCTCCCTACCATATAAGTGGCCCTGGTCCAGTGGCTGGCACCACACAACTGGGCCATAGTTTTCCCAGGTGGGAGAGGGGACTGAAGACAGAGGGGTAGATAAATGTAGGTTGGCTGTTGGGTGGGAAGGAGAGAAGAAATCAGGAAAAGGGGAGAGGCTATGGGGGATTTCAGGAAAGGGAAAGAGGAAATAGTGGGGGAGAGGAAATGAGATGCCTCTCGTAGGTCCTTGCAGGTTCCCACTTGTATAAAATATATTGTCGGGAAAATATTTGTTGTTAGATTTTCCAGTTTAGTTGTTCTGGACTCCTAAAAACTTCTGGGTGACCAAGACAATAGGCAAAATTAAATCCCCTGTAGTTTCTCAGCATTCTTTCTGACATACCATCTCCATGTCAAATATAGTAGCCTTTCAATCCCTCCCTTCTGCTATCTGTGGATGTGAGGTTACTATCTCTTCCCAAATGGGAAAAGCATTTTTTAAAGCCACAGCTGTTTTGTAATAGTTATATTTGATTTGTGTAGACAAAGTGGCTGAGGGTTTTTAAAAAAACATCTTCCAGAAAACAATGAATACAATACAATCTTAGATGATTGAAATGCTTAGAAGGGTGTAATTCTGTTTAGGATGGCATTGCTTGTCTGGGAAATTATCTAGGTGGTATCAAGATAGGGATGGGAGGAAAAGATGAAAGGAACCCTCTGTATGGTTTCCTTTTGCCATCTCATTAGGCAACCTCTAGGACATGTGGTCAATATACTATGGGTGGGCTGGGCAGCTCACCAAGCCTAAAATCAAGGATGGTCACCAGAGACCTATTTTGGCCCTCCTTTCCCGGAATGGGAATGCGTTTAAACATATGATTGTACAAGAGATTTTTGAAGGACTGATGAAAAGTTGCTTTGTGGAACTCGAAATGATCGTCTCCTCATTGTGAAGTTTCTTCTTCTTTCTGTATCCCTCACGTTCGGAGGCTACCCATCTACTATAGAAAGACATGTTATGTGAAAACTACCTTACTTCATGAACATTTATTTTTTCTTGTATATAGCCACGTCATTTGTCTTTATTTGTTGGTGTATTATTTATATAGACACCTTGTCACCTTTGGGTAATTTTTGTAGCATATAAAGTTTGTACTTTTGCACTTCGTTGTATGTTTCGCTCCTGTACTAACTTCCAGGTACTAGCTGGAGATCTCCTGCTATTACAATTGATCTCCAGCCGATAGAGATCAGTTCACCTGGAGAAAATGGCTGCTTTGGACATTGGCATTGAAGTCCCTCCCATCCCCAAACCCCATCCTCCTCAGGCTCCGCCCCAAAAACCTCCCGCCGGTGGCGAAGAGGGACCTGGCAACCCTTCTGCAGAGGAAGATAATGTCAAACCACCTCTGCTTCTCACTTACCTTGAAAGCCCCTTGCTGGGGTTGCCATTAGTCTGTTTCGACTTGATGGTACTTATGTACATACCTATCTCAGAATTTTAAAGGTGCCCAGAGACTCAAAAAATTTGAGGAGCCTTGCCACATATGCTGCTCTGAGGTCTTTGGAAGAAGGATTGACAATGAAACAATAAAAATAATATGTGGAGAAAATCAGGATTGCAGAAAAGACTGACAGAAACATGCAAACCGTTGCCCCAGATTTTGGTCAGCCTTGTCAGCAGTCTTTATTTTCTCATGTCTTTGTGATTTACCTTCTGCCTGATCGGCACCAATCAAATTTATAATAGGAGGCAGAACGCAGCAAATAGTAGCAGATCCTGTTGGGGGAAGGCAAGAGAGTAGCTGCTGGGACTAAAGTAAATAAGCTGCCACTCTGCGAGATGTAAGCTATGCCTGGAATGCAAGAAAGCCTTTGCTGGCAACTGCCTTGGAGTTTACAACAAGGAGTGCACAATCTGCGGCTCATTTCTAGGAATGTGTAAAGCTTTGTGTGCACATATGGCCTGCTTACAGTACTCGGTTGCTGTGTCTTCACAATATTTACTATAGTGCTCACCACTGATCTGTAACAAGTCCCCTGGAGATTAATTTTCTTCTTTTTATAAATTCTAGTTTGGATGAGGAACCTCTATTTCCTTTCAGGAACAGGCTGGTGACATCCAGTATGATCAGGGTCAGGATAAGTCTGGGTCCTCCTGATTAGGGTTGCCAACCTCCAAATGGTGGCTGGAGATCTTCTATTACAACTGATCTCCAGGCTACAGAGATCAGTTCACCTGGAGAAAATGGCCACTTTGGCAATTGGACTCTATGGCATTATACCCCATTGATGTCTGTCGCCTCTCCAAACCCTGCCCTCCTCAGGCTCCACCCCCAAAATCTCTAGGTATTTCCCAATACCTGGAGGGCTGTGGCTCAGTGGTAGAGCATCTGCTTGGCATGCAGAAGGTCCCAGGTTCAATCCCTGGCATCTCCAGTTAAAAGGACTAGGTGAGTAGGTGATGTGAAAGACCTCTGCCTGAGGCCCTGTAGAGCCGCTACCAGTCTGAGTAGGCAATACTGACTTTGATGGACCAAGGGTCTGATTCAGTATAAGGCAACTTCATGTGTTCATGTGTTTAACCCAGAGCTGGCAACCCTACTTCAGATGCCTGCCATGGAACATATGAAGTAACAGGAAAGAAAAGAGAGTTTCTGATCTTGTGCAGAATGCACTTGCTTCAATGTCTGGCCCTGCATGCCTGGGATTGGTGATAAGGTCTTTCAAGTCAGAAGGTGAGGTTTTCAGGCGGTCCTAAACCCCAGATATCTGTCTTGACTTATACACAGTCATCTCTGTGTCTGACTGTGGTTCCTCTTCCTTTCCAAGGTTGTGCAATAATCTTTCCACCATGGGTGGATTCCCTTCCTTGGATGAGACATTTCTTAATGTCTGTGGGGTTATTTTTAACAGGGCAGGTTATGCATGGAAGTCAAGAGTCCTCTTTTGAGAAAATGGCCATGGATCCCAGGGCACATCTGCCTCATTTTGGAAACAGGGCACATTTCTCGGCTGTCTGAAGCATGATGGTCAATGCTTTAAATACATGTCTCATTACTATAACTGGGTTCACTAGCACGTACACACAGAGCCTACTTTCTATTTTCTACAGGATCTTCTACACTCCTTGACTCAGAGGCATGTTTACGACCCCACCTTATACGGACATGGAATTACACTTATCTTATGGAGAGGGAACTGAAGCCAAGGAAGAAAGGAATTAATAAGTATCATGGAGGGATTCACTGGTAGAGAGCCTGACACTTTCCCTTTTCTTCCTGAGCCTTTTTTGTGACAGAAAGGAGAATGTATTTTTATATTGTAAGGGAATCTAATTGCTCAGTGAGTACCTAATCCTGGTTGTATGACACTGACTAAGAGTTTGAACTGTGACCATTAGGATGTCCTCCATTCAAATCTCACAGCCATAAAATTAGTAAGCGGCTTTTGGCAAACCACGCACTTTCTCAGAAACAGATGACCCCTTCTCTTCCAATCAGTAAACTCCCTTCAGTGAAGGAAGGACCCTGGTACCTGGGAGCAATGGCTGGCCCTTTGGGGTGATGGACAGATTTCACAAAGCTGTTTTCAAGTGCTACGCATCATTTTTCTTCAGTTTGTATGTGGTCCACTGAATAGGATGGATGTGAATTTTAATGTTAACTATGCAATAACTAAATAAAAAATACTTAGTATTTTTACAAAGTGCCTGGCAGAAGTTCATGGAATTGGGGGGTGGGGGTGGGGGAAGAGAAGATAATGTAATGGGGGGCTTTTCTCCGTTATTTTTAAGTTGGTTCTGGCCTCATACTGCTTTGTTTTATCCATCGGTTTCCGCAAGCATTTTTGCACCTTATTTTTTGCCTCAGTTCCCCGCCCCTCCGTTTCCCTCCAGTTCTTTTAAGACCACTTTTATCTCGGTCTTTTTCTGAAAGCCAATTTGGAGTCGCCTTTTTCCTTATATTAAATGTTTAGGTTGGTTTTCTTTGTCCCACCCACTTCTACCCACCTCCAACCCACTTTTTGATGATTAGACTATCATCATCCTCATACCACTCCCTCTCCGCCCTGAAGATGAGAGGTTTCGTTTTCAATTTTTTAAAAAAATACAAGTGTATTGATTCAAGCATGCAAAAAAATTTTTTTTAGCAAGTTCTCTGAATTCCCAGCTTTCTTTCTTCTTCTTCTTTTTTAAAGTAAGTTTCTAGCACCTTCCCTCACAGAGATATGCCTTTTCCCCTATATCCCTACAGGCAGGGGAGGGGGGTGGAAGGTAGATGCTTACTTTTTTTTAAAAATGAAAGCTGGGTACATTACAATGATAATGATATATCATTACAATGGTGTATCAATGCAACAATATGTTATTGCCATTTTTTAAAAATGCAAAAGCCATGTATGCGTGTGTGCGGGGGGGATGGCAACTTCTGGTGCCAGAAGAAAGCAGTGCGGTTTGAAAGGGACATAGCACTTCACATATGGTTCACAAACAGATGGGCGGCAGAGCTATTCCCCTTTTAGGCTTCCCTGTGCACAGACAGAAAGGCATGGGGGAGGGCACTCGCATTGACTCTCTCCATTAGCCAGCTGTAGCCCCTGCCCCAGGAATGCTACCCTTCCCCTCCCAGCAACCCTACATGAGTCACTGTGGCCCCCCACTTTTTCTCTTCATCCCTAAGTGTGTTCATTTTTTAAAATTCAGCCATGATATCGATATACTGATATAAGCATGCACAAAAATAAAAAGGGTGTGTGTGCTGTGACACCACTGATGAGGACAGCACCCTCCCTTGAAAATCCTGATTATTTATGGCACATGCAGAAGAAAATAAACTGACTCCACAACTGTGAAAATGCAAAGGGAGGGGGTGTCAGATCAGGGTGGGGAAATGCCTGGAGATTTTGTGGTGAGGCCTGGAGGGGAGGGTTGCCAACCTCCAGGTACTAGCTGGAGATCTGCTATTACAACTGATCTCCAGCCGATAGAGATCTGTTCACCTGGAGAAAATGGCCGCTTTGGCAATTGGACTCTATGGTGCTGCCTGGAGGTTGGCATCCCTAATACAATGCCATGGAGTCCACCTTTCAAAGCAGCCATTTTCTCCAGGGTAATTGATCTCTGTAGTCTGGAGAGCAGTTGCAATACCAGGAGATCTGGTATCTGGTGGAGGGCAGACTCTGTTGCATGAGATCCTACTGAGGTCCCTCCCCTCCCAAAGCCCTGCCGTCCCCAAGCTCCACTCTAGGGTTGCCAGTTCCAGGTTGGGAAGTACCTGGAGATTTGGGGGTGGAGCCTGAGGAGGGCGGGGTTTGAGTAGGGGAGGGACTTCAATGGGGTATAATGCCATCAAGTCCACCTTTCAAAGTGGTCATTTTACTCCACTCCCAAATCTCCAGGAATTTCCCAATTCGGAGCTGACAACCCTAACTGTGATGGCTTATACCCTCTTTCCTGCTCTTGCTTTGTGCCTCTGGAGATTTGTTTGAGGCGAGGGCACAAAAGTTGCCTTTAAAATTAAGCTTTGGAAACAGCCATTACTAAGATAATGATGATAAGAAGAACTGGTATTCGAAGAGATAAGAAATTGAGGAAGGCATGAATGTAAGTCCTGAGTCACCCCGTCAGTATGGCTGGTGCAGAAGAGGTACTAGGACTGGGCTGGGGAGCCCTTGGGTTTATTTCTGCTCAGACCTTTAAATCATGGGGAAAGCGGATGTGTTTCACCATCTCAGGTTCCAGCCTGTTCCAAGGCCTGTCTAGCTATCTGCCCATGACATAGGTGATGAGGGCCAAGATGTAGAAAGAGGGTATAAGAAAGAAAGAAAAAATTACTACAGGAGCTTGCAAAAGTGTGGCTGGTCTCTGCAGTGCAGTCTCTTTACACAAGTAAGGTCAAGTCGCAACCTACTTATTGCAACCCCAGCAAGGCAAGAAGAGAAGCAAAGATCATTGCCTTCCTCTGCAGAGTGTTCCTTGGTGGTCTCCCATTCAAATACCGACCCTGCTTAGCTTCTGAGATCTGATGAGATTAGAGCTATATCATACCATCCCCCATCTGTACTGTCTTTAACCACAAAGAATTTACTATTTTGTCATTCACTGATGCTACCCAAGAAGGTAGAGATTCTTTTGCACACTAGTGAAAATGACGCTAAGTGATGCACCAAGGAAAGCACCATGTACTGCAGGCTCCAGCATCACTGCCATCCCACTGCCTATTTACCTTTTTGGGGGTACTGCTGTATCCCTTATTGGATCCAGTTCTAGTTGTCCATAAAAATATATATTTATGTGTAACTAGTTGCACCACAATATGAGTGGAAATGTATATCCAATTAAAATATATGTGTATGAGAGTATGCCTCATTTTCATGCCTAAAAGCCTGTGGTGGTAAAAACCTTTCCAACCAAGATGAATTTTGCAAAGTAGGATTAATCCAGTTGGGAAAATTTAGGATTTACTGTTGGGTTTGATCCAGTTGTTTATTACTACCACTGCACATGAACACACACATAAAGCTGCCTTATACTGAATAAGACCATCAGTCTCTCAAGGTCAGTATTATCTACTCAGACTTGACAGTGACTCTCCAGGGTCTTAGGTAGAATCTTTCATGTCACCTACACTCTGGTCCTTCTTAACTGGAGATGCTGGGGATTGAACCTGGGACCTTTTGCATGCAAAGCAGAGGCTCTTCCACTGAGCCACAGCTCCTCCACCTGATCCCCCCCCCCAATGTGCAGCTCTTTGTGTAGGAGATTCCCACCACCAATATGCCCTCTCTGTGGCATCCAACATAAGGAGCGATACACCCTGAAGGGTCTGGCTAACAACAAACTTAAGAACGTGCTTCGAAGACTGACTGGCTCAGCCTCTGTTTCAGCTATTTGACTGAATTTCAGTGGCATACTACAGCCATGTATGATTACCTGCTCTGAGCATTTGGTGCTGGGTGGTCTGTACATGGGACTAAAGCAATATTGGGAGGTTAAAACATACATCTGGTTCTAAGGACAGTGGACAGAAGCTACCGGTAAGCCGTATCTGTATCTTCTCAGATGTGGATTTAACCTTTCTCCCCTCATGGGGCATGTAAATATGGGGATGAGAAGCATGAACATGCCTGCATCACATAAAAGCAATCCAGAGAGGTCCACAAGGTTCTTTTTCATCTCCTGGCAATGTTATTAATTAAAGACCTGAAGCAGTGCCCTGACTTGCCTGTGGCGTGCCTATGACCAGGCTAGCAGCGCTGCCCCACCACCTATCTGAAATGGCAAACATTCTTCCTTGCTTTAATTACACGGATATCCAAAGGCAGACAGGATGATGCTTTAGAAGATGGGTGGGCAGGCACCTTCTGTATTCTGGGAGGCCACTCAGTTCTCCTGAGAGGGGGAGCCAGGAGCTGGAAGTACATTCTGCTCCACAGGGCAGCCCCCTCAGGGGTAGCTGGGTTCTGTAATCAGGTCAGCACCACCCAGCAATGAGCACATCCACTTGGGTGATATGAGGTCATGGATTGGGAGGGTGAGCTACGTAATAAATGTGCTACCCAAGAAATTCTCCCAAGAGGCATATTGGCAACGGTCCTGGAATGTGTGTGTGACAGCAGTACAAATATATGTGAAATTCTCTGGGTGAATCATTGAAGAGAGAGATGTACGGTTAAATTATGATATTCCTCCGTCCTTCATACTTTTGCAAAAAAAAATCTTTATAGAAAAAGGAGGGGGAATCTTTTGCTATCCCTTGATTAAAGCTCTGTAGGGGCACCAATTAGCCATCCCTTGATTGACTTCAGTAGGGTCACTACTTAGCTATCCCTGCTTCGTCTTCATAAACTGTTGAGGAATACACACTGGTAGCATCCAACCCAGGTTCTTTGATCAGGTGTTTACACTATACCTGTTCATTAGCAGCAAAAATGAGTCATGGCTCAAGAGATAGAATGCATGCTTTCCATACCCAGGGCTTAGGGTCAATCGTTGGCACTTCCAGTTAAAGCTTCAGTGTTGGGAAAGAGAGTGAGGATCCCTGCCTGAGACCCCTGATAGCCACTGACAATGAGAGTAAACAAAATTGGTCTAGATTGATCAAGGGTCTGACTTTGTATATTTCATATCCACTTCCGATAGTACTTCTTTCCAGATAATCGTTATGGCATATTTATCAGACAACAACAACCTATCCCTATGCATGTTCACTGTGGGGCTTTCCCCCATCTAACTGTGGCTAGGATTGTACCTCATATCTCACTGAACTCTGTAGGATTTGCTTCTCAGGCACAGAGTATGCACAATGGCAGCAGATCCATCTGTTTAAACTTTGGTCCCCGCTAAGGTTGCGAGCTCTGGGCTGGAAAATTCCTAGAGATTTAGGAGCGGAGCCTGGGGAGGGTGGGATTTGGGAAGAGGGTGGACCTCATCAGGGTATAATGCAAAAGACCCCATCGTTCAAAGCAACCATTTTCTCCAGGGGTAACCAATCTGGAAATCAGTTGTAATTCTGAGATGTCTCCAGGCCCCACCTGGAGGTAGGCAAACGTAGTTCCTCCAAGGGTGGAAGTAATTTTAAGAGCAAAAGGGGCCTATGGGTGAGGAGAGCTGCATGCTCCTCAGCCCAGACAATTTAGCTTCCTTCCTTCAGAAGCATCCCCTTAGCATGCTTTTGTCCCAGCCACTCTCCTTAGCCAATTGAGTTTCTGCCTGTAGCTCAGTGTGAAATATCTTGCCACCAAATGTATGGCTGTACTAAGCACTTATTTATTTTGCTAATTTGCTTGGGGACCGTGTGAGAAATCTCTGATATATTTGTCGATCTGCGTTTACCTGAGGGGAGAAAGGCTAACTGCATCAAAATCACTTTGCTCGTGGCTTAAAATAGCATCTTTATTTCATTATAGAAAGCTGGGCATCCTGTCTGTCATTGTTTATTTCTGAGAAGAAAAGCACAGAAAGGTTGTTCGAAGCATTGCTTTCCTCTCTGTAATAACCTTGTTGGCTCCTTACTCAAATTCTTCAGGTTAATTACAGCACATACCAGGACCAAACTCATTGTTAATAGTTACAAATTAACCATCAAGGTCAGTGTCCGCAGCATACAAGCTGGGCTGTGGTGAAGCAGAGAATGTGAACGGACCTCAACAACAGGACATTTTGGAGCCATGTCATTCACTAAAGTGGAATGTAACTTAAATGTGTGTGTGTGTGTGTTTGCTGAAAGCACAATGTGTGTGTTGCTGAGAGCACTATCTCTACTGGCTTAGTGGAATCTGCCTCACCCTGATTTAGAGTTGCCACGTGCACACCAAAGGTTTCCTTATTGCATTTATTGTGTTAACACTTGGGAGCCCCATCAGAAATCAGGCCCTCTAGGCACAACGGTTAAAAGCAGGCTGTGTCCAAATTAGCTTACAGTCAAAAGACCAATTGAGTTGAGGACCCCATAAGATTTTTGCAGGACAGCAGAATAGACAAAGATTGTAGCCTGCCGGCTGCTCAGCCAACCCATACACCAGTGTTGAGACATTCTGGCTTTTAGAATAGACTTGCTTAGAGTCACTTCTCACATCCCCTTCCCCATGTGTTCTTAGACCACGTTCAAAGTTCCTCTTGAAGACTAGATAAAATGAACTAGTGAATGAGTATCCCTAACATAGGTAGTGTCTCTGCTGTGACAAGAATACCATTCATGGTACAAAACAAGGCATTGTGGCATATACTGTTTGGGTTGGCAGTTACCTCCAACAAAATGATCTCTTATTAGGGGTTTCATGTAGAAGGGTCTGTACTTTCCAGGTAGAACTAAATTTTGAAATTATAAAAGTCTGTAGAACAAAGGCATGAAAAGGATTTTGAACAATTTCCTCAGACCTTGAACAATTACTGTTAGTTCTTTAAATTCCAAGAAAAGTAAATGATCCTTTGTTCTGGTGTGTATTGCATCCAGGAAATGTTAATCTCCCCTCTAATCAGAGGCTATTTCCTTTATCTCTAGTTCTGTGTTTGTTGCCCTGCTTTATCCCTCAAGATCCCTTTGTCTAAAGAAGTGCCAACTCTGAAACGTGCCAAAATGTTAGTTTCAATCATCAGTTACTACATTTACCTTCTAGAATGTAGGTTTGAAAAAAAAGTTTAGACCACTGTCACACACTTGACATTAAAAATGCCCTTTGAGTTTCTGTGTTCTTGTTTGCAAGGCACATGAACAATATTGATATGGGGTAATATATGGAAATGAAAATGAACTTACATTCTTACCAGTGAGATTTCACATTCCTGTGACAGATCGATTTAAGAGAAAACCCAATTTAATCTTCATTTGTGAAAACTCCTTCAGAACTCACCAGATGTATAAGCATCTTTGTGGCCTTGCCTTCTGACTCACATGGAAACCTGTATAGTTTCATCAGCCTTGTTAGACGCACCAATAGCCTGGATGTTTTACTTCTTCAAAGGTAATGTTGTCCTCCCAAAACTGAGCATCGTGTGTATTTAATGAGGCTGCGGCAAGGAATTCTGTGGGAAGTATAATTGAATCAGGAGTACGTAAAATGTCATGAGGATTAACTCCACATACCGTGCTTAAAATCCTTCTTTCTCCTCAACCTCTTTTCACATTAGTGTTCCAAAAGTACACCATTAACCAGGGTTTGGGGAGGAGAGGGACATTGATGGGGAACAATGGCATACAGTCCAACCTACAAAGCAGCCATTTTTTCTCCAGAGGAACTGATCTATGTTGTCTGGAGATCAGCTGTAATTCTGGGATATCTCTAGGCCCCACCTGGAGGTTGGCAACCCCAACACCAGCCCATTTTAGCTGTACAGACATAAAAACAACAGTGGCTAAGATTGTACAGTTGATCCTATCAGATTCCAGATGGTTTTACAAATGGGAAGATTTTACTCCTTAATTCCAAATCATAAAACATATCTTTCCCTGATCTTGAGCTGAATGCCTTGTAATCTCCATTATGTATTTGATTTCTACCGCGCCTGTTGGTCCACAAAGATCCCCAGGGCAGTTTATACAAAATGATAAAACACAATTAAATTGTGTGTGTGTTTCTGTCACGTCCAGCACATAACACTAAAAGAGGCTAGGAAGAACTTACGATGATATAAAACCAGGACTACCAAAAAAAAAAACCGAAGCTTCCCAGACTAAGATACCCTCTGGGCTCTCCTCACACTACCCAGATCCAACTCAGTTATGTGAAAACAAATTATAAGACTGTCCAGTTCCATGTAGACCCAAGGTAACTGGGGCCTTTATAAGTCAGTATAACCCCCCCCACACACACACACACAGCAGCCCTCAGGTGACATCTCCACAGACACCATTGGCAGGGATGGTTATTTGTGCCAATATATATTTCAAGGTATGCTGCACCACCTTAACACAAATCCTGTGGCCTGTATTAATGGTGCATTTTTCCCACCCTTAATTATTTTTCTGCTAACCAGAAGGAGGGGAGGGGCTGTACAGGGCACTGCATTTTTTCTTCCCTTGACATCCTTTAATTAACCACCTTTCAGCCTTTGAGGCGTCACTAGACATTGCCCACATGTTGCTATTATTATGTCATTACTACTACTATGAAGACGACAGCTACTACAACTCCGATGGGGGAAGGGGCATGCAATTAAGGTGATGGGCAATAGATTCAACATGGACCAAAGAAAATACTTCTTCAGTCAACAGGTAATTAAATTGTGGAATTTGCTACCAACAAATGTATTATTTATTTGGCACATAGTTATCCCACCCTTCCTTCAAGGAGCTCAGGGCAACCGACATTGGTCTCCCCTCCTACATTTTACCTTCACATCAATCCTGTGAGGTAAATTACAGAGTGACTGGCCCAAGGCCCCTGAACAAACAGCACAGTGACGATTCAAACCTGGGTCTTCCCAATCCTAGTCTTTAACCACTACACCAAGCTGATGCAATTATAACCTCTAGGACAGATGGCTTTAGAAGGGGCTTAGACAGTTCCATGGAGGACAGGTCCAGTAATGGCAGCATGAGGGGAAGGCTAACATCAGGGGAAGGCCTTGGCCTCTATGTTGTTCATTAGCCCTCAAGGTCAACTGTTGGCTACTGTTTGATGGAGGAATGCTGGACTAGATCAACCATTGACCTGATCCAGCCAGGCATCTTTGATGATGATGATGATAATTAGAAATCTGAGGTTCTGTGAAAGCGAAGCACTTTCCCTGCTTGTCCTGGGAGTTCTAAAAAGTTTGTTCTGTCAACAGTCCAGTATCCTCCAGAGAAGCTTACAGAGTCAATAGGGCTGTCTTTCAAATCAAGCTCAAGGTTGATGAATCTTCCAAATGAAGCCTTTTTAGATAAGGGAGACAAAGAAAAGTAAAAGTAAATTCTGTCTACTGCAACTCAGATGAGTCTGTCAGGCTAGTAAATCAACACAGTGTGATCAGAAGCATGTCCCGCTGAATTCAATGGAATTTACTACAGTAACTTTGTAAAGTATTCCAGCCACATTCTTTATCCTCTCCCAACCTGTCAGGCAACAAAGAAGAGTTGGTACACCAGGTAACTACCTCAGCTATTTTCAGTGAAGATTTTGCTGCAGCAGAGGCAATGACATAGCAGGCTGTATCATCCTTGGAACCAGCTCAAATCCTGTTTCAGTTGCATTTCTTTCCTCTGAATAATGCAGAACAGCTGAAGTAATGCACCCACTGTAATCATCACCCACTTCATTAACCTGGTTTTCAGTGGCACACAATTACAGAAGGGGGAAAAAGGCTGTGCACAATGCTTTACCATCGAGTCTAAACTCAGACAAGATGAACACACATGAAGCTCCCTTATACTTATATCAAGGCCTGCTCCAGGGTGTCTTTCACATAATTTATTACTTAATCCTTTTAACTGTAGATGCTGGGGATTGAATTTGGACCTCTTGCATGCAAAGCAGATGCTCTACCCCTGACCCACAGCCCTTCTCCAAAGACCTTGACCCAGAATTCAGGTTGAATGAACCTTGAGACTCAGTCTATGAGAAATTCTTCTACCCAAGCCTGCCCTAAATAATCAAATGAAACCAAATAAACAACACTTCGAGAAGATCCTCATGTGCACGTATTGGCAAGTCTCCAAGGGAAAGGAAGTTCTGCATGGTCCCTCAGTCTCCCTCACACGTTTCATGAGTAGTACTATTAAGATTTGTCTCTCAGAGAACATGGAGAAAGAGTCAGTACCTTCTTGAGTAAAGCGGGGCTGCAAAGTCTTTTATGAGGCAAGCTACTGCCTGGACAATAACAGGGAACCCAATGCAAGGGCTCCAGTTGTGGTAAAATGTGAGCCATTTTACAGTTTTCCAAAAAAATTTCTGGCAGGGCCCTTGTGCCTTTAACTGAGAGATAAAACACAGACATTCAGCATGGAACATTTTTCCTGGTATGGCCATGAAGCAGCTTTCTGCTTGCTACACAACGTTTAAGGCACCTGCATGGGAATTGTTTCCCTCACACCTCCCACACCATGAGTCACTGACATGTAATGTAACAGAAGAACACATTAGGCTTGTTAGACAATATTTATTTTTTTATTAAAATATTGTTATACCAAGTGGAATGCTACAGCAATCTCGGTATAAGGTGGCATAATAAAACAGCCAGGTTTACATTTAAATACTTAAGATAACTTAAAACTCACCAAAAAAACAAAACAAAAACAAAAAACACCCCTCATGGTCTTTGGCAGAAAAAAAAGTTCACAGCACAAAAATAGTTTAAAAGGAATACCAATATTAATACGAAATATATTAAGATGAGTTTCTTTCTCTCTCTTTCATAACTTTTTTTGCTTTGTTTTTCACTTTGTAAACAATGCACGACTGAACACCTTTTCTTACAGATCTATGGAGATTTTTTTTAAAAAATGCAGTTGTCCAGCAAATGCATATGTTTAGTAGAGACAGGGAGTGAGAGGGAGAGTAGAAAAGTGTGTGAAAACAGAAGCACCTGGGTTTGGTGGAAAGAGAAATGCATTAACATCCAAGTTGGCTACTGTCAGAAGCCAGCTGCCAGTAGACAGGAGTGTAGAAGGCTCTTGTATGATCAAGACTTGTACATTCTGGACTGGATCCAGAGAAAGAAAAAGAGGTGTTTGTGTGTGCAATCAATACTTTTCCAGAAATAAAAAAGACACAGTTGGGGTAGAAAGTTGTTTTTGCATTTCCGTACTCACTCACATCATTCCCATAAATGCCCTTTATTTATTTCGCAAAAGACTAGCTGCAGGCCACATTCCCCACTTCACAAACATATCAACTCAACACAAGCCCCCGCACACATACTGCGCCATTCTTCTCCCACTCTCTTGGAGTAAGTTCCGATTCACTTTTTAAAGCACTGCTTCTCTGAACCATCGCTATTCCCATCTGTAAAAAAAGAGGCCCAACCATGACCCTGCCTTGGACGGGATGGCATTTGCTGCTGATGGAATGACCCCAGGTTTATGCCAGCTGGGGATCAGGGCCATTCATCCCAATACAGCTGTGCTGATCTACACCACATGGGGATGTTTCCAGTTTAAAGAACACAGCTTGCAAACTGCTATACACCAAACAGAAACACTTGGCTCGTGGCTGCTATTCAAACAAAGAGCAGGGAAATTCCAGTCTGAAGCATCATGGGAAATTGCTTCAAAGGAAATGGAATCTGAAGGACTCTGAAGGCGGATATTTAACTCTGGACAAACAGGATATGAAATGGAGGAAAAGAAAAAAAGAAATATGAAAACAAGACAATGGAGAAAAAAAGCTTAATGGGGAGTAAAGAGAGAAATGAGGCAGACCCCACTGCAAGCAGCAGGAAGGAACAACGAAAGCCAAAACAAAGAGACTGTGGCTGAATGAAATGTTGATTACTATCGGGCTGGTTGTTACAGAAGAAAAGATATTTACACACAAAAAGGGGGGGACCCATTGCTGATCTCTATGAGAGGTCAGGCGCTACCGTCCAGCCAAAAAGTAGCCAGTTGCTTGCAGTCCCCTGCATCCACAGCAGTCCCCCAGCTTGGGAGGTGAGAGGTGGAACAGGGGGGAGAACAAGGTGCAGGGAATTCTAGCTACACCAGCACCAGACAAATACTCTTTGCTTAAGACAGCTTATACCCCAGGTCCAGGTACCTGCCAGGAGCCCAGTGAATCAGGCATACCACCTCTTTTGGTGCCAAATCCCAGCTGGCCACCCTCTGCGGGGCTACACCCAGGCAGCACCAGAGTCCCACCCAGCTCCCCAGCTTTCCTTCCCAGGTGTTGGGAAAGCCAGTGGCAAAGAAAGCATGGAACAGCGGCTTCTGTGCAAGCACCGGCCTTGACAAACTGAATGCCTGCTGTTGCTCAGTCCATTTGGAAAGAAACCTTTCTGGATGTCTCAAAACACAAACGGAAGCCTGCTGTCGCTGTAGCTCTTCAGCCCAAAATGCAACAGTCCGTCTGCTTGGCATTCTCTTCTGGCTCCCCTTGCGAGGTCCCTGTCTACCCTCTGCAGGCCATCTTAATTG
Source organism: Euleptes europaea (assembly GCF_029931775.1). Lineage (NCBI taxonomy): Eukaryota > Metazoa > Chordata > Lepidosauria > Squamata > Sphaerodactylidae > Euleptes > Euleptes europaea. The sequence continues at coordinate 45,359,966 of NC_079316.1, forward strand.
CCAAAGGGTTCTCCAGCCTGTGTGCTTTCGGTCAGTCACTGTCCTCGGATAAGGCAGAAAGGATTGGCCAGGTCTGGTCGTGTGCACGGAGGAGTCCCCCCCTTTCCTCAGATGAGAATCTCCACCATGTCAGACAGGTCCAGGGTTTTAGCAGCTGGCAACGTCTCTGCAAGGAAACCAGTTGAATGTTATTGTAAATGTTTTGAGGAAGAGTTCAAAGCTACCTCTTGGCACAAGCACGGTGCAAATGATCAGTGACCTCCATGGTCTCTGCAACAGAACATTGTTTCTTAATGTTAAGCGCTAAAATTAAAAACAGGAAGGAGTCTTCCAGCCATGCATTAGAAAATAACTTGGCAATTAAACAACAATCCCTTTTAGAAATCTTCATGGGATAGTATCAAAACTTAAGTCCACTTTTACCACTACATCCATAACAAAATATGTGGGGCCTTGACACAGACCCCCTCCCCATCATTACCTCAAACCACATGTGGCTGAATTCAGCTCCCAGCATAAATTCTAAGTTGACCTGTCCCTCTGGGCTGTCTCTGTAGGCTTGTCCCAATTATTATATATGTACAGTGAGTCTTCTTGTGTCTTAGGGATGGGGTAGAGCCTAGGGTTGCCAACAGGCATAGAGAAAAAAAAAGTCCTATCCATTTTAATAGAGGCATAATAGGATGTTAAGTATCAGGCAATGCTATTTACCTCCATACCATTAAAAGCTTCCACTGTCCATTTCAAAACAAGTCTCCTTTACAAGGAAAGGACATTTTCCTCCAGGTCTGTTGGCAACCCTCACAGAGTCCCTAAAGAACAGCATGAAGCAAATGCTATCATCTGAGAGGGTGGGGGAACAGAAGGCAGCGCCTCGCACACCCTCTGGACTTGAATCACCCTTCAGAAGTTCAGCGCTTCTCCAAAATATTTCGGCTGTGAAACATTGTGAACATCTGGGCTTTATTGTGAAATGAGGTAGCTGTGAAAACCTTACCACCAGGGGATGTAGAAAGCTTCAAGGTATGTAGCCCTTTCACACAAGCCATTGTTTAATCTCTCTCTCTTTGTATGTCTTCCTTCCCTTCCCCCATCAGTGCTCTTTTCCCTCAGCCCCACCTGCTCTTCGAGGATAAGTCTGCTCTGCATCACACGAAACTCATGATTAGTCACTATGGCAGGAATCTCAGCCCTGGCATTTAGCCGGCAAAAGGCAGCTCAATGTTCAGCCTCTGAATTATGTGAACCTTGTCAGGCATCCCTGGTAGGAGATGCCGGTTCACTGGTTATAGCTATCAGCCGAGTCCGTAAGAGAAGGTCAGGGGCTGGGGGCTAGTTCCACAGCCACTCTCTGTGGGTCAGGCGGGCCAACAGGTGTCTCTTACCTAATGAATCTGCTGTACCACTGCTACTTTCAAGGTGGGGCTCAAGTTCTTCGCACTGAGGGGTCTCGGACGAGCCTTCCGTCTGCGTACTCCCATCTTTGCTGCCGTGTTTGGTGTGGGAGGGAAGAGGGACACAAGTGGCTGGGCTGGCAGCTTCTGTGGAGGCCTTGGGAGCTGAAGGAAGGAGAAAAGGAACCCAGTGAGATCAGCAGCTTCAGAGAACTCAGGACAGGCTTGAAGGCTGGATGAGGGAAAAATATTTACAACTGTGTGCTCATGCCCTCGTCTGCATTTCTTCCTGGCCCTGAGTGCTGGCAAGAAAAGAAGCCAGGGTGTCGCAGTCCACTCCCTAAACAGATATTTAACCAGTCTTTAATTATAGACCACGGAGGAAGATATTCTACAGACGCACTGTGGAGTTTTGGGTTTAATTCAGCAGGAAAGACAACACAGATGGCTAACATTCCACTCTGGGTCCTAAGTCAATTTTTTTAGTTCACTGTGATGCTCAATCCCTCCTCCCTCTCCATTTGTCTATTTCTAATTCCTTTCATAGATGGGGTAACTTTACTTTTTGTGTGAAATTCAAATTAGGCAACTGTGGTTTATAGCAAATGTCGCTCATCTCCAAACCATAATTTGCAGGCCGTCTTCTACTAACATTACTTTACCAAATGTGGACATTGTGTGTCTGTTTTCCCCTTGCCTTTTCTCCAAGTTGCTCACTGTACATTGTTCTCTCACAAGAACCCTCAGAGGTAGGTTAGGCTGAGTGTGTGACTGGGCCAAGATCACCCAACAAGCTCCATGGCAAAGTGAGGATATGAACACGGATCTCCTATATCTAAGTCCATCCGAGTCCAACAATCTAACAACTACACAACACTGGCTGTCCTAGCAACCTATAGTTCCTCTCGGCAACCTATGATTATCCCAAACAATGGAAGGGAAGGAGAATTCATGCACAAGATGGGTAGAGTGAGGGAGTAAAGATATCATATAAAATACAATCACCGTCAAATGGAAGTTTAAGTGGAAAGGCACAGTATACATTCCAGCTGCAGAATTCCTCCCTGTACATCTCCACCAAGCAAAGCCTCTCTTACCTGCACTCCCTCGGGAACCACCTTCACTGCCAGTCACGCTGGGCCAAAACTGGGTCCCAGAGGCTGCAAATATGGATGGCACAGATTTGGCAAGTCGCAGAGAGCCCTGAAGAGCCTTGCTAGGGTCCTTGCGAGAGCGCTGCTGCAGGACTTTGATGACTGCATCCTTCTCCAGTATTTGGGCATGGAGTGTTTTTAACCTGGGGAATAAAGAAGGCAAGCCTGTGATAAAAAGCAGGCATTTTAGCACCTGAGTGTCTCAGAGGAAACACTTCCAGAAGTATCCTCTAGGTTCCCCCTCACCCAGCTGTTAAATGGCACCTTAAAGTACACTACTGAGGGCAATCCTTCCTGATGATGGAGAGCTTGTTGTTCATTTGACATTAGTGCTAAAGGGTTCATCAGGGATGCTAAGACCACAGGCTTTCCCTTGGCATGCTTTGAAGGCCACCCAATAAAGAAGCTGGATTCTTTCCTTCATGCTGGGGACAGGCCTTTGGACAAGAAACCTCCTCTAAAAGGACAAACCTGTTCTCCATCTCCTGGTGCTTGTGATTGGCCAACAAGAGGTCCTCATCAAAGCTGCTGTTGGGGGAGTGGCGTGGGGAGTGGTTGATGATGGTGGTGTCGCGCTGTGCAGCTGCAGTGGCAGCAGCATCCATGGCAAACTGCCGCATGGTGCACTCTTCTAGGTACTTCTGTTCCCACTTAGTCATATCTGCCTCTAGGGCTAGGATCTTCTCTTCCTTTTCTCTCAGCTGTTCCGACAGTAAATGGGCATTCTGCTCAGAAGATCCTCCACTTGGCGCTCCCATCTGTCTCTGGATTGGCAAACATACACAAAAACCCATTATGACAGTGCATTCAATGCCTGAAACAGCCTATTCAACTGTTAAGCACAGTAGACCTGGGGATCCTGAACCAAACTACTGAGGAATTTGAGCAATTCTGTTAGGAAGGATCTTGTATCAGTTAAGTATATTGTTTTTTTCAATTAGGTATTTTAAAAACAGGACACTATTCAACACATGTTTTGTATTTGCCATCCAAAAAGGAAGGCATTCAGCCTGCCTTACTATTAGAGCACCCTTGTATGTTGGCACATTTCAGCTTAGGAAGAAGCTGCAATTCTAAAAGCTCTCCAGAACATCTCTGTCTCATAGCTCTGCCAGAACCCCAGGACAGTAACCCCTCCCCCAACCACTTCCAGGAGGCTGTTCCACAAGTATGGGGTAGCCACTGAAAAGCTAGAGCCCGGACCATGGTAGAGCATGTCTTAGACCAGGGGTCCACAATCCTTTTGAGCCTGTGGGTACATTTGGAATTCTGACATAGCATGGTGGGAACAGTAACAAAGTGGAGGTGGAACCAGCCACAAAATGATTGCCACAGCTCAGTTTTAGTAACACAGTGCAGATCTTTGTGCTGTGGTGGCAGCTGCTGCCAAAGCAACATTTAAAAAAAAATCTGCATAGCTAATCTGCAATAGTCAATCAGAGGCCTTGATGGGCAAAAACCCTACCCGGCTCCTCTCACTTCCTAAAAACACTTAGCAGGTGCCAGAAAAGGTACTGGCGGGCACCATAGTGCCCACAGACACCATGTTGGGGATCCGTGCCTTAAACAAAGAGGGTACTGGTAACAGACAGTAATATAACACTGGCTTCTAATTGTTCCCAATAGGACAACAAATGAATTGTTCAATATCTAGTAGACAGATGCTTTGCTAATAGCCATGCGTATTATTTCACATGTATAATTACTGGACAGTTTGCACAGATGTGTAAAAAGATAAGACCATAGGGAAAGCCCTGCTGGAGCAAGTCAAAGATCCATATAGTTCAGAATCTACTTCATAGTGGACAATCAGATGCCCCCAGGAAGCCTACAAGCAGGGGCCGAAAGCCTCTAGAGCAAGGACATATGAATTTCAGCCAACAGCCATTGAGAGATCTGTACTCTATGAATGTGTCTAACCCCCTTAAAAGCCATCATACTAACGCCAACATCACAGTCTGTGTCAGTAAGTTCCAAAAATTAACTATGAATTGGGCAAAGAAATACTTTTGTCTGTCCTGAACTACTGCAGTCCAGTATCAGTGGATAACCTCAAGTCTTATCAGTGGATAACCTCAAGACTGCTGGGGAGAATCACTTCTGATGTTCCCCAAACAGGCTTGGATCCAGGGGAGCAGAAGGATTTCCATCTGTGAATTACAGCTTTCTCACCCCTCCTCCTCCCGCTCTGTAGCCCAAAATGCCATTCCAGGGAAAGCATTAGGAGGGCATCTGGGGCTGCAGAAGGAGAGGAGCGGCAAAAAAGCAGTGGCCCGCAGCCAAAAACCCTTCTGTCCATGGAAACACTTTACTGGATCCAAGCAGGATTCTGGGTATGACTTGCCAGTCTAATGTCTTATAGCGATTTCCCTTTAAATTCAAGCAACAAGGTTACGTGACCACAGTTCATCTGAGGTTAGCTGACCCCCAGTGCCCTCCCAAGTACACGGTTGTTTGTCCCCCTCCTTTGGCAGCTGCCTGGCCATCCTCTCACCTGCTGAGCTCGCAGCATCTTCAGCTCCTGCTCCAGGCGAGTGCGCAGGCGCAGTTCCAGCTGCTCCCGCTTCTCGCAGGCTGCCTGGAGCTGCCCCAGGGCCTGCTGCAGCCGCTCCACTTTCTCCACATAGGCCCGCTTCTTCCGCAGCTCATCCTCCATTTTGGCTGCTCGGGTCTGGGCATTGCTCAAAGCCTGCTCCAACAGCTCTGCTCGCCGGCGTTGGTCTTCGTTGGCACTACGCAGGATTGCCACCTCCTGCTCCTTTTCTTGCTGGTATTCTGCAGGGAACATCAAGAGGAGAGGTCATTAGTACAACTGGGAAAGCTCCACATACAGTCACCCTCCCTTGCCAGTCAGAAGACAAACACCGGGACCAAAGCTTTCCTCTTTGGTTTCCACAGAAAGACCTTTTAACTGCTTCTATTACAAACTAAACCAGCCATTGCCTGAGTCAATAAAACAGAAATGTGTGTTCTCTGCATTCTTCACTGCCATTGAGTGTTCTCTCATTTAATTATTCTATGGTGGGGTCATACTAAGTTGAGGACTGGAAAATGGAGACCCGCAGGAAACCAAAAATACGGATTTGTGCTAGAGTACTTATGCTCTTATGATCTTAGCTACTGAAAGCCAGGTTTGAGCACCTAGGATGGGAACACAAAGGTGGCAACATAGGGGTTCAGCTCCACCTAGGATGGGAACACAAAGGTGGCAACATGGGGGTTCAGCTCCACCCAGGATGGGATCACAAAGGTGGCAACATAGGAGCTCAGCACAATGAGAGTAAGGAAGAACCCATGACAACTCAGTTGAATGGCCAGTGACTTTCAGCCTGCCTCCAGTGGCTACACATTACCTCCTGCTTGCCATTTCCAAAACCAGAAGGGCAGCATTGCACTGACAGAGCTCTGGAAGTTTCACCCACAGTTGAGGGGAAACCTCTCAAATCATTTAACTTGTTTCCATGAACATTCAAGTAGTACAGAGTAGCAATGGGCTAGAGAAATAATACCTTTCTCTCCCTCACCCCCCCAAAAAACGCTGGTCCTCCTTCCCAAACTGATCATGTGAAAAAGATGTTTGTAAAGCAAAGGGGGGGGATCTCATCCGTCTGATGCAATTCTGCCATAATTTCTTTCAAGTGGCTCTGAGGTTCGTTCTATAACAATGCAGCTGTGAGAGAACCATATCCTTGCTTACATAGCTACTGTGTTGATCAGACCAGGAAGGGTGTAGGGTGTAGGAGTGATCTTTGTGAAGGAGTAAAGGCAGTTTCTTGCTTTGGACATTGAAAGATAACCACTGTTACCTTCCCTCCCTGTTCCCACCCATCTCCCAGGCCAATTCTCATCCCTTGGCAACCATTTCTCCTTTTTCAAAATTCCAGAACAATAGCAAGGCAGAGACAACTTCTTGGGCTTATGACTGAAACAGAGGGAGTGCAGCCTCTGTGCCGGAACAGCTGGAACAGCCACTGGAATGCAAAGAATCCAGGTCACACTGATGGCTCTGGTGATTAATGGCTCTACTCTAAGTGCCAAGAACAGCTTAGTGCTCTCTGGGGAATGGCAAAAAGCTTCCAAGAGAGGATCCACCTCCTCTTCCATCTTAAAGGGACCTTCAGCTTCCCTCCCAGCCCGGCAGCAAAAAGAGTTTGGGAAGAAAGCTGACTACACTTGAAAGCACAGCCCAGCTGGCTCGAACTCTAGTGACACAGTGTCAGAAATGTTTAGAGAACGCTTACTTTGGGCAAGAAGTTTTGCCATGGCCCCTTGGTTAGCTTCTTGGTTTTCCTGTGCCCTACTGGCCAGCTGCTTGTTTGCAGATTCCAAACGCTCTATGGCAAATGGAAAGAAAAACTGTTAGTCTGTAAATTCACACAATTGCACCTGAACTACTAGGAGGCAGTGGATATTGACTTTCGCTTGCTGGAGATGGCTGTGATAACATTACAGCCAGGAAAGGAGGCCTGCTAGCAAAGACAGCTGGATGGGAAGGAAACGCCTTTGTTTCTGGTCTATTTAAGGGAGAAGCACCAAGACCTTTTCCATGCTTCAAAGCATCACACTCTCTCATTTTATTTTGCAATTAATTTTTTTTCATGCTAATATGCCCAGGTCTAGAAACTTAGCTTTTAGTAAATGACGGAAATGGCTTTTAAAATCCTGCCAAAGTAATGATGCACAGTTACACCCTTCTCTGTTTTTCGAAGTCAACTCCTGCCAGGACTGATCGTGTAAAAAGCTGTCCTGATGAAGCAAAGGACTGGGGGTGGGTGGGGGCTGATCTCATCCATTTGATGTAATCCTTTCATAATTTCATAATACTGTGTTTAGGATTGTGCTGCAAGTAGCTCTATTCAAATGATCCTCCATACGTGGTTGAATAAGATAAGCCACGGGCTTACGCATTCCCCTCAGCTTTCCCTCCTCTGTTGCCTGTTTAGCATTAACCCATTTGACCTGACGTCTTAATTAGCAAACAATGGTTAGCACTTGCCTTCCAAATCAGAAATCCACCTCAAGAGGAGTTGAAAGCTGTGTATGAGCAGGGAGGAAAGAGTGTGCAAGTATGTGGCAACCAATCATCTGAATTGAGCTACTGAATTGAACCTATGGATGTAGGCAGAGATGCGCCATCTGATTGCACCACTATGCAGGAGCATTCTTGGCACTGGAAAAAGTCATACCATATTGGTGGCAACTAGAGTGTTTGAAAAGAGATTACCATTTCCTCTACACTGACATGACAACTTATTGTTCGATCCCAGCCACACAGCCTTACCTTTCAGATCCCGATTGAAGTCCTGCAACCTCCGTATCTCCCCATCTTTCTTGTTCCTCATGGCCTTCTCCAATGCCTCTCGCTTAGAAGATGCCTTCATTAGGTTTTCATAATCCTCTGAAATTCGCTGAATCTCAGTTTCCAACTAAAGGAGACAACACCAAGAGACTTCAATATGAGAGGATACGTGAATGCCCTTAGCAGATATTTAGCATAATCCTTAAAAGTGACTGGTAATGTGTTTGTGTGTGTGTATATATATAAAGTGTTGTCAAGTCACAGCCAAGTTATGGTGACCCCAGCAAGGGGCTTTCAAGGCAAATGAGAAGCAGAGGTGGTTTGCCATTGCCTTCCTCTGCAGAGTTTTCCTTGGAGGTCTCCCTTCCAAGTACTGACCCTGCTTAAGATCTGACAAGATCGGGCTATATCATGCTGCTTTCCCTCCCCAACTGGCAATGTAGAACATTAGTAATGCTCTCAAACTCCAAATCTTGGGTTTCAAAAACCAGTTCGAATTTTGTGGTCTGCTTTGGCCCACCAAATGCTGCTATGGGGAGGTTGAAGTCTGGAAGAGCAGGAAAGCCCTTAAAATGGCAATGCGCAAGAAAACCATTGCTTAGCATCAATTTGTGCTGCTATTTGTGCAACATGCTCACAAGAGAAAACTGAACTGGGGTCTGACTAGGGCTGTCAAAAAAAATTCGGTACAGTTCGGATTCGGCAAAATTCGGCCCGTTTTTATTCGGGCCGTGCCGAAGTCCGAACTCCCCCGCTTTGGATCCCCGGAAATTCGGGGGGATCCGGAGTTCGGGGCAAAATTCGGCCCCCGCGCGCCTTCAGCGGGATTCCCTGAAGGCGCGCGGGGGCCCTTTAAACTGATCTGAGCCTCCCAGCTGGGAGGCGCAGGTCAGTTTAAAGGGCAGCCCGCACCTTTCAGCGGGCTCCCCTGGAGAGGCGCGGGCTGCCCTTTAAACTGATCTGTGCCTCCCGGCCGGGAGGCACAGATCAGTTTAAAGGGCACCCCGCGCCTCTTCAGCCGGCTCCCCTGAAGGGGGGCGGGCTGCCCTTTAAACTGATCTGTGCCTCCCGGCCGGGAGGCACAGATCAGTTTAAAGGGCACCCCGCGCCTCTTCAGCCGGCTCCCCTGAAGGGGGGCGGGCTACCCTTTAAACTGATCTGTGCCTCCCGGCCGGGAGGCACAGATCAGTTTAAAGGGCACCCCGCGCCTCTTCAGCCGGCTCCCCTGAAGGGGGGCGGGGTGCCCTTTAAACTGATCTGTGCCTCCCGGCCGGGAGGCACAGATCAGTTTAAAGGGCACCCCGCGCCTCTTCTGCCGGCTCCCCTGAAGGGGGGCGGGGTGCCCTTTAAACTGATCTGTGCCTCCCGGCCGGGAGGCACAGATCAGTTTAAAGGGCACCCCGCGCCTGCTTACTGATGGCCGAATTTGCCGGATTTATTCGCGAACTCCCGAACTCTCTGAATTCGGCCCCCCCGGTTGCCCGCCAGTTTTGAGTTCGGATCCGTCCGAACAGAAAAGTGCCGAATCGAGGAGAATTCGGTTGATTTTCTGTTCGGACCGAACCGAATTGACAGCCCTAGGTCTGACATTACTACACCTCTTTTTATGTAGTTAGATTTTTGGTAGGTGGGGCTATTATCTATAACATTGTATTATGACTTTTTAAACAGGTCATTTGGGGATTTGGGTTTAAAGGAGACAGGAACAACCTGTATAGAACTCCAATGTCCAGTTCACTTGGGAGAAACTGTGTCAATTAAACTGATTTCACACATTTATAAGTAGATGTGATCTTATTCTCTGTCATGAATATTTAGAGTTTCTTTTTAAATGCCCACAATTTCCCCTCTCAGATAAGTACAACTAAATCCTAGCCAAAAGCAAGCTTCAGATAAGGACTTTGTCTCTGATTTCTGCCAGTTCATGGAACTATCCAGCCTCCTGCTGAGAATGCAAGCCACAGCCTACATAAAACAGGGCTTAGCATTTGTTTGAGAGTAAGCAGTAAAGATCACTGATCAAACTAGCAAAGGGTGTGGCTGGATGCAGCCCCTGCCCCTCTATGCTTTTTGTCATTGGAAGGTGAGGGCTGCCAACTCTTTGAACCCCCCACCATTCAGCAAAAACAATAAACCAACAACCAAACTACTTAAGCAAGGCTTACAACAGCTAGGAAACAGATTTAAAAGCCGATGACACTGAAAACAAACAATTATATAATTTCTGCTCTGTATTAGAAAATATTACAATTGCTTGAAAATCTCCAGCCTTTCTTCCCTCCTTAGCTCTTCACTCCCTCACTCCCATTCAGTCCCTGCAGACAGGGTCCTGACATCCAATTACATATTCCATTTTTACCCCTTTCCTTTGCAGGCTTGGCACGTTCTCTCTGCGTCCCCACCTCCGCAGCCCTGGCACGTGTCCCCCTACAGTCCCCAAATAACTCATTGGTTCAGGGTGAGTAGTCTTGCCCTTGGCTGAAGCTGGGCTAGAACAGGCCTCCCCTTGTGTGCCTCCATACAAAAGCTTTCTGTGACTGGCCTAGCGCAGACCCCAAGAGGGAGGGGCCCGATAGCAAGGAGAGGGCACAACTGTTAACAGAGATGGTGAATAGACTCTTTTCTGTCCCCTCAACAACTGCTTCAGCTTAAGGCCTGTTGTGTACTGGGTGCTTGTGCTCCAGCTGTTTAATGGCGGGGAGAGATATTAAAAAATGTAAGGAGATGCATTTTCATGACAGCTGTTTCTGGGAGACAAAAGACAAAAACGGGAGAATTTCAGGAAATATTGCCAAAGATAAGACTGGGCTATGAGGAGCTTTGCTGAACTCTCTTCTCCAATGGGAGCATCATGACTACTCTCAGTGGCTATAGCTGCTTCATAATGGTCTTGACAAGCTTCACAGTAAGGGGCTGTTGCCCCCCATAGGAGTTTCTGCTCTCCTAACCAAAGACTGCAAGCACTGGAAGATGTACTTGTTCAGTAGCAACTTAACACCCAGCCATGGTTAGCCCACCCTTAGCATCCCATCCTCTCCTGTTGGAACAAACAGTTCTAACCAGTGCGCAGGCAATGCTTATGCCACTCACTCTGTAACACAACTGCATGCCTTGGCATACTCCAAGACCTTTTGGTCAAATGTCAACGTTGTCCCAAATCTCCTTAAAGATTTATACCTCAGTGACCTTGGGGAATGTGCAACTGGGGTGGTGCCAACATAAAACCAAGCCCCATAGCTCTTCAAAACTCATCAGAAACTTAGAGAGCAATCTTATACAGAGTTATTCAAGTGTCAGAGCAACTGAGCTACCCATTTAGCTTAGGCTGGAGTAACTGCATAAGATCGCATGGTAAGACGACTCCAGAATTTTGACCCTAGAGAGGGTTCCCATGCCTTCAACAACTGCATGGCCACAACGGCCCAACTCTTCCATCCTTCATAGCTATTAATGGCCCAGAAGCATCATTCTGGACACCAGCAACCCCATTTAGGGACCCAAGGTAGCCAAAGGCAGTTCCTTGCAATCTCATCTCCCTTCACACTGCCCAAGTTCATGAGTGTTGCTCAGGCACAATGGACATTACTATCACTTTGAAGATTTCAATGAGCACCCAAGCACAGGCCCTAAGCAAGGAAACTCCCTGCAGTCACAATCTGCCGAATGTACTTGTTGTCTCCCTCTTCCATTCTCTTTGCCATTTTCCCTAATGCTTATGGCCGGGGTCTCCAACCTTCCCCAAGCCTGAGAGCACCTTTGGAATTCTGACACTCCGATTAACAAGATGCCTTCTAAAATGAACACACACAGTAACACAGTGAAGATCTTTGAGCTGTAGTAGCAGCTGTTGCTAAAGGAACTTTTTAAAAAGTCTCCACAGGCAATCACATTTCCAATGGCCAATCAGAAGGCCTGCTGGGAAAGAGCCCTACCTGGCCCTGCCCACTTTCAAAAAATATTTGGCAGGTGCGGGAAAGGTGCTGGCAGGTGCCATGGCACCCATGGACACCATGTAGGGGACCCCGGTCTAGCAGGAAACCACAGATTGGCTGTTATAGCCATACTGTAAAACAAAGAGGCTAGAAAAGGGTCATGGAAGAAATTTCAAATTTAAGACAAAAGCCCTTAATCCTTTGACTAAGTATGCAAATACAGCCGAATCAGTCAATCTCTCCCGCCAACTGAGCAGCTAAAAACCCTTCAAAGTCTTGCTGCCAGCCATTAAAGAAGAGACAGCAAGCCTGAGTCCTTCAAGTATCCATCCATATCTGACATTAAATATGGATTTAAACTCTCTGGATCTGGAAAGGAGTGATTGAAGGGCATGCAATTCCTTGGTTGGGGCAGCATCAGCCTATATGTGGACGTTGCATCTGGTCAAGTGGGCTCCTGAGAAAAGTCCAGCTCTGCCTGCTCCTTTACCTTCTGGATTCGGTTGGCTTTTTCGCCGTAGTTTTCCAGTTCCCGCCGCAGGAACTCATTTTCCCTCTGATGCTTCTCGTTCTCCCTCAGCAGCTTCTCGTTCTCCATCAACATGGCTTCCATTTGGGACAAGTGACTACTGGCGGAGGCGGCCTGGGCTGTCATCAGTGCCTCCATCCCAGCTGAAGTGAGTGACCCCAGGGGACTCTGGCACAGCGCGGCCTGCTGCGGAAGGAACGCTTGGGCCATCTGAGCCTGCATCACCCTAAAGAAAGGAGAGGGGAAAAGGATTAAAGACAGGCATTTTGTAGTAAGAAAGCCTCAGCGCTGACCTTCAGGTGTGCTCATTTGTGACTCCAATTCAGGGGCTTGATGCAAGCAAATGTTGCAATCGAATCAAGGATTTTACACCTTTGGTTTCTGTCCTCTAGCACTTCATGGACTTTTCATATTATAAACTTTTAGAAACCTTTCAGTAAATCACAAGGATTTGGAACTTTGGAAACAATTATAAAACTGTTTCAGACTGCTGTGCTCTATTCTTTGATGCCCCTTTAGATTCGGAAGCAGGTCACTGAATTTGTGACTGAAACTCTCCATAATTATTTACCAGAATAATCATATTTAACAGATATATTATTTTAGTGTCCAAAGCACTTGGCATATATTATATTACTGCAATTGCTGCTGTGTGGTAAAATAAAACAGAAGCCCAGTGGCACCTTAAAGACTAACAGCGTTTACTCCAGCATGAACTGTTGTGCATGCTCACTTCCTCAGATGCTATGAAGAGGAAATCATTATCTATGTATTTATAAGGAACATTAAAGAAGAGGAGGGGTGAAGGAATGAGTTGGGGGACACAGAGTGGCTTGGTAAGAATCTTGTCATAAATCTTTCAGAAGGGATTATCTGTGTAAGAAACTGGAACAGATGATATGTCAGGTTTCAGCCTCTCATGGGGTGAGCCAGAATTATCACCTCCTGGAGATATTGGGGATAGGAGAGAGAGGTGAAACTGAGACAGGCTATTCAGTCATGGCCAAGGGGTGATTTTAACTGGACTAATTATCTCAGCTACTATGCTATGCCAGCTCAGAATAATCCTGGATATACTTATATAGACTCAGAATTATATAGACTTAGAATGATTAAAAAATACTCTTAATATCTTTTGGTGAATTTTTGAGACAGATGAAAGCTCTGTTTTGTAATACAAGAATTCAGTTCTTGTATTAGTATCATCCACCTGTCCAAAGAGTCACTCCTCCTGGACCTAATCTTACTTATAAAGTAAGTAACTGTCCCAACAAGCCCCTCTGAATGATCAGGAACAGCACTGAGGTGACAAGAACAGCTTGTGCAAATCCAGGGGATTTTTGCGCATTTTGTGTCCTTGCAATTTTTTTCTTCTCAAAGTCTTCATGTTTAAAGAACAACTAGGATGCCAGCCTCCAGGTGTGACCTGGGGATCCCCCAGAATTATAGCTCATCTCCAGACTACAGAGGTCAGCTTTGGAGGGTAGAGTAGGGTATTGTATTTAATTAAGGGACCTGTCCTTCTCAGGCTCCATCCTCAAATCTCCAGGATTTTCCCAACTTGGATCTGGCCACCCTACCTCCCCCATCTCCCTCTGGCAGCCAGGGGGGACCCGGCAACCCTAAGAACCATTATACCACTCAACAGTTTGCAAGTATTTAAAACACAGGAGCACAAATTGTACCAAAAGGGTCACCACAAATATATCACTTGGCCCAATGTTAAGCAAATTAGCCGTTAGTCACAAATAAATTGATCATAAAGTAGAAGCCCACATTTGAAGTATATGGTATTTGTATACATTGATACATTATTAAGCAGGCTCCTTTTTAAAACGCTTGATTAGTTTATTCTGCCCCAAGCAGCTAAAATACACTATCGACATGTCCATTGTAACCCTGCTCCTGTTTACTTGGGAACATGTCCATTGATGTCAATGAACTCACTTCCAAGTGTGTACACTTGGAATTATAACAGCCTCAGGATTGGATCCAGTCAGCTTTTCAGCTGCAAAAGGAACGGCCATTAAAGAAATGCTACACTGGTGATCAGGGGACCTGCATGGACAAAATTCAAGTGGTAATGAGAGAAATTGGGGAGGATTGAGTGATGAAGCCAGCTGGATACAACCCTTGCAGTACAATCCTAAACTGAGTTATACCCTTCTTAGTCCACTGAAGAAAATAGGTTTAGAATGGTGTAACTCTATTTGGGTTTACATTGACAGTATGGTAAGTTCAAACGGACAAAGCAGTTTTTAAAATGTGGATTTCCCAAGAGGCATGCATTTGAATGGGTATTCACATTCTTGAAGTAGGACTGACATGTGATAAAGGCAATCTAGTAAACAAAGGATAATAATCTATTGTATGCAGAGCCTTGTATGCAGAGCCTTTCTTTGTTCACTAATCATTGTTAGAATGATTGCTAATAGTTCACAAGCTTCATCCTTAATGAGAGCTTGAAATTCTTAGAATTCAACATGGCTACTAGCATGGAGCCTTGAATGGGAAGGAACTTCCTGAAAAGACATGGCCTCATCTGACTGAGGTTTGGCTGTTAAAGAGACTTATTCAGAAATTCTTGCGAAGTGATCTGGTGGCAAACAAGAACAAATGCACATTCCAGACGGCATAGAGCCCCCACCCTTCCTTTTGTTCCCCACAAGAGAGTTTATTTCCTGTCTCCAACATTATCTCTTCCTGTCAGCATTCACACAGTTTGCCGCCTCACATCAAGATACCACAGTTCGGTTCCCTGCTCCCCCTTCCTCCTCTAACTCTATTGCTTGCCAGCAAGTTGCAGCACACAATGGCCGGCCATCCTGAAACTACTGAGCCACCTGTCAGGCTCCATCTGTCCTAAGCAAACAGCAAAGCCCTTGACATGATTTCAAAACCCACAGATGAACCGGAACATCAAGCACCTGACACTGTCCAAGCTCAGCCCTCTGCAAACCCATCCATTGTTAGCTGCTCAGCTCATGACAGAGGAAGGCGCAGCCATGCTAAGGAGATGAAATATTAATGGGTTTTTTTTTTTTAGCATTCTAAGGGCTCAGGCTGGCCACCTGAGTGCTGTCCCCTAAGCTCTCATTGTCTACCTTTCTCCATTCAGAAAAAAGACCTTTTGTATATCACCACATGCAACATCTGCTGAGCAGAGTACTGCTGCTGTCCTTCCCCTCTTGTGTGTGTTTGTTCCATATTTAACCCCCTGTCACCATTTTCCTTTGTTCTTAAAGAGGCCACAACAAGAAGGAGGCTCAGAGTCCTCTCTCTGTTCTTGGGTCTGCCTTGGTTGGGTGAAAAAGGGTGTCTGTGAGGGTTCCCAACCTCCCTGTGCAAACTCCATAAAATCACTTGCTCAGACGGTCATGCAGAAACAAGGAACTTTATTGGAAGCTTCAGGTTAGTATAGGCCTTACAATGGCAAAGTTGCAAGTGCTAGCAATTTCACAAAGACAGAATTATAACCCCTACAGGGAAGCAGATGTCAAAAGCATGTTATGGGAATCTACGAGATAATTGTGCATGGTACAGGAACATCAAAGACCTCAGGAAGCTCGTTATTACTATCTACACACCAAGGCCATAGCTGGTGGGAGGGAGTCGGAGAGAGCAAGGGAGGAGGATGGTGGGAAGAGACATTCCAACCTGGGGCCTGCTGGACGCAGCGCCTGAACCAAAGAAAGGCAAAAGGCCTGGACTGCTTTTATGAGTCCAGGGGGGGGGGGAGCACACAAAGCAAAAGCTTACAGACCCTTACAGTGTCTTCTTCCAAAGGAGCACCCCAGGGACTCCGTTCATTAGTTCTGCTCAAAGATGGGGCTGGGTCTCTGTGGGGCATCCACGCCATTCCTCCCAGGGGTTTAATTACATCAAGCATTTCCATGCCACCTTATCCTGCACCTTTGCTTTCTGGCTTACCTGGGACAAGAGTGTGTCTTCCTAGCCAAGATGCCCCCTTCAGTACACACAAGCACCCCCTTTCCAAAGTGAAGTGAACCATACATTCAAAATGTCCCGCAAATCCGAAGAGTTCATTTCCGTAAGTAAAAGCAACTTTGAAAGGGTTTGAGCTACTCTTTGTTGAGCAAAATCAGTACACAATATTTTGATTCACTGCATCTGAATTCCACATTCATTCATGACCAAAAATCCACTTCCCATTTCTGAAAGGAGGAAGGCAATTTCTGATCAGAGAAATGGGACAACTTGATTAAAGCAAAAGCTTAATCCAGTGGCTGGGTCAAATTTCGAGATCCTCAAAAGCTCTTGAGAATTCCAATCAGTAGTGAGATTTCCAGTTAGAAACCTATCCATGTGACAATTGAGTTCACCACCCACGCCCTCCTGCAGCCATCCTTTCAATTAAATGCTGGCCCATAGACCTTACAATCACAGCTGAACACTGCTAGGATCTGCAGCAGCAAAGTGCTGGGTCAATACAATGGCTCACCTGATTTCAGGATGCTGAAATCCTGGACCTTCTCTGTAGTGGTGCCTGGGGTCTGGCAGGTAAATGCCCGCAGCCTCTTGCGAGGGGATTATATAGGGGTATTCTGGAGGGGGCGCGCGGGGCTCCAGTTCCTCAGGGAGCTTGCCCCTGGAGACGCAGAGCTGGTAGTGCCTGGAAAGCTGCGGGTAGCTGTGGGAGGAGCTCATGTGGCTCTGAGCCTTGGCACCATTCCTCTCAAGAGACATCTGCATGAGCCGCTCGCTGAGTGACCGCACGTGCCCGTGTTTCAGCTCCTTCAGTGATTCATCCTGATGCTTGCCGCTGGCATCAGAGGCGCAGGCTCGCCGTTGCCCTCCCTCGGCACGCCCCCCAGAGGTGGTGCCAGCCTGCTGCCCTCGTTGCGAGGCGTAATACTGGGAGTGAGCTTTGGCCTCCTCATAGGTGGGAAGCTCCTCTCCCTTGTGCTGAGGCTGGTAGAGCCGATACATGTTATTCTCCAGGTAGAGGTGGTCGCCGTGGTGCTCCTGGCCCTGGGGCTCCTGGCGGGTGGATTGCTGAACCATCTGGCTCTCTTCCTGGGTAAGGCTCTCTAGGGAGGACTGTGGGGTGCCACCGCTCCCCCCTCCACGCAGTGCCTGCTGCTGTATCGCCAGGAGTGTTCGGTTTTCTGTGAGGTTGCCATACCTCAGCTGCTCCTGAATGAGGCGGTGAAGCACAGTCCCGGAAGAGTCCTCTGCTGTCCTCATTCTCAACTAACAGGTTGCCAAGTAGGATTTTCCAAAGATGCAGAAAACACTATCCCGGGGATCTAGCAGCCACAATGCAGCCAAAGGAGCCTGAAAGAGAAGAGATCAGGAATCAGAACAGATTGGCTACTAGAGTCGGCAAGCAGCTTTCCACTTTTTCTTGGGTACTCAGCTGCAGAACTCTAATTCAGGACATTTGGGCACCATTTAGAAGCTATATTTCCACCAGGGAGGCCACCTAAAATACATCACAGGGCGATTATGGCAATATAAGAGATAACTGCGTGTACTTCCATGCTGAGCTCTTTGGAGGAAACATGAGATACAGTTGTGCTAAGTGACATCTAAGTTATGGTTTATTGATATCTGTTGCAAGCGGCTCAGAGTTCTTGGAGTTGGGCAGGGTAGGAATGTAATAAAGAAATACACTGATGAGATTATCATGGACCTTTCTTCCAAGTAGATTTGCTTAAGATTGCAACCTTACAGCATATTTTTCTACACTGTTCAGTGGGATTTTCTGTGCACAGTCACTAGACAAAGGACTACAACCCACTGCGGACACTACAAGGGGTGCACACTTTAAAAAATCAGATTCATTCTTACAACAGTCTTTGCAAAGTAGGCTACATTGGCCAGTGTCAGCCAATGAATTAGGAAAGGGATTTAATCCTACAGGTCCTAGCCCAAACCTTTGCCCATTGAACCACACCAGGAGTGAGAGAGCATAAATGGTCTGAAATGGAACTGTCTGACAGTCCAGAAGATGCACTTTCATTCTCTCCCAATACTTGTATTTATTTACTATGCTTTATCTTGCTGTTCCTCCACGGAGTGGATGTTGGTTCTATAAGAGGTACGGTCTCCTTTAGTCCTCAGGATGAGCAGGATAGTCAAATGTAAATGCTATGGTCATTTGAACAATATACTGTTGGCCACAGAACAATTATAGCTCCAGTGGCCTTCTGGTGAGGCCTGTGCACTAATTCAGCTGCCAGAAAGCCCTCCTCTCTTTACCTCCATTCACAGGAGCTTCTTAATCTTTCACCAGAATGGAGACAGAAGTCCTTCTCTCAAAACACATACATATTATACCACCCCAAAATGGGGGGAAAAACCCCACACAGCACAAAAATGGTAAATTCTACTTAAAAGGTACATTTCCCTTTTAAAATAAGAAAACAAATCTCATAAAGAAGGCATGGTTGGTGCCGCCAAACAGTCAGTAGCTGATTTCTGCAACGAAAGCTTCTGCAGCTGGAAAGGAAGGGTGCCTTTAGTCCTAGAAACGTTGTCCTCTGACCCCATATATAAAGGGACTGGCTCTGGAGAGGGAAAGGCACACCAAACATGCCCAAAGTCACTTTTGGGACTGCATGATACACACTGGCATGTTGAACAGCATAAGGACAAAGTATACTCCACTGTGGGGGGGGGGCATCTCTGGTGCCCCGTAGTGAGAGGATAAACAGGCCAGGTAACTTTGACTGTGGCTCACTAGTAATGTGCATGCTTTGCATGCAGAAGGTCCCAAATTCAGCACCCAATATCTTCAGTTAAAAGGTCTCACAGAGAAAATGTTGAGAAAGACAAAGAGCTTTCTTTGCTTGAGGTGCTGGAGATGCCCTGCCAGAACCAAGAAGCAATACTGAGCTGACCTAATGGTCTGGCTCTGTATAATACATGTTCACTTTGGGAGAGAGGGGCATCCTGCAATACTTCTCTGTAAAGCTACAGAGCTAGAATCTTAGGCTGTAAAAGGTTTAGGGGCTAGCAGCATGCAGTGGTCACACGTTCAGCACCATATTCTGCAGGCGGATTACTCCTTTGTTAAAAGCAGTAGTGCCTTATTGTTGAATGATTCCGTACAATTACACCACCTCCAAAATGCTTCAAAGTTTTAATTTTTAAAAGTGACGTGTTTCCTTTCCAAGCCTTCTCGCTTGGAAGACAACGGTACAACAGCTCACCACTGCCAACACCCATCACGGGCACTGCTGAACAGACCTGGGCAGCGTGGCCCCTGCAGAGCTACGACAGCTTGGATCTGTTCGCTCTGGGCTCCCAGCAGCCATGCATGGCAGCAACCCATTGGAATGGGAAGTTTCCCCCTGAGTTAAATGGCCCCTGCTTTGTACTGCACTTTGCAACCTCCGGAGTTTGTCGCTCCTCCTTATCTCAAGGAGAAAGAGTCTTGGGCTGCCTGAAAGACTATGGAATTTATTGCTGCACAGGTCGGTCGATAGTTTGGCTGGCACAGAATAACACCCCCCCTGCGCGCCCTGCAGCGCTTATCTTAATAATACTGTGCGATAAAGTCAGTTCCCGCAAAGATCTCCCTGAGCAGAAGCGAGAGCTGGCACCCCGGGCAGGATCCCCCCACCGACACACATACCCATGGCCGGTGCTACCATTAGGCGGGCACCTAGGGCGCAGACCTCAGAGGGGTGCAGAACTGGCCTGAGGGGCACCGTTTTAAACAGATTAGTTTGTGGGAGGGGGGAATGCAACTGACAATTTATATGCTTTATTTTCAGATAAGTACCACAACAGTGCTATGGAATACAATTAATTCTAACGTCTTCATATGACAAGTTTTGTGCTATTTATTTTTTCTACAAGACATCCGATTTTGAAAACTGGTTAGCAATGGTGGGGGGGGGGGCCACAAGTAGTTAGCCTTGCCTAGGGCGCAAAAATGACCGGCCCCGCACATCCCCCAGCTAGGCTTCCAAACGCAGGCGAGAGCGGCCGGTCGCCTGCAGCGCACTCAGCAGATGGCCCTCTGCGCAGCAAGTTCGAGTCCCCCAGCCGGGCTGCCCGCTCTTTGTTTTCCACATAGTTCCGCGCTGACATCATCGGGGTTTGGATGGCAATTAACATTCCTCCGAAGTGAGAACGAGCGAGCTCACCGCTCCGGGAAACACGGGCCAGCGGGCGGGACAATGCCGAGGCTGCAGCTCGCGAGGGGGGACCCCCCCCCAGCACCTGCAATCCCCCCGGCTAATCGGAGCGCGCGCCCCCCGGCAGACCAAGCAGGGCCCGAGAATCCCCTTCTCTCCCCTCCCCGAGGCTTGGGAACTTTCCCCTCCTGCGCTTTGCACGCCCCGGAGCAACTGCAAGCTGGGGAGGGAAGGCGATTCAAGCGGGGAACGACGACGGCACGGGAAGGCGTCATGTCCGCGCCCCCCAACCTCAACCCGGGCCGCAGGGGAGGACAAGGATCGAACTCCTGCCCCGCGTCCGCAAGCCAAGACCGCCGGCAGAAGACGCGACAGCTGTCCAGCGCCCCACCGCTTACAGGATCGCAGAGCTGGAAGGGACCCCCCAGGGCCCTCTAGTCCAACCCAACCCCCTGCGCAACGCAGGACATTCACAACCACCTCCTCCCACTCACCCCCCCCCCACCAGGGATGCTGCCTTTTCCCGATCCGCCACCAGCGTCGGACGGGAAGCCCCGGGGACAGAAGCGGCGCTGCCGTCGCGCATCGGTCCCAGGCCCCGCCGGTTCCCCCCGCGGTGGCGAGCGGCGTGACACTTACCAGACCATAGCCCTCCCCCCCCTTGCAAGCGGCTTCGCGGTGGCCGAAATCCCCGGCAGCCCCGCGCGGCTCCTCTCCGGGCTCTGCAGCGCGGCGGCGACACCAGCTCGGAAGCCCCAGCGAAGCCTGCAGGAGCTCCTGGCCCGGGCAGCCCTCGCCTCGCCTCGCCTCGCCTCTGCTGGAAGGAAGGCGAAAGTGAGCGCGGCGCCTGCCTGCCTGCCTCCTCCAGCTGTAATGCGAGCCAGGGAGGCCGGGCCGCACAAGAGCCGGCTGCTATGCCAGGAATGCGAGAGTTTCAGGTTCCCCCCCGGGATCAAAGCAGCTCCCTGCAAATAACCTCGCGGCTCCGCCTCCTCCTCCTCCTCCTCCTCCTCCTCTTGCAGAGGCGGGGAGCCCCAGAGGCCGGTAGGGGGCGCGCGGCCGCGGGGGACGCGCCGGCGGTCCGGCAGTCCAGCCTGCCTCGATGCGCAAGACCGCTGCGGGGGACGGGGGGACGATTGCATGTGTGTGCATGTGTAAAGTGCTGTCAAGTCGCAGCCGACTTACGGCGACCCCTTTTTGGGGTTTTCATGGCAAGAGACGAACAGAGGGGGTCGGCCAGTGCCTTCCTCTGCACAGCAACCCTGGACTTCCTTGGGGGTCTCCCATCCAAATACTAACCAGGGCCGACCCAGCTTCGCTTCTGAGATCTGATGAGATCAGGCTAGCCTGGGCCATCCGGGTCAGGGCCGGTTGCATAGAGGAGCCCTTTAAATCCAGCGGGCAAGGCCCAAGGGTGGGGGAGGCAAAGGGGGACATTTCACCAGGGGTACGGAGCCTAGCTCGGGTTGCAGGCGGCCCATTGCTAGGATATCGCCCATTGATGACATTTCAGAACAGCCCTCCCCATGCTTATCTCGCCTGGGTGACCCTTCTCAACGTAGAGCCATTTCTCTGGCCAGATTTAATGTTTTGCCATCCGCGCTACTAGAAGGCAGATTTCGGAAAATTCCTCTGTCGGACAGGCTTTGCCCTTGTGGCAACAACTGTACTGAAACAGTTGCTCATGTCTTATTTTATTGTCATTTCTACACAGAATCTTGCAACGAACTTTTAAGCCCCCAGTTGGTTAATAGACAGAAAGTCTCAGATTCTTTTAACGTTTCCTATTTATTGTTCGCCCCGTACATTGGAGACAGTGGCACAGTTTTTAAAGTTTGTTTTAAAAGCCCGCCAAACGGTTAATTAGATGGCAGTATCAACAAACAGCGCTATTTGATGTAACTGTCTTTTAACTATTCCATAAGGGGCACTTTTTAATATCGCCATTCCTTTTGTACCCTTTGTGTATTATGTTTTTATGCCAATAAAGGAATGATGATGATGATGATGACATTTCAGAAATAAAATAGCTTCTCCCCACCCACCCCCTTTATATTGGCTCATGCCAGGAGTCTGTTGCTGTACCTACTAGTAAAGTGTCAGCCAGTCTCCCAATATGATCAGGAGAGCAAGAAAACCAGGCCACCCAGATGCAAATTAGGGGATTCTACATACTTAAGGAACTCCCCAGGTATGTGGGGAAAGGTCTTTGCAAATTAAACAAAAGAGGTTGTCTTGAGCCACAAGGAAAAGCAGTATTAAAATATATTAAATGGATAAATAAACCCCAATGTCCTGATAAGTAGGAATAGAAATGATCCACCAGGCACAGAACACTGAGAGAAGAAAAAGAAGAAGAGCTGGTTTTTATATGCCGTCTTTCTCTACCACTTAAGGAAGAACCAAACCAGATTACAATCACCTCCTTTTCCCCTCTCCACAACCGACACCTTGTGAGGTAGGTGGGGCTGAGAGAGTTCGGAGTGAACTGTGACTAGCCTAAGGTCACTCAGCTGGCTTCATGCGTACGAGTGGGGAAACCAACCTGGTTCGCCAGATTAGCGATGGCTGTTCATGTGGAGGAGTGGGGAATCAAACCCGGTTCTCCAGATTAGAGCCCACCGCTCCTAACCACTGCTCTTAACCACTACACCACTTTGGCTCTGAGAGCAACTAACAGTTAAAGAGGAAAAAGAAGAACAGAAAATTAACCTGTTATTGGATTTCTAGAATCCTGGAGGAAAATATCAGGGGGTAAAGGCCCTAGTGACAGGATTTTCAAATAGTCCTTCTTTCCTGTGGTTGTTCATGCCCCCCGCCCCCAGTCTCTCTGATTTGGAAGAAGGTTTTTAGTGTCCCAAGCAGGAGGTCTAAAGTGGGCTTCTCCCCCAGCAAGAGATGATCATCTCCCCATCCCCAAAGACATGCTGCGCTGTCTCTTTGATTATCCTTAGGCCAGCGTGGTGTAGTGGTTAAGGTTTGGAGCGGTGGACTCTGATCTGGAGAACTGGGTTTGATTCTCCACTCCTCCACATGAGCAGCGGAGGCTAATCTGGTGAACTGGATTTGTTTCCCCACTCCTACACACAGAGCCGGCTGGGTGACCTTGGCAAGTTACAGCTCTGTTAGAGCTCTCTCAGCCCCACCTACCTCACAGGGTGTCTGTTGGGGGGGGAGGGAAGGTGATTGTAAGCCGGTTTAAGTCTCCCTTAAGTGGTAGGGAAGGTTGGCATATAAAAACCAGTTCTTCTTCTTCTTCCTCCGTTCCTGGTGATCATCACAATGCCCAAGAGCAGCAAGGAGCAGAAGTAGAGGTAGCACTGGGGTTTGGCTTTTGAACATCTACGGAGCTAATGCAATTGCCTTCTATCCCACTGGGTCCAACAGTCCTTGGATAAGTTTCTTCCAATTCCACCAGTTGTGTTGGGTCTGGCTGTATTTTGGCTGTATGAGAATGCCCCGTAGAAGGGCGGGTGCGTACTTAGGGACAGGGAATTTGGTCAAAGAGTCAGCCATGGGGATTATCAAATGCACAGGAAGCTCAGGCTAGAGCCGCTTGAATGCAAGCCAGCTTACTCCCAAGTCAGCATGCACAGGATTACGTTCTTAGCTGGTGGATCAGCATGTACTAAGTGAGAAATGCGCTTCACATATTTGTGTGGGGATGTCATTACATTGAGGGGAGGGATTGTGGAGACCTAGTGCATTTTATTCAAAATGTAGCAGTCTCCAGCTGTTCCCTGAGTTTGCTCACCATGATGTGGATGTTGTGGTAGTGCTTTGGTAGTCACATTTGACCTCTTCCTTCAGCCAGTTTCCGCATCTCCCTGTCCTCTCCAAATCAAAGAAGCACCTGTGATCCCGGTGAGCTTTCCTTTCCTTATGGCTGGTTTAATGCTGAAGAGGGAGAAAAGATGCCTCATTGCAAGAAGTGATCAAACCGGGACAGAGGTTTGCACAACAGTTGCCCTCTTGGACTATGCAGCTCGTGATGACCTTGTTAGCCCCTGTTCTTTGGACTATCCTGGATCAGCTCAGCTTCCCCTGTGGCTCATGGGTATCATGCATGCTGAATCAGCACTTCTGACATTCAGAACAGTGGTCCACAACCTTTGTAGTTTGGTGACCCACAAGTCCAAATTTATTTGGTATGGTGGCTCATTAAAAAACAACACCAACAACACAGAGTATACACAAATCAATAAAACTGCAAAAACATGGGACTCGTTTTGGGGGTCAGGACCCACAGGGTGAGAAATGCTGATTTAGAAAATGTCACACAACCTAGAAGCACCTCAGCGCACTAACTTTAAGCCATTCAATGAAGCAGACCAAGAAGGTGGCAGATAAGCACAGCATCCAGCAGGGGCGACCAGCACAGCCTAATCTGCTAGTCTTGCCCTGACAATAATATTTGCCATTAAAACCTGAGTTTTAACTGCCTTTTTTTTCTCTTTCAGGGCTAACAGCTGCTGTTGTTGCTGTTGTTATTAAAAGTGGTGTGGGGAAAGGGTTAAACCTTACCCATGCCCTAGCGACACAGCTCTAACACAAACCAAGCCCCTCCCCAACTATTTTTTCTTGAACCATTAATGAATACGGTGATATTCACAGTGCGTCAATGGGCTTAGAGGAGTGTGACTGTTTAGGATGGCACTGTCAGTTTTGGCTCTCCAAGACTCCCATATGTAGTTGTAGTTTGACTCTGACAAACCTGTCCTTGGGCTGTACCCATTTCACACTGCAGGGAGGACTTAGGTGAATGGCTGCATACCCATACAAAAAGCAATCTCTTCATGCAGAAAACTAGCATGTCAGGGAGAAGACTTCTCTTAAGAACCTAATAAAAGCCTTGCTGGATCTGACCAATGGCCCATCTACTCCAGCACCCTGTTTCCCATAGGAGTCAACCAGATGCCCTGGAAGGTGCACAAACAGGAGACGGAGGCCAAACCCTTCCCAAGTACCCATTGTTGGCTCCTGGACTGGAACTAGTACACTTCCTCTGAACATGGAGGTTCCAGTTAGCCATCATGGCAAATAGCTATTGATGGACTGATCCCCTATGAAAAGGATATCCTTCCTCTCATCTCTATATCAAAATGTTTATCTACACACAGTAAACTAACATGTTCCTAGACTTCTCCCTGACATGCTGTTTTTGTATGTATAGGGATTTTTAAAAAATATGTAAGAGCCCTTAGCGATGTGAGTCCCCACTGAAGTCTGAAGGGTTACAGCTAGGGTTGCCAACCTCCAGGTAGTGGCTGGAGATCTCCCAGAATTACCACTGAGCTCTATACCATAGAGATCAGGTCACCTGGAGAAAATAGCTGCTTTGGAAAGTTGACTTTTTGGTATTATACCCCAACGGAAGTCCCTCCCCTCCCTAAACCCCACTTTCCTCAGGCTCCACCCCCTAGATACAGCCCAGGCACAGGTCAACCACGTCACAGAAAACAAAGTTTTGACCTTCATACATGCATCATCCAACATAGCAGCAGGGGTACTGGCCTTGTGTGGTGGTAGACACTACAGTGCCATCAAGTCAAAGCTGACTTATGGCAACCCCCTAGGGTTTGCAAGGCAAGAGACATTCAGAGGTGGTTTGCCATGGTCTGCCTCTGTGTAGTGACCTGGACTTCCTTGGTGGTCTCCTATCCAAGTACTAACCAGGGCTGACCCTGCTTAGCTTCTGAAATTGTGCTAGCCTGGGCCATCCAGATCAAGGCATAAGCCTCCCTTCCACTTTCTGAATACAGAATGGGAAAAATGCCATTGCCCGAATGGGGAGATGGGATAACGGAATACATTTCCCATAGCATGCATAATCTGTATCCACCTTTCCTTGTATTCATAAACTGACTGGCGAAGCAATGAAAGAATGCTTCTGAGTATGTGCAGAGTATTTTGACTTCTCTACTGAGTAGCTACTGTCATTCTCAACACATCTAGGATTGTGGAACTAGAATTCCAGGTCAGCAGCCTTAGGCTCAGGGCAGTCTTGAGCTTGGTAAGCACCCTGCACAAATGAAGATGTCCTCACAATGTTGCTCTTGTGTTTGTGTTCCAAAAAAAGGGACTACTAAAAATCCTCTTGATATATTGTTAAAGGGAGGGGGGACATTTAAACATATCATAGATAGATGATAATAATATGTACAGTCATTTTTTTATTATTTGGGAAGTATTTTTAGAAACTTTTAATAGTATAATCACCATTGCAAGCTTTCTTTATTTTTATCAAGTATTGTATAGGATAGCTTATGATTTATGTTAAGATATATTATGATAATCACGATACAGTGTGAACTATTATATCACTATTTACTGCTAATAATTATTGCTATGATCATAGATTGTTTATTGTTCATAATATCATGTTTATTATATGTATTTTTTTCTTTTCCTTTGATGTAATTGTAATTGTTGCTGGGATATGGCTTTTCTTTTTTTTCCCTGTTCTGTTTATATTTATAAAAAATAAAATCTTTAAACAAAAAAGGGACTGTCTTTGCTTGATAGAAGCTGTTGAGGAGGGGCGTCCAAGACTCTGTCAGATTGGGATCCAGCGCTTCCCTCCAACTCTTTAAATTCCCCAGTGATGCTGGAGATGCTGTCACATAGGAAGCATCTATTTTTGTGTGTTTGTTTATGAGAAATTGTCCAAATATTTGGTTGGCTCTGGCGTGTGGATGCTGGGGAGGGGGAGGCAGGAAGGTGCAGGGAAGCAATTCTTGAGAATGGTGTGCGTGGAGAGAGCACAGGCAGCTTGTTGTCTGAGAAGGGGTATTTACTAACGGGGGATAAACGTTCTGCCTGCCAACTGCCTGTGGAAATAAATCTCATTTTATCAAAGCTAAAAAGAAATGGGGGTGTGTATGGAGAGAGAGACCAGGCTTTACCATCTGCTCTTCCCACCACATATCCCACAGTAGAGCTTCCCTACCCCCTCCCTGTCTGCCCCTATTTGACAGGTGATGGCTGCTTGTAACATAAAGGCACAACATCTTCTGAGTTGCATGAGCATTCCAGGGGGTGGCTTGGGAATCCTGCCCTCCTCTTCCTTTGCTTTCCAAAGGATGCCTTGCTTATCTCAGCAAAGAGAGGAGATACCTTGGGTTTTGTGGCTGATGATTAGACTGAAGACTGGAGGCAACATTCAATTAAAGTATAGGTTTTAGAAGAGTCTGCAGAACTGACATAAAGAAGAATTGTTAATTTAAATATCTGGGCCCACAGAGCATCTGACAAAGTACATCGATTCCTAAAAGCAAAATTGAAAAACTTGGGGTTGCTCAACACTCATTACGTGGGGTTGCCAGCTCCGAGTTGGGACATACCTGGAGATTTTGGGGGTAGTGTCTGAGGATGGTGGGGTTTGGAGAGGGGAGGGACTTCAATGCCATAGACTCCAATTGCCAAAGCTGCCATTTTCTCCAGGGTACTGATTTATATCGCCTGGAGATCAGTTGTAACAGCAGGAGCTCTCCAGTCACCACCTGGAGGTTGGGAACCCTATCACTATATCACAACCTTCCCTCCTGGTAGGTGCCAGCAACATTCACACAATTGCATTTCACACAGCAAACATGACAGCAATGAGAATTATATTTACCTAAATGTAAACTATTGCACAACTGAGTACTTGGCAAAGGAGGCATAAAAAATGCAGCCCAGAGAAACACAGTACTGAGGGAAGTGACTTGGACGAGATACCCCAAATGAATAGCAGAAGAGCATGTTTTGCACAATGAACATAGACAAGCCCGTAGGCTCAAAAATAAATCTTTGTTGTATATACAATAAAACAAACAATAACTATATCCCAGTACCTACTCCTAATGTGAAATCCTATGCATAGTTACTCCAATATAAGTCAATTGAAATCAATGGGCGTAGACTTGAGTTTATGTGTGTAAGTGTGCAATGGTAGTCAATGGAAACTTACTTATTTTTAGAATATATGCTTTTCCTTTATCCTTACCCTTCTTAACTGTATCAAGAGGGCTTAAATATTTGCCTAGAAGTAAATATCATTGCCCCTAATGAGACTTGCTTCCATGTTGATGCATTTAGGATTGCAAAATAAGAGAGAGAGATTTATTGGTGATGGTTGGCATCAATAACTTTAAATGTACTAGGGAAGTATTTTAGCTTCTGTTATCTTCTGCCTTGTTCACCAATCCTTAAGTGCCTGCTTAACTATCGGAAATCTAATTTTGCCCCCAAACAAACGGGAGGAACATGGGAGGTAGGATTAGTGGAGAAATGGAACAGGATAGGATCTGCAGTCTCTGCTTAATGCATATAAAGGTAGAAGCACAATCCCTAGGTAAAGGACCTGGTAACCTTAAGTACATGCGCCAATTTGTTTCACATGCATCAATTAGACACAGTTCTATCACTGTTGAGGATATGGTCAAGAGATTAACAAGGAAAAGGTCACACCAAGGCATGAAAGAGGTCTTTTCTAGACAGTCTCTTTGAGCTCCAAGTGCCAAGTCACTCCAGCTTTGAAATTATGTCAGTGGCACATTGGGAAAAAACAAGATTTTGAACTTGCTCATCATGGGCCATTTGCGGTTAATGTTATTGACATACCAGGAAATTATGAAAAAGCAAAGAATGTGGTGGCACCATCTAAGGGACTAACCTGGTTTACTGTGGCATGAACTTGTGTAATCTGTTAAAGAATCATTTTATTGTGGTGTGAATGTCATCAGCAACATGAAATGGACTAAGGAAGATATGCTTGTACTAGAATCAAAGGGTGTTTCCACAGGCCGAAAAACTATTTAGATTTCACATGTTGTTGAGATAATGTCACAAATATCTGCATTATGAGTGTTCACATTGTAATGTTTCCCTGCTTCTGACACTAACTTTGTTGCTGTTTCCCCCAGAAAAGGGAAACATTTTCAGTAATGCAGCATTAGAGTTGCCAACCTCCAGATAGTAGCTGGAGATTGGAGATCTCCCGCTATTACAACTGATCTCCAGGTGACAGAGTTGTCTGCTTTGGAAAGTGGACTCTATGGCATTGAAGTCCCTCCCCAAACCCCGCCCTCCTCAGGCGCCACCCTCAAAATCTCCAGGTATTTCCCAACCTGGAGCTGGCAACCCTACAACAACCTTGTGAAGTAGTTTAGGCTGAGAGACAGTGATTGGCCCAAGGTCACTGAGCAATATAGTTGCCACCCTCCAGGTGGTGTCTGGAGAGCTCCCGCTATTACAACTGATCTCCAGGTGACAGAGATCAGTTCGCCTAGAGTCCACTTTGGAAGGTGGACTCTATGGTATTATATCCCATTGAAGTCCCTCCCCAAACCCCACCCTCCTGAGGCTCCCCCCACGCAATCTTCAGATATTTCCCAATCTGAAGCTGGCAACCTTATGGTGCATACAATACCTGTTCAGTTTCCAATTTGTGTCAGTGTGTTATGTAGGGACCACTTTCTTATCTGGCCCAAGTTTATCATTTGATTTATTTGTATCTCATCATCTCTCTAAGGAGCTGAAGATGGCATATGGCACATTTCTTTGGATCTTAATTAACCGTCATAACAGTCTTGTCAGATAGCTTAGGCTGAGAGCTAGCACTATCCGAACTCCCAAGTGAGCTCCATATCTAAGCAAGGATTTGAACTTCTCCCCCTATGTCCACTACAGCATGTTGGCTTTCTAAGGTGCACTGGTCACGTAGGCGTGAACACTTGAACACTCAAAATTAAAGACTAGAGCCTTTAGCTTATTTACAAACTGGGTCACTGTTTTCAGTCTATCCAATTGTAAATTTGCACCCAGTTCATCAAGCTGGTGAACTTAATAGACATTAGCGAGTGTGTTCCACTCTACTGTATATATTAAAGGCAAGAAGATTGGAGTGCTTTTATCATATTAGGCAAATAAGCTCAGTCATCTAAGATGTATTTTGAAGATCATCTAATAACTTTTAAGATATCTGCACCCTTTTCCTGCCATGAATGTTTGTGGAGAAAGGCTCTTTAGCAGTGCTTGGGTTAAGCACTTTTCCCTGGGGAGGCATGGTCAGTTGCCATAGGGGTCCTCCTTCCAATGACTATATTAGCAGTGCCAGGAAGCAATGCAAAACATCAGTGCAACACAGAAGAGTCTGTTTCCTGTCTCTTTGGACAGCTGATCAGTGCTTGGGGAGTCATTAAAAATCACCTTTTTAAAGGATTTTTTAAATAAATTCCTTAGAAATATTTTTTAAAATTCCTGCTGAGTTTCAAGCTGCTCTGTTCCCTCCAGTTTCCTTTGATATGTCTGGCCTTTGAGGAGAAGTACTGTGACAGTTACAATTCACTCACATATGCAACTTGCCTCATTGGGCGTAGCTGTAGCACAAGACCCATTTAAAGGCAAAGTGAAATCTTGGGGATTTTGGTGTGGAATAATTCTCAGATGACTGCATGAGGCTTGAACAGTGCACTAAAACAACAGAAGCCACTTAACTACACTGAAAGACTGTAGCTGCTTTGCAATGTGCTTGTCTTGGACTGATTTTTGACGCCGTTTGCATAACTGTTTCTTAATGCAGGATATGACAAAACTGAAAGCACGGTGCATCCCAGATTGTGGAGAGCATGGCAGCTTTTCCTTTGACCTGTGTATTGTACAATGAGCTCCCACCTCTCTCCATCTGCTTGGCCTCCAGACCCAGAGGCAGCTGCAGATGTATTGAAGACAATGAGAAATGCTGATTTATAGGAGGCAGCATGTTCTCTTATGTACTCCTGCCTAAGCACAATGATCTTTGCATAGTAAGAAGCCCGATTCGCCTTCCAGCTTTTCATTGTCCTGTATGGAAATGAGCGGGATCACTGAACAGATGTCATCTCAGGAATTCAACAGAGAGGTCATAGTTGAAGGATTTTGGCATACCCTGATAACCATCAACCTCTGAGTGGTCCAAGCTGTTGCGATCTTATCGGCATTCTCACTGATACGCTGTTCCTTACTATGCACTTTAGCAAGAAAAGTGCACAATCTGTAGTCAACCGTGCTGTTACTTGCACCTGTGTTGTCTCCCTATGCAGCCTTCTACAACTGTCAGCAAGAGCGAGTACAGAATGGTTCCATAACCTTTAGCAGGCATTTAACTTTAGAAATATCAATGTGACCATAAGATCTACAGAAGAAAAAACAGAATGGGTTTATATGGGCACGGGGGACATTAAAAAAAGGTTCACTTTGAATTCTAGAGGTAATCCATATATTGAATTTAAAAAAATACTAAAGACCTTCAGATTAACAAATATAGAGGATAACATACATAAAATGACCCCAGATTCACAGCTGGACAAAGAATCTATCAGAATTGTATCCCACTTCTTTCATGGAGTTCAGAGCAGACTTCAAGGGGTTTTCTCCCATTTTTTCCCCATAATCCTGTGAGGTATAGTTAGGTTGACAGACAGTACCAATGTCACAGCTGAAACGTTCTTTAAAAAATCCCACTTTTTAATGAGATGGACATGTTGAATTGACTCCGGACCTTCAGAAATTGTTCCTTTCCCCCTATCAAATTATCAACAGCTCTTGTAAACTTGTAAGTAGGGTTGCTAACTCTGTGTTGGAAAATTCCTGGGGATTTGGGGGTGGAGCCTGGGGAGAGGAAAGCTGAGGCAGGGAGGGACCTCAGTGATGTATTATGCAGCCATTTTCTCCAGGGGAACTGATCGCTGTATTCTGGAAATCAGTTGTAATTCTGAGAGATCTCCAGGTCCTACCTGGAGGGTGGCAACCCCATCTGTAAGAATGAAATGAGAATATTATTACTTCTGCTATTACAATTATTATTAGACAAAAGTTGCAGCTTTGTTAATATGACTGCCACATTTAATCTCTGGTCTTGGCCTTTTAAAGGTTTTGTGTATTCCATTTGGTGCTGGAGATATATTTGATTAACTGTCATTTTTTATATTTTCAATAAGATGTTCCCATTTTTCCTTTTTCTTCCCAGAAGGTTAAAGATTAAAATTGATATGATGTCCACTTGATATCAACTCTACCCCTAAACTATTCAAATCTGGCATTCTATACCAGATGCAGACAGGAGGCTTTAAGATCAGGGTCTGAAGTAGACTTACTAGATTGCCTGCCACACAACCTCCCAGCCCAGGCTCCAAGTTCCGCCCCCACCCCAACACACACATTATTCTTTACTTTAGTGGCAGAAAAAAAAGGGTGGGTGGGAAGTGACATCACAACATTCTAGGAATTCCACAAATCTCTGTAGTTTTTACCACAGATATAAGGAATTCCTAGAGTGTTGTGACATCACTTCTGTGTGCAACAGAAAGTGATATTGTGACCTTGTGTGACCGTGCTCCACCCCCATTTTTATTCCTGCTGGAGCAAAGAGGCCACTCAGCAACCCTAGTCTGAACTCTCCCTCCTCTCCCACCCCCAACTTTCAAACATACACCCAGATTAAGAGTTCTGAGAGAACCCAAAATGTTTCATACTGTTTTAAGTTGTTTTGGTTGGTCCTAATTGAAAAGGTATTATATGGCTTTTGTCTTTGGATTACTGTTCATTAGCTTTCCATAATAAATCCCAGACAATGATCTTCAGCTGATTAGCCTAGTTACCCATGCTAAAAAAATCTGAGTTTTCCATGGAAGCCACAATCGATACCTGACCATATGCTAGAGCTGTGGTGTAATCCTTCCTAGGGTTCTCCATCTTTCCCAAAAGGATTTAAGGCAGGCTGTCATTCCAATCCTAAAGATATTCTGTGAAAATAAACACATTCCAAACCCAGGGGCACGTGGTGTCTGCCATCAACCAACACCTGCTCCCCTGCACGGCACAATGGAGGGCTTTCATGTCTGTGTGATAGGCACAGTCCATGCACTGGCTTGCAGGTAGGGTTGCCATCCTCCAGGTACTAGCTGGAGATCTCCTGCTATTACAACTGATCTCCAGCCGACAGAGATCAGTTCACCTGGAGAAAATGGCAGCTTTGGCAATTGGACTCTATGGCATTGAAGTCCCTTCCCTCCCAAAACCTTGCCCTCCTCAGGCTCTGCCCCAAAAGCCTCCCGCTGGTGGCAAGGTGGGTCCTGGCAACCCTCCTTGCAGGAAGGAGGATATTGGCACAAATTTGATTGCACTCTGTTTTTCCTGTTTCACCCAAAGCTGCCTTATACTGAGTCAGGTTGCTGGTTTATCAAGGTCAGTTTTGTCTATTCTGACTGGCAGCAGTTCTGCAGGGTCTCAGGTAAAGGTCTTTCTTATCACCTACAATCTAATCCTTTTAAAAAAATCTGGAAAGGCCAGGGATTGAACCTAGGACCATCTACATGCAGAACAGTTGCTCTACCATTGAGCTACAGCCCCTCACTCTAAACAGTTTAGGTTCCCACACAGTACACTTAGGATCATGGTATAAATCTGTTTCTTCCAGGTACTACTGCACTCTCACACCATAAAGGGTGATACAATTGAAACATACATGTTACCACGAAAAGAAGGTACCGTAACTCTGAATGTAAGGTGACCCCACCTAAAAATCTTATACACAAAATGCTTTTAAAATTAATGTACATACTTGTAACTTGCCTGCAAATGTAAGATCCCCCCCCCACTTTTTCTTCATGGCATCATGGGGGGGAACTTTACCTTTTGGATGCAGTAAATTAATACTGGTAATATTCTATCAATGGTCTCACTTTTTCATAACAGTGCTACCTCCTGTTATACTGTAATAAAGAACCATACTCATAACTACAGTCAAGGAATGGTTGTATCAGTAGGGTATGTATGGCCAAGGTTTGCGTTGGTGTTTGTGGTTATTTGTCAATTCTGGTTTCTTGCAGTATTGGAAGGTTGTTTTTTTTCATAACAGGGTAAACAAAAGCAGCTAAAAATGGTGTACACTTCTGAATTGCAATTACCACTATAGAAAGGCTAGACCTCCCTTCATTTTTTGTAGGGACCGGTTACCATGCTAGTGGAAGATGGATAAGGGCAAATACAAGGTTATGCCTAAGAATAAAAGCCTTTTTTAACCATCTGAAAAGGCCTAAAATGTCTTTAAGGCCAGTTGTGATACTCAGAAAAGAATGTGCTGGGCCCCCACATGACTGTATGCTTGCCTGTAATAAAAGTTTCCTCCATATAGAAAACTAGCACAACAGGAAGAGGACTAGGCTGGAGCCCGTCTTCCTGTTATAGGGTTGCCAACCTCCAGGTGCTAGCTGGCAATCTCCTGTTATTACGACTGATTTCCAGCCGACAGAGATCAGTTCACCTGGAGAAAATGGTCGCTTTGGCAATGGGACTCTATGGCATTGAAGTCCCTCCCCTCCCCAAACCCCTCCCTCCTCAGGGTCTGCCCAAAACACTCCCGCCGGTGGCAAAGAGAGACCTGGCAACCCTACCCTGTTAACATTTTGCATTATTCAGTTATGAAATTCTCCCACCTGCATTCCAAAATGGTATAGAGCTGGAAGGACCCCCCACCCCCAACATATTTGGCTGTATTCCTTATCTGAAGGGAGAAATGACCTAAGTTACTCTTCCATTTCGGGCTGTATTTATACTCCCTAGACAGAGCTCTGTTTAAAACAAACAACCATGGTAATCGTCGGGGTCTGACCTAACGTGTTGATGCTTATGAATCACCAAGACATTGGAGCTGAGAGGAGTCGATCTGTCCCACCTCTTACCTCCATGGTTTTGTTGTTATAATGCCCATTCTGTTGACTAAGTATCCTTACCTGAGCCTCTAGAGATGCTGTTGAGGTCTGCCAGGGCTGTTAGTTCTTGGGGACTTTAACATCTACATTCAGGCTGCCTTGTTGGGTGAGGCCCAGGACTTCCCGATATCTGTGAGCTGTGACAGCCAGGGGGTTGTCCCAGAATATTTTACTTGTCACACCTAGAACTGGTCATGTACTTGATCTGGGTTCCTCCATTGGCCCTGACCAATATGATTCAGGTGTGGAGGCTCTCTTTCTCTCTCTCTCTCTTAATAACTGAACCCCAAAATCACTGGGGTTTTGCACCATTCCCCTGGGTGCTTCCTATGCAAGTAGACAGACTTATTTGCTTATTTGTTTTGTGAGGTTTGCTTATTTGTTTTGTGAGGTTGAAAGTCTTGCCAAAACATTGTGAAAATACCCAAAACTTCACTATGCTGTGTGTAAACCCAGTTGCTGAGGTACATATGTGTGTGTGTAAAGTGCCGTCAAGTCGCAGCCGACTTATGGCGACCCCTTTTGGGGGTTTTCATGGCAAGAGACTAGCAGAGGTGGTTTGCCAGCGCCTTCCTCGAGGTACATATACGATTGCAATTTTAATGTTATTATCAAGGTAATTTGATCGCTTTAGGTTTCCAGCTCTCTCAAGGTAAAATGCCCCTTTTTAATGCTGTAGGAAGGGGCTCTGAGCAGGGAGACAGGCATTCTTTTATATGGAGTAACACACACAC
The DNA here is from genome assembly GCF_029931775.1 of Euleptes europaea. Classification (NCBI taxonomy): domain Eukaryota; kingdom Metazoa; phylum Chordata; class Lepidosauria; order Squamata; family Sphaerodactylidae; genus Euleptes; species Euleptes europaea. Next base: position 45,395,851 of record NC_079316.1, read on the forward strand.
ACACACACACACACACACCAGTCTTCTTCCCCTCCCGCTCCCCTTTTCTGTTTACATTGACATGGTAATGTCTGGAATGCAGCTATTTCCTCTTCTGTTCCCAATACAATGCAAGTGGACAAAAGGCACCAATTTGCTCACCTCAGGTCAAAGACTAACTCCCATGCCTTTCCTTGAACACCATGAATCTCTTCTGTATATTGCTTCTCCCTAGCCCATTATCTCAGCAGGGGGATGGAAAGAGCCATTCCTTTCCACCAGGGGGCCTGCTCCAACATCAATCCCAATCCCATAGGAACAGAAAAAGGCTCACGCACCTTCTCTCAAAAGACTCGTGCTACATACGGTACATCCTCTTACACATTCTCAGACCATTTTGCAGATAACCTTGTTTATGGTGGAGCGAGGGATCCATATGGAAAACTTTAGAAAAGTGGCCCTAAAAGTCTGGATCACATAATTTCCCCTCCTCCTCAGATGTAGACTTGCTGAAGTTGACTCCACCTTCTGTAGAATTTTGGTGACAAGTTAAAATGCAAAAATTGGCACATCCTCAATATATTCTTCCAGATTCATATTGGAAAACTCATTCTGAAGTCTCATGAAAATCTGCTGAAAGACAATGTTTTCACTTGGTGTAGGGTTTCTGTTGTTCCTCAACATTAAAAATACTCATGTTTCATATCCTTCCCTCCCCCAAGATTACCTGTACATCTTTGTCAATTATCATCTTCCTAACTTGCAGGGAAGATGTTGGAGTTTAATATATCATTATCCATTTGTTTGTCCCAACTAAGACAAACAAAACTTGCCACATGAAAGCCCTTGTGGCTACTGTCTCTAAAACCCTGTAAGATATTTAGGTGAGAGATATTGGTAGCATTCATCTCCTAATAGGATCACTCTAGTCTCAACTGGATTTTGAATGACTTCTTTTAAAACGTAACATCTTCAGTTTAACAGTCTCAAACAGCTCTTCCTCTCCTCCCCCCATCTCCCCCTTGGAAGTCTCTTAGGACCAAAACACATGTTACGCTTGACACATGTCAGGGCACGGGTGCCCAACCTGATTTGTAGCCAAACATTAGAGTGAGTACCAGGATTCCAAACAGCCTGGTTATGGCGGGCAATTACTGCCAATTACTTCTGTGGCCTGCTGAGTCTCAGCTGGTCGGAGGGCAAAAGCAGGCTGGGGGAAGGGAGGGGGGACCGATCAACATGATGACATCACTTCTAGTTCTGTGAAAGTTCTGGCATCACACTGGAGGGGTGCTCTAGCACTCATAGAAAAACTCTATGGAAACCACAGAGTTTTTCCATGCATGCTAGAGCATCTTCTAGGTCCCTCTTCACTACCAGCGGGAGGTTTTTGGGGTGGAGCCTGAGGAGGGTGGGGCTTGGGAGAGGAGGTACTTTAATGCCATAGAGTCCAATGGCCAAAGTGGCCATTTTCTCCAGGTGAACTGATCTCTATTGGCCGGAGATCAGTTGTAATAGTAGGAGATCTCCAGCTAGTACCTGGAAGTTAGCAGCAATAGACACTTCTGTGTATACAATAGTTACAACCAAGTTGACACAGAAACAGCTCTTATACAAATGTAACAAATTCTATATTATACCACAACAAATCTAATCATCATACAAGCTTACAAAAATACAAATTCCACACTACAAAATACAATTTTCCAAAATCCAATATGGTATACAACCAACACAAGCAATGTTCCTGTATCCACAAAGGTATGTATTTTTTCTTCTTCAAGTGCAACAGGTATGTGTCATCTGTATATTGCATACAATTCTTTTTTATAATTTTTCTTTTCCTTCACAGGTGTCTGGTAGAAAAGGAATACAATCGTTTCAGTTCTTCCTCAGTTCCTTCTCAAACCCTTAAACTGCAAGTTGGTATATCCTCTCCAATATTTTCACATAGCTCCCATGGGTAGCATTAGTTTCATATTATCTGCCAGCAAGTGGCTAGCGTACTTCCATATACTCCTAGGTTCCCTCCTGGGATATCTAGAAAAATATCCCAGGAGGGAACCTAGGAGTATATGGAAGTACACTAGCCACTTGCTGGCAGTACTGTTTATCTGAGCCAATCATTGATCTCCCATTATCTCTTCTAGCTTTGCTTTGTTAACAATATGAAAGGAATGAATTCTGTAATGTTTCCAGTGCACATCTGAATTACATGGGATACTAAGTGTTAAGAGCCTGTACCATAAGTGGAAGCAATCTTGTAGACAGCTTATCAACTATAAAATACCAATGCTTTTGGCTGTTCAGTGTGGTTTCTGGTCTCTGTCAGGCCAATATGCAGATGTTTGAATGGGAGGTGAGGAAAAATCTCCCGCTGTGAGAAGCCTTGCTTCATAAACCAAAGCATCAAGAACTGTCATGAGACAAAACATAAGACCCAACTTACCAACTCATTGATTGTAATAATCAAGATTTTTTCTTGGCCTTCTGTCCCCAGCAATCAGGTAAGGGTTACTATTGAAAATGAATTAGAGTAGGTTTCATCATTTTTAAGCAGCCCTTTAAGCCTGGTTTTTACACAAAATAATTATTAACTACTTGGTAAGAATGAAGGGGGGAATCTGATAAGAGTGGTCACAAACAGGGATCAGTTCATCTCCCCAATTCTTCCAACTCCAGTAGCTTCTGTTTTCTAGTTAGAAGCATAAATCAAACAAAACTTTTAAAAGATTATCTACCACCTGGCTGGCACTAAATCAATACATATCCAAGATAATTAATTATATGTAAAATTAAAACAAACCCGTTATCTCCACTTATGAAAGCAGGACTTTGAGACAAAATGCCACCTGGCTCCTCTGGCTCCCCACATGCTAAGTATCAAACCAGAGAAACAACTAAATATAATTGACAAGGGAACCACAGACCTCCAGATGCAAGCATGTCTTTTCTTGATAATTTGAAGGCAATGGACTCTTAAACTTTCCCCCTGTTCCTCTGAGTACATCCTTAAATGTGTCCTAAATGCACACTTGGAGGCTTGGGGGCTCAGCCTTTGATTACTATTACTGCTTTTTGGGTGGTGAAATTGAACACCAGCCCTCTGGAAGAAGACAAGTATGGTAGCAAAGCCAGAGCGTTGCCCTCCCAGAATGTATCACTGGCAGCCCAATGAAATTGAGACTGTTTATAGGTAGGATGGGGGAAATGAATGTCTGAGAAAATGATGCCTCTCCTCCCATAACCTTAACATAACACACTGTACATCACATCTAGGGTTGCCAACCTCCAGGTGGTGGCTGGAGATCTCCAACTATTACAACTGATATCCAGGCGACAGATAATCTTCCCTGGAGAAAATGGCTGCTTTGGAAGGTGGACTGTATGGCATTATACCTCATTTTTTTTGGTTATTTTTTAGTTTTAATATATTCATAAAAGGTGTTCCATTTATCTTTGTTTGGTCTTTGAATATCTTTTTGTAGTGTTTCTGTTAAATGTGCCATTGTTACATATTCGTAGGTTTTATCTATCCAAGTTTCGATTTTTGGTGTTTTAGCCGTTTTCCACACCGACGCTAGAACTGTTCTCACCGCTGTGATTAGGTATTTTAGTATGACCTGTTGATCGTTGCTGTATTTGTCTGGTATTTTACTCAAGAGGAACAGTTTAGGATCATATGTTATAGATTGACCGATGATAGCTTCTAAGTGCTTATGTATTTTCTTCCAGAATTTTTGGACTAGAGTACATGTCCACCAACAGTGAAAAAAGGTGCCTCTAACTTTGCCGCACTTCCAACACAGACCAGATGTCGAACTATTCATATTCTGTATGTCGCTCGGTGTAATGTACCATCTGTGTAACATTTTCAGCCAGTTTTCCTGGATCCCTTGGCAAAGGGTGAATTTAAGATTTCGGCGAAATAGCTGTTCCCAGTCGTCAGTTGTTATAATCTCATTAAGATTTTCCATCCATTTGATTTGACAAGGCTTGATTTGTTCCTCTTCTGTATCGTATTTCAGCAATAACTTATATATTTTACCTAATAGATGTTCTGTTGGCTTATTTATCATCTGTTCGAATTCTGTTTTTCCTTTTATTACTCCCCGTGTCCAACAGTCCTGTTTACATCTTGAAATTAATTGATGGTATGTTAACCAGGGCATCTGCGGGTAGTCGACTTGTAACTCTAATAAAGTTTTGAGAGTTCCATCTGTTTTTACCAGGTCCTGATATTGTATTGTCCCATATTTCTTTCTGTCTGTTATAGAACCGTAGACATTAAGAGGTGCCATCAGTAGTGACCCTTCAAAGCTTAGTCTTGGTTTTGTTTTCCGCCAAACTGCCACCATATTTTCTACCGTTGGATGTCCTTCCATTTCTTCTAACCTTTTCTTCCAATTTTTCCCCCACAGTAGGTAGTGCGCTCCACCTTGTAGACTTGCCAGCTCTAGTTTAATGATCCTGTCGTTCGTCTGCATAATCCAATCTTTAACCCATACCAAGGTTGCCGCTTGATGATATATGATTAAATTTGGAAGTGACAATCCCCCTCTTTTTTTTCCAGGCATTATACCTCATTGAAGTCCCTCCCCTCCCCAAACCCCACCCTCCCTGGGCTCCCCCCCTCAAAAAAAAATCTCCAGGTATTTTCCAATCCAGAGCTGGCAACCCTAATCACATTACCCTTGCTAGTGACACAGGTGGCCTGAATGAGAGAGTGTGCTGGGGGACACTTGATGGACTGGGGATTAAATGCTGGTGAACAATCAATTGGTGAAAATGATGAAGCCAAGTAGGTCATTGGCTGGCAGTTGAAGTGTCTACTCTGTTAAAGTGAAGGGCGAACTTTGAGTCTGTGAACAGCCTTAAGGAATCTAGATGGGAAATCTGCCTTCAGTCCATCTGTCTGGGCACACAGAATTTCATGCCTCCACCCTTCCCCAGTGTTAGGCATCATCCATCAACCACTGTCTTCCAAGCAGCAGCTCTTTCTATGGCCTCTGAAGCAAGGCCCTAGGGCAGAACACTAGGAATTCACTTCAGCCGTGAGTGGTGTTGAGTTCTCCCTGTGCTGGCAGCCAGAGCTGAATCCCCTTCCTGAACTGTCACAGGTTCTGGAACCACTGTGGGTTTGAATCCTGATGATTTCCATTCGTCACTGAGTGTGAATGTAAACAATCCTGTTTGCTCTTCTGCATGGTGATCATTTCTAGGATGCAGAGCAATATTCCAGGAACGGCAGAACAGAACTATCTGCAGCAATAGGTTGTGTACAAGCAGCTGGCTCTTTTGCAACCACCTTAGAAGGTCAAGGGAACTTTGTAACCTTATTTTTCTTTGGTATGGTAGACCCTGACTGGCTTATCTTGGCTTCCAGGTCAATTAAACTGCTGCCTACAACTTCTGGGACAGGTTAGCCTCAGTCCTGAGCATTTGTAAGTGTGATCTTGGCTTCTGAATTTCTTGTGTTTGTTCTCCATCTGCCCTCATCTTCTGCTTCCAGTTCCTGCTTCCAGTTCCTATTAGGCTCTACATAAGCTCAGACCCTGCTTTCTGCCAGATAAAGAACAGCAGCCTTTTTCTGTGTAATGCTATAGTGCTGTGGTTAGAACTAAAGCAAAAAGACCAGGGAGAAACAAGCTGGAAGATGGTGTCATTTCTCTCTGACAGCTTTCCATTGTTTGCTTGTTTGTGGTATTTACATACTGCCTTCACTCAGACCGTGTTTACATATACCTGTCTCAGTGAAAAAGTCTCACTATAAATGAAGCAACAGAAAAATAAATAAAATGAAACATATCCTTTGTAGGCTGAAGTACTAGGGAAATTTGAACAAAAACACAAAGAATGTTCCAGCACTTAGAGGTTCACAGAGGCTGCATCCACATGGCGAGGATCATCCATTTTGCATTCATTGAGGCTGCAAATGCAGAGGAATCTGCATTGGGAATAAAGCTTCAACATAGGAGATATCTGTGCACTTTTCTCTAGCAGCTGTTACTTTCCATCCACCCCCTCCCTCTCATTGCACCACTGAAAGGCTTTTTGAAGGCTTGAAAACTGGTAACTGCTATAGTGTTATAGGTCTATAGTGGTATAACATTATAGCAATTACTTTTTATTGTTAAAAAAGCCCTTCAGTGCCATGCCAGGAGGAAATCGCAAGGGCTAACAGAAAGTGCTGATGTGGCTGAGACCTCTGAAAAAGCAGACCATGTCCAGACAGTGTGACAAGCACTTGGACTATAACATGGTGTGCTGGTTAGACTGTTGGAGTAGGATCTGGCAGGCCCAGGTTTGAACTCCCACTCTCTGACAGAAGCTTGCTGGGTGACCTTGGGCCAGTCCCTCTCTCTCAGCCTACCCTTCCTCACAGTGTTGTTATGTTAAGATGAAATGGAGGAAGAGAGAATAATGTTGGAAGCTGCTTTGGATCCCTCATTGGGAAGAGAAGTGGGATATAAATGAGTATTTTTAAAAAACAATAGAAGTTTGGAGAAAAACAGTCTTGGGAAAGAGCATACCAAGCACACACCCCCCCATCCAAGAGCTGAAGCAGACAAACACCTCTGTGTGGAAGCAGTCAGAGAAAAAGAGAGTGGGTTACGACCAACTTAAGCAAAAATATGGCTCATGTAAATGTCCTGCTCATGGGAGCAGTGGAATGGTAGAATGGCAAACTCAAGCAAGATTGCCAGCTTCCTTCCATGAACTGGAAAATTGCTTGTGAATGCTCTTTTTCAAGACTAAAACAGGGAGGTCTAAAATGGCAGCCTCAGAATGCTTCTTAACAGAACATGTACCTCAATTCTTGGACATTTCTAGGGAGAAAAAAATGCTGGAATTAGCTGCTAAGGAAACACAGAAATATGCAAACGACAACTATAGCCTAAAGATTATTTCATTGCCTGAACCCACAATGAAACCCCAATACTGAGTGCATTATGTAGCAGTAAGCCCCATCAATTTCCATTGCCCCCCCTCTATATATATTTAGCATCAGGGTTTTAATGTTGGAAAGCTGCCTTCTTGTATCTGAATGCCTAAGGACTGGCAAAATCAACCACTCCTAGGACTAACAAAAGCTCCTGTATTTTGTGAATAGCCTACTGCGAACAAAAGATGCCAAGAGACTGCTCAGATTACTTCTCATGGCATGAAAAACCTCTGGGCATGGAGGAATGTAGCTGGCACGCAACCCTCCTGCTGTTTTCAAGGGCACAGACAAATGAATTTTGAAATAAACCCCTTCTTGTCTTCGGACTGCTCTCCCCGAGAGACACATGTGCGCAGAACTGCCCAGACGTATGGCTGCTGCTGTCTGTGTGGACTTTGAGACAGCAGATGGTCAGAGGATGACAGTGTGAGGCAGAAAGAAAGAGAGACAGGCAGGTGCAAGCAAAATTGCTAATTAGATATGGAACATTAAGCTTCCATTCTCAAAAGCTGGTATTCAGCACCTTTAGGGGGGGAAACACCACCACCACAGAGGCCTTGGGATTTACTGGCAACTTCTCAATTAACCACATTCTCTGGAAGAGATTGTAGCTCCCCAAGTAAAAAGGGGATCGTACTTCTTGGAGGGAGGGAGAATTTTTTTTTTTTTTACCACTGAAAAGGGAACTTTATAAACTTGCTCTCTGTTTTGAGCTAGAGACAAAGGAATCAGGTAGAAAGCAGAAAATGAATCATAAAAGATTGGGTGCAAACGAAAAGCCTTTTGCCTAAAAAAGACAGGGATTCTCAGAATATATGTTGAATTTGAATAGATCATTCTCATTTTTTAAAAAAGGTAGCAAGCTCTTCTGCCAATTATTTATTGTATTATTGCAGCAGAAATTGCTAGTGGTGTATTTCTATAACTAAAGGACAGAGAAGAATATGATGCATTTAAAAAATACACGCTGAAGTTAATCAGACTGGGAAGCATGAATAAACCCCGCTTTGAGCATTCAAAATGCAAGTACAATCAGCAGCCTAGTTGCTTTTAGTGGAAAGGAGCTCTCAGTTCTATTGCAGCCATTGCAACAATGCCATCAGGAGCCTGGGAAGAAAACGTTACAACACAGCACCATATTCCCATTTCAGACAAAACAAATCCTATGAAATGATTTTATGCTAATGATCATTAAGGAGTTCCTAGTCATGAAAGGTAAAGGTAGTCCCCTGTGCAAGCACAAGGTCATTACTGACCCATGGGGTGATGTCACATCCTATCATTTACTAGGCAGACTGTGTTTACGGGGTGGTTTGCCATTAGGGCTTACTTTCTGCAGAAAAGAAAAAAGACGGAAGCTTTGTAATATACTGTTTGGTTAAGGTGATGGTGCCGCAAGTGGGAAAAGGTGATATATTTTTTATTCTGTCTGAGTGACTCCATAAAATGTTGAATTACTGGGGACTGACCCCTTACCTGCTGTTGCCTTCTTTCTCAGGGGCTGGTCATCCAAGGGCGGTTCTCCAGTCAAGCAACCAAAGGAACTGCTTGGGGAGGCACAGTCAGGAGGGTGTCACTGCATCGCCAAGGCTTGGCTCACTCCTGGACATTGGCAGGTAGTGAGGAAGGCATTGGTGGGCATCAGCTTCTGGGCCTGCGCTATTGGTGGCCAGGTCCAAGCTGAGCCCTTTCAGCATCGGCACAGGAGCTCAACTGGGATTCAGCCAGGGGCACAAGAGGAAGCAATACGCATACTTTATTTGGGGTGATAAAATCCTTTAAATGAGCCCTGGGTCCTCCCAAGATGTCTGTTTTGAAGTGATCCCATGGGCAATCAGATGTTGATGTGGTTTGGCAAACTTACTTTGATTATCTATATGACATTTTGGGGAGTGGCCATGAATCTAGCATACTGCTCATAGAACCATCTCAGGAAAAAATGACAGAAACAGACCATTCCAAAATAAACTTGGCACACACATGGAAAACAACCCAGCCCTGATGAAATAATGTACTCTGTGATGGGCATCTAGGCTGTCATAAACCAGCTACTCTGTCAGAGGCCACAGATCCTTTGTGTTTCTGTTGCAAATGACTACTTGCAAGTCATTCAGACTCTTTCCCATTGGTGTCTTCCTTGTCTGTGGATATGCCATAAATCTACTTAACACACCTCAGCATTTCCTACAACAAAAGTACAATTGTTTCATGAACTTGCAAATGCCAGCTTTAGTCCATTCCAAATGTTCTTGAGCCCTTTGAGGTGCTATCGGTATTCGCCTGTGAAATCCTCTGGCATAGGCTGCAACAAGGGTAGGAAATATGTTTCATCTTCTTCCCCCTCCCGCCTTTCAACATCCAAGCAAGCAAATGGTGAGAAAATTAGCAGCTTGAGATCACAGGAGACCTTTCCTGCCAATAGTTCCCCCCCCCTTTCTTGTCCCTCTGTGTGAAAGCAGTGTGTTGGTTCTGAAAGCTGCCACCTGCCCTTTCCCAGCCTGGCTTCCATCTCTGCACCTCAGCAGTCAGGCTGCCGTTTGCCTTTTTAGAATGAGTGAAAGACTTTTGTCAGTGGGGTTTTTTAATTTGTGGGGCATTATGTATGCATAAATATCTGTATCTGCGTTTCTGTTGTTCAATTGCCTTCCACCTTCAGACAGCCTCATATTCTTTTTACCAAAATGAAGAGTCCTTGCTGCTTTTTTATGAAACTGCTGCAAATGTCAGAGCTGAAGCAAAACTTGTTGTCTGCAATAAGTGTGAACCAGTTTTTTTTTTGGGGGGGGGGCATCCCTCTTGCTCCTCTCGAACCAGAGCAGCTAAGAATTTCCCCTGACTTTTCCCATGTGTTTTTAAAGATAGTGTGGCAAACTACTCATGCCCAGCAGGCTTCCCTAACTCTCACAAGACAGGAGTGTTCTTTCTAGGTCCACAAAGTAGTTTTCCCCACACTTTCTTTGCTTCATCCCCCCATGGCCACCATCCTTAACAAATAAGAAATTGATAGATCACTTTAGTATTGCAACAATTAATTGCTATGATCTACTAGTTAAAAGGTAAAGGTAGTCCCCTACGCAAGCACCGGGTCTTAAATTTAAGAACAAAAAAGTAAGTCTCTAGGCCTTTTTGTTGTAGAGCTATAATGGAAAATGGTGCAGTTTTCCCCTTCATAACTCCATCATAAAAAGGACTAGAGACTTACTTTTTTAAAAAAAAAATGAAAGCTTGGAAAGAGTAGACCACGGCAATACATCTTTATAACATTATAATACTGTAGTGATCTATTAGGTAAGGTAAAGGTAAAGGTCCCCTGTGCAAGCACCGGGTCATTCCTGATCCATGGGGTGAAGTCACATCCTGACGTTTCCTAGGCAGGCTTCATTTACGGGGTGGTTTGCCAGTGCCTTCCCCAGTCATCCTCCCTTTACCCCCAGCAAGCTGGGTACTCATTTGACTGACCTCGGAAGGATGGAAGGCTGAGTCAACCTTGAGCCGGCTAACTGAAACCGACTTCCGTCAGGATCGAGCTCAGGTCGTGAGCACGGCTTTTGACTGCAGTACTGCAGCTTACCACTCTGTGCCACGGGGCAGATCTATTACTAATTTAAAAACCCAACAGGCATCTGGTGGGGTGGTAGCCATTTAGTAGTATAGTAGCCATTTAGGTGCAGATATGGGTGGGACCTACAAAGATGTGCATCTTGCTATCTATCTGGCATGCAAAGGTGCTTAGACTGTGATCTTCTAAATAGATTTTACCAAACCAGGTTTAGGAAAGACTTTAGCAAAGTGGTGGAGAAACAAAGGAAAACATCATGTGAATGCTTTTGAAAACAGCCCTTCTGTAAGAAATCCTCATGTGTGGCTTGCATAGTCTTTAAAGATGCTTGGGGAAAGTGGAGCCAAGGAGCATTAGGTACTCTGACTGGGTGATGAGAGGCAACAACAGGTGATGGGGGGGACAAGAAGCAGCAAGGTGGAGGTAGGGGTGGCAGCTCTGCCATTAAGCTTACTCAGTGACTCTGGGTCAGCTACTCTCTCTCAGCCTCTGCTACCTCACGGGGCTGCTGTGAACATTTAATGGGGCTGCTGAGAACATTAAATGGGGCTGGGTAAACCATATATGCCCTGACCTGGATGGCCCAGGCTAGCCTGATCTCATCAGATCTCAGAAGCTAAGCAGGGTCAGCCCTGGTTAGTATTTGGATGGGAGACCACCAAGGAATACCAGGGTTGCTGTGCAGAGGAAGGCACTGGCAAACCACCTCTGTTAGTCTCTTGCCGTGAAAACCCCAAAAGGGGTCTCCATAAGTCGGCTGCGACTCGATGGCATTTTACACACACACACAAACCATATATGCTGCCCAAAGCTCCCTGGATAAAAGGTTGGATGAAAATACAACAAATAAATGTATGGGAAAGGTTACATTAAAACTGATCCTAAGCATGGCTATGTCTAAGGGAAAAAATATATGTTGCTAGGGTTGCCAGCTCCATGTTGGGAAATACCTGGATATTTTGGGGTGGAACCTGAGGAGGGTGTGGTTTGGAGAGGGGAGGGACTTCAATGGGGTATAATGCCATAGATTCCACCTTCCAAAGTGGCTATTTTCTCCAGGTGAACTGATCTCTATCCCCTGGAGATCAGTTGTAATAGTGGGAGTTCTCCAGCCACCAACTGGAGGTTGGCAATCCCAGCTTTTCCTATTGTGGGTTTTTTTTAAAAACGATTTCCAGCAAAGTTGTAAAGTAGCCATGTGCAAAACAATTTAAGGGATTTGGAGGTCAGAACTGAAACCAAAACAGATTCCAGAGCTTGGCAGTCATAAGGTGCTGCTGTGACACACCTCTTGACCATTCAAACCAGATTCCCCCATCAATCCACCACCAGCATGATTGTGGCCAGACGTTAGGTCAAGATGAGTGGGATAGTGAAAAATTCAGGAACGGAATTCACCTTCATTTCTCAGTGCTGCTTTCTTTACATGGTTCTTCATTATATGGTTTGTTCCTCCTTCCTTTAATACCTTAGTTCATTACATGAAATCAGCACTAGGGGGGAGAGGGTTGTCAAAAGGCCTGGAGAAAAAGGTCCTGTTCCTTTAAGAAAGGCATGGCAGTAAATAACATCACTTGGTAAATAACATACCATTTCTCTGTTAAAGGAGCAAGACATTTTTTTCTCTCTCTCCAGGCAGTTGGCAACCAAGGACAGACGGGACTTTAGGGTAAGCAGGAACAACCCTTTTAAAACTGCATTCCTGTTGGAGGGGGTAAGTACAACTTCAGGAGTGGAAAGAATGTTCAGCTTGCACTATGTAACAGACATCTTTCATGGTTTAGCAACAATTCAGCTTGTAACTGTATCCACAATATCCATACGATATCACCCTGTGTAAAAAAATACCACAAGCCCATGAGATCATAAGGGGCTTTCAGGAGGAATTTTTATAGCAGCCTATTGCCATGATTTAATTTTTTCCTAGAAATGCTGGCATGTTGTGCTAGAAAGTGGATAAAAAGCAGAAAAACATTAGAGCAACTAAGGCTACATTCCTAAGCAGGCTTTCCTGGGAGTAAAACACCAGTGAATAAAATGGGTCTTACTTCTGAGTAGAGCCGCTTTGACTTGCTCCCTAAAATGACTGCATCTAGAGAAAATTTACGTCCTGGTTTACAGACAAGGTTGCCAACAGCCTGGAGAAAGAAATTTCCGGTTCTTTTAATAGAGGCTCAATCTCTGGAAATGGGCAGGTGAAGATTTTCATGTTATGGAGGGAAGTAATATCACCTGATAAATTACATCCCATTAAGCCTCTAGTAAATGGATGGGGCATTTTTTCTCTCCAGGCAATTGGCAACCCTATCACAGCCCATTTAATGGAAGGGTTTTGCTTTACCTTAATGTACATCCTGATCCTATGTACTCGTGCAATGGGACTTACTCCTAGGTAAGTGTGCACTGTATAGTATGGCAGCCTTAGTCCAACTGGCCTGAATCTAAGTTTAAATTCCAAAGTTTTGATTTATAGTTCTGGCTGTGTGCCTCTGTAAGGACTGGTAAAGCAGCACAGAATGAATTTCAGGGAAAGGCATGATTGATAGCATTGGCAATAGGCAGAAAATTCTTCCCTGTCTCATTTAGACATGCGTTAAGAGAACTGTTTAGGTATGTCTAGGAGCATCCAAACAGGCAAATTAAATCAGTTCTGACTCAAGATGGACAGTTTCTCTAAAACGACAAAGCCCGTGTAGTGTAGTGGTTGGTGGTGGACTAAAATCTGGGAGACCCAAGTTGGAACCCCTGTTCAGCCATGGAAGCATGCTGGGTGACCTTGAACCAGTCTCAACCTAACCTACCTCACAGGGCTGTTGCCGGGAAAGACAGAGAAGAGAACAATAGGTCCCCACTGGGGAGAAAGGCAGGGTATAAATGAAGTAAATAAAATAAATCAGCATCTAAAGGTTCTATGAATGTTTCTTACAATCTGTTGCCAGACCCTGCAAACACCGAAGGTTTGCAACAGCGGATACAAAGATGGGGTGGGAGGTTTGTTAGCATCTATCTTGCAAATTATCTTGCAATAGCAATGTTATGTATGCAGGGGAAGCCAGGCTCCTGTTGAGCTTGCTATTCTCTCCAGGCTCCTTCGCCTGCGTTTCTGATTGGACAAGGGCTATTGCCGCCCAATCACAGACTTGGGTTATGCCTGGATTCCCATTGGACTGTGGACTACAACCGGCCAATCGTGGACTTGGGGGGCGTGGCTCCGGGTGGTTGGGATTGGCATATAAACCAGGGTGTTGTGCATTTGCAGTTCAGTTCAGGAGAGTTCCACTAGAGATCACTTCTAGGTTGTTAATAAAGTTGTGCTGGAACTCCGTCTCCGGACTCGTGCTTCACCCACGCATACATAATAAATGATATTTCGCTTTGGTTACTTTTTATCTGAAGTGCCCGTGATGTCTGGTAATGGCTTTCCCCCCCATGGGTTGAACACATAGCCAGGTTCTGATCTAGACAATTGCTAACTGGGGCTTCAACCTGGGTCCAAACTAGGGTTGCCAACACCAGTTTGGGAAATTCCTGGAGGTCTTGCAAGTTATCTTGCAAGTTAATGTCACTGAAGACCACATTAAACAGTAACATATAAGCGGGCTGGTAATTCTAGAAGAGCGGAGAGAAGACTGATACTGGCTCTTCCTCTGCAGTATGTGGAGCCCTGTGAAAGTGGACATAGAAAAAGGAAGGCCACACTTGGCAGTTTCAGTATCTGCAAGGATGGAAAACTCAACAGTTACAGGCAGCTAGATCCTAACACCCTAGGATCAGGGCATTGCAGTGCCAGCGGAGTGCCAGCATGGCTGGCTGGTATCCTATGCTTGCTCCATAGAGCAGAAAGTGGGGAATTAAAATCCCTTATCAAGGTATGGAGAGCATAGCACTAGCAACCCCAGTGCAACTCACCAGCCCCAGCATGGTGTGCCTGTGACACCTTTGTGACAGGCAGACATGGGAGCCATGAAACCAGTCAGTGCCTGCTGACATGCCCCTGCCACCTGTCCTGAGCCCATCACCAACCACATAGAGAGCACCATGTGGGAAGAAACGCAGCACCCACCACCACCACAAGAAAGAAGGAGAGTTGGTTTTTATATGCGGACTTTCTCTACTACTTAAGAAAGACTCAAACCAGCTTACAATCACCTTCCCTTCCCTACAACAGACACCCTATGAGGTAGGTGAGGCTGAGAGAGTGTGACTAGCCCAAGGTCACCCAGCTGGCTTCATGTGTGGGAGTGGGGAAACAAATCCATTTCACCAGATTAGCCTCTGCCTCTCCTGTGGAAGAGTGGGGAATCAAGCCCGGTTCTCCAGATCAGAGTCCACCGCTCCAAACCACCGCTCTTAACCACTATACCATGCTGGAGGAGGTGTGATCAGTCACAGCTAGGAAACAAACACACAGCAAATGCAGACAGTTTCAGAGGGCAGCCGTATTGGTCTGCAGTAGAACAGGTAGATTCGAACCCAGTAGCAGTTTAGAGACCAACAAGATTTTCAGGGGTGGGTTGTGTCTGACGACGGGAGCTTTGACTCTCGAAAGCTAACACCCTGAAACTCTTCTTGGTCTCTAAGGTGCTACTGGACTTGAATCTAATAGCAAATGTAGGATCACATCCCTTCCGATAATCATGTCCTGCTGTACCAAGTACACACACACACACCCTGTCAAGACACAGCACCTGTATGCCGCTGCAGCTCGAATGGCACAGGAAAGGAAACCACACAAGATTTGAGGGAAGGGGGTATCCTAAGAAGCATCGGTTTTAGGCCAGGCAATGCAGATGCAGACATTAGGGCAGAAACAGAACACATAACTGCACATTCACAGACAGCAGCTTACTGGGCATGAATGGGTCTACGTGGGCTCAGATCCCATTAAAGGGCTGCTGACAAGATGTTCAAGGCTCAAGTACTGATCTGCAACAGGCCAATCAGCAGAAAAACAGGTGGAAGAGGCTAGACCAGAATCCATAGACCTTACATTCTTGCAGGCACTGCTCTAACCATTCATACAACTGGCCACATGAGAACGAGACACAGCATAGAGCATTAGAAATTCCTCAGCAGTCCTGCCATTGACTCCAGCTCTATGCACACCAAATACCGTCACTCATGCAGATGGATTGCCTCACCCATCAATAATTGGGTTGGCAATCCTCCTTGTACCACCCCCTCTGCTGCTATCACCTGCTGCTATTCTTCCCAGCAACCCTTGTGGTCCATCCCCACCTTGCCACACAGGCTGCATGGCTTATAAAATACCAGCAAAGATTGGAGGGGATCAAGCAGAGTAACCCCTCTCTCCCCTTTGCTACAGCACAACTGTATAGATAATGGAGGATGCCCCCAGCCCCTGCCCCTTGTATGGAAGACAGTTAAAGCCACTGAAGAGCATGAGATGGAAACTGATCCCTGTCTACCAAAGTCCAATGGAACAAAAACACAGCTGTGCCACATTCCACACATCTAGTTTGGCCTTTATTCACAGCTATAGTGCCAAAAACCTGGCTCCCAACATAACTCCCTGAGGGCTACTTAGCTATCCCAGCTCCTCTGATTCCTCTTTGCCAGTTCTAGCTATAGTATCTGCATAGCATGTGCAGATCTGTGAGCAGAAGACGCTAAGCAACTGCAAATATTTTCATCATTACCATCATTATGAGTCATTATGAATGCATTTCATTCTCATCCTTTCTTAAGGAATTTAAAGGCAGTGTACATGGGGTTAACCCATTTTATACTCATAATAATCATGCAAGGCAGATTATGCTGCAAGTTTCATACCTACGCCAGAATTTGAATCCAGGTTTCCCTGGTCCAAGTACAACAACTGTCCACTAGACCCTCCTGACTCTCTACTTTGGATGTTTCTAATTCACACATTGGGAGGAAAGCTGGCATTGTAGTATAGCCCGATCTCGTCAGATCTTGGAAGCTAAGCAGGGAGACCATCAACAAAGGCTCTGTGGAGGAAGGCAATGTCAAACTACCTCTGCTTCTCACTTGCCTTGGAAGCCCCTTGCTGGGGTTGCTATAAATTGGTTTTGACTTGATGGCACATATGTATGTAATTTGCATGCCATGATGTTTTCCTTGAGATGTCCAATTTTGTAATGCATTTCCCCTCATTTTATGCATTATTCATTCATTTTTGTTTATATTTTTTCCTATTGGGAATGATGATTCCTGTGTCATCTGCTTTGCTTTCACCTCCTCTCTGCTTGCTGGACCACAGGAGGTGAAAAAATATGCTTCTTTGCCACAACTCCACCAGTGTTAAAGCCATTTCTGATGTCTCCTGATGTACTCTGGAGAATGTGTCAGGGATCTTGAAGGGAAGGGGAGCAGAAATGAAAAAGAAGAGAGATTGCAGGGAATCCAGACATTGCTTTTCTCATTTGGCTTTGTTGCTCAAATTGATAAAATATAGCAACGTTTTTGAATACACATCCTAGTATATTCAACTTCGCGTACACCATTTTTGCAATGGCAGCTCAGCGAACGAGTCTTCTGGTCTGGCACTAACCCAGACCATCTTCTCTATGACGGCTAGTCAGCTCCCCATCCTAGCATGGGTTACTTGACATTAGGGTTGTCAGGTCCCTCTTGACAACCGGAGGGAGGTTTTTGGGGTGGAGCCTAAAGAGGGTGGAGTTTGGGGAGGGACTTCAATGCCATAGAGTCCAATGGCCAAAGCCGCCATTTTCTCCAGGTGAACTGATTTCTATTGGCTGGAGATCAGTTGTAACAGCAGATCTCCGGTTAGTACCTGGAGGTTGGCAACCCTACTTGACATGTTACTTGTACTAACGTTGAGAATAATCCCTGTGCTTGAAAAAAAGTGTTCCTTTCATCATGCTTACATGAGAGCAATTGGCTTTTCACATGGGGCAGCCCACACACACAGTTTATGAGGGACAAACCCTTTCCTACACAGAGACTAATGAACATGCAACATGAATGTTGGATTTGTCAGCATAAAATCCCATCACTGTGTTCAACATAAGAGAGATGTGCTACATTAACAGATTTGCATCACTTGTGGAATTTTATTTTTCTCAGGGGAAACTATCCCACTACTATTTCCAAAGCTTTATCGTGTCTCTCTTCCTGTTGTCCCTTAGCCAAATGATAGATATTTAATTCTCTGAATCTTTTTACAGAAGCCAACTGCAAATTCCAATTTTAACACTAGCAATCTAAGTACTCTACTCTGTCTGAATGCCACTTCTGCAAAACCAAACCACTTACATAGCTGTAAGATGAGGCACAGGCCAACAGAGACAAGATCTTAATTGTTCCTGGTGTAAAATTACTCTGTAAGCTTTTTTCTTTTTGCAAAAAGAAAAAAAAATGCAGCCACAGCGGAATGAAGGCTTTGTGGGATACCTTAAGGTTCTCTCATACAATGAAGTGGTGTTATTCATGTCTCAGGGGATTGGCCACAATCACAGAGGTCAGGAATGAAGCCACGGCTTGGATTTGGAAGCTGAAAACCGGTTGACCTTCTATTTTGTTCCAACCCTACACTTCTATGACTCTGTGGCCCTGTCCAGCCTAGCATTATGGGACAGGCTGACACCATAACATTTATGACTTTCCTCCATATGATTGGGTAGATAAAAGAATGGTTAGGAATGTAAAATCAGGAGCCACATGGAGTCAAGAAATGTACAACATTTATTCTGGATGCAGAATGTTAATTTTCATGTCCCAGAATGTTAGCTTCTTAAGTGCAAAACCTCTCTCTCTCTCTCTCTCTCTCACACACACACACACACAATGCAGAATTTTGCAAGTGCTAAACATTAATATTATAAACACGAGACAAGGCAGCATGACACATCATTTGGGTTTGTATACTATGTGTGGAGCTCAGGGGTGGCTGAAGTGAGCTAAGAGAAGACTATAGAATTTTCCATGACAGTGCAATGGATTCTGGGTTATGGCACACTTCAGAGTTAGCTTCTACCATGACCTAAGCAGGAGTGCTGTGAACTTCCCCAAATGTTATCAGCATTCAAATTAACCATGACTATACTGTTACATGTGACTCTAGCCCCTCACCAGATCTTTAATGATTTTGCTCAAAGTTTGGGATTGTTGGCATGTTGCATAGAGTTGAGCTGCACAGTTTGTAGCATTCAGCTTGGCATCTCTCTGGGCAGGTGGTTTTATAGGATTTCCTGCAAAAGTTACTTCATATTCTCACTATAAGGTCATGGGTAAGTGATACCTTAGTAAATAAACTGCATTTTAACTTAATGTCTTACAGTTTGTGGTATTTATAATTTTTTATTTTATTTGTTTGTAGCCTTCCTTTCTCATAGAGACTCAAGGTGGATTACAAAATACGATAAAAACAATTCAATCAAACAGCAAAGATCTCTCAAACAAAACCATGAGATGGGGATAGGATTGAAAAACTGGAAAACAATACTAGCAAATGAGGAAAAAACTGTCTAAGGCAATGAAACAGTCAATGTAGGCAAGTAACTGTGGTCATTTTTTGCACCTGCACTTTTTGGTGGACAGAAGTTTCCATATCACCACTGAAGCCTCATATCCTTCAGAGTCATGGTCCTGTCATCAGTGACCCATTTTTCATGCACTCAGTTTGCCCCTTCTTTATGCCTGCCCTGTATGAATGCATCCTTTAAATGACCATAAGAAAATCTTCCCTGCCATTCAACAAAGTTGGACTGCCATTGCTACTGCAAATTCATGTTTGAGATAAACATCCTACCATTGTAAATTAACTGCTCAACAAGCCAGTTTATTAATTTAGTTGACTTTCCTCTGGCCCATCCTCCAAGGAGTTTAGAGCAGCGTACATTTTATCCTCACAACAATCCCATGAGATAGGTTAGGTAGAGAAACAGTAACTGGCCCAAGGTAACCCAGACAGCTTCATGGCAGAGAGGTTATTTAAACCCAGCTTTCCCTTTGACACTCTAAATGAGGGTTGCCGGCTTCCAGGTGGGGACTGGAGATCTCCCAGAAATCACATCTGATCTCAGGACTGCAGTCATGTTAGTCTGAGACTATCTTTGAAATAGATTTTGGGTCAGGTCCCAAGAAAGACTTAAAAAGGTCACTCAGCCCCCCTTTGGGGATCACATTTAATAATATCTGGTAGATTTATTTTCTTCCTCTTTTTTCATTAGAATGATATGGGACAGACCTGTGGAGCACATCTCTGAGACATAAAACACCAGGGCGGAGGTTTCTTCCCCAGGACTCCAGCCAGAAAAATCTGGAGAACTGGGCCTTATCTCATCCTGCAGCTGGGCACCGGTCATCTGATAAGAGCAAAGACACCTGCAGGCATGTAACAGGGTCTGTGTGAAAAATCTCTGCTTTCACAGTTCACGCTTCTGAGATAAAGGGACCTGGCTAATTGAAACTGGAGGGAAATACAGTGTCCTTGATTATTTCTCAAGGGGCAGGTCAGACAAATCGCCCTCTGCATGGTCTGTTCCTCTTACCCTTCAATCATTGAGGAGTCTCTCTGAAATTAACACAAGTGCATTCAAGATACAGGCAATCCCCTTGTTCAGGAATCTAGAGACCCCCTCTTTGGAATTCTGAAAGTAGGTGTGTGTGTGAAGTGCCATCAAATCACAGATGTCGACCCCGCAGGGTTTTCAAGGCAAGAGACTAACAGGTGGTTTTCCATTGCCTTTCTTTGCATACAAAACTTGGACTTCCTTGGAGTTCTCCCATCCAAGTACTAACCAGGGCCAACACTGCGTAAGCTTCTGAAATCTGATGAGATAGGGCTAGCCTGGCCCACCCAGGGCAGGGCTGTTAAGTAGGTAGCTCAGCAATATTGCCTCCCATGAGAAAGTTTTCTTTGGACACCTGGACGGCGCATTTTCCCATATAACTCCATATAACCATTTTTATGCTGTGTTTTTAAATTGGCCATATTTTTGTAGTGAAGAATGTTGCTGCTTATAATACACTGTATTTTTACATAGAGTTCTATTCCTATTCCTACTTACCGTTTCACTCAACTGACAGCAGAGCCTTCTTCTCCCTGGCAGAAGGACTCTGCCTTCCACCAGAGGAACAGCCTCTTCGTCTGGTGTAAAAGGTCTGGATTGAGCAGATTTGGAGTAATAGTGTACAACTCACAGTTTGATGCTTTGAAAGCAAAGAAAAGCAGGATATACATTTTTAAATAAATAAAATATCAGAGCTCACCCAACTAATTTTCAAAACAGTGCAAGCTTCTTTGCTAGAGATAGCTTAGAAGAGAATCATGGTTCCCAAGAGGTATGCTAACCAGGTAGCTCAGATTTAAAATTCATAGACAGTTCCATTTTTGTTTCTGCTGTAACAGTTAAAGTGGGACATGGCTCTCACCTGAGAGTGAAGACCTTGAGCTCCAGGAAAGCCAAAATGGGGAAAGAAAAAAAGCAACAGACCGTCTATTGCCCCTTACTACATTTGTAACAATGGAGGCTGAGAAATATGGGGTTTGGGAAGGGGAGGGTCCTCAATGGGGTATAATGCCATTGAGTCCACTTGAGCAGCCATTTTCTCCAGAGGAACTGACCTCTGTAGCCTGCAGATCAACTGTAATTGTGGGAGACTGGCAACCCTAAGGAGAAACAGACTACATTCTGTTTCAGATAGTCTGCTACAATCCTCTGCAGTACTCAGGATGGACTAAGTACTAGATTACAGTGGAAATAGATGTGTTTTCATAGTCCATCAATAATTTATGTGCTTAATAAGTATTTTATCATTGTACACAAGAAGGATCAATTGTTGCGCTGTTCTAACAATACATGAATACACTTCTGCTTTTCCAGCTTCTCTGTAAGTGAATATGTGAAAATGCATCTCCTGATTTGGAAATTAAAGCTTATTAGCATTTGCTGCAGCAATGTATTATCCTGTTTCTTTGACTGATACTTCTTTTGGATGTTTTCTGCCCCAGCCTTAATTGACCCCAGACCCTCTTCTTGCCCCAGCTTTGCTTCATTTTAATCCTCATCCTTTGCACATTAGGGTGGGAAATAGGATACAAGCCTGGCCTAATTATAGCTGATAATATACACAGCATTCCCTCTGGGCCTCTGGCTTTCCTAGAGTCTCTGCCCATTCTTCAGTGGGAGTAAAGGTTGTTTGAGAAATAGGACATCAGTCATGATCTTTGGCTGCTGTTTCCATACACACACCCTCCTTCTCTTCCAAGTCCTGCCCTCCTAAACTGAAGTTGGGAAAATGTACTGGACTAGAGGTCCCTCCCAGTGCAGGAAGTCATGCCCTATCAAGAAACACACTGCCTTGGAGTTATTTCCTCTCCATTCCACGACCTGCCATTCCAAACTATTTGTTTCATATCCTGCTTTTTACAAGGCAGACACCCTTGGACACCCTGAAATGAAATTAACATAAATCAGGCAACACACCTTCATACCATTCCCTTTGTCCAGCCACTGTTCATGCGTAACAAGTCAATGCATGAGAAGAGGGCACCAAACTTTTCGAAACAAATTATCTCCTCATTAAAGCAGATCAGCAGTATTGAATGAATTTCCTCCTTGAATGTTGTAAATAGTGCACATGAATAGATCGCTTGAGTGAGCTATGTATTAAATGTGTGTATCAGTGACTCAAGGTAGTGCATGAATTGAGGGCCAAACCACACACTGGAGATCTATGACTGGAATTTCAGTTGTATAATGTGGCCCTGAAAAGCAGCTGTGGGAATCTGGACCACTCATAGCACTGCAGAGAGAAGGGATTCACTCCCCTCCCTGGGCCATTTCTTGAATAAAAAAAATGGGACCTCTGCTCCCCCCCCCCCACTGGGGCTTAAAGCTACCCGTGGGGCTTATTTCCTGTCAGGGAAACTGAATAGGGTGGAAAAGAGTTAAAACACACTTCCCCAGCTCCACAGAGCTGATTCAGATTGCCCCTTTCCCAAATATGCTTTTCAGTTAAAAATTATGTACGTATGTGCTATCAAGTTGCAACCAGCAATCCCAGCAAGGAGCTTTCAAGGCAAGTGAGAAACAGAGGTGGTTTGCCATTGCCTTTCTCTACTGAGCCTTCTTTGCTGGTTTCCCATCCAAATACTGATCCTGTTTAGCTTCTGAGATCTGACAAGATTGGGCTATACCATGCTGCCTTCCTTCCTCAGGTATAAATTGCACATCTGGAATTCTAGCAATGGAACTCCAGCATAGGATTGCCAGGTCCCTCTTCACCATCGGTGGGAGGTTTTTGGGGTGGAGCCTGAGGAGGGTGGGGTTTGGGGAGGGACTTCAAAGCCATAGAGTCCAATTGCCAAAGTGGCCATTTTCTCCAGGGGAACTGATCTCGATCGCTTGGAGGTCAGCTGTGATAGCAGGAGATCTCCAGCCACCACCAGCCTTATCAGCATATTTTTGTCTGTTTTGCCATAAGTGCTTGAGAATTCCAGTAGTCACATTTGGGGCACTAGCTCTTGTTTCGGTTGCACCACCTGGAGGTTGGCAACTCTAGCAGGGACTGAGTCAAGAACAATGGCGCTGTGGGTAGGACCTTCTAAAAACCTCCCAGATGGTTTTTGTCCAGAATGAGCAGTTAGTTGGAGCTTGATGTTGATGTATTCAGTAATTTCTGTTTTAGACCCTTGTTTTTATTTGATTTGTTTAAATATTTTTCAAAAAAACCTTTCCAGGTGGCTAATGTTCTTGGACTGCATTATTTCTAGAAAGATTCTATCAAATCAGATTTGAGAAAGAATGTACCAAGGATGGGGAAAGCTTGGGAAGTAGACGATTAGAGGATGATGTCATGTGGATGCTCCCAAAAGGACCGCTGCAAAGTGGAAGCCAAGGTGGAAAAAAACCTCCACGGGAATGCAGCCAAAATACCAGAAACAAGTACTGGAAACAATAAACACATCCCATATTGTCATGCATCTTCATTTGGAAATTATGTTACTGAATAGGAATACAAAACAGAATACGAATACAGAATAAGAATCATGTTTACAAAAGAGGGGAATAAAAGCACAGCAGGCCAGTGACTTGACAAGAAACTCACCTTGCAGATAGTTTTAAAAAACCCGTGACCCCAGCTCCCTTTTTAACTTCTCCCACTGCCTCCATGGATTTTAATTTATTATGTTCCTCCATAGACTTACATACATGTATGTGATCCAGCTCATATTTAAATGAAACAGAAACCTTCACTGATTTCGATGAACTTGTTCCCCCAGTTTAGTTCTATGATGTTGTCCCAAGCCCTTCTAGTCCAAGAGCAGCCCCCATGCCTCATGACATCCAGCTCTCCCATTGCAGAGATGAAGATCATTTTGATTTGGTATTTACGGTGTTCATCTCTGCCTTGTCATAGTACATTTAGGGATCCTAACCTTGAGTTTAGCGTGATTCTGAAAATGTAGTGCCTTGCATTTAGAGTTGCCTCTGATTAGCGTGCTGTGCAGTTTGCTGTTCACAAGAAAACCATGGGGTGGAACCGGCAACAAGGGCTGCTTCTCTGCCTTGTCGATAAGAATAAGCCTGCTTTGTCTGCCCAACATTCCAGAGCAGTAACCTGAATGTTAGAGATGCGGGGAATGTACCCAAAGAGGCTGTTTACTCCCTCTGGACATGACCACTCCATGTTTGGGAAACATTCACACATGAGAAATGAGCTGTGAAGCCCCAGGAACACTGCACTAAACAGAACAGCCGCTCCTGCCCTGTGCGTGGTTTTCATCTGATACTCATCTGCTGGAGGCAAAGGGCACGGCTGTGTGGCACAAGCCCAGTGGCAAGCGTCCAGTATGCGGATCATGTTTGTGTGCTTGCTGGAGTTGTCAACCAATTAAAGAATCGTTAGTTGAATCACCATCTGCCTTTATAACTGGTTAATTAAAGAATTAATTGCATTTAGAAGACATCTCACTGCATAGATATGCAAAATTGGATACCAGTTCTTGGGAAACTGAAGGAACCTGCTGTCTCTGACCATCATGTTTTTGCTCAGCGAAAAAAATATGAAATTCCAGGGCAACCTTTTAATGGGTCTGTTTTAAGGCTGTCGATTTGGTTTGTCTCGAACCAAAAAACAGCCGAATCTCCCCCAATTCAGCGGTTTTCAGTTTGGATGGAACCAAATTCAAAAAAGGCGGGAAAACGACAAGCCGAATTTGGCGAGTTCGAGGCGACTGCCGAATAAATTCAGCAAATTTGGGGGCTCCGAATCAGCAGCATAACCGTCAGTTAGTAAGCAAGTAGCAGCATTCTCCCGTGGCCAATCGGTGCCCAAGCTGGGTCTTCTTCTGGCCAATCAGTAGCAGTTGAGTGTGTGAGCCCAGCTGCTGCGTGGCCCGGGGAGAGAAAGAGAAGAGTGTCTCTGTGTGAGAGAGATCCCCGTGGGGGGGGTGCGTGTGCATATTCGTGCCTTTCCGCGGCTCTGGGGGGGCATGTTTGGAGGTAGAGGTCCCAAACTTTCAGTGTAGCTTGAGGGGACCCTTCTTGCAAGAACCCCCAGGTTTTGTAAAGATTGGGTCAGGGGGTCCCGAGATATGGGGCCCGGAAGGGGTCCCCCCATCTGCCCATTGCAATAAAGCCATTAAAAACACATTCACAGCTTTCCACAGCTCCGGGGGTGGGGGCATTTTTGGAGGTAGAGGTCCCAAACCTTCAGTGTAGCTTGAGGGGACCCTTCTTGCAAGAACCCCCAAGTTTTGTGAAGATTGGGTTAAGGCCCCCGAGATATGGGGCCCGGAAGGGGTCCCCCCATCTGCCCATTGGAATATAGCCTTTAAAAACACATTCGTGTTGGGCTGTACCATTACCCCGGCCCGGGGGTCTGGTTGCCTCGGCAGTTGGGCCGTACCATTACCCCAGCCCAGGGGTCTGACTAAAAGGCAATTAATCCCGAGTTATGGGGTTCCCCCCATCTACCCATTGGAATGAATGGGAGCAGGCAATCCTTAATGTGCATCTAGAGAGTGGCAAATCCAAGGCTGACAAGGTAGCAATCAAGCAGGCACCCGGGCTGACAATGCTCACCAAAAGCAGCATAAATCCCCAAGACTTGATTCTGCTAGGCAGCTTCCAAAAAAAACTACATATGCTTTCCCCCTCTCCCCAACTGAGGAAATGTGTTATACAGCCTACCCCAGACAAGCAGGTTAGGTTTCAAATCTCTTCCACAAGTGGGTTTTAGTTAAAAGACTAGCCTGGTAGACCACTGAAATCCATTGTTCACCTATCTGTTAGCAGTCAACCAATGAACCAATGCAAAGAGGTCTATCTCTTCATTTGGAATGGCGGATTAGCATTGATCAAATCATTCATAATACCTGGTTACAAAATCAGACTTCCCCATCAAACCCTCATGCCTTTTCTTGAAATGTGTTTGAATTTCTTTGATGAAACTTGTAGCCTGTGTTAATCCATCCAGCTCTTTAAATTCTTCCTTTTGTGAATGTCAGAGGCAATTATGAAAGCACTTCTTGGAAGAAAGTGGGATGAATCAACACAAAACCATGAAAGGAGGTTCAAATAGGCGTGGAAAAATTGAGGCACAGAAGCTATACTTCTTGGGCAGCACAAAAAGAAGGCTGAAGAGTGCGGGTGGGGGCATAAGCACATTAAAAACTGGTACAGCCTCTGCTTCTTTCACTATCTAACTGGTGTGTGTTAGGCTTCAGATTTTTGTGAAAAACCCATACTGCTGAAAAAATTCTTGATGGAATTCCTCAGCTCCAGCCAGGAGTGTATGAGGGGGGAAAGGGAGAAATAAACATGGGCAGCTGCTTTTGATCTTGGCTTCTTCTTCAGATTCATAATTCTGCTAAATACAATTTTTAAAGCATGACAACATTGAAGCTGCATTATACTGAATCAGACCATTGGACCATCAAGATCAGTATTATGTATTTGGACCAGCAGCAGCTCTCTAGGGTCTGAGGTAGAGATCTTTCACATTACCTACTGCCTGATCTTTTTAACAGCAGATGCAGGGGATTAAAACTGTGACCTGGATGCTCTACCACAAAACCCCAGCCCTTCCCCTCACACCTGGATTCTAGAGCCAAAGAGGGCACAGCTGCCTTGCCCAGTTGTAAGAGTGGGGTCATCATTGATGAGGCTGGATAACAGTTAGGAGGGATAATTATTTTTCTTTTTGGGTCTGAAGCAGGCCATTCTTGCTGGTTCACCCCTGAGAGAGGCAGTAGTGAGGACAGACCAAAACAGTGGAGAAAAAGCCAACTGAAATGGGGAGTTGTCTGGAATGGTTTCTTGGTTGGGGTCAGGAGTATAGCATTGGCAGCAAGGTCATCCTTCCCTTTTTTCCACCCAGCTTTAGCTTGAACCATTAATATGCCTTGCTCAGTCAACTCATTGGAAAGAGAGATAGGCGAGGATCAAAAGGAAGGATGAGCAAAGTCCATAATTTCCAATGGAAATTCACTGAAAAAAATTCTTCCTCCACCACATTAATTCTGAATCTCTGGGACAGCTCCTTCAAGAGGTGGATAGTACCTGAGAGAAGGACACAAAGTTACAGAAAGGAATAAAAGCTCAGGCAGGAGTAGCCATCTTCTCCTGACCTTCACCAAGACACAGATGAGAGGAATGTCCACTGGCAGAGCATCAGATTGTATTGGCATGACTGCTCCCTCACCTGCCCCATCTCCTCCCAACCAGATCTGTGATAAGCTGCTGTTTTGTTCTAATGCACTTTCCCCATGTGTGGTTTTAGGAGAGGTCAGAGATGTCTTGTTCTTTCCCCCCTTTTAAGGCCAGTGTTGGGTTACTGTCCTAAACCACAAATCTTTGCCTAGTATACTCAGGATCTCCGCATGGCTTGCTGTGGAACAGATGGTTGGTTTTGAGTCTGAAAGGCCCAGAAGGCAGAACAAGTTTAGAAGGAGGGCCCAAATAGAAAACACTTGAGAAACACTGCTTTAGAGAAACACTATATTTACGCAACCCACCCCCTCCATGCTTCTTATCTCCTCATTTCCCCCTTCCCCTTCTGTTCTTCCTTTGATCTCTTAGCAGCCTCTTAAATTGTAGCCTTCCTCTGGTATTCCCTTTCCTGTATCCTAATCTCAGCACCTCTACCTTATTCCACAAAGATCAATCACTTACACCTCACTGCTTCCTTCAGTGGTGCCCATACCTTACAAGCCTGCCCCGCCTTCAGCTATTTAGGGATAGAGAAGAGGGAAGAGATGTCACCTATTTTGGAGGTAGTAGTATTAATTCTCCCCTCACCCCAGCACCATTTTGGCAATCTAAATTGATCCCACAAAACATTTAGCACCAGAAGGAAAAACAGACAGGCATGATGCAGACATTTGGTTTATCCCTCCTGCAAATATAAGGTAATCGCTGTTTCAATTGGGAGGGGGGGAAACTCTTTTAGAGCTGGGGGAAATGGTGAAAGGGAAAAGGAAAAAGTGCTACAGCCTCAGTCCAATCTTATCCAAATCAGAGCTCCTCAAAATCTAACCCTCAGCATTTTTGGTTTAATTCATAAGGTTTATGACTGTAAACCATGCTTTTTTGAGTTGTAGGGAACACAAGATATACATTATACACACTTGTTTCCTGACCCAGAAAATTAAAAATCTGAGCACCCCTCCAACCATCATATACACTTGTAATGTAAAAATTTAGGTGCTAGATACACAATAGGATCATCTGTCCTTCATCCCCAAATAGGTGGCATCTCTTCACATTTCTCCATCCCTAAATAACTTACCTTTTAAAAATTACTAAAGCAAAAAGTAACCAATAAAAGAAAATACTGAAAATGCACAAATGTAAATTAATCATAAAATGTCACCTGAGGAGATACCTTTGTTAATGTCCCACAAAGGTTAGCAAATAAGGACTCTGGAAGACATTGCCTCTATTTCTGAATGTGAAGAACAATTTGAAAATATGTGCAGTGTGACCCAGAAAAATTCAAAAACTAAGCATTAAAAACAGTTAGTTGCTTTAATTTAATACTGTTTTTGAGAAGTAATGCATTTTCCAGAGTGTTTGCTTATAAATAAAAGCCCGTCTGGAATTGGCCTGCATGCTAGTAAGGAATACGCTCTCACAGCCTTTGTCCTTTAGGTAGAATTAAGCTGGAAAATCTCTTCTCTGGTTATTCCTGCATTGAGGCAATTGTGGAAACATGCTCTGAAGGGATGGAGTAAGAAGGAACTGGGGAAAGAGACCACAAACATCTGAATAGGGAGTCACAGGATTTATGAGCTGTTCTGTGAAATGGTGAACCATCCAAACAAAAGGAAATAACTGGCACCAGAGAAATGTACCTCATATCCTAGAAAAGACCAGAATTCAAGGAGCAGCACATTTGAATATGGAGTGTTGGAGAGACAGAAATAATTCAGTATAAAATTGTCAGTACTTTTCCTGCCTCCCCCCTCCCCCCTGGCGTTGAAGATCCATAGTCTCACACAGAAATTAAGCAGGCAATGCTTTCCTCTTCATTTTCTTTCCATGGTGAGAAAAGCATTACCTGCTAAATTCTGCTTGGCAAGCTTTTGGACTGGTTGTTAAATCTGCACATCAATTCCCTTTATATTCTGGGTCTCCTATTAAGAGTGTCACAGGCGTATTCCCAGAGCAAGTTGTCTGGTATGAGATCCAGTCCTTCGTTCTTAATTGGCCCCTTACAAGAACATTTTACTAGGTGAGTAGGAAGCTCTTGTTTTTACAGGCATGTGTAAAACACACACACACAGTAGGAAATGCAAACATTCCAAACATACCAAAGGAACCATGGGATTATCATTCTCCAAACAGCCCAGAGTAAAATATTTCCTGCATATGGAAGCACTGAAAAACCAAGGATTTAACTGTCATATTAATGGTTGGCTACAAATGCTGGTAGGGTGAGCTTGAAACAAATGTGAAAAGTCACCAGGAAAGGACAAGTGAGCTACATCCTTTCAATGCCCAAATAATTGGTTTTACCTTCATATCAAGGTCCTACATTTTGATAGCCAGTTCCATGAAAATTTATATTGTCTCAACTTCTTAGTCACTCAGTGGGTGGTCACTGTTGTATGAGTACTTTTCTGAGCCTACTGATATCAGTGAAAAGAAAGTGGACAGCAGTGCTTGCTTTTGGCTTCAGACAGAGTTTCAATGGTGTACAGTTGATTTGTCATTATTTATTTTAGACATTTCTGGCCTGCCCTTCTATGAAATGGCACTCAGGGAGGCTTACAAAGCTAAAGACAATACAAAACTACATTATAATCTTAAAGAAAAGTGAATTCCTAAACAGAGTTATGACCTTCTACATCCATTGAAGTTAGGGTTGCCAACCTCCAGGTACCAGCTGGAGGGCTCCTGCTATTACAACTGATCTCCAGCCAATACAGATCAGATCACCTGGAGAAAATGGCCACGTTGGCAATTGGACTCTATGGCATTGAAGTCCCTTCCCTCTCCAAACCCGCCCTCCTCAGGCTCCACCCCAAAAACCTCCAGGTATTTCCCAATCTGGAGCTGGCAACCCTAATTGAAGCCAATGGGCTTAGAAGAGTACAACTCTGCCTAGGGTTGCACTGCAAGAGGAGCAGAGTGGAGCAATTTCTCTTGTATTCAATGTCACATCCAATACAGAGGATGAAACCCTGGCAGAGCGTTTGTGTGCATTGGTGTCCATTGGACAACAGAATTTCACACAGCTCCTGCAACATTGGCATGGCATTTACTCCTTGTTTTCAGTGATAAGGGTGCTAACTTTTTTTTGTTTGGTACAGCTTTTGCACCTTTAACAGCTGCCTGACACATACAAGTTAAGCAGGCAAGCGTTTCCTCATTCCTACATTTGCACATCAGGAAAAGGACTAATACTATCATGACATGACCAACCTTGTCCATGATGGGTGACATTTATCCTGTCAGAAGAATGGGTCTGAATAGTCTACTTTCTAGTCTACTCAAAATGCTTTGAAAAATGGTTCTGGATATGTCCTCACTATGGACATTTATGAACTGGGAGCTCCTTGTGAGGAAGAACAAGAGCAAGAACTTTTTGTCCCCTTTACAGTGCTTTACAGTCCCCAGCAGTAAGTGATTTTCCTAGTAGTGTTTCAGCCCCTATGTGTTCCTTGGACAAGCTTTTATTTTTCTTGATTTTTAAATGAGAACTTTTCTTGTTCCAGTGAGGCCTGGCTGGCAACGCTGAAATTCCTTTGCCTCTGTTTGTTGCTATCCCCGTGGCCAGTTTCCATGGCAATCCAGATTCCATGCGAGCTGGCAAAGGGCCTAGTAAAACCCCATACCTCAAGGTCTCCTTGGAAAAGAACCTCCCCCTCAGCCTAAGAAAGTGTAGGGAGGGGAGAAGAGAATAAACACATACCCTAATGTCGTCCCCCATAGCATACACATGCTGTATCATCTTTTGTGTGCTGGGGGAAAGATATGCTGTGATTGTTCTGGTGTTTTAGGGTGACAAGAACCAACAGCTCACTCCCCCAACCCCTGGCGTACACTCCAAAATTACCACATCATGCTAATATTTCAACATTAACAAATACTCCAGATGGTCCACATTAAAATTCCAATACTGCCTCATTTGCCGACAACAGCTTGCGCCTTAAATTATCTCCCAAAATAATAAAAAAAACTTAAGCAATGTTTGATTTGTATGTGCATGTGCTAACGTGTGGTAGTACTGGAAATGTGGGAGAAGAGTGGGGAAAGAAAAAAAAGATCCTTTTCCACTTCCTTGCTTGAAATTATCTTTTTTTCTGTGTTTGTGTAATGGGTGGCATTGACACACTGCCACTTGCTAGTAGTCAGCAAGATTCAGTGGGTGCAGTCCAGAAAAAAATCGGGCATCCAAGTGCTGTGGATGTTCATGGGCTTTATACATGACTAACATTCTCTGGAATGTCTGAGTTTTCACTATGTTGACATGCTACATTGTTGGCACGTATCAAACTCTTACCCAGTATTGGAGAACAAACGAATGTATGCCTTCAATATGTGAAAAATTGTTTTCCTGATTGCAGAGAGGCGCATAGTTGGATATGAATGTAACAGAATTTCTTTGGTGGGGCATTTTTCCACTCCCTAGGGAACTGGTTTACTCATTTAAAGGATTCATTCCATACAATGAATCCCTTGTCCATCTAATGTACAACAGGTTGCATGTTTTCTCTATTAAATGTTGGTAGATATGGAATATATATCGTGTTGCTCCACAGTGTATAATCAACAAAGAACTTATCTCTGAGTATCTGTTAAAATTATAGGACTGGATCATTAGGACCGTAAGTGATGCAATTAATATAAAATATCTTTTTCCTATTATTAATTGGCCTTTTGTTTTGCTGGGTTTTCTGTTAACTGGCCATCCATAATTTGACTTTGAACCTTAAAGATGGCGAAGCAGAATCTTATGTAGAACTCTGAAAAACAGCCCCAAATAAACTCTATTTCTGAATAAGGAGGTGGTGTGCACTAATTCACACAGCCTTTTCAGCCTAGAAGGGAAGCCAGTTTGAGAAATATTCTGTTGTAATAGAGGACAATAAACTATTATTGAATGATTTGTCACTAATAGTTGTTTTTTTTACTGGAGAGTAGTGGTGCACAACTTATTGCCTGCAGTTGAATTCACCAGAAGTGATGTAAAGCAACAATAGCAACACATATGTAACCATCTTGCACCATATTGCCTTGTCTTATGTTTTTATAGACAAGTGATAAAGCGCAATCCAAAGCATTAGGAAGACTGCCAATAGGGCTGGAGCCATTTGCACTGATCCAGCAAAAAACTTACTTATCTCTGAACGTCTGCTAAAATGATAGGACTTTATTATTAGGACTCTATGGGATGCAATGTAAATGGGTGTCTGCCATCAAGGCACAGCTTACTTATGGTGATCCTGGAGGGGTTTTCGAAGCAAGTGACGTTTGGAGGTGGTTTGCCACTGCCTGCCTCCACATGGGCTGAGAGAGTTCTGAAAGAACTGTGATTGGCCCAAGGTCACCCAGCAAGCTTCATGTGGAGGAATGGGGAATCGAACCTGGTTCTCCAGATTCCAATCTGCCACTTTTAACCACTAAACCACACTGGCTCTATTGCAATGAATATAAAATACCTAAATTTCTAATTTCTTAGAATGGTTTTCAAACTTTTTGAAGTGGGGTCTTCTTCTTCTCAACTTACAGTACTTTCTGAGACCCACTTATGAAGGAACTCCATGTGGTCCCCCTTCCCAACGTTAAATGCAATAATTAAATAACACTGAGCAACGTTATATTTTTGAGTCTTCGTATTTATAGCATTATTGTGCAACAGACTATACTTCACGGCCATTTTCACATTACCCAAGTTTGCCATCAAGCTACTCAGAACCTCCTCTTCCAACTCACCCTGTTTCATCTGGCCTGATGGCCACTTTGCAGAAAAGTTATGAACCACTTTGGGGTCTCTTCCTGACCCACAATATGAGAATAACTGCTTTAGAGTGTTTTCAATTACAATGCCACCACAGTCTGGAAAATATTTAGCAGCTCACAATAATGTACCTTCTCATCAAGGCCTCGTGCATGCACTCATAAAATGCATTATACTTGTGAAATTACCACCATTGTTGTGTCTAACTCTTGTAATTATAAAATCTTTGCATCTGCTGTTCAGCTACCCACAAAAGGTTGTCAATATAAACTTAAAGCACTGAGCAGACTGCTCCATTTTTCCTCTGGAGAATGGTTCTTACATGCAGTGGAAATGCACACACTGAAAAGAACAGGGCAGCCACAGCTTATGCACACTGTGTATGTGCCCTGGAGCTCCCCAGAACTTTGAACATAGTCTGAGTGCGGAAAGTCTTTTACAGACCTTCTCAGTCACAACAGCTATCCTGCTAGCACTTACATAATCATGCACCAGTGTGAGAATTCAAGGGCTGGGATTACAGAAAGGAAGCAAGCAGAACATAAAAACATAAAATTTGTAAAGAATCATGGGGAAAGGGGGAAAATAAACAACTGAGGATTTATTTCCTCAAATATTCCTTTGTAAGTTATTATAAGCTTGAGCAGGTCAATTTCCTTATCGTCCTTTGTTGTTGTTGTTTTTCCTTTTTCTTTTACTGGCTTTCAACTGCCCTGGACGTTTTGAGGGCAATGAGCATGCTCAATCCTCATCAAGCACTTTTTGACCTTTCTTTAAAAAATTACAAAATAACATTTTCCTGTATATCTGGGGCTTCAGCAGGTCATGTTTCCCATCTCCTTCTGAGCCCCTCCTTCCTTTCACTGACTATCAAGGGCTCTCAGTATTCTGTGCTTCCAGGAGCATGTTCAGTCCTCATCTGATTGTTTGGAGGGTTTTCTTTGGGTTAATTTACAAAAATATTTTGCTCACCTGGGGAACTGCTTATTCAAAAACCCTTACCTTATGTGGGGGCAGCCTGGTTTGGTTGCTGGAGTGACTGACACAGGCCATCCAGGTTGCAATTACGCCCAAATCCTATTCAGGAATAGTAAGAAGAATGACTTTTACAACTTTGTTATGCTGTTCAAACTGCAAAAGAGCAGTGGGGCCCCGAGGAACATCAAGAACTCATTAAGTATTATCAAGAACTAGGTAGGTGCAAGGTTGTTTGAAACTAACGGCTGTGAGTAGGGACTGAACTATGAAGTCTCTCACCATAGCCACTAGAGCCCCACTCCAAAACCGCCCTTTGATTTAAGAACTGATAGTTTTCACTTTTGAAATCTACAGTTATAACGGAAATCACCTAACAAACAGAATGGATATCCTGTGAGAGGGCTTTTAAGAGCTAAAAACTGGTATATCAAATACAACACTGTAAACTAAACTCTGGTGTTTGCAGAGTCAGTGTAGCAATGCAGTAAACAAAGTATGGTCCCTCTCTTGACAATAGCCTCTACTGAGCTATGTATTTAAATGTTACTTTAATACCACAG
This sequence comes from Euleptes europaea, assembly GCF_029931775.1. NCBI lineage: Eukaryota > Metazoa > Chordata > Lepidosauria > Squamata > Sphaerodactylidae > Euleptes > Euleptes europaea. The sequence continues at coordinate 45,430,295 of NC_079316.1, forward strand.
CAGAGCAGATATTATGCCTTGGAACTCATGACATTTGTTGAGGACATGTGCAAATGTTCAAAACAATGAATAGATGCTTGTGGGATAGGTGAGCCAGACTGATGCTTGAAATGCTCATTTGGGAGTCCTTACTGGCAAGTAAACGCCTTATGGATAGGCATTGCCCAGTGTGTGAAATACCAGACTGTGTGTGTCTGTGCCTTACCTACTAGATGTATGTATGGGTAAGTATGCCTGTGGCTTAAAAAATCAGGTTGGGCTGTTTAGTCCTTACTCACCCAAATAGGCTTGCAGATAGCTGCATGAAAACATCTACTCTGCCTAGAACAGGACCTCAAGAGAGGATCTCAAGGAAAAACAACTTTTAGCCCTCTTTAGGTCACTAAGTGGGTTCTAGATCAAATCAAGTGTGAATTTCTCCCTAGAAGCTAAAATGACTAAACTGAGGCTATTACATTTGGTCACATTATGAGAAGCCAAGAGTCACGGGAAAACACAATAATGCTAGGAAAAGTTGAAGGCACAAGAAAACAGGAAGACCCAACATGAGATGGATTGATTCAGTAAAGGAAGCCACGGCCCTCCATTTGCAAGACCTGAACAAGGCTGTTAATAGGACATTTTGGAGGTCATTAATTCATAGGGTCGCTGTAAGTTGGAAGCAATTTGGCAACACTTAACACACACAGGTCACCTCATCTTTATTTGACCTGTTTTTTGAGTCCTCCATACAAGTCCATCTAAAGGAAAAGGGCTACAAAAGTGAAGGAAGGGGGCTGCTTTCCCGATTCAATTCCTACGCTGTGTTGTCCCCTTCCTTGTTATACAAAGGCTGTTCACCTCCCAAGTAAATCTAGTCCCTCCAAGGCCTTGATTGCCTTGTAGAAAGGGGCAGGTTGGACATAATACAAAGTTATGACATACCCCCCAAAAATTTAAAACTTGGGGAGTGACTTTACATCACTTAAAATAAAGATAATCCTGTGAAGGCAGTGATTTATGAAGACGGCCCCCTCACTTCAGTCCAACAAAGCACACATTAACATCATCCCATATTATATAAAGGGGAAAATATGTTGTATAGTTAAAACACATAAGCCACAAATCCAGTGAGACCCATTAGGCATGTGGAAAGCTTGTGTATGTCCAGCAGAGCTTGCCACTTTCCCCCTTAACAATGACTCCCCAGTGGTATATTTTTGAAGTTCCACGCTGGAAAAAAAATTGTGTAATATCATGTTGAGAAGCTGCTATTAGGAAGAAATATATATATATATATATATATACACACACACACCCTACTGGCTATATAATTGTGCGATTTTACAGATGCATCCATAACTGCCAGTATTTTGCATACTATACTGGGGACTTCCTGTGGAACTGCCGTCAAAAATGTGATGGATTCTGCAACCACATTACTTCCAAGAAGCTGAATTTGTGCAGTTGATGAGAAAAACAGGCTACCCATAGAGAACAACATGCTGAATCCTTGCAGACTGCTAAATTCTCCAGGGAGCTCAATGTGTGAAGGCTACAAATCTATTTAAACATTGCTATCCTGCCCTTCCATCTGGTGTGGGATTCCCAGGGTGAAATAACAAAATAATAAAGAAATAAACCAGCAAAGACTGCAGCATAAAAACCAGCCATCACCAAATCCAGTAACACTCAGTAGCCAATACAAAACAAGACCTCCTTGGATCCTATGGTCTCTCTGTAAAATGTTAGTTTCTATCAGCTGCCGAAACAACAGTAAGGAGGACCACAAGTAGACGGCCTTTGGCAGGACTCTCAAAAATTGTAGCACTGTTGTACAGACTTTCAAATGTCCAATGGTCAAATATACCCTCAGGATAAGTCAAACTTGGTGGTTTGACAGGAGATTTACACATCACATGTCAAGACCTGTAATAAAACACCAAAAGCTGCTTTTAAGAGAAAACTGTTTTAGAAGGTGTTCAGAAGGCAGTAGGAGAGAGGAGGAAGAACTTAACTGATCTCCTACACACCACTTCTCCTCTGTAGCTCCATACTCCAAACTGTTATATCCCAATTATATGGCATTCCAGATTCATCTAGAATTCCATCTGCAAAAAAGGGGAGAGGGAGGGTTCCAAACTGTCATGGAAAAACTGTAGGCAGGAAAAAGAGTAAAGCAATCCTTTTTCTGGTGCACAACTCCCCCTTCTGAAGGAGAATTTCTATAGAAATAGCAACCATTACCATATGTTCTGAGACATATTGTGGTATACCCAATCACACAGTTTTTCCAATGGACCAGGATTTCCATTGACAGAAGGAGGTGATTTCCAATTCCCTCCTCCCACTGCAGATCTCCATTTTACTCCCCCCCCTCCAATTTCTGAGCATTTACTGACTATGAGGAACAAAATGTCAGGGCTTTCAATGTCCTACAGCAGGAAGGGGAAGCAGGGAAGTCCTGCTTCACAAAGCATGCATACATTCCATTGGAGGGCAATATTCCTGACCATTTACTAAGGTCTTAGTCAGGTTCTCCTTTGTTGGTGACCTGTAACAGAAGAGGACTACTATAAGACACACTCTGGTTGTGGAATGCCCTCCCCTTGCTGTTTGCTTGGCACTGGGTCTGATGAGTTGCCTACAACAGATGAAGATGAATTTGTTCACTTAGGCTTTTTGTTAAATTCTTCTTCTTGTTTAGGTACTTTACTTATAGCTTTAGTTTTCATTAGTTGGTTCTGTTCCGTTACTCTATTTTATTTTTATTGTTTTATGGTCTTTTATGGATCTGCTTTTATTTTGGTATACATTTATTTCAGCGAGCTTTTTTCAATGCTGCTTTAAGATTATTCCTACTGTGCCTTTTGGGGTGGCAGTTACACCAAGAACCTTTGGGCTGACTAGGAGGATAGAAATGTTCAAAATAAATAGCTTATAGTTCCAGCCTCTATCAAGTCTTCTCAAAGAGCTTTATTGACGATGCTTTCTGATTTCCCATCAAATTCCATCCACAATGAATAAGAATGTACTTTACCGTGTGTCCCCCCCACACATATGGAACAATGAATTGTGCAATATTATGGTACAAAAAGGTTGCCTGCCAGCCAAGTCAACTGTTGTACTTTTGTGACCTCTGCTGGATGATCTAAGAAAGCACGGTGTCACTGACAAATTGCACAAGACAGTTACTCAGCACCCCCTACTGCACAACTTCATTCTGTGCAGACACTAAGGAGGATAAAGTGAGATGCTTAAAGGTCCCCCAGATAAAGATCTCAGGCAAAAAACCTTTGCCTCCCTTGACCTTACAACATAGAAGTCCTTGCAACTATGTGCAAAACAGACAAGCATTTGCCACCTACATTTTGCTGACGTTTATTACTACAGTGATAAGATTTCATGTTATTGGCTCCTATTGCATAACCTAATCTTGAGTCATTATTAAAAACAAACAGACACAAACCATGATACCTTAAAGTATATTTCTAGGAAATATCAACAAACTTAAGTTGCGCAGAGCTCCTAAGGCCCAAAGCTGGGTCACTGACTCAGGAGCAGGAATTGTTTTTTCCATCTCAGAGTGATGAAAAGTTGCCAGAAACATTTTCTAGAGAAACCACTACAGGAAGTATTACTGATAGACTAATTTCCCGTTGGAGGAATGTTTTCATGAAGATACTGCAAAGCCAAGTCAGTCCATTTCATTTCTTGTTCTTTCACAGATTCTGTTGTGCCTCCATTGTCTTGCTCTGGCTCAGGAAGCTCATTCTGTGAATAGAACACAAACACTTGAAAATACACACACACAGAGAGAAAAATATTTAACACTGATGAACGTGAGAACCAGTAAATGTGACAGCAAGAAAAACAGATATGCCAGCTGAATATGCTACTCTAAACATGGCTATACATATCCTGGAATAATCTATTCTCAGATGCATCGTGATCTTTCATGTCTGAATGCATGGATCAACAGAGGGGGCTTGGAGCAGAAAACATACAGGACAGGCTTTTTGCTCCAAGCCTCCTTCACCCAGCCACTGCAAGCCAGATGATGCATGGGGGTGTCTGGGCTTGGAGCAAGAACTATGCTTTCCTCTCCAAGCCACTTCTTTGTTCAGTGGGCTACTCTAGCCCCAGCCATCAGCCGGACAACATGCAGCCACGGTTAGCTTGTTTTCCAACCTTTGAGAAAGAAGTCCACTTATCTGCTATCTGTCCTGGGACTGCAGTTGGGAGGGAAGGGACATGGAGGCCATTTCCGCACAGGTGATCTGCCCTGCATTCAATGCTTTTGGGAAGCAGGTTCCCCCCCCCTGCCTTCCTACAGCATCGGGGTGCATTTGTGAACCTCCCAGGCCTTCCTCAGCTTTTCTCCAGTCTTTCTCAAACCTGCTTTACTGTGAAGCTGTAGGAAAGATAGCAGTAAAGTCTGAATGGCTGCCACATGGTTGGAAAAGTTCACATTTTCCCAGCCACATAGTAGCCATTTTCCTTGATACTGCCCCTGCAATTGCCATCCCCCTGCCACCAAGGGGCCTTTCAGTCTTCTTAAAATCAGCAACTGAACATGGTTATAACAATATGAGTAACAGGCTTTCTGATTCCCTTTCATTTTAAAAAGTATCCCTGAAGTCCCCCCTTTTGTGGCGATTCAAGGGGAAAGGCATACCTCTGCAACGGAAGGGGCTACAGATTTCCTTTAAAAAAAAAAAAGCTGAGAATTCAGAGAACCTGATTGTCAGAATGATATAACAACATTCAATTGCCACCAACTACCTCTAGGAAGTTTTACTTGCCTGTAGAAAGGGCTGACTGCCTGGATGCTGGTAATTAGAAAGCTTTAGGAAATATATTTCTATATGGTCAAGGAAATTCATTTCTTATTTGTTACTTGGCTGCTTTATAGATAAGCTGATCAAATGGAAGGTGCAGAAAGAATTTAAAACCTCATTGCCTTTTCAAATTTTAGCATGGGGGGCAGGGAAATAAAAGAGTATATAAGAGAATCTCGTTAACTAATCTGATTTGCCACATCGTTTGCGGTCTGCCTAGGCCATTGTGATTCCACTCCAGAATGAGTTGCTGGGTATGTATTTTGCATATCTGCCTCAATAAACCTGGAGCTCCTTTTATCTGTGGATTAATAACTGTTTTTCTTTTGGGTACAGAGTTTGGGTTGCGGGCAACACTTGCTGGATAATCCAGCCTGCTTTTTCTTCTAGTGGTCAACAAAATGGCGCCTCACAAACAAGGCATGAAAACAATGGACACTTCTGATTTATCCCCTTGGTACCAACAAGTATGCTGCCTCTGTACAGGAGGCTCCATTTTGTTATAGCTGCTATCAGTCATTCCTAGACTTGTCATCCAGAAGAAGATTCTGTATATAAAAACTGTAAAAACCACCCAAACTTATTCCAAAAAAGAACATCAAACTCCTTGGTAATTCCTATCGCCCACTGATAAAGATGACCACTATATCGACAATCAGGTGCAGAGATAACAAAACACAGAACTTCACCAAATAAGACTGAAAACCAGTAGTCCTTTCTTTTGAGCTTTTTAACTATTGTTATGCCTTGGTGAACAATGGCAAAATAAAAAAGGGATTTAAAAAGGCAGAAGGAGTCCATCCAAGAAGCAGGTTAAAGAGTTCATGAAAGAGGTGAGATAAGAGAGTGCCATGCTACACCCATGAGTTCTCCATAGGATTATGCATTTTCACTGCCCCAAAGTCTCTATTGCTGTGTTGTGATTAATATGTTAGTTTTATTTGGTTTTGAGTAAATTTACTTATGATTTTTTATTATGGTGAGACTTACCAGACTTAATGGCAGGATGAACATTTTTGAATAAGTAAAAGAGTTAGATACTGACACAGGAAAACCAATCCAAATTAATACTTCATACGCTCACCAGTGGTATGGCCACATCTTCATATGGTAATTTATCTTCCCTCCATGCATCATCAATCAAATCCAGTATTCTCCCATCTCTCTGTACCTCACTGTCCATCTTTGAACAATTTAGGAACAGCTACATCTATGATACAAAGAAAGCAATTGTGTTTGGCTTATGGTCTTCTGCCCAGTTCTCATATACATGAATTTTTAAGGAAATCCCATGGATCCACCCGCAAACCCAGCTACATCATGGATAAACTGATAATAAATTTACTAGCATCGATCCCAATACAGATGGTTAAGGTATCGCACTGCTTAATTCCCTGCCTTGCAAGAACTTTGGTGCTTCCTGTTGTTTAAAAGTACAATCCTAAAAAGAGCTCACTCTTCTAAATCTGTTTAAGTCAGTGGGCTTCGGGGCAGAGCAATCCAAAGGGGAGGGAGCGTACAAAATGCCTCTGGAGGCAGCATGACCCCTGTGCTGGTGTAGATGCCGTTAACACTGTCTAAAGTGGCACCTATGCTGGTGCATGGCCACTTATAATGGCAGTGGGGAGCAGCACGGCAGCGCTTCACCTGGGTGCTGGTGCAGCCACTATGGAAGTGTAGCTCCAGTGCAGGGGCTCACTCCAGCACCAAAGGGAATATTCCCTGGGGTGGAGCTGACTAAAGCCCTTTCACCCTGGGACCAAATTGTGCCTGTGAAAGTGGTGGCATAGCCCCATGAAATCCTATGGAGCGGTTTCACTTTTTCTGAGTGAAAAACAGCATTTTTGGCTTGCTGCTTTTGGCATCAAACTGCTCAGGAGACAGCACAGCTGTGCCATCCCCACCCCAACTACCCCCCTTCAAAATTGTGCTCTAAGAGTGTAACTCTGTTTGGGATTGTGCTATGTTATTAATCCATAAGGACATCTGTTCTCTTATCCCATGGCTGCTAAACTCAATGTGAAGTTTTTAATGGTGAGATTTGTGACAAAAGCTTTGGAAAAGTTTATAATGTCTGACACCATTCATGGGAATGCTTTGGATTGCCTACAGGCCCAGCTAAAAAATCTGGGGCAAAACACCACAGATTCTGCACCCTCCTTTTTATGATGGACATTTTAATGGCAGTTTAAAGAATCTTTAAAAATAAAAAGGTATTATAATAATGTGTTAAGTGCTGTCAAGTCACTTCCAATTTATGGCAACCCTATGAATCAATGTCCTATTGTTAACAGCCTTGCTCCGGTCTTGCAGACTGAGAGCCATGGCTTCCTTCTTTCCATCTCATGTTGGGTCTTCCTCTTTTCCTGCTGCCTTCATCTTTTGCTAGCATTATTGTCTTCCCCAGTAGCTCCTGTCTTCTCGTAATGTGACCAAAGTACAATTAACCTTCCAAAAGCTTAAATTACAGTATTAATCCTTTTTTATATATACTTTGGCTGTATTAAGAACAGATTGGAACGGCCCCTACTGAATTTAACGCGTTAAGCGATTTTTTTAAATGACTAAAACTGATAAAGTGCTAGAGTCCAGTAGCACCTTGAAGACTAGCAAAAATATTTTCTGGCAGGGTATGAGCTTTCGTGAGCCACAGCTCGCTTCTTCAGAAAATATTTTGGTTAGTCTTTAAGGCGCTACTGGACTCTTGCTCTTTTCTACTACTGCAGACAGACTAACAGAGCTGTGGCTCACGAAAGCTCATACCTTACCAGAAAATATTTTGGTTAGTCTTTAAGGCGCTACTGGACTCTTGCTCTTCTCTACTACTGCAGACAGACTAACACGGCTGCCCACTGTGAATTAAAACGGATAAAGGCCACGGGGTTTCTTGATGAAACAACATCAGATCCTTCTATTTGGATAAGGCTGAAGAAGCTATTACCTTCTCTCGGGCTAAAATAACACGGAAGCGATCTGCAGATGCGAAACACGCTCTGCCCTTGCTTTATCGTCACCCGTTTTGCATCCACAGCCAGACCTGTCGGTTGCACCAACCCAAGCGGGATGTCCGTCTCGCGCGCGCCGCGTGGCTCACGGGCAGCCCAGCTCCAGCGCCCACGTGTCCCCCCCTGCGCCGCGTTCCGCCACCAGCCTTGACTCTAGGGGAAGGAGGGGGGGGGACGCTTACTCAGCTCAGCGCTCCCCCCATCCGCCGCCCCTCTCGCAAGCGCAGGATCTGACGTCACAGGCGGCGCCTCTAGGAGACGCAGACCATAGAGACGACCCCGAAGCGCAAAAATAAAAAAGGCGGATGTTTCAAGTCCTCTCAAGGGCTTGCTGGTTCGGGGCTTGCGAACCCACCGTCGACTCCTCTAGCTACGGAGGTAAATGCTTTCAGCGACGGTGGCGAGCTCTGCTCTATTTTCTTTAAAAAAATATTTTTTTAAAATTATCACCATAATTTGCGCCGTTCAATAACATTGTTCTATGAGGTAAACATTATTTTCCTTAACCAAATAACGAATTAACGCTAGCATCTCACTGACTTCCCCTCCTCTTATCTATTCGATAACTTAAATTGTCCCCTTTGCATTTACATTCTAATTCCTTATAATATATTTCTTACATCAGTCTAATTACAGTTCTTTTAATCTAAATCAATTCCCTTAATCGTATTTCTACTGCTCTCGTTTGAATTAGAACCTTGAAGCCTCCCCCCGCTTTGAAGCGCGGCTCTGGTTTCTGAGGGAGGCCTCCGTGGAGGAGAGAAAGAGGCCGACGCTCGTTTTGTCCCCTCACCTTTTCACCTTTTCGTCCCCTCAGTCAGGCACCCAGGCGGCGCGGCGGCGGTGGGCTCCGTGAGCTGCCTCCTGCCGCCTCTTACCCCGCAGTTCTGTTGCCTTGCTAGGGTTGCCAGCTCTTCAGCGGGGCCCCTGCAGCTGTGCCTTCAAGTGGCAGCCGGGTCGAACAGTGGAAACGGTGGGCTTCGCTCTCTGAGGCCTGCCTTTCACGTCTTGTGTTCAAAACCCAGCCGTGGAGGAGGGCTGAAAAGTTGGCCGCCCTGGTCCTCATTGGGGAGGCGTTGTGGCCAACTCCCGCGCGTTGGGAGCCTTGCGTGTGTGAACCCGTGCTTATTCGGAAGCAATTCAAGTTTGCGTCGTAGTCAATTATCTTGACTCTCGATGTGTTTGTCAACTAAAAAAAAAGCATAAAGACGCCTTGGTTCTCGTAGGTTATCCGGGCTGTGTAACCGTGGTCTTGGTATTTTCTTTCCTACATTTTCTTACACAGCCCGGATAACCTACGAGAACCAATGAACTCTGACCGTGAAAGCCTTCGACAATATTATAAAGACGCATGCTTGCCCTTTCACATTTTTTCCTTATTCCGCTGAGATAAAAGTGTAGCTATAACAAAAGGGTCAACTCAGAAATGATTTATTATTAGCATATTAAGTTTCTGATCGGAATGAGCCTACAGTGGATGGCATAATGAATAAGCATTTTTTTCTGATGTTTGTGTTATGAGCCTTTATTTAGCTTTTATGACATTAAAAATCTTAATAAATTGAAGCATTTTTAAAGTAAATGTATGCACGTTTTAGGGGGAGGAAGTGTGACTTATTTTAGAATAAATATATTTAGGATTCAGCTACAAGATAAGTATCTTACCTGGGAATAAACATGCTTACCTGAATGTTCACATCAGTCCATAGTTGTTTTTAAAAGAAGGTTTTGTGTGTTTTCCCAGGGATTTTTAGCTTAAATTGCAGTTCCCTCATTGCATCCATGCTGTTCCTAAGAGTTCAGCTACAAGATAAGTATACTTACCTGGGAATAAACATGCTTACCTGAATGTTCACATCAGTCCATAGTTGTTTTTAAAAGAAGGTTTTGTGTGTTTTCCCAGGGATTTTTAGCTTAAATTGCAGTTCCCTCATTGCATCCATGCTGTTCCTAAGAGTTCCCTGACCCCCAGAACCAAATGTTTGCTTGGTCCAGGGGACTGCAGAAGGCATGGGGAGGTGGGAAAGATCTGTTCAAAGAATCTGGCTCTGCTTGTGGTTTTTTAATGCCCTTTATGTGTCAGTGGTGAGGGAAGAGCAGTTTCTGTGAACAATTGCATTCATGAATAATGGCATGCAGTGCACCAGTGATAGGAGTCCACTAATTTGTGGAAAAGGCTATGCTGAATCCTTGGGGCCAGGAGCCTACACTTCTGTATGTCTCCATACCTAAATGCAAACTCATAAAAGCGCTTACACTGAAGACCTTGCAAGAATCCATTAATGAGTTGTTTGAGAGACTTTATAAAATTATAATTGTCTTGAATTGGCACCCCTCTTATCTGCATCGGAGTCTATTTTTGTTCTTTGTGTTATTACCTAATGTTTTAGGGCTACTTTTCTGATACGTGAGTTAGTTCTTAGGTTGCAGACTTCTTAGGTTGCACACATCTATGAGATAATGTGTGAAGGCTGTATGAATATCTGTGTACATACTGCAAGCCTTCATGTATATCCACTGATGAGTTTTTAACCACCTTGAATCCACACTCATGTGTCCTGTGGGCTCAGTCAAATAAATAAAACTAACAGATGGAGCTTTTTCACTTTTTTCCTTTTATCTTTTATTTTAAAATGCTGGCTATTGTGCATCTTGTACTGCTTTGATAGTACACATACAAAATTACTGCATTCTATATCCTTTGAAAGTAAGGGGCTTAGCTTGACATAACTTTGCATAGGGTTGTTCTGTAAGTATCTTTGTATAATGTTGCTTAATGTAGACTGGCTATTGATTTACTAGGTAGGCTTGTATGTTATTAAGCAAGGTCAGTTGGTTAATTTTGGTCCTTAAACTGCAGTTTGTGAGAGCAGGATTGCAACATGGAAGGAGTTACTATATCTTTGGGGACCTGACAGAATGAATTTGCATAGGCTGTAGTCTGCACTGAGATCTAGTCAGAGGTCAAGTATGCTCTACCAAATGTCCTTTCTGCTGGGGTGATGAGAACATATATTTGGTATCTACAGCATGCTAATGAAATCAAAGTCAGCAGCTTTGCAAGAAAGACTGATTTAGGTCGTGTTGGTAGTGAATCTCAGTATCAAAATAATTTTTGGTAAAAACTGGGTTTTATTGGGAGCATGGGAGAAATAGCATGAACAATAAACAAGTAAAAATGTTGTAATAGCTATTGAACTTTTAAAAGAACAAGAATTTCAACCTGATGTTTTATGCTGCTGTTTTTCCCTGACTTATCAGAAATGAAAATCTTAGTAGATACTGTACAGGGAAAAATATATTTCTTTGGCTAATCTAAGTTTGAAAATGCTAGAAGGCAGCTTTCAGATCTTCTGTATCTTGGTTAGTGTTCAAGAAGTTAATGTTCAGATTTGAAAATTAATGAGAGAGTGCAATTTAGTCCAGGATAGATTTGTATTCTCAGATTTTAGCCATTGAGTGAGTTGAGCAATCCATGTGTAGGCCTGGTTTCAGGTAGACTTGATTTGCCCAGTTCCTCATTTACGGTGGGGCAAGGGTTATATCAGTTAGGTGTCCATACTTGTAGTCCTTTATGTGGAGAAACTGATCAAATGTTACTTTATATTGTGGGGAACGGTGTGCCTTGTCCCTTTAACATAGATGCCAATGCTCAACTGGATGAGTGTCTAATCCTGTGATTCCCAAACTTTTCAGGCCACTGTCCCCTTGGTTCCACAAACTCAACCCCAGCGCCCCCTACCCTACCCTACCCTACCCTATAAAAAGCATTATTCAAAATAGAGATAATAACTACCGGTATCTCACTAAAGAAGATAATAACAATAAAATTTCAAAACAATAACAATTGTGCATCTATTCAAAATGAAATTAAAACTTCTTAGTTGAAATTTATTCAACAAAGCTGATGAACTTGATCCAGTGGTACCAGCTCTTCAAAGTCTGGAAAAAAATTCTGATAGTTTCCACCAAATTTTCCAGCAAGGTGCAATAGCGTGATCTATTGTAAATTAGTGAACAACACAGGTGAAGGGGCCCACCTCTAGTGCCCCCCTGCTGCCCTCTTGCCTCTTAGTGCCCTCCTAGGTAATCTCACCGCCCCCCAGGGGGTGGTACTGGCCACTTTGGGAACCACTGGTCTAAACTGACCCTAGATTTGTCAGTTCTAACTAATGGTGGTGCACTGTCTGTGCTACCCAAGATCTGTCAGCCTGTGTGCACACAGCAAAAATTTTCCTACCCAACTACAGTTATGATTCTGCAAAAAGATATTTCATTAATATGGGTGCTTTAAATTTAACAATACTTTTAAAATGCAGTGTATGTTTATTCATTGGTTTTTGTCCAAATTATTAATCAGGCTATTAAGACACACACAGGAAACATAAGCACACATCAGAATCTCTTGCATTAACTAGATTTCCCCAAAAAATGTTCCAAAAATGGGTTTGAAGATTATCCACAGTAGTTCTGTCTTTGAAGGTTAGCACATCTGTGTTTGGATGGGCCCTCTATGTTCTGCCGGAGAAAGGGCAGGGCAAAAATGCGAAATAAATGAAACAGACTGCATGCAACCTGTTCTATGTATTTAAGCCCTTGCTACTGGTAATCTAAAATGATTAGAGGAGATCATATCACTGTATATTCTGTCTTCTTGGTCAGAAAACATAAGCACACTGAAGTAAAATGCTAGTAAAATCTGGCATTGTGAGTGGTAACTCTGGCTTATTTCCTTGAGTTTTATTTATTACCTGTCCAACATATGGCCTGTAAATTTATTGAGGTGACAACTATTTCCTTCATTCTTACTGTAAATTGTGTAATTCTTCACCTTTTCTTTCCCTTTCCCAATTGTCAGACACACATCACATGTTTTGCAGTCACCTGGAGAGGGATTGGACATGGTGATGAATTGCTGCAAGATAACCTTTGCTTTGTTTGATTTCTCAGCTGCCCAAAAGGATGTGATGTCAAAATGGAGGCTTTGCTAGAACGAATGCAAAGGCAAGGACAAGGCAGGTATGTGTATACTGCTTCTTGTTTTGTACATGGACTTCATGCACCAGCTGCTTTTTGTTCTTTGTTCTTCTCACTACACAGAAGGCAATCTTGCCTCCTGAAGTAGGGGGAGGGGAAGGGGAAGAGGCTGAATGGTACAGCATGTGTTTGGTATGCAAAAGGTCCCAGATTCAATCATTAGCATCTCTAGCTAAAATGATTAGATAGTAGGTGATGTGAAAGACATCCACCTGAGACTGCCAGTCTGAATAGACAGTACTGACCTTGATGGACCAGTGGTCTTTTTTCATATAAAGCAGCTTCATATGTGCATGTCTGTGTAATAGTGCAATGTGCTGCTTCCACATTTATTGTCCCTACAGCATTTTTTAAGTTAGCATTATGCACCCACTCTGATGGACATTGCCAGTCAGATGGAAAAATAAGGGCTGCAGTTTTAGGAGTGTTCATGGGAAGCTACTTTTGCTTACATAAATACAGTATGGTCTGCAACATAAAAAACGCCACTCTTTGTTAACCAACTTTGTTGCATTTGAGATGAAAGAGTACATCTACAGCATTGCATTATATTTCTACAATGTCTGAAAATGATGGCCAAGTTCTCAGTATTGGTGATCTCAGAACATGAATATGAATTATATAATCATACTTACGGGAAGGGTGAGCTGTTCAGTAGAGCATTGATTCTGCACTTGAGACACCTCATCTGCCCTGCTAGATAAGCTGATTGAGGTTATGGGTGTTTCATAGCATGGCTGGGATATGCCTCTGCGTATACTCAGGAGAATTGCCGTCAATTAAGGTTGACAAAACTTGGCTAAACAGGTTTGATTAAATATAAGAATGTAAGAAGCTGACTTCTTATATCTTAAAGAAAAAATGCCCTTTCTGAGCATATGGCTTTCTTTCAGGTCATCTGGCACAATAGAGTGAACTTTCAAACTGTGAAGTTGGGTTCTTTAAGAAGTATTTTCCACCGATAGAAGAGCTGTGAAGTAGCAAAAGTGTGTGGAGTCTCTGGGGAAAATGAGGAATTTCAATCTCTTAACCTATTGATTTCCATTTCTTTTCAGTGTCTTGTATTTGACAGGCAAATTAAAAGGGTAAAAATCAGCGAGAACTTCTCTCCTGGGCTCCATCTTGAAATTCTTAGTATTGTCTCTGGTCTACCAACTTACTGAATCCCAAAGAAGTTAGCTGAGCAAGTTTGACTGATTACTGTAAAAGAATGAAATCCCAGAATCTCTAAGGAGCGGATCCTTGATAGTAGATTGCAAATGTCTTTTGTCTCATTACTGTGTTGTCATCCCTACTGCTGTACTTAAGGACTTGTCAGCATCTATAGCATAAACCCCTGTTTGCAGTGCTAATAACTGGGCTTTACATTGTCTCTGGTGGATGGAAGTGGACATAAAAACTCTTTGTTAGAGAGCAAAGCTTAAATTTGAACATAACCTGCTCTGTTGTATGTGAAATATCAAGATTCCAGATAGTATTTATAGTTGTGTTCATGATCTTAGATTCTAATTAAGCTAATAATATCTTTATTTCTTTAAGCAAGCTTGTTTTCCTATGATGAGTGTCAAGTCCCTGGGGCCAGGGGCCACTTCATCGTTCTCCAGCCTGTCCAATAAAGGCAGACACCGGGGGAGGGAGGGAAACAATTATGGTTCTGGCTTGCTGGCAATAACAGAGTTCTGGGTTCAAATGCCAGATTACAGCCTGGAGTTCCACCTATCCCTTACTGATTCCCTCAGGATTCTGATTAATTTCCCAGGCCTTGGTAATTTCCTAGGTGTTTTTTTTTTTTTAAAAAACTGTAGCCTCTATCCACCACACCCTTATAGAGATGTGTTGGTGGAGCTACTGTGAGGCAACAGCCATGCATAAATGGCCATGTACAGCTCTTAAATCCAAGATGCATTTCTGCACCTAGAAGAGTACCTAGTCTTCACGAGGTGAGCATGCTGGGCTTTCATTGCTTCTCAACAGTTGCATGCCATCTGTTGTCCTTTTGGCAGGACGTGGTCAGCCTTCTCACCTTTCCTTCAAACCATTGTGACACATTTACCCCACAGACTGGGTAAAAAGGAGCTTATTGCCCTACCTGGCAGTGGGGAGAAAAAAGATCAGAAGGAGGTGGGGCAGAAACTGCACCAAAGCCTCAGAGGAAAACTGAAAGTTTCATTGAGAACGTAGTTCTCTCTAACCAGATAGCAAAAATTAAGGTACCTGTGCTGAGATAGCATAGGGTGCACCAACTTGCAGTTTTCTCTCAAGTATTGGGTACATTTGTAATTTTGCTTGTACGAAACTAAGGCATTTATAACTTTTAAATTCCATACATATGTCGAATATTGCAGTTTTATACACTAAATAAGTTATAAATGATTATGCATTTTATGTTTGTAAAGCAGTAAAATTAGTTCAGGTTTGATATAACACTAAGTATTGCACATATTTTAATTTCCCCACCAATTTTTGTTTTTTCCTGTGGCATGGGGGGTAGTTTTTTTCTGTGGCATCAAAATTTCTGAAATTTTTTCATCTCTACACCCTTACCACAGGGTTAGGCTTTGAGGTAGGTAGGCCCTAAGTGTGCAGTCTGCTGCTCTGCTGGCATAGAATGCCACTTTCCTGGTCCAGGGGAGGGTGTTTAGTCCTTTCTGACCTCCAAAGCCCCAGGCTTTGCCAGCTCTCAGTCTTCCTGCCATTCTCTGCTGCTTGTCTATTCCCTCCATTCCTCCTACTCTGACCTTTTATTCCCCTTTCTTCTGCCACGCTTGCTTCCTGGCTGTCTTGGGCTATGCTTGAGTAAGCCTATACTCCTAAGGAGGTCTAGGCAGCATTAACATCCAAGGAGGCTAATCCTGGCAGTCTTTTGCCATGATTATTATTATTTATTAAATTTCTACCCTGCTCTAGGCCGGGCTTAGAATGGCTCACATCCATCAAAATATACATATCATCTATAAAATCAAGTGCATTCAATAAAACTAGCATAAAATTTAAATCTTCAACTGCCGCTTTGTGCCAGTTTCACATACTGGTCCATAAGGAGCCTGGGGATGGCAATTAGGAACCCCCCCCTTAAATTCAGTCGATGAAACAGAAACAAAAAGGGGGGGAGGGAGGCCAGCTTTGATAACATACTGTTGCTGCTCTCAACCATAAGCCTGGTGGAACATCTCACAGGCCCTGTGGAATTGTAACAAATCCCGCAGGGCCCTAGTCTCACTAGAGAGAGAGTTCCACCAGGCCGGGGCCAGGGCAGAGAAAGCCCTGGCCCTAGAGGACAGCCAGATACTTGTTGGGCCAGGGACCCCCAATAAGTTGTTATTTGAAGGGCGTAATGCTCTCTTGGGGGCATGCCAGGAAAGACGGTCCCATTGAGATGATGGTCCCAGAGCGCCTTGGGGCTCAGCCCTGCTTTCCTGTCCTCCTGGTAACAAGAGTGCAGCCTCTCTTAGGGCTGTTCCTGGATTTCCCTGCTGCATGCCCCAACCCAGGATACTGTGGGAAGTGACAGTGGAATATTCAAAAGTATGCAACTTAGGTTTTTAAGTCCTACCTAAGTCAGCAGAAGACCTTTTGTCGACTGTGACAGTGTTTGATTTAGGCCAGTATTATATGTAGAATTATACTGGCTTGGGGTGTTCATTTAGATGTAAAATCCTGTATGTGCATTAGTGACCCAGGGCTGTTCCTGCGTATCATTGGATATTGTGCTATACAGTGGGGGGGGAAAGTATTTGATCCCCTGCTGAATTTGCCCGTTTGCCCTCTGACAAAGAAATGGCCAGTTTATAATTTTAATGGTAGGTTTATTGTAGCTGTGAGAGACAGAATAACAACAGGAAAACCCCCAGAAACCCAGAAGACAAAAGTCAGAGATTAATGTGCATTATAGTGAGTGAAATAAGTATTTGATCCCTTTGCAAAAGATGACTTGGTACTTGGTGGCAAAACCCTTGTTGGCAATTACAGAGGTCAGACAGTTTCTTGTAGGTGGCCACCAGGTTTGCACACATCTCAGGAGGTATTTTGTCCCACTCCTCTTTGCAGATCCTCTCCAAGTCAGTAAGATTTTGAGGCTGATGTGTAGCTACTCGAACCTTCAGCTTCCTCCACAGTTTTTCGATGTATTAAGGTCTGGAGACTGGCTAGGCCACTCCAGGACCTTAATGTGCTTCTTCTTGAGCCACTCCTTTGTTGCCTTGGCCGTGTGTTTTGGGTCATTGTCATGCTGGAATACTCATCCTCGACCCATTTTCAATGCCCTGGCTGAGGGAAGGAGGTGCTCACCCAAGATTTGACGAAACGTGGTCCCGTCCATCGTCCCTTCGATGCGGTGAAGGTGTCCTGTCCCCTTAGCAGAATAACACCCCCAAAGCATAATATGTCCCCCTCCATGTTTGACGGTGGGGATGGTGTTCTTGGGGTCGTAGGCAGCATTTATCCTCCTCCAAACACGGTGAGTTGAGTTGATGCCAAAGAGCTCGATTTTGGTCTCATCTGACCACAACACTTTTACCCAGTTCTCCTCTGGGTCATTCAGATGTGCATTGGCAAACGGCAGACGGGCCTGTACATGTGCTGTCTTGAGCAAGGGGACCTTGCGGGCTCTGCAAGATCTCAGTCCTTCACAGCGTAGTGTGTTACCAACTGTTTTCATGGTGACTATGGTCCCAGCTGCCCTGAGATCATTGACAAGTTCCCCCCGTGTAGTTCTGTGCTGCTTCATCACCGTTCTCATGATCATTGCAACTCCACGAGATGAGATCTTGCATGGAGCCCCATACCGAGGGAGGTTGACAGTTAGGGTTAAGGTTGTCACCTTCTCACCAAGCTGCTTGGCAATAGTCTTGTAGCCCAGTCCAGCCTTGTGCAGGTCTACAATCTTGTCCCTGACATCCTTGGACATCTCTTTGGTCTTGGTCATGGTGGCTAGTTTGGAATCTGATGGATTGATTGCTTCTGTCGACAGCAGAACCCTAACCCTAACCTGACTGGTTGATAGGGGATCAAATACTTATTTCACTCATTATAATGCACATCAATCTCTGACTTTTGTCTTCTGGGTTTCTGGGATTTTTCCTGTTGTTATTCTGTCTCTCACAGCTACAATAAACCTACCATTAAAATTATGGACTGGCCATTTCTTTGTCAGAGGGCAAACGGGCAAATTTAGCAGGGGATCAAATACTTCCCCCCCCCCACTGTTGTTAGACTGGATTGGTTTGTCCACATTGGTTTGTCCACACAGTCATAAATGATTACTGCAGTGCAAAATTAATACAATATCTAATGATGTGTGGGTGTATTCCTGGATGGAAACAAAAATTATGATGGGCCACTGAGGACTTGCTAGTAGGGGCTGTGCACTCTGCCCTGATACTCGTCATCCCAAAATTATTGCACTTCTCTTTTATGATTGGGAAGGGAGAGACAAGAAATATAGTTTTATTCTAAAGTTTAGTATGTGTTTTGCTTCCCCAGAGCAGGGGTCTTATAAAAGGATGCTGAAAGTCTCATAAGCCTGCATGGGCTACCTTTCTTGCTTTTGACAAGTGAACTCCCCCTCCTGTGCATCTTTGTTTTAATGTTATTATATTTTTAGAAATTTAAACAGGTTTTCTTTAACTGTGGAGAGGCTTGCATCATGATCCAATGTATTGTGCAGCTCACTGGAATTTTGCTTCCCTAACACCGCTGAAGTTTAAGGGATCACCAAATCTTCTAATCAAAGTCTGTCAAATTTTGATAAAGCCTTCTAGCTCATTATATATGTCTGTGACATAAGAACATAAGAAAGGCCCTGCTGGATCAGACCAAGGCCCATCAAGTCCATTAGTCTGTTCACACAGTGGCCAACCAGGTGCCTCTAGGAAGCCACTAACAAGAAGAGTGCAGCAGCACCATCCTGCCTGTGTTCCACCTGCCTGTGACCCTAGCTTCTGATCAAGTTCCCTCTGTTCTGATCTTGTGTGTTGTGGACAATCTATACACCCAAATTATACCACACCACCGATTACATACTGTCTTTGAATGACCTTATAGCTTTTGATTGACAAAAATGTATCTCTTGCCATTGAAATCCTGGGAATTACAGGGAGTAATCATGGTATGTATGACAAAGGCAAAGAAAGCTTTGCGTACTTGGTATCTCTATACTGATTTCTGCTGTATGGTCATAACAAGCTATTGTCTTGTCGACAGTGGCTTCCTGACTTCATGTGAGGCTGAACTACAGGAGCTGATGAAGCAGATAGACATTATGGTGGCTCATAAGAGAACTGAATGGGAAAGCCAAATACAGGCACTTGAGTCCTGCTTGGGCGTCCGAGAGCAGGAGCTGTCCTCTCTTCAGAATGTGTTGGATGCAAAGCACAAAGAGGTATTTTCTGTGGCTGTATTTTTCTTCACTTGTTTCAACTATATTTTCCTTTCTAAAATGACACTATAGTAATTAACCATGTATACAATTGTATCCTAAACTGCTATATCAGCATTTGACAATTGCTGAATCAAACTTCCTTGTTTGAATGGAGAATTTCTAAATAAGGACACTTATTTAAATAAAGTCCAATATGTCCTCTAGTAGTTTTTGCAAATTATATGTAAATAATATAGTTAAAAATGGAATGCTGCCTCTCCAGAACCTGCTCAATGCAGCTTGCAACTAAACAATAAAACAATTCCAACAAGTAAATAAAAACAAGCCAATATAAACAGGGTAATGGAAACAAAAAAATAGCAATCTAAAATTATATTGATAAAATGGTCTTCTGGCTTGGAGCAGATCATAAAACAGCTGTAAAAGATTGATCCCCTTAGATCAGGGGTGTCAAACTCAATTGTTACGAGGGCAAGATAAATGTCACTTGGTCAGGCTGGGCCATGCCTCGCCAGCCCAGATCAAGAGTAGGAAGTAGCTGCCTCGTGGGCCAGGTAAGAGCTCTCAAGGGGCTGGATCTGGCCTGTGGGCCTTATGTTTGACACCCCTGCCTTCAATAAATGCTTGGGAAAAGAGAAGTGTTTTGTTCTGCTGCCGAAGGGGAATTAAAAGTAGATGTCAGGTAAGCCTCCCAACCTAATGTCATGGGAGGCATTCCAAGTATGAGTCACCACCACTGAAAAAGGCCTGTCTTTGGTTGCCACCTGTCTCACCTGGGCAGGTGGGAGCACAATGAGCAGGGCTTGAGATGATGGTCTTAATAGGTGAGCTGGATAATATGAGATGAGGCTGTCCTTCAAATACCCCTGCCCTGAAGCCATTTAGGTCCTGAAAGGTAAGAACCAGTACGTGAAGTTGTGCCAGGAAACAGTTGGGCAGCTAGTATTGATGTTTCAACTGAGATATGATAAAGTACCTGTATCTAGCCCTGACAATAACCTGACTGCCACGCTCTGGACTAGTTGAAGCTTCCAAACAATCTTCAAAGGCAGCCCCATGTAGACTGTGTTACAGTAATTTAACCTGGTTTTGATTAGAGCATGGGTTACCATGGCCACATCATAAAAGATGCTGTGTGCCACAGAGGAGACCTGAGCCTCTTACCATAGGTGAGGATCCAGCTGTACCCTAAACTATGAACCTGCTCCCACTTCTTCTCTCCCCCCTCGGCAATTCCCTGTGGACTTCCAGTGTGTGTTCGCCAAACAGGTAGCAGTGGCTTTGTGGTGATGTTTTATATAAATAGTATTTTATATAAAATCCCCATAGTTGGACTGGGCAATTACATTTTTTGGTTCTAACAAAGAATTTTGACCCTGGTGACATTAGCTAATCTCTGAGAATTAATTTTGTTTTCCTGTCCCCTTTTGACCAAGGTACCTGCTGTTTTTTAAAATGTAAGGAAAGCCTCAAAACACATTCTGCAACTGTGGGGCTGTATCCCTCTCAGCTAATCAACCCAATGAGTATTTCAGCAATTCTTTTTCTTTATTGAGCTGAAGGCAAAGGATCATTGTGGGAAAATCCTACCACATTTTTATTTCACTCTTCTTCCAAGAAGCTCAGGGCAGCATACATTTCACTTTATCCTCACAACAACCATATGAGGTAGGTTAGACTGAGAATGTGTGATTGATCCAAGGTTACTCAGCAGTCTTCATGGTGCAATGGGGATTTGAACCTAAGTCTCTGTAGGCTTAAAATTTGGGTTAACTTTTAGGGAAAATAATGTGGGGATGTTCCTGTTTTATATAGGCCAGACATTATGACCTTTTCATCTTCAGCATCTGTGTCTCTATGATTTTTTCATTACCTAGTAAGTTTTCCAGACTTTTTTCACCTTTGTACTAATATGATCTGATCCCCTGTTTTAGATTCAGAGATTGTGCCTAAAAGTGGAAGAGATGGAACAGCTCAATCAAGCTATTACTATGGAGTATGAACAACATTTAAAGAAAGTTCAGGAGGAGGTGAGTCTCAAAAATATAACTTTATTTTGTGATATTGAGTCCTTCATGGGCTATCATGCAATTATTTAACATTTCATGTCTATAAAACGTCTTTTTAGGACAACATGCACTAATGGCAGTACTAAAACAATAACTTGGTAGAGACAAAATAACACACATTTGCAACATTCATAAGTTTTTCCTAAAACTCTTTAACTTTCCCCAAAGGTAATATAGAACTTCATTTTGTTATATAAATCCATTTGCATGTTTAAGAATAGCTATTATTTTTATTTACAGTGGGCAGCTAACATTGCCACTAGCATCTGATGTAGTTAATAGCCTACAGAAGCTCAAGCTCTGTGAGTAAGAAAAAAAAGTCATCAGGTGCAACTGAATGTTCCTGCTATTTTCTATAAATAAATGTATTTTCTATATGTGAATCATTTTTAGAGAGTTACAAATGTTTTGAGGTCATTGTATGGCAACAGATACAGGGAAATGTAAAATACCATTCCTTTACCACCTAAGCAATGTTGAGACTGAAGCCATCTTGGTGAGGGGCATGGGGATATATTTTTGCCAAAAGGCTACATTGAAGTATTTCATAAAAAATGATTCTGAGACAAAAGTTCTTCTAAACTTGAAGCTGAGCATCAAACTTACCTAACTTGGTGTGTGCAGTGGGAAGATTAGAGACTATGGGCAGCCTTCAGTTCTCCAAAGATGAATAACTTTAGGTATTTCTGATGCAGGAAATCAAAAGTGAATAGTTCTTTCCACTTAGGTTGGGTATTTGTTTCTCTGAAGAGGATATGTGCTCCCGGATTTGTTCCTTCTTCTACTACGTTAATGGAACAGAGGCAAAGGACTTCACTGCATAGAACGCTTGGTTGGTTCAGCTTAGATTTGAAATGTTAAATATCCAATTCAGATATAAAAGACAAATTGTTCCTGTATTAGGAATTCATGAAAAAGAAGTGTTCTCTAAACACTTTAATAATTTGCTTTCGGCCAAGCTACATATGGATCAGAAGATCCATGATTAGATCTCCCAGTATTTCTGTTTTCACTTAAAAACAGCCATGGGGAGCTCTGAATTGAATACAGAAAGCAATACTGTACCAAGGCTGTTAACCCTTTCTCAACTGGATCCCCTCTGGCATAACGAGAAGCAGCCTAGTGAGATAAGCATCTGTGCAAGTTTAGCAGCAGGGCAAGGAAACCAGGCGCTAGGTCCTTATTCAGTACAGGAGAAGCACAGGGCATAGAACGTAGGGCACATTGCTTTTCATGTCCAGGGTAAACACACCAAAAATAAATAAAATACCAGTTATGAAGGTAGAAAGCCAGCAGGGGTCAAGGGGCTATCCAGCAGGCTGCATGGAGTGCCAGATGTATTACTATCTGCTTGCTGGACAAAAGCCATGGCTGTGTGCTCAGTGCAAGAGGAGGCGGAGGAGGACGTGGGAGGGGGAGAGACGGACGGGGAGAGAGAGAGAGAGAGACATGGGTGGGGCAGAAGGAGCTGCCATTGTTGTTGTCGGGCCCGGGCAGTCTCCTGGCAGGGAGTTGACCCGGGCACTGAAAACGCACCAGCGAACTCCCGGAAGTGTCGTGCACTCCCCATTAAAAGTCGCAATAAGCCAGGACCTGGATAACCCAGAAATGTAGCGATAGGAGGTGGGTTGAGCACGTGCGTGGGAGAAGGATGTGCGTTTCAACTTCTTGGATTCGCCACATTCCTGAGAGAACAGAGGCAAAACAGCCATGTGTAATCTACCACTATTTCCTATAAGAATTTGGGTGCTGAGATTTTCTGCAGCTGGTGTGACAGAATTTCATGTTCAGCCTTCACTTTTTGTCCTCTTCTCTCCTCACTTGTCAATTGCTTGGGGTTAAATGCCCTAAGAGAATCCTATGCATTAACCTTTTGTCTCTGGAGAATTGGTTCGAGTCCTGCTTACTCTAGGCCATAGATAAAATTAGTGTTGTGGTCTTGCCTTCGCAAGCAGAAGATATCTATCCACATTTTTTAGAAGTCACTTCATTCCAACATAAGTAATTGCGTTTGTTTCAGGAGGGGTCCCTGTGGGGATAGTAAGGATGCTGTCAAGCATGGCTGAGGTGCAGCGGCAGATAATTGCAAAGACTGACGGTTGGAATGGCAGCATTTCAAGGCTGAAGAACGTCAGCAATTGAACAAACATTGTAGCAGAGAGTGCTCTCCTAGTAATGGCACTAGGAAGAGCTACTTGCAGTGCATTTCTGAGCAAGCTTACACCCTTCTAAGTCTGCTGACTTCAATGGATGCAGAATAACTCTGTTTAGGATTGCATTGCTTGGGTTTTCCTGCTTTAGTATGATTCCCTTTAAGAGTATGATAGTATTTGGAATATCCAGTTTAGAGTAGTTACACTAGTATTTATAACAAGATTTGATTGCAGGTAAAATGTGTATATCATGGATTTGTCTTCCTCTCCTGCATCCCCCTCAAAGCCCAGAAAGAATGTGACCCTTGATGGGTGCTGGATCCGAGTCCCCCAACCTCACAGTAAAAATAAATGCAAATTGAATGCTAGAGATTATTAAGAAAGGAGCTGAAAATGAAAAAGGTCAATACTGTAATTACTTTTCGTAAGTCTGTGGTAGAGGTGCATTTGAAATGCGATGTGCTGTTCTGGCCATCCTGTCTCAGAAAGGACCTAGAGGATGAGAAAAGGTGCACAAAAGAGGGCCTGAACTGGCTAAAGCCCTTGGGAACTTTTTAGTTAAGAAAAAAATAGTAACATAACAGAGCCTTATGAAAGTATGCATGATATGGAGGAGAGGGATAGAGAATGTTTCCTTCCCCTCTTTCTTATAACAGTAGAACTTGAGGTCACACAAAGAAATTTATGGCAGCAGATTCAGGTTGGAGAAAAGAAGCATAACTTTGCACAATATATAGTTAATGTTTGAAATCTATTGCCACAGTATGTGTCAGTGGTTGCAAAAGGGAAGTTGACAAATCAATGGAGGAAGGGTCTCTTAAGGGTAATTAGGGTAAGTAGATCTTCCACGTTCTGAAGCAGTATTTTTTTTTATGGAGAGGTAGTTAATCTGTATTGTTATGCAAATAATTTCTATAGTAATAGTTACAAGTCCCGTAAGATCATTTGTGAAATGACAGCTCCTGAATGCAACTAAACAGGTTATATGGAAATAAATGTTTCTGCTGTTGCTGACTAGAGGTTTTGTCCCCACCTGTAGTCAACCAATTTTATGTAACTGGTCAAGGAAATTTGCATCAATTATGGCGTGAACACTTCTGTGTGCTATTCACTTGCAAGCTTTTGATATTTGGATTATTTAAAATATTTCTATCCTGCCTTCTCCTCAGACTCAGTTCTGGGTTTTGGTTCTCAGTAAACTAATATCACTCTACTTCAGAACTACTTCGTAATCTCCAAAATTCCCTGTTTTCCTTGCAGCTCCTCAGGCTGAAAAGAAGTTATGAGAAACTGCAGAAGAAACAGCTGAAAGAAGCTAGACAAACTACCAGATGTCATGGGGAGGACTTTGAGAAGTCTGAAGTAAACATTCTGACCAAGAAATTAGAGGTGGGAGAATAAAATGTAACTATGAGCTGTATTGTGTAAACTTAACTAACTGTTTGGCAGTATTGAGAAATCTGTGCATTTAGGAATCTAAAACATTTTATCAGTACTAATGGTAGCCTAGTTTCAAAAGCTTCCTTTACAGTTTGCTAAAGCAGCTGCTAGACAGCAAGTCTCCATTTCAGTATTTTTTTTTAAATTAAGTGCTTCCTGAACAAAGTTGTGGAGCAACCCATTCCTAAGGCCCAGGATACCAGCACATACACGAGCAGTAGCTAGTTGGTATCCTATGCTCAATTGGAAGAGAAAATAAATGGCAAAAAGATCCATCCTCAAAGAGCTGACAGCATAGCAACAGCAGTGGAGTCCATAGTGAGGCCACCAACACCAAGCAACTACGGAGCATCATGCTGAGAATATCCCCACGTGAGCCATATATGGAAGGAACCAACCAATGAATGGTAGCATGTCTCTGTGATGTCATCCTGACCCACCCATCCGCAGAACGAGTGAAAGAAAAAGGCAACACAGCACATTCCACTGTATGGAGAACTGTGATATGCAAGTTAGAATCCTATGCCTACCTGGGAGCTCCACTGTGGAGTGTGGTGAAAGAATTCCTTGAAGAGCAGCATTTTGCAATGCAAGGAGGGTGCAGACATTAGTAGAAGCGAAAAAGAAAACACAGCTGCACTGGCACAAGCTTAGCATGCCTGAGGGAGGTCCCTGGTTCAAACCCAGCATGGGGCTAGTTACAGTACATCCATGGAAGGAGTCCCGGGCACAGCTGAGGCTTTGTACCATCAGATCCAGTCACCAGAGATGGATTGTTCAAACTGATTGGCAGCCTTAGACTCCAGTAAATTTGATCAGCACACTCCTATCTAGTGTTGCTCTGATGGATTCATGTAATTAATTGCCACTGCCTGCTGCTGTTCATCTCAGTAACTCCTGTTCTCCATCTCCCCTACTGTCGTGTAGCTTGCATGGTTTTTCACACACTGACACTGATCAGGGGGATTGTGAACATAGAGGAACTTGCCCCTCCCCTTGTTACTGTACAACTGTGTAGATACTGGAGGACCTCCACATCTCCCTCCCAGCATGAGCCCCGTGTTGAAGAACCCAGCCTATCAAACTGTATTAGAATGATAGCAGCAAAATAATCCAAACATTTATTGAATAGCACAGTAATAAGTGTTCTGAAAGCAAGTCAAGTGAATGGGGTTGCCAGTGTCCTAGGTCTGCTGAGACTCCTGAGCCTTTGCATGGGCAGACTGCATCATTACAGATAAGTCATATCACTGCATGTCTGTGAGGGGCCGCTGTGCTAGTCAAACATCTGTCTGTTAAGCATCTGGTAAAGGAGCAGGTGCCAAGCTCAAACAATAAATAGAGTGGCAACCCCTCGGCCGAGTTGCTAGATGCACACTGGCCACTGCAGCTGTTGGCCCTGTTGTAGACTTAGCAAATTGTTGGTACTGCACTGTCCATCTTAGCCTCTTCCTCTGCTGGAGTGCTGCTTGCAAAGAATCAAAAGAAATACAAGGGCAGTGAAGAGTATTAAGTAATGTACAGCAGTAGCGACAGACAGCATATGATTAGTCTACATATTGTGTGACCTATGGATTTGAGATAGGTGTATCACCTATATTGTACCTCTCCATTTCTCCATTGGTGAGTATAAAAGACACCTGTTGGGGAGACAGTGTAGTTGTTGGAGCAATACTTATCCATCCCTTGTTGAGGAAGAAATGGTTGGTGAGACAATATGCAGAAGGTCCATGTTGGGACAGGGGACACTTGGAGACACTCACAGCTGTCAGTGTTCAAAACGGGATCACCTTCCTTGCTTACCTCCATGGGTGAATTGTCCTTGCTTCCCTGGATGGAAGAGTGTAGGATGCTGGTTGTGTTTGTACCCTGAGGTGAATGACCTATAAAAGTTTTGAGGGGGCAAATATTAGCAATATGTTCTTCCTATGATGGTTATCAGCCTTGACTGTTCAGTGGTTAGAAAGGCATTTTTGCACAAAGTTCCCACATGTGCTTGGCATAAGGTCACAGCAGTATAGACCCATGGCCCATCATGTGAGACATGGGTATCCTAGCAGAGATTATGAAGTGCTTACATGTACTGTGATCAGCTACAGTCTTATTATCTAGAGCTGCAGCTTGACTATATATATATGTGCTGGAGGAAGGGGTCATTCCTACTGAATTAAACAAACGTGCATATAGTTATGCCAGCAGGGGCTGTAAAACAGAGCTATTCCACCAGGCCTATAACTGAGGGCAGCCGCAAGTTGGCCATCATTTCTGGCCTCCCCAGCTCTCCCCCCACAACGATCATCGGTGGGGGTTCATCTCCTTGTCCGGCCCACAGTGGCTACTGTGTTCTTACTTTAATGCCATCTTGTTTTATAGTTGTTATAATTGTTGGATTTTAATTGCTGTTTTACGATTTTATGTGTTTTTAAAGGTTGTTACCTGCCCTGAGCCCAGTTGGACTGGGAATGAGGGCAAGCTATAATTATGAAAAATAAATAACTAAAATAAATAAAAATAAATAATGTATATTTGTGTATCTTGCCTGATGGGAGCGAAGGCGGTATGGCATAGCCCAATCTCAGAAGCTAAGAAGGGTCAGTACTTGGAAGAGAGACCACCAATGAAGACTCTGCAGAGGAAGGCAATGGCAAAGCACCTCTGAGAGCCAGCATGGTGTAGCGGTTAAGAACAGTGGTTTAGAGCGGTGGACTCTGATCTGGAGAACCGGGTTTGATTCCCCGCTCCTCCACATCAGTGGTGGATGCTAATCTGGTGAACTGGATTTGTTTCTCCACTCCTCCACATGAAGCCTGCTGGGTGACCTTGGGCTAGTCACATTCTCTCAGCCTCACTTACCTCACAGGGTGTCTGTTGTGGGGAGGGGAAGGGAAGGTGATTGTAAGCCGGTTTGATTCTTCCTTAAGTGGTAGAGAAAGTCGGCATATAAAAACCAACTCTCCTTCTCGCTTACCTTGGAAGCCCCTTCCTGGAGTCCCCATGAGTTGGCTGCAACTTGACGGCACTTTACATGCACACATCCTGCCTGATAGTTCCTATGTGAAAGCAGTTTTACAGAAGTAGTCTGGGATGCTATTCTGATTTCAAGATACTTGAAATTCAAAAAAACCACTTCCTAGGCAGTTTGTGATTAATGGAACCCTTGTTGTAAGGCAAGGTAGACTACACATGTTTTTTTTTCTCTACACTGACATTAGTAAAAGTGATTGGTGCTTTTGATCGCTTATTTTTATCTTGTCAAGACTCATTTTGAAAGGCTTGTTAAAATAAGGTATAGATTGTTTATGAACGCTGCTTAAAAGTGTGTTAATTTTGTTGGTAATTAACTGGCTTTATTAATGAACTTCTTCTTCCAGAATATATAACAAGTTCCAAACAGCTTTTAAAACATTTGCCAAATAACCAGTGTATTAATGCACCATTTAGAAGCGTGAGAGAGAGAAAAGAAAAAAAACTGGTAAAAGTGTCAGCAGGAGAATTTGCATAGAGCATCCTGCACTAAGGGTATCACTGTGTTAAAGCACTTGTTCTAATTTCATTAGCATTTCATCACTTGTGCTGTTACTGAGCTTTGTTTCCGGTCAACACTTGCAGCATAGGATCCAGTGGTTTTAAAACACTGAATTTGCACAAAACCCTATCTCCCTACTCATAAGAATAACTTTGTACGAAAAAGGTATGAGAAGGTAGGCTCTGGTAATGAAGGAGGAGAGATAGGAAAATGACTGGGTGTGGGTTATTGTGATTCATCTTCGTTCTTCTGTGCAGTCCCACATTGGGGACTGCGCTCGTGCAGGCCTGCCTCGGGATGTGTGCCTGCACAGAAGACCCTCGATGAACATCAGTTACAGGTAAGTGCAACTTTGTTTTCCTTATGTGTACGTGCAGCGCAGTAGTAAATGGGGTGGTAGAATGCTGAGATCATGAAGTGGACTGCATGACTTCAGATTTCAGGAGAGGGATGATATTTTTAAAGTTTACCTACACCAGTAATACCCTGTAAATAGAACACTAGCACAACATGCAAAATGTAAGGCTAGACCCTCTCTTGCTGATATCAGTATATCTATATCCAAAGTGCACATAGAGGATATGATTGATAGATCTTCTAAATGAAGTGAGGGACAGACCAAGGGGACTTCTCTGCAGGCCCAAAGGCAGTCCCAGGGGTGCAGAAAAACCTGAAATCTAAAATAATAAAAATAAAATTAGGGGGATTAAAAGTCCTTAAAATAACAAAAACAAAAAAACAAAAAACCCAACCCTTTAGCTTTAAGAAAAGAATGCCCACAGAACTCTCAGTGGCTGTTGGGTGTTGCAAGGAAACCACGACAATATTGCGAAGTCTTTCTCTAACGCAAAGCGATGGGGGGAAGGGGAAGCAGGAATGACCTGGGTGTCTGAAACAACTCTGGAAAAGCCCCTCCCCTCCACTGACATGCCGTCTGATGGAGGAGGATTTGCCAAGGACAGGCCCAGCGGCGACTACTGGAAACTCACTATCCCCACAACTCTGCCTGGCCCAGCAGTGGCAGCCAGCACATAACTCAGCCCAGTCTGTCCCGGCACACTGCTGGCCACCATGCAGCTGGGTCAGATTTTCCTGGGGAGAGGTTGTCAGGGATAAGGAAGGAGAGAAAGCTGAGGAGATGGGGGCAGGTAAAAGTAGCTTGGCTGTTTGGTGGGAAGGAAAGAAGGAAGCAGGTTGGGCCCAGTGCTTTAGGCCACTGTGCCCCAGGTGTGGTCTGGCTATGGAGACCACCACACACTTTGACCAGACTTTTCCCAGGGAGAGGCTGTCAGGGGTAGGGAAGGAGGAAAAGCTGAAGACGAGGGAAGGTAATTGTAGGTTGGCTTGAAGTTGGCAAGAAAAAAGGAAGCAGGAAAAGAGGAAAGGCTACAGTGGATACCTGGGAAGGCAAAGAGGAAATAGTGGCAGTGAGGGAAGCAGGGGATAATGAGATGCCCCCTTCAAGTCCGTGTGGGTTCCCCATTTGTGCTATTTTATTAGCAAGGAGTTGCCTTTCTACCATGACAAATTCAGATGTGTTTCTTTGGTAATATCACTAGTGTGTGTGGCTTCTTGATCCATTATTATTGCTTGATATTCTACTCTGTGCTCTCAAGCTATGTGTGTTCTACGTAGCAGCCTCTTTAGAAAATGGAACTTTAATTTCTTGGCAGCAAATCTATCAGGGCAGTCCTGAGTCTGTTAAGTGTTCAGCATCCATACAAGCAACAATTGACATCAGGATTTTAACCCTGGGGGGTGGGAACCAATATAAAAAGCACAGTGGTTCTTCTGAATGTTTGCATCAAATGGCTGGCTAAATGGGATTCCTGCTGTGGGTAAAAGTATGTAAGTTTACAAAGAAAGGGAGAGGACAAGAAAATAACATATACCACCCCTACATGGACAGTAAATTGCAATTGTTTTTACAGGAGTTCCGCCAAAAATCTCTAGATTGGGAGAAACAGCGTTTGCACTACCAGCAGCATGTGGCTTCCCTGGAAACACAGAGGAAGGCTTTGGCTGAGCAGTCCGAGCTCATTCAGGTAGAGTTAATGGATGATGAGTTGTTTGCCTTGGAAGGCAGGAGAAAGGATTTATGGCAATCCCCTGAGCCTCAGCCCAGTTCAGGTTACCATTGAAAGGACCTTGACTCTCGTAATGGAATAACCCTGTCTTGTCCAATATGTACTCATTGCTGGGAAATCATATGAAATCTGTTCAGTGGTTGGAAGGCAAATGCTCCCCTCTTGTCAAGTGGTAACAGGGGAGAGGCCATCAAAAGACTTTGCAGGGGGGCAATTACATAGAGTGAAATTTTTAAAATACTTATTTTGTTCAAAGCTGCATGTCTTCAGATACCATACTACAAAGTGTGCATGAGAAGTTTAAATAATATGTCCTTCTTTATTTTTTTAAGTGCATTTCCTTCAAAATGTTCCTGTGGCAAGATAACCAAAGGGGTGTAAATTCTTTGTTCTGCTGTTTGTGTCTCATGAAATAAGACCACAAAGCCTCTGCTGTTTCTGAAAAATTAATCTGTTTATTGAGGTTAGTTCTGCCGTAGCTTAGTTTAGTTTAACCGACCAGGTGCCAGCTGTGAAGAAGCTTGCTCTGACACAATCACAGCAGACACTGATAAGAAGCTCTTGCTGGGAGCTTTGCACTTAATGGACTCCAGAGTTGCTATTGAATCGAGGTTCTGCCTGGCAGAAGATGGCAGTGATGGAATTGAAGTTGACACTGATGGTAGCTTTGTGCTGGCGGATTTGTTTGGACTAACTGTGAGCCTTTTGAGAGAAAGGCCTTGCTGCAGCTTTGTGTGTACATGCTTGATAGCTCAGTCTTCTGAAAGCAGACTTCCTTGGAACCTTGGTTGGCGTGCTGTTTCAATCACAGGTCTGCAGAAAAGTAAGGGATAGAGTTTTAATTTCCAAAGCACTCTGAGTGTGCCTAAGGCTGTCTTATGCACATGTAATTAATAGTAAGCCATATTGAAATCAAATGGGTGTTTGAAGGCACACGTGTCTGTTGGACTTTAGATAAGTATCTGCAGTTAAAAACTGTGTGCGCTTACATTGCCCTGCAAGCCTCAGCTAGAAAAAAGGGAAGAAGAGCCATCTGGCACAAAGGATCGTATGTCTGATTTTTTTTTTCCTGTGATAGCTGATGGGGGCGAGGTCTGCAGATCCCATATGTGTTTTTGCCCTGTCCCATGTTTCAGTTATGGTGACCATCCTAACAGAGAAAGAGTGCTAGATTCCTTTGATAACCTTTGCTGCAATTGGAGAAGCTGCTCTTGCAAAGCCCTTGATACGCCTTTCCTTCAGAAGTAGTGTCATGCTCAACACGTACAAGTCAAGCAGACAAAAATAGAACGAAATACCTTTCATTTATGCTCATTCACGTGCCTTCAAGAACATTTTCTTCCCTTGTTCCATCCCATGAGGTTTTCCCACACATGATTGCCAAAACCGTGGAGGTTGCCTTGTTGGCTACCACAGCCATGTCTGCTTTCTGTGCAGTGTCAAATTTCTGAAGCACAGAAATGTTGGCTATTTCTGTTTTCTTGTCAATCTGCTAGGTGAGCAGTGTGAGGAAGACTGTGAATTTATGAGCTATCAGACAAACCAGGAACATGGCATGTAGTATTCCCTTGTCTTTTATTGCACACGGAACGTCAAGAGGGGAAGGAAAGCAGGAAGGGGGAGACCTAATAAATGGGGCTGACATTTGGAGGAGGGTAGTTGGTTGCCATAATGCTTGGAAACAGGCTCCGAAAGTGAAAGGAAAACAATCTGAAAGAGGTAGAATGGACAGAGAAGTGGCTGTCATAATGTGCAACTACCAGAAACGATGGCCAGGCCACCAGAGAGGCGATGCCCTTCACTAGCCACCTTAGCTGTGTGCTAATGGTGATTCCCTGGATCCACTTCTTATTTCAGACTGCAGGGGATGCTAAGAAGATGATTAAATTCTGGCGGGGGGAGTTACCAGTTGGAAAAAAAAGAACGTAGTAGTATTTGAAGCTGTGCTGTGCAGGGTGTGGGAAAGGTAGTAGCAAACTAACAAAAATCTAAGAAGGAAAAGCAGGAGGAAAATCAAGCAGACAATACTTATTTGGTGGAGATCTGGAGTTCCTTGTTTGGTTGAGCTTTTAACCATGACTACTTCTCTACAGTGGAAACAAAATTACCTGTTACATTGTGAAGCATAGACATGAAGGACTTCATATTTGAGCCAAGCTCCATGTTTAGTATTGTACTATGTTGCCTAGATTTAACATAACATTCTCTGTGTTTACAGTCTCAGCTCTGCAATCGGAAACAAATGTTTGAATCTGTGGAGCTGGCAAGCCAGTCTGAAATCCAGCATTTAATGAGTAAACTGGAAAGAGCCAATGACACTATCTGTGCTAATGAATTGGAAATAGAGAGGTTGAGTATGAGAGGGGATGATTTGAATGACATCAACCAAAAGATCCTGGAGGAACAGGAAAGACTTCAAGATGAACTGAGACTTTCCAAGAACTCACTGGAGGTCAGTGTGTGAATTCCTTGGGAATGGTAATGCACGGTCTGTAAGAAACAGTATTGTGCTGGCAAGTTGTTCATTGAATTGACTTGTTCCCATTATTGTGTGGGAGCCTTCTGTCACACTGAGAAACTGTGCTTGGTAGCAGAAGGGAAGGACAACTTAGGTCCTCAAAGGCAGGAGTTGGACTTGTACATACAGGCGCAATACTTAGCTTAAATCTAGACACTGACATGTGTTCATATCATTTCCAACTTCTTTGAAGGTTTTACACGAGGAGAAGATGGAACTTAGAGCCACACTTCTGTCTCAAGAAGACTTTTTCAACAGCTTAAAGGTTCAACATGAACAATTGCAGAAAGAGGTATCCAGGCTGACTGAAACCTTGTACAACAAAGAAGCTGTCATCAGGTATGGTCCTTGTCCTCTGAACTTATCCAAATCATTTGCATTTGCCTGTAACCTGGGATATATTCTCCTCCCCAGGGTAAAAGTCTGGTTCTTTTGATTCTGATTTTTTCCCCTCCATTCCAAGTCCAAAAAAGGCTGCCTACTGTATCTAAATGTGAAAAAAGGATTAGGCTTGGATTCAATACTGCACAACATAAACATTAGCATACTTAGTACAGTGCAAGATCTTGTGCACCTACTAACACTTTCCTCCATATATAATATAGTGACCAGAAATTTGTTGCACAAGATGAAAGGTATGTGGGAATGCAGAGACTGTGCAACCCTAACCAGAGTTACGCCAGTTTAAGCCCATTTATTTCAGTTGGCTTAGACCAGGGGTCGGCAAACTCATTAGTCAAAAGAGCCAAATATCAACAGTACAATGATTGAGATTTCTTTTGAGAGCCAAATTTCTTAAACTTAAACTATATAGGTAGGTACACTGTTTATTAACTTAATAAACTTTAATTAAAGTTTTAAGTCTTTAGGTACACTAAATAAAACTTGATATCATACTTAATTTTTATCAATAAATAAGATCATTATTAAATTGTAAGTCTCTGCCATTTCCCCTTCCCCTTCCGGAGTCCTCGTCTGGAGGCCTGGTCTATCGCCATAAAAGCCTATTGGTAGACCTGGCCTCCGGCTGAGTCCCATTGGGAGGCCAGGTCTACCCATTGGCTTTCTTGGCAGTAGACCTGGCCTCCGGAGGCCCATAGAAGCCAATTGGTGGACCTGGCCTCTGAAGGGGGACTTTTCCCCCTCCTCGGAGTCCAGGTCTACCGCCAAGAAAGCCAGTGGGTAGACATGGCCTCTGAGGAGGGAAAAAAGTAAGTAAGGTATCCATAAAATTAAATCATGACAATGACTGACAAACAATGTGAACAATGTGAGCAAACTTCTAGATTCACAGACGCAGTAAACACATGAGAACATAAGAAAGGCTGTGCTGGATCAGACCAAGGCCTTTCAAGTCCAGCAGTCTGTTCCCACAGTGGCCAATCAGGTGCCTCCAGGAAGCCCACCAGCAAGACCAGTGCAGCATCATTGTCCTGCCTCCGTTCCATAGCACCTGATATAATAGGCCTGCTCCTCTGATGCTGGAGAGAATAGGCATGCATCATGACTAGTATCCATTTTGATTAGTAGCCATGGATAGCCCTCTCCTCCATGAACAGGTCCACTCCCCTCTTAAAGCCCTCCAAGTTGGCAGCCATCACCACCTCCTGGGGCAGGGAGTCCTGCCATTTAACCACGCGTTGTGTGAAGAAATACTTCCTTTTATCAGTTTTGAATCTCCCACCCTCCAGCTTCAGCAGACGACCCCGAGTTGTAGCATTACATGTGTCCCGGGTCGGGGGCCCCACCCTGCACCCCGGGGCTTTCCCGCTACCCTCCACTTACCAAACAAGCCCCTGCGCTGGCTCCAAAGTGTGCCTCTTCCCGGCTTACAGGGACCCGCAGGCCCAGAAGACGACGGGGGAACTGAATCGGTGCCGCAGAAGACGGGGCACCGTGACCCAGCGCCGCTGCTGGGGACGTGCCGCCAAAGGAAGCCCGCCCCACCCAACAGCTGATAGGCTGGCGGGCCCGGGCCAGGAACCGCCCAGCCGCCCGCCCAGCAGTCGCGCGGCTAGAGGGGAGGGGAGGCTTTAGCCTCCCAACCATTGAGGGCAAGGGAAAGGGGGACCCGGACATTCTCCATGGCGGGGGGGGGGGGGAGAGACAGCGTGCCCGCTCGCCTGCTCTCTCTCGCTCGCTCGCTCTCTCCCTCTCAAGCGCGCCGGCTCTGCAGCCCGGCTGCCGGCGCGAGCGGGCGCGAGAGCAGGGGCTCCGAACCAAGTTCGGAGAGCCGCACTCAAGGGGCCAAAGAGCCGCATGTGGCTCTTGAGCCGCAGTTTGCTGACCCCTGGCTTAGACTAGAGTAACTCTGCATAGGATTGTGCTGTAAGGTTAACATTGCAGCCTTTTTCTTGTGTTTTTGCTTGCTCAAGATCTGTAGCACAAATGGAATGTTTGTGCCAAATCCAACCCAATGTTTATAAGGAACATAAGAGCAGAGAGTGGCCTACAGCACAATTTAAGGTGTCGGTGAAAATGCTTCTTGGATAGAAAAATTGAAGGATTCCTTTTTTCACTTGTCCACTGATGATCAACGCGACTATTTCTAGTTCGATATGCAGTCCATTTAAGAAATTATGGGAAGGTCTCAGCAGAGCATAAAACTTCCTTTGAAAACTGGCAGCTTCTTCTTTGGGAGACCCATCTCACTCTTCTGAGAACTGTTAAGATAGCACAAGGATAACTGGTGCACTTGTTGCATTTCATTGTGGTTCTGTAAAATGGACAGATTTTTATCATATGTGGTGGGAATGTATTAGAGGTACAACTTATTGGGAAAAAGTGATTAATATTGTATCGAAAATTCTGGAAATAGATATACCTATGAAACCAGAAACAATTTTATTAAATTGTCTACTGAGTATGCATAAGAAACATCTCTATATATTCCTCCACATGTTAGCTGTTTAAGATGACGACTTTTCGTCAGGCATTGAGCTTTCTAAAGCTGGACACTGTCCAAATGGCAGAAATTGGGTGGTAACAATACTGGGATGGAATTATTCTTTCCTTCCTTCTGTACTAAATCCTAAAATCTAGATATAAATTCCAAAAAACTCAGTGACTGATAGTCACTGTTTTGAGGGGGAGAAAGACAGTAGCAGTTCACTGTTGCCTCTGCCAGCCTAGAGTTCAGGCTGGTAAATGAGGTAAGGGGTGTGCCTGTTGCCTTCCTCAGTTTGCAGGGCTGATGGTGAGAGCAGTAGCTTGCTGCTATGGTTTCATTGACACTTTGGATATGCAAAGCGCAGCAGTTTTTTTCCTGTGTAAGGGGTAGGCTGCCTATAGACTGGAAATGGTGTGGCAGTTTTTGTTTGTATGCTAGGAGGTTAAGGTTTTTAGAGGCTGACCTGTATTTCTGTACAGGTCACTGGAAGAGCGCCTACGCAACAATGAGGGAGCACAAGAAATCTGCCACGATGGGCCAGAGATGGAGCATATATTCCTGCAGCTAGATCATGAACATCTGAACAAAGCCAGTCTACAAGCAGAGGTGACTCACCTTGAGGGCAGGTAGATGATCAACCCAAAAATTTATCATACAAAAGAAATGTGTCATCTCTGGGAAGTAGTTGGTATATAGAAAATAAGGTTTGCATCCTTAATGTGCCTGGATAGTCTGGTTATTTAAAAATGCTCATTTGCACGTTTTTGGAATTTTCTTTGGCTATGTTAGCTGTGACCGTTGTCCTAAAGGATAGCTGGCTGTTAAATTAATAATAAATATGCTCTAACCATAAGTGATAGAAGACCCAGGCTGACTCCAGCCAGATACTTAATAGAGCCCATTTGAAGGCCTTTTTTTTCCAGAGCTGGTATAAGAAAACTTACTTCTCTGCTAACATTGAATCTGCAGTCACTGTCCAGTGGAGCTATTCCAGTTAGTTAAGAAATTGACTCAAAGTCCTTCACAGAATCCCATTGGGATCATCAGTAATCTGCTATGACTTCTTTTGCAAAGAACTTCATGGATAAAGTGTTTATGTCCAGTCTGACTTGGATGTTATTTTGGTTGTATCTGAAATCCTTGAGGCACCCATTGACTACCATTGTATGGATAGATTTCTTCCAGTTTTGTCTG
Organism: Euleptes europaea; assembly: GCF_029931775.1. NCBI lineage: Eukaryota > Metazoa > Chordata > Lepidosauria > Squamata > Sphaerodactylidae > Euleptes > Euleptes europaea. The sequence continues at coordinate 45,467,413 of NC_079316.1, forward strand.
AGGATGCAGACTAGGTGCTTGGGGAAGTCCGTCTATTATTTACCACCTCAGCCCTTGTCCTTCACTGCTTGTGACAGTGATCTGTATCAGATGGGCCAATTGGGTCACCAGGTAGTAGCTACTTTTTTTTGTTAGAGGGCTGTCTGCAAGCTGCTTTGAAAGAAGCAGTTGTCAGACCTTGATTACAGTTTGAAAGAAGCAGTTGTCAGACTCTGATTTCAATACATTTGACATGAATAATTATAGAGTACTGTAAAATTTACAATTTTGGGGCAAGACGATCTAATAGGCTGGACCTCTCTAGGCATTCCTGGATTAAGCTGATTACCTGGATCCGTTCCAGCCAGGTTTGGGGACGGCAACAACCTTGCTCTTATTGTGAGAAGGATGGGGAGCGTGACCTTGTTAGTTCTTGTTGATATCTCAGTGTGATGCTATACACCATGGTAGCCTTCTGGAACACCTTGCAGAGGTAGAGACTGAGAGCACAGCTTGCTAGTAGTTCCATTCCTTTGGGGGTATATTTTAGAAGGTAGTTTTAGGAGATTATTGTTGTTTCCCATCAGAATTGTCCTACAGAGTTCCTCAAAGGTCAGTTTATCTTCTACCTTGTTTAATATCGATATGAAGCTATTGAATAAAGTCACCTGGAGCAAAGGAGTGCAGTGCCATCAGTATGCAGATAACACAAAGCTCTAGTTGACCTTTTCATCTTCCCCATATGAGGTGACATCTATTCTGAATCTGTGTTTGAGCTTTGTAATGGACTGGATAAGAGTGAAAATCTTAAATTCAGTCCAGATGAAATGGAAATAATGATTGTGTGGGACTTTGTAGACTAGCTAGAAAGGGGTGAGACCTATCTTTCCTTGCAAAATCAGGTTGCGGTGCTACAGACATTGCCTTATTCCTGGATGCTCTTATGTCGGATGTGGTATGGAGCCACTTTTTCAGACTTTGACAATTTCCAGCTGTATCTGCTTCTGAAAGAAACCTGGTCGTTGCCATCCATGTCTTCATGATATCTGCATTAGGTTACTGTAATGCACTGTGTATGGGGCTGGCTATGAAGGTGGTTTGGAAACAGAGGCATTCTGTTTCAGCTATAGATAGATCTTGAGAGCAAATACCATTAAATTGTGGCTGTAATGACATAATTGCACTGGCTACTGAATAATTTCTGAACTCAATTCAGATTTTAGGTCTGGGCCATAAAGCCCTAAGTGGCATTGGTTCACTGTATCTCAAGGAGCGTCTTTTCCAGTATAAGGATTCCAAAAATTTGAGATCAGTAGGCGAGGTTCTACTTCAGATACCATATTATCTGAACTTCAGAACTTCCTGCCTTGAGCGATTCATCTGATATATCCTGCTGATGTACTGAAGATTGGTTAAAAGTGATCTATTTCAATTGGCCTTTGGCAGGTGACATTGGTTTTCATTGCTGTTCATAATTGTTGTTAGTGGCTTATTTAACCCCTGCCTGCCTGTTGTTTGATTTTGTATACTTAGGTGGTTTTATATCAAATATCTAAACTAAATCTAAAATTTTAAGCTATAGTTTAAAAGTTTGGTAATTTGGATGCTTTATAGTGCCATTCTAAGTAGTGTTACACTCTTTTAAGTACGTTGCCATAAGTGGTCTTAGAAAGGTTCCAATCTGCTTAATATGACACAGTGAGTCATTTAGAATTCAGACATATACCGTTTATGGCTTTTATGTGTTGCTTTAGAATAAAGCACTATAAAATACTATAAATCGATAAACATAAGGTTGAAGAATCATGCATGCTTGCTATATTGTCAAAAAAAATAACGAGTTTTCTTCAGTTAAAATATTTGAGCTAATCATGAACTGTCAAGGAAAATTCCTATCATCTGGCTGTGTCCAGAAGCATACGGGGGTGGGATTTGCCTCGCAATGATCTGGGCTAAACGTGAGGTGTCAGGAAGGCAAAACAGCTGACAAATTCCTTGGGCCTTGTGTTGTGCTGCTACAGTAGTTTTATAGATGATTTTGCTTAGCCTATCTTTCTGGACTCTAGTCTAGGGCCAGCAAATGCAAAGTGTATCCAGCTGAATGAAGAACTGACTGAGAAATGCCTTGAGCTGCAGTTGACTGAAGAATGCCTTTCCCAGGCAAAGTCTGAGATCAAAAAGGTAAGGGGCCTTGCTTGCAAAAAGAAGTTGTATGTTGTTTTTTCATTAAAATAGCTTTGCACATTGGGGTATGTGTGAAAGTCAAATGTAGACTGTTGGAGTCAAATATAGGCTGTTAGGTACTAGAAGATGTTGACGTGCGAATAAGGTATAGGATGCCATCCTGTGCCACGATTGCATCACATTTAACCTTCTCGTATTCTCTAGGCACTGTATATTTTATTTATTTGAAACATTGAAACAATTGAAACGTTTTACAATATTTAGGAGGCTGTCCTGTTCTATTCTTCTTATGTCAGTGTTGGATCAGCACTACAAAACCACATATCAGAGCAAGTATTTCCTACTTTATCACACCACAACTTTTATTAGTAGTGTGTCCACAGAAGCCTAGTAGCTGCAGGGTGAGGGTGGGACAGTGATTATTACAATTACCGGCACATGAATAAGACACTTTGCTGATATGCTTGTGGCTAATTTGCCAGTTTATCAAGAATGAATCCCTGATTCAGCTGAGTATGTCTTCTTCAGAATGTAGGAGGTGATTGTGAACTGTAAAATGAGACAGAAGTATGACATTGCATAATAAGACTGCAGTTCAGGATTCAAAACAAACAGTGAGGAGACTTGGGGATGGTGTGCTTCCAGAGAATGATGTTGGCCCATGCGGCAGTATCCCCAATCCATTTGTCGATCATCTCTGCAATGTGTAATTGAAAATTCATATGCATTCCTGCCTAGTTGAAGGAGCAGTTGTCCCACATGGAGCAAAGTCACAGTAGTGAGCTGGAAGGAATGAAGCAGGAGGTCTCCCAGCTAACATGGGAACTACACCACCGCGACATCACAATTGCCTCAGCTAATGGTTCTTCCTTGAACTTGGATCAGCAGCTAAGACTGGAGGTTGAAAAAGCAGAGCGAAAGGCAGTGGAGCACAGGGTAAAATGGCTTGTCTGCTTTGAGATATTCTGATTCATTATGATAGAAACCCTGAACGCCTGTTTGTTTCTGGCCCTTTAGCACTGTTGGCTAAATTTGAAAATGTAAATGTACAAAGGACTAAACATTTTCCCAAGATAGGAGCTGGGATTCATGCAGTCTAATACGTTTATGGATTGAACAACAATTATCTTGGTGGGTGGCATGTAATAACAATTGGAAGAATCAAGTGCTAACTTTTTTTAAAAAATTCTCTTTCTGAAGGCTGTTCTGTCTCAGTTGGAAATTCTCCGACAAGAAAATCACCATCTCTCAGAAATGCTGCAGAAGGTAGGGTGTGAAGTGACAGGGATGTGACATTTGCGGTGAAGTATACTTGTTGCCTTTGGATAGCACTTAGCTCTTGTGTTTGTCGTGCAGAGAAGAACATCTTTCATATATTTACACAAAGCAGAAAGGCGATCTGATATTTTTTCTACTGAAGTTGGGAGACTTAGGGACAGAGAGTGTACAAGGACTCAGTGGAGCTTAAGGGAAATCAGCAGGACTGACTTCTGAGTAAACATGTCGAGGATTGGGATAAAAAAGGGCATGGGACTCCCAGTACATGTATTTTATTTGTTGTGACCACTAGGGGTCAGTGTAAGTAGTCTTAAGTGAAGATTTGTGAAGAAACCTATATTGGGAAATAGCTGTGAAAAGTGGCATTTAAATGCTGTCCACATGATGTTTTGGTTGAACCACAGAGAGCCAGTGTGGGGTAGTGGTTAAGAGCAGTGGTTTGGAGTAGTGGACTCTGATCTGGAGAACCGGGTTTGATTCCCCACTCCTCCACATGAGTGGTGGAGGCTAATCTGGTGAACTGGATTTGTTTCCCCACTCCTACACATGAAGCCAGCTGGGTGACCTAGAGCAAGTCACACACTCTCAGCCTCACCCACCTCACAGGGTGTCTGTTGTGGGGAGGGGAAGGGAAGGTGATTGTAAGCCGGTTTGATTCTGCCTTATGTGGTAGAGAAAGTCAGTATATAAAAACCAACTCCTCCTCCTTCCCCCTTCCTCCTCCTCCTGCTTTCTTCTTTCTTCTTCTTTTTCTTGAAACCAGCCATTTACAATGAGCAGTCTTGTGAGAAAGTTTGCATCTGGACTGTAATAGTATCAGGCATGGCACATGAACACATGGAGCTGCCTTATACTTAACCAGACAATTAGTCCGTTAAAGTCAGTAGTGTCTACTCAGACTGGCAGCAGCTCTCCAGGGTCTCAGGTAGAGGTCTTTCATATCACCTACTTGCCTAGTCCCTTTAACTGGAGATGCTGGGGATTGAACCTGGGACCTTCTGCATTCCAAGTATATGTTCTTCCACTAAGCCACATCCCCTCCCCCTACCACATACCTGGGAAGCTGCTGATCAGGCATGCTTGATTACTTTGCCCCAAGCCATCGCTGGATGTCTCCTGCACATTAGGTGACATTCATCAGTCGGTGGCATCTTCCCTCCCACTCCTCTTATTGATCTCCAGATCCAGGGTCTTTCCTATCCTTTTAAAAAAATTATTTCCTGGAGGTGCACATCTCCATGGCTAAAAGCCTTGGCCAATTTCATTTCAAGGCCCTAGACTTGGGCTCACCCAAGGCTCACCCAGTGTATCCTAGATGAAAATGTTTTTCAGTGTCTAAAAGACACTTGGACAATTTCATTTTCAGTGCAGTGGGAAAGCAGCTCAGTGTGGTGTGCATATCTGTCCCCCACCTCCATTTCACTTTCCGAACAACCCTGTAAGGACTAAGAGTGTGTGAGTGGCCCGAGGTCACCCAGTTAACTTCATGGATGAGCAAGGATTGGAACGTGGGTCTTCCCCAGCCTAGTCCAACGCTGATCACTATACAACACTGATTCTCCTTTGGCTTGGTCCTGCACACTTCCCCTCACATCTTCCCTCATTCATGTTACCATGAATAGAAGTGAACATTCAGACCAAAATTTCCTGTATTTATGTGAAGGAAGCATCTTCCTTGACCTGGAAACACCTTAGTCAGGCATTCATGTACATGTGGTAAGGGGTGTGTGGAAAGGGGTAAGCTTGCTACCCATTCCTTGTCCCTCTGTATGCAGTGCCGGGAGTAGTATTTTATTAGGCCAGTAGGTAGAGTGGGGCAGAAGATTTCCCTGTACCTAGTCTTGTCTGTTTCAGTTTACAAACGTTCCATATACTGGGGTGAAATGTACCAAGAGTGCTGCAAAGTTTATGCTAGTGGCATGACATGCTTTTTGTTGCATGAAAGCAAATGAGCTATAGAGGAGGGATAAAGGGCAATCTGGATGAGATGCTGGAACATCTGTGCTTGGACCTTCACAGTGCTTTTTAAAAGGAAGCTGAAGTTGTGGAGGCATCTGATCTGGTCTCTTGGACCCATAAGTCAGAAGTCCATTGCATACGCAAGATTTCTAATTTGACGGGGGGGGGGGGGCTACTCACCATTGTCCCCATCCAGGCAGGTTGAAAATTAATTAGAGAACTTGTGCAGCAAACTTTGTCTAGCAGGAAAGGCTATACAGGCATACCTTGGAAATATTGTGGGTTTGGTTCCAGATACCGCAATAAAGCGAGGCACAATTTTATTTATTTTTGGGTTTCCTAGGGCATATAAAAATTATGTTTACTGTACTATTAAGTGTGCAATAGCATTATGTCTAAAAACAGTGTACATACCTTAATTAAAAATAATTTATTGCTACAAATGTGACACGGAGACGTGAAGTGAGCAGATGCTGTTGGAAAAATGGCGCTGTTAAATTTGCTCGACGCAGGGTTGCCACAGACCTTCAGTTTGTAAAAAAAAAAAAAACGCAATATCTTCGAAGGGCAATAAAGCGAGGTATGCCTGTATTAAACTAGCCCCTGAGCGGCTAGGAGACTAGAAATTTAGTATATCTTATCCAACATTATAAATTTTCACACAAGCTATCTGTGGGGTGAGGTGTTTCACTACATGAATGTAATCAGCGTCTTGTCCAGTTTGGCCCTAAGGTGAGAGGATCAGAACAAGAAAAACTATGAACTTGTACATTTCCACTTGAAACAAAGATGGAAAACCTCACCTGAAAAATTGGGATGAGATTTCAGTGTGTCCTGAACCTGTGCAAGCTCTTTATGATGAAGTGTGTATGAACTGAGTTACATAATTTCAAATTTACTTGTTAAATTGAAAAATTGGAAGTGGCATTCTAAAAACTGATATTTTTGTACTCCAGGCTGTGGAGCTGGTATCCTGATGCTCTGATTTGTGTTTGCAAGTGTTGTTGGTTTTGTCTGTAATAGGATCTTGGACTTATTGCTCTAGAGGAGTAAGTTCCCAGCTGGTTATTTAAGCCTTTCTCTCCAGGCAGCAAACACACTAATCACACAGCAGTTTCAAACGAATGGAATGTCAGAAGGTTCAGAGTACACCCAGCTCCAAGCAGGCAGCCCATTGGCTTTGGGTGTAAAATGGCGAGCTGTACAGCTGGAGCACATTTAATGCGACTGTCATTTAAGTGATCACAAATTGGTCTTGAAGTTCACACCCAATTGAGATGAATGAGGGAAGCTGGTACCTCTGTAGGTTTGATTAGTTCAGTCTGTCTAGATATAGACTCGGTCAGACAACCTGTGATTTATTTTACTCTGAAGGGATTTTTTTTTCCCTAGTAGAAGGCTTGGATTTTTTAGTTCTTAAAATTGCAGTGCTAACTTTAGAGAGACCTGGGCTTGTGAACAAAACCAGGCACCACTCAGTGACTTATTTTTGTCTTTGTAAGGTGAAAAGTACGTCTGTGACAGAACTCCAGGAAAGTTATGCCAAGGCCCTAAATAAAGTGGAGGCTGAGAACCGGCAACTACAGAAAGAACTAGCAGAAACTCGAGCCAAACTGGAAGCTTCCTCTCAGGTCTCCCAGGACAAATATGAGAATATTTTGCAACATTTGCAGCAACAATTGACTGAGTTCAAGAATACAGAGGCCAGGTAAGAATCTGCACAGCCTTGGGAAGTCTATAATGCAGCTGGTTTTAGCCAGTATTAAATGCTGAAACCATTCTGAAATACTTCTTTAGAACCTCCAACCCTTTTTAATAACTTCTGTTGGATTGTGGGAGAGCTCTGATTTATGCTTCCATTTATTGCCACTGTTATCAAAGCAGGTCTGGAGTTAACACTGAAAAAAGATGTATGCATTCAACCAGTTGGTATCTGTCCATCTTCCCCCCACTCCTTGCAGGTCTTCTGATGGATCATTGATGGTGGCAAAGGCATCTATACACTATATATTAATCTATATACTGAGTACCACTAAGAGTCATTGTATTGTTACACTTTCAATTCTCTACATGTTTTCTCTGCTTCTGTAATTTTTACCTGAAGCAATGGAGTTTATTCCAATGGAACTCCAGGCATTTGTGTGTAATATTTGTAGGTAAAAGCTGCTGGCCTGTCATGATTTTAAATTATTGTTGCTAATTTATGTCCAGGAAAGTGGAGGAGCTGCAGTACAAGCATGACGAGGAAATGAGAGCCCTTCAGGTTAAGCTTGACACAATTGTTCAACGCTGTGAAGAAGAAATCCAGAAAGCAGAGCGTCCGTCAGTCAGAAAGGTTCCAGCTGCGTTATCCCCTCAGATCAGTAGGTGTGCCTCACCTGAAGCCCTGTCCTGTGACCCTCACCTGGAGTCAGATTTGTTGCAGCTTGGAAACAAGAAATGTATTGATGATGAGTCGGAAAAGCGTGACATAAGTAATGAAAGGGAAATTTTGTCTTTGGTAAGTAGTAAGAAAAAAATATGAATGCACTATCTGACATCACAGTGAGAGTGCTGGGATTTATTTGTCTCTCAGATAACCTACTTGAAAAGTTTTCCTCTAAATGAAACAAAAAATGTCTTTCAAGTGAAGTTGACAAGGATTTTCAGATCTGGTTATTTTAACAATGTTATTTATGGGTCATGTTTTATGTCCTGTGTCATTGGTTCCCAGCCATTTTGGTATGGTGACCCACACAATCAAATGTACTTGGTGCAGTGACCTGTTAATTTATTGTCACATGAATTTTGGACCAGAGGTTTTTGACAGTGATTGTTTTTATGCATTTTAACTGCAAGTTTGCCTATTTTATAACCATTACTTAATTAAGCCAAGCAAAAATTTACTTGATGCACCTAATATAGAATTTATTGAAATATTTATTGCACTTACATAGTTATTCACAGGGTTTTTTTAATACAAATGTAAGAACACAACTATTTGCAGGTTATAGTTTCATGAGCTATAAAAATCCTAGGCATAGCAAAAGGATCTTGTTGAACCTTGAAGGCTCCCAGGTCTATTTACTCTTTGGCTGTTTAAGATTTAATTTTTTTTTTAAAAAAAAACATCACTAAGAATTAATGCATCTCTTCCATACCTGTCAGAATGCATGTCTACTCAAAAGTAAGTAATTGTATGCAACAGGGCTTACTCCCACATAAGTGAGCATAGGATTGCCTTGTAAATAAGCCTAATTGAATAAAATAGGATTTACTTCAGAGAAAACACAGAGAAGCAGGGGTCGGGGGAGTTCCTCACCTGGGCATACAGAGCCAGGTCTCAGCCCCTGCCACCCCATTTACTTCTTTTCTAAAGTAGAGATTAAGAAAGCAAAACATGGAAAATAGGTTGGGGTTTATTTGGGTCATTCCCTAATTAGTTGAAAGCTTCAGATTCTAAACCTGAAGCTCCTCTCTCTTACAAAACTGTTTTAGAATTGAAGGATCTCTCCCCTGTCCCCCTGGTATTCTATTTAACTTCACTGGAACATTTCTCCTTTTGGGAAACACATCTGTTTCCGAGAATTAAGCACCTTCTGTTTTCTTCTGATCATCAGCTCTGGCCAGTACATCCTATCCAGAGTCCCAGACACGTTCTGTCTCTGTCAGTGGCTGGTGTGAGGGAGGGAATGAAGCTGGCATTTTAAGCTTGTGAGATACAGGCTTGGGGAGCACATCAGAGAGATCCTTCTTGGATTAAAAAATAATATATACTCATATGAGAGGAAGGTACAAGATCATTCTATTCCTCCGTCGATGCTACTGCACTGATCACAAACCTTATCCAGTGAAATGACAACTTTAAAAAGGAGCCTCAAAGCAACAGCTAAACTTGCCTAACATGTTGCAGGGGGATAAGCTCCAAGCAGCTGGGGTATACTAAAACGATTGACAAGAATGCCCATTAAGAACAATGAGAGGTGTTTGAAGGTGCATTGGATATAATGGGAGCCAGGAATCCAATTGACCTGCATGGACTCCATTGAAATACATTACAGCAAATAAAAGTTACAACAAAAATGCAGAACGGTTTAAGAGAGAGAGACATGTCCTGTGCCTGGAATGAAAGTCCCCAGAGTGGAGTGACAGCCCATGGAACCAGATAAACTGCTCTTGGCCTAGGAGGACAGTCCTCTGAGTAGAATGATGGCCCCTGACACTGGAATCAGTGTTCTGGGACTGGAGTGATAGCTCCAGAGTAGAGTGATGGCCCTTTGGCATATCAGAAGTGTACTGTCATTGCAGTCCTAAAACACTTCTGCTATTCCCAGGGACCGTCATTCCACTGTGGGGGTTGTCATTCCAATCCCAGAGCAGTTTATCTGGTTCCAGGTAATATCTTTCCATTCTGGGGACACTCATTCCAGTCAGCGGACACTTCTGGCACTTCCAGAGACTGCCATTCCACTTTGGGGGCTGTCATTCCCATCCTAGAACACTTCTATTCCCAGGGACCATCTTTCCACTCGGGACTTTAATTATAAACGCATTATCTGGGCCCAGGGACCGTAATTCCACTTTGGGGGCTGTCATTCCAAGCCTAAGGCAGGTTTCTCAAAGTGTCCTGCATTTTTGTTGCAACTTTTGTGTGCTGTAATGTATTTCAGTGGAGCCCAGGCAAGTCAGTTGGCGTTCCTGGCTCCCATTATATCCGATGGGCTCTCAGGCCTCTCCCCTTGTTTCCAAAGGGCATTCCTGTCCTTTGTTTTAATATATCCCCAAGCAGTTCACCATTGCCCATTCCCTCCCTCCTGCATTGCGGCATCCAGCCTCCGTCCCTCTTCCTATCAGTTGGCAAATGGAGAGGGAAAGGTAGAAAACAGCTGGAGCAGAAACTGCTGATTAATGCATTTTGCAATCACCCCAAAGTTCACCTCAGCTATCTACCTAGGATGACAACGGAGCTAGCTGCTGCTGAGCTGGGCAAGAAAGTAAGCATCTTGGCACACAGCTGCAGCCTTGCGTTCTAGCCAGCATGGTGTTGCCAGCGTGGTGTAGTGGTTAAGAGCGGGGAGCCAGCGTAGTGTAGTTGTTAAGAGTGGTAGTTTGAAGTGGTGGACTCTGATCTGGAGAACCGGGTTTGATTCCCCACTCCTCCACATGAGCGGCGGAGGCTAATCTGGTGAACCAGATTTGTTTCCCCACTTCTACACATGAAGCCAGCTGGGTGACCTTGGGCTAGTCACACTCTCTCAGCCTCACAGGGTGTCTGTTGTGGGGAGGGGAAGGTGATTGTAAACCCATTTGATTCTGCCTTAAGTGGTAGAGAATGTCGGCATATAAAAACCATCTCTTCTTCTTCTTGTTAAAGGCAGCTGGCTATGCCCCACTTCAGAGACTCAGTATGAGTTTAGCTGGGCACCAGGCAAGGAGGGGAAGGACTGCCAGAAGCCTTCAGGGGCCTGCAGTCCACTTCTGTAAGCTCCGTGGCTGTTCCTTTATTTGTTTGTTTGTTTATTGGACTTTTATGCTGCCCTTTCCTGACCAGGTCAGGCTCATAGTGGCTCACAAACAGTTTCAACACAGTTAAAATCAACCACAATTTACAATTAAAACTATAACATGATTTTAAAAATCCAGGCCCCCTCAAACCATAAGCAGCACATAATGGCAATAGCGGGAAACCACGCAGAGGGGAATATAAGGAAATAAGCATATTCCAACAGAAGATAAATAAATAGGCAAATTCCGTAATAATAAAAGAGAGGAAGGGGAAGGGAGGCCTGCAAGATGGAAACCAACACTGTCCTCAACCATATGCCTGGCGGAACAGCTCACTGTTATGTGATTGATTGTAAGCTTTTGGCAATAGACCATACATGCTATCTAAACCTTTCTCTACTGCCTCCTAGTGGTTCTAGAGGCTGTTTGTGTGTGTAAAGTGCCGTCAAGTTGCAGCCGACTTATGGCAACCCCTTTTGGGGTTTTCATGGCAAGAGACTAACAGAGGTGGTTTGCCAGTGCCTTCCTCTGCACAGCAATCCTGGTATTCCTTAGTGGTCTCCCATCCAAATACTAACCAGGGCTGACCCTGCTTAGCTTCTGAGATCTGATGAGATCAGGCTAGCCTGGGCCATCCAGGTCAGGGCAGAGGCAGTTTATAATGTAGTTAAAAGCATAATTAGCAACAACTAAAACAAGAGAAACATAAGAATATTGTAATCCTGAAATATAGTACAGTGCTTTCTCCATCACAGTTTCGTGGCAAAACTTAGCATGTAGGTCAGAAGACTCCTCCAACACTTGCATTTTTTTTTAGAGCCCCCTTCCTACTGAAAACATTGGTGTGATTGCTACCAAGTTCCTGGAAGAAGAGGAAGTACGATCTCAGCATATCTTGGAACGCTTAGATGCGCATATTGAGGAACTGAAAAGGAAGAGTGAAAAGACAGTGCAACAGTACACACACCGGCAGTGACATTGCTTTAAAGGGTATGGACTGGTGAGAGCCAGCTTAATTTGAGACACGTCCATCAGTGGGTAGAAGTGCCTGTGGCCCATGCAGCTGTTATTGGGCTGTTCAGCAGTGGTAAAACCAAGAAAGTGAGTTTTATCTGAAGCAAAATTCTTTGTCTGATTGTTGTGACTGAACTATTGCAAAAAAAACTTTCCCGGCTGCCATATTGTGTTCTGTTGCCCTGGAGAATACGCTAACTTGGATTCCCAAAGGAGGGAGTTGTGTAGCAGAGACTGTGGAAAGAATTTAATTTTATGTGTATATATATATATATATAATATATATATATATGAAGAAATGTTAGGATGCTCCTCATTTTATCTTCCTTTTTATATAAATAAAGACCCATCACAATGGCTGCTTAGTGTATCACGTAACAGTCTGTTTTCATGATTGTTTGCTACATGTTATGAAACTGTGTAAACATGTAAAAGTTCTGCAGATTTGATTCTTGTTCTCCTGTGGTGTTGGTAAACATTTCCTGTGTTTTATTGCTCTTGTTCTCACTTGCGTTCCAAACACTGAATTAATGATCAGCTGTTTCCACTGGAATGTTCTTTAAAAAGGGAAGGCATTTTATTGTATAAGGTAAGTTGGTTCAGAAGGTGAAATTCTATGTAAGCAATAAACACCGATAAATGAGATCAGTTTTACTTACACAACAGCTGCCTTATGGGAGTACAAAGCAGCTGTTCACAGCCATAAGAGCAAATTTAGGAGCTTGGTCAGTGTGCCAGATAGCTTTTAAGAGGTGGTTTAGCTCCAGCAAGTATTGGACCTTGTCCTTGGAAAAACCAATTACCCTTTCCTCCCTCCAGCTCATCCTGTCTACCAGTTGCTCTTTGGGTAATCTTAGCTGACTTTCTAATAAGATTTAATATCTCAGAATTACTAAACCTAAAATTTCCTTTACAGTGAAATTTCAAAATGTGAAGAGACATTCAGGCTTTTGCCACCCAAATCCTTGAAGCAAAAGTGTTCAGCTGAGCTCTAAATCTTGTAACCTTTTCTTATTCAATATTTTCTGTTGATCTGTTTTTTAGCCTGCCTTTATTCCCACAAGTCAAAGAAGCCCATGAATGTGACAAAGAAGACTTATTTTTTCTTTTATAAATTTCAGATAGTTATACCCTGTTTTTCTTCCTAATGTGGGTCCAAAGAAGTTTACAGTATCCCTTCTACATTTTATCCTCCCAAGAACAACCTGTGAGGTAAGGTAGGCTTAGAGAGTGACAGACCCAAGGACACACAGCAAGCTTTCATGGCAGAGTGGAGATTTCAACCTGGGTCTCCCAGATCCTAGTCTGACACTCTGACCACTGTACCACACTAGCTCTCATTTTATAATGTATAGCTTCGGAAATGTGGACTCATGATGTGGAGTTGCTTTTCCCCCCATACTCATTTGCCTCTACAATATGATGATCTTAGTCACATTGATAGAAAGTTTGAGACGCTTGTATTTTTAGATACAGTGAATCTTGGTGCCAGATCGGAGACCGTTGTTGCTGGGCTTCACTAGCGACTGTTTACTCAGATCATGATTTAAACACATGAAGCTCCCTTCTACTGAATCAGACCCTAGGTCCATCAAAGTCAGTATTTTCTACTCTGACCGGCACTGGCTATCCAGGGACTCAGGCAGAGGTCTTTCACATCACCTGGTTCCTTTAACTGGAGATGCCGGGGATTGAACCTGGGACCTTCTGCATGCCAAGCAGATGCTCTACCACTGGTCTGTATCCATATATATGCATTTTGCCTGCAAGAGCATTCGTCTTCTCAGCTTGCTAATGTGTGCTGTGCTTGCTGAGTTTTTCTTATTATGGCTTTACACCACTCTTTCCCAGCACCTGCACTCACAGACGCTGATGGATGACACAGAATCACTCACAACACGAAGACATGCTGAAACAATAACATGAGTTTTGATTTACTCTGTTCAGTAGGGATGGTAAATAATGGCTGTCAAAATAAACAAGAAGTGGTTGAAAGCTGGTTGTTCTGTCCCAACAAAATGAATGTGCCCTGTCCTTGTGCAAGAGCCCTGTTTTCCTGTAAAGTGGCTGGAAGCACATGTGCATTTTGCCTCTAGTAGTTATCATTACTAGGGCTGTCGATTTGGTTCGTCCCGAACCGAAAAACAGCGAATTTCCCCCGATTCGGCGGTTTTCGGTTCGGATGGAACCAAATTTAAAAAAAGGCGGGAGTTCGGGGCGTACCGAATAAATTTGGCAAATTCAGGGGCTCAGAATCAGCAGCATAACCATCAGTTAGTAAGCAGCCTTCTCCTGCGGCCAGTGGTGGCCAAGCTGGGTCTTCTCCTGGCCAAACAGAGCAGGGATTCTCACTTTTGAAATGGCCAGGAGAAGAGTCTAAAAACTCCCGTCCCTCCCCTCCCATCCCGACTGTATTAATTGCCTTCCAATTTGGTGGCGGTGCTGCTGAGAGATCCGATTCCTGACTGGGCCGAGCTGCCGGTGCTTACCGGAATAGGATTGGATTTACTTCTCCATGCTCCTGCTGGAAAACATCCACACAGTTTGATTTTGGTTTTTTTTTTCTATACCTTTTCTCCTGTGTGTGTGTGTTGGGGGGGGGGGAAAGCAGAGTCTGTGTGTGTGTGGGGGGAGCCAAAGGGGGCTTTTGTCCGTTCTGCCGAGGGGTGTGTGCCAGCTCGCCTCTGCGGGAGTGTGTGTTCTGCTTTTAAAGTTTTAATGTTGAGTCTGTGCAGTGGCTAGCGAGTCTCTCTCCGCTCGGCACCTGGGCCGCGCCTCCTCAGTTTTTTTCCCGTTTGGGGTTGAGCCGAGCCATACTGGTTTGAGGGGGGGGGTCTTTCACCCGTTCTGCCTGGGGGGGTGCCCGCTCGCCTCTGTGGGAGTGTGTGCTGTGCTCTGCTTTTGTTTTTTGCCCCTAGCCTGGGGTTGAGTGCGGCTTGCGTGAGTCCCCGGTGCCGCTTGGCACCCGCTCCGCCGCCTCCTTGGTTTTTTTCCCATTTGGGGCCGAGCCGAACTGGTTTGAGAGGGGGGGATCTTTATGGCTTTATTCCAATGAAGGAATGGAATAAAGATGCACATTAAGGATGGGGGGACCCCTTCTGGGCCCCATAACTCCGGACCCCATGACACAATTGTCACCAAACTTGGGGGTTCTTGCAAGAAGGGTCCCCTCAAGCTACACTGAAAGTTTGGGACCTCTACCTCCAAAAATGCCCCACCACGGAGCCGCGGAAAGGCGCAAATGTGTTTTTAATGGCTTTAAACGGCCGAATTTCCCCCCGAACTCCGAATCTCGCGCCAAATCCATGGATCCGAATTGGGGGAGTTCGGACTTCGGCATTTCCCGAATCAAAACAGGCCGAATTTTGCTGAATCTGAATTTTACCAATTTTTTTTCCCAACAGCCCTAATCATTACAGATTCCGGATGGCTGAATACCTATAAGGCAGCTCTACATCTTTTCTTGCACGAGAAAATGAATTTCATGGTAATGGAGTTTCCCTAACTTGCAAGTACTTATAGATCCTTCCCAATGCAGCTTCAGATTAATTTTATTAAATCAGTGCAGTGATTTGTCATTCATTTAGTTAGGTTCAATGTTTGAAATGGAGTCGGAAATGGAGACAGGTGATAAAGTATGAAATATAGGAGAGGCCCATTCCTTTCCTTCCTGCAGCTGAGAAAAATAACACTTGTGACTTGGAAGTCAAACTTCTTTCCAACTTAGGGTGGAAAGGTGGGGGCACACTAGCCACCCCCTGGAATTCCACTCAAATTATACAATGCAGCCAGATAGAGTGAGTTTATTATTGTTGATCTGAAGTGTCACTGATATTGCCACTGTAGCCCCACCAATGTTGGGCTGCAAACTCTACAAACTGAGGTGTTTGAGGTTTCAACAAGGCTATACTACTGGGTATGAATGGTGGGAAATGTACTCTGTCATTTGCAACAGTTTCCTGCATATTGTATAAGACAATTGCATTGCATTGTGTGAAGCAGCAGCCAATATAACTGTAATGCCACAGCTATACATCTCCCCACCAGCGTGGGGAGTGGTTAAGAGTGGCGGACTCTAATCTGGTGAACTGGTTTGTTTCCCCTCTCCTCCACATAAAAAGCAGTTGGGCGACCTTGGGCTAGTCACTGTTCTCTCCAAACTCACTCAGCCCCACCTACCTCACAAGATTGTTGTGGGGAGGGGAAGGGAAGGCGATTGTAAGCCGCTTTGAGACTCCTTAAAGGTAGAGAAAAGCAGGGTATAAAAACCAACTCTTTAGGAGTGGCTCCGGTTGATACCTAACTATTTAACTTTGTTTGCAAAGGTCCTGCAACGTTATATGTAAAAGTCATGTGATACCAGTGGGTGCTCTCACATTGTATAATGACAGCTACTGTCATCTGCAGTGGATGGGGCAAGGAAAAATATGAAGGATATTATTGTGGGGTGTGGGGGAAGAGAGATTTGACGTGAAGTAGATTGAAACTTAAGTTTCAACTGAGTGAATATATTCCAGGCACAAAAATAAGTATGTGTGAACTCAGCCTAGTTTTCTTTGGGGTTTCATAGTTAAGATGATGGTGCCTAAGTGTCTCTCCTGCCCTTTAATCTTGAAAAGCATCTTACGTTTTGAAAACCCTGTCCTAGTTTGAGCCAGCTATAGTGCATCTGAGGAAGTTTACTTTAGATTGATCATCTCCCCTGCCATGAGCCAACCACATCTAAACGTTGATATTCGGAGTTGTTTTTAAACCTCTTACATATTTGAGATAATCTGTGGCCCACAACGGGCTACGAACTGTCAAAATTTCCTCCCATGCCTTGTGCCGCTTAATGTATTTTCCTACAGCAATAGACATAGTTTTGTCTGTTAATTCTAGGGGAACATTGACTTGTTCTTGGAAAGAGAGCTGGAATAACACAGGTGCCAAGAACCTGAGACAGTTCTGAACTTTGGCAGAGCAATCTGTTAGTCCCAAAATGGACATGCAATTTGAGATGAGCCAACTGCACTAGGGGGTTGTCATTCCTGGTCCTTCCCTGCATATACAGGGGTGCAGAAAATACTAGAGCTGCCGGATAGTTCCGGATAAGTGAAAAGTTGGGGTATATGTGTAGCTCATGAGCACTATCAAAATGTCTCTTGAGTGGGCTTAATGTGTGGAGACTCTAAATTTGCATATTTTGGAGGAAGAGGAGGAAGTTTGTTTATCCTGGAGGGGGATGACAAAGCTACTGCAAACTTCTGAGGCGCTTTTATCTGTGGCTGCAGGGTTTCCATGCCTTCTGAATGTTGAACATCCCTTAAGAATAATCAGTTAGCTTTAATGGTTTTATAATTAATTAGGCTGGAGGGGAGTTTTGTCTTTGAACTGAGACTTTTAAGAACACCAAAGAGTTTCTTATTAATTTGTGAGGCTGAGCCAGATGTATGCCTTCTACACTACACATTTAAAAATCTTTTGGAAATCAACTTGTACATTAGTGCATTTAATTGGTAATCTGTATTGTAAGAGTTCAAAGAGTATTTAAGGATTCTGCTTTGGCTAATATTTAGTATTTATCAGACATAGAAGATAGCACCCAACAGCTTGCTTGTCTGACCATTAAGCTTTTCAGAGGTGATCAGGAATAATCTTTATGCACATGATTTATTTATTTATTTACATCATTGTTCGTCTGCCTTTCTTGTTGAGACTCAAGGCAAATTATACAGTTAAAGACAATGCAATAAGAATAGCATCATACACAACAATGTAAGGAAATGGAATTACAAACTTAGGTAGCAATGCACTAAAAACAGTTTAGTACATACAATAAATACAGATTATATTATAGGGCACAGGGCAGGTCATCTACAGCCAGCACAGTGAACTGGGATTAAGCCCTGGTTTAGAATAATGATTTATGGGAAGGAAAAACTCCAATCTGACTTGAATGCCTGTGCTCAGACAATGGAATGCACAAACCAAAATGCTTTTGATCATGCTCAGTGTGCAAGCAGGAAAGCAAACTGAGTTTGTGCCTGTCGTAACCCCTCCCCCCCAACAAAAATAGGTTTATTGTGATATATGAATGCAGCCATATTACCACTGATGGGTATGAAAGATGTTGCATTTTGCCAACATATATTGAAAAATGCTATAAAAATAGTTGAAAATTGTCCCCATCCTAAGGACTTTTTTCTTTCATTTTGAATTACTTGGTGGGCAGGAACCCACCCCCTACCTACCACCTTGTGTGCGTATGTGTGTGTGTGTGTGTAAAGTGCTGTCAGGCTGCCGTCAATTTATGGCAACCTTTTATAGAGTTTGCAAGGCAAGAGACTAACAGGCAGATTACCATTGCCTGCCTCTGCATGGCAACCCTGGACTTCCTTGGTGGTCTCCCTGCTTAGCTTCTGAGATCTGATGAGATTGGCTATATCATGCTGCCTTCTCCCCACCTACCTCCAATCTGGCCTATGTTGCCTTGTTGACTGTATCCAGACCAACTCATATTATGACTCCAGGTATGATCGTAGTTTAGCCAGTTGTCTACCCACCCTTCCTCCCTCCCTCCCACACACACATGCACACATGGCTTGGTCCAATACTCATCCTGTCTATCAGAACCTCTTATCGCCATCCCCTCCCCCAGTTCCAGCTGCCTCAGTCTTCAACACAGAGATAAGACCAGCCTAATATACACAACAAAGTAAAATGATTCCTTTATGCCCTTGAACTTGTGTTTTAAGTTCTGTACGTCTAGGGTACTCTGTATGTACAAGGCCTATTGTGGAGACTGATTTGGGTAGCAGAATTAAACAGAGGTCTGAATCCTGCCTCATTATCCTGGGGGGTGGGAGGAGCAGAACAGCAACAAAGAAATAGCTGACCGGACTGTTCTATGCATTGTGAAGATCCAGAGTGGGGAATGAACAAACTCACACAAACTGTTTTATCTCTATGTGCACCATACATGTTCTCCCTCCCCCTTCAATTCTTTGCAGTTATATCCTGCTCTTTCTCCAATGAGCTTAGGATTGTATGCATGAAAGCTTCCCCCTTTTTACATCAAAAGGAAAGATGGGGAAAAACATCTGCCAAAGGACCCTAATCAAGAATGCAAAATGGGTGTCATGCACCAGCTTTGTTCCATCATCTTATGTGGTTTGTGCCACCAGAATCCCGCCTCTGACTTTTGGGGCCAGCCTGTTGTCCCACAGTAACAACTGTAGGCAGACACTGAATGCAGCTCCAGTACTGGGACCTTATGAACACGGAGTCTGATCCTGTGCAGTATGCAGCCCTTCCAGGGAATATGTACATCAAGTGTTAAAAACTGGTGAAATATGGTTGCAATCCTATACACACAAGTGGAGGCTGGTCCATTGGGGGTACTGCCCTTACCAGTTCAGCTCCTGCCTGCCTATGATCCTCACCAGATAGTTCGGGGTGTAGTTGGCTCGGTTGGTAAGTGTCTTGTCTTCAACTCAACACTGCAATCAAGTAACTTTCTCCCCTGATTCAGAGTCCCCTTCATTTAAACCTGACCCATCCACACAGTACACTAGTTGGCAGTAGGGTGAGAGATGGGGAGGGAGACATCAGGCAAGTGCTGATGCCATGCATGGTGTGATGTTACTTCTGGGGAAACAGGAAGTGTCACATCACTCTAGGCATAGTTGGAAACTTTATGGTAAATATTTATTTATTCATTACACTTCTAACCCACCCTCCTCCCACCAAAAGAGGGCACAGGTGGTTTACAACATAAAATAATGAAACATAGTGATACATATTACATTTATATAATAAGAATTTACAAAAATTTCCAGTGATTCCCAGAATTATGAGATCACTTCCTGATTTTCCTTGGAAGTGATGTCACGCCACATGCACAATGCTAGGGGTTTAATTTTTTTTCTTCCACTACTAAAAAAAACAGCAGTGGGAAGAGAGGGTTGCCAGCATGACTTCTTCTGCCATAGCAGGAGATGTGGCAAAGAGCCATCTTTATGTCTCCCTCTAAGTCCCTGATTGGTCAATGGATCCATAAGAATCCATTGTCTAGGCCCGTCAATTTTCTTTTTTGGGGGTGGAGGGAGGGGACCAGGGGCTTGATCAGACGGAGAAATTGTATGGCTACCAAAGCTCCAATGAACTAGTGTACTTTCTCTTTAAAGCATCTCCCCTTTAGAATCAGACCTATACAACAGAATAAATTGAGCGTGGTTTTTTGTTTTTTTTTAACAAATGCCCATCACACTCAGGACATTTCACCCTCCCTTTCAAACTCAGGAGGAAAGAGCCATTTTCAGTAATAAGGGAAATCTTGGAGAGATGAATTCTGACAGGTATGTGTCTGCAATGACATCTTGGTGCTGCAGAATGAAAAGAGAAGCTTCTCTGTAGTGTGAGGGAGAAAAGGTTTTGTCCTTCAGCCTTTTCCCTGGCCTGCAAAGCTGAAGGAGGGCTATGGAACAAAATTTCGATTCAGTTGTTGAATTTATGTGCTTAAGAAAAAAGGCTGGAGCTTACACACACACACACACACACACACACACACACACACACACACACACACACACCTTGCAAGATAAGCTTCCTTGCCCAAAGAAAGCCAACCCTCTTTCAGACTGCAATCCTATACACACTTAAGAGAATGAATCCTCTTGAATTAGGGTTGCCAACCTCCAGGTGGTAGCTGGAGATCTCCTGCTATTACAACTGATTTCCAGGCAACAAAGATAATTTCCCCTGGAGCAAATGGCTGATTTGGAAGATGGGTGTCTAGAGGAAAGCCGCCTTGCCTGTGCTGGCCGGTCCTCTGTAAAGGTGGTCCCAAAGTTACTTCTAACCAAAACACTGAGCACAGGAAGCCTTCCTGAGCTCAGCGGGTAAGCTGCCACCAGCCCTTATTCAATCAGTTAGCCTCAGGCAGAGGATAAGGGCAACCTCTGCCTGCTGATACCAAATTAGTGTGCAAAACTCACCTCGCAAGGTAGGAGGCTCTGCAGGGGGAGAATCCACACACAAATGTTTGGGTGTTGGTAGGTGGACCCACAAAACAATAAGGCACTCCGATTTAGACTTGAAGCCCCCGAAGTCAGGGAACACAGCCAAAATATAGGTTAAATATTTATTCCTAAGATTTGTGCTCATTACAGAAAAGCAAAAGACTAATGAAGTGGTTTAAGCAGAAAATAACAGGTTTAACACAGATAACTACACAGTAAGATTCTTTAGGTTCAAAAGTTTGGCAAAGCTTTAGGCAAGTTTCAAATAAGTTTACCAGTTCCACAAAAGTCATAGCATCTTGGTTCAGCATCCAAAGTTGCTCCAAAAGTCAGTCTGACAAAGTTTGGGCAAATCAAAATGGGTTTTGCTGAAGCAGGGCATGGTACCTGCCATCCCTAAGCGTTCGAGATTTTGGCTACAAACTGGCCTACTTTTATCGTCCCAACTTCATTAGGGTGAGCTCACAAGGTCCAATGAGATTGTGAAGAAATCCATAAACCGGTAATTAATGATGTGTCAAACATTGCCCCACTATTGCATCAGGGTATGTCAAAGGTGAGAATGAGCCTGCAGAACTCAATTCACCTGAACCTCCTCAATGAGAGATACGGCCTTGCTCGACAAATTTGTTGCCTTAGTAACTAATAGATGGCCTTCAATTTGGGCCTCCAATTTTAGGAAGGAGGGCTGTAAAGGATTCACAGCTGAGCGTTATCTCTCCCCCCACAGTAGTGAATCTTTCAGAAGTGAAACTGTTCCCATGGCAGTAAGTTGCAAGCTGGCATGTTTGAACTCCCAACTATTCAGAGTCCAACATCAAACCAAAGTAGGCCAAGAGCCTGAACCAAAGAAATTATAAAAAACAAGCGATTATGGGAACCCATTTCCTTGACAGGGCTCTATGGCATTAAAGACCCTTCCCTCTCCAAACCCCACTCTCCTCAGGCTCCACCCCCAAAAAAATTTCCAGGCATTTCCTAACCCGGAGCTGGGAACCCTATCCTGAATATAGGCAGATTTACGTCTGACTAAACCTGCACAGCGTGGCACCATTAGTGATAATTTAAAGGCACTTTGCGCGTGTTCTTAATTGCTTTGTTACCTGAGCTTCTGGAAAATGTTATTTGTGAAAGGAAAGTGTTTTCCCACTGCCAACTTTTGTTTAAAAAACTTTCGTCCCTTGTTACTTACGCTTTAAAAACAGTTCTTTACTGAATGAATGATGCTGTGTGTTAAACCTCTGTCTACTCAGCTGTGGCACCTGTGCAGGACGAGGCAGGTTAGTGCAGCAGTCATTACACAAGTTTCTTCCAGCTGTGTGCACCCAGTGTTGCATTTTGCACGCAGGAGGGAGATTTGTGTGTAGGATTGTGCATATTGATATATCCAAACCAAAAATAAACCTGAAATTAGCCGTTTTCGCAATATTTGGGATTTGGTTTTACTGTGGGTCTCTCGAAAGCCAAATATGCTGCATAATTATTTGGCTTTTTCGGGTTCGAGTATTCGCCTTTGCTCAGATGCACAGCTTTGTGCTTTCTCCCATTTTTCTATCTTTTTTTTTTTACTAGTTTTGTTAGGGCCCCATAGTTGGGGCCCTTTTGAGGTTGGGGTCATGTAATTGGAGCCAACTTGGTCTGACCAAGCATTCAGTGGGTTGATCTGGATCAAGCATAAGGGTTTTTTAAAAGTTGGGGCTCACCCAGTCCAGTCCAGAGGATATACCCTCCAACTAACAAGAACCCGTCTCCCCGAGTAGAGGCTTTGTTTCCCACACCATGACCATCTCTTGAAATCAGATTTTTGATGAACACAATAAAGGACAGTTCACAGGATGTCATTTGCCACCAGAAGAAATGTTTTCCGTGCCTTATTTTTCTTGCATTTAAGCCTTTTTCCTCAGTGTGGAAGCTAATTTGCATGGACATCATACTATGTGTCCCAGATGCAAAGGGAGCCCCAGACTTTGAAGCACCAGCCTGCCAATCGGCTACTTCCGCCAGTCCTTGGCAACGCTGAACTTCTGTACCTGAAAATCGATGGACAACTCAGCTTGCAAATGCCTGGAGGACGAGGGTGACCCCTTTGCTGGCCCATAAAATTGGATCTCACGTGCCAAAGTTCACCAAACTTCGATGACCGTCTAAGGAGAGTCCCTTGCAGCCACGCTGCAAATTTGGTGACTCTACCTCCAAAAATGGCCCCACAGGAGCTTCAAAAAAAATCCCCATAGACTATAACGGACCCGAATTTTTCAGTAAACCCGGAAATAAAGCCGAATACCAATATTTACCGGTATGGGTATTCAGCTTATTCCGGGTGTACTGGAAAAAAAATCGGGCCCAATAAAGCTGATCCTGAAATTTACTTTTTTTTTTTTTTTGCACAACCCTATTTGTATGAATTGAGGCATGGGAGTCTTGGGATGGGGTGACACATGTGTATAACACAGGGATAGTGTATGTTATTAATATAGCCAAGCAACTTGGTATGTGTTTGAGTTATGGGCCCTTAATCCTTGCAATAAACTCTAAGCTGGTACCTGTTAGTTTTATCCTAGCAATAGAGCAGAAAGAATGGCCTGTTTGATAAGGGCTTTTCACAAAGTAGGTACATTCCCATGAAATCAGATAAAGCATACTATTTTAATGGCATTCAGGAAAATTCATTACTAGTTTAGTTTTGAAGGGGTTTTTTTGGCTGATGCAAGGAATCCATCCTATTCAATGAATGTATGAAGTGTGTAATCAAAAATTAATGTTGGCGCACTGGAAGACCTCCAGGGCCATCAAGCACCTGCATGTTTAATTAGATCTAAGATGTTCTTTTTTTAAAAAAATGTTCTGTATCAGTACATGGGTTTCTTTAAAGAAATCTACTCATTTTTAACTTAAATATTCAAATGTCTGTCTCTAGATAGGGCACTGAGTTTTCTTTTGATGTTGCATGTTGTCCTCGGTTTACCCCATTATGCTCCACAGGGAAGCCATGCTTTAGCAAAGTGATAGTAACCTGAGACTGTGTCTTGGATCCAGTGGCTTTTTTCCACTAACTGAGGAATCCTGTTTGGAGGAAGGACTCTTCCTCTAATAAAAGATTTCTCATGTAGTGGAAAGGAACCATTGGATCCAACCCAAGGATGTTTTATATTGGATACAGTGACAAAACAGGTAAAACAGAGGCTCTACACGGGATCATCCCCCAATTGTCCACTTTCTGGGGCTTCCCCTACTTTGCCCCATTGTTTCTCAAACCTGCTTCACTATGACCTTTCCTAATGGATCATAGTCAAATAAGATTTTTTTTCATTGTGTGGATGGGACAGTTCAGATTTTTGAGTTTCCCTGCCCACATCAGGGCTATTTCAAGGCCCTTGTCTCCTCAGGGTTGTCATTTGCCTCCCCTCCATCAGAGGGCTTTTTATGATTTGTTTTTACAGGACTAGTACACAGAGCTGGGTTAGAAGCTGAGCAGGACTGGAGAATGGTATTCTCTTCCCCCTCCCACCACGGGCTGTGTGGTGATCAGCACCTGCAGGCTGGGAATTGCCGCCTTCACCTCTCCCCCTGGAACTCCTGCTGAGAGAGCTTCTCCGTTAGGCTCCAGTCCTGCCTCTGCTTCTGCCTGTCCATTTACCACTTTCCCCATCCAGGTACAGAGCAACTAGAACCCAAAGGAGAAATGCTCTCAAAAGCTGCTCCAAGGGGAGGGGAGAAAAGGGGGTGATTCTTAGCTTGCAAATGCTGATTTACACATCTTATTGGGATCACAACTGATCTTCAGCCTACAGAGATTAGTTCCCCTAAAGAAAGTGGCAACGCGAGAGGGTGGACTCAGTGGCATCACAAACCCTGCTGAGGTCCCTCCCCCCATAAACTCAGACCTCCCCAAATTCCATCTCCAGATCTCCAAGAATTTCCCAACCCAGAGTTGGCAACCCTAGTGGTGGGAGGGACTGGCAGCTGCAAGGAAAATACAGAGTCTGGTGTGGATTCTCCGCTGCTGTGAATGCCATGGAGAAGCAGCCATGATGACTCTTTCATACAAAAGCATTTCATAGGCACTGGTTGATTAAAAAGCAACACAACCTAATGAGATCAAAACTAATATTTTTAATCGCATTTAAGAACTGGTGTAAAAACTTGTTTATTTCGCAGTGTCATTTATATTTGTAAGACAATGAAGTGCACAAGAAAACTTCCACTTAGATGATGATCATCTTGTAAAAGCATGTCTTGCTTGGATTCTATAGCTCCTCACATCGATGCCACAAAGTGCACGTTCCTTCTCTCTCCCTAGCCCAAAATGTTGTAAAATCCCACCATCTTATTCACAATAAAGTATTTGTTGAACAGACCCATTCATAAACCAGCCTTTATGTCTTGTGGTGGTGTGGGGAAGAAATGCCTCTGTAATGTGGTACTGTCATAGAATGTTGAACACTATATTGAAAATCATCTGGAAAACCTTTTCTGAGTTTTCAAGGGTAAGGAATATACATTTCCTACAAACTTACCAACAGAAGATCAAAACTCTCTGGTGACCTACTTGTATTGTTTTGCTGCTGCTTCATAGGCACCAGCAATGCCCTGCAATTTCTGCAAGAAAGGTACTGATTCTTGGTATGTCCACAGATGCTACTCATTGGGCTGATCACAATGACCTCTTACTGGGACTCCACCTCATATTTCAAGATGTGAGAGTAGAACTTGTGGTTGGCATTTTCCAGCACCATCACAAACACCTCTGTGCACCCAGAAGTGCTGCACGATCCCTCCCAGTAACCCTCCTTACTTAAAGAGAGGGGACACGTTTTTTCACATTGAACAAATGCTTTGGTGATGCTATGAAGCTTGAGTTTGAACTTGATGTTGCGGTTGGCTGTCAGAAGTCCAGCTAGCGGCTCCACCAGTTCAAAGCCTTCTGCCCACTTACTGTAAGTCTGGGGAAACACCGGCCACTTGACATCGGCATTTGGGCAGGAGATGAGGTAGTTGAAGATGTAATTATAGTTGCCTGGATCTGACTTCTTCTTTGAGAAAATTTTAAGAGCGAAATTCCCTGCATGGGGGAGGTGGATCTTAAAGTCGACCTTGTTTCCTTGGCAGACTTGCAAGATATGCCGTCTGCTTGTTTCTTCAGTGCGGCTTTTGTTGTCATAATGCAGTGAGGCTAGAACTCTCAAGTCTTTACTGAGGATGAAGCTGAGGTCACAGCGCCCATCATTGGTATTGATAATTGGGCCTCTGTGTGAAGGCTTGAGGAACCCTTGCCTCTCGGAGGACCAGCTGGGTCCTACAGGTTGATGGAGTTCCTTTGGAAAGCAGATGTTCCTGTCTACGGAGCTGCATTCTACAGTGTATTCTAGGACGCAGCTGTAGAGCTCCTCTGAGCCTTTGGACGGCTTGGCGTATATCTGTAATTTATGGCTCCCTGTCTTCTGCGGATAGAGCTCCAGATTCATACCACTGTTCTTCAGAGTCATCAAGCTATATTCCTTTGCCCCTTTCAACTCGAACATAAACAGGATCGGGGAACGGCTCTCCACCGCTATTGCTACTTTCCCATTTACTGTGACATGTAAATAAAGAAGCTGGTTAGGAAAGAGGCTGGCTAGGATGTTTCCTTCTGTTTACTCAAAAAACACAAATCAATCAAAAGCCCTGGGAGAAAATGACCCGGAGAATAGAATATCCCAAGTATTGTCAATCATTTTGGCAGTGTAAAGGGAGAATATTATGGTTGGCTGGTTAGAATTTGTCAAGCTTCTGTCAAATCCAAAATCAGAACAAATAACAAGAGGGTTGATTGGGAGGGAGTTTTGGTTGGGGTACTTGTTTTCACTCTATTTTATTATAAATGCAACACAAACGCTCATCATTCTGGAGGAAAAAAGATGAAAACGTCTGTGGCTTTCAGTTACTGCTCAAGCTGCCTGCACTTTTGACTGCAACTCCTTAGAAGCTGTCAGTGTTCAGAGGAAGCCGAGAGAGTTCAAAAGACAAGATTCCAAAATGAGGTTCTTCGTCCGGCAGTTAAGTTCTGAATGACACCAAAGGGAACAGCTGAGCACTTGATGCTTCTGAAACTTGCACTTACACACACAGCCCAATAAGATGCTGAGCTTCTGACACTCGTTTTCTTAAAACCTTCCTCCTTAGTTTTGAGCTAGAATACTGAAATATCGATCCGGAACCATGCAATCTAATCTGTGGCACCATTTTGGATTTTGCAGAGGTCGGGATCCCAAGGCTGATGGCGATTATGGCCAAGAATGGCTGCAGAACGCCAGAACCTCAGGATTTAGTCCCACAGAGCTAATCTTTCAAAGCAATAAAGCACCAACCTAGATCCTAATCTTTGCTACCTATCTTTCCCCCCCAACTACAAGCTGGAACTGTTCCTTATAATAATGTCAGCATGTGGCAAGAGCCCGCATGACTGTACCTGTTTGAATAATTGGTGTTTCTGGGTGGGCTGCCAGCAATCCCATCTTGTAAAAGTCACTCTTGTATAACATGTTGCTCTCAAACTGTTTCAGTGTCACAGTTGGTTTGAGTAGCTGCCAGTTGCTGTTGTCTGGGAAATGATTATTAATAAATAGGGCAGGATGGGTAAGGAAATAAAATTCGTTGTATCTGGAAGAAGAAGAAGAGAGGAAAGTGCAGTGTTGGCAATATGCTCGGTTTTCTCTGCATTTAGACTTGCATCGAAATTAACAAAGGCTGCAATACTAAGCATATTTTCCCTCAAAGCAACTTTAGCCAAAGTCAGTGGGATTTACTTCTGAATACACGTGATAGGGATTTGGACCATACAGAATTTCAACAGAATTCTTGGCAGCAAAAGCAGAATTTGGGCTAGATTGGCTTGGCTTGGGGTCAAAAGAGGCAGGATGCTGATGCTGAGAGATCCAAGATCAAAGTCTCTTATTGGTTTTAAAATGCTAATGAAAGCTGTGCAGGTGAGTGTTTAAAATTCTTCTCATGTAGTTTCATTAATAAAAACTGTGTCCCTTCCCCCCTGGTGGTGATACTGGAACTCAATGGGAAAAGGATGGCATTCTAGAAGACAGGGTGCAGCCGCTCTGCCTTTTGCTCCCACATAGGTTATTTGACCCAGACTTGATGCCTTGGGAAGTGTTTCCCCCCTCCTGCTTCCCTGCAGCATCACGGTTCATTTGTGCACCTCCTGGGGTTTGCCTGGCTTTGCCCCAGTCTTTCCCAAAGATGATTTGCTGCAAAGTTTAGGGAAAGATGGCTCCCATGGGGGTTGGAAAAGTTCAGATTTTCCTGTACATGGAGGGCAACATTTGTTTTAAAAACTTGGGATTCAGGTGGGAAAGTCACTGCTCCTTGTTGCTGGTGCATTCTACTTACTGTTTGTGGGGGAAGCTCCCAATGTAAATGGCATACTCTCTGAATTAATTTTCAGTTGGATCAGGGGAAGAGAGGATTTTGAAGCCTTTAACTGTTTAATTCCTAAAAGAGCTAGTGGAAGCTTGTTACATATTTGGCAACAGAAATAGCTAGCTAGCTAGCTAGCTAGCTTTTGTCTGGAAAGGGATAGTTGCCTCCTTATGTTGTCATCTTGAGGATGGAATAGTGAGGTAAATGGAATGATGGATAGGATCCAGCCAACTTTTTAATTCAATTTTGCCCAGTTCCCCCTGCCTCACATGGCTGTTATCCATGCGGATTCCATGATCCCCAGCACAGACTTTTTGTGGTCAAAAGGGAAGCTCTCCTTCCTTTTTCTTAACCAGTGGAAAAGTTGGTTAGATCCAATCCCATGACTACACAATGAGGACTTCACTGCACCCTAACAGTGCAAGTCTTAAGCACAATTATACCCTTCTAAATCCACTGATGGCAACTACTTCAGAAGGGGATAACTCTGCTTATATTTTTAAATCAGCAGTTTGCCATTAATTAAAAATAGATACACGTTTGTGAAACAGTTGCTTCAATATTGCATGTTGTGAAACTGGAATTAAAATAGGCATACATATGTGGAACAGCTGCATCTACATTGCAAGTTGTGATGCCTGTCAAAGAGAACAAAAAGACTCGCAGCCTTTGCGTGACCCAATCCCACATGCAGGGAAAGAAGAGAACTGTACCTGAAAGTGAATTTACTGAAGCAGTCATCTATAGAGCCACTCCCCCAGGTACTGTCCACCAAATGCCACCTGCCATCAAGGTAAACAGCGTTCCAGGCATGGTCATACTCTCCTGTAAAGGTCTGCCCAGTCCTGTAGCCATGACCTTTAGAATGGCCAGATAAGTTCACACACTGCACCCCTGCAACGCTGAGGGGAAGAAAGAAAGGAAGGGACTTAGGAAGTAATGGAACAATTTCTAAAGCATAGCTTCCTCCCCCCGCCCCAGGATCATATCCAAACTGTTCCTGCCTTGCATGCCTATTGCAGATTTTCATAATTCTGAGGCTATTTCCTAACATTGCTGATTATATTCATGATGCTGCTGCTGCGGCTGCTACTACTGCTACCACTACTACTATTACTACTAACAACGAATAAGGTCAGATTTTACTTAATGTCCTTCCTGTCATATCTTGTTTGGGGTTAAATACAAATAAATCCTTCTCACCATAACAGATGATGAAATATCTTGCAATTTGGAGATATGCTGAGGAGAAGTAAAATGTTATCCATCTAAGAAAACACTGCTAAAAAAGCCGTTTCAGTTTCCTTAAGCACAAGGGTACCCCGTGACATGTTTGGAGGCTCAGACAGGAAAGAGAAAATGTTCTGCATCGCATTATGGAGGTGGCAACTAGGGTGCCCTGGGTCAGTGGCAGCTCTTCCCTCCATCTGCTTGCTTTCTTGTGTAACTCCCATACATTAGCAAACTGGTTGATCAAAATGTGATGGTTCCTACTCCCAAACCAAGCTCAGGACTTAATCTAGGCTTGGCCCTGCACAGCCTTTAACAGGCAATGCCAGGCAGATCAGTGGTATGGTACCCCTGAGTGGATGCAGGCCATGGCCAGCTCTACAATGAGCAAAAACAGGCAGGCTTAAAAGTATTGCATGGGGCATAGAGATGGCCTGACTAGGTTCTTGCTTCTTATTGTTAACAACTCATCAATTAGGAGTGGGTGGCTAGCAATGGAACGTGAAGAGCTCCTTCAACACTTAACAAAGCCCCTAGATTCAGCAGTGTGATGGTAGATGGAATTAAATTTGTGGTAACGTGGACTGAAAGAAAAATTGGACTTGATTGCCGACACTGATACAATCATTGCAGACAGTTCAGCGAAGGCATCTGCTCAGTGCATGGTGACGATTAAAAGCAAATAAGATGTTAGCCTGTGTTTCAGAAGGGAATAGAAAATAATCTAGAAAACGTTACAATGGTGTTACTCAATTTGCATGACCTTCCCTTCACTACCATAGAAGGGCCTGGTCAATGAGAAGAAAAGTCACTCGGAGAAAGATAACAAAAATACTAATTGTTTAGGGAAAATGCATGAGAGAAGAAGAGTTATTTCTGCTCAGCTGGTGAAGAAATGAGATAACTGCCTCCAATACTGAGTATGATTGGCGATGTGGTCACAGTCTGTATAATTAACGAATGGCACAAATGGCCAGTTGGTTGGTTGGTCTTTCCCATAATAGCCATAGCTTGGCCAGCGCTAGAGGCAACAGTCATTTCTGATTTAAACCTCTGAAATACAAACCTATCCGCATACTGCTGTTTCCCTCTGCCAAGCTAGTGTTTTGTTTGCTCAGTTAGAGCTGCCCTTAGTCAATTAACTTTCCTGTTGTAAACTGTAGGCTGCCAACTCAACCAGCTGCCCAAATCAGTGAAGCTCTGAAATTTGGGGCAGATTCTATTTCATTATGCCAACTAGCAGCTATGCATTTTTTTAAATGTATTTGTAGCTAATACGATTTACATCTGCAACAGAGACTGCTGGTAGATTGCCGAAACCATTTGCTGTTAACATTTATATTGCAAAGTGGGATTTTCTTACATAAAGTTCCTTCAAAGTTCATCAGGCTCTGTGAATGCCCTTCTTCCCCTCACTGGCATCAGATCCACGTTATACCTGCCAAGCTAAGCAGCTGTTAGCGCAGAGACCTCTACCAGCTGTGTCAGTGTTCTTGGACTCTACTCAAACATGGTTGATTTGAAAATCAGAACAAGTTACAGACTGCCAAAACATTGGGTATGAGAGGACATGGTCCTGGCCCAGTGTTGAAAACGCTTGCCATTAAAACATGCTGAATGCCTTCCACCCATGGAAAAGCTAGAAGAGGTATTATAGTTGCCCTGAACATAAGGTAATAATGAATGGCTGATATGGGACTGTTTTGCTCTGTCGAAATTTTCTCCATCATGGAGAAAAATAATTAGAGCACCTACTATAAGCTATTATTATGATTTGTTTGCTCTTTGCAGTCCACAAGTTCTTGTGTTACAGCTGCTGTAGGAAAAAAAAGCTGCGACACTGCCTTCTACTGGGTCAGACCATGGATCTGTTAAGATTAGTATTGTCTGCTCTGATTGGCACTGGTCTTTCATATCACCTACTACCTGTTCCTTTTAACTGGAAATGTCAGGGGCTGCACTTGGTACCTTTTGAATGCTAAACAGATCCTCTACCACTGATTCATAGCACCAACTCGTGCTGCTGACCCTACACAGTAGAGTCTTGATTGACAAATGCCACAGCACTCACAAACCATGAACTTTTAGCAAACCTTTTTCTTGCCCTTCACCCCATACATTAATTTTTTGGACTGGGGCAGACAGTACCACTGAACTGGACTGCAGAAAGACTTGTTTTAATTCAGCATTTGTTGCTGTTTGCTATGACAAAACAAGGGAAATTGTGGTGCTTTGCTCAATTTTTTTTAGAAGCTGAGATTAGACAACTCTGTGAAAGAGAGTTTAGTCTGTCTCATTCTAGGAAGGGGGGGGCTGAGTGACTTATCAATACACCTACCTGCCCTTTGATCTAATGAAATTGTAATTAAACATAAATGGGCTTAATTTTTGCATTAGAACATATTTGTTCTAGTGGGTTTTTATGGGCTGCAAAAAGCCCTTTGAAACACCTGCTATAGTGGTCTTTGAAATTTTTGCACTTGTTCACAGCCCTGATATGCTATTGCTTTCTTATCATTTTGAGGCCAACTTTCTTCCTCATAGTGTGTATCCAACCAATCCAGGATCATGTTGTGAAAGCCACATTTGGTTGTTCATCAAAATGTGATAGCATTAGTGAGGGCTAATGAAGCACTCCCATTGCCCTCTCTCTGAAGGGTTGGGGGGGGGGGAGATAAAGCCTGACATGTGACTAGCTGTTGCAGAGTTTGAATAAGGATGTACACTTAGATGTGCACCTGAAAGCACCTCTCATTGAAAGTAATGCAGTTTTGTGCAGATAGCACCAAGTGCATCCAAATGCGGATGTGTAGATTGTGGACATTCACATCTGGATGTGCATCTGGATATGGATGTCATCGGCATTAATCTCAGTGAGAAGAACGTTTCAATTAATGTCCCCATTCACTTTCTGCTACAACTTGCCAAGCATGCACAACTGGGTTGGGTGAGGAACTGCTAGCTTGGTTAATTAAAATCATTTATAAAATAATCACTGACAATTCTAATGTTTCATGTTGATATTTACTTTTCCTGGATCCCAGAGCATTGGTCTGGAAGAACTCCAAGCTATAATTAAAACAACAATAAAAGCTTCCCTTTCTCTAGTCTTAAATGACAGTTATCAAGGACAGGCTCATTTTCAATAGATCAGGGATAAAGACTGTTTTGGAAGGAAATCTAATTATCGATTCAGCTAAAGGTTGTATGTGATGAAGAGGATGGTGCAGGAAATCAAGGCGGCAAAAAAGTTCCCAAGTAGGCCAAGTACCGACATTGCCAGGTCTCTTAAAATAAACTGATAGAAAAGTCCTACTTCGAAGGAGTCAGTGTGGGACCTCTTTCTGCCATCAGATAGAAGTGAATAATGGTAATTGCACATTGATCCTTCCTCTAACTTATGAGCGAGGATACTCTAGCTTTGGGTGTGTGCAGGTGTTGGCAGAGAGCATGCTCAGGCTCAGTGTGCGATGCTGCTTACCATGTATTACATGCAAAGGGCTACATGAGGTATTCTGTAGTCCACAGGCCTGTTCTTTTAACCTTCAGCTACTCAAGGAAAAAACGTACAGCTTCTCCTAACTAAATTATCTTCGTGTACTCATCTGCCATTATGTTAATGCAATGTGAACCTCAGCAGATGGCACAAAGTAAATTATGGTGGGGGAGGGGAAGGAGAAAAATTGACCTTTCTAGTACTCGCTGCTATCCAACAGTACAGTTTCAACATTATGTTTCAAGTGGTGGTTGATGTCAATGGACCTAAGACTCATACAGGTGACAGTGAAACCGAAACATATGTACCAAACATTTCTGATCTTTAATGTACCTGCACATTTGCTCAAAGAGGCCAGCGTATCCCTCACAAATGCTCTTTCCACTCTGAAGGACATCCTTGGGC
The DNA here is from genome assembly GCF_029931775.1 of Euleptes europaea. Taxonomy (NCBI): domain Eukaryota; kingdom Metazoa; phylum Chordata; class Lepidosauria; order Squamata; family Sphaerodactylidae; genus Euleptes; species Euleptes europaea. Next base: position 45,500,854 of record NC_079316.1, read on the forward strand.
TTGAAAGACAGCTGATCTTTATTATAGAAGCCCACAACATCATATCCTGGGGGAACAAAGTGGAAATTTCAGCCAAATGGGTCGGGGGGGGGGGGGAAACAAGCAATGGGAAGTTACAAAATCTGTTGTGCCCCACCTACCCACATCTTTATTGTTAGGGCCTTTTGAGTAGATATCAGAACAGAAAACAGAACCTTTATTGGCATCCACAGCAACAAAACAAACAAGGCAAAGCAGCTAGACATGGGTCCAAAAAACGAACGAATACACAGCTCATCAGCAAATTTTATAATAAACAATTAAATGAGGGTTCCCCTCCTTCATTCTCCCTCCTTTAGGACCTTGGCCAGGAACTCTGCTACCTGAGTGATAACTTCGAAGCTTTTGTCATCCTATAAATGGGCTATGTTTCCAGTAGTCATTGCAGTATTAAATTGTGGAAGAGAATTAATCAAGCTGCATCGAAGCTGTGTGAAAAGTGGACAGTACAAGAGAATATGATGTATTGTGTTAGGTTCTTTACATTGACACCTACAACATCTTGCTTCGCGAGGTATTCCCTTGTATCTACCACTAACAACAGCTGAAGGGAATATATTAAATCTGGCCAACAAAAATGCTCTACGGTGAGAGGGTATAGTTAAGTTAGAAAAATATTGGGCCATAGAGTTTGATAAGAAAGGCCTAAAAAACGAGGGGAGCAAATACCTTCAGCACCGGCTTTTATTATTTGGGAATCACTGTCCCATATCCTTTTTTGGATTGTCCTAAAATATATATAATTCACTGGAATTGGACAAGGAATCAAGATCAATCCCGAGTGATCTGATCCTATTTAAGATAAGCCGAGACTATCTAGAAACAGTTGAGTCAGTATGTAAAGCTGCCAATAAACTATTTGGGGGGCATCAAAAATGAGAGCGTAACCAGTATTTGATAGTAGTGATTGAGTAGATATCTTTAAAGTTCTCCCATTCAAATTTTGCAAATGTTGGTTTTGCATGCAATCAGATCCTGATTAGTCAGTAATCCTCAAAGTCAGAGCAGGATCGAAGTTGAATTTTCCAGGAGTGAGACAGGCAAGGTTTATTGTCACAGGGAAATGTGATACAAATGTGGTGGGAATGGCAGGGAAGGGCTATGACAACAAAACGCTAAACAGGACTGGCAGGAAAATGAGGTACATTTTTGATCCTCTGGCTTATCGTTTAGATTTGCTGCTCCTGGATGCACCCTTGCAGGCACTCCTTCAAGCCCTGCTCTGCAACCATGAAGGCCAGAATACCTTTTGCTGTGATGCTCTTCTTCCTGTCCTTGTACATTCACAGTAAACTCTTTATTTTTTCATATAACCTAGAATTTTCACGCCCGCTGCAAATTATGTGATATTTGGATCAGAGCTGGATACAGCTCAAGGTTTCTGTAGACACAATGACTTTTGTCCATGGAGTGTGTAGGGTTGCCAGGTCCCTTTTCACCACTGGCGGGAGGTTTTTGGAGTGGAGCCTGAGGAAAACAGGGTTTGGGGAGGGGACGGACTTCAATGCCATAGAGTCCAATTGCCAAAGTGGCCATTTTCTCCAGGTGAAGTGATCTCTATTGGCTGGAGATCAGTTGTAATAGCAGGAGCTCTCCAGCTAATACCTGGAGGTTGGCAACCCTAGAAGTGTGACTTTCTCAGTTCCCCTCTCCCATGGCTACCAAAAATACCCCCCAAATCATGCTTGGGGGAGGGGGAGAGGGGACCCCCAGGAACATAATTTTTTGGGAGCATTTAGGGTTGACTTGGGAGGGGGGAGCCAAAAATTCATGCTGTGGGGACAGAAGTCCTTACACCCATATGTAAGATCCAACCCAGTCTTGAAATTTATGCATTTATTGCGCACATTGTGCCTTCCTTTATTCATGGAGCTTAAAAGGGCTTCCACAGGATTCCCAGGAAATTTCCCAACTGGGCCATGTCTAGACCAGACCTGCTTAGCTTCAGCAAGGTTGTTATGTGGTGTGCCTTCTAAGCATGCCCTGGGACCAGATTTAAAGGCAGGGCCTATAGATACACAAGGGCTGAAACTAGATATGATAGGCAGTTGTGTGTATCTATCTTCCAACAGTTATTTTAGCCAACAGCAATTTCAGGAGGCTGGAAGTTTGTGGGAAGAAGGATTTTACCATAACCCCCCTCCCTTTGTTCAGTTTTCTGTTCAAAGTCACCCCCTCCCAAACTGTTTTCTTCCCACAAGGTAAAAGATAGGAGTACCAATACCAACACAAGAACCTGGGCATGTTCTCCAGTTTGAACACTTTACTGTTGGACGTTTTAAAACAGTACAAACAAGCCTTCTGTGATGTCACACGGTCTTCACAGTGGAATTTTAAGCTGGGAGAATGGTTCAAATGAATACATTTCCCCAGAGAATAGACAAATCTAAGAAATCGTTTTCTGGCAGGACAACTTTCGTTCTTTTGTTTTTGAGGTTTTTTTCGGGGGGGGGGGCTGGTAAAATAGTAGAATGTATGTTTCCCTGAACTTCTTCATATGCCCCCAATCTATACTCCCCTCACAAGGTATACATTGGAGTTTTAAGAACCACAGAGCAAGGCAAACAATGGTTCCACATTATCCATAGCTTCTAGATTGTGGCAGAGGTCTCTCCTTACCTATGTGGTGGCAAATCCATGTCCAGATGGCCCTGACTTTTTCAAGGTCAGTATGTGCGACACGGAGCAAGGTTTTTACCAGATCCTCCACACTACCCTTGGCAGTCACCTGTATTACAAGGACCAAGTAGACCGTCAGTTTCCAATCAGACTGTGTGACTAGGTTATATTCTATCTCCTTGCTAAATTCAAAGGAGTCAATAGTGTGCATCTGATTTGGTTTTCCATTACCTGCCAGAATCACTGGGTTGATCAGTAATGTTTATATTGTATTTCATAGAAAGTACACTAGCTTACAGTTTGGCTCAGGACAGCGTTATGAGCCAACATTTTTAGTCCAAGAGCTTAACTTCTAAGCACTCGTTATTTATTAGTCTCCAGGAGCGAAGAGATACTCCAAACAGGGTTTTCATCAGCTCCTCGTGCTACTTTTGGAGTCCATCTGTTGTTTAAGAAGCAAGTCTTTTGCAATGGTGTCAGATAGGATTACTTTCCCTTAGTTACATACCCTTAGGGTATGTTCAGTCATTGGCATAACTACATTCTATTTAAACGGTTTCCGTTCACATGATATGATTGTTGTCATCCAAGTGTCCTCAACCTTCAGGTCAAAGGTTAGATTTTATTACCATACAATTTCCTATTCCAGCCATTTGAAAGAATGTTATAGCTATTCTAAAGATCTGGGAACCACAAACGCGAAGACGTGTCATCTTGGACTGCTAATAAGAAGTGCACAGCAAGATATTAGATTAAAATCAGAGGTGCCACTGAAATTGTGCCTAAAGCAAAAGTTGAATCAAATTTTGGAGCTTCCTGTGGTTAAACATGGAGGAATTTTCATTGTCTGGAGAAGTTTCTCAGGTGGACATCAGCATACTTTTAGTTTGTGGTCAGATTTTGCCTAAAATGATATTCAAAGTGAATTTGTAGACTCCTCCGCAGGCAAACAGCAGAAAAAATGGGCGGGGGGAGACAGCTTCCATAAGATTAGGAAAAAATCTGAAAGGAAATAGTAAGAGTTAAGATATCCATTGAGCAGGCTCCCCTCTATGGAAATCCAGTTTTTGTTTGATCCCCAGTTCACGTCTTCTACAACACATAAGTGACTTGGTGAACTCACTGCCACAAGATGTTCAGATGGCCATTGGCTCAGACAGCTTTAAATGGATTAGACAATTCATGGAGGACAGGAACATCAGTGGCTATTAAGTGGAACCTCCATGCTCAGAGACAATATACTACTGAGCACTAGTTGTAGAGAAGGACAATAACAGGGGACAATTGGCCTCTGTGCCCCTGCTGATGGGCCTTATAAGACATCAAGTTGTCCACTGTGGGAAACACACTTCTGGACTAGACCACTCGTTAGTCTGATTTAGCAGGGCTCTTCTTATGTCCTTATACACATTTCGAACTTTGGATTGCTCAAATCTATTTCTCCTCTACAATGCTTGAAGGAGAATATGTTCCACACAGAATCTAAGAAACAACTTGGTAGCACCCTAATGAAGCTTAAAGTAAAGATGAACTGTTTGTGTTGCGCACTCCGACCATGTACAACAGGGTTGTCTGAATGAATTAAACTTTTGTTCACCCTCAGACTTCAGCAAATTATATTTTATAAATTGTCCAAAAAGCATGGTAGCTGCAGAATCCATTTTGCTCTTCGGTATCAATCAATAACCCAATTCCCCAGGAAACCCATCACATGATGAATTTAATAAAGGCCAATTCATGCTATTTGGAAAAAAAATAACATGGTTTAAACTAACATGCCAACAAGTTGATTCACTGCACACTTGGTTTGCCACTAGCTACTAAACTTTCCCCCACACATTGCTATTGGACATTCTAGCAATTTGGGAACATGGTAAAACGATACACAGAATGTTGAAAAGTAATCATAGTTTGGAATAAGCACAATACCAGGCAGTGCGAATTGATATCACTTTTCATCCTTCAGTTACCTAGATTCCATCAAATATAGTCATGAAAGAGTCACTAGAATCAGTCCACTGGAGTGGATTGTGTATGGCTGATGCAGGAGGAATTCCAGAAGAAGCAGGAGCTCAGTTTGAGCTCACAATGAGGTGATCTTTATGAGGTTTTACCTTTGTTGCATATGCATCCAATTTCTCAAATTGCTTCAGGTCTAAAGGCATGGATTTCAAGCAGGACTTGTCCCATGGGTAAGCTGGAAACAAACATGCAATCAGGAACAATCAATCTAGAAAGGAAGAGAAATTGCCACTGGGCACCTAAGCAAGGGCCTAGCCAGATGTTACACTTTCTGTTACATATGGTTGCCACCTCTGGGTTGGGAAATTTCTGGAGATCTGGGGGTGGAGCCTAGGGAGGGTGGAGTTTGGGGAGGGAGCTCAGCAGTGTATGTGATGCCATTGAGTCCACACTCTGAAGATGTCATTTTCTTCAGAGTAGCTGATCTTTGTAATATGGAGGTCCGTTGTGATTCTGGGAGAATTCCACCCCTCACCTAAAGGTTGGCAACTCAGTTTCTGCAAATAAAGTTATGGTTTACGGTGTTCTCACGATGAGGGGGGGGGATTTTATATATTACATCTTGTGATAAAATGCTAGAATACAATTTTAACACTACTGATTGAGGATCAGGTAACAAGCATGCACCAAATTGAAAGGAATCCTGGGATAGAGTCATGGTGATCCAATAAGACTACCAACTCTGGGTTGGGAGATGTGGGACTGGAGCCTGGGGATGGTGGGGTTTGGGAAAGGAAGGGCCCCCAGAGATATATAATACCATGGATTGCACCCTCCACAGCAGCCGTTTTCTCCAGGGTAACTGTTCTCTGTAGTCTGGAGATCAGTTGTAATTCCAGGAGAACTCCAGTTCTCAGCTGTAGTTTGGCATCCCTAGATGTTCACTGGACCTCTACTGCAGCCATGCATTGGAGCAGATATAAGGAGAATTAAAGATGTGGCTGAAAATGCACGCATGTTCGATTTTAGGTACACATTACCAGGGCAAACATGGGTGGCAGAGTAGGGAAAATGTAACATCTGGTCTGGCCCTAATTCAGATCTACACTAAAGGCATCTTGACATGAGATGCATAAATTGGATTGAGTTTAAATTGGTTTAAAATATGAATACAACAAAAAGTCCTGTGGCACCCTGAAGACTGACAAATATATTGTTAAGCCATAAGCTTTGTTAAGCCAGAGCCCACTTCAATGGATGCGTAAAGTGGACTCCTAGGCAAGTAGGTACAGAGAAAAAATGTTTACAAAGTAAGGCTTAGAGGCCAAGCAATGCAAGGAATAGCAGCAGCTGTGTCACATGCAGAGTAGAAATTCTCACAAGATCCAATCAGATCTTGCAAACTTGGTAAACTTTTTTCTCTTTCTCTGAAGTTAAAAAAATGTATATTCCTGGCTCTCCTGGAGACCTCTTTACATGATCATAGAAGCTCAACTCTGCAATTGCACTCATTGCTAGGGTTGCCATCTCTGGGTTGGGAAATACCTGTATGTTTTGGGGGTGGAGCCTGAGGAGGGTGGAGTTTGGAGAGGGGTGGGACTTCAATGCCATAGAGTCCAATTGCCAAAGCAGCCATTTTCTCCAGGGCAGTGCCGGATTTACGTATAAGCTAAACAAGCTATAGCTTAGGGCCCCACACTCTTGGGCCCCCCCAAAAAAAATTAAAGGAAAAAAAACTGGATGTACATTTCCAAAATCCACAATTACTTTGTAAAATACATATTTTGTTATGTGCAAATGGCTTTAGATACCTATTAGGTCCATAAATTACCATATAGCATATATTCAACACAAAAAACAGAGACAATTTGTTGTTGACAAAGGACAGCTGGACATATAAAGGGCCCCATTACCTTCAAAAGCTTAGGGCCTCATCAAACCTAAATCTAGCCCTGCTCCAGGGGTACTGATTTATATCGCCTGGAGATCAGTTGTAATAGTGGGAGGGCTGTGGCTCAGTGGTAGAGCATCTGCTTGGCATGCAGAAGGTCCCAGGTTCAATCCTCGGCATCTCCACTTAAAGGGACTAGGCAAGTAGGTGATGTGAAATACCTCTGCCTGAGAGAGCCGCTGCTGGTCTGAGTAGAGCCGCTGCTGGTCTGAGTAGACAATACTGACTTTGATGGACCAAGGGTTTGATTCAGTATAAGGCAGCTTCATGGTGTTCATGGAGATCTCCAGCCACCACCTGGAGGTTGGCAACCCTACTCATTGCTCATAGGTTTACAACCTACACACACCATCTATGCTGTATTGTGAGTTATCTATATATCAGTTGATGCACATGTGAATTGAAAGACTCACACAGCAGAGCCACATCTACAGGGAACCAGAGGCAACATGCATTCAGGTGTGGTCTAAGTGCATTACCTTTCCTGAATTTTAAAGCAGGCTACAAGTTTTTCTCCCATTTTATGCTGTGTCAGAGCTACAATAAGAAAACTGAAGTAACCTCTGTGCCTGAAGCACATGTCACAGTATTCTTTGGTCAGGCTTGATTTCAGGCTTATGGCCAGATTGTGACTAGTGAAGGAGCAACCACGGGAAGGGGGGACGGTGTTTCTGTCACCTAATGCGCTGAACAGCCATCTATCTGTCTCAAACCAGCACTCATGCACAAGGCATCTGTCTCTTTAACAGGCTTGTTTGTTTATTTGGCCTTCTACTGAAGAGGGTTATTACAGTGACCTAAAGAGAGCTAAACCAGATTTACGCACTTTAAAGGTTCCTGCTCTATACAGCTCAGAAAATTACTTTTTGCCATTTGGGAGCTGGGTCGTTTCTTCAAATTGGCGATCAGTTTTAGTCTTTGTCAGGCTATAACTGAAAAGGCTCCCTTAGCCGCAAAATTCATAATAACTCATATAGTCATATGCTGTTACCTTGTAGAAGTTAGAATTGCGTACCAAGCCTCTGGCATGTTGTGAACACTGAAAGAAGGCAATATTTAAACACTAGTAACATTGGTCAGGCATTGACTGGCCTGCTGTCAGATGCTTAATCTAAGATGTAACTTAAAAGGAGCATGTGTCTGAAACACTTTCTTATTCCAAAGGGAATATGCTTTCTAAATGATGCATACCACCTAACCAGTTAAAAAATAGTAGGTTGCACTATACCACTGTTGTGTTTTATATCTGCATTGATTTATAGATGGCTGTGTCTGTGGTGCAGAATATTTGCAGCCAAGACGAGTGTGAACTACAGCTCGGCTACTTGAGACGGCAGGAGGCAGTTCAAAGGAGAGTAAAGATTATATGTTGGTCTGCCTTGTGTGTATACCAAGGGAAGGAGCTGATTTGGGCCAGTTTCTGAAAGAATTTACAGCTAAATTTGTTTACAGCACTGTTGAAGGCTGCTGAATTAGGCTTGCCAACCTCCAGGTGGGGCCTGGAGATCTGCCTGAATCACAACTGATCTCTAAACTTCAAAGTGAGAAAATGGCTTCTTTGAAGCATGGACTGTATGTCATTATACCCTGCTGAAGTCCCTCCCCAGGTTCCACTCCTGAATCTCCAGGAATTTCCCAACCCAGAGTTGGCAACCCTATGTTGAAGAACGGTGCCTGGCAGCTGCTTAATTATTTACAGTGTTTTGTATGTAATCCATTACTTTAATCTGAAGGGTAAACACAGCGTCAGTGGGAAAAGAGGTGAGGAATAGCAGATATATCAGGTGGTTTATTGCATTTGACTGCCCTGCTCTTGAACTTCAGAGGATCTTGGAGACACACCCAGCCTTCTAGGGATCTCTTTTACCAGCTCTCACTTCTGTTCTTTTAGTGACAGCATGAGAACAGTAAATAGTATTGTCACAGGTGAAAAGTGGAGCAAAATCTGTTTATCCCTTTTCTGGGGCATTTACCCAACTTGGTATTTATCCCCTCATATGCCAGTGCTTGGACCTTGGAGGACTGTGAAAGTTGTGTCTTCTAATCTGCTATTAACCTAGGGTTGCCAGGTTCTTCTTCACCACCGGCGGGAGGTTTTTGGGGCAGAGCCTGAGGAGGGTGGGGTTTGGGGAGGGGAGGGACTTCAATGCCAAAGAGTCCAATTGCCAAAGCGGCCATTTTCTTCAGGTGAACTGATGTCTATTGGCTGGAGATCAGTTGTAATAGCAGGAGATCTCCAGCTAGTACCTAGAGGTTGGCAACCCTACATTAACCTAGTGATATATTCAAGGTACATGTGACCTCCTAGAATTCGTAATTCATACTTAAATAAAACAATAAATCAAACAAAATCGCCTCGATTTGAGAGTCATTATATGGGTCTCCGGCCCTGAGCCAAACAGCTTTGTGTGCAGTCATGGGCAGCGTACTTGCCATTACTGCTTGTGAGGATCTCCTCAATATATAAATAACAAGTAGTAAGTAAGTAATCAGTAAATGCTGTCAGTACACGGTAAGTGTGGAGGGAAGGGCAAAGGGGACACAGTCAGTTTCCCGGACCCTCCAAACAGATGATCTGAGCTGGTAGCACTGATCATCCGTTTGGCAGTAAACATGTAGTAGGGAGCACCGTGTGCTCTGCCTTTGGTGCTGGATGTGGGGAATTCTTTCCCCCGCCAATTTTTGTGTGAGTGTGCAACCTAGTAGGGAAGAGTGATCAGTGTGCAGAAGCCCATCTCCATGTACATATAGATCAGTTTGTGCCCTCATTTTTGACATTTAGAAATGGAATTGGAAGGGTTCTTTGGACGTAAAGCTGTACTTCCTTTCTATAACAGATTAATGGCTGACTTAGATGTTAACTGAATTGCAACCCTTATAGTTCCAGAATAAAGTAGAGTTAGTGCAGTTGTGGTAATTATCCCATTGTTAAACTGAAATGTGAATTTGTAACATAAAATAAAAGTGTTTCTCTTAAAATAATACTTCCTGTTTAGAATATTTCAGAATATTTTGTTCCTTCAGTGAAAACTGCAGTGTATATGTAGGACAGATGGCATAGTATAGCCCTGTAGTTACCATGCTGGTCTTTCCAGCCAGGGGGGCGGAGTCTGCGTTTTCCATTCTCTTGAAAACCTATGAAATTGTGAAAAAGAACATGAGAAAGATGGACAGGCCTGTGTGAACAGATAAACAGAAAGGGGGGGGGAAGCAGATAGGAGAGAAGGAGAAAGTGCGTATAGAACAGTCTATCATTTCATTATTAGGAATCTGTTCATGAAGTAATCACCTTAATTTCCCCCTCAGAGAGAATCTCTGCAGAAAGGGGGAGAGGTGCCTCAGGTATGCTACAAGTATTTATTTTGTCAGGAAAATTTTGTGAAGCAGTTATAGCCAAATTAGGATTTTAGGTCATTTGCAGATATCCCCAAACTTTTGCGTCATATATGAGAGACTTCTGGTTACTTTCTTCCTTTTAAAAAAAATGTCAATGTGATAATAGAGAAAATGGAGAAACTGGCTCCACAAAAGTAGGACAATTCCCTTCTAATAAAACTGCCAAAGTGCTAGGAGCTGGGAATTTAAATGTGACTAAAAACTAGGGTTGCCAACCTCCAGGTACTACCTGGAGATCTCCTGCTATTACAACTGATCTCCAGCCGATAGAGTTCTGTTCACCTGGAGAAAATGGCCGCTTTGGCAATTGAACTCTATGGCATTAAAGTCCCTCCCCAAACCCCACCCTCCTCAGGCTCTGCCCCAAAAACCTCCCGCCGGTGGTGAAGAGGAACCTGGCAACCCTACTGAAAACAGGTGTGTCTGCATGTCTCTGATATGTTGGGAGGGGTGGGGGTGACTTGCTAGCATGGAGCATTTGACAAACTTCTGACAAATTTTTGTATCCCTCTGAAGTAGCCTTGACATCTCTTTGATGTATGATTTACTATTTGATGCCAGTTATCAGCCCTCCCCCCCAAATGTATTTGACATATAGGTAATCGTGTTGTGATAACTGGCATCATGTACACAGACCCAGATATTCGATGTGGGTTTCCCCCCTATGCAGACCCACTTGCTGGACCAAGGATCCTTGTGCACCACCAAATGCATAGTCAAGTTTGACAGCACTGACTGCCTGGGGAATGGGGAGGGGAAGCCCCAGTCACTCGGTGGAGACTTAGTCAAGACACCATCTCTGATAAGTGGTTAGTGCTATCAAGTCGACAGGGTACGTCAGCTTCTTCAGTTTGGTGGAGACATCATTGGGGATTCATGATCATGAAAAATCATATGTTCTACTAAAAACACCTCAAAATGGTTTTTGTGTAGTGGGAAGCTGGATGGCAGGATCCTTGGATCAGGCTACAGTCTATGAACAAAGTCTTTCCTGTTCAGTCTGTTGTGTTCTTATCTGAGATTATATTATCTGAGATGACCTTTTGTTACAGACAATACATGTGAATTGAACGGCATTGCTCTTATTTACCAAAAAAAAGTTAGGTTTTTTTTTAAAAATAGCATACCTTTCCCAAAAGAGAGTTTCTTGAGCAACTGTGGGGTGGAATTTCTAGCATGTACCTCTACCGTTACATGAGTACCTAAAACCAACAGGAAATTCAGAGATGAACAAAACTGGCCACAGCAATTCAATTTATAAACACAAACAAACACAAAAGAACAGAAAAAGCAACTATTGCCCCAAGTCACAACATCATAATACCACATGCTTTTTGTTAATCAATTCAGAATGTCAGACTCTCTATTTCTTTCTGTGTCATCCTCCACCCTCACTGTTTATTCTTTTGCTCATCTCATTTATATTGTATTTAACAAAACCATAGCTGCCTTTCATGAACTGATTCCACATATATCTAGCCCACTGTCAGGCATGCTTTCAGTATAAACTATGAATTAACCTGAGTATCTATTTTATGGCTGTTCATCGTTGTTTGAGAAATATCTTAAAAGGAAAACCATGAGGGACTTAGGTGTCTTCCTGAAGTCAAGATATATTTTGACAACTGTGTTCCCCTTGCGTTCAGTGTTACCTCCTCAAACAGAAACTGGCTGGGAGCCTCTGGGTAGTTACAAATGTAAGTTACGCTTTTATGTGGTAGTATCTTTCCAGACAATGAAGACAAGTAATTCATTGATTCTTCCAGCTTTCTTTCTTTTTTAATAAAGTAAAAGGTGTTCTTTGCTGGTGTTTTTTTTTTTTTAAGTTCAGCATTCTGTGAGATTCTTTTTATAATATTTCTCTGCCTACCATTTTGCTTCCAATAGAATTTGTTTGAGAAAAAAATTTACATCATAAAGCCATGGGATGGGGGAAAGCTTGAAGTTTAAACATTGAGCAATAAGGAGGGATCATTAAGTGAATGCCACATGTAAAGGAAGTTTTCACCCACTGGTGGAAGATGGCAACAGAAGTAGATAGATGAGTCTCCCTCAGGAGAGAGTTCTAGAATTTTGGTGTCACTACCGAGAAGGCCCTCTCCTGCATTGTCCCCTGCTTAGTGGCAGAAAGTATCGCATGAAGCAGAGCCTCTGAAGATGATTGTAGCAGTCAGATAGGTTCATTAGGGATTAGGCAGTCCTTGGGGTATGTTGATCCCAAACCATACAGGCCTTTAAAGGTCAGCACTGTCGCATTCTTTATGAATAACATTCAGGATCCAGGTTGCCGTATAACATAGGATGAACTTTATTAACTATTTATATAACTTTGAAATCAGTAATAGAAGGAGAAGAACTGACTTGCTGCTTCAGTCATGACTCTGCTCATCTGCTCTGACCCTAGGATCTAAATCATGTGAAGCACCACCCACTTAAAGTCAGTGCCCTCACTAGCACCTTGAATTGTGCCTGGAAACAGATTGGGAACCAGTGTAGATGGGCCAAGACTGGAGTGATATGGTCCCTACAACCCACTCCAGCCAACAACTCCAGCAGCATTCTGCATCCAACTGAAGTTTCTGAGCACTTCTCAAGGGCAACCCTATGACTGAAGAGAGGTTCTAGCAGTATTTGCCTAAGGACCAAACTACACATTACATTTTTTGGTGAGTTTGGTGTAGGCTCCCTTGACCCAACTCACTTCCTTTGCAATTACACAGCAATTTCAGAGAATGTAATTTTGAAGATCAGAGGGAGCCCTTTTTGCTTGGAACTGCAGTGGGGGGGGGCTCTTGTCTCCCCACCACACACCTTTTTCAGAAAATGAAATGCCCCCCAGCAGGGAGTAATTTATGTCACTTTGAAGCAGCAACTGCTTGGAACACTTAACATGACATTCCCTGTAGCTGCTGTGCGACTGCAAGGAAAGTGAGTTGGGTCAGGGGAACCTAGACCCAACTTGCCAAAACATATAATGTGTACTTTGGCCCTAAGGTGCTGTAATAGCCTGCCTGTGCGTTAGATACCTTTACATATCGATGACAGTTCTACCTCTGGATGCAGCATTATTTATTTATTTAAATGTTTAGACCTTTTTTTCTTCTCAATGGGGACCGAAGAGGTTTACAACATTGTTCTTCTCTCCCCCATTTAATCCTCACAGTGACCATTTAAAGTGGGTTGGGGTGACAGTCACTGACTCAAAGTCACCCAGTGAGTTTCCATGATAAAGTGGAGCTTCAAACCTGCACCTCCTAGATCCTAGTCCAACACACTAACCACTACTTCACATGCCAACTAATGACTTACATAGTTATACTATGGAAATCATGGTCACAGCACCTCTAATGGTAAAGGCCATTTTATGTGTTATAATTATGTGTTGTAACTTATAAAGGTCACTTGAAACAGCCTCTACGTAGTGACTCCGCCATATGACAGCTGTAAAGTAGCTTGCTTCCATGATTCCCACTGCTACTGTGGAAATTTTTAACCATGACTATTGTTGAAATACGTTCCAGATTTTCTCTACCTTTATAAGCTGAATAGTTCCTTTTGTGTGTGAAGTGCTGTCAAGAAGGGGTTTTCAAGGCAAGAGACTAATAGAGGTGGTTTGCCATTGCCTTCCTCTGAACAACAACCCTGGCATTCCTTGGTGGGCTCCCATCTAATTACTAACCAGAGCTGACCTTGCTTAGCTTCTGAGATCTGATGAGATCAGGGTAGCATGGGCCATCCAGGTCAAGACTAGGCCACTTCCTTCTAGGAATTTAAATTTTATATTTTTGCATCTTTAAGTCCTAAACAGTTATTATATTGACTGGTTGTATTAGAAAATCAAGTTTCAAAATGTTCCTGAGATTTCATGGCAAAATAAATGAATACTTGAGGAGCAGATATATTTCCCCTCACTTACACTTTTACAAGCTGTTTATCCCATTGGTCCACATCACTGTACCTATCTAGATTGGGTCTATTCAGATTACCAGCTATACCCCTCACTATCCTCACACTGCAGTAAATTCAGAGTCTGTCCAATTTTGCCTTGTCTATAAGACTGGAAACAGCAACCGAGAAAAGAATTATTCTACCCTATGGAAGCTGGACCCCAGATATGAATTTCATGGTATTTCTATGAACCTCTGGGACTTTTTTGTTTAGTGGTGTCACAATGACTTTTCAAAATAACTTTTCTAAGTGCTTTATGATTTCTTATGGTAATCTAGGATAACCTTTCTCACAGAACTTGCAGCTTTGGCATAGGAAGCTGTCATATCATTTAGTAGTTTGCCACATACCTTGATCTGAGCAGGATGTAATGATTTGCTGCATCTGAACCTCATGACCTGGTGATAGAAAGGAAGGATTACAAACAGAAGAACAGGACTTTAGTCAAGGTATAGAAATTGTGTGATAGTACCTGTCATTGTAAAAGCAGGTTATGTATTTACTTATATGTATTTACTTATAACATTTTAAAGCTGCCTTTCCACCCAATTTAGGGACCGCAAGGTGGCAAACAAGAAAAACATTAAAAACAGCTTTAAAAATACATTTATTTAACAACAGTGAAACAAAACTCCTAAACAGGAAGGAAGGTCAGAGAAGGGATACCAAACAAAATACAATTTTTTTGGCCACACCAGTGGAAAACAGTGATAGAAGGGTTAAAGTAGAGGTTAAATTTTAGTGGAAATTTCAAAAGCAACACTAAAAGAAGTGGATGTTGGTATGGAGGTATTTAGCATGTGCACAAAGTGTGCAACCCTATAAACTAACTACACTGAAATTAATTTGAAATATAGACAACAAATCAACAAAATATACATTAAAAACATTTATAAATTTTAGAGTTCAGTGCAAATGTTGAGTTGTTGTTGGATTTCAGTCACAACATTTGAATTTTGGCAGTGAAGTTCACTGAAATGGAACTCTCTAAAACTGTCAATGCAAATTTCATTTGAAATGCAGAAACACTAGAAAAGCCCTGCTGTGGCAGACCCCATGATCAATCTTGTCCAGCATCCTGTTTCATACAGTAGTTGATCAAATGTCCTAGAATGCTCACAGCAGGGGCAGAGGCAAAAGCTGATGCCCCCCAAACAATTGGCAAGGGCATCCCATTCCTAAGGGGGGTGTAGATCTGTGGTGGCCAGGAGCAGCGCAGCCACACCACCTCCACAGAGGCAGTGAAAATAAAATAACAGCAATTACAAAAATATAAAAGGGAAAATGCTAGTTACTGGGGAAGGGGGAAGGGGGTAGTGGGGGAAACCTATTGCTTTCATGGCCTGCTTGATCCATGAGGCTCTCCACTGTTGGAAACAGTGTTCTAGACTAGATGGATTGTGGTCTGATCCAGCAAGACTCTCTGTACAAATCACTTATTTGGCTACGACCTTTTCTTTCAGCCTCAGTTCTTGCAGTGATAATCCATAGTTTCATAATCTTCAGGTTCTTTCTTTCTGTACCAGAGCTTAGATTTGCCTGGAAGTTATGTATTCTGATTTGGAACCTCTTTCCTCTAATCCTAGATGGGGGGTGGGGGCTAGCTGTGGTTATGCATGGATGAGAGAAAAGAACTAGGCATTTGTTCAGAGGTACATGTTTCCGGACTGAGCTCTGATTCAAATTAAGCCTTGCTTGAAGCTAGACTACTGTGACACGAAGTGGGCTACCCTTGATGCCTGTTCAAGAGTTGCTGTTGGCAAAGTACATTGACAGGAGCACATGAACTCATGAACATATGAAACTGTCTTATACTGAATCAGACCCTTGGTCCATCAAAGTCAGTATTGTCTACTCAGACAAGTAGTGGCTCTCCAGGGTCTCAGGCAGAGGTCTTTCACATCACCTACTTGCCTAGTCTAACTGGAGATGCTGGGGACTGAACCTGGGACCTTCTGCATGCCAAGCAGATGCTCTACCACTGAGCCACAGCCCCTCCCTTAATTGGAGGTGCTAGCTTTTACCCTTTACCTTTCCTTTTATCCCTAAGAAGCTCCTTGATCAATTGATCTTGAGCAGCATATATCTAGTGTTGGAGGGATATAAGGATTGAAACAAATCTTGCCACTGACAATGTAGCCTTGGGGTCCCTATCCCTTAGTAAAAAAGGCATTATGTCAGTCATAGAGGTATTGGATTTGTATATTAAAAGGGGGGAAATATAGTGTGATCGAAGTTCCTCGTAAAAGCGGCATTCCAAAAGGGCATGGGCTAATGAGTCAATAGAGCCAGAACAGCAAGGGCAGATCCTGTCTGAGTATGGTATATTCAGAATTCTGCCCTGCATTACCATAGAAGGGTTAGCATTCAATCTAGCCAAGCAAAAAGCTCTACAGAGACGAGGAGTTGTCAGATAATATGTATAGGCAGGCAGACCACGTGGAGGGGGTATTCCAAAGAACTGGGATGAACAGACGCGACGAGCACGAAAAGTAGTGCTGTTATAATCGAGCTCTTTAATGCGCTTTTTAATTTTGGTTAAAGCTTCAGTTTTCCCAAGATCTAATAACATATCCTGCAAGAAGCCCAACAACGACAGTTTCTCATCTAAGATTTTTTGCCATGAGGATTTAAAAGGGTCATGCTTCAGAGAAGCTAGGAACCCCTCAGTGCTAAAGCACAGTTTAAGGTGTAGTTTAAAGGCAGCCAACCACGCCCTAGCTTTTACCCTTTAAAGCTTGCTTTGGCAGCCTTCAGGCCTTTTCTACCACTTTCCTTTATCCCACCGCAGACCTCAAAATCCAATTAGACTGCCTGCTTAGCTATAATTCATTGACAAGGCTGCATATAATGTGAGGTATTTTTGATGAGGGTTCTAAAACCAAGGAACTTATTCTGGCTGCAAATATGCCAGCATCAAACCATGAAAATTTACATTTAATTACCAAATGCTGAGAAGATGCAACGGGGCTTGGTTGCAACCATCATTTCCTGCTTGGGAGCCCAGTGACTTTGCCCTGGCCACTGCTGGAGACTGAATATTGGGCAAAATTGATCTTTTGTCTAACCCAACAAGGCAGTTCTTATCTTCCAGAAACTGGTTTTCAGAGGACAGTGGCTTGGGCTATCTCCTGTTATTTTAGCCTTGCAATTTGATATTGATTTATTACAGTTGTTACCCGCCCCAAGTCTTCATGATGGATCAGGCTGTGTAAAGGAATGTTAGGCTGCATCCTTATTCTTCCAGAGATCTGTATCTTGACAGTCCCCAGAGAGAAGCCGCAGCATTTCAAAAATGCATTTGCCATTCTGGGTACCACATATCTTATGCCTGTCATGGCTCAAGCCCATGAATGATGAGATATTGCTGCAATGTGGGAGATGGCCATGTGTTTGTTTTAATATGGCTCAATCTGCAGTTACATCATGGCATTCAAAAATACTGTAGGAGAACTGGCTGCTTCATGGTGTCAGACTTCACAAGTACAGTAATCCAACCACAGTGCCTGAAATTGATTTGTTGACACCTCCATGCTGGTACAAGGGGATTTTTTGACAATTCATTATCCAACTAGAGATCCTCAATAGATACCCAAGAGATGGAGGACATTGCTGTAAATTGGGTTCAGTAAATTGCTCATTTTCCTTTTGTGCCCAGATTTCCAGTGATGCTGAGGTTCGGAGACAAAATTTTGGGGGAGGGGTCATCTTGGGGCCCAGGAAGCATTGGTTTTCATCCAGAAATTCTGCAGCTAGTGTTACCAAGAGTCCTGGAGAAAAATGTCTTGTCCTAAGCATGTAAGAATGGTGTAATAGAATGATTTACCAGGGGGTGTTATTTACCTCCATGCCACGAAAAACTTCAGCTGCCCATTTCCACATATTAATCCTCTATCAAAGGGCCTGATGGCAACTCTATCTGCATCCATTCAAATTACAGTTCAGGTACTTCAATTCAACCACGATAGGTGCTGGAATAGTTATTCGTATATAAATTACAGCACCCGCTTCACCTTCAAAATAATCAAATTATCAAATAAAAGGGGGTAGCCATGGGTGCTTCATGCGCCCCGGCAATAGCAAACATCTACATGAATAACTGAGCAGGAACATCTAAACAATTATGACTTTTTTTCACAGCATGTTTTACTGTGCCGAAGGTACTTAGATGATTTGTTTATGATTACAGATTCCAAAGAAATTTTTTGGTTATTAAGGAATGGATTAACACCGTGGATATACACCTAAAATTTACAGGTCAATGTCATGACCAAATGATAACTTTTTTAGATGTGGAAGTTTACAAAACCAAGAATTTAACCTTGGCGGTGAAGCCATATAGAAAACCTACGGATTATGAAGGGGGTTTGCATTCCTCTTCATTCCACCCGATGCATCTAAAAAATAACCTTCCATTTAGCCATTTCTTAAGATTGAAAAGAAATTCCACTGACAGTTCTCACTTTGAGGCAGCAGCTAATAAAACAGCAATCTCTCTGTTTAAGAGAGGATACCCTATTAAAATAGTTAATGAAGCTTACAATAAAACTTTGAACAAAGATTGTCAATCTTTATTGGCCACTAAAAATAAAATCCATAAACAAGATAAAATATATGCATCTTTGCAACATAATACTTTAACTTCGCAAATCAAGAAAATAATTTGGTGCCATTGGCACCTGTTGAAAGAAATTCCAGGGTGCAATCTTCCTCCCATATTTGTATTGAGAAATCCCAAATCTCTTAGGAACTACCTTATAAGGTAAAACATTAACCTTGATGAAATTACTTATTTACATTATTTAATAGTTAATTTATCTTCGTTCTGAATTATGTTTAATTTTGTATGTATCTATATTCATAGAAAATGGAAATGTCTCAGAGAAGAGATAATTATACCGGGTTATGAGCTGATGAAAGCATATGAAACGTGTTATATCTGGAAGGCACGTACTCTTACACCATACCTGGTATCCCCTTTGGGATTTTCTTGGGTGAAGCAACTCCTGTACCCCCCTTTTTCCAATAGAGGGGTAAAAAGTGCTTTGAGCACTTGGCAACGCTATACGCAGCTCTGTGAAGGAAACTGACAAGAGGAATGGATCGCGGAGACTCCGATGGGAGTACACAGACTTCTCTAAACCATTTGAAACTGTGAATGAACTTTGGACATTGATACTGTGTAACCACAGAATGAAGTATTGTTTTTCTTTAGTGTTTTTGCATTAGTTGTAGGTAATTTGTATATTTTAGAGTTGTGGATATGTGACGCTAACATTCCTAACTACTAAATTGTATCATTTGGTTATTGTATATTTTCTGTTTGAACCTTATTAGATACACACACACTAAATATAGGTTTCTTGTCAAAACGTTTTTTGATAATTTGATTATTTTGAAGGTGAAGCAGGTGCTGTAATTTATATAAGAACCTCCAGGTACTAGCTGGAGATCTCCTGCTATTACAACTGATCTCCAGCTGATAAAGATCAGTTCACCTGGAGAAAGTGGCCGCTTTGGCAATTGGACTGTATGGCATTGAAGTCCCTCCCCTCCCCAAACCCTGCCCTCCTCAGGCTCCGCCGCAAAAAACCTCTCACCAGTGGCAAAGAGGGACCTACAACCCTAATTCAAATGCAGGGAGAGGAGGAAGTCTGACCTTGGGCCAGTCACTTTCAGCCTCACAGAGTTGTTGTGAAGATAAAATGGGAAGGGCAGACCACAAGCAGCTTGAAGGAAGGATGGACCATAAATGTGAAGAAAGGATTGGAGACAGTCTGTGTTGCACATAGAGATATTCAATTAACATATTTCTGTTAACGAGAAGTTGTGTGATTTGTTTGCATATGATTTACGGATGGGTCTGGATTAGGGTTTCCAGCTCTGGGTTGGGAAATGCCTAAAGATTTTTGGGCAGAGCCTGAGGTGGGTGGGGTTTGGGGAGGGGAGGGAGTTCAATTGCCAAAGCAGCCATTTTCTCCAGGACAACTGGTCTCTACTGGCTGAAGGTCAGTTGCAGTAGCAAGAGTCTCAAGGAGTATCTTGCTTTTTGGACTCTATCCTTGGACTTCCACCATCCCACTGTGTATATTGGAATTGTATTGTTGTTAACTATTATTGTGTTCAGCATATACTAATGGAAATAGCACTTTGAATTAATTTCACTATCTGAATATATCACTGTTTTGCTAGTGTATTTTGTCTTCACTGCTGTTATTTGCATCAGTACCTGGAGATTGGCAACCCTAGTCTGTGTGGAGTGAGGGTCCCTGAGGGAATTGCTGGTGGGACCCAGGCTGACACTTAGCAGCCTTGCAGATTTCTTGGTAAAAGTAAAAGAATGCCTCTGCCCTGGGACACCAGCTCTGTGACAGCTGGCATTGCATAAGAAGCAGCATGACTGTGCTTTATTGTGGTTTGTCATTAGCAGAATGGGAGTGTTTGCATGAGTGGCTGCACAAAGCCTAATGTTTGTTTGTGAAAATTCAGGTTGCTGCTAAATTGCTAATAACAATGCATTATGTTTGTCAGTTCAAGTATCCAGGGCTTTGGGAGTCAGTCCTGTCTGCCGACCCCATTACCCAATACAAAAAATGCTATTACACCTAGACCCTTTCCTGTCACCCCTGCAAAAATGTCATTGCTGCCTGCTCTCTGCCATGATTTTTTTTTGGGGGGGGGGGAATCATAAAGGTGCCCAAAGGTACCAGTAATGTTGATGCTGGTATCAGGGCTGAATCATTAGCCAGGATGAGCACAGATGTTGGAGTGCTGATAAAGGACAGCTAATTGTCAATTATTTAAATTAGGATTACATCTTTACCGCCTTGTAGGAGTACAGGCATCATTTAGATGTTCTGTTTCAGGCAATAGTGTGTCTTGGGCCATGAAATACAAGCAGAGGGTAGTTTAACTCCAAAAAGTCTCTCTCCCAACACAATAAGGCTGCTTCTGGCAAATATTAGCATGCAACATGACAGGGTGTATTTCTCACATGGATGGGCATAGGGTGAGAGAAAATGACATACCTTGAAGGTCATTTCCTTGGTATTGCTGTCGCCTGTTGTTTCTGTTCCCGTCCCCTTGAAAACCCACAGAACAGTAAGTTGTAGCATGAGTTTCTGAGAGCCCATTTAAATGTGCAAAAACCATATGTGGTGTGGTACATTCCCTCTTGGCTTCTGATTATTTCAGATTGCTGGTGACTGACTGTATATTTGAATGCTTCCTTGGGTTGAAAACCTCCAGGTGGGGGCTAGAGATCTCCTGGAATTACAACTCATCTCCAGACTATAGAGATCAGTCCCCCTGGAGGAAATAGCTGCTTTTGAGAGTGGACTCTATGGTATTACACAGTGCTTAGGTCCTGCCCCTTCCCAAGCCCCACCCTCCCCAGGCTCCATCTCCCAAATCTCTAGGAATTTCCCATTCTGGAGCTGGCAACCCTAATGCTTTCCCATGTTAATCTCTTCCTCCTTCACAATGTTCATGGAAGGCCAGCTAGGGTTGCCAGGTCCCTCTTCACCACCAGCGGGAGGTTTTTGGGGTGGAGCCTGAGGAGGGTGGGTTTTGGGGAGGGGAGGGACTTCAATGCCATAGAGTCCAATTGGCAAAGTGGCCATTTTCTCCAGGTGAACTGATAAGATCTCCACAAAGGAATCCACAGAAACTACTGCCCCCTCATCTGCAAATGGAAATACCATTCCACATGCCCGTTTTTATTAACCACAACATTCTGAAAATTTTGACAATGGGGGAGGTGTTAGGAAGAGAACGAGGAAGAGATGTTAAGAAGCAGAAGAACTGCTTCCATAACTAGTGAACAGGGGTTTCTCTAAGACCTTTTGGCTTTGCAACCATCCTCAATTCATGTATGCCAATTTTCAGACTTTCTCCCGTAATCATGCTTTTTATAAATAACTACAAAATCTAAAAAAGCATGAATTTATACAGTTTGCCTTGGTTATATATGGTATGCAATATGAACAATCCTGCTATTATGTGTGAATGTCTGTCTGTCTGTCTGCCCTAACAGTGGCCCCTTGGTAGGGTTGCCATTATGGCCGGTAGAAAAATGCAGCTCTCTCAAGAAGGACAGTCTCTACACTGCCATCCTCATCCTTATTGCCTTGTATTCTTCAGTTGCTTCCCCTGTGGCAAATGGAAATGCTTGTTTCACCATCTTCCAGGATCTAATGTCCTAACTCCTTATCAACTAGAATTCCCCCCTCCTGGTCACTCATTTTGTTTTATTTTCTGTACAGTGAAAGGAGGGTACTTAGATTACCATTAAATTATGGCCCCCTGCAAAATTGTAATTCAGGTCTTTTATGCGACTGCAGCTATAAGCAGCTCATTCCAGTGTTTAATCACACGCGCATGCATGCAAACATATAAACGTACACACATCGCTCAAGCATTTGTTCCCTTTGTTTATGATGGCAACAGACTGGAGATTGAATTACAGAATCATTGTGTTTCAGCCCACACTGTGGCTTCCTCTGCAGACTGAGGGCATTTTCTGAATGACACTTTGTAGGTTTCTTGCACCGTAAATCGTACATTGAGGACAGTGTTCAAGTATTACTCTCATAACAACCATACATGATGCGGTGATTATCCTCCACATTCCTTTGCAAGGGCTTTCCCCTGTGTTTGCCACAGAGATACCCTGTGCTGCTCTGCATATATGTACAAGATTTTCAACTATCCCAACTTTTTTCACTTGAAGGTTGGTAAGAAATAAGTTGAAAGTTTACAAATAGAGCTAAGACAAAGGGATTTTCCATATGTTGTTAAGAGTGTGGGCGGGGGGGGGGAGTTGTCTGCTTTCTCTTGATCTTTCCTTTTATTCAGATTTTAGTTCTGGGATTGCATGCACTGCCCACCCCTGCAAGCTGCCACATCAATACAGATTTCTTTACCTTGGCTTTGGTGTGAAGAATGGCTCTCCGTCTGTTTGTCTAACTGCAATCTCTGCATGGTCTTCCTCTTCTCAGGCTGGACTATGAGAAGCATTTCTAGAGCTACCGCACTGAGGTCTTTTTGAAACTCCATAGTACCCATTGTGCCTCTCCTCCCTTCCTCTCAGAGATGCTACTTTGCTGTCTCCGCAGCTGCCAGAGGCAGTGGATATTTTCGACCCTTTGAGAAGCAAGTGCTCCCCCTCACCCAAATTGCACACACATATACACACGCACACAAACACACACACAGCTTTTGGCTGACCCTCCAAAAACACTGTTAGTGAGTGCCCTGCAGAAATCTACCCTAATGAGTAGGTTACAAGTCACCTTTGAAAGGAAATCCCAGCAGGGATCCATTTCCTAAACCTGAGGAAGGAGACACATTTCAGGGAGGGAGAGAGAGAGAGTTCTAGTTTCAGAACATGTTCTCTTCAAACCCCCTCCCTTTCTGGCTGCCCTTTCCGCTTTAAGCCCTTGCCCACATGTAAATCCTGCTAACACCACTGTTGCTCTCGGAGAATTTGCTTTGTGAAGCTTGTACAGTCCCTAAAAGGACTTCTCCTGGGCTCTTCCCTTCAACAAACCCAATGTGGAAGCCTAAAACAAAACAAAAAATGTAGATAAAAGCAGCAAAATATACACACACAAACCCCCCCCCCACTGTACTCATATTTATTTATTGTCTTTCTCCTACCCAACTCGCAAAGAGCTCAGGACAACATACATTACTCTCACCTTGATCTTCACAACCCCATGAGGGAGTCTAATCTGCAATATAGCGGCTGGTCCAAAGGTCACCCACTAACCTTTGCAGCCAAGCAGGGATTGAAAGTAGGCCTCTCGGTCTCTCTAGTCACGACACTTCACTGGCTCCCACCATACCTCACCACACCCTGACAGGGATTCTGTTTGTGAATGAAATCTTTTGGCATTAAATCCTTGCGTATTGGCCTTGAGGTAAAATTGGCAATCCTAGTTTCCCCCCCAGAAACAATCCAGTTCCTTAAACACAATTTTAACAACAGAAATACTAAGAGAGACTTTTGCAGCACTTCGGACACTACACACTTCTTTTGGGGCAAGGCTCCTGTTTCTTTCAGTTCTCGTAGCAGAAACAGAGAATATGGAAACAATGGAGATGTCTCAAATTCTTAGGGTCTCCCAGTCCAAAAATGAGGGTCCAAGAAGGAGCCCAATAGACCTTGTTTAATAATTATGAGCGATCTAGTTCAGTGAGCCACTGTAATGGGGAATGAGTGCTGGCTTCAGAATCCTTTCTAAATATATCCTGGGCCTCCATCCTGTCATAGTCCAAGCTGGCAGTTGAGTGATGTTTGGCTTGTGGTCTCAGAGGAACTGGAACACCTGTGAGTTGAAGGACTCTAGTGCAGCAGAGCTACACAATTTTATACTTTTGCAGCACTTGCTCATCTTCTGAATGCTAGCCCCATGCTCCTGATCATGTAACTGGATTTAATGCTACCAAGCCACCAATTGTTGGTGGTATTTGGAGAGGTAATTGTGCCCATGCAGGATGGTTTTGAGATAAATATGTTTTTTTTGAAACACATTATTTTGCATTTCGTTCACTGATATTTGCATGCCATAATAATAAAGAAATGTCTGGAGGAGGGATCTGCTTCCTTTGCTACTCAAGCACAACGGCGCTTGCTCCAACTGTGAGGCCCCTGTGCCCTTCTCCTGCTGAGACCCTTCAAATCTGATCCCTAATCTCCTCTTTGTTGTTTTGAAGCCAAAGCCTTGAAAACCTAAGTGCAGTGGGGGTTCTGAAAATGAGTCTCAAAAGCACACCTGGTCTGCCATGACCAAGGTAAATTCTATCAGAGAGGCAAGGTGTCACTGGAATGCATAAAGAATTTAGATTCTCCCAGCTCCGGCACATCTAATACAATCATATCCCTTGCTCTGAGGGATACTTCATCAAGGCAACACAAATAATTTCCAGCTATAGACAGCTGGGCAGCTCTTAAGTATTGCTAATCCAACCCAGCCATTGATAAAGACAGCCTAATATTTGATCCACCCAGGATGAGCCATCAAACTCATTAGTCATGCCCGGTCCTTTATAATTCGCTAAAAACATCCAACACTCACCCCACCTTGGAATGTCAGGTATTTCTATCTTAATCTTCCTGCCAGATTTTCACAGCATTTACCTTCAAACTGCCCAGTCAAATTCAAACTTCATATTTTGGACCAATTCGATCCTGGGTAAGTGGGGTCTCATGTTTAGCTATGGGACCCTTCCCCATAAAAAGGCCGTCCCAAATCGATGGAAAGTGTGTCAGGTCTTCCTGCTACCTGGATACCCCGAGACTTCTTTGCAGGCTTCTCTTCTGTCCTCGATATTCTGCTGCCTTGGACTTCTGCTGCATGGACTCCCCACAGTTCTCTGCTTCTTATCCCTCTTGGATCAGGTAGTATTGTCCATTGGTATATCCTCCCTTCTCTCTCCTTGCCCCTTCTCTTTACCTTACACTATCCTCGTAGTGTGCATGTGTATTGGGAGGGAGAGGGTGGTTTATTATTGGTGGTCTTAAGGGTTTTGTTGTTTTGGTTTGCGCCTAGAGTTGTGCTTATTTGTTAGTAAATAAATATTTCATTGAACTGGTTGGACTCTGTCCCTTTTCTTTTGGGACTATTGCTCTGGAATAAAACCTCCCTGTACATAGACAACAGATCCCTTGTTTACCCTTCTGGAAACCCTTTAACAGTTAATTGCCCCCCTCTCTGGGTCCAGTTCAGGTAACACCATCTTCTGTTGACATCACTCAGTTGGCATAGCGAGGCGACAGCTATCGCAATATTCCAAATATGCTTTCTGATATGGGACAACTTCCTTCTTTCCTTGACAGATGAACTAATAGAACCTGTATATCAATTACAGACCCCTTACAGCTGCATCATGGGATAGTATGGTTGCCAATCTCCAGGTGACACATGGAGTTCTCTTGGAATTACAATTTATATGCAGACTACAGAGATCAGTTCCTCTGGAGGAAATGGCAGTTTTGGAGAGCAGACTCTGAAGGCATCACATCTTCACTGAGATCTCTGCCTTCCCCAAAAATCCACCCCCCAAATCTCCAGGAATTTACAAATCTAAAGTTGGCAACCCTGTAGGATGGTCAAGTGATATTCCCTGGAGGACTGATTAACTGATTGATTTAGAGCATTTTAATATCACCTTTATGCCTCAAAGGGTGATGAACAAATAATACTAATGCATAAGATCCCATAACACACCTGCACTTACAAGGATAAAATAAAGTCATGCACTGTGCCTAGTACAGGTTTGAATGCCTTACAAATAAAGATTGGTTGCACCTCTTTTGGAAGAGTCAGTACCACTTATACTTCATGGAGAGGGAGTTCCATAATCCAGGGGTGGTAACTGAAAAAGCCTTCCCATGCGTCCTAGTCAATCCAATTTCAGCAATGGCTAGTTCTTGCAGGAAAGCACCATCTGATGATATTGACATCCAGATGCAAGCAGTCCTTCTGGGCTTCAGTTGTTTAAAGCTTTAAATCCCTTTACATCTGTACCTTGAACTAGACCCAGAAACAAATTGGTAGCCACTGTAGATGAAGTAACACTGGCTGAATGTGATCTCCACATTATGTCAGCGTCACGTTTTGTACCCACTGAAGTTTCTAAACCGTCTTCAAAGGCAGCTGCGTGTAGGGCCCATCTAACCTGGATGTCTCCAAGGCACGTGTGTCTAGGGTGAGGTCTGATTTCTCCAAGAATGGCCATACTGGCTGACTAGCCTTAGAAAAAGACTGTTCAGGCAAATTTAGAACCTGCCTGCCACTGGCAATGCATGATCCAAAATTACCCTCAGGGTGCAACCCTGGTCCCTTATAGGGAGTGTAACCCCACTAAGAACTAGTGAAGTAGCCACTCCAGGGTCAACCTTATCTCCTACCCAAAGCACTTCGGTCTTATCTGACTTAAGTTTCAATTTATTTTCCCTCATCCAATCCTTTACTGACTTCAGACACCAGTTCACCACTTTCACTACCATCCAGGACCACTGTGGGGAGGGCGGACTAGGGGTACAAAATTGCCAGGGCCAAGTCAGCTGGAGGGCCCCGGGGACCAGCAGCAGGCCATAGTCACCAAATGCATTTGTTTTAACCTAATGCAGTTCTGCACTGCAGCCACTAGGGGCGCAGGGAAGACCGAGTACAGTGAGCAGGAATTCTGACTGCTGGTCAAGCCTTTCTGCATTGTTTTCTAGGAGGTGAGAGAAACCCTTGCGTCCATCCGCCAAGCCAGCACTGGAGAAAGGCAAGACCAGCAAGGGCAAGCTGCAGTCCTTGCCAGGATGCAGCCTCCTAATAAGATTGTTATCTCCAGCAGTCAATGGTTTACCTCTTCCTTTAGTTCCACTCAGCTCCATAGTTTTCTCTGCACATCCAGATCTGTTAGTGTGTGGCAGCAAAAAACGAAACAACAACAGCAACCGTTTGGTGTTTTTTTCTTCATTTCTCTAACTTATTTCCCACACTTTTCTCCTCCTTCACTCTCTTCCTTTCACGATCTGCCATTCCTCTCTCCCTACTTCTTATTTTTCTCCCCACTCCCAATTTTTCAGTCTTGGTGTCAGCTCCTTCTCTTCCATCCTCGTTGGCAATTTAGAGCGTTTTTAACAGTCATATAGCAGCAAACCTTTGTTAATATTATGAACAGAAGGGGGGATTAATATTTCCTCATGATCTATCGAACTAGTAAATGGAAGTCTCTCCACTCCACCCTTTACATCATGATAATAGAATGTTTATCTGCGTTAGTGATAATAAATGAGGAATAGAAGTTAGAACTTAGTTTATATTCCATCGCAAATAGCATTTGGGGGGCGTGTCTGGAGATAACCTGGGCCAGGATATTCCAGTTCCTTTCATGTTTGGATCTGGAACTCATGACATTCTAAAGCTGTCGGCCAGTTTTGAGATTCCTGGTTTTATGTTCTGATCAGTTGTATCTGACATAGATGGACAGACTTGTGGATTCTTTTACTAGTATAAGTGCATGGTAACAACCAGGCAAGTAATTTGTTTTGTTATGATATCTGGTTTGGATAAGAGTCATATGGTAGGATGAAGTGGAATCTTTGTCCCATGGTCGCTCTTAGCAACCCTGCTACCGCCCTGGATTTTGCTGGAAAAGAGAGAGTTTTATGTTATCAGTATATTTATGACACTGAGCTCCAAATCTCCAGGTGATCTCTTCCAGGAGTTTCACATAGATAATTATTTTTAATGGGTGATTTAGAAATAGAGTTGCCAGCTCTGGGTTAGGAAATACCTGGAGATTTTGGGGGCAGAGCCTGAGGAGGGCAGGGTTTGGAGAGGGGAGGGACTGCAATGCCATAGAGTCCAACTGCCAAAGCGGCCATTTTCTCCAAATGAAACGATATCTATCAGCTGGAGATCAGTTGTAATAGCAGGAGATCTCCAGCTAGTACCTGAAGGTTGGCAACCCTATTTAGAAACCTTTGGAGGCATTCAGAATGGGGGGGGGGTATTCATGGTTTTAGAACCTGAGGCAGCCCCTCAGTGGAGGAGAGTTGGAGGGTGTTCAGTGCATATAGTTTTCAAGCGTGCTCAAGATCCTAGCAGTGTAGCTCCTGGAAAGGAAAGGCATGCCCTCATTTTGTGGTTTCAAAGGCCTGCTGTGAATAATTTGCAGAATGCAAGGACTTGAGAAAGGAGAGTTTTCAGTTTCCCAAGTACAGCCTAGATATTCATGTGTTTGTGAGTTATTTTGTGTAACAGTCTTTGATTTATAGTGGCAGATATTAGTGGATTATGTAGAATATAAATATTTTGATGCTTTGTGCATCTTTGCTGATTAGTAATACAGATCAGTAATTTTCTTCAAGAAAGGGCTTTGTTGTGGAGAAGAATTCTATGAAATTATACTCCCTGGTGATCTGGAATATCTCATGGAGGTTATAACCTTTCCCCTTACTGAATATATTCCAATCCTTTTGAACACAATGCACTCAATTTTTCCTTCCACATGAAGAATGATTCCTTTAAAGAGATGTGACAAATCCATATAATATCTATTTACTGTATGTGACTTCAGTGTTATTGTGGATTTCACTGTGAAACTCAGAGCAGATTTACTGTGTCCTCTAGGTAATTTTGCGTTTGGCCTCTGTAAAAGCCATTTGTGTGTATTAATTATGAATGTAATCTAAAGTATCATGGGTCAACGTCCTTGTTCTGGCAATCATGCATATGGTAATTGATGTTTCCTCCCAAGTTAATGAATCCTGGAAGGAAGAACTCAGCAGTAAACAGCACTAAGTAAGAATGCTTAGAGTACAAGACTGCGAAAGCCAGTTTAGACACCCTGTAAAATGGAATTGGAGTAGAAACATTTGCTATTAAGTGGGATGAACATAGTAATTATAACAGTTTTACAAACATGTATTTCAGATTACCAATCGGAACAGACTATTTTTCTTTACATAACCTACAACATTTATGGCTTTCCTGTTAGTTGAGTGGAAGGTAACAGTGCAGTGTTACAGCCTTCTAAGCCTATTGGCTAGATGGGTGTAGCTTTGTTTAGGATTAACTGTAGATTTCCTCAAGAGAACTCGAAATATCAGAGTTTCCCAGGAACTGTGATGAACCATAGAGTTTTGCCCAAATCCTAGAGCATCACCTTGATGTCATGCCAGTGATATAAGGTCACTTCTGGGTGTTTTCTGGCAGTGATATTGCACTGCTGGTCAAGCACCATTAAATAAAAAAATTCCTCCCACTGGGGCAATGAAAAGGGGAGCAGGAAGGTTACAAGTCTCCCCAAGTATACATTTGGCATTTCTTCCAAGCAGTCCTGAGTGAGAAAGACATTTTGGGAGATGTCTGTATTTTTATTCTACTGAATTATTTTTAAGAAACAAAATCAGCTTTGGAAGAGTACAAATTGGGCTGGAGAGGAAGGGTCATTTCTCAGTTGAGAGTCACTCTCCACAAACTGCTTGTTCACCTCCATGTGTGTGGGAGGTGAGTGAGATACGGGGATTTAAGGGTGTGCACCGAGAAACATTTTTTTTATAATTTTGGACCTGGGATTCAGGGGGGGGGGACCCTTTATTGTGATTGCTGTTTTTGGGGTAGATCGTCACAGGTTTGGGTTTAAAATCTATATCCACCCCCCAGGCTTGCCAACCTCCAGGTAGCAGCTGGAGATCTCCTGCTATTACAACTAATCTCCAGCCAATAGAGATCAGTCCACCTGGAGAAAATGGCCGCTTTGGCAATTGGACTGTATGGCATTGAAGTCCCTCCCCTCCCTAAACCCTGCCCTCCTCAGGCTCCATCCCAAAAACCTCCCTCTGGTGGTGAAGAGGTACCTGGCAACCCCCCACTCAGGTTCTGGATTTTCAGGACCATTATTTTCAATGGAGAACCATTGCGAGGTTCTGGGGCAGCTGATTTTAAAGATAATGACACCAAATTTACACAGAACACAGTTCTTTTTCTAATCTAAATCCCCCCCCCCGATTTTCAAGTAAGTTGAACCAAGGGGTCCAATTCTGTGCACCCCTAAAAAGGCAGCCGTGGGGCTTTGCACTCATGACAAATTAATTATGTATAAGGTGTTGCTTTGGTACTGAGTTTTCCTTTTTGAGACTGAGACTGAATTCTGAAGAAGGAATGTTAACATCCAGAAGAAGGAGGAGGAAAAGATTTTTGAAGTTGCTTGGAGGCTTGAAATTCCAAGTAATAAGTCCCAGGGAGATGGATTAGTAAGTAAGGAAGACTATCAGGACACATGATAAATAAATGTATCACAGATAGATATTATATCTTCATCCTGTGGTCTATGATTGGGGGGCAGGGGTGTGAGTGATTAAATTATTTAAATTCCTGAAGGAATGGAAGAAAACTTTGAGGAAATGCTTTTTTTCCAAGCAGAAAAAGGCCAGTTTGGCCTTCATTGTCAAACTAACTCCCATTATTTGTTATCATTCCATTGAATAGCATGGAGCTCTATTTGTAATGCCTGAAATCATTATATGCTATGGGAAATGTATTCTTTGATTTGAATTATATTCTCTGTAATTAAAGTATGTCTGCACTTATGAACATGCCACACTCAGCATATTAGAGGTGGCTTCTATAGTTACACCAAGCACTTGTATATATTACATGCCCCAAGTATAAGGGGCCCAGTGTTGCTTGTTAGAAGCTAATTAGAGAATCCATAGACTGCCTTAGTATGTTTTCATAAGCTGGCTTCCCACTCATAAGGACCAGCTAGGAACCTCCTTAGTTAGCCTTGGCAGGAACCAAGGTCCAAGATAAGGATAACAGTAACTTAGGATCAAACGAAGAAGCACCTGACAATGGGGGGTCTTCTTTGCTCATTAGTGAGCATTAGATCACCACTTTCTATGCAACGCCTCCGATTCTCTAATAGGGTATGCTAATCTGGGGGTCCCTAGTATTGGGTATTTGGGTCTCTACATTATGTATTGCGTCTTTGTACCACCCATTACCAAAGACTATATTCGTGCTTGCAATCTTTTGATGTGGGTGTGAATTGTCCGGCGCTTTGGGCAATTTTCACCCGGTGTTGTGTATTGGGCCAATAAACAAACTGCTTTGAATCTCCAACCTCCTGCTGTTTTATTGTCATTGGGTATTGATACAATATTACAAGCATTTCATATTGAAGTGTGATACTGTGATACGAGCGCTGGACTTAGATTGGGCGGATCTCAGTTCAAGTCCACAGGTAGGCCACAAAGCTCACTGGGTGATCTCAGGCCATCGCTTGGGTTGCCAGCCTCCAGGGGGTGGCTGGAGGTCTCCCGCTATTACAACTGATTTCCAGGTGACAGGGAGCAGTTCTAGAGAAAATGGCCACTTTGGAAGGTGGGCATCACACCCCACTGAAGACCCTCCCCTCCCAAACCCTGCCTGATCTTGCTACTCAAAAGTTGCTTATAGATGGCATGTTAACCTTGAAGCAAATCAGAGGTAGGTGGTATGCAGCATTGTAGCGACATTGTCCAACAATTTGTGGGCATTGGATTAATTCTTTTGGAAGCAAATCATATTCCAGGCCTCTATCTATATGCTCCAAAATTAAATGCATGCTGGAAAACTGTGGCTATACACACCACCCATGAAGGTCAGATACTTTCTGTAAACAGTATGGGATGGCACACTTTCATCATCATACCATTTATTTTTGTTGCTAGAGGCTTAGTAATGGTGGCAGGTCATCTGTCCCAAGCAGGAAGCATGCTCTCTGTGACTTAATACAGGGGGGAAAAAACACCAGTACCCTGCTCCTGGTGGCCTTTTCTGTAAGCAATTTGCAGCATAATTTTCACTATGCATCCTTTCTGTGTGACGGACAGGGCAATAAAACTTTAAAGCATTTCCACAAGGCAGCCAGTTCAAAGAGAATTGTCTTGTTAAGTCGGCAGGTCACCAATTAGATGTGCTGGGAAGGGAAACCATTTCCCCCCTCTGCTTTAAAGATGCTGTCTAAATTAACTGCAGTTCACTCACTATGCTTTGACTGCACAAAGACTAGGCGAGGACACAGCAGTGTAACATGAGCTTGGAAGAGTCTATTAATGCAACTTTAACTCTGGTCTTCTGAGTGGCTGGACTTTCTTTCCTCTTTATGGATGCAAAAGGCAGCTTTCAGCCAGCTCCCTGGAAGGCTTCTGACATTCTTAAGATCTTGTTTGGTTTTTGTCTTTTATTTCTTGGGCACTCACTGTGCCTTGCCAGCCTTGCTTGGGGCTTCCCCACTTATGCCAAGAGTCAGTGGAAATAAACAAGGAGTATGCGCCTATAATTCAAAACTTTGGACACATACAATTTGTGAACTCTCTCAATGTGCAAGTACGAAGTTGGGGCTCAGTATTTGTTGAAAAAGGCTTTTGTTGGTCTGTATCTTGTTTCACCCCCAGTGGTTTGCACTAGGACAGTGGTCGGCAAATTCATTAGTCAACAGAGCCAAATATCAACAGTACAACGATTGAGATTTCTTTTGAGAGCCAAATTTCTTAAACTATATAGGTAGGTACACTGTTTATTAACTTAATAAACTTTAATTAAAGTTTTAAGTCTTAATTAAACTATAGGTACACTGAATAAAACTTGATATTTAATAATGATCTTATTTATTGATAAAAATTAAATTATATGTAAGGTATCCATAAGCGCCTGAGTCTTTTATTCTGGTGCAACGTGCCCCCGCCGATTCAGGGGTTAGGGAAACATGGAAAATAAAGGGGAAACAGTCCTACTTGTTATGGGGCAGAGGCATTGGAGTCAACGTGAGGGTGTCATTTTTAGAAGCAGCTTTGTGCTACATGGTGTGTATGTACAGAGTGTTTATGTACCCATTTTGATCTGAACCTGGAATACATGCATGGAATACATACCTGGAATACATGCATGCAGTAAACATACACATATAAACATACACATATAAACATACACATAAGGCTTTGCGTAGTACCCTTGGGCTCCATGTTTTGATTTCATCAGATTTACATGTAAATTAAGTGAGCTATAGTTTGGGGTGGCAGATTTTGAGGGCCACTAAATACAAAAAAAATGACTAAAAAGACGAAATTACCGTTTGGGGGGATAATGCTATGGAGCATTTTAACTTTGACATGTCCTGGGTATCTTAATCCAGCATGCCTTAATCTGACCCTGGCTAACCTCTTGTTTTCTTCAGTGTCCCCACACCTCATAGCCATTTAAGGGCAAGTTCAAGCTATGCAAACTGCATGGCAGTAACCTTGTTCAGAACATGGAAAAATAAAAAGGTACATTTGAAATGGTTCTCATTATGTCCTGCTTCCTCTTTAACACCCAAGTATTGACTCAAGAATTGTGAGAACCAGATTCTTGAGTCAATGCAATTCATTGACGCCGCGAGTGGAGGGGAGACCTCTGCCCAGTTTTTGGCAGCGGACGGGCCGCGCGCGTCCTGCCACCGCAAGTCCTCCTGCGCGTGTTCCTCTCTCCTCCGCCCCCTTCCTTCGCCCAGCCACCGCTCGGCTGCCCCCTTCGGCCCCAGCTCCTCACCTGCCTAGCCGGGCAGCTCTTTGGCGACTCTCCCTGGCGCAGCCGCTACTTCTGCAGCCGCCAGGGAGGAAGGGAAGGAAGGAGGGCAAGGGGGAGGCAGCACGGCCGGCTTGGGCAGAGAGGGAGAGGCGCACGCGAGGGGCTCCCTTCCCCGGACTCTCTTTTTGCTGCCACGAGCTTCACCTGGCCCTGAACGAGGCAGAGGGGCTGGAGGAGGGGCGGGGGCTGGAGGCAGGCGGGGAGAGAGAGCCAGGTGAGAAGGGCGGGGAGGGGGCCTCGGTCTTGTCTGGACGGGAGCTCAGCAAAGGGGAGCGGGTGATTGCCGCTCCGCGCCCCAGTCCCCAGGGCAGCGGCGCCTGGGGAAGCGCCTGAGTCCACGAGCACGTGGACGGTGCTTCCTGCCGGGCAAACGCACCCAGCAGCTTCACGGGAGGGAGGGAGGGAGGGGGCGGGGGGCCGCAGCCGGGACAGCGCGTGCTCACAAGGGAAGCCCCGCCACCCGCCTCCGCCACGTGGCACTGCAGACCTGGCGCGGCTCGGAATGAGGCTAAGTCGATGGGCGAGCGCCGAGGCCTTCCGCCGGCCCTGCACTCCGCTGGAATTCACGGGGAGCGGGCGAGAGGGCTCCTGAGCCTTCCACCACATGCAGCCCGGGCGTGGGTGGGTCCCGGCGGTGGGAGGAGCCCAGGCGTGGCGAGAGGCGCCCAGCCGGGTGGAGAGGTGAGAAGTTGCCCTGTGCCGGGGCAGGAGCGGAGTGGCTCGGGAACCCGCACTCAAGGTGCCAAAGAGCCTCATGCGGCTCGCGAGCCATGGTTTGCCGACCACTGCACTAGGACAACGTGGCTATGAATGTATGGTCAAAGGCTACTGCTACTAAGTATTGGCCAAGAAGGAGAGACCTCATGTCCTTACTGGAGAAGGGTTGCCAACCTCCAGGTACTAGCTGGAGATCGCCAGCTATTACAACTGATCTCCAGCTGACAGAGATCAGTTCCCCTGGAGAAAATGGCCGTTTTGGCAATTGGAATCTATGGCATTGAAGTCCCTCCCTCCCGCCAACCATGCCCTCCTCAGGCTTCACCTCCAAAAGCTCCAGGTATTTCCCAACCCAGAGTTAGCAACCTATTACTGGAGGGAGGCAAAGGTGGAGGCCAGGGACAGCTGGAGTCAGAACTGTGACAGTGCAGGGCTGCTAGTGGCAAGCTAGAAGCACCTTGTGGTCTATTCCTACTCCTTCCTGCCCTTTGCACTACCTTCCTAGCTGCCATTGCTCACCCCTAATGTTAAACTTAGCATGATTACAACAGATGAAACCTTGACATTCTATTTACAGTACATGCTGCGTGCCTGCTTAAAAAGCTGCACTGCTTTGCTGCTGACAAAAGAAAACAAAGTTCCAATGCCCAAAGGCATGTTTAAACCAAAGCACTGATGAGCAGCCGGTACTCTCAACTTTACCATTTGTTTACAGGGCATTTTCTGGCTTTTGTGGGTGCATTTAGGGACACACACGGATGCAGCAAGAGACAATAGAGTAACATTATTATTAGCAGCAGTTGTTGTTTATAACCTAATTTAGATCAAGTGTGCAATTATATTAACCTTGCTCTGAATACCAGTGCTAGGAAGCAACATCAGGAAAAAGCCTTAGCCTCTGTGCCCTACCTGTTGGGCCTGCAGGGCAACTGGTTGGCCATTGTGTGAAACAGGATACTGGGCAAGATGGTTAATTGGTAGGGTTGCCAGGCAGTGCCTGTCAACTGGCAGGAGGGTTGTGGGGGCAGAGTCCTGGGAGAAAAATTAAATGAAAAATAAGACCTCAGCTACCTACCTAGGATTGCCAGCTTCCAGGTAATAGCTGGAGATCCCCTGCTATTACAACTGATCTCCAGCCGATAGAGATCAGTTCACCTGGAGAAAATGGCTGCTTTGGCAATTGGACTCTATGGCATTGAAGTCTCTCCCCTCCCCAAACCCTGCCCTAATCAGGCTCTGCCCCAAAAACCTTCCGCCGGTGGTGAAGAGGGACCTGGCAATCCTATACTTACCGGACGTTCTGATCATATAGTTCTTGATGATTATAGCTCTAGAGTTTCTGGCAATTGCTAGAGCTACCCTTGTCACTTCTGGGTAGCTCTAGGAATCGTCAGGAACGCTATGGTCAGAACTTCCAGTAAGTAGCTGAGGCCTTAATTTTCATTTTAATTAGTTTCCCCAGGATGATTGTGGCCCTTTCTTTGGCCCCAGTGTCTACCTGTCAATCATCTTAGCATCAGCTGGCAAGGGCTACAATTGTCTGGAGGTTTCCCACCATAAGCGGGTAAATGGGAACCTGATCCAGCAGGGCCATTTTTTATTTTCAAAATACCAAATAGTTGTTCTGAGCAGAGGATGGGAGAAACAAAGCAAAATGGTCAGCTGGGTCCAAATCTGCAGATTATGATGGGATTCATCCAAGAATTTTGAAATATTTAGGAGGTGACATCACATAAATCTCAGTGGGAGATTTATGCGGGGGGGGGGGGGGCTCTCTAGCAACATCATGACATTGCTGGCAAGGTGGTAACATCACTTTCAGTGCAATCAAAAAATGACGTAATCACATGGGATGACACCGTAGTATTCTTTTCAATCTTTATGGTTTAACCATAGAGTTTGGAGCAAACACTGGGACACCATCTAATGTAATAATGTCACTTCTGAGCACTACAAGAAGTAACATCATGGCATTGGTCTAATACTTATTAGTAATACTAGCCTGGGACATCCTGTAATACACCCCCAATTTCCCCCAGCATTTTCTTCCTGTCTCCCAGGTGGGCTGAAGTAGGCAGAGCTGGCAGGGGGACAGGAGGTCTCCCTAATTATTAAAAGTTAGGCCAGAGAGAAAGACAAGAGACACTGTTCTAAACTGGTCTAATTGGAATAGGGTTGCCAACTTTGGGTTGGAAAACTCCTGGCGATTTGGGGGTGGAGACTGGGGGGACAGCATTTGGGGAAGGGAGGGACCTCAGCAGAATATTATACCATACTGTCTATCTTCCAAAGCAGCCATTTCCTCCAATGAACTGATCTTTGCAGTCTGAAGATCAGTTGTAATTCTGGGAGACGTCCAGGCCCACTTGGAGGTTGGCAGCTTATGCGAAAGTGAACTGAGAACAGGTGACCCTAAACTCCCAATCAGGATGACTTTTGGGAGAACTCTCTAGGTGCTTCAAACTGGATTGAACCAGAATAAGGTTCTCAGGGGAAATGAGCAATCTCACCCCTCCCATCTCACACAGATGTTTTCACTGAGTTAATAAAGAGTGGTGTGAGCCAGTGACCTTGATGACTAGGCCTTGTTGATGGTATGAGCTGCACCTGGTGTTATGAGAGAAGTGGTCAGTATATGAGTGGAAAGTTACTGACTGCTGCATCTAAGGGAGACAAAATGGATGGAGGTAACAAAGGTTCAAAGTAGCTCTTCTGTCTTGTTACGTACCACCTTGAATTTTCTTTTCTTTTTAAAGCAACTTCATATTTGCTTGCCGGGCCACAACATTTATCGATTTAAATCCCCCCCCAGCTCTCCAACAGGAAAAAATAATTTAGGATAGGGGTCTATATAGCTAGGGTTCTGCTGGGTTATACCTACATCACAAATTTAAATCAATTTAGTCATCATTTCCTCTTCTAAAAGAACTTTGCCTTGACCTGGATGTCCCAGGCTAGCTCATCAGATTTTGGGAGCCAAGCAGGGTTGGCCTTGGTTAGTACTTGGATGGGAGACCACCAAGGAAGTCCAGGGTTGTTAAACAGAGGCGGGTAATGCAAACCACCTCTGAAGTCTCTTGCCTTGAAAACCCTATGGAGTCGCCATAAGTCGGCTACGACTTGACGGCACTTTCCACCACTACCATCGGAGAACCTTGGGAACTGTAATTCTCAGTGGCAGGGACGACTGTCAGCACTTTCATTGGATTGCCTGTGTTTGATCCCTAAAATTCTGTTATCTGGGCTAGGCCAAAAACAAAGCTTGTAGCAGGTCAGGAGCAGGGCTACCTAAGTAAACAGTCATGAATGCACTCCTCCATATCTATCCTGGTACATTTTCTCATCATATGACTCTGCCATCACCAATCCTGCATTTCTTGGCTCATTAGAGATTAATGAAGAAACTACATAAACATGAAATGTCGCATGTCTTGGCTATACAAGGGACGCATTTACCCTAAGTGAAAATGATGCTGTAAGAAGCATGCAGCTGAAAGTAAATGCTTTGTCACAGGGCTCATAGTAATCATTCAGCGTAGCCCAGAGGGCTTCCATGCATCCCTCATGATTTCACTTGCAAGCCATTTCTGTTGAGTTTTGCAATATGCATTAGGTCTTGAGGAATCTGTGGCTGTTTCAATAGAATATAAGTGAAGATGGCTTTAAGACATAGAAAATATAGAGTTCTCAGTAGTTCTCATTCTAGTCTTTCACACTATTCTATAGATGTCGTAACACATTTCATGAGTCCTGTATAACGAGCAAGAAATATTTGCCACTTAAAGTCTCTCTCCTTCCTTTGGCACACAAGTGTAAAAGACAGAAATTCAATTTTAAATGCATTTGTATCAGGTTTTTAAATTAGTTGATGGCCATGTGGGAAGTCAAATTTACTATCATTTTTCAGACATATATTTATGATGTGTGATGGTTTCCTATTGTAAGCCTCTGTGGGTATCTTTTAAAGATAGAAAGGCAGACTATAAAGGGCCTAAATAAATATATAAATCACCTTTCTTGCATCATTCTGTATTACTTGTTCTACCAAAGCAACTTGTTATTCCTCTACCCACCAATATATCTGTAGAGTTGAACACATTCTGGGATGGCTTTTCACATGTTAACTTCTGTTCCATCTACAGGAATGTGTTTTTCATGAAGCACGGGTCCCTTAGGTGATTTCCCCTCCTTTAAACAAACAAACAGGAAAAGTTTTGGTGAAACAGGCAAGGCTTTCCCCCAATGCCGTTTTTTTTTTTTTTTTGGGCCAGGGGCTAATTATGCAATATTAGTGGAAACATGATCAGTTTCACTTGGGATGGTGGATGGCAAAAGAAATTGACTCAGCCAATCTGGCCTCCCTCCCTCCCCTTTTATTTATTTATTTATTTATTTATTTATTATTTTTTCCTATTTTTATTCCCATCTCTTCCCTTATTGTGGGTATCCTGTTGTTGTCCCTTCCCCAATCCTTTCCCCTCTGTCCCACTATGTTTTAAGGTAGCCTCTGGAATGTTTGATAGACATTGACGAGTTTTAAATTGAAACTGATGTTTGTTTGTTTTTAAGTGTTGCTGGAACTGATGTAAGCCATACTGAGCCTGACTGGGTCGGGAGAGGGTAGCATAGAAATCAAAGGAATAAATAAATGACTGGAGAGCCAGCGTGGTGTAGCGGTTAAGAGCGGTGGTTTGGAGCGGTGGATTCTGATCTGGAGAGCCGGGTTTGATTCCCCACTCCTCCACATGAGCTGTGGAGGCTAATCTGGTTAACTAGGTTGGTTTCCTCACTCCTACACACGAAGCCTACTGGGTGACCTTGGGCCAGTCACACACTCTCAGCCCCACCCACCTCACAGGGTGTCTGTTGTGGGGAGGGGAAGGGAAGGTGATTGTAAGCCGGTTTGAGTCTCCCTTAAGGGGTAGAGAAAGTCGGCATATAAAAACCAATTCTTCTTCTAAATAGATGCATGTCATGGTAACACCAAGACTAGACTATTGTAATGCACTCTAAAAGGGTCTGCTCTTGAAATCAGCTTGGAGACACCAGTTGGCCCAGAATGCCACAGTTTGGCCATTATCAGGAGCTAGGTGGTACACATATATATTACACCTATTCTGCAATCACTGTATCAGTCACCCATCAGTGGCCAGGTTCAAGGTACTGGATATCACATACAAAACCCTACATGGCCTTGAACCCTCATATGTACAGGACTGCCTCTCCTCCTATTCTCTGCTGTGACAGTTTCTCTCATCGGGGGCCTTCTGTAGATGCAACCTTCCAAATGGGCAAGATCAGCAACCGTCCATACATGTGGGCTTCTCTGTTGTGACCCCCACTGTGTGGAATGCTCTGCTTGAGGAGGTCAGGAGGGCTCCCATGCTGCTGTCATTCCATAAACTATGTAAAACAGAATTGTTCAGGAGGGTATTTCTATAGAGATAATAATACTATAATTAGAATGGTTCAGAAGAAAAATTATTAAGGGAAAGGGATGGTGGTGTTCAGCAACAGAACCCAACTTGCAGGGGCTATTCCCCTTAGCTGAGGGTGGCAGCTACTTCTGTCTGGCCAGGTCATGCCTTAAACAGGCAGGGTGGGGCTCTAGATTGCTTACTAAATATCCTATTGATCACATCT
Source organism: Euleptes europaea (assembly GCF_029931775.1). Lineage (NCBI taxonomy): Eukaryota > Metazoa > Chordata > Lepidosauria > Squamata > Sphaerodactylidae > Euleptes > Euleptes europaea. The sequence goes on from NC_079316.1 coordinate 45,541,249, forward strand.
GTTTACACTATGAGCCACAATGAGAAGAATGGACTATTAACAGAGTAAAATAAAATAGAAAAGGGAATTTCACACTTAGACAAATTAGTGATTGTCACTAACCACTGAGTCTAGTTGCAGGGCAGTATGGGCTAGTATTCAGACTATCCAACTGGAGGAGGGAGGAATGTTTCCACCTGCAGTAGCTGGAGGGTGTACCTTGACGTATAACGTGTGAAAATGCAAAAGATGGGAACAAGCAGTAAGGCATGTTAACTGAAGCGAGGAAAGTTTGCTGTACGATCATTAAAGCATTTGAAAGCGCACATATAATTTTGGCCCCAGCTCTGCCATTTCACCCTGAGGCTTACAAAGAGCATGATTGCATATTCTGTCTTTTCAGAAATGTGCCAAAAACCCCATGTGCCAGGGGAGACCATCAGCTCCACTGCAGTGAACTATACTGCGCATTTAGTCCAAGAAACGAAGAACTCTTTTCAATCTATCGTAGCGTGCTGCTCAGAATGATACATAACCTTTAGTAACTGTAGCGTGCAGACATTGTTTGGTGCCATGGTCACGTAACATGGCATGGACAGCAATTTCATATGCATGCAGCAAGACACTTTGCGCTCCCCAGGTGGCATTTTTAAAATCATGTGAGACGGGAGGATTGGTGCTGACAGCTCCTCTCAGCCAAGTCATTATGACCATCTGCTCTCAGCTGCACTGAGCCAACAGCTTCTATAAAGAGAAGGCAGGCCACAGGATGTTGGGGGCTCTGGCAGTAACAGGATCTCTGGAACTTTGCAGAGGAGCTGACTGTGTCTTTCTGGCTATGCGTTTTGGACATCTTAGCTAAATATCCCAATTTAAAAGCTTGGATAGAGAGATGTTACACTGGTTTCTTATTCCATCAGAGCAACTGAGAACCTGCTCAAATGGTACTGCTCCCATTTAGAGGTCACTAAAAATGGTTCTGCGTGGCAGCAGCTTCACATGGATTTAAGCGTGTGACATCTTTACCTTCTTACAGCATGGATCAGGTCACTCAGTTCTAGTGCCACACTTTGTAGAAGGTGCAAGTTAAGAACTATGCTCCTCTCACTATAGGAGATGTCAACTATCAGGACCAGAGAAAGGTGTTTAGCCTGTATTCTGTGTGACTGTTTCTGAAGGTCTGTGGATGGAGAGGGAGAAGAAATTATGTGGTCCTATTGCAGATCTGTTTTTGTTTTGGCAATGGCAGAATGTAAATATTGTTGATGTTTCACTTTTGATTTTTAAGTCTGTACCTTTCGTGCGTCATCTTGAGTATAACAGATGGGGCAGGATAATAGCTTATGAATAAATAAAAATGCAGATCATGGAACGGTGGGGGCTTGAAATACCATTTATTATAAGGGCATAGTACCTCTCAGTAGCGTTGATTTAGTGTAGTTATTTGGATATGTTATTGGTGGTGGAAAGTACCGAGAAAAATGGCTAAAGTGAAGCCTGTGTGCCTTAAAGTAGTGGATCCTGAACGTGCTGTCCAGTGCGTGCCAGTTGCCTGCTGATGTATTTCTTGGTGCTTTCTTGCTTCTTCCCCAGAGCATCTCCTCACTAAAGCAAACGAGCCATTTCTGGCCCAGGACTTTTGTTGCTGCAAGAATCACCCATATGGAAACAGCTGCCTCCATGAAAGCGAGATATTTGGCTTAGAATCGCCCACATTTTGTGACTGGCACAGCTCCAATGGCAACCATTTTACGGTGGTGCTCATTACTTGTTGTCAAAAATCCAAAAGTGGCCAAAGATTAAAAAAGGCTGGGGACTCCTGTCTTAAAGGAATGGATGAAGAAACAGAGATCAAGAAACATAAAAGAGTGTAGAAAAAAAGAAGCCATATGGATGATGAGCACTGTATAACACAGTAAGTCCATAATATGCCCTTTGAATGTACACTGCTTGAGTCTATAAATGAACAGATGCAATACATAAAATGGTAAATTCCATGGAATTTATACTAGAGTTTTTCAAAGACCAAAAGAAAATTTGAAAGCATGGAAAATAATATTAAACTGCAAATACACTTTAAACTGCTTAATGTTTTAAAAGCTGTTAAAGAGAATTAATACAAGTTTAAAATGAACCTTTAAAATAAATTAAAAGTATGTAAATATATACAAAATCAGAAAGAAATTGTACTTTTTAGGTGCCATTAAAATGCTAAACACAAAATAAACAACTGATGTATATACAGAAAAATGTTGTCAGCCATTAACAAGTACAGATGTTTCATAGGCACATTTTGTTGTCAAAAAACAGAAGGAAAATAAAGTATGTAGATTATAATAAAGTAACCAGGGTGTTTTAAAAAGGAAAATAGTACGACAAACACATTGTGAAAATTCTACGTATTCTTTCCACCAAATGACTGGTTTCATACTAGTTCATGATCCCCTCCCCCTTCACAGCCATGATCCTCTATATTTATTGATGGGATCAGAGCAGGGCTTTTTTTTTAATGCTGAAATGAAATAAACTTATCAGTGCATGTTCTAGAATGTGCTGTGAATGAACCTTTGAGCTTCTGTATATCAGGTATAATTCTGAAACTGGAAAACCTGTATTTATTTCCCCATAAGAACATGATCAACTAGGCTGGTTTAGACCAATGGCCAAGGCTCCTCCTTTTGGTTGCCCCCATTACTGGTATTCAAGAGTTAATGCCTCTGAAACATGGAAGTTTCAATTAGAAATTGTGGCTCCTCTTCATCCTTCTCTTCCAGTGCCACAATATCTTTTTTGAAGTATGGTTGCCATGGTCCCTGTCACATTGTGGGGCAAGACTAGCCACTGTTTTGCCCCCCCTTACTGTTGCTGCCACCATTTCAGGTAAAATCCAGTCCCCCTTTTTCTCACATGGATTGTCTGAAGCCAGCCTCACAGAGGTGTCACTCAGTAGCATGCCAAAAAGCCAGGCAGCTGAATAAGGACTTCTACAGACTTCCTCTAGTTAAATCAACTTTATTTCTACAAGACACAATCTCAGGGTATTGCGAACGACAGAATCTAGTTGCGCTAAGGAAAATAAACAAAATAACAGTTGCTAACTAAAGTACTTATAATCCATGTTACATCTGATCCTAGGCAGTTGCAGAACGCCCCCATCCCTGGTGCATCTGCAGCCTCTTGAGTATCATTCTCTAACATCCTTCATGGTAAAACACACACTCCAAAAGTGTCCAAACAAAGAGCCCCCAAACAAAGGAACAGCTCTCTTACCCCACGTGCGCTCTGGGGCCGTCAGCCAATCTGGGTGCAAGCCTTGAGGTTCCAGCCCACCAAACCTGGACCCTTCAATCAAGAGGTGTTAACACATCAAAGATCTAGCATGTTATCCCCGTCAGTTGGAAAACCATGCTCTGTATCCAGCAAAGAGCCCCTTCTTCCTAGCCACAGAGATGCCTGGACCATTTTAAATCACCATAACTGTCAAGGCATCTCTTTCCCACCTGCCTCCATCTCATCACAATGGTGACAAGAACAAATGCAACTACATCATCTATCTATGCAAGGGCATTACAATGGTGGCCATTTTGTTTTTGTCAGACTTTGCACTGTCTCTTAACCCCAGACTTCAGAGGGGGATTACAAGGGAGTCAGAGAGATAGATAGGTCAGGACACTGAACTTCCTTTCTTCTGCTCTGTTTGCTATATCCCTCTGATGTTTAAATTGCTACTCAGGGAATTTTTCTTCCTTCCGCTTTTTCACCTTCTCTCCACACCCCTTTCTCTTCTCCATCATGGCACCAAGAGGGCATCTCTATCCATCCTAGTTAGTTAGACTAGACTAGAAACCTATCTCTACCCTATCCTGCCCAGTATGGAGCTTCTTACAATATAGGCAGAGTATTCGTTTTACAAAGATAAAAAAGGCTCTGTGTGTAACTTGGTTCAATAGCAGCACACAAACCAGATGATGCTCTGCTACGTGTATGTGCCTTTGAGCACTCTGTTATGCTTAAGGGTTAAAATCCCAACAGTTTTCAACCACTTTTCTCATAATCCCTAGCATAGAATGTATTTTTTTCCACCACTGCTGTGCACTGAATAGAGTTGCGCATCTAAATATTGCTCATGACCCCAAGATCTCTTTCCTGGTTAGTCACTGCTTGTTCAGAATATATATTTAAAGTTAGGCCGCAATACCTCCTTTACCAAGATGTTGCCCGCTCACCCAGGTTAGAAAGATGCCTTTGGAAGTCTTCACAACCTGCTTTGATTCTCATTATGATGATGAATAATTCTGTGCCATCTGCCTGCACCTGCAATGAAATACATTGACCGTTCCTCTGGGTCTCCACTGCAGCATCTGCCCTCACTGAGCCTTCCCCCTTTTGCTGCTCAGCAGCTCTTGTCAGAAAGTTATGTGGGAGCCCTCCCCGCAAAGGCAGCAGCTGAGCCGTGCACTGAACAACTTCCCACACTCCGATTCGGGATCAAGCCATTCATTCTAGAATCCTGCAGAATTAAAGGACAGAACGAGAGAGTCATGACAAGCAAAGGGAAGCATAAGCAAATTAACAAATAATAAATAAGATAGAACAAAGCTCAAATGTAAGGAAAGAAAGCAGGTCACCCTGACTCAGCTCTAATTAAAATAATTATTGCTGACAAGTTACAAAATGGACAAAAATTGTCACTTTGTTTGGTAATATAAATATTCATTGCTGGAGAGCAAAATTGTTACACAAAAGTTATTAGCCCACCCATCTTTTTTGGTAGAGGAAGAAGAAGAGTTGGTTTTTATATGCCGACTTTCTCTACCACTTAAGGAAGAATCAAACCGGCTTACAATCACCTTCCCTTCCCCTTCCCACAACAGACACCCTGTGGGGAAGGTGAGGCTGAGAGAGTGTGACTAGCCCAAGGTCACCCAGTTGGCTTCATGTGAAGGAGTGGGGAAACAAATCCAGTTCACCAAATTAGCCTCCGCCGCTCATGTGGAGGAGAGGGGAATCAAATCCGGTTCTCCAGATCAGAGTCTACTGCTCCAAACCACCTCTCTTAACCACTACACCACGCTTGCTGGTAGTCTGCTTGTATGCCTGTGCTATTTGTTGCTTGTTGCATCCAGAAACTGCCTCCTTGAAACAGTATCTGGATCCTGCTTTTTCAGGCTGAATAAGACATTCAGTAGATTGACTCTTCATGTGGATATGAGAGAAGTGATGACAATGAGTTCCCCATTTAACTCTGAAATTGACATCACTCACCTTCCTCTTGTTTAAGACACCTGGATCAGACACGCCCACCGGGGTCTGGCAATTACTACATGACCAGGCCTCTGGGATAATTTGCTGTGATGCTGCCAGATTAGTTGATTAAATGCTGTCAATAACGCCATGATTTAAATGCTGTCAATAACGCCATGCTTTTTATAGCTTAGCCACCCCTTCAAGAGATGTCAAAGTATTTAAAACCCACAGCAAGAACTCTGCCACCTTAAAGACTAATATATGGTTAGTATGAGTTTCATAGGCAAGATTCTATTTCATCCTGACCTGAGCCTGGCTTTTGCCAGGGCGGGTGGGCTAGAAATTAAAAAACAAAATAAAATAAACAAATTAAATGAACTCTCTGTCGTCCTGTGCTGAAACACACTAACTAAAGTGGCTGCTCTTCTGCAAAGTGTCTAAGGCAGTAGCTTCAAATACTACGCTAACATGGGAACTGGAAACAGATGGCTTTATGGGCCTTAATGGAAGAAATCCATTTCCATAAATAGAGAACACAAAGCAGGTAAGTGCTTTGCACACCGATGATGGCAACAGACATGAAAATTAGACTGGCACAAACCGTTAAAAAGACTCATGGTAGAAAAAAAAGTGAAATAATTACGCTGTGGCCTTGATGCACAAAGAATAGGATTGTTTAGCCTCGGAAAAGAACAGCTCTTGTTATATACAGAAGTCCCAATCCTGTTGCAGTTCTCATTCGGTCATCTGGGCTGAAAGAATGACTGCGTGTTGGAGGGGTGGGGGGGCAGCAGCTAGAACAGGCAGGAAAGCTGAAGAGAGCTCCATACCGCCCCCTAGCGGCCAAGAAAAACAATGACAGAACTTTTTGTTCTTAAACTGTTGTGATGATAACTTTGAGAAAACGCAGAGAAAGATGACATAATAAGCCAACACTGATGGACTTCATTTGAGAACAGAGTATAATTTCAGCAAGTTAGCATTTGCTGATATAAAATAGGATGTCTGAACAACAATAAGAAAAAAAGTCCAAGATAAATGGCATCAACAAAGTACCGAACCTCAGAACATAGCATCAGAATAATTTAAAGTTCACTCGACCACCAAAAAATATATATGACTACAAAGCAAGCATGTGACTGAAGCTGGCCATGCCTCACCCACAACTGATGAAAGATTATTGGCTTTGACATATACTCTCCATATACTTGCTAAGAGCCATCTGATGGTCTCTTTCTTTCTGAGGGCAGGATCTTTGCATTTGTTTTCAGCATTACAAGATGCTACCTTTTTTGTCTCTTTAGAGACTCTGTGCCTTTAATAGTTGTCTGACATCAGAAGTTTTACAAAGCCATCTTTCCCCATTGCCATCCCTGTGCAAGGAAGTGGTACACTAATTGAACTGGTGCCTGCCATTCTTCTATTAATAGTATGGAGGCGGGGCACTAACCTGACTCTCACCATCTCCAGGCAGCGGTTTTGCTCCTATAAGAAGCTTCCAATAATTAGGTCTTTCCTTATTATATCCCATCAGCCTAGGTATGGGAAAACTTGCTATAGTGCAGTACACTGCAATTGTGTTCATATTTCTTGCCATAATTATGGGGATTATAAAGTAATTGGGGGAGACCTGCAAGGACTTTTGGGAGGCATCTCATTTTGTCCTCCCTCACTATATCCTCTTTCCCTTCCCTGAAAGCCCCTATAGCCTCTCCCCTTTTCCTGCCCTCTTCTGTCTTGCCTCCTCAACAGCCAACCTACCTTTATCTGTCCCTCTATTTTCAGCTTTTTCTCCCCAGGCAGCGTCTCCTTGGGAAAACTTTCCATGGTTCCAGTTGCTGGGTTGGCCACCAGCCCAGCTGCACAGTGCTGAAATGACAAGGACATGTCGGGGACATTTTACTTTCTCCTGTATCCCCCTCCACACACTATTTCTTTTCTTTTCTTTTCTTCTCCTGGCAACTCCCATATCCTTACCATATTTCCTTTTCTCCTTCCTACCCACCAACCTTTTATCTTGTCGAAAGCTTTCACGGTCAGAGTTCATTGGTTCTTGTAGGTTATCCGGGCTGTGTAACCGTGGTCTTGGTATTTTCTTTCCTGACGTTTCGCCAGCAGCTGTGGCAGGCATCTTCAGAGGAGTAACACTGAAGGACAGTGTCTCTCAGTGTCAAGTGTGTAGGAAGAGTAATATATAGTCAGAAAGGAGTTGGGTTTGAGCTGAATCATTGTCCTGCAAAAAGTATCAAAGGTAATGCGCTAATCATTGTCCTGTAAGTATCAAGATAATGTGCTAATGAGGGTGTGGTATGTTAATATGGTGCCATATTAACATACCACACCCTCATTAGCACATTATCTTGATGCTTACAGGACAATGGTTAGCACATTACCTTTGATACTTTTTGCAGGACAATGATTCAGCTCAAACCCAACCCCTTTCTGACTATATATTACTCTTCCTACACACTTGACACTGAGAGACACTGTCCTTCCTCTGAAGATGCTTGCCACAGCTGCTGGCGAAACGTCAGGAAAGAAAATACCAAGACCACGGTTACACAGCCCGGATAACCTACAAGAACCTTTTATCTGTCCCGCATCTTCAGCTATATTTATTATTGACTTGCTTCATTTATGCCCCACCTTCCTCCACCATGGGAACCCAAAGCTCCTTATATCATTCTCCTCTCCTCCACTTATCCTCACAACAACCCTGTGAGGTACATCAGGTTGAGAATGTGTAACTAACTCAAGGTTGCCCAGTGAGCTTCCATGGCAGAATGGGGATTCAACCCTGGATCTCCCAGATCTTAGTTGAAAACTCTAACCACTACACTAGACTGGCTTTTGTGGGGTGGCTGTTGTTGAAAAGTAGCAAGCAACCAGGCCTGGGTAAGTCATGCAAATCATGTGGCAGCAAGTTGGTTGGTGGGTTCTGCCAAACCTGGCTCCGATGAGTCCTCTCACAAAGGGCAAGCATGCCCTAGAAAGGGCCCTGATCCCCCCTGCTTTTTCCTGACAGTAAAATGAAGGGTGGCAATACTGTTGTGATTGCCTAGCAATGGCCAATGAAGGCATCTGTTCTCAAAGCTACATGTACTCCTTTTACCATTTTTAAAATTTCATATTTTTCTGCAAACCTGGGGCTTTTCTCAGGGTTGTGGAAAGATTGGTCTTTTCTGCCCATGGCCCCAGTCTCCAGATTTAAGTATCCACAGATGGGGTCATGTTGAGGATTAGATTTATTGATGATAAAAAAATGAAAACAGACAAACCTTTGGTTCTATCCCAGCTGTGCAAATAAACTACTTATGTACTTCTTGTAAAGGTAAAGGTAAAGGTCCCCTGTGCAAGCACCGAGTCATTCCTGACCCATGGGGTGACGTCACATCACGGCGTTTTCTAGGCAGACTTTGTTTGTGGGGTGGTTTGCCAGTGCCTTCCCCAGTCATCTTCCCTTTACCCCCAGCAAGCTGGGTCCTCATTTGACCGACCTCGGAAGGATGGAAGGCTGAGTCAACCTTGAGCCGGCTACCTGAAACCAACTTCTGTCGGGATCGAACTCAGGTCGTGAGCAGAGCTTTTGACTGCAGTACTGCAGCTTAACACTCTGCGCCACGGGGCTCCTATGTACTTCTTGTGATGGCTAGGAATTATGCATTTTGCCACCATATAGTGTTGGATTTTACCAGCTTTTCTGCTAGCAGAATAGGAAAGAGGGCCACCAAAAATGCTGTGCTGGGGATCATTGGACCCATTTGGATTAAATCCATATAGTACAGAGACTGCAGTAAGGAGGAGAACCCAGTGGCATCCAACAGAAAAGTTGGGCTCTACCTGCTGCTAAGATTAGTCTAATAAACATGTGAGATTATATAGTTTACATAGGGTTCTGTAGGCAAAAGCTTCTTGATCTGATATGGAGCAGGACTTCATGACAACTGTGGAACTGCCCTGGAACATCTTAATAACCATGCATATAGTAGATTATACATTTAATTGTCTGTGCTGGTCAAATGGCAATTGGTTTAGTTGTGGAGGATATTGCAACAATTCTGTTGTAGTAGACCGATGATTACTTGGTAAGATTTAGTTTGCTGGGAGCTTGAACCTCTGCAGCAATAGGACATCAGTTAGGTTGTTCCATGCGTGGAGGCTGAGGGAATCAACGGACGTTTAACAGCCCTCAGGGGGTCCTGCTGAAATGGGCCTCTCCTTTCAAAGCCCTGGTTGACCAATGGACATGATGGACATGACCCAAGGGGCTGACATGATCACTCTGCTCTCTTCCATCCCATAGAGCCTAGCTTTCTCCTTGGTTTTATGAGGAGCTGGAAATTATGGAGAGTGAATTCAAAAAACTCAGAACAAGCGCAAATGAATGCAGGTTAGAGCAGTGGTACTCACCCTACAACTTACAGAAAGCTGCATTCGCAGTTACCATCAACCAAAAGAGCCACGTTTACTTCCAACTGTGGCATGAGGTCTGGAACTTAGAGAGGCTCACAGCTTCCCTGTACTTCTGGTGATGTCCATTTCAAGTTAGAAACTAGCTGTGAACCACAAGCCTCACTGGGCAAGGGCCTTGTCCACTTACCTGTCCTATGTTTCAGGGGCACCCAATGAAGTTGATGGGCAATATATTTAGGTCAGACAAAAGGAAGTGCTTCTTCACTCAAAGGGTGACTGGCTTGTGGAATTAATTGCAGTGGGATATGGTAATGGCCAATAGCATAGCTGGGATTAGATAAATTCTTTGAGGATGTCTATCTTTGGTCACAGTGAATAAGTGGAACCTCCAGGTGCAGAACCCTCTAAATACCAGCCTCAGTGAAATCTTCTGAGGATATGGAGTATCATGAGATCAGGCAGCAGTGTGGTCCACTGTTTGGCTGGGGAATTCTTCCAGCCATCTTCCAGGCCTGCCATTCTGCTAGCAGGTGGCTCAGCTGTTGGGCATGGCTCCTCAAAGGAGTGTCATGGCTGCACCAGTGCCTCTGGTATTTCCGTTGCTGCTGCTGTGCTGGTGCCAGCCAGCTTCTCCTCGGGAGATAGCAGTAGGGGCAGGGGCACGTTAACAGGATCAGCTGGGCAGCAGGTACCCTCCCCCCCAACCAATGATGCTGGTAAGTGCAGGAGTCGGCTCCCTGACCTCATGTACTCTCATAAGTATTAAAGGCTACTTGGTATCAGTGAAAAATGGGTCAAGTTATAAACCCTGATAATAGCAATTGCTAAGTAAATACATTCTTTCATAAAGGCATCATTGATCAATTCAGTTATGTAGTATCTAATCTAAAACAATGACAGCTTGTATTAATTGGTCCTAGACAAGTCACCAAGACATCTAACCTCTTGACCGCGAGGAATACACATTAGCGTGCCACAGCAGAGAAGCGCTGGGAAAGTTTTGCACCGTTTACTTGCATTGTGTTTACTGAAAGCCCCTGCAATTAATCCTTTATCTCGGTAAACCTCTAATTAACTCCCATGCTTTTAGGAAAATGAAACAACACAGCAATCTGCCACCAGTGAACAATGAGATAATGCTGATGTCACCAGCTAATGTTTCAAACTGTAAAGTCGCACTTAGGATGCCCATTGTTTCTCTGCACAATGTATTTGTTACTGGAACCATCGGTGACAATGTCATCCTCCCAAAGGTTACTGTCCTACCTTTCAGAGCAAATGTTTGTTCAGGAGCTGCAGTAGCACACAGGAAAGTGGAAAAGGGTTTTTTTATCTGATGTCCAAGTCCCAGGAAGTGACTTGCGCAGTGACATCTTTATAGTCCTATTCAGCATCTAGTTTTACTGGAGGGTTGCTTTGCTGATGGGTGCAGGGTAGGTGTTAGAACTCTGCGGCTACTCCTTGGCAAGTCTCATGTGCCTCAATACAGTCCTCTCTTGTCTCTGGATTAGTAATTGTGGGGAGGAATACAAGATGGTATTCCTTAGGGGTCAGATTTGGAGAAGGGACCTTCAGTTTCTGCTTGGGGAGGGACCATGCCCCAGTGGTACAGCACATGCTTTGCATACAGGAGGTTCCCATTTCTGGCATCACCAGTTAAAAGATCTCAGGCAGCCAGTGGAGAAAGGTCTTTCTCAGCCCAAGACCCTAGAGAGTCACTGTCAGAGTGCATAGTACTGAATTAGATAGACTAATGAGCTCACTGGTCCTGAGCGAGAACCAATATGATACTGAACACGGAGTCATGGGCTTGTGAGCTTTTACAGTGAAATACTAAGCAGAGTTATGCCCTTCTAAGCCCGTTGACAATTGATCTGGAATAGTGTAACTCTGCTTAAGAGTATACTGTGAGTTAAAATCCCTGTCCACTTATTGGACATTGGTCACACAGAGACCAAACTTACTTATTCTCCTTAAGATACTTTGGGAATTGGGTATGTGTGTAATTACAATTACATGAAGGGAGGACCTCAAAGAAAAGCCTAAGCACTTTTCCTGTGACTATGATATTTATAGCTGGACAAGGATAGTCAAGATGGTGATCAGAGTTGGTGGGATGATCAGAGGCAGCGGAGTACAAATAGAACTGGCTTCAGCCTCTAAAACCCTGAATAGTCTAGATCCAATGAATCTCAAGGAGTGCCTGCTCCCATATCACCTTTCCTGAAATTTTCGATCAGCAGGCGAATCCCAGCTCTGGGGGCCAGCTCATTCATATGTAAGATTGGCATCTCCAAGAAAAGGGTTTTTTTTTTAGTAGCTGCCCTAGAACTTTAGTTCTAGAACATTGATTCATGGCATAGTGTTCCCCATTACTATATATTGATGTTAAATTGGACAATGAAATAAGCTGACAGGAAGAAAGTTGAATCGTTTGAAATGCAGTGTTGGAGAAGAGTTTTACAGATTTATGGACCGCCAAAAAGACAAATCAGTGAGTTCTACACCAAATCAAGCCTGAACTCTCCCTAGAAGCTGAAATGACTAAACTGAGCCTATTGTACTTTGGTCATGTTACGAGAAGACAGCAATCACTGGAAGAGACAATCAGGCTAGGAAAAGTTGAAGGCAGGAGCAAAAGAAGAAGACCCAACAAGAGATGGATTGACTGTATAAAGGAAGCCATGGCGATCACTCTGCAAGACCTGAGCAAGGGTCACCATAAGTCGGAAGCTACTTGACCGCACTGAGCACACATGCACACACACACACACACACACACACACACACACACACACACACGTAAAAGTAGGAATATAAATTCTGTACATTAATTATAGTAAAGATGAAAATGGATGTGTTTTTATTGTTGCTTCTACCCTTCTTCTTATTCATCTCGGTAGGTGACTTGCTCTTTGGGGCTGGCACCATTTCTAAGAGTCTTGGTTTGCGACCAGACTGTACCTTTAAATTCTTTAATGAAGTAAGAGACAAGGGAGTCACTGGCCATTAACGCATGGCCGCTTTGTCCCTCCACTCTTCCGGGAATGTAGCGAATTGGCCAGGTTGACACACACGTGCTTCGCCCATGCACGTGCCGACCTTTCCTCCTTTCCTCTTTTGTTGCAACTTAAATGGAAGGCGCGCAACAGAGGAAGGAGTTCGCCTGTGCATGCCCAGCGCCCGGGTCAACTCCCCGCTGGGAGACTTCCATGGCCCAACAGCAGCAGCGGAGGCTCCTTTCCCCGCCGGGTAGAAGCTACTGCCAAGCCCCGGTGGGGGTAGCAGCAGCGGTGGCAGCACTTTTCTGCTCCCCCTACCCCTCCCTCTCTGCGTGCCAGGGAAGCTGATGATGTGATCCGACAGGGGGAAGTCGGCTGAGGCAGCGGCAGCGCCTCCCTCCACTGCTGGTGCCTTTGCTCAGTGCCGCTCCCACACCCTCCTTTCTGCAGTCCTTCACCGCCACCCACAGCCGGCTTCTCCTGGCCCTCCACCTTGGGAACGGCAGGGTGGAGGAGCAGAGAGTGGCAGCAGCTCCTACTGGGTGCTCCTTTGCTCCATGCGTTTGATTTTTGGGTTCTCAATACAAAAAAGAATGTGCCTTTACAGTCACAAAGGAGTCATGTGTTAATGACCACAGTCTCTCCCAGATGCTTTCCCCTGACTCTCTATTTCTATGAATACATACAGACTTTTTCTGTGTATAATATAACTAGAGATATACCTTTCTAAGCTCATTGATTTCAGTGAATTTAGAAGGGTGTAATTCTGCTTAGGATTCCACCATTCTCCTTAGGATTCCCTTTGGGCATTTTGAGCAGTGAAGTAATGTCAAGGTAGTGAAGTAAAACTGTGCAGGATGGTACCCATAAATGTCATCCTGCTCCTCCAGGCTGCTGTCAGTTGAGGAAGACATGCCCACTGATGCATCCTTCCTAGCTAGGTGTTTCGTGCCAGATTCTTTTGTTGCAGCTATTCTAATTTTCGTCTTTCGTCTTTCCCCCCTTTCACTTCCCACGTCTCTCTTGACAGACTGGGGCAGAGAAGGAGGACCAAGAAGAGTAGCACCACAGCTGCTTCAGCATTCAAACTCCCAAAATTTGGGGGTTTGCGTGTTAAATCGGCTGTGACGGTGCGGTGCTCCTGGAAGTAAAACCAGAAGTGGCGTAATTGCATGCATGCGCCCATGGCCACCCTAGTCCCACCCCCTAAAACCTCCTGATGATTGGGAGGGGGACCTGACAACCTTACTGATGTCACATGCCCTCAGCTCAGTAGTTCTGTAAAAGTAGACCACCGCTGCTGTAGGCAGAGGTTTTGAGGGGTGGTATTTAAAAAACTAACCCTCCACGTCTCCTCTCATGCCCCCAGCTTGTTTTAATTATGTTCCTAATATAAAATAGTTGCACAATGTATGCTATATCATATCCTTAACTGCTATGCAGCAGTCTTGCTAGAAGTTTAAGCCAGGCACAAAGCTCTGAATGTGTTCTGTAGGTAGTCCTAACTACTTCTATAATTGTCTTTGTACAGAGAAGGCTGACTGTGTGAGACAGCAGAAAATGCTCTGCTCCCCATTCTGACTGATCTTTATAGGTGATAAGGTCTTCAGGGCAGAGATCGTGTCTAAAGGAGCATGGCCTTTCTCTTGATCTGGGCCGGGTACACTGACGTCAACAGGTAGGTAATAGCATCCATCTGAGTGAGTTTAAAACCTCCGCTTGCTTTGAGACCAGTTCCACTTCAGAGTTGGCAGCAATAGCAATTTCATTCTATCCCTTTCACTGTGAGCTGCGGCTGACATTCCCTTTGAAACTGAGGTGGCGTAGCCTGGAGATACTTTTCAGAAGAGAAAAAATAGGGGCATTTTGAAGGGTTTCTCCCAATTGTGAGCAGATTAAATGCAAATTAGTTTCTTCTCTGCCCCTGTAACTGGTGCCACTTGTAGCATGTCTGCTAGCAATTCTGGGGTTTGTATTCTGTATGACATACCTCCTCTTTACTGCCTGTTGCTATTATTAAGTGGTGAATGCAGAGTCTTCTGAGACCCACTGCATGCTGAGATGTGTAGAACCCCTCAAGTGAGGAGGCTTTGTTTTTGTATTATTATTTTTTGTAAGTTCCTGGACTTTCTTCTGGTATTTTCCCATTTGACTAGAGATGCAAACATGTGACTTTGGGCTCCTAGCCAGTCTTGCAACTCATCTTATCTTTGTTCTGAGGCTGCTAGTAGCACTGTCTTATAAAAAGGGGAAAATGCACAAATTGGCGATTGCTTAAAAACAACATGCTCTTTTGGTTGTAATGAATACACATCCAGACCAACATTTTGGTAGGCGCTAAAGTGAGCAAGTCAACTTACCCTGGTCAGGTTTCCTATACAGGCCTCACTGATTTCTTAACTCTAAAAATTGTTCTAATTTCACAACCCACTCTAATATTCCTCTTGAATGCAAGTCTGAGGCAGCATAGAGGATGTATAAAGTTGTTAGTATTCTAGGTGTTGCCTATGACAATAAGGGACTTCGTTGGGTGAGACTAAGGCCCATGTAGAGAGTATGATGTAGTGGTTCCAGTATGAGACTTCAAACAGAAAGATCCCCATTTACCCACAGCACTCACTTGGCAACCTTGGTCCAGCCACTCTCAGTCTGCCTCACAGGATTGTTGTAAGGATACAGTTGAAGAGGGGAGAGCTAGGACCTTGAAGGAAGGCTAGGATGGGTAGAAGTAGTCCAGTATCCTGATTCCAACTATGTCCAGCCAGAGGCCTCTGGGAAATTTACAGGCAGAGCATAAAAGTTCCCATAAATAGCAAATTCCAAATGAGTGGATCCAGTAAAGTTCATGGTTCACATGTAACAGCAAACCCTAGTTTGTCCATTAGTTCATGCACCTTGTGTTGAAATTATGGTTTGATTGTAGTTTCTAGTTCTGGTTTATGATCAAACTGTGATTTGTTTATATACTCACACACACACAAAAGCCTTTATTGGCATATAATGATTTGTTTATATCAGTACATGATTAGAAGATGGGATATGGACAGTCACTGATCAGACTTCTACCACCTAAGTGAGGAAAATCGATTTGTTGTGATTCCCTTTCTCCAATGTTATACTGCTCATGTGAATGGGCCACTTGTATGAGGAGCTGAATGCTCATATCAATTAAGTAACATAAACTCTTTCTGTCTATATCACTGTGGGGCCAACAAAGCTACCAACTTGTGAATGAAGCTTTTAATACTGAAGGGCATTATAGTCTACAGCCATGGTGGCCACCCTTTTCACCAAGTGTACCAAAATATAAAACAATGATGCATATAAATATAAAACAGTGCAATAGGGTTTGGATTGCAGAAATAAGCTTCCCGTACAAGTTGTGCATATGGGCCTTAGCTTTATATCCCTCTTCCTTCTCATATTCCATCACTCTGGTATTCTGCTTCTCAAGGCTGGATGAGAACTGAAAGATGGTTTCCTGAATGTGTGCTCTTCCATGTCTGCTCAAGCATTCTTGAACTTCCAACTAAAATCAAAATATAAATGAAGCTTTATTTGACCAAGAAGTATACATATATGGAAATAGCTTACCATTCTTCAATACCAGACTTATGTTTAATGCCCAGATAAGCTATTGGCACTCATACCCATGGAAAAGCAATGAATGAAAATATTTATCACCTTCTGGGTGCCAGTTATGCAACTATGAATGAGTGTGGTTAAAACAGGGCACGGTTTAGCATATAAATAGCCAAGCAAAATCTGATATCATACTCCTGTATAGTAGCTATATTGTCTCCAGTTCATTAAGTCTGCGAATACATTTCATCGTTCAAGGGCAGTAGAAACCTATTACTGAATGTCATGTCAAATAGGTAGGATTAACAGAACAACTGTGGGTAAAACAACACTACATCACCTCCTAGGATGTTGGGGAATATGCCTTCATTCCTTATAAGAACACAAGAACATAAGAAAAGCTATGCTGGATCTAATCAAGGTCCACCAAGTCCAGCAGTCTGTTCACACAGTGGCCAACCAAGTGCCTCGAGTTTAAGATGCAGGTCTGTCAAAGGCTAAAATATCACACTGAACAATGTTAGAGCCATCTGATTAGTTAAATCACAGCAAATTATCAGACCTGGATCTTACACACCTACACAGTCTCAAGGAGCAGTGGAAAGAGATCTCATTAAAGCTATCAGTTAGATTGGCATTGTGTCTG
Organism: Euleptes europaea; assembly: GCF_029931775.1. Lineage (NCBI taxonomy): Eukaryota > Metazoa > Chordata > Lepidosauria > Squamata > Sphaerodactylidae > Euleptes > Euleptes europaea. Next base: position 45,558,118 of record NC_079316.1, read on the forward strand.
GTTTTGATTCAAGAGGAACTAGAAGCAAAGGCAGTCTGTCTACACAGACATGTACTTCCTTGGAGGTGGCATTAGTGTTAGGGATGCCAACAAAGTGACAGATAAGAGCTGTGCCCCAGGATTCCTCCCTACATTGCAGAGGCAGCAAAATGTCATGAGCCAGCCGGTGCCTGGCTCAAAGAAGCAAGCTGCTTTGCAACTTTGGGTTAATATTGATTAGACCATCGTCCTTTATATCCAAATTTTGTGATATTTACCAGCCATTTGTTGTAAAATGTAAGCATTTTATTTTCCCATGTGGCAGCCCTTTCTGATATCTGCAGTGTTTGAGAATCCCACCCTCCCTGCGTGCTTCTGATTGGCTGTTCATTTCAGCTTTTTCCTTTAAGCACTTTACATATGTATCTCATCAAAAAAAATTGTGCTTTATTTTTTAAAATAGTTTGAAATAGTTTTTACATTCCTTTGCTATTTAGAAAGTACTCTGTGGCTTTGTGACTGACACAAGGGCCAGCCAATCATTGCTGTGCAAATCTGTACCTGATCAAACTTGGGGGGAAAAACAGGTCTCCTGAGAGTTCTGGGGTAGAGCAGGACCCTAATGAGTGTGCTCACCATGAAACTTACACATTCTCCCCCAAATCCTGGAAATGGTACTAAGATTTTCCTAGGCTTGCCAACCTCCAGGTGATGCCTGGAGACCTCATAATTACCAGATTACTTCTGAGGATACAGGGTTGTCTGCCCAGCCCTTAGCCAGCCCTTGTGTATCTGGAGTGAGAGGTAATGACCTGGCCACTTTCTTGGTACATTGGACAGGGTCCACAACTGGGGAGCTGTGCACAGAAGAGCCACAGGTAGCATGTCAAAGAGCCACATGTGGCTCCTCTGCCACTGAGTGAGTATCACAGTTCTAGGCAATTTATCTCATCTTCAACTGTGGATGCTGCTTCCTTATCGTGCAGCAAGAAGACACTTGTACTTTCTTTGGGCAGCTATTTAGCACAGGGAAAAATGATATATGTTCTCTCTTCACAAAGAGGGTTGCCGGCTCCATCACAGAGACTGCACCAATGTGGGAAACTAGTTTTTTTAAAAAAAATCTGTACCACACTGGACAGAAGAAGAGAATACTGAGATGGCTGAAGGATTGTGATGTCTAGTAGGAAAATTCTTCACCTAAACCAGTCATAACTCTGGAGATCCATCCTCTAGTAAAAATTCCATTTGTTCCAAGAAATAACGACTGTTCATCTTCACAACACATTCGCGCTAGAAATTGTTGACAAGGTACAACCACCTGCAGCCTGATTTCATTATATAGCGGTAGATGCAAGACTAATAAAGTTTGAATAGATATGTTCTGTGGGATTTAAATAAACCTACAGACTTGAATTAAAGACAAGATTACTCACAGAATTTTATTGAAGTGTTAACTATACTCAGGACTGTAATGTCATTCAGCATATTAGATTTTTGAGAGCAGATTTTTGAAAGCAGAGTGAACAGAGACAAGGATCTTATTTTTAAATTTCCAGATATCACAAAATCATACCTGTTATCACAAAATCATACCTGCTAACAACCCACGATACTAAACAGGGAATAGGGAATAATTTTTGCATGCTCACCCACTGTGACTGTTCAGAACCATGTCAGCAGAGTAGCTGTTTGATTATTAATGAACAAGTAATTTCAGTCAACAGGAAATAGCCTCAGAATATGTTTGTATTTATCAAGAGGGTAGCCAACAAGACCTACTTTTGTGTCGTCTAAGTGGTCTGAGATCCTTCAGCAGGCCCTAGAAAGAATTCTCAAAATTTGTCTTAGTGACAGTTCCCTAAGCAAGCACAATAATGTTCAAAGCGCCATATAATGTTTTGGCTGGCATTTCTTGTCCTTCACTGCAAACAGATAACAAGAAAAGGGAGGAGGGAACTGTGCCCTAATTTTTTAGCAGATCTGCAGGCTATACCCAGAGCTACTGAGAAGAGCCACCAGCCTCCAGACAAAGATTTTGTTTGGGCCCCCTCACAACTCAAACATCATTAGACAACTCATTCCATGGCTTGCTGTTAGTAAGGTAAAGTAAAGGTCCCCTGTGCAAGCACCGGGTCATTCCTGACCCATGGGGTGACGTCACATCCCGACGTTTCCAAGGCAGACTTTGTTTGCGGGGTGGTTTGCCAGTGCCTTCCCCAGTCATCTTCCCTTTACCCCCAGCAAGCTGGGTACTCATTTCACCGACCTCGGAAGGATGGAAGGCTGAGTCAACCTTGAGCCGGCTACCTGAAACCAACTTCCGTTGGGATCGAACTCAGGTCGTGAGCAGAGCTTTTGACTGCAGTACTGCAGCTTACCACTCTGCGCCACGGGGCTCCTTGCTGTTAGTAGGAATATGATAATAATTGGTCATCTCTCTATACACTGTGTACTTTTCCATTCCATTCCTCACATTTAAATTCCACTCCGTGTATCTCTGGGCTGTGCACATTCCCCTCCTATTTGATTCTCACAATAACACTGTGAGGTAAGTTAAACCAACTTACCTCGACCAAGGTCATAACGTATGTGTGTGTTATGGGCTGTCAAGAGGCTTCCAACTCATGGCAAACCTATGCATTAATATCCTCCAAAATGTCCTATTGTTAACAGCCTTGCTCATGTCTTGCAGACTGAGGGCCGTAGCTTCCTATATACAGTCAATCCATCTCATGTTGGGTCTTCCTCTTTTCCTGCTGCCTTCAACTTTTCCTAGCATCATTGTTTTTTCCTAGTGAGTCATAATTCCTTTCCCCAAATCGAGGATTTACTGGATGCATAGGCACATACCTGCGGTGCCTTGCCCAGCTCTCTGGGGCCCAAGACTTTTGTCCCCTTGGTTCCCCTCTCTTGGTAACCCTAGCTATAGCTTCAGTATAGATTTTTGCATTCATTGTGAGGTTTATTTTGACTGAAGGATATTTGTGAGTGAATGCCTGTCTCTAGTCATATTGAAGTTGAGTTTTATAACTGTAACCTACCCCACAGACAAAGCTAGCTGTACCAGTTCGTATGTTGAATACCACTCCTGTTGCCCTCAACCCTTGGAGCTCACTGAGGCCTGAGGTAAGTAAAAAAGGTGGTTTAAAGCCACCGCAGATCCCTTCCTTACCTCTCAGGCCTTGTGAAAACATTTAGAAGGCAGTAAACAGGATGTCCACTTCAGCAGCAGCTCTGCCTTTGTTCAATAGATAGAGATTACAGCTCTTTGTTCCTAAGGGGTACAGGATGCTACATTTCCCATAAAAAGCACCAAATGAGTGACAGTTAGACATATTTCTCCCACAAAGAAGTGGAGAATCAGTACTGACACAAGTTAGATGAGCAAATTACAAAAAAGCACCAAAAACAAAAATTACACACAAAAAGGATGCATAGCTTCTTTTTAAACAGTAAGCAATTTTGATTGCTATGCAATTATCTCTCACTGACTGCTCCCTTTTAAGACAATTTCATTTAAATGTTCAGTTTATTAATTATTATGCCCCTGCCAGTCCTATAAACAGTGTCTTCTAAACTGAGGTACTTTGGAAATTTAACACTTTTAAGTGCAGTAAGTGAAGTGTTAAAATGGAATTCTTTATATCTGGCCGGGGGCAGTATATTAACACTTATGTGCAATGCTACACCAGTGTTATTTATGCACTTATCCTGAGGTGACTGGAGACAGAAAGAGCAGCACGTTGCACGGAACAAAGCCTTGAGTGTTTGCACAGCCACTGCAAATGGCTGCCAAAAGAGGTGGAGCCAAACCCAAAAAGCCCACCATAGGAGGCAGAACCAAACAGGATACCTCCCTCCACTCTTTGCAGAAGAATCATGTGGCAACCATGCTGAACACATGAAGCTGCATTATTCAGATACTGGCCATTGGTTTGCCAAAGTTAGTATTATCTGTACTTTGGATGAAATAATGGTCCAGCCATGGGAGGAGAGCAACCCTGGAGGAGGAGTGTGTGGGCTAGGGTTGCCAAACATGGCCTAGTAACCAATTGGAGACCAGGGAGGGGACATGGAGGGGGTGGCCATCAGCAATGGTGTCAGAGCTCTTCTGGGAAAATCTGGAAGTGATGTCATGCCTTTCTAGGTATTGCTGGAAACTCTGTGGTAAAACCATCTTGCAGTTCCTACAGCAACATGACATCTCTTCTGGTTTTCCCTGGAAGTGGCATCATGTCGTCACAGTGATGGTGCCCCCCATGTCTCTGCCCTAGGCTTACCAGGTCCCCCCTCTCCTCTGGCGGTAGGTTTTTGGGGTGGAGGTGAGATCGCACATGCGGCTGCACCGATGCGATCACATCACTTCCAGTTTACACCCGGAAGTGCCGCATCGCAAAGGGCTTTTACTACTCAAACTGGGAGTCTGAGTGGTAAAAGGCCTGTTGTGATGTTGCACTTCTGGGTTTGCCCACCACCACCTGGCACTTGGCAACCCTACTTTGCCCCCTGTCTCCCACTGGGTGCCAGCCCATCAGATGGCATCCCTATACCCACTGTTGGTGTGTGAAAACAGGAAAGTTTTTAAAGTGTTTGCATCATGCTTCCTGCATAGCTATGCAGCAAGGTTGAGTCAAACTCATATTCCAACCCTGCAGTGCTTTAAAGTGCATATGTGATTCTAGTGTTAATTTATTCCAGAACCTCTGGAATCGAGTAGACTAAAACAGTTCCAGCAAATGACTAAACAAATATGTGGGCACCTTCTAGATGGCACAATTCTGTGAATATGGACACCAAGGGAAACGTTTTCCATGTTGAAAGTGGATCATTTTTTCCTTCTTCCCTTGGCTGATATTTGTGGGGGTGTTATATTTTATAGAGAGGTTCCCCAACTCCAATTCTTCCTTATCCTTCAGTAAATATTAGCCAATACAGTAATATGGGATTCCTTTGGTCAGCAGAAGATATTTTTAAAGCTCTGTGGCCTCCTGATTATATTCTAAAATCTCACCTGCAGTGTTCAAACAATTACTACATTTTCTAGGTGTGGGCAGTAAAGTTGTATTTAATGGTCTACAATGAATATTCATAGGAAATCATCGGCATACATTGTTCATGCAGACTTATTTAAACTCCATCACGCTTCTTAAAGGAACTGGAGCAAAACAGCCTCTGGCAGACTCTGCCCTCATGGCAAACATTATTAAATTCTGAGTGAAAGTTGACAGCATTGAGCATAAATTTAGCATTGGTAAATAAAAGCAAGGAAGCAGAGGCACTTTCCTAAACTCTTTGCAAGGTGGACAGATATTTTGTATTTCAAAAGTCCAAAATTAGCCAGTTATATCCAAGTTAAGAGTAATTTTCTACTACTGCTCTTTAAAATACTATTTTTAGATTCAGAAAGTAAGGTGTATAAAAATTAAGGCTGAGCCAAATCAGAGGGGCACATTTCACACAAAAAAACAAAAATCTTTGCATTCTTGTGATATGTGCTTGTTTCTTTCAGTGGTCATTAAGAAGGGCCTGGAAAGGGGGTGGAAAGGTTTGTGTCCGTCTCCCTAAAAAAACTTCTGTCTGTCCTTCCTCTCAGTGCCTTTCTGGGGGTGATACTCCCAAGTAAGTCTGTTCACAGCCCAGGTTGGTTTCTGAAGCTTCTCTTCTTAAAGTTTAAATATCTTCATTGTATCTGTTATTAAAAATCCCACAGTCACATTGCAAATAAGATTTGGCTGCATTCAGATGTTGCTGAGGGCAAATGGACCTGAGTAAAAGATGGCTTAACATGCAAAAGTTCAGGATACACACCTCCAGAGAAAACAATTTTACCTGCTGATTTATTATTTATTTTTCACATTTGTATTCTGCTCTTACTCTAAGGAGCACAGGGCAGTGTTTCCAGGGTTAGCTGATATTATGCTTATAATAATACTGTGTTAGACTGAACACATGAACACATGAAGCTGCCTCATACTGAATCAGACCCTTGGTCCATCGAAGTCAGTATTGTCTACTCAGACTGGCAGTGGCTCTCCAGGGTCTCAGGTCAGAGGTCTTTCACATCCCCTACTTGCCTAGTCCCTTTAACTGGAAATGCTGGGGATTGAACCTGGGACCTTCTGCATGCCAAGCAGTTGCTCTACCACTGAGCCACGGCCCCTCCACTGATAGATAATGGTTGACACTACTTAGGTTGACAGTCTAGTCAGGTTCACACAGACAAAACATGGGGATAGTAAATGCATTGATGGGAAATGGGATTGTGCATTTTGTCTCCACTTCCAATCTCTTGCATTCAGTGTCCTTTTGTGACTGTGAACACAAACAACTTGTATAGATGTAGGCTCTGTATGCACAATCTGGTACCCTCCAAAATGCAGGGTCGTCAGTTATGCAGAGAGTGACAGTACAATCGTAAGCAGAGTTTACACCCTTTGAAACCCACCGATTTAGAAAGGTGTAACTCTTCTTAGGAAGATCTTCTGCAAGCACTTACTCTGTTCTCAAAGGGATGTTGCTGAATGGAGTTTGAAAACAGGGACCACAGGCATGATCCAGCTCTCTCCATCCATGGATTTTGAGTATATGGAAATGACCGGTGACTTGGTTAAAGTGAGCCACCCCATGAGCTTAAGGGCCAAGCAGGGACTTGCACTTATCCTTCTGAGTCAGGTCCCCCCTCCATATCTATGGTCACACACATACATGTTTGTGGTCAGTTTCATACATTCCTGTTATTGGTATCCTTCTTTACCAGTGTTCTGGTATGGATTTTCCACTAGGTTGACTGGGGCATTAATGCTAATAAGGGGAGTAGAAAAAATGAACACAAATGAAACACAAATTACCTTAGTAGCCACCTTGGATTAAACCATGAGAATTTCCCCTTTGCCTTTTAATGTCATAGTGTACAACTGCTGATAAATGGTAAGGCTTATGAAGATAGAAGTAAAAATTAACCATGTAGTCCTGAATGTTCACAGTGCACCTTTCTCTAAAATGTAGGTGATTAGGATAACATATATTCCTCCACTTAAATAACTTTTCCTACTGTAAAATGGAATCTTTACATTGGGCATCCAATCTACAAATTCAGTTGTGATTTTACTCACACTCTGCTACTAAGGACAGCTCCTCCTCCCAGGCATTCACATGCAGAGGGATTTGCTTATGTGCCTTTGCTTGGAAGCAAAGATTAAGCTTCCTCTTTATATCCTGCATTTTGCACACTTGTCAAAGTCTGGTTTGCCACCTGGCTTGCTTGTAAACTGATTGCTCTTCTGGTGTTTCTCACTCCTGGTCAGCCTTTTTGTTTTATTTTTTATTTCAGCCTTAATTCTGGTCCAATGTGCAATTCTGTAAGTTCATGTCTCTATTTAAATGCATGAGAAATAGCCTTTCCATACCTCTAGGAATGCAGTAAGGCTGTATTGCAATAACACTAATACTGTTGCTTTACTTGGAAATGAGGTTTCTGCTAAAAAAGTAAAAAACAATCCAGAAGTTCTTTATTCACTTTCCCACTGTTGACAGGAGAAAGCCCATAGTGGCCTTAGAAAATCCATTGGCCAGTAGAGATATTTACACTTCTTGCCCCCTTTCTGCCAAGTGCTGAAGTCAGACAAATGGCTCAGATTCATTCCAGATACAGTTGTCGCTCTGGGATTAACATGAAGTGGTTTATACACACAGTGTAGAGTTACTGTAGTCTTTAACCTCCTACCACTCTGGTTACAGAATGAAGTTGACAGTGTAAGAAAAATATTACACATATAATTTTTGCTCTGCTAGTAGTTCTAAAACCTGTATTCTACATTAAAGACGACCACCTTTTTCAGTATAGCAGTGCTGTCTTCCACATATTCTGTCCTATGCTGTCGTGCCGTTGCCGGTTCTCCAGTACTTGTGGCCGCCTGCGTCTTTGGCTGCCCTTCAGCTGTTGGATGGCAGCGCCTTCTGGCCCCAGAGTAACCCAGCACCAGCAGGGAGTAACCCATCTCGAGGGTTTGGTCAGCCCTGCCCCACTCCAGGTAAGTAGGGTCTGGGGCCTGCCCCCTCCCCTCCTTCATCATCTTTGGGCTGGGGACTTCTGACGGCCCGGGAGCCCAGTTGGGAGGGCGACGTGGGACATATGCTCACAAATAACGTTGTGCCAAAAACTTTTGGGGTAAATTTCAGGTTCAGGTTTATTGGGCCCGATTCCCCCCCCCCCCCGGTAAACCCGGAATAAGCCGCATACCCATACTGGTAAATATCAATATTCAGCTTATTATCGGGTTTATGAAAAAATTCTGGCCAATTATAGTCTATGGGGATTTTTTTCAAAGTGCCTGTGAGGGCATTTTTGGAGGTAGAGTCCCTAAATTTGCAGCATGGCTGCAAGGGACTCTCCTTATGGTCACCGAAGTTTGGTGAACATTGGGACAGGGGGTCCAATTTTATGGGCCCGCTAAGGGGTCGCCCCCATCCTACAGGCATTTGCGAGCTGAGCTGTCCATTGGTTTTCAGGTTCAGAAGTTCAGCGTTGCCAAGGACTGGCAGAAGTAGCCGATTGGCAGGCTGGTGCTTCAAAGTCTGGGGCTCCCTTTGTAACTGGGGCACGTAGTATGATGTCCATGCAAATTAGCTTCCACACTGAGGAAAAAGGCTTAAATGCAAGAAAAATAAGGCACAGAAAACATTACTTTTGGTGGCAAATGATATCCTATAAACAGTCCTTTTTTATAGTCATCAGAAAATCTGATTTCAAGAGGTGGTCACGGTGTGATCAGCCATGATCAGACTCTTCTGCATACCACACCTAATCCCATCATGCCTGCTATTCACATTTACATACTGTTAACATTTACATACTAATGCTTGTCTGAATTCACTCTCTACTTAAAGACAGATGGATTCACATTCTAGCTGTATCTGAAGAAGTGAGCTGTGGCTCACGAAAGCTCATACCCTGCCAGAAAATATTTTTGTTAGTCTTTAAGGTGCTACTAGACTCTTGCTCTTTTCTACTCTCTCATTCAGATCATCTAGTGATAATCTGCCATTATTATGTGATTGGCATTATTATGAAAACATATTTTGACTGTTGCATTCAGTCACATAAATAGTTTAGCATGACCCCCAAAGGCCCATATATTATATCCATATTTTTTATTTATATATACACATATAATCAGTGTATATAATATACATATATAATCAACAACTTGTTTAGATGATAGAATAAATTGTGTTGGGTTGACCTCTATGAATTGTTAATGAATAATTATACTTTTACATTATCTTATCCATCTATTATCTACGAATCCATCTATTATCAGGCCTTTGCTGGCCCACAGAGAGCTCTTTGCCCTCCATCTTTGCACCCATGTTGCTTTTGAACACAGCCAATGAAGTTGATGGGCAGTAGATTCAGGATGGACAAAAGGAAATACTTATTTATACAGCAAGTGACTTAAATGTGGAATTCACTACCAGAGAATGTGGTGATGGCCACAGGCAGCTTTAAAAGGAGATTGGATAGATGCATGGATGAGAGGTCTATCAGTGACTAGTAGCCATAGTGATTAAAAGGAACCTACATGTTTGGAAGCAGTCAACCACTGAATCCCAGTACCAGCAGGCAACATCAGGGGGAAGGCCTCAGCCTGTATGCCCTGCTGTTGGATCTCAAAAGAAAATGTTTGGCCACTGTGTGAGACAGGATGCTGGACTAGATGGACCACTGGTCTAATCCAGCAGGGCTCTTCTTATGTTCTTATTTCTTATGTCAATAAAAATGGCATGCTGACTCAGCTTTTTCCATTTCCTAATTGTCTTCCAGAATAGTGTAGTGGCAGAATAATGGACTTGAATATGGAAGGCCCAGGTTCAAATCCCTACTCTGCCATGAAAGTTTGCTGGGTGACCTTGACGGAGTCACAAATTCTCAGCCTAACCTACTTTACAAGATTAACAACCAACCCCTTTCTTGTGCCCAAGAATTCCCAAAATTTCCGGTTTGTGGCTTGAATGCCCAAGGCAGATATCAAGGTGTATTAATAAACAACACCTAATCTTACACCAATCTTCCCTTTCCTCACTAAGACTCCATGGCAAGTCTGTGATAAAACTCTAGCAGATGAGATCTTCGACAAGATCTTTCACTGAAAAAGACAATAAAGCTAGGAAACGTGGAAGGCAGCAGGGAAAGAGGAAGACCCAACGTGAGATGGATTAACTCTATCAAGGAAGCCATGGCCCTCTGTTTGCAAGACTTGAACAAGGCTGTTAACAACAGGATGTTTTGGAGGTCATTAATTCATAGAGTTGCCATAAGTTGGAAGGGACATGACTACACATAATGCACACACATACACACGGCCCCAGGGCTTGCCTCTTCTTCCTCCCCTCCAGGCTTGCCTCCCCCTCCCCTGCCACCATCTACTCACAGCAATAGACCCCTTTCTGCAGCTGCCGGCCTGGAACTAGGCTGGCTGCGCCACCACCTTCTTGTTATTTCCTGGGCCGTGGGCCCACCCAGTCACACTCGTAGAACACCAAGGCGGCCCCAGGCCTGGATGGCAGCCATGCGGCCAGGGATGCCTTCTTACATTGGTGCGCTGGCTGGGGCCTGCCTGAGGCATACACGTGCTGCATGTAGTTGCACCTCAGAGTTGGCCTCACCTCGGCACCATGTGCCTGCCTCTTCGGCAGCAGCAAGTGGTGCAGGCTGACGAGGAAGGGCTGTGTCACCCTTATGTGCTCCCTGTGTGGCGTGTGCAACAGCCAGGCAGGCAGCTGCACCTGTACCCAGCTCTGACCTGGCTGCCAAGGTGGCACCCCCTCTGCCCACCACCTGGGGCAGCTGCCTCTTCGCCCCCCTAGATCCAGCTCTATATTATGGTCAACTAAGAATGCAATCTCAAGTAGAGTTACACCTGTAAGTTAATAGAAAGCCTCTAATTAGGCCAAGTAGCCAAAGGTGTTTGCACCAAGGAGGAAATTGTCAGGGAAAATAAAGGGAAGCAAGTTACTTGCATTGGACCAATTGGCGTTAGAAACACTGGACTACAACAGGTTAGCAACAACTTTTTCTGAAATTTTCATAAAAATGAAGTAAATCAAGCATGTTTATCCCAGACTAAACAATTAGTATGGAAGCATCTGTGGAAGCATTATTTGCCTTCGAGCCTGAGGTACATGTTGGAAATTATCTAGAGTAATGTGATCTTTTCTCCTTGGTCAACTATGGAGGAAAATATTGTGAAGGAATAAGGAAACAGGAAAAAATCCATGAGCAGGTTACTAGTCTTCTGCTCACAAATGTTTGTACATATTTCCAGTAAAATCTCTGTGGGGTTTTTTTTGGGGTTTTTTTTTGCATTCCAATGTACAATTTCCTTTGCCAGGAAAAAAACAAAACCAAAAACCCTTCATCAGAATCAGATCGTAATAGCACTGACCAGAGCAAGGCACTGATGAGGCAGACACAGTTTTAATGGAAGGCCCCATGGCTCCCTTTTGTCCTATCACTGAATATGCCAGTCATGCTTAATTGTCTCCCAAGTATGCCATGGTTTTGTGTTACAGACAAATATCCATTAGGGGATAGACTGAGACCACTACATTAATTTCACTTGTGTCTGAAGCAACATTGAACGTGGGTCTCTAAAACTCAAAGGCTAATGCATTGGTCTGTTATGCCACTATTCACTTCCTAACTCCCAAGACAGCCATTTATGTTTTATTTATGAAATTGTCTAAGTTGACTTGATTTATGAAGGCAAATTTACCGATACAGTTATCTCAAAAAAAGGAAAGATAGGACACAGAAAAGCCAATATCAAATATACAGGCCAGCTCTGAGATACCTTCTAATTGGCATAGCTTTATTGATTTCCAAACAGCAAAGCCAAGTTGAATTAGACCTAGCTCTAAGAATTCTTTATAATTGATCTAAAATTCTGGAAAATTTCCAGAAAGCTTCAGCTATCATTTAACATCCTACACTCTATTTATTTTAACAACTTGGTTCGTAGTAAAATGCTGTTGTATTTGTGGAATGGTGCATTGAATTAATCCTGATTCAAAACAAGCCCTGACCCATGCGAAATTTGTTTTGGTGCAATAATTGTCACACTCAGATGTGGGTTGGGATCAATGGTAGTATAGAACTCAGGTTGGGTTGCGAAAATGTTTGTGAAAAGATGGGTATGGAGCAGGTATAATAAATCACTGTGTTTATGCACATATGTATTGTGTATTAAGTTAGAAGTAGATATCTATTGGTATGTATGTTTTGACACTTTTTTTGAAATATACAGGATGGCCTGATTTCATCAAATCTCAGAAGCTGGTTAGTATTTGGGTAGGAGACCACCAAAGAAATCCATGGTTGCTACACAGAGGCAGGGAATGGCAAACCACCTCTGAACATCTCTTGCCTTGAAAATGCTACAGGATCGCCATAAGATGGGTACGCCTTGACAGCACTTAACATACATAAACATGAAATATCTCTATTACAATTATGATGATCTACATTTATAGCTTTCCTTTCTCACTGAGACTCAAAACCCAAATTAAATAATATGAAAAGCAATTCAATCAGATAGCAAAGACCTCCAGTAAACAATGTAGTAGGACTAGGACTACAGAAACTCAAAACCAATGTAAATAAAAGCTGCCCAAGGTAGGCCAGGGTCCCCAACGTAGCACCTGAGGGTGTGTGCACCTACATCTTCCATGATGCCTGCCAAGTGTTTTTAGAAAGTAGGTGGAGTCAGGTACAACATTTGCTGAGCGAGGCTTCTGATTTACTGTGCAGATTTTTTTCAAAAATACTTTGACAGCACCTGTGACCACTGCACAAAGATTGTCACTGTGTGGCAGTTACAAGCAGTGTGTAAACAAGAAAGTGCTTTTAAACAATATGTTCATTTTAAGAAGGCTTTCTGTTAAGTAGAGCTTCTGCCTGAAATGTTGAAGAGTTACTATTAGAGTTATGCATAACTTCACTCCTTAACGTTTTGTGGTTTGCTTCACCTCCTGTGATACGCATTTTGTGTATCAGAATTCCTCTAGGTTCAAAAGGGTTGGGGACCCTAAGGCAGTGATACTCACCCAGTGGCTCAGGAGCCACACGTGGCTCTTTGTTATTCCATCTGTGGCTCTTCTGAGCAACATTCCCCTATGTGGCACCTGCCTTATGTTTCAGGAAAGTGGGCAAGGCCCTTGTCACAGAGGGGCTTGTGGTTGGCATTTGGTTTCCACCTTGAAACAGCCATCGCTGGAGGAATGGGTAGGCTGTGAGCCTCTGTGCGGTGCAGGCATTGTGCCAGGGTTGGAAGTAAATGTGGTTCTTTTGGTTGCCCTCTCCTGCCGTTCCCCCCCCCATATCCCGTGAGAAAAACATCTGCCACAATCTGCATTAACAGCTAGGAAGAACTCCTTTAGGTATAGAGATTCACACCCTCCTGAGGCATTGTGAACATGAGAAGATCGAGTCAAGCCATCCCGGGGATGTGCAAATCATTGGTGCCAGCTTAGTTTACAAATTGTCACTGCCCGATCTCTGTAGCTGAAGTCTTTGATCCCTATTGTTTTAGATAGGAGCCATCTGGGGAATCTCAACCCACCCCACCCCTAGAGAAGGGTATATTTTGCCCTCCCCAACAAGGCAGTTTGGGTTCTGTCCTACCTCTCCCTTCTTTACCGTGTGTGTTGAGTTTTGCGGAGCTCCACACACCCCTTCCCTCCGGTGACTTGGCTGGCTCAAGGCTCCGGTACATCCCTCCCCCGCTATATTTTATTTTGTACCTATAAGCCACGGATTTTGGACATCTCCACTTCTAGATCGGTAACGTATTACCCAATCAACGACATCCTCTCACTTGAGAAACGTCTCTAGTCCTACCTCCTTTTTATTCTTAGTTTCTTGTATGTATGTATTTGCAACACTGAATGAATGAATATATAAACACTTTTAATCTTGAAATCCTTGGTCTGTCATTATTCTAAGATTCGCTGAAAACAACTCTGGTATACATTGGGTGATTCCGCTATATAAATAAATTAGTGCTGCTGCTCATGCTAATTTCCCCAATCAAAGAGCAGTTTCGGTAACAGGCCATCTCTGGGGATCAGTGAAGCTGAAAGAATGCCTTTGGTTTTGCAGCTGCTTTAACTGGTTTCTCTAGCAGTAATGCTGGGTCTAGCATTAAGACCTCTAGGCTCTTAAGAGAGTCAGCAAGTATCAACTGGCCTCCATCAAACTGGGAAGCACCGTATCCTTCAGGACCTCATACTTCCCAATTACATTACCTCCATCTTGTCAGGATTCAGTTTCAACCTATACAACCTTAGCCATTTAACTAGACAATAAGGTACTGGTTCAGAACCATCTAGCCTTTAGAAACCTGACTGGCAACTGGATTTACTTGCAGGCTTCTCAGCTGTTTCTGATAAGAGGTGGGATTGAATATGATGCGCTGGGACGCCGTCCTCATGGGGACCCTCATTTTGGATCCCCTCTACATGTGCATATCTTAGCATGGCACTAGCAATTAAAGTTGGAATCTTTATCAAACCAGTATCAAAACAACAGTGAGTCACGCTGAGGGCATGAAAGGAATGTAAAGGCAGCTTCTCCATCAACCAGGCAAATGCCCACCTCTGGTCCCAAGGACCCAGGAGCTTCCTCTTGGATAATTTTATCTAATTCAGTGATCCAAATATGCAAAACAAAAAGCAATAGGCCAATCCCAGCAATTTCCTCCTTATCTTAATGGCTATGCAGGAAGGTCTCTGTCATCACGGTGTAGTGGTTAAGAGTGGTGGACTCTAGTCTGGAGAACTGGGTTTGATTCCTCACTCCACCACCTGAGCGGTGGACTCTAATCTGGTGAACCGGGTTGGTTTCCCCACTTCTACACATGAAGCCTGCAGTGCTGGGTAACCTTGGGCTAGTCACTATTCTCTCAGAACTCTCTCAGTCCCACCTACTTCACAAGGTATCTGTTGTGGGGACAGGAAGGGAAGGTGATTGTTACCCCAGCTTTATAGTTAGCTTCTCTGCTCTCCCCACCCCACCCCAATTCTGCTGAGCTTTCTCCAGCCTGAACTGGCTCGTATGATGTTGTTTGTTTCCTCCTCTTTTTCTTAGCCTTCTCTCCTATAGGCAGGTAGTTTGGTGGGCAAAGGTTTTAATTTTTTTAACAGTCTCATTTTTTGTTTTTATTCTGTAAAATTGTCATTTTCTATGCAAAAGCCGCTCAATCTTTTAAAGCTTATTTGCTTTTTCTGTTAGTCAAATAAAAAAAAAAACTTCTTTTATTTTTAAAAGGCTATTTCCTTCATTCTTGCAAGTGTCGGTTTGGCTCTTGACCTTGGTATATATAGGGTTAAAAATCTTGATATTGAATAACCCACAATATAACTGTTTGCTCCATGCTAGCAAGGGGACGCTTTTGCTAGTAACAGGACCTGCACGTGTCTAGCGATTTGGGTAACAAATAGGAACCATGGATCCTCATGGATGTCTGTGGGTTTTTTTCTGCTTCTTCATACATGCTGCAAGAGAGCACACAAAACATTTGCCTACCCTCTCATTCTATAGCATTTCCTTCTGCTTGCCACAGAGTGTTTTGTTTGGTAGGTGGGGGGGGGGTATATATTTATTTATTTAGTACTTTTTTAATGCCATCTCTCCAAGGAACCTGCCCAAGGCAGCTTGTATTAAAGCATATTAAAAATGTTAAACATGATAAAAGCTAATTAAAACCAACCCGGAGTGGAAAAGGTAACATTATACATCTTAAAATGAATTGTAACCAGTTTCAGACTAAAAAGCAGACCATTAAAAATCAACCCCTTAATTAAAAGCATGGGCAAAATGGGACTTTTTTGGCCTGGCTCCTAAAAGATGGTGATGTAGGTGAGCCTTAAGAGAGAGGGTATTCCAAAGGTGAAGGGCCACCACTGAAAAAAGCTCTGTCTCTGGCCACCACCCACTCAACCTCTGAAAATTGTTGTACAGAGAGCAGGGCTTGTGGACTTAGCTGGCAGGCTGGACAATATGGAAGGAGGTGGTCCTTCAAGTTCCCTAGCCCCAAGCCATTTAGGGCCTTAAAGCACTTTGAAAGAAGGTTATTGGCATGTATTCAACTACACCGTTCCAAAGACTTAATGGCACTTAAGTGTACAGAAGAGGTGGCAGTGATTTCTCCTAATCCCCCTGCCCCCAACTCCAGATGAACACATTGCCCCAAAATGTGCCAATGTTTATGCACGATCTTCTGGATCTCATAAGAGAGATGATTGAATTCTAAAGAAGCAAAGATTCTCGGCTTGGTAGACTTGCTGTGTATCGATGGTTTCAGCAGTTTCTCCCTGTCAGTAGTTGCGGCTCGAGTTAGAGCAGTTTGTATCACTTGGGGATGAAAACCTCTATTGTTAAATTTCTTACATAAGTCAGAGGCAGCAATGGTGAAATCTTGATTAAATGTAGAATTACGTTTTATTCTAAGAAATTGGCTGTACGGTAGATTCAGGCGTAGGTGGAGTGGATGGTTAGACGCAAAATGCAAACCCGCACCCACGTCAGTTGGTTTATTGTATGGTTTCACAGCTGTCCTGTTCCCTGCAGTCCTAAAGACCGTCAAGTCAAGAAATGATATAGATTGATGATCCATAGAGCCTGTAAACTGTAAATGTGAATTCAAAGTATTCATCCACTGAAAGAAGGTGGAACAAGAGGAATCAGAGTCCAATATACAAAACAGATCATCAATATACCGAACGTAAAAAAGAACGTGGTTCCGAAAATACAAGCTGTCTAACAACATATCCGTTTCAAACGCCACCATGTAGATGTTGGCGACCGAAGGGGCGCAGGCTGCGCCCATCGCTACACCCTGAGTCTGCAAATATAATTGGTCTTTATAACGAAAAAAATTGTTATCAAACAAAATATCAATTAAACTTAAAATGAAATGAGTGGGGACAGATTGGTCTTCTCGAGTGTCAAGTTTCCTCTCAATGATGCTTCTTGCCTCTTCCAGAGGAATATTCGTATAGAGAGAGGATACATCAAAGGTGGCAAATACTGCGTTGTCTGGCAGAGCAAAATGTTCAATTTTATTGATGAATTCACTAGAGTCTTTGATGTATGATGCAGTACGTTTGCTAAAAGGCTACAAAAAGAAATCAACATATCTGGATATTGGTTCCAGCAAACTGCTAATGGCTGAGATAATAGGACGACCCGGTGGGTTCTGTAACATTTTGTGTATTTTAGGTAAGGAATAAAAGATAGGAACTCTAGGATGTCTAACCATCAGAAAATCTGCTGTCGCCTTGTTAATATAGTTGAGGGCCAAGCCCTCATGGACAACTGTTTTAATGACGTTCATAACTCTGAGCGTAGGATCAAGAGCCAGAGGAGAATAAAAGGAGCGATTGCTAAGTTGTCTTAGTAGTAGCAGGAGATCTCCTGCTAATTCAACTGATCTCCAGCCTATAGAGAGCAGATCACCCCTGCCCCCAACTCCAGATGAACACATTGCCCCAGTTAGGGTTGCCGGCTCCAGGTTAGGAAATACCTGGAGATTTGGGGGGTGGAGTCTGAGGAGGGCGGGGTTTGGGGAGGGGAGGGACTTCAATGCCCTAGAGTTCAATTACCAAAGCAGGCATTTTCTCCAGGGGAACTGAGATCTCCAGCCACTACCTGGAGGTTTGCAACGCTACCCCTGGTGCTGTTCCTGCGGGCCTACTGATCCCCAGGAACAAAATGGGGGGGTTTAGTGGACAGCAGTAGGAGTAGGGTTGCCAACTGCCAGGTAGTAGCAGGAGATCTCCTGCTAATTCAACTGATCTCCAGCCAATAGAGAGCAGATCACCTGGAGAAAAATGGCCACTTTGGCAATTGAACTCTATGGCATTGAAGTCCTTCCCCTCCCCAAACCCCGCCCTCTTCAGGCTCCGCCCCCAAAATCTCCCACCAGTTGCAAAGAGGGACCTGGCAACCCTAAGTAGGAGGTGGAAGAGGGAAAGTCCTGCTATGCAATGTCAATAGATGGATGGAAACACCTGGTTGATGTGTATTAGAGCAAAAGGACAAGGTATCCAGAAAGAAGAGGAGGACTCCCCCTTCCTCACATGCCCACTTTTTGTTTTGGGCAAAAGATGGATGAAGGGGAACATTATATTATTTAGTAAGGCTACATCCCATAGGAAGATGGATTTGTCCCAGAGACCATGCACCCCTTACTTTAGGCTTAGTGAGTATTTCGGGTTTTTTTTTAATTGTGTGGTGACAGCTGTTGATATTTTTGCTTTGAGAACATACACTTTTTTAAAAAGAAGACAACAATGGTATTGATGCAGTAAGGAAACAAAACAGCTATGGTCCTTATGATGTCCAAAGCACTTCAATAAATCAGAAGTTGGGTTTGCATGGGATTTGTTAAGAAGAGGAAAAAATGATCAGGGCATATAAAAAGTAGTATTGGATGGGCATGTTGAAATATGGGTGACATTAGAATAGGAGAGTATTCCTGGGTTAATTGGAGAACTCGCCACTCTTTTTCTTTGAATGTCTCTTGGAGATTTGCTCCCTATCCAGTTATATTTACAGTTAGAAATTGTTTTTCTGATATCTAACAATTTGTAGCAATGTAGTACAAAACATTAATATGAGGGTGTGAGGTGAAGAGTATTAGGGGTGTGCACCATTTTTTCCAGTATTTTTCGGGTTTGGGTTTAATAGTCACAGATTTTTAGAAAAAGCCGAAAAAGCCGTACCCCCATATAGGTGTGGGTTTTTCCTCTGCCTTTTTTTGGAAATTTGAAATTTTTTGGCTCTATTAAACCTGAACCCAAAAATTCCACACCGCCTCCAAAGTCCATGTGGGTCTCGGAGGTGGCAGGTGGCGCAGAGTTGAACGCCAAGTCCAGCATTCAGCTCTGCACAGTCTGCCACCTCGGAGCCCACATGGACTTCAGAGGCAGCAGCACAGATAGGGTTGCCAGGTCCCTCTTCACAACCGGCGGGAGATTTTGGGGGCGCAGCCTGAAGAGGGAGGGGTTTTGGGAGGGGAGGGACTTCAATGCCATGGAGTTCAATTGCCAAAGCTGCCATTTTTATTTATTTATTTAGAGGATTTATACTCCACCTTTCTGTTATAAATAATATATGGATGTTACAGAGGAGGGAAGACAAATGGAATGCTAGGGTAACTAAAAAACTGAATGCGAAAACCTCAGTTAGGACAGGATATCAAGAGTATTTGTTGAGATATTGTTGAGATATGAAAATAATAAAACTGGCAACATAGCCAATGTTGTCTTATTAAGGATGTTTTAAAACCCAGTGGTTATCAGCTTGCCTTGTTCACATAAGAAAACACATTTACGTACGGTCACCAGGAAGGAGGAGGACCACTGTAGCCCTGTGCTGACAACCTGTGCATGGTGCTGATTCACTATGTGGGAAGGGGAGGACTGCCAGATCTGGGTTGGGAAATTCCTGGAGATTTGGGGGTGGACCCTTGAGGAGGGTGGGGTTTGGAGACGGGAGGGACATCAGTGGGTTATAATGCCACAGAGTCCACTCTCCAAAGCAGCCATTTTCTCTTTTTAATTTTTTTTTTAATTTCAGTACATAAACAGCCATTTTCTCCAAGGGAAATTATCTCTGTTGTCTGGAGATCAATTATAATCTTAGGAGATCTCCAGACCCTACCTGGAGGTTGGCAACCCTAGGGGAAGGAGAAGGCATGAGTGCACTGGCCCTGTTCCTTCTGCATGATCACAAGTCATCTTCACAGTGCAAACACACCGAAGTGAGGGAGAGGCCTAAGGTTGCCAGGTCCCTCTTCGCAACTGGTGGGATATTTTGGGGGTGGAGCCTGAAGAGGGCGGGTTTTGGGGAGGGACTTCAATGCCATGGAGTTCATTTGCCAAAGCTGCCATTTTTCTCCAGGTGATCTGATCTCTATCGGCTGCAGATCAGTTGAATTAGCAGGAGATTTCCTGCTACTACCTGGCAGTTGGCAACCCTAAGTACAGAGCTGAACTCTGCACTCAGCACAATAAGGTATTTTGGGTTCCCCCCCCCCCCAGTTCAGCACACCCATACAGAATATAATGATGAGATACAGAATATCACTGCAGGGGGGTAAAGTGAATGGAATTTATACGTCAGTCTTATAAAATCTGAATTCATCCACAAAAAGGCTAAAAACAATTAAAAGGCGACAAGCTACAATCAAACACTAATAAAGAAAGATTACAGGTATCAGTACAAATAAATGACACAATTTAAATCTACTCTAATTGAACACTAACTATATGGTTACTGAATTTCTGTTTCAGCTAAACAAAGGTAAGATGGGGTACGATCCTATGAACACTGTCCTGGGAGTGAGCCCCACTTAATAACATGGGGCTTGTTTTTGAATAGACCTGCTTAGGCTTGCTCCTGTGGTCATATTTAAATATGTGTACTTGCTGAAGCCACAGCCTTCAATTTGCAAGATCTGAGCAAGGCTGTCAAAGATAGGACATTTTGGAGGACTTTCATTCATAGGGTCGCCATGAGTCGGAAGCGACTTGACGGCACTTAATACACACACACACTTGCTGTAAATATACCATTAACCAAGATAACCCAAACCAATTAAAATTTCCTTTTAAAAATGAATAATGCAAATGTCTGCTTATACCCTGTGAACTTTGTATTACGCGCAGGGACTCCCTGCCCTAGAGTTACAAAGCTTTTCCTCAATCTGCAGAGCACGTAGATTATCCCTACTCTCTCCTTCCTCCTGTCCTTGTCTCTGCTTTAGAAGAGGCCAGTGTAGAATATGAAGTGCACAAGGAGGCTTGTGCTGCAGCTGCCCAGACACAAGGCTGTGCTTGTCACAGCAGTGTGGGTCTCATGTTTCCCTGCAACTGTAGTGTTGCCCCATATTGGCTGTGGCTCAGTGGTAGAGGATCTGCTTGGCATGCAGAAGGTTCCAGGTTCAATCCCTGGCATCTCCAGTTAAAAGGACTAGGCAAATAGGTTATGTGAACGACCTCTACTTGAGACCATGGAGAGCTGCTGCCGGTCTGAGAAGGCAATACTGACTTTGATGGACTAAGGGTCTGATTCAGTATAAGGCAGCTTCATGTGTTCACTGCGCAGAACTGTAAGGGGTATTCAGCCTAATGCAGTTCAATGGAAGACTCGCCATTCACTTCACTGGGTAGATCATGTCTTTAATAATGTACAAAATTAAATTCAGTAGTTCTCCTGCAACCTCATCAGAAACTGCTACCACAACCAACACATCACTAAATCACCTTTCAACCCTTCCAAAACCAAATAAATACTTAAATACAATCTTCTTTTCCCATGTCAATAATCAACAAATGAATTCACGGACCATCTGTCATGTGTCTGTAACAGGATAAACTCCCATTGGGACTATATTTTTCACTCATATGCAGCCACAGAACAATTTTCTAAATAACCCTCAAATAAAACTTGGGCTGCTATCCAGATATCTTTGACGTGAAGAAACCCGTCTAACAGCATCCATCATTCTGCAACATGTTTGCATTCCATAACATTTTTTCAAGAAACTACAAAACATACAGATTTTAAACACTACTTTCTTTTGGGGGGGGGGGAAACCATTACTCTAACGAGCTAACGAAATTCACGCCACACAGACTCCTACACACCACCTTCTATTTCCCATATTAAAACATTTAAATGTATTTTACTTTCCTTTAATCAACATGTACACACACAAGGCAATCTTCAACATTCTCAAAGTGTCATACTCGTTAACTGCATTCTTTACTGATTACAGCTGTAATGGAGCCCTATTCAAATTTTCCATTGGTGATGATCAAGGCTGGACCTGGACTCCCAACACTTCAGGCAGGAGGCCGAGGGCCGCTGCCATGGTCTGACTGGACCTGTCACTAGGCTGGAGGGATCAGCGCCTGTGGTTGCCTAGCAACGATATGCCTTCAGGCCCTCCATCCTGAACCTCTGGCACAGCAGCCTGCATCCACCCCAAAAGTAAGAAAGGCTGGAGCTAGCTGAGCTCTGTTTGCCTGCTGGCCCGGCTGGCCTTCCACGTACTTTGTAAAAATACAAAGTTAATACATTGATACGGATCAAATAAGCCTCTATAGGATACTTTGGCATGAAATGTACCCCTGATCAAGATTACTGTTATCCTTCTGGAATAGTTTTATTCAGTTCTTTGCTTTGCATATCTGAGTGAGCTTGGTGCTATGTGAGCAGTTCCAACCCACTGCTTTTGATTTTGTAGCAACTGATGTAGCCTGTTTTAGTTCTGGCTGCTTTGGCTGTGTGTGTGTGTGTATGTGTGTGTGTGTGTGTGTGTGTGTGTGTGTGGGAGGGAGGGGGTGTTGTATAGGTATATGATCCTGTATAGGTAAGTCATCAGGATATTCTTTACAACAGATGGGGGTTACTACAACACAGAACTTTACTAGCCTTCTTATGCTTAGCAATATCGCTTATTAATTCGTTTAGGAGATTACAGAGCTCTGGGATCTCTATACCAGCAGAGTTTGGGGCAGGGTGACAGATGAACTAGATGAGATGCTGAGAAAGCCAGAGTTGGATCTTCCAGTATTTTAAAAAGTCAAAGTGCAGGATCAGGACCACGATGCAAGTGAGAAGGATTTAATCTTTCCTGCTCCTTGTCCTGACATTGAACCCCCCCTTGCAGTGTTAGTCCTGAAAAGGAAAAACAATCTTTGTGGCATCCATTACATTAGCTATTATGTAGTGTCCAAAGCTTATGAAAGATTTCTACAGGCTTTCCCATATTTTCTTTATCCTTTCATTGTGGATCAGAGCATCAGGTAGGGTTGCCAGGTCCCTCTTCGCCACCGGCAAAAGGGTTTTGGGGTGAAGCCTGAGGAGGGTGGGGTTTGGAGAGGGAAGGGACTTCAGTGCCATAGAGTCCAATTTCCAAAGCAGCCATTTTCTCCAGGTGAACTGATATCTATCGACTGGAGATCAGTTGTAATAGCAGGAGAACTCCATCTACTACCTGGAGAGAGGCAACCCTGGCATCAGGGGCTGATTGTTTGGCTACATTACCCCAATCTCTATAATCTTGTGGCTGTAGAAGACACAGGAATAGCTTGAGTAAATCTTAGGAAGGCCAAGGTTTAATCAAACCTTGGAAGAAATATTGTAAAATAAAATGCTGTCTCACAGGGTGGTAACCAGAAAACTGTGCAACTCTTTGGCTTTTGACTCCATGAGGTGATCCTAAAAGCTGACTAGCAGGATACCTGATACTTCATTCTGTCAGACTTCACACATTTCCAAAATAATAACCATCAGACAGAGCAGTCAAGCAGCCCTCCTGACTAAGTGAACAAAGAGAGGGTCCTCTGTGGTCACAATTAGCATAGTCTCCAAAAAAACTCTTGATAATCTCTACCACTCTGCTACCAGCATATAATCAGGAAAGCATGCAGATTTAGAGGGTAAAAAAGACTGGCAAATTAGGTTCAGTTTTACCCCACAAATGCCACCCATCACCATGACTCTTAGATGAAGCTCACATCTCAGGAAGAGGTAACATGATTTAACTCTCTTCCCTGATCTCCTTCTTTCCTCCTCTCTCTCCTGTGGCCTCTGCCCCTTGTAGTCTGTCTCTCCCTCCCGATTGTGGCCCTGCTTCAAAGTTCCCTGTCTCTTTCCACATCTGCCCTTTATGGTGCCTACCTGACCCAGCCCAGATGCCACAAAGTTTCCCTCCACAATTCTTCTGCTGATGCCATCTTCTACTGCCAGCAAAATCCTACCACTTCGAACCCCACATTCCCCCCTCCATTTCTTGCTCTCACCTCCTTTTCTTTCCTTGACTTCCTTCTCTGCAACCCTCTTCTCCTTTGTCCTTGGAGCCACAGTACATGCAACCATACTCAGGTGGGTTCCTTTGGACCAGCTGTGGGTGGGAACACATTTGGATGTTTGAATTGCATTGATGGCCCTTGTGGTCTCTTCCAACCTTTGTGATTTTGCTAGGACATGGAGTAATGGATTTAAACTAAGGGAAAAGTGATTCCACCTAAACATTAGGAAGAACTTTGACGGTGAGGGCTGTTCAACGGTGGAATGCGCTGCCTCGGAGGGTGGTGGAGTCCCCGTCTTTGGAGGTCTTTAAGCAGAGGTTGGACGACCATCTGTCAGGAGAGCTTTGAATGTGGGATCCTGCATGGCAGGGGGTTGGACTCGATGGCCCTTGTGGTCTCTTCCAATCTTGTGTGATTTTGTGATTTTTTTTTTGCAGTTTAAATTTGCTTCTCTTTCTTGCCTTCTCCTACCCTTTGTAGTCAGTAAAATCTGTAATTGCCTCTCTTAATTCTTAATATCACTCCAGGATGTACTTGTGTTTACAGAAAAGGTCCAATAACAAGGGTTGAGAAAGCACTTGTGAACAGCACCTACACTTGTAACCCCTGTTTCCTGGGTTACAGCTGCAATCCAAGAGAAGATTATTCCAAAATCTAAAATATGTTCTATGTTGTTCTATGAATATGGATAGTTCTCTGAACAGTAAACTCCGCAGTTCCCCAGCTCCCCAGCACATACTATGTGGGTGGCTTGCTGTGACTCAGAAATGTTTGTCTATTTATTTATTTAGAGGATTTATACTCCACCTTTCTGTTATAAATAATATATGGATGTTACAGAGAAGACAAATGGAATGCTAGGGTAACTCAAAAACTGAATGCGAAAACCTCAGTCAGGACAGGATATCAAGAGTATTCGTTGAGATATGAAAATAATAAAACTGGCAACATAGCCAATGTTGTCTTATTAAGGACGTTTCAAAACCCAGTGGTTATCAGCTTGCCTTGTTCACATAAGAAAACACATTTACGTACGGTCACCAGGAAGGAGGAGGACCACTGTAGCCTTGTGCAGACAACCCGTGCATGGCGCTGATTCACTATGTGGGAAGGGGAGGACTGCCAGATCTGGGTTGGGAAATTCCTGGAGATTTGGGGGTGGACCCTTGAGGAGGGTGGGGTTTGGAGACG
The DNA here is from genome assembly GCF_029931775.1 of Euleptes europaea. Taxonomy (NCBI): domain Eukaryota; kingdom Metazoa; phylum Chordata; class Lepidosauria; order Squamata; family Sphaerodactylidae; genus Euleptes; species Euleptes europaea. Next base: position 45,583,174 of record NC_079316.1, read on the forward strand.
GGAGGGACATCAGTGGGTTATAATGCCATAGAGTTCACTCTCCAAAGCAGCCATTTTCTCTCTCTCTTTTTTTTAAATTTCAGTACATAAACATAGCCATTTTCTCCAAGGGAAATTATCTCTGTTGTCTGGAGATCAATTATAATCTCAGGAGATCTCCAGACCCTACCTGGAGGTTGGCAACCCTAGGGGAAGGAGAAGGCATGAGTGCACTGGCCCTGTTCCCTCTGCATGATCACAAGTCATCTTCACAGTGCAAACACACCGAAGTGAGGGAGAGGCCTAAGGTTGCCAGGTCCCTCTTCGCAACTGGCGGGATATTTTGGGGGTGGAGCCTGAAGAGGGCGGGGTTTGGGGAGGGGTGGGACTACAATGTCATAGAGTTCAATTGCCAAAGTGGCCATTTTTCTCCAGGTGATCTGATCTCTATTGGCTGGAGATCAGTTGAATTAGCAGGAGATTTCCTGCTACTACCTGGCAGTTGAGCACACCAAACCAGCTGGTTTGGTTTGCTCAATTAACTTTACAGCACGCTAACATTTGTTTGCTACTACCTGGCAGTTGGCAACCCTAGAGAGGCCCAGTGCGCTCATGCCCGCTCTCCCTCCCCATGTGGTGAGTCAGCACGCAGCTGGGTCATCTGCACAGGGTTTGTCAGTTGTCGCATCCTTGGGGCAGCTATTCATAAGACGATTGCATGGTGATGCCTTGTGTTTTTGGATTTCTTTATCATGCACAGGTGTCCACCAGCACACATCTGGACAGCCAGCGTGGTGTAGTGGTTCAGAGTGATGGACTCTAATTTGGAGAACCGGGATTGATTCTCCACTCCTCCACTTGAGCAGCAGACTCTAATCTGGTGAACCGGGTTGGTTTCCCCACTCCTACCCATGAGACCAGCTTGGTGAACTTAGGCAAGTCACAGTTCTCTTAGAGCTCTCTCAGCCTCACCTACCTCACAGGCTGTCTGTTGTGGGGAGGGGAAGGGAAGGTGACTGTAAGCCGATTTGATTCTCCTTAAAAGGTAGAGAAAATTGGCATATAAAAACCAACTCCTCCTCCTCCTCCTCCTCCTCTTCTTCTTCTTCTTCTTCTATTTTTACATACAAACTGTTTATTAGACTGGTTTCCCAAATTAAACCATAAAACTAATATGCTACAAAAACAAGCAAACAAAAAACTAAACAAAAACTATGAGGCTTCGTGGCACTCAGGAAAGGCTTTGGTAGCACAGGAATCAATTTTTTTCATTCTGAATGGAGACACAATAGAATATTTTGTAATTATTAATTCTCAGCTCAGCTAGTTTTTTCCTTAGGGAACACTAGTTGTTCATGTAGATGAGAGTTGGAGATTTTCTTTTTTCTCATTTTGTATTCTTTTCTAGTCTGATCTTATAAGGTCGTGCATGTAGTCCTGCTTCTCCCACAAGGGTTCGAATCCATGCTAGTAAATGTGCTGTAAAACAACACTGTGTTGCAAAGCATACCATGTGTTCCTGTCTTTGGATGAAAAATAACCATGTGTTGCTGTCTTTGTTTGGATGAAAAATAACCATGTGTTGTTGTCTTTGTTTGGATGAAAAATAACCATGTGTTGCTGTCTTTGTTTGGATGAAAAATAACCTGATGCATGCCCCTCCACAAATGCAAAAAGAGAAATGGAAACACAGCGTATCAGAAGAAGAATTTCCCTCTTGTTAAATGTCAGATTTTCAGGTGACATGCAGCAAAGCTGAACTTTCTAGTGAGGACAAATGGTACCTCCATGTCCTCTGTTGAGGGACATAGTCCAGCATTTAAATTTAGTTAAACATATTAGCAGATCCACCATTCCTCCTCCATCTCCTCTCTTAAGATACCTGCTTCACGTGAACATATCCTATACAAAAGCTGATTGAGAAGGAAAGGGGGCCAAAGCCAAACTTCACTTTGGCCTAAATTTCCTTTATATTAAAGAGATGTTGATGGATTGGCTCAGTTACTGTGATCAATGATAGCCCTGTTGCTGGTTAATCAAAGCACCCTGCAGTCAGCACCAGGTAATGTTGAAGGCTTGTAGCAGTTAGGTCTAGAATTATGAACAGGTGCTTCACTTGCTGAGAGCCTTCCTGCATTGTGTGGTGTTGGGCAGCTGGGCAACAGCCGGAGACAAGTCCTATCCAGACAAGCCCTATCCAGACAAGCTGTTTAGTCCTGAATTTCCATAGTTCACACGCTCGTTTTTAGGCACAATCCAGATGCCATTGTGGTCAGCTTGTGGCATTCTTCTATTTTCTGTGTTGTTCCATATTTTTCAGACCAATTATGTGATAATCTTTTGACATAAAATATGTCTGCACTGCTCCTTTCATTCGCATCTTTCTTCTTTGTCTAAATTACTTCCTTCTTGATCTCTGCAGCTGGCACTGCTGCTCATGAATAAATGGGGAATTATTTTCGTATTTTTTGGGGGGGGGTCAGAACCTCCTCTGCTTCTCACTTGTCTTGAAAGCCCCTTGCTGGGGTTGTCATAAGTCAGCTGTGACTTGATGGCACTTTACACACACGCACACACAACTCTGCTTAGTATTGCACTGTAAGACACCTGAGCAGAGTAGGCTTATCATGTTTACGCTTACGACAGGAGATCTCCACCCCCACCCCCCGCTACTGCCTGCCACTGCTTACCTGGGCAGTGGGAGGAAACTGGTTGGTGAAATGTTGGGGGTTCAATCACCATCCATGATGTGATGAAACAACTTTCAGCAAGACCTGGAAGAGATGTCATCATGTTGGAGAGGCCAACACTCTAGCGCTCATCCTAAACTCTATGGTTTAACCATAGTGAGCTGAGCAAGGATGTGATGTTATACAGTCTGCCCTCTGAAGCTGCCTTTTCCTCTAGGGGAACTGATTACTATAATCTAGACATCAGTTGTAATTCCTGGAGAACTCCAGGCCCCACCTCGAGGTCTGCAATCAGATCTTCCTCCTAGATGCTCCCGTGCTTTGTCAGTGCTCTTGGGTGACTCAATTAGTATGGGAGCTTGCTCTGATCAGTTTGTGCTGTTCAAATATTCATTCTAATCATGCAAGAAGATTAAAGCAAGAAAAAGAGTCAGCTCCTTTCTTCTCCTCCCCCGCCCCCACCCTTTTCACCCTGCAGTGAGACAAGGCTACGGGAGAGCGGGGGTGGTACATCACAGAGAAGGGAACCAGGCAAGAAAAGCACCTTACATGGAGTGTTTCATTAGTGCTAATAAAATGGGGGTTGCTGGCATAGAGGTGGGTTTTTAAGCAAGTGCCTCTGGCCTATATTTGTGGGCTTGTCCTTTTGAAATTGCTTTCTTAAAGCTACTTGTGTTCTCATTAGGATTCTAGGCTTTCACTTCTGTGTTCCTCAACATTTTCTTTCCTACAGAATCCACACTCCCTCCCCCCATCATGCTGAACTTTTCATAAAAGCTCTGGCACTAGATATCACATCTGCACAGACAACTAATAAGAACAGGTGAAGTTAAAAATAGCACAATGTTTGGAAACCATAAAATGGACTTCTGTTGGGTGGGCCCTACTGACCTCTAGATTTTCAGAATAAGTGAGGTGGTTTATATACCACATTGGTGATATTGTTGAACCCCAAATGAGCAATGTAAGTTAAATTTAGAATTCTGGAACCTGAAAATTGTGCCCCGTTCCCAATCTTTAACACGGACCCATGCCCAATTCTAGCATAACCCAAGGCGTGCCCTGTAGAAAAAGCTGAACTGAAATAAAAGCAGAATTTTTTTTAAAAGGCCATAGAAAGTGCCTCTAATATCTTCAGTTCTTATAAGCCCTAGAAAAACAGTTCTTCTGGATTCCTGCAACAAATATATAATAGGGTCATACAGAGCCAGAATAGTGCAGTGGTTGGATTATGACCCCAGAGACCTAGATTTGAATCCCCTCTTGGCTATGGAAGCTTGCTGGGTGACCTTGGGCCAGTCACTTTCTCTCAACCTAACTTACATCACAGTGTTGCTGTTGCAAGGACAAAATGGTGGGAGAGAGAACATTGTAAGCCATTTTGGATCCTTACTGGGGTGAAAAAGCAGGGTATAAATGGCTGAATAAATGAAGTTATTGGGTAATCCCCCCATATTTGGAAAAGCTATTAAAATGGATTTGAACACAAACATAAAACACCAGATCTGCTGACAGGAAGAAAGTAGATTCCTTTGAAATGTGGTGTTGGAGGAGAGTTTTACGGATACCATGGACCACCAAAAAGACAATTCAGTGGGTTCTAGATCAAATCGAGTCTGAAATGTCCCTAGACGCTAAAATAACTAAACTGAAATAAAAACTGAAGCTAAAATGACTAAACTTTAGTCAACATCATGAGAAGACAAGAGTCGCTGGAAAAGACAATAATGCTAGGAAAGGTTAAAGATAGCAGGAAAAGAAGAAGACCCAACATTACATGGATTAATTGAATTGAATAAACCAAGGCCCTCAGTTTGCAAGAACTGAGCAAGGCTGTTAATGATAGGACATTCTGGAGGACACTGATTCATAGGGTCGCCATGAGTCGGAAGCAGCTTGATGGCACTTAACACACACATAATGCTCTGTCCACTACCCAGGATTTTAACTCTGATCCCAAGTGAGATGGTCTCTTTCTTAACACCTGGTAAATTTCACTGTGTTGTTGTTGTTAGCCAACTAACTGGAAATTGTCAAAAGTTGTTCCCTTTCCTTAGCAAAGCGATCCTCCCTACTAGATTTCAGCTAAACAGAAGAAAGGATCTCAGTTTTGTAGGTGGTCCAAATTCATACTTGTAAGTGTATAGCTTTTCTGATCTGGCTATGCTGATTCATATACCCATAACCTCAAGGCTAAACTATGCAGTATTGCATATTAGGGCTACCCTTGCAGACAACTCAGAAACTACTATTGGAACAGGTGCAAAGGAGTAGTAATGTGCCTCCTCAAGAAGTCTTTTTTAAAGTAGGGAACATTGGCATCCTCCAAATGAACCATAAACATAAAATTATCAGAGAATGATTGCACACCCCTAATTCCTCAAACAGCCCATTCTTCTATGATCCTTCAGGGATCCTTGCTAATTAGCCCTACCATTGCTGAGCAGCCCACACTATTCCTACAATCCCTAGTTATGGACTAACCAGTAACCAGACCACCTCCCAAGAGCAGGATGTGAAGAGCCTTGTGAAGCTCATTAATCTTATCACTGTCAGCAGTCAGTTCTCCTCACTGGGCCTGCAGTCTAGCACTCCTTCTTTGCTCATGTAGCTGTGCCCTGAGTCTCCTGCACCTCTGTTCCAGAGGCTTTAGGGGGTTCTCTGGTGGCACTGCCTGTGGTTGGACCTCTGACACAGATGAGTCTCCTGGGCTGGGTGGCTGTAGACACGGGGAGGACCCACCTGCCTGTTGCTGCTCAGCCCACTGTTGCTCCTCTCTTCTGTCACCTTCAGCTTCAAGTTCTTCGGCATTTGAGGATGCCCCAGCAGGTTGACCCATAACACACTCATCACCAAAAGCCTGGCAGAAAGGATGGGTAGCAGGATTATGGTATCTATGAAAGACAGATGTTTGGAGTATATCTGGAACCATAGATCAAAAGGAAAGAATTGCATGGAACACTGGGGGGAGGGATGATGCAGTTCACAGAAGGACAAAATAAAGATAAAAATGGAAATTTTATGTAGTAGGAGATTGAAAACAGGAACCAGACAATGCTGGGAAAGATAAAGTGAAGGAAATGACATTCCTATTTTCAATCTAATTACTCAGAAGTGGGTAGGTATAGGCTGAGAGAGATGTGGCCATTGGCCTGCCTTCATCTTGGATGAAAGTATCAGCCAGTGACAGCTCAGCAATAGAAAGCAGAAAATCTGAGTGAATTATTGCAAGGTAGACAGAATATATTTTACAATGTGACAGTGGGCTTCCGTTCTCTTATACCATAGCAAAGAATTGTGGGAATTTCTGATTTAGCTAAACGTCATTGCCTTGATAATCTTAGGATTTTGAATGGTCATATACCCCAACATTTTCTGAAAGGCAACGTATCCAGTCTGTTATTGAGTTCCAATCAAGCATCATTGGCTGAAAATCTATCCTCTGTTTTATGCAAAGGGCTTTGTCCACGAACCCTAACAATTCTTTTTGCTAAAGAAAACTCTGGATCCCTTATATGACAACATATTTTGAATGAACTGGTATATATCCAGGGTTTATGAACATTTATTTGGTCTTTAATGTCTGAACATACATTTGGCAAATGTGGACATGGGTGGGATCTGCTTGGACTTGTCTAAGAAAGAATTCTATCATTATGCTGTTATGATGCCTTCAGGATTAAGCCCTATGTTTGTGTGCCATTGTTCAGGAGACACGTTTTTGCCCTTGGATGCAATCATCCATGTAATTATCTTATGACTGATAGGAAGGGGGGCAAAATCACATTATCGTTATGATAGCAGGCACAAGGCCATTGATCAAGGTGACAATTGGAATTAATCACAGAATGGAACACAGGAGCCTTCCTGTGAATGAAAGGGGTGGGGGAGACTTCATTGACTCCATTGCAGCCAGTCAGAGCCAGCCTTCTTGTCACGGCACAAGTGCCTTAGGCAGCTTTTTGAAAAAAAGAAGACGCAGGCAACAATGTGATCTCTGTGTTATTTTCCCACTCACGTTGCCTTTCTGCATATGATTCTTTAAAACGTATCATTTTTATTAAGGGTAAGTTTATGACTTGAAACTGAATCTGGTTGAACAGAGCAGAATGCTTTGCTTGATGATATTTTCCTGGGGTTGTTTGTTTCCCAAGCTTCAAAAGATATATTGTGTTTTGCAGCCAGATAAGGACATTTCTGTGGAGGAAAGCATTTTTCCCCCCAATGCCTCTTTGGAAAGAAGGGCTTTTAGTTTTTTTTAAAAAAATATCTCCACTTGAAGTGTGCTTCTGTTGAACTGTTGCTTTCTTCATTCTGGAAACTCTGACTAGATGCAACCAACAAATTCCCCAACACCAAACATTTCTGTCACTTTTTATTTCTAGCCCTTCCATAAAATTTAATCTTAAGATTTATTTTTTATGCGAGGGAAATGAAAGTTGAAGCCAGATTAAGGCAGAAAGCCATCTGTCTTCAGAGGAAGTAAGTTTTAAATTTACATCTGCCTTTGGTAATCCTTTATCTTCAAAGAGAACAAAAGATTTTACCTTTAGTGACAGGAAAAAAGCAAAACCCTGGCAGTCAGCATTGCAGTCAGCTGCAGAATGGTATGATAACCGTGTGACTGATGCATCCAATTGGAGCCTTTAGTCATTAAGGAAAAAATGTCACCAGTTGCTAATTATAGAGTGAAGCTGCAACATATACTTTGGTTGATATAGAATGTTATTGCTGTTTTGATTCGGAAGATAAGACTGTCCTGAAGTAAACGGCCTAATGAGTAGGTATAAAAACACCCTTTATTTAGGTCTGTCCACTGATTAATATTTTTGTGAAGTAACTAACCAGTCAATGTATGCATTTAAAAAAAAAACACTCTATCTGTGATATACTGTATTTACACAAAACGAAAGCAACCCTGAATTACTGTGCATAACTGTAATTTGTATGTAAATTTTAGAAGATCCCCTTCTTTCTCTTAATAGCACTTGTGTGCGAGGGGGGGCGGGGCAAACACCAGTCTTCCTTTCAGGTAGATAGTGTATTACAGGATGTTTCTATTTCCTTTAAAAAAAAAAGTCTTGGAGAAAAATTCCTCATGGCCTAAGGAAAGTTGCCATCACTGTATAAGCAGGAGGCTGGGGGCGGGGGTAGGGTTGCCACCAGTGGGAGGTTTTGGGGCGGAGCCTGATGAGGGCGGGGTTTGGGGAGGGGAGGGACTTCAATGCCATAGAGTCCAATTGCCAAAGCAGCCATTTTCTCCAGGGGAACTGAGCTCTATCAGCTGGAGATCAGTTGTAATAGCAGGCAATCTCCAGCTAATACCTGGAGGTTGGCAACCCTAGGGGGGAAACAAGTCCTTAGAAGGTTCCCAGATGATATCCTCTTGCGTCAAGGATAACCCTCCATGGTTAGGGGTGTGAGCTGTTGACAGTGAGCGATTTGCTCATTAGGAGCATAGAGAGATGTGTTTGTGACAAGCATTTTGGATACATGGTGACTTTGGTTGTCTGGTACCTAGAGTTACAGGCATCATGCACTGTCTAGATAGGCTGGTAGGTAGGTAGCACAGGAGCAAAGTCCTTAGTTGCACTTGTCAGCACCAATAATGACATGTGATCCTGGAAGAGAAATTTAGATTGCTAGGCAGGATGTTAAGGACCAGGCTGTCAGCCTTAGCATTTTTGGGAATTCTACCTGTTCTATGGATGGGGTCAGCTCTCCAGGCAGATATTTGGCATCTCAGTATGTGGATAAGACTGTGATTTCAGGAGCAAAGGTTTAGATTTATGAGGGGGAATCTTGGGAACATCTTGGCCAACTGCATAAGATGTGGTCTGAGCTTCTGTTTTCCTTCCTGTTGCAAGAATTTAAGCCTGGATGTGGCCAGAGGTGCAAGCCAAAGGGCAAGGGCCAAAGAGCTCTTGACTGTTAGCCAATGATCTTTGACACTATCCCTGAATGAGCCAAGCCACTGGATCCTGGACTAGTGCAGGAAGTGGTATAATTACTGTCGAGGGCAGGGGTGGGAATGTCAGGCCCGGGGGCTGTTTAAGGCCCGCGAAATCATTTGGACTGGCCCTTCGTGGGTCCTGGCAGATCTCTAGCTCAGAAGGATCTAAGACTGGTGATCCGATCCCTCCTGCGGACAGGAATAGCCTCTGTTCAAGGCAGATGTGAGTTTGTTTTGCTGAGAAAAGGAACCCTTCCCCCCCCCTTGCAGAAGAGTCATTAGCTATGGAGCTGCTAGGACCCCCCAAGAAACTGTATTAACCCTTTCCCACCCGGGCTGTGGAGAAACATATTCCCTCTGTACTACAAGAGGGCTGGGGGCGGAAGTGGCGACAATAAAAGGGTTAAAGGGGGGCAGGGGCAGAATGCACGGGTGGGGGAGAAGTTATTAGCCAGTGTGTTCTCATTTCATCCCTGCAGGCGGAGGTAGCAGGAGCCGGCTGTAGAATCCGGCCCCGACCATGCAGAGCAGGAGCAACTCCGGCGGGTGGCTAGACAGCTACGCCCGGCTGGTGCAACAGACCATCCTGTGCCACCAGGTGGGCAAGAGTGCTACCAGTTGGATGCCTGCCTGCTTGCCTGTGCCGGGGGGGTCATCTGGGGCAGCTGCCTGCTTGGGGCTTGGTCGGCTAATTTTTAAGTTGATAATTTTGTTTGGCCCACAAATGATGTTATAAATATCCAAATGGCCCTTGACGGAAAAAAGGCTCCCCACCCCTGGTCTAGGGCTTTTTCTGTTTATTTAAATCAGTGGTTCCCAAAGTGGGCAATACCACCCCCTGGGGGGCAGTGGGATTACCTAGGGGGGCACTAAGAGGCAAGGGGGCAGCAGGGGGGTGCTAGAGGTGGGCCCCTTCAACTGTGTTGTTAGATAGGGTTGGGGGCGCTGGGGTTGAGTTTGTGTAACCAAGGGGGCGGTGGCCCGAAAAGTTTGGGAACCATTGATTTACGGTAAATTACATTTTTGTATTTGGAAACTGCTTTGGGTCTTCACTGGGGAGAAAGGTAGGGTAGAACACTTTAAATATATTACTAAATTGGTAAAGATCTGTTGGGTGCTGTGGAGCAGTTTGGGACAAGTCAACCCTGTAGGAAAAAAGATGGGCTTCACTTGAACTGAACTGGAACCAGATTGCTGACTCTTGATGCCAAAAAGGTTGTAGAGCAGCTTTTAATTGAATTCTTTCAGGAAAACTGACTGGAACTAGTGAGCACCCAATCTAAGGTGAGCCTGTCCCTAAGGAAAAAAGCTCATATACCCTACCAGAAATGTTGTTAGTCTTTAAGGTGCTGCTGGACTCTTGCTCTTTTCTACTGCTATTGACAGACTAACAGGGCTGCCCATCGTGAACAGTCTTACCCAGTCACAATCACCCACACATTTATGCCTTCAGCCTAACATTCCATAAAACAATGACTGGCAAAGAAACAATAACATTGTAGGTATTTTAACTCTGTTTTTATACTCTTTTTGGTTGTTTTAATGGTGTATGTTTTTATTGTACTGATTTTATAGTGTATGTTTTTATTATAAAGGTCTTATAATGTAATTTTATCATGTATATTTTAAATCGCTGCCTTGCCATCCCAATAAGGGCAGAAAGGTGGGAAATAAATTTTATAAATAAGTAAGTGCAGGCAAACGTATCATTCCAAACTCCTGTTGAACTTACTCCCAAATCCTGCCAATCCACTACAAGCTTAAAATTGTCTCTTTTGTCCATTTTACCTATCTGTCTGCTCTTCCTTGCTTTATTTTATCCAAAACAAGGTAGCTTTCTAGGGGATTGTACAGTATAATAAATGAGATTTGCTGTGTTGATTTGTGTGTGTGTGTGTGTGTGTGTGTGTGTGTGTGTTTTGAACAACTTGAAGCCACTTAGGATGAAATTCAGTTGTACCTTAAGGTTATTTATGATCAATTCTTAACTTCGAATTGTTAGGCCTCTCTCTCTCTCTCTTTCTGACAATGTAGATCTTTCTTTCTCTCTAAATGAGACTTTACAACATAGAATACTGTAAATATTTTTAATTTCAGTTCATCCCCATGTAAAAGGCATTGCTGGTCTTATGTCCTTTGCTTTGGTTTGTCTGTTCTTGACAGCATCAGGATTTCTAAGTGATTTTCTGTCATCACAGACACTTGAGCAGCGGCCCTCAAACTTTGTCATAACCACCATTTCCAAAGCATGAACATGATAAGCCAGGCTACCTATGGTAGCAGTGTCTTTTAAAAAAATAATTGGGCAGACAAGAAGACCAAAGAAAACTGAGCAAGGCTGTATAAAACCACTGCACATTTCTGAATCCACAGAATTCCTCCTTCAGATAGCTTAGAGGAAACTAATGGCTCCCTTGTGGCTAGCCCAGCAGTGGATATAAACCAGATGGATGGGGGACACCAACAGATTGCCCTGATGCATTGATAGGGTTAGCATTATAGCAACAGGACCAGGGCCCATCTCAGCAGCTTTCTCTGCCTCCTTAGAGATGGAAGCCTCTTATTTTGAGAACATTGTCCAGAATGTTCACGACAGCAGATTTTTTGGCTCTTTGACCCACCATCTGTAAGAACAAATAGGAAAGTCATCCATCTACATTGCAGGCTGGCTGCCTCATGCCTGGTATATGCTCTTTCCACAGGTCATGTCTTGGTGGCAGCAGTGGCAGGCTGTACCTGGCTGACTCCATTTGATCAGAAATCAAGTATAGCTATGACAGTAGCTGGTTAATCACACAAATTAATAAACAGTGCTTTTAGTCGTACTGTTAGTGGGCCACGGTCTGATGGCTACATTGTGCATGGTTTCAGGCTTTGCAGTTCAGCAGGCATTGGTTGTGATGGATCTGAAATGGTTTCTGTTTACTTCCAGTCCACCTGGACTTGCTCTTTGCCAGAAAGGCTTCTCTGCCTGCACTCTTCAGGGTTATACCACGGAACAGGATGTGGAAATAAACTGGCAGAAACATGAAATGTTAGACTTTTAAGTCACTTATATAAAAGGAAGGTTTGGGCTCAGCTGCAGTACTTTGTAGAGATGTTCTTATCAATCAAAAGAGTGATTAATTCGTGCTGAATCAATGAAAGGACATTAAAGCTCTTATCTGCAGATCTCCTCTGCATTTGCACTCAGTCTCTCGAACACATTGTTCAAGAAAGACGGACTCATAATTTATCTTTATTTTTTACTGAGAGATGAACAAAGTCTCACAGTTACTGTTCTGATTTTGTCTTAGCCAAAGAAAATATTAGATTCTCCTCCGTGCTAGACCTTTTCTTATTCCTAGGTTAGCTCCAAATTAACCTTCATCTCACCTAGTTTTCTTTTGTGCTGCATTTCCGTTTCCGTTTCCAGTTGTTCAGGCACATGTATCTCATAGCTGGACCTTTTGCCAAGAGAGGACACGATCTTTTCCAGTAGTAGTTAGTGAGGCTAGTTCTGTTCTTACCATATATCACCCCGAGGCTGTTCCTGTCTGGAGTAGCTTCAGCAATTAATAGACCAGCCTGTGAAAGTACAAAGCCATCTTGGAAACACATTTAAATTACTAGCACTAATTAGTATTAAATCATAATTTATCACTTGATCTTTCAAATATTGGCCTGTGCAAAATGACAGTCTAAAATAACACAAAGTAACTGGCGTTGAGAAAGTATGTTGATTCACTTGCCGCTCCATGCCCCATTTTCTTCAATCTTAAGGCAGTATTGTGAGATGACCCCCAGTATTGTACTCTGTAGATCTGGACTACACTCCTGGTACAGTGTGCATGTCTTGTGAATTTTGCAAGAAGCTTTTGTATGCTAACAATAAACACTTTATAGCAGTCATTTTAACACAAGCTCTGTTTCAGTAAACCTTCTCGCTTGTCTGCTTGTAGTTCCTCTACTTGGCTTGGCCACACCTCTCAATAATATTTATCTGGTTATCCTTTTCAGCCTATTGCTTAAAGGAACCTTAACTGCAAAGGTGCCTTATCTGCACACACCCCACTCCCCATTCCCTAATTCTCCAGTGGGTATCTTGTCTGAATTGGCAGAGGTGGTCTCAAATGTAGTGTTAGAGACACCCAGACTCATTGTCCTGGGGGACTTCATTCCAAGGATACCTTACCTGGGCTGGTCCAGGATTTTAGCTTCTTTGTCTGCCCTGGGTCTCTCCTAAATTGTGACTGGCCCAACACATGAATGAGGCCATACTTGGACCTGATCTTTTGCAATGAATCTTTGAGGGAAGGTTTGATTTCAGGGCTGGAGATCCTGAACCATGGCCTGACCACTACCTATTTAAAACCAAGGTCAATGTGGCTCCAACACCCTGAAGAAGAGGGGCCTGGTTAAAATTGTCTGCCCATGGAGTTTTAAGAATCCTACTGGACTCCAGAATGCTCTAGGGGATTTTAGGATTCCAAACATGCGCTCTGTTGAGGTTGCAGTAAAAGATTAGAATTTGAAGTTCCTTGAAGCCCCTCAATGACTTCTCCTGCCTTTGGGACGAAACCCAGCCCCCTGGTTTACCACAGGAGCTGGGTGATCTGAACAGGGCTGAGAGATATCTAGAACAGCACTGGCAGAGAACTTTTTTGAATCTGACAGGTAGTTACAGAGCTCACTATAAGACTTGTGAAGTGATGGTGTTGGCAGCTAAGAACTGTTACTTATCTGGGAGACCCAAAGAATTGCCATTGGAGACCAGGTATCATCAGTGTGGGACCTATCCTATGTGGTCCCCACAGGAAGCAATCCTAACCCCATGCTCTTCAATCTTTATGTTAAGCCCTTAGGCCAAATCATTTGTAGTTTTGGGGTTGGCCAGTCACACACTCTCAGCCCTGACCCTGGCTAGTATTTGGATGGGAAACCTCCAAGGAATACTAGGGTCATGATGCAGAGGCACTGATGATAACTGGCCTCCAATGGCAATGATGCAGAGGCAGGCAATGGCAAACCACGTCCCAGTGTCACTTGCCTTGAAAACCCTACAGGGTCGTTATAAGTCAGATGTGACTTGATGGCAAAAAAAGGGAGGGACATCTTTGCATTCAGTCTGAGACTTCCACACTATAAAAATACTTTCAGTATGTCAGCCACTCAGTTCTTATCTCAGCTAACATGAAGCTTAAAGATATGTAACTTCATTTGTTCATAATCATTCCTTTTTAACCTTATCCCTTTGATTCTTCCTCTCTGCTGTCACCCCTTCCTCCCAGCTCACCTTCTAAAATTATATAAGATCCTTGGGGCAAAGGCTTGTTTTTTTTTGCCACTTCTTTCTGAAGCACTATGTATATTTATGGTGCAACACTACATAATAATCATAACAATAGCAATAATAAATAGGAAGTTGTACAATGCAGCATGTTCTAACATCAGTCCCAAAAGAATAGCATATTTGTGCATTACTTGGGAAGAGGAAGGAGGTCTGCTCTGGTCACCACACCTAAAAAAGGATATTGCAGAGCTTGAGAAGGTGCAGAAAAGAGCAACCAAAATGATCAAGGGTCTAGAGCAACTGCCCTATGAGGAGTGGATAAAATGCTTAGGGCTTTTCAGCTTGGAAAGAAGGCAGTTAAGGGGAGACATGATAGAGGTCTATAAAATGATGCATGGTTTGGAGAGTGGACAGGGAGAAGCTTTTCTCTCTTTCTCATAATATTAGAATGCGGGGTCATCTGCTGAAGCTGGAGGGTGAGAGATTCAAAACTGAAAGGAAGTATTTCTTCACACAATGCATAGTTAAATTGTGGAACTCCCTGCCCCAGGATGTGGTGAAGGCTGCCAACTTGGAAGGTTTTAAGAGGGGAATGGACCTGTTCGTGGAGGAGAGAGGTATTCATGGCTGCTAGTTAAAATGGATACTAGTCATGGAGCAGGATTAGAGGAGCATGCCGAATATATTAGGTGCGGTGGAACACAGGCAGGATGGTGGTGCTGCAGTTGTCTTGTTTGTGGGCTTCCTAGAAGCACCTGGTTGGCCACTGTGTGAACAGACTGCTGGACTTGATGGGCCTTGGTCTGATCCAGCATGGCTTTTCTTATGTTTTGATGTTGTTTATGGAACTCTTGATCAGATGTATAGTGGAAGACCCAGACTGAATTTTTCATCTGTGGAATGGAACTTTCCTATTCCCCCCCCCCCCACTGCAGCCAACTGTTCTTTACAAAATGATGCTCTTTGGGGGTAGGGGAGCCTGAGGAATGACATGAAAGGGGGACTCAGTAGAAATGTCCAGATTAGTCTGGATCTAACCCAATGGTTCTACTACTACCAAAAAGTATCAATGGCATTTAAGAGCAATAGAATGCCCTACATTGAGTATCCACTGCAAAAGAAATGGTTGAGAGAAGTGTTCCTGTGGGTGCAGGACTATATCTCATGCATTCTTAATCTAGTTTGTTATTTCCTCTTTGAGTAGAGATTGTGGGTTTCACTGGGGGAGATCTCGAATGCAGAAGATGTGTCTTGCAGCACTGAGGGAAGGCAGAGAGGCTGAGGAGCTCACACCAATGTCATGAACTGTATCGTCATTGCCTGCAATTATTAACATGGATTTTCAGGTGCAGATGCTCCTTGCAGTGTGTGTTAATGCTTTACGTTTCTTTTCATCAGGCCTCCATAGCTTAATCCTTCAGAAATGGCTTGGCATCATTTAAAAAACACCACAACACAGCAAGAACAAACCTATTTCAACAGACCTGATTTTGATTTTAAGCCACCGCTGCCTTAATTTATTGACCTTTGGTTAGATTCATAAATATATCTACAGTTTTGCTAGAGATACTGTGAGTGGACAGTATTGTGAGTCATTTCAGGAGAAAATGGGTTACATTCATATTTGCAGTACATTGCAGAAAGACCTCAGGACACCGCTCCCAAGATTACAGTAACAACATTTGGTAGCCAAAGGACACTAGCCTTCAATTGAATTTTTATTATCAGATAGGAGGAATCACTTGGAACAGTTATCCAATGCTTTTCAGTGAGGCTTCCTCTCAGTTTTCCCAAGAGATTCATGGAACTATCCAACTCAGCACATACAGGCTTGAATCCTAACCTCTATTTCTATTTATGTTTGAGACTTCTGCTTGTAGTAGAGCGCAGTCCTAAGGGGGGGGGTAGTTAGGAATCACTCGGGGACAGTGCAGCCACGCCACCTCCTGAGCAGCTTGCAGCAGCAAGGTAGGGATAAAAAAATAAATCCCCCCCAAGCCCTGTGAAACACTAAGAAACTGCTCCTTAGTGTTATGGGGCTATGCCATAATTTTTGCAGGCACAAGTTCACGCCTGCAAAAGGGGGCATTCCTGGGGTGATAGGGCTTAGGGAAACACCTCCTTTGGCACCGGTGGGAGGACCAGCACTGGAGATACACTGCTTGGCGAGGCTCCGCGGGTGCCCCTGCCTTGCATTGCCGTGTCGTTCTCCAACACCAGGGTAAGTGCCAGTTTCATCAGTGCTAATGCCAGCATAGGGGTCATGCTGGCTCCTAAGGGCAATTGCCCCCCCCCCCGTGGATTGCTCTGCCCTGGAAGCATGATAGTTGCTGATTCATCAACTCACTACAGCCCCACCCCAGCTCAATGCCCCATGGTGGCCCAGTAACCCACATGGGCACAGTTTTGAGGGTCAAAGAAAAAAAAAATCTTAAAGGGGCGGATGCAGGAAAGGTACCATTTATGCTGATTATGCAGAACCACTTTGCTGCCTTGTAAAATAACTTTGTTTATTTATGTGATTAGTTAATTTAAATATTTTACCCTTCTTATCTCCCACACTACAGGACTCATAGCAGCCTATATGGTAAAATGCAGAAAATACAATTTAAAACAGAGATGCACAGAAAACAGCCTCTCTGTTATCCCACAACTTAACATCATCATCATAATAGCTGTGAATTTCCTGCATTGTGCAAGGGGTTGGACTAGATGACCCTAGTGGTCCCTTCCAACTCTGTGATTCTATAATAGTCTCAGGCAGCAGGACAGATTCCCCAGATTAAAGTTCTTACTGTGCCTCAGGCTGAGTCTTACTTAGGCCTGGCTTCCCTGAAGGAAGCTACCCTTAGAATGGGGGTAAAGACCTGGGCCTTTAGACTTCTAACCTGGTGTTTTATGGGATAATCAAACATTAGAGATCCAGACTCAGAAATCTTAGAAGGCTGCTGTGACTTAAAAGTGTCATCTTTGAACACAGTTGAGTTTCTTTTAATTTCCTGCTTATTGTACTCCCTGTTTGAGAAACCATGCTTGTCTCTTTCTCAAGCTTTGTTATGGGTTGCCAGCCTAGCTGGTAACATTTTGGAATACATGACCATCAAGTTGTGACCAGCTCTGGTCACAAGTATGATGCATACTAATGCAGTATGCTTCCGAAGCACTCAGCAGCCTGATAAATCTGCCTGGTATCGGTTGAGGTACCAAGGGACATCTTTTAAGACATCAGTGAATTTGTGGGCAAGGAAAGAGCTTATGGGATGAGCATCTTGCCCCTTTTCTGCAATAAAAAGACAGGCGTCTACCAACATTTCCTGTGTGATTATTTACTGTGTGACCAGGTCTTATCTGACAGGCAAAGCACTTTCTGTCTAGGATAACCAACTGGTTAAGCTATTGTAAACCTCCTTTGCATGTAGACCTCTATCAGTTTAACCCTAGCAAGAGTAATGCAGCACACGCCTTCATTGAAACCTCATTGCTTTGTAAAAAGAGTCTAACCAAGGCATTTTGGGAGGTTGAAAAAACCTCTTCCATAAATATTGACCTATGAAAATGGGTGGTGAGGTTTTAGTTTATATATATGGAAAGATCTTGAAACAGATGTCATTGATCAGCTCATTCTTTTTAAACATATTTTGTTTCATGTAGGTTTCCCTTTCTCTTCTTCCATGTTTACATACTTACAATGTGGTGCAACTTACACCAGGTGTTATGGAAGCCATTTAACCACAAAGGCACACAAAGAGACTTGAACTCTGAACCATAGCTACAGTGTTCTCTTTACTACAGGAGTGTAGTAAAGCAGCAGAATGTAAAAGAATCAGTAATTATTTCTATAGCAGCAGAATGTAAAAGAATCAGTAATTATTTCTAGGGTTCAAGGGCTGGAATTTTGAAAGGAAACTTTGAAGTCTGACTTACACATAGGGATGTTATCATGCATGTGTGGCTGGTCTTTTGTTTTTAAAGAATAATTTACCTGTATTTACTGATGTGTTCTCAGATATATCTGGTCTGATATATACCCCTGAAATACCTGGAGAGCCAGCGTGGTGTAGTGGTTAAGAGCGGTGGTTTGGAGCAGTGGACTCTAATCTGGGGAACTGGGTTTGAGTCCCCACTCCTCCTCATGAGCGGCGGACGCTAATCTGGTGAACCGGGTTGGTTTCCCCAGTCTTACACATGAAGCCAGCTGGGTGATCTTGGGCTAGTCAGGCTCTCTTAGAGCTCTCTCAAAGGGTGTCTGTTGTGGGGAGGGGAAGGGAAGGTGATTGTTAAGCCAGTTTGATTCTTCCTTAAGTTGTAGAGAAAGTTGGCATATAAAAACCAACTCTTCTTCTTTTTATTCATATTTTCTAGGTATATTTGCATGTCTGGAGTGGTGTTCAAATCACAGGGGTGTCCTTCCACCCTTTAACAGGTTTCCCAGGCTATGTGGGGAGGGAAGATGGCTCCCAGCTGACTCAATTCTTGCCCTGCCCAAGGAGGACTGCTCCTGACTCGCACAAGCCAGACACAGGACCCATAGCATTGGAATTTGGAACCCTTGGTCCAAGTTGATTGAGACTTGGGATGTCTTTAGTGGGCAAGCATCAAAATTGCTTTGCAATTTGGTGTCATCTGCTTGAAAAACAGCATCTCCAACCCCCAAAAAAGTCCCCCATAGGAAATAATAGAACCCAAACAATTCCAGAATCCCGGAAAACCCTGAACCTGAATCCTGAAACAGTACAGCTGGACACAAATACTATCAAATACCAGTATTCATGCCCTTCCCAAAATTCAAATGTGAAAAATACTGGGTGTTATACTAGCCAGAAAACAAGAATTTCAATAATAGACTTGATCTCTGCTGTGTTTTTGCTAACTGTATAGAGGTCAGCTGGTGAGATCACTTCTATAAAGAGCACAAGCACAATACTAAGATGATACATGTCACATTCACTATAGTACATCAAGATGATGGGTAATTTAAATCCATATTTGCTATTATTCATGAAATAAACATGACAGAATTTTGTAGGGTAGAAAAATAGGCTTGTGTGTACACAGGGGGTTCAGTGTTTGCTGTTGACCTGTAGGAAAAATAAAGCTGCTCATAATCAGTTTGCTGTTATCAGAAAGAAGATATTATATCTTCACAGTACATAGAGAATGCTGCTATGGCTGCAATCCCATACATATATTTTTGGAAGAATACTTGGGACTGACTGCCAAATAAACAGGTATAGACGTAGGTTGTTAACTTAGCCTATAATTCAGTGAAGTTGAAGTATTTGCAATATAGGGACAATATTGACTACCCTAAGGGGCTGGACTACCCTATGGCACTTCTGACCAACCTTTACCTTGAAAGCCCTATGATGAGACAATCCAAAATAGAAAAAGATATAGTGCTGGAAGATGGGACCCCCAGGTTGGATGGCACTCAATCAGCTACTGAGGAAGAGCAGAGGACATTTTGGAGGATTTTGTTTCATAGGGTCACCATGAGTCAGAAGCAACTTGATGGCACTTAACACACACACATGGGGCTG
The DNA here is from genome assembly GCF_029931775.1 of Euleptes europaea. Taxonomy (NCBI): domain Eukaryota; kingdom Metazoa; phylum Chordata; class Lepidosauria; order Squamata; family Sphaerodactylidae; genus Euleptes; species Euleptes europaea. The sequence continues at coordinate 45,602,608 of NC_079316.1, forward strand.
GAACAAGGGCGAATGCAAATGACACTCTGAATGCTGAAAAGTTGTTAGTAGAAACACTGTTGTCATTTTTAGTAGTAGTTGTAGAATTATAATGAAGGCTCACAAAGAATTGCAGGGGGCACACACAATTTCGCCCTCCAGGAAGCAGGGGGTTGTTTTTCTTCTCCCTGCCTTTAACCGATCCCCCAACTTCTCGCAACATTATGGGCCACCAAGAGTCCTCAGAGTTCTAAACTGCCTAGAGGCAGCGAGTATGCTCCGTCTTCAACAACCCATTTTGGAAGGTCTTTTTAAACGTACAATGCCATATTTTTATGCAAACCTGAGAGGTCCCACGAGTATACAAGACTAACTGTTCTGCCTGAGGGTAGTCTTGTTTTGCCTCTTTACTGATAGGCACTTGACCCTCAATTGTGCCATTAGAGGGAATGGTTGCTTGGATTCAAACTGATTGAATGCTTTTGGCTTTACCACATTTCAGATTTGAGTTGTATCTGAGGAGAAGGACCCAGATTCCTAACATAATAGTTCTGAATTTTATTACCAAACTACTCTGCTAATTCTGTTACAGTGTCTTAACAGCTGTTTAATTTTCTAGGGAAAGTGTGAAATCCTTCTCTAGTGGCAGATTTAATGTTTCTCGCATGCCATAGATGTTTGAAAAGGAGATTTGATTGCTTATTTAATTGTAAACATTGGCATATTTCAAAGGTTTATTTACAGTAAAAACTGAATCCTTTTTGGGATGCAATCCAGTACAGAGCTGAGCATTCTTAACTCCCACCAATTCTGCTAGGTTTTAGAACACTCCCAGCTGTGTACTGGATTGTACCCTGGGGTGTCCACCACCCCCAGAAATGAACATTTTAAATAAAAACATTTTTGCTCTGAGTTGCCAAATAATGATGTTCCCTGGTTTCATGCCGTGGTTGATGGCCAAAAGAAGAAAAGCAACTCAGAACCGGAGACAGCCTAGAGGCTTCCTAGGGTAAATGTTGTGATTTGTAGCTGGACCGTCCAATTGCACAATACAGATCAGGCCTCCTTATCTATACTGGTGTGCCACACAATCAATCTGATACAAGATATTCCCAGACAAAACAGCTTCAGATTACTGAAGGGAGGGAAGCTTGCTAGCTGCATGCTGCCAGGAAAGGCAATGTGGACCTACGACCCTGTTGAACCTAGGTGGAATTTGTATGGCCCTCAAAAGTGTGATCCATTTGACCTTGAGAATGAAGAAAACCCATCCATATACATTTTATACACTCACATGTAAGAATCCCCCTATGGTCTGCTTCTTCCTTGAATGACACCATTGAGAGGCAGTGATTGTCAGTGGAGAAATGGTAGTGGGAGGGATGTGCTTAATTCTCATCAGAACATAAGAGGTGCCCTGCGGCATCAGACTGGTGGCCCATTGAGTCCATCATCCTATTTCAAACAATGGCTACCCAGTTGCTCAGAAGGGCCACAAAGAAGGCATAGAGATCGTCTTTCCCACTGATATTGCCTCCTAGCACTAGTATTCTGAGGCTTACTGCCTCTGAATGTGGATATTTTGCTTATTTTGCACAGCACACCTCATCTAAGGGCCACCAAGAGTTTTGCAACTAATAATAGTATGCTCTCCAAGCCCTTAAGGCCCGCCGCCTTCACTGCAGCTCTCCTCCCCCAGCAACCTTTCCTCTTGTGGGGTTCTAGATGTATGCTTAGACTTGCAAGCTCATGTAACATCCTTGTCTTGAAGTCTTCCCATAAGAAATGTTATTAATGCAGCTACAATTCTACTTCTCTTTATTAAACATTCAGGATCCAGCTCCCAAGGAAGTCACCAATGCCCTGTAATGACAAAAGGTGTCTCCGAATTAGAGATGTTTTGATTTTAGAAGGCTATTAATAAATAATAATGTTTCTTGATTGAAAGTGTTTATGTTATTAGAAAAATGCAATCTTTGTATAACAACACTGGTTTGGGTTAAAGTCTGTATTGCCTGTTGGATGTATCTGTCAAAATATTTGTAAACATACATTTTGCTGTTTGTATCCTTACAAACTGATATGAAAATTATAGGGTCGGGGCAACATATTATTAGTTGCATAGTTCTTGGTGGCCCTTAGATGGGATGTGTTGTGCAATCTAAATCTAAATTATTGTTTTTATTATCCCAGCTGCTACTCTGGGGCCAGAACGGCACTGTCATTATGATTTAAAAAAAATTCTCACAAAATAACTGAGCCCCATGAGTCATAACTGCAGTCCTGCCATTGTGTTAAATAGAGAATAATAAAAGAACCACTTTCTTCGGAAAACAGTAAGATTTCTTTATAAATCAGAATTTATGGAACCCCCCCCCCCCGTTACTCCTTGATCAGTAACTCTGTCATTCATGGGTCCTTAATTTCACCCTTTCTTGCAGGCAGCTCAGTTCTCTGAAAAGGATCAGAGCACTAGAGGACATATTTTGTTTTTGACCTGTACCTGCCAGCATGTTGACACAACCCCTAGGATTTCTGTGTGAACTGGAAACATGAATTACAATGTCTGTAGCAGTGAAGGATCAATGCTCAGAAGCAAGTTGGCCATCTCTTCCCCTCCCCCACACACACAGAGGGTTGTTTTTTTGTTTGTTAACAAGTCACAAGTCACAGCTGACTTACGTCAGCCCTGATTTTCAAGGCAAGAATACATTCAGAAGTGATTTGCCATTGCCTGCCTCTGTGTAGGAATGCTGGACTTCCTTGGTGATTTCCCATGCAAATACTAACCAGGGCTGACCCTGCTTAGTTTCCGAGATCTGATGAGATCAGGCTAGCCTGGGCTATCAAAATGGTGTTTGGACACAAGAATCTCACAAAAACAGTGGAGGAACTAAATCAAGAAAGGATGTCAGTGAGATGTTGACCAATCACAACAGCAACCATTGCAGCTTTGCTAGAGTGCATGCTTAAAAAACAAAAAAAGGGGAATGGGAGAGTGTTCTACACATCCGCAGCATCACGAATGATGCAACGCTCCCTCGGGGAACATATCGTTTTTTCTTAGGGAAGTGTAGACAGGGTCAAACATTCTCAGGAACAAAGAATAAAATGGCGTAAGAGGCGAAATGCAGACAAAAAATTGGAATGGGCTGCCTAACCTTGCAGATCGACAATGAGGATACTGTGTTGTACGTGATTTGTGCGAAAATCGCCTGGGATAGAAAGGCTCAGGGATCTCCATTCCTGCTTGTATTTGAAGGGAGCTTTGACTCTCAAAGGTTTATATCCTGGAAATCTTGCTGGTCTTTAAGGTGCTGCTGGATTCGAATCTAGCTCTTCTACTGCAAACATGGCTACAGCACCTGAAACCAGTTTTCCTGTGTTGTATCCAGCCTCTTGAGAATCATGCACATTTTATGATACTTTGCCAGTTGCTTCACAAATGGTTGAAGCACACTACTTCCGCCACACGTATTCATATTTCCTTTGGCAAGGCATAGTGTTCTGTGAAGGTAGCCAGATTCTTTGGCAAGAGGCATGTCATCTTCATATTTAATAGGTGCAAATGGCCAATTTAGTTCTTGTTGAACCAGTATATGAAGATCCCATCTCAATGGTAGCTGTGGAGGAGACTCAGAAGGGTCATCACACCGGTGAGTTTTTTCCTTCAACATATTCTCAGGTAGGGATGACAACTCTGCTGCAGTATATTGTCTCTGTGCTTTATTTCAGATATGAAAAATAATTAGACGGTACCTATTATTATAAAATTAGCCATTAAGGAAAATTATAGCCCAGGCTTTCACAGAGACACCTTGCCCCTCCTTCAGATCATCCTACTGCTGAATTAATGGACAGAACCCTGATTTGGTATAAGCTGAATGTATTCTGAATACTTAAATGCGTACTAGACATTTCCCTCCATATGTACTATATATGTAATTATATGCATGTAGAAGATATATAATTTTTTTGCATCCTGAGTTATACTCTTTCATTAATAAGCAAAGCTAAACTTGCTAATTTGTTCTCTTGGATGGACAGCCTGACCAGTTTTGCATCTTCCACTGCCAGGATTGATTTATGACTAACTGGCTTCCCTGTGATATTACATGGGGGGCACATTTCCCTTGTTTCAAAATATGCTGTCCCCCTAGATTTTTCTACAGAGACTTTCCTTGGTTTAAGCCTACTGTACCCTGAAAATTAGGTTAGGATAACTGAACCCAACCTTGACTGATAAACACACAAACACAGTATTTTCCTTATATAGATTCGGTGTGGCCTGTATTGAGCCTTTGCCAAAGCGAAGGGGTGAAAATTTTTTGTTCCAAGCTTCTTAGCCTCTATTTCTCTCATAGTACCTATAAATAAAAGGACAAGTTGGGTGACAGATGTGATGTTGCCTTCATTTTTTTTTTGCTCTTTTACCACACTATGTATGTCAACCCACGTTCTACTCCCTAGACTCCAGAGCAGTAACTTCAAAATACATCAAAAGTGCCTGAGTTCTTCACTTCTCTAATGCACTAAGAAGATTGTATATGTTATTTAGCACTATATTGGGCAGCAATATAGTGGGGAATGTGCATGGGACTCTTTCTCTGAGCAATGGGGCAGTCCCTAGCTCTGCCAGGTGCCTCTGCCCTCCATGCAGTGGGGCCCTGTGAGATCCTTCTCAACTGTCTCGCTGATTGGTGGTTGGGGAGGGGGGAAACCCAGCTACCACATAGGCGATTGGCAGCTGGCTGGAGGAGAACCCTGTCCACTGCTCATCAGTTTGGTGGGGACTGGTAGAGGTCCAAAGGTCAGGGTACAGCTGGGCCAATAACAGGCTAGCTCCCTGATTTGGAAGGTCCTGGCCTTCCCCCAAGGACAGGAAGTCCTGGCTAGGTTTGTTTCATGACAGAAGGAGGCAGCTCTGACAGTGTTAAGTCACTACCTGATCCAGGCTGTGAGGGAGCAGGCCTGGTGAGAGAAAGACAGGAGCAGCACAAAAATCTCTCTCTCAGGCCTAATAGGGGTGGTGGAACAGTTTGTGGGGCCCAGTGGATTGGGAGGTAGATCATGACACTTGGAATCATGCCCCATCCCCCATCTTCTTTTTGATCTATATTTTCTGTTTAAAATAATGTGGCTTCCTGTGGCGCACAGCTCCATCTCTGCCGAAGTTCAGATTTGCATACCAATTGATTGCTTAGTGTCCTTTTGTTTCATCTCCCTCTGTTTTCACTTTGCGTTATGTTGCATTTTTCAAAGTGCATTTTCGGGCTATTTTAGAATTTTTCAGTGTTGACGACATTATTGACTGTGCAGCACAGCAGTAACATATCCAATAATGTTATTCATGTCCTTTTATCTAAGTATCTCACAATCTTTATTAAGGATGTCAAGCAGGTGCACAGAATATACATTTTGTGTGTGAGACAGACCTTTTCAAAAGGTGCTGAAATTAATAGCCAAGTCTATAAGAATTAGGCCTCTGAAGTTGCAGCCCAGGTCTATTAAAATCAATATGAGCCATGCAGCTGTGAGGATTGGAATATGGAATGGATTGCACTTTGTATGGATTTGTTGAGAAAATCTGCAATGGATCAGTCCAGAAAAGACACAGTGGGGTGGATCCATCCATCCTCCAGGTACCTTTCTTCCAGCCTAATGAGCCTTCCTCCAACTTAAATGGATCTTCCTGTAACGTAACTTATGTTGGAGGAAAGCTTCAAACTTGGGCCAAAGGAAAGGTGGGGTATACATATTTTCATAAATAAATAAATCAACATTGCTCAGTGGGGTGGTAGGATCAATGCCACTCAATAGTAGAACAAAGAGTTGGATGCTATTTTCCTTGTTCAAGATTGACACCAAACAGTTTGGTATTCATTTCAGTTTGTGTTAATGATTTTATTTCATGCATGCATGTTTTTGCACATCTTTATGGGTGGTATAGTTCCCCTCCCACATAATTTAATTACCTGGCCTCGCCATCCATGACCCAGGGAGGTGGGGGGGGGGTAGGAGGAATGAATCGATTGCACCTACTGTGAAGATGCAAAAGTGCCTAAAAGGCAAGGCCTGGAAATTCCATCACCACAAGGAGATAGAACTCCAGCTACTGTACAGCTGCAAAGCTGTTCAATAGATGTTCAGCTTGGGTGACAGTAAACTAAACAAATCTGAGGCTTGGGTCACAGGTGATCACAGACCTTGAACACAATATATTTGCCTACTGAACCTATTCAGGGCAAAGTCTGTGATAGCTCTCATTATGTGTGGATTCTTCTCTTCCCCGCCCCCCACAACCCCTTTCTGCAAATGTACCCCAACAGGAGGATCAGACATGAAGCACCATCCTTTTAAAGATTTACGTCTGTTTCTGGGAAAGATATGGTAGTGGCTCACACTCCTTCTGAAGCTGTTTGCTCACTGAGCACAGTCACTCACACTGCCAAAGCCTCTTTATTATCATCCTTTGTAGAATCGGAACTCCGCTGTTCTTTATTATCAGCCTCTCCATCCCAGCATGAACTGCAGCAGTAAAGAGTCAAAGGCCCCAATCCAAAGTGCACTATCATGAGACTCATGCACAAAAGACGCTTCCAAGTTCTTTTCTGCTAGTATTCCTCCTCAGTACCTAAAACATCGACTCTGAAATGTGAGGCAGATTCACAGTCATCATTCAATGCAGTGCCTGGAGCAATTGTCAGAGAAAAATTGAGACGTTCTGATGAAGTCCTGATGAATGTATGCAAAGATTTCCATGTGCTTAAAGGCTCTTGGATTGTGTCCAGTGTCTCCATAGGTCCAGATAGGAAAGCAGCTCCCTTAGGTGCTGTAGCAGATGCAGAATGACACCCAGCTTGTGGATCAGACACATTGGATTGATCAGAAAATGCCCGCTGCAAGAAAGATGGTTTTACACTTGCACTGTTTTTAATCTCTGTACTGCTGTTCAGTTATGACAAAATGATTTTTGACTGAACCTAAAAGCTTTTCCTTTCAAGCATGTGTCAGCCAAGAGACAAACTGTCAGACAGTAATCAGTTGTGGCATGAAGTGAAGAAATATAGTGTATTAGAAATAGGATAATCTGTATTTTAATCTCGAATTTCTCTGAGCCACAGGGAAGCCATGATTTCTGTTCTGTAGCAAAGCATGAAAGCATCTCTTTGTTCATTGTGACCTGTTCCTGTCAGGACAAACTGTGCCAGCGAGGACTGCCATTTGTTTGTGAAGGTCTCTCCCCTCATCAAAGCTCTCCAGTATTACAGATAATACGTCTACTAAATTCCTTTCTTCTTTGCCAGATGATGGCCCATCAAGCCTTAAGTACTGCCTATTCATTCTCAGTCCCTGGCAGGTAACCTCCTATAGGGAGACATGTCTATTTCTTGCTGCCTCATCTATCTCCATTATTGTACTACTATGAATAGCTAATCCTATTTGATATCCAAGTGGTCTTTCTAGGGAAACTGCTATGATTTGCCCATATTCATATGGGTAGGAAGATAGCTTTCTCTGTCCAAAATCTCACTGGCATTAATGATCATTCATCAATTTTCCCTCACCCTCCCATTAATGCTCATTATTGCTGTTCATTAGGGTTGCCAGGTCCCTTTTCGCCACTGGCGGGAGGTTTTTGGGGCAGAGCCTGAGGAGGGCGGGGTTCAGGGAGGGGAGGGACTTCAATGCCATAGAGTCCAGTCGTCAAAGTGGCCATTTTCTCCAGATGAACTGATCTCTATCGGCTGGAGATCAGCTGTAATAGCAGGAGATTTCCAGCTAGTACCTGGAGGTTGGCAACCCTACAGTTCATACTCTAATGTGCTTTTCTCATTTTAAATGTTGTCAGTTGTCTTCTAAGTGGTGCAGAAAAAAGATACCCACTTACTCACCTGCCTATGCCACTCTGGGACTAGGATGCAATCTCATCATGATGTGGTTGGGGACAACCCCTATTATCCTCTTTTGTCCTTACAGGCCCACTCACCCCTCCACACACCATTTAGTAGGCCTGTGAAACTGACAGTGTTGAGGGAATCCTTGTCAATGTCACTCAAGCCCTTATGATCTGGTAAGGAGACAGACAAGGTCAGGAGAAGGCCTGGTGAAACTGATAATAGTGGGAATTAGGTGAGGGAGGCACACTACAATTGTTAATAGTGAGCAGTGAGATACTTCCCTGTAGGTAGGAGAGCTTAATATCCACATGTATACAATTGTATGGAAATACTGGCAGACGGAGGGGGAAAATGAGCACCAGGTAGACACCTCTATTGACAGGTGACATAAAAAATACAGGAACGTTGAAATGTGATTGAAAATCTATCTTTCTACATGGCTATCAATCAGTTTTTAAAACATGGCACAAGTGCATTCAAAATTGCATTTATGTCTTTCACACAGGCCCACGAACAGTGAGAGAAAGTCTCAAAAGTACTTCAAATGTCATGTGTGAGTCCAGATTACAGTTGGCATGCTGTATAAAAGGCAAGTCTCAATTCTATTTCAGTATTTTTAGTTGTGTAGTAAAAAGAACCAGATCGATAAATTGCAGACAGGGTGGCGGTGGTGAGTCATTGGAAGATGCATTTATACTTATTCGTCTACTCAAAGGGAGATTTATAAAGCCATTGATTATTAACATCCAGAACAGTTTTGTTATTCATTTTATTCTTAAATACCTGGGACTTCCATTTTCTTGAGTAAAAGTCTTGCTTTTGATTAAATATATTGAGTTATATCTGGGTCATAAAAATCTTGGCTGAGGTCCTCAGCTTACCCTGCAGCTTAGTCTTAAACTACTAAGACTATAATTTTCAGGAATGGGAAACTGAGGTAGTAAGTAGGGATAACCATGAGTCTGCCAGATCCCAGATACAGTGATAGAGACTTCCTCGTATATTTTACAGTGTCGAAGAGTTGATAATTTGTGGACTTGCCCTAAGATCACATGACAGTAGTTTGTTCTAGAACAAAGTTTGATAGTGCTATACAATATGTTTCAGGCTGCAACCCTAATAACACTTTCCTGAGAGTAGGCCCCATTGAATAGCATGGGAATTACTTCTAAGTAGATGTGCTTAGGCTTACTCCATTAGTATGGTTGCCAGGTCCCTCTTTACCACCAGCGGGAGGTTTTTGGGGCGGAGCCAGAGGAGGGCAGGGTTTGGGGAGCGAAGTGACTTCAATGCCATAGAGTCCAATTGGCAAAGTGGCCATTTGAACTGATCTCTATCGGCTGGAGATCAATTGTAATAGCAGGAGATTTCCAGCTAGTACCTGGAGGCTGGCAACCCCATCCATTAGTTTCTCTTCCCATTAAAGTTGTTTCAAGCCATTCCTCATTCTATTAGTCTCTCTCCAGACCCAGAAATATTACAGGGTGTCAGAAGTGGAAAGTTGGAGGAGTACAGCAGATTAAAATGAAAGTCATTTCCTTGTGAGAGTCAAAAGACAAAGGAACTATGACACTCCTTGATCTGCATTTTTCAGTTTACCGCTTGTCCATTATTGATCTAAAGTATCAGTGCATCATAGCAATATTATTCTTGGATTTGCAGTGCTGGGGTTTAATCTGCTGAACCGAGTACAGTTTGCCACCTGTGTAAAGATATGACAGGGCTTAAAGGCCTTAAAGAAGCCCAACAGAGATTTTAGTAAGATGACAGTGGCTGTCCATATTCAACAGATGGTCACTGCACCCTGAAACTAATCTTCCGTTGATTCAGTCTGTGGCAACCATCCATTCTAAGGGCTCCTGTAATATCTCACGGTTCTGCAAATGCAAATCTGTGAGAAGTAGTGAGATGGTTAGTGTCCTTTTCCTCCTCTGTGTGCTAATCCTCAAGCCAGGCTCACTCCCACTCTTCAAAATCATTTAACGACAGGGATGTTCAAACACATAATTTTAATGATGTTTCAAAATTATTATTACTTCTCTTGATGGCCCAGAGGAGGGATTTCTTTCTCTTTTTCCCTCCTCCAACAGAGTCAGTACAAGAGCAATCAAAGCATTAAATAACCAGGTGTCTTTCCTGCTCGTCGGCATTAATAAGGTAGTGTCCCAGCTCTTTCCGTGCCAATGCCTGGAGATGGGGTCAAGAGAGCTCTCCAAGGACACAGCTTCTGATAGGGCTCAAAATGTATCAAAAAAATGGCTGCATGCCTTGAGATTTTTGAACCGTTTGCCTGACAAGAGAAATCAACTCAGCCTTCCAGTGCAATTCTTGGATCAGTTCTGGCCCGCCACCTCGATGCTGTGCCTGTCCCCTTGTTTGGGAACGAAACTGTTGATGCCCTTCTGGAAGACAAATGAAATTGCCTGATGCCAAACAGATGGTCCTTGCTCTATGGCCGTACATATTGGCCCAGAATACGTTGCTTGGATCAGCTTCCCTTTCTGAGCAAGGGAGGACTAAACAGACTGATGTCAAATGAGCTTCTGGCAGTTGTCATCCACAATAATGGCTTGCTGGGGAGCCCTCTTTGCCTGGGGGGGGGGGGGGGAACCTTACATGGATTACAATTGCTGCTGGAAAAGAAATTGGCCAGGAGCTCTTCTTAGTGGTTTGTCTCGTAGTATCAACACAAAGCACGTTCTCACTGAAAGATAAAGAGGCCAGCAGCATGGCAACACGATCACAGGTGAGTAGACTGGCTTTGTAAAGGCTGCTCTGCTCTGGCCTGGTCTGTGTTCTGAAAAACCCACAAGCTGGCTAGATAACCAGGCACTAGGGTTGCCAACCTCCAGGTACTAGCTGGAGATCTCTTCCTATTCCAACTGATCTCCAGCTGATAAGAGATCAGTTCACGTGGAGAAAATGGCCGCTTTGGCAATAGGACTCTATGGCATTGAAGTCCCTCCCTCCCCAAACCCTGCCCTCTTCAGGCTCCACCCCAAAATCCTCCTGCTGGTGGCAAAGAGGGACTTGGCAACCCTACCAGGCACTGCAAAGGGAACTGACTGACTCAACTATTGCCGGTGCTTCAGTGCACTCTGGACTCAGGAATTAGAGCATGTTGTTCAGTTAGACATTTTGGATCCTTGCTGGAGAGACCTATATGGGGAGGTGTGGGATGAGCGGGAAGCACAGGCCAAATGTCTGTTGAAGGAATGGCGATTGCTGGGCAGCTGAGGCTATTGTGGACCTGAGATTTTTTTTCAAGTTCGTAATTTTCAAGTTATGAACAGTGAACAGCTCTGGTGGTTCTGACCTGCTCTGCTTTGGATAGTAAAGTTCTGCTTTAGCAACAGAAGGATAAAGCTTAAGAAATGAACTATACCAGAGAGGGAGCCATCCTTTATACATCCACTGTAGCTTTTGTTTTAACTTGGAAATGCAGGTGGTTGGCATTTTTAACCTTAAGTGCATGCTTTTCCTGGAGGGAGTCTTGAAATGTAGTGAAGATAATTATAGAATGTGAAAGGCCGTCAAACATGGGCCTTCCTTCTATAACATACATGATAACAGTCTATGTTCTCCCAACCAGTGTGATTTTAAGTGGGCCTTCATTACAACAAGGTCCTAAGCATATGGCAGGAAACAGTGCTGCCAGCATATTTTCCTAACAGAAGCTCTGCACCTTCAGCTGTGGGGACAGCTTGTTTCAGCTTTGTGAGGAAGCCGTGGGAAAAGCTGTACCATTTGAGTTTTTTGCATGACATATCAACATAGAGTATCTGACCATGGCAACTTTCCTGTCTGGCCTGTCTTTAATCTTTCGTAATAGTTCTCTCAATGAGAATACATGGGTTGGATCCATGCTAAATTTCCCATTAACGGAAGTGTAATTTCGGCAAGTTCCCCATTCCTGCTGCAGAATCCCAGTTTGTCCCTCATGCCAATCCTGATGGTCCCTTGTCGCCCAGGAGCCCCATTTTGGGGAGATCAATGAATTGCAGTGGAAGGGGGAGGAAGGAAATTGCCTTCCATTAATGGAAAATTTAGTCTGGATCCAACCCCATGCGCCCCATGCTTTTTCATTAGCATCTATTTGGTCATCAGCATAAGAGCAACTTCTGCTAGACATCATTGTCATCAGTGACTGATGGGCTACAGCTTGCAAACTAACTCCAAAACACACCAAAAAAACCCTCCCTGTTTTATGTATATCATATACACACATATGGCACATTGGCAGAAAGTAAAAAGTCTTTTACCATTAGAGCATTACACTGTGAACTGCCACCATTTCCCTCTTTGTAAGCTGCCGTCCATAACATTTAACTGTTCATACATGAAAATGCAGATAATAAATTTACGTTTACTGTAATGCCAGTGTCTCGAGCACAGTCCCGAGCCTGGAATAAATCCGAGAAAGCCAGATGTACTTTCATGCTGGTCCTATGATCCTTCTGTGCTGGGCAGCCACTCTGCCAGTGGTTTACTGGTTCGGCATAATCACAGAATCAAAAACACAAGAACAGCAGCTGAAAAAAAGAAAACCTAATACTGAAACACTGACAGGCACTCCCACAGAGTCCACTACATGCCTTCCTCCAGTCACAACAACACTTGCCAATAATGCCCTCATATTAGAAGGCACAAATCAACATGCAGCAATTATACAAGGACACCTTGATATAATCATGGAACCCATACTACACAAAGGCACTAGCATACACCCAGGAGGAAATTACAGTGCCTCCTCTATCAGAGTTTCCTATGGTTCAGTGGTTAGGAGCACTACATTAAGAATCCATAGGCAAGAGATTCTCCAGGAAAAGGGATTCCATGCAATATGTATGACATGTTGACAATGGTGTCTGTTTGGAGGAGGGATGTTTCTGAGACGGACAAGGAGACAGGTGGACAAGGGAGCACGTATACTAAAACCCCAAGGTCACACAAGGCAATGCTATGGGTTGGCCAGTAGTTCCAGGGGGAAAGACAATACATTGTAATTGGAGATGGGGCTGGAATCATATGCTTGAATGCCTCTGCATCACCACAAACGCACAGCACAGAAACCACACAGATGAAATAGTGAGGCCCATAACAAGGCCCATAGTCTGCTAGCAGGGGCTTAGGCCAGTTCACACATCCCTTCTCCCCATCGTTATGCATGGAACTGAAGTATCTAAGCCACAGTGAAAAGAACTATAAGAGTCCCATGCAGAGCTGCAGACAAGCCTAACATATAAGAGGTTCCAGGTCAGATCCATAATTATGGCCTCACAGGGCTTAGAGAAGAAGAAGAGTTGGTTTTTATATGCCAGCTTTCTCTACCTTTTAAGGAGAATCAAACTGGCTTACAATCACCTTACCTTCCTCTCCCCACAACAGACACCTTGTGAGATAGGTGGGGCTGAGAGAACTGTGATTAGCTCAAGGTCACCCAGCAGGCTTCATAAACCAAGACAAGCCTGAACTTGTAAAACACTTAGATGCTTCCATCCTGGGAGTATTCATGTGGAGGAATGGGGAAACAAACCCGGTTCTCCAGATTAGAGTCCACAGCACTTCATCACTATACCACGCTAGCTCTCAAGGAGCCAAACCTACATGCCAGAGCCCATCAGTCCTTTACAACAAATGGCTTATAGATAAATAAACCAATCAGATGATGGTTCAGCTCACTCATGCTGCCCTGGGTGCCTTTCATGTTGCACAGCCCTGTAATCCCATCCCGCCCTGCTTTCTCTGTGTTCATCTAGTTTATTTGCAATGTTTGCCCATCATCGTTGCTGCTGAAGGCCAAGAACAATGCAATCCTCAGGAGAGCTATTCCAGTCTAAGGCCATTCAGTTCAATAGGCTCAGACTGGAGTAACTGTCTTTAGGATTGTACTGGAAATCCCTGTGGCACTGGCAAAACTGCTGGGGCTTGGCTCTGTTTGATCCTGGCTACCAGCCCTCCAAGAACATTCTTGGTAAGTCATATAACCAGTCCACCCCGGAGACCAGGCAGTAATCTGAGAGTCTGTGTGGAATCCAACAAGAATGTTTGCAGGTGTAATATTATATAATTGTTGAGAGTAGAAATGAATTCCGAGAAAGCATAAGCTTCCAAATAAGCCTTTTCATTCCCTGCCACTCCCTCCGTGTCTCCCATTTCCACCTTGCACTGGTGGTGGTCCTCTGACATGGCAGTCATACCAGCCTAGATTATCACTGCTGTAATGTTATTGCTATGGCAGCATTAACCTGCTCTACTGGTGTAACATTTTATTCTGCCAATTCGAAGTAGCAGTCCTAACCTACCCAGAAAACATGCCTTGGATAAAATGGTTTGCATTAATTTAGATAATATTTCTTGTTACTATAAAAGCCAAATTTATGACCCATGGTATTGCTTTTTCTTTTTTTGTTTTGGACTGAGTCTGTAGCCTTAAGACTTGTTTCTGAAAATGTGCATCTCAGTTGACTTGCAAATCACTTCTTTAAATTCCCAGGCTGATCTGGTCAGTCTCTGGTTATGAAATTTTAGCTCAGTTTTGGCAAATTTGTCTTTATTATCTTAATTGCAGTTAGTACTTAAGAAGTCTCTATTACAGAAATGAATACTGGGTAGCAGAGATAAAAGCATATTCACCAACAGGCAATACTATGATGTTTGGGGTCAGGCTGGAGCCATTGTTGTGGCTCACTGGTAGAACATCTTTCTTGCATGCAGAAAGTCCCAGTTTCAGCCTCTGGTGTGTCCAGCTGAAAACAAGAATCAGGTAGTAGGTGATGTGAAAGACCGTCAGTCTCCCTAAGACCTTGGAGAGCTGCTGTCAGCCAGAGTAGACAATGCTGACCTTGATAGACTTTTGTTTTGACTTGGTGGAAGGCAGCTGCATGCTTTTGGTTTTGTCAGTTGGTCGTGGTCAGTTCCTTCCATAATAAGAGTCAGTCTGCATGGCACACCTACCACAGGATGCAATGGTTAATGGAGGCACCGTCATCCCTGACTGAACCTGGTGAACCGTCTGATTTTTCTTCACATCATTGCAACTTACACTTTGCAGTCATGTAGGGGTCCTTTCCCATCCTTGCCCTACTCCAGCCTGGACCAGTATGGCTTCACAGCCAGGAGGCTGGAAATATGCCTCTTGCTTTCTCAGTACTTGCAGGACAGAGTATCACTGCCTTCCAGCCACTGACCTGCTGTAGCTTGCCACACTCCCTCATGCCAGCCTGGGTGGTGTAGGTACGGTCCTAGGAAACGGAGAACTGGGAACATGTGGGGTCCAAGTGGCACCTCCATGGGTGGGTGGGGGGTCCACTTAAAGGGCAGGATATAAAGAGGGAAAGGCAATTGAGCAGTGGAAAGTAGAGTGAGGGCTTGGGGCCATGGGCTATTTCTTAGCAGGATTGTTGCCTTGTGTTACAGCTTCATTTGTTTGCAACTCTGACCCAAAGCCATTCCCTCTATAAGAGAGTTCACTCAAATGGGTCCTCTCTCCTGAGGGTGATTTACCCATAATTCTAAGCCCTCTGAAGATTTTACACTGGCGTTCCATTCACATGTTGCAGGAACTCAGCAGATGTCCACTTGGAGAGTGTTACATGCATAGTTCTGTGAAAAGGGCAACATGTGTATTTTCTGATTTGTGTGAATGAAAGCTGTGCCCTCATGGAAAAACCACACATTGCTCAATTTTTGTGACATGGTGATCACATGTGTCAGGTGAATCATGGGGACACGTGTGCTTCCGATGGATGTAGCTGGTGGCTTCCTGCCTTTAATGAATAGAACACCAGGATAATTTCTGCAGAGAACTCACCTTGTGAGTACGAGAATACCCACAAAAACTGTTCCCAACACAGGCAGACTCCGTTTGCATAAAGCTAAAATCCAGAGAGGTAACTGCAATGTGAGGGCACATTATTTAAATACCCTGGAGAAGTTAATTGAACCTGGTAAGGGTGGGAGTCAAGCTTTTTCTGTTTGCTCCCTTTTATTTATGCATTTTGATTGAACAGAAAGCATCTAATGTCTCTGTATCACCATAAAACACATGTTGAGACATAAAATATTACCACGCGGTACAGTAGTAACTGATTTAGTGGCACCATTTCGCTTCTTCTCTTGGGAAGGGCATGAAAATCAAAGCACACAGGGCACCCATTAATAAGGAGGCTTTGCTGTGCCCCACAATATGTCACTCCTGCTCTTCTGTTTCCAGTCCAGATACCCTCTGAAGAAATGAAAATCCAGCTTGCTCCATATTTACACAATGTTGTTGAATTAGCCCTTTTTGCCCCTGTTGCAAACAGCTGGGAATGAATCCCCCCTCTGTGTTCATTGCAATGATGACGTAGACAAGACCATAAATTTCTGTTGAGTTCTGCCTATGGAATGCAAGCAGTTTGGGCTTGAATGATCCTTTCCTGAAGGAAAATGCACTTCAAGCCTGTAATTTCTTATTGTACTGTTTGGCTGTGCCTGGGCAGAACCCACGAAACACATAAAAGTAACTCTGAAGTTAGCGGAAACAAAAAGATCCTCAGCAGTTACAGCTTAGGTGAGATTGGTCTTGATTACAGAGAATGCAGATGCAGTCTTAGCTAGGGCTGTTGAATTAAAAAAAATTCGGTATAGTTCGGATTCGGCTGAATTCGGCCTGTTTAGATTCGGCATATGCCGAAGTCTGAACTCCCCCACTTCGGGTCCGTGCAATTCGGCGGGAATTCAAAGTTTGGGAAAAAAATTCGGCCGAATAAAGCCATTAAAAACACAAGCGCGCCTTTCCGCGGCTCTGGGGGGACATTTTTGGGGTTAGAGGTCCCAAACTTTTAGCGGAGCTTCAAAGGACCCTTCTTGCCAGACCCCCCAAGTTTTGTAAAGATTGGGTCAGGGGGGGCTGAGATATGGGCCCCGAAAGGGGTCCCCCCACCCTTAATGTGCATCTCTGAGCAGAGCTTGCCGCCCACGCACAAAGCTCCCAGCCCCGACAAACAGCTGAGAAGTTTGCAAAGCAACCCATCTGCAAAGCAACACAAACAAGTAAAGCAACACCTTTGTAACTGTGCAAAGCATGGAAAGGGACAGAGGCAGCTAGCTATGCATAAGGAGCAGGAGGGGGTGGAATTTCCCCTTTTGCATCGGACTCGGGACCAGGAAAATGCATTCTTTAAGTCACCATTTGAAAATCAATTTTGAGCAAGGATCAGAATAGACCTAACCAATCTTATCAATGAGGGAAAACCTGAGGATACACAACTGAAGCCCCCCCTCAAACCAGGGAGAGAGAGACTCGAGGGGGCACCCCCCCCCAGGCAGAACGGGTGAAAGCCCCCTTTGGCTTCCCCCCCCCCAGAAACTGCTCCCTCCCCCCCCACACACAGACTCTGCTTCCCCCCACACACACACACAGGAGAAAAAGTATAGATTAAAGCCCCCAAAGAGGTCTTACTGTGGCTGTCTTCTGTTCCATTAGGAGGGGCTGGGAGGAGGACTGGGTAATCCAAGACGATTTCATTTAAGCACGGGATGTTTTGCTCTGGAGATGCATACAGGGTGATCCATTCATCCCAATAGGGAAAAGGGGAAAGGGGAAAGCCCATATCTCGGGGGGCCCTGACCCAATGTTTACAAAATTTGGGTGGTCTCTTAAGAAGGCTTGTCTGAAGCTCCGCTCAAAGTTTGGGATCTGCACCCCCAAAAATGCACCCCCTGCAGCCACGGAAAGAGAAAAGGGGGGAGCCGATATTTCTGCCCCCACTGAACCCATCTTTACAAAACTTGGGTAGTATCTTAAGAAGGATTGTCTGAAGCTATGCTGAAAGTTTGGGGGCTGTATCCCCAAAAAAGTGCCCCCTGCAGCCACGTAAATGGAAAAGGGGGGAGGGAAAAGGGGTGGAGCCTATATCTCGAGACCCCCTGACCCAATGTTTACAAAACTTGGGGGGTATCTTAAGAAGGCTCATCTGAAGCTCCACTGAAAGTTTGGGGTCTGTACCCCCAAAAATGCACCCCCTGCAGCCATGGAAAGAAAAAAGGGGGGAGCCCATATCTCGGGACCCCCTGACCCAATGTTTACAAAACTTGGGTGGTCTCTTAAGAAGGCTTGTATGACTCTCTGCTGAAAGTTTGGGGTCTGTACCCCAAAAAATACGCCCCCTGCAGCCACAGAAAGGAGCAAATGTGCACAAGCACCCCCCCCACACACACACGAGGATTTCCCCCTCTCTCTCTCTCCCCGGCCGGGCCACACATCAGCTGATTCCTCCAGTACTCAATCCTGACTGATTGGCCAGAAGAAGACCCAGCTTGGCCACCGATTGGCCGGGGAAGGAGAATGCTGCTTACTGACGGTTATGCTGCTTACTGATGGCCCGAATTGGCCGGATTTATTCGTGAACTCCTGAACTCGCTGAATTCGGCTCCCCCGGTTGCCCTCCATTTTTGAGTTCGGTTCGTCCCGAACTAAAAACCACCGAATCAGGGGAAATTCGGCTGTTTTTCAGTTCGGGCCGAACCGAATCAACAGCCCTAGTCTTAGCCCTGAAGCAAACTGTGTCACCTGGAGAAGATCTCTCTGTCTCATACAACCAGGCCTCTATGCCTTGTTTGTTGGTCCTCCAGGGCAACTGGTTGGCTGTTGTGTGAAACAGGATGCTGAACTAGATAGACAATTGGTCTGATGCAACCGGGCTGATCTTATGTTCACAGCCAAACCAACTTCACAGTGTGGTTGTGAACCTACAATAGTGCATTGATAGGGTTGCCAGGTCCCTCTTCACCACCGGCGGGAGGTGTTTGGGGCGGAGCCTGAGGAGGGTGGGGTTTGGGGAGGGGAGTGACTTCAATGCCATTGAGTCCAATTGCCAAAGCGGCCATTTTCTCCAGGTGAACTGATCTCTATCAGCTGGAGATCAGTTGTAATAGCAGGAGATCTCCAGCTAGTACCTGGAGGTTGGCAACCCTATGCACTGAGCTGCTTGGGAAAGATGTTCCTATGGTATGTTTTGCACCAAAGGGAAGAGAGTAGATTGCAAAGCCGCAAAGGGCAGAAAGGCTAGAAGAGACTGCATGTGAGTTTCATCATAAGAGGATAGGATAGGACCACAGAAGGAATGGCTACAGAGGAATGGACAGACAATTGCATCCAGAGTAGGGGTAGTAATGCCCATTGCCTGGAGGGTCTGGTGTGCCTGAGGTTTAAGGAGCTGCTCCAACTGGGCAAGTGGGCAGGCTGTTTCCTGATTTAGTCAAAGTTGGCAGAAGCTATTAGTCAGCCGCCAATTACAAATCTAGTAGCTAGTTTTTGAAGAAACAGCAGCCAAAGGAGGTTTGTACATCATTACCATAGTGTTTGTGACAACTCTGTTCCTTGATCCAGGCCAATGTTTCAGACTGCTCTGGGTTAACCATGCTTAACCACTCCAAGATTTATAGTGATCTAGACAAACCAGAGGAAATTCTGGAATCAAGCTACTTCAGTTGTTGCTATTCTCTACTGTAGATAGAGATACTGTAGATGTTAATCCCGTGCCTTGATTCTTGAGAGTTCCTTGTCTTCTGGATTCAATAGATACCACCATCAAGAGGCCCCTTGGGTACCAAAGCTCATCTGGGGTACATTTCAGGTGCCACTAAAGACATCACCACCGCATAATGTTCAGGATGCTGAGTTCAAACACAACAAACATTGGAACAGAGTCAGGACATTGCTGAATTCTGGCTATAAGTGGACAGTTTCCATGAGTTTGTTTTATCCCTTGATGTAGTTTGCTAATTTGAGTAGTTTGCTCCTTCAAGTTAACTGTTGAGTGCTTGTTTCAATATTGCTTAACTAAGCATTAGTATTGCTCAAGTAGAGTCACTTTTCTCTAACTTCTTCCCCCTTTCCCAGCCAGCAAAGCATCCTATCTCACTCTGTTGCATTAGCAGAGTACTCATGTCTACCAGGTGGCTTGGAAAGCTGAAAGTAGGAGGCCCTGCAATGTAAGATGCAGACAGAAACCATAATTGTACTGCAGTCATGACACCCATACAGTTTTCTGTCTAGGTTCAGACAGAAACTTTGGTTGTTGGTGAAATTTACACAGCACTGATTGGCCCATGCTTATGTCAGTCATAAAACAACTTTTTTTCTTCTTTGAACAGAGCTGCACAGAGTCTGATTAGCTGGCCCTTGTTTCATTCAGGAAGCCATCTCTGGTCCAATTGTAAAGTGCAAAAAGAAAAAAGAAAGAAAAAAGAAAAGAACGAAAGAAAAGGAATCAAGGAAAAGGAAACAAATCCTTAAAAAGAATCAGAGGATTATGCCAGGTCTTTAAGAAAAACAAAACTAAGTGGACAGCTGCCCCCCCTGTCTTTCACTCCAGAGCCAGGTATGCTTGAAGTCTCTCCCCTCCCCAAACCCTCCCCTCCTCGGGCTCTGCCCCAAAAACTTCCCACTGGTGGCAAAGAGGGACCTGGCAACCCTACCTCCTTCCTTTTGTATCTTAGGAACACACACACAAAAGATATCTGAAGAAAAGCACAGCCCGACAGTGTAGAAAAGCAAGATCAGAGGCAGGCCTCAGCCTCTATGCCCTGTTTGTTGGTTCTCCAGGGCAACTGGTTAGCCACTTTCCCTTTATCCCTTAGAAGCTCCTTGATCCATTGATCTTGAGCAGCATATATCTAGTGTTTGAGGGATATAAGGAATGAAACAAATCTTGCCACTGACAATGTAGCCTTGGGATGCCTATCGCTTAGTAGAAAAGGCATTATGTACTGGTTAGCCACTGTGTAATACAGTATGCTGGACTAGATGGACCACTTGATCTGGTCCAGAAGGGCTATTCTCTGTTCTTATGCTTGTGAAACAGCACAAGGGGCCACAAGTGTGTGCACAAAAGAAGTTTAGGACTGATGAACCACAGAAACTCATGCCTGAGCAAATGCTTGTCCCTACAGGTAAAGGGACCCTGACCTGAATGGCCCAGGCTAGCCTGCTCTCGTCAGCTCTTAGAAGCTAAACTGGGTTGGCCCTGGTTGGTACTTGGATGGGAGACCACCCAGGAATTCCAGGGTCACGATGCAGAGGAAGGCAATGGCAAACCCCCTCCAAATGTCTCCTGCCTTGAAAATCTTACTGGGTTGCCATAAATCAGCTATGACTTTATGGCACTGTACACACACAGGTGAAGGGACTTTAGGCACTGAGGGTTATACTCTGTACAGTGGTGAAAAATAACCAGCTGGAAGAAAACAGGGCAAGGACAGGAATTCTTCTAAGACAACCCAAACAATTTTTAAAAGCATACAATTACAGTCCAACATGTGGTGTTGCTTTGATGTCACTCAGCATCTCTAGATACGCTGCACACTTCATTTGAATCAGAGTTGTCATTTTGTGATCCTGCTGTACTAAAATGGTCTCTGTGAAGCCCAAATGCAATTAGAATCCCCCCCCCCCAAAAGGGGCATTTGGTCCCAGGGGTTATTCGTGGGATTAAAATGGTCCACAGCCAGGGAAAGGCTTTGTCAGCAATAGGAGCAGCAGGTCCAGGAAACCTGGGGGACCCTGGAGACTAGGATGAGGCCCAGGGTGGAGATTGCCCGACAGGTCTTTAGCATGTAAAATTCTGTTCCCAGTTTAGACCGTTGCTATTTCCCTCCGATCGTCAGGAAAAGGGGAAATCTTGAAAGCAGGAGAGGAGACCCCGGAAGTCAGGGAGGCGCGCTGTAAATAAAAGCAGGCGGCGGCTGGAGATGAAAACAGGCGGATTCTCGTTGGGAAACAGGGGCTCGGTTCCGCGCACGATGACCGGAATCGATGCTGCATCCGTGAGAAATGCGAGGCCCGTGTCGCCAAGTGCCCACTAGGGGGAGCCCTCTCCCTTCCCTTCCCGCCGCCTTCCTCGTCCTTTTCCCCGCGGTTGCCTGCAAAAGTTTTCCTACAACTAACAATACCAGCGCAAGGGAGTGCTCGCCGCTGATTGGACGGCGGGTTTTTGTGGGTTCGATTCCTCGATTGGACGGGAGCCGCCGGGAGGTGGGAAGAGCGTCGACGGTGCGCGCGGGGGGGGGGGCGCCCCCTCTCCCCCCCTCCCTCCCGCCTCCGCGGCCGATCCCGGTTCCAGCTGCACACTTTCGTACCGCTTGCAATGTGACGCTAAGCTCCCGGCGCCCTCTCGCACCCGCACATCACACCCCAGACACACACACACGCACGCACACAGCCACCCGCACATACCGACACACGCTGGCACACCCGCACGCACACACACACACACACGCACCCGCGCGGAGGACCGGGCGATCCCGAGTGGAGTTCGAAGGGAGATCCAGATTGTGTGTGTGTGTATATATATATGCATAGATCTATTGAGCCCAGCAGCCGCGGGAAAGGAACTCGGTCTGGTCCAAGTGGGAACTGGTTTTGGAAGCGCCGTCCGTGCCCCTCCTGCATCATGTTGGGGACCCCCGCGGCCCTGGATTTTGTCGTGCTCTTCTGCTTGGCGTCTGCGATCGCGGCCGTGGAAGGTAAAATGCCAACTGCGGGGCGGGCAGCGGCGGCAGGGGGAGGGGGGGCAAAACTTTTGTTGGCTCAATTGTTGATGCTCGGGGGCGCGTTGCTGGGGGCGCGCCTCCGTCGCTCGGGCGAGAGCTGGAGCGACGCTGGCCCTGGCTGCCCGCCTGGGACGGGGCGGCGAGGGGCCGGGGGGGAGGAAGCCCTTCGGGGGGGGGGGAGCTCCGGGGCCGGCGCGACGCTCCCCGCGGGGCTTCCTCGGGGCGGCCCCGGCACGTGCCGCGGCCGGACGACCCTGCCCGCCTGCCGCTGCCCGCCTGCCGCTGCCCGCCCGCGCCTGGCGCGCGTGCCTGGCTGGCTGCGCTTGGCCAGAAGCCGCTTGGCGCGGGCGGGGCGGCTGCCGGGCGTCGGAAGGGGCGCCCCGGCGCTTCCTCCCCCCGGCCCCTGAGCGGGGGTGCCCCCAACAAGGGCCCGTGGCCACGGGGCGACCCCCGTGGGCAAATCGGGGCGGGCTCCGTCCCGGTTGCGGCGGGTCCACGAAGGACGGGGCGCGCCGGGATGGCGCGGAGCCTCGCAGAGCTCCCTCCGTCCCCGTCGCCATCGATCCCCCGGCTAGACGCTCGCGGCGGAGCTGCCGTGCTGATCGGGAGCCCCCCTCCCTCGGCCGCCGCCCCTCCGCCCCCTCCTCGTTGCCGCATCTGCCCCAGCCCCCCTCCCGGAAGGAATCCCGCCTTGCATCAGCCCCCCGGGCTCCCTTCTGCCTAAATAGGGGCTGGGGGGTTGGGTCCTGCCCCCCTCCCCCCCAATGGTTATTTTGCACAGCCAGGAGGCAGCCCGGCTCGCCAAACTTTCCCACCGGCGCAAAGGGAAGGGCTCATTTCCAGCAGTCCGCAGGAATGGGGTACCGTTCCCTCGGGGGTGGGGTGGGGGAATCAATAACTTTGGGTCCCGAGTGAAGGTGCTCGCAGGGTGGGGCCCGTCGATGGCAGGCATCTCTCCAGAGCCCTGCCTGGATCCTGGGGGAGGCAGGAGGAGGGAGCGGAGTTGGCGGTGCTGGAATGATGAACGGCAAAAGGTGACCCTGTCAAGAAAAGATGCTTCCCGGGTCCCCTCCGCTTAGCTGCTGCCTCAGTGCAGCAGGGAGAAGAAACTTTGGAAAACCCGGGATCTCATCCCCTCTTCTGAGTCCACGGGAAAGCCTGCTATTCTTATCAATGGGGCCATCTTCTGTGAATAACACAGCAGAACCCCCTTTTTGTTAAGGGCTGCAGGATTCCACCATCCAGTCCCCCCTTCTGACGACGGAGCTGGGAGAAAGGCTTCCCTTGCTGGTTCCTTGTTCAAAAGCCAACCTCTTGTTGTGATGCTGCTCTTCTCCCAGCTGGTTGCTTTTGCAGGGGCTCTTTATTAAAATTTGCTAGGTGAAAGGCAGGTGGACGCTGCCCGCCGAAAGCAGAGGGGGGGGGGCTCCTCTGGATAGGGCTGGATTCTTTATTGCTGGCAATTAGAAGGAGACAGGAACCGTCATGTTGTGCATCATTCCTTTCAATACTTTTAGGCACTGAAAAGGAAACCCAGAAGATTTAAAGCTGGGGAGCCGGCATCATTCAGAGTTTGCATTTAGACAGAGCAGAGCCAAATTTCATTGGCTTACAGGACGTTAGTGGCCTCATTTGTGTAATTTCTCTCACTTTTTTTATTACTGTTTTGAATTGCGGGGGTCATGAGCCAGAGTATGTGTGTTAAGGATACAGCCCCCGCTCCTGGCAGACAGATTGAAAGAGTCTCTGGTTGGTGTGGCCGGGGCTCCATTGATTTGATTCCCTTTCTGACTTGTTCAGGAGGAAAGATGCCTATTTAAAAATACTCTTTGAGTGTGCAAGGCTTGATTGAAAAAAAAAAAAACACCACTTGGATCAGGCTGCTTGCTCAGGGAAAGCACATAAAGGACCAGCCGAGGGTAATATCGGAAACAGTCCTTTGAGTTATTTTGCTGTGTGATCCTTTGTAACGCTGTTCATTGTATCCCCGCCTTTCACATTGTGTACCAGATGCCTTCTGCACAGAGAAGTTTTTTAAAAGCCAGGGAGCGATGCGCTCTGGCTGCATTTGCAGATCTGTACAGTGGACTCTCTAATGGCCCAAATGGGTTCGGCATTGTAAGAGGGCTCCTTGAAAGTCCGTGTTTTCAAAATGCAAATGCTTTCATCCAAAGGGTGGAGCGGCTCGCCTTTTAGGCAGCCCCTGGCTTTCCCTGGCACCTTCAAAACACTTGGCTACAGGTGAAACTGACCATAGACGGTCTGTACAGACCGATGGCAAAGCAGAGACCTGAGTCTGCCTGGGCTTTCATGCGAAAGAGTGATGGATGTTGCAACTCATCCCGCCCCCCCCCCCATCTCCTTCCCGTCTTCTTTTTGTTCTGGAAATCTCAGGAGTGCAGCGTCGAGCTAATCCCATGGCAAATAGCTTTGCTTGCCCAGCTAATTCCTCAGCAACCACAGTTAAAACGGCCCCAAATCTTGGCAAAGCAAAAACTAACAATGGCTGGGAGTGGCAAGAGCTGGTCGGGCAGCCTGCCTGGCTGCATAGGACCTGCATCATTGCCTGGGATTTGGCTGCTTGTAGGCTTGATTGGAATGCTATTCTAAGGAGTCCAGGGTTGGTTGTGGGGGGGAGGACAAGGGAAATATGTACAGGCTGGTACCGTGTTATATTGGGCATGTGTTCGTGGCAGAAGAGTGGCTGTTGGCGTCTGTAGAAAGCACAAGGGGAAGGGGTGGGGGATATGGCACTCCCTGAAGTTTCAAAGCCCGGCTCTGATGTCCTAACGCTCAGCAAAAGGACCCCATCCATCCAGGTTGTGGAAATGAGTGGGAAATTCCCAGGAGGGGCTGTGAATTCCTTCCTGTTTTCTTTGCAGGTGGGGTGAGGAGGGAGGGAAGGTGAGATGGGGTGTGGTGAAGGCACATCTGGTTGTCTTGTTTCTGCACCCATTTTTTAAGATTTTGGAGCTACTAAGTTGACTGGGGAAGGCACTGGCAAACCACCCCGTAAACAAAGTCTGCCTAGGAAACGTTGGGATGTGATGTCACCCCATGGGTCAGGAATGACCCGGTGCTTGCACAGGGGACCTTTACCTTTTAGTGAAACTTGGAAGGAGAGTATGTGACAAAATTGTTCAACCATTTGAGATCATGTACTGATGAAAAATAAACACAGATCTCCTAGCCAGCCCTTATAAAATGCACACATTAGGGAACTGTAGGCCATAGTACGTAACACCTTAACGTTTTTCTACACTTACTCTACATCTTAGCCCCTTTCACACAATCATATATTGTTTGTTTGCTGTACATCCATAAAGGATATGTGTGCGTATGTTGAATTGTTCTTACAGCCTGGATTTTTCTAAGCACTGATGCCCGATAACAAAATCAGGATGTTCAGACATGAACGTACACACATATCATAAAATGTGTGAAAAGCCCTTTGATGAGCAGCCGCAGCGGCCACATTTGTGTCCTGACTCTACTAGAAAGTGTTTCATTGCATATGAGGTGGGAATGGATTATTGTAGCTTTGGGATTTATAAGCATTATTGGCCAAAAATATCAATGGATATTTTCTGCCTCTGGATCCAGGACTGAGGACTCTTTTTCCTAGTACTAAGGTGGATTTAATCTTTCCCATCTTAATGGCAGCTACTTTCATGCTGGGTAGAAAATGGAATTTCAGACCAGGCCCCACATTGTTTATAGGAAAACTTGGGACTTTTTAATAGCAGGGGGGGAAATCGCACACCAGCTCAGCTACATGCCTACTTGCATGGGCTTATTTTATCTGATTTGCCAAAGAGCCATTAGGAATGATTTTGGAACCTGTAAAATGCAAAACTTTTTTTGTGAATTAGCAATTGATGATTTGAGACTTCGTTTCTGTCTTCTGTATAACCCTCGCAATTGCCTTTTTGCATGATACATTGGCAGGGTTTTATTTAATTCTGTATTCATGTTCTGTGTTTATATTCGCAGACTTCGTTGTTTTATGTTTGTACTTAAAAAGAACTTCAAAAATAAAACTTAGAAAAGAAAAAAATGTTTCATATGAAGGGATATAGAAGTTCTGCCTGTAAGGCTATCGTTTTTGGTGTCCCATCCACACATGTAAAACGCTGCTTGATGTCGAAGTTCCCAAATGATGAACATGAACAGCCATGTGTGAATCAGGCCACAGAAACCATCCCAGTTAGAAGGATTTTAATAGGTTTAACAGTCTCTGCTAAAGCAGAATATTCCTTGCTTAGAGTGTCTTACAGAGATTTCTTTCCAGTTTTTCTTTGACAAATTTGTTTATTTATATATTTATACCCTGCTTTCCCAAAGTGGCAAACAGCCTCCCCCGCCCAGTTTTATTTCATCCACACAACAACCCAGTGAGGTAAATTAGGCTGAGAGACATTGACTGGCCAGTCATCCAGCAGGCTTACATGGCAGAGCGGGGATTCAAATCCAGGTCTCCCAGATCCTAGTCTGACACTCCCAACTACTACTCCATGCCGGGTTGAAAATTGAGCTCTTCAAAAAGCTTATGGGAGAATAATGTGGGGCATTCTTAAGCATGGAATCCATGGAAGCCCACTTTATCATTCAACGTAGGCTAACATTATTCTCCAGACGTACAGACTATTCCTATGTACTGTTAGGCTATTATGTGCTTGTGTTGTATTCTGCCAAGATCAGAAAGGTTAGGCATTTAAGGCTGGGCCCTCAAGTAGTAGAGCCTGTTTGCATAGAGAATACAGTAATATCAATATACCTAATTCTCAACATGCCCTGACCTGGATGGCCCAGGCTAGCTTGATCTCGTCAGATCTCAGAAGCTAAGCAGGGTCAGCCCTGGTTAGTATTTGGATGGGAGACCACCAAGGAATA
This sequence comes from Euleptes europaea, assembly GCF_029931775.1. Taxonomy (NCBI): domain Eukaryota; kingdom Metazoa; phylum Chordata; class Lepidosauria; order Squamata; family Sphaerodactylidae; genus Euleptes; species Euleptes europaea. Next base: position 45,629,919 of record NC_079316.1, read on the forward strand.
CCAGGGTTGCTGTGCAGAGGAAGGCACTGGCAAACCACCTCTGTTAGTCTCTTGCCATGAAAACCCCCAAAAGGGGTCTCCATAAGTTGGCTGCAACTTGACGGCACTTTACACACAATTCTCAACATAGGCTCATCTGCAGATACTTATATCCGCACACTAGCACCATGTAGAGATGAGGGAGACCTTTCTACATCCCCAGGCAAAACCCAAGTGTGCAGAAAAATCCTCATAGTTAGTAAAAATGGAGTCCCCTTCTCAAGAGAGGAGCATTGTCTGCATTTGCGCCAGCTGACTATGGGGGATGGAGGGGCAGGGGGAGCCACTGCCGCTGTGTGAGCCATATAGACTGAGGTGATGGTGCTACAGGTGGGCAGGGGAAGGAGAGAGGAGAAGTTGCCAGTGCCCCCACCATCCCTCCCCACAAAGTTGGGGGATAGGCGAGTGGGCAGAGTGATGAGGGGGAGGCAGTTGGGTTGATGAGTGGGCAGGGAGGGCAGGGAGAGCCGCAGGGAGGGTAGAGTGAGGTGGGTGGGTGGGAAGTAGGGCTGCCAGGTTCCTCTTCACAACTGGTGGGAGGTTTTTGGGGTGGAGCCTGAGGAGGGCGGGGTTTGGGGAGGGGAGGGACTTCAGTGCCATAGAGTCCAATGGCCAAAGCGGCCATTTTCTCCAGGTGAACTGATCTCTATCGGCTGGAGATCAGTTGTGATAGCAGGAGATATCCAGCTATGACCTGGAGGTTGGCAACCCTGGTGGGAAGACTGGTGGGGCAGAAGGCAGGAAGGTAGAGTGGCAGGGAGGGGTGGGCAGGATTCCTTCTCCTACACAAGTTTCTCACAGGACCTGAAGGGAAGGAGGAGTGGGAGACCAAAGATGGATGGCTAAGCAAGCTAAGGTGGGGGGTGAAGAATGGAATCCCCACCTGCAAGTCTCCTGGGTCCCTGTTTGTATTTGTCTAAATGCAGAGTAATCCCTTCAGCATACATTATCCTGGATAAATGAAGGCTGTGTACTGGTTATAGTGTTGGAATAGGAAGTGAGGGATGAAGGTTCAAATCCCCATTCAGCCATGAAATTGACTGTGGGACCTTGGTTACATTCTTTCTGTCTTTGAGCCTAACCTACCTCATAGGGTTGTTATGATAGCAAAATAGAGGAGCGATTACCCTCTGAATTCCTTGGAGGAAAGGCAGAATTAATATTTTGATTGATTTGGTTTTGTACTGCATATTTTAATTCCTTGGGAGATGCTAGACAAATTTTAATCCCCTTTAAAAGGGATACTGGTCTCTTATTGGATTCTAGAGTGGTTGGGGCTCATGTTGATGCCAGCTCTTTGAGGAGGGGAATTAGTACTCAGCTCAAATCCAGACAATGGGTTCCCCCCCCTCATTTTCTTTAACTTGTTTTGTTGAGTCAGCTAACAACATCTGAGCTTCTATGTAGTTTGCTTTTATCATTTAGGGGAAGACCATAAAAGCTTAAGTTGTTGCTTCAGAAACAAGGAGGGCTTCAAACATGCCTTCAGAGTCTTCTAGCAGAATTTTATCCCACTTGACAAACATGTTGAAAGTGCAAACCCAGAGAACAGTTGACAACTGAGATTATTTGTAATAAATGTGATCTACTTTTATGAAGTGTGAAGGTACCCAGTACATCTTGTCTCAGGCCATTCAGATCAGCTGATTGTGCTGTCCAAAGAGGCACAGGCTTCTAAACCTTCAATGGACTTAAAAGGGTATGACTTTGCTTATGTTTGCACTGTAAGTTTGATGCTGCACACATATTCATTGCTACATTTGACAGATATGGCCTGACTCTGGGGATATAGAACAATTACCCCTTTATAAATTGGTGGGACAACCGCTTCTGGATGGAGGTTTATTTGGATTTTTTTTGCTGCAAAAAAAGCCTTGATGTGTACAAACAGTAAGATCCCCTCATTCAGGCATGCTTTGATTCCTACATGCTGGTTCAGAAGTCATTGAAGAATTTTAGGAGCCTTGTGACAGGGTTGTGTTCATAGAGTACTAACAGTGCAATCCTGTGCACATTTACCTGGGAGTGAGCCTCACTGAATACAGTGGGACTTTCTTCTGAGAAGACATCCATAGATGGCACGGTAAGAGTGTGTGCCTTAACAAGGGTGGTGGTGGTAAGAGAAGGTGGCACTTGTGAATCAAAGAATTGGCTCAAGCAAGGTTTGACATTCCATTGATCCCTTAAGCTTGATAAATGCTGTTGTGAAGAGCATCATTTGTCTTGGTGGTGGTGATCCTGCTGCAGAAATGACAGAAATGTACACATCAATCAGTTGAAATGTTGTAGGATTTTGTGGTTGTGATCTTTTTTGTTGGTTTTTTTTTTGCATTTTGTTTAGCTTTTCTTTGATTTCCCCCTTATCCTTTATGAAATGCATTCATTAATTGACATGGTCTAGATTATGCCAGTTTAATTCAGGTTAATGAGCCCTTACTAAAACAAATAGCCCTATTGACTTCAGAGGTGCTAGCTCTGTCAATTAGCGCTCATCAAAGTGAGGAAGAGTTTTGCATGCTCCTCCTAGCAAGACAGGATCTAATTTGCACTTGCAGAGGCCAGGGGCCTCCATAAATACCCTTGAATGTTACTAAAGGAACATGAAGTTGTATGAAGTACTGTATTTGTTACTGTGACTTCTGTACTTGACCCAAGGACTGGCATAACAGGTGCTAGGAGGTTGCAGGAGGCTAGATCCTGTATCTCAACATAAACATCCACTAACCCTGCCTAAGAGACCTTGCATGTCTTACTTATGGCCTTTTATGTCTTCAGTTGTCATGTTCTGAACATTTATTTATTCAAATATTTAGATCCTTCTTCTCTTCCCCCTGGGAACCCAAAGTGGCTAACAAATGCAATTAGTGAAACAAAGAACCAGCAACAAAAAGAAGATGCAGTAGACAAGAATGGTCTGGCATCCAAGAATGGTCTGGCATCCAGTTGGGTTGGCTGACTCCTGGCCACAGGCTGTGAGGCATGAGCTAAGAGCCAAGGGCTGAGAGCATTTATGACTGTAGTAACATTTATGTAGTAACCAAACACAAAGGATGTTCCCTTTTGGTTTTGTGGAGAAACACTATTCTACTCAGGAACTACCAACTTTTAATGAAAAACTAGCCATGTAGTATTCAAGAGAAGAAGAGAGAAAAAGAGTTGGTTTTTTAAATGCTGACTTTCTGTACCACTTAAGGCAGAATCAAACCAGCTTACAATCACCGTCCCTTCCCCTCCCTACAACAGACACTCTGTGAGGTAGGTGGGGCTGAGAGAGTGTGACTGGCCCAAGGTCACCTAGCTGGCTTCGTGTGTAGGAGCAGGGAAACAAACCTGGTTCTCCAGATTAGAGTCCACCGCTCCAAACCACCTCTCTTAATCACTGCACCACACCGGCTCCAGTAAGTGATCTTGCATAGTCTCCCTGTGTGTGTAAAGAGACCCAAAGAGAACCAATTTTCATACACAGTCACACATATTGGGGTCCATGGGTAAGAGGTCCATCTGTAGTGTAAGAGGTGAAGTGCAATCCTATGTAAGTTCTGAGAAGTAAGCTCTATTATGGTCGGTGGGGCTTACTTCCAGGGAAGTGTGCATAGGATTGCAGCTATAAGCCCAGCATGATCAAAGATGCTCCTGGGTTAAAAAAACAAAAACAAAAAACCTCTGTTTATCTGCATACTTATATGTTTTAATTGTCACAGCAACCAATTAATATTCATGTTTGTTCAGGTAGTATACCTTGTGACGTGTAACATGATTTAAATGAATGATTTAACATGGTCTTTCTGGTGTGGTGGAAAATCACTATTTTTAAATTACCTTGGTTTAGATCAATTTGCTGTGTTGCTATACAGCTGCAATTACTCCAGTGGAGTTGTGTGGGAGTCTGCTGTGGGCCATGACCCTTGATCACACAGAGAATGTGAATCTCCGTGAGCCAATCCGAGACACCTCTCCCTTTCAGAGCTACTGATAGCAGTAGGGCTGGCTCTGATCAGAATTCCACAGAAACGAAGCCTATGACAGGGCGGGGAAGATGCCTAGTGGGCAGCCTTTCTCCCCTCACATCTTCTCCAGAGGTTCCTCTCATCTCCCTCTTCCAATGTCAGGCTCCGTTCAAAAACTCTGCAAAACTAAATGTTACTTTTATTTATGATCAGACGATCATTCACATCCTGGTTTGCCTTGATGAAAGTTGGTTCAGGCACCTTTGCCCTTTGCCTCTTTCCGCTGCAGAGGCCCAGCCTTTATTATGGCAAGGAACTCCTTGCAGTATAGCTCTTGTTTCATGACAAGACTATGTGACTGTATAAGGGATGGGGAATCTCAAAAGCATTTGTCTCCACCAAAGCCCAGGATTTTTCTCAGGAAGTCTCTGTGTTGCAACACTCATTATGGAAGGATGGGATGGGCGTTCATACTATTTCTGGGATGCCTTTTGACATGCAGTGATATCTGATATCCTTGGTTGTGGTGATGGAAAGTACCGTCAAGTCACAGCTGACATGGCGACCCCTGGTGGGGTTTTCAAGGCAGGAGACATTCAGAGGTGGTTTGCCATGGCCTGCCTCCGCATTGGCTGAGAGAGTTCTGAGAGAACCGTGACTGACCCAGCAGGCTTCATGTGCAGGAGTGGGGAATAGAACCCGGTTCTCCAGATGAGAGTCCACTCTCTTAACCACTACACCACCCTGGCTCTCTCAACCCTTGGTTAGTAAGTAGTTTTTCTGAGAAGTCATGGAGGGTGCAAAGTGCTTTGGTTCGTCAACCTCCCATCCTTCTCAGCTACTCCATACCTCTTCCTTCCGTCGTCAAAGGGAAGATAAAGGGGAATGGTAGCTCTGCATGGACTCCTGTTCTCAAGCTCCTTCCCCACACCATTTTGCTTTCCTTTCTCCTCCTTGCCTAGAACTTGGGTTTGCCATGAATCTAGCAATTAGCAAACCGAGAGGACCAGGTTTGGCCCAGGGACCAGTAGCTACTAAACAAGAGTACTGGAAGGTTTAAGGCGTCACTTCCAACCCACTGCCCTAGTGTAGTCCATGTATAAAGCATCCTCCCTCCCAAACATGTTTCCAGCGTTCCCTTGAAAACCTCCAACAATGGAGATTTCACAGCTGCCCAGTATGTCTCATCATCATCATTGCTGTTGTTAATTATATTTCTGTCCCGCCCTTTCCCGACCAAAGTCAGGCTCAGGGTGGCTCACAACCAGAAAATACAATAAATACAAACAATATACCAATCATGAATAAATTCTACTTTAAAATCCCATTAAAATTCTAAATTTTTTTAACCATTCTAAAAGATTCCCAAAGATGTAGCCTGTCCTCTCTCACAGCCATCAGTTTCAACCATCAGTTAAGCAGCAGCTAAATGGCTCATTCCATTGCTAAATGGCTCTTACAGAGCTGTTGAACTTGGACTGTACAAACAGCATAAAGTGGCGTTACACACTTGGCCACCTGGATTTACAAAGGGTTTTCAGAATTTTCAGGGTGTTGTGGATTAAAAAAGCCTACCCAGGCTTTTGTCAAGCAGCACTGGGGGGAAAAAAGGAAAGGGGTTAGGGGCAGATGGATGAATCTTCAGCAGCATCTGGGTTGTTTCTTTATAGCCAGAAGAAATAGTGGAGCAGCTCAGTTTGAGCGGAGTCCTCAGACTCGCTTGGCTGCCATTGATTTCTGATAAAATGAGGCTCCCAAATGGTGTTTCTGCAGCGCTGAAGGCATTTAAGATTATAGCAGGATTCTGTGTTCCTGCGAACATTAGTGCAGCATTTCTCAAACTTTGGATAGCTGAGGCACATTTTTTCCTGGATTAGAATAGGAGGAACTCTTCCCTCTTATACACCCCCCATATGTTTTCTTGGCTCAAATCCCAGGACAATATTCCTTTCGAGTGTGTAATAGCCCAATTAATGCTGTTTTATGGCGTTCCACTCTCTCCTTTGACCAGTCTGTTGGGCCTCAAGTGTGGGACTAGGCAATAGTGATGCTATATCTCACCATTGTAAACGATGGCCGGGGCTGTGTCCATCAGAGCTGTAGTTGGCTCTTAGGGTGAGATTGTTACCTGAGCAAGGTTGGGTGACTTATCCAGTCCCTTAATTCAAATAATACCACCACAAAATGAGACAAAGCACTCCCATCTGATTTAATCAAAGCATGTGGGATGTTTATTAGCTAATTACGAATTTAGTAGCTAGCTTCCCAACAAACAATAGGAATCCACATATTCTCCACATCAAGAGGACAGCCTTGCGTACTAAAGTTCCTATCAGGATGATCGGTCCAATTTCAGGATCTCAGTTATAACTTTCCTTCCAGGCTTTAGGGTAAAATGTTCAAAGATGGAAAGAGTTCAGAGTCTTCTATACTATTGTATGAACTGGTGATACCATAATTGGGAAGTTCTGTTGATAGTTAGTTCCCCCCCTTAGCATAATGAACTGCTGATTAAAGCATTTTGGTTTCACTAGTTCACTAACTGTGTTGTTGATCAACCAATATCTAACCTCTTGACCTTAGCTAGCAAAGCATCCTGCCTATTGCTGATCTCTAACTAGTTGCACATGTTAACAAAGTGTCTTAATGCTGGAGACTGGGGAGAGACAGTAAGTTAGCCACTTGAGCACAGCACTTTTTCATGTCCTGATTGCGGTGGCAGTTTTGTTCTGTCTGGGACTTGAGTAAATGGTTGGCAAACATTTTCCATGGGGAACTTGATGCTGAAGATAGATCAGGTTCCCCCTTTTTCTGTACAAGGCTGCTGCCCTTTGTTTCAGGCTAATGGTTAACAGAAGTAAGAGCAAAGCAAGATGGGTTCTGAATCCTGTTGTGCTAACCACTGTGTATTTTTATTTAGTTTGCCACATTGCTGAGAAACAAAGGGGTGACAGCACAATTTTGGGTAGCTCAGATCCTTGGGCATGGTTGACATGAATAATTTGGGGACAGGGATATATCCCTTCTGCAGAACAGAGCAGGGAACAGGGAGGCTGTAATTGATATTGTCCTGGAAAAACAGAATGGCTCTCTGATATGTCATCTAGAGAGCTTGGAATATGCGTGGAAGTGTTTTCTATGTCATACTGGATGGTTTCCAAATATCTCTCCTGGTCCATTCTAAGTACTATGGCTAAACTGTCTCTTTCTCAGGACTCTGGTGTAGCTTTGTAATTGCTCAACTTTTGGGTAGAAAGTATTTAAAAAGAAGCAAATGACAAACTGTTGCCAAACATGAAATGTACTGTATTATACTGGGGGGAAAAAACATCCACCAATGAATTTTGACATTAGCCCTGCAGTAGTGGTTAAAACATTAGACTGAGATCTGGAAGATCCAAGTTCAAGTCCCCATTCTGCCATGGAAGCTTGCTGGGTGACCTTGGGACAGCCGCACACTCTCCCGGGGTTGTTGTGAGGGTAGATTGGAGGAGAGGAAAACGGCGCATGCTGCCCTGTGCTCCACAGGGAAAGTGCAAGATAAAAATGTAGTCAATTTTTTTTAAAAAAACAATTAGTTAATTGATCTAGGTACAATCAATGAACAATACATGTTCATAAGCATAGCCTAAGTCTGGAAGCTCTGTGTTCAGTAAACGTGGAGGTTTTGACAGATCTGCTGTTGAAATCCCACTACCCCGCCTTGACATGCTGATTGTACTTATTTAAGAATGATTGAACATGGCTAATATGTCTACTTGAGGGAGCAATAATTTTTGGTGCTCTCCTATTCCAACTAACTGTTCTTTCCTCAGTTCTACAAAAAGAGAGAACTTATTTTGAGAACTAGAACTGTGGGACAATATATAGACATTTCAGTGGCCACTGGATTCCTGAGCCTGTATAGATTCTTAAATCTCCCAAATACTGCAGCGCTGGGGTCCCCAACCTTTTTTCCGCCTGCGGGCACATTTGGAATTTTGACATGGCACGGTGGGCGCAGCAACAAAACGTCTGCCACAAAACAACTGCTGCAGGAGCCAGAGCCAGCCACGAAATGATTGCCACAGCTTAACTTCAGTAACACAGTGTAGATCCTTGTGCTGTGCTGGCAGCTGCAGCCAAAGCAACATTTTAAAAAATCTGCACATCCAATCAAATCTCCAGTAGTCAGTCAGAAGCCTTGCTGGGCAAAAGCCCTACCTGGCCTCATCCTCTTCCTAAAAAGCACTTGGAGGGCGCAAGAAAAGGTGTTGGTGGGTGCCATGGCACTCACGGGCACCACGTTGGGGACTCCTGCTGCAAAGCTTTTAGAGGAAGATGCCTCATTAGGCATTCTCATGGGCGAAGGGTGGCTGCTAAACTTAGAGATGTGCAGGAAAATTGTCTCCTGCATTGTGACTCAAAACAAAACCCCACCTGCATAGTTCCTTAGGAGGGAGGTAGCTTACTAACTTGGCTATCATTGATGAGAGACGACTTTGAGATTTGTAATAGGGTTTGGAAGCAGAATCTGGGAATGAGACAGAACACATGACCTTTGGTTTCCAATCTGATTTGGGAATCCCACCCCTTCCTGAACTGCCTTCTGGGTGGGGTTAGACCTGCTTTCAGAAGCAACAAAGAAAGGTGGCATAAGATGGTGGCTGGGGACAGCCACAGGGAGGCTATAGCAGGAAACCTCCCAGTCTCAACCCCCATCCCAGCCACCTCTTGATGGGGGGTGAAAATGGGGGCGATTTGGCATCATGCTGATACATGACATCACTCAGTGGGAAACCGGAAGTAAAATCCTTGTATTGGAGTTGTGCTCTAGGATTCACTCAAAACTTTATGGTTTAACCATAGAGTTTTAGGTGAACCCCACAGCATTGCCCCAACACAATGGTGTCACATCTGGTTTTGCAAAGGAAGTGGCTTTGCATGTTGTGTGATGCTGAAGCCCTTGATCCCACCCACCCCCATTTCTCCTATCAGGATGCCAATGAGGGCTGGCAACCCTATCCAGCCATGATTGGAGATGTGTTCTGTAAACCTGGTGCAGTGCAAAACCACGACTGATGCTACGTCTGGGAGCAGTCAGACCCATGCATCACTTAAGTAGTGGGATCAAGCTCATTGCTGGGATTAAAATGGGTTAAGGCCAAATACTCTGGTTTCGTTGGTTTCAAAATTTATTATGCGCTGCCTTCCTTAGTACCTCTATCAATGACTGCACTTTCTAAAAATTCATCATTCAAATAGCGGTTCTACTGAATGCAGCTAGTCGCTTTAACAGTCTGTCTTTGTGGAGTATGCTACAATTCTTCATGCTCCATGTGAAACAGTTGTACCTACATTCTATCTTCACCTGCTGGCTCCTTTGTCTACAATCCAGAGTCATGGGGCCTCTAAATTTGTTCCAAACACATCTTTATGCTTTTCTAACCTGTGCAGCCCCTGTTAGGATCTTGACAACTTTAATCATAACTTTCCCAAACTTGACGAAGAAGCATGTTATTATTTCTAGTCTATTGAGGAAATTACATTGATAATAAAGTAATATCTGGGGAGATATTTCCAACTGAAAGGGAAATTTTGGATGAAGTACATCTGAAGTGTGGTAGAGCAATTTATTCCATCTGATTTGATGTGAAGTCAAAGTGAGTGCCTCCCTCCTAGGTCCTATAAAGAAAACACCTTTTATGTCACTTACTTAATTCTTTTAAATCTTCCCAGAGTCACTTAGACTATTTTCCTCACTTGCTCAATGAAGGATGTAGGAGGCTGTTTTCCAGAGGTCTCCTAGGAGTGCTTTGTGCATCCATTTTGTATTAACTTTGATTCTGAGAGGTGCTCCCATCACAGCAGGGCTCTGGTGAGGGTGGGGCCAGTGTGCATTGCCCCACCTGGAGCACTGACTCACCTTTATCTATGCATTGTTGAAAAACTTGGCTTTTCAATACAAGCATTGTAGACTGGATTTTAAAGAATAAGGGTTTGTTTTTGGAATAGGAAGATTTCTGATTTTCAAATGAGGCTTGGAGGCCGGCAAAATCTGCCCACCTGACTTACTTGGCTTTGCCCATCCGGTATTTCCCCACTCATTTTCATTCTCATCATGCCTAAATTATGCTGACAACACACCCCTTTTAGCTACTAAGTTTGTGAACATGGCAACAATGCTTAAGGGAGGCAAGAGGTAACTTAAGGAAGTTCTGATTTGATTTTAGGTGTTTGTTATAAGTAATCTAAAGTTTTGAAGCATAAAATAAGTTATTCAGATAACCATTCATAGATATTCAAATGCACATGTGCACATATTCTTTGTCAGTGCTTTTTATTGTTGTGGTTTTAAAACAGGCTGTCTGTACACATTGATTTCCAGCAATTCCCCCCTCAAGACTTGGGGTGCCTTGAAAAAAGGTGCCAGTATTCAGTACCAGTCAATACCGCCACAAAAAAAATTCTGCTTTTGGCAGCTAGCTTCTGCTGTCTGTGGCAAAAGTCTGGTTTTCCCATTTATTCCTTCAAAGTATTCCCTGGAAATGTGGTAGTTGCACTGAGCAGGTAAATCTGGCTGTGATCCTGAGTTGTGACAGACAGTGGTTTGATTTGACTCTGGTTTCCAGTTTTGGTTTGGAGGGCAAGCACCTATCATAGTTTGTCACTTTGAATGCAATAGCAAATTATTGTTCTCCCAAACCAGAAAGTTAGGAAGAGACTCAGAGCATGTGAATAAGGGAAAGGGAGGCAGAAGAGAGAATGTATGAGTCTAAATTCAGAACCTGGCCAAGTTGAAATCATCTGTTAACTATTTATCACAGAAGAGTGAATGTAGTAAATCTTTCACTAGAAAATGTCTTCCACCCCTCAAATCATTCTTGCACCCCTTCTCTTCAACCTTTGAACATTTCTACTTGTTTTACAAAATATGGATTCCCGTTTTTATAGCAAGAGGCTAACAAAAGGCTGCAAGTGACGATCAATTTTTTTTTAACCAAGATGGAATTGACATTTGGTGGGGGAGGGATGAGGAATGATCTTGTGACTGGAAATGCTTAAACATGCTTGCAACACTCACCACTGTAGCTACTTGCCATTTCTGCTTCAAGTTTCACTTTGAAGCCTTTCTAAGAAAAGGTGATCTCACCAAACATTATAGATGTGTTGGAACATCCCCCAAAGCAGTTGCCATATTGGCAGTCAGCTTGAGATAGCCTCATTAGAATACAATGTGAATCACCTGAAACTGAGCAATCTCTGAAGATCCGCAATAATGCAAATCTAAATCACAGATCCTTCCTAGTAGTTATGGAATGGGTGCTGGCCCACTAGGGTTGCCAATCTCTGGGTACTAGCTGGAGATCTCCTGCTATTACAACTGATCTACAGCCGATAGAGATGAGTTCCCCTGGAGAAAATGGCCACTTTGGCGATTGGACTCTATGGCATTGAAGTCCCTCCCCATTGAAGTCCCTCCCCAAACCCCGTCCTCCTCAGGCTCCACCCCACAAATTTCCCGCTGGTGGCAAAGAGGGACCTAGCAACCCTATGGTCCACCCCCTTTCTTTCTGACCTGCTTTCTGTTGTCTGTCTGCAGTCACCACTTCTTCTCTCTCTGGGCCAATACATGGATAGATGGAGCTGGGATAGTCTTGCCAGCAATGCTGTGGAAGCTGTAAGTTGTCACTGCTTTCTACACTTGCTAGAAGCAGCAGAACAGGGCTTAATGGAGCAGTAGCTTCTAAATGGAGTTAGAATAGCACTATAGTTCTTCCTCCAGTCAGGATAAAGCACTGTAGTGAGAAGGAAATGGCTTCCCCTTAGCAGTGCTTGGCTGTTTCCTCTGGCTAGAAGAGCTGGGATGGGTAGGGGGGGAAAGGTGGAGCAGATACAATTTGCCACTTGGCTAGTTGGCCTGAGGACCGTTACTGCTAGACACAAGTAAGTAAGCAGATGGCAGATTGGATTGCTCAAACAGTATTGCCATCCCCCAGTGTAGGTAATAATCCCTCATAGGAAGAAGCATGCAAACCACCTGTAGATTGTCACATGTGATTAGTGTATGTATTCCTACACCACTACACGTGCACAGAGCAAAATGACATACAGGTGATCATCATATGTGACAATCTTCACAAGGCTTAAGCTATAAGAACACAACATAAGAAGAGCCCTTCTGGACAGACCAGTGATCCATCTAGTTCAGCATCCTGCGTCACACAGTGGCCAACTAGTTACTCTGGAGGGCCAACAACAGGGGACAGAGACTGAGGCCTTCCCCTGGTGTTGCCTCCTGGCACTGGCATTTAGAGCTTTACTGCATCTGAATGTGGAGGTTCCCTTTAGTCATAATGGCAAGTAGCTCTTGTCTAATCCCTTTTAATGGCATACAGCTGATCATCCTATGTGACAGTGTACACAAGGCTTGCTTACTACCTGTGGTCATTTATGCATGGTCGCTTTATCCTCCTTTATTCCCCGTTTCAGCCAGGATCAAAGTAACCCTGGTTGGGGGAAACTGTATGCATTGGCTGGAATGATCAGGGATGAAACTGTGTGCTAATGGAGGCATGAAGACAGAAAAGCAGTCCCCCAAGTTCAAATCAAGTCCCACCCCTTTAAATGCTGCTCTGTAATTGGCTGACTTAGCAGTACTCACCCTGAGAGAAGATTTCCTTCCCCCCAGACCCAACTGCCTCATAAAAAAGCTTTTTAAGAACAAGAAACGGAGCAATCTGAAAGGGGGGGGAAAATCCAGGCCTCGTTTTTAAAAAAGCCTTTCTTTTGCTCAGAAAGAGGTCCAAGGTAGCAGGAAGCACTTGAATCCCTGCCTCTTTACACACTGCTTTGTAATTGGCTGTGAGAGAAGCCAATCTTCTGTACTTTCCCTGTTTGGCTATCTGCATGCTGCCTTGAAGAGGGGTTTGGAAAAGGGTGGGGTGAAGCTCAACCAGAGAACAGAGTATGCATGCTCTGTGACTCCGGAATGAGCCGGGATGAACGGTTTAATTCGGGCCAGAAAAGGAATGGGAAAAGTCAGGTTCGTTTTGCGTTGAAACAGCATTGAGCTTCCAAAGAATGAGGTAACGTGCATACTGAAAAATTGATCCTGGCAGAAACAGGGAATAAAGAAGGGTAAAGTGACCATTCACAAATGCCCTATGTGTAAGTGCCATCTGGGTAGGAAAAACTTGTTTGTGCTGGCCATTGAATTGACATACAGCTGGTCATCATGTTACATATCATGTCACAGTACATGTGAAAGAGATCTGGGAGTCTTAGTGGACCACAAACTGAACATGAGTCAACAGTGTGATATGGCGGCTAAGAAGGCCAATGCAATTCTGGGCTGCATCAATAGGAGTATTGTGTCTAGATTAAAGGAAGTAATACTACCACTGTATTCTGCATTGGTCAGACCTCACTTGGAATACTGTGTCCGGTTTTGGGCTCCACAATTTAAGAAGGATGTTGACAAGCTGAAGCATGTCCAGAGGAGGGCAACCAGAATGGTCAAAGGTCTGGAATCCATGCCCTATGAGGAGAGACTTAAGGAGCTGGGTTTGTTTCATGTGGAGAAGAGAAGGTTAAGGGGTGACATGATAGCCATGTTTAAATATTTGAGGGGATGTCATGTTGATGAGGGAACTAGCTTGTTCTCTGTTTCTGCAGAGACTAGGACATGGAGTAATGGATTTAAACTAAGAGAAAAGCGATTCCACCTAAACATTAGGAAGAACTTTCTGACGGTGAGGGCTGTTTGATGGTGGAATGTGCTGCCTCGGAGGGTGGTGGAGTCCCGTCTTTGGAGGTCTTTAAGCAGAGGCTGGATGACCATCTGTCGGGAGTGCTTTGATTGTGGGATCCTGCATGGCAGGGGGTTGAACTGGATGGCCCTTGTGGTCTCTTCCAACCTTGTGAACATGTGAACTTGTATATATTTTTACCTGATTAACCAACAAATTACTTTTAAGTTAACTAGAACACCACTTTTTTTTGTCAGTAGGGGCATTTATCCAGCCACTTCTAAAATTGTTTATCTTTCTCTGCTCTGGCATTTTAAATCATAAAAGGTGGCAAAGATATTTTTTATGATTTTAAATTGTAAAAAGGTGGCAAAGATATTTTTATGAGGGTTCTTATTTGATTACCATCAAAGGTGTCTTGCTTTGGGTATGTGTGTGTTTAAAAAAAGGCAGACTCCCAGTCTGCACGTCATCAGAGTTCAGTAAATCAAAGGAGACCGAAACATAAAATGTTAGTGCAACATCTTTAGGGGGTGAGTGTGGCAGCTTTTACCATAATTAATTATAGTCACCCCTGCCTAAAATGAAGGGGAAGAGCTGTAAAAAACTCTTCCACTCTGCCAGATGTTGAGCACCTCTTGAAATTGTAACACCCCCCCCCCCCACACACACACACTTCTTGTAAACTTCAGAGTCTTTTGGAGGTTCTAATTTCACACATGTTTCTCAGCATTTAATCCCTGCATAGAAATGTGAATGCTGGGAGTAGGGAGGAACGGAGGGGAAAACTTTTTTTCAAGGACATTTTTTCAGAAATTTCCAGTGGGAAAAAAATGAAATTTTCAGGTGGGGGGGAACTCTATGAAATAGTCTCCCTGTTGAAATGAATGAAATACTTTTTTCAAGACATTCACAAAATGTGTAGTATGAAGATTTTTATGTAAAACCATCTAGGGCTTTAGAGAATGATAATTCCAAAGTATACTGTTGTTATATGCAATATTTTCAACATATAGAGCGTAATCCTAAAGGGGGATAGTTAGGGAGTGTCCGGGGACGACACTGCCACACTGCCTCCTGAGCGGCTTGCTGCCTCCCCAAAAAACCTGTGGAACTACTCCATTGAGTTCCATGGGGCGGTGCATCCCTTTTTGCTGGCATTAGTTCAAGCCAGCAAAAGAGGGTGTTCTTGGAGTGATAGGGCTTAGGAAGCTGACTAATGTCAGCTCTGCCCCCAGGAATGCTCCTTTTGGCACCAGCGCAATCCCCTGCACTGGAAGAACGTGGTGCCCGAGACTTGTGCTGCTGTGGTGCTCCCTCGTGCTACATCGGCGTTAGCGCCAGTTTAGCCAGCGCAGGTGGCACCACTGCCTGTGCAGGGGTCATGCTGGCTCCTAAGGGCATTCACCTCCCCCCCCCCCGTGGATTGGTCTGTAAGTTGTCATTTAAATGTCCCCAGTTAATGTGGTGTTATGTATATGATAATAATACATCACTGAAGAGTTCAGTGTTTAAGTATTATAAAGTATAATTCAATAACCAAATATGCTGTGATTTCTATTGTGACTCTACAAGACTGTTTTTCTCCAAATCACACACTTTGTTTTGCTTATGAAAAAATTTGTATTCGTTTTCACCTTCTGTTTTTCCTACCTCTCTCAGATGGCAGAAACTAAGATACATGTGCTAAGGTAGCATACGGTGCAGCAGGTGGCAGCTCTCTCTCTCTTTCTCTCATATCAGCTATATTCGCAGTTTTGCTTGTGGAAACTAACCGTGCAATCCTAAAAAGAATGATTCCATTTTAAGCCCATTGACTTCAGTGGGTTTTGATGGATGTAACTGTGCTTAATATTGCACTTTAAGGCATTTTACATTTCATAAATGTCTTCAATAGTACAATTTCATTTGCTAAATACATTTGAAATGATACATTTTACGTTGTTAAGGTAGTTGATAAGAAAGTAAGTATTGCCTATATTTCGATTTCCCCTGTGTCCTGTCCTGACCTGTTTCAAATTTTGGGGGAATTTTTTCATCAGTATCCCTGCACCATCTCACACAAACAGCTCTTGGTACAGGCTCTTCTGTTTTTGCCTTGCTAGTATAAATGTGAAGAGCCAGCATGATGCAGTGGTTAAGGTGTCAGACTAGGATTTGGGAAAGCCAAGTTTGAATCCCCACTCGTGCTGTGGAAGCTTGCTGGGTGACCTTGAGCCAGTCATACACGCTCAGCCCTGACCCTGGCTAGTATTTGGGTGGGAGACCTCCAATGAATATCAGGGTGACACAGAGGTAGGCAGTGGCAAACCACCTCTGATATCACTTGCCTTGAAAACCCTGTGGGATCGCCATAAATCAGGTGTGACTTGATGACAAAAAAAAGTATAAATGTGACCACTGTATCTGAATCAGTGGTGGTCGACCTCTGTTTGTGGCAAGTTAGTAAGACAGAAAGAGATCTCAACTTTGAAGTAAACTCAAGGAGATCTTAAATTGCAAATTCTAGGTGATACATCCAGTGCTTTAGGAAATAGCACAGCTGGCATCTCGAACAATTCCCTATCTAAAGAAGCATTTCAATTGCTATTGTATATCAAGCCTAGGCTATTTATATTGTTTCCATTTCCAGCCTAACATCCTCGAGTATTGGAAGGGGGAGGGAGAATTCCACACAGTGGGGTGTACTGTGCGATAACATTTTATTTGAGAGCGCAGGGAAGAAAGGAGGACAAAACAGGGAAGGTGATTTTACCTGGTACTTGAGCATGTGGGACAAAGGTATACTCAGATGTAATGGGGCTGATCTGTAAGCTCTGGTATTAAGCAGGAACAATGCAAAGAAGGTGCTTTTCTGTGCTACAGATGACCCTGATGACTCATGCTGTTCAATGTTATTAAACACTGCAAAGACTGAAGAGGGTTTTTTTGTCGTGACATTCAGAAAACAAGACTCTGTCTGATGCAGGGCTGACCTTGATGCAGCCATCCCTGAAAGACTGGCAAATTCATATGCAGATATTTGCTCTCCTCTGCGTTGCCATGAACCACTGACAGGGCTAGCTAATGCCAGCTCAAGCGCAGATGTGTATTGTTCAGGCTGCCCTCCATGGCAGTGCCTGATTGTGGGCATTGCTATTCCAGCATGCCCAATAAATTCCCTGGGGGACCTGGGCAGCAATTGCATTCCTGAAGGTGACTGCTTAATTGAAATGCTGAGGTGTGCTGGCACTCTTGGGCACACTGTGTGGGCACATTAAGGATTAATGCAAACCTCAGGTGTAATTGCTCTAAGGTCCCTCTTGTGAGATCATTGTGATTGACTTGACCTCACCTTCTTCTGATCTCTGTCATTGTACCCTGCTCAAACTGCCAAAAGACTTGAAATGCCTTAGCACAACAACACGGAAGGAAAGGGCAGGTGCTGCGAGGGCTGTAGAGCTTGTCAGCGGCTATCCTGGGTTAAGAACCTTGGAAATCACTTCAGCTAATAATTGATTTTGGTGTTCATGTGGGGAAACAAAAGGGTGAAGTGAGCTGAAAGGAAGGTACAGAGTCCTTGACTAACTCTTCTTTTATCCTAGAAGTGATCACTTATCCCAAGTGAACATGCAAAGAACAACAGTGTTGATCTCCAGATGAATGGGACACACAATTCCTAGACAAATGTCCTCTGAAGGATTCCAAGGGAATGTGGCTGAAACAACCCATGTCCATATAGTTGGAAGCTGTCTAAGAGTAACAAAACCTGGGATAACGACTTAGGAATAATGGGCCTTTATGAAGGTGAGAGAAATGGGGAAACCCTTTACTGTGTTTCTCTCCCACATTGACTGAGTGTCATCGTCAAAAGCGTCCCTTCACCCCCTTTGCACAGGCTACTAGCATTGTGCAGTACCCATTATCTGAACCAATTATTAGTCATGACAAGACTTGGTGTTCAGACGTTACCTAAGCTGAGAACTCACTAGTGTATTAAGCAAGTCATTATTCTCTGAGCCTCACTTCAAGATGAGGACACATTAAAGGATAATGGATTTTGCTTTAAAAATATACTGATGGAGACAGAAGGAGTAAGGCAGAGGAGTTCTCTAGTACCCTGTTAGCCCCCCCCCCCAGCTACAAGTCTAGTGGGTGTAATTACATTCCTGTTATAGATAGGGTTGCCAACCTCCAGGTACTAGCTGGAGATCTCCTGCTATTACAACTGATCTCCAGCGATAGAGATAAGTTCACTTGGAGAAAACGGCAGCTTTAACAATTGGACTCTATGGCATTAAAGTCCCTCCCCTACCCAAACCCTGCCCTCCTCAGGCTTCACCCCAAAAACCTCCTGCTGGTGGCAAAGAGGGATCTGGCTACCCTAGTTATAGAGCTGGGTGGGTCAAAATAGTTCCCGTGACTTCATGAAACGTTTCTTATTTCTGTTCTTAAACCCGGAAAAAGAAGGAGTTGGCAGAGATGCAGTGAGAGGGGCATGAGGTCTAGCATTCTGGCATTTCCACTGCAAATGCATAAGGTCCACACCCTGTGATGTGGCTGGGGTGATCAAAGAACTGAGCAGCTGTTGTGGCTCCATACCTGGTAAGGCCCTTCTGCATTCTTAAACCTGACATTGGTGACTCTGCCCCAGCTAGTCACTGCCTTTTCTTTTACCTGCTTAAGTATAGCAGTGGCTGCAGCAACACCTCAGCTGAAGTGCACTTCAGGAGTTGGAGCAAGGGATAAGCAACTGGAGAAGGACTCTTAGCTTCACACAACAAAGTGTTGTTTGAATGAAGCTTTCCTTCATGGAGCAGTTGAAATGAGCGGGAACTGAGGAGGGTACTTCTAAGCATTTTAGTAGAAATTACTGACAAAGGTGTTCAAAATAACCCTTTGGTGTAATCAGTGAACAATTACTTTATGCATCTTGTGAGCAATTGAGATCCAACATGGTTTACAATTGGTATTTTTAAGTAGTCGAGGGTAGCCGATAATTGAAGTTCAAAGTGTTCTTTGATGTGGAGAAGGGACGATGTATAAAATTCACAACAGCTAAAGTGCAATCGAGATACCAAGGCTTAAAGGGTGTTTGATAGAAAATGGACAGAGTGTAATTGGTTAAAAGGGCCTGAGTGTGGTGATTGCTCAAAGGTGAAAGTGTTAGAGCCAGGAAATAAGTTTTTGAAAGAAAAATATTAGAAGGCTTTTGCTAGAGTAAAGTATTCATCAGGCATTGTATTTTTGTGAAGGGAAAAATACTGAAGGGAAGAGTAGCCCGATCTGTTGAGAAGAGAAATTTTTGAAAGGACAGTACAGTGCCTAACCAAAATGGAAATAAGATTTTTAAACAATACAGAGATAAAAGAGTAAACATGGAAAGCTTGAAAGTCATTCTAGACCTTAGGAAAGCAATACCTATCAGAATATAAACTTGTTTAAGAGGGGATATTTTGAAAGAACATCTGTCAACAAATAAGAGAAGATTGTGCCAGCAATACAGAAAACTGGAATACTGAAAAGAAAATGCAGACATACTATCTTAATTTAGACATCATAAGAAATTATATTTAACAAAAAATTGAGGGTGGGAGTTTCCTGCCAATTCCATATATACAAGATGAAGATAAGCAGCTTCAATTAAAAGCAATATAGTTATGATTATTTGAAGCAATAAGAAAGTTAAACATGAATAATAAACACATATTATAAGACATTTTGGAAAGTGCTTGTGACATAATGTAGTGATGTAACAATAAATGACTGCTTAGTAGGAACATCCCAAAATCCTGGAGGGAAGCCAAAATAGTAGTGATTATTTTAACCGAATAAGGATCTGTTGTTTCTTTCCTTGTTAAGGTATGTTATCACTGTTGCTACTGATTACAAAATATTTGTTGTAATCGTACTGATTTTAACAATGATTATACAAAGTACTTCCTAAATATATAGAAATTAACCAGACAGGATCTTTTTATCTAATTGAAAATTTAATGACAGTATTAGTAAAATAAAAGATTTTATGATTCATGCAAAATATGAAAACATAGACCTACAAATAATATTCCTAGATATTGAAAAGGCACTTGACAATATAGAATTCTCTCTCTCTTTCTCTCTGTCTCTCATACACATACTTTTATCTGATCCTTCCAACACCCACTTTTATCATATCCTTTGTTTTAAATTTGTCACACATATAAAAAAAATAGATAAAAACTATATATTCCTAGTCTAAAGCAAGACTGATGGTAATCTTTTCAGTTGTCATAAGGGGCTAGATAAAGCTTTCCTCTGTCAGCATGATTATTTTGTTTTATGCCTAGTGCTTTAAACCAAGTAAAGAATGATGAAAATATAAAGAGATTTAAGATTATGGATAAAATATGGAAGCAAAGCCTGTATGTGGATGATATACTATTACAGGCTTATTGAAATAAATTTATAAGGATAAGTATACAAGGCAACACTACAACAAAAGATCTGAATAGAGAATATTTTGGACACTATTGGAAGAGCAATACTCTAAGCTACTGGTGTAATGCTGAACTGAGTTTTAAAAGGAGGAAAGTTTTATCAATAAAGTCTCAAATCTGGGAAACTCAATACCTGCTTGTTGGAAATGTATGAAACAGGTATATTTGGCCATATATAGTGTATACAACTAGTGGAAATGATTTCTGCGCTGAGACACATGTACATCTTGGTCCCTTGCTAGTTTTCCTTAGCCATATTAAACATTTAAAGGCAAAACACAGAGGTGAGTATGATGTGATTACTGCTGCCAGAAGCTCCCATGAAAAAGACCGGAGGAGAAACCAAATTCCTGGTAGTGTTAAATGAGAGCATAAACTACTTGACTATGCTATTAGTGGCCAAACTGACTAAGTACTTAAGAGTGAAAGACACAATGGATTATTTGGGTTTTCAGCCATTACATATTATTATTCATAGGTAAAGTACTGGTTCAACTAACATTCTGTAAAGCTTCTGCTAAGAGCACATTGTGCTGCAGCCCTTCATAGCATTGCAGGTACTCCTACTTCACAGTTAGTCAATAAATAAAAAATAATTGTTATTTACGTACTGCCTCATAGTCATAAGTGTCTTAAAGCAGTGCATAAAAATAAAATTACATGGTCACTGTATAAACAATAAAAACAAATAAAACAAACTTTCTTCTCCCCTTGCTAACTGCAGGGTTTATGCCAACAATCTACACAAAAGCTCAGAAAATTGAAAATACTTGATTAAAATCTGGCTATGTTTTTATACTCTTGGTTACTGATAAGAGTATAGGCCATAGTTGGGGTGGGTACTAGTAGTCATTTCGACAGATGGATTCAAGAATTCCTTGATCCAATTATGTAATAATTTTGCAGTCAGTTCCTTGCACTTTTGGAAGCAGGTGGGGAAAATCAGTCCTTTAGTGTAAAGTTATTTCTTCTTTTTCAAGAAAAGCAAGCAAATATTACTGCATTTTTACTGCTTCTGTTAGCCGTGCTGCTCAGTGGCCTGGTTCTCTTTGGGCAGCATTGCTTGTTGATTATGTAAATACCTGTATTTATACTCAAGAGTATTAATTTAACTTACTTTAATGTGAGCTGCTTGAGCACACTCGAAGGCAAGATGTTATAAATCTTTTCAGAACATACTTGCACTTGAAGCTCTGATTCGTGATCCGTGGAACCTTTCCATCTGACCCACACTTGGCTGGGACCTTTCAAAACTAGGAATCTGGGATTCCACAAGGTGCACCCAAGCCTTAGTCATATGGGAATTGTGGCTGCAAAGTGTCCCAAGCTAAGAAGTATGGATTGTATATTATAGATGGCTTTGTACAGGGGTTATAAACAGGTTACTGGATACAGGCCTGGTACCCACAGACTGGATATAGGAGCATTGTAAAGCCCATCTTACTTTGTATTAAGCTGTGCAACACCTAGTGCACTTATGGACAATTCCATCTCTTAGAAATGTGATATTTGCTTCAGTCTGTACATGGGCCTTTTCTGTAGACACCCCTATTGTATGGTCCTCTTTTCCTCCGGCGGAAGGCTTTTGCGTTTAGATCCGGAAGTGCTGCCTCTCAAAGGGCCTTTACCTCTTAGTTTGAGTGGTAAAGCAGCCCTTTCCCACTCAAACTAAGAGGTAAAGGCCCCTCGTGAGGCGGAACTTCCAGTTCTAAACCGGAAGTGCCGTGCATGGTATGCATGCGCGCATGCACTTTTGCCCGCCAACCCTCAGGTGGTTGGTGGTCAGAGGGGGCAATTGCCGGGGGTTTGCCGCCACCAACTGGCACCTGGCAACCCTACCTTCCCTGTTGGTCTTTAGGAAGTGCTGTAAGGTAATGTTCTTTAGAAGTACCCTCGATGGAGTTAAATATTCTGCATTGGAGTCTGGGCTGGTGGGCCTGTTGGGCATATTTTGTTGTGTTGTAAATGGTTTTATGTATCTGTATGGTTTAATGTTTATTATTCATATGCTTGCTTGAGATGTGTGTTCTGTAAGCCCCCTTGAGCCCCTTGTGAGGGAGAAAGGTGGGGTGTAAATCGTTGAGTCAGCCACTCTTATCTGTAGGATTGCCAGGTCCTTCTTTGCTACCGGTGGGAGGTTTTTGGGATGGATCCTGAGGAGGGCGAAGTTTGGGAGGGGAGGGACTTCAATGCTATAGAGTCCAATTGCCAAAGTGGCCATTTTCTCAGGTGAACTGATCTCTATCAGCTGGAGATCAGTTGTAATAGCAGATCTCCAGCTAGTACCTGAAGTTTGGCAACCCTACTTATCTGGCCCTATAGTGTGAAAATGCTGGACCACCCTGAGCTTGAAACAAAGCTTGGCCATAGGCAAGTAGTAATGGAAGAAATTCTGTAGAATTCTGATCTCAGCAAAACCCACTAGTTTCCACAAACTGGTAACCAGCAAAGGCTTCCCATCCTGCTAGAAGAGAAATTGTTGGTTGTTGCCAGGTATGACTGATTGCAACTTTCAGCACAACCAGTTTTCCAAGAATACACATAATGAGAACTAGTAAGAAAAATTGGACAAGCAAGAAAGGACCTTGCCTTTTTATTTTATATTTATGAATTATTAAGCAGCCCTGGATAGAGATTAAATTCCCTTTGTTCAATATTTATTACTGTTTCATTTCCTTGAAAGTGGGACTATTACGGAGGTCGACATATCCTGCATTTGCATGATACTCAATTCAAACATCACCCTATCCTTGCCATTTTGTAAATACATTGTAATGTAATGATACACTAGAGACTAGTGTCTTTCATACCCTCCCATCTTTACATTTGTTTTTAATCATAGGAGAACGCTCTGACTAGAAAATGTGAAATATGGAAATTGGCCATTTGTCCAGTTATTACATTGCCAGTTCTCAGTTCTCTGAATGGATGGATAACAGTAGCCACATTTCTCTGGCAGTAGAAACCATAATGTTGCTCTATCAATACATTTTTATTCCATCCTTTCCTCCAAATGAGCTCAGAGCAACATAAGTAGTGCTTCCCTCCTCCTCTTGATCATCATAATAATCCTGTGAGAAAGATTAGGCTTAGAGAGTGTGACTATCCAATAAGTTCCATGGCAAAGAGGAGATTTGGACTTGGGTCTCCCCAGTCCTAATTCATCACTCTAACCGCTATACGACAGGTTGTGGGATGGTCAAGGTTTCCTGAAGTAGGAAGCTTTAAGTAATGCTCTGAGACAGGAGAGAAAATGCAGGGGGAAGTAAGTGCATAAGCACAAACTGTATTTGCACCCAAACTGAGGCTTGTCAGGATGTCTTAATGCTAGGCAAGGATCCCAGCAAACCAGTAGCTATGATTTGGTACCCGGAACAGGTGCAGCTGTTACCCTTTCTAGACCATCTCCATTTTTAGATGGGAGAGTTAGCTTTTGGAGACTAGGCTAGTGAGAGGGAGGGGTATGAGATCTTTATACCCATTTTTATGAGGATGAGCACACCAGTGGAAATACCCTTAATAAGGAAGCATTGTTATAATTTTAAGGGATTTTATTGAAAATAGTTTGAAGCGCACACACCTACAGTAATAAAATCACACACCCGATACACGCAAGAGCACAAGGATATGAGGGGTTGAGGGCGATATTTACCTGTCCAGATGAATGGTGATGTCCCAATGATGGCAGTGTTGAGCAGCAGAGAAATGACCAGCGTCCCTCGAAATGAAAGAGCCTTATGGGCATAATGCGCAGGTGTTTCAGATCCAAGTAAAACATGCACACGTTTGAATGGTGAAAAGGCCACTACTTATACCTGAAAATAAGTCCTGGGGCTGTGTGCTAACTGGCAACACAATGGGTTTTGCCATGGACAAAAAGTTTAATTACTCCTTGAGTAGTTGAGATATTAAAGTATGAAAGAATATGAGGTAATGGCAACAGAGAAGAATACCTTAGTTTACCTGATTAAATACTGGCAATGATTGTAGTATAGAGTTTTAGATATGTTAAGTTGTTTGGAAGATTTTCCCAGGAAGGGAGGAGTGGACAGGAGATGTCTTGGTTTAATCTACTCTGCTGAAGGATGAGTCTAGGCTGCTGTGCCAGAAGGTAGCAGCTGCACTTGCCTCTGGTTAGGTGCAAACTGTTCTCTCATCAGTAGCTATAAGTAAAACAAGCAAGGATATACCAAGGGACGACTTTACCCACTGGAGTAGGGTAAGCGCTGTGGCTGAATGTCAGAGGACATCATGCTTCACGTGGCAGAAGGCCCCAGGTTCAGTTTTGGCATCTCTAGTTCAAGGTAGCAGGCCTGGGAGAGACTCATCTGGGCCTGAGCCCCTAGAGAGCCCCTGCTGGTTAGATTAGATAGTAGTGAGCTAGAGAGATGGATGGTTTGACTGAGTGTAAAGCAATGTCTGATGTACACAGGCACTCTTTCTTTCACCGGGCAACTATACTGGGAACAACGCTAACATAACCTGGAGCAAAGGCTTCAGAAAGTATTTGTGTGCAAAGCCCCAAAGGCAGAAAGTCTTTGTAAAATGGGGGGCGGGGGTGCAGTCTGCTGAACTGCCGATTTTGGCATGCTACTACAGGAGGCTTGTACAATGAGGAGTGGTACCTGCTTGGCTGTAGTGGCCAGCTATTGCTGGGAGTTTGTGAAGCGCTGGTGGGACCGGCAAGGCTCTGCTCCTTTCGGCTTAGAAGGTCTGTTTTTGCTGAAAGTAATATAATATTCATGGGAGTCTTGAGGCAAAATCTCTGTGCATCATAATGAAAACATGCCAGTTAGTGTCAATTTGCGCCTGCCAATAAAACACAAAGAGAAAAGCATCTGTTCAGCTGAAGAAAGAACTAATGATAAACAAAATTGTTATCCTTGCCTTGAATAATTGAACAAGCACACCATTCAATATTTCATTTTGATAATATTTGGTTAGCATGAGCCCCAGCCTTCTTTCAAATGCAGGATAATCTGCATGGCAGCGGGGAAAAAGCCCTTCTAAAAGAAGATAATTTTGCAGCAGCCTACCATGGATTTTTATTAATCAGTTGTTAGCTAAAATTGGTTAATGAGCTGAGCTCAATTAAGAAGCACAGACACTGAAACTTGATGTGGCTAAATAATTATAGCTTTTGTCTACTAAGCCTGTAACCCCAGGTGACCCAATTATTATGAGAATTCATGCGCTCTATTCCGATTTTTATAATTTGGCTCAGAAAACTCTTTAGTAAAATTCTCAGAGTGGGTGGTTATTTTTAAAATAACAGCATATAGAGAGACATGGATTTCTTCTTTGTGAGATAATTGCTTGGAGAGCATACACCCCCTATCTTTCTCTCACATATACTTGGCATCATCTATTTGAAAAAAATAAGAGAGAAGTCATATTTACCCCACCCAGAAAAAAAAATAAAAATAGGAAATGTTGGGAAAAATGACATTGTTTGCAATACTTACTTGACCAAGCCTAAACACATTTTACTGCTTCCACAGTATAAAACACATAATGTATAACCTAATTAGCATATAAAATGGCCCAATTTGGCATATTTAAAAAGTATAAATACTTTTGTTTTCTACAAGCAAAATTGCAAATATATCCAATACTAGAAAGAGAGAGAAAGGAGAGAATGCATTCCCTGCTAACTGCTATACTCTTACGTTACCTGAGCACATGTATCTTACTTTTTGCCATCTGAGAGGCAGGAAAAATTAAAGGAAAAACAGAGAACAAATGTTGCTGTAAAGAAAAGCGTTATTTGCCCAGAAACAGCCTCATACAGTCACAATAGATGTGGTGAGTGAGTGAAATCTGGCCTAAAAATAATTTCACTCATTCCAAAGAAAGGTGGGGGAGAGATCTTGAGTCCCCCCCTCCATGTTCTATAAAATTTCCAGTATTCTCACTGGGAAAGAACTGGGGAAAAGTTCTGAGGGGAAAAACAGAAATCCCACAAATATTTTTCCTCCCAATTTCCCCCCCAGGCCATTGCAGGAAGAATATAATCATTGGGTGAATTAATGTAGAGGATTATATAAAGTTCCTCCCCTCCCCAAACCTCACCCTCCTCAGGCTCAAACTCCCCCCCCCCCAAATCTCCAGGTATTTCCAAACCCAGAGCTGGCAACCCTAGACCTCATGTCAGGTAAAATTCAGTGCCTGTTATTTCAGAGTGGAAAGGCTGATAAAGTTAGAACATAAGAACATAAGAAAAGCCATGCTGGATCCGACCAAGGCCCATCAAGTCCAGCAGTCTGTTCACACAGTGGCCAGCCAGGTGCCTCTAGGAAGCCCACAAACAAGGCAACTGCAGCAGCATCCTGCCTGTGTTCCACCGCACCTAATAAAATAGGCATGCTCCTCTGCTATTGGAGAAAATAGGTATGCATCATGACTAGTATTCATTTTGACTTGTAGCCATGGATAGCCCTCTCCTCCACGAACATGTCCACTTCCCTCTTAAAGCCTTCCAAGTAGGGAAAAACTTCCGGTGCTGAGCTGGGCTGAGTGCTGCGTCTTCCCAGGGGCTCCTGGGGAGTATCCAAGTTTGCGTGTGATTTGGGGTGTTTTATTGCACCCCAACCCAGCCCTTGCAAGTGGGCTGAGAGGCAGGAATTCCCTGCAGCCATATATGCGGTTTGACCTCCTGAATACTCTGAGGTAGCTTTAATAAGCCCCCCGGAGTTTCAGACGTTTGGTCCCGTGGGCACGAAGGGATTGAAATCGCCAGCGCGCAACTTCGGCTTTAGACTCTACCCTCCAGCACCCTATAAACATCATAAGGACTACATTAAGATTAAAGCCTCACCTCCGGGCGCCCAAGTGAGTAGATAAGAATCCTTCGTCTTTCACTGGCGTCATCGAATAACAGGGGGTTGAAGAAAATATTCCTGGTAACCGTTTTTCTCCCTTAATTGAACTGGATGATTTTGTTGTATGAGATCCATCAGATTAAGCAGCAGGAGCCTTATCAAACTGATCAACTTAAATTAAAACAACGAGCGTGAATGATTGATGTAAGATCTGCCAATCCGACGCGTTCTTAAAGGAAGGGGAGGGAGGAACTTTTGAGAAGTTACATGAGGGAAAAAAAGGTCCTCCAGCCACGTGTACAACAAAGAGGATCCTTTGACCGGAAGACTCTGTGCTTTACCTCTCCACTGCTCTACAAATCAACAGGAAGAAGGTCGTAAGACCGGAAATTCGTCTTACTCGTGTTACACCAAAACCACTCCTGAAGGTAATAACCATAGAGAAGAGACGATAGAAGGTCTACGATTAGGTAATCCCTGGAATACTTCCTGGCTCAGCCGATCTAGAGCGTCTGGTAAAACTCGTTGGTATTTTTAACTTTAAAAAGTTTTTTTAAGTTTAAATACTTATTTTTTCAACCCGAAAAAGATATTAAGTTGGACAATAAAGTATTTTCTATTAACTACATGCTGGACTCCTGCTAGATGACCATCAAATTTTTAATAAAGTTACATACTCTGGAGCCTCTCCCTGATCTGGCTAAATACATAGCCCTGCTCTTATGAAATCAAAGGGAATTCTACTGAATTCAATCATGGAAAAAAAAGTACAGGACATGTTTGCTAAATATTCTGAGGCGACAATTAAACAATTAAAACAGATTTCTACACAGATGGCTCAATTGATTTCAGTGATGATGACTCTTGACCAATCATCACTGGTATGTAATCAGAAGTTGAATCTGGTTACAGAAGACATAAAAGTCTTGAAAATTCAAATGATGACTACAAATATGGACTTACAAGCAATGGATTCTTCTGCCCAAAAAGTCACGGAAGAATATCAGGATATAAAGAAGAAGACAGAAGTTCAAGAAAGTAACCAGCCGGCGACAAAGAGACCAGACATACAAGAAATGGACTTTTCATTTAAAAACGACATGGAAGGACGTGTGGATACAAGGAAGAAGAGAGCAGATCAAGGAACACAGATTGAAGCCACGATGGGGATTAAGCCCAGAAAGAATTATTTTTGGATATGCACCTTGCCTGAGGAAATGAGAGAAAACAAAGAAATCTTGTTCCCATACCTGACTGACTTATTTCAGTTACAGAAGGAAGTATTAGACCATGGTTAAAGGATTGACTTAAATATGATTGCTGGATTGGAAGGCTTTGACAGTGTGGACGGGTGGCATGGCTATTTTAAATTTATGTTAAATGGAAAGGGACAAAGGTTTCAGAATAAAGGGATTAAATCATTTTAACGCTAGAACTGGTGGAGTTGGAGAAACTGGGGAAAAGGGGAGTATTGAAGGAATCATTGTGATAATGTACAAGATCTGGGAATAATGGAAGGCTACTTTTTATTTTGATCCAGAATGTAAAACTTTATAAAATATGAAACTTTAGAATGAAATTAATGCTAGGATCAGTATATGTTAACGAAGGCTAATAATACTTTATTAAGAGGTAGATGGAGGTGATGGGGAAGTTGTCATATTTTTTATGTTTAATGGTAATTAAGACAACAATCAATATAATTGCGATTGTGATATTATTTTTACGCTGTTGTCAAAATTATGGAGAATTTATAGCTTTAAAAAATCAATAAAAATTTATAAAAAAAAAAAAAGCCTTCCAAGTAGGCAGCCATCACCACCCGCTGGGGCAGGGAGTTCCACAATTTAACTATGCACTGTGTGAAGTTACCTGAGATCTCAGGCAGCCATTGCACCTCAGAGGAGATGGGTCCAAGTTAGAAGGACTGTTGGTGGGTTTGGATACATATACTAAAAATAATCAAAAAAAGAATTCCAAATTTTGAAAAAATTAGTTGCATTCTATACATTCCAACCGTTATATA
The DNA here is from genome assembly GCF_029931775.1 of Euleptes europaea. Classification (NCBI taxonomy): domain Eukaryota; kingdom Metazoa; phylum Chordata; class Lepidosauria; order Squamata; family Sphaerodactylidae; genus Euleptes; species Euleptes europaea. The sequence continues at coordinate 45,658,941 of NC_079316.1, forward strand.
TTATGAATATCTGCTTAATTGCATAATATGATTCTGTTAGCTATAGAGCAGAGGCGGGCACTGTGCTACCTTTTTTGATCATAAAGGCTAGAAACATGTAAAACCTAGAGTGCTCACAATTCTGAATCCTGTGCCTAATCCCAGATTCTGTTACAGAACACAGTTTGAGCAATAATAGACATACAAAGGAAGTGTGTGGGCCTAGTACTGAGGTCCCCACTCCATCTACAGAGAGGAATGTTAGATCTAACACATTATGTGTGAACATTGTCTACCATTTATCAGTGAACCACACAAGCTTTAAAGTTGCACAACCAGTGACTAGAGTGTCATACTAGTATCTGGGAGCCCCAGATTCAAATCCCCACTCTGCCACTGAAGCTTGCTGGATGACTGTGGGCCAATCACTGGCTGTCACAGGGTGGTTGTTGTGAGAATGGAATGGGGAGAAAAGTACAGGTTGAGTATCCCTTATCTGGAATGCTTGGGACCGGACGTGTTCCATATTTTGGATCATTCTGTATTTTGGAATATTTGCATATACATAATGAGATACCTTGGGGATGGGACCCAAGTCTAAACATGAGATACATTTATGTTTTATATACACTTTAAGCACATAGCCTGAATGTAATTTTAAACAATATTTTTTAAATAATTGTGCGTACATTGAACCATCAGAAAGGGGCTTGGCGCACTGCTGATGGCCTGTGAGTAATGCCTGCATGTTGACTCAAAATGTCCATATTTTGGATTTTTCCGTATTTTGGATGTCCGGATAATACAAAAACTTGTATTGTAGTCTGCTTTGGGTCCCCTTTTGGGGAAACAGTGGGGTATAAATATCTAAATAAATAATCCTGAAGAAGAGAGCTGTGAAGCTTGCAAGCGTGCTTACTTTTTCCAGCTGAAGTGGGTTAACAAATGCCTTTTCTGTCCCTCCTCTGAACCATCCCTGGAAGAGGAAGAAGAACAAAGTGGAACAACTTGGTGTTCTGCCAGCACGAATCCTTGCTAAGTTCTACTGTGCCAGCCCCTTGCTGAGAACCAAAATAATTTTTTTTCGGTGAGCAGAAGTGTCATCCTTAATATGTATGCGCCTTTTGAAGACAGGTGGAGAGCTAAAAAAAGTGTGAAGGGAGGGGATGGGGAACAGTTTCAGATAATGACAGTAATTTGTTTATCTTCTTTGACAATCATACCCCTAATAAGCAGGTGGCTTCTTTTCAAAAATTTTGGTGGGAGAAAAAAAAAAGAGTATTAAATTTATTTTGCTTTCTTCTGATTGTAAAGCTGGATGCCAAATGGATGAGCAGCTCCGGTTTCTGTTGTCTGTTAGCTACTTCTGTGCAGATAGTGTTTAATATCTGAGTAGCATCCAGGTGTTATTTCTGGCACATGAAGCTAACAGCCTAAAGTATAGCGCTAAAATCTTACTTTTTTTTCCTGCCTGCTCTTCCTCCAAGGAGCGCTCAGGTGGCTTCCCCGTTCCCCACCCCATCCTCAGAACAGCACCGTTAGGCAAGTTATGGGGAGAGAAGTAATTGGCTTAGTGTCACCCAGTGGCCTTTATAATTGAGTGGACATTTGAACACACATCTCTCCAGTCCAACACCCTAACCACCTGGCTGTGTTGTACAGTATGGTTTGCCAGTGTGTGTGTAAAGTGCCGTCAAGTTGCAGCCGAGTGCCGTCAAGGCAACCCCTTATGGGGTTTTCAAGGCAAGAGACTAACAGAGGTGGTTTGCCAGTGCCAACCCTGGACTTCCTTGGTGGTCTCCCATCCAAATACTAACCAGGGCTGACCCTGCTTACCTTCTGAGATCTGAGGAGATCAGGCTAGCCTGGGCCATCCAGGTCAGGGCTGGTTTGCCAGTATACAAAGTACCTGATATGTATCTTTCAAATTCCTTCAGGTGTGGAGAAGAATCCAGCCATGTTTGATTTCCCAAACGATTTCTTTGCAGATGTAGCAGATATTTAGTGACAAGAAACATGTGTCATATCAGAATCACTGGATACTTATGGCTTCCTCTGATAGACTGCTTTGCCTCATGTATTGTCCTATCTCTGGTCACTGTTTTTCTCCCTAAAACTTTTAAAGTCTTTGCTCCATATTTTCACAGAAGAATCTTTTCCATTATGCCTCTCTCTAGGTGGTTTTTTTTTGTTCCACTGTTTATTCCATCTTTCATGTAGTGATCAGAACAGAGTACTATATTCTGGTCAGTCTGTACCACTTGTCCTGTAAAATGGCTTGACAGTCTTCCGGTTACAACCGAGTAGGGTTTTCATCCCAATTTTTATACATGATAGCACCGTGTTGCGAAGAACATTTACTTGTTGTTCTCATTCTAAAAGCCTGTTGTTTTTTGAATGTTCATTCAGTTCAGTACTCTATAGAATATACATGCTGAGGCTTGCAATTAAATTATTCATAAATACTTCACAGTTTCCCAGGCTGAATGAAATCCACCACCGGATTCTACACTCAGCTAAGCTTTTTGGGATCATAAGCAGCAATTGTTCTTCGTTCTGCTGCCTGAGATCATTTCACTTGAGAGACTATGGGCCAAAGCGGATGCCTCAAACATGTAGAAACAATTCTCTTTAGTTTTTTTTCCCCTGATCACAAAGTAATGGGAGGATCAGGGAAGAATTAGACTTCAAAGGAAGTCAGCTTGCTATGTCTCCGTGTCCATATATGAATGTAGGTACATCTTTGTGTGTTGCTTTCAGGGGAGAAAAAGTTTTGAATACTTTTCTTTCTTTCCTTTTCTTTTATTTATTTATATATATATATATTTCAATATAGCACCAAACCCAACTGGCCTGAGCTTGGATGGATATAGGATCAGACTGTGGTTATTTCCATACCAGCTGTTTGGTCCAGATTAGGAAAAGGGGTTGTGCTGCATGTGTGCACCTTCTGGCTTTCCCACACCTTTTTGATGTCTTTTCCTGCTGTATGATTCTCTTTTGGAATGATTGCAGCAAACTCAGGGTAGCTGCTGCATGTGCAGGAAAAGCCAGCTCTTTCCTGGTCCTTCCCACATCAGCACCATTTGTTCTGTCACAGTCTCTAGTGGCAGCCATTCCTCCTTGCAGTACTGTGAGGGGCTTTTGAGGGTTTTTTAAATCAGCATTTGCTACACCATTGCATTGTTATAATGATCTTTCTAGTAGGCCCTCTAAATTCCCAGCTTTTTTTTTTAAAGTAAGTTTGTGGCCCCTTTTCTTGCAGATATATAAAGGGAAAGGTATATTTCCACAATAGAATGGGCGAGAGATTCATTGTTTAAAATGAATGTTAGGGATTCAGAAGACCTGTTAGATTGTTATAATGAGATGGCAATCTAGGAATTGTTGACACACACACCCCAAGATCCCAGGGACATAGGAGAGGGGCTGGCAGCCGAAGGGAGCTGGGACAGAGGAAATGCAGGAAAACCTTTTATTTGGAAGTCCCACTGCTGCTGTACTTATTTGGCAGCTGCTGGAGCAATGACAAAACCCAGGAAAACTGTTGCCGTATGGAAGATCCTTAAGTTACACACAGTTGCAGAGTTTTCTTTCCACTGATTTTTTTTTAACTTGCAAGTAGCATCTGAGGCTGCCAACAGAAATGGGGATGTGGCCAGGGAAGGATGAATGACTGCTTAATGTATTTGTTTCTGCATGCAGGGGACAAAATAAGGCCGAGAGCATCCTGTACATATTAAGAGGAGTCCATTCTTTTTTACTTCATACATACGTTTTGTATAAGCTTTGGCACTGAAACTTGGTGTCAGAATTTGGTCTCAGAATCACTCCTGTGAGAAAGTACCCTGTAAGTGTCTTGCATGCTGAGGCTGCAATCCTAAAGTCACTTTCCTGGGAGTCAGCCCCATTGAATAAAATAGTATTTATGAGTAGACCAGCATAGAATTGCTCCCTGATAAATGCTACATAAAATAAACGATGACTAGCTGATTCATTCTGCTGTTAGTTGATCTGGGATTGGCTTTCCCTTCTCTTTTACATTTCTGTAAAGAGCAGCTGTGTGTCGCCTGGTACACATGCCCCCTACATGTGTTGAGTCACTGCACTGGGAGGGAGTGTGGGCACTTGGCCCTGCCTCCTGCAACCACGCAGTTGCCTTGTCATCTGCAGAATGCAACAGTCCGGAAGAAGTGACAGTGTGCACGCCCCCTCCCTGGGATCAGCAGTGTCCTGAAAGCAGCGTGGTCACACTGCAGACTGGTCAGGCAATCCTGTGGAGGCAAAAGGCAGGGCCAGCCCGCTCATGCCTGCTTTCTCTCTCTCTCTCTGTGCAGTGACTCATTGAATGTGTGTGTGTGTGTAATCTGTACCAGCCTTGTGTGTGTAAGATGGGATAGGGTTGCCAACGCCAGGTTGGGAAATTCCTGGGTAGTTGCGGGGGAGCCTGGGGAGGGCTAGTTTGGGAGGGGAAGGACGTCAGTAGGGTATAATGCCATAAAGTCCCCCTTCCAAGCCAGCCTTTTTCTCCAGGGGAACTGATCTCTGTAGTCTGGGCATCAGTTCTATTTCGGGGAGGTCCCAGCTGGAAGTTGATAACCCTAGGGGGGAATTGGATCAGGACTGAAAAGCAGAAGTGGGGGGGTTTAACACTTCACCCACATACCATTTTCCCTGTGTAAATTTCCGCCTTCCCCAGAGGTTATTTGTCTTTGCAGGAAAAAAAAAACACATATGTTTTTCTTAACAGAGAACATGGTCGTGTCAGACTAGCATCTGGGAGACCCAGGTACAAATCCTCACTCTGCTATGGAACATTGTTGGGAGACCTTGGGCCAGTCACACACACTCAGCGTAACCTACCTCGTTGTGAGGATAAAATAGAGAAAGGGAATGATGTAAGCCATCCCTCGTTGGGGAGAAAAGCAGGGTATAAATAAAAGAAGTAAATATATACATAAACATGGGGAAAATAGTTCAGCTGTTGTGTTTCTAGGTCAGTTTGGAAGCCCCTGTAGCTTCTGTGTATAGCCTGCTGAAGAGCTCTGAGTTCCAGCCTCATCTTAATCTGATTCTCTGTGAAGCCGCAGCTGTGCAATCTGCCACTTAAGGGTATTTGCCTTGCTAAATGCAAGAGTGCAGGAAACCCTTTGACAGAGAATGTATTCTAGATCAGGGTGGCAAACTGGCAGCCAGTAGGCTGCATTGGGTCCCTTCCCTAGACATTTTCAGCCCTCCCCCCCCAGTTTCCTTGTTCCAGAACGGGACTGTTAGGCACACCAAGGTTTCTTAGCTGATAAGCACCCTTTTGTTTCCTGATGGTACCTACCTGGAAAGGAGAGGTAGAATGGCTTGCAGTTGCAATCGCTTAGATGAAGATTCAGCATTGCATTCTCTGGACCTGATTCATGTTGCTCTGGACAAAGCAGGATTTGCATATAATGATGTCTCTGCGTCTGTTTCTGGAAGGTCTGGAAGAAAGATTGCTCTGCTGGGATGTCTCAAATAACTTGGTTCAGTTTTTGCTTCTTCCTCCTTGAGTAATCTTGGACACACTGTCTAGTCATCCTCTGCTTTAGTTTCCTGTGCCTTGTCTTAAGGCCCGCAGGTATGTTCACGCAAGCACATGTAATGCTCAGAGTCAGCAACATAAAGCAATGCCTGTCATGTGTGAAATGGCCATCGCAGATCAAACATCACAAAGAATTTGTACCGCTTCACATAACCCCAAACACCACACACATTCAGTTGTGAATTAAGTGATGCATGATGGACTGCTTTACATCTATGTGTGAATATGAACTGATTCACTGTTGTTACTATTAGTTTTTTTTCTTTTTTACAACTGCTAAGCGAAAAAGCATGTCTATAATTCCCAAGGCAGTGGGCAGCACTTGTCTCATTTACATTAGAACTAAATTCCAGTTTGGAATCACTGAAACCCTAGAAGAGAAAGGAAGGGAGTTGCTGTGACTGAAAGCTCCAATCATTCATATGATCAGAAGCAGGGGACAGGCTTCCTTTGATTATTAGAGGTCTGCACTGGCTTAAACCACTCTCTTGAAATGCTTAGCTGCAGGGTCTAAAATGCCTCATTATCATCCTCACTGGAGCCCTGTTGATGCAAGGATAATTGCCTTTGTTCAAAAGAATAAAATCACCATGGAAGATTTGGACCGGTGCAAATTACTTACCTCTCCATCCCTTTGCAAACAGAGAACTCAGTGGAAGAGTTATAAATAAACCTGAGTGCTGACGTTGGCGTGGCTGAAGGACTTGCAGTTGGCATGTTTTCTTTTTCCCTTTCTGTTACGAGCCCTTGTCAATTTACAGGCCTCGTTCTGGCACTTGTGGTTGAGTACTAGTCTCTGGGGTCTTTCCAGGATAGGCCTTGGTGGGTCCAGGGTCCAGCTGAGACACTAGAGCCACTAGTGGCATGAGCCACTAGAGTAATTGAGCAAGACCCCCAGGGCTGGCTAGGAAGGAACAGGGAAGGAAGAAATGTTTGCTGTAGGGTAGTGGACTCAGTCTGGTCCCAGGGGGCAGATTATCACAGCCGTTCCTTATACTGCTTTCAAGCTGCTGGTGTCACACATAGATGAGGGCATATGTGTGCAGGCTGATAATGTATGAACAGTGCATATTGACTATTAGCATCCCACCGAGAGCCCTGGGCAAGATTAACTTGTGTAAAAGTCAATGTATGTAGAAGTCTGTCTGGTGAATCGAGAGTTGCATTTCTAGTTCAGTGCCGAGTGCTCAAAGCTACAGGTGGGCCAACACATGTCATTGCAGACAATAATCACATTTGGCCCTGGCGCCGCTCAGTGCATGCGGCATCTGCTCCCCCAAGGGCTGTCATGGAAATTAATCTTGAGTGCTACTTAAAAGGCTCCAACTTCATACTCATTTCCTCAGTGTAAGCCAACAGTGTGCCAGTTGTCAAACATGACAGACACACAGTTGGACATCCACTTTATACACACAAGGAATATTTCACAATCCCAGTATGTATACTAGTCATGATGCATACCTGTTCTCTACAGTCTTAGAGGGGCATACCTATTATATTAGGTGCTGTGGAACACAGGCAGGATAATGCTGCTGCATTCATCTTGTTTGTGGGCTTCCTAGAGGCATCTGATTGGTCACTGTGTGAACAGACTGCTTGGCTTGATGGGCCTTGGTCTGATCCAGGATAGCTTTTCTTATGTTCTTATGTATACAGTCACTAAAACAGTTGTGTGATCAACATGTAATAACCTAAATTTTGTTTTTCATGCAATTTCTGATATTAAAAAACACACCAAAACCCACTACCCTTGATTGAAATGTCCCCCCCCCATGTATGTGGGTGCAGAGGACTGTGCTCTGATCCCATCCAGTTATACCTATCTTGCAAAATGTAAAGATCATGCAATAAACATGGAAAGCCTCCCCAGCATGGCGAGAGGCCTCCGGCACAGCAGAAGCAATTAGGAAGCACCACTGCGGTGGAATGGATGCTCTCTTCTTTTGCCACCCGTGCAGTGGGAGGGATGGATTAGCTGTCAGCCCAGCAACTGAATTGCTGTCTTCCTCCCTTCCCCTCTGCATTGCAGGCATGACCAGCCAGCTCTTGTGCAATTTTTAAGTTGCTGTTAGGGAAAGGGAAAGGAGAGCCCACTTGGGGAGAAAGAGGGTCCTATTGTAGGCAGCTCATAAGCTGAGGCAAGTCAGAAAGGGGGAAAAAATCATTCTGGCCAGAGTTGTTTCTAGACTGAAGACAAAACTTCGCTTGAATAGTTTGGTTTGGTTGGGAACAGGTAATAGAGGCGCTACCCTTGAAGAAAATGGGCAAATCTGCAACAGGGTCTCTGAAGCCCTGGTCTTTGTTATTCTTGTTAATGAAAGAGCCACCCAGGTGACAAATCTTCTGTCATTGGCTTGGGGATGGAACAGGTGTGAAAAGGCCAATTGTCTGTAAAAGGCAAATGGCAAGTGCATGGAGACCCAGATTGGGGCTGTGTGGGGAATTCTCCCTGTGTTGTTGTTAGCATTTTTAAGGGCAAAGGACCTTTAGAAAAAAAAAGTCTCTCCCCCCCCTTTGAAAGGGATGATAATGGTTTATATGTGTTGGGGGAGGTTTTGATTAGTGAAACCATGCAAGGGTTAACACCCCTCCCACAGCCCTAATCCAGATTGAGGCCACTCACATTTACAATTTGCTCTTTTCCGGATAAATAGAGATCTGTGGTTTTCTTCATGTCTCCCTTGGCCCTGGCTGCTCTGATTGTCTCATCTTTTCATGTCACAGGGAATCTCGGCCCAGGCAGCTGGGGACCTTAAAGGCAACTGGGAAACCTCTGAGTATATGTTCAGAATCAACATGTACTAAATTGGACAGCAAAAAATATGGATTTATACTAATGGCTTTTGAATGAGACTGTGGTAGGGCAGATGGGTTGAGTGGTTTCAGAGCCTTCTTTTCATTGCTTGTAAAGAAGGAAAGGTGATGGAATCTTTTCCTCAGCTACACTATCAGTATTGAGTTTATCCATCACATGTCAATGTTCAGTATATATTTATTCCTCTTTTGTTGAAATCCCAGGATGCAAATCGTAAATGTTCACCTCAATTCTTCCAGATACCCTTCAACAGATTATTTCCACTGGTTAGAAATTCATAAATTCAGATGAGCCTTCTTATTGGCAAGATGTAATGCCCTGGACTCAGCCAAGTCACAAGGGTGATACAATAAAATTATTGCAGAGGAACGAAAATTTCCCCTTTTTAAAGTGTGAAGTGGCTGATGGATAGCCAGTGGCTGTTAAATCTAGGGAAAGGAAATTCCAGGATGCCTTCCTGGGAGCAGGCCCCATTGAAGACCATAGGGCTTACTTCTGAGTAGACCTTCTCTATTTCACTTGCAGGACAGGCTACAGTTTGTTGGTGGCTGAGCATTCTGGAAGGTTTTTGGATCGTACCTCTGTCGCAGGCGGTCCTGTGCCCGTGGATCTTCCATGGTTCTCAGAATGCATAGAAGATCCCATGCTATCATTCCAATGAATGGTGTGAAGGTGAATGGGAGACACAGTATACTATACAGTCTTCCAGGCCAGGTTTCAAAGCTCCCGCGATTCCCATTTCAAGGCAGGCGAAACAAAAATAAACATTCTGCAGAGGAAGTTAACAGGCACTGATTGCTGCCAGGTGCCGCTGCTTCATTATTTATTATTTATTATTTCTGAAAACATTGGCATCTCCAAGCAATGTAAAAACTAGTGAGCTATAAAAAAAAAATTCAATAGAAAAGCCGAAACCTACAACACTGAGGGGGGGGGGGGAATTAAACATTGGTATTATGTTGAGAGTCCTACAATGTAATAAACGACTTCCATCTTGCTTGGAAATTTTCCAGAGTTTGTCTGCCTTCGCAAACCCTTAAACAATAAGTCAGCTTCATCGTTTTGGCAACCTCCCATATCTTGTAAGGCCATTTATTAATTCCTTGTGTATTATTGTTCTTCCAATATAGAGTGGTTAAAACATTTGCTCCTATCAGTAAATTTACTGTCTGTTCCTGTTGTTCCTTAGAAACAGCGTCTTGAAGATAACCCAACAGTAGTATAATTGGGTCCCTTGGTAAATTAATTCCCATTATCCTATTTATAAAACAAGAGCTTTGTTCCAGAAATCAACAAGATTGCTGCATCTGCCAAAAGCTCCCTTTCCAGCAGTAAAGTTTAAATTCCTATGCTCTTTATTGATCCCCTTAAGGGCAGAGGTAGCAATGAAAGAGGACTTTGAAATGGGTCTTTTTAGAATGAGAATGCATACTCTGGTGTCCAGATTTTAGATCCCTCTTCCTCACATTCTTTCAGTGGCCATTTATGTAGGGTCAGTTTTGATGCTCGCTCAAAGCTGTTTTTTTAATGCGACCTTTAAAATGCTTATTCATGTCCCTACGCAAAAGGAGAAATCCCACCCCACCCCACTCTCCTGCTCCTTTGTTCCTTCCATTAGCAACCTCTGTTTGCATAGCTAAGGCTCGGCTGTGAATTCTGCATGCTTCTGTGAGGGGATTCTTCCTGGCGAGGGCGGAGCAAACACAAAAGGTCGCGTTAAAGGGGCTCTTAAGAAATGCGAAGTAGGTATGTGACGGCTTCGCAGTCACTCCCTAAATGACGGTTCAGCATGAAAAACTAAAAAAAAAGCTGCGGGGCACTTCAGCCTGGAATGCGCTGCTAATTTCCAAGCATAAATGGTGAAATCCTAAAAAACACTTTCCTGGGAGTAAGCTTCACTGAATAGACCTGAGTAGGATCCTGACTAGACATGTTTAGGACTGCTGTCTTGCTCATCCAGAGCCCTCTCCTCTTTTTTCCTTTATCAGCTATATTCAGTAAAGTTTCCTCATATTGTATCATGGTTCTCTTTTATCCTTTTCTCATATGCTAAGCTTCAGTATACCGCACCTGGAATTACAGGCAAAATGATGTTTTCTGACTAAACATTTGAGAAATTCTTCATGTCAATATTTGTTTTGATTGTGCTGTTTCCCGATCTTGTCACACCTTTCTTCAACCATGTAAAACGTTCGCGGCCTTGCTTCTAAGTTAAAGTCTAGTTCAAACAAATGTGCTGTCAAAGGTGATTTAGTTGGTCTTAAGACACCCTCAATATTGAGGAAATTGCAAAATTATTGGAAAATATACATTGCTAGTCCTTATTGGTACATAATGGACAGTCCAGAGGTATCTTAACATCTCATTTACATTTTCTTTCATTTTGCCCCACTTAGGCATTTCAGAATGGTCATAAAGAGGGAGGAAATTACATTCTGAAGCTCTGTAATGATGTGCATGTGGAGTGCTGGCCTTCATATAAATGAGTGTCCCGCTGCATACATGAGACAGCTTGTCTTTTAAAATAAGTGCTTGTGTCAAAGGGTCTTCAGGCTTGGTCTGTGGAGCTACTATCCTCTCCAGAGTTTCAAAGAGGAGCAGAGGTACACTTCTTTCCCGTGTACAGATCTTAAAAGCTCAAAGGGTCCAGAGTGCAGTGCTTAGCAAGGCAAATGAATACAATTGCGATAGTTTCCCTTTCCCATACTGTAACTTGTTTTGCCCCTGATAATGACACAATCTGTTTCCTCAGCTGAATTGCTGTCTGGATGGGGGCCAGCTTGCCCACCTACCACAATTTTATCGTACATCTTGGACACTTGTTTTAGGGCAGGGAAATTCCTGGAAATTTGGGGGTGAGGCCTGGAGAGGGGAGGTTTTGGGTAGGGGAAGACCTCAGCAGAGTATAATGCCATAGAGTTGACCCTCCAAAGCTGCTGTTTTCCCCAGAGGAACTGATCTCTGTCATCTGGAGATCAGCTGTAATTCTAGGAGATCTCCAGGCCCTACCTGGACATTCATAACTGACTTCAAGTTGCACATGCAAGAATGATTATAATGTCAGAGTTCACCTTTTTCAAAAGTCTGTTTCTCATTTTTAAAGAGAAGTCAAGCATATCAACTCTGAGTGTTCCTGGTATAGGATCTTCTTGGTATAGGCTTCTATTCCCAATTGCTCCTGAGCTACTGAGTGTTCCTGGTATAGGATCTTCAGGGCTCTCCACTATAGAAACTGCACTTTTCTGCTCTCTTGGCTCCCTCTGGCTCCTGTCCTCCATCCTCAGATAACTGAACTTGTAGCAGTTCATATTTTAATGAATTGCAAACAGAAAAAACAATGGTTTGGCTTCCCAGGCTGCTGGATCACAAACCTCCAATAAGGGTTATTTTCATAGTCATTTCAGCAGAAATCCAAAGTATTGAAAAAGACTGTCAGGAGGGACTTGAAGAAGTCTCTGCTGCCACTGTGTAACTTGATCAGATCGGTGGACATTCAGGGCCTCTTTATGCCAGGCCAACAGCTTAGTACTTAGAGGGACACTCTTGTCTCCTAAAAATGATGGCACCTCTGCTCTCCACTGTCAGATTCTGCTCCCCTTGGCATTTACAGTCATGGTTTGTGGTTTTGTTTTGTTTTGACTCAAAATGCAAACCTGCGAGCAGGGACTACTCTGAGTCCCTTTGGAAGGCTACTGAATCAAGTATGGGACTTGTCTGGACGCAAAGTCTGAGTCAGTGACTTATGGGAATAAAGAACTTGGGTTGTATCTTTCAATAGAAGCCTTTGTTTTCCTTAAAAGGGCGTAAGATTCTTTGTATATCTGTTCCTTAGGTACCACTGCAAATTCTCAAAAGGCTACAGCACAAAATAATATAATCTTTATATTCAAGCCATTGAGTACCTTTGCATAAGTATTTAGCAGTGAGTACAGCTGCATCAAAAAGTAACAAAATTGTGTCAAAGAGCTTGAGATATTGTCGAAGGCTTTCACGGTCAGAGTTCATTGGTTCTTGTAGGTTATCCGGGCTGTGTAACCGTGGTCTTGGTATTTTCTTTCCTGACGTTTCGCCAGCAGCTTTGGCAGGCATCTTCAGAGGAGTAACACTGAAGGACAGGGTCTCTCAGTGTCAAGTGTGTAGGAAGAGTAATATATAGTCAGAAAGGGGTTGGGGTTGAGCTGAATCATTGTCCTGCAAAAAAAAAAATTACCTTTGATACTTTTTGCAGGACAATGATTCAGCTCAACCCAACCCCTTTCTGACTATATATTACTCTTCCTACACACTTGACACTGAGAGACCCTGTCCTTCAGTGTTACTCCTCTGAAGATGCCTGCCACAGCTGCTGGCGAAACGTCAGGAAAGAAAATACCAAGACCACGGTTACACAGCCCAGATAACCTACAAGAAGCTTGAGATAGATTCACTTTCCTGTACTTAATTGCTAGATTGAAGGAAGGTTCATGTCAATGCCATTTTTTGTGTGTCGTGTAACTCAAATCCAGTATGAAGAACTTTCCGAAATATTGATCTAGGATAATTGACTATCTAGCCAAGGATGTATTTTAAAGAAACAATCCCAAGTGCTCTAGACTTCTATTCCCAATTGTTTAATTTTAACTAGAGCTTATAGTTCTATTTATTTAGCATTAGGCAGAGCTGAAGCATGTACAAACTTTGCCATCAGTCATTCAAGCTTGCCCCATCAGCTTATGAGCTACCACAGCAGTTCTCAAGCTTCAGTGACCCAAGGATCTCCATTTTGATTTTAAAAATGTCACATCCCCCTCCAAGCCTTCCCTTCCTCCCTCACCAGCAGATACCACATGCCACACAGCCCCTTTATGTGGCAAGCTGCTTGTATTAGCTACACTTTTAAGTTTAAGAAAATGTTTTTATTGTCCGTACATGGTCTGCAAGGTTAGGTCTTGGAGAGCAGCTGCTTCTGTGGGTCCCTGACCCAAGCTCTGATCACTCTCACCTCTTGATTGGAAGGTGCTCAGACGTCAATGAGATCAGTGGGCTTAAGAAGGGTGTAACACTGCTTAGAATTGTACTGGAAGGAAATTGATAGTGGAAAGTGCTATCAAGTTGCTGTCAAGCCAACGTGGTGTAGTGGTTAAGAGCGGTGGTTTTGAGCAGTGGAGTCTGATCTGGAGAACCGGGTTTGATTCCCCACTCCTCCACATGAGCGGCGGACGCTAAACCACATGAACAGCTGCGCCCCACCTACCTCGCAGGGTGTCTGTTGTGGGGAGGGGAGGGGAAGGGAAGGTGATTGTAAGCTGATTTGATTCTTCTACCTGAGACCCTGAAGAGCTGCTGCCAGTCTGAGTAGACAGTACTGACTTTGATGGGCCAAGGGTCTGATTCAGTATAAAAGTGGTAGAGAAAGTTGGCATATGAAAATCCAACTACTACTACTACTACTTCCTCTTCCTCCTCCTTCCTCTTCCTCCTCCTTTATTTTATTTACGTTATTTAAAGTCTGCCTTTCTCATTTGGACTCAAAGTGGATTACACAGACTGAGTCAATACAATCGACGGATGGGACATGCAATAAACAATGCAATAGGATGAGGGTTGTAGAACCAAACAGAACTCTGAAAACAAAACTGACACAAAGCGTAAGCATTAGCATGACATTTAAAATGATGCAAAAATTCCGTAGTAGGATCCTAGTGTCAACCAGCTCTGCACAGTAGTATAGACCACAGTCCCTAATAATTTTTCTAAGTAACTTTGTGAATCATTTAGTACAGTGCAAGTCTGTTGCCTGCATAGAAAATCTTCCTTGAATAATTCACTTTTGCATAGTTTGTGGAAAGCCATGAGAGTGGGAGCCTCCCTGACCTCCTCAGGCAGGCTGTTCCAAAAGGTAGGGGCCACAAAGGAGAAGTCATGTGTATGGGCAGTTATTGATTTTTCCCATTTGCAGGTTGGCACCTGCAGAAGATCCTGTTCCGATGAGCGAATGTACACTGCATTGTAGTAGTCTTTTCAAGTTTCAATTTATTCACTCTTAGCCAATGTACCACAGCAGCCAGGCAGTTATTCAGAACCTCTACTGCATCACCAGGGGATTTGAATAAGGGTATATTGAGCTGGGTGTCATCTGCATATTGATGACATCCAACCCCCAAAGCTAGGAATGAACTCTTACAAGTTCCTGCCCTTCAGAAGAGGAAAAAGCCAATTCTGTCCCCTTCTTTTGAAGTGGAGAGTCCTTGCTTCCATTTGTAGAAAACTCAGAGGGCTTCTTTTTCACATAAGATGTACAGCTCCAGAAGGGCCGGCTGCCCTCTGTTTTGACTAAGGACTTGTAGAGGATCCTCACATGCCTGGACCATAGTTTGAGAATGCTGAATTACCATAAAGAAATTATTTTCCATTTGTGTTAGTCATCTGATGGCCAGCTTTGTCTTGACAGTAAAAAAGAAAGAAAGAAAAATTCCTCCTTATACTTGGCTTAGGACCTAGGATGTTTCCTCCAAGTAGTTCACTGTACTATCCCTGAGTAGGGCTACATCTTGATCACGGTGGTGCATTTGCTTCTTCTGCTCTTTCAAGATTCCCCATGACTCTTTGTCTCACTGCTCTCCTCAGCTGCAATGTCCCACTTGCAGTTATGGTTGCCAACCTCCAGGTGGGGCCTGGAGTTCTCTCAGAATTACATCTGATCTCCAGTTTACAGAGATCAGTTCCCTTGGAGGAAATGGCAGCTTTGAAGGATGAACTCTGTGTAGGATTGCCAACCTCCAGGTGGGGCCTGGAGATCTCCTGCTATTACAACTGATCTCCAGATGACAAAGATCAGTTCCCCTGGAGAAAATGGCTCCTTTGGAGGATGGACTTTATGGTATTGTACTCTGCTAAGCTCCCTCCCCAAACCCCACCCTCCTCAGTCTCCACCTCCAAAATCTCCGGGCATTTCCCCACCCAGAGCTGGCAACCCTAACTATAGCATCACATCCCTGTTGAGCTCCCTCCCCTCCCCAGACTCTGCCCTCCTTAGACTCTGTCCCCAAATCTCCAGGAATTTTCCAAGCTGCAGCTGGCAACTCTGTTTGGCATGGATAAAAAGCTACTTGGCTTCTAATGGATGATGGTGGTGGGGAGTTTCTTTTCACCAGTTTTGTTGCTTTATTTATTTTGAAATTAGCAACAGTAATAGCTACCACTTCTTAATTCATGAGGGCTCATGAGTCCTTCCATAGTTCGGGAAAAGTTAATAGATTGAATTGGAAATGCAGCTTAAACTGTAGATGGAAAATGGAGGCCTTTTATAGATTAAATATGAAAGAAGGCTTTTACCAGTTACATCCTGCCTCACAGAGTAATGCGAGATTACAGTCTCCTAAAACAGCCTTTAATATTTGTCTTGATCAACATGGCTCTGATCACAAATGTGTTTTAAAAATAACGCTGAACGTAAGCAGTAGTTTTGCTGAGGTGTCCATTTTGATCCAGGGACTCAAATGATCAATAGGTTTTAAGGTTAGAAGCACTGATGGTGGATTTACGCACTAAAGAGTACTTTAGAGATCTCCATGTGACAAAAATACAAAGCAGTTAGTACCAGCGGTGTCTAGTAGCACATCCTTCAATACCACATCAGTGAAAAACAGACATGTCATGAGAAAAAACCATAAATGTAAAAAAACCATTTTGGTACATAAAGTGAATATAGGAATTTGCCCATATTTTGTTATCAGTGGGGCTAAAAACAGAACAGTACTGATTTCACACTAATGGTGGCATCTCAGAGTAGCTGCTTCTGCAGCACATTCTTTCTGCTATTATAAGATGACTTAATCCTGAGCAAAAGTCTGGAACTATAATTCCCCCCCCCCCCATCAAGTCACCACTGACTTTTGGCAAACCTGTAGAGGTTTCAAGCCAAGAGCCATTGAGAGGTGGTTTGCCATTGCCTGCCTCCACATCACACCCCTGGTATTCCTTGGAGGTCTCCCATCCAAATATTTGCCAGGGTCAAGGCTGAGAGTGTGTGACTAGCCAAAGGTCAACCAACAAGTTTCCATGGCAGAGTGGGGTTTCGAATCTGGGTTTCCCAGATCCTGGTCTGACACTTTGCCCACTACACCACACTGGCTCTCTAAACCTTTTAGAAAATGCATTCATTTTCTTTATTTCTGTATGTTTACAGTCCACCACTTCATTTTATGTTTGAAGTCCATCAGTTCATGATATATGACCAGTTCATTCAAATAAGTGCCCTGTTTTGCAACTGGCTCAATCTGCAGGGGACAATGACAGACCTTGTTAAACCTGAGAGTACCTCACAAGTTTACCCTGAAGCTGATAGCAGTAGACCCATTTGTGTGAACACAGCTTTGCCTTAGCTCATGTACATGATATTTTACCCATTTTATCTTGTCAACAATTCTGTGAGGTAGGTTAGGTTGTGGGAGAATGCCTGTACCAAATTCCCACAGTGAGCTTCACGGCTGCGTGGAGATTTAAAACCGAGTCTCCCTGGTCCCCCTGGTCTGACAATCCTAACTCAGGGGTTCCTAACCTTTTTTGTGCCATGGACCCCTTTGGCAGTCTGTCTGGTGAAGCTTATGGACCCCTTCTCAGAATAATGCTTTTTAATGCATAAAATAAAATACATAGGCTTACAAAGGGAACCAACTATACTGAAATACAGTTATGCTAAATTTCAGTTAGAGGTTAGTGAAAATAAAGATGTAATTTCCTCCCCCCATCCAAATTCACAGACACCCCTCCCCCCCAAAATTTTTGGCACCTAGGTTAAGAACCCCTGCTCTAACTACACCTTACTTATTCTCTTTTTAGAGGTGCAGAACCTCCCCACTGATGTCACATCCAACAGCTGAGCTCCAGTGATGGAAATGAGCCCTAATCCTGCCTCCCTTAAAACAGTCTCATGGTTAAACAAATGGGCCTGCTGCCATCAGTTCTAGTGTGAAGGTTGAGAGATTGTCCCCTAATTTGTGCAGGAGGCTTTTCAGTATGCCATAGTGAACTCCCATTCTCTATTCATCCCTGCTTCTTTATCCCAAGAAAGCTTCCATACTGCTTTGCCTTTTTAAAGTAATGTAGCAGTGGTAAACTAGAAGTGGTCACATCCAAGTAACAACCATTGCTACTTTCAAATAAATGCACAGTCCTTGTAAGTTTTCCTAATGGCATGATATTCACTTTTGACCATCAGAAGATGATAGGTCTGTGATATATTCTGTGCACAGAAGTAGGTTACAGCAAGCATCACAGGAGCAGAAACTCATGTTTCTCAGATCCTGAACAAGACACGCAATCTTATAATTTCACCTAGAAACCTTTCCTGAGTGACTAGAAGTATTTTATTAACATAGAAGAGTCAGACAATAATACTAGCATACGCTTTATGAAGTTGGTGAGAAATTTATTAAAAAGATGAAGTTTTATAGCCGATGCAATTGATACAAGACATAAATTTGAATTCCCAGATCAGTCCTCTTGTTATGGTCTTTATTACATGAAGTAACGTTTCCCATATTTAATAGTTAACCTCTATGTATTGAGCAGGGAATTCTGACTCTTCAAGTGTTCAACAAACAGGCATTCACCGTCCTTTGAAGGTTGTTTTGATGGCTTTCCTTGGGAAAAACCCATTGCCTTGTGTGATTATTGGCAAACACCTCCTCCTGCATTGTTTGAGGGAATGTAATAGAATAGTGGCCCTGAGCAGGATGGCCCAGGATAGCCTGATCTTGTCTGATCTTGGAAGCTAAGCAGGGTCACTTGTGGTTAGTACTTGGATGGGAGACCACCAAGGAAGTCCAGGGTCATTTGAAAACCCTATGTGGTCCTCATAGTTTGGCTGTGACTTTTTTGCTTTTTCTGCCACCAATAGAACAAGGAGGAGCAATGGAGTTGATAGGAAAAGATAAGAAAAGGTTCATTCTGCATGGAGAAAGAGTTTGCCCTTGTAGGTCAGGTATTGATTAAGATATCTGCCATGTTTGTTAGTTAGTTTAATTAGTTTTTCTGTACTGTTCCTCTGTCCTGACGATAGGCCTCTAAGGCAGCTCACAGTAAAAAAAGACTGAGGGACAATAACAATTTAGTCTTCTTTTTAAAGAAAAGAAACAGTGGCTGTTACGAAGACACTTGGGAGGGGGACACTGATATTAACTTTCCCCACCCTCCTGTTCCAGCTGTTTCTTTAAAGATAACAGGTCCCCACTTTTACAAGTGGGGACCTGCAAGAAACTTGCAGCAGCTATCCCATTTCTTTGCTCCCTCCCTTCTCCCCCTATTTCAGTCTCTCACTTTTTCTTCCTCCTGCCACCCCTTTTCTTCCACTCTCTGTCCTCCATGCCTGTCACCTTCTCTCTCTTTCTGCCCCCATCCCATCACCCTCTTTCTACCCCCCATCAACCTCCCAGCCACCAACCTGCTTCCCCCAACACACACGGCGGCAGTGGCGGCAGTGGCTCTCCTGGAATCATAATGGATCTCCCAACAACAGCTACCCTTAGGGAGATCAGTTGTAATTCTGGGTGATCTCCAGCCCTCACCTGGAGGTTGGCAATACCAGTTCCCCTGGAGGAAATGTCTGCTTTGGAGGGTTAGGTCTATGGCAGTATACCTTTCTGAGGTCCCTCTTCAGATCCCACCTTCCCCAAGCTCTAACCCTCAAATATCCAGGAATTTTCTAATCTGGAGTTAGCAACCCTATCTCCTTCTTACCCAACAGCCAACCTACCTTTATCTGCCCCTCTGTCTTAAGCTTTCCATCTCCTGCCCCCCTGCAGCCTCTACCTTGGAAAACTACAGTATTTCTCAAAAGCAGCTTACATTAGTCTCCTCTTTTACTTTTTATCCACACAACAGCCCTGTGAGGCCAGTTGGGCTGAAAGTATGTGACTGGGCCATAATCACCCAGTAGGCTTCCCCAGCAAAATGGGAATTTGAACCTGGGCCTCATACCACCATACCACACTGGCTTTCATTGGGTGGCTGCTGTTGAACAGTAGCAAGTAGCCAGGCCTAGTTGAGTCACCCTCTGACTGAATCGGGTGGTATCAAGACACCCAGAGGTTGCTGCCAGGCCTAGGGTTGTCAACTTCAAGGTAGGACCTGGAGATCATCCATCATTACAACTGAACTTCAATCGACAGAGATCTGTCCCCCTGGAGAAAATGGCTGATTTGGACTCTATGGCATTATACCCTGCTGACTCCTCTTCCTTTCCCTAACCCTACCCTCCTCAGACTTCACCACAAAATCTCCAGGAATTTCCCAACCTGGAAGTGGCAATCCTAGCCAGGCCTGGCCCCAGTGAGTCCTCCTTCAGAGGCCAAAATAGGCCTGGAAAGGGCCCTGCCCCTGCCTTTACTGGCAGAACCAAACCTGGAATCTATGGTTGACTAGCCACAGTCACTGAGGGAAATCTGTTGCTTAAAGCTACAGACTCTCCTTTTATCATTTTTGGCTTTTATAATCTATTTTTTGTTTAAGATTTCAGAGTTTTCTGCAAACCTCGGGACCTTTTCAGGTTTGTAGAAAGATCTGTCTTGCCCATTCACAGTTCCAGTTACTGGATTGAAGTATCCAGAGATTTGCTGAATTTGCTCTTAGATATATACATGTTGGCAGGGAGAGAATTGCCCCCCTCCATCCCCATAAGTGTGCTACCACACAACCAAGGCCAGCTACCACCAGATGTTTTTGTTCTTACAGGATGAGGCTTTTCTCACTCAGGCAGATGAGGGTCTTTGGCTCCTGGCTCTTCTCAGCAGCACTGGTGAATATGAAGACTTGGGGGGCTGGGGTTGGGGAATGACTCCATAGATATTTCTGTTGGTTGTTAATGCTTTCTCCCTACCTTGTATGGTGACTTAAGGAGGCATGTCTGGAATCTTTTCTTGCCATTGTGATTGGTTGGTCTTCACAATTCAAACTTATTTGTGTGCTACGAAACACAGACAAATAGGTAGCAAGTAAAATGATGAACGTTCCTTCTTTAATGTATTTTAATTATTGCTGTATTATGTTGTCCGAAAACTGATGTGCTATGTGGATTTCCTTGAATAAATGAATGACGGTAGCATGTAAAGCTTGCAATAAACAGCGTAGGTGGCTGAGGTCCATTCTCAATTCACCCACAATGAGATGCTGAATTACAGAAGTAATAAGCTGACCCAAATGAGTCACTTTTAAAAATAATGATTGTATGGTGTATAAGGGAGTATTGTTATCTATAATAATCTAATCATAGGGATGTGCATTCGTATATTCAGTAATTAGAACCCTGACTGAAAATTTATTAATATGGTTATTATAACTAATCCAAATTGAAAAACAACAACAAACGAATAATAAAGTAGGGGGGAAACAATGGTGGTCCTTTCGGAAGTGCTCCAGGTAGTTCAAACAGCACACCGGAGTGATTCAGAAGCGCAAGGAAGAACGGCAAACCAGAGAAAAGCAGTTTTCATAAAAAGCAGCAGAGCCCCGCGACGCCGACGGGATGCGAGCTGCTTTGCCTGAATTGGTTAAAAAAAATCCGTTAGCAGCTGGGAGCCAAACCGGTTGTGTCTGAATTGTCACACAAAAATCCGTTAGCAACCCCGCTGCTCAACTGGATTATGAGGGCCGTTTGAAAGGGGCCGGTCTCAGAGAGGGAAAGAGAAGATACATAGCTGACTGGATCAATTTCCAATTAGTAGAGTTACATACAGATCTTCTTACTGAAGGAGGATTACGGTGATACCTTTCTAAAATGGTATAAACAACATTGCCGGCTCACCAATTTGGGGAGAGCCATGATTTGATTCTATCTAAGCAGTGGCTTGCATTTACTTACTGTTACATTGCCGTTTGTGCTGTTCCTACTTGGCACAAGAGGAAACATTTTGCTTGCACGGACTAGCAGACAGAGAGGCAGTGCTACAGGTGGGGGGATATTAGAGGTTAATGCTATCCATTCCTCCCTCCCCCCCAGTAATATGGCTGTACTATTACTGAGGTAAAAAAACATGTAAACATTTTGCTCACACCCCAATGACCACAGTCAGTCTTGCAGATTGGGGCGGAGGGAGTGGCATAAAATGTTACTCTTGGCCCACAGGATTATCTGCTGTGCTGTCCTAATACTTATGCACTGGAAGGGACAGCAATTGTGTATTCTTTTGGAACCTTGGTTCTTTTGGTCAATATTTAGGATCGAGACCTGGCAACCTTAGGTAAAAACAAATCATATTCAAACGTGGAAGGGAGATTTGTATAGTAGCTTCTAGTCTTATTTTATACCTATCACTGGCCAGGTGCTTGGATGCCTGAATGACTGAATGGTTGCGACAAAGCCAGCTGAAACCGAATCCATCGAAGACGGAGGTCCTGTGGCTCAGCCGGGACAGCTCGGGGGGGGGGGAGTACCGACTCCCGGCTCTTGGCGGCATTCAGTTGACACCTACGCCCATGGTGAGGAGCCTGGGTGTGACCTTTGATGCCTCCTTGTCAATGGAGGTACAGGTCACAGCTGTGGCCCAGACAGCTTTTTACCATCTCCACTGGGCCAGGCAGTTGGTGCCTTACCTCTCCCGCCCTGACTTAGTCATGTTGATCCATGCGGCGGTCACCTCCAAGCTAGATGAATGCAACTTGCTCTACGTAGGACTGCCCTTGAGGAAGCTCCAGCTGATACAAAATGCCACGGTGAGGCTTCTTATGGGGACCTCGTCGCAGGCCCATATTACGCCAGTGCTCTACCAACTGCACTGGCTCCAGCTGGAGTATCGGATCAGATTCAAGGTACTAGTTATGACCTTTAAAACCTTACTCGGTCTGGGGCCTTCATATCTGCGTGACCGCCTCTCCTGGTATGTTCCCCAGAGAACTTTATGAACATCAAATACCAAGCTTCTAGTGACCCCTGGCCTGAAGAGTGTCTGGCTGGCCTCAACCAGGGCCAGGGCTTTTTCTGCCCTGGCCCCTGCCTGGTGGAATAGTCTCTCCAGTGAGACCAGGGCCCTGCAGGACCTTGGAGAGCTCCGCAGGGCCTGCAAGACTCAGCTATTCGGCTAGGCTTATGGCTGAGGCTGGCTACGGCTCCTTAGTCTATAAATGCTGGCCTCCCCAACCCTCCACTACTGATTCCCCCTGGGGGTCTATCCATCGGTTCACTCTGCTTTAGCTCTACGTTACAATGTGGGGGGCACCACTGGATATTTTTATGCTATTTAGGATTTTATAGGGCTGTTTTAATTGTGTTTTAAATGTTTTATATTATTTTAATATATGTTGGGATGTTATGTGAGCCGCTCTGAGCCCTGCCTTTGGCTGGGGAGGGTGGGATATACATTAAATAAAATAAATGACTGTGAGGTCCTAAGACATCATAGTACAGTAACTGTGGCTCCAGTGCTGCATTATTGGAACGGACTGATGATTGCTGATCTTTCTTTGTTCCCCTCTCTGCAGTAGTCTTATGGCCCTGGAAAGTTTATTCCTGGGATTGTGAGACTGACATGAACTCACAGGTCTATGCAGGTCAGGGAGCTACAACGGGGAGGGAGAAGGTGACCAAATTGCCATTGCTGCCCGAGGAGAGAGCAGTTTTGTTCCCTTCCTCTTCTCCACTGCAGCCACCATGACCCCCAGATTAAATTTACGAGGGGTCATAAATGGCTGCCAGGGGGTGGGGGGTCATGGTAAAGATCTGTGATCCTTGCATCCATAGACTGATGATTCCAGCCCATTATTCTCTCTCTCACTCTGCTTTCAGTAACACATGAAGACTGTTACAAAATTAAAACATTTCTAAGCCCCTTTGATTTCAGTAGTGAAAGAGTTGTGTATTCCTGTAGAAACTGGAGATATTTTGAAATGCTTTATGTTGACTGCATCGTAATATAAGGCTGGATTCAAAGAAGGTGTGTATGCTCTTACATTGAAAGGAGCCATGTTCAGAGATGAAGATCTTGTTTGGCCGTTTTCTGGAGCAAGTACTGCTAACTAAAGAGACAAGCTGGTGTTCAGCTAGAAATTGCTTGTCTCTTTGGCACTGGGAATGTGTTTTGTAAGAGGTTAAAACCAATCAGTGGTACAGCACACATGGCTCATATGCCCACATTCACAGTCCTCCTTTGGACCCCTTCCCTTCATGTAAATAAAGCTTCAAAAGAAAGATAGAAGGAGCTCAGGGAGTTGAGTATTGAAAGAAAGCCTTTTATCTTGCTTCTGTTTGCCTCATCTGTAGGAGTACATATGTTTATTACTGGGGGAAAATCTCTATTAAAATTATTTGTACACACATATAATCTATGCAAACAAGTATTTATTTAGTTGTCCAATTGATTAACTGATTCATTGTAAATTGCTTCTGAAGAGGGTGTAATTATTGTCCATATTTCCAGGAATTCTCTCCTCGATCATCTTTGTGGGGCATGTATACATGCAGCAAGTGTATGTGTAAATATTTGGTTTCCCATGAAGCTTTCCGAGAAGTAGCATTGTTAGAAAATTGAAACCAGACAGCAGTTGTGTTGTTCAGACATTCCTTACAAGGCTGTGTCTGTTTGTGCCACCTTAAAGGTGGCCTCAAAGGAAAATAAAATTGGATTTGTCCTTTTTTGTTTGCTTGTTTTCTTTATGATGTATATAAAAAGGGTTGCTTGTTCCTTTTTATAATAGAAATATACTGAAAGCCTGTACAGTGATTGGAAGGTTATTGCAAAGTGTAGGCTCTACAGGTGCCAGGAAATTGAGCATGGACTGAATACAAAGTGGATGGGAGCTTTAGACCGTCTTCTTGATACATTCACTCCAGAGAGATTCTAAACAAGGGTCAGGCTAGATGTTATATTAGACATGGCATTGCTGAAAAGGCAGCCCTGTGTCTTGTTCTCTCCGTTCCGTCCCCCATGCTTAGGCACGCTTACTGGTGTTGTGACATCACCACACTGTGCATTTTCTTGCCCCACTATTAACAACCACTGATGTCAGGTGGGGGCAAGGAAACGTGTCAAAATATGGGGGTGCCAAAATGTTATGGGAAGAGCAGGTGGCACAGGGCTGCAGTTTTGGGTGGCAACCCTGTATCAAATACAATGTCTAATTTCATGGTAAATTAGTCAGGTGTTAGACACAGATAAGAAGAAGAGTTGGTTGTTATATGCTGACTTTCTCTACTACTTAAGGGAGACTCAAACTGGCTTACCATCACCTTCTCTTCCCCTCCCCATAACAGACACCCTGTGAGGTAGGTGGGGCTGAGAGAGCTCTTAATAGAACTGTTGCCCAAGGTCACCCAACTAGCTTTGTGTGTAGGAGTGGGGAAACAAATCCAGTTCACCAGATTAGCCTCCGCCGCTCATGTGGAGGAGTGGGGAATGAAACCCAGTTCTCCAGATGAGTCCACCACTCAGATTACTTAAATGATAAAAAAATTGATGCTACATATACATTTTTCTGTGAATTTGTTTATGATAACAGCTGCTTACCTCCATTCTCTATTGAAAGCATTTGGAAAATGCATCTAGAAAGCCAGCGCCAGCTACTGTAGAAATCTGAAATCTTCATTCAGCCCTATACAGAGTTGGTGTCTAGAACTCTGAATCTGGCTACTGGGATCTTGAAAACTCCATTCAGCCTATTGAATATTTTGTCTTAACGCTCAGCGTTGAAGTCAGGATAGGAAAAGAGTTGATCCCCCAAAGCATGAGCTACCTTGAATGAAGCTAAACTGTGATAAATTACAATCTTGGCTGTTGAAGGAAATACTTGAACAACTCTCAAGGCTGCCAGCAATCATCTCTGAGAAGTCTTGGAAGACAAATGAAGTTCTGGAAGATTTGTGAAGGGCAAACTCTCCTTGCTATCCAAAGGGGGAAGAGGGAGGACCCAGGAATTTATAACTCCTTTAGCTAAACTGCTGTCCCTGGGAAAACATTAAAAATATTGAAACATCTATTTCTAAAGAGATTGGTTCATATTTTGGCATTAGCACTCCTTTTTGCTCTAGTTCATCATGGCATTCTCATAACTAAATAGTCGCTGGGCAAGTGGGCCAAGTGATTTCCCCCAGGTTCCAAGATGTTTCACATTTTTCAATAATGATTTGCCGCCTCATACTAAGTAGTCTCACTGTGTTTGAGGGGATTCCTCTTAAGTAAGTGTGCACAGGATTGCAGCCATACAGGATGATCCTGTACCACTTCGTAAATGGCACTTACTCTCAGGTAAATGTGCACAGGGCTGCAGCATTGTATAGTGCAGAAAGGTTGGGATGTGATTGTAAATCAGCCTTCCTGCATGGTAATCCATCGATTGGAAATGCCATACAAAAACACTGATAAATGCCCTTCTCTTCCTTACACATTTGAAACCTGGTAACTTCCATATTGAGAACTGCCTTTCTGTGTTTCACATGGACAGCAAAGAGAGAGCCAGTGTGGTGTAGTGGTTAGAGTGTCAGACTATGGCCTTTCCTGCATGGGTTTGTTTATGCTGGATATGCTGCTCTCTTGATGTACAGTATTTGCAGTCAAATTCTCAAATCACTCTGCGTTTCCCCCCCGAATAAATTCTTGGAACTGTGATTAGCATTGGAGTAAGGGGGCAAGAACCATGAAAGCTTATGTCCTTGCTGGGGTGGAGGTTCATCCAGCTGGAAAAGGAAGAAGTCTGTTGGGGGCGGAAGAGCAGGGCCCCCAAAAGAATGGAATCAGGAAAGGCCATAGTCTGACACTCTAACCACTAGTTGGGGAGACTCAAAGAACGTTGGCTGGGGAAGAT
Organism: Euleptes europaea; assembly: GCF_029931775.1. Taxonomy (NCBI): domain Eukaryota; kingdom Metazoa; phylum Chordata; class Lepidosauria; order Squamata; family Sphaerodactylidae; genus Euleptes; species Euleptes europaea. Next base: position 45,685,076 of record NC_079316.1, read on the forward strand.
GCTTCCAAGACCAGCTGTTGTAGCAACCAAAATCACTCCCCCCCTTCCGACAACTTCCCCATCTCCTTAAAAAAAGTTCCAGGAGACACGCACCGAGTCAGCCCCCTTTGAATGAAACACCCCACGCAGCTTGACTGTGCAAATGGTCTTGGGTGTTTCCTGCAGGAGAATGAGCTGAGCATGTCCGAAGCTCCGCCCCTTCCTTCCCCAGAGCTCTATCTTGGTATTGTCAGGTTCTCCAGCCAACCTGGGCAATTCCCAAAAAGCCACTCGCTCAGACTGCCAAGTCAGAAGCAGGTAAACTTTATTGTAGAAGCAACAGGTACAGCTAAGGCAACTTGCAGGTTCAAAGCTGCAAACACTGGCCTAACTTATGCCAAGAGCCTGACCGCTTGTACGGGTCAGCCCAAGCATGGCTACTATAGAAATCAACAGACATATAGTGAAGAATCAAAAGACAACCTCTGACAGGTATCACAATGAGGGGGACCAGGTTGCTTCATACACGACCGGGAACTCACTGGTCTCCTCTCCCCTTACCCAGTTCCATACACCCCCCGGATAGGGTTGCCAGGTTCCTCTTCGCCACTGGTGGGAGGTTTTTGGGGCAGAGCCTGAGGAGGGTGGGGTTTGGTGAGGGGAGGCAGTTCAATGCCATAGAGTCCAATTGCCAAAGGGGCCATTTTTCTCCTGGTGAACTGATCTCTGTCGTCTGGAGAGCAATTGTAATAGCAGGTGATCTCCAGCTGTTACCTGGAGGTTGGCAAACCTGCCCCCAGGCAATCATCAACTGACCCACTACCCCCTTCCCCCCCAGCAGGGGTGGTGGTTGAAGAGGACAAGATGAATGGAAAAAGGAGAAATAAGCAACCTCATTGGTCACTTGTGATTATTCCAGCGTTGTCTCACTAGCTCAGCCCTCGCAAACAAACAAAAAATGTCTTCGAGGGGAAGGGTTGGAGGAGGGGGAAAGGCAAGTGGGAGGGAGAAGTGTAGGTGTGGGGAGACAAACCTGAACTAAAACTACGCACAGGAGCAGCAATTGATTTCGATGTTAACCTCGGGGTAAAACAGCATCCAGAAAAAATAGGGAAAATGCAGGGAAAGAGTGAAGTAACTTCTAAAGGTCAAAGAAAACATGCATAATGAAAACGAAGCCCTGAAATAGTGTGTGTGTGTGACCGCGACAGATGCAACCTGTGCATAAAAGGCCTAGGATCTGGGAGACCGAGGTTTGAATCCCCACTCTGCCCCGGAAGCTTGCTGGGTGACCTTTGGCACACTCTTAGAATAAGCTAGCTCACTGGATTGTTTGTGAGGATAACATGGAGGAGAGGAGCCCACTACTGGAGCTTTGTGAGCCCACTAAGAAGAAACATGGGGTGTAAATGAAGTAAATAACAGAAGGAGAAATAGCTGAAAAGCACTTTTAAGAGGCGTGTGTGAATTTGGTCTGGTCACACAGTAACAGAAACAGCACAGAAATAGGCGAAACGGTCGTTTAATCCCTTTGTGGGAAGAAGCTGTTGCTTGAGGAAGTGGAATCTATGCGCAGATGTGCAAGTGATATGAACTTACAAGAAAGTGATGTATGCACAAATTCTGTGACTTCAAAGTACCACATGGGGAGGTATACTGGATTGTAATCTGACGTAACCATATGAGCCTGTATAGATGTCATCTGGATTGTGATAATTGAAGGGAATGTATTTATCACTAAGACTTGACTGGAAGCATTATGTCCAGGAGTAAACACAAATGGAAGAGGATTCTCAGAAGAACAAAGGTGAATAAGAGTTTGGAATGCATAAAGTGCAAGAAAGGGCTGTCTGCTAGATCGTCCACAGGTCCAAATGATTCTTGAGCATTTTCCACGCGAGGACAGCCTTGTGTGCTTTCCCTGTTGCTCTCATGGCTGCCAATGCAGGGCATCAACTGTGGGGGGTTCCACATCATGGCGGGTTTCTCTGTATTTTCTCTGCTTAATTCCCCTATAGTGCCACCTCCTCTCAAACCAGGGGGCCTGCAGGGGGCTGAAGCAGGGGAAATGGCATTGATGTGGGTGGAGTGGGAAGTTCTCCTACTGAGGCTCCAGCGTCTTGATTTGTGGGTTATTTCCTTCCATCATCGGGTAGGCAGGACCAATTCTTTTAACTTCCTGTCTCCCCCTGGTGGGAAATAGCCTGCAAAACCCCAGTTCCGTCCTGCCTCAGAAGGGTACGCAGGTCGTAAGCACAGCTCTGTGCTTGCTCAGCTTAAGTTAGCCTTTCAGGTTTTCTACCGTAGCTCCTTATCAATTTGTGTTTTTTGTCTGTTTGTTTGTAATATCCTACTGTTTGGGTGTTCCCTCCCTCCCTCATTGCGGTCCCTCGTTTCCCTTGTGAGATTGAGTGAACAGGAGCCCCGGTGTTAATCCCGGAGATTCCTATGGCAAACGCCTCAGAGGAGAGGGAGGATGGCCTCCTCTCAGTCTCGGACTACCTGCTGGTCCAGCCTACTCCGAAAAAGTCCGAGACGCCCACTCCCAATGCCCACAATGGTGGTGCCTTAGGGGGTAGGGATTTGGAAGGCTCAGCGCAGAGTGTGGATGATGCGCCTAAAAGAAAAAAAAAAAAGCGCGAAAAGCCGCGGCGGCTCTTAAAAAGTCGCAACGAGCTTACATGGCGTAAAAAAGAGAAAGCGCTGTCACAGAGCGGGGGGCATGTCGAGAGCCGGGAAAAAGGATCCCGCCTACTCGCTGCATGCCGACGGCACAGAAGGCGCAACCCCCACGGTTTTCCTGACGGCGACTCTGGACTTCCATCTGGAATCGGTAATGTTCAGCCACTGGTCCCGGGGGCAGGTGGCCATTTTCCCTCCTCCTTCCCGGCGGGCGGCCATTTTCCCTCCTCCTTCCTGATGACAGGAGTACAGGCTTCTACTGCCTTTCCAAAGGGGGGCGCCCATTTTCCCGCCTTTTATTTGCCAGTGCCAGCACAACCCCCACCATTTCCTTCAATGACGGGGGGGCAATTCTCTCCCTCTGCTCCTAGGGCAGCTGCCCCGGTGCTTACCAGGGAGGAGGCAGATGAGTGGATTAATATAGCCTTGCAAAGACAGTGGCAGGCTTTTCATGCACACTTAATGAGAATTCCCCCTCAGGGACCGGTTGAGTCAGCAACTTCCTCGTCTACCAGATCCCATTCCGTTGAGAGTGGGCAGGTTACAGGCCCTGGGGGAGGTCCTTCTACCAGTTCACAATGGCCTACCAAGGCAGCACTAAAACAATCTACTGATCTTAATATTGCTGGCACTAGCTCCCACACTTCCTCCCTCAATACTGATGTGTTTGACTCCTTGGACGAGTCAGCCCCTGTGGAGGAGTCACAGAGCCGCCTATTCAGTGGGGAGGATTATCAGGCCCTCCTGGCAAAGGCTATATTAGCTTTGGACCTGAATGAAGAGGCCTCCTCTACAGAGGACTCTAATTCTAAACTGAAACAGGAAGTGCCTGAATGCTTTCCTAGAAAGCAGCCGTGTCATAATTCAGTACCATTCCCAGAGTTTTTTCTCAGAGCCATTCAAGAGGAGTGGACCAGTCCTGCGTCCAATAAGCAGACACCTCAGTCCATCAAAACACTATACACCCTCGCTCCTTTTGAAAGTACCTCTTGTGGATGCACCAGTGGTGGATTTGCAGTCCCCTGGCCTTGCGCCTGAGGACGGCATGGGATCCCTGAGGGATCAATTGGATCGAAAGGCTGAGTCTTTAAGCAGAAGGGCCCACGAGAACGCAGCATTAGCTATACAGGCCAATGCTACTACATCAATATTTGCAAGAGCCTCCTTCCTTTGGGTAAAGAAGCTCATCCAGTTGATTCCTTCAGAACATCATAGAATAGTGGGAGGATTAGAAAGGGTCCAGGACGCCATCACCTTAATAGCTGATGCCTCTCTGGACTCCATGTCCTTTACAGCACGATCCATGGCATCGGTAACCTCCATAAGAAGGGCACTGTAGCTCAGAGCCTGGCCAGCGGAATTTAAGGCAAAAACAAACTTAATGGCCTACCCCATTCAGGAAGGGCGCCTGTTTAGAGAGAAATTAGATAAAATATTAGTGGAGACGAAGGATAAAAAGCAGGCCTTGCCTAAACAATTTAAAAAGGAACCACGAGTCCCTGGTTTCCAATCCTTTCGTGCCCCACGAGCAACAAACAGGTATTGTTCTGACTTCAGAAGGGGATTGTGGAACGCTTCACGACCCTTCCGTAGGGGGGGCAAGTTCACCAGACCTCAGAACCAACCGCCCCGGTCGGACAGAGGTGACAAATTCCCAAAGAATAATCCCCAGTGACTCCCATCTGTCTCCAGTGGGGGCAGATTTTCTTTTCTTCAGTGCCAGGTGGACCACCTCACAACCAGACCACTGGGTCTCTCAGATCATATCCAGGGGTTACCTCCTGGAATTCACATCTCTAAAAAGGGATCACTTCTTAAGATCTCCCATGCCACACAGGGCAGAGAAACATTCCAGAACATTAAAGGCCATTCAACATCTATTGTCTATTAGGGCCATAGAACAGGTCCCTGCCCTCGAAAGGGGCCTCCATATTTTTTACAGTCCCCAAAAAGAACGGGAACTGGCGAGCCATCCTTAACTTACAATATTTAAACAGGCGGATGGCTCGAAGGCACTTTGTATGGAAACGGTGAAGTCAGTAGTGGATTCACTGCTCCCAGGCACCTTTATGATGGCAGTGGACCTGACAGAGGCGTACCTACACATACCTATACACCCTTCACACAGACGCTTCCTCAGGTTCACCTATGGACAAGACCATTTTCAATTTCGGGCCCTCCCCTTTGGGTTGACATCCAAGACCCTAGTGACAATCATTGCCACTCTCAGACAGGAGGACGTCCAGGTACACCCGTACCTGGGCGATATCCTGATCTGTGTTCAATCAGAACACCAGTCCATACATCACACAGCAAGGGTGGTTCACGTTCTTCAGGAACATGGATTCTTATTCAATTTTCAGAAGAGCTCTCTCATACCCTCTCAGTCAATGTTACACCTGGGGGTCAGAATAGATTCCTCTCTCAATGCCCTATCACTGCCCCAGGAACGCGTTCAGAAACTAATCAATGTCTTTTCATCCTTAGCCAGAACAAGGAAAGCCGGGGTCATGTCCCTAGCGAAGTTGCTGGGATTAATGATGGCCTGTATAGCGGTCGTTCCCTGGGCCAGATTCCACTCCAGGCCTCTGCAGTGGCTGATTTGACCGTACCAGAGGGACATCGCAAAGAAGAGGAACAGATCCATTCCCCTATCCTCAGAGACTCGGAGGAGTCTTCGATGATGGACTGATTGAAGGAACCTGGTCAGGCACACCTTCTATATACATGGGGAGCCCACACAAGTGATCACAGACACCAGTCTGGAGGGTTGGGGAGCCACCTTGGCCACCAACTCTACCCAGGGACGATGGTCCACAGAGGAGACATCATTACATATCAATGTCCTGGAACTGAGGCCGGTACGGCTTGCCCTCCGAGCCTTCGCCCCACTCCTCAGGGGGACAATATAGTAACCAAGGCTTACATAAAGGGGGGGGGGTCCCGATCCTCTGCTCTGCATCGGGAAGCGGTGCAGATTTTTACCTGGGCCCAGTCAAACCTTCAGTTGATTCGGCCAGAACATATCAAGGGAGCTCTGAATGTGCAGGCGGACCATCTAAGCCGCCAGTCGGCAGATGAAGGAGAATGGTACTTAGACCATGCGGCCTTCTCTCAGATTACAACCGTCTTCGGAGCTCCCTTAGTAGACTTGTTCGCCTCCGCAGAAAATTGCAGAGTAGAAAGGGTTTTCTCGAAGGGTTTTACCACCCGGCAGCAGAGGGCATAGACGCCCTTCTGAGTCCTTGGCCCCGGGGACTTCTGTACGCTTTCCCCCCCGCTGTCCATTCTTCCCAAGGTTCTAAGGAAGACTGGGCCGAAGTCATCTTGGTGGCCCCCTGCTGGCCACACTGGCCTTGGTTCGCGGCTCTTGTCAGATGTCATGCCAGGAACCTTGGGCTATTCCAACCCATTGGGGAACATTGCGCCAGGGCCACTGGTGCATTCAGATCCTCACTGGTTCTCCTTGACCGCTTGGCGCTTGAACGGCAATCTCGCCTAGTTAGGTATTGATCACCATCTTAGTGGCTTGCAAACCCTCCACTTGACTCATATACAATGCGTCGTGGAAAGCATTTGTCCGATGGGCCAGATTGAAGAAGGTAGACCCACTCCGTCCGGGCATTCAGAGGGTACTGATTTTTTCTTTACAGGAAGGTCTACAGCTTAATCTCTTAGCCTCAACCTTAAGGAGACAGATAGCAGCGATGGCCACAGTTATTCCAGAACTGGATAGGGTACCTATTTCCAGGCACCAGCACGTCATCTCCTTTTTTAAAGGGTGTCTCTCAGACTCAACCACCGGTTATACACCGTTTTCCCTCATGGAACCTCAATTTGGTCCTTAGAGCCCTCTCAAAGGCTTCCTTCGAGCCCATATGTACCATAGACATGAAGTTCCTTCAGATGACTGTCCTTTTCCAGATTGCAATCACGTCTGTGCGACGGGTTTCCGAAATCAGAGCTCTGTCCATTCGTGAAGGTTTATGTACCTTCTATAAGGACAAAGTGGTTCTGATACCAGACCCTACCTTTACTCGAAAGATAAGTTCTCCCTTTCACAGGTTGCAGGAAATCAACCTACCTTCCTTTTGTCCTAAGCCATCAGGATCAAAGGAACAGGCCTGGCTTACCTTAGATTTACGTAGGGCTCTACATATATACATAGACAGAACTGCTGACATCTGTCAGACTGATTATATGTTTATTGGTATCAGCAATCCCAGTAAGGGCAAAAGGATGTCGGCAGCATCTATTAGTCATACCCTTAGACTCTGCATCATACAGGCATATAAGGCCTAGGGAGTTATAGCGCCACAGGGAATAACTGCTCACTCCCTGCGTAGCGCGGCCTCATCAGCGGCCTTCGATAGACAGGCCCCGGTTGAAGAAATTTGCAAAGCCGCTACCGGGGCATCTATTTCTACCTTCGTTAAACATTATAGGGTTAACACGTGGGCATCGGCTCAAGCGGCCTTTGGCCGTAGAGTTCTTCAGCACGTGGTGGAATAGGGTGCTCTACCCACCCAGTTGGGAGCTCTTGGAGGTCCCACAAATCAAGACGCTGGAGCCTCAGTAGGAGAACGGAGCATTGTTTACTCACCGTGAATGCTCCTTCTCTCCTGAGGCGAAGGCGTCTTGCCCACCCGGCACAGGTTAGAATTCTTAGTTAAGGCGGAAACGTTAAGGTCAAGGTTCTGGAAAAATTTTCGAGTTAGGTTCCTGAGATGACCGTTTTCAACCAGTTCAGTCCTCCTTGGTCTTATTACTGTGGTTGTTGTCGTCAATTATGTTTACATGTTTTTTATCAAGGAGCTTCATTCCTGTTGATAGCTAGGCAAGACTGTAACTGAGGTTTTGCAGGCTATTTCCCACCAGGGGGAGACAGGAAGTTAAAAGAATTGGTCCTGCCTACCCGATGATGGAAGGAAATAACCCACAAATCAAGACGCCTTCGCCTCAGGAGAGAAGGAGCATTCACGGTGAGTAAACAATGCTCCGATTTGGACTTGCCTAGGGACAGAGGGGCTCCCAGGAAAAGCAGGGAGTCAGAGGTTTGCTGTGGGAGGGGGCCACAGAGGATCCAAGCCATTACGTCCAGTTCTGTAATGTTTCCCTGCAGTGGATTTTCTTTTATCATTTAAAGCAGTTGCAGTTGAGTTGAGACCTGACAGAGCTGGGGTTGGGGAAAGGCTATTTAACCTTCTTCTTTCTTTCTAGCTGTTTGCTCAAAATCAAACCCTTTATCTTTTGGGGGAGCAAAGCTGCTGGTGGTTGACAGAGCAGGAAAAAGATTGGGGGGTGGGTTGATGCATAGCTCAATGAAAATGCCAACTCAGAGTGCGGCCACAGTGAAAAAGGAAAATTCTTGCGAGGGATTAATCGAAAAGGGATTGAAAACAAAACATCCAGTATCGTAATGCCCTTGAATAGATCTATGGTGCAACTGTGTTTGGAGTGCTGTGGTTGGCATATCTGAAAAAGAATACTGTAGTGCTGGACAATGTGAACAAAAGGGCAATGAAAATGATGAAGGGGTTGGAGCACCTTCCCTATGAAGAAAGGCTAAGGCATTTAGGGCTTTTCAGTTTAGAGAAAAGATGACTCAGAGGGAACATAACAGAGGTTTATGAAATTATGCATGGGGTGGGAAAAGAGAGAATTTTTTTCTTCCTGTCACACAATATCAGAATTCTCATGCCCTAATGGCCAGCAGATAGCAGAGCAGGCAAGTGGAAGTACTTATTCGACTTGTGTAGTTTACTGCATAGGATGAAGAGATGGCCACTAACTGAATTGGCTTTAAAGGGGCATTTGACAAATTCTCAAAGAATAGATTCAACAATGGCTATCAGGCATGGTAACTCAATAGAACCTCCATGTTCAGAGGCTGCAACCTCCTGAATCAGTGATGGAGGGCAACAGCAGGGTGATTCAGGCTGTGTGTCCCCCCTTATGGGCCTTCCAGACTGCTGGTTGGCCACGAGATCATTTACTAGATGGACCGTTGGTCTGATCCAGTGTGGCTGCTCTTATGAGTGGCATGAGCGATTCTGAGTGGAAGAAAGAGACTGAATAGCTCCCTTCCTCTTTCCACTTATTGTGAAGTCGCCTGCAACTGTTTCACATGAGGTTAGGAACCACAGGTCTAGGGGAACCTGGCATTTCAGAGGGATGGGCTGGGCAACCCTTAAACAAAATACTTCCCAAGTCTATGATTCTAAGCTCTAGCTAATTTTATGCCAAGATGAGAATGATTTAGTGGGTGGAAAAGAAGATATCTGGCAACTTTATTTGCAGGGCTATGAAATCTGAAGGCAATGGGGGCACCCTCCATTCCGCTAAGCTTCTAGCTTCCGGTCTCAATGAAGCAGCTGTTCTGGCCTGGTTCCCTTCATCTCCAGATGCATCACACAGATGCATCACACAAGCAAGAACTTTGCCCAACTCTCTGAGTGACGAATGCATGAAAACATTTCGTTTTGTCAGCACTGATGGATGACTCACAGGGGCCATCCTGGGTTAGGTCTCTTCCCTTCCTGTAACTAGAGCTGAGGCGCCTTTTCCTTAAATTAATCAGTAGATATATGGCACCTTTTCCTTAAATTAATCAGTAGATATATGTACAATATACATCTTCTGCTAGTGCAGCCTGTGCAGACAGAGCTAAAATTCCTTATCTTAAATAATCAACACTAAAACATTTTATCAAATTAGCATACCTAATTGTGCACTATAAAGGGACAATGGAAAGAAATTTTGCCAGCTTTTTGCTGGCAATTTACAGCAGGCGGGCCTGGCAGAGATTAAACCTTGTTGAGTTTCAGTGTTTTGTTTTCCTCATCAGTTTTTCAGACACCTCCCTGCTGATTTTCATGATCAGAAGTGCATTAGGGTGTGCAAGGAAGATCTCTGGATTCCAGAACCTGCTCCATTTAAAACCTGAAGATTAGATTAATGGGAATTATAAACCCAAATTAGATTAGCGGGAATTATAAACTTTACCCTGGCCTTCTGTCTCTCTTGAAGTTTTATGCAAACATTGTTATCATGTGGCATATTTCAGATCAGCAAAATAAGACAAATGTATTTGTGTACTCAGAACAGGTGTGGGTGCAGAACCTAAACAGTGCGCTACACAAGCTGTACGCTGCAGAAAAGTGTTCATGTTAGCTTCCATGGTTGACCAACATTCAGTTAGTCAACTGATGCATAGATGGATTCGATTGGCCTGTGCACTTCTGTAATGCAAACTTGAGTTTAAAAGGTGTTAGATGCAAATATATGAAAAGGCATCACAGATATAAAATTTGTGCTATCCCATACATTCTAACATCTTTAGTACCCTGTCCAACATCGGCAACACTGAAAGGGAGAAGGCAGCAGGACTAGCAGCAGTCAAGTTAGCTAGACTGGAGAAGAAGCCAGTTGAGTAAGATACTTCAGGTTGGACCCAGTGGGAAATTTCTGCTAATGGAGGTGGAGGGCAATTTTTGTCTACCTCCTGCTGCAGACCTCTAAACTCTCCTGTCAAGCTGCTCCTGCAGGGTACTTTGTCCCCCCGGAGCAGCATTTGGGGGAATGTTTTGGGATGCAAGCTGCAGCAAGAGGGGGGAAATGAGGAAGGCCCACTTCACTGACAGAAATCCCCTTTAATTGGTGGAGATTTTCCCTGGGACCCAAGCCTTCATCTTTACATAAGAAACTTTAGGATATGGTATGCTGGGTGCAATAAAGCTCTCCTTCCAGAATCTGTAGGGCTTCAATTAGGGTTGCCAACTCTGGGTTGGGAAATTCCCAGATATTTGTAGTTGGAGCCGAGGGAAGGTGGGATTTGGGGAGGGGAAGGACCTCAGAAGCATAGAATTCCATAGAGTCCAGCTATTTTTTCCAGGTGAACTGACCTTTGTAGTCTGGAGATCAGTTGTAATTCTGGGAGGTCTCCAGGCTGTCAACCCTAGTTTCAATTCATTAGTCTCAGAGCATTTATTTAAATTATTATTTATTTGTAAAGCAAGTTGAGCAAAATGTGATTTTTTTTTTAAATAGTGTTATATTTCTTGTGGAACCCATTGATGAAACTAGTTTTTTTTTAAAACATGCAGTTTTAAATGTTCATTAAAAACTTTATTTTTACAGATAATCACTGTTGTAATACGAATGTGGTTATCTTGGGAGGCATTTCTGATGTTAAAATTCTGGAACAGTGCTGAGAACTTTATTATCTTTCAGCATATTTCACCTTGAAAAATAATGATTAGTCTTATGTAACCAAATGTCAAGTATCTGAAAAATAATGTTGAAGACTTTTGAAGTAATTCTTTAAAATGCAAATGCAACAGTGAGACACTTAAAATTGTTTCTTTTTGCTAAAGTGTTGTCTCAAATACATCTAGCCATTTTTATATTATCCTCATACTTTTCTGTCACCAAGCATGCCATTTAGATTGGCTACTTTGAAAATAAGGCAGCTCTGATGTTTTATTTTCTCACCTTGGAAATAGTCTGAATTTATTTAAGAAGCTCAAGAAGGGGACTGGAGATTGTCTGCAAGATTTAATATGTTTTTAGTAGTTGAAATTCAAAGCCATCTGGGTATTTATAAAGCAAAATCTTCCAGATGAAGAATAGACCAAGGTAAGTCACATGACTGGGGCCAACATGAAACAAAAGAATCCATTTATTATCCCGGCAGGAAATTTGTTCTTCTAGATGTTGTAGCTGCAGACATAATGATTTCATTTCCTTCGGTTTGCTCAGATTAATAGTTGGTGCTTTTTTTTCTTGGTGTGTATATACTCATGTTATTTTTGAGCGTTTCCCAAGTAGGTGTAGTTACAAACACTTAAAAGATAGGTGTGAGAGGGACGGCACACTTTGACTTACTTTTAATATGTTTGTGTGATTTTTGTAATGGTCACCCTTCTGATAACTCTTGCGATATGAGATGTGACCAAATACATGCACTTACCTTTGAACCTGAAACCTGTTAGCTGAAGCAACTCCAGAGAAACAACAACCTAAAATCCTCAAACCTAAACAAAACTGGAGTTCACTGATGAAAATACATCCGAGCCAATAGCAGAAGAAATATTTTATATAAGAATTCTGGGTAGACTTTATACTCTTACGGATGGGACCTGGGGTAATATCAGTGGAGCAGCTAATCTTTATAAAAACCCAGGAATGCACATCTGAGTCAGCTCCACAGGGATCAGTGCTCTAACCTATAATGGGTTAATGTCTGTGGGCAATGATTAGCGGTTGGGATGGTATTTCATATGCATCCCTCTTGGCTTTGTCTTACCTTAATAAATTATCCAAACATATTTTTTTCATAATAGAGGGTTACAATAATGAAGCCTTTAGTGGATGCTCTGAAATATGTGGTTAGCTTATTCATTTGTAGTGAATCTCTCTGGCATAAATTTTGGTTTTGGTGAATCGCTATGTGGACTTGCTGCCAAATATGCTGCTGCCACAAAGTGAAGAATAGGGCAGTGATGGTCTCATTAGACCAGCACAGTGGAAACTGAGACAGACATAAGACATAATGTGAGAATTGAGAGGCTTTCTTGGATTTGAACAGAGGCACGGTGGAGCAGGGGGCAACACTGTGGAATCTCAGCTCCAAATCCTGTTTTTACCACGTCTTCTGTAGTTTCTTCATTAGCATGCCCAGCCTTTGCTTTTACTCTGCTCAAACTAAATTGTCCTGCAGCTGCACTGAATGTAGAAAATTCTTTTCTGAACAAGTGTTTAGCTTTCCCCACCCATTCCTAATGCACCAGAGGTATAATACAGGAACACATGGCGTCCTCCCAGGGTGGCTTGATTGACTTTTATTCTCAGAAATAGAATGAAAACAGTGAAGAGGCTTTATGTCCTGTGCATTGTCAAGATAGTTTGGTATCTTCCTGAATTATGCAGGGAGTTGAAATATCTCCTAATTAAAAAAACAAAACACCAAAGCAAAACTATTCTGATATGCTAGTCAAATGAAGTGATTCCGAAGACAGGCTACCATTGATTGATTATTTAAGTAATTGGCCATTCTTGTGTATTCTAATTATTCATAACAATTGCTTATAATGGCTTTAGGTAATTGAGATTTTTCTTTTTCCAGCACATTAAATACTGTTAAATCCTGCTAGGAGTTCTGGAGTGTTTCAGGGTTGTTGTTTCTTGCATTGCAACAATGTCTTGCTGTGCCAGCAAGCACTGTATGAGCTATTTCTGTTTTGTACTTCTATAGGCTTTTAATTTTCATCGTTAAATTCAGATAATTTGTCCCTTTTCCTTTACTAGCTTTCTTCCTCCAATATCCTTTGTGATAGGAGGAGGAATGTCTTAAATTACAATATGCAATGTCGAATTGTTTATAAAAATAACATTGCAAGGGCAGAAAGGCGAGATGTAAATTTTGTAGATAAACAAACACTGAAGTATTCTTTCTTTCTTTCTTTCTTTCTTTCTTTCTTTCTTTCTTTCTTTCTTTCTTTCTTTCTTTCTTTCTTTCTTTCTTTCTTTCTTTCTTTCTTTCTTTCTTTCTTTCTTTCTTTCTCCAAATGGTAGGTGCTTGCAAGATTTCTTAGGAGCTAGACAGGATGTTAAAAGTGTAGTCCTCAGTTGTGTTATACTCCTCTGAAGTAAGTCGTCTTAGAAGGGTGTAATGATTGCTAGGATTGCACTGTGATACCGCTTCCTGCTCTCTGTAGTGATTTGGCATCAGCTTCCCTCACCGAGAGGAAATGCCACATTTCCATTGGGGCTTCAATTAATGGAAACCCTGTGAAAATTAACATTTCTGTAACCCAGTCCATGAATTGTTAGGGTCAGAGAATATGTAAGTTGAGTAAAAACAATAATGATTAAATTCAGAAGCTTTTACTTATGCATAACAACACCAGCCTAATAAAACACACGCGCACACACACACACACACCACTTCATGTAACATGGTTAGATTTGCAGAGGAGTTTAGACAGGCTACATAGAAGTTTATAATAAAAATAATTTCTGCCACTTCCTCCTTCAGCTTCAGCTTCTCGTTTGCATCCTGTGACATTCCCGAGAGTCCTCAAACCCACAAGAATAGATTTTGAGAGGTTCAGGGGACTCTAGTGGGGAGGTGGCAGAGATCTCTTCCATCAGTTGTGCTCTATTCCTTGTGCAGAGTGGTGTAGTGGTTAGAGTGTTGGACTAGAATATGGGAGAGGTTTGAATCCCCACAGCCATGGAAGATTGCTGAGTTACCTTAGGCTATATACTCTTAGGTCATTTATTCAGGGGACGTTTGTGTTTGGTTTGCTGCACAGTCTTCTGATCCGAATTTTCAAACATCATTTGCATGAGGGCTTCCCCCCCACCCCGGAAGAAATTCCAGGAGTACCTTGTGATTAATTATGCATCCCCAGGGAATCCTTCCCCTGAAAACGCAGCCTTGTTACAGTTTACTTGGAGGGGGTGGGTCTTAAAGGGACTGCTCCCTGTCTGTGCATGGGCACAGCTGGGTATTCCTCCCCTCCTTTCTTCAACAGCTCTCTGCCAGGAGCTGCCTTCCAGCCTCTCTTCGGTTGGTGTCTTCCTGCAAATGTTCTCCCCATGCGTTTCCAGATATTTTGCTTGTGTTTTCTGGATGCTGGCTAAAAAGTATCCAGATGCTGGCTAAAAAGTATCCAGAAAAAGTGGGGGAAATGCACTGGAAGAGGGAGCCAACCTCTGATAGTTGGAAAATGCATGCATAATCAAAACAAACTCCTGACGTAGTTGGGGGGGACGAGAGATACAGCCATGAAGTAGTTGTGAATTTCCTGCATTGTGCAGGGGGTTGGACTAGATGACCCTGGTGGTCCCTTCCAACTCTATGATTCTATGATGCTATGATTCTATGCATAAAAGGCCTTAGACTAACCTATCTCACAAGATTATTGGGGAGAAAGGTGGGGTATAAATGAAATAATTAAATAAATTCATATAATCTAGGCCATTGTCCTTAATGCCTATATAGTATAAGAGCTGTCCTCAGTTTTTCCTGGAATTAAAATGACAGAAAATTTATCAAAAGTGTTGCTTTCCTTTTTTAAAGTGTGACTCCCTCCCCAGTTTGATAAGCATGGGTGAGTCATTGAAAATGACTGCTGTCGATTGATCTACAGAAAATGTTGCCTGCCCTGAATGGTGGGCAGAGGCCCCATACAGCAGCCAGGCAGTTTAAACATCTCCCCCCAAGGTCGTGATTTGCTGCTAAATTCCTTGAAACACATTTGTGTGCTGTCTTTTTAAAAAGAAAGCTGTAATCACAGTACATTATTTTTTTTTCTTCAGTAGGAAATCTCTGTGAAACTGTTAGAAATTCAAACGGTCTATAGATAATAATACTTAGCCTTTGAATAGCTCTTCCAGTGTTCAAAGTGCTGACATACATTATCACAGCAGTCCTTGGAGCACTCCTGTAAGGTAAACCAGTATTATTATCTCCATATTGCAGGTGGCAGGGGGAGGGGGCATCTGAAGCTGACCTGGCTAAGGCTACCTTGGGGGATGAGGTTTGAACTGGGGTCTTCTCAGATCACCAGTAATTCTCCTTGCCCCTGTCCTTTGGACCAACTCCCACAGATAGTGTGGCAGTGATTATTTCATTATTTCCTGTCCCTTTCAGTCAGTATATTATCAGGGGTTGAAAAACATATACATTATTTTCACTGTTTCTGTTTTTAATTTTTTTATTGTTAAAATTTTCTTTTTCATTGTTGAGCTCCTGCCATTTTTCCTCTTCTTGAACGGTTCATGAAAAAACATCATCATTCCAATGGCAGTCTGTTTTTGTGACTAAGGTTTTTTTCTTAATCACCTTTTTAAAATATTTTTTTAATTAATCACCAGTATGGTAGGTGGGGGCTAGAGTTGTCAACTTCCAGGTGGTGGCTGGAGATCTCCTGCTATTCCAACCGACCTCCAGCTGATAGAGATCAGTTCATCTGGAGAAAATGGCCGCTTTGACAATTGGACTCTATGGCATCAAAGTCCCTCCCCTCACTAAACCCCGCCCTCCTCAGGCTCTGCCCCAAAAACCTCCCGCCGGTGGCAGAGAGGGACCTGGCAACCCTAGTGGGGGCATATGCCCGAATATGAAGAGATTTGTTAAAGAGTGAAATGTATCACTATGTACTCAATGCAGAGATGCTTCTTGCCCACATGGAGCCCTCTCAGTGGCAGGCCATGTAGACCCAGGAGGAGATGGAGACAGCGATGTCTCCAAATCTACTTGATTTCCCCCCATAGCACTATATAGGAGACATTATTTTATATGGGAAAAAGAAAAGGACAGTATTGATAGCAGGTTTGGTGGAGGCGGGGTAGAGGAGAGAACATCATGCATCTTCTCTGAGTCTTGTCAGTTGTATCCCACTTACTTTATTTCATAGAATTTAATTAAATCCATTGAGGATGAGCCTGCTCTTATCCGTAAAGCTTCCTATTCTCATTTGTGTAGCTGTGCTCTGGCTTCAATGTGTTGGTCACATTGTAATGTGATAAAGAGACAAAGCAGTTATAGACATTATATGTATTATTATTATTATTATTATTATTATTATTATTATTATTATTATTATTATTATTATTATCTTGAGAGCCATGTTCAACCAAGGAGAAGAATTGAGCTCATTGCCAGAGCATCTGTGTTCTATCTTTTCAAAATAACAATGGCCACGTTGACATAATGACCAAGACAGTGTTTCATTGGTTCATTATTGACTTACAGAACGATTTTCACCATTAGCACATACATATGCAGAATACTATCATCTGAATCTTTCCCCCTCATGTTCACAGGGCAAACTGGTTCTTTTCATCTTTATCAGGATTAGCATATGTCATAATATCAGTTTCTGTTTGAAGGTAGCTGACAGCTTGATCCAGTTTTCTGAAGTTGTGATGGCTACCTGTTGAAATTTAAAATATATAGCAATCATGTGCTGCTTCCTTTGGCTTTTTTTTACCTGGTGTCACATGTTCCCAGTTCTTTAACATCTGAATGATGACTGAGTCTTTACAAATGCAGCACAAGGATGAGAAGAACATTTATCGTTTTTTATGTCTCATAAAAGTCTAGTGTTTATAAACATCCTCTACTTCCCTGAATTACCCTAACAAATGTCTCCCTCAGTGAAATTTCCATATCATTCTCCATGTTTAATTGTATTAATTTGTATGGTAATATGTTATACTGCAGGTGCCCCATGCATTCCAATGTAAAATATTCTAACCATGGCCTGTAGGTATGCAACATGTTTTGGTACATTTGAAGCACAATTCTATGAAGATTTACTGCAGTCAAAGGAAATGAAATGAAATTCATTATTTCAGCGTACTTAGACTAGAGTATGATAGGAGTGCTGTACAATGGAGGAATTACAAAATTCAATATAGGTTGCCATTCTGCAGACCCTGAGATAACAACCTTGACAACCAGCATGTACCAACTGCATGCTTGTATATATCATGGGCAGAAGAGCTGAGGCAGTAACTGCCAGCAGGACTGATAGCATCTGTTTTGTTTTTAGGTAACTTTCAGGGCAATCCTAAACATAGTTAACATCCGTCAAATTACATTTAAATGAATGGGATTAGAAAAGTGTAACTCTTTTTAGGATTGTTCTGTTTGCCCCATGTGTAATGTGATTGTACTACCCCTCTGTACAGGCAGCAAAGAGTAGTGATGAGCACCTGAAGCAGCCAGAAGGGCCCCACATTGCCAGTTTTTGAGATGAGTTTAAGATCATGAACAAACTTTAGGCAAAATTGGGGATTGTTCTGTCTGCTGACTAGCTGCAACTTAGAGTTTTATAGTATCAATGAACAACAACATTGATCATGTCAGAAAACTCAAATCCATTTCAGTGTAGTTAAACTGACTAGAAAATTGATGGTATCATGGTTTATACTGGATGGTTACAATGAGTTTCTTGCCATATTTATAGTATAATATTTACAATATCTTTAAATCTTTATTTCCTTACTTGAAGTGCTGCCATAGGCAAATATATGTCTGTCACAAAGCAATAAAGTGTTTTCTTTTCTTTTTTTAAAGTGGAAAAGTATTTTGAAGCTAGACTCCATTCCCATATTTATTGGAGTAACTCTGATGACTATGGATTTACACCAGTATAACAATACAATCTGGACAGTGAGATTTTGGAGTACTTTCTCAAGTGATGTTTAAATCAGTTGTTGAGTCTCCCATATTGGTAAATCAAACAAATGTAAGCATTTTTTTTGGTCAGCTGGATGAGACCAACATCAGTCTGGCACAGCATTCTGAATGGAAGTTCACATTCTGGAAGACAGGGATAAGCCTGCTGCTGAAAACAGCCTGCCTCATATCAACTTTTCCCCTTCCATAACTTGTAGTAACACCAATGACAGCTGATGAGGTGGAGCACATGCGCCATGTCAACCTGAGAGTGCATGACACAGTGCCGAGGAGGCAAACTCAACAGGGGCTGCCATTTTTGGCAGAAGCTCTCTGACTGCCGTAACCTGTAGTTCTACTCTCTGCCTTCCATGGTGGCCAGCCAAATGCCCTTAGAAACTCAAAAGCAGAACTTGAAGAGGATGACCATTCCTTGTGCCCAGCATTGGAACCCAAGAAGCCATACTGATTAGAGGGTATATTTAAAATGGCTATGTGCACTCTCTCTATTGCAGTAGCATAGAAAGTACTATCTGCAATATACAGTTTTACAAAACTACTGATAATTGGAGCCATTGGAAGGGGAGCCTATATGAAATTGAAGTGCTCCTTCCATCCAGTACAGATGGCCAGTGAGGATGACCAGGCTTTGGGATGGGGAACCTGTCTGCACTTTCTCAGAAGATGACACTGTTTAACCCATAACACTACACACAAAATGCCAGCAAGGAACAAAGTGGAAGGATGGTAAACTGAGAAGATTCAGAACATGGCTTAAAAAAAAAAAAGACATACTGCCGAGATGATCATTAGAACTTGGTTAAAAAACGAGCACAGATCTCAATGCGTAAAGTAGAACAATGTTGGCAGCAAGGGTTTTCACTTTCCAAACCATTGCTAATTTGCTATAGATCGCCGAGATAGGCAGGTCCAGGGGTCCATTAGCTCTGGTAATTGGGCTTGTAGATTGCAATAGAACAAGAAGTTTCATGTCTAATGGGGTTCTTCTTGCTGTAGCAAAGGAAATCTGCATGTAGAAGGAAAGGTTCCTCATGTGAAAGGAAATCTGCACCAGTCCCCAGCCATGAACTAAGAAATGTCCTTGTTATTCAGTAAAATTTTCAAATGTATTCCAGACTAATCATTGGTTTAATTTGGAGGGAATTCCATGAGGTTTTTCTTTAAAGATAATCCATTGGCAGAAGCTAGCATTAAAGGTGGGGACTTCAGGTGGTTTACAGCTGATTTTAGTTACACTTATAGTGCAATGGACAGGAAGGGTGTAACTGTTTAGGATTGCACTGCAACTCTCTGGTCAGCAACTAATTTTATGGGAGGTGCATATTGAGGCAGAGATGGAAGGTGATGGACCAATTTCCTTCTTCCACAGTGCAATCCTACATAGTTGTAGGTGGGGACTAGATGTTGCATGACTCCATGATGTCACCTTCAATAGTGTATCACATGTTGTGATGCTAGAGCATCGTGGCAAGATATAATATCACTTCTAGTTACATACATGGCTGAAAATGTCATTTCAGCCAGAAGGACATTTTAGACATTCCAGGAATTGTTGGCATTCACTAATATTTGCAGATGCTGTTAATTTTGTAGCAAACCTGTTGTGTGGGCAGACTTACTGTGATCAACTGTGTCGTTCATCTGTGAGCTGATTACTGGGTCTTTTCAGTTCAACTTCAAACAACTCAAATGCCTGCATTCAGTTTGTATTAGGTTTTTGCAACACTGTGCATGTGCTAAAATGATGCCAATCCAAACAGATTAGCAGCCATTAATGTCAAAAGGATTATTTAGAGGAACACCGGACAATAGGATTAAAAAAAAAACAGTATTTATTTATGACTCATTGATATGTTTTGTGACTAATTTACTTGTCTATTTAAACAATTGTCTGCTGAGTGGAGCAGCTGTCCAGGAAGGAGGAGAGGAACAGAACTTCGTCAGGTTCCATGTCCAAAATACCAGTTGTGCTGGATTGGACTGTTAGGAGGGAGCAGTTGAAACCCCCTGCCCAAAAGCCACAAACAGATCAACAAACAGGCATACATTCTGCTGAAGAATCGGCTCTCTGTTTATGACTAGTGGACAGGATGTGATCTGAACTGTCAGGTGTTCAAACATTCCATCCAATATTGCAGTTCAGCATCCGCTTAAGTTACTTACATTCATGTCAACAGGACTGAGCCACTTCAGATGTGAAAATTTTTATCTGTACACCATGGCCTTTACTTGTTCTGTTGTAGCTATACAACACCCAATCACAATGCGTTTCTCTGACTATTACATAGGCAAGAGCTGTTTTGCTTGCTTAAGCTTTTAGAGGAATGTAATTGTGCTACTTATTAGGCAGATGCTGTTCTGCTGCTAATTTTAACCGTCTTACTTTGCAGTTTATTCTTGCATTGCTTAGATCTGTTATGATCCTCATTGGAAATCATTTGATCACAAGGTGGAGTAGAAATGTTTGGAATGAATGAAATAGTGAAGGAACTGGTGAATGTAAACAATTAGAAAAACCTGCACCTGTGAATGTGGCATTCCCTGTATAGGCACAACTAGCAGCAATCTGGGATTGTCCCAGGCTTCCTGTGTACACATGCTGACAAGCTTGAGTTTGCCGCTGTGTAATGCGTGAAGCTACCCTTAAATGTGAGTAACTGGGTGCAGGAAGATTGTATCCCTCAGCAGTTTTACATCTGCAAAGGAAACTCTTCTCACAAATAAAAGCACTGCCTTGGCCTCTGTCCCAATGTGCAGATGGTTCTCCCCATGCTTGCTCCTTTGGCGTCTTTCTCAGCGTGTGCTTGCACAGGCCCCTGGGCTGAAGGCAGGAGTATGCTTTGCAGGAAAGGTGCCAAAAACCATGTCCTGCCAGCTTTTTCTTCCTAGTTCCCCAAAGATTATAGACAGGAAAGCCTGATAGGAAGCCAATTTGTTTAGAATAGAGAGAGGTGATCGTGTCTGCATATTGCAACAGGCACAGAGCCACTCATGTGATCAGGACCCTCACATTGTTTTGTCAAAATTACTACACACAGGTACTCTGCAATATCTTATAAGTTCTAAATACAGATATCAATTTTTCTAAACTCTGACAAAAACAAGGATTAAAACCACATTATAATGTAGCACGCTGGATTTTGAAAGTGGCCTCAGATTCTCTTACAAGTATCCTTTCTGTGTTCTGAAGACCAAACCCCCAAAAGTCAAACAGCAAATGTCAACATCCAAGATTTCTTCTTCAAGTGGCCCTATAAATCCCCACATGCAGTGATCAACTTTGGTTAGTCTTTAAGGTGTTAAACAGATTGGAATTAATTTAGATGAATTATCAATACTAGATGACAAAGCAGCCTTCTATTTAATTAAACAGGGACTCCTTGACCATGAATATCAGAAAATGTGTCCACTCACTCCACCAGTATGTTCCCCACTGAAAATAGGTCTGCTAACATCGCACGGAAAGATGCAGCAATACTTCCGCATACTCGAAGACCTCCTTCAATGGAGGGCATTTATGTTAGCTCAACTCAATTCCTTTCCATCTAAGGTTTTATATGGAAGATTCACCAAAACTCCCTTTAACAAGAGACTATGTCCATGCGGAATGGGCCAGCCAGATTCCCTACAACTCATTATCTTAGATTGCCATCTGCATGACGAACCCTGTAAAAAATTTATACTACCTTTAATCAGCAAACTGATGGCCCCCTATAGAACAACCATATTCCAATTTTTGTTGAATGATTCTCCTCCGAGGCAAGGGCATCTTTAGCTGTGGGTGTTTTCCCGCTCTTTCCAGGAGGAAGGACCAAACTTTACTTCCTGTCTCCTTGGTGGGAAGACCGCCCTTGATCTCCCAGTTTCCATCCTGCCTTTCATGCGAGAGCAGTGACTACGTTCAGCTCCGTTTTTTAGTATTAGAGCTAGAAGAATTTCGTCTTTGTCCTTTAGTATATTCGTTGTGCGTGTAATTCAGTGTTTGCCTCAGTGTCTGATCCCTCCTGACCTTCCCACCCTTTCCCTACTGTTCATTGTTCATAGCTGGCATCGGCTTGTAGAGAGCTCAAGATGGCCGACACTGTGACTGGGAGAGAGGACGATCGCCTCTCGGTGGAAGACTATCACAGTGGGCTGGTCCATTCCACCTAGAGGGACAGCCCTCCCAATGACCGTGATAGTGGACCATTAGGGATCGAAAAAGGCGTGACGGCACAAGCCGCAGGAGAGGAGGAGCCTTCGCTGCTGGTGCAGCACAAGAAAAAGGCGCCGAAAGCCGCTTCGCTAATGGCACACAAAAAGAAGAGGTGCAACAAATTCTTCTTCTTCCCGAGAGGCGGCAACTCATGAACAGTCTATTCGGCACCCCCCGAAATGTCGACCCTGGTTCAGCCTGTGAGCACCGCACAGCCTTTGAACTCAGGAGGTTTACCGGTAGGATTGCTCCCGGCGGGAGATGGCAACCCCCTTCCATTAATGCAATGGGCGGGCACATTTATTCTAGTGAGGAGGCCAACGACTTAGTCAACTTGGCCCTCCAGAGGCAGTGGCAGGCATTTCAGGCATTCCAAATGAGGCTCCCCCCCTTTTCGTGGGCAGTACAGGAGACCTCTCCAACCCCCTCCTTCTCTCATTCCCTTAGTGTGGGACAAGAGGAGCCTATGCCCCCTAGAGCCCCTGCCACTCAATGGGCCACCAAAGCAGCCAGAAAGGCCACAGCTCACACTACAGTAGTGCAAGCTGAACCCTTTTCCTCTGAACAGGAATCTGATCCCGAGGAGCACGAAGAGGGCGAGTTTGACTCTGATGAGGAGCTCATCCCCTCAGATGAAGCAAACCCAAAGTAATTCTATTCCTTTCCCTGAGTTCTTTTTAAGGGCAGTTAAAGAGACAACTCACAGTCCCTACCCCGAGAAAGGATGGGAAAAATAGTCACCCTAGCGAACTCCATAATATGGAACAGGAAGTCTCGCCTCATGTCCCTGACAAAGCTCATGGGACTCATGGTCTTCTGTATCACCACAGTCTCATGTGCAAGATTTCACTCAAGGCCACTACAGTGGTTACTCTGTCCCTTTCAGAGAGACATTACACACAAAAGGGACAGATTAATTCAGGTGATATTCAAGATGAAACACAGCCTGCGTTGGTGGGCCAGCCCCCTAAATGTAGGGAAAAGTCAACAGTATATTCACGAGGACCCTCTGCAAATATTCACGGACGCAAGCCTCGAAGGCTGGGGAGTCACCTTCAACGGGAAAGTAGCCCAGGGCCGCTGGGCCGCCCAGGAGAAGAAGCTTCACATCAATCTTCTGGAGCTTCGAGCTGTGAGGCTTACTTTTCTGTCGTTCTCCACAGACCTCAGACACCACCATGTGCTAGTGAGGTCCAACAATATGACGACCAAGGTTAACCTAAACAAGCAGGGAGGCTTGGATACTCACCGTGAGAATGGAGCCTTGGATACTCACCGTGAGGGCTCCTTCTCTCCTGAGGCGAAGGGCATCTTGCCCACCCGGGCTAAAATGGAAAACAGAAGGACCAAGATACGTTATCGTTCCGGTTTACCTGTTATCGTTTCAGTTACCTGTTAAAGAATCAACCTACTTGTTAAAGCATTAGTTTACCCCTCAACCTACCAGGTTCAGTCAGGGTCTGTGTTATGTTATAATGTACTATGGTTCCTGTTTCCTAACATCTCCTTGTTTGTACAGTTCCCAGTTTAATGTTGTTTACACTTCTCTAAGTAGCTGGGCAAGCCTGTAACTGGGAGATCAAGGGCGGTCTTCCCGCCAAGGAGACAGGAAGTAAAGTTTGGTCCTGCCTCCTGGAAAGAGCGGGAAAACACCCACAGCTAAAGATGCCCTTTGCCTCGGGAGAGAAGGAGCCCTCAGAGTGAGTATCCAAGGCTCCATTCTGCGACTGATGTTACGGTGAAGGTGGCGGGGTTTTTGGTGGAAGCTGTTAAGGTTAAGATTCAAACCTAATTTTAATTTGGTATGTATCTTATATGAAACATCTATTTATTTCTGACTCTGTGACTATAACTATTATGCCAATAAAGGTCGTCTGTATCTGTATCTTTAAGGTGCTACTGAACTCTTGCTCTTTTCTACTGGTGCAGCAAGAGGGGGCATTCTCTGGAAAGCAGCAACAGGGGAGGAGGAGTTCCCACCCACCCCCTCAGAGTGTTTGTTTCCCTTGTGTGTAAGGCAGGAGAGGAACCTTCCTCCTCCGTTCTCTTTCTTAACAATCAGCAGCATCAGTCAGGAAACCCTGATCTTTCCAATTAGGTGGGGGTGGCATTGTTAAATGAAGTACAGTTCTTTTTGAAGAACTTTTTAACAGGCGTGTTGTTATGTAGCTCGGCGTGTTTTGTTACCACATAGGTTTTAGGTTCAAGTTAGAAACTTTTAAAAGGCAGCCTCAAAACACTGCCTGCGCTAAACAAAACAGAAGCAATCTATAGAACTTGATCCTTCTGATGGTTGCACACTGGCTCTGGTTTCCAGAATGATACATTACACAGAAACATTTGGATCTAGGTGATAAGACCACCAGCTCTGTGCTAGACCCCATTACTCTTGTGCGGTGAGGCGAGGCCATTAGATACCTGGCTCCTGAAAATTGTATAGGTTTTCGGTCCTGCAATCAGTTCGACCACTTAAAAGCTCTGCCCTGAAATGAAATAGAAGAAGTGAAGTATAGGTTTTTAAGCTGAAGAGATGCTAGAATTTGTGAGGTATTCAGCTTCCTTTCTAATGGAGTTTGGGAAATACAAATAGTGGTTCTTTTTCTTAGAAAAAGAGCAGTCTCTGCCTCTTTATTTGGATTGACCATTGTCTTGCATGTGAATCCCAAGTTTCCCAAGTTCTCAGACTGTTTGCAAAGTTACCCTCATTCTACTGTTCCAGCTTGGACAGTGTGCCTTGAATGCTGTTAACGTAAAAATTGCCAGATTCAATACAAGACAGAAGTTCCATATAAAATATTTTGTAAAGAGGGCAGAATTTTGACAGGTATGGTTTCTCCCATACTCCTGTGTAAGAATCTGCACCTTCTAACGTTCTCCCTTCTGTGTAAATATTAGAAAGCTACACCCTGTACAAATAATAGTCCTCAAGGCATTACGTAACCTTTCCTGTACAAAGGAAAGGCCTGCACACACCTAATGCTGTGGCACACAGTCAGGTGCTGTGCAAGATCTTACACTCCAGAAAAAATAGTGGATCATAGCTATTGAAAAGGTGAGCTGTTGAGGCCATAGTAGGATTTAACCACAACAAACGTTAATTGCAAATCACAGTTTACACGCAGAAGCAACTGGGTTTTTCTGCTGGTGGTAGCTGTGATGAACCCTTCCATAAACATTAATAAGGCTGCAATCCATCAAGAGCAGAGCTGCTCTGCTCCTTATCAGGCAGCTCTAGAGGAGAGGAAGTAACCTTAGGAAGCACATGTTATATTCTCTTAATCAGTGGCAATTTGGAGGTTCATGGTTCACCAACTGGCCTCTTATTCATTGTTTAGTAGCTAAATGAAGACTTTTGGCCTTAGCCAGTGTCCTCATACCTAGTTTCAGGAGTGGCAGGGAGGTGGAACATGGCTGTGATAGCATGATTCCCAGAAGTTTCCTGCCCCTCCTAGGAAAGACAGCGCTACATTCTGGCACTTCTAGTAAGCCTTAACTGGCCACAGCAATTATGAGGAAGCGGGAGGGAAGCAGCTTGGCTCTATGATTCTTTGCTCTACCATGCACAGACTAGGGTTGCTAATTCTGGGTTTGGAAATGCCTGGAGATTTGGGGGCAGAGCCTCACAAGGGGGCTCAAGCAAAGATGCAGTGCCATAGAATCCATTGTTCAAAGCAGTCATTTTCTCCAGGGTGACTGGTCTCTGTAGTCTGGACATCAGTTGTAATTCTGGGAGGACTCCTGGCATCACTTACTTGGAGGTTGGCAGCCCTAAGACTGGCACACCAGCCGGTCTAGTTTCACACCTCTACCATAAATACGCACATAGTAAGTAATACGAAGGAGGAAAAAGCAGGCGTTGGGCCACTGGCTGCTCTTAGCACAGTTCAGATTACATGTTGAAAGCCTGTAAATGTGAAATTCGGCTCCATTTCAAACTGCCATATTTCCACCAACAGCTATCAGCTGCATCAACATACAGAAGACTCTTGTAAGCTTCTACATGATTCCACAGGTCTCACTGGTCCGTCCGCATTCCCTGCAGAAGGGCAATCCTCATCTATTATGTCTGGGCTGGTTTATATTCTGTCACTGGCCTAAATGGAGGCCACAGGGGTTGATTGTATTGTCTGTGAGCAGAAGACTCATTTGACAAATGGATGTGAAGATCACTAGTGGATGCTATGGGTACAATGACCAGGGAGTGCAGCAAAGCTGAGCCAATGGGTAGTGCAGAGGCTGGAACAGACAAAATCTCTCCTTCAGGTCCTCCATAAATTATAGCAAACTACCTGCTGGAAATACCTGCAATAATAAGTAGGAGATAGGGGAAAGGTGCTAAAAATTGAAACTTTACTTATTTGATGTTACCATTAAAGATAATTTAAAAATGGGTTTGCAGAGAGGAAAGTGTGATCATTCCTACCAACAAGCTTCATTTCAAAACACAGAAACAAGCAAGAGATGTGTGTTGCTAGTAGTTTTGCTTCTAGAGGAGAGAGCCAGCATGGTGTAGTGGTTAAGAGTGGTGGTTTGGAGTGGTGGACTCCAATCAGGAGAACTGGGTTTGATTCCCCACTCTTCCACATGAGCGGTGGAGGCTAATCTGGTGAACTGGATTTGTTTTCCCACTTCTCCACATGAAGCCAGCTGGGAGACCTTGGGCTAGTCACACTCTCTCAGCCCCACCTACCTCACAGGGTGTCTGTTGAGGGGGAGGGGAAGGGAAGGTGATTGTAAGCTGGTTTGATTCTTCCTTAAGTGGTGGAGAATGTCGGCATATAAAAACCAACTCTTCTTCTCCTTCCTTCCTTCCTTCCTTCCTTCCTTCCTTCCTTCCTTCCTTCCTTCCTTTCATCATCGGATAACCCCACCAATGCCCCTCAATTTCACCAACCTTTCCTTTAAAAAAATGTAAATGCTTCTATTTTGTTATGAAGGTACTGTATTCTCTCTTTCCAGTACTGGAGAGCTTGTCTATGTTTTGCCCATTTTTTAAAAAATGAAGGAACAAAGAGCAGTACTATGTTCTTCTTCTTTTTTTACAATTTTATTATTTTATTTGTTAAATATCACAAACTTTACTTGCATACAACAGACATACAGCAATTTCCCCCTCTTCTACTTTCATAGAATACAATACCATCCAACTAATTACTGATTCATCCCTGATTACAAAAACTATACTGAAGGTTCGCTACAATCCTACTCACCCTATATAACTGTTGCTATCTTCTAATTTTATGCTTGCTTCCCCCCCCCCCCCCAATACTGGTTCATTGATAATCTATTTAAAAAGCTATTCATTAGTGAAGTTATTATATCTACCTCTCTACTCTGTGCAGTGCTATGTTCTTAAAGCAAAGCAAACCTCCTACTGCACCCTGACAAATCCCATCATCTGCCCGCTATGGGCACACTGCTGTTTTTGGAGTGGTAATAAACACATTGGGAGCTGTGGTGTAGTGGTTAAGGCATCAGACTAGGACCTGGGAAACACAGGTTCAAATCCCCACTAATGCCATGGAAGCATGCCGGGTGACCGTGGGCCAGTCACACACTCTCAGCCCTGACCTGGCTAGTATCTGGATGGGAGACCTTCAAAGAATACCAGGGTCATGATGGGGGAGGCAGGTGATGGCAAACCACCTCCGAATGTCTCTTGCCTTGAAAACCCTATGGGGTCACCGTAAGTCAGCTGTGATTTGGCAGCAAAAAAAAATGCATAAAGGCAGATAATCAAATGTGGGGACAGGCTTTACCTAATTGTGCTTTCTTGTTCTACTGGCTTGTATATAAGCATGCAGTGGTTAAGATGGCCCACAGCACTGTTTGCCAATCTGTTGGTCAGAACCCAAAGAATCTGAAAGTGGGTCGCGGGCCAGCCCTCCATAAAAGCCGCCCTGGCCCTTTCCATTATTGTTTTTAAAATTTTGGAAACCAAGAGCTCACCCTGGAAGCAGTACCTTCCATGTCACACATTAGGTGGTATTTTTCTTCTTCACTGCATATACATGTTGATCAAATAAAATGTGTCCTGATAGTTACTAGAGTGAGTTTCTTAGAATCTTAGGGGGGATTAGAGGGGATAATGGATAAGGAGAGGGTGGTCAAAGGCTGGAATGCAATGCCATATCCAAAGACTGTGTATGTCAGAATGTCACTTGCTTAGGATTCATAGTGGGGGCAGCTGCACCCTTTGTGTGTGACGTTTGTTGGTATCTCAAAAATATTTGGTTAGCCATTGTAGAAAATGGAACGCTGAAGTGGATGGACGCCAAGGTCATAGTTTGCCTGGAACCCCACCATACCAAAATGGTTGGGAACCACCAACCAACAGTATGGCTAATGGCATTTTAAAAGTTACAACATATATTACTGGATTCCACAACATCTGGGAGTTTGAAAGCTCTTACTGGAGCGGCGATTGCTTACCTAACAACTCTCTTTTAATTCTTCCTGACACCATCATCTTCTATGTTTTAAAACACAACTTTATTTCCCCTTTATGTTGATGTATTTTATTTTGACTATAGGCGCTGAGAGTTCTTGACACGTGCATTATTTACTCGGTTAACCAGCTGTCCTATAAATGTCTATGTAAATACTGCTGAAATTGACAGTAAATTCTATAGCAAGTGGGACTGTAGTTTTGTTTAAAGAAGATCAAATCATAATGTTTTCTTTTTCTGAAGTGCACTTTGTGTCACTTTTTTGACAACTGTAAAAGAGAAACGTTGAACTTATAAATTGATTGATATAAGTTGTTTCTGGGATGTTTAATGCCCAGGCATAAGAATCCACCCATCCCTGCCAAAAATACAAAAAAATACAAAAAACGACAGCAACCCACCACAAAAAAACAAACCCCCAATATCAGTATTGTTGCCAAACTGGTATCATCCATTGACCCCCATCCCGCCCCACTGCCTTCTGCTCCTATTGAAACTTGGAGAAAGCAGGCTGGTAGGCAGTATATCTGCCTGGGAACTGCAATTCAGGCCTCAAAATGATCTGATACTTCTTTAAGAAAAATCTGAATGGAAAACTAACTTGTGGCCAGTGTTTTAAATGTGCCAGTCAATTTGTAAGATTAAAAAGCTAAGAATGGGTTGGCTTTAATATATCACACACATCAATGTTGATATTTAATAATACTTAATGAAAAATTGTTAACTTGAATGGACTTTATTGCACTGACTATAAGTAGGTATCATACAAGGATGTGCATGCAGGTACAGGCATAATATAGATAAAATTCACTCTAAGCCAGGCAGGGGTGGTTTGGCTCTTGAATTTAGCAGAAAGTTGTCTCTGGGCTTTGGAGGCTAATCTGGTGAACTGGATTTGTTTCCTCACTCCTACACATGAAGCCAGCTGGGTGACCTTGGGCTAGTCACACTCTCTCAGTCTCACCTCCCTCACAGGGTGTTTGTTGTGGGGAGGTGGAGGGAAGGTCATTGTAAGCCGGTTTGATTTGGCCTTAAGTGGTAGAGAAAGTCAGCATATAAAAAGCAACTCTTCTTCTTCTTGGCTGCAGAGAAATTGTTTTTGTACTTTTTTTTTGTTCCAGCATGGTTTCTGTATCATTGAAAGCTGTGTAACAGCTGGTGGACAGCTGTACCTGTTACATTCCTCTTGTCAAAGTTAGACTCTTTTCCTTTCTTAGGTGGTGTTGTGTTCCCATTGATGGAGTGGAGTTGAACTTTCTAATGCACATTTGTATGTGGAAGCTTGAGGCAGCATTCCTGAAGAGTTACTATATTTGTCTTTTTGTTAGGTGCTTTCTTTGTGCAAAGTGCCTTTCATCAATGTTCCCATCACCAAGGTTCCCTCTAGTATGCTCATGGTTCTCTAGACACTAGAACAGATAGCTGCATGCCAGGTGTCTTGATTTATGTGAATTGTACTTCTTAAGTGGGGTTTATATAATCCTGTTTGCTTTGCTGTGCCTGGCTCCTGAGTTAGTCTGGAGGAACCTGGGCCATTAGCTGGGCTGTCCGTTGACTACTACAGGACTATTTAACAACATTGAGTTTTCTGTCATAACTTTATGCTGGTACAAATGGTGGAAGCCCTGGAGAAAGATGGGGTGCCCACTTGGCTGCTTGTCCTATAATCTGCCCTACCACACCTCCCAATTCTTTTTTGTGCCTTCTTTTACAGTGTCATCCCAAACAGAGTTGTCTCCTTCTAAGTCCACTGAAGATAGTGCTGCTGAGGACATCATATCATGTGTAATGGCCAAAGATTATGACAGTATGATGATGTCCCTATGGGGGATGGACTGGTGGGTTTATGGAGACCTGGGCAATATTTGGGTGCCAACGCAGCTGGGGATGTAGCCCAGTAGGTCAGGACGCAGCATCTACTGAGAATTTGCTATCTAACCCAATCACGCTACAACCTGGAACACAGGAAGAGGCCAATAATGTTTGTTTCCACATCCAATGTTGTAGTGGATGCATTTTTGTCTTTTTATTAACCTTTGCTTTGTAGTTTAGTGTGCCTCTTAGTTTGTCGTTGGCCTCCTATGTGTTGCTCTGTCACCTCTTTGTTTCACCGCACCTCCCTCCACTTTATGTTTTCCTCTCATCCATTTTGCTAGGGGTCTTATATAAAAACATACAATGTATTCTGGTAAAGAACCTAGCTACGGGTCCAAACGGAATTTAGAAAAAAAACTACATTAAAACATATGTGTCGTCCTCAGATTGGATACAAGCCTAACAGGCCCACAGAATTTTGAGAGTGATCTCAAAGGACATTGAGCGTAAAACAAAGCAGTTAGATTTATCCCGCTGGGTTAGGAGGGGCTGTAAATAAAGTGCCCATACATTAAAATGGCTCCCCACTTAATTACTGGGAAAGGAATTAATGAATATTATGAGGATAACTTATTTGTTATAATGTCATAGGATTATATCTTTGTATTTATTCTAAACAAACCCTGAAGAACTAAAAGCACACAACACTCAGCTCATGCACCAGCCCCTCTCCCTTTCCTTTATGCACTGTCCCTGCCTGGATTTATTAAGAGCTAAACTTTGTTCAGGGAAACGGTTTGTAGGAAAGAGGAACCACAATGGACAGACAACTTATTTAGCTCAATAGCCGCTGCATGCAACTGGAGATTCTCCACTGAGGTTATTCTACTTTCTGCTGCCAGCAACCTGCTGCCTCTCTTCTTGGCCAATGATGCAGATGTTGGCCTGAACAGACAGCCACATAATTGGCCCTGTTGGCAAATGACCTATTGTCTGTGGCCTCTGTCCACCTTGATCCCTATGCTATTATGATTTAAGAACATAAGAACATAAGAAAGGCCCTACTGGATCAGACCAAGGCCCATCAAGTCCAGCAGTCTGTTCACACAGTGGCCAACTAGGTGCCTTTAGGAAGCCCACAAACAAGACAACTGCAGCAGCATTATCCTGCCTGTGTTCTACAGCACTCAATATAATAGGCATGCTTTTCTGATACTAGAGAGAATAGGTAAGCAGCATGACTAGTATCCATTTTAACTAATAGCCAATAATACCCCTTTCCTCCATGAATATGTCTACTTCCCTCTTAAAGCCTTCCAAGTTGGCAGCCATCACCACATCCTGGGGCAGGGAGTTCCACAATTTAACTATGCGTTGTGTGAAAAAATACTTCCTTTTATCTGTTTTGAATCTGTCACCCTCCAGCTTCAACAGATGACCTCACGTTCTAGTATTATGGGAGAGGGAGAAAAACTCCCTTTCCACTCTTCCAAACCATGCATAATTTTATAGCTCTATCATGTTACCCCTTAGCCGCCTTCTTTCCAGCTAAACAGCCCTAAGCATCTTAACCGCTCCCCATAGGACAGTTGCTCTAGTCCCCTAATCATTTTGGTTGCTCTTTTCTGAATCTTCTCAAGCTCTGTAATATCCTTTTTTAGGTGTGGGGACCAGAACTGTACACAATATTCCAAGTGTGGTCTCACCATAGATTTGTACAAGGGCAGTATGATATCAGCAGTTTTATTCTCTATTCCTCGTCTAATTATGGCCAGCATGGAATTTGCCTTTTTTACAGCAGCCGCACACTGGGTTGACATCTTCATTGAGCTATCCACTACTACCCCAAGATCCCTTTCTTGATCTGTTGCTGCCAGCACAGATCCCATCAGTGTATATGTGAAGTTGGGATTTTTTGCCCCAGTATGCATCACTTTACACTTAGTCACATTGAATCTCATTTGCCATTTTAATGCCCATTCTTTCAGTATGCAGAGATCCTTCTGGAGCTCTTCACAGTCCGATTTTGTTTTAACCACCCTAAATAATTTGGTGTCATCTGCAAACTTGGCTACTTCACTGTTTAACCCCAACTCCAGGTCATTGATGAACAGGTTGAAAAGCACCGGTCCCAACACAGATCCCTGAGGGACCCCACTGCTCACATCCCGCCATTGTGAGAACTGACCATTGATTCCTACTCTCTGCTTCCTATTTTTCAGCCAGCTCTCAATCCATAAGAGGACTTGCCCTCTTATCCCATGACTGTGAAGTTTGCTTAGCAGTCTTTGGTGGGGGACTTTGTCAAAAGCTTTTTGGGAATCCAAATACACAATGTCCACAGGCTCATTCCTGTCCACATGCTTATTGACGCTTTCAAAAAACTCTTAATAGGTTAGTAAGACAGGACCTACCTTTACAGAAGCCATTTTGGGTTTTGCTCAGCATATCCTTCTATATGCTTGACAATTCTATCTTTAATAATGCTTTCCATCAATTTACCCGGAACAGATGTTAAGCTAACTGGCCTGTAATTTCCTGGGTCCCCCCTGGAACCTTTTTTATAAATGGGTGTTACGTTGGCCATTCTCCAGACCTCTGGTACAGAGGCTGATCAAAGGGACATATTACATATCTTTGTTAGCAATTTCCCATTTGAGTTCTTGAAGAACTCTAGGATGAATACCATCTGGTCCCTGTGACTTGTTAGTTTTTCTAGACGTTCTAGGACTTCCTGCCTTGTTACACTATTTGCCTCAGTTCCTCATTCTCCCCTCTCCAAAATCTCTGTTCAGGAGATGGAATCTGCCCTGTATCTTCAACAGTGAAGACAGATGAGAAGAATTCATTTAGTTTTTCAGCAATCGCTTTATCCTCCCTTAGAGTTCCTTTACTCCCATTGTCATCCAATGGTCCAACCGCTTCCCTAGCTGGTTTCCTACTCCTAATATACTTAAAGAATTTCTTATTGTTTGTTTTGATGTGTTTAGCAATATCCCCCTCAAAATCTTTTTTTGCATCTCTAATTATCTGCTTGCATTTCCTTTGTGCAAGTTTGTGTTTGCTCCTGTTCGCCTCATTTGGGCAAACCCAGTCTCTGAAGGAAGACTTTTTTTCTGTAATTGCTTCCTTCACCTTACCCGTTAGCCATGCTGGTGACCTCTTGGACTTATTCCTACCTTTCCTGACCTGCAGTATACAATCTAACTGAGCCTCTAGTAATGTGGACTTGAGTAACCCCCAAGCCTTTTCAAGAGATTTAACCCTCCTAACTGTTCCTTTCGACTTCCTCTTTACCAGTTTTCTCATTTTAGAGAAGTTCCCTCTTTTAAAGTCAAAGGTAATTGTGTGAGATTTCCCAGTCACTTTCCCACTTACATATAAATTAAATTCGATGCCATTGTAATCACTATTGCCAGCTGGCTCAACTACATCCACATCCCGCATCAAGTCACTGGCAGCACCACGGAGTATTAAATCCAGGA
Organism: Euleptes europaea; assembly: GCF_029931775.1. Taxonomy (NCBI): domain Eukaryota; kingdom Metazoa; phylum Chordata; class Lepidosauria; order Squamata; family Sphaerodactylidae; genus Euleptes; species Euleptes europaea. Next base: position 45,718,898 of record NC_079316.1, read on the forward strand.
TCGCCTCCCCTCTGGTTGGGTCTATGACCAACTGTTTGAGGGCACAGTCATTTAGGATGTCTAAAATTTTTATCTCTTTGCCTTGACTAGAGCATACATTTATCCAATCGATATGAGGGAAGTTGAAGTCTCCCATTATTACTACTTCATTACCTTTACATGCTTCCCTAATTTCATTCTTCATCTCAAGATCACCCTGAGCCATTTGGTCAGGGGGCCAATAGAACATCCCCAGTACTAAATTTCTTAGGCTTTTGTAAATTTTGCCAGCACAAGAAATTTACAAAGCAATCTTAAGAAGAGTTCTACCCTTGTAAGCCAATTGACTTCAATTCATTCAGAAGGACGTAGCTCTGTTTAAGAATGTACTCCTAGTTTTACAACTTGAAGATAGGATTGCACAATAAATCAGGCATAACTGCTGGATATGGGTAACAAGTCTGACATGTTAACTTCCTGCCTTCCCTTAAAATCCCTCTGGCTATGTCATGGTATCTACTTTCTCTGGCAGTTTAGCTAGGGAAAAAAATTAAAAACTAGCTTTAAATTCCACTTTGATTTTAGATCTAAACAAAATTGGAGAAACAAGAGAAATTCCTTTGCATTTATAAGGAACTTTGGAAAGTCCCTCCTCCCTTTAAAAATGTTTAATTTCAGGGTATTTGTGCTCTCTGAAAATTAGATGGGTAGAAATAGTAATTCTTTTTTTTTTAACCCATAACCCATCATTATTACTAAATATCTGGTAAATTACAGGGCTTCCTTATGCTTGAGGTGCTACTTTTTATAGTGAGATTTTACTTGAATTACTAGGTATATAGAACTGGTGATACTGACACATAAAAATATGTCTTGTGGCTTGCGGAAAACTGCATTTTCAAGATGGCATTTTAAAATGATTGGGGAAGGTAAGCATAAGGCTAAAGCAGATACTTATTTTGCCACTAGCTGCCATAATATGAAACAGTAGTCCTGATATTTTAACCTCTTGAATGAAATGTTGGCAAATATATTAGAAAGCTTAAATTGTCTTGCCAGAGGTCATCTTGTGAGGATTAGTCAATGTCAGCAGCAGCAATGTACGGCTGGTTGGCTGCTCATTGTCTCTCTAGTGAGACGCAATTGATTGGTGCAGTTGAAGGGATGGTGTGGGTTGGTTGTGCATTGATTTCCATAAAACATAAGAACATCAGAGGAGCCCTTCTGGATCAGACCAGTGGTCTATCTAGTGCAGCATTGTGCCTCACATGGTGGCCAACCAGTTATTCTAGAGGGTCAACAACATGGCATAGAGTCACCAAGGCCTTCCCCAGTGTTGCTTCCTGACAGTGGGATTAAGAGGTTTACTGTCTCTCAATGTGGAGGTTCCCTTTATTCACCAAGGCTAATAGCCTCTGATCAGCTCTTTAGCCTTTCCTCATAGGGAAGATGACCCAACCCCTTAGTCATCTTGGTTGTCTTCTGTACTTTTTCTAGCTTTGCAATGTCCTTTCTGGGACATGGTGATCAGAACTCACACAGTATTCCAAATGAGGCTGCACCATAGATCTCTACAGCCGTATCACAATATTGGCTGTCTTATTTTCAATCCATTTCCGAATAATCCCCAAAATAGAGTTTGACTTTTTCACTGCTACAGCACACTGGGTTGACATTTTCATTCAGATATCCACTACAACCCTAAGGACTGTTTCCCTCTGTGCCCCAGCAAATAAATACTCCATTAGCATATACTTGAAGTTGGGATTTTTGTTCCAGGCTAGCCTGATCTCATCAGATCTCAGAAGCTAAGCAGGGTCAGCCCTGGTTAGTATTTGGATGGGAGACCACCAAGGAATACCAGGGTTGCTGTGCAGAGGAAGGCTCTGGCAAACCACCTGTTAGTCTGTTGCCATGAAAACCCCAAAAAGGGGTCACCATAAGTCGGCTGCGACTTGATGACACTTTACACACACACACATGCATCACTTTACACTTGCCTGCACTGTACTTCATTTGTCACATTGTTGCCAATTTGTGGAGCTCTTCCTGAAGCTCTTCACAGTCAACCTTGCTTTTCACCATCCTGAATAGTTCTGTGTCATCTGCAGACCTGGTCACTATGCTGTTCACCCTCAGTTCCAGTTAATTTATGAACAAAATAAACAGCCCCAGCCCCAATTCCAATCCTTGTGGTACCCCACTGCTTACTTCCCTCCATTGTGAGAATTGTCCATTTATTCCTACTCTCTGCTCCCAGTCGTTTGGCCAGTTTTTAATCCATATGAGGACCCATCCTCTTACTCTGAGACTGCTAAGATTATGCAGGAGTCTTTGGTGAGGTACCTTGTCAAAAGCCTTTTGAAAGTCCAAGCATATAATGTCTACTGGGTCACCATTATCTGCATGTTTGTTCACTTTCTGACAAGGTTGGTGAGGCAGGACTTGCCTTTGCAGAAGCCATGCTGATTTACACTCAGTGGGCTTTGTCCCTCAACATGTCTAATAATTCTGTCTTTGGTTACAGTTTCTACTCATTTGCATAAGACAGGTGTTAGGCTAACTGACCTGTTATTCCCCGATTCCTTTTTGGATTCCTCTCTAAAAATAACATTTTAATAACAGTGTAACATTTGCTACTCTTCAGTCTTTGGTGGAATGGCTGATTTTAGTGACAACTTCCATATACCGGTTAGTAGATCCATACCAGTTTGCAGCTGAGCCATCAGCCGCACACTGCCATCGAGTATGTTTACTGGTGCAACTTCTGTGTTAATACCTGTATATGAACACAGGGCTAAGAAATACAGCACACCTCACACTCTGACCTCTTCTTATGTGTCCATTCCAGTCTCTACAGTATAGGTGTTGCCAGAGCTATAGTTACTATTCTCTTCCATCCTGTAAAGACCAGTTGTGTGTGTGAATTGATCTTTGTAGGTTACAACGATAGTAAAAATAGCCGTGTTTTATTGGAGAAACATAGTGCTGCTGTCCCAGTTTGATCTCAAATTGTTCAGTGCCCCTGTCCTTCGCCAATAAAATAGCACCATTTTTTATTACAAAATGCTCACAATCCAGTGAACCTTTTTCTACTGGGGAGCTCCTAAGGTATTTATTGCTGTTCTTTCTCCCACTTTATTTCTGCTCTGGATGCGGCTAGTTTTCTTTGTTTAAAAGCTCATTTACTCCGCCTCCCCCATTAATCCCCTGTTCTGCAGGTTTGTATTTGAGCTCAGCAGTCACGGAATGCCAGGGAGAGAGCACCGAGGGCTCATGTTTCATTAGGCAGGCGTCAGGGAGAATTCCTTCACTTTGAACCTCTGCAAACTTTCTCCTTCCCTTACTCTCCTCTTTGTTCCTTTCAGACACAGGTTATGCCAGTATTCTCCCTGCATCCCCACCAAAATTTCATTCTGTTTTTGCGTGCTCTCAGCTTCACTTTCCGTACAATGCCACATTCACTACTTTATTTGTTTGACCAATTCTCTCTATATAAAGAGGAAATCCACATAGTACCCTGTTCTTGTACGCATCTTTGAATTGGAAAGGGGGTCTAAAAGTTCATCTAGGCCAACTCCTCTTAGGGTTGCCAACCTCCAGGTACTAGCTGGTGATCTCCTGCTATTACAATTGATCTCCAGCCAATAGAGATCAGTTCACCTGGAGAAAATGGCTGCTTTGGCAATTGGACTATAAGGCATTGAAGTCCCTCCCCTCCCCAAACCCTGCCCTCCTCAGGCTCCGTCCCAGAAATATCCAGGTATTTCCCAACCCAGAGCTGGCAACCCTAACTCCTCTGCCTAAAGGTAGATCCTACCAATGCACCAGTCTCCTACAAATGAACCCATCCAATCTGGATTACAGTGCCACTAGCTGATGGTAAGAGGTACAAAGCAGTCACTCCAAGTGATTCATGAGAGCAAGCCAAGCCATGTGCTGCAGAGAAAGGCAACTCCCTGCTCATCAAGGTGGCTGGCCTGTTCAATATGGGAGAAATTGCAGTACTACAGTCAGACAGTTAACTGTGTGTAAAACTCCTCAGCTGAGTCACCCAAAGGCAGCACCACTGGGTACAACTCGGTGCCACCTAATGCCCCTTCTTCAGTTGTGGCAGTCAGACGTATGGGATGGTATCCAAATCTGCCAGGGTGCCTGATGATTCCCCCCATGTATATCTTTCCTACATTAGAACAAACATCCTTGGCAAAGTTACACCCTTCTGACATGGGGAAATATAGGAATGGAATAAGCTTCCAGTAGGACTTGATGCCCTGTCTGTTGCTGCATGAGTCTGGTTCTTTCCAAAAGCAGCTAATAAGCATCAGTGTCACCATGCTACCAGGACAGATTTATTTCTCGTTGCCTCTCATGCTCCTTGCCTCATTTGCACTCTCGCACTTACTCCATATGGTGAAGAAATTGGAAAGATGTTTGGAATGCTCGCCAGCTTGGGGTGGGGGGATTGATAAAGTGAATATTGTACAGAGAAAAGGAGAGAGGGACTTCCCCACCCCCCACCCCCAATCTTGGTGAAACTGCACAATACTTTCCCCTGCTATTTCAGCATACCAGTTGTTATCGTTCGCAGTCCTGTTTCATTGTTTAAGCTGTTCCTTTAATGCAGGCATCATTCCATTATAGTTTAAGGCATTAAGAGGAGCTGGAGCTCATTGGTAGAGCATCTGCTTTGCATGCAGAGAATCCTAGTTTTGGTATATGGCATCTTTGATTGAAGGGGCCAGGTGGTAGAGTGAGACCCTGGAGAGCCGCTGCCAGTTCCAGTAGACAACAGTGACCTTGCTAGACCAGTAGTCTGACTCTGTAGCCCTATTCACAAGTTACAGAGTACACTTGGTTTTTCTTTATACATGCACTGAGTAATTCTCATGTTACATTCAATACATGCACAGCTGAACGTGTGATTGAACCCCACATCTATCCAGGTCCTGGTCTCCAGTTTTATTTGTAAAGTAAATGCACATTGGCTCTTTCTTACAAACAGATGTATGCACAATGATGCAAGATGAATGTGTGTTTTCTTTAACATCTGAATAGGGCTAGTATGAAGCAGCTTCATGTATTCATGCGACTCCTTCAGTGAGAATATGGACAGGAAGAGGTATTTACTTAAACATCAATTGCTTACTCTTTGAACTGCTTCCTGTTACCCAAATTTGTCTGTTATACTGTGATTCTCAAGCATTTCTGTGTAATGTCTCTGTCCGCTTGTGCTTCCATCATAGAAAGGGTGGTTTGGGGGTATTATCATCTCTAGTTCATAGGAAACAATCTGCTTTTTGCAGCAGTTAAGAAGCACCTCCTTCCTAACTGCAGCTCTGTTGCTCTTGGTAGACGTGGTTCCCTTCTCTATGCTGTCAACAGTAAACACTCATCCTCAATGATCTGCATTACTTTAGCCATCATTTTTTAAAGATGAATAGGATTCCTTCAGAACATCACTTAATGTGATGTTGCCTGATGACATGAGTCTTCTGATATAGGTGCAGGCCAAAAAGAGCTGTAGCCATTCTGGAGCTCCCTAAAGCATGCATGTGTCAGTGCCAAATGTGTATTTGAAAACACATGTTCAGAAGCACTAGATATTTGATGGTTAGCATTTATGATAGTGATACAGGCTAAAAACCATATTTAAGAAGCAGCTGTAAGTGATTGAGACTCCAAAGTACTTAGATGGGATTTCTACAGAATAAGTGATTGTGGCCCAAGGTATTAAAGCAGGAAAGCAATGCTTCGTTTACTTGGATAACATCAAAGGCAGCAGATGTTTCCCCAGAGCTGAATGTCGGAAAGGACCACTGTCATTATGTCGAAAAAGATTGGAGACGGGAGTGATCAGATCGCTTTCTTTGGTCTGAGTCTAAAAAGTCATCTGGTGGGAGATGAAAATTTAACGAGGACGTTAGAATATTTCTGTTGACAATAAATCCTGAGTGTACGTTGCATTTGTATTGATCTTAAATATTGCACGTACAGCAAATGCTTCATGCTCTATTAACACCAACTCTTGAGAGTCTTTTTTGATCATTGTATTTACAAGTTTCTGGGGTCATGTGGTATCACTGATGAAATCGCCAAATGCTGCTCTTATTGTGAAGAGAAAGCCAGCTGTGCACGACCTGCGTAAAGCGAGCTCAAGAAAAGATGGAAACTATCAACAGGGAAGTGGCGAGATACTGCATACCTATGGAGCATATGGAATCCTGCAAATCTCAGTTTGCAGTGTTATTTTTCATTTTAGGCTGTGGTTGTAAATGGAGGGACGGTGAAAGAGCAAAAAGGAAAACAAGATATAGCAGCTTAGTACAGAATGAGAGTCTACTCCTGTATGAATATCCTCAGAGTTTGAGATCTAGAACTTTGGGGCTCCTTTCCTAGAGTCACTTGTTTTTATGCTGATTTTTTTGTATTTGTTGAGATGGCCTTTGGTGGATTAGACTGATCTATGCAGCTGATTTTGTTTATTAATTTCTTGAACATTGAGAGGTTTCTTTTTTTGCTGGTTGATTATTTAACTTTTAACTGTGCAGTTGTGTTAATTTTTTTTAGCAATGCTTGTAAATTTTAATAGGTTTTAATGTTTGTTTCTTTGCCACTTTAAAAGTGCTAGAATAAATTGAGAGGGGAAAAAAAGAGATGAAGACGTTTGTACACCTGAAAAGGTTTGCTCAAGTTAGCAAAATAGAGGATTGGCATAGACTAAGAAGAGAGGAGTTGCAGAGAAGACTTATTATGTAGGAAGTCTCTATGGATTCTGGACCAAATTCATGACTATACATTTGGAAGCTCCAGTTGATTTGTGACCCACTATTTATGATTTATATACCACTGTTGTGTAGATTTGGTAAGCCCCTGGACAAGTGCATGAGGTTATCACAAGAAAGCTTGTCATCTTTATAGATGTAACATACCTGAAAGGTGTGGGGAGAAAAGAATTATTTCCATAGATTCCTAGAGATATTTACAGACTTCCAAGGGAAATGGGTATTTCACCTGTCTCTCTTGAATCCTATATTATTGTATGAGTAGGCATCAGAGACTCAGGGATGAAGTGGAATCTTCATGGCCTTATACTTGGACTTAGCCATATGAATGGCCTAAAACTGTGTTTACTCAAAAACTATTTGGTCACAGAATAGAAATAAAGGTATTCATCAGCTGCTGTGTTAAGCCTCTGGATTGGATGGGCTTGGTATGAATACTGGGAGCCCGGCTTTTCGGTATTTGGACTTTTCAGCATGGCTTTTTTTCATAGGTTCTGGCTCTACACTGGTTCACCCAGATTTCTGCACACATTTTTGTGCCTTTAGTTTCCACTTCTGGTTTTTTTTTTTTTTGCTTCCTTTTTTCTGGTTCTTTTGAGATCACTTTTACCCCATTGTTTTGCTAGGAGCTGATTTTGAGTTGGATTTTTCCTCATGCATAGTGTTTCTTTTGGTTTTCTTTGTCCTTCCCATTCCCATCCACCTCCAGCCCACTGTTCAACGACTGGACTGTGGTGGTCAAACCACTGCAGTGTGCTATAGTGGTTAAGAGCAGTGGACTGTAATCTGGAGAACTGGGTTTGATTCCCCACTCCTCCACATGAAGCCTGCTGGGTGACCTTGGGCTAGTCACAGTTCTCTGAACTCTCTCAGCCCCACCTGCCTCACAAGGTGTCTGTTATGGAAAGAAGAAGGGAAGGAGATTGTAAGCGGTTTGATACTCCTTAAAAGGTAGAGAAAGTTGGCATATAAAAAAAAAACCTCTTACTCTTCCTCCTCCCCCTCCCCTCCCTGAAGATGAGTGATTAGGCTAGGCAGGTTGTCTGAATTCCCAGGTTTTGTTTTTGGTTTTAAAAGTAAGTCTTTTTCTCCTTCCCTCGCAGAGATATAAGGCATATCTCTATGTCTCTATAGTTCTGTACACTGCTATTAATTGTTTAAAGAAAGAATACAAACACAAAGCAAATCCTTTCAGGGAAAAACTGAAAACACTTTACCAGTTACTGTTTATATAAGTCCATAAGACAGCCATTTCAATGGTTGCCAGTCTGTCCAGATGTAGAGCGGTTCACACCTGCATGCTCTTGCATGCCTTCATGGGACTAATAATTAGGCGTCTACATTTGACTTTGCCAGCCAAAAAAGTGCCCTTTGACAGCTGCCGAAAAAGCCAAATCCCAAAAAGCTGGGGAAAATTTGGGTTTTTCAGCTTTTCAGGATTCCCCATAGGCTACAATAGAGGCATTTAAATTGTCTCCACTGAAGCTTATGGGGAACCTTTGCAGGACTCTGGGTGGGGGGCTGTTTTTTAAGGTAGTGGCACAAAATTTGCTGCTGGTTACTCTTCTTAGGAAGAACCCATGAGTTTGGTAACGTTTGGGTCAGGGGTCCAATTTTGGAATTCCTGAAAAAGCCGGAAAAAAACATACTGGTCTGGGGATTTGTTTTTTGGAAATCTCGAAAAAATTTGAGTCTAATAGACCTGAATTTTTAAAAACCTTTTCCCCCCGTGCACACCCCTACTAATAATCCCCCTTGCTTAATTAAAACCAGTTTTAATTTTTCTTACTCAACAAAATGTATAAAGGAAATTGTGAAGTTCTGAAGTTATTACTTTGGTTGGTTTGCTGCTACTAAGGTACCTTCATTATGCAAAAGTTCATGCCCTGCTCATGACTTTAGGTGGTAAATTTTGTGGCCATAAATGCAAGCACAAGCAGGTGACATAACCCATGTCCATCATTTATATGATGCTTCCTACTTTGCAGCCACAAAGAGGGGACAAATGGAGTGCTCTGTGCTCTTTAATTATCTGACCTAACCATGACCCTGGAAGAAATCTGATTTTCCCAACTGTGCATGCACAAAAATGGCCACAAGGCAGAAGGGAATGAAACTAATCTACCACAGGTATTGGGCATATGTAAAGATGCCTGGTATGGCACTTAAGTTGGGCAGCAAATAACGAAGGCAAGACGAGCTCAGTCTGAGGCATGACTTGAAGTAACTGCAGCAGTTGAATGCTGGATGGTTGCCTAGTGGACATGGTCATTGTGGAATTCTCAGCATGTCTAGTGGGAAGGGCACATCAGAAAGGAAGGTAGTCTGTGGCCCAGGAAGGTCCTTGAAAGTACCCCAGCAGTTGTTGATTTATCACTTGTGATATGAGTGTGACCCACTGAAAGGCTGAGAAGCATGAGGTCTGCTTGCTTGAGCTGGTCAGTTTCTCCACTAAGCATGGAACGAAGATGGAAAGGTGCCAAAAAAGTGCAACAGCTGTGATCTTCCCAGGTAGCCTCAAAGAACAGCTTGGGAAGTTGAGATCAAAGAGAAGCTATCGATCACCCTGCCCGCTTTGACAGTCTAAAACGCGGGAGGCGGGAGAACTTTCAAACAAGGACTTGGCAACTCTTGGGCCTGCTGGAAAGTGACTCTGGGAAGGAAGATAAGACGCTCTGTATTGATTCAGGGCATATAATCCTACCTGGCTCCTCCCCCTTCTAAATCAATGAAGGTTTTCGTGACAAGGCCGGGAAATTGGATTGGATCCTTAGAGGCTTCTCGTGACTCTGTGCTATATTGCTTAAAAGAGACTCTGGAAAGGGGCCTGATCCTCTGCTGGCTAAAACCAATGAAGGGCTATGGAAGCAAGAGGAAGTCGTGTGCTGCTTTACAACAGCAGAGATGAGTTTTGTAAGGAGATCAAATAAGAGCTAAGTGTGGAAATGAAAGAGCACGGATTTGTAGAACTGAATTTCTGTGTGCCATTTCTTCTGTTCTTAGAAAAACTTTGCTAGTAGGGCACTGTAAGAAAAATGTTGATATATATATCAAAATATATAAAATGAACTGCCAATATTTTCCCCTTTTATTGTAACTGTCACCTAGAAAAATGAACAAACTGCAATACTGTCTCCTGCTTTTCTTCCTGTCTTTGTGTCTTTACTTCCTCCACCATTGTTCATATGTTGTCTGTCTTTGTCTTCAATGTGCAGTAAGAGTAGCTTTAAGTTAACAAAAAAGAGCTGCTTATATTAATACTTAAAGATGTTCATAAAGAAGTCAATATGTGCTCTCAGATTTCAGGTAGTTATGAGTATAGCAGCAAAAAACAAAAAGGAGACTTATGGCTCATTTGACATATATTAAAACATAAGCTTTCACAGGTTTTAACCCACTTTGTTGGATGTATGAAATTGATTCTCAGTCAGTTGAATATATACACAGCAAATGGAAAGAAACAAGCTCCTTGCAAAAAGCCCTGTAAAACTAAGAAGTATACCAAGTAAGCTAGAGGTCCCCAATGTGGTACCTGTGGGTACCATAGTGCCCGCCGAGTCCTTTCTGGGTACCCACCAAGTGCTTTTAGAGAGTGGGTGGGGCCAGGTGGTTGTTCCTGCCCAGCAAGGCTTCTGATTGGCTCTGCATATATTTTTAAAAGCTGTTTTGGTGACAGCTACCATGACAATGTTGGTTTTCATGGTGGTCATTTTGTGGTTGTGCCCACCACCCTGTGTCAGAATTCCAAAGGTGCCCACAGTTCAAAAAGGTTGGGGACCCTGAGGTAAGCAACATTCACACCAGCTATAATTGATGATCACCTAGTTAATACCTATGGCAGCTAAGGAAGGTGTCAGTTCTGTCAAATCCTTGTTTGATACAGTTAAACCTATTCATTAATTCTAATTCAACAGTTTCTCATTGGAGTTTCCCTTTGATGTTCCTTTGCTGGAAAATGATGACTTTCAGGTCAGGCCTGGTAGTTTAAATGCCCTTCAGGTTTCTGAATATTGCTGGTTTTATGTCAAACCTATATCCATGTATTTTGTTTGCTTAGAGACTTACCTGTTTGTACTATGTAAACTGCACAATGGCATTTTGGACAACTTATTTCATGTATCATATCGGAGGAAGAGATTTGGGGCTGGTACCTAGGAGGGTGGAGTTTTAGGAAGGGAGACAGCCCAGCAAGGATGTAATACTGTAGAGTCTACCTTCTGAAGCTGACATTTTCTTCAGGAAAATGGCTCTTTGTGGTCTGGAGATCAGTTGTAATTCCTGGAAAATTCCAGCTCCCATCTAGCGGCTGGCAACCTTGGGGCCACTTCTCTATGCATTTTGTCAAAGTGTAACTGGGGTAGATATTCACCCCAATGATGTCAGCAGTGCTAAAGAAGTTCCATACTTTATGCGGCAGTGTCTCCTGTGTTATGCCTGTGTTGTGTGTGTATTAAGTGCCGTTAAATCGCTTCTGGCTCATGGCGACCTTACAAATCAATATCCTCCAAAATGTCCTGTCGTTAACAGCCTTGCTCAGGTCTTGCAAACTGAGGGCCATGGCTTTCTTGATCAACTCCATCCATCTCATGTTGGGGCTTCCTCTTTTCTTGCTGCCTTCAACTTTTCCTAGCATTATTGTCTTTTCCAGTGACTCTTCTCTTCTCATAATGTGACCAAAGTACTGTAGCCTCAGTTTAATCTGTTATTTGTCTTTTTGTCAGTCCACGATATTTTTCTTTTTGGCGGTCCACGGTATCTGTACAACTCTCCTCCAACACTACATTTCAAAGGAGTCTACTTCCCTCCTGTCAGCTTTCTTTATTGTTCAACTTTCACCCCATTCATAGTAATTGGGAATACTATGGCATGAATTAACATGATCTTGGTTGCCAGTGACACATCCTTAAACTTAAGAATCTTTTTTATCTCCTTCATGGCTGCGCTTCCCAGTCTCAATTTCCTTCTGATTTCTTGGTTGCAGTCTCCCTTTTGGTTGATGATGGAGCCGAGGAATAGAAAGTCTTGAACAATTTCACTTTCTTCATTGTCCACCTTAAAGTTGAGTAATTCCCCAGTAGTCATTACTTTTGTCTTCTTGATGTTCAGTTGTAGTCCTGCTTTGGCACTTTCTGCTTTAACTTTCATCAGTAGTCGTTTCAAGTCTTTGCTGTTTTCTGTCAGTAATGTGGTATCATTGGCGTATCTCAAATTGCTGATGTTCCTCCCCCCCACAAATTTTCACTCCACTTTCATTTAAATCTAATCGTAAACTCATGAAATGTGAACGGCAAGTGTGTATCATTTACCACCAAGGTATTTCCATTGTAGAGCTGTGGGCCAATTAGGGCCTCAGGTAGATGTACAGAAGTGTTTCTAAGACGGCTCTTCTGTCAATCTGTGCTACCTTTGCAAACACACATTCCATGAAAAACATGAAGCTGTTCTTTGATACAAAGATGTGCACTTCTATTTACCTTCCAAAATGCTGTGTGCTTGGACTGAGGCAAGATAGGCTGTAAAAGCATATTTTGTTCTCTACAGGGCCATTTGTCCCCTTCCTGTTCTGTAGCTTCTGTTTATGCTTTGTGTGTGTGTGTGTGTGTGTGTGTGTGTAGCAGACCTGTTTCTATGGAAAGTGTGAAGCTTTTCTAGAAAAGATGGTGCAAGAAAATGAATCATTTTGAATTGCTAAGTAAACTGTGAAATGTCAAGAATCTCCGGATAAATGTTTTGACATCGTTGCACTCCTCGCAGCCTTTTCTTTTCTGGCAGGAGCCAGAGGAGTGATGCTGGAAAACGGCTCATTCGTGCAGTGAATAATGGGTTGCGTAGTCTGGTGATGGGAGGCCCAAGTTCCTAACCCTGCAGCCCATTGGGCAGCCCTTGAGAGGCAATCTGATAAAAAGTTGAGAAATCTGTAGCTCTATCCATTGCAAGTGCTTTCTAAGTGAAAGGTAGCAATGGTGAGCTTCCAGGGCTTCTAGACATATACTGACACATCAGGCTTGAGGGGGAGGGCACACACAAAATACTAAGCATGTTTCTCCAAATAATGGCATTTCCCCCCCTGCGATTGTGCTCTCTTAGCCTGTTAGCTAATCAAAGGGAGATGAAAATGTTTCCGTTCTGGCTCAGGTCAGAGACTCGCATAGTACAACCAACCTGCTATAACAAATTATGTTCAGCATGTGTGCTCACAAATATACATGCAGCAACAATAATACAACCCCAATAATGCACATATATACATATAAAAACATCAAAAAATATTCTAACATACTTATTGGCTGAAAGCCTAATAGTATCTCTTCAATAGTCCAAAACTAGACATAAGTTATCCAGTGGTGGCTGAAACGCCTAACTATGTAACCAAATCAGTCCAAGAACATGCACAAGACGGAAATTATCCTCCAGAGGCACTCAAGCCATTTCGTACTGCGTACTTTCTCAGTTTCTTTTCGTTCTTTTCTGTTTCTTTGGTTCCATATTGCATGTATTCCTATGCAAACACTTCACAATGTAGCATGCACCTTACAAAGTTTCCGGTTCCTATCTGGATACCTGTTTGTTAAAATCTTAAACAGTGTTACTGACTTCTAAATCCATTGAAATCAGTGGGTTTGTGTGTGTAAAGTGCCATTAAGTCACATCTGACTTATGGCAACCTCAGCAAGGGGCTTTCAAGGCAAGTGAGAAACAGAAGTGGTTTATTGCCTTCCTCTGCAGAGTCTTCCTTAATGGTCTCCCTTTCAGGTACTGACCCTGCTTAGTTTCTAAGATCTGACAAGATCAGGCTACACCATGTTGCCTTCCTCCCCTACCAGTGGGTATAGAAGGGTGTAATTCTGTTCAGAATTGTACTGTAAATTAATTCCAGTATCCTTTCTGCTTCTTTGTCTATAGCCTTCCTGCAGTGTTCTTGAGCTTTTAAATGTATTTCTTACCAGTATCTTTGCAGCATCCAACTCTCATTCTCAGGATTTCCTAACTGTTCATTCTTTCCCATCCATTAATAACGCCTGCCTCCCAGCAAGTCCATTAGTTAGGGGCTATAGCTCAGTGGCAGTGCACATGCTTGACATGCAGAAGGTTCCAGGTTCAATCCCCGGCAGCTCCAGCTTAAAGGATCAGGTGGTAGGTGATGTGAAAGACCTTTGCCTGAGACCCTGGAGAGCTGCTTTCAGTCTGAGTAAACAATACTGACCTTAATGGACCGATGGTCTGATTCAGCATAAGGCAGCTCCATGTGTTCATGTGATGTTTCCCATGACTGGAGATAACATTATCAATCTATCATCTTCTGTAATTTTGCACTTGAGAAGGCAGCTATAACGATGTCTGTGTATCCTTTTCTGGGAGTTTATGGAGTATATGTGTTAACAGCACAAGCTCTTAAGAGCTCGAAGGCCTTGGTTCAAATCTCAGCTCAGACTTGGGCCTGCGGCAAGACGTGATCTTTCAGCCTAACCTTCTCTTCACCTTCCTTCTGCGATAATGCAAGCCTACCACACACAATTCTTGTAAGGATTACAGAGAAGGCATATGAAGCTTATCACAGAACACACTTGATAAATGCTATGTAATTTTAATTTTTTCCTGATGGAGAATGGTAAGCATCTGTTAGATGTGAAGATCAAATGCACATTGGTATGTCTGTTGTCTAGAGAGGAAACAAATATACTGAGGTACCCTTTTTAAAAAGCTCCTATATATGTCAGTGTTTCCAAACATCCTTTATAAATAGGTGGTTTTTGATAAGACCACAGAATAGCACTAGTGTCAGACATGGCTGTTATTTTCAGGTGGCTCTCTGAGGATTACTGAAAGGATGGAAAACCATTACAGTTCCTAAGGATCTAGAATCAACAGTTCTAAGACTGTCTGGGGATTTTTCCAGCCATGGTTAGTAGAGTTGGTAAGGTGGTTTTTTAATCAAGATATAGTCCCTTGGTGGTATGTTTTCTGGAATGACTAATGGAATGTTTGACCCCAACTGCTTATATAGCCCTGGCTTATAGCTGTCACCTTTTTACATAATATGGGTCTGAGAAACATATGGAGTGTGCTTGCAGTGAGTGATCTTAGATTGCATTTCTTCATCCAGAACTTATTTCATATTTTAGCCCTTTTTGATCATTGCCCCCAATGTAGAGTATTATTGAGTGCCTCAGTGAAGATATCTTTAAATCATTGTCATTGTCCATTGCATTAGAAGTGACAGATTTATTAGTTGTTGGGGTTTTTTTTTGCAGGTAAGCCATGCTGTCCATTAAAGAAATTTGAAAAACCCCAGTCCTCTGTATTTCCTGCATTGCAAACAGTGTAGCTCAGAATGGGGCCAATCAGACTTTACTTCCCTTTGTGTTGTAAATTTTGCTATCACCCTGTAGAGGTTCCTCCAAAGGTTTGTTTGCCTTATAGATTTCTGAAAACAGTGAACTCTTTTAGGTATAACTGTGTCCACATGATGGAGGAAAGTTACACTCTTGATATAAGAATGGAATACCATTCTGTGAGACGTTTGAGGTTTGAAATTGTCTTCTTCATTTCTCCTGCTTTAGTTTCTTGGACTATTCCTTGTCTGCCTTTATCTCCCGAGATGCTTTGTTTCTTTCTCAATTTTCTTTCTTTCTTTCTGTTTGCCTCTTGCTCTCTTATCTTCCTCTCTCACCAACACCTCTCTCTGTAATTTATTTGCAGGCAGGTTGTCTCTTTGATTTACTATGTCTTTTCTCAATAGGATTATGATAAATGGATTGCTTTGCTCAGCAAGAGCTGTACCAACACTATTTACCCAGGCTAGGTCAAGCCCATGCTCAAAGAACAGAGGAGCTCATCTCCTAGTCTTTCCCCTATGTTCCATTCCTGTAATTGCCCCCCACCAGTCCTACAATGAACTGAGCTCCCATTGCAATAAACGGTGACCCTTCAGCTGCCATTGTCAACAGAGTGCTGAACATCACAAGAGTCTGGTTTACATATGAAAAGCACTGGATAAATGCTGCACAGCTCATCTCTCTATGGAAAAAAGACAACCCTGTTCTAGTTCATAATGAATGCTTATATGCTAGCACAAAATAATGTCCTGATCTTATAGATCTTGGCAAAGTTTAGTCATGGGAGGAGCAATGCAGGAAGATCAGCTTTGATGAGGAAAAATTAAAGTCAATGTACATCCGGAGCAGTGGCCATCAGAGTTGATGAGTTTAGACATGGGAGGAGCAATGCAGGAAGATCAGCTTTGTTGAGGAAAAATTAAAGTCAATGTACATCCGGAGCGGTGGCCATCAGAGTTGAGAAACTGTAAACAAGAACAGCATGGTATAGTGGTTAAGAGTGGTAGTTAGGAGCGGTGGACGCTAATCTGGTGAACCGGGTTGGTTTCCCCACTCCTCCACATGAAACCAGCTGGGTGACCTTGGGCTACTCACAGCTCTCTTAGAGCTCTCTCAGCCCCACCTACCTCACAGGGTGTCTGTTGAGGGGAGGGGAAGGGAAGGAGATTGTAAACCAGTTTGATTCTTCCTTAAGTGGTAGAGAAAGTTCACATATAAAAACCAACTCTTCTTCGTCTTTATAATCCAAGTAGCACCTTTTATTAGGACCAATGACAAAAAATAGTGTGCTAGCTTTTGAATTCTTCATCAGGGTGCATGTTCAACAAATAAAGGGGGTGGAGAACAGATGTCTTAGGTCATGATCTTAAGAACTGGTCTTGCCAGTGTCCTGTACAAAATGCTGAGCAGGATTTTTAAAAAGGGAGAGTGATAATGTATGCATGTATGTGTGTGGTATTCAAGATCAGGGCTAATCTATAAATCAAATCCACAGTGATGGTTCTTTGTCAGATCCTGTATAGGAGGAAGATTCCTGTCCGATGGCAATGCAATCCTGTGGTCCATCTAAGATATGAGCTACTATTGCAGAACTTGTGTTGTTATAACTAACCACTGTGCTATGCTCTTCCAGCATCATAGACATAGTAAGGGCAGTAAAAAGAACTGGGGCAACAAGTGACCAAAACAGCAATGCTTACAGCATCCCTAGCAATTCCATCAACCTGTCTATCATAGTGCTGCTTCTGATTATGCCCGCCGATATCCATGCATGGTCGTATGGTGATGGCAAAAATGAAATGATGAAATTCTGTCCACCGGCCAGAGCACACAAACATGTTCCCAGGAGGATCTTAGAATGCTTCTGCTAGTGCAGCAGATGCCATAGCCCAATATCTAGGTTCTTTTGTTTGTTTGCCACTGTCTGCTGATCCTGTATCCAGGACAACTTTTGGTCAGTCTTCCTCCTCCATGGCAGCAACAGTGCTGGTTGATCACCCCAGCAGGAAGCATAGGGGAGAGGAGGAGTCAGGAGTACCGTTGAGCTGTTGAAATTCATCCTTGCTGCACAGCTGTGCTGGTGTTCCACTGGCATAGCTACAGCCAAAATGTGGCCTTCGAACCCCAGTGAAGTGGCCGTCTGCTCTGCTCATTTTGTCTGTTCTCCCATTTTGACGATAGGTGTATGAGTAACTAGTGTGGATAGATCCCAGGGGTCACCTGGAATCATCATTAGAACAGAGACTGTGGTTGCAGTGGTGGATGGAGTCCTGACCACATCACAGATAACTGGGGTAGCCTGTCTTTTTGTCCCTGCAGGACCTGTATGCCCAAGAGAGATCCATGGGAGATTGGCAGATAACAAGTGCACTTTTCAGAATCATTGCCTCTCCATGCTGCATCTATTACTTTATTGTTCTTCGTGTCCGCGTGTGTGTGTGTGTGATTTAAACTGGAAAGATGATTGAAGAAGGTTTAAAGACAATAATGCTAGAAAAAGCTGAACACAGCAGGAAAAGAGAAGGACCCAACATGAGATGGCTTGATTCAATAAACATATCCGTGGACTTCATTTTGCAAGACCTGAGCAAGGCTGTTAATGATAGGACTTTTTTTTTTTTTTTGCTGTCAAGTCACAGCTGACTTATGGCAACCCCATAGGGTTTTCAATGTGAGAGATGTTGCCTCCGCGTCATAACCCTGGTGTTCCTTGGAGGTCTGCCATCCAAATACAAGCCAGGGTCAGGGCTGAAAGTGTGTGACTGGCCCAAGGTCACCCAGCAAGCTTCCACAGTGAGAGTGGAGATTTGAACCTGAGTTTTCCATGTCCTAGTCCGACACAATGCTGGCTCTCTATGACATTTTAGAGGACATTAATTCATAGGAAGGGTTGCCACTTCCAGGTTGGGAAATATCTGGAGTTTTTTGGGGTGGAGTCTGAGGAGGGCAGGGTTTGGAGAGGAGAGGGACTTCAGTGCCATAGAGTCTAATTGCCAAAGTGGCCAGTTTCTCCAGGGGAACTGATTTCTATTGGCGGGAGATCAGTTTTAATCGTGGGAGAACTCCAGCCACCTCCTGGAGGTTGGCGACCCTATTTATAGGGTCACCATAAGGCAGGAACGACTTGACATTACTCAGTACATACCTACAACTCAGTGCAGTTACACTGGAAGTATGTTGCCCCTTTCTATTTGTTTTTTTTAATGTGCCCTGGCTTGTATCTTGCAAGGAAAAATGACTGATATATGTGTGGGAGTGGAGTGCCTGGTGTCCACTACTCAAGATGGCTTTGTACCTGGTTGCCTTCAATGGTGAGAGCATAGCACGTCTGTGACCACAAGGGGTACCCTTTTTGCATATTATGTGCTTTACCCATGTTCCTTCTGGGGAAGATGTTTATATAGCCTGTTGATAAATTAGTTCCCACTAATTGAAAGGGGGAAACACTTTATGACCAGTTGTTTTTCTTAGAAATGTTTGAAGAGGGCTGCGGAAAAAAAGCTGCCTCAGAAGCTCCTGGTGAGTAGCCATGCAGAGGTGGTGAGCAGAGAATGCTTAACTTTTTTACTTCCAATTCATTTCTCTTCTTTACCTCCTTAGAGATGGGAGATTTAAAAAATAAATGTTTTTCACACATGGGAAGGGGGAGGTTTGGGTTGGGGCAATTTGGAGGGGGGAGAAGGCAGATGAGGAAGAGGAGTCTCAGATAAGTTGGATTGCTTGAAGGGACGGTGTTCCAACAATCTTGGATAATTTTTTGTACTCTTTGCAGTATCCTTTCTGTCTCCTTTTCTCTGTGCTTTATAAACTCTGCCTATGCTCAGGTAAGTGAACAAGGTCTGTACTAATGACATGATCACAACCTCTTCTGAAAGGAACGTCTGAAGGGAAGCTGTAATAGATTGACAAATAAGGGGTGTTAGAGCAGGCTGTATTTTTTGGACGTCAGCCCCAAACCTTGTGATGGATTGTTGTGTGTAAAGCCTTTGCCATGCTTTAAACTTGTTTGCTCATTCTGTGAATAATTCCCGATCATAATGAATCGGCAGGAGATTGATAGGGATTGCCTGTTATGTACTCGGAGTTGTTCTGTGGTGATTCTGGAGCAGCAAAATGCACCATTAAAGGCAAAGGGCCGGGGGAATGATGGGCCGTAGTTAGTTGTTGCTGTAATAGTTTTGATTGAATGTATATAGATATTGTAAGCGCCTCTTTGGGGAGCTGATGCTCTTAGGGAACTGTTAAACAGAACGGTGTTTAGCAAATGAAATCCTGCTCTTACCCGCCTGCCTCTCCAGAGCCATAATTAAAATGTCTGGCAGTTATGGGAGAGCTCTGGAAGACTCATGTCAAAGTGTTCAAAATATGCTATTCTTTAGGAGAGCCCGGTTCATTCAGAATGCAAAAGACAGGACGCAGAGAGCACAGCTGCACTCTTTCTTCCTTCAAATTAGGATTGGGAAGAAAACCACAGCAATACCTGCTAGGAATACACTTTCTGTAGGTCAAAGTTGTCCTTCTTGCTGTCTTGCAGTCCCTGTAGTGCTGCAGATGACAGGTTGGCCTGGATTTATTGATCTTTTTTTTATTTAAAATGTATATGCAGTCTTTCTTCAAATGATCCTAGGCAGCACCTCTTGCCCAAAAGTGCCTCTCGGGTTACAGGTAAATCTGAATCTGAAGAGTGTCCATCAAACAGAGGCAAAGAAGACTTCTCTGTCTCATTTTGAGGCTCAAGTAGAGTTGAGAAAAGGCTGGTTCCAACAAGGACCAGAATAAATTGTGATAATTCTTGATATGAGGAAGGTTGAGAATCACATTGTATTCTGAATTAAAAAGCTGTTTGGACTCAACTTCTGCTTACAAGGATTTCATAGATTCAGAAGCCGGTTAAACTCATGCAAACCTTTTGGATGTACCAATCTTACTGTGGATAGTGGCAGCTTTTAATAAAACACACACAGCCCTCTTTGGTCTTCCCATCCTGCCTTAGTACCTCTTATCTCACATTCCTTTGAACGTGTGATATGCGTCATCGATCTATTGCTTTCCATTAAAAAAAAAGAATAAGATTTTTTAAAATTTGGGTTTTTAAACTTGTGAGTGTGTTAAATTAAAAATGCCATCAATGTTTTCTTTTACTGGAAATTGAAATACTTATTTCCCCTCCAGAAATGACATGTTCCAAGATTGTGGAAATAATACACTAGCAGCATATAATCCAAAAAGTTATCATTCTCAGCATTGGACACGCTGCCCCCCCTTCCCAATTGAAAGCATAAAATCAGCCAGTTTTTTTTATTAATAGTGTTTGGCCCATTTCAGTTATCAAAGGCTGTTGAAACACCCACAGTCTTTGAACTCCCTATCTTGATTATTCATAAGCAGAGCAATATTGCCAAAAATTAGTGTTAATTAATATCAATCACATTTAACTGCTGCCAGCTGAAATCATACACAGTCACATTTTCTGTGCCCGTTTGCTCCTTAAATTTACTCAGAGGCCTACAGCTCTCTGCTGCTGCTTCTCTTCTCTTCTTTTCTTTTTTCTTTTCTTTTTGGCTGCTTGGGTTCTGTCATTTGTCATGTTCCCAAAGTATTTGTGGCATTGTCTTGCTCTATTATTCTCCCATCTGTAGATATTATCCATTCCTTTCCCTGTAACTGGCACGCTCATTCTCAGCGAGGGAAGCCTGAAATACAGATTTAGACATGCATCCCTTGGAGTGGATCACAGCTGAGTTCAATTATCTCAGTTTCATGGAGTTTTAGTGGATGTTCCTCAAGGAGTGCATACATCCAAGCAGGAATGATAGCAAAGAAAGAGGTGAGGTAAAGCAGATTTTGCTTTGGCCATTGTAGCCTATGTTATCTGTACTAACTGACTTCTCTCTTTCTGTCATATTTTTATCCACCTTTCCTCTAGGAAGCTCAGGGTAACAGACATGATTTCTCCCATTCTCCATTTTCTCTGCCGTTTGACTCCACCATGCTATTTCTGCTAATGTGCCTTCGGTGTATGTCTTTTATGACTCTCTCATTCTGACTGCTTCTGTGGCAAGGGTTTTCTCAGGAGCTTATTCACCCTCAGCAGAACCGTGATTCAAAGGAAGCTACCAACATGCAAGTTGTCAGGAAGCCGATTCCTCTTGGGAAATGAACCAATCCCCCCCCCTCTTTTCACCACCCTCCCCTCCTTCCTCCCAAACTGGTTTGTGTCTGGAACGTGAGAAGAACATCACAGATGGATATTCTGCTCCTCAAAGAGTATGTTCGTGCATTTTAATTGCTGGCATCTTTACTTGTTACTGGTGTAATTGTGAGTAGACTTTGTTTTTGTATTGATAATTAGGGAGTAGAACAGATGGTGAAGGCTTAGTTTAAAGTAATGTGTCCATTAAAGAAAATCTACTGTATGCAGCTGAAGAATCTTCACTCTAGCAGAACCCGGCTGCTCTGAACAGTGCTTATATCTCTGGTAGAGTGGCTTAAGATTGGCCAAGGGTGGGATCCACCCCTCCCCAGCAAATTTGATGAATGATCTCTAGGGGCAAGCCATTCAGAATAAAAGGAGTGGGCATTTATCCCCCACCCACCCCCTGCATTTACAGCAGGAGTCTAATGTTTGTATAGCAGCTCAGAGGCAAGCGGGCATCTGGGATGAGTCTCTTTAAAAGAAGTAGTTTTATGGACCAGCTTGCTGCATATCCAGCCTTGAACTCCAATACGGTGTGGGGTGGTGGGGCTTCAACCCCTCTCTCTTCTCTATAATTACTCAAACTGGGACAGGCTGTACTGCCAGCTGTACGTTCAGCAACAAAGCAACCCTCAGTGCTATAGTGCGAGGGTTGAGGGCTGATTGAACAGTAAGTGGGGGTGTTAGTCACCCCCTTATCATACTGAACCAGTCAGTAGGGGTAGGGTTGCCAACCTCCAGGTACTAGCTGGAGATCTCCTGCTATTACAACTGATCTCCAGCTGATAGCAATCAGTTTACCTGGAGAAAATGGCTGCTTTGGCAATTGGATTCTATGGCATTGAATCCCCTCCCCAAACCCTGCCCTTCTCAGGCTCCGCCCCAAAAACCTCCTGCCGGTGATGAAAAGGGACCAGGCAACCCTAGGCTGGGGATAACCATATACCATCCTTGCACTGCCACAATTTACCTCTCTAACAATTGCTTTGGGGAAGAAGAGAGTTGAGCACCTCATGAATCCAAGGCTCCCAATTTGTCCCCTCTTGATATGAAATGTGGCTCACCCCCAGTAGTCTAAAGCAACCAATCAAGTCCCTAGCAGATGTCCTGGTGAATCCCCAGGTAAGCTTTTCTGTACCCTGGGAAGCCCAATCACCTGAAATATAGGAGTAAACATCTTGGAAGCTAGAGAATGATACTAAGATAACCAGTGTCCTACTGCTTAGATACTGCTTTTAAAAGACAATACTTTCCTTAATAATGGTGCCAGGATTGGCAAGATGAAGGCTGAGGCATGGGCAGATTGGAGAATATTTCCATTGTATGGCTTACTGCAGAACGACTCTGCAGTCTCGTGTTTGCCTAATATTGGAAGGACCTCTGATGCCCTTTAAAGAGTGGATAAATTTAACTGAGTCCGTTGCCATGACAAAAGCTCGCAAGGAGGGTCACTTTAGAACTGAAACTTTTGATGGAGAATAGTTGGGAGTATCCAGTAGGGACAACCTCTCCAAATAGAATAGCATGTTCATGTGGAAGTAACATAACATCTGTGTGGGGAGTGAGTACAGAAAGCAGGAGGGACATTGTAAAACTGAGAGCTTATTCTGCCCCTTAACATCTGTGTGGGGAGTGAGTACAGAAAGCAGGAGGGACATTGTAAAACTGAGAGCTTATTCTGCCCAGAGCAGGTTTGATGCTGTGCTGCAGAGGCAGCCAATGGAAATGCCCCTTGCAGTGATGGAGGATACGGCACACGGACTTTCCCAAATGGAAAAACAAACATGGGACAGGAATCATGAGGGTTTGTTTTTTCTAGGAGGGACATGTGGGAGTTTTTGCGTGGATGACATGAGTAGGTGATGGTGGAGGTTGGCTGAGAGGCTTAAAATATATTTCTGAACAGAATGCAGGTGATTCCTGCCCAAGTGTAGCTACTGATCATATATTTCGAAGTATGTATCTGGATGTTTTGTGTGTTCTCCTTTCTTCCTCACTCTTTGAAGGATCTGTTAGTGCTGACTTTGCAGAATGGGCTAAGGATTTCTAATAACTTCTAATTTGTTGGAAAGTGTGCCAGATTCTTCAAGGAGTTTGGCCTGAGAAATAACTCACACTTTTTTGCTTCTTCGGAAGTCAGATCTCTCCCCCCCCCAACTCTGCTTTCATTGTGTTTGTAGTCATAATAGAAGAGTGATATCTGGCATTGCTTCAGCATAATAGGTACCAAATGATTGCAGTTGTTTGAGAACTTTAAGTCACTCATGTTAATGCTTAGGGTTCTCCTAAAAGTTGCTTCTGCACTGACCTACCTGTGTTCCTGGCATTTTTCTTATGCAAAAGTGCAGTGCTTATTTGTCTGAATATTTGATTTGGATGAAACTAGCAAAATATCTTGTCTTCCAACCATTTGGGTATCTAGCTTATTCCTTACTCTCCAGTTGTATCTGTTTAACATTCATGGTACAGTTTAGTTTTCTTGCTGAATATTCAAGTGGCTGGTGAGTACAGAATGTTTACCTGATGCCAAACAATATCTGCATCCATTGTCTGTTGTGAGGTAGAGATCTGCCAAAACTTTGCTATACTGCATTGCATTCTGGACTTTTGATAATTTTGATTCCTGGGTGAGATGTGCAAAATTGTTTAAGTGGATATGCATATATCTTTTACTGCAGTAAAACCAAACATGTTAAAGGAAAAAGAAATTGAAACAGCTCTTGGTATATTTATTTATTTAAAATATTTATATGCCCACTTGTCTCTTAAGCATTGTGCATTGTCACAGATTATATCTTGGGCACATTCAGTAAATCCCTAGAATAGTGACACATGAGAGCCAGCGTGGTATAGTGGTTAAGAGTGGTGGTTTGGAGTGGTGGAGTCTAATCTGGAGAACCGGGTTTGATTCCCCACTCCTCTACATGAGTGGCAGAGGCTAATCTGGGATTTGTTTCCCCACTCCTCCATATGAAGCCAGCTGGGTGACTTTGGGTTAGTCACACTCTCTCAGTCCCACCTACTTCACTGAGTGTCTGTTGTGGGGAAGGAAGCTGATTGTAAGCCGGTTTGATTCTTTATTAAGTGGTAGAGAAAGTCGGCATGTATTAAACAACTCTTCTTTTCCTCCTTCTCCTCCCCCTCCTCCTCCTTCTCCTTCTCCTCCTCATACAGCAGAGCCAGTCATGCTGCTTAGTACTAGTTTCAACATACTGGATCCCCACGCAACCCCTCCCCCCCACACCTTTACATGCATCCTTGGATTCTAAATTAACTGTTACTATAAAAGGAAAAAAAGATCTTGGAAAAGAATCCTTCTCATTTATTTATTTATTTATATTTCTAGCCCGCCTTCCCCAACCAAAGCTGGGAGGGACATATACGAATAATTGGGATGGAAATTGGGGGTGAGGGGAAAAAGGCAGGGAAAAGGGCGGGAAACCTCTGAAAGCAAGAAAGCAGATGAAAGAGCAACTGAGAACGAAACCGCAAGGCATAGAGGGGGACTGGAGAAATGGCTCTGCAGCTTCTTGCCTGATTAATGATGCTCAGGCTGTGATCCATTGTAATCCCCTCATTAGCAAGCTGAGAAAAGTAATTTTACTCTGGCCCCTGACCACCTTTCCCTCTGCTGTCCTCCCCCCTACCAGTGATTGATTATCCTGGTCCTTCCTTTGTTGTCTAGATGGACGCATGGCCAAGGTGGTGCATTAGTTGGTGCTGCACTTTGTGTCCTTCCTGCAAAAGCCCAAGATCCAGATCAGCCAGTTGACCACCATTCATGGCCTTTGAAATGAGTGGATGTTTGCTGCAGGAAATTAGGGTTTGTGAGCTACATCAGAATAGAAGAAGCTGACACATTCTTGGATAGCTACAGAGCTCCATGTAGTTTAACAAATCCAGATAGTTTTTTCCCCCTTAAGAAATAATTTATTGAAGTCAAATCGAAACTGTCTGGAGTTGATAAGAAGTACTTGTTTTTTTTTTTTACAAAGGATTTGTAATCTGAAATTATTTATATACATAAAACACCATGCTCCAATGATTGTTATAGGTATCAGGAGCTTTTAGGCCCAAGAAGAGCTTCTGTTTCTGCTAATGTTGCTGCCTTCATTTCAGAGAAGACGGCAGGTCCTTGGGCAATATTCTTTTTGTTCATACAAAGCTGCTGTCTCCAATGAAATGAGGTCCCACACCTCTTCTGCACAAGATTTTAGGGCTCTGTGTTGACATGAAAAAAATGCAATTGGACTGTATGAACTGTGCAAGTACTTCAGCAACCCTCTAAATTATCTCTTTGATTCCTTCTGTATCTGGTTTATCGAACCCTCACTGAACAAGGTGCACAGTGACAGTTTTGTCACAGCTGGTTCTGTCTCTGCTAAGATTTTCTGCTACTTCGTTAAAGTGCATAAAATCTGACCTGGGACATCCTTGAAAATGCTAACTATGATGACCAAAATTCAAAAGAGAGCAGAGCTTCTTGCACCTTCAAAGGTATTAGGAAGAAGAATTTTGACAGGAATATTTCAAAATTTTAGAACATGTCATGTTCTAAAAGCAGTTTAAACAAGTCGTATTTATTCTTAAATCATCACAACTTGCTTTATAGTTTTATGGGACCCCAATGTTGCATGCATGAATGTAATGGACTTTGATTCTTTTACTTGAACTTCACAAGGGGTAAACGGGAAGTACTGTATAGCCTGGAGATGCTGAGAGGGTGCTTGGAGAAATGTGTCCTCTATCCTTAGGTAATAGGCTGCTGAACAGGAATGCCTGGGGAATGCCTGGTTGGATCCAGGAGATTACATACAACCCCTCCATAAGAGAGGCAGTGGTTCTTGCCACTCTGAAGGAGGCAGGCTTGTAATAGCTCCTGATGAAATCCCTCCTGGCCTCAGATGATTGTTTGCTACCATTTGACTGCAAGCATCAACTTTTACTCAAAGTGCTTGACAAAGTAGTGGCTGATCTGCACTTCACTAGTGCTTTCAGATTGGTCCTTGAGTATGGATGCCCAAGGACATCCATGGTTCAGATAATATTTTATCAGCTTTGGTTGCTGTTGCAGCTGTTATCTCCTCCTGGAAAGTGATGACTCTGCCATAGTTAGCCATGATGCATTGGTAATATCCAAGTTGGATTCCTCCAAATATATGCAGGTCTGCCTCTGAAGAGAATTCAGAAATATCAACAGGCCAAGTTGTTAACTGGGACCTTCTATCTTGCTGGTGCTTAAAGATCTGCAATGGCTTCCATTATGTTTCTAAACACAATTTAAAGTATTGGTTTTGACCTGAAAAGTGTAAACAGGCTGGGACCCCAGAGTGCTTGAAGGAAAGGGTTCTTCTGTACTCACCCACTCATTCACTATTTGAGGCCCTGATCCAAGTATCTTCACTGTCAAATGTTAGATGCTTACAGGCTAGGAGAAAAATGTCTGGTCCCTTGTAATACAGGCTTAATGTATAAAAATGGTCAGGTAAAGCTTTCCATGGTATGAAGGAAAATAACATTTCTCTTTTCAAAAGTTCATCTCCGAAAAAGGTGTGATTAAACTTCAGCCAACTTTAAACAAAAAACTTGCCCTGATCCTGTAACTTATCAACAGCTTGCCATTAAACAGATGACATTCTTCCCATTTTTCTTATTCCAAGAAAAGCTTTACCAACTTGATTTCTGCATTTGGGATAGCTTTTTCAGAAACAGAGTCGGTAAAAGAGCTGGCAAACCCATTTGGTGCCTCTTAAAAAGAGAGAGAGAGACCATCTCTTCATTCACAATGAAGTTCAGTCATCAGGAGAGAAACTCTCAGCTTAATGCTGTGCAGATGTTTTCTATGGGGCTCTGGAGCAAAGGGCACTCTAATTGACCACAGGTGTGACCTGTGGCTAAGTAACATGCTCCCCTGCCTTGGAGAGGCTTACCAGGGGTCAGGTTCTAATCCACTGTCTTCAGAAGCTTTTATCCATCATAAACAAGTGGGGCTGAGGAGGATGAACAGACTAAAAGGAAGAAGAAAAGGAGAAAAACGTGCCGTAATAGAACCAAGCACTCATTTGTCATGTTAGAGCAAAGCTGTGTGACAAGCTCTGTCTGCTAACACTAATCCTCCTGTGTATTACAGTCATGCACTGCAGCACAGATAAGGAAGCTGAGCTCGGGGGAAGGCAACGTCGTCCTCCTCCTCTTTGGGTAGGGGATGATGGGAAAAACATATTTGATCAATGGGGATATTTTTCCTTCAATTCCCCTCCCCGAACTGCACGAGTCAACAGTTTCAAACAACACCCAATACTGCCAAGACTGGAGTATGCAAAGAGTTGTTTGCAGAGGAAGCACCTTGCTGGCTGAAGTTTATCAAAAGTACATTCCTGTGTCAATATGAAGCCAGGGGGGAAAAAGTTCTCCAGGCAAGCCAGCCAGAAGCATGCTAAGCTGCTAGACAGGAAGGAAAGATGGAGAAGAGAAAATCCTTTTGAAATAAACAACTCCCTTTTGTGAGGGGAACACTTTCCTATAATTGGACATCGTCAATTCAGTGATAGAGAGAGGGAGAGAAAAGGGAATGGGTAAATGAACAGATTCACTAGCGTAGAAATCACAGACTTTGCTTTTGGATTTCTGTCTCCTCTTGTCTTGGACGTTTCTTGCAGTTTACCTGATGTTTATATAAACTATCTAAACTATATCTACATCAACCCAGGAATGATTTCCAAGTAACTGTATTGAGTAGAGGCACTGATTTGCTTAGATGTATTTGTGGGGAAGGTTCCTTTTTCTAATTTTTTTTTATTATTTTTATAATAAGAAAAAACAAATTATACAAATCATAAAAAAGAAAACAGAGAAAAAAGAAACATAAAAAATACAGAAATACAAAAAGAGCACTTATACAACCGTCAAAATTACACCATATAATATAAATTGTAAAATACACAGTGCTCTAATACCCACCACCCACCTTAACAGTGTGTCCCACCACCAATCGACTTCCGGAGAAGTGTTTTGACAGTATTTAAAATTACCTTATACTATTATTATTATAAAAACATTACATTTTATCTAAAATTCATTAACTATTCTTGTAAAATTCATTTATCCCAAAATGCGATGGCCTTTAACCATGTTTTTTGAAACTCTTCCATATCTTTACCGTGTAAAGAATCAGTTTGGCCATCTGCATATACATCCACAATTTCTCTCTCCAGTCCTTAATTTGGGGAAGGTTCCTGACTGCCATGTGAAGCTGGATCTGTCCCACATGTAAGCAGACCCGTGGGTGAGAAGGGCTGTAGCTCTGACTTGAAAAGGCAACCTGGAATATTCACTGCTAGCAGATCTGTGCACAAGAATACCCTGCCTGTTGCTTGATATGGCAGGCAAGATCACTTACCTCTGCTTATGGTTAAGCAACCCAGCTTGATACACTAGCCTGCTGTTTTAAGTAGCAACCTGGCAAGGCAAAATGTTCCCCACAATATGTTGGGGAAACTTTTGAAAAACCTAGCAGAACCCTGAACAGGGCTCAGCTGGGATAAGG
Source organism: Euleptes europaea (assembly GCF_029931775.1). Classification (NCBI taxonomy): domain Eukaryota; kingdom Metazoa; phylum Chordata; class Lepidosauria; order Squamata; family Sphaerodactylidae; genus Euleptes; species Euleptes europaea. The sequence goes on from NC_079316.1 coordinate 45,747,740, forward strand.
CACGGATTGCTCTAGCAGTCTCCAGGATAAATACGGAGTAAAATGGCTAATGAGAGCAACTGCAAAAACATAGGTGGTGTGAACTGTGTGGTGTGGTGGATAGAATGCTGCACTAGGACCAGGGAGACCTGGGTTCAGATCCCCACAATGCCACACAGGGTAACCTTGGGCTAGTCACTGTATCTCAGCCTTAACTACCTCCTTTGGTTGCTGTGGGAGTAAACTGGGGTGGGGGACTAGTGCTGTTTCTACATTGGGATTTTTCTTTGCAGGGAGGGTAGAAAGTACCATAGTGAAAGGAAGCATCCAGATAGGGTTGCCAGCTCCGGGTTGGAAAATACCTGGAGATTTTGGGGCGGAGCCTAAGAAGGGCAGGGTTTGGGGAGGGGAGGGACTTCCGTGCCATAGAGTCCAATTGCCAAAGCGGCCATTTTCTCCAGGTGAACCGATATCTATTAGCTGGAGATCAGTTGTATTAGCAGGAGATCTCCAGCTAGTATCTGGATGCTGGCAACCCTACATCCAGATGATGTCATACCCAAGCTGTGTGTGCCTCATCTGCTTCTTATTTTCTTCCACTTCCAGGAGAAAATATAAAATTCATCTTCTCTGAGTAAGGGGGAAGCGCCAGAGCAAGATGCAGGTGGAGTGTCCATCTAGATGCTCCCCTGTAGCCACCATAGGTGGGGGCTCAACTAAGCTCCATCCCCCAAAAATCTTTCAGCCCTTTAAAGGGCCTTTCCCACTTTTCCTGCAAATATGTGTAGCATTACAGCACTGCTCAGTAGCAAAAGTTAAGGAGGGGAGTCAGGCCATGGGGGTCTTTTGCAAAATTGCTGTGCGACAGGAGAAAGGGCGGGGGTGGCAGCAGCAAGCAGTTTAGGTATGTGTTGATGCTGTTCCTGCCCATGCCCACACCACTTGCTGAAGTGGCCCAGGAGATGTTGTCATGCTGCCATGTGGAATCAGCCCATGTTAGCTGCTTTGAGCTCCTAGGAGAAACAGTGGGATAAAAATAATAAAATAGATAGACCCTTATGCAGCTAAGAGTGTGTCAATTGAGTGTCCATCCCTGCAATCGAACTGGATAGCTGGCATAGATTTCTCATCAGTTTGTATTACAAGTGTGGGGCAAATGCATTTGTCATAAACTGGCCAGTGTAGATGGAGAACTATGCAGATGTATAAAACTGCTTGATGTATTCCTTTTGCAAGTCTTCCTGGTAACAGGCCTATGAACTGTTGAGGCTTTTGCAGTGTTGAGCCATGACCTCATTGGCATTGTTGAATGCCACATGCCCACTAGCTTTGGGCTGATCAACAAATGGCACAGGAAGAGGGCGATGCATAGAAATTAGAGGGAGGCATGGTTGGCTGGAGCAGTGGGGATAAAGACTGAAGCATGATAGGGGCTGGTCAGAGCAGTAAGGTTACCAATCTCCAGGTAGGGCCTGGGGTTCTCCTAGAATTACAGCTGAGCTCCAGACTACAGAGGTCAGCTCCCCTGGAGGAAATAGCTTCAGAGGGTGGGCTGGATTGTACACCATAAAGTCTAGGAGAAATGTAAGGACTAGAGTGACATCACATCCCCTCTTCTTTCCAAATGCCACCCTCCTGAGCAACTGACCCCAAATTTCAAGGAATTTCCCAAGCCAGAGTTGGCAACCCCAGGAAGTAGCCTAGCAGGTGGGGGGAAAGCTGCCCATGTTCCTTATTTAGTATCCAAGGGTAGGGTTGGGTCCAGAAGAGGGTTTCTGCAGATGGAAAGGTGTTTATGTGATTTTTTTTCCTGATTCTCCCCTCCCACGGCAGACTTTCTGCTCCCCTCACCCCAGAGTGTTCCTTGGGGACATTTTGGGCTGTAATAAAATTGTGCTCTGTTGAGGGCAATCTCTTTTCTGATATTGAAGATCTTATGCCATATTGAAACAAATGTATTCCTTTTCAAATAACAGAGGTACCATGATAACTGTGAAAAGTAACATACATCTCAAGTAAGGTATATTCTAGGTACTGGCTTCCTTTCTATCTTACTGTGTTCCATACTTTAAAGCACTTCAGGAGGCAACCTGTAGGGAGGTGAGGGAGTGGAGGTGTATGTTCTTTGAGGCCGCAGGCTGTGTGTTTCCATAGATGTTTAGATGGGGAAGGGCCTGCTTTGCCGTGAGGTTAAAGGTAGTCACTTTGAAGTATGAATCTATTGTAGAGAAGGGGAAAATATTCTATGCAGCCATAGAAGAAGCTGCTTGACCAGGCATTAGTGAGAAACGAAATTTCTTTTCACTGTCATATTTAGTGGAATTACAGCAGAAATCCAAGTTAATCTGTCGAACAAAAGTAAATAAAACCTGGAGGAATGTCCCCTCCCATCTGTCTGTCTGTGTTTTTGTTGTTACTGTTACCCTTAAAAGAGAAAAGCTGGGGGGAAATGTCAACAGTATTACAGCTCTTTCCTGTTTTCAGAAAAAAAAAACTTTAAAAAAAGATGAGAGAACACATTCCAATAGTATTGTTTAATATTCATGTTTCTGATTTTGGAATCCAAAATGGATTAGTTGTTTATGCAACAAATTAGTATAGCTACCATGACAATCTAGGCAACAGAAAAAGAATACGACTGACTTAGTCACGCAGCTATCAACTAATTCAGAAACAAGCTAATCATAGGCTACCTTCCTCCTCTTCACTGCTAGGCAAAACACTGCAATTTGTGAATAGAGGTGTAGCCGCTGGCATTTTTATATCCACTGTTCTGTTATCATCTTTGAATTCATTGCACTTTTTCTTTCTTTCTGGTATTTCATATAAGGGCTTAAATGCTAGAGGTGTATCAACCGAGATGCAAGCTTGAAATAATAGGTGATCTGAATCCTTGACCTGGATCTTACTTTCAAAAGGTGTTTGGATGCTTTAATACTTTGCCTGCTCTGGTTATTTAGATGTCTAATGGTCCAATCCATAACCCTTTTAATTCAAAGTACTAGAATTTAAACTGATTTAGAGCCATTGGATTTAGCAGGTCTAAGGCTGCAATCCTGTGCACACTTTCCTGGAAGTAAGCCTTACTGAATGTGATGGGGCTTACTTTTGAGTAGACTTGCATAATAGTATGCTGTATGCATCCTAATTCTATGTACATCAGCTTCATGTACCAAACCCATGTGATGAAGGCATGTGCAGGGTATACCTTAATTGCTGCTTTGATACAGCTCTTCTGTGAAGGACTTTGCTAAAGCCCTATACTTGGGATCCATTCATACATGTGAGCTAGCTATTTATTTTTTTACTGTGTAATCTCCCCCTGTATTTGGGACTGTGTGGAGAAAGCTTAATGTAATCTGCCAGCAAGTTCTGAAACAGCTGGAATTATTGATCAGGTGTCCAACAGATACTAGGTTGGTTCTTGTAGGTTATCCGGGCTATGTAACCGTGGTCTTGGTATTTTCTTTCCTGATACTAGGTTTGTCCAAGATTTAATTTCCCCATGGGATGGATCTACTAAATAAATTGACTTTATCTGGTCCCATGGTGACCTTGGCAAAGAGTGATAAAATATATTGTGTACAGTTTCCCTTGCAAAGAGAAGAACCTATGAGCTCCCAGTATATCGTAAAATCTAAATGTATGCTGCTGTGCCATATGTATTCTGAAAGAACCACTGCCAATCTGTCCCTCGAGGAGATCTGTCTTAAAGCACAGTCAATCTCCAGCCTCCCTCCCTTGTCAATTGATTTTGTAAGAGGGTTCCCCAATCTTGTTGTGTCATTGGGCTCTTGGAGTGTTTGGGCCAATCACAAGATGATGGGAGAATATATGCCAAACATCCTCCTACCATGGGGGAAGCTGTTACTGAATGTGTGCTCCCTTCAGACACAAAGGTGATGTTTCTTGGGCTCTTGTGTAGCAGTCATACTCCAAGGAGGTGGAGGAAAGCCAGAACAGGCTCTTTGCTTTGGGGAAGAGATGATTTCTCAAAGAAGCAAATTGTCACCATGAAACCCATCGATGAACACTAGGGCATCCTTGATCACCATATTGCTTTATAATACTTGATCACTTTTGCTGTATCTATACACCCCTTAGTTGAAGGTAATGGCAGGGTTATTATACAGCGTAATCACCCTTGTTTAGTGCCTGGAGAACAGATTGGTCCTGAGATATATTGAAATCCTGACCGAAATGAAATGTATGTATTGAGAGGTACGTGATCCAATCTCTAAGCCACAGAAAGTACCTAAACTTGTACTGACCTCTACCACCTAGAATTTATATTCATCTTAATGGACACATGGTATCCCAAGTGCACCTTTGTAGTATGTTAGCCATTTGGTTCAGAATCTCAATCGTTTAGTAATTTTTCCCTCCAATTTACCCCCAGAAACCCTAATGGATACTCGGACAGCCACAGCTGAACTTGGCTGGACAGCAAATCCACCTTCAGGGGTAAGTGGACGTCAGCTGCTTGACAATGTCTTTGCATATTAATTGATTTGGGGTGGGAATAGGATGGTTGTTATTTCCACTTCCATACAAATGGCTAATAAAATTGTATGCATGCGTATGAAATCTGTCTTCCCTTGATTAACAAAATTACTAATTTCCCGTTTTAGATGTCAGCTCAAACAAAAGCAAAACTGACAGATGTCATTTTCTGCAAACACAAATCTTTATCTCCCCCTCCCCACTAACAGCAGGACTGCTTTAATGGGTAGAGTGTTTTTCAGTGAGTTATGGATTATTATTATTTTTTTAAAAAGCAACCTTTTGATTTGGGGGCTGGGGCATTTGTTTTTAAAGCTGGGGCTTGATTTATTCCAAATCACAGATAAGACGGAAACCTGATTTGTGACTCACAGTCATCCGGAGTGTCAATGCCATTTCTTCCTCGTTGAAAAAAAGTTGAGAATGAAAAGAAGTTCCACTTGCTTTATGAACTCCCAGTCAGTAATAAGTAATTCCTGTCACAGGTTCTCTGGCCATGCCTAGCAGCTTGATATGGAAAGAACCAAACGGCACCTTCTTTCCAGCATTTAGAATGGAGTTTGTGGCATTTACTGAGAGTGACTTGTGTTCTGCTGTAGCAGGCGTGGCACCCCCTTTCCAAACCTAAACCTGGACACAGTGGAGGCAGACTGGGCACTACTAATGAAGTTTTTTTTTTTTTTTGTGAACTCCAACACAGTGATCTTTCCCTGTTGTGGAAAGTCAGCTGTTTTGTGTGGCTGTTTGGCCTACTCGTGCTCAGTTGGCAGTGGCCCCCCATGGAGCCCACTTTCTGGTGACACACAGAGTGTAGCTGGGAAGGGGCTGGTGTTTGCAAACCACTGCTTGAGAGAGAACAGGAACTCCTTTATCCCTGCCACTGTTTTGGATTTATACTTCTAATCACTTTGAACAGCAATGAGTCAGCCCTGCCTGTGTATTACCCATGCTGCCTAATGTACTTCAGCAGGAAACATCACATACTCATTGCATGCTGGAAATGTAGTTAATGTGCCTGAGGGAATCCCTTCACACCTGCTGCCTCGAGGGGATTCTGATCTGGGGAAGACCTTTTGGGAGCTGGGAGGCAGCAGGTTAGGAAGAGAGAAAGAATTATGGGAAATGGGAGAATGAGGGTAGCAACGGTAGGACTGAATATTGTATGAGAGCTAAGAAGATGGGAAGATGAGGAAGTCAGGAGGGTGAAGAGGGAGGGAGGCAGCAGCTTATGAAGCAAGGCTGCTGAGAGTTTTGTACATGGTAGTACAGCCACTTCTACTGTACAAGTGTGAACACCTGACACAGTGCTCCATGTGGCTGCACTAGTTCAAAATCATGTTGGTGTTTGTGGTGTGGTGTAATCTTGCAGCTGATTGATGATTGACAGAGAAGGAATGGAGTCTGTGTGTCTGCAGTAGCAGAGCGTGGGTGCCCTCTTGGCCATCTGCACAGGGCAGATACTGATGCCCTGGCCTGTGCTACTGCTGATTAGTTCCCCTAAGATATTCCTTTAGTGCTCATTCTGTGTATGTGCGATCTTCCATGCATCCATTCTCTCAAGGGGGTGCTTCTCTTGGAATGACCATTATGGGGATATTTTAAGAATATTCCTTTTTGGGGGGTTCTGGTATGCTGATTTTAGAAAGTGGAATGAAAGCGGCACTCAAAGCAACTGGAAGAAACAAATCACCAGGAGCAAAAGAATATCAATAGAGCTATTTCAAGCCACAGAAGCAGAGTCCATCAACAAGAACAGAGTTCATTAACAAGAATATGCCAACAAATCTGGGAGAAAAAACAATGGCCCACAAACTGGAAATGCTCAAGCTTCATTCCAAGGCCTATAAAAAGAAACGTCAAAGATTGCAGCAGCTATTGGGCCATCATGAGTAAAGTGATGTTCAAAATCTTACAACAAAGACTGTTACCATATATGGAACAAGAAATGCCAGCTGTTTCAGCTGGATTCAGAGATGGAAGAGGCGCTAGAGATCATATTGCAAATTTACTTTGGTTACTGGAACATACAAGAAAGTTTCAGAAGAAAATCAGCTTGTGTTTCATAGATTACAGCAAAGCTTTTGACTGTGTGGATCATGAAAAGCTGTGGCTGGTTTTAAAAGAAACAGGTGTGCCACATCTGATTGTTTTGATGCAAAACCTACATTCTGGACAAGAGGCTGCTGTTAGGGCAAAATATGGAGAAACAGCATGGTTTCCAGTTGGCAGTGGTATCTTCTGATATACCTCCCCAGAGAGCTTTATGCTCTTCAGGAAAGAACTTGCTAGTGGTCCCTGGTCCTAGAATTATCCAGCTGTCCTCAACCTTGGCCATGGCCTTCTTGACTCTGCCTCCAGCCTGGTGGAACTCTCTGTCTAATGAGACCTGGCCCTGAGGGATTTAGCTATATTGCGGAGAGCCTGTAAAACAGAGATGTTCCACCAGGCATATGGTTGAGGCAGCAATGGTTTAACAGATCAGCTGGCCTCCTTCCCCTTCTCCTCCCCCTCCCCTTTCCCTTCTTTTCCTTTCTCCTGTTTACCTTTTGTTGGTTACCTTTTACTTTTCTTGGTTCTTTTTGTCTCAGCTCATTGGAGTACCACAAATTCTGGGTCACTGTTTGTCATCTGTTTGTAAACCTACTCACCATTAGAAAGGAGATTGAGACAAACCATGAAGGGGCTAGAAAAGACCGTTAAATGTAAGGATGTGTTTCTGGTGACTAAGATCAAGATCATACTATAGCAATCCCCATTACTGTGTATGGGTGTGAAAGTAGGACAATGAAGAAAGCTGACAGGCAGGAAGTTGATTCCTTTGGAAAGTGGTGTTGGGGGAGTTTTATGTATACCGTGGGCTGCCAAAAAGAGAAATCAGTGGATTCTAGATCAGATCAAGCCTGAACTGTCCCTAGAAGCTAAAATGACTGAGCTGAGGCTATCATAATTTCGTCACATTATGTGAAGACAAGTTACTGGAAAAGACAATAATGCTAGGAAAAGTTGAAGGCAGCAGGAAAAGAGGAAGCCATCCATGAGATGGATGGAGTCAATCAAAGAAGCCATAGCCCTCAGTTTGCAAGACCTGAGCAAGGCTGTTAACAATAGGACATTTTGGAGGTCATTAATTCATGGGATTGCCGTAATTTGGAAGCGGCTTGATGGCACTAACATGCACATTGCTTTTTTTTGGGGGGGGGGTTTCTGGTGTGCAGATTCATTCTTAGGGGGACAGATTCTAGTCAGGAATCTCCCTGACGCCTGCAGAGATGGTACCTGGAAAATGTCATCTAAGAAATCCAGAGGGTGTGCTTGTATACCCTGAAGCTATTATTTTAGGTCATTCTGATATTGTCATTATGGCAGTCTGCCTATAAATCAAATGCTGTTGTTTTTCCTGTGCCTTTTGTTCTGGGAAGTTTGCCCTGACTGACTGCTTGTTTTATTAAATAACTGTCCAGGTGGAGAGGATTCATCCTTTCTGCGGTTTGCCATGTGCCTTTGGCAAAGTATAAAGCATAGAGCTCACTCTATCAGTATCAGATGCATGCTTTCAGTTGTCTCAGTATTCTAGTATCTGTTTCATAGAGTTGTATTCCTGGGAACTGGGCTCACTGCCTCTCAAAAGGCCAGTCCAATAATCCCTGGCTGCTGCCACCCTTTAGTTGAACGATGCGTGCATAAGTCAGCACCCCTTCTTCCCTCCTTCCTTCTCTTGCTCTCTCTACCTAAAGGTTTATAATTAGGAAACATTAGCAGGCTCAAAGCAGCTTTCATACCTGAACACCATTCATAATTGCACTCAGCAGTGCTCTTCTCTGGCTATTAATGTCACTTCTATGAAGTAATGAGGAACAAACCATCTTCAGGCACTTAAAACATCTTCTTTGTGCAATAGACATATTTGAGGAATGGGAGCATAAAATACCTTGACTCACATTCCCCTGACAGGGAAAGTGATCAACAAAGACAGGGACAGGTGCATGAGAAAAAGATCAGTTAGAAAGATGGTTGCTTGCTTAATAGGTTGGTTTAAACAGGTGATAGAGGGCTAGGTAGAAAGAGGGAGACGCTGCGCCAGACAAGATTGTCCTGTTAGGCAGTGGTGAGACCAGAGACAGATGACTTTGTCAAAGGGACAAAGATATAAGGACTGATAACTTCCAACGCAAAAAGAAAATAAATAGTTGACACTCATTTGATCTCTCCAGATCTCTCCCCTTCCTTCTTATTGCAAAGGTTTCCTCCTCTCTGTATAATTCAGAAGTGCCTAGGATGCTATGGTTGGTTGCTGATGCCCCAATATTTATTTGTTTTGTACCTCTTTTGGGTGTGACTCTCTGCAGGAGTTGAAATTATTCTTGTGGAGAAATATGTGGGAAGAAAACAAAGCCATTATAGAAGGTCCATGTAGATTTGAATGAAAAACTCCCTTAGAAGAATACTAGATTTTGTGTTTTCCTTCACAATAATTACATCAGGCTATGCCTGTTAATGAAAATCATAGCTTTGGAATCCACCCTCCATATTGGATAGACTATGTTGCCTCCTACCTGTCCATTTTATTACATCCTGCTTCCCTTCTTACTTCACATTCAGTGTGCACTGAAAGCTGCTTCTCATGGTGGACACGGTTATGAGAAGCATCAACCCCAGGTATGGTTGCCCAGTCTCCCTTTGGCACCAAGACTGAGATGTGGGGCTCATCCTCAGGACAGCAGATTGAGATGTCAGTACCGTCAACTAGCCCACTCATTTGATAGCTTCTTCTAACACTTTTTCTGCATATATGTCTCTGGTAACTACTGTACATGTAAATTAGACATGGGACACTATAATCTGCCACTAACTGTTCAACTACATTTTAACTTCAGTATAGTTATTTTTAATGCTTTGAAAAAATGTTTGTCCTTCTCTTCAAAGCCACACAATTGTGAATAGACAAATTCACAGATACCATCTGGTACAATGCAGAATGTGAAAGCACTAGATGGGCAGAGCAATCCTGAGGGCCTCTTGCACTGTGGCACCGCTAGTCTGGTTTGGTGGGGGTTTGGTTTGGTGGGGGTTTGGTTAGGTGGGGGCCGGCAGTTAAAAGTGGCCATAGCAAACTCAGTGCAAATTTCCCCTGCATAAATGGCCAAGCAAAACATGCAGCAGACTCAGATTCAGTTTCGGTGAACGCTCCATTTCCTTGTATGTGCCATTGCTCTGGGTGACTATCATAACTTCCTGGTCCACTAGTTCTGGGGAAAAATACTATTAGTGACATGGAACAGAGTTTGTTGTTGCTGTCTTAAAGAAAAAAGGGAAAAGATGTAGTCAACTGGATGGCAATGAGGTTTGTGAATGCAGACAAAAAACAGCAGGTGGATAGATGAATATGGTATCTAGCAGCAAGCATATGGATAGGCAGACAGATACAATAGACAGTCAGAGGCGGCAGAGGAAAAGAAGAAAGACTGAGATTGAAAGCAGAACAGATAGGAAGGCAGATGGAAGATATGAGGAGAGGAGACAGGTAGCAAAAAGAGGAAATAACAAGGAAAAGCAGCTCCAAATAACAGAAGGGACAGAAGCACTTGTATTCTTTCCTTTCTCCTGACCTGGTTTGGATGCATCCATGTTACCAGCCTCCTTACAAGCAGTCAGGATTATCGAGCATCTACAGTGGCCCATGCCACTGCTTCTTTCTCCTTCTGAGGCCTTTCCCATCACTTCCCTCTCTTCCCTTCCTTTCCAAGCCTTTGCCAATTCTGGGCATACCATCTCTGCTACCTTCTCCATCCTTCTCATTTCCAGCCTGTGGGAGATGCCTGCTGCCACACAAAGCCATCTTGATTGGCCAATAAAGGACAAGGATTCAGCAGCAGTGGCTTACACACTCTTCCCTGATGGATGCTGGGTTGGTAAGTGTGAGGAAGGGAGGAAATGGCTGTCCTCCCCAAATACTTTCTTTTCTAGCATGACATAATATATTATTCCAGTGCTGTTCCCCTGTCCCCATTCTGTCTTTTCCAAAGGTTGTCATATTAGACTAGTGCCAGTGGGGATGTTAACCCGAATTCCCTAGTTCTGGTGTTGAGGTATGCTGCTACTTCAGTGGCCTCTGAACCTGGATCAAGGAGGTTCATGGGAACTCTGGCCTGCAAAGAACAACAAGCAGGGATTGGGGGTGGGGGCTACATGTAATTCATTTACACTTGCTAGGATTGAACAGGCAATTCCAGACAAAACCTGGAAAATATCTCAGGCAATACCCTGGAAGAGTGGCACTCAGGGAAACTAAGGTCATAATTAGGAATCTCTTGTAATTACATCACTGTGCTTTTTGCCCCAGCATGTTTCTTGCTTTACTTCAGAACCATGCCCATTGTTTGGAGCTAGTCATCTCCTATTTGAATTTACTCCTGAGTCCAAGAATTTCTCCACCTTTCATACAGCTTAGACAACCTGGTCCCTGCTTATTTCTGATTTTATGCTACTTTGGCTCTTAATATATTTCAGTGATAGCACTTAATCACCCTTCCAGATATCATTATTGTTGACATGTGGGTCACTGTGCTGGCTTTGTGTTTTGGAGGCTATTTCACCCTGGGGAGTGTGTAAGGGTAATGCTCCTAGGGATATTCGCTCATATTTTTGCCAGTATTAAAATCTGAGGCAGCAGGTCTACAGTCAAGAGCAGAGCGGCTATGGAGGAGAAACCGTTTCTCCACATTTTTTTTCTAGTGCCATTTTGTGGGTAGCAGCTCCAGCTGGGAAGTGGAGCCTTGTTCACATGTCTCTAGCTGACCATATGTGGTAATAGGCATCATTATCAAGTCATGAATAGTGTGAAAGTATGTCCTGAGCGCAGAATGAAGTTTCCACACAGGCTGCTGCTTTGTCATCAAACCTACTTTGTCATTCTTATGAGTTAATGTATCATATCACATCTTTCTCACATTGTCAAGGTACAGTTATTGGTATAAAGAGGAATCAGGAGCTCAAGATATCTGGATTTACAGTAGTCAAGCTACTGAGTCCCTAATTTCCTAGCAATGATCACAATGAGATAATGTGAATATTTTTACTGTATGTATGAGGGAGTAAGAGTGAATGTGAAGCTGCACCATAATACATCAAGTAAAAGTTGGGTACTATGTGGTGAATTTATCCCATCCAAAGTGACCTCAAGTTATCCTTTTAAAATGGGCTTAATCCTGCTAGCTCAACTGAGCCAGTATGTGAATAGGAAGCTGAAACTGTGCATGGTTTTAAAATGCTAACCACAGGGATACATTTTAAAAAATATATTTTCTGCTATTACACATACCACAGATTCATCGTGTTCATTATTTGATCATCTTGGTTTGGAGGGGAAATGGTTGAGGTTAGGAGGGGCGGGCATCCTATGGAGTAATCTTGTCTGAAGTAGCCTTTAATTATTGGGAGAAGAAGGCCATCCTTTCCCTACATGACATTAATGATCATAAAATGGTCTGGACTGCAGGAGGAATCTAATTGGACTGTAATGGCATGAGTAAAACTGCCTAGATAACTACTCAACCAGATCTGGTGTTTTCATAAGAAAGAAAAATGATCAAAAAGCCATTAATCAGTCAATATGCTTATTTATAATGTAGGCATGCAAGGCTCCAAAATAGGCTCCAAGGCAGGACAGGAGTAGGTCCTTGTGGGTGACCATGGGATGCCAAAAGATGCAGGAAAACTTGGTTTTCCAAAGTTACAGTCCTGTCTCCATCTTCCCAACAAAGAATAACCACATGGCCTTGAAAGGAACAAAGACAGTTTGGACAGAGTGCAGGTGTGACCCTAAAGAATACTGACCATTTGTCAAATGACTGGCATGAGTGGACAAGCACTAAAAAAAGGGAGACTGGAGGCCAAACTATCTGTGATGCTGGAGTTCCATGAGTGGAACTCCATGAATGTAATTTGGCACCAAAAATGAGATATGAGAGACTTTATGTGGATTGTGGCTTCAGCACTGGGGAAGGGGGTTTAACTTCCTCCATGCCATCTTCCTGATCAGAAACGGCATCCGTGGACTACTTTTAAACCTGGTTAGGAAAAGAGACCTCTGATGTACTTGTGTTTTCCCACTTCCAGGGCTTAAAATAGTTTGGAAGGAATGCATTTTCAACCAAGGGTGCAATTTGGTGGTTCTTGGTTCATATACTACAGTCAAGCCTGACACTCAAAAGCCTTTTTCATGGTCTTATGTTAAAACCTCTGTGTAGTTCATTCTTATGCATATTTACTCTGAAGAAAGTCTCACTGTATTCAGTGGGACTTACTCTCAGGCAAATGTGCATAGGAATGCAGCCATAATGAATGGTTTTGGATAGAGATCTCCTATTTCCAGTTTACAGATATGTTTTTACATTCAATTTATGTTGTATTTCACAGCCTTTTAGTTATGCTCTTTGCTTTCTATAATACTGTGCAAAATTAGTTCACATATTCAACTTATGAAGATATATCTCATAGAAATAGGATAATTATAAAATTAAGTGAAATAAAAAAGATGATAAATGTAATTTGGCCACAGACGTTTGGAACAATTGAGAAATTTGGTAAGCTAAAGGAGGGGGGATTACTCTTCCCTTTAGAAATAAATTTAAATTAAATGGAGAAAATTAATTTTATGGAACCAGCAAACAAAAAAAGTTTCCCAAGCCATATGGAGAAGGGAGAAAAGGAAGTTAACTGCCCATTCTTGAGCCTTGCAACAGCCGGGGATGGCATGGCCAAGATGCCACTGCAGCACCTCCAAAGAGGTTTCCTGGCTGCTGCAAGGATAAAAAAAGGTCTGTAAAACAAAACAATAAAAAGGGGGGAAGCCCCATTGAAAACAGCTATTCTGCACCAAGAAAAACCTGGCGCAGCAGCGCTGTTGCTGGAGGGCCTTAGGAAGCTGACTACAGTCAGCTCCACTCCGGGAACGCCCCCCCCCCGGCACCGCATTTATCTTCCAGGATTTAGGTCCTGGAGAGGCTGCGGCATTGGAGGATCCCTGTGCAGCTCTGCGGTGCCAGGCGCCAACAGAACTACCCCCAGTGCCAGCGAAAGTGCCTCTTATTCCGTTATAAGAGTGCACTTACGCTGGCGGCAGGGTTATGCCGCCTGCACTCCACTTTCAGCCCAATCCTCAGGGATGGGCTGTTAGGTAGTGATGCACAAAAGAAAGGTAGGGAAAGAGTATCTAAACACTACTCATAATAGAAAACTAGTAAAGTATAGTAAGAAAAGTATAAATATTAATAAACTAATTGCTATAGATCAAAGAAGGGGCAGCCAAAAGCAAGGGAGAAAAGGAGATTCCAGGGTGTGTGTGGGGGAACCCTTTATTACAAAGCTGAGGAAATGAATTATTTTATCTTGGAAGGTGTGTGATGGGAATAGCAATAGTGACTTTTCTGACTGCCAGCTGCTCAGCCTAGTGATGGCCACCTGCCCCATCCCAGAGACTGGAGTGTAGAAAAAACCCTGTAAACCACTGATAGCTCCAGTGAGCCCCAGGGCAGTTGGGAAAGGGAGGGAACTCACCAGCTCAACTTGGGCACCCTGGGGTGGGGGTGGGGCTGAGCTGCAGCGCAAAGTCTGAGCCCTTTAACCTCCGTCTTGCCTTACAGCTGAGCAGCAGAGTGGAAGCAGCCAAAGGCAACCTTAGCCCAGTTAATGGGAGGTATGGTTGGAGGGAGGACTTGCCCTGAAACAACAAGTCATCACAAATGCATGCAATTAGGCCCAGCCTGGTGGCCAGCACTACACAACTCAGCCATGCACAACTCAGAGGAAAAGTGGAGGACAGGGTAGCAAATAAAGGTAGGTTGACTGGTGGGTGGGAAGGAAAGAAGGATGCAGGGGAAAAGGGAGAGCTATGGGGGCTTTCAAGGAAGGAAAGGAGGAAAAAGTGAGGAGGGGGAAATGTGATGTCTTCCACAAGCACTTGTGGGTCCCCTGCTTGTTATTCTCTAAAAAAAAATGTAGATCAATGTACACATCTGCAGAGAATATTCTCCCTTCTCGACTCAGCTGATCTAGGCACTCCGTGCTGTATATGGGGCTGCCTTGAAGACAGCACAGATGGTTCAACTAATGCAAAATAGGGCAACCTACCTTCTTACTAGAGCTAACCGCTAAGAACATCATAGAATCATAGAGCTGGAAGGGGCCATACAGGCCATCTAGTCCAACCCCTTGTTCAATGCAGGATCAGCCGAGATCATCCCTGCTTGTCCAGCCTCTGCTTAAAGACTGCATTCTTGCAATGGTTGTGCTGCTTGGTGATACACATCAAGGCTGAATTCAAGGTTCTGGCTTTTACTTCAAAGGCCATCCATGCCCTGGGACCCACACATCTGAAGGACCACTACTCCCTGTATGAATCCCCCCCCCCCATGTCAACTGTGCTCTTCCACAGTGGGCCTTGCTTATTATGACTGCCATGGTCACTGTGTTCTTCCATGGCTCATTCCTCCCATGCTTTTTTTCACAATAGCACTGGTTGTGTGGAGTGGGTTTCTGGAAGTGGGACATCCATACTGGATTTCGGGATGGTGTATGAAATAGTCTTACTTCGATAGGCTTTGGGCATATCTATTATAATTCTTGTTGGTTTACTCTCCCATGCTTTTACTGTGATCTTGACATTACACAGTTTCTTGTTGTATTGTTTCTGGTTTTAATATCAATATGTTTGGGAAGCCACTTTGAGCTTAATGGAAAACTATGGTACAAAATCTTACAAATAAATAAAGGCCGCATCACTTGCCCTAACAGAGTAGCAAGGTTTGAGCTGCATACATCTCTTACGCAGAAAGATGAGTTCTCTACAACTGAAACATTTCAAAATGTAAGAAGAGATTTGTCACATAGTCAAGTCTGAATACTTCCTGGTTGTCTTTCCTTAATGACTGATATTGCTAATTCGTCAGAAATGGCATCCATGGCTAAGTAGGGAGCAAACACCCAACATGACAAGTGTACACTGTAGGAAACCTCCTACCATTTCTGGAATACATGGCTAAATATAGATAAATAATAGTGTGTTTGTTTGGGTGGCAAGATGTTGTTTAGAGCTCTGCTATTAAGGAGCTACTCTCTAGATGTCCCCTCCCCCGTCCTGTTTGTGCTCAGTCTCTGAAGGACACGAATGATAGACAGCATTTATTTGACGGCTTAGATAATGACATGTGTGAACTGTTGGAATAATGACAGCTGAATAGCATGGCTGATATTGCCATGGTTACCAGCCAAGCTTTCCCTCAATTCTTCTTCTCTCCCTTCAAGTGTGTGTGTGTGTGTGTGTGTGTGTGTGTGTGTGTGTTACTCTTGTTGAGTTGGCTTCTGGGATAGTGAGGGGGAGGGGAGCCAGGAGGTGGAACAGTCCATTATAGTCTTTTTAAATCTCCCAGCTGGAAGTGTTTTAAATCTCAACAGAGACAGAGAAAAACACTGTCTTAATCCCCAGCTCCCCGTGAATTATTTAAAGGGATCTTGTCGGAACAATGAATTTGTCACTGTTGCAGTGTCAACAGCAGAGGCAGATGTCGGAATGGCTCTGGGATTTTGCCACAGGTAGGAGCTGGTGCGTTGGGGCGGGGAAAACATTTACAGGCCTTTCAGAAAGGGACTGTTGAGATCCAGAGGGTTGTGCAGATTGCTTCTTTGGAAACAAAAAATGCTCTGCGCCAGGGAAACACTTTCCTTTGCGCAGCATGGCTTGCCACTCTCCTAGGGAGACCAAGGTTGTGTTTCCATCTGTGGCTGTGCCGATGCAGTCAAGGGAAGCAGTACCTCCTGGCAGACAGTTAACTGTTTAAAAGAAGAACAGTGTGGTACAACAAGCAAACCCAGCACAGATGCTGCTCCTGATGCATCACTCAGCTATTGGTGTTGTGTTCATCTGGATTCCAGATTGTGTGGGCTGACTGTGTGGACAGGGCTTTGCACAATACTGGTTTCTTGGGAGGGATGCACATTGGTGACATCTGGTAAGTAGCTGAGCTATGGATCTGGACTTAAGAATCAGTTCTTTCTTTCTTTCTTTCTTTCTTTCTTTCTTTCTTTCTTTCTTTCTTTCTTTCTTTCTTTCTTTCTTTCTTTCTTTCTTTCTTTCTTTCTTTCTTTCTTTCTTTCTTTCTTTCTTTCTCCTTGTCATCTCCTTTGCAAAGCAAAATTCCTTGCAATGTTACAATCCTCTAAACCCAGCATTTATTTTCCTTGATGAAATCTCCTCCCACCTCTTCACCACCAACTAGGATTTCAACATTTTTATCTGCCTGGCTTCCGTTCTTCAAAGTAGCCAGACTCACCCACAGATCGAACAGGTGAAATCTTCCTCATCGCCCCATTGCCAGGCTCTGAAAAGCTTTAGCTGATAAATTATCTGGTGTTCAGTTGCTGTTCAGGGTACAGGTGCAGGGCCAGAAACAACCTGGCCATCTGTACTCTTGGTGAAACGTCCCACCACACCTGTCTGCCTTCCCACCACCATCCTTGCTTCCATTCCTTCTTCTGTGTCGCACATTATACCTTCTATGGATCTTTTAAACTCCATACATGCCATTGTCTCTCCTATCCTCATCAATAGCTTTTCTTCTCCTCTAGCTGTCATCACATGTCATCTCCTCAAGTTCCTCCTCATGTTCCTTAAATAAGTTGTCTGCAGTTAGTACCGGTATATCATTTTCTTTTTCTCTCTTTTCTTGAACCATTCAGTTTGGATTCTGTCATTTCTGTTATTTATTTATGTGTTTAGAAGATGTCTGTACTGCCTCTTTAGAGACCTGCACAGAATGGCTCACAAAGTCAAATGGTAAAATAATAAAAATGAACAAATCCATAGCCTACAAACAGCAGTAAAAACTGAGACCATATAGAAAAATAAGCATTCCATGCTATTTTGCTCTGTAAAAATTACAGATGACCTCTATGTCACTCAATGTGCAGACCTCATGTTATAAGACTTTGATATAAGTCATGTTATAAGTCTTTGTTATACTTTCTCTTCCTTCTTCTGTCTTTGCAGGGACTTTTCCAGGTAGTCAGTTCAGAGTTTGCCTCTAGTTCTTGTGTGTTCCTGTTCTAGAGTCTAGGTGTAAAAGGCAAAAGCAAACCTTGTGATTCACTGATACTCACTGGCATATCTTAAGAATCATCAACTGTTTTCAGTAAGTTACCCACTGTCATCCACATTTCCATCATTTACCAGTGTATTGCATTTCAGATTTTTTTTTGCACTATGAATTCTTAAATTCATTTCATATCAAAGTAAACATTATTCCAGCAAATCAGTACCTGTGGGCATGTGCAAAGAATAGTCCCATGTAACAGCAGCAGCAGCAGCAGTAGGAGGAGGAGGAGGAGGAGGAGGAGAGATATAACAAGGGAGACAAAGCAGGCTTGGATAATTATCTTAGGTAGGGAATTTACTCTTGAGCAAACGTTATTAGGAATCACTGTTCAAATCTGCCCCTTGAAATACTGGACTAGGGCATTTACTTATTAGTAGAAGTGTTTTTGAGTAGTACGATTAGATTTTATTGCCTGAACTCACACTAATTTTGGACTGATCATTGGATAATACATGTGAACTTGACACAGCCATTGGAAACCTATGACATTTGGAATTAAAAATGTATTGTCATGCTGGCCTATGGGTAAAGTGGGTATCCCTTGTATGGATGCACTGGAGGCCCCTCTGCCTCTCATTTGAAAGGATTGTAGGTTAAATCAGATATGTATCCAAGTACTCATCCAGTTGTAGATGCAGTCTACATGGGTATATTTTCAAAGGGATGTGTGTTGGATGTACTTCTAGATGCACATCCTGATGTGCATTTAAGTCTGCATTCTTTTGAAAGCAATGTAGTACATAGAACACATCTGTACTTGGCTGCACATTTAGATAAACATCTAATTTTCTTCTTGGTCCTTTGAACTATGGGGACATTTTCCTTCACATTTTAAGGATCCTCGGGAGGGGGGCTATATGGGGCTCTGAGAATTGCCCCCCCCCACTGTTTAGAGAAAGGGCAGTCACCTCCAATCTAAAGAGATCATTTAGGGTGGAAAAATATGAGCTTGGAGGAGGCATACCCTAAGATGCATTTTCCCCCAAGCTTTACTTAAAGGATTCTTAAACTGTGGGGATGAATCTCTTTCTCATTTTAAAGGGTGTGAAGGGTGTGAATGGCCCCAACTCGTTGACCCCAAAGACTCCTTCAAACTGTGAGTAGTTTAGCTTCAACTGTTATGGGGAACATGTATCAAAATTCATACTCCTTCCCTCCATAGGATCCTTTAAATTGCAAGGGTCTGTAATACTAGATTCACATCCTAATGCGTACCTGGGTACAGCTGCGGTCTATCCAAATGGCATTGTGTTCAGTCACATTCACACCCAGATGCTCATATAAATGCATTCTTTCTCATCCACATCAGGAGGTGCATTTGGAGGGGCACTGAAGTATACATTCCATTGAAAGTAAGGCAATGCAGATAAAAAACATCCACATCAGAATGCACGTTTGGATGTACATCCAATTTAAGATCACAGTTCCTGATCCAGCAAATGCATGCAGAGGTTTGCTTCAGTTCATTAATCTCTTTAGTTGGATCAGGCTGTGAAGGGTTGAGGATGCAGAGGAAGAATAAAAGAATGATCCCCCCCTTACTTGCTTTTTCTCATTCTTTTTCTTCTTTGGATGATGAGATGTGTGTGTGTGTATAAGAATAAGCAAAATATATACATTGCTTTTGAAAGAAATGGTCTTTTCTTGTCCTTGTTTACTTTAATCCTCAGGGCATTGAGTTAAGGTGGAGAGTGAGGCAGTACTTCCTTCAAACCACCTGGTGGTCCTTATGATTGAACAGGGTTCTGAGCCGAGGCCTAAAGCTACATCTAAACCAGCTATAAATGAAATCCAAGTTATTATCGAAGGGATAAATTCAGACTATAAAAATGTCGCATCTGCCAGTGTTTCTTTATGATTTCAACAAAAACATGACCCAGCTCTCTCACAAGCTATACTTCAACAAAGAATTCTCAAATGAATGACCAGTGAGGATTTCACCACTTTCTTTGCTCTCCACCCCCCCCCCCAGTCTCCTGCTCTAGGGGTGCGGCCCAGTGGGTTCCTATATAGATGCTTTTCAAGGGTCAAATAACTAGGGTTACCAACTATTACAACTGATCTCCAGCCACTAGAAATGGTTCCCCTGGAGAAAATGACCACTTTGGCAATTGGACTCTCTGGCATTGAAGCCCCTCTCCTCTCCAAACCCCGCCCTCCTCAGGTTCTGACCCAAAAATCTCTAGGTATTTCCAAACCTGGAACTGGTAACCCTACAAATAACAGATTTGCAGTGCAATCCTAAACAGAGTTGCACTCTTCCAATTCCACTGAAGTCACTAGGCTTAGAAGAGTGAAACTTTGCTTAGGATGTCACTATTAGAGTTCTGATCATGGGACTCCAGCATTGCGTGCAGTTTGGTCCTAAACTATGCTGTAAGAATGGACTGGTATCTGAATGATGATGCAGTTCATAATATCTGAGTTTGAGAGGAAGCACTGAACTCTCCAGATTTATCTGTGATACAGGAACATTCTCATTTTGGAGATGAATGCAACTTCAGTACTTGTATTAATATACTTCTTAAAGTCAGCATGGATTTTTTTTTTGGAATCTTGCTGATAGTGGGTTCTACATGTGAACTGCCTGTCCTTCATTACACAGACCTCAGATAAACTGCTCTGTTTTCTGAGAGATTGGAAAGATAAAGTGATAACCATACACAAAGATTATTTCTACGGTCCTCTTTTCTTTCAGTGGGCCTTTATTGTCATTATTTTCATTATCTTTGATCTGTCACTTGGAAAGCTACAACTCTCTTTATAAGCATATCATAATTATTAGAGAGGCTGTACCACATGTAAATTTTTAAAGACCAGATTTTGGAAATTAAAGAGAGGTCAGTGCAGAGCAGAGCCCAGGCAAAAAGGAATGACAGCAGGCATGTTGTAGCTGCAGCATGGTCTTTGCTATCTACTGTTTTCCCCCCTCCAAGACTCAAACCAAGGTTGGGATATGGTGGTCCCTTCAACCAGTCCCTGTTGCATTCCCACCAAATTGGCTAAAAACTTAAATAATTTAATCTGAAATAATTTGAATTATGGTTATGAATGTCATCAGATTTCAAAGTGAACTGAATAAAACTTAGGTAGTCTTTTGGAAAGTTCTGTGCTCAAGATCGAAAAGGTGAAGCTTTGGGACTCATTGACAAATTATAAATTAATCATTTACCAGGTCCTGATGACACGCATTCAGTTGTTCCAGGAGCTCTTACACTGCACATTGACAAAAAAAGGCAAATATAAAGATGGGAATTATTAGGGCAAAAGGGAAAGTAATGGCCAGTGTTATAACATTATTATATAAATGGGTGGGCATTACCACATTTAGAATACCGTGTACAGTTCTGGATGGCCTATCTCAAAAAATAGAACTGGGAAAGGTGGAAAAAAAACAGTAACTCCAATTATCGAGGAGTTGGAGCACGTTCCTGTTGATCACTAACTAAAGGATTGTGAGGTGGGGAGGGTTAATTTGGGAGGAAAGATAAAGGAGAGAAAAACATCACAAAGAGAGAACAGGGAGGGTGAAACATGACAGAGGTTTATAAAATTATGCCTGGTATGGAGGAAGTGGATAGAGAGAGACTTTTCTCCTTCCCTTATAATACTAGAACTTGAGATCACCCAATGAAATAGATGGGCTGTGGAATCAGGACCGGCAAAAGAAAGTACTCTTTCACATAAGTTTAAATTACGTCTGGAATTTGCTGCCACAGGAAGTGGTGATGTTCACTCAATTGGATGACTTTTCAAGGGGATTGTGCAAAGTTATGAAGAATAGGTAAATGAATGGCTCCTAGTTAAAATAGAACTTTCATGATCAAGCACAGTATACTACTAAGTGTCAAGTGCTGGGGAAAAAACTTCAGAGAGGGCTGTTGTCTTCATGCAGGGATGGCAGATCTTTCCCACATTCCTCTCCCTCCTTTCCGACCTGGGGGCAGGAACCTGCATGGATGAATATAATTCCTTATACCCTGTTGTTTTACTTGGCAAATGAATTACACACACACACACACACACACCCTGGGTTCAAAAGATATGCTGATGCAAAATAGCTGCAAGGCAGGCGGCAACATTTTAATAGTGGGTAAATGCTTCCTAATAGTACAGTTCTACGGGGCATTCTGGGTTCTTTCAACTGCATGATGTAAATATGTATAAATAAGCTATTAAAGGGGCTGGAATAATGGCCTTACAAGAAATGCACTTTTTGGAAAACCATAATAGTGTGTATAAATGCCCCTGGAAATAAAATTTATATTGTTACCCATATAAGCAGTGATGGCTGCTGTTAATGTGATTGCTATCACCAGATGGAAGTAAACAGCTGATTGGTGGCTAAATATACAGTCTTGTAAGGCTTTTGCTGCCGCTCAGCAGCTTCTGCCAGAGCTACAAGATAGTGGTGAAATACTGGAACAACCCCAGGCTGACTGTTTAAGTGGAGTAATAAGAACTGAAAATTTTCTAAAACCAACCTGAGCTTGCAGATGTACGGCACTCTGAAGTGTATACTAATCTCCTGCTGCCTTGCCACCACATTAACTTCGGTGCATGTACATGACAGCCCAACATTTTACACCGTGCAGTTTTGCTTACACATGTAAGACTCTCATCTCCATAAAAATATATATATTAAAATCCTTCCTGATAACGTGCTATGATACAACCATTAATTCATGCTTCAGTAGCACTGGAGCACCTTGGAATTATGCATCACATCCAGAGCAGCACTTAAAGGCTGCTGCATGAATAATGCTGTTGCAAACAATCAGCCGGTAAACACAGAGCTATTTGAATGGCTTATAAATTGGGCTGTGATGCTCTAATGCTGTTGTGAGCCCAGGCACACTTGGTGCCTGCCTCTTAATTGCCACAGTAGCCAATGTTACATTAATGCCCTTTCATTAATCTGCCTGCATATCGGCACACTCTCTCCTGTCAGTTTTGATGGATGTGCTACTCATAAAAGTGAGGAATGGAGAGCCCTGCCTGGAGCAAGTTTTCTCATATTCTTTTTTTCCCTATTTCCCAAACCACATGTGGACCACAATTTAATTCACTTTCCTCTTCCTACATGTGATTGCACAGATGACCTTCCCCCACCACCCAATTTAGGATCACATAACACCTACTAAATATAACCATTAGTTGAATCTTGTAATACTCAAAAGACTTTGTGTTTTAGCATGTTAGCAGATGTAGACAAGAAGGACAGACCTTTTTGTCGGCATGGTACTTAACAAATAGGACTTTCACTGTCCTGTTTGAAACAACTTGTTGTAGTTTAAAACCCTTAAGGTACACATTTTCCCGAAACAGCTATAACCTGAGTAAAGTACCTTTTTCCTTTTGAAATACGCTAGTTTGGATAACCTTTGTCTGTAGCAGCAAAACAAGTACCTTAAAAAGTAACAGATTTGTGATCAGATTTTTTTTTTTTTATGGATGTGAACCCAATTTGTCAGAGATGTGTTAGCCTCTTTTGGGAAATATATACCATTTTCAATTTTTTAAAAAAGTCAACCGTTTTCTCTTTGAAATCATTCAGAAAACAGTTTACAAACATTAGGAACCAGCAAACAGATGTAAATATTGGGGGGGGGGGAAACAGAATAAAGTAGCACAGCAAAATAAATCTCATTAATTACCGAAAGCCTAAAACGAAAAGGTTTTATTTGCCTTCACAAAGATACTGGGGCTGAGGTGAAACAAAGGGGGTTACCATACTTTGTATTCCCAGCAATGTATTAAGAGTTTGAAAATGTTGTAAAAAACATCGCTTTAAAAGGGTTTTTGAATACCATGGCATATAAATGGTTGGACGACGTCTTCACAGCTAGGGGCCAAACAAAGTGTGAACAGTATTTTTTATAACGTTTTCAAACTCTTAATACATTGGTGGGAATACATAGAAAGCACGAACAGTATTTTTTATAACATTTTCAAACTCTTAATACATCGCTGGGAATACAAGTGCGGTAACCCCTAAAGTTTCCAAGGAGAAGTTGTGGTGGCCATAATTTTTATGAACATATGAAGATGTCTTAGGACATTTCCTAAGAAAATTTTAGAACTGCACATGGGTGGCTGGTGAATTTTGGAGCTGGTAGCACCCTAGTGGGCTTGCATGAATACTCAATCATGTGCTTCTACTTTTGTGCCTAGCATATGGTGCTAAACACACTTGTGTATTTTCTTCTGTGTGCACAGGCACACAGACACTTTTAAGCATATTCTTCTTACCAGATCATCAAAGTGTAGCAGAAACCGGGGTTCGAGGGGGGAGAGAGAGACCCAAAACCGTTATCAAGAAAAACAGTTTTATTCGCAGCTGCGGCTCAGTTACTCTAGCAAGCCAAACACTGAGCCCCGATTCTACTGGGGATCAGACATTTATCCAAAATTCACACTCTGACATGGCACATCAACATTCTGTGCTTATCTGGTTGTTTTACATTGTCTGGAGCCCGAGAACTCCAGCGGTTCTATCCAGTTCCAGTTCTTGTTATCGTTCACCATGACATTCCATGATTTTCCCCCCACTACCTTTAGCACACACATAGAGTTATCCTGCCCAGCAACAAGCTATTCCCTTGCTGTTTTAAGACATTTCAATACATTTACAGAAAGGAAAAGAGGTTATCACATACTATTAAATCAGACTGCTTTAAGTGGATCCTCCACATTCAGGGGAAATCTACCTTGCTGTCACATTCCCCCCTTGTGATACAATTCCCTGCTAAGGGCTTGTTAATCACACCCGTGGCTTTAAGCATCACGACTATGCAAAGACATAAGCGCCGTCGCTGCTTTCCGTTCCACCATACTCTCTATTGCAGAACACCATATCTTGCTGATTAAAGACAATATACATGGTAACAATACACATCCTAAGACTAAAAGAACTACTGTTATGATTAAAGTTTTCAACCCTCCAATACCAGCAAACCATTCCCCCAACCAACCTTCCAAGTCCCATCCACCACCTTCAGTTCGCTCCCAGGCATGATCAGCAGTTGCCCAAGCCATGCTATGCAGTTTTATTGATATCCACCTGAAAAGTCTGTACGTACACACAACATTGTCCCTTCACCACCGCACATACTCCACCCTGAGCAGCAACAACATATCCAAAGCCTCTTCTTGCATCAAAACAACATTCCTGATTTGCCCCTATTCTACATTAAGTTTATTCAGGGCTTTAATACTCTCATTGAACATCCATTCCGTCCAGTTACTCCCGGTAGTTCAGCAAAGCCCCCACCCAAGGGAAAAATCCTTGCATGAATCCCTCTCCAACCTTGTGACTCAAAGGAGACAAACCTGGGGATCGTCGCGCTCGGCGTCTGGGTCGGAGATGATGATAGGGCACGTAATCAGTGTCATGAAACTGGAGGGATGGGGCTACCCTTCCAATGGTGCAGATACCAGATGTATGAGGGGGAATCACTTTGTAAGCTTTTCGTCCACACAACAACCAAAGACTTCCTGGAAATATGGGCAGAACTTTTCCCTTTGCTGTTCCTGTTGTGAAGAAACCTTTGGGATCTACAGCCATTTTAATCCAGGTGCTAATCAAAATGCATGGGGAACCATTACCTGTGCGATCTCCATAAACTTTATAATTACATTCATAGTTGGTTATGTCCTTCTCAGTGATATTGGTCTGATTAAGCGGCCAGATCGATGCAGTGTCAAGTGTCGTCCTGCAAGCTGGGAATCACACGCACCTGCCTGACTAGCAGCAGCTGGAACCCCACCATCCCCCACACACGCTGCCCCCACCCACATGGTCTCCCACTGTACAAATACAAGCCTGCAAGGAATGACAGCTCCCCCCCTTACAAGATGACAAGTTGTAGTCATATATGCTACTTGTGCAGGCTAGCTGTGGAGATGAAGATTCTGAAGCTTTCTAGATATATTGATAATTATTAGAAAGATGACAGTAACTGCTGTCATGAACGGGTCACTATATTCTTATCGAGTGTAGAAACATTACAGAACTACAGCTAACCCTTACATTTCATGACCTTTTGGCCCTACTGTGTGCATCTTTTCCTGTCTGCATTAACATGTGTGTGTCTGTCTTTATGTAATCTTCTAAACGAGGATTACACTTCATGCGTCTGATGAAGTGAACTTGGTCATGTCAATCAAAATTTATGCTACAATAAATCTGCTCTTTAAAGTGCCGCAAGATGGTCTGCTTTTTGCTTTTGCGTTTTAATTAAATAAGAGAAGTTGTACTTTGTCTAGCATGAACCAGGGGTAGAGTGCTGCACCAGACAATCTGTTGGGTATTGCAGTCAATCAACTTTCAATTTATTTTTATTTCTTTAAACAAATATAAAAGAATACAATATTGCAAAAACAAAACAAAAAAACCCCATTTTCCCTTCATTTTCAAGAAATGTATCCCCTGGTCCTCTTTTCTCCCAATCTTTCAACCATATGCACTGAAACCATGCAATCCTAACTAGAGTTACACCCTCTAAGCCCACTGACTGCAGTAGATTTTGAGGGGTGTAACTCTGCTTAGAATAACACTGAAAAACAAATAATTCCCATCTTTTGAAAAGTGACTCCTACAAAGGCTTCTACATCCTTTTTGTTGCAATGTAGGTTCTGTCCATCCTTTCATGTTTGCCTAATAAACAGCAGTTTGCAATCCTAAGCAAGGAGAATATTTTCCTAATTGAGAAGTATCATTTCCTGTGAAAACCACCTACAATTTTGGGTTACAGCTCCTTCCTTTTGTTTAAGAAATAAATATCCTATAATTTCAAAAGAATTATTGAATCATCAGCTAGATTTCAGTAATTTGTACTGGGCCATTTGGTAATTTGATTCTGGCCCACAATTCTGGTTTAAAGGGATATTTGCCAGCTCTGCATTCAAAAAAGCGTTTCTCAGGAAAGTGCCAAATTTTAAAGTGCCTTTGCCGATTGGGGGGTTAAAACAGGGCAAACTACCAGAAAAGCAGAAATGTGTTGATTTTGATTATCACTGCCACAGAATCTTGAGGGGTTGAGAATGATTCAGGGCTGCCTCAGCCTCAGGACACTGATTATAATATATGTGCATAGCATGCTTGTGTGTGTGTCACTTGGCTGGTTCAAAAAAAGTACTTTGTGTATGTGTGAAACTGGGCCAAGAGGTTTGGTTTTATTTTTTTGTTGGCTGATTCCATACTCTTGAGCACTGTTACAGACCCTAGAATTAGAGATGTCTCTCACAATTTGCAGAACTTGTGAAGTAGAACACCCTGATTCTCCAAGTCTGTCTATCCTTGCCAGCTTGTAATGGTTAATGACTCCATGGCTTGAAGTGCTCTTCTGGTGTGTGTGTTTTTTAAAAAACTCCATCGTTTTTAATTGCTTGATCCCTTTTTTTTTTATTTGTTCCATACAGTGGGAAGAAGTCAGTGGCTATGATGAGAACCTCAACACAATCCGTACTTACCAGGTGTGCAACGTTTTTGAGCCCAACCAGAACAACTGGCTTCTCACCACTTTTATAAACCGACGGGGTGCACACCGCATTTACACAGAGATGCGCTTCACTGTGCGGGACTGTAGCAGCCTTCCCAATGTCCCTGGCTCTTGTAAGGAAACCTTCAACCTGTATTATTATGAAACAGACTCTGTCATTGCCACCAAGAAGTCAGCCTTCTGGACAGAGGCCCCCTACCTCAAAGTGGACACTATTGCTGCAGACGAGAGCTTCTCTCAGGTGGACTTTGGTGGGAGACTGATGAAAGTGAACACAGAGGTGAGGAGCTTTGGACCTCTCAATCGCAATGGCTTTTACCTTGCCTTTCAGGATTATGGGGCGTGCATGTCACTATTGTCAGTAAGGGTCTTCTTTAAGAAATGCCCTAGCGTGGTGCAAAACTTTGCCATATTCCCAGAGACTATGACGGGAGCAGAAAGCACTTCTCTGGTGATTGCGCGAGGTACGTGCATTCCCAATGCTGAGGAGGTGGATGTGCCCATTAAATTGTACTGCAATGGAGATGGGGAATGGATGGTTCCCATTGGTCGCTGTACCTGCAAGGCTGGATATGAGCCTGAGAACAACGTGGCCTGCAAAGGTAAGATAATGATTTGCTCAAATGTTGTTAGATGGTCACTGGACGTTATCAGCCAAAGGACTGTTCAGAAGTCCTCACTATGGAACTGGACCAAGGTTGCTTTTTAAGGGCTGCATTTAAATCAGTTTCTGCCAGTAACAGGTTTAGAATACTGAACAATCATTAACACAAACACGGTCATTTTATGGATTATTTGGGGACCTTTAAGTTTACATGACCATCTCTGACAGCTGGAGCTCCAAGTTGGGTCCTTGACATCTGTTCCTGTTGTGACAAGGATTGCTAAGCCCTGGGCTCTAGTTGCATGTGCCTCAACCCCAATCGGGCAGCCAATTGGGATCTTCCTTAACAAATGAATATAGAGATGACTACCATTTTCTTGTGCTTGCTCTGTGCTTGAATCCACCAGATGTATTTTGCCTTAGATTATGACCTCAATGTAACAGTGCCAAAGTAGAAAATCCCATTTGTTATATCGTTATCCCATGGCTGAAGTTCCTGAAAGGGCCATCAATAGCCTCAGCAAATGACAGTTCTTCTGCCTATGTTCTTGGATGATTTATGACCTGTTGTGAAATGTCTGTGGAGAAAGCACAGTTGTGATTGGTCAGTACACAAGGTCATGTTTGCAGAATGGTTGTAGCTTAACTTATACGTCTTTAGAAGTTTGGCAGTGTTCTTTTCTGCTTTTTTTTTTGGCTTGGCAAATACTTTGGAGGACTCACTTTATTAGCATCATAGTTGTGAAAGAGATTTGGGGAAAGCAAATGGGAGCATTACTGTCTTCATACGTACCAATATTTGTCTACATCTATAGAGCTCCAACATGGTCCTTTCTCAGACCTATCCAGGGCTGAATTCACTCAGTCACCATTTTGCCACATGTTTCCTGAATTGTACAAAGTCCTACTCAGAGTGACCCCTATGGACTGATCCACTGACACTGTTGTGACATATGAACATCCTGTTGTCAGGAACGCCGTTCTGGCTGTTTCATATGCACGGCAGGATTGTGAAGCATTTCGTTAATCATTTTATAAATATTCTTTTGTTTCTTGCTTGGTGAAAACAGGAAGAGAGCCCATCTATCCCCCTCTCTAAATCTGGAGCCCGGATAATAGGCCTGTAGAATACTGTGAGCTTCCCTTTATAAATGGTGGGTACTTTAGATAAACTGAAATGAGTGATGATGCTTTACTGTTCTGAATGGAATGGCTTTGCCACACCGCAGCATTAAGCCTTAGAAGCTGTTCCAAGATTTATCTTGTCCAGATTGAGTAAGCAACTGGGAAGGATAAGAGTGAAAGTAAGTACTAAAGGTAGAACAAAACAGACATATTTTCCTCCATTGGTGGCTTTGCCAAGAAGCTGCTCTACTGTGTTAGGGAGGCAGTGGAACACACCAGAAAAGTGTCAACATCTGAGTAAAACCATGGGACTTGGCTTCTGCAGGTGCAGTGCCACCCAACTTGGGATTTTCACTGAGAAATGAGGTGAAATGTGTATGGACTATGGAGGCAACTATATGTCACAAAGTCATCACAAAAAATGCACAGGAACATACAAATAGCAGCACATCCTAGGCTGCCCACCCAGGAGAGCACATTCTGAATTCTTATCATAAGAACAATTGCACTAAAACCCTGAGAGAACTGCTTAGTAAATATTTCAAAAGATAGCAAAAGACGTGGTTTTTAATGAAACATATTAAGAGGAAAGTTATTTGACCTTATTTTCTCATTCACACAAAGAAAATCCTACCAGTACAGTCTAATATCAATAAATATACTTTGCTTTAACTGTGTTTTCCCCCCAGTCCTATTTAGCTGTTACAGTTTTAAAAAATATCAAATAGTACTGTTTGCAGTTTGGGGTATTGCAGTTTAAGAAAGATGTATACAATTGGCATTGGTTCAGAGGAGGGCAACGGAGTGATCAAGGGTCTGGAAAACAAGTCCTATGAGGAAAGGTTGAAGGAACTGTGTATGAGTAGTCTGGAGAACAGAAGACTGAGCGGGGACATGATAACACTGAACTAATACCTGGCTGTTGGGTACAAAAGGGCAAAGATTAGATCTCTGCTGTTCCAGGAGGCAAGACTAGATCTAATGGACTCAAGTTACAGGAGGCTAGATCTCAGTAAACCACTAGTAGAAACTCCCTAACAACAAGCAGTTTGACAATGGAATTAGTGATGTATGGGGAACATAAGGTATCCCTCGTTAGAGGTCTTCAAGCAAAGTGAATGGCAAATGTTGGGAACTGTCTAGCTTTGGATTTCCTCCATTAATCAGGAAGGCTTCCTTCAACTCTTTGATTCTCTGCAATTATACAGGAGGAACCTGAATCTAAGGTTAGCTACATTGCTCACTGCTTTCTAACAGAGTAAGCCTTGAGTTCATAGAGTCACAGAAAGAACTGAGGATACCTACTGACTTTTTCTGGCTATATGTTCAGGGTAGCTGAAATTTACAATGGCCTCTTCATGACCCTCTTTTGATTCTCTGGCTATATTGTGGCAACCTTTTTGTGAAATTGTAGTAATTCAAGAATTGCCTTGTTAATCAGAGACAAAGCCCTTCCCGTTTCTTTTGATTTTTTAAACTTTATTTTTTTTAAAAACCCAAATAAAATACAATACAAGAGTCTAGAATATAAATTACTAAATACAACTACAAAATATACAAGAACAAACTAATTGTACATTCTAAACAAAAAACATTCAATTTTACAAACTTTTTGGACTCTTGGCCATGTAAAAGACAGGTTAGTTTTCTCAGACGAATACAATCTGACAGCTTCTCCAGACACTCCTCCTTCTTTGGGGATTATATTTTTCTTCCAATTTTGGGCAAGTATTAATGCAGTAAGCACAAATTCATGGACTTCTTTTGGAAGAAAATCCACACAATTCAACAAGAAAACCTTAGGGGATAATGGTAACTCTTTCTTTATACCATGTGAGATCACAAAGCCCTTCCAGTTTCCACCCACTGACTTGGGTCTCCTCTAGCAAAAGACATTTCTCTCTGGTGAGCAGGGCTTCCTTGCCTCCTCTCTCCTACTGCACTCTGAAATGGCCTCTGAAATGCTGCTCCTGGCAGACAGCCCACCCCCGGAAAAAGCATGAGGGGGCATTGGAGGTCTAGAGCAGGAAGAGGGAATCAGCAAAAAATGTCCCCCTTCTATTAGTAGGAATTCTCCACAGGATCCAAGCCTTTATCTCCAATAGCAATCAGTTAGGTGTCCCTGGGAAGCTCGTAGAACAGGTCTGAATGGAGAGATCTATTCCCTGTTAATTGTCCCCCATATCTGATGATCGGAAAGCTTGGCAGATTATATTTACATAGAATTCCAAGTCATCGAAAGATAGGATATTTCCCCAATTGCAGAGGTTTAAATTACTCTTAACAACACTATTCCTATCTGATTTTAGAAGAAAATTGAAGCTGTTTTATACTGCAGAAGCATCCACCATGCTTTATTAGTATTTAATAATTGAAGTGCAAGATCCCTGGCAAGATAAAGTGCAGTGAATAAAAACCAGTAAAATAATAGTGACAACTCTCTCTATATCCTATGCAATGTAAAATGGCCATAAAAGACATAAGAGATAATTGATTGCCACATCATACTCACCATCTAGTGGCATCATGAGCAGGCGCTGAATTAAATTGAAAGCAAATTACAACACACAAAGATTAAATACGAATAATCAAGAGGAGCAAAAGTTCTCAGTTGTGAGGTTTCGTATGAATGCCTGCAGTGTGTTGTCTGTCGAATACATTCATTGCTGTTGCATGGTGTAAAGTTGTTTTTGTTTTTTTAAGAAGCTTTTTCCATCAAAATGTTTTCCCCTTCTATCTGCTAGAATCCCAAAGGCTTTTTTTATTACATACATCACTACTAGATTTTGAAAGGGAGTTGTTGAAGGCAGTATTTTAGGAGAACCATAGGCACAAATAACTACATAATCTTTTCTCTCTCATGCTGTTCGGAATCAGACCTCTGTGGTAGAAGATACAAAAAATCTTGTTCCCAGTGAACATAATATTTTAATAATCATGTAAACTAAACGTGGAATTCTTGAGGTGGGTTCCTGAGGTGGCAAACTACTAGCTGAACACACCAACAGCACAAGGTGATTTATCTAAGCAAACATGTCACATGAACATGAAAATTCTCCCATGATCAGCATATCATTAAACTAGCTGTCCAGTGTCATAAACTGAAAGACAAGCTACCCGTTCAGGTTTTTAACGAGTCGGGTCTGGGTTCCCTCCATGTGGAGCAGAAAAAATGGGCAAATAACTCCCCCATCAGCACTGTTTCCATGTGAGAAAATGGCTTGGTGGGCTAGGAAGGATCACTTCCTTCCCTGTGATAGCAATTCAAGCTCGCTTGGGCTCTTTTTTATTTTTCTAAAAGCCATTACCCACAGCTGCTGTGTACTTGTGGGGAACCCGAGTTGGGGCCACGGAACCCAAATTGGACCAAGGAACCCGGACCCAGCTTGTTAAAAATCCAAACATCTAGTTGGCTCTCAGTCCTCCCTCCACTGTGGATTCTCTAGAGATTGTGCTCCCAACATCCCTTTCAAGACTGTCATGTTTTCATTTCCTATTGCATCAAAAGCAGCCTTATTTATAATAAGCGGGGGATGGACACACATTGAGTAGTTTAATCCCATATGGGTTGACTTTCTTATTCAGCCCACAGTGGTTTAGGACTCATCCTAAACGG
Source organism: Euleptes europaea (assembly GCF_029931775.1). NCBI lineage: Eukaryota > Metazoa > Chordata > Lepidosauria > Squamata > Sphaerodactylidae > Euleptes > Euleptes europaea. The sequence goes on from NC_079316.1 coordinate 45,780,218, forward strand.
TCTGTCACACACACTTCGTTTCCAGATCATATTAAGATGGGAAGCCCAAGCCCAGGTATAGATGAGAGAAATTCAGCCTGGTAGTGCGAACTAATCCATGGCTAGGGTTGCCAGCTCCGGGTTGGGAAATACCTGGAGATTTTGGGGGTGGAGCCTGAGGAGGGCGGGATTTGGAGAGGGGAGGGACTTCATTGCCATAGAGTCCAATGGCCAAAGTGGCCATTTCCTCCAGGTGAACTGATCTCTATCAGCTGGAGATCAGTTCTAATAGTGGGAGATCTCCAGCTAGTACCTGGAGATTGGCAACCCCATCCATGGCTCTTCGATAGGTTATAACCTCTGGGTAGCCATTTTCTGAAGACATTTAACAAATACATTTCCATAGTTCCATAGTCCAACAAATCCTCCTTGAATACCTGCCTTGCTCCTGCCCTCTGTTGGCCACAGCTGCTTGTCACTTTCTTGTTTCACTGAAACAAGTCACCCAGCAAGGTTCCATGGCAGAGCGGGGATTTGAACCTGAGTCTCCCAGATCCTAGTCTGACACTCCAACCACTACACAAAGCTGCACTGTTAGTGTAAGCCTGAGCAATTTTCGCATTCCTCTTCAAAAGGCTGTGCATTTTCCCTTCCTGGTTTCAAACCCATTGCCCCTGCAGCCCTGCCTTGATTATTGGTTAATGCTAAGGAGCAGGGTCTGCAGCAAAGGAAAATCAAGCAGCAGATCAGCAGAAGGAGGCCATGCATCAGCTGCCACACAAACACAAAACTCTCCAAAGTGATGTTTGTGATTTCCTGGCTTCAAAGGGCTGCGCAGGGCTGCGTTGGCTGCCTGGGTTTCTTTCATCTTTCTCATTATTTCCTGAGTGAAGCTGCAGGAATCAGAACAAGCCTTGATTGGTTCTGATTTAAATGGAACTCTGGGAACGACACTCTGATTCTTTCTCTTAATTGGAACTTTTCTCTCTCTTGTTTTGGACTTTGCCATGTGTGCTGTCAATTTGATACTGCCTGCTGGAATCCTCAGAGGGGCTGGATTATAAATATGGAAATGTGGTTTCTTCTTTTTCTGTCCTGCTTTCTGAGTTTTTTATTAAAAAATGCCCAAATTTTACTTTATGCCTACTAGTTTTACTGATATGTTCCGTACTCTGAAATTGCATTTCTGTTTAAAGGAATCAGTCCAAAGTTTCTAGAAGGCAAAGTAATGAGAATTTGGGAGTGTTGAACCTGGTGATATCCAGGTAGTGCTGAAAGTAGCTTGTAAATAGTAATATATTACCTGATAATATCTGAATTGTATCATCAATACATCTGATTCTCAACATGGCTAAATATGTGGATACTTAAATACAGAGATTGGGGCCATGAACAGACAAGACAGATCTTTCTACAAACCTGAGAAAACATGCTTCAGGTTTGCAGAAAAATCTGAAATAAAAAAATAAGCTGCAGAGTTACACTCCCCCTCAAATAACAGAAGTAGTGCTTGTAGCTTTAAGAAATAAATGCCCCCTGTGGCTGTTGCTAGGCCATCATAACAATATCACCAATTAAAGCCTTGGTTTCTGTCAATAAAAGGCAGGTGGGGCCCTTTCCAAGCTTGTGTTGGCTTTTAAGAGAAGATTATTTGGGGCTGGGGCTGGCAGCAACCATGGGTGACTGATAGCACATGAAGTCCATGACTCACCCAAGCCCAGCTGCTCACTACTGTTCAAGAGCAGCCACCACATGAAAGTGACTGTTGTATAGTGTTTAAACTTTTAGTCTAGGATCTGGGAGACCCTGGTTCAAATCGCCACCCTGTCATGGAAGACGAAGAGCTGGTTTTAAAGAGAATCAAATCAGCTTACAATCTCCTTCCCTTCCTCTCCTCACAAAAGACACCTTGTGAGGTGGATGTGGCTGAGAGACTAGCCCAAGATCACCCAGCTGGCTTCATGTGTAAGAGTGGGCAAACCAACCCAGTTCTCCAAATTAGGGTCCAGTGTTCCTAAACACTACAACGTGCTGGGTGGCATCAGGTGAAGATAAAATGGAAGAGAATGATGTAAGTTGCTCTAGGTCCACATTGTGGAGAAAGGCGGGGTATAAGTGTAGCAAATAAATAAATATAGCTGAAGGTAGGGGGGAGATAAAATGTAGGTTGGTTGGGTCAGAGTTAAGGGAGCAGGATAAGATAATATGGAGGCTCTGAGGAAAGAGGAAATAATGTGGAGAGGGAGATACAGGAGAAAGTGAGGTGCTCCCCACAAGTCCTTGCAATTCCCCAGTGATCAACTGGGCCTTATGGTTGGCACCATGCAACTAGGTCTTGCAACTGGCACCATGTAACTGGGCCATAGTCCCCCTGGGTAGAGGCTGCCAGCAGGAGAGAGGGAAGCAGGGGAAAGCTAAAGATAAGGGGGCAGATAAATGTGGGTTGGCTGGTGGGTAAAAAGGAGAGAGGCAAGCAGGAAAAAGAGAAAGGCTATTGTGGGCTTTCTGGGAATGGAAAGAGGGGGAGGGAAAATGAGTTGTCCCTTGAAAGTCCTTGCAGGTCCCCTGCTTGTATTGACTAATCACCAAATTTGTGATTATACCACAGTTACCTCTACCTTCATAAAAATTATGTTTCTAGTTCTCAAAGTTGCCGAAATTGCTTCAAAATACAGCTTTTTACCCCACCCCCTGTGAAGTAATAATTTTAAACATTTAGACCAAACCATTTTTAGCTTTGTTAAGCCTTTGGGTACTCCAATTCCTCTTACAACATAAAGCAGTGCCACATATATGAGACAAATAAATTTCAGGTTAAATTTTTGTCGTTCCATTATCAGAAGTTCTAGTTATTTCAAAACAGTTGAGGTTAGTGGCTGCAGTGTGCCATGATCCCTAGCAAATATTGGAAACAATTTATTAATGTTTTAATTATTGCGATTGCCTGTTACATCTTTGATCAAATACTGAATTTTCTTTCAAAGTATGCCTTTTTGCTTCCCAGCTACAGCTGAGCTCCTTGGCTGCATTTCCATGAAACAGATAATGTTTTCAGTACTCAATTTAAGACAGATTTTTTGTTGGCCACAAAATATGTGGTTTTTGGTGTGTGCCTGGAATAAACTACATTGCAATATGACATTCAGTCACTAGATGTCTCTGTACACTCTGTGGAGTTAGATAGAGGGTGTGTCCTTGCAGTAGACAAAGAGGCAGAGTTCAAGGTGTGTGGAAATCTTTATTTTGTTTACAAGTAAAGCTGCATTAAATATAAAGAAACCTGTCCTTTATACAGTGATCATTCTGAGACCTGTACACAAATTGTGTCTCTCAAACCTGTACTTGTGTCTCTCAAACCTGTACACAAATAGGATCACACAAGTCTGCATTTTTGTTTAATGAAAGATGGAAGATCTCATCCGCGATATTCAATTATAAAATCATTATACCAAACAAGTGTGATTCTGTGCCTATCTACACGTTTCCAAGATCTTCCAGTCTCCGGGGAACAAGGCAAGGCGTGAAAGTATAATCTTCTTAAAAGATTTATGTGTGTTTTGCAGAGAAGACTAAGGGTGTAAAGCTGACAAAAGGGCCCTATTCCAGGTCACACTCGACAGTTCTTTCCATCTGTCTGTACTTTATCCTAATGTCAATTACCACACCGCCTCAGCATGCTGCTCACAGCCGTGCAATCACCCATTGCGGCATTTTTGCAGTTTAATCCAGGGCAAAAGGTTGTACTAGTACCAAACAGAGAAAGCGAGGCTGAAATTGCTCGCCAACTGCCAAATTACTGCTTTCAAATATAAATCATATATTAAATGCACCAGTTTTCTATAGGCCTTTCCCAAATTGGTTTTCTTTGTTCGCTGGAAGTTGTAGAAGCTTTCCCTTTATTGGTGAAAAACTGAAAATCAGAAATGTTTGGGATTTCTAACAAAAATTGAACAAAATGTTTAGTGTTTCTCTGAAAACACTGCAGTCATTGAAAAAAAAATGCTTTCAATCAGAGAGTTTAAAATTTACGTTGCTCTGTGGTGCGCCTCCATGTTGTATGGTATATAGATTTAACCAAGCCTTTTTGCTCTGCTGTGGAGAGGGATGTGCTTAGGTTGGCTGACATAAATGGGATAGAAGAATCTACTTTGCTTAGGGCACTGTTTCCTTTCTTGTCTGACATCCTTTGACACCAATTGCAAATGATAAATACAGGGGCCCTTTTCCAGCTTCCTTGGCAATACGGAAAACAAACAATGGTGCTAGATATTGTTCTTGCTGTTGGTAAAGCCATGATGTGACCCTTACACAGAGCTGCACTGATTTCCCATCTTTCTAGCATGGTTGTTTTGGAACAATTGGCAATGTTGTGGCTGACACACTCATCACCTGCTCTGTTTACTAAGGACCATCCGTGTTTGCCATCCCTATTTTTCCTGTACCAGTTCCCGTTAAGTCATTGTCGATGATTTTGCTGCTAGTTTTAACTTTTGTTTGATACCTTGATCAAATGGTGTTAGTGTGAATTCCTACAGATGAAGAAAAAGAGTTGGTTTTCATATGCCAACCTTCTCTACCACTTAAGGAAAATCAAACCGGCTTACAATCACCTTCCCTTCCCCTCCCCACAGCAGACAGCCTGTCAGGTAGGTGGGGCGGAGAGAGATCTAAAACAGCTGTGACTGGCGCAAGGTCATCCAGCTGGCTGCATGTGCAGGAGTGGGGAAACCAAACCGCTTCACCAGATTAAAGTCCACCTCTCCAAACTACCTCTATTAACCACTATACCAGGGGTGTCAAACTCATTTGTTACAAGGGCTGGATATGACATAAATGTCACTTGGTTGGGCCTGGCCATGCCCTGCCAGCCCAGTTTGAGATTGGGGGGGGGGGCAGTAGCTGCCTCAGCTGGCTTGTGGGCCGGATAAGAGCTCTCAAGGGGTCAGATCTAGCCCTTAGGCCTTATGCTTGACACCTCTGCACTATACCATGCTGGCTCTTCACGTTGTCATTCACAGTTCAGCTCTCTCCCCTGGGTACGCACGAATCTTGTGTTTGATACACATCCATGCAAATCCATACATATGAGCATTAAAGTGGGTGGAGCTGCATGGATACTATGGGATAGCCCACTGCAGTGGTTGAGATGTATTTTGAAGTTGAGAACATATTGTAGGACATGCATGTTTTCCCAAGTGTAAGTTTAATGAAAAGAATTGTCACCTTCTTGACTTCCAAATTATTGGAAAAGAGGCTGTGGGAGAAAAAGCAAACACAGCATGTAATAGGCAGAGTAGAGTAGTAGCTGTGTTTAATGGGGGTGTGCTTGAACAGTGATCCTTGGTATGATAATAGGACTGTTATAAAAATGTCCCTATTTTCATCTATTAATTGTTGGACTAATTGGCAGCAATATGCTGTTGATAGTTGTGCCTCGTTCACTCTAAAAACGCTGAACTACTTCCCAAGGGAGTCTTGTGCACAGATTTCCCGGGGCACTCGAGAAAATGTTTTGGTCATTGTCTGACTAAAATTTAGGCACAAACAGCAAGAATGTGCAAACAGGGCAAAGAACAATTAGAGTGTGGCGGACTTTCCCCACTAAGCCATATTAAACATCGGGGATGTAAGAACTGAAATGACTCAAAGTTGCGTAAAGGAGTTATTTTCGAAAGAAAACCCCTAAGGGTGTATTTACAGGGTGCTCTCATAAAACCAGAGTGCCCTTTAAACATCTGCTCATGTTGGCAATACTCTACTCACTCTCATGGATTGCGTTTGTTGTTGTTTGCCAGGACTTGGGAGTGAATCCAAAGGACTCACAGTATGGGCTGTGAATCCTTATCCTTCTAGCAGGGCCCGTGGTAGGATGCAGCAGCGACAGCAGATGGGCCACACCTTGGATCATTTTCTAGCCAAGAGCTTATACAGATGAATGCACCGTGTGACCTGTGCCCAAAAGAAGCTCTCATTCGTTCCTGCTGGCAAGCAAGGTCTCTTCCCTCCCCCCCCCCCATGTTTGCCTTGGTTTTGGGAGTCATATGTACAAAATAAATGTTTAGCATGACCTCCTTGCATGTCTCCAGGCCAGCCTAGAAATATGAAATGGCAACATTGATGTGCTAAAATATTGGTATTGGTATTTGCCTTCTCCATCTACCTGGCATATTTGAAGTACTGACCTTACTTCTGAGCTAATTGAAAACTCCTGTGCTAGACCACTTGTCTAGCAATAGTAAAAATAAATATTTGTGGGGTGAAAGGTCAACCCTCCTGAAAGCAGGATGAAAATGAAAGCTGCACTTGGATTACTGTGCTTTAGAAGTACATGATTTGAAGGTGGCTTTTGTTATTTTTAGATATTTTGAGCTGTTGGCTGTCCTCCAGTAGTGGGGCAGAACAAACTCTGACTTCATATAGTGCTGAATTGGCTCCTGCCATCTGATTCATTTTTGGTCTGTGTTTACCAAGCTTCTTTTGTGGTGACTAGAAAATATCCATTTCTGAATGGGAATCCTTGCCTGGTTTAACATGTTGACGCGTTGATGGTGCCTCTACCTGTGCATTTTAAAAATGGATAGCCTGATTGCTGCAGTGTGTAGGCTGATTGAACTTGGAGCATCATACATCATGATGACTCATCAGGGCTCCTCAAACTTACAACATGCCTCAGCACACCACAAAACACCATGGGATTGCTTTGCAGTTGTTAATGGATATACATTGAAATGATTAATTTTTTTAAACCTCTAAATTAAACTCAGACTTTGAATCTACTGACCAACTGGATAACTGTCTTATTTAGAGGATGCATTAGATGGAGCTCTAATAGTTGCTATAATCTATTGAAAAAGAATGCAGTTGTAAGTTTATGAATATTAAAAGTTGTCTTTTGTAGCAAATAAATTAATTAAATTAAAAGTAAGGGTGTAATACTGGGCACACTTATTTTCGAGAACCCAGGTTCAAATCCCTGCTCACTCCACGGAAGCTTGCTGGGTGACCTTGGGCTAGTCACACACTCTCAGCTCTGACCCTGGCTAGTATTTGGATGGGAGACCTCCAAGGAATACCAGGGTCCTGATGTGGAGGCAGGCAATGGCAGACTGCCTCTGAACATCTCTTGCCTTGAAAATCCTATGGCGTTGCCATAAGTTACCTGTGACTTGACGGGGGAGAAAGCATACATAGGATCAGGCTACAGATACAAAGTAGATCTGAACTTTGTAATGTGCATTCTACAGTGTACAATGTGATGATTGGAGGAGGTACTAAAAACAGAACCAAGCTAAAATACCTACTGCTTATTATTTCATCTGAAGACGAGTGAAATGGAATGCTGTGGCACAGCTAAGGTGATTTAGGAAATATCAACAACCTCAGCTGTATGATACAAAGTATGTGCATACCCAGCCCATTTTTTTCTCCCTTAAACTGAGCTGCTAACAGCTTTCAGTGTGAGTGGGGGAGGCATTTACAGCTTAATCTTGCCATTAGTATCACTCTTTGAAATGCTGTGTTGTATCCCACATTGCTGGTCAATCAACACTGTACTCAGTGGCAAGATGGACTTATTGTGTTTCAGAGTTTCTAAAAGTGGCTGGCTGCTGAGTTTCACTTACTTCTGTCCATTTTTTGGGCAATCAGGAAAGACTTCACAATACCTGATCTTGAGCAATGCCAGTTTATTTTGCTAGCCCTCAGCTATAATTCCAGGGACGTTGCCAGCAAAGCTGGACCCCCCCCCCCCCAATGTAGCTGCTGTGTTGTCCACGATTACGAACAATGCAAATCTATACTGCAGTTCATTATGGGATTCAGGGCCATCACTAATGTATACCTTTGGCCCAGGACTTCTCAAACATTGTAACTGGCAATATTCAAGCCTGCCTAAGGTCAATTAATCGTTGATTTTTATAATTTTAGTATTTGCACATGGTGAGAGGAAAACAGGTGATTGCTGTGTTGTTGTCCCATCACTGATGATCAGCACAAGGAATGTGGTATATAGTATGATATGGTTTGGGGTGGGCTTATAGGTGGATCCTATGTCCATAGACAACAACATATGCACACATTGAAGGGGAAGCTCACATTTCCCTGATACTGTTGCCAACTTCCAGATACTCCTGCTATCAAAACTGATCTCCAGCCGATAGAGATCAGTTCACGTGGAGAAAATGGCCACTTTGGCAATTGGACTCTATGGCATTGAAGTCCCTCCCCTCCCCAAATCCTCCCCTCCTCAGGCTCCGCCCAAAAAACCTCTCTCTGGTGGCAAAGAGGGTCCTGGCAACCCTATTCCCTGAGTACTTGCCCAGGTGTGTATCTGATCAGCATCTGCTACCTTTTGCAGTTCAGTACTGTATTGTACACTGCCAGTTTAGGATGCCTTCCCCCCTTCATCAGTCACTGCAGCAAGCCAGCCATGTGAAGTACTGTTTCCAGTCAACCACCTAGACCAGTGAGGGCTCTGGGGGACAGCCAGAGTAGACTGAAGCATCCAGCACATGAGAATTGAGGAGATGAGAATTGTTGGGTCATCCAATTCATAAAATTGTAATGGCCAAGCTCTAGATAGGCCCTTCACATAATCAGTGCTATAGAATATGAAGGTAATTAAACCCTTGCATGTTTCAGCTTGTTCTGCACTGATTTGCAATAAACTAATGTGTAGGGCAAGGCTTCTTGGGGTTAACAAATAAGTAAAGCTTGCTCTGCTTTGATGCTGGGGGAGCAGAGCAGAGTTAGTAGCTTTGGTTTGTCACTGCGAGGACTGCCTCGGAGGCACTCCTGTTACCCAGCAAGGTAGAAATCCACCTTGTGCAGTAAGTTGGAACATTCATCCCTCCCATTTCTGCCAGCTCCCAAGAGGCGCACATGCTCTGACATCTGTTCAAAGCTATCGTCAACCTGAGCAGCTGAGATGAGCCACTTAATAAGCCTGGGGGAATTGTCACTAAAAATTCCCGGTGTATGAAGGCTGAGAAAATGGGCCTAATTCCACTGCTGGGGGGAAATAGGCCTGCATTGTTTAGTTCCTTCTCCCCCTGTCCCCCCTCCCTGCCCTAGAACAAAAGCAGCAGATATCATGGGTCTATTAGACCAGAGCGCTTCATGCTGACAACCAAACTCAGGGGGCACTTAGGGAGCCATTAATACCAGCTTTTATTGGCACTTAGCTGCTCACTCAGAGTCCCCAAGTGAAAGGCAGAGGCAGAGCACAATCTTCCTCAGAGGAATTTTAACTTTCTAGGAGACTGGGAGTGTGATTTTTGGGTCAGCATGACCAGGGCCATTACCATGGTAGCTAGGGTTGCCATGTCCCTCTTTGCCACCGGTGGGAGGTTTCTGGGGTGGAGCCAGAGGAGGGCGGGGTTTGGGGAGGGGAGGGACTTCAATGCCATAGAGTCCAGTTGTCAAAGCAGCCATTTTCTCCAGGTGATCTGATCTCAGCTGGAGATCAGCTGTAATAGCAGGAGATCTCCAGCTAGTACCTGGAGGTTGGCAACCTAATGGTGGCCCTGTAAGAAGAATGGTTGTGTTTTGGTATTTCCCACCTTTCTTTGTTTATTCTGTATTTCCCCCCTCTTCAAAGGTGGCTGTTTTTCCATTTTATTGCACAAGCTCTCTTGGTAATTGTCTGCTTTCTCTGAATTTCAGAGCTTGTGGATCCTGCCAGGCCGGAATCTGAAAAATGCTAAGCTTGCTTTGGAAGCAAATAATACCCTGCAACATTCCAAAATGGCAAACAAGGAAAGGATTGCAAAGGTTTCCAGATAGGTAGATAGCGGTGGAGCATCCAAGCAATCCAACCTTGCTTCAAGGCTATTGACTTCTTTTTTGTTCTTCTAAGCAGAGTGTGAATAAGGGCACAAATAATGTAGTGATGCGTGCTTTGTGGTCATTGGTGGGATAATTTATAAAGAGGGGAGCTTCGGGACTTCAGCAAGCTAAGTTAGCCACCTATTCATAAAGTCACAGAAACAAATTTCCTCAATCAATGCCATTAATTTCCGATTCATAGCCGTTGTCCTGTGGACTATAATGTGTGAACAAGGCTTGAGTGGCAAAAAAATTGATAGTCTAAAGCAACATTAGGTAAATTATCACTAGAAGGAGATACTGAATTGAACTGAAAATCAAGGTTCACTTACTGCTAAATGGAAAATGAGAAATACAATACAGGGAGCATTTCACACATTGCTTACCGTGATACAAGATTCATTTTCTTTTGCCCTGGAACTTACTGTGTTACCTTGGGTTTTGGAATTGCCTTACCTTTGAAATTCATTGGCCACTTTGTATTGGCTGAAATTTAATTTGCTGTTGAAAGGTTTTCTTTTCAACAGTGCATTGCATTGTTTGCAAACTCGTTTCATGGAATCTAAGAGATTGTGCCTTCAGGAGTGCTGTAACTGCCCAATCTGAAGTCACTTTAGCAATATTGGCATGGAGAGAGGTATGTGGCAAAAATATAACCCTAAACCCAAGAAGAAGGAGAGAGCCATCTGGGCTTGGAATGGCGACCTCACCTAGATGCTGCCATTCCCACCTTTTAGAGTTGAAAAGCTAGTTGTGGGAGAAAGCATTCTCTGTTGGCCTTTTTGCCTGCTTGAGCTCAACTTTCATTATATTCAAAGTTCCCTAATGGTGGGACAAAATGTAGAGTTTTGTTTATGGTGAGCGTGGTGAAGTTGTTAAGAGCGGTGGTTTGGAGCGGTGGAGTCTGATCTGGAGAACCGGGTTTGATTCCCCACTCCTACACATGAAGCCAGCTGGGTGACCTTGGGCTAATCACACTCTCTCACCACACCTACCTCACAGCGTGTGTGTTGTGGGGAGGGAAAGGGAAGGTGATTGTAAGCTGGCTTGATTCTTCCTTAAGTGATAGAGAAAGTTGGCATATAAAAACCAACTCTTCTTCTTTTTCTCCTTCTCCTTCCTTTTAGAAGTGCCCATAGATCCACTTTGCACCAGACACTTTGCATCAAAACTAGTGGCACCGTGGTGTTAGGTACAATGTACATAAAGTATATGTGGGAAATGTGTGATATGATGGACATGCACTAGGTAAATGTGGATAGCTGTGGTTCCCTTGTGCACATCTGTTGAATGTTTGGAGATATGTCTTCTTCGTATTTTATATATTTACGGCAACCCATAAATGCTTGTGTGAAGCAATTTTTAGCTTTCCTGTTGGAAATGCGAAAAGAAAAGGCAGAGAACAAGGGGTGATTTTATTAATTCTCATTGTAACACAGGTAAGGAGTTTCAAATGATGCACTGCAGAGCAGAAGATAGATTTTGTTCCCCAACACAGCTGGATTTCTAAATCAATGGGGCCAGTAAATTGAAAAAATAAAACTGTGATGCTGCTGTAGTCCTATTCTACTAAAAACAGACTAGCAATTCTCTTGTGTTTCCTCTCTCTAAAACTTTCATTTTCCAGTGGCGTTGCCTTTTAGGTGTGTGCATATCGATAAACCCGAACTGAAAATAAACCCAAAATTAGCCATTTCGGTAAATTTCTCGGTCAGGTTTACCGAATGCACAAACCTGGGGAGAAAGCTGAAGCCAAATAGGAAATTTCGGGTCCTGGTGGTGGTGGTGGTCATATTTCGAGGTAGAGCTTCTAAATTCACAGCGTAACTTGAAGGGACTGTCCTTGCACAAACCCCAAAGTTTGGTTAAGATTGGGCCAGGCGGTCCAATTTTATGGGGTTCGGAAGGGGTTGCCCCCTTCCTCCATAGGCAAGCATTGAGAAGTTTGTATTGGTTGTCTATGAAGGAGGGGGCAGTCCCTTCCGGACCCCATAAAATCGGACCCCCTGACTCAATCTTAACCAAATTTCAGGGGTAAGGGCAAGGAGAGTCCCTTCAAGCTACACTGTGAATTTGGGGGCTCTACCTCCAAACATTCCCCCCCCCGTATAATTTTAAATGTATTAACCTTTTTAGACTTGTCAGTAATGGCGGCCGGTCTGCTTCCTCCCTCCCTCATGGTCGATTGTAAAGTTGCTGTTAATTATGGAATATTGAGTTCTTAAGGAAGGAAGAAGCCATTGCAAGTGTGGGAAAACTCAATTTCCCATAATTAACAGCAGCCTTGCAAAGGACCATGAGGGAGGGAGGAAGCAGACCGGCCGCCATTACTGACAACAAGTCTAAAAAGGATAATTCGTGGGAAGGCAGTGTGATGAGAGCTAGTGTGGTGCGATGGTTGATCAGACTAGGACTGAGAAGATTTGGGTTCCAATCCCCATTCTACCATGAAGCTCACTAAGTGACCTTGGGCTCATCTCTCTCTCAGCCTGACCTACCTCACAGGGTTGTTTTGAGGATGAAATGGAGGATGGGAGACTCATGTACACTGCCCTGAGCTCCTTGGGGGATGGGTAGAATAAAAATGTGATAGACAGATGCTTAGAAGTTTGTTCTTATCCAGTCTCCCATCCCCTGGTGAAAATAGCACAGGCTGCTGCACCCTCTTAATGTGGCCATGGGCAACACAGGGCTCATCTCATTATGCTTACCTTTGCCATTTATCCTAAAACTGACTTCCCATTCTTTTCAATAAACCCTGTGAATGTGAACTTTTCCTCCCTTGAGCTTGGGTCTCCAAAGATTTGCAACCTTCAGTGAGCAATATAGGGGGAGCATAATATAACTGCCCACCCTGGTCTATCTAACCACTCTCAAAGTTATATCTGAGCTTTGTCTCATTGTATTTTAATTGCCTTGGCTGGTTTCCTATCCTTTACTTCTTAAGTACTGGTTGAGGTGTTTTCTCTCTCTTATCTGTTTTGCTTCCCTGTTTAAGCTGTCTCCCCGCCTACATTTTTGCCATGTTACTCTCTTTCACACACCCTTCCTCAAATACTTCCCCCGCTGCCGTTTCTGTCTTTGTCTCCCGTTCTCATTTGTCTTTCTTCCTAGCCTGTCTCTGGTTCACTCCCAAGGCCAGATTCATGAAAGGGATAATGGACAACATTTTCCGTTGGTAGAATTTTAATGACAGGGTGGCCACATTCCTAGCCAATCTCTCCCCCCTCCTCATTCTCAGGAGCTGTGTTGGTAATGATTGATTTCCTGCATTTATAGTGGGCAGGCAGATGGAAACAATACTATGGTTAATAGTTATAGAGTGACAGTTTGTGTTTCCTTTAGGACAGGCGGGCATTCTGTAATTGCCACGGGAGCAATTTGCTATCAGTCAAAAGGTGAGAATTATGTCTTTGCTTCAAGGTGCCAAGCATCCAAGACATCTTTCCTTAATTTTCCTTTTTATGACTGTTTTTCTTATTCATTTTATTTCTGTTTTGTTGTGGTTTTGAGTTGGGCTTGTGGTTCTGCATTCATTTGAAAGTAACATACCTCTTATGAGGAGTGGCACATCTTCAACAGCGCTTCCTGTGCTGTGCTCTAAGTGGAATCTGGAGAGGCCTAGCTGTCTCTTTCAGGATGGGCTTACGTCTGTTTCAGTGCACAATGCTTTACAGCATATTGTTCATTATTGCCTCCATATATTTGTATGTTTTTATGCCCCCCCCAGGAGCCTTGCATATTATGCAACAGCAGACATAGCTACACTGAGTCTAGAATTGGTCACCATATTTAATACTTCTGAATTGTTTTTAACACTCTGGAAATGATTGTCCCAGATTTCATTTCCCACTAACACCTTCCTCCAGTTGTTTGAAAGTATATACTCTGTGACAATGGTCACCACGTAGTTTTTCTGTAGGACTGCTTTGAGAAGGGACATGGCAGTCTCAGGCCAAGGCCCACCCAGACTGGCATTACTACCAATTCTGAATGACCCAATTTTTTTCTCGTTCACACCCATGTTTTCTCTCTGGGATGGCAATTGGATGTCACTGAGTTTGGCCCAGACCCACCAGTTGTTGCTTCCAAGCCTGTAGATACCATGGAGTAGTTCTTCAGAGGTCCCTGAACAGCAGTGCAGCAATGGAGACTTCCCAACCTGAACTGTCTTATGTTTCATGAACTAGATGAGCAGCAGTCAAGCTCTTTATTGTCAGACCTTTGCCTTTTAGCTGGAGTAAAGGCTCTTGACATTGGGTTAGGCCAGGTTCTGGCTACACGTCAAGTCCTTGGTTCTCATGCCTATGAACGTCTGTGTACAGTTTCGCTCATCCTGTTTTCTGCAGCTGTGGTAAGGTTTAGTCTGTATTCCTGGGAACCGCTTATCTCAGGGTTGCCTAGCAATGTTTACCTTTTCAGTCCGTAGTGTCTTAAGCATGTAATCTGCCTGTGTTCACCATTACTAGCCTTACCTGCCTGTAAGCAGTCAGTCCTTTAATCTGTCTTATTGCTCCTAATAAAGTATTACTGCTTCAGAGCTACCTGTCTGGATGAGTTTACTTGTGGGATGCTAGGGACAGACGCCTGATCCTGACATTTATAAACCCCAAATACCAAACATCCACTGTGCAGGAAATGTCGTCAAACAGTTCTGAAATGTGTGCTTATAGCTAACCAAAAGAGATTGCTACTGAGTTGGACCTAGGATAGAGGACAAAAGTGCAGTTTTAGGACATGTGAGGAATACAGTCTTGTGTGCAGAGAACTACATGGTTGGTTCAGCAGGTGATCTGGGCCTCTGCTTTTGTGCTGGTGACCCACTTATTCTTGGGCAGCTGAAAAGCAACTCTATTTCCAGGCTCCCTCACCACCATCCCCTCCTTCATTCCTCCATTTCCATGCTTTCATAGCTTTTCATCTTCCTTCCTTTTTTGCTGTCTGAATGGGGAACAGCCAACCACAGACTCACTGCCTTCACTATGCTGTGATCTTTAGATAGACATTGTACATTATTTGCCAACAGGATGGCTCAGGCGCAAAGAGGGGCTTAAGAAGACACCATCTGCCTCTGTCTTTCACACACTTTCTCTGCTCTTTCTCTTTCTCTCTTTGTGTGTGTGTGTTTGTGTGTGTGTGTGTGTGTGAACATCCATACAGAAAAGCAATTGCTAATTAGAGCGAAAGAAAGAGGGAGCAGAGAACAGAAAGAGGGGATCTGGGAGTAATTCTGCCTCCATGCAAATCAATCAGTCTTTAAAGGCGGAGGGGGGAAGGTCTTTCTTCCAAAAGAGTGGGAGTGGGTTATTTTGACAAAACAAGTGACAAAGGTCTTTCTAATGTGAAAAGATGGCTTAAAAAAAACTTTTCACCATAAAAAGAAGGGGAAAGATAAAAAAAGATGTAAAAAGAGAGTGTTTCTTACAAACTCCCACTGCTAAACACTCTCAATGGATGCATTCTGTAATTGTCTCTATTAAAAGAACTGTAAAGTGTATCATTTTCACAAATGCTTGGTGCGTATATAGTATATGCGTGTGGATGCTTCCCCCTGCCTCCCAAGGCTGCCTGCAGATTTGAATATTGGAGGCTTTCCCTAATATCTTTGTAAGAGATGAAATGTTGAGGGCTTCCAAGAATTAGATCTGCTAAGATGTCAAGAACTGGCCAAAATCCCAAAAATTGTTGAGTGGTTTGTAAATTTTATTTTTGGGTTCTCCCCCCCTCTCCCTGGTGGTACTTACTCCATGTTTTCATCTTAATTATAGCATTTGACTTTGATCTCCAGGTATCCAAAAAATACCTCCTCCCATTTGGCATTAAGGTCTTAGCAGTCAAAGGTAAATGCTACTATTATTTCAGTATGCCAGATTTGATAAATTTGCTTCCAGATTTCATATATTTCTAATGGTGGCTGTGAGGCTTTGTGACTTCAGATAGGGACTCTCACCATTAATGGGGGCTCAACTTCCCCCTTGGAGACTTATAGGCACTTCTTGATCCACAAGGACTGAGCATGTTTTCCCAGCTCTTATCACTGCATTCTAGTAAAATGCTCAGTAATGGGCATTTTTGTATTAGGTCTGACATGTCAGAATGTTGAAGGCCCTTTGAAAAGTTGTATGAATGTGTTGGTTTACTTCTTGATATGATAAAGTCAATGGGAACACACAATGTCAGAGCTTGAGTGACTGCACTGACTCCCTGTTTCTTCCATATACAAATAAAATTTTTGGCTTTACCTGTGTGCCATTGGGATAACTTAGATTTGTATATAATAGCCTGTTTGTTGTACACCACATTTAGATGGCGTTCAGAGTCAAACACAGTTTGTTTATCCAAAGGGCCATAACAGTTTTGAACATCAGGTGGTGAAGTGTAGGTTGTAGTTGATTCACGGCCTCTGTACCCACCTGCCCATCATCCTAATGCCTGTTAGAGTACAGAACAAAATTCACTGGCTTGACTGCCATGTTGCTCTCTGTTAAATAAATATATTGTTGGGTCAGTCCAGGGGCACTTTGTATGATTTATGATGCGTGAAATCTCTTGCTCGTTGATAAATAAGGAAGAGCTGCTTAATGGGCTTTGAGCCACATTTTCCGAAGTGGTTGCTGAGTGCTAGTTGAGTAGCCAGTTGTGTGATTTTAAACATGCACCTCTCAGACATCACTGGGACAGCCCAGTGCACCTCCCTGTTTTGTGTGGAGTGCAGTAGTTAACATATCAGGTTGAATTCTATCAGCTTTTTTATTAGTGAAATAGGAAGGAGGATAGCCCTTTCAGTCACCAAAACTAAATTGCTGGGGATCGTGAGACCCCTGTGGACAAAGGTCACATGGAACATGGGCTGAGGTAAGGAAGGGAACTGGGCAAGGTTGAGTGGAAAAGCTGGTAGGGTTCAACCTGATGTTTCCTTGGGCAGTTGGAACAAACATGAATATCTGAAATATCCCAAAATTTGCTTAGATTGTTTCTGCATTGAACCTAAAACAATAATGATCGCTATATCTCATAGTAAACTGAAAAGGTAGGGATCTCTGCATGCTCAGGGTACTCTCCAGGTATGCAGAAAAAATATGTCTTTATAAATTACTCAAAAGGAACAGGAGAAAAAATCTTTAAGAATGTCATAATGAGAACTGAGCATGCTGTAATAAGGACAGAATGCTGAGTATCAGATGAAGAGCAAAATGGTTGGTAGTGGGAGAAATCAGCCTTACTCAAGCCCCTGACAGCTTAGATATCCTGGAGGGGAAGATTTGGGAGATTTTCAAATTGTTCTCCTCCCAGTTCCTTATAACCCCCAATGTTCAGTGCTTTCTAATGTGTAGGATTTATATTGAAGTGGACATTATCTAGTTGAAACCCTTCCAACAATCCTGAAACAATTCCCTTATTTCAAATGGGGGTTGACATTGAGAGTTGGTGTTTTACTTAAGGCTACCAAGTTAGTTCATGGCAGAGGTAAAATTCATACTGGGGACTTAAAGACCAAGCCACAGTGCTGTGGTATCCCAAAGATATGATTAAACATCTAAAAGTGAGCAAATAATGTATATTTTATTCCAATTTAAATTTTTACTGAATTGTAAGTAAACCCAACAGATATTAATTATATACATTGATAGCTTATGTTAAAAAGTATACTAGTTCAAACCAGCATTGGCTTTTCTTAGCTCAGTTTTAATTACCATGTCTTTTAATCATTTACCATCCTTCTTGCTGTTTCCTGTATCCTCTGCTAATCATGACTGACTTCTTTTTCTTGGCTGGTCATTTGCACTTTATCTTCATATGATTCTAGAAAAGGAGAGGAAATGTCCTAATTATCCCACTTTTGTTTTTCTTGGCATCCACCTCTGCAAAATAGTTTAGCGTGAAGAATGTTACTGATAGATTTTAAGGCTCCTAGGAGAGTTCTTCCATTGTCCCTGATGCTTTTTCCCCCCTTACATTTTTTGCCCATTTTCACCACTGGGTGGAACAGGCAGGCCACTTTTCTTGGTTGTCTCTCAAGTTTCAGTAAGATTTAGGTACTGGATGACTTTGAAACATCATACTTTTGCACACACACACACACACACAAATCCAGATGTAATTTTTCTTAAATGATGCGTTAATGAACACATCCATTAACACTCGTAATAATTTCATGAGGAAAATGGCTAAGAAAACCTAATGAGTACAAAGAGTTTTAATGGGGTTTGTAATTGGACATTATTAGCACAGATGTTACACCAGTGATTTGAGGCCTTTTCCCTTGGTGTTCCTGGAAACGTATGGTGCACACCTTGAAGATTTAGTTGATAGAATGGTACTACGTGCTGATGTCTTTATTAGTATGCCCTTAGAAGGGAAGTATCCTTTCAGTGTCCCAGTTCTTGAAGCATGAGGATAGAAGTGAAGAAGGGTGAAGCAAGAAGTGATGCTGCCATCAATTGTTTGCTTGTCTGTTCATTTATAGGCCTTTCACATGATGTCCTCAAAAGGTTCCAAGAAGAAAAATGATTGCCCTATTGCCTTCATATTTTGCACTGGCTTATTTGAGAGGGCTGTTCCATATTCCACAAACCTTACAGTCCCCAGAGAACAAAATGGGAGCTCCTTGGTTCAGAATGCGGCAGTTCCAATAAAAACCACTGTGGAGCCACACAGTGTCTCAAGGCTATCAACATTAACAAGAAGAACAGTGCCTCTAGCACTGGACACTCCTTATGCTATGTCCACCTACCTCTGACATCTTCTTGGTGGGACACAGAATTGTGCCATTAAAACTATCTCAGTTTGTGATCAGGTATGGATTCTGCGATTCTCAGTTTGCTAAGCAGATGTGTCAAGGAAACATGGCAGATTCAGGTATAAGAAAGTAGGAAGATCTGTGTAGATTTCCATAGCTATCTGGATTGTTTATAAAACTTCACATGCTTTGACCAGTAGTGCCTACTGTTGTACTGTATGCCCCCTTTCACTTTAGAGATAGTGGCCTGCAATCTCTCTGCAGGGCTGATTCCATATGGAGAATTTCCCCCTTTTCTGCCACCCGATTAATGTGCCTCCTCCATTTCTACATGACGTCATCCACCACTCATGTTCAAATCGTGAACACCCTGTCTTTTCCTCTGAAAAAGTCACTTTATTTTACAGCAAAAAAAAAAAAAAAGAGAGAGAGATTGTTTTCCAGAAATGACATTTTCCATATGATCTGTTTCTTGTGTCTTAAAGGGAA
This sequence comes from Euleptes europaea, assembly GCF_029931775.1. NCBI lineage: Eukaryota > Metazoa > Chordata > Lepidosauria > Squamata > Sphaerodactylidae > Euleptes > Euleptes europaea. The sequence goes on from NC_079316.1 coordinate 45,799,251, forward strand.
GCTACACTTTGCATTTTGATGAAAGGAAATGCCCCCTCCCCTCCTTTCCTTGCATTTTGAACTGGTCGTCTCTTGTGGTACTTCAGTGAAGCTGAATTTAATTTTTGTGTGTTTAAGCAACATTGAAGTGCTGTTTCAATAGTCCAACATTACAACGCCTATTGACTGTACCCTCTGCAGCACTCCAGGTAGTGGGGTGGTTGCCCAGCGACTGGTAAAACTCCAAGATGAGGAGAAAACAGGGAGCACAATCCTTCCTTGGGGCTCATGCTACTGCTACTGGCATGGATGTGGCAGCAGGAGCAGTGCAACAAAGGAGGCAATAATAGTTATTGCTACTGAGGGGCTGACACTGCTGCTGGAAACCAAGGTGGGCAGCCCAAGCAGACGAGGCCACCCCCACCTCAAGGGGAGCAACAGGTGGCGGTTCAGGCCCATAAACATGGCCAGATGGGAAGGTGTCCCTGAATTTTTGCTACGCAGGGGCAGTCTCAGGATGAGCAGCCAGTCAGTGTGGCTTCTTGAGCTGCCCTGAGGCTACCGGCAGTTGCAACATCCTCCTCCCTTGGGGGTTGAATGCAAGTTTCCATTTCTTGCCTCACTCAAGGAAAGTGCAAAAACTCAGCTGAAGGAAGGTACTTGAAAGGAATTTTGTGCGATTCCTATGCAGAGTTACACACGTGCCCCACAATTTTTTTAAAAAAGTGGGTGGAGAATCCTGAAGGTCACGTGACAACACAGCAGCGGAATGGGGAGGGGAGAGATAAGATGCACCGTTGGGGTGAAAGGTAAACAGAGAATACAGATTGCCCTGTACAGTCCGGAACCTCTGTTGCAATTGCAGTTTGAACAACAATTGCACTTGCAACATGAGCAGCATGGGAAAAACCTCTGCTGTGGTAGTAGCCCAAGTTTTATTTCTCTGTTGCCATGCAGAGCATATCCTGTGTAGATTTCTTCACTTCCCTAGCTTATCTTCTAGCACTTCTCATGCTGTACACTGTCCCTGAACTGGGTATGGTTTGGACACAAGCCATAGCAGTGTAGTAAACACTGCTGTATGTAATCTCCTTCTGTTGGGTTCTCTTTCCCCCAGAGTTGCTTGAGTAACAATATCTGGTTCTTAACCTCCTTTTCCAGTATTCTAAAAGAGATGTTCACATTTGAAATGACTGAATATCAAACACCCTGGTTGCTAACACCGTAGGTGGAGTCACGCTGCTGCTCCAGAAAAAGTGGCATCCAAAGATTGCCTTCTCCCTCTACAACATATACAGCGCAATCCTAAACAGAGTTACACCTTTCTACATCCATTTAAGTCAATGGTTAGGATACATCGGTAGTCAATTAGTGGCACCACAACTCTATATTTTCCTGTTGTGTGACAAGATAATAAAACATGTACTTTCCCCCTCAGATATCAATCACCCTTGGGATCTGAGCTTAATTTGTTCTTTTTCTGAAGTGATCATCACTCTTGTGTCTCGTCACATCCCAGGAGCAGTCTGGAAATGTCCCTTTAACTCTGAATTCAAGTCCAAGCCTATGATTCCAGACCAGGGTGATTATGTGTAGAGGTGGTGTAGGAGAAGTGATGTTCTTAGTTGCCCTCTATTTTTAGTCTGAAGACTGAAGCAAGCAACCCAGGCAGAGCGATCTCTTTGATGCTGTGAAGCTTAAAGGGGAATTCCACTCTGCACCCAGCCCTTGGTGTGAAAGCATGTGTTTGAGTGGAGATGATGCTGTAACGTTGACACCTTTGATCATAAACTTGTCTGTCTGCTCTGACGAAGTAAAATCAATGGCGAGATTCTGCGAAGCGGTATAGTCTCTACCTTTTTTTTATGTTGTTTCTGCAACAAACAGGAAAAAAAGGTCCCCACAAGTCAAGAGGATAACCTGAAAGGCTGCTCTGCTACTTTTTTTCTCCGCTGGTGCTCTTCTCAATGACGCTGAATACTGCGGGGGCTTTTCTCTTGTTTTAATGAGAACGTTTGAATGTCATATTGATTTCTAGCCTTAAAAAAGCTTGTATTGATTTTTTTTTTCTAGGGGACTTTTCACGAGCTTATTTAAAAATGGTGGGATAGAGCTGTTTCAGAATTGTTGACTTTGTTCTATTGCTTTAGCAGTCAATATAAACTTTTTTTTAATAATAGTTTAAGTGGTTTAGGGGGTTTGAAATTGGGGGTCAGGCCTTGGCAAAAGATTCTTGGGCCTTGTGTGCTGACATAGACTAGTCAGTGATGAAACTATCTAGTAAAACAGCCCTGTTAAGTCCTAGTTGGCTTTTCAGAATATGTTCAAATATTAAGTTCAAACTTAATGCATTGAGCCGTCTGTCTCCATTTTTATACTACAATATATGCCTGTGAACCTTTAAAATATAGGTCAAGAGAACACATAAAGGAGGAAGCACACATTTTGTTTCTTAACATACCTGTTCAAAGCTAGAACATCAGAACCCAATCAAGGAAATCATCAGTAGATGCGCTTACATATTCTGAGACTTGACATTTCATTCCTGCTAAGGAAAGCAATTGATTTCCTGACAAACCTGAAAAGGCAAGGACATTTTGGAAGGTGAGGAAAAGGTGTGTGTGTCAAATAATAGTAGAAATTTATCCAGATGAGAAGAGCTGTGGAACCTCTCCTAAAAAGAGAAACAAAATAACAAGCTGCTGTTTTTTTTTTGTTCTGGGCCCATAGGATTTTAAATTACCACAGAAAGGCAGAAACAAAGCCACATGAGCTTGTGAAATACCACAGAGGGAGTATCCTAAATAGGTTATTCAGTGGGGATTACCGCAGGAAAGTGTTCATAGGGTTGCAGGCAGCATGTATTCCTTTGCAGCATGTATTTAAAAGTGAGACTTTTTCCTATTTTAGTTAGCATATTCCTACATGATGCAAGACTTGCTAAATATCATGCTTGCTCAGGGGCCAGCTGAAGGTGATTTGGAAGCAATCCTAAGCATGCTTACTTGGAAATAAGTCCCATTTTATTCAACGTGACTCATTCCCACGAAAGAGTTCTTGGGACTTTGTTACCCCAAGCAAGGTACATTTAATAAGACAGGCAAGGATTTCTGCTCTGCTGGCAGCCAGGGGGCGAATGGCCAGGCCCCTTGAGTTTGTTCTTGGCTCATATAGCCTGGGGCACTCTTGCTGAATGTGTGTCAACAGTGTTAGGTGGGGTCCCTGTTTCTTCTGGTTCTAAAGAAGGCTGTGACTATTGATTACATTTAGCCAAAGACGCTCCTGATTCTGGAATTCTGTTCCCTGACAGGAAGGCCAGTGCATTGCTTATATTTGTAATTTATATATATATATATGCCAAAGGCATATATAGCACAGCTAAAGCATTGTCTCGTAGTTAGCCTACAGCCTTTTAGCTAGGGTTGCCAGCCTTTAGGTGGTAGCTGGAGATCTCCTGGGATTACAGCTGATGCCCAGGTGACAGAGATCAGTTCACCTGGAGAAAATGGCAGCTTTGAAAGGTGGCATTATACCCTGCTGAGGTCCCTCCCCAAACACCACCCTCATCAGGCTCTGCCCCCAAAATCTCCAGGTATTTCTCATCCCAGAGCTGGCAATCCTACTTTTAGCCTTGGCTGGTTGGAAGACTGTAGTATATATGAAGGTCCTATTCCATGGTCTCAGCCAATATGTATGCCTGCTTAAAGTAGTGGCAATTGCTGACTTGTTTGTTGCAATGATTATATATCTTCCCAATTCTAAGCTGAACATCTCACCATGTAAATTTATTGTTTGTTTATTTAAAATGTTTCTGTGCCACCTTTCCACCCAATTCGGGGTCCCCAGTGTGGTGAACATTTCAAACAATAACATCTTTCAAACGTTGAAACATTTCAAACATCAAAAAGCATTTAAATACAACCATGTACAACCTATTTAAAACAAATAAAACATAATATAAACACATAAATGCATAAAAGCACACAATAGGGAGAAGGGGTAATAAGAGTTAGTGAGGGAAAGCCAAACGAAGCAGTGTCTTCACCATCTGGCAGAAGACAATGGGCGAAAATGCATGATCGCTTTATCCTCCTTTAATCTCTGTTTCAGCCAGGATTGAGCACATGCATTTCGCCTAATGTGCGTTCCATCCTGGCTAAAACAGAGATTAAAGGAGGATAAAGCAACCATGCGTTTTCGCCCAATGATAGAAGGAAACGGTCAAATCTCCCTGGGGAGGGAGATAGAGGGAAACGGATAAGTCTCCCTGTGGAGGGAGTTAAAGAGTTTTGCTGCCACAACTGAGAAGGCCCTTTCTCGGGTTGCCAGCTATCTACTTTCAGATGACAAGGGCACTTGAAGCACACCTTAACACATGAAGCTGCCTTATACTGAACCAGACCCTTGGTTCGTCAGAGTCAGTATTGTCTACTCAGACCGGCAGCCGCTCTCCAGGGTCTCAGGCAGAGGTCTTTCACATCACCTACTTGCCTAGTCTCTTTAACGGGAGATGCCGTGGATTGAACCTGGGACCTTCTGCATGCCAAGCAGATGCTCTACCACTGAGCCACGGCCCCTCCCCTCTAAAGATGTCCAGAGTGGCCAGGTAGTTCTTATATCTGCTTTTGATGTGATACCTTCTTACTTGAAGAGCTCCGTTACACTTAATTGTCCTAGCACTTTCCTTATAGCAAGAATTAAACTGGCAACATTCTATTGATTTTTCTGAGCCTATTATACAGGGCTGTTTTACTAAATGAGCTACTGGAATCCAAGGGGAAACCAAGCATTTTGAAGGGATGAGAGCATGAACAGGCAGGGATGAAAATGCCAAGTTCCCCAGGGAAATTTAAACATGGGCTCCAACTTCCTGACCATTTGATATAATGGAGTTCTCAGGACTTTGTTCTCAGCAATTAAAGAAATTTAAGTTGAAGCTTCCTTCAGTCATCCAGTCTCATTTATGGCTGGGGCACAAGCACCAGCATTTCCAGCTGCATTTAAGCAACATGAATGGCGTATGAGCTGGTGCCTCGTAATGGACTCTGCCACAGCTGATGAAAACACCAAGCAGAAGCACTTGATGCTTATAATTTGATGTAGTCACAGAGCGTAATTGGACCCAAAAACTGATGTGCGATTAGCATTATTCCCATTATACCAACTCTGATCGGGAAAAAATGGACCCTTTGTATATTTCAAAACAGCTGCCTAGTATCCTTCTGAATGAGGAATGATTCCTGATAGTGTGTTAGGGAGCAAGCTGTTGTTCCCATTTTAAAAATGTTTAAAGCCTCATTTTTGTTTTACAAACAATATTTGAGCATTATAGCTGGAGGCATTCATGTTTTATGATCTTTGGCTGGCATTTCCTCAGCTCAGTGAAATCTATGCCACTGGTTGACTTGTGCTCTTATAGGCCTTCCTCAGTTTTGCACTATTCATGGTCAGGACTCTTCAAAGAAAGGTTCATGCAATGATAATTTAGTCTTTCCTCAAAGCTGCATTGGTTTTTTCACTGCTGAAGAGCAGCAGCACATAACAAAAAGACGTATAAAATGTTTCTAGTATGATGTCGTTGTTATAGCATGATCCTAAGCACAGGTACCCCTTCCTTAATGCATTTTAGTCAATGAGCTTAAAAAGGTGAACTCTGTTTAGGATTGCACTGGATTCCTTTTTTTACAGGAATCACTAGGATTTCCAGGTCCCTCTTTGCCATTGGCAGGAGGTTTTTTGGGGCAGAGCCTGAAGAGGGTAGGGTTTGCGGCTGGGAAGGACTTTAATGCCATAGAGTCTAATTGCCAAAGCAGCCCTTTTCTCCAGGTGAACTGAGTCTCTATCAGCTGGAGACCAGTTGTAATAGCAGGAGATCTCCAGCTAGTACCAGGAGTTTGGCAATGCTAGGAATCACAAAGATGGGTGAAATGGATACCAGACATATCAGGTCTCGTAATGGATGTTCTTGGTTCCACAGGTCATGAGGCCTGCCAGCCACTGGTATTTGGATTCACCTTAAATTGCCTACAACCAGTCCTCAACATAAGTAGTGGGAGACAGGGATCCATTGTTCATCTATCAGCCTTAAAGCTAGGGTGGCATAAAGAGGTAACCTTTTTAGCACACAGTCCAGTTGTTTTATCTTCAAAATGTGTCTCAAAATAGCCAATACTGAAATGAGGGGGAAAGAAAAGTTCTCTTGTTTGCGATTTGTCCAGAGAAAATGCAGCAAGTAGTTCAGGATACATCTTATGGTAACGAGACCCTAGTTCACACCAAAGTTGCCTTTCTGTCAGACCAAAGAAGTGCTACTGATTATATCCACATAAACTGGGTGGGTGGGGGGAACCTGAGACTTTAGCTCAGGGAATTTATACTTTATTATGTAAGATATAATTAACATCTTCTCCAGAAAGCAAATGTTTACCTTTGGCTCCAAGAATGAAGGCACTAGAAATAAGGAACCTGCTTATCTGGTAGATATGTCCAAAATTCCCATGAGAGTACATCTGAAGAGACAATAATTAGACAAAGGGATGTTGAATAGGATGTAATACAAAGCAAATAACTGAATGGCATTGTTGAATGCAGGACTTATTCCACTTGGAGGTGGAGAACAATGTTTGCAATGTGTAAATACTTATTATTTTACAAAGCTTCTGGAGAAATGCATTTGTGAAAGAGAATGAAGAAGCGTTTTAAAAGCCTGAGCTTTTTTTTCTTTTAAAAAATATTCTGACCCTAGGGACAACAGCACACAGAGTAGCTTCAGTAACAAGCGATTGTTGATTGATTTCATGTGTTGCTAATGTCAGCCAATTAGCCGGAATTTCACTTTTCATCTATTTATTTCTCCTTCTACAGTTTGAAGGGCATATTTTAAAAATCAGTCAATAAGCATCAACTGTACACTGCTTTACTTTTGCTTATTTGCAACAGTGTGCATAAAAAGGGAAATGGGCTTTAATGTATCCGAGAACAGCATATCATGATTCCGCAGCAGAGTACTTCCAACAGTGGTGACAGGTTGCAACAGAATGTTTCTGCTTAAAATGCAACCTGCCAAGCCTTGTTGCGGCAGGGGAGTTCAGTGTGATCTGATGGGGCCGGCTGCACGGAGATGTCACGCTGGCACCTTATCTAAAAGACATGCCAGCGTGCAATCTGATGGGCTTTGCTGCAAGGAGACTTGTCATCACAAAGTAACTTGATGGAAGAGCTTGCGGCATGGCTTAAATCTATTTTAGTTTGTTAACGAATGCCAGTTTATTATGAAAGAAGGCGCTGCAGGTAAAGAGTAGCAAGCATGATTGCATCACACAATAGCAAGAGTTATCACACAGGCGGATTTTCTTCCACTGTAGAGGGGTGCTGGAATGAAACATGGTTCAATACACTGGATCAGGACTACGAAACACAAAATAGTAGGGTTGCCACGTCTCCCCTCTCCACCCCATTGGGGGGGTTGAGCTGGGGCAATTGCACGAGCACACAGCCGTGCGTGATGCGATCACATCACTTCCAGGTTTACCCTTGGAAGCGGCGCATCACCACGGCCGCTTTGGCACTCAACCCCCCCAAACGTTGGTGGCAATGTGGTGCTTCCGGGGATAAACCCGGAAATGACGTGATCATGTCACGCTAGGATTGCCAGGTCCCTCTTTGCCACCGGCGGAAGGTTTTTGGGGCAGAGCCTGAGGAAGGCAGGGTTTAAGGAGGGGAGGGATTTCAATGCCATAGAGTCCAATTGCCAAAGCGGCCATTTTCTCCAGGTGAACTGATTTCTATCAGCTGGAGATCAGTTGTAATAGCAGGAGATCTCCAGCTAGTTATTGCTGTGTTCCATATGGAAAAATACCGAAATAATGAACAAAATTTATCACTAAACCTTGTTTGCTTTTACTGGATGTTGTATATACTTCATACAACTTACAGTCATATGACTTATCTCATACACATACATACAGATTTACATATTTGAATACACAGGCATAATATGCCCTTGCAATTTTTCCAAATCTGATATAATTGCCAATTTTTCTATGAGCATTACTTGCCCTTACAATCTATGCTGTTCCATATGCCATGCCATGCCAACTTTATTTCCTGGGATTGGGTAAAGTTTCAATAATCTTTATCAAGGCATCAACCTAAAAAATAATAATGAAAACATTTATAATCAAATAAAAACATCATAGATTAATTTCTTTTACCTTTACCATACTTACTGAATTGGAGGCAACAGCCTTCCCCTGCCGGTCACAATTGAAAAGTGCCGGACCTAACATGAGGTCCCTATACTTTTTATTCACCTTAATGCATTTAACTTTTTAACTTTTTCAAAAAGGGGGACAGATCCTTTCAATACTTAAAGAAAAGCTGACAAGTCCAGTGGACTGTTTAATCCCACTGGCTCAAGAGTGTTATGTTTAGAAATATACTTTGATTCCATTTTGGATAATGCCTTTTCAGCAGAAACTTGTGTAGAACACCTATCTACTGAATCCAAAACACAAAACCTAATTTTGTTACAATCATGATTATTGTCCAAACAATGTTTTGTTAAAGGAGCCGACAGTTCCTTCCTTCTAATGTGAGACAGGTGTTCCATGATCCTTAATTTAACCGGGTGTGTCGTTTGCCCAATATAGCCCTTTGAACATTCACATAATAAATTACATAGGCAGAGTTACAATTGTAAAAATTAGTAATATAATGTTTGCCATATCCCGGTATCTCAATTTCATGCCCCTCAAGCATATTTGTGCATATTTTACAATTTTCACACTTGAAGAAACCTTGTAGTAAAGACCTATTTGTCATTTTCACATCTCCAGTACCTGGAGGTTGGCAACCCTACATCACGCACGGCCATGTGCGTGTGCGATCCCCGCTCTTGAACAGCTGGTTGGATTAGTGAGCAATTGCCCACCGAAATCATCCACCTGGCAACCCTACAAAATAGCCTAGGACAAAGGAAGAGCATGGAGCTAATGCAGGCTTGTTTCAGAATCCCCACTGCTCAATAAATGTTCATGCCCACCCAAGTTTTTCTCCCTTCAATTGTTTTCTCCTTTTTTTGATGTTTTTTATTTAGAAAGATATAGAGTGGTGCTGATGGTGGTGGAAAGAAGATCACTGTCCTGGACTTCTCCAAACATAAGCCAGCAAGACAATGGCGGCCAAGAGAAGTTGTTTTGCTATTTGGCATCTTCTTCATGCCCTTCACTGTCTCTTGCCCAGTTTCATGAAAAGATACTGGTTGCCTGCTTGCTTTTCTTCCATTCCTCTACCCTTCTTGGGATGCAGCCTAAACTCAGTTGTTTACTAGCTTTGAGCCCCAATTATTTACTGGACCCTTTGAATGCATCGTTCTTCCTGTCTGTAGCACCACTGGGCATTGGAAACTTGGAGGTACAGCTTTACATCTACCAGTCTACCATCCATGTTTCTTTTGCTGGAATTTTCTATAGGAAATGTGTAGTGGATCAGCCTCCTGCTTCTGAACCTTTTGGCGAGGTGGTCTGTACCAAGAAATTCCTGGGGGTTCTTTGTGACCTCTCTCCATGATGGTTGTACTCAAGCTGTGTCGGCATCAAACAGGCACAGCCCACCGCCAGGTCCCACATCCTCAACCTGGTGGGGAACTTGCACTGTTCTACCATGCAATTGTATACAGCATATAATGATGCTGTTTGCAGGGAGTCTTTGCTTTACTTGAATGTAAATGTAATTGTGATTCGCTGGAAATCACTTGAGATGCCATGCTTTGATCTTTTTTACCCCTTCCCGGTTTCAATTACTAAAAGAGAAATCTGATTCTAAAATCACTTTGAAAAAGTTTGCTTTGTAGGTTTTTAAAAAAAATTTCCCCTTTGTTATAATTTCTAAAGTTAAGAAGACAGCGAAATGCAGCACAACCAACTGCTGTGACAAAATGCACAGAACAAAAAAAAAAGGGGGGGGAGCTGATTATACGCTGCATTTTATACAGTCAATGAAATAAAGAGAAGGGAGATATATGAAACACGACTGGCTTGGTTTTACCCCTTTAGGCATCATAATCATCAAATAGGGGTGATGACGAAGCACCTTTACTTCCTTGGCCCAGGACCCCCTTCCTCAGATGGTTTATGGGGCTGAGGCAGTTATAATATTGCTGCTACTCTTTAGCAGGAGCCATGCATTTACTGATGAAACTCAGGAACAGCTATGGAAACCATAGCAGTTGTCTTTTCTCATCTGATGCTATGCCCCCTTCAGATTGGACCAGCACACCCATTTTCACACATTTTTTCCCTGCTGTGTCACTCCTTCCTCTCCTATGCTGCTTTCATAATCCCTTCAAGCAATGTGCTCCCTGAAATACCTGTTCCACTTCCAACTTCCTAATGCCCTTTCAACACCCATTCAAAGCTACCCAGTGTCTGTGTCTACCTACCCTTTTAATCCCAAGCTCTTTTCTCCTTTGTCTGCTTTTTTTTTTGCTGTCCCAGAATAGATGATGTCCTTCTCCTGAGTATCTCCTACAAATCCCAAACCCTCTCTCTTCTACTGGTTTTCTGGAGCTCAGTCTCACGGGTCTTCTGATTGTGGCCTGCTGGCCTTCTCTTCTACTCACTCAGGAAGGAATCCCTCCTGAAGGCCTAGCCTCTTACCAGTCCTAGCCGTTTTCAAATTGTGTTCCAGGGAACTCTGGTGTTCCTCACTAGCTTATCAGGGAGATATTCACTGAAAAAATGTCAGACAGGCTTCCCTGAAAGGCAGTGTGCCGGCCACTCTTCATTTTCCCTTGCAAAGTAGAGCAGCCACAGAAGAGTGTTGCATATGCTCTATGACTAGGGGTGTGCATATCAGTATCTCAAAAAAAAAATGAAAAATACCTTTTCAGTACTTTTCAGGGTTTTTTCCCCCCCGATGTGAAAAAGACGTCAATAAAGGGAGCCCAAAAAAAAGCAGTTCCAAATAATGCTGAATGTTTTGGCATTATTCAGACTACTTTAGCCCTGCTGCCATTTCCCCCTCATTTCCCCATCTTCCCCCTTACTTACCTGCCTCTGACAGTAATCCAGCCCGTGCCACTCTTCTGGAGTCCAGAGAAGCAGCGAGTGCCGCATTGGTGTCAGATCTGATCCCCATTCTTCTCTGGTTCCTGGAGTAGCTGGGGTGTGTGTGGATCTGATACCAACCCAGCCCGTGCTGCTTCTCCAGATTCCAGAGAAGCCCAGGGGGTGGATCTGAAAGATTCAGGGTTTTTTTCTGTATTTTTCTGGTTCGGGTTTTCTGGATTTTTCAAAGATTTCCAGGTTTGATAAGCCTGAACCCAAAAAATACTGAAAAATGGTGCACACCCCTAGTCTAGGACACACACTTTCATTTTCTTACAGCACTATCCTAAAGAGTCATTCACTTCTAGGCCCTTTGACTCCAGTGGATTTAGAAGGTGGGCAACCATTTAGGATTGCACTGTTAAGGTATCATTGTAGCCCAGCATGTCTGGCCCATACACTGTGTGAATTAATTGAGTTCCCTGAACTAGAATACAGCTCAGAATCCTCCATAGCAATTAGGTTTTAGCAGAACTGCAGGGGTTCCATCAGTAGATAAGTCAGTGTGGAAAATATTCTGTCAAGGTAGAAAGTTTGAAAATCATTCTGTGTCTCCATGCTCATATCTGTATGCATGTTGGGGCATATGTTCTATATCTTGAGAATATTTTACCCTCCTCCCCCAAGCTAATTCTTGCAACCCAATCCAAAACCAAGTTAAACCGGAAAGCTCAGATTTAAACCAGTATAATCCTATTGACTTCAGTGAGACTAAACCATTTTAAATCCAAAGACTCTGTCTTAATTGGCTTGTGGGGCGAGGCTGTAAGAATTCATAACCATATGGTTTTTTATTTAGTTTTTGGAGAGCAAACTCAAAATGCAAATTATATTTCACAACTAAGAATTGCTTCCAGAGCTGCCTGTGCGTACTAAATCCCCACAATCTCATATGGCTTTATCATATATGCAGCAGATGATAAATGAGAGGGGATTTTTTTATTGCTAAGGAGAGACAGTTTGCTTTCCAATCCTCTTCAGAAAGGACATGACTGGAAATATTCAGATACTTCTCTACGTGACATTTGCGCACCGGACAGATCTATTACAATCTGGTGTTCATGTTAAATATTAGAAGGGCCATCGATTCTTTATGCTCTTCCTGGAAGACCATGCTAAGAAATGACAATTGATATGTTGTGTATGAATAGCAAGAGAATAGCATTAATGCAGGAAGAGTCATTCATAATATGTCAAACACTGTGAACATGTTTTCACTACTTCTGCAGTCTTGCTTATATGTATATGTAGACATATGTGGTGCCTTTGAAGCTATACACATATGTAGATCTCGCAAGGTAAACATCAGCTATACAGCCACAAATATTTTCTTGCTATCCTGTCTTTAAATATACTGAGACAAGCACATTTCTTCTATGCGTACATCTTTATTAATATTCAAAGCTCTTAATGCTCCTGACATGATACTGTACTTGGGGAGTTTTTTGAAGAAGGCTTTTGAAAAAAGTATACATTGAAATTCATGAGGTATATATTGTTCAAAAAATGATGGGGTAAAAAAGACACGGAAGCCATACTTTTTTGGCAGAATGCATAGAGAAGTGCCTAAACAACTTTATCCTTTTAGGACATTGTTACCTGTGTGTGTGTTAAATGCCATCAAGTCGCTTCCGACTGGTGGTGAGGGGGTTTGTGTGTGTCAGGGAAGCTGAGAGCAATACTGTAAGGGGTCTGGACTCTATTAAGAGACTAAATTCCTAGCAGAGTCACTCAAGAGGGAATGGTCACAGCTGAGACACCAGATGAAGATGCATCCACCCCCTTAAGGGATCATTGGCCACATCCGCACAAGAGAACAGGCAGCATTAGTGGAAGGTGACACTGGCGGAGGATCTTTCGTAGACAACGGCAGTGCCACTACAGCTAGCCCTGGTTAGAACTGCGCAAAAGAAGGCAATGGTAAACCACTTCTGACCAACCTTTACCTTGAAAACCCTATGATGAGACAATCCAATGTTACCTACACATTCATAAACAATGTCCCCAAAATATAGCCACTATTGGTTTTGATATTGGGGAATTTCTTTGTCCCACCCGTTGTAACATAGGGGGATAAAAAAAGTTCCATCCATATTTGCAAAAGAAAACTGATCTACAGAAGCACCAATGTGAATTGTTATAATTGTCTGTAAGTTGGTGCAAACAATGAGTTTCACTGGAAAAAATCAGTGAGGCACAGATAGAATCATAGAAACATAGAGTTGGAAGGGATCTCCAGGGTTATCTAGTCCAACCCCCTGCACAATGCAGGGAATTCACAACTACCTCCCCCCACACCACCAGTGACCAGAAGATGGCAAAAAAACAAAACAAACAAAAAAAAAACCCTCCATGATCCCTAGCCATTCAGGTCTGGACGAAAATTGTTTCCTGGCCTCAGAGTGGCGATCGGCATTACCCTGGGCATGTAAGAAAGGGACATGAGAGCCAGGTACTTATGCAACCCTTCCTGCCCTCCTTCTCATGATCTGCCTAAGTCCACAGAATTAGCATTGCTGTCCAATGGCATCTTGCCTATGCTTAAGAACCTCCAAAGAAGAAGAGCCCACCACCTCCCAAGGGAACCTGTTCCACTGAGGAACCACACTGTCAGGAAATTATATGCTTGGCATGGGAAAATTCCACCAATACCAAGAACGTGTCTGTGTACATTGCTGTCAAGTCATAGCTGACTTATGGCAAGCCCAGCAAGGGGCTTTCAAGGCAAGTGAAAAACAGAGGTGGTTTGCCATTGCCTTCCTCTGCAGAGTTTGCCTTGGCAGTCTTTCTTCCAAGCACCAATCCTACTTAGCTTCCAAGATCTGACATGATCGGACGATACCATGCCCCATTCCCTCTGTCAAAAATACTACTGCTTAATAATGATGTATGTTTCAAACAAGCTTTTGAAGTTGTGAAGTACACTGATTTCTGCTTTGACAAATGTAGATTTTGTTTGTGTGACATTGGAAATTTGGCTTGTGCTAGTGAATATTCCACAAATGCAATCTTTGTGAACCGTCAACAGAATGAGAACTCCTGCAGCACCACACATTGTCAGATTGATAACTTGAAACTGGATGGGGCTGTTTGGCCCCTACAGGCTATGGCCAAAGGAAATCTCAAGCACCTTGTTTTATCAGTGGAGCTTGTTACCAATGAATCTTAAGGAAATCTGGATTTGGTGTGAGTTACAGGATTCCTGGTCAGCAACTACTTTACTAGTGGGCCGCTTTAAATGGGGCAACAAGAGGTTTAGCAGGTCCCAAGTATCCATCTAATGAAGCCTGCTGAGAAGCTCGTACACCTTTATTTCTACTTGAGATTTATAAAATGCACAACACAAAATGAATCAAACTGAACAATAAACCTGTCTCTAAAAAGCTCCCTTAAGCTACAGTTAGCCAAACTGTTTGTTTATATGGGTGCTAAACAATATTACCTTCAACAGCAGCTTTCCCTTGATCTTCCCTGAAATCTTCCTGGGTATTAATTACCGTAGATGTCTTATCAGGACTTCTGAGATGCTTTTGTCTTAAGTCGTTGGCCTGCTTGTTTCCCTTTAACAGAAGGAGAGTAGACTCTCTCTCTCTCTGCCTCTCTAGCAAAGTATCTGAAAAATAATAGCAATTACTAAGCTTTCTCTTAACAGTGTAGCTGAATTTTATCCTTCGCTTGGAATGCAAAATATAATTTTGAATTTAGGGCTCTCCAGGAACACAATTATTTACCGAATTACTAAGTGTGCCACCAGCTGGATATTTTTAGAATCTTAGCACAATCTGTGTTCTTGCACAGCTCTCATTCATTTTGATAAGGCATGGACAGGAGAATTCCTTGGCAGATTGTGCCCATATTCTACATGGTGTTCTCTTAGACCCAATAGTCTACATTTCTGCTGTAAATGGGGGAAATTATTGGGGTGGATCCATCCAACTTCCAGTAAGCCTTCTTCCAGCCTAAGGAGCCCTGCTGCAACTTGCATGGCTCTTCCTCCAATGGAAGAGCCACTTAACTTGGAGGAAGGCTCCTTAGATTGAAAGAATCGAAAGAAGGCTTCGATCGTGAACCAAAAAGATAAGTGGGGTTAAAATATTTTAATAAATAGTTAAATGAATTTTGCTCAGTGGAGTGGTAGGATGGAGTAGAATCCATCCCATTATCTTACTGCTGAATTTGAGTTCATTGCAGCCAACACAATGAGCTACAAATCCCAATGAACCCACCCATGTTTTGTATTACCTTTCTCTTAACAGTCTCAGCTTGTTAACTTAGCTAATCTTGTAATATTCTTGAACCAGTGTTTATATGAATTTGCAGTGCCTGCCCAGTCCAATTCTTCACTAGCTTCTCATTCCTTTTTTCCCCTACCTGTGGTGACAGTGAATAGGCATATGCCAAGGAGGACTGAGGCAGGTTGCATAGCAACTTCATCTTTAGCCTTATAGGTTATTTAAAGATATACACACTGGTTTATGCTTGGGAGTTTTACCTGGGGCTCTAAGGTTGTGCGACCCACACTTTGCTGTTGTGAATCTATGCACCAGCAGACACCAAGCTCAAATCAGGAAGTCCCCGCCCCTTGAAACACTGGTTTGTAATTGGCTGTAGTGCTTTCTGTGAGAGAAATATCCATTTCCCCTCTCCCCCATGGAAACATTTTCAAAAAATGGAGCTCTTTAAAAGGAATGGGGAGAGAAACCCAAGCATCTTTTTAAAATCCTTTCTTGTGTGAGTCCCTGTTACGCGCTTTGGCTTATGCATGGAGATTTTACCCCGACTGATCTCAGGAGAGATTGAAGAATCAAGATTTCACAGCAACAGGAAGACCCAGGATTTGCAAGGAATGGCCACGAGGTCATCTCTAATGGATGGAAAACTCATGCATAACTCCAAGGAACTACCGAATCAGACTGGGGACGAAGGTGAGTGAAAGTACCCACGCATAAACAACCACTGTCTCTTCATGAGGATTTTGGAACCCTAACTGGAATGGATAGCTTAATTCTATCCCCCACTCTCCCCCCCCCTTTTGGCACCACTGAACAGTCTAGCTGGCCACATGACAAATAACCACCTGATTGTGCCTTTTTGTGGCTTGGTGAGATAACTTTTTCTGCATAATTCATTATGGGCCAAACCTTGGCAAGGATATATAGCAACTGAGTGGCCATGTGTCTAGAGCTGACTTTTCAGTTGGGTGAATCAGCCTTTATGAAGCAGTGAACATAAGAAGAAAATAAACTGCTGCTATTGACCTGAGGTGAAAAGTGATTGTAAAAACCTGAAGATGCAGGGATTGGTAATATGTTTTATAGACAAGTTGGCCAACCTCCAGATGGGGCCTGGAGATCTCCTGGTATTACAACTGATCTCCAGACAACAGAGATCAGTTCACCTGGAGAAAATGGAAACTTTGGCAGGTGGACTCTATGGCATTATACCCTGCTATGGTTCCTCCCCTTCTCATACCCTCCCCTCCCTAGGCTCCACCCCCCCCAGATCTCCAGGTATTTTCCAACCCAGGGTTGGTCACTCTGTTTATAGAGAAGGTACATCAGGGCTGAAGGAAAAGAAGGCCTCAGGTCCGAACACAGTGTGAGGTCTGATCTATACACAGGATGAAATTTGTAAAGTGCTGAGGCTGTAGCCATATGGCTGCTATCACACCTTTGTGTTACAAACTGCTCTGTGTTACAGACTCCTTATGTAGAAAACTAGCACAACAGAAAGTAGGCTTTCTAGAAGTTTAATCTCTGATGTGCTGGTTTTTATTTTCAGGAAGTTTTATTTTAACGTAGGGGAACAATAAAGAATGGCATTTTCTCCTGCAGCCTGAAATCAGCTGTTTAGGCTCAATTTGCTACATGGAAGAAGAGGAAGAGGAAGCAGAACTGGAAACAGTGTGCCAAAAGCCAGAAGCAATGAGGGCTAGGTTTCCTGCCTGGAGAAAGGAAAGGTACCTGTGGTCAGTCCCAGGACTAGAGCTGCCAACTTCTATGACAGATCTTGCAAAGACAAGCAGGAAGGTTTCCTGTGTGGCGTGTGGAGGAAATTAAGGCCAGGGCAGGCAGGTTGCGGATAATCTGCTCTGCAGGGAAAAGGAGAGATATTCATTGGTGCTGAGTGAAATGAATACCATCTCCTGTAGTGAAAAGGCAAAATAGCCTGAGGAAGAAAAAGCTGATTAAAGAACCCACAAGAGTTAATAATTAAAGATTAGGGATCAACCAGGAAAGAGTCTCTCTCTCACACACACGCACTCACACACATACAACTGTAATGACCACTATTAGTCGCCCAGCCATAATGTTCAAAGTTCTAAACTTGCTCAGAGGCTGCCTGCCAAGGAAATGCAATAAAATGTAATGAAATATAGGAAGAACAGCATGAATAAAAATTACACGTGGTAACATAAGAGTTTCTCTGAATAAGGGAAATAATCCTGCTCAAGGATCAAATTAGCAGAGGTGGCTACATACAGACCTGGCATTTTTGAAAATCTGTCCAGTAATTTTCAAGCCAGGAGATAAAATGAAACACCCATAAGTAGGTGTCCAAACTCAATAAAATTGAGTAAAGTCCTTTTGGGAAAATAAAATTGAGATATGGGTAAACTGCAGCTATGCCATTTGAGTGGAACTTTATTCCAGATTGTTTATAGATTGCCTGTTTTTCTTTTCCTACCTACAAAACATTTTCTTGATGATGTTAGACAGGACACCTCTGTGGTTTGAATCTTGTTTGTTATTTTTCTTCTTCATACTGCCCTTCTATTGCTTGTTGAGGGTGGGGAGAATAAAAGATATACTTTTGAAAAACTTTACTGATAGTAGGAACCAGCACATCCAACTTTTTAAAAACCAGCATACATCATAACTGCATCCCAGGGGTGGAGAATTCCAAGATGAGGGTGCCCTTAAGCCGTTTTCGTCAATTTTTATGACCAGTTTAAAAGCGGGCATGACATGACAACTTGAGGGGCTGTGGCTCAGTGGAAGAGCATCTGCTTGGCATGCAGAAGGTCCCAGGTTCAACCCCCAGCATCTCCAGTTAAAGGGACTGGGCAGGTAGGTGATGTGAAAGACCCCTGCCTGAGACCCTGGAGAGCCGCTGCCGGTCTGAGTAGACAATACTGACTTCGATTGACCAAGGGTCTGATTCTGTATAAGGCAGCTTCATGTGAGCAAAAACAGCCCAGTCTTGTTTGTACATGTACCTTTGTTTGGGCTGTGGCGATTAACTGGGAACCTGTGTGGACTCAGGTCAGGCTGCATATGAGGAACAAGTGGGCTGAGTGTGTATCTTTTGTGAATGCGTTGCCTTTTAGTTCTCCTTTTTGTTCTTCTGCAGAGGGAGTTTCGGATGAAGCTTTGCAGTGACATATACGCTCAGAAAGAAACTTCCTAGCTGGCTGGCTGGCTGGCTGATGTATCTTTCACATTATGATAATTACACAGACACACATATATAAAGGAGTTAGTAAGGTAGAGACTTGGCCAACAGCTTAATGGGAAAAGGTCCCTGTGAGTGAACTATCTTGGCAATGAAATGTCTCTCAGCTGGCAAGAAACTGGGCTGCTGTTGCTTAATGCATCGTCAGGGTGACTCAGTGGCAGCTTCCTGAAGGGCAAGAATAGGAGACGAGTTGGGCAGAGTCCTAATTTAAGAACAGTCTCCTGTTAAATAGCTCTGTGAATTGTTTTCCTTCTTCTCTTGTTTTCCCTGCTTCATCTTTCTTCCCTGTCAAGTTTCTCCAGCTTTTGCTCTGCTTCTCTCACTTCTGTTTGAAATGGACCCTCAGATGAAGGAAAGCTTCCAACCCATGAGAGCTTCTGATTTTAATGGTGATTTTTAATGGTATAACTTTGTTAAATGTTGCTGGGGGAAGAGGATAAAAATGTGTACTCACAGATAACCCACCAATCACTTATCCAGTCCTGAAGAGCAAGGACTCCGACCCAGCGACGAAACCAGTATGCTGGCCTGCGACGGGGAGTGACTTGAGGAGATGCAGAGGTCTTGGGGTTCTTGTCAGGGCCGGGGGAAGGCATGGCCAGGTGCGGTGAGGTCTGCATGGCCGGCAGGCACCTGCAGCATAATGGTGGCCATCCAAAGAGTGGGGAGTGGGAAAGTGGCCTCACAAGCCTTGGTGGGAACTTTCTCGCTATGGCATGCATCACCTGGCCTCCCTTCCCTCAGATTCAAATGGGCCAATCAGGCCTGGGGACCTCAGAGGCGAGGCCAGTGGGCCGGCCAGACCTGGGCATTTTTACTGTGGTCCGGCCAGTTGGGATAGAAAACAACTTCCATGTGGCCCCTCTCCAGCATTCAGCTTCGGGTTGTCCTGCCCTCCCTCCCTTTAATTATCAGTTGTGGTTTTGGGTATTTTACTTGTCACAACTTTTGGCGGTTTGGCATGGGGACAGATCCTGTTCGGGGGGAAAGCCAGCCTGCATGCTCCCTTTCCCCCGTTTATGAGGATCCCAATAAGGGATTTTGGGGGAGGCCTGGATGGGACATGCCCAGATCGGAGGCTGTCAGGGACTCACCCAGCTCAGGGGCAGTCGGGGACATGCCCAGCTTGAGCCACACAGCTGGCTCCCACCCGAGTGGTTCCACATACTGCCATCTCATGGACTCCAGCAGGTGGGCTGGGGTAGGAGCACATTGGCTGACAACAGGTTGGCCGATGGAAAGGATAACGCCCCTGCCAATGCCTGTTGCTGTAACCAATAAAAGTTGTGGTCTTTTCATCCAACTAAGTCTCTCCGTGTTAATATTATGCCAGTATCATCGGTGGGTGATCAGGTGGAGGGAAGTTGCATGCTACGCTCCAGTGGACAAGGTGGCTGGTTGGGTAGTGGGCTCCAGATGCTCCCCATAAGCGCTAGGTCAGCAATGCATGCATCCTTCCTCTGTTCCCCCTCTCTAATTGGCACCTTCATATTGTATCTTGGAAGTTGAACACTTATCCAGCATAATGCTTTTTAGCTTACTTTCTCCTACTTGGGAGCACTTACAGGAAAGTGGCTGGTCTGGTTGCCATAAAGCCGAGCTCAAACTAAGTTATGGAAAGAATCCTAAAGGAGAACAAAGTGCTTTTTCGTATTCTGGCCAGAAAGAGCTTTGAGCCAGGAACTCCTGAAAGAATGTTATTAACTTTGATAGAAGAGAATGAAGTGTGACAAACCCAACCACTGAAAAAGGCAGGCTTGAAACACTTTAGTTTATAGGTCCTGATAAGGGGGAAGGAATGGAGCACTAACAAGTCCATTTAGAGTGGAATGAAATTGGAAGCAGGTTCTGTGGTTAACATGCATGGTGGGTCTTGCAACCATGCCATGATGACCATTCCTGTTAGGTTGCATATGCTTTCAGATGCCCTTATCCTACTCTCCCCAATATAGAAGACAGAGGCACTTTGTTCAACATTATGCCAAGGGAGCGGTTGATATATATAAAATAACAGCAAAAAACAAGTACCTCTGATCATGTGGAGAATACCTTTTCAATTACCATTGAAAAGAAAAACCACTCTCATCTCTGACACAGCTGGGACTAGGGGCTAAAGTTTGATTACCAAATGCATGATATACCAACAGGCTTGAGTCCCAGCCCTGAAACCGAATACTTGAAAAAACCAGAGAGAGAATATCTGGAGTCATGCCTGGCATGAGAAGCCAAATGAAGATGCTGTGTAGGGGTGTGCACACACAAAAAATGGGTTTGGGCAAAGGTAGCAAAAAAAATGGCATTCTTGAATATTTGGGGGGGGGGTTGAGAGTCTGAATATATTTGGCTCCGTTATAGCCTATGAAGAATCTTTCTGGAGGTCTCAGGGGTTGTTTTTTAAGGTAGAGGCACAAAATTTGCAGCTGCTGATGCATCTCCTAAGAAGAACTCCCAAAATATTGTCGAAGGCTTTCACGGTCAGAGTTCATTGGTTCTTGTAGGTTATCCGGGCTGTGTAACCGTGGTCTTGGTATTTTCTTTCCTGATGTTTTGCCAGCAGCTGTGGCAAGCATCTTCATAGGAATAACACTGAAGGACAGTAACCTACAAGAACCAAAGAACTCCCAAGTTTGGGAAAAATTGGGTCAGAGGGTCCAATTTTATGGGCTCCCAAAGAAGGTACCCCTATCTATCCTCCATTATTTTCAGAGGGGGGGGGAGTCTTTTTTTCCTCCAGGGAAAAAGCAAAGAGGCATGCTTATGAACAACCACAGGTCAATGCCTCCCACCTCAAGAGCCAACATAAGCTAAACCAAACCATAAGCCAATGTGGCAAAGATTAACAGAACCAACATCAAGCCAGATAATCACAGCACAAAAATGTCAAGCGGGGGGCACCTTTGCAAGACCAACAGAACTCAGGGCAATGTGCAGATGCCTGGCTGAAGTCAGGCCCACTCTGGCAGTGCAAGCCCAACAGAACCATTCTCAAAACACAGAATGCCAGCATTGGGTGGGGGGGGGGTCTTTTTCACAACTGGCAATCCATAGAAGCCCAGCAGAGCAAGCCTGAGGGGCGGGGCACTTTTGAAAGGCCAGCAGAACCCATTGCAAAGTGCAGAAGCCCAGTAGAACCAAGGCCCACTCTGACAGTGCAAGCCCAGCAGAACCTATGTCAAACTGGAGAATCTCTGCAGAACAAACTGAAAGCCCTGAAGAACCCATCACGATGTACAGAAGCCCTGCAAAACCCAGGCACACTGTGGCAGTGAAAACCCATCTGAAGGAGGTCCCCCCCCCCTTTTATTCAGGTTGTAGCTGGCAATCCTGAAAAAAAGCCGGATTTTCTTTTTTGGGCTTTTTGGGGGTTGGGATTGCTGGCTACTGTCAGATCTTGCTGGGCTATTTTTTGGGGTCACCTTTATCGAATGCACATCCCTATTGCTGTGTAAGGAGCCTGTATGACTTCTTCTGCAAGGGAAATAGGGGAATAGGAATGGTTCTGGGATTAGAGAAGGATGGTTATGGTTCAGGATATGGTTATTCAGAGGGCTTCTAGTGGTAGTGCATAGCTATTTGTGCAGACAAAGGAGGGAAGTGATATTTGCAAGGTCACAAAGCAGAATGTTGACTTTCCTATTGGTCTACCCACACCGCATATCCTTTGATAAGCTGCACATTAAAAGAAACAGCCTGCAAACCGGCTCTGGCTCAGAAATGAATTACAAGCAAGAGCAGACTCTTTTTGTTTGATGGAATTATAATGATTTATAATTATAGGGCTCTTACATTTTCTTGTAGGGGTTGGGAAATGGGATTGGGAATCTTACTGCTACAGTGATAATACAGAATGAAAAAAAATATTGAGAAGACTATAGGGAACTGTATTGGATCAGCTTTTCTGGTGTGCATGTGCAGTGTTTCTGGTGTTACAGAAGGACTCAGTGCCCCGGCAATAGCACTGTTTTACTTGCTTTGGCTGTCCTCAGCCTTATCTGGTTTGGGGAAGAAGGTTTTGCAATGGTCTCATTGGCATTACTGCTGGGCAGTTATTGTGATTCTCAGTAACCCCTGCAGCCCCGAGTTGCATGATTTACATATTTCAAGACTACCAGTATTGCTTAGACTGGTGAAAACTGATTAATCTTCATCAAAGTCAGTTTAAAAAAGGAGCTCTGATTTACGAAAAATGTGTTGGAATGAATTCTGTTAATCTCTAAGATACTCTTGGACTCCTCTTTTAGATTATCATCTTCCCTGGATGTCTTGACCCACAGACATGTGTAGAAATTGGTAGTGGCTACTTAGTGGTGAGTAAAACATTCTCAGCAGCAGTCTCTCTGTTGTTATTTCTCACATAATGGGACTGAGCAGTGGCATTCAGAGCAAGGAATGTTGATTGTAAACTGCTTTGACACTCTTTAAGGTAGGAAAAGCAGGATATAAAAACCTAGTCTTCTTCATATTTCAGGACAGCGTTGTGGTGAATTCTGACTAAAAGTCAACAGCTGCTGAAGGTGAAACAAAAAAGTTGCCTCCTTGTTGTTTCTTGCGATAAACCAACATTCTTTCAATATTACAATCCCTTTGAAACTGAAGAGGCATACAGAAAGGTTGTTCAAAGTAACTACAAAGGCAAAAAATAAAAGGGGAACAGATGTAGAGTCACAGGGATGAATTTTCTAAGATTCTAGGAGAGGTGAAAAGACTTCAGCCTAAAATGATTGACTGGAATAACTCTGCATTGGATTGTGCTGACAGTGTTTCAGGTATGTAAAGACTGATCCTAATATTGATCCATCCTGTTTTCCCTAGTTCCTAGTTATTAGAAACAAAAGGGAATATTGTGGCACCTTAGAGACTAAAATTTAGTGTAGCATAGTCTTTCATGGACTTGAACTTCATCAGATGCATGGAGAATGTCCTTAGTCGGAAAATATCGTAGGCAAGAGGGACAAAAATTGTGAACACTGAAAATGGAAGGCAAAGAAATACCTTCTGATGTTTCTGTGCAAGGCTTCATTGCGCAGAAGATGAGCAGAGTGACCACTTACAACATTATCAGATGATAACACAGTTTTCCTAAAAAATGGAAAGCGAATTAAAAACCTGCAGTGTGATAGGAATACATTGTTGGAATGACAGTACATGCAATTCCAGTGTTGGACTTACATTACAATTTTGGAATTACAGTACCCACCTGATGTAGTCAGGAAACAGTTTGACAAAACCAGAATGGTACCCAGGGATAACTTCTTACAAGATAGCCTAAATAAAAACAACCATAGAACACCACTGGTGGTCAGAAAGGTGCAATGCATCATTAATGACCTATATCCTGTGCTAGATAATGATACTCCTCTCTCACAGGCACTAGGAGGCAGACTTTTTCTTGCCCACAGATAGCCTTAAACAACTTTTCAATAACAATAATGCACAGCTTAACATGGACACAGACTAGGGTTGCCAGTTGTAGCTGGCACCCTGGTGGGAGAACTGGGAAGGGAAAAAATGTTTGTCATTGTGCTGAAACACAATGTCACTTCTGCCGTGAAACCAGAAGTGATATCATTGCATCAGGATTCACCCAAAACTGTTGTTAAACTGTAGAATTTTGGGAGAATCCTAGAGTGCTATCTGAATGTGATGACACCACTTCTGGTTTCACAAAGCCGACCGCCTCCCATTTTTCCCCACCGGCCTATTTAGTCACGGTGGGAAACAGGGTTCCCAAGCCACTATAGCACCAGACCTCTGAGCCTTGGCCCCTTGTTCCCCACCCCAACTGGCCGCTAGAGTTGCCAGCTCTGGGTTGGGAAATACATGGAGATTTTTGGAGGAGAGCCTGGGGAGGGCGGGGTTTGGGGAGGGGCGAGACCTCAGCAGGGTATAATCCAATAGAGTCCACCATCCAAAGCAGACATTTTCTCCAGGGGAACTGATCTTGGTCATCTGGAGATCAACTGTAATAGCGGGAGATCTCCAAGTGCCACCTGGAGCTTGGCACCCTATTGGCCCCCCTAGCACTGACTCTGGGACCAGGGCCTGCAATAAACCAAGAAGCTAAATTGTCCCAGTGTGCATTGTAACAACACAATTACTGGACCTAACAACACGAGCCATACCATTTCAGGTTTATTCACTTGCTCATCATTCAACATTATATTCACTATCAAGTGTTAACAATGCCCTTCTACTCTTTACATTGGACAAAAAGTCCCGATGAAAAAGAATAAATAGACATTAAAAAGGGTAAAGGTCCCCTGCGCAAGCACCGGGTCATTCCTGACCCATGGGGCGACGTCACATCCCGACGTTTTCTAGGCAGACTTTGTTTGCGGGGTGGTTTGCCAGTGCCTTCCCCAGTCATCTTCCCTTTTACCCCCAGCGAGCTGGGTACTCATTTTACCGACCTCGGAAGGATGGAAGGCTGAGTCAACCTTGAGCCGGCTACCTGAAACCAACTTCCGTTGCGATCGAACTCAGGTCGTGAGCAGAGCTTCGACTGCAGTACTGCAGCTTTACCACTCTGCGCCACGGGGCTCCTAAAATGGACATTAACAGACATTAAATGGACATTAACAGACATTAAAAATCATGGTACTCAGAAACAAGTGGGAGGACATTTTAATCTTCCAGGACATCTCTCTTCTGACTTAATAATGGCAATTCATCTATAGAGAAGGTTCAAAGGGAACACATACTGCGGGGTTGGGGATCTAGAATTCATTAACAAGTGGATATTGGACTCCCTAGGGCTGAATAGAGACAAAAGAGTCTTACCTCATTACAGATGATAATTTTCTCCATTTCCTACCTCTATGCATGTCTCCCAGCTCTAATCAAGCTGATTACATTTTGCATTATACCTTCACATCCTGACTCCAGCTGGCTCTTCTTTATAACACCCCTCCTACCTTCTGATCTGTGTATAAGGGCTGATAGACCTTCATTCTTTTTATATCGGACGAAGTGAGCTTTGAATCATGAAAGCTGATACTCTGAGTGGTGTGGGGGGAAACTGGCCTTTAATGTGCTACTGGACTCAGCTTTTGTTCTGTTACTAAAGGCTAACATGGCTTCCCCACTTAAGGAATACACTGTGTATGTTAAGTCCTAATGAAAAGATATCAAGCTGGTGTTAGATGAACTCTAATTCACTGGTTTTGTGCTGGAATCTTCCACTGAAGTATTGTTACTGCTGTTGATGAGGCATGTTGACTTTTCAGGCCAGTTCTGGAGGGTCCTGGAAGCTTCCACAGAGATTCAGATCTGACCTGCTTTCAGAAGCTGTTGGAGTTTATGAGGAGTATCCTGGAAGATGGGACATGCTTTGCCTTTGGTTTCTAAATGCTGCCATTATGATATATATGCCATTGTTATGATTCTAAATTTGCTAAGATTGAAAAGGCTCATGTGCCATCTCTTTTTTAACACTTTAATATATATATATATATATATATATATATATATATATATATATATATATATATATATATATTTATTTATTTATTTATTTGTAATTAACACACTGTTAAAAGACAGCACACCATCATATGTAATACGTTATGGGTCCAGAAAGAACAGCTCTATTCTTCAGCTTTACATGTATGTACCCCCCCACACACACTTTTAAAGCTGAAGGAAAGCAAGCGAGCATGTAGAAAGTAGAGAAAGAAGGCGGAAGTTTCAGAAATCGCTTCTCTGTATTTCCAGGCTTTATTGGCACCTAACAGTTCCTGTGATTAAGGTTGATAATAGCTTCTCCACGGGAGTAACTGAAATCAATGGAAGTGGAAGCCAGGCAAGTTCCATTTAACTACTTAGGGGAGAATAGACGGTGTTATTAAAAAAGGGGCAAATTACACCAGATCTATATAAATGATGTTCATATGTAGAAATAACAGGGAGAGAATAAATTGCACCTAGTTGTGTGAAATAAGGCACTATTTTTCTCCAGAAATGTTGAAAATGAGATATCAGTGCATACAGAAGATATTAAAGAGTTTATTATGCCTCTCTAAAACAAGCAAAAATACTTCATATTGTGTACATGTAGGGAGAATTTATAATACTATAGGAGGGGGGGATGTCAAGTAAAATCATGTGGATTTGTAAGAGAAAAAGCCTATAAATCCCATAAAGTAAAATGTAAATTTTCAACTAGGCTTCTTGGCTGGATGGTTCAATATATGTACAGGTTGGCTGGGCAGTTTCCACAAGTAGTATGATTCAGAAACTAAATAGCATTCAAATATGGTGAGACCTACTAAAGAAGCCATGTTTAAAGGAAATTGGTAGAACTAAACTGAAATGGGACGGGGACAGTGAGTGATTTTTGCACACTTTGAAAAGCATCCACCTCCCTTTATCAGTTCTTTAGGATGTGGGAAAGGTAGATTGACTAGATACACACATGCTTCTGAGAGGCGTCCACAGTGCAAAGCAACCAGCCGGATACTCCCTGTTACACCCTTCTGAGCAGAAATATTTGTTCAATAGATAGAAGACAGCGTTGCATGCGGAACTGTTAGAAACCCATTCACAGCCACTGGGGTCTATGGATGCTGTTGTCCCAGCCCCTTCTACATTCAAATGGCACACAGGGCTTAACTGGTTGGCCAGCTAAGTGCCACGTCTGTGGGAAAGGCCGAGGGGTATATCATGTAGGGGGCTTCCTGCCCTTCCCTTTCAGGCATTTGTCCTGTGCTGCTGCTGATGAGTGAAGTCCTTGCGGAAAATGTATCTCAACACGCAGCCACTGTAAGAAATCTCTTTTTGTATTTCAAAATAAATGCTGCTGATGAGTGAAGAGCAATTTGGAGCAAGAGCTGCAGCTTTTCAAGTTTTTCTTTCTTTCAAAAAAAGCAGAAAAAGGGAATGTGTGTTCTTTTGTCTGTATGTGTGTGTTTGAAGGAGTGAGTGAACCTTTAGGTGCAGAGCTTTGGAGGTCATGACTAACACTAATGCATGTGAAAAAGGGCTTTAATTCTGTTGAGAAGAATGGTGGAGTTAATGTTATATCACATATGCTGGGACATCAACTGAGAATTCTCTGGGTACTTTTCTGAGCGCACATTATTTTGAGTTCCATGATTATTCTGAGTAATTTTTTTTTAGTTAACATTGTTCAGCTCTGGCACCTGTGATTTAAAGGGGCAGACCAACATAGGAGATGGGCTGTTTCACTGGTTTGCTTCATGCCTTTCTGCCATTGAAAATTGTTACTATCCAACCTATATTTACCTGTAATTAGGAAATAAATAATGGATACCCTTAAATTTTACCCAGGTTTGCAAAACCAACTGAAGGGGTGGCAATTTCCGGTAGAGAAAAGGGAACAACAGGAAATATGTAAATGTGTCTACTGCTGCTGTGGAGGAGAGCCAGATCCCTCCAGGATACTTGGAAACTATTTAAAACCACACCAACTGTGGCCCAAATAGAAGTCATACCTCAGGTTAGGAAAGATGCCACTAGATCTAAAAAGATGCCTACATGGTTAATGGCCTAAGTCAAGGAAACAATAAAAGGCAAGAAATATTTTTTTAAAAAGTGGAAAAGTGAACAGAAAGGAGCTCAGGGTCCGGCAAAACAAAGTTAACAGTAAGGCAAGCAAAAAGGAAATTTGAAGAGTTGGTTGTTAAAAATGTTAAAACAAACAATAAGCATTTTTTTTTCAATTATGGTGCAGAAAAACAGCCAGGAAAGGTGTAGGCTGTTGAATGACAAAGTAATGAAAGGATTGCTTAAGGAAGATAGGGACAGGGCAGAGAATCTGAATGAATTCTTTGCATCTGTTTTCATTGTGGAAAAGGTAGGGTATGTACCCATGCAAGAGCTGCTGTTTTAGGGGAGGATATCTAAAGAACTGAGCCACGTTGAGATAACGAGATGAAGTTCTATGACTACTAGGTAAATTAGAAATGAATCTGGGCCCAGATTCATACACCAAAGGGTTCTTAAGGAACTTAAATCTGTAATTGTTGATATACTAACAGGTATATGCAACTTGTCACTAAAATCAGCCTCCATATTAGAGGATTGGAAAGTAGCAAATGTTACATTGATTTTTCAAAAAGGGGTCCCGAGGGGATCCAGGAAATCACAGGCCATTTAGCCTAACATCTGTTCCAGGCAAATTAGTAGGAGCTGTTATTAAGGACAGATAGAACAAACCTGGTAAGGGAAAATCTGCATGACTTCTGCAAAGGGAAGACCTGGCTCACCAATCTTTGAGAAGATTAACAAGTATAAGGGTGATCTGGTAGACATTATATAGTTGGACTACTTAGATTTCCTTTTGGCAGGTTACCCCATCAAAAAGTCCTGAGTAAATTTAACTGTCATGAGATAAGTGGAACCAATACTATGTAAGTTGTTCATAAATTATTTATAATTGGGGGTGAGCTGTGTAGTGGCAAAGTTTGCATATGGTACAAAAATGTTCAAAAAATTGAAAACCAAGATGGATGTGTGAAGAGTTACAGAAGGATCTCTCCAAACTGGGTGAGTGGGCAGCAACATGGCAAATGAAGTTCAGGGTAAGTATGTGGATGGAGAGGAAGATTTTTCTTTTCCCCAAAATACTAAAAGTCATGGTCACCAAACAAAGTTGATGGGCAGTACATTGAAGACAGACAAAAGGAAATACCTCTTTACTCAAAGAGTCATTAGCTTGTGGAATTCCGTGCAACTGGATGTCATGATGGCCATGAGCACAGATGGCTTTAAAGGGGTATTAGATACATTTGTGGAGGACAGCTCCATCAATGGCTACTAGGGCTGTGCAGATTGATAAACCCAAACCCAAAAAAGCCATTTCAGTAAATTTCGAGTTTAGATTTACCGAATGCCAAAACCTAGAATTGGCCATTCCAAAAAAGCCAGGTGTTTATTCGACTTTTGTGGGTTTTGAGGTAGAGCAATGACTCATTGCTTTCAATTATGGGAAAGTTTTCCGAGCTCCTCCATAGAGAAGCATAGCAAATCAGTTCTTGTAGGTTATCCGGGCTGTGTGACCCTGGTCTTGGTATTTTCTTTCCTGACGTTTCGCCAGCAGCTGTTCCAGGCATCTTCAGAGGAGTAACACTGAAGGACAGTGTCTCTCAGTGTCAAGTGTGTTGGAAGAGTAATGTATATAGTCAGAAGGGGGTTGGGTTTGAGCTGAGTCATTGTCCTGCAAAAGTATCAAAGGTAATGTGCTAATCATTGTCCTGTAAGTATCAAGATAATGTGCTAATGAGGGTGTGGTATGTTAATGTGGAACCACTGTATCCTGAAGTGACCTGTTAACATGTGGAATCCAAAGCTAATCTGCATGGCTATTGTGGACTGTAGTCTTTGTTAGTCTGGAGTTTTTCAGGACAGGAAGCCAAGCCTTATTCATTCTTAGACTCTCTTCTTTTCTGTTAAAGTTGTGCTGATGTTTATGAATTTCAATGGCTTCTCTGTGCAATCTGACAAAATAGTTGATAGAATTGTCCAGTATTTCAGTGTCTTGGAATAAGACCCTGTGTCCTGTTTGGGTCAGTCTATGTCAGTGGTCGGCAAACTCTTTAGTCAACAGAGCCAAATATCAACAGTACAACAATTGACATTTCTTTTGAGAGCCAGTTTAACCGCCCGCAGCTGCCCGACAAAGCAGTTTAAACCCTTCCCCCCCCCGCCAGGCTTCCCGGGACTCCTGGGAAGCCTGGCGGGGTGGGGTCTTTAAACTGCTCCGTGCTGCCTGGAGACACGCCAGAGGCTGTGGGGGTGGGGGCGGGGGGCATCGCACCTGCTCACAGCTGGAGGGCGGCACGGAGGGTGGTGGCACGGACGGGCGCTGTGCCCTGTGGGGCGCCGGGGCTGTAGTAGGCCACCTGGAGCACCATCGCCTGGTACGGGGCGGGATGGCGGGGGGCGCAGGCCCGGCGCAGCAGCGCCTCAAGGCGCAGGTGCGCTGCTTCCCACTCGGCCTGGGGCGGGGCCGCCCCACCCGACGCCTCCTCCTGCAGCAGCACGTCCACCAGGCCGGCGGCCAGCGCCAGCTGCCCGTGCACGTCGCACACCAGCTCGCCCAGCCGCCACCCTGCTGCCGCCGTCGGGCCCAGACGGCATAGCAGGAAGGCCAACGGGTACCAGGGCCAGCAGCGGCCTGGCCCCACGTGTGCCTCCGCCAGCTGCCCCCTCCCCGCCGCCACCTTGCCGAAGAGGTCCCGCGCGAAGTGCTCCAGCAGCACGCGCGGCAGCAGATCCCCGGCCCGCCACTCGGCCACCAGTAGCAGCCGCTGCCGGCCCCCCGCATGCGCTGCTCGGCCACCACCAGCAGCCATTGCTGGGCCCCTCCCCCGCGCATGCCACCAGCATTTCCAGCTCCCGCAGCAGCAGCGGCGGCTCCATGCGCATGCTCCGCCCTACGGCCGCCGCCGCTTTTCTGGCCGTGGGAGGCGCCGGGAAGTCCTGGGAAGCCTGGCAGGGGTGGGGTCTTTAAACCCCCCCGCCCGGCTGCCCAACTAACAGCTGATGGGCGGGGGGGTTAAAGTGCTCCATGCTGCCTGTTCGTCAGGCAGCCGGGCGGGGGGGGGATTTGTGGCAGAGCCGCACTTAAGGGGCCCAAGAGCCACATGTGGCTCGCGAGCTGCAGTTTGCCAACCACTGGTCTATGTTCAGCCACTGCTGATTTCTCAGGTTGGCCAAGTCTGCAGTATGTTTCATGTTCTTTTATTCTTGTTTGTATGCTGCGTTGTGTGGTCCCGATGTAAACTTTTCCACAACTGCAAGGTATACGATATACTCCTGCAGAGGTGAGGGGGTCTCTTTTGTCTTTTGCTGATTGTAGCTTCTGTTGTATTTTCTTGGTGGGATGGAGAAACTTTTGAAAAAACATAACCTACAAACAGTGTTTAACCCTGCCACAGCTGCTGGCGAAACATCAGGAAAGAAAATACCAAGACCACGGTCACACAGCCCAGATAACCTCAAAGAACCAATGAACTCTGACCGTGAAAGCCTTCAACAATATTAAGCATAGCAAAGTTCGCAATGGAGAATCTGACTGTGGCCATTTCGCTATTTCTTCTCTATGGAGGAGGATGGGGCGACCCCTTCCCGACCCCATAAAACTGAACCCCCAAACCCAATCTTTACCAAACTTGGGGGTTAAGGCAAGGAGAGTCCCTTGCAGCTATGGTGCAAATTTGGGGGCTGTACCTCAAAAAATGTCCCTTAGGAGCTTCACAAAAATCCCTATAGGAGCGAATGCCCGAATTTTTTTTCAGGAAACCCGGAAATAAGCCAAATTCCCATATTTACCGGTATGGGAATTTGGCTTATTTCGGGTTTACAGAAAAAAAATGGCCTCAATAAACCCAAACCCAAAATTTACTGAATTATTATTATTATTTTTGCACAGCCCTAATGGCTACTAGCCATGGTGATTTAATGGGAAACTCCATAGAGGCAGAAAACCTCTGAATACCAGTGCTAGAAGGGAACAGGGGAAGCCCTGGCCTCTGTGCCCTGTTTGTTAGCCCCCCAGCAACAGGTTGACCACTGTATGAAACAGGATGCTGGACTAAATGAACTACTGGTGTGATTCAGCAGGGCTTTTTGTATGTTCTTATGCGATGTTGGGGAAGCTGACATCTGGAAGCATCTTAAAATGTAACATGACTGGGGAAGGAGTAAAGGAGCAACTAAGAACTCTTTGTTTTCTGTTTTCGCTATTGGGATGTCACCTGTTGTGAATAATAATGCTATAATTGTGTGATGATTGCAAATACTGGGACTTGGTTCTGCAATAACGAGTGAATGTGATAGGCTTTAAGTAGCTAGAAAAATGCTATAAATACTAGCTTCTGTTATTATCTGGGGTTTGGTGAAGTTAATTTTTCCTCATAGCCTCTCAAATTGCTAGCCCAGTCTTATAGAATTACTATAGCTCTAGTGGCATTCTATACTTAACAAAAGGGTTAATGCTGTTCATTTAATGGGGAAAGCAGGGTGAAGAGTTGCATTAGCAGACGTGCTGGTAGAGGGATTAGGATGCCATTAGCCTAATCTTCATCAGTACATCCCAGATATCCTTATGCATCACTGTTCTGAGATACTGCAGTTGAAAAAGGCTGCATCAATATCATTCTAATGATGCTTTAAATTTCACAAGTAACACAGTCAAAAATTGAATGTAGCCTGTTTGCAATGTCCATTTCTCTTGAGTCAAACATCCCATACGATTTGTTCAGATCTGCAAACAAATATTTTTTGAAGTGGTTTTGCATCTCTGCAGTTAGCAACATTTAGCATAGTGACTAGCTGGGTAAACCACTTTGGGGCGCATGTTCAGCATGTACTGGCCTACTTGGAATATGTATGTTCCAAGGTCCATTAGTGTATATCAAGAATGTGTGCTGCATTTGCACTAGTTAAAACCATTCATCAGTTGGCACATGCTCAAGGCATACTGGATCAAACTATTGTTCTCAGGAGCCCATGCAACAATATGAAAAGTATTTGTGATCCCATTTAGAATGGTTGATGAACACAAACATGCTCAGCTTTAGCATATGTTTTGTAGTTTTTATCATAGTATGGAACGAGACTTTGTAATATAATAGAAAAAATTATTTGAGGCTTTGGGAACGAAACATTGGAAACGAAGCATTCAAAGATGTGGCATGTTAACCAGGCATGGTAGGAATCAGTTTATTCTCTTTATATGTTTTTATGCTGCCTTCCCACCTAGTTTATGGTCCCCAAGGTGGCAAAAAACCAAAAACATCAAATAAAGCTTTTAAAATATGAAGTATAAAAACAAGAATTAGGCAGACCACATACAGAGTTAAAACATATACACAAGAAACAAACCTGCCTATTTCATTATTATTACAAATCCTTCATGGACTTACCCATTTCTAAAAGTTTTATCAGATGTTATGTATGAAGATTATGACTTTCATCCTGCATGTGATATTACTTAACCAAAGCTATTTTTTGAAAAGTCTTGCACCCTGAACTTTTTGTGTAGAACCTTGGTGGACACCCTGTACAAGGATTATGTTTTTTCCCCATCAGCTAGCTCTTTGCTGTCCTATGATCTTCGGTATGGTGCGTAACCTGTGCCACCATAGCCCATTTTGACACTCCTCTTTCACCTCTTTCTGTTCTGAGTGCTTTGTGCAAGATTATGCTGCAGAAAAAGGGACAGTGGCCATTGCTGGCACAGTACCATCAACTTGCTGCATTGTTTAGATCACTGGTTCCCAACCGGTGGTCTGCGGACCACCAGGGGTCCGCGAGAACTAAACCAGGGGTCCGCGAAACAAAGTTATAAAGTAAACCCATAATAAAATAATATTTACGCGGGTGCTCGCGGAGCGAGCGTGTGAAGGAGAGAAGGAAGGAAGGGAGCAGAGGGGATCCGGGCGCTGCCGGTGCGTGTTGCTTGAGCGCCAAAAGACAGTGGCAGAGTCCGACGCCCGGTTGGTGGGTTGGCGGCGAGCAGCATGCGGGTGGTGGCGGCGACCCAGGCGTGCATGGTGAGTGGCTTCTGGGCGTCCGGGGGCTCTGGCGAGCGACCCGCCGCCTGTTGAGCAGGGCAGGGGGCGAAGGGGGAGGGCGGCTGCCCCATCAGAGCAAAAATGCACCCCCAGGTCCTACCCCAGCTCCCGGGCTCCTTTCAGCGGGAGGCACTGTGAGTGCGGTGCCGCTTTCCGCGGCACCTGTGCGCATCGGTCTCCCGGAGCAGGGGTGCCGCCTCTCCCCTTCTCCTCCTCCTCCTGGAAGCCTTTCTCTGCTCCTCTGTTTCGAACTGTTGCATGGTAAGGCATGCATATCTCCCCACCCTCCCCCCCATCAGGATTTGTTCTTGGGAATCGTGTTTATGGCAGACAATAAGAAAAGACTCTTTATTTTTTTTAATCGAAGGGTGGCGTTGGTTGCAGCCGCTCATAAAACAAAAAAGTACATTAAAAGGTTGTGGAAACCCTTTTTTCCAGTTGTGTGGTAAAAGGTGTTAATGTTGTAAAAACCTGGTATGCGGTGGATACAAATGAGTGGCATCAAGTGTCCAAAAAATCTTGCAGCTTAAAAAGAAGAAATGCATTTCCATATTAATGAAAGTAGCCCGTGTAGCTCTGTACGTGTAGCTCTGAGCAACAGTATTAGCCCCAGAATTGCCCAGCTTGTAAAAAGGATGCAAGCCCAAAAATCACATTGATTTTCAATTAAAAGTTCTCTATTATAACAAATATATTCAAATAGTATTCTAAGTTTAATGTTTAACTAACAGTTATGATTAAAGTTTATTTTTCAAATTCTCTGAATTTTATTTTGAACCTTGGGGTCCCTGCACCGAACAAAAAAGTCCTAGTGGTCCCTGGTCAAAAAAAGGTTGGGAACCACTGGAGATGAAGCAACAATTCTTGCTCCCACCAATTATTTCCCACTTATTTCATGCACAAAGGCAAATGTACCCACACAGGGTTGCTGAGAGGGAGGGGCTGGGGGGATGACAAAATTCCCGGGGCCCAAATCAGCTGGAGGAGGACCCCCTGAAACCAGCATCATTCTGCTTCTAGAATGCATCTGATTTGGAACAGAAGTTAGTCCTCCCTGCTTAATTAGATGTATTTACATTTTACATACTATTCAGGTTGTGGGTTGTTGTTGTATTGGTTGGGCATCTAATATCCCTTTGTAAATGCTACTTAGCTGCTGTAGACATTAAGCTTCATGTAATATGACAAATGACACAACCTTTTTTAGAAAATATGTCAGCAAAATCAATCCCAGTGATTCTAGTACTTCTCATCCAGCATCACTACATAATCAATTTGCCCCTACTTTTGTGCTAGATAAAGTTACAGGGGTAAACATAAATAGTTTTTTTTTTAATGATTTACTTACTGAAGATTTATTGTGATACCAAGTTTTTGTGAACTACATCCCACTTCATCAGATGTAAGACGTGTGTCCTATATTGGTACACATGGGTATCTATGTAAATATATAAAATTACAAAATTAGACTCATGGGTTAGATTGGAGTCATATGGGGGGCTCCAAGTAGAATCTTTGTCTGGGGGCCTATGGTGGCTGTTAGCACCCCTGTACACATACATCAAAGTTTGTAGAATTTAGTTAGCATCAAGGTTTCCATGCCTCACAGTCTATTCTCCCATCAGAGCTTCTGCTTTCTACCAGGCCAGCTGAGGTCATTTTATCTAATGTGTATTCTGTTTGCTTGGGAGAAATAGAAAATAGTTTTACAATAAATGCACAGTGAATACATCTTCCTTAACTCAAGAGAGGAAGGAATCTTTAGCACATTGACAGCTTTGAGGTGCCCATGCTGAGCACAGACTCCCTCCAGAACTATTGGATGCCTACTGAGGGATGGCTCTCCGTTCCCCAGTTGGCCTTCCTTTTTTAGCCTCAGGCTATGCATCTGGTGAGGGGGAGCCACAGTGATAATGAGAAACCGGGCGTTTTTCAGCGCTGGGATGTTTCTTGACATTTCTTGGCTCCAAGCACTGCTGAACCCTTGAGTAGTTTTTGTGCAGGTATTTTCAACAATGTTGCATTCCTCCGGCCCCTGTGTATGTTTGTTTGGATGACTTGATGGTAAAAATGTCCGTGCCAAGCTGAGCGAGAGCTTCCTGCAACAGTGGCAGCCCGTGATAAATGGACTATGCATGCAAGTGAATAAATTACAGAGCAATAATAGTCATTCTGCTGCTCTGATCACTCGATTAGCTCAACATTCCTCCCCCTTCGCCCCTCCTCTTAAAAAATAAAGTTGTTCCATGTAATAACAATTATGGGCTTTTCCATTATTAATATTCATGGGGGAACATTTCTTAATTATTTTTAAATTAATTACATATACAGGGTCTTGTGGGGAGGGTGAAAAATGTGGGAGAATGATTATATCCCAGATGATTAGTTCCAGCCCTGGTGAATTAATCCTCTCCTTAAAATCCCCAGCAGTGTGCTGGCAATAAAGCCAGATACAGCAGCCCCATTGTCAGTGATATATGCAGATGGGGATAGAGAGAAAGAGAGGCAGCATCATGTTTAGAATTGCTGGATTTCAGTCAAACTTTGCTGTCTAAATAGGTTTGCACAGTGGTTGTGCCAATGGTTTGATGTGGAGTGGCTTCCCTTAACTGGTCTGTCAAAGCCACTGCGAAACTCCCAGCAGGCAGGGCAAGTCAATTATGAGGCAAGGTGAAGCAGGATCTTTGTTTTTAATTGATAAGATCAGGAGGAAGGGAGTGAGGGTCCTTCATCTATCCCTATTTGAGACTAAAACAGCAGTCTCTTAGGTGACCAGCCAAGGGAGGCCAAGTTGAACACTGTCTCATTGAGGGTAATGGGCTGTTTACGGTCTGTCAACCAAGCAGTGCTGTTCAGTGGATTGAATGTTCGGTGCCCTGCAGAGCATGCTATGCAGCAACATGATTTTTATTGTTGCTACCCTTAATTTCCTTTTCCTTCCTTCTCTTTTTCTGTAGCAGCATATTTCGTTTATTCTGTTGCAGCATAGCCAGCGCTTTATGGAACAGTCTGTATGTATCTATGGAATCGTACAGTTTCTTGACCAGTCATGGCTGGATTCTTTGGGCGCAACAGGTTCTGATACACGTGAATGGAAACACCTCATGGTAACTATGGTGGAAATCTTTAGTTAGCACACGTACTAAAGAGTAAATATAATGGATTCAGACAGTTTTTCTTTTGGTGAAACATGATTAGAGTTGCACTGCATATTGTCTTGAGAGAAATGTAATTTTTTTTGCATTCTAAATCATTTTGCTTTTCAAGTAAGATGAGGCATGTCTTTAAAGCAATGGTGTATTTTAATAACCCTGTAAAATCCTTTCACTGTATTAATGGCCACCCAAATTTGTTAATTTTGAAAAATAATAACCCATTAAACTTCAAGGACACAAATTTTAACATCTCAGACAAAAGTGTACGTGTGCAATCAATGTAGAAATAATATCAAAAATAATCAAGTAATAGCAGGCCTTTAATTGTCCCGATAAAGCAATAGAGTCCACCCTCCAAAACACTCATTTTCTCCAAGGGAACTGCTCTCTGTCATTTAGAGATCAGTTTTAATTGCAGATCTCCAGACACCACCTAGCAGTTGGCAACCATAGTTGCAAACCTGGGAAAATTTCAATGAGACATACAAGACAAATGGCTGAGCATAAACTACTTACGGTATCCTGTTGTATGTTCATGTCAAAAAGTGCTTCCCAATTGGAGCTATTTTCTACACTTGCTACAAATATATTGTTTTGATGTTGCCGATTTCTGGTATCCTTTTCTGTCTTCTTTGGCTAATATATGTTTTATTTTGCTGGCCATGACCATCATAAATTATTGGTTGTCTTCTTGGCCCTCACTGCTCTTGGCTTCATTTACTCACTTCTGTTTAATCCAATTGGTTGTAGTGACCTTTGTCAATTTTGTTGATGGTGTCAGTTGTGGCACACTGATTCTATAGATGGTCTTAAATGAAGCTGCATGGGATAATGAAGCCAATCACATTAAAAAGTGATGTGAGCAACTGAGGTTCAAGAACAGTGAGGTTAAAGAAGAAGGTAAATGACATACAGAAACAGCAGCAGCAAACATGACAAAAGGCTGTTAAACAGCATTGGAATAACATGCACATTTGGTGTGTAGGATATTTTCCCTGATAACCTTTTGGGCTTCATTTAATAAAGAACATGCAGAGAGAATGTTTGATGCACTCTGATTACAAGATGAAGAGATAAATATAGTAGAAATCAGTAACTTAGTAACTTCAGAATGATTCTCTCCATCACATACTCAACAACTGGAG
Source organism: Euleptes europaea (assembly GCF_029931775.1). NCBI lineage: Eukaryota > Metazoa > Chordata > Lepidosauria > Squamata > Sphaerodactylidae > Euleptes > Euleptes europaea. Next base: position 45,837,635 of record NC_079316.1, read on the forward strand.
CCCGGAAGGCGAGGCTTCTACACGCTTGGTTTCTCAAAGGGCGAAATAGCCTATATGGACAACTGTTCTCTGTGTAAACAGCCAACAAAGGGTGCAACCGTAGTTTCAAGAAGGGGCTGCTTTCCATGACATTTACCTCATGTTGAGGCTGAGGAAGACTTCCTATGGAAGTGAAACTACATGACCCAGCTCCCCTATTAATAATATTTACTTTCTTACATTACTCTCCTGGTTGACTCTTACTGTTTACTGCAGGCTTGCATTACAATGCCATGTTATTGTGTATCCCCCCCTTAGGGTAGTCATGAACACCAAGGTTGGTATCACTGTACACATTTGCAATATTCCATTATTTTACGCTTACCAGGAGAGTTAATTAAAATGCATTTGCGCTTGGTAAGCGAATAGATATATACAGAGAAAGCAATGTTTGGTTTTTTCATTCTGTGCAATTTCTGTGGCAACTTTACAAGGAAAAAGATGCTCCCTTCTACTTGCCGGTGCTGCTAACAGTTAGGAGTCTGACAGTTGTGCAGTGTCTGTTTTGCACTGATCAGCGCAGTTATGGCTTAGGGTCACCAAATAGCCCTTATCTTTTTTTTAATTAAAAAAATCCTTATTTCAAAGGGTGGTCTCCTTTATTATTCCAGAGTATCTCAGCATCACATATCACAAGGTACGACTCTTATTGCCACACTACCAGAGAAAAATACATGTCTGTGACTTCTGACACCACAGCTTTCATGGGTGGTTCCACATGGCAAAACTGTCTCAAGGAAACTTGCTGTCACGGGTAGTAGGTCTATCTGGCCTTCGTGTTTGAGATTTTGATCTGGAAAATGTTCCATTTGTCTGTTGAACAGGATGATGGACTCAGGAACAGCTACACAAAACTCCCCCCCCCCATGTATGTAATTGTCCCATTCATCCCTGGGACTGTGCTCACATGACCCATCATAGTTGGGAAGGGCTGTGGCTCAGTGGTAGAGCATCTGCTTGGCATGCAGACAGTCCCAGGATCACTCACCTGCATCTCCAGTTAAAGGAACTAGGCAAGTAGGTGATGTGAAAGATCTCTGTCTGAGACCCTGGAGAGCTGCTGCTAGTCTAAGTAGACAATATTGACTTTGATGGACCAAGGGTCTGATTCAGTATAAGGCAGCTTCATGTGTTCATGTGTTCATAGTGTGTGAACTGAGCTCTTACAGATGTAGTCAACATCAATTCCTGTGATCAGGGCCTCTGAGCATCATTTATACTGATGCACTCTTGAGGGGCAGACTTCTGACGATACCGATTCTTTTTGATAATCTGCTGCTGAAGTAGGCCTCTGTATTCCTCTGGCTTGTCTATTTTCAATGCTACATTTTAGTTACACCTGTATTCTGCCTACTCTTTTCTGCATCTCCTGCCTTGTGATAGGTGATGATGTATGTTAGCTGCAGGGGAACTGCACGGCCAGCTCTGCATATGCACACACTGGTTGTTAGCAATTCAGTCGATGATGTGCAAAGCACAAAGAAAATCTAAGCTCCATGCCCTAGAGCTCAGCAGGGTCTGCAGTGCTGACAGGAGGAAAGGGGAGCCAAACCACGTATTTTTCACTACTCAGCAGATCTGGCCAAATCCAAGAGGGAGTCAAGGTGAAGAGTATGACTCTACCAGCTGTGCAGGCCACCTTTTCCCAGACAAAAGCCATAGTATGCTCCTGTGGTTTCCATTCGGATGTTTTAAAACGGTATGACTAGCCTCCCCCTTCATAAATGATAGTCTATAAACAGCATAATTCCTACCAACACACACACACACACACACACACACACAATATATCAAGTCTTTACTGGGTAAAACATAAAGAAGAACTTGCCTGCAGGCTTAGAATCCAACTTAAAGCCTAAGACAAAAGAGAAGGGGATGTGGAGGGAAGAGGAAAGCTTTGCATTTCCTGAGCAAAGCTAAAAGAAGGAAAGATCAGTCATAGCAAAGGGACAATGAAATAGAAAAATAATGTATTAAGCTGACGTGCATTTAAATGCATTAGCATATGAATTGAATCCACAGGCACTGCAATGAATTAGCAAAAAGAAGATGCAGTTGTGGTGCAGGTGAAACAGGTTAGTTCAATGTCTGCTAACATACAGAAATAGCAAACACTTCTTCATCTTCAGTGTACCAACCAGTGGAAGAACTCAGAGATCACGAATCCCTACTTCTTGCACCTGGCTAGAGATGATTATATACATTCTGCAATGTACGTCTTTCTCAGCTTTGTAGATATGGGATTTTTTTCTCATCATGTAATCTGCTTTGAACTTCAGCTGTTCCAAGCATGAAACTCATGTGATTGTCACTGATATTTTAAAAATAATTCCAAAAGAATTGGAATTGGAAGTGGCAGGGGACCCACACAGCAGGCTTCCATCCAAGTGGGTCCCACATACTGCCATCTCAGGCTACTCCCAGCAGGTGGGCTGGGAGTAAGATGCATCGGTTTGCAGGCGAGTTGGGCCGATTCCTTGGATCCAGCCCCTATGCAACACCAATGCCTGATGCTGTAACCAATAAAGTTGTGGCCATGTCCATTCCAGCTACTGTCTCCGCATGTTTAATTGTATGCTAAGGTCATCATAGGAGCCCTGTGGCGCAGAGTGGTAAACTGCAGTACTGCAGTCCAAGCTCTGCTCATGACCTGAGTTCGATACCGACGGAAGTTGGTTTCAGGTAGCCGGCTCGAGGTTGACTCAGCCTTCCATCCTTCCAAGGTCAGTAAAATGAGGACCCAGCTTGCTGGGGGTAAAGGGAAGACAACTGGGGAAGGCACTGGCAAACCACCCCATAAACATAGTCTGCCTAGTAAACGTCATGATGTGACATCACCCCATGGGTCAGGAATGACTCAGTGCTTGCACAGGGGACCTTTACCTTTACCTTAAGGTCATCATATTATAAGGATCATGGGGTGGTTATTGCATGCCAAGAATGGCCAGGGTTGGGGGGCTGCAGTAAGTAGCCGGCTCCAAGACACTCCCCAATTTAGCGCTATGTCAGAAATCTGGAAAGGATTAAACCAGTGATGTTGAAATGGATGCGAGATTTGGGGCATAATATAGATCTGGAAATATGGGAAAAGTTATGGAAAAAAGAGTGTAAGTTTACCATCTCAAATGAAATAAGAGAAAATTTATATAAAATGTTTTATAGATGGTATATAACTCCAGTATTATTAAGCAAAATGAAAAAAGATGGTAAGGCCTCTTGTTGGAAGTGTGGTACGGATATAGGTACATTTATGCATGTTTGGTGGTTTTGTAAAAAAATTAGGAGGTTTTGGAGATTAGTTTTGAATGAAACAAATAATTTGATTAAGTCCAAAATTAAGAGAGATCCCGCTTTTTGTTTATTGGGTATTTCAAAACAAGATTTAGATCTAGGTGACAGAGTCATATGTCAATATAGTTTTGCTGCGGCAAGAATCACAATTGCTAAAAAATGGAAGCAAATAAATAAACCTTCAATTAAAGAGTGGAGAGAAAAACTATGGTTGTATATGCGGATGGCCAAACTTACAGCTTTTCTACATGATAAAGATATGGAGGATTTTAAATCTATATGGTCAAAGGCCGCCGCATATTGGGATAAATCGGCAAAAACGGATTTTGAAACTGTACTTAACGAATTGTAGTATTATGTGATTCTTAATTAACTATAAGATGAGAATTTTTTTTTTTTATGTAGTGTCATAACACCCCAACGGAAGTCCAATGGTGATGGGCACTGAGGTGGGGGCTGGGACTCATATATATGGATATATATTTTAAGAGAATGTATCTTTTAATTATTAGATAATTAGTGCTCTTTGTATTTCTGTTTGGTTGTTTTGTTTGTATTTTATGTTTTTTCTTTCTTTTTTGTATGTTTTATTAAAAATTTAATTAAAAAATTATATATAAAAAAAAGAAATCTGCTTTGAACTTCAGCTGTTCAAAGCATGAAACCCATGTGATTGTCACTGATATTTTAAAAATAATTCCAAAAGAATCCAATAGATACTGTTGCAAATTGCCTTCTACATTTCCAGCTCCATGGGATTTTTTTTTTTTTAAGCCAGCCCTTTGTTCCTGGAGTTATGGAGGTTTCCATGAATCTGCTTTTCCAACTGAAAATCAACATTTGCTTACAGTCATGTGCCGGTATGAATTCTCAAATTAGGAACATAAGCACTGAACAAAGGAGCATAATCTTACAATACAGTATTAATATTTTTTTTTAAGGTAGGGAGAAGTACAGGATTTGATTTTGATGCCTTGTTTTTGTCATAACAGTGGTCTGAGTTTTATTAATAATTTGCTAAGATTGATATAAATATAAAGAGAGGCGTTGCTGCTGGAGCCGTTGATTGTAATTTGGGCAGAGAGACTGACAGGCTGCCCAGATAATTATACTTCTCAAGTAGAACATTACTAATCCCCAAACCTGATATTTATTAAAGAGACACCTGGTGGTCTCACCCCGCGTCTCAGTAAAGGTTTAGTAAAAAGAGTGCTGTGATGGGGATCCCATGGTTCCAAAATGTATTTTCTCAGCACATTAACTCCTGTGCTGTGAGACATTATTTAAACTGTAAGCTGTAGTTGCAAGGAGAGCAACGAAGTGTATTTTGGGATATAGCTTACTTGATTTCTTTTTTACTTGTGGTTTTCTTTTCAAAATCTTTTACAAGTTTACAAGTTTCATGTGATAGGAATATCTGCATGAGCTTGTTATTTGAAACATCAGCACAAGCAACAGCTTTTAGTACATACATGCAGGGCCGGTGCTGGTCATTTTTGCACCCTAGGCAAGGCTAACTACTGGTGCCCCCCAATTGCTAACCAATTTTGAAAAAAAAACATGTCTTGTAGAAAAAAATAAAATCACAAAACATTTTATAAGACGTTATAATTAATTCTGTTCCATAGCACTGTTGTGGTGCTTATCTTAAAATAAAAAATATTGTCAGTTGCATTTTTTCAAGAAACTATCCTGTTTAAAACAGTGCTCCTCAGGCCAGTTCTGCACCCCGCTGAGGTATGCTCCCTAGGCGACCACCTAGTTCGCCTAATGGTAGCACCGCCCCTGAATACATGATCCAGTTTTCAGTTGCTTGCGTGCTTCTGACTGAGTTGATTTAGTTCCAGAATTTTTTTAAATAAAAAAGCGAATTTGAGCATGGCCTTGGCTGGGTGCTAGTTCTTGCTCTCTTCTACTGGGAGATACAGCCTGTGCATAATAACTTCAGCCTTTTGTATATTGCAAAGATCTTCGGTTGTTTACTGATGCTGATCCATTGAGCCTGCTGCTTCATGCAACAACATGGTGTGGCTGGCTGCAGCCTAAGGTCACAACACTCAGGAAGTGAATTTCACGGCATGGCTTGGGAAATTCCTGGAGATTTGGGGAAGGCAAGAGTTTGGAGGGGGGTGAGCTCAGTAGGTGCGACATATTTTTGCCTCAGAAGGTGCCATTTCTTTAGGAAGCTGACTTCTGTAGTCTGGCAATCTGCTGTAATTCTCAGAGAACACATGAACACATGAAGCTGCCTTATACTGAATCAGACCTCGGTCCATCAAAGTCAGTATTGTCTACTCAGACCGGCAGCGGCTCTCCAGGGTCTCAGGTAGAGGTCTTTCACATCACCTACTTGCCCAGTCCCTTTAACTGGAGATATAGGGGACTGAACCTGGGATCTTCTGCATGCCAAGCAGATGCTCTACCACTGAGCCCCTCCCTCCAGAGAATGGGCACTGTTAATTCAAACCATACAAACATTCCTCTCTCAAATAGCCTTACATCCACATCCATGTACAAGGGAAAGAAAACATGAATTATGTTTTAAAAATGGAATCAGGCTATATCCATGGCCAGGAAAGCCTTTTTTGAAATACATCCCACATATAGAAAATTGATGTGCATGCCAGGAAAATAAAGTCAGAAGCTGTTTGGGTGCGTGCCCCCTCCACTGCTAGATTTGGCAACCCTACTTGGAGCATGCCTAGAATGTTGCCTATCGGAAACGTTTGATGTGCAAATTGTGAAGAGAATGTTCAGGAGCCATTCCCCCCTCCCAGGTTATCCTACCCTGGTAGCTTTCCTTTAGTATTTGCCTGCCATCATTTTTTTATTTATTTAGCACCTTCAAAGTACAAGGCACTTCATAGAGTACAAGTCAATTCCACACCCCAGGGAGTTTAAAATCAAAACTTTTGCCACAAGAGAGACAAAATGGGAAGAGAGGAAGATAAACAAGGTAGAATTATGTGCTCATTCCAGTTACATATACTTAGGCTTACTTTCAGTAGGGGAGAAACAAAGCTGTGTTTTTCCATAGCTTGAAGTAGCAACCATCAGACAAAGAAACAGCCTAGCAGCTTCCATCAGTATGTCCCATCAACCCCTGCTCCACCTGCAGAGGTCCTTAATGCATGGAGTGAAATTGCCTACTGTACAGCTAACCATTTCTTTCCTTTGATATTTTCCTGCTTCTCAGGTTTGCCTCTACCACAGAAAAGAAAGGATTGGTCTACTTTGACAGATTGATATGGATAGAGTCAGCCTAGTGAAACTACAGCCAGGCACACACCCAGTTAGCGATTAATAGTCACAGAAATTCCATACAGAGATGCGGAGGGTTGGCCAGCTCCAGCACTGAGGTGAAGACATAGGAATGGACTGACTGATGGCGCTAGGAGATGTAGATTGATTGGGGAGCAGTGTAATAGACCAGTGAGCAAAGACAGATTTATGGATAGCTTTTAAGTGGATAGATGAATCACTGCCGTCTGACAGAGATAGAGCCCCTGAGTTTTTCAACCAGTGTCTGCTAAAGCCACCACACTAGACAAAGGACAAGCCAACCTCATGTAGATGCTCTTCAGTTAGGCTTGGAGTATTTTTAAAAAAAACCTCAAACTCTGCCTGCTGTCAAACACTCAGTGCCATGGGACCTCGTTCCTGGTGCCCCTTTCACCAGAGAGCTTCATCACCCCAATATAAGCAATTTGAAGTAGTCTATTTGGCAAGAATGGCCATGAAGCAAGCTAGTGGCAAAACAGAAAGTGGAGTAGATGGTTTTGTCCAGCCAGGCTGCGGTGTAGGTAGATTTATGTACTGTTTAATTATTATTGTCACACGTGTGTGAAATACCTGAAGGACCTAGGCCAGGACGCTCAAGCTTTCCCCCACAGACCCTCCTCCCCCAACACCATGTTCAGAAGCTGCCACCCCTCCCTTCTTGCCCCCTGCTGGAGGGGTGAAGCATCGCCCACTCGCCTCATTCTCTGTGGCAGGGTTATGCTTAGGGTAGACCTTATACCAAGATCAGGCAAGATGAGGAGAGGGCTGCAGGGTGGGGGCAAGGAGCAACAGGGCCGGGTTCTCCTGCCCCCATGATAGAGGGTAGGAAGGTGGGGAGCAGGCTCCCTGCCAGCTGCCCACTGGGACCAATGGCACCTCTTGGAGCAGGCCCAAATGTTGCAGCCAGGCGGGGAGGGGGGAGGCTGCTTTTGCCCATTCCTCTCTGGTGCCCTAGGCAATTGCTGCCTAGAAGACTGTCCATCCCTAGCTGCCATGTGAGTGACTGGGGAAATCTGAACTGTCTCACTCACGTAGTAGCCATCCAGGTTTTGCTGCAATCTTTCCCAGCACTTGGCAGTAAAGCAGGCTTGGTAAAGTCTGAAGAAAAGCTGGGGGAATCCTTGGAAGTGCGTGAACGCACTGTGATGCTGTAGGAAAGCAAGGGGAAAAAACACTTCCGCACAGTATTAAACTTGGGACAGGTAACATGCAGAAATGGCCTAAGATAGTGTTATGATCTGGTGCACATAAGAAAGGAGGTTGCTGAGAGTGACTCAGGATCTGTCTAGTCCAGCATCCTGTTTCCTACAGTTGCAAACAGGATCCTTCCTGGAAGCTCACAAGCAAGTATCAAGGCAAGTCTTCCTTCACTGCTGCCCCCATCAACTGATGTTTAGAGCCACACTGTCTCTGATGTGGGACTTCTTTGGCTGATCAGCCAGCCAAACCTAACACACCACTCTGAAGTCCTTGGGGGAAGGGTGGGTAAAAAATGTTGTTAGATACTATAGATAGACTATGGAGGTGTCATTTAGCCATCACACAGGCTTCCCTCACCGTACACCAATTAACCTTCCCTCTTGCACCCACCACACCAGGCAGCTGATCACGAACCAGGTCTGTGGACGATCACTTCTAATCCCCTGAATGATGATTCTTGGCCATCAGGTTTCTCCTCTCAAGTTTAGCAGAGGAAATGCAAAGCTTCCTCCCAGTTATGACAAGAAGAAATGTGCTCACCTTCTCCTTCCCTCCCTCCTCCCAGGCAGAAGCTTTAATGTTGCAGTCTTATCTTGTGTGTTTGTTTGTTTTTTACATGGCAGCTGCAAAGGAAGGAGTTGGCAAAGTGTTGTCAACAGAAGGGGAATGGCTGGCCCTTTAATAAGGATTTGCCACTGGATGATGCATATATAGTTAAGGACATCCGTGGTTAAACATGGTATACATCAAGTCCGCGTATGCTGGTGCAGGACAAGTGCAGCTGTAAACAAGAGCTATGGGCAATACGAGTGAAAGAGGATGCTAATATAATGAAGCAAATTAGGACATCTTGGCTTTAATGTTGTTGTTGGAGTGCTGATGGTACGTTTGGGAAGAGAGTAGTTCATACATTTGTTCATACAATTTTAAAGTTGCTGAACTAGGGTTGCCAGGTCTCTCTTCGCCACCAGCGAGAGGTTTTTGGGGCAGAGCCTGTGGAGGGAGGGGTTTGGGGAGGGGAGGGACTTCAATACCATAGAGTCCAATCGCCAAAGTGGCCATTTTCTCCAGGTGGACTGATCTCTTATCTGCTGGAGATTAGTTGTAATAGCAGGAGATCTCCAGATACTACCTGGAGGTTGGCAACCCTATGCTGAACAGTAAGTAATATCATAGGCAATGATCAGACAACTTATCACTGCCAGATAGCCAGCTCATAGCCTTTTAATATATTCATCCATATATTGGATTAATCAATATTACCAGTGTTATCAATGCTGGTGGTTGTGTTTGGACAGCACTGGTTTACATTATTAGTACAACACATGCTTTGCATTAATGAGGTTTCAAGTTCAATCCCTGGCACTCCCAGTTAAAAGGATTTCAAGTAGGAAGACTGGGAAAGACCTCTGTCTCTAACTTTGGAAAGAGGTTGTTAGTTCAGAGTAGTCTTGGGAGATATATAGAGAGTATATTTAGAGTATGGATTCTGGTCAGAATTAGCAAGGCCAGCATGAAGAACTGGTTCAGATCAAGTGTGGTTTGTTGTTCATTTCAGTTGAGGTCTGCAACAAAAACAGATATGGCTCTGGAAGTGGGTGGATCTTCCAGCATTTTACAAGGCCAATGTGTGCCACACAGGGCCCTGATTTGGACTGGAGCTGTAGCACAGTGGGAGAACCAACACCACTTCTCACTTTTCCTACACTTATGTTAACCAGGAAAAGGAAGAAGGCAAGCAAGGAGACGGTGTATTTCTTTAAACGTTTCTCCTCCTGTTTTGAAGCCTGATGAGGATAAAGATCCCATACTACTGCTGTTTAACTTTTTTTAAAACCCTGGGAATATCTGGTCATGGACCCCCCATTATCTCGTTTGTTTTGTCTCTAAACTGGTATGCATATTGACATGGACTAGAATTAAGTAGTGCTTGGGACTGTGTGTCAGTCAGCACAGAACATGATGCCCTGGCAGGTCTGCCTTTCTGGTATTTGACACATGCAGCACATATGAGAATATTGGAGAAAGGTGTCTGTGGAGTTGTTCTTAGACTGGAAAACACTGGGCATGGTTGAATTATTGTGAGCCAAAGATCCAGGAGGTTTACCAAGGTTTGGGCAGGGGGCTTATGTTCATGGCAGTGGGGAGTGGCGTCCTGTCCATCGTTTCCTTAACAACCTCACTCATAATCCCATTGATTCACAAGCGTTCCTTGCCTTAAGGGTTTACTGCAGGAGGCATTAAATATCTGGCTCTCTGTACAAGGTGTGAGTGAGCTTTTCCATTTCAGGCTACCTAGGGAAATACCAGATGCTAGTAAATTTCCAGGGCCATGAAATAATAATAATGGTGAGCAAATGTTTCTTCCTCTAATCCGAAGGGGGGAAAGCTTTGCTTGCCTTCACCATGACTAACGAATACACAGGAGAACAGGCATCGAGCCTCCACTTGAAGTTCTATAGGCTTCTCTGCTATTATATTTTTGTTCTGTTCAGCTCCATGTGATCTTGGTGGCAGGGAGACTTGGGGAGAGGACATGGGTGAGTGGAAATAAGAAGGGCAGTTCAGACTTCTCTAAAGAGAATGGTTGTATGACTGTAAGTAGGCACTCCTTTCAGGCGGAAGCCTTAGACACTAAGGAAGGCCCTCACTTTTGTGGTCAGCTTTAAAAAGCAAGGAAGTAGCCAGACAGGCAGGATGCTTGTGTTCCTCTACCCCTGGGTTCATGACTCTGCTGTAATAGTAGGGAATGGGATATAATTCTGAGGGCCATTTCAGGAGAGCTGAGTCTTTGTATTAAAAGCATGTCTGGTACAGTTATAACTGATTGTTTTTCTTTTTAACCCATCCTCCATTGATCCTGCTTTTCTCTACACACTCTCCTTTTCTCTGCCCCACCTTTGGTCTCCTTGACCCATTTTCTCTGGCAGCACTTTCTCTTATTTGATCTCCATTGTGCATTGCTCTCTCTATCTGCCCCACCCCCCAGAGAGCATGCTTTTTTCGATCTTTCTTCACTACCGCTGGTTTGACCCTGTTAGCTTCCCTGCTCTTTCCGTACCCCACAGGTCTGTCTGCACCTACAGTTACCCTTTTTTCCCTCTCTCTCTCTCTCTCTCTCTGTACACTCCACAATGCTCTCTTCCTTATACCCCCACACTAGGGTTGCCAGCCTCCAGGTGGTGGCTGGAGTTCTCCTGCTATTACAGCTGATCTCCAGGCGACAGAGATCAGTTTGAAGTGGGTCGTGCTGTTCAGATGACAGGCTCTTAGAATGTAGCACTTACTGAGAAGTGAAGTTATCTTATTCAGCCGGTCATCGAGTAAGCAGGACTCAACAACTTTGCCTACTTTTAAAAAGCAAGTATTTTTATTGATATACTTCTAGTAAAATATGTGCAAATGCAGATTATCAAGTCTTTAACACTTCTATAAAAACTCTTGTCAAAGTACAATGTATGTATTTACAATGTATGAAGTAAAAGCAAGCAAGTCTTACATACTATTCAGTTTCAAAATCCAACTTCTAAAATATAACAGTCAAATTATTCTGATTCAGTTCAAAGTATCTAACTCATAAAGTCTAGAGTAATGTATTTAAGCCATACATACCAGTCAGCCTTTTCTTGAGAGCCTTTGGAATGTTCTGATTTTTGGGTTACTGTGGCTGTATTTATACTGTTTCAGATTCATTAAAAGTGTTGATTTTACCATCAGGAGGGATATCTTCCTCCTCACTTTCAGATAACATGAGCAGTGCAATAATGTACAGTTGCAGCTGTTCAGGTTATTAGCTTCTCCCCATGACCAAATATGGGCTTCCTTTTCTTTCAGTCTATTTTGCTTAAAGTATAAACAATTATTTCTGAGCTCCATGATCACTCCATACACTGAATTTTCATACCATTCTCATCTTCAGTACAATACGCATTAAATGAGACTATTTAGAAATCTACAATACAATATATAACTAAACAAATCATAAAACACAATTATTGCTCACATTGTAACGTAACCATCTGGTCAGTAGGAAACATAGCCTTCAGCAAGGTTATAGAAAACAAGAAGCTTATTTCACTTATAGCCTTGAGGTCTTTGAGTAGACCTTCTGAAGGTTTGAGGATAGCAAGACTTTTCTGCTCTTGAGATATGAGCAGCTGACAGCTAGCAGCTGAATCAGGAAGGGTAATTTCAGATACACCTTTCTGGCAGATAGTGAAGAATGACTCTGTTTTTCTCCCTTCAAGGACAAGACCAGGGTAAGTTAGTTAGCTCTTGAAAGCATTCAGTCCTTGAGAGAATTCAGTCAGCCTGGTCTAAGGACATTTGCATTTTGCAAGCTGTTGCCAGGCTTTTCATTACACAAACCTCTGCAGTTTGTGGTTCAGTTTGTATGTTGTGTTCAAGCTCTACATAGAATTAATTCTGCACATGTACACAAAATACCATAATTATGTCAGAGACCGTGACAAGTTCACCTCAAGAAAATGGCCACATTGGAAGGTGAACTCTATGGCATTAGTATCTGAAGTATCTCCACTCCCCAAAACCCCACCCTCATCAGGCTCCACCACCAAAATCTACAGATGTTTCCCAATCCAGAGCTGGCAACCCTACACCACAGGTTTGTGTTAGACCTGGTTCTAGATTCAGTATTTTAAAATCTTCAGTTAGATTTTCAGTAGCAGGTCTGGGAAAGATCCTGGAGAGTCCCTGCTGCTCCAAGGAGAGATAATACTGGCCCAGTAGTCTAATTCACTCCAAGACAGCTTATTATGGCCTCATATAAAGGGGAAGAAAAAAATCACACACACAAGGTACTGGGCTCGGTTCCTGGCACCTCCAGTTTAACACTCAACTAAATGGGCACGTTTATTTATTTAAAATATTTATATCCCATTTTTCTTCCAGTCAACAGGACTCAAAGCAGCTTACATCATTAAAATGTTCTGACTCTAAGGCTAGGCTTACCAGGTCCCTCCTCTCCTCTGGCTGGAGGTTTTTGGGGTGGAGGTGAGGTGCGATTGTGTGCACACGCAGCCATGCCAACGTGATCGCAGCACTTCCGGTTTACACCCAGAAGTGCTGCATCGCAATGGGGCCTTTACCACTCAAACTCATCCTTAAACCAGAAAGTTGTATTCTCAATATCTTTTCATTGGAAGATCATTTTAATCAGAAATTCTTTTAACTGTCCCCAGTTGTAGCATATCTATAAAATTACAACTCACCATTAGGGAGATCATTCTTCATTAGGGTTGCTAACCCCTACCAGCTGTTAGAGATCTGTTCACCTGGAGAAAATGGCCGCTTTGGGAATTGGACTCTATGGCATTGAAGTCCCTTCCCTCCCCAAACCCTTCCCTCCTCAGGCTCCACCCCAAAAACCTCCCGCCTGTTGCCAAGAGGGACCTGGCAACCCTATTCTCCATCAAAAGACCCCCTTTGCTGTTTTAAAATTGGTCTTATCCAAGATTGCTACACATCCTTTTTGTTAGCAAGAATCCCCTGTATTGGCACTAACGCTTTTAAAACGATGTCTCTAGCCCTTAAAGATGCAAGGATAATCTTAAAACGTGATTGCCTCATTCCTGAACGGCTCATGACCCAGAAACCAAATAAAAATAACTAACATTTCAAAACTGAGCTGGAAAAGATCAGTCAACCAATACAAGAAGTTATATTCTGAACCATCCCTGGGTAATGACACTGCTGTGGAAGCGTCTTGCAGTAATACCAGAGGCATGACCTACCTTTGGTCATTCACCTGTTTCAAATTCAGTGTGCTCCCCCCCCCCCGGGCCTTAGTGCTATTAATCAAAGGCGCACGATTGATTCATCACTTTCCAAGCCATTTCAACACACTATATGCAGAGGAAACTGTAGTTTTCTCAAAATTGCCTGCAACAGCAGTGGGCTTTCTTTTGCTGTGTGTGTTGGTGGATGAAGCATCAGATTTACGGATTTTAATTATACAGAGCTGATGTGCACTATCTGCTCTCCCACTAGTTAGTTAATCATCTCATCATGCTGAAATCAGGTGGTACAAAATCAGCCCAGTGCCTATGAGGGCAATGGTAACAATGCCTTTGATGCAGCACTGTGCACACTTTCTTGGGAGCAATTCCCATTAAACACATTGGGAATTAATTCTGAAGAACCACTCTTAGCATTGGGTTTCATGAATGTTATGGGTAACTGGGTCGTGGTGCACCATATGCATGAGTTAAAATGAGAATGTGACAATCAGACTTACGTAGTTGAGAGGTGTTAGTCAGTGACTCAATAGGTCTTTTCTGTGCAAAGATGTCTTCCAAGTGATGTCCACATGAGGCTGTAATTTTTCTTCACCCAGTGACTCTTGGAGTACACGGTTCTTTGTCCGTCAGCAGGGGCCCATCTAATTGTTCAGCATGTCCTTTCCAACTCTATCCGGCAACCACAAATGTGTAAACACTCTGTGATATGCCACCCAAAGATGTACCACAGTTTATAAGGAACAGAATCCTGGATGGTGAAGACCTGTCAAAGTAAGACACTGAATACTGTTGTATTCAGTATGAATTCAGATTGGCCTAACCCCTCTCTGGTTGTTAACATCTAGCAGAACTTTGATCATGGCTCCCTTCCCATTTTGATTGTAATCCAGAGGCAGCATCTAACTCTGTTGCAGCCCCTACATGTATCCATATATACTATTTGTTTCACTGTGCAAAGCAATTTCCTTCCTTTATTTACAACTGTCCTATATTTCTAGAACATTTCTTGTGCTGCAGGAGCTCAATTGTAGCTTGTGAAATTTCATGCGACAACAAATGCTTGAATGAGTTACAGGGCTCTTTGTAATTTTTCCTAACACTGCTGTGTTGCCAGTAATAGGGAAAGGGATCAGATGAGCTATATACCTTTCTGCTTAGGGTTGCCAACCTCCAGGTTGTGGCTGGAGATCTCCTGAGGTCACAACTGGTAACAGATGATAAAGATCAGTTCACATGGAGAAAATGCCCACTTAGGAAGGTGGACTCTATGACATTATACCCCATTGAAGTCCCTCCCATCCCCAAACCCTGCCCTCCTCAGGCTCCACCCCCAAAATCTCCAAGTATTTCCCAACCTGGAGCTGACAACTCTTATTTCTGCTGTATGCTGTCTGATGGGCCCTTGCTTTATCTCCCCACATAGAACATTCACCAGATCTGCTAATTCTGTCTGATTATAGGGTCAATGTCTCTTGTGCACTGTCGGATTCCTCTCTTCCATTAGCAGGGTCAAAGTGTAGAGGTGCAGAGTAGAGCCAATGGTTGCATAGCTGTTCAGCTGGTGTACTGGGAGTAATTCGAGGGGGAATCCTGCACATGTGGCAGAAGCTGTATGGTTGAAGGTATGACCTCTGCAGATGTCTGACCTTCCTTTCTTTTGTTCTCATTGCCTCTGCATAAAAAGGTAAAAAATAGAAGCCAGCAGCTGCAAGTTTGTACATGCTATGGCTGATTGGTTTGCCTTAGCACAGGGGTAGGCTTGAGTGCTGAAAAATGGAACGTCTGCCTATGAAGATGTTGGTGTTCTGGCAAACAAAAGGTGGCTGGGGGTGGGGGTAGAGATGAGGGGTTATAAATGGTCCAGCCTGACTGAGAGAAAGCTCAGACCTGGCTGGCTACTGCCTGGGTCCATGATGGGATGATCGGAATAAGCCATGGCCATTGTCTTCACTCTACAGACTGGCACTTGAAGGGCTCATCTTGATTGCTTGTGTACAGAACAACCAGCACTGCATGCAGAGCAACATGATCCAACTTGCGAGAGGTTTCCCACCCATGCCTCAGCACCTTTCGGTTCGGTGTGTGAATGTGCATCTTTATATTCGCATGAGGAACCTCAAGGGAAAGAAAGGCAAAAGGGTAAACATCAGCAGTCCGCTCTAACAGCTCATTCCTGAGCCTGGGGGCTGAATGGGCTTAAGAGGCGCCTTGACCCCTACACTGGCATCTGTGCCACTGGCACCATGCATACTGGCACAGATGCCGTCGTAGTGCCTCTTGCACCGGCCCTTCAGGACTGCTGTGGCTGCGCGGCCCTAGGATGCCAGCACGGCCTCCCGCCAGCATCCTGCCTGCGGAATTCCTCGCACCAGTGTCCCAGGAGGCATTCCCGGGGCGTTCCGGGGGCAGGGCTGCCAAAAGGCAGCTTCCTAACCCCTTCCAGGCTGGGAACGCTCCCCCCCCCCACAACTGTGGTGCTGCACCAGCTTTTCATTGGCTCAGCATCGCAGTTTTCAATGGGGCTATTTTCCCCATTTTCTCATTTTTGTTTTTTAAAGGGGGTTTATTTTGCCTCCCAGCAGCTGGGAAGCCTCTTTGGAGGCACCGTGGCGGCACCTCGGCCACACCATCCCCGGCCACTGCAGGGCTCAGGAATGAGCTGTTAGAGGAAGATTGAAGAGAGTTGCCGTTTGTATCTTTACAATAAAGCTCTTCAGGCCTAAGCCGAGGATGTAATTTTCAGGTTTCTAGTACACAAATGTTCAAGGCCAGCACTGGCTTCATGCCTTGCTAGGCTGTGCACCTTTTTGTGTTGCAGGAAGGAAAGGGTAGCTGTATATCAAGAACAATGAAAGGTAAATGAG
Organism: Euleptes europaea; assembly: GCF_029931775.1. NCBI lineage: Eukaryota > Metazoa > Chordata > Lepidosauria > Squamata > Sphaerodactylidae > Euleptes > Euleptes europaea. The sequence goes on from NC_079316.1 coordinate 45,854,070, forward strand.
AAGCAAGATGAAGAGGGAGGCCTATGTGGGGTTGGAATGGGGGGAATGTGGCTGTTCCCAAGATAATATATTCCACCTGTCCCTGTCTCTCCCGATGTTGCTCTGTGCTCTTCATTTCGCTTCCACAGAGTTCATAAAGGGAGATTAGGTGATCCTCATCCCTCATCAAAAGCTCATTCCTCATCCACCTTCTCTGCTCTGAATGCTGATCACCTATATCATATCGGCCCTTCACAGCGGCAATGAGCTATTGCTACACTCCCTCGGTCAATATTTACCCAGCAGTCATTGTGCACCGAATGAAGATGAAGTCATGGCAGGCAGGTTTCTCTGAGCTATTGTGTTTACTGCAGTAACGGCACCGCCACATCTCTCACCCATTACCTCTTGCCCCATTCTTGCTGCTAATGTATCTTATCTGTTCCCGTTCATTTTATATACAGTTTATTTGTGTGTGTGTGTCCCCCCCACCCCTGCTTTTTAGCATTTTGCTTCCACATTCCCCACATGTAAAGTGTTTTCCTTCTTAGCGTATAACATTGCGGGTCTGTGGAGATAACAGATGTAGAGGGAGAGACGGTATTTGTGTCTCCCCTCCTGACGCTCTTCATAACACCCGAATTCCCCTCTGTGACGTTGCTGCCCACACTCTCCTAACTTTCTGTTCTGCAGTCTTTGCTGACAGTGGGAGACTCGCAGGACATAAAGGGGAAGAGGCTGCTGGCAGAGCTGCACTGGGAAAACCATCTGATTTCGAGGATGCAGTTCTTTGCCTGTTCAGGAGAAGTAATGAGGGGGAAATATTGTAAAGGACTCCTTTTAGAGCGTCTTTCCTGGAGGCTTGGTTTGGTGCGGCTTCTCTAGCCCAAAGAACAAAGGCTGTCCAATCGAAATTATCCCTACACCCTTTCACGTGAAGAGGGAGTGGACCCCGAAGGCACCACCCACTGATAATGTCTGCATTGTAAAGAACAGGAAAAACGGTCTATGGCTTTTGGAAATCTGGGCACATTTCAGATAAATCTTAGACACTGCAGAAAGCCTGCAAAGTAAACAGCAGAGATGTCATAAAGGTGCTCCGGGATCCCATTTGCACATGAGAAAGTAGTTCTTCTGTGGGGCAAGGAGAGGAATGCTCACTTCAGGACTTACCACTGAAAATATAGTGTGATGGCACTGTGCATTTTATGCCCTTTCTATTTCCCATTTGGGAATTGTCTTGCTAAGCATGAAAATATAGGCTTTGTGATGGATGTGTCTCTGGCTGAGCAGAATGTGCATTAACTGGTCGGATCTCGGTTTCATTTTGTGGTCTTTTAAGACACCGTTGATTATATACAGTCGTTATTGTACTCTGCACTTCAAATGCTATGTGCTTCAATGGCAACGTCATCTTGAGCAAACAGGCATGCACTGGTACAACCGATCTAAAATGCGAGGCCTTGCTAGACATCAAAAACCATTGTGCTGGCTTTCCTTGACCCTTCGTGCCCTGATGATTGACTGCTGTTATTACAGGATATCGTCTCTATTGAGATGAAGGAATGCATTTCAACTACTGGCTCATCTGTGCTCAGTACGGCAAGTTTTTGATGACTGCCTCATCCTGCTGCCTGTGTGCACTGCATCAAAGGAGGTGTTCATTCTCAGCTGATTGCAAAGCTTATTGCCAGCGATGAGGTGTGCCTCGGGTGTCTAGAAGCAGAAAATGAGAAGGGTAAAAAAAAAGGCTCCTTGTCTGTGAAGGAGGAGACTTTCACAGCAATTGCGTCAATAAGATTTGTTTCTTACATGTTCATCTATCATCAGGGAAACTGATTCCCCTGATTGCTGTCATGCTACAAGTGCGTGGGGATTTGATAAGCCTATAGGATGTAAGTTAACACTTTTCTTTCTTGGAGGTATTTTTGTGTTCCAATTACTCATCATCTTTCTGCCTTCTTGGAATCTCCATCTTTGTTTTAGATATAAAGCTTGCCCTATCTGCTAGAGCAAACTGGGGTGCCTTTGACATTGTGCATCATAGGTTTTGTAGTCTTAAGACTGCAGTGTGCCTTAAGATCCCAGAACTGTATAGTGTTTATCATGTCAGAGGAGGTCTGGGTAGACCCAGGTTCAAATCTCTATTCAGCCATGAAGTTCCCTGGATGAGCTTGGGCCAGTCCCTCTGAGCTGAGTTTACCTCACAGGTTGTTGTTGAATAAAATGGAAGATGCCAGAGACCACACATGTTGTCCTGAATTCCTTGGATAAAGCAAACGGTCACTTCTGCTTCATAGGAATGTTCCTATTATGGACTTGAAGAGATCAAATTTCTTATTGTTGCACTAACTTATTCATAGCTGCATATATATTGTTATTGAATGATTAATGAATATGTACTTTGCATGATTATTATTGTTGTTTGTTATTCTTTGGGGTCTTTATTAATATATCTGTTTTAGCCATCGTGCTGTTCGTTTAGATTTATGCTCAGCTTTCAGCACAGGTTTATTCTTGTTGTTCTCCTTGGATAAAGGGAAGGATTAAAATTAAAACAGGAGCCCTGTGGCGCAGAGTAGTAAGCTGCAGTACTGCAGTCCAAGCTCTGCTCACAACCTGAGTTCGATCCCAACAGAAGTTGGTTTCAGGTAGCTGGCTCAAGGTTGACTCAGCCTTCCATCCTTCCAAGGTCGGTCAAATGAGTAACCAGCTTGCTGGGGGTAAAGGGAAGATGACTGGGGAAGGCACTGGCAAACCACCCCGTAAACAAAGTCTGTCTTGGAAACGTCGGGATGTAACATCACCCCATGGGTCAGGAATGACCTGGTGCTTGCACAGAGGACCTTTACCTTTTTAACTAGACCTCTTAGGAAAATATATTTTGTAATGAATATAAGGATGTAGTGGTGTGGCAGGGTAAAAACATAATTGGAATACACTGATAGGTTGGAAAGGTGTGCAAATGTATTTATAGTATTTATTGGTTACCTGACAAAAGGAGGATTCACAGGCTGTTTCCCATGCAGGCACTGATGAGACCCAGGCATATTTGGCTTAAGCAAGGTCGCTTTATTGTGTGATTTTTAAAAAAATATATATCACAGTAAGGTAGATGTCACACTAATGCTAATTTGTGCAAGCACATCTGTTATCTTTTAGATGGAACTGTTGAAAGCATAGTGGCTACAAGAATTTCCAGATCAGAATGTGGAAGTAAGGAAGAACAATATTTGACTCATTTTGTGAAATGAGTGACAAATATAGATGAAACCTAACCTTCTGTCAGCTTCAGGCTTCCTCCCAGAATCTGGGCCTAGGGTTGCCAACCTCCAGGTACTAGCTGGAGCTCTCCTGCTATTACAACTGATCCCCAGCTGATAGAGATCAGTTCACCTAGAGAAAATGGCCGCTTTGGCAATTGGACTCTATGGCATTGAAGACCCTTCCCTCCCAAACCCCACCCTCTTCAGGCTCCGCCCCTAAAAACTTCCACCAGTGGTGAAGAGAGACCTGGCAACCCTATCTGGGCCAGATAAATGATTTTAAACACCTTCTGAAAGCTGCTCAGCTTGCTTCTCTATTTTCCTTTGCTGTGTTGCTGACTTGTTTTATTGATGGTAATCACGTAGAACATGAAGAGGAGGCAGCTTCACATTGCATTGCCTTACATGTCATTTTATACTCATGTTGTGATACCTGAGTATAAATTACATCTTGCATCTTGTGTAAGTTCTGATGGATTTACATCTGAGAAAATTAGAGCCTTCCCCCTCTAAGTTTATCTAAGCAATAAATAGAGAAATATGGGGCTTTCACAATAGATACTCTCAAATTTCACTAGCTTTCTAGTGAATTTAAATATCCCCGTTGTGCTTTTTTATTCAAATCAAACCCGTGAGTTTTTATTGACTGTTTCCTTGCTCAACCTTTTCCCCTAAAATGTATGTATTTTTTAGTGTCATTTGTCAGTCAGTCAGCTCTGTACATTATATACACACAAAAACACATAAGGTACATTGTATGTACAAATTGCATAGCAATTGCATAACAGACATGACTAAATGATCAATATCAGCAGTGAAGATATGTGGACTGAATCAACAGTGAGAACATATAGAAACAAAAGGAAATGAAAAAGGGCTTATTTGTCCACCCCTGGCTCCCACGCATGCATCTGAAAGACAAAAGGTGTAATTTATACAATCTTGCCCCCTTTATCACTGGTGCAAACCTTAGGCATTTGCTCCTTGGATGCTGGATGGTCTGAGTCCCCAGTGGCATGTAGGAAATGCCCCAATGCAGGCATTCTCAGTGGTTGTTGAAGAGCCTAAGGGTAATAGCGCAGGACTGCCTGCCTGTGGAAATCAAGCCAGCCTTGCTTGAGACGCACGCACGCACACACACACATAGAAAGAGACCCCCAAAGTGTTAGCTGGCATATGGAATCAACCTTGCAGCCCTGGAATGAGCGGGCCTGTCAAGATGGCCCATCCATCAGGTTTTGAAGGATCCGTGTTCATTGTACCCAGTAGGGGTGTAATCATTCACAGAACAACATGATTGTGATTTTATATAATTAGAAAATAGCCATTACAAAGTGGATAAGGGCAGACTATGCTGCTGAGCTGGGCTGATTAAGTATATATTGAATAATTAGGTTAAGTATCCTGAAATCTTTTCTGAGAACTTCATCACTTGTCTTTTGTTGATTCAGATTAATAAACTTGGTCAGTGTTAGAGCAGTTTAGCACAAGCAGATGGTAATCATTGCTGTTGCTAAGCAGCAGCCATTTATTAAGCTAGGAGACCGACTGTAGAATTACACTGAATTATATAGCATTTAATCAATGAAGCTGGGTGCAATAAAGAGTCCAATGACTCCCTGTTTCTTAAAAGACTGCATATGTATTTTGGTATCTGCTTCCTTATGGAGCATAGCTAAATGTGCAGTAATAAAGAGGCAGCTTCAGACTCCAGCACCATGGTTATTTCTGACTGAACTGGGTTAAAGCTTCTTACTTACTAACCTGTATTAGTGGGTTCAATAAAGCTGCAGTCTATCAAGCACCAACTCTTGAGCTCTTGAACTGAATGGAAATGATCCAGAGTAAGCAACTGGCAGATTGCAGTTTATCAATCAGAGTTTATGGAGATGAGATTTGGCTCTTCATCTACTAGCATTTTTAGTTCTTCTGTATTGGCATTTTCATACAAGAGGTTTGACTAGTCTATTTATTGGTTTTAGTACATCCATACTCCACCTTTGGTGTGTATGTGTGTGTGTGTGTGTGTGTGTGTGTAAAGCGCCGTCAAGTCACAGCTGACTTATGGCGACCCCAGCAAAGGGCTTTCAAGGCAAGTGAGAAGCAGAGGTGGTTTGCCATTGCCTTCCTCTACAGAGTTTTCCAGGGAGCCAGCATGGTATAATGGTTAAGAATGGTGGTTTGGAGCGGTGAACTGTGATCTGGAGAACCGGGTTTGATTCCCCACTCCTCCACATGAGTGGCAGATGCTAATCTGGTGAACCAGGTTGGTTTCCCCACTCCTACACAGGAAGCCAGCTAGGTGACCTTGGGCTAGTCAGCCCCACCTCCCTCACAGGATGTCTGTTGTGGAGAGGGGAAGGGAAGGTGATTGTAAGCCGGTTTGATTCTTCCTTAAGTGGGAGAGAAAGTAGGCATATAAAAACCAACTCTTCTTCTTCCTTGGTGGTCTCCCTTCCAAGTATCGACCCTGCTTAGCTTCCGAGATCTTCTGAGATCAAGCTATACCATGCTTCCTTCCTTCCCACCAATATTGGTACAAAGCATTAAAAGCAAGACAAAAATTACAATAAAATTCAATAAAGATGAGAAAACTGGGTCTGCAGTGAGCCCAGACTTCTCTTCTTTCTTCTGTGGTCCTGCTGGAGGACCTGAGGGCGTGGGGGAGGGGGAGGCAGCCTTCAGATGGTCCAGCAGCTTCCACAGCTGCTCTCTTTTCACGAAATTAGATTATTGCAACGTCTCTTGTGCAATTTTGGCCCCATGTAAGACTGAGCAGAATTTTAGTTGAGTTTCAGTTGTTGAATCAAAATGTGAATTTCAATATGCATCCACATTTGGGACTATAATTTTTGAACACATGATAGTGTAAAGCTATTGGCTGATATTGTCCATTCTGTCTGGAAGCAGCAGGGACTCAGAGAATTTTTTTTGGTCAAACTGTTATGCAAGTTTCACTATGTTTCATCTGACTCCTGCATTCAAATCACTACTTATAGGGAGCTGTGTTGCAAATCATAAAATGATGGGTGTTTGTTGAAAGTTCCAGAGATCTATAAAGTTCCCAGGCTTGTCCATAAGGGCTAAGGGTGTACTGATACTTCCTGAGGAATTTTGCTCCTTCTTCATGTTCAGCTGTAATCAGGAATGATTCAATTCCCACAAGTAAGGCATTAGAAAAAATCAGTTACCTTGTTCCCAGTGTCCTTTTCCTCTCAGGCTCTTCACATGATCACACTGATGATTGATTCGCAAATCGAAATGAGCAGCATTTGAGTAATTTAGCATCTGTACTGTGGCAGCAGTTTGCATGCAGAGTGGATGAATAGCCACTGTTGGCATGTGCTTACAGTCTTGCTGCATGCGCAGAACTTACTGTAATGAACTACAGTTCTCAGGCAGCAGTGTGAGAATGTGCAAATACTTTTTGCGTGTGCACCATCAGCAGTATTCATCAATCAGTAATATTCTACTGGGGTGGCTGGTGGCGGATACTTACCAGCAGCAAACTGAGGCCTAAGCTTCTGCACTGGTAATGCAGCGACATCACTTCTGGCATGCCTTGGAAATGACATCACCACATCACTGGCAACAGAGGCCCAGGCCTCAGTTTGCTGCCGGTAAGCCCTCCCTTACCAGTTGCCAAGGGGTACCTGTTTATAGATGGCAGTACAAGAATGTGCATAGGATTTCATATAAGTTAAGAAAATTAGACCAACACAAAAATGCTTGGCTTTGGGAGCCAGGCAGTTAAACAGAACAAGCCTGCAGTGCCATGCAGCCCCATCCCTCACACCTCAATATGTGAGAAGGATGGAGACAACCAAGGAAAACGGTTTCTTTCAGACAGGTTATCTGCCCTGAGTTCAGTGCTTTTGGGAAGCAGTTTTTTTCCTGCTTCCCTACACATCATTGTGCATTCATGCACTTCCAGAAATTTCCCCACCTGTTCTCCAATCTTTCTCGAACCTGCTTTTTTCTGAGGTTTGGGGGAAAGACTGCAGTAGAGGTGTTCGCCCTCCAAAAATTAGGTATTTTTTTGGATTTGGGTATATTAGACCCAAAGCTTTTTTTGGTATTTAAAAAAAACACACCAAAAAACACCCGAATTCCTATACCAGTATGGTTTTTTCAGCTTGGGGGGGGGGGAGGATATCCAATATTTTTGGCTCCGTTATACTCTATGGGGAATCTTTGCAGGGCTCGGGTGGGTTAAGGCAGAGGCACCAAATTTGCTGCATGGCTACTGGTGGCTCTCCTTAGAAGAACGCCTGAGTTTGGTAAAGATTGGGTCGGGGCCGAATTTTATGGGCCCCTGAAGAGAGTGACCCATCCATCCTTCATTGTTTCCAATGGAGGGAAATTGGGGGCCCATCAAATTGGACCCCCTGACCCAAACTTAACCAAATGTGGGGATTTCTGTAAGGAGAATCACCAGCAGCCATGCTGCAAATTTGATGCCTCTGCCTTAAAAAACAGCCTCCCAGAGCCCCATAAAGGTTCCCTATAGGCTTCAATGAAGGCAATTTAAATGCCTCCATTGAAGCCTATAAGGAATTTTTGCCCTTTAACAATAGTTGACAAAAGCTGAAAAAGGCTGGAATTTTTCAAGTTTTTGGAATTCGGCTTTTTTGGCTATTGTTAAATGGCACGTTTTTTGGTACAGCGCATCCAAATGCACTCCCCTACACTGCAGTAAAGCCCAGCATGGCCGCTGTGTGTGTATATGTGAGTGAATGAGTGAGTGTGTGTGTGTGTGTGTGAGAGAGAGAGAGAGAGAGAGAGAGAGAGAGACTGGATTTTCAAGCTCCCATGACAACCATTTTCCCTGACCCTGGCCCTGCAGTAGCCATTTCTTCCCCCGGCCACTGGGGGGCAGGGGCGGGGGTCTTTTATTAAATAAAAATCAGCACTAGAATATAGTTATATCACTATTGGGGGTGTGCACCAATTTTTCAGTATTTTTTAAGTTCGAGTTTATTAGACCCGGAAATTTTCAAAAAACCTGAAAGAAAAAAAAACTTAATTCTGCTTTTCATGGATTTTTCAATAAATAAATAAATATTCAGGTTAATAAACCCGAACCTGAAAAATATGGTGCAGAGCTGAAGGCTGGGCTCAGAGCAAGCCCAGCCTTCAGTTCTGAGTCCTGCCTCAGTCGAACTCCACATGGAGTTCAGCTATGGCAGCGAAGGACTGAAGGCTGCGTGGGCTGGGAACTCCCAGTCAGCCCCATCTTCAGTTGCTTTGGCGTGGCGGCAGATCTCGAGTTCTGCAGCCGCCCTGAAGCAGACTGAAGGCGGGGCTCCTCTCCCCCTCCTTTACTTGCACTTTGCTTTGGCGCAGAGGCAGACCTTGAGCTCTGCCACTGCGCCGAAGCAAACCAAAGGCGGGGCTAGCTGGGAGCTCCTAGCTAGCCCCATCTCCAGCCTTTCGGCATGGCAGCAGAGTTCTGCTGCTGCACCGAAGCAAACTGCAGGTAAGTAAAGAGGCTAAAAAATGGCAGTGGGGCCATAGTGGCCCCAAAAAATGCTGCATAAATTCAGCATTATTTGGAGTCTGCTTTTTCTGCCCCTATTTATTGCCACCATTTTTTTTGCCAGTAAACTCCCCACCCCACCCCAATACCAAAAGTAATGCCGAAAGGTATGTTTTGGCTTTTTAAAATTTGGCATATCAATCTGCACACCTCTAATCAGTATACCATTGTAACAATAGGTGCAGTAGGTTCTCTGAATTCCCAACCTTCATTAAAAAAAAAAAAATCTCTAGCCGTTTCCCTTGCAGATCTATAAGGGAAAAAGGCATATCTCTGCAAAGCAGGAGGATGGAGTCTGACCTGTTTGAAAATGAAAGTTGGGGATTCAGAGAATCTGCCATATCTATTGTTACAATGGTGTATTGATGTAATGATATTCTAATGCCAATTTTAAAAAATGGCAAAAGCCCTCTTGAGCCAGGGGAGGGGGATGGCTGCTGCTGGGGTATTGGGGCAGGGAAACTGGGGAAACCTGCCAAAGGGAAGCCCAGTTCCTGCTGCACGTAATCTGCATGCGCACTAGCAAGTCTGTGAACATTATTCAAGGAGCCGCTGTATGTTTATGATTCAACTGTAATTAGAATAGAGAATCTTTTCTTCATTATTACTGCTAGTAGTATTAGAGTTCTTTACAATTCTATCATAGTTCAGTTATTGGGTCCATTAACATTTTCTTCCCAGGCAGGGGGATAGTTAGTCACAGATTTCCTGGGGCTGCTTGGACCTGGTATTCAGTCTTGGAACTGTAATCTGCACATGCTCAGAAATCCCAGATTAAAAAATTTCCCTCTTCCTCTGCAGCAATCCTCTTGACATTCTTTCACATCGTTCACCTTAATACCCCTAAAGGCACAGAAATGCTAGCCTGGGTTTAATTGCAGAAAAGGAAAACTCTTCCACTCTGTATTTTGTTTTATGAAAAATGGCAGGATTAGTGGTGTGAGAGAGGGTGAAGAAGAGTCTCACAGGAGATAAAGTAATATTGGCAAAATGTTTTCAAGAAAGACTTCTGTACCATTTAATAACTCATGTGAAGTGACAGTTCACCAAGGGCTTAGTGCATTGGTCTGAAAGAATGTTCTGAGTATATTTGAAGGAAATGGGCATTGTTTTCTTCTCCCTCGTGCCATTATAAATACATATTGGTTTTAATTAGAGTTGGATGGAGACACCTCAGTCTTCCCTGAAGAATTTTACTTGGCTGATCAAAACTCTATAAGCTTTCTCAGAAATTTTTGAACGTTTCTTGTGAGGATGGCTGTCCAATGTTCTTTAAGTGAAATTTGCTCTTTAAGTGAAATTTTGTAGCACCTCTAGCAAAATCCTAAACTTGCAAAAGCTCACTCCATTTCTTGGATAAACAATGCTCACTGTGCTGGGAAGCCACGTTGGAACTAGGGTTGCCAACATCTAGGTGGGGTATGGGGATCTTGTGGAATTACAACAGATATCCAAACAACGGAGGTTGGTTCCTCTTAGGGTTGCTGCTTCTAGTCCTGTTGGGCCAATTATGTGACATCACTTCAGGGTGGGGAGAAGTGACATCAGTCCTCTGTAGGAGTCACCAGAAACTTTATGGATTGACCATAGAGCTTTTGACAATTCCTAGAGAAATGTGACATCACTTCCATGTTTTCCCAGAAGTGACATAACATCGTCGCCTCTGGCCACCCCCCATGTGCCCATCCCCCCCAAGTTTACTGCTGAATGCCAGGCCAGGCCTGGCAACTCTTGTTGCTTTGGAGAACATGCTTTGGAGGGAGGGTTCTATAGCATTATTCCCTTCCTCTTCCTAAATCCCTCCTTCACCAGGCTCCAGCTCCAAATCTCCAGGAATTTCCCTACCCTAACTGGAAACCCTAATTGGAACCAAAGATGTGTACTTGAGCTGCGGAAAATAACTGTGGCGTTATAGTGGGGAGTGTTAGTGCTCGGATGGGAGAGCACCAAGGAAGACTCTGCAGAGGGAGGCAATGGCAAACCACCTCTGATTCTCACAAGCCCCTTACTGCTGTCACCATTGGTTGGCTGAAACTTGAGAACACTTCACAAACACGCATGGTGGGGGGGTATGCACTGGAGCACCAGTTCTGGGCAAGAGGGCATTCTTCTCTGCACCATTTCTCTGACTGGAAATGGCTTTTCTTGTCTGGCTTATGCCCTAAGAGGGGAAAAGGCATCTATATTAGCCCTGTTCACAAGTTATAGTGAACACATGTACAGTCTGTGTACAGTATACACTTGCTTTTTTTTAAATATGTGCAATGATTATTTTTCGTGTTATATTCAACACATGTACAGTTGAATGTGTGATAAAAACCTCACATTTTTCCAGGTACTGGTCCCTGGTTTCAATTGCAAAGTGAATGCACATTGACTCTTACGAAGATGTATGCACATATATGCACGCTGTATGTGCATTCAGTATGCCATGTGAATAGGACTCTTTTATGTTTGCCTTTTTAACTCCAGGTAGGGCCATGGGGGATTAGAGGGGTTGTGGGGGTCCTGTTTACTGTGGGGACCATGAAGCTGAGCAATTCACCTGGTTTAACTTGTTTAGGATATACTATCTCCAGGGGTTTAAAAAAGCCCATGGGGGCATTTCCTGTAAGGAAAATGGTTGGAGAAGAGATAAGTCTCATTTCCTCAGTGCTTTTTGCAGCCCAGTTGCCTGTCTTTGGATCACATTTGGATCTCCAGGGCGACCTGTGCTTTGGCTCCTAGCTGCCCTCCCTTTATATTCTTCTGTGAGTTACCTCAGAGGCTGCAAGCTGTCTGGAACCTTAATAATGGCCCTCTGTAGTTTACAGCACAGTTTCCTGTGAGCAGTAGTGTTTTGTCTAGGTCTTGAACAGAAAATATAGCAACAATATCAAGGGAGGTATTAAAAAGACTTGGAGAACAGAGATGTTTTTGATAATAACAAAACTGAAAATGAATAGACAGTGTTGGCTCAGCTGAATTTGTTATGGGAAAGTTATTAATGCTGGGCAGAACGAGAAGTAAATTGTATGTTGTAGCCAATATAGGCTGCGTTTACATTACAGACCAATTTTATACAAAGCTGAATTAGCCTCCCGTGTAAAACCTCTATATGATATTTGGAAATGGCTGCAAATATTTTCTTCAGTGCAGATCTATTATGGACAGTGCCAGGCTTCTCTGCAACTATTCTGTATATCTGATGAAGATGGGTAAGTTTCAGTATGATCGGTAAAATGAAGAATAATCCAGACTGGTTCACTGCATCCTCTCGATTGTGTTCTCTGGGGTTTTTTTAAATTATAATTCCAATGGCTTTGAATAACAACAACAATATTTGGTGCATTCAGTGTCCAAAGTACCCTGTAATCCCAGTAATCATTACAACAGCCCTGTAGGGCAAGGTAAAAAAAAGTAAAGGTGCAAGCACCAGGTCGTTACTGACCCATGGGGTGACATCACATCACGACGTTTACTAGGTAGACTACGTTTACGGGGTGGCTTGCCATTGCCTTCCCCAGTTATCTACACTTTACCCCCAGCAAGCTGGGTACTCATTTCACCGACCTCGGAAGGATAGAAGGCTGAGTCAACCTTGAGCCGGCTACCTGAAACCGACTTCAGTTGGGATCGAACTCAGGTCTTGAGCAGAGCTCATTACTGCAGCTTACCACACTGCGCCACGGGGCTCTTTTTAAAAGGCAAGACAATATTATTATTCCCGTATTGTACATGGAGAACTGATGCCGAGAGAAAGTGGCTTGCTGAAAGTCACCTAATGGATTTGTAGCTGAAATTATGTTGGAACTCGTGATCTCACCGCTTATTCTCCTAGCTGCCTCAGTTGTCTTAGAATTTTGATGGTCTTATCCTTTTGCTATGGAAATTGCAAATGCATGTGGAGTAGGATGGTTTTTTATTGCAGAATTAACTGTCCACATAGAGCAGTTTGCTCACATAATTTTATTTCAGGTAAGACCGTTTTGATATGATTCAAGTTGAGATTTCTCTCAGCTTTAACCTTCCTCCCATCTGTTTTTATTTGTGCCTATCAGATACACTGGAAATAGTATAATACATCCAAGAAGGGTTTTGAAAGTATGTAAATGAGTACCTGAATTCCCGGCTGTGTCTAATATTGCAAGCTCTCCATCACTGCCTCATGGCTGACATGTGACTTTGATTCTGAGTAAAGGCACGCCTTTATATATGTTGTGGACTGAAACTATTGCTTCAGTTCAAGGCTGTCTGGTATAAGAACATAAGAAAAACCATGCTGGATCAGACCAAGGTCCATCAAGTCCAGCAGTCTGTTCACACAGTGGCCATCTGGGTGCCTCTAGGAAGCCCTCAAACAAGACAACCGCAGCAGCATTATCCTGCCTGTGTTCCACAGCATCTAATATAATAGGCATGCTTCTCTGATCCTGGAGAGAATAGGTATGCATGACTAGTATCCATTTTTACTAGTAGCCATGAATAGCCCTATCCTCCATGAACATGTCCACTCCCCTTTTAAAGCCTTCCAAGTTGGCAGCCATCACCACATCCTGGGGCAGGGAGTTCCACAATTTAACTATGCGTTGTGTGAAGAAATACTTCCTTTTACCTCTTTTGAATCTTTCACCCTCCAGCTTCAGCAGATGACCCCACATTCTAGTATTAAGAGAGAGGGAGAAAAGCTTCTCCCTGTCCACTCTCTCCATACCATGCATAATTTTATATACCTCTATCATGTCTCCCCTTAACTACCTTCTTTCCAAGCTAAACTGCCTTCTTTCCATTGGTTGAAGTCCCTCCTTTTTAGCTGAGTTTTTTCATGCCACTTTCCCTCTCTGTTCTTCTGTAGTTTCTGGTATATTATCTTTAAGAGAAAGGGTGTGAAATAGTACCTAAAGATACTGATTGTCTCTGATACTACCTCTCACTGTGTTGGTGCTGTATGCCTTATAACAAAATGACACAAATCCATCCAATTCTCAGTTATCTGACGAACTGAGCTTGGACTCATGAAAGCTTACACCCTGGAAAATTGTGTTGGTCTTTAAGGACTCAAATTTTGTACTACTACTATAGACTAACATGGCTACCCACCTGAATCAACCAACACTCTAGATTCTGCCTGTGTTTTCTAGATCACCTCTTGCTAGGGTTGCCAACCTCCAGGTGGTGGCTGGAGATCTCCTGCTATTATAATTGATCTCCAGCCGATAGAGATCAGTTCACCTGGAGAAAATGGCTGCTTTGACAATTGGACTCTATGGCATTGAAGTCCCTCCCTTCTCCAAACCCCACCCTCCACAGGCTCCACCTTCAAAATCTCCAGGTATTTCTCAACCTGAAGCTGGCAACCTTACCTCTTGCTCCAAGCCTCTGAATATGCTATCAAGCAATGCTGGTTGTTGTTCATTTACTTTACAGAAGGAAGTTATGCTCATGGTTTTGTTCAGTAGAGATTTTGTGGGTGTAATGGTTTGAAGCATGGATGTACTCTAGCAGCATCAAAATGGATAGGTGCTTCATGATTGATTGAAGTAGGAAGCAAATTATACCACAAGACCCTGAAAATTAAATGAATGGGTTTGGAAAGGAAGTACATTTTATGATTTTGAATTAACTGCTTGAGGTAGTTCCTTTCTTGTCTGCTTGTCCTGACTCCAGGATATTGGCAGCAAGGCATGATCCATGGATTGGGCTCTGCTAACCTGGAAGAGGCATGATGTGCAAACAGGGCTAGCTATACAGGAACATTCCCAGGGATGGAAGGTTTTCCACCCACAGAGTGATTTTCTTGCCTCCCACTCCTTGTGTAACCCCAGATGTCCCCCAAAATGGAATAATGTTTGGGGGAGGGGAATTTTGCGCTGCAGTGGGAGTAGGGAAGAATGTTGTGACTGAAAATCCTTCTATCCACAGAAACCTTTCAGTGGATCTAGCGTTCCCAATTGCCAGTTATGGCAGGCAATTGCCCACCAATTGCTTCTTCTGCCCCCCGACACTCTGTTGGTCGGTGAGTGGAAGCAGGCCGGGGGAAGGGAGGAGGAATGATTGGCGTCATCTACACAATGACATCACTTCTGGTTTATGCAGAAGTGCCAGCATCATGCTTGGGGGAGACCATAGAGTGTTCACAAATGCTACAGGGTCCCCCCCCTCAGCGTGATGCCAACACTTCTGCATAAACCAGAAGTGATGTCATCGTGTAGATGATGTCGATCGCCGCCCTCAGTCCTGCCTCCCTAAACCTCCCACTGGTTGGGAGGAGGAACCTGACAATCCTAAGTGGATCCAAGCTAGAGAATTCTTTCAAGCTTCCTCTGATCTTCTTGGGTTCTCTGTGCAATGTGAGGATGGTGGTACTGTTGTGTACAGTGAGCCCTGTTCTGCCAATTACCATCTAGATCCAATTCTGAAGTCAACTCAGATTTTGACATTGTGTTTTAAACTGATATGCATATGTGGTCATATCTGTATGAACATCTTTTAACAGGGGTCCCCAATGTGGTGCCCATGGTAACCACTAACATCTTTTCTGGCCCCTACCAAGTGTGTTTAGAAAGGGGGGGCACATTAGGATCATGCCAAGCAGGGCATCTAATTGGCCACTGGAGATTTGATTGACTGTGCAGATTAAAATAACATTGTGGTTTGGGTATTATTCTCTTTTGCTCCTCTTTACAGCATGGTGTAGTGGTTAAGAGCGGTGGTTTGGAGCAGTGGAGTCTGATCTAGAGAACCGAGTTTGATTCCCCACCCCTCCACATGAGTGAGGGATGCTAATCTGGCTAATTGGATTTGTTTCCCCACTCCTACACACGAAGCCAGCTGGGTAATCTTGGGCTAGTCACAGTTCTATTAAGAGCTCTCTCAGCCCTGCACTTGGGCTGCCTCTGTGTGTGTGGCTCCACCTCCAGCAGACATTTGTGGTTGTGTCCACCACCCTGTGTCAGAATTCCAAAGGTGTCCACAGGCTCATAAAAGGTTGGGGACCCCTGTCTTACAGTAAATGAGCAATCACTGAATTCCTTATATTCAGTGTAACATAACACAAACATATATGCATCCATATAAGCATTCAGCCCTGCTAGGGCCGAATGTTTTTTATTGACACCAAGAGAATGGTAGGTGCTCAGTGCTGTGACTGAGTCAGCGCATAACTCTTGATTTAAAGCCTTTTATAGTCTTACAAATTATACTACAGCACATTTACACATGTGCTATAGAAGCGTTATCATTAATAATTGAAATTGCTTTTGTCAAAATAAATGAACAATGTACTTTTCCTAGACGTAGTGGCTTAAAAATATGCAGACTGTCGGGAGCTTGTAAAGAGTGTGCGCATATTAGCTGCACTGACGGCTCCCCCTCCCCCCCATCCATGATTAAATGTTCCCTTCTGCCCCTCACAAAATTGAACAAATAAGTGTTAACACAGCATCAACAAGATCTTCAGACGAAAAGCTTACAATTAATGAAATTCAGTTGGCTAAGGTTGGCATGATGTTAATTAATGGGTGACGAAAGTCCCTTCACATTTTAAAATTCCTTGCTAAAAAATCTTTAAGGTGCTCTTTTCCCTTTCCTGTGCTGCTAATTCGCTTCACTGGCTCTCTCCAGTCTTTTGTACTAGATGCAGCCATAGTTCTGTCATGGAGGTGCTGGGATCTTGCATTGTTTTCCAATGCAGTGTTGTACTTGCAGATCCGTATCTGGACAACCCAGGTATTTTGAGTTTGGGTTGTTGATTATTTTGTCCTCACTGTTTTGAAAAGGATCCCTTTGTTTTTATGCTGTAATATTCTTTAGGGTTTTAAGATCTTTGTCAGATTTCTTTTTACCTCATTTGCTGCTGTTCACATTTTGTTGCGCTGTTTTATTTATATGGCTTTGTCTTTTTGTGAGCCACCTCATAGGAAGGCAGGGCAAAAATGTTTATAAACACATTACAAATAATAGCTGGATTTTTCAGATTAAGCTACGAATCTCAGGCTCTGACTCTTAACCACTGGGGTTTTCAGATGTTACAGCAACATGTACGGGAGCCCACCAACTACACAAAATGGGAGGGTGCGCTGCCTGCGATCTTCCCAAGATGTGTGCTTGCCATGTTGTGTGAATGTGGCAATACATGTATTTACCATGCATATACAGCTTTGGTACATATGAACTGATGGATGGGTTTTTCAGGGCTTTCATTCATGTGTACCAAGGCTATACATTCATGGTAAATGTGTGTGTTGCCTCTGTTTACACAACATGGTGACTGTGCATATCTGGAGGATTGTGGATAGTGAGTGCTCTTGTTATGCACAGTGGGTGGGCTCCCGGTCGGTGTGCATCGTTGTAATGTCTGAAAAGCTGTGACCACAGTATATATTTATTTAGATACTTTAAATATTTATATCTTATGCTTTCCTCTTTAGCCCAACTTGTTAGTATTCCCTAGTGAATCCAATAAGTAGGTGTTCTCTAAGGAATTTAACGTGGGGGCACATGAAAGCATGAGAAGTGGGACCTGGTAAACCAAAGTCGTTCAGTTGACTTCGTCACCTAGCACTGCTGCCTTGTGCTTCTCAAAATGCCACCCAAAAGCTTCTTAAATTAACGACACATGCTGGCAAATAAAGGAACTGTAGAAATTCCTGGTTGGACAGTAAGATTTTACACATGAACAAGCATTTGTGGTGGACCTCGTTGAGAGGCAATTTAATTTACTTATAACTCAAGGCAGATTTGATCCTGTTTTTCTAAGGACAGGCTGATTTAATTAACCCACTATGACACCAAGGGCAGGACCCCTTCTTCCTTTTTTACATTTCTGATAAATATGTACCATAGCCTGTAGGGGACAAAGCCAGCTGCTCTCAAACTCATGTTTATCTTTTGAGTTTTCTGTGTATATATTTTCAAAATATGGAAATAAAAAGTGCTGTGAATGAGCACTGTTTGCAATTATATGTAGCAAGAGCTCTTGGTTCCAAACTAGTAAATAGCTCCTGGTAATCAACTCAGCCTTATAATAGCATGAATCACATCTAACACAGATGTAGTGCTAAGTCATATGTTTCAAATGGCAAGTTTTCCATGACATAAAAATAGAATGTCACGTATAATGTGTTTTTAAACTGCTGTAGGTCTCAGGTGGCAGCTGTCCAAAGGACCACACATAGCAGGAGATCACTGCATGTCAGCTACCCAAATATAGTACTAGGCCTCCTTTCTTTGCCTCCTTTATTATATACATACAAGAGTTACTCCAGGAGTGGATTTGTGTGGTGGTCCAATTAAATTGACCAGTCAAAAGCACAGTTTCTTCTCTCTTTCACTTATACACACACATTCTCTTAGCTCATGCAAACACAAAAACATACCCCTCCCATTCTTCTCCAGCAATACCAGCTTAGTTTGGTATTGTGCAGAAGAAATTCCAGCTGTTGTAAAAATAGAAAGGAGCACTCTTCCTGACACACACCCCAAGTTGCTTTTATTTTCCCTCAGTTCCCCGTCTACTATACCACTGTATCTGGCTGCCATGCTGCAATGCCATAATGGGGGGTGGGGTAATTTTATAAAGCTTCAAAGGGCCAGGGAGGGTGAATTAGATATAGAGTTAGAAGGGACCACCAGGGTCAACTAGTCCAACCCCCTGAGCAATGCAGGAAATTCACAACTACCTCCCCCCATGCCCCCAGTGACCCCTACTCCATACCCAGAAGATGGCCAAGATGCCCTCCCTCTCATCATCTGCTTAAGGTCATAGAATCAGCATTGCTGACAGATGGCCATCTAACCTCTTTTTAAAAACCTCCAGGGAAGGAGTGCTTACCACCTCCCGAGGAAGTCTGTTCCACTGAGGAACCACTCTGTTAGAAAATTCTTTTTAATGTCTAGACGGAAACTCTTTTGATTTAATTTCAACCCGTTGGTTCTGGTCCGACCTTCTGGGGCAACAGAAAACAACTCGGCACCATCCTCTATATGACAGCCTCTCAAGTACTTGAAGATGGTTATCATATCACCCTCAGTCTTCTTCTCTTCAGGCTAAACATATCCAGCTCCTTTAACCTTTCTTCATAGGACTTGGTCTCCAGACCCCTCACCATCTTTGTTGCCCTCCTCTGGACATGTTCCAGCTTGTCTACATCCTTCTTAAACTGCAGTGCCCAAAACTGAACACAGTACTCTAGGTGAGATCTAACCAGAGCAGAGTAAAACGATACTATCACTTCACGTGATCTGGACACTATACTTCTGTTGATGCATCCCAAGATGCCTTTTTAGCTACCGCATCACACTGCTGACTCATGTTCAGTGTTTGGTCTACTAAGACCCTTTTCGCACACACTACTGCTAAGACAAGTCTCCTCCATCCTGTAATTATGCATTTGATTTTTCCTACCTAAATGCAGAACTTTACATTTATCTTTGTTGAAGTGCATTTTATTAGTTTTATCCCAATTCTCCAGCCTGTCAAGATCATCCTGTATCTTGGTTCTGTCTTCTACCATATTTGCTACCCCTCCCAATTTAGTATCATCTGCAAATTTAATAAGCACCCCCTCTATTCCTTTATCCAAATCATTTATAAAGATATTGAACAACACAGGGTCCAGGACAGATCCCTGAGGCACTCCACTAGTCACTTCTCTCCAAGTGGATGAGGATCCATTAGCAAGCACAATGTAGTCTGAAAATCCTTCACACCCAATGACAGCAAAGAAAAAAAGAAAAAAACTACAAAGGAATGAAACATATCCAGAGATGCGTAGTATTCATCCCAGTGTGAAGAGTTTAACAACTGCACATGATAGATATCAGTAGGGTTACACCTTTGTATAAGGACCAACTAAAATATCACAAAGTAATATACAAATTTTCAGGTTCACCTAAACTCTTCTTAGGCTACACAAAGTGAGGGAGTAAAATATATAATTGGAAATAGTGAACAAGCTCCTGTCTGCACTTTGTAAGATGGGATGGAAGAAATTTTATGCAGAGTTAATTATACCTCCCCACCCCCCCAAAAA
Organism: Euleptes europaea; assembly: GCF_029931775.1. NCBI lineage: Eukaryota > Metazoa > Chordata > Lepidosauria > Squamata > Sphaerodactylidae > Euleptes > Euleptes europaea. Next base: position 45,873,866 of record NC_079316.1, read on the forward strand.
AATCTGTTTGTACCAAAGTTTACTAGGAAGAACTATTCCTTTCTGTTAGCATGCTTTCTTTAGTACTATTGCTTTTACTGCTATGCAAATGTAATAAATCCATTGATTGACTACTGTTCATTGTCTAGATTTCTTTAATTGGGTGACAGCCTTCCTAAATATGCCAGCTTGACAAGATTGCTCTGAACTGACGACTATTTCAGAATTGATTTTTGGAGGTTTTGGCAGGGCCGGCTATTGCAACCAGTGTCTGACAAATCTTGCAGCCTTATACTGGTTATCTCAAGTAGCAGTGTGTGGTGCTGCCCGATTTGGAGTAGTCAGGTTGTAGTTGGCTTGAAATGAAAGAGTATAAAAATCATTAAAAAGTTGTTTTAAAAGAAATGTAATTGCGAGGAATAAGAAGTACCTTCCCAGAGTTCCAATTAAACCCTAGCCAATCAGTGCCCACACTCCCTTCTCCTATTCTGTTGGAAAAATAATGAGAGAGATGAAAGAGACCCAGGCGAGTGAAGTCCTTTGCTGCCCTTTGAAGATGGGGAAATGGCAAACATTGCCTGGGAGAGGCCGTACTTATCTGACAGCTGTTTCTCGCTCTTTAAGGTATGGGAAGCTTGGCAGGAGGATCTAGTCTGCTTGCTTCAAGTACTCCTCAAAATAAAGCCTGCCTCGGTAGCTTGAGTCTAGTTCATCTTGACTCACAAAGTTACATTTGTGGAAACTCGGGCTTTGTAAAGAGGAATGAGTGAATAGGATTGGCTTGGCAGCACACAGACCTTCATACCTAATGGTGATGTCATCGTGAAAAGCTCCGATCCATTCTGTTGTCATCACAGGTACAGATTAAAAGGATAAAGGGAAAGAGAAAATACCACAAGACTTTCAAAATTAAAAAAAAAAATCTATGAGGAAACCAGGTGTGGGATGCTATTTATTTCAACAAAAGCTTAGGATTCTTGGCGCCTAATTTGTGTGCAAGTGTAAATGTTGTTAAGGCAAGGCAGAAAGTAGAAAGTTGTACACTCTAGCCAGTTCATGGTTTCTATTTAATGGCAGGGAATGAAAAAAGAAGCTACTATTTTCTTTTGCATGTGAAAAATAACCACATTCATTATCAAGGGTATGGTTTCTTAATAGTGCTGTATCTGAATTACATCTTTGATATATATTAAGGATTTAGCATTTCAAAATGTGGCAAATGCAGCCAGAGACCTTGACAGCAGAGGCGGGGGGAGGAAATTGCATGGCAAGAAATAATTAAAGTGAGGGAAAGTCAGCTTATCGTTCTGACATGGCAATGTATGTTTTTTAGCATATGTTGCACCATCAGGTACATTTGCATGAATTAGGATGGAATGAATTTGGCTTCAAATTTCTTTTAGATTGCCCAAAGTGACTGTCAGTCATTTGGAATTAGTGGCCTTGCACTTTTAGCATTTGTGTCTTCCTAATTCTTGAAATTGCTATATCGTTTTGGTCAAAGGCCCAGTTCACTTAATTAAAGGTGAATGAATATTGCTGGGTATTAGAAAATGTATGTAAGCCTGTGGAAATTTTGCTTTGGCTTTGTCAATGAAGTATAGTATGCAACCATCAGAAATAGATTGTATGCACTTCTGAATAAACACAATGATTTGAACAGACTCCATTTCATAATAAATACTGAAGTTTTTAAGTAAATAGAAACATTGTTATTCACATTAATGTATTAAACATTAATATTTCTGAGTTTATATGAATTAATATACCATTCATCAACTACAAATGGCATGAATTTTCCCATATCCTGTTACATGCTTTTATCTTTTTTTAAGTGTACCTTTGCCGCTACTACTAATTTCCTTAATTTTGGCTTCCAGAAACAGTGCAGAGAATCCCGAGTGTCATAATCTACCGGTGGTGGTGGTGATATCTTTTCATTCATATGGGCCTTGCTTGCTCCAGTTAAGAAGGCCCAGTCCTATGAATTGACTTTGTGCTGGGACAACACACATAGTTTGCAAGGTAAAACTAAATCCAGCACTGGCAAATCAGACAGAGACATAATTTCTCACATCAGAATAATAATCATCATAGAATCATAGAGCTGGAAGGGACAAGGGTCATCTAGTCCAACCCCCTGTACAATGCAGGAAATTCACAACTACCTCCCCCCACGCCCCCAGTGACCCCTACTCCATGCCCAGAAGATTGCCAAGATGCCCTCCCTCTCATCATCTGCTTAAGGTTATAGAATCAGCATTGCTGACAGATGGCCATCTAACCTCTTCTTAAAAACCTCCAGGGAAGGAGAGCTTACCACCTCCCGAGGAAGCCTGCTCCACTGAGGAACCGCTCTAACTGTTAGAAAATGCTTCCTAATGTCTAGCAGGAACTCTTTTGATTGAATTTCAACCTGTTGGTTCTGCTCCGACCTTCTGGGGCAACAGAAAACAACTCGGCACCATGCTCTATATGACAGCCCTTCAAGTACCTGAAGATGTTTATCGTATCGCCTCTCAGTCTTCTCCTCTTTAGGCTAAACATACCCAGCTCCTTCAACCTTTCCTCAAAGGACTTGGTCTACAGACCCCTCACCATCTTTGTTGCCGTCCTCTTGCCGTCCTCTGTTCCAGCTTGTCTACATCTTTCTTAAATTGCGGTGCCCAAGACTGAACACAATACTTTAGGTGAGGTCTAACCAGACCAAAGTGATACCATTACTTCGCGTGATCTGGACACTATACTTCTGTTGATACAGAAGAAGAGTTGGTTTTTATATGCTGACTTTCTCCACCACTTATAGAAGAATCAAACCGGCTTACAATCACCTTCCCTTCCCCTTCCCACAACATATACCCTGTGAGGTAACCACTACACCACTACAACATACACTGCTCTTAACCATTACACCACGCTGGCTCTCACTTACTAGTGCTATGCTGCTAGAAAACAAAAGTATGCACCACTGCTCTCAGCTTCACTTTATAGCCATGCAGTCCTTAGAATTCTGCTTTCACCAACTCTTTCCCATGATAGTCCCATTCTGAAAGAGCTCATGCTGCTCTGCCAGGCAAGGGGAAGACTGCTGCAGGCTGATTGTTGTGCTATAGAGATGCATATGTGGTACAGAGATTCATACGTTGTACAGATATGTGGTACAGAGATTCATATGCTGAGCTTAGGATCTACTACCCTGAAACAGAATCTTATAGGATAATGCCATAAGATAGCAACTAGTTAAGACACTGGAGATCCATAGCTGGATCTCCAGATGGCTTAAAAGTTTGTTTGTTTTTTAAATCAGCCAGTGCAGGGGGGTGGGAAGGACTGATTTCAATCTGGGCCACGACACTGAGGCCGGGGAGGGGGAAATTTCCTCCCATGGTGTTTTCCTGAGGAACTCCCCCCTCCCAGCTGCTGTTAGCCCTGGTAAGTATCAATGACAGCTCCAAGAAGATGTGATTTCTATGTGAAAATGACATTGGGGAATGGGTTAAATGCTTCTGTACCCCAGCACCACAGCTCCGGTTCACCTCTACGTACCCATCTGCTTTTAAAGAACATTAAAGACAGCTGGAGATCTAATCTTGGACCTCCAACATCTCATCTAGTTGCTCCATTTAGGCACTCTTCATTTCCAGAGATGCTCTGTTTAGGCACCAAAGGATAATCTTTGCAGATGTTCTCTCCACAGGGAAAGATCCATTTAGATCAGCTGGAAACATTTAATGAGAATCGTGATTAAGAACCATTCTTCTTTCTGGTAGAAATCTTAAGTTTAAACAATATGTCTTGAGATCCCCCCCCTGCCCCGACCCCACTTTGTTCATAATATTTGTTCTGTCTAGATATGTGCAAAAGCCCTTCTTTGTTAGAAAGGGTTCCAGTTCTTCTGACAAGAAACATTAGTAGCTCTATTGGCACATGGGAGCTTAGGGAACAGAAGCTGAAAGTAAGAAAACTCAGCATTTACTTTGATCAGCAGATAGGAATGGGAAAGGAATAACTTTTTTTTTAAAGGGAAAGATGTGAAGTTTATGGGTTTTTATGAAGATGGACGTGCAACCTGAACAAGACCAACCCATTTCATGCTTGCCAGGGGTTGGGCTGTATCAAAGTCCTGACCAAAAATGCTTTTATCCTGATAGTAAATCCAAGATTTATGGAGCTAGCTGCTGAGGAGGGAACACAAGGGAGGCTGTTAACTCTAATCAGTGCTATGTTTTTTTCCCTGTGTGACAGATGGTTTTACCATACCAATCTGGCTTCTCTCTAGTATTTTGTGTTCAGAAGGCCATCACTCATGCCCCACCACTGTGATTTACCTGTTCACACTGCTGCAGTAAGTGACTGAGAGCATTACCTCAGCCCTCCAGCCACTGAGCCACAATAACATTTGTCAGGCTTGGGAGGGCGGGTGTGCGGGATAGAACTGGGAGGGCAGGGGCACAGTTTTCTTTTCCTTGCTGGAATATGTAGCAGGGGGAAAAAGTTTTGAAAGAAAGAATGTTGTGCTGTATAACATCAGCAACTTCACTGTAACATCATTGTGTATCTGACAAAGGGAGGTTTGACTCTCTAAAGCTGATACCCCGAAAATCTTGTTGTTCTCTGAAAACCTTGTTGTTCTCTGAAGGGGAGGGCCTTGGCTCAGTGGCAGAGCATCTGCTTGGCATGCAGAAGGTCTCAGGTTCAATCCCCGGCATCTCCAGTTAAAGGGACTAGGCAAGTAGGTGATGTGAAAGACCCCTGTCTGAGACTCTGGAGAGCCGCTACCCTCTGCAACATTTGTTTTTAACGAATGCGTTTTCATTACCAGCCACCAGCACACAGAGAACTTGTTCCATTTATTCTGAGAACACAAAGAAATCGAATAGGTTGGCTGCAAAGCAGGGAACTGATATAGCAGAGACTGCAGTGCATAAGAAAGTAAGAAAGAAAGGAGGGAGTGGCAAAAGGGGGAAGCTAAACAAGGGAGGGTGGAGGTGTAATGTTTCTGGCCCTGAGATGTGCACCCTGAGGAAGCAGCATGAGGGATCTCAGGCATTCTTTGAGGCAGGGTCTCTCTAGTCAAAGAAAAGCCAGTCGTGGATTCCCAAGTGGCAAAGATCTACTGTCAGACCAGGGCCAGGTATCAGGAATGCAGTGAGTAGCTTCAGGCCTCCAGGACTCCTATACTTCCTCCTAAGTCCAGCCATCCATTTTAATCCTGACTTTTCTCATTTTATGCTTGCAAGAACACTATGAAATAGGTTAAGTTGATACAGTGTGACTGTCTCAGAGTCCTTCAGGGAACTTCATAACTGGGTAGGGATTTGAACCCAGGTCTCCCAAACTGTAACCTGATACTCCGGCCACTACCTCAAACTGGTCATCAAATAACTCATGTCTGAGGTATCAACAGACCTGTCTAGAAACTGTGCGGTGATTGCAGGCCAAAGAATGGATCATTTAAGTCCGCTCCACTTGTCACTAAAGGGTGGGACTCAGAGCCATCACGAGGCCCTTCCCTCAGACATAAGGTTTCTGTTGTGCTCTAGCTCAGCACAGTAAGGTGTTTGCTGTCCCTGGTATCTGTCCAAATCAAGAGGAGCTCCAGAGTATCCTGTCTCTGACCAGAGACTATAGCCTAGTTCTCAGTGAAATCACAAACGTGTGTCTAGCCATCACCACTACAGACCGTTAGAGGGGTTCACGTGACTTGTCCATGCAAAAAATATTCATCATACATAGAAATCTAGATTTTAGGGAGAAGGCTAGGCTATACCTCTTCTCGCTGACATTTATTCTATGTGGAGGGCATCTTTTGTATGGAATAGTATTTAAACATGTGAGCTCCCACTTGCAGTCTGACGTAGTACAGCTGACACTGGTTTACCTACTCCATAAGAACTAGGCTTAGGAACCCCTGGCACAGAGTGGTACGCTGGAGTACTGCAGTCGAAGCTCTGCTCATGACCTGAGTTCGATCCCAATGGAAGTTGGGGTCAGGTAGCTGACTCAAGATTGACTCAGCCTTCCATCCTTCCGAGATGGGTAAAATGAGTACCCAGCTTGCTGGGGGTAAAGGGAAGATGATTGGGGAAGGCACTGGCAAACCACCCCGTAAACATAGTCTGCCTAGTAAACGTCGGGATGTGACGTCACCCTATGGGTCAGGAATGACCCAGTGCTTGCGCAGGGTACCTTTACCTTTAACAGGAGGAGATGCAAAGCAACTAGTAAATAACTACAATTGATGTGTTCGATATGCATAATTTGCGTAATTAGGAAACCTGGATTTGGTGGATTTGAATATGGCAAACCTGTGCAGAAGTAAGAAGGATCTTTAAAAGTTTTAGTTGCTTCTCTGAGATTTTCAGCAGGGACCCCACTGTGGAAATAACACCCACTAAACTTGTAACTCAGGGACAATCAAGGTTAAGGGAATCTGTTGGCCTTCTTGGAGGATGAGAAGCTGACTTGGAGGATATGTTGTGCTGACTGGTTTGTCCTTGTTCCCCTCATGAAGCTACCTCCCCCTTTGTTAAGATGGACAGCAATGATTCAGTGGCTGTTGGATCATTCATGAGTCCACTTCCTCCTCCTTTGTTAGCATGTCGCAAACTTTACAAAACTGATTTATTCAGGAGGGCTTTTTTTACGTGGCACAGAGTGATAAGCTGCAGTACTGCAGTCAAAAGCTTTGCTCACGACCTGAGTTCGATCCCGGCGGAATTCGGTTTCAGGTAGCCGGCTCAAGGTTGACTCAGCCTTCCATCCTTCCGAGGTCGGTGAAATGAGTACCCAGCTTGCTGGGGGTAAAGGGAAACAAAGTCTGCCTTGGAAACGTCAGGATGTGACATCACCTCATGGTTCAGGAATGACCCGGTGCTTGCACAGGGGACCTCTACCTTTTTAATCGGACTATACGGTAAGGAAATGGTTTTTCAGAAAGGGATGGAGACTGTGATTTCCACTATGGTGTCTAGTGTGTACGGTCTGTTGCTATACATGTGATTCTACTATGTAATTCACACACCATTTAATGTCAGTGTATCTGCTTTGTTTCAGCTGTGTCATCAAATTTCTGCTCATTCTCACATTTCTTAAATCCAGACCTCTATTGCATTGTTCCATTGGATGGGACCTCTATTGGTTGTTCTATTCCTGTGCGTTTAAATTGCCTCGCACCTTGTAATCCACCTTGAGTCTCAGTGGCAAAGGCAGACTATAAATAATATAAATAATTAGACGCCAGAGTTTAAAAACAAGAGGGGGGAAGCCTAAAAGCAATGAATACACTCCTTTTGATTGGGTAATCTGCAGGTGCGTTGCAAATAAAAGTGAAAACAAATTGGGCCGCATGTCTGAGGCGGAGGGTGCAGCATTAGCTGCTAGGTACAGTTGTGCTACAGCAACCCCTCCATACCCCTTCCTGTTCCTCCGTGTGTCTGTATGCGGACTGTTAACCTGAGGCATATAAAATATCAGAAGAGGAAAGTTGCCTTGAGAGAATCTCTCAGTGGTCTTCCTGCGGGATCCCAAAAGGTAAAACAAATGCAACCATGGCCAGCACTAGGAAAATATTGTAGAGCAGGGGTCCTAAACGTGGTGCCCTTGACACCCGCCAACGATTTCTCTGTTTTTAGAAAGTGGGTGGGGCCAGAAAAGGCTTTTGCCCAGTAGGGCTTCTGATTGGCCACTGGAGACCCGATTGGCTGTGCAGATTTTTTTTTTTAAATGTTGCTTTGGCATCAGCTGCCATCACAACAAAAGAATCTTCACTGCAGTTACTGAAGGTAAGATGTGTGTATGCAAGACAATATTTTAAAGCAATAGGTTCATTTTATGGCATCCTGTTAAACACAGCTTCTGCCTGAAGTGTTCAAAGAGTTATTGTTAGAGTTCTGCATAATCTCACTCCCTAACATTTTGTGTTGGCGCTGCCGCCTGTGGCAGTAAAGTTGCCAACCTCCAGGTGGTGGCCAAAGATCTCCCGCTATTACAACTGATCCCGAGGCGACAGAAATAAACACTAGACTCACACTCTGCTGCTGGCATCACCCTTCAGTCTGCACACAAATGTCAATTCATTTGATTTACTCAGGTTTCAGGAACTAGCCGTGGTTACTCAGATGGATTTCTTAGAATTACACATTCCATTATTATTCTAAAGAAACCCACTAAGTTCTGTTTATGAGCCTCACTCAGAGAAATGTTTTTTGAACTCTTGATTTTGTTTATACATGAAAAGAATTAGAGCATCTCTTCTGCTAGCTGCACCATGAAAATGTTTAATGTGGGGCAGACATAGAACACACACATGAACACATGAAGCTGCCTTATACTGAATCAGACCATCAAGGTCCATCAAAGTCAGTATTGTCTACTCAGACCGGCAGCAGCTCTCCAGAGTCTCAGGCAGAGGTCTTTCACATAACCTGCTTGCCTAGTCCCCTTAACTGGAGGTGCTGGGGATTGAACCTGGGACCTTCTGCATGCCAAGCAGATGCTCTACCACTGAGCCACCGCCCCTTCCTTCTATTACATAGAATAGACTCATAGAGTTGGGAGGGACCACCAGGGTCATCTAGTCCAATCCCCTACACAATGCAGGAGATTCACAACTACCTCCCCCCTCCACACCCCCAGTGACCAGAAGATGGCCAAGATGCCCTCCCTCTCACGATCTGCCTAAGGTCATAGAATCAGCACTGCTGACAGATGGCTCAGCTCGCTTCTGCTACACCACATTGGCTTTCACAGAATGACTGCTGTTGAACAGTAGAAAGCAGCCAGGCCTAGTTGAGTTATGCAAGTCAGGTGGTATCAAGCCACCCAGAGGTTGCTTCTAGGCCCCAGGTTGCCAACCTCTAGGTAGGACCTGGAAACCCCCTAGAATTACAGCTGAACTCCAGATAGCAGAGATCTGCCCCCATGGAGAAAATGGCTGCTTTGGAGGGTGGAGTCTATGGCATTATATCCTGCCGAGGCCTCTTCCCTCCCCAAACACTGCCCTTCTCAGACTTCACCACAAAATCTCCAGGAATTTCCCAATCTGGAGTTTGCAACCGTAGGCCTGACCCTAGTGAGTCCTCCCTCAAAAGCCAAAATAAGCCTGGAAAGGGCCCTGCCGTCTCCCCCTTACTTTTACTGACAGAACCAAGGCTTGGGCTGTGGTTGCCTAACAGCCATTGGGGGGGAACCCATTGCTTAAAGCTACAGGCTCTCCTTTTATCTTTTGTGCGTTTTCATAACTCCCCAGTGTTGTTGGGTTTTTTTAGATTTCAGATTTTTTCCTGTAAACCTGGGCCCCTTTTCAGGTTTGCTGAAAGGTCTGTCTTGCCAGTGCAGCTGACGGAGTACATATAAAACCCACATAGCCTGAGATGCACAAAACAGAGAAGGCAGGCAGGAAAGCAGGCATGACTATGTGCCTCTTCTGGATCCACATTCAGATATCTCACAGTCCCTTCCTGCCTGTGCTTACATGTTGGCCATATTCTTCAAGTGAGAATATACTCTTTAAAAGGTTTTCAAGTCACAGACAAAGATCTAGATTGGTATATCAAATGTATATATTTTATCATGTCAGAAGGTCTATGCCTATGTCTTATTTTTTTGATTTATTATATGAATTTTATAATGGGGTTGGCTGGCAAAAAAAACTGGCAAAAAAAACGATGGTCATGTGGCCATTCTTCTAATGCAAAGTAGCTGTGTCTTTGTAGGCAGATGTGGATCTGAGTGCTGGTACTAGAAGCTTTTCATGCTCCCAGCTCAGTGATTGAGACTACAAGTTCATAAGGACAGAGATGCTGGGACGTTCAAACAAACATGATAAGACATTTGAACTTAACATAGTCAAGCTGTTCATTTACACATGAGTCAATCTCCTCACCAAATCACCTCAGTCTTTTTGTTTGAAGTTGGAATCAAGTACCATGTCGATGACAGGAGACATCAGAAGAACTCGGGATCCTTGAACACCAGCTGGTTCAGTTCATATCCTGTTCATCAGTCATGAAGTAGGAACTGATTTTTAAAGAGACTGTTCCCTGTTCATCAGCCCATTCATGGTTGGTTGACAAGTTACTTCAATGTATTCCCTTCTGAGAGTACAGGTACAGCACAGTTGGCTTTTTGCACATGCACATCCTCACACACCTATTGGAGTGAGCTCAGCTTGATAACCAATTGTACAGCTTGATAGCCAATTGGATTTGGCGCAGCTTGATAGTCAATTGTACAGTTAGTCATGAATTGTATAAATCATAAATAAATGCTGTTTAAAAAAAAAAAACCCTACCATCCAGTGCTTGTCTGATAGTCCTTAGCGACAGTCATGGCTGCTGATCTGTTTGGCTTTGCACTGTTTTTGCACTGAAAAATACAGTGCAAATCTATTTGGCAGGTGTCTTAGTCACTGGTGCCCAACTGAACAGACCCAGTAATTGTCTCACATGTGATCATCACAGTTGAACACAGCAAGTTGGACTGTTGTACAAGTTTGCAGAAAAATTCATAGCATTCCTAGTAAGAACATGTATTTAATGTGTGTGTTAAATGCTGCCAAGTCACTTCCAACTTAGGGTGACCCTATGAATTAATGACACCACCCCCCCAAGCGTCCTATCATTATCAGCCTTGCTCAGGTCTTGCAAATGGAGGACTGTAGCTTCCTTTATTGAGTCACTCCATCTCATGTTGGGTCTTCCTTTTTTCCTGCTGCCTTCAACTTTTCCTAGCGTTATTGTCTTTTCCAATGAGTTTTGTCTTCTCATAATATGACCAAGTACAATAGATCAGTTCAATCATTTTATTTTTTAGGGAGAGTTCAGGCTTGATATATAACCCACTGATTTGTCTTTTTGGCAGTCCATGGTATTCATAAAACTCTCCTCCAACACTACAGTTCAAGTGAATCAATTTTCCTCCTGTCACCTTTATTCATCACCCAATTTTTACATCCATGCATAGTACATGTACTTAATAGCTGCCATTTATATAGTATTTTCAAGTGTTCCATGTACTACACCCTCTCAGCAAACCTTATAGTGACACCTTAAAGTGTCTTCATAGTGCAGAGGAGGCTGAGGAAGAGGAGTGGCTTGCCAACGGCCACCTTCTAAGTTCATGCCCAAAGTAAAACATACCTGATTCCTAGCTCAATCTCTTCACCCCTGTAGTTCTCTAGCTGAGGATACTATTTCTGTTGGCTTTGATTTTTCAAACCCAGCTGGACTGGAGGCAAAAGAGACAGGAGATGGTGTCATACATTTCATCTTTCCCTTATTTCCCTGAGTGGATGCATGAAATTGTTTCTAAAAGATGAATTTCCCCAAGAGTAAAATTTACCTGCAAGATTTCCCCTATGGCAGCCTAACTAATTGCTATGCAAAGACCTACTTGTGTATTTTAACAGCCTTTTGTATCCCCAGATTTATATAGACCTCACAACACTGAATCACTGACAAATATTTCAGAGGGACTTGATTAGTTAAGGCTGATGGCAAGTTAAAGAGGACATATCACTGCTTATTGGTTGTGGCTGCAGCTGGCTTGCATTATAAATCTTAATGCCAGTGAGAATGTTCCTAGAGATGCTAAATTGTTCATCTCAATGTTGTTGGGTTTTTTTTCCCAGGCATAGATTATTTTAAAAGTTAGCCTGATTTGTTGAAATGCAGGCATATCGGATGTCTCTTTGCCTATTCTTATGAAATGTAGTTTGCTATTTTGCTTTTTCTCTTGACACCTTGGTGACTCTCAAGTAGATTCTACAAGTTAGGACTTTATGACGATTCATGGGGGAAAGGGGCAGCTAGTCTCACAGCTTGGCTCACTTAGGGTTTCTGAGTGGTCAAAGTATGTCTCTACTAATACCACAGTTTATATTTGACATATAGGCGAATATTATTTTTTTAGAGGATGGAGTCTGTTTGTGTTGCAGAGAACTTCTCTGGATTGAGTTAACAGTACCCCAAAATGTGAGTCCAGCTGCCTTGTGTGAGAGAGCCGAAAAAGGAAGAGACTTGGATAAAACTTGTGTGGTTAATTTGGTTTAATTCTGTATTTAAAATGTCTTTCCGCTGCAGTCTGTTTACCTCTTCTCCCCTCCCCCCAGTCTAGGTCTCTCTTCATCAGTCCATTTAGATTTTATTATTTTATGAACTGTATTTTATGAATGTTTTGAGCTACTTTGGGTGCTGTGATGAAAAAGTAGAATAGAAAACTAGGAGTAAATGTTTGAAGGCTGTATGCATTGGCTGTGGCATGCCATAATGGTTGTCAGGAATAAAGGTCTTTATAATTGCATTTCATAGACCAAACACTAACTTGGGGACATAGTAGCTTTTCCATAATTTAATAGGGGATCAGTAGGGTTCCCAACTGTTCGGTGAGGGCGAGCAATTGTCCACCAACTACTGGGCAGCCTGCCACACCTCAGCTGGCCGGTGGGTGGAAGTAGGACAGCTGGGAAAGTGGGCGGCAATCCACTTGCACTGCACTGCTGGCACTTCCAGGTTACCCCAGAAGTGCTGGCAATGAATTGCTAGAGTGTCTCGCACATATGGGGCCCTTCCGGGGTAAACCCGATTCGCTGTCTCTCATCCGCACAGACATGAGGCTCCCACTGAACTCCAGGTAGGAACAGGCAACCCTAGGGGACAGATATTCCTACTGAACCAAAACCAAATGATACAGGAACAGAATCCATGCCAAAAGCTGAAGGAGGTTGTGTGGAGGGGTAAACATTGCAGGGAACGGCAGCCTGGGTGTAGAGGTGGCAGTTGGCTTCTACCCATGTCTGCCCTGTAATTTGACCCAGCAAGATGAAAGTATGAACCACTCCCCCAGCTAGCAACTACAGTCTGCTCAACAGTAAAGGCCTACTCTTGAGGAAAGGCCTACTTTAAAGAGTGATCCTACACATGACTGTGGGGTGGAGCAGGTAATCAGTGCATCTTGCAGATATGTCTATAGGAGGCATGAGAAGGGAGAGACCAAAAGGAAGGATCTTCAGAGCCCCTCTCAGAACAAGCAAGGGGATGAGAGAAGGAATGTAGATAATTGCTAACTGCTAGCCTCATTTCATCGCTATGAAATCTTGGACAACCGGCTGAGGACTGGGGTGGTCAGGAAGGAGAGTCGAGGGGTCTGAAGTGCACCACTTCTAATTGTATATAATTGGACTGATTTACTTCCATAGTACCTTCCATAAGGGAGAGAAATTCTGCTGTATTCCACTGCTTATGGTTAAGTTTTATTGACAAGTGGAAAGCATTCAGAACGTTTAAAAAAAACTTTCAAATAACTCCCCTTTGAAATCTTGCAAGAGTATTCTAATGCTTCTTTCTGTCTTCCTGACTTGCAAAACAAAATCACATTATGCCACAGGATTTGGAGGAAGATAGATTCTGACATTAATTCATGCAAGAGGTTGTTTTCAAGGGCAGAAATGGTAAGATGTTTAGGAAATTGCCATTAGTTGAAAACTCAACACATTTTTTATCATTGAAGCTGATGGAAGAGGAGAGAAACCCACCATGCAATACAGAATTTATATAAAGGTTCTCCAATCTAGCCTAGGCTACATTTCAGAAGTAAAAAGAACACCCAAATCTGATGCAGCAGATCCTTCAAACTGAATAGTGAGCTTTTCTGTACAGCAAGAGATAGTTGACTTAATTGTGACTGGGCATACTTTTAGAAGTGCTAGCTAGGCAGTGTTGCTGTACAAAATCCACTGTAAGGTGGGAAATAAGAACTTCAGCTATTTTAAAATGTGGCAGACACTGGCTGTATATTCTTGTCCTTGATGAGACTAAGCCTGGTTTAGGAAGATTTCAGTCTAACTTCAGCTTGGTATGACATCCCAATATGTGATGTCACTTCTAGGTATTCGTTGATGCGGTGGTATTAAATTTTTTCCGTCCCGTTGGCCCTCAGAGGGCTGGCAGGCAACAAAAAGGGGGAGCAGGAGACCCTAGTCTCCACTTTAGTGTGTGTGCCACCATGAGCCATGGAATGTCTTCCCTCTCAACAAAGTGGTATACAAGCAACTATGTTGCTCAGATTAAAGCAGTTTTATAGTGCTCAGTTAATATTGTGCTGTCATGTATTTGGTTTACTTTAAACTTCCTTGGAACTTTTAAAATGGTTAGTGTGTGTGTGTGTGTGTGTGTGTGTGTGTATATATATATATATATATATATATATATATATATATATATATATATATATATATATATATATATATAGTCTAGCTTAAACAGAGCAATTCCAGTGAAATTACCTCTTTCCTGGGAAAATGTCCCTTGACTCATAGACCTACATGGCCCCCTTCTCCTCCACCACTTTGATTAATTTGGTTGCTGTCTGAGATAGATTGTGATATCTTGGCACTGGCTCAGCCTCAGTGGCAGAGGCTTAATCAGTCTTTTTTTTTTAACTTGGGGGAGGCTTACAGTGACAATGAGCTTTTATGCATTCTCTTTTTCTTCGTCTCCAAGTTCCTGTTTCGCCAGTGTTTTTTAAAAGTTCCGCACATATTTTGCTGCCTCTAGTGTTCAATTTGATATCACACCCAATTTTATCAAGAGTTAAAAGCTGCTGCTTAACTCAGCAGAGAAATAAACTAGATTTAATTTTCTGCTATATTGAATTGACCACTAGAGGGAGTAAAATACCCATGGAACTTTTAAAAACCTGTGAAGAAACAGGAACTTCCAGATGAGAAAAAAGAGAATGTGGAAAAGGAATGTTTGAGAACCTCTGACTCATTTAGCCAGGCAGGACTCATCCAGCACTTTCTAAACAGATTTTCTCATAGAAAAACAATTTAAAAAAAGGAAATCATAGTTACTCTTCTTAAGTCTTACGGCCAAACGATATGTTACTATTTTTAAAGAGTTGGGTCCATTGTTCAAATCTGCAAACTGAGATTTGAATCTGTGGTTCAGTCCTGGCTTAGCACCTCAGTTTGTGGGAGAGAAACAAGGTCCAACTTGTTGCAGCACTTAAATTTGAACATGACAACAAACTGACTCCATGTAAAAGGAGGCGGGTGAGTAGATAGAGTTCATAAAGCTGAGATTCCAGACTCCTTCATCATTATGAACAAATTGTGATTGGTTTGTGGTATCTGAATGCAAATGTATTTTTAAGAAATACTTTCTTCCTATGAATGCCAAAATGGTATGGGATTTTCAGTGTCTTAAACAGAAACCGCAATGGCTTCCTACATTTTCTATTACCTCACCTATAGCGCAATCCTAAAGAGAGTTACTCCAGTTTAGCCCCTTCATTTCAGTGGGCTTAGACTAGAGTGACTCTGTTTAGGATTACAGGTAGACATGTAAACATTTATTTGGGCATGATGAAATATTACAGTTTGGGTATTTGTTTGTTTATGTAGTTTTACAAGGTCCTATTTAAGTATCTTCTGGTTTTGGTCACAGTAAATCCTGCAGAATATATCACAGGCTAGAAGGAAGGAAAAGGCAAAAAACAAACCAACCCAAAAGCAGTTCTATAAATACAAAGAGGTTAAAAGGCAATGAAAGAGAATAAAAAAGAACACCTTCACCCCAGGTTGGGAAATATTTGGATATTGTGGGGGCAGAGCCTGTGGAGGGCAGAGTTTGGGAGTTGTCAGATCCAGGTTGGGAAATTCCTGGAGATTTGGAGGTGGAGTCTGGGGAGGGCAGGGTTGAGGAGAGGCGGCAGCCGGATATAATGCCATGGAGTCCGCCCTCCAGAACAGCCATTTTCTCCATGGGGGCAGATTTATTTGTCTTGAGATCAGTTGTAATTCTGGGAGATCACCAGGTCCCACCTGGAGGTTGGCAAGCCTAACCTTGGTACCCACCAACACCTTTCTAGGCACCTACGAAGTGTTTCTAGAAAATGGGGATTTTGCCCAGCAAGGCTTTTGACTGGGCATTGGAGATTTCATTGTGCAGATTTTTTTTGAAAATGTTGCTTTGGCAGCAGCTGCAATCACAGCACAAGGACTGTGTGACTGAAGACCCTGCCTCCTCCAGTAACCATTTACGGCAGCCATTCTGGGGCTGCACCCACCACACTGTGTCGGAATTCCAAAGGCCCCCACAAGCTCAAAAAGGATGGGGACCCCTGGCATAAATCAAGACAAATCCAGTGCCAACAATACCCTGTGTCCTTGTAGGTGCTGGCACAACAGCAGCACTGACAATTGTACCCACATCTGCTGAAGATCTTGCATGGAGTTGCCAGGTCTGGGTTAGGAAATTCCTAGAGATTTTGAGGGTGGAGCCTGGAGTGGGTGGGGTTTGGGGAGGGGAAGGACTCCAGTGGGGTATAATGCTATAGAGTCCACCTTCCAAAGCAGCCATTTTCTCCGGGGGAACTGGTCTCTATAACCTGGAGACCAGTCGTAATTCTCCAGTAACCACCTGGAGGCTGGCAACCCTATGTCAGGATCAAAGTAGATATGGTGTGAGCCATGTATGTTTGTAATCCATGTTTCTGCCTGATCACATGTAAAGTTGGGGTGCGTGTGGATCTGATTTTTCTGCCTCTCAGAGGGCATGTGGCTAAAGAGAGCTGAACCCTCCTACGCCTCACCCTATACTCTGGCGCTTTTTTCCTGATCCAGCTCTGTTAGAATTGAACTGATCGGGAGGAAAGAGCTTGAAGCAATAGACCATGGAGAGTTAAGCAATGAGGGGCGTGTGTGTGGAGGATTTTGCTTGCCTCACCGATGTGTTCTTTTTGACACAGAAACCACGCCTACCCATCTCCAGCTTTATATGAGCTGGCAAACCTTCCCGATAAGCAAGCATGGCTGCTGCTGTCATCTCTAGGGTGACTTTCAGGTCCACTGGTGAGTGGGCTTGACATACAGCCAACTCACAACTCACCAGCTTCTCATCTGCAAGTTCCATAAACTGGTTGCACCTTCCTACATCCAGCCAAGCCACAGATTTATGGCCACAGCCACAGTGAGAATCTATGCGAAAGCTTTCCAACACTGTCAGCCTGTGTTAACCTGGACCGGTTATATGAATGTCAAAATCCACCCGATTGATTACCTTTGTGACTGTGCAGATGAAGCTGAAAAGTGGACAAAAGGTATCCCGATGAAGTCATGTAAATGATTTAGACAGTGCCGCTATTAGGGTTTTTATTTATTATTCAAAGTAATTATACCCCCTACTCCCAGCACATGAGCCCCCAAGGCAGCCCCCTGTTCGCAGTAACTGAAACAGAATCAACAGCATGATGCAAAAGGTCAACGCTCTGTAAAATCATAAAGGATTAAGAGTAATAAAATGCATAAAATCAGGAATAAAGGAGTCAATAAATATCTTCCCAAACCTTTCTGCGATCTGGTCTGGATGTTGTTTTTCACTAAACAAACTGATTTGCGAATCCAGATAAGCATATGTATTTATCATTGCATTGTTTCCCCCTACAATTTATTTCTTAAATGCTATTTACACAAACTAGTTGCACATATTTAAATGTCTCCTTGTTGTAGTCTGGCTTGCCAAAATAATCACTTTGAACAGCAAATGATATCACAGAAGGATCGTTAGATGTGAGTAAGGCTGATTTAGCCTTTTGGTTCCAGCACACTTTGTTTAAGGGATTAAAGGATTTCCACCCCCATCCCCAAAGTGCTAATAAAAATAGAAAATCTGCTGCCTTTGTTTGTGGTGAGAATATTTTCTGCAAGTTAAACACCGCAGACTCATTTGCATGATATATTTTGTCTCACAAAAGGAACATTCTCCTCGCAAAAGAATATGCGGTAATTGTATGCAGGGCAGGCCTTTTCTCATGTTCAGTCAGGTTTTCTAGTCTGAGCAGTTGTGTGACATTTCTAGTCATTGTGAAGAGGCTTTTTTTGCAAAGTGGCAGAGGGTTTCCATAGCACAGGCGATTACGCGCAACTCTTGGTCCCTCCGCAGCTGTCCTTCATGCTCAGACCATTTTGCTTTGATGGTGTTTAGACTACTGCTTCTGAGGTGGCCGGGCTTTCTTTGGCTGTTTTCTTGCATTTTCAGCAGACTGGCGTTTCAGACAACGCAGGAACACCTCTCAAAGGCTGGGCCCAAGCCAACGCTTTATCTGCGTAATATTGATTTGGAAAAGTTAGATAATACGTCTGCTCCCCCAGTCCTTTTACCTCTCTGGCTATTGAACAGTTTATATTCCTGTGGCAGGCCAAGAATCTCTTTAGGGATAATTAGCAGCTCACACATTACTTTGTTGTCTGCCCTGTGCAGTGGAAATGCTGTGACCCATTGGGTGTACAAAAGCCGATAGACAAGACAAAGAGCAGTATCTGAGAGAGGAGTAGCAGAAATAGCAGGCGTAATGGTGGGTTCTGCAGAGGGCGCAGACATAAGCATTCATGAGTATAGTGACAGAATGTACTATTCAGAAGCATTTGCTTAGTGTTAAGGAATTGTTGTGAACTTGCCCCAAGACCACATGACCTTAGTACGTTCTGGAACAAGATCATAAGAACATAAGAGAAGCCATGCGTGAGCCAGCGTGGTATAGTGGCGTCAGAGCGGTGGTTTGGAGCAGAGGTGTCTGATCTGGAGAACTCATCCACATGAGTGGTGGAGGCTAATCTGGTTAACTGGATTTCTTTCCCCACTCCTACACGTGAAGCCAGCTGGGTGACCTTGGGCTAGTCACATAAAAACCGACTCTTCTTCATCATCATTGTCGTCGTCGTCATCATCATGCTGGATCAGACCAAGGCCCTTCAAGTCCAGCAGTCTGTTCACACAGTGGCCAACCAGGTGCCTCTAGGAAGACCACAAACAAGACAAGCCTTAGGGTCAAACTAGATATGATGGCATCCTCATGGCTGCCATGAGGACGAGGCTACCATTTAAAATTAATTTAAAGATGCAAGGAGCCATCCTGATCAGGGCGTCAGCTCAGGGTAGCAGCTCAGGGCTTGTTTCCCCCCTGCTCTTTTTCAAGTGCCGAAAGAGCTGGATGGAGGGCGGAACCACTTTGGCACTTGATAAGATGCATGTAGGGGAAACAAGAGCACCTCAGACTTCTGCACTGGGGCATTTTATGGTATTTTAAAATCACCTTAAAATGGCTACGGTGCCCCATGGTGATCATGAGGATGACATCACGTCTAGCTTGGCTCTTAGAGACTGCTGTGCAAGATTGTCTCTTGCTGCTTTTATTAAAGTTGTTTTAAGCCATTCCACATTCTGCTTCCAGTTTCATTCAACTGACTGATAATATATGCAATCAAGAAGAAAATGACCATCAACAGGAGGGCACATTAAATATCCATGATGAACCACTAGAAGGCGTTTGACTAGAAAACCCAAACCTCCAGAACAAGTGCTAGAGATAGGTTAGTGTATGATGAACACAGTGTAATTAACTATACTAACTGGTGAAGATCATTTTTATAAATAATATGTTTTTGTTATGTAATTTAAATATGTATTTTTAATTTTAATTTTGTTTATTATTTTTCTTTTGTTATCGTATAACAGTTAAGGGGGAAGATGTAGTGAAAGAATTTACAATTTACTGATATCTATATATCTAACCCCAAGTGTGCCCTCTATCCGTGAATAGATAAATCTGCAGATTGGGGCCACACTTGCACTAAACAGATGTGTCTGCAAACTTGGGGAAGCCCCTAAGTTTGCAGAAAAATCTGGCATAATTTTTTTTGGAGAGTTTAAATTTCCCCCTGGGAGCCGCAGCTGGCCTGGTGAGAGGGTGGGGTGAGAGAGCAGGGGGAGGCCTCAGTGGGCCCACTAGAGCAATTCCGGGCCAGTTGTAGATAGCGGGATTATGGGGGTGTTCTCGGTATGCCTGTGGAGAACAACTCCAGGTGAGCCGCTGAGGGCGGGGCTCTGGGAGGGGAGGCTACAATGCAATTCTGCTGCCAGCTTCCACCCTCCTCCCTACAAGGCTTCCCCCATTGCCAATTCTGCTGGGATGTGGCTTCCTCCAGAGCTGGCATGACAGGCCCAGCACAGCTTCCCTCCGTGTGGCCAAATCCACCGTATTTTCCCCCATCACCAGCACTGCTGAGGGTGGGGGCTGGGGGGGAGACAGGCGTGCAGTGAGCCAACCTGACCAAGGCTGGGGGTGGGCAGGGAGCCACACAGCCAAGGCTGGCGATTGGTGGAGAGACAGCTATGCAAGGCTCTTCCCTACTGCCTGGGATTCTGCAGCAGGATGGGCTATTGGTAGGGTTTCCAAGTGCCCGGTGGTGGCGGGTAAAATCCCGCCGATCCACCGGGCTGCCCTTGGGCCAGCTGATGACCAGTGTGCACTGTGTGCACATGTCACTCTATCAGCTGAAAGAGATGTGGACACTCTGGCAGTCTCGGAAACCATAGAGTTTTGGCCGAGATCGCTAGAGTGTCTGCGTCGCTTCTGAGTAAACCTGGAAGTGATGTAGGTATGTCACATGGGGTGCACGCATGTGTTGCAGCCACTGCCCCGGAAAGCTCCTGCCAGTGGAGCTATGGGGCCTGGCAAGCCTAGCTGTTGGCAGTGCTGGCAAGGGCATGGCCTTGAAACTTCCCCAGAGAAAGGAAGGTGGCCCAGTCAACCCTTCAACAGCCAGTCAGGGAGGCCAGACAGAGGGTGGGTCTGAGAGAGGCAGGTGTCTTGGAGCCACTTCAGCCTGGCTAAGTCAATGTGTGTGTGGGGCATCTTGCAGGTCCCCACTCGTTCCCTTATATTTTACAGGGTTAAGCAACTGGTGATTCGCAGACTTGCCCTAGGATCATATTGACTTTGGTAATAGGCTTAGAGACAAGATGGTAATCGTTGCTGCTCATACTAGCATTGCTTTCAGACTTTCCACAATCTGGCAGCATTTATCTATGGACCCAGAAATACTATAGGAGGAGTCTGGGTTCTTAGGAGGTTTTCAAAGAAAAGGAAGAGAGCTGGACATGTAAAAGAGAATGGGAAGGCTAATCCTAGCTACCACATGGAGTGATATGGAAAAGGGAATCAACAGGGGGGAAATAGTTAGTGAATTTGTACGGAAAAGATAATGAGGCTTAATTTCAACGTGACACCATCTTCACAGTTCTTCACAGGAAAAACTTACCTGTGTGGGGTTGCATGTGTATGAAAGCTGATTCAAACCAGACCCTCATTTGCTCTGTAAACACTATTAATATGCCAGTACTGTTCCTGCTGAAGCCTCAGATCCATGGTCTACTAGCACTTAGTAGTGGCTGGGGCCTACTTTCAATCAGATGCTGGATGCATGTAACGTAAGATGCTCCTCCATGCCACATTTAAATCAAGGCTGGGAATAAATAGCATGAAAAGAAGTAAGAATGCAGCCCACGGGCTATAAGAATTAGCATGGGAAGATGAGTTCTTGTTTCTATATAGGGGTGTGCTATTGTTACTGTTTTTTGCCACAGAGAGGGAAGCCTCTCGAGCATTTGTCCTCTCTCTGCCATTCAGCACTCCCTGCTTTCTGGGTAAGGCAGAGTGCATGGCAGCCATGGGAACAGCAAGATGGAAGCAGCACAACCATGGAAGAGGAGGCCCATCCATGTGAGTAGTCTTCAGTCACAGCTGCATGCATGATGGAAGGAGGGGCAGCGAATGTCTGAGTCCAAAGATAAAACAGGCATGTTCTCATCTTTAGAATTTGTTCAGAGAGGGGAGGACATTGGTTTTGGGACTAATACAAGGGCCAGCCATTCCACACTGTGCAGAACCCAGCTTTGGAGAAAGCGTGGGTGGGGAGAGAGAGGAAAAGGTAATTTCATGACTGACACTCAGGCCGGCCAGTCAGCACTATTCAATCCCGCTTCTGCTGAGAACTTTACGCCAGTGTTGGCATGAAAGGTATGTGATAATAGTGCCACTGTAGCTTTGACCAATTTCTTTTGCCTCTCCTCAGCCTCTTTTTACAAGTTATACAGCACTCTCACTGTGTGGCCATGTGGCTGGCAAAAGCATGGGCTTTTTAGCGCTAGACCGCTTAGGGAGTGTGCCTTCTCAGCTCTTGGGAAGGAAGGGAAATGCTACGTCTTAATGGGGGTGGAATCTAAGAGCGCTGACATTCCCTCAGCAGCGGTGTCAAACGGTTCAGGACAGGAAGTGAAAGATGATGTACACCACTGAAACTGCTGGGGAATGTAGGCAGGCAGACTGTAATTATAGGAGAGAGATGCTAATTTGTAATAATAATGGAGACACATTGCAGATTAGAGAAATTTGCAAATTAGCACGTTAAGCAGTAACAGAAACCCATGCATACACACTATTACAAAAATGCACTTTGTTCATTTGTTTTGACAAGAGTCATTCAGATTAATTGTCATCACAAATCAACAAGCGCAATCCATTAACTGGGCCCCCAAGTTGTCCATATGGGAAAGAGCATAGGCTTGCTGTACCCCTGCTGTCCTCCCCACCTCCTTCCCCCCCCTTCTGTGATTGTTTTTCATCAACCTTGACACGTGGGCGTTTGAGGAGCTTGGCCCAGCTCCTCCCCTACAGTTCTTCTTCCAAACTGCCAGGTCCTGGACTACTTGGAGTGCTTTGCATAGAAGAGTAGCTTAATTCTTCATGATGAAGCTTCATAACAGGCTACCAGGCAAATTGCTGCATGGTATTTAGTAACTTCCATAATGCAATCTGTGCAATGAATGTCACAGGGAGGAGCTGTAACATTGCAGTATTGCAGTGCTATAATGATGATATAGTAAACTATTAAACCTTTTCCCTGGTTGAGGGAAGCATCAGTTGTTTTTGTAAATAAAGCAGTGGAGTTAGCAGCTAGGGGTGATATCGAATGTGAGGGCAGGCTGAAGTTACAGTTAAGGCATAATATGGATGGTGGGACGCAGGCAAGTGGACAGACTAGGGTTAGGCCAAGTACAAGACACTTTTGCCGTGGAATTCCCCCAGCCCCAGGCAATTCCTGTTCCATTATGACTTTTCCAGAATTTATGATTACAATGTTTTTGTTCTGCCAAGCCTCTTGATTGGTTTATTTATTGAGAAAAAGTCTGCTGATTTGGTATTGCACAGTATTTGCATTTGTGTTTAGTTTTCTAATGTTTAAAGGTTTTTGTTTAAAGTTAGGGGACCCTGTGGCAAAAAGGGTATTGTAAATAAATAAAAATAAAGAGGCAGGCAGGGAAGGAGGCAGTAACTAATCAGGAAGCAGTCTAGTCCATATAATGTAGATTACAGTGCAATACTCAACAGAGCTATACCCTTTAAAATCCATGGTTTAAAAGGGCAATTCTGCTTCGATGCTCGGTTGCATAGATTGAAAAGGCCAAAGCAGATTCTGGGAAATTATAGCACGAGATGAAATTTCATTGGCTCCTTGTGTCACATGACACAAATTTGGAGAAGTGAGATTTACATTTTACTGCAATGCAGCTGAAAAGACGTTGACTCTGGATTTGATCTGATCACAGGTGGAAGGAGGGCATGCTTATATATTCCAATGCAAACTTTTTTCGTAAATAAAATACCCCTTCCCCCAACAGAACACTTCCCCCTACGAGGAAAAAAGGAATTTGGGGAGGATAGATTTTGATTAGATGGTGAGAAAATGGTTGAGTACCTCTTTCTGATCAACTTTGGGAGCCAAAGCAGCTACATTAAAGTAAACAAAACCAAACCCTGGAATATTTTCCACTTTACCTCTAGATAGGACCACGGGCAGGGCATAGCAGAGAACCATCTGCAGTACCTCCTCCTGGTCAACTGTGTCAGTAGCACCCAAGACTATCAAAGAGAAATACGCCTTAACTGTTCCACTGACGCAGTGTAGGAATGACACACTGACTGGGCCTTACCCATTAAAGCAGTAGTTCCTAACCTTTTTGGTATGTTGACCCACAAGTCCAAATTTTCTTGGTTTGGTGACCCATCCAGGGCTGGCCCAGTTTTTTGTTTTGCACTCTTAGGCAAACTATGACCATAGTGCCCATCTAGTCCCGAATTCCATTTTCTACAGTAGCCAACCTTTTCATATGGAGGATACATTCCAGCCTTCATTATTCCCTCCAATCCTCCCTAAGATTCTAAGAAAATCAATCAATCACCACTTCTAGTTTCCATCTAAACTTAGAAGGCAGACATGGTTCTATTTCAACTGGGTAAAACCTTCCATGCATGGGAGGATAGATGCTGGTCAACTGCTGTTAGCTCAAACTACTTAGCACTAAGCATTATGCCACCTTCATCAGTGCCTTTACTGTGATGCGAGGAAAGATTTAACCCACACATTACTAATTGTCTGAGTACTGTAATTAAAAGGTCTCCATTACATTGACCAACCAAGTCCATCCATACAACATGTCATTAATGGGGGAGGAGGAGTTACAACAAAGAGTCTTCTCTTCTTCTGAGTGAAGAATTCACAAGGCTTCCCTCTGAAGTCAAGTACCCATGAGGTGAGGTCTTTATCTGTTGTCTATTCCTTCTCTGCCAGCTGTGCCACAACAGTCTGAGGAGCCTGCTTGGGGTGGGGGGACAACCAGGACGAGGAAATGTATGAAGCTGTCAGGTGGCAGCCGAGGGGTTGTTGGTGAGGGGCTTGGTACAGAACATCTTCCACAGCAGGCTGAGGGCAATGAGGCATTGCAGAGGGCCAGGCAAGAGATCAGTCTGCTGAAGGAGCAGCCCCAAGACAGAGCCCACTCACACACATGCCACTTTCTCTCCTCTTGCTTTTCTCTCCAGTCTTTTTCTCTCTTTTCAGCTATTACCATAAAGTTACTAGTTTCCAGAGCCCCCCCCCCTTTTCTGTTGCAAAAGGAAGGGAGAAAAAAAGTGAGTGCTGTAAAAGGCGGGGGCAGCCATTAGGGAGGGTTGGCCTGCGAGACACTTTCAAAGCCTTCATGACCCACAGGTTGGGAAACACTGCATTAGAGCATACAAACAGCTGTACAAGTTGTACAGCTGTACCAACCCAATGATTCATCTAACAGTCCTATAGTTCATTCCTGTACAGTTTTAAAATGGTTCCCCAAATGTCTGACAAGTGCAGACATTGGTTAAAGGCCTAAATATTAATTAATTTAGCGAGTCAGCATGGTGTAGTGGTTAAGAGCAGCGGACTCTGCTGTAGAGAGTCGGGTTTGATTTCCCACTCTTCCACATGAAGCTTGCTGGGTGACCTAGGGCCAGTCACAGTTCTCTCAACTCTTTCAGCCCATGAGGAGGCAGGCGATGGCAAACCACCTCCAAATGTCTCTTGCCTTGAAGACCCTACGGAGGTCGCTATAAGTCAACTGTGACTTGATGGCACTTTCCACCACCACATTAATTTGCAGCCTTTGGGAGAAACACTAGACTTTAAATGACCAAGCGAACACAGTAAAGGACCTCTCAATGTTCCTCTGTCTGCATTCATCATTGCCATGAGTAAGCAGTCCCTGTGGCCTGCCTGTGGGACAGATTACATCTAAACTGGCTCTTATTTCCAGACAAATGCACAGAGGGCGGCAGCCAGCAGAAACTGACTGCAAAGTTATAAGCACTTAGGCTAGCTACAGTCCTCCATGCAGCTAGGCGGCTTAGCTCCTCTTGGTTTCAGCAGGGCTGTAGCAGCCTGAAAGTGTACGCCACATTACAGCCCTACATTCACTAAACATTTTCCAGTGAAAATAACAACGCCAGAAAAGAAGCCAAACCACACCAGGCTACATGATATATACACAGGGGGAGCTGGCATTTTTCAGGCTTTGATGCTCATCAGCTATAGCTTTACTTCTACTACACCCGCTAGAGTTTTCTGAAAAAAGTAGGTCAGTCTATGCAAGAGTGGCATAGTCCTCACTCTTTTGTTGGCAAGCCCCGCTCACGTAGTATAATGCCACTGTGATTAAAAACTGAGCCCAGCAGCCACAGCTGACAAGCAGAGGAAATCAACTTTGCCTTCATAGCAGAAGTTTAGTGTAAAGTATCACATTCTGGATGCACATAATAATTTTCTACCCTGTTTTACATTAATCCTTTGAAATAGCAGGGTGGGCACCTTTGTGTATGTTTGGGGCCAGACTGCTGGGACTAAAGAGCATGTATAGAAGGGGAATGGGCATAACTATACACAATTGCTGGCTCGTGAGCATGGAGTCTGTGTATGCAGGAAGTGTATACAGACATTCTCCCCATGTCTGGGACTAGTAAAAAAAGCATCATTCCCAACCACGGGGAGGAAGCCTAGGTGCATACGCTTCCTGTGAATGTAGACTGTCTATGCCCATCAATTAGCGATTGCCCCTGAGAATGCTCTGAGAATGCCCGCCCCCCACGCTGGTGCAGGCTTTCCCTTCTGGGATTTCCCTGCCAGTGTGGTAGCGACGGTGGTGGATGTCGGCGCAGCTCCGTGGCTCCCCAGTGTTGCCGTGTTTGCCCTGGCACTGGTGTCCGTGCCATTTCTTGCTGTGGTAAAGTAACAAGGACGCCGGCGCAGGGCCACGCCGGCTCCTGTCAAGCTTCAACCCCCCCATCAGAAGAAGAAGAGTTGGTTTTTCTATGCCAGTTTTCTCTACCTTTTAAGTAGAATGAAACTGACTTACAGTCTCCTTCCGTTCCTCTCCCCACAACAGGCACTTTGTGAGGTAGGTGGGGCTGAGAGAGTTCAGAGAACTGTGACTCACCCAAGGTCACCCAGCTGGCTTCACGTGTAGGAGTGGGGAAACCAAACCAGTCCACCAGATTAGAGTCTGCCATTCATGTGGAGGAGTGGGGAATCAAACCCGGTTCTGCAGATTAGAGTCCATTACTCTTAACCACTATACCACACTGTTAAAGTAACTTGGGGCAGAGACATTTTCAACTGGGGCAGAGACATTTTCAACTGGGGAAATGGCAGGGGTGGCTGGAGAGTGAAACCATCCCTTTCCTAGTGCTATGGTCTTGATCCATATCAGGCCCCTCTAGCTGTTTTTTGCATTTCTGTTTAGATGTCTGGGGATACCAGCCTGGATCCTCAGCATCACATATGGTTTGACTGCTGAGGAGTAGTTTCTGCTGAGTTCATCAGGACTTACTCCATAATTAGTATTCTTAGCATTGCAGCCTATATCTATACCTGTGCTTCGTTGTTCTTCTGTATCTATGTGTATTTGTTGCGGTGACTTTTGGAACACTGCATTTGGAGTTGGACATAAAATGCACAGTGCATATGTTAAAAGATAATTTGGAGCATATAGCAGTATAATTGTTGAGACTGTACAAAAGGGACTCATAAATCACTTGTCCCTGCAGCTCATGAGATACCAGACTTTGTCTTTTGGGAATTGAATCTATAGATATTGAAAAGCAAAGGTTGGAACAGCCTGACAAGTGACCCATTGATTGCCCTAAATATCTCCATTGATTTATCTAATCCCAGCCCATTTGGCGGAGCATTATTATGTTGCACTGTTCCTTTCCTGCCACTAGGAATAGCAGCCAAAATAAATAAATTTAATAACCACAGAAGAAAAATTCCAGAGTCAGAAAGGAAAACAAAATGAATAGTTTTGGCTGGTATTTGACTTTTTGATTGCTAACAAAAGAGACAGTGTAGGGAACCTAATGGCAGCTTTATGCAAAGTAGGAATTTCTGTTAACTCTTTGGCAGGTTCTGTCAGTGCTTTGCTAGGAATAGATGTGGTTCGTAATGTCTAGCAACCTGGAGGTTCTGTAAAGGCATTGTTTTATTTTGTTGGCTTTAGATGGAATGGAGGAAATGGGGAGGAAAGAAATTAGTGATGTGTTCGGTCTCTGTGCATGTGTGGCAGGGACCTGCATTTTGCTTATATTACTTTGTAAAGTGCCAGGAACACTGATGGTACACCATTATATTTTGAAATTATTATGATTACTGTAATAATGCCTCCACTGATTTAGTAGAAGCAAGTATAATTTGTGCATAGATTTGGTGCTTAACCAACTCCATATCCCTTAAAAGACTGTTGTGCGTGTGGTGGTGGTGGGGGGAAGAGTTGTAAGGCTTCCTTTCAGCAGTGTTTATTATTTATTGCTGGATACAGAAATTAACTGTTTCTCATCATGGTATTGGTTCCAGAGTGACCTAACATGGGCACCTGAATCTGATTTTATGGTCTGTATAGTAAGTGCACATGAGGCAAAATAGTGTTCAGATGAAGGCTTATGGGTAAAACCATTTGCAGAAACCTAGAAGAAATGCATGTATCCGTTAGCCAAGTTCAGTCTGATTATTATCTTGCTATATATACATGCACTGCTAAATCTAGCCCATTTACCTCTTGTTAGAGCAGTAAGGGACATGTTTTGTAACACCTGCAAGCTCCATCAGAGCTGCTGCTACCGTCTGTTTCAATTAGCCTGCTGCAAACCTAAACCAGAATGAGAAAGAGAAATTAGACTTCTATTTAAAAACTTGTGAGGACTGGTATAGTGTTGTGGCTCAGGTGGAAAGCTGGGACCGTAGGAAATCCTGCTGCAGATCTCACCCCAGTTATAAATGCATGGAGGTACAAACTATGCATTATGAGGGAGATCTCTGCATATTCTGTAATGCTGGAAAACTTCTGCTGGTGGGGGATCTTTACCACCAGATATGCTTGTGTTGTGGATCCCAGGTCATAAATAAGTCTTCCTGAAGAACAGACTGGTTATCACAGCCACCATTAGAGCTATTCTCAGGGTACCTACTGTGAATTGGTTCTGGGGCAGTGATTCTTAGATTTCCCTTATGATGTTTTCCATCCTTCATCTATGATGTTTCCCCAACTTGTTACTAGCCATGCTGAGGAAGAAAGGTACAATACATTTACCTGTTTCCCCCCTGTAGTTAATAGAGTGGTAGAGCAGGTGCATTAGGGGAAAGGCACAAAAGGAACATTTTAACTCCCTTCCCCCAGTACTATGCCCCTGAATCAATTTGAGGTCCTATTACTGCTTTTGATGTTAGTATGAACACATGAACACATAAAGCTGCCTTCTACTGAATCAGACCCTTGGTCCATCAAAGTCAGTATTGTCTACTCAGACTGGCAGCGGCTCTTCAGGGTCTCAGGCTGAGGAGGTCTTTCACATCACCTTCTTGCCTAGTCCCTTTAACTGGAGATGCCAGGGATTGAACCTGGGACCTTCTGCATGCCAAACAGATGCTCTACCACTGAGCCACAGCCCCCTCCCTGTGGAAACTTACAATGACAGATCTCCCACATAACACATAGTTTGGCTTGTCCATCAAGCCATTATTCTCTCACTCCCCCATATGTGGAAAAAAATCATACTGACTCACCAAACAGGGGTGTTTTAAGACTCACTGAGACATTGCATGCGGATTACTTTGAATGCAATTGTTTCCAGGAGAAAATAGGTTTATGCGCCAGGCACGTATGAAGCTAGTGAACTCCCTTTGTATACCTTGCAGTTTCCAGAATGCCCATGTTTTTTAAAAAGCTGGTGGCTATAGCCTAATCTGTCATGCTGGAGGATTCCCCATGGTGCTTGTGCCCATCACAGGGGAATTTCATGATAGATATTCTGTGTCCTTTTTTTGACTATTCGAAATAACTGAAAGGACAAGAGACCCGTGTGTGTTTTGAATTATAGGTTAAAGGACTCCAATAAAGATTAGATGGCCCACTATCTCCCAAGGAAATTGCATCAAAGTGGTTGCTCCAGCTTGCTCTTGTTAATTTCCTCCCTTGGCTGTGAGGAGATGCCTCATATCCTGAATGCAGCAGACTGGGGATAAGAGGCACTTTCCATTATCTCAATCACTGCGCTGTTTATGAGACACTTATAGTATGTTTCTTTACGAATTGATGCGGCTGTGGGAGATGGGTTCCTTGTGGGGGTGTGTGCACACAAAGGGGCTTAAAATAAAACAGGGATAGATCTTAAATTTACACCCATGGAAACCTGTGGGGGGAATTGTGCCTGTCTTTTTATTTTATTAAATCCTGCTCCATTTTTCTTATACATTAAATATAATGTTTTAATTAAAATGGGTTTTATTTATTCCACACAAGACATGATGCATTTAAAACAAAACTGTAATGAATATTTTATGTTGAAAATATATTATTTGTACTTTCTAACAGTTTCATTTTTCAGCTTTTTTCCTCCTTAGTGTGTTCCATTAAAATATATATATCTAAAAGCCTTTCTTTTCAACATTAAAAACTTTCCTCAAACTTTTAAAAGTGAATAATTCTTCCACTGGAGACAGATTTTTTTTCCTGTTAAAAAATATCCATCATCCTTTTAAAATCTCTGTGAAGCTCCTCTAGTGCCTCTGCTTGCTTGCTTAGTAAATGATGCAGAATTCTGTCAAATTCAAGTTGATGCTTCATGATATTTAAATAGTGAATGTCATCTGTCTGTGCATCTTTCCAGCATCAGACTGTAAACCTTTCTTATCCTTTGCTTCGTTGACCTCGAAATGTGCAGTGTGCATAAGGTTGCCACCCTCCAGGTACTAACTGGAGATCTCCTGCTACTACAACTGATCTCCAGCTGATAGAGATCAGTTCACCTGGAGAAAATGGCCGCTTTGGCAATTGGACTCTATGGCATTGAAGTCCCTCCCCTTCCCAAACCCTGCCCTCCTCAGGCTCCACCCCAAAAACGTCCTGCCGGTGGCGAAGAGGGACCTGGCAACCCTAAGTGTGCATGACCTCCATTTCTTTTCCTGTTTATTGAAACAATTGAATCAATATATGGGTTCCTGAATCCTAGTTTTGATTTTTTTAAAATCTTGACTATGATAATGTGTTGGCTCCAGTCCCTCCACAAATGGAGCAAATTCTTGGAGGAGAGTTTATCTGCCTTCTCCTTCCCAGTGAAGCCCTCATGTCCTCAAAAAATCCACGTCTGAAGAACACCATGGGTTGTGGCATGGAGGGGGAAGGGGTTGTCAGAAATCTCCTTGCAAGTAAGGGGAGGATAGCTGCTAGTTTCCCCTTCTTTCTACATCCTCTTCCACTTCATCCCAGGCTGTTCCTGAAGGTCCTCCAACCCCCAGGGAGGGTGTTTGGGGAGGACACAGTGAATAGTTGGGAAGAAGGAGGCAGATTTGATCCATTCAAGGAAAGGCTGAGTCTAACCCAGTATCGTTTGCATCCATCTTCTGAGGATGGAATATTACTTATTTGCCCATGTAAATAATATTTTTTTCATTTTCTCTTTTTCCTAGTATTTTGGACTTTAATTATCTTTGTTAAATAATGCTTATCTTTTTAAAAATAATAATCCTGAAATGTATAGAGTCTTAATGTTTTAAAAATTTCTTGTTATAAACCTACAATATTTTCAGGTCATATTAACTAATGACAGTCAGACTGCCCTGACCTGTGATTCCTGGGATCCACTGAATGGAATGATTGCTTCATGGTTATTCTTCTCAGCCTTTCACTTTGCACCATACTGTGTAGGGAAGCTGAGAGAAATTCTCACTTTGCCCTCAATCTGTTGTTTGCAACCCTCCCTCACTGGCCATGCCGTCCCTCCTTGTGTGGGTTTTACCCACACAGCCCTCAGCTGTGTTGTTTCAGAATCCTCTCACCGCACATGCGCATCCCAATCGATTCTTCCCAGTTTCTGGCTTTATTTAACAACACAGTGTTTTCATCCATGAAAAACACCAGAGTCTCTTCTGTCTGCAGGTAGGGAGGGCCACCGTCTCCCTAAGGCTGCATTGGTCCTCAGTGTGTCTGCAAATAAGACATCTTCTTTAATAATAGTAGGAATGATAGGTTCCAGTGCCAGGCTGGGAATGAATTCCCCAGGGAATCCAATGTTAAAGGGCCCCAGCATCGCATCTCCCCTTAGACTGGTGGTTTTTAGCTCATGGGTTGGGGCCCTTGGTTGGGTTGTGGAGCCCCATCTGCTGAGTTCTAAGCCCCTATAGAGCTCAACAGCGAATACATTGAGTGGCATTAGTCAAGCCATCTCTTGGTCATTGCCTACATCATAACGGTTTTAAGAGTTATTACCTGGCTTCTCAAATAGCAGGATGGGCACCTCTGTGGGTTGTTGGGGCTGGAGAGCTGAGACTGCAGAAGCGATCCATAGCACCACTGACAGAAAATAGTAGCTGGGGACTGCTCCTTCCTGGAAACTTCAGCTTTCACTTTTTCTAACCCAAACTTCACAGCAGATGCAGAGCAGTGAGAATAACGGGGTAGAACATGAGCAGGAATTCAGCCTGCACCAAATGCTGTCTAGATCAGTATTTTTTGGAGGGGCCAACTACACTTTATTCTTAAATGCTTATAGAAAGTCAAGGATGGGTGGAAGCAGCTTGGGAAGGGGTGATTTTTAATGGGAAAAGAGTTGCCAGGGAAAGGGATGAGTGACCTTCTCCCTCTAGCACTCCTTTGCTCAAAATTGCAATATCCTAAGTCTGCTTGGGATACTGCAATCAGGGGAGGGGCTGTGGCTCAGTTTGTAGAGCATCTGCTTGGCATTCAGAAGGTTCCAGATTCTATCCCTGGCAGCTCCAGTTAAAGGGACTAGGCAAGTAGGTGATGTGAAAGACCTCTGCCTGAGACCCTGGAGAGTTGCTGCCAGTCTGAGTGGACGATACTGACTTTGATGGACCAAGGGTTTGATTCAGTATAAGGCAGCTTCATGTGTTCAAGTGCTTTTCTTTTTTAAAAAAAGATCTGGTCTTTTTAAAAACAGTTTAATATGGAGTGTGCTCCTTGTTTCAACCTGCATTGCTCCCCCCCCCAAGCCCTTGCTTCTCTCCCTGCATGGAGCAACCCCTTCCCTTTCCTATGCCCCAGACCCTCTTCCATGGGATCATGCAGGGCTAACCCCACTCTTGGCACTGGAGCCAGCCAAACCTGGTCATGTTTCCTTGCTCCTTCTAAAGCCACGTTGCATGGAAGGAAGTGGAGCTGGGCAAGAGAGTGATAGGTATGAAGGGAAAGCAGGAAAATACCCCTCAACTGGAACTTCAGTATCTACAAATTCTGGTTCACAGTAGGACACTGCTTACAAATTGTTGCATCTAGGTATTTCAGTTCACTTACCCACTAAACAGAGTGCTTGCTTTGGGTTAGCCCGTCCTGAATAAGTTTAAGTGTGGCCGGTGGTGGTAGAGTTGAAAAAGTATAAGAAACAGTAAGTTATTGGGATGAAGTACATGAAGTATTCTTAGTACAGAGTTGTGCATTCCACTCTACACAGCAGTTCTGTATTCTTGGTTGACTGCAATCTGGGAGCTGTTGAATCTGCCAGTAATTTCTGTGATCTACTGCAGCTCATCCCAAATAGAATTTGGGAAGCCTATATATGCTGAGGAACACCCGAAGCCATCAAGTATAATGTCTATCTACATTGTCATCAGGTTCATCTCGATTACTAAAGGAGACTTTGTGCTGTTAATTACCTTGGGGGTGTTTCTAGGTTTCCAGGTTCCCCCTGGCCACCGGCAGGGGATGAAAGGGTAGGGCTGATAGATCCAGATTAGGAAACTTCTGGGCCATTTATGCAGGCTCGATTTTGATGCTCGCTCAAAGCTCCTTTTTTAAATCTGACCTTTAAAATGCCTATTCACGGTCCCGATGCAAGAGGAGAAAATCAAACAAATTCCACTCGCCTGCTTCTTCATTCCTTAATTTGCATAGCCATTAGCAATCATCGTTTGCATAGCTAACCCACGGCTGCGTTTCTTCATGTTTACTTGAGTGGATGCTTCCAGGCAGGGATGGAGCAAATAAAAAAGGTTGCGTTAAAGGGGCTCTTGAGAAATGTGAAGCAGGTATGTGCCAGCTACCCAGTGACTTCTGGAATGACAGTTCAGCATGAAGAACTCAAAAAAAATATGCGGGGCACTTCAGCCTGGAACGTGCTGCTAATTACCAAGCATAAACGGCCCTGGAGATTTAGGGATGGAGCCAGGAGAGGACAAGGACTTCGGTGGGTACAATGCCACAGAGTCCACCCTCCAAAGCATCTGTTTTCTTCAGGGGAACTGATCTATGTAGTCTGAAGATGAGCTGTAATTCTGGGGGATCTCCAGGTCCCACCTGGAGGTTGGTATCCCTAGGTGTTACAAGTAAGGGTTTGGAGAACTGCTGCGCTTTCAGTAGAGCTTCATTAATAAGGCCTGGCTTTTTCCTTCTCACTGTCTCCTTTCCAATCTGGATTTCCTATTTCTTACTGTAGCAAATATACAGTTCCCTTTCTCTCTACATAATGCTTTAGTCAGTGTTCTTTTCTGCCCTTCTGGATAGCTCAGCAGGGTCTTTCCTATTTTTTCTCCTACTGAATTACGCATGCTATTAGGAATGCAACCCTGAGATCTATTCTGCAGCAATCACAAACTGTATTTTCACAGAGTAAGTAAGATGGGGTGGGGGGAGGAGAGAGCCAATTCAGCTAGGAGCTGCACATTTTGACACCCATATTCGAGCCAGTGGTTCTTTGTTGGTTCACGTGGAGGGGGTGGGCGGTTATATATATACAGTCACAAGCCACAAAGAACTGGTTGATTAATGAATCCTCACATTGGCAAGGATTAAAGCATTATTATACCTCTTGCTGGAGAGGGTTTCCTATTTATGAATTAATTGGTAGCTTCTGGTTGAATAAGCTCTGAGTGATGGTCTTAAAATGCATTAGCCCTGGGAGGAGTTTATAGGGAGATAATCAAAAGACCCTTCCAGGTATCGCTGTCATTGTTGTACTGGCATTCCAAATAAATGAGGAAAATGGCTCTGAAAGCAACCAAAGTAAATTACTGAAGGCTGAATCTAAGTGGCAGTTCTCTGAGATGTTCTGTTGTCCCTTGTTTTTATCCCCCTCCCCTTCCTGTTTCGGTACCTACCTGTCATGACAGGGATTGGAAAATCTCGTAAGCCATTTTGGTTGCTGTCACACAGCTTGGAATATTCTACATGCAAAAGCACATTACCATGCAGTGATTATGCAAATCAGGTACCCACAACCAATGAAAGGGAGAAGAATTGTGTAAGTGAGAGTAAGCTGTATGATTTTTTTTCCTGTCCTTAATGGCGCGTCATCCATCATTATGATTCGATGAGACAATTCCATGTCAAACTAATGCTTCTTAACTTTATTTTAGCTTTATAAATGTATTTCGGCTGCTAAATTTCACCACCCTTATACTGCTGCATAGACAACCAGCTATTATGCAAAGATTTCACCCTGGACTCATGTCAACAGCCCATTTCTGCTCACCCATCTCATTAAGACAAATATCCCGGCTGCCTCGGCCCACTCCATATCATTGCGGATTAGCATCTCGGAGTTTGAAAACGAGAACCAGCTTCTTCAGAGCACAGAATCCCAGTGGCTTGAATAAGTTTTCCCTGCAAAGTTGCTCGTGTGTCAAAGGTGCCAATTAGATTGAAAATAGCAGTGTCATTTTGTGATGCAGACAGTTGTGTGTTAAAAAGGATGGACTAGGGTTGCCGGTTGTTGCGGCAGGCGACTAGAGTCATGATCGCTGACAATAATTTCAAGTTATTGCCAGGCAGAGGTGGTTGAATATTATAGCACAAGCCTGATGTAATGTGACATTTGTAATTATGTGTGTATTTGTGTGTGCTTCTGTTTAGTACTCGTCCTACCCTGAAAGTTTATGGCTGGTATTAGCAATTTTACATTGATATGGAACCCTGGCTCCACAGCTTTCTACATTTGTAGGCTAAGGGAGTTGCAGATGAATCCAAGCAGACACCAGCAGTTAGTGATGCTTTGTACGACTTCACAGCTGTCTTCAGACAGCTTCCCATGGATCATCTTTATCAACCTTGTATATCAGTACCCAAAACATTTACCATCCCACAAAATATGTTTACTGGTCTGCCCAGCACCATCCTGTAACTATATGTCATAGGATGGCCCAAACATTGAGTTTGGTAAGCAGCAGCACTAGTCTTCCAGTGCAATCCGAAGCAGAATTACACTCTTCAAAGTCCATTCAAGTTAGAGGGAGTTGAATGGTTTAACTCTGCTCACCTTTGCACAGTTAGGCAACCTGCAGTAAATAGAAAAAGTTTACCATACCTACATGTCAGTGGGCGTCTAGCATGAATCAGAATGGGATTAATTAATTAGATGTTTAAAGATTTTCTTTCAAAAGAATTCTTGCAAATTATTACTTAAATGGGTCATTGGAAAACCAAATATTGCCAAGAAGTATTGCTGCTACTGGATAAGAACATAAGACGCACCGGGATGGATCAGACCGGTGGTTCATCTAGCTGACCTTCCTGTTTCATACAGAGGCCACTTGCCTAATAGGGTCAGCAAAGAGGTCACGCAGGCCAAGGCCTTCCCCTGATCTTGCCTCTTAGCGCTAGTATGCAGATGTTTACTGCCTCTGAATGTGGAGGCTCCCTTTAGCCACTATGGCTAATAGCTGCTGATGGATCCATGCATCTGCTTAATCCACTTCTAAAGCAGTCTATCCACATGGGCATCACTGCAACCTCTGGCAATGAATCTCACAATTTAATTAGTCATTGAGTGATTAAGTACTTCCTTTTGTCTGTCCTGACTCCTGAATCTACTAGCGATCCTAAACTATAATGGGAGCCCTTGAGTTCTATTACTATGGGAGAGAGATAAAACATCACCCGTATTTACTTTCTCTACTGAATGCATAATTTTTATAAACACTCATCATGTACTGCCCCCTGCCCCGGCATTTTCTCTCTACACTGAAAACCTCCACTCTCTTTAACTTTCCCTCATTGGAAAGGTGATTCAAACATGTACTCATCTTGACTGGACTTTTCCCAGCTCTGCAATATCTCTTTTGATGTACAGTGACCAGAACTTTACATAGTATTCCAAATGGGGCTGCACCATAGAGCTACACAAGAGCATTACAATATTGGCAGCTTTATTTTCAGTTCCTTTCTTTAAAATCCCTAGCAAGGAGTTTGCTTTTTTCACTACTGCTGCACGCTGAGTCAGCATTTTTAGTGAACTGGCTACTGCAGTTCCAAGATCTCTCCCTGTCGGTTTTGTCTGGATCTCATCAGTATATATTTAAAGTTAGGAATTTTGCACCACTGTGCATCAACTTGCACTTACCTAGAATGACCAGTGTGGTGTAGTGGTTAAGAGTGGTGGTTAGGAGCAGTGGACTCTAATCTGGTTTGATTCCCCACTCCTCCACATGAGCGGCAGACTCTAATCCACAGCTTCCTGATAAGTGTTCTGTCCTCTGGTTTGCTACAATTGGATAAACTTTGCATATACAAGGATTCTAAATGCTATATTTATGGTTTAAAAGTACGTATCTTGGTAAAATGTAACCCAATATGGCTCTTTCTCATCTTCTCTGTGTACTGTGATGAAAAATAAACACCTGACTGTTTTCTTTCCTTCTCTCATGATATTCCAGCATGCCCGGCAGGGATGTTCAAGGCAAACCAAGGTGCAGGTATCTGCACTCAGTGCCCCCCCAACAGCCGTTCCACATCAGAAGCTGCTCCCATCTGCACTTGCCGCAATGGATATTACCGTGCTGACTCGGATCCACCAGAGATTGCATGCACCAGTGAGTAAACAACATTTACTGCTGAAAACATTTATGCCTCAAATCCTCATTTTGGGAATCTGTACGGGGAAAGATCTAAATAGTGTTTGGTATTACTTCAATGGAGCTATTAACCTTCTTGTTAAGCAAGCTAGTAGATGACATTCAGTGGCTGGAGATCTCCTGCTATTACAACTCATCTCCAGGTGACAGAGGGAGTTCCTCTGGAGAAAATGGGAGATGGACTCTATGGTATTGTACCCCACTGAGGTCCCTCCCCAAACCCCACCCTCCTCAGGCTCCACCCCCCAAATCTCCAGGTATTTCACAACCAGGAGCTGACAACCCTATCTACTGTCCATATATGATAAGGCATAATCTCTTGCAACATGGTTACTTATTGTTGTCATGGAAATTCCCAGGCATTCTTAATCCTTTGTCTCCAGATCAACATAAAAAATGGCATTTACAGTAAGTACAGTTAAACCCTAGCAAAGGATGCAAAAATGCCAGGCCCCCTTGTGAGAGATCATCCTGTTCTTGTTTAGTTCTCTGAGTTCCTAAGAACACATTGTCATGTGACCTCAGAGATATGATCGCCATCTCTATAAAAATGATGGGACAATGATTATAATTGTAGAACCCATAGTTTAGAGCTCTTGGTTCTTGAGACTGTGCCTTTAAGATTCTCATAGCTGCACCTTATCAAAGATATGAGACAGACTGAGAACTAGGAAATGCATCCTCTCCCAGGTTGATTGTGGGGAGTAGTAGCTGTATATGGATAATCCTGCCTTGGAAAAGGATTGAGCGGCCTTCCATACCTTTTCAGCTGTATGATTCTATGGGCTAAAGATGGAGAAGACTCTCAGTTTATATAGTCCTTATATTCTGTGATTACCCAAGAAGCTGTGCTCAGTCTTTTACTTCTAGTATGACCATTTGGAGATAAATTTGGAATAAAAAGGGGATAGTTTTAGAGCAGTATTTAGCTTAGTTCTGCTGAATAACATCTTTGCAAAATTGTGTTATTCCTGTGGAGAGGTTACTGGGAGATCAGACCTAAACCAGTCTCCTCAAAATCCTACTTGGGTCTGCTCAATGGGGATTACTCCCAGGAAAGTGTCTCTCAATGGGGATTACTCCCAGGAAAGTGCCCTTAGGCTTGCACTGTGGGTCTCTATGCAGCTCAAGAGAAGAGACTGATCTTTATTACAGTTTGCCTCAACAGATTCCACATCAGCATACTCCCTTCTGCAGTGATGCTTCTGTAGGTAGCAATACACTTATGGTTATGTGAGATGTCTAATGTGTGTCTGGAATAGAGATTAATTTCCATATTCTGCCTGATCACTGATAGCGGGAAGTGCAGTAGTAAATAAATCTGTTTTTATTGCCTCTTGTTATATCTCTGATTTACAGTATGCCTCACTAGAGTACTGTATAAAAAAAAGTCCATTTGTTGATTTTTATTTCCTCTCGTTAAAGCTTAATTTTAAAATGTTCTAATTTGAGATGCCAGCTGTTCAATTTCCAAGTTGTTACATGTCATAGGAGTAAATAAATTTAGTATTGTGTATCTGTGGGTGCTGCTGTTCTCTGGTGTAATAAAAACATGTATTTGCCTTTTTTCAGGGTATTCCCTGGTAAGGTAGATGTGCAGCTAAATGTGAATGGCAATTCCATAGCTGACTCAATATGCACAATTTTCTTTGAGCTTTCGTGAATTTCACAGGCCAGCTACTGAAAAGTAGGGCAGTAGTAGCATCTCATTAGGGACCATTTTGCGTGAATTTGATGTGACTTTAGTGGATTTGCACATAGTGAGCTAGTCATGTGGATAACTCAACACTTATCTAGATAACTGACACAGCATGAAAAAATCTCTTAAAGGGGGAGTTGACCGCAGATGCATAAAACCTATTCATCAGGACAATTCAACATGTGCACATCCATTAAAAAAAAAAATGGGAAAAAAACCCTGACTTGTGTTGACTTTTATTTGCTGAAAAGAGAATCAGATGGAAATTTAACTGTATAGATCTAATCTAAGCCATTTAAGAGTACACTGCCTTGGGATATTGTCGGTTTTCCTAAGCTATATAGTTGCCCAGTCATCTTCTTACTGTTCTGACCAGTAAAGCCGCTTTCCAACGGTTTACAATATAGGGGCAATCTCTCTCTCTCTCTCTCTCTCTCTCTCTCTCTCTCTCTCTCTCTCTCTCTCTTTCTCTTTCTCTCTCTCTCTCTCCCTCTCTCCCTGTCTTAATTGATCCTGCTTCTGGTCTCACCAGACTGCTGTGTTCTGCTAGATTCTGCCAAGTTTGGCCCTTAACTTACCATTCCGGTTTTGCCCTGACACTAGGGTTGCCAACCTCCAGGTAATAGCAGAAGATCTCCTGCTATTACAACTGATCTCCAGCCGATAAAGATCACTTCACCTGGAGAAAATGGCCGCTTTGGCCATTGAACTCTATGGCATTTAAGTCCCTCCCCTCCCTAAACCCCGCCCTCCTCAGGCTCCGCCCCAAAAATCTCCCGCCGATAGCAGAGAGGGACCTGGCAACCCTACCTGACACAGTTCTCCAACAATGCTAGCATAGCGAACTATAGAGAGGAACCCCCGTGGTGAAGTGGTTAAGAGCTGTGGGTTGGAGAGGTGGACTCTGATCTGGAGAACCTGGTTTGATTCCCCCACTCCTCCACATGAGCGGCGGAGGCTAATCTGGTGAACTGGATTTGTTTCTCCACTCCTACACATGAAGCCAGATGGGTGACCTTGGACTAGTCACAGCTCTCTCAGCCCCACCTACTTCACAGGGTGCCTGTTGTGGGGAGGGGAAGGGAAAGGTGATTGTAAGCCTGTTTGATTCTTCTTGGTGGAGAAAGTCAGCATATAAAAACCAACAATTCTTCTTCTCCATCTTCTCCTCCTTCTCCTCTTCCTCCTCCTCTAAATGGGAAGGCTGGGGATCAGCTACTGATCAAATCAGGATTAGGAAGGGCTACA
Source organism: Euleptes europaea (assembly GCF_029931775.1). Lineage (NCBI taxonomy): Eukaryota > Metazoa > Chordata > Lepidosauria > Squamata > Sphaerodactylidae > Euleptes > Euleptes europaea. Next base: position 45,914,353 of record NC_079316.1, read on the forward strand.
AGGAGGAATGGGGGGGGGACAGTGAAGAAAGTAAGTGTGGGGAGGCACCAAGGCGCCATGAGGAGAGCCACTTCCAAGGAGGTTGCTCCAGAGACTGGTAGAGGGCTGTAAGAAAGGGTGCTTTTTTAAATAAAGTGGAGGGGTGAAAGAATAAGGGGTTGCTGAGTGCAGTTAGTAAAGGGGTGGAAGAAAGGGCAGTGGCAGGACCATGCCTGTGTTTTCCAGCATTCTGATGTAGCAGTCTTGCATGGTTCCCCAAATGTGGAAACCTCTAGTGGGAGAAAAAGGATTAATCTCTTAAATTATCAGACTGTTTATCGATTCTTGTAGGCTATCCGGGCTGTGTGGCTGTGGTCTTGATATTTTCTTTTCTGACGTTTCGCCAGCAGCTGTGGCAGGCATCTTCAGAGGAGTAACACTGAAGGACAGTGTCTCTCAGAGTATCAGACTGTTTCTCCGCAGGAATGGTTCAGCCAGGCACATTCACGACAATTGGGGCTTTTAAAGTGCCTCTCACCAGAATGCAAAATTGAGATACGTTGAAACATAGACCATGCGTTAATATTGTATCATGCCTTCATTTACTGTGCAATAGCAAGAGTACCAAATATCTCCTTGCAGCTGCAGTCATGAAATGGCAGATTGTGCCTTCACCTTAGTGGTTTGTGCACATGCATCTAGACCGCAAGTTGCATCCACTTCTCTCTCAGAGGTTTAACTTCTAGGGCAGGGGTGTTGAACTCATTTGCTACGAGGGCTGGATATGACATAATGTCACTTGGTTGGGCCGGGCCATGTGTACCATAAAATTTAATACCAGAGATACAAACTTTATAGAAGATACAGGCAAAGCCAATTAATGATATTATTTTTTACATGGAGCACTGAAAAAACCCACATCGGGGATCATTCCAGGTCTGATACAGTTATTGTTCTATGTAGGAACATTTAATGTATGAAGTGGTCCAACTGTATCCTGTTAATAAAGGTAAAGGTCCCCTGTGGAAGCACCGGGTCATTCCTGACCCATGGGGCGACGTCACATCCTGACGTTTCCAAGGCAGACTTTGTTTGCTGGGTGGTTTGCCAGTGCCTTCCCCAGTCATCTTCCCTTTACCCCCAGCAAGCCAGGTCCTCATTTTATCGACCTCGGAAGGATGGAAGGCTGAGTCAACCTTGAGCCAGCTACCTGAAACCCACTTCCGTTGGGTTCGAACTCAGATCGTGAGCAGAGCTTTTGACTGCAGTACTGCAGCTTAACACTCTGCGCCACGGGGCTCTTTATTAATAGCATGAACTAAACAGAGCCAGTGTGGTGTAGTGGTTAAGAGCGGTGGTTTGGAGCGGTGGAGTCTGATCTGAAGAACCTGGTTTGATTCCCCACTCCTCTACGTAAGTGGCAGAGGTTAATCTAGCGAACTAGATTTGTTTCCCCACTCCTACACACAAAGCCAGCTGGGTGACCTTGGGCTAGTCACAGTCTCTCAGCCTCACCTACCTCACAGGGTGTCTGTTGTGGGGAGAGGAAGGGAAGGTGATTGTAAGCTATATTGATTCTTCCTTAAATGGTAGAGGAAGTCGGCATATAAAAACCAACTCTTCTTCTTCTAAATGATTTGTTGTAGTCACTGCCTTGTATTTTTATGGCTTTCATCTCTCTCTCTTTTTAAAAAGATGTTTAGCAGAAAGACAAACAAGGTCCCAGGATTTAAAGCCTGGCATTAATTTGGTGTGTGTGTGTTTTTTTTTTACAGAGCACTGGGAATTGTATGCTACATCTTCTGATCTGAAAGCCCTTATCCGAAATGTGTGTTTTTGTTGTGTGTTTTGGATTGTGGCTGTTTCATGACACAGGGAAAAGTGCATCATGGGATGTAAATGTTTATTTAAAATATTTGTATTCCATGCTTTCCTTAAAAATACTTCTAAGGTCTTGGTATTGAAAGCAGATTACAGGACTGTTCTCTAATTTGCATCAACACCACGATTCCACCTGGGTTTAAAAATCCTAAATACATTCTTGTCAAGAGGAGTTCAGTGATATCGAGGGATGACTCCTCTGCCCCTGGCTATACGTTAGCATAGTGCTTATACAAGCTGGACAATATTATACCAGTATATCAAGAGTGGACAAAGAATGGGGGAAAGGGTAAATTGCTGGAAAATCCCACCGGTAAAATATCATGCCTGTTGTTTCTTTGCTGTGGTTCCAAGTATGACTGCAGCAGCTGTATATAAGTCAGATAGTGTCAGAAATGCTACTGTAAATCATTTCCTACTACCATGCTCTTTTTGTCATTCTGATTTTGAAGTTTGCTTTGAGATGCTTTAATATGTGTTTGTTCCATGTAAAAGAGAAGGATTTAAAAAACAGAGTGAGTTCCCTCTCCCCCATCCTTCATTGCCAAGCATGGTCCCCAGTCCTGTATCTCTTTGAAGTTTATGGGTGTTTTGCCATATTTTTCATTCAGAATAGTCAGGCCCAATGATGGACCAGTGCCTTGGGGAGGGGAAGAATGACAGGTTCAGAGTTTGAAGTCAGAGCCAGGCTGATGGCCAGTAGTGTGGTGGTGGCAACATCCCAAAGAGAGAATCTGGGGGTGTACCAAGCAGGCACTGGACCTCATGGTCTCCCTTAGTGACAGGTTGCTTAGAGCAGGCAGCGGTTCTGGGAGCTTTATACCAGCCTCTTACAACAGATGGCTTGATTTAAGGATTATGGGTTGTGGTGTGAATGCCCAGCTGGAAGAGTCTGTAATACCCTCTTTTGACTAGCAGTCCCAAAAACACAGGTCTGTACCATGTACAGCAGCTCCAGTGATTACAGAGTGAGATTTCTCTGCCTCTTTTTCCTGTGGCAGCCCAAAATGCCTCCTGAAATGCTGCGTCTCAGGGACATGGGACCTCCAGGAACACCATGAGAGGGGAATTGGAGGTTTGACACAGGAGGGAGGAATCTGCTAAAATTGCCCCTGTTCTATCAAAGAAATATTCTTCTGGACTCAACCCATATGGAAGATGAAATCAGTACCTGACATGTAGGGTTCACACTTTCTACTTGGCAGCACCTGACAGGAGCATTCTTATTCTCTTCTGGCTGCAGCATGAAAATATACACGACGTGACTTCCATATAGTAGCTAAAAAACTAAGCCACCGAATAATGATCAAAAATACATTTATATTCCAGTTTAAGTTAAAAAGCTCTAATGCCTATTCCTCAGAAGTCTGCCATCAGCCCCTCCAACGAGATGGTAGAACACTCTGAGCTATAGTTGATGGAATCACTTTTAATAATCCAGCTTCAGATTGAATCTTTGAAAGCAGGACATAGAGGCTAGAGATACATACAATCAAGCTTCTGTGATATTGGCTGTCCTGTTGCAATAGGAAGTGGCACGGCTCAGCCAGCATCCTCCTTGCCACTCGCTAAGCAGTCGTGGAGTCAAAAGGGCCTAGAGAAGAGGCAGGTAGGCATAGAGACAAGGAAGCTGGCTGAAAAGCCATGGACGCTGAATATCATATATTTTAGATGTGAAGACCAAAGATATCTTGATGAAGTACTGGTCTGAGGGAAGCAGTGGGACCTACAAAAGGAGAGATTATAGTAAGGATGGGCAGAAAGAATTGGGGACTTGGAGAAAGAGACTTGAGACCCCAGGGGGCTTGGTTGTATTTGGGCAGAGCCTCAACATGCTAATGTGTGTGCTGTCGATAGTATGGGGTGCAAAGACATGGAGGCATCTGAATTTAGAATAAACCAGTTAGAATAAAGCCTTCTGCAAAATTCTCAGAGTTTCTGCTCACACATACATAACAACAGTTTAAGCGCTGTGCTACTTTAGGACACCACGTTCATTACATCACCTCTCTACTGTGTACACAGCAAAACCTTTTGCTGCTAGATAGCTCATGACAAATACTTTAACTGTGCTGACAGCAAAAAAATGAAATGAAATTTTCGTTAAAAGATAGCATTTTTCTAGCAATTTTAACAAAATGCTTTCATCTGCAGTAACCATGGCAACAGATCAGAGAAGCTCTCTCAAAGTGCCTCTCTGAATGTAATTATGAAGAAAAGGGGAGAGAGAAGGGAAGCGGGGCGTTTGGAATGGGGACAACAGTCGAAAAACCCTCGAGGGCTCGAGCAGAGGTAGGTCGTTTCAGCAGAACCGCTTTGGATTCATTTTCTTCCAAGCGAGGTGCTGAAACGTTTGCCTCTTAATTATATTCCTTGATCTCAATAGACCGGTCAGCTTGTTCAAGGAATGCGCTTTCCTCAAGGAACTCAGCAACCTTGTCGGTTTGTCCTTACATTGAAATTCCTGGAGTTGTCACACCGCCTAAATGTTGTGTTCAGCTCAGGATGGGAAGTTAAAATATTCACCCGCCAGTTAAAATATTTACCCGCCAGCTTTAAATGTTTTTTATTCTTTATGCCAGTTGTATGCCATAAAATAAGAGACCTGAGAGGAGCCATCCTCAAACAGCTGATTTCAAGTGATGTATGGTGCATGAAATAGCAGAGCAGGAATTAATTCAGAAATTTGACTTATGTTAATCAAGACCTGAACAGGGATTTCAGTTTCTTCTAGCACAATAAGACCTGAGAATAATATTGCTTTTGTACATTTTTATTTTATTTTTTGACATTTTTAGCCGCCCTCAATTCCCAGTCAAGCTGGGCTCAGGGTGGGTAACAACTTCTCTCTGTGTGTGTGTTAAGTGCCGTCAAGTCACTTCTGACTCATGGCGACCCTACTTCTAGAACTTCTAAAATCACATAAAACTATAAAAACATCAAAAGTTAAAATACAACATCAGAACTATAAAACCAAGATGGCATTCAAGAACCCAATAGCTGCCATGGAACTGGAAGCAGATCAACCCCCACAGATAGCAAGAGTGGGAGGCGGGAGAGATGGGGAGGCTAGCAATGATGGACTACTCACGACTGCCCTCAGTTATAGGCTTGGCAGAATAGTTCCATTTTACAGGCTCTCCTTGAGGTCCCTGATGTCACTAGGGAGACTATTCCTCCAGGCTGGGGGCAGGGCTGAGAAAGCCCTGGCAATTGTCAAGGACAGTTGCACATTCTTTGGGATCACCAGTAAATTGTTATTTGTAGAGCGCAAAGCTCTCTGGGGGGCATACCAGGAGAGATGGTCCTGCAGGTACGATGGTCCCAGGCCATGTAAAGCCTTAAAGGACAAAACCAGCACCTTGAACCTGATCCAGTGCTCCAGCTGGAATCAGTGTAGTTGTTTCAGCACTGGTGTTATATGGTCACATGAACACATGAAGCTGCCTTATACTGAATCAAACCCTTGGTCCATCAAAGTCAGTATTGTCTACTCAGACCAGCAGTGGCTCTCCAGGGTCTCAGGCAGAGGTCTTCCATATCATATACTCGCCTAGTCCCTTTAACTGGAGATACCGCGGATTGAACCTGGGACCTTCTGCATGCAAAGCAGATGCTCTAAAAAACTGAGACACAGCCCCTCCCCATAAGGAGCCTCGCTTTGGCATTTTGCACCAGCTGGAGCCTCCAGATCACTCTTGAGGGCAGCCCTATGTAGAGCCCTACATACATTAACTTTACCATTCATAATCCTAAGTAGGGAATGTCCCTTGAAGAGTTCGTACATAAACATTTCACCAACTATGCTGACAGCTTACAGGTCCATTAGCATCTCATCAAGTAGGTAATAACCTACAAAAGCTTGTGCTCTGTAAATAAAAAATAGTTATTATAAATATTGTCCTGATATTTTTTTTAAATTACTGAGCCAGTTTTAATTCATCATGTGTGGGTGTTCCAAGCTGCTGGCCCCACTTTTTACTTAGCATCCAGAAAGCACAATTCCCTTTTTTTCTTCATGTTCTGTTCCACATTCACTTCCCCTCTTTTCACAGAAGCCATTTTCTTTTAAAATAAAAAAGTTTGTTCATGCTTTTGCATAACATACACATTTTCTCTGTGTAGTCCTCCATAGTTTGATTGATAGTCGTAACGCTTTGAAATCGATCATTCTCACATGAACATGCATCATTTTGGCAGGAAAAAATGGTATCATGCGATTTGGTGAAATTAGAGTTGAGGATGTCACAGTCACACAACAGTGTTAAGATCCTAAGAGAAATGTAGTTGGTTTGTAGCACATAGGTTAAAACCAGTTCCATTGCAAAAAGAGCGCCTGTATGCAGATGAGCATTTAGACGTAACTTGGTTAGAACATTCAACGTAACTTCAAGGCAGCTGTTAAGCAATAAACTACAGCCTTATCTTTACCAGACAGCAGATAAATTAAATGATAATCATGAGAACAAACAGGAGTGTGAAATCATTGGTTAAAACATCACACAAATGCAGATTATGCAGTAATATGTAGTACACATTGATCTACATAGGCCAACAATTGAAAAGTTCAGGTTCCAGAAGGATGGATTTGTTGAAAACATGGCAAATTTCAACATGGCCACCAGACGTTCTAGAGGAGGATTTGGATTTGTCCAAACTGCAGTATTTCTGGCCTCAGTTATCTTTTTGAGAATTTAAGTGGCAGCTCTACTTAAGTTTTAATTCAGTCCTCCTGTTTAGGAAGCAGTTGCTCTGAGTAATCTGGAGGCTTATTATGGTAGGTTAGTACAGCTTGACCAGTTACTATTCTATTCACCTAAGCTTGACTCATCCTCATGGTCATTCTGTGTTGCCCTGAAATCTTCCTTGGTGGCACGACTGCCTCCTCAGCAGTCCCCTGTTATATATGTACGCCTTTGATTGCTCTTTCTAACTAGGATTGCCATCCTCCAGGTGGGGCCTGAAGATCTCCCAGAATTACAACTGATCTCCAGATGACAGAGGTCTGGAGAAAATGGATACTTTGGAGGGTGAACTTTATGACATCGTACCCTGTTGAGGTCCCCTCTCCCCAAACATTGCCCTTTCCAGGCTTCACCAGCATATCTCCAGTAATTTCCCAAAACTGAGTTGGCAACCCCATTTCCAACACGAGCCACACTGTTTTTGTTCATATTGAATCTCCATTAATTGCTTTCAACCTAGGGTTGCCAGGTCCATCTTTGCCATCGGTGGGAGGTTTTTGGAGCCGAGCCTGAGGAGGGTGGGGTTTGGGGAGGAGAGGGACTTCAGTGCCATAGAGTCCAATTGCCAAAGCAGTCATTTTCTCCAGGTGAACTGATCTCTGTTGGCTGGAGAGCAGCTGTAATAGCAGGAGATCTGCTATTACCTGGAGGTTGGCAACTCTACATCAGCCCCGTTTCCTCAGTGTTTGACTTAACCTGTAAAGCTCTTGCAGGATGATGCTGCCTATGGATTTGATATATACACTTTGAACTCCAGCATCCAAGTTGCTAATAAATAGTAACTGTATAGAGAACAGATGCAGAAGGAGACCCTTGCAGAACCCCACTAAATATCCATCCTTTCAGGCTGACATACTGCATGGTATGATTTTAAATGATGTTACTCGCCCTGAGCCGGATTGCTGGGGAGGGCAGGCTACAAATCTGAAAAATAAATAAACTGTTAACAACTGCTTTCTGTTTCTGACATTTTCTGCTAGCTCTGTATCTGTTTTTTGGGGGGTTGCCTCCGCCCTAACAATGATAATACTTCTTGAAATATTGTAAAATGTGCACTGTGCCACCTCTGTTTTATTTGTCTAAAACGATACGATTCCTGCAGATTGGATTTGACTTTCAACGGAGTGTGGCTGTACGTAGGAGATTTCTAACAGCATAAGCTTGCAGCTTGAATTCTCATCATAGCACTCCACATAGTGCTATCAACGCAGATTGGCTGAGGATAGGCTGATGAGATATAAACAGACCAGATTTCTTCTGTCCACATGATGTCAGGATTGAGATAGGGTCGGTATTTGGAAGCCTCAGAATTTAGTGAAAGTTAGCAGAGGAAAGTGGCCACTGGTGGAAAGAAATGGTAGAATCCAACTTGTTAATGATGAAGAAAGGGTATTTACAAAAACTGGAATATAATGTGAAATGTGGTGTTTAGTTAAATACATTGAGTTGCTAGAGACAGAGAACTTTAGGAGGGGGTTAAGATAATCTCTGTGCCTGATGTTATAAAGACATATCTTATACTTAGTGTTAGCATTCAGACAGCCTTCAGGTAATTTTCACTTAATTGAGAGCTACAAGACACACAGTCCCCTTTCACTTTACTGCTGTCTTTCTCCATAAATCTTCTCCACAGCTTTCTCATAATCCCTGCCTTTAGTTTCTTCTACTCATACAATTGTCCCGTTGTCAGAACCCATTGCCATTATCCCCCCACATTTTAGAACATCATACCATGGCTTCATCTCTTTTTCTTTCACTCATACTTTAGCTTCAGCATTTAACTGGAAGAGGAAATGGGTGAATGGCAAAAGGTCAGTTGTTACATCCCACACACAGCATTTCTCCCTCTTGTCCATCCCCTTCCTTTTGGGAAGGGCATTGTGTGCCTTTACTTTTAATTGCATTCCTGTTTGGTCCCTTGAACTGCCCAGGAGCCACACCTTTGGTGCTAGGGTAGTTTATGGGTCTCATGAGCTGTATTCTGGACAGCCCTGTGAAAACAGAGACAAGAATTATATGGGTAAAGTCAGCAACATTTGGGGAATATGGAAATGCGAGCTGGGAGTACGGTTGTCAGGCTGACTATTAAAAAGAATCAGGGACCTCACAGGGTTGAGAGGACTCTAGCAACTACAGCTAAATCCAACAGCCCATAAACCTTTAGTAAACTAGGGGGACCTGTAAAGCTAAGGAAGGAAAAGACTTTAAAAATGGAACCATGTGGAAGTTGCCTTTCAAAGAGAGGGGATAGTTGGGTGTTATAATTTAGTAGAATCGCAGCTTGAAGGGACAAAAGACCATCTAGCCATAACCTCATGCCCCAAAGGCCAACCTAAATAATCCATATCAGTGCAGAAAGCAGGTGCTGTTCAGCACGAAGATCTCTGCCTAACAAACAGCTCTCAGGGATCCGAACAAGTGAGCCAAGACACAGAGGAAGAAAAATATCCTTACCATTCTACTTACCTACAAAAGAAAATTTCAAGTTATGACAGAATGCAATTTGCTAAGCAAAATAGGCTAAAAAAAAAACTAAAAACAAAACAAAAACAAAATCCAGGCCACTTCACAGGAAAAGGCAAAAATCTCCCTAGAATCACAAGTCATTCTGACCTATAGTAAATTTCCTTCACTGTTTAGGTGATCGCTTAAAATCTGTGTGACCTAAACCTGTCTGTCAAGTCTCCCCAGAGAACTCTGGGAGGAGGGTGCAAGTTCATGCCGTAAAGTAGGGGGAAATTTGCAAATCATAGGGAAATGTAAAGTTTTCCTTTACCCCAGTGATCTTCAAGAAAAGCACTATCCTAGATAATCACAAGGGGTGCTTCCAAATTTGTGTAGCCCATACTTTCTCATCTCTAAACTCCAGCATTTCAGAAACACTATACATTTTATCATATCTAGACATTTGCTTACATAAGCTTTTATCTGCAATTGCTTTCCAACAGGCGTTCCTTCAGGGCCTCGCAATGTGATCTCCATTGTCAATGAAACATCGATTATACTAGAATGGCATCCACCTCGGGAGACAGGTGGACGTGACGACGTGACCTACAACATTGTTTGCAAGAAGTGTCGCTCTGATCGTCGTAGCTGCTCCCGCTGTGATGATAATGTGGAGTTTGTGCCAAGGCAGCTGGGCCTCACAGAAACCCGGGTCTTCATCAGCAATCTGTGGGCCCACACACCATATACCTTTGAGATCCAAGCAGTCAATGGAGTCTCCAACAAAAGCCCATTCCCACCACAGCATGTCTCAGTGAACATCACCACCAACCAAGCTGGTAAGTCCCTCAGTAGTAGTTTCACAGACCTTCCATGTGATTTGCTTCCTGACATGAAGAAAATAAAACAGGAGTGCTTTAGGAAATTGCATTTATCACTGTGATGTAAACGTGGTTGATTCAGTATTATCAAATATTTGCAAGTGTGTTACTGACCATCAAGTCACAGCCAACATATGGCAACACCGTAGGGTTTTAACCCTGAACTTCTTTGGTGGTCTCCCATCCAAATACTAACCAGGGCTGACTCTGCTTTGCTTCCAAGATTTTACTTGATCAGGCCATTCAGGTCAGGGTGTTACTGACCATAGCTGTAGCTTTTGTCACTTTCTCTCCCCACCACCACCACCACACCATTCCACTGGGGACATACCTCTTACCAGGGGCTTCTCTACCTAGACACAGTCATCCAAGTGATCATGAAGAAGTGGATAACCTGATATTGGGAAACTAATATTGTTTTTTCCTGAAGTACTAGAAGTGCCTTATATGCATCATCTCAGCAGTCCCTTTACTAACCCAGTAAAGTGAGCTAGTATTATGATATCTTTATATTAAAATGGGGTATGGAGCAGACAGATAATGGCTTACTGAAGGACACTCAGTGAGGTTTTTGGCTGAGGTGAGATTTAAATTGGCAATTTTATTCTTGTAGTTCATGCTCTTAACCGCTATATTATATCAACTTCGTTTAGGTGGGGATATTGTCCAGGAATTCTGATGCGAGTAAGAATGTTTGGAAGGAATAGGCAAATCAGCATGAGTGGCGCCAGTTTAAAAGAGTTAGGCAATAATATTTTTTACCAAATGGGGAGCATAACCAGCAGTGATATCCATCGAGTGCTCCTCCATTACTGTTGTGCGCTCTGCACAGGGTAAATGAGCTTTCTAACAGTGTGTTAACACAGATCTTCTTTAAAGTTTTTCCCCCAAAGATGTGTGCTAAGCTTGCAGATAAAACACAGCATTTTAAAAGGTGCTATTAGAATTAAATAGCCTCATAAATATGGACAGTGCTGGTATTGACCCTGTGGGCTTACAGTAAGAATAGAACTGTGGGCAGCTTTGCTCTAGGCCTTTTCTTTGGTAGATTCTTCTCTTTTAGACTCAGGATTGATGTCAGAATCAATCTTGTGTCTTATCAATGCCATCGGACGGTCCAGCCAACCAGGCTGCCAAACCAGCTCTGCAAAAAGTAAAAGTGGAGGGAGGTTGCACTAGTATCCCTAGTGATGGCAATCACATAGTGTGCCAATCACATAGCCATGGCCATAAAATAACAACAGAAGCATTACTTGAGAGAAGGCATAGGCCTGGATCTGCCAATGGACACATGAAAATGTGAACAGATTTAACCACTGTTCTGCTTGTGTGAACTCTTCAGCAACAACTAGTGGTTTCCTCTTTATCTTATAGTGCCCAGAAATTGCTTGCACAACATCTTGAGAAAGCAGGAAAATGACTTAGGTTACACTAAGGTTAACTTAGTGCAAAGGTCGAGCATGAAGATGTTTTATTTTCACACTTCTGCTCACACAAGGCCCCAAGCACAGGCACAAATCTGCTGGATCCAAGTCAGAATGAGTTGCCCAACTTTTCAATTATTGTGCAAGTATCATATAGGAAATCCCTTAACTCTGCTGCTGTGCTTGTAAAAACTTTCACAGATTGTATTCTAGGGCATATTCATACCTCAAGCCAAATTCCAGCATATTTTGAGGTAAAAAAAAAAGAGTCCCACAAAAAAAAATAATCTATTTGTGGTGACAGAAGACACTGTGTTTCACAATATATAACACCCAGAGCCTGAAAGCATACATTCACACGAGGCAAAAAACATGTGGCATTTATAAATTGCTAACACCCTTTGTTACATCTGTGGTAAAGTTCACCAGGTTATCAGAAGGGTCACCTGGTTATCAGGAAGGGCTGTATCTCTCCAAACCACATAAAATGTTTCCCTGGATCCTTGTTTTCTGGAAATAAAATTTATGGATAATTTTACCCTAGTACGTTTTTGGGTCTGTGGTGAAAGACCACCTTAGTGGTGAAACTAGTTGATTTCTGAGTTTGTTTTATACCCTAGGTGGTCTTTTTGTTTACATAAAGGAAACTATAAATTGTTACGTGGATCCTGCATTAAGCAGGGGGTTGGACTAGATGACCTGTATGGCCCCTTCCAACTTTATGATTCTATGTATTTACAGGACATTGATTACTAATGTGCAAGTGACAGTGTCCTAAGTTCTAGTGCCAATTCTCTATGCATTTTGCAACTACAGAAAGAATGCAAACGGACTAGAAACTCACTCCCAATGACATTTTAATCTCCTTGGAACCTTCTGTCTTCCTTTCTTTGTCTTTTCTGCACAGGTTTGTGTTTAATAACCAGGAGCAATCCTAGATAAATGATTACTGAAATGGAGAGGCGATATAGTGGAGCTTGAGTGGTTAGGCCAGATGGCAATCGATCTGAAAAGTGCATGCACTATACATGTAGCTAGGAGGATGGTGGGGAAGTCCTAGCAGCCAGGTGGTGACCCTGTCCTAAAGCTTAATGAAAGGAAAAATTGACACGCGAAGGCAACAATAGATGGCAATCTGTTTGGCTTGGCTACAAGCAAGGAGATAGTAATTTCCGCTTTGTACGGTACATATAAAATGGGAAGTCTTTGTTAATTCCACTCCCCTGAGAGAATTCACAACAAAAACATGGCACGGATCATCTCATCTCCAGGGAAGAAGAATTGTCAGATTGTTGTATTAGGTTTGCACCTGAATGCCACTTCTATCTCTAACCAAGTACAATCCAACCTGCCACTTGTATCCATGCTCTTTTACATGCTTTGCCTGCTTGCTCCTCCTTCCCTCTCTCCATTTAGACATTTATCCACCTGCCCATCTGCTCCTCCATCCATCTGTGGCTGCCTTCCCTCAGAAAGCAAAGGGCCTAGGAGTGGCCTCAACATGAGCAGGTCAACCACTCCTATGGTCTATTGTCTAGGCTTGCATTCCCCAGAGCCCCATCTACCCCTACTCTTCCCATCTTCCTGCTTGTGCCAGAGACCCTTTGCTTTGTTATCCTTTTAATGGCATTTTGTGGGCTTCTTTTGTGCCTACCTGTCAGTCACTCTGCTCTCCATCTGTCCATCCACACTCTTGTCTCCTTCCCTGTTTCCATCATGAAGTCATGACTATTAAAAGCTGATCTATTTGCACTCTGTTGGGACATGATCAGTAATTATCCTGCGCACGTGTGTTTGCTTTCAGTGCATCAAGATTCCAGTGTTATTTGAGAAAGCAGAAAGATGAAATGAAATATTTGGTGGTTGATACAAAAAAATTAACTTTTCGTATTTGTTTAAGCAGGTAGTGAATGGGTGCCAAGCACCAGAGGCGTTTAAAGGGAGGTTAATGGGAATGCCCAGGCAGAATAGATGTGCAGATTTAGCTCTGCCTCAGTCACCAGTACTTAAGAGTTTCATTTTGATGGCCTCTCTTTTTTGTTTTACCACTGACCTAAAAATGCAATATATTTCTAACTGCAAGAGTCACTGGCTGGGCAGTCAATAACAGGGAAACGCATGTTATTACAGACAGCTGTATCTCCATAGACTGACTTTCAATGGGAGTGTGCATTCAAAATCTTCATGGGGCTTTATTAAAATCATGTATGAGAGTCGGGGGGGGGGGGGCGGGGGGAACAGACAGCCTGTAATGACAAATGATGGAGAAAATTGTGTGCTTGGGGTTCATGGAAAAACTAGTATTTGTGTCAGTTCTCTTCCCTTTAATTAGTCTAATTAAGCATTTTTAACAGAAACAAACTTGGATGCCTTTCTCAGGTTCATAAGAATTGATCAGTACCCTTATCTTAACCATCTGTCTGCCCATTCACCCAGCCATCCATCTCCACATTATTTTTTCCTTTCATCCCTCTGTTACAGCTATCTCCCCCATCTGTCCCTCTTGCCATCCAAATACCTCTCCACCCATTGAGTTTCTAGCTAATTGCTTGTACATTCAGTGCTCCCTTCAGTTCTTCAGCTTTTATGGAAGTGCTTAGCCTGGGCGCTTCTTTGAAAGGGTCCTGAGAACTTCTGTAACAATCACAAATTTTCCTGCTTGCCTGGAAGGGTGTTGTTTTGTGGCACACACAGGAATCAGGTCCTTGCAAAAAGTGGGGAAAGCAAAGGGCTATATTTCATTGCAAAGAAACATAACCCTTTGCTCTGCCTTGGTAAGAATGACTGCTTTTATAGCCTGAGGAATATCAATCCATTGGCCAAGTTTGCTACTTGACAGACTGGAATTTAAAATATTATTCCCCTGATTAATGAATTTCTAAGTTTGCTGCTCATTCTTGAAATGGTCCTCTCATTAGCCTGTTGACACAAATTGCCGCTGTGAGTCTGATCTAGAAATGGCTAAAGAAATGGCTAAATCCTACATTATAATCAGCCAAAGATTTCTGTCCCCTTCCTGTGAAAGGCTCTGAGACTTAAACTACAAGATGTAATTTCACCTGTCATATAAGAGGAAGTTTAATTTCATGCTATTCTAGAGGGGAAGCCGTGTTAGCCTCTTGCAGCAAAATTAATAGGAGTCTTGTGGCACCTTACATTGTTCCAGAATAAGCAATTGTGGACCGTAACCCACTTCTGAAGTTTGCTGTAGTCCACAAAAACTTGTGCTGGAATAAAATTTTGTTAGTCTTTAAGGTGTCGCAAGGCTGCTGTTGAATTTTACATAAGATGTTCATGGGTTATGCAGTTTGAAACCTAAGATTTTCCCATTCTTCTAAGTACAACGCAATCTAGACCAAGTCTGGTCTAGGCCCTCTGTGACATCAGAAGCACTGAACTGATAGCTTCCAGCTTTGGGCAAGGGGGAGAGATGGCATCAGAGGGTCATTACGCAGAGCCAAACAGTTATTACCCTCTTGCAAATGTAGAACAAGCGCACAGTGACCATAGAGTGGCATCAAGGCAGGCAGGAAGAAAGATCAGTGACTCAGGAGGAGATAGAAAGTGATTTACTTACTTCTAAATAATTGTGTTTAGGGCTAGGGCATAAATTGGCTTCTCCTGGAAGAGGGGAACTACATGATCATCAATGATGCTCAGCCCTGTCATACTGATGGGACTGTAGCTAATTATATATACCCTCAATGCATTGCAAAATCAAATAATCCTGAGTAGTTGCCTGTATTAGAAAAGTAGAACATCTGGTTTCAAGCCAGAAGTGCTGGGGAATGGGTTACTTTTAAGCCTTCTCAATGTCTAACTTACTGTAACAAATAGATTATAACAGTGATTGCCTGTAGGAGCAATTTTTTAAGTTGTTTGTATGATTTAGGAGCTTAACAGCCCAGTCCTCAATGAAGTTAAACCCGGGTGCTTGGATTTAAGATGACATAGTCAGTTGGCTTCAGTTGGTCTTCACTAAAATTAAATTGGCTTAAATCCAAGTGTTCTGATTTAAGTGAGTTGGCACATAGGGCTGAAGATCCCATTGTATCAAGTGATGCAGACCTTTAGGCAGAAACCTTCAAATACCGATTTTGGAACCGTCAATGGAGCATTCTAAAGCAGGTGGAGGGATGGATAGGTGATCGTGAAGAGGAATTTGTGGCATTGTGGCATCTAGGATTGTGGCAACATCCAGGTACTAGCTGGAGATCTCCTGCTATTACAACTGATCTCCAGCCGATCGAAATCAGTTCACCTGGAGAAAATGGCCGCTTTGGCAATTGGACTTGTGGCGTTGAAGTCCCTCCTCTCCCAAACCCCGGCCTCATCAGGCTCCACCCCAAAAATCTCCAGGTATTTCCCAACCTTAGGGTTGCCGGGTGCCTGCTGGTGGCGGGCAACCCCCCGGAAATTTACCCCTCTGCCCACCAACCACCTGAGGGTTGGCGGGCAAATGTGCACACGCTTCCGGTTTAGAACCAGAAGTTCCGCCTCGCAAGGGGCCTTATACCTCTTAGTTTGAGTGGTAAAGGGCTGTTTTACCACTCAAATGAAGAGGTAAAGGCCCTTTGCGAGGCGGCACTTCCGGTTTTAAACTGGAAGTGAAACATGCGCATTGGCGCACGTGCAAGCACATGCACATTCCAACAACAGCCTCCTGTCGGAGGAGAAGAGGGACCTGGCAACCCTATCCAACCTGGAGCTGGCAACTTTAGTTCTGTATCTTGCATGGGCCAAAAAGGAGATACTGTGCCCAAGAGTCAGATGTGATCTTGTTCTGCCAAGGTGCCGCAGGAGCTGGGACAAGCGCTGGCACATCAGTGCCAAAGTCATCTGCTGTACGAGGGCCAGAGTCAGTTCCTAGGGGGCAAGGCAACAAGGGCACTTGGACCCTATGCTAGGAAGTACTCCACAACTAAGGTGTAGGCTTACACTGCCATCCTAAGTAGGTCTACTCAGAATCCTATTCAGGGCTGTCCAATGGGGCTTACTCCCAGGAAAGTGTTCTTAAGAATACACAGTTAGGCTGTTAAACTGGGAAGCCACCAAAGCGATAGTTTTGTTATACACAAAGTCACCCACGTTTCAGTCATGTAGCAGTCTCTACTCGAGGCATGCATGTGTTTAAGCAAAGCAAGTGCTGTATGAAAACATAGCAGTAGGCTGCTGTGACGGAAGTTCCCAGAAAGTGTTGGTAGCCCCATCTTGCAGGATTCTTCACACAACCTCACTTTTAGCATGGGAAGGAAATGTCTCCCTCCTGATTTTTGTTTTCGGCCGTGCATCTCTGTGGTTTTGAGAAGCCATCATCCCTTCCGTGCAATTCTTTTGCTTTGTGCAATGATACTGAGCAATCCGTCTGAATATGCAAGGATGGGGAGGCCTCAGTACTGCCGCCCGTCCACCTGCACACCGCTTTGATGCCGATCATCTTTCTGGCATTATCCGTGTTAAACAGGCAGGAGCACCAGGGGGGTTTGTGAATGTGGCAATTAACAAAACAGCAATCAAGCTAAGTGTTTAATTTCAGAAAATTACCATCTTCTCTGAGCGGATGTGGAAAGATATATTTTTTTAAAAAAAATGAAAAACCAAGGATTAAATGTGCTGTATAAACAAAGGCAGTGCTGGACTGTCAACATCACCCACTGGAAAGAAGCTGCAGCATCTCACTAAGTGAATTCCTGAACACCTCCTGGCTGCCTGACCCAAAGCAGGCGGAGCAGCATAACAATAAGATTCACATCCACAGAGGGATTTTCCCCCCTCTATCCCTTGTAGAACATTATATGCTTACAGTCACTTCAGACCTATTTATTTATTCCATTTATTTCATTTTTAAAAACGTTTTATACTGCATCCTCTCCTGCGCTGTCTCGGAGCGGTTCACAATACAACATTCAGCCTAGCCCAGCATATTTAAGTGCAATTCGGCTCTGAGATGATGATTCAAATTCTGTTTTGCCTTGACAACTGCGGGTTTCATTGCCCATGCCCTCCCACCCCGACAGGCAGCTGCACAGTGATGAGGGCACCACTGATGAACAAACCAGGACACCCATGTTCCTATGTCATGTGAAACCATAAAGGTAAAGGTTGTCCCTTGTGGCAACCACCAGGTCATTCCTGACCCATGGGATGATGTCAATGTTTACTAGGGAGACTATGTTTATGGGGTGGTTTGTCATTGTCTCCCCCAGTCATCTACACTTTACCGTCAGCAAGCTCGGTACTCATTTTACCGACCTCAGAAGGATGGAAGGCTGAGTCAACCTTGAGCCGGCTACCTGAAACTAGGGTGCCTGTGTTCCTACGTCATGTGAAACCATACTTGTCACTTAGTAGGCTTGTGTGGGACCAGAAGAAGGGGGGGGGGGGGACAGAAAAAAATCAGGATACAACCCAACCACTGGACTCTTTCCTGCCCTTAACCTGGGAATTTGGAGGAGTGATGGGGAGAAAAAAACTTCATGTGAAATGCTTTTAAGACAAGGCTTCCCCTGCTCAAAATGTGTAGCATGCATATTTTTGTATAAAATAATCTAGAACATTGTGTTTGTGTAAAGTGCCGTCAAGTTATGGTGACCCCTTATGGGGTTTTCAAGGCAAGAGACTAACAGAGGTGGTATGCCAGTGCCTTCCTCTGTACAGCAACCCTGGACTTCCTTGGTGGTCTCCCATCCAAATACTAGCCAGGACTGACCATGCTTAACTTCTGAGATCTGACAAGATCAGGCTAGCCTGGGCCATCCAGGTCAAGGCAATCTAGAATATTAGAGAATGATAATCCTGATGTATCATGTAGACATAAACAGATTTTAAAAGAATATAGCTGTTTAAGTGACAGATTTTGCCCACAACAAAAATGCCTATAATTTGTATTATAATAATATACTATCGAACAGTTCAGTGTTTTCAATATTACAAAGTTTAACTCCATATCCAAATATGCTATTATGACTGTGGAGTAGTTTTTTCTGCCCAAATCATATACTTTCTTTTGTTTATTACTAAAATTGTGTTTTATAATTTAAACCTTTTCCACCCTGCAAAACCGATTTATTTATTTAAAATATTTATTAGCTGTCTTTCTTCCTTATGGAGCTGAAGGCGGCTTACAAAATAGATAAAAACATAAAATAAAGCACATTAAAAACATAAAACCCAAAATTTAAAATCACAACTCAGGATTGCTAGTAAATTAACCAAAGCTATATGTTAAGGTAGCCCAGGGAACAGCAGCTTGCAGCATGCTGTCTCTAGGGTTGCCAACCTCCAGGTGGTGGCTGGAGATCTCCTGGGATTACAACTGATCTCCAGGCAACAGAGATCAACTCCCTTGGAGAAAATGGCCACTTTTGGAAGGTGGACTCTATGGCATTATACCCCATTGAAGTCCCTCCCCTAGCCAAACCCAGCCCTCCTCAGGTATTTCCCAACCGACAACTGGCAACCCTAGCTCTCTCGCTGTCTCTGTATGTAGGTGTCGTCAAGTCACAGACGACTTTTGGCAACCCCATAGGGTTTTCAAGGCAAGTGATTAAGCAGAGGTGTTTTGCCATTGCCTTCCTTGGCAGAGTCTTCCTTGGTGGTCACCCATCCAAGTACTGACCCAGCTTAGCTTCCGAGATCTGACGAGACCAGGCTATAACTTCCCACCCCCCACCCCCCACCATTCTAATATTGGATATATTCACAATTTTGTTGTAGAAAGCTTAAGCATTTATAACATTTAAGTATGCCAAGTAAAACAATCTTATTTGCTAATTCACAGTGCCAATTCTAAGCTGAATTATACCCTTTCAAGCCTGTTGTCTTGAGGGGGTAACTGATTAGAATTACACTGTAAGTTCTAAATAATGCACTTTATGTTGTTAAAATAGTAAAATTAGGATTGTTAGGAATATATTTACATTTGTCCTTAAGATTCCATTTTGTTCAAAAAAAACCTGTAAAAGAATGTGGTTTCCAACATGGTTTCAAATTTTCTGGAAATTTTCCATTACAACTAGTTGTGGTTAGATAACCAATTTGAAACCACAGTATCAAATCCTCGTTTGATGTACCATAATTATGCTGTGTTATTGAGATGGCCCATATTCAGACAACCACGCTAACCATTATTAGTTTAATTAAACCAAGGTTACAATGTGATATCTGAGCCAAACCATAATTTAGATTGCAAACTAGTAAATCCAGTGCGGCATAATGGTAGACTGGAGACATCTTGGACACATCCATTCTCAGTTTACTAGGTTTGAAGACAGTTTTAAGAGAAATGAAGACAGAACTACTATTGCCTGTGGGTGAACACACCCTTTTCTTGTCCTGTTGTCACTGGTCATAAAGGTTTTGCAGATTCTTAAAGTAATACACAAACTTCTGAAACTTTTGGGCAGAGATGATTTAGTGCCATCACCACACCAGAGGTTTCTGGGGTAACCCTGCTGTGTGCACTGATCTAGGCTCAGATTGATAATGGGGTTGAAATTGTTGAAGCCCTAATGCAGGGTTCCCCACTGTGATACCCATGGGCACTATGCTGCCCCCTGGCACCCTTTGTGGTGCCCACCAAGTTTTTAGAAAATGTGCAGGGCCACCTGGGCTTGTTGCCCAGCAGGGCTTCTGACTGGCTGTTGGAGATTTGATTTCCTGTGTAGATTTTTTTAAATGTTCCTTCTGCAGCCCTGTTAAATAGAGTTGCAACCCTTTCCTGCCCCTGCTGTTCTCTCCTGGCAGGGAGCAAATTTGACTGGGGGGAGAATGGGTTCAACACCCTCCTTCCAATCATTGCTACTGTGCTCAGAATCTCTGCCCCTTTATATCTGTTCAGTGCAATGTGGGTAAGACCCTTAGTCTGCATGATGGTTTTAGGCCCGAAAGCTCTCTCTTGTTTTTTTGTCTTTCCACCTAAATGACTGCAGGCGGTCAATGGAATGGGAGTACTGCTAACATGCCAGCAGGCTTCATTTGCTTATGTAATTCAGTGCTGCTCTCAGGTGTTCACCCTCCATGCTTGAAGAAATCTTTTTGAGGAGGATGAATCAATCTGCATCCATTTATTTGTTCAGTAATGTATAGTGGCAAAAGCAGGATTAAAATTAAAAGGTGGGGGGGAAAGGCATTTCTTCTAGAAGAGGCACATTCAAATCATTAAATTCAAACCAAATCAGTCAGCGTCTACCCAGCACCAGCAGCCGGTAGTATCTCATGTGTAACAGAGTTGGCTCATGAATCTTAGATCTATTTAGATGGGCGGTTCCATGTGGACCATGTTTGAATCGGTCGTCATCAGCATCCCTTTCCCTTGTACAACACATTGCTCTGTATTGGTGAAGAGGCAATTGACTGTCAGAAAGCAGCATTGCTCTGTGCACCATTAAATTAACAGGCTGCTCGCCAGGGACCTAGGAGACGGTGAGCTCCAAAGACACGTGTGGAGCAGAGTATTTAGGAGACTCCTGAGGATTAGTCTCTGCAGAGCCCTCGCCACATGCTTCAGTGGGCTTTAAAATGCCACACTTTGATGTCTCAGGAGGACCAGACAGGAAATTAACTTGTTTAATGAAGCGCAAGTTATATTGCCTTGGTTCTGTGTGGACTCCCCCAGCAGGGATTCAAAAATAAATGCAGGAGGCAGATTCAGAGGTGACGTCAATAATTCTCTAGGAGTCTGGCTCGGAGCAAGACACAATCCATTCTGGTGCGCATGGTAAGAACAGAGATTGCATCTTCATCGTTGTCGGGCCAAGTTGTCAGCTCGAATCAGGCAGTAGTATCACATCCATTGTCTTCCCAAAGAATCATTAGAGTCGGAAACACAGCCTAAAATTAAAACCTCAGGCACAACCGCTCAGTCTTAAAGAAGACCGTCCCGTAGGTCCCTGCTAATTGCGCTGCTGAAGGATCAGGTTCCTGCATCATTTCCCTCCCCCCCCCCAATGATCTCCGGACTTATACAGGTTAAGACTGGTGGAGGCAGTCAGGTGCTTTGGACTGAAGCTGTTTGTTTATATTCATATAACTGTTGATATAATGCTGGCCTTATACGCAACATATGGTTGCC
This sequence comes from Euleptes europaea, assembly GCF_029931775.1. NCBI lineage: Eukaryota > Metazoa > Chordata > Lepidosauria > Squamata > Sphaerodactylidae > Euleptes > Euleptes europaea. Next base: position 45,935,780 of record NC_079316.1, read on the forward strand.
TTCATTACCATGCAGTCGATCCACCACAGCACACATTATTGTCAGAATTTTGAGCGGTTGAGGTGTATTAAACTGGGGAGAATCTGGCAAGCAGAAGTGGGGCAGGAGAAATGAGAAATTCATGGGTCCTTATTTTGCTGACCCTCTGCAGAGGCTGGAGATGCTCCAGCAGATCACCTGCAAAGTCTGCTCAGATCTGTCCCAACTTGGCATAGCATCCTTCTCCCTTTTTTAATCTGCTGCTCCAATAATCCTCCCCTCACAGCAGACCCTGTCCATATATTCTGTGTGACCCGTGTGCAGTTTTTTTTCTTATCAAGCATAGCTCCTCTTCAACAGAGATACATGTTTTGAGGAAATTTGGAAGCCACGAGGAAGAGGTTATTAAAAGATGGGAAATGAGCTGAAAATTGAAATATGTGCATTTTTTAAAACCAACCCTAAACTTATTTTACTGTTTTAAGGATATAAAATGTATAATTCACGACTTTGTTAGCATATAACATTGTACTGGCAAACATAATACATTTAAATATATATATAAATGCCGTAGTTTTTTTCAAACAAAATTGCAAGCAGGTTTAGGGAGTTTGTTGCTGTGATAGAAAGTGCCATCAAGTCACAGCTGACTTGTGGTGACCCCCGGAGGGGTTTTCAAGGCAAGAGGCGTTCAGAGGTGGTTTGCCGTGGCCTGCCTCTATGAGGGCTGAGAGAGTTCGGACAGAACTGTGAGTAGCCCAAGGTCACCCAGCAGGCTTCATGTGAAGGAGGAGGGAATCAAACCCAGTTCTCCAGGTTAGAGGCCGCTGCTTTTAACCACTACACCACGCTGGCTCTACCTAATGATTACTCTCTTTCTACTCAGCTGCTGAGAGCCTCCACAGGCACCCATGCAAATGTTTCCACTGCTTCCCCTCACACCATCCAGAACCAGTCGAAATTGTCAGGGTTGTTCTAGGCTGATCCTGCATTGAGCAGGGGGTTGGACTAGATGGCTTGTATGGCCCCTTCCAGCTCTATGATTCTATGATTCAAATACCACAAAACCAGTCACATAAATAGTCTAGGCTCCATGGGCCCACAGGGCCTCAGTTTTGTCCCTTTAATCCCTGTTGTCAGAAGCCCTTCTCCCATTTAGAACAAGTTGCTTCCTTTGAAACTTATGAGGAATCAAGTCAGACAAGTGAATTGCCATGCTTTAGTTGAATTGACCTATGCAGAGACTGCCACATAGTATAGTGGTCATATGGTTGCTTCCCCATGTGCCCATTCGACAACTCAATTCATTTTTGCTGAAAAGTTATTGGAAGTTATTATTGCATTAGGGAGCAACACAAATAGATTGAAGTATGAATTCGGCACAAGTTAAAGCAGTCGTACATTACCCCAGCAAACGCCAAGCTGTCCACATGAATCCATTCAAAGTTTTCTCATCATTTTTTGTTGTGTGACTTCTCCGCAGAAAGCAAACCATAACTCTTATTTTGTAAAGAATTGTATAGAGTAGCTAGGACTGAGTCCCTTTTTGTGGAACATTTTTGCCTGTACAAAATTAGGCCCTGTCTTGGCAACTTTTCAAGGACAGACACGCACACGTAAGTTAAGGCGTAACTTCCGCTTTAAAGGAGGCCATCTGTTCATTGTCCTTCCTGACAACTTTGTGGGCAGTATGATTGCCTCCCTTTATTGGCTGTAGATTTTTTTTCCCAAAAGAGGGGGAGGATTGTGCTGGCCACAGTGCTTCAGATGGCCTCCTTTAAAATGATTGCAAGAGCCATTTTAAATGAGGCCGTTCACAGCACTGCGCCCTGTGCTATTCTCCCCCTCCCTTGGCAAGCATTTTCTCAGGAGATGGGACAGACCATGCTGCACATTACACTATGGATCATCTCCTTTAAAGTGGTCACTGGCTTTGAAAAGAAGCAATCCACAAAAGGATATCCAATATCCCCTCCCTGGCAAGAGCTTTTCAAAAGTTGGGGAAAGGGTCACTATTTTGCATCAAATGTCAATTTGGTATAAGGGAGCAAAGACCTTTGTCCCCCGAATGGCACTTCTCACCATGAAAAACGGACCCCCTGAAAATGCAGCAGAGTTCTAAGGGTGCTGCTGTCCTCAATCCAGACTCTCAGGACGGGATGCTCTGCTGTGTCACAGCCAGTCAAACCACCTCTGAACTTGCTTATTCATTCTGCAAATGGGCCTGTATTGCTTCCTTTTGCTAAAGAGTCCCCAGGAATGTTAAACTCTAATTAAAAAATAACTGGCTTTTAAAATATTAAAACTTTATTATTTACATACTGTTCCCATTTCATTCCTCTTGCCGCAGTAATGTTCTTCAAACAGCAATTAAATATGGGGAAGCTTTATCACCTCAGCAAGGGGAGGCTGCTCTGCTGCGAACGCTGGCTCCACTGCAGGCACGGTCTACTCGTCCCTGCTAAATGGAGTAACTATAGGAGAACGATTACTAATTCTGTACCCACTGATGTTCCCATAACAGTACTCAACTTTTTAGTGGCCAGAGGCATTAATTAAACTTGGGGGGGAGTGGCTCAGAAAGTAAGGATACTGAGAACTTTTAACATGAACATGATTGCCTGGTGACGTTATCTTGGTTTAACTCCCTCACTTACCTGTGAGGTGAACATCTGACTGGATTGCCTACATCTTTTCTATCAAAATGTATCTCGAGCACTGTGCCAAGGAGCTTTGTGCCTGTACAGTAGACACTTGTGCTACAGGACCCAGGTGTGCCTTGGTAAGAACAAATTTGTGTTGCACCTTGCAGGTGCTTTCGCACTTGCGTAGTCCTCAAACTTAATCTTATGTTATCAGAGAAGAATCATGTATCCCTCCCTCATGATCATGGTTGGCTCCTTACTTGTCGAATACAGGATCGCTCACAGTTTGTTCCTTCTTTACTCTTGTGCTGCTGGATACATTCTTTAGATAACCACTAGAGGCTGGCTGTTTATTTATTTAAAACATTCACCATCTGCCTTTCTGTCTACAGCAACTCGAGGCGGCTTACAGTGCGCACATATACAATGCATAAAATCCACACATTAAAATCAACAATTTAAAACTGCTAGTAGGGCATGTGGCCTGCAGCTTGCACCTGTGGAGTCAGTGGGATCTATTTTGAAGTGATCACAAGGATTGAAAACAAAATTAGCTAGGCTCATTGGAGGACACATGGAACAGAAGGTGCCCTGGTTGTTCTGTTGGATATTTACCAGGAAAGAGACAGGGGAATTGCAACCCTGCTAATTCTCCTAGACCTCTCACCAGCTTTTGATACCATTGACCAGGGTATCTATTTAGATAGGCTGGCAGAGGTGTGTATCAGAGGCAGCATGCTACATTGGTTCCATTCCTGTCTTACTGAATGGTATCATAAGGTGATTCTGGGGGGATATTGATTGGAGCCATGGCAATTACCTTACAGAGCTCCTCAAGGCACTGTTTTAATTTCCCATACTGTTCAAAATCTACATGGAACTACAGTTGTCTGGAGATTTACAGAAAGTGTTCTCAGTTAATGGGGTGGACAAGGGCTAATAAATTGAAGCACAATGCAGATGAGTTAGAGACGCAGTTGGTCAATTCTGTACCAAATCAGAGACTGATGAGACAGCCTGTTGTGGGTGAGGGTGTGCTCCCTAGAAAGATTGGGTTTACAGTGGGGATGCTGTTAGATTCCTCTTTCCTACTAGAGAGTCTGATCTTGTCTGTGACATATTACAACTCTGGCCAACTTGGAATGGTTTGCCAGCTGCAGGGTTGGATTGAAACTAATGCTAACAGAAGGGGGGTAATTTCCATTAATTGCCCTTCCTGGTGCAAATCCCCAGTTTGTGTCTCATGCTATTCCTGAGGGTCTCCTGCCTGCAGGAGCAGCTTTTGGGGGAGATCAGTGGGCTTCACTGAGCGAGGAGGCAGTAATGTTTCATTCTAGTGACAGAAGTCCTTGCACAAGTGGAAAATTTAGTCTGCATCTAACCCGTGGCCCTTACTTAGACCTGTTCACAAGTTACAGTGAATGCATATACAATCTGTATACAGCGAATACTTGATTTTTCTTTATATGTGTGTTGAGTAGTTCACATGTTACTTTCAGCACATGTACAGCTGAACATATGATTGAAATCTCACATTTATCCAGGTAGCGATCCCCGGTTTTATTTGCAAAGTGAATGCATGTTGGCTCTTTCTTACGAATAGATAGATGTATGCGCATACATACGGGATGTACTTACCAGTACATTTATTGTAACTTGTGAACAGGGTTTTTTAAAAAGGTGATTTTAATCATAGTTATCTGTACTTCAGTCACATCTGAGCTGCACTACTGCAATGTGCTCAATGTGCAGCAGTCAGTTCAGCTTCAACTGATTCAAAATTAAGCACAAGATTATGATCTGGTATAAATTACTGAATTCAGTGTGTTGGTTATGACCAGGCTATTTGAAAGACCACTTATTTCCATATAAACCTGCCTGATTACTACAGGCATCATATGAAGCCCTACTCCATGTGCCACCATTATATGAAAAAAAATAGTTGGCCACTCAAGGCAGGGATTCTTTCTGTGATGGCACCTTGTTTACTCAACTTTTCGCCCATAGATATTTGGATGCTCTTAAGTGTGCTAACTTTTGCATGCCAGTGAAAGACATACTTGTTTACTAAGGTTTCCTGTTGATTATGTTTTTAAAAGTTATTTTAATATGCAATTGTTGTTTGTATTTTTTAATTCTCTGTAAGCTGCCTCAGATGCCTTTGCTGAATAAAGCAATAGGGAGATTATTAAACATTATTTCTGAGTGCTCAAACAGACAAAGATCAGATGTCTCCTTTCATTCATAAAATGCAAATTGAAGTCTCATGCAGCCTCAGTTTGCCTCAGGGCCATGCAGGGAAGGGAGAGGGTGTTTAACCTTTCAACTTCCATTCAGTTTGCTGTTTTAACTGGGATCCCTGCTTTGCTGTTAGAATTTTAAAGGGAAAAGACTGTATTTTTCCTCTTTAAAATGCTTAAGCAAACAACCCAGTTTTAAGTAGCAAAATAGAATGGAGGATGAAGGGTTAATCACCTTCTCCTGTCCATGCATAGCTTTGAGATAAATTGAGGCTGCAACCTAAAAATTGTATCTGATGGATGGAGTGAGATGTGTGATCTTCCTCTTTTGTGTTTGAGCTCTGAGTTTGCATTCTCAGGCTCCCCAAACTTCACTTTGTGGCCGGCCCCACCCCACAAGTTCCTGAGAAGACAAAGGGCAAGGCAAATAATGCAAGACATACAAGTGACAGGGTGCCCCAGTGATCTCCATGGATAAAAATTAAATTCTGATGAAATAGATGAGTGGATAACTACGTCCACAACATATGATGCACTGTTCCTTCTGCGCTGTAAAATTCACATGTCAACAATTTTTAGTGCATTTCCCTCTCACATTTAAGCAATGTAAGGGGAGTACATGGTACGTTTTCTTTAAATTTTTACAAGTATTATTCTAATAAAAATAGTTTCCACATAAAGCTTTGCATTTGTTTGAGTATAATATTTAAACCACATGATTCCCCCCCCCCCCCAAATCAAATAGTTCAGTTCAAATGTTTGTTGCTATTGGAATAAAATATAAATGAAAACAAACAAGCTAAGTCAAATCACATTTTATCCAGGGTATCAGATAATTTTCTGTAAAATGTTCTGGTTCTCATTTTTTTCCCAGAAAACACACAGCAGAAAAAGTACACACACACACACACTGCTCCTTTGAATGCTGTTGTGCCATTTCTGTTGCATCCTATATGCACCTTTCAGGGAATCCTACTAAGAAGTTGATCCTAATCGTTCGCAGTGTTCTGGCCAATCACAACAATTCCTACTGTTTGGGATGTAATTGGCCAAAATGCAGAAAAGTAGGATAGGATTCTTTAACTTTAGCACCCAGTTTTCCTTTTGGCATGCTGCAGCTAATGTGAAAATTCAGCATATATTACAACATTTCTACGAGTACAGAGCACTAAAATATATTACCATGCTTGGCTTTTCAGTATAAATTGAGGAGATAGCTTGTGCTGTTGTGTTAGTAAAAGCAGAAGAGCAGAAGGCCTAGAGAGAACGGTGAGAGGAAGAGAGCAGGACAGGTCCAGGCAGGAGGGAAAGACTACATTGCATCCAGAAAGTCTGGAGCAATGGGCATAGAACTAATAGCAGACTGAAAATTAGGAAAGGTGCAAGGCATAGGGGGTTGGGGGCAGGCATTAGTAGCAAAGCATGGATACAGAGAATATGAGGGGAAAGGAGGACTGAGGGAAGGAAATGGATAGGGTTGCCAGGTCCCTCTTCGGAACCGGTGGGGTTTTTTTGGAGTGGAGCCTGAAGAGGGCGGGGTTTGGGGAGGGGAGGGACTTCAACGCCATAGAGCCCAATTGCCAAAGCAGCCATTTTCTCCAGGTGAACTGATCTCTATCAGCTGGAGATCAGTTGTAATAGCAGGAGATCTCCAGCTAGTACCTAGAGGCTATGGCATCGAAGACTCCCCTCCTCAACCCCACCCTCCTCAGGCTCCAATCCCAAAACCTCTTGCCAGTGGCGAAGAGGGACCTGGCAACCCTATCCTTGTGCCACTTCGGTTCAAATTAGCAGGACTTGTGTAGGAGACATTTCTGCCCAAAGGCTACTTAGGAGCTCTGACAATGACAGCCATCTCCTCCAGCCTACCAATAACTTACTGATCTGTGTTATGGTAATTTCAGCTGTAAGTTTGATACCAGTTTATAAGGAAGTCTGAACATTGACTTATTGTTTAGTATGGAAATACATTTTCTTGTTTGTTGAAATACGGTTTGCTGTTTTGTAGAGTTGTATTATTTTTATATAATATTCATTCTCCTCCCTCACCCTCACTGCCCCCTTCTTTCCCCCTACTCCCATCCCAGTGTTTTATTTTAACCAGAGTATTCTTACCCCTCTTCTTCCTGAGTTAATTTTCACTTTTCTTGCACTTCCTGTTCCCTCCTTTCTCCGTAGCTCCCTCCACAGTTCCCATTATGCACCAGGTAAGTGCCACCATGAGAAGCATCACACTATCGTGGCCTCAACCGGAACAGCCCAATGGCATCATCCTGGACTATGAGATCCGTTACTATGAGAAGGTGAGCCGGATCTGCATCCCCGAGATTAGCAGCACTTTGGGCTCAAGACCAGCCACCGTAAGCCTGAATGTATTTGAGGGAAGGGATTTGGGCTGGGCCATACTTGGGGGCCTGATGCTTATTGTTGTTTTCTGTTGTGTTGTGAGATGTATAGTACTGGCTTGGTTCAAAAACCTGGTTGAAGTCAATGGGGAGGCACCCAATGATTGCAGTGAGATTTGAGAAGGCACTTTCCTTAGCAAAGAATCCAAGTATTTTCCAAAATCTATACCAATTAAACTTGTAACCCTCCTTTGAACACTGAGGTGTATAAGATGGAGTAAGCTACTCTTTGTATTGACTTTCTCTGTGATTTCAGCTAAATTACATTGCCATACAGATTTATCACACCACGGGATTCTTCCTGTACACCCTACTAGGCATTTTTCCCCTGTTGAGTATGCATTCTGTCAGCGTGGAAGCCTCAGATACTTCTCTCTCCTGTGGACCGGCTCATTCAGGGCTCTGTACCATCTAGCCATATGGTGGTGCCTGGAACACAATTCCCTTGGGAGATTTATTATGCAGCCTTCAGTGGTGCTTCACTGTCCCTGTATTCTACTATTTCTGCCAGGGGACCTAGAGCCCCACCTTCTCTGTCCTTTTTAGTCCCCTTACATTTTGATTACCTGGGTCGTATAGTTGGGGCAGAGAGGGGTTTCCTGTTCCAAATTTCTCTAAACTTTTCTGCTATGTTGTTTTTGAAAATAACCGTTATTTTTTGAAAATCACTGTTAACTGAAGCCAGGGACTCCCCATTGGTTCCTGCTTGCCTGCTGTGTGTACTTGTTTCATTTCCTCATATTTGTACATTATTGTTTCTGGCTGCAAATAGCTTGCTAGGAGTGGCTGCCTGCAGACAGAAGTAGCTTTGGTGACATATAGCAAACAGTTTGTCAGCTCTGATCTACTCTCCTGTGTCTGTAATATCTTCCTCAAGACAGAGATGACTCCTGTTTCATTATCTTTTAAGAGCTGGGTAGATAGAACCCAACACAGATTGCAGCAGCTGAGGCTAAGAGTTAGTTCTGCCCATGAGTCTCACGGGTACAGTGTGAGTGATAGCAAATGCCAGCTTTCAAGAAGGAAGTGTCAACTGCAGTGCAACTGTACAGACTTGTGGTCCATGCTTGGCATTGGTTATCACTGCAGATGTACCTATGCAGATATGGGAGGCCAGCAGTATACACCTCTTTGCATTGTCACATTTGTATTAATCCTTAAAGGTAAAGGTGGTCCCCTGTACAAGCACCGTGTCAATACTTACCCATGGGGTGATGTCACATCCTGACGTTTACTAGGCAGACTTTGTTTACAGGGTGGTTTGTCATTGCCTTCCCCAGTCATCTACATTTTACCCCCAGCAAGCTTGGTTCTCATTTTACCAACCTCGGAAGGATGGAAGTCTGAGTCAACTTTGAGCCGGCTACCTGAAACCGACTTCCGTTGGGATCAAACTCAGGTCATGAGCAGAGCTTTTGACTGCATTGCTGCAGCTTACCACTCTGCACCACGGGGCTCCTGTATTAATCCTTAGTCCCTGATATATCTGAATGCTGTGGGGAAGAAGACAAAGAGCATATGGGATATGGAAAGAGAGAGAGGCATAGATTGTAGCAGGAGATACGAATGGTAGCCAGAAAAGTTTGCGTTAAAAATGGATATGTACAGGGAAATATACTGCAGTTGCCTATGGTTTTTTGATACTCAGTGTGATCTTGGTCTAGCTGGCAGGACTTGGACATCAGGGAGTCCTGAATTCAAGCAGTGGGTACCATAGTAACCTTGGGCAACTCATTGACTTTTGCCTTCAGTTTTCTGTCTGTCAAACGATTGTCTGGGAATTGAAGCGTATGAAATAGTGTATGACAATCTGCAGGCCAAAAAGCTGGATAGAGTTGCATTGTTTCTTCAGGCTTCCTTGTCATACAAACAATAGACTGTGATGGCTGCTATGCCTGATGCAGCCTTCATTGTGTCAGAACACTGGAGTGGGCTGTTGTAAATGGAATTTTATTTCGTGCACCCCTCCTTTATCATAGCAGAGTTGAGGGGAGGAACAGAGAGTGAAAGGACAATTTGATGACATGTTAAATGTTGACGTTGAATTTTTTGTATCAAAAACGACATTTTCAGCAGCAAACCCTAGTAGCAAAATAGTCTAAATGGCTTTTTTTGGTAGGCAGGTCATAGCATCATTTTCAAGAGAGGTACAGTACACTTGCTAATGAAATGATAAACCAATTAGGCAGCAGACACCCATGCATATCCCCAATTCTTAAATTGAAATCCCCCCCCAGTCTCCTGTTTTGAATATTGTATCTGGATATAGGGTACAGTGTAGGCTGAATGAAAAATAATAACTGTGAGAGTGCTATCAGGATGGGTATATTTGCAGGCCACGGGCCAATTCACACATGCACTCAATCAGCTCAATAGCTCATCACTTGATGACTCACAGCCAAATTTGTGAACGGCATCCTGTGAGAAATGCCATCTTGGGATGTTAGGTGATATGAAAGCTCTGTCCACTGTATTTCATTCGTGATGGCTGTTTCACACCCCCACGTCATCACTTTGTATTTGTATCACCTCAAGTGGTAAACTTGTGTATGTGAATTTGTGTCCAGCTTCGCTTTTGCTGCCCTTTAGAAAAGGTGATAGGCCTGCAAGGATCAATATGCCCTGAATACTGAACTTGTTACTCCGCAACTAAAAGCCTTTCTACAGTCATATTTTTGTATGCCAACAGTGCAATCCTGATCAGAGTCAGTGGGCTTAGCCAAGTATAAGTCTGTTTAGGATTGTACTGTAAACATTACTCCTTAGTTGTAGATGGTATACGTTTTCACTCTAGGGGGCACTTTGGTTGAAGGGATATCACATTTTCTGAACACTCAAGATGCAACAGACTGTATCATCCTCCAGCCAACACATTTGTTGCTGTTGCAAAAGTAGTGCAGAACGTGGTTGTACAAGTGTCTACGGCATCTGCTGGCAACCCTGTAATGATACAATCAAACAAACATAACATAACTCTTTCCCTCCAAGGCTTGTACTATATTTGGTGAATTTTTTTTATTTACTCTTCCTTGTTGTTTGGAGAATTTTTACCCCAGACCAACAGAACAAAAATGCTTGTCTAGATATACTTTTTAATGTGGCATATAACAGCAGGTCTAACCATTCTCTGCTTTGTTCATTTTTGTGTGAAGCTTTTGATCTATCTTTACCTTGTTTTAAATTGTTTGGAAACTGGAAGCTTCCCTTTGTATTCATTTATATGTGTTTATTTTTGAAAGGAAAGATATCAACACAACGTATCTTCTTTTTTTATTACATGTGGAGGTTACATTCTATGATCGTTGCAGGGAAAAAGTTCTGAAAGGAGTATTGCAGATAGGTGAAAATGTAGTTACGGCACCGGTTGATTCTGCGTAAAAGCTCCAATTCCACCAGTCCTTCCTCTCCTTTGCCAGTGCAGAATACTGTAATACTAGATAGGTAATGAAATGATCTAGTTACCAACCATTGTGCCCCTCCATCTCATGCATCAGGCCAGATAGAAAGCTTGCAAAAATGGCATCATTGCATGCTCCTTGAAAGGAATGTCTCGTTGTTCTGCATTGCAACTGCAACTTTAATGACTCGCCAGCACAGAACAGTTATGGAAGCAATGTTGTTTCCTTCCTTTGTATTAATACTTTGTCTTTCTATGCTGTTCCCTGAAGGACCACAGTGAATACAACTCGTCCATGGCCAAGAGCCAGACCAACACGGCACGAATCGATGGTCTGCGTCCAGGGATGGTGTATGTGGTACAGGTGCGGGCTCGGACGGTGGCTGGCTATGGGAAATACAGTGGGAAAATGTGCTTCCAAACTCTGACGGATGGTGAGTGTGAGAGAAAAGAGATGGAAGAGTGGGGGATGGAAGCTGACTGAGAGAAGGAAGGAGGTTGCACTTTTCCCTCAAGCCTCCAAGCCGTAATTGGATTAAATCAACTTGTCTCTCCAAACCCTCGCCTCCCAGTGGGGTTGCGTGGGGAGAGCCAGGTGATTTACAGAGATGTTTGATTAATTGCCAGCTGGAGGACTAATCTGGTTGAAATCTCCTATCTCTGTTTTCTCCCTGAGCATCTAAGTGATTATTTATCAAATGTTGTGCTTTCTGCATATGAATGGGCTCTCATTGTTTGCATGCAAGCTGAGGAGATATAGGGACTCGATGGAGTCCCTGGGTCAGAGTGGCTGTCCATTTTGTCCAGCCTCCAAGACTAGCCACAATTGAACGGTACAGAGAATTTTTACACAAGTGTAGTATTATGCACCATTCCCAACATCTAATAAACGACAATTTAGAAAGACAAAGCACCACGTGTAAAAATCCGGGGCCTTGTCATCGCTGCTAATTAGTTTATATTTAAGAAAAACTATTGTTCACCATTGCAACTTGACCTATAATGTCCTTTAACTCCTGTGATCTGATGAGGGCACTGATCTAAAGTTAAATGTATCTCTTGCATGAGACATGGTCCAGGGCATGATTAGGGTTGCCAGCTCCATGTTGGGAAATACCTGGAGATTTTTGGGGCAGAGCTTGAGGAGGGTGGGGTTTGGGGAGGGGAGGGACTTCAATGCCAATGAGTCCAATTGCCAAAGCGGCCATTTTCTCCAGGTGAACTGATCTCTATTGGCTGGAGATCAGTTGTAATAGCAGGAGATCTCCAGCTAGTACCTAGAGGTTATGCAATAAAAAAACAGCACCAAGGCTCGTATTAGAAGATTACAGTACTAAAACTGAATGATTCACTCACAAAATAAATTTACTGATTGAATCCAAAAAAAATGTTTCACTGAAAAACGTTCTAAAGCATACAAATAGCAAATACAGGTAAGGAACAGAATATAAAGATTACATCACCAAAGAGCTAGAACAATTGAGGGTTACATCACCTCGAAATAAATTCTCAAGTCCATAAATCAAGAGTCCAAAAAAGAATCAAACTGAGGTCCAAATATAAGGAGGTTACGTCACCCCAACGAACCAGTCCAGAACCGAAGTCAAGGTAAGGAATGAGGACGAATGCTCCAAACAGAACAGAGGAGAAATCCAAACAACGCAAAGAGATGACACTTCCAGATAAGTGGTCGTTTCGCAAAGGAGTTGCTTCTTCAATCAATCTTCATGTTTTTAGGGCAATTAAGCCTCTGAAAAAAGTCATAAATGCATGCATATATATCCAATTGTATAACAATAAATTCAAACTCTATATCACAGCTGAACAGCAATGACCCTATCAATCTGAGGATGTAAAGAGTCTTCATAGACAAGAAATGAAACTCATATTTTTATTCAAAACTCTGGCTCCGGCCGGTTTGAATAATGAATTCGATTTAACATGTTTCCTGTAACTTTAAGACTGTGACAACCTTGTTCAGCTGTGATATCGGCCTCAGTGCATTTAATCAGCATAGCAAAACCCCATAGATAACTTCTCTGAAGTTAGGAGAGCCCGTTGGGTCGGTATATGGTAAGGATTTTTTCAGGTCTAAGAGTTTGAATTTATTGTTATACAATTGGATATATATGCATGCATTTATGACTTTTTTCAGAGGCTTAATTGCCCTAAAAATATGAAGAAGATTGACTGAAGAAGCAACTCCTTTGCAAAACTTACCTGGAAGTGTCGTCTCTTTGCGTTGTTTGGATTTCTCCTCTGTTCTGTTTGGATCATTCGTCCTCATTCCTTACCTTGACTTCGGTTCTGGACTGGTTCGTTGGGGTGACGTAACCTCCTTATATTTGGACCTCAGTTCTTTTTTGGACCCTTGATTTATGGACTTGAGAATTTATTTCGAGGTGATGTAACCCTCAATTGTTCTAGCTCTTTGGTGATGTAACCTTTATATTCTGTTTCTTATCTGTATTTGCTATTTGTATGCTTTAGAAGTTTTTTCAGTGAAACAATTTTTTTGGATTCAATCAGTAAATTTATTTTGTGAGTGAATCATTCAGTTTTAGTACTGTAATCTTCTAATACGAATCTTGGTGCTGTTTTTTGATTGCATAATAACATAGTTTCCAGCACTGGTTATTGTATTATATAGTACCTAGAGGTTGGCAACCTTAGCCGTGATCCCACTCACAAACACTGGGCATGCAAATGAACAAGCTCATGCAGCAATTTGGAGCCTAGTGCAGGGGAAAAAAACAGGCAGACACAATGGTCAGATTTTGCCACATCCTTAATAAAATAATATATTTCAAAGACTTCTTTCAAACCATGCTGACTCTAGGCCCATACACATGATGTATTTACAGTATATACACAGCTTGCGTCAAGAGGGGAGCTGGATTATGCTTATATGTAGGTACAGCCTACCATTGTCATACAGCCTGTGTGTGCAGAAAATAAAATGCCCAATTATCTGAGTGGAACCTACACACATATTTAGTAAGTGCATAGGCTCTGAGCTGTCATCAGGTTGAATGCATTAAAATGGGGACCGGTCCTAGTGGGGTTGATCCCACTTTTTTTTCTACATTAGTTTCTTGGTAATAGATCCCCTTTCAGTTTACCCAAAAGGAACAGTAGGTTTTTCCTCCAGATGTGCCATCAAGATATGCATCTAGTTTGTACTGTAATAAAAAATATTTTGTGTGCAACATTTTATTAGGGGGATTGCCTTACATTCAGGGTCATCTTCCTTTCAGGGAAATATGGGTTCTGTTTAATCTGTTTTAATTTCCTATGCAAGTTTTGGTTTGATATTTCCCCCCCTCATTTTGGAAGGCTTCTTCCATGGAGAATCTTTCAAGGTCTAACAAAGACTATTTTTCAATAAATTCCTCCTTGTCCAATGTCAGAGCATTGCAATTGAATAAGGAAATGCGGAGCATGCAATAAACACCGTTTGACTGAATAGATGGATATTTTCAAAAAATGAATTTTCCTAATACTTGCAATTAGACAGACCGGGAGAAAAACTCTGTCAGATACAAGCAGCTAATTGAATTCTAACAAAAATGGATACTGTGCATTATTAAATAATAATTGACTGTTAGATGAGAATTTTCTCAGGATTTAAGCATCAGGCAGGAGATAAAGCAGGTTACGAACAATTAGCTGCAAAAAGGGAACAAGAAAATTAAAAGTAGGTGTGAAATATTTCTATTTGTATGAATTTATTTAAAACCTATGGTACGTGTGCTATGTGTAGCTGTTGGGCATTACTGGCAGAGTGTCAAAATGTTAATGAAATTATTTTTAACTATTGCTGTCAACAGACCTATTGTGGAAGAAGCTGTACATGTATAAAGACATAGTGTCCTATATCTGAACAGCTTATCAAGAAAACCAGAGGGTGGCTTACAGAGAATATTATTTTCCATGGTCATACCCAGAGCTACATCCACTGTCTAACTTGCAGTTCAAGAGCTGACAGAGCTGGTCTCAGGGGTGGTATTGAGAGCCCCTAGGCTGGTTGTCCTGGGAGACTTCAACATTCATGTAGAGGCTGTCTTGTCAGGAGCTGTTCAGGATTTCATGGCCTCCATGACAACCATAGGCCTGTCTCTGGTAATAACTGCTCCTGCACATTGTGCAGGTCACACTCTTGATCTGGTATTTTGTTCTGGGCAGGGGAAATGGGATCTGAGGGTGGAGGAATTGACAATAGTACCTTTGTTATAGACAGATCACTACCTGCTTGGATTTAGACTTACAGGGATATCAAGATTCTGCAGGGGTGGGGATCTATTAAGATAGGGTTAGAACATAAGAACATAAGGTTGCCAGGTCCCTCTTTACCACTGGAGAGAGGTTTTTGGGGTGGAGCCTGAGGAGGGGGTTTGGGGAGGGGAGGAACTTCAATGCCATAGAGTCCAATTGCCAAAGCAGCCATTGTCTCCAGGTGAACTGATCTCTATCGGCTGGAGATCAGTTGTAATAGCTGGAGATCTCCAGCTAGTACCTAGAGGTTCAATAAGTGAAAACACCTGTGCCAGAGTTAAAGCAGTTTGAGGAAATAGGCAGTACAAGGGCTCAATTATACAAGCCAATTAGGCAACCAAATAAAGCATGTGGTTTAATGAGGCATTAAATTCATGCCACACACGCAAATCCAAAACAACATGAAACAATAATAAAACAATACCACAAGTAAGCATTCATAAATGCAAAGCTGTCCATTCAACCAGGGCAAAGCCTCCAACAAATTGTCCTGCCCAGGAGTTCTGGGAGATAAATTCAAGTCCAAAAGAAGAGGTCCAAAGGATTCAAAATCAGGTCCAGGGGTATGAGAACGTGTGGGTAGTCTTGCGTCCACGTTTCAAAGGGCTTCATCAGCTCAATAATAAATCATAAAGCAACCGGCAAATAAAGACAGATTGTGGGTATAGCCGGTGGGACCGTCACTCTGTGAAATTGACAAAAATAAGTGCCAAATATACAGCACAATGCAATAATAGAAGAAGAACAGCATTCCCAAATTAAGGCATATCAAACATAAGCTTACCTAGGAAACACGTGTCTAAGAACGAATTGTGTATAGCCGCATAAGTTCCTCCTAAGGCGGTGAGCTATTAGGGTTAGTTGCTAACTATATGTTGCAAACATCCAATAGGAAACAGGGATGTGGGGTTCTCAGCTAACTGCAAGCCGGCAGTTTAAAGAGACAAAGACCTTAAAGTATAGAGCAGGAGGTAGAGATGTTAGACAAAACAGGCAAGATCAAACTCATTATTAAGTCCTTTAGGAATGAGTGTTTGGAAAGCGTGGATCAGACTCGTTTCCTGTTGCAGCAAGATTTTCTTGCTGTCTTGAGTATGGAAAGGTTTAGGCTTATACTGCCACAGAACAAAGAAGAGAAGATCTGTGTCAGAATGGTGGCAATTGATGTAATTTTGGACAAGAGGTGCTTCCAATGTTCTGGCCCGAATGCGGGCACGGTGTTCACCGATCCTGAGGCGTACGGGACGGGATGTGCAACCGATGTACATCAAACGGCACGGGCAAAGTACCACGTAAACCGCCATGGCTGTTCCACAATTACTGAATTGTTGGAGAGTATATGAGAAATTAGTTGTTGAAGATCTGACATTGGTAATGGGAAGGCTGAATGGACACATAGAGCAGTGTCCACATTTATGTTGGCCTATGATATTGATCGTTTCATGTTGTTTGTAAATGTCCGTTTTTATGAGAATATCCCTGATTGATTGGGTTTTTCTCATGCCCCAAATCGGCAAGTCATGGCATCCTGGGATATTTTTTATGAGATGCCAGTGGACCTGAATGGTCTGGTCGTGGACCGGAATAAATACCTTTGATGAGATGAGACCTGAATGGCTTTCTGATAACTCTGGGGATTTCCCTGATGATATGGTTGGTGCTCCTGTCGATGCCATGGGATGAGGAAATGACCCAGGCAGTTGACACAATCACTCCCAGGTGTGCCTTCTCTTAGGTGTTAGAGCCCAGAAAGCGCCTTGGTTTGTTGAGGGGGCTGCAGACGATGAAAAGACAAGGGAAATGGTTAGAGTGATAGTAGAGGAAGACTTGGGTTAAATCCAATAGGACATGAGCAAAAGCTCATTTTAAAGCATATTCTGTGGTGGTGATGACAACAAAGAAACAACACTTTCCTGCCACCATTGCATCTTCACAGTGAAGGCCAGCAGAGCTGTTCCAGCCAGAACATTGACTGGAGTGGGTCATAGGGACCATATCATTCCAGTCTTGGCCCACCAACACTGGTTTCCAATTTGTTTCTGGGCACAATTCATGGTGCTGGTCCTGACTTCAAAGCCCTATATGGCTTGGGGCCAGCATACCAGAAGGACCACCTAGTCCCTTAGGTACTGCCTGACCATTATGGTCATCTTTGGAGGCCCTGCTTTGGGTGCCCCTGCCTTCTGAGATAAGGCAGGTGGCAACCCGGGACAGTGCCATCTTGGTTATGGCACCAAAGCTCTCTCCCCAGGGAGATACATATGTCCCCTTCTGTTGCTGTCTTTCGTATGTGCGTGAAGACTTTTTTGTTTCATTTGGCATTCCCTCAATGATCCCTCCTTTCTAACCAATGTTGTATATGTATTTTAACTGTTTTATTTGTGTTTGAACTTGTTTTAAAATTCTTTAAAAAAATTATTTTAATGAGGTATGTTTGGGAGAGGGGTTTATTTTAATGGTTTTACAATGTAATTTCATCTTGCATGTTTTAAATTGTTAGCTGCCTTGGCAGCCCTTGCAAGGGCTAAAAGGTGGGATATAAATTTTGAACAACAACAGCAACAATAATAATATTCATAATACAGAAGGTTTATTCCTTCTGTATAGTTCAGGGTCAAACTAGCCATTACGTGTGAGACGAGTCAGGATGTAAGTGCCCATCCTGACTTGCTGATGCATGGAAGAACTCTGCTGGTTACCTTAAAATTGCTCGCTTGTTCCATTGAACTATAGGGTGCTGCAAGGGCGGGGGGAGGACATGTGGAGCCAGAGAAATGGACACAAAGGACCCTGGTCCCACGGCCATTTCTGCTGGCAAAAACCGCATGAGAGAAAATCAGATGCTCCTCTTCTCTCCTCGCAGTACTCTTCAGCCCACTGGAGGAGTGGAGTGATTTTTAAGGTAAACTGCACAGTCCTTAGGTGTGACAACAAGTCAGGGTGGGCCCCTGTGTCCCAATTTGTGTCACCTGTAACATCTAGTTTGGGCCTCAGTCCCATTAACCTCTACAGGACTCCAGCAGGTCCAGCATTTCTCTGGATTGTACCCCAAATTGTCAGATTCTCTGGGTCAAACAGATTATGTGGGGCTGTCATCAAATGTTAAATGTTTATGTGCCCTAAACTGCAAAGTTCCTTCCAGGGATGGCAGAAACTGGCTGTAAGAGGATGGAGTATTGTATTAGAACCAGGGAGCCTGGATTTAGATCCCTGCTGAACCGTGAAACTCATTGGGTGACTCTGGAAAAGAAAATCACGGTGTCTCAATCTAACCTATTTCACAAATAATAAGTTAAATCAGGATCAATCTATGCCATTCTGAGCTTTTGGAAGGAATGGTGGGATGCAAATGTGACAGTTATATATATAGTAGAGATGTACAATTAGTGGTGGGAGCTGCTATAAGCAGGCAGGAAGATTATAAAAACTCTTGTTCTTTTCCAGATGACTACAAGTCAGAACTGAGAGAGCAACTGCCGTTGATTGCCGGCTCTGCAGCCGCAGGAGTTGTCTTTATTGTCTCCTTAGTGGCTATTTCAATTGTTTGCAGCAGGTACCATTTGCCACATTATATAATTAGTGTTTCCTTTTCATTCCCAAAAGCGGGATTCTCCCAGTGAAGGCCACGGGCTTGTCTAAGGGGAGGAGCTGTGGCTCTGTGGTCGGGCACAAGCTTTGCATTCAGAAAGTCCCAGGTTCAATCTCTGATATCGCCAAAGAAATAGTCTCAGTGTAGCAAGTATTGGGAAAGACCTTCCCCCTGCTTGATACCCTGCCGAGCTGCTGACATCAGGATAAGGCAGAATTGAGGGACTCGCTCGGTGTATGGCTGCGTCATAATTCCCCGTTCTTCCGCAGGGCAGTGGTGGATGAATTGAATTTACACCACAGCTGATCAACAGTGGCCACACAGAAAATGTCCTGGGAATTTAGTAGTAGGAATGTTCCCGCTAGAAGGCACCTTCCTTGCACAATGTAAGGACAGAATCTTGTATGTATTCTCCCCTTACAAAGGATGCCAGATCAAAATAACAGTGTTTGGCAAGACACTCTGAAGTCAGTGAATTCAGCTCTGCTCCTAGAGAGCTGACAGCAGCGTGCCCGATGCCTTCCAGTAGTAACATCTTTTCTGAACTAGAATCATACAGATCTGCAAAAAAGTATACCCTCATGGCTTCCTTGGAGAGAAATACATTTGCAGCATCCCATGCTATACAATATTCCATGGTTGCCTCTCCTGGTGCCATGAATAGTGCCAGTTTGGTCTATCTTTAGTTGCTCCCCCCACCTTATTCCATTGAGCTGGGTATCTGGGGTATTTCAAACAAGATTTAAAGGTTGCATTTTGATTTCCCGGTTATCCCTGACACAGCTGCAGAAATCCTCATCATATATTTGCCCAACAAGTATTGTTTCAGTGTGGTGACAGTTTTGCATTTCTCAGTGAGATGTTTTTAACGGTGTCATAGGAAGGTTGCAGAAAACCAAAAGTCCACTACTGTAATGCAGTAAGGAAACCATGCTGGCAGATTCTGCAGAGCACTTTTCTGGCATAGGTTAACCAAATACAGAGTAACTTAATTTGGCATCAGTTGGAGGGATTAGATACAAAAGCTTTGGAACAAATAACAAAACAGTTTACACTATACTGTAGACAAGCATTATGCTATTCCACTGATACGTTCTGTGTAAAAGTATATCATTGTGGCATTGATTGAACTAGCTTTTACTTTGTTTTCCCAGGAAGCGAGCTTACAGTAAAGAGGCGGTGTACAGTGATAAGCTACAGCACTATAGCACTGGTCGAGGTGAGTGCATAAGAAGCCTCTGGGGCCTGGCTGGGATGGTTGGTGGAGCCTGATACAATTTTTTTCTGTTGAACTTGATTAGGAAATGTAATATTGTTTGCAGTCCAATGTGGAGATGTCACGAAACCAAAGGATTCAGAGAAGTGGAAGACATATTTTTTTGCGGGGGGGGAAGACAGGGGAAATGGGCAAGAGAAGTGAGGTCTTTGGGGAGGGCAGGGGTTGATATTGAGGAAGCTGTAGAAGGCTGCTTTGACTTCAGCAGCATTAGCCAGGAAGTCTCTTGACCTGAAAAAGTGGAATATAGAGAATAGTGCTTATGAACATATCTCCTGGGACTGGGAGCTTAGAGCAAAAGCAAGCACCATTCTAGGAAAAGTTCAAGCTTATATTGGGATGGAGATTTCCTTCAGAGGTGTTCAGTAGAGCAGATCTAGAAAAGATCAAGGAGCCCAGGAGAAAGCAAGGATTCAAAAAGCACTGGAGAAAATCCTCAGCCACAGATAATTGGGTCTCCTGGCTTTTATTTAGTTGGTCATTTGAGCAGCTTTGTGGCATTGAGTATTGTTTTTAAACCAATAAATAGTTCTGGAAATGAAAGAGCCAGGCCATCTAGCACTTGTTGTCATCTAGGCTCAATCACTTTTTATAGGCTTGTCAGCCTTTCTGCAAATGGCCCTCCCCAAAATGGTTGGAAAGTAGACTTTAGCTCACCAGGGATGGAAATTCATGATTAATACAGAGAGTAACTGCTTAGATGCCTGCTATTGTTTGATTGACAAGCAAATACAAGGTCCTGGTGGGAATTCACAAACAACCCGTTTTATTTATTTTTTGACAATCTAGATATTGCCTTTTTTAAAACTTCCACATTTAAAAATGTATAGATTCATTAGTCACAGTGAAATATAAGTAAATGGCTTTTCATCAGCTGTTTAGTAAACAGATCATATTCTGATCCTTCCCAGAATACAAACCGAGCTCTTGCAAAAAGCAGCCGGCAAGCCTTTATAACCTGTATTAGGAAAGTTAATAGGATAATAAAATAGCAAGGCAGCAATCTTGGCCAGTGAGTAATCACTGCCCATCTACCCTCCTCTGTCTACACCTACATATACTTTACATGCTCACCGTGCATGCCGTACCAGCTGCAAACAATTATATTCGACAGTTCCCAGGTGTTTCAGGGGAAATCTCCAACACAAATGCACACAGCTCTTTAGGGCTCTTCAGATTACAGCCAGAAGCAATACCTAAGTAAACCACAGCCAAAGCAGGAAATGAGATAGGTGGAAGAAAACCAAATTGGGAGCAGCTGAAATCCAATTTGCACTTTAGAAGAGAAGCCTCCCAGACTTTCCCTTTCTTTAAAAACAAAATGTGAGCCTAAGGTCTAGAAGAGAACATACCCATTGTAATTCAAATAGATAGATCATGGACATGCAGTCATGGAATTAAAGATTAACCACAAGTATACTGTAGAGGGGGAGAATTAAGGTTTCATGTTGAACATTTAGCTGTTGTTGTACTTCCTGACTTTCAAATGCTTTGCCTTACTGCCCTGAGACTTCCACAATTTTTACTTTGGACAAAACTTTCCTGAATCACTTCTTATTTTAAAGAGAAGTCAATGTGACTGAAAACACAGGTATCAATGAAGTCATTTTTGAGACCAGTATAAATAATAGGGATGA
Source organism: Euleptes europaea (assembly GCF_029931775.1). Classification (NCBI taxonomy): domain Eukaryota; kingdom Metazoa; phylum Chordata; class Lepidosauria; order Squamata; family Sphaerodactylidae; genus Euleptes; species Euleptes europaea. The sequence continues at coordinate 45,957,223 of NC_079316.1, forward strand.
TGGTGGTTTTTATCCTAGACCAGTGGTCGGCAAACTCATTAGTCAACAGAGCCAAATATCAACAGTACAACGATTGAGATTTCTTTTGAGAGCCAAATTTCTTAAACTTAAGGGGGGGGGGAGGTGTCAGGAGGGGGCTTAGTCCCGGCCGCTGGGAGGGTCTCTGCCCGGGAGGATGTCGGGGCTGAGACAGTCTCTTCCGCCTCAGACCAGTCCGAGGGGGAGTCAGAGCTCGACTCTCCCTTGGACGTCGCCAGGTTGCTGCAGGACACACCTTGCAGGCAGCCTCTGGCTTCTCTCCTCCCCGGCGGTTAGACTTCTCTGGCCTTATATACCCTCCAGGCCAGAGAAGCTTGTCAGGTGGGGGGGTGCCCCTCGCCTCTGGGGGGGTCTCTGTCTGTGGAGGAGGGTTGGCCGAGACGACCTCTTCCACCTCAGACCAGTCGGAAGGAGAGTCTGAGCTCGTCTCTCCTTCTGACGTCACCAGGGTGCCTCAGAGTTCTCCTCCCAGGCAATCCCTCATGACTATCCTCCCCAGCGGCCCAGCCTCTCTGGCCTCTTATCCTCACAACCGCCCCTAACCCTCCCCCCGCAAGTCCATAAATGTCGGGGAGGGGAGGTTCCTCTCTCCCCAACCCCGTGTTGCCAGGCGCGCCTCGCAGCGGTTTCCACACCGGGCTCTCCCGCCTGTCAGCTGTTGGGCGGGGCCGTAGCCTCTTGCCAGGGCCCTCAAATCGGCGGCGGTGGGACGCGGCGGCAACACCTACCCCTCCGTTTCTTCCTCCGTCTCCCTGGGTCCCTGTAGGGAAGACGGACAGGTTGGGATCGGCTTGGCAAGGCGTCGGGAAGGTGAGGGGGCGTGAGGGAGACCCGGGGCGAGGGGTGGGGTCCCCGTCTCGGGACAAAGCTCCTCCCAGACTCCCCCCCTAGCCCTCCACCAGGAAGTCCATATAAGGGCTCGAGAAAGCCTCCTCCCAGCCCTGAGATGCCGGGCGAAGGGCGCGTCTGTTCCCTGCCCTGGCTCGCCCGTACATCAGCTGGGGAGCAGAGAGATCCGCTACAGACAGCGCCCCGGTTGCGGCGGGGCAGGGACGCGCTGCTCCGCCTGTTTCTGCAGTGGGACGTTTCTGCAGTGGCGGCTCTCGTGGGGCGGTGGCGCACTGCTCCAGCGGTGGCTGCAGTGGTCGGACTCTCCCCTTTCCTTCCGGCTCCAAGGGCCGCTGGGGAGAGAGACAGGCCCGTTGGTGCCGCCCTGGATGAGATGCCGCTGAGTGAGGGGGCAGAGCCGCACTCAAGGGGCCAAAGAGCTGCATGCGGCTCGGGAGCCGCGGTTTGCCGACCACTGTCCTAGACAGTCTGTAAGCTTTTGTGGAGTGTGGGTCAGAAAGTAGTGACTGTACATGCATCTTAACCAGTTTTGCTAAAACTCTGATTGCCTAACAGTGTAGTGCTGTGCACAGTTCCCTCCAGCCATTGACTGCAGTGGACTTAGAATGGAGTAACTCTGCATAGGATTGCACTAAAAGTGTCATGCCATGATGCCATATTTGTACCAGTTGATTATACAAAAGGACTGTTAAAATTGCAGAGAAATTACAGTTATAGATATAAAGTTACACTGGTATCAGCTTTTTAAATAAAATAACTGGTATTTCAGTGAAAGCTCACAAACTTCATTTACAGACCATAACTTTTTTATTGGACATTTTTTTACTAAGCAATAAGGGACAATATATGCTACAAGTACCGGTGCTTATAGTATAAATGGAAATGTGAGAGAGTTTGGAATTGAATTTTGAGAGTCTGTCACCTCTGAGGGTCCCATTTATTGTAACCATTGGAGCTGAAAGAAAGGAAATGTGAACATGTGGTGGTAATACTGTGCCAGCAAATGCTGGGAAGGATCAATGTAAGGCACAATGAAGAGGCGGGACTGGTCACCCCAGATCTTTTGAGATATCCGTGTCTGTGGTATACTGGATATCAGATGCCATCACACAGCCCTTCACTTGAGGCAAGGCTTCTTCCCCCCCAATGGCTTCTTTCTCTCTTCCTCAAGGCAGTAAAAAGACCACGTTTAATGAGCGAAGGGAATAAAAAGCAGCCTGACAACAGACCATCTAATTGTCATCAGTCAGAGGAGTAAAACTACATGAAAGGGCATGGAAACAGCCAGAACAGCTTAATGACACAGCAGGAATTGGGTGGGATGCCACCCCAGCATGTTTGCTATGTCAGAGGAAATGGAAGCATCTCCAAATCATTTGTATTTTATTATTCTGTGTAAGCCACCTTGGGGATTCTTCTGGATCGAAAGGCTAGGTAGAAATCAATTGGGGGAAAAAATAGATCCATAGTTCTTCTGAGGAGTGTGACTATAGAATGCTAGGGTAGCACACTCACCCCATGAATCATTCACTGCAAAGACGTTCCCTCACTCAACCAAGAACTCTTTGTTGAGGTTCACTTTGCATCCATGGTCATCATATGACTCCAGGATTACTTGTCCTTACTCAGTTAAAAACTGAGAAACAGTCAGAAAATGGCCAAAGGTGTGCATTGTCATAAAATCTGAAAGGTCAGACAGTAACTGTGACAGTTATGGCACAGAGTGTATTTAAACATACCTGATTGCAGTTGCAGCCTAATTCCAAACTGAGCTCCATTCTTAGGACTTTTCAGCCATCCTTATTATTTCAGCTCTGAAGTTAAATGGATGACTTTTGTCTGAGGACTTTTCAGCCATCCTTATTATTTCAATAGGTTGAAATTAAGTCAAAAGAGTTGCCGTCTAGACATTAGGAAGAATTTCCTAACAGTTAGAGCGGTTCCTCAGTGAAACAGGCTTCCTCAGGAGGTGGTAAGATCTCCTTCCCTGGAGGTTTTTAAGCAGAGGCTAGATGGGCATCTGTCAGCAATGCTGATTCTATGACAGATCATTAGGCAGATCATGAGAGGGAAGGCATCTTGGCCATCTTCTGGGCATGGAGTAGGGGTCACAGGGTGTGTGTGTGTGGTGGGGAGGTTGTTCTGAATTTCCTGCATTGTGCAGGGGGTTGGACTAGATGACCCTGGTTGTCCCTTCCAACTCTATGATTCTATTATTCATCTCTGAAGTTAAATGGATGAGGCCCTGCATCTGTGTGATCAAAAACCTCCAGGTACATTGTTCAGAACTATTTAGAGGGAGGTTGGGATACAGCTACGACAAGTATACTACCAGTGTTTCTCAAATATCCTAGACAGTTTGTCAATGGACAATGTACAGACACTTCCAACATAACAAAGACATGGATATCTAGCTTATTCCTACTTAAGAACATAAGAAGAGTCATGCTGGATCAGACCAGTGGTCCATCTAGTCCAGCTTCCTATCTCACACAGTGGCTAACCGTTTATTCTGGAGGTCCAACAACAGGGCATAGAGCTGAGGCCTTCCCCTGATGTTGCCTCCTGACACTGGTATTCAGTGGTTGACTGCTTCTGAATGTGGAGGCTGCCTTTAGTCACCATGGCTAGTAGTCACTAATAGAGCTATTCTCCATGTATCTGTCTAATTCCCTTTTAAAATTCTATACTGTGGCCATCACTACATCCTCTGGCAGCGATTTCCCCCTTTTAATCACCTGTTGCATAAATAAGTATTTCTTTTTGAACATCCTGAATCTACTGCCCATCAACTTCATTGGATGCCCTCGAGTTCTAGTATTTGGGAGAGGAGAAGATGTTTGCTCTGTCCACTCCCTCTACCCCATGCATAATTTTGTAAACCTCTATCATGTCTCCCTTTTTGTTGTGTCTTTCCTAAACTGAAAAGTCCCAGGCTCTTCAGCCTTTCTTCATAGAAAAGGTGTTCCAAATGCTTAATCATCTTGGTGGCCCTCTTCTGTACATTTTCTGGCTTCAGTGTCCTTTTAGAGATGGGGTGACCAGAACAGCACACAGTATTCTAAATGAGGCCACACCATAGATCTACACAGGGGCATTATAATATCAGCTGTTTTATTTCAATCCCTTTCCTAATAATCCCCAGCATAAAGTTTGCCTTATTCACTGCTGTGACACCTGGGTTGACATTCTCATTGAGCTATCCATTGTGTCCCTTACCCTCTCAATCTCAGCAAGTTCAGATCTCATTAGCATGCACTTAAAGCTGGGATGTTTTGTTCCAGTGTGCATCATTTTACACTTACCGACACAGAACCCACTCACCCAATCTGTGGATATCCTCCTGGAAGTGAGAGCCAGTGTAGTGTAGTGGTTAAGAGCAGTGGACTCCAATCTGGTGAACTGGGTTTGTTTCCCCACTCCTACACATGAAGTCTGCTGGGTGACCTTGGGCTAGTCACAGTTCTCTCAAAACTCTCAGCCTCACCTATCTCACAAGGTGTCTGTTGTGGGGAGAGGAGGGGAAGGCAATTGTAAGACTCCTTAAAGGTAGAGAAAAAGCAGGGTAAAAAAAACCAACTCTTCTTCTTCTTGACAGTTGGCCTTGGTTTTCACCATCCAGAATAATTCTGTGTCATCTGCAAATGAAACATTACAGCCTTCACATGGAACAGTTAGATTTGAGTCCAGTAGCACTTTAGAGACCAGCAAGACTTTTGGGGTATAAGCTTTTAAGAGTCAAAGCTCCCTTTGTCAGAAGGGTATCCAATGGATACCCTTTTACCTTGAAAGGGTATCCAAGGATACCCTTTTACCTTGAAAATCTTGTTGGTCTCTAAGGTGCTACTGGACTCGAATCTAGCTGTTCTACTGCAGACCAATATGACTACCCTCTGAAACAGCCTCAAGTGGAGGCCACTGAAAAGTGTTGAGGGTCTACATGGCAGAAGCAAAATTTAACAACTCTTTGCCCCTCCATTCATCAACCCCAATGCATACTGCAGCTCAGTGCCAGTGGTGTACATCCCAGATGCCCACTGGCATGGTAGATATTGTATACCATGAAGCATTATACACTTTTGACAGCCTCCATGCAGGCTCTGCTTGTACTAAAATGAAGCAAAACAATTCCTGGAATCTGAGTTGTTTTTTCTTCCCAGTAGTTCTGAACATGGCAGTGAGAAGAAAGAGGAGAGAAAAATGCTGTCAAAGTTACAGTGATATTAATGCAAACCTCATGAGCACATAAAGCAAGACCAGCAGGAGATTTGGAGAGAATGCGGAAACTGGAGCAAGCAAGTGATCTAGTTAAGCAAACAGCATAATTTCTCCTAACTTCAGATTGCCTTACTTATTCGAATAATGAAAAGTCCAAGTGGTAGAATAATGGTCAAGAAATCCAGAAGAATATGCAATTCATGGCCCAGAGGATGGTCATTCTCTCATAGTGTTACTCACAATGTCAGAATCCTTTTACCTACCACAGACCCATGAGGAGTATGTGAAACAAGGATGAAGAAGAAAATGAAGGGCAAGGCAAATGTTTCTTTTAAAAGCTAGAATTCTAAAAGAAGCACAGTGCAAGGGTCAATCCTTCAGGCCGGTGGCTAGCAGACAGTATTCTTCTCTACAGCTGCCAGCTACTAGAAAGAACCCTCTAGTCCAGTTCAATTCCCTCTGTTTGGCTAGTGGAGAGAAGAGTGAGAGCAAGGTTTAAAATACTCTTTTCCTTTCTGTTTCAGCACATTGTATAACACATGGATCACTTACAGCTACAAAAGAACCAAAAAAACTCAACACTGGGGACCCTAATTGTTTCTAAATGAAGCAATGACTGTTAGGCTAACTAGTCTTTTAACATCTCAAACCATCCTTTTGTATCCACTACTGGCATTTAAGTGACTTGTAAATACTGAGCATCCACATAAAAATCAAGCAGCTTCACCTACTACCTTGTTTGATACTCTGTTTTCTCCTCAGATTGGATAAATCTTTCGCCTTTTACTACTTCATTTGGCAGTTCAGCCATATGCTTTCCTGATTGCAAGTATGAAAGCAAGAAGTTAAGAACATGGGGCTTGTTGGATGGATTAGGTCAGGTTCCATCTAGTCCAGCATTCTCTTTGCAGCAGTGAGAATCATCTGGGTTCTCACAAGCATGTCAGGACTGCAGTGTACATCGCCTGTTGTCATCACATGGGCATAGAGGTTCCCATAAACAATGATGGCTAATAGTTATTGATAAACATATCCTCCATTAATTTATCTAATCCCTTTAAAAAGCTATCTCAGTTACTGGCCATTAACATCTTGTGGTTGTTTCTGTAAATGAAATACACATTCTGTATGCTTGTGAGAGCTATGTGTGTATGCAAATACTGTCTTCCATGGAATTTGTGGTAGATCTGTGTTGTCAAACATTGTTTTGCTAATTTTTCTGGCATGGTGCAGGCCATTGACCCTGAAAACATTGACAGGCAGAATAGGTGAGATGTATCTTTTGTTTGTTTTGTTGCTGGTGGGGCAAGGGTGTGCAACATTTGAGGCAGAGAAAAGTCTTTCTTGGGCTATACCTTGATTCAAAGGGGGTTTGGGCCTGATTCAGAGAGCAGTGAGGCTTTTTTTAGTTGGGGAGATTCACATTACAATCCCCCCCTTCTCTGTGAACTTCAAATGTTATTGCTATCACTGATTGGATGTGCTCTCCGTTCTGTGATCTTTACTCTTCCGTACCTGCTGTTCAAAATACGTTGAACCATCTGGTTCTAAACCCTAGCAAATTCCCTCAGGTTTGTAAAGAGCAACAAGCCATTTGTTAACACTATGAACACTTTCTATCTGCTCTCTGGCATTCTCTGTTGCTGAACATTGAGGAGCTGCTTTAGACTGGCCAAGGTTGCAGTTACGAGGTGTAAGGTCATGGTGTCCCCCAGCTTGATCCTTCGGTGTTATATGTTTGTTTTGCTTTTCTAATCTGTAAACCAGCCTTGGTTATGATCTTGTAAATTCCTTTGTAATCCTGCTAGAGCATCAGCTGCACTTATAAAAGAATTTATGGAACAGTTAAAGTGTATGTGATGAAGCCGTGAAAAGATTTATGAACTGAGCAAAGCACAGATGGCTTCCTTGCAGCTTCATCACTGGCGGTGGAAGATCCTTGGTCCAGGTGGTGCCTCAGGCTTCATCCAGAAAACAGTTTCCCCATTTGTGCGTTTCCTGCTGTAGTATTAAACTGGAAGCTGTAGAAAGTCATGGCTCAGTGGTAGAGTATCTGCTTGGCATGCAGAAGGTCCTGGGTTCAATCCCCTGCATCTCCAGTTAAAGGGACTAGGCATGTAGGTAATATGAAAGACCCCTGCCTGAGACCCTGGAGAGCCGCTGCCAGTCTGAGTAGACAATACTGACTTTGATGGGCCAAGGGTCTGATTCAGTAAAAGGCAGCTTCATGTGTTCATGTGAGGAAGAGGTACCAAGTATTGTGTATAGGGTGGAGCTGATTGCACAGCAGGAGCTGTTGTGGACAGCGCCACCTACATTGATCTGCTAGACTTGGCCCACCATTAGAATAAGCAGCACTTGGTATGGAGATCTGCAAAGCTCCCATGTGGTTTGTGGGTGTTAGGCATGCTGAGTCACTATTCCTGACTCTCAAAACAAAACCACTCAGTCTGGAAATATCCTTAGAGAAAATAATAGTTCATCGTTCCTCTCCCGTCTTGGGATTTCCAAGAGCAAGATCTTCACGTGTCACATGGCCTGGAGCTGTTAATTACATTAACTCTGTAGCTAATGAGCATTGTTTGTTTCTAATTAGCTGAATTATATTGAAATTAAAGCTGCGATCCTCAATGCACTTACCTGGATGTAAGTCCCATTGACATTAGCTGGGCTTACTTCTGAGTTAATATGCTTAAGATTGGCATGCAAGTAATTGTTTCCTGGCTTATGGGCTAGGCAGGCTTCTCCAGTTATAGCATATGAAAATATGAAATTAAATGGCATATGCAGCATATCAACACTGGAAACTTATTTCCTTAGCACCAGTGCTGATGCGTACCTTTCATAATTCCTTGCTGAGGGCTACCGTTGCCAGATTCAGGGGGCGGAGCCTGGTGGTGATGTCAGGGGGTGGAATTGGTGTTATCACATTGAACAGTAGTACTAATGGTAGTGCTTTCACACACTATTAAAAATTGTAATTTATGGTGTATTTAAATGTGAGTAGTCACAACCCCGTGGCTGTGAAGAGAGGCACTATTCACCAAAGCGCACACACACACAAAAACAATTAAAACAGCATGGAAATTAACTGTTGAGCATAAAATTTCATTGAACTCTTAAGTGCCAGATTATTGCCTTTCCCTCTCCAATGTGCATGTCAATACTTGACACAAGCAGGCATGCACAGAAGACTTAAAAGAAACCATAAATTGTGTGAGATAGCTACTATCTCAGACATTCCCATCTGCTGATCTGAGGCCCTGAGATTCAGCCCCAGAACTTGAGTTCAAGGGTCAAAGCCTGGGACCTGGCAACCCTACAGGGCTGTGTTAACTTACATAACAAGAAGCAGAAGCAAATATGACTAAAGGACAAACATTCTGTTCTGTATTCATATATCTCCTGGTCAAATGAGGCCTGCATAATACTGTCATTTGAGGGTTTTTAACGAATGATCTCTGACATAAACACTTGTGGTGATGGTGGGGCTAGATACAGTGGTGAGGTAGAGGAGCAGTAGAGGACCTCTGCTCTTTTAAAGGTACTCCAAACACAAGGAAGGTGAGGAGGAACAAATCTGGGGTTCAGTGAGGGAGGTGATGGAAGAAGTGACCAAAACTGAATAATGGGAAGAGAAAAGAGAGGATATGTGTGCTGTTTTTTCCAATATAGCTAGTATGTGAGAAAACAAATGTACAGTTTGTTCTAAGCGCTAATTTCAGATATCAACCACAATATTTTGGTTTTTTTCAGTAACAAAATAATGATACCACTCTTTGGCTGAAGGTACACAACTAAACATTCCCTGAATTAGTTTGTCATACGAAGAGAAAGGTGGACAATAGATGAGTGGTAAAGTTGCTTCGGTCAGGGGAAGGAATACCTTATTTTCTTGTCTGAAGACATTTGTTCCTGGTTGAGTTAAGAATACACGTTTGGTTTTCTGACTTCCAAGCTAGAGCTAGACTGTATGTCCAAAGGCATTTAATACAAGTCCCCACTTGTGCTCAAAGGAATGGGTCCTACAGCTAAAATCTGCTGGACTTAACAAACATAACTACAGCAGCACCCTTCTGGGTGCTACAAGTAAGGTAACAAGACAAGACCTTTCGAGAAAAGGCCACAGAGGCACACTCCACAATTTGAGAAGGAGGGGAGGCTCTCATTTCTCTTGACTAGCATCCAGACACAAATCAGAAACATCCCTGACACCTTTATATCAGGTGGTGCCACCACATTTCTCATGCTTAGGTTTACAGAGTTTAATTCCGTAAAGCGCAATTGCAAAGCATTTGAGTGGTCTTTGTTAGATTCATGGGTTCTATGGTTTTAATATACACCAGATGGGAGGAAGTGCTTCCACCAATACAATTTGAGTTCCTGAGTGTGAGATTTCTCTTTAAAATTTAATGAGCGAAATAACAAGGTTTCTACCAGAGTTAACTCCTACAGGCAGCCTCCCAAATTCCCTCCAGCACCATACAAATTCCCAGCTATGTCTGGTAGAACTGTGGCAGTCTGCTATAAGGGCCCTTGTAATACTTTTAGGCTGCTAAAGTAAAACCTGAGTATTGTCGAAGGCTTTCACGGTCAGAGTTCATTGGTTCTTGTAGGTTATCCGGGCTGTGTGACCGTGATCTTGGTATTTTCTTTCCTGATGTTTCGCCAGCAGCTTTGGCAGGCATCTTCAGAGGAGTAACACTGAAGGACAGGGTCTCTCAGTGTCAAGTGTGTAGGAAGAGTAATATATAGTCAGAAAGGGGTAGGGTTTGAGCTGAATCATTGTCCTGCAAAAAGTATCAAAGGTGATGTGCTAACCATTGTCCTGTAAGTATCAAGATAATGTGCTAATGAGGGTGTGGTATGTTAATATGGAACCATTGTATCCTGAAGTGATTAATGTGTGAATCTAAGGCTAATCTGTATGGCTATTGTGGACTGTAGTCTTTGTTAGTCTGGAGGTTTTCAGGACAGGAAGCCAAGCCTTATTCATTCTTAAACTCTCTTCTTTTCTGTTAAAGTTGTGCTGATGTTTATGAATTTCAATGGCTTCTCTGTGGAATCTGACAAAATAGTTGGTAGAATTGTCCAGTATTTCAGTGTCTTGGAATAAGACCCCGTGTCCTGTTTGGGTCAGTCCATGTTCAGCCACTGCTGATTTCTCAGGTTGGCCAAGTCTGCAGTATCTTTCATGTTCTTTTATCCTTGTTTGTATACACAAAACGCAACATACAAACGCAGCATGGTGAAACGTCAGGAAAGAAAATACCAAGACCACGGTCACACAGCCCGGATAACCTACAAGAACCAATAAAACCTGAGTATTTATTATGGAGGCTGTATTTTATCATTAAGATGTTCACTTGTTTATAATTGCTGCATGCTGTCATTTTAGTAGCAGCTGCAAAGCTAAGGTATTCTGAGTAAATTAAAAAAAAACAACCTTAAATTATGCATAGACTGGAAGCATTGTAAACTTTCACTGTCTTTGCCATAAAGCCAGCCAAATAGTTTTGGTTTATAACTTTGCTCTTGTGGATAGAAAGTTCAGTCCAAACAAGAGAGTTGTGGAAGGAGGCATTTAACTAGAGGCTACAGGGCTGGTCAGCCTGAATCAACTGGAAGACTCCTAGAATGTCAGACAGCTGACAAATGGCTTTCTCCGCTCTCTTAAGTCTTTCATCTATTTGTGTACGCCTCCTTCTTCAGAAGGGCACTGTAATGATCTCCTTTTACTCTGATTGAATCCTTTTCACTCTTTTTTTATTTCTGAGAAAACTTTTTCTGAAGTGAGTTCCTTCTTTCTTCCCTCTCTGTCTTCCTGCTCCTCTCTTCACTCCATTTCTCCTCCCAGCTTGCTGCTATTCTCTTTGTTTTATTTTTTTGCTCTGCACTCCACTGCTATACCATAGCTACCCAGTCTCACCCTTGCAATCAGACCTCCACAGAAAGGTGTCAGATTGATAAATATTGATCTCTACCTGCAGTTCTTTCCTTGACTTTTTGGCTAATGGATTTGCTACTGCTTCAATAAATAACGGTGTGCACCCACTTTCTGGGTGCCACCCATGGCCTGCTCCCAATCTGCCAGTTATAACTAATATGTTCTAAATCTCAAGGAGAACAACAGGGGAAAAGTTAATGCAGGAGAAGCAGAGAACAACAATATAAGGAGAGGAATGGATCAAGAGTATGGAGTTTCCCATATTCCGTTACTTTACATTTCACAATATTTGTTCTGTCCTGTATTATCCTTCTCCTGAATTCTGCTTTAACCAGGATAATTTCTAAAATTAGTTCTGGAATTGGAACAGGCAGGTTACTGCACTTTCTTCTCCTTCAGTTCATTTGTACCATTCTCTCTCCCACATTACCCAAATGCACATTTGTGTGCATTTACAAAACGCTGCAAAAAAAAAAAAGCAACTTTGATATGCTCAAATTTGTTAATGCATCTATTTACTGATGCACACCTGTCCTCTGCATCTTGGTAGAAAACACACAGAATCTTAGTCACATAAAGATTACCTTTTTGCAGTGTTTTATCAAAGCACATGTTTATTAGTAATGTAGGGGCAAGAAAACATAAATGAACTGGAAACTGTGGCAAGCTGTGCATGCGCAGTGCTGTCTCCAAATTCAGAAATAAAAATGGAACACTGATGAATTCTGAATGCATTCATTCCACTTTAGAATCAGATAATTCAGAATTCCAAAATGTCAGGAAGCAATGCACATTAGGAAAATTTGGAAGCATCCCTAAATCAAAAGGACAGTGAACAGGGGAGCTACAAGGAAGATAATAGTGAAGATGGTCAGGGAAGGGAGAAGGGTTTATGGAGACATGCTGTTGATGCCTCCTCCCAGAGATGAATATGATTTTTTTCTTTCCCTCTGTTTGTTTGGCTCTTCTCTCAAATGAGAAGGCTCCCCAGGAATGAAGATCTACATTGACCCTTTTACCTACGAGGATCCCAATGAAGCTGTTCGCGAGTTTGCCAAGGAAATAGATGTGTCTTTCGTGAAGATTGAAGAAGTCATTGGAGCAGGTGTGACTCATTTCCCATCGGGAAGATTTTCGGTTCCATTCTCCACTTCCCTTCCTCCCTTCATTTTCCTTCCTTCCCTCTTTTCAGGCTCATTCTGCTCAATTAATAATGGACTGGCACTTTTCCTCCTGAAAGCCTAACTGAATCTTCTGTGATTTAAGAGTCTGTTCTTAATAAATTGACTCACTTTAATACTGTGTTGTGTTCCCTGATTTAACAATAAATAGGCAGGACAATCGCTCCCTAGTTTATGGCATCTCTCTATCCACCATAGCAGGAATCTTACTTTCTCTGAGCAGTTAGCTAATTTCAGTTGAAAAAGCCTGCATGTCCTTCATCAGAAATTCTAGCTGTTCAAACAAGTATGTTGCATAAAACAACTGTACACAATCAAAGCATTCAAGTTCAACATGTTTATTTTACACAAATCACTAGTCCCACATGTTCTCTTAACTAGGTTACAGGTGTCCCTGGGCACATCTCATATTCATGCCCACAGAGATCCATCCCCATCAAGAGAACCAGCTTTGTAAGTATTGCTCAGTCACCGTACAACACCAAATTGCCAGTAAATATATGTTAATGGCAGGTAATACTGAAAGAAACAATATTTTCTTTCTCGTTCCCCAAAACTGAGCAAAATGGTGATTGTATTAAAAAAAAAACACCCTGGGGATTGCCATCAAAGATATGGAAGTATTCCAGAGTCAAACTTGTGAAACACAGGAAAAAGTATTATTAGCAAAAGATTCCACATTCCTGCATGTCTGTTGCATACATGGTGCAATCTAGAATCTGCTAGAAGCCCCTAGAATTTGCTAGAATCCCTGTTGCCTGCCAATGTGTGTTAAATTTACAGAGCCAGTGTGCATGCCCGAGATCTTTTCAGCGTTAAGGCATAAGCTGTCCTGATTATAGACTCTTGCTTAACAACATAAAAAGTGCCTTGACACATAATGCCAGAGTCCACCTGGTATGGCTTTCTTGACAAAAATCCCTACATTAGGTGGTCCAGAAGATACGGACAACTCTACCTTCTGCCCACCTCTTGTACACCAAGTGTTGTGTTTTCTGGAGTCAGCTTCCAGAGAGGGGGTTAGATGAACATCTGCTTGTTGCCCTGTCCTATTGCCACATGTATTATGTCTGAACCCTCCCTTTACCTGTCTCTGCTTTTTTCATTCCCTCCCAAGCCCTCTTCTAGTCACTTGCATGTCTGATAGCTAACACATTGTTTGCATGTGCTATTTGCCTTCAGCACTTCAGATTTGCTTCTCTTTCTTCCAAGGGTGCTTCCAGATGGAGCTGTTTGCAAGCATCAGGCAGGCTGGATTGGTATGCTTATCGCCTGCAAGCAGATTCCCAATTCTGATAATTATCGGTTCAAAATGCACTTATAGCATCAGCAAGATGCCACTAAGGTAGCACCATCACTGATACAACCTTCCCAGTAGGAAGTGCCTCTTCTCTGGGATGTTTCCTGTGTTGGCACAGCACTCATCAGAGAAACTGCTATCTGGAAGCCTCTTTAGTTCTTCTTCCACTCTTTCTGTCACCATTACCAAGTCTTTTGATCACTCCACAGCCTTGCCTTCCCTACTATGTGAGAGAGGATAGAAGACGATGGTAGCTCACTAGGACTGGGAGGAAGAGCTCCAAGAGCAAGCCACCTCTTTTGCTGTGCTTTAAAATCAGGCTTACTCTTTTCTGTCCTCTGTTTCTTTCTCTTTTACCACCTCTCATTAAATTGGCAGAGCTAAATTTTTCATGCCTGCCTGGTTTCCTACAGGCGCGTCCAGAAGTAAGTCTCACTGAATTCAGTGGGCCTTACTTCCTCTTAAGTATTTGCAGGATCACAATGTTACCATGATGCCTTCTGTAAGGATTGAGTGCAGTGCAAGAAGACTGAGCAGACGAATGAATTATCAAGGGTATGTGTATTTGTATACAGACAGAGGCCAGTAATATTTTTAGTGTGACGGGTTGGGTTGGATGAGTAGGTTGAAAGGAAGACAGAGCTTCTCGATATTTTTGTAGTTGTGCAGACCAAGGAAAATCAGCAAGGACTAAAGAGGCAAGAAAACCTGGACCTGCCAGAAGCACCCTCTTTTAGGGAGCTCATAAAGGCCCCAGGCCCTTGTCCTCTGTTTCATCTGCTCACCTTATGTAGGGATGGGTTGTTGTTTTTTAGATAAGTTTCCAGGATTATTTTGGATAAAGCACCTTGCCCTTACAGGCACCCAAGTGAATGGCTGGTTAGTTGTGATCTTTCCTTTTGAAGTGCTGGGTCAGACAAAATTGGTTGTGTGACTTGTATCTGTCTTGTTACAGGGGAGTTTGGCGAAGTATATAAAGGGCGCCTGAAACTACCTGGAAAGAGAGAAATCTACGTGGCTATTAAAACGTTAAAGGCAGGCTACTCAGAGAAGCAGCGGCGGGATTTCTTGAGTGAGGCCAGCATCATGGGTCAGTTCGATCATCCAAACATCATTCGGCTGGAGGGAGTAGTCACCAAGAGCCGACCAGTGATGATTATCACAGAATTTATGGAAAATGGAGCATTGGACTCCTTCCTGCGAGTAAGTGTTACTATTTTTTTTAACAAGTAATGTAATGTAAGTAATATAATACTCTCCAAGTATTTGAAGGGCTGTCATATAGAGGATGGAGAAGAGTAGTTTTCTATTGTCCCAGAAGGTTGTACCAAAACCCAATGGGTTGAAATTAAATCAAGAGAGTTTTCAGCTAAACATGAGGAAGAACGCCCTGACAGTGAGAGCGGTTCCTCAGTGAAACAGGCTTCTTCGGGAGGTGGTGGGCTCTCCTTCTTTGGAGACAGATGGCTATCTGGCAGCAAGGCTGATTCTGTGAACTTAGGCAGATCATGACAGAGAGGGCAGGAAGGGATGAATCAGTGCTCGGCTCTCATGGTCTTTTCTTACATGCCTAGGGTAATGCCAATTGCTACTTTGGGATCAGGAAGGAATTTTCCTCCAGGCCAGATTTGCCTTCCTCTGGACATAGAGTAGGGATCGTTGGGGGAGTGGGGGAGGAAGTTAGTTGTGAATTTCTTGCATTGTGCAGGGGTTTGAACTAGATGACCCTTCTGAGGCCCCTTCCAGCTTTATGTTTCTGTGTTTGTAAGGGAATCACCTAATGAGACTAGCTCATGTGATAGTGTTGCCTATGGAAATCGGGCCCTACCTGCCAAAGCCCATACCATTTTACTTCAGTTAATGAATCCAAGGCCACGGCTTGGATCCTGTGACATCTTTCCTCTCATATTCCTAGCCACTACAGAGGCTTTCTTCCTCTGCAGGGCTTGCTTTTTCTGTTGCTAGCACTTCAGCATTCATAATGGGCTCCTTGAGAAACAGTCATCTTGCACTAGTGCTAGTGGCAGAGGAAACAGGCACTGCAGCGGAGGAACTCCTCCACAGCGGCCAGAGATAAGTGCGAGTGGAATGAAATCATAGGATCCAAGCCAATTACACCCAGATCCTATGCTCATAGCTGCTAACACTGATTAGAAGTTGCACAGCACTATAAATGTGCATTTACAGCTTGGCAAATCTCCAAACCTTACTCCATTGTAGTGATTGTGAGCACAAAAGCTCTGCTCCTGGTATTGTTAGATCTTCTCCCATCCCCTTGATGACTCCATTTTTCCTGCCCTGAAACATAGCCCCCTTTTTCATTGCCATTTTGTTTCTTCAGGTCCTTGTGTTCTCTGCCCTTTATCTCAGGCCTGCCTCTCCTCAACCTATGGTTTCTTCAGGTTCCTTCTTTCTCAGCCTACTGCCTCTTCTTTCTGCCATGGCCTCTGCCCTAACTCCTGGCTTCTGTCCTCAGCATCCCTATCTGTCCGAATTGCCCTTCCTGTGTCAGACTGTTTGTGGCAGCAGCTTCTTCCTAGTCTGCATTCTTTGTTCACTCTAAATACATATTGACTGTGGTGCTTTACTTTCACAAATGCAGCAAAACGATGGGCAGTTCACGGTCATCCAGTTAGTGGGGATGCTACGAGGGATTGCAGCTGGTATGAAGTACCTTGCAGAAATGAATTATGTCCACCGAGATCTCGCAGCCAGGAATATACTGGTAAACAGTAACTTGGTCTGCAAAGTGTCTGACTTTGGACTCTCACGCTACCTACAAGATGACACCTCAGACCCAACCTACACCAGCTCATTGGTATGTACCAGTTCCCTATTCTGTCCATATAAGAATCATTGTGGGGATCAGAGAAGGTGTGTAATTTCTAGCAGTTAGCATTCAGGCAGTGAAAAGAACTGCAGTAATGTTACATTCTCACCCATTCTAGTTTTCATACAGAATGGGCTGACCTTGAACATTAATTCTAATGATTATTACATAAAATATTGGGGGGTGTTGATAATAATGAGGATCAGGGTCCAGTGGTAGTCATATTTTAAGAGGCAATCTTGGCCCCAAAGACATTTAATTTTAAATATGTAAGACAAAAAAAGGTAGAGGGGAGAGGGAAAAGTGTCTCTTCCAAGTAATCGTTGCCAGAAGCAAACAGGTGACAATAGCAGATGGCAATTCAAGGGAACAGCAAAATAGTATGCATGATTAGGATGTGATAGGCTCATCACAGCAGCCACCTCACCGCCATTCGAGCTAAAAATGAAATTGTGAAGACAGTGGAAATGTGCTCTTGCAGGAGCTGATGTTATTGTCAAGATAGAACACCTCCTCTATCACATCCGAGGTTGCCAACAGCTCATTAAGTCCAGGTTCTCCTATTGCAGTGTTATGTCACCTCTCAGTGGAATAATGGCACAAGTTGGGAGCAGGATGTCACCACTTAAGTACATGAAAAAGTTTTAATGTGTGGTTTAGACAGCAACTATAGCCCTTTAATGAAGAGTTTAAATGCTCCATTCATATAAAAATCTATCAGACAAGAGAAATCACACTTTCAAAGAGTTATAACAGAAAAACTGGATTCTGTTGCTCAGGATTTAAAATAAGACCAAACCAGATGATGTGGAAAGATCCATGATCCTATCTTTCCATTTTTTAAAAGTTAAGTTGCCTTTAATCAAGCCTAGGGGTGTGTACTTCAAAAATTTTCATGTTAATTTCAGATACAGATTTTGGGAAGGGCATGCTTTTTGTTATCCCAAAGTTTTTGGACCCCCATTACCATTTTGGGATCTTTTTCAGGTCCCAAAAATCTGGGACCATTTTTCCAGTTCTCCCCCCATACGTTCCCCAAGGCAATAGGAGCAGGGAAGAAGAGTTGGTTTTTATATGCTGACTTTCTCTACCACTTAAGGAAGAATCAAACCAGCTTACAATCACCTTCCCTTCCCCTTCCCACAACAGACACCCTGTGAGGTAGGCAGGACTGAGAGAGTTTGGAGTGAACTGTGACTAGGCCAAGGTCACCCAGCTGGCTTCATGTGTAGGAGTGGTGAAACCAACCTGGTTCACCAGATTAGAGTTCTCTGCTTATGTGGAGGAGTGGAGAATCAAACCCGGTTCTCCAGATTAGAGTGGGAGGGAGAGAGAGGAAGACAGCTTTGCCAGAC
The DNA here is from genome assembly GCF_029931775.1 of Euleptes europaea. Taxonomy (NCBI): domain Eukaryota; kingdom Metazoa; phylum Chordata; class Lepidosauria; order Squamata; family Sphaerodactylidae; genus Euleptes; species Euleptes europaea. Next base: position 45,974,942 of record NC_079316.1, read on the forward strand.
AGCTGCCAGACAGCATCTCCATCTCTTAAATTTTAAAGGGCCTTAGAAGTTCCACCTAACAGCTGGCGATTGGGTAGATGGAGGCCAGGTCTACTGCCATTGGAACTAAGAGCTCGATTATTTCATGTAGATAGACCTGGCCTCACCAATACTCAGAAAATAATGGCCACATTATTTCCAATAGCAGCACACTTGGTGTCCGACTACCTGACTATCAACTGTTAGGCATGGTTTTTACAGCACATTCCTGAGAGGATTGTGTGCGCCAGGCTTAGGAGGCAATGCAAGCTCCATCGGCGTCCTGGCCCGGTGCTGCTGTGGCAGTGGCCAGAGACTGGCGTCCGGCCCAGAACGCCGGTGCTGGGACCACCAACTTCGGCGTGCGCATCCCGGACACCGGCGCTGTGGGCCCTTGCGCCGGCGTGGGCTGTCGCCGGCCTCCAAAGGGCTTTGGCGTGGCCATCGGCACAGCTCAGGAATGGGCTGTAAGTCCTTTTAAAATTTTAAGGGGTGGAGGTGATGACTAAAAGCTGTCTGGTGGGGCCAGATTATTCTCTCCCTTCCTATTTCTTTGCCTCCCCAAAGCCAAAACAATCCTGAACTTCTGGGAGATAAATTGTTATTACCCACAGAATTTTGGGAATGTTAGGAGTAATTTAATATACAATCCTTGATTCAAGGCATCTGATTTCGCTTGGAAAGAGGGCTTAGCCCTTCCTACCCCTGTGGTTTTGCCATCATCATTACCTTTATTAGGCATTTACATCAGCATACAATAAACAAAGTTGCAAAAACGGTTAAAACAGGTTACATTAAAATGACATTACTTAGAAGTACAAAACAAACTGCTCGCAAATCCTTTGTGCAGACAGGAGAAAACTAGCTACTTGTTGGGTGACAGAGGGTTTTCTATCAGATAAAAGGTACATCACCAACTGCTGATCTGAGAGACTCTGATCACTGGGCAGTAGGGGTTTAATATAGGTATTCCTTGGCCTCATGTAAAGCTGGCAGTACAACAGCACGTGGGTTAAGAGTTCAGGATCCCCAGTCTTACATGGACAATACCTATCAATAAAAGGGATTCCTTTGTATCTTCCTTGTAGAATAGCTGAAGGAAGAATGTTAAGTCTAGCGAGCATGAAAACTCTGCAAATGTCCGGTGACTCCAAATAAGACAAGTAGGAAACTGTAGCTCCATAAGTCTGAGTAATACCATGAAACATGGGGGAACAGTGTCTATTAGCTAGGGAGGTTAGGGTCTGCATTTCTATATCTAGTAGGTGCTGACGTATCAATCTAAATGCTTGCTCTTTCCCAAACATCAAAAGAGAATCAAATGGAATACCAACAGACTTGATTTTCCTGATAATTAATTTCGACCACTGGCTTAAGAATCTCCCAGCAGTGCAGGAATATAACCAGGATATTCAGTTAGAAAGTGCAGACGTAACCAGAACTTAATGGTATGGATCCAAGCTCTAGTCTCCAAAAAAACCTGTCCCGTCTCAAGGCACAGAGGTGCATACCCTATGCCAGGGGTCGGCAAACTCATTAGTCAAAAGAGCCAAATATCAACAGTACAACGATTGAGATTTCTTTTGAGAGCCAAATTTCTTAAACTATATAGGTAGGTACACTGTTTATTAACTTAATAAACTTTAATTAATTTAAACTTGATATCATACTGAATAGTGATCTTATTTATTGATAAAAATTAAATTGTAAGTCCCTGCCATTTCCCCCTCCCCGTCCGGAGTCCTCGTCTGGAGGCCTGGTCTACCGCCCTAAAAGCCTATTGGTAGACCTGGCCTCCAGCTGAGTCCCATTGGGAGGCCAGGTCTACCCATTGGCTTTCTTGGCAGTAGACCTGGCCTCCGGAGGCCCATAGAAGCCAATTGGTAGACCTGGCCTCTGAAGGGGGACGTTTTCCCCTCCTCGGAGTCCAGGTGTACTGCCAAGAGAGCCAGTAGGTAGACATGGCCTCCCAATGGGACTCAGCCGGAGGCCAGGTCTACCAAAGGAAGCCCGCCCCGCCCAACAGCTGATAGGCGGGGGGGCAGGAACCGCCGAGCCGCCTGCCCAGCAATCGCGCGGCTAGAGGGGAGGGGAGGCTTTAGCCTCCCAACCATTGAGGGAAAGGGGGACCCGGCCATTCTCCACGGTGTGTGGGGGGGAGACAGCGCGCCCGCTCTCTCTCTCAGGCGTGCCGGCTCCGCAGCCCGGCTGCCGGCACGAGCGGGCGCAAGAGCAGGGGCTCCAAACCAAGTTCGGAGAGCCGCACTCAACGGGCCAAAGAGCCGCATGCGGCTCTGGAGCCACAGTTTTGAGACCCCTGCCCTACGCAATTGGGGACACCAAGAATACGGCATAAGAAAGTGGACTGAATCCTCTCAATGTCCTGATTAAAGGCACTTACCCAAATAGGAACTCCATATAGGAGTTGGGAGATGGATTTAGCCTTAAACACTCATAAGGCAGCAGAAACTAATTGGCCACCATAAACATAAAAGAAGCGAATTGTGGCCTCATTATTACATTTAGCTGAGGACACAACATAGTTTCTGTGAGTTGTCCAATTGCTGTTGTATTGGAAATTCAGGCCCAAGTATCTGAATTGTTTCACTTGTTCAATTTCGTGCCCCTTAATTGTCCAACTGTGACGTCTCCAAAATTTAGAGAAGACTAGGATCGTAGATTTCTTGTAATTGATGGATAATAAGTTGGCATTGCAATAGCTTACAAACAGGGACAGCAGCCATCTTAGCCCCTTCTATGTTAGTGATAATTCTGTGGTTTTGCCTTTCAAAACGGAGTCTTTTGGGCTGTTATTAGCTCTGCATGGGGACAAAGGCAGGCTGTCCAGTTTGGCTCTTACAATAAATTATCTCATTTAGGAAGAAGCGTGTTTTTTTCTTGGCAGATGACTAGCAAGACACTATGGTCTTGGCTGACCTTGTGATCATATTGGACCTTGCGGACTGTAGTTTTACTGTTAGCTCAAAGGGCTATGACTGGTGTCTCACTGAGATGTGTAGCTAGTTTCTGCAAATCCCACACTTTATTAGTATTGATGGCTAGTAGTTTTTGGTCCTTAGCAGAGTTTAGGCATTATCGATACTAGAATTTCAGATATCATGGAGTTGAAAAGAATCTTGTGAATAATCTAGTATTAACGTCTTAGCTTTCTCAGTAATCTATGCTTAAAGCACCTCTGACCAATACCGCTCCAGTCTTTTTGGGTGGGGGGGGGGAGGAGCAGGACCTCCCAAGGAAGCAGATTCAGTAGTGTTCCTGAGAAATTTATCCCAGCACTGAATTTTCTTTGGGAAAATGGTGACTAAATCTTAAAATCAGCCTTCTGTTCCTTGTTGTTTCTTGATATATTATAATTAATAGTTCATCTTTAAATCTTCTACTGTGTCAACATCCTTCTGCTTATAGCATTCCAAATGATGTCATTAAAATGGTATGGGAAGATACCCAGAAAACAATTGAGCCCTTTTCCCTTGCCTGAAATCCTGATGCCTGCCACCTAAATCATCACAAAAGATACTTGTGTAATAACTACTTTCATTGTGGTGGGCGCAGGTTTGCATATGTAGGGCTTGCATATTACAGAGACTCCTGTGGTCACAGTGTAGAACACGCTGGGAGTCATTGCACCACCTGCTCGTTCTCCCATGATCTTTCAGGTCTGGTCTACACAGAATGAGGTGCAGCGTGCTGATGTGGTAGAATGGACTATATCACTGGAGACTGCAATGGACAGATTACATATTTTCAAAGTTTAGAAACATTAATAATTCCATGAAAATGACAAACGAACACAGTATGTGAAAGGGTACATTTGAACTTTTCTCCTAAAATTGTTTATTTGCAGGGACGTTTTACATTGGGAACCATTTAAAATATTACCCCCCCAAGGCCCAAGAGTCTGAAAGAATACAGCCCATTCTACCACTTCATTGTGTTGCATGTTTAGACTAGGGCTCTGTGCAAGCAGGCGACTCACTGTCAGGGGTTAAAGGCAGGTTTAGTCCTCCTCCACACAACAGTGTCCCTATGAGCTATATTATACTTTCCTCCATAGGAGTACATGGCAGCTAGCAACCTGTACAAGTGAAAGGAACAGGGTGTACTGGGGAACACCACTGAGATAGAGGTTAAACCTGCCACCTGTCCACTAAGCCCGGTGGCCAGATATCATGTTTGCATCTGCGTATCCCTAGCCTAAAGGCAGTTCTCCAGTCACACTTTCTTCCATTGAAAGAGCCAAGTAGGGCTATGCAGTGTGTAGATATATTAGCTCTTGCTCTGACCAGTAGTTAGCTTCAAAGACATATGTACATTTTTCGGTATTGGAGCTTCATGTGGGGTACCCTGTAAAGATTTGAAAGTAGTTTTGTGCTAACAACATTCCCAGGTATTTGTGCATACATATTCAACATATGCTCCCAACTCCAAGCAAAGACTGAAGGAAAACTTTTTTTCTAGGGATTAATTGGGATTACCTCTAATAGAAGTCAGCTGCTTACAGTTGATGTGCAATATAACATGGGAATTTGCCAGAATAGAACCTAAGAGGAGGTCAAGGGACAGTCTAAGCATCAACACAACAAGAGCAGCAGTCAAGACTATGTAATCCAGGAGCCAAAGTGGCACAGTAGTCAAAGGGTCCAAAGCCAGAAAAACAAGAGGGCAAGAATATGTCAAGTTATAAGCTAGAAACAAAAGTCATGATGAGAGCAAAGGGTAGAGATCAGGGAAGCAGTGGGGAGAAAACAGTAGTACACCAGTCCTTACAGTAAGGACGTACTAGACAGGAAACTCCTTCCTTGAGGCTTTTATGGTGCTTCCTGTTTCAGGGAGCCATTGGGCTGTGAATATGGGAGGATCATCTGTGAGGCTCTGAACTTGTTATTGTCCCTAGAGGTGGGTTACCAATGTGATTTACTGCATAGGATGGCAGAGTTCACAGTTCAGTGAACACCCGTGGGAGAGGCTTAACAGCACAGTTTTAGCCAGCAGCCAGTAAGAGCAAGGCTTCAGGCTGCCAATGGCAGGTGGGAAGCTGGAGGAGTTGGGGTGGTGATGCTGACGGTTTTGTCTGTTGGGAGTTGGGTTATGACTGTTGAAGGTGTTGGTTGAGGAACATAGTGAAAGGGTTAGCTGAATGGGAGATTGTGTTAAAGACAGCATGAGAGATCAGATTAGTCATTTAATCCCCTGAAATTGTGAGAGAGGGTTGTTGAATTACAGCTGGTTTTAAGTGTAACGATCTTGATTCAGAGTGTAACATAGCAGTAAGCCTGCCATTTCCCCCCCTGGCTGTTGGAGTGTTCAAAGTTATGACTCCATATCTCCACGTTAAGTATTAAAAGTCTTCCTTAGTTTGTGTTTTGGTAAATAAACTTAGTTGTGGTTCTCTTTTAAAATCAAAAATTATCTAGGCCTCTACCTAATTGTACCTCGCACCATGAATAACAGCAGCTAGTTTGTGGGTGTTTCATATCACAGCTAAAATTCAGTATCCTCAATTAATGTTTCCTACTGGAATCCCCTTAGGCAAAGGAGAAGGCAGGAAAGTGGTGGAAACACATTTGGTATGGTGTCTAGCCCTAGGAAACTGTCACAATCAATTTGAATCTCAGCAGCTCCTGACACTAGCAGAGTGGAAATTTGAACCCAGGTCGTCCTGGTCATAATAAAGCATTCTAGCCACTATACCGCAGTTTATGTGAAGGATAACAATGCAGTTGGAGCACCTTAATGGGTTGTGTTAGAGAACCTGTTAATCTGGGATCCCTTTAGTATTATCAAGAACTACTTTCTAGAATAGTCCCTGAATTCCTTTCTCATCTTAAACTCTCAAATCTTTCATCTACCTTCCTTTCAGATGACCTACAAGACCCACCTTTTAACTTGTTCAGTTAGCAGATAGGAATGGTCCCTGCTTCAATGAATTTTGGAGCCCTGTTATGGTATTTATTCTTGGCATTGGCTAGATTGAAATTAAGTACATGACTGATGTCAGCATGCACTTGGAAACTGAATGCCAGGTTGAAAGTCTGAGATGAAAAAACAAGGAGAAGCCAGCTGGTGTAAGTGTGGTATACATTCCAGGGGCCCGAAGAGTTGATTCCTTCCTGCTGTTAATCCATGGAACAGTCAATAGAGCTAGATTACTCTGCACCAAGTGAGAATCTGAGCAGCCGTCCTTGAATCAGCCATCTATGGCTGAACTGGGAGCTCTTTTGTTTTCTCCAGGCAGCATACTGCAGTCCGTTTAAGTAAATCAGTGTGAGTTTTGAAAGGCCCAATGCTAGCCGCCTGCGTTGAGCATGAAGTAGCCTCTCCCACCCCTGGAGAAAAAAACAGATTCTCTCATCTATATTTCTGCAGTTAATTTATTCCACAAATGGCCTTCCCAGCAGCTGGGAAATGATGCACTGCCTGCAATTACATCTGTGCCTCCCACGACAGGTTCGTAGCTCACTCTGGGGAAAAGGTAAAAGAAAACAACCTTTAAGCAAACGTTGCCTTTCCCCCCAGTTATTTAAAGTAGAGTTTTTATTACAAAGACCAAATCTGTTTTGCCATACATCATCAAAAACAGAGCCAATAGTTCCACCCAGAGTCGGTGTCATACTTTTTGTCTGTGTTTCCGTCCCCCCCCCCCCGTTAGTTTTAATTATGGTATGAATCATTTACATGGAAACAAGATCATTGTTTTCTAACAGTGCACATGCTCTGGCTTCTGCTTATTTCCTTCCTGGTATCTTCTCTCCTGCAAAGTAACTCAACAGTCCTTCCCTGTCTAACAGATCATGATATCACAGTACAGAGTTATGCCTCTTCTTGCAGAATAATCAGGAACTGTTGAACACCTCAAGTAGGATGCACACTAACCCTTGTCATAAATGTCAGGTCCGCTGAAGAGATATTTTGGTTAAAAAGATTTGTCAGGTTGAGAAGGTTTCTCAGGATTAGGTGAGATTCCATGCACCCTCCCCCAATTAAACAGGTGAGATATCCTACTTGCCTGCCTCTGGGTGAGTTGAGTTCAACCATTTCCTCAATGTTCTTGCTAGTATGGCACGGCAACAGTAGGAAAAAGTTGACTACCCAGAGAGTAATCCTAAACAGGGCTATTCATTGGGGCTTAGGGTGAAATTAGTTCCCTCATCCTTGCACTTACTTTATTTCAAACATTTTAGCCCACATTTCTACCCAAACAAATTTCCAAGTCTGCTTACAAAATTACTTAAAATCAAGGGGATATTCACAAGAACTTGTGGGGGAACATCTCATTTCCCACTGCATCCCCCTCCCCACTATTCTTTCCTTTCCCCGGCAGCCCCCATAGTTGCTCCTGTTTTCCTGCTTCCCTCTCTCCATCCTACCCACCAGCCAGCCTACCTTTATCTGCCCAGTCTCCAGCTTTCCATTCTTCCCTCCTCATGGCAACCTCTCCCCAGCCTCTCTCATCTCCCAGTCTACCCCTCCCCCCATTGCTTTACAGAAACCAAGGCTTGGAAGGGTTAGGAAGATTTGTGGGGGGGTTGCTTAGCAAAAAGCAACTGCTAAAATGGGCTGGAAGATCTCAGAACATAGTCTCATGGGAGCTCTGTGGGAATTATATTCTTAAAGCTACAGGTGGTACACCAACAGAATCCCTAATATATCTTCAGCACCTGACACCAGTTAAAACAGAAATATGAACTTTAGATGGATTGAGACCCAGGAGGGGGATGGAGCTCCAACAAACTTTAGCAACTCTATCTCCTTGACCACTGAGTTCATACTGATGTTCTACTGAAAATGTGGAAGGACATGGCTGAGACAGTCCAACTCCACCTTCTTGTCCAACTATGTCTTGGTGATACACGTCAGGTTGGTCTCCTTAACCAGCATTTTGATGTGAATGGCTGTTGTTTTACTCTGGATTCAACATCAAAACCTTTAGACTTGATGATGAACTGGCCTGACAGCCATGGTGTCCTAGGAATGTACTGTAAGGAGCAACAGCTCTCAGTTATTTGAACCCACTCCCCTTTCCTGACGTGTCCTCATCCCACTTCCATGTCTTCTAATAGCACAGTGGACTAAGTTGTGGCACTAAGAACTCCCCCTCCCTGTAATCTATCCAGGGACATGCACAAGCAACAGAAATGGCCTAGACTGAAACCAAAAGTTTCAAAATGTAAGGCAAATTTAAGGCACTTTCCTCCTGACCCCTGCAGTACAGCTCCGTCAGCTTCCATGCGATTATTTAGAAGTTTGGGATGCATAAAGAGTGGGGACATTCAAATGAGCATGAATGGCACCATTGCCTTGAAGTCATAATGTCAGCCTCTGCATAGATATAGATTTGCTCATGGAAACTAAAAGTTAATTGAGATGTCTGAAATGGAGGAAGCAAGCAAAAATACATATTCATACCGATGGAACACGGTCATCAAGTTGCCTGCAGTTGCCGTAGGAATGACTTTGGCCTCATGAGTGTGTTTTTGAATAAGCCCCTGCCTATCATTCCATTCATAGCTATTCTCCCCTCTTGCCTAACCATGATCAAAAATGCTCAGATATGCATATCTGAAAACATGCTATGCAACCTAATGAAGGGGAACCTGTATGAGCTACCTCACTGAATTGGAAGTTAATTAATTTTAGACTGAGTAACTGCAATACCTGTTGCTCTTCACCTGGGATGCTCACTCAGTTCTTTATGATGAGATATCCTCTCTGTGCCAAGGGCAACCCCACTTCTTTTCTTTGCCATCTTCCTTGGGAAAAGGGGCCTGGAGCAAGGGGAGTTAGCATGTTTCCCAGTACAAAACAGGCAGGGTGAGAAAGTGTCATGCAGGCTAAAACCCTGAAGGCCATTCTTTCTGCTTTATATGCGAAGAAGTGCTTGGAAGCAGCTGTTGTTGTCGCTGCTTTGGGGCCTAGGAAATGTGAGCGAGCACCTATATATTCTCGGTGGGAAACACAGGGTCCTTTCCAAAACACTTGCCTGTTCATTGGCATTCATGGGGATGAGAGTTTTGTTAGTTTGGCTACTGTTTACATTTAAGAAACACATCTGGAATAGCTATCATTACAGACATTCATTATCTGAATCAGGAGGGATCCTGCATGATCAATGATCAGAGAACCAGTGTGATATAGTGGTTTGGGCATCAGAATAGGTGTGTGTGTGGGGGGGGGGGGTCTGGGTTCAAATCCCAACTGAGCCATGAAGCTCACCAGATAACCTCATGCCAGTGACTTGCTCTTAATCTAACCTACCTCACAGGGTAATCTGTAACTTGCTCTGCTGGGGAAAAATATTCAGCTAACTTTATGTTTTCCCTGGAAGAAGCAAATAGTGGCTTTGATGAAGGGGGAAAGAGTCAATAACACACTCCTTTATTGCCCAGACCAAGGGTGCATGTGTGCACATCCTTGATGTGGAGAAAGAGGAGATAAGCTAATGATATAGCTTTAAAGGAAAGGATAAGAAAGCTATTTCAGCAGCAGCACTAGAGGAAGGGCAGAGAGCTACTTTTAATTGCATGGCAAGTAAGTGGTCACTCCGGAGTGACCTTCTGGCCACCCCTAAACTGGATCATTAGACAGAGGTCTGTTCTGCTGGGCATATCTATACCACAAACCTAAATTAGATTGATTGTCATACTTTCCTATATTACAGTTCTAAAAGGCAATAAGCATATGGCATAGTCTTTAAGAGGAGGGAAGGCAGCATGGTACAGCCCGATCTTGTCAGATCTCAGAAGCTAAGCAGAGTCAGCCCTGGTTAGTATTTGGATGGGAAACCATCAAGGAATACCAGGGTTGCTGTGCAGAGGAAGGCACTGTCAAACCACCTCTGTTAGGCTCTTGCCATGAAAACCCCATAAGGGGTCGCCATAAGTCGGCTGCGACTTGACGGCACTTTACACACACACACATAGTCTTTAAGAGAGATACTATTCCCATGGTTCCTGGTGGAAAATGTGACAGTTAAAGTACTTGGCTGATGGTAGTCTAGCCCTAGATCCTCTGGGATGCCTCGCTGTTTCTCTAACCACGCATTTTTCCATCCGCAGCAGAGACAATAATAATCATGTCCTTTGTAAAATCCACTTCTACTAATAAAGATTAAATTATTATCTTCCTTTAATTGAGATTGCAGTGCTGAAATGGCTAATTTGGCTGAAAATATGTCTTTGGTATTTTTTTCCTACTTATTTTAATATCATCTGGATTTGCAGTGACTTCAGAGGCATCAGGATAACCTTTGGGATTTTTTTATGACAAATGGCTATTGAAAACAAACTATTAATGGTTAAGGTTAGAGACAGCCAATTCTTGGGTAAGGGGAGAGGGCACTGTAGTCTCCAGAGCCTAGTGTGAGTACGATCCTAAACTCTCACACTGTTCTCAGTTAATTAAAGTTAATGGGTTTAGAGGGGTGTAACTCTTTTTAGTATTGTATCTGAAGCTCATGCTGGAATAAATCTCACAAAAGCTCATACTGGAATAAATGTCATTAATTTTTTAACTGTCACTGGACTTCTGTTTTGTGTTACATAAAACTGATACATTGTATCATTTTGTGTACCTGTGTAATCATTGTTTGCTAGATTTGCTATTGGAAATCCTTCCTCTAATAACATGTGGAGCAGGATATTTGTATCCACTGCTGTGATATGCTGCATTAGGGTATCTGTGGAAAAAATTAGGGCTAGAAGACAAATTATGACATTGAATTGCCTGCTTGAATCCAAGTCCTTTCGGTCCTTTTTGCAATAGGTATGATGGACAAGGCAGAGGTAATGAGAACTCTGGGTATGTGGTTTAGATCATGACTCAGAGCCCCTTTCTCTCTGTTTTCCTTGTAATACTGATAAGGTAATACTGAAGGCTACTGACTTGGGTATTCATGCAAAGGAATTCAAGAAGGGCAGCTTTTGAAACATAAATTATTGTTTAAGGAACTGGGAAGAGTTGACTTGGCAGGGTCTTCTGTTTCACACCACATGTTCTTAATTTGGTGTACACGTATGCACAAAAGTGTGCAGCAAAATGTGCACATGTATGTCTATATATGTTCACTTATATATGTACTATATAAGCAACCTTTTGGATAGGGCTGTTGAATTAAAAAAAATTCGGTATAGTTCGGATTCGGCTGAATTAGATTCGGGATATGCCGAAGTCTGAACTCCCCCACTTCGGGTCCGTTCAATTCGGCGGGAATTCAAAGTTCGGGGAAAAAAATTGGCCGAATAAAGTCACTAAAAACACAACCGTGCCTTTCCGCGGCTCTGGGGGGGCATTTTTGGGGGTAGAGGTCCCATACTTTCAGCGGAGCTTCAAAGGACCCTTCTTGCCAGACCCCCCAAGTTTTGTTAAGATTGGGTCAGGCTGAGATATGGGCCCCGAAAGGGGTCCCCCCACCCTTAATGTGCATCTCTGAGCAGAGCTTGCCGCCCACGCACAGAGCTCCCAGCCCCAACAAACAGCTGAGAAGTTTGCAAAGCAACACAACTGCAAAGCAACACAACTGCAAAGCAACACAACCCTGCAAAGCAACACGTTTGCAACCGTGCAAAGCATGGAAAGGGACAGAGGCAGCTAGCTATGCATAAGGAGCAGGAGGGGGTGGAATTTCCCCTTTTGCATTGGACTCGAGACCAGGCAAATGCATTCTTTAAGTCACCATTTGAAAACCTGTTTTGAGCAAGCATCAAAATAGACCTAACCGATCTTATGAATGAGGGAAAACCTGAGGACACACTGAAGCCCCCCCTCAAACCAGGGAGAGAGAGACTCGAGGGGGCACACACACCCCCGGCAAAATGGGTGAAAGCCCCCTTTGGCTTCCCCCCCCACCCTCAGAAACTGCTCCCTCCCCACACACACACAGACTCTGCTTTCCCCCACTCACACACACACACACACAGGAGAAAAAGTATAGATTAAAGCCCCCAAAGGGGTCTTACTGTGGCTGTCTTCTGTTCCATCAGGAGGGGTGGGAGGAGGACTGGGTAATCCAAGACGATTCCATTTAAGCACGTTTTGCTCTGGAGATGCATACAGGATTGGGTGATCCATTCATCCCAATAGGGAAAAGAGGAAAGCCCATATCTCGGGGGGCCCTGACCCAATGTTTACAAAATTTGGGGGGGTCTCTTAAGAAGGCTTGTCTGAAGCTCCGCTGAAAGTTTGGTGTCTGTACCCCAAAAAATGCGCCCCCTGCAGCCACGGAAAGAGAAAAGGGGGGAGCCGATATTTCTGCCCCCACTAAACCCATCTTTACAAAACTTGGGGGGTCTCTTAAGAAGGCTCGTTTGAAGATATCCTGAAGGTGTGGGGGCTGCACCCCCAAAAAAGCACCCCCTGCAGCCACATAAATGGAAAAGGGGGGAGGGAAAAGGGGTAGAGCCCATATCTCGGGACCCCCTGACCCAAAGCCTACAAACTCGTCTAAAGCTCCGCTGAAAGTTTGGGGTCTGTATCTCCAAAAATGCGCCCCCTGCAGCCACGGAAAGAGAAAAGGGGGGAGCCCATATCTCGGGACCCCCTGACCCAATGTTTACAAAACTTGGGGGGTCTCTTAAGAAGGCTTGTCTGAAGCTCCACTGAAAATTTGGGGTCTGTACCCCCAAAAATGCACCCCCTGCAGCCACAGAAAGGAGCGAATGTGCACAAGCACCCCCCCACACACACACATGAGGATTTCTCTCACTCTCTCTCTCTCCCCGGCCCGGCCGTGCATCAGCTGATTCCTCCAGTACTCAATCCTGACTGATTGGCCAGAAGAAGACCCAGCTTGGCCACCGATTGGCCAGGGGAGGAGAATGCTGCTTACTGACTGCCCCGAATTTGCCGGATTTATTCGTGAACTCCCGAACTCGCTGAATTCGGCTCCCCCGGTTTCCTGCCATTTTTGAGTTCGGTTCGTCCCGAACTAAAAACCGCCGAATCGGGAAATTCGGCGGTTTTTCGGTTCAGGCCGAACCGAATCGACAGCCCTACTTTTGGACATACTTTGATAGCAGTTTTCCACCACATTATGCTAAACCAGAAGTGTAGAATGTAGAAACTCCAAAGCCAGATTACCTACATGTAATGGAGAGCAAGGACAAGGATAAGAGTCCACCTTACCTTCTTGGCTCGGTACACCTGCCACACTTATGGTGCCACTAACCACCCAAACAGTGGTATAAAGTTCAAATCCATTGTGCAGAGGTTCAGATTCTGAGTTCCTGGATTTGGACTGGGAAATGATCATGCAAGCTAGGACCATGGGAGACAACATTTTCATGGTCTCTCCTGCTTCTCACATCATCTTATCCAGCCTGTACTAAACTGTGTGGAAATCTGCACAGCCAACTCTTGTTATATCCTCTCTGGAATAGCTAATACCTGTGATGCCCTGGGATTCCTCCAGCATTAGGACTTGTCAGACACTTGAAAATGCCTCCATTTGGAAACGTAAGGGAGACAATGGTCAAGGTTCTGCACCTGTTTCTTTTCTGCTAACTGGCTAGGCTATACCACTCAAACAAGGCCAGAAATGGAACACTGAACTTCTGGAGGTTCATACTGGGCTGTTGCTGATAATGGAAAACACATTTGAATATAGAGTGGGTTCAGAGGAGAATGATGAGGATGTTCAGGTGCCTGGAGACAAAGCCCCATGAGGAAATGCTGAGGGACTTGGGAATGTTTAGTGTGGAAAAGAGGAAAGGGGGAACATGATTGCTGTCTTTAAGAATTTGAAATGATGTCACTTAGAGGAGGGCAGGGAGCTGTTCCTGTTGGTAGTAGAGGATAGGAGTTACAATAATGGGTATAAATTATAGGCAGAAAGGTACCACCTGGACATTAAGAAAAACATTTTTTACAGTGAGAGTAGTTCAGCAGTAGAATCAGCTGCCTAGGGACTCCTCTCTGGCAGTCTTCAAGCAGCAGCTGGACGAACACTTGTCCTGCATTGAGCAGGGGGTGGCTCCTTCCTACTCTATGATGTGGAAAGTGCATGTGATGCCGAACATGGACTAAGCAGAACCTTGTGTGGAATGGGTGTTGGTGTACTTGACCACTCAAAGTTAACATTTCTCTTTCCTTCTGCTCCAGGGTGGAAAGATTCCAGTGAGGTGGACAGCTCCAGAGGCCATTGCCTACCGCAAATTCACTTCTGCCAGTGATGTATGGAGTTATGGCATTGTCATGTGGGAAGTAATGTCCTTTGGGGAAAGACCTTACTGGGACATGTCTAATCAAGATGTGAGTGGTGTGAATCTTGCCTTAGAATACAGCAATCATATCTTTGTATTTTGGGGTGGAGGACTCACCGTCTGAGTAGACCTTGATAGACCCATGGTCTGATTCAGTATAAGGCAGCTTTATGTGTAAAGCAGTTGCTGTCCCACTGGGCTATGGCCCCACCCACATTCTTGAGTTAGTGTTGCCTCAGAACTCCTGGATAGGAAGTTGGGGCTCATCCTTTTCTTCCCAGTAGTTAAGGAAAGACAGTACTCTTGCCCACTCAGGTATGCAGGAACAGCACAGTCTCTTTCCCTTTTGCAAAGACAAGAAGCGGAAATATTCATTACCACTTTCATACTAGACTGTCCACCTGGACTTGGAATAAAGAAGAATGTTTACTGGCAGTGTAAGCAATACAACTTTATAGTGGATACGTGAAGTACAGACTGCTATTTTTTAATATCTGTGGGGAGACAGCACAACTTTCCACACATATTTGCTGTAAAAATTAACATAAATGTATATTGTTTTTTAAAATTTCTTTGCTGCCTTGTGGATTTAATGAATTCAAAGGTAGAGTATAAACATTTCAATAAAGAGGTAATCACCAAACATCTCTTCAGAAGAATTCATTGCTGTGCTACACAAAAATAGAAGATAAAATGGGTTTTGCCTGGTGTCTTGGGGAGGCAGGAATTTGGACAGGGAATCCCTAAGGCTATCAGGGAAAGTGTAGTTGAGGTTAGGTTTTGTTTCTTACCCATAACCTTAGAGCTCAGATGAGGGGAGAGGCCAGACAGAGTTACCTGAGTCACCCTCAACTGTGCAAGACTACTTCTATGTCTGATTTTTAGACAGAAATGCTGGCGTGTGTGGATTCCAAACTCCCCCCCAGCCCCCTGAAGCTCTAGAGAAAAGCGTGGAAGTGTTAGCTGTGAGATGTAGACTTGCCTTTTTTATTTCAAACCTCTGCAGTAGGAAAGAGTTTCCAACATGAAAGGAGGGGAGGGAAATGGGAAGAGAAGCCAGTGTGCTGGTAATTGGGCACTAGGAATCTTGCAGGCCCTTTGAAAATGTTCAGAAGGATTGTGAGCCAGGTGCAGTGACTGGAGCAAGTCCTGTACTCTGGCATGACAGCCAGAGATAATGAGAGAGGTGGCTGCCTAACAGGGAAGGGACTATCTTTGTCTTGAAGCATCTGCACTCTAATTAACCTCTGAGTGCCCCACTTCCTTCAGAGCCAAGAACATTCCCTTTGCTTCCCGTGCACATGACAGACTGTACTCCAACATCCAAGGCATTATAGTGCAGAACGTTGGAAAAAAAGGGATTCCCTTCTGAGAGTAAGCAGGGTAGGTGTGCGGCAGAGGAGCTCAAAAGACCCATTAGGTTGAATTCAGTGCTGAGTTCACAACATCCAAACGATTCAACGGCTTAATCCATAGACTCTAACAATGGAGATGCATGTGAAAACTACAAGTGGAGAGTAACAGGGGCACCTTTTGCCTCTAGAACCTGAAGTAAATTAGGGGAAATGTTTCCGATAAGTAAGCTTTATCCTAAGCAGTAAGTGAAAAGAAATACTTCCTATCTTTTGCTAACATGTGAAATCAAACTCTCAGTATACACTGTGCAAGGCAGAGAATAGTAAGTGTATAAACAATGCCATATTTATCCCAGTATAAAAATGTTAGAATGTTTACATGATAAATGAGGGCAGACACATACACTTTTGCTCCAAAACTTAAAACACTTTTTTTTAGGGGGGTAGGAGCTTAATATGAACAGGTACACAGGTGTAACAATACAGAGCACAGGAACAGATGCCTACTGTCAGTGGTGAATACGTATGTCTTGTACAGATGTGGACACTCTTACCATTGGTTCCAATGAAAAGGTTTATCAACACCCACCAGGAATCTAGTCACTTTTTCTTCAAGTCAAAATACAATTTTGACCCTTCAAAATATAGATACTTTCATAACCCTGATTTTTTTTAATTCATCCGTATTTTTCTAATATGCACCATACATTTCTTTCTGTAGGTTATTAATGCAATTGAGCAAGACTATCGGCTCCCTCCTCCGATGGACTGCCCAGCTGCCCTCCATCAGCTAATGCTAGACTGCTGGCAGAAAGACCGCAACACCCGGCCACGTTTTGCTGAAATAGTGAACACCCTAGATAAAATGATCCGAAATCCAGCAAGCCTCAAAACTGTGGCCACCATCACCGCTGTGTAAGTTTCCAGCTGACTTGAATCGCTGCAGCAAAGCCTCTGAAGGCAGTATTGAGCATTGGGCTGTCAACCAGCCATTTTTTTTTTAGCTGATTAATCATCTGTCTTTGGTTTTAACCAATTAATTAATCTAGTAAATTTGAATACATTTGCATAGTACCTAATCATCAAATAGGTGTCTCTTGCGATACTGGAGGCAGCAAACGATAATTTACAAATAATTAACGAAAGCTGCTAGTTACTGTTTGAAGGAATTTTTAACTGTTTTTTCCCCCGACCCATACTACAGGAACACATCTGAACATCAATATGCTTACATGTGCTCTTTCATTGTCCTGCTGATTTAAATTGGACCTCATCATTTAATTAGCTACAACTTTAGAAAATTAATCTACCAGTTAACTGTGATAACCTTATATGCAAGCCATCTCTTATTTTTCTAACCCCAAGTCTAAGGGTAGCACAGAAGCATGGATTGTGTACATTTCATTATTTAATGAGCTTGGCCTTGTTTTCAGTTGGTGGTTGCTGGTTCATAAGTTGTAGTCCCTGTCTCATCCCCCCGTGTGACAAATTTCCCAGAAGGAAATAGGATATAGGAGCAGCCTAATTATGCTGTGTAGGCCACAGGCTACACTGAGAATCTGCATTATACAATTATCTGCATTGTAAAATTAGGCATGGGGTAGAGAGAATGAACAGAAAGCACTTTTTCTCCCTCTCCCGAAATACTAGAAATTGAGGCCATCCAGTGACGTTGATGGGCAGTAGAATCAGGATGAACAAAAAGAAATACTTTTTTACACAACAAGTTATTAAAAATGCGCAGTTCGATGCTAGAGGGTGTAGTGATGGCCACAGGCATAGACGGTTTTACAAGAGAATTGGACAGATTCATGGAGGTTAGATCTATCAGCAGCTACTCCACATCCAAAGGCATTAAACCTCTGAATACCAGTGTGAGGGGAAGGCCTCAGCCTCTATACCCTGATGTTGGCCCGCCAGAGTAAGTGATTGGCCACAGTATGAGACAGGGGTTTGGACTAGATGGACCACTGGTGTGATCCATCATGGCCCGCCTGGGCAGAGGAACTCCAGTTCCCATTTTATAGTGTGGCATTGCAAATTCACTACAGCCTTCATGCTCCATGTGGATACCCCTTGCCATATATACACATCAGATGACTTCTCAGTGGGAACATCCATCTGTACCACTTTGGCTGTAGCCTGCATAGATGTCTTGGATGCTTCCAGACACATTACCATGATGCACTATAACTGCACATTTGCATCAAAAGGCTTGATGGCCTCTGAATTGTGTGGCATGAAACAGACTCTCTCCATTCCCATTCTGGAGCCTGACAGGGACGCCCTGATTTATACCATGCAGGCCACAGTCGCTATATCTAGTATCGAAAGTCTCCAAGCACATCCCAACAAGCCTGTTGAGAATATTGTTCTAGCCTAAGTTTTCTTCCTGACATGCTTATATTGAATATATGTGGGGAGGGTTGGGAGGGGTTCCCCCACATATTCCCCCCACATAAGGTAGCAGTCCTGATATGGCAATCTGAAATGGTCCAGTGCAGCAGCAGGTGAGCCTGATAATAGTGTTTTGATTCAGCGAAGGGGGCGAGGAAATTTTAGAGTGTGATTGGTATATCTGTGTTAATGGGAGAGGAAGGAAGGTTGAAGGAAGCTCTTCTGGAGTTAAGCTAGCCACAAGAACGAGTGAGTTAGTGAGAAGAGATGAGCAATGCAGTTACTCCAGTCTAAGGTCATTGATTTAAGTGTGCTTAGACTGGAGTAACTCTGCATAGAACTGCACTGTCAATAACCCTTGTTTTGTTTGTATTGCCTTTCTTTTTCTAATCTTAGTTCACAGCTAGTGGAATTCTCCTCGCTGACTCTGTGTTTACGTCATACTCTAGGCCTTCTCAGCCACTGTTAGACCGCTCCATCCCAGATTTCACTGCCTTTACCTCAGTAGAAGATTGGCTCAGTGCCATCAAAATGAACCAGTACAGAGACAATTTTCTGACCGCTGGATTCACATCTCTTCAATTAGTTGCGCAAATGACATCAGAGTAAGTAGTGCATTCTCATCCTGACCTCAGTCTTGGCTCACTGATAGGTTGGTATTGACTTCAGTGTTGGGAAGAGAGGGAATTGGGCCTTTTGTAAAGTTTCAGGAAGTCATTTATGGGACAAAGGAGAACTTTAGTACAGGGAGCATGTCAGAAAGGGAGGTAGTTCATATCTCCAATAGGCTTGTAACACAAAATGTCCTTACTCCCCAAGCCATTTTGCTTCCTCCCTTCTTGATAGGGTCTGCTTACTTCTAGTATTTGTGGGTACTCAGAAACTCACACGTGTTCCTTCTGCACAGCCCACCTCTGTCAGATTAATGCACCCTGAAAGCCTATTCAGCCAGTGGCCTCTACTTCCCAATATTCACCCCGTTTCCATCATCCATTAGCTCTCCATATAACTATTAAGATGTACTAAATCAAAATATTATGGAATGTCTCTCGTGAGAGTATCAAACAGTGGGCAAATCTTGAATGTAGCAGCCTGCGGGTATACGGTTAATCATTCAGGTTATTTCACTCACAGAGAATTTTGTCCTGCAGTTTTTGCTCGAAATATCTGTTCTTGCAACAGCAGGTAGAGTAATGTGTCTTCTCAAGAGAACTGCAGAGACAGTCACTTCAAGGAAAAGAAAACAGACTTCTTAGTACTTTTCTACTCACATGTATATTTGCTGTGGGTTTTGGATCATACAAATAAACGCATTCCCTCCACATCTTTTAGCAATTCTGATTGCTCTTCTTGAATTAGCAGTTCACATTTTTGCTGTAACAGTTTATATTTGCCATCGCATGACTAAATAACTAAAGTAGGCCTTCAGGATAAACCTCTTTGCAGCCCTTATGTGATCCTGTCTCTTCTGTTTTGCAGAGATCTTCTAAGAATAGGGGTTACCTTGGCTGGACACCAGAAGAAGATCCTGAACAGTGTGCAGTCTATGAGGGTGCAGATGAGCCAGTCGCCGTCTTCAATGGCATGACCCTCCATGTCTTCTTACAACAATGGGGAAAAGATGGTTGAACAGTGCGTTGGAAGTGGGAGGGGAGGGTTAGCTGACAAGAAAGTGAGATGTTTGCAGAGGTTGGATTATTGTCTGAGAACTTTTGGAGCCACAGACAAAGTATATGCGGGACTTATTTCTAAGTGACAACTCCCGTTTCTCACCAACAGAAGCACACTTACTGATGCCATGGGAAACAGTGTATAAATAAGTATAAATATGTATAAATCATGTATTTAAAAAACTGAAGACAAACCAATGTGTGTTGGGAGAAAAGAAACTTAAATCCCACCACCAGTGAGCAGTAGTCAAAGGGTCCAGAGGGAGAAGAGAGGTGCAACCCAGAGCAACCATCTTCAGCGATCATATTCCTTCTCTTCTTTAGTTCTCCTTCCAGAGCCCTTCTCACACACCACTTCCCTTTTGTGTTCATAACCCATGGGGAATTTTCTTCAAAAGCTACAGCTACCTACTAGCATATAAAGAAGTTGTTCCATCAGTTACCAAAGGACTTCACTGATCACTGCACGGGGGATCCAGAACAATGCAGTTAATGTCTTCATATTGAAGAGGAGATGTACCTTCAATAGAAAACCTTGTTTTTTTTTTTCTTTTGCTTGCATTTTTTTGCAAAAAGGAAAAAAATCCTCATGGAAAAAAAGAAAAAAGGCATTCCCACGAGTGTGTGCGTGTGCGTCTGTATGTCGTCAACTTAACTGTGGAGTCACTCACTGCTTGTCCATAGCAGAAGAACAAGAAAGGGAGACTGACAGATGATAAATCCATCACCTCCATGGAAATCAAAGATTCAGTGGGGGTCTAGATCAACTGCACATGGAATGTGTAATGGGAAATGGCAAAAGAAGGCAAAATGAATTTGTTATTCATAGGAGGAAGAAAGCAGAAGAGTGGCATATGCAACAAGGGTTTCATGTTGAACTGTTACAGGATTCACAACTATAGAGGCAACTGGACAGCTGAACACTTAGACCTTCAGCATACCATTGAGCTGTACGCGACGGCTCAGGAATCTAGTTTAATTGTGTGGACCTCAGGATTTTCATATGTATTGGCTTTGATGTCACGGCATCAGAGGTAGGTTCATGCGTTGCTTCTGTACATTCTTCTGTCCCCCATTCCTTCCTTCTTTTGTGTCATTATTTCTTTAGCAATCTGGCCTTTTCGTCTGTTTTTGATTTTACTATATATTTAACTACCAGTGCCATTACTCATTTAAATTAGGAAATTCAAATTAGCACTTTCTTAAAACACTCTGATGTAAATACAAAGGGATGAGTGTTTTAAGAAATGACAGTGGTACCATCCTGCAGTGAGAAGAGTTAATGTAAATTAATTAATTGCCCCTCAATAAGGATTTTACTTAGACTGTCTGTTACTTGGTAACTTAGCCAGCTGTCAGACTGTGCCTCATACTAACAGTGTAAAGGATGGGTACAATGGCCCATTCTTCCAAAACTTACCTGGAAAATGCAGCCAGCTTTCAGAATCATATAGTCAGAAGATATCTAACAGGTGACGTAGTGGTTGCATTCCCTATCCTAAAATAGGTTCTCCCACACTTCAAATATCCCCAACTATTTTTGACCCTCTTTAATACTCCCGCTAATGCTCCCAGCAACTGGCCAGGTAAGTTCATTATCCATGCTCTCACCTTATTGACTCATACCTTTGCAAGTTGCAGCTGTGTTCTAAATGTTATATCTGGTATGAGTACTTGCCATGAATGTTGATTATTAGAGGCAATAATCTGCATTGTGTAGTGTGAAGGATAAAAAAATACTTTCCAATTGTGGTGTGTTCCCCCACCTTCTCTTAGAGTTCAATAAGTTTCTTATCTCATTTTCAAGGTTTCTAAAGGACGTTGTAGACGTCAGTACTTTGAAAAGACCATAGACAAACAGACATACAACTAGATAGCCTCCATTCTTTCAGATGGGTTGGAATCAGAACTGAGTGGTAGAAGATACTGGAAGCTTCATTCCCCAGGAGCATACTTCAAATATTCCAATTGCCACAGCTAAAAAAATATGTGACATTGTAATTGAACTGTAAAAGGTAAACATAGTCCCCTGTGCAAGCACCGGGGCATTACTGACCCATGGTCACATCACAACGTTTACTAGGCAGACTGTGTTTACAGGGTGGTTTGCCATTGCCTTCCCCAGTCATCTACACTTTACCCCCCAGTAAGCTGGGTACTCATTTTACTGTCCTCAGAAGGATGGAAGGCTGAGTCAACCTTGAGCTGGTTCCCTGAAAACGACTTCCATCGGGATCAATCTCAGGTTGTGAGCAGAGCCTTGACTGTAGAGGTGGATTTTTGAGGTGGCAAGCTAACAACTTGGAAATGCATATGGTAAACAAATAAATATATAATGTGAAAACAGAAATCTCCATGTGATGCCTACCTCAGACACACATACTCCCTTAATGATGGATTTCTTCTCGCCTAAGGGAACTCCTGAGTTCTTGTGTCCATCTTGCTTGCCATTACCATAATGCTAATTTCTGGGAGCAGTGTGTGTGTGTGTGTGTGTGTGTGTGTGCAAGCATGTGCCCAATTATAGTCACTAATCACCGATGGAAATAGTAGAAACATGTGGAAAAGCAGTTTCCTTGGTACAGACGTGGAAAAGCTCCAAAAAGAAGCTATTGACAGCCCAGGATGATTTGGCAGAACAAAGAATCATTACAAATCAAAGCTGAAGAGTTGTTTATCCCTTCAGAGCCAAATTGGGGGTGCAGGTCCCTCACATCAGCCATGCTTGTTACATCTGTAACATTGCAGTTGCAGATTTTTTTCTGGCTGCTCAAATATCAAATACAGGAGTGTTAGAAAGATGGATTAAATACAGTTGTAACATCATATCCTCCAAACATATGTTTTACACTTCTTCTTACTTCAGGGCATTACACAGTTTCTTTCTTAGCATCACAGCCTTCTCATGAGGCAGTAACTGATTACTGCCATCTCAGCCTCAGCGTGGGGACAAAGAACCTTAAATATTTTGAAACAGGACTGAGTAATTTTATTAAAGTAATCTTAATATTTTTATCCTGGTGTTTTAACAGTGGCCCAGTTGGCATTCACCTTCTGATCTTGAGCTACAGGATGCTAGGTGGTATGGATCTGTGTCCAGTAAAATATTGGTAGCAGTATTTGGTGTGGAAGAGAATCTAGAAAATATTATTTGGAACAGATTTGGGACAAAGCAAGCAAGAAGGGTCCCAGAAGGTCACCGTTTCTGTCCTTGGCATATCCAGTTTAAAGCTTCTTAGGCACCTGATGTTGGAAAAGGCCCTTCTAGAAGATCTAGGACAGATGCTGCCTGCCAAAGGAGCCAATATTGAACTATATGGGCCAATGGCTGAAAGTCAACTTGATATGTTCATAATTTAGGAAGAGTCACTAGTAACGTTCTTGGATTCAGTAACATTCTTGGATTGAATGATCACCCTATTTGGAGATGGGAGGTTTTTCCTTCCTTCCTTCCTTCCTTCCTTCCTTCCTTCCTTCCTTCCTTCCTTCCTTCCTTCCTTCCTTCCTTCCTTCCTTCCTTCCTTCCTTCCTTCCTTCCTTCCTTCCTTCCTTCCTTCCCTTCCCTTCCCTTCCCTTCCCTTCCCTTCCCTTCCCTTCCCTTCCCTTCCCTTCCCTTCCCTTCCCTTCCCTGGAACTTTGTGCATGGAGTTTGTTCTTCCTCCCACTGAGTCATGGTGCCTTCTCAAAGGAATGGCCCTCCAGAAGGGAAAGAACATGGAGACCTTTCCTTTCTCATTAGCACCTGGGCTTGTCTTCCCTTGAATGGTTTGGAGCTTATTTGCTTGTGGATATGCACTGTGTAGCCCCAAAACTCTGGCTGTGGTACATGCTAGTCTGGATTGGTTTGCATTGATCTGGGAGGAGTTAATGAATGGATAGTGATAACTTATGGAAAGGCATTGGATTAGATGGCCTTTCAGACCCATTACAGTGGTTTGGCACCCAGAAAAGTCATGTGTCACAGACAGGAGGAGGGGAATGTATGCACAGAAAGGAAAAAAGACTGATGGGTCATCAGCCAGTCTCTGACAGATTGCCAGAAGGAAGGGTGGGGGAGCTCAAGGCTTCTTTATATCACTGGCATTTGGTTAAACTAGGTGAGTTCCCTGAAGCCCCGGTTAGAAGTAGATGCTAACAAGATGCAAAGGAATGATGTTTTATCTTGCAGAGCCACCCATAGAGATGGCGAAAGAGAAAAAATGCCCCTTGTTTTACAACACAGGGGAGTGTTCTTAGCTCTGTCTGATAGTCGTGAATCCCTTTTGGAGTATTCAGCGCAAAAAATCTGTATTCAAGTATGTTGTCAAACCAAATGCAACATGCACAGAAAAGGTGTATTCTGAATATTAATCATCTATACAAGTCCATTGATATTCACAGAAGGTGGGTTGAAGGAGCTTTTGTGTTCATTTTTTTATGACTTTTGCTTTTATTAGGAGAAATCCAAAGGCATGAAAAGTGCAGCAGGGATGACTCAGGCGATAAATATGGCATTCTCCTTCTGGCAGCCCTGCTGCTGATTTCATGGAATATGGAACGGTTGTCTGCAGCTCTAAAGGCTGACTAGGTATCATTAGTGGCGCTTAGAAATTTTGCACAGCCACTTCGGTGGGGGCTTGTCTTTAGCAGCTTGTGGCAGCCACTGGAAAACAGCCTACTCTGAGCCCCTGGTGTGCCAGTTGTGTGGATCTCCTGCAGCACACAAGTTGCAGCTTTCACTAGACTTTGGGAAGCATAATTTCCCTACCCCTTCCCACTGTAGGCTGAAGACAAATTCTGTACACAGTGATGCTTTAAACACACTTTACATTTTTAAACTTGTTGTTATCTAAGTACTTTTCTACTGATGATTTTTACAGTGTGCTGTAGTATTTCTGGGCAGTGATTGTGATTGGGGTAAATGTGATATATTTTGTGGAGTATTCCTTTTGGTCCTTATGATCTATAGTAGAAACGACTCATACATAAACCATCATTCCTGTGTGTGTGTGTGTGTGCGCGCGCGCGCGCTCGTGTGCATAATGTGCCATTTCCATAGCCCCACTGAAATGGTACAAGGAATAAGCCACACTGGTTGCAGGAAGGCAAGTGGGTTCGCTCTGCCTGTCTGAATTAGAAAGTGGACAGACAAAAGAAGCACTCCCATGCCTTCCAACACTGCTGTTGTTCCATGGGGCTCAGCTACACTAATTACCTAATTTGTATTTTCCTCTGATGGATGACCTTTGCACTCTTTCCCATCTGCCACATTGTCCACCATTCCAAGAAAATTCTGTGTTTCATATCATGCTGTGAACACTAGTTGTGTGCCTAGTTTCCCCAGATGGGAAGGAAAGTAAGCCCAGAATGATTACTGGGATTTGTGCCAAAATGCCCCAAATATATGACCCACCGCTTTGAGATGCAGGACACCCAGTGACTATCATTTGGGTCTTCTGTCTCCATATGTAACAAAAGGAAAGGCACATGTCTGATAGTCTCTGTTAGCCCACTCCCTCTATATCTCCATCACCTCCTCAGCTTTCTGTGTGCATCTAAAATGTATACCTTACCTTATCCAATAAAAAATGAGAATCCGTGACATCTCCAACAGATGCAAGCGCAGTATGTACCAAGTAGAGCTGCGGGTAGCAAAGCACTCACCCAACCACCAAGCCAGACTGTTTGAATGCTCTTAAGCCACATACTTTACATTCTAAAAGTTGCCATGTGAATTGCTGCTTTCATACTGCCTTTGTACAAATCTATGGTAAGACCACATTCGGAATGCTGTGTACAGTTCTGGTCACCACACCTAAAAAGGGATATTGCAGAGCTTGAGAAGGTGCAGAAAAGAGCAACCAAAATAATCAGGGGGCTAGAGCAACTGCCCTATCAGGCGCAGTTGAAACACTTAGGGCTGTTTAGCTTGGAAAGAAGGCGATTAAGGGGAGACATGATAGAGGTCTATAAAATTATGCATGGTATGGAGAGAGTGGACAGGGAGAAGCTTTTCTCCCTCTCATAATACTAGAATGCGGGGGTCATCTGTTGAAGCTGGAGGGTGAGAGATTCAGAACAGATAAAAGGAAGTATTTCTTCACACAATGCATAGTTAGATTATGGAACTCCCTGTCCCAGGATGTGGTGATGGCTGGCAAATTGGAAGGCTTTAAGAGGGGAGTGGACATGTTCATGGAGGAGAGGGCTATTAATGGCTACTAGTTAAAATGGATACTAGTCATGATGCATGCCTATTCTCTCCAGGATCAGAGGAGCATGCCTGTTACATGAGGTGTGGAACACAGGCAGGATAATGCTGCTGCAGTTGTCTTGTTTGGGGGCTTCCTAGAGGCACCTGGATGGCCACTGTGTGAACAGACTGCTGGACTTGATGGACCTTGGTCTGATCCAGCATCGCCTTTCTTATGTTCTTATGACCCTAAGGTGTCCTACACCATTTTAATGAAGGCCTCTGAAGAGCCTGTCTGCTGGCAAAATATCTCTTCTGGCTTTAGATACACACTGCTGCAGGTTTATCGATATTCCCAGATGGCCAGCCTGAGGCTGCACGGCAAGGGGATTGATGAAGCTACAAAAGGGTGCTAAGCTGGCAAGGGGCCCCCAAGTTTGATGATTCTTACACCTTTAATACATGATGTTGAGATTTTTTGTTGTTGGGTTTGTTATAGATATAAAGATATTCCATATGCTGCTCACTGTTGCCTTAGATCTTTAATTTGTTCTCCAAATTCATAATACGAAAACCTTATTACTACACATAAGCATCAGAAATGACTTGAAGATGCAGCTAGCAATGTCTTGGGGAAGGATGGTGTTGAAACACAATTAGCAAAGCAGGCACCTCCTTTACCAAATCTGGAGAAGAACATATTTTGTACTACTTGTGCTATTTCTGGTTTTTCAGCCTTCAAAATAATCTCCATTAAGATTTTATTGTGAAGGTTGGACACGGAGCTGTGTTTTCCATTTTATATTGGCTTCTGGGTGCATTGTTGGAAGATGCAATCTGCCATGGCTAACTGGCTAGAACAATTGCATAGAAAATATTTATCTAATCAAACACCAAGTGACTATTATGGGCGGAGAAAGGGCACTGGAATCCATACCAAGTCCTCCTTGCCTGTTCTTTCATAAGATTTAATATTTGGGTCTTTCTTTCCAGCTTAATTTGTAGATCTGGTACTTCTTTCCTGTCTGAAAGGTTTCCATGCTATATTTATGATTTACCCACAGTCCCATCAACCAGTCTCAGTAAAGGGGGTATAAAATTCAGGTGGCTTGCTAAGAAGTACTTAATCCCATTCATTCTAGCTATCCGTGTCACTCAAAACTGTGGAGAGGGGATTGCTGCACTCTATCAACTCTGTCAATGGGTGGAGGAGGTGGCTGGATATGTGTTTCGTTGGTGCCAGAACGGGCCACCGCCGCTCGGCTTCTGATGGTGGGGCTCTGGACAGCTGGCTGCAGGCTGCTGGAAGGTGGGCTGAAACCCTGGCTGGTGCTGGGGAGAGGCAGAAGAGGGCACGGGAGCGGGGGGAGAGAGAGAGGTGCAGGGACCAGGGGCAGAAAGGTGCTGCCACCGCTGCTGCTGCCGCCGGGGCCGGGCAGTGGCTTCTCCTGGTGGGGAGTTGACTCGAGTGCTGAAACGCACCAGCAAACACCCGCAGCTGCTGCGAGGCTTTCCTTTTAATCGGGACAAGGCAGGAACAGGAAAACCTGGGAAGTTTCGGGAGGACGTGGGTTGATCTCGGAGGCTGGTGATGACCATGTGTTTTGCATGAGGAGATTCACTACATTCATGGGAGAACCGAGGGACAAAACTGCCATGCGTTTTTTACCTATGCCTGGTCCTCACAGCTAATAAGAGAGGATATTGGTAAGGTTACTTCCTTGCTCTTGACGCTTGTTTACAAAAATGTGAGCATCACTTTTCTGGTCCAAGAGGCATGCAAGGTGGTTTACTATATATAATTGCAACATAAAATCATATCAATCAGTGGCAATAAATACTCCAATAAAAGGTAACAGAGCTAAATGCCAGCTCCCTTAACTATCAAAACGACAAATTTTCTCCACAGAACATTACAGAAATGGCTCCAGGATGACCATCCCTCAGCAGACGGTTCATAAGTGTGGGGCAAGCACAGAAAAGGCCCTTCTTACACAAAAGATGTTTTCTTCATGTTCAGTAGCACATGGAGAATAGCCTTCAATGACAATCTCAATTGGTGGACAGGTTCATAGGGGTGAAGGTGTTGCCCTACCTGCTTTTTAAGTTTACCGTCAGTATTTCTCTTCTCCCCTGATTCCTACAGCTAAGCCTGTTCACTTCTCGGGCTGGATCTTTCCCCACTCTGCTTACTTCTTACATCTGTTGATCAATTTATTTGTCTGTCTTGTCTTTCTCTTCATTTCGTTTGACTGAATCTGTCTTGTTCTCCCTTGTTCTCAGCCATGTCTTTAAATCTATGAAATGCTTTTCAATTATCAGTTTCATTTCTGCATTTCTATGGCAACGGCAAATTCCCATCCTACTCTTCTCTCTCCACCCCCAGCCTTGCCCATCCTTCCTCCTATGTAGTGGATATGCTGTGAGAATGCTGACAAGCTGTAACACCAGGTAATTTATCTCATAAAACAGGCCGCTGTGGCCGAAGAGGAAGAACAGAGGAGACAGGGAGTGGGAGGGGGTGGCCGCAAGGGGGTTGCACCATGGAGAGGAGGGCAGAAGGGAGGTCACCGATGGAAGGTTTCCTTGGGCCGATAGTTAAGGTAAAGGTAAAAATAAAATCCCCTCCGTGTGGCTAAGAAAGTTGCTAAAACGGCCCTTGCAGATATGGACAGATGGTGTGGTGTTTTTAAATGCCTGTTTACAATTCCACTGAGCGGTGCAAAGCCATAACCACAGCTCAAGAGCAGGAACAAACCTGGCAGACTAGGTGAATTGTAACAGAGCTGTGGTAAACTGGAAGAAAGCACTGAAACCAGTGCTAGGGGCTGCAACCCCAGATATCTTTCCCACCTGGTGAGTAGGAATCAACTGAGTTCCAAGATTCCTCTCTCCTTTACTGTTCCCCTGGCGAATGTGTAGGTTGCTCCCAGGGTTTTCTGCTCCTCTCTATTTATTATCTTTGTGCGCCGCAATCCAGGATGGAAGGGTTAGAGAGGGGCTGCTTTGTGATAACAGTAATTCAAGAGGGATGATGGAGTGCGTCGCTGGTAGCCAAGGGGAGTCAATCGCTTTCATATCGGAGATAATAAATGCTGCAGGAACCGGGAGAGGAGTCCATATGTATAGCATTATTGTGTGCCTCTTTATAAATAAAAGAAATATATTTTATGCTCTTTAATGACCTTCAAATTAACAGCTCTTTGAAAGCACTTATGTATATTTAATTTGAAATGGTGCTGAAAGCCTGAGTGGGGATTGCAGGGAAAGCAGCAGGCAGCCGGTTTTTAAATAAGAGTAAACTCAGGCCATTATTTCTCAGCCTGTCAGCTTTCCCTGGATTTAATGTACCAATTTTTAAAAGAGAAAACCTTTTCTTTCCTCTTTTGTGCTTTAAAGCTCCAGGATCCTTCTTTGTAGACAGCAGCAGCAGCAACAACAACAGCCATGCATTGTATTTAATTGTTTCCCTTTTGTGCTTTGTGTCAGGTCTCTAGAGTAACAGCTTTTGCTGATGGGTCACTCTTAGGAATACAAAGAATTCGGCCCCTTTATGACCTGGATAGTGTGCTAGCTTGCGATTACTGATGGGGTATCATCACGGGATTATTTTCTGCAACAAGATGTACAACTAGGCTGGTGTGTGACATCCATGACTTGTAAGCCTCAAGATGTTTTGAACTGTCAAGATTTTTTTTTTAATCATAATGCCCAGGTAGACAAAAGGTTAGCCAGAGCCTCATACATGTAGGAGCTTTCATTTCTTACCTATGAAATCGAGTTCTCTGCTTTTTTCTTTTGTGCCCACAAAATCTTGCCTCCACTACATAAGAATAATAAGCTCCCACAACCATGAGGCGCTGTATCATGAACAGAAAACTGAAACAAAGGTTAGAGAATCTAGGAATATAAATGTGGAAAACTGTGCTGTATTTTTATGCAAAGGTGAACTTTTCACCTTCTGAAAAGACCAATTTAATTGACAATGTGTGTGTATATATACAATATATTATATATATATATAAACACACACATGTACACACGCCCGGACACAGGGGCAAGAATTTCTATTTGTTTTTGCTGAACTTCTCCCCCAGTACAGAATTTGTAGACAAAAATAAAATGTTTCATTGAAGATTTACAGGTACCAAGGCTTCAATATTTATTCTATGGTCCTGTGAGATCAGGCCCTGACTCGTGAAGAGAAAACCACATGGTGAAAGTTTTGCAGGGAGGGAAACCCTGAAGCTGAGCTTCTTTCTAGCAACACATGGACTGGTTTCCATCAGGCTGTTGGATTGTGATTGTGGTGGCGTTTTGAGAGGAGCTTCGAAATGTTGTACCTGGTTCCCCAGTATGTGAACTTAAGATCTCTCTACCTTCTCTGCCTATTCTGTCTTCTCCTCCTGCTGCTCCTTTCACTCACTACACACCCTCCTCTTTTCCCACCTTCTTTCCAGACCGTTCCCTCATACCACTCTCTATCTTTGCTAAGCCCTGATTCCTTTGGCCATCTGCCTTCTTTTAGCTAAGCCCTGTGCCTCTTTCAGCAGACTCCTTTTTGGCATCAGAACATACTCAGCTGTACTTTCTGAGGCTTTAACCAGTTGAAAGACTTCACCACTGGCACATTAATAAGCTTCGTCTGCCAGGTATCCTTTGTGAGAATCACCTTTCCTTTGGAGCTCCAAGGGCTGCAGAGGCAGAATCTTTCAGTGTAGCCTGACATCCAGCATTTTTGGAGCTGGATACAGATTATAGGCATGGACACTCAGGAGTCATTCTCCAGGTCTAGCTAGCACTAACTTTGATGACTGTTGCTTCCTTTCCATTTCTTTGCACCTTTTTAACAAAATGGGTGCCATCATGATTCCACAAGAATCCTGTGCTGCTTCCATTTTGAAAGAAACTAACTCTGAAAGTGCTGCTGCCATTTATGGGGCAGGAGGAACGAAGTAGTAATTCAGATTTCCGTGGCTCCTTGGGCAAAGGTTAAAGGTGAGAGCAGGCACTTAAAATCCCATTCTGTGTCCTTCTAAGTGCAAACAGTTCTCTTACAGGATCGTCTGCAGCAAACCAGTGCTTGACCTCACCATTTCCTGTTGTCATAAAGTATAATCGAGCAGATTTCACATCATGTAGGGACAGTGTTTGTAATACAATGAGTTGGCGGAGAAACTGGGGGCTGTAGTTGATTCTGATGCTGTAGGAGTTTTCCAGCTGGCAGAGTGAGGGAAACAGAGCATCATTTATGCATTATGGTTTGGGGCGAATTACTATGATTACTGCTGCTGATTTGCAACTACAGACTACACATTTGCAAATCTAGAATGCAAGGTAGATTCTCCCTTTGATCTGTAAATGTTCCTAATAAGTTTTAACTACAATGTGTTCACTTGGAAAGCTGTCAAATCGTTGGGTTTTCTTTTTAAAATTCATTTTCAGAGTGTAGCAAATGAATCTTAATATGAACAGGCTCCCCACTCTGGGCCTATTTGTGTGTTTCAGTAGCAAGCAAATCAATTTGTAAACTGTAAAAGCTTTGCGTTTCTGATCAGAGGTTAAATCTGACTCACGCACTTCAACAAGGCATTTTGCATCTGGTTCCCCTTTAAAGGTTGGAGTGAGCAAAAGAAGATGATCTTCAGAAATGTTATTCATTTGCATGTCATAATCTGATTTGGGGGCTGTCTTTCATAAGATCTTGCTGAGATGGAAACTTTCCAGAAATAGACTGGCATCTTTCCAAAGTATGTTGAAGAGAAGCTAAAAACCAACAGAATACTTCCTGGACCTTGAAAGAGAAAACTTGCTGCTAAAAATGTCCTAAGATAGGAAGATCAGTCACTGGCCCCATTCCGTATTTCAATGCCACTCAGAGAATTGGGTTGTCTGCTGAGAGAGAAAAAAATCCAAACATAGATTCAATAAATCAATAATGAAGGCAATAAATAAGGAATAACCAAACTGATGTACAGAAATAATAACTAATCAGAAGACTACAAAAACAATGACCCAGTTGCTTATGCAATAAGGCACACTATATAACAGTAAATTGTTTAGAAAGAATAAAGTATAGAATCACAATATAAACATTCACAGTTCATTTACTGCAGACGTTGACGGAATTCTGTTCATTGTGCTCAAAGGGTGATGTCTTAGTTTTACAGTATTCAATGTTTGTTTTGCATTTATTCACATTATACTGATACATTATGTTTCAATTATATGCTCTTATACATAGTGATACATCGTGTATCACAATATTGCTCCTACTAATAATCATGGTGGGTGGGAAGTGGTGTAGCCTTCCTTCTTGACCAGGAGCCACAAACTGGTTCTGAGATTCTGATAGGAGAAGGAAAAGAATGACATTATCTGCAGTTGACCACGCTCACAATTTTGTTTTTCATTGGATGAGACAGACAAACTGAGCTTCATAATTGCCACGGACATGTGGGATTCAGAAAAGGCAGAACTGGGGGTGGAGGGTGCTGTTGATATAGAAAAGTTGAAACACACTCACCCTGGAAAGTCTGTTGGGCTGGGAAGGTGTCTCATGGGGAAAGGATGCCATTAATTGATAAATTGCCGTTTCTGCCTTTTTGCTTCTCTGACACTTGTCCACTCCTCTGTGGTGGTATTGGAAGAGGAGTGAATCTGCCCTATCAGAACAGAAAGGTACCCAGAATCAGTGCCTAAAAGCTTCTTCATTTTTTCAACACATGCAAATCTATTTGGGGGGTTGCGGGGAAGGTTCAGGTAGTTTAAGAGCCCTTTTCAGTCATCATGTTTTGAGTTCTTCTACCTCGTTACCATGAAAGTGTGCTGTACACAGTCCTCCCCATGCACCTAGTTGTCATTTGATGTGACTAGAGCAACACCTGTATTTTCAAGCGTTGGTGCCGCCGATCAGAAGAAACCCAGGTTTGTTATGCACCAGAGCCTGAAGATTGGTATGGTGTATTCACACAAAATGGTGACTTGGGTCGCACATAGTGTGCTCTACTGATTAGTGAGAAGCGCCAACACATGAAAGCTGAAAAGGGCTCTTAACCTACCTGAAAAGAACTAAGGGCCCCATCAGATCCTGATGCTCAGCTGAAGGGTGGGATGTATCTTTGTATTTTTGACTGCTGGGGACCTGTGTGGTACCTCATATATCCTTTTCCCTCAGTCTGGGAATCTTAAGGTTTATTTCAAGTGTGCTTTGTTTTGGTTCACAAGTGCTCATTGTAGTAAACTACGCTCCGAGCTCTTGTGTTTCACTTAACATAGTGAAATGTTGGTCTTTTTGCAGACTGGGGGGGGGGGAGTTTTGCCCCAGTTCATTTCTACTGAGACAAGGTCATATGATCATGATTCTTTGGTTTGACATTGGGTTAGATCATCGGGTTGTATGTTGGTTGTGTTAGGCTTGCCACATTGTCCTGTGGTTCTGTCAGGATTCCCTGGTTCTGCATTTGTTCTTTGGGCTTGTTGGTTCTGTCTGCTTTGAGAGGCTTTTTGCCAGTGTTTGCTTTGCTTGCTGTTGTGTTATTGGTTATTTTTTGCCCTGGAGAAAGCATGGCATTGCCCCCCCCCCCCATAGCAAGCAGTGGAGGATGACTGGATACCTTGTTTTAGGGGCCCATAGAATATCAACTGATAGGTTACGTGAATATACTCTATTAAGTAACCCCTTGGTCCAATTTACTTGACATTTGGGGGTTATTTAAAGGGCAGGCACCAGCAGCTCTGCTGCAATTTTGGTGCAATTTGTTTTTGCTTTTTTTAAAAAGCCCCTCCAGCCCTCCATAAAGATTCCCCATAGGGAATAATGGAGCCAAATAATGTCAGAATTCCCCTCCCTCCAAAAAAGGACCCTGTATCTGAATACCAAACCAGTATTTGGAACCTGGAAAACCGGGAATGCCAATATTTTTCAGCTCCCTGATATGTCAATCTGAAAAAGACCAATTATTTTTGAGCTGCACATCCCTGGTTCAGAGCCATTTGGAAATTCCCAATAAAGCATCAGCCACCCAAAACAAACAGAGGGATTTAGATCTGAATTGGTGGTGGGGACAGCAACCACACCAAACATTTGCAAGTAACAATCAAGAATATTGACCTAAACAGAGAAGACCCAATAAAAGACTGCTTGGTTGCATAGTCTGATAATGCAGTTCACAGAAATCAATGAGAGTTGCATTGAGAGTGAAGAACTTCAACCCATGATCTGTAAAGATGCTGGATTTGGATGCCTGGTCTGCTGAATGCACATGCTCAGAATCTCATTTTACATTCTAATTCATAGCAGAGCAGCTGGGAAAATGGAATTCAGTAAAGCCAAACATTTATCGGGTGCTTTTTTCTGTGTGTGTGTGTGTGTGTGTGTGTGTGTGTGTGTGTGTGTGTGTGTGTGTGTGTGTGTTAGGGAGGGGGATTTCTGCCAGTTCCTTCTTCCCACTGCAAGAACTCACATCATATCCTGCCCTGCTCTTGGGGGTCCTCTCAGCTATGAGGGCAGCCCTAATGCACAGTGGGCTACAGTAGGAAGAGAAAAAGGAAAGTTTCATTCCTCAAGCAGAGCTCAGCTCAAAGTTCCCTGGAAAGAACTCTGTAATGCTGGACAAATGTGTATACTGAGCCAGGTAATTAAGAGCCATCACTAGCACACAGCGCAGGGCATCAACTAGACAGTATCCGTGCCAGATCAAACAGAACTGTAAGGGAGTTCCTGACTACATATTACGCTTACCCCGTGAGAACAGGCAAGCTGTGACTGTCCAGAGGGAGCCTTAGAATTCTTAGCAATCCCAGCCCACCTGCTTTCCACAAAGGGAGAGTAATATACAGCAACTCTAAAGCTCGTGTGAAGAAGTTAAACATGCATTAGGAAATGAATTAACATCACTGTACCATCTTAGAGAACATTATCCTCTCTCATTTTGTCTAATCCTTTCAAAGCCAGATGTGCTGTCTGCAATCAGTTAGAGAAACCAATTCTGAATGCTAGGAAAATGAAAAGCTCTTTCATGTACAACCCAAATATCAACACGACTAAGGGCCAGACTGCATGTTATAATTTGTACTGTGTAGAGTCTGGTTTCTTCTGATCTGACTTGGACTCTGACAGCCAGACATCAAGAGTAGAAAAACTTGTTCTCCTCGTGTGTGTGGCCTCTACTGGGATTGGGGCCACAGTGCCAAGAGAGAAGGAGCTTCTGCCTTGCACCTACTCTGTTTTCCCAAACCCAAAGCAGCCCTCGATGGATAGCCATGTTAGTCTGTGTGTAGCAGTAGAAAAAAGGTATCTGAAGACGTGAGCTGTGACTCACAAAAGCTCATACCCTGCCAGAAATTTTGTTAGTCTTTAAGGTGCTACTGGACTCCTGCATTTTTCTATTCTAAAGCAGCCCTAGGGGAGTTATTTGTTCCACTGGTGCAGTGCATGTACTGAGGAGCTTCACATATTGCCCCCCCCAATGGGGTAAGTAGCACCCCTTCACAGTGTTTTCAGGTCAGGATAACAGCACGGGCGGAAGCTGAAACCCCCTCCCTCTTGCTCTATGGTAGCAATCTGAATCAGGGCTCCCCCCCCCCCATTTGGATATCAAGTTCTTTGCTCCGGACATCTGACTGTCAAAGTCAAGTCAGGGGATCCGAGATGCTACATGATACAAACTGTAATGTGTAGTTTGGGCTTAAGGAATTTGAGTTGTGAATTCAAACAGCAGTCCAGTGACCAATGTAATGGCAGAACTATGAGGAGATTCCAAACATGCCATCTGCAGCCCATACTCTTGCATGCGATTCCAAACTACCTCATGTGTCGGCTTTACAATGTAGTTTCCCCCTTATGTCTTTAATTTTCATTTTCTCTCTCCCACATAATGTGGTTATAACTTTGTTTCCATTGCAACTATTCCACTCTGGGAGTAGTAGCACTAAAGTTAGCAGGGCTACACCATGAACGAATTTGCCACTTTGCCTTTCTGATTATCCGCAGGGGTCTTATTAGGCAACTGAACCCTCGTTTTGAAGGTGGGGAGAAAGAATGAAAATGATGGTTAACATCAGTGCAATTCTCCGTGCTAATTAGCAACGAGTGGGACTGACAGCGTGAAATACAGCCCATGCCAAGAGATGCGTGGCAAGAGGAGGATGCCTGGAGAGCATCTTATCTAAAATATAAACGTTGCTTGCCAAAAGCCTATCAGGAAGATGAGGAGTTCGTACAAGACACCCCCATTTCACCCTCAGATGAATAACCGTACACTCAGAATTGTTGCTACGATTCTTGCATTAATTTTTGAGGAAGAGGCTCACACAGAGACGGTTTGTTTCTGGGCATGTTTTATCCCAGTTTTTCTCTGTGGGGAAACAACACTGATTTAGTCAGGGGAGGGCAAGAAATCCAAATGCTCGGTATTAACAGGGAGATAGATCATCCCATCATCCGCATACTGTGCTTTGGAATATGCTCCCGACACAATTGGGTTAGTGAGAGAATGTGCTCTAATGAACATTTCCCTCCTTTCCCATATGGTCTGAGTTTGAGAACTGGCTAACAGCCTACAGCAAGGCCACCTGCTCGGTCCGGCTCAAACTCTGTGTGTGCTGCTGAAGCACTCGCTGGCTAGTTCTGTTCAGGACATTCTCCAAATCAGCTTGATCTTGCCACATGGCAGTGCTGCTTCCGATGCTTCTGGGACTGCTCTGCCACTTTTCTTAACCCGTGTCTGGGTTCCTTGGCTCTCACTCTCCCTCCTGTCCCATTTCGAGCCTCTGTGTACACAGCCAAGTGCTCTGCTTGTCTTCCCACGGACCTCCACCTGCTGGAAAAGTGACCAGTGACAAAGATTGGGTCAGTGTTAGAGTATCTTCTGCTTTCATGGTCTGATGGGGGGAAGCTCACAAAGGCATTTCCCAAGGTGTTAGGCCGCAAAGAAGAAGGGGGTTGCCTGTGTGCATTCTGGCCCTTTCATAGGTCTAGCACTAAGAGGCATGGCCAGTGTCCAAAGGGAGGGGGGGGCAAAGGTTTAACTACACACTTCTCTGCGTGCCACCAGTGCCCACTTCATTTCTTGTACTTGTTTTCCTGTTGTAAAACTAATTGATTTCTAAGATTAGTTGGGATATTTCAGTGAGCTTAACTGGAGTAACTGAATTGCATTGCACGATTAGTATCATTGAACATAACCCAGAGAGACGTTAAGAGTGCCTAACGCTGCAATTAGATGCCTATTGATTGATTTATGCCACCTTTCTACCTCTTCCATGTACCAAAGCAGCTCACAGTCGAAAAAGCCCATAAAATATACATAATTCAGGCTATAATAAAACGTCATACAGTGTCAATCGAAACAGTCTCAGGGAATACTAACAATCCTCATGGCATCTAGTTGTGTGAAGGCTCTACCAAAAGGAAAAGGTCTTCAGCTTTCTCTGGAAAGAGCTTTAAGACTTGGGATTGGGTCCTACTGAATATAATGTCTGTGTGTAAAGTGTTGTCAAGTTGCAGCTGTCTTATGGAGACTCCAGCAAGGGGCTTTCAAGACAAGTGAGAAGAAAGGGTAGTTTGCCATAGCTTCCCTCTGCAGAATCTACCTTGGTGGTCTTCCTTCCAAGTACCAACACTGCTTGGCTTCTGAGATCTGACAAGATCGGGCTATACCATGCTACCCTCCCTTCCCTACTGAGTATAGTAGCTATCTTTATTTATTTAATTCATCTCACCTGCCCTCTAAGGAGCTCAGGGTGGACATTGTCTTCCCCCACCACACTTTAGCCTCACAACAACCCTGCATGGTAGGTTAGTAGGAGACAGATAGAGAAACTGGCAACGTCACCCAAGTATGCTTCATGGCTGAATTGACATTTGAACTCAGTGTCAGTCTATGTCCTGTGAAACATAACTACTACACTGCACTGGCTTACTTCTGAATAAGTGTTACAAGATCAGGCTGTAATTCCCGCATAATTTAAGACTAATTCACTTAAATATTGAGATCCTGTTTATTTCATGTGTCTCGCACCTAAACTTGGGACCGATTCATTCTGATAGATCTTAAGCATACCTGACTTACTCTGGGTTGCATCCTTAGCCTGGAGTGCCAGTTTGTAATATATTGGTATTATCCACTAAGGGACTACACTGCCTGCCCCCCTAAAGGGGATCCTCAAAACAAAAATGTTTATTACTACGATGCCTGCATTTCTGAGGGGCTTTGCCATTTTACTTGGGTTTCTAAGATTTTGCTGGAAGCAGCCATATTGTCAGTTGAATCCCTTGTTCAGTCCAAAATGAGCTCAGTACCTATCCAAGCTTGGAAAGTTTGTGTCTCCTTAGAACCTGAAGTGTTGAGAAGCTTATTTTTTAAAATAAAGCATAACAGGAATTATTTACCAACCTTCATCATATCTTTCACTAAATACTGCTAAACCTCCAAGACTCTCCAAACATTAAGGAATCTGAAGTACCAAGGACTCATCAAATTTCGAGTGGTGCTTGACTTATTGAAATTGGCAGAGAAGTGTGGAGGAAAAACCAGGTTACCAAACCTTAGGGACTCACCACTGATTGATGGCTTCTTTAGTAATCCTGAGTTGTATCATTGTATGAATCTAGGATTATGCCTCCGGGTAGTTTGGGGAGAGGAATTGCAGGGGTGGCTGGTTTAGTGAATTCCAAATGCTTGATAAGATTTATGTGAATTGTTTAGAAGAGAAATCTAACCCTAAGCCACTGTATTGTGGTGGTTTTGTGAGGGAAATATTAGGTGTGACTCAAGCACTCTGAGGGTTGAATTACAGGCTCTTAATGCCCTCAAAAGCTAGACATGGATTCTTTTATTCATGGGTTCCAAACCTAGCCCAGGAGACTGTGGATTTGCAGCACAGAATCAGGGGCAGGAGAAGGAGGGGTTCAGACCCCTACCTTCTTTATGAGTTTTCCCAAACAACTTCCTTTCACTCTTTTTTTTTTCTCCCAGAAGAGGTACCAGACTTCTGTTTGGGACTTGGAGGGGGAGAAAAGAAGCTGATGGGGAGTTGCTGGAATGAACAAGTGTGTGGGAAAAGATGTGGTCACCTTCTTAAGATCCACCAGGATTCGGCCGCTGGATCTGCTCTGGATCTGGGAAACCTGGATTCAAGAGCCATCTCTATCTTGGCTTCATTGTTTAGCTCTGGCCATTTTCTTTCTGTAAAATGGGAATAATAATGGCCAATTTGATGTGAAGGCAAGTGCAATAAAGCATTGAAAATACTTTGCAGGACAAAAAAAGTATAATATGTCAATGATCAGAACAAGATGTACCGCTTCCCTTTCAGTGATGATATAGGACATTTTTTTGTAGTTTTATGTGGATCATGTACTGTAGTCTGAAAGAGGACTTTTTAATTTTCATGGGAAGGATTAAGGGTCATTTGGTCATGTAGGATAATTTGTGCCGGATGAAGAGTTCTGGAGCCCTTGAAAGCTTACACATTGTTCTGGGTTATTTTGTTTGGTCTTAATAAAAGGCTGTTGTTTCTGAATTTTGCTGTGGACCAACATAGCTACCTGAAACTCCTTTCTTTACTGTGCTGCAATTACCATTGTTCCAGGCCTCCGGAACATGTTAATCTTGGCTTACTTTAGCAGAAACTAGCTAACAGTCTGCCAAGTACATGCTCAGCAGCCCCTTGAATTTTACTCATCACCCAATATACCAAAAGCAGAGGAGATCCGGAACCCACAGTGGGAGTTATGTTCCATGTTCAGGTTTCCTTTGCGCCTGCCTTGTCTCTTGAAACCCCTTGTCTCTTGAAGTCCCACTCTCAAGTGCTTCTGGAAATTAACAAGCTTTGCCTGGTGCACCTGGCTGGGGAGACAGCACGTTTTAACTTTTAACTATTTGATGGCCTCCCTTCAGAGAATCCACGCCCCATTTGAGTTAATTGTGGCTGTCAAATTCCCCTTCCTGTTAAGTGTGAAACTGCACTCCGCTGACAATTTGGATTCCCCTAGGAGATGACATTGTTAGGGCGGCTAGTCCAGGAGTGCCAGTGCGAACCATTAGATAGAGCAGCGGCTGCTGTGCCTTCCGCCTGTCCTTGCTCCTCGAGATTCCCTTGGCTTCTCTAGGGCTCGTCCAAATTTGCAGGCAGTTTTTGAATCCTGACTGCCTGTGTTTTCCATCCTTCCACTGTCATTTATCACGGCAGCGAAGCCTCCACGCTCGCTGTATATTAGAACCGGATAGCAAAGTATCTGTGCACCGTTCTGCAAAGCTACTTTTAATACATGGGATTTGAAGCAAAAGATGCTGACTGCATTAGATGTGTTAACAGTGTTCTTTTGTTGGGCCTTTTAATCTCAAATAAGTCTTAGTAATGTGGTTTTGTCACTATTAGGTGTATTGCACTCTTTCCCGGGATGATGTCCAGGTGTCAGGTTTAGGCTCCAAATAAGATTACATCCGTCTGATGCTGCTATCAGAAAGAAATCTTCTTAGAAACATGAAAATATATTTTCATTCTGTGTATAAGATCCACTTCCCTGGTGCAATATTTGCATTTAAAGGCAGAGAGAGGCTGGTTAAGTTTTCATTGTCTCCCACTGCAAAGCAAAACAGTTTGCAATCTGAGAGAGAGTTGTGAGGCCTGGGGAGAGACCAGTTGCCGAGTCCCGATGCCGGAATCACTAGAAGCGGGGAGCCTCTATGACAGCAGAGTCCCAGAATGCCCCCCTTTTGCTATCCCCGCCCCCCTAAGAGAATGGCTGCACTCTGGGCCTATGGATCATTTCCTTTAGCTTGGTACTTAGAGTCATAGAATAGAATCATAGAGTTGGAAGGGACCACCAGGGCCATCAAGTCCAACCCCCTGCACAATGCAGGAAATTCACAACTACCTCCCCCCTCTACACCCCTAGTGACCAGAAGATGGCCAAGATGCCCTCCCTCTCATCATCTGCCTAAGGTCACAGAATCAGCATTGCTGACAGATGGCCATCCAACCTCCTCTTAAAAACCTCCAGGGAAGGAGAGCTTACCACCTCCCGAGGAAGCCTGTTCCACTGAGGAACCGCTCTAACTGTTATAAAATTCTTCCTAATGTCTAGACGGAAACTCTTTTGATTTAATTTCAACCCATTGGTTCTGGTCCAACCTTCTTGAGCAACAGAAAACAACTCGGCACCCTCCTCTATATGACAGCCCTTCAAGTACTTGAACATGGTTATCATATCCCCTCTCAGTCTTCTCCTCTTCAGGCTAAACATACCCAGCTCCTTCAACCTTTCCTCATAGGACCCCTCACCATCTTTGTTGCCCTTCTCTGGACATGTTCCAGCTTGTCTATATCTTTCTTAAATTGTGGTGCCCAGAACTGAACACAGTACTCTAGTTGAGGTCTAACCAGAGCAGAGTAAAGCGATACCATCACTTCGCGTGATCTGGACACTATACTGCTGTTGATGCAGCCCAAGACTGCATTTGCCTTTTTAGTTACAGCATCATTTAGTTACTTGTACCTCCAGGGACACAGGATCCTAGGCCATACATGCAATCGCACAAGTCATGAAAGGAAAGTGTCTGTTTTATTGGCCTAGTGCCATAAATAGACCTTATCATGGTAACAGACTTGCAGCTTCAACTGGCCTCTCTTGGACCTTTGGCCCTGTGAATTGCACCTGTGCCCCCTCCACACCCCTATGCTGGGGGCCCCTGGCTGCACTCTGGCACCATTTTGTCCCCTACAATCTATCACTTGCCTTGGATGCTAGATGATAGGAACAGGCAAATTTTTTCTCTCTTCACAGAGTGCCCCAAGATAGATGGCACCCATTAGGTGACCTTGGGCCAGTCACAGTTCGCTCAAAACTCTCTCAGCCCCACCTACCTCACAAGATATTTGTTGTGTTCTTCTAGCTCTTGCTATGTCCTTCTATTTCTCCTCCATTCCTGTTTGTAAATTCTGCCCACCCTCTGGCTACCTTCCTGTGTTCCTTTCACCCCTGATCATAAACACATTTTCTTGGAAGTAAATCAGATTGATTTCAGTTGAGCTTTCATGTACATTAACTATGATAAAGAGTGAAGCTTTGTCTGCATAACTCAGTTATACGCGTGTTTCATTTCCTATCAGATGATTTCCATTTTTGCTTCCTTTCCCCTTGCATTTCGTTCTGGTTGGTTCCTATCCTTGCCTTCTTTTGCTTTCTTTCTCCCCCTTGCCCTCCTCCCACCTTCCCTTTGGGGGGGGGATTTTTTGGGTGAACTCCAGATTACTAAATAAAAGTTCTATTACTACCTAGGTCTGCAAAAATGATTTGATTCCAAAAGATGATGAATTTTAACAGAAGCAAAATGTCAGGCACAGCAGGGACATTTTTAAGCTTCAGTAGGTTAGGATGGCGGAACGCGAGCCCCAGAATAATTGTGTTGGCAGTCCCTAGTTATCAGGCGCTGGGCAAGAGGACACAGCGGTCAATTGCTTTGCTATTTAATGTGGCGGCTTTATGTTTCCAAGGTGCAATTTTATATTAAAAGCATCTTTGCCCCCCCGCCCCCGACGGGGCTAAACAATAGGATTTTGTTGCCGGGCTGCACTTCTCTGTTACAGCATGGGTAACAGACACTCCCTGCACTGCTCTTTTCGAAATGGAATACTAATTTCCGCTACAAATGGACGCAGGGCCATTTCTCACTTTAAGAGACAGCCTCGGCCAGCACAGGAAGCTCCTTAAGAGGGACACCTGTTCTTTATGTGAGCAGCACTTTTGGCCTAATTCGTCTCCTAGCTTCTCCTAGCTGATGAAATATGGGACAAAGAGCCAGCTGCGTTTGTTCCTGCAGAGGACTGGATGGTGGGCGAAACAAATCAATCATCCTGGGCCCGATGTGCACAGGAACTTGACTGCCAGTAGCCCATATAGGATAACATGGTGCAACTTGAGGAGCTCAGAAAACTGTCGGTGCTCCAAGGATTCGCGCGGCTTGAAGCTGACATGAGGCAGAGGCTAGGGCACATGTTTGCACAGGGGAGAGCTGAATACCAACCTTATGTACCACCGCTGGTCATTGTGTGGCCGTGAACAAATCTCTGCCCTTTCATCTGTTGGTGTTCAGTGCACCTAATCTGGGTGGCAGCTAGTCCAGATCAGATGACATGGTTTAAATGGTGCGGTCTTGTTCGTGCGGCATGGAAGTGATGGGAGAGGCTTCTGTTTGGGAGGCTTTAACACACTTGTCCCCAGTATGGTCCCAAGACTTCATCCTTCAGTGTCCATCTGTAGGAGGATGAAGTGTATGTTAATCCCGAAAGGCGACTTCAGCTCAGACATGCACAACCTGTGACTTTCCAAGCCAAACACAGCACATCAGACAGATATAGTGCCCTGCCACATGCCTGGCTCGGGTTTTTTTTTTTGGGGGGGATTATTTATTTATTATTTTTAATTAAATTTATAATCCACCCTCCCCAGCCTAGACCGGGCTCAGAGCAACTCATATAAAATGGATTTTAAGATAAAAACATGTCAAAACAATTAAAACAGTAATTAAAACCAGCCAGTACAATTGAACTTGCACAGTAATTTAAATCTGAGGTGTCACGCTGCTCAGGGTTGCCAGGTCCCTCTTTGCCACTGGCAGGAGGTTTCTGGGGCGGAACCTGAGGAGGGCATGGTTTGGGAGGGGAGGGGCTTCAATGCCATAGAGTCCAATTGCCAAAGTGGCCATTTTCTCCAAGGGAATTTTTTCCTATTGGCTGGAGATCAGTTGGAATAGCAGGAGATCTCCAGTTAGTACGTGGAGGTTGGCAACCCTACACACTGCAGCATGCCACATCTCCAAGGTGGATAAATTCAACAGAAGGGGGATGGGTATGCAGGGTAGGGTAGGGAGACTAGCACTGATAGAAACTAACCTCAACCATAGGCCTGGTGGAATA
Organism: Euleptes europaea; assembly: GCF_029931775.1. Taxonomy (NCBI): domain Eukaryota; kingdom Metazoa; phylum Chordata; class Lepidosauria; order Squamata; family Sphaerodactylidae; genus Euleptes; species Euleptes europaea. The sequence continues at coordinate 46,018,695 of NC_079316.1, forward strand.
GCTCTGCCTTGCAGGCCCTGCGGAACTCCCTGAGGTCCCACAGGGCCCTGGTCTCATTTGACAGGCTATTCTAACAGACGGGCCAGGGCAGATAAAGCTCTGGCCCTGGTCAAGGCCAGCCAGACACTCTTTGGGCTGGGGAGAGGCGGTCCTGCAGATGCTGCTTTTTATGTGTACCTGTAAGTTTAACCCAGCTGGCCAAAGAGTGGCTCCCTGGAGCTGTTTCAGGTGAGGAAGAGACTTTAAGTCCTGCTTTTTGATCTCAGTCCAAATAAGGGGGCGTGCAGCATCAAACAGAGTTAAAATTACTGGTAACTCTTGATTCCCAGCTCGTGTCCGGTTTGGCCCTCAGACAGATAGTTAATGCAGGAGATATGCCAAACTGCTGCTGGGCTACTGTACAGGGCTATTCTGCTTGGTGGGTCATCCATTGTGCAGGGTTTCTGTGGCTGATTCTTGTGCTGCTGTTAGGACACATCTGTCTCATCTTCTGCTTGTTCCTCCCTTGCTTGTTTCAGAAAGAAGTGAGCCTTGTGGGATGACCCAAAATTTCCAAAACCAATGCAAACTTGTGGTTGCATTTCTTAAACAGTTTCTTATTTGTATTATTGGTCCCACCCCGCCACCCCACCCCATGAGCCTGAAGTTGTGGGGGAGAGTGGTGGGTAGCAGTGAAGGCTCTCCAGAGCGTTTGGTAAAATGTAGGCCCTTTTGAACCATGGTGAGAGAACTGCAGAGGGGAAGGAGGCAACCTTTGGACAGGGGTTATTACTGCTGCAACATTAAGCAAACCCTGCTTTATTAAAGTTATGGCTCATGCTGGCATTAGGGCAATAGAGATGTCAATTCTCTTGTTATTAACTCTCCTGCCTGGGGGCACAGATTTCAGCGAACACATCCGAGAATGGGAGCTAATCTCTAGTGCATAGTGGAGGCCAAGGGTAATTACCGTAGCCAAACATAAAGCCAGAGGAGGGGCAGTCAGGCAAAACTATAGTATTTTGATGGAGAAAAAGGAAAGGAGGCAAAGAATGTTTACCTATCAGATATTCTAGAAATGAAACATAAAAGACGTCGGTGTAGTCAAGGGGTGCGTATGTTACCATGGGACTATTATTTGCCCTTTGCAGGTTGTTTTCATAGCACAGCAGTGAGAAATCATATAGAGTAGGTAAGGATGGCATGCAGACCTTCATTGATCTGTTTTAGGTATTGTGAACTACCAAGCACTGAACAGGGAGAAAAGGCTGGACAGGCAGGGAGAGAAGCTGTCACAGGATTCTCCTTCTTCTACATGAGCAGCTTTTTTTTGGTGTCAGGTCTTACTACACTAGCAGACACTCCGGATTTGGACTTAAGGATCAACTAATTAGTGGACAGCATGAGTGTTGTCCATGCAAAATGAAAAAGTATCCTCGAGTGGAGCAGATATATAACTCAACTGGACATTATCTGAAGGCGTCAATTTTAAAATGTGTGCTATCCATACATAATCCTCTAATGTGCTCATTTGTTCACTAACAGTGGCCAGGAATATTGCTAATAAATTGGGTGGGTGGGGGGTGCAGAGCACAGCCTGGAGATTTTCCTTGAAACTCTAGTAGTTCTGAGCTCTCCATATAGGAGTTCTACAGTGTTTCGAAAACAAAAAGAACCTCCCAGCTCTCTTGGGAAGCCAGGCCAAGATGCTGGGTGCTTGTTTTATATGCTTCCAGGTTGATGAATCCCCTTAAGTACGACTCCACACTGATTCAGAATATCATTCAGCTTAGCTAGGGAGTAAGGCATTTACAATTCAGGGTGGACTCTAACGTAGGCCCTGGAAGCACTGAATTACATGCAGAGTGTGCATATGATACCACAAGTGACACTTGGTAAATGAATCATGGATTCTGGTCTCCTTTGGGCTTATCTTGCCCAATGATATACCTTCTGTCAGATCAATAACATTGTGCTGTTACTGTTTGCTTAGCTTCTCCCCTCTTCACAGGGCTAGCACTATAGTCCTCAACCACATCACAGCTGAGACCTGAGTTTTATCTATCGTAGTTGCCATCTTGGCATTACAAGACCTTTTCTCCAGGCTGAGGCATCTCTCTTAGGACAGTGGCGGGGCCTTAAAATGTTGGTTGTGGGGCCTCCTCCTGTGCTTCTAATTTCAAACCTCCTCCATTGATGTATAGTTAGCCCTTATTTTATTTTGTTGCTTTGGTCCTGCAGTCTGAACCTGACTGTGACAAGATAACAGGTTTAAGTAATTCGACATTTTCTGGGGCTAAAGCACTCTGGACAGTAGCTATACAGCATTAGTTGATCACTTCTTTAAAAGAATCGTAATCTAGATGCCATCTGATGCCATCACTGTCACTCCCATGCGCAGGACAGCACTTAAGAACGTATTTAATCGAAGCCACAGAAGGTGCCATCCTAACAAACATAGCAAGAATTTATGAATAGCTGTGACAAGGCATAACAAGAACACTCCACAAAATTAAGACATTCTGATGGAACTGTACCAGTACCCTTACACACTTGGTGTGTAAGCAGAGGGTAGCTGTAGTTCTCTAGGGCACAGCTACACCATAAGCAGTGGCAAGAAAGCTGTATGCCCCCATATCTTCAAGCCTATGGAAAGAACACCTTCTTGTGCTACAGTCATTTTTAGAGTTGAGACTGTCGTTCAAATAAAGAAATCATCAGTTGTTTATTTTTGAATTAATTTGCATATGACTATGTGTCGTTGCGGCGGGGAGGGAGAGCATACTTTGTATTCTCTCCTATGCAAGTGAAGGGACTCTTTGTTCTAAGATGGCATCTGCCTGCCACCATCAGTTTTTTGTGTATGTATCCTACCCAGGTCTCCCTATAGCTACTACCCTACATTGTGTGTGCGGGTGAAGTGCTGTCAAGTGGCAGCTGACTTATGGTGACCCCCGCAAGGGGCTTTCAAGGCAAGTGAGAAGCAGAGGTGGTGTGCCCTTGCTTCCTCTGCAGAGCCTTCATGGTCTCCATTTATTTATTTATTTGTTATTTATTAGATTTCTAGCCTGCCCTCAATCCCCAACTGAGGCTGGGCTCATGGCGGGTCACAACAAATTCATTCCAATAAAACAATAAAATCAAAACATCTCTTAATTAAAATTCCAAGTACTGACCCTGCTTAGCTTCCAATATCTGATGAGTTAGGGCTAAACCATGCTGCCTTCCCTCCCCTATGTTGGCTTTGTATAAATGCTTACAGTAAAAAATATTGTTAAAATCTGCACCTTTTAGTCAGTTGAAAGATTCCATGTTACAGTGTAGAACAGGGGTATCAAACATAGGGCCCGAGGACCGGATCTGGCCCTTTGAGAGCTCTTATCCAGCCCATGAGCCAGCCAAGACAGCCATCCCACCCTGTCTCGATCTGAGCTGGCAAGGCATGGCCCGGCCCGACCAAGTGACATTTATGTCATATCTGGCCCTCGTAATTAATGAGTTTGTGCCCCTGGTCTAGAACCTTGGCTAGCAATGAAACCCTATACAAAGTTATTCCAGTCTTCACCCCCTTCCTGCTCTTATCTCCTAAAATGTGGCTATTATCAGTGACAGTGACATAAAGGGACACATGATTTTACAAACAAATTAAGTTCACTTTGGTTTCTGTCTCTCCCCTTTTAGGGGCACTTTTATGCCGCTTTTTGATGCCAGGAGGACACGGAACGAGGCCAGTCCTGTCAGTCAAGCTTCCCACTGCGAAGCCCTTCTCCTTTTCCACTGGGGAGGTCACCGTGGTATGCAGAAGAGCCATTACCTCCAGGGAGGGAGGCCAGCCTCTTCCTTGAGGAGCAGAAGCAATAGGAGGCCTCCTGCAGTAGCCTGCACTGTCCCAGCCAACAGAGGCCCTGCCATGTACATAGCCAATGAGATGTCTGTAAAGGATTTGCACCCTCTTGTACATTTCCCCCCTTGCCCTTACAACTTGTTAATTGTGTCAAAATTGTCAGAGTTTGTAACAGTAACTTTCAGAAAATATTGTACTAAAAAAAAATTGCACTCAATAAAAAATTATGAAATAACTTTGTGTTATTTTTTTTAACTTTGCTACTTGAGAATGAAGAATATTACCAAAAGAGAAGTCTATGAATCTGATGTGTGGTGACATATTATCAGTTGATATAAACCTGCATGAGCAGAAACTATGACCAGAGCCACAGGAAGGGCCTAGTTCTGATTTTTGCATATTCTGGGACTTAGGAGGGAAAATGAAGGAGATAAGAATATTTTTGTCTTTAGCCTTGTTTTTTGTCTCTGTGCATCTGTACATGGAAGGGGGAGGGAGATAAAGCTGGTTCCCCAGCAAGGTGATTTTGCTGTCTTGGGCCCTACTATAACCATACAAATGCTCCCATATTTTCAGGGCAAGATATCCAAGAAGGTAGTATTTACTATAGATTGTGGCATTTGGAGATTTGCATTTGGAGATTCATGCTGAGTATCCAGTATATGAGTGGTGTAGTTGTTAGAGTGTCAGTCTAAGATTGGGTACACCAGAGTTCCAATCCCTACTTAGCCATGAAGCACACTGTGTGACCTTGAGCCAGTCGCTCTCAGCCTAACCTGTCCTCGACAAGAGCCTGGTGGAACTCCCTCCTGAGCAACAGTGAGCAGTATGAAGTGGTACAGCCCAACCCAAGTCCACCACCTCATTTAGTACTTATCCTGAGAAAACTAATCATGAATGGGATTTACTAGTAATTAGGTCTTTCTTTCTTTCTTTCTTTCTTTCTTTCTTTCTTTCTTTCTTTCTTTCTTTCTTTCTTTCTTTCTTTCTTTCTCTTATTCTTTTGTGCTGCCTGTCACATCAGTAAGCGTAAAGCAATGCAAAGTATTTCACAATTTGTACTTAACAAACTGCTTGTATTGTATTTCTTGGCAAAGGCCACTTGGGAAGAACTGTGGCTTTGAGAACTCATGAAACATTTGCGCATCAAATCCCTTGGCTTTGCTTTTCAGAGTAATACTTTGAAATAACATCCCTCAATTGCAGCGCTAGATTTAAGGTTATTCTTTACAAAACAGAACGATGCCGCCTTGTCGTTCTGCTTCTCTTTGTCCCCTCTGACCTGCTGCCTTCTCTCTTGTGTCACTTCTACCTACTGATTTGTGCAGGCCTCCAAGTCTTCCACCCTTAAGGTGGTGTTTACTCCCTCGACAAAGACTTGAAACGGTATAGGCTGTCACAATGACTTGATGTCGCATGTTGGATAAAATCTCTTTGGAAGCTCAACCATTACACGTCAATTCAGTAATAGCCTAATGGAAATCCCAGCCCTCTGGATGCGACATAACAGCCCCGATTTTCTAAAAAGCATTGCTTTCCAGAAAAATACAGACCTGATGAACTCTAACTCATCAGGTCACTTCAGACATTAATGGAAAACCATGGCTTATTTTAGCTCTGGTTAGTCAGTAAAATGAGGATTGGGCCAACAGGAAGTGAATGTCATGGCAAGTCCTGGCTTCGGCACCCTTGCTCTTTCCCTCCCTGCCGTTAACTGTGGTTCATCTATCCACTTCACATCCTGTTTTAAGACCTTGGTTTGAGGTACCTGAGCTAGCCATAGTGAGCATGGTGGCACAGGTCTGAAAACAAATCACCTGTGGTTACTTTAATCTATGGTTTTGCCTGACATCTGAACTGAGGTAGGCAAGCTGTGAGGAAATGGCTTGAGTTTTGGGCTTCAGGAAGTGAAAGAACCAGAAGATTGGAGATGGCGTCAAGGTAGGAGTCGTAGGTTTCCTCCTCCTCCTCCTCTTTGTAGGTTTATGACCAATTTTAGTTATTGAATTGGGTTATTAGTTGGTAATACTTGATTTAAAGCCTTCGGATTGCTCCAGCATTGATATTTGAACTATTAAGAGCAACTATTCAAACTTTTCCGCTGCTGGACTGATCAGGAGGGACGGACTGTTTGGGTGCTCCAGCGCTCTGCTTGGGTGCTCCATATTGATGTTTTGACACCTCGGTGCCCTTAATTTCCATTGTGCCAAGTCCCTGTTACAACCTCTTACAACTGCAAGGAAGTGACAAGCAAAGAGGTTATGCTGGTGGAGGTGATTGCAAGAGCCATCAACTGAGTGAGAGACGGGAGCTAGCGAATGCTGAACTGATGTATGCTGGATTCCCCTGTCCTCCAGCAATCCCCTGGGAGCATCTGGCGGCTGGTCGTCCGGGTGAGACCGGGGCTGGGTTGGGCCTACCACCACCGGACCTGGCTTGCGTGACTGAGACCTGGGTGCGAGAGGGCGAGGTTACCCTGGTGGATACCCTTACAAGGTTGCTAGAGGTAGTGGCAGGCTGGGCCTTGAGGTTCCCAAGGCTATTATGAGGCTCCCTATAAAAAATGCAAAGGCAGTTTTGAATACACTTGTATCTGGCTTCTGAAATTAATGGCCTGTTAGGGAGATTGATTCCAAGATTGCATTTTGACCTTCCTGTGTGATTTCCTCCTAAGAGAAAGGAGGAACATTTGGTTTTATTTCTGCCTGACCCTGAATCATAGATGCGAGATAGAACACTTGAAATCATTGCGAAGTCACACAACAAATAAGGAGCAATATGCTCGCATTACCTCCTAGCCCTGATTACCAGCACAGCAGTGGCTGGCACATCCAATACTGTAATCTGATGGTAGCATAAATATTACAAAGGCTGCTGTCAATGCAAGCAGGCAGTAGTTATTTCCATATTAGCCAGTTTATTCCTCCCAGTCATTCAACAAAATATATAGACAGATAAACCCTTGCAGAGAAGCCTGAAGTACTCATAGGAAGAGGCCGAGGAGAATTCAGCACTAAGTGGTTTGGCTTGGTGGAGTCTTTCTAAGAAGGTTCAGCCCATAGACAGAGCATGGATAATGCACAGCAGTGCCAGTGCACTAGCAAGCCGAGTTGCATTGATCAGAGAAGGGGGCTTCTGTGCCCCACATAGCTCTTTGTCTCTACCTGTGACTTTCCACAGCAAACTGCCTTGTGGAAAATATTGAAAATAACAGAATAAGATATGGCAAATCAAAGAAGCCACACATAGTTGTACAATTCATATAGATTGCAGGAATCTGCTATTGTTTTCACAGAATTTGATTTATCTTGGTGCAACATTTTGATTTCAGAGGATGTACACTCCTGATCACAGCTAGATACCTACAACAGTCTTTTAAGTTGCCATAGTTTGCCAATTTGCAACCAGCATAGGGGTTCCCAAGCTTATGTTCAACACCACAGTAGATTAACAAGGAGGGTGATCAACTTGCTTGTTGCAGCACGTTTGGAAAAACCAACTCTGCAAAATATGAGTTGTTAAATAAGCAGGAGCTCTCTGGAGGCCAGGAATTACAAACCTCAAAGATGGCCCTAATCGCCTCATTTTGATTTTAAAACAGCCATTTCATCTTGCCTTGGTGGCTCAGCTTCAGGGAAAAGCCATTCACAATTAGGGGGACACTCTCAGCAATGGACAGAGGCCAGCCTGTTTGGAGAATTAAGTGAGTCCGAAAACCATCTGCGAGTTTTCAGGAAGCTTAGCTAGAATTGCCCATAAGCCTTTCTCCACTCAGATGTTTGGCTGTGTTACATTTGCCAAACAGGCAGGCAGTTCTACAGAAAAATGATAATAAAAAGAAGCTATCAGATTCTGGGTGAGATAAAATATTTACAGTAAAATCCTCTGTCCCTCTCACCATATCAGCTACATACAGAAGCATGCCCAGTAGTGCCGTCAGCTAGATTATAATTAGAACAAAACGGCCCAATGGCAAAGATCTATGGCCATTTGAATCAAAAGGAAAGCATCTGCTTGGATTATTTAAGGTATTTCTCTACTAATTACTAGAGGCATACCATCAAAAAGAACTAATCTGTGTTTAAAAAAAAAACATTTTAATATAACTAATCAAAAAAAAAAAAAAAGACGGGGAAGATACCTGGTCACCTCCAGAAATCTTCAGAAATGGCTATACTTACATCTCACTGTTTGATCCAGCAGATAATATTTAAGGGAATTTTTTACAATTGGAAGGGTTAGCAAATATTCCACCTAATCACTGCACTGTCCCTAATGGTTCTTTTTTTAATCCAGGTAAATTGCAAAATATGATAAAAGCAATTCAGTCAAACAGAAAAGATATCTAATTAAAAAAAAACCCAATGCATCAGGGCTAGGACTGAAGAACAATGAGGAAATTGAAATTGTTCAAGACTTTCTATTCCTTGGCTCCACCATCAACCAAAAGGGAGACTGCAGCCAAGAAATTAGAAGGAGATTGAGACTGGGAAGGGCAGCCATGAAGGAGCTAGAAAAGATTTTGAAGTGTAAGGATGTGTAAGGCCACCAAGACTAGATTAATTCATGCCATCATATTCCCTATTACTATGTATGGGTGTGAAAGCTGGACAGTGAAGACAGCTGATAGGAAGAAAATAGATTCCTTTGAAATGTGGTGTTGGAGGAGAGTGTTACGGATTCCGTGGACTGCCAAAAAAACAAATCAGTGGGTTATAGATCAAATCAAGCCTGAACTGACCCTAGAAGCTAAAATGACTAAACTGAGGCTGTCGTATTTTGGTCACGTCATGAGACGACAAGAGTCACTGGAAAAGACCGTCATGATAGGAAAAGTTGAGGGCAGCAGGAAAAGAGGAAGACCCAACAAGAGATGGATTGACTCAATAAAGGAAGCCACAGCCTTCAATTTGCAAGATCTGAGCAAGGCTGTCAAAGATAGGACATTTTGGAGGACTTTCATTCATAGGGTCGCCATGAGTCAGAAGCGACTTGACGGCACTTAACACACACACAGGACTGAAGAATGGGAAAACAGCTTGATTGTTTATGTTATTTATTTTTAAATTTTTATTTTTATTATTTGTAGTCTACTTTTCTCACAGGGATTCAAGGTGGATTACACAAAGTGAGTCATTACACTCAACAAAATTGGTCATTCAATAAACAATACATTAGGATTTTAGAAGTTTGGAACCACCAAAAGCACATCAGCACAGAGGCTTAAAAAATCCACACAATAATTTTGTTTTAAAAGACGAACTGATAGCGTTAAAGCAGGAATTCATAAATATAGCAAACTGCCATTTCCCTGAAAATATGAAATCTGCTTCACCTGCTCTCAAACATTCAGATATTTCAAGCACGTTGGCTACATGCCACTATTTGATGAACCATTCTTTCAATAAAGGTGAATAACTTGACACCAAGCTTTGGCAATCAGTGTTCTGGCAGCAGTTAGCAGGTTCCAAATGAGCTCATAATATTATTATAATAGTGCTTCCAAAGACCCCAATGATACTGTCAGATTATTGGTTCCTTTATCAAAACCAAAAAATATGTTGGGAGGGTTAAAACCCACCAAAACTATAGAAGCAGTGCCTGTGGCCAATCACACACTCTCATCCTAACCTACCTCACAGGGTTGTTGTGAAGATAAAATGGAAGAGAATGATGTAAGCTGCTTTGGATCCATGTTGTGGAGAAAGGCCTTATATAAATGTAGTAAAATAATAAATATAGGTGAAGATAGGAGACAGATAAAATGTACCTTCATTGGTGGGTGGGAAGGAGAGAAGGAAGCAGGGAAAAGTGAGAATATGGGAGCTACCAGGAATACAGAAAATAATGTGGCGAGGGGGATAAAACGGGAACTGAGGTGCCCCTCGCAGGTCTGTATGGGTTTCTGACCATACAGCTGGGCATGGCCTGGGGGCTGGCACTGAGCAGCGTGGTCATAGTTTTCCTAGGAAGAGGCTGCCAGTGGAAGGAGGTAGGGAACGAGAGAAAACTGAAGATGGGTGGGGAGGGAGAAGTGAGTGGGAAGGAGGGGAAATGAGACACCCCCTGCAAGTCCTTGCGGGTCCCCTACTTGTCTTTTCTATTTTGGAAATCAGTTTTCAAAAGCTCAGGCAGAGCTTTTCCTCAGCCTCCAGAGATATTTCTCACCAGAGATATCAGGGTTCTTATTCCAGGGGTCTCCAACAGGAAGTAGTTTGGCAGCTGCTGCAGAACAGCATGTGCATCCCCTAAAAGACCTAGGTCAAGTTCCTTAACATAAGAACATAAGAAAGGCCCTGCTGGGTCAGACCAAGGCCCATCAAGTCCAGCAGTCTGTTCACACAGTGGCCAACCAGGTGCCTCTAGGAAGCCACAAACAAGACGACTGCAGCAGCACCATCCTGCCTGTGTTCCACCGCACCCAAAATAATAGGCATCCTCCTCTGATACTAGAGAGAATAGGTATGCAGCATGACTAGTATCCATTCTAACTAATAGCCATGAATACCCCTCTCCTCCATGAATATGTCCACTCCCTTCTTAAAGCCCTCCAAGCTGGCAGCCATCACCACATCCTGGGGCAGGGAGTTCCACAATTTAACTATGCGTTGTGTGAAAAAATACTTCCTTTTATCTGTTTTGAATCTCTCACCCTCCAGCTTTAGCAGATGACCCCATGTTCTAGTATTATGGGAGAGGGAGAAAAACTACTCCCTGTCCACTCTCTCCAAACCATGCATAATTTTATAGACCTCTATCATGACTCCCCTCAGCCTCCTCCTTTCCAAGCTAAACAGCCCTAAGCGTCTTAACCGCTCCCCATAGGACAGTTGCTCTAGTCCCCTAATCATTTTGGTTGCTATTTTCTGCACTTTCTCAAGCTCTGTAATATCCTTTTTTAGGTGTGGGGACCAGAACTGTACACAGTATTCCAAGTGTGGTCTCACCATAGATTTGTACAAGGGCAGTATGATATCAGCAGTTTTATTCTCTATTCCTCATCTAATTATGGCCAGCATGGAATTTGCCTTTTTTACAGCAACCGCACACTGGGTTGACATCTTCATTGAACTATCCACTACCACCCCAAGATCCCTTTCTTGGTCTGTCACTGCCAGCACAGATCCCATCAGTGTATATGTGAAGTTGGGATTTTTTGTCCCAATATGCATCACTTTACACTTACCGGTACTCACATTGAATCTCATTTGCCATTATAATGCCCATTCTTCCAGTATGCAGAGATCCTTCTGGAGCATTTCACAGTCCGATTTTGTTTTAACCACCCTAAATAATTTGGTGTCATCTGCAAACTTGGCTACTTCACTGTTTAATCCCAACTCCAGGTCACTGATGAACAGGTTGAAAAGCACCGGTCCCAACACAGATCCCTGAGGCACCCCACTGCTCACGTCCCGCCATTGATTCCTACTCTCTGCTTCCTATTTTTCAGCCAGCTCTCAATCCATAAGAGGACTTGTCCTCTTATCCCATGACTATGAAGTTTGCTTAGCAGTCTTTGGTGGGGGACTTTGTCAAAAGTTTTTTGGAAATCCAAATACACAATATCCACAGGCTCATTCTTGTCCACATGTCTATTGACGCTTTCAAAAAAACTCTAATAGGTTAGTGAGACAGGACCTACCCTTACAGAAGCCATGTTGGGTTTTGCCCAGCAGACCTTGCCCTTCTATATGCTTGACAATTCTATCTTTAATAATGCTTTCCACTAATTTACCCGGAACAGACTTTAAGCTAACTGGCCTGTAATTTCCTGGGTCCCCCCCTGGAACCTTTTTTATAAATGGGTGTTACATTGGCCATTCTCCAGTCCTCTGGTACAGAGGCTGATCGAAGGGACATATTACATATCTTTGTTAGAAGTTCAGCAATTTCCCATTTGAGTTCTTGGATGAATACCGTCTGGTCCCTGTGACTTGTTAGTTTGCAGTTTGTCAAGACGTTCTAGGACTTCCTGCCTTGTTACCACTATTTGCCTCAGTTCCTTATTTTCCCCTCTCCAAAATCTCTGTTCAGGAGAAGGAATCTGGCCTATATCTTCAACAGTGAAGACAGATGAGAAGAATTCATTTAGTTTTTCAGCAATCACTTTATCCTCCCTCCTTTACTCCCATTGTCATCCAATGGTCCAACCGCTTCCCTAGCTGGTTTCCTACTCCTAATATACTTAAAGAATTTCTTATTGTTTGTTTTGATGTGTTTAGTAATATGCCCCTCAAAATCTTTTTTTGCATCTCTAATTATCTGCTTGCGTTTCCTTTGTGCAAGTTTGTGTTTGCTTCTGTTCGCCTCATTTGGGCAAACCTTCCAGTCTCTGAAGGAATACTTTTTTTCTCTAATTGCTTCCTTCACCTTACCTGTTAGCCATGGTGGTGACCTCTTGGACTTATTACTACCTTTCCTGGCCTGCGGTATACAAGCTAGCTGAGCCTCTAGTAATGTGGACTTGAGTAACCCCCAAGCCTTTTCAAGAGATTTAACCCTCCTAACTGTTTCTTTCAACTTCCTCTTTACCAGTTTTCTTATTTTAGAGAAGTTCCCTCTTTTAAAGTCAAGGGTAATTGTGTGAAATTTCCCAGTCACTTTCCCACTTGCATATAAATTAAATTCGATGCCATTGTGATCACTATTGCCAACTGGCTCAACTACATCCACATCCCGCACTAAGTCACTGGCAGCACCACGGAGTATTAAATCCAGGATCGCCTCCCCTCTGGTTGGGTCTATGACCAACTGTTTGAGGGCACAGTCATTTAGGATGTCTAAAATTTTTATCTCTTTGGCTTGACTGGAGCATACATTTATCCAATCAATATGAGAGAAGTTGAAGTCTCCCATTATTACTACTTCATTACCTTTACATGCTTCCCTAATTTCATTCTCCATCTCAAGATCACCCTGAGCCATTTGGTCAGGGGGCCGATAGAACATCCCCAGTACTAAATCTCCTTTGGGGCCCGGGATTGTCACCCATAAGGATTTTGTGGACAAGTCTGCCCTTTTTATGGTCTCTAGCTTATTAGACACTATGCCTTCCTTGATATACATAGCAACACCCCCTCCAATACGCCCTTCCCTGTCATTTCTATACAGTTTGTAACCAGGGATGACTGTATCCCACTGGTTCTTTCCCTTCCACCAGGTTTCTGTAATGCTCACTATAGCTATGTTTTCTCTTAAAACCATGCTCTCTAATTTTGGCTTGGAGGCTTCTAGCATTAGCATAGAAACACCTCCACACTGTTTCTCTCTTTCAACTTGCCTGGCATGTGCCTTTGGGCATCTTTAAGTGGCTATCCATCATTTTAAAAGATCTCTTCTTTAAAAACAAAATTACTCGCATAGCATTTTCTTTCTATGCTGCTTAGCTGATAGCTCCACTTCTGTCGCTCTTTCTATTCCATGTTCTGATTGCAGGACAGAACAAACCTTGGCAACATGCCAGGGGAGGGGGAGAGTCGCGTGGGATCTTTTTCATTACTCAGAAGTAGTTCCCATTAAAGAAGAGGTTGGCGGTCCCTGACTTAGACATGCCAAGCATATGGTCGAGAACTGAAGTATAGCCCTTCCATGAAACAACACTGGTTCTTCTATATGACCATCCTATCAACCACTGTCTGTCTTTTTGGAATCTGGAAGACAGCTGATAGACCCAGAGGTTCTGAATGTGATCGATCTGAAAGACAAAGCACCTTTACCTTGCACTCTTATTTTCCTTGCTTCATTCCACACACACACTTAAGATCTGAGCTCCTTCTGGTGTCATCCTATGTGCATGTACTTGGAAGTCAGTCTCACTAAGTTCACTGGATCTTGCTCTCAAATAAGTGTGTATAAGCTTGCAGCCTTCCGGGAACTGATCTCTTCTGCTGTGTGTCACCTGGGCAGAAGACATTCTTGGCAGTCTCCAACTGCTTATGAGACAGGAACTTCGAAACGTGGCCGCTTTATCCTTGGAATGAGCAGAGTCCTCTGAGGGATTCTGCGTAGGCAAGTGGTTGTATTGGCTCCATTGTTGTGAGCTGGTTTTCAATTACCATCTTAATGAAAAGGATGCCCAGGTGACCTGCTGCAGTTTGGCTGCCCCCATAGTCAACAGCTGCTTTCAGAGTCTGCAGACCCAGGGGGCTTATTTGCTCGCCTCAGGTGGAACACCTTGATCCAATTACTTCCTCTCTCATCACAGAACTGGAGGCTGGCACGGCAGCAGCTGATATTTGATCACTGTTCCCAGTATTATATCCTCCCCTTGGCATTAAACATGATAAGCATGCACGCACACACCTATACCCAATCGTGCAATAGCTGTAAAACATTTTATTTTCTGACAGCATGATGTGTCCAGCCACTTTAGTCAGAGATGTACACTCACCCAATAATGCTGCGCTAACAAGGGAAAGCAAGAAGGAAGGAGGAATATTCCTTCTTTTATTTTGTTTCATTTACACAGGAGAATGTATAGTGATTTTAGCTGCCTTTCAACGATTGCCTTAGTTTAAAAAAAAATGCCCGCTGGTTTGGCATGCATTTATCTCCTCAGCTTGGCCAACAAATGCCCATTGGGGTAGGAGTGGTAATGGACATGGGCATCTGGATGTTTTCCTTTGATGGCCTATATGGGTTGCTCTATCTGCTGCTTCTGGTTGTTTCAAACAATGGCCATGGTTTCCCTGACTTCAGTGGCAGAAATTCAAATGCCTGAAGAAACAAATGAACAGATAGCCAGGAGCCAAATGGCCTTGGGCATGAGCATTCCAACTGTATTATAACAGCTCCATTACAATGGAACTGTTACAATCCTGTCTCGCTATGATTCTGGAAATCTATCACATGTTCACCCCCACCCTTCCTCCAAGATGCTCAGGGGAGCACGTGTGGCTCTCCCCTCCTCCATCTGATTCTCACAAGAGCTCTCCAAGATAAGTTAGGCTAAGCGAGAGCAACTGGCCCGAGGTCATCCAGCAAGATTTGTGGGGAGAAAGAGAGTATCTGAACACAAATCTAAAAAATTCTAGTTTGAGACTCTACCCCCTCTTACAACACTGGCTCTATCTGTTCAAAATGTTCTTAAATCTTGGGGGTGGGAGGATGGAGAGACAACTCTAGGGCAGCACCGACTTGGACACTGTCCAGATGCTCACAACTGCACCTCTAGAGATTGTGTTGAGTGTCAGTGGAGGTGATGTGGTAATATAGATTGTGACGCTCAGGGTGGTTCATCAGTACATGTCTAGAGTGCAACTGAACTGTAGGCTTGTGCTAATTAAGTCATAAGCTAAAGGCTGGTT
Source organism: Euleptes europaea (assembly GCF_029931775.1). Classification (NCBI taxonomy): domain Eukaryota; kingdom Metazoa; phylum Chordata; class Lepidosauria; order Squamata; family Sphaerodactylidae; genus Euleptes; species Euleptes europaea. Next base: position 46,033,827 of record NC_079316.1, read on the forward strand.
TGAATGTTCTCTGAACAAGGCCTCCCTGCCCCCTTTTCTTCTAGGACTGTTAATATTGCAAAGAAGAATGTTATGTTATGCTGTGGGAAAATGCCTTGGTTGCATGGTGCTCACCATCACAGAGAGGGCAAAAGCATGTTAGAGTATGCCTGAACCATTCCTCCGTATGCAGATGCACAGGTCTTATAAGAAGGCAGACAGCCATGCAAGTGGGTTCTATGGGGATGGTGAAAATGGGACTATTCAGACTGCAACTGGGCTGCTATGATCAGGTGATGGCCATTGGCTTGGTTTGCCTTTTTGCCAGGCGGCTTATTCTTAGCGCCCTCTTCACAGTGAGCAGCCAGCAGTAGCCTCCGAGCTGCATTCTCTGCACTGACAGCCTGCCAGAAAATGGGCAGCGTGGCACCATTTGTCCCCCTCCCCCGAGCTGTACTGACAGCCTTCCAACTAGAAGGGAGGGGGAGAAACTCCACAGACCTTCTTGCACCTACAAAACCGTATTTTTAGAAGCAGCTTTTATCATTAGCTGCAAGTAGAGAAGCCATCTTCATCTGATAATGAGAACCTTTGGAAGGAGCTTTCCTCCCACTGGCCAGCCCACCCTTTTGTCTGTTCGTCCCTCCTCTCGTGTCTTGTCATACTGAGAGATTCACAGCTCTTTGCAGGCACAGCCTACCTCCATCGCTTCTGTATAAGACATTACGTGGGAGGGGTTCCGTTGCCAGTGCGACTCAGGATAAGGCACAGCAGAGGCGCCACTGCATCCGGGTTTAAGGCCAAAAGTTTAAATCTAATGTCTTGGCTGCAGCCTTTTGAGGCTGGGAAAGGAAATCTCTCGCCCAAGATTTTTAGGCTTCTTCCACTCATCAACATAGTGCCAAAATGGTTAACCCTGGCCATCGTCTTAACTAGTCCAGTGACTCTGTAGGTGGCTAATATGCCCAATCTATGCCCCGAGTGTCCTACTTCAAGTCTGGCTCATGCCTCCAAAATATCCTGGCGTTCCTTCCTGGTCTTCTGGCTCGGGCATCCTGAGCTACAGCATCACACTAGCAAAGAGGAGTCTCAATGGACAGCCAAGACAAGCGACAATTACCGTACAGCCAAGATTACCGCACTGCCAAAATAAAAAGTGGGAGCTGTTTTGGAAACATTTTTGGAAGTCCTGCTACTGTGGAGAAGTAGGTGTAATCACATACAAAAATGTATCTTCCTTAACAATCTTTTAATTATCTGCTCAGGTGAACTATAATTTGAGAGAGGATATATTAAACCTAGTCTTTTAATAAAAGCCTGGATGGTGACGGATGAGATTTTATATAATAGAGTGATGGCAGAGGATGCAGTGGGATTGCAGCAATGTGTCACAGAACTTCCTGGCTGACAAGAGATGACAAGGACTACCTTGGCAAGACATTTCAGCTCACTTCTCATCCCCTTCTTGCCATGCTTCTCTCTTCCTAGTCCGGTTTATCTGAAATCTCTTTGCATGACGGGCTTTCAACTGAACAATACAGTCATTGGTGCTCGGGTATCTGCAGCCTCCATTGAAATGAATGGGGTGGCCCGCACAGGCCAGAGTTCAGCATACAGCTGGCATCACTGCATATATGGACCTCTGAATTGGGATGCTTACTTCAAACAGGAGAGACTGAAAAGCTGGGAACAGAAAAGCAGATTATAAGAAACGAAACACGGAAGTATAAATATGTAAGTAAGGGATGGAGAAAGAGTCTAGGGTTGAAAGGGTGGTTGTGGGAGTCGATTGGAGAAGAGAAAGGTATTGAAGAAGGCAGCAGGGAGCAGGGATGTCAGAAAATTCATGGTGAACATAGTTGATAGCTGAACATATGGTGCTTGTCAGCCACAATCACCCAAGAGCTGAACCTGTGATCTGTTCACCTGTCTTCCTTGAAGACTGTTTGACAGCCTTGCAGGTGTGCAGGAGCTGTGGTGGTCGGATTCCATTTGCTTGTCTCGTCGGGCTTTGCTTAATAGGTGAGATGATTCTATCCAAGACAATGGATGGTTGGATCAGGTAATTAAATTTTGTGAGGGGGAGCTATGCAGTGCAGAAATGAGCATGTGTGAAATAACATCAATAAAACAGATTTACATAAACACCAAAAAGTAAGGCTTAAAAAAATACAGTGTTTGATTTGTGACCATTTGTTTTGCTCATGGTTATGTTTGGCTTTCAAGAGGCATGCAGCAACAACAGGTCTATGGGGGAAGGGGAGGTGGGACTCCCATCAGGCTGTGTATGAATGTGCTCGCAAGAAACCCAGTTGATTATAGTGTAATCTATGGTTAGGGTTGCCATGTCCCTCTTCACCACTGGTGGGAGGTTTTTAAGGTGGAGCCTGAGGAGGGTGGGGATTGGGGAGGGGAGGGACTTCAATGCCATAGAGTCCGATTGCCAAAGCGGCCATTTTATCCAGGTGAACTGATATCTATCGGCTGGAGATCAGTTGTAATAGCAGGAGATCTCCAGCTAGTACCTGGAGGTTGGCAACCCTATCTATTGTGCTGTATGAATATGTGAAAAGTAACCCAACAAAAAGGCTCAAAGTGTTTGTGAATGGCCAAACTGACTGATGAAAAATTGTTTCCCTGTTCATAATCAGCAAACAGACCATGAGTCCAACTGGCAGTTGTTTGAGCATTCTTACCAGATAAAAGGCCTAGGACTTAGGGGGGCGTGTGAAGAATCGTCCAGTGGCAAAATCCCCACTGGCCAGTTTGCAATCAACCTTTCCACTCTTTACAACCACTCTGTGATTTCTGATATGTGAAAGAGCTTCCTCACCCTCCTGAGCTCCTACATAACAGTGATAGCCTGGCAGTCATTTCATTTCATTAACCTTTATTGGCATACCAAAGACAGAGATAGAAAAAACAACAACAAAATACCTCCAAAGGGCAATACATATAAGTTACAGTCGGGTTAATAAAGCTTTTCTTGTTCTTTAAGAACTCCTGTAAGAAATTCAGCCACGGTAGCAGTAATTTTGGGATCATGGTCACTCAAAAGAAATTTGCATTTCACTTCATTACTCCTGTATGTCTTGTACTGTAGCAAAGTAGATAGCAGTTTATCCCGCAGAGTCACATAGAAGGGGCAATCTAAAAGGATGTGGTCAATTGTATCTAACAAGTTTAAACCGCATGTGCATAGGCGTTCATGTCTAGGGATCTGGAGGTATCGGCCTAAGAGCATCCTAGATGGGAATGCATTAACCCTAGCTAATAGAAAAGCGCGGCGTTGAGAAGGTATCTCTAGGTTATCTAGATACCTAGCCATTTTACCCAATCCATTATTAAGGCCTAGGGCCGCCGGAGAGCAGATGGGGGGAAGAGCTGGGTTAAAATTCTGCAATTCTACATCAAGGAGACGTTGCTTGATTCTTTTAAAGATGTAAGATTCATTGGCCAAAGCAAGATTATCTAAATCAATTCCAATTTGAGAGTCTAGATCTAATCAATATGTCCCATGAGAAATAATGAAGTTCACTTTTCAAGAAATATAAAAGGGAACTTGGCTCAGTTTGAAAATATAATTTGAGCCAATATCTTATTGTTTGAATCCAGGCTTTGGTGGCAATCAAGTTTTGCCCAGTTTCATAACAAATTGTGAAATATGAGACACATTTAGGTATCCCCAATATTTGTCTAAGAAATATGGCTTGGATGTTCTCCACTTCTTGATTAAGAGTTCCAAGCCATAAGGGAACTCCAAACAGAAGTTGGGGGAATATTTTCAAATTCAGGATTTTTATCACTGCAGGAACACACTGATTCCCCTTCGCGTAGAAAAACTGCTTGAGTTGATTTAAGGAAATCCTGGTGGCTTTAATAGTATTTTGTCGATGTATAGACCAATTGAGATTATAGTTATAAGTAATTCCCAAATACTTATAGCTTTTAATTTGTTCAATTGAATCCTTCCCAATGTGCCATTTGTATGAGGACCATTTTTTGGAAAATACCACTACTTTTGATTTGGAGGAGTTAATAGAAAGTAAATTAAAATGGCAGATAGCCTGGCAGTCCTCCTTGATGTAACCTGCTGTTGGAACTACCTAGCTGTGTCCACACTTGGAGTTCTTTGGGGGAAGGAGGTAAGCAACTTGCCCATAAACTATAGTGAGAGAGCGTGGATACCAGCTGAGCTGGGCAGTGCAAGTTCCTGTCAATGCTGCACAGAATCCTGTGCCAGCGATACATGCTCTGCTCCTAGGGGATGGATCAAATTGAGAACCCAGGTATGCCGTTTTCCCTTTCCACTTCATATTCTATGTACCAACGATGGGGGCAGGGATATGCTTACTAATATGAATGTCACTTGTCTCCATCTATAACACTCTCTTCAGAGTCTCCAGTAGATGCTGCTGGACCTAGAAGACCACGTCAGCCACAAACTCACTTGGTGAGTCTCCATTGTTTTGGTTTATCTCTCTCCCCCCCTTCCATGTACACACACCATTACATGGAAATTATAGTGACTGTTCTAGCAACAAGATGAAAGACTGTGAATCAGACTTTGCACTTTCAAAAGCTCTCTATATGCTATAATTAATCAGAAGAATTTTTCACAATTTATTCCACCCTTCTCCCCCATGCATCGGGTGCTTTCAGCTGCCACCCACCTCTTTCCAGTTACACTAATATCTACGATGCTTAAGTCTACTCCCACTACACTTGCTTTGTGCATATTACAGTATTTTGGGGGGCAGTGAAATAAGAGACTTTTTTAGTTCATAAAGAAAAATTCACAAGTGCCAACCTTTGATAACCACCCAGGTTTTCAGCTGCCTTCTTTAAAATTTTCTCCTTGTTTTGTATGAGTTTAATTTCCCCTAACTTTATTTTATCCTGGGTTTTTTTTTCCTCCAACCCTTTTCACGTCATATTATCAGCATCTTATCAGCTGGAATGGAATGCTGAAAAAGCAGGGATCCCCCCATATCAAATCAATACTGCTGCGTCATTATCTACAGGAGTAACTTGTCAAATGGTATATGAGTTCCAAAACCTGGTTTTAGTCATAGAGTTCCGTTTTCGCACGTGAAAGGCCAAATTTCGGTACATTTGCATTTGTGTACCTTACTTGAAAGGGGGACAATATTTCAGCCTCGCTAATGCCCCCTCCACAGACAACTACTTCTGTTCTAGAAAGGTATAGAAGTACCCACATGAACACAAGCTTGATGGAGGGGAATGGGAATAGCTTTCTTTCATACTCCCCACATGCCTCCTCATCTCCTTCTCTACATTGCCTCTATGTAAGCAAGTTGCACATTGATCAGACCATTGCTGCCTCTAGCTCCTGATTGATCTGAGAACTAGACTAAGTGGACTGGGTTGGTGGTACCAATGGTGGGGGCCTCTGAGCTGCAGCCATGGAGATGATGTGCAGATTATTGCCTCTCCCTCCACTTTTCTTGGTGCAGAAGCACCATGTTCCATGTAGGGATGTGCAGTCATCTGACAAATTACAAATCAATTATTTACAGATCAAGAGCAGGCCTGTATATATCCTAAATGCTACAAGTCTGAACAGAATTATTTCAGACATTCAGGAGTGGCTGGAAAACTTCCAGTGTGACAAGCATTTTGGCACTTCATTGGTTTTATTTTCCTGGGCAGTGACAAGTGAGACCGGCAGAGAGGAAAATGATGTACCTGATAGGTTCATCCAACCAGAAGAGTTAACTCATCTTCCCATCAATCAGGATTGTTCTGATTCATGTTTCTGTGCATTTTGTGCCAATCCTTGTACTCTCTTACTGGCTTTGGGAGGGATTTCTGATTTTATATAGGCACAAATCCTATATTTGTACATTTAATTCTCTGATGCTATACTCACCACCTGCCAAGCAGGAGTAATGGTATTGCTTGCTCACTCTGTAAGGAAAGTAATGGGGGAGGGGGGGTTGTCATTTTTAAATGACAAACAACCAAAATATGACTTTGATTTTTTTGTATCTTCCTAATTCTGTCTGGACTGCAAGCAAGGGATCAGCATCTGGCCTGGGATATTGCCAGCCATAGCTTTACAGATGTGCTTTGGTTAGTGAGAAAGTAGGCAGCAGCAAAAAAGCAACCTAGGGTAACCCTCTTCCATTGTGATTTGTTCCTTCATTTTGTGAAGTCATTTTTTCATGGCTCACTCTGCAATGGCCACATCATGATTCCCCCCCCCCCCAATATTCCACATAACAGGCACATGAATCTGACTAGAGTGCGGTAGTTAAGAAAAGCATCATCCAGAAATAGAATCCAAGCGTGAATGAAGAAACAACCCTTTTGGTGTGATAAGATATTAGCTGAGAAACATGGCCTAGAGCAGGGGTGTCAAACTCATTTGTTACGAGGGCCAGATATAACATAAATGTCACTTGGTTGGGCCATGTGTACTTTAAAATTTAATGCCAGGTACTGGAGATACAAACGTTATAGAAGACCCAGGCAAAGCTAATTAATGATATTATTTTTACTTTAAAAAAATTAAAATATAAACAAGCTTAACACAATAACACTGTTATAGAATTTTCTTTTATTTAACAGTTTTTGATCATTAATACCTTGGGACTGGAGCGGTGGCTGCTCGGCTGGCTGGCATAAGAGCTCTCAAGGGGGCGGATCCAACCCACAGGCCTTATGTTTGACACCCCTGGCCTAGAGTTTCCATAGAAAAAAGGATGACCTCATATTGTTGGAATCCAGAAACAACCAAGTGCCAACATTGTTGAACTCAAGAAGTGAAGCTCATTCACTGAATGATAGCTCAGGGGGGCGGTATATAATTGAGCGCATTTTAAATTACTATCCTCTGCAAGTAAAATAAACTACTACTATCCTGGACAAATAAAAAACACTAGTGATTATTTTGAACTGTAGAGAGAGAGAGACATATATATATATATATATATATATATATATATATATATATATATATATATATATGAATGAAAGTGCAAAATCGAAAAGGGCTTGTGTGGCTCCAGAGCCCAAGAAAGTAAATAGGACCAAAAGCATACATAAAAGCATTCTTTTATGCAAGGATAATGTTTCCTTAATCACACACAAGTGTTCTATAAAACAGAAACTTCTCCTGTTGGGCACTGTTGGGAGACCACTGTATTAATAGCTGCAGCATTAATGTAAATAGCTAGTCATATATTTAAACACGAGCTGAACGCTGGTACCTTCCCCAACACAAAACTAGCAGGGGCTATGATTGTATGCCAAGTGTATGTGGCATTTATTCTGAACATGGCTATATAGCACATTTCACTTCTGTTAGCTGTGAACATCCTCTCCTGCAGGATCAGACTCCTCTGCCTAGCTCTTTCCTCAGAGTTCCCCATCTCTCCTTCTTTCTGATACTCATAAGTCTCATTATTCAGCCAAATAGAGTTATAAAATATATGATGCTGTCAAAGCAATGGCCCTGTGCTTCAGTGTGTTGTTGCTGGAAGCACATAATAGACGAGGAGGTTGGCTGTCATTATCTGCACATTGGAAGGATAATATATTTACTTCACCAATACTGTTGTGATGGTAGAGAAATGGACTTCGCAGTATAGGTAACTAGAAGAGGGAAAAGAGAAGTCCAGTTATTGGAATAGTGATACCTATAGACATTACTTCTCATGTTCCATTTCGAAGAGGCTAAGGCATTCCCTTTCACTTTTTGATCCCACTCTTCCTCCAAGGAGCTCCAGATGTCATACATAGCTCTCCCTCTTCTCTCAACTTTATCCTTACAACAACCCTGAGATATAGATTAGGCTGACAGAGGATGACTGGCTCCAGGTCATCCGCTGAACTTCATGGATGAATAGGGATTTGAACCTGTGTCTCCGCAATCCTAATCTGAGACTTTAACCACTCGGTATACTTCTGAAAGCCACACCCATGGATAACAATGTCCGAGAAGAATTATGACCTTGTCTCCAACATGCCAACCTCCCCTCTGCCTTCCCACCCCTGTATTCCCAGTATTTTGGGAAATGTGTTGTTGGGAGCTGTGTGTGTGTGTTAAGTGCCGTTAAGTCGCTTCCGACTCATGGTGATCCTATGAATGAAAGTCCTCCAAAATGTCCTATCTTTGACAGCCTTGCTCAGATCTTGCAAATTGAAGGCTGTGGCTTCCTTTATTGAGTCAATCCATCTCGTGTTGGGTCTTCCTCTTTTCCTGCTGCCCTCAACTTTTCCTAGCATGACTGTCTTTTCCAGTGACTCTTGTCATCTCATGACATGACCAAAATATGATAGCCTCAGTTTAGCCATTTTAGCTTCTAGGGTCAGTTCAGGCTTGATTTGATCTATAACCCACTGATTTGTCTTTTTGGCAGTCCACGGAATCCTCCAACACCACATTTCAAAGGTATCTATTTTCTTCCTATCAGCTTTCTTCACTGTCCAGCTTTCACACCCATACATAGTAATAGGGAATACAATGGCATGAATTAATCTAGTCTTGGTGGCCAGGGACACATCCTTACACTTCAAAATATTTTCTAGCTCCTTCATGGCTACCCTTCCCAGTCTCAATCTCCTTCTGATTTCTTGGCTGCAGTCTCCCTTTTGGTTGATGGAGGAGCCAAGGAATAGAAAGTCTTGAACAATTTCAATTTCCTCATTGTCAACCTTAAACTTGTGTAATTCTCCTGTAGTCATTACTTTTGTTGGGACCTACACACATGCTAATAAAACATATACTTTGGCCACTAGAGAGAGTGGCATCTGCTTGATTTCAGTTCTCATAATATATTTGTACACATCCAAAGAGAAGGTTGCTGTTCATTAGTGTGCATGTGTGTTTTTTTAAAGGACAAACTGATAATATAACTGTGGTTTTCATCCCCTGTTTGGGCAGTTTATATACTTTCTGTGAGTGTGTAAACACATACCAATTTGAAATACTACCGGGGTCAGATCAGCTCCATATTCCTTTTGTAAATATTGGTAATGCTCTGAATCTGAATTCTGAACAAAAATATTTCCAACATTTGGAAGTGGATGAAAACCTTTTGATTTGGTGATTAGTTGAGTGTTTTCCTTTCCCCTGTGACCCAGGAGACTGCAGGTCATTCCCAGGGACATTTTGGAAGATCTGATCCCTATGCTCATATTCTCATCTCACTCTGGATATACTACACTACTAAGTAATGGACCTATTCTTCCATCCTTCCAGTTTTCCTTCAGGCTCTGTTCATTCAGTGAACAGAGTTTTCAAGTGATAGTCACATCATAAAGAGTGGTGTATAGCAGCACTTAAAAACAATTACATAATTCTTGAACATGTAGTAAGAGACTACACCTATTTTATTGATTAACTGAATTATTTTACTCCACTAAAGGAGATTCACAGCTTGAACTGGGAGACCTCAGGTTCTAGAACTCAGTTAGCTATCGGCCATGATTGTGTGCTGTGACACTCAGGCACAAAATGGAAAATGGGTGAGCAACATCAGGTGCTTGACTGGCAAACATAATGATGCTCTTGGACTGGCCAGGTCATGTATAAATACTGAGATGGTCAAGATAATAGAACATCCTGCCTGCTAGACTCCATATCTCTTCTCCAGTTATATCCACACATTGTTGGATATTGCCCCTATAGGAACTGGATTCTGTGTCTGCACCGGGAAAATCCAGTAGTGGATTATTGCTGTAGCTTAACAATAAGAGAGTGTCAAGCAAAATGTGGATGCAGCTCTACTTTCTGCTCAACCCTCCTCCCTTTCAGCTCTATCTTAATCCTCCAGCTCCAACTCCCAACTGCAACATGTAGCCCTGGAGTGGAGAACACCCACTCCAGGTCCTTTTTACAACAGCCTGCAATTCCATCCCTGCCAAACATTGTCCCAGGGACAGAAGAGGCTTAAAAACATATAAATACAATACAACAGTCAAAACAGTCAAATATGACAATTAAGACCTCCTCCCAAGAATGGATTAAAGAGGCTGATATTAGGGATGTGCATTCGGATACACCAGAGCAAAAAATATACCCCAAAAATATCTCATTGGTATTTCTTGGGTATATTTGGCTCTCCCAAATATTTCTGGGATTTTTCAGGAAACTGAGACAAATGGTCCTGAAAAATTCTGGAAATATTTGGTGTTTAGTGACAAGATCAGGAGCCAGTGTTTGCATCCTCCCAGGAACTGTCCCCCCCATTTCTTTCTTTTCTTCCCTTTGTTTTTGTATCTCAGGGGAGTTCCAAGGGCTTGCTAGGCTGCTTCTGTCAGTTTCAGGTTTGTCCGTTTCAAGAGGGTTTTTATTCCTTTGCGAGAGTTGCTTTGTGTCCCCTTCAGGGTTTTTACAGTGTTGTTCACTGTTCTGTGCTTGAATTTGTTCTTTTCTGGATACACATTAGTCCTGTTGAGCTGACACTGCCAGTCTGGCACTGTGTTCTGCTGGGCATTCTGTATATTGCCATTCATTCTGCTGGGCTTGCACCCATTCAGATTCCACTGCAGAGATTCTCTGGTTTGACATTACTTTTTGTTGCGCTTGCACTGCCAGTGTCCCTGGGTTCTTCGGAGCATGCATACATTGCAATTGGTTCTTCTGGACTTGCAAAAGTACACACACACCCTTCCATTTCTATTATAGAGATTCTCTGGCTTGAAATTGGTTCTGTTGAGCCTGCACTGCTAAAGTGGTGTGGGGTTCTGCTGGACATTTGGTACATTGTCATTCATTCTGCTGGGCTTACAAAAGCCCCCCTCCCCCAAATATCCACTGTGGAGATTCTTTGGTTTTTGGTTCTGCTTAGCTTGGCACATTGATTTGTTATTCTACTGAGTTACTGGATTCTGCAATGGTTCTGTGGGGGCATGTTGAGTTGGTTCTTCCCTGAGAGGCACGGTTTGACCAGTGATTGCTGCTTGCAGGCATGACTTATGCCTGGAAGCAGCTTGGGGTTTTTTTCCCTTCATAAGAAATAATGGAAAATGGTTGAGGGCACCCTGTTCAGGGGATCATAGAATTGGACCCCTTGGGCCCAATCCACTTGAAATTTGGATCTTATTTAAAGGACAGGCACCAGCAGCTCTGCTGCAATTTTTGTGCATGTATCTTTAAATAACCCCTCCCCAACAACCCAGACAGTTCATCCATAGGGAATAACAGATGTGGAAAAATTCAGATCCCCCCCCCCCAATCTGAATACTATACTGGTATTGGAATCTGGGAATATCAGGAATACCAATATTTTTTGGGCCCAATATACCCAAACCACCCCACCCCCCATTTTTTTGCACATCTCCAGGTTGATATCACTAAAGGATAATTTTACCTTTTCCCATAAAGTTATGAGAAAGGTGTCTTGGACTGTGACCATTCTCTCAGCCTTGAAGTGTCAACAACAACAGAAAAAAAGACCCTTCTCCTGCCCCAGTTGATCTAACTTTATTTTATTTTGGAGGCATAGCCCCAGGCCCTATCCATGGACCTTAACAAGCAAGAGGGTTCATGCAATTTAAATTTATTCTGAAAGAGAATACAAAAAAATAAGGCAGGCCAGAGCAAAAATTAAGCAAGTAAAAAAATTCACCCAAGGTTGCTGCCGAGGTCACTGGCAAAACTAATCTTCTGGTTTCCACATTGCCTCTCTTCCTTTACGAACAAGCCAAACAAACTACAGAAGACAGACCACAGGCAGGGTTACAAATGCTTTCCACATCAGGAAAGGGGGTCTCTATCTGCAAATCTCTGGCAATAATGAAAGCCAAGTGCTTTGCAAACAGAAGAGTTAAATGTCAGATCGAGTCCTGACAAGTCTCTGCTGTAAATTGAATTATCGGCCATGCTCTTGTCTTGTACTGTTCTCATTCTCTCAAATGATAAACAACATCCATCATATCATCATGTCTGGAAGCGAAACCAGAACCCCCTTTTCATTGCCTAGCCAAGGAAAAATGCATTTGTTGAGATTTCTGCATGTCTTAAACTTTTGGGGGCCTGATTCCTAAAGGAGGTAAACTAACTAGTCTTGTTTCACTGGAGTCTATGCCAGTTCTCCAAGTGTTTTAAATTAGCAGCAATCCACACAAGTGAAGGACTCACCATCAAAGTCCTGGCACTTAATCAAAACTGAATTTCGCTAGGTTAAATATTAACACTAAATAGAGGGGTCAGACACATTTTTTGGGGTCAGATCACTCTATTTGAGTTAACCATTGTCTTTTAAAGCTCCCCTGGCTCTCCATTCCTTCAAAAATTTCCAAATGTGCACATCCTCATGTTTTTAATGTCCCAAACTGGTCTGCAGACCATATTTTGGTCTGCAGACTGCCTATTATATATTTCTGCTGCTATTTCTGAACTTTCTTCTGGCTTCCATTTGCCTAGATACCAGCCTTTCACTTCTCTGTGCATAATCCATAGGCTGTCCTGGTTCAGGTAAGATGCAGTCACTCTAGAATTTCTTACAGAATAATTTCCAGAATGCTACAGGTCCCCAGCTCTGAAGAGATTTGTTACAGTTGGACCCAATTTTGCTATCACTATTTCCTCTCAACTTGAGGCTTAAGGGTTTGTTTCTCTTGCGTGAGCCTTTGGTATAGAATTGAATTCAGGGTCAGGTAAATCCTACTATCATTCACTTTTCTCGCAGACCCTGTTTCTGCAAAAGCTGCGCACAACCTGGGCACCTGTTACATGGAACCACATTCCTACAGGGAATTATTCCCTTGGATGCAGATTATGAGACATCTGTTTCAAGACAAATTTACACAGTGAAAATAAGCCTGGTTCTGTAAGGGAATATTCAGTTTCCCTTCCAGCAGGTTACTCTTGCTTGGAAGGCAACCACAAAGCCCAATGCATCTGCTTACAAGGTTAGGGAAAATCCCCCTTCCCCCGCATAGCCAATAAGCTACACTTTGCTTTCAATATTCACTGAACTCTTGACCCAAAATGTTCTCACCGCGCATGTGTATGATGAATGTCAATGAGAGTTCTGTCCTGACTGAATGTGAGATAATCAAATTTCTTGGGAGCAGAAGAGCTGATAAAGGGGCTAAACAAATAGATTCAATCTGAATCCCCCCCTTCCAGTACACAGACCAGTAGGTAGCATTTTTATCGGCCTGTTTGTGTGTATTTTTTTCCAGGCAGAAGTGCTGTAGTTTTCTTCACTGTTGCAAATTGACAGCACTCATGCTCGCCCTCAATATAACCTGGGGAATTCAGGACTGGGCTTTTTTTTTGGGGGGGTTGCTGTTAGCATAATTGCTCTTCCCACAGTGCCTGCAGCAGTTTGTAAGCACATTTTTGAGCTCGACTGTGGGGATTAGTGATAACGCTCTTTATTGTACAGTATGCCTTCTTATTTTAAAAAAACAAAAGAAAACAAAAGCTGTTTGGTTCCTTTTCTGCACATTGTGGATGGAATAATATTTCTTGAGAATAGCTGCCAAAGTCCTATCCTGTTTGCCCATTGATTATTGGGTCCCTAAGTTTCATATGAGTACCCAGCTTGCTGGGGGTAAAGGGAAGATGACTGGGGAAGGCACTGGCAAACCACCCCGTAAACAAAGTCTGCCTAGTAAACGTCGGGATGTGACGTTACCCCATGGGTCAAGAATGACCCGGTGCTTGCACAGGGGACCTTTACCTTTACCTTTTAAAGTTTCATATGGCTAATGAAGAGCACAGTCAATATTAAGGTTATTAATCACAATAATTTATATTTAATAAATTTAATCTGTCTCTTACGGTTGTGGTATTGAGGTGTTTTAAGAAGTAGAGGTGTGTGTCCCCCCCCCACCCCCCACCACGAATGCAGGATAATGGAGTTGTGTCATCTGGCAGAATATTATCCCAGCAACATTCTTTTGGTATTACTAGGGAGATTGATTTAGTCTAGAAACAAGAGCAAATTAACCACATTTTTCATGCCAGAATATCTCACAGTTATGTCAAAAAGGGCAGCCTTGTGCTTCAAAGTATCATTTTGCCCAGCCTGAATTAAGCTTTGCTGAAATGTAGACATGCTTACTGATGGTTTCAACGGCCTTTTGCGGGAAACACTTGCTGGAACCCTGCCTCAACCATATTCAAACAAACATGGCCAAGAGTGAATAGGCAGACAAAATTACAAGAAACAAAACAAGCTATGGTCAAGATGTGGCACAATGTCTCCAAGCCCATTCAGAGTGAGGACAGGAAGCATTGCCTTCCTACTTCCAGCCCCCTCAAATCACAAAAGTGGAAGAATAATTTTTTTGCTTCTGGGAAAATGTTTATGAAAGGCTACTACTTTTTTAGTTCAGCATTAATTTTACTTGGTTTCTCTTTAATCCATAATAATGTGTTCTTCCTTCCCATCAAAACATCAGTAAGGTCTCTTGTTTCCCTTTCCTTTGGGCCCCATCTTCTCTCCAATCTATAATATGCTCATTGGAGAAAAACTGCAAATGCACAATAATCCATGTGTGCATGAGGACAGATGGTGAAGAGTTCCCACCATCTTACTTTTCCTGAAAGAAACCTAATCCCAGCACCCCTGAGTTTTGCTCTGTCCTCCTCAACCCCAGTGACTAGCCAAGACCTGTCACATTTCATTGGTAATTTGAATTCCTCTCTTCATCTCCTGCACACAAACAATAGGAATCATAAAGATCAGCGTGTACGAAACAAACTGGAGGTTAAACTGCAGGGACCTCCTCTATTTTAATCTCAGGGGCTGTGAGAGGGAAGCAGTTTTGACTGCACCATCGGTGCAATGCTATTGTGGTGCTGCTCATTTCACTCATGAAAAGGAAGACCTGGACTGTGACCTCAGCTGTCCTCTCCTGACCTCAAATCCCTTGTGCCCTCTGTTGGCCCACACTGCTGGGTATTGAAGCCAATAAATGAGTGATGAGTAAATGAAAGGACACCCAAACTGTAGTCTGACATTATGTACATGATGATTCTCAACAGATGATTTTACTGACAGTTCCTAGTCGCCATTGTGACAAAGCCAAGTTCTTTCTGAAGAGACAACACAATTCTGAAAGTGATCTTAGAGACATCTGAAAACCCTTTGCTGTTCTGTTCTAATTCAGGATTCTGAAGAGGGAGAGAGGGAAGACATAGTTATCATTC
Source organism: Euleptes europaea (assembly GCF_029931775.1). Taxonomy (NCBI): domain Eukaryota; kingdom Metazoa; phylum Chordata; class Lepidosauria; order Squamata; family Sphaerodactylidae; genus Euleptes; species Euleptes europaea. Next base: position 46,048,945 of record NC_079316.1, read on the forward strand.
TTGCCATGGAGTTGCACCATCCCCAGAGCCTTCTGCTGAAGCAATATGCCCTCTTTATCACCCTCCTACTTTCCTAATCTGTCTCAAGCGGCATTGTTCAACAGTACTTCATCTCCACGCCTGATTCTTGCCCTACTGGCTGAGGGATGTCCAATACGGTCCACTCTGCTCTTCTGAGGCAATAATAGGCCTGTATGTTTCATTAAAAGGATCTTTTAGCTTAAGTCTAATGCCTCCCCCCACCCCACTTAAATCCTAATATGGAAAGGATCACAGCGAAAGAGGAGGGGCCAGTTGAGGGGGGGAGATAGAACTCTGAATGCACAAAAGCTAGAGGAATGGCAAGCGGCAGTAACCTAGCAACAGTGTCTCAGGATTTGAATGTAATTATCCCTCCAATGTGATAAATACTCTGAAGGACTCCTTATGTGGCGATCATACTAAACAAGTCTTTGAAATTACCCTCATCAAATATTGATTGAGGGAGAGGGAAAGAAAGAAAGAAAGAAAGAAAGAAAGAAAGAAAGAAAGAAAGAAAGAAAGAAAGAAAGAAAGAAAGAAAGAAAGAAAGAAAGAAAGAAAGAAAGAAAGAAAGAAAGAAAGAAAGAAAGAAAATCTGGAGAGCCCATGCACTGTCGGTTAATGGGACAAAGCTGATTTATTAACATACAACAATTGTACCAATAGCCTCAGCTGGCAACAAAAGGAGCAGTTAAAAGCACAGTTATCAGGAAAGGCCGTTGTATTGATTCTCCTTTTGTTTTATGTCCTGCATACATAGCGGCAATCACAATAAGCAGGATTTATCTTACCCAGCTGAACTGATGAAAGTTTAATTGTTACAGAAGGTGAAAGGGTATTTCCCAGAGGACTGTAGAAGTAGGAGAGGCTAGGCTGAGAGAGCATCTTTACTCATTAATAATCTGAAGGATTGCTTCCTCATGGAGGCATGAGGAGGTCTGTATGCTCACTCCCACAGTTTCCTCAACTATCTATCATCAGAGCACACCTGACTGGAAAAGAGATGGTTCTATTTGATTAGGAAGGAGAAGGTGGGTGGCTTTCATGTAGCTCTACAGAAGAGCCATTTTTTCATGCTACAAAATCATGCACACAGGTCCAGCAATGAATTCCAACCCATGTCTAAAGATTAAGTATATGTTAGCAACAGTAAGGTGCACCTATGTACCAGTTACAGTAATTTGTCTAAAGACCCGTTCCAATGTTCTCACATGGTAGTAGTATGGCAATGACTCCCCTGAGTTAATTTCCCATGCTGCTCTGGTGAAGGAAAAATGAGGGTGATCACATAGGAGGGGATGATGATATGGTTACTTCTATCACAATTTTATGCTGCCTTTCCTTTGAGAAGCTCAGGGTAGTATATATGCTTCTCCCCTTCTCTATTTTATCCTCATGACAACTCTGTGAGGTAGGTTAGGCCGAGAGATATTAACTGGGCTAAGGTCACCCAATGAGCTTTTGGGCCAAGTGATCATTTGAACCCAGATCTCCAAAGTTCTAGTTCAATACTCTAACTACCACATCACCACTCTAAGCACCACATCACAGCTCTTTTGATGATATCAACCTCCCCACCCCATGACTCCAGTAACATAAGAATTGTCCTCGTGTTCTCAAACACTGTGCCTAGACTAGATGTGACAGCATTCCTGATCCTGCCATTTTAAAGCCTAATGTGGGTGATTTAAAAATGCCACAAGAGCTACCCCCACCCCGTGGCTGTTTTGGCACTTGTAAAATTGCTGTGGGGGAGATAAGAGCATCTTTTCCTGCTGCACTCCTTGCAGCATTTTTAAATCACCCGTGATAGACTTTAAAAGTGGCGGTGGTGTCCCCAGTCAGAGCTGGGAATGCTGTCATGTCTAGTTTGGTGCACAGATATCAGTTAGATGTTCCTCATATTCACTGGATTACACACATTTGGCGGGGGGGGAGCCCAACACAAGGTGAGTTTTCCATGTGGTAAAATGGTCTTGCAAAAGCATTCCTAACCCATTTGTGGGTGTAAGGACTGATTCCGCCATACATATACATCATCCAGTGTTTCATAAAACAAAATTATTATCAGTCATTGCTTGTTAAATGTTTGTTTTGCACCTTTTGACATACAAAAGGCCTTCAAGATGGCACAAAATTAAAACTGAGAAGTAATACAGCAAGAACCACCTTTAAAACAGCATAATAAGGACCCAGAACAGCAATAAAAATAGCACATCAGAATTATTCAGCCCTCAGTGACTGGCTTGTGGCTTTCCTCCACTGAAAAGCAGAGTTTTTGAAATGATATCACGTGATATGGAAGCATGGCAAGTACTTGATCTTTGCTATCATTTTTACCCATGTGAGTCATCATTTATCAAGAGATAAACATGCATTAATTCATGCTAAGATCACTTCAGGGTGACTAATAAATTCATTAGTCTTTAAGGTACGCAAGACTCTTTGTCAAGGGATCCCTCTGGAATCAAGCTGACTAAATCCTTAAGAGGATAAGCAGCTAAAGCGTTGCTGACACCAGTAACAGCCAGGAATGGATCCAGTTATTTTATCTGCTAAATGTGTTATAGAATGTTAAATTGTATTACATTGGCCAATTAAATTGTGTTAAATTGGCCAAATAAAGCCAATTCTTGAACTCTAAGAAACATACTTCAGAGTTTTCTGCCCATCAGTGCTTGCTTTTATGATTTCAAAACCAATGTAAGGATATGTCATGCTACCTTCATCTTGCTAGTGGCTCCTCCAGGCTCTTTCAGGATGTTGGCAACCCTAGGTTGGCCATTGTGTAAAACAGTATGCTGCTGCACTAGTCTGATCCAGCAGGCTCTTATTATGTTTTTATCGTAGCCAATCTGATGGGAAAGATCAGAGCAAAGAAGGAGAAAACCTGGAAATGGATAAATAAAGGGCAATGTCACATGGATACCAAAAACAACAACAACAACAACAACCCAGTATGGAAGGCAAGGCAGAGGAAGTTATCTATGCGCAAGCAGCCAGAATCTCATTTTTGCTGCTAGGCCTCTGATTTTACAAGCCACATGCAACTCTGTTATTGGCTCTACATACTGTGTCTTCATAAAGAACGGAGTCCTTTGGGTGAGGTGCTATAGTCCCCAGGTTTTTTTTTTTTTTTGCTGATTTGTAAATAGCTGTTTGGCCCCCAAAGCATCAGCCTAGGAGCTGTCAGACCCAATGAAGGCCAATGACTTGAAAGAATTCATTTGGTGCTGAACCCTTTGGCAACAAAAGGAAGGTGACTTCACAGCCGGTCCTAAAGTTTGAGTAATGATATAAGGCTATGATTTGAAAAAGTGACCTCATTCCCTTTGGGTGAGCAAGAAGGAAATGTTAACTCAGATTAAAAGAGTGATTAAATCTCATCTTGGAGGAAGTATAGAAAATGTTGCTGAATGTTGCTGCAGACACAGATGATCCCATAACCCTGGTAAAACTCAGATCTCCAGGAATATGCTTGGAATGGAACAGAGTACTTTAAAAAGGTTAGTTTTCATTTCAAAAGCTGATGAATCCTGGCGCACTCAGAAGCTGTTATTGGGGTTAGCTATTTTGAAACAATGATAAAATGTGTCCTAATTAATTTCTCTGCGAGCCTGATATTTTCTCTTAATGCGGAGGCACAGAGAGGGAACGCTTCTGGAGCAAGTGCTAACCTATATTCCACCTCCTCCTGCTCCAAGGTGGCAGAATAAAAGAGCTCCTGCAGTAATCTTTCTCTAAGAGTTGCATTGTTAAAACCATCCTTGGGGAAATTCAAGCGGCATAATTGCTCTAGTCTGACTGTGCGTGCTAAGCTGCTTGAATTAAGTGGGTGTTTTGGAATCCGGAGCAAAGCCTTCTGGGAAATGACCTTTGACCCAGGCAGTTGCACTTCTCAACCTGCCGCTAATTAGGATGGAGAGAGTCCCCCTTTGTTTTCAAATACTAGTTTACCTCTGTCTTAACTTTCTGCTGGGAGCTGACCGCAGTGACTTAGTGCATAATGAACAGGGCACGGCAGATGGTAACACGCCAACATGCCACTGCCAGGAAACAAAACTTTCGCCGTTGCAATGCAAAGAGGCCAGGCTTTGAGTTGTTTGTTGAGCCTCAGCACAGTGACGCTATTTGTTAGCCACCTAGCGCTCAGCCCCGGCTATAATGTCTTAGAATGTGGCTTTCTTAGAAAACATTCTCCTCCCCATTCGCTACTGCCAAACTTCTCCTATGGGAGGTCTAGAAAGGAAAATGCCTCTGGAAGGAGAGGAGAGACTTGTCTGATTCGACACTGGAATTGCTCAAAGCCTACAGTGCTGAGTTGGACCTGAACAATTTATGTCAGGTCAAATGGAAGGACCGAGGCATTCCTACTCACTCTCATCATTCTGATCCATGTCAACAAGTGTCAGTGCTTTAAAGATAGCAGAAACGTTGTGGGGTAACTCAGTGGCGTGGATCAGGTGTAGTGGCCAAACCATAGCTTGGTTCTGCCTGAAAAAGCCCTGTGCTTGTATGTTTCCCTTTCTCTGTGGCGTCAGAGTCAATTAATGACATTGATTATTGTTTGATAGGTACATGCTGCTCCCAAATCTGCCTACAAAAACTAGGTAAGCTAGCTGAATGAAGTAAAATACAGCGTAAAAACAATACATACAGAATTATACGAATGTAAAACCAAAGAGGAGCTCATTATCCCAATAAATAATTATCTCCATTCCGCTTGAGTTCAAACCATGATTTTTTGGTTGCATGCAAATCATCAAACTATGCTTTGTGCTTCCATGTTCCAAGCTAGAATTGTAAACTGCAGTTTGTTTGTGGTTTTTAATCATGACTTGGATTGTTTGGTAGTTCAGATGTAATACTAAATTATGTTTTGTGCTAAAGTAGAAGTCCTTGGCTCTGAGTATGCAGACATAGAACTTAGTTTCTGAACCATCCCAATGTAAAACTGCAAAAAGTGAAATATAAGTAGTCTCATGTGTTTCATTTCATATAACTTTTATAAAATAAAAAGTGCTCAAATAGTGCTAATCAATCATTCAAGTATTCACTAGCCAGAATAATAGAAACTGAGCAGATTTAATTGTAACTGGACCATTGGATAGAATTTTCATGCACATTTTCTCCGTAAGAAAACAGCATTAGGGATTAAACAAAAACCTGTGATAATTTCTGCTCACTGTTGCTGGTATGCAGGAGATGAGACATTACTGGATGGAAGGATGCATGGTGTAGAGGTTAAGAGCGGCGGACACTAATCTGGTGAACCAGGTTAATTTTCCCACTCGTACACACAAAGCCTACTGGGTGACCTTGGGCTAGTCATAGTTCTCTCAGAACTCTCTCAGCCTCACCTACTTCACAAGGTGTCTACTGTGGGGAAGAGGAAGGGAAGGTGATTGTAAGCTGGTTTGAGACTCCTTAAAAGGTAGAGAAAACCAACTCTTCTTCTTCTTTGTCTTCCTCCTCCTCCTCCTCCTCCTCCTCCTCCTAAGACGGGCTTTACCATAAGGCAGAGAGCTGTGTTATACAGTAAATTAGATGGGTATTAAAGTCTCATTCACTTTATGGGAAAAAAACAATAAAAACCAGGGAGGTACACCATTAGACTTTCCTGCCTCCAGAGCCAAAAATCTTGGGGAAACCTTGCCCACTCCCAAGTTGATGGTTATTTAGGTAGCTCTCAAGACAGAAGAGAAACATTACATATTTCCTTTTTAATTGAATTTTATAATCTGCGACATGTTCTGAAAATGCCCTCAGGATGGCATATGAACAATCAAGCTGCAATTGTTTTTAAAATTCAATATATAAAAATTGTTCCACAAATTAAAACAGCAAGCACAAAAAAGAAGCAGCATCATAATAGTCCAAAGTCATCAACATTCCCAATATAATCACAAAATAAATCTGAAGAGCAATTTATTTCCACATGCTTGTTGGAATTAGAAATGGGTGAGCTCCCCATTCTCTGCCGCATAATTGGTTCAGTTTTTCCAAACTTTCATGGACAATTCTTGGGGGGAAAATGGGGCCTTTTTTGAGCTTTTCCCAATAAAGAAGGCAAAGAAGAAGCCAGGAAAGCTGGCTGCCCAGCCTTCCCTTTGCTAAAGTATCTATTGCTGCTGGGGAGCCTGAGAAATGGAATTCCCGATGCCTCCTTACTTTGACTCATTAGGTATTTGGAGCTGCCTGAGCAATCTGAGCATGCTCAGAAGAAACCAGCAGCATCTGGGTCTTCAAAATTATACCTTGCTGGAACTGGAGAGGGTTGCCAGCTCTGGGTTGGGAAATACCTGGACATTTTGTGAGTGGAGCCTGAGGAGGGTGGGGTTTGGGTAGGGGACTTCAGTGGGGTATAATGCCATAGAGTCCACCATCCAAAGTGGCCATTTCTCCAGATAAACTGATCAGTTGTAATCCCAGGAGATCTCTAGCCACCACTTGGAGATTGGCAACCCTTGCACTGGAAATTTTTCACAATAGTCCTCTCCTTCTCCTCCCACCTTTTTTGGGAATGAGGGACTGGTAGAAGGGAGGGTGGTACAGAATTTTTGTTCTCTAATAAGCAACTGCAGGCTTGGTCTATAATTTAGCCGAGATTGGGCCCAGCTCATACTTGCTTTCAATTTTCCAAACTAGGAGAGCTCATTTCTGAATACTCCCACTTCTGAATTTTGGCACCATATATAGCTAGAATAAAATGGTCTTTACACCTTTAAGAACCACAGCTGAGCAGGAGTTCCACAATATGGGCACCACTGTGAAAAAGGCTCTTTTGCTAGCTCACTTAAGTTCAGAATTGGATGGCACTCGAAACAAGTATGACCCAGCATTTTTAAAGGTGATTAAATAAAATTGTATTCTAACCTTCCTCCAAGGGTCTCAAAGCAGAGTACATGACCTCCTCCTCCTCCATTTTATCCTCACATCAACCCTGTGAGATAGGTTGAGCTGAGAGAGAGTGACTCGCTCAAGGTCACCCAGTGAAATTCATAACTGGGTGAAGACTTGAACTTGGGCCTTCAAGGTCCTAATTCAACACTCTTAACTGCTATACCACTCTGGCTAGCATGGTAGAAGGCATTTCACAAGATATTTTGGTCCAAAGTATTGTAGGATTTTAAAGATCAGAAGCAGAAACTAATGGGCACTAATGCAATTATTTCAGCACCTATGGATCCCCTACAGCTTATTTTTTTATCATAAATGGACTGCTCCATTCTGAACCAAATGCAGTTTTTGAACAGTTTTTAAAGGAAGCCTCACATACATCATGTTACAAATGCCCAGACAGGAGGTTATCAAGACGTGTACAACAGATGCTCTTCTTCAGTAACAGAGTCACAACTACATATAAGGGGAGATTGTGTTAGGCATGTGTGTGACCATTTGTGTGTGAACAGAGCAATTAGTATATTGTCCAGCTTTGGTATCTGTTATTGGAAACTTGGATTTTTGAGGGTGGAGAATCTTCCAAGAGCCCAGGGGTCAAATTCTCAAGTACAATCAGCCAGTGCTTGCTCATGCGATATGCAGCACATGTTCATAGCAAATAGATTCAGCGTTTGCTTCTGAGAACCATTTTATCAGTGATGAAAAATTATAGGTACAGGGCAGCAGTCATATACATGCAGCAGGCATAGCTTCAAATGCTACAGCTCAATGCACTAATTTATCATAGGCCAGGTAATCTATTTTACACATGACAGTGCTTCTGATTTAGCCATCTCCATTCTCTCCATCTTTTCATGTGAGGAAACATGGCCCATAGGAGACTATTGCTCTGTCCCCAAGAAAAACAGTATGATACTAGACTTCAAACATGGAGACATACAGAAGGCCCACACACTGCCAATTAAGGCTTCTTCTATGGAACATCTAAAGAAACTAAAGATCCATCCAATGTTCTCCCCAAATGAGCTCAGAGGATGAGCCCAGCAATTCAAAGTCCTCACTTTCAATGCAAGGTGAAGACTGTTTTCATGTTTGGATGGTCCATCCTGCCCACATTCCTGCTCTCACTTCTCTCTTCCCCTCGCCCTCTTCTTTCCATCATTACCCATCATTTAGGTACATAAGAACATAAGAAAGGCCATGCTGGATAAGACCAAGGTCCATCAAGTCCAGCAGTCTGTTCACACAGTGGCCAACCAGGTGCCTCTAGGAAGCCCACAAACAAGACAACTGCAGCAGTATTATCCTGCCTGTGTTCTAAAGCACCTCATATAATAGGCATGCTCCTCTGATCCTGGAGAGAATAGGTATGCATCATGACTAGTACCCTTCTCCTCCATGAACATATCTACTCCCCTCTTAAAGCCTTTCAAGTTGGCAGCCATCACCACATCCTGGGGCAGAGAGTTCCACAATTTAACTATGTGTTGTGTGAAAAAATCCTTTTATCTGTTTTGAATCTCTCACCCTCCAGCTTCAGCAGATGACCCTACATTCTAGTATTATGAGAGAGGGAGAATAGCTTCTCCTAGTCCAATCTCTCCATACCATCCATAATTTTATAGACCTCTATCATCTCTCCCCTTAACTGCCTTCTTTCCAAGCTAAACAGCGCTAAGCATTTTAACCACTCTTCATAGGGCAGTTGCTCTAGTCCCCTAATCCTTTTGGTTGATGTTTTGTGCACCTTCTCAAGCTCTGCAATATCTAGGCTTGCCAACCTCCAGGTAGTAGCTGGAGATCTCCCACTATTACAAATGATCTCCAGCCGATACAGATCAGTTCAACTGGAGAAAATGGCTGCTTTCACAATTGGACTCTAAGGCATTAAAGTCCCTCTCCTCACCAAACCCCACCCTCCTCAGGCTCTGCCAAAAAAATCTCCAGGTATTTCCCAACCCAGAGCTGGCAACCCTAGCAATATCCTTTTTTAGATGTGTTGACCAGAAATGCATACAGTATTACAAGTGTGGTCTCACCATAGACTTGTACAAGGGCAGTATGAAAGCAGCAGTAATCATTAGTGTCTGTTGTGCAAGAAAAACAGTGAATGGCTTATATCTGAGAGTAAACTGGGAGAAAACTACTTTAAGAATCAGACTAAGGGATGGGAAGAGGCAGGGTTTAGCTCCCCTTAATCATGCACTCTGGATTCCCCTCGCCCTGCCCCCCCCCCCATCGTAGATGTGAACAGATGGACTTACATATACAAAGGAATTGTCCAATTTGGCTCTGAACAAAGAATGTTATCGTTCCCCCCCCCCAAATGCCCCAGCTGCTTTTAGAAATACAATTAAATACATTGAGAGATTAGAAATTTTCATTCAACAGTTATCTGCTTCATGGAGATCTGATCCTTTCTCATGACTGGATCTCTTGTGTATCGTCTGATTTGAAGAGTTGGTTTTTATATGCCGACTTTCTCTAACACTTAAGGGAGACTCAAACTGGCTTACAAGCACCTTCCCTTCCCCTCCCCACAACAGACACCCTGTGAGGTAGGTGGGGCTGAGAGAGCTCGAAGAGAGCTGTGACTGGCTCAAGGTCACCCAGCTGGCTTCATGTGTAGGAGTGGGGAAACAAATTCAGTTCACCAGATTAGCCTCCGCCACTCATGTGGAGGAGTGGGGAATCAAAGCCAGTTCTCCAGATAAGAGTCCACCCTCCACCGCTCCAAACCACCGTTCTTAACCACACCAAGGTGGCTCTATATGGTGGGTTTACTGTTGGCAGAATAACTTGGTTTATGCCTCTGCTGTCCTCCATTGCAGTCTGCAAAACAGGTAGGGTACCTAATTGCAGGGGGAAGGGAAAAATCTATGCCACTTCCCCATACAGTTTGGGTAGAATACCTTCCCTGCCACCCAGCTAGCACAAGCAAAGCATTTGTCTCTGTCCTCTCCTGCTGGGGAGAGGAACTACCTATCCCAGTGCCAAGTCTTAGTCTCTGCCTCTATTCCTTCTCATGTGAAAAGTAGGGGAGTGGTCAGTCATGCAAGGGCATAGCTTTAGCCTCTGCCTCTATCTCCCTAAGGCTGTACAACCTTACCTACCTGCCAGCAAGTTCAAGAAAATATTTCCTCCATTATCTACTCCAGGTGAGGTGTGTTGCTTATTGCCAGGATTATTTGCATTCTGCTTCTATCTCCGAAATTACACAGCCTTTCCTGCCTATGAATTGGTACAAACAAAGCTTTGCCACTGCCTGTGAGCTGCAGTCCTAGATCACAAAACAGCCAACAAGTCCAATTTTTATGCTGGATCAAAAATCCAGTAAGATGGTGTAATGAATGCATGGCAAAAAATGGAAATGCCTTGTACAGAAACACCAACTGAAATAATCCCATTTGGAGGGAACATCAGCAGTCTCTTCTGGTTGGATGACATATCTGTCAGGCACATACAGTATCAGCTGAATTATTCGTCTCTTCTTTTGCTTCCCCTTCTACTGCTTGGGGAACCGAAACCAGAGATGCCAGAATTATGATCAGAGCCTAATTTTTGCTATCTTTACTAAATATCAGAAGTTATTGTAGTAAAATTATTTATTTTAAAGAATGTATTTGACTCAGGTTGAATCTTAATTGTTTTTGAACAACACATCCATGCAAGTTTGACCTAAGTCTTTGGATGTGATAAAGACGCTGGATGAAATGTTGTATGTGCGAAGATGTGAAAATTCCCTTCTGCGTATCACAAAGACATGCTGAGAAAGGGAAGCACTCGTAAATCCTGTTCATCGTACATTTCTAAATACCAGCAGCCATAGGCATTCCCAGCTGCTTACCCATACATACTTCCATCCTACACTGAATTTTACCTAAGAATGAATCTACAAGCTCAGAAAAATCAACAGGATACAGCCCTCATGGGACAGTAGCACTTCAGAATAATTAGACATTGAATGCATAATAGATTTTCACTCACTTCCCATTTCCCATTGTTAAGGGAATGCCAGTGATCATGATAGTGGATCAGCCATAGCAGTTTTACACACATTCTGGTTATCAGATAATAGCTGCAGTGATCATTGGGCAAACATAATATGACATTGCACCCAAACACTGGTGCTGTGAGTTGCAAAGGTAACTTCCATTGGCCTGGCGACAAAAGGCAAGACCAACTGTGGCTTGTAAACAGCGTTTTCAGATGATGAACATTCCAGATGTTCTTCTTTGTTCTGCATCAGGGACAGAATGTTCCATCCATGAGCTTTACATAGCCTTGCTCTGTATATACGGGGGAGGGAGGTATAGCCATTTCCTGCTTTTAAATAAAAGAAGTGGCCGGGTAGGCTAGATATGCACTGCAGAGGGGAAGCTGTGTTTCAAATATATAACAAAGTAAACGAAATTAAATGCAACAATTAAAAAAAAGTCGTTGCAGGGTGAGACACTGCATCATGAGGAGTATGCAGGAACTCATTGCCTTCACCCACTTTGAAGGGTCTCCTGTCAACAGGGTCTATGATAAAGAAGAGAAGCACACTCCTTCACTAATTACCTGTGTGTCACAAGGTGGGAGAGGCCTTCCCTTCTTTCCCCCTTTTCTTTTTCTTCCCTGTTGACAGGGACCATGCAGTCTAAGAAGAACGCTTACACCATCTTTCATTCACAACTCTCTACCTCTATTTTTATGCTGTCTGAGAAATAGCTTTTCAGACCCAGAACCCACCTAGTTGTGAATGAGGGGCAGATGGCAGATATTCTGTGACATTTATGGAGATGGACAGGTTGGGATGAAGCCCAAGGACTAGCAGAGTCTAGGAACTGATCCACTCCACTGGATAGAGGGGGGTGGGGAGTTACAACCCAAAGGGAAAACTTGCCTTCTCTTTGATTTGTTAACATCAAATTCTGGCAGGCTGGAGCCCCAGGACCTGGCACCCTGATTAGCTAATGCCCTGTGAGCCCACGTGGGAAGGGTCTGAAAATGGAGCTGTTCCTCTATGTGTGAATTCGCAGAGGGGAGGAGATGAAGGTGAAAAGGATGGAAGAGATTGACAAGAGTGGGGAAGGAATGTTGCTTATTGCAGGTGTGGCTGGGCAGGTGCACAATGCATTCAGCAGCCAGCCTCCCACTGAGGCTGGATCAGATGTTGAAGTACTATAAAAGTTCACTTGTGTGTAAAGTGCCGTCAAGTCACAGCTGGCCCATAGTGATCCCTGGTGGGGTTTTCAAGGCAAGTGATTAAACATTGGTTTGCCATTGCCTTCTTCTGCAGAGTCTTCCCTTCCAAGTTCCAAACCAGCATAGCTTCTGAGATCTGTTGAGGTGAGGCCATTCCACATCCCTGTAAGTTCACTTACCCAGTAATTATCCTTTTATTTACATAGCTGTACCGAGCACTGTCTTGTAGTTACTCAGTGAGTTTGTGCCTTGTAGTATTAAAGCTATTTTGCTAAGGAGCCTTGCACATATTCCTACCCACAGCCAAGACTGCTTGCCAGGGCTACTGTACAATCCCCCTTGGGTTTCATGCCTCTGGGCAGCGCCATGTACGAGAGCCAAATTAAAAAAGCAGAGGTGATAGACAGCAAGCTGCCAGAGTCAGGTTCCAACTTCCCACCTAACTGGAGTTGGAGAGGTCAAAGAGGCCCAGTTCTGAGTGCTGGCGAGTGGATCTCACTGGGAAGGCTGGGGGAAAAAGCACCAAGCTTCGACACACCTACACCATGGAATTTACTTATAATGTCTTTGACCCCCATATGCCCATTTTCCTCTTCTGTCTGGTGACCAGATGCAAAGGAGGTTGTGCCTTTTGGTTTCCCTCCATTGTTACCCCCAGCAGTTATCTTCAGCAGGTTACTGCCTTCGAAGTGAACATGGAGGTTCCATTGAGTCACCAGGAGTAACAGAACATATCCACCATGAATCTAACCCCCCTTTAAAGCCAATTAAAGTAGGGACCCTCACTGCATCCTGTGGCAGTAAACGCCACAACCTAATTACTGAATGGAGAGTTACTTCCTTTTGCCTGCCCTAAATTGAGGTCTTTGGGTGCCCTCAGGTTCAGCATATAAGCTTTGCGGGGAATGCTGCAAAAAAACAACAACCAGGGTCCTGATCATGTATGATGCCTCTATATGTATACTTACACTGGCGTCCTGCAAACATTTGTCTGTGGACAGAGCTGTTGGTTGGTTATGATCTTGCTTCTCTCTAATGTGCATAGAATGACTGAACAGTTGTGTCACAGTTGTGTGCATTTGTGCTCTGACAGAGATCTTTGGTTTCTTATAACAAATATAGAAAAGTGTTCCTACTTGCATCTGTGAAATGTTGGAATGTAAGAAGGGACACAAGCCCATTTCCTATGTGTCATGGACCACAATCAGTTCTCTTTTTCTCTATTTTCGTTTACCCTGTTGTTTTGAGCGATGAACACCTTTGCCTAGTGCAATGGGATATGCTTTCTCTCCCAATGGCAACTTGAGAACACAGTTCTGTGGAGGGGACATTGATTCCAGGATTTTCAGCCATGTCAGATTTTTCACCACTGCTGTGGCTCCTTTAACAAGAACTAACATAAATTCAAATGGGGGAAGAATCAATTAGGGGGCAGAGGCAGGAAAGGCCGTGAGTGAGAGACTCAGCTAGCATGACAACTGGGAAAAATCCACCAGGAATGTCTGAGTAAACCCCCTGATTGTGCTGGCTAGGAAAGAAAAAACAGCCAGGCCTTAATCTGTGGCTAGCAGTCAGTACACGCCGCCGATTAAATATCCATCCATTTGCACATCACTCTCTCTGCTTGTGTACCCAGAGCCAGCAGCGCACTGAATTACAGCGCAGCAGGTTTACCAAATGGGTGCTGTCAACTGACAGGCCAAGGGGCCCTACGGCAATTTCACTCACTTTTGATTCATGGCTTGTCAGAACGCTAACCAAATATTCCATTTTCACCCTCAGGCTGCTTTCTGACTGCTGACTTGCATTGCCAAGTAGAACTCCGCTCTTGCTTCTTGGAAGGATGTGCTCGGCTCCCCATTCCCTACAGGCCAATCTCTCGGGAGGAGAGATTCTTAAATAACGATCTGAATTCCTGCAGAGAAATAGTTCAAAGATGGAGGGGGCCAATGTGATTGCAACTTGCAGAACATATTATCATGGGAATTTTTTATTCTCTCTCTTGGATGATTTTTTTCCGCCTATACTCAAGGGATCTATATTTGAATCCAGGCTTAGGGAAGTTAGATAGTTTTTGCATTGACCTCTTTGCTGCAGTTTGATATTAAAAGAGACCAAGACACTTCCTGCCTCTTGCAAACATCTCCCCACCCTCTCCCCTATGGTTTCATTACCAGTGGCACTGCTCAGGAGTTGATTTGAAGGAAGCAGTTCCATGGGCATGTTGGCAGGAGCGCTCCTGCCTATGTGGACTTGCAAACAGTGTATGGGCACTAGACTCCTTGCCCTCTCCGCTTTACAGAAGGAATGTACAAACATTTCTGGTGGCTTTCATGTGTTGTTGTTGTATGCTGCTGCATTTTGCCTTATTTATTGCTAGCATTCTTGATTCATATGTTTCTTCTATGGCATTTTACTCCATTTTAACGCCAATTATACACACACAATTGATCCAAAAATAATATTTAAAATGGAATAGGGTGAATCCAGTATGATTCCTGCCAAGGGAGGGAGTTGGGAAGAACTTGCTTGCTTGCTTGCTAGCAGCAGCTGAATACCATCTCAGCGGTGTTTGTTTTCTCCTCTGCTCGCAGGATCTTATCACGGGAGTAGCCAGAGGCCTGAAACCTTGGCTCATGAGCCCATGCCTCACAGCCTGGTGCCAGTGTTGTGAAGAAGTTGGTTTTAATATGATTTTCTCTACCTTTTAAGGAGAATCAAACTGGTTCACAATCTCCTTCCCTTCCTCTCCCCACAACAGACACCTTGTGAGGTAGGTGGGGCTGAGAGAGTTCAGAGAGAACTGTGGCTAGCCCAAGGGCACCCAGCTGGCTTAATGTGTAGGAGTGGGGAAACAAACCCAGTTCACAAGATTAGAGTCTACCACTCATGTGGAGGAGTGGGGAATCAAACCGGGTTCTCCAGATTAGAGTCCACCGCTCTTAACCGCTGCACCACACTAGCTAGATCAATGAATCAAGATTCACACAGAATGTGTTTGTTTTCTTTGATTACTCAAACTGCGTGGTTTACATTGGTTGTTTTGTATTTTGGAAATGCCTTAATAAGCAAATAAATAACAAAAGTAAATGGTGCAAAATATTGATTCCTGTGTTCAATTGGCACAAGGGATAGGCACAAAAGAGATGAAGGATTTCAAGTAGAAACTGTGGAGCTGCAAAATTAGGTACCATCTTGCTGTAAAAGCACTAATATTGGGCCTTACTGATGCCTTCTGCACTGCATTATATTACCAAACAAACAGCAGATTTTCTGCTTGTGCAATTCCCCAGGGTACCTAAATTCTACACTCTACCTAAGGTACATAAGTCATTGCTAAACCCACTAGGTAGACCCATCATCAGTTTGGTGGGATCACTTTTGGAACCAGTATCGAAATATATCGATTCTTTTTTACAAGTATTCGCTAAAGACACTCCCTCATATTTGGCTGATACTAGACAATCAAATCAAGCCTGAACTGACCCTAGAAGCTAAAATGACTAAACTGAGGCTGTCGTATTTTGGTCACATCATGAGACGACAAGAGTCACTGGAAAAGACAGTCATGATAGGAAAAGTTGAGGGCAACAGGACAAGAGGAAGACCCAACAAGAGATGGATTGACTCAATAAAGGAAGCCACAGCCTTCAATTTGCAAGATCTGAGCAAGGCTGTCAAAGATAGGACATTTTGGAGGACTTTCATTCATAGGGTCGCCATGAGTCGGAAGCGACAGCACTTAACACACACACACACAGACAATTTATAACTCAGATTGAAAATGAACCCATCACAACAGAATCCACTTTAGCCACTTTTGATGTGTCCGCTCTGTATACAAACATTCCTCTAGAAGTTCAATTAATAATTCTCACAGCTGCTACTGATCTTTCCACCACATTATACAGGAGAGGCTATCCTATTGTAGAACATGCGTTCCACAGAGCTCAGGATTGGGACCACAGATCTTTAATTACCAGTTCCTCTTCGAATAAACCTTTACCCTATAGACTAACGGCATCTATGCAATTTTCACATTTGTCTTATGACATTAAAAGAATCATCCGTCGCCACTGGCACCTGTTAGAACATATTCCAGGTTGCCAAGATCCTCCCCTCCTAGGTCTTAGGAAAACCAAATCCTTGAAAGAATATTTAGTTAGAACTGATCTATACCAACCATGGGAACGGCTCAAAGTTTGGGGCCACCACAAATGTGGATCATGTTCCATGTGCCCATATAGTGTTCCTATTAAGCAGGTTAGTTCTACCTCTTCTAATTTTTCTTATACTCTAAAACAATTTAGTAATTGTGGCTCTGACATGGTGATTTATTCGGTCATCTGCCCCTGCAGATTGATGTATATAGGCTGTACATCTAGACCCCTCAGACTTAGGATAGGGGAACACAGAGCGAGGATCCGTGCCAAAAACTTTGGGGCCCGCTTGTACAACATTACATTTCCCATGGCCATTCCGACACGGATTTATTATTTTTCGCACTCTGGCAATACAAACCTCGACCTTACCATCAACAAGACATGAAAAAAATCTTAATGCAACAAGAAATGCGCTTTATTTTTGCCTTTCAAACGTTAACACCTAAACGATTAAATAATGAATTTGATCTTTCCTGTTTCATTTAACTTTTTGATACTGTCCCTTTAAAAAAATCACTCTCAGCCTCCTGCTTGCTTGGGAGCGGTTCGCTCTCGATTGATCGGAAGGATGTTTTAGCCCGGCCTGAGCGGTTGTAATTTACCACAGCTGGAGAGAAAGGCAGCGCTCTTACACATCCCTCTAGGAGTACTAGATGCGATTTGTGGGTAAGCAATGTTGCCGCTTATTATATGATTTTTTTCTGACATTTTCTGACTTGTAACACTTTAAAATAAACTCAAAAATAAGTGTAAATGACGAATATTATGTTGCATATTATTGCTTTTTTATTTCAGCCACAAGGTGATTTACCAGCAGCATACAGTACAGTTCATCATTGAATGCTTGCAAATATATCATAAATGATGAAGCTGATGAAGCCATCGTGAAATGTGAGGTGACTGGTCTCACATCACCTCCGAATTCTCCGAGGTCTTCTTAGCACCCGATAGACATGACTTCTCCGTGCTGGTCAATTTCCTCCTGGACTTGCCGGGTCCACCCCCGGGTGCTGGCAACTTATTGGAGACTTTTTGCCCATGAACTATTGTTGTGCTGTTGTTGAATTGCAATTCTTATTGTATACCTCTTAGGCTGTTAGATGTTTATATTATATTGTATGTATATGTTTGGCTTTGCATATGTTTGGTTTATCTTGGGGCATGACATTAATGCCCAGTAAAAATATTTTCTGAATGTTTAATTGTTATATGGTGTATGAGAATTTATTGCACCATGCCATTCGTTGAGCCCTCATGCCGCCAACCTCCAGGTGGTGGCTGGAGATCTCCTGCTATTACAACTGATCTCCAGGTGACAGAGATCAGTTCCCCTGGAGAAAATGCCCACTTTGGTAATTGTACTCTATGGCATTGAAGTCCCTCCCCTCTCCATACCCTGCCCTCCTCAGGCTCCACCCCCAAAATCTCCAGGTATTTCCCAACCCGGAGCTGGCAACCCTACATTATAATCTGCGGAGGTTCTTCCCCTCCCCAAACCCCACCCTCCCCAGGTCCCTGCCCCCAAATCTCCAGGAATAATTAATATTGTTTTATGGTGATCATATGTTATTTTGATTTGGTCAAATAACTGTAAATTAAAGATTGATGAATCTCCAGGAATTTCCCAATCCAGAGTTTGGAACACTAGCTTTGTGGGACACCAGTAAGGGAAGGGAGGGGAGTCACAAACAATTTCAAATATCCTATTAGTAGATGTTGGGTTTTCCAAATTGTAAGTCATGATTTCACTAAAAGTGAGGGCTGGGGCCTTAAAGTCAGATAGCTGTGGTTCCAGCTGTATTCAGAATGAAGATAAAATTCAGTGTAGACAGAAGAGTATGCAGGAATCAGGGGGATGTGGCAACAGGTGATAGTCACAGATACCAGATAAAAATGAGGTTTTCAGAGGGAGACTGGAAGGTTAAAATGGCCCTAGAGCAAGCCAAGGTAAGCTGAGGTGCATTGTGAGGACAATGCACTTCCAGTTTGTGCCTTTGGGAAGCTCCCAGTTTGCATGACTATAATGTCTGAAGACTGCTAAGGAGCATAAATTGTCAGAACAGATTGGCTGCGACAGGTTTTTTCAGGATGAAGAAAGGCAGAGACAGTCCAGAAGGGCCCTATTTTGAAAGTTGCCCCTATATCTCAAGAAACTTTTCCAGAAGCAGTATGGGAGGATGAATGAGGGATTATAAACCACAGCCACATGTCTTCCTAGCTGGGCATGATGACCCTTTTGTGGTTAAGGCGGGAGTGAGGGCAATCTGTGCATGTTTTGTGAAAACAAGATCAGAAGCATTCAGGGGAAGCTTTACCTTTCTGGCCAATTTGCTCCTTATCGCCTCTGCCATAAGCTCCGTCCTCTGTTGCTGACAACAGTGAAGCCAGCTGCTGCTTTCAGTGTCCCTGATGACAGCTGGCAGCTTTCTCCTCTGCCCGATGCAAAGCAAGCCACTATTTTCCTGTAAGCCAGCACAATTCTCAGTGACCCTAGCTGTGGTATGTCAGACAGGCAGGGATCTCTGGGTTTTTTTGGAAGACAGGCGACTCAGATTTCTAGGGTGCTTTTTGATGGCGCTGCTAAAAACCACAGTAGCAGGAAGAGAGTCCTTGAAGCTGGAAGTATCACTTTAATGAAGATGTTTTCTGCTTCCACTGCTGTTTACTCTTGCTGAATAGCCCTCAGTCTATGCCAGTCCTGCTACTGCATGTGGACTAGCATTGACAGAAGCAGGCATGGCTCCTCTTCTTCTGCTGGCAAGTGCAATTGGTGGGCAAGCAGCACTCCGAATCAGCTTTGGTGAGTTTATTTATTGATAGAAGGCATATCCTGCCTCTCAGCCTAAAAAGGGTGGTTTACATTTGTGATTTTAAATATGACCAAACAGTTGAACACTATACAAATGCCAATCTTAACTGTTAAAATTTACAGAAGAACAGTCTAATGAGACCCCTAAAATACTGTGAGGGTCAGTGGCGGTTTCTTTCCCATAAGGGTAAAGGTAGTCCCTTGGCAAGCACCGGGTCATTCCTGACCCATGAGGTGATGTCACATCCTGACGTTTACTAGGCAGACTTTGTTTACAGGGTGGTTTTCCATTGCCTTCCCCAGTTGTCTTCCCTTTACCCCCAGCAAGCTGGGTGCTCATTTTACCGACCTCAGAAGGATGGAAGGCTGAGTAAACCTTGAGCCGGCTACCTGAAACCGACTTTTGTCGGGATCGAACTCAGGTCATGAACAGAGCTTGGACTGCAGTACTGCAGCTTAACACTCAGCACCACAGGGGCTTATTTCCTATACTTGGAAATTTTTGTGTGACCCTGGGTCCAGTTGGATCCAGGCCCATTTGCACAAAAGGTGTTTCTAACATATGCATAAACATACCTTATACAGCAGCAAGACATGTTTCTGAAGAGACCCATCTCCATCTGTAAGCCCAATATAATAGTACTCCCAAACTGAGGAACTCCTCCTTTAGGACAGAAACATCTCTAGAGCAAGCTCCCGTTTCAGCCCTTTGGTTAATATTACTGACCAAGAGCATCTCCGTCGTCTCTGGATTAAGCTTCAGTTTATTGGTCCTCATCACCACCTGGACTGGATGAGGACCAATAAATGTCATTATTTGGGAAAGAACTGATGTCTTAGAAGTGAACCCGAACAATTCACCCTGTACACAAAGCCTAGTTCTCACGGATCATCATTTTTCTGGATCTGCAGCCAGGGAAAGATGTCACTTTGACTCATTGCAATGTATGACCATAACAACCTGTCAAGTACTGAATATAATGCATCACCATGTAGACCTTAGCACTTCCAAAGCCAGGCACACCAGTTGAGTTGTACAGCCTCAAGGTGCATCCAGTGGGCTTTTATGAACGTTGGACCCAAGCGATCTCCACCATGCTGTGAAGTTGCTTTTCAGTGTTTTATGTCTTTGATGCCAACAATGTGAGCTGTTGTGTTGGTAGCCACAACAGCTCACATTGTCTGCAGCAAAGACATAACACATTGAAAGGCAGCTTCACAGCATGGTGGAGATTGCTTGGGTAAGATGCACATAAAAGCCTTCTACAGGATATTCCAGAAACGGAATCAGAAAATGCTGACCTAACTACAGGAGCAGACTTAAACATTAGGCTGTCCTAGAAAGGTGCTCGGGGCCATTTTCTCTGCCCAGGTGTTGTGCCCCCTGGAGCAGCTACCAATTTCTGTACCCACCATATTTGCACCCTATTATCATCAATATATTTATTTATATACAATTACCACTTTTTAAAAAGTCACGGTAAACAAGACAGCAACCAGGATGCAGCAAGAATGGCTAGCAGAAACAGCAGCAATGAACATCAGCCAGGAATGATGCTGTGTGCTGTTTTTCTCTAAGCAGAAAAGTCCTTAGTTCATTGTGGCAAATGGAGGAAGAATATGCACACTTTGCTTGCCTGTGAACTGTTATTAGTTAAAAATCCTGCCACTGATCAATTTGGGGAATTCAAAGTGTACTGTGCAGAAACTGTCAAAGACGTTTCAGTATTAAAATGCTGCTCCTCACCAGTTCTTTGTGTATCTGTTTTAATTGCATTATGGGTGAGGAAAAGCCCGAGGCCTAATTTATGGATCCCAACCGAGACTATCTGAAATGCTGATGATGGTGAATGCTGCAGGCATCCAACGCACATGAGGGAAGACAGCAAACTTCGCCCCTGGGGCATTGTCTCTAGATTGTTTAAAATAATGTATATTCCTTACACCTTCCTCAGCCCTGACCTGGATGGCCCAGGCTAGCCTGATCTCGTCAGATCTCAGAAGCTAAGCAGGGTCAGCCCTGGTTAGTATTTGGATGGGAGACCACCAAGGAAGTCCAGGGTTGCTGTGCAGAGGAAGGCACGGGCAAACCCCCTCTGTTAGTCTCTTGCCATGAAAACTCCAAAAGGGGTCGCCATAAGTCGGCTGCGACTTGACAGCACTTTACACACACACACACACACACACACCTTCCTCACAACTGTGCTGAACTGAATTCTACTCCATGGATTCAGGGAGTCTGCAAGTCTCTCAAATGACTGCTCCTGTATACTCACAAAGACTCACACGCCACCTCCTTCAAATTAATTCTGATTTAATTAAAACATAAGTACAATTGAAGACATAAGAAATACCACAAATCCACCCCCCCAGCATTCAACAGATGTTTTGGATCCCACAAAAAGCTTCTCTCCAGCAAAAATTCTGGGTCCCCCCTCCCCAGATCTGAACAATGTCTGCACCTATCACCTTTTAACCACTTCCCTTTCCCAGTAGGCATTCATTATTTAGTGCCATTGATGCATGGAGGCTGTCTATTAGTTGCAGGCATGGTAAGCGGGGTAAAGAAGAG
The DNA here is from genome assembly GCF_029931775.1 of Euleptes europaea. Classification (NCBI taxonomy): domain Eukaryota; kingdom Metazoa; phylum Chordata; class Lepidosauria; order Squamata; family Sphaerodactylidae; genus Euleptes; species Euleptes europaea. The sequence continues at coordinate 46,070,603 of NC_079316.1, forward strand.
GGAATTGTGGGATCAGGGGAGGGTCATGGCTTAGTCCTTGCATGCATGAAATATGGCAAAAGTTTGTGCTGAACAAATCAAACCATCTCAAGTACTTTGCCAAACCATTTAAGCTTGCATTATTTGTAGTTCTGAATAACTGGTTAAATTTTTGTGCCATCTCTAGTCTAGCAATAATTCATTTCCCCATAAGAACAGTAGATAAAGAGATCATAACTGATTTACTGTTTTGACTCCTGAGGGGAAAAAAAGTTACATTCTTAATTATATTTTTCCTTTTGCTTTGCTAAATAATTACATGTATGCAGCAGTTAACAACAGGACTAATATTTTTAAGTCTTTTCATTAAATGACTTATGAATTATGGGCATCTTACTGGTGTTGAATAAACATAGGCGGAACTGAGCAGCCACTATCTTTTTCTATCTTAACAGAATGTGGAATGCAGTATCATAGTTCTGTGGATTGCCTATGTACAGCATAGGGTTGCCAGCTCTGGGCTGGGAAATATCTGGAGATTATGGGGGTGGAGCCTGAGGAGGGCGGGGTTTGGAGAGGGGAGGGACTTCAATGCCATAGAGTCCAATGGCCAAAGAAGCCATTTTCTCTAAGGGAACCAATCTCTGTCACCAGGAGATCAGTTGTAATAGTGGAAGATCTCCAGCCACCACCTGGAGGTTGGCAATCCTAGTACAGCAAGATGACATCACTTCATACACTAGACATTGGAGTGGCTCCAACCAGGTTTTATGTTGATGAAAAAGGTAGGAAGGGGTCCCATTTAACCACCCAAAAGAGTATGCTGGGATCATGAGTGAACAGAAGCCATGTGGGATGGGGGCTGTAATTAGGGTTGCCAGTAAGATTGCCAGGTCCCTCTCCACCATTGGTGGGAGATTTTTGGGGCAGAGCCTGAGAAGGGTGGGGTTTGAGGAGGGGAGGGACTTCAATGCCATAGAGTCCAATGGCCAAAGCGGCCATTTTCTCCAGGTGAACTGATCTCTATCAGCTGGAGATCAGTTGTAACAGCAAACCTCCAGCTAGTACCTGGAGGTTGGCAACCCTAGCTGTACTAAAGAGGAGAATTGGGTCAGATCTACCAAAAAAGCTGGCTGGATCCAACCTCTGACGAGGAGGGGGAAAGAAGTGCTCAGCCATACCCACAAGATTGCAAAGAAAGTCATGGAAATACAAATGCAGCCAGGAAAAAAAAGCAAGAGTGTATACAAGAGTGTTATGCAAGAGTGTAGAGAAAGCTTCCCTTGTAGCGCTTCATTTTCTGGCTGTGGTTGGGGTGACTATAGCTACCCTTTCCTTTTCTGTGGCATTTTTAGAATGTGGGCAGCTGTAGGGTTCCTCCTGGCGATGCAGCATTTTCGTTGAGCAGTCAACACACTTCCAAGGCACCAGGATGCTTTGCCAAAATGCCACCTGGGCCAGTGTGTTGGCTGCTTGCTTTGTTTGCCTCCCAGATGCTGTCGAAAGATACTGAGCCTTGGTTAGAAGCGCCGACTTGGCAGTTTTTGATATTGCTGTAACATAATCAGCTTTTGCTTCTGCAGCAATTAGCATATTATTACCCATAATGTTTTGCATGGCAATTTTGTTGTAAACATTTGTACTAATTCACCATAACCTAATTATTTTTATGATGCATAATTATGGAATATTTTCCAAGAAGGAATATTTCTATTTTCTAGCAATGGGGAAAAGTCAGATACTTCCAGATCTGCACTCTTTCTAATTACTGCCCTTCAAATTTCTCTTTGCTTGGGTTAGGACAGCAGCTCACCAAGGTCCCTGAATGCCAGGTGCTCAGGAAGGGATGTTGTTGAAGTTTGAGATGTATGGTTGCTAATGAGACTAAACCTAACAAAGTCCAACAGTTGATGGGGCCTTCAAAACTTGGGGCCAGAATCCCTGTCAGGTCTGCCTTGCATGGGGTGAATAAGAACTTCTTCTGGGCTTACCAGAGTTGTTGCTCAAGCTCCCAGGCACAGACAGAGGGAGACACATGAACAAGTGACTATGGTGAGTTCATCTGCCAGGCTGTATTAGGACATGAACTCACTGGTGGGCATAGGTTTTATCAGCCTCCAGATGGGACCTGGAGTTCTCCTGGAATTACAAATGAGCTCCAGACTACAGGCTTCAGTTGCCTGGAGGAAATGAGAGTTTTGGAGGCTGAACTTTATAACATCACACCCCTATTGAAAGCTTTCCTTCCCCAAACTTTTCCCTCTCTAGGCTCTGCCCCCAAATCTCCAGGGATTTCCCAACCTGGAGTTGGCAACAGGTTTGTTAGGCATGGCCTGGCAACCAGCAGGAAAAGGGAGGTGTGGAAATGTGGGGTTGCCCTAGGGTTGCCAGGTCCCTTTTTGCCACCAGTGGGAGGTTTTTTGGGACAGAGCCTAAAAAGGGCAGGGTTTGGGGAGGGGTGGAACTTCAAGGCCATAGAGTCCAATGGCCAAAGCAGCCATTTTCTCCAGGTGAACTGATCTCTATCGGCTGGAGATCAGTTGTAATAGCAGGAGATCTTCAGCTACTACCTGGAGGTTGAGCAACCAAAATGAACACCACTGCACTATTACGAAAGGTAAAGAAGAAAGTGCAGGATAGGCTATTGGTAATAAACAAACAACGCAATATTATAGCAACAAAGTGTATATGGTGCACAATTTAACATCTAAGTATAAACAGACACAAAACTATGTACAAAGATATCTCATAGTCCAAAGGGTACAAAAATCTGGTTTCAAAGTTAGGAAGAAGGTATTCTTCATGCAGAAGTTGCTAGGAAGACGATTGTTTCTATTTCTTCATCAGTTCCATTTAGTTAAAGCTTCTATATATGCACATACAAGTATCCAAATTTAATCCAGTCTCTCATAGAATTGAGGAAACCAACTGTGTAGAATAATATTTTTAAGGTTCCAATACAGGATACAACATTGTCGATACACAGTTGTACAGACGATTCTAACAATTTGACTATTCCCAGTGGGATAACGCAAGTAACCCTAGGGTTGGCAACCCTAGGGTGCCCGGTGAAAATGTCAGGACACCTCTCTAGGAATCACTAGAATTATGATGATTGCTAGAGAGGCATAATATCATGTTTGGGTTTTCAGTTACATTGCTGTATTGGCCAATGACCATTTGTGGGAAATGGGAGTTGATGGTGGGATATCCCCTGTTCCTCCAGGGGGCTGGCATGGCAACCCTGGTTGGCAACCCTGGATGGGTATCAGCAAGTCATTGTTCTCAGAATCGGTTCTCCATATCGGGAATAAGGGTAATTTGCCTACCATATAAGAAAATTGTAAACACACACACACACATACAGACTGACAAAAAGACCCCCGCCCTTTCCAAGTGCTACTTTTAGTAGTGCTTTTATAGCAATGGTTTTCCATTTCCACTGCAACTATCTGAAAGTGTTTATGGCTGATATTCATGCTGCACAGTACTTCTCAAATGAATGCACTGCTCTTTCAAGATATCTAGATGCATCCCTGGTAATGCTTCACACAGTTACACTAGGAGGGTAAAATATTTTCCATTCCCCACTGTCCCATATTCAATCTTGTCCTGGACTTGACTCTCCTAATGGAAGGAAATGGCCAGAGCCTCCCTGACTTTGAAAGTGCCTGGTCATGCCCTCCAGCCTTTCAGAGGAAGGAAAAGAAATGAATCGTAGTAACAATTGCAACAATAAAACCTCACAATCTCTCTGGCCAGGTGTGCAAAAAGGAAATCCCTCCCCAGTGTTCCCAGGTGATCAACTTACAGGCTGAAGCATGAAGTCTGATTAGCCCTGCAATGTTTTATAAGCTTGCATAGCTGCAAATGTTATGGACACCCATAAAGTTATCCAGGCCTTTAAAACCCTATTGAGCCACAGTTCAGGTCTCCTTTGCTTCCTGGGGCAACACATTTCAGAGGCAATGCTGGGCCACAGAAAAACCAGTTCTGTTTCGTTTTTCTGAAGGGGTTTGCCTGTAACGTTAAATGCTTGATGCCTTTTAACTGTAGCTTACGATGTTCATACAATAACTGGGTTTTTACAAAGAGTGAGTCAAGAAGCCTGGGTTTTGTTACATTTTTTAATCTTCCCAGGCTCTAAGAGCCACTTCACGCATTGAGCGGTGATGGTGGAAACACTGACTTCCCCTCATGAAAGTACATACTGCAGAGAACCTTGGTAAATCACAATTTTTCTGCAGCGTACACCTGTATTAAGTATACTTTCACTATGTATTTTAAAAAACCCAATATCAGGATTAAATTGCAAAAGGCCCCTTGCGATGTGTTTACACCCGGAAGCGCCGCATTTCAAGGGGCCTTTTACCACTCAAACTGGGAGTTTGAATGGTAAAAGGCCCCTTGTGATGCGGCGCTTCTGGGTGTAAACCAAAAATGATGTGGCGTGATGGGCAGGCACACATGCACGCGTTGCCGACCGACCCTCAGCTGGTCGGCAGGCAGCCAGGTGGATTGGCGGGGGTTTGCCCGTCACCACCTGGCACTTGGCAACCCTAGTGATGGCCCTAGTCCAATCAAAGCAGCACAGTGTCCATGGCAATTAAAACAGAATGGCCTGGCTTTGTCCTACTATATGGGCAACCCCCTGCCTTTTGTCCACTCCTGCTTCAGGTCACCACAGAGTTTCATGTTTACCTTACAAAGTACTAAGAGATAGCCAAAAAGGCCCTGAGATAATGTTTATATTGGATTGATGTCACATAATCTTCAACTAGCTCTTCTTTGGATCAATAAAGTTGCAATATGTGACAAGCATGAGTGTAATATATGTAGTGCAATATGGATTTTAATAGCTGCCATCACCTCCAGTCTGTCTGTGGTTAAACTTTAACTGATAGAAGTGATCAACTGAATTTTGGATGTGTTAGTGTTATAAACTTTTCATTTATTTTAGTTATTATTCAGGAAAACGTCTGCCCTGTAGTCAAACAGGAGAACTGAGGTAAAATAAACTTTCATTTATTTCCCTGGAAGGGGTTAAAAGCTTAGTAAGATCTCGCAGACTTGAAGATATTGACAAATGTAACTCACCGCTTCTGCTGGGCAGGAGATGTAACATTTAAAGATATAACTATCTATTGTGAGAATAGCGAGTGACTAGCAGCCTATGGCTCTCAACTGGAATGGAGTCTGGGTGGGGGGAATGAAGAGCTGTCATGTCAGTGTGACAGTATGACATCACTTCCAGGGAAAATCTGGAACTAATGTTAGCCCGCTCTAGGAATTGCCAGAAATTCTATGTTTCCCCCCCTCCTGCCAGCTGCTGTAGCATTGGCAAGAAACAAATGATGGGGGAAGAAGATCCCCTGTTCCCACTGGAAACCTGGCATCCCTATATAGCAGCAAATCTGTGTTTCGGAAGAAAAATTCTGAATAAATGGACACCAGACCACTGACTTCCAGACTTAAGAAGCTAATGTTCCCTTTCTCTTAGCAGACTCCCCTCAGGAGATAACCACTCAAGTAGCCAAATTTTGTCTCAGGTCTAGTGGGATTCGTAAACGGCTGATTGAAAACCTTTCCCCATAGAAGATCTTTCTTCCTCCTCCTCTTCAAATCATCCCTCCCAGAATCATCAACTTTTATTATTTTATCTTATTATTTTAACCTAACTTTTATTTTTATTCAGAGCTGATATTGTATTGAAATAAAATTTGATTGACTGATTGACTTCCAGACTTGAGCTACCAAGGTGCTTTTATATGAAACCACAACCTTTTACTTTAGCTTTCCTGAGCCTTGGAGGGCCAGAGAAGATTACCTTCTTATCAGTGTGAGTCTTTCCTAGACACCACACATTACTGGCCCATTTACCCTGAAGGCAGCTGGTTATGGCTCAGTTTTTACTATCAGTTCAGCTTCCTCTACACTTTTTAAGGTGTAGCCTCGGGCCTCATGCATGGAGGGCCCACATCAGCACTGACATACAGTACTGTTTATTTGGATTCTATAAACTGCACACACAAAGAATTTATGAAGGTAGATCTTCCCCATAGCCCCCAGTGTCTCTCTCTCTCCCCCTGCTCCCAAGCTGACAATGAATGTCAGAGAACAAGGGTGGATAAAATGCCATGTGGCACAAGGATCTAGTGAGGAAGATAAGGTACACCAGCCCTTTAACTCCTTCCCGACTCCTATCTCAAAAGTAGGCTTGCCAACCTCCAAATGGGACCTAGAGTTCTCTTGAAATTACAACTGATCTTCAGACTACACAGATCAGGTCATTTGGAGAAAATGACAGCTTCAGAGGGTGGGCTGTATGGCATCAAATCCCTGTTGTAATCCCTCCCCTCTCCAAATTCCACCATTCCCATGAACCACCTCCATGTAGGTTTTTAAAAAAAGATCCCACCTCACACTGGTGTTTTGTTCTGAAGTCCCCATGTTGTGCTGATCCAACTAGTCCCTGGGTCTGCCATTTGGATTGGTAGTAATCAGTGCAGGGATTGGCACAGAACCTGTATGGTTTCTGGATGTCAGGAGCACTGCTTCACTGTGCTGAAGATTTGCCAAGCCCTCCATCTGGAAGCATTCTGAGAGATCACTCTAGTGGGGCATTGGAAGGGCAGCACAGACAAAGGGGATAAAAGTGAAGATTCATGCCTGCCAGCTTCAGAGTCTCCATCTCACATCCCGAGGTGCCACTGAAAATGGCATCAATCCCAACAGCCAAATGGAATACATAGGTGAGTAACTGAACCAAATTGGAGTTGAAATGTTGCTTCCTGGGTTTCCTTGGGCCTGTTTAGCTCTCTTGTTCTGTTTTTAAATTTTAGTAGCATGCATTTGAGTTGAAGCCTTATCTGATATGCAGTTGAGCTCTTGCCAACCTCCTGGTGCCTAGCTGGTCAGGCCCGAGGGGGTGGGAGCAGAGTTAGGTCTATGCAGACCCATTTCTCATACATCTTTGGAACCTTTGCATTCATATGAATTAATAGCCCTTCACACCAGTGGTGGACCTACATTTTTGGAATCCTGAAGCTTGAACTGTTATGGGGGCCCCTTTGCAACCAGCAACAATAGGGCAACATCCAACAAGGTCCAAAGGGCCTTGCTGCCTGTGCAAGGACCTCGAGGCCCAAATGGCAGAGAACAGGGTGGTGGGGTGGAGTCCTTGAAAATGGGCCATACAGTGAGCCCCTCAGCAACAAGATCTGGATAACCACTGTTATCTTCTTCAGTGGGGTTGTTCTATGGCAGATGTATTGGTTCATTCTCTAATAGAGAGGTAGAAGGTCATCAGAGGGGGCTCATTAGGATAAAGAGGTGAAAATCTGATTTTTGGTGTTAAAATGCACAAGCGAGATGAATGCAGCCTGAATTGAGAATGTCTTTTTATGGTTCAATTGGCTCTAGCCTAAGGGCTAAGCTATAGAACTATTAAACTATGCACCAACAAAGGATTTGAGGATCCAGCTGCCAAAATGCAGGTTATGAATAGATTCTGGTGAGCTCAGCAAGCCCATACTGCTGGGGGTTCGGGAGCTGCAAGCCCCCAAGAAAATTTTGAAATTTGACCAATTACAGGGACATTTCGAGGCCTTATGAAATGGGTATTAGAGCATATTCTAAGGTCAATATTAAGTACTTCAACCCATTTGCTTATGATTCTATCACCAAAATAGCCTTATTTTAATAATCAACACTAAAAAAAAAAAAAAAACAACTCCATCGATTTTGTTGAAAAATTCACTCATTAAAAACAAGTTGCTTCAGGGCCCCTCCGGGATTAGGGGCCCTGAAGCTTAAGCTTCATTAGTTTCATAGTAGGTCCGCCATTGCCTCACACACAACCCAAAGCATGCCAGAGTTAATAACAAAGGCAGCTATTCAGAGAACAGCAGGTAGAGAGGTGACTGGGGCGGTGTCTCCAGCAGCTGCCTCATTGCCTTGCCTGCTGCTGCAGACTTGTAAAATGAGAATTTCACATGGCACAGCCCTGTGCTCTGACCTGTGAAGGCTCCTGATTCCAAAGTCTGCTCTGTGGTCCTGGGGGGGTGCTCCAGTTTATGAAAATAGCCACCCGCCGTGCCCTAGATTACTAAACCAAATGCAGAGTGCTGGAGTCTATATTTCACTTAGCAGCCCTTCTCATCTGGGCTAAGTTGCCAAGCTCTCCCTATTTCCCACATGGCATCTTCTCAGGCTTGTAAGAGCAGAGAGCTGGATTCATCAAAGAGAAGGCAGCTCTGCCTTCCGAATGACAATGCCGGCAAGATGCTCTCAATTTGTTCTCTGTTTGTTTTGGAATACCTACAAATAGTCCTAGTGGCATATAATGCACTGCCATGGAAAGCAGAACTGGAGTCGGCTCAAGCAGCACGGTTTGATCGCCAGGTTAATAAACCACCAAGCCTTGTTTAGGACTGGCCAATCCTTAACACTGCATATTTACATCCCTGCATGCTTTCCTCAGCAAACAATTGCTTGATAATTATTCCTTGGTTCCGTTCACTAAAATGGTCAGATCATACTGAATTGCCACCAGGGTTATAACATTAATGACAACCCAGTCTAGTATTCAGTGAATTGCAATTGCTCAGTGGACATTAATGAGCAAGCTTAGATCCAAACATCTGTGAACAGTAGATCGAAATGGGTGGTTTAGTGTTAGCCCTCATCATTATGCACCATTCGTCTGGTAGGTGTAAGCATGGCCTGGCCACTGATGATGGGTGGGGGGGGGATTGACTAGTCAATTAGTTACTCCAAAGATCTATAATCTGAATGCACCCACTTGTCAAGGTGGGGTTAAAAGACATTTTTACCTGACCTGGCAGAGGACAGCATTCTTGTACTGCTAATAGCCGTGAGGCTGGTCATGCAGAGGTGAGAAAAGCTGCACTTAGAAAATTTCTTCTGCTATGTGACAGAAGGGACAATCACCCTGTCCTCCTTGTGGTCTGTCACCCTAAAATACATCACAATAGCAGAAGCTTGGGTTTTGGCTGGCAAAGAACAGATTTAGATTCTGGAAGACAGGATGAGTGCAGTAGTGTAACCAATGCTGCTTTACTTTTTGGGGTGCTTGCTGTTGCATCATTGCAATGCCTGCTCAGTCTTGGGGGGAGGGCTTTTCAATTTTTAAAAATGCACAGTAATAGTATTATATTGATACAGCAATATGTGTACCAGTTTCCCTGAATTTCTGTCTTTCACTTTTTAAAAAAAGTAACAGCCCATTCCTGAAAAGTCGGGGTGCAGCGTCGGCGGGGAAGAGGCGCAGCAGCACCTCTTCCTAAGCCGATTCGCATACACCATGGCAACAAAAAAAGCCATTTTGCAGCTTTTTTTGTTTTTAATGGGGCCAAAAGCCCCACTGAAAACAGCGAGGCTGCGCCTGCTAAATAGCTAAATAGCAGGCGCAGCACCGCTGTTCCCGCTGCCGGCATAACCGGCTGGCCCGGGATAGAAGGCCGTCTAACCGGCGGCTCCTCCCTCCAGCCCTCCCCCAGAACACCCCCCTGTGCTGGTGCGGCCTCTCTAAGCCTTTGCCGGTGCCACAGAGAGGCCTCACCGCCATTGTAAATACGTGTAATCACTAAAGTTTTGGCCCAATTCTGAGGAATGGGCTGTAAGTTTCTAACCCCCTCCATTGCAGATATATAAAGGGAAACGCATGTCTTTTTAATGGAAAGTGCTAAAGACTTTTTTTTTTTTTTTAAATGAAAGCTAGGAATTTAGAGAAAGTGGTGAACATGTCTGGTATATCACTATATCAATATAACGATATTCTAGTGTGAATTAAAGCTCCAGAAGACTAGGACACGAGGTGTGTGGCCATTACTGGGGGATTGGGGCAGGTACACTGTGTGTGTGTGTATCGGGGGAGTTAAGCAGAGATCCAGTGTGGTGTAGTGAGAGCCAACATGGTGTAGTGGTTAAGAGTGGTGGTTTGCAGTGGTGGACTCTAATCTGAAGAACTGGGTTTGATTCCCCACTCCTTCACATGAGCGGAGGATGTCAATCTGGTGAACAAGGTTGGTTTCTCCACCTCTACACATACAGCCAGCTGGGTGACCTTGGGCTAGTCACAATTCTCTCTGAACTCTCTCACAGGGTGTCTGTTGTGGGGAGGGGAAGGGAAGGTGATTGTAAGCCAGTTTTATTCTCCCCGAAATGGTAGAGAAAGTTGGCATATAAAATCCAACTCTTCTTCTTCTTCATTCTGTCTTGAGTCTTTCAAGTATAGATTCACTTTGTGAGGAAAAAGAGGTATGTTTCTTACATAGTGACTCTATACTTGAAAGACTCTTGACAGAGTTAACCCTCTGCCTTATCTCCTCCCCCACCTTGAAAACTACCTCATAAGTTTGATTTCCAGTTTGATTTCCATACATATCTGAAGAAGCAGGTGGTGACTCACGAAAGCTCATATTGAATTAGATGTTCCTGATCCAGCCCACATGCTGTGCCAATGCAATTTCAGCAATTGCCAATTTAAGTCATGGCCATTTAATTCCATTAAAATGTTTTCTCTTATTCTGTTGTAAGTTGCATGGTATTGTTGGTTATTATTAAGTTCTCTGCCTCATCCCACAATTTAGCCCTGGGTCAGCAATTAGTCTTTAAGATGCCCCTGGGCTTTTTATTTTGCTACAATAGATAACATGGGTACCCCTTTGCAATGGTTCCTTAACACTCAGTGACATTCAGGGTAAATGGGAAACTGAACCCAGGTCTCCCCTTAATGAATACAACACACTTAAGAACATAAGAACATAAGAAAGGCCCTGCTGGATCAGACCAAGGCCCATCAAGTCCAGCAGTCTGCTCACACAGTGGCCAACCAGGTGCCTCTAGGAAGCCACAAACAAGACAACTGCAGCAGCACCATCCTGCCTGTGTTCCACCGCACCCAAAATAATAGGCATGCTCCTCTGATACTAGAGAGAGAACAGGTATGCAGCATGACCAGCATCCATTCCAACTAATAGCCATGAATACCCCTTTCCTCCATGAACATGTCCACTCCCCTCTTAAAACCCTCCAAGCTGGCAGCCATCACCACATCCTGGGGCAGGGAGTTCCACAATTTAACTATGCGTTGTGTGAAAAAATTCTTCCTTTTATCTGTTTTGAATCTCTCACCCTTCAGCTTTAGCAGATGACCCCTTGTTCTAGTATTATGGGAGAGGGAGAAAAAACTTACTTTATAGATGGCAGAAAAAATACTACCAAATTAATATTTTAAACATTCTGTATGCCAGGATAAGTGAATGTGACAAATGTGTACCCCACATGGTGAAGATATGCTTTGATACATGGTAGGATTTAACATTGTTTACTATCTTTGTGTGTATGAGTCCAATTTAGCTTGTTCACACAGAATCCACAGCTTCACTCCTTTCTTCCCTTAAATCTGGAATCTGGCATTTGCAAGTAAAAATTTCTGTTTGTGCACTGATTTAAAGTTATAGTTGAAATAAAATTAGTAATGCTAATTGCTGTAATTAGACTTCTTGAGACTCCATATTAATTTTACAGCTCTTATCACACACAGGACAGAAGAAAGGCTTTCCCAAGAGAGATGGAATTAACTGGTAAAGCAATAAAATCCCTTGCTTATTAGCAGGTGAGGGAAGAATGTGCTAGCATAGCATCTCTGTCACCATCTGGCTGCTACCTAGTGGTATATTTTCAAAGGATGTAACTCAGAGATTATGGTGTGTGTGTTGGGGGGGTGTCCTGTGAAATTTTATAGAAAATGTGAGGACTTACCTTTGACTGAGCCAAGGGAACACATAGCAGTTCAGTGGGAATGTTTCAAGTCAGGAATATGGCAAGGAGTGTGATTTAAAATCTCCTTTTCTGGCACCATGGTTCCTGGTCTGTACTGAGGCCCCATACACTTGTTATTTTAAGGGACAAACAAACAAAAAATACTTTGGAGCTCATTTACAGAACTCCCAGAGTAATTTCAGATTTGGCCCTTAGCTTCTGAGTGATACAAAATTTCATCACGGTGAAGCGAAAGGTAACAGAGGTTTGTTCCACTTGGCGACTGCTCTCCAGGGTTTCACTGTTGTCACTTTGGTTGCCAATGCAGCGCAGTGACAACAGAGAATCTACATGGCGGGTTTCCACATGGCATTTTCCCTGCTCCAGTGACTGCAGAAGCCTGGTCTGTGTGTGTGTGTGTGTGTGTGTGTGTGCATGCTTTCTTTGGGAGTTTTTAAAACTCACCAAATGACATGTCAATATACCATATTATACCAATATTATACCGATATACCATTATATTAGGATATGAAAAGGCCTCCCCTGGTGGGCAGGACCAGGATAATGTAGATTTTCCTGCCTTCACAGCAGCCATCCCAGCTTTGATGGGATCTTTCATAAACCAGGTTTAGAAGGTCACAGAAAAGATGGGGAAACTCCCAGAGGTGCATGAAGCACTATGATGCGGTGGGAAAACACGACCCCTGCTTCCCAGTTCCCAGGTACTAATTCTTCAAGTGGCTCGGCCACACTGTTAATTCTTCACGGGGCTCAGCCTAATTCTTCAAGGGGTTCAGCCACCCCCTGTCTCCATTCAATTGCTGATTCGTTAGCATGGTTCCTATGTGCAGAGGAAGTATACACCCCTTCCCCAGTGATCAGGAGCTTTTGGAAAGCAGCATCTTTAGTCATGGGAAGGGAGCATACTGTACACTTCCCCGTGCCTGTGGGTGCTGTGCTTATGAGCCAGCAATCATGCACAGGGAAGGGGTGAAGCCAGCATGCTTGCTGACTGAATGCAGAGAGGGGCTAAGTGTAAAGGGCTAGTATAAGGCAACTTCGTATGTCTGCATGCTCTCCATAGCCAGAAATAATATTGAAACCACTGACTGAAGCTCACTTTGTCCATGAAGAGGAAAGCAGACAGTACCAAAGTGTAACAGTAAGTATTTGGAATGTAGAGAATGCCATTAGCAGCTGGGTAGCTGCCCAGCTGAGTGCTAAGACTGGCAACATAGAAGCAGCTTCTGGAACTCATTGTTGTGAAGATACATTTTAAAATATGACGGCAATAAATATGGAGGGGCTCAGCTTCCAGAAGGTGCAGGAAAGAAAAGCACATATACTTTGTGGTTGTAAAATGTAACAGCTTAAAACCAGCCACGATTTTGGCGAGGCTGACTTAGGGGATACTTTTACATGTTTTGTAATCAGTGGGGTAGCTCACACATTGGGGTGTGACGATGTCCTTCACTGTGTCAAAGTAAAGATGCCTTCCTTCCCAACTATGCACTAAGATCTCTTTCCTTCATGTGGTGGAAACAATCGAATAGCAACAGGTAACTGTAAAAGGCAGGATTTTTATATATATATATATATAAAATCACTTTAACAAATTCTTTAAATTTTTTATGAATCTAGAATGGCTTCTCCCATCGTGTGAGAATTCTAATTTAAGGCTGGCTGTAGGAGAAAGGTAGATAACCTTGACATGTGCTGAGAAAGGAAGGAAAGTAAAGATAAGGTTTAAAAAAATAGGAGAGACAGGCTAGAGAGAGAGAGAGAGAGAGCTGGCTCTGGCAGACAATTTCCATATCAGTGGGGACAGAGCACAAATGAGAAATACCAAGTTTGCAAACTTTCTGAAAAGTGAAGTCTTAAAAGGAAAAAAAAAGGTCTAAGGAGGAAGCTTAACGAATGAACAGCTCTTTAAAAACGGCCGTTCTTCTTATTCAATGGATTATATTTTAATGTTGTGGCAATTTGAATGCCAGTCAATTTGCATATATTAACCCAAGCCCTCCTCCTCCTGTGCTGTATCCCCTCCCTTTCTGAGTCACATCTCATTTCAGGTCTTCTGGGACTAGGCAAATCATGGCTCTGGAGGCTATATTAATTTATCCAACATATGCTGTGTGGGGTCTCTTCTTTATCACTCACTGCATATTTTGGACACCCAGTATCTTTGAAGTTGTTAGTTTTCCTCAGTCTGGCGTTCCAAGTCTCCAAGAAGCAGAAGCAGGGGTGGGGGGATGGATAAAAAAAGGAAAGTTAAAATTATGCGTAATGTGTAGAAGTGGGGCTAATTTGGACAAGCTGGCAGAGGCGCAGGAAAGGGAAAGGAATCACCTATATGCATGCCACTGCCTTTGATCTGCATAATTTTTTCTGTTTTCTCGTGCCCCTTACTGCCCTGGGAAGTTTCAATCTAATGTTACAAGGACAGTTTCCTTGTGAGGAAGGGGGGGGGGTGTTGGCTGCTACAGGACGTTTGCTCAGAGGGCTGCTCAGAGCCACCATAAACCTCCATTTAAAGATTCCCTAGGGGTTTCCACTCATACCACCCAGCCCAATCCCAACACGACGTGAAAACAAATCACATGCTTTGTGCCCTCTGGATCTGATGCCTTCCTGAATCAGCCACTCTGCCAAATCAAAGAGGTGAAAGGCCATTGCGTTACCCTGCTCATCTGGTTCTTCAAACTAATCTAAAGCTCAAACCTGGTAGTTGAGTCAATCTAATAAAGTGAGTCCTCAGGTTATCCAGGCTGGCAGGTATCTCCTGGGAATGTAGCTGAACAGGTCCTTTCCACTTATTGGATCCATCTTCTGGCTGTTCAAGCTTTGCCTATTGGCTACCTGCTAACTACCACTTCTCCCCCTCTCCCAAAGGCAAACACAATAGATGTCTCTTACTTCATGTACACTCCCATTTCTCTCCCCAATGGGAACCCAAAGCAGCTGGCATTGTTCTCATCTCCTCCATTTAATTCCAACAGCCCCCCTGAGAAGTCTGTTAGGGTGAGAATGTGTGACTGGCCCAGGGTCATCCAGCAAGCTTCCACGGCAGAGTGGGGATTCCAACCTGCCTCTCCCAGATCCTACTCTTGCCATTCTAATCACTGCAGCACAATACGCTAGAACTGCAGACCATCATGGCTACCTTCTGCAACTATGTTCATGATTAAAGTGCTCTTTTTTATATAAGTATTGATGTGGGAAAGGTGGTGTTTTTTTTTTTTTTTGCTTTTACGTAGCCCAAAAGGCACCAACTGCCATTGCTTGAGGAAAATGTACAGAAGATTTGTTATTTTGCAATATTAAGAATACTTAGGATTTTTGGATATTCATCTTGTGTCACTTATTTTATTGCACAGATTTTTCAATAAATGTGCATGTCAGCATTATGATTTCCCCTGCTATGCAGAAGGCAGGAGTGGGGTTAAGGCTAAGAGAAAGATGTTTTGTCTAAGGCAACTTGGGTTGAGTCTAACTAAACACAAGCAAGAGTCCGTATGCAAGCCTACCTTATAGAATGTTGGCAGAGAAGCCTTCTAATGAGAGAAGGTGGTTTCAGCTGCATTGAAGAAAACAACTGTAAGGTCTGACGAATCTATGCCTGAACCCAAATATCTTCTGGTGGTAAATATCCCCATTTTGGACAAAGTGCTCAAATAGATGCTTGCTGTACAGCTTCAGCTTTCACCTCCTGGGTAAAAATGATGATCTCAACCCATTCCAATCCAGTGTTCTGCCCACTTATGGGACCAAAACTGCTTTAGTCACCGTAATATGTTATTTGTATTGAACAAGAAGGGAGAAGTGTTACCTTGATGATTCTCTTCGATCTCCCATTGGCCATTGATAACACCAATAATGCTATCATTTTGGATCATTCATCTGTCAGGTTTAGGAACTGGAAGCAACTAATCAGGTAGATTCCAGAATGTGGTGTTATGGGATCATTTCACATTATGGTATTTAGGCTGGGGAAGCCTCTGAGATCAATTTGGTCCATCACCTATCTACATGAAACCCCTGGGTAAGAGTATCTTGGGATTCAGAGTGAGGTATCAGGAGTTTTCAGGTGATACTTAACTCTGTCTAGAAAGGTTCTCAGTTGGTGCGTCAGCTGAAGCTGGTGAAAGGCAGTCCATGCCACAGATAATGCCATAAAGTTGAGCCTGGACCCAACTTGTTAAAAAATGTAACATGTAGTTTGTCCCTTAAAAGAGATTGCAAAGTTCGGAATTTGTGGAGTTGCAGGGGAAAAAAAACTGCGCTAGGTCCCAAACTGGCAACCACATTAAATAAAGAGCTTTCCAGAATATGCCTCAGTCCAATCATTGGGTTCCATAGAGTATGGAATTAAATCTATAAGCGTAAAAAGTGACTATGGGAGGGAAGAGTGAGATGGAGGAAGAAAACCAATGAGGGGAAGAATTAAGTTTTAATAGTATATTGGTGTGTGAAATTGTTGACTTATGAGATAAAACATCTGAAATATCCAGTAATAATCATCCTAATAGCTTCATCCTGGGCTGTTGTCTCCATCTTCAGCTTGTATTCAATCTCTCTTTTCCATCTCAGAACTGCAGCGTACACTGCTATTTACATTTCCCCAAATGTCAGGACCTTTCATTTAGATTGCACAGGAAAGCTTTTACCTTGTTTACCTTTGATCTCTCTTTATGGTAAAATTTGCAGACTTTCACAGTTTTATCTGAGGTACACAAATGCTTTGTAGGTGCTTTTGTTTAACAAATAATATTTGGAAAATGCCAGGTTTTTTTTTAATTGAATTTCTTCCTATCCGGATGAAACTTGGCACATACCACAAGAAAAAAAAAAGATATAATAAGGAAGAAATATATTTCAATGCATATCCAAAGCATGCTGAAATGAAGGGCATGAATAATCTTATATTAGGCTATATAGCTGTTTTATGAAATGAGTAGAATTGACACTCTCACCTTTTTGTTAGCCAACCCCTCCCCCACTGTCTGCCACTGCTGTATGCAATGCTTTTGGGGGGATTAAAAAAATTGATCAAATAAGAGAAGGATTTTTAGAAAGTATTTACTCAAGTAATTTTGCTGTATTTTAAATGTTGATTTATTCTCCAAGTTTAATGGAAAATGATCTCACAGCCTCAGGGTTTGAAGTGGCTCACGGGATCATGTATAGAGGTCGGTTTGAGAAGACAATTCATCTCTTTGTACTAGTTACTGAGCTCAGCCTCAGCCCCA
Source organism: Euleptes europaea (assembly GCF_029931775.1). Taxonomy (NCBI): domain Eukaryota; kingdom Metazoa; phylum Chordata; class Lepidosauria; order Squamata; family Sphaerodactylidae; genus Euleptes; species Euleptes europaea. The sequence continues at coordinate 46,087,618 of NC_079316.1, forward strand.
CAATTGACTTGACACAGCCGCAGACTTTCCGCTCTGAGTCTGTAGGTAAGGCTGAAGAAGTTCTCCTTGCTGTAAATGCCCCATGGGCTGCTCCCCTCTTGCTAGTGCTGATTCACCAAGGGGTTGTTGTGGAACTGGGTCTTTGGAGGCTGCCTGGCTACAGAGGAGTTGGTGAGTGATGTATCCGGGCCCATGGATGGAACTCATTTCCAACACAAGAGAACAATACCCCTTCTTCCAGCCAAGAACCATTTATTATTATCCTCCGTGTTTCATGCTGTATGCCTCTTTAGGGAGGAAAAGAAGCAAAGGGAAATATATATCTTTTCGTTTTACTGCATGCCCGTGACTGTGCCGTCACATAATGTAATAATTATCCCAGCTTGTGGGTTGGAAGGAAGGGACATTTGGAAGACTTGCCAGTTCCGTGCTCCAAACTAAACAGTTGTGAATTTCTAGTGTTCCCCCCACCCCCAGAATAAAATGGATAATTAATTCATAAGGAAAGTTAATTGTTAATTGTCAATTCCCTCCTTGCTTCCACTCTCCTTCTGTTTAGGTTAAACACTGAGAGGCACAAGGATACAGGGACTGTGGCTGTTCTGTCTGCCTCATAAAACAGGCCCTGTCATCTTTATTGCCAGTCTGCCTGCCTCTTCCCTTCTGCCTCTCTTCAGGACTTTTGAGGTCAGAGGTGTATCCTGGTTCACGTCTTCTGCTCCTGAATGAAAATTATGAGGTCCCGGGCCTACACTGGTGTAAATCAGGATGGACACACTGATTTATCCCACTTGTGGCTTGGTTTTTTGCTGTCTCACGTTTTTTAAGATGCCAGCAGCAGGCCCTAAAAGCCCTTTGGGAAGGAAAAAAAGGGGCATCCTAGGAAAAAGTGTTGCCATTGATGCTACTAATAGCTAATACCTCTGTGTCTGACTAGTTTTTGGGTCTTACTTATGATTCCACTTCCTACATGTACCTCTCAAATTTCCACAAAACGAAGCTGCAGATAAAAGCAGGAGAAATAAATTCTGTTGTCCCTGAATAGGATTGCTATTAGAAGAAAATCTCCACAAGCAGCTAGGTGAGGGAAGGGCTGATACTCAGCAGCATAATTGACCATTAGCCATCTTGAGGCCCCAAGATTTCATTCCTGGTATATCCACTGAAAGGGATCTCGGGTAGCAAGGCTGAATAAAACAGATTTTCCAACTTCAACTTGGAAAATTCTCGGAATTTTGGGGTGGAGCCTGGGGAGGGTAGAAATTGGGGAAGGGGAGGAAGTTCCATGGGGATGTAATTTCATAGGTCCTATATGCATGGGTACTTGGACTCACGTTCACCTCTCAGTTGTTCCTTGGAGTTACGCATGGGTTTTCCATCTCTCAGAGATGACTTTGCGTCCAGTCCTCGCAAAACCCGAGTCTTCCCATTGCTGTTAAATCCTGATTCTTCAATCTTTCCTGAGATCAGCCTGGGTTAAACTGTCCTCCTCTCCATGCATAACCCAAAGCATGGAACGGGGGAGCTGGGGGATGACTTTTTTTACAGTAAGCACTACAGTCAATTACTAAGCAGATTTTCAAGGGGCGGGGACTCAAATGCTTCCTGATTTTTCATCTCCCAGCCAGAGTTCTTTTTGAGTAGAATTGTCACAAAAATGGATTTTTTGGTCCCCCACCCCCAATTCTGTTCCTTTAAAAGAGCTTTTTTTTATGAAATGTTTTTTAACACAGCACTTGGGTTTCTGCGGGAGGTGGGAGGAGGAACTGGACTGTTTTCTCACCGTAAGCACTACAGCCAATTACTAAGCAGTGTTTTCAAGGGGCGGAGGCTCACTCTTCTGGACTTGAGCTGGTGATTGCGCTGATGCATAGCATTTTTAGCAGAAAAATGTGGGATGAGCGAGCATCGAGCCCCAGGTAAAACTCCCAAGAGAGTCTACCCTCCAAACTTGCCATTTTCTGCAGGAGGACTGATATATGTAGTCTGGAAGTCAGTTGTAATTCTAGGAGAACTCCAGCCCCAACCTGGAGATTGGCATCCCTAGCCAGAACTGAAAGTGGAAAGTTGCCTGATGCCACCTTCCAAAGGGCAGGAGGACTTGGACTCAGCACTTCACCAAAGCAGTAGAAGGATTAGAAGAGCAGAGGTTCAGGGCAGAGGAGGATCGTGGTTTTGCTTAGAAGAGTAGGGTGAACGCATTGCTAGAATTTCCTTTGCCTGAGTGGGAAGCAGGCAGAGTCTGGCAATGATTTCCATCTTTGCAGTCCAGAGAAAGGAGCAGATAGGGGTAGCCTCCTGCCACCCATGTTTGAAGGACCAACCTCTCCAGCCAGCCACAACAAGAGAGTGTAGAGGATTCTGCAGTCACTGGATTAGTGGCAAAAGCCCTCCGATGGAGATTAACCTTGCCAAAGAGAAGGTGAGTCTTATTTCTTCATTGCTTGCTGATGGAGACTTGAGCATTTGTGCCTGGCCTGGTGGAACTCCACTTTCTGAGCCCCCCTTTTAATCACCTATCTCTAATGATAATGGCGATGCTGTTGGTAATGACAGAAATTTGCTTTCCTGTGCCAAATGTGCTTTTTTTTCAGGTGAATATTGAAATTAGAAAACACCATCCTTCCTTTATAGTTCTGATGGATGGAACATTGAGCTCATTCAGCATAAGCAGAGGTAACTGATTTTGTCCCTGTCCCTGGACCTTTAATGCTTCATTTAGTAGTCTTATCATTGCATGAACTGAGGTCCCTGGTAGGGTTGCCAGCTCCGGGTTGGTAAATACCTGGAGATTTTGGGGGTGAAGCCTGAGGAGGGCGGGGTTTGAAGAGGGGAGGGACTTCAATTTCATAGAGTCCAATTGCCAAAGCAGCCATTTTCTCCAGGGGAACTGATCTCTGTCACCTGGAGATCAGTTGTACTAGCAGGAGATCTCCAGCCACCATCTGGAGGTTACAATAATAAGAATCACCTGTGCCAGAATTAACGTAGTTAAAGAGAAGGCGGCACGGGGGCTCATAAATACCAAACCACACTGGAATTAAAGCATAAATAAACTAATTATTGGAAGCATTAACCCATGCAAAAAACATATTACACATATTAAACACAGCAGAGCTTCACAATGATATGCCACGATATGTACAACAGTTTCAAAAATCAAATACAAATCCTCAAAGTGGGCGGGAATCCCCCATCCCAGAACAAAGTCCAAAGTCCAAAGAGTACAAGAATTCAAATTATAAACAACCAAAAAAGGAGAACGTGTGGCTAGTCGATTCTACAAGCCTATGGGCGTATGAATAAGGTTTACCTTTTGGAGCTGAAGAAAGCTTTGTGAAATGTGCAACATTCTTGGGGAAGTAAAGTAGTACTGGGTGGGTGGTATATATCATACTGTCAAGCATTGAAAATACAGCATTTACAAGGTAGTCATTGGCCAGGAACAGAGTTCCAGTTCCTCTTCTGTGAATTGGCTTTCTCCTCATGGAGTTCAACCTCCAACACTCCAGTGCTCATAAAACGTAGCGCTGCATCACTGGAGAAAAGCTTGCTTATTGAGGTGACGTTGGCCAGAAAACCGCACATCTCCCATTAGATTTACCATCCACACATTGGTTTATTATAATACTTCCTTCCTCAGCTCTAATGGGCTACACAGGAATTTAATGGTCTCGCTTCCCATAAAAGCCAATTGCTGCCACATGAGAACCCCCACACCAGTTTGGAAAGTTTGGAGGCTTTGTGCCAAATTATGAGAGCTGGAAAGGGATCTTTCACGTGGAGCAAGAACAGCTTTCTTTTCCAACCTCGCTCTAAGAACAGAGGCCTCAAGAGATTCTTGTTTATAAAACTGTTTTAAAGGATTCCCTCACCTAATGTCATGCTGCAACAGGGCACTTTGCTAGGCTAAAGAAGGCAGGAGGGTGGTGTTTTTAAAATGTGCCTTTCTCCTTGGTTAAAAACAGGCTTCTGCGTTCGCGTCTGACTCCTCCCTAACTGTGGGCTCCTTTTCAGCACAGTACAACAAAAGTGAAATGCTGCAACATGAGTGCTCCTCCATTCAGGCTGGTTGCATGCAAGTTGTTAGGCATTCAGATGCCTAGCAATAGTAAGAATAATAGTATTTATTAGCACATTTCAAGTGCTATATAGTACTACTTTATATGCATTATCTTAGTTACAATTCTTATCTTTGTTCAATGAGTAATTAAATTGTGGAATTCACTGCCAGTGGAGGTAGTGATGGCCCCGAGTATAGATGGTTTATTTATGTTATTTATAGTCTGTCTTTCTCACAGGGACTCAAGGCTAGGGTAGCCAGCTCTGGGTTGGGAAATAATAATAATAATAATAATAATAATAATAATAATAGTTGGTTTTTGTATGCCAACTTTCTCTACCACTTAAGGGAGAACCAAACCAGCTTACAATCACCTTCCCTTCCCCTCCCCACAACAGACACCCTGTGAGGTAGGTGGGGCTGAGAGAGTTCAGAGTGAACTGTGACTAGCCCAAGGTCACCCAGTTTTCTTCATGTGGAGGAATGAGGAAACCCAACCCCATTCACCAGATTAGCGTCCGCCGCTCATGTGGAGGAGTGGGGAATCAAACCCAGTTCTCCAAATCAGAGTCCACTGCTCCAAACCACCACTCTTAACCACTACACCACACTGGTTCCCTGATGTTAACTGATGACTTGGGGGGGGGGAAAGCCTGGGGAGGGCAGGGTTTGGGGAGGAAACTCAGCAGGTTATAATGCCATAGAGTTGACCCTCCAAAGCATCCATTTTTTTCCAGGGGAACTGATCTTGGTCGTCTGGAGATCAGTTGTAATAGCAGGAGATCTCCAGGTGCCACCTGGAGTTTGGCAACCCTACTCAAGGCAGATTACATATAGTAACTCAGTACAATCAACAAAATGGGACATTCAATAACCAATGCATTAGGATTGTAGAAGTCTGGACCCAACCAGAAAGGACTGAAGCATAGCATAAGTATGAACATGACACATTAAGCGGTACAAAAAAAATACAGAATAGGATCCTACTTATCGTAAGCTGTATACAACAGTATAGACCACAATCCCTAATCATTTCTCCAAGTAAGTTTATAAACCATTTTGTACAGTGCAACCTTATTATCTGGGCAGAAAACCCTTCTTGAATAATTTCATTTTGCATAGTTTGCAGAAAGCCAGGAGAATGGGAGCTTTCCTGACCTCCTTGGGCTGGCCATTCCATAAGGTGGGAGCCACAATGGAGAACGCATGTGTATGGGCAGTTATTGATTTTGCCCATTTGTAGGTTGGCATGCATAGAAGCCCTCTGCTAACATAACCCTCTATAGGGCAGCCCGGTGGATTGGCAGGTTTTTGCCTGCCCCCAATGGACAATTGGCAAGCCTAACATAAGTTGTTGCACCTTTGAGTGAGATTTTAGCCAATGTATGCCACTCTGACACCACTGTGGGTGTAGTGATTTGAGTGCCAGACTAAGATCTGGGATACCCCTTTTCAAATCCCTGCTTGCTGGGTGATCTTGGGCAAGTCACTCTCACTCAGTCTAAAGGACCTTACAGGGCTGCTGTGGTGAGAATAAAATGGAGGAGGGGAGAACAGTGTTTTAAGCTACTTTGGGTTCCCCTTGGGGAGAAAAGTGCAAAATAAATTAAAATAAAAGAGATAAATCATGATTGAGGGCTACTTCAAACAACCCAGAATTGTCTCCGGCCACACCAAATAGTGCAGTGGGTTTTATTGCATGACAAATGGATTATCCAACTGCATTTTCAGCCTGCAGTGAGAAGACACTATTTACTTCTGTGCAGCAAATAGATCAGGCCATATGATGAAAGAAGCAGAAAGGCCTTGCTGCTTGCAGCTAGCTGGAAATCATACTGACCTCACCACCTGCCTGAGGTTGATTTTCAATTATTTCACATGACCCTAATTCAGATTATGAAAAACAAAGTGTTGATGTACTTGGTGATTCAAAGAACTGGATAAAAAGCCAGGAACAAAACCTATTGTTATGTCTGGAACCTGAACTGAAAAGACGTTAAACCTTTTTTGGAAGTTCAATAAAGTTGGCATTTGTGGGGAAATCCTATTTTACAAAAGTGCACGGTCTTGCATTTCCTCGTTCAGGCTGTGTCCAGAAGCCAGAACATTGCAATCTTGCACTATCAGCTCTTCTCAAGGAATTTCTGACCCACTAGAAACCTCAAAGTGCTTTAAATCTCATGATTAAACACTATGCTCTTGTATGATTCCCGCCTCATTTTGAGAAAAAAATAAGGTTTATTTCATCATCCAAACTCAACCCTCAGCATTTCTTGCATACAGCTGAAAATGTGATGGTCTTTAAATCTTTTAGCTCCTAGGCTGGACACCTAGAGGCGCTTTCACTTTAGATCGAAAACTGTATTTTCCTGTCTAAACTGCAAGTAGGGCTGTCAATTCGGTTCGGCCCGAACTGAAAATCAGCCGAATTTCCCCTGATTCGGTGGTTTTTAGTTCGGGAGGAACCGAACTCAAAACTGACGGGCAACCGGGGGGGCCGAATTCAGCGAGTTCGGGAGTTCGCGAATAAATTCGGCAAATTCGGCCGTCAGTAAGCAGCATAACCGTCAGTAAGCAGCATTCTCCTCCCCCGGCCAATTGGTGGGCAAGCTGGGTCTTCTTCTGGCCAATCAGTCAGGATTGAGTACTGGAGGAATCAGCTGATGTGCGGCCCGGCCAGGGAGAGAGAGCGAGCGAGCGAAATCCTCGTGTGTGTGTGGGGGGTGCTTGTGCACATTCGCTCCTTTCTGTGGCTGCAGGGGGCGTATTTTTGGGGTACAGACACAAAAATTTCACTGGAGTTTCAGACCAGTGTTCTTAAGATACCCCCCAAGTTTTGTAAACATTGGGTCAGGGGGTCCCGAGATATGGGCTCCCCCCTTTTCCTTCCATGGCTGAAGGGGGCGTATTTTGGGGGGTACAGATCCCAAACTTTGAGCGGAGTTTCAGACCAGTGTTCTTAAGATACCCCCCAAGTTTTGTAAACATTGGGTCAGGGGGTCTCGAGATATGGGCTCTCCCCCTTTTCCCTCCCCCCTTTTTCCATTTATGTGGCTGCAGGGGGCGCTTTTTTGGGGATATAGCCCCCAAACTTTTAGCATAGCTTCAGTGAATTATTCTTAAGATACTACCCAAGTTTTGTAAAGATGGGTTCAGTGGGGGCAGAAATATCGCCTCCCCCCTTTCTCTTTCCATGGCTGCAGGGGGCGCATTTTTGGGGGTGCAGATCCCAAACTTTGAGCGGAGTTTCAGACCAGTGTTGTTAAGATACCCCCCAAGTTTTGTGAACATTGGGTCAGGGGGTCCTGAGATATGGGCTTTCCCCTTTCCCCTTTTCCCTATTGGGATGAATGGATCCGATCCTGTGCATCTTCTCCAGAGCAAAATGTTCCGTGCCTAATTGGAATCATCTTGGATTATTTACAAGTCCTCTCTTCAGCCCCTCTTGATGGAACAGAAGACAGCCACAGCTTTAATCTATAATTTTTCTCCTGTGTATGTGTGTGTGTGTGGGGGAAAGCAGAGTATGTGTGTGTGTGGGGAGGGAGCAGTTTCTGTGGGTGGGGAGGAAGCCAAAGGGGGCTTTCGTCGGTTCTGCCTGGGGTGTGTGTTCCCCCTCGAGTCTCTCGCTCCCTGGTTTGAGGGGGGAGGTTTCAGTTGTGTGTTGCAAAGGTGTTGTTTAACAAGGTTGTGTTGTTTTGCAAACTTGTCAGCTGTTGTCGGGGCTGGGAGCTTTGTGCGTGGGCGGCAAGCTCTGCTGAGAGATGCACATTAAGGGTGGGGGGACCCCTTTCAGGGCCCATATCTCAGCCCCCCCTGACCCAATCTTTACAAAACTTGGGGAGTCTTTCAATAAACGTCCTTTGAAGCTCTGCCAAAAGTTTGGGACCTCTAACCCCAAAAATGCCCCCCCAGAGCCGCGGAAAGGCGCGGTTGTGTTTTTAATGGCTTTATTCGGCCGAATTTTTTCCCCGAACTTTGAATTCGCGCCAAATTGCAGGGACCCGAAGCGGGGGAGTTCGGACTTCGGCATATCCTGAATCCAGACAGGCCGAATTCGGCCGAATCTGAACTATACCGAATTTTTTTTTCCAACAGCCCTAGTCTGTTGGTGAGTGATAGACCTATCCTCCATGAATACTGTATGAAAGTTATCTAAGCCAAGTACCACTCTTGTATAACTGTGTAGTGCCAAATATCCCAACTCATAGCCATTTCTAGGACTCTTACATTTGCAAAGTGCTTGACATCTATTGTGTTTGATGACACAACAGCTTAAGGTTGTCAACCCCCAGGTGGGGCCTGGAGATCAGTTCCCCTGGAGAAAATGGCTGGAGAGTGGACTCTATGGAATTATACCTGGCTGATGTCCTCCAGGGGAACTAATTCTCTCTGTAGTTTTTAGTCTCTTTTTCCGTTCCTTCTGTCTAGATCAGCAGAACTACATCCCTTCTTGACTCTCAGTCATTTGCTCCAGACTAAATGTTTGCTGTGAGGACAAAAGGGAAATCTCTAAAATGGAAGGAAACATGCAACGCTCATCAATAACTGACTGTAGGGAGGCTTCGGATAATTCTAACCCTTCATCTGAAAGCAGAATTTCTCTGTTTCTGTCTCTGCCTTCTCAATGCCGTCTTGTAACAAGAACTTAACAGGCTTTGACTCGACACAAAAAGGACACATTCAGCCAATTAAAAATATAATAATGGAAAGAGGGAAAGGAGCATGGTGCTTCCTGTGTGAAAGGGGTTCATTCTTATGCTGCTGCAGGGATTAAAATGCACGGGGGAGGTCCATGTCAGACTTAATGTTAAGCTCCTGAGCTGCAGTTACATTCTTCAGAGCACAGAGACAATAATTCATTACTGATGCAGAGGGAAGGATTACTACTTTAATTTGCTTATCGATTTGTATCTCTTTCACGGGTGCACACAAATGTTCGCACATACACTTCACTGCATTCACAGTAGAAATTCAGTCCCAAGGGACATAGGGTCAAACGCAGAGGCAATAGGTGAGCAGTAACAAAAAACATATCTACACAGTGGATAACTTTGTTTAACTGATATTTACCCCTCTACCTGAATGAATTCTGGGAACTGTAGTTCAGAACCTTCATGAGACTACATTTCCTTAGGTTCTAAGGGAGGGAACCATGATAATGAAACTAGTATAAAACAATTTTATAGTGTAGTTATGCCCACAATATAGCTATGCAAGGAAAAAACAACTTGCAGGAAATAATGGCAACCCTGGGAAGAACAGGACAGAGGAAACACTACCCTTTGTAGTTCTATTCTTACCAGTAGCGTATGAAAAGGTAATTTTCTTGAGACTTCTCCTTCATTGTCGTTAGGAACTTCAAATTTTATTTGATTTAAAATATTTACAAACCACTTTCCCAGTAGCTCAAAATGGTGGTTACTGATCAAAACACAAACAGTAATCATGCAAATATAAATAAAATATTAAAAAGCCGTAGAAGTTCCTAAGTTATCAAAATAATTTCTGAAAAGCAAGATTTTACAAACTTCAGAAAATTCTCATAAGGATGTGGGCTTCCTGATGTCTTCAGGCAAGGCATCCCTGAGTTTAGGGGCAACCACCGAAAAGGCCGTGCTGTTCACTGCTACCTTCTTAATCTAATGCAAGGAAGGAACACTGAACAGTGCTTGTTGACCAGATTGCAAGTGATTTAAAGCAGTGGTGGTCCTTTGTTGGTGCTAGACTGTGTAGGGACTTTAAAGGTTAAAAGCAGCACCTTGTCTTGGGCCCAGGAGTAAACAGGTAACCAATGATTAACAGGTAACTTTGTAATAGGGTAATCTATGATAACATCATGCCCAATGTCCGGTCTATGCTTAAGGTACCCAGATGGTGTACAGGAAAAAAAGTCTGAGGTGTAGCTGTTCTGCATTAGGACATGATGAGCCTCACCAGTTTTCATTCTTCCTTCTGTACAGTTATGCAAGGTCCCGAGTCCGATCCTCCTACACTCTGAATGTGGCTTAATGGTATGAGACACACTTGTCAGCAGATGCAGATAAGAGTAAAACAAACAAAAAACAAAACAAGCCAGAGATAGCATACAATCTAGCCACAGAAACTGCAACTAATCATTCTCTACACTTCTAAAAATGTGAAATGGGTTTTTCCTAAAGTATGGAAGGATTTTCCACGTTGAGGTAATTCAGGCTGCAGGATCAGGCCTGATACTGGTAGCTGGTATTTTAATGTCATGTGCTATTCAGAACAAAATAAAAGCAGAAAGATCCCTTAGCATCTTCTATTCCTTGAGTCCCCAGGGTGAATGCCTCCTAGAATTATGGTTGCCAAGTCCCTCTTTGCCACCAGTGGGAGGTTTTTTTGGGCAGAGCCTGAGGAGGGCCGGATTTGGGAAGGGGAGGGACTTCAAAGTCATAAAGTCCAATTGCCAAAGTGGCCATTTCCTCCAGGTGAACTGATCTCTATTGGCTGGAGATCAGTTTTAATAGCAGGAGATCTCCAGCTATTATCTGGAGGTTGGCAACCCTACCTGGAATTCTGACCCATAACCCTCTCCCAGTCAGGAGTGGCATAAGCAAGTTTACTGTGCAATAATAAGGCCTGGCAAATCTTTTCACTTGTTGTCAGGGTAAATTTAAAGGCTTTGCAAACATGTAATACTATCACTTACAAGACTGATTGCCTTATAGCCCGTGCAGCATTCAGCATCCTCTCCCTTAAATTTCAGTTTTGAGAAAAATCAAGAAAGTAATTACTTGGCTGAGTCATTAATTACTGGCTACTGGACAATTTTGAACAGAGTGCATGGAACGCCTGAGGCAGCTATTAAAAGCAGCTCTAATGCTATTGATCTATTTGTGTTTATCATTAAATTTCTCTTGCTTTTGTGACATTTTATTGAGTATGCTGCTAGGTGAGTGGAAGCAGAGCATGGCACCCTTTGCCCTCTCTTCCAGAACTAGATTCTGTGTTGGCAGTTCAACACATGGAGAGAGACTTGTTGGTGCTCCGGGCACTGAAATGGCATCTGCTGGCACAGCAAACCTGCTCCAGATCTGAGCTGCTGCTGAGGAGGAGGGAGTGGGCTGTTTTCTCTCTTGTGAGGAAGAAGTGACATTCTGCACATGCTCAGAGCAACCTTCCGGTCTGCCTGTAGGGGAAAGACATTCTGAGCTACGGACGATACCTTTGCTTGCTCACTGAAGATAGTTTTGCACTGCACTCTCAACAGGGTTCCCAAGGCAGTTGACAGTTTAGAAATTATTTTAAAAAGATCAATAAAACAATACATGCATTAAAAGCAATACAGTAAATGCACAAAAGGAGTACAGATAGGGTTGCCAACTGCCAGGTAGTAAAGCAAAGAAAGAACCAGCACTCGGCTCTATATGCAAAAGTATCAAAGTGTATTACAAAACAGTAAATACAATGGTGAAGTGCAAACAGAAACTTAAACACTAACTACGCACAATAATATACACAAAAGTTGTCATTCTTCAAATGAGTCAATAAAGTCTTCCATAAATAACTCTATTGCAGATCTTTAAGTAATGTCCAATGAGACATTACTTAAAGATCTCCTATTCTCCAAAGAAACGCAAAAACGCACAGTAGTCTCATTGGACATTACTTAAAGATCTGCATAGAGTTATTTATGGAAGTCTTTATTGACTCATTTGAAGAATGACAAATTTTGTGTATATTATTGTATGTAGTTAGTGTTTAAGTTTCTGTTTGCACTTCACCATTGTATTCACTGTTTTGTAATACACTTTGATATTTTTGTATATAGAGCCGAGTGCTGGTTCTTTCTTTACTTACTGTACAGTACAGGTGATTTATTGTGTTTAACTGACTCAAAACCCCACCCTCTTCAGGCTCTGTCCCCAAAATCTCCCGCCGGTTGAGAAGAAGGACCTGGCAACCCTAAGTACAGTGCTAAAATCATTAATAAAAAACAAAACCAGGGAAGATTGCTGTTGGGTCTTCCCATCAGCTTCCTGGTATTTTAGAACTGGTATACAGCACAAGATTTTTTTTGGCCTTATTTTCTGAATGTCCCTCTGATGTCAAAAAAACAAACTTTTTTTTTTCATTTGGAAGATCCATGGGCTTTTCAGTATGGTATATATTCAAATTTTTAACAACTTCCTTGATTTTAATCAGTTTTCCAGACTTGCAAACTACTTATGCTGCTACCCAGAAGAATTGTATTATTGTCCAGTTAGTGTGTATCATCATATTATTTATTAATTGTACCATTGGAGTCCATGCCCACTAATAGGAAATACTTGTAACATTTCACATGCTGGACATGGAAATTAAATGGTCTGCCAAGAAATTATGGGCCAAAAGCTTCTGTTTTTGTGCGGGTCTTGTACATTCAGTGTATGTGCTTTTTTCTTTTTTCTTTTTGTGTCTTACATTTTCAGGGGTCATGAAAATAATCCATGCCAGAGGAATGATCTTGGTTTCCTGTCTTGGTTTTATATATTACACAGCAGTGATGGAAGACAACATTAGCCATGCACCCTCTCTGTTTCCTATATAACATGAATACATGAGTGTGGTGTAGAGCTTAGAGTGGCTCATTAGGATCTGGGACACCAAAGTTTGAGTCCCACTCTGCCACGGAAGCTCTCCGGGCCACCCTGAGCCAGTCACTCTCTCTCAGCCTAACCTTACCAGGTGGTTGTGGTCAGGAGGAAATTGGGGAGGGGATCAATGTTATAAACTGCTTTAAGTTTCCATTTGGGAAAAAAGCAGAGTATTAATGTGTGTGTGTTAAGTGCCGTCAAGTCGCTTCTGACTCATGGTGACCCTAGGAATCAATATCCTCCAAAATATCCTATCTTTGACAGCCTTGCTCAGATCTTGCAAATTGAGGGCTGTGGCTTCCTTTATTGAATCAGTCCATCTCTTGTTGGGTCTTCCTCTTTTCCTGCTGCCCTCAACTTTTCCTAGTACGACTGACTTTTCTAGTGACTCTTGTCTTCGCATAATGTGACCAAAATATGATATCCTCTGTTTAGTCATTTTAGCTTCTAGGGTCAGTTCAGGCTTGATTTGATCTATAACCCACTGATTTTTTTTGGAGGGGGGGCAGTCCACGATATCTGTAACACTCTCCTCCAACACCACATTTCAAAAGAATCTACCTTCTTCCTATCAGCTTTCTTCAATGTCCAGCTTTCACACCCCTACATAGTAATAGGGAATATGATGGTATGAATTAACTTAATCTTGGTTGCCAGTGACACATCCTTACACTTCAGAATCTTTTCTAGCTCCTTCATGGCTGTATAAATGCCTAAAGAAAATAAATAAATAAAGAAGGCCCCTCAAGCATCTCTCACATAATCTGATGCATAAGCCCCTAGGTTTGCCAACCTCCAGGTAGTAGCTGGAGATCTCCTGCTATTACAACTGATCTCCAGCTGATAGAGATCAGTTCACCTGGAGAAAATGGCCACTTTGCCAATTGGACTCTATGGCATTGAAGTTCCTCCCCTTCCCAAACCCTGCCCTCCTCAGGCTCCGCCCCCAAAATGTACTGCTGATCGTGAAGAGGGACCTGGCAACCGTATAAGCCCCATAAGTGTCTCACTTTGGGGGAGAAATGTGAGTTCCTCTATTGCCTGTTGTATGAATAGTGTAAACAGGTGAGAATCATTTGCAATTCAGCTCCTGTATAATGTATAAAGCCCCGTGGCAGATGAAAGACTCTTTCTTTCATCTGTTCAGTTTTTTTCTGTCTTATCATCAGTCACATAGTACTTGAAAGATTAACATAAGCAAAAGGTAGGTCAGTGACATTACAATCCAAATGGTCATGCTGGCACAACTGGTGACAGAAACTGAACATGGAGGGGAAACATGCAAAGAGGATACCTTGCAAAAGGGAAGAATATGGATGCAGATACTTGAACACCATCAGGACTGATATTTCCAAAATTAACCTAAAGGAGCTGTGCAGGGATAGTACAACTGTAGGAGCGAAAAAAATGAACTGATTTGAGAGGCCCCCTGTGTCAAAACATATCTGCTGTTGTAAACTGACCATGCAGCCTTGGACAAGCTACTATCTTTCATTCTTAGCCCCTTGATCAGCAATAAAATAATAATAATATTGCCCTACCTTACAAGGCTGTTGTAAGAATTGCAATGAGATAAGATACAGTATAAAAGCCCTGACCTGGATAGCCCAGGCCAGCCCAATCTTGTCAGATCTCGGAAGCTAAGCAGGGTCAGCCCTGGTCAGTATTTGGATGGGAAACCATCAAGAAATGCCAGGGTTGCTGTGCAAAGGCTGGCAATGGCAAACCACCTCTGAACATTTCTTGCCTTGAAAACCCAATGGGGTTGCCATAAGTCGGCTGTGATTTGGCCATATATATAATTTTAAACTCTGACAGCACCATATAAATGCTATATAAATATAATTTTAAACTCTGACAGCACTATATAAATGCTTACTACTACTACTACTACGACCACCACCACATGTTTTCCTACAGCTACAACTTAGTAAATGGAATTGAACATTGCCTGGAGGTGGGTTATTTATTTATTTATTTGGCACATTTTTATGCCATCTCTCCAGTTTTTTTTTTTTTTGCTGTCAAGCCACAGCTGACTTATGGTGACCCTGTAGGGTTTTTCAATGCAAGAGACACGCAGAGGTGGTTTACCATTGCCTGCCTCAGCATCACGCCCCTGGTATTCCTTAAAGGTCTCCCATCCAAAAAAATAGTAAAAACAAAACATTAAAAGATATTAAAAGATACGCTTGCTGCCCAAGTTGGTTTCGCTATCAACAGAGAAGCCCTTTGATAAGAACAGTATGTAAAACACCTACAAAAGCCTTCCTTTTAGGTGCAAATGGACACTTTGCTTAGCCATCTGCACTTGTTATTCTGCTGCCTTTCTAAGTGGTGTTCATTCCACCAAGTGAGCTCAGAGAGGCATTGGATGTCTGTAGGTCAGGGTGGGAAAGGTCAGATTACACCATCTTCCTCTTGTGTTCTGACAGCTGAAGAGAAAGTTAACATGATTTAATGGTGCAGAAAGGACATAGCTGTTCAATAACCTAGTTTCACTCCTGCCCTCTTCCCTGGCCCACAGCATCCAAGATCTTCCTTGTTCCTTAGCCAAGCAGAAAGGCGGCCTTTAGATCATAAGGCAATTGCAAAAGATGCTCAAGAGGTGGAAACTTTGATGAGCCAAGTTCTGAATCATTTCCATGGGGGAAGGCTTGTCAGTACTCTCCTGGGTAGCTGTGAAGTCATGTGTGTTGCAATTTCATGCAGAACAGCTGGACAAAAAGGGCAGTGGGTGATATGGATGCTTTACTGGCCTGTGCCTACCCCCTTTTAACTACTGTACTCAGAAAATTTGCCTAAATGAACAAAAAACCACCCAATTTTTCAGCAATCCAAAGCCCCCCCCCAACTATGCAGAAAAAAACAACACAATTTGAAGTAAATTGAAGTAAATGTCCCTGGTGTTCTTTGGATTGCCTCCACAACTTGGGATTTCTCAATTAACTTTAGATATATATTTTTTGCTCATTTTTGTGGGGTTGGCTGGGCAAGGAGGATTTTGCTATCAGCTATCAGCCATCAGAGCAGGATGCCAGGTAGTTTGGGGACAAACTGTGATGGTCAGACCTTAAATGTCTGTGCACTGGGAGGGGAAGAAGAAAAACACACCCAGAGAGCTATGAACATGCATCCTAGCTCATTCATCCCCTGTGGCTCATCCATACCTCTCTAGGTTGAAAGCAGCATGGAACCAGCATGAGCCATGCAGTCCAAGCCTGTGCCATCTGGATGTGTCCTAGGAACCTCTCCTTCCCTTCTGCCTGGGTTACCAAGACTGGACATAATTACTTTCCCCTGCTTGTTTGATGGAGCAGAAAAGGCAGTTAGAATGAGTAGGATTCAGGGAAGGAGAAAACCTCGTTCTTCTGAGAAGTCAAATCCTTTCTATACCAGAGGCAAGAAAGTTTGCTTTCATCGCATAGACCATGACAAATGTGCAAGCTTTACGGCACCTTATTTTCTAAACCATGGATTTTGTTCTCACAATCATGGTGGGTGAAAAATGATGAACAGATGGTTGCCCCCACAGTGTCTTCTTCTGGGAAGAAGGGATTATAAGTTGTATTTTTTGTGGAGACTAAGTGTGGCTGTTCCTACAGCTGGTTGAATTGGAAGACAAGCACAGTCCCTTCGTGAAGGAACATGGACTGAAAGCAACAAGCTCATTTGCATCCTTCCTTTTTACAAGAGTTTGGTAATCTTCTCAGGCAGTTCCTATTCCATCTAATGCCTCCTGTGCTATGAGTATAAAATTGATAAACTCTACATCTAGGTAGTGAGTGGGGAGAGATTAAATTTTAGCATCAAGGTTGTTGATAAGGGCAGTAATTATGGTACAGACCCATTATCTCCGGTTGTTAAAAAATCAATTCACACCCCTAACTTTAATCTGAACACACAGCTTCACTCTATCCTATTGTGCCCTGATTTGTGTGTTTTTCCCATGATGGTGATCTTTACTGTACACATTTCGTTGCAAAGGAGGCCCGTAATGATTTCCCCCCACTCCTAGTTACGTGCCCCCTGCACCTTCGTCCCTCAGAAAAGAAACCCACCCTCCGCCTCTGAGCTCGGCAAATCATCCTGTTCCCACAGGCATCCGTGGGAGAAAGGCAGATCAAACAGAACAATTAATTCAGCAAACAATGCAATTAAGCCGTGATCCCAGCATAGTTTCCAGCCTGAAACAAAACAAATAGCCCTGGCAGCATGGATAAATAAGATCACAGATGGAGGGATTTCACAAGGAGCTAACTTTTCCTGCTCTGAGATTTTGAGAACATAAAAACATTGAGCAGAGAGCTTTTTCCCCCAGATCCTCTCAGCCCTTCGGCACGGAGCTTGTGAGCCTGCCGAGAGACACCATATTGGATTCCGGCACCCCTGGGATCCTCTGATCACCAGCTCCAAAGGGATAATTATGGGAGGAAAACACATGCAAAACAACTGGTGCTACAGAAGAATTTCCAGCATCTCCCACTGGGCTGGCCCTTGTCACCATCTTGACACATAGCACAAAACGATAAAGCCATGTAAAAGAAATCTGGTTCACACCTGGCTGGGCTGGCTTGCTGTTTTACAAATCTATATGTTTAAAAAATCCCAATTCAGGATCAGCATAGCTGCTTCTTAGCAGCAAACTGAACTGTATGTGGAATCATGAGGCAAGATGCTGCCACCTGAGAAAGTCTCCAGGCATACCTTGTTTTATTGCGCTTCACTCTATTACGCCTCACAGATATTGCATTTCTGAGCAAGACTATCGGCGCCATTTTTCCAGCAGCATGTGCTCACTTCTTGTCTCTGTGTCACATTTTGGTAATTCTCACAATATTTCAACCTTTTCATTATTATTACAGTTCATTTTTATAGACATAATGCTATTGCACACTTAATAGACTATGGTATAGTGTAAACATAACTTTTATATGCACTGGGAAACCAAAAATGTGTGCGACTCGCTTTACTGCGATATTCAGTTTATTGAACTGAACCAGCAATATCTCTGAGGTATGCTTGTACTTAGGGCTGTCAAAAAAAAAAAAAATTCGGTACAGTTCGGATTCGGCCGAATTTGGCCCTTGTGGGTTCGGTACGTGCCGAAGTCCGAACTCCCCCACTTCGGATCCCTTCAATTCGGCGGGAATTCAAAGTTCGGGAAAAAAAATCGGCCGAATAAAGCCATTAAAAACACAACCGCGCCTTTCCGCGGCTCTGGGGGGGGGCATTTTTGGGCTTAGAGGTCCCAAACTTTCAGCAGAGCTTCAAAGGACGTATATTGAAAGACTCCCCAAGTTTTGTAAAGATTGGGTCGGGGGGGCTGAGATATGGGCCCTGAAAGGGGTCCCCCCCCCACCCTTAATGTGGATCTCTCCGCAGAGCTTGCCGCCCACGCACAAAGCTCCCGGCCGACAAACAGCTGATGAGAGCAAGGGCGGGGCAGGTGCTAAGAACTTTGCAAAGCAACACAACTGCAGAGCAACCCCTTTGCAAATATGCAAAGGGCGGGGCAGGTGTGAAGAATTTTGCAAAACAATACAACTGCAAAGCAACACAAGCACGAAATGCAAAACCTTTGCAACAGTGCATAGCAACACCTGACACCTGGGAGTTTGCATACCATGGAAAGGGACAGAGGCAGCTAGCTATGCATAATGAGCAGGAGGGGGTGGAATGTCTCCTTTTGCATTGGACTTGGGACCAGGCAGATGCATTCTTTAAGTCACCATTTGAAAACCAGTTTTGAGCAAGCATCAATAACCTAACTGATCTTATGAATGAGGAAAAACCTGAAGAATAAAAATGAAGCCCCCCCTCAAACCAGGGAGAGAGAGACTGGAGGGGGAACACACACCCCAGGCAGAACCGGCAAAAGCCCCCTTTGGCTTCCCCCCCCCCACCCACAGAAACTGCTCCCTCCCCACACACACACACAGACTCTGCTTTCCCCCCCACACACACACAGAAAAGAAAAAATATAGATTAAAGCCCCCAAAGGGGTCTTACTGTGGCTGTCTTCTGTTCCAGCAGGAGGGGCTGGGAGGCTGGGTAATCCAATATGATTCCATTTGTATCCAATATAAGATCCATATGTATGCATCTCTCGAGGGTGATCCATTCATCCCAATAGGGGAAAGGGGAAAGCCCATATCTCGGGGGGCCCTGACCCAATGTTTACAAAACTTGGGTGGTCTCTTAAAAAGCCTTGACTGAAGCTCCGCCGAAAGTCTGGGATCGGCACACCCAAAAATGCGCCCCCTGCAGCCGTGGAAAGAGAAAAGGGGGGGGAGCCAATATTTCAGCCCCCACTGAACCCATCTTTACAAAACTTGGGTGGTCTCTTAAGAGGGATTCTCTGAAGCTATGACAAAAGTTTGGGGGCTGAACCCCCAAAAAAGCGCCCCCTGCAGCCACGAAAATGGAAAAGGGGGGAGAGGAAAAAGGGGTGGAGCCCATATCTCGGGGGCCCCTGACCCAATGTTTACAAAACTTGGGGGGTATCTTAAGAAGCCTAGTCTGATGCTCCGCTGAAAGTTTGGGGTCGGCACACCCAAAAATGCGCCCTCTGCAGCCATGGAAAGAAAAAAGGGGGGGAGCCCATATCTCGGGACCCCCTGACCCAATGTTTACAAAACTTGGGTGGTCTCTTAAAAAAACCTGTCTGAATATCCCCTGAAAGTTTGGGGTCGGTACCCCCAAAAATGCGCCCCCTGCAGCCACGGAAAGGAGCGAATGTGCACAAGCACCCCCTCACACGCACATGAGGATTTCCCTCTCTCTCTCTCTTTCCCCGGCCGGCCGCACATCAGCTGATTCCTCCAGCACTCAATCCTGACTGATTGGCCAGAAGAAGACCCAGCTTGGCCACCGATTGGCCGGGGGAGGAGAATGCTGCTTACTGACGGTTATGCTGCTTACTGACGGCCGAATTGGCCGAATTTATTCCCCGAACTCCCGAACTCGCTGAATTCGGCCCCCCCGGTTGCCCTCCAGTTTTGAGTTCGGATCCGTCCGAACTAAAAACCGCCGAATCAAGGGAAATTCGGCTGATTTTCAGTTCGGGCCGAACCGAATTGACAGCCCTACTTTGCTCTGCAAGAAAACTAATCTAATATAGACAATACTTGTCAGGGCCTGCACGGGATCATAGGAAGGGTGGAAATTTAGGGGGGGGGGAAACCCACATTCCCTAGTGCCCCCCTCTGGAATCCTATAAGCTCTTAGGGAGTTGAACTGGGTAATTGCCACTGCTCTGCTCCTTCCCTCCTGACTTGCAACTGCTCTCACCATTCAGTCCTAGAGCATATTCAATCCTCATTAGGCTGGGTTTTGTTTTGTTTTTTTGGCATTTTTTCCTTTTGGTTAATTTACAAAGTCGTATTTTTCTGCCGACTTGGAGCCTTTCCCCGCCCCTGCAAGTTGGTTGAAACTCCTGCTCTCTCTGTGGGTGGCCTGGCTTCATGGCTTTTGTTATTTATATGTGGGGCCAGCCAGTTAACTATTAAATATAATGATATACAGTAGTCCCAAATGGGGTTGAACAGAATCTTTGTCTCATAAAGTATACTATAACTATAGAGAAGTTGTCTCGCATTCTCTTATGGTTTAGTTACATTCTAATAAATGTCAAAAAGGTGCCTCCCATCCCAAAAAAGCAAGTCTGATAGACTTTTTATATGCTTTTATAATGTGTGTATAAAGTCATAATATGACTTTTTAAAACTCCTTTTTCAGTGGAAAGCAGTTGCTGTTTTCTTCCCAAAATCTCTCTTTAAGAAGCCTAACAGCAGCAGCAGCAGCATTAGGTCTAGTGGCAACTCGTTCCCTGTAGTGTTTAATCCCTAATAGTTTTCCAGAATATCTTTATATATTTACACATACACCAAATATGTTTATTTGCTTCATTTAGACTCTGCCTGGGAGGGAGGGTAGCATAGTATAGCCTGATCATGTCAGATCTTGGAAGCTAAACAGGATCAGCCCAAGTTAGTATTTGGATGGGAGACAACCAAGGAATACCAGGGTTGCTATCCAGAGGAAGGCACTGGTAAACTATTCCTATGAGAAGGAAAAATGGGAAGACCCTAAAGAGGCCAGGGTGGCTCCATAAACAGCTTTTTAAACATTTGAGAAATAAAAAAGACTCATTTAGGAAGTGGAAGGAGGGCCTTATAACCAAAGATGAATATAAATCAATTAGTGTTTGTAGGCAGAGTGTTAGAAAAGCTAAAGCTCAGTATGAGCTTAGGCTAGTGTGAGATGCTCAACACACACAAAAAAGGTTCTTTTCCTATGTACAGAGTAAGAATAAGAATAAGGACACGATAAGCCCATTGCGGGGACCGGAAAGTGAAATTGTAACAGGAGATGAAGAGAGGGCAGAACTCCTCAATTCCTACTTTTCCTCAGTCTTTTCTTGCGAGGGAAGCAGTGCTCAACATGGCATAAACTGAACAAATGGTGAGGGAAGGGATTTGCAGCCGAGGATTGGCATTGGGGTAGTGCACAAACACCTAGTTTCTTTAAATGAAACAAAGTCCTCAGGGCCAGATGAATTGCATCCAAGGGTACTCAAAAAACTTTCAGATGTAATTTCTGAGTCTCTGTCCATAATTTTTGAAAATTCTTGGAGAACAGGTGAGGTGCCAGAAGATTGGAGGCAGGCAAATGTTGTCCCCATCTTCAAGAAGGGGAAAAAGGAGGATCCAGGTAACTACCAACCCATCAGCTTGACTTCTATGCCGGGAAATGTTTTTGAATAAATCATCAATCAGTCCTTGAGCATTTAAAAAGGATGGATCTGATTACTAAGAGCCAGCATGGGTTTCTCAAGAACAAGTCATGTCAGACTAATCTTATCTCCTTTTTTGAGAAAGTTACTACCTTGCTGGATCAGGGGAATGCTATAGACATAGTTTATCTAGATTTCAGTAAGGCTTTTGATAAGGTTCCACATAATATTCTTGTTGACAAATTGGGAAAATGTGGTTTAGATCCGTTTTCTGTTAGGTGGGCCAGTAACTGGTTGACAGATCATACCCAAAGAGTGCTTGTTAATGGTTCCTCATCCACTTGGAGAGAAGTGACTAGTGGAGTGCCTCAAGGATCTATCCTGGGCCCTGTGTTGTTCAACATCTTTGTAAATTATTTGGATGAAGGAATAGAGCGGATGCTTATTAAACTTGCAGATGATACCAAATTGGGAGGTGTAGGAAATATGGTAGAAGACAGAGCCAGGATACAGGTGATCTTGACAGGCTGGAGAACTGGGCTAAAACTAATAAAATGCACTTCAACAAAGATGAATGTAAAGTTCTGCATTTAGGTAGGAAAAATCAAATGCATAATTATAGAATGGGGGAGACTTGTCTCAGCAGTAGTGTGTGTAAAAAGGAACTTGGGGTCTTAGTAGACCAAACAATTAACATGAGTCAGCAGTGTGATGCAGTAGCTAAAAAGGCAAATGCAACTTTGGGCTGCTAGCAACAGAAGTATAGTGTTCAGATCATGCAAAGTGATGGTATCTCTTTACTCTGCTCTGGTTAGACCTCACCTAGAGTATTGTGTTCAGTTTTCAGCACCACAATTTTAAAAAAGATGTAGACAAGCTGCAATGTGTCCAGAGGGGGGCAACAAAGATGGTGAGGGGTCTAAAGACCAAGTCCTGTGAGGAAAGGTTGAAGGAGCTGGGTATGTTTAGCCTGAACAGGAGAAGACTGAGAGGTGATATGATAACCATCTTCAAATACTTGATGGGCTGTCATATAGAGGATGGTGCCGAGTTGTTTTCTGTTGCCCCAGAAGGTTGGACCAGAACCAATGGGTTAAAATTAAATCAGAAGAGTTTCCATCTAGAAATTAGGAAGAATTTTCTAACAGAGTGGTTCCTCAGTGGAACAGGCTTCCTCGGGAGGTGGTATACTCTCCTTCCCTGGAGGTTTTTAAGCAGAGGCTAGATGGCCATCTGTCAGCAATGCTGATTGTATGACCTTAGGCAGATCATGAGAGGGAGGGCACCTTGGCCATCTTCAGGGCATGGAGTATAGGTCACTGTGTTTGTGTGTGTGTGGGAGGTAGTTTGGCATTTCCTGGTTTGTACAGGGGGTTGGACTAGATGACCCTGGTGGTCCCTTCCAACACTATGATTCTATGATTCTATAAACCACCTCCGTTAGTCTCTTGCCTTGAAAACACCATAAGAAGTCGCCATAAGTTGTTTGCGACGTAATGGCACTTTATACACGCACACACATAATCTGTCTTTCTTCCCATTGGGGATCCAAAGTGGTTCACATCCTTCTCCTCCCTTCCATAACCTGTCCTTGGATGATGACAGTGACAACATTTGGAATTCCTTGCTCTATATGTTTGGTTTCAGCCAGAGAGAAGGAGACAGTTCCTTCTCCTCCTGAGCTAGTAATTAAAATTATCTGCTCTACACATTACAGAGTACACGGCTTGGGTCCAAGTTCCCCTCACTAGAGCCGGTGTAACAGTTAGACATGACTTGTGGGTTCTGCTCCGTTGCCGCATGTGTGGTGCCCAATTCAGTCTGATGGTGGCACATGTGGATAGAGGGCTTCATTCTCCTCTGCTGTACCATTTTACCAACCTGAAACAATTCTGGGAGGGCATTATTTGGCCCATTATTTGGCGAAACCCACATGTCCACTTATCGATTTCCCCAGCTGGCAAAATTCCCAGCCATGCCCACTTCTTGCCTCCTTTATCTGGCTGATGGGTAGAATTTCATCCTTCCCAGCCCTACTCTTGAGTAGGTTATTGTTCATAAGGAGGGCTCTTTTGGAAGAATAGGAACCAACTGCCTATTGGGATATTTGGTTAATATAGCCCAGTTTGCCTAGTCATAGAAGCATGATATCAAGTGCAGTAAATAAATCTCCCAAGAAGTATATTGCAAAAGTAAAACGTACATTTATTCAAGCAGATTTAGTTCACATTCAGGTTGCAGTCAAAAGGAGACAGAGAAGCCTAATCTAAAGATTACTGCCCCAATCACAAGTGGCCAGCTAAATCCGGCATTGTATGGAAGTATGAGGGCATTATATCTACAGGAGAGGCCTGTAGAGAAGTGTGACTCCACACAGAGCCATGTGGATATTGTGGAAGAACAAAGGACACACAGAGAGAGGAGGGGTTAGGGCAGCTCCCAGGTTAAGACAAAGAGACATCCCATTCAAAGAGATAACATTTATGTGCACTTAGAGTGATGCAGCACCTCCCAATGGCCAGGCACTCTGAGTCGCTCACTCCCAACACTACCCACCTCCTCCACAGAAGGGTTGCCCCCTGCCCTCTATCTCCACTTCCTCTGTCTTTGAGGTCTTTGGTGAGATGGAAAAGTCCAGAGTTCAAAAATTGTGTCTGTAACCCAGTCTACTTCCATTTTTTTAACTGAATTTTGTTAGCTTTGGGTCCTGACAGATTGCTCCCTACGGGCTGCTATTAATGTACGCTATCCATCTCTAGTCATATTACACCAAGCGGATATTGCACGGTCGCTAGTCAATGCTATGGCACTCTGAGGTACCTGCCAGCTCCGCCTCGATTAACAAGCTAGACTTCTTCCTGCCTTCCTGTCTCTAGCTTCCAGCTCCCTCACCTAATTGGAGAAGTCCCTAGTCCTTGCCTCGAGTCCTCATTCACAAGAGTTGTACAGACATCCACCTTTAATACAGAAGAAGAAGAAGAAGAGGAGGAGGAGGAGTTGGCTTTTATATGCTGACTTTCTCTACCACTTAGGGAAGACTCAAACCAGTTTACAATCACTTTCCCTTCCCCTCCCCACAACAGACACCCTGTGAGGTAGGTGGGGTGGAGAGAGCTGTGACTAGCCCAAGGTCACCCAGCTGGCTTCCTGTGTAGGAGTGGGAAAACAAATCCAGTGCACCAGATTAGCCTCTGCCACTCATGTGGATGGAGGAATCAATCCCAGTTCTCCAGATGAGAGTCCACCTCTCCAAACCACCTCTCTTAACCATTACATCATGCTGGCTCTCAACATACCTTTAGTTTGTGAAGAAGGATTAACTTGCTGAGGGGTTTCTCTGTCATGCCCTAAAACATATTTGTCCCATCCTCCTCCCCGTTTTTTGTACTAAACACCCAATCTTATGAAAAATTCTTGGAAATGTGGAAGTTTGCTCCTTAAATATGTTTGTGTGTGTGCACTGTCAAGTCACAGCTGATTTATAATGACCCCATAGGGCTTTCAAGGCAAGAGACCTTTGTAAGTAGTTTGCCATTGCTTGCCTCTGCGAGGGCTGAGAGAACTGTGACTGGCCCAAGGTCACCCAGCAGGCTTCATGTGGAGGAGTGGGGAATCGAATCCGGTTCTTCAGATTAGAGTCTGGCACTCTTAACTCCTACTCTTGTAGCACATACTGTGTTCCACTGTACAACTCTTGCGAATGAGTCTCGGGGCAAGGACTAGGGACTAGGGACTTATCCATAATGCCTTGAAACGGCTTCTTCTCTCCCTCCCCCCTTTTATTTGGTACTGAATATCCAAGCTAACAAAGAGTTATAGGGAACTTAAAAATCGTGCTTGCTATTTTGTGATGTTTTTGTTAGTCCTAATATAAAAGTAGGGCACATAATTTTTTTTTGGGGGGGGAGGGGGTATATGGCCGGATTGTTACTGCCCTTCCCACCCAGCCTGTCTTCACAATATATCTTTTTTATTTTAACCATTATTCTCCTCCCACCCTGCCCTCTGTCCTTCCTTTTCTTCTATCTTTTTTCCTCATTTGTCAAGACAGTTCATCATCCCCCCCTCTAATTATCTCACATGCCCTCCTCTCCCCTGTTCTTCACACACACGTTTGGGTCTCCACCCTCCTCCCCCTCCTCTTTATATTCCTTTTTGCTATTATATATTTAAGCCCATGCAGAAACAAATTATTTATGAAGGAGTATGATTTACGATGCGTTCTTAATGTCTTGGAAGACACAGATAATTTATTTAATGAGTAAGGACACGATAATTCACAGAAGATGATTCCAGTCAGAAAATTAGTTTCATTAATTCGCTGTAAATTCTTTGCCTTGATTTAGTACAGCAGGAGCTCCTGTAGCCAAGGTACATCATCGCCAGCGTGTTTTTGTCATCCCAGAATTTGAGAGCAGGTGTTCTTTTCTCGTCCCCCCCCTTCTCTTACACACGCAACGTGCCATCAGACCCAGGCATCTTGCTGCTACCTACCCAGTGGCATCCTGAAAGCAAAGGGGTCTCCTTTGACAAGAGAGTGGCTTGGAGTAGGTTTCCCAGGAGGTTGTGGCAAGTCACTTCAAGACTTGAGGGGAGTTAAATTACAAAATGGTTTTGTAGACCCCCCCCTTCCCCCGTGCATGTGTGAATACACTGTTCTATGAAGAGGAACACTGTTCAACGAGGCAGAGCCGGACCAAACGTCCCAATGGCAGGATGGAACTTTCCTGCCTCCCCCTCCCAGGGGAGCCCACTGATCTCCAAGAAATCTCCTGGCAGATAGCAGAGGAATGCCACGAGGGGAGTCTGCTGTGGGAAGGGGGAATCTGTGGAAACTTTCAATTTAGTCCGGATCCAGTCCATTAGGACGTTTTGCAGAAGACGTTCAGCACCTGGACAAAGACTGAATCTCAAAAACTCACTTTTGTGATAATTCACAGTGGGTCGCCGTGTTAATCTGTCTGCACTAGTAGAAAAGGGCAAGAGTCCAGTAGCACCTTAAAGGCTAACAAAAATATTTTCTGGTAGGGTATGAGCTTTCGTGAGCCACAGCTGAAGAAGTGAGCTGTGGCTCACGAAAGCTCATACCCTACCAGAAAATATTTCTGTTAGACTTTAAGGTGCTACTGGACTCTTGCCCTTTTCTATCACTTTTGTGAGTGAGGGCAGAGTGAGCTCGTAAATGGCTTCCTCAGCTGTAATGGGGCAAACAAAGATACGTTATACTCCTGGTAATCCTGTTAGTGGTGGGTCATGACAGCATGGGCTGTGGGTAGAAGCCCATTATTATTTAGAATGGCAGGAAATCAGTGTCTGTTCTGTAGGTCCTTTGGATCCCAAATGAGGGGCCATTGATTACCCCTCCCCTCCCCAAGGAAACCCATTACACGGCATATAAATATTGACCCTGGAAAGGAATTAAAACTTATTGGAGGACCACTGGGATTTTCTGGCTGCTGCTGTGTTCACATGTCCATAATTTTAGCCTCTTACAGGCCTTATGATGTTGGGACTCCTACCTTACATATCAGGTGCAAGGCTGGTTCCAGCTGTTGGAGGCTCCCAAGTTTAGGGCCCCATCTCCTCCTATCCTTTCTACTGTGTTTCCACCTATTTCACCTCCCTTTCCGTCCCTCCTGCCCATGTGACCCTCCCACACTGCCAGCCTCTGCATCCTTCTCTCACTCCCCTGTGAACCCGCCCACCATCTATGCTTCTGGCTGCACACACCACCTGCACGCCTTTCCACCAAGGGAACTAGCTGGTGCGTGCATCTGGAAGTACCGCCATTGGGAGCATTACTGCCATGCACCTCCTACATGCCCTTTCCCTGGTGTTGCTGGGCAGCCAGGAGTGCAGGTGGTGGGAAGATTTGCAAGTAAACAAGTAGATGTTGGAAGGGTGCATGGACAGGAAGCAGAGAGGTGAGCAGTGGCAGTGGGCCTCACCATAAGCTCTTGGCCTCTGCCTTATTTGGTATACTGATGCCTTCCCTGACCATGAGAGCACATTATGCATGGCCCTCTGGAAATGTATGGTCACTATTTTATGTGAACAGGGCAATGCACATATTTTCCAGCTTCATTACATGTGACCAGAAACCCAGATTTGTTTAGAGTGTTCATTTGTGTAAGGGATATGAAATGGTATAGTATAGTGCGATCTCATCAGATCTTGGAAGCTAAGCTGGGGTCAGCACTTGGAAGGGAGAACTCCAAGGAAGACTCTGCAGAGGAAGGCAATGGCAAACCACCTCTACTTAATCACTTGCCTTGAAAGCCCTACCAGGGGTCGCTATGTCAGCTGTGACTTGACATATTTGCGTGTGTATCAGAGCTGGAAAATATGTGTTATATTTTGCCTTATTCACAAAAATGATGAATGTGTACTGAGAGAATCACACACAGAGCTTTCCCATTACACAAGGTAGAAGTACCAAAATTGAATGACTTTGTAAATTCTATAATGCCACTGTTTTCTGCTACTAATTTTCATTTGATGTTTGTTGATTTTGGATTGTTTTGTTGTGCTGACACAACATATACATGTTTTTAAATTGTTCCGTTGCCTTGCAGCTTGCATGAATTAAAAGACAGAGTAAAAAAAAGTTTAAAAATACATTTATGCAACAAAATCCAAATGTAAGGGTAATGGTCTATGTTTGTTGAAATGAAACATAGAATCATAGAGTTGGAAGGGACCATACAGGCCATCTAGTCTAACCCCCTGTTCCATACAAGATCAACCTAGACAGTCCCTGACAGGTGTTTGTCCAGACACTGCTTGAAGACTGCCAGAGAGGGGGAGCTTACCACCTCCCTAGGCAGTTGATTCCGCTGCTGAACTACTCATACTAAACCTTTTCACCCATAATTTTATCCATTATTGTGAGCCCTATCCTCTGATGCCGACAGGAACAGCTCCTCTAAGTGACAGCCTTTCAAATACGTAAATAGAGCAATCATGTCCTCCCTCAACCTACCCTTTCCCAGACTAAACATTCTCAAGTTCCTCAGTTTTCCTCATAGGGTTTTCAGGCCCCTGAACATCCTTGTCGCTCTCCTCTGTACCCACTTCATTCTGTCCACATCCTTTTTTGAAGTGAGGCCTCCAGAACTGCACACAGTACTCCAGGTTCAGTCTGAGCAATGCGGTGCATGGCAGGACTGTGACATCGTGTGGTTTGGATGTTATGCCCTTGTTGATAACTCCCCAAGACTGCATTAGCCTTTTTTGCCACTGTATCACACTGATTGCTCATATTCAGCTTACAGTCTACCCATCCCCCTAGATCTTGTTCACACACAGTGTTACCCAGAAGTGTATCCCCCATCCAGTATGCATGATCCTCATTTTTGTTACCCAGATTTTGAACTCTGCACTTGTCATTGTTGAATTGCATCTTGTTCACATCTGTCCACTTTTCCAGTGTGTTCAGATCTCAGTGAATTCTATCTTTATCTTCCAGGTTGTTTGCTACTCAGGTATCCTAGAGTCTAGTCTGTGGTCCAACTTACCCATCAGAACATCATGGGGACCCTGTCAAAAGCTTTACTGAAATCAAGGTAAACAACATTGACAGCGTTCCCATGATCCAGTAGGCTCCTCACTCGATCTAAGAAGGACACGGAGTTGGTCTGGCAGAACCTGTTAGGAACAAATCTCATACCTTGTTAGCATTCTGAAACTAGCTACTCTGCATGTTTTTCAACCAGTTGTTAAGATTCCGGTTAAAATAAGCATTTTCTCTTCAATTATTAGTTAAATGGTAGCTCTTTAGCAGTTTACAGGAAGGTTGCACCAAACACTGGCAAAAGGTGACCTTGGGAGCCTCTGTCAGTTTCTGCCAGTCTGAGGGATTTGGGGTGGGTGTCCGTCAGCCAGAAGAGGAGTAATATCCTCCTTCAAAAGCAGGCCAATACATTGTCTACAGTTCCCATTTTGTAGTATTTATCTTTGAGGTGCACTGAAGTTCAAACCTCACTCCTATTCAAACAGTTCCCTCCTATAGATTATCACCATTCCTCTGCTATCTACACTGGGCAAGACAGCTTCCCTCTTAAGGGTGTGACTAACTCTACATCCTCTGTGTCTGCTGGATGCTCTTCTGGACTTGAAGGAAAGATGTGGGAGCTGCATCTAAGAAAGCCAGGAAATGATGACTCTGCCAACTGTTTAGCCTTTGCTGTTCAGCTATAAACCTCTGTACAAACAACCCAGGGCGATTTACTTGGTATATTGCTTTAATGTGCTGCCTTGGAGGGTGGTGGATTCCCCGTCTTTGGAGGTCTTTAAGCAGAGGCTAGATGGCCATCTGTCGGGAGTGCTTTGATTGTGGGATCCTGCATGGCGGGGCGAGGGTTGGGGTCACTGGGGATGTGTGGGGGAGGTAGTTGTTAATTTTCTGCATTGTGCAGGGGGTTGGACTAGATGACCCTGGTGGTCCCTTCCAACTCTATGATTCTATGATTCCCATCCAAGTACTAACCAGTACTGACCCTGCTTAGCTTCCCATATGTGATGAGATTGGGCTAGCCCAGGCCATTCAGGTCATCTCTCCCCCACCCCCTGGCCTTTTATGCAGGGATGTTTCCCTGCAGTCACCCCCGCTGACTGCTTCAGGGCTTCCTTTTGATTATGCATGCCTTTTCCACCCACCAGAGGTTGCCTCGCTCTCCCCATGCATTTTGCCCGCATTTTCCAGATTCTGGCTAAAGCAGTATCTGAAAAACACGGGCAAAACACACTGGGGGAGCGAGGTGACCTCTGACAGGTGTGTGTGTGTGTGTGTGTGTGTGTGTGTGTATAGTGATGTATTATCAAGCTGATACCCAGGCCTGAAAGGCCCAAACCTGAAATAAATGTTCAGACCCTTAAAGTTTCATTAGGCTCAAACATGCATAGCTAAAGGTCTGACAGAGGCATAATTTAGATGTGTCTAGCATTCACAGCTTTGGTAGGGAATTACAGATAATGAGGAACAACTGGAGTTTCATAAACATAACATCTTAAGATCACAACAAGCTCAGGTCGACCTTGTACAAAGTGACCGGGAGTTACGTAGTGAAGAAAAGTTGGTCGGAACACACCTCTTGTTAAAAAGTGGTCCTCCTCCAAGGACGGCTGCGCAATCGCAGTGGAAGTTTAATTATAGTAAGTTGTATGCATGCTTGAATAACAATGAGTAGATGTGCCAATTAGTAATGTGCTTCCAAATATGTATAACAGGAGGAAATCAGATGCTATATATTGTCTGTGACTTGGAGTAAAGGTGTGCTTCTCTCTTCAACAACCCTTTGAGCTTGCGGGGGGCACCTTATTTGTGTGCACAGAAATAAACTCTTTTTCCTTTTACCCCCATGGAGTGGTTATTGGCTCAACAGCACAAGGGTCCAACCTATTTATGGTAACAAAGTTATCCCAAATGGGCTGACTCAGTACAAGGCAGCTTTAAACATTCATGAGATTTAAGATAATAGCCTTCAGAGAAAACAATGGTATAGAAATCCATGAATTCTTTTAGTGTAAAAAGTGTACTTGCCTCATATGTACCTTTCATGGCAAAGGAGAAAAAACTGGCAAGGACGCATAGTATTGGAGCAGGTCTACTCCTTCCAAGCAATAACAGTTCTCTGAGAGTTAACTGAAAGTGTTCTGCAGATGAAGAGAGGATAGAGGACAACTCTCCTAATGTTTCCATAGTATTCTCCTCTTAATATCTCCACTTCCAAATTAACCACAGCTGTTCAGCCGACTGAAGATGGTTGGAGACTTGGGTGGGAGAGAGGAGGGAGCATGTGTAGCATTGCGCCCCCTGGTGGCTTCTGGCATAACAGCAGCTCTAATACAGAATCTGACTCAGGTCTGCTGAGAGGAGTTTACTTCCAGGAAAAGTGTTCTTACAATTGCACTGTGTGTGCTCACACACTTTGGGAGCTGTCTGAAATCCAGAGATCATGCCTATTTAGTGCATGGTCACTTTAGCCTGCTTTATTCCCTGTTTCAGCCAGGATTCAGCCAGGATCAAATGCATGCGTTTTCGCCGAATGTGCTTTTGAGCCTGGCTGAATCCTGGCTGAAACAGGGAATAAAGGAGGCTAAAGCGACCGTGCATTTTCGCCCTTTCTCACCTGTACTCAAGATCTGGCAGAGATTTCCAGAGCAGCAAAGCAGAGGGCGTAGTACCGTGTTTTGACAGTTCGAATAGTGCGTGTTACCAACTGCTCTGAATACTTCAGGCTGCTAATCTGTAGCTCTGGGAGAGCTAAATTCCTATTTCACTACCTCTCTGCTGCCTTGCCACGCTCCCCAACAAATTGCTTCCTGGTGGCGGTTGATCTCTGCCAGCAAACCCAAACATTTATATGAACTCTGTTGCAGTTGCTCACATCCCCCGATGCCTTCTTTGTTCGGCGGGCGACAAGAGCTGGCAGAGCCCACTTATATTCATTGTGGTTTCACTGCTCCAGACATAATGAGGTAAAATGAAAACAACTCCTCCCGCTGCAGCTATGTGAGCTGGGAACTCATAAAGGCTAAAAAGCTTTTAATTACGAGCTTGTTCTGATTATGCCCAACCTCTCTGTTTCCTCCCAAAGAGCAGGCAAGCACTCAGGGGTCAAGATGAACTTCAATTACTAAACTTCTGGCAAAGGCAGCCTGGAAACCTGGAGCGTTTCTCCTTCCTTCGAGCAGACACCTGGACTGTGTGATCTAGCGCTCCCCAAGGCCCCATTCTCTCAGCAGTAACGTTGCTGAAAGCAGAACAAACACATTTGCCTTTTTTTTTGTTTCCTGAGCTGAAATACGGCATTTTCTCCTCCCTCCCCTCTTCTTCTCATGCTCTGCTGCAGCTTAGGGTCCCCCTGGCTCCTGCTGCAGCTGCTGGCTCACGGGGCCTCTTTCGCAAAGCAAGGGGCCTCTCTAATCAGAGCCGCAGACCTCCACTTGCTGCTCGGTGGGGATCAGGTTTCCTATTTGCTAAACAAAACCGAAGGGTGAAATTTTAATTTCAGGTTTGCCAGGCAAAAACAAACTCTGCCTCCAGGCGCTACTTGGGAGGAGACAGCCTCAAGAGCTTTTCCTTGTCAATGTGAACGGCAGATAGAGAGCACAACTGTATCCTCAGGCTCACTGGGATCCAGCAGCAGTGGAATTGTCAACTTCTGGGTGGGGCCTGGTGATTTCCGTAAATTACAACTGATATCCAGATTCGTTTGCCTGGATAAAATGGCAGCATTATACCCCACAGAAGTCCCTCTGCTCCTTAATCTCTGCTCTCCACAGGCCCAATCCCCAAATCTCCAGGAATTTCCCAACCTGGAGTTGGTAACCCTAGGGTAGTAACCTTCCTTGCTGTATTTCCAGTGCGATCTTAAGCAGTGTTACTCCTTCTGAGACAACTGAACTCATTGCACTTTTTATCTGCTGTGAAGGAGGATGTTTTGTCACACCAAAGCAATCCTGAAGTTCCCTGGAAAAAGGTCACTCCTTAGTAGAGGTGAAGGTGGCTGGGAAGGAGCTAGTGAAGACCGGCTACTTAGCAGCAGCTGAGTAACATATTTCTGCTTTTGCTTTCCTCTCTGCATGCAGGTACTTAAGGCCTGTCCTGCTCTGGATGGCCCAAGCTAGCCTGATTTTATCAGATCTCAGAAGCTAAGCAGGGCTGGATGGGAGACCACCAAGGAATACCAGGGTCACTATGCAGAGGCAGGCAATGGCAAACCACCTCTGTTTGTCTCTTGCCTTGAAAACCCTACAGGGTTGCCATAAGTCAGCTACAACTTGACGGCACTTCCCACCACCAATTAAACCCTGGACATGCCCAGAGGCATGCGCTCTTAGGCATGAACTGAAGGGCAAGAACCAAAGGGCTCTTGACCTTTTCTCTTGGTCTGTGGGCTGGAGCCTAGAGCTGGGCAGAAGACCAGGTAGTGGAGAGGAAGACTCACTTAACAATTGGAAGCTCCTCCCCACAGTTTGTCTCTGTATTTGTTTCTCCTCTGTATTTTTAGCCTCTGAGTCTCCATTGGGAAGAAAAGCAGAATATAAATATACTAAATAAAAAAATAAGGTGACATAGCTGTCTCACTATCTCCTGCTGCCTTCAAAGATTTGATGGGACTGGATGGACCCAAAACTCAGCAAAATCATGAAGGAGAGAAAAGGTCACCTAAACTCAATCACAAGGAATGAGAAATGAAAAATAAAAAACAACTTCTCTTTTTATTTTGAGCAGGCAAGGCTACCCACCCCAAGCTTTCATAGCAGTCAATCAATGGATTTTATGCTGTACTTCCTATAAGGAAGGTCCAGCAACTAAAGAATATTTGGCATTTTCTGAAACTCTCATACACTTGGATGGTGCTTTAAGTGGACTTTAAGCTTAGATATGCACAAACCAGATGTGTTGCTGTGTTTGTGCATGCACCTTGTTCCTTCCTTCTTCTCCCTTGCACGGAGAAGCTTGGTTAGTAACTAACTCCAACTGCCTGGGTTGTACAAATGCAGATGTGTGGGTTGGCCAGAGTTAAATCCTCCTGCCCAAATCTGGGATTCTTAGTCTATATTAAGCAGGTTTGCATAGAAGGGAGAAATAAACTTTTGTTAATCTACTCACTTGCACTCATACTTCATAGCTGGATAGAGTTGCAGTGCAATCCTAAGTATAGTTATACCCTTCTTTGTCCATGGATTGTCACTGACTTACAAGGGTTAGATGACAATGTTCGTTTCTAAGAATTTTTTCCATGTAAACGATGGAGGAGGAGAAACGAGTAAGGTTGTGCATATCGATATACCCAAACTGAAAATAAACCTGAAATCAACCATTTCGGCAATATTCGGGGTTAGGGTTTACTGAATACCAAAACCTGGGGATCTGCCTGAAGCCAAATAGGCGATTCCCAAAAAAGCCGAATAGATATTTGGCTTTTTTGGGTTTGGCTATTTGCCTTTGCTCAGAGGCATGGTTGTGTGCTTTCTCCCATTTTTCTATCTTTTTTTTAGGGCCCTATAGTTGGGGCCCTTTTGAGGTCAGGGTTGTGTAAACAGAGCCAACTTGGTCTCACCAACTGGCAGTGACCTGATCTGCACTTTAAAAAATGGGGCTCACGTAATCCAGTCCAAAGGGATATACTCTCCAACTAAAAAAACGACCACTCCTACAGGTACTTACCAAGCTTCTACTTACCTAGCTAACCCACACAGGTGAGCAATCTCCTTCACAAGAGATGCCTTGGTCATGACTTTGGCTGGCTCTGATTTCACTGCCCCCTGAAAACCTGCTCTGAAACTGAAGGTTGCCCCAAGTAGAGACTTCGTTTTCCCACACCGTGATCATCTCTTGAAATCAGATTTTTGATTACCATAATAAAGGACTGTTCACAGAATGTCATTTGCCACCAAAAGAAATGTTTTCCATGCCTTATTTCTCTTGCATTTAAGCCTTTTTCCTCAGCTTGGAAGCTAATTTGCATGGACATCATGCAATGTGCCCCAGATACGAAGAGAGCCTCCAGACTTTGAGGCGCCAGCCTGCCAATTGGCTCTTTCTGCCTGAAAATCAATGGGCAGCTCAGCTTGCAAATGCCTGGAGGATGGGGGTGACCTCTTTGAGGGCCCATAAAATAGGACCCCCTGTCCCAAAGTTCACCAAACTTTGCTGACCATCTAAGGAGAGTCCCTTGCAGCCACACTGCTAATTTGGGGACTCTGCCTTCAAAAATTCCCCCACAGGAGCTTCAAAAAAAATCCCCATAGACTATAATGGACCCGAATTTTTCAGTAAACCCAGTAATAAGCTGAATACCCATATTTACTGGTATGGGTATTCAGCACATTCCGGGTTTACCGGAAAAAATTGGGCCCACTCAAGCTGAAATTTACCTATTTATTTATTTATTTATTTATTTATTTATTTATTTATTTGCACAACCCTAGAAAGGAGCAGACTTGATTATGGCAGCAAGCTGGGTTCATACGCATCCAGGCTTAATGTAAAGTTAAAGTTATGCCTGAATGCAGCTTCTGTGCATGCGTATATGTGCACAGAGTTACAGTTATCAGTGGTATACTATTAAAAAACTGTTGTTATCTACCATGCTCATGACCTAGAGCTCTGACTCTTCCCATTCCACAATTGGTAGCAGGACATTACCATGATATCCATGTACTGGTTTTGCTATATCATGGCATTTTCCTATTACATATTTCAGTGTACAAAGTACTTTATAATTCTTATGTCCTTTATCATTACCACCCTATACGATAGCTTTGTCTCGGTGGCACTGATTAAGGCCCAGGCTCTCCTTCAAGGCTGAACATGAGTTTGACCCTGAATTTCTCTCTCTCATGTTCAAACCCTGCTATATCTCAATGGTATCACAATGTCTTCTGACTGTTATTGAATAACGTTACATATTGCAAGTATGCTTTCCACAGCTCATATTCCAAAAGCTCCTGAGAGTTAAAAAAAAGAGGAACAGTTAAATCAGAGAATGTGAACATGACAGCATCCGCAAATCGTTTCTATGAAACCACTCCCCAGTTAGTCTTAAATAATCACACATAATTTACCTGTACATTTTTGATGTGTGCATTTGGGATGTTTCTTTATATTTCAAAAGCAATTGGAAAGTGTGTCAACACTGGAGCCCCTTGAGAAATACCCTGGAGGTCCAAACATTGATTCTTGGTTTGATTTCTTTGTTGTGGGAAAGGAAAACAAAGAAGTAAAAAGTTTGCAATATGTTAGTATATTTTCATTCTTTTAAAAAAAATTATAGCAGCCAGTGGATATTTCCTTGTAAAAGTGTCCAGAGGCTATTTTGTTAGCATTCTGATCAGAAACCATCTCTTTTTGAAGACAGAACAACAATGAAGGTTGCAATGAAAGGAGATAATACCCTGATTTTTGTCTGTCATCCTCTCATCCTCAAACATCCCCCCTTCCACCCTTTCCAAGTTTTCATCATTCAAAAGCCCCTCTGATTTAATTAAAAAAAGAAGAAAAAATCGGCCTTTCAGCTCTATGGAACATGCAGACAAATAAATTAAAAAGTGGGAGAAGTGGAACTAACCCAATAATCCGTGAAAACCTAATTTCCCTCACCAGCGTTGCTGACGCAAGCCTGTCCCCTCTCCCTTCCCCATCTCCAGTTCTGGGGCAGTGATTGGAGAAATTGGCTAACAAGATCAGAAAATTTAATTACAGTTATGCTTCCCCTTCTCCTGAAATTGGATGTCACACTTCCTTGTTGCCTGTTTTAAAGATGTGCTATAGTTGATTTTCATATAGCTTGGTTTCTCGGGTCTTTCAGCATTGCAAATGAGGGTTCAAGTTCAGCCTTAGGGCTGCAAAGTAGAGGTCAGGGAGCCAATTCACAGGCGATGAAAGCAGACACACTCCTGACCTCCCTGTGTAATATTGTTTGACCTTTCTTGTTCCAAAATCCTTAATTTAACAGGCATGGCCTAGAATTACTTAAAGCCCCCCCCCCTCTCTCTGTGTGTGTATAAAGGGAAAAGATCACCCATAATTTTCACTATGACCAAATCAAGTTCAAGACCAGGCATTTCAGGACACTGGAGTACTCATAGTGAGACTTATTAATTTGAAAGTATAAAAAAAAGGCTGAGGGGGAAAATGCCCATGGTTAGTAACAGAGAGCAGGAGCAGCTATTAGATCCACTTTAGGGATGCTACTGACAATCTTCTACCTGAGTTCTCCCTCTCCACTTTTGTGCGCTTACCATTTGAGAGCATTATTGTAAGTTTCCTTGCTCTTACTTCATATCTTGGGCTGTTGCAGGTACAGGCTGGGAAACTCATGGTGCAGTGACCATGTGGTGGACATTTGGTGCATGTTCCTCAATCTTTCAGAGGGTGGAGAAAGAACTGACCATTGCCCCAGGGATGCTTTTTTTCAGCAGCACCCCCGTGCCATGTCTGCTCCTGCCTACAATAAAAACAACAACAACCAAACAAATGAACTTAAATTCCCAGGTTCAAACCTGTGAAGTCTGACTTTTTGGTGAAGCAGCCTGAAGAACATCATGCTAGTTGTGTATCGTGCTCTGTATCTAACACAACTGGAGCAGGAACGGGCCAATTTGAGTGGAGGCACTGATTTGCTCTGTAGAGGATGCAGCATCTTTCTTGCCTTCCATAAAATTCCTTGCTTGTCTGCTTTTCTCTCTCTGTGTTTTGCCTTTCCCATCAGGCACTGCCAAGGATGAACTGAATGAGGTACTTGCAGACTCTTAAGACTTCTGCACCCAGCTCAGCATACAGAAACAAGTGGCTTTACAACAGAAGACAAAATGAAGCGGTTGTGCATATCCCACAAAGACTTTCCCTTCAGCTGCAAGGGAGGCCGGGGATCAACAGTAGTGACAAAAAGAAATCAATGCCGAAACACAGACCCAAATCACAGATGCCTTGTAAAGCTCAGGAAAGTTGAAATGCAGTTGGAAATCAACCTTTTGTGAGCATCAATCAATTCAGACACCTGTTACAAGGACATTTAAAGCAGCCTTTCTGTTTTTCACACATCCGGAAACTGATACTTGCACACTGAACATTGCTTTTCTGTTTTTGACATGTGCAGACCAACAACGGACAAGATCAGGAAAGCACATTAAGTGGCGTGTGTGAAAGGTGGCTCCCTCCCCCTGCCTCTGCTTCCATACCTTTACTTAAACAAGCTGTTGCTTGTTTTCCACGATGCATACATGCTATTCTGCAAGATTAGGAGAATGAAGTTGCTTAGCAGACACCACCACTTATGCAGATAAGTTCTCCCAGAGCCAGGGCGGACTGCTAAGTTCACATGGCCCAGGAGTCAGCCAAGCCGAGTGGCCCTTGTGACACTGTAATCTAGGACTACGGGGGCCACCGAGCTCAGACCCAGCAACCCACATTGATGATGGGCATCAGGCTCACCCTTTACCTCCTCCCATACTGCCCCCCAACTGATCATGGTTGCTGAAGGGTCAGAATTAAATCACCCCTGCAGCACTGAAAAAATGACTGAGGCTTTGGGTTTGCTTGCACAGGGCAACCAAGGCAAGTGGCCTTCCCTTTTATTTGAACCTTCCCTGTAAGTTAAATGGCCAGACTGCCCTTGCTTAGATCTTAAGCCCCCTCTCCCTCCTCCATTGTGTTTCTTGGGTTCACATGAGGCAAAAGACTCTTTAATCCCCTCAATCAGTGTGAACAAGAAGGGAGACATTGGCAAAGGCCCCACCACAGGGGAGGGGCCGTGGCTCAGTGGTAGAGCATCTGCTTGGCATGCAGAAGGTCCCAGGTTCAATCCCTGGCATCTCCAGTTAAAGGGACTAGGCCAGTAGATGATGTGAAAGACCTCTGCCTGAGACCCTGCAGAGCCTCTGCCAGTCTGAGTAGGCAATACTGACTTTGATGGACCAAGGCAGCTTGGTGTGTTCATTTATATACTTCAGCCAGACCCTTTGAAGTGAAAGCACAGGGCACTTCAACCCTCTCATAAACACATAGGGTGAACAACAGAAGCTTTTCTGCCCACATGCACCTTAGTGCCTTAGTGATTTCACCATCCCATGGTGAGATGAGACACAGATGAATAGGAGTGAACAGGTGAAGTGCAGAAGGGGTGAACTCTGCCAAAACCTCTTGGGGCATTAATATATCTTATGCTTGTATCTTGTGTTCATTTATATACTTCAGCCAGACCCTTTGAAGTGAAAGCACAGGGCACTTCAACCCTCTCATAAACACATAGGGTGAACAACAGAAGCTTTTCTGCCCACATGCACCTTAGTGCCTTAGTGATCTCACCATCCCATGGTGAGATGAGACACAGATGAATAGGAGTGAACAGGTGAAGTGCAGAAGGGGTGAACTCTGCCAAAACCTCTTGGGGCATTAATATATCTTATGCTTGTATCTTAAACTCGTGGCAGCATGAGTCAGAGTGGAGCCATGATTGCGACTTATTTTTTGTTCAATTCAAAAGATTACCCCCATTAAAAAATTACTTACTGACGAGACGCTGCTTCAGTTGGAGAAAAAGTAATGCAAAATGTGTGGTGCCCTATTCTCTTTTTTTGGTGTGGGATTCCAGAAAACCGAGCTTTCCTTTCGCAACTGGGATGCCAGCAGCATCTCTTGACAAACAGTCTTAGGCTCAGCTGGGTCATTTACTGTACCTGGTCATTTATATTCTCCTCATGCTGCTTTCCCCATAACTGTAAGCCTCACTTAAAAAGCGGCACAGGCATAATATCAGATAAAGAAGAATGATTTATTGAACATATTGGTAAACAGCACAGATAAGAGAGAAATGCACTTCAGAAATGCAGAAACAGTTATAGGAACATATTCTATGCAGCCACAATCAGCTTCCTTCAATTGGCTTTTTTTACCGCAAAGAAAAAACACATTTCCCCCCCTTGATCATGTAGTCATACTGGTACAAACAGGCACCAAATTCAAGGATTTGTATTTGCCTAGAATGTTTGCCTAGGGGTATGTTGTACTCTTAAAATAATTAGTACACCTTTGTTGTTAAAATGATGCATTTAGCCAGAGGCTACTTAAAATGAAAATATAAAGCAACCCAAGACAGTACTAAGGAGCCCCGTGGCGCAGAGTGGTAAGCTGCAGTACTGCAGTCCAAGTTCTGCTCACAATCTGAGTTCGATCCCTGAGTTTGATGGGAGTCAGTTGCAGGTAGCCGACTCAAGGTTGACTCAGCCTTCCATCCTTCCAAGGTCAGTAATATGAGTACCCAGCTTGCTGGGGGTAAAGGGAAGATGAGTGGGGAAGGCACTGGCAAACCATACCATAAACAAAGTCTGCCTAGTAAACGTCAGAATGTGATGTCACCCCATGGGTCAGGAATGACCCGGTGCTTGCACAGGGGACCTTTAAAGGTCTGAGTCTGTTAGACCAGTGGTCCAACTTACCCAGTACTGTGTACTTTGACTGGACTGCTGCCAGAGATCCTTTAACTGG
The DNA here is from genome assembly GCF_029931775.1 of Euleptes europaea. NCBI lineage: Eukaryota > Metazoa > Chordata > Lepidosauria > Squamata > Sphaerodactylidae > Euleptes > Euleptes europaea. The sequence goes on from NC_079316.1 coordinate 46,128,018, forward strand.
GTCAAACTTGAGACTTCCTGTGAACAACAAATGTACATTATCAATAACAATGCCCCCTGCTTCCCTATGCCTGGGCTTGAGCCAGACACTTCCTGAATGCAAAATATATGCTCTGCTACTAAGTTGTGGTCCCTTTCTTAAATACATATGTCATTCATTGCTCATGTTCTCATAGATCTTCAAACATATATGGTTGGGTATAAACCGAAAGAGCAACGCTACACACAGGGTCTTGCAAGAATACCTTTCTAGGCATTTGTGATGGCACATTATTCTTTGCAATTAAGGATTTTGTTCTTGTTTAGAGTTATAATCTTGTATATTGGCCCACTGATTTCTGTAATACTTCTGAGGCCACACAAATCCTCTCCTGTCAGATCTCTGTAATGTACTTGTACCTGAGGCTGTTTCAAGGGGGAGGGGGTGGGAAATCATCCAGCCACTTGTCCTGCCACAGTAATTTATTGATTAAAAAAATAAAACCTAGAAAGATTATAAGAGCCACAAGGAACAGTCATCTTAAGGCCCCCTCTTGTGCTATTCCCCACCTGCCTTTGTAAAATATGTGTCAGGGAACAGCTAGAATATTACCAGCTATCCTTTTTACTAACATGTCCACGCTGTCCTCTTATGCTCTGAGTCTTACAAAGATGGCCATCTTCAGCCATTTTCTGGCTGCTTTCCTTCTGGTGTAATTGAAAATGGGACAAGGACACTAGAAGAAGCTCTTCACAGCCTACTTCATACACTAGCCATGGTGCTGAATACCAAACCCTTCATGCAGCCATCCCAATATGAACAATGGGCCTCAGTGTTCTCAAGTCATATTACACTAATGTAACTGTAAAATTTGGTCCTAGTGAGCCATTTCCAGCCAAGGATTGGGGTCAGGGACAATTAGTGGTGGGTGAATTTCCTCCCAGCTCAGTTTGGAAATGGGCTTTGAAAGAAATGAATATCTTCTTGCCTCCAATTGAGATCTCTCTCTCTCTCCTTCTCTCTCTCTCTCTATGTATATATGTATATGTATATATGTGTGTGTGTGTGTGCGTGTGTGTGTGTTTATATGTGTGTGTATCAGGGACAACACCGTATCCAATGCTACACAAACATAGAATTCTTTAGAGCTAATAAGTATCCAGTGTCTAATATTATAAGCTACAGTTAAGTCTGTGACAAACCTAAACCCAATTGCTTGGAAAGAAATTCCATTTAAATTGGTGAGAATGATTTCCAAGTCAATGCACTCCAGATCACAGCATTTGGCACCTAGTCTAATTCTAGGAGCTATCCATCTTCCATTACAGGATCCACTGTGGACTTGCTATCTTTGATAAGCAATGCATTTAAAAGTAGACAGAAATAAGAATGTGGGCACTTAAGTAGGATGTGGATGCCGATGACAAATCTCTAGGATTCAAGAATATAATCCCCACCTTTTCCAGACTTGCAGCCTCGCCTGGTTGCTCACATAGTAGATAATTCCAGCACCCAGAATCAGATTTCACTGCAAGGGGAGAGAGAATAGGAAGAGCAAGCCCAACTGTCACGTTTGCATTTGAAAGATTAAGGCAGAATCTAATGAGCTCATTAATTTCATTTCATTAACCAAACAGCGCTGTGGAGAACTGCAAATATTTAAAGAAGCCCAGCAGGGTCAGAGATGCATTTAATTCATATTGTCACATGATGTTGAGAACTTAAAAGAAAAATCATCCCGTAGCTACACTGTTAAAATGTAATCCCTATGTCAGGGTGACATCTCCTTTATTGTTAAAAGGTTACATGGTTAGAAAATAATTGCCTGGAGTTGGTGAACCTACTGTGATATCAAATGCATCTATTGTTACACTTCGACCCAGAGTGATTGCTCTCTATTGCATTCTCTGTTTAGAGTAGTTTAAAGAAAAAGACAAACTGCCCTAAATTTTGTAACGAATATGATATCTTGGCACAGCATTTGGATACTTGGCAGTCATTGGGGTTTCTAATATGTCTGCAAATATGCTGTCAGCATTTGCAAAAGGCTTGCATGTCAAGAGACGGACAGTGCAATCCTAAACAGAGTTATTCCCTTCAGAGTCCATTGAAGTCAATAGGCTTAGAAGGTTGTGATTCTGCTTAGGATGGCGTTAAAGGTAGGGTTTTTTTTGGGGGGGTGGCTAATGGTAGTTACTTGCACACTGTATTTTGGTTGGACTTCATAAAAAGCTTTCATTTTTACATTTTTCTTTGGATCAAGACAACTACCTGGACCTCTGTTCCTTTTTAATTACCATGAATAATCTTTCTGTACAAATCACTCTCCACCATCTCTCACTTATCGGTACTTCTCATCCTGCCACTAAATGACATCATAGTAAAAAAAAAAAAGCACTGTAGAATATGGTAAGATATACTTAGAATCATAGAGTTGGAAGGGACCACAAGGGTCATCTAGTCCAACCCCCTGCACAATGCAGGAAATGCACAAATACCTCCCCCCCCCCTCGTGACTCCATGCCCAGAAGATGGGAAAAAATGCTCCAGGATCCCTAGCCACTGTGGCCTGGAAGAAAATTGCTTCTTAACCCCAAAGTGGTGATTGGCATTACTCTGGGCATGTAAATAAGGGCCATGAGAGCCGAGTACTGCTTCAGCCCTTCTTGTCCTCCCTCTCAAGACCTGCCTAAGTTTACAGAATCCTCTAGGTGAAGTCTAACCAGAGCAGAGTAAAGCAATACTATCACTTTGCATGATCTGGACACTATACTTCTGTTGATACAGCCCCAAATTGCATTTGCCTTTTTAGCTACTGCATCACACTGCTGACTCATGTTCAGGGTTTGGTCTACTAAGACCCCTAGATCCTTTTTGCACATACTACAGTAAAGACAAGTCTCTACCATCCTATAATTATGCATTTGATTTTTCCTACCTAAATCCAGAACTTTACATTTATCTCCACTGGAATTCATTTTATTAGTTTTAAACCCAACAAGAGATGGATTGACTCAATAAAGGAAGCCACAGCCCTCAGTTTGCAAGATCTGAGCAAGGCTGTCAAAGACAGAACATTTTGGAGGATACTGATTCATAGTGTCACCAGGAGTCGGAAGCGACTTGACAGCACTACACACACACACACACACAGAGAGAGAGAGACACAGAGAGAGAGAGAGACAGAGAGAGACAGAGACACAGAGAGACAGAGACACAGAGAGACAGAGAGACAGAGACACAGAGACACAGAGACACAGAGAGACAGAGAGACAGAGAGACAGAGAGACAGAGAGACAGAGAGACAGAGAGACAGAGAGACAGAGAGACAGAGAGACAGAGAGACAGAGAGACAGAGAGACAGAGAGACAGAGAGAGAGAGAGTTTTCCAGCCTGTCAACACCACCCTGTATCCAGGCTCTGTCTTCTATAGTATTTGCTACCCCTCCCAATTTAGTATCATTTGCCAATTTAATAAGCATTTCCTCCATTCCTTCATCCAAGTCATTTCTGAAGATGTTGAAAATTACAGGGCCCAGGACAGATCCCTGACGCACTCCACTTGGTACTCCTCTCCAACAGGATGAGGAACCATTAACAAACACTCTTTGGGTGCGATCTGTCAACCAGTTACAGATCAACCTAACTTTAATAAGATCTAAACCACATTTTACCAACTAATCAACAAGAATATTATTGAAATCAAGATAATCTATTCCCACAGCATTCCCCTGATCTAGCAAGGTAGTAACGTTCTCAGAAAAGGAGATAAGGTTAGTTTGACATGACTTGTTCTTGAGAAACCCATGCTGGCTCTTAGTAATCACAGTCATCCTTTCTAAATGCTCAAGGACTGACGGTTTGATGATTTGTTCTAAAACTTTATCAGGTATAACCATCAAGCTGATAGGTAAGTAGTTACCCAGACCCTCCTTTTTCCCCTTCTTGAAGGTGGGAACGATATCTGCCAGTATCCAATCTTCTGGCACCTCACCTGTTCTCCAAGAATTGTCAAAAATAATGGACAGAGACTCAGAAATTACATCCATGAGTTCTTTTAATGTCTTTGGATGCAATTTATCTGCCCCTGACGACTTTGTTTCATTTAAAGACACTAGGTGTTTATGTACTATGCCTATGCCAATTCTAGGCTGCAACTCCCTTCCCTCAACATCTGTTCTGTTTTTGCCAAGTTGAGCACTGTTTCCCTCACAAGTGAAGACTGAGGAAAAGTAGGAATTTAGCAGTTCTCACCTCTCTTCATCACCTGTTACAATTTCACTTTCTTGTCCCTTCAATGAGCATATCATGTCTTTGTTCTTTTTCTTACTCTGAACATAGCAAAAAAAAACTTTTTTTGTGTGTTTAGCATCTCTCGCTAGCCTAAGCGCATACTGACCTTTATCTTTTCTAACACTCTCCCTACAAGCACTGGTTATTTGTTTATATTCATCCTTAGTTATAAGGCCCTCCTTCCATTTCCCCAATGAGTCCTTTTTATTTCTCAAATCTTTAAAAAGCTGTTTATGGAGGGTGCCCACTACTTTTGCCTCGTCAACTAGTTCTTCCCTGTTGGTGAGAATCAAGTCCAAGATAGCAGACCCCCTTGTTTCCCTCTTCACTTTCTGGAAAATGAAGTTGTCATCAAGACAAGTCAGGAATTTATTTAACCTTCCATTTTTAGCAGAGTGGGACTTCCAACAGATATCTGGGTAATTTAAATCTCCCATGACCACTGCGTCCCGTCCCTTGGAGAACTTTGTAATCTGGTCTAGGAGTGCCTCATCCAAGTCCTCTGCCTGGTTTGGTGGTCTATAGCAGACCCCCACCATAATATCACTATTATTTCTTACCCCTTTTATTTTGACCCATAGACTGTCGACTGAACTCCTGCTCTCAGATCCATGTATTTCCTCAAAGGTATATACATCCTTGACATACAATGCTACTCCTCCCCTTTTAAACAGGCTGTAGAAGAAGAATTGGTTTTTATATGCTGCCTTTCTCTACCACTTACGGAAGAATCAAACTGGCTTACAATCACCTTCCCTTCCCCTCCCCACAACAGACACCCTGTGAGGTAGGTGGGGCTGAGACAGCACTATAACAGCTGTGACAAGCCCAAGGTCACCCAGCTGGCTGCATGTGTAGGAATGGGAAAACCAACCTGGTTCACCAGATTAGCCTCCGCCGCTCATGTGGAGGAGTGGGGAATCAAACCCAGTTCTCCAGATCAAAGTCCACTGCTCCAAACCACCACTCTTAACCACTACCCTACACTGGCTCTCAATCTTAATTGTACCCCTCAATCCTAACATTCCAACTGTGAGTGTCATCCCACCTAGTTTCAGTAATGCCTATTGGTCATAGTCCCCTTCCTATATTAGGACTTCAAGTTCCTAATACGAACATGCCACAGGCTTTGCGTGTTACTGCCTCAGCTCCCTCACCAGCCATGCAGCTGCGATCCACTGCAGAAGTGGTTCAGGTTTTTTCCTGCACCTCTCTGATAACTCCCCTGACAAAAGCCTCACAAGACTCCCTTGCTTGCAGAAGCAAAAAAGCTTAACACATATAAGAGTTACAAACTTCTCCGCTTCTTACAGGGCCCCTAGCCCTGACCGCCTGGCTAAGAGCTCCTTGGCTCATGACAAAGGCTTATGCCTTTGTGAGGAGGAGCCTTACACAGTTCAAGGCTCACCCAGCAGAGGGCGGGGCCAGCAGTCAGCTCCAGGCAAAACATGTAGATTTGCAAAAAGATGAGCGCTAAATTTTTTTGGGAAAAAGACACTTTTGCACAAATCAGTGTGAATAATGCATCTTAAAATATGCTAGATGGTTTTCTTGGTGCAGGTTGTGGAAGTTTGGGCCATAGGGCTAAACCTCTTGATATGTGACTGCACTTTCCATTGTAGTAGCTTTAGACAATTGATACATAATGAGAACTAAGACTTTGCTCAAAGGGTTCACAATTTATGCAGGGGAATGGCCATCAAATGGTTATCACAAGCAAGCACAGTTAAGAACATGACGGTTAGAATTGGTGCAATAAACAGTCATTACATTGCAGCAGCTGCTTAATTACTATCAGATGCTTCATAGGCAGTATAGTACAGGTGGGCTTTCAGGAAAGAGTTTAAACATGCAAACATTTACCGCAGAAATGGACGCACAACCCAGCAATTTGATTGTCAAGCATTTGAGGAGATGCTCTTTTCTGTACATGCTTCTCCTGATCTGGGTCTGTCAGGTTGGAGTAATATTGGTACCCACAAGTATCATTGCTGCAGTCTTCCCAATCATGTGTTTGAAAATCAAACTCATCCTGTTGACAATGCCTATTCTCTTCTGAGTCATGAATCCAGATGTTTGCATTGATTTTAAATGGTCAGCAGTGCATGTGTATTTTGTGCCTGTGCAGTTGGTCATCTTCACATGGGTAGCTGGTTAGTGGCTGCAGTTGCTACATGGCCATAACATACTGGATTGCTGGGCTTTGATCAGAACTGTAGTTTCCTCAGCCTTCTGATTCAACTTAGGAGAACACAAAAATACAACTCTCATTGACCAAAGCAAGAAGTCTTGCAACACTCTGTTTCTGGTAAAAAATTAAAACACAACAACCAGATTCAGAGGCAGTTTGAAGGATGAACTACATGTTACACTTCAAACAGATCTAATGGTTTGTTCTCCTTTGCAAGGTGCTCTTGAAAGATGGTGAATTACATCATACAATGTATGGGAAAGATGAAGATGGTTTGCCATTTCCCTGCTACTCATATTGTCAGTTAAACACTTCATAGAATCATAGAGTTGGAAGGTACCACCAGGGTCATCTAGTCCAACCCCCTGCATAATGCAGGAAATTCACAACTAACTCCCCCCACACCCCAATGACCCCTACTCCATGCCCAGAAGATGGCCAAGATGCCCTCCCTCTCATGATCTGCCTAAGGTCATAGAATCACCTCCCCCCTCTCCAGTTGCCTTTATTACCATGGGATTCCAGACTCATTCTTGTAAGGCAAACAATAGAGGGGTAAAAGGATCTGGGTCAGGGGAGTTCCAGGGCAAATCAGCCAGCAGGGGAAAGATTAAGTGACCCTTTCCATTTGCTTGTTCTATAATGTAAATCAGTCCTGCTTGAGGACACTTCAAAGTGGAGATACAGTTGTGAAGGCCCCGCAACACATGGCTGCAGTGTTGCCAGGTAGCCTCCAGTGTGGTTTCTCTTTTTCCATCTTGATGCTAACACCAGATCCTCTCTGTGTGTCATGTTGTGCCAGTAAGATTATTTCTGGCCATTTTCATGACAGAAAGCACAGGAATAAGACCATATCTCAACCATACTAATTGAGGTTGATTAAGGTTGTCTCCAGGAGAGGCATCTCCCTACTTTGTCAAAAGATTCCTTACTGCCATTGTGGTCTCTGCCCAGATTGAAGGGATTCCTTAAACTGGTCATAGAACCCAAACCAGCAACTTTAAAGCATGAGAGGCAGCAAAGTTGGCCACATTTTATATTGAAATTTGTCTATGGCACATGTATCTTCTGACCACACATGATAACAGTTTTAGAACATGTCGTTTGCCCCTTTAACTGACTCCAATCTGAATCTGGCTGCTGTATTTTAGTTTACACCTGAAATCACAAGTTGTAGCCTACTAAAATTGTATTCTTTGGCACAATAAAAGAAAGCTGTGCTTTTAGCAGCTTGTTCAGCAGGAGACTGAGTGCTCCCCGAGTGCCCAGGCTAAGAGATTGCTGAATTGATCAAAAGCCATATTTTTTTCCAGAAACCATACAGATTAGAGCAGCATCTCCCTATTGTTTCCCTTCTCCCCACAAAGCGCATTTACACTTGGGATCCAATATGATGATCAGTGACCTGGAAATATACCCAACAGGGGCTTTGGTGAGTGCTGGGTGCAGAGAAGAGGTGTGGGGATGTTGAAACTCAAAAAGCTTTTTACTCAATAAGAGAGACCTGTCTGAAAGAGCAGCAAATGCCCTCAATGGACTAAAGTTATTTTAGTGCATCTATAATAGTGTTCAGTAGTCAATTTGGGTCAAATACTAGTGAGAGAGCTTGCAGGTATGCAGTTTCTACTTCACGATAGTCTGACTAGCTCAAGATGCTTCCACAATGAATCTGGGCCTCCAGCTTTATTTTGCACACACGTGGGAAATGTGTGTTTTATGTTCTAAATGAAATTCAGAGAGGAAACTATGAAGAAATGGTGGGGGAGAAGCATTAGACCAGGCAATATCTTACCCCCTCCAAAGGAACTATATGTTGTAACTTTTCCTACACCATTTTATACTGCGATGTGCAGCAAGTTATATAGGCAAGGACTGATTCACAAACAGAAATTTGCAAAAAGAAGAATTTTGATCACTTCTAATTTATCCTGGAATTTCTGGAGGTCATTCCAAAATCTACCATAATAACACAGGCTTCTCACAAGGACACAAGTCATCTAGGAGCACTTTTCTAGACTAGTTCTATTCCTTTCAATTCATGGTTTGAGAATGCTTTTTTAGAGTAGGCAAATCCACAGTCTCAGGCACATCATTGGAGGCCCATCACAGTGAGAAGCACAGCTTGATGGACTATTGCTCTGTCTGACCCAATAGGGCCAGGAGTATATTTTAAAGCAGTTATATAGCTCAGTAGCTGGATAAGGATGACATCATGTTTTGTAATTTTAGACTGATTTTAGACAAACATGTGGTATCGTCTTTCATACTTGAGCAGCAGGTTCTCCCATAGGGGCTAACTCCCTGTTGGTATCCGCCGGCTTGGGCTCACTTCTGGCAGCAGCAGCACCTGGGGCACCCAGGGGAACGCGCCAAAGAAGAATGCCTGGCCGGTCCTTGATTAATGCATCCATCTCTCTGGCAGCTCAGAGCATCGGCTCCCCTAGACCCTTCTCCCTCTGGTAAGTGATGTCTTCATTTAGCGGTACAGAATATTTCTCATCCTATTTATTATTTATTCACTGTTTAATAATTAAAAATGGTAAATCATTAAATCCAATGGTCTGTAACAACAGGCTTTTGAAAAACTGGAGTCCCAGAGTCAGTGTCAAGACAACAAGCCTAGCAAGAGATTTGGAAAGTGGAAAGGGGCCAAATGGCAGGCAACAAGTTAAAAAAACCTTTCATTTCTGGCATAGCATGAAAGCATCTATTTGTGCATGTGCATGGGAGTGCTTTGCAGCAGCATACCTTTTCTGAATTACTGAAATGTCAGGGAGCCCAGTTATAATAAGTTTCTGTTTGCAAGAGAGATGAAAACAAGAGTGCAAAGCACCCTGTGCTTTCCTGTCAGCATGATGTTACTTTTACCATCAGTTGGCAACATGTGAAGGGGGGAAAGCATTGGGGAAAAGTCTGTGCTAAAAAAAATAAAACAAATACAAACAGTCCTATTGTGCCAAAGCAAAAGTTTATAGTTTCCCACCCCAAGGTTCAGTGTCAATTCACTCATTTGTGTGTTTTCGTGGTTTTGAACAACTTTGGAATGGATGGGATTGGACCTGACAGCTGACATGAGGTTTAGGTTGGAACATTTCACCTGCTGCACCCAGGGCAACAGAGCTAGCCTCCTGCATCATCTGGGGGGATGCTTGTGCTTCATTGCCATCTGAAATCAGAGTGCTTATCGTAGGGTCTTTGATGTTGTTTGTCTGCCATACAAAGCTAACCAAGTCCTAAGCACCATGACTAGTTGTACTCGGAAACTACTATCAGTGTAAAATGCTGTTTGTCAAGTTTTAACCAGTGTAGGCCAACACAAGCATACAACACCAACATTAGAAGAATTAACGGAGTGCCTATTTGTTTTCAGGTGCAATTCAGGGCATTGGTTTTTAACCTATAAACCTGAAACTCACAAACTTGAAGGACTGCCTTATGAGCTAAGGCATGTACAACACATAGTGTACTCGCCTTAACACATAGTAAAACCTCTTCTTACTGAAAGAGATGCAACTGTAGCAGTGGCATTCCCAAGCCCTAACAGTGGCAGGCTGAAGTACATGTCCAGTTATGATGCACAGTATGTTATTGTTTGTGATGCATTCTCTGGCAGTCTTCAAGCAGCGGCTGGACGAACACATGTCAGGGATGCTCTCTAGGCTGACACTGCATTGAGCAGGGCATTGGACTAGATCGCCTGGATGGCCCCTTCCAACTCTATGATTCTGTGATTATACAGAAAGGACTTCCATGCAGGAAATAGCAATGCAAGCTTCTATGTAGAATATGTGGATCTCACATTGCTTCTGTATAGAAAACCCATATTTTAAATGGCCCTGTGATGCTGCATTTCTCAGGGCCCACTATGTGGTGCTGGAAACTATCTATGAGACAGAAAGTCCCTTAGATCAGGCAGCAAAAACTGGGTTCCTGCTGCAGTTGTGCCCTGCTTTCTTCTCATTTAAAATAATTAAATCAGTTGGTATGATGAAAAAACCCGGCCTCTAACAGTGGAGAGAAAATGTCAGACAGCTCTCCTTGGGTGGGCTTCTTGCTACCTTTGCCTCATCACACAATGCAGTCTTTGAAAAATCACCCTTTTTTGTTTTATTTATGAATAAATAATTGCCTTTGTGAAGAATACATCAAATTGCTCTCAGTGAGGTGACACTTTAAGTGAGCTTGTTACTTCTTTCTTTATCCAGCTTTGATTGATGTTTGTTAGAGTTTCCAGCTCCTTCCTCCTCTTCCCCCCCTTTTCTCTCCTCACATTGTTCTCTGCAGTGACTGGCTGCAGTTTCTGACTTTCTTTGAATTCCTTCCTTTCAGATGGAGTTCAGACCACACATGTCTGGAGCGTCAGCCAAGGACTGGAATAGGATGAGGTTGAGAAACAGTTTTAAACCTTTAGTGCTAGCTTGAGGCTGGATTCGATGGAAGACCCCCATCTTCTGCATGGCAGGCATCTCTGCCGCCTGTTGACAAAATCTCATTAGCCTGATATTTATGCACACAGTCCAGGGATATGTCTACATTTACTTATGGATCCCTCCAGTTCTCAGAGACTGGATAATTCCAGATAAGTTGTAAGTGGCCTGCAGACTGAAAGTTAAACACTAGGCTATAACTTCTTTCCTGAAATGTGTATAAAACACTAGCTCCATTGAGGACGTGCAAATATTCTTAACAGCACTTAGAAAATTTTCTGAGTTAGACTTCACACCATTTTTGGGGAAACTATCCCATTTTGCATTTTGGCTCAGTGTAAGTGAAAAAGTAGTTATTGCTTACTTTCAAATGAAAGGTTCATGCTTTTAAATATATATATATACAAAACGTCCAGCTTTCCATTTCTAAAATGTTACCAGAAAATGAAGATTGAATTTGAATCTTGATATGCTTTGACACAAATCGGCCAAGCTTAACTGAAAACATTACACAATGCAAAATTTCTCATCTGTAAAATATTTAACAGGGAAACTGCTAATATTTTTGTCACGAACAGTTGCTTCCCTCTTGTATGCAGCTGTCCCCATTGTTGAGAGGTTGTACAGTGACAGGGAAGGAATTGGATATTTTGCTATGCAGCTTTACAACCTAGTCCAATAGCACCTGTAAGGAAAAGACCTATTTCTAAGGAACAGGTCTTTACATTGGGTGACAACAGGTGAGTGGATGGATTCAGTCACTGTCGCTTTCCAGGAAGGATACCTCCAAGAGCCTGACCCCAGGGAAACTGTCACCCCATATTATACCTGGTTTCTTTGGACCCCAAAATGCTCTGAATATGCCAGATAAAGTTCCATATGTTGCTCTGAACTCTTTGGAGGAGGAGCAGGATTAGGGCTGTCAATTCGGTTCGGCCCGAACTGAAAATCAGCCGAATTCTCCGTGATTCGGCGATTTTCAGTTCGGACGGATCCGAACTCGAAAATGAGAGTAATCCGGATGGCCAAACTCTTCATGTTCGGCGTGTTCGGCGTGTGAATTCGGCGAATTCGGTGGTTCGGCGGAGACGCATGCGCAGGAGCTGATCCGGCCGCTTTCTCCCACGGCCAATGGTAGCCCAGCAGAATCTTCCGCTGGCCAATCAGAGCTTTGATTTGAAGTTTTGAACTGGCCAAGAGAAAGTTTAAAACGCCTGCCGCCCATCCCTTCCTTCCCCAGTGTTTGCCATTTTGGTGGCGAGATCCAGCCAGCAGAATTGTTGCAGTTGTGAGAGATCCACCTGTGTTCATCTTCTGGAACTGGTTTGAGGGTGTTTTGTGGTGTTTGTGTTGTGCGGGTGCGGGTGGTTGCTTTGCTTGGGGTTCCACGGTCCGGCCTAGCCCCCCCCCCCCGGTTGCCTTGAGAAGGGCGTGCGGTCTCCGTGCGGAGGCGCACCCTCTCGCCGCCAGCCGGGCCTCCCGCGTTCCCATCCCAACCCCCGGTGCTTGGGTGCCACTTGAGTTCATCCAGCGCCTTCGGCTTTTGCTTGCCTCGTGTGGCCTGTGAGTGGTGCGGTGGGTTGCTTTGCTTGGGGTTCCACGGTCCGGCCTAGCCCCCCCCCCCGGTTGCCTTGAGAAGGGCGTGCGGTCTCCGTGCGGAGGCGCGAGGACCCTCTCGCCGCCAGCCGGGCCTCCCGCGTTCCCATCCCAACCCCCGGTGCTTGGGTGCCACTTGAGTTCATCCAGCGCCTTCGGCTTTTGCTTGCCTCGTGTGGCCTGTGAGTGGTGCGGTGGGTTGCTTTGCTTGGGGTTCCACGGTCCGGCCTAGCCCCCCCCCCCGGTTGCCTTGAGAAGGGCGTGCGGTCTCCGTGCGGAGGCGCACCCTCTCGCCGCCAGCCGGGCCTCCCGCGTTCCCATCCCACCCCCCGGTGCTTGGGTGCCACTTGAGTTCATCCAGCGCCTTCGGCTTTTGCTTGCCTCGTGTGGCCTGTGAGTGGTGCGGTGGGTTGCTTTGCTTGGGGTTCCACGGTCCGGCCTAGCCCCCCCCCCCCGGTTGCCTTGAGAAGGGCGTGCGGTCTCCGTGCAGAGGCGCGAGGACCCTCTCGCCGCCAGCCGGGCCTCCCGCGTTCCCATCCCAACCCCCGGTGCTTGGGTGCCACTTGAGTTCATCCAGCGCCTTCGGCTTTTGCTTGCCTCGTGTGGCCTGTGAGTGGTGCGGTGGGTTGCTTTGCTTGGGGTTCCACGGTCTGGCCTAGCCCCCCCCCCCCGGTTGCCTTGAGAAGGGCGTGCGGTCTCCGTGCGGAGGCGCGAGGACCCTCTCGCCGCCAGCCGGGCCTCCCGCGTTCCCATCCCAACCCCCGGTGCTTGGGTGCCACTTGAGTTCATCCAGCGCCTTCGGCTTTTGCTTGCCTCGTGTGGCCTGTGAGTGGTGCGGTGGGTTGCTTTGCTTGGGGTTCCACGGTCCGGCCTAGCCCCCCCCCCCCGGTTGCCTTGAGAAGGGCGTGCGGTCTCCGTGCGGAGGCGCGAGGACCCTCTCGCCGCCAGCCGGGCCTCCCGCGTTCCCATCCCAACCCCCGGTGCTTGGGTGCCACTTGAGTTCATCCAGCGCCTTCGGCTTTTGCTTGCCTCGTGTGGCCTGTGAGTGGTGCGGTGGGTTGCTTTGCTTGGGGTTCCACGGTCCGGCCTAGCCCCCCCCCCGGTTGCCTTGAGAAGGGCGTGCGGTCTCCGTGCGGAGGCGCGAGGACCCTCTCGCCGCTGAGGCTCGCGCGACCCCATCCCACCCCCTCCACCGTGCTTGCGTGCCACCTTATCTGACCCAGCAAAACCGCCTCTGGGTTTTGCCAAGGGGAAAGATGAGTGCCAGGCGTCCAGGAAACAGGGGCCCTGGGGGGAAAGCACTGCAGAAGACCAGAGGGGTGGAGGGGAGGGGTAGGGGGAGGGCCTCGGCTCACCCCCGCCCTGTGCGTAGATCAGCTTCGGTGGCACCCTCAGGGGTGCAGCGGCGGATCGATTTCTCAGACGGTGCCTCCGCAGCTGCCAATCCTGCACAGGTGAGAGGTGATGCTCACACTGGTACAGGGACTGCTGCTGATGCTGCTGCTGTCCAGACCGTACCTCCTCCTGCTCCTCCCATTGTTGACGTGGAGGGGCCTGTCACGCGGCAGCGGGAGGAGGAGGAGGGGGTGCTGTCTGGGGAGGAGTTCGGGATGGAATGTTTCGATACCGATGCATTGAGGTATCTCACCCCCACTTCAAGAAGAGTGGTCGAGGAGTTTGCACACTCGATGGACAGCCCGCCGACTTTGCCTGCTTCTCCAACTCCCAGAAGCAGTTTGGGAACTACGGAATGTGAGGAGAGGGTGGAGGAGTCGCAAGAGGAAGAGTTTGTGTTGTTGCTGGAGCCATCTCAAACCCTTACCCCGCCGTCCCCTCCCCGCAAGGTCCCTAGACAGCAAGAGTCTGCCCCGAGCACCTCCAGGCAGGTTGCTCCTGCGGCAACCTCCGCGCACAAGCCGCATGGGAGCCACTTCACATCCTCGGTTTGGAAGCATTTCGAAGTGGCAGAGGATGATACCCGCATTGCTGAGTGCCAGCTCTGCAGGGCGCGGGTGAGTCGAGGGAAAGATCTCAAGCATCTCTCGACCACCGCACTCCGGAACCATCTCCGGAAGCACCACAACGCGGTGCTGCTCCAGGAGGAGAGACAGGCTGGTACTTCGCTGACAAGGGTTCCCGGGGCCACTGCACCGCCATCGTCTGCTGCTCTCCCCGTCGCGCCCCGTGCTGCGACTCCCCTAGAAAAGACCCGCCAAACCACTCTTTCAGAGATGTTTGGTGTGGGGGATGGCGTCTGTAGGATGCCGAGAGGTGGGGTGAGAGCAGCCACGAAAAAGGCCACTCGTCTGCTTGGCGAAATGATTGCCGTGGACGATATGCCCTATCGTGTTGTTGAGAAGGTTGGATTCCGCAGACTCATCCAATTCTTCGCGCCCTGGTACAAGTTACCATCTCGCAACACAATGGCTACATCCATTGTGCCATCGTTGTACGAGGGCGCAAAGGCGCATGTGAGGGCACAGCTGTCGCGCGCTGCCGGCGGCACTGTGCACTTCACATCCGACATTTGGACAAGTCTGAATGCGGAATCTTTCATCTCCCTCACCGCGCATTGGTGGCAACCACAGGACCTTGTGGGTGGGGGAGGGGTGGGCAGCGTTAGGCAGGGAGACTGTCGCCGGCCCGGCTATTGCAAGGCCATGCTACACGCGCAGGAGTTCGCGGAGGCGCACACGGCGGCCAACATCGTCGCCGTCCTGAAGCCACACATACAGAATTGGCGAGGCAGGGAAGTCACCATGGGATTCATGGTGACCGATGGTGGCGCAAACATCAGGGCGGCAGCAGGGCAATTGGGTGTTGAATCACGGATCTACTGTGCGGCCCATCTTCTCCACCTCGTGGTGAAAGATGCCCTGGGGCTCGGATCACAACCTGAATCCAAGATGGATGGGCAGACTCGCAACTTCCGGAAGCTCATGGTAAAATGCCGGCAGCTTGCAAGTCACTTCTCGCGCAGTCCAAAGGACAACTACGCACTGCGCGAGATGCAGGTCCGTGAAGGCGTGCCAGAGCACCGTGTGAAGGGTGATGTAGACACGCGTTGGAACTCCACTTACGCCATGCTCGAGCGTTTGGTGGAGCAAAAGAGGGCCCTCAGAGCATTTTTTCTGGAATCAGAATCCGTGGGGTCTGAGCGACAGCTCAACCAACGTGAGTGGCAGATCATTGCTCAGACTGTGCAAGTGCTCGAGCCCTTCAAGCATTGCACAGAGATGCTCTCCTCGGACACGGCTACGCTGGCTCTGTTCACCCCCATGGCCCACAGGCTCCGTGTTAGGATGAGGACCTTTCAGCAGCAGTTCCAGGAACAGGGTGAAGATCAGACAGCCTTGACCGGCCTAGTGACGAGGCTTCTTGAAGGAGTGTCCAACCGTCTGATGCCTGTCGCTCAGGAGCCAGTCTACATGTTGGCGAGCATGTGCGACCCGCGCATCAAGGGCAGCATTGCAGAGCGTTCCAGCGAGCTTCTGCGCTGGAGAGACAAGCTGTGCCAGCGAGTTGAGCGATTGCGGGCCCAACGGGGGATTGACACTGAGGAGGTGGAGAGGGAGGAAGACTCCCTTGTCACCCATCCCACACCTTCAGCATCTTGTGCCGTCCCCCTGCAGGCCACCCCCTCGATGGCGATGGAGATGGACGTCATCGGGTGGGCAGTTGGCCCCTCCGCGGCTTTGTCTAAGCGCAGGAGACAGGACACGGGAGAAGCAATGGTAAGGGAGTACCTTTCTGAGCCCTACGAGCCACAGATGACGTGTCCGCTGACCTACTGGGCCGCGAAACAGTCAGTCTGGCCGGACCTCGCAGTCGTGGCCCAGAGGCTCCTCTCCTGCCCTCCTACGAGCGTCCAGAGTGAGCGGCTATTTTCTCATTTGGGTGAAGTTCTTCGCCCACAGCGCGCAAGCCTGGCACCCTGGCACGCTGAGCAGTTGGCATTCCTAAAGGTCAACCTGCCCTTGTTTGGCTTCCCCGACCTGGACACTGAGGAAGGATGAGGTTAGAAAAAGCGTGTTGTCGCCGCATGTCCTCGTGGACTGTGTCGGTGGGAATCTGGTGAGGCGCTCTTTCCCGATTTTTAAAAAACAAAAAAAAAGGAAAAAGCATCCATTCCCCTCTGCAGACTAATTTGACCACTGACTAGCCAAAACGAGGTCTAAAGCTGTAGTCAAGACTCAAACTCCGTGTGCTCCCTCACTTCTCTAATCACCTTCTCTGTATGTTTTTTTGCATCCCGGATGAGCTCTGGTGTTTCTTTCTTCTGGCTGACATCCTGGAGGCTTCTACTGCACCCGAGCTTCATGCAAAGAAAGGTGAGACTTTATCTGGTTCATGGGCTTCCCCTTCCCGTTTTCTCCCCAAACGTTCATGTGTCTGGTCCGGAATTCTCACTGTAGAACAGGGGTCCTCAAACTACGGCCCGAGGGCCGGATCCAGCCCTCGGAGGGCTTTTGTCCGGGCCGGAGACAGAGAAAGCCAGTCCCCCCTTGCCCACCTCCCCAGAGCTTTTCTGGGCTTCCTGGCGGCGTGCGCACAGCCAGAAGCCTCCCTCCCGCCCCAATCGCCCCCTTCCCTATTCCCTCTCCAGCCCAAAACCCCTTTCCTGGGCGCACGAGGCATCTTGCCGCCTTGCGCGCCGCCCAGTCGCCCCCTTCCCCCTCTCCCTCCCACCCTCTCCAATCCAAAATCCCCTTTCCTGGGAGCACAAGGTGTCTTCCTGCATCGCACGCCGCCCAGTTGCCCCCTTCCCCCTCTCTCTCCCACCCTCCCCGGCCCTTGGGGGGGGGCTGGGAATATCTCCAGGGAGAAGAAAAAGACTTGTGGTCACTTATGCACAGGAGGTCTTGCCTTGGATTTGCCGCTCTCCAGATGCACATATTCCCCATCCAAATTCTCAGAACTCACAAGAAAGCTCTCCCCTTCCCCGGGCAGGGTTTGGAGAATTTGGATGGGGAAAATGTGCATCTGGAGAGCGGCAAATCCAAGGCAAACCCTTCAATAAATCAATGGCCTTGGTTTTTACATGCCGACTTTCTCTACCACTAAAGGGACACTCAAATCGCCTTACAATCCTCTTCCCATACCCTCCCACAACAGACGCCCTGTGAGGCAGGTGGGGCTGAAAGAGCGCTAACAGAACTGTAACTTGCCAAAGGTCAGCCAGCTGGCTTCGTGAGTAGGGGTGGGGAAGCCAACCAGGTTCATAAGATTAGCCTCCGCTTCTCACGTGGAGGAGTGGGGAATCAAACCCGGTTCTCTAGATCAGAGTCCCCGCCCCAAACCGCCACTCTTAACCACTACGGAGGGAAGGGCTGGGCTTGTAAGGAGGATGCTTCTCCGGTGAGCCGGCTCGCGCCGCCGCCGCCACCTCCCCCGCAACAGTCTGGCCCCCAACAGTGTTTGAGGGCAGTGAACTGGCCCCCTGTTTAAAGTTTGAGGACCCCCGCTTTAGAACAACACGTAGCAGAAGGGGGACCCCTTCACGCGTAATGCTCATGAGTTGCCGTTGTAATGTTCGGGATTGGGCTGTGTGTGGAGGGAATTCAGTGTAAGAATTAGGCCTGCTGCCACTTCCGCTCTGCTCCCCACCACTGTTCCTGATTCAAGTCCAGAAGCTTTCATCACGAGTCGTTCCCCATTCTGTTTTGGCTTGAGAAAAAAAAAACCTGTCAGTGCTGAGGGACTAATTTCTGTAGAATTGTGGCTGTTTGGCAGTCTGTCTCCCTTCCTCATTTCCCCTTTTTTTTCCCCTTCGCAGGTCAGATTTTCCTTTCTGGCGTGAGCCATCCAGGAAGCCTCTACTGTCACTGAGCGCCATGTAATTGAACTGTGGGACTGATCTGTCGCATGAGCTTCCACGCCTCTCATGACCCATTGGTTCTAAAGGATTTATGTTCCGGTTTTCCACACAGGCCCAAAGGCCACACAGCACGGTGTGGGCCGCACCCATAAACGTTCTTCACGCTTATGTGGGTGGGGGGGTGGTTCCCTTAACTCGAAGGCCAGTGATGACACCTTGGGCACGCACACTGAAAAGCTCCTCCGTCTGCACGCAGCTTGTTGATGTGTCGTACCGGAGAGGGCTGCCCTGGACACAGGCGCAGTAAAACCCCTCTCCCCCAATTGCTCTGAGGCCTTCCCTTAATGGTGTAAACCTTGAGTTTTTCTTTAAAAAGGAAACATTGGGGAAATGTCTGTAACCTTATGAGTCTTCCGGAGAACACTTGTGTAATGCCAAATAATAACTTTTCCTTTATTAAAATTTAAAAATTTGAAAAAACCTCAATAAAGCAACATTTTAAACAGAACAAGGTTAAATACAAAAACATTATTGAACTTGGTGTTCTCCTCTGGCTCCCCGTGGTTCTGGTTAGCGCCGCTCCTCCTCCAGGAGCGACACGCGTTGCTCGAGGTTTTCCACTGCAGGGGGGGGGGGGAAACAGTGTTGACATGTCAGTTCACAACTTTAATGTGTTGAAAGGGGGGGTTGCAATGCCAGTATCAATGACTGTATGGGCAAAGCGTTGGCTGAACTGAGCCGCCACCCAAGTCACAGCGCTACTCAGGTCATAGCTCCCCAAGTAGCTTAAAATTTTCTTAGAAATAGAATACTTAGAAAGCCTTCAGGAAGAATTGTAGAGCTAGGCCCATGTTGCAGGTCATGTGTGGGGTTTTTTTTTGGGGGGGGGATTTGGAGAAGAGAACACAGATAGTTGCAGCCTGGCCGCTTCTAAGCGAGTTAAGCAATGTGGGCTTCCAATGTGGTCCCTCATACTACAGAAAAATGGTTCAAATCACTGCAAGGACTCACCGGAGGCACGCAGCTCTCTCACCAACCCCCATATTTCGCACTCTGGCCCATGACCAGGGTATCTGTAAGAGGAAAACCTTGTTCAGTAAGATCGTCCGCAGTGGGCGGCTGCCTTAATTTTCAGGTGGCGGTCAAATTGGGCAATAGTCCGTTGCAAACCTTAAGCCTTACACAAATAAGTGATGGGAGGGCATGAGTTTGAGTGTGCCACGGCTCACCGTCTTATCAGAAGAAGTGAACACTGGCTCACGAGAGATCATCCCCTCCAACCCCCCTTTTTTGCAAGGCTTCAAGGTGCTACTGAAATCTTGGGCTTGTAAATGGATAAAAACAGTAAATTGAAGTTAGGACCAGATGATGACATTGCAACATGTTGAAGCGGCCATTCATGGGGGAAGCATGCTGTGCGGGCTAATGCTCATAGGCTCAGTGAGTCTCCGCTAACTGCAGGCCAGAACACAGTCCGAGACACAGACTGTGTATTTAAACCTGCTGGAGGGTCGGAGGGTGATGGCAAGGACACAGAAAGTGGGCCTTTGGGGAGTGTTAAATGATGGGAAAGGTGGGGATGGCAACAACTCCTGTTACGGTCCTGCCCAGCCTACACTCCATACTCACCGCTCTTGGAGGCACTGCTGAATGCCCTGTTGCCCCGCCATGTCCATTCGGTTTTCCGCCTCTGGGGGGAGAGGGAGATAGAGAAGGAGTGTGGTTACAATAACGCAAGGCCACCCAGAAATTGCGCTATGTGCCACTCTTAGACTAACGCTCCACAAGTGTGAGTAAGCGTTGAGCTGCTGCCCTCCTTGTCGAGGTGTGAAGTTGGCTGGGAACCCCTGTAAATTTACCCAAATCAAGATTTTGCCTAAAACTGTTAGGTGATGTGGTATTTTAATTGGAAATTTCAGCAGGGTGGTTATTGTTACCCTGCTGAATCCTTCCATCTTCATTCAAACACTGTGGGAGCAATTTCCAGGGGGGGGTAATTAATTGGCCGTCCCAACGGAGACCCCACCCACCGCTCAAAATACCAAGCTTTCCATTAAAGGTATGATTTCAGCATCCCGTTTCAAGAGATCAACATTCTGTGTTGACGGGGAAATGCTGAAGACATGAGAAGGGGCATTAGATGCGAGAGATCCCAAGTCCAGGGAAACATGGCACCCTGGCTTGTGCTTGAAAATTGTCCAGGAATGTGATGCCCCCAGAATAAAATTTTAAAAAAAAATTTCTACGCTTCCCCGTGGTGTCCTCATACCTGGGCCATTATACGAAGCACTGGTTTGACACATTCACCTTTCACTGTTCATAACATGCACTCACTTGTAGAGTGCAATGATTTCAGAAGGGAGAAACCAATTTTTTCTAGCTAAGCTCATCATGAAGACCAGAGCAAACATTTGACATGGACGCAGCACCCAAAAACCAGATTGTGTTGACTTTCAGAAAATTATTACAAAAGGCTTGGATGAAGCTTGGAGGAGAAGCTTGGATCCTCTCTGCCCCTGAGGCGGGGGCATAAAAAAAAAAAAACCCCTTTAATTGACTCGAATCAAGGGCCAGCAACCACGATGGGAAGAATGTAAAATTTTCTTCCTTTCTAGGCGCTGCTTGAGTGCCTGTGAAGTTGATGTTAAGGACTGCAAGAAGGTAGGAACATAATAGAATATCCTGTGCACACTTGAGATTGGGATGAGAAGGTGACACAGGGAAGGCAATGTGCAGCTGGTGTGAGGGTGCAGGGTCTGGTTTGAAGAGTGCTTGGGTTATTAATCTTCTAGGCTTTAGCTTGAGATATCACATTGGATCTCCAGCACACTTTGAAAACAGTAAGCGGTAAAGGTCCTCACATTGGCACATAATCCCAATGAATGCCCATGCACCCCAATCCCCACCCTCCTCATGCTCCACCCCTGAATCTCCAGGGAAACCCTCATCTGCACATTGGCAACCCTACCCGCAGTCTTGCAGAGATGACCGAGGTTCACCAGCATGCAGAGAAGGGGAAGTTAGAGTTGGGAATCCCCCCCCCCAAAAAAAAGCCCTGAAAGGGAGAATGAGGGAGGGCAAGGTCATTCAATTGCATTCCATAAGCACCTTAAACCGGAAGACCAACCAGATTTGCAGAGTGTCATGTCTTCATTGTCTTGTGATCCCCCTGCTGTGAGGGTGGGAGCTTGGACTCTTCTTGAAAGCTTAAACCCCCGAAAATAGTAAAGGGCTTTCAATGGCAAATCCATAAGTTAGAAGGAAGGTGACTCTACCTGGAAGGAACTACACGGTTACCTAAAGGTGGAATTAAAGCCTGAGGCAGGACCAGATGTTCCCATTAAAGTCTGAAAATGTACGTTGATGTCCCCTAATGTGTCATTAGGCCAACAAAACAAGCCCATCACCTAAAAACAATAGGTCTTGGTAAAGCGATTGACTCACCCCTACGAGCGGCCAGCTCTGCGCGGGCCGCATTCCGAATCTCCATCAGCCGCTCGTAGTGGGGTGGTAGCTCCCCCCCCAACAAGTCGAACATCTGGAGGGCGATGATTAGGAGGCTAAACCTCCTGTAGCAGGCGTTGGCGGTCCTCCGCGCATATCCCGCGCGAGAGAGAAGCCGCGCAACCCTGATAAACAAGGGGCGTTGGGGGAGGTCGCTGAGGGTCACGTCAAAGGCCAGCCCATGACGGACAATGATCCTCAGCATCTCCTCGACCTCAACGCCCCTCCACTGCAGGGCGCGTCTTGCTCTCCCCGCCATGTTAGCGCACGAGGTCGGACTAGTGCTGGGGCGGAGCTACGCGCGGCGTGTTGGGGTGGGGTTGGGTTGGGGAATGACGGGAGTTGCCGGGCGGGAGATTTGAAAGTCTGTGAAAACACTTCCTCAGCGGGGGAGAGGGAGAGGGAGGTGGGGGAGCAAAGCTTTCTGTTCTCCCCCTCTTCCTTAACCAATATCGCTTCTCAGATTTTGGGGCGCTGGGGTTAGTGACTGACAGCTGGCCTGGCTGAGCTTCCGTTTCACCCCGCCACAAGGACAATTGTCCACGGTCTAACATTATTCTGCTACTACAACTCCTTGGGTAGGTGTGTGGAACTTCTGCCTCGCCAGACGCCACAGACAGAACAGTCACGAACACCAGTCTGGACCAGAGGGTTTGGCACAAGTCGTTTAAACGGCCGGGACTCGAGTCGGGACTCCCGAGTCGGGAGCGCCGCTCGGCCCCTGACCGCGGCCGGCGATTTGACACCTGTCAAAACAATGTAGCTGTCACCTAAGCGAACGCTACCTGGTTTTCGGACTTTAGAAGAAGGTTGCGCTTTGAGTCGGACGTCCGTCTTTTGCGCGAGTGGGGGAAACACCACCACTTGGGGCGGGCAGCCTCTTCACTCAGTTTAGGCTGTCTTTAACGTGGACAGCGAGCTGGAGCGCAGCGCTAGCAGCCTGTGTGTGTGATGATCCATCGTCCCATCAAACGACTTAGGCTACCACGGACCTCATTCTCAAAAGCTGGGAAGTCGCGTGTAATGGTCTTGAATCCAGCGTAACTTTGGCCCCCGCCCCGCCCCCCTCCAAGGCTCTTTGCGACCGGGGCTTGACAAAAGCCTCCTGAGTCCGGGCGGCGGCCAAAGAACTAAGTGGAAGATATGGACGGGAGAAAACACACACGGAGGAAAAAAAAAAGGGGGGGGCACTGGTTTCCCTTCGCAACCACTATAAGTTGTGCGATCGATGCTTATCTTTCGCGCCTCACCCCGGGCCCGGGGTGCGGTATGTGTGGATTGCATGTGTGTGGGCAACAATTTCAGAAGGGAGAAACAAACACAATATTGCAAGGTTATAAAAAGCCTGCTTTACCATGCTGATAATTTTCCTTGGGTGTTGGTAGAAACGACAGCTCACCAAGCTGAGGGTCGTCAATCGCACTAGCATATAAGCCGCTCTAAAAGGAAAGGAGGAGGGGGAGGAAACTGAACTCTCTAAGTTTCCCCCCCCGCCCTTTTCTTCCTTTCTGTCATCCGATTTTAAAGCGGTTTTTTTTTATTATTTTAATTATGTGTATTGTGTGTGTGCAAAGGCATCACATGAATTGTAGTCCTCCTCTCAAGGGAAGGTGAGACAGCCCCGTCCCAAAGAGACTGCCCCCTCCCAAAGAGACAGCCCCAGCATTCCAAAGTCCCCTCTAGTTGGAAAGAAGGGAGCCACCCCCCCTCCCGTCGTTTCAAGATCTATTCTTTAACAGTGAAGGTGGGGTTGTTATTGGCCAAACCCCGAGCACAAAAATTGAAAAATTTTTTTTGAGGATTAGCTCCGCTGACGGCGTGTCATCGCACCCACCGCAAAGGCGGGAGCCTCCGTGCAACGAGTGATTTCAGGCTAATGAAGGAAAGCCGTGCAATGGCGGGGGTGAAAAAAACTCTGGGAAAACCAATAGGAAAACGCCAGGGTGGGGTGCGCTAACGCTCGGGCCATCCTGGTTTTGGACGGCCCACCCACCAATGCAGGAAAGTCTCCCACCACCGCATGGTCTCCCAAAGACACCCACCCTGAGATCACAGGGACCCCTTTCCCTCGACAAACAAAAGCACCCCTGGCAGACCAGCACCTCCCGTGGTCTGAAGAACCTGTCGGCTACTGTCGCTATCTCTTTAACGGACAGCACCTTGACTGGATACCTGTCCAAACACCAGGAGCACTCAGATACCCTTCATGCCCCTGGACATAAAAATTTGCATACACCTAACCCTCTGGTGCAGACCGAGATTGCGCATTATGAGCATGAAGGGCCCTGGCCCCCTCCCCAGAGCATACCAAGGCAACTTGTAGGAAATGTTGTAAATGTTGCTGTGTTTGTGATTCTATCTTTTACCAGTATAGGAGAGGCCCCCCCCCGAGAAGGCGATTCCTGCCCCTGTGGAATCGCCCTGTCAGGAAGAGACCTCAAGGTCGTGGTTACATAGTTAGCCCGCTCAGTGGGCTGACTATCCAAAACCAGAAAGGCCCGAGCGCAATCCAAGAGACCCTCACGGGTCTAGTGGGAGGACCGCATTTACTGGTGGGTGCGAGGACATGCCACCAGGGAGAATTAGCTCACAGCTAATGGAGTGCACCTCGGTCTGACTTGGTGCCCTAGCCCCGGTTACCTTCTGCAGACTGTGTCCACTGTCCAACTAAACCTCTCGTCCAATTCTTTTTTCTCATATGAGTAAGAATAAGAAACCAGGAAGCCTCACATGCACATGGGTATAGGAATGTTATTAAAAATGCTTTATTAATGGAAGTGTAAATTTATTGTGTACCAGGATGCCTCTCTCTCGCCATATGCAAATGCCTCTCCTCCCCCAAAAAACGCCTCCCGGCTCAAACGTGATATCCCTAAAGGAAGGTCCGCAGCTCAAAAGGCCGCGAGAACAGGGAGGATTTACACACCTCCCCTTACGGAGAAGTCCGAGAAAGGCCGATCTCTGCCGAAGTGACTGCACCCTGCCCCTCTCCCTCATCTGTTAAGTCTGTTCTTTGACCTTAATAGGCGGGACTACCATTTCTCGGCTTGCCCCTTTGGAAAAATTGGCTGGGAAGTGGGAACAGTCAGGATCAGGAAATTGATGGCATTTTCACTATGGTGCTCGCGGGAATGGAACTGCCAGATCTGGCCTTTGCCCTGGAAGCCCAGGCGAGTTATCGTCAGGCCAGTTTTGGACCACCAGCCCACGGCCAGCACTAGGCCGGCTCGGTAAAGAGTAGGGGCTAGAAAGTCGTCCGGATCAAGGGCACCTGTAGACGCACCGAACATGGCGACCGACAAAAAATTGCAAGCAGCCCACACTAAGGAGGTCAGAGACAGACCCAATCCCCCGCACATGCCCCTGCAGGTCTCCAAACGGAGCACCTGATATGTAGCCGCACTAGGAGTCCCCTCCCCACCACACAGCCACAGGTGCCCCAGCATGCCAGTATGCTCGCCAATTTGCATACGACAGCCCCTCCAGTCCTAAGACAGTAATTGTGCATAAATGTCTCACTGCATGTGTTGTTGTTTGTGTATTTTGTTTGATCTATCTTTTACCAAGTATATGGAGGCCCTTCCCGAGGACGCGATTCCAGCCTGACCAAATGGAATCGCGTCATTAGTCAGAGCCTCGAAGGTTCGCCCGGATTTACCCGCACGGCGGGATCATCCGGTCCGAAACCAGAATGGCGCGAGTGTAAGCCAACGAGGTCACCTTTGGTGACTCGCCGGATAGGCGCCACCCCCGAGAGCTCCCATAGTGAAAACTGCGCAAGCGCAAGTCCTCATGATTGATGAATGGCTACGCAAGGCGAGGGCATCAGTAGATCAGCCCTAAAAGGATACAGTGGGCACAAAACCAGTGCACAGGCAGGGTCCCCCCCGGAATCCCGGACAAAGAGACCCCTTGATGACAGGCGGAGGTGCCAGAGTGAAATGATATAGTAATCTAATTGTGCCCCGAGCATGTCCATGGATCCAACCAGATTGCCTTGCAAGGCAGTATGTAAATCACCCCACGCCCCCTTAGCCAGGCCATCCCATTACCAACCCCCGAGACAGGCCAGGCCACAAAGAGTGCTACCGAAGAAGCCCGAAGATAGCCGAGCCCAGCCGATTGCCAACGGAAGAGGCAAGGAAGTCTTTTTGTTAGGCCCCCTCCCCCTTACTGTGGGGAGGAGCGTATTGCGCTAAATGTGTACATCACCCTTCTGCTAGGAGGGGAACGAGATTTTCTGCTGAACAAATAAACCAGAGGCATGTCGTCTTCCAATTTTTTTCTTTTATTATTTGTAACTTTAAAAAGGGTAAAAAATCTTTCCTTCTAAATTTTAAAATCTGGCAGCCCCGCGTTAGGTTTTTTCTTTGTATCCTATGCACACTGTTATGAGTCCATGTATATTACTGTAGTCTGTTAGTGTAGCCATCAAAGGTTGACTTAAGAAAAAAAGGAATGTTTTATTTGGTATTGTTAAATTAACCGGATGCTTTGACTTATGCACCCATGCATCCGCCACGGAATAAGCTGTAAAATGTAACCATGCACACTTCTTGAGAGGTTGTTGTCCAACTTCCCTAGCCGGCCCACGTTTTTAATCTAAGATTTTAGTATAGTACAAACGGTCATCCCAAAACACCATTGGCCAACACAACCCCACCCCGTTGTCCCCAAGCAAGACTTCAATCAATACGTGTTAAGTGTGCCGGCATGTCAGACGTTGTCTTCAGGCGGCAAGGAGGGGAAATGATAGCATACTGGCCTCAGTGGCCTGCCTAAATCTCCAGGACTGGACCTGGCAACCCGGTATGAAAAAGCACTGCTTTCCAGCCGCGCGCCCGCCTCAAACGCTACTGTGAGTGAAGTCGCGGCGGGCGCGGCTTTTTTGAAACTGACACACAGCCGCTCTCACCAGCCCGGTCCGTCATCAGGATGGAACAAGACGAAGACGCCAAGCCAAGGGCCGTTTCTTGTGAGACTGAGAGGAGCCAGGTTCCAGTAAAACCTCCGTTCCAGTAGCAGCCATTTCGCAGACAGCTCAGCTGACGTGACACAACCACACGTACTACTCAATGCGAGCTGCTCCCCCTCCCAACTTCCTCCGATGCTCAATGGGTCGTTGCACTGCAGTAATTCTGTCTGTGTCGCCACAGACAGAACTGTCACGATTCTCACGAACACCGGTCTGGACTGGACCAGAGGGTTTGGCACATGTCAATTTCACGGCCGGGAGCACTCGGTCTCTGACCGCGGCCGTCGATTTGACAGCTGTCAAACACTTGCCTTCTTCACCTAAGCGAATGCTGCCTGGTTTTCTGATTAACACAGAAGGTTGCGCTTTGAGTTGGACGTCCGACTTTTGCGGGGGGGGGGAATCACCTTGCAGTGATGTTTCAGAAGCCCCCACACTTGGGGCGGGCGGGCAGCTTCTTCACTCAGGCTGTCCGTAACGTCGTGGACAGCTGAGCTGGAGCGCAGCGCTTGCAGCCTGTGTGTGGATCCATTCCATCGTCCCATCAAACGGCTTAGGCAACCACGGACCTCATTCTCAAATGCTGGGGAAGTCGCGTGTAATGGTCTTGAATCCAGCGTTACTGTCTTCCGCCCCCGACCCCCGGCTACAACCTTTGCAACCGGGGCTTGACAAAAGCCGCCGGGCGGCGGCCAAAAAACAAAGTGGGAGTGGGAGATTATAGACGGGGGAGAAAACACACACACAGAGAGAAAAAAGGAAGGGGGGCCAATAATTTCCCTTCAAGTTCAACCACTTTTAGTCGTGCGGTGCGATCATGCGATGCTTATCTTTCGCGCCTCACCCCGGGCCCGGGATGCAGTATGTGGATTGCGTGTGTGGGCTCTCAAAGTCCAATGTGTACAGTGATTTGTGCAAACTTGAAAATGCAGCTGCTGAGCAGCCGAGTAACTTGAATCACGGACCGTCTATGCTTTGCGATGGGCAGTGGGGGGGGGGTTCCTTCCCGGATCCATAATCTCGACTCCCTGGGAACCCATCGTTACCAAACTTGGCGTGCCTTTCATTTAGGGTCAAAATCAGCCATGCTGAAGGTCTTGGACGTCCCGCTCAAAATATGCCCCTCCCCACGCAGCCGCGAGCCGCCGACCGAGATGTTCTTATTCGGCCGAATTTTTCTCCGAACTTTGAATTCCGGCCGAATTGAACGGATCCGAAGCGGGGGAGTTCGGAATTCGGCACGTACCGAACCCAGAAGGGCCGGATTCGGCCGAATCCGAACTGTACCGAATTTTTTTTTTTTTGACAGCCCTAAGCAGGATACAAATGTTTTAGGTTGGCAAGGGGAGTCTGTCATAGCAAAATAAAACCTAAGTTCAGTGGCACATTAAAGACTAACAACATTTATTTCAATAGGAGCTTTTGTGAGTCTCAGCCACTTCTTCAAATATGTAAAGGAACATCATACTGGGAACTCTTCTTGTGGGGGAGATAACAAGGAGGGAAGTAGAGTTGAGAGAGGGAAGAAAGTCTGGTGTAGTAAGAATCTGTAATCTGGGAACAGGAGTTTTAAACCTAAAAACCACATGTAACAAATTTCACATGACAAAGAGTCCCAAGACATGAAGCTTAGAGTCATGCACCATCACTTTCCACTTCTCAATACTCCTGTCTTGCCCTGCCTTCCTGGTTAACTCTTCTTCACACACTGACCTCTGCAGCAGCTCCATGTAATCACCCCATGCACACATACAGGAATACTGATCATTCTGTCTCTCTCCTAGACCTGGGTTACTCATGCTGCACTGAGATTGATTGAGCTTGCATTTCCCATAGCAAGTGACATATACAGTTTCTGCATACCTGCTAGACTTGAAAGAAATACTGCACGTTTTAGGTCCATTCTTCTGTGGAGGTTAGAGAAAAGGACTGCATCTATTTTATTTGATCAGTGGAGGAGATAAGGTTGCCAACTCTGGGGTGGGAAATTCCTGATGATTTGGGGGGAGATGGAACCTGGGGAGGGTGGGGTTTGAGAATGGGAGGGGTGTCAGTGGGATTTAATATCATACAGTCCATCCTCCAAAGCACCCATTTTCTTCAGGAGAACTGATTTCTGTAGTCTGGAGATCAGTTGCAATACTGGGAGATCTCCAGGCCCAACCTTGAGGTTGGTAACCTTAAGAGGAGATCTATAACCCCGTGGCACAGAGTGGTAAGCTGCAGTACTGCAGTCCAAGCTCTGCTCACAACCTGAGTTCGATCCCAACAGAAGTCGGTTTCAGGTAGCCGGCTCAAGGTTGACTCATCCTT
This sequence comes from Euleptes europaea, assembly GCF_029931775.1. Taxonomy (NCBI): domain Eukaryota; kingdom Metazoa; phylum Chordata; class Lepidosauria; order Squamata; family Sphaerodactylidae; genus Euleptes; species Euleptes europaea. The sequence goes on from NC_079316.1 coordinate 46,157,114, forward strand.
CCATCCTTCCGAGGTCGGTCAAATGAGTACCCAGCTTGCTGGGGGTAAAGGGAAGATGACTGGGGAAGGCACTGGCAAACCACCCCGTAAAAAAACAAAGTCTGCCTAGTAAACGTCACCCCATAGATCAGGAATGACCTGGTGCTTGCACAGGGGACTACCTTTACCTTTATAACCCTGTAGTATTTCCCCTGCATAGGGGTTTGCTGACATTTGTTTATAATCCTCCATCTAGTGACTGGGGGGGGGGGAGCCTGGTTTAACATATAAGCTACTTCATACTGAGTCAGACCACTGATACATCCAGCTTGGTATTGTCTACTCTGACTGGCAGCAACTCCCCAGGTCTTTAAAACACACACACACACACACACACACACACACACACACACACACACACACACACAAGGTTTTTCACCACACCACAGATCTTGAGTCTCCAAGGACTGAACATCTTTATATGAACAGGGATCCAAACTGCCTGGAGGGGGAAAAGTCCCATCCCTTTAACAGAGAGACAGGACATTTTCTAGAAGCTATTTACCTCCCTATGGCATGAAAATCTTCAGCTGCCTGTTTCCACAGATTAAGCCTCTATCAAAGGGCCAGGATGTTTTTCTCCAGACTTTTTAGCAACCATGTCTACAAAGCATGTGTGTCCTACCATGGAGCAATGATCACTTGCTATGCTTGGCTGACTGTCCTTTTGTGAGGGCCATGGCTCAGTGGTAGAACAGAAGGTCCCAGGTTCAATCCCCGGCATTTCCAGTTAAAGGGACAAGGCAAGGAGGTGATGTGAAAGGCCTTTGCCTGAGACCCTGGAGAGCCGCTGCGGGTCTGAGTAGACAATACTGGCTTTGATGGACCAAGGGTCTGTTTCAGTATAAGGCAGCTTCATGTGTTCATGTGAATCTGAGGTTCCTCATTCTGCAGCTGATCCAAGTCTTCAGCAAGATATTCATTATAATTCCAGGTACCACTGTACAACCTCATGCCTGTGCCTCATCATCCTCCCAGTTACACACTATGTCAACAACTGCCATTTTAAGGAATCCCACAGTCTTCAAATCAATGTTCATGTGTATAGCAAAGCTGTTGTTTATGTGTTGTTGTTTTTAAAAAATGTGGCTTAATTGTCCAGTCTGAGCCAACACCAGTACCAGAATATTGGAATGGAATGTAAAGGAGTTTGATGGAGGAGGGAGCCCAGAGTACCAGTTGGGCATGTGGTCTATGACAGGCTGCAGGAGGGATTGTGGTAGGGTTGTGGTAGGGTTGCCAACCTCCAGGTACTAGCTGGAGATTTCCTGCTGTTACAACTGATCTGCAGCCAATAGAAATCAGTTCACCTGGAGAAAATGGCTGCTTTGGCAATTGGACTCTATGGCATTGAAGTCCCTTCCCTTCCCAAGCCTCTCCCTCCTCAGGCTCCACCCCAAAAATCTCCTGCTGGTGGCGAAGAGGGACCTGGCAGCCCTAGATTGTGGGGGAAGGCAATGCATGGTGGACTGGCTCTTGGGGCATTGGTGAGTGACGTCTGGTTGGTCAGCAGGTATCCTGTGCATGCATGTCTTTCTGTGATGTCTTACAGGCTTGTCAGGAAGTCAGACAAAAGTGAGTGTTTTGTTTTTTGGAGAAATCAATACTTTAGGGGGTCAACTAATGAAAGGATTGATGGTGAGATGGTCTGGATAGATAATGAATAGGGGTATAAATTAACTAAACGGCAACCGATGGGGTAAGCTGGGAGGGGAAATGACTGGCTTGCCTACTATGAAACAGGTGTTGAGCTACAACAGCAAATGTGGGGTGAAGAGATGGTTTGGTGCTTTGGACTGTTGCATTTCTACCTTTTATCCTGTTTGTGGCTTTAAACAACCTTAACCTCACATTGTCCAGCTTTCTGTTTGGACAGACAAATGGCTCTGGGGAGCTTCAAAGCAGCTGGGCATGAAGACCAAAGTGGTCCCCTGTTGTTGGTCCCCAAATCTACTTTGAGAAAGATATGCATGTGTGTGAGAGAGAGTTATATGTGCTTGTCTAACTTCAATTTGTGTGTATGAGATGGAGAAAGAGAGAAAAGCCAATGTCTTTGTCATCTCTCTGATTTGGTATCGTGGACCGCTTCTTTTAAATGGGCAGGTGGTTTCTGTGAGTCTTTCTGTATGCATAATGCTTACTTCCACCCCACCCCCACCTCCAGCATCTCTGGCTGCTGCTTAGCTAGTCTGAGGTGATGTGGTCACAACCCAGGATGGCAGGTTTGCATGTCAGGAAATGATTTGCTGTTGTTTCTGAGTGCTACCTCCAGAAGGCAAGGGTTTGTAATTCATCCCGTCAGTGTTCTCATGTCTCCCTAGAGGTAATATGATGGGAATTAGATCTGTGATCCATAAGCACCCAGTGACCATGAAAGTCCCTTGCGGTGCTTTGAAAAGCCAGAAAGGCTCTTGAAATATGGCTGGTCTAAATCAAACTCAGAGTGAAACAGTGACAGCTTGTTTGTTGCAGTAAAACTGTTATATTGCTGATCTCCTTGGCACCTGAATGTAGCACACTAACATGTTGATTATGACTTAAAGCCAGCATATAACTCTTTTTTCTAGCTAAAAGTAGCACAGAATTTCCACCAGTGCTGTAGGTCAGGGCAATACTATGTGGATTTGTAAATGGGAGAATATCTTGCCCTGTTCTGAGGTTATTTTACCAAAGTTAGCCACTAGACTACAAAGATAATTCATACAATGGTATTTCCAACTACTATGTATGCATATGAAAGTTGGAAAATGAAAAAAGCTGACAAGAAAAATACTATTCATTCAAATTATAGAGAAAATGTCCGCTTTGGCAACTGGACCCTATGGCATTGAAGTACCTCCCCTCTCCAAACCCTGCCCTCCTCAGGCTCCGCCCCCAAAATATCTGGGTATTTCTCAACCCAGAACTGGCAACCCTAGCCATAGGTAAGCCTTGTGTCCCCATCTTTTTCCCTGAGGGACTGCACCCCTGCCCTCCTTCTCTGCCTTTTTGGGGGTGATGGGACTGGTGTCAGAGCTCTATCCAGCTCCAGACACTTCCCAACAGGAAAAGTGAGATAACCTGTAAATTACCATTCATCGTCTAACAGATGTTGGCTGGAGGGAGCCTGTAACTCAAATCCTCCAACAGTTTTTTGGTTGAAAATTTGTTCCTGAGCCCAATTTAAAGAGCTGGTTTTGATACATAAAGCCCTAACAGTCTGGGTCCAGAGTACCTTAAGGAACATCTCCCATACCTATGCTCATGTGTATTAAGATCCGACAATGAGGCCCTACTCAGGATGCCATTGCAGGTAGATGCCATATTGGTATCCACGTGCAGCTGTAGTCATCCCAGCACTGTGGCACTCCCCCCGCCTTTGGAGGGTCATACAGCTTCTTAATTTTTTCCCCCTCCAGGCCTTTAGGATGGAATTTGAGTTTCTGTTTCTTGACGGCCATCCCTGCCATAGAGTGTTCTTCTAGCTTGCAATAGGACACTTCCTCTGCTTCCATGTTTCAGTAATCTGTACACCATCTTTATAGGGGAGATATTCAAACTCTGCATTTCAAACCACACAGGAAATTGTGGCTGCAAACCAAGAACACTTCATTTCATGCACAGAGAATGGAACCAAAGTAGTGTGATGTGGGAAGAGTTATGATCCTTTATTCAAAATCTTGGTAACCTCCTCTGGTTGCAACACTTCAGCTAACTGTGTGAACTCCAAGCCAGGTGCGGTTATAGTCAGGATTCATCTAAACCACAAACTCACAGGGTGGCCCTGCATGCTATATGGAGACAATAATATTATCCTACCTTATAGTGCTGTTGTATGAATTATTGAGATAATGTATAGTGTTCTTTGAACACTTGAGATGTGGCATGTACTGTATAAATACTAATGATTATGAACCCAACCGTCCTTGGCAGCATTAGAGAGCTCACCCTTCACAACGGATGGTAGTGATTTAATAATACAAACAAGGCTACAGTTCATATCTCTGTCATCACAAAGTTCACTGCCTTCTAAAACGATGATCTTATTTGTCTTTTCAAGCATTCAGAATGTCTCAGAATGTGTTTTTTAAAGGATGGTGTTATTTAATTTTAAAACATAATAGTAAAACCAGTATAGTGTGATTAAAATCCCTTTGCAAGATTAAAATATAATGAGAGATAGGTTTCAGGATATGATATATAAAAGTCACCCACACCTAATCTTTTGGGTCAGAAGTGCTTTAAATATGGAGGTGACTACAAGAAGAAGAAGAAGAAGAAGAAGAAGAGGAAGAGGAAGAGGAAGAAGAGTAGGAGTAGGAGTTGGTTTTTATATGCCAACTTTCTCTACCCCTTAAGGGAGAATCAAACCGACATACAATCACCTTCCCTTCCCCTCCCCACAACAGACACCCTGTGAAGTAGGTGGGGCTGAGAGAGTTGTGACTAACCCAAGGTTACCCAGCTAGTTTCATGTGTAGGAGTGGGTAAACAAATCCAGTTCACCAGATTAGCGTCTGCTGCTCATGTGGAAGAGTGGGGAATCAAACCCAGTTCTCCAGATCAGAGTCCGTCGCTCCAAACCACCACTTTTAACCACTACACCACGCTGGCTGTTACAAGGAACAGTAACACAGGGCAATGCAGTATAGTGGCCAGTGTTAGATTAGGAGAATGGGGAGAGACCAACATTCAGATCTGTGATCTGCCATGAAGCTCATATGGTGACTTTAAGCCAATTACTATATCTAAAATGATTCCTCACAGGATATGCGAACATAAAATGGGGCATTTGTGTGTCACCATCCTGAGCTCATCAGAGGAAGGGCAGGATTTTAAAAATAATCCTATCAGTGATATGTAGCAATGGCAGCAGGAAAGACTCCATGTGGGGCTCCTTGTGGGGGTGTAAGAGTGCCCCTCTTTCTGTTCTGACAAGGGAATGCTGCACCCAAGAATACGCACTTCTCAGCAAGAGCCAGTATTTTCATGCTGATAAGGGAAGACCGATAACATCCTGCTTTCAGAGCCAGAGTTGTATAGAAGTTAAAGTCATACTAGGTTCTGGGAGAGCTGGGTTCGAATCCCCATTCATTATCGAAGTTCATGGGGTGACCTTGGGCCAGTCACTCTCTCAGGCTACTATACCCCGGTGAGGGAAATGATACTGTAAGCTGCTTTGGGTCCCTGTTGGGGAGAAAAGCAAGATATAAATGAATGAATTAATGTAAATAGAAATATAGCCTGAAGCAGGCATGAAACAAATATTATTTCAGGAGACCCTTGTTTATTCAGAAGAGTACCAGAAGCAAAGGAGCTCAACAGAATAATAATGCTCCTCTCTTTCATGACTGCTATTTACACCAGTTCATTTGAATCCCAGATATAGATATAGTGGGTGTTTTAGAAACATGGTAGAATGGAGAAAATCAATGGGATACAGTCATCTCTGGATATCAGCTGTATAGACTGGACAGGGAAGGATGTATTGGGGGAGGTGTTGCTTTGGTGACTAAAGGGAACCTCCACATTTGGAGGCAATAAGCCTTTGAATACCTGCACCAGGATGCAACAGCAAGGAAGCCCCAGAGTAACTGACTGGCCATTGTGTGAGATTGGATGCTGGACTAGATGGACCATTGGTCTTATCCAGCATAGATCTTCTTATGTTATGTTAAAATGTTTGTTTGCAATGTTTCAGAATGCCTGGGAAGGAGGTCAACAGTGCAGGTGTTCAGAGACAGGAAGGCAAGGTCAAGACCAGGCAGTGGTCAGTCCTCAGAAAGATCAGACCGAACATGCATAGTCAAAAGTGAGCAAGGGCAACTTCACGTCTCCAGGAAATCAATAGGTAGATCAGAATAAGCAAGTAGGGCCCTCTGACTGGGTTAGCAGGTCTGTCCAAAAATTGCCCAGACTGTAGGGGTGAATCTGGGTGTCCTGTGAGAAGGACTAACATTACAAGCCAAAACCTTTAGGGTTGCCAACTGCCTGAAGGGGGAAAAAAAGTTCTGCCCCTTTAATGTATGGAAATGGGCAGTTGAATCTGTTCATGGCTTGCAGGTAACAAACATCACCTGGCAAATAACATCATATTAAGCCTCTATCAAAGGGACAGGACAGGTGTGCTATGGCTACCAGGACATTGTTGGGGGGGGGGAGGAATCCCCCACCCTTAGGCCCTGCCCCATGATGCTGATGCCAGTCGACAGGGAGACTTACTGGAAATGGTGGGATGCCTAGGTCTGTATTGCAGCGATGTCACCCAGAGCATGAGAACGTCATTTCCAGCTCACACCAGAAGTGACATCATTGCTTTTCTGGCAATGTGGGATGCTCTGGTATTTGTGCAAAAACTCTGTTAAAACCAAATTAGTGTCTATGAATGTGTCAGAAATGTGCAAGTCAGATTAAAAACAGGCATTTATGTTCACTTATAATTCTTAAATAATAACTTCCTGACATCGCACCTTAACCTTTAAGAGCAAAGCTATTCTTACTGTAATAGTAGTTAAAGGGGGATTTTTAAGCATAATATGCACAAAATTCACTTTAAGCCAGGAAAACCTTGCATGAGCAAAGTGGGGCCGATCAGGTGGGTGGAACAATGACTTAGGGTTGCCAACTCTTGTCTTGGGAAATTCCTGGAGATTTGAGGATAGCAGCCGAGGAGGGCAAACTTTAGGGAGGAGAGGGAACTCTAAAGGGACGTGACATCACTTGTGGGTTTCTGTTTCTCCTAGACTCTGTATCAGGGATGTCAAACATAAGGCCAATGGGCCAGATCCTGCCCCTTGAGAGCTCTTGTCTGGCCCATGAGCCAGCCGAGGCAGCCACCCTCCTCTCAATCTGGGCTGTGGAGGCATGGCCCAGCCCGGCCAAGTGACATTTATGTCATATCTGGCCCTCGTAACAATTGAGATCAGCATCCCTGCTCTATATTATGCCATAGTGTCCATCTCTGAAGCTACCATTTCCTCTGGGGATTTTATCTCTGCTGTGTCTATCAAATGTAATCCTGGGAGAACTCCAGTCACCACCTTGAGGCTGGTAACATGGGGAGGAGAGTACCAGTGTTGACTGGTTTTTTTAGCTAGAAATATTCCTATTCTACAGAAAACAAACAAACAAACAGACCCGAACTTCATTCTTTAAACAGAAATGGTCATGTCACAGACTAAAAACAACTGTTTTTTCTCCAAAAACCTAGGACAAAATGGTCCGGTCTTTGCTCACTCCTTGTTGAATGCCTCCAATGAAAAGACCAGCTTATTCCTCAGACCGGACAGTTTCAGATTCGTTCCTTCTTTTTAGGCCTACGGCATGGGTGAAAGGCAATCCCCCTAGGTTACTTGCTGAGGACTCATAGCAGCTGGTTATTATTTATTTAACTTTGCACCCTGTTTTTCTGCCTGCAAGGGTCTCAAACCAACTTCAGTCAAAAGAATGAATGAACAGCATAACAATCCTATGGACATTAATATGTCCTTGAAGTTAAGGTTACCAGTGGCTTTATCACAACACTCCTCTGGAACAAAAGATTACTTTGGCCAGCGCAGTTGTATTGCTGTTTGTGAAGCCTGTCCTTGCTAAGAGAGAAACGGAGAGTAATACCTAACCACAGAGTTATTATATTTGCTTTATCACAGTGTCCTTAAATGGCTGATACCAGAGTCCAAAAACATTTCTCAAGGCCAAACAGGATGGCCAGGCTGCGTGTTTAATTTACAGTGCTCTGGCAACAAAAAGGATAAATCTTGGTCTTGTTGTTTAATTAACAGCCTGTACAGTAGTCATAGGAAGTAACAAATGGAATCCCCAGCCCCATCAAATACATCCTGGCTTCTAAATTTATGTTTTGTCAGAGGGTTTGGCCTCAGACACTTAATCCAGGTTTAATAGCCTCTGCACTTGCTTTTACTCTCACTACTTTTTTCCATGTGCAGAAGGACTCAAGATACTTTGCAGAGAATCCTTGAAATGGAAGATGCTTATCCAAATGGCTGCTTGAGCTAATTTCCAAACGACAGGAGCCTTAATGTTATCTTGGGTACCATCTGGGTTTTCTTTTTCCTTTACTCCCATGCTTCCCATGTCTTATTCAGCCCTTTCTTTGTATATCACTACCAGAAGGTGCACCCTACCAGGATGCAAAGGGCCTCCCCGGCTGCTTTTCGCCCAGGGAGCTTGTTGCGCAGGTATGGGCATTGCCCTGCCTCCCTGGCCTTCTTCAACCTCCTTCCTGCTCCCCCCAGCCAATCAGGCTTGGCCTGGCCTGGCCAGGGGGTGAGGTCCTAGCTGGTGTACCTCACTGGGAGAAGTTTTCCCTCCTGCTAATCCGGTTTGAATATCAGCCCCTGTCGTGACTCGGAGCTTCAATTGGCCTCGTGGCTTTCCCCTTTCATCCCTTCCCCTGTGCGTAGTGTTCAGTGTTTTGTTGTGTCAGGTTTTATTTGCTTTGGATGTCTTGGAATTTTACTGTTCATGTCACAACTGTGTTGGGTGGTATCAGCATGGAGCCAGATCCACTTTAGGGGGAAAGCAGCCTGCGTGCCCATTTCCCTCATCTTCGGGGATCCTCTCAAGGAATTTTGGGTGAGGGCTTATGAGGCATGCCCAGTTCAGGGGCTGTCAAGGCGCCCTCACTCCAAATGGCAGAGGAGACCATGCTGAAGCTGGTGCCCATGCGGAATCCTTCGACCTACCATCCCACGGTATCTCCCCCACCCATCAGGTTGACTGGGACGGGGTGGAGTGGAGTACATCAGCCAGCAGGCGGGTTGGCCAATCTAGACATCTATTGCTCCATGCTGTGCTAAGGCTCTGTCAGCAGCTGTACCAATAAAGTTGTGGCCATTTTCATTCCAGCAGGTTGCCAGTGTCATTACATGTGTCTGGGTACTGTGGGAGGTGCTTCGTCATCTCTCTCCCCCCCCCCTCTTTAGCACTGGGGCAGAGGAAAGTGGAAGATTTTCAGGGGAGGAGAAAAGCCATTGCCATCTGATTAGAATGTTAAAAACTGGTTTCTATTCAGGTGTGACTCCTCTGGTTATAGCACCAGAGAATACAAACCCCAATAGTTATTAGTAAGGATGAATGAATGCTCCTTTATATTTCAGATTAATTTATATTATTGTCGACTTCCAATGATCAGAGCAAGTCTGGGAGAAAAATGCTTCTAGCACACAAAGCCCAGGAGGGGAAGGGGTTCATTCCCTTGGCCCAGACATTCTATTGTTCTATGAAAGAAGCCTCAGTCTCCACTTACTTTCTATGTGTGTAAAGGCACAGGGATGTCCCCATCATGTCTAGTTTTCCCTTAGTTCAATAGAACTAACAGAACTAAAAAAAGAAGTTTAGCAACACAAACTTTTTCTCTTCCAGGTCTAATAGCAGCTGTGTGCATGTAATTTTAAAAGAAGCAAATCAGCATAGAGACAAAGCATCAATTCTCCTCTCCAAGTTCTAAGGTCCCAGCCCATGCTTTAAGGGAAATTAGAGACATTAAGAGATCTCAGACCATCATCACTGCTTCCTCACATCTTATTTGTTTTGTTTTATATATTTAGGCATTTATACATGAAAATTCTAAGAAGTCTTCTTTTTATTTTTAGTTTAGAAATAAGATGAGTGAGGGGGGTTGTAAGCTTGGTGTAGAGAAACCAGGTAGAGAGAGCTTTCCTCCCTAAAACACTAGAACACTGAGTCAGCCATGAAACTGATGGGCAGTAGATTCGGGACAGGCTGAAGGAAGTACTTCATATAATGCATAATTTAACTTCTGGAATTCATTGCTTCAAGATGTTGTGATAACCTAGTCCAGCTTTCTTTTTCCCACAATGGCTGATAAGATGCACCAGAAAGCTCACAGAAGGAACAGAGAGGTCAAAGCTCTCCCCTGTTGCTGCTCCATAGCTGGAACTCGGAGATGGGCAGCCCACTCATGAAAGGGAGGTAGATAGGTGGCAGCCGGGAGTGGCACAGGCATGCTGCCTTCACAGAGGTTTCCCAGCCCCCCCAAAAAAGTTAAAAATGCATTAAAAAAACCAAAATGTGAATCTCTTCTATGGAGTCACATGGGGCTACACTAGCTATTTTGCTGGCGTAGCAACACTGCAGCATAGAGGGGTGTTCCCAGGCCAAAAGGGGTTTGGAAGCTGACTAACATCAGCTCTGCCCCGGGAACACCCCAGGAATGCCCTCTGATGCCGGTGCAGGCACCCTAGGGTTGCCAGCCTCCAGGTAATAGCAGAAGATCTCCTGCTATTACAACTGATCTCCAGCCAATCGAGATCAGTTCACCTGGAGAAAATGGCCGCTTTGGCAATTGGACTCTAAGGCATTGAAGTCCCTCCTCAGGCTCCACCCCCAAAATCTCCCGCCGATGGTGAAGAGGGACCTGACATCCCTAAGGCACCCACTTCTGGGTCTTTGCTGCCCCCATGGCAGCACGAGTGGCCGAGGCCCACACTGCTGCATTGCTCCGTGGTGCCGGCATAAGTGCCCCCCACTGACGTGGGTGCCACTTTATCATGGTGCAAAGTGGCACAGACACTGACACAGGGTTATGCTGCTTCCTATGGCACTTCAGTCCCCCCTTCAGGATTGCACGGATAGTGTCCCCAAACATTCAGCCATCACAGCCACAGAGAGGTGGCCCCCTTCCTGGATTGATCTAATCCCCTTTTAAAACCATCACCGTATTCCATGGCAGCAAATTCCACATATTAATTGCATGTTGTGCGCAGAAGGATTTTCATGTGTCTATCTTGACTATCAGTTTCAATAACTAAAGGGGAGTGGACTAGGTGAAAGTTAAAAGTAAAATAACTAACCTTACTTCCTTCATCCTATCTATTGGTCCATTCCAAGGAAGCTTCTTTTAAACATGGAACAGCTAATTGCTTTTTGAAAGGATAGTTCATGCTGTCAGCCTAAGCTTTAGTGACGATGATTGTGAGCAGGCTGCAGAGGAAGTCATGCTGTCTAGATTGGCTGCAAGATAATCCTGATTTCCTAGAAAGAAGGCCTTTTTCTTGCTGACAGACAATTTTCCACTGTAAAAATATGTTGTGTTCAAAGACTGTAGGATTGATTTATGCCAGGGATCTGCTAAGAGTTAATCAATAGAATAACCGTTTCCTCCTTATTGTGAAGAACTAGCTGATTAGAAATTTGATGAATGAGGCAATTTTTCATGGCTATAATTAAAACACTACATAGCTTCTCGTATAATTGATCTTTAATGCTTTCGTGGAAAGCTAGCCATGTACAGAAAACATCCCCCCCCCCACATATTCTCCTGAAGCTTCACAGGGTTGCTGGTAATGGGATCCAAGAGTACCTGGAAAAGGGAAAGGCATGGGAGAAAGGCTAGAAACAAATGTCTGTCAAAGGTGATTTTGCTCATAAACACTTATATCATGAATCTACGAGTCCCTTGATTTTCGGGCCATAGTAGTGGGTGAAACAATGACATTCTGGAAAAATTGGCTTGTATTACAAATTTTCCCCGCTCATAATTCTCAGTTTTCTAAATGTCAGTTTGCCCTCAAATTATTTTGAGTTTTTGTGCTGAATTTGTGCAGGTGTGTTTGTCACAACTTGGCAGACAAGGCTGATAGTTGCTACTGGAACACACTGTTGATGCATGTTTGATGCAATTTTGAGCCATTTTGAGTTTTCCAATCACTTCATCCATCACCAGAATCATAAAAATTCAGATATCCTAAAATTCAGGTAAACCGGATTTGTTCCCCCACTCCTACACACATGGCCAGCTGGGTGACCTTGGGCTAGTCACAGCTCTCTTAGAGCTCTCTCAGCCCCACCCACCTCACAGGGTGTCTGTTGTGGAGGAGGGGAAGGGAAGGTGATTGTAAGCCGGTTTGAGTCTCCCTTAAGTGGCAGAGAAAGTCGGCATATAAAAACTAACTCTTCTTCCTGTGCCCTTCTGACCCCTACTAATATTGGCTGGTTGATCTTTGACTTTGGTTGGTTGTTCCTTGAATTTTGGTCCTCTACCTCTTTACTCAGAAACAACAGTGATCATGGAAGTCTCAAATTAGTTTGCTAAGTGTCTTTTGATTACTTGATTTATATTTCATGATGATAGACTATAGGAATTGCCTTCAATTAGCAATTTCAAGATAAGAAGTCAGCCACTTGTTTTTCTGTGATTAGTGGTTCCCAATATCAGTAGCTATTTTTTTAATGAAATTTGAATTTACAAACTAAAGAATTTATGAATCACGGTGTAAAAAGGAGAATAATAACAGATATAACATCTCTATAAAGAATCTAAACCTGTTTATGTTAATATTAAATTTCTGTTTAATGAAGTTAATAATAGGTTGCCAACAGTGAGAGAAACCTGGACCATTCTGTTTTTTTCCTCTTTAATTTGCATATATTCCATGATTTTAGACATTGTTTCTGTCACTGTAGCTGTTTGTTGATAGAAAGAGGAGCTGAAAAGGCCATTTTGTAGGAATCTGAATCTTTGCTAATGACCACAAGGTTAGAAACAGATCATGAGGTTTCTTCCTTATTGAGGCATACAAAACCCAAGCAATACATTTCTTGGATTATTGATGAGGTCTTCTTGTATAATCAATTTAATTGTTAGTATTATTTTTTAAAAACCCCACACACAATTCCACAACATGTGAATATAATCTGCTGGGCCTTTTTCACACCGACAGCAAACATCTTCTGCATTTTCATACATTTTACTCTAAGCTAGTGTGATTTAGTGGTCAGAGTGTCAGGCAAGGATCTGGGAGACACAGGTTTGAATCTCTGCTCTTCTGTGAAAGCTTGCTGGGTGACCTTGCTAAGCCCCTTGCAGGGGCAGTCAACCACTCTAACCTATCTCACAGGATCGTTGTCAGGAGAAAATGGAGCAGAGAACAATTTAAGCCACCTTGGGTCCCCATTGGGAAGAAAGGTGGGGTATCAGTGAAGGGAATAAATACATGTTGAAAGTGTAAGGTATATGATTTTGTAATGGTTTTTCATTAATATAAGGGAAGGACCTGACCTGGACAGCCCCAGCCTGATCTCATCAGATCTCAGAAGCTAAGCAGGGTCGGCCCTGGTTACTGTTTGGATGAGTGAACTCCAAGGACAACCAGGGTTGTGACATGGAGGCAGGCAATGGCAAACCACTTCCGAAAGTCTCCTTGAAAACCCAATGTGGTGGCCATAAGTCAGCTGGGACTTGACGGAACATACACATACAAGTTATAGGAACCTTTGTAAAAATATGATGCCAAACATCACACAAGGCATTATTTGTGTTAGCCATTCTGTCCCACTCCACTTTAAAATCACTCCCTTTTTGATCTTCAATTTACCATATATTTTGGACAGCGATTCTTTTACAGTGCAGTCTTACCCAGAAGTATGTCCTTCTAGGTAGGATAAGAGTGGTCTAACTCTGCTTGGGATTGCATTGTTAGAGTCTTATTGGAAGACAAAATGTTTTTGAACTCCTTCAAGCTAGTTCTTACCACTGTGTTTCTTATGTTTACTATAATGTAATTCTTTCATTGAAAGAAATGGTCATAAATAACAGAAATTAATAATATCCCTCTACGGTTCAAGAGCTTCTTATATTTGCCCCAAGTTCTCAAACTTGCATCGATTAACACATTTCATTGCAGGACAGGACATTGTTTATATGACTTGGAATAATACCAAGGTTCCAAGGGAGTCCTTGATGAATGTTGTTCAGTGATTCCCTATGGATCATCTTTATCCTGTAAAAGCCAACTGCTAATAAATTTCAAAGAACTTCAATAACAATAGATGGCTATATTAGAAACAAGTAAGTCTCCTTACTCATAAGGCTTTTGTAATACATCTTTAAAAATTCCAGGTTTCTTCTCAGTTCAAATGTAATTATAATATTTTGTTAGGAATGCAAGACATTACAAGAAAGTAGTACAGGAAGATTTTCAGATTAATAAAGGACACAAGCAAGAACATTCATTTTAATTATTGAGTTTCTTCCCAGTCAAGAGGTTTTTAATTTGGTAGATGTATTTTAAAGCTGTTGTAATCTTCTTCACCAATAGGACATAATCGTTGACAAATCTTCTAAATTTGAAGTTAGGGTTATTCCAAAATGTTTAACTGCCTTGTTGGAGAAATTTGCCATACTATGTGTTAATCTATGATTCTATTGTATTTATAAGATTTAAACCAACTAGATTAGATTTATTCCAATTATTTCCTGAATTTTCCCCATAAGAGTCAATACACTTCAGCACTTTTTAAGTAGAGACATGAGGAGTTTGTCCATCACTTTGTCTATTCAAACATCCTAATTGGTTTTTATGTTTTTAAGTATTTTATTTTATGTGTTTTATCTATGCTGTAAACCACCTTGAGCTCCATAAAGAAAAAAAAGGAGCTAATAAATGTTTTATAAATAAATAAATAAATATTTGTCCTGCATGCTTCTGATATTTACTATCCTTAGTTGGTTGATCCTTAGGGTTGCCAAACTTGGCAACCAGTGGGATTTTGGGGGTGGGAACAGGGACATTGGCGGGGTGCCATTGGGAGATGGTGTGATGTCACTTCCAAGGAAAACCTGGAAGTGACACCTCTTTAGGAATTACTGAAATGATCAGTTTCTGGTGATTCCTAGAGTGCAATGACATCACTTCCAGGTTTTTGCTGGAAGTGACATTACATTATTGCCTATTCATGATTTTTTAACTTTATTTTTCTTTTATCAACCTCAGGAGCAGTGGCAGGAAACCGGGAAACCTGTTGATCCTTCAGTTCTGGTCCTCTACTTTCCTACTCAGAAACAACAGAGATCATGAAAGACTCCACTTAGTTCCTATTTGTCTTTTGATTACTTGATTTATATTCAGTTATGAGACACAGTAGGAACTACCTTTAATTAGCATTTTCAAGATAGGAAGTTATCCCACCTGTATGTCTTGGATGAGTGGTTCTAAATGTTGGTAGCAATATATAGATGAGTGTGTTCCATGTAGTCATTCAAGTCTCAGCAGCAATTAAGCCACCTACAGCATATTTAAAGCAGCCCTACTATTCCACCATGCAAGCGGTGTGACACCTGCATACAGCTTCACTATGTCCTGTTACAGGGATTGCTGGGGGTCTCCAATATTTAGATGGGGAAATTAGCTTATTGGCGATGGAATTTAGAGCACTAACAAGAGGCTGATTTAAAGCGGGGCCTTTGACCTTTGTATACGAGGGATGAGCAAATCGAGAGGAATAAACTAGCAGGAAGCAATTTAAACAGTAAAACAGGTTGCCTTTATTTAGGGGGAAAGGGGGGTACAAACACACAGAAATAGTACAATAAATTCAACACACACACACACAGATTCCTAATAGTAGGGTTGCCAGGTCCCTCTTCTCAACTGGCGGGAGATTTTGGGGGCGGAGCCTGAAGAGGGCAGGGTTTGGGGAGGGGAGGGACTTCAATGCCATAGAGTTCAATTGCCAAAGCAGCCATTTTTCTCCAGGTGATCTGATCTCTATCGGCTGGAGATCAGTTGAATTAGCAGGAAATCTACTGCTACTACCTGGCAGTTGGCAACCCTACCTAATAGGGATAGGGCAATTAGAAATTATAGCTACCATCAGAGGTCCGGAGAGAAGTTCCAAGGAGGGTAACTGCAGCGAGGAGTGATCAGCAGAGAAAAAGACCATGCTAGCAGCACGGGGCAAACACTTGGATCCAGTAAAACACCTATGAAGTTGCCACTGTGAGGGCAGCTATATTTATACACAAATTTTGCCCTGAGGCAGGGTGACTCACCAGATGGGTGGTCCTGGGTGCACAAAAGTAAGATTGCTTCTTAAGCATTTAAACATTAAAGTGAGGAAAGACAGGAGCTAAGCAATACAAAGAATAATAGGGGGCTTGGTTAATGGCAAGTACTGGGCAATTGATATTAAGAGACTCTCAGGTGCTTGTGGGTGAGGAAGGAAGAGGATAAATGAGGAGATGGGATTAACCCACTCCCAGGCTGTCCCAGGAAAGGAATTCAGGGTGTGAAGGGGGGCGTCATTGTCTTTGTCACTGGTCTTCAGGCTGATCTTGATAGAGTGGCTACGTTAATGCAAACATTACAATGTCCTGTTCATTGTCTGGAAGGGAGCAGCTCTTCCATGGCTCAGGGGGGGTTTCAGGCGAGGCTGGAGACAGTCTTTTCTTCCAATGGTTTGCAGCTTCATCCAAGATGGAGTTCAGGCTACTTCCGTTCCTGGGTTCACAGCACTGCTTGCCTTCTGCAGGATTCTTCTAGCACTCTGTAGCATGGTCCAGGGTAGCGTTTGGGTCTCTTCCATTCATTGCTCTCTGCATGGTTCCTCAGTCCTGCACACTAGTCCATGTGTGCCAGGATAGCTGGGTATGAGATGCTAGGGCCACACTTCACTCCTAGGGTTGCCAACCTCCAGGTACTAGCTGGAGATCTCCCGCTATTACAACTGATCTCTAGCTGATAGAGATCAGTTCACCTGGAGAAAAGGGCTGCTTTGGCAATTGGACTCTATGGCATTGAAGTCCCTCCCCTCCTCAAACCTTGCCCTCCTCAGGCTCCACCTCAAAAATATCCAGGTATTTCCCAACCTGGAGCTGGCGACTCTATTCATCCCTCCATCTCCTTGGCAAAGTCTGGCTGCTTAGGCTGTATACAAACAAAGGAAGATGTTCCACTGCATGTGTAAGATGGGGCAAAAAACCAGAAATGTCACTTGGACATTTAAAAATGTGTTTTTCTTTTGCAAGCAATGGATACTATGCTCAGAGGTGAGTAGGAAATGCATCATTTTTGGAACTACATTTTTGGAATTACAAAAAACATGTACAAACACAATAGGACTAGATGCAAATATTAAACGACAGTTTAAAAAGTACAAATACAGTGCCACTGAAGGAAGAATTGGGATGTTTAATGTTTCTTGACAGTGATGATTTAGAATTACTCATCCCTGCTGTTCAACCCACAAATCCCCATTTCAATTTTTTCACTCTTGTGCAAATGGAGCCATGATTAATTATTTTCATGCTGTGTTCCATTTCCTCATATTGAACATTTCCTATAAAATGTATGCCTTCTGTATCATTGTTTCTGCATCAATCAGCATTATGAATATAATATATGTATTAATGGAGTATATTGTTTACCGAGATACCACACAAATTGCATGTGAAAACAATGTAATGTGCATACAAAATGTAGATGTATCTAGGAAACTAATAGAGAAAAGCTAAGAATAGAATTTGTTGACAAAAATATAATTTTTTTTAAAAAAAACTGAAATAGGGAACATTCACTTATCCACGCTTCTATGGATGTGTTCCTCTTCGTCATACTGTATTGGATCCCCTCGTTCCCTTGTGCCAAATGAGGAATGTTCCATTAGAGGAAAACTTCTTCCATCCTTCAGAGGAAGAAACCTTCTTTCAATGGACAATTCTACATTAAGCAGAAGGGGAACCATTACATCCAAACTTCTGTATGCATACTATCACAATATATCGGGAAAATTGAAATAAAGTAAAATTAAGGATGCTGCGAACTCTGCAAAAATAATAATAATGCAGTTGACACTTAAAATAGCTGTGATTGAACTTCTCATTTACACAAGCCATCTCTCATCAAATCACCTTGATGTCTTGCTCAACATTTGCATCTGATGCAAAATTAGAAGAAGAAGAGTTGGTTTTTATATGCCGAATTCCTCTACCATTTAAGGGAGACTCAAACCGGCTTACAACCACCTTCCCTTCCCCTCCCCACAACAAGTACCCTGTGAGGTAGGTGGGGCGGAGAGAGTGTGACTAGCCCAAGGTCACCCAGCTGGCTTTGTGTGTAGGAGTGGGGAAACAAATCCAATTCACCAGATTAGCCTCCACCGCTCATGTGGAGGAGCGGGGAGTCAAACCCAATTCTCCAGATCATACTCCACCGCTCCAAACCACCACTCTTATCCACTACACCACGCTGGCTCTGTGCCTGCGCAGTAAACTCTTCTACAGGTTTTTCTGCAGAAGTTGCTGTGTGATCTACAGAGTCTTGAACATGTCATGCCTTAGTAAATAAACTACATTTGTAACTTACCTGTTGGAGCTTGTGCACCCATGATGTTGATGTACAGAACCTTCTTCATCACCTCCAGATCACCCTGAAGGTGACCCCTCCAGGGTCAGGGATCAGGGCAAGCATATATCACTCACAGTTTGACCCCTTTTGCATCTGCACAGTCATGATGCATCATTTGATGGGGAGTGTTTGTCCCCAAAAGCAGAGCTCCCATGAGGCTGTGCAAGAATGTACATGTGAGAATTGTTCCGGATTCAGACAGGTTGCTTGCCTTTGCTCTGAACAAGAGCCAAGCAGCTCGAAGAGACAGGCACCTTACATCAGTATGTCAATATCTATGAAATGTTAATGTTCTGTTAATGTTTTAGGAATGTGATGAACACTGACAGGGTGGTGGTGACAGCTGTGGGGAAGCTGTGGAAAAGCAATATGAGCATGTGCAAGTGCTACTAGCTTTTTTGTACAATACAACATATGCAAACTGCTTGAACATGGACAGTCTGTCATATATTTGACTGTGCTGATTGCAGTTTGCAGACGGATCTCAAACTGAAACTGGCAAGTGACCAGGCATCATTAAATAGAACCTGAGTGACAAGCAATTTAGGAATGCAATATATTGGTTCTAGAGCTATGCATGCACATATTAAAGCTGAGAGATTGACGCATTTGAATGGGTTAGCAAAAAGGAAAAGATCTAGTCTGATCTATATGGTACATGTATGCATCATTCCCAACGAACATGGACCAAATCTGAAAGAGCCAACAACCCACCCAAAAAACCCTCTATACACAAAACACATGATTTCTGAATTCAAACATCTGAATCAGCAGCAGGGCTGACATGCTTGGCTCTCTCAAAATACATCACTGGGTCTAAAAAGTACTTGAGTGTGTCTGGATCATGCTCCAAGTTTACTTTGTCCATCATTAATATAAACAGCCTTCTATACCTAGACCAAAAAGCTAATTCCTGCCTGCAAGCTGCTTCTAAGATATAAAATACATTTTAAAAACATGAATGGAGGTTTGGATTCATTACTGCCCCCAGTCAGAGCTAAAGGTTTTGCATGTACTTTAAGGACCAGTTTTCTGTTCTTGAAAGGAGGTGCATTTGCTCTATCATGGGTGCATGCTGTATGGACTTCCATAATTCTCTGGAGGACAATGCCTTGTGACATTTGCTCCTGTTCATAATCTATGTAGAATGATCCTTCCTTCCTTCCTTCCTTCCTTCCTTCCTTCCTTCGCCATCAAGTCACAACTGACTTACAGCAACCCCTTGTGGGGTTTTCAAGGCAAGAGATGTTCAGAGGTGGTTTGCCATTGCCTGCCTATGCGTCATGACCCTGGTACTCCTTGGAAGTCTCTCATACACATACTTGCCAGGGTAAAGCCTGCTAAGCTTTTGAGATCTGACAAGATCAGGCTAGCTTGGCCTATCTAGTTCAGGGCATTCTTCATTCTGCATCCAGTTAATTATTCATCAACATACTGACTTTCCCAGATCACACAACAAATATTTGTTGAGGGACAGCTATGTGATTTCTTATAAGAATGCACTAATATTTCATGGGCATCTTCTTTGTCAAACCCACAGTGCATTGTTTCGTGGGAAATATGATGTTCTCTACAAGGTATGGGATTGTGGTTGCTTGACTGTCATGAACACCTTAAGATCTATGCTTAAGATCTATGACATCACAGATGAAAAATAACACTCCTCTTCACCCCCAGAGCCTGTGATTTAGTTGTGTTTGTTAAGTGTGTTAAGTGCTATCAAGTTGCTTCCAACTCATGGTGACTCTATGAATCAACGCCCTCCAAAACATCCAGGGTTGCCAACCTCCAGGTACTACCTGGAGATCTCCTGCTATTACAACTGATCTCCAGCTGATAGAGATCAGTTCCCCTGGAGAAAATGGCTACTTTGGCCATTGGACTCTACGGCATTGAAGGCCCTCCCCTCCCAAATCCCACCATCCTCAGGCTCCTCCCCAAAAACCTCACGCTGGTGGTGCAGAGGGACCTGGTAACCCTAAAAACATAATATCATTAACAGGCTTTCTCAGGTCTTGCAAACTGAGGGCCGTGACTTCCTTTAAAAATATAAATATACCTTCAGACTTTGTGCACTTTCTCACTCTGTAATTCTACAGCCCTGCTATGCCATAGCTCAGCTATCGGATGAAAACATCTACTGATTTACCATTCAGAAACACGGGTAAAGTTGGGGGGAGGGAGTCTGGCAGGTGACATGGATACTTTCAGGAGGAAACCTGCAGCTTCTGGGTAATCTCTCTCCTGCAAGGAGACTCCCCACTCCAACGTATCCACGAGGACAAAATATCACATTACAAGCAAGAGGCTCACACAAGCATGACTGACCAAATCTGTTTTTTAATCACCTGGAAAGACCTTTGATTCTGAGGAATCAAGCCTTGACATCTGACATGAACTATAAACAGAAACTGGAATGGAAGGAATCTTTGGTTAATCCAATCTGATGTGATGTGAACTTCTCAAGTGAGGTTTTATGGACCATGTGTGAATGACATAGTCTGGGTTTATTACATTCATGTAGCCAGGAGTCCACTCTGATAGCACGAAGTCTGCCCCTTGACTAATCATATTAGTATCGTTGATGGATACTTGGTAATTTTTAATTAGGTTTGTAAGTTTATTAACTTCAGTGGACTGACAGTATTAGCAGCTGTGAAATGCCCGTTTGGAAGGGCCCAGATATTTACTCATATCCATTAAAATGGGTCAGGGTCTCCCATTACAGTTTTTTTTTGCAACATGCTTTGTGTGGTTAATTAAGGGCATTCCACAAGGCAAAAGCCAGGATTTTAGACACAGCTGCGTATAAAAAGTTCCACTTTTGAACTGTGTCATGTGTTCCTGGGAACCTCCTGCCAACAAAGAGTACATTCAGTGGCAGACAAGCCCCTATACTTTTCTCTGACAATATTCCCTCTGTGGTCCTTGCATCTGACATGACCCCAAACTTTGCATCTTGTTCTCAGTGTTTGTTTACATCAATAGTCCTCCAAGTGTGAGGCGGTTCCTCTAAGGAGGTGCAGGCAGTTACTAGGGAAAACAAGAGCAAAGGTCAAGGAAAAAAGAGGGAAGAGAGCAGGGAAGGACTAGAAGGAAAAAAACAACAGAAGGGGGAAAATGTCTGCAGGCAATCCGATGGTACTTAAAAATTTTCATGGGTTTGAGACTTTTTAATATAAAGAGCCCAGAGGATGATTTGACATTCCCTTCAAACACTATGTAAGATGATTTTTTGAAACGTAAACTTTCATGCATGGTTTATTCCTATCAGGTTTTTCAGTAAGGAAAATTAAGTAAATAAAGAAATGAATACCTACGTTTTCTGTATTGATTTTATTTAAGAATGTGATTAGTTGTGATAAGGAATGCAGATTTTGTGGCGTTGCTTTCTTTTGGATATGCTAGTGGGCATGGGAGAAGAGAGGGTTTTCCCTTCATTCACTGGCACCACAATTCTAAACACATATATTGGCAGGTCAGTCCCATTGATTTAAAATGAACGTACTTCCAAGTAAATATGTTTTAGGATTGCAATCAAACCCCAACAGCTTGCCACCACTTTCCCCATAATAAAGCATACAGACTAACAGAAATCATACCTCTAATATATATACAACAGATCATAGCACATTCACTGTGACCCATACGTATGAAAACAGGGAACCAATATTTGAGATGATAGGCAGCATAACAATCCCTAAACAAGCAAACACCATAAATAAATAAAATCAAACTCTTCTCTCCTTACCCCTTTCCGAATTTTCATTGTGATAGGAAGGGGTAAGGAGGGAGATGCCATATATTTTTAGTTTCTGGAAATATTAGAATCACATTTCAAAATCTAAGCATCTTACCTGAGAACAAAACAGGGCAACTGGATAGAAGAAAAGCTGATGGAAAAGTAAGAATGTTTTACCAAGGAAACCTGAGGCTTGAGAGCCTAAATGTGAGGAACAGAAAAATATATTGACTACTTTGTTGTTGCAGAAGCAGTAGGAAACTGTCAGTGGAATCCTATGCTTATTTACTCAGAAGTAACTCCCACTATGTTCTTGGTGCTTACTCTCAGGTAAGTGTGCATAGCACTGCCCCCCACATTCTACACTATCCCACTTACCTCCTGTAATTCATTTAAACACTAGTAAGAGCAAAGTCAACAGAAAAGACTGAGAAATTCACAATTGGATCTTCCAAGCAATTGTTTGAAGAACAGATTTCTGGTGTCTGTGGCCCTCATTTCAGTTGTGGGAAGGTTGTTTTTGACCATCACAGTTTTACTAACCGTGCTGTTGTTAAAGGAAACAGAGATAGGGGTCCATTTTTGGCCTTCAAAGAACGAGTACCAGTAACATGGTGTTGATTTCAATTAACAAAATCATTGGGGAGTAGAAAGGTTCAAATTTCACTCCACCTCCCATATAGCCGCTGTCCAACTTTGGGCACCTGCCTGAACTTGAACTTTAAAAGCTGCAGGAAGATCTGCAACCTCTGTCTCATATAGTTTGACCTTTAATCTTCAGGTATATTTCTAATTCCTGCTATTCATGAAGCAAAGTAAAAACTATCTTCCCTCAGCTGAGCCTTGTTGCCTATAGCTTTGGGAACACCAGCGTGGTGTAGTGGTTAAGAGCGGTGGTTTGGAGCGGTGGAGTCTGATCTGGAGAATTGGGTTTGATTCCCCACTCCTCCACATGAGCAGCGGAGGCTAATCTGGTGAACTGGGTTGGTTTCCCCACTCCTACACACAGAGCCAGCTGGGTGACCTTGGGCAAGTTACAGCTCTGTTAGAGCTCTCTCAGCCTCACCTACCTCACAAGGTGTCTGTTGTGGGGAGGGGAAGGGAAGGTGATTGTAAGCCGGTTTGAGTCTCCCTTAAGTGGTAGAGAAAGTCGGCATATAAAAACCAACTCTTCTTCTTCTTCTTCTTCAATGGTAGGTGCAGCTATATCTGTGGGTAGATTTAAACAACATCCTAGGAACCTGGCAGAAGAATCCGAGCCCTGGTTTCAAGCTGATGTTTTCGCTGCAGTCCTTCTTGCCTGCTGGCAACTTGGGCTGAGGGCAAAAGAGATGACAAAACCCTCAGAACCACTTTTCTTTTTTCCGAAACACCCATTTCCTTAAATGCTTCTAAATTAGCCTCTCTTATTGCATTTATTCTCCCTCTCAGTGTTGTTATTATCCTGTTTACCCAACGTCACTCTGCAAGCGTCTCCAGGCTCCTTCCAGCCAGCACACACAATACGTTACAATTATATAATTACGCCATTGTAATCAAATAATTAAGATACATGTTAAACACATATTAGAGCGTACAAAGAAAAATGAGCCACAGACACAGGCGAGGCATGAGCAGGAAAGATGGAGGCTGGAAGTAGGCCGTAATTCTAGTCAGCCAGGGACTTTGGTGGTGAACTAAATGCGAGTAGAGACAGCTAAACAACACAGGACGGTTGTAGCTTGAAAACAAAGCCAGCATATCTTCTCAAAAGAGCTTTCTGTGAGCTTGCTAATGGCTCTTCACGCTGTTCTAAAGACTCTGCTGGTTTGTTGACTGTGGCATTGGTTCATTATCTCAGGAAGATAGGAAGATGGTACAGCATGAGAAGGCTCACCTGGTACTTTGAAGAGGTGGCTCACTAGGTAAGGGCAGGCATTTCTCAAATCTTACGACATGCATTTAAACAAGCACGCACAGGTCTTCCAGCACAATAAATTTAAGGATTTCTTGAAACAGAATGGTTCATTTTGGCTGAGGGGATGATTAGACTTATTGCGTGAGTCTAAGGATGAACCATTCCTATGCACATTTGAATAATGAGTTCACAGGCATAGATTTGTGAAGGATGGAATCCCCCACACACTAAAGTCAGTGGAAAGGAGTTAAAATGAGGATTGTACTGTTAAGCAATGTGGTATAACCCCTCCCTCTCCCCTCCTTGAAAATACAATATATGTGATGAAATTACAAGTTCTTCCAATTTTGTGTTCACTCTGTTCATCACTATTACTCAAAATACCTTTGTAATGTGGTTATAGGCCTTTGCAAGAACAAAACCACCATTTTCTCGTATCCCATAGACACTTATACAGACCTTCAGGTGTTTTAATGAATTAGGATGTCACTTCTCATTACAGACATACACATCACACTGTACCTTACCCTCAGTTTACCTCCTTCCTCTAATTCAGTCCTTTGCACCCTCACTTAAGCCATATACACATAACCTCTTAACTGAAGAGAGTAGAAATGAGCATGCTACCCTGACGCCCCCCCCCCCGTGTGATCACTGGCTCATGAGCATGGTACCTATGAGACCACTCTCCAAAGTAGCCATTTTCTCCAGGGGAATTGATCTCTGTCATCTGGAGAGCAACTGTAATTCCAGAAGATCCCCAGGTCCCACCTTGATGCTGGCAACCCTAGCCAGGAGAGTGTACCCATGTAGCGCCTCCATGTGTGGGTGTTGGGGTCACAAGCCAGTGATCTTGCAGCGAGGCAGGGGGCAGTGCACTCTTGCCTATTCTCCCTCTTGGTTCAATCAATACATAGGAGGATCATGTGTACAGGCCTCCTAAGTATGCCCCATTGAATTCAGTGAAAGATATTATTCTCAGCTGGGATGGGTTCCTAGGGTAATTAAAATTTAGTGGAGAGTGTGTGGTTATGTGTGAAGTGCTGTCAAGTCACAGCTGACTTATGGTGACCCCAGCAAGGGGCTTTCAAGGCAAGTGAGAAGAAGAGGTGGTTTGCCTTTGCTTCCCTCTGCAGAGTCTTCCTCAGTGGTCTCCCTTCCAAGTACTGACCCTGCTTATCTTCTGAGATCTGACGAGATCAGGCTATACCAGGCTACCTTCCCTCCCCGTGTGGTTATAAGGGGGGGGGACCTTTTGGCCCTCTTTTGAAAGCACTTAGATCCTCCGTGCTTATATTATCCAAGGAATCTTGGATTTGTGGTGGGTAGGGGCAATGTTGTCTGATGCTACATTCTGTGCTTCCCCCTTGTTTAGCTCAGTGGGACTTACTTCCAAGTAAACTTTCATAAAATTGGGCTGCATATCCCATTGTTTATTTAGTGATTTATATCCTACTTTTCTCTCCAATGAGGATTTAAAGGGGCTGACAACATTGTTCTCTCCTCCAGGATTCTCACAACAACCCTGTGAGGTGGGTGAAGCCAAGAGTAGGAGAAAGAGAGAGAGAGAGATTGGCCCATGGTGACCCAATGAGATTCCATGGCAGAGTGGGGATTCAACCCTGGGTCTTTCAGATTCTAGTCCAACACTCTAACCGCTACACAATTCTATCGCACTGTAGTCAAAAAGAACCATATTTCTAATTTTTAAAAGGAAGGTAAAAATGACTTGAAAAACTATTTGGCTCTAAGAAAGCTATTAAATTATTTGAAAGCTTAAAAAGATCAATTCAGGGCTTCAATGTAAAAAGAAAATGACACAGACCAGTGAGCCCTTCTGTAATCATCACCTTGGGGTCTCCTGTGATCAAGATTACAGGGACTGGAGCAGCATACCATGCTGTGGCTTTTGCAAATGTCTGTCATATCCCCAGGGAGGTGCTTTTAGCAGCTCAATCAACACCCTGATGGTAATAAATCTTATCCAAAATTACTTGGTTAACCAAGGTCCTTAGGGGCATGGCAGGAAACCTTCCAGGACTGCATTTTAAATGGAGTCACTCCACCGACCATTCTTAAGTGAACATGTTTTCTTTCTTTCCTCTCACGTACATTTTCCATACCTCTTGCATGCAGCAACTAACCCAGTGGTTATTTTATATTCTTATTTTTAATAGGCTCTGGACTAGATGATGCTAGCTTTCAAAAGAAGATTCTGACTATGTCCTAGAGCAGAAAACTATGATATAGGTTCTTTCGCATAACATGTCCCAGAGGTTTAATACAGTATGCAAAAGCAAAACATTTTTGCTTTAACAGCATTTCACATCCATTGCTGCCTGGGGAGCAAATCCCATGCAATTATAGACATCACAGCACTGTAAAACATAAATTCTGTTTGGTCAAGGCAAGAAAATGAGCCACAGCAAAGAACCAACCTATCATCTCATTAGTTCTGGTTATAATACAAGAAAGATTGTATTCTATGAAGTAGTTTTGATGCTTGCTGCTAGATCCTTTCTGACCAATATGGAAAGAGCTTTATCCCTCTTAAAACATTCATAGATATTAGAGCTGTGTAACTACTGGAGTCAACTATGGAAATTTATTTAATATTTTGTTAATCCCATCCTTTCTCCAAAGAGCTCTGGGTGGCACATGTGGTACAGATCATGAATTGTTAATATCAAAAATTAGGTTAAAGCTGAAGAAAAACATTAAAACATCCATAATGCCAAAATACAATCTAAGCTACATTTCTGAAGAGTTTTAAGACCATGTGAAGAATGGATTTGCATTACTAAATTCAAGAGAATGTGAACTGGAAGAACTGTGGATTGAAACCAGAATTATTATCAAGGAAGAATGCGCAAAGACTATTCTTGTAGCCAAAAGTAATGAAAAGCCTCATTGAATGACTGACGAAACTCCTGAAATGGCTAAAGATAGAAGAGAAGCAAAAGTAAAAGGTGACAGAAATTGAATCAGAAGTTGGAATGCAGCATTCCAGAAGAGGGTCATCTGAAATACCAGTGCCCAAAGTCACTGAAAGCAAAATCCCACACACAAGCCAAAGCAGTCTATATTGTAAAGAAGGCAGAAATTGATTAAAGCTCTCCACAGAAACCAGTTTCTGAGAAAACTCTACCAGAACGCCCAGCTAGGATTTTACAAGTATGGAAAGTACAGGAGGACTTAAACAGAGAATATTTGGAAACTGTGTAAGTTAATGATGAGCAGGTGCTAGGATGGAGAGATACAGGGTCTGAGGTAACCCTGATAAAGCCACAACTTGTTCAAAAGAGACAATTCCTACCGGGCCAGACCTATAATATCAATGGGATTAGTGGGCCAGCATTCAAAGTGCAGTTGGCTGAAATCCCAATCAAATATAAACAGTATGAAGGAAAATGGGTGTTTGGGAAGGACTAGACATTCCCATGATCTTGGGGGAATGATTTAGTTTCACAAATTGTCTGTTAATGTCACCACAAGAAGTCCCCCACAGAGAGAAGCCTTAGAACAGCCTAGGCCCCAGAGTTCAGCAGCTGCTATGGATATGAGTAGTAGCCACCTAGAGGAGACTAGCAGAATTGACACAAGCAGCTTGCAATGGGCTCAGAATGAACTGTTTCTAAGTGAACAGAAACACTGTCCAACTTTACAGGACTTATGAGTGAAGGCTGAAACGTCTCCAGAAGTGATAATTGAACAACCTTGTCCATTAAAATTTTTAGAAGAAAGGCTCTACAGAGTTTCAATGAGGTGAAAATATGCTGCTGTCTGGGAGAAGCAGCAACAGCTTGTTGTGCCTAGGAACTACAAACTGCAACTGTTACAAACGGCACACGAAACTCCCATGGCAGCACATCTGGGAATTAATAAGACTTGTGCATGACTGCAAGCCAGGTTTTACTGGCCCAACATGGGAAAAGACAAGACCTGCACAGAGTGCCAGCTAGTGGGCAAACCTAGTGACATATTCTGTAATGGCTGCTTCTTCACCAAAGACTAATGGGACAACTCAGTTTCTCATTAATGCTTGCAATGGGCCTGCACAAAGCTATGGGTAGCATTACCCCCCCCCCCGGTAAACCCGGAAATAAAGCCGGATACCCCTTTACCGGTGTGGGTATTCGGCTTTTTCCAGATTTATTAAAAAAAATCGGGCCCAATAAACCCAAACCCGAAATTTACAGAATTTTTGTTTTTGTACAACCCTACCTGAAAATCTTATTGGTCTTGAAGGTGCCATTGGACTTGAATCTAACTGGTTATGCTGTAGTATTCCAAATTACTATGTATGGGTGTGAAAGTTGGACAATGAAGAAAGCTGACAGGAAGAAAGTTGATTCATTTGAAGGGTGGTGTTGGAGGAGAGTTTTATGGATACCATGGACAGCCAAAAGGATAAATAAATGGGTTCTCGATCAAACTAAAGGGGATGTGTAATAGTATCATGTAGCCTGATCTCTTCAGACATTGGAAGCTAAGCTGGTTTGGTACTTGGAGGGGAGACCTCTCAGGAAGACTCTGCAGAAGATGGCAATGGCAAGCAACCTCTGCTTAATCACTTGCCTTGAAAACCCCACCAGGGGTCACTATAAGTTGGCTGTGACTTGATGGCCCCTTACATACACAGAGAGATCAAACTAAGCCTGAATCTCCCGAAACTAAAAGGACCAAAGTGAGTCTATTGTATTTGGTCACTTTCGGAGAAGATAGGTCTCACTGGAAAAGACAATAATGCTAGGAAAAGTTGAAGGAAGAAGGAGAAGAGGAAGACACAACATGAGCTGGATGGAGTCAATCAAGGAAGCCACAGCCCTCAGTTTGCAAGACGTGAGCAAGGCTATTAATGATGACACGTTTTGGAGGTCATTCATTCATGCTGTCACAATAGGTCTCCCCCGGCAACTGGTGGGGAATGGAGGGACTTAACAGGTGGTGGGGCCCTCATAGTGATGTGCTTATGTCACTGGCAACTTGCTGACATCACTTCCTATGCACATTGGAAGTGACATCAGTGTATCACAGGGGGACGCAGGGGATGCTCTGGCATTTGGGCTTTAACCATAGAATTTTGCCAAAATACCAGAGTGTCCTCAGCAAAGCACTGATGTCACTGACATCAGCATGTCAAGATGGTGCTGATGTAGCCTACATTCTGTTGTCATTCCCTGCCCCCCAGCCAGCTGATACCCTGCCCCCAGTCAGGGCCTGGCAACCCTATGGGTTTTGGAGCCTTCCTTTAAGTAACATTCCACCAAAGTTTACAGAGGATTGTTTCTGCGTATAGACAGCAGCTGCATGCAGCAAAAGTTAGAGACCAGTTAAGTAGCCATGAAAATGTCATGTTTGGCAATAAACAATTACACTTCCTTTCCTTCTGGTCTCTCCCTCATATGATGAAATCCCTAACTTAACATGTGGGGAGTGGTGATTTGAGGTGAAATAGCACTACTATACTTATTACTTAACCTGAGCAAAGGAACATGAACAAGGATATTATTTCAGATAGTTTATCTTGTGTGTATCATTGGTGACACAATCCTTATCAAAAGGAGAGTTGCTAGCTTCTTGTAATCTCACTGTATGATGGCAGAGAATCACAACTAGAAATGTTATCTAGCCTTTATTATTTCAGTTGTGAGGGGCTAACAAGAGTGTTATCAGGATATTTACTATCACAACACATGTGGCTCAAGTGATAAAAGGGAGTACAGGCATCTGATCTCCAAGGATATGAAGACAATGCAGGCTTGAAGAGGAAAAGATGGATCTTATTATTGAAAACGGGTTGGCAGGCTGGGAATGGGCAAACAAGCCTGGGCAATTGTTCAAATTGTAAGCTCAGGAGGAGAGAGAAAGACAAAATGAAAAGGTGATCATATCAACCACGGTCTTGACTGAAAGAGAAATTTGTTTCAATAAATCTTTTATGACTGTTTTTCCTTTTGCACTTGAAGATGAAATGTAGCAGGTTTCCAGTGACTGATGGGTCAGGACAGTATTTCTGCAAGTAAGCAAGAACTCCAGGGAGACGTGGGCCAAGATGCACACAAAGGCAATTTAAGGAGCAGTGTGGACTTTACCCAGAGAGCTTCCATGGCAAAGCAGGAATTCAAACCTGGATTTCCCAGATCCTAGTCCGGCACTTTAACCTCTATACCATGCTGGTTCAACATAAGTGCTTTTCATTTTGTAGTCCTCAGTGACTCCCCCTGCCTTTCAGACTTTTTGCAATTCATTCAAACCTGCAGGCAGGTTTGTCAGGCAAGCATCCTGTGGAATGAACCTCACATCTCCCCTGGGGAGGTCTTGGCACAAAATAAGTGATTAATTCCACAAACAAATTCCAAAGGATTATCCATATTAGTTTGTTGCAGTGAAACAAAAAAGGTGTCATTTTAAAGAGCAACAGATGTGTTCTAGCACAAGCATCATAGCCAGAGCTTGTTTCACCAGAAGCATGAAGTGAATCCTCAGACAGAAGATAAATCTGCACATAATGATACTGTTTCCCACATGCACAAACTTCTGGTTTAGTGCTGCAGTTGCTGCAGGAAACTGCTTTTGGAACACCATCTAAATTGACAATCATTAGACACAGGCATTTAAAGTAATAAAAGCTGTCCTTTATCATTCATTATTTAATCTAATTTTATTGAGGTGAGGGGTAATGGTATTGAGCTGTTTTCATCAATCAATCAACCCTGGCCTCTTAGCCTAATATACACACCACTTGGTTGCACTCATCTCCTCTTTTTATTTTATTTATTTAATTATATTAGACTTCTATGCCGCCCTTTCCCAATAGACTGGGCTCAGAGTGGCTTACAACATTTATATGCAATTAAAACCAATCATAAATACAATTTAAAACTATACATACTTAAAATCCAAGGTGCCCTAGTCCATATACAATAAGCTATTTTATTTTATTTTGAATGTAAAAATTATGCTTCAGCATATGCCCGAAACACAAACGGTCTGTCAATTTCGTAAGAGCAGTCAAAAGGAAACTTCCTAGAAGGCAAACCAATTCAAGGGCTGTAAAAAAGAGCAAGAATCCAGTAGCACTTTAAAGACGAACACATTTTCTGGCTGGGTAAGATCTTTTGTGAGCCACAGCTCACTTCTGCACTTCAGAACTGTTTGGAAGAAGTGAGCTGTGGCTCACAAAAGCCCATACCCTGCCAGAAATGTTAGTCTTTATGGTGCTACTGGACTCTTGTTCGTTTCTACTGCTATTGACAGACTAACACGGCTACCGTTTGTGGACAATTCAAGAGTATGGGCCATGGCTGAAAGTGGTACTTCCAAGAATGCAAAGTTCAGTTTGATGTGCAGAACATTGTCTTTTCTGATCCATGGGGATGCAAGAGTGACTACTTCAAACATTGGCTGGTTAACTCCAGGTTCCTTTTGTTATCAGTGTCACTAAGACCTACCACTTCCAGCCTGCCAAAATGGATTCCAAATCTCTTTGTATTAGTTGTTTCCCCTGTTCTTAGTTTGTGGGAAACAAGCAGGAAGCACTCTGGTGCTGCTTATTGAACATAATCTGTGATCACAGCAACCACATGCTTCTTTTCAATGGAACCTGTACGCAAGTTAGTCCCCGGGGCACCTCTGTGGCTGACCCCGGGCACATTTCTTATAATCCTTCCCCTGACCTTCATTTCCTGCTCTCATATGCATCTAATAATTTCTTCTGTTGCTGAAGCATATGAAACTCATTATTCAGCACAAAAATGGTCTTTGCAGCATCACCTTTAATTAACCATCCCTGGTTTTTATTTTATTTTGCTTATCCTCTTGGAATCAAAACGTACTGAGACAATCCAACAGCCCTCTGTACCCCTCTTGCCTTCATCAGTGCCAGCCAGGCAGCCAACCATGACCAGATAAGAAGAAATGGAATTCCTTATCGCTTACAAAAACACATGCACGCACACAAAAGGTCAAGGTTAGTGTAGGAATAGAGAAGGACCTGGAAAATAGCAACAACAAAAATTCTGCTCCAGATCTCTATGGCAACAACATGGTGCATCATGGGAGGCCAGAGGGCAAGGGGGTTATTCTGTTCTTGCAGCAGTCTTTCCACTTCGTTACCCTCTTTATCAAGTATCTCTGCATTGGGCTGAGTGTATATATGTGTCATGGAGCAGTGCAGATGATTCAAATATACATTGACCTTTGCCGTAGGATCTGCAGTTTCTTGTGGGAGTTGCAAAATCTCCCCTTCCCCTCGCTTCCCCCTCATCTCCTGTGCACATGACCTCATTCTCCTAGGTCTTCTCATCAAAACTGTGTAACTGGTAAGATATGAAGGGTGGGTGAAAACTCACGGAAGATTCCTCTTCAGCAAGTTATGGAAGCTGAGATCCCACCTGTCAGAGAGGGGTGCCTATGAAGAAGATTAATGATTATCCTAATAGAAGATAAAATAAAATGCAATAAAAATGGAATAAAGATAAAAGAGACATAGACAGAAAAGCATCCTGACTCTGATCTCGTTTAACTGTCAGAGCATTTCCTATAGAGGAATAGGTTTGTCCAAGGAAAACAAGAAAGCTTACATTTGGTATTCTGATTTGGATATGTGGAGAAGGTTAGAAAGATACAGAAAGAAAGGGTAAAATGAATAAATATTTCATTATGCATTAACAACTGATTATCATTTGGAAATATGCCTAGTAGAAATATAAGAATGAACCAAAAATGTTGAGCTCAGTTCCTCACTTGATTAGTAGTGCAATTCAAAGGCTAGTCTGTAAACTGCTTAGGATAGCAGTTAAACACCACGTTAGTGTAACTTGGAGATATGCCTGCGGATGCTGCCCAAGTATAAACCTGGTGTGGGTATGGCTGGAGCTGCCAGAAATGGACAGCTCCAGGAAGGAGCATGGCTTAGTATCTTATGTGTTCTACTTCTGGGGCTGGCATAATGTTACATGGCCAAAATGCCCCCGCCCCCCCCCCATGACTTAAATATAAACACTTTCAGAGTTCAGTGAGAGTCAAAGAGAAAATTCCCCTGCCCAACTCCTACAATGCACACACACCCATGTTGTAGCTTAAGATACTAATAATGTACTTCAATGGACTTAGAAGCATGTAACTCTGTTTAGGACTGCAATATGAGTGAAGCTAATCACAGCACTATATAAACCTCTGCCAGGGCACAAATAGATGATAGCATGTACATCTTTCTGGTCTAAAGTTGTGCATACTTATAACACTTACTTTGGTGATAGAGACTGTAGAAAAAGAGCACTTAGCACAAACGACCAAGGAGAAGAACAAATGTTGTTGCAAACACATTAATAACATTGCTCTGCTTAGAAACCTTACAGATACTCTACCTCAGGACATACAGACTGATCTGGATCCTCCATTTGTCCAGCTGGGACTTCAAGTTCAGTACAATCCTCCCTCACAGCTAAGCAAGGGAAGAAGAATAAGAATGTGCAACTTTTCAGTCCCATGACATGCACCTGCTGTACATAGGGTTGCCTTATACTGAATCAGACCCTTGGTCCATCAAAATCAGTATTGTCTACTCAGACTGGCAGTGGCTCTCCAGTGGCTCTCAGGCAGAGATCTTTCACATCACCTACTTGCCTAGTCCCTTTAACTGGAGATGCCAGGGATTGAAACTGGGACCCTCTGCATGCCAAGCAGATGCATTACCACTGAGCTACATGTCTTACTGTGTTGTGTTCTGTCCTGGTATATATGACTGGTTTCAATATGGGGACTAGTGGAGGATTCCAAAGGGTTTATGAAGCTTCTATTTCCTGGGTGCCCAGTTGCATATATGTTTAGAAGAGTGTGATATGTTAGTACTTCTGCTGTTTTGTAGGTGATCATTTTGTTGCTGGCTCCAGGCAAATTGACAGACGAGGGGCTTTAAACATTCATACGCCACACTGGAGAAAGCCCTGCCACTAAGTGCCAACACCCTTACTTCAGGATCTCTGCAGGTTATGGAGTTGCTTCACTCTTTTTTTTTTTCTTGCCCATGTCAATGTTGTCTACATTTGTAACCCCGTCTTCAGTCTGGCTTGTCAAACTTTAGACAGGGTTGTTGTCTTAGGCAGTGTTTCTGTTTGCCTGCGTTGTTTTCCAGTCCTTCAATCCTGCTCCCACTGCCTTTTGTTGCTCATTAGAGATCTCTGATGTTTGACTGAGTTATCATATTTTGTAATCCACCTTAAGTCTCAGTGAGAAAAGCAGGCTATAAATGAAGGTAGTAACAACAATAACAACGATAATGATGTAGAAGAAGACTAACGGGAATCTGCTAATGAAATAAATAACTTTCCCATTAAATGTGAAATAAACGCTAAAGAAAACAACAACAATATTTAGATATAAAACCACCCACGTTCACTTCAGGTGCTCTGGAACAAGCTTTGAATGTAGAGTGGGAAATGGTGAGACATATTTGAAATCATGTCAGCACTTGCTGTGAACCTGCAGAGTCAGAGGGGAGGTCTGTGCACGCAGCTTAACGTGAGAAGAGAAATGTCATTTCAGCTCTGGGCTTCAGTTAGCTACATATCCTGGATCCAGAGACAATGCACAGTGCTGAAATGTGTGATCAAAAGAATATGTTCCCCATATTGTGATCACAGTAAAAGCTATTTACACCTGCATTGGAACTCGGCAGGCAACATGTTGGGGTTTGGCCCTCCATACTTTTATATCTACCATTTTATTTATCATGTTAATAACACCTCCCTGTTTTTGTCCCGCCATGTGATTTTATGAGGGCACCCAGTGGTATCTTCCATGCTGTGCTTGTCTGTGTTGCATTGTTTTTCTATGGGGAAAGCACCGGAAGGAAAGAAAACAGTGATGGAGAGATAAAACAGGAGTCTTGTCTAATATCTCATCTCCCTCTGTGGTATTTTTCACAGGTCAGAAATCAATTAAGAACATATTTCACCAGGAACACTTTAAGCAACATAATATTTCATTAAATATTATTGCAAGCTACATTAGATCTGCAGTCCATGTGTGAATTATAAAATTACCTTGATTCTTTTAATAAGTTTCTCTGAGCTTATCGGAGGCAGTATAATATGGGATGCTCGTTGTGTGGTTAATCCCCAGAGAGAGTGCACTTATTGAAACTAATATTTATTTGTGTCTGAATACTGCCCCATTTTATAATATGATTTCCCCCATGCAATTGCCACCAATTTCAGCTCTGTGGATCTCTTTGTGACACCATGGATTTAAGAAAATGAAAAGTGAATAGGGGAAGTAATTTCCCTTAATGACTACTCTTAAGAGCTCATTCAGTATCGTCTGCAGCCTTAATGTGATATGAAATGTAAAAAGCTACCTTTAATGATGGAGCTGGACAAGAAATTCATGTGTTATGCAATCAGGAATGGGCCTCTATACATCCTGGCCCAGAAGTAATCCTCAGAAGGTATGTATTAACTGTGCATCTGATGTGATCCATAGCATCCAGCAACACGAGTATGGCTGCATTCAGACACTCCTTCCTCCCTGTTACAAAATGGGTTGCCTATTTCCCAGACTGGTCATGGCAACCCCAGCTGGTGCGTGCCTCCGCCTCTCGAGAGCAAGCAGCAAGCCTAAAGCCACTTGGAAAAGAGCGCCCCGTCATCATGTGAACCGGCAGTCAAGGAGCAGAGGCCAGGTCAACCCCTCAAGTGAACCAGAGGGAATCAATTTTCCTATGTGCCCCCCGTTCCAGTGGAAGCCATCTCGCAGGAAACTGTCAGCATGCAGCCACCATCAACACCCCCTCCCCTTGCATCATCAGCATGATTAGCGAGCCATCGAGAGATGTTGAGACAACAATGAAACCCCATTACTCCGGCTATGCAAAGCGACGTGTCCCGGAGACAACGATGTGCCTCTTTGTGTATGAGCAGTAATCCCATCTACAAGCAACTCCTGATCCTCCCAGAATTGTGCAAATCAGTGGAAACAGCATAGTTTACTCAATTGCCCCATTTCCCCACCCAGGCATTAATCCCTTTGTCACCTTTTGTTTTAGCTTGGGAACCACGGGGGTAATCCAATCACCCCACCCCCAGAAAACAGTATATCTGGGGTCCCCACCATCCATACGGTATCTTAGGTCTTTCCTTGGCTTCCTTGCCACCACACTGTTATTTGGGTTTTGCGCAGCCTGGTCACACACCCCTCCCGCCTCGCTGGTCGAGTCTCCGGGAACCCCTCTTCCTTGCCCCGCTTCCCCAATATTTTAGCCTACAGAACTCAGGACAACTCCGCTTCAGGACAGGTGCAGTATAACCCATCATCAGGGCCTGCCACATTGGAGACTGTCTCTCTACTCTTTTTTTTCCCTCTTAGACTCTGTATGTTGGTATGTATATGATATTTGTGTGCTTGTGCACATATTTTATTAATAAGTAAACTCTTGAAACTAAAATCCATTTGCCTTTGCCTCATTTATTGGGTCTCGGATTGGACTCCCGTAAACACAGGTTAAGATCCCTAGGTTATCGAATGCTAATTTCCCCATAATACTCATAACCGAGCATTTTGGCTAACATCCCACTTCCTTCTTTCCTTGTGCATGGATGCAAGTGAAGATTTCCTGGTTGTAGAAGACTTCAGTCTATCTCCAGTTTGTTGTTACATCTGAATCCATGCCAATGGACATGCTGGAATTTGTGCAATCATATGCATTCTTTCCTGGGAATAAGTCCTATTGGATTCAGTGGGATTTGCTTTTGAGTAGACCTGCTTAGGCTCACTCCCATGGTTCTTACCTACAAACCAATATTCAAAACCAGGATTAAACCATGGTTTAGAATTAGAGGTGCTGGCCTCCAGGAGGGACCTGGGGATCCCCTGGAATTGCAGCTCATCTCCAGACTATAGCGATCAGTTCCCCTAGAGAAAATGAATGCTTTGGAGGGTGGACTCTATGGCATTGTACCCCACTGAGGTCCTGTCCTTCCCAGGCTACATCCTCAAATCTCCAGGAGTTTTCCAACCTGGATCTGGCAACTCTATCCTCCCCAATCCCTGTTGGTGGCCAGGGGGGTCCTGGCAATCCTATTTAGAATCCCAGTTTGTGGGAAATAAGCTTTTTCCAGTGTGTCCGAATACCCACATTTAAACATCTTGACAGTTGGATCAATGACTTCCAACATCAGAATGTCTTCATTTTGGTTCGTGTGTGAGGGGGGAAGGAAGGAAGGGGTGAACTAGCATGACAAGCCAGATTTATGCACAGAAGAAATAGACCT
The DNA here is from genome assembly GCF_029931775.1 of Euleptes europaea. NCBI lineage: Eukaryota > Metazoa > Chordata > Lepidosauria > Squamata > Sphaerodactylidae > Euleptes > Euleptes europaea. The sequence goes on from NC_079316.1 coordinate 46,194,212, forward strand.
CTGCTTGTTTGTGACATCTGAACAGAGAGATTATTTCTTGTTTAAAAATTAGGACCACTGACCACCCTTCAGCATCAAATGGTGTTGGCCTATTCAAGAAGGACACTTAAATAGAGACCAGGGCTGCATAGTTTATATACTGACCACACTTCAGCATCAAATGGTGTGGGCCCATTCAAGAAGGACACTTAAATAGAGTCCAGGGCTGTATAGTTTATATACAACTTACTGAACACATTTTATTCTGTGTCCTTGAAGTAGTGCAAAAATAAGCATAATTCATTTCATGTTGATGTTTTCAGATGATCGTTTCAGATTCCTCCACTTGACCTACCCTCCAACTCTTCTATTCCTTATGTCTCTCCCCCACCCCATCTCCTTATCCTATTTGGAGAGTAAGTTGCTGGGGAAAAATTTCAAAGATTCATGTAACCTCTGAATGCCATTAGGATTTTAGTTTTCAATAGCAACATGCAACAATAATACTAACACTTTATATCCGTAAATCCTTAAGCCACTTCACATACTTAATCTCAGCAAGCCTTAAACTTCCTTACATGATAAGTAAATTCTCCAACTGGACAGAAAATGCATTTTAATGAATTTAATGAAACCTTAAAAAGCAGCCAAGGGACGGAAGGCAGCATGGTATAGCCTAATCTTATCAGATCTAGAAGCTAAACAGGGTCAGTATTTGAAGGCAGACCAGCAAGGAAGACTCTGCAGAGGAAGCCAATGGAAAACCACCTATTTCTCACTTGCCTTGAAAGCCCCTTGCTGGGGTTTCCATAAGTTGGCTGAGACTTGATGGCACTTTACATACATACCCAAAGAAGCAGCCTAGAACTTTAGGCTTGAAAAAAATATAGTGGAGAGGCAACACAGTGTCTGCTGGTGCCAATGCTCCTGTCAAACTGTTTGTCAGCGGTGACTGCCATGTATATACTGTGTAAGCAGCATCCTCCAAACTTGGACAAGGAAGAGAAGAGGTGCCTATCAATGACTATCACCTTCCCACCCAAACAGCTAATGAGGTAGCAGCTCTTTGGCAGGACCTCTCAGAAGGGACCTGAAAAGAGGACCTGAATTTATGCCGTTTAGGAGTGAGTGCCAGTGGCGTAGAGTGGTAAGCTGTAGTATTGCAGTACAAAGCTTTGCTCACGACCTGAGTTCGATCCCAATGGAAGTTGGTTTCAGGTAACCGGCTCAAGGTTGACTCAGCCTTCCATCCTTCCGAGGTCGGTGAAATGAGTACCCAGCTTGCTGGGGGTAAAGGGAAGATGACTGGGGAAGGCACTGGCAAATCACCCCGCAAACAAAGTCTGCCTAGAAAATGTCAGGATGTGACATCACCCCATGGGTCAAGAATGACCTGGTGCTTGCACAGGGGACCTTTACTTTACTTTAGGAGTGAGTGAGTTCTGTATTCTTTTGGCATGATTCAATGAATTGGCTCTATTTTTTTGTGAGACGTAATGCAATTTTTTTAAATTGGGCTTTTCTGTTACCTAATGAATTATGAGAGCCAGCGTGGTGTAGTGGTTAAGGTGCCAGACTAGGATGTGGGAAACCCCAGTTCAAATCCCTGCTCTGCCATGGAAACTTGCTGGATGACCTTGGGCCAGTCACACACTCTCAGCCTTGACCCTGACAAGTATATGGACCTCCAAGGAATACGAGGGGAATGATGTGGAGGCAGGCAATGGGGTCACCATAAGTCAGCTGTGACTTGATGGCAAAAAAGCACCCCCAAAAAGAAAAAAAGAATTGACAGAATTTTGCTGGGTATTGAAAATGTCTGACTCATCTTCACTGTTGGAATTGAGGGGGGTATTTTGAGCCAGTGTGGTTTAGTGGTTAAGAGCAGCGGACTCTAATCTGGAGAATCGGGTTTGAGAATCTCCACTCCTCCACATGAGTGGCGGACTCTAATCTGTCGAACTGGGTTTGTTTCCCCAATCCTCCACATGAAGCCTGCTGGGTGACCCTGGGCTAGTCCCAGTTCTCTCAGAACTCTCTCAGCCCCACCTACCTCACAAGGTGTTTGTTGTGGTGAAGGGAAGTGAAGGCGATTGTAAGCTGCTTTGAGATGCCTTAAAGTTAGAAAAAAAGTGGGGTATAAAAACCAACTCTTCTTTTTTCTGTGAGGGAGCCATGGGGCGGGGGAAGGTCTGAAATGATAGATTTCTGAGGTAAAGAAAAGATTTACATGAGGAGAAAGGGAGATGGAATCCATCTGAGGAGGAGTATCCTGTTCAGAGAACAGCTAAAATGGGTGAGGAGCCCAAAGCAGAGCTGCAGCCTTTGGAGATCTGCAGCAGCCCCAAGAACCCCAAGAACAGCAGCAGCACCACAGAAAGCCAGCCCAAATGGCCAGAACGTCTGAGAGAAATTTGCAGGAAGACTCAGAGAGACAGGAAAGGACTTCATCACTTCCTGTGTTCCAGCTTTAACTAGTTTTGTCTAAGACTGGGTTTTATAGATTGTCGAAGGCTTTCACGGTCAGAGTTCATTGGTTCTTGTAGGTTATCCGGGGTGTGTGACCGTGGTCTTGGTATTTTCTTTCCTGACTTTTCGCCAGCAGCTGTGGCAGGCATCTTCAGAGGAGTAACACGGACCATCAGTGCTGCCGAAACGTCAGGAAAGAAAATACCAAGACCACGGTCACACACCCCGGATAACCTACAAGAACCAATTTATAGATTGTGTTCTTCTCTATTAAACCCCGCCCCTGTTGAATACACTGGTGAAATTTTAATTTTGACTTTTTAAGAGTTAACGGTGGTTGGAGGATCCGGGGAGTTGCTTTGAAATGGTATTTTCCTTTATTTTGCCTCTCTTGGTTAGGGGGAGAGGCACCACTACGTTCTGTTTTTCATTAGCCAACCCAAGCCCCATCATTTTCTTCCCTCGACTGGGGCTGATGGGAGAAACTGGGGTTACACTTAATTAATTGATTGATTCTGACTGAATGTTGCTGATAGATTTAACGACTGAATCCTATTATTCATTCTGATTAAACTGTCTGTGTATTGATGCTCACTGACTGAATTCTAATGCATTGATTTCTTCCAACCCAGTTTTGCTGCTATACTGAATGAACGGATTTTGTCTGTCTGAATATTCTGCTACACTTAATGCGCTGGTGCTTCCCAATCAAGTATTGCTGATGGGATGACGATGGGAAGACCTGAGCCTGCTGAGTAAGATCGGGGTGGAGCATCTGTCCCCATCTTTTTGCAGTTACTTCAGACCTGGACATGGCCAAAGACATAAAACTTTGGTATAACCTGAGGAGCTTTTGGGCCCAGTGTGAGCTGTGCAGGCAGAACCAAAATCAATACCAGCCTGAGACATCTATGAGACTTATTACCTGTTTGTAAATTGTGGTGGGAGTCTCTACAGTTGTCTACTTTTTAAAAAATTGTATTTTTATTTGTCTGTTTCATTTTGTGCCCTGACCTGGATGGACCAAGCTAGCCTGATCTTGTCAGCTCTCAGAAGTTAAACAGGGTCAGCCCTGGCTAGTACTTGGATGAGACACCACCAAAGAATACCAGGGTTGTTATGCAGAGGAAGGTGACAGCAAACCACCTCTGTTAGTCTCTTGCCTTGAAAACCCTACTGGGTCACCATAAGTGATGGCACTTTACACCCACACCCACATATTTCACTTTGTATAATGCTTTGAGTACCCATTATGGGAGTAAAGTTAGGTGAAATATTTGGATAAATAGATAAAAATTATCAGCATTTCCAGACTGAAGCCTGCTGCTATATTCAGTGAATTCTCTTTGATAAGCTGGACAGCTAGACCTAATGCTTTCATGTTTTTTTTATTGAACTTCGCAACCAGATCCCATGAGTTGACTCTTTAACTGAGCCTTGCAATTAGATTTAATGAACTGACCTTCCTGAAGTAAATTTTGCTGTACATCTACGGAACTGTTTTACTTTAAGTGATATGAGCTTATTCTCTTTAAATGTTGCTGCTAGGTTTAAGTAAATGACTTTTTCCTGACTGAACCTTGTTGTTAGATCTAATAAATTATATTGTTCTTAATGAAATCAGGTTGGTAGACCTAATGGACTGATTTTCTTTGATTCTGTGTTGTCATTGGATCTAACGAAGTTATTCTACTCAATTGACTCTCGTTAGATCCAATGGACTTACTCTGATTTGCAATTTTTGCACTACTTGAGAGTAGAATCATACAATCATAGAGTCGGAAGGGGTCGTACAGGCCCAGCAATCTCCTGGGACCTTGGGAAGCTCATTAGCCGAAGCAGTTAATGTTAAGCCAGAATGCTTGACTCAATGACAATAGAGGGTATGAACAAGAAGACATGGACCACAGCTTAGAGTGTCCGCAGGAGCTGTGCAAGAAACTATAGTGAGAGAAAGTCCTTATGTTCACTCTAGGGGTTCAACAACTATTATTCCACAGCTCTGCACAGGGCAGAAAGGTACAGGCAGCAAAACCAAAGCAGTATCTTGATGAAGACAGATGCAGGAAGCAAAAACAAGGTCAAACAGCACAAACAGGGCCTTATTTTTGATAGGATGCACTTAGAATTTCTTATGCAGTGTTCAGGGTGCAGGGTTTGTTTCTACTATGGCTTTCATAACATTTTAATATCTACTGACCATCTTATTGCTGTTGTATATGACCAAAAAGTCCTGACTTCCTCTCCTTTCTTCAAATGGAGCTTTCAGGATCCTGTGATTGTCAAGTCCATATAAGTGATTTATCCCTTTGCCTTCAATGGCCTCCATCTGCTAGCTGTATATATCTCCTGTCATATTCCTGACTACACGGTAGATGTCATCTATTTGTTTTTGCTTCCGAGCCTGCCCAGTGGCAGGGACAGAGGAACATGTTGAAGGCATGGACAAACATTAATCATGCCAGTGGTCAAGGTGATCCAACACAACATCAAAGTCGATGAAGCTAGAAGTCAATATCAGTGGTCAGTGTAGATGTGGGATCAGAGGGCTAGAGGAACCCACCAAAATAATTGATAATATATACAATAATTTATGGTAGTGGCACATTTTTCAAGTTTTTTATTCTCAGATAAAGCAGAATAGGATTAATATTTTTTCCTGGAAGTTAACAGTTCATCTTTGACTCATTTTACCCATTCACTGGTTCTCTGTCCACCCTACTCCCCATGATCTTCTCTGAGTGTATGCAGCATCAACAGTTTTGAAGCCTGATAGGATCATTTGAAGATGCCACTTAGAGGAAGCAAAATATCCACAGATTCCCTAGCAGTGGTAGTTCAAAAAGTACTACTGCTGCTATCACAGGATACCCTACTGATGTGAAAACTGGCACATATAGATGGCACTACATTTTGACCCAATCATGCCTTATTCTAGCTAGGTTCTCTGTGCATTGCTGTCAACATCTGAGTATGAACCAACACTTGGCATTTCAATCCATGTATGCTGGTCACAATTACCCAATTTTGAATGACTACATTGAAACTTAACTATTCCCACATGAATACTGGGATGTATAAGACAGTCTGGAATTCTCAGTTTTGTCTGCACAAGTCACATTTGGAGATGGGTTATCTGGCTCCTTCTGAAGAGCTAAAATCCCATCCTTCCAATGGGGTCAGTGATACAAAACAGTCAAGATAGACATGCCCCTAGCTTCTCCTTATTGATAAGCATTAGCTCCCACTAAAAGGTGACACTTTCACTATCCATTTACTAAACAATAAATCTCTTTTATGCACAGCCTGATTATTGATTTCTTTTTTACCATTGTCTCTCTCAGTAGGGTGCAGCACTTTACTTCTGTTAGCTGTCCACTGCCTAAGGTGATGTCCCTGAACCCCACCCCCCCCGGATACAAAAGGTGCTTTGGGACACTACAGTAATGTAAAATCATCATAAAAGCCATCATCCACTGCTGTCTTAAACTGTTATTACTATTATGGCTACTGGAATATTTCCAATAAACTGGAACATACTGAGGAATATATCCTACAGGGACAATGTGTGGGGCAGGTGCTGGATGGCTAGTGACAGAAACCATGAAGACCCACTTGACAGAGCTTTCTGTTTCAGACCTCATGACTTAATAACATCATAGAATGCTGTTTCATGGCCCAGAAATGTCTGGAGATGGGATGGGGCAAAAGCCAGCTGCAGGATAGGGCCAACTAAAAAAACCCACCATTCTGCTTTTTAGTGTGAAGACACACATGACACTTTTAAAGCAGTGAGGTTACTCTGGAAGCTCCATGTGCCATGTTCAGTTCAAAACATACCTCTTATTCATCTCCAGGATTGAGCTCTGGAAAAAATAGGTTCTAAAAGCTTCTGGCAGAAGTTGGCTTTTCACTATGCTAGTTGGCTGACCCTTGTGATGTCCTCAAAAAGCCTCCCCCACAATCCCTGGAGCAGTTCTGCATTTTTTAAAAGGTTTCCTTTTAAAAAAATTAATAAAGCATTATAGGATTAGAAACAGATGAACAACCTAAGAAGGGCTTCCCTCTTTCATTATCATCATTTATTTACGTTTTAAAAACTTCCTTGTGCTGTCCTTTATTAGTTTACCGTTTCCTCAGACTGGGTGGCCAATGGTTAACTGCTTCGCAGGTGCACCCCTGTTTTATTAAAGCACACTGAGATCTGGAGCTGGTGGAGATAATTAAAAAGATTTAATTAGATAGCAAATTTAGATATGTCAGCTTTGTTCTGACATCTTCTCACAACACTCAGACAACTGCCCCTTTGTACTTTGCTGATTCCAGACCTGTATAACAAAGAACTGCTCGTTTACTACCGGAAAGGTGGCATTTGGAAATTAGAGGAAAGGTTTTGATTGTGCTAAATGAGCAAGAGGGGCTTATTGTTGATGCTGTCTTATTTTAGGGCCTCTCAGGGGTGCTGGTGAGATTTAAACATTTCTGGCTTGGGTGGTGTGAGTTTGCTAATGTTTTGGATAACAATCTGTTTAAAGTGGTGTCCTGATGTTATATCCCGGCTGTTTCCAGGCCAAGACTTCCACTCAATAGTTGGAAAACTGGGGGAGGAGGGAAGTATGATAAAGAGTTCACATGGATTCTCTGACTAAAAAGAAACAGTAAAGAAGTGAAGAGTCTGGAAACAGGTATTTCCAGGGACAATTTTAAATGTAGGATTATATTGCTCCATTCTCAGTGCATCTGTGGCATCCTAGGTTATTTAGTTTATTTATTTATTACAATATTTTACCCCGCCTTTTCTCTCGCTCAAGGTAGCTATGACTAGATATTCCCTAGTTCAATGGCCATTTATCATTATTTAGATGCAAGATCTAGCCACAATGAAGTCTGTCTCTTTCACTGAGTATATCTGTTTATTTCTCCCTTGTCATTACAAACTCTTCTTAGTTCCTAGGAAGACAATCCAGGCTCTCAGATCTGACAAAGCTTCAGCTCACAGCCTTACTTCTTCAAATTCCTCTGGGATCTTGCTGAACACTACTAAAAGCCACTGATGTTCAGAGATAATGAAGGTATAATTAGAGCTGCATCATACATGGAATTTCTCTTATACAAGTGAAATTCCAATCTTTTAATGGGAATTTTCATCCTAAATTAGGAACTGCCATTTTTTGTTGCTTTATGTGAAGTATGGTGGTGACATTCATATTGGTTTCCCCACAGGGTTATTCATCATCATCCCCCTTCCATCCTTTGATACTGCAGATCATTAAAGAAATGTATGTGATGTTCCCTTTTTCTTGCAAGTCAGGAATAGGGAACGCACTCTGGTTCCTGCTCTTAGGTTCACACAGCAAAGATGGGTGTGTCCAAAACAACAATTTATTAGCAAGAAGACACAAGGATGGGAGCAACTGTTTCCAGGAAAAGGGAGCTCATGAAGTCTACAATTCTAACTAACAAACAAAACTTACCGAACTGGGACTCCAACTCATATGACTAAACCAGAACACACAAATATCAGAGGGGGAGAAGCAGATGGTTGCATTGTAGTGCATACAGTATACAGTATAGCTCTTGAACTGGTCTGTGGATCAACAAGCAGGTGTTAAGTGGCAATGTTGCTTCCATTTGAGTGTGAGGGCCGGCAGTGGTGCAACCCAAGATTCCCAGAAATCTTAGAATATACTTTACCATACCGCCTAAAAAGATGATTTTTTGCACTAAGATCCCATAAATCTGAATGTGCTTCCATGTAGCACACACATTTAGCACCAAATACTATAATTTATGTTGTTGGATCTATTATTGGAACTTGAGAATCCTATTCCTGATCTGCAAACTAAAGCAAACACCCCAGTTACCATTTGTTTTGTTTTTAATGCTTTTATTGCATAGACATTTTATCATTTAGAATTTGTTGCTGGATACTTATTGTTCACCAAGCCAAAAAAAAAAAAATCTTATTCAGTGGCTGAATGTTCTTGTTTATAAAATTGGTGGTGAAATCTGGAAATACATCATCCAATGTAGTTCTACCCTTTTAGTTAGTTGGTCATGTAGAGAGAACTTATTCAAAATGATACATCAGTGGAATCTCTCACCTCGGACAATTGCTAGGATATATAAAAATTCATCTGAAAGTTCTTAGATTTGTGAGAGCTCTAAAGCAAATTTCTTTCACATGTGGTGGCTCTGTGAGTGAGCCTATATTTTTTGGAAAATAATTTCTGAGATATTGTCAGAAGGATTAAGAGTTATATGTACATTATACTCCAGAAATAATGTTATTGAATTATGTACCTATGATTCAGAAGAACATACAGGTTATCACACTTAATTTAATCACAGTAGCAAGGTTGACATTTGCTAAAAAAAATTGGAAACAAGACTGGATTTATAAATGTAGAGAAATTTATATAGGGCTGTTGATTCGGTTCAGCCCGAACTGAAAAACAGCCGAATTTCCCCTAATTCGGGACGAACCGAACTAAAAAATGGAGGGCAACCGGGGAGCCGAATTCAGCGAGTTCGGGAGTTCACGAATAAATCCGGCCAATTCGGGGCTGTCAGTAAGCAGCATAACCGTCAGTAAGCAGCATTCTCCTTCCCCGGCCAATCGGTGGCCAAGCTGGGTCTTCTTCTGGCCAATCAGTCAGGATTGAGTACTGGAGGAATCAGCTGATGTGCGGCCCGGCCGGGGAGAGAGAGAGAGAGGGAAATCCTCGTGTGTGTGTGTGTGTGGGGGGGTGCTTGTGCACATTCACTCCTTTCTGTGGCTGCAGGGGGCGTATTTTTTGGGGTACAGACCCCAAACTTTCAGCAGAGATTCAGACAAGCCTTCTTAAGAGACCACACAAGTTTTGTAAACATTGGGTCAGGGGGTCCCGAGATATGGGCTCCCCCCTTCTTTCTTTCCATGGCTGCAGGGGGCGCATTTTTGGGGATACAGACCCCAAACATTCAGTGGAGCTTCATATGAGCCTTCTTAAGATACCCCCCAAGTTTTGTAAACATTGGGTCAGGGGGTCTCAAGATATGGGCTCCACCCCTTTTCCCTCCCCCCTTTTCCATTTCCGTGGCTGCAGGGGGCACTTTTTTGGGGATACAGCCCCCAAACTTTCAGCATATCTTCAGACAAGCCTTCTTAAGATACCACCCAAGTTTTGTAAAGATGGGTTCAGTGGGGCAGAAATATCGGCTCCCCCTTTTCTCTTTCCGTGGCTGCAGGGGGCGCATTTTTGGGGGTGCAGATCCCAAACTTTGAGCGGAGCTTCAGACAAGCCTTCTTAAGAGACCACCCAAGTTTTGTAAACATTGGGTCAGAGGGTCCCGAGATATGGGCTTTCCCCTTTCCCCTTTTCCCTATTGGGATGAATGGATCACCCTGTATGCATCTCCAGAGCAAAACGTCCCGTGCTTAAATGAAATCGTCTTGGATTACAAGTCCTCCCCAGCCCCTCCTGATGGAACAGAAGACAGCCACAGTAAGACCCCTTTGGGGGCTTTAATCTATACTTTTTCTCCTGTGTGTGTGTGTGTGGGGGGAAGCAGAGTCTGTGTGTGTGTGGGGAGGGAGCAGTTTCTGTGGGTGGGGGGGAAAGCCAAAGGGGGCTTTTGCCCGTTCTGCCTGGGGTGTGTGTGCCCCCTCGAGTCTCTCTCTCCCTGGTTTGAGGGGGGGCTTCAGTTGTGTATCCTCAGGTTTTCCCTCATTCATAAGATTGGTTAGGTCTATTTTGATCCTTGCTCAAAACTGATTTTCAAATGGTGACTTAAAGAATGCATTTGCCTGGTCCCGAGTCCGATGCAAAAGGGGAAATTCCATCCCCTCTTGCTCCTTATACATAGCTAGCTGCCTCTGTCCCTTTCCATGCTTTGCACAGTTGCAAAGGTGTTGCTTTACTTGTTTGTGTTGCTTTGCAGCTGGGTTGCTTTGCAAACTTCTCAGCTGTCGGGGCTGGGAGCTTTGTGCGTGGGCGGCAAGCTCTGCTCAGAGATGCACATTAAGGGTGGGGGGACCCCTTTCGGGGCCCATATCTCAGCCCCCCCTAACCCAATCTTTACAAAACTTGGGGGGTCTGGCAAGAAGGGTCCTTTGAAGCTCCGCTGAAAGTTTGGGACCTCTAACCCCAAAAATGCCCCCCCAGAGCCGCGGAAAGGCGCAGTTGTGTTTTTAATGGCTTTATTCGGCCGACTTTTCCCCCCGAACTTTGAATTCCCGCCGAATTGCACGGACCCGAAGTGGGGGAGTTCGGACTTCGGCATATGCCAAATCTAAACGGGCCGAATTCAGCCGAATCCGAACTATACCGAATTTTTTTTAATTCAACAGCCCTAAATTTATATTCGAATTTGAAAATGCCCAATGAGGAAGTAGAGAGATTACATTTCTTATGTGATGCAGAGTTAGTATATATACCAGGAAATTCTTGTTATTTGAATGTGGGCTCTTCATCAATGTGGATAATGCATATCTTCTCTTTTGCCTCTGGCTGAAATCATGAGGTTAGTGAAAAGGACATAAAGTGTAGTAGACAGGACTCACAAACAAGGCGTCCCTTTCCTATTCCTGCTGTTCTCCTTGTGAAAATCATCCCTTTATACTGAAAGAAGGGGCTGTGACTCAGTGATAGAGCATTTGCTTTGCACACAGAAGGTATCAGGTTCAGTCCCTGGTATCTCCAGTTGAAAGGATCAGGTAATATGTGGTATGATAGGAACAGGTATTAGGTTGGCATGCATCTTCTGGGCATGGAGTAGGGGTCACTGGGGGTGTGGTGGGGAGGTAGTTGTGAATTTCCTGCATTGTGTAGGGGGTTGGACTAGATGACCCTGGTGGTCCCAACTCTATGATTCTAAATACCTCAGCCTGATATCCTGGAGAGCTGCCGCCTGTCTGAATAGACAACGCTGACCTCGATGGACCAAGGGTCTGATTCAGTATAAGGCAACTTCATATGTGTGTGATCACCCAAGGTCTACATTTCCAGTCCGTTTAACAAGGAAGAACATAAAAAAGAACCTGAATTACAGAAAAAAGACATACTTCTTTTGCAAATAAAGGATTCCATAGCTAATCTAGATCTAGGTAAAAAAAAAACTAAAAAGTCCAAACAATACCTTCTGAAATTCAGAGAGATATATAGACATGTAAGGTACAGGGCCAGAGTCAGCATAACCAGAGGTGAGGCAGCTGCCAGGGCCCAGGGTTTCTGGCAGCCCCACTGATGCCAGCACCACCTTCACACTCAGTTGCTAGCGCTGCATCACCCATAATCCCCACTGCATGCACTGCCTGGTTTCAGTGGGGAAAGGGCCACTGTGAGCATTGGCAGTGGGAGTGGCTTGTGAGCAAAAAAGGGACGGACCACAAACAGGTGGGAGGCATGCAGGTAGGGTTGCCAACCTCCGGGTACTAGCTGGAGATCTCCTGCTATTACAACTGACCTCCAGCCGATAGAGATCAAATCACCTGGAGAAAATGCCGCTTTGGCAATTGGACTCTATGGCATTGAAGTCCCTCCCCTTCTCAAACACCCCCCTCCTTAGGCTTCACCCCAAAAACATCCTGCCAGTAGTGAAGAGGGAGCTGGCAACCCTACATGCAGGTGGATAAGAGGGAAGGAGAGCCTAGTGGTGGGCAGACGAGGGAAGGGGAGCCCTGGGAATTCTCTGCCCTCAGAAACCTGGAATCAGTCCTGGTAAGGTAGATGTGGAAAGGTATCTACCCCATAGTTATCACTTTTTCAAGGCTTGGCTCAAAGTACCTTGAAGTTAATCGCTGCTCCACTGACTGGTTACTAAGATTACAGCACTCTGAAAATTAGTTCTTTTGCTGATGTGGCTGCTACAGTTGTATCTGTAGTTTCCATTGCCAAGTCCCACTGGGAGAGTGGACCAGGAAAGAAAGTTAACCAGACAGAAATCTTGCAAAATTAAGTTGCACTGAGAGAGTACAAACTATCAATTACTGAATCTGATCACTGCAAAAGGTAACCTTCTGGTTTTTAGGGGTTTTGTTTCCCCGCTTCGGCTTGACATGGGTTCTTGTGCTGAGAATGAATGAAGGTGCCCAGTACATGTGTAAGTGTGGTGTGTGCAAAGGAATGCTGAGGGTGCGCTGCACTATGACCTTCTCTGGCTCGGAGGAGAAGCTGATGAGTTTCCTTTAGTCTGTGTCTTGACAGCCATGTTATTAGCAGAGTGAAAGGCGAAGCAGGGCTTGGGTTGTTTCCGCCCCTACATCAACTTAAAGGCCAAATAATTGAAAATGAAGGCTGGCAGTAGCACTTGGAAGCTGTTCGCTTTATTTTTATCAATATTTGCACCATTTCCTTTGATGTTTATGCCGTGTGTCAGCGAGATATATACACTATGCTGGGAAAAATGTGCTTGGTGCTCAGAGTTCCCTTTCCCACTTTCTGTTAAAGATATTGCAAACCAAAGACAAGAGTTATAATAGTATGCCCCCCTTCCTGCTTTTTTTAAAAAAACCTGTAGAATTCACTATTTTAGAGGGCAAAGAGTCAAATACTCTTAGGGAAGGTTCTTTGAAAGGGCTACATAATTTTATAGGCAATAATAACATTTGTAATTATACATGCTACTGTAAGATGATGGTAATCAATTCTCATGTTTCAGGTCAAAGGCTGATTGCTGCAAAGGTCAGGAAAAAGATAGTTCCTTCCATTTATGGAATTCTTTAATTGGTCAGATGCATTAAGATTTCTCTCTCTCTTTTTTTTTACTGTCCTCTGAATTATGTGACAGTGTCCTTATCTGAGTCAGACTTTAAGGCTTCCCCCAGAGGGCAGATCCTTTGATTATGGAACCTGATTTTTTAAATAGAACATTCATAAGCTGTTTTGTTCTACCACTAAGTGATAACAATTCAGCTCGTAAGGAAAGGAAGCAAAAGAGAGAAGGTTTAGGTGCTTTTAGCAGTTTGGGAAAGATGCCATGACAAGAATTCCACAGGAGTTTATTTTCCCACCTCTAAATGGAAGCAGTTCATGAACAAGCACCACAATGTGATTTAAGGGACCCCTACCCAGTATTATTGTTTATGATGTTACGGTATTTTCCCTAGGATATTCTGCAGAAAATTGCTGACACATTAATAGCAGAAACATTCTGAACAGAAGCAAATATGAAAGAACTGGGTTCAAATGTCTAGTTATCAGAAACCTATTGTGGAAGAACTGGGTAGTCCTAGATATAGCGGTCATAGAAGACTATGTATAAAATACAGGATATGAACTGAACTTGCAGATGTTCAAGCATCCTAACTAGAATTTACTAGCTTCTAACCACCATTTTAAACTATGAAAAATCAAGATGTCAAATGTGGCTGGGGGTGCATGAGGTTTAATGGTAAAATATGAAGCACTGATTTGAAAAGTTAGCAATTGTTTTGACAATCACATGTGTTGTACTTTGTTGAAGTTTTTAATCTGTTGCCAAATGGCCGTTAGTCTGTTTGGAGCATCTGATTCTGACAGAGGAAAGGGCTGCATCATACACAACCCATTTCCTAGCAAGAAATTACCTAAGAAAAACTGCATTTTCTGTGAAGTGGCCTTGACTCTGGGGTGTGCTTGTGCACACAGAGAGGAGATCCCATCAAATCACGATGAGGAAATATGCAATTGTTAGCCCTGACTGCTGCTTTCCTGCTAATGGATGCCATGTTGATCCAGGATAGTCCATGAGACCATGTTATTTTGATACTAGCTACAAGAACGGTGCAGGAACCAGTCATGTCACATCAGTAAAGTATGAATTGAGCATCCAGCTATGCTTGTATGAAACATATCTCAATTGCTGATAGGTTTCAAATATTTACGACATTTCCCTCTTCTGAAAGAGATTCTTTTTGTTTTAGAATATCGTGGTGATTTCCTGATAAACTAAACTGAGTTAGGAACCCTAGGAGAAGCCCAGATTACTCCCATCCACATATTGTTTTTTTCTTGCTGGCATGTTCCCTATCTACAGATCCCTCTCAATATAGCAGAGCAGATTATCCATGGCAACCATATGGTGGAATGAATTTAACTTCTCTTTGTGTTCAACCAAATGCCTTCCTGCTAGTTTATGCTTTTCACAGATCCAGTCAAAAATGAAAATAATCTGCTGGACTGGATCCTGCTAATAGGTCTAAAACTCTGTTCATTAATTCACATGTGGTTGGCATAGCCAATTCCATTTTGATTGGTCACATATGTCACAGGTGCCGTTTCTCATCTTGGACAAGATAAGACTTCTGTTTGATTATACCTGCATTTGTGAATTCAGAGATATCCTGAAATGGTCTCTCAATGGCTCATTCCTGACAGACTGATAGAGGAGATGGAATAAATTAAGCCATTTCAAGCCATTTCCCTTGGGACATCATTCCTCAGACTCATAAATATCACTGTCAGGTGGTTTTTCTCCCATCCTGATATTCAGTGTAAATTTTCCCTTGCCTAATGTCATCACATTAATCCTAATTACACAGCCTTCTACACCCCTTTTCTACAATCCCTCCCTCTCCTGGGTACTAAATCCTTAGACACTCAGAGGTATAATACCTTTTCCATTAGCTTTTGTTAAGCCATCCTGTGCACAGACATTTAGGCTGCACATGTTGATGGAGCAAAAGAGAGTGTGGCATCTACTCCCCACTGCTGGTCTGCCCTTTCCAGCACTTCGTAGAGTAGGAAGTAGGGCTGTCAAAAAAAAAAAATTCGGTACAGTTCGGATTCGGCCGAATTTGGCCCTTGTGGGTTCGGTACGTGCCGAAGTCCGAACTCCCCCACTTCGGATCCGTTCAATTCGGCGGGAATTCAAAGTTCGGAAACAAGTTCGGCCGAATAAAGCCATTAAAAACACAACCGCGCCTTTCCGCGGCTCTGGGGGGGCATTTTTGGGGTTAGAGGTCCCAAACTTTTGGCAGAGCTTCAAAGGACGTTTATTGAAAGACTCCCCAAGTTTTGTAAAGATTGGGTCATGGGGGGCTGAGATATGGGCCCTGAAAGGGGTCCCCCCCACCCTTAATGTCATCTCTCAGCAGAGCTTGCCGCCCACGCACAAAGCTCCCAGCCCCGGCAACAACGGAGAAAATAGCAAAACAACTGCAAACACAACCTTGTTAAACAACACCTTTGCAACACACAACTGAAGCCTCCCCCCTCAAACCAGGGAGCGAGAGACTCGAAGGGGAACACACACCCCAGGCAGAACCGACGAAAGCCCCCTTTGGCTTCCCCCCCACCCACAGAAACTGCTCCCTCCCCACACACACACAGACTCTGCTTCCCCCCCCCCCACAAACACATACACAGGAGAAAAATTATAGATTAAAGCCCCCAAAGGGGTCTTACTGTGGCTGTCTTCTGTTCCATCAAGAGGAGCTGTAATCCAAGATGATTCCAATTAGGCACGGAACGTTTTGCTCTGGAGAGGAGATGCACACACACAGGATCGGCTGCTCCATTCATCCCAATAGGGAAAAGGGGAAAGGGGAAAGCCCATATCTCGGGACCCCCTGACCCAATCTTCACAAAACGTGGGGGGTATCTTAAGAACACTGGTCTGAAACTCCACTCAAAGTTTGGGATCTGCACCCCCAAAAATGCGCCCCCTGCAGCCATGGAAAGAGAAAAGGGGGGAGGCGATATTTCTGCCCCCACTGAACCCATCTTTACAAAACTTGGGTAGTATCTTAAGAATAATTCACTGAAGCTATGCTAAAGGTTTGGGGGCTATATCCCCAAAAAAGCGCCCCCTGCAGCCACATAAATGGAAAAAGGGGGAGGGAAAAGGGGGAGAGCCCATATCTCGAGACCCCCTGACCCAATGTTTACAAAACTTGGGGGGTATCTTAAGAACACTGGTCTGAAACTCCGCTCAAAGTTTGGGATCTGTACCCCCAAAAATGCGCCCCCTGCATCCATGGAAAGAAAAAGGGGGGAGCCCATATCTCGGGACCCTCTGACCCAATGTTTACAAAACTTGGGGGGTATCTTAAGAACACTGGTCTGAAACTCTGCTCAAAGTTTGGGATCTGCACCCCAAAAAATGCGCCCCCTGCAGCCATAGAAAGAGAAAAGGGGGGGAGGCGATATTTCTGCCCCCACTGAACCCCATCTTTACAAAACTTGGGTAGTATCTTAAGAATAATTCACTGAAGCTATGCTAAAAGTTTGGGGGCTATATCCCCCAAAAAGCGCCCCCTGCAGCCACATAAATGGAAAAAGGGGGGAGAGAAAAGGAGGAGAGCCCATATCTCGAGACCCCCTGACCCAATGTTTACAAAACTTGGGGGGTATCTTAAGAACACTGGTATGAAACTCCGCTCAAAGTTTGGGATCTGTACCCCCAAAAATGCACCCCCTGCAGCCATGGAAAGAAAAAGGGGGGGAGCCCATATCTCGGTACCCCCTGACCCAATGTTTACAAAACTTGGGGGGTACCTTAAGAAGCTTCATCTGAAGTTCCAGTGAAAGTTTTGTGTCTGTACCCCAAAAAATGCGCCCCCTGCAGCCACAGAAAGGAGCGAATGTGCACAAGCACCCCACACACACACACGAGGATTTTTCTCTCTCTCTCTCTCTCTCTCCCTGGCCGGGCCGCACATCAGCTGATTCCTCCAGTACTCAATCCTGACTGATTGGCCAGAAGAAGACCCAGCTTGCCCACCGATTGGCCGGGGGAGAAGAATGCTGCTTACTGACGGTTATGCTGCTTACTGACGGCCGAATTTGCCAAATTTATTCACGAACTCCCGAACTCGCTGAATTCGGCCCCCCCGGTTGCCCGCCAGTTTTGAGTTCGGATCCGTCCGAACAGAAAAGCACCGAATCAGGGGAAATTCGGTTGATTTTCAGTTTGGGCCGAACCGAATTGACAGCCCTAGTAGGAAGCCCAGTTGGTATCGGAACTTTCTTGGTTCTCGCTCTTATCCAGAGCAGTGGAAAAATTATATTATGGGGAAATTAGGAAGAGTCAGGCAACAGGCATATCCCACTAGGATAGAGTTAGTGGGAGTCTGGGGTGAGGTACAAATGGTGGAGTCTCAGTTACCATCCAGGACTCAAGACCAGAATTTACTGTGAGATGCAAAGAAGAGGGACCATGCTGGGGATGCTGAGCAACTAGGGTGATGAATGAATCACTAATTGAATTTAGCACTCCAGGAAGTGGTCTGCCCAGCCTAGCAGTTTCAAAAGATAGAGCCCTAGAACAAACAGCATTTTAAACAGTTTGTCTATAATTCCTCTGTCTTCTTCATGTGTTCCCTGAGTACTTTTGAAAGTCTCCCTTACAGTGTTTTCCCCATAAATAATCTTTGAGCTTTCTTGTTCTATTGATGCTAATATCTCATTGTTCTTAATACAAAAGGAACAGTAGAGAGGAGGCATTTGTAATATGAATGGGCTTTCTGGTCAATTTAAGTATTATAATCACATGACAATTTGACTGGTTAAGAAACTCTTAAGCGCAATGCCCTGTATTACATTGTCTTTAAGAGTGCCTTCTCTTTTTGTGGATGAGATTTTCTGTGTAACCCAGTGATGTAAAAATCTGTACACATGATTCTTCTGTTATTCAGTATGCTGTTAAATGCACTTTTCCAAAATAGTGGTTGGTCAGCAATGGATGAACACACTCATATTGGGAATAAAATTATTCAGGTTTATATTATTTTAGTGTCTTGAATGTTGCACTTTTGCATGAAACACTCTCTCTTGCAATGGAAGCCTGACCTATATAAATGGCAAAGACTCTGTGCTCCGAAATCTGTATGTCTGAAAATGTTAAAATCTCATTTTTTATATATAAAATTATTGATTAGAGTAAAGCATTTGAATTTCTCAGCTGGAAAAATCAAATTGAAAAAATTGTTGCCTTGAATGGTCATCTTGCAATTCATTGACATCTAATTTAACGTTTCAAAAGATCCATCGGCTCCATTTGATTCAATTTTTTTTCCTGCTTGCTAAAATGTGAATGGCTTCAAATAATTCAGTTTGATCTGTGTTCATCAATTAATCCCCCAAACAAAGCTACAATTTTGAAGTTGCTATTTATACTGTGAATCCATTGGTCCATCTAGGGATGCTATTAATTTCATCATAAAGTGTTTGTCACACTTTCCATGTTTAAAGGTGGCAATCAGATGTGATTTATTACCCCATCTTTTTGTGTATACTGAACAACCACGAATGCCTGCCAAGCTGGTTTGCATTGGGTTTTTTTCCCTTTCAAAACTGCACATGCACAAAGATGCTGCTAATTCAAACTGATCAGTGGCCCTTACTGTTACTAATGCCTACTAAGGTGAACACTGAAAAGTAGGATTTTACAGAAACACAGTATTCATTTATGACTGATTTATACAATTTGTGGGAGTTCTAATTGTCTGTTTCAGCAGTTGCCTGCTGAGTTGCGCAGCAAGGATGGGGTGGGGGTTGTAGAACTCAATTGGGGTGTGAGAACACATGTGCAAAAAGCCAGCTGTGCTGTACTGGTCACTCCTTGGTAGGTCAAGTGTTTGCTGGTTGGCTAAGCTACTTTGGATGCTCTTTAAGGATCTTACTGTGTTCACATTCACAGTCGGAGGAGCTTGTAGTTTTATTTTGTATTCTAAAAACAAGCTTCCATTCTTTAAATGAAAACAGCCATGATCCAAATTAGAAGACTTTTAAAAAAGAGTCTTCAGTGAAAGGTAGGCTTAGATGGGACAAAATGGTGTGCCAGTGGAGTGGGGGCATTTATTGGGCCTTTGAAGGGGAGATGCCTGAGGCTGAACCAGGAACATTCTAAATACAAAGTATGTACTTTGCCGTGAACCCTGGGTTCTCTTTAGTTTGTTTCAAAAAGGGATACTTAAAATATGACAGGACACATGAACTGGCTTGGTGTCCTCAAGGGGTGCTTTGAATTGAACATTTTTCCTTTGCAAACTTTATCCTAGTGAAAGAAAGTGGTATAGAACAATGTTTGGTGGAATATACCCTTCTGAAGGATAAAGAGAAAGCTCTCATGAAAGACTTCAATGGAATAAATAGCTGTTTGTGTTCATTTTTGCCCATGCAAATCTGAATACATTATATAAACTAATGGGAATTATTGCAAATACCAGTTGCAAAAGTTCCACAAATAGCAATTCCCTTTTCACTTCTCTCCCTCTCCCTTTGATATTTTGCTATCTTGGACTTCTGCTGCATGAACTCCCTGTGATTCTCAGTCTCTCACACACCTTGGATCATGTAGTATTGTCCTTCCTTTCCTCTCCTTGTCTCATTCCTCATCCTTATCTCATCTTCATAGTGTGTGTGTATTTGGGAGGGAGAGGGTGGTCTATTGTGGTTCATTGTAGGTATTGTGGCTTGCTGTGGTTCATTTGTAGTTCATTCATGGTTCTACAGTTGTGTGATTGTTTGCTAGTGAATAACGACTTTATTTAATTTGAATCAGTTGCCCACCATTACTTTTTCTCTTGGAGTATTGCTTTGGAATAAAACCTCCACAGACATAGATAAAAGATCCCTTGTTTATCTATCTGTAACAAGCTAACCACCCCACCCTCCTTGGGTCCAGTCCAGGTAACATTATATAACCACATTCCAAATTACAGTGGTCCTGCTAGCTGGAGGGAAAAAAAAAAACATTTTCCCAGCAACAATGCTTGAGTGTTAAGAAAATATGATACTCCTGAAAGAGGAGACTTCCTTTCAAGAAGATGAAGTAGGTCATACCTACTACCAGATGGCTAACACTTGCACCCTAAGCAAAGTTACACCCTTCTAATGACACTGAAGTGAAAAGGCTCATAAAGGTTTGCTTAGAGTTGCACATAGAGTTGCCAGGTCCCTCTTAGTCACTGGTGGGAGGTTTTTGGGGTGAAGCTTGAGGAGGGTGGGGTTTGGGGAGGGGAGGGACTTCAATGCCATAGAGTCCAATTGCCAAAGCGGCCATTTTTCTCCAGGGGAACTGATCTTTATTGACTGGAGATCAGTTGTAATAGCAGGAGATCTGGTTTGGCAGTACAATCCATGAGTGAAATACTGGAGTCTAGCTGCCATTGTTTTTGGTTGGATATGCATCAGGCCTTGCATATTTCTAGTACTGGGAACTCTTGAATATTCCTTTGCATAGTGACACAAAGCAACCTGTCTGATTTGGCAGTGTAGCATGCCCAATGTAACACAGAGAAGGAAATTCCTGACACTGGTAACAATAGCTCACTCAAGAGTCTTCTCATTTCTGCACAGAAACCTCTTTATCAGGATTAGCCTTAGGGATAATCAGTCGGAGCATGGCCTGCAGGCATCTGCTGACGGAGGCTGCTTTGGGTGATGGTGCTCTCAGATATGCCTGTACTGAAAACAATTAGCAGAGGTTTTTTGCTAAAACATCACTGACTGCCAAATTTCTGTTCCGATAAAGCATACCATCTGAAGGAGATGATCTCTCTCTATCAGTTTGGTGGTGGGGGGGAAGTTGTTAGAAACACCCCTGGCTCAAAAGCCAAGGAAGTGAGAGGTCAGTTGAGCTGCCCCGGTAGAGAAAGTAACACTGATAGGTTTAAAACAGTGATTCCCCACTCCTCC
The DNA here is from genome assembly GCF_029931775.1 of Euleptes europaea. Classification (NCBI taxonomy): domain Eukaryota; kingdom Metazoa; phylum Chordata; class Lepidosauria; order Squamata; family Sphaerodactylidae; genus Euleptes; species Euleptes europaea. The sequence continues at coordinate 46,215,262 of NC_079316.1, forward strand.
ACATGAGTGGCAGATGCTAATCTGGTGAAGCTGGTTGGTTTCCCCACTCCTACACATGAAGCCAGCTGAGTGGCCTTGGGCTAGTCAAAGCTCTTAGAGCTCTCTCAGTTACACCTGCCTCACAGGGTGTCTGTTGTGAAGAAGGGAAGGTGATTGTAAGTTGGTTTGATTCTTCCTTAAGTGGTAGAGAAAGTTGACATATTTCTTCTTCTTCCCCCAATTTTTTCTACTACTGGGAACAGTGCTGGCCCCACTCAGCTGGCAGGTTAGGCAGAGATCGATAAAACTGGAAACCAAAGGGTGTGTCATCTGTATGCTCACTTTCACATGCTATGTCCAGACTATGCCCCAGACCTCAAAACTGTCTCTTATTCATGATAGCCAAATCATTAAGCTCCTAAGGAACATTATGGGAGGTTCCAACCAAATTTTCCTCTGCTGAAAAAAGGAGAAAGGAGTCTCACCACTAAAAAAAACTATGCTGGCAATATGGATGCCAACTCTAGTCTAGGAAATCCCTGGAGGTTTGAGGGATAGAGTCTGTGGAGGGCAGAGCTCAGGGAGGGGAGGGACTTCAGTGTGTGTGTGTGTGGGAAATGCCATAGAGTCTACCCTCCAAAGCAGCCATTGTCTCCAGGGGAACCTGTCTCCCTGTAATCTGGAGATTAGTTGTAATTCTGAGAGATCTCCAGGCCCCACTTAGAGATTGGCAACTCTGGCTGGTGATCCTAGGACCTGCATGGCCAAAAAGGTATGTGGGACAGAAACTGTAACAAGGAGAGGAATTGGGCGATATTGAGTGAAAATGTTGGCAGGACCCAACCCCATATGCCATGATTGTTGTTATTTTTGGCCACAACAGAACAGAAATCTTTCTACTACACCACAAACTTTAGCAATTGACCTGCATTCATGGCTGTAAGGATAAAATGTATGAGGGGAGACCGTGTATGCTACCCTGAGCTCTTTGGAGGAAGGGTAGGATAAAAATTTCATTTATTAAATTGTTTGATTGAATCTCAGCTCACAATCTTTCTAATTCTGGGCATCTTGTAGGCAAGGCTGATCTCTGCTTTAAACATACGGCCAAAGACATTATGATGCCTGAGGCAGAAAATCCGAATGGTTTATTTTCCCCAGCAGTAAAAACATAACAATTCATTAAATAATTGATTTGCTGCTCTTTAATGGTGCCTAGAATCTCATTCTGCCTAATAATTATACTTGGTATTTATATTGTGCATTCATGCACATAAGCAATCCTTACTACAGCTGTGACAGGTAGAGTAATGTTACTATCTCCACCTTGCAGGTGAGGGACTGAGGTTGACAGAACATGGCTTGCCTAAGGCCACCTTGTGACTGCAGTGAGATTTGAACTGGAGACTCCCTGGCACAGGGCTCATACTACATGAGCTCTCTAGAGTTGACCCTGCTCAGCGACGGCGCTTCCACTTAAGAAAAAGCTTTACCGTTGTAGGCAGTTTAATTTGAGGCTTATAATAAATAGCCTTTTCTCCAGCTTTTGGTAGAGAGGTCAATGTCATTGTCTGAAAGACACATGGGCTTGAAGATAAATGGAGGAAGAAGCGTCCTGAGAATGAGTTTGATAATGACATTAATCTTGTTAAGCAGGAACAAAAAAAAGCAGGAAGCCATACAGCAAAGCTGTGTCATTGTCTCAAAACTGTCCCTTTGGAAGAGCCAGCTTCCATTTTCAGTCACCACCAGCTCATTCTGAAGTGAATCTCCCAGTTCTGGCTTTTGTTTGAAAGAAAGCAATTTGTCATTGCAGTGTAGGCAGCTTGTCAAGCTGCTCTGCTACTAATTCTTGATGATATCCACAGTTATCATAGAGAATCATAGAATCGGAAGGGACCACCAGGATCATCTAGTACAACCCCCTGCACAATGAAGAAAATTCACAACTACCTCCCCCCGCACACCATCAGTGACCCCTACTCCGTGCCCAGAAGATGGCCAAGGTGCCCTCCCTCTCATGATCTGCCTAAGGTCATAGAATCAGCATTGCTGACAGATGGCCATCTAGCCTCTGCTTAAAAACCTCCAGGGAAGGAGAGCTTACCACCACCTGAGGCAGCCTGTTCCACTGAGGAACTGCTCTAACTGTTAGAAAATTCTTCCTAATGTCTAGATGGATGAATCTTGAAATCTAGAATCTAGAAATTCTTCCTAATGTCTAGACTAGATGTCATGACTGAAAGTGGCATGGAAGAGCCTGAGTTGTGGCTGTTGGGCATCTGGCCTAGATTTGGCCTGGTTAGGGCAAAAAAGAGTAAGGATGTGATTGCAGGGTTGCCAGGGTGATCGTCAGGTGCACGTAAAAAACAACAACCAAGGGATCCATGACAATCCACGTAGATCTGACTCTTACCTGTTTACCTGTTAAAGAAAGAATATTTTTTGGGGAAATATGGAGAGAGGAAGTTTGCTTGTTTGTTTGTTTTTGCTTTGTTGTTCTACTGTAATCAAGGATGTTTGTGAGTCCCATTATCCTTCCAGAAGTAGTAGACAAAGGCTGTAATCCTAAACCCAGTTACTAGTGAGTAAGCCTTTTTGGGCTCAACAGGACTCCCATCCGAGTCAACATATTTAGGATTGCATCGCAAAGCTCTAGATCTCTCTCCATTAGACTTCCTAAGAAATTCCCTCCTTTCTATTTGCATTTTAACATCCAGAAAGGAGAATAATTCTGAAGACTATGAAAGCTTGTGTACCGGGCTGTGTTGTTTTTGTTGGTACTAATAATATTTATATTGGCTTTGGTTTTTGTTTTTGATTTATTTAAATGCAGTGTTTTAAATTTCTCTCATGAATACACTGAAATGTGAACTCTTTCCCAAGCAATTCGTTTGTTTCTGTTCAAGATCCCATATTTCTGGAGATGTGTCAGAGGCCCTTTATTGTAATATAATATTTGGTAACGGTTAAGTTGCTGTCCAAAAAGCTCATGCAATTGCTCACATTTTAATGGCAGTTTTGGACATGGATTTCTATTCATTGCAGCTTTCCTTTTATCCTTTTCTCTTCTCTCTCTCCCAAGGTCGGCATTTAGATTGCAAGCTTCATGGGGCAGAGGCCCGTGTTTAAGATTTTCTGCTGACGTTTATACTGCAAAGTACCATGTGCATTTATGGTGCAGTAATAACAATAGTTTGTCATTTGCCTATGAGATTGTAATAAGGTTGCCAGGTCCCTCTTTGCCACCAGCAGGAGGTTTTTGGGGTGGGGTTTGGGGAGGGGAGGGACTTCAATGCCATAGAGTCCAATTGCCAAAGTGGCCATTTTCTCCAGGTGAACTGATCTCTATCAGTTGGAGACCAGTTGTAATAGCAGGAGATCTCCAGCTACTACCTGGAGGTTGGCAACCCTAGATTGTAAGCTAATATAAAAGCAGTGGAAGTGTACACAAAAGTACATAATCTGTGAGCATTTATTTGGTTGGGCCATTGCTGGAGAGAAGGTGTAGGATCCTTACAGTACATTCCTATGCAGAATTGCTGCTGCTAAATCTACTGAAATTAATAGACTTAGATTGGAGTAACTCTGCAGAGAATAACACTGTCAGAAAGAGCTCCCCCTCCCTTGTCCTCTTTGAGTTGTCAAGCCAGTCATCTGCTTATTTTCTTGGAAGTAAACTAAGTCCAATAGTATGCACAGACTTGAAATCTATAGTTGTTGTTGTTGTTTAATTAACAAAGCTTATTGCTTGTGTAGAAGAGAAATTGAGTACAAAATCTAGAAAGAAGCCTAACTGGGTGGTATTACCTAGTAGTTGGGGACTATTTTAGTGATCAGGCCAACACTGTCTCCAAACACACACAACCTTTTCATGGAAACCTCTTCTTTTATCATGTTTGGATCCCCCCCAGACCCTTTCCTCCCTTGTCCACTAAAGCAATACACTTAATTGTCCCACTTTGCCCCCTCCCCTCTTTCTAATCCAAGAAATAAATATAGAACATACAAAAATAGAGATGTAAAGAACATACCCCAAGAGTCATCTAGTCCAACCCCTTGAACAATGTAGGAAATTCACAGCTCCCCCCACTTCCCCAGTGACCCCTGCTCTATGCCCAGAGGAAGGCAAACAATCTCAAGGATCCCTGGGCCAACCTGGCCTGGAGGAAAATTCCTTCCTGATCCCAAAGTGGTGGTCAGCATTAAAGTTAAGTCAATACAAAATTTCTTGCCCTATAATCAGAGTTAGAATCCTTCTCCAGATTGTTTTTTCTAAGTAATTTGATTCTTGTTGAATGCACTTTTGGTTGGCTCCGAACCACTTGTGTGTATGTAGCTGTACAGGATCCTGTTCACACATTTATTTGTTTATTTAAAACATATTTATGCCACCTTTCCACCCATTGGGGTGGCAAACATGAAAACATTCAAACAATTAAAAACAACATATAAAATTATAAAACAATTTAAATTATAAAACAATTATAAAAACACATGCACATATAGCATCAAAACCAACAGAGGGAGACGCCAATAGAGGGAGACAGACGAATCTCCCCAAGAGAGATTTCGGAGCTCCCTCCCCAGGGATAAGTGTGCTTGCTTTGCTTCCAGTTTTGGATGATTTACAGCCTTGACACTTGCAGTGCAATCCTAAACTGAGTTATATGTTGAAGTAAATGGCTTTAGAAGGGATCAACTCTGCTTAGGACTGCACTGTTAACACTGGTCTTGGGGAACAGACCCCCACTTGGGCCTGCATAGATCAATAGCTATAGCCACTTTTTCTTTCTCTCTTACTCTGTTTCTTTGGCCACTTTTCTCCCCTCTTGAGTAGAGTAATTTTATTTATTTATTATTAACTTTATTTACTTATTAAAACATTTATATCCTGCCTTTCCCAATAATTCATGTGGCTTACAAATACATAATTAAAACAGTAAAACCTCCCATTTCTTCCCAATCTCTTAAAAACTAATAAAATGCCAGCAACCTACATTTATTTTATTAAAACACTAATGTGTCTCATAGATCTCTTCCTAATATGGGTCACTAGATTTGAGGCTGCCTTTAAACTGGGTATAGAAATTAAGCTAGCATCTCCTCTGATGTGGATTTGGATTTGAATTGGAAAATGGGCCACTGGCATTACACAAGTCTTTAAATCACACATAATAATGGGGGGCGGGGGATCCAAAACAGAGATCACTCTCTCTCTCCTCACCTTTCTCCTTCTCTGCCACTAGCAATTATATATTCCTTAAACATATAGAATAATTGTTGTAAGGATCGTTTCTTTGTTCTTAAGAAAAATGTAAACAGGCGTCTTGTGTACTGTTTCATTTTCAGGTGATAGTAATGCTGATATTGCAGTCACCCTCAGGCTAGCTGCAGGTAATAGTGGCATAACTTGTGTGTTAGTACATCAATTGTGTCAAATTACTCTGAAACAAGTATGGATTTGTGTTGCCCTATACACAGATGCTCAATGTTTCCAAGAACTTACCCAACTTGGTTGTAGAGGGTGCTGTGTGAGCTATGTCATATAGCTTTGGGAGATCAATTTTGCTGAATATCCCTGAGCCTACTCTTCCAAAAAATTTCCAGGTGATTTAACCTCTTAAGAATATTTACCTTTCCCTTCAACCCGCCTGGTATCCCAATGAATAGGAGATGAGCCCGTTATAAAAGTCAAGTGCTAGAAAAATCTGCCTGGAATTTCTCTGATCTGCACTACAAACATTCAATGCAGTAATAAAAAGACAAGCTGAAGATAAGTATAGCACATTATTCTCATATTGCATATCTGGCAGCGCCTGTGTGCAGTTAACATAATTTGCATATAATTTTTATTGAAATAGCCAATGCCAAATGACAATAAGTGGGCTGGCTGCATTAACACAATATTTGTATTCTGAAATGGTTACTCTCAAATGTGGGGGGAACCCCAAGAAGCACATAATGATGGATATTAAAAATCACAAAAATTGAGCAAGTATCCTTTGCCCCTTTTCTTGCTTCCAAGCCATTTAGCAATTGTTCTAGTACATTTTCAAACCTATCTTTTCAGATGTGATGCTGGAGTTGAGAAGGGTCATGGCTCAGTGGTAGAGCATCTTCTTTGCATGCAGGAAGTCCCAGTTAAATACCCAGCATCTCCAATAAAAAAGATCAGGTAGTGGTTGGTGATGTAATAGACTTATACCTGACACCTGAAAGCTGCTGTCACTCAGAGTACACAGTACTGATAGTGATGGACTCATGGTCTCGCTCAGTACAAGGCTGCTTCATGTGAAGTTTATTTATTTTTTTAAATGACAGCTGAGATTATCTGGAATTCAACCAAAGCCTACAGAGAGCACATGCGCATGTCATTTTTGCTCTTGATGGTCTATACAAGATTTAATTTGTTTTTCATTGGTCTCGCTGTCTTGCTGTGGCCATATTTTGGAGGCTCTCTGAAGTTTTTAAATCTTAACAGCCTCCATATGACATTCTTGGCAATTCAAGCCAGCTAGCTAGTGAAAAACATGATTTCCATCTCTCTCCAGATTTTGAGTGAAATCTAAATAAACCCCATGTACATCTGACACCGGTTAAGCCTAGGCCAAAAAAGAAGAAGAAAAAGAAGAAGAAGAGAAGAAGAAGAAAGAAAGCAAAGGGGGAAAAGAAAGCAGTTCAGGTGTTCAGGAGTTAAATTGCATTGTTGATATAGTCAGGCTGGAGAGTTACATCATGTTGCTGTGGAAACTAACTTTCAAAACCACCGTGATGTATAGTAAAGCTTTGGGTCAGTGGGTAATAAATTCTGTTTAAAATCCCCCCCATCTGCTGATGTAAACATCATTATGAGAAATGACAGCTGGGAGATGGATTTTTTTATATCCATTTTCAAACAAAGAAAATAGCCCTTCTGGGGTGGGGGTGGGGAGGGAAAAAAAACAGGTAAAAAGGAGAAAAAGTTGAAAATCCAAGTGCACTATAAATAAAAGGCGGCCCATGATGGAGGGGAAATATTTGCTGCTGATTGGTTTATAGCCTGCAGTGGTAGAAAGTCAAGGCAAGGTCTCTCTACGGAGCAGTGACAAAGCTGCGATTGGCAGAGCAGGCAGAAGGGAAGCGCCAGCTCTGCGTGATTAGAAGAGCCTGTCTGGGGAGGTTGCCTGCCTCCTGGCTCTTGTTTCTGAAGTGCCATGGGTTGCTTTGCTGAGGCTCCTGCCTGCCATCCCTGTTCCATCTTCTCCCATTCCCATTTTTGTCTGTGCTCTGTGATTGAGTCTGACTTTACTGTGGTTTCTGATTGTTGTAGCTACTTTTCCTCCTGAAATATCTCTCTGGCTTGGTGAACAGCCTCTGCAGACAGGTCCTCTGCTGCTTGGAGAGCGATGAGCTGTGAACTGCAGGCGAGCGCCCCCATTGGCCTTGCCTATTTCTCTCTATGGTTAGGGCAAAAGAAGAATGCTGGACCTCTCTGTTCAAATGCAGTCAGAGTTTGAAGTGACAGAAGGGATGAATTTAGCTCCTTTTGTTGAAACATCTGTCTTTCCATGTGATGATCCAAGTTTTTATTTTATTTTAAATGGATACAGAATGCTGTGGGTTGAAATGGCACTTGCCAACCCATGGCTGTAACACCATTTGGTCCTACCTACACAGCCAATGAATGAATTTTACTGCAGCATGTTTGAGGCACTCTGGGGTCACTATAATATTCACAGCAGCTATGAAATTGCTGGCTGGCAGGGGTTACAGGGAACACGCGTTACTAGTATTAGAAGAGCTTTGCTTCTGGGCTCAATTCAAGATGCTGGCTATTATCACTCCAGCACTACATAGTTAGGGACCAAGATAATTAAAGGACCATATGCTCCTATATAACCCACACAGTGGTCAAGATCTTCTGGAAAGGCCCTGCAATTTATGCACTAATCTGCACAGGTGAGGTGGTGCCTACCATGGACAGGGCCTTTTTACTGCTGGCACCATAACTCTGGAACTCTGTCCTGACAAAGACGGGCAAGCCCTGAATCGGTTTACTTTTAGCACCCAGGTGAAAATATTTTTATCTGTCTTTTAATTGATTGGGTTTTTCAGTGTCCATTCAATTGTTTTTGTCATCATTGCTGTTTCATTATCTTTTAGATCTCTGTATCTGAGTTTTAGGCTGCTGGGTTTTTAATTATTATTATTTTCTTACAATGCAGTCCTAAGCAGAGTTACGTCCTTCTAATTCTGTGGGTTTAGATGGATGTAAGTCTTCTTAGGATTTCAGAGTTACACCCTCTGTTTAGTATTGCAGTGTTAGTGTTCTTTTATTAAATTGGGTGTGGTTTTATACTGATCTTTTTCTTGAAAGCCTCCCCAGGCATCTAAGCTGTGTGTGTGTAAAGTGCTGTCAAGTCGCAGCCGACTTATAGTGACCCCTTTTTTGGGGGGGTTTCATAGCAAGAGACTAACAGAGGTGTTTGCCAGTGCCTTCCTCTGCACAGGAGGTGGTCTCCCATCCAAATACTAACCAGGGCTGACCCTCCTTAGCTTCTGAGATCTGACGAGATCAGGCTAGCCTGGTCTGAGCACTTATTTTAAAAATAAGCAGTAAATAACTATGCTGTCCCTTGCTGGATTTGGTAGCCTTTTCATGTTGGAGGCTATTACCACACTCTGCTTGTCTAACTGTTTTGGTAATATATTGAAGCAGAGATGGTAGAAGACAGCACAAACAGCTATGCTTGGAATAGCATGTATGACTTACCCAGTGGCAGACAGAATATTGAAACTGCTTGGGACATTTCTAAGGTTTTTTAAAACAAACAAACAAACAAACTTTTCCTGAGTTTTTAAAAAGGCATTAAACACATCAAACTGCCTTATATTGAGTCAGATTACTGATCAAACTGCCTTATATTGAGTCAGATTACTGATCTATCAAGGTGTCTACTTTGACCAGTGGGAGCATCTCTCTGGGGTCTCTGGCTACCTGATCATTTTTAATGGAGATGCCAGGTATTGAACTTGGAACCTTTTGCATACAAAGCAGATAGTCTGCCACTTGGCCACAGTCTGTCTCCTCCCTACCATCTGTGGTGCTTTTACTTTTTTGTCTTTTCGTACCTTTAAAAAAAGCATGTCTATAAAGAATAGCTACTTTTGCATCCTGGGTAAGCAACGAAGTTAGTGCCCTCTCCTTATTTTTATTTTTACTTCTATGGAGCAATGTGGTAAACCTGGATTCCCCCTGAAACTATTATAAAATTATACAGACAAGTCTAGCAGACTGCTGAACCACAGGAGTCATCACTTGTGGGAAAGACACTGTGGGAAGCTGCATGTGTCTTGCTTCTGCATAGAGATGCAGATTTAAAAGTGACCAAAATTCTCTGTGGCACCGAGGGTGGTAACAGATTGTTTAAAAGCTACATCTGGACAGCTGTTTCTAAGGAAATGTTGATTTAGCTGAGGAAATACCTTAGTAAGAGGGAGGAAATGTATATATGAGCCATGTGAAGATGCACATTTTACCCCTGCAGGGAAATTCTTTTTATAAGACCCAGAACCGGAAGTATAGTGAGTGGAACTGGAAAAGACTGATATTTCCATTTGAAGAAGAACAGTTGGTTTTTATATGCCGACTATCTCTACCACTTAAGGAAGAATCAAACCAGCTTAGAATCACCTTCCCTTCCCCTCCCCACAACAGACACCCTGTGAGGTAGGTGGGACTGAGAGTGTGTGACTAGCCCAAGGTCACCCAGCTGGCTTCATGTGTAGGAGTGGGGAAACAAATCCAGTTCACCAGATTAGCATCCGCCGCTCATGTGGAGGAGTGGGGAATCAGACCCCGTCCTCCAGATCAGAGTCCATTGCTCCAAACCACCACTCTTAACGATTACATCATGCTGGCTTCCCATTTGCCACATCTTTGGAATATAAGAAGTGGTTTTTAGTGTGATTCATTGCTGATCTGCTATAGTCTTGATTATACTGACAGACAGTATCTTTCCACAGTTTCAGTAATTCCACAGAGGGGGTCCATGTAAGTCCTTTGCAGCAAATAATGCCTGCATAGTGAGGATCCGCCCACTGTATCTGAAGAAGTTAGTGCTAGTCCACAAAAACATGCTGGAATAAAATGTTCTAGTCTGTAAAATGCATCATCAAGACTCCAACTAATTTTCCAAGATATCAAGTAATGCTCTTCCTAAGAACGGCTTGGCTCGATCAGACCAGTAGTTCGTCTAGTTCAGCATCTTGCCTCACACAGATTTTGTGGCCTAGCTTCCTGAGCACTTTTAATCGGAGACAACTTCCATGCATAGATCCCCAATTAAGTGCTTTGTTCTTTCTACAGTTTAAGCACTGCTTCTTGTTATTTCACTGTTTTATCCAGATTTATCCAGATGATCAGTGAAACTGCACGACAATAGTTTGGCCTTCAGAAAGTTCCTGTAAGTTCCCATTCAGAGACCAGAGCAAGACGTCCAGTCTACACATAATGGGCCAAAGGAGCTGCACAATGCTTAGGAAGGCTTTTGGTGTTCTCATTTATGATTCACTATCTCTACTTCTTCTTTTTTCCAAATTGCATTGAGATCAGTTATATAAATGTCTATGCCAAACCGGTCAGAAAAACTGGGAGCAGAGAATATAGTTAGTGTGCAAGCCAAGCCAAAGTGCTGTGAATGAGCCATCGGTAGCACGCACATAGGTGTCACTGTGATTTATGTGGTAATTAATGCACAATTAAAGTGCCTCAGAGCATGGTTCAACATTTCATTTCAGTTCCCTAGCATGGACATATCCAGCTTTTGCATGAAACAAGATCCCAAATGGAAAGATTGAGTTCATGCCACAAAATGACTGCCAGTTTGTTGCTTTCATTCTTCAGGGTCTTCCTGAAACTGCTTCTGCATTTAGGACACACACACACACCCATAAACACTGAATACAAACTACACTGAATCCTTGTAGGCTGTTCTGGCTTGTTTCTTGTTTTCCTTGTTTGTGCTGGAAATAATAATGGGTGTCTCTTTGGGCACCATTTAGAATTGGGTTCAATTAAACGTAGCTATTTCCCAACAATTTGATTTTACCATGAAAAGTTCTGATTTTGGAATTAAGGCCAAAAGTCCATGGTACTTCCAAAAATGTCGTTAGGAGCACCATTAGATTCCAAAAGTATTCCTTCACCTATTTTATTTTTATTGTATTTTATTAGATTGTACCTACACCTTCTCTTAACCAACCAACTGTAGGGACAGATGGTGGCAACAAGTGGCAAAGCCCAGGAAGTCAACTGATAGATACTAGGAGGGAAGAATTTGCCTGTCTGCTGTCTGTCTGTCTGTCTGTCTTTTCTCTCCGCCCAATGCTTCTCTTTCTCCCAATGCCTTGGATGCTGTTTTTACATTGTCTGAGGCACCAATACATCCTGTACAGTGTAGTTCCTGAATCAAGGCATCTTTTCTGTTGCCTTCCTCTGTAATAGCATGTACGTTGAGGAGAGGTGTGTGTGACAGTTCTTCAGTTTGACTGGATAACTATTTGATGGTGCCATGTTTGCTCTTTTGTGTTGAAGGTGAGCATTACAAGATGTGGAAGTTTCTATTCTGAGCGCATGGAACAAGAGTGTTTTTGTGGCATCCCTAACTGGAAAGCCTTGTAAAGCCAACCTAAGAAGCTCAGTGCTTAACTCAGCTGCCTTCTGCTCTCAGAAGCAGTGTCCATGACTGCCTTCACACCAGCAGGCTTGGATGTCACATGCACACTCTAAGGAGCAATCCGAAGAAAAAGGAATAGAAAGATTCTTAGCAACCAACCTTGACTTATTTTAAATAAATGCATTACAGTTGGGGGGGGGTATAAATTAATCTAGTTTGAAGTTGAGTCACCACTATCTTAATGTGTAGCCATGTTTAGGGCTGTTGAATTTAAAAAAATTCGGTATAGTTCGGATTCGGCCGAATTCGGCCCGTTTAGATTCGGGATATGCCGAAGTCCGAACTCCCCCACTTCGGGTCCGTTCAATTCGGCGGGAATTCAAAGTTCGGAAACAAATTCGGCCGAATAAAGCCATTAAAAACACAATCGCGCCTTTCCGCGGCTGGGGGGCATTTTTGGGGTTAGAGGTCCCAAACTTTCAGCAGAGCTTCAAAGGACGTTTATTGAAAGACTCCCCAAGTTTTGTAAAGATTGGGTCGGGGGGGCTGAGATATGGGCCCTGAAAGGGGTCCCCCCCACCCTTAATGTGCATCTCTCAGCAGAGCTTGCCGTCCACGCACAAAGCTCCCAGCCCTGACAACAGCTGAGACGTTTGCAAAGCAACTGCAAGGCAACACAACCTTGTAAAACAACACCTTTGCAACAGGGAAAACCAGAAGACACACAACTGAAACCTCCCCCCTCAAACCAGGGAGCGAGAGACTCGAGGGGGAACACACACCCCTGGCAGAACCGACGAAAGCCCCCTTTGGCTTCTCCCCCACCCACAGAAACTGCTCCCTCCCCCCCCACACACAGACTCTGCTTCCCCCCCACACACACATACACAGGAGAAAAATTATAGATTAAAGCCCCCAAAGGGGTCTTACTGTGGCTGTCTTTTGTTCCATCAGGAGGGGCTGGGGAGGACTTGTAATCCAAGATGATTCCAATTAGGCACGGGACGTTTTGCTCTGGAGAAGATGCACACAGGATCGGCTGATCCATTCATCCCAATAGGGGAAAGGGGAAAGGGGAAAGCCCATATCTCGGGACCCCCTGACCCAATGTTCACAAAACTTGGGTGGTCTCTTAAGAACACTTGTCTGAAACTCCGCTCAAAGTTTGGGGTCGGCACACCCAAAAATGCACCCCCTGCAGCCACAGAAAGAGAAAAGGGGGGGAGAGCCGATATTTCTGCCCCCACTGAACCCATCTTTACAAAACATGGGTGGTCTCTTAATAAGGATTGTCCGAAGCTATGATAAAAGTTTGGGGGCTGCACCCACAAAAAAGCGCCCCCTGCAGCAACGGAAATGGAAAAGGAGGGAGAGGAAAAAGGGGTGGAGCCCATATCTCGGGACCCCCTGACCCAATGTTTACAAAACTTGGGGGGTCTCTTAAGAAGCCTTGTCTGATGCTCCGCTGAAAGTTTAGGGTTGGCACACCCAAAAATGCGCCCCCTGCAGCCATGGAAAGAAAAAGGGGGGAGCCCATATCTCGGGACCCCCTGACCCAATGTTTACAAAACTTGGGGGGTATCTTAAGAAGCTTCATCTGAAGCTCCACTGAAAGTTTTGTGTCTGTACCCCAAAAAATACGCCCCCTGCAGCCACAGAAAGGAGCGAATGTGCACAAGCACCCCCCCACACACACACATGAGGATTTCGCTCTCTCTCTCTCTCTCCCTGGCCGGGCCGCACATCAGCTGATTCCTCCAGTACTCAATCCTGACTGATTGGCCAGAAGAAGACCCAGCTTGGCCACCGATTGGCCGGGGGAGGAGAATGCTGCTTACTGACGGTTATGCTGCTTACTGATGGCCCCGAATTTGCCGGATTTATTCGCGAACTCCCGAACTCGCTGAATTCGGCTCCCCGGTTACCCGCCAGTTTTGAGTTCGGTTCCTCCCGAACTAAAAACCACCGAATCAGGGGAAATTCGGCTGATTTTCAGTTCGGGCCGAACCGAATCAACAGCCCTAGCCATGTTCTAAGAAGAAGAGGAGGAAAAGGTTCTAAGAAGAAGAGGAGGAAAAGGTTTTTATATGCCGACTTTCTCTACCACTTAAGGAAGAATCAAACTGGCTAACAATCACCTTCCCTTCCTCTCCCCACAACAGACACCCTGTGATGTAGGTGGGGCTAAGAGAACTGTGACTAGTCCAAGGTCACCCAGCTGGCTTCATGTGTAGGAGTGGGGAAAGCAACCCAGTTCACCAGATTAGCCTCCACCACTCATGTGGAGGATTGGGGGAATCAAACCCAGTTCTTCAGATTAGAGTCCACCGCTCCAAACCACTGCTCAACCACTACACCATGCTGTCCAAGCCATATTGCCTTGGACAGACTGGTCTATAATACTATTCATGTAGAGTATGTGGATAGTTAGAATATTTCATCCTGACACTGACTCTATGGCCACTGTGTTTCGTTAAGCTACAGGCTCTGCTTTTATTAGGGGGGGGGAGTTAAACCCCAAATACATTTTTTTTTAGGATTTCATATGTTTCTGCATACCTGGGTTCCCCTTTCCCCCAGGTTTTTAAAAAGAGCTGTCTTATCTGTTCATGGCTTCAATCTCCATATTTGTGTCCACAGATTTGGCTATGTTGAGAATTAGATATATTGATGATGTCCATATACAAATCCCAGAGGTAGGTATGTTTGTCTGTTTCAGCAAAAACAAAAGAAGAGTCTTGTGTCATCTTATAGGCTAACAGGTTTATGATAGCACAAGCTTTTGTAGGCTGGAACATATGTATTTATTTGTGTTTATGTTACAGTAAATTTGTTACTTTGAGGAGCCACAAGATTCTTCTTTTGTTTTTGCATCTACAGTAAAATTGTCCCTAAGAGGCTGCAGGGGTTGCAAACAGAAAAATGTGCAATTAAGCCAGATTTCTGTTCTTAGAGCTGGTGTGAATGAGCTGATAATTACATTCAGGGGAAAAGGGACCACTTTAATTTTGCAAACAGCTATAAGAACTCTGATGAGCTCAGAAACCTTTCATAGTCTTAAGCCCTATTGAGAAATCTTTTCCTCTCCAAATACAGGCCCTTATGACAGGTGGGATGTACTAGCAGCAACCTTGGTGCCAGACGGTTTTCTGAAACAAACTTAGTTTCCTCCACTCGTGAAGCATATTAGGTAGCCTGAGTATGTTTTATTAACTCTCAGCTTAACCTGCTTTGCAGGGCTGTTGTGAAGGTAAAACTGTCTGTGTTCATGTATGTTGCCCTCAGAGGCTTGGAAAAAGTTCAATTTACAAATGTGCCAAGTAAATGCATTTTCCCCACCCCCAAAGCTGGCCGGTATTTTAGCATGAAACAAGCAAGAGTGCACATTTTCTGCATGTTCATTTGCAAAGTCCATTGCCACTACTGCCATCTGTTCTCTTTCCCTGATCCACAGTGTCCACTCTGGATGTTTCCTTTTGCCATTCTTATTTTTGTATTGCTTTGCAAAGGACCACAAGCAGTAGTTTACACTGGTCAGATCCCTGGAGCTTTTAGGAGTTTTGTTTCCATTATCTATAACAATTGGTCATGCTGGTCTTATTTACTTCCCTGCAATTTTGTCAAACTGCATGGATGAGTAGGGTTGCCAGGTCCCTCTTTGCCATTGGTGGGAGGTTTTGGGGGCGGAGCCTGAGGAGGGCGTGGTTTGGGGAGGGGAGGGACTTCAGTGCCATAGAGTCCAATTGCCAAAGCAGCCATTTTCTCCAGGTGACCAGATCTCTATTGGCTGGAGATCAGTTGTAATAGCAGGAAATCTCCTGCTACTATCTGGAGATTGGCAACCCTATGGATGAGCCTCATTTTGCATCATCCATGGCTCATAACCTAAAAAGGATTTTTCCCCACACAGTCACTCTTTTGGATAAGTTTGGATTCAGAAAGCAAGAACTGGAAACCTCTGAAGGACTTGCTTGGTTGTGGATCTAGGACTTAGAATGTAAGAATAGCCATGTCAGATCAAAATAATGGGCCATTTAGCCAAGCATCCTTTTTCCAACAGTGGCCAGTCCAATCCCACAGGGCACTTCAATAGCCAACAAGCTGGGCCTGCTAGCGACAGTCCTCACCTGCTGGGTGCTCCCCAGCAACTGCCAATTAGAGGCATTCTGACTCTGAAACAGGAGCTCCCATTGGGCTGTCATGGCTAATAGCCAGCAATAGAGCTATCTGCTACAAATCTGTCCACTCCCTTTTTAAAACCTTCCAAGCCATGGCCAGCCCCAATCTCTCAAATCAAATCTTTATTAAAAACAGTCATAAACCAGCATAGCTGTTCATGATTTTCCACCAGAAACCCTCAGTGTTACACTCTGGTCACAGGTTTACACAAATTATGGTCGTTTATGCATGGGTACACTCACTTTCGCCCCTCGTCTGTCTCAGTTGTTCCTTGGAGTTATGCATAAGTTTTCCATCCATTAGAGATGACCTCGCTGCCAGCTCTCGCAATGACTTGGTCTTCCCATTCCTCTGTTAACCCAACTCTTCCATCTTCCCTGAGCAAGGCCCAGGTGAAATCCCCATGCATAAGGCAAAGTGCGGGGCACACAAGCTGTTTCACTCACAGCCAGTTACAAAGTAGCATGTCCAGAGGCAGGGATTGAAATACTTCTTGCTTCCTCGGAGTTCTTTCTGAGCAGAAGAAAATCTTTTTAAAGCTCAGGCTTGGATTTCTCCCCCCCCCCTTTCAGATTGCTCCTTTTTTAATGTTGCTGTTCTTAAAATGCTTTTTAACGTGGCAGTTGGGTTTTGGGTGCAATTTTCTCTTACAGTAAGCACTATAAGTAAGCCAATTACAAAGCATCATAAAGGGGCGGGACTTGATTTGGGCTTAAAGACTGCTGGTGCATAGATTCCCTACAGGAAAGAATGGGTCCAGCGAGCAAGGAACCTTAGGTAAAACTCCCATGCATAAATGACCTATAAATTGGTTATTTACACAGTTATTGTGAACTAGTTATATTACACGTTGAATTGTTGGCATACCGGAGTTCTCATCAGCATCTGATGGATTCTACAAGCCGCCACTCAAAACTTTGCCAATCCTACTGTAACCTGTGAGTTTTCATCTATAAGCAACATTTTAGTATACCCCGGGCCTGAATGGCTGGGATGCCTGTTAAGTAGGGTTGCCAACCTCCAGGTACTAGCAGGAGATCTCCTGCTATTACAACTGATCTCCAGCCAAAAGAGATCAGATCACCTGGAGAAAATGGCTGCTTTGGCAATTGGACTCTATGGCATTAAAGTTCCTCCCCTCCTCAGACCCCGCCCTCCTCAGGCTCTGCCCAAAAAACCCCCCGCTGGTGGCAAAGAGGGACCTGGCAACCCTGCTGTTAAGCCAGGGGGAGATAAACTTAAAATGAACCTCTTGGTATAGTACACAGTGCGGTAGAACATGCTCCATTGCCAGGGGAACCTTCTATATCTCCCGCCTAGTCTCTCAGCATTGGATTTCTTCTGAAATCAATTTGACAGTGAGTGACTCCTTGTGCTAGAGGATGGGTGACCCTGTGTGATTTTGGAGGAGCCCTTCTTCTTAGGGTAACAAAGCATTGCGAGGTGCTGGCAATGTGGAAAATCCAGTGTCCTGATTCCTTTCTACATGGACCATGCTGCATCACTGGATACAATTCAGAACAGTGGAGACGAAGGAATGCAATTAGTGTGGATTTTTCAATATGGATCTCTTACCAAAAACAATAGCAAGGAGAGCAGCATTCTGAAGGGAAAATGTTTTGATATCAAAGAATGATAAAGCAGCTTTTGAACTGCAGTGGGGATAATTGTAATACTTTAATAACCCACCTGATTGCTCGCAAAGTGGTGTTTTGTGCTCTGTTACTAGGCATCAGTATTTCTGTAGGAAAAAGGCAGGCCCATGGTGACACTCAGCTAATAAAATGGGCATCTGCATTGCCAGTCTACTCCTTATTGAAGGTCTCCTGAGAAGGAGAGTGCTATAATAGCCTTGTCTAGAGCACATTAGAAATAAAAGCAATCTGTATTGTGACATTAACTACACTGAAGTCATCAGCCACAAGACTGAATGTAAGACCTCTTAACATGAGACCAGAATTTCTAATTTCTCATTGGGTACTGATATGCATCCTCCCCCTTTCGTTTAAGAAACTTCATTTGTTTCCCACTTTATTCATTACGTTGAACTTGTTCATTTTTTGTTAGTACATTTCTTTTGATTTCCATATGAGTCAATGGAAAGGAAGCCATTGTTGAGCACCACTGCAGTAGCAGCAATGGCTACCAGAGCCTTCTGAAGGTCAGACTGTGCTGCATGTGACTAGTCATTCCGTAACTTTGTGCACGCATTTAGCAGGTCTGCTGCCTCTGCTACCTCTCCCTATCAAGAGATCACAGCTGCTAAATGGTTGGCAGAGCTGAATAATAATAATGGGGGGAGTCAGGTACTAAATGTGCAAGACAAACAATTTATCAACTGGTACCAGTTGATAAATGGTTGGCGGAGGCATAGCTGACCCAGCAATAACAAATGAGCAAATGGCATTTGTTTATTCATTGTTACCCCCCATTCCTTTTTGTTACCCGACCAAACCTAGCTAATAGGGCTTTTGCAGGTCAGATGTTGACATGTTTCCCAATGAATGCACAGGGCCTGAGTTAAAGAGTTAATGTTCTTACTGTCTCCCCACAAGAAATGACTCAAGTTTATATTAAAACTGTTGGGGGGTATCCTGATAGGAGGGCAGTTCCAAATATAAAAGAGAGTTCTCTGCCACATAAAGTGAATTAATCTAGGACCCATTGCAGTATCCTGGAGTAAAGAGATCTACATCTAGTGTAGAGCTACAGAGACACCATAACTGCAACAACTGATCTCACTCCCTACTCAGCCCAGCCCACTCTTCAGTCTTCCCCCCCCCCCCCATGGATTCCATGGACAGTTGATATGGCTCCTGCAGAGGAGCGGCATCCAAAGATTTTGGAGTGAAGATCCATCTACTTCCTGGGCAGAGCTCTAGAGACCCCACACCCACCACATCTGGGATTGAGCCCTGGTCCCCAGATTTACATTATATCAAGGTATTATAAATTGTTTAGATTGTGAGCTCTCAGAGGGCATACATAGCATTGGAAAAAGTTGGTCCAAGCTGCTTTGAGTCCATAGAATACAGTGGGATATTAAGTTGATGTATCAATGAGGGCGAAATATGGGCTGAGGAGACAGGATGTGGCAAGCAAGAGACCAGCCCTTCTTCTGGCTTTAACAAAATTTGAGAAGGAAGACAGGCAATGGCTACGTTCAAGGAACTACTAAGCTCTTGAACTGCTCAGAGAATTTCTGTGTTGCATCAAGGAACTTGGGTTGGCATTGGTGCGCAGCCTTGTTGTGCCCTTGGTGGGTGGGTTTTCTTGTCAGACTGTCACAACTTCCACCCTTGTCAGACTGTCACAACTTGAGCCCATCATGTAAATGCCAATAAAAATATGCTGGTGAAATTTAAGTTGAATTCAGAGAGATTCCAGGAAATTTCAAGGGAAGCAAAAAGTTTGAACAAAACTAGTAAAATTCGGGGGGGGGGGGATTTTCACATCCTTTGGCTGACACTGATAACTGTCCAAAACAAAGTCTGAGCAGAATTTGGAGATTCCTATCAAGCAAAACATCTGGCAAATCTTTGGGGAGCTTGATCATTATTTCCAATTTCAGGTCTTTTCTTCGACTTCTGACCAAGGTTCCTATGAGGCAACCAAACTTGCAAAAAAATAAATGGTCTTTGGGGTAAAACTAGTTAAGAGGAATCACTAACCAATAGCCAGAGGTCATGCATGCAGACCTGTAAAGCATAAAGGGCCTAAGAAATAAAGGTGTTAAGCCTACCCCTGTGCTATTGAGCTGCTTGGCAGCAAGTTTCATAGTCTCTTTTGTTCTTGTATTATCTTATCCCTTCATAAAATAGCCACTAAAGGCCTCCATAAATCAACATCAACAGATTCTACAGCTGAGAAACAGCAAAGGCTAGAAATTTCACACTTTGTCATAGACTAATAAAAGCAAAACCGAGACTGAGACTCAGTGGGCAGCTTTAAACTAACAACGGAACCAAAACAACAATGAAGTATGCTGATGGAGAAACACGGTGTTTGGAGAGCAGCCTTGGCTGTATAAGTGGAGCAGAGTTGAACCCTTGCCAAATTAATCTAATTTAATAGTCAGTCCCAAAATTGTTTTGGGGTCCCACTTTACTGTTTGGTGTTTCATATACAGTGCCCTCTTTTCCATCTGAAAGTGGAGTCAGAATATATCATGTCAAGCTTTTTCAGAGTAAAAAAAAGAAAGAAAGAATATTGATCCCATATAGAATACACTTTGCCAGAAATCTGGAAATAGTATAAAATCCATTATCAGGATATAAATATGCTCACTTGATACAAGATATTTTCACTTGACCAGGAAATTAGATGAATTTGGCAAGTGTTCAGTTTCGTTCTGCTCGCGCCCTGCTTGTGCAGTTAGTAAAGATAGTTGCATGCATTCTATTTTTCTAGACATTTTGTATTTAAGGGTGAAATACCTCTCTGTCTCTCTCTCTTGACCAAAGAGCTTTGCAGTTAACAAACCCTTTATTTTATGGATTATCCCAGAGTTTGGTCCACCAAAATATGATTTACCAACTTTACTGGTGTTAAGCAGATCTGGGTCTGATCAATGCCTGGATAGAAGACGCCATGGAAATCCTATATGTACAATACCTTGAATCGAAGAAATGTGGGATAGAAATTAACAATAAAGAGTTTGGATCCCACATATAGGTCATTTATGCATGGGAGTTTTACCTAAGGTTCGTTGCTGGCGGGAACCACACTTTCCAGTTGGGAATCTATGCACCAGCAGTCTTCGAGCTCAGATCAACTCCCCGCCCCTTTAAATGCTGTGTTTTAATTGGCTTACTTCACAGTGCTCACTATGAAAGAAGATTGCCCCCCAAACCCCAATTGCTGCTTTAAAAAGCATGTTAAGAACAAAAAACAAAAAACTGAGCAATCTGAAAGGGGTAGAAATCCAAGCCTCAGTTTTAAAAAGCCTTTTTCCTGCTCAGAAAGAGCTCCAAGAAAGCAGGAAGCAGGAGGCATTTGAATCACCACCTCTTTACACGCTGCTTTATGACTGGCTGTGAGAGAAAGCAATCTTCCTGTGGCCCACACTTTGCCTTAGGGTTGCCAGGTCCCTCTTCACCATCGGCCGGAGGCTTTTGGGGCAGAGCCTGAGGAGAGTGGTGTTTGGGGAGGGACTTTAATGCCATAGAGTTCAATTGCCAAAGCAGCCATTTTCTCCAGGGGAACTGATCTCTGTCGGCTGGAGATCAGTTGTAATAGCAGAAGATCTCCAGCTAGTACCTGGAGGTTGGCAACTGTACTTTTCCTTCTGCATGGCAATTTCAGCCAGGCTGAGCTCAGGGGAGAGGGAAGAGTTAGGTTAACAGAGAAATGGGAAGACCCGGACATTGTGAGGGGTGGCAGTGAAGTCATTTCAAAAGGGCGGAAAACTCGTGCAGAACTCCAAGGAACAACCAAGTCAGACGGGGTGAATGTGAGTCCAAGTACCCATGCATAAATGACCAAAATCTGTACTTTGAATTCAGTGCCTCCCCTGTCCCACAGCAGCCCAAAATACTCTCTGAAATTATGCTCCTGGGGAACAGAGAATCCCTGGGAACAGCATATGTGCGTTGGCAGTCAGCCTCAGAAGAAGGGAATTGGTGAAAACCATCCCCCTTTTATCAGTTGGAAATTTTCCACTGGCTCTAATGCATCGGTTTTACCTTGATAAATGCAATCTGACATGAATTGGGCACAAGATATATCCATTTTAGGCCACAGAAATTCTGATAAAAAAGGAACAGAATCTTGGGTTGAAAGCTTAAAAATGATGGCACATCCATTTCTATTTTTTTTGTTCTGGAAAGCTATTCTCGGGTCTTGAATTCATTCTGCATTTGCAGTGTGAAAGGAAGAACTTTATCCAGATGCTCTCTCAATAACTATATGATTCAATAGTGTGATTCAGTAGTGTCCTTCTGTTAAGATGCCATATTGGAACATACATACTCATAACCATCCCCACATCTCCATTACTGTAAAGAATTTTCTTACTTTCTTAGATATTACTTTTTCCATCATAAAAGAGCAGGTAGCATGAAGGGCAAATCTGGTCACTACAGTTGTCTTGTGACCCCTGCAAGAAAGGAGGGCCCAGGTTTTATGGATTTTACTTATTCTGTTACACAGTAAAGCATCTTGTTTATGACTTATTTACCAAGAGATAAATGTTGATAGTTACCAGATACTGGTCATAATTTTCCTGTTTTCCCACCTATTCTGAGACCTTTGCTCACAGTAATCACACTTCAGTTATAATTATCAATTAATATAACACTGAATTAGGAAAACCACTTTTTAAACTTTGTTTTTATTGAAAACCTATTTCTAAAATGTAACAAGCTGCAGCAAACAGCACAAGAACAGAGTGGGAAGTGCAAAGCACTGTTGGTGAATAAGGGTCACAATTCTGTTAAGGTTACAGCAAAAATGATCTGCAATGGGCAGAATGAACTGTTGAACTTTCTCATTATTTTGCTAGTGCAAGTAGCTAAATTTTAGGGATGGGATCAAGTCAGGACTCCTACAACCTGGTATGCTCACCAGTTGGGTTATTGTGCCATGGCTCAGAGCCCAGGGGAAGTCAGGTGTATACGCTTCTTCCAGCCAAACATTTCCTAAGGTTCAAGAAAAGTCTGCTTGAGTCCCTATTACTAGCCACTAAAGATTTGGATTGGAGAATCATGGTTGGATCAAGAGTTCTTGTCCCTGTTATCTAGGTCAAGTTAGCCTTGAGTTACTGGTCTGCCCCAACACACCTTTTGCCATCCAGTTGATGCTTCAAGTTGTTCAGCAAACCTGCCTAATATTATTTTAACTACTTTACTCATACTGCTTTTGCAGGCTATGACTGATGAATGACCTAGTTAAAACAACCAACCAGATATGCTAAGTACATGAGATCTCCCCCACCCCACCTATAGCCAATAAGGAGAGGGGAAATCCCAACACCCTGGATGAAACAGTGTGTCAAAAAAGTCATACTTGGCCCCCAGCTGACTATGCAAAGAACTGCCTTGCATTGTTAGGTGGATGGATGGAAAATGTGCCATGGGGAAAAGGCAGAAGGAGGCATAGGACTGGCTTTACATAGCCTATGGCCGTATCTGGTTGTCTCATCTGCATGAGAGATTGCCCATCCATTAAATGGCCCTTTACCTCTGAGACCCATGTGCAATTCCATCCTTGACTCTAGCCTTACGCATGAGAGAAGGGATTGGATTGTGGTGACCGCAAGTGGAGCTCAAATACCTGAGGATGAAATAAAGGTGCAATGGCCAAGTTTTTAAGTAAACAAGCTTGGAGAAATGTAGTGGAAGTGAGGGATATGGACAATAATAAAAAATGGTAAACAAAGAGAGACTAGATACCATTAGACACAAATAAGGTCATTATAGGCCCTGCCTATGTAAAGTGTGTCCATGACTCAGTGGCAGAGCATCTGCTGTGCATACAGTTTCAGCCTCTGGCATCGCCACTTAAAAGGATTTGATAATGTGAAAGACCTCTACCTGAGACCTTGGAGAAATGCCACCAGTCAGAGTAGACAATGGTCTTTTATGCATGGGCTGGATCTCCCTGCTTGGACCCGGATTAATCACACATTAAAGTAACCCAGATTGGGAAAAACTGTATGCATTGCCTTGAATGATCAGAGACAAAACTGTGTGCTAATCGAGCCATGAATACAGAAAAACAGTCTCCCAAGCTCAAATCAAGTCCCACCCCTTTAAATGCTGCTCTGTAATTGACTTACCTCACAGTGCTCCCCATGAGAGAAGATTTCCTTCCCCCCAAACCCAACTGCTGCATAAAAAAGCATTTTAAGAACAAAAAACAAAAAACGGAGCAATCTGAAAGAAGGGGGGGGGGAGAAATCCAAGCCTCATTTTAAAAAAGCCTCTCTTTTTTTTTTTGCTCAGAAAGAGCTCCGAGGTAGCAGGAAGCAGGAAGCACTTGAATCCCCACCTCTTTACACACTGCTTTGTGTTTGGCTGTGAGAGAAGCCAATCTTCTGTTTTCCTCTGCATGCTGCTTTGAAGAGGGGGTTGGAAAAGGGTGGGGCATGATGGCATGGGGAATCTCAACCCAAGAACGGAATATGTACACTCTGTGACTCCAGAATGAGCCAGGATGAACAGTTTAAATTGGGCCAGAAGAGGAATGGGAAATGCCGGGTTCATTTTGTATCGAAACATCATTAAGCTTCCAAGGAATGAGATATCGTGCATACTGAAAAATTTGATCCTGGCTGAAACAGGGAATAAAGGAGGTAAAAGCGACCATGCATAAAACACCCATATTGACCCAGGATCTGACACAGGATAAGGTAGCTTCATGTGTCTCTTCTAGAGTAGCTTCAACAGTTAGACTGTGTTCTTTCTTCAACCACCATTCGCTTCAGTGGGGTTTGCATGGAATCAGATTTGGAGAATTGCTCTCATGGTGAGAAGCAATGAACAGCACTCCTCTCTCTGCAGCAACCCAAAAACAGCCGCAGATTAAATCAATGATGTTTCCCCATGATCTTTCGATCAAAGATGCATCATTTTTAGCACTGGAGTTGCTCTGCCATGAAAGACACAGAGATTGTTCAAATGTTGCTTGTGTTACTTGAGACAATGATGACATAATCTCCATTTTGCAAACCAATAGAGATGTCTAGTGATTCAAAATCTGTTTAACATAATCTTGTGGGCAAGCACTTGAGTGAGTAATACATCCACTAGATCAGGAATGCCACAGGTAGCAAAGCATGCTGAAAGATTCATCTGAGAATCTGTACATCAGAATACTATTGTGATTTTGACACTTCTTCCAACAAGTTAATTTGTAGGCTATCCTATGCTGAATGCTAGTAAAAGAAACCTGACATTATATCTAATGCACACAACACTTTTAACGTTGCCATTTTGTATGGCTAACACCCAGAGCATCGCCAAACAGAGATTTAACATGCCACCAACCTTAAAATGCAGCTATTTCTTCCCTTCTCCTTTTAACCCCCCTTACACTAATGTAATGCTTATTTAGGAGCAGCAGCCATCTGTGAATGTTGTGGCTGGCACTGCTAAATTTGCTATTGCTTTCTTCCCATGGTTAGATGAGACTCTTGGTGGATGGAGAATTTCCCAGGACAGCAGAAGCTTTCTTTGATTACCTTTTTGATTCTTTTAGAAAGAGATTTTTCACAGTGCTCTTCCTGCCCTGCCAAAAGGCCTCTTGGTTTAACAGGCTTCGAAGGCTCATTAGACACCATTCTGTGTCTTGCATGGAATAAAAGAAGGTTCAGGCAGATACCCACCAGCTCTCCCTGCATGAATAGCCAGCCCTGCCAATTTTCATGTCGTTTGTATCTGGAAATAGTATGGATGGCTTCACAGTCATATGATGTTGGGTTACATTATGCCAGATAACCAGTCCATCAAGGTTTGGGTTGCCTGCTCCAGGCTGGGAAATTCCTGGAGATTTGGGGGGTAGAATCTAGGAAGGGCAGGAAGGGAATCTACCCTCCAAAGTAGCTATTTTCTCCAGGGGAACTGATCTTTGTCATCTGGAGATCAAGGTGTAATTTCAGGGGATCTCCAGGCTCCAGATGGGGGTTGGCAACCCTAATCTAGACCAATATTGTCTGCTACCTGGCAGAACCTCTCCAAGAATTCAGGAAGAAGAAGAAGAAGAGTTGGTTTTTATATGCCGGCTTTCTCTACCACTTAAGGAAGAATCAAACTGGCTTACAAGCACCTTATCTTCCCCTCCTCACAACAGACACCCTGTGAGGTAGGTGGGGCTGAGAGAGTGTGACTAGCCCAAGTTCACCCAGCTGGCTTCAAGTGTAGGAGTGGGGAAACAAATCCAGTTCACCAGATTAGCGTCTACCGCTCATGTGGAGGAGTGGGGAATCAAATCCGGTTCTCCAGATCAAAGTCCACTGCTCCAAACCACTGCTCTTAACCACTACACCATGCTGGCTCTCCCAGCCCTACTTACCCTTTAATTGGAGATGAAACCGAACAACAGACCTTCTGGGTGCAAAACGTGCTCAGTCATGAACCACATTCCTGTGAAGGCCTGCATTACTAGGGTTGCCAGGTCCCTCTTTGCCACTGGTGGTTTCTGGGGCGGAGCCTGAGGAGGGAAGGGTTTGGGGAGGGAAGGGACTTCAATGCCATAGAGTCAAATTGCCAAAGGGGCCATTTTCTCCAGGTGAACTGATCTCTATCGGCTGGAGATCAGTTGTAATAGCAGATCTCCAGCTGGTACCTGTAGGTTGGCAACCCTATGCATTACTCATTCTAACTGAAATAATGCTTTTCTGGTAGGTGTCTTAAAAGTTAGCACATCCACCCAAGAACCACTTTTATCTGTTTAAACATTTTGTTTCAACGTGTGTTTCACTGAATAACAATATCAATATCAATATCAAAACCTTTATTGGCATAAAATAAATAAATACATATTAGGATAAAAGGAAGTTTTGAAACTTGAGTAAGACTTCCTTAAAATCATGCACGTGGTTTAAAGTAGTTTAAAAAAGTTTAAAAACAAGTCCCAGGAAGTTGGCAACTCCTGCAGTAACCTGAGAGTGACTATCACTTAGGAGAAATCTGACTAGCTTCTTATCGTTGCCGCCAAGGCAATCTTTCAGGAGGGGTTCGATAATCTGTTCTCGAAAGAGTGAGCTGTGCTCACAATGTAGCAAAACGCGGGCCACTGTTTCGGCTTGGCTGGTGGCATAAGAGCATAGCCCTTTAACATAGGGGACCTTGGCATATCTGCCCCTGGTCCAGGCCGTGGGAAGGATATTTAAGCGGGCTTGCATAAAAAGGCGTCTGAGGGAAGGGGAGGTCAGAGTGTAGAAGTAACCAGGTAGGGAGCTCAGGCTCATACGAATACCATAGGGTAGAGGTGAGCAGGAACTTGTGGCTCTAGCAAGAAGGGTTTGTTCCCCAATGTCTGTGATCCTTCGTTTTAAGATTCTATAGGCTTGCGCCTCGTTTAAGGGGAGTAACGCCTCAAAGAAATCCCTATGGATTTAATTTTATCAGTGATGGACCTGCTCCAGAGAGAGACAGAGCGGTCGGAAAGCATGTGCCACATCAGACTCGACAAGGTGGCTCTATAGTGGAGCCTCAACCAGAATTTAAAAATAAGCAGCCAAACCCTGGTTTCTAAGAGAACTAGTCCTGTCTCTAAACAAAGAACGGAGTACGGGACACAATTGGGAATTCCTAGTAATCGACGTAAAAAGGAAGACTGGGCTGATTCTAGCTTCTGGTTCATTGAATAACAAAAAAGGGATTACAGGTATAACTAAAAGCTCCTTACTGTCTTCTCACCTTCCTGAAATATTTATTTGATGGGTTAACCACCAACAGCACTTCCTAGGTTATTTCAACCAGTCTTCAGTGGAGGGACCATTTGTCCCTGGTTTCCCTTCTTCAACATCCTTGATATATTCTCATGATTACCATGCCAAAAGATGCAGGAAAACACAAGTCAGTGAATGTAAAAATTATCACAAGGGCAGTAGGGAAATCTTACGAATAAAGTTTTTATCAGAGCTAGAATTCTGTAACCCTACTTAAATACCACTAATGCTACTGTTGTCTTTTAATTAGCAGAATGTTTCATGTGCCCTTAAGACCTTTTATAGAACAATGAAGATGCATTATAATTATCCTTTGTTTGCTGTTATGTATTCCTGTCCATTGCTTTATGTCCAAGAGGTAAATGCTTTGGCTAAACAGTGGTTTAAGAACAGGGACACTAAATACATTCACTGTCTGTTCAACTGATATTGCCTTTACATTCATCATAATCTCTTATCCTTCCTGTGCTGGATAAAATTCTAATCTGGAATTCCAGTCCTTAAAACTCTGCTAATTAAAGTGTTAGAAGTCTGTATTTGATTTTGGCTATGTACTTTGCCCAGCTTTCTCTCTCTCTCTCTCCTTGGATTATTCTTCCCTACCCCTAGTTGCCTTTTATTCCAAATATACACACCCTTTCCTGCTTTAATTCCAATCACATTAAAAAATAAATAAATCTAAATTATTTAAGGCCCAGATTAGGGCCTTAAATAAAAAAAAAATGTTTGCAGAATGTTTGTTGCATAAATGCTCATTTATGTTCTTCTGTTTTGTATACATGCTCCAGAAGCATCCTACATGGGTTAAAAGTAAGGATGCCACCCTCCAGCTCCCTTTCGTGTTACTGCTCTCTAAGACATACCATATATACTCGCGTATAAGCAGAGTTTTTCAGCCCAAAAAAAGGGCTGAAAAACCCAACTTGGCTTATATGTGGGTCAACACGGTAGGTGGAGGGAGGGGGGACTTACCGCCGCCGCCTGCCCACAAGCCTTCCCTGCTGCCTGGGAGCGGCCCGTGGGGCCTCCTGCGTTCAGGGAGGGGGCCGCCACCGCCTGCCCGCGCGCCTTCCCTGCGGCAATTTCTTTCACCCCACCCCATCCCACCCCACCCCACCCCAGCGCGCCTTCTGCACTGCGGCAGCGGTTTCTTTTTCCCCCACCCCACCCCACCCCATCCCAGCGCGCCTTCTGTGCGGCGGCGGCGGTTAGTGCTGCAGTATTGACCCTCGGCTTATACTCGGGTCAATACAGGTTTCCCTTTTCTGAAGCAAAATTTGGTGCCTCGGCTTATACACGGGTCGGCTTATACTCGAGTATATATGGTTTGATGTCACTTCCAGGTTTTCCCAGAAGTGATGTCACACCATAGACCTGACAGCCATGTTTTAAAAATTTATCTGCTGCATTGAATGGCAATAGGAGAAAAATTGTTTTAAAAATATAAAAGGCTGTTGGGTCTGTGGGAAAACTTGGAAGTGATGCCATTCTTCCGTAAGAATTGCTGGAAATTTGACATGATTTCTAGAGAGGACTGATGTCACTTCCATGGGGGGACCCTGGTTTTACCACAAAGTTTCTGATGACTTCTAGAGAGGCATGACACCACATCTGTGTTTTCCCTGGAAGTGATGTCATGCCATCACTGTTGACTGTCTTCTTCATGTACCCACCCCTGGGGTCTCCCTCTGATTCCCAGGCTGGGCCTGACAACTACCCTAACACTAAAACCTTCAACTCAGTGTCAAAGAACCATAAGTCATCCATAAATCCACTACCCTCCACATCATCATTAGCCCCTAACACAGTAGTAAAATCATTTCCAGTCATAGTTTTTTTTGTATCAGGAGAAGGGTTGTGACCAGAGTTGCCACCCTTCATTTGGGATTTGGAGATCTCCTGGGATTACAACTGACCTCCAGATGGCAGAGATTAATTCTCCTGGAGAAAACAGCTGCTTTGGAGGGGGGGACACTACAATCTTATACCCAGCTGATGTCCCTCCCCTCCCCAAACCCTTCCTCCCCAGGCTCCACCCCCAAATCACCAGGAATTTCCCAACATGGAGTTAGCAACACTATTTGTGACTCAATGGTAGATCATCTGCTTGGCATGCAGAAGGTCCCAGGTTAGGTAGTAGGTGATGAAAAAGACCTCCACCTGAGACCCTGAAGAGCCGCTGCCAGTCTGAGTAGACAATACTGAGTAGACAATGTCTTTGATGGACTTGCAGTCTAATTCAGCATAAGGTAACTTCATGTGTTCATGTGCATTGTGGCTTATTCTATCATCCTGTCTTTAGGTAACCCATCTGACATTGCATCCAACAAAGGGGGCAATAGCCTATGAGAACTCATGTCACTATTAATATATTAGGCTTAATTGAGAAGTGCTGCTGTGCATGCAAAAAGGCTAACTCGTGTGTAGTTCCATACCACCAATGTCACACTTAATTGGGTCACTGTTTCTTATGCATGTCGCATTAGGACACCAGGGAATGTTTCAGTGACATGCTAATGCTGTACACATAAGAACTAATTTCAATTTAAACACACTTCTAATCATGGAACATCACATGGGTGAGTTTTCTTGCGTACCCAGCATAACTTTTAATCAGACTTAATCTTTAAGTGCCACATAAAACTGGCACTGAATTTCATCATGAAAGTACATCTGCAGGAATTCCAAAGGTGCCCAGAGGATTTCAGTATGATTAGTGAGATGTCTTGGAAAGGTTAGTTACAGCAAATTAAGATTAACGCAAAATTTGAGGCAACTTTGGAAGTTCTTGTTAGCCAGAACATCTGTAGGAATGTCAAGAGAAGTAAAAAAGAATTTCAGCGATGCTAGCAACATTTTCTCAGGAGAATTTTGTACATTTCTAATGCCACACAAAGGTAACACAAAAAGAATTCACCCTGCCATGTGACATCACAAGGCTTGGCCTTGGCAACTTGTGGGGCCACAGTTTCCAAGTGGGGCTTCGAGTTCACTGATAGCAAGCTCCCCTGAGACCCTGAAGGGGAGCACGTAATCTGTTTCGGGCGCATCTGCACCATGGCACCCGTAGAACTCTGCAGTTGTCACCATGATTAATGGACATTATGTTTCATTTCCTGCTTTATCAAATACCAATTATGTTTATGATAATTCTAAGAGGCACAGTTGCTTTTGGATCATTCGTTTTTCTCCCTGGGGACACAATGGAGGAAATCTTTTTCCCCCCCTCATCCCTGAAATTCCATTTTAATTGCTTCTCTTCAGCATTCACGTGCCGCTTTGCACTCCAAGAGGGTCGGTGTATCGATCCTGCTCTCTGATAAGGTCAGCAGAGTTGGTGGGGGGAGGGTGACATTTAGAAACGATTGCTTCTCTCTGGACAAGCACATGCATCAGGATTGTGTCTGTGGGGAATGGGGGAGGGAACAGGATGAGGGAACTGAACACTGTTGCCTATAGACTGTTGCCTATGTTTATTCATCATTCCACATTCCATCCTTAGGGATTACTCTCCACGTTTACATGGGCCCCTTACCCTATGTGCTCTCCGTGGGAACACAAGATTGAAATTGTTGCTCCAGTCATGCATATTAGCTATCATAAATCTGCCAGTTTAAATGCAAACTTCACAGTCCTGTTCTTATGCAGCCTGACAACAACCATCTGAAAGAGATTCACTGTTGTTCCCATTTTGCAGGTGCAGAACTGAGCCTGAAGGAGGGCAGCCTACCTTGGGCCACCCAGTGGAGGGCCTCAAATAAAGTTGGATTTGAGTTCTGATTTCCCAATCCAGCTGTAGCATTCTGGCTGCTAGCTGTTCAGTGCCCATCTATGACACCCTCCATTACCCTCTTTAGGACCAGGATTCCTTCCTACTGCTTGCAATGAACTTACCCATTTTTCGGGGTCTTGGCATCCTTCCTGGATTTCTAGGCAAACAGTTAAATCATTCCCAAGTGGAAGTTCTAAATCAAAGAAATGCAGCAACAACAACAAAAGGCAGAAGTCTTCCAATCCAGATTCCAGTCTCTCAGCTGCTTGAGGTTTTAGAAAAATAAAATGTCAGAGAATAAATGAATATGGCTATGGGTCATGTGTAGTTTGGACCTCAGGGAGCAGAGAAAGGGAATGCCTGGCAACAAAAGACATAGGCTCGAAGTAAACATTAACTTTTTCAAGTAGTTGGGTCAGGGGAACCTGACTCATTAAAAAAATAACATCCAGTTTGCTCCTCAGGCTCTAGTGGTTCGGGTAGTTGTTTTATGCTCTTCAGCAAAACACAGAGCACCCCAATATATTTGACTTATCATATGTGCTTGCACAGGGGAAGGATCTTTACCTTTACCTTTTTATGCTATAACCAAGGGCAGTCTTAGAGATTCTGGGGCCATGGGCAAAACTCCAGGATAGGAGTCACTCAGGCAGCATGGATGGAGGGCAATCAGCTGTACAGTGGTGGAGCAGTGCTTCCCCCCCCCATGCTACTTGAGTCTCAGACAGTGCAGGGGATCAGCCATAGGGAGGTTGTCCATCCCACCACCCTACAGCTGATCATTTCCCCCCCACACTGCCTGAGTTTCAGGCAGTGCAGGGATCATCTGTAGGCTATCTGGGGCCCCCAGAGCATTACAGCTGATCTCTCCCCCCCACATGCTGCCTGGGTCTCATGCAGCATGTAGGATCAGCTATAGGGTGGGAGGGAGAAAAACCTGTGGTCCTACAGCTCATTGCCCTCCCCTGTTGCCTGAGTCTCAGGCAATACAGTGATCAGCGGTGACCACAATGGAGTGGCCATCAGGGCAGTGGCTGGGGCAGCTGACTGCAGTGCAGAGGGGCTCCTAGCATAATTCCCAGTGCGGGGCCAAGAGCAGCTGCCTCAGTTGTCTGGTGGCTAAGACTGCCCTAGCCATAACAGCCCAATTTATTCAATGTTAACACATTAACTTTCAAATTAAATACAGGAACAGCTGGAAATTGTCTGGAACAAAAATTCCATGGTTTGGTCTTTGCCTGACTCTTTCCTTCCCCTTGCAATTCAGTGGTTCTTTCCATTATTAGTGGAAAGGAACATTTTCAGCAAAGAAGGGTTACATTCAATGCTTCTTTGCTCGCTGTGATCAAGGAGTGGCCTATTGAGAGGATGCTCAGATGACAATTCACCATGCCACACCCACTGTTACCCAGGTTGATTACCCTCACATTGACTTGCAATCTCTGCTACAACTATGATGTCTCCCAAATAGGTTCCCTGATTGCAACTAGCCATTCCACTCAGGTCCTCCTCAGTTCCACTTCTAATGATTCAGCCTTCTTGTTTTGTG
Organism: Euleptes europaea; assembly: GCF_029931775.1. NCBI lineage: Eukaryota > Metazoa > Chordata > Lepidosauria > Squamata > Sphaerodactylidae > Euleptes > Euleptes europaea. Next base: position 46,247,793 of record NC_079316.1, read on the forward strand.
AGCGTTAATGTGCTAGAGGCATCTTCCTACAATGTGAAGACAGAAATTATGTCCGGCAGCAGAATCATACATCTAAAGAGGAGGGAGTAGCATCCCAACCAAACCAACCAATTCAAATATATATTCCTAGCACTGAACTGGGTAATGCCAGGCCAGGCCTCCCCAGAGACCACTTTGGCTTTCATTGTCATATATAATGCTGGCCCAGTGATACCAAGCTTAAATATCAGAAGAAGGGAAGCAACTATTTGGCACACTGTCACAGAGGGAGTATTCAAAAAAAATCAGAGGTGCTTCCCTTCTCCTCTTCATAAGGCATCCTTATCATTGTTCTATAAGATCAAGTAAGAACCCACATTCTGAATGTGCTCATTCTATATTTATTGGCTAGTGTTACAAATTCAGAGTTTATAACCAGCTATGCAGTAAAAATTGACCTAGTAAAAATACTCTCAAACTTACTAAACAGTAAGAACCTGAATCCTAGGTAATATTTTCATTAATTTCCATTCTCTGAGCTCGTCTTGCCAGAGAAAAACTGGGAACAAACTGAAAAGTCCAAAAGAATTTGGGAACATTTCTGAGTCTTGGTAACCGTTCAACTGAGTGTGAGGAGAAATGTGTGTACTCAGAGTCGACAGAGAGAAGCATTTCTCCCTCTCTCATAATACTAGAATGCGGGGTCATCTGCTGCAGCTGAAGGGTGAGAGATTCAAAACAGAAAAAAGAAGTATTTCTTCACACAACACATACTTAAATTGTGGAACTTCCTGCCCCAGGATGTGGTGATGGTTTTAAGAGGGGAGTCACTTAGAAGGCTTTAAGAGGGGAGTGGACATGTTCATGGAGGCTGCTAGTCAAAATGGATACTAGTCATGATGCATACCTATTCTCTCTAGTATCAGAGGAGCATGCCTATTATATTGGGTGCTGTGGAACACAGTCAGGATAATACTGCTGCAATCGTCTTGCTTGTGGGCTTCCTAGAAGCACCTGGTTGGCCACTGTGTGAACAGACTGCTGGACTTAATGGGCCTTGGTCTGACCCAGCAGGGCTTTCCTTATGTTCTTATGTCCTGAGGCCTCAATTAGATTTGAGCCAGTAACACTTTAGGGACCAACAAGAGTTTCAGGGTATAAGCTTTTGAGAGTCAAAGCTCCCTTAGTCACACATGAGTAGGAATGGAGATCTCTGAGTCTTTTTTTATTACAGAAGATGGGAGGGGGGGTTGTAAAGAATGATTGTAAAGGATGCAAAGGTACAATGAATATTGCAATTAACTTGATTAGCGAAGGGTAAAGGTAGTCCCCTGTGCAAGCACTGGGCTATTACTGACCCATGGAGTGACATCACATCATGCCATTTGCTAGGCAGACTATGTTACTGGGTTGTTTGCCATTGCCTTCTCCAGTCATCTACATTTTACCCCCAGCAAGCTGGGTACTCATTTTACTGACCTTGGAAGGATGAGTCAACCTTGAGCCAGTTACCTGAAACTGACTTCAGTCGGGATCAAACTGAGGTCCTGAGCAGAGCTTTTGACTTCAGTACTGCAGGTTACCACTCTGCACCAGGGTTACTTGTTTAGAACAGAAGGGAAATGCTTGGAGGCAGAACATTAGCACCTGCAGTGAGATCAGCATCCCATGTCCCTATTCAGCCCTGGGTTTTTTTTTTCCCTATTATTCTGAACTTGTGAATTAACTCAAGTTCAGCAATCTCGCATTGTAATTTCCCTTTGAAATTTCTTTGTTTGGAGACTGTCACTCTTAGTTCAGCAATGGAATGACCTGGAAGATTAAAATGTTCTCCCACTGGTTTTTGAGTGTTGTGGCTTTTAATGTTGGATTTATATCCATTTATTCTTTTGCTTAGAAACTGACCTGTTTGTCCGATATAGAGAGCTGACATTTGATGGCATATATAACGTTGGAAGACGAACAAGCGAATGAGCCAGAGATAGTATGGCTGGTATTGTTAGATCTTGTGATTGAGTTGTCAAAGTGTATATAGGGACAGAGCTGGCATCTTGGTTTGTTGCAGGCCTCGTGTTTCCCAGTGGTGGTTGGATATTTGGCAGCAATCCTGGTAAGGAAAAGGCACCTGCATTGAATCAATATGGCCTCCCAACCAGCCCCAAGGAACTAATTGCTGCAATCAAAAATAATTTTCTTTCTGAAACTTGGTTTTAACACAACTTTACCTGATGCTTACTGGGTGGTAGGGGTAAGACTCAGCACCATACACCAGCCACTTAAAATACCAAATGGTCCTTTTATGCCCTCAGTAGACTGGCCTCTTTGTGAATCCCATAGGAGCATTTCACACATAACTGGGGGAAATGGCACAGAGTCACTGAAATCCACACCATTAGAAGAAGTGTTTGCCTATCTCAAAGGAAAGGTTTACTGTGGCGATAAACCGTTTATTATAGCAGCTCATTACGGATCCCATCAAACTGGGCTGGGGTGAGGGCCATAGGCGGCTGGTCCTTGCTGGATCGATAGAGGATCATTGCAACAAGCACAAGCACTTAATAGCTCTCCATTCTGTAAAGGAAAAAAAAAGCCTAGCAAAGATACAAGGGTTGCCTGCTGGGTGCCAACCCTCTCCTGATGCAAAAAGCATTAATGAATTCATTAATCAGTTAATGGCAAGGAGAGCCTTTGGGGACCAGCAAGGCTGTTAACGACTCCCGGAGGGAAGACTTTGGTTGTCATTGATCTAACGGTCCACAGCCATTGATTCACAGTTGGTTACCCTTGCTGTTGATCTCCTGGGAATGAGCAAGGTTTTCAATGCATCAAGCACTGTTGCTAATATTATAGCGGTGTCTACTAGCCCATCCTCATCCAGAGTGTGATGGATGCTGTTTGCAGAGATATGCCAAAGCCCCAGAATGAGAGGAGGGATCATTCATCATATTTTACAGATGAGCAATTGAGGCCCAAAGAGATCGCAGGATTTGCAGAAGCTCACATCTAAAATCCATCGTGGAGCACTGAACTCAATTGTTCTGTGGTCTGTCTCCTCTACAAGTTCATCGTTTTTGATCTTATTGTCTGCTCTTTTTATGGTGTACAGAGCGAGGCACTTTTTAGATGCTTTAGAAATATTAAATGTTCATTATTTCACTTTCCCTCTGGTGGTCATCATTTTGGAAGACAGCTATTTCCTGAAGATAACTATCACAAATCCTGCAGGCAACTATCATCCTTTCCTCCTTGTGGACCAGGTTAGGGCTATTATTACAACTTCCAGCTTCACATAGAAAGAATGAAGGCTAAAGAAGCTAAAACTACAGTTCAGCTCATAAACTGACAGGACAAATTCAAAGCTGAAAGGTTGATCTGTGATTATTAACCAGGATGGCTGGTATTCTCATTTTCAGGATGAGTCTCAACAAAGGATTGCTGCTATTTAGGATTGGATGTCACTGTCACTTCCTCTGAAATATCTAGGGATGAGCCTTGGCAGGAACAGGTCACTGGGTTGGAGAGAGCATTTGCTGGGTGCAATTCAGTGTGCCAGCAACTAGCTTCTTAAAATGCACAAAATGCAGGCAAGATGCAACAGAGTTTGCGGGGAAAGGAAGGAAGATGCAGATAAAGGTTGAAATTACAGAATAAAGGAAGGATGGAGATGGCAATAAGCATCAAGATGTAGGGAAACTGTATGGCACGTTCCATCACGCAACATGATTGATGCAAATAGTAAGTAGTTCCAGGAATTGTCTTTACTCAGATAGCAGTGTAGGATAAGAGAAAGTAGATAATTTGCTTGATCAGCTGAAATACTGAGGTCTGCTCAAAGATATAATATTTGGACTTACTCCTTATTCCTGATGCCTTGGCCTGGTCTACACTTGCAGTAAAATGAAGTGGTAGTAGAACAGTCCCCAACTTTGTTGAGCACTGCTGGAATTTTGAAGAAGGGTAGTGGTTGTCACTACAAAATGGCTGCCATGGATGCAGGGCCTATCACACAAAGACTGTCATGAGCTATGATCTCTTTGCTTTGGGGAAAAGAGGTTTGGTTTCAGCTTCTAAATTAGTATGTGTGGGCATTTTGGGGGCACATAACTGTGATGCAATGCCTAGATGAGCTCAGCACTTCAATAGTCAGCTGGTAGGAATGATCAGAATCATTTTGGTTTTTCCCTATTCCATTCAAGGCACTTTGGATTTAATCCCTAAGACTAAAGAAGCAACTGGGTGCCAAGAAACACACTGACTTGTGCCACAGGCCCCATGGTCACTACAATGGGTCTGCTATGATGGAGCCTCAACATGATAGTATGAGGTATTCCATTTCAGAACATAAGCAGATGATTCCATTTTAAATGTTGCAAACATTTAAGAAAAACCGTCCAAGTATATACAAAATTTGCACAGTAGAGGAAAAGAATTCACACACACCATTTCCATGTAATTCTGCTATGCTGAAGTCTAACTTCTCTCTCTTTCCGTGCAAGTGTGGGAAGCTGGAAAACCAAGTTCCTACAAACAATGGTACATTTTCCCCGCAGTGCTTTGTGGACAGTTTGACCTTTGTTGCCTCCAGTTTTGACGTGATCTGCTCTGCGAAGTGCAGGGATAGGTGGAAAAACAGCACAAGATACAAATGCTGGCATACTTCAAAATTGCCATCAGGATATGTTTCCAGTTTAATCTGACTATTGACCCTTATATTAACCCACACGATAGAATGTATGGCCATTTGATGTTTGATAGAAATGGAATCCATTTTGAAAGAGGAGTCAGGTTATAGAGCCATACGCCAGAGAAGGCAGGCCTGTGTTTTGGGGGAAGCCCTGATGAGATCTCATGCTGCTCTACAATCCAAAGAGCAGGAAGGTCTTCATTAATCCTGCTGAATGTGGAAAGAGGGCTTTGGTAAATTAGAAAACAATGCACTCAAGGTCTCTGCTTCACAAATTTCACTAGAGGGCCCTTTTATACTCTAGACACAGAGCCAGCTAATGATAGCCACCTTTTTTTTTTTCTTTTTTGGTCCAAACATTCAAAACATTTATTATTCTAAATTGCCTTCTGCACATTTTACAATAATTGAGACTAGCATTGCCTTGTTATCTCCACAGTTACTAACAAGAACGCCATCATTATCCTGGTCATTAGCAGAATTGATGAGGTTGTCCAGAGTTGCCGGCTGTAGGCCCGCTTGTGGTACAGCTTACATACAATTAATCCTGACTCTCCTTGCTCTCCATAAAGGCATATTGTTCCACTCCATCAGCTGGACTCATAGTGGGGAGAAGGGGAAAAGCTGCTTAGGTGAAGGAGGCTAGAGAGGATTGGTACAAGAGGAGGGAAAAACCAGTCTGGAGCCGGTACTATCTAGCTGATGGCCCGAAAAAAGGTTTGAAAAGCAGCATTAATGTAGCTGTTAATGAGAAAATAATCTGTGACCTTGCTCTTATAATAGTTAGAAAAGGTTGTTTTTTAAAAAAAAATCATGAAATGATCATCCTTTCATGCACAGACAAGAGTGCTGCCATGATTTAGTCATGACACTTTGCGTACTCTCTTTGATCACTCATCTTCTGCTGGTGGGTTGTATCCCAGTCTGAGATTGGTGGCATCAGTGGTACCATCACTTTTTTGTTCATTTGTTTAGATCGCTTTCAATAAAAGGAGGGGGGAACCAGAGGGAGGGGTGAGCAAGAGAGATTGCTGGATGCTTTAACTTAAATTTTTCTCCGGAAGAAAATACTTTAGCAGACGCTGCGTTTTTAGCACTGCAGTGCCAACTGTACTTGTAACACCCACCCATACAACTATTAAACATATAGATGTCCTGCCCTCTTTTACCGCCAGTCACCCAAGAGACAGGACAGGAGGTTTTCAAGTGGGACATTTTCAAGACAGGACATTTTCAAGTGGGTTCCACACTGCAGTTTTGGATTACAGGTAACTCCTGAGTCTGAAAAGCTTGAAGACTTTTGACTTGGATCATTTATGAGTCACTGGGTTTCACCATGAACTGGCTCATAAGGACATAAGAAAAGCCCTGCTGGATCAGACCAAGGCCCATCAAGTCCAGCAGTCTGTTCACACAGTGGCCAACCAGGTGCCTCTAGGAAGCCCCCAAACAAGATGAGCGCAGCAGCACCATCCTGCTAACATTTCATCCGAGTGGCTAACATTTCTAAAATTTCTAGACAACACAGGTAAAATCAGCTTATAATCATTTGATTATTCAATGCTTGACTTCCTTGCTTGATTTATACCCATTCTTTTGACCAAGAATGTGGCTCTGAGGGTCGTTTAAACAGCTAACCAGTATTCCCCTTCTCTGCTAATTTAAAGTTTGTAAAAGCAAATGCTCTAAGAAGAAGAAGAAGAAGAGTTGGTGTTATATGCCGATTTTCTCTACCACTTAAGGAAGAATCAAACCAGCTTACAATCACCTGCCCTTCCCCTTCCCACAACAGTCACCCTGTGAGGTAAGGTAATAAACAAGTGGTTAGGTAATAAACAAGTGTGAGGTAAGGTAATAAACAATCCCCAGCAAGCAAGTTCCAGTGGATGGGGCTCTGCCTAGCAGTGGTTAATCTCACCTGAGTACGTGACCTGACTCCCCTGAAAGGATTTGTGTACGAGGAAGGGACATGACAAGTCTGTCTTGTGGCATTTGATCTGTAATAGCTTGTGCAGTCAGGGGTGGCCTGACCATTTAACTTACAGGTCCTAGAGGACCATTGGAGGCCAGAAGCAAGCAGAGCCAAGCCTCAGCAGTACTGCCACTGCCTCAGGCCACTTGACGTGGACCCTTCAGTGGCATTCATGACTGGTGTTAGCTCATCAGTTGCCTACTTCTGCACTGCAGCCAGTTTGTGGGAGGAGGCAATAAGTGAGCTGATGCCCCTTGTCGGTGCTGTTGAGCTGAGCAGCTCCTGCAGAACTGGCTTGTAGTGCTTTCCTCCAAGGCCCACCGCTTGACACAATGTCAGTGATGAATCTCAACTTTTACTGAAGTCCGTATAGTTATGAATGAAAATATTTGGGAAAGCTGGAGGTAAATCACTGTTAAAATGTTTGAAACCAGAAAAACCTAAACTGGTTTTGTGTGTCTATGCGTGAAATAACACAACGAGAATTTTCATATCACTACATCACAAGGCTGCAGTTCATACTTTTAAATGCCAGCCATGAAGGGCTGGTTCAGAAGTACCCTGAGCTAATGTGGGGTGGGGAGCAAACTGAATCTGTGTACCCCAAATGGCATGTTACAGCAACACATAGATGTTGAAGGTGGGGCTGGTGTACTTGTGTGGACAGAAAGGTGCACCCTCCCTCCAGCGTGGTGTAGTGGTTAAGAGTGGTGGTTTGGAGCAGTGGACTCTGATCTGGAGAACCAGGTTTGATTCCCCACTCCTCCACATGAGCAGCAGACGCTAATCTGGTGAACTGGATTTGTTTCCCCAATCCTACACATGAAGCCAGCTTGGGGACCTTGGGCTAGTCACAGCTCTCTTAGAGCTCTTTCAGCCCCACCTACCTCACAGGGTGTCTGTTGTGGGGAGGGGAAAGGAAAGTGATTGTAAGCCAGTTTGATTCTCCCTTAAGTAGTAGAGAAAGTCAGCATATAAAATTCAACTCTCCTTCTTCAATCCCTGCCACATGCAGAGGTGATTTGTTGTCTGAATTAGTCCCAAGTGTACAAGAATCAAGTCTTAAAAAACCCACAAATGATGTACATGCATGTGTCAATCAATATCAAGAGAATCATATGTGTGAAAAGAAAATGTTATAAAGGGAATCGCTGAGATTCTGTTCCTTGGAAACAAAGGCACATGTCTTCTGAATTGCAGGTGGGTGTCTCATTCACAAGGCAAATTGTCTTCCTAAAGTCTGAGTCACTTAAGTAATACATGAATTGTTTGGGGCTTTATATCACGAACTTTCAGCATGAACTAAAAAATCTGACCACTACTTTGTAATGTTTTAGTTGGTCATAATAAAATCGTTGTGCTATCATTGCCGTATGGATTGGGGAAGGAGGGCTACCAGCTTTTTTTTTTTTTAAACTGAATTTAACTATTGAGGATGAGAGTCCTTGAACTGGAGCAAGATCAGAGGATTCATCTATTGGGGTGGGGGAACACAACATGCTTTCTACTTACTATACTATATTACCTACTTGAGCATCTTTGGATTAGGGATGTGCACCTCAAAAAAAAAATCAGTATTTTTTTAGATCCAGATATCAGGGAGCTGAAAAATATTGGTATTCCTGATTATCCAAGTTCCAAATACCAGTTTGGTATTCGGATCTGGGTGTTTTCAGGATTCCAATATTATTAATTATTACCTATGGAGAATCTTTCCAGAGAGCAGGAGGGGCTTTTTTTTGACCAAATTGTACAAAAATTCCTGCAGAGCTATGGGTGCCTGTCTTTTAAATACTCCCAAATTTCAAGTGAATTGGACCTCTATGGGCCCCTGAACAAGGTGCCCCCAGCCACCCTCTATTGCTTGCTATTGGGGGGGGGGAATTCCATGCTTTCTCCAGGGCAAAGAATAGCCAAAAGACACAAGAACAAGCAAAGAAAACACTGGCCAAAAGCCTCTCAAAACAGACAGAACCAAAAAGCCCAAATAACCAATACAGAACCAGGGAATCCTAGCAGAAGCACGGGGCAATGTGTCAAGCCTAACACAGCAAATGTACAACCCAAGAATCCAACTCAATGTCAAACCAGAGAATTGTCCAAGTCAAACTAAATAAAAATACTGTTGCAAGCCCAACAAATGTAAAATCAGAGAATCTGTCCCAAAAAACAACCCAAGAATCAAAGGCAACACTGAACCTGAGAGTCCACTGCAAACTGCAATCCCAATATGAAGCAACTTGCACAAAAATTGCAATATTGCAAGACCAACAAAACCAATTTAAAAGGACGGAATCAAAACCAAACCAACACAGCAAGCTGATACCAAGCCCCAGGAAGACACAGATGCACAGAAAATATAAAGAAAAAACAGTACTGGGAGCTTTAAAATGCTGGCTCCTGATATCCACAATTACTGTCAAATATTTCCAGGATTTTTCTGGACCCACTTACACACACACACACACACACAATGAATAAATAAATAAAGTATTTTTGGATATATATTTGGACTGGGTATATCTGAATGAACATCCCTACTCTGGACCCTATTTATACTGTACCATCTAAATTTTCCAGCATTGCTAAGGACCACCATTTTCCCTTTGTTTTATTCTCTGCCTAGAAGAGATCTCTGTGTTCTGATTAGTGCTAGAGGCAGATACAAATTGCTGATTTCTATATGTACAAAGAGACAGCTGCCCTTGTTCCTTCACCTAGGTATGCCTTGCTGTAAGGTGAGATCATTTTTGCACCGGGCACAGTCTATCATAATTAAGTCTAGAAAACATCTTCTCCCTTCCATCTTCAGAATAGTATAAACTGCACTCTTGGGCTTTACATCCTACTCAGCAACAACTTCCCTTTCCTCTCTTCCTCCCCTTTGTGTGTGCATGTTTTGTTTAACATCAAGCCTGAAGAAGCTTGTGAACTCAAAAGCTTACTCACTTCTTTGGGAGTTTTTAGTTGATCCTAATAAAGGTGTTATGTTGCTGTTTGCGTGTTTTTGTAATGAACCAACATGGCTGCCTGTATTCCTTTCTCTGTCTTTTTTTGTGGGAATTCTTTGAACAGGAGATTGTGGTCTTCTGACTCCACAGATCTGAATGGGCTCAGCATGTTAATTATTAATCACTTTATGAAACTGCCACGCATCCTATCTGTGAAGCCGTTAACAACTGCATCTCTTCCTCCCCACGGACACGAAGCTGCTACTGTCAGATTCCTCTCAGCAGCTAAGGCCCCCGGCGTGAGTGCAAGGCCCAGAGACTATTTTCCAGATGAGTGGCTTTTAATGGGCTCTCCAGATTCGCTCTGTGCATCCTGTGAGTGACTAGATATGAGGAGGAGAGGAAGAAAGGGAGACGATGCAGTTGCTTCCTGCTGTATGAAGAATTATGAGGTTGACCTAAGAGGAGCCGCTGCAGTTAAAGCTGCTATAAAGTCTGTTGCATTATTAGTCTAGCTTCCAATCCAAAAGTGTACATTAATTGCATGCCAGTAAAGGAACAACTAGGGCCTGGTTCTCATATTAAATATGGGGGGTTGGCTCCTTCGGCGATGTAGTAATTCTGCATATATCATTATGCTCATAAAAATCCCCTCCACCAATATTTCATGAAAAATAGCCTCTATTTTGTGCAGGTATCCAGGGAAGGAGGAGACTGCAGAGAGGTTTCCCAGACTGGCCTCCTGGAGAACCAGCTTCCCTTTAAAACCACCAGAGAGGCAGGAGGTAGTACTTGCCACTGAGTGGCAGTCAAGAGGGAGGGGCCCACAATGCATTATTGGACTGGCAGCTGAGGCTGGGGGAGGCTGTGTTAGCACCATGCTTGACAAAGTATCCAAGCTGTCAATAGCCAGTGTGCCCTTTGTGACCTGCTAAAGACCATGTCCTTTTGAAAGCCATGCAGCTTCACAGTGCCAACAGTCATCACCTGCCTCAGCTACCACTTGGCATATTCCTCTGGGAGATGATAGGCCCCTTCCCCTTCTTCTGCTGCTCACCAGAGTTGCTTAATACTGCCTCCATCCCTTCACCTTGCTAGTGGCTTTAAAGGGAGATGGTTCTTTGGAATTGCCATCAGTATCCTGACCAATGGCATAGTAATGCTTACAGGTGTGCTGCTGGTCCAAGAGCATTGGGCACTATTCCAGTGGGGCAGCTGCCACAGGCTTTTTCTGACTGCACTTGTTATACTAGGTTTATTTTAGTAACTCTCTGCCTGTGTCTCCATCCCTGCTCTGCAGATATGCTTCCTGCCACTGGAAGTGCTGTAGGTCTAGCCCTAACCACCTTTGAGCAGCAGTAACTAGCCTAGTCCTGATGGGCTGATTAAGGGAACGTTTTACAACACCAACCAAAAAGCATTCAGGGGTCTTTTGCCCAGGTCAGGTTAAGGCTATCAAAACTCATTTTGACTAGAACTGCAATCTTGGGTGGCCATCTGGTAAATCAGAAGATGTGGGAGCAATGTACACATTTACATAGATACAGTTAAACATGAGAACAATTTTGAAAAAGGTGTCACTGTCTTTCTATTGATGTATTACCCAAGCAGGAGAAAGAAGGGAAGGAAGGGAAGTTTCAGTATGCAGTTAAATACAGAGGAAACAAGATGGTAAAACCATCTTATTGAGGTGCTTGGAGGCACAAGTATGGATCAGGGGATGTGCACTGAACTGGTTCAAATAATTCCTCACAGATCGGATTCAAAGGGTTGTTATTGGAAACCAGTTATCATCCGTGTGGGCCCTAACCTGTGCAATTCCACAAGGCACAATTCTATCCCCCATGCTTTTTCAGTCTCTATGTAAAGCCCTTAGAACAAATCATTTGTAGCTTTGGGGGTGGATGTCATCAATATGCGTTTGATATCCAGCCCTATATATCCTTATCCAAATCCCCTGGTGATATGGTAGAGGTCCTGAATTACTGCCTGGCTGCTCTGGTAAATTGACTAGGAGTGAACAAATTGAAATTAAATCTTGAAAAGACAGAATCTTGAAGGACATTGTGCTCCCATCTTCTGATGGAGTTCAGTTGACCCTTGCTGACTCAGTTAAGAACCTTGGAGTTATACTAATGTTGTTACTGGAGAAGCAAGTTACTGTAGCTGGAAAACAACAACGACAACAATAACAAAAATTTCTTCCACCTCAGCCAAGTCTGAAAGATGGCCCCTTACCTTGATATGGCTGATTTGGCCACCTGGATCCATGCCACAGTAACATCACGACTAGACAACTGCAATGCACTGTACACTTTGGGGATGGGGATGGATGTCATAAATATGATATCAATATGTCATCATTATGACATCCAAAATCAGTTCAGAAATTTCATTTGGTGCAGAATGCCATGGCTTGGCTATTATCAGGAACTAGACTGAGCAATCATATTACTCTAATTCTGCAGTCACTACACTGGCTGCCCATCAGTTATTGGGTTCAATTTAAGGTACTGGCTATTACCTACAAAGCTCTTCATTGCCTTGGACCCTCATATTTGTGAGACCACTTCTCCCCCATGCTCCACTACAACAGCTTTGTTAATCTGAGCAAGTGCCAACCTGCAAATGGGCAAAATCAACAATTGCCTGTACACATGCCTTCTCTGTTGTGGCCCCTGCCTTGTGGAACGGCCTGCCTAAGGAGGTCAGGAAGACTCCTGCTCTGCTGGCTTTCTGCAAATGATACAAAACTGAATTATTCAAGAGGTCTTTTCTGCACAGACAATAGAGTTACACTGTACTAAATGATTCACACAGTTACTTGGCTAAATGATATGGGGCTGTGCTCTGTACTACATTGTATAGTTTGCTGTAAGTTGGATCCTATTATGTAACGTTGCATCACTTAATGTCCCATGTTGACACATAAGCTTTGCTTCAGTTCTCTTTTTACACTTCTGGTTGCTTCTACAACCCTAATCCTATTGCATTGTTTATTGAATGTTCCATCCTGTCTATTGCATTGACCCACTCTGTGTAATCTGCCTTGACCCATGTGAGACAGATGGGCTATAAATAATGTAATCTAGTACATACATTTAGAAATAATAATAGGGCTGATTTGTACATGATGAAGGCTGGGTTGTGGCGCAGGAGGATCATTAATGTATCTTGCTCCAGGACTTCCAATTCCTACTGGACTGCACTGGGCCAGCACTGCTCTTTGGCCACATAGATGAATACTGGGAAGAAAGAAGACCCAGTATAGTGGAAAGTGATTTGGAAAAGGAGTCATATATCAAAGGAAAATATCAGCGAGAGGAAGTCATATATCAAAGGAAGGGAGTGCTGTACACAGTACTCTATGATCTGGAAGACTAGTTATTAAGGAGGATATATGGATCCAACACATTTGCACCCACAAAAGGGGGCTAGTAAAGTAAATAGCTTGTGAAAAAGCATTCTGACATTCAAAGGAGAAATATGGCAACAGAGAAAGCCTTGTTTCAAATGTAAGGTGAGAAACAGCCCTAAATTTATCCATCCATTGGGACTTTTTCTGAAAGCCCATTTGGCAATACTGCAAAATTACTTGGTGCCAGAGGCTCAACCTCAGCATCTGTTTTCAGCTTCAGAACATTCCCACACACAATGCATTAGGGGGAGGGTCTTTCAGAACAGAGTGCGATATTTCCAGACAGACCTGGGCCCTGCCAATTCTGTGTCAAGCCCAATAGGACATGATGTCAGACGATTAGGGATCAGATCACCTGCATTTAAAAAAAATTGTTACAGTCACCTGCAGGGGATGTGTGAATTGGAATTGGCTGTGGCACTAAAGGAGAGGAGAGTTAACTTTCTCTCTGCATAGCATTTCAAATTTAAGTCATGCACCTGAAGCTGCTCTTGGTAAGCCCTAACTTTCCCCCCTGGTAGCCAGAGCTGCCCAGAGCCACCACAGGGTTCTGCAAAATGTTCCTTCTGATTGAGCCCTTCACACATTTAAAGAAACAGAACACCACAGAGACATGAAAGATAACTCACCAATTCTTAACTAAACGGAGGCGAAGATGCCTGTCTAGAAATCTCTGTTGTTTATTTTAACCCTCTGCTTGCAGTGAACTAATTATGATTTCAAGTCCAGCAAAGAGTTAAATAGGCAAATAGGGTTCCTAGAGAGGCTTCTAGGTGTTTCTGTACCCTGAGATTACAGGTTTTATGCAAATTGAACAAGAAATTGGGCAAGGGGACTGTCTGACTTCTCCCTCCCCCAGCCACCAAGGCCCAGGCAATTTTGTACCCCTCCCTCAAGCCCTGCCTGAAGGACAAACAATAGCCTTGGTAAGAGGACTGAACTCAGGAGAGTGTCTGGCACTGTGGAAAATGCTAAAGCCCCTCATCCAGTGCCCTGATGCAGTTAGTCTGCCCCCGCAAAGAGGTGCTATTAACAAATTTAAAAACTGGGGAAGATCTGATCAGTAATCTCATACCATCACTTCTAGTTCGTCTCTAGTAGGCTTTGGTGTTCTCATGCAAATGGCCACTGAAAAGAAAATACTGTGAGCATTTGGGAGATTTTTCTGCATCGTGCTCTTCTTACAACCCATTTGTTTTCAAACACCTAAAACACTTAGTCAAGTGTGATCTATTAAATAGCCTGTAAGAATTTAATTCCTTCACAAATGTAGCGGTTTCCTAATTGCAGTGTGACAAAGCAAAACAGCAGCTCGTAGTATAGCAGGAATATCCCCCCACCCTTGGCATACTTGAAGAAAGGAAAATGCTGTACCCTAACAGACAAGCAGGTGAAAGAAACCGTGGGCAATCGAATGCAGCTTCCTAAATAAGGAAAGGAAACAGGGACAGATCCAGAAGTAGCAGCAGCAGTGAGTGGGCATCATTCTAATAATTTATTTTTAATACCACATTGTCTTTAACTGTGCAGCTCCCTCCAGGGTGTTTGCGTTGAGATTGCGAGATAATTACATCTCAGAAACCAGGCTAATTACAGTTAACAGCCTGAACAGTGGAGGTACCCATTTCCCCCTCCCACTTTTTTTCCCACCAGAATTCTTCATGATTGCTTGTTAAAAAATGTGCAGCATCAATTAGGAAACCAATTCGGCAGAAGTGATGAGGTGTAGTCTTTCCTCCTCAATTCACATGCTGATGGGCACTGGGTGGAGACATCCAGCCCCCCTGCTGGGACTGAAATGCAGAAGGGAATAATGGAAAGAGCACATTACTTAGGCAAATAGCTCAAGAGCCAGAAAAGATGCCTGAGGACTTTGGATTTGTGGTTGACCCATGAAGTGTAACATCTTCAGTGTTTCATTCACCTGCACTTGCTATGGGGATGGAACAAGGTGGGCCGGATTCGCCCCCTTGAGAGTTCTTATCCGGCACAGCCAAGGCAGCCCCCCTCAGTCGCAATCTGGACTGGGGAGCCCGCTGTGGGCTCGCTAGCCAAGGTAGCTACCCCCTTGCTCCTGATCTGGGCTGGCAAGGCATGGTCCGGCCCGACAAAGTAACATTTATGTCATATCCGACCCTCGTAACAAATAAGTTCAACACCCCTGGTTTAGAATAACAAGCCAATTCTTTGTAGCCTTGTATATTCTAAGCCAGGATCCATTAGCAGAATAGCCACAGAATTTAATCTAGAGAAAGTCCCCAAGTGAATTTGAAGGATTTTGCACTATATGAATTTTAAAGGAATCTTCTAAACCCATTTCAATAAGATTCACAAAATTCCATAAAGGGTTTCCACTCATGCAACTCTTTTTGACATTAGCAAAATGTACAGTGATATAAAAGGTCATTTCAGTGTTGAGGGAAGTTAACTATTTCATGAAGAATGGCAACATTTCTTCAAGGTATCATGCATTTCTTTGGGTTATGATTAGGGATGGATACCTGCCAGTTCGGCTCATGGTCTGTTCACCCGCTGTGAATGGCGAACTGTTTTTTTTCCCCATTGGTCAGTTTGGCTGTTCACAAACAGTTCAAGCCTGTTCAATGGGTTACTTTCCCTATAGTCAGACAGTACAGTACAGTACAATCAGCAGTGTTTCATGCATGCACATTCTCACCCAACTATATGGCTCTCTCTTTCCCCCTCTCCCACAGACCTACTGTAGCTGCATGCCATTGGGCAGCCAATTGTATAAACAAACTGTGAGCAAATCAGTCAGATTATAAACCACCACTGAAGTGTTAGATCTTACATCTTGGTGTACAGGTCCATTTTATCACCATTATTTGAGCGTGCACATTTTTACACATCTTTGTGAAAGGTATAGCTCCCCCTTTCACATAATTTAATTACTGGACAATGCCATCCATGGCCTTTGGTAGAATTTTCTCATATAAGCCCTTGCAATCCAAGGTTAGTGTGTAGGTGGATGGTTGACAGGAACACATCGGAGGTCCAGCTCATGGCTGTCAAACATGGCATGTTAACTCATTGAACATGTCCAATGTGAAGTTGACAGCATCCCTAGTCTTGAGCACTCGTTCTGCTTTCACGTTATGTTGGAGCCAAACTGAACCCCCTTTGTCTCCTAAATAGTACTTGTAGACAGTTCATGCAGTTTTGGGGACCCAGTTCACTCGTCACATGGGAAGGTCTCTTTGACAACCCAAGGATACAATTCTGTGAAAACTTACTTGGGGGTAAATCCCATTGAACTTAATAATGTTTACTTCAGAGCAAACATGCATAAAATTGGTCTATTTGTTTCATAATGAGGATTCACTTATTATGTTTAATGTGTGTTTTCACATGGCCCTGATCCATGAATGAAGGCAAACACTTTTTCATGGTGGTTCATTTTGTTGAGACACTTTGTTTTAGCCTGGGCTTTATTATGTAGCCTTTTAACTAAGTATGTTTCCCTAAGAAAATATGGATTGCTAAGTATAAGGAATCAAAGAGGTCTTATACTCAGAACCCAGATATTTTAATTCTGTGGGTCACGCCTCAGTGGTGGAGCACATAGTCTACATGCAAAAAGTCCCAGGGTCAGTCCCGGGTATCTCCAGTTAAAAGAATTTAGGTAGCAGGTATTGGAAAAGACCTTCTACTTTTCAAGCATCTGCCTGTTGAATAGACAACAGGGCTGCACAGACCTAGGGCGAAACATAGCCTCAGGTCCCACCTCACTTCCTATGCTTTAATAGATAGCATATTGAAGTACATAGGCTGTAACAGATAGCTTAGTATTCCATATTTAACAATGTTAAATTAATGAGTAACCATCAATGCCAACTCACTAGAGAGGCAGACCTTATGTAATGGAAGGCAAAAGGAATATTTTGCATTCTCATAAAATTATGAATCATCATAGCATGTTGGATCCAAAAGTGCTCGCCCCCTGGCATAATGGCAATGATGCTGTTGGCATGGCACTTTTGGCAGAGGAGGGGAGGGCAGTTCTCACTGATGTCCATACTGCCCAAATCCCATTTGACAAGACATTAGCTGGCTGGGGATCCTAAGTCTGATGACCAGTTCTTGAGTTTTTTTCTGTTCTTATTTCTTATGGTCCCTCAGTCTTCAATTATTCATCTGCAGTTGCTCGCTGCGAGCATGAATGTTTCTTGTACTCTGCTTGCAGCAGGGCCCTTTAAGAATGACAAGTAAAACTATAAAGAACAATACAAAGGCTCACTTTCTGACAGCTTTAGATCTTCTCTGACTGCAAACACCTACCCTTACTGCTTCTATTTTTACTGGCTTTGAGAGGTTTGCTTATAATCCTTGCATATTTTTTTTTTGAAGAATATATTTTCCTTCAGGGAGTCTGGATCAGGGACTAATTTAATGAAGGATTTTCCCCCTGATGATCAAGCCAATAGTTATAAATTGTTAACAAGTTCTGGTGGAAATCTTACCCCTGAAGACTTTGTTATACTGAGCAAAATAACACAGAGGAGGGGGGAGTTAGCAGCCCGTGTCAAGTGGCGTGTCTGCAAAGCACAGCTATGCTAGGTACTGAAGCCCATTTCCTGCACTGCCATGGGCAGACTTGGAGGTGGACTAGGGTTGCTAACCTCCAGGTAATAGCCGGAGATCTCCTGCTATTACAACTGATCTCCAGCCAATAGAGATCAGATCACCTGGAGAAAATGGCCTCTTCGGCCATTGGACTGTATGGCATTTAAGTCCCTCCCTTCCCCAAACCCCACCCTCCTCAGACTCCACCCCAAAAACCTCCTGCTGGTGGCAAAGCAGGATCTGGCAACCCTAAGGTGGACTCCATCTGTGCAGTTGTTGGGTGCTAGGTGGTAAGCAGTGGGTGCAAATAGAACATCAAGAACTCAGAAGGCTTGCTAAAGTCATGAGGGTAATCCCATCTCCCTCCCCCCCCCCATCGCTGCTGCCGCTGATTCTGGATCCAGTGAGACAGAGAACAGAGTTGGGAATTAGATATATAGATATGAAAAATACAGTGTAGTCAGTAATACTACCTACGCTCCCTTCCCACCCCTGATACAATAAGGGCCATAGTAAGAGAGAGTTTACATACTCTTGCTAAAATGTATTTGTAAAATAATCCTCTCTACAACCTGCCCCCACCCAAAAATAAATTCCATGGAAATGCTGTAATAGAAATCTGGGGACTATCCTACTGGTTGCTCAGACTCTTTGCTTTTGTTCTTTGCTTGACCTGAATGAGACACACCAGAAAGATGGAATGCATGCATATTTGCCCAGCAAGCTATGGTTTCACTCAGCGTATCTCAATGGCAAAGCACATACGTTGCAAGTATAAGCTTCCTAAATTAAATCTCTGGCTAAAAAGGATAGCAGGTCTTTGAACAAGAAGGTGGAGAACCACTGTCTGTAAACAGTAGTGGGCTAGTCAAACCAATAGTCTAATTCACTATGAGGCAATGAGCACCCTTCCTCTTCTCCTCCTTCTCCCATCAATGTGCATGCATTGTGTTTTACAGAATAACAGAGACAGATGCCTGTTCCAAAATGCTTACGACCGAAATCTTGACATCAGGAGAGACCACAAAGGAAGGAGAGGCAAGGGAGAAATGGGAGAGACATGGAGAAGAAGGAGTACATTTATCAGTGTTATGGTATGTCTTATTCACTCTTCATTGAATATACAATATGGCAATGGTACATATCTAACAGCATGATTTCAGGAGTTTAACCAATTCAACTAATCATGCACATTGAGTGTCATGCAGATTGACCGAGCCTTAGGTTTCTAAAGGTCAGTTAGTGGGGTGACTGGATGAAATTATAGGGATGACATAACAGTCTGCAGGGAAGATGGGAACAGTGACTTCTTTCTATATGGTAGAACATCACTCTTGGGAAATGTCTAGGGGAAAAAATAAGGAGTCCAAGCTATGCTTGTTAATTTCCCCAAATGTGGGAACTCCAGACACATGACTGAAAAACAAAACCTGCTCCAGCTCCCTGAATGCAGAAGAGGTTCCTTTTATGAAGGGAGGTGGTGCCATCGAATACCAATAAGGTGGATACCGTGGCAGGACCAGGAGGCAGCTGAGGCAACTCTCAAGCAGCTTCAGCTGATGTCAGAGACAAAGATTGATTTCAGGGGCTGGCGAGAGATCAACAAGAGATCCTGTCTGGTGGAAACAGAGTCTTTCTGTTTCCTGATGTAAGCCCCCCAAACACAAAACAGATGTAAGGGCCTAGTGAAGACCAGGAAATCCTTTGTGTGAGGGGATGGGGAAGCAGCAACCCTTCTTGCTTGCTTTCGAGGCTGAACACTGAATACAAAGAGAAACTATTCGTTTTTGTGAAGGAAGGTCCTGGGTTTGGAAACATTTCTGTTGGCTACTTCTCCGCCCCTGAGAGGGCACATGTTTTTGTGATAACAAGAAATATAGTGGATATATGAAGACAACTGGCCTACTAAAATGCATTTTAATAGCGATAAAAACTGTCATATGTGGGGGTTTGTAAGGGCTGGATTATAGTTGTTTTGCCTCATCATCCCTTCTTTCTGCTAAAGTGGATGGCTGAATTATACAAATCAAAGCACTTTGGCAAATAGCTCCTGAATGGTAAACTGGAGATGGGTACAGCTGTTTAGGGTCCATTACACAAATCTTGTAAATGGCTAATTAAGGCAGTGGCTATCTAGACTCATTTTATGCCATTGACCTATGATATGGCACCACTTTTTTTAAAAAAAAGTTGGTCCAGTGAAACAATGTCGCTTTGTCTCCAGGAGTTCTACGGTATCTCTCACACAGCTGTCCCATGAAAGATGTGTCATAGCAAACCAACTCCATGCCTTTTGGGATAACTCATCTGCTCTAGACCCTTTTCAGTTTGGCTTCAGGCCATGTCTATGGGACGGAGATGGCTCTTCTAGCTTTAGCTGATGACCTCCGTCTGAGTGTAGACAAAGGCCAAGCCTCTCTGTTGCTCTTATTGGATTTATTTGTAGCCTTTGATATAGTAGATCATGTCATCTTGTTGAGGCGCCTGGAGGCAGAAGAAGATTTAAGGGTGTGTGTGTGTTGAACTAGTTCAACTAATTCTTCATGGATCAGACTCAAAGGGTTGTTATTGGAACCCAGTTGCAATCAGTGTGGGACCTATTTTGTGGGGGTCCACATGGCACAGTTCTATCCTTCATGCTTTTCAATCTCCATGTAAAGCCCTTAGGACAAATCATTTGTAGATTTGGGGTTGGTTGTCATCAGAATGCTAACGATACTGAGCTCTATATATTCACATCCAAATGTTCTGTTGATGCAGTAGAGGTCCTGAATCGCTCCCTGGCTGCGGTGGTTAACTGGCTAAAAGTGAACAAATTGAAACTAAACTCTGAAAAGACAGAGATAATGCTGGTTGGGAAGGCCTTGAAGGACATCGTTCTCCTTACTTCCGATGGAGTTCAACTGACTCTTGCTGATTCAGTTAAAAGCCTTGGGGTCATACTGGATCCAGCTGTATTACTGGAGAAGCAAGTTAATGCAGCTACAAAAAAGGCTTTCTTCCAACTCACCCTAGCCCATAAAATGGGACCCTAGTCCATACCTTGATTCACTTGACCTGGCCACCGGGCCCTACACCATAGTAACATCGAGACTAGACTACTGAAATGCACAGAAGAAAGAGGAGGAGGAGTTAGCTTTTATATGCCAACTTTCTCTACCACTTAAGGAAGAATCAAACCAGCTTACAATCACCTTCCCCCCCCCCACAAGAGACGCCCTGTAAGGTAGGTGGGGCTGAGAGAGTGTGACTAGCCCCAGGTCACCCAATGCATTAGTTATTGAATGCCCCATAAGAACATAAGAAAGGCCCTGCTGGATCAGACCAAGGCCCATCAAGTCCAGCAGTCTGTCCACACAGTGGCCAACCAGGTGCCTCCAGGAAGCCACAAACAAGACGACTGCAGCAGCACCATCCTGCCTGTGTTCCACCGCACCCAAAATAATAGGCATGCTCCTCTGATACTAGAAAGAATAGGTATGCAGCATGACTAGTATCCATTCTAACTAATAGCATGACTACCCCTCTCCTCCATGAATATGTCCACTCCCCTCTAAAGCCCTCCAAGCTGGCAGCCATCACCACATCCTGGGGCAGGGAGTTCCACAATTTAACTATGCGTTGTGTGAAAAAAATACTTCCTTTTATCTGTTTATTGTGTTTATTGTACCATTATGTTTATTGTACTGACTCACTATGTATAATCTGCCTTGAGTCCATGTGAGAAAGGAGGATTATAGATAAACAAACAAACAAATAGGGAAAGGGAAGACATGAGGGCTGAAGGGCAAGGGCCCAAGGGCTTTTAGCCCTTTGCTCTTAGTCCACATCTCATGGCCTTGAATGAGCTGGCCTGTGGATTCAAGACCAGACAGTTACATATAGTTAGCCACTTTTAGTTTGTTTTATTTAAATTGTAAGTTTCCCCCCAGTATTTTGATTGTATTTTTTATAAATGTTGCAAGCTGCATAGGGTCCATTTGGGAAGAAAAGCAGAAATAAATACATTAAGTAAGTAGGTAAGTAAAATGATGTATTATGCTTTAACTATTTTTTTAAAAAATGTTTCAGACTTTTTGTGCCTGGTTCATTTCATTGGATGCTGATGTGGTAATTTGGTGTTGTGTGTTCATAATGAACAGGACAACATAAGCAGCTGTGAAAATCAGAATTTGTGTTTCCGGGATCTGTCCCAGCTCTCACTATAAGGCAAATCTCATTGGTTGGTGAACATAGAAGCTTAAATTAGCTATGAGAGGATATAAGACAAGCAAACATGAAAACACAGCTGAGAGGTTTACCTTTATCCATTAGGCAGAATCCCCTGAATAAGGAGCATCACAAGTATACTGTCTCAGTCTTGTTTCTACAAACCACCTTGTTTCTTGCCAATGGGGAGATGAACAGCACATACATTTCAATGAAGTCGTAGATCATACTGAAGTCTAAAATGATGTAAAAATGATGCAGATAAGACTAAATATGGGTATAGTGGAGATCCTGAATATTAACACATATGTTTCAGTGAACACGGAGACTTCCCTAGAGCCCAGATTGGCCTGATATAGTGGTGGCCAAAGGATGGAAATACAAGAAACTCTCTTTATTCTAAACGATAACTAGAGGATTGAGATGGTTCATTATGAATGGGGTTGCATATTGCAAAAAGTGGGCAGATGCACAATTGTATTCATGTCACTTCATTCTGATATAGGCTTGGATCCCACCTTAAGTATCTGTGGACTGAAGGATTTGTGTCTACAGAGGTCAACTTCTGTGCCTCCCCCTCCCACTGAAGCCTCCAATTCGCCCTGCAGTGCTGCTTCTCGGGGGGGGGGGAGAACCCCAGGAATAAGTTGGGGGAGTTGGAGGTCTGCAGCAGGAGGGGGAAATCAATGACAGATCACCCCTTTCCATCTGTGGAACTTAATGTGCCAAAAGATACTTGGACTGTTTTTCTCCATGAAGTGATGCATGCACTCTACATATATCTGGAACCCATGCTCCTTTCTACAGAGAGAAGCACTCCCTTCCCCTTTTACATGTTTACAAGCATTGGAAAGCAAAAACTCAAGTGTCTTCCACAACAAGCTATATACTGTATTTTTTGCATTACCCTGTGACCACCAGAATTGTGCACATCATCTTGTACCAGTGTAGAAATAAAAGTTGGTAGTTGGTAGTTCTAGCTCAGTGCAGACTGCTAGTGTGAAATCCTCTGTCCTACTTCATGTGCCAGGGGAATACGTGAGTATGTGTGTTTTATATACATTTGTGTATTTGCCTTTCCTTTCCAATTGCCAAGCTTGTGCCTGGCTAAGCGACAAATCCATCTTTTTAGAGATCAATTACAGTGTCTGGCTGCAAAGCTTCGAAATCCAATTAACTCCAAAATAAATAAAAAATGAAAAATATATAAGAAGCAAATACATTAATCAACTGGAAAATGGTCCCAACATTCAAATAAACAAGGAAGAATTTGAACTCCATTTGTCTTCTCTCCCTCCACCTCTGTCAATGATTTATTTTACTGCTTTGGTATCATTCCTGCTTTGTCTTTGCTGTGCTTCAGAATAACCTGATCTCTTTGAATGGGGCTTGTGGTTCTAATTTCCTCTGCTAGCAACCTGAGCAAGCCTGCAGCCATGTCAGGGATTAGCCCAGCTTCATGAATGCATCACACTCCCGTCTTAATCTCCAAACAGCCATAGAGCCCCTCCACAGAGTGGAAATCTGCAGTTCCCTTATGAGCAGGATTTCAGCTGTGTCCCTTTCCCAAAGTGCTCAGAGAAATGTTAAACCTTTCCGTTTAATGCTTCCAGAGTGGTGCTGAATTGTTCATTGTGTCTGAGTGGCGTTCTGCACAGATGTTCCAATTCCACTGTGTGGGTGGGGAGGAAAAGGTCTCCTACAAAATCATGAGTGCTTGGAGTTCTAATTCTCCTAGCAATTACCTTTGGTCTGCTACCTGCACTGGGGAAAGGCCTGTTCTAGCTCTCCCAGTGAAGTCTTTTGAAATTATATGTGCATGAAATTATATGTCCATTTCACGATCCTCTCTGCGCCTCTGTCAAAATTCTTTATTAAGCCACATCAAATGGTTTCAGAAGACTACTGATGCTGGCAACCTCAAATGCGTGTTGTGGTAGTGAATAAAGCCTGTTTGCGGCAGAAAAAGCCTTTAAAGCTATAATCAGAGGTTTGGAGGAACAACTCTAATTTATGAACAATTACTGTAATGCAATGTGCAATCATTTTAATCACCTTCTGAGACTATTGGACAACTACACACTTATTCATATCAAGAGAATTTAAGGAAGTAAAGAATAAACATATGTTGTCCTTATTCTGGCATTTATGCCTCTGTACTTTACACACACACACAAATACAAAATGCAACTTCCTTGGATGGGGAAAAGGAGAAAGAGGAGAAGAAGAAAGTTGCCAAAAGCAGTGTTCAGGTTACAAGATATGATAGGACAGAAAAGTGCCCCAACCACTGGATTTTTAAAAAACTATCTTTTTGATTGTGGGAGAGGGGGGAAAGATGTGCAAACTGCCAGGCAGTGCAAACCCAGAGGGATCTCAGCTGTGATCCGCAAATGAGTTCAGCGGAAGTATTTGGATTTTAGCAGCTTAGCCAGTGACTTAGCAGGGAACAATCTTGTTTAACTCAAATATTCTGGTTGTAGTTGTTGATTGAATGGAAGCCAGAAATAAACAAATCTCCCCTGGAGCAAGCTAGACCCCTAAACTTTACAGCAGCGACTATCAGCCTTTCCAGATCGCACATCCATCCATCTCTTTTGCTGTCTCCCCAACCAGTCTTTTTCTTGTGATTTTCCCCTTCTTATTTTCAAAAGATGGTGATGCTGTTACTATTTATGGTCTATCATAGGTAAGGACATTCACTTGTGGGTTATGACCCACTGGAGATCAATGTTTTAAAGACTGCCCACAATTTGGGTGATATAGGATATGACGTTACCACAAAGTGAAACTAATTAGCTCTGTTGGTTTTTGTAGGTTATCGGGGTTGTGGGACCGTGGTCTTGATACTGGTAGTGCCAAGACCACAGTCACACAGCCCGGATAACCTACAAGAACCAATGAACTCTGACCGTGAAAGCCTTCGACAACAATTAGCTCTGTGTTGTGCTGAGATTGCTGTTTGTCCTCTGATTGGCTGTATTCTCTCATGTGTCTGAGGAAGCCCTGCCTCTCTCACTCAGTATACATTGGTTGCCGATTGGCTACATAGTGTGTCTTCCCATTTACTGGACGATCCTTGATTTGCTTGGACGATTCATTGATTGTTTCAGATGACACCCAAATTAGTAATATAGGAACTGTGAAGAAATGCATTTTTTTTCACTGTGAGCTTTAAAAAAATTTTCCTCTCTTTTGGCAGAGAACTGGCAGAAAAGGAGAAAGTCAATTCAATTGCTTTCCAGCCTCATCTCAGCTGCCCTTTTAGAAATGCTGATAGGTCTGGCTACAGACAGTGGAATGGGTCGATCCCTCCCCCCTCCAGCTAGACAGGTGACATCTAGCAGGGAACAGAGATTTGGAGGAATCCAGTGCTGGAAAGACTTCAGAAAGAAGAGACTTCAGGAAAAGCTTCTTTGACCTGGCCTGACCTGACCTGGTCAGTGGGAAGAAAAAGAGAGATGATAAAACTCCTGGGAGCAAGGAGGATGCACTCTTTTTGTGCTGTTTTCTTTGAGGCAGCCATTGCCATGTGCTGGCCTGCACACCTGAAAGAGGTTTCAAGGTAATGGAAACCCTGTAGAACATCTGGTAGCTTTCTAAGCTAAGGAGTCTGCCTTATATTAAACATCTGCTAGGGTATACACAGAAGGAGGGACAGAGGAATTGCATTTTACCATTTTATTTTGAATCCTTTGCTCAATTTGGTGCTGTACTCAAAACATGCTTGTGAACATTTTCTTTTTAATAAATACTTCATAACTTTTGATACTGGCAGTATTTCTCTGTACCTTATAGAGCTCCACTGTCTTGGACATGCTATTTTAAAAGGAGTGCCAGGAGGAAGGGGAGGAGCAGTCACTTCACAAGATGCTACTCCCCCAGTGGTGCACAAGGCACTAAGCTATTCCCATGGTAACCAGACAACGGATATTGGAAGACACATAGGGTTGCTAGGTCCCTCTTTGCCACTGGTGGGTGTTTTTTAGGGCAGAGCCTGAGGTGGGAGGGGTTTGGGGCAGAGCCTGAGGAGAGCGGGGTTTAGGGAGAGGAGGGACTTCAATGCCATAGAGTCCAATTGCCAAAGCGGCCATTTTCTCCAGGGATCAATACTGATCTCTATCGGCTGGAGATCAGTTGTAATAGTAGGAAATCTCCAGCTACTACCTGGAGGTTGGCAACCCTAGAGACACAGAGGCAAGGCCCCAGAACTTGTAAGGGAAGCTGAGAGTCCAGGCCCTCCCAGTGGAAGTGTTAAATGGAAAGGTGGGCAATTTTTACAATGGCCAGATGGTGGTGGTTGAACAGAGGGAGAGACAAGCCCCTTCTGCTATTGGAAAAAATCGTGGAGGGCATGGTGGACTAGGGACTGCAGGTTAGAGCAGGACTTTTCTGTCACAAGAACAATGACACTGAGGCGGTGAATCAAGGTGACTATTCTCACCTTCACTGGTTTTTTTTCCACCATGAAATATTTCTACCTCTCCACCTCCCTTTCACTAGTTTTGGCCCCAAATACAAAATGGAAGGATGTTCTGCAGAGTCCTTAATTTTTCTGAAATCCCCATATGCATGCAACACTTCTGTTTTGTATTAGTTAGAGACAGAACGTGCCAGATGGTCGATGCCAGATGCTGGCTGCTTATATAGTCCATACTTTGTCAATTAGCTTCTCCTCCTGCTAGAATACCCAACAGGAGTACACTGATAGTGCATTAGCTGGCACAACACCAGAGATTGTTTGATGTCCATTAAAAAATAGTGCACTGCCATTTAACACAAGGAGCCTGGAGACCAGGGGGGAAAAATATTGCCGTGAGAATATTATGAGTGCACATTCTCAAAGCATTATGGACTTTTCTACCAGTATTGATTCCATCGAATAATGATGGAATCTGGTACCCTGCAAAGAAATGTCAGTGTTTACTAGTCACGTGACTTGGACTAGAGTCTGATCCTAACAATTCCTTAAGATTGCATTTCAGTAACAGTCCTGGCTGAACATGCACATGGCTCCCCAATGCACAGCATGGTACTAAGCATGCTTATTTCAAAGGAAATCCCAGGATATTCAGTGGTTTCAACACTTTCAATGTGCTCCTATATGTATTTCCAGGGATAATTGGAGGCTCTCCTTCATGTCTCTCTCTGTGGATCCCACTGTTACGTTTTCAAGGGCTCTTCAGCCTGGCAGTGAATCCTGGCTTCTAAAAGCTTGTCCTTGGTTCACTTCAATATGCCAGTGAAGCTGATAGGGTATCGTAAACTTGCCCCTGCTCTGCTTTATTGCTGATTTAATGATTTGGAGGATGAACTTGCCTGTTTATTAAAACATTAAACTGTAAAGTTTAACAATGGACAATAAAAATTTCCTTCTGATTGTCGAAAACAGCACTACTACGGACTGTAGAAAGAGTTCTGTCTAATACCTGTCATTAGATATGCACGATTGGGTGCCAGGGACAGAGGAGATTTCAAGGCATTTCTTCCACTAGCAGACAGATGAGACAGGTCAGTAACCTGGAGAGCTCATATACTCCTCTGGAAGGAGAAAATGTTAACTTTAAATGTAGCCTGTGCTTTCTGGTTTTTTTTAGAGCTGCTGAGCTGGGGAGCCCCAGATGTACTGCCAACTGATGACTCTTTCAGTTTCATACAAGCCAGGCATATACGAGTTCATAACTATTTCATTTGAACATCATTTCTAATTTTCTAACAGTTCTTTCACTCGTTCCCCATCCAACCTCAATGAGATTCTGGTCTTCTCTGCGTATTTATTAATACATATATATTGATTTAGAGGATTTCTACACTGCCTTTCCATTTAAGACGTCCAAGGCAGTTTGAAAGTGATAAAACATAAAATGCAACAACAGTTAATAAACAACACATCAGGAAAAAAATATAGAAGGGTAAAACTTCAGGCATGGCTGTAAATTTCCTGTAAAGGCTTCTGCAATAAACAAAGGTTCAGACAGTGCCAGGAGGCTTGAAATGGTGCTAATCACACATCCCGGGGAAGAGACTTATACAGTTTAGTTGGAAAGAAGGCCCCTCCCATGGATTCCTGCCAGCCAAACCTCTGCAAGTTCAGGCTCTTTCAAGTAAGGACTCACCACCTGATCTCAGGATCTGAGCCAGTTCATACAGATGGGAGGTACTTCAGATCTAAACCATTACGGGTTTTAAATGTCAAAAACAGCACTTTTGAATCAGGTCCAGAATCAAAATGGGAACCAGTATAGTTGATACAGTAGTGCTTTAATCTGTTTTGTTGCTGCAGATCCTATTAACATTCTGACTGCAGCACTTTATACAGGTTAAAGTTTCCAGACGGCCTTCAAAGGCAGCAGCTGATAATAGATGGTTATGAGTTCATTCACTCAAACAGGTAGGAACAGAGCAGATACTGTTCCCATCTGTAATCCAAACTTGGCACCAAAGAAAGATGCATTTTTAACATATATAAGAAATGCAAACCATTTGCAGGTTCTTCTATTTGCATGAATATACTAGTACAAGTGGGGGAACCTACAAGAATTTGCAGGGATCACTTCATTCCCCTCTGTATTCCTTCCCCACACTATTTCCTATTTATCTCTTCCTGGCAGCCCCAGTATCCTTTCCCTTTCCCTTGCCCTTCTTCCTTCTCTCCTTCCCACTCATGAAGTAACCCTTTTTTATTTATACCCCACCATTTCCCCAGTGGGGACCCACAGCTGCTTACAACAGTTTCCTCACCTCCATTTTATTCTCTCAGCAAACTTGTGGGGTAGACTAGTGTGGCTGAGAGAGTGTGACTGGCCCAAGGCCACACAGCAAGTTTCCATTGGCCAAGTGGGGATTTGAACCTGGTTCTGCTAGGCCCTTGTTTGACACTCTAACTACTATACCACACTGGTTCTTAGCTTTCCCTCCTTCCCTCCCTTGGCAGCTTCTCCCTGAGAAATGTTTAGTCAAGTTGCAAAAGTCATGCAGTAACAAGTTGCCCAGGGAAATTGTGCGGCTGTTGCCAGGCTCAGCCAAGTTGCTCAAGTTGTGGAGAGTCTGCCGCTAAGCCCAGGTGAGTTTATAGCATCAAGTCATCAATAGCCACCACTACACCTGGGTGAGTTGTGCATTTTGCATGGTAGCAAGTTGCCCAGGGTCAGCAGCTGGGGCTGGTCCCAATGAGTCCTCCCTGTAGGGCAGGAGGGAGGTGAGCAGGATGGACTGGGAGGCTGGAAAGGCCCTCTGTCTGCCTTTGACTAACAGAAACCAGGTTTAAATATTGTTGTGATTGCCTAGCAGTCCCCATAATAGCTTCTGGATGCCTTGGTAACTGTATGCCTTGCGCAAGGCCTTCTTCAGGCTTTGCAGCTTTGACACATCTTGCCAACATATTTAAAACATTTTTTTGCAAAGTGTTGAATAGCTGGTTTCAATTTCAGTTACAGTACTATGTGTCAAGACTTTGCTATGCTTGGAATCCCCAAAGCCCTTTGTAACTGAAGCAATGATCTGGATCTTACCCATAGACTGAATCCCATTATTTTTTACAGAGTCTTTACTGGAGGGCCACCAAAAGGGCTCTCTGGTGTGGCTAGAATTGCCAGCTGCCCACTGAGGGAGGGGGAGCTCCTCCCCCCACCCTCTGTTGCCCACCATTGCTCTCATCAGCAGAGGGAGGAAAATGGAAGGGGGAGCAATGCCACTGATATTTTGGCATCACTTTCCAGGGGAAGTGCAGGGGAAGTGCAGTCACACATCCCTGTGTGTACAATGCTCTAGGAGCAGACCAAATCTCTATGGTTTTGGGGGTTCCTAGAATGTCATGTGAGGGGGGGGTGATATCCCTTCCAGCTCTTCACCCAAAAGTGATGTCAAAGTATCAGTGATGCTTGTATTTCCTAGGTCTCACTCCCAAGCAGTTCCCTGGGAGCATGGGTACAGGTCTGGCATCCCTGGGTGGAGCACATGCCTATTATCGTTGGGGTCGGGGGGCTGTGGCTCAGTGGTACAGCATCTGCTTGGCATGCAGAAAGTCCCAGGTTCAATCCCTGGCATCTCCAGTTAAAGGGACTAGACAGGTAGGTGATGTGAACAACCCCTGCCTGAGACCTTGGAGAGCCACTGTCGGTCCGAGTAGACAATACTGACTTTGACGGACCAAGGGTCTGATTCAGTATTTGCCCGTTTTTATTCAGGAAATGCTGAAGTCCAAACTCCCCCTATTTGGATCCGTGGAATTCGGCATGAAATTCGGCGTTCCCGAATAAATTCGGCCGAATAAAGACATTTAAAGCATATTTGCGGATTTCCGCAGCTCCAGGGGGGCATTCTTGGAGGTAGAGGTCCCAAACTTTCAGGGTAGCTTGGAGGGACCCTACTTGCAAGAACCCCCAAGTTTGGTTAAGATTGGGTCAGGGGGTGCCGAGTTATGGGGTCTGGAAGGGGTTCCCCCATCCGCCAATTGGAATGAATGGGAGCAG
This sequence comes from Euleptes europaea, assembly GCF_029931775.1. Taxonomy (NCBI): domain Eukaryota; kingdom Metazoa; phylum Chordata; class Lepidosauria; order Squamata; family Sphaerodactylidae; genus Euleptes; species Euleptes europaea. Next base: position 46,278,061 of record NC_079316.1, read on the forward strand.
ACAATCCTTAATGTGCATCTAGAGAGTGGCAAATCCAAGGCAAAAACCTCCCATTGTTTCTCGTTGGCTATTTATGCATGGGAGGTTTTGCTTTGGATTTGCTGCTCTCTAGATTCACATTTCCTCCATCTGAATTCTCAAAACTCTGCAGGGGGGCTTATTGTTGAGAATTGGAAATTTGGATGGGGGCAATGTGCATCTAGAGAGCAGCAAATCCAAGGCAAAATCTCCCATTGTTTCTGGTTGGCTATTTATGCACGGGAGGTTTTGCTTTGGATTTTCCCCTTTCTAGATGCACATTTCCTCCATCTGAATTCTCAAAACTCTGCAGGGGGGCTTATTGTTGAGATTTGAGAATTTGGATGGGGAAAATGTGCATCTAGAGAGCGGCAAATCCAAGGCAAAACCTCCCATTGTTGTGGACTGATAAAAGGCGTTGTTGTTTACAATTCACTCCACTTTACCTTGGGAGCAAAGCCCCACCACGGCTCTTACTTCCGAGTAAGCAGGCCGGACAATCAGGACTGCCCGCCCTTTCCTCTACGTTTTGCTTCCTCCTGTCACCGCTTCCTCAGCCCCGGGGGAACCCCAAAACAATGAAGACCGGGGGGGGGGGGTTGAGGGAGGAGACAACGTGGCTGAGCTGTCACTGTCAGAGGAAAGGAGAAATCCTGAGCAGAGTCACCTGCGGGGGGCCGGGGAGGGGGGGAATAAGCAGGATGCTGCATTGTATGGCACACGACACCACTGGTGCATACACACATGCACGTTTGCTACACGCCATTCCCTCCCCCCATCACGCAAAAGAAGGCAAAAGCTTGGATTCTACGGACTCGGCCCACAGAGACAATCAACCCCCCAAGCAGAACAGCCTCCCCCCCACTACGACAAGAAGATGCAAATTCCACATGAAGGAGAACAACAGGGCAGCCAGAGAGAGACTCACCGACCCACACTGACCTCCAGGCGAAGGTGGCAACCAGTGAAACAGCAAAAAAACACTAGCACAGAGGCAATCAACCCCCCAAGCAGAACATCCCCCCTTGGCTTCCCCCCCACACTCAGAATCTCCCCCCCACATACACATACACAGGAAAAAAGTTATAGAGAAAAGCCCCAAAATGGGTCAAACTGTGGATGTCTTCTCTTCCAGCAGAAGCAGGGGTCAGGAGGAGTAATCCAATCTGATTCCAGCAAGCAGCAGCAGGTCACCTCAGATCAGGATCTCTCATGATCACCACAGGATCAGCACAGGAGCAGCAGAAATGGAAGGAATGCAGACTCACACACATAGACTCTCTGGCCATTTATGCATGGGAGGTTTTGCCTTGGATTTGCCGCTCTCTAGATGCACATTTTCCCCATCCAGATTCTCAAAACTCTGCATGGGAGCTTATTGTTGAGTTTTGAGAATTTGGATGGGGAAAATGTGCATCTAGAGAGTGGCAAATCCAAGGCAAAACCTCCCATGCATAAATGGCCTCTCTCCCCCCCCCGGGCCACACAGCAACCCGGGACTATGCACACGCACCCCCACACACACACATGGGGATCTCTCTCTCACACAGACACACTCTCTCCCCCCCCCCCGGGCTGTGCAGCAATCCGGGACCACGCACATGCACCCTTCCCCCATGGGGATCTCTCTCTCACACACACAGACACTCTCTCTTTCTCTCCCCGGGCTGCGCAGCGGCTGGGCTCACGCACTCATCCGCAACTAATTGGCCAGAAGACCTAGCTTGGCCACCTATTGGCCATGGGAGAATGCTGATTCGGGGGCACTGAATTTGTACGAATTTATCTGGTGTCCACCCGAACTCACCAAGTTTGGCTAGGCGTTTTCCCGCCTTTTTTGACTTTGGTTCTACCCGAACTAGAAAAGGCCGAATTGGGGCAAATTCGGCTGTTTTTCAGTTCGGATGGAACAGAAGCGACAGTCCTACAGGCAGCTCCATGTATTCATGTATTGACTGTGCTGGTTATAATCCTGAAGGTCAGTGGCCAAGGCTGGTCAGCTTTACTGTGGCTCTAGTAAACCATGTCTGCACTAGGTGCAAATGCAAGTTCGTACCACGTAATGTGGATTTTGCATCATGCTCTATCTGCCCTTTCTCCCTTGCTGCCCCTGATACTTGGAATACCCTTCCAGAACTCCTGCACGATGCCACCACCTCTCCTACTTCATGCATGTCCCTCCTCAACCCCCTCCCTTCCTAACAGGCTAACTCTTAGGATAGCTGCATGTGCCAATATGTTGAATGCTGCCAGCAGATAAACAGATGCATCTAATTTGCACAATTAAAAGTTTTACAGCCATTTCCCCGCTCAGCATTTGTCTGCCACTGCTGCTTCAACTTATAAAAGGCATGTAATAAAAAAAAGGGGGGGGGAGTCCTGTTTGATATTTTCCAGTCAAGGAGATGTATTACTGAGGTGTCTCTCTGTGTGTTTGGTGTCTGCCTATGAACCTTGCTAATCTTGCAAGGAGTTCTAGTGATCAAATTCAAATAGATGCTGCCAACTATACAGGTACTAAAAGCAGACAATGCAAATTATCTGATATCAGTCCTTTAAAAGATGCATCCGACCACACAGATGTGAAGGGGAGTCAAATGGCATGTGATTCGTTGCTTTACAATATTTTGGTCAATATAATGACCTGACCACAACTATGGGGTGTATTGATGTTTTTGGAAAATGAGGTGATTTAGTTCTTGGACTGGGTAAACACAGCTGTACCACAGTTGCTACTGTGCCTGTACAAAGCTGCTTAGCAAGAACTGTGCTTAAGGTGAACTTTGACAGGAAAGAATCTGGAGCTTGCCTTGTGTGTAATCAAGAGAGCTCAAGCAAGGTATGTTTGACTTGTGATCCTGTTCATGCTGAACTTCTCTGCAAGCCTAGTAAATTGTGAATGTGCTTCAACAGTGGGTAGTAGCCAGAGGCCACACTGAACACTGCCCTGGTGCAGCTGCAAAACCATTTGAAATCCTGCTTTTAAAAGACTGTGAACAAATCATCTGTGCCATCATATGAGGTGCTGAACGTGAGAAGAAATTGGCACTGGGAGCAAGGTGAGCTTAATTTTCAAATGTCTTATCTATCCGTCTGTCTGTCTGCCATTTATAAGATCAGGAAGGTTGATCTGGTCCCTGGCCAAGACAGCCAATTTGTGTCCTATGCAGAAGAATTTTTACATGCGCCACATGGCCCATGACAGTTCACAATTGAAACTGGCAAGTGCAGTTGCTGTGTGCCATCCATACCTTCCATGCAGTCTTTCCCCTGATGATGGTGGTCTGAACAAAGTATCTAGTTACACGTACACACACACAGAGCTCTGTTTATATGCATTCAGGCTGTTATGCATATATACAGAGAGGTACGGGTGTCACTGGCAAGAGCTCTGCTTAAACGCCAACACAAAATTTGGGGAAAGTTGGCCCAGTGCCATAGTTATGCCTTGCGGATCCCAGCGTTCTGCCTATTAAGGATGTTTGCCTGGAGCCTTCCCACTTCGAGCTGCTAATGTAGTGATTCCGTTAGCAACACCTCACATTGTATAATTTATAAGAAACAATATTCTCTCCTCCCTCGACAGTGTTTTCTGGATGTAGGAATTGTCTCAGCAAGAAAGGTGCGAGAATGATTTTGGTTATGTTTCCATAGCTACCTTGCTATAATGTGGTTTGCTCCACTTTAAAGTCAACTAGCATGCATGTGTGCACACATACTTCAGCAAATGAAGTGTCCGCAAGCTCTTCTCGTGGCCTGCCTATTACTGTCTGTTCTGATGCAATTTGCATGTTTATGAAAAGGACACTGTCTGCATTCTGGCTACAGGAAACTTTGCATTTGTGTGTATGTCTGCGTGCCCAGAGGTAGGGAAAAGGTGCTTGGGGTGGGGGGAGTAAGGAGGCATTCAGGCCAGTTTTCCCCCTGTGGTTTGTGTGTTCCAGTCAGCATTTATAATATAATAGATTTTTTTCCCAAATTGCCTTTTTAAAAAGAGGGGAAGTTTGAGGTATAATGGTGCCCCCTAGTGGCAGCTAGGGTCTTTACGTTGAAAAATCCATAACATCAAACACAACCAAAGAGAAAAGAAGAATCCCACTCCCCCTCCTCTAGCAATATCCATAAAGTGTAATTATTATTTTATAAGGTTATTTTTAGATTGATTTTTGCTACAAAATTTCATCTTGGAAGGAATCATCGTGTGCATACAGATAATATCCACTGAATGAATAACAACTCCTTTGGCACTCTCACTGTTGAATATTCCTTCGAATATTACTGTGGTCTGTTTAATTCCAGGCCTCCCACAGGGGGAGCCTAGAATGGTCCCTAAATAAGGCAGGAGGGCATTTAACAAAAGGTGGAAGTCCCAGGGGCATGCTACTTGTATGTGGCTTTAGGTTTTTAGATATAGGTTTTTACAGATGCCTTGCCTTGACAATGTTCTTCTTCATCTCCAAAGTTGTTTTGCAGGGAAAATGAAGAATTTTTCTCCTTTTATCCCTGAGATGAACATTATAAAGAGGAATATAAACCAAAGGCAGGGTGCCATGTCTGTGTAGGGCTGCACATCACAAGGATTCCCCATTTCTCTGTCATTACCACTACAAATGCAAAAACATTGATGGTAAGGGAGGAATCAACCTCTATTCACCCACAAGGCAACTGCTGGACAGGGGGGTGGATTTGCCCCTTGAGCTGTGGTTCCTTCCCTCAGCCAACACATTTATCCCCTCCCTTGCTCCCTGGCTTCTCCCTACCCTGCAGTGTGCTGATGCTTCAGTGGATCTCTATTGCAGTCAGTTCGATGGCAATATGATCAATCTGATTATTATTAAATCACATTAAGTCACATTATCTTAGCATTATCCAAGGAAGAAGAAGAAGAGTTGGTTTTTATATGTTGACTTTCTCTACCCCTTAAGGCAGACTCAAACCGGCTTACAATCACCTCCCCCTCCCCACAACAGACATCCTGTGAGGTAGGTAGGGCTGAGAGAGCTCTAAGAGAGCTGTGACTAGCCCAAGGTCACCCAGCTGGCTTCATGTGTAGTAGTGGGGAAACAAATCCAGTTCACCAGATTAGCCTCAGCCACTCATGCGGAGGAGTGGGGAATCAAACCCAGTTCTCCAGAGCAGAGTCCACCGCTCCAAACCGCCGCTCTTAACCACTACCCCACGCTGGCAGAACATCTTACAGAACAGGCAGAACATCTTACAGAGTGTAGGCAGCCCCATGTTGTCCATGAGGCATCAAGTTCCAGTATCAGAACTAAAAATGCAACCATTTTCTCTTTCACATCTGTGCCGGTGCAATCCACTCGTGGGATGCATCTGCTTCAGCTTATTTCCCAGATGTTCTGAGAATAGCTGGTGTGGTTAACACAGAATCCCAAATAAAATCACCAACCAGTATTCCATTTCCAGATTGGTTAAAGCGTATGTTCTTCTTTAAAGATGTTCCACGATAGTACATGCAGTGTGTAAACAAACGTTGATTAGGATTCCATGGCAAATCTCCACTGATGGAAGGGATTTCCATAAGGGAAACAGGATTTCCTCACTACCGCTCCTCTTGCTGCTGAACAAAATGACTCCTGAAATGTTGCTTCTGGGGGACATGTGAGCCCCCCCGGAAGAACATGGGGGGGGGTCATAAGTTTGTAGCCAGAAGGGGGCATTTGTACAAATCACTGCTTCCTCTATTACCAAAAATTGTTTGCAGGATCCAACCAATTGCATAGAATATCAGGTCAGCTTTCCAAGAAGGCTTCATCTTCTCACTTGAAACAATGTCCTCTATAGCAGACAGATCTTCTGTAGCCCTGTGATCCTAGGCAGTAGTTAAAAATGGACAATGCAAGCTGTCACTCAAATAGTTTACTTTTCAAAATAGAGAAAAGAAGGGGAGAGAGTGCAACATATCCCCTATTCCCAGCTGAAAAGGACCAGTTTGGCAACTAATCTAGAGCCCTTGTCCTTCCAGTAAAAATCCTCTGCAAGGTTTGACAAATGAAGCCAGTTACTGCCCAGTGTCTTGTTATATGGTTTAGCAACTGCTCCCAACCAGGAACAAGCAATCTTGGTTGTTTTCTGTTGTCCACTTTGCCGTGTTGGCAAGAAGCAAATTAAGTCCTCTTGGACAGCAATCCCAAGCAGGTCTACTCAGAAGTAAATCTGATTTGATTCAATGGGCAAAAGAACATACAATTCTTAGGACTGTAGCCATATTGTTCTTAATTTGCCTTTAAACAATTTTCTTTGACCTGTACTTTTTCTTTTCTGGTATTTTCTTTCTTACTTACTAATCCTTTCTTTCACTCTTTGTTTCTCCTTCTGCTGTATTCTTTCCCACCACACTGGTTTTTTTTTACTCTGTCTTCCCTTTAATCTCAGACAACGGCTTTCCCTTTATTTTAATGGGCTCCACATCTTTCCTCACAACCCTGACTCTCCTTCTCTTCCATCCCAATTGCAATTTTTGAATCTCGACGCTCTTCCCCACCCTTACAGAATGTTGAGGCTCATTTGTTCTGATTTCTTATAGCCTTTGCCAACATGCCAGTTCAGGACAGCTCTCTTCCAGTAGCAGAAAAAATGCCTCAAAACAGACAGAATAACCCCCGGCAGATTTCAAAAGCAGCTTTGGCAGGATCCATTTGAACAGGAACAGACCCATGCTAGGTTACTTTCTGATAATTATATTCCCCCAAGGACTTCATTCTATTTTTCCAGTGTGGAAACTGGCCGTTTTGTGGATCACTAGAACAAAGCCTATGAAATATTTTGTCTTTTGGAGTGAAACAATTTTTAAGGCAAGGGTATTTTTAATCACATAGAAAATGTAAGATGAAGCTCATTATGTCAGAATCTTCAGTTCTGGATAGTAATTTCTGTGTAACCTGTAGATATATATCGCTTTCAAGGATACAGTTATTGTTTAAATGTGAGTTGTTTTGTCCACAATAAATATGCTATAATGTTGTGATAATACACTACTGAACATTTCAGTGTTTTCATTGTTACAAAGCTTACCTTGATCTCCAAATACGCTGCTAGCCTTATTATGACCATATGAGACTGTTTATGACAAAAATAACACATTTTATTTTTTAAACTAAAACGTTCTGTTTTCTATTTTCAACGTCTGTTTTTTCCCACCTCTTAGATGACAACAGTAAGATACTTGTATTATTTATTTGTTTGTTTAAAACATATGTATGCCCTCTTTTGCCCAATTAGGGTCTCCAAGATGATGAACAATTAAAAAGAGACAAAAACCAACTTTTTAAAAATGTCTATTTAAAATCAGCAATACAAACAAACACTAAAAACAAGAGCATCTATATAAAATCAGCAATTAAAAACAAACAAGAAGGAGTGTCAGGGTACAGCAAATAGAACAGAAATGTCTTCACCCACAGGTGGAAGGAATCCCATAATTTTGCTTATATAACTGAGAAGGCACTTTCTTGGGTTCACCCATTTAGCCTCAGACGATGGGGGCACCTGAAGCAAGGCCGCTGAAGATTATCATAATGGTCAGGTTTAAATACAATGATGGACGGGAGAACCATATGAACTACTTTGAGTTCAGGAGAAGGAAGACAGAATAAACATCTAGTAGATCTCTTGACAGAGTTTTAAGTATTTGGTGGCTTAATCCTACAAAAGTCGGGTTGCCAGTTCCAGGTTGGGAAATACCTGGAGATTTTGGGGGCGGAGCCTGAGGAGGGTGGGGTTTGGGGAGGGAGTTCAACGCCATAGAGTTCGATTGCCTAAGTGGCCATTTTCTATAGGTGAACTGATCTCTATTGGGTGAAGATCACTTGTAATAGCGGGAGATCTCTAGCTAGTACATGGAGGTTAAACAAACAACAAGCACTGATGGCACACAACTTATATATTGATATTTCCATTGCGGAGAATGCAGTACGTGTCCTTTCGCCTTACCGGTAAAAGAGTTCAGAAGCACTAGTTCCAATTTTGTGTTTAAACTGAGACAATTCTCCAACTGTACCACCAAAAATGTAATTTATATACTGATGCCCCTGTGGGCTTTTATATGTGAGTAAAACGAAAAGATAAATTAAATTAAGGTACAATAATTAACATAGATCACGCATCCAGAATCACGTGGCTGAAGCCCCATTAGTTTCACATTATCAAACCTTGCATCATCTGGACACAGAAATACAGTTTTTTGTAATCTGGCAATACAGATCTAAACCATACACAAAACAAAATATTGATAGAATCCTCTCCCAGCAGGAATCACGTTTCATTTTTCTTTTTAATACTTTATCTCCCCATGGATTGAACTCAGCCTCTGATTATACTTGCTTTTTGTATACAAATAATAATTATCATACAAAGTAGCTTAGCATGATATGCTTTCAATATAGGATCATAGTTATTGTAGTATTATAGTGTTGTAGTATTATAGTGTAGTCACCTTTATATCATTTTTGTATAAAACATTGTAGCAATTGTAGTAGTTATATATATGACAATGCATACTCCTTTAAGACCAGCTCTTGTAATTGCACCTGTATGCAATCAGCATACATAAAACCTAGGCTGAATACTACTGTTGTAAGATTGCTAATAGCCATCCCTCGATCTGTAAGCTACATGCTTTCCAGCGTTTGGTATCATTTTTTGGTCTTTTTTTGGTCATTTTTTCTTTCCTTTCTTAATATTAGCTTTGATAAGATTAGTGATAAGTATTTTTAAATCCCATTACAATTGTATTTTGTTATTATAGAGATAATTCACAGTGTTCTGAAGAAGTGAGCTGTGGCTCATGAAAGCTCATACCCTGCCAGAAAATATTTTTGTTAGTCTTTAAGGTGCTACTGGACTCTTGCTCTATTATAGAGATAGATAGTCATCTCTCACCATACCATACTTCCCTGATGGACAAAGCCACGGCGAAATGGGTTTTACCGGTCTCCCATCTCGGGATGAAGTAAAATTATACCATAATTGCGGCTTACTCAGATGAACTTTACATCATTGAATGCGATGACACACGCTTCTCTGTCATGTGCCACGGAACTCCTGTCCAGGTTTTCCATTTACCTTTTCGGAGCGCCACCTCATCTCCGCTTCAACTGGAGCCGCATTGCCATTTGGCGCAACATCACGCTTTCTGTTAATTTTACAGATTTTCTTGAGACCAACTGGTTTTTCTGTATATTGTTATATATTGTATGGGATTGTACCTATATCATTATATAAGTTGTGTGCCATCAGTGCTTGTTGTTGTTTGTTTAAAGTACATGGAGGTTGGCAATCCTATACAAAAGAATGACAATTTTGGTTGTGTTCAGATGTACTCATGAAGAGGAATAACTGCAGGTTTTTCTGCTGCTTTGTAAGCTCTTCTTCCCTCTTTTGACTTTCAAAGTAGGGACTTGCACAGTCTCTGAAGACCAACTACTTCTTCTCCATCCCTCCCCCCACCCTTCAGGCAAACCATCAACTTTTGTTTTTCCTCAAGCACATCCAGCAAATGTATACATTTAAGCATTTGTTTAGCAATTTCTTTCTTTCAAGTCAATGTATTTTTTCAACAGTTGAAAAACCACTTCATGGAGAGGGGAGGAGAAATGTTTACTTCTTGACTGACAGAAGGACCGGCCAATCAGTACTGCACAGAGCCTAGGGTTGCCAGGTCCCTCTCCCCCACCGCCGGGAGGTTTTTGGGGTGGAGCCTAAGGGGGGGGAAGGACTTCATTGCCATAGAGTCCAATTGCCAAAGCAGCCATTTTCTCCAGGGATCAATACTGATCTCTATCAGCTGGAGACCAGTGGTAATAGCAGGAGATCTCCAGCTAGTACCTGGAGGTTGGCAACCCTAGCACAGCCCATTATGTTGCAAACCAGAAGAGATTTTTCCTCAGATTAATCCGGGGGAGAGATTGGGTGAAAACGCACGGTCGCTTTAGCCTCCTTTATTCCCTGTTTCAGCCATGATTCAGCCAGGATCGCATGCACGTTCGGCGAAACGCATGCGTTCAATCCTGGCTGAAACAGGGAATAAAGGAGGCTAAGCGACTGTGCGTTTTCACCGTTTATCTGTGCTCAAATTGCTATGAGTATATTTCAGCAGTACGTTCAGCTGTAGAGAGCTGGTGTGATGGAGTGGATAGACTGGCACAGTAGGATCCTGGGGTACTTGGATTCAAATCTCCACTTCTGCCATGGAACCTAGCTGAGTGACCTTGGAACCGTCATACACTCTCAGCCTGGTCTATCTCACAGGGTTCTTGTTGTGAGAAAATGGAGGAGGGGAGAATTGACGTTCTAAGCCACTTTCAGTCCCACCAGGGAAGAAAAGCAGTATATAAATAAACAAAGGTAAATGCATACACTTTTACAGTCATAGCTGGACTCATACTTCCTGGATCTTGTAGCAGTTCATTGGTTTCCATTTAATTTGGAAGTCCCTGATAAATGGTCTAAGTAGGTGGAGGAAGCAGGGAAAGCTCCTTTTACTACTTTAGGATATACAGAGAGAATAAAATAGTACCCAAAGAATCTTCAGTTGTATTTTCAACAGAATCTGTGCTCAGGATTAAGGAGATTCTCCTTTTATATTTTAATCAGTTCAGTGTTTTACAACAAACATTCAAATAGAAGCTTAAGAGCTTAAATGGGATGTGCCAGCATGAAATGGTTGCCTCGCATGCTGCTGGACTAGTGCCCCTGCAGGGCAGAGATCTACTGTCTGGCAACTCATATGTGATTCACAGAGAACCATCTGTGTCATCAGTGGCAAATAATAATGCAGCTAAGGAGCCCTGGACAGGTAGCTAACAGCGTTTGGTCATGATGGGGAGTCAGGATCTTTGTTGACATGATGCGAGGAAGCTCTTCAAAAATGTGGGGTAGCTGAAACAGGAAACTAGCACAAAAGCAGGGGTTCCATTTGCAAAAAGGGGAAAGTAAATTAAAATATATATATTTTTAAAAGTTAAACCAGCAAGGATGATAATTTGAGAGCATCCCTAAGAAAGTCGCAGCACATCAGGATCCAAGCAGGTCTAGAGTCACAGGATAAACCTGGACAGCACATCCACACGCAGTGTTTAATCCCAACAAGGATGCAAACCTGGGCTTGCTACGCTCACACTTATTCAAACAGAAATGAACAGGCATAGGGTTGCCAGCTCCAGGTTAGGAAATACCTAGAGATTTGGGGGGCGGAGCCTGAGGAGGGTGTGGTTTGGAGAGGGGAGGAACTTCAATGCCATAGAGTCCAATTGCCAAAGCAGCCATTTTCTCCAGGTAAACTAGGGTTGCCAGGTCCCTCTTCACCACTGGCGGGAGGCTTTGGAGTGGAGCCTGAGGAGGGTGGGGTTTGGGGAGGGGAGGGACTTCAATGCCATAGAGTCCAATTGCCAAAGTGGCCATTTTCTCGAGGTGAACTGATTTCTATCAGCTGCAGAGCAGATGTAATAGCTGGAGATCTTCAGGTAGTACCTGGAGGTTGGCAACCCTAAAGAGGAACTAGAGGGAGATGTCAGGGTGAGAACAGAGAAGCAGCCCCAGCAGACAGAAGACAGTGAAAGGAGTGAAGAACATGAAGTCTCACCGGGTCTGCAGCCTGGCAGCTCAGGAGAACCGGCTGTGTCTGGGGTTCAGCCATAGGTGGCCTCGCCTGGAGGATCGCCGAGACCACTCGAGCAGAGATGCTGGAAGATCAGAGCCACAATAGAAAGCTGTCGGAAAAGTGCAAGGCTACAGGCTTTTCATAGAGCACTAAGTGATGATGAAATCGGGAATGCCTGAACGCCTAATGAGTGACAGCTGGTCTGCAATAAGATAAGACCTATTTAGGCAGGCAATAAGCTCAGTGTGGGGTGGAAGCAACTCATTCGCTTGCAGCCACTTCATGTCTCTGTTATGCTCTGGACTCCTGGACCTCTGTTACCCTGACCTTGGAACTGAACCTGACCTAGGGTTTCCAACCTCCAGGTACTAGCTGGAGATCTAGTTTCCATCTAGACATTAGGAAGAATTTTGTGACAGAGCGGTTCCTCAGTGGAACAGGCTTCCTTGGGAGATGGTAAGTGCTCCTTTCCTGGAGGGTTTTAAGCAGACGCTAGATGGCCATCTGTCAGCAATGCTGATTCTATGACCTTAGGCTGATCATGAGAGGGACAACATCTTGTCCATCTTCTGGGCATGGAGTAGGGGTCACTGGGTGTGTGTGGGGGAGGTAGTTGTGAATTTCCTGCATTGGGTAGGGGGTTGGACTAGATGACCCTGGGGTCTCTTCCAACTCTATGGTTCTATCTCCAGCTGATAGAGAACACTTCACCTGGAGAAAATGGCCACTTTGGCAATCAGACTCTATGGCATTGAAGTCCCTCCCTTCCCCAAACCCCACCCTCCTCAGGCTCTGCCCCCAAGATCTCCAGGTATTTCCCAGCCCGGATCTGGCAACCCTAATTGCCCCTCTGCTTAGAAGCTGGACTTGAACAGCATGGTACCTGACCTCGGACTGTTTTCCTGAGTATGCTGCCTGCCTCTGGCCCTTGTCTCTGCCAGCATTCCGGACAGGAACAGTACCAAGAATTCCCAGATTCGATGAGGAAATATAAGACGAGATTTTAAAACAGGTGAAATTCAAAATGTGTTGAAAGTATTGGATCAATGGTGATGCATGAGATGGCGCATCTGCCTTATATTTAGTGTTAACAACTGTGAGAATTTTTTAATATATAAATAACACATTGTGGAATGTGTACTAGTCTTTGTATGACTGTGTACTAGTCGCAAATACCAAGCCCAGAAACTGAGCAGTTAGAGGAGTATTTTTTGGAACAATATTACAATGCAATATACACACTGTATTGCATGTGTTTATAGGTGTGTGGGGGATTCTACTTTGATATTCACCACCACCACCCACTAGGGTTGAAAGTACCTCCTGGTGTGTGTGTGTGGGGGGAATGAAATACCTTTTAAGATTGTATTGTATGTGTTTATTGTATTTATTGGTGTTTATTGGCATCTATTGTATGTGTTTATTGGTGTGGGGGGTTCAACTTTGATATTAACTAGGGTTGCCAACCTCCAGGTACTAGCTGGAGATCTCCTGCTCTTATAACTGATCTCCAGCTGATAGAGATCAGTTCACCTGGAGAAAATGGCCACTTTGGAAATTGGACTCTATGGCATTGAAGTCCCTCGCCTCCCCCCTCAGGCTTTGCCCCAAAAACCTCCCACTGGTGGCAAAGAGGGACCTGGCAACCCTAATATTAACCCACCACACACACTAGGGTTGCCAGGTACCTGCTGGAAACCAGTGGTGTGTGTGTTGGGGGGGGGGGATCTTATCAGCAGTAAAACTTAGGCGGAGGCATCTGCATCATTTCCAGCATGCACGGTAAGTGACGCCATCGCATCACCAATGACTGTGGGGATGCTCTGGTATTTGGGCAAAACGCTATGGTAGATGCCATTTTTGCTAAACAGCTTTGCCCAAATATCAGAGCACCCCTGCAGTCATCAACAACACAATGGCATCACTTCCGGTGCACACTGGAAGCAATGTCGTCACATTGCAGAGGCCAGAGGCCACAGCCTGAGTTTACTGCTGGTAAGTTCCTCTGCTGGCTGGCTGAGCAGCACTGGGGGGTGGGGTGCCAAAGCGAGGTATCCCCCGCTACTAGCAAGGGTCTGGCAACCCTACCACCCATACACACGACTGATGCTAACTGACACACTTTCTTTCTTTAAAGGGATAATTTTGTTTCCATCCCAAAGGCTTTTAGAAACAATGTCATTTCGATCAACTCTGAATTGCCCTTCTTGGGATTGGTATTCTGATGCCAAGTGCAATTCAGGCGGTGAAAGGTCTGAGTCTCTGGACTGGCAACGAACAGCCTGCTACAGTGAGGGCAGTAACCATCTTCAAACCCTATGGTTATACTCAGTGAGGAGTCCACAGAATTAGACGCACCTCATGCGTTGTGATTGAAAACTGTAGCCCAGCCAAGAAGCGTTGCCTGGAAATAACTTTTTGATAAGTAGGCAGAGCTCCGTAAATCCCAGTTACTGAGCAGCATCTGCTGTCGGCCAGGGCCTGCCTCCGTGCTTCAGTGCCTCTGCATCCCAATGAGTTGCTTGTACTTCTCTACACTCCTGTCTTGGTCTTCCTTGGTCACTCTCTGTCACTCTCGACTGCTCCTTGTCTTTCTTCATCTGTCTTAGCAGCTTGCTTTTCTTGCTCTCGCTCTTTCTCATTTTCTCTTTGCCGGCATGTTCCCATGCAGAGCAACTTTCAAACTCAATAAACTCCCTAATATCCCACCTTCTCAAACGAGATAGTGAAACAGATGGGATTTGACAAAGAGGTAACAGAAAACACAGAGAGGCAAGCACTCTGTAGGGGGAAAACATGATTCTTTGGTTCTCTTCCTATGGCGAGTGAGGTTTCAGTGGAGTAAAGTGGCCTGCAAGAGCCGGCCCATTTCCAAGCTTTAAGGCCATGCACTGCACAGTAGGGTTGCCAACCTCCAGGTACTGCAAAACAATTCACAGTGCAATGCTAAATGGCTATGCAAAAATAATCAACACTAGGCTCAGTTCTATACATATATTCAAAAGGAGATAGTCAATACAAAAAGTGGTGCAAGCAATATCTACAAGTGAGCAATAGTCGAACAAGAGAACATAGTACAACAAGTATCAAAGAACAAGTCAAAGAACATTATATACAACAATCTATGTCAAATGTTTCTCTCTAGGCCTTTAAAAACTTCCAATTATAATATGAGTCTTTGTAAGAGCTGGTCCAAAAAGTGGAAAAGATTCCTGTAGATTTTTCATAGAGTCTGTGTCGGAAATCAGACTCCTTAATCCGCTGGCCATGTGCTGCGGGAGACCCAAACCAGGAGTCCAGGACCAAGCTGAAACTCAATGTTAAATGGAAACGTCTTCCAGGTAATAGTTAAAATATACAATTACTAAATTTTCTATTGCCAAACGCACAGTGGTAAGTAAAATAAAGTAAATCGTGTTCTTGTTATTTTCTTAATGCTACATTAAGTTGATTCTGCGAGTTGATTCTTGCCTGTATAATGGTTGCTTGCGCTTTCTGAGTAAGGCTACTATTAACAGGTGTTATCTTTTAACTCATTTTGCTAGCTCTGGGTTATTAGTGTCTATTGTATTAAAGGGACCATGTCTAATATAAATAGTGTTAGGAACGCTAAGTCAAATTAATAAAATGTTTATAAGTAACAAGATAAATCAAAATCTGTATTTAATCCTGAGGGTGCTAATGTTTTGAAAAGATGTATGTATTTAATTTCTTGTTGCAATAAAAATTTTTGTATGTTATTTGAATTGTATTGATGTCCTTTATATACCCAGACAACAAAGAACCTAAGATCGTTTTCATTATGCTTTTTTCCGAGGAAATGAGAGACTAGGGGCACATCTTGAACTTGGGCCCTGATCCGTGAGCGATGCTCTTTGATTCGGAGTCGTATAGGGCACATTGTGCTGCCAATGTAAAGTTTCGCGCATGCGCAGGTGATGGCGTAAACCACCCTGCTAGTGGCACAATTTGAAAAGTGTTGTAATTTGAATCTAAAGTTGGAGGAAGGAGAATGAAACTCCTTTACTGGTAGATTCAGTGCACAGACTGAACACGATCCACATCTGAAATGTCTGATGACTGGTGGGGGTGGGGTAGCCACATCCGAATGCACTAGCTGATCTCGTAAGGAGGCTGTGCCGCGTAAGCCAAAAGTAGGTGGAGCTGAACATCCTGGAATACTGGAGATGATGTGCCAGTGTCTTCGTATAATTTTCTGTATTGCATGAGAGTGTTTGCTGTATGTAAGAGAACAAAACAAGTTAGTTCTGTTAGTATGTGGTTTGTTTTGCAACAGATCAGAGTGTTGCAACCTTTCCGTTCTGAAGAGCGCAGTTTGTAATACTTCTATAGGATAGCCTCTATTAGTCAACGTGTGAGCAAGTTGTGTAGCTGATTCATTATAATCCTCTTGATAAGTGGAATTTCTTTTGAGGTGTAATAGCTGGCTATAGGGGAGATTCCGTCTTAAATGGACGGGATGGTATGAGGAGAAATGCAGTCCTGTATCATGGGACATAGGCTTTTTGTATGGTTTAATAGCCAAAGTCCGCTCCGAAGTTATGAAAATTTTTAAATCTAGGAAATGGATAAATTCTAAGTGTTAAGTTCCTGTAAATTGTAAGTGAGTCTCAAAAGTGTTAATCCATTTGGAAAATTTGTCAAAACTGGAAGAAGAATTAAATAAAAATAAATCGTCCACAAAATGCTTATACAGGATAAGATCATTATCAAATGGGTTATTGTTAAACAAGAATGTTTTCTCAAAGTGTCGCATATAAATATTGGCAATGGCCGGAGCGCATCCTTTTGAATATATGTATAGAACTGAGCCTAGTGTTGATTATTTTTGCATAACCTCCAGGTACTAGCTGGAGATCTCCTGCTATTACAATAGATCCCCAGCCAATAGAGATCAGTTCATCTGGAGAAAATGGCCACTTTGGCAATTGGACACTATGGCAATGAAGTCTGTCCCATCCCCAAACCGTGCCCTCCTCAGGCTCTGCCCCAAAAACCTCGCACCGGTCATGAAGAGGAACCTGGCAACCCTAGTCAGGAGAGGGAAAAAAATCAAGTCCACAGGAGATCTAAATGGGCTGCATATGGTTGAGCCTGAGTATATATTAGGGTCTGATCATGCAAAAGCTATTCCAGTTCCCATCACCACCTAAAGGCGTTCCTCTTTTAGATCTGATTAATCTCATATTGCTTTCTTCCTCTACCACTGAGACAAGAAGGAAGCCCCATGGAGAGCAAACTATTTATTTAAAATATTTTTACCCTGCTTCTTCATATTCATGAAGTGGCGTGCAAAACACCCTTACATAAAAATAATGTACGCAAGCTGTACAATACCACAAATGCCTCCCTGTTCTCTGAACCTCAATGAAGTCTAGCCTGGCCATCAGGAATTCTTGAAAATGTAGGGTTGCCAGATCCAGGTTGGGAAATACCTGGAGATTTTGGAGGTGGAGCCTGAAGAGGGCGGGATTTGGAGAGGGGTGGGACTTCAATGCCATAGAGTCCAATTGCCAAAGCAGCCATTTTCTCCAGGTGAACTGATCTCTATTGGCTGGAGATCAGTTGTAATAGCAAGAGTTCTCCAGCTACCACCTGGAGGTTGGCAACCCTATTTAATATGGCCGGTGACAAGACTGTGAGGGACAAGAAGAATCTGGCATAAATGAAAGTAACCTAAATGGAAGCAACCTAACCATGTCCTCTCAAGCGCTCAGAGCTGTGGTAAAGGCGATGTAAAGACAGTAATTCTGCAGTCTGGCTGATGGGAAGACAGAAGCAGCAGTCCTTCATGGTATTATTGATGGCATTAAATATAAAAAGACCAAAGAGGAAGCCAAATGTGCAAAGCTGAATATTATGATGAACCAAATGGCCTTGCATGTACCTGTGCATGGTGACAACAGAATGAAGCTTCCTTTGTTGAACATGTGATGGACAAGGAAGGAAATTTCTAGGAAAATAACCGGTTATGCTGACCTTCCAAAAAGAAATATTTTTTATAATCAAATAAATAGAAGAAAGTTTGTCACTTCTACTAAGAATGGGAGGGGGGTCTCCCCTGATCAGTGATAAAGGGGATTAAAAGACTAGAGTGGATTATGACTGTCAGACTTTCCTGTCTTGATTTCTCCAGCTTTATTCAACCCTTTTCCTCTTTTCTCCCTCCCTTCTTCCCTCATGCTTTCTTAACAATAGCCTTCTCTCTTTTCCTCTTCAAATCCCAGGTCCCTCTTTCACTGTGTGTTTCTTCCTTTTCAATTTTCACATTCTTTCTCTGACTTTTTAATCCAAAGCCTCTGGACAGGTAGCTATGAATTGCTTGGATCTCTGAGTAATGTAGAAGGCTTAACTTAACTTACTTTGTAACCAGATCGACTGGATTTGATTAGGAGGGTAGAATATTGTACATCTTATGTACCATTTTCTATTTGTCTCTTTGATTTCTTTTAGAATCATAGAGTTGGAAGGGATCACCATGGTCATCTATTCCAACCCCCTGCACAATGCAGGAAATTCACAACTACCTCCCCCACACCCACCCAGAGACCCCTACTCCATGCCCAGAAGATGGCCAAGATGCCCTCCCTCTCATGATCTGCCTAAGGTCATAGAATCAGCATTGCTGACAGATGACCATCTAGCCTCTGCTTAAAAACCTTCGGGAAGGAGAACTCACCACCTCCCGAGGAAGCCTATTCCACTGAGGAACTGTTCTAAGTGTTAGAAAGTTCTTCCTATTGTTTAGACGGAAACTCTTTTGATCTAATTTCAACCCTTCACTGTTCATGTGTTGTATTTGACTGCATTCAGGCATGATGCTCTATTTTTAATTCATTGTGATCCTTCCTAAGTCTTCTTGAGAAAGGTACACTATAAATGCAGTAAAATAAACAACAAAAAAGTTCGTATGTTGTATTATTTGCTTAGTGATTTAATTCATCTAGGATGTATTTTGCACCTAAGAAAACATTTCAGTTCATTTAAGTCAGACTACTGACAGTCCATTCCTGAAGGGGGGGGGTAGATCCGTGGCGGCTGGGAGTGGTGCAGCTGCGCTGCCTTCTCAGAGGCTTCCTGCCTGCCAAAAATAAATTTACAACAGTATAAATGAAAATAAAATGAAAATACCCCCATTGCTGTCAATGGGGCTGTGCCACCAAAACAGGTGGCACAACAATGCTGCTGCGAGAGGGGGCGTCCCCAGGATGAAAGCTGCCTAAAGGCAGCTCCGCCCCCAAGAACATCCTGGGAACACCCCCACACACATGCCGGCATGGGCTTTCCCTTTTGGGAATTCCCTGCTGGCATGGCTGTACTGGCAGCAGGGCGAGCTCAGCTTCGCGCCTCCCCAATGCCACCGTGTTTGCCTCCTTGCTGGCGAATGTGGCACCTAGATTTCCAGGTTTAGGGAATCAGGCAGTCTGGACCAAAGCTGACATGCTGGAGAGGCAGGGAGAAAAGCCAGGCAGCTTCTCCCTGCTCACTTTAATACAGTACCTATTGTTAAATGTGTTTTTTCCCCTAGCAGGCACATTTGATTGGACTTGAGGGTAGGGCAGGGTCAGGCACAGGAAAGAAGGGTGTTTGCAAGTAGTTTGCAATACCATTTAGAATTTCTTTTAAGTGTTTATCAAAAAGCAAACTGTTTCTGAAGCTCCTGAGGGTGCAGTTGTTGAGGTTTGAACAAAGGTGCATTTGTCCATTACTGTTCCTAATGTGGACACCGGCAACTCCCAACATTTCACATCTGAAATTTCAATATTTGTCAATTTCCCTATTTGTTTCATTAAAAAGCCAGATCTTTAGAGTGAAAAATCCAATGAAAAACTGAATCAATGCTTGCCAGTTCTTTTATTTCAAATCCGTTTCTGATTTAGTCATGTTTGTGAAAGCTTGTTATGCTCCAGCTGCTATCCTTGATTGTCCATTTCTTCATTTCTTTGCTCAGTCTCTGCACAAAGCAGCATCTCTTGAACTTCAACTTTGTTTATTTTCCCTTGTTTTAGAACATGTTATTCTCTTGAATACTTTTCAAATTCAAATTGTATGTGCAGAGACCACAAAATACAATGCAGTGTATCATTAGCCCCCTTTTTGGTCTTGCAATATTTCCCCTGAAAACCACATCACATGAACCCACAGATGCTAAATATGTCCCCCTTTCTGTTTCATTTTGCTCTCTGTGCTTCAGCAAAGATCCAAACGTTGCCATTCAATCATTGTTAAAACCAATCAGTAATCAAATATGCATATATTTCGGTTTTCATCTTCCAGCTGGTAGAGTTTCGCAATGCATGTGTAAACAACAACAATAATAATCATTTTAAAAAATCCAAACTAGATTTTATACAGCTGATGGAAATACTAAAGCTATGCACATTTCAAGCAGATCTCCCCCGTTGGTCTTTTATGGTTTTGATATTAATATTTTGGTGAGTTTGGAGTTACTCCACAACTCTCTAAACCATGCAACATCGAGGCTCTACTTAGAAATGCTCCAAGTGATCGGTCAGGAGTAATCAGCCACTGGCACCCTATCTCTTCTAACCCTTTCTGCTACCCTGTGTAATGCACATAGCTCTGCACAAAAACAAAAGCGCACTGACATGAAATCCACTGTGATACAATGGACACAGTTGGAGCTAAAGCCATAGAATCATAGAGTTGGAAGGGACCTAGGGTTGCCAGATCCCTCTTCGCCACCGGCGGGAGATTTTTGGGGTGGAGCCTGAGGAGGGCGGGGAGGGGGAGGGGCTTCAGCGCCATAGAGTTCAATTGCCAAAGCAGCCATTTTTCTCCAGGTGATCTGATCTCTACCTGCTGGAGATCAGTTGAATTAGCAGGAGATCTCCTGCTACTACCTGGCAGTTGGCAACCCTAAAGGGACCTCCAGGGTCATCTAGTCCAACCCCCTGGACAATGCAGGAAACTCACAACTTTCAAGTCTCAAGTGTGTAGTCTCAAGTATGTACTCTTGAGCAAGTTGGTTTTCTCTCAGCCCTTCTGTTCTGTAAAATGGGAACAATAGTAACCTATCTTACTGGCCAGATGGTTTGGAGAGAAAAAAACATGAACGATGATGTATTAATGGATTTTAATCCTTTCGCTCTTGAGCTCTCCACCTAAGGCACTTGAGGAAGCTTACGAACAGTTAGAACAAAAAAATCATAATGCCAGGATAAAATAACAAAATACTAAAGAAAAGTAAAATATACATCACTTACACAAAAATAGTAGCCATAACTGAACACCACCTAGCCACTTCAGGGCAATCGTAGCAATAATCATAATTAAAAAACCACCATAGAAAGCTTGTGTGAACACATGAGTCTGTAACTGAGCCGGAAACCAAACACATTTGTTACCAGCTCCAAACGTTCACTGCTTGTATGGCCACCATTGAATGATGGCACACTAATCTGGCTTTCATGCAGGTTCATATATATGGATAACCCCAGCACAAATGAGGGTGTATCTAGATGTCACTGCAACCCCGCTTCCCTATACAACCACCCAGGAGGAAAGATTCCCTTCATGTTACCCAATACAGTTCTCTCTGCTACTTCAAGAGTCACATGGGAGGAGAAATAGTTTGCCCAGTTTGCAGCAGAGATTCCCATAAAGTCCTTTAAGAGGAGAGTAGGTAAATCCATGGCTTTTATTTCAAGATACTAACACTGTATGAAATGCTGCCGCATCGTCACTTGTGAATTTTATCCCATCCATCATCACCATGCACCAGTTAGGGCCCTGGTGATTCTTAATCAAAATCCTCTGATCTTCCTCTTTAATTTTCAAGGCATTTGGAGGAAACCTTAAACATTTGCAGCAGACAGGGCTGAGCAATATGAACCACAGGCAACTCCCCCGCCCCAGTAGTTTCCTTTACCAGATTAAATATTTAAATCAATACCACATCCAATTCTGTAGTCATTTTGTTATTTATGTTAATATTTAATTCAATAAAAGCCCACATTTTAGAAGGCTTTTCAATTTATTCTATGCCGCAACTGCAGCTGTAATTTTTGTACAGCACAGATAGGGTTGCCAGATGTCCTTTGTCTTAAGGGACCTTTCTTCTTTTAAAGAACTGCTGCTTGTCTAAGAACATTACTGTTTTAAAGAGTGCAGTGGAATGTCTTTATTTCAGACATCACATCCCAAACAGATCCCTGGTCCCTGACACTTTAATCTGGCTATCCTGAGTCACCAGTTGAGCAACGCAATCCAGGGAATATTGCAATAATTGTGTGTGGAGAAAATATTATAGTCAGTGAAGAAGTAGGGCTGGATTAATCATGGTTTCTGTCCTCATCCCCAGAAAAAATATCCATTTGTTTTAGGACTGTCTGCTTGCTTCACACTTGGAGAACCATGATTCTGCCTTCTTGTCAGTGTCAAGGAGTTAATTTTTTTAAAAAAGTACATCCTGCCATTTTGAGCACAGTAGATAAGAGCAAAGAGTATTAATATTACACAAGAGCAGGAACACATGATTCCTCTTTTCAAACCTTCACTCTTATATGGGAAACCAGAATCATGCGTTCAGAAACACGTACAACCAGATGAAAGGACAGCACATCTTTTTCTCTCTCCACAAAGGCAACAGACAACTCTTTCTGTTCCGTGTTTGAGTGGAACAAAGTTGTACATATCACTAATGCTTGCTTGCTTCTGGCTCCTCCCCTTCAATTTGCCCATCTATTGTCCAACAAGTTACAACGACAACAATACAATTTGTATGCAAAGCTAACTAGAAACTACAGCTCCTTCAAGATTGTTGCAGCGCAAGCTTTTGTAGACACGGATCTCTGTCTCTGTCTCTGTCTCTCTCTCTCTCTCTCTCTCACACACACACACACAGAGAGAGAGAATCTATTTTACAAGGGTAAGCTTGAAAAATAGGCACAATCCTTGTATTTCTTTTAGTTAGGGATGCATAGCACTACTTGGTACTGCTCCAAAACGTTTTGGTATCAATTCTGTTCTGTCAAAACTCTGGAATTGATTACAAAACCTGATATAGATTCTGCTGTCCACTCGAGTTATGCACAAAGAAGGGCCTCCTTAGTTATGTATTCATTACATTTATACTCTGTCTTTCTTTCACCATGAAACTCAGGGTGGCCACATCCAATCACTGAGCAGACCCAGAGCTGCTTTCAACAAGACTCTTGAATCATGGGCTCTCAAACCATATCCTGAACCCATGTTTATGTTTAATCATGTATTTAGTTAACTTCATTTGTACTCATCTTTCTCCCCAATAGGGACCCTAATTTTATTCTCACAACAATTCTGGATTCAAACCTGAAGTCTCCCAGATCCTAGTCCGACAGTTGAACCACTACACAACACTGGCTTTTGGGAGATATGATCTCAGATTAATTTCCAGCATTATTATTGTTTGGGCCTTAAATTCTCATGGGAAAGGGGGCATAATTAAACAGAACCCCGTCCGAAGAAGTTCTGAAAAGAATAAATTGTCTTTCGTGCCAAAGTGTCTAAGGACCTTGATATAATCACATCTGAGGTTTGTTTGGAGTAGGCTTTTTAGGATATGAAATGTATTATCTAATGTAATCAAATATGTGCCACTAACACAACATAGCTACAACACAGAAACATAGCTCTCCTTCTTTGGAGGTTTTTAAGCAAAGGCTAGGTGGCCATATGTCAGCAATGCTGATTTTATGACCTTAGGCAGTTCATGAGATGGAGGGCAGGAAGGTTTTCATCATTGTTTGGCTCTGATGGCCCTTTCTTGCATGCCCAGGGTAGTGCCAATCACAACTTTAGGGTCAGGAAGCAATTTTCCTCCAGGCCAGATTGGTCAAAGATCCTGGAGGGGATTCCCCCCCATCTTCTGGTTGTGGAGTAGGGGCCACTGGGAGTGTGTGTGGGGGAGGTGGTTGTGAATTTCCTGCATTGTTCAGGGATTTGGACTAGATGACCCTGGTGGTCCCTTCCAATTCTATGATTCTAAGTGTTCCCAAACTCCCCATCCTACCTTACTTTATCCTGTTCCATTGTGGTTCCAACAAATTTTGCGGGCAAGTGGGAAGATGTTTCAGGAATTTGGCTGAATTTCCTGCTAATGTTAGTATCCCACTTTTGAAACCCCAACACTGAAGAAAACTATCAGTGCAATGTGAACACATGCATCTGCATTATAATGAGTCAGACCTTTGGTCTATCAAGGTGAGTAGTGTCTACTCTGACTGGCAGCACTACTTCAGGATCTCAGGAGGGGGTCTTTCACATTGCCTGCTACTTGATCCTTTTAACCGGAGATGCCAGGGAACCTGGGATCTTCAGCATGCAAAGTAGATGCTCTCCCACTGAGCCACAGTCCCTCCCCTACTCCTTAGCACAGTCCTTTGCAAGTCTACTCAGAAGTAAATTCCATTACATTCCAATGGGATTACTCTCTGGTAATTGTTAGAGGATCCACAGACACCTACTCATTTGGCTCATGTCCTGTTTACTGAGTGGGAAGAGGGAGCTGATATTTCAATGATTGGCTCAACTGTTCATCGACTTGTTAATGGCCATTCAGCACATAGCTTCACTGTATTCCTTCCTAACAGTGTAGCTCAGCACAAAGCACTTTTCTCGTAGCTGTGGCACTATCTTGGCTGTGTGTGTGTGTGTGTGTGTGTGTGTGTGTGTGTGTTAAGTGCTGCCAAGTCACCTCTGACTTATGGAGACCATATGAATTAATGACCTCCAAAATGTCATTCCAACACTACATTTTAAAATTTTGTCTGTTTTCTTCATTATCCAACTTTCACACCCAAACACTGTAATGGGGGATACAATGGCATGAATAATTTTGATATTGGTTACCAGTGACACATCCTTACACTTAAGGAACTTTTCTAGCTGCTTCATGGCTGCCCTTTGCCACCTCAATCTCTCTCTGTTTTCTCCCTTTTGGTTGATGATAGAGCCAAGGAATAGACAATCTTTAACAATTTCAATCTCTTTATCATCAACCTTAAAATTGTGTAACATCAGGGGTACAGAGAGCTAAAAAATAAAAAGAAGAACAGCCACCTCTCAGGTTGGCTTCACCTTGGGGTTACAGACCATGTAATAGCAAGGAATAAAATGCAGTGAACTCTGAAAATCTGTTCACTTTAAAACTTCTCTAAACTTAACTTGAACCTTCTGGGGCCTAATTAGAAGATGAAAGAAAAATAACACTGTGAAAATAATAATTTTTATGTTTAAAAAGCTTTCCTTATAATCTGGATAATGTTTAAAAAGGAATTCACTGGCCCTGGGTAGGAGAGATGACATGGGACTAATAAACTGTGTCTCAACTGCTAATGAATCCTATTAGCATTCTATTACCTTAAAAATATTATATGTAGATTCAATATTTATAAGAAATTTCCTTTTATCCAAAGATTTCCAAATCTTCCTACAAAAGAGGAAGCCAGAATGACAGAGGTAGCCCTGGGTCTCTGCATTCCCGCCATTCAGTGGTCCAGGTCACATTGTACTGGGGCAGGGGTCGGCAAACTCATTAGTCAAAAGAGCCAAATATCAACAGTACAACGATTGAGATTTCTTTTGAGAGCCAAATTTCTTAAACTATATAGGTAGGTACACTGTTTATTAACTTAATAAACTTTAATTAAAGTTTTAAGTCTTAATTAAACTATAGGTACACTGAATAAAACATGATATCATACTTAATAGTGATCTTATTTAGTGATAAAAATTAAATTGTAAGTCCCTGCCATTTCCCCCTCCCTGTCCGGAGTCCTCGTCTGGAGGCCTGGTCTACCGCCATAAAAGCCTATTGGTAGACCTGGCCTCCAGCTGAGTCCCATTGGGAGGCCAGGTCTACCCACTGGCTTTCTTGGCAGTAGACCTGGCCTCCGGAGGCCCATAGAAGCCAATTGGTAGACCTGGCCTCTGAAGGGGGACTTTTTCCCCTCCTCGGAGTCCAGGTCTATCACCAAGAAAGCCAGTGGGTAGACATGGCCTCCCAATGGGACTCAGCCGGAGGCCAGGTCTACCAAAGGAAGCCCGCCCTGCCCAACAGCTGATAGGTGGGCGGGGGGGGCAGGGGAGGGGAGGCTTTAGCCTCCCAACCATTGAGGGCAAGGGAAAGGGGGACCTGGCCATTCTCCATGGCGGGGCGGGGGGGGAGAGACAGCATGACCGCTCGCCTGCTCTCTCGCGCTCGCTCTCTCTCTCTCTCTCAGGCGTGCCGGCTCCGCAGCCCGGCTGCCGGCGTGAGCGGGCGCGAGAGCAGGGGCTCCAAACCAAGTTTGGAGAGCTGCACTCACTGGGCGAAAGAGCCGTATGCGGCTTGGGAGCCGCAGTTTGCAGACCCCTGGGCGAATACAATCCACCAACCAGGGCTTAAAATGAAATGGTTTCATTTCAAATTAGGCCAGTCTCAATTTTAGCTGTGCTTCATTCACCACCATCTTTAGGTATGTAACGTAGAGCTGCTGCAAATATTGCTGTAAATATGTTTGATGGTCAAATTTACCAAGTTTGAAGGTGCTGGTTAGACTGAAGTAATTACCCAACCTGTTTGATTAATACCAAACAGTCAAAAATGCATGCTAAACAGAGTTGCATCAGGTTTTTGCAAGACTGTGCATGCACAAAGATGCTGCCAATTCAATCCAATCTACTGCCATTAGTGCCACTATGGACTATTTAAACAAACAGTATTCATTTATGACTGATTTATATGATTTTGGCCCATGCAATTGTTTAAACAACTACCTGCTGAGCAGTTATGCAGCAAGCATGGGAGCAGTAGGACTCAATTGGGCTGTGTGAGAATGTGCATGCACCAAAAACAAATTGCACTGTTATGCATGGTTAGGAAGGAAAACAGCGAAGCAACATGTCAAACAGCTACAAATGGGTGAAGCCGATCATCAGAAATTATCTCCCTGTTCCAATCCATCACCATACTAGAATGGAAACTAGACCAAAGCTGATCTAGACACATCCATTTCCCAAGGCTGCTGTACCTCATATTGGATGGAATAGTTCAAATAACCATAGCACTGGCTCTGTATGTTTAGGAAGCACAAAACAAGCAGCTAATGGTTGCTGTAAAGTTGGCTGTATTTTTAGAAAGTGATCACAACCCAAATGAGAGCTATGCATATTTAAACTGCATTAATTTCATTGGGATTTCAGTGTAGATAAGTATTTGGATGTGGCCAGATCTTTACAAAACAAGTCATTGCCATGCTTTTAAAATAAATGCATAGTCCATCAAGAATTCCAAATCTTCAGGCAAAATACCATAGAATAAGCAATTATTCATCAAGAGGGAGAAAGAAATATGCAGTCCTACGTAATGAGATGTTTGTTTCTGTTTTTAAACAATCTGGACACACAAGCTTTCCTGCCTTTAGAAAGTAGAATATGAGCAGAATATGAAGCGACTATGATGGCACGCTTCCTTAAGGCTTATGACCTCACAGTCTCATTAATTGAACCAATTAGGGTTGTGCATATCGATAAACCCGAAGCGAAAATAAACCCAAAATTAGCTGCTTCAGTAAATTTTGGGTTTCGGGTTTACCGAACGCCAAAACCTGGAGATAAGGCCGAAGCCAAAAAGGTGATTCCCGAAAAAGCTGAATAGATATTCAGCTTTTTGGGTTGGGCTATTCTCCTTTGCTCAGAGGCATGGCTCTGTGCTTTCTCCCCCACTTTTTCTTTCTTTTTTTGACTGGTTTTGTTAAGGCCCCATAGTTGGGGCCCTTTTGAGATAGTGTTATTTAAAAGACGGGGCTCACCCAGTTCCATCCGGAGGGATATACCCTCCAACTAAAAGAGTCAGCTTCAACAGCCACCCGCCAGGCTTCCGAAGGAGATTTCTTCATCCTTTCCTTTCCTTTCCCCCTTAGAAGCTCTTTGATCCATTGATCTTGAGCAGCATAGTTTAAAATATATTGTTTGGGGGATATAAGGACTGAGAGATTTCTTCATCCACGTGGATGAGCAATCTCCTTCAGACAGCCCTCGTGGTCATTTCAGTTGGCTCCAATGTCACCCCCCCCTGAAAACCTGCTTTCCAAAAGAAGGTTGCCCTGAGTAGAGGCTTTGTTTCCCCGCACCATGACCATCTCTTGGAATCAGATTGTTCATGACCACAATAAAGGACTGCTCACAGGATGTCATTTGCCACCCAAAGGAATGTTTTCCGTGCCTTATTTCTCTTGCATTTAATACTTTTCCCTCAGTTTGGAAGCTCATTTGCATGGACATTATGCAAAGTGACTGTCGTGAGTCAGCCTGAGAATTACTCTTCAGAAGAAGAGGAGGCAGAACAAGCCCTCACTCCCTCTGAAGAGATAACACCGGAACAGCAAGACGGGGCCTCTGAGCCAGAAGATCGGCCGGCTGAAACAAGAGAACAGGGAAGAGAAAGCCTTTCACCTTCAGGGTCTCCTCCACCAGTGGAAAGAAGAAGAGTAAAAGGTAGAATGGCATTGCAGCAAAGGAGAAAGTCAGCCCGGCTTTTGGACAAAAGACGTAAGTTGGCACAGGAGGAATCAGAGTCTGAAGCCGACAGTTGAGCTGAAACACCTGGAGAGTCACGAAGGCAATATAAGCAAGGCTGACCGTTAAGTGCCTCATGGGAGCAAATGTTATTGCATGCTGCCTGTCTCTTATCTTGAGAAGCTTCATTTAGGAGTCCGGTTTGCCATGGTGTTGAACTTGGAAGAAAGCCGTGCCTGCAGCCAAGACCGTAAGGGCGAGGAGCTTGTATTTGCTGTGATCTTGTTCCTGTATTGTGAGTATACTGTTCCTGTCCTTATTAAAGAGCTGCCGGCCCCTCCCGGCAAGACTAAAATAAGCGTCAGGCTCTGCTTCCTTCAGCATTGATACGTTGCTGTGTGGAAAGCAGAGACTCTGACCTGCCTGTACGCAACAGTGACCCAGAAACGAAGGCAGACCCCAGACTTTGAGGCACCAGCCTGGAATCAGCTCTTTTCACCAGTCCCTCGGCAGTGCTGAACTTTTGAACCTGAACACCGATGGACATCTTGGCTCGCAAATGCCTGGAGGGGGAGACCCCTTTGTGGGCCCATAAAATTGTACCCCCATCCCAAAGTTCATCACAAAGGGAGAAAAGGGGCACAACATAACAGGTGAGGTCAGTCACACTCTAATTCTGGTAATGCAAGGGCACTGCCAAACACCACACCTATGCTGAGCTGCCAGGCTTGGCAGGTCTTCCACTTTGGCAGGAGACCTCCCATCTCCTGCTGACCCTTTCTGCCACTGCTCATCTGGGCAGTGGGGGAAAATGGGATGGGGGTGGGGAATGGGGGAACAATCAGCTGCATCTTGATACAGTGTTGCCATTTCTAGCATGACCTGGAAGTGACGTCATCACAACACTGTAGTGTTTGGACAAAAAATGTTTTGGGAGAATGCTAGAGTGTTGCTGGCAATGCAATGACAGCACTTCTGGTTCATGTTGGAAGTGAGTCACTGCATTGCTCATTATGTTGTCATGTCACTAGCATGGTCCTGCCCAGTGCCATGTGTCTCCTGCTGGTTGCAGCTGAAGCTGGCAACCTTAGAGCAACTGAAATTCCACAGTGTGAGGTGGGGGTAAGGGTCTTCCTTGCCGGTCTCTGCTGTCTTTACTTCAGAATTCAGAATTAGCTGGCACAGCATTAATATTGTGTAGTCCTCCAACACTCTATGGAGCATGGAAGGAATAATCCTTTGCCTTAGACTCTAGAGAACTGGTGGGTCCCAATCCTGCCTAGTGAATGGGTGTTATATGGCGTGGAAGCAATGTTCAAGGGCTGAGGGCAAACAGGCAATGACACTATGGTAATATGATGCAAATAGGTTTTAAATATTGATTTTTTCTCTTTTTATTGTGTTTTACCACTGCTGCTTATAATAATGTGACTTTAGTATGATGTTGCTGTGTTTAATTTAATGTGTAATGGGGTTGATATTTGTAATCTGATATTACTTGTTTTATTATGGTTAGCTACCTTGGACATTTTATTGGAACATTGGGATAAAAATCTTTTAAACAAACCATTACATAAATGTCTGGCCCATAACAGGCTACTCCTTCTGACAAGATTAGATCTAACTCCCTATTAACATGATTAATGACTCCCTATTTCATTTTTTAATTAAGTGATGGAAACTGCAGGTTGAGGTTCTCCCTCCATTCCCTTGCCTGAGTTAATACCCTAATATTTATTTATTTTAAACATTTCTGTGCTACCTCTCCACCCAAATAGGGTCCCCAAGATGGCAAACATAAAAACATTTCAACATTAAAACATCAAGGCATTTAAAACATCATTTAAAATAAAGTGTATGTAAAATATTTAAACAAACAAGACATATAAACACACAAAAATCTATAGCAACACAACCAGGGAGGAGGGCCAATAACAGTTGGTGGGGGGAACAGCAAATGAAATGACAGAAAGACAGACAGACAGACAGAAAGAAAGTTAGTTTGCAGGCAGAAGAAAACGATAGAGGGAGACAGATGAATCTCCCTGGGTAGGGAGTTGTGCTATGACTTATTCTGCAGTTAAACCACAAGTAAATGTTACCATGCATTCCCGTATGTCCTTGTCCTGAAGTGAAGCATGAGAAAACAATTCTAAATGTTCTGAATAATATCACCCTTTTTTGTTAAAAAAGTAATTGGAATTGTGGCAAAATATATCTTGGACCACACAGCGTTGCCTTCACAAAAGAAAGCTTAGCTACAGGAGAATAACAAGGAAAATCAACAAACATGGTGATTTTTACCAGTCCAAATGTCTGTGGTTTCTTAACTTTCTTTTTTCCTCTTTCTTCCTTTCACTCCTTTGGCCTCCATCCTCCATAGGATTAAATGATTTTCTCTTCTAGCAGCTCAGAGCTTTGCAGTGATTTCTATCTTGCTGACCCTAGAATCCTATAAAACTATTTATGTTCAAATTGCCATCAGCTTTCTAAGCCATTTTAGTAGAATCAGTTGCAAGCATAACAAACAATTCTGAAAAGAACCAAGGTCAAAACTACACTTTGTAGACTTGAACAAGCCCCACAACATGCGGTCACATCTTTAACCATGCCCATGAAGTTAAATTTAGCTTCATGGATGTTAAAGAGGTCTGTTTTGTAAGTATTTTAATGTACATAATTAAAGCTGCAATAAGCAAGCTAAGTAGCTTTGCCAACCTCCATGTACTAGCTGGAGATCTGCTATTACAACTGATCTCCAGCCGATAGAGATCAGTTCCCCTGTAGAAAATGGCCATTTTGGTAATTGGACTCTATGGCATTGAAGTCCCTCCCCTCCCCAAACCTTGCCCTCTTCAGTCTCTGCCCCCAAAACTTCCCGCTGGTGGCGAAGAGGGACCTGGCAACCCTAAAGCTGAGAGGTTTGCTTCAAGTCCACTGGTAGCTCTCATATGGAGGACAGGATCCAGAACTAAACTGAGACCAGTAGAGTTACACCTGCTGTTTCTTCTTCTTAATAACAGAGGTTCTAGGATTGCCAACCACCAGGTGGTGGCTGGAGATCTTCTACTATTACAACTGATCTCCAGGCCACAGAGATCAGTTCACCTGGAGAAAAAGGCTGCTTTGGAAGGTGGACTCTATGGCGCTATATCCCACTGAAGTCCCTCCCCTTCCCAAACCCCACCCTCCTCAGGTTCCACCCCCCCAAAAAAAAAAAAAATCTCCAGGTATTTCCCAACCCAGAGATGCTAAGCTTCCAATATCTGATGAGATCAGGTTAGCCTGGGCCATTCAGGTCAGGAGCCAGAGTGAGTCTGCCCAAATGTTGGTAAATCTGTTGGGAAGCCATTCAGAAGGCTTGTATGAATAAATGTAATTAAACTTATATTTTCAGTAAAACCTTAGCTTAACCCATAACATTGTCTGTCAGAAACAGAACGAGCATCAAAAAGGGTTTCTTGCTGGGATATTGGTATTTTGGAGTTAACAAGGCTCTCCCAGTTCAAACCATTCAGTAATCCTAGGAGTATAGGCAGCACAGCAGTCTGGTAATGAACTGAGAGTCTGGTAAATAACCTTTTCATTAGGTCTGGATTCTGCTAGGGTATTTACGTTCTCTTATAATGAACAAGGGTTTTGAGAAGGAAGCTGGTGTGCAGTGAAACTCGTTCTGTCTCCTTGCTACAGTTTAATCCACTTATCACAATCAGATTCTTGTTCTTAAATAAAGTCCCTCCCCACAGCTTCAGGCTGGATGTGTGAGAAGGTGTGCTGTGATGATAAGGTTATTCTCCTAAGAAAAGGGATTCTGTCGGCTGAAACTATAGCCCAAGTGGAAATTTTTGTGTGATGTGTCTGAAGGGAGACCCTTTTTCCCCCTATCATGAACCTATCCCTCATGTTTGCGATCCTCACTGCAGCCTTCAATATTACCGGAGGCTGAGCAACTTGTTTCAGAACCCCAAATTTCAAAAGATCCCCCCCCCCCTGTGTGTCCAAAGGAGTTCTTAAGAAGCAGTGGGAATCCCCGTCTCCTGGCTTTGGCAACCCTAGGTTGACATGCTTAACCTTTCATGTTGTACACAAACAGGCACTTTCTGAAGACAATGGAAATGTAGACCCACCCAGCTGCAAGGTCAGCTCTTGTTTGCTTGCTGCTTCCTGTGGACAGGGTCAGATCGACAGCAGAAAAGGGTCTCCCTTTTTTCTGCTCCTTCATCCCATTTTATAAAATGATGCCATAAAAGGATAGATAATCTCTAGAGATCACACCTGAGCCTCTGTGCCTCTCTTGACAGCTCTGCTTTCTGCGTTCGGCCTCTGGATTACCCCAGGCTACAAGCTAAATGGATCAACGTCCCTCAGCAAAGGACAGAGGGCCATAAATCACATCAGCCTCAGAAAACATTTTAATTAAAAAATGACACAACAGCAGCTTTAGCGAACATAAAAGAAAACAGCTGCGATGCTACCCTTTGCCTCTCCCCCAGCCCCATCTCAGGTCTTTCTCTTCAAAACCTATTTCAACACAGCTTTCATCCGATCTCTCCAGGCACCACTGGCAGTTTTCATCCGAAGCCCTGCCACGTTGCAGGCTGAGGAGATAGGTGTATGTAGGTCACACTGGCAGATTTGGAAAGTACACTGTTTGAGAAACAAACAACTCTGACACCAGAAAAAAAATAGTGCGGAGACAGATTCCAAGAGCAAAGGGAAGCGCAGAGGAAACTGCTTTCATCTCCAGGAGGGTATATATCCCATCACAAGCACCATAATGAGAATAATGCAGCCTCATATACTCAGCTACTGAATTCCTGGAGAGTGCTCAGTTTCTGAAATCAGACACACATATGAAGACATCCGAGGCTTTGACACTTAGTGGCCTGAAGGGAGTGGTCAACCTCTCAAAGGCCATTTATGCAGGGTCGATTCTGCTCCTTGCTCAATGCTGATTTTTTAAATCAGACCTTTAAAATGACTATTCTTGGTCCCAGTGCAAGAGGAGAAAGTCAAACAAATTCCACCCCCCCACTCACCCGCTCCTTCTTCATTTACATAGCCATTAGCAATAGTCATTTGCATAACTAAGCAGCGGCTGGGATTCTGCATGCTTCCTTCAATGAATGCTTCGATGTGGGGGCAGAGCAAATACAAAAGGTTGCATTAAAGGGGCTCTTGAGAAATGTGAAATAGGTATGCTCCGGTTTTGCAGTGATGCTGGAATGACGGTTCAGGGTGAAGAAATAAAAAAATAAATATGCGGGGCACTTCAGCTAATTACCCAGCATAAACGGTCAAAGAGTCCACCCAGAGTAGCAAGTTGGCTTACTGATTATACAGGAAATGGCAATGCATCTGATGCAAAATTTCCTGTGGAGATGGAGTGAGTTCTTCCTTGAAAATGGCGCAGGGAAGAGACTTGTGTCACCTCTGAGTGAAGCCACAAATACTGTTAGATGTCTATGAAACACAACCTCCCTCACATGCAATTAGGGCTGTTGGTTCGGTTCGTCCTGAACCGAAAAACAGCCGGATTTTCCCCGATTCGGCTGTTTTTAGTTTGGGACGAACCGAACTAAAAAAAAAAAGGTGGGACATGGGGGAGCCGAATTCGCTGACTTCGGGGGTTCGGTGAATAAATTCAGCAGATTTGGGGTACCCCCCTGCGCGCCTTCACGAGGCTTCCATGAAGGCGCACGGGAGGGCTCTTTAAACAGATCTGCGCCTCGCAGCTGGAAGGCACAGACCTGTTTAAAGAGCCCCCCACGCGCCTTCATGGAAGCCCCGTGAAGCCGCACGGGGGGCCCTTTAAACAGATCTGTGCCTCCCAGCCAGGAGATGCAGATCTGTTCTACCCCCCCGCGCACCTTCAGGGGGCTTCCCTGAAGGCGTGCGGGGGGCTTTTAAACAGATCTGTGCCTCCTGGCCGCGAGGCACAGATCTGTTTAAAGAGCCCCACGCACGCCTTCATGGAAGCCCCGTGAAGGCACGCGGGGCTGCCTTTAAACAGATCTGTGCCTCCTGGCTGGAAGGCACAGATCTGTTCCACCCCCCCCCCCCCCGCGTGCCTTCAGGGGGCTTCCGTGAAGGCGCGCGGGAGGCGCTTTAAGCAGATCTGTGCCTTCCATCTGGAAGGCGCAGATCTGTTTAAAGAGCCCCCCGCGTGCCTTCAGGGAAGCCCCGTGAAGGCCCGCGGGGGGGTAATTTTCCCCCGAACTCTGGATCTCACGCCAAAGTTCGCGGATCCGAAGCGGGGGAGTTCGGACTTCGGCAAGTCCCGAATTTAAAAGGGCCGAATTTTGCCGAAGCCGAACTTTACCGAATTTTTTTTTCAACAGCCCTACATGCTTGATGTGGCCAAGAATCGCTGTGAACTAGTAGTATGGCCAGCCAGTGGGGGTGCTGGGGAACTGCAACTAGAATTTGATCCCAGGGGGAGTACTTGCTGGGGTGGCATCAAGCATCTGTTTAAGCCACAACTCAGCAGAATCCTCAGTAAATCACACAATTGTTGACTGACCCTGTGAAGAAATGCATTTTTCTTCAGAGGTTTGAACTGAGCAAAACCTTCACTTGGAGTTTTAAAAGGTTTTTCTCTCATGACAGAGAACAGGCAGGGTGGGGGAAGTCAATTCAATTGCTTTCCAGCCCCACCTCAGCCATCCTCTTAGAAGTGCTAATGGGTCTAGCTAGAGCCAATGGGATGGTCTAGTCCCCCTCCTTCCCAGCTAGGCAGGTGATATCTAGCAGGGAACAGAGAACTGGTAGAATTAAGTGCTGGAAGGACTTCAGGAGGAATATATTTAACATCTTATATTTAACATCTCCTAGGGCATGTTCCTGACCTTGATGGCCCAGGCTAGCCTGATCTCGTCAGATCTCAGAAGCTAAGCAGGGTCAGCCCTGGTTAGTATTTGGATGGGAGACCCCCAAGGAAGTCCAGGGTTGCTGTGCAGAGGAAGGCACTGGCAAGCCACCTCTGTTAGTCTCTTGCCATGAAAACCCCAAAAGGGGTTGCCATAAGTCGGCTGTGACTTGAAGGCACTTTACACACACACACACACACACACACACACACACACACACACACACACACACACACACACACACACGGCATGTTCAGAGGGAGGGACAGAGGAACTACATTTCACCCTTTTCTTTTGAAAAAAGATGTTCAATCTGGTGCTGTGCTGACAGTATGTTTATGGACATTTTCTTTTTAATAAATGTTTTATAACTTTTGATACTAGAAGTGTTTCTCTGTACCACATAGACCTCCACTGTCTTGGACATGCTATTTTAAAAGGAGTGCCAGGAGGAAGGGAAGGGACAATCACTTAGCCAGTGGCTACTCCTGCAGTGGTGCACAAGGCAGTAAGCTGTTCCTATGGTAACCAGTGGGAGACACCAAGGCAAGGCCTCACAACTGAGAAGGGGAGCTGGGAGTCCTGGCCCTCCCAGCAAGCCATTCCTACAAAGGGCAGGTGTTGGAGACAGTTGAATAGAGAGAATAGGGTCTGCAGGTCAGAGCAGGACTATTCTGCCACAGACTCCCAGCTGAATTATGCAAGTAGAATGACAGAAACCAGAAAGCTGTGTAGAGGAGCACAGGACATTTCTTTAACATGCTAAGGCAAAGTTTATCCACGACTGAACCAAGTTTGGATCCCTGTTTGGAATGACAGTAACAAATGGCACTGCAGCAAGGGGAAGGATTAAAAAGTGTCACAGAAAAAAAGTGTCACAGAAGCATCGCTGTGGATTTTTTTAAAGATTAAAAATGACCTAAAATGCTCAGAATCTTGTGTGTGCGCTAGGGTTTGTCCTTCTGCAAGGTGACACATTCCTCCAAAGTACACAGAACCAAATTTGCAGATCTGTATCAAGACAGATGATGAGATTCTAAGCAGTTAAGCATACTTGTGAGTGGTATCATGAGCGAGGTAATAGGCAAAAATCAGCTGAAGTAAGAACCGCTCCTCAGCGGTTGCCAGGGATATGACAGAAACCATTCTCTCCTGTTCCGAAGAGGCAGGTATACTGCCAACCTAGATAAGTTATCGATGTATGAAATCTGCAATGAATACACAAAACAGAATGCAAAGGAACCACAGGGAACCTATAAAGCCCAGATCGCCCTTGCACTTGTTCCAAGGTCAGAGTCTGCACCTGAATTAAACTGTGCACGTTGTCTCTGTGCAGCGGACTCCTTCAGTGCAGAGATCTGTTACACAGTAGTTACACAACTGATTGAGCAGCAACGCAATAATGTTTTGTGAATAATCTCTGCAGTTAATAAAGCCCCACAGTCCACAAGAGACTCACTTCATACTTGCACTGCAGTAGCAGTTCCAGTATTTCCTTAGTTCCGGTACTGTTCAATGATGGACCCCATTTCAGGGATCTGTAAGGGGGGTGCAAAGAAATTGAGTGGGAAGAGATTGATATCAAGGTTCAGAGGCTTGCTTCTCAATATATCCAAGATTAAATTGCAACAACAATAACAAAACCAGTGTGTGGAAGCCTGCAGCCGATAACTGGAGAGTTCAAATGAGCCTATGAAATCCATAGTGCATCCGGATCCACTTCATACGAGCAATAAGCCTGCTGCGGGTTTAGATCTGGGTGCAGATGAAATGTCATCTTACGGATCGATCTCAGAGGAAACCCATTTTTCTTGTTTGCAACCAAACACAGCAGTGCATAGTGCCTGATTGGCTCACTTGCTACTGCATCTGTGCAGTCAGGGGACATCAGTCTCTCCCAGGGTCACTGATGGGATGATGTTAAAGTGCAATGATCACACCGTTTTCCCAGTTGTCCACATACATGAAGTGCTGCCAGTCCAACCAGATCTGTGGCCATTAACAGTGATAGTTAAAAGAACATCTTAAAAAAAATAGTGATATGTATCCAAGCATGCAATTCCTCCAAATAAATGGCATTTTTAATTTAGAAAAGAGCAAGAGTCCGGTAGCACCTTAAAGACTAACAGAAATATTTTCTGGCAGGGTATGAGCTTTCGTGAGCCACAGCTCACTTCTTCAGATACAGCTAGAATGTGAATCCATCTGTCTTTAAGTAGAGGAGAGTGAATTCAAACAAGCATTAGTATGTAAATGTTAACAGTATGTAAATGTGAATAGCAGGCGTGATGGGATTAGGTGTGGTATGCAGAAGAGTCTGTGATGTCCAGGGGAGAGATGGGTGTGGAGAAATCAGCATTGGTAATGATCCGTGAATGCAAGGTGAAAGAGGGAGCAGCAATTTCTTCTGATTCCTTCTCCCTCATTGTGAGTACCTCTCTCTGCGATGTCTCTAGGGTTGCCAGATCCCTCTTTGCCACCAGTGGGAGGTTTTTGGGGTGGAGCCTGAGGAGGGTGGGGTTTGGGGAGGGGAGGGACCAATGCCATAGAGTCCAATTGCCAAAGTGGCCATTTTCTCCAGGTGAACTGATCTCTATCGGCTGGAGATCAGTTGTAATAGCAGAAGATCTCCAGCTAGTACCTGGAGGTTGGCAGCTCTACCCCCTCTGCTGTTGTGCCAATCATCCATCACTTCCCATGCACCCAATAGCCCCTACACCTGGGATTGACCCAGACTCGCCTGTTTCCCTGGCCCAGGTGTTGCTCTTCAATCATCTGCTGACTAGCTCCTGTCGATTTTCTTGTCTGACTTAGGCAGGCAGCTTGTTCCCTGATGCCTTCTCCCCCCGGGGTGGGAGGGGGTTGAGTCATAGAATCATAAAGTTGGAAGGGACCACCAGGGTCATCTAGTCCAACCCCCTGCACAATGCAGGAAATTCACAACTACCTCCCCCCCACACACCCCAGTGACCCATACTCCATGCGCAGAAGATCCGGGTAGGGGGCCGCATCTGAACACTCATTTTGCCCCCTATGCTGTTTATGAGGGTCCCAGGAACAAAATATCAACAGGCTTAGTGTGTTGCAGGAGGACAGAGAAGCAGCAAACTCCTACTCTGTGAAGTCCATGGATGGTGGGATACACACAAGTGTCAGAGACACTGTCCTTCAGTGTTGCTCCTCTGAAGATGCCTGCCACAGCTGCTGGCGAAACGTCAGGAAAGAAAATACCAAGACCACAATTACACAGCCCTGATAACTTACAAGAACCAACACAAGTGTTTGTTTATAGATCACCAGCTGAGTGAAAGGTTTATTCCCTCTTTATTTAAACAATTGGCTATGGAATTGAGTGCAGTGACACTAGGTTTGTGGAGTGGGGAAAACTGCCAATCCCATCTGCCTGCATGAGAATACATATGTGTGAAAGGCTATCAATTGTGCTGTAGAATACTGTCTGAACACATTGCAAGTAACCTGCCAAGCATGCACAAGCGACTCATGAACAGTCAATCCGCCCAGTGAAAAATTGGTTCCCTGCTTGCAATGGTTGGACACAATCTGAGCTGAACTGGTGGGTGCTCAAATATCTTTAGTTGTAATGTGAGCTCACATTCACCATAGAAGAAGAAGAGTTGGTTTTTATATGCCAACTTTCTCTACCACTTAAGGCAGAATCAAACTGACTTACATTCACTTCCCCTCCCCACAACAGACACCCTGTGAGGTAGGTGGGGCTGAGAGAGCTCTTGAGAAATGTGACTAGCCCAAGGTCACCCAGCTAGCTTTATGTGTAGGAGTGGGGGAAACCAACCGGGTTCACCAGATTAGCATCCACCGCTCATGTGGAGGAGCGAGGAATCGAACCTGGTTCTCCAGATCAGAGTCCACTGCTCCAAACCACTGCTCTTAATCACCACACCACACTGGCTCTCCCTGCTAGATCATAGGTAAGCATTATGAACCACCAAAATTCATACACAAGACCAAGCAAATATTGGTTTAGTAGCAGCACTGCTCTGCACCCTCCTTCATCCACTGTCCAGTAGCATTTCTACATTCTGAGACTCCTCTTGAGTTCACAACTGGGCTGTACATAAGCTTGATACCAGATAGACAACTTTCCCTTTCTGCACAGAAGTTGGACTATAATTTATTTGGTTCTCTGAGCAACTGAACATCCTGTGCCACCGCAGCTACTCTACTAATCAGTGTCGGAGACTTCATGGGCACAAGAGCAACATATTATAAACAGAAGACTGATTTATTATGATTACTCTTGCTATACTTCATAATAACCCAGTCTAGGTGTTAGAGGAATAATCAAATCTAGTCCCCCTTATTTCCCCCCCTTTTTATAAAATTTATACCCTGCCTTTTTGCCCTCATAAGGCCACCAAGGCAGCTAATAAATTAAAACATACATAATAAAATCACATCTCCTGCCGCTCCTTCCTCTTTTTCCCTTCCCCTTTCCTTTTC
Organism: Euleptes europaea; assembly: GCF_029931775.1. Classification (NCBI taxonomy): domain Eukaryota; kingdom Metazoa; phylum Chordata; class Lepidosauria; order Squamata; family Sphaerodactylidae; genus Euleptes; species Euleptes europaea. The sequence goes on from NC_079316.1 coordinate 46,317,571, forward strand.
ACCTTGCTGTTTCCTTACCTTGCTCTGGTTCTGTTCTTGTCTCTGCTCCCTGAGGATTCTCAATTAGATCACTGGTGGTCCTCTGTCTATGGCCTTTATGAACCCCACCTCACCATCAGAGAAAAATTTAGTATCTATAGTAGGTGTAGAATCTGATTGCCATCTGTAAACTGTTGTGAAATGTTTTAATTATTTGTTTTAATTCTTTGTTTTAATTTATATCATATTGTATTGTAGTATATATTCCTGAAGCTGCCCTGAGCCTGACTTAGGAATAGGGTGGGGTATAAATGAAATAAAAATAAAATATTTTTTAAAAAATATTGGTGTCATCAAGCCACCACAAAACAAATTGTTTTTAAATAGAAGCAAAGCAGCAGGTAATACTAGTAGTATTTAGTAGCAGTAGTAGTAGCAATAGCAAGTCACTGGGCTTCTTTGGTCCTTGCTTTTCTTAGAACTGCTACTACAATGAATATTGTTATTGGTTTTGAAAAAAGGGGAATCATTGCAAAGAGAATGCAGGTTGCCAAGCAGAGATGAACTACATTCTTTCTGTTCACTTGACAGTACCTAGAAAGTCTGCATGCTTATAGAAATGCTTATTGAAGAGTGCAGTGAATACCCAAGCTAGGCATCTGCATCTAAAGATTGAACTGAAAATTTGGAAACTGATTACCTAAACTCCTAAACCGAACTAAACTAGATGCCTCATGGGAGATCTTTCCCCCCTCACCATGGCTAGTAGCAGCTTCAAAGAGATCTGTGTGGGTTTCTGTTAGAGTTGCCAACCTCCAGGTACTAGCTGGAAATCTGCTGCTATTACAACTGATATCCAGCCGACAGAGATCAGTTCACCTGGAGAAAATGGCTGCTTTGGCAATTGGACAATGGCACTGAAGTCCCTCCCCTCCCCAAACCCCACCCTCCTCAGGCTCCACCCCAAAAACCTCCCACTGGTGGCGAAGAGGAACCTGGCAACCCTAGTTTCTGTTGAAAAAACAACATAGGGAATTATTGACCTTCCATAGCACCATAGCCTTGAACCAATTTCACCACCATCCAATCAGCTCCCTACCACTGACAAGCAAGCCTGTATTTGCAACCCAGTAGCCTGATCTGAGAAGAGAATGAAGGCAGAAGAGCAGAATGGACTAGAGAAAAAGCTAGCCTGATTCTCGCAGGGTCATTTCATAGCTGGCTCTCTTCTGATTGCTATTTAATCAACTATTTAAAATCCTGCTCTGAGATTTTCATCAATGCCCAAATCCCAGAGACTGAAAGGAAAGAAATTAAAGTGGAAAGAGAAATCTCTGCAGAGTCTGAGCTATGTGTAAATGTGACCTAGTTACATGGCTGTAATCCCACCACACGGCAGCGAGGGACACGATGCCTGCACAGACGCCCCCCGCCCCATTCAAGCAGCAGAAGAGGGCTGGAGGTGGGAGGGGGAGAAGCTGTTCCTCTCCTATGATTTGATGAAGATCTTTTATTTTTGGCATCCTCTCACATCACAGGCAGAGCAGGAACGAGAGCTCCAAAGGGATTAGTAAAGATTTATTTTTTTCTTTTTCTGGAGTGAGATGAAAGAGGAAGGGGAAGTGGGGGGGAGAGAACCAAAATGAAGAGTAAGGAGTCCTAGCAAAATAACCTCATTATTCTTTATCTTTTCCAATGACCTTGTTTGTTTTATTCCTGGTTGAAAGTGGCTACTTCTGATGTAAAAGTTTAAAGACATCTGGAGTTTCAGGCAAGCAAGGAAGAAGGACGAAAGGAATGAAAGTAAAGATTAGACAAAGAGACCAAAAAATCTGCCTCTGTACTGGTTTTAAAAAGAATTACCCGCCCATAGGGCTGTCAATTCGGTTCGGTCCGAACTGAAAATCAACCAAATTTCCCCTGATTTGGTGATTTTCTGTTCGGACGGATCCGAACTCAAAACTGGCGGGCAACCGGGGGGGCCGAATTCAGCGAGTTCGGGAGTTCGCGAATAAATTCAGCAAATTCGGCCCCCCTTCAGGGAGCCCGCTGAAAGGCGCGGGCTGCCCTTTAAACTGATCTGAGCCTCCCAGCTGGGAGGCGCAGGTCAGTTTAAAGGGCAGCCCGCCCCCCTTCAGCGGGCTCCGCTGGAGAGGCGCGGGCTGCCCTTTAAACTGACCTGCGCCTCCCAGCTGGGAGGCTCAGATCAGTTTAAAGGGCAGCCCGAGCCTCTCCAGCGGAGCCCGCTGAAGGGGGGCGGGCTGCCCTTTAAACTGATCTGTGCCTCCCAGCTGGGAGGCTCAGATCAGTTTAAAGGGCCCCCACGCGCCTTCAGGGAATCCCTCTGAAGGCGCGCTGGGGCCGAATTTTCCCCCGAACTCCGGATCCCCCCGAATTACCGGGGATCCGAAGCGGGGGAGTTCGGACTTCGGCACGTACCGAACCCACAAGGGTCAAATTCGGCCGAATCCGAACTGTACCGAATTATTTTTTTTTTGACACCCCTACCCGCCCACATACATGCATACACTTTGCTGTAGCCTATGGCATTGCTTTCTTTCTTGATCTACTGTTTCGCAGACACAAGTCAGCCCCATGCTGTGCATGCTTACTCAGGAGAAAGCATCCACATGGTCAGCTGGTTTTGCTCCCAAGTAAGTGTGGGCAATAATGCTGCCCCAATATGGTTCACCTGCTCTTCACTAATGGACTGTCCAGGTCGGTTTGCTAAGAACTGTGGCTGGACTAGATTTGAGGCCTCCAGTGTGCTTTTATTTTTGTTCACCCTCAGTGGTAGCCAGTGGACAATTCTAATTTATTACTCATATCGCAGACAATTCAAACATTCGGCCATGGTATTCTAGGAAAGTGTTTCCCAACCTGTGGGTCAGGGCCAAAAATGAGTTGTGAAGCCTCTGAAAATGGGTTGCAGGCTAGCCCTCCTTAATGGCGGCTCCTGCCCTTCGCATCCTTCTCTTTCTTTTCTCCTTGCCCACTTCTCACATTCTCATCTCCCTCTCTTTCTTTGTGACAATAATGAGGGCGGGAAAGCAACTGGTAACTTGATGGTAGTACCTGAAAGAAGGGTAGGATTGCCAGCTCCAGAATGGGAAATACCTGGAGTTTTTGGGGGCGGAGCCTGAGGAAGGCTGGGTTTGGAGAGGGGAGGAACTTCAGTGCCATGGAGTCCAATTGCCAAAGTGGCCATTTTTTTCAGATGAACTGATCTCTATTGGCTGGAGATCAGTTGTAATAGCAGGAGATCTCCAGCTACCACCTGGAGGTTGGCAACCCTAAAGAAGGGGGAAGGTTTGGAGAGTAGGTGGAAAGTGTTCAGCATGCCATGGAAAAAACAGAGGAGGATACAAAGAGGTGTGTGTGTGAATGGACTCTGTCTCGGCGCTGTTCCTTCAGCAGCTCAACCCTCTTGCCCATCCCTCTGCAGTGCCTCACTGCCCTCTACCTGCTGTGGAAGACGTACTGCACCTAGCCCCTAGCTGCCAACCTCTTTATCACCACCTGCCAGCTTCACGTATCTCCTCTTCCCAGAGTGCCCTAAGCGCCCCTCCTCAAACTCCAGCTCTGGTCCAACTTGCAGAGGAAGAGGAAATGAACTCCCATTTGCTTAGGGTTCATAGTGAGGGTAGCTGTACCCTTTATGTGATGTTTGTTGGTTTCTTAAAAACATCTGGTTGGGCACTATAGAAAACAGAATGCTGGAACAGATGGGGGCCAAGACCTAAATGGGTCACCATACAAAGTAAATTTGGATTTATGGTTCACCATACCAATAAGGTAGGAAAGCACTGCTTTAGGACTTTTTATTTTTCCTAGAATCTGTGGTATATCTTTTTATTTATTTTTAATTTATTGGCAAATTTTGTATGCTGTCTCTCTGCCCAATCAGGGCCACCGAAGTGGCTAACAGGTAAAACATTATAAAAGCATATCATAAATACAATTCACCAAAACAATTAAAACCAGAAATAAAATAATCTTAATAGCACATAAAACAGTAATTAAAACATAGGTTAGGAAGGAGAGATCAAGGGAATGCCAGAGAAAACAAAAACTTTTTCACCTGGTGGCAGAAGACAGTGAAAAAGGAGACAGACAACCATCCCTGGGTAGAGAGTTCCATAGTTTTGGTGCCATGGCTGGGAAGGCCATTTCTCAGGTTGCCACCCACATAATATTAGATGGTGGGAGCACTCAAAGCAGGGCCTGAGAAGATGACCTTAGTGGTTGGATAGGTTTGAATGGGAGTAGGCGGTCCTTCATGTATACCACAGAGTTTGCCTTCCAAAGCTGCCATTTCCTCCAGGAAATAGTTCTTTATAGCCTGGAAGTAAGTTTATTCATTTATTTGAAGCATTTTATCCCACCTTGCCACCCAATTAGGGACCTCGAGGTGGAGAACAGTTTAAAAACATTAAAACCAACTTTAAAAACCAGGTAAACAATTAAAAACATAACACGGAAGGATAGTCAATAAGGGACTGCCAAATGAAAAAAAAAAAGGTGATCACCCATTGGTGGAAGATAATGATTCTGGTTGACAGACAAATCTCCCTGTGGGAGGGAATTCCACAATTCTGGTGTCATGACCTAGAAGGTCCTTTATAGTGTTCCACCCATCTAGCCACAGACGACTGAGGCACCCAAAAGAAGACCGCTGAAGATTATTGTAATGGTTGGGTAGATTCATATAGAAGTAGGCCATCCTTCAAGTATACTGATCCCAAGCCATAAAGGGCTTTAAAGGTTAATATCAGAAACTTTAGTTAGGCCCAGAAGAAATTGGAAGCCAGTGTAGATGAAAGAAGACTGGAGTGATATCGTCCTTACATAGGGTTGCCAGGTCCCTCTTCGCCATCGGTGGGAGATTTTTGGGGCGGAGCCTGAGGAGGTTGGGATTTGGGGAGGTGAGGGACTTCAATGCCATAGAGTTCAATTGCCAAAGCGGCCATTTTTCTCCAGGTGATCTGATCTCTATCGTCTGGAGATCAGTTGAATTAGCAGATCTCCTGCTGCTTCCTGGCAGTTGGCAACCCTATCCTTACAACTTGCTCCTGTCAACATTCTTACCATTCCTCAAGGGAAGGCCCATGTATAACATACTACAGTAATCAGATCTAGATGGTACCAGGGCATGTACTACAGGTCATATTGTTGTTTTTTATTCACTGTAGCTGGTGACAGGTGCTGGCTACTACTGCCACATACTTATCCCAAAGGAGGCCTGGGTCCACAAGCACCCCCAAGCTGTGAACCTGGTTCTTTAGGGGGAGTGCAACCCCTTCCTTTTCTGGACTCATTCCACCCATCAGCAGCATCTCTGTCTTGTTGGGATTAATCTTCAGTTTAGTTGTAATTCCAGGTGAACTCTGGGCCTCACCTTATGGTTGTTAACCCTTATTAAGGACCACCTACTCCCATATGAACCTAACGTGACCATTATGGTCATCTTCAAAGGCCCTGCTTCAGGTGCCCCCTGCCATCTGAAGCTAGATGGGTGACAACTCCAGAAAGAACATTCTTGATCATGGCACCACAGTTGTGGAATTCTCTCCCTATGGAGCATTGTTGTCTTATTTATTGTCTTCCACCATAGATGCACCATAGATGAAGACTTTTCTGTTGCATATATCTATCTGTGTTTTTAACTTATCTTAATGTTACTATTGATTACTGCCTTGGTGATCCTAAGCTGGGTGGAAAGGCAACTTAAGAATGCCACTCTTGAAAGTAACTGCAACTTCAAACACATCATTAAAGCTGATCTTATGATTATGTGCCATGTAACAGGGACCATGAACCAGGTGTAAAGGCCACATAGAAATGTTTTAAATGAAACAAACAAATACATAAATAATGGACAGCTATCCCTTTAGGGAATACATTGCTTGTGCGGCACGCGACCATGCCACACACATTAATCAGTGCTAGGGTACCCAAGCCAACCTCCAGGTGGTTGGAAGAAGAAAATACCTATGCTGGAAATAGTAGAAACTATAATAAATGGCAGCACGTGGCTTCAAAGATAATATAATGTGAAATATACCAACTGGAAAAGAAAACAATATTATAGAATATAATAATTCTATTTTTTGGAAAACCCAAAACACAACATATATTCATAAACACTGTGTTGAAAGCCACACAGAAACCTCACTGGGTCTGAAATAACAAAAATGTATATATACAGATTGTTTTTAACAACAAAACATGAACAACATAAATTCAAGAATTATTTCTGTGGCCTTGACAAAGGCTCATGTATACTCAAGAATTATAGTCCATGAAAAATCATGAAGAGACGAAGAAAGGTCCAAGGTGGGTCTATCACAAGTACGCGTTTCGGAATCCAATCCTTCCTCAGCTTGGTGACCACAACGATGTTTAAAGAGACCAATAATAATGGCTTCTAGAAATAATGATAATCATCATAATAATAAGGCTTATCAAAATGGCTACAGTGACAACTTAAGAGTGTTGAGAATACATTTGTAACAACATGAATGCAATTTCAAAAATAAGACAAAATGGCTGGCAATTGGTGCGTCCTGAGCTCGAGCCCTTACCCTTGCATGATGTTCACCAATTCTACACCCCCAAAACCTCCAGGTATTTCCCACTGAAGTTCCTCCCCTCCCCAAACCCCAACCTCCTCAGGCTACACCCCCAAAACCTCCAGGTATTTCTCAACCCAGAGCTGGCAACCCTAATCATTGCAAGCAGAAATTTCAGACTTTATATTGAGACTAGCATGATTAGGTAGCAATTAGAGAAGAGCAGAAACTATGCCTCTCCATGTAAAGTATGGAATGGGCCAAATATATCTATAACCTGCTGTTAGTGTCACGATTTTACCATTCTGCTGGCTCTCAATCTTCTCAGAAAGCACTTGCTATTTAGACTATAGTTAATCTTTGCAGTAAGTTGGTAAAGTCTGACATTTAACCTGCAGATATAAAAAAATAATAATCCAAGTCCCCAAAAGGTGAACTAGCAGAATATTAATACAAAGAGGATTGCACTAAAAAAAAAAAAAAAATCCAATGCACATTCTCTGCTGGCATCTCATAATGATCTACTAGCCCCATGGTTGCTCATAAATACTTATGAAAGTGCTTCAAGAGCCACAATTTGCATAGCTATAACATCTCATAAATAATTCTAAGTGCTAGTATTTAATGATCTGACCTATATTGTGGAAAGATTTCACTCCTCACATATGGAAATGAGAGTCTATCAGAATCAAGGCAATGGTTATCCTCAGCTGCTGAGATGCTCTCAAGATGGAGCAGAAGAACAGACTGAATAGGTGTTAGATGGTTAGTTTATCAGTGTTGGTAATCAAGAATTATTAGGAAGGCAAAATCCAGTCAAAATTTGTCCACTTGCTGTTCATATTTTTTAAAACTACAGCATCCTAAGAATGTTAGCTGTATTCTTTTTTCATATAGATTAATGCTGTCTCCCAACTTTGATGCTAGTGGCTTTCTACTGTGAATACTGTGGTTCTGTCAACAATGAATAAATACTTCAAAAGAATTCTGACAACCTTACCAAAATCTGGAGCGCTTTGTTAAATTTGCTTCACATTCAGGCAGGTGGTTTCCAGTGTATTATTTCCATTAAAACAATGATTGGTATGTATTGCCACAGTAGTTTAAAACCTGTTCGTGCCAAACCGCCTTCTGAAATTGCAAATCCTGTGACATCTCATTTGATTGTACACTTGAATGTAAAAACAGTTGTAAACACAAAGATCCCATGCTGCAGTGCAATTCCAGTCAGATAGGCATGCACAACAAATGTATGCACAAATTCTCGGTGAAGAAAGCAAGTGGGGGGAATCTTTGGGGAGATTAATCAAAGCAGCCCCATTATAGATGCTGTCATGCAGCTTCTCCCCTACTGTCCCAATCACTTATTGGACTGTAGAAGACATAACAGGAACATATTAGCAAATGGTTAAAATCTCAAGTATCCTCAAGTGGCCAATTTTTAATTTTTTAAAAACCTAGAGAATTTTTAAAAAATCATATAGTTTGTCATCTTATTTGAATGTGGACAGGATATTTCTTAAGTAGGTTAGTGGACTATCATACTTGAATCACTGAATAGCCTGATGACTGTAACACTTTGCTGATAACAATTGATGGCTAGCGGGAGGGAGCTGAGGACACATTTACAATTAAAATTATATCAGAATGATTGGCTAAACCTAGGGAAATGGTCATATCGGAGTGAAAATGCCAGCATTATCCTGTGTTTTACTGATGTGTGTCAGTGATGAATAGAATAAATGAGGAGTGATGAATAGAATAAACATTATTCTTCATTTCCCACAATAATAGGCCTATGGGTAAAGAGTTATGGATCATTTTATAAAATTTTATAGGACAGCCATATATTCTAGAATTACTAAGTTGATCTACTGCGAATTCATACTGTAAGACATTTAGCTCTCTAGCATATAGTTTAGATGATATGAAATGTTTGGACTTTGCACCATATAAGCTGTAATGTGTAATGAGAAATCAATGTGGTAAAGCAAATTTGTATAATCCATTGGAAAAGATTATCAGGAACTATATGGGGATAGGGGTTGAAGTAGATGACACTGGCTTGGCTCCTGATTAACATTTCTGCAGATTGAAGGATTTTAGTCTGGGAAGGGGGATGACCCCGGAATAGCTTTGAGGAATTGGAGGTATGCCCTGGGAGGGGGACTTTTTGGGCAGGATCCAACTCATTTTTTTTTTACATAGCAGCATTTACATGACATTCCTGAGGACTTCACACACACATTCTTGGCTTGATCTACATTCAAATCCATTAGCACCTTGGTGGTGGAAAGTGCCTTTAAGTCACAGCCGACTTATGGGGACACTGTAAGGCTTTCAAGGCAAGAGACATAGAGAGGTAGTTTGCCAATGCCTGCCTCTGTGTAGTGACCCTGGACTTTCTTGGTCTCCCATCCAAACACTAACCAGGTCCAACCCTGCTTAGAGATACTGGGGATGTGAGGGGAGGTAGTTGTTAATTTCCTGCATTGTGCAGGGGGTTGGACTAGATGACCCTTGTGGTCCCTTCCAACTCTGATTCTATGAGACCAACAAGATTTTTGAAGTATGAGCTTTCAAGAGTCAAAACTCCTTTCATGAGATACATTCTTAGAATGAACTTGCAAGCCCCTCCTGCTCCTTCTGCTTGGCCCCTGGGAGGTTAACCCCCCAAGTCTCTGCTTGGAAAACTCCACCTCATTCCCTCACACACACCCAGGTTTGCCAAAAACAAAATAGGAAGCCACCTACTGCCACAAAGGACTCTGAGAGTATCTCCTGCTAGATGGAGGCATGCATCTAGCATTCTGCAGCTGCACTGCCATTTAGAGGCTCTGCCTAGTTGCCTCGCCTCCTGCTATTCTTCTACAAGCAAGGACTGGGCAATATATCACAACGATGCAATGTGGAGCTATCGTTCTGCAGGGAAGGCAAGCTTTCCCAATGCACCTCTCCATTACCATACTTCTGACAGCAAGACCAAATAGGCATAATGAGGTTTCAGAAATCAGACACAGCATTGCAAATATAAGACAGTTTAATAAATGAATAAAAGAATACAACATGAGCTGTTCAAGTTTTTGGGATGAACAAGAGAACAAAGAAAAGGGGGAAACATGCAGTCCTCTCTCCCTACACAAAGCTCTTCCTAAAAATGATGTTTCATTTAGGATAGGCTAACTTTACTCAAAGTTGCATTACCTTAGCTCTTATGGTTGGGTCTTCTCCCAGTTGTCCCTGATGTGTGGACAAGATGGAGTCTCTAGGTAAAAGAGTAGTCCATCATGGCTTGTGTCCATCCAAAGACCTGTCCAAAATTCCTTGCATCCTCAGAATGTATATCCCGCTGTGTTGAAATAATGCTGCCTGGAGGTCATCTGGATCTTCCTGCCCCCAAGGGAAGTGTTTTCTTTCTAGCTATTTGGCTCTTAGGTGTGACATGGCAGCATGGAGTGAGGTAGTGAGCTATTGTCCTGTTACAGGTAGTTCCATTAGCATAAGTAAGAACTTGAGCTCTCTGTGCTGGGACTTTGATGGCTCCTCTCTTCAACCCTTCCTATTCAGGCTGCAGATGGGCTCCTCTACACGGACAGAGAGCAGTCACAATTGAAATACCAGGGTGCAGGGCTGGGCTGGCATCAGCATACCCTGAAGTGGGGTAGCTGCTGTCTTAGATTATTTTGCAAATGTTTGTAATATACACAGTTGCCATTGCATGCAGGTAGTAGCCAGTGTGGTGTAGTGGTTAGAGTATTAGACTAGGATCTAGGAGATGCAGGTTCAAATCCCTACTGTGCCATGGAAGCTCTCTGTATAACCTTGGCCCAGCGACTCTCTGTCTCAGCCTAACCAACTCACAGGATTGTTGTCATAAGATAAATATGGCATAGGAGGGGAGAACAAGTCTTGTAAACAGGTTTGAGTCCCTATTGGGGGAAAAATTGGGATATAAATGAAATAAATAAATGAAATAGCTGGACATGAAACATTTTGTGCTAGGTTTCTGCACTAATAATAAAGTAGTTCACATCTCTCACATCTGTATTAGATTGTATATAAATATTTTAAAGAGGGTATAAAGGGAGGGAGGAAAGGCAGCATGGTATAGCCCAATCTTGTCAGCTCTCAGAAGCTAAGCAGGGTTGGTCCTTGGAAAGGTGACCTCCAAGTTAGTCTCTGTAGAGGAAGTGAATGACAAACTACCTCTGCTTAACCACTTGCCTTGAAAGCCCCTTGCTGGGGTCTCCATAAGCCGGCTGTAATTTGATGGCACTTTACACACGTACACTCACACATATTAAAGGAATGTAATCACACAGATAAAATGTGAATACAAATGTTACCTTTCCAGTCGGTTGGAACCCACTAATTTATTCTGCTAATGGCAGTGGTTCTCCCTGGTATCTGGAACCTTCCCCTGATGCAGGTAATTCTTCCACTACCCAAAGTGCCTCGTGATCCAGCCAAAGTCCCCTTGTGTTGGGCAAAAGCACCATAATTAGCATAATGGATCTGCAGGATTCTATCCAATGTCTCCAGTTTCAGAATTCCACAGATGTCTGCTATTTCCTAACAAACATTTGGACAGCATTGTCCTTCCCTAAAAGCATAAACATCACGAGAGCAGTTTCATGCAGCAGTGCCATATACCCCACTTTTTGATAGCTCATTCTTTCCTGTTCCTAGCAGGGGCAAACCATAAATTGCAATAAATTGCAAACCATAAATCAATAAAACAGTTAGTTCAATCAATCAAGAAAACCAGCAGCAATAAAAAAACATCAATAACACTGACAACATCAGCAGCAGAAAAAAGAAAACAAAGACAATCAACCAAAAAAGTTGAAGTAAATAACATTTTTTTATGTGGCACCTAAAATGCAGCAAGTTTGCTGCCAGGAGAGCAGTTGAAGGAAGGAAATTCTACAGCTAGGTTGTTACCAGTAAAAAAAGCCCTGTGGCTCATCGCTTTCCTTAGCTCTGAGGCAAGGGGTACACAGATTGGAGTCTTTGTGGAAGGTGTTACTTGATGGGCAGGTTGCCATGTATAACCATAAAGAAATCACTGAATATAAGGTGATTTATATAATAATAATAATACTGTCCAATGTTCCACATTTACAATCTACATCCAAATATCTTAATTGTTGCTACCAAAATTATCATTCGGTTCTATCAAATTGCCTTTTTGCATCAATGAGAAACAACAAAGGAGGCAATGAAATTATTAATTACTTTTTGGATGCTATCTTTTTAACTGCTTGCCTTTCAATAATTCTGATGGGCAGGAAAAAAAGGGCTCATTTGTCTTCCTGCCTTCCCACTTGCCTGCAGTTCTGCCAGTTCTTCTCTGCAGAGGTCTGGTTAAAGGAGAGAAGGAACAGTTCTTCTGTAGCTTGCAATACATTATGATCTGGAGCATTTATTTATCTACTGAGTGCACTTCTATGCCACCTATCCAGGGGACATGCAGGTGGTGGCTTACAGAATAAAGTGTTCAAAAACTTAACATACCATAAAAGATGTTAATTAAAACCCAGCATTAAAAACCCAGCCAGCACATACAAACAGAAAACATTAAGCAGCTTGATTTTAAACAGTTTTTAGACTAAAAGTAGATTTAAAACACTCTTTAAAAATCCCTTAAATAAAAGCCTGGTCAAAAAGAAACATTTTGGCCTGGCAGCTAAAAGAGAGTAATATAGGCATCAGGGGAAGGGCATTCAACAGGTGAGGTGCCAACACTGAAAAAGCCCTGTCTCTAGTCACCACCTTCCTCACTTCTGAAGTGGGCATCAAGAGCAGACGAAAACGACCTTAGCTGGTGGACTGGGCAGTACAAGAGGAGGGGGGGGGGTCTTTCAAATACCCTGAACCCAAGCCATTGAGGGTATTGCAAGTAAGAGCCTTAACTCTGAATTATGCCCAGCAACAAATGGAAAGCCAGTGCACAACTTTCAGCACTGGAGGATATGATCCCTTTATCCCAGCTCTGCATTTTAGACCAGCTCAAATTTCTGGACAATTCTCAGGCAGCAGCATGTAGAGCACATAGCAGTAATCCAGGGGTCCCCAAAGTGGTATCCATGGGTGTCATGCTGACACCTTTTCTGGTGCCTGTCAAGGGTTTTTAGGAATTATTTGGGGCCAGGTAGGGATTTTGCCCAGCAAGGCTTCTGATTGGTTACTGGAGATCTACACATCTACACTGTGGCAATCATTTTGTAGCTGGCTCCATCTCTTGTCGAAGCCATTTGGTGGCAGCCATTTTGTTGCTGTGCCCACCCTGCCGTGCCAGAATTCCAAATGTGCCTGCAGGCTCAAAAAGGTTGGGGATCCCTGCATCTAACCAGGATGTGATCAGAGCATTGATCATCATGGCCAGATCACACTTTCTGAGGAAGGCAACAGCTGGAATAACACCTGCAGAAAATGAAGGCACAACATCCCACAGAGAAATCCCGAGTCTCCTGCCGAGGCCAGGATTCAGCAGTACCCCCAAGCTATGAACCTGTTCCTTTAGAAAGAGTATAACCCCCTTGAGGACAGACTGACTCTTTAGTCTTTCAGTAGCTTCACCATTGGCCAACAATACATCAGTCTTATCTGGATCGAGCTTCAGTTTAATGGTCCTCATCCATCCCATTACCTCCCCCAAGCACCTGTTCAGGTATTCCCTAGACCATCCTGTCTCAGTTTTCAAGGAGAAGTAGAGCTGGGTGTCATCCACATATTGGTGGCATCTCACTCCAAATTCCATGATGATCTCTCCCAGTGGTTTCACATAGATTTTAAATAGCATAGAGAACAAGATGGATCTATGTGAAATCCCTTAGCATAAATGCCAAGCAGCAATCCTCCAACACCACCTTCTGGAATCAGTGTTCCCTTACTCCCAATCAAGCTTGTCTCTCCAGAGGGACAGGGTTGGCATCATGGGTGAACTTAGGTGGGCACCAGCCGACCAATGGGAGCAGCTGGTGAGCCCACTCACAGTCGTGGCTTCTGCAAATGAGGGAGGGAGTCTGGAAGAATCCACTGAAGACAGGGAGGGGTCACCTCCTCCCAGCTTTCCTCTACCCCTCCCTTCCTCCCTCCCCCCAGCTGTCCCCTCGCAGTCTGCTGTCTGCACACAGCATTTGCTCCAGTATGCTTGGGAGGAAGCACGTGATGTGTATTTGCTGCTGTTTTCTGTTCCTCAACTTCAGTAAGCAGTACTAAAACAAAGGACAGGATTGCCCAAGGGAAACAATGGGAGAGATTTGAAGGCCTATTGGATATAACGGGAGCCAGGAATGCCAAGATGAACATTGTTTTATCCTGTTTCTTGAACTTGTTGAACAAAAACAGTGACAGCTTTTAAATCTCTCAATAATTTATTTACTCCACCCTTTGGGGGATTGTTCAAGCCCATGATATCTTTTTTTAAAGTTAGTTTCTATGTTATCTTTATTTCAGTTCTATTGTCATACCCCAATCCAGCTAATGAGATAGAAACAAAACAATTCCCCAAGATCAAAGATATAGGCTGCTATAAACAATCCATTCTTGTCCTACATATCTGTTTAATAAAATCTTTCAAATTAAATATCAAAGACTCTTCTATTTCCTTCAACTAACTCTGTTTCTCTACAAACAGAAGATATTATCAAATCCTAAAGCCAAGACTCCCATCTACTGAGACACCAGAGGGTGGGCACGTGAGGAGGGCAGCGGCGGTTGGCATCACTTTCGGGGAAAACTCATAGACATACATTTTCCAGTAATTCCTAGAGAGCACGACATTGCTTCACTTATCTATCCTTTTTTTTAAAAAATTGGCCTCTTCTTTACTTACAATACCACTCAGATAATGCTGAAAGTCTTTCAAGTTAACTTTTTTTGCCGTCAAGTCAATGCTGACTTATAGCAACCCTGCAGGGTTTTCAAGGCAAGAGCCGTTAGGAGGTGGTTTGCCATTGCCTGCCTCTGTGTCATTACTCTAGTATTCCTTGGAGGCCTCCCATCCAAATACTAGCCAGGGTCAGGTGACTAACTGCAGTTCACCCAGCAAGCTTCCATGGCACAAGTAGGGATTTGAACCTGGGTTAGCCAGCTCCTAGTCCAACACCTTAAACACTACACCATGCTGGCTCTCCAGTTAAATATAATCTTCCATTTTTACATTTATTTTCCTTCTTCCATTTGCTGATTAGAAATCTTTTATCTTCTTTTGCTCAATGGGATAAGAAGAGAAAGTTAACACTTCTTGAGAAGGTGCAGAAAAGAGCAACCATAATGATCAGGAGGCTAGAGCAACTGCCCTATAAAGTGTGGTTAAAATGCTTAGGGTGTGGAGTGGACAGGGAGAAGCTTTTTTCCCTCTCTCATAATACTAGAATGTGGGGTCATCTGCTGAACCTGAAGGGTGAGAGATTCAAATCAGACAAAAGGAAGCATTTCTTCACACAATGCATAGTTAAACTGTGGAACTCCCTGCTCCAGGATGTGGTGATGGCTGCCAGCTTGGAAGGCCTTAAGAGGGGAGTTGACATGTTCATGGAAGATAGGCCTATCCATAGCTACTAGTCAGTGTGGTGTAGTGGTTAAGAGTGATGGTTTGGAGCTAGGGTTGTTGTAAAGATAAACTGGAGGAGAAGAGAATGTTGTAAGCCACCTTGGGTCCCTATTGGGGAGAAAAGTGGGGTACAAATGATGTAATTGCCAGGACAGCATTCTTCCACCTTTGCCAGGTCCGGCACTTGGTCCCCTACCTGTCTAGTACTGACCTAGCCACAGTGATCCACACAATGGTAATCTCTAGACTAGACTATTGTAATTTGCTCTATGCAGGACTACCTTTGAAGCTGTTCTGGAAATTGTAGCTGACCCAGAATGCAGCAGTGAGGGTCTTGACAAGGACCCCATGGACAGCACATAGCCAACTGGTGCTCTGCCAGCTGCACTGGTTCCACATTGAATTCTAGATCAAGTTGAAGTTTTTGGTATTAATACGATTGCCAGGTCCTACCTGGCCCCCAGCAGGAGCCTCATGCATGCAACAACAACAGATTTTTATTACGGCATTGCCATTCTAAGAATATTTGATAAAATTGTCCACAGTTCACAATTGTACATTAATTTATAATACAAAAATACAAAACCATCAAGTTAGATTTTACTTATCCCCCTAATTTAAAATTAGACCCATCCTTGAGGAAACCTTTGAAAGGCGAAATTTAAGAGCTATTGCACAGAACCTAGCTGTGGCTAAGGTAACCTGTTCTTTTCCCCCCTCCAGAAGTTTCTGCAGTATTACTGATTCTATGGGCTCTCTAGGGCCCTTCAGCGAAGGGAGAATGTACTTGGTGTGCTCCTCTTCATACCAAGGACATCTTAATAGCACATGAGCTACTGTTTCCATTTCTCCAATTTCACACGGGCAATGTCTGTCACTAACCAGGGTCCTTTTAAAGTGCCCCTCTACCATTGCTGAGGGGAGAGCTTGAAAGCGGGTCAGCGTGAAGGCTCTCCTAAGACTTGGACAGTCTAACTGGTACAAATAAGATGCTGGAGCCACTTTATACTTATTGTTTGATGAAATCCTATAATCCTGACATTTTCCCAGATCATCCTGTCATTCAATATCCCAAATTCTTTGTTTTACGAGCCTTTTGGCTTGGCCATGGACCATTTTCTGCACATCCTGTGCGTCAATGCCTGGGCTATCCATTTTCCTGTAAACCACCTGAAGCCAGGAAGATCTAAAATTGTTCTGCAATATCAGGGGGGCCAGGCCCTGTGGGTTAGTGGTCATCTTAAGCCACATAATAAGGGAGGTCAAGCTCACTCTGGCCTCCACCCTCACCATTCCCGTCTCTAGCCTAATGTTAGCATTAGAGACAAATGTGGGGACTTGCAATGTGGCTCTTAAGAATTTTAATTGCACCAGTTCTAGGGGCAAAAATTGACTGTGGGAGGCTCCCAGCCATGACCCATATCGAAGCTGTGCCAGAGATTTTGCTCTAAATAGTTTAAGAGCGGCAGGAACAGAGTGACCACCTTTTGTCCTTAGAAACTTTATTATCGTATGGGCAGACCTCTGACCTTCAGTTGCCACTCCATTTAGATGAGTAGCCCTTGAACCCGTGGCTTGTATTACGACCCCTAGATATTTAAAGTTTTTCACTTGCTCTATAGCTTTCCCATCTAGGCTCCACTTCTGAATCTGTGACCGTCTGCCAAAATTCATAATTTTGGTCTTTTGGAGATTCAGCTGTAACTGTTCAGCCTGGCAAAAATTGTTCAGTTTTATCAAAGCTCTTTTCAAACCGACTCTAGTTCTAGATAAGATTACCGTGTCGTCTGCGTACAAAAGAACTGAGATATGTCGGTAAGCTATTTTCGGTGGGTGTAAATCTAAGTCGCTCAGCTCTCTAACTAGCCCATTTATGTAATAGCTGAATAACGAGGGGGCCAAAATGCAGCCTTGGTTGACCCCTTTTTTGGTATGCACAGTTCTGGATAGATGTCCTTGTCCGCTGCACTTTACCTTTAGAGAGGTGTTGTCATGTAACACTCTCATATCCACTGTGGACTCCTGCAATTTTACCCAGAGCCTATGTCTTGAGATTGAGTCGAAAACCACCTTTAAATCAACAAAGGTGGCAAACAACAAGGCTGACTTCTTTGCTATGTTCTTTTTGCAAAAATGTGGTAACACCAGGCAGTGGTCAATAGTGGATCTACCACTTCTAAACCCTGCCTGTTCCTCAGCAATAATCCGTTCTTTTTCCAGCCAGCTCTTAAATTTATCCAGCAGATGTCTAACATATAATTTGCTGATGATGCTCAATAGGTTGATTGGTCTGTAATTTGCTGGGTCGTCCCTCTTACCTTTTTTGTAGAGCCTCATGCATGCGAAGATGAGGGGTAGCAGCACAATACTGTCACATCCGTGTTTACTCTCTAACTGCTGTGCGCGCGGGACACTCTATCAATTAAGCAGAGGCTAGATGGCCATCTGTCAGGAGTGCTTTGATTGTGGGATCCTGCATGGCAGGGGAAGGGTTGCGGTCACTGGGGATGTGGGGGGGAGGTAGTTGTTAATTTCCTGCATTGAGCAGGGGTTGGACTAGATGACCCTGGTGGTCCCTTCCAACTCTATGATTCTATGATTCTATGAAGTTTATCTCAAAGGGAGCCATCTAAGGTTTTAGTTAGGGGTTGGGGGAGGGAGAAGAAAGATGGTAAGGGATCAGTGTTGTACTACTGAATATTGTCCAGATGTAATTTTATTCAGTCTGTAAAATATTGTACACTTTCTTTAGGGACTTTATTTCATTTCTGCCAATCATTTCTTTATTTTTTAAAAATTCTTAGAGGTTAGCATTTGTACAGCAGGACAGAACTCTGAAGTCACAGAATACAAAGCTAATATATCTATTATATGGCATACCATCAGCAATTTAAGGGAAAGTGATTTGCTTGTAATTATATTATGAATCAACTGTTGATGTAATTAGCGTACCTATATTCTTCTCTCAAGAAATATTGCCAAGCATAAGGCTGAGTGGTAAGATTCAAAATTGCATTGGGAAAACTGGGAGGGGGGAATGGCAATGAATCACTGCTTTAATTAGTGAAAGGGGAGATTCCCAGGTTGCACCTACTAGCAAATCACTCCTTCCAACCACCATCTCATAATACCAGGTAGGTAGATGTGGTGTTGTGGTGCAGAGAGGGGAAGGCACCCAGCAGGTTTGCAGTGTTGGTCTTCAGATAAAGGATTATTCCAGGTTCAAATTTATTTAGCTTCTCACCAATCTTATTTTTCTGTAATGAGAGGTGGTAGGCTTAATTCTGTCTGGATAGTATTTCCCCTCAGCTCTTTGGCCCTATACAGTGACATTCTTCTTTTTCTGTAGTGAGAGATTCTAGGATTTAAATCCATCCTTCATTCCTATGTAGAAAGGGGGTGACCCCTTCCAAACCCCATAACTTTGGACCCCCTGACACAATCTTAACCAAACTTGGCAGTTCTTGCAAGAAGAGTTCCTTCCTGCTACCCTGAAAATTTGGGACCTCTACCTGCAAAAATGCCCCCCCCCCGAGCCACGGAAAGCCACGAATGGGTTTAAATGGCTGAATTTTTTGGGAATCCCAAATTTAAAGCCAAATTTCCACCTTTACCAGTATAGGGGAATTTGGCATTCAGATTTTCCCGGGGGGGGGGAAGGCCAATTAAACCCGAACCTGAATTTTCCCAATTTTTCCCCCAACAGCCCTAGTCACATGGAATGAGATTCTCCCCTATCTCCCCTGCCATCTAATGATGGTTATTGATAAAAGGGGGGCCTCTCCCCTCCTCGCTTGATTAGCACACAGTGGTGGCAGGTGGTTCCTATTAGAGAACTGCTTCACTAGCTGCAGTTGAAAGCCATTAGCTGCCTTGAATCCTTTCACTTGATTCAACAATGGCTGGTTTCTTCCTTAACTAGCCCTGGCTGCTTTACTAAAGGAAATGCCATTTTGGTTGGATGTAGGCTTCTTACTCAGGAGGAAGGCTTCAAACATTGCTGAATGAAGCTGGTAGGATACCAGGCATGAAATGCAAATGTCACAGTAATAATTGCAAGGGTTGGCTGGTATGTTCTCCTCCTAAATAACAGTAGTTTGGGTTTGGATTTAGGCTGAGGTCTTTTCAATTACCATCAATTCAAAGCCATTGATGGAGGTCTGGTCATCTAGATGGATTGTTTTTGGAAAGTGATGGGTAAGAAGCAGGCAGTGCTGAGGCCCTACACAAGCATCACAGGAACAAGCCTGCTTTACCTGCAGCAAGCAACACTCCATTAATCACCCACATAAGAACCCCTCCTCTGTTGGTTGGAACAGACCTGATGGGCAGCAAAATTCAAATATCTTCCTATTATTTTAGTTGTCCTCCCCTATCCCCCAAATGCCAAATGACTCTGAGATGTCTTGAGCTCTGCAGGCTGGGAGTTAATGAAGAATATGCTTGACCTTTACCGCTGCTACGATTAAAGATTAGAGGGGAAAGTGGGGCAAGAAAGAAAAAGCTCTCCTGGATGCTGCTGCCAAGCTTGTTATGAATCTGCAACAATGATTACACAGATCACAGAGGCTGTGAAGGGAGGCTGGTGTATCTCAGCCAATTAGCAAGCTGAGCAGGAATAGTAATTAAGGCGGCTTTTGTGTTCCCCTGTGTCGGGCCACCCCTCCTGTTTACAAGCAGTCCCGCATCCCCTTTCTTTTGTGGTGCTGCTAGGCTTTGGCACCCCGCTGTCTGCAGAGAAGCTGTTTTGATGCTGTATTGGCTTCTTTTTTAAAAAATAAATAAATAAATAATTGCCATGTTTTACAAAATATAATTGTAATGGTTGTGAAGGTGGGATGGAAACAAGAAGGTAATTACAAGGATTGGTGGGCATGCAGGGAACTGGGAGGCGGGGCCCTTCACACTTTCTAGCAACCCCAGAAAGGGTGCTGGCTAGTGCAAAATCATCACCAATGGGGAAAGGGATACAGCAGCCCACTTTCTTCCTGCCCCATACTGCACCTGCATCGAAGGGCTCTGCTTTATGACCAGATGGGGTAAATCAAAAGATCCCTCTCCCAAACCATACAAATGATCCTTAATCAGGCTATGATGATTACGGTTGCCAGCTCCGGGTTGGGAAATACTTGAAGATTTTGGGGGTGGAGTTTGAAGAGGGCAGAGTTTGACGAGGGGAGGGTCTTCAATACCATAAAGTCAAATTGCCCGAGTGGCCATTTGCTCCAGAGAAACTGATATATGTCACCTGGAGATCAGTTGTAATAGCAGGAGATATCCAGCCACCACCTGGAGGTTGGCAACCCTAGTGACGATTCATGTCATGATTATGTTTCAGGAGCAGAGCAGTGGGAAGGATGTGGGGTTGGTTTCTTTCAAATGTTTGAAATGGCTGGTACTGCTGAATGGAGCAACAACAAAAGCCACTTTCTTTAACTTAATAGTTTCTTTGCTAACAATGAAAGTTCAAAGCAAATAACTTGGCTTGAAAAAGGAAATATAACAACTAAAAGCTGTTTCTTGTCCCCTGGGCCCAGGATTGTTTTGGCCTGATTTTGAACAGTTTCTGTAAGCACAGCACTCCTGCATTTTACTATAAGATAGTATTGCCAGGTCCCTCTTTGCCACCGGCGGGAGATTTTTGAGGAGGGTGGGATTTGAGGAAGGGAGGGACTTCAATGCCATAGAGTCCAATTGCCAAAGCGGCCATTTTCTCTAGGTGAACTGATCTCTGTCAGCTGGAGATCAGTTTTAATAGCAGGAGATCTCCAGCTAGTACCTGGAGGTTGGCAACCCTACTAGAAGGGAAGTGAAACTGTGGTCCCTTCTTTTCTCCTGCTTGCACTGAAAATGTCTGGGTTAGTGTCTTAAAGAGGTATAATACAACAGCTGGAAGCAGGAGGAGCTCTTTCTGCCCCAAGATATATTACCTATACTCCTTGAGACTTTTGTTGAAAGCTGATACATACAGCCATATCTTGGGCTTCATTTTTCTCCTATTCCTTGCATGCCTGCATTCCTGCTTGTTTTCCATTCCCATACAATAATAAATGATCCCAGTTCTCCATGGCAATTTGCATGCTACATATTTGCAGTTTTATCAAGCAACTTGTTGTTCAACTAGACGTATATAGTTCTTTTCATCTCATCTCCATCAATCGTTCCTTATGGCTCCTAATAATGTCGGTGCATCTATCACTTTCCACCAATTTGTCAGTTTCTTTCTGGACGACAGAACTGTCCAGAATGGAATGCAACAGGGCTGGGGCAGCAGATTGGCGACAGGTGCAGCATGCCAAGGGGCAGATCTTCATTGCCTGAGATGTGGCTCTTTGGCTCCAGCAGCCTCCCAATTGCATTTCCCTTATGGCTTTTTTACGGAGGTGGGAGGAGAGAGAAAGGGAAGGCAACTATTTATGCTGTTATCTATCATTGTCCTATAATCACTATAGTGTGGAAAGATTACTATGAAAATCTTTCCAGCTGGGAAAAGACTCCATTCAAAAAAAGTTATTGCCAATGGAGCTGGAACTATTTGTTGTCTTTGCCATTTCCTGCTTGTAGCTCTTGAAAAGGATCTTTATACGACTGAAGCTCTGTCTCTTTTAAGACTCTGAAAATGAGGGATGGGCTGACATTTTTGTTTCTTTTTTTATTTTGTCTGCTGTCCCTGTCATCTGTTCACCATACTTTTGTGGCATCATCAACAAATGTGTTTTGTTCTTTCATTTCTTTGATATCTGTATTCCATTGTTAAACAATTTCTATTCAGTTGACAAAGAAAATAACACTGAAAACAGAGAAACTGTCTCAAAAATGAAGATTCACAAGTTCATTTCTCACAAGGGAAAAAAATAAAATTGGAATAGGAATATTTGAACTGAATCAAATAGCTTTCAAAATTCAGTCTCATCCCTAGTTAGCATGCAGACTAACCAGACAGTTGAAAATGGTGGTTTATTCTCCTCCCATCACTTAATGACTTGATATTATATAGTACTGATTGCTAGAATGTTGTTGTAAAGTTGCATAAAATGTGCAAATGAAAGTGGAATGCAAATGTGGGTAATGGGTTAGCTTGTGTTACCTCATATGGTGAGCCTGAGGCAGAAGGAGTCTACACAGATGTGCATCAGCATGCGTTTGCCTCAGTGGCCTTGCATTCACCATGCCTGTCCAAGGCTCCTCTGAGAGAGTGCAATCCATAGGGCACTTCAAGGAAGGGATTGATACCTGACTGTTTCCCCTCAGGCTGGGAACTCTGACTGTCATCCTAAGAACACTTTACTGGGAGTAAGTCCCACTGAATAAAATTGGACTTACTTCTGAGTAGATCTCCTTAGAATTCTTCCCTCAGACTCCTGAAGTGAATAACTTGGATCTATACCTCTGCTCCCTGATCAGCTCTCCAACACCATTAATTCCCCTGTAGATTCTAGGCTGAGAAAGCAGAGGTAACACTAAATGGTGTGGCTCCAAGCCAGGACACCCTCCCTTCAACTCCTGTCAGCCCTCAGTTGAAAGACAGCTTGAGGGAAGGCTAAGGGAGGGTGAGAAAAGGATGATTCTTTAACAAGTGGATGTAGTCTAGGATGAGAAAACAATGCTAACTATGCATGGCTAAAGTGGTGGCTACAAGACCAATGTCACCTATGTATTTTCCCCCCCACTTCCATAGCATTGCTTTGAACTCCTTGAAGTAAGGGCAGACTAAACTTGTAACAAATGAATATAGCAAAATGGGAGTGGAATCTAGATAGGTCCTTCCTTTGACTTAAATGAAAACTAGGATGCTTGTGATACATATGGCCTTGCTTAAATCACTCCATGCTGGTGGCTCTTGGAAGCTTCATGCTTGCCTTCCACCTGCTTTCCAATGTATGAGGGGTCTAAGAGTTGACCAGATCTTGAAACTTAAGTCCAGCATATCAGAATTCCTTACAGTTCTAGCATCAGCCCAGGGCTTAATCTGAGCCAAGACCGAAAACAAGGCCTTAGGCCTGGTGGCAAAGGGTCCATTTTCTTCAGCCCCAGCAAGCAAACCTTGTTCAGATTAACAATGGCACAGAAAGACAAAATAAATTGTCATAAGACCCATCCACCAAAAGCAAAGAGATCTTATGACAGGAATCATTATCAAGAAAGATCACTTCTTTCAGGGAAGATATTATTCCAACAGTTGCCGAGCATTATTTAAAAAGCTGGATGTTGAAAGCTGTGTTATTAGAAACTCAATTGCTCCTTGGGTTGAGTCAACAAGTATTCTGTGTGATTTCCCCTGTGTTGCATTAATGTTTTCCATTCTAATGTGTAGTCCCTTTGGACATTTTGGGAATGCAAGGATCAGTCCCAGAGGACGAGACAGTTAATTGTTCCAAATGAATCAATACATTGATTGATTTATCAGATGATAAACAGTGGCTGCTTTCTTTGGGGCTATGAATATTAATTGATTTGACAGAATAGACCATAGTAAAACAACAAGCAGGGGGCATCAGGGCATCACTGTATTAATTAGCCATGCTGAAGCAGCCTTTAACTGCTCCTGAAGTTTAATCAATATACTACATTTGAGTCCCAAAAGGCTTATAAAAACAGACTTTGAAATCCTTTAAGTTGCTGCCTCAATGAGGTTTTAGATGTTTCATGTATTCTTGTGCTTTTGGGCTGTCTTTTGCTTTCTGAAATCAATACTGGCCCAGATAGCTGCATGGTTTATTTTTTATTTGTATTGTGCGCAGGGAATAAAAAATCCCTATTTTTGGTCTATAATACTAATCCAAATCCTATATATTCATGATTGGCTTTTTGCCTCCTGACTATTTCTATGTACAGTAAATTACTTGTGGATGGTTAAGGTGTCACTTAAATCATATTGCTCTGTAGGCACACACACGCCAGCCAATCTTTGATTTAATACCTGATGAAGTTTAAGAACGTTACAGGATTTTAATGATCAGTACTCAGCAAAGAGAAAGCTGGTCAGGCGAGAAACTCAAAGATAATGTAGATCAAACAAATCCAAAGACAGCGATGACTGCTGACCTGCCTTTGAAGTCATAATTCCAGAAATAATGCTATGCTACTCAAATGTTAGTAAGCAAAAGAGGTAACGTGAGGAAGAAAAATGCAGCACAGAGAAAATGGGTGAGTACCCATTTACATATAAGCTAAACAAGCTATAGCTTAGGGCCCCACTCTCTTGGCCCCCCCCAAAAAAAAAATTAAAGGAAATAATAATTATTTCACTATTAATATACTTCTTCTTAATTGTATTTCAGTTCAACAATTACTTTGATAAAATACATATTTTGTTATGTGCAAATGGCTTTAGATACCTATTAGGTCCATAAATTACCATATAGCATATATTCAACACAAAAAACAGCGACAATTTGTTGTTGACAAAGGACAGCTGGACATATAAAGGGCCCCATTACCTGCAATAACTTAGGGCCTCATCAAACCTAAATCCGGCCCTGTACTCATTATAAGTAGGGATGTTTGAATACTCACTGGTTCAGCTCACATCCTATTCGCCAGTTGCAAACAGGGAGCTGATTTTTCGATGATAGGCTCAACTGTCTGTCAACCCGTTCCTGGCTCTTCAGCAGCTTCCTTCACTATATCCTTTCCTAACCAAGCAGTAAACCGCAATTGGCTTGTCACACATGCACTTTACCACTCTGCTGCTATCTTCCCAATCCTTGTTGCGTAATTGATCCTGGCAGTAGACAATTGTTTAAATAGTCAATTAAATCAGTCACAGATCATATACACCAGTCATAAATAAATGCTACATTTTAATAAAACCCTACCCTCTGTGTTTGCCTAAGTAGTCCCTAATCATTAAATTGGAAGTGTTTTTGCACATGTGCAGTTTTGCAAAACTCTATGCAAACTTGTTCAGCAGGCATTTGCAGCTATTCAGCACAAACTGACTGGGTGATCAACTCACATGTGACCGATGTCTTTGCACATGGTAAGTTTGACTGTCAAATATGTTCATGGTGAAATTTGCAGCATCCATTATGATAATTATACTGTTGCTCGCTGCACAGGATGTTCATTACTTGTTCACATCCTCCTAACTTTGTTTAGCTCATTCTGTAATACATAGGCTCACATGGTTTCCAAAGCTTGTCCCTGGGCATGAGGAAGAGACATTTTGAGCCAAAAAACTAGTATATTTCTGGGGAGGAACCAATCAGATGGCTGGGGAAGGCAATGGCAAACCACCCCGTAAACATGGTGTACCTAGTAAACGTTGTGATGTGATGTCACCCCATGGGTCAATAATGACCCCGTGCTTGCACAGAGGACTACCTTTACCTTTTTACCAATCAGATAGCTTAAATTTATAACAGAAGTGAGGGAAGAAGCTGACTACTGCAGAAAGGAAAACGCATCATTCTATCATATATTGTGGAAGTGTAGTCATTCCCATAGTTATTGGCACATGACATCTAAAGTTATTACAATTGGAATTACCCATGAAATTCATTGTATGCCAGAAATCTTATTGTTAAACTATGTTCCAATGATGTTCCCCCACTATTTCCTCTTTCCCTTTCTCATAGCCTCTCTCCTTTTCCTGCTTCCTTTTCTCCTTCCCACCCACCAGCCAACCTACCTTTATCCACACCCCATCTTCAGTTTACCCTCTTTCCTCCCACTGGCAGCCTCTCCTTGGAAAAGCTCTAGCCAGGTTACGTGATCCTGGCTGAGCTAGTCCCTTTTGCTTGTTAGGGAACCTTCCAGGACTTGCAGGGGGCACCTCACTTTCCCTTGTGTCCCCTCCCCACACTATTTCTTCTTTCCCTCTTTCTGGCAACCCTCATATCCTTACTTTCCCCTGCTTCCTTATTTCTTTCCTTCCGACCCACGCACCCACCCACCCACCCACCAACCTACCTTTTCTCTGTTTCCCCATCTTCAGCAATATTTATTATTTATTTACTTCATTTATATCCCACCTTTCTCCATAATGGGGACTTAAAGCAGCTTACATCGTTCTCCACTCTTTTATCCTCACAACAATGCTGTGATGCAGTTTAGGCAGACAGAGTGTGACTGGCTCAAAGTCACACAGTGAGCTTCCATAGCAGAGTGGGGATTTGAATATGGGTCTTTCAGATCCTAGTCTGAAACTATACCACACTAGCTTTCGTGGGGTGGCTACTGTTGAACAGTACCAAGCAGCCAAGCTTAGGTGAGTCATGTAAGTCATGTTGCAGCAAGGTACCTGGTGGTTGCTGGCAGGTGGCCTAATCCCAATGAGTCCTCCCTCATATGCCAAAACAGCCCTGGAACGGGTTCTGCCCCCCTACTGATAGAAAGCAAAGTTCAAAGGCTGGCAATACTGTTGTGATTACATAGAATGCCACTGAGGGCATTCGTTTCATAAAGCTGCACTCACTCTTGTTATCATTTTGGCAGTGTGTGCGTGTGCGGGGGTCAACCCCCAATGTATTTATGTTAAGATTTCAGAGTTTTCTGCAAAATAGGGCTTTTCTCAGGTTTGTAGAATGTGCTGTCTTGTCTGTCGATGGGCCCAGCCCCAGGATTTAAGTATCCACAGATAGGACCACATTGAGAATTAGATATATTGATTCTATCACAACAGTATGATTGGCATGTATGGTTTGTTTTTTTTTGTGGGGGGATCATCAGTCAAAGGATAGAACCAATTAAAGATCTGCTGTATATGGTAAGATTAACTATTTTATTGCAGCATAAATCCCTATAAGTTTAAATGTTTAGAAATATATTGTTCAATTTATGGAGACTGTTTAAAGGTTAAATATTATGATATCTGAGCTTGATAGTGAATATGTACTTTGCATTTTTGTTTTTGTTAGGGTTGCCAACTCCAGCTTGAGAAATTTTGGGAGGTGATACCTGGGATGACAGAATTTGGGAAGGGAAGAGAGCTGAGTGGAAATGTGTTACCATAGAATCCACCCTCCAAAGCTGCCATTTTCTTTGGGAGAACTCATCTTTGTAGTCTAGAGATCAGATCCTGTAATTCCAGGACAGCTCCAGG
Source organism: Euleptes europaea (assembly GCF_029931775.1). NCBI lineage: Eukaryota > Metazoa > Chordata > Lepidosauria > Squamata > Sphaerodactylidae > Euleptes > Euleptes europaea. The sequence continues at coordinate 46,344,728 of NC_079316.1, forward strand.
CCCAAGTTTGAAGTTAGTAACCCACTATGTACTTTTTAAAAAAGGTAAAGGTCCCCTATGCAACCACCGGGTCATTCCTGACCCATGGGGTGACGTCACATCCCGACGTTTCCTAGGCAGACTTTGTTTACAGGGTGGTTTGCCAGTGCCTTCCCCAGTCATCTTCCCTTTACCCCCAGCAAGCTGGGTACTCATTTTACCGACCTCGGAAGGATGGAAGGCTGAGTCAACCTTGAGCCAGCTACCTGAAACCAACTTCTATTGGGATCAAACTCAGGTCATGAGCAGAGCTTGGACTGCGGGACTGCAATTTACCACTCTGCGCCACGGGGCTCTTATATGTACTTTTAATAATGTATAATAATTCAATGAATTTGGATTTTGTTCCCTTCCAAAAGAGACTGGGTATTACTGTTAACAAGAAATATAAAAAGTATATCTGTGCCTCTGTCCTCACCCATGAGGAGAGGGATACCTCCATGGTCTCATCATCCCTAATCAAGGAAAATGTAGAAACAAACTCACATACCTGAAATAGAAGACTGGAAAGAAAAACTATTGGATTATGCCAGCATGGCTAAGATGACTTTCGAGATAAACTCAAAATCCAGTGAATCTACAGAGCAATTTGATGATAAATGGGTGTCATTCTACACCTATATGAATTCTAGCTAACTGAATGAAATACGATGGTTATGTATTATTTAACTTGTTATAAATAACTGTTAAGTAACTTTAGACTTTCACATAATAGAATACTAATATAAGTAGAATAATAGAATGACACTTTGTAATAATTTCTTTTTCAGTTTAGAGAATGTCTCACAATATACAACAGAGCTTATTTTTTACTATTGTATTGTTTTTATACTATAACGCTTATCCCTCCCTTTTTTTCCCCTGTACCCCTTCAATTATACAAATAAAATTTTTATTAAAAAAAAATCAAGGAAAATGTAGAAAAGGTTTAGGACAGGATGTGCCAATTTAATTAGAGGGGTGAATGATCTGCATTTCTTTTGTTGGTGCAGTGGAGGAGCCCACTGTTCTTGGAAAGAGGTTTTACAAACTTAGAATAACTTAGTGGGTTTCGTTTTTTAAAAAAACTAGAATGAATAGGAGAGTTACTGTGCAATCCTGAAGGCCCCCCCCCCGAATGTTCTTAGGAGCCATTGTGACCCCTATGCCGGCATCCGTGCCACTTGCACAGTCCAAATTGGCATGGATGCTGGCATAGAGCCCTTATGCTGGCCCCTCTGGACTGCGGCAGCAGCGCGGCCCTCAGACACAAGCATGGCCTGTTCCTGGGGTGTTCCCAGTGAAGGAGCTGCCCTTAGGCAGCTTCCTAACCTTGTTCATGCTGGGAACAACCCCTAATGCAACGGTGTTGCTGCACAACCATTTTTGGTGGCACAGTATTGCTGTTTGCAATGGGACCTTTCCCCCCATTTAAGAGGTTTTTTAAAAAAAAAATTAAACCCCTTTTTCTCCCCCGTGGCAGCTGCTGCAGTTCCCAGGATTGCTCTGCTTGATGTTTAGAAGCTCAACTGCATTACTGAATAAGCATTTGCTACTATTACACTGCTTCTATCATCATCATCATCATCATCATCTTGTATTTTAAAAAAGCATCCAGTCCATTTCTCTATTGTTCATGTACTGCTTTGAAAATTTCCAGTTTTTATACGAGTCTTAGGAATTCCTTTTTATAGTTATCGTTTATTGGTGTATTTTTTGGTTTATTTGATGGCATGTTGATTATTGTGCCTCAATAAATTATCTAATTCATTTCAATTAAGCTATTGAGTCTATGTGTTCTTTAATGGTTCAGCATGGTCTACTGGGGCAAATTAAACTCGGAATAACAAGCATTTTGATGTGAAATTGTTTAATAAAACAGTGGCTCCCACTTACAAGATTCTCACATATTTTGGTGATGCAAAGGATTATCCACCAGGTCAAAATATTCTGTCACCTTTTATGGAATATACTGATTCCTAACGGGTAATCTGTTTCAGTCCAAGAAAATGTCCTTTGTTTTGCCTTTATTAGGCAAGCTTTTATAGATTCATCTGCATATTTCATTTTTTACCTGCATACTTTTCAAATTGAAGGAAGGTTTCAGGGGATTGTGCTTTGTTACTGTTCTTTTGTTAAGTTATTTGATCTGTTAAATTTTAAAGTCATATGTTATTCAATCTCTTTTTATTTACTTGTCATGGTTGCTGATATGGTTGTGGTATTCTTGATTAGAAAAATGTTCAGACATATGTACCAAAAAGGTAACCGAGTCACTCCAATTTATTTGTCTTTTTCAACTGGATTACAGAGAAGTATTGACTACTCCTTGCTCAGCTCCTGAGGCACTAACAGTTCACTGGTCATGGAAGGAAGGAGCTAAACAGTGTATCATCTAAGGGTCAAACTACACAATTGTGTTTTTAAAGAGTTGGGTCTGTCTTCCCCTTTTGGCTTGTCTGGTTGTGGAGATGTCACTCTGAAAATAATGTTTTTGGGTTCAGAAGTTAATGGTATGTATTGTCTTCACATGGTAACAAAATGTTCAAGAGAGGTATGTTTTAAGGTATCATGTATTGTTCTATATGGAGAACTAAGGTATTGGGAATGGTAAAAAGAGGTTCATCAAGCTTATAGTCAAACAACAGCATATAGTCAAAAAGTGAAATATCAATCTAATAAATTAATAGAAACAGATGCAGGGAACCAGATGTGCTTCTTGGTAGCCAAGATGCTGAGCTAATGGCCCCTTAAGGAAAAATATTCTGCTTGTGCTGTGGCTACTTTAAAATTTATGTAAACAAGCAGCAAGAGTGGAGTATGCAAAAAAGTGGAAAGCAGAAGATTATCCAAATACAGCTGAATGGGCAAATAAAAAAGCAGAATATGCATCTATGGTTAAACTAACATTTTTAATGCACAATAGATCAACCTCTGAGTTTTATGATAAATAGAAATTTTTTGATTATATAACTGTTAATTAAAACAAAATAGAATGTAAGAATTTAAATAAAAATCTATTGTAACATATGAAAACATCATAATCTAAAGTATGCATAAGTGAATTGAAACTATACAGTAAGTTCCAGGATAATGTAAGAATCTGATGTGTGTGTCTGTTTGTATGTTTTATTTATCTGTTTGAAAAATAATTCAAAAAGAAAAAAAGAAAAGAAAAAAAGGTATGTGAACCAGTAGGCTATGTCTCAGCTTGTAACTTTTCTTCTAGAATACAACGTTCCATACCACCTGCTACTAAACTGGAAGATGTGAAAAAAAAGCACCACTATATTATCTGAATACCTAGAACCCTTTTTTCATATTTTCTACCCTTTTCAAACATCACCCTATGTATATTAATTAATACCTTAGCTTCCCATGTACATGGATCCTTGATTTAGAATATTTAGATTGCACTTTATTCTTTGCTGAACATTTTAAACAGCCTTGTAAACTTGTCATGAAAATTTACCAACCCAGGCATAAAATCTGTGCCAACTCAATTCTTTGCTGTTATGTTATTGGAAAAACTGTAAGGAAATTTCACTTCCTTGGTCAAATAATGGTCTCTAATCCAACTCAAAAACCACTTTTTTTAGAGCTGATTTTAGTGAGGTTGTTTTCTTTTGCATCCTGGGTATGAATTTCAGTGAACTGATGTCATTTCCACCTTTTGGGGTTTCCATATTAGTCCTATCCACATCTCTCTTTTAAATTTAGACTCTTTCCAGCTTCATTTGAGATAGAAGGAGCCATGTTTTAATGTTCTGAGATCTCTTGTGGCCACCATCTCATGGCAAGTGGACATATTCATGGAGGAAAGGGGTATTCATGGATATTAGTTAGAATGGATACTAGTCATGCTGCATACCTATTCTCTCTAGTATCAGAGGAGCATGCCTATTATTTTGGGTGTGGTGGAACACAGGCAGGATGGTGCTGCTGCAGTTGTCTTGTTTGAGGGCTTCCTAAAGGCACCTCGATGGCCACTGTGTGAACAGGCTGCTGGACTTGATGGGCCTTGGTCTGATCCAGCAGGGCCTTTCTTATGTTCTTATGTTATATTCTTATGTTCAAGCAGCTGAAACGGAATCAGAATTAAAGCTCATCTCCTCCTGAATCTTGACTGTTGGTACCTGTAGATGGTGGTGGGTGGTGAAGGCTCTTTGCAACCATCTTAACAAACACCCATCACCAGTCCAAGCACCACCACTCCAGCAGTACCTCATGTGTTTTGTAGGATAATTATTATTAAGATAGCTACAAAGATTCAAGATAATACAGATGAACCATCTTCCTGAATCCTCCTCCATTGGCCAAGCAAAAGGGGAGGATTCATGACTCCTGTGGTGTTTTCAAAGATAGTAAATAAATTAACATTACTACTGTCTTCATACTGTATCTTTAGCCCCGCCCCACCCTGTCCAGCATTTCTCCTCCTCCAGCAACATCCATTAATGAAACACATTAGGAAGAAATATTTCATCAGCTTTTACTTTGGGGAGTAGGCTTGCAAACCGGAGGTTTCTGGAACTAGAGTCCCTTTGTTGGTATGACCTTGATTTGGTCAGTTAGGGTTGCCAACCTCCAGGTACTAACTGGAGATCTCCTGCTATTACAACTGATCTCCAGCTGTTAGAGATCAGTTCACATGGAGAAAATGGCCCCTTTGGCAATTGGATTCTATGGCATTGAAGTCCCTCCCCTCCCCAAACCCCACCCTCCTCAGGCTCCACTCCAAAAACCTCCCACCAATGGCAAAGAGGGACCTGGCAACCCTAGGCTCAGTTAATAGGGGCCAATCAGCTGTCCCAGATAGCATCTCCTTATTTCAATCAGTTAGATTTTGCCAGGTAGTAGCAACTATTCCATCTCTGAGAAAAACTGATTTCTTTCCTGATGAGGTGGCTTCTTTCACTTTCAAATGGCTGAGGCCTGATCTAAGCTCTTGCAAGCAGACTGATGATGGTGTAATACCCTGAATCATGCTATCCTGATTGCCAAATGTCTGAGTGACAAAAGGCATGAGTAAGTCTGGCAACACCTATGTACTACTGTGTTTTATTCCTCAATTCCCGGAACCTTTTGCCAAGCACAATGCAAAAGTTGTTGATTTTGATATTCACCATTGTTTGCACTGGGAAAGGCCATCTGCATTTTCCTCTTTTTGTTGTGATCTCATGGACCACCAATGACCTACAATTTAAGTGTCCTTGTTCTTAAATAGAGATGGCTGTCCAACAGCCAGTGGGACAAATATAGCCCATGTATCAATTTTATGTGACCCATGCAGCCCTACCAGATTTTAATTAAGTTGAAATAAAAAGTTTTGCAATTTCACCTGTAAGATAATTTATTTTCTGAAGTTGTTAGAGATAGAGATTTCATAATGATATATCTCATATATCTCTTTTTGTATTACTGACTGTAATGTTCCAAGGATGATTAAATGCTATAAAGTGCTGTAAAGTCCTGTTGGTAGGTGGCACCAACTATCCTAGAGAGTGACTATCTGAGGCAAAATGGACTTCAGGCCCCAGGAACATGATCTGGAGAACAGAGTGGTTTTTGACAATGTTAAAGTTGGTCATCTTTGCTATAAAGTCTTAGTAGCCTATCTAGCACCAGTTTACTGTTCAAGGAGAACCCTGGTTCTCATCACACAGCATATGGCACACTTTTGCTTGTTCTTCACAGCAAGCCATTGGACAAAGGATTCAGGGGGATTCGTTCAGCTATGAATAGTGTATGAATTGGGAGCTATGTTTATGCAGAGACATTTGATTAGCTAGATCCGGGGTGAACAACAGATGACGGACATCACCATTACAGTTGCTTGAAAACTTTGCTCACTTATTCATTGGTGGGCTACTGTATGAGACTGTATGAGAGATGAAATGCTAGTCTGAGCCATGTTCTCATATTCCATCTTCTGTTGTGCAGGATTAAGACTGCTCCCTCCCTGTATTTTATTCTGAGCAAACATTTTCAACACCATCTGCTCCTAATTTTTGCAAATGACTGTATGTTCTATCGATCCATGTAAACATGGTTGCTGATTCTCATTCCCAATGCACTGCTATTCACAATTTGTTTCACAGCTATCTCACTTTCTAAATATTGTGTTTTGTGCCCCCTTATGTGATTAAACTTTAAGATATTAGTAATCAATGGCAAAGCTCTCTGTTGTATCAACTTCTAAACTGCTGTAACAATGGACTCTTAGGAAGCCTACAGATTTTACATTTTATTTGCTTTATCATTCGATTTTTACACACATATTGTTGGGTAAAAATCACCGTGGAGTGCATGCCCAGTTTTATGATAAACGCTAGCAATTTTGATAATAATTGTAGGCTTGGTTGTCATTTTGTGTATTTCTATAGAGCTATGTTGTCATGCTCTCTTGAAAGGAATCCAAAATATTTACATTGCTTGGTATTCTCAAAATTGCAATGTTTTATACTCTCTCAAAACTAGTTTTAATCTCTTAGTTTTTCTGTTAGTTTTTCTGCTCGTCTTCAGTAACTGTCTTTTCTTTGAAAATTACTTCATTCAGTTTCCAAGCAGATATTTCTTTCCATTGTATATCCCTGTATTTCTTAAAGAGCATTGGTATCACCTGAAATTCCAGACCTAATATGCTGAAAATTAAATTTTTGTTTGTTTGTTGTTCCTTACTGGTAAACTTCCCACCAGCAGCAATTGGTTGAATTGCTGTTATGTCATAGAATGATAGTGAATATTTGAACTGCTAATTTAGAAGGGTCAATCACAGAATGTTGCAACTCCATTCAGCTGCTGCCTCTTTAGCATCAGATGAAAATAAGAGGTACATGTGCAGCCCAAATCACCTCCCAGATATAGATATCTGTACCAGATGTACAAATTTTAAAAAGCATAGGGGACAAAATGGAACCTTGCAGGACCCCATATAACAAAGGCCAGGAGGAAGACCAGCAGTGCCAAAACACAACCTTACGATCCTTGATATCGCAGAAAGATGAGGACTACTGTAATACAATACTCCCAATCCAAACTCAGAAAGGCAATATAGAATGATACCATGGTCAAGGGTGTTGGAAGCCACTGAACAGCCCAGAAAAATCAACAGGGACACTCTTCTCCTGTGTCCCAGCATAAGTAATCAAGTAAGGTGACAAAGACATTTTTGGTATTATATTCAGGCCAGATTGAAAAGTATTCAGGTAACTCATTTCATCCAAGAAAACCTGGAATTGTCTAGCTACCACATACTCAAGAATGGAATAATGACATGTGACCCATGCTGGGAACATTAATTCCCAGGAACATGTGAGACACATTTGGATCAGGACCATGAAGGAGAGTGGTGTTAAGCCGCCCCCCATGCTGTTATCCTGATCCAGGGAGTACTATTTGCCCCACTGGGAAAACCTAGATGTGCCCCATTAGTACACATGGAGTGCCTAATGGGGTGAATATTGGCCCAAGAATCATTTCGGGCTGGGAAAATGCTGCATTGGAAAGGCCTCTCTTTTGTGTGCCCTGATTCTAATCCAAATTGTGCCTGAGAATTGAGTCCCAAGCATAGAAATTGCAACATCTTTTTTTATCAAGAGGCCCTGGGGGAAATGTAATTTGTAGCCCTTCGACATAGTGTTGTAATGTCTCAGTTAGCAGGGTCAAGAGATGACTTCTTCAGAAGGGGAGCAGTTCCTGTCTCGGGAAAGCATTAATAACCTCCATTGTCCAAGGAGTTGGCCAAGTCTCCCCCTGCACTAATAGCTCTTACTAGCTAGGACAAGACTATTAGCTATCAGTGATTAGGTTGACACTTCCAAGTATCCTGTCCACACATCCTCAGATTGTTCATATTGGAAGGTATCAACCAAGCTCTGGGAACAACTAGCAGAATTGTTGCCTCTAATGTGTATAGCACCTTTCTCTCTCCCTCCCCTATAATCTCCCTAAAATAATTGAGAAATTGGGAAGGAGAAAATGGGAGAGAAAGGCACATACCAATACAAATAAGGGAGGCTTTGCTTAATCTCTTTTGAAGAAGCTCCTTTCCTTTTGTTTCTCTGATGAGTCATTTCAGACAGCTTGGTGGTTTGTGACTCAGGGAATTAATCCTTTTCTGGGTACCCCAGTTTGGATCTCATTGCATGTCTAAGGCTTGGTTTAAATGTGATATTGGCTGAGGCGAAAACCCTCTCTTGAGGAATTTGCATTCCTGCAGTGTCTGAATTTGAAAGGACAAATTATTCTTCTCAGTAAACAACAACAACAACAACAACAACAACAAGATTTGGTTTTGATGCCGCGCTTTTTTCTACCTTTAAGGAGTCTCAAAGTAGCTTACAATCACCTTACCTTCCCCTCACCACAACAGATACATTGGCCGTTAACGCATGACCAATTTGGTCTGCTTCTCCCCCCCCCCCAATGTAGCGGTTTTCCAGTGGTCACACACACGCTGTCCCCGCTCTGCGGATCAAATCTACCATGAGCGCAATTTACTTGCGTGTTTTACAAGACCCGTCTTATTGCGAAATACAGATCACAATCGAGATAAATCCGGTTGTTTCATCATGCGTGCACTTCTGGGTTGATATTCCATTAGTCCTTGCCACCCAAGACTGCGTGTGTGCGTGAGTGCCAGCGTGTGCGTGTGTGTGATAATCACCCGGCCAAACGCAACCGGGAGTGATTTTTTTTAATTAGCACCTGGCCGCCCTAAAGAGGGGTGTGTGTGTGAAAGTCCCTGCCAAAGAGAGGGGGGCTCCTCCAGTAGATCAGCCACCCGCTGACATCAGTTCCCATGTACGCCTTGCACCGAGGCCGCGCCTCTCCCTCACAGGCTCACTCCCCTCAGGGGTTCAAAACCACCCCTCCCCTGGCCAGGAAAGCGAGCGGGCGATGCCGCTAAGCCTGATGAGACGGCCCAAGCGTCCGCTCGTCTCTCGCAGCTCCCGCGGCACCCGCCGAGCCGCCACTCAGCTGGCCGGCGGACTCAGTGTTCCCCACTCTAGCCGCGCCTGCCCTGAGCTTCCAAGCCTCCTGCCACCTCAAAAACGGAGATGGCAGAGCTGCGGGCCGGAGAGCTCTGCTTTTTGCTGCAGAGCAGGAGGGCAGGACAAAAACTAATGTCCCGAAGTGAGTTGCGTTGGTATACTGGCATATCATTCTAGGGGGGAGAAGAAAAAAAAGGAAGACGGCAAGCACGCACAATCACGTGACTGTGATGTAATGACGTCGGTAGCGACGGAGCACTCCCCAAATATCCCACGTTATCCCATGTCCCAAACACATGGAACATTGGGTGGTGCACATAGTGTGGGATGGGAGACGGATGTGCGTTTACTTTTATGATCCCAGATTAAAATAGTGTGAGATGAAAGAGAGATTAACCGGTGACATCTTGCCCATGCGTTAATGGCCTTTGTGAGGTAGGTGGGGCTGAGAGAGTTTAAAGAGAACTGTGACTAGCCCAAGGTCACCCAGCAGGCTTCATGTGTAGGAGTGTGGAAACACTCTCTGTTCACCAGATTAGAGTCAGCCACTCTTAACTAATAAATGCTTGAAATAATACATTCCATCCTTGCTATAGTGCTGATGAAACAAAAATTATGTTAACAAGCTTTATATATAGAAATGAAGGGTAAAGTGCATAGAAACATTGTCTTATGAACTTATCCTCAGCCTTGGTTCCCTTCTGATATCAGTGGCCGACCCCCTTTCCCATCCCTCTGCCTGTTTCAGGGCTTTCATATCACTCAGATCTTGTTGAAACAGAGTTAGAGACAGACCAAATATGACAGGATTGCACTACAAGGTGAGAACCAAGGTTTTGTGCCCCTGTAGTGCTGGGTCAGTATATAGTTTGCAGATCTCTCTCACCAAGTGTATGATGAGGAAAAACTGCAAAGAAGTCCATGGATATGAGGTAGGTGTTGTCTGTCTACACTCTGTTTCAGAGCCAGAAAAAGTCATAAATAAAGTTTTGGCTGATACCAGAGTAATCCCCCGTGGCTGACTGCACATGTGCAAAATTAATGCCTGGATTATAGGATGGCTCAGGGGTCAGCCCCTCTCTCTTGCTATAGGCTCCCTTAGCTGCTTTTTAGAAGACTCCAGAGGCATGGTTTATCAAGTTGTTCAAGGCCCCTCATTGCCTCCTGGCTGGATCTCTCCACCATGTCTCTCTCTGGCTAAGTGCCTGGATGAGGGGCTCAATTGTATATCCAGCTCTGTATTCCCTCTTTACCTATCCAGTTCCATCCAGACCCATCCATGTTATGACTAAGGTTGCCAACCTCCAGGTGGTAGCTGGAGATCTCCTGCTATTACAACTAATCTCCAAGTGGCAGAGATCTCTTCCCCTGGAGAAAATAGCCACTTTGGAAGGTGGACTCTATGGCATTATGCCCCACTGAAGTCCCTCCCCTCCCCAAACTCTGCTTTCTTCAGGCTTCACTCCCAAAATCTCTAGGTATTTCCCAACCTGGAGCTGGCAACCCTAGTTATGACCCCAGGAAGGATTTCAGTTTAGCCATCAGCCTGCTTGCCCAACTCAAATACTCACTCCTGCCCATTAAAACCTCTTTCAGTGCCACCCCCATGAGCCCCAATGGTTAAGGGCAGCCTAGCAAAAATTGCCTCAGTAACTACTCTAAAAGATCCCTTCTTTCTGGGACAGTCTGAGGACTGATGACAAGGGGAATAGTGCACAAAATGCCATCAGGGGACGAGCAGGACATGGTGCAGGTGTACAGTCCACAGTTTTTCCTTTTTCATTCTTAGAAATGGCAAGCCCCTGCTTGGAAGTCTTCTGAAGGGAAAGTGATCAGAATCCAAGTACAAATTGCTAGCCCATTTCTGGGGGTAGATATGGACATCCTGCCTGAGCACAGAAGCAGCATCTGGTCCTACAGATGGACAAGATTCTTCAGCATTGCTGGGCAGTAGACTGGGAATTGTCTGCCTAATGGAAACAGAACATCTGTTGTCAATCTGTTGTAGCAAATCTCCCTTTTGGGTCCCAAGGCCTTGTGTAAGGCAGAAACAGAAGACACGTTTGTCCATTAGCTTCAAAGCCATGGCATTGGGTGGCATATGGATGGTAGTTTCATGCCAGCCAGCTTACATCAATCTAGTTTTTCTCTGCATTTTTCCCAGCCGTTGCCTTTCCATTCATCCAGTCTGCTGTGTCCAGTCCATTCATATTGCTAATAAATGAGTCATCATTATTGGGCCATGAGTATGAAAAGGGAGGCTTTCCCATTCTCGAGGGGGAGGCGCTGGGGCAGGCTTGGTGTTGTCCCCCCCACTGCCAATTCATCTCCTTGTGAAAAAAGCCCCTTGCTTGGGGGGGGGGGGAACCGTACTAGTGGCATGTCATCATTAGTCTGGAAATTATAAAAGAAACCTTCCATCAGTATCGGCACAATTACCTTCCCATTTCCCTGCTCCACCTCATTAAAAGGAAAATGTTACAATTATGGCAGAGACGGGAGGAGCAGATTAATGTTCTGTTTCTAATGCATTGATGAATTGGCACTAAGTCAAAGAGATCCTTTTTTATTTTAAATGAAAGACTGTCTTATTTGCAAAAAAGCCGAGTTATAAATAAAATAAAAACAAGGAGATTACTCTGGACTATCTTCCCCCTGGCTTTATATACATTTTCTCACTTAGTCCTCTCAGATAAACTGGAAGGAGTGAGGAATTTGTCAAAAGGGGATGTTTGTTAAGGAAGAACTTCCAGGGATAAAGTGGGAGGTTCCTTCTGATATGGATTCATTGCAGAGGCATCCACTGGTTCTTCTTCTTGCCTTTTAAAAATGGCCTCTTTTTGAGTCAACAGAAGTGTAGTTTGGGTAGAGTATGGGACTAGGATTGGGGATACCTGGCTTTAAAATCACACTCATGCATGAAGCACATTGAATGAACTGGGGCCTGTCCCAGTCCAGAGAAACAACTCACTATTGGCCCCACTCAAATGGCTGAACATATAAAGTCACATGAACACATGAAGCTGCCTTATACTGAATCAGACCCTTGGGCCATCAAAGTCAGTACTGTCTACTTAGACCTGCAGCAGCTATCCAGGGTCTCAGGCAGAGGTCTTTCACATCACCTACTTGCCTAGTCCCTTTAACTGGAGATGCCAGGAATTGAACCTGGGACCTTCTGCATGCCAAGCAGATTCTGTACCAATGAGCCACAGCCCCTCCTCACTTTATAGCAAGTCATACCATTGGTCCACCTGTAGGGCTTCCAGCTCTTGGTTGGAAAATACCTGGAGATTTTGGGGGTGGAGCCTGAGGAGGGGAGGGTTGGAAGAGAGGAGGGACTTCAATGCCATAGAGTTCAATTGCCAAAGCGGCCATTTTCTCCAGGTGAACTGATCTCTGTCAGCTAGAGATCAGTTGTAATAGTGGAAGATCTCCAGCCATCACCTGGAGGTTGGCAACCCTTTCCATCTGTCCTGTCTGGCAGTGGCTCTCTAGGATCTTAGGCAGAGAAAGGTTTCCTGCTACCCAAGGTTTCCTGCCTTTAAACGTTATCACAATGCTATGGGATGACACCACAGAAAGCAGTTCCCAGAGTGCTAAAGTAATATTTAAGGGGCCTAACCACCAGTCTGATGGCAAGTGGGCCCCCTTAAATGATAGACAATATGTTAAAAATGTTAATGACCTTTTAATAGTTTGAAAATATAATAGACTTATTTAAAATTATTTATTTAAAATTAAAAAAAGAAATAAAAATTCAATTATAACAATCTGTATTTACATTTAGTATCTACTGTATACTGCCAGTAATATGTATAATGCATGTACACTGTAATTACTAAAAATGTACTTTTATTTCACAAAAATGTTAATGGTACCTTTTTTCCACTTATGTATTTTTTGAAAAATTTATTTATTTCTTCATATTCTAGTGGGGGAGCTGTGTTAGTCTGCTGCAGCAAAAATTCAAAAAAGGCTTGTGGCACGAATGCATTCATTATGGCATAAGATTTGTAAACCTACTTTGTCAGATGCAAGTAAGCGTAACTACATTTGTTCACATCCATATTTCATTATTTTCACCTCCCCCATTTGGGATAAGGATCTATTTACATTGATAGTGTTTTATAAAATAATCATCACGGGGTACCTTGTACCACTGTCATTACTGAGTCCTGTAAAGGAGATTGCCCACAACTAGCACCTTTGACAGCCCATTCCTCAATGCTGCCATGGCTGGGGATGGCTTGGCCGTGGCAGTGCCATGGTGCCTCCAAAGAGGATTGGTGGATACCGCAGAAAGGAAAAAGGGCTTTTTAAGGTTAAAAATTAAAAAATGGGGGTTAAAGCCCCATAGCAAATAGTGATGCTGTGTCAACAAAATCCTGGTGCAGCACCGCTGTCACTGAAGGGGGCCTGAAAGGGGTTAGGAAGCTGCCTACCAGCAGCTCTGCCCCTCCCCCCGAAACGCCCCAGGAATGCCCCTCAAGATGCCGACATGAGGACTTGTACAGGCAGGACACCGGCGTCCCAGGACTGTGTTGCCATGGCAGTGCAAAGGGGCCAGTGTTAGTGCCCCAACACCGGTGTCCATGCCAGTCTTGGTGGCACAAGTGGCACGGATGCCAGCGTGGGATCTTCCATGCCTCCAAAGCGCTTTCAGCCACAAAGCTCAGGAGTGGGCTGGGAGTACCTGATGGGTGGCACACGGCAGGTGTCTCAGAGAGTATCAGCAGATGTGCTCTTTTGGAAGCATTTATATGACCAGTGAAGAAGAGAAGTACTGATGCTGTTCCATCTGTCCTGGTGACAACTGAGTGTGTATTTAGGACCCAAGTATGTGATCTGTAGTTGTTAAGGTGAATTGCTGCAGGGGAAGGAGAGAGGTTTCCCCCCCCCCATTTTAGATTTCTTCTTTTCCTTCCGTATGGTAGGACAAAGGGGCTCTAACCCATGCTGCTTCACTGTAGAGATCTCTTGCTATTAATGAGATAATAATTTGAGGTCAGTTTACTTCTTTAATAATGCTGAATCAATTTTGGGAGCTAATGACGGAGAATGAGTTCACCCGATACATTACTTGCTCCCAGCTCAGAGCTACCTCTGCAGGGAGCCATTTCAAGCCTTTGCACTTCACAAGCTGTAAATTTCCTTAAAGGAAATCAGAGACAATTACAGTTTTATTTTTGCTTTTAGACCCCATTGAAACAGATTTAGATAGTTACATTTCATTCTTTATTCCTTCATCTTTTATTTTATCAGAGGATGTCCAGGGCAGGCTGTTAGCCTATGATGTTAAAACCACTTTCTTTATGGGAGTTACTCTGGCATAGGTGGTTTGAAAATTGCAGCATTGGGTCACAGGCCTGCGAGTAATCATATTTGCTTTCAGGACTGACGGTCGCTGTAAATTTGCCAGATTCAAAGCTGTTTCATACATCTCATGCTAACCAGTTACCATGGCCAAGAAACAGCACTTATTATATTTTTCTACTTTCAGCAACTTATGACTGCTTCAGAAATATCAGGAAACTGTCACTCATGGGAAACATTTTAAAGTCTCACGGGAAACGTTTAATTTATACAATTATTTTTATACTCTTGACCTTCATAACGTCAGATGTTCTCGTTTCAACTTTATCTTTTTGTTGGAGTGCAATACTAAAAAGAAAAGTAGTACTCCGCTGGGCAAGAGGTTACGGCAGCTTTCTAAATATGTGCTGCAAACACTGTTAGAAGCCTTTAATGCTCGGTATAATTGCTCAGCATTAATTCTGTGGGTGAAGCACAGAAGTGACCTACTCAGGCACTGAGAGATCTAATTCCTCTGGTGCTGAAAGAAACATGACTTATACGACACTGCTATTAATTATGGCTGCTTACCCGGTGGCTTTCACTGTGGGCAATGCTGGTATTCAAAGTATTCACTGGTTTGCTTAGGAAGCTGTTCCTGTGCAACTTGACTGGTGAAATTGTATGTGTGTATGACATCTTACTGGATAGATTTTTCTTTTTCAGCTCACTGAGTTCTCATATTTATTTGTTGCTACGAGACACCTCCCCCCCCCTCTACCAGCAGAGATCAGGAAGAGAAGGGAAAGACAAATCTGATTTTCTTTTGAAATTGATTGTATCGTTCCTGGTTATATTCTATCCCTCTCTCTCTCTGACACTACAGTGTAGCTTTACACACCCCAGCTCTCTTGGACTCAAGAGATATTATTTAGCAGTCTTTTCTACTACCGAGGGATGTTTTAAGATTGGTTGATCTAGGCTAAGCAATGAGTCTTCCCTTGAACATTAGTTTGCATGTGTGTGAAAGAGCCAAACTAAATGTTCAGTTTTTTAAAGAGTTGAGTCTGGGTTCCCCAGGATTGACTCTGTCTCCCCTCACAGCCACACAACAGCTGTAGGGAGTTCCCATTTGAGCTGGGAACTACAACATGGGGGAGGAGGGGATCTTGCCTTTACTTCTGAAACTTTTCCTGAACTAAAGTGATATTGGAGGGGGGAGTTATTTACCCCTTTTGAGATGATCCATATAGATGGAAGGGAAACTTTGACTCTACTTTAAAAAAAAAAAGTCAAGTTTGTTTAAGGTAAGAAAGAATTCCCCACCTTTATTTTCTCAGGTCTATCAGGTAGGTGTACTCAAAGCACAGCTCTAGGAATTGACAGAAACTCATGGTTTTACCATGGAGGTTCCAGAAATTCCTAGAGCTACCCTTGGTCTCTTCTGGGTTGTACCAGATGTGACATAGTGATATAGCCAACATTGATTTTTTTCCTCCCACCACCACTGAGAGGTAGGGTTGCCAGGTCCCTCTTCACAACCGGCAAGAGGTTTTTGGGGTGGAGCCTGAGGAGGGTGGGATTTAGAGAGGGGAGGGACTTCAATGCCATAGAGTCCAATTGCCAAAGTGGCCATTTTCTCCAGGGGAACTGATCTCTATTGGCTGGAGATCAGTTGTAATAGTGGGAGATCTCCAACTAGTACCTGGAGGCTGGCAACTAGGGCTGTTGAATTTTAAAAAATTCGGTATAGTTCGGATTCCGCCGAATTCAGCCCGTTTAGATTCAGGATATGCCGAAGTCCGAACCCCCCCACTTCGGATCCGTTCAATTCGGCGGGAATTCAAAGTTCGGAAAAAAATTCGGCCGAATAAAGCCATTAAAAACACAATCGTGCCTTTCCGCGGCTCTAGGGGGGCATTTTTGGGGTTAGAGGTCCCAAACTTTCAGCAGAGCTTCAAAGGACGTTTATTGAAAGACTCGCCAAGTTTTGTAAACATTGGGTCAGGGGGGGGGCTGAGATATGGGCCCTGAAAGGGGTCCCCCCCACCCTTAATGTGCATCTCTCAGCAGAGCTTGCCGCCCACGCACAAAGCTCCCAGCCCCGACAACAGTTTGCAAAGCAACACAACCTTGTAAAACAACACCTTTGCAACAGGGAAAACCAGAAGACACAACTGAAACCTCCCCCCTCAAACCAGGGAGCGAGAGACTCGAGGGGGAACACACACCCCAGGCAGAACTGATGAAAGCCCCCTTTGGCTTCCCCCCCCCCACCCACAGAAACTGCTTCCTCCCCACACGCACACAGACTCTGCTTTCCCCCCCACACACACACACATACACAGGAGAAAAATTATAGATTAAAGCCCCCAAAGGGGTCTTACTGTGGCTGTCTTCTGTTCCATCAGGACGGGCTGGGGAGGACTTGTAATCCAAGATCATTCCAATTAGGCATGGGATGTTTTGCTCTGGAGAAGATGCACACACAGGATCGGCTGATCCATTCATCCCAATAGGGGAAAGGGGAAAGGGGAAAGGGGAAAGCCCATATCTCGGGACCCCCTGACCCAATGTTCACAAAACTTGGGTGGTCTCTTAAGAACACTGGTCTGAAACTCCGCTCAAAGTTTGGGATCTGCACCCCCAAAAATGCGCCCCCTGCAGCCACGGAAAGAGAAAAGGGGGGAGGTGATATTTCTGCCCTCACTGAACCCATCTTTACAAAACTTGGGTGGTATCTTAAGAATAATTGTCTGAAGCTATGCTAAAAGTTTGGGGGCTATATCCCCAAAAAAGCGCCCCCTGCAGCCACATAAATGGAAAAAGGGGGAAAAGGGGGAGAGCCCATATCTCGAGACCCCCTGACCCAATGTTTACAAAACTTGGGGGGTATCTTAAGAAGCTTCATCTGAAGCTCCACTAAAAGTTTGGGGTCTGTACCCCCAAAAATGCGCCCCCTGCAGCCATGGAAAGAAAAAGGGGGGAGCCCATATCTCGGGACCCCCTGATCCAATGTTTACAAAACTTGAGTGGTCTCTTAAGAAGGCTTGTCTGAATATCCCCTCAAAGTTTGGGGTCTGTACCCCAAAAAATGCACCCCCTGCAGCCACAGAAAGGAGCGAATGTGCACAAGCACCCCCGCACACACACACAAGGATTTCCCTCTCTCTCTCTTTCCCCGGCGGGGCCGCACATCAGCTGATTCCTCCAGTACTCAATCCTGACTGATTGGCCAGAAGAAGACCCAGCTTGGCCACCGATTGGCCGGGGGAAGAGAATGCTGCTTACTGACGGTTATGCTGCTTACTGATGGCCAAATTTGCCGAATTTATTCACGAACTCCTGAACTCGCTGAATTCGCCCCCCCCCCGGTTGCCCGCCAGTTTTGAGTTCGGTTCCTCCCGAACTAAAAACCACCTAATCAGGGGAAATTCGGCTGATTTTCAGTTCGGGCCGAACCGAATCAACAGCCCTATTGGCAACCTTACTGAGAGGCAGTGGACAACAGAGCTTGCCAGCGAGAGGAGAGGCTGGCAAGTCTGCTGCAAAACAGGAATAAAAAGAAATGAAGGCAAGCCAGAAGGAAGGAGTGAGAAGGAGAAATAAAAAGAGATGAAGGAAAACCTGAGGGGGGAAGAGGAACAGACTGGTGAATAAAAAGAAATGAAGGAAAGCCAGAGGAGGAAGGGAGAATAAAAAGAACAAAATCCTGAATGGGGAATAGAACCACACACTGATTAAGGAAAGCCCAAGTGTGTAACAATCATTCCGATCCTCTACTATTGTAGCTGTGAAAACCCTTTCCTTTTAATAAGGGCAGCCAATAACAAGACCTGTCTTACAATAGCCTTGCCCATTTCTTTTTGCAGCTTGCGGTATCAATTCTTTCTTCTCTGTGTGACTCTCCCTCATGGGAGGGGCTATGGCTCAGATGTAGAGCATCTGCTTGGCCTGAAGAAGGTCCCAGGTTCAATCCCCAGCACCTCCAATTAAAATGATCAGGTTGTAGGTTATGCAAGAGGCCTCTGCCTGAGTCCCTGAAGAGCTGCTGTGAATCAGAGTAAACAATACTGACCTTGACAGATCAGTGGCTTCATTCAGTAGCCCTGTTCGCATGTTATAGCATATACATGTACATCCTGCATGCCAATGGACAGCCAATGGTCATTCACTGTCCAATTGAAACCAGGGACCAGTACCTGGACAAATGTGGGGTTAGTATCACATATTCAGCAGAGTATTGAATGTAATACAAAATTTACTCAATGTACATATTTAAAAAACCAAGTCTACACTGTGCATAGATCGTAGCTATATTCCTTGTAACTTGTGAACAGGGCCATATAAGGCAGCTTTTCCAAAAGAACTGACAGACAGCAATGCAAACATGTGGAATGCAGTTATCTGCACTTCACAGATTGGATCCACTCAACTGTTTCTGAGGATGGAAAGATTTTCTCCTATGGGGTGCAACTTTCTCACCTCCCCACTCCCGCTGAAGCCTTAAATGCCCTCTGAAATGCTTGCTGCTTGGGCTACAGTGGGAGAGGGAGGTGAGATGCTGTGGAAATACTTCCATCCATGGAAACACTCAGGCGGATCCAAGCCCTTGTATTGGGGAGCCTGCTTCCTGTGGATTTTATGGGCAGACCAGCTTGCTATTTTGCCTTGCAGTGGCTCACTGTTGCAACTAGCATGACTACTACCTTTGCTTCCCTGCCTGGCCCTGGCTATTTCTCTGTCAAAAAAGGTGGTTTGCTTGCTGCTGCCAGATAAGTTTGGACCAAAAGGGGACTCAGGCTGCAATCTTAAGTGCCCTTAGAGAGTTGCTATCTCTGTATCTGGTAGACTATGGATTCTGCGACAGGGAAGACACCGTGGGCTTAACAGCAAGCTCATGCATTGTCTATAGGAGGAGGTGTGGATTGGTTCCATATCAACATCAGGACATCCCTGTATGTTCATTAATGCCTTCTCTTCATAGGTACAGTAAGGTCATTATCTATGCAGTACATTGTGACTGATGGGTAATAGAAGAGTTGTCATTTGTCAAGGATGCTCTTGGGAATTCTGTTGGTGTCACTATGCCATCTCTTATTTCCATTTTGCTGATGTTTCTGCTGCCTACAATTTGCTTCAATGAGCAGTTCCTGCTAAGAACCAAAACAGATATGATTTGGTGCAAATCTGATCAGAAGTTTAAGCATTCCATCTGCACTGTTACGCTGACATGAAACAACCCTCCGGAGCTTCTGGGGCAAACATACAGGTTCTGTATTCAGCATCAAAAAGTTTTCCACAGTGGGGCAAATAGGAGCTATATTGGACTGTTTGAAATTGGGCAAATGGTATGGTGAAAGACTTAAGCCTCCAACCACAAAGCACATTCCCTATCTGAAATCGGGTCCTGGGTGCCAATTTAAGAAAAATGCTTGATGAGAGGATTGTGACTATTTTGGTCCTAAGGAGAGTTGTAGGACTGAACATTGGATTTTTATGGGACTTATATTAGTAGACAGGTCCCAGAGCCCTGTGTTTCTGAGAGTCCAACCCCCTACTCTTACAGGTTAAGTGGAGATGCATTGTCACAACTCAGTCTTCTGGCAGAGTGAGCTCACCCCTTCTGTACCATGCAGATAACATCTAGAGGGGGTTCCATTGGAATGGTTTGGCATGCAGAGGCCAAGTTTGCGCAATCAATCTTCCTCCCAATTTTGAGGAAGAGCAATTTTATGCCTGGGCCTCTACAAGACTGGGTGTTTGCTTATTCATTATTTGTATGCTGCTTTTCTCCTCCAAGGGACCCAGCTAGGGTTGCCAGCTCTGGGATGGAAAATACTTGGAGATTTTTGGGGTGAACCTGAGGTGGGTGGGGTTTGGGGAGGGGAGGGACTTCAATGGGGTATAATGCCATACATTCCACCTTCTAAGCAGTCATTTTGTCCAGGTGAACTGATCTCTATTACCTGGAGCTCAGTTGTAATCCCAGGAGATCTCCAGCCACCATCTGGAAATTGGTTGGCCTCGACCCAGTGGAGCTCGCAACTGGAACAACACCCCCCCCTATCAATAAAGTAATGAGCAAACAAAAAATGCCTCCAACAACTAAGTCTTGGGTTTTTCCTGGCTTCGTTGGCTGACTAGTTTGAATACAGGCTATGAGCCTCAGGCTAAGCACCAAATGCCCCTTCCCTCTGTTCCCTCCATTCCTGCAGGGAGGAACACATAGTTCACACTAGATATTACCTGTGCAGTGCATGAGGGTCTCAGCTTTTTCCTTGACCATGTGAACTACGACACCTCTTTGTGAATGTTCTTACTCATGCTGAACTTCCACTGTGCACACCCTACAGTTAAACTTAAAGTCAGCAGTGAGTGAAATGTAATTTGAGTGGTCTTTCAAAGTCATTTTGTTCTTAGAGTGGTCAAGAATGGCAGCTCCTGCCATTCAGAATGGAGCACAGCTAGAAAGAAAACCCCGGGAATATTTCTTTAATATTTGGCCTGTTCTCAACTGCCAGGAAAGAATCTTTAATTATTGTTCTGCAAGGGAGTGCTATCGGTTAGAAACGTGCAAAGACATACCTATACATAGCACACCCACATATTTTTTTTAAATACAAACACACACACGCTCACACACATATAGGCAAAAATCTTTCTAGTGAGACTATATAATTACACTGCTATTAGGTCTACTTAGCTGACATATTATTGGGAGCTGAGGGGAAAAACACATGAATCTGATCAAATTTTCATTCTGTTGTTAGGGTTGCCAGGTTCCTTTGCTCCACTGGCAGGAGCTTTGTGGAGGCATGGATGGAGGCGCATGACATGCCCCCGCCCCCACAATTCGTCAACGTCACTTCCGGGTTTACTTGGAAGCAACGCGGACACTCTAGCAATCTCTGCTGAAACTCTATGGTTTTCATAGAGTTTTGGTGGAGGTTTCTAGAGTGTCAGCATTGGTTCAAGATAAACCCAGAAGTCATGTTGGCATGGCACGCACCTCCCCCTCTAGCTGGCTCTCTTTTGCCTGCTGACCCTCAGCTGGTCAGCAGGCAGCCCAGTGGATTCGTGGGCTTTTGCTTGCCCCCACTGGGCAATTGGCAAGCCTATCTGTTGTTCGCATTTGCAATCTAATATGTAAATAAATAAATAAAATATCTGCATTAAGACCTTAACATACCAAAGCTATACCAAAGCTACAAGCAGGTAAATGGAAATCAGCTATTAAGTTCAGTGCTTTGGGTTCACAGCAGTATGGAAGGGGAAGGGATATGCTAGCAAACAAGTCTGAAATGCATTTGCAAAAATGAATTACAGTTCAGTTTTTCACTCAGGAAAACAGCATAACGAAGAAATCTTAAAATGCATGTGCAGAAAGCAATTTAAACTGTTAAACATCTACCAAATATTTAAATTTTATAGCAAAATTTGGGGGTTTAAGTGTTAAATCAGCTGCAGCATTGCAGGGCTTCTGGATGTAAAATCGGAAGTGCTGTCATCATGTGCATGTGCATGTGCCCACATACACACATACACACACACAGGCACTTCAGCCCCACTTCAGCCCCACCCCCTAAAACCTCCCGCCAATCGGGAGCGGGGCAATCCTACTGATAGTAGTTGTGAATGGAGTTCTTAGGGATGCCAGCCTACAGGTGGGGCCTGGGGATCCCCCAGAATTACAGCTCATCTCCAGACTACATAGAGCAGTCCCCTGGAGAAAATAGATGCTTTAGAAGGTGGACTCTATGGCATTGTACCCCATTGAGGTCACTGTCCTCCCCTGGCTCCACCCACAAATCTCCAGGAGTTTCCCAACCTGGAGTTGGCAACCCTCTTTCCCACAGGTGGCCAGGAGGGACCTGGCAACCCTAGTGATTCTCTGAAAGCCGTAGAGTACCACTGGGTCAGAGGATAATTTCACCAGCGCTCTGTATAGCTCTGGAGTCTCTTCCATCCCCTCCAAAGCCCAGGGAAACTGTACCAAATCTTCTCTCTTTAACTTATCTGCAAAGGATAAGGATTCATGTAGGTGTAGTGCCTGGTACAAATGTTTCATACGCAGGGAGGATAAACCCTTTAACTTACCAGGGAAGTTCCTGGTGGGTTGTTTCCCTGTGGGGCTTCTGGAGACCAAGCCAAGGAGCTTCTGGAGGAGCAAGCCAAGCAGAGTCCTAGCAGCACTGGCTGCATTACAGGGGTTGCTCATTTTGGACCTGACCAGCACCAGCAATGAAGAATGTAGGCAGGTGTTGCTTGGCTAGAACCCAGGTGGAGGTGAAAGACAAGCTTACACTTGTCATGATCACTGCCACTGTCAGGTCTGCTGCCTGTGCCAAACATCTCTACAGGAGCTGTTTAGATCAGCTTGATTTTGGACCATTTTAACAGTCCAAACCATAAATTTAAAATGATGGGCAATCTTTGTCTTTTCTCTGCCCTCCCCCACCCCGCCCAATCTATTAATTATCCATTCTTTACTTGTGCTGTCACAGTTTTTATTTATACCCACCAGGAATGTTAACTCAGCTCTTTACAGGAGATAATATGGTAGGTATACCTATAAGAAACCTCACAATAATGGGCATTTCCCCCAGTATTCCCAACCAGAGCTAATTTACAGTCAGCTTATGTGATTTGACTTTTCTCATGATAAACCGTACCTATTGTTTGATTGCTCATTTGCGTGCAGCTTTTGTAACCGACCTGCTATCACAAATCATCCAAACCTGAAGACAGAGAATGATCTGTGATAGCAGAGCAATAATAATGGTGCAAACAAAATAAGCAATCATGGGTATAGCTTTGGTTTGTCCTTTGGGATGCTGTTAGCTCTGTGTGATAATATTATCATTAATTGGTCCTGAAACTCTAAATAAAATGCCCTAATGGCTGATAAGGTTTGCAAGATATTAGATAAATGTAACACTGTGATTGCCTTGGAAAGGATAACCCTGTCATTCCCAGTGCAGATGGAACCTCTCCCAAAGAAGTGCAGTTAGATCAACATAGGCCATTTATGCATGGGAGGTTTTACCTTGGATTTGCCGCTCTCTAGATGTACCTTTTCCCCATACAAATGCTCAAAACTCAAAAATAAGCCCCCATGCAGAGTTTTGAGAATTCAGATGGGGAAAAAGGTGCATCCAGAGAGCAACAAATCCAAAGCAAAGCCTCCTGTGCATAAATGGCCATAGAGTTCTTAATGAATTCTGAGTATGGATAATTGGAACCTCTTGTAAATTGTTCTGCCTGGATCTGGGTAGAATCTGCTTTTATACCATGACACACTAGAGAGCCAGTGTGATGTAGTGGTTAAGACTATTGGACTAGTATCTGGAAGACCCAGGTTTGAATCCCCACGTGCCATGGAAGCTTGCTGGGTGGCCTTGACCCAGTCATACTCTCTCAGCCTAACCTACCTCACAGGGTCATTGTGAGGATTAAAAGGAGGAGAGGAGAATGACATAAGCTTCTTTGGGTTCACATTAGGGTGGAAGGTGGAGTATACATGAATTAAATAAATAAACAGGTCTGCCCAGAAGCCTTTAGATGGTTTCACACACCATTGAAGTCACCACAATGCTTAACTGGCACACCTGGTGTTCCATGTCTGTAGTGACAAACATCATATGGGCTTGGTCTTCATTACAGCATTAGATGCTCCAGCAGAGTCATCAGGAAAGGAGACAGGGAGGGCCTCATTTATGTTTTGCAGGCTGAAGCGGATGCAGTGAACCTAACGTTCACCGATGCCATAGCTCCTAGATACAACACTAGAATATGCTGCAAGATCCTCTGAAATGTGTGGATATTTCTCACTAGGGTTGCCAGCTCCAGGTTGGGAAATACCTGGAGATTTTTAGGGTGGTGCCTGAGGAGGGCGGAGTTTGGGGAGGCCCCTGTTACCCCCCCCTGTGCTCCTTCAGGGGGCTTCCCTGAAGGCGTGCAGGGGGCCCTTTAAACAGATCTGTGCCTCCCAGCTGGGAGATGCAGATCTGTTTAAAGGCCCCCCCGCACGCCTTCAGCGAAGCCCCGTGAAGGAGCACGGGGGGGGGGGGGGGAGCCGAACCCCGAATTTGCTGAATTTATTTACCGAACACCCTGAAGTCGGGGAATTCAGCTCCCCCCGTTTCCCACCATTTTTTAATTCGGTTTGTCCTGAACCGGAAACTGCTGAATCAGGAGAAATTCAGCAGTTTTTCGGTTCAGGACGAACCGAATCGACAGCCCTAGTTGGAAGGAAGCTGAGGATCGTCTTTTTAAAAAAATAGGGACTATTATGACGTTTCTCCAGTCATCTGTTATAACCCCAGTTCTATCTATAACCGTAAACAGGGCTGTTAGGAAGGGAGCCCCCCAATGAGGAAAATATTTGATAGCATCAGATGGAATAACATCCGGGCCAGCAGCTTTACCCAGCTTAATAGATGCTATCAAAGATTCAACCTCCTCAAGCTGGACCGGATCCCATTCTGGGCACTCGGTCAAATTGGGATAAAACATTTCATCCCGGCCATCACTACCACCCTGAAAAATCATAGATAAATATTCATGCCAGTCACCCATAGTGATCACTCCATTAACCAAGCTATTGCTCCCC
Source organism: Euleptes europaea (assembly GCF_029931775.1). Classification (NCBI taxonomy): domain Eukaryota; kingdom Metazoa; phylum Chordata; class Lepidosauria; order Squamata; family Sphaerodactylidae; genus Euleptes; species Euleptes europaea. The sequence goes on from NC_079316.1 coordinate 46,369,652, forward strand.
AATGAGTTAGCAATTAATGACCAGAATTTCTTTGAGTCATTCTTATTTGTTGCTTGTATGAGGGATTCCCAATTTTTTAACATAAATTTGTTTTGTTTATTTTTATATAAAAGGTGGATGACCTTTTTCAGGTCGAAATACTCCTTTGGAAGTTGCAATAAATTCAAATCTCTATAACGCTGGTAAATTGATCATAACTGACATTTCCACACATGGCACTCATTATCAAACCAACCAGATATTGGCACATCCCTACTATGCTGTTGCTGTTTCTTTTTGGGCCATTAATGCCTCAGCAAGTTGGTTTACGACATTATTAAACTTTGACAGCCAAACCGCATTCTGAGATGAATTCTCCACAGAGGATACAAATTCATCTAAGATATCAGAAACCAAAATACTCTCAATTGCTTGAGCGGCTTTAATTGACCAGGAAATTCTGGGCAGTTTAATAAGTGTTTTGTCTCTTGACGTACTATCATGGATATCCTGTGAAATGTAACTGACCATCTCAAATGATAAAGTCAACGGCAGATGATCACTTTCAACCCTATCCATAAATGAAAAGGCCTGGATCTCATTATTCAAGGACGATGAAATTAACATATAGTCCACAACACTATAGCCGCGGACAGACAAATACGTAAACTTGCCAGGATAATCAAAAGGAGGTGATCCATTTAAAATATTTAAATTAAATCTTAAGCATAATTGCGCTAAATGGACTCCAGCATCATTATAAACCAAGTCCCTAGAAAATCTCAAGTCAGATAAACAAATAGAGGGGAAACCTTCAGCAGGGAGACCCAGCTTCCCCTCTATTTGTTTATCTGCATAATGTCACATAGAAAAGAAATATGCCATAGTGAACTTCTAAAGTTAGCACAGTTGCCCTGCCCCAGCTGAGCAATTGTGGTATTGTATGTAAATATTGATGTAGCAGTGGACATAGAATAATAATGATGTGGTACATGCCACATAAGAAGCTAGATACCTTCAAAAATATACTACAAAGCAAGACAATTGTAGCATGTGGAACGCCCCAGGCAGAAACTGCACTGAAGCCAAGCTTTAGAGGCAACACCATTTCCTTTATCGAATAAAGCAAGGAAAAATGCAAGGAAAAAGTACCCCCTTCCTGTGATTCTTTGGTGTTTGTCCCACAACACCTTATTACTGCAAAACTGAAGTTCACAGCTGAACATGGCGATTGCTGTGCTTTTGTGTGATAAGAAACAGAGGTTTGAGGGCACGGAATTCACCAAGGTGAAGCAGATGGACTCAGCATCTGTGAAGAGAAACAAGCAAAAGGGCAGCTCCTGGAACAGCATGAAGGAGTGAATTCTCCTGACAGCTCTGCCTGGCAGCCTTGTCTGAAAAGCAGGACCACTTTTCCGTCAAGGAAGCTGCAGAAAAAGCGAACAAGGGAAAGTTAATGGACTTGACGGAACTAGGCTGAAAAACTGGGAAAATTGCTGAGGCAGCTCCGTTCTGTGTCTTTGAACATTAGACTTTGAAAAGAGGTGGTTAAAACCTTAAGGAATTAACAAGGACTATTGGGAAATTACTTAGTAGGAATTTGTAGCACTGTTGACTTTGACAAACTTTATGTAGAGAGATGTGTACATGTGTGTACTGCAACTGTGGGTACATGGATTTTCCCAAGTTTTGCAACTGTGGGGATCATTCATTCATCTACATTCTTGGGAAAATGTAATGTGAGAAACTGTGAACTGAGCAGTAAAATCTCCATGATTGTAGTGGATTTGATGACTGGGAGTAAGGATTATTATTATTTAGGATAGTGCTTTCTATTTTTATGTGCATTTTATGTATTGTTTTATTGCATAGTTGTTAGGCTTCACCTCTGAGATGAGGCCCAAAATTTAAATAAATAACATGGATCTCATTGTAATCAGATCTGCATACTCAAATAAATACTGCACAGAGCACATGAACCTGATCGGGGATTAATTTTATTTGCACGTTGCCTTTTTAATCTGCATATGCGAATGCATGAGTGACTCACATGTATGCAAACCCAAACAAAATAATGTCAGAATGATTCCTACATTGTTGGACTTTATATTCATGAAGTTTATTCAGGACATTTCTATCAGATTTTTGTGAGAAAAATGTATATTTATTTCTCAATTTATTGCATCCAGCTAGGGTTGCCAGGTCCCTCTTTGTCACTGGCGAGAGGTTTTTGGGGAGGAGCCTGAGGAGGGTGGGGTTTGGGGAGGGGAGGGACTTCAATGCCATAGACTCCAATTTCCAAAGCGGCCATTTTCTCCAGGGGAACTGATTTCTGTCGCCTAGAGATCAGTTGTAATACCAGGAGATCTCCAGCTAGTACCTGGTGGTTAAACCAAAATAACTATCACCCGGTACTGTATTGAGAGATACTCAATCAAAACAACAGCACACTGGATATTAATCAAGTACAGTGTATTAATAACAAGATAACAAGAATGAAATGAATACCTTACTACCTAGAGCATGCAAACGTATAGACAAAATACATAATACAAAATACAACAGATACTGAACAACACAGTCACTAGAATTATATACAATATATACATTGAAAAAGCAAATGTGGTCCCACAATTCACTTGTGCAAAATCAGTAGGGAAAAAATTCTTTCTGACCCAGAGTAGAACAATAATCACAGGTTTAGTTGGGAGCAAAGAAGCCCACCCTTGGTTTCATTCACAGTCCTGAGGTCAAAATAAATCCCTTAAAAGGGCAATGAAAATCGTGCGGTGGGGACCACAGTCCAAATATGGTTCAATTTCACAAGGAGTCATTCAGAATCTCAATGCAGGAACGCAGATCCCGGATAGTCTATGCATTTCACCAAAAAGGCTTCATCAGCCTAAAAATACAAATTGCATACATAAAAGGATATAACCTAACTTACTGTTTACTATACAATATAAACACTAGAGTGGTAAACCTCCTGTAAACCGAATGGAAATAAATAATAAAATATTAGCCAATAGACCTTGCATCTTTCTGGATAATTCTTAGTCACCTTAGTAAAGGTTTGAAAAATGTCGCAGCATGAAATCAACCGCTGAGTTGCTCTCTCTGAGTACGCTGTTCCTGCCAGAGCTATAAACAGTTGTAGAGGTCTGTGTTGGCGTTCATTTAAAGGAGAACCTCTATATAAAGTAATCATATTTAAAAAGTTTAGTTTTAAAATTTTTGTATATAAGATGTTTAATAGCGATGTGTTCTCATGGGCATTTTACTAAAGAAACTGTAGTTATAGAAAACAAGATAAATCCATGTCTGTGTTCAGACCCCAAGGTGCTAGGATCTGAAAAAGGTGGATAAAACGAGATTCATATTGATGTAATATTTTTGTGCATTTTTATGATCAAACTGATGGGATTGAAATTGCCATAATACGAAAAACAAAATATCGGAGTCTTTGTGGCCCTTCTCCATGTAAGGGCGAACAAGGGGAGCATCAACAATGCCTGCCTTGATGCAGGATCTATGTTTCAAAATTCTGATCCTAACCATGCATATCGTGCTCCCAATATAAATTAATTTGCAGGGGCAGAGTATACAATAAACATGCAGGAAGATGTACAGTTTGAAAATTGGCGCAATTCAAATTTGAAGTTGGAATTTATTGCGCTAAGAATCTTAACTTGGAGACAAAGAGAGCACACTGAGCAGGATCCACAGCGATAGTGACCACTGGTGGTAAGATTGGGGCATGGTGGTAAGGAGTAGGAATGAATTACATAGTCCCTGATGGATCGGGTCTTTCAGAGCCCGCAGCATGGGAAATTTTGGCAACCAGGAATGGTTTGTAAAATATGCCAGTGTTTTTTGACCACGTTTTGAATCAAATGTGATCGTGGACTATAAGGTAAAGACCAGAATAAAATTTCATTTTTATTATCATTATTATTTCTTTGATTGTGATGGGTTTTATGTATTAAAGAAACACAAGGATCGTGCTTTGGCTCTAGACCGGGCTTGTCTTAAGATAGGCAAAGGGTTTCTCAAGAGGCTTTGCTAGGGTTGCCAGGTTCCTCTTCACTATCGGTGGGAGATTTTGAGGGCGGAGCCTGAGGAGGGCGGGGTTTGGGGAGGAGAGGGACTTCAATGCCATAGAGTCCAATTCCCAAAGTGGTCATTTTCTCCAGGTGAACTGATCCCTATCGGCTGGAGATCAGTTGTAATAGCAGGAGATCTTCTGCTATTACCTGGAGGTTGGCAACCCTAAGCTTTGCCCATGTGCTTAATCAACTTCTGTAGCTATGTTTTCTGACACAGAATGGAAATATGTTCTTTAAAAAGCAGCAACCTTCACTCAAAAAAAGAAAAGAAAAGAGGCCAATGTTTTCCAAAAAGGGGCCCAAGTGTTACATGCTTATGTCTACATTTTGACATCTAAATAAGTGCCTCATTTCCACAAAAGCCGAGTGCCTGTCAGACACTGTTTTCTTTAACTGCAGTGATCAATACTTGTGTAAACGGCGCCATTTCCTTGCATGTCTAGGTAAGGATTTAAAAGCTTCAATTTAGCTAGCAATTTCTGAAAACTTTCCTTTCCGGTTTTTTAAAGTTATTCTAGTGACAGTACTCATGTGTACTTTTCTACTAAATCAATTCAATGTCTAATCAGCATCCCCTGCAGTCTCAAAACAAGTGGGTTCCCTTCAAAGCTAGATCTCGGTTTACAGCATGTTACGTAGATGGTAATGAGTTTTGCCCAGCACAGTGTTGCCCTGAGGCAAGTAAGATTCAAATTATCCAGGGGATATGGCACTGCTGAAAATAATACAAATAATTCAGGGCTGGTATTCCTTTATTTATTGGATTTTGTAATTGGGTAGAATAAGACTGGGCAGTAGGAATAAGAATAATTGATAGTTCTTGTCCAGGAGCAAATGATTTCCTACTGATCACTGGCACAAGTGAGTAGCATTAAAAATGAAATGAACATGAAAATGAAAAAAATGAATGCTTTCTAAAGGCTATGAAATTGTATACACTTGATTTTCTGTCTGGAGTCACGTATCTAATGGAGCAATTTTAAGTAATCAGATTTCTCTCCATGGTATTATATTATTTTAGAAATAGAAATGCTTGGTTTATACCCAAACTCGGAGTTAAAACCCTATTCAAGGGAGCACTTCCTCCGATGCTTAGCTTTAATGTAATATCATTTTTTAAAGAAAAAAAAAGTGTATGCTTACTTCAAAATCAAAAGAGCCTTAGTCACGGACTTGAGATCAGGTTCAGGGTATCGCAAAAGAATTTAAGAGGAAGTCACTGTGAGGTAACGTTCCCACATTTGCGAGCCATACTGTTTGTTTTTATCACTGCAAGGAACCAGCTTAAAACAACCTCTGAATGGTGCCCATAGGGTGGCCATAATCAGCGGAACAGGCAGTTATGTGGATTGCGCCCATTTTGTGGAGACTTTTAGCATCAGGATTATTTGATGGGACGGCACTGAATCTCTCCACACAATGAGAGCAATCCATCAAGCTGCTTCCACGGAAAGGTTAAAATGTGTACACTGAACCTTATCTATATGTCTAAGTCAAAGTCAGTTCTGAATATTGTCTATGCGAGTACAACAGGGAATGCTTTATCAAATTAGACCACAGGGGCTCTTTTCAGATGTTCTAAGGGGAAAACTGTACTTTTGTAGAGGGATAAGTGAGATTACAGAGGCAAAGTCCAGTGCAACCAATGCACACCCACAGAGTTGTTGTATGGAGGGTTCTTCCATAGAGTTGGAGGACTCATGATTAATTCCCAATCAGGTTCATGCGGAAGATCCATGAAATAAAGGCTGTGTTAAATATTTTTAATCCTTTCCTTATTAATGGAAGCCCAAAGCATAAAGCTAGTAGGTAGGACTGAGAGTAGGGTTGCCAACCTCCAGGTACCAGCTGGAGATCTCCTGTTATTACAACTGATCTCCAGCCGTTACAGATCAGTTGACCTGGAAAAAATGGCCGCTTTGGCAATTGGACTCTATGGCATTGAAGTCCCTCCCCTCCCCAAACCCTGCCCTACTGAGGCTTCGCCCCAAAAGCCTCCCACCGATGGTGAAGAGGAACCTGGCAACCCTAACTGAGAGGCTTTGCCCATGTGCTTAATCAACTTCTGTAGCTATGTTTTCTGACACAGAATGGAAAAATGTTCTTTAGAAAGCAGCAACCTTCACTCAAAAAAAGAAAGAAAAGAGGCCAGTGTTTTTCAAAAAGGGGCCCAAGTGTTACATGCTTATGTCTACATCAATGTCCCCAAAGTTTTGGCCACTTGATAGCATAGCCTAAGGAGAGCCCTGACCTCACCTTCTCCTCCAGTTATTGCTAGCTCCTAAAATTTGTTTCTTCACAAACAGCATTATCCACTGAGGGTCCCCACCCGTCTTATCTTTAGAAAAACAAATGAACAAAATGGGCCTTGTGTCTCCTATGAACATGCTAAATTGCTAGAAAGACAAACAGGACTGACTGAACTTGAGAACTGGACAGCCTGAGCGGCTTCATGGTGTAACCTGGTAGCCTGGGAGGGGGGCATTGCCCCCATGGTAAAAACTGGAGGGCCTGAGCCCCCTGTCCTCCAAAGTTTATGCCCCTGAAACCAGAACCTTAGTTTCTTTGTCTCTCACCCTCTGCCTCTATTCCAACATCTTTGTTTTTCTTCCTCTCCCCTTTGTGTAATTTCAACACCACACCCTCATTTCTTTCTCTGCCTCCAGAAACTGAAAAATATGTCTGGGGCATATCTCACAAGCCCACAAAATGAACAAAACAACAAACAGCAGACTGTTCTTTAGGCAGGGGGTGGGAATAAGGGGGAGCAGGTAATTTCTCCTCTCCACAAGGCATTCTCAATTCTCATGACAGTCAGTGCTTGCTTTCAGGCCATGGATGAAAAGAGAAAACATTTCATTTGCTCCTTGGGCATTGAAGCCATAGATCACGGCCATGTTCCCTTGGAGACTGGAAATGGGCTTTTGTGTGGGAACTGAGGCTGTCCTTCAAAGAAGCTACTCTTTCTCTTGCTTTTAATCAGGAGAACGCTATCAAAGATTTCTTCCAACACCAGATAAATCCAATGTGGCTAGGCCTCTTTTAACCCTTCTTGGGGCTTATTGGGTAGTGTGAAATAAGGTTAAGGTAATGTTGCACTCTTTCTGACATAAAGTAGATGCTCGACTTTTCAGTAGCACTATGGGTCAGCAGGGATGTGGGAAAGCAGCCATTGATCAAACAAGAGTACCCACTTTCTGAGTAATCCATGCAGCTTTATATCTTTCAAACAATTCATCTTGCAAGAAACAGATCAGGCTTTTTTCCTATAAAATGGTAACATTATTCAGAATGCTGCCCTGCCACCCTCATCCTATCGCGCTGATGGAGTGACTAAGATGAAGACGGGCCAGTATTCTGATATTTTTAAATGGAGATGCTGGGGATTGAACCTGGGGCCTTCTACAGAAGCAGATGTTTTACTACTGAGCCATGACCCCCTCCACCAAGCTCAAAGTACCAGTGTAGAACCAGCAGCACCATGGGGCAATGCAGCAAGCCTAACACACCCAATGTCAAAGTAGAGAATCCAAGCCAAACCTATATAACAAGGAAGGCTGTAGTAAAATGAATGACAGGATTGCTCATTGAGAGCAATGGGAGATGCTGGAATTCCTGCTGGATATAATGGGAGACAGGAATGCCCATATGACTGCTCTGGGACTGGCATAATGGCCCTCAGGAGTAGCAGAAGTGTTCTGGGCCTGGAATGACAGCTCTCAGAGTGGAATGTCTGTCCTTGGAACTAGATAAACATCTCTGGATCTGTAATGATGCCCCCCCCCCAAGTGCAATGTGTTGGAGTGAACTACTCAACATGCCTGGACATTGAGGGGCATGACATAACTCTAAGTGTGTATACGTGTTATCTTCTTGAATGTGATGTCCCTCTCTTTGTTTTAACCTGGGAGCTTCCCTCTGACTGCTCCTCTCTCTGTATGTCCATTGTTCTTCCCAGTCTTCACATGGCTTTTCATGGAGTCACACATATCTATAGGTCTCTCAGACAGAAACAATGCCTCATACTTCCATACACATGATCAGCTGGCCACTTATGATCGGGAAAGCAGTCTTTAGATTAGGCTTCCTTTAGATTAGGCTTCCTCTCTTCCTTTCAACAGCAACCTGAATATGAATAGAACCAACCTGAATAAATGTAAGTTTTACTTTTTGCAATATATTTCCTGGGAGATTTATTTACTGCACTCAATATGACTGGGCAAACTCTGCTATATTAACCAAATATTCCAATACAATTAAGGTCCCTGGGAGTAGCATAAGTATTCTGGGACTGGAATGACAGGCCCCAGAGTGGAATGATGCCCCCTAGGGATAGAACCAGTGCCCTGGGACTGGAATGACAGTCTCTGAAGAACCCCAAAGTTTCAAGTACATTGGGTCAAGGGGTCCAATTCTACTGGCCCAAACAAGGTGCCCCCAGCCATCCTCCATTGTTTACAATGGGGGGATTTCATGCTTTCTCCAGGGCAAAAGCCAATAGCAATACATACTTGAGGATGTTGCAACAACTACTGGTCAAATGCCTCCCATGCAAGCAGACCAACAAGCCCAAAAGGACTGATGCAGAACCAGAGAATCCCAGCAGAACCACAAGCCAATGCCACAAGGCCAACAGAAACAACGTCAACTCAGAGAACCCTAGCAGAACGTAAGCACAAGAGGCACAATTTTGCAAGCCCAACAGAACCAATGGCAATCCACAGAACCCCTGCAGAAACACAAGACAATGTGGCAAGCCCAACAGAACCAATGTCAAACCACAGAATCCCAGCAGAACAAATGTAGGAAGGGGGGCAATTTTGCAAGCCCAACAGAACCAATGGCAAACTACAGAAGACCAGAAGGACCAGAGACAGCCAGGCAGATCTATAAGACACTGACACTGAATTTGGTGCTGTTATCTTTATAAACAGCTGCTCCAGACCCTCATATTCATTTCCCATTGAAAATAATGTCTTGGAATTTCAGAATTATGCAGCTTGGAATGATGAACTGGTAATGTCCTACCAGACAATAAGCAATCAAGGTATCCCCCCCCAAAGCCTGGATCCAAAGTTATAACAATTTTTTTCTTGGAGCACAAACATAACTTTTATAAAGGGAACAGTCTATCCCACTTGCTCTTATCTTGCTCTTACAGCATAATTTTCTACTTTTGTACTTCCATTTTCAAACTGTTTATGACATATCTTGTCTAAGGCTACCAGGCTGCCCTATATGTGTGCAACCTAGGGTTGGGAAAATCCTGGAGATTTTGGGTGGAGGCTGGGGAGGGTGGGGTTTAGGAAGGGGAGAAAGCTCAGTAAGCTATAATGGCACAGGGTCCACTCTCCAAAGCAACCATTTCCCCCAAGGGAACTGATCTCTGTTGTCTGGAGATCAGTCTTAATTCCAGGAGATCTCCAGGCCCCACCTGGAGGTTAGGAACCCTAGTGTAACTTCCCACCTCTGCATATCTGGCTCCAGTTGCCAAAAAGGGGTGTGATAGCTTGACATCACTTCCAGTCATGTATAGATTTGGGAAATTCCTAGAGTGTTGTGTGATCCTGTAGTGTCACTTCTGGGTACACAATCAGAAGTGAAGTCTCAGGGTTGCGTGTCACCAGTTTCCACAGCCTATACCCTCAAATTCTCCTGGGGGTTGCTATCCATTGGCTGGCAACCCTAATTAATGTCTGATTTTGGGAGGGGGGTATTGCTTCTAAAGTTCATGATCTTCTTTGTCCTGTTGCATTGTGTATTGGATGTCTCGTGCTATTTAACTGTATTGTGTTATAATGTGCAATCTTCCCTGAGGTTTAGCAACAAAGGCAGCCTATAAATGAAGTAAATAAAAATAAATAAGTAATCTCTCTAGAGGCCTAGTGTCACAGTGGCCTCGAGCAATTTTCTTTTTTTCTGGCTGGGGAGACTCAAGGGAACATGGCAGTAACACACTGATTCTATTCCATCCTCCTTCACCAACCCCAGAAAGGATGGGAGTGAGAATTCCATGTGTAGGGCAGATATAGGGGAGAAAGAGGAACAACAGTGCACTTAGCACGTGGGGTGGGATTATATTGAAAGCAGCATAGGGATTAGGGGATTTTGGATTAGGTAATGCCCTTTCCTAAAATGTAAACAATCTCAGTTAATACCCTGTCAGAGTGTACCTTGGGAAACAGTCTCGGCAGATGGCAGTCCGTTCCATTCCAGGAAACAGTGTATGCAAATCCCGTCCCTGCAGAAAAGTCCATTCCACAGTTTTTTTCTTTTCCTTCCAACTTTGCTATTCAGGCTAGCTGTGGAGTGAGTTTTTTTAAAGCATATTTTATTGTTTGTCACCTGCAGCACTTGAAAAAAATTACACAAATCCATCAAAGTAATGAATCTCCTCAGAAGCAACAAATAGACAAAGACAGACAGGCTCTCATCTGAAACAAGGCATCTTTAAAAATTAATGGCAAATAAATGGCTGTCCCTGTGCTTTACCTCACTACAAGGAGACACGTATGCCCCCAGAGAAGGGGAATAATTCGGGGAAAGGGGAATTCTTTCTCAGACATGTCATACTAGTGCTTGCTATCAACTATTTATAGTTTGGTGACATCAGTAAGGGGTTTTGCTTATCTAATTGCTTTGACTTTGTTAAACCATGAAAGGAAGGAGACCTCAGTGCTTAGCACATTTGCTTTGCATGCAAAAGGTTCCAGGTTCAATTCCTGGTATCTCCAGTGAAAATGGTCAGATAATAGGTAATGTGAAAGATCTCAACCTGAGACCATGGGGGGTTGCTGCCAGTCAGAGTAGACAATATTGAACATAATATTTATTCCCTTTGGTTGCCACCTTGTGGCCAAGTGGCCGATACTTTTGTTGGCAGGCATAAAAACATAAGAGCCTTGCTGGATCAGACCAGTAGTCCATGTAGTCCAGCATCCTGTCTTACACAGTGGCCAATCAGTGACTCTGGAGGGCCAACAACAGAGCACAGTGGCTGAGTCCTTCCCCTGATGTTGCCTACTGATTTACTGCCTCTAAATTTGTGGAGGTTCTGTTAAGCTAGGCAAGTCCTGAGACAAAGCTGAGCCAGAGATAAGCCATTTGTAATAGCCTGAAATCAGAGGCCTGGACAAGCCTGGCGAGAGAGGTGTAATTTTGCTGCCTCATGATGAAACACATTGGCTGGGGCTTTAGGGGATTGAGACCCAACGAGTCCAGAGTTGGGTAAACACCTGGCTAGGATAAACAGATTGAAAAAAATGTGAAGTTGTTGCCAGAAAAAAGATAATGGAAGGTGGGGGCGCATTGGACGATGAGATATATGTTTTACCTTGCATACTTCTAATACAGTTTAAACTTTAATAAAAACTCTAAGCAGATGGACCAGAAAAGGACGTATAAGGATCTCACTCCAGGTAGTTTAATGACTTAACTATTTAGGGTTATTTTTTGTTTATTCAACAAGCCAGATAGATGGATCTTTGAGAAGGCAGAGCTGGTTAATAATCAATTAAGTTGATTTGAGCTGAAGCTCCAGAAAGGGGGAAAATGTCAATTTACCCCAAGCTGAAGTGTGTCCCGCCAAATGAGAAGACTTTTTTTCCAGTTTAGACAGATTTTATCCAAGGAAAAGTTCCATAGGGAAAGTGTCTTTTTAAATAGACATAATAGGATAAAAATCTCATTTGTGTGAAAAGATTTTCCTCATGTCCATACAGGAAGTCCAATGGTCCAACAGCCAATGTTAAAGTCTGGATAGGAATTGGGAAGCAAAAGCCAGGGATTCTAATAAGAGTGTCCAAAGCAGGTTTGACACAGCTGTCAAACTGCCAAAGTATGAGCAAGCTCATAGAAACCCTCCCTCCTGTCCATTTGAAATCCTTCTTCTCTACAGTTAATTTTAACATTATGCTTGTATGTAACCATGAAGGCATGTGATGTTATGTGGTGTGTATCTGTGCACACCTGTGCCATGTATACATTATTGTATCCATTACTGTTAGTAGTCAGAAACCCCTAAAGGGATATTTTGGGAGAAACTGTGAATGTAAAGTGTGGAGGGGGGGACTGTCACAGAAGGTTTGGTTCTAAGATGGATTCTGTCAGGAGACAGGCCATGTCAGCCATGTTGAACCAGACTCAGAAGTACTGTCAGACCAGTTACAGCGTAGGATGACCTTCCTCAGCAATGTTGGGGCTTTCTGATCAGGGAAACCCCAGAAAGGGCATGCATGTTTTCTCGTAATTTTTGGATGTCCATATGACAAGTTTTTGACATAATATTCTTGGAAACACCCAGTCACCAAGTTGGTAAAAATCCAAGATGGGTTGTAGCAATCTGATTGGTTTAGAAGAATCAGCATTTAAGCTGAATAAAGAATAAAAATGAGGGTATCAGTGAGAGAGGATAGAAGAACCCTCTCTCCATCATTGTCTTTCAGGTGCCCACTGGAAGTACCAACCTTGCCAAAGAAAAAGGATCTTTCTCCTTGACCATTGTGGTATGTGCTTTGCTGCCCTATTCTGGTGGAGTGGTGAGATTACTTTTTCTTTTCTGCCATTATGATTTTATGCAGGGTTACTATTTGAATTTAGGCTAGATTAATCTAGGTTAGATTAAGTTGCATTCTCTGGAAATTTCTCTGTGCTGAGGTACACTCTGAAAAATTTCTTGTGTAATTAACAGCTCATTCCTGAGATCCAAGGGTAAAAGCCCTTAGGAAGTCAGGAAGGTGCAGCGCTGGTGTCCGGACCCCATGCACCGGTGTCCGGGCAGCTAACACCGGCTTTAGTGGGCTGAATGTCGGCGGTAAGGCCTGGATGCTGGTTGTGGGGCGCCGCTGTGGCAGCGCTGGCCCAGGACGCCGATGGGTCCTTCCAGCTGAGTCTGAACACCATCAAAGGCCACACCAGCATCCTGGGAGGCATTCCTGGGGTGTAACGGCATCCCAGGAACGCCCGTTTTTATTTTTGGCAAGATACGTCACCTTTTAGGTGGCCACCTTTTAGGAGGTGTATCTCCCGTGCGACCCTATGAGGGTTGCATGGATTTTTGGCCCTGGGAGGAGGTTTTGGCAGGGCCAAAACCTCCTTTGGAGACAGTGCAGCCACATTGCCTCCTAAGCCTGGCGCAGGCATTCCTCTCAGGAATGCACTGTAAAGCAGCGAAAAATTCTTGTTAAACTTTATCAGTAAAAATCCCATAAAATTATATAATCTGGTGACCAAGCTGCTTTTTCCTGGAATCGCTGTTCCCTGTGTAAGATTAAAAAATATATCTTTCTTTCAACACAGGTTTAGCCTGGAAATCATGTAGGTTATCCGTTCCCTTTTGTCATCATGGCTAGTAGCAGTAGATACACCTATCCTCTATGAATCTGTCTAATCACCTTTTAAAAAAGCTATGCCTGTGGCCATCACTGCATCCTCTGGCATTGAATTCCATATTTTAATCACTGGTTGAGTGAAGCAATATTTCCTTTTGTTAGGGTTGCCAGGTCCCATAGCTCCACAGGCAGGAGTTTTTTTTGGGCTTGGCTGGGGCCCCAATGTGCGTGCGTGCCTGGAATGATGCGTGCATGCCCTGCATGCTGTACCTACATTACTTCCAGGTTTACCTGGAAGTGACGCGTATGCTCTAGCAATCTCCGCCAAAACTCTGTGGTTTTCATAGAGTTTCGGCAGAGGTTGCTAGACCGTCCACATCATTTCTGGATAAACCCGGAAGTGATGTGGGCGCGGTGTGCAGGTGCCCGTGCACACATTGCCTGCCAATGCTTAGCTGGTCAGAAGGCAGCTGGGTGGATTGGTGGGATTTTGCCTGCCACCACAGAGCACTTGGCAACCCTACCTTTTGTGCATCCTGAATCTACTGCCCATCAGCTTCATTGGATGCCCTTGATTTCTAGTGTTTTGGTAGAGGGAAAAAAAGTTCTCTCTTTCCACTCTTTCTACTCTGTGCATCATTTTATAAACCTGTATCATGTCCCCCCTCAGTTGTCTCTTTTCTAAACTGAAAGCTCCCAGACTCTTCAGTCTTTCCTCATAGGAAAGGAGCTCCAATCCCTTAATCATCTTGGTTGCCCTCTTCTGGACTTTTTCTACCTCTGCAGTGTCCTTTTTGGGTTATGTTGACAAGAACTGCATGGTCAGAGTAGGCCATGCTCCACAAGAAGGTAAGTCTTGTGTAGTTTTGCTAAGATAGGTGCCCAGCTGAGGCCCTTTGTGGCGTGACGTAAATAAAGCAGAGATATACTCTTAGCTTGCTCGTGTGGACTCCAAACATTATACTGACCTTGACAAACCATTGCTCTGACTTCATGTATTATTGCATTGGCTAAAACATTTGAATAAGATTCAGAAGTAAATATCACTGTTGCAATGGCAACTCCTGCAGATATAGAAGAACAATTTAAGCAACCAGCTAATGCTAACAGGAAAGATGTCTCTCTATGTGCAATGTACAGCAAAGGCAGAAATGAGTTTATAGGGAATGAAGGCTGAGAGGCATTCCCTTGTGCAAATGAGACTTGATTCTAGGTCTCTGAGACCCAAGTCTGTGCTCAGACCACTGCATCAGATGAAGGCGCTTTTTGGAATGTGACTCAGTCAGTACACATATATGAGGAGGCTGAAGTTGGTTCCTTATTCCCAGTTCGTTCCCTATTCCCAGTTCCTTATTCACATTTCCTAGTTCCTGAATAACTTTGAGGACATTTCAAAAGCTCTGCACCCCAAAATATGGATTGGACCACCACATATCATACACCCCCACATTCAGGGGACTGTGCCCTTCCAGATGGCGCATGCTGGGTCCTGGTCCAAAGTCCGGTTCTTGTGCCAGCGGCTCCCAAGTGGGGTGACCCAGGACACATGCCCATACAGACCCTGCACCCCAAAATAATCTTTGGACCACCCCAAATGATACATCACCACACTCCAGAGACTGTCCCCTCCAAGAAGACATACAGCGGTGCCCGGTGCAAACACCGGTTCTGGTGCCATTGGCTTCTTTTTGGGTCCACCCCCCCCAGAAACCTGTATTGCAAAGAGGTTTTGAATAAGGAACTGGAGCTCTGCACCCCAAAATATGGATTGGACCACCACATATCATACACCCCCACATTCAGGGGACCGTGCCCTTCGAGATGGCGCATGCTGGGTCCTGGTCCAAAGTTCGGTTCTTGTGCCAGTGGCTCCCAAGTGGGGTGCCCCCAGGACAGATGCCAATACAGACCCTGCACCCCAAAATAATCTTTGGACCACCCCAAATGACACATCTCCACACTCCAGAGACTGTCCCCTCCAAGAAGACATATAGCGGTGCCCGGTCCAAACACCGGTTCTGGTGCCATTGGCTTCTTTTTGGGTCCCCCCCCCCAGAAACCTGTATTGCAAAGAGGTTTTGAATAAGGAACTGGAGCTCTGCACCCCAAAATATGGATTGGACCACCACATATCATACACCCTCACATTCAGGGGACTGTGCCCTTCGAGATGGCGCATTCTGGGTCCTGGTCCACAGTCCGGTTCTTGTGCCAGCAGCTCCCAAGTGAGTTGCCCCCAGGACCAAGGAACATGCAGACACTGGGGCTCCGCTGCACCCCAAAATAATCTTTGGACCACCCCAAATGACACATCCCCACACTCCAGAGACTGTCCCCTCCAAGAACACATACAGCGGTGCCCAGTCCAAACACTGGTTCTGGTGCCATTGGCTTCTTTTCGGGTCCCCCCCCCCCCAGAAACCTGTATTGCAAAGAGGTTTTGAATAAGGAACTGGAGCTCTGCACCCCAAAATATGAATTGGACCACATTAAACCACTGAGGGAACTACATTTGAGGATAGGAAAGCTGAGAGACAGAGCTTTTCACTCTAGACCACTGGTTTCCAACCAGGGGTCCGTGGACCCTAGGGGTCCGCGAGAACTAAATTAAGGTCCGCGAAACAAAGTTCTAAACCCATAATAAATTAATATTTTCAATTAAAAGTTCTCTATCATAAAAATATATATTCAAATATTATTCTAAGTTTAATGTTTAACTAACAGTTATGATTAAAGTTTATTTTCAAATTCTCAGAATTTTTATTTTGAACCTTCGGGTCCCTGCACCGAACAAAAAAGTCCTAGTGGTCCCTGGTCAAAAAAAGGTTGGGAACCACTGCTCTAGACATTGCGACTGTTCTAACACAACCTTCACTGGCAACTAAACATTGCCAGGGACAATGAACTTTTATATTACCTTTGAACATTTAGTTAGAAAGGACAGGTGATAGAAACAGAGACGCAGAATACCCAGATTATTCGGAAAAAGTACTGTTAGGTATTAGCTATACATTTCCAGATGAGTGAAATGGTTTTGGGTGGTGTTTTCCCAGGAAGAAGGAATGATTCCAAGATCCCTGAATAGAATAGTAATTACTTAGGTAACTGCTGTCAGTTACTAAGTCACCTGCAAGTGGACCTTTAACACATATGCTAAGGGGGCTGATAACTTCTCATTTGTCCTGGAGCCACCACACTTAAGAGCAGCTGGCAGAAGAATCGGCCTTTGTCCCAGGACCCAGCACATACCCCCTTGAAGTTCACAGTACTCTGAATGTATGATATGAGATGTATGATATGTGGTGCTCAAAACTTAATTTTGGGGTGCAGAAGGCTCACAAATGTCCAAAACATTTCTTCACAATACAAGATTTTCAGGGGCCATCCACAAATAGAAACAGGTGGTACCAGAACCAGTGTGTGGACCGAGCACCACTGTATGTCCACTGTATGGCACAAGAATCGGACTTTGGACCAGGACCCAGCATGCGCCTTCTCAAAGGGCACAGTCCCCTGAATGTGGGGGTGTATGATATGTGGTGATCCAATCCATATTTTGGGGTGCAGAGCTCCAGTTCCTTATTCAAAACCTCTTTGCAATACAGGTTTCTGGGGGGGGAAGCCAAAAAGAAGCCAATGGCACCAGAACCGGTGTTTGGACCGGGCACTGCTGTATGTCTTCTTCGAGGGGACAGTCTCTGGAGTGTGGGGATGTGTCATTTGGGGTGGTCCAAAGATTATTTTGGGGTGCAGGGTCTGCATGTTCCTTGGTCCTGGGGCACCTCACTTGGGAGCCGCTGGCACAAGAACCGGACTTTGGACCAGGACCCAGTATATGCCATCTGGAAGGGCACAGTCCCCTGAATGTGGGGGTGTATGATATGTGGTGGTCCAATCCATATCTTGGGGTGCAGAGCTTTTGAAATGTCCTCAAAATCATTCAGGAACTAGGAAATGTGAATAAGGAACTGGGAATAGGGAACGAACTGGGAATAAGGAACCAACTTCAGCCTCCTACATATATGCATGTCTCAGCTGAGAACTCCATCACACTGCACATTACATCAATGCAGAATCTGAAGTTAATTTTAGAAATTTTCTGAGTTACACTGTTGTTGGATGGAATGAAGCACGGGGCAAAATGAAGCCAGGGAACTTAGCAAAACTGAATGCAGGCAATCCACGCATCCCTAACAGTGGCACCCTAAGAAGAGTTACACAAGTTTCTAAGTCCATTTAAATCAGTGGACTTAGAAGGGTGTAACTGCTGGGATGGCAGTGTTAATCGCTTATCCATTTGCTTGGTGCAGATGGCAAGTGTTCACCACACTGAGAAAACATTAGGAAGCAAGCTAGGTTATATTAGTCTTATTTGTGGCACCTTGAACATTGCTGAGAAAAGATCCTGAATCAGAACAAACAGACTTCCATCACTCCCCAGTGGTTTTTCAGGTAAATAGGAATCCCCAGTTGGATCCAGGAAACAGAAAAAGAATGTATTTTCTCCTTTGTCTGTTCTGAAGGCCAGGGAGGGGGACTCCCATCGATCAGTGCCAGTTTCAGGAAATGAGAGGCTGGTCAAAATAACGTCAGTGAACTCCTTCCTGAGTGTGCCTACTGCCGTGTGGCCTCTTTGTCAACTCTCATTTGATCCAATTTGTACTGCCATCCACAGTGAGAAGATAGTGTAACCACTAGTGGTAGCAGCTGCATCTCCTTGATCCTCTCAGGGCCACATTGGATGTTACATTGGGATTTCTATGAGGGATAGGGTTGCCAACCTCCAGTAGAATATCTCCTGCTATTACAACTGATCTCCAGCCGATAGAGATCAGTTCACCTGGAGAAAATGGCCGCTTTTTCAATTGGACTCCATGGCATTGAAGTCTCTCCCCTCCCCAAACCCCGCCCACCTCAGGCTCCACCCCAAAAATATCCTGTTGATGGCAAAGAGGGACCTGGCAACCCTAATGAGGGAGCTCCCAAATGAGTTTTTATATTTTTAAAAGACAGGCATACAGAAGGAGCCCAAACTCAGATAGCAACCATGATGTGGGAGAGGGAGTTAAGCCTTCCCTCCCTTCCATTTTCAATTCTTGAAATGGCCCTGCAGAGCTAGGTAAAGGTAAAGGTCCCCTGTGCAAGCACCGGGTCATTCCTGACCCATGGGGTGATGTCACATCCTGACATTTTCTAGGCAGACTTTGTTTACGGGGTGGTTTGCCAGTGCCTTCCCCAGTCATCTTCCCTTTACCCCCAGCAAGCTGGGTACTCATTTTACTGACCTCGGAAGGATGGAAGGCTGAGTCAACCTTGAGCCGGGTACCTGAAACCAACTTCCGTTGGGATCAAACTCAGGTCGTGAGCAGAGCTTTGGACTGCAGTACTGCAGCTTACCACTCTACTCTTTGCCATATTGGGGCAAATATGCAGATATTGATCAGGCAGCCGTTACATAGCGGAAAAAAGTAGGTCCAGTTGTTTTGGCCAGTTGACCTCCTGCCTTGGTAGGGGCCTGATTATGCCAACAGCTGATCATAGCACTGCCCTTCACCACAGATTTCTCACAGCAAGTGGATGGTAAACTGCTATGCATGGCTAAAGTCTCCCTCCTCAAATTGATGCCATCTTAAGGCTTTTTTAATTTATTAGTCAACAAAGAGGACAAGGTGCCTGAGAACTATGAAGCCATTTCTTGACCATGATGCAGTGCTGTGCTCTGAATGCAAGAGACAAAGGCAAATCTAACGAAGGCCTTGGTAGGCCAAGACAGAGTGTAGGAAGGAAGATGAATGGTTCAGGAATTGTTTCTAATTTATGGGCCTCCATGATACCTGCTGCCATATGTCTCTGAGAAATGACACCACCTCTTCACTGAACAAAGATTAATGTGTGCCTGCATGAGAAGGATGAAATAAATCATCTGAGGGCAGGGGTCTCATTTGATTCCTGTTAAGAAAAGCGCTACAATGAATGGGATTTGTTAAGTTTGAGAGGCAAGGGTCTGCCCAAACATATAAAACTCAAGGCTGTCTTTAGTTTCAGGTTTGTCAACAGCCGGGGGGGGGGGGGGAAGAACTAAAAACCCACATTAATTTGTTTTCTCTGCGTTCACCACATGCTCTGGCACTTTCTGCCCAGCTCAGAGCTGTCTTTGCTTGGGATTTCAATAACCCAATATTTGAATATCTTATATAGATCTATGGTAGGGCCTCTTCTTGAATACTGCATTTAGTTCTAGTCTCCATACCTTAAAAAGACATTGAAGAGCTAGAACAAATGCATAAGAGAGCAACCAAAGCAATTAAGAGATTGGAGCACCATTGCTATGAGGAGAGTTGCCAGCTGCCAGGCCGCAGCAAGCAATCTGTCACCATTGCACCTAGTTGCCTACTACTGATCAATGTGGTGGTGGGAGGAAAAAGAGGGGGGAAAGATGTTACCAGTGCTATGGCATCATTCTTGGGCTAAGCACCAGAAGTGATGTCACAGGCTGCCATGACACTCTAGGAATTCTACTTATCTCTGTTGTCTTTACCATAAAGGTTTGTGAGATTCATAGAGTGTTGCGTGTGTGTGGGGGTGTTACATCACTTCTGGGTTTTCCCCCAGAAATCGTATCACAAAGTTGACAATGCTGTTTTCCAGAGCACCACCTCAGAAAGCTGCTGGAGGTTGCTTGTGATGGGCTGGCAACCCTGGATGTGAAGAAAGACAACTGAAAGCTGTGAAGAAAAAGACAACCAAAGGGGATCATGATGTGGACTTATAAAGATTATGAATGGAGTAAAGAAAGTGTATAGAGACAAGTGTTCTCAGTCTTCCATAATACTAGAATTCAGGGGCATCCAATAGAGTTGACTGCTAATAGATTCAAGATAAGAAAAAGGAAGTACTTCTTTACTCACTGAGTAATGAAATTGTGGAATTCAAAGCCGGAGGACATAGTGATGCCCAAGTGCACAGATGGCTTATAGAAAGGGATTAAACAATCATGGATCCATCAGTGGCTTCTAGCCTATAATGACTACAGGGAACCTCTACATTCTAGGGTTGCCAGCCTCCAGGTGGGGCCTGGGGATCTCCTGGAACTACAATCGATCTCCAGACAACAGAGATCAGTTCCTCTAGGGAAAATAGCTGCTTTGGAGAATGGCCTCTGCGGCATTATAGCTTACAGAGCTTTCTCCCCCTTCTAAACCCCATCCTCCCCAGTCTCTACCCCCAAAATCTCTAGGATCTTCTGAATTCAGAAAGGCAGCCCTACCACATTCAGAAACAGTAACCTTCTGAATACCAGTGCTAAGAGGCAACATCAGAACACCTTGGCCTCTGTGTCCTATTTGTTGTCCCTCCAGGGCAACTGGTTGCCCACTAGGGTTGCCAACCTCCAGGTACTAGCTGGAGATCTCCCTGCTGTTACAACTGATCTCCAGCCGATAGAGATCAGTTCACCTGGAGAAAATGGCCGCTTTGGCAATTGGACTCTGTGGCATTGAAGTCCCTCCCCAAAAACCTCTTGCCAGTGGCAAAGAGGGACCTGGCAACCCTGTTGCCTACTGTATGAAACAGGATGCTGAACTGGATGGACCACTGGTCTGGTCCAACAGGACTTTTCTTATATTTTTATGATCAAGTTGCTGATTTCTGCCAACCCTTTCTGTGGTGGAATGGTTAAGCCCTTTCATCAACCCTTCTTTTTCCCTGCCCATAGCTTCTTTTTTGCCCTAAAAGAGCGAAGTATGCATGACACATAGGAGGGATCTTACTGTAGTAAGGATTTTTCTTTCTTCTGGTTTCTTTTCTGGTTTTGCAACTTGGAAGAATTAGAATTAGTATGGTGGTAATGGAGTAAGGCAGAGAGTACAACAAAGAGTTTTGTGGCACCTTAAATGTTAACAAATGTATTGTGGCATGGTCCAATGTGTTACATTCAGTTGGTACTTCATGCATCAGACAAAATGGGTTTTGGCTCACTAAAGCTTAAGCTACAATAAATGTGTTAGTCTTTAAAGTGTCACAAGATTCTGGCTGCTATAGACTAAACATAGCTATGCTACCCCTCTGGTTTTTGTCACCCATCGTTTTCAATAAAGAACTAGGCCTTTGTTCTCTGTTTTCCTAACAGACCCTTCTAGTCCTGGGACATTTATACTGAAGACAGATTGTTTTACTAACATTTGGCTTTCTTGATAATTAGCAGGCTCTGGGGCACTTAACAAGACAAAATGTATATTTAGCACAATGCCGATCTGTCAGATATGACGGCCTCTGACTGGGTTACCTGCTTAAAACAAAAAACCCAAAACAAAATAATACAACAGAAAACTACATTCCATGTAGGACTCATGAAGCAGTCTACAGTGCCACAGAAACTCAATCACCAGATCACTTTCTAGGACAAATCTTGTCTAGGTACAGTGTTTAACACTTCTGATAATGTACGGAACATAATTGCTCAGCATCAGAAGGCTCTTTATGAATTGGTTTTTCTCTGGAGTGTTTCAAGAATCTGGCAATGCAAGTTTTAAATCTTCTTGACTGTTTAGAATTTGTCCCTGGCATTAAACCAAGGTTGAGACTCTACATTAAGTGCTATATTTACACTAAGAGAAATGCAAACCAAGTAGGGAGGATATAAAATCATTCATAGTGCAGGGTCATCAATATGCTGATGGCACCTAACTTCATATTTGTTTTCCAGCTGATCCAGTACAGTACGTCGGTCTCTAAGTGCCTGAACTCTCTTTAAGGCTGGGTGAAGAACAACAAATTAAGGTGGAATCCTGAGTGATTTGTGCTATGTGTAATCTCTGAGAGTTAGTTTTACTGCTTCAGGATGACATCGTCATTAAAGGAGAAGATTCTAAACCTGAGAAACTCTGTGGTCCTAGCATTGCTCTTCTTGTGGGCCCACATGGCCAGGAAGAGCTGATAGTACTTTCATTTGAGACACTGATTACAACCATTCATAGAGGGCAAAGTCTTGGCCATCCTCCTCCATTCTTCAGTGACCTTGCAGATTGCATGCTGCTTGCTATGTGTTCGGCACTGAGCTTTGATTGCAGACTGGAGGTTACGTCTGGTGGAAAACAGGGGCGTGCACTTCAAGAATTTTCATTTTCATTTTGTTATGATATATCACAAAGGATATGACTCCTGTTATCCTGAAATTTTGGGATTATTGCTAGCATTTCAGGAATCCACTTTGGGTACTTTTGGGGGTTCAGGAATATTGGATATTGGTAACCGAGGCCAGGTCTACTGCCACTGTTTTCAATCCTTAAAAATCCTAACATGTTGGAATATAAATTTTAGGAATCCCAAAGTCTTGGGATCAGAACATCAGCTTTCGGTATAATTTTGTCTCAGAAATATCCAAATGTACATCCTTAGTGCATAAGAACATATGCCATATTTTTTCTTCAGCTGCAGGGCCATTCAGTACTCAAGTGGCTGCTTTGAGCATCAAATCGACCGAGGGTGGGATGGTGGGTCAAATGGTGGTGGGTGTGGATTGCACCCATCATTGCCACCCAGACCTTGATGGTGCAGTCAGGGGTCCATGGTGGGGAGCAGCATGCTGTGCAGGCTCTCTTGAAGCTGTAGGGGACAGCCTTGGAGGAGAACCCTTGGGCTGCAGAATGCATTGAGCTAGTCCTATCTCTCTCTACAAATAACTAGTTCTCACTTCCATGTGAAGCTTAAAATAATGAGTGGCTCGGCAGGACCATTTCTACTGTGGCAGTGTTGCAATTGAGGAATTCATTTTGCAAGGAATTCACCAAATAAACATTATTATGTAGATTTAAATGTCACACTAAGATCTTTCTGTTCGTCAGAACTTCTGTTTGATAAAATTGAACACATAAAGTAGTATACTGTATTAATAAAAGTCACTATTGTCTGAGTGGCGGTGGCCCTCCAGGGTTTTAGGTAGAGCTTTTTGACTGGAGATGCTGGGGACTGAACCTCTATCACTTAACCACTAAATGGATGTCAAGCAGATGATCTGCTACTGCTACTATATTAATATATATCCATATATCTAATACCAACATGTTGCCGCCACCTGTGAATATCTAAATCTATTTAAATCAAATTGGGGTCACACTGATGCTAAAAAGATTTTCCTGCCAACTTGGGGGACCCCCCCCCCCAGGTTTGCAGAAAAATTTGAAATCTTTAAAAAACAAAACAAAAAAACATAGGGACAGACAATACACTTATTTGTAGGGCTGGCATCAGTGGCCGCAGGGAGCTGCTCCAGGTCAAGCCACAGCAGATTCCAGGAGAGGCTCTGGGCCTGGCCATAATGGATGCTGGGTGAGGCTTTGAGCCTGGCTGCAGTGGCAGTGGACCCTGGGAGAGGCTCCAGCCCAGCCGCATTGGCAGAAGATACCAGGTGCTGCTCCAAGTAGCCCACAGGCACCGCCACCACTGTGGCTGGGCTCAAAGGTGGTTGGTAGGGGCTGGAGCCACATCAGGCTTGACATGGGGGGGAGATGGGATTCCCCCCCATGAGTCTCGCAGGCCCCCACTTCTAGCTGTAGTAGATGAGATGTGTTTTTCAGATATTGTATGATTATTTTATTTTACTGAGATTATAAACAAGCATTTGCACTGTCTAGGCAGCCTAGACATACTCCAAAACACAGAAATAACATGAATCCATTTTACAGGAGGAGAAAAGAATTAGTCCTCTCACACACCACTTACAATGACTCCACTATAGTCTCTCTATCTTGAACAGGGGAGACCCACACAGCTAAGGAGACATGATTACTTCTAGCAGCAGTAGGACAGTGAAAAAAACACAGAGCTACAACAAGAACTGCAGTGGAATAGCCTGTTTGGACAGGTAGGTACAATTTTCGGTAACAGGCCCAAAGACTTGTAGCTTGTAGGTAGACATGCAGAAAATGTATGGTTCAATCATAAATTATCTGAAAGCAGGCACTGAGAATTATGTTTTTTTTTCCCTGCTGGAAATGTTGGAGAGCTTCTGCCCATCACAGCAAATACTGACCTAGTGAGCCAATAGTCTGTCTTGGTACAAAACAACTTCAGATTGTAGGAAAGCTTTCTACAGGTGATAGGTGTGTGAAAAAAAAAGGTATTGTTCAGATTTGGGTGTATTGGACCTGAAAAATATTGGTATTCCTTAATTCCAATACTGATATACTATTCAGATTCGGGGGCATTTTGGGAATCCAATGTTTTGAGTCTATTCTTCCCTATGGGGAAAATTTCTGAGTGTCTGGGGGGTTGTTTTTAAGGTACAGGTATAAAAAAAACACAACAAGCCCAACAGAACCATTGCAGAACCCAGTAATCCCAGTAGAACAACAAGCCGGTGTGACAAGCCAAAGGTAAAAGGTAAAGGTCCCCTGTGCAAGCACCGGATCATTCCTGACCCATGGGGTGACATCGCATCCTGACGTTTCCTAGGCAGACTTTTGTTTACGGGGTGGTTTGCCAGTGCCTTCCCCAGTCATCTTCCCTTTACCCTCAGCAAGCTGGGTCCTCATTTTACCAACCTCGGAAGGATGGAAGGCTGAGTCAACCTTGAGCTGGCTACCTAAAACCAACTTGCGTTGGGATCGAACTCAGGTCGTGAGCAGAGCTTGGACTGCAGTACTGCAGCTTACCACTCTGCGCCACGGGGCTCCTGTGACAAGCCCAACAGAATAAAAATCAAATCAGAGAATCTCTGCAGTGGAAACTCCAGGTGGGAGCACTTTTGCAAGCCCAACAGAACCAATGGCAATATACAGAAGCCTAGCAGAACCCAGAGTCACTGTGGAAGTCCTGTGATTTTTCAGGACCATTTTTCAGGTTCCCCAAACATTTGGGAGACACCAAATATACCCCAAAATACTGCTAAGGTTTATTTATTTTATTTTATTTATATCCTGCCCTCCTCAGCAAAAGCTGGGCTCAGGGAGGTGCAGAACACATTTAAAAAACATATTTCCATCATCTTAAAATATTCTTAAATTTAAAATTGTCCCATAAAATCAACCATTAAATATCAAATATAAATATCTAGCTCATTTCATTTGGTGCCCTTAATACAACATAGAACTGCAGCAAAAATAACCAGTCAGTGCCCCACATAAGCAAAAAACAGTAGGAAGGGGGGTTTGGGAGGCCAGCATTTATGGTTAAACCGTAATTGACCTCAACCATATGTCTGGTGGAATAGCTCAGTCTTGCAGGCCCTGCTGAATTCCCTAAGGTCCCACAGGGCCCTGGTCTCATTAGAAAGGCTATTCCACCAGACAGGGTCGAGGGCAGAAAAATTCCTGGCCCTGGTCGAGGCCAGCTGGATACTCTTTGGGCCATGGACCACCAGGAGGTTATTATTGGCAGAACAAAGTGTTCTCTGGGACACATACCAGGAGATTTTTCGGGTATATTTGTGGGTATATTTTCAGCTTGGGTGTATCCAAATACAACATCCCCCCCCTCCCGTGATAGGTGACAACTTCAAAGCTATTAAAAGGTTTGCATAACCTATTTATTTAGCATCATATTGGTTTCCTACCCTTTGGTGATTAAGCTGAGAGCTGAATTGCCCAAGGTGAGTTTCATTACTGAATAGGAAGTTGAAGCCAGGTTTCCTTGGTTCAAGACTGATCTGATGCATTATACCATAGTGCCTCTCTAAGAAGTTCCCAGTAATGTGTAAATTTTGAAACTGAGGGGAAGGACAAGGGAAACAACATTTCAGGGGCAAGTCAAGTGATTTGTTTCCATATGATGTTTGGATGGTCCGGGTGGACAGAGGGAATCTTTGTCTGGGTGCCTGTGGCAGCTTTCAGTAGCCCTCACTGATATTTAATTCAGCCTTCTTTCAGGTTTGTCTTTGTCAAGAGAAAGGCCCCTACTACCTGCATTTGTTATGGAACAAAAGCTACTGCGCCCAGAAACCATGACGGTTTTTGTTCTGCTATGAAATAAGATGTTCTAGATCCATAAAGAATCAGCTAATTAGGCTCCAATAATTAAGAACCAGCCTTGAAATAGCAGCAGACAAAGCATACAAAATGAACCTGCTAGACATAAAATGCAACACTCACACAAAATAATGCACAGGGCCGCAATAATGATGGCTATAATTTATTTGTCTCTCGCCTGCTTCCTCCATTTCATTTAGAATGGCATCAATAATGTTGATTGCAGCTTTTAGTGTTTTAGAGTTGGTTTGCCCACCTGTGCCGATAATGGCTAGCTGGAGATGAAGGAAGGCATTATTAGAGCAGACGCTGGTTTTAATGTGTATTCAATGGTGAGTAATAAAATGGAATATTTCTTCCTGAATCCCTGATGATTCTGTATTCAGAGGATGAGGGCAGCATTTGGAAATCTCTGTTGCAGTAAGTCCCATTGTAGTCAATGGGGCTTAAGCCCTGGAAAGTGGGAGCCTCCATCTGTACAGTTAGTGCATGTAGAGGTTCAGGTAAGATTGAACTTGCATGTGGTGAAAAATTCTTTTTCGCAGCAGATAAGGCCATATCTGTTTTTCCTGTGTAGGGTTGCCATGTCTCCAGAGGCTCAGCTGCTGAGATTCAGGAGGTGGAGCCTGAGGGCAGGTGCCTGGTTGTGCCTAGAAGACCCCCTCCTTTTTAAAAAAGTCTTCTTCTTTTAATTGAGGTCCAGTGTAAAATTATAGGCCATGCTCTGTCATGTGTTTTCAAATAAAAATATTGGCATCTATCGCTTTCATCTATAAAATAGATAAATATGTTAGAAATGAAAGAATATGCTTGAAACACGGCAGTAGTTTAGAATTTTAGAATGTGAAAGGTGCAAATTATTCCTGGGGAGGTTAATGTGTTCTCTTGCTTCTGGCTTCTTACCCTTGGGAGGATGGTAAAACCCCTAAAAGCCAGCCACCAGAACAGCTACACTATTACTTTGTACATGTATTTACCCTCCCCTTGCTTCCTCCTAAAAGCTAATCTAGCTCATGCACATATATTGTAAGTGGGGTTTCCTTAAGTGCTACAGTTGGTGGGTGCCCAGGAACTGTTTGGGTGGCAAGCCGATTTACGCTCGCCTGCAGAGACTCATGGATCCAATGGAATTCCAGAGGGCTCTGTGGGATCCTGTTCCCCCTGCTGATTCTCTCGATGCATTAGTGGATGATTGGCAAAGCTGGCTCTCTGCTGCCATTGATGAAATTGCACCCAGATGAAATTGGCGCCCACCAAACTCAGGCCCCTTGGTATACTGAGGGTCCCCTGGTGATGAAGCAGGAGCTTAGATGGCTAGAACCAGTTTGGCGTCAAACTCGTGACGAGGCTGCAAGAACATCTTATAGGACATTTATGAAAGCCTATGAGCTGGTGGTGAAGGCTGCTAAGAAAGAATACTAAGCAGCTGAAATCACGTCCTCTATCTCTTGCCTGGCACAATTATTTAGAGCAAGTAGGTCACTGACGTCTTTGAACAAACAACCAAATTTAATTACTAATTTGGCACATAGCATTTGCAAGCTTTTTTGCTGAGGCATTTGCAAGCTTTTTTGCTGATAAGGTCTTGCTGCTCTGCCGTGACCTCCCCACCAACCTTAATACAGTTAGGGATCTAGAGCCCCCTTGCCTGTCTTCTGATCCATTTTTGGACCATTTCAGCCAGCTTTTGCAAGCCAATATTGACAGGATCCTGTTAGTTGTTAGGCCTACTATGTGCCACCTAGACCCATGCCCTTCCTTGTTGGTTAAGGCCAGTTGGGAGACTGTGTGGGGCTCTCTGGGAGAGATTATCAACTTGTCCCTTAGTTCTGGGACCTTCCTGGAGGGGTTAAAGGAGACCATGGTACAACCGCTCTTAAAAAAGACATCACTAGATCCTGTGAATCTAGCAACTACCACCCGGTTTTGAATCTTTCATACCAGGGCAAGGTAGTTGAAAGAGCGGTCACCGAGCAGCTGCAGAGATTCCTGGATGATAAATCAGTGTTGGGCCCATTCCAGTTGGGCTTCCGCCTGGCTATGGGTTGGAGATGGCTCTGGTCATCCTCACGGACGATCTTCATCGACAGCTGAATCAAGGTGGGTTGGGGCTGCTGATATTGTTGGATCTATCAGCAGCCTTTGACATGGTTGATCATGACCTTTTTGACTGCCTTGCCGACATTGGAAAGCCTGGCCCACAATGGAAGAAACGGATATACAGGAGATGCACCTACTGTGGCTATAATCCTATGCACACTTATCCATTTGATTCAGTATGGCTTACTTCCAAGTAAGTATTCATAGGATTGGGAACCATGTCTCATACTAATGCATAGTTCACACCATGTGCTTGTGCTTTAAATGCAAACCCATCCCGCTTCAGGAGTCTTTCAATTGTAAATGCCTCCTGCCCTTAGCGACATTTTTTTTACACCTGGGTTAATCTTGATACTCAGCATCTAAACAACGCTAGTTACCCATGAAAATACCTTGGAGTAAACATTATTTTCTTTCTTTTCTGCACAATTTACTACTGCCCCCAATATGCAATGAAGCTCAGCAGCTCATATTTTTGTATGCAGCCTCGTTTCACACCTATTAGAAGCTGGCCTGGTTAAACCAAAGCCTGTTAGGATGCCAGCAGTCACTTCACTGCAGGGGGTGGAGTGCTGCTTTCCATGTGCCTGAATGAATATTTAGGTGTTCAGGCTGGCATCTCCAATAATATCATATATATTCAAGAAGATCCCGCTCCTGCTAGATTATATTGAAAAGAAAATCATGTTAGACTCTTCTAAGATAAGGGGGCTGAAACTATCAGACAGTTTCTTCACTGCTTCTGCAAACTGGAGAATTCTTTTCCTTGCCATACAAAGTTGTCCCTTGAACTGATTGCTGTCCCCAACAGATTTGTCCCCAGCGGATTGGTCAGGCCACACCTGGAGTACTGTGTGCAGTTCTGGAGACCTCACTTCAAAAAAGATGTGGTCAGAATGGAGCAGGTGCAGAAGAGAATAATGAAGATGATCAGGGGCCTGGAGACCAAACCCTACAAGGAAAGGCTGAGGGATTGGGATTGTTCAGTCTGGAGATGAGGAGGTTGAACAGGGACATGATTGCTCTCTTTTAGTATTTGAAAGGCTGCCACTAAGAAGAGGGCAGGGAGCTATTCCTGTTGGCAGCAGATGATAGGACAGGCAGAAAGGTACTAGATGGATAATAGGAAAAATTGTTTTTACAGTAAGAGTAGTTCAGCAGTGGAATCAGCTACCTAGGGAGGTGGTGAGATCCCCCTCACTGGCAGTCTTCAAGCAGTGGCTGGACAAACACTTGTCAAAGATGCTTTAGGCTGAGGAATGCTTTACCCCCTGGGCTGCTCTCAAGGAGCTTGCCTCTAGCCCTCTTGGACTTGGGAAGGCTAGAACTGCCTCTCCCCTTTTCTACCCCATCAGGTGTTCTCCCCTATATCCAGGGTTGCCAACCTCCAGGTGGTACCTGGAAATCTCTTGCTATTATAATTGATCTCCGGACAACAAATATCAGTTCCCCTGGAGAAAATGGCTGCTTTGGAGGGTAGACTCTATGTCATTATACCCTGCTGAGGTCCTTTCCCTCCCCAAATCCCACCCTTCCCAGGCTCCATCCCCCAAATCTCCAGGTATTTCCCAACCCAGAGCTGGTAACTCTACCTATATCTGGCTTCCTTGTCTAGGCCTGTCCCATATGGGGCCTCCTCTGCTGTTGCCACACCCCTGGAATCCAATGGGACTGGCTGCCAGCTCCTGTAGGGCCCTTTTTGCTGCAGCTGGCTGAGAGGGTAAATATGGAGGTGTGGACGCCACCTCTGGACATAAATTTTTTGAAGTGCGCACCCTTAGTGAGAATCATACCTCCATTAGTGCACTGTAGGGAGAGGAGCTTTCTTGGCCCTGACGAGAACCAGCAAACTGGAAAGGCACTGTTGCTGCCTACTACCGTGAACAGGAAGGCTGGCTGCAACCTTTGTGTTCCCTTCTCCACTGAATAGAATTACAGACCTGATGGTTGTTTTAACTTCATTATCCCAGCCGTGCAAGCTAGCTACTCATTTGCACATTAGACATTACTTACATCTTGCAGAGCTGATTAAAGGAAAATTTGGACTTAGCCCAAAAAGATGGGAGTCTGATTTCGACATGACTAAGATGGGCTGGCATGAAGGGTGGGGTGGTAAGCACTGATCATTTAGTTAATGCTGCTTTTATTGATCAGTAAAAAGCCTCTAAATTTGCAGATCATTCTTTATTGGGTAATAAACTTTATAGTTGTGGTTGTCCTGTGGGAATGGCTTTTATGGGTCTTCACTGCTATTGCAGAGGTCGTTACTAGCACTCAAAAGCAGGGTCGGCTGTAGTTACATCACTGTGTTTCCCTAGAATTAAGTGGTCCCACCAGGCTTTGTCAGAATAAACACAAAGAAAGCCCCCCGCCCCCCATTCTTCTCTGTACATTTGAGATGAAATTCTTGGGGGCAGGGTGGGGAGGGAAAGTTAGTACAAGTCTGCTTTGTTTCTTTCCCATTTGTTTAAAAATAGATGTGTAATTTTATAACTGGTTCCAGAGAATCCTGAGAGACCCTTTTAAAAATTGTACTTCTTTCCAAAACTCTTCACTTCTAATGAAACAGAGGCCAAGGGGAGACCGCTTGAAACTGTCTCTAGGTGGAACTCCTTCCATGCAATAAGTTGTTTGAGCACACTGCCCCACAGCACAGAGTGACCCCCCTCCCCGCCCCATGCATAGCTTGTCTTGATGCAGCTGCAAACTCTCGCTGGAATGTCTGGTAAAGGTGTGGAGTTAAACCACATGGCAGTCATCAACTGAGGCATACAGTGAGCCAGTCCATACCCATGAATGCTGTCTGAATGGAGTAGCCATTAGGCTGAGGCAGCTTCTAGTATGGATGTATGGCTCCCCCTGCCCCCCGGGAAATGTTCTCAATCTTCAAGAAAGCTTTTCATCTTCCTTCAGAATTCCTCTGAGTTTTTACATGAGCAGGAACCACCAATGCAATATGAATCTGTTTTAGCTGAAATTTGGTGATGATCTAGGGATGTGGGAGAACCAGTTTGTCACAGGGGTTAGACTGAGGGCCTAACTACACGTACTTTTCCTGGGTCTAGTCAAGAGACTCCTTCCCCTCCCCCCTTTCCTAATATCTTAACCTTCACTGGTGGAACGGCAGTTGCTTTGATGGTTCCAGGCACTTCCTCCAAGACAAGAGATCATTAATATCCTGGGAACTAAGAAGGAGACACAAGATGCAACTTCTGCATCAAATGTTGTTCTGCTTAGGGAGGAGGCAACATTTTAAAAGCTGTCTGTTTCCATTTGAAGATCCCCATTTTGAGGTCATTTCTGCCTTGTGAAAAACAAACACATGGGTCTTAATTTTCATGCTTACTTTTCTTTCCTCATGCTGATATTTTCCCAAAAATAACATGTTTCAACATTTTTTTTCAGTGATTGCACATAAATGGCATAAAAGGAACAAAAGAATCATCATAAGCAGCAAAGAAAATGAGGCAAACTTAGGGATGTGCATATCAGCAAACCCGAACTGAAAATAAACCCCAAAAAAGGCATTTCAGCTTTTTTCGGGTTTATTTTGGGCTGAATACTAAATCAGAGAATCAAACCTATGCCAGATAGTCGGTATTTGGGTTTTTCGGCTTTCCAAAGGCTTTTCTCTATGAGAACTTTGTTTGAGGAGCTTGGGGGGGGGGCATTTTTTGAGGTAAACCCCAAAGTTTGGTAAAGGTTGGGGCAGGGGGTCTGATTTTATGAGCCCCCAAAGGTTTTGCCCCATTCTCCATAGAAAAGCATTATAAAATACAATGCTTTTCTTTGGGAGAGGTGGGGTGACCCCTAAGGACCCCTAGGGGCCCGAAAAGAAGACTAGACTTCTTTTCTAAAAAATAAAAATAAAAAAATGGTTGTAGAAACACCACAGAGAATAAATAGACACTAATACATTGTATGTATTCTATTGATATGCACAATTTAGTTGGTAGTTTTTTTACTTATTTGGGCCTTACTCTGTGCAGTGTTTTTCCTTTGCTAATATATTGTTATGATGTCTGATGTCCTTGCAACTTGTTGGCCATTGTGAACTGCCTTGAGTCCAAGGAGATAAGGCAGGACTTTACACTTTAAATCAATCAATCAATCAATCAATCAATCAATCAATCAAGGGTTTGCAATGACATTTGGGGGAGGGATTGTGATTTTCAGTGAATATGGGCCCCAGCCATATCCTTCTTTTTCAATGCAAAGCTTGGCTTATAGCACTATAAGCTTACATTTCCATTTGGAGTTTGAAATTCCGTCAGGTATCCTTCTCGGGTCATCTAGTCATTTCTTTTTTTCCTTTTTCTTTTTTTTTAAATGACATGTATACCCACAGTTGCTGCAGCTCAGAGGCCCTGGAAAAAGTGCCAAATGCTTGAACATTTCCAAATTAAGTACTGAGCAAAACTACCATTGGAAGAAGGCTGATTCTCAATAGAGCAATTGGGGAAACTCACGAGGAAGGCTTTCTTTCTTGCCCCTTCCCATCCCACCCCCCTTGTTTGCTTCCTTTTGACTGCAGAGCCCTTGCTAATGCACTGACAGAGCTCAGTTCTCTAGTCTTGTGCCTTGGAGCTCATTTGTCAAAGAAATAGATCTCTATGAAAGGCTGTTAGCAGAGCATTTACTGCCCATTTTTCATCTGGAGATGTCATCATCATCCAAGATTAATTAGGGAAGAAGAAAAGACATCTTGTCTTCCCTTTGTTTTCCCTTTCCCCATCGTTTTACAACCTTTTCCCCCCTTTGCATTCATGTATTGAATACTTCTCTGAACAAGGCAACACACAATCTAGGCTTGTTTGCTTTCCTCACTATGAGATCGTACATCATGTTTTTGAAAGTAAGTGGGAAAGCTCCGTTATGAGCAAAATCCATCCAGAAAAAAAACTGGCAAAAACACCGTTTATAGAATTACAGCTTCAGTTTCCCAGAGCAGACGAGTCCTGGTAGCTTGAAGGCTCCTTAATAAAACTTACATTTTAGGCCTCCCCTCCTCCATAAGCAGTATTATTTACACACTTATTCAAGTTAATTTCTCCTCAAGGAGCAGGGCATTTCAGTGCCATCTCTGACAGACAGTGTGTCAAACTAGGACATGGGGGCCAGTTGTCCTAGGACTCACACATTCAAGAGGGGAAGGGGACTGTGAAAAGCAGCAGTGTCATTAGGTCAAACAAACTATGCAAGGGAAACGGAAGTATGATGTTAAGGCAAGTTCTCTGCTGCTGGTCAGAGGATCTTGGATAGTCTGACAAGGAATTAATCAGTGGGGTGGGGGGAGTAGGGGAAACAACTTTGACCAACTTTTGAAAGAGTTCTGTTACAAAGGCAGATACCGAGGAAAAATCAGTTTGCATTTAAATCTTCTTTCTAAATGCTTGCAAGTAGCATACATGCTATGGGTTGGAAATTCTGTTTGGAGATGATGCAGTGAACTAAGGCATGCCGCGACAGCCTTTTCTTTAAAATAATTGTGTTTTTTCCAGTTCACACTTGTTAGTTTTTTCTTTGTTTACACTGCAAGCCTTTTATTTTACAACTTCTGGTCCATGACTATTTTTCTTGCTTCTTCTTCATTAATATTGATCTAGATGGAAGGAGAAATCAAAATGGTAATACATTAGCAATGTGGTGGGGAGGGGTATCAAGAACATCCACTGAGCATCGGAGGGGGATGATAAACAGAGTGTGTTTTCTGACTTTGAGACACCAGAGGAGCCTTCAAGTGGGAGCCTTGTTGTCTTCCACGATTTTTCCTCCTATGTTGGATGGTTTTGAAATCAAACTGGCTCTAAACACTCCAGTCATAGGTTTCAGTGTCCAGGAACTGAACTGGAAAGTGGGTAGGATGATAACACTAACAATAATAATTTATTAGATTTTTTTGGGCCGCTCTATCCCAACAAATCGGGCTCAGAGCAGCTTACAACATTGTTATGCACTTTAAAATCAATACACTATATAAATTAGCTAAAAGATCAATTAAAAACGACAGCGCCCTTCATTCACTTATAACATCCCAGCAGTAAAAGAGGAAGAGGGGGAAGGAAGAGAAGAGAGGCCAGGAGGATGGACACGATTGCTGTTCCCAACCATACATCCATGGAACAGCTCCGTTTTGCAAGCCCTGCGGAATTTGTTTAAGTTCCACTTGATGCAATTGTGTGAGATTAATGCTAACTGACCAGGCAACAGGCCCAGAGCTCTGAATGGAACAACAGGCTTGAGAACGTGTACTGGTAAGACCATAAATGAAACACAATCATTTTGCAGTATTAATGTGATGGGAAACATTCTCCTTGTTCTAAAATGTGATTTCCTCCATTACTCACATGTAAGCAGATTGCAAAAGGGGGTTAAGACTGGGCAGGCTTCATGCTGCAGGAAGGAGATAATATAAACTTGATTTAGGTGTTGATCCATGGCTCATAATGTAGCATTTATTTAAATTTGTGTCTCTTTTTTAAGAATTTGCTTTTCTTTTACATATGAAGCATTTCATCATAAAATATAAAAGTAATATCAGTGAACCCGTAAGGACCAGTGAACAATAACAATCGAACTCCAAACTGAAACAGTGCCAATCAAAACTCAAAACACAAATATCAATAAAAGTATTAGCCAAACAAAACTGAAGTTATTCTAAACATACACCCCAGTAGCTCAATAAATAAGACTAGCTTCCAAGACCTGCTGAAATAAAAGAAGTGTTGCACACAATGCCCTATACATCTTCCTCTGGCAAGTCGTTTCAGAGGATAAGGGCTACCACCAAGAAGGCTGTGAGGTCAAACGTATGTCAGGGGTTGCTTTGCATGGTTGCAAAGGTGTTGCTTTGCAATTATGGGTGTTGCTTTGCAGTTGTGTTGCTTTGCAGTGTTGCTTTGCAGTTCTGTTGCTTTGCAAACTTCTTAGCACCTACCCTGCCCTTGCTCTCAGCTGTTTGTCGGGACTGGGAGCTTTGTGCGTGGGCGGCAAGCTCTGCTCAGAGATCCACATTAAGGGTGGGGGGACCCCTTTCAGGGCCCATATCTCAGCCCCCCCTGACCCAACCTTTACAAAACTTGGGGGGTCTTGCAAGAAGGGTCCTTTGAAGCTCTGCTGAAAGTTTGGGACCTTTACCCCCAAAAATGCCCCCCCTGGAGCCGTGGAAAGGCGGGGTTGTGTTTTTAATGGCTTTATTTGGCAGATTTTTTTCCCGAACTTTGAATTTGAGCCGAATTGCACGGACCCAAAGCGGGGGAGTTCGGACTTTGGCATATCCCGAATCCAGACGGGCTGAATTCGGCCGAATCCGAACTATACCGAATTTTTTTTTCCAACAGCCCTACTGTCTAGCCTAGGAAGATCACTCCTCTCAAAAGCACTTGCCGCCCCTAACAGCAGTGCCTCTGCCTTGTCTGGAGCCAGTTTCAGTTTGTTCATCCTCGTTCACTTGACCACAGCTTCCAAGGACTGATTTATCTGGAAAGGGCTGATTCATCTGGGAACTCTGGTAAAGTGATATATAACTGGTTGTTATAAGCATGTTAGATGACAGCCACCTCCAAAATTCTACATGAATTCACTCAGAGATCTCATCTAGGTAGAGAAGACCACAGGAAAAAGCACTGACCCTTGAAGGATGACACAGGTCTGTTCACAAGGTGCTGAAACATCCTCTTTGCCATTAATTGAATGACCCCAAATCCAAACATCTGTGAGTGGAGCCAGTCACTCCAAAGATATGCTCCAGCCAGAGCAGCAAATTAGCACGGTCAACCATATCAAATAAGCAGATGGATCTAACAAAATCAACTGGGATGCATGGGCCCTTTCAATAAGCAGCCAGAGATCACCCCCCAATGCTATTAAAGCAGTCTCTGTCCAGTAATCTGGCTGAAAGGCAGGACTAAAAGGGTCCCAGGAAGAGTTATCATTCAGGAAAATCAACAGTGGCTCTGCCGCTATCCATTCTATCACCTTTTCAAAAAGTGAAAAATATAATATGGGTCTAAAGTTTGAAGTTTTCAATAAAGTTTTCAATAAAGGCAATACAGTTGCACTCCTATACTATAATCATAGAGTGGCACTTCACATAAATGATCTTGCCGCAATTTTACAACCCCATAAGGGAGATCAGTTTTCCTATACCTCAAGTTGCAGATAGGGGGCTGAGAGACTGGCTTACATAAGGCTATTCAGTGAGTTAAAAGCAGATACAAGATTCATTCTAAGGACTTCCTGATTAAAAGCACAGCCATTATGCTATACCATCTCTTGGACATCACAGACATGCTGTTTGTTATTCAAAGTGACTTCCTCCTTAGATGGGCTGGTAGAAAATGGGCTGGTAGAAAATCAACCTTTAGGTATTACCAGAAAGGGGGCTGGATCCAGGAGAAAATTTCTTCTGATGGAGGGGCAATTTTTACCAGTACCCCCTACCATGCTGTTCCTGGTGGGGGCACTGCCACCCAGGAATAGCATTTGGGGGATATTTTGAAGAAATCTCAGTCCACTGACAACATTCCTTCCACCAGTGATGATTCTGTGCAAGATCCAATCCAGGATCTAGAAACATAATTGACAAAGGA
This sequence comes from Euleptes europaea, assembly GCF_029931775.1. Lineage (NCBI taxonomy): Eukaryota > Metazoa > Chordata > Lepidosauria > Squamata > Sphaerodactylidae > Euleptes > Euleptes europaea. The sequence continues at coordinate 46,406,719 of NC_079316.1, forward strand.
AGGTTGTATTTCAAGATATCTGAAAAGTAGATAATTAAAATCTGTTTTTCTAGTTCAGTCAGAATCCTCATTCTGGGAAATTACTTTAGGATCTCCTATTGCTGATCTTATTTTGGGGCGAATACTGCTCAACCTATACCTAATCTAAAAAAGTATGGTAAGTCCCTCTTCCAAAAAAAGAAACAACAATGATGAGTCCAGAAAAGGTTGCTAAAAACTTCCTGCCATGCATACAGTGTTTCAGGATGTGTTGTGTGATGCCATGGAACTGAATAAAGGAAAGGAAATACTGAGAATATTCAAGAAGGAAAAGCATTTCAAACTTAATCCCTAACTTCATGTCAGTTCACAGAGATATTCACAGAGCTCTGAGACCAAAATGAAGATTGGCCTGCACCATTAGGGAGTCACCATGATAAAGTTTCCCCTGTTATAGTACCACACCAAGGTCTTCTTCATACATTATGATTTTAATAGGTATACATTACAGATCTGCATTTTGTAGCCAGTAAAACCATAAAGCAGGAAGTGCATATGCATATTTTAAACACTGCATATATGCAGAAATGTGTCATATATATTGTGCAGAGAAGGATGTGGGGATTTAAAAGGTGCTCTTTTTCACTTCCATCCATTTGCAATGTCACAGGTATAAAAGGAAACCATCAAGGCAATTCTGAAATATGTGTTTATATATTTGGCATACTGCTGAATTGCATAAGAACATATGGACCACAGTAGGTGATGGGGACAAAGCTTCTAATTGAGGCATGGAGAAGAAAACTTCATACATGAGAATTCTCCAAAGTCCATTCCTCAGCAGTTCTACCCCAAATCAGAGTGGTCAATAATGTTCCCTCTGCCTTGAGCCCTGCCCACCACTGCTACCTCTTCCCTTTACCACCTCCAGGAAAAGCATCAGTAGTGGGGGGGGGGGTCAGGGGGTACTGGGGGTCCAATTTTATTGGCCCCCACTTTTTCCTCCATTTGGGGCCCAATAAAATTGGACCCCCTGACCCAATATTTACCAAACTTTCTTGCAAGGAGAGTCACCAGCAGCTATGCTGCAAATTTGGTGCCTCTACCTTAAAAACAGCCTACCCCCAGAGCCCTGGAAAGATTTCCCATAGACTATAAAGGAGCAAGGGGATTTAAAGGCTTTAAAAACTGTTTTTGGATTCAGGATTTTTTGGCTGTTAAAGGGTGCAATTTTACTGAAAAGTGGTGACCTTGCATTATCATGTTTGCAGCATGCACCATCAGTCATGGTACCTACCCTGTATATTATCCCCCTTTTTTCAGTTGGATTTCACCAAAAGTGGGAAGCATGATGTCCTTTAAGATGATGCCTTACCCACCGGCATTACTGCTGTCTTGTTGGTATTCAGTTTCAACTTGTTCACTCTTAGACTTGCTCAATAACCATAGAACATCGCCAGACAGTGTGGATAAAGAAATATAGTGCTGGGTACTGTCAGCATGTAGATGCCAGCCTACCCAAAACTAAGGGCTTTACATAGAGATTGAATAGAGGGGGATAAGATTGAGCCTTGTGGAACCCCACACCATTGACTACTGGTCAACTGAACTCTGAATATGTTTGTAAGTACTGTGGTTTAATTTCAAGCATCCAACGATCACTCAGCAAAGTTAGCTACTTTAGGTCCCATTGATCAGAAGAAAGCAGGATCTAACTACTTTATATAAATCCAACTTAAAAAGAAAGTAAATACTTTTGCCTGAGTTTTTCCCCAAAAGTGAAATGTTGTGGATTGAGGTTAGTGGTGGGTGAGTTACCCACTCAGTTCACAACACTTAAGGAAATATTTAGCTCCTTATGATGTGGAAAATTGCATGGAATCATTAGCATGTGCTCCAAAGGAGATGGATGATTAGTGGTAGGTTTGTTAGGAGAAATCTGAATCAGATACATGCAACTCGGCTTTTCTTCAGAAATCTGACATACTCTCTTGCAATTCATTCTTATGTTCCATTCCTCACAGACACTATTCCTTCACCAATAGAAGTAAATTTCCTGCTTCGTTGGTTCTGACTTCCAGCAGAACAAAACTTGTCACTCCAGACAAACTTGTAAAAAGATTTTAAAAAAGGAGTTCAGTACAGCATGGAAAAAATATTCTGGCTTATGTAGAGTAGTTGCAGATGGGGGGCTGAGAGACTGGCTTACATAAGGCTATTCAGTGAGTTAAAAGCAGAGGCAAGATTCAGTCTAAGGACTTCCTGATTAAAAGCACAGTTGGTCATTGTTCTAAAATTGATATGTTGCAACTTTGTGAACACAGAAAAGAAATCGTCCCACCACACAGCCATCTACCGTGAGCCTTTTGCCTTAGGAACAAATTGTGTTGAATCCACTGAGACTTACTTCTGAGAACAAATTATAGTATCAGGCTGTTGGCTGACTTCAAAAACTGTCCTATCAGGATCCCTTTTTATATCATGTTTTGTATGTGGGTACCATTATCTGAGTACAAAATACATGCACAACACTGTAATTTTCAGCGGCAAATGCATGTGGAAATTGACCCTTTTCTCTTTAAAGTACCTGTGAATGGGAATCTTATATTCTCCTGTTTGATCCTTGTGTGTTTTAAGGAGGAATGAAGCAGTTTCTGTACATCTACCAAAAAAAATTCGTACCTCAGTATCCATGCCAGAGTATGAAATGTAGTGTGAGAGGTGTTGCTCAAGTAGAGATAAAACTCAGTACATTATGGTCTTTTATGCATGGGAGTTTTACCTGAGGTTTGTTGTTTGCTGGACCCACACTTTCCTGTTGGGAATCTATGCACCAGCAGTCTCCAAGCTCAAATCTAAAACCACATGAGTCCCTGCCCCTTGAAATGCTACTTTGTAATTGGTTGTAGTGAGAGAAAAGTCCCCTCTCAGAAACCTAATTGCTGCATAAAAAAGCATTTTAAGAACAAAAAAAAAAATGGAGCTATCTGAAAGGAACTGGGGGCCGGGGAGTGAAACCCAAGCCTCATTTTTAAAAGCCTTTCTTCTTCTCAGAAAGAACTCCAAAGAAGCAGGAAGCATTTGAGTCCATGCCCCCTGTAATTGGCTGAAGTTCTGTCTGTGAGAGAAACCAAGCTTCTCTGTCCCATGCTTTGCCTAATGCATGGGGATTTCACCTGGGCTGAGCTCAGGGGAGATGAAAGAATTGGGTTAACAGAGGAACAGGAAGTCCTGGGATTTGTGAGGGCTGGCAGAGAGGTCATCTCTAATGGATGGAAAACTCATGCATAACTCCAAGGAACAACCAAGACAGACCAGGGGGCAAACGTGAGTGAAAGTACCCATGCATAAATGAACTATCATTGTGGAGCACTATTGGCACGTGCTGTCTCAGGTGCACACCAACACTGTATTTGAGTTTGCTTTGATTTGTTATTTTTTTTAATGCTTTCACTTATTTTCTTTTCACTTATGTTCATTTTGTTTATTCTATTCTTTATTCATTTACTTTCCATTGAAAACATATTTCAGGTGATAGAATTTTTTGTTTCCATCCATTTGGGATGCCCTTGGCATATGAGATTCCCTGCTGCCCATTTTGAGGCAGAAATGTATTGTAATGCTATTGGCAATTAAAAACAGAGAACATTTCTGGATGTTCCTTTTTATTTCCCAATACAATTGAGATGAAATTCTAAGGGATTGTACCCTTCACTCACAAGATCCTTAATAAAAAAATTAGACAGATAGGTCAATATTTTATAGGCAATTAACATTGAACTTGCAGGGAAATATTTGGCAGCCCCAATGGGTAAGAATGGCAGGGTATGCACTGGGAGGAGTATGGAAGGCAGATAGGCGGATGTTTGGCATCCCAAGAAAGCAGACAGTACTGCAGAGTAGGCACATCTGACCCTTGGGAGCCCAGACGTTTATACCATCCTCTGAGGCCCTGTTGAGTATGCCCCTGTTCACTGAGGTGACCCCAAGGGACATGACCTTTTCTGTGGTTGTGGTACCACATCTATGGAATTCAAATGCCTGATGCCTTCTCTGTTAATGTTTAGGCACTAAGTACCGTAAAATCACTTCTATTCTTTTGGGCATTTAGTACTCATTTTTTATTTGAGGTTGGTTCTGCCTCTCTCATGTTAACGGCTCGCTTAATTGGCTTTAAAGCTGCTCAGTGGGTTTTAGCTGATGCTGAGCAGGAGTGGTAAAATTGTTAATGGCTGCTTTTTATTCTTTTCATTTTGGTTAGTTCGGTTTTTACTGTATTACCTGCAAATTAATGTAACTGTTTTATTTTCAGTAAATAAACTTAAAAAAACCACAAATCAATAAATCTTCTCCAGAACCACTCTACTGACTGGTTAGCATGCCTGTGACTTATATTATCTTCTGACTTTCCTGTGCTGAACAAAGCATCAGAATATGAGTGAAGAATTAAATATCTTTCCGGATTATTCCTGAAGATTGTCAATTTTTGAATTTGGATTTAGCCTTACAAATGTATTAAAAACAGGATCTCTTTGTTTGAATTCAATTTGTTACCATCTTGCCGCACATCCCTAATATTCCATGAATGAAGAGTATTTTAGTTGTGGTTTTATAGGTCTAATAGCTCTAATGGTGGATGATTTACAATACCAATATCTTTACGGATGTGAGGGCATTCTGGCTGCGACATCTGTCACCCCATTGATCGCCAGGGTTGATTCGGCTGATCTGGCTGGCTAGGCGGGTGTCCCCTACCTCCCTCACCGCTCCATGTGCGGCCCTCCCGAAGCTGTGCGCTCAGTGGAAGAGGACGACTAACCCAGATAGAAGGAGTGTACCGTTCTTCATCCAAGGATATACGATAGCTGCACTCCCCTGCTAGAACCTCCAAGACAAGGGGGCAAATAAAGTTAGATTGGCTAGTAGATGGAAATGAGAATAGGAAGCAGGAAAAGGCTATTGAGGCTTTCAAAAAGGAAAAGAATAAATAGTGTGTGAAAGGAAAAAGAGATGCCCCCTGCAAGTCCCTGCATGTCTCCCACTTGTACATTAATAATGCCTAGGTAGAAAACCCTGACCTGGATGGCCCAGGCTAGCCTGATCTCGTCAGATCTCAGAAGCTAAGCAGGGTCAGCCCTGGTTAGTATTTGGATGGGAGACCACCAGGGAAGTCCAGGGTTGCTATACAGAGGAAGGCACTGGCAAACCACCTCTGTTAGTCTCTTGCCTTGAAAACTCCATAAGAGGGTCGCCATAAGTCAGCTGCGACTTGACGGCACTTTACACACACACACAAGTAGAAAAACTGTTACATCCAAATTCTGTATTGAAGTTAGGAACCATGTAGAGATGTGCAAAACTTCTCCAAGGCATTGGAATTATCTAATCAAAATTATTTTAGTTCTTTCTCCACAATGATTCTCCAGATGTATAATTTCAATCATATCCTCCAAATGTAACTTCAAAAAAAAATTTTTGCTTGAAAATTTGAACAATCTGACTTACGTTCTTTAGAAGTAAAATTCAGCATCATTTGTATGTGCTTAGTGTGTGCATGTCTGTGAATAAATGATGCTGATCATGTAACAAGTTTTTCTCCTGAAATAGCTTGTGCTGGAAGTGTTTCCCATCTCTGTAATACCTCTTATCCCAAGATATGTGACACAGTACTGTTTGGAAACTGACCCACCCTAGCTGAACCTTGCCGAAGACAATTTTTAACTGCTCCCTCATGTCATGAAACCTCTACAAGAGCATTCCCCAGAAACCTACCAGAAACCTCCCCAGAGCACTCATTAAATCACCCCAATCATTCAATGCCTTTGTTTCTTAGGGCTGGTTGTTTTGTTTTGTTGTATTTCACTTTGCCCGGGATATTGACTAAGGGTATGTTGCTAGGAAAGAAGGCAATGCAACGTGTTGCAAAAGAAATAAAGCAGAACAGGTAGAGAATGGAATGCCAGCATACAATTACAGTAAACATTATTCCAGATTTTACATGAATATGGATCTGGAGAACAAGGTTTCATCCCCCACTCCTCCACATGGGCGGTGGAGGCTAATCTGGTGAACTGGATTTCTTTCCCCACTCCCACACGAAGCCAGCTGGGTGACTAGGGTGGCCAGGTCCCTCTTCGCCACCGGCGGGAGGACTTTGGGGCGGAGCCTGAGGAAGACGGGGTTTGGGGAGGGACTTTAACACCATAGAGTCCAACTGCCAAAGCGGCCATTTCCTCCAGGTGAACTGATCTCTATCGGCTAGAGATCCGTTGCAATAGCAGGAGATCTCTTACTGCCTCCTTCACTGAGCCCTCAGACTGTTAACTGGCCCTGGAAGACTGGGATAACCCTGTAAGTTCCTCCTTGACCATATTTTGAGTGCTTCTGTTCCCCTAACACATCCTGTTGGTGCTCCCCCTCACACTTCCATTTCCTTGCCTCCCGTTGGGGAAAGCTGTGCCACCTTCTGGGGTTTCAACAACTCTCTTCTTGGTCATCCACCGACTGGCACATCCATGTCAGTGTTCAGCTGGCTGCCTCCTCTAACGGCTGCATCCGCAGGCTCTCTCGTCAGCTCCAACACTTCTTGCCTCCTGTCAGCTCCCTTTCTCCTGGCTGCTCTCTTGCTTGCCTCCTCCCACCTTCTTTTGATGGCCCCACCAGCTGAAGCACACCTTGCCCTTCCAACAGCACCCTGGCATCCTCCTTAGCCCCGCCGTATTTTCCTCCAGCTGGGCTGCTCGGGGCCCTCTAATACTACTCATACTCTGTGGGGCTGCTTATGCAGCCACAGCTACTAAGAAGTTATTTCAAAGTTGGACAAATCCCTGTGATTAATTAAATGAGCAAAATTCAATTAACGCAGAATTCAAGTTGGATACTGTGGTTTTGGCAACTCCCCAAATTTTGAAATTATTTAACTTTCATTCAGGAGGTTTTTAGGGTTTTAACCCTACCTTATTGATAATTCTGTGCTCTTTTGACACCTGCCCTGTCATATTGTCAAAATGCATATACATAATTCTGCTTTGTCATATTACTAAAATGCATATACAAAATTATGCTGCATAAGGGCCCACTAATTCAGTACCACAAATCCCATGCTGATGCACTACCTCAGTCAAATGTGCATAAGAAATAATAGTGCAGTATTTTCTTAAGTATTATATATCCCATCTCAAGTACAACCGGCTTTCAAAATAAATATACACAATTTATATAGACTTGATACTGTGGGTCATCTATTGGTAGCAGCAGTATCAAGTGACTATTGCATGGGGGTAACAGGTCTTCTGCTTCAGGAGCAGACCTCCCAGTTTCCTTCTTCTCTTCCTACAGACACACAGGACAGTGGTAGGGGGGAAATGTCTAGAGAAGCAGTGTCGTGCCAAAGGTGAGATATAACTTCTGGCAAATATCCAAAAGTGGAAGGGAAGGTGATTGTAAGCCGGTTTGAGTCTTCCTTAAGTGGTAGAGAAAGTCGGCATATAAAAACCAACTCCTCCTCTTCCTCTTCCTCCTCTTCTTCTTCCCCCCGATAGCTGGCATTCTGCACTAGCTGCAGCTCCTGAACACTCTTCAAGAGTAGCCCCTCATTGTGCACTTTGCAATTGTCCAGACTAGATGTAAGGCATGGATCACTTTGGCTAGATCTGACTGACATTGGGATGGATGCAGTTGAGGCACCAGCCAAAACACTCTGAACCACCATAGATGTCTGGTTTTCTAAAATGTCTTCTGTGTCAAGTAGCACTCCAAAGCTGAGAGGCTGGCTTTCCAAGACAGGAGAGATTTCAAGTCCCAGGTCTGCCTTCTTACTAATACAGAGAACCTCTGTCTTGTTAGGATCAAGTTTCAGCTTGTTCACCTTCATCGAGCCCATTATTGACTCTCTGTTCTGGGGTTGCCAGGAAGATCATATCTAACTTCCCAAGGTTCTGATCTTCTGTGTGTGAGAGATTCCACCCCAAGTGTGAGCTGGCTATTTCATGGTCTCTGGCCAGTAGGGCCATTTGCATTTACAATACTTTGAGGGCTGTGAGATCCATTGGCCTGATGGGTGATAGCTGGAAGCAACTGAATCCACACACATACACCACCACCCACACACTTCTGCGTGTCTACAGCTCACAGATTAAAAATGTTTTTAAAATCTGTTTTTAAAATAAAAATATGTATTCCCTTGTGTGCTGTTCCCTCCAATATGAAATAGTATGGATAAAACTAGAAATCATTTAAAAGAATGTGGAAGAAATTTGTGTATATCTGTTTGGTTCTGGTTACTTTTTCCTAAGTAGTTTGGTTGGTGTGCTGCTGCTCCCAGTGGTAAGCTAGTTCTTTTCATCGCAGGTACACAGGACAGTTGCTCATCTATAGCCAGCTCTATCCTTTCCTCTCCATTGTCTGAAGGATTGCTGCATTCGTCTGCACAAGAATATAAACAGAAGGCAAGGCTGCTCAAGCAAGGATATTGAAACTTTACCCACAATCACACTCAGATGTCTTCCCTCTTCTCACCTCTTCTACACTCAAGGCTGACTTCATTGATGCTCTTTTTACAGTTAACTGATCTGCAATATAGTGGAGGTTTTCAGGAGGGTTTCCCAAGCCTTTAGATGAGTACTGGTCTGAAAGCGTTGTAATGAAATGTAGGGGAAAATATCCAAGATAGCTGTGTGCCTGTTTCATAGTAGCAGAGCATATCACTTCTGGGGTGCCTGTTTTGGTTTCTGAATTCATAGTATGCTTTAAAAGAGGGCAACAAGAACTTGTAACATGCCAGATGTGTACAATGAGGGATGAACACTGGACATCCAAGGCACGAATAGTTAAGCGAAGGAGTACAGCATGGTCCTTTGCCTTGTTAAAAAATAACACATTGGGAGCGACATGGAACTTCTATACCTGTATGTAAACAGGGATGAACTGCTTTCCTCATTCTGTTCCTTCATTTGTTCTCTGGGAGTTCACTCTTTTTGAATTCTACACCTTCTGACTGCCAGTCGACTAGGATTGCTTCTAAAATTAATTTGGGAATTGGTGCACAGTCACTCTGCATTTCCCTCTGTTCATTTGCATTTCCCCCCATGTATTATCATATGTGCACATTGATAAAATAATGTTTTTTAAAAAAACCTTATGTGTTCATATGTATTTCTGCATCAAGATGCTGTTTACGGAAGTGAATATGGACTCTTGAACATTGCAAAAATGAAGAAAAATCTTGACTTTAGATATTTCAGGGGTGCACACAAATGCATAGGAGTAAAACAATGTTAACTTGCTCCAGTTCCTGCAACTGCATATGTGTGTGTAAAGTGCTGTCAAGTTGCAGCTGACTTATGGTGACCCCAGCAAGGGGCTTTCAAAGCAAGTGAGAAGCAGAGGCAGGTTGCCATTGCCTTCCTCTGCAGAGTCTTCCTTGGTAGTCTCGCTTCCAAGTACTGACCCTGCTTAGCTTCTGAGCTCTGATGAAATTGGACTATACCATGCTACCTTCCCACACTGCAGCTGCATATGGAATAAAGGTTTTTTTTAAGGGGACAAGGTAAATGGGTCATGGAGCTTGATGGGTAGGCCCATGCAAGGAGAATACCTCGTGCAGCCTAGGCAATCAGGAAGGTGGCAGGTTTTGTACCACCAAATGCCATAGACATTGTTTGCACTGTTTGCAGCAGTGGCAGCCTACCCTGCCAACAGGGTACCATGACAGTACAGGATTAGCTGGCCATCAAGGGCAGAGAATGAATTGTTTGGGCTTTCAGTTTCTGATTGCCCATGGTAATGAATTTTCTCTCTCTCTCTCTCTCTCTCTCTCCATCTCTCTTTTGCATGCATTGCATTATAGGAGAGTATAGAAGATTCTAACAGGCATAATCAATTTATTTATCAAAAATGCAGCTGGTTAGTAGGGTTGCCAGGTCCCTCTTTGTCACTGGCAAGACGTTTTTGGGGTGGAGCCTGAGGAGGGTGGGGTTTGGGGAGGGGAGGAACTTCAGTGCCATAGAGTCCAATTGCCAAAGCACCCATTTTCTACAGGTGAACTGATCTCTATCAGCTGGAGACCAGTTGTAATAGCAGGAGATCTCCAGCTAGTTGGAGGCTGGCAACCCTACTGATTAGGCCCTACCTTGCTGCCATAGAATGGGCAGGAACAGTGTGGGTTCAAATGGGAAAACATCAGGTATAACAGGGAGAACCCTAAGGCATCAGAATAGTGAAAAAAGGATTATTGCAGGGGTCCACACTTTGTGGAACCTGTGGACACTGGGAATTTTGAAAATGACCAATGAGCACCACAACAAAATGGCTGCCACAGGAGTGGGACCAATTACAAGACATGGGGATGGGGTTGCCCATGGGGGGGAATGGGGGGGAAGGGTTGGCATATTCAGATTGGGATACTCCTGGAGATTTGGGGATAGAGCCAGGGGAGGGCAGGGACCTCAGTGGGATACAGTGCCATAGAGTCCATCCTCCAAAGCATCCATTTTCTCCAGGGGAACTGATCTCTGTCATCTGGATATGAGCTGTAATTCTGGGAGATCCCAAGGTCCCACCTAGAGACTGGCATGCCTACATAATAGGGAGGTTCCAAGTCAAGCATCTGATGGAGGCAGCAGGTGGTGGCTCTCAGCAAACACAAAGATGATCCCTCTTGGCTCTTCTGAAGCTCTTTCTTACTCCAGTAGAGGAAAGCTAGGATTAGCTGTTTGCTTTGGAGAAGAAGAAAGTGGGCAACCAAAAACACTGCTCCATGTTGGGGATCACTGAATTATCCAGATGAGCCTTTCATAAGTAACCCCAGATTATGTGACCTCAATATTACTGTGATTACATTGGCTCCCAATCCACTCCCAAGCCCCAGTTCAAGGTGTTGATTTTGATATTTAAAGACTTACATCTCCTGCTATTACAACTGATCGCCAGCTAACAGAAATCAGTTCACCTGGAGAAAATGGCCGCTTTGGCAATTGGAATCTATGGTATTGAAGTCTCTCCCCTCCCCAAACCCTTCCCTCCTCAGGCTCTGCCACAGAAATCTCCAGGTGTTTCCCAACCCAGAGCTGGCAACCCTATGGGTTCACCAACAAAAGTGCTGCAACAAAATGGCTGCCACAGGAGGTGGAGCCACTCAAAAAATGATTGCCACAGCTTAACTTCAGTAACTCAGTGCAGATTTTTGTGCTGTGGCTGCAGCTGCTGCAAAAGCATTTGTTTTTTTAAAAATCTGCACAGCCAAATATCTGAAAGCAAATCAGAAGCCTTGCTGGACAAAAGTCCTAATTGGCCCCACCCACTTCCTATAATCACTTGGCAGGCACCAGATAAGATGTTGGAAGGCACCATGTTGCCCGCAGGAACCACACTGGAGACCCCTGATCTAACCCACATGAAGAGAGAACAGGTGTTGGGGCCCGAGTGCAAGAAGTGTCTGAGAACAGCAAGAATGTCCAAACTTCACAGAAGTGGAGATATATTTAAATGATCAGGTTCATTGTTGAGGGCCAACAGTTATCTATATGTATGAAAAACTTGTAATCACTATTTAAAAATATACTTTGTTATAATGAAAAGTAGAAAAAAAATAACTAACAGTTTTTAAATATATTTTAAGAAGATATTCAAGTTTCGATAACTGTGTGGTGTTTGGAGTTATAAGATAATTAGCCAAGAATGTGTGCCCTTATCAAGTGGGACAGCTAGCTATTGTTGGAAGATGATTTTGAAAATGTATAAATATGTGAGTCTGAATTGATTAGGAATTTCTTCTTAAAAGGGTCTCCTTCCCTGTGATCTGCTTATCTTTGAGTAAGATATCGTTATGGCCTCATGTAATTGCTCTCCTTTAATTATCTATGTAGCAGTAATGGATGGTATAATTTTCTGTTGAGTTAGTGCTAAAGATGCAAATAGTTATGTTAGAATAAAAGGATAGAATAGAAGCAAATATTCTCTGATAGTATTACTTGTGTACTACACCCATAACAAACCAAAAATGTTGCTGAGGTGTACTTCTTGCCAGGAATTAAATGATCTGATGTAGAATAGCTAACTAGATGCCTAGGACTTCTTTAGTGCACACCTGTATCTAAATCAGCACTGACCATAGCCTTGTTTAGCCAAGAGACAGAGGAATGCATGTGTACATCTTTATTTTGTAACATTGCTCGATTCATTGCTGTGCAGAGTATGTGTGTGGACATTTTAAAAAAATCTTATTATTTTGAATGCTGGAAGTTTGTTCTCTGCTACCAAAACAGGATGGATCATAACTTTGATGTGTGCCAGCAATTTAAAGTGAGCCTTCTCTTAAAAGATTCAAGTTCTACCTACTGACCACCCCCCACAACTATTCACTGCCTAAGAGCACAAGAACTATGAGAACCAAGTACGAAATAGATCACTAGAAAAGTCAATCATGTACTGGAGCATCCATCAGCTTCATGCAAATCTTGAAGTGATGACAATGGTGTCTTATATTTTTTTCATGATTATAAAACATTCTGATTCAGGGGATAATTAAAGTTCTTAAAGCTGTACTCTTGATCCAAAATTCATGGGTATTTGTATTAAGGCTCTTGCCTTAATACAGGCTGAACATACCTCCAGACAAATACTTTTAAATATGTTTCCCTAGTCAACAAAAATGGTGAAAACACCTAGAAAAACAATCTATTTTGCCTCCAGTTTTTAAACTGCTTTGACTGAGCCAAGTCTCTGAAGCATAAACTGCTCATGCCCTCCTGCACAGTAGATCATCTAAGCCAAACATCATACTGATGAGACAAAACTTAATGCTAAGAAGAATACAGTGTTCATAGTTTAAACAAAGGATATGGCACAGCTTAGCTACAGAGACATTTCCATTGCTCTATAAATATGCAAGAGAGCCAGCAGGGTCTAGTGATTAAGAGTAGCGGACTATAATCTGGAGAGCCAGGTTCAATTTCCCACTTCTCCACATGAAGCTTGCTGGGTGACCTTGGGCCAGTCACAGTTCTCTCAGAACTCTCCCAGCCCACACGGAGGCAGGCAATGGCAAACCACCTCCTAACATGTCTTGCCTTGAAAACCCTAAAGGGTCACCATAAGGTAGCTGTAGGGTTGTGCATATCAATAAGTCCAACCCAAAATAAACCTGAAATTAGCCATTTCGGTAATTTTCGGGTTTACCGAACAACAAAACCTGGGGATCTTCCCAAAGCCGAATAGGCAATTCCCAAAAATTATTCAGCTTTTTTGGTTCGGCTATTCACCTTTACTCATATGCACAGCTCTGTGCTTTCTCCCATTTTTATCTTTTTTTTTTGACTGGTTTTATTAGGGCCCCATAGTTGAGGCCCTTTTGAGGGCGGGTGTGGTGCTACAGCCTGTGTCCCTGGGTCAGTTGCTCTGGTGTCGGGAAGTGAAGGCGGGTCCGTTCTAGCGGCGATGGGGCAAGTGTGGTGACAGGCCCTTTCAACCCAACCCAGCTTGGATCTCCTCCTCTTTTCCTGCAGAGCAGTGAGTTATCCAGGGCAGTCGTGACCAGCCTCAGAATGAGGAAGAGGAGAAGTTAATCGTCACTTTCTCCTCCTTCCCCTACAGTCTCCATCCCTCGTGCCTGTCTCTCTCACTCTCAGGTAGGAGACTGCTTCCTCCTCCCTGGCTTAGGTCATTAACTCCCTTATATGGGCATAACCCCGCCCCTCCTCTTCCCTCCTCCCTCCCAATTCTGCCTTGACCAAAGGGATAAAGCCAGGACCATTTGCTTCATGGCTGGCTTCCTCGAGGTCCTCCTGCCCCCCCCTCCTGGGTCTACAAGACCCACTGCTTTTGGTTGCTCCCAATGGGCCGGCAAGCAGAGAGCCAACCACCGGTGCCTCCGTCCCGGCCACGCAGCCCCGATACTGGTCAGGGGGTTGGGGTTGGAGGCTGCTGCCACTCCTGCCCTGCTGCACGCTGTCGCTGCCTTGGCCCCAGCCTGGTCGGCCACCCTGTGGGACATGGCACCTTTTGTGGCTTCGGTCCCAGCCCGGTCAGCCGTTCTGTAGGCTGTGGCAGCTTCTGGGGCCTCGTTGCTTTCCCCGCTGCCCGACTCCAGCACGCCAAGCCCAGCCAGCCTGCTGGTGTGTTTTCCCACAGCGGATGTTGTGGGCAGTGGGGAGGGAAGCCTGGAGGTGCCAGGCGAGTCCCATGTCTCGGGACAGTGGGGTTGTGTAACTCCTTGGTAGGAGCCAGCTTGGTCTGACCAACCACTCTCTGGGTCAATATGGATCAAGCATAAGGGTTTTTTAAAAGACGGGGCTCACCATGTCCCATCTGGAGGGATAGAACCTCCAACTAAAAAGTGCCAGCTTCAACTGCTGCTACTACCAGGCTTCCGAAGGAGACTCCCTCACCTGCGCAGATGAACAATCTCCTTCAGACAGCCCCCAAGGTCAAGACTTCAACTTCCTCTGATATCACACCCCCCCCAAAAAAAAAACCTGCTCTGAAACTGAAGGTCGTCCTCCAAGTAGAGGCTTTGTTCCCATGCACCGCAACCATCTCTTGAAATCAGATGTTTGATGACTATAATAAAGAACTGCTCACAGGATGTCATTTGCCACCAAAAGAAATGTTTCCCTTGCCCTATTTTCCTTGCATTTAAGCCTTTTTCCTCAGCTTGGAAGCTAATTTGTATGGACATCATGCTATGCACCTCAGATACAAATGGAGCCCCTAGACTTTGGGGTGCCCGCCAGTTAATTGGCACTTTCTGCCAGTCCTCAGCCACACTGAACTTCTAAACCTGAAAACCGATGGACACCTCAGCTCGCAAATGCTTAAAGGATGGGGGCGACCCCTTTGTAGGCCCATAAAATTGGACCCCCATCCCAAAGTTTACCAAACTTAAGTAACCATCTAAGGAAAGTCCCTTGCACCCACAAGAGCTTTAGAAAAAAATCCCCATAGACTATAATGGGCCCAAATTTTTTGGTAAACCCGGAAATAAACCGAATACCTATTTTTATCGGTATGGGTATTCAGCTTATTCCAGGTTTAATTAAAATAAATGGGCCCAATAAACCTGAACCCAAAATTTACTGACTTTATTTGGGAGGGGGGGTCTATTGTCACTGAAGAAGTTTTTTACATCTTTGTTGTGTTGATGGATCTCTAGGCTTGGTCAACATTGTAATAAGGGACCTATAAATTTTAAGGTATTTCTGTGTTAGAGTTATAGTGCTGCATAGAATTATAGAATTAGGATTATAACTGTCTATATCCCTTAGACATGAGAATGGTGCACAGTTAAAAGGGCACATAAATATCCCAGTTTAAATCCTTTCCTGAAAAAACCCCAACAAGAATGCCCCTTAAAAGAGAAGACTGTTTTCAGTCTTTCGCTGGACTGGAATGATTCAGCAGATGGTGGCAATGATCCACTATATATAGCACCAAAGTGGCATTAAGATCTATCCCTCCTGCATCAGAGCCTACAATAAGCAGTGAGCAGCACTCCAACAGGTGAGCGGGTACACTGACATATAACCATAGGGCCTCAAAGTTCTAGACTGCTGTCATTAAAAAAAAAAAAAAGAATCAGAGCAGCAAGGAAAAGAAAACTTACAAGGAACTCACCCTGCTTTAATCAGATCACAGCCACATTCTTGAACGTATCCCCCTCCATAAGGACGGTATAACCCACTCCTTTTCCTCCTTCAGCTCTATGGACAGGCTACAGCTTCAGCCTCTGCAAACCAGCCATTTGTGAAGTGATGACATCACTGGAGCTTCAGGAAGCTTCTGTCTGCAGGGAGTGACAGACTGTGCCTCACTGCACCCACCTGCCATGTCCTTCCCCCTCCACCTATCTGGCCAGCGCTATGCAATTGACATGCTCATTATTCTAGCGGAGCTCAAGTGAATCAAAGTGACAATCAAAGTGGCTTGGCTGAATGAATTAAAACATAGAAAAAGAAGGGAGGATAAAACCAAATGTGAGGACAGAGGGAATTTTTTTTTTTTTTAAGGATGCGGAACGGATACAGGGAAAAGGTGGCTGCTCCCTTTTGGTTCTTGAATTATTCTGTGTGCCGTTCTCCCCCCCCCCCCATATTGTCCACTGTTTATTAGATTCCCATAGCTTTGCTTATTTGCTTTCTGACAATGTACTTTTCCACCTGGTGGCAAACATTCTCCCAAGCTCTCCCAAATAAATGGAGTGCGGTCTATGCAGCATATGCTGCACAAGTCCAAATTGATAAACACTGCAAAGAAGGGCTGAATGTCCCCAAATGCAACAAACAGAAAACTCACTTGAAAGCCAAGAAAGCTGCAGCAGTGATCTTTTGGTAGCTAATGTGCATCATAAATGGTTCCATCAGATACAGGAAGGACCATATTAGAGGCACGGGGACAAAACTACATCAGATTTGGCCACAATCCAAAAGAGCTGTTGTTTGTGTGGAAAGCTGGAAGCTTATTTGTGTCTATGGGAAGGGCTGTGTGTAACATTCCACACAGAGCCTACACACCACTAAATAGACTTCGATCCAAGCAATTGAAAAATTACATGTTGAGCATCCCTCGTTAATCCTCGGCTTTCCAAAAGCTTGTGCATTTTCTATGCACAATTAAACATGCTTATCTCATGGCACTTCATGCCGACAATAGTAACTTCACAATACAGAGCCGCAGCAACAGGTTGTCTTGGGCAGACAAAGAGCCTGAGGCAGAGAACCATATGGCCAGGATACAGAAACCAAAGGGATTTCCCCCCTAAACATTTACAGGAGGAGGAGCTCTGAACATGTTTCTGAAAACTAGATGCATTGGCTGGAAAGAGTTTAGCTCAAGGGTAACAGAGAATGCTGATGCCAGAAAGGAAGGACTGAACTAAAATCATGCAGAAAGGCATTTGCTAACTAAACCTAGGATTTAATTCTGATGTCAGGGCATAAGTAGGGTAGCCCACTTAGCACTGAACAGAGACTGTGCTTTTCCTATTGTAGTTCTCACTTGTGGAACTAGCTCCCTGATTTTTTTAATTTTCAAAATGGGATTGGGACGCCGTTCTATGTCCCAAGACTTTGAATGGGGTATGAACTACAGATATCTTTTAGGGTAGGGGGGAGCTTGGAGGTTAATTTTATTCTGTTTGTTTTACATTGTGATTTGTAAGCCACCTTGATCCACAAAGAAAGGCCAGATATATTTTAATGAGGGTTGCCAACCTCCGGGTAGTAGCTGGAGATCTCCTGCTATTACAACTGATCTCCAGCAGATTGAGATCAGTTCACCTGGAGAAAATGGCTGCTTTGGCAATTGAACGCTATGGCATTGAAGTCCTTCCCCTCCCCAAACCCTGCCCTCCTCAGGCTCCTCCCCAAATACCTCCTGGTGGTGATGAAGAAGGGCCTGGCAATCCTACCTGTTCTGTCATCATAGCTGTTGGCAGGGAAGGCTGCCACGGTTGCAAACAGTGGAAACAACGTCTGTGGCATTTAGGTGGTACAAAACCTGCCACCCTCCTGATTGCCTAGGCTGTTCGAGGTATTCTCCTGGCATGGGCCCACTCATCAAGCTGCATGACCCATTTGCCTTGTTCCCTTTAAAAAAATAAACCTTTTTCCATATGCAGCTGCGTTGGTGAAGGCAGCATGGTCCGATATCATCAGAGCTCAGAAGCTAAGCAGGGACAGTACTTGGAAGCAAGACCACCAAAGAATACTCTGCAGAGATAGGCAATGGCAACCCACCTCTGCTTCTCACTTGCCTTGAAAGCCCCTTGCTGGGGTCACCATAAGTTAGCTGCGAATTGACAGCACTTTACACACACCCTCTTCAGGCTCTACCCCAAAAACCTCCTGCCGGTGGCGAAGAGGGACCTGGCAACCCTAACTTTAATAAATAATATAATGATATGCCAACTTCCCTAAAGCTTCTATGTGTGTGCATATGAGTACATAGTGTTTTATATATACCCTTATATTTAGGCACAACAATATTAATAACCCAGGCCTACTCACAGAATGAAGCTTCCCTTCAGTCAATATGTAGCCTGCTGGTGCTGTCCTCATCCCTATCATGTGCAAGGTGCAGATTACTGGATGGCTAAAATATGTCATCTGTCTGTCAGCACCATTTAGAACAAAGTTGCAGCTCAGAGAATAAATGCACTAGAATAGGAAGAATTGGTTTTTATACCCTACGTTTCTCTACTGTAAGGAATCTATAGTAAGGAGTCTCAAAGTGTCTTACAATCACTCCCCCCCCCCAACAACAGGCACCTTGTAAAGTATGTGGGGCTGTTCTTAGAGAACTGTGACTAGGCCAAGGTGACCCATCAGGCTTCATGAGGAGAAGTTGGGAATCAAACCCGGTTCTCCAGATTAGTGCCCACTGCTCATGTGAAGGAGTGAATCAAACTAGGTTCTCCAGATGAGATTCTGCCGCTCTTAACCACTACACAATGCTGGCTCTCAATATTCCTGTGTATTATAAGTCTTGGAGCAATTTGAGTCAAAGGCTTTGACTACCCTATGGATCCATTTTACATAAGGTCAACACGAACAGGTGACCAAGGTGACCCATCAGGCTTCATGAGGAGAAGTTGGGAATCAAACCCGGTTCTCCAGATTAGTGCCCACTGCTCATGTGAAGGAGTGAATCAAACTAGGTTCTCCAGATGAGATTCTGCCGCTCTTAACCACTACACAATGCTGGCTCTCAATATTCCTGTGTATTATAAGTCTTGGAGCAATTTGAGTCAAAGGCTTTGACTACCCTATGGATCCATTTTACATAAGGTCAACATGAACATGAAGAAAAGAAACCCCAAACCAGGGATGGTGCAAATTTTGCAGCAAATGTGTTTGAGAGTTGAGCGTACTGAAAAGCTGACATGAGCCATTCACAGGTCTGTTCAGTTTGGCACTGATCAACTTCAATGCCTGATGAACAAATGTGTATCAGTTTTTTGCAAAATGACACAAATGAAAAAAAAAATGCTGCCAATACAAACAGACTGGCAGCCATTAATGTTGCTAAGGACTACTGAGACAAAAATTGAACGGCTGACTTTTTTAAACACAATATTTATTACTATTTCATACGATTTATGACTAATTTAACTGCCTATTTAAACCAGTGCTTGCCAAGAAAAGCAGCAGCTGCACAGCCAGGACAGGGGGAAGTAGATAGATGCTATTGGACTGGGAGAGATGCACATATGCAAAGAGATAATTGTGGTGTACTGTACTCTTAGGAAGAAATATGTTGAAAAAATCTGCTGAGAAAAGAAGAAGAAGAAGAAGAGTTGGTTTTTATATGCTGACTTTCTCTACCACCTAAGAGAGACTCAAACCAGCTTACAATCACCTTCCCTTGCCCTCCCCACAACAGACACCCTGTGAGGTAGGTGGGACTGAGAGAACTCTTAATAGAACTGTAACTTGCCCAATAGAACTGTAACTTGCTGGCTTCATGTGTAGGAGTTGGGAAACAAATCCAGTTCACCAGAAATTGGTTAACAAATAGTCTATCGAAAAACTGTCTTCCTGTTTGCAGCTGGTGGACACCAACAGTTGGTGTTTAAGTTCCTCTATCTGAAACTTCTGCACTGAAAATATTTAATCAATGCACAATTTCCCATGTGGACACTGCTATATTCTGTTAAAAGAAACACCTTTCACAATTCTAATGGAGACAGAATCTTTTACATCAAGGATTTCGTTAATTGCAATTCTAGTGGTATTATCTATGTTGTACAATGGTCATGTAAATTGTTGTATGTAGGCGTGTCAACAAGACCAATCAAGATGTGCATATGCAAGCATAGGAGCTGCATCAGAACAAGGAAGTTGACAGCATCATTAGTGAAGCACTTTCTGACCTTTGCTCACACAGAAAAGGACCTCTGCTTCTGGATTGTCGAAAAAGTGCCAGCAATGTCTCACCTCCAGAAGAGGCTTCTAAGGAGAAGAGAGACTTTCTGGATTTATACTTTGGGTACTTTGGCTCCTAAATGAAGACATTGACTGGCTTTGTCTTTAAAGGATTTTTTCCAACTTTACAACAATGTGATTTACCTGTAAAATCTCTTGGCTTGAGTGCACAGGATCAATTATAAGCAAACTTCTCATAGAGACACAAGGTGATTGCATCACCCAAGTATAGATGTGCTGAGTCATAGAACCTGCTGTAACTAGACTTCTCATAGAGATACAGGGTGATTGCATCACCTAACTACAGATGTGCTGAGTCATAGAGCTTGCATCACCCGCCCAACACTATTTAGAGTGGAATAGGATCACCAGTTTGACACTGCTTTACTAGGTTGATACCTGCACACATAGTATTTGAGAGACTTATACTAACCAGGTATGTGTTTATACATTGGTATATTTAATATGCATAGCTAAGTAATTATTCAAGTTAGATTAATAATGAACTGAGGATTCCAATCTATATAATTATGTTTTACAGTATTACAACAAGAACCTATTATACCAGATGTTTGAGTAATTGAGAATAGAATTTGTAAGTATTTTTTCAAACATCTCTTTCAAGAATGATATAAAGGGCTAACAAATAGATGGTAACTAACCCATTATTGTTCTATCTTTTCAGACAACATATACACATGCCTGGTTGGGTTTGAACTGTTTGTATTTGTATTTGTAATCATTAATGTATTTCTATAAATGTGTGCAGGTTTACAAAAGGTTTTAATTAACCACTGATGAAGGCCCCATAGGCCGAAACACGTTTGGTATGTGGTTATAGTTATCAACCTCAGGAAATGCCATTGTGCTATTTTAATGCTTTTAAATATTTTTAACTTTTATATAGCGCTTCTAATAAATTATACTTTCAGTATTTATACATAGACTTATATATATTTTCTTTTCACCCAACCTTGGGTACCCAGCAATCAATGCACAATTCTCCATTCATACCTGGCTCAACCACTATTGGCTGAGTATGTGCTGAAACACTCCCTCCTTGAGGTTCTTCCTTGATTTGCTTCTTTTCCCCCCATTCTCTGTGACAAAAATGTGATGCATAGAGCTAGGGAAGCCTATTTGCCTCTTGATTCATGGTTGATTGTTGTTGTGTGTTTGTTTATTTTTTTATTTGCAATTGCACACTTCTGGCAGAAAAATTGGTTGCTAGCACTCTGCCTCAATATATTGGGATTCTTGCATTTCTTCCAATATCTATTTTGTTTAAATGGACGACCTAGGGAGGTGACAGAGCATCAAATCCCATCTACATTTCTTTACAAGAATCTTGCCCTCCCCCAGTATGAAGCATATTGATATGGGGGTGGGGGAGATACAGGTCATTAGTTGTTATAAGTAATTAAAGGCAAATGGGAATGAAGCAATGAAGTGCATCACAATTAAGTATGGTAAACTGCAATGCAAGACTTACTCAGGGTGAAAACATATTACAGAAGGAGGACATCGCCACTGGTAATTAACACAGAAGTATTGCCAGTTTGAGTTTATTCAAGGGCTGGCTGCCATCCTGTGTATATATGAGGTTTCTCACCATGCCAGCACACACACAATTCCTTATGAGTCACTCTTTTGAACAGCATGCAGGAGGATTGAAATAAGGTTGATACGACTTAGCTTTTCCTCATTGGCAGCAGAGAAATAACCAAAGCTGAAATGGCAATGAGATAACGGTGGTAGAACAGTGAGAGAGCAAAGCAGTTATTAAAGAGCTTATCCCAATGTATGTGGGGACTTGGAAAAGAAGGGAGTTAGGTAGACAGTGTTCGGTTATAAGCTTGCCTGCTCTCAAGTGCATAAAACTATCCCTGCTGAGATAAGTACCCCATATTAAAACTCTCAGACAGCCGCTGTGGTTTTGCTGTATGGAAAGATGACCATACTTTTTCTTGAACATCAGCTTCTCTAAGCTTTAATTAACCCACAGGAACCTGAGGTGAAACTATGAGTTAAGAGGAAGCAAGCAACGCTTCTTCACAAAGTTACCTGCTGTGGATCAGTGGAGAGATAGAGGGAAGATGGAAAAAAAGATATCAGCGGGAAAGATAGGGTGAGTTTCAGCAGACACAATAGATTCAAATAATCTTCCAGGGCTGTTTAAGCTGTGAGGTCTAGATGGCAGCCCACAAGTCTATTCAACCAGGCTATAAAGTAAATGTAAGCCTATAGTTAGTGGACTGTCATAATTATGAATGATTAAACTATAAGGAGTTATCAAGAAACCAAAGTAGGAGGGGACACACATCTAGTAGTACATAAGAACATAAGAAAAGCCATGCTAGATCAGACCAAGGCCCATCAAGTCCAGCAGTCTGTTCATACCATGGCCAAGCAGGTGCCTCTAAGAAGCCCACAAACAAGACAACTGCAGCAGCACCATCCTGCCTGTGTTCCACAGCACCTAATGTAGTAGGCATGCTCCTCTGATCCTGGAGAGAATAGGTATGCATCATGACTAGTATCCATTTTAACTAGTAGTCACGAATACCCCTCTCCTCCATGAACATGTCCACTCCCCTCTTAAAGCCTTCCAAGTTGGCAGCCATCACCACATACTGGAGTTCCACAATTTAACTATGCATTGTGTGAAGAAATACTTCCTTTTACCCTCCAGCTTCAGCAGATGACCCCGTGTTCTAGTATTATGAGAAAGGGAGAAAAGCTTCTCCCTATCCACTCTCTCCAAACCATGCATAATTTTATAGACCTCTATCATGTCTCCCCTTAACCACCTTCTTTCCAAGCTAAACAGCCCTAAGCGTTTTAACCGCTCCTCATAGGGCAGTTGCTCTAATCCCCTGATCATTTTGGTTGCTCTTTTCTGCACCTTCTCAAGTTCTGCAATATCCTTTTTTAGGTGTGGTGACCAGAACTGTACACAGTATTCCAAGTGTAGTCTCTCCATAGATTTGTACAAGGGCAGTATGATATCAGCAGTTTTATTCTCTATTCCTTGTCTAATTATGACCAGCATGGAATTTGCCTTTTTTACAGCAGCTGCAGACTGGGTTGACATCTTTATCAAGTGATCTACTACCACCCCAAGATCCCTTTCTTGGTCTGTTGCTGCCAGCACAGATCCCATCAGTGTATATGTGAAGTTAGGATTTTTTTGCCCCAATATGCATCACTTTACACTTGCTCACATTGAATCTTGAATCACATTGAATAATGCCCATTCTTCCAGTTTGTAGAGATACTTTTGGAGCTTTTCACAGTCCATTTTTTGGTTTTGTTTTAACCACCCTAAATAATTTGGTGTCATCTGCAAACTTGGCTACTTCGCTGTTCACCCCTAACTCCAGGTCAGTGATGAATAGGTTGAAAAGCACCGTTCCCAACACAGATCCCTGAGGGACCCCACTTCTCACATCCCTCCATTGGGAGAACTGACCATTGATTCCTACTCTCTGCTTTCTATTTTTTAGCCAGCTCTCAATCCATAAGAAGACTTGTCCTCTTATCCCATGACTATGAAGTTTGCTTAGCAGTCTTTGGTGGAGGAAGTTATTCCTCTTTCTTGCTTTTTATACGCAGGAACGTTAGGATTGTCCCTGACTATAATAAGCCTTTCTGTAGCTCTGCATAAGCAGAGTAGATAAATGGGGGTGGATATTGGTTCTGAGGGAAGCTGATGTATAGGCTGAACCCAGCAAGTGGTGATTTCATTCCTCCTCACACCTTGTAGCTGGTTGTCAATGTGGGCAGTGTTGAAAGAGTGTTAATTTCCAGCTATGTAAAACACTTGCTTGAATAATTTATTGGTTATTTATTCTGCCTGAGAGGAAGGTCAGAATATGCATTTAAATGGAAATGTTCTTCACAAATACTACAAAAGGACCTAGTAATTATCGCTGCTTCTCAGCTGGACCCCGTTTGAAACAAGCTGGTCAGGGAGAACAGGGAGCCCATACTTAATCCTCAAGCATTTATCACACACTATCACTGCTGTTTTACATACACAGGGTTCTCCAGAATGTGTTTGAGCTCAAAGTTCTTGTCCTTGGAAGCAATGAAGTCAGCACTGCTCCATTTTTTTTTTCTCATTTTGAACAGCCAACCTCTGAGAGGGCGAGAGGTTTCTACAGGGCAAAGGCAGACCATGGACCCTCCAAACTTCTAGGCTTAGTCCATGATGATTGCAAACCAGGATAGAGAATTTTTCCCTGCTAGATTTATTTATTTTATTAAAACAGTTGTATCCAGACTTTCCTCATGGCTCAGAGCAGCTTGCAATAATAGTTAAAATCAATTTCACTTAAAACCAAAAATAAAATAGCAAACCCCAGATCTCTCCCCCTACCCCCTTAAAATAGAACCCTGTGGCACAGAGTGATAAGCTGTGGTACTGCAGTCAAAGCTCTGTTCACGACCTGAGTTTGATCCTGATGGTTTCAGGTAGCCGAAGGTTGACTCAGCCTTCCATCCTTCCAAGGCTGGTAAAATGAATACCCAGCTTGCTGCTGATAAACTGTAGATGACTGCAGAAGGCAATGGCAAACCACCCCATAAACAGAGTCTGCCTGGTAAACGTCATGATGTGATGTCACCCCATGGGTCAGTAATGACCCAGTGCTTGTAATGACCTTTACCTTTTGCTCCCTTAAAAGATGTCTGCAATTTAAACCCCCTCAATAGCCCTGGCAAACTGGCAGAACTTGCAGAGCCTCCTGAAGATACTGGGCGGGCTCACCTCCTGAGGGAGCCACGATGGAAAATGCCCAGGCTTTGATTAATGCCAGATGGACTAACCTACAGTAGTGTGATAGCCAACAGATGGCTGCCTGATGGATAGTACCCCACAATGGCGGCCAAAGCAAAATAATAAAATGCTCTTCCCCTCAACCTCCCAGGAATACCAAGTGACACACTCTTCCATTCCCACAACATTAGTGAGTCTCCCTGACATGCGACACCAGTTTCTCTTTGAGCCTCCCAACAAGACTAAAGGCTTG
The DNA here is from genome assembly GCF_029931775.1 of Euleptes europaea. Classification (NCBI taxonomy): domain Eukaryota; kingdom Metazoa; phylum Chordata; class Lepidosauria; order Squamata; family Sphaerodactylidae; genus Euleptes; species Euleptes europaea. The sequence continues at coordinate 46,431,647 of NC_079316.1, forward strand.
CTGCTGCTATCAGTTCTCACCCAGTCCTGGGCGAATACACTGTTCACAGGCTCTCTCGTCAGCAGGCTTATTGCTTGACTTTTCCTGCTGTTATCAGAAGATGTCAGACTCTTTCTTGCCTCCTGAAACATATGAACCAACAAGGTCTACTACGCTAGATGTCCACTTAAGTCACTAAATGGTAAGACCAGCTGTGTTTCAGGGCCAAGATGTAATCAGGATTCCCAACTCTCAGAATGAAAAAGAACATTGTACTGTCTAGGTAAGGAGCTGAGGTGTGCCTAGAACAGACCTGGTATGGGAACCAGAGGAAGAAGGTGCACAGTTTATGTCAGATGTGGGTGAGCTAAAATATTGACTGGTGAAGGTTTTCTTCCCCTTGACCAGTCAACCACATTTTTTACATTTTTTTTATTTAGGTAAAGACAAAATACAGTAATTTCAGCACAGCATGTATGTACATAGTATGTACACTAGATATTTTAAACAATACAGTAAATCTCTTTTTAAACAACTGTTCACACTTTGCAGTATTCCATTTTCTATAATGTAACAAATTTATTTCCCCAAATTTGAACTTTTAATTCTGTTTTAACATTTTGCCTTCTACCTCCACATCTAAAAGGCCTACCATGCAATCCTAAGAAACATACCTTTCCAAGCACAATGGTAGAGATTCGTTTTTTTAAAGGCTAGCTAGGGACCTTTACCTTTAGGAATCTGTGCCAGTTCATGAGTCAAACATGTGCTGAGTGACATGACCAGATAGAAGATCAAACCAGTTGAAAGTGATAGGAGATAGATTTGAGAACCACCTGAGTGAGGAGGTTAAGATTTGGTGCATGCACTTAGGTGTGTACTTACACACAGTCACACCAACGTTGTTATTTGTGCTTGAGTTTTAAAATTTCTTCAAGCACATGCATGCCAGCAATTCATCTCTGCGATTCATAGTCTTTTAACTTTTGCCAGCACCATGTGTAAATAAGCACACATTTAGCTTTGCATTATATGGACTGTTACCCAGAAATAAAATGAATTAATGGGAGAACAAAGAGCTTAAAATCAGCCTGCCCTTGACTCGCTCTGTTTTACAAGAGATCCATAAAAAGTGTAGATATTAACCCAGCCATGAACATTTATGGTTGTAATAGGGGGATTGTTGAATTTATTATGAAAGATCTTTCAAACAATCCTTAAAGAAGGATTCCATACACTTGTGGGGATATATGAAATATTATACACATTTTCTGGCCAGTTCTGATGATCCCTGATTTTGACCTTCTAATTGCTGTCTTTGGCCAGGGTAAAATGATTTCAGTAATTCATGATAAAAATCTGGTGCATATGAGTCTTCCCACTTTTTCCAGGGTCTAGTATCAGTGACAGTAATGAGTGGAGCAAATGGGAGATAGGAATGGAAGCTCCCATATGATGAGATTATCACCACATGAATAGGTTTGTTAATGGACTGCCCACTTTAAAATATAATAAATTAGCATTCATGAAAGTGGCAAGCCAGGCGGAACTCTGCCAGTCTCCTGGGAATTCTCAGGATCAGTACACAGGTACAGTTCACTGCTGAACAAATCATAGAATAGAATAATAGGTGCATAGAATCTTAGATTTGGAAGGGGCCATACAAGCCATCTAGTCCAACCCCCTGCTCAATACAGGATCAGCCTAAATAATCTCTGAGATGTTTGTCCAGCTGCTGCTTGAAAACTGCTTCCCTAGGCAGCTGATTCCACTCCTGAACTACTCTTACTGTAATTTTTTTCTCCTAATATCCAGCAGGTATTTTTCTGCCTGTAATTTAAACTCATTATTTAGAGTCCTGTCCTCTGCAGCCAGCAGAAACATCCTGCCTTCCTATAAGTGACATCCCTTTAAATACTTAAAGAGAGCAACCATGTTCCTCCTCAACCTCCTCTTCTCCAGACTAAACATGCCCAAATCTCTCAGCCTTTCCTCATAGGATTTCGTCTCCAGGCCGCTGACCATCCTTGCACTCTCCTCTGTACTGGCTCCATTATTTCTACATCCTTTTTGAAATGAAGCCTCCTGACCTGCACACAGTACTCCAGGTGCGACCTGAGCAATGTGATGTACAGCAGGACTATGACATCTTGAGAGTTGGATGTTATGCCTCTGTTGATACACCCCAAGATCACATTCGCTTCTTTACTGCTGCATCACACTGGCTGCTCTTATTTAGCTTACAATCCACCCATACCCAAGATCTTATTCACACACACTCCTACCCAGAAGTGTATCCTCCATCCAATATCAATGTTTCTTATGTTTGTTTCCCAGATGTAGAACACTGCACTTATCCTTGTTGAATTGTATCTTGTTCACATCTGCCCACTTTTCAAGAGTATTCATCGAATTATATCTCTATCTTCCTGTGTGTTCACTGCTCCTCACAATTTGGTGTCATTTGCAGATTTAATGAGTAGTCCCTCCACCCCTTCATCCAGATCATTTATAAGAATATTGAAAACCAGAACCGAGCCCTGTGTGGCATCCCACTGGAGACCTCCCTCCTATCAGACACATGCCATTGACAACCACTCTTTTGGTGCAGTTCTCCAACCAGTTCCCTATCCACCTATCTATCCTAGAGTCAGGATCACAGTCCTCCAATCTACCCATCACCACATCATGGGGAACCCTGTCAAAAGCTTTACTGAAATCCAACTAAACAACATCGATGGTATTCCCTCTCGATCCAATAAGCTCATCACTGAATCAAAGAAGGAAATGAGATTGGTCTGGCAGGACCTGTTGGGGACAAATCCGTGCAGACTTCCCCAAATGGAACACATGACACTGGATTAGAAGATTGGTTCCTCTAGCTCAGGATTGCCTCGTCCACTGGTGGCGAACCTATGGCACGTGTGCCAGAGGGGGCACTCAGAGCCCTCTCTGTGGGCACGCGTGCCATCGCCCCAGCACAGAGTTCGCCTGAGTTCGTTACTAGAAAGCCAGAGGGACGCGGGGCCGGGCTGCTCCCCTCCCCACGCGTGCCTGGGGGCATTTCTCACATCACCCGCCCCTCTGCCCAGCAGCTCAATGGGAGCGCTTCCTCCCTCCCCTGTCACAAGCAGCAGGGCGGCTCACATGGGGCATGAGGGTGCGGCGCAGACAGCAGCCTGTTGAGTCTGTGGCGAAGGTGATTCCCGTGGTGGGGTTGGAGAGGAGCTAGATTGGAGGGGAGCATAGCTCACAGCATGGCATAGCTGGAGGGAAGCAGAGCGCTCGGGCCACAGCGCGGGCTTTGCGGCGCCTTCCACCTTTCAGTGAAATCCCCTACTAAAAGAGGAACACCCACTTACCCAGCATGAAATTAACCTGTGGAATTCCTTGACACAGGATGTGGTGATGGCATCTAGCCTAGATGCCTTTAAGAGGGGATTGGTATTCAGGTTAAATTGCCATGTTGGCACTTTTCGATAAATAAGTGGGTTTTCGGTTGCAGTTTGGGCACTCGGTCTCTAAAAGGTTCGCCATCACTGGCCTAGTCTGACTGTCAGGAGCTCTCCAGGGTCTTAGGCAGAACCACTCTACACATTACAAAGTCCTTGTGCTTCTGGATAGATGGCATGAGGACTTGGTATCAGACATGCAATGGGAGTTTTGTGCCTCCCTGATGCACACTGACCCTTTTCTACTCATGACTGTGAGGCATTGGGATAAATGTCTTCAGTTTTTCCCAACCCATTTTCACATCCTCAAACCCTCCCATGGAACTGCTATTCCATGGTGAAATCACGCTACTTATTTAGCTACACTTAATTTTTGCAGCAAAGCCAATAGTTGCTTTGGAGGACAGTTTTGAGGACACAAAAATGGTGTGTGTGGGAAGGTTGAAGCCACTTCTTCCTGCATGCCATGGTCACGAGTTGTAATGGGCCGGTGCGTGCCTGAGAGAAACAAAACACGACTGATGCAAAGTCATGTCATTTTCCCGACTAACATGAGAACTTTGTAGCATGTACTGATGCTGCCCAATGACTAGAGTTGCCATCTCTGCCTTGGGAAATGCCTGGAGATTTAGAGGCACAGCCTGGGGAAGGAAGAGAGCTCTGATCTGATCCGTCTAGTTGTAGTTCTGAGAGAACTGCAGGCTACACCTGGAGGTTGGTAACGCTGCCTATGACATTTGAGACTATGAACTGGAAGTGCTTGGGTTCAGGCTTTACATATGCAAACCATGTGTTCTACCACTGACTAGCCCTTCTGTTATAATGTGAAGCTATCCTATTGAGTTGGATCGTTGTTCCTTCTCACGCACTCTGCCTAGCAGTGTTTTTGAGGGCTTTGTCATCACTTGATGGGCAAATAGCACTGCCACAGTTTACCTCATACTTGTTTCTGTTTTTGGAAGCTTTTCTTGGATAATTCTCAGAAAAACCAGGCTTTGTGGAGTTTGTCCCCACCCCACTCTGCCAGTTCAATGAGTTGTGGTGGGAGGCGGAGGAATTTACCAATCCCAAGCACTTTAGTATGTCCATGAGTGGCTAAGCTTTAAGTGTAGATTTTGTAAGCCTTCTTCTCTGCAGCAAGCCCTCCTTGTCATGAATCTCTTCCCTTTTAAAGGGTGTGCTTGTATAGAAAGGGGGAATGGCCAGAACAGTTAAACCACAGCAGCTTGAGCTGGCCTTAAGCTTCAGAAGGTGGGTTGGGCCTTATATTGGGGCAAGGTTTCTGAGCTGGGGGATCCAGGTTCCAAACTCTGCCAATTCCAGATTAATTCCCATCACTGGTCTGTTACCTCAGCTCCTTTGCAACTGGAGCTAATAGGGAGACAGTGCTTATGGGACACAGTTATAAGGGCAAACCCCGCAGTGCGGTTTCCTGCCATACTCAGGGGAGATAATTGGGACTGTGGAAGAATAATCAAGCTGTAGGACCTTACAGTCGGTCCCTGTGTCTTATTCCCCTTTGCCAGACCTCGTTCTTCCCCATCCTGTGTAGGAGACTGCTAAACTGGAGACAGAAGCTGTGTATTTTTAAAAATATAGCTTCTCTGATCCATGCAGCACGTCTTCAAGGTATGTGCTTTAAGGATTGGCAAGTCCACTGATGTTTTCATTTCTAAAAGGCCCGAAACTGATTCCCCCCCCCCTCTTTGTGACTAGAAATTTGTCATGGCTCTTCAAACAATTTCAGCTGCTGACACATGAAGCAGAAAATTTTCCATTAAGACTCTGCGAGACAAGGATAGAAGTTTATTTTGAGAGAGTGTTCATTTACTTTTGGAAAAAGAAAAAAAAAGATTTTAAATGAAATTTGAATTCGTTTGAGGGAAGAAAAACAACAACACCTCATTTGTGCCCAGCTGTATGTCGAACACTCGGAAAGCAACATAAATTCAGTCCCAGTCTTGATTTTACTGACTGGGTGCAGTCTTGGTTTTACTGAGGGAGAAGCCACTTCTCAGATCCTTAGTGGGGAAGAATGGGGGAAGGGAAAATGTTGCAGCAGCACCATCAGTATCAGAGTATTCCAGCCCTCAGTGCCTCAGCCTTTTCTTCACTGGTACTCTTTAGAGATGTCCATTCAGACATTCATTTAAAAAACCCCTGAAAATATCCTATTCTTTAGTACAGTTAATATACTTGATTAAAATAAAAAAAATATTATAATTCTTAATATTTTGAAAAAGGTTTTAATCTTAGGTAATATTAGGTGCCTTGTTGGTTGGTAGTTCAATGAGAGAGGTGGGAAAGGGAGAGTGGGGGAGAGAAAGAATCAGCAGACAAAATGACAGGGATGCTTTCCAACCAGAAGTGTTACACATTTTACATTGAAGAAGAGTGCACTTATAGGTGTCCTGATGCCCTTTTGTGCCCTAAATCTGATACCATTCTCATTCAGAAATCCTCTTTTCTTATTGACTCATTCTTCTGATTCACTGTTCTATTAACCTTAAAGCTCCTCCTTGACAGGCTCACAATTCTCCTTTAAACCATTCTTCTACTGCCATTTTGAGTGTGTGTATCATATATCTAATTGCCAGGGGAATAACCCCCCCCCCCCCGTTCAGTAAAAAAATCTACAAATAATGGCAACCCAGGGGTAAGGCATGGGCTTCTACAAAGCGTAGGTAACCCCCAGGTTTGCAGAAAAATATGACAAGGTTTTTTAAAAGGATTAAACAAAGCTGAAGAAGTTAAAAGCAAAATCTCACAAGATTACCTTGCAAAATCTCAGTTGCCATTTTGGGTTGCCTAGGCAACCTTAAAAAAAACAACAGAGACCCAGAGAAAGAGGGGAGGAACCAGGGACTGATGGAACAGCAGGATTTACCCTCCCCTGTGCATACATATGGGTTCCCCACTGTTTTTTTCTAAAACAAAAGAAGAAGATATACAAACAGGATTAGGGAATTAGTTATGAGGAAATGAGTCTTTGCCTTATAGTTATTGTGATTATTCCTTTGAGCATAATGTTATTTCTCTCTTCCTGACATCCAATAAGAAGAAAAACACCAGGAAATGTCAAGAGTTGAATTGTTCTTTGAAGAAAGAAAAATGACAGGACTTTCAATATGTTCTTAGAGGAAGAGAGAGGCTGATCTTGAGCTTTCTTGGGATGTTGGTCTTTTGTGAGCAATCCACATAGTCTCCATATTTATGACTGCCATTCCCCACTTGCTTAATGAAACATCATTCTTTATGCAACTTTTCAGTTATCAAAGATGACTACGAGGGAGTAAAGCCTCATTATTAGCAGAGTTATTGTCCTTTGGAGATAGAGTTACTGTCCTTTTGTCTTTCTTGATGCAATTAATAACTACCCCCATGGGGTGCTGAATAGGTTACATTTTGTGAGAAAGTGTTGTGCTCTTTCATCAGCACAGACTGCTGCGTGCAGCTGTTATCTCTTGGTTTAACATCAGTAGGGTTCCAATCAGTTATTTCTCTCACTTTGTTCAGTCTTTTGAAAGAGGCATTGAATGATGCTCCTTACAAAAAGATGGACAGGGGAACTCAGTACAGTGATAGCCAAGACTTTAAGAGTGAGCAGTATATCATCGGACACTAGCAGAGATGGAGTTAATTTTGGAACTAGCCTTCATGGATCACTGGGAAGGCTGCCACACCCACCTCAGCAAATAGCAGGACAGTTTCAGAATGGTGCCTGAAGAGGGTAGACACTTTAAAAGAGGGAACTTCTCTAAAATGAGAAAACTGGTAAAGAGGAAGTTGAAAGGAACAGTTAGGAGGGTTAAATCTCTTGAAGAGGCTTGGGGGTTACTCAAGTCCACATTACTAGAGGCTCAGCTAGCTTGTATACTGCAGGTCAGGAAAGGTAGTAATAAGTCCAAGAGGTCACCACCATGGCTAACATGTAAGGTGAAGGAAGCAATTAGAGAAAAAAAGTCTTCCTTCAGAGACTGGAAGGTTTGCCCAAAAGAGGCGAACAGAAGCAAACACAAACTTGCACAAAGGAAATGCAAGCAGATAATTAGAGATGCAAAAAAAGATTTTGAGGGGCATATTGCTAAACACATCAAAACAAACAATAAGAAATCCTTTAAGTATATTAGGAGTAGGAAACCAGCTAGGGAAACGGTTGGACCATTGGATGACAATGGGAGTAAAGGAACTCTAAGGGAGGATAAAGCGATTGCTGAAAAACTAAATGAATTCTTCTCATCTGTCTTCACTGTTGAAGATACAGGGCAGATTCCTTCTCCTGAACAGAGATTTTGGAGAGGGGAAAATGAGGAACTGAGGCAAATAGTGGTAACAAGGCAGGAAGTCCTAGAACGTCTAGACAAACTGCAAACTAACAAGTCACAGGGACCAGACGGTATTCATCCTAGAGTTCTTCAAGAACTCAAATGGGGAACTTCTAGCAAAGATATGTAATATGTCCCTTCGATCAGCCTCTGTACCAGAGGACTGGAGAATGGCCAATGTAACACCCATTTATAAAAAAGGTTCCAGGGGGGACCCAGAAAATTACAGGCTAGTTAGCTTAACATCTGTTCCGGGTAAATTAGTGGAAAGCATTATTAAAGATAGAATTGTCAAGCAAATAGAAGGGCAAGGTCTGCTGGGCAAAATCCAACATGGCTTCTGTAAGGGTAGGTCCTGTCTCACTAACCTATTAAGAGTTTTTTGAAAGTGTCAATAAGCATGTGGACAGGAATGAGCCTGTAGATATAGTGTATTTGGATTTCCAAAAAGCTTTTGACAAAGTCTCCCACCAAAGACTGCTAAGCAAACTTCATAGTCATGGGATAAGAGGACAAATCCTCTTATGGATTGAGAGCTGGCTGAAAAATAGGAAGTAGAGAGTAGGAATCAATGGTCAGTTCTCACAATGGCGGGATGTGAGCAGTGGGGTGTCTCAGGGATCTGTGTTGGGGTGCTTTTCAACCTGTTCATCAATGACCTGGAGTTGGGGTTAAACAGTGAAGTAGCCAAGTTTGCAGATGACACCAAATTATTTAAGGTGGTTAAATCAAAATCAGACTGTGAAGAGCTCCAGAAGGACCCCTGCATACTGGAAGAATAGGCATTGAAATGGCAAATGAGATTCAATGTGAGTAAGTGTAAAGTGATGCATATTGGGACAAAAAATCCCAACTTCACATATACACTGATGGGATCTGTGCTGGCAGCAACAGACCAAGAAAGGGATCTTGGGGTGGTAGTAGATAGCTCAATGAAGATGTCAACCCAGTGTGCGGCTGCTGTAAAAAAGGCAAATTCCATGCTGGCTATAATTAGACGAGGAATAGAGAATAAAACTGCTGATATCATACTGCCCTTGTACAAATCTATGGTGAGACCACACTTGGAATACTGTGTACAGTTCTGGTCACCACACCTAAAAAAGGATATTACAGAGCTTGAGAAGGTGCAGAAAAGAGCAACCAAAATGATTAGGGGACTAGAGCAACTGTCCTATGGGGAGCGGTTAAGACGCTTAGGGCTGTTTAGCTTGGAAAGGAGGAGGCTGAGGGGAGTCATGATAGAGGTCTATACAATTATGCATGGTTTGGAGAGAGTGGGCAGGGAGTAGTTTTTCTCCCTCTCCCATAATACTAGAACACGGGGTCATCTGCTAAAGCTGGAGGGTGAGAGATTCAAAACATATAAAAGGAAGTATTTTTTCACACAATGCATAGTTAAATTGCCCCAGGATGTGGTGATGGCTGCCAGCTTGGAGGGCTTTAAGAGGAGAGTGGACATATTCATGGAGGAGAGGGGTATTCATGGCTGTTAGTTAGAATGGATATTAGTCATGCTGCATACCTATTCTCTCTAGTATCAGAGGAGCATGCCTATTATTTTGGGTGCGGTGGAACACAGGCAGGATGGTGCTGCTGTACTCGTCTTGTTAGTGGCTTCCTAGAGGCACCTGGTTGGCCACTGTGTGAACAGACTGCTGGACTTGATGGGCCTTGGTCTGATCCAGCAGGGCCTTTCTTATGTTCTTATGTTCGAGTCTGGGGAAGATGAGATGTCACTTCTGGGTGACACTCCAGTAATTTTTCCTAATCTCTATGGGGATGAAAAAGTTCCTAGAATGTCACTATGGAGGGCATTTTCTGGAGAATTTTTTTCTCTCACTCCTCAGTTTGTCAAGGGTGGGGGATTGGGGCTGATGATGGGGGTTTACTCGCTGGAAGCAGGCAAATGTCAAGCCTAGTCGTCGGTGTTAAGGACCTACACATCATAGGATATGGCACTATCCCAATAACTGAATGAGTGCAACACAGTAATATTATATACCACACCAGCCACTCCAGTTCACCCCCTTCTGGCTGTGACTACATTTGCTACCTCAATGTTGGGTGCCATTTTGTGCAGATATTGCTCTTATCATGTGGAGTATTTTCATCCTCTCTTTTTTATGTTTCCAAAATAAAAAAAAGTTCTGCAGACTTGGAGGATCTCCTAGGTTTGCAGAGACATCTATCATAGCATAGATAAGCCTTGTTATGCAGATTGATTTTCATGAAGGCCATCCCTGGGCTACTAGTTATAAGGATACATTGTGTGTAGAAAACAATGTGCTTTATGCTTTGTCCATGGCTGGACCATGCCTCAGGATTTTATTCTGTCTGCCACCAGCTCCTTTATTCATGGCTTGTAACAGGAACCACCTGCAGAAAAATGTATAGGCATTTTTAAGTCAATTCCTTAATTCCTTAAGGGTATGTCCCTGGGCAAGGTAGCTGATAGACACACAAACACAGCTCTCTGGACATGAGGGCCTTTCCATCCTTCCCTTCCCTTCCCTTACACTTATACTGCAAAGCAGCTCAGCTCATTAGTAGGATTTTGGAACTGACAAATGCACACCAAGCCAGAGTACTTGAAAACATGACACATTTATATTGGTAACATACAGAAATACAGGAAATATGAAGAATGGCTCTGAATAGTTGTTGAGTACTCAGTACTATAGCACTGCTGAATCTAAGCAGAACAACCAGTCACTTGAACGAGAGACCACTGGGATCCTTATGCAAGAGTTTAAGAAAAGCTTGTATTAATATTCAAGCAAGCTTGTATATTGAAGTTAGATTTATTTTAATTTTCCATTTATTTTCCCAATTGCCCACGTTTGTTAATGTTTCCTACTGGCTTATATTCACAACTTCATATGGCCAGAAATCCCACAGGAATTGTTGTGTACCTGCCATAAATACCCAAGTCTTATTCAGGGGGATTTCAGTGAAGTGGGAAGGAGGAGGAGTTACCCTCTGGGACATTGAACTGATCTAATATTCTGATTTTTGCCTCAGCCAATGCTAAAAAGATTCCCATGGTCAGGTGAATTGAGAGTACTTTCTTTGAAGCTAGACACCACTTAACAGCTAAAAAGGTTCTCCATCAGTGGTTTCTTAGAAGATTAAAGAATCTAGCCTTGCAGATTTTCCAACTTCAAAGGTATGGATGGGCTATTAAGATAAGGAAAGAGTAATGGTGTTGTCCAGGGATGGTCTTTTTGCAGTTGATTAGCACCTCAACCCAAGTAATTTCCATACCAAAGCACATTAGGTAATTACTTTGAAAGACTCGTTTCCTGGGAGCAATACCCTGGGTACATGATTCCATCAGGCTCTCTTAATGGAGTCAGCTTGGACTTTATAGAGGACTTCATGATGATGATGATGGAGAAGAAAAGTTGGTTTTTATATGCCAACTTTCTCTACCACTTAAGGAAGACTCAAACCAGCTTATAATCACCTTCCCTTCCCCTCCCCACAACAGACACCCTGTGAGGTAGGTGGGACTGAGAGTGTGTGACAAGCCCAAGGTCACCCAGCTGGCTTCATGTGGAGGAGTGGGGAAACCAAGCCGGTTCACCAGGTCCACTGTTCCAAACCACTGCTCTTAACCACTACACCAGGCTGGCTCTTAAAAAAAGAAACTTGATCAAAAATGGTCTTCCATCTCACAGTCCTTTTCTTGTTTATTGGCATGCTGACCTGCACTCCACTCTTCTCAACTGCTACAGCTGGGCTACAGTGTCAAAGATTGTGACCCCAAACAAGAGAAGATTACATTGGTTTAACATCCAGTTATAGTTAATACAAGAAGTCATGTACTTCTGCAATAACATTGGTCTCCAAACTCCAAGTGCCCTTCTAGACTGGCTGTGAGGGGAGACTGGCACTTTCTTTTACAGCATCAATATTCAAGGGGAAGGAAAAAGCCGAGCTCTGCATCACTGCGGCTGTGAGTAACAGTGATGGACTCACTGAAATGTGACAAGATTTATTACTTTCTCCCAAAGAACAATTGCCTGCTTGGTGTCCTCAGTAAATTATGCTCTCCCTGTGTGCCATCTGGGGACATCATTAGTCCAGAAGACAGTGACACCAAAGTTAACCCTTGACTTTCCTTCAGCAGTGTATGGGAGCTGACCTCATGAGTAATCCTTATTGATGCTAGAGAGGAAGTTCTCACTGAGGATAACAGATGAAATGTCCTGCTTTCAGAATGGAGTAATGCCCTATGCAAGGAGGAGGAGATGGGTGATGAGCAGCTTTACCACATGGATTTTGAATTCAGCATGAGGAATGGGGTAGAAATTCCATTGAAAAGGTTCCTGCTAAAGGTTCTGCTAAACTTTGTGGCAGGCCTGTTCAACCACTGAATGCCCTGTGTGCCCAAATGCTGCAGGTACTGTGAACCAAACCTGACATTTCATCACCATGGTTGGCCTTGTGAAAGATGAATGGTGGCAGCAGGGGAGGGAGGTGTGGAGGGGCCTGCTGTGTGGTGACATTGCAAGAATTCACAGGAAACTGAGTTTTCCCATGATTCTTGGGTGAGGGAGCAGTAGGCCATTACAGACCGGGGGGGGGGATTTTTTGAGGTAGAGTCACCAAATTTGCAGTGTACGTGCAAGGGACTCTCCTTGCATGGACTCCAAAGTTTAGTAAAATTTGGGACAGGGGGTCCAATTTTATGAGGTCCTGAGGGGGTTGACCCCCTCCATAGAGAAGCATTGTAAACTTTACCATGCTTCTCTATGGAGAAAGGGTGACCCCTTCAGGACCCCATAAAATCAGACCACCTGATCCAATCTTCACCAAATTTTGGGGTTCATGCAAGGTGAGTCCCTTGCAGCTACTCTGAAAATTTGGGAACTCTACCTCCAAAAATGCCCCCACAGGTAAGGTAAAGGTCCCCTGTGCAAGCACCGGGTCATTCCTGACCCATGGGGTGATGACACATGCTGACATTTACTAGGCAGACTTTGTTTACCGGGTGGTTTGCCGGTGCCTCCCCCAGTCATCTTCCCTTTACCCCCAGCAAGCTGGGTACTCATTTTACTGACCTCGGAAGGATGGAAGGCTGAGTCAACCTTGAGCCTGCTACCTGAAACCAACTTCCTTTGGGATCAAACTCAGGTCGTGAGCAGAGCTTGGACTGTAGTACTGCAGTTTACCACTTTGCACCCCAACAGGAACTTTGTAAAAATCCCCATAGACTACAATGGACCCAATTTTTTTTGGGGGGGGGGTAAACCTGGAAAGAAAGCTGAGTATCACTTTACTGTTATGGGTATTTGGCTTATGCCAGGTTTACAAAAAAACATCGGGCCCAATACACCCAAACCCAAAATTTACCTATTGTTCAGGGCATACTATATGCTTCCCTAGTTTTTCCCAGCCTCTTGTGCTTTTTTTCTTCCTCTAAGTTAGTTTTATATCCCAAAGGTGTATGTGAGGTTGGAAGGCATAAAATTAATACTTGTTGCAAATCCTGTTGTAGTAAACTTTACTGGAAGCACCTCTGCATATGTGGGATTAGATTATTTCTCCAGCCATGCTAAGAAGGGCACTGTATACTGGACACACAGCCAAAAGCTAGCATTAGATTCAACCATGATTCTTTACTTGAAAATCCTCACTTGTCCAGTTCCTGGACACATGCATCTCTCCCAGGGTTGCCAACCTCCAGATGGTGGCTGGAGATCTCACGCTATTACAACTGATCTCTAGGCAATAGAAATTAGTTTCCCTGGAGAAAATTGCTTTGGCAATTGGACGCTATGGCATTGAAGTCCCTCCCCTCTCCAAACCCCACCCTCTTCAGACTCCACCCCCCAAATCCCTGGTATTTCCCAATGTGGAACTAGTAACCCTAATGTCTCCCCTGGCTAGTCTCAGTACTACTTTCCTGTACCCCTTAGCGTTCCTCACTCTGTATTTTCCTAGGTCCTGCAGGCTGCTCAGTTCTTTCTTTTGGGGCCATGAGAACAGCCAGCCAATTTCAGTGCTAAGTCTTCTTCACCAATGCAGAAGACTTCACAACACAGGAAAGAACCAGAGGAATGGACTGCTTGTGTTGAGAGAGGGAAAGAATGAGAGGCAAAGATCTCCTTACAGGTAGGCTGCCATTTGGAGAACAGAACCTGAAGACCAGCACTTGTCACTGACAAAGCAATGTGTATGTTCACTCTATCAGTCAGCTTTAAGAAAATTAATCAGGTGATGATGGATCGATTGTTGTTGTCCTGTAGTATGGGCAGGGCATACGTGTTCTAAGGAGATGGAAACCCGGATAACTGTCTGGTTAAATGGGCAGAAGCAGAAGATGGTTGGAAACAACAGAGCATCAACAGCAGTGCTTACAAACTATGTTTTTCCAAGGACACTGCTTTGGCCTCTGCTTTGTACTTTGCTTGTTAATGAGCTGCAACAAGGCGACAGATCAAGTTTGCCGTAGCTTTCAAATGTTCTTAAGGGTACTTGGAAACACACCTGGCAGAGTGGCTGCTACTGGCTGCTGCTTTAGAAGCAAAAGATTTGAGGTCAAATCTAAAGTAGCAAAGATTAAGCAACAATTTGTGGCACAATAGGAAAAAGAATATGCAGATTGTGATGGAGGAAGATGTGTTGCTGTTGTGGGAGATGATGTGCTTCATCCTGTGTAATTTAAGGCTGATCAAAGTGTTTAGTCATTAATGTTATTCAGTCATGTCAAAAAAGACTGGACTTACTACCTCAACTGATGGGATTTAAGGCCTAATTTTAAAATCAAGTTACCCATCCAGGGTTCCACCCAACCAACATCACATTTCAATCAGATCACCATTGCCAAGGCATACAGCATTTGCACATCTGGGATCCAGGTGTTAATACTGTGCACTGAGGAACCAGCACGACCCTATTTTCATAACCTATAGAGAAGGTGCTACAGGAATTATACCTATGCCTTGGAATACAAGGGACATCTGAAGGAAGACAAGGTTTAAGCAACAGAACCAGGCTTTTAATAAGGACATCCTAAAGATATATTACATCTCGATCCCTGCTTGATTCTTCCTGAAAGGAGATTTTGCTGCCTCTCTTTTCCAAAGAAATATACCACTGAATGATAGTTGTTGATGGTCAGCTACAGGGGGAAGCTCTAGCCTTTGTAGCTCTGCTTATGAGCCTTCTGGGGCATCTGGTTAGCTATAGTGGGACACAGGATGCTGAAGTAGGTGGACCAGTATATTTTTCATAGACTGCTTTCGGTCCCTATTGGGAGAAAATGGGATAAAAATATACTAAACAAACAAACAAACATTGTGTTAAGAAGCTTCACAAATGGCACATGAATTGCTGGTGATGCCTATAAGATCCAGCCATTCTTCTTAGGAGAGTGAGAAACTGCAATACTAGAAGGGCAGATAAGCAACTGGGTGAGAAAAAAGGACCAAAGGGCAAGCACATGACCTCTAGATGAGGGAACCAATGCAGGTTCTCTTATGATTAATAGAGAATATCATTAGTGGACACAGAGGCAAACCTGGCCCCTAATGATCCCTTAGTTACCGTAGTAGTGTTTAGACTGCCTTTATGTTGTACATAGGGGACAAGATGGCACCTTATGGGGTTCCACAGCAAAATGTTCCCAAGCTAAACAGCACTCCTCCAGCACAATCTTCTGATCAGGTACATATGACATGGTGTGGTGCCCGCAGGGTTCATCACAGTCAGCTGGAACACCATGGCTGATGGTACTGAATGTTACTGACAATGTAGGAGGATCAACAGGACCACACTTCCTACGACTCTGTATCAGTGAAGATCTTTCATCAAGGCAACCATTGCAGTATCCAAAACAGGCTGAAAACAGGGCTGAAATGGGTATAGATAATCTGTCAAACCCAGGAATACAATGGCAAACATTCTTCTCCTTCTCTCAGTGTCTGATATAATCTTCATTTTGGCAAACTGTACCATCATAAGTGTTGTTATGTGAACCACTTAAAGTACAATCCTATGAAGAATTATTCTAAGTCAACTGAAATAAATGGATGTAGACTGACGTAACTCTGCACTGTTAGATGCACTTATGGGACCTAAGCCATAGTTGTCTATTTTACAGGCAGTACATCCCAGAACAGTGGCCAAAGGGACAGGAAAATTAGGCAAATAGCAGGAAGATTGGGAACAGCAGCATCTCACATTGATTCTCACTTATGCTATTTTTAGAATAATCTTTCTACAGAAAGTACCTTTAATTAGTCTGTTATGAATACTTTAATTTGAAATTGAAAGGAAAGTGCAAACATGTAGATTTTGTATCAGGGAAGAATTCTATATTTTGATTAGCTTTAGTTCTCCTCTAAATTACTAGATAAACTGTCACCTCTTTCCGTGATGGGAGAAAGATACTTAGTCCATTTCAGTGCTTGACAGTTGGCTTCTTTTTAGTATTAGATTTGAACAACCATCTTGAGAATCCACCCCAATGAAGGAAAATATGCTCCACTGTACCAGATTAATTCCTGTTCCTTGGTGTTAACAGCCCTCACAAATCACTCAGGGTCTTCCATATCTCCCCTTAGGAGAAACTAAGCCATAACTCTAATTTTTTAATAATTCATGGTATGTCTGTTCTTGCCTCTGAGGGATTCCTGGCACTAGTGTCAGGGGGGAAAAGCATCACTGGTTCTATAATGTCCTATTCTCCTCATCACTGATGTTCCATGATATCTTTTGGCCTTTACCTTCTTGTGTCATGGAAAAGGATACAAGAATTTCACACTCTGTTCTTTGCTCGAACTTTCAAGACTTTATAATGAATGTGTAAAACAGAACTGTTACCTTAAAATGGAAAGTGTTCACTATGCAACGTCTAATAACGCAGGTCTGCATCCCTCTGATTTCTTAACATTGCTTTTGCTGCACTAGACCTGCAAACAAAGGGACCTACTGATTATGATAATTCAATTTATCACCCCCTTTTTTTTAACCATGACAGCAGGTGCCCTCCTTTTCAAGTTACTGACTGATCAATACTTCTGCCTGGGGCAGGGAGGTGCAACTCTCAAACATTCTGGCACTTCAATTCACCACATGTCAAAGCAGCAGAGACAATTGGGTTTGGGGGAAGAGACCCAGAACAGAGGGGAAAGTAGGAGTCTTTGCTGTTTTAAAATGGGATCTTGCTACCTTTGTTGCATACAGACCATTGTGGCGTTATTTTTATTTATTTAATCTCACTTTGCATCTCAAGATACTCAAAACAGCTTAAAACAAGGGGGGAAGCATACAATATAAATCAATAAAGAAAAAACTCCTAACAAACTATTATCCAGTTATATCCAGTCCTGGAGACATTGGCTGGCTCATTTGAAGTCAGAGGCTTAGAACCAAAGGCTAAACCTGGAGCCTTTGGGTTGGGCTCTCACCTCTGGCCATGCCTGACCTTAAACCTGCAGACAGGAAGCATCTAGGGCTGTGCACCAATTGTTTTTCAAAAAATTTCATATTTGGGTTTATTAAACCATGGAAATTTTAAAAAATCCGAAAAAAACCAAATATAAAAGATTTGACTTTTCTGAATAATCAAAAATTTGGGGTTTAATGAACCTGAACTTGTAAAATATGCAGCACAGAGCTGAATGCTTGGTTTGGCGGAGCCCAGCATTCAGTTCTGTGCTGCCTGTGGCCTCCAAAGCCCACATGGACTTCAGAGACAGCCCAGCTAGGGTTGCCAGGTCCACCTCTTTGCTTCTTGAGGTGAAGCTTGAGGAGAGTGGGGTTTGGGGAGGGGAGAGACTTTAATGCCATAGAGTCCAATTGCCAAAGCGGCCATTTTCTCCAGATGAACTGATCTCTATCAGCTGGAGATCAGTTAAAATAGCAGGAGATCTCCAGCTAGTATCTGGAGGTTGGCAACCCTAAGCTCAGTGCTTAGATCTCCACTACCGCCTCCAAAGCAGGTAAGTAAATGGTGGGGGAGGGGGTAAATCACAGTTGGGCCAAAGAGGCCCCAAATAATGCTGGAAAAATATTTCAGGATCCACTTTTTTGGCTCCCTTTAATTGCTGCCATTTTTTAACGTATAAAACCTCCCCCGAAAAATACTGAAAAGGCATTTTTGGGGAGTCTCTTCAGTTTGGCTTTGACTGAATGCACATTCCTAGAAGGAACCAAAAACAAAACCCCAACCTAAACCACCCACAACTAAGACAGTGTACACCTGACAAGATGTTCCCCGATGACAGTTCCCCTCCCTGCCTCCTATTTTGATCTCAATTTGTCTCTGTTGCCTTCATCCAAATCCCAACCGCTTAACAAGTTCAGGTCCCATACAGAAGGAAGTTAAGACAAGTCAGGTTTCACTGACTGATTAGAATTCTTCAGTGGTGTCAAATCACACAAATTCATCAGTATACTTTAGTTAGATTTTTGGTTAAATTGCTTTTCAGATACTGTAAGAAAGCCATCTATACATTTATAATTGGCATTTGATTGTTCGATCTAGCTCCTTCACAGAGCTACAAACCTCCAAGTTCATTGACTGGAAGCTATGACAGTTAAACCGGCTTGGAATTGGTTTATGTTTAGTATAAACATGTCCCTAAAATCAGATTAAAATTGTATGACTTTCATCTTTAAATTTTATCTGATGGCTGCCAAGAGGAAAGACTGAAAATATATCTATTTTAGATGAATTTGGTCAAGAGCAAACACTCTGAGAGCACAGAACCCGCTCTCCCATTTTTCTAGAACCTAAACTACTTTGGCTCCTTCAGTGCTGCAAATTGAATATTCTTTTAAAAAACTCTGTTTGGTACAACAGCCTCATTTTGAAGAGAACTCATTCCACCATAGTACTGGGATACTTCAAATAGAATGTCATGTTTTTGAATCCAGTTTTCCAATTGCTTCTGAATAAATGACACAGTGGTGGTATAAGACCTCAAATTACAAACAAATGAAAAGGACAGTTACTTAAAACAGTCATTCTCTGCACTTTGATAGAGAGGATCCTAGACCTCAGCCAAGACTTACACAGCACAAAAGATAACCAAGAATGGCTAAGTTTTGTTGTCAGAGTAAATCCAAGTTGCTTCTTACAGCCCAATCCTGAGCTGACAGCGTATGGAGACGGCGGGGAAGAGGCGCGCCTCCTCCTAAGCCGTTTCGCGTATGCCATTAAAAAAAAAAAGCAATTTTGCAGCTTTTTCTTTTTAACTAGGGCCTTTTGCCTCATAGAGAACAGTGAGGCTGCGCCTGCTAAAAAGCAGGCACAGCACTGCCATTCCCGGTGCTGGTGTACCAGGCCGAACCGGGATAGGAAACCATCTAACCGGCAGCTCCTCCCCCCAGGCCGCCCCGGAATGCCCCCCTGCACCGGCACGGCCACTCTATGCTGTGGCCTGCATCACAGAGAGGCCACGCCAGTGGACAGGCTAGGTGTGGTCCCACGGCGCTCAGCCAACAGCGGGACTGGCTTCGCCGCCAGTGTAAGTGTGTGTAAATCCGTGATTACACGCACTTACGCTGGCGGCGAGGTCACACCCCCTCCTAAGAGGGTTCGGGCGAAAACCTCAGGAATGCACTGTTAGAATCATAGAGTTGGAAGGAACCATTAGGGTCATCTAATCCAGTCCCCTGCAGAATGCATGGAATTCACAACTACCTTTCCCCCCCCCATATTCCCAGTGACCCCTACTTCATGCCCAGAAGATGGCAAAAAAAAAAAATCCTCCAGGATCCCTGGCCAATTTGGCCTGGAGAAATTTGACCCATAGAAAAACCAAACACATAGTAACAATGAAACATGAAAATACCTCCTTTCTGCCTTTTAATTCATTTTTTTCTTTTCATTAGGATGCTCCATATTTTCTATATTTTATTAAAAGAAAGATCATCCACCACCATCATCTACATGCTCTGAAAAATCAAGCCCTTCTTTCTCTGTGTGCAGATGTTGGGCACCAGTGGTGTTTATTGGGAAAGAAAACATTGCCTAGGTCAGGAATCGTAGAAATGATGGCTGCAGTTGTATTCATTTGAGAAAGGCTAAATCATAGCTGTCCCTGGATAATATATTAAATTAGGTGAGTGGGAAACAATGTGGCAAATGAAGTTCAGTGTTGGTAAGTGTATGGTGATGGGATGGAACTGGCTGAGACTGAGACTGAAAGAGATCTTGGGGTCGATGAAAGCTCAGTTTGTGGCATTAGTGAAAAAGACTCCGTGATGGGGATAAGGAGGAAAGAAATAAGTATAATAAATATTGTAATACCCCTGTACAGATACTTAATGTGGCCTCATTTGGAATGCTGTAAGGAGTTCTGGTCAGGAGAAGATTAAAAGAAAGCAAGGTGCGAGGTTGAGAGTTTATGTAGCTCTTCGAGATCCCTATGCATTTTGCGATTTGCTTCATCAGGGGATTTTCTATAGAATTTTCAGCTCCCACCTCGAGCAACTAAATAAGCAGGGTAGAACTAGGGATCTAGAAGAGCTAAATGAACCCTCAACCTTGCTTTATTTATCTTCTGTTGCCCACTGGTGTGGCCTTGTTTTTCTCCTGTTAGCAGTTCTAGTCACCATATATCAAAAAGGACATTGCAGAGCTGGAAAAGGTACAAAGGATGGCAACCCAGATGATTAGGGGATTGGGGCACCTTTCCTATGGGGTGGAGAAAGTGGGCAGAAAGAGGCTTTTCTTTCTCTCCCATAATACAAGAACTTCAGGCACCCAGTGAACTTGATGGGAAATAGGTTCAGGACAGACAAAAGAAAATAGGTCCTTACTCAATGAATAATTAAATTGTAGGATTCAATGCCAGTGAACATAGTGGTGGCCAGGAGAGTAGATCAGGCCCACAGCCAGAAAAAATTGTTAGGGTGGGATGAGTGCAGTGGTGGTCAGCCTGTCATTATTTATTTAAGTTATTATTTATTTATACTTTATTATTTATTTACCAATTACCCGGCTGGGAGCAGCAGATCTGTTTAAAGGGCCCACCGCGCGCCTCCAGGGAAGCTCCCTGGAGGCGCGCGGTGGGTCTTTAAAGAGATCTGCGCCTCCTGGCCGGGAGGCACAGATCTGTTTGAAGCCCCCCCCCAGCCCTGCTGGGAGTCCCGGCAGGGCTGGAAGGGTGTGTGTGTGTGGGGGGGTCTGGTCTTGCCAGCCCCCCGCCAGCCCTGCTGGGAGTCCCGGCAGGGCTGGGGGGGGGGCTTTAAATAGATCTGCGCCTCCCAGCTGGGAGGTGCAGATCTGTTTAAAGGGCCCCAGCGCACCTTCAGGGAATCCCCCTGAAGGCGCGTGGGGGCCGAATTTCCCTCCGAACTCCGGATCCCCCCGAATATCCGGGGATCTGAAGCGGGGAAGTTCGGACTTCAGCACGGTCTGAATTAAAACGGGCCGAATTCAGCCGAATCCGAACTATACCGAATTTTTTTTTCAACAGCCCTAGTTTTAGAAAGTGAAGTGAAAGCTGCATTGAGAGCAATTGGGAGAAACAAATCACCAGGAGCAGATGGGATATCAATAGAGCTGTTCCAAGCCACAGAAACGGAGTCCATCAAAATCTTGAATATGCCAACAGATATGGAAAACAAAACAATGGCCCACAGACTGGAAATGATCAATTTACATTCCAATTCCCAAGAAAGGAGACATTAAAGATTGCAGCAACTATCGGACCATCGCATTAATTTTTCATGCAGGTAAAGTGATGCTCAAAATCTTACAGCAAAGACTGTTACCATATATGGAACGAGAAATGCCTGATGTTCAAGCTGGTTTCAGAAAAGGAAGAGGCACTAGAGATCATATTGCAAATATACGCTGGTTACTGGAGCATACGAGAGAATTTCAGAAGAAAATCAGCTTGTGTTTCATAGATTACAGCAAAGCTTTTGACTGTGTGGATCATGAAAAGCTATGGCTTCTTTTAAAGGAAATGGGTGTGCCACTACATCTGATCGTTTTGATGTGCAACCTGTACTCTGGACAAGAGGCCAGAGTTAGAACAGA
Source organism: Euleptes europaea (assembly GCF_029931775.1). Classification (NCBI taxonomy): domain Eukaryota; kingdom Metazoa; phylum Chordata; class Lepidosauria; order Squamata; family Sphaerodactylidae; genus Euleptes; species Euleptes europaea. The sequence goes on from NC_079316.1 coordinate 46,453,414, forward strand.
ATATGGAGAAACGGAATGGTTTCCAATTGGCAAAGGTATCAGACAAGGATGTATTTTATCTCCCTATCTCTTCAATCTATATGCAGAACATATAATTAGGAAAGCTGGATTAGATTTAGATGAAGGTGGAGTGAAAATTAGAGGGAGGAACATTAATAATTTGAGATATGCTGATGACACTACATTATTGGCAGAAAATAGTGAAGATTTGAAACGACTACTGCTGAAAGTTAAAAGAGAAAGTGCCAAAGCAGGACTACAGGTGAACATCAAGAAAACAAAAGTAATGACTACAGGAGAATTACACAACTTTAAGGTTGACAATGAGGAAATTGAAATTGTTCAAGATTTTCTATTCCTCGGCTCCACCATCAACCAAAAGGGAGACTGCAGCCAAGAAATCAGAAGGAGATTGAGACTGGGAAGGGCAGCCATGAAGGAGCTAGAAAATATTTTGAAGTGGAAGGATGTGTCACTGGCCACCAAGACTAGATTAATTCATGCCATCGTATTCCCTATTACTATGTATGGGTGTGAAAGCTGGACAGTGAAGAAAGCTGATAGGAAGAAAATAGATTTCTTTGAAATGTGGTATTGGAGGAGAGTGTTACGGATTCCGTGGACTGCCAAAAAAAAAAAAATCAGTGGGTTATAGATCAAATCAAGCCTGAACTGACCCTAGAAGCTAAAATGACTAAACTGAGGCTATCGTATTTTGGTCACGTCATGGGACGACAAGAGTTACTGGAAAAGACAGTCCTGCTAGGAAAAGTGGAGGGCAGCAGGAAAAGAGGAAGACCCAACAAGAGATGGATTGACTCATTAAAGGAAGCCACAGCCTTCAATCTGCAAGATCTGAGCAAGGCTGTCAAAGATAAGACATTTTGGAGGACTTTCATTCATAGGGTCGCCATGAGTCGGAAGCGACTTGACAGGACTTACACACACACACACACAAAAAACTTTTATACATAGTTTGCAGAAGTATGAGAGCTTTTCTTCCTCTTATTGTAACCTGAAATTGTAAATATAGCCTGAAACTAAATACAACCTGCATAGGATCAGGCTGTGAGTAGGATTCTTTTCTGAGTGAACACGCATTGGGTCAAGCAACAGTGGCATGATCCCTGAGCTGCCCACAGGTAAGGGAACCTTTCCCAGCACATTTCCATCTTCAGAGCAACCACCACAACCCTCCCCTGTGAATAAGATTCTTGTGTGGTGGCATATATTAGCAACAGAAGATTTGTGCTCACTTACCTCTGGGTCTAAATACCTTATTATTTGTCTCCTGTTCTGTCAAAAATAATTTCCCCAGCAATAAGACTTCTGCAGGTCTGTTATGGACCACTGTCCTATTCTCTGTCTTTTTCTTTGCTTTGTTCTGAGTCTGCTACAATGCCATTTTAATCCCTCCCTCCATCTCTCTTTCTTTCTCTCTGCTTTACTCCAACATGATTCCCCCCACACACACACACACAGAGAGACTTTTTAAATCAAGACACTAACCCTGTTAACTGCTAATTCTGCTCTAGCCAATTGCATAGAGAATTCACATTTGGAAGATTTATGACAGGATTCACACCATTTGTACCTCAACTCCTTCCTTTTTTACATAGAAAATTTACACTAGAAAGTCTTGTGACAGATTTCATACCAACCCCTAGTCCTGATTGGAGGGGCATGGCAAAGGATTGATGGGGTCTGTTCCCTTTTTGCACCACCTGGAATAGATGGTTTTAAAAGGGGATCAGGCAGATTCATGGAGGATAGGTCCATCAATGGACTACTAACTGGGTGAGAAAAGGGAATCTCCGTGTTGAGAGGCAATAAAAATCTGAATCCCAGTGCTAGGAGGGAGCATCAGTGGATGGACTCTATGCTCTATTTTTGGCCCTCCAGAGTAAATGGTTAGTAGAGTTACCAATAGGGCTGTTGAAAAAAAAAATTCGGTAAAGTTTCGCTTCGGCAAAATTCGGCCCTTTTTAATTCGGGACGTGCCGAAGTCTGAACTTTCCCGCTTCGGATCCGTGAAATTCGGCACGAGATCCGGAGTTCGGGGAAAATTCGGCCCCACGCACCTTCACGGGGCTTCCATAAAGGCACGCGGGGGGCTCTTTAAACAGATCTGCGCCTCCCAGCTGGAAGGCGCAGATCTGTTTAAAGAACCCCCCCGCGCCTTCATGGAGAAGCCCCATGAAGGCGCACGGGAGGCGAACCCCAAATCTGCCGAATTTATTCGCCAAACACCCCGAAGTCTGTGAATTCAGCTCCCCCGTTTCCCACCTTTGAGTTCGGTTCATCCTGAACTAAAAACCGCCGAATCGGGGGAAATTCGGCTGTTTTTCGGTTCGGAACAAACTGAATCGACAGCCCTAGTTACCAACCTCCAAGTACTAGCTAGAAATCTGCTATTACAACTGATCTCCAGCCAATAGAGATCAATTCACCTGGAGAAAATGGCCGCTTTAGCAATTGGACTCTATGGCATTGAAGTCCCTCATCTCCCCAAACCCCACCCACCTCAGGCTCCACTCCAAAAACCTCTCGCTGGTGGCTAAGAGGGAACTGGCAACCCTAATGATTAGCCACTGTGTAAGAAAGGATGCTGGACTAGACAGGCCACTGGTCTAATCCAGCAGGGCTGTTCTTATGTACCAAGCCCATTGCTGTGAGATTTCATGGTTTTAACCCTATATGTGTGGATTTTGCTATGGAGATGGGCTCAGAAACTAATTCAAGCTTCACGTCACCCAGTGGAAGAATCAGTATTATAATCCTTGCATCGGCAATAGTGCAGATCAAGGAGTTTCCCATTTCTTTCCCCCTTGCTGCCTGCATTCTTATGCTCTTGCTAGGGATGCCAGCCTCCAGATGGGATCTGGGGATCCTCTGGAATTACAACTCATCTCCAGACTACAGAGATAGCTTCCCCTGGAGAAAATGGGTGCTTTGGAAGGTGGGCTCTATGGCATTGTACCTCACTGAAGTCCCTGTCCTAACCCTAACCCAGACTCCACCCCAAATCTCCAGACATTTTCCAACCTGGAAGTGGAAACCCTTCTCCCCCCCCCCCACCCCCATCCCCTGCTGTTGGACAAGGGGGACCTGGCAACCCTGGTTCTTGCACTTTGAAGAATTTGGTTTATGTAACTCTGCTTCTTTTTCTTCTGGTCTGCTTGTTTCTAACAATACTGACAAACTGAGTGGCTCTTCAAGCTGAATCTTGGGGCTCCTTGTTTTGCCTCTTGGACTGCACTTTTCTTACATTTCAGAGATCATCCCCATGAGCCTCTGTTCTATGTGGTGTTGCACATGGCATCTCAGAACTCCAAGATTCATGTCAATCAATCCTGCTTAAAACATATCTTACAAGGGTAGAAAAAACAGACAGGGAACCTGTACTTTTGAGGAAAAGTCCCATGAGTCAATGCAGCGCTATTCAGGAGCTTGACTCTCATTTTAAATCTCTCTTATCATTGAATATTTCACTCCTTTCCGCCAAGCTTAGCCCTGCACAACTAAGTGGTTGTGAGTTGCTGCTAGACCATGCTGCAAGTAAGGGATGTGATTCACATACAGAACAGGAAGGTGTAAGGGCAAGAAGACAGAGGAGGCTGGCTTCTTGTTCTCTACCCCTTCCATCTCCCAGCTCCTCATTCTGCATTTAAAAACTTCAGAGATTTATTCAGTTGCTACTTCTATTTATAAACTTGAGGACTTGCAATCAAGGGAGAGAAGGGAACATACAGGTGACCATTCATGCAGCACAAATAGTGAATTGGTCAAAGGATACACATGGAGTGGATAATCAATATGCGAGTGTTGTTCTTCACAAAGAATCCCCTGAATGACTATGCATGGCAGATACATTGTTGGAATACATATTTTGCCTCTGGCTAGTCTGCTGAACAACGGAAAGGATAAATGCCCAGAATATGTGATTTGATGTAATTGTTTGGCCACTTCTAGCAATGACACGAAGGCCAGTGTCTTTCTTCATTCCTCATAGGAAGGAAGAAATGAACAGCACACTCATTTAATGTGATGCTGCAGGTTAGGGTGGGGGTTGGAGGTGTCTAGACTGGTGTCTAGAACAATCAAGGCGAAGTTGACATTTAATGGTCACACATTGTACAGTATGAGATAGTAGACTTCAGCAGTGGGATTCTGCATTGTATCGTTGAAGGTGGGGAAAAGTTGTATTTTTTGTGAAAGAAACAAAACTTTGCAGCATAATGTAGTAGTTAAGAATGGTGGACTCTAATCTGGTGAACCAGGTTCAATTACCCATTCCTCCACATGAAGCTGCAGGGTGACCTTGGGCCAGTCACGGTTCTCTCAGAACTCTCTCAGCCCACACAGAGGCAGGCAATGGCAAACCACCTCTGAAGGTTTCTTGCCTTGAAAACCCCATAGGGTTGCCATAAGACAGCTGTGACATGACAGCACTTTCCACCCACCAAAGTAGCAACTAGAAGAATGGATCAGGTTGCCAGCTGGATAGGAGGGATAAGACATCTATCAAGCAATGTGATAGGACTGGGACAGCAGGAATCTGAACAAAGCATAAGTATTAAGCTGTACACTGCATTACATAAATAGAAATGCAACACACTAAACACAAGATAAAGTATATAGCAAAAGATAACATATACCATTCAGTAGTAAAGTCCACAGACCTGCTCCCTTCCTTGGAACCTCTCCTGACCCAATCTCTTGTAATAAAACCCTATTCCCTTTACATATAGAGAATACATGCTTTGCATGCAAAAGCTCCTAGATTCAATTCCTGGAATCTTCAGTTGAAAGGCTCAGGGAGTAGAAAAGACCTCTACCTGAAACCATGGAGGGCTGCTGCCGGTCAGAGTAGACAATACTTACCTTGAAAGGCAGATAGTCTGACTTGATATAAGGCAGCTGCATGTGTTCATGTGAAAGCTGACAACCCTAGGAATGGAGCTGGTATTCAAAGAATTAAAGTACAATTTTGACAAGATTTCCAAAGTTCACAAAATGGAGGGGGCATTGAAAGGATATGTGTATACATTACAATCACTTAGCTACTTGCACAAATAAATTCCATCACCCAGTCACATCAGCAGTGAATATCATAACTGAAGGAACTGCAACATTTTCTCCAAGTGCAAAATACTGACTGTTCTTTTTAAAGAAAATGTGATCTCCACGCAAGAGAATCATGAGGGATACTGAGCAGACCACTTGTAATAAATGAAATAAATACACATTTCTCACGATAAACCAATTTAAGTTGAAAGGACTTGCCAGCAGTGGTGGCTTGTGTGGTCATTTGCTGGAAGATATCCAGCTTCTGCCTCTGAACATTGTTCAGCTTTGGGGGCAGTGTGAGTCTGGGCAAAAGGGAGAATTAATTTTCCCAGTTGTAAACAGGGTGTTTTTAGACTGGTTACTTTAATATAATGTACAGTACTTATTGATGACTATTTTCAGTGCTTGGCTGAGGAAGAACAAACTGACTGTATAACAGGTTGAACGTCTTTTACATTGATTGTTCCCCCACCCACCCCCCCGGGCCTGAACTGTCAGGAGAAAAGCAGTCATATAATATTTTAAATAAATGAATACAACTATTGGTCTGCATTTGGTGCTGCTATCTCCTCAGTTCCTGTGTTCCCGTAGTGCTGTTTTCTTTAATCTAATGTCCCTTAATAAGAGCATCTGAGCCTCTTCCCCGTTCAGTAGCATTAAGATGCAGAAGGCAGGAGTCCTCTAGCATGGCATTTCCAAACCTGTAGGTTAAAACTGGAGGGGAGGAGTTTAGGCCTCAGCAAATATTTTTTTAAGAGGGGAGTGGACATATTAATGGAGGAGAGGGGTATTCATGACTATTAGTTAGAATGGATACTAGTCATGCTGCATACCTATTCTCTCTAGTATCAGAGGAGCATGCCTATTATTTGGGTGCGGTGGAACACAGGCAGGATGGTGCTGCTGCAGTCTTGTTTGTGGCTTCCTAGAGGCACCTGGTTGGCCACTGTGTGAACAGACTGCTGGACTTGATGGGCCTTGGTCTGACCCAGCAGGGCCTTTCTTATGTTCTTATGTTATGTAAAAGTGGGTTGCAAAGCCTCTGCAAGTGGGTCACAGACCAGCATTTCCCCAAGGCTACTCCTGAGAAGTGTTTTGACAGGATTTAAAATTACCTTATACTATTATTATTATTATAAAAAACATTACATTTTATCTAGAATTCATTAACCTTACTTGTAAAATTCATTTTCGCCAGTTTATCCCAAAATGCGACGGCCTTTAACCATGTTTTTTTAAACTCTTCCATATCTTTACCGTGTAAAGAATCTGTAAGTTTGGCCATCCACATATACATCCACAATTTCTCTCTCCAGTCCTTAATTGAAGGTTTATTTAATTGCTTCCAGTTTTTTGCTATTATAATTCTTACTGCGTGCAGCAGTTTAAACTGCCCGATGAACAGCTGATGGGCGGGGGGGGGGTTAAACAGTTTAAAGACTCCCCCCTGCCCAGTTTCCCGGGACTCCCAGGAAGCCTGGGGGGGTTAAACTGCAGGCAGCGCGGAGCAGTTTAAAGACCCCTGCCCAGCTTCCTGGAAGTCCCAGGAAACCGGGCGGCGGTCTTTAAAGGCGGGAAAAGGCAGGTTCGGCGAATGCTGAACCTGCCGAATTTATTTGATGATCCCCGAACTCGCCAAATTCAGCTCGTCCTTTTCCCGCCTTTTTTGAATTCGGTTCGTCCGGAACTGAAAACTGCCGAATCAGGGAAAATTTGGCGTTTTTTTTTCTGTTCGGGCGAACCGAATCGACAGCCCTAATCTGGTTGAGGCCTGTCTTTATGGGCTTCCAAACAGTTGGTTTTGTCCATGTGCTTTGCACAGTGTTTATGACATTGGTGGGGATGATGCTACAAAGGTAGCTGGAAAATGCATCTTTATTTTCATGCCAATATAGAAGCAGATCCTTCAGTCATGTCCACAGGCTCTACCTCAAGGATGTTAATTAGTTTGGCTGGCATACCCCCACATTTCAAGACGATCCATATTGAATTACAATGGAAACAGCTGACAATTATTTCTGAATATCTATGAAGTTGATAATGAGTGGGTTTCACCATTCCATGCATTCTCCAGTTATTACTCCCCACGTAATCATCTATTAGAAATGTGGTCTTAACCAACAGAAATAGAACTTGTATCAATCTTTGTATCAAGCATTTCTTGTTGTTCTCTTTCTGATAGTGTTGCTATGGAGAAGGGAATTTATTTTTCCAAAACTCACTTCTTAGATATAACCACTGATTTCTCTTTTTCTCTTTTTTTCTCTTTTCCAAGGGAGATTCTCTTTCATTTTTTCTGATTTCTCTTAGTAGAGAAACCAGTACATCCTTTGGTAATTTAAGTCGCTGAAGTTGATTTTTGTTTCATACCACAGGGTGGGGGTGCTCTTGCAAGTAGATAGGAAAGTTTGGGAAGACACTGCCTGCCTCCAAGCATCTGCAGAGTGAAATTCTTTCCGAAATTTTGCTGCATCACCCTTTCTGCCTGTCCTCTCTTTGAGTTTCTCTTTTGATCAAAATGTAATTGATTTGAAACAGACTCCAAATTCCTGAAAAGAAGAAAAGAATTGTTGGATTTGAGGGAAAACTGGGTGAAGAAGCACTCTTTACAATACTATTTTCTATGTAACATTTTCTCAGCATCTCCCTATCACTTAGGGAAGAGCAAAACCACTGCAGCTACTGCTATGCTCTTCTCATATTTAACTACCGTGCTATCTTTCTGTTGCTACAAAGGCTTTTGATGGTTTCATACTGTTACACAATATATTGATTTTAATGATGTCATCATTGTGTTCTTTCACATTTATTTCTCCACCTGGAGCAAGCTCTCAGTTTTATGGCGCTTTTCATGGTTTGTGATATGAGATGTAGTAGTGTTTTAGTTCAGGTTGCTCAATTCCATTGTCAAAGGTAATAGTTTATTTAGGGATTGGGAGTAAAGGGCAGCACTAGGTCCTAAAATATTTATGGATCAGTTCTTTTGGTACAATTTGATCCCCTTTTTTTCCATAATAGTGTTTTAGTAAACATTTGTCAATAAATGTGGAGTCTTTGACGAACTACTTAAAAATAAACAGAGCTTTATCAAATTAAGATGTACAAACTTAATCGCATACAACTGATCATTATTATATGAACAAACTTTACAGGCAGAAAATTTGAAGAGGTGATGTGAACCAGTATGGCCTATTAATTGTATTTTCATACTATTAAAACTCCTTACATCTGTAGATTTTTTAAAATCCTAGCTAGAAGCAGATATCAGCAGCTTCTGTGGTTGTTTGCTGAAGCAGCGGTTCCCAACCTTTTTGACATGGTTACCCACAAGTCCACATTTTCATGGCATGGTGACTAGGATTGTAAGGGGGGGGAGGAAAGTAAATTTTGGGTTCAGGTTTATTGGGCCTGATTTTTTTTGGTAAACCTGGAATAAGCTGAATACCCATACCGGAAAAGGGGTATTCGGCTTTATTTCCAGGTTTACCAAAAAAAATGGGTCCATTGGCTCAGTGGAAAAGAAAAATATCACCCCAGCTAGGTTGCTGGCCAGCTGAAGGAGATATTCTGAGACATGGGACTCAGCAGGGAGAAGTAGTGAATGTGCTAATGCTTCCGCTCAGCAAGCAGCTGGTCGTCCTTCATGACAGGAGACCAAGAGAAGAGCCAAGTGCCAATGCTGCTTGAAGCATGCCCTCCTCTTGATCTTCTGCCCAAATGTAGCCCCACTTCCCACCTCCCTTCAGCCTTTTCTCCTTCCTCTGGCCCTGGTATCCATCTCCCTTTCAGAGGCACTATAGGCATGAGGAAGAAACTACCCATCTTAAAGACACAGGTAGATGCAGGAGTGGCCTTTGTTTTTTTTCTTTTCTAAATTTAGAAAATTTAGAAAAAACAAAAAAAATTATAAATATCATAAAAAAGAAAACAGAAAAAATGCACATGAAAAATGCACAGAAAGACCCCCCGCCCGGTTTTCCAGGACTCCCGGGAAGCCTGGGGGGGGGGTTAAACTGCTCTGCGCTGCCTGCCCAAATTGGGCATTCCCTAACAGGGGGTGTTTGGAATTCGGCCAAACCGGACCCAAGTCGGGCCCGGTTCCGCCGAATCCGAACTGCACCGAATTTTTTTTCGACAGCCCTAAACCAGATGGACCATTGGTCTGACCCAGCAGGTCTCTTCTTAAATTCTAGAAGCTGTAATAACTTTTTGGTTATTGGAAGACAGTCAAAAAATATTTGCTGAGGCCTAAACTCCTTTCCTCTCATAAAGCTTGGAGAAGAAATATTGCAATGCTGCCAGTTTCAAACGGATGAGT